>NC_047035.1:334157-5134157 GCF_011762595.2 Tursiops truncatus
AAGGACCTAGAAGAACTAAAAGATGAAACAAGCAACGAATGAACAACACAATAAATGAAATTAAAAATACTCTAGATGGGATCAATAGCAGAATAACTGAGGCAGAAGAACGGATAATTGACCTGGAAGATAAAATAGTGGAAATAACTACTGCAGAGCAGAATAAAGAAAAAAGAATGAAAAAGAATGAGGACAGTCTCAGAGACCTCTGGGACAACATAAATGCACCAACATTCGAATTATAGGGGTTCCAGAAGAAGAAGAGAAAAAGAAAGGGACTGAGAAAATATTTGAAGAGATTATAGTTGAAAACTTCCCTAATATGGGAAAGGAAATAGTTAATCAAGTCCAGGAAGCACAGAGAGTCCCATACAGGATAAATACAAGGAGAAATACGCCAAGACACATATTAATCAAACTGTCAAAAATAAATACAAAGAAAGCATATTAAAAGCAGCAAGGGAAAAAACAACAAATAACACATAAGGAATCCCCATAAGGTTAACAGCTGATCTTTCAGCAGAAACCCTACAAGCCAGAAGGGAGTGGCAGGACATACTGAAAGTGATGAAGGAGAAAAACCTGCACCAAGACTACTCTACCCAGCAAGGATCTCATTCAGATTTGATGGAGAAATTAAAACCTTTACAGACAAGCAAAAGCTGAGAGAGTTCAGCACCACCAAACCAGCTTTACAACAAATGCTAAAGGATCTTCTCTAGGCAAGAAACACAAGAGAAGGAAAAGACCTATAATAACGAACCCAAAACAATAAGAAAATGGGAATAGGAACATACATATCGATAATTACCTTAAATGTAAATGGACTAAATGCTCCCACCAAAAGACACAGATTAGCTGAATGGATACAAAAACAAGACCCTACATATGCTGTCTACAAGAGACCCACTTCAGACCTAGAGACACAAACAGACTAAAAGTAAGGGGATGGAAAAAGATATTCCATGCAAATGGGAACAAAAGAAAGCTGGAGTAGCAATTCTCATATCAGACAAAATAGACTTTAAAATAAGGACTATTAAAGAGACAAAGAAGGACACTACATAATGATCAAGGGATCGATCCAAGAAGAAGATATAACAATTGTAAATATTTATGCACCCAACATAGGAGCACCTCAATACATAAGGCAAATACTAACAGCCATAAAAGGGAAATTGACAGTAACACATCATAGTAGGGGACTTAAACACCCCACTTTCACCCATGGACAGATCATCCAAAATGAAAATAAATAAGGAAACACAAGCTTTAAATGATACATTAAACAAGATGGACTTAATTGATATTATAGGACACTCCATCCAAAAACAACAGAATACACATTTTTCTCAAGTGCTCACGGAACATTCTCCAGGATAGATCATATCTTGGGTCACAAATCAAGCCTTGGCAAATTTAAGAAAATTGAAATTGTATCAAGTATCTTTTCTGACCACAACGACATGAGACTAGATATCAATTACAGGAAAAGATCTGTAAAAAATACAAACACATGGAGGCTAAACAATACACTACTTAATAATGAAGTGATCACTGAAAATCAAAGAGGAAATCAAAAAATACCTAGAAACAAATGACAATGGAGACACAACGACCCAAAACCTGTGGGATGCAGCAAAAGCAGTTCTAAGGGGAAGTTTATAGCAATACAAGCCCACCTTAAGAAGCAGGAAACATCTAGAATAAACAACCTAACCTTGCACCTCACGCAATTAGAGAAAGAAGAAACAAAAAAACCCCAAAGCTAGCAGAAGGAAAGAAATCATAAAAATCAGATCAGAAATAAATGAAAAAAGAAATGAAGGAAACAATAGCAAAGATCAATGAAACTAAAAGCTGGTTCTTTGAGAAGATAAACAAAATAGATAAACCACTAGCCAGACTTATCAAGAAAAAAAGGGAGAAGACTCAAATCAATAGAATTAGAAATGAAAAAGGAGAGGTAACAACTGACACTGCAGAAATAAAAGAGATCATGAGAGATTACTACAAGCAACTCTATGCCAATAAAATGGACAATCTGGAAGAAATGGACAAATTCTTAGAAATGCACAACCTGCCAAGACTGAATCAGGAAGAAATAGAAAATATGAACAGACCAATCACAAGCACTGAAATTGAAACTGTGATTAAAAATCTTCCAACAAAGAAAAGCCCAGGACCAGATGGCTTCACAGGCGAATTCTATCAAACATTTAGAGAAGAGCTAACACCTATCCTTCTCAAACTCTTCCAAAATATAGCAGAGGGAGGAACACTCCCAAACTCATTCTACGAGGCCACCATCACCTTGATACCAAAACGAGCAAGGATGTCACAAAGAAAGAAAACTACAGACCAATATCACTGATGAACATAGATGCAAAAATCCTCAACAAAATACTAGCAAACAGAATCCAACAGCACATTAAAAGGATCATACACCATGATCAGGTGGGTTTGTTCCAGGAATGCAAGGATTCTTCAATATACGCAAATCTATCAATGTGATAAACCATATTAACAAACTGAAGGAGAAAAACCATATGATCATCTCAATAGATGCAGAGAAAGCTTTTGACAAAATTCAACACCCATTTATGATAAAAACCCTGCAGAAAGTAGGCATAGAGGGAACTTTCCTCAACATAATAAAGGCCATATACGACAAGCCCACAGCAAACATCATCCTCAATGGTGAAAAACTGAAAGCATTTCCACTAAGATCAGGAACAAGACAAGGGGGCCCACTCTCACCACTCTTATTCAACATAGTTTTGGAAGTTTTAGCCACAGCAATCAGAGAAGAGAAGGAAATAAAAGGAATCCAAATCGGAAAAGAAGAAGTAAAGCTGTCACTGTTTGCAGATGACATGATCCTATACATAGAGAATCCTAAAGATGCTACCAGAAAACTACTAGAGCTAATCAATGAATTTGGTAAAGTAGCAGGATACAAAATTAATGCACAGAAATCTCTGGCATTCCTATATACTAATGATGAAAAATCTGAAAGTGAAATCAAGAAAAACACTCCCATTTACCATTGCAACCAAAAAGAATAAAATATCTAGGAATAAACCTACCTAAGGAGACAAAAGACCTGTATGCAGAAAACTATAAGACACTGATGAAAGAAATTAAAGATGATTACAAATAGATGGAGACATATACCATGTTCTTGGATTGGAAGAATCAACATTGTGAAAATGACTCTACTACCCAAAGCAATCTATAGATTCAATGCCATCCCTATCAAACTACCACTGGCATTTTTCACAGAACTAGAACAAAAAATTTCGCAATTTGTATGGAAACACAAAAGACCCCGAATAGCCAAAGCAATCTTGAGAACAAAAAAAGGAACTGGAGGAATCAGGCTCCCTGACTTCAGACTATACTACAAAGCTACAGTTATCAAGACAGTATGGTACTGGCACAAAAACAGAAAGATAGATCAATGGAACAGGATAGAAAGCCCAGAGATAAACCCATGCACATATGGACACCTTATCTTTGATAAAGGTGGCAGGAATGTACAGTGGAAAAGGACAGCCTCTTCAATAAATGGTGCTGGGAAAACTGGACAGGTACATGTAAAAGAATGAAATTAGAACACTCCCTAACACCATACACAAAAATAAGCTCAAAATGGATTAAGGACCTCAAATATAAGCCAGAAACTATCAAACTATTAGAGGAAAACATAGGCAGAACACTCTATGACATAAATCACAGCAAGATTCTTTCTGACCCACCCCCTAGAGTAATGGAAATAAAAACAAAAATAAACAAATGGGACCTAATGAAACTTCAAAGCTTTTGCACAGCAAAGGAAACCATAAACAAGACCAAAAGACAACCCTCAGAATGGGAGAAAATATTTGCAAATGAAGCAACTGACAAAGGATTAATCTCCAAAATTTACAAGCAGCTCATGCAGCTCAATAACAAAAAAAACAAACAACCCAATCCAAAATGGGCAGAAGACCTAAATAGACATTTCTCCCAAAGAAGATATACAGACTGCCAACAAACACATGAAAGAATGCTCAACATCATTAATCATTAGAGAAATGCAAATCAAAACTACAATGAGATATCATCTCACACCAGTCAGAATGGCCATCATCAATAAATCTAGAAACAATAAATGCTGGAGAGGGTTGGAGAAAGGGAAACCCTCTTGCACTGCTGTGGGAATGTGAATTGGTTCAGCCACTATGGAGAACAGTATGGAGGTTCCTTAAAAAACTACAAATAGAACTACCATATGACCCAGCAATCCCACTACTGGGCATATACCCTGAGGAAAACGAAATTCAAAAAGAGTCATGTAACAAAATGTTCATCGCAGCTCTATTTACAATAGCCCGGAGATGGAAACAACCTAAGTGCCCATCATCGGATGAATGGATAAAGAAGATGTGGCACATATATACAATGGAATATTACTCAGCCATAAAAGAAACGAAATTGAGCTATTTGTAATGAGGTGGATAGACCTAGAGTCTGTCAACACAGTGAAGTAAGTCAGAAAGAAAAAGACAAATACAGTATGCTAACACATATATATGGAATTTAAGAAAAAAAAGTTCATGAAGAACCTAGGGGTAAGGCAGGAATAAAGACGCAGACCTCCTAGAGAACCGGACTTGAGGTTATGGGGAGGGGGGAAGGGTGAGCTGTGACGGGGCGAGAGAGAGTCATGGACATATACACACTAACAAACGTAGTAAGGTAGATAGCTAGTGGGAAGCAGCCGCATGGCACAGGGATATTGGCTCGGTGCTCTGTGACAGCCTGGAGTGGTGGGATAGGGAGGGTGGGAGGGAGGGAGACGCAAGAGGGAAGAGATATGGGAACATATGTATATGTATAACTGATTCACTTTGTTATAAAGCAGAAACTAACACACCATTGTAAAGTAATTATACCCCAATAAAGATGTTAAAAAATAAATAAATAAATAAATAAATAAATAAATAGACCCATGTCAAAACTATCCCAACAGATGTATTAAACAGTTGAACATACTCTTCCCTCCTCATTGTGGTATCTCAGCCCTGCCCTACTGTAGACAGCTGTCCCTGCCAGGATGCTGCCTGTTGACTTGCTGCTAACCTCTTGCATGAGAAGCATAAATATGCCGAGCAGCTCCGGATCCTCAGGGGGTCGCTGGGGAAAGATGCCAGTTAGAGGGGACGTGGGTGGGGGTGTTTCTACATGTGCCTCCTTGCTTCCAGGCCCAGTAGAATCCCTATACGCTTAGATCATACCTGCATCCTCCTTCTACTGCGCAGATTATTTTATGTAAAATATTCATCGTCAAAGCTATTACCAATAGACAAGTAGTTGGTAGGGAATGGTTGTAGTCAGGTGGATAATAACATGAATTTTCAAAAACGGCTGAAAACCAGTCTATGCTCCTTTCTTCACCACAGCTTCTCAAGGGAGCACTAAAATGCAGAAAATCACACATGTTCTCATTCCAGGAAAAGTCCTGCAGACCTACAGGCAGGCCCACCTCTTGTCCAGGAACCCCTGCAGGGGCAGCCAGGCCCAGGGTGAGAAGCCCAGGCCTGGATAGGAGGTCTCACTGTGTCCTGATGTGTGCTCTCCAGCACATCACCTAACAAATCCAGGCAGCTGTTTAGCTTCACGTCTGTTAGATGCAGCTGAACTGCCACCTGCAGCACATGCTTGGTGTGAAAATGGAGAAACAAAATAATAAAAGTTGCTCTGAGTATTGGGGCCCAGGGTAGGCCACCCCAAAGTGCACCTCCGTTGTATATTGATTGTTGTGAATTAAAGTGACTTAAGAAAGCGCCAAGACAGAGAGACAGTCCGACCTTCCTTTCTGTCCCCCTGAAGCAAGAAATTAATCTCTCACGTGAAAGGTGCTCTCCCTGCATCTGGAAGGAGGAGGACACCCTCATCACCAGAGATGGGAATTTGGGCCTGGAAGCCTCTATGAACAAACCATGTTCCTTCTTTAATGCACCACCCCGCCCCCAAACTCTGCTTAGGTTCTACTAATTGGGCACCAATAACATACATTTCTTTGTCCTGTCAATTCCTCAGAAGTATGGCATCTTTCTCTAACTATACAAAAGCTGCCTGCTTTGGTCACTTCTAGATCCATTTCGATGACACATCCATGCACATGATTAAAAGTTATTTTATATCCTGTCAATCTGTCTTTGTTAGTTTTATTATGAGTCCAGCCTCAGGAACTCAAGAGGGGCAGAGGAAGAGATTTCCCTCCTGACATGTCCAAGTTGTCTTCTGTTCAGCCTCACGCTGTACAACATCTTAGGATCCTCAGTCCTCACGGCTACTGTCACTCTGCTGACATCACCTTGCCAGGTGTGTTTTTCTGGCATCTATTTTCTGCATTTTCCATCTCACCATTCGATATTTCTTCCAAATCGGCGTGAGATTTCAGTGTCCATTGTCTGGATGTACAAAGTTTATTAGTCATTTCCCTATGAAAGGACCTCTTGGTCTTTTCCAAATTTTGGCAGATATGAATAATTCTCAGTGAGCATCGTGTGCAGGGTTCTCTCTGGACTAAAGTCTTATTGTCTTTCAGATACGTACAAAGGAGCACTACTGCTGAAACATAGATACGGGTATGTTTAGTATTGCAGGAAGCCCCTAAAATGTCTCCCAGGTGCACCCTGTTCTGCATCCCCACCAGCTGTGAATGGACCCCCTGCTGCTTCACATCCTGCAGGTGTTTAAGGTTCTCAGAGTCCTGATCTGATCCACTCTTGTAAGTTTTCAGGGATATGTCCTTGTTCGGAATGCCACTTCCCTGTGACATATGTTCTCCCACAGCCTTATTTGCAAACTCTTTGTCTTTTTGGTCAGGTGTCTGTTTAAGGATTTTAGCCATTTTTTAATCCTTTTGTTTCTTTCTTATTGTTGAGTTTAAGGCTTCTTGGAACATATTAGATAACACTCAGATATACTGGATATGTCTTTTGCAAATATTTTCTCCCAATCTCTAGCTTACCTCTGGGTAAATTTCAAATGTGTTTTTTTATGCTTCTCAAATATTACTTGTTGTGTTTCTATTACAATGAAAAGTGAAGTTAAACTTTCACTTCCTAAGCCATGGGAACTTCATGTGGGAACATATCACACTACACTCAACGTCTCATTCAGATACCACAAGGAGGGAATGAGAAAACAGAGGAGGGACTTCTTCAGAGATGCTCTTCTGGTAAAGAGAAATGTACCAACGTACCCTCCTTCCTGTGTTGCTGGTGAGAACTGTGCTGCGTGTCCACAGAGACACAGATCCTTGATGAGAGAGTGAGATTTCATCAGTTAGAATGACGGTTTCCTAACAATAAATTTTACCCGTGATGGATCTCAGTTTATGAATGACTGTAACTTGAATGATTCAATGGATTTAGCAATGGTTGAAAACAAAATCAATAACTTGAATTATTATTATTAATTTTAATTTATGTTGCCCCAGAGAAGAGTTTGACAATTACAATTTCAGTAACACATTTCCATAATTTTTACTTATGCCTGTTAAAATTTAGACAACATATTGTTTCATAATGAATGTTTCATCTACATCCCTCACATTTGAAACTGGATTCCAAGTGGACCTAGAAAATGAAATGTGAGGACAGCGAATGTCCCCACATTCAGTAACGTCTAAGGCAACAAATCAAACATCACACGAGGACGCTGCTGATTTCCAACTATAGTTCCCGCTTCTTCTTTGCCCAATGATTCAGGAAAGCTACTAAATGACCTAAACCCTCTGGTCCCAATGTTGCTGAAGCTCACACCTCATTCTGAGCTTATCCCCTCAAGAGTTTATAAGGTAAAACACAGAGACCATCAGAAGGACCTGTCCACAAGGTCCCCAAGAAGCCACCACCATCAGCCCTTCTCCCTCCCATCACGATGGTCAGGCCCTCTTGATGTGACCATCACTGGTAACCTGCAGAGCAAGATGACTGAAATCTCCCCACTACATTTCCCATCACCCACTGGGCATCTCTAATAGATATTCCCTCAAGCATTATCATATGATCCAGTCTCCAGACATAATTTCCTCCAATTATCTCCACAAAGGAAAAATAACTTTTTTAGTTCTGGTGACCTAACACATTTTTCCTATGGTTAAATGGACCCTAACAACACATCCCCACCCACTGAAACATAAAGACACCTGTTATATATCCTTCTATGTTAACACGAATTTGGATGGATCTCCTCTAATCCACCAGCTCAAGAAGGGCAGGTCAGATGCTAGGGCATCTGTACAAATGCAGGCCCTTCTTCCACCTGCTGAATAATGGGCTCATCTGGTTCCAGGTTTTAGATGCCATCGCTTCCGCTCCCCTATCCCACAGCGTATCAGCTCAATTTTCAGGTCCTGACAAAAGGGTCCAGACTTGTCCTGTGATTCTTGCCCATATCACTGTGGTTGGCTCTCCTATTATCAACATTCAAGCAGGCTGATTCTTTAGTATTTAATTTACTCTGCAAATATTATTGGAAAAGCTACAAGAAGTATAGTACTGTGTTCATGAAAGAGTATGGAGTAAATATCTTCTCACAGACGGCAGGCTCGACACCAGTCAGTGTACAGAAGAAATCACTGGGGTGAGAGAGAGGTGACCTGCCCCAGACCCACAGGTGTGGCCTCTCAGTGCAGGAGTGGAACCAGGGCTACATGTACAGGGTGTCAGTCAGAGATGGGGACTCACATTGGTCTTCCTGGTTCCCAGAAGAATTAACATCACTGATGACACTCATGTCAAAATCCAACACCCCTGGCAACCCCACTATAAATGTCAGACATACCATTACCATCGTGATCCCCAATTTACATCCTTGCAGACTGAAATGCAGTGGTGAGGCCAGATCCTCAGTGCCCACAGTGAAATGGGATGGAGCTGTGTTCTGCTCTCCAGCACCATTTACTGATGTGACCTCAGGCACAGTCCCAGGACTCACTGACCCAGGGACTCTGGAGAGCTGCTCTCAGGTGGACTTTTCAAAGGAACCCATTTCTGGAGGTGGGGCTTTCCTTTGACTATGACGCCCTCATACTCGGCAAGCCATTCACTGTGTAAGTTTACTTCCAAGAATCATGCATGTTCTCTTACCCAGTGCAGAGGGAAATGTGTTCCCTGAGCTCCAATGTCACTGGCTGTGACAGAGATAGAAATGAACACTTCTAGAAGGAGTGAGTCTGTGCACTGTGACCAGGTCAACTGCCCAGCATGTTGGAGTCCTGAGGAGCATCCAGGAGCTGTCTGTTCTTAGGCCTTGCTAGCCCTGGGGATTCCTCAACATCCACCCGCAAGGAGGGAGCTCTGAATTTCGCGGTGTTCCTGCAGACACTCAGCTGTGCACTGTAAACAGGCAGGTCAGGCTTCAGACCACGTCAGCAGTGCTGGGATCCATGACCATCTCAGCAAGAATGACTACCTTGCCCACAAAATAAACTGTGTGTATAGTTGTTAAGAGTAAATCCACCTCCAGAGCAAGTCTTGATAATATTTAAACTGTTTCAGGTGAAGAAATGTTCACCCAAATTAAGGGAAACACGAAGTCCATTGTGAATTATGATAAACATTTAATTTTACCTGACTTTGTCTGAATTCAATGTCATTATGACATGTATGGTTTGTCTCAAGTACTTGCGCATCCAGGAAATAAACAGGAGGTAATGCAGAAAGGAAAAAGCAAGAGTCTGCGTCTGACATCTTGGAGGACCCAGAATGTGTGATGGGTATTTATGTGAAATGTATGCCTCCACGGGACTAAAGTCTATCCCCAAACCTGCCGTTAATCCTTGAGCACAGCTGACTTCCTGACTAGCCCTTCAGCATCATTTCATTCCTGGACACAGAGACCCCAGGCACAGGGAGGGGACGCCAGGTGGGGGCTGAGTTCTCTGAGGGCACAGTCAGCACCCTCCTCAGGTGGAGCCCCAGAGACTGGGACCTCCCTTCACTACTTTCCGATTTTTATAGCCTGGTCCCTCCCGTATGCAAACATCCCCTTATGTCACAAGGTAAAAACAAAGTACCTGTTCACTTAAATTCGGGTTTCTCCTCATGATTGAAGAGAATTTCTGGGCTTCAGGAATCTCATCTGCAAGAAGATGAATCCACTGTGGTTCTTCCTCTTCCTGGTGTCAGCTCCCAGAGGTGAGTGTCTCAGGGGTTCACACGTGAACACATGGGGAAGCTGCATCTGAGCCCATGAGTCACCGTGGTTCTCTCTGTCCACAGGTGTCCTGTCCCAGGTGCAGCTGCAGGAGTCGGGACCCAGCCTGGTGAAGCCCTCACAGACCCTCTCCCTCACCTGCACTGTCTCTGGATTCTCATTAACCAGCAGTGCTGTAGCCTGGGTCCGGCAGGCTCCAGGAAAGGGGCTGGAGTGGGTTGGGATGATATATGGTGGTGGAAGTGCATATTATAACCCAACTCTTAAGTCCCGGCTCAGCATCACCAGGGACACCTCCAAGAGCCAAGTCTACTTATCGCTGAGCAGCCTGACAACTGAGGACACAGCCGTGTATTACTGTGCGAGAGACACAGTGAGGGGAAGTCAGTGTGAGCCCAGACACGAACCTCCCTGCACAGAGGCCCGTAACCACCAGGGGACGCAGAGGACCCACGAAGTGCAGGGCTGAGGCCTGGGGCAGCAGCAGATAAGGGCTGGGAGGAAATTCTTGTTAGAACTTGTGCTTTCCTCTTCCTGCCCAGGATCTCCACCAGAGACCCTGTTCTGTATCCTAATGTTTCATTGTTGTGGATTTTGCGGAGTCTGGAAAATTTTGTGTGCATGTACTTATTTTCTTAATTTTTATTTTTATTATAGTTGTGTATATATATATTCATATGCACAGACACATTTAATACTCAAGAATTAAGGTTGTTTTTCATTTCTTTATTTACCTTTTTCTCAAGGAGCTCAGAACAACCCTGCTGCTCACCATAATGTTCAATTTCGCCTGAAGCTCGTGAAACGTGTAAATATCCTGAGAGTGCACATGAGACTTTTAAACAGTATCAATTGTTGTTTTGCTTTTGTAGATGTGGAAGGAGAGACACACCGTCCTACTTTCAGGCAACCTGCACAAGCATTCTGAATTCTGCAGCAGGCAGTGTTACAGACTCTAACGCCAGAGTGCTCCAACACTGCACGTGCAATTATCCTCGTTATTCACAGATTCCAAATCTGCAAATTCATCTACTTCTAGCTTTTATGAGCACCCAAAATAAATACTGTCAATTTTGTGGTCATTCACGGACATTAACAACGTGGCCGGTTGTTTGAATCCCCCAACACACTCATACACACATAAACACACACACACACACACGCGCACACACACACACACACACACACACACACACACACACACACAGACACACATTCCCAGCTGAGGTCAGTCAAGGTGATGCTCTCTTTTCTTGTTTCAACTCCCGTCATGTAATTGAGCACTTTCTGGGGTCAAATTAGTGCCATGCTTTTCACATTTCTGTGATTCTTGGCGATTGTTTAAAGTAGTCCCAGGCATAGGGCTGAGGAACAGTCTAGTGTCCCTACGCACAAACGGCTGTGAGTGGACTTAGGGAAAATGTACATGAGACATCAGCTTCATTCAGGCCTGCCTTATATGGCCATGGGTGGTGAAATGATACTCACGTCTCCAATATGCAGCTCACCCAAAACCTGAAGACAAAATCGCTGCTGCATATGGGCTGCAGCCTTGGAAACTTGCCTTAATTCCAAATAGAGCCTGGCAAGTGGGGGCTTATGGTCAAAAATCCGGTGGGGTGGAGTGCACTCGAAATTATGAACAGAAGAATTAGAAGCCAAGGGGATTCTGGTTACATAGACTCAAAAGGATTCTTGCTAAAGGGAGACCAGGGTGGTCAGATACCGTGTGGGTGATAGGAGGTTTGATGGCTTTGATCAAATACTGCGGGTGATCAGAGTTCAAGGGTAGGGGATTCTCATTATTCTCACTTAGCAGGGCTCTTGACAAAACCTGGCCATGCACATATAAACACAGAAGCCCACAGGTCAAGACTACTTGAGAAGAGAATTACAAGGAGCCTGTTGGCTAAGGGGTGGTCAGGGGTCTTTGTCACACTTAAGAAGAGGAATAATGAACATACAAGTAAACCAGGGATGCACACAGACACACAGAGAAAAGACCATCTGAGGACTCAGTGAGAAGACGTCCATCTGTGAGCAAAGGAGAAAGGCCTGAGAAGGACCCAAACCTGCTGACACCATGACCTTAGACTTCTTGCCTCCAGGTCTGAGAGGAATCCATTGCTGTTGTTTAATCCACCCAGTCTGTTATTCTGTAAAGGCCACACTAGCCAACGAGTACACCTATAATATAGACGCAGATAGACATATATGGAAATGTAAGTATCGTATTGGAAAAGAAACATCACCCATTCTTCAGAGGTGACATGAAGCGGTGTCCACCCTGGATCTCAGCCAGCACCCTCCTCCACAGCCCTAGAGAAGGACCAGCCGGGACCATCTTTATATGGAGACGTGCTTCCACCTGCACATCACACCCAGGCTCAAGGGGAAAGCACAGCATCTGTGCTACTCAGAGTCAGGGTTCTAATCTTCACTGACATAGCTCTCTGAAAGTCAAAGCATTGATCAAAATGAACATGAAAATCTTCTGGTCATTCCTCCTCTTGCGGGCATCGCTCAGCTGTGAGCATCTCCTGGGTCTGAGGAAGGTGGAGTTATGGGGTGACATCTCTGAAGTGGGTGTCTCATTCTTTCTACTTCCCCAGGTGTCGTGTGCCAGGTGCCGGTGCAAGAATCGGGCCCAGGACTATGGAAGACCCTCTCCCTTACCCGCTCAGTCTCTGGATTCTCCATCACAAACAGTGCTGGCTGCTGGGACTGGATCCCTCAGCCCCCAGGGAAAGGGCTGAGGTCACTGGGGTGCTTTGGTTCTGGGAATAGCACAGCATACAAGATGTCTCTCCAGAAATGACTCTCCACCTCCAGAGACAGCTCACAAATTCAGTTTTCCCTGCAGCTCAGCTCCGTGATGACCTAGGACACAGCCCTGAGTTACTGTTCCAGTTGGTTCAGTGAGAAGTCAGGATGAGTCCAGACACGACCCTCCCTGCAGGGGGCGCTCCAACCACCAGTGGGCGCTCAGGGTCATCTGGAAACAAGAGGACCCATTTCAGGGCAGGTGCAGAGGTTGGGATGGAGGATTTCTCTCTCAGAAGCTGTGGTTTCTCCACTGGATCATTGCCACCCCTGGAAGCCTCATCCACAGTGATTCCAGGGAATTTTCTTGTCTCTAAACTTGAGACGTTTTTCATGGATTCAGGCTTGTCTGTCTTTCCCCATCTATCTTTGGAAGAGCTGCACAGATATATTTCTTCTTGAGACCTTTACTTGAAGATTAGGTTACTACTTTCTGTTATTAGTTGTCAAGTTTTTAATCGTTTAATGACATAAATAATTTTTACTGTTGAACTTTAAATCTGCTTTCCAGCATCAGATGGATTTCCAATTCCTCTCATCCTGACAACCTCTCCAGTCCTGTCTGATGCAATGCCTTTCACTTGAATAGTATGAGTCATGTTGATATTCGGAAATTGATGTCCATACAGCACTGCAGGCATTTTCTGCTCAGGGGACCTTTGGAAATGTCGGGACACAGGCTGGGCTGTAACATGTGGGCTTTGTTTCCTGTACCTTGTCATCTAGTGTGGACATTGATATTAGATAATTAGATAAAACAGAGAGATAGATAAAACGGAACAGAAACTAGTATATCCTAATTGTATGGAAAATAACCGTAAAAACTGACTACATAACCCATATTTAGGGAGTGGTAAAGGCTCGAAGGTGTAAAAATGATACAAGAAGCCGTATGAAGTTATTTGTATTAACGTAAATATTTTTAACTCTTTTGAAAATTCTTTTCTAGCTCACTCCTCAATCCCATGGTGAGTGTCTGGTTTTCTCTCTAAGAAATTGACAAATATCTTCCAATTGGCAGCCACTGGCATCCTTCCAGCAAGCGGATGAGGGCGTTTCACTCTACATCATCCCCAGTATTTTAATTTTTTTTTATTTTGTGCTTTCACTGTTGTAATAAGTGAGTAGCAGTATTTCATCGTCATGTTATTTTATGTTTCCTTAATGAAGAATCCTTTTAAAACCTTTATCTCTTCTATGTGTAGGTATCTTCAAATCACTGTACATTATTTTCATTATTTATTGCTGTCGTTGAGCTGTGAATTTGCTGTATATTCATGATACAAGTCTATATGATATGATACTAGAAAGCACATTCTCCAAGTCTGTGCCTAATTCCCTTATCAGTGAAGTTATTGCTACTGTTGCTATCGTTGTTTTCAGAACAGAATTTTTAATGGATACAGAAAAATTACAAATTTATATGATGAATGATGTTTGGTGTGTTATATCTAAAAATTCATCATGTAACTCAAGGGCACCCATAATTTCTGCCAGGTCCATACTCCAGGCCACTTTCAGGGATGGAGGGTTAAGTTCACCTTCTTGAAGGGAGGATGACCATCATGAGGTACCTGAAGTTATTCCTTAAGGGAGATTTATCCTACCTTCCCCATTAGATATATTTATTCAGTCTCTTTATATGAGTCTAGGTATTTGTTTCATAACTTGTGTTAAGGTTATATACTAAGGCATTTTCTTTGCTTCTGTAACTGTGACCACTTGTCAGCCATGAGGAGCTCTTTCAGATTGTCTCTTGTATCCACTTTACGGGCCCCCATCCATTTGTGTGAAGACTTCCTTACTTTCTGGTGCTACAAGAATCTGCAGGATAATCATGTGTATTCTCTTCTCTGGCCCTAGAATTAGCCATGCCTCAGCTGAGTTGTGGATCCTTTTCTGGAGACTAGTAATAGGAATCAGAAGATTGGGTATTAGGATACTAATGCTGGTGTCCTGTCTACTGGGAGCATTGGCTCTAGACCCTATAAGCTAAAAGACCTTGGAAATATATCTGTGTGCACTACTCCATGTATACACACACACGTCTGCAACTAGCTCTGTATCTCACCTTCTGACCTGTGTTAAGGTAAATGTGAGACAATTCTTACATCTCCAATCCTAGAGCAACATCACATGGTTGAATCTAGACTTTCCACCTTGCTTGTCTGTTCCTTTCCACCCAACAGTAAGAAACCTGTCTCCACCAATGCCATCCAGCTACTAATTGTTCAATTCCACATGCACGGTAGTAACTGAATGCTTAGCCTGACTCCTGATGGAAATACCATTATCCACCAGGCTCTACTGCTTACGTGCAGTGGCTTAGAACTTAGCCTTCAGACTCCACTCATTTCCAAAGTCATTTAGGTCAAAACCTATTTTCCCACCTCTTCAGCCATGTTAATTCATAGATTCACTATGATATTAGGTATCATGTATACAGTGTGCGTCGTTCCATCCTTCAGTCTCTGAACTTCTAAATGAAATTTATATTTATATTAAAAAGGTTCTCCTCTTACTGTATATATTTTGACAAATTCATAGTGCAATGATTCCACTACTGCAATTTCATTGAGAAGAATTTCACTATCCTTAAATATTGTCCATGTTTCACTTACCAAAAACCTTCTCCCAAATTCCTGCTAAATGCTCATCTGATTGGCTAATATATAGACCTGCCTTTTCCCAAATGTGAAATAGGGGAAATTGAACGTCTTCAGACCGATTTTTTAATTAGCAATATGCATTTAGGATTCCCTCATGTCCTTTCATGGTATAATAGTTTAATATTTACATTGCTGAAAACAATTCCACAGCATGGATACGTCACGCATTGTTTACGTACTAATTTTTGGAAGAACGTATTTGTGGCTTCCAATTTTTCTCAATTGTAAATAAAGAGACCACAATAATTCATGGGCAGTCAATGATGGAGCTCTACGTATCAAGACACTTATGTAAATATTATGAGCATGACTCCTGGGATCTTACATTACGCTCTGTCTAGGTGTGTGAGTGACTGCGCGGAGGAAGGGCTCTGATGCAGAGACCACTCAGCTGACCCAGGCATCGTACTGAAAGGAAGTCAGAGCCCAAGCAATGTCCACACGAGGTGGACCCAAGGCCAGCCCTCAGACCTGGCCGAGCCCCCAGCCTACAGTCAGGGTCACCCTTTCTTACACGTGAGTGTGCATCACAGGAGCAGGTCCTGTAGCTGAACTTGAGCCTTTCACAGCGACCCTGCATCGGGCAGGGTGGGCTTCTCCTCCAGTCCCTCCCTAAGCAGAGACAGTGAACAAAATAAAGAGCTGCTGTCAGTAGAAACTGTCAGGGGTTGTGGCAGGGTTTTGTCCGTCATTCAGCACCTGGAACATAATTATTCATTCCCCCGTGTGATCCTATTCCATATGTGGTAAGTATATGGCACAGTGGGACTGGATGAGGGGACAAAGGTCACACTGTGAGCGGAGATGCTATGAAACAGTGCAGATCCAAGTCCAGGGCCAAGGTCCTCCTCCCCAGGATGCAGGAGGACCTAAGAGCTCAGGCAGGAATCCTGCGCTGTCCCAGGTAGGAAGACACACCTGTGTGGATAGAGAGGTAACACCATCTGACTCACACTTTAGCAGGACCACGCTGACACTGGCGAGGTAGTTACTTAGGAGACGTTGGGACACTATTACACCCTAACCATACTCGACCATAAAGCATCCATTTCTAGTTTAATCTTGTAGTAGTTTTTATTCCATTCAGCAGCCTATGACAGGATTAACATTCTTATTCTTTGTTATTCTGTGAGCATTTGTCTCCCTCCAAGATTTAAATTTGCTGCTGTCTTCGTTCTATAATTATCTGATATATTGGTGAGATTTTGATAATGTGCAACTTGCCCCATTTTGAGGCTGTTTTAAGAACATTAAATAAGAAGCATTTTCTCAGCTTCTCATCTCTCTGCGTCTCCAAGACGAGTATCAGCTTTATCGTAACACCCAGACACTGGAAAGAGTTCCAATATCACACATCAGCTTAATAAATAATCCAATCATGCTATGATCATTCTTTCAATGCAACCTGTTATTAAAACCAAGGATTCTTGATGCACACAAAAACATGAGAGTATTCACAAATATTTGGGCTGACTAAAATAAGGCATAACAATAAATATATATATATATATATTTGTTTTCAAAATATGTTATGTTCCGATTTTTATAAATTCTAGAAAATGACAAGTAACCTGCAGTAACAAGGGAAGATCAACGGTGATGTGGGGACAGGATGGAAGATAAGAAGGGACAGGAAGGAGGAAACCCAGAAACTACTGAAAATAATGAGCGGAATTGATTTGTTCTCTCCTGATAATGCTGATGGCTCCGTCAGTATTCATCAGAGTGTTCATTCTGAGTGTGTGCGCTTTGTTACATGTCAAGAACCTCAATAAAGTAATTACAAATGAAGAAATGAATGACTTGGGAGGGAAGGAGTGAAGGGAAGATACTGAAACATAAGAGACTCTTGAAAATACTTCTCATCAACGCTGACCCCCTCCATATATTTTAGGTAAACACGAGAAGAGAGCAAAGTCATCATGACCTCATTACAGGAGGGGGATCTGCAAACCTCACCCGGAAACTCCAAATCTGTCCTCTAGTAGGTTCCAGGGAGCAGCCTGGCCCAGAGCTCAGGAGCAGATGCTGGATCTAACGGTCACCCCATGTTTCTCCTTGGACACTACACACACCCTCCATTACTCTGGGTGTAGTTTACACCTCTAACATGAGGGTAACAATGACAGCTACATCACGGGATGTGAGTGCATATGTAAGATGACATATGCCTCCTAAGGGTTTACTCTGGAACAATCACACAATGAAAGTTATATTTCCCAGTTGCTATCAACACCACAAAATCCAAGACTCTCACACCTGCTCTGAGACCCTGCCCTTTCTGAGGACATTCAACGACATAGCCTCTTATATACTAGAAGGTCATGCAAATAGGGTCCTTCCTCTGCTGATATAAAGCAGCCCCAGCCCTGACCCTGCAGCTCTGGGAGAGGAGCTCCAGCCCGGGATTTCCACGTGCCCAATTCGGGGTTCAGGACAGAACACTCACCATGGACTTTGGGCTGAGCTGGGTTGTCCTTGTGGCTATTTTACAAGGTAATTTATGGAGAGCAAGAGACACTGAGGATGTGAGTGGATGTGAGTGAGGGAATCAATGGATGTGTGACAGTCTCCTGACCAGGATGTCTCTGTGTTTGCAGGTGTCCAGTGTGAGGTGCAGCTGGTGGAGTCTGGGGGAGGCTTGGTGAAGCCTGGGGCGTCTCTGAGACTTTCCTGTGCCGCCTCTGGATTTACTTTTGATGATTATGCCATGAGCTGGGTCCGCCAGGCTCCAGGGAAGGGGCTGGAGTGGATCTCAGCTATTAGTTGGGATGGTGGTAGCACATACTATGCAAACTCTGTGAAGGGCCGATTCACCATCTCCAGAGACAACTCCAAGAACACGCTGTATCTGCAAATGAACAGCCTGAGATCTGAGGACACGGCCGTGTATTACTGTGCGAAAGATACACAGTGAGGGGAAGTCAGTGTGAGCCCAGACACAAACCTCCTTGCAGGGAGACAGGAGGGGGGATGCAGGGGGCACTCAGGACATACAAGTGTGTGGTTCAGCCCCAGGAGCAGGTGCAGATGGTAGTTAAGGGCTGCTTTCCTCTAAGGGTCTGGGGTTTCCTCTCCATATAGCAGTTTTCCCTGGGGAACCTCTCTGTACTCATCCATGGTTCTTCAGTTACACATTAAGTCTCTCAATTAGAAAGACTTTTCGAAATAGGGGAATAAATGTCATATATGAAAGGCAGAGACTTAAATTTATATGTTCAGGTTTTCCCTTGTCTAACTCTTGTCTAAATTGACCCGTTTCAAAATGATTCCAGCTGATGTGTAAAGAGTTAAACATATTCTTCCTTCCTCATTGTGGTATCTCAGCCCTGCCCTACTGTAGACAGCTGTCCCTGCCAGGATGCTGACTGTTGACTTGCTGCTAACCTCTTGCATGAGAAGCATAAGTGCGCTGAGCAGCCCCGGATCCTCAGGGGGTCGCTGGGAAAGATGCCAGTTAGAGGGACGTGGGTGGGGGTGTTTCTACATGTGTGCCTTGCTTCCAGGGCCAATAGAATCCCTATACGCTTAGATCATACCTGCATCCTGTTCTACTGCGCAGTTTATTTTATGTGAAATATTCATCGTCACAGCTATTACCAATAGACACATATGTAGTTGGTCGGGAAAGTTTACAGTCAGGTGGATAATAACATGAATTTTCACAAGCTGCTGAAAATAGATCTATTCTCCTTTCTTCACCACAGCATCTTACGTGAGCGCAAAAATGAAGGAAAATCACTCAGGTTCTCATTCCACGAAGAGTCCTGCAGACCTACAGGCAGGCCCACCTCTGTCCAGGAACCTTTGCAGGGGAGGCCAGATCCAGGGTGGAGAAGCCCAGGCCTCGACAGGAGGTCTCACTGTGTCCTGATGTGTGCTCTCCAGCACATCACGTGCCAATTCCAGGCTGCAGTTTAGCTTCACATCTGTAGGATTCAAGTAAATCATTACCTACATCACATGCTTGGTGTGCATATGTAGAAACAAAATAATAAAAGAGACCCTGAGTGTTGGCCCCCAGGGTAGGTCACCCGAAAATATGCCTCAAAGTGACTTAAGACAGAGCCAGTGCAGAGGGACATTCTGACCTTCCTCCCTGTCACCCTGAAGCCAGAAATAAACCTCCCATGTGAAAGGTGCTCTCCCAACATCTAGGCGTGGAAATGAAATCGTCCTTCATCTCATGCTTTCCACCTGCCATTTTTCTGTGGAAAAATATTTAGCCAAAGAATAAGTTTAATCAGAGAAGCGAGCAAATGCAGAAAGAAGGGAAAACTGTCCAACAAGACTAAATAATTATAGTTTGCTCATTAAGCAAATCAAGGACCTTTAGTTCCTCCTCAAGGGCTGCAGATAATATTCTTGTCCATGTCTCATGAGCCGTCTTATAGATACTGAAACTCCCACCAGGAGGAAGAAGTGAACTCCATGATGACCAGACTGTAGCCATGACATAAGCTGCCACAATTGCAAGAACTGGCCTCAAAGAAATGGGAACAAACCGACCCTGGACCTGAAGATTAACTCTACTTAAAACAATCAAGAGGAGGCTGATCAGACCACCACATGACCAACTGCAAGACGACTGTCACAGCTGACTCTGCCGTTTCTGCCCGTAGCCCCTCCTTCTGCCTATAAAAGCCCTTTCCCACAGATGCTCAGTGCGGGGTGGCCTTTGGAGAGAAGTCTGTCCCCCACCCCCGGGTGCAGCCAAAATAAAGCAAACTTTCCTTTCACCAACTTTGCCTCTTTATTGGCCTTTCAGCACCGAGCAGCCGGACGCTGCTTTCCTTTGCACGGGGACACTCTTATCACCAGGCATGGGGAATTCAGGCCTGGAAGCGTCTATGAACAAACCTTGTTCCTTCTTTTTTTTTTTTTTTTTTTTTTTTGCGGTACGCAGGCCTCTCACTGCTGTGGCCTCTCCTGCTGCGGAGCACAGGCTCCGGACGCGCAGGCTCAGCGGCCATGGCTCACGGCCCCAGCCGCTCCGCGGCATGTGGGATCTTCCCAGACTGGGGCACGAACCTGTGACCCCTGCATCGGCAGGCGGACTCCCAACCACTGCGCCACCAGGGAAGCCCAGAGCTCCGTTTTGTTAAAAGGCCCAGGGTGACTTCTTATTTTGGCAGGACCTGTTCTGAGGAGTGGCTGGAATCTTTGCATTATTGTCATCTTGTCTAGAAGACTGCTGTGTTCTAGAGAGAACACACTAAACAAGTTGGTTAAAAGAAGGCAGGGGTCAAAGATCAGTAAAAGAATTTTTGTAACCAGGGGCCCAAGTAGGAGTAAGAACCAGGTTATGTTTCAGAACATTTTTTGATGGTGGTCCAAGTACTGTCAACGCTTGGGTTACCCTGTCCAAAGTTAGAATGACCATATCGTAAAATAAATTTTACCCGTGACGGATCTGAGTTTATGAATGATTGTAACTCGAAACATTCAATGGATTTAGCAACGTTAAAAACACAATCAATACCTTGAATTTTTATTATTGATTTTAATATATTTTGCCCCAGAGAAGAGTTTGACAATTACAATTTCAGTAACACATTTCCGTAATTTTGACTTATAGCTCTTAAAAATTAGATACCACATTGTTTCATAATAAATGTTTCATCTACATCCCTCACATTTGAAACTGGATACCAAGTGGATCTAGAAGACGTAATGTGAGGACAGCGAATGTCTCTACATTCAGTAACATCTAAGGCAACAAACCTAACATCACATGAGGACGCCACTGATTTCCAAGTATAGTTCCTGCTTCTTCATTGCTCAATGATTCCAGCAAAGGTACAAAATGACCTAAACCATCTGGTCTCAATGTTCCTGAAGTCCACACCTCATTCTGAGCTTATACCCTCAAGATTTTATAAGGGAAAACACAGAGACCATCAGAAGGACCTGTCCACGTGGCCCCCATGAACCCACCACCATCAGCCCTTCTTCCTCCCATCACGATGGTCAGGCCCTTTTTCTGTGACCATCACTGGTAACCTGCAGAGCAATATGACTTAAGTCTCCCCACTTCATTTCCCATCATTTCCCATTTCCCATCACTGGGCGTCTCTAATGGATATTCCTTCCAGCATTACCATATGATCTGGTCTCCAGACATAATTCCTTCCAATTAGCTCCACAAAGGAAAAATAACTTTTTTTTAGTCCGGGTGCCCTAACACATTTTTCCTAGGGTTAAATAGACCCTAACAACACATCCCCACCCACTGAAACATAAAGACACCTGCTATATATCCTTCTATGTTAACATGAATTTGGCTGGATCTCCTCTAATCCACCAGCTCAAGAAGGGCAGGTCAGATGCTCGGGCATCTGTACAAATGCAGGCCCTTCTTCCACCTGCTGAATAATGGGCCCACCTGGTTCTAGGTTTTAGATGCCATCCCTTCCGCTCCCCTATCCCACAGCGTATCAGCTCAATTTTCAGGTCCTGACAACAGGGTCCAGACTTGTCCTGTGATTCTTCCCCATATCACTGTGGTTGGCTCTCCTATTATCAACATTCAAGGAGGCAGATTCTTTAGAATTTAATTTACTCTGCAAATATTATTGGAAAAGCTAGAAGAAGTATCGTACTCGGTTCATGAAATTATATGGAGTAAATATCTTCTCATAGACAGCAGGCTCGACATCAGTCAGTGTACAGGTGAAATCAGTGGGCTGAGGGAGAGCTGACCTGCACCAGACCCAAGGTGTGACCTCTCAGGGCAGGAGTGGAGCCAGGGCTACATGTACAGGGTGTCAGTCAGAGATGGGGACTCACATTGGTCTTTCTGGTTCCCAGGAGAGATAACATCACTCATGACACTCATGTCAACATTCAGCACCCCTGGCAACCCCACTATAAATTTCAGACATACCATTACCATCGTGATCCCCAGTTTACATCCTTGCAGACTGAAATGCAGATGGTGAGGCCACATCCTCAGTGCCCACAGTGAGATGCGACGGAACTGTGCTCTGCTCTCCAGCACCACTTACTGATGTGACCTCAGGCACAGTCCCAGGACTCACTGACCCAGGGACTCGGGAGAGCTGCTCTCAGGTGGACTTTTCAATGGAACCTGCTTCCTGAGGTGAGGACTTTCCTTTGACCATGACACCCTCATACTCTGCAAGCCATTCACTGTGAAGGTTTACTTCCAAGAATCATGCATGTTCTCTCACCCAGTGCAGTGGGAACTGTGTTCCCTGAGCTCCAATGTCACTGGCTGTGACAGAGTTAGAAATGAACACTTCTAGAAGGAGTGAGTCTGTGCACTGTGACCAGATCACCTGCCCAGCATGTTGGAGTCCTGAGGAGCTTCCAGGAGCTGTCTGTTCTAGACCTTGCTAGCCCTGGGGATTCCTCTACGTCCACCCGCAAGGAAGGGGCCCTGAAGCTCGCGGTGTTCCTGCAGACACTCAGTTGTGCACAGGAAACACGCAGCTCAGGCTACAGGCCATGTCAGCAGTGCTGGGATCCATGACCATCTCAGCAAGAATGACTACCTTATCCACAAAACACACTGTGTGTTTAGTTGTTAAGAGTAAATCCACCTCCAGAGCAACTCCTGATAATATTTAAACTGTTTCAGGTGAAGAAATGCTCACCCAAGTTAAGGGGAAAATGAGCTCTGTTGTAAATTATGATAAACATTTAATTTTACCTGACTTTGTCTGAATTCAATGTCATTATTACATGTATGGTTTGTCTCAAATACTTGCGCATCCAGGAAATAAACAGGAGGTAATGCAGAAAGGAAAAAGCAAGAGTCTGCGTCTGACATCTTGGAGGACCCAGAATGTGTGATGGGTATTTATGTGAAATGTATGCCTCCACGGGACTAAAGTCTATCCCCAAACCTGCCGTTAATCCTTGAGCACAGCTGACTTCCTGACTAGCCCTTCAGCATCATTTCATTCCTGGACACAGAGTCCCCAGGCACAGGGAGGGGACCCCAGGTGGGGCTGAGTTCTCTGAAGGCACAGTCAGCACCCTCCTCAGGTGGAGCCCCAGAGACTGGGACCTCCCTTCACTACTTTCCGATTTTTATAGCCTGGTCCCTCCCGTATGCAAACATTCCCTTATGTCACAAGGTAAAAACAAAGTACCTGTTCACTTAAATTCGGGTTTCTCCTCATGATTGAAGAGAATTTCTGGGCTTCAGGAATCTCATCTGCAAGAAGATGAATCCACTGTGGTTCTTCCTCTTCCTGGTGTCAGCTCCCAGAGGTGAGTTTCTCAGGGATTCAGACGTGAACACATGGGGAAGCTGCATCTGAGCCCATGAGTCACCGTGGTTCTCTCTGTCCACAGGTGTCCTGTCCCAGGTGCAGCTGCAGGAGTCGGGACCCAGCCTGGTGAAGCCCTCACAGACCCTCTCCCTCACCTGCACTGTCTCTGGATTCTCATTAAGCAGCTATGCTGTATCCTGGGTCCGACAGCCTCCAGGAAAGGGGCTGGAGTGGGTTGGTGTGATGGGTAGTGGTGGAAGCGCATATTATAACCCAACTCTTAAGTCCCGGCTCAGCATCACCAGGGACACCTCCAAGAGCCAAGTCTACTTATCGCTGAGCAGCCTGACAACTGAGGACACAGCCGTGTATTACTGTGCGAAAGACACAGTGAGGGGAAGTCAGTGTGAGCCCAGACACAAACCTCCCTGCACGGAGGTCCGTTACCACGAGGGGGCGTGCAGGATCCAACAAGTACAGGGCTGAGGCCTGTGGCAGGTGCAGAGAGGGGCTGGGAGGGAATTCTTGTTAGAACCTGTACTTTCCCCTTCCAGCCCAGGACCTCTACCAGAGACCCTGTTCTGTATCCTAATGTTTCATTGCTGTGGATTATGAAGTGTCTAGAAAGTTTTGTGTGCATGTACATATTTGCTTAATTTTTATTTTTATTATAGTTGTGTATATATATTCATATGCACAGACAAATATAATACTCAAGAGTTAAGGTTGTTTATCATTTCTTTATCTTTTTCTCAAAGGAGCTCAGAACAACCCTGTGGCTCACCATAATGTTCAATTTCAGCCTGAAGTTTGTGAAACGTGTAAATATCCTGACAATGCACATGAGATTTTTAAACCGTATTAATTGTTGATTTGTTTTTGTAGATGTGGAAGGAAGAGACACACCGTCCTGCTTTCAGGCAACCTGCACAAGCATTCTGAAGTCTGCAGCAGGCAGTGTTACAGACTCTAACGCCAGAGTGCTCCAATACTGCACGTGCAATTATCCTCGTTACTCACAGATTCCATAACTGCAAATTCACCTACTTCTGGCTTCTATGAGCACCCCAAAATAAATACTGTCATTTTGTGATCATTCACGGACATTAAGAATGTGGCTGGTTGTTTGAATCAGGCAACACACATGCACACACACACACACACACACACACACACACACACATTCCCAGCTGAGGTCAGTCATGGTGATGCTCTCTTTTCTTGTTTCAACTCCCGTCATGTAATTGAGAACTTTCTGGTGTCAAATTAGTGTCATGCTTTTCACATTTCTGTGATTCTTGGCGATTGTTTAAAGTAGTCCCAGGCATAGGGCTGAGGAACAGTCTAGTGTCCCTACGCACAAATGGCTGTGAGTGGACTTAGGGAAAATATACATGAGACATCAGCTTCATTCAGGCATGATTACATGGCCATGGGCTGTGGGATTGATATTCATGTATCCAATATAAATCTCATGCAGAACATGAAGACAAAACTCACTGCTGCATATGGGATGCAGCTTTGGAAACTTGGCCTTATTCCAAATACAGCACTTCAAGTGGGGGCTTATGGCCAAGAAAAGGGTGAGGTGGAGTGGACTGGAAATTATTAAGAGAAGAAATACAGGCTAAGGGAGACCTTAAGCTGTATTTACATAGACTCAAAAGGATTTTTGCCAAAGGCTGACCAGGGTGGTCCGATACCATGTGGGTGATAGGAGGTTTGATGGCTTTGGTCAAATACTGCGGGTGATCAGAGTTCAAGGGTAGGAGATTCTCATTATTCTCACTTAGCAGGGCTCTTGACAAAACCTGGCCATGCACATATAACCACAGAAGCCCACAGGTCAAGACTAGCTGAGAAGAGAATTACAAGCAGCCTGTTAGCTAAGGGGTGGTCAAGGGTCTTTGTCACACTTAAGAAGAGTAATAATGAACATACAAGTAAACCAGGGATGCACACAGACACACAGAGAAAAGACCATCGGAGGACTCAGTGAGAAGAGGTCCACCTGCAAGCAAAGGAGAAAGGCCTGAGAAGGACCCAAACCTGCTGACACCGTGACCTTAGACTTCTTGCCTCCAGGCCTGAGAGGACTCCATTGCTGTTGTTTAAGCTGCACAAACTGTTTTTCTGTAATGACCACATTAGCGGATTATACACAACTGATATAGACGCAGATAGACATACATGGAAATGTAAGTATCGTATTGGAAAAGAAACATCACTCATCCTCCAGGGATGACTTAATGATCATCCTCAGAAAGACGTGTAAGTGTCCAGTTTAACATTCTTTAGAATTCATAATAGAGTGCGGAATGATTTCTGGATAAATTAATGTCAGAAGTATTTCTTCATGAGACTTTTATTTGAAATTTAGGTCACTACCTACTCTTATTAGTTGTCAAGTTTTTAATTGTTTAAAGACATAAGTGATTCTTCTGTTGAACTTCAAATCTACTTCCAGCTTCAGATGGATTTCCAAGTTCTTTCAGCGTGAAAAATCTCCCCAGTCCTGTTTGATGCAATACCTTTCACTGCAATAGTATGAGTATTGTTTATATTTGGAATTTGTTGTCCATATAACACTGGAGTCATTTTCTTCCCTAGAGGACATTTGGAAATATCTGGACACGGGTTGGACTGTAACATTTGGGCTGTGCTCTCAGTACCTAGTTATCTAGTGGGTAAAGTCCATCCGTGCTGACACACATCCTACAATGCACACAACATTATGAGCCACATGCAAGTCCCCAGTAAAAATGGAGAGAATAACTCTTTTATCAAGGGAAAAGTGAGGTCGAAAGGGCCATAGAGAACTGAGTCCATGGTTTCTCTTTGGCTGAGTTCTTGCCAGAAAATTAGAGGTAAACTTTCTTCTTCTTGTTGGATTCTGAGATCGTCAAAGGGCATGAGAACCTCCCTTCTGTTAACCCAATTTTATTTGAGTTTTCTCTTCATTATTATTATTATTGTTGTCATTGTTTTTATTTTACTTTTTCCACTTTTTTTACAACTATCTTCTAATTTTAATCGGAGTTAAAGGTTGGACTAGACAATAACATTTGGAACCAATTAAATATAATTTTACCATTTTCTCTCCATGACTTGTTATAATTATCCCACCATGAGATAATGAATGTTATTGCAAAGAAAAGCTTATTTTTTACTTTCTAAATTTTATTGTTTTAATTAGTTATTTTTATTGAAGAATATTTGATTTATAATGGGTTAGTTTCAGGTGTACAGCAAACTGATTCAGTTATATATATATATATATATATATATATATATATATATATATATATTACAAAATATTATTACAAAATATTGTTACTTATTGCAAAATATTGAGAATGGTACCCTGTGATATATAGTAGGTCCTTGTTGATTATTTTATACATAGTAGTGTGTTTATGTTAATCCCAAATTCCTAATTTATCCCTCCCTCTCACCTTTCCCCTTTGGTAGCCATGAATTTTATTTTGAAGTCTCTGAGTCTGTGTCTGTTTTATAAATAAGTTCATTTATATCATTTTTTTAGAATCCATATATAAGTGATTTCACATGTTATTTGTCTTTCTCCATCTGACTTGCTAAACCTAGTATAATAATCTCTAAGTCTATCCACGTTGCTGCAAATGGCACTATTTCATTCTTTTTTTATGTCTGAGTAATATTCCATTGTAGGCATGCACCATATCTTCTTTATCCATTCATCTGTCAATGGACATTTAGGTTGCTTCCATGTTCTGGATATTGTAAATACTGCTGCAGTAAAAATTGGGGTGCATGTATCTTTTCGAATTATATTTTACTCTGTGTATATTCACAGAAGTGGGATTGCTGGATCATATGGTAGCTCTATTTTTACTTCTTTAAGGAACGTATATACTGTCCACCACAGTGGCTGTAGCTATTTACATTCCCACCGACAGTGTAGGAGGGTTCTTTTTCTACACACCACCTGCAGCATTTATTATTTGTAGCCGTTTTGATGACAGCTATTCTAACTGGTCTGAGGTGATGCCTCATTGTAGTTTTGATTTGCATTTCTCTAATAATTAACGATGCTGAGCATTATTTCATGTACATTTTGGCCATCTGTATATCTTCTTTAGAGAAATGTCTATTAAGTTTTCTGCCCATTTTTTGATTGTATTGTTTGTTTTTCTGATATTGAGCCTTATGATCTGTTTGTATACTTTGGAGATTAATCCCTTGGTTGTTGCATTGTTTGCAAATATTTTCTTCCATTCAGTAGATTTTCTTTTTTTTTCTTTCAATTTCCTTTGCTGTGCAAAAGCTTTTAACTTTAATTAGGTCCCAATTGTTTATTTTTGGTTTTATTGCCATTACTCTAGGAGACAAATGCAAAAAGATATGGCAGTTATGTCAAAGGATGTCTGCCAACGTTTTCTTCTGTTTCATAGTATGCATTTATACAATGGATACTATAAAACTCTTAGTATCCATTTATATATATTTATAGTACACATTTAGATATTTAATCCCTTTTGAGTTTGTTTTTGTGTATCGTGTTAGAGAATGTTCTAATTTCTTTCTTTTACATGAAGCTGCCAATTTCACATCACCACTTATTGAAGAGACTGTCTTTTCTCCATTGTATATTCTTGCTTCCTTTGTCATTGATTAATTGACCATATGTGTGTGGGTTTATCTCTGGACTTTTTATCCTGTTTCATTGAACTATATTTCTGTTGTTGTGCCAGTACCACACTCTTTTGATGACTGTAGTTCTGTAGTATAATCTAAAGCTAGGGAGCCTGATCCCTCTAGCTCCAATTAGCTTTCTCAATATTTCTTTGGCTATTTATTTGGGGTCTTTTGTGGTCCCATAGAAATTTTTTTTTAAATTTCTTCTAGTTCTTTGATAAATGTTAGTGGTAATCTGATTGGGATTGCATTTAATCTGTAGAATATGTTGCGTAGTATCCTCATTTGACAATATTGATTATTCCAATCAAAGAACATAGTATATCTTTCCATCTGTTTGTGTCATTTTTTATTTCTTTCAGCACCATCTTATAAATTTCAGAGTACAGACCTTTTCCCTCCTTAGGTAGGTTTATTCCTAGGTGTTTTTTTTTTCATGCCATAGTAAATGGAATTGTTTCCTTAATTTCACTTTCTGATCTTTGTTTTTAATGGGTAGAAATGCAACAGATTTCTGTGTATTAATTCAGTATCCTGCAACTTTACCAAATTCATTGAGAGTTCTAGTAGTTTTCTGGTAGCACCTTTAGGATTTTCTATGTATAGTATCCTGTCATCTGAAAACAGTGACAGTTTTACTTCTTTTCCAATTTGGATTTTTTTAAATTTCTTTTTCTTCTCTGATTGCCATGGCTAGGACCTCCAAAACTATGTTGAATAAGAGTGGTGAGAGTGGTCATTCTTGTCTTTTTCCTGATCTTAGTGGAAATGCTTTCAGTTTTTCACCATTGAGAATGATGTTTGCTGTGGGTTTGTCATATATGGCCTTTATTATGTTGAGGTAAATTGCCCATTTTCTGGAGTGTTTTTATCATAAATGGGTGTTGACATATACATGGAATCTAAAAAAAAAAATGGTCATGAAGAACCTAGGGGCAAGATGGGAATAAAGACACAGACCTACCGGAGAATGACTTGAGGATACGGGGAGGGGGAAGGGTAAGGTAGGACAAAGTGAGAGGGTGGCATGGACATATATACACTACCAAACGTAAAATAGATAGCTAGTGGGAAGCAGCCATGTAGCACGGGGAGATCAGCTCGGTGCTTTGTGACCACCTAGAGGGGTGAGATAGGGAGGGTGGGAGGGAGGGAGACACAACAGGGAAGAGATATGGGGACATATGTATATGTATAACTGATTCACTTTGTTATAAAGCAGAAACTAACACACCATTGTAAAGCAATTATATTCCAATAAATGTGTTTAATAAATAAATAAAATATGTGTTGAATTTTGTCAAAAGCTTTCTCTGCATTGATTGAGATGATCATATGGTTTTTATTCCTTAATTTGTTAATATGGTGCATCACATTGATTGATTTGTGTATATTGAAGAATACTTGCATTCCTGTGACAAACCCCACTTGATCATGGTGTATGATTCTTTTAATGTGTTGATGGATTCTGTTTGCTAGTATTCTGTTGAGGATTTTTGCATCTATGTTCATCAGTGATATTCGTCTGTAATTTTCTTTTTCTGTGATATTTTTGTATGGTTTTGGTATCAGGGTGATGGTGGCCTCGCAGAACCAATTTGGAAGTGTTCCTCCCTCTGCTATATTTTGGAAGAGTTTGAGAAGGATAGGTGTTAGCTCTTCTCAAAATGTTTGATAGAGTTTACCTGTGCAGCCATCGTGTCCTGGAATTTTGTTTGTTGGAAGATTTTTAATTACAGTTTCATTACTTGTGTTAGATCTGTTTATATTTTCTAATTTTTCAGGTCAGTCTTGGAAAATTGTTTGTTTCTGTGCTGTCTGTTGTGATTTCTCCTGTCTCATTTCTAATTTTATTGATTTGTGTCCTCTCCCTTTTTTTCTTGATGAGTCTGGCTAAATATTTATCAATTTTGTTTATTTCCTCAAAGAACCAACTTTTGGTTTCACTGATCTATGCTATTGTTTTCTTCATCTGTATTGCACATATTTCTGCTCTGATATTTATTATTTCTTTCCTTCTACTTACTTTGGTTTTCTTTGTTCTTTTTTCTTTAATTGCATTAAGTGCAAAGTTAGGTTGTTTACTTGAGATTTCTCTTGTTTCTTGAGGTAAGATTGTATTGCTATAAACTGATGAAAGAAATCAAAGACGACACAAACAGACGGAGAGATATACCATGTTCTTGGACTGGAAGAATCAATATTGTCAAAATGACTATACTACCCCAAGCAATCTACAGATTTAATGTAATCTCTAGTAAATTACTGAGGGCATTTTTCAAAAATTAGAACAAAACATTTTACAATCGGTATGGAAACACAAAAGACTCTGAATAGCCAAAGCGATCTTTAGAAACAAAAATGGAGCCAGAAGAATTAGCTTCCTGACTTCAGACTATACTACAAAGCTACAATGATCAAAACAGTATGGTACTGAGCACAAAAACAGAAATATAGATAAATGGAACAGGATAGAAAGCCCAGAGATAAACCCTCGCACCTATGGACACCTAATCTATGACAAAGTAGACAAGAATATACAGTGGAGAAAAGACAGTCTCTTCAATAAGTGGTGTTGGGAAAATTGGACAGCTACAGGCAAAAGAATGAAAGTGGAACACTCCCTAACACTGTATACAATAATAAACTCAAAATGGATCAAAGACCTAAATGTCAGGCCAGATACTATCAAACTCTTAGAGGAAAACATAGGCAGAACACACTTTGACATAAATCACAGCAAGATATTTTTTGATCCACATCCTAGAGTAATGAAAATTAAACAAAAATAAGCAAATGAGACCTCTTTAAACTTAAAAGACTTTGCAGAGCAAAGGAAACCATGAAAGAAACGAAAAGACAACCCAAAGAATGGGTTGAGAAAATATTTGCAAATGAAGCACCCGACAAGGAATTCATCTCCAAAATATTCAAACAGGCTTGTGCACCTCAATATTCAAAAAAAAAAATGCAAACGACCTAAATAAATAATGGGTGGAAGATCTACGTAAACTTTTATCTAAAAAAGACATACAAATGACCAAAAGTCACATGAAAAAAATGCTCAACATCACTAATTATTAGAGAAATGCAGATCAAATCTACAATGAGGTATCACCTCACAAAGGTCAGAATGGCTGTCTTCGCAAATCTACAAACAATAAAGGCTGGAGAGGGTGTGGAGAAAAGGGAACCCTCCTACACTCTTGGTGGGAATGTAAATTGATACAGTGACTAAGGAGAACAGGATGGAGGTTCCTTAAAGAACGAAAAATAGAATTACCATATGACCCAACAATCCCAGTCCTGGGCATATACTGAGAGAAAACCATAACTCAGAAAGATACATGCTCCCCAATATTCATTGCAGCACTATTTACAATAGCCAGGACATGGAAGCCACCTAAATGTCCATCAACAGAAGAATGGATAAAGAAGATGCGGTACATATATACAATGGAATATTGCTCAGCCATATAAAGGAACAAAATAATGCCATTTGCAGCAACATGGGTGGACATAGAGATTGTCATACTAAGTGAAGTAAGTCAGACAGAGAAAGCCAAGTATCACATGAAATCACTTATACGTGGAATCTAAAAAGAACAAAACAAAACAAAACAGGGTACATATGAATTTATTTACAAAACCAAAGTAGAATCATGGAAGTAGAAACAAATTTATGGTTACCAGGGATTAAGTGGGGGAGGGATAAATTGTGAGATTGGGATTGACATATACACACTACTATATATAAAATAGATAACTAATATGAACCTGATGTATAGCACAGGGAACTCTACTCAATAGTCTGTAATGGCCTATATGGGAAAAGAATCAAAAAAAAAAAAAAGAAAGAAAGAAAAGAGTGTATGTATATATATGTATAACTGATTCACTTGGTTGTACACGTGAAACTAATATAACATTGTAAATCAACTATATTCCAATAAAAATTAAACAAAAAATAGTGTAATCACTAATTCCGATTAGCAGCTATTCAAAAGTGAAATAAAAAACTAAGTTGCCATTATGGATATATAACCATCTGAGTCCTTAGAAAAATATAATGACAAATATATGTAAGTACATAATAATAGTAATAATAACAACAACAATAAAGTCATAAGAGATTTTGAGCTCTTAGTCAAACATTTTGGGTGGAAACTGTCCACTCTCTAAGGTCATCAGCGGGTTCTGAAGGTCATCAGCGGGTTCTGAAGGTCATCAGCTGGTTCTCAAGGTCATCAGCGGGTTCTGAAGGTCATCAGCGGGTTCTGAAGGTCTTACATCAGCAGTTTTCTAGCAAAGATCAGAGCTTCTACAACATCCCTGAGAATCTTCAGTTTGAGGGGCTCACCTGGGGAGCCTTCCAATTGTGTGGAATTATGAATTGATTCCTTAGTTACTGTGATCAGTTCAGTGTTTTTTTCCCCAAAAATACACATGCTGAAACCCAATGCCCAACATGATGGTATTGGGAGAAGTGCCCTTGGGGAAGGGCTTAGGTCGGGAGGGTGGAGACCTTCTGAGTGGGACCAGTGCCTTGTAAAGAGGACAGGGAAGCCCCCTGTCCCATGGCACCAGGGGAGGCATCAGGGAACAGTCAGCCATCTGGGTAGCAGTTTCTCTCCAGGAATCATGTCTTCCAGACCCTGATCTTGGACTTCTCAGACTACAGAAATATGAGAAATAAATGTCTATGGTTATAACCCACCCAGTCTATGGTACTTTGTTTGTGGTGCCAAATGGACTAAGGCAGCTGTGAAACAAATACCCAAATGTCCACACTCAGGAGGTTCACAGCTGTGTTTGTTGTTAAGAGTACCTGATATGGTCCCTCAATGAGGTTCAAGGGCAGTTTTTCTCTGATGTCTCTTTCAATAGATAAAATTAACTGGTTGAATATCCTAGAAGGCTATTGATTAGATGTAGTGAGCAGGCAGCCTTTGTCTTGGTGCCAGGAGTGGATGTTATACATGAATCCTTTCCATTATCTTGTGTGTCTGACTGCAATAGGGCAGGGATGGTATTGCAGGGACATGTCTCTAAATGCGTGGTCCTTCCAGTTACCACCTCACAGGGCGAAAATTGATTTTTCTTTGAGGTAGTTGATAATGATGTCACTAGTGCTGAGGGGGGGACCTTTGGCCAAGTTTTGGAAATTTTGGATAATTTTAATTTAAGGAGCTACTTTTCAACCTTTCCAGAAGACTGTGGATGGTGATGACTGTGTAGTACTGAGTCATAGTGACACCTTACAGGGTTGTTTTGTAAAGATTCCTGTAAGGTGAGCACCTCAGTCACTCGGTATGAATGTTGCTACACCACAAGTGGAACACAAATTCAAGAATCATTCTATGAACTCTAAGGGCTGTAGCCTTCTGGCAAGGAATTACTTCAAGAAAGCCAGAAATTAGACATAAAATAAATAAAATATATTCAAATTCCAGACTCTGGAGGCTGAGTTAAATCCATCTCAGTGCGTTCAAAGGGCCCTAGAGGGTTGTCTCTGTGTGCCTCCTTTACAGTTCCACAGGATTTCGTTGTTGGCTGCTTACACAGAACTGAGAAATTACCTTAGTTGTATTTTTTATGATTTTTGTGGGGTTTTTTGTTTGTTTGTTTTTAGTTTCCACATGTGTTGATTTAAGATAGTCACCAGTTTGTCTGTACTGAATTCATACTCCTTCAGATGGGGCATGTACCCACCACCTCTGACTCAAGAGGGGACTGGAACCCACTGTCATCTGATTGAAACAGCTAACCTGGTGTCTGGACTCTCTGGAGATCGGGTTCTATTGTCCCATCTCAGAAAGAATTCAGCCAGCGGCAAAGCTATAGGCAAAGTCTGAGTTAATTAGCATAGGATGCTTGTGAGAGACACAAGTGGGCAGCCAAGCCCAGAGAACAAAGAGGGCCACATTTTTTTTTTTTTTTTTTTTTTTTTTTTTTGCGGTACGCGGGCCACTCACTGTTGTGGCCTCTCCCATTGGGGAGCACAGGCTCCATATGCGCAGGTTCAGCAGCCATGGCTCACAGGCCCAGCCGCTCCACGGCATGTGGGATCTTCCCGGACCGGGGCACGAACCCTTGTCCTCTGCATCGGCAGGCGGACTCTCAACCACTGCGCCACCAGGGAAGCCCGAGGGCCACATTTTTATAATCAATGAAAAAGTGGGAGGGGTGAAGAAAACCTTCTTTGTCATTGTTGGGTAGACATCAAGTCTTACATCACCAATTCCTCCTTTAACCCTGTATGGTTTAACCCGGAAGGTCATGACACTATTTAAATCATATGTATATTAGCAGAAGGGCGGCAACATATACTAAAAATGGTAATTCATCTCAGGTTTCTGTAAAATGTCCCCTCTCACTTATATTTCTGTCCTGGCTACATGCAGACATGCTACTCTTCAAGGATTATTAACTCCCTGCCTTCATGTAACAAGATTCCGACCACACGTCTATTGTCTTGTGCTTTAACTATCAGGATTTGTGGCTTGAGTGTGTCTGGCACTTGGATGCGCCTGGTCTTCCTTCTGGGTAGAGCAGATTGTTGCTTGGTTACTGGATTCTTTTCTTGAGTGGTCATTAGCTTACAGACGTCTCCCAAACTCCTATAATTCCCTTTCTGTCTTTAATCCCCTCGTGAGATTTCTAAACTAATTGTTCAAGTACCCTACTCTATGCCTATCAGTACCATGTAGAGAAGATTAACAGAGAAGTTTAACTTATATTTATTTGAAAATATCCGATGTCACAAAATGTGAGATTGCAGATTACCTGAATGAAGTTGCTAACTCGAATTTTTCTATTATTTTTTACATAAAATCAATTTCTTATTTAAGACTGTATATCTTATGACTTTCTTGGATGCCTCCAGAATTTTTTTTTTTTTTTTTTTTTTTTTTTTCCACACTGCATGGCTTGTGGGATCTTAGTTCCCCAACCAGGAATCAAACCCAGGCCCTCGGCAGTGAGAGCGCAGGGTCCTAACCACTGAACCACCAGGGAATTCCCAGAGATTTATTTTTCAGGGTCTAGAAAAGTGAGAACAAGATTAAGGCCACTCTTGGGTAAATGATCTGCTACAGGATTATCTACAGCTTTCATAGTATCTAATTTTGCACTGCCTTCCCCTTTATATGCCAAGTCTCTAGGGTGTAGGCCTGTCTAAAAGTTCCTTACCCTGTTGTTCATCTGATGATGTTTCCAGCAGATGTGAGAGGACACCCTGCTTTGTTTTCAAAACAATCCAATACCTTGCGCTACTCCCCAAACCTATGTGTTTATTCTCTGGTCTTCGCCAATTGACAAGCTCTAGTAACCGCAGTAACTGCTATCATTTGGGTGGACTTTACATCAGATAGAGGAATATCTTCTAAAGCAAAGACTTTGCTAGTAATACTAATTCCTGGTTAATAATCTCAGTTTTAATGTTGAGGTATGGTCCATGAAAACATTACACCAGGTCAAGGTTATCGGTGAGAGAGCCTAACACATCTAAGGAATGTACAGAATTTTCCCTGCTGAAGATGAAACCATTGTGAGCACCATCTTGGTGGTCAGCCATGTCTCATGACTGTCTAATGCAACAAACGCTGACTTTGAGCTCAGTGGAACTTAGTGATTTTCAATTCACTTTTTATCTTAATGGCTTTAGATAATTATGTGAGGCTATTTCAGCAGATAGTGTAGGAAGACAGATTGAACTGAGTAAACAATGAGGAAAATCACAAACGAATGAAACAAGAGCCCAGATGTGAGTGTTTCCAGGCTTGGGAGATTCAACAGTTCATGTACCCAGAGAGGGGGTTTGAACAATCTTCCACATGGAACACGCACATGTCAGCTTCACCCCCAGTTGACCCACACCCCATATGGAGGTGGTGACAGCATTCCCAAGGCCACATGCAGACATGGAAAGGGACTGGGGGTAGGGGGATGACTCCTCCCCTAAATTAGCCCCTCGGGAACCAGGGGTGCCCCATGAGACACTCTCTCCTGCCTTCTGAGTAGAACTTTGTCACCAGGGACATGACCCAGCTCACCTATTGTACTTTTTGAATTCCAGCCTTTTGGGGAGAGGTTTGGAATCTGAGACTTTTATGTAAGAGTCTTGCTGTGACCTTCATCCCTGTCTTCCTATGTTCAGTTATGTCTGTCCAGGATCCTCTCACACTTAGTGACATTAGATTCCTCCTTTTACTAACAGGTCAAAGATGACCTCTGCTGGTACTTCTGGTTTCTGCATCAACAGGTAACACGTTTGGAAATGGTCATTTCCGTCCTTAAAGCAAGAAAATTCTGAATAAACTGAATACGAATAATCTCCCTGAACCTAACAGAGTCCTGACATTGCAGGGGAAACCCCCACCCCAAAACTAGAGAGGTGGGCATGTCCAGAATCCAGGTGAGATCTGCCCACCTGGAAGAGAAGCTGCTGGGGGAGCACCTATTGTTGAATAATTATGCAAGTCTGCAGGACCAGGGTGGACCAGTGTGAGGATGAAAATTTCTGGGGTCCACACTCCATAATTTGTGGGATTTAACCCCAGAAACATCCAAGTGCTCACAGTAAGGGTCCATATTTATCCCTTCATGACATCTGATAGAGGGAAGCAAAGACTAACAACCAAGAAATACTGAAACATACCCAGAACTTCCATCAGGCAGACCCTCCAGAGGAAGAACTATTCCACAAGCTTCTCCTAGGAGGTGAGTAGGAATTCTTGTCCTCTCCAGACCCAGGGAGGGGGCACAGCTATCAGGTTAAGAGATTAAAAAGGAATAGACAGGGGACACTGCAGCCTGGGAGGGAGTAGCGGCAGGGGATGAGCCACAACACTGGAGACCCTTATGGAGGTGGCAGCCCAGACTCAGTTCCACTGAACCACAGGTATTAAGCCTTAACAATGTAGAAAGCCCCCTCCTCACACATGACCCCCACCTCAGTGTCCTGGCAGTGGATTAACACCGAAAGATGCACGATGTGCAGACTCTCTCTGGGGAGGGGAACTAGTGATGCACCGAGACCACATCCAGGACACCAGAGCACTGGGGCTTCGGTACCTGCAGCTGGAGACCAGGCTCAGAGCACCTCACTCCTGGACCTCAGATTCCATTCTCTCTTGTGCCCTGATGGTCATGGCCAAAACCTCTGTCCTGCTCTTGGGTATTTGATATGTTCAGGAATACCTATGAAGACTTCACCAGAGACTCAGAACCAGAAAGGGAAGCAGGTTTGTCACAGGGACTTGGTGGAGTGGACGTGGTTGACTAAGTAGTGGGCCTGTCTCCCCATCAGATGCCAGGTCCTGAGGTCCTCGGGGCAGGTGGTCAGGAGGGGAGGTGACCAGCAGGATGGAGCCCAAGGATGGAGGCACCTGTGGCCGTCCTGGTGAAGAGGTGCCCTGCCAGGGTACAACTCACACAGCCGACCTAGCTCACCTGCCCAGCGCTGCCTCCTCGTGCAGGTGACCCCACAGGTGAGCATCACCTGAGCCGGGTGACAGGGGCTCTGCCTTCTCCTCCTTCGACCTCTCAGGGGTCTCCCCTCCACAGGTGCTGTCACTAGGGGACCCCCAGCTGCACTGCTTTGAGTTGTCCAGGGGGTGACTGAACTGGTTTCTGACAATGTGGGGCAAAGCCTGGTCCCTTCTTATGGGGCCCCTGCAGGGTTCCAGGTGCTGCAGAAACAGGCAAGCCCAATGTGTGTGCACCTTTCTTTGTCTACTTGCATTTGTTCTGTTTGTCAAGTCAAGTCACACACCTAGGCTTAGTGCCAGTGGGAGGGGCACAGCCCCTGTGCTAGATTCAGGGAAGAAAGACAAATTTGGGATCATTGCTGCCAACATCAGGCTGTGTGTGTGTGTGTGTGTGTGTGTGTGTGTGTGTGTGTTATTGGAATAGTAGAGGGTGAGTGGGCATTGAGCCCCATGATTTCTATGCTCAGCTATTCTCTGACATAATATTAGACCATAGGAGCCTCCAGGAGATGAGAGGCCCCCAAAGTCCTTGAGAGTGTCTGGACTCACTATAAGTGTCAACTGCATCAGTGCATCCACAGATCCAGGGAAGGGGCTCCCTGGTGTTTTCATAAAATGCTTGTTTGGGGTCTCCCTACGGAGTATGTGGATTTATTGAGGCTATTTCTAGAGATGATTAAAAATAATATGTTGTCTCTAAAAGAATATTCTGAAGGCAGAAAACAGCCATTTAATACTGGACTAGAGACGCTGGAAGGTAACTGCCCTGTGAGCCCAGGCAGGATCCTCCCCTGCAGGGTATGCGCTGGGCTGCAGGGGGCGCTCAGAACCACCCAGCACAGGGCTGCAGCCCAGGCGCGGGCGCAGAGGGGACGGGGGAGGGGTTTGCTCTCAAAGGCTGAGTCTCCTCTTTTCAATTAAAACAATAATTAGGCTCACACCCGGCTTGAGATGGCGGCGGCGGCGGCGGCGGGGGACTCCGACTCCTGGGACGCGGACACGTTCTCCGTGGAAGACCCGGTGCGGAAGGTGGGGGGCGGCGGCACCGCCGGCGGGGACCACTCGGAAGGCGAGGACGAGGACGAGGACGTCAAGTTAGAAGAACCTGGAGAACCTAGAGTGCTAACACCAGAGCAATTAGCAGATAAACTGCGGCTAAAGAAATTACAGGAAGAGTCAGACCTCGAAGTAGCGAAAGAAACTTTTGGTGTTAATAATACAGTTTATGGAATAGATGCTATGAACCCATCTTCAAGAGATGCCTTCACAGAGTTTGGAACGTTACAAAAAGATAAAATTGCACAATATGAAAAATCACTATATTATGCCAGTTTTTTGGAAGCCTTAGTTTGAGATGTGTGTATTTCATTGGAAATTGATGACTTGAAAAAGATTACCAATTCATTGACTGTACTTTGCAGTGGAAAACAGAAGCAAGAAAAGCAAAGCCAAAAAGCAGAAGAAAGGCGTGGTGCCCAGAGGGGGATTAAAGGCTACCATGAAAGACGGTCTGGCAGATCATGGTGGTTATGATGGAGGTTATGTACAAGACTATGAAGACTTCATGTGACATTTTATCTTCTCCTGGTGTCTTCTTTCACTTGCCCACAATCCCTTCAACATGTAGCACAACTTCCTTTCCTTTCAGTTCTGCCAAATGCTACAATCAGAAGTGCGGTATCTTTTGTGCTGGTTATTTAACCCCTTGACACTTAGGTGCTAACGTGCAAATGAGGGAGCTTGGAACTTGCTGCCAAGGGGTTAAAATTGGGAACCTCCATTGCTACTAAATCATAGTTTAAAAACACAGACCTAATAATGTTGTTGCTGCTATCTGATTCCATAGCAGCAGTCACTAAATTGGAAACAAAAGTTGCAACATGACAAAAAATTGTGTAGTATTTACCAGCACCATTCAGTAATACAGCCTTAACCATACCTCCTTGAACTACTTCATAACTTGTCAAGAAAAGCAGTCTGCTGCAAGGGCATGGGGTGTGCACCTAGTATTAAAATTGCTTTGTCTTAAAATTGAGCGTGAGAATATTAAAAATATATTGTGAAGAAGACTGCTTATCTCAGAGTGAAGATACTGCGGCTGAAAAGCACGAGTTTGATACTTAAAAATTAAATGACCAAAACCCTCCAACTTTGAAGCTGAAGAAGATAAACCTCTCCATTATTGCATTACCAAGTTGTGGAATCTCTTGGACGCATAGACTGTCTAGTTTCTATTTATCAGACTGTTCTACTGATGGAGTGCTTCAGATGGGGGAGGGAAGCTCCTCACCTGCTTTGTTTGCCTGATTTCAGTGTCTGAGAAACAAATCTCCTTTGTTCTCCGAGGCTGCAGTGGATAAGCTTTAATAGGGTTTTGGCATTTCCTTTCCTTTATAAAACGTGTTCAGCAAACTGCGCCACGTAACTACAGTTTGGTAAATTGTTATGTTAACAATTATGACATCCGCAATGTTTTTTTGTTTCGTTTTGTTTTTAACATAATTGGTTTACAATGGTGTGTTAGTTTCTGCTTTATAACAAAGTGAATCAGTTATACATATACATATGTTCCCATATCTCTTCCCTCTTGCGTCTCCCTCCCTCCCACCCTCCCTATTGGTATGCGGGCCTCTCACTGTCGTGGCCTCTCCCGTTGCGGAGCACAGGCTCCGGACGCGCAGGCTCAGCGGCCATGGCTCACGGGACCAGCCGCTCCGCGGCATGTGGGATCTTCCCGGCCCGGGGCACGAACCCGTGTCCCCTGCATCGGCAGGCAGACTCTCAACCACCGCGCCACCAGGGAAGCCCTGCAATGTTTTATAAAGCAACTAGTTTAATAAAGTCACTATTGTGAGGACTTAAATTTTGTGTTACCTCCTAAGAGATATTTTTGGAGAGTATAGAACAAAGCTTTTGGGACTAGAGTTCTCTGTATATTTATAAAGCCTGATCAGTGCTTGATGAGTAGACGCAGTTTTAAAACAAAAATGCTTTGCGAGGCCCTTAATAGTGTCTCCCGAGAGCAACGACGGTACGGGGCTGCCTCCCTCTTCTTGTTTATTTGGGGAAATTGCTTGGTTGTGTAGATACTAAGGCCTAATTAAGTACCTAGAAGAACTATTTATTTGGAGTAATTGAGCTTGTAACTCAGGTTGTGGCTGTAAGCAGAGATTGGGTGATCTTCTCTGTTATATATTTTCTTTTAAGCAATTTAACCAAATCTGTGGCTGGAGTCTTATTTTGAAACTGCCACAGAATAAAAAGTAGGGACAGAGCAAAAAATGTTTTAAATTTCTCTTACACAGGAAGTAGGAGCCTCAGTCAAAGCTCTGTAGACCACTAAGTGGAAGACAGGACCATCTAAATGATTTGAGGAATTAACCGAAAGCAGTGACTACACAGCAATAATTACAGCCAATAAAGATTGTTTTAAGGCAGACAAGGGCTAAGATTTCCTTAGCAGTAATAACGACATACACTGAATTTAAAATCTATTTTATTATACAGGTCAGTTTCTAATAAATGGAAATGTATCATCTGTTCCTTAGCTATGTAAATAATATTAAACTCCTTTGAAACTGGGGGAAGAAAACAATAATTAGTAGGACAAGGACTGCTGAAGTGTTTAATATTGGGTCCTATTGAAAACACTTACCTAACTCAATAAGACAATGAGAAGCAGGGCTTCAAGATATGTATGTATGTGTGTGTGTGTGTGTTTGTTTGCCTGTTTACCCAGTGGTTGCAGATTTTGGGGACACACTGATTCCAGAAATAGGATATTCAGACATGAAAGCCCAGAACAGGTTCAGGCGTCTGTGCCATTCAAAGGCTGGTTCACAATGAGGACCTTGTCCTAAGTGGGCGGGTCCCTCAGTGGGAGGAGCTCTGCCTGTACAGTGTTTACGAACATGGCAGGAGATGCATGTCCTCAAACGAGGGTGAGGATGTGGACTCTCAGCCTCCCACTAAGCATGGTTTAGGGGTCATCAGTCTGCTTCTTGTAAGATGGTCCATGTATTAAATACAAAATTTTCAGCTTCATGAATATGCAAATGAGCTGGTGTGTCCTAGGTTAAATATGGATGTTCCGAGCCCTGAGAACATCATCTAACAACCACACCCCTTCCTCCACAAGAACCCCAAGAGCACATCCCTCACCATGGACTGGGGCTGGAGAGTCCTCTTCCTGGTCACAGTGGCTACAGGTAAGGGGCTCCCTGGTCTCTGGGTTGAGGAGGGATCTAGGATCAGTGAAGGGACGTTCCACCTACTTCTGTCTCTTGTCCACGGCTGTCCACTCCCAGGTCCAGCTGGTGCAGTCTGGGGCTGAGCTGAGGACCTGGGGTATCAGGGAAGGTCTCCTGCAAGGTTTCTGGATATGCCTTCACCAGCTACGCTATGATCTGGCTGCCACATGCCCCTCAACAAGGGCTTGAGTGGATGGACAAATCTCCCCTAACGATGGTGACACAGGCTATGCACTATAGTTGAAGGGCAGAGAAGCCTTGACTGTGGACACTTCCACCAGCACAGCCGACATGGAGCTGAGCAGTCTGAGATCTGAGGACACAGCCATGTCTTACTATGCAAACATACAATGTGATAACCTGTATCCTGAGTGTTTCAGAAGCCTGAGGGACAGGGCAGCTGTGCTGGGACTGAGGAAACACAGGGATGATTGGATTAAAGCCTTCCAGAGAAAACGGGGTTAGAAACATGTGTTTACTGGTATAGGAGGGATGTTCCGTACAATAAACACCCTAAGCAAAATTTAGGGACTGCGGAGAAGCTCGAGTGAATAACGCAGGTACGAGCCTTTCCAGGAGGCTGTTGTGTGGACCTGAGTCTTTAAGTGACTTGGGGACCTAGCTGAGAGCAAACTGCTCCACCCCATGGGCAGTCCAGGTTTGTCTCCATGGAGAAGCGCTAACACGTGTTGCAGGTGCTTTAGCCACATTACACGCCCAGCCATGAGCGAGCGCTCCTGTGGCCCAGGTCCTCACCAGAGCCTGGTGCGTCCATGTTCTGCGTTCCAGCCTCTCAGCATGCAGTGGTACCTCACAGTTGTTGCAGCTTGCGGTCCCTGATGACATGTGACATGGCGCACCTTTCCAAGTGCTTATTTGCCATCTGTCCATCTTTCTTGGTGAGTTCAGAAATTCGGTCCACTTTTAATTGGCTTGCTTACTTTCTTTGGTTCAGTTATGAGTGTTCGTGTGCATTCACAGCACAAGTTCTTACCAAATATGCTATTTGAAAATATATTTTTCCAGTCTGTGGCTTGCCATTAGATTCCCTTAACAGGGGCTTTCAGAGAACAAATGTTTTTCATTGTGATGCTTTCTAATGTATCAATTCTTTCCCATGGATCGTGCTTTCGGTCTTATGTCTAAAAACTTGTTGACAAATTTAAGGACACCCAGAAGTTCTCCTAAGTTTCTGAGTGCAGGCCACCCTCAACGGGCAGGGTCGATGCTCCTTAACCTTGAAATGGAAGAATGGGGAACATGGAATTAGGTGGGATTCTTCTCTGGGGGAGATTGGTCTCTTCTCCTCCACATGCTTTATTCCTTCAATCATTTATTAATATCTGTATGGACTCTTGGATATTTATTCTGCACTTTGAATTAAAACTAAACAGAAGGGAGAGACCTTCAAGACGGCGGAGGAGTAAGACGCGGAGATCACCTTCCTCCCCACAGATACACCAGAAATACATCTACACGTGGAACAACTCCTACAGAACACCTACTGAACGCTGGCAGAAGACCTCCCAAAAGGCAAGAAACTTCCCACGTACCTGGGTAGGGCAAAAGGAAAAAGAATAAACAGAGACAAAAGAATAGGGACGGGCCCTGCACCAGTGGGAGGGAGCTGTGAAGGAGGAAAGGTTTCCACACACTAGAAGCCCCTTCGCGGGTGGAGACTGCGGGTGGCGGAGGGGGAGAGCTTCGAAGCCGCGGAGGAGAGCGCAGCAACAGGGGTGCGGAGGGCAAAGCGGAGAGATTCCCGCCCAGAGGATCTGCGCCGACCGGCACTCACCAGCCCGAGAGGCTTGTCTGCTCACCCGCCGGAGCGGGCGGGGCTGGGAGTTGAGGCTCGGGCTTCGGTCGGAGCGCAGGGAGAGGACTGGGGTTGGCGGCGTGAACACAGCCTGAAGGGTTTAGTGCGCCACGGCTAGCCGGGAGGGAGTCTGGGAAAATGTCTGGACCTGCCGAAGAGGCAAGTGACTTTTTCTTCCCTCTTTGTCTCCTGGGGCGTGAGGAGAGGAGATTAAGAGCGCCGCTTAAAGGAGCTCCAGAGACGGCGCGAGCTGCGGCTAACAGCGCGGACCCCAGAGACGGGCGGGAGACGCTAAGGCCGCTGCTGCCGCCACCAAGGGGCCTGTGTGCGAGCACAGGTCACTCTCCACACCTCCCTTCCGGGGAGCCTGTGCAGCCCGCCACTGCCAGGGTCCCGGGATCCAGGGACAACTTCCCCAGAAGAACGCACCGCGTGCCTCAGGCTGGTGCAACGTCACGCCGGCCTCTGCCGCCGCAGGCCCGCCCCGCCTCCATGCCCCTCCCTCCCTCCCCCCGGGCCTGAGTGAGCCGGAGCCCCCAAATCAGCGCCTCCTTTAACCCCGTCCTGTCTGAGCGAAGAACAGACGCCCTCAGGTGACCTACATGCAGAGGCGGGGCCAAATCCAAAGCTGATCCCTGGGAGCTGTGTGAACAAAGAAGAGAAAGGGAAATCCCTCCCAGCAGCCTCAGGAGCAGCGGATTAAATCTCCACAATCACCTTGATGTACCTGCATCTGTGGAATACATGAATAGACAAAGAACCACCCCTAATTAAGGAGGTGGCCTTTGGCAGCAACTGTACACATGGGGTTTGCTTTCTGCATCTAATTCCTTTCGGTTTTATGTTTATCTTAGTTTACTAGTTAGAGTTTATTATCATTGGTAGATTTGTTTATTGATTTGGTTGATCTCTTCCTTTTTATATATATAGATAGATAGATAGATTTTTTTTTCCTTTTTCTCTTTTTGTGAGTCTGTATCTGAATGCTTCTTTGTGTGACTTTATCTGTATAGCTTTGCTTTTACCATTTTCCCAGGGTTCTGTCTGTCCATTTTTGCTTGTTTGTTTTTTGGGCGTTTTTTTTGTATAGTTTTTAGCGCTTGTTATCATTGGTGTATTTGTGTTTTGGCTTGGTTGCTCTCTTCTTTCTTTCTTTTATTATTACTTTTTAATTTTTTAAATAATTTTTCTAATTTTTTATTTTAATAACTTTATTCTATTCTATTTGATTTTTTTCTTTCTTTCTTTCTTTCTTTCTCCCTGTTCTTCTGAGCTGTGTGTCTGACAGGTTCTTGGTGCTCCGGCCTAGTGTCAGGCCTGTGCCTCTAAGGTGGGAGAGCCGAGTTCAGGACATTGGTCCACCAGAGACCTTCCGGCTCCACATAATATCAAATGGAGAAACCTCTCCCAGAGATCTGCATCTCAACTCTAAGACCCAGCTCCACTCAATGACCATCAAGCTGCAGTCCTGGATGCCCCATGCGAAACAACTAGCAAGACAGGAACACAACTGCACCCATTAGCAGAGAGGCTGCCTAAAATTATAATAAGGTCACAGACACCCCAAAACACACCACTGGATGTGATCCTGCCCACCAGAAAGACAAGATTCAGCCTCATCCACCACAACACAGGCACCAGTCCCCTCCACCAGGAAGCCTACACAGTTCACTGAAACAACCTTAGCCACTGGGGCAGACACAAAAAACACTGGAAACTACAAACCTGTAGCCTGCAAAAAGGAGACCCCAAACACAGTAAGTTAACCAAAATGAGAAGACAGAGAAACACACATTAGATGAAGGAGCAAGGCAAAACCCCACCAGACCTAACAAATGAAGAGGTAATAGGCAGTCTACCTGAAAAAGAATTCAGAGTGATGATAGTAAAGATGATTCAAAATCTTGGAAATAGAATGGAGAAAATACAAGAAAAGTTTAATAAGGACCTAGAAGAACTAAAGAGCAAACAAACAATGATGAACAAACAATAAATAAAATTGAAAATTCTCTAAAAGGAATCAGTAGCAGAATAATTGAGGCAGAAGAACAGATAAGTGAGCTGGAAGCCAAAATAGTGGAAATAACTACTGCAGAGCAGAATAAAGAAAAAAGAATGAAAAGAATCGAGGACAGTCTCAGAGACCTCTAGAAAAACATTAAACACACCAACATTCGAATTATAGGGGTCCCAGAAGAAGAGAAAAAGAAAGGGACTGAGAAAATATTTGAAGAGATTATAGTTGAAAACTTCCCTAATATGGGAAAGGAAAGAGTCAAACAAGTCCAGGAAGTGCAGAGTGTCCCACACAGGATAAATCCAAGGAGAAACATGCCAAGACATATTAAATAAACTATCAAAAATTAAATACAAAGAAAAAATATTAAAAGCAGCAAGGGAAAAACAACAAATAACATACATGGGAATCCCCGTAAGGTTAACAGCTGATCTTTCAGCAGAAACTCTGCAAGCCAGAAGGGAGTGGCAGGACATATTTAAAGTGATGAAAAGGAAAAACCTACAACCAAGATTACTCTACCCAGCAAAGATCTCATTCAGATTTGATGGAGAAATTAAAACCTTTACAGACAAGCAAAAGCTAAGAGAACTCAGCACCACCAAAGCAGCTTTACAAAAAAATGGTAAAGGCAATCCTCTACACAGGAAACACAAGAGGAAGAAAAGACCTAAAACAACAAACCCAAAACAATGAAGAAAATGGTAATAGGAACATATGTATTGATAACTACCTTAAATGTAAATGGATCAAATGCTCCAACCAAAAGACACAGACTGGCTGAATGGATACAAAAACAAGACCCATATATATCCTGTCTACAAGAAACCCACTTCAGACCTAGGGACACATACAGACTGAAAGTGAGGGGCTGAAGGAAGATATTCCATGCAAATGGAAATCAAAAGAAAGCTGAAGTAGCAATTCTCATATCAGACAAAACAGACTTTAAATTAAAAACTATTACAAGAGACAAAGAAGGACATAACATAATCATCAAGGGATCAGTCCAAAAGAAGATATAACAATTGTAAATATTTATGCCCCCAACAGAGGAGCACCTCAATACTTAAGTGCTAACAGCCATAAAAGGGGAAATCAACAGTAACACAATCATAGTAGGGGACTTTAACACCCCACTTTCACCAATGGACAAGTCATCTAAAATGAAAATAAATAAGGAAACACAAACTTTAAATATACATTAAACAATATGGACTTAATTGATATTTATACGACATTCCATCCAGAAACAACAGAATACACATTTTTCTCAAGTGCTCATGGAACATTCCCCAGGATAGATCATATCTTGGGTCACAAATCAAGCCTTGGTAAATTTAACAAAATTGAAATCCTATGAAGTATCTTTTCCAACAAGAACACTATGAGACTAGATATCAATTATAGGAAAAAACATCTGTAAAAAATACAGATACATGGAAGCGAAACAATACACTACTAAATTAGCAAGAGATCACTGAGGAAATCAAAGAGGAAATCAAAAAATACCTAGGAACAAATGACAATGAAAACACGACAACCCAAAACCTATGGGATGCAGCAAAAGCAGTTCTAAGAGTGAAGTTTAGAGCAATACAATCTTACCTCAAGAAACATCTCAAATAAAAAACCTAACCTTACACCTAAAGCAATTAGAGATAGAAGAACAAAAAAACCCCCTAAGTTAGCAGAAGGAAAGAGATCATAAAGATCAGAGGAGAAATAAATGAAAAAGAAATGAAGGAAACAATAGCAAAGATCAGTAAAACTAAAAGCTGGTTCTTTGAGAAGATAAACAAAATTGATAAACCATTAGCCAGACTCACCAAGAAAAAAAGCGAGAAGACTCAAATCAATAGAATTAGAATTGAAAAAAGAGAAGTAACAACTGACACTGCAGAAATACAAAGGATCATGACAGATTACTACAAGCAACTATATGTCAATAAAATGTAAAACCTGGAAGAAATGGACAAATTATTAGAAAAGCAAAACCTTCCGAGACTGAACGAGGAAGAAATAAAATATATAAACAGACCAATCACAAGCATTGAAATTGAGACTGTGATTAAAAATCTTCCAACAAACAAAAGCCCAGGACCAGATGGCTTCACAGGCGAATTCTATCAAATGTTTAGAGAAGAGCTAATATCAATCCTTTTCAAACTCTTCCAAAATATAGCAGAGGGAGGAACACTCCCAAACTCATTCTACGAGGCCACCATCACCCTGATACCAAAACCAGACAAGATGTCACAAAGAAAGAAAACTACAGGCCAATATCACTGATGAACATAGATGCAAAAATCCTCAACAAAATACTAGCAAACAGAATCCAACAGCACATTGAAAGGATCATACACCATGATCAAGTGGAGTTTATCCCAGGAATGCAAGGATTCTTCAATATATGCAAATCAATCAATGTGATACACCATATTAACAAATTGAAGAAGAAAAACCATATGTTCATCTCAATAGATGCAGAAAAACTTTTGACAAAATTCAACACCCATTTATGATAAAACCCTCCAGAATGTAGGCATGGGGAAACTTACCTCAACATAATAAAGGCCATATATGACAAACCCACATCAAACATCATTCTCTATGGTGAAACACTGAAACCATTTCCTCTAAGATCAAGAACGAGACAAGGTTGTCCACTCTCACCACTATTATTCAACATAGTTTTGGAAGTTTTAGCCTCAGCAATCAGAGACGAAAAAGAAATAAAAGGAACCCAAATTGGAAAAGAAGAACTAAAGCTGTCACTGTTTGCAGGTGACATGATACTATACATAGAGAATCCTAAAGATGCTACCAGAAAACTACTAGAGCTAATCAATGAATTTGGTAAAGTAGCAGGGTACAAAATTAATGCACAGAAATCTCTTGTATTTCTATACACTAATGATGAAAAATCTGAAAGAGAAATTAAGGAAACACTCCCATTTACCACTGCAAAAAAAAGAATAAAATACCTAGGAATAAACCTACCTAAGGAGACAAAAGACTTGTATGCAGAAAACTATAAGACACTGATGAAAGAAATTAAAGATGATACAAACAGATGGAGAATCATGAATCAAATGAGTTGGAAGAATCAACATTGTGAAAATGACTCTACTACCCAAAGCAATCTACAGATTCAATGCAATCCCTATCAAATTACCAATGGCATTTTTCACAGAACTAGAATAAAAAATTTCACAATTTGTATGAAAACACAAAAGACCCTGAATAGCCAAACAATCTTGAGAAAGAAAAACGGAGCTGGAGGAATCAGGCTCCCAGACTTCAGACTATACTACAAAGCTACAGTAATCAAGACAGTATGGTATTGGCACAAAAATGGAAATATAGATCAATGGCACAGGATAGAAAGCCCAGAGATAAACCCCCGCACCTATAGTCACCTTATCTTTGATAAAGGAGGCAAAATATACAATGGAGAAAAGACAGCCTCTTCAATAAGTGGTGCTGAGAAAACTAGACAGCTACATGTAAAAGAATGAAATTAGAACACTCCCTAACACCATACACAAAAATAAGCTCAAAATGAATTAGAGATCTAAATGTAAGGCCGGACACTGTAAAATCTTAGAGGAAAACATAGGCAGAACACTCTATGACATACATCACAGCAAGATCCTTTTTGACCCACCTCCTACAGAAATGGAAATAAAAACAAAAATAAACAAATGGGACCTAATGAAACTTTAAAAAGTATTTGCACAGCAAAGGAAACCATAAACAAGACCAAAAAACAACCTCAGAATGGGAGAAAATATTTGCAAATGAAGCAACTGACAAAGGATTAATCTCCAAAATTTACAGGTAGCTCATGCAGCTCAATATCAAAAAAAAACAAGCAACCCAACCCAAAAATGGGCAGAAGACCTAAATAGACATTTCTCCAAGGAAGATATACAGACTGCCAACAGACACATGAAAGGATGCTCAACATCACTAATCATCAGAGAAATGCAAATCAAAACTACAATAAGGTATCACCTCACAACAGTCAGAATGGCCATCATCAAATCATCTACAAACAGCAAATGCTGGAGAGGGTGTGGAGAAAAGGGAACCCTCCTGCACTGTTGGTGAGAATGTAAATTGATACAGCCACTATGGAGAACAGTATGGACGTTCCTTAAAAAACTAAAAATAACTACCATAGACCCAGCAATCCCACTACTGGGCATATACCCTGAAAAAACTGTAATTCAAAAAGAGTCATGTACCACAATGTCATTGCAGCTCTATTTAAAATAGCCAGGACATGGAAGCAACCTATGTGTCCATCGACAGATGAATGGATAAAGAAGAAGTTGCACATATATACAATGGGATATTACTCAGCCATAAAAAGAAACGAAATTGAGTTATTTGTAGTAAGATGGATGGACCTAGAGTCTGTCATACAGAGTGAAGTAAGTCAGAAAGAGAAAGACAAATACCGTATGCTAACACATATATATGGAATCTAAAAAAAAGTTCTGAAGCACCTAGGGGCAGGACAAGAATAAAGATGCAGATGTAGAGAATGGACTTGTGGACATGGGAAGGGGGAAGGGTAAGCTGGGACGAAGTGAGAGAGTACCATTGACATATATACACTACCAAATGTAAAATAGATAGCTAGTGGGAAGCAGCCGCATAGCACAGGGAGATCATCTCGGTGCTTTGTGACCACCTAGAGGGGTGGGATAGGGAGGGTGGGAGGGAGACGCAAGAGGGGGGGGATATGGGGATATATGAATATTTATAGCTTATTCACTTTGTTATACAGCAGAAACTAACACACCATTGTAAAGCAATTATACTCCAATAAAGATGTTAAAAAAATAAAATTAAATTAAGAACTTGAGTAGTGTTAAAAAAAATTAAACACGACATTTTAATTTTGTTCCAATTTTTCCAGTCTTAGCCTGAAGCTGGCTAAACTTTGGGGTTGGCTCCTGTATCCTTTTGAAATTCCTCTGTGGTTTTGTGTTTTGGAAGATTCTTTAGGTTGTGGAACTGTGTACAAAAGATGCCCTAGCCTTGTCTTGCATGCTCCTTCTCCAAGCCCTGGAATTAGCCTTTTCTCTAATGAATTCTGTTTTCTTTGGTCATGGAATGTTATCAGAAACCAGGAGTTTGGTGATAGGTGTGCTCAACCTACTGGGCTATCATTACTTCTATGATGGCTTAGCTGACAGAGCAAGGAAATGCGTGTGTCCCGCCCCAGGTACACACAGGTGTCTACCAGTATTTCTGAACCGAGTCTTCTCTACCTATATGCAACTAAACTTGAGAACACAGCGGTGTGTCCAGCCCTAGCCCAAAGCCTCACGGACCTCTCTAGCCTTCCTCCCTGTCGTCTGGAACCTCTGGCCCAACAGCGAGAAGCCCGTACCAGGTGCCTCCCGGTACCTAGTGGTTGGGTCCCAGGATGCACATGCGGTGGTTCCGAGCAGTCAGCACGTGTCCACGTGGACACACTGAGGTCAGCATGGCAGCCCCAACAGACGCTCATCTACCATCACCCTTGCAAGCTCATGCGTTTGGAAAGTTACCTAGGATGCCACCGCCAGTACACTGTATCAAAATGTGTAATGTCAGTAGACAGGTTTTACAGTCTGTATTCCATCCTGAGATTCAGGATCTCCTAAATGATGTTTTAAATGGATGCGTTAAGGTTCACTCTTTATGCCATAAAGCTCTATGGCTTCTGACAAAGGCATCGTGTCGTGGGCCCACCGTTGCATATCATACAGAATAGTTTCACCCCCTTAAAAATCACCTGTGCTTCACCTGTTCAACACCCTTCCCCCAATTCCTGGATCCACTGACAGCATTATCTTAATTATAGTTTTGCCCTTTCCAGAGTGGCTTATAAATGAAGTCATACAGTATGTGGCCCTTTAAAACTGGATTCTTTCACTTGGCCATATGCATTTAAGGTTCATTCACACCATCCAGGGACACTCCAGAAAGGAAATGAAGAAAGTATTCCATTTAAAGTTGCATCTAAAAGAATTAAATGCCTAGGAATAAATTTAACGAAGGAGAGGAGAGACACATACACTGAAAACTACAAAACACAAAACATGAAAGGAAATTAAAGACACCCTAAATAAATGTAAAGACATCTGTGTTCACAGATAGAAAACTTTTTCATATTGTAGGGTGACAAGACTCCCCACAATAGTCATCCATATCTTCAGTGAGGGGTCGGAAGCCACTGCTTAAAGGGGGCAGGGCTTGCTTTCGGGGTGATGGGAGGGTTTGGGAACTAGAGAGAAGAGCACAGCATTGTGACACTAGATGCTATTCAGCTGCTCGGTGTAAAATGGTTAATTTCATGGTATGTGAAGTTCCCATCCATTAAAAAAAAAAAAGATTCATGGATGACTCTTCAGGTTCGACAGCTCATTCTTCCAGCACTCGAGAGTGTCCCCGTGCGTGTGTGGACCACAGAGAGCCCATTCATCCCCTGTGAAGGGACAGCTTCCTGCTTCCAGTTTCAGCCATTATGAATGAAGCTACTGCAAGCATTTGTGTGCAGCTCTGTGTGGACGTGGATTTTCAGTTCAGTCAGGTAGATACCTAGAAGCATGATTGCCGTTCGTAGTGTAAAACTACGTTAGCTTTATATGAAAATGTCGCACTGCCTTCCGAGGTGACTGTATCAACCTTCATTCCACCAGCCATGACGAGCTTTTCCATTGTCCTCCATACTGGTCAACAGTGGGCGTTGTGAGACTGGCGGATTTTAGCCATTCTAATAAGCCAGCAGCAGCGGGACTGGGGGTGGGCGGAGCTATCGAGGAGGGTCTGGATTTTCTCTGGTCCTGATGCTCTCAGACATGTTGACTCCAGGCCTGTGGGGACGGACCCTCACTCTCCTGAAAGGCCACTGCACCGTGACCCTTCACGGAAGGGGAGTGGGCCCACATAGAGCACAGGTTACAAGCACGGGGTTCCAGACCCTCCCGCTGAAGTCCAGCTCTTTCATGCATACGCCAGAGTGGACCGAGAGGCCCTTCCCGCCACAAAGGCCCCCTATCATGGTCCCAGGACAATCTCTGTCACCTCAATAGCAGCCCAGGGGGGAGGACAGAAGGATTACGAAGTCCCCTCTGCCTGAGGCACCTGCACGGAGCAGCCGCCCGAACTTCGGCAACTTGGGCGCGGGGCTGGTGCAGCATGCAGTGTCCATGGAGGCTGCACTGTCCTCATGTGCTGTGCTGCTGAAGCCGAAGGAGCTGGCTGGGGGTGGGGGTCCCCAGAGACCCTCACCCTCCTCTGCTCCAGCTCTGCCAGTGTCCAGAGAAAGGTTGGAGGTCAGGGGGCAGTGGGGCAGCATGGCCCACCCTGGCTTGCAGATTTGAACCTGTTAAAGAAAAAATGATTTGTGACACTTGTTGAAGATGGTAAGACAGACCTTATTCCAGGGAGAACATCACGACAGGTGGAGGGGCCACGCAATAGGGGTCCTGAGTGGGACCAGCTCCACATACAGCTTGGGCAGGTGGATACTGACAGCCAAGAAGCTGGTGGGGGTTGGTGGGTGGAAAGTTACTAAGAGGAAGCATCAGGGTAGTGGGCTCTGGCTAAACCGACCTCACAGGATTCCTGCTGAAGGTGAGACAGGGTGCTTGAACATGACCTGGGGGTGTCAGGGGCTGATGAACCTGGTCAGGTAGGAAGGTGATCAGATACTGATGTTGGGCAATTCCGATTGAGCTGACTCAGCAAGATTCCTGCCAAAATTGTACCATGTGGAAAGGAAGTCCAGAACAAGAATGCCGAAAGGAAGTCCAGTCCAGAATGTGGAAAGGAAGTCCAGAACCAGGCCCAGTTGAAAAAGAGCTCAGGGGACCCTGCGTGGAGTTTTGTGGAGGAGACAGTCTTTGTCAGCTCTCAGCTCTATGGCCAGTGGTTTCTGGCCCTGTGTCCCTTGGTGACAATCCCAGGGAGGGAGGGAGAGCCCAGAGGGCACAATCCCTGCCCAGGCAGCTGGCACCCCGTCTGAGAGGTCCCCTGAGAAATAGCCCCTGTCCCCCGAGTGGCCGCTCAGAGTCAGGCTGGGCGTGCCCCCCACATAGGTCACTTTGGATGATCTTGAGGCGAAGGTGATGGAGAACCAGCAGAGGCGGGGACAGCTCTTGACCCCCCCCCAACTGTCTAAACACAGAGCATCCCATCCCATGTTTGCAAATGATATTCAGTTATAAAAGAAATGCAGGTTTGTAAAGCCACCTCCGTACCAAGTGGAGAGCTTCTCAGGAGACAGCACCCGTTGCCCAGCAGACTCTGCCCCAGAGACAAGGCTTCGGCACATCTCCCGCCTCACCTCCCCAGAACCACTCCCCACCCAGAAGCCTTTTCCTTTAGCAGAGGGTGAGACCTCAGCCTCAGTGTCCTGGCTGCCTCTGCAAGGCTCATTTCTGTGTGAAACTCCCACACGTGGGTTGTGAATGGCCATTCACCCTCTAACCCCTCTTTGCACAGAGAGAAGGGGCATGTTCTAGGGCTTGTGCAAGTCTCTGTGCAGACTTTTCTTTAAAAAAAAAACTTTTTATTTTATATTGGAGTACAGTTGATTAACAATGTTGTGTTAGTTGGTGGGAACATAAATTGTAGCCACTATGGAGAACAGTATGAAGATTCCTTAAGAAACTAAAAATAGAGCTACCATAGGACGCAGAAATCCCACTCCTGGGCATATACCTGGAGAAAAACGTGGTCCGAAAGGATATATTCACCTCAATGTTCATTGCAGTGCTGTTTGCAATGGCCAAGACATGGAAGCAACCTCAATGTCCATCGAGAGAAGAATGTGCAGACTTTTCAAGGGCTGCATGGAAACCCGAGGTCCCGGGGCACTGAAATCATTTAATTTCTGCTGAGCCAGAAACCTTGTCTCCGATATAAAGAGGAAAATCCAGAGACTGCTCTTGCACGGTCAGGACAATCTCCCAGTGATACTATAGATGCTCTCACGCAAGTCTTTCCAAATAGCTTGCAGGGGAAGAAGAGGGAATAGGGCTTACAACTTGAGTCTCTGCAGAAACAGAGGTGTGACACTTGGATTAAGTCCAAGCCTATCCTCTTCTCTCAATAACCAGAGAGCCTCCCAAGCCCTCCAAAAGTACGCAGGTACTGTGAAAGCCAGAACATCGAAAAAACAATTGTCCTGCGTTCCGTCCTCATATGAGAATGCAAACTTGAAAATCAGTCTCCCTAGACACCAGCTCCTTCAGAGGGTCCATTTCTGCTCCTGAGGGACAATTTCCCACCAGTTGACAGGGGCAGCTGGTCCTCAGTTGCACCCCAGAACCCACCATCAAACTTGAAATAGAGGATTGGGAACTGGACGTCTTGACTGAGGGACCACGCCATGCGATCAGAGGACTTGTCTCTACCTGACACCTCTGGCTCCGATCCGGCTGTCGGGGTCTCTCGACCTGCAGATCTCAGCCACCCGGTACCGATCGGCCTTCTGAACACCCATCCCTACTTTGTAGCCCAGCAATCCTTGTAGGTAGACCTGTGCCGTGTAAATCAAATGCCGTCACACGGAAGGAGAAGAAAGCCCTCGTTCCTACTGTCCTTGAAGGAGACGCCCGCCTGGTCTCCGGCCTCACGGGTAGGCGGTGCCGGCGGCTGCGGAGCGCGGAGCCCAGCACACGCTGCCTGCACCGGGCCAGCCCCTCTCTGTGCAGAGCCAGGACGCGAACCCTGGCGACGCTTTCACAGCCGTGTTCTCGTCTTGACTTCCTCACCCGGTAACACCCCCGCCTGCCACCAAACACAGAGGGGGACTGAGCCAGACGGAATCACATCGTAAGGGCCCTGTACTCTCTTGCCGCGCCTCCCATCTCGAGACCCCCTCCAGGCGCCGTCCGCACCTCAGTTCCTGCTGCCGCAGCGAGCGGGCTTCCGGGAACAGCCCTGCGCGCTCGCCTTCGCTCCCGCGGCCCCAACGCGCAAGCTGCCTTCGCACTGGCGTTGGGAGCAAGACGGTCCCCACGGACTGGTCCACCTCCGGGTACCGGGGGTCCTGTCAATAGCGTACAGACCCTCGAAGCCGACTTAGACTCTGCAGCTTCCCCCAGGGTTCCACTCTCAGTCGGCGTGTGGCTGACAAGTTCCCCGGAACCAGACTGGGCAGGGTGGTCCTGGAGACCCCCTCCTTCTCCTGGGTCTCCAGCTGAAGGAGGCCATGAGCCCCTGGATCTGCCCTTCAGCAGGTGAGAACAGCTGGTACCTAGTAGGACACGGGGTGTCTCCGGGCACTCAAAGGCTCGCCCCAAGGCCTTGAGTCAATTTCGTCCTTCCCTGTCCCCACGAGAAAGCAGCCTTGTTGAGCTCTAGGGCTGGCTGGCTACTGCACCCGGGCCCCCTCCCTCTGCTGCTGTTGCCGATCTCCGGTACGCCCCACCCGAGACGCCCCCTCGGAGTCTCTTTCCTGACCCTCGAGGCTCTAACCCGCTCTGAAGCCTGAACCCCGGCAGGGTCCACACCCCAGCTCTCAGCTTACGCTTAAGGCTTGCCTTTCTGCATTGCCATGAAAATGAGGGCGTGGCCGCAGGTGTCCTGGGACAACCTCCGCCTCTCGGTATGTCCTGCGTCTCCCTCCCCACGTCCGTTAGGCCCGTGGCATCGGGCGGACCCTCTGCTAGCACCTCCACGACCACTGCCGTGAGCGGCCAGGCCTGGACCCTCCCCCGAGGCCGCCCCGCTCCCCTCTGTGCCCCCCACTCTGTGCCCGCTCCTGGGCAACGCCTCCCACGCCCACCTCTGCTCTCGGGGCGGGTGACCCAGGAGCAAGCCCCCCTGGCCCACGCCTCCATCCTCTTAGGTCCCCTTCACCCTCTTGATCCGCGACTCCCATCCCTACTGGGGAGAGAGACCCAGCCCCTTCCACAGGGCTCCTTGCAGCCACAGAAAGGGTCTCTCGGACACGCCTCCGTCAACCCCGACTTCTCTTTTGCAACCGCTAATGTAAACAACATTTGGGGGAAACATAATAGCCGGTTACGCAGGCCACAGGTCCCCACATGCACGTTCTCAGCACGCTCTCTGCCCCAGACCCCGAGCTCCCAGCCCTGGGGCTCACGCATTGGCAGAGGGAAGGCGACCACTGTTTACAGTCGCTGCAGACGTGCCTTTGGAGTCTGCCCTGCTGTGGGCCCATCCGGAAACCCCACGGGGCCCTGGCCTCTGCTGGTTCTCCTATCGCCCATGGGCGTGTGATGGCTGCCCTGTTACAGGCTGTTCAGCTCCTGCTAATGTTACTACAGTTCCCTCTCCAGCACATACTCGGGAGGCTGACACTGAGTCTCTAGGGGCCCAAGGAGCCGACAGGGCTGCTAAACACACAGCCAAGAATGGACCCCTATCCTTTCCCACCCAGTTCCAGAACCTGCCCGTATCCCTGACGGAGAGCACTGGTGAGCAGGCAGCTTCCCCACACGCTGAAAAGACAAGGGCGTACGTTCAGAAGGGTGGAAACAACGATCAGACGCATTACACCTGAGCCGAGGGTCTTCCTGTGGCTCCCTGTCTTCTGACGTTGTGTCTGGCACTTATCCTGAGCGTGGGGGACCCGTGCAAATGAGGAAGACAAAGAAGCTGTAAGACAGGGGGCTCTGCCTGGCACCCACAAATGATCACTGTCCACAAACCCCGGGCCACACTCTTTGCCAACACATGGCGTGTGAATCTGAGCACATCACTGCAGGAAGCCAGCCTGCATCAGGGAGCCCTCCTGGGCCTGCCCTGGCCCTGCGGCACTCCAGCTGGATCTCATAGACTGGCTCCAGCTTTATCCAAGACTCCCACCTTTGGGGGACGCTCTGATGCTGAGGGCCTGGACCGCGTGCCATCCAACTAACATGCGATGCCACGACGTGGTAAAGAAATGCACAACTGAGATTATTCCTTGACGGATTGGATCAGACCCAGGAATCATCCTACAGCAGAGATAAACCACTTGCTTCCATAAACTCTGGGGTACTCATTGGAACGTCCTACGCTACCATCCTCCATCATCAGGGTGACTGCAGCATTGCCATCTAGACCTAAAAGGGACTCAAGGAAACATCTGTCAAGAAAGTGGACTTAGGTCTTCCCTGGTGGCGCAGTGGTTGAGAGTCCGCCTGCCGATGCAGGGGACACGGGTTCGTGCCCTGGTCTGGGAAGATCCCACATGCCATGGAGCAGCTGGGCCCGTGAGCCATGGCCGCTGAGCCTGCGCGTCCAGAGCCTGTGCTCCGCAACGGGAGAGGCCACGGCAGTGAGAGGCCCGCGTACTGCAAAAAAATAAATAAATAAATATAAACAAGAAAGTGGACTTACATGGCCAGAATCACTGCCCTTGGCCCTTAAAAAAGTAAGGCTCCAAAGACGGAACATGGATCAACCCCCTTTGACATCGTTTTTCCAAAGGATTCTCTAAACCTTCACTCCTGGGTTCAGTGAACTTTATGGGGACTTAGGTGAACAAGCTGATGCTGTGAGTAGCCACATACAACGACTAACTCGTGTTGTCCTGAAGCAAATACTCTGCCAGGCATTTCTCCATCAAAGATGGATTTCTTCGGGATCAGCAGACAATTGCAATTTGGGGTCTGCAACCCCAGGGAGACAGGTTCAAGTCCGCAGGCGGCAAGGAAGGGCGAACTCTTTCGTGGAGGGGAAAGGAAGTCAGGAGGCCGGTAGCGTAGCTACCGTAGCTCACCCCTCAGCCCTGGTAACCAGCACGCTACTCTCTGCTTCTGCAGGTTGGATGTTTTCTGATCCCAGGTACGAGCGAGGTCTGCAGGATATGTCCTTCTCTGTCTGACCTATTTCACAAAGTATAATGCCCTCGGGGTCCATCCATGCTGTCGCAAACGGTAATACTTCCTTTTCACCGATGGAGAAGCTTCCATTGTGTGTGTCGACGTATTTTAATTCATCTTTATTCACTCATCGACAGAGACAAATTGTTTCGGTGCCTTGGCTATTGAGAACACTGTTGCAATGACTGTGGGGTGCTGACACCTCTTGTAGATGCTGGCTTCATCATCTTCACACATATACCCAGGAGCGGGCTTGCTAGATACTGAGAGGCTTTTAAGTTTACTTTTGGGAGGAGTCGCCCTATTGCTTGCAGCCCACTAGCATCTGCCACCTCTCCTCGTTTTGCTGACAGCCGTGCTAACAGGTGAGGTTCCCCCGATGCTGACTGATGTTGAGCACTTATTCATGTCCTGTTGGCCAACTGCCTGTCTTCTTTGGAAAGGTGTCTATTCGAGTCCTCTGCCTGCCTCTTTTGGAATAGCATCCCTTGTTTGCTTGTTTTGCTTTTGAGGAGTATGTCTTCTCTATTATATTTTGCATAGTAACCTCTTGTCAGACATATTTTTTGCAAATACTTTTCCCCATTCTGTAGGTTGCCTTTTTGTTTTGCTGATTCCCCCTTTGGCTGTGCAGAAGCTTTCTGTTTTGAGGCAGTCCCACTTGTTGGTATTTGCTTCTGTGGCTTACGCTTTTGGTGTCATGTCCGATGGCTTCACTGGTGAATTCCAGCAACATTTGAAGAGAATGAACGCCAAACCTCCTCAGACTCTTCCAAAAAATTGGAAAGGAGAGAACAGTCCCAAACTCATTTTATAAGCTGAGGGTACTCCAAGGAAACTGCTGATCAGTAGCCCCGATGAACACAGATGCAACAATTAACAAAACACCAGCAAACTGAATTCCACAGTACCTTAAAGATATTATACACTGTGACCAAATGGGATTGATTCCTGAGATGAAGAGATAGTTCAGCGTGTGGAAATCAACGAATGTAATACACCACATGAATAAAACTAAAGTCGAAAATCACATGACCGTTTCAATAGATGCAGAGAAAATGTTTGACAAAAGTTAACATTCCTTCACTATAAGAACACTCACCAAATTGGGTACAGAAGGAAAATACCTCAACAAAGTAAGGGGCGTACAAGACACAACCACAGCTAAGATCATACTCAATACTGAAAGGTTGAAAGCTTTTCCTCTAAGATCAGCTTCAAGACAGGGGTACCCACTCTCACCACCCCTATTCAACAGAGTATTGGGATTCAGTATCCCACAATCAGGCAACCAGACAAGAAAAAGAAATAAAAGGCATCCAGATTGGAAAGGAAGAAGTGAAACTGTTTCTGTTTGCTGACGGCACGAGCTTGCATGTAGAAAGTCCTAAAGACTCCAGCAAAGAAATACTGGAATGAATAAATGACATAATTAAAGCTTTGGGGCAAAAAAATAATCTACATACAAAAATTGGTTGCGTTTCTGTACACTCACAATGAACTTCCTAAGAAAGAATGAAAGAAAATCATTACTTTTACAGTAATATCAAAAACAATAAAACCCTTAGGAATAAACTTAATCAAGAAGTAAAACATCTAGATGCTGAAAACTATAAAACATTGAGGAGAGAACCTGAAGAAGACGCAAAAAAGTGGAGAGACACCCCACATTCATAAGTGTGAAGAGTCGGTACTCTCGTAACATCCTTACTACATAAAGCCATCTATGGATTCAATGTCATCCCTGTCCAAATTCCAGTGGGATTTTCAACAATGTCCAAAAAATTCCTAGCATTTGTACAGACCACAACGCCCCCCAAATAGCCAAAGCAATCTTGAGAAGGAACAAAATGCGAGGCATCACAGTTTTCAATTTCAAACTTACTACAAAGCTCAACTAATCAGAACAGTATGGTACTGCTATAAAAACAGACACAGACCAATGGAACAGAATGGAGAGCTCAGAAATACACCCACATATATATGGTCAGTGAATACTGGACAAGAACGTCAAGAATACTCAGTGTGGAAAGAATATTCCCTTGAACGAATGGTGTTGGGAAAACTGATATCCACTTCTCAGAGAATGAAATTAAATTAAATTAAACCCCTCTCTTACTCCATTCACGACAGTTAATTAAGGACTTAGGCATAGACTGGAAACACTCTCCTAGAAACACACAGGAGGAAAGTTCCTGGTTATCTTGGTGTAGGTTTTTTGGACACTGTTGGCCACAGACCGCAGGACCTGGAGAGTCGTCCGTCCAGACCCAGCAGAGGCTCTGTCATCCACACTCCGAGCCTGAACACACTGTGAACCCTGCCCTGGACTCCAGACACCTCTGCCCACTGTCCTGCTCCATCCCTGGCCAGAGCCAGCTCTAACCATCTGCCCGCACTACCATCTTCACATCACAGCCTCCATTCTTCCATGGAGACCTGGCTCGGTGGGCAGCTGGTGGGCGACCTTGTGCTGGGTCCTTCGCTGCCTGTGCCCAGCCTGTGGAATAATTAATCACCATAGCAATCACGGCTCCATGGGGATTCATGGTGAGGACCCAACAAAGTGACCCACAGGCACTGGGCGTGGTGTCCAGCCTGCACCGAGCACTCAGCCACGCAAGCCGTTCTTTTTAAATTACTGCCACCACATTCCCCACCCTGAGCATCCTTCGTCTGTTGCACCTGACATAACCCAAAGCTTCGGAAGCTGTGCACCCACCCCCAAGAGGGTCCATGCCTGTGGAGCCAAAGCCCAGCCTTGGGATTCACCCCAGCAGTCGCACCCCTCTAGCAGGACACAGGAGGACACAGCACACATCTTCAAGCTGGGGTCGACCTGCTCCTCTGGTCTTGCTTCACTGCGGTCCACAAGGCGGTGCTTCACCAGGCAGCCAGCAGCCAGCAGCCTGTCCATCCACCTGTGTCTACAGTGCTGTCCCTGAGACTCCGCCCCCGCTCCTGGGCTCTCCCGCCCCTCCCCCACCCACCCCCACCCAGCCCCCGCGCCCACTCCCACCCAGCAGGCTCTGCTCCTGGTGCCCTGGACACAGTGCGTGCTGGGAGGACCAAGCAGGCACAGAGCACAGTTGCTAGCACAGCACACTGACAGCGTCAATGACGTCTCCCGGAGCGTTCCTTTTCTAGCAATAAAACTTAACAAAAGCGACTCAGGAAGAAGTGGAAATCGTAATTAGAGCGCTAACCCTCAGGAAAGCATTCAGATTATCGGGTGTGTGACTACCTGCACAGGCCACTCCAGGCCCAGGTGGCTTTGGGGTGAGCTTTCAGACTTTCACAAAACTGGCCTCAGCCACGTGTATGAACCCTGCTCCAACGCCCCCAAAAGGAGGAACACGGGCTGGTTTACAGACCGGCCAATAGCCAGAGGTCATAAACGCAATTCTAGGAAGCTGAATTCTGTCCGGTTCATTGAACAGACTCAGACCAGACGTTAGGAACCACGTCTAGCTCATCCCAGCATTCAGGCAAATGATGGCCTGCAATCTTCCCAACGGAAAGTCCCCATCAGACAGAAGCCCTGCGGGCCCACGTGGACACCATGGGGGTCGCCCCTCTCCTCTCCACACTTGAGGTGACCCTGAAAAGTTGATGAGATAAATTTTGTATTTTAGACAGGGCAGGAAGACTTAAGCATGGTGTGTTCCCGACCCGTACTAGGCCCTCCACGAATGTGTGCATCTGCGTCACACCGTAGCCAGAGGTCCTCAAAGGCGGGCCTGCCTGCCCCCCGTAGAGACTGATTTTTCCTTTCTTCTGACGCTGGCAGTGCAACTTCGTAAGGAATAGCGTTCCTTCCCAGCTCTGTAGGGGTCACGGTGACCCGCTGCCCACTTTGTACGTGCTTCCCTGGGCTGTGCCTCCTTGGGGACCTTTATGTAAAATGCCGCATGTCATTCTGACGTACGATCCTTTGTCTCGAACATGTGCGTGACTGTGCCTTCCACTCCGAGCGAGCAGGGCCGTCCTCAGAGCGTCTGAGGATCTGCTTCCCCAGTGAGAATCCTCAGTTGGCTTGAATGAAGTTCCCTTTTTTCTTCTTAACTTGATAATTCCTTGAATTTTCATTGACAAAGTCCAGAGAACAACTCGGAGCCCCCCAGCTCTGAGCCCCACGGCCCATCGGGAGACACCCGGGCTCTGCTCCCCGAGGCCCCCCAGCTCTGAGCCCCACGGCCCATCGGGAGACACCCGGGCTCTGCTCCCCGAGGCCCCCCAGCTCTGAGCTCCACGGCCCATCGGGAGACACCCGGGCTCTGCTCCCCGAGGCCCCCCAGCTCTGAGCTCCACGGCCCATCGGGAGACACCCGGGCTCTGCTCCCCGAGGCCCCCCAGCTCTGAGCTCCACGGCCCATCGGGAGACACCCGGGCTCTGCTCCCCGAGGCCCCCCAGCTCTGAGCTCCACGGCCCATCTGGGAGACACCCGGGCTCTGCTCCCCGAGGCCCCCCAGCCAGCTGGGCAGAGGGGGCAGCTCACACCCTAGAGACGGCAGGTGGGACGATGACCCCGTGTCCATGTCTCGAGGACAGCTGGTGACACAGAACTCCCAGGGAGAGCCCGGAGCAGCTGTGGCCGTGGCAGCAAAGTCAGGTTCAGTCAGGCCCGGTTCAGGCCGGAGGCTCCCGGCGGGCCACCTTCTCCCGACGCCACCCACTGCGGGCGTGAGTGCCGAACCCCGACCTCACAGCATCACCTCCGAACCCCAGGAGAAAGCTGGCGACACTGTGCACCCAAGAGGAGGTTCTTTCCAAAGGGTCAGCCTGCCGGGCTGGGTTCCTGGTCAGTCCCTGACCTGCAGCCCCACACGATGCACGGGCGTCCTGAGTGCCTGCGGGCAGCAAACACAGGAGCCCACGTGGATGCTGGGCCGCGTCCAGCACATCCAGGGCCTAGCTCCCCCGCCCCCGCCCCAGACGTGAGGTCCCCGCCCCCTTGCAGCCTCACAGCACACCGACTCCCAGGTCTCACCGCAGGCAGAGAGCCCTAACTCACCACTGGCCCATCTCCTCGCGGCTCCCAGGGGCCCGCAGTGAGCAGCAGCTGCACTTCGCCCTCTGACTCCTTGACTCGCCCACCAGCGGCCACGCTGCTTTCCCGCCTGGAGCTCCCCAGCTGCCCCATGGAAATGAGAGGCAGAAGAGCGGGCGCCCAGCTCCTCGATCCTGCTGGCTGCTCGGTAAGCACAGCCGCTGGGAGGACCCGGCTCCTAACCAGGTGTGTCCCCCCCCGCCCCGAGAATGCAGGGGCGGCCCGGCACCAGTGGCAGAGAGCCTGGTGTTGAGATGCCTCTGTCATGCTTCCGCTGCACTGCATACCCACAGGGGTTGTCTGTCAGTGGTCCTGGCCGTGACCTTCCCCCAGAAGCGCTGGAGGCTCAGCCTTGCCAGTCCTCAGCTGCCCAACGCCCCTCAGCTGCAGAGAGAAACACGGAGCCCTCTGTGAGGGCGGAGTCCTGACCCATCCCTGCATCCTTGCCGGCTGGCGGGCACAGCAGCCTCATCGCATCTGCACGGCCACCCTTCCTGGTCCCTCACCAAAGCCCCTGGAGCCCCACCCCTGCTCTCCTGTGACACACTGGTCACCTCTGCTCACAGTGGGTGGACCCAGCTCTCCCCTGCTGTCAAGAGTGACTGAATAAAGGCCGTTTCCACCACTTTCACATTAAAGGCCGATGGACAGCAGCTGCATGAACGGCTGGCCGGGACAGTGAACGCGGAGCCCATGCTGTTGAGACCCCTCACAGGCCGGCCCTCAGGCCGAGCCCAGCCTGCCGTGGCTCAAAGGCTGCAGGCCAGGCCCTGACTCACCTGGACGTCCAGCCTCCTGGGGGGGCAGGTGCCCTCGTCAGGGGCCGTGAGGAACCCCAAGGAGGAAGAGCACCTCTCACTCGGAGCTGGGGGACAGCACTGCGGAAGGCTGATCTCCAGAGACACCCCAACCGACCGCGGAAACACCCACGTCACACCCGGGGAGGGGCCCCCGCGGCAGGTGCTGAGAGGCGGAGGGGGGACCACTCCATGCGCCCACAGACGGCAGACAGCCTCTCACATCCAGTCAGCTGTCCCTGGGCCCCAGTCGACCGACAGATGTCACAGGTTTGACCCCGAACCATCGGCAGCTTCCAGCAGATGCGAGACAAGGGCAAGGGGAGGCCAGACCCTCACTGGTCACACCGAGGACAGAGAAGCTCTCTGAGGGGGGCCCAGAGAGCAGGACGGACACAACCAGAGCACCCCTGAGCCAGGCAGACTGGCGGCCACATGGACCACGGTGGCCAGCAGGGTCGCCTGGGCTGGAGAGGGGGTGCCATGCAGGTTTGGGTCAGACCCTGCCCCCTGCTCACCCCCCAAACCCACCGGAAACGCAGGGTCCCCTCCTCAGAGCCGGCCCGAGCCAGCAAGGGCAGCCCCGGACACACGGCCGCGGGGGGAGGATTCTGAGGGGCGCGTGTCACCGTGATGGTACTGTAGTAGCGGTGACTGCTACACCCGCAGTGACACGGCCCTTGTCCGAAAGCCCCACCTGCACTCGCTCACAGGAAGTGGAGCTTGGCGCTGCGCCCCAGCGCCTGACCGGGAAGTCTCACCCATGGGGTCCGAAGGCAGAGGTGAAGGACACCGAGCAAGACGGAGGGGGTGGGGTGCGAGGGAGGGGGCTCAGCCTCGCTTCGTGCGGGAGTGCATGCGCAGACCCGGCCGGAGAGCACGGCAGGGGCACGGGAGGGGCACAGGAAGGGCACGGCAGGGGCACGGGAGGGGCACGGCAGGGGCACGGGAGGGCGGCCGTGAGGACAAAACACCTGCACGCTCTCCCTCCTCGGCGGTTACCACCTGCAGACACTGCCTGCATAAGGGGGGTTTAAACTGATGCAAATGTATTCTTAAAACTCAACGCCTAACGGTGCTGGAAATAGCACCAAGTCCGGGACCTGCAGCTTCTGCCCACTTCGGGGCCGGGGCCTGGGGCTCAGCCCACTACCAGGGGACACGGGAAGGGCCTGGGGCTCGGCCCACCTGCTGAGGCCCCTGAGCAGAGGCACCGCCGAGGCCCCTTATGTGGGGTCACCAAGGTCCAGATGAGGCAGCAGTTGCAGAGAGCACCCCCGGGGCCTGAGACTTAGGATGCCAGCAGGGCAGGGGTGCCAGTAAAGGGCCAGCCCTCCAGCCCCGGCCCCGGCCCCAGGCCCGGGCACCCCCAGCAGGTGGTGCTGGCACCCTCTCGATGCCCCTTGGTACTGAGGTGGGACCAGGTACAGAGCAGCGTCCACATTCCAGAGGGGACACCGCAGAACTCGCCAGAGCTTTCAGGCCTGGTGGCGATCAGTCACCCCTAGTCACCCCGGAATGGATGCCCAGAGGCCACTGACTCGGCCGTGCTCCAAGGCCTGGAGATGTGAGGACTCAGAAGGGATGCGTGGACTCAGGGAAGGAGGGCCCTGGGCCACCGCAGTGAATGTCTTCCCCCAGGAGCTCTGGACGCCCCGGTGGTCAGGGCAGGGGGAAGTGGGGCCCGAGAGGAGAGGCCACTGGGCACCCCTACACACCTGCTCTAGGTCCTGCTGCAACCAAAAGGCCTGAAGCTGCTCAGAGTTGCATCTGGGGACAGGCAGGCACACCTCGGACCCGGAGCCCCAGGGTTGGCGGCAGCAGGAACGACCCCTGTTTTGCTCCTGGCCTTCCTGGCAGGGAGTGGAGGGGGAGGCACCTGCTGGCCCCAGGGTTACCAAGGGCCCCAAGGTGACCCATACACCGTGTGCAGACAATTTGTCAACCCAGGAGACCGTCACAATGGGTTTGGCTTCCAAACCAGACGCTGACACCAGCTCACTCAGCAGGGCCCTGCCTCAGAGCCTCAGGATAGAGCTGGGCGTGGTCACTGACCACCGACGGGAGAGGCCTCCCACGTGCTCCCAGCAGGACACGTGCAGCGGCAAGACCGTCCCACAGCTTTCCGGGCCCCTGCTTCCACCTGACAGCCCCCCCGCCCGGCCCCCGGCAGCAGGGATTGGGAGAGGGTCTGTGGCACTGTGGTATAGCTACTGCTCGGGGTATTACTGTTATACCCACAGCATCACAGCACCCATCAGAAACCCCGCTGGGGAGCCCGAGCCATGGCCCTGTCCCCAGGATTTTGAATGGGGCCACATCACCATGGGTACCACGGCGACCACAGAGAAACAGCCTGTAACACAAACCCACTGGGGCGGAAGCACAGGGAAGGCCCCCAGCACCGCGCCCCCCTCACGCCACAGGCGGACTAGTCACCATCCCCTGGCTCCCATCCAAGCCCATCAGACCATGAAGCCACCCAGGTCTCAGCCAGACACGCTCCAAGGACTGCGACCCCGCTGGCCCTCCCAACACCAAGAAGGTCTCTCAAGGCCACTGTCCTGGCATCCGGCCAACAGCTTGGGCGCTTCCTCCCTGAGTCACCTGGGGGCCACAGCTGGAGACACAAAGACCCCACTCTGCAAGGACCCTGTGAGCCCCCAAGTCTGGGCAGGCGTGTCACAAGGGAGGGGCTGGCCTGGTGAGCTGGCACTGCCCCTGCCACTCAGAGACTGGGCCTCCTGGCCACACCACCTATGCCCACAGCACTGTGCGCCAACCTGCCCCACACCCCACTGCAGCCCACATCCGCACCACCTGCACCCCACTGCAGCCCACTCTCCACATGTTGCTCCGAGCAGGCTGGGCGCCCTGCCCTGTGGATACAGGAATATGGGCAGGGTCTCTCCCCTTCGGGGGCAGCTGATTGAATTTGGTTTTGGAGCCATTTCTTCCAGGAGAGTGGACCCACCTGCCCATGTCCCTGGGACTGGCCCGGCTAAACTGTCTACCCAGAGCCCAGCAGTGCTCCTGGCCTGGCACCTCCCCCTGCGGCCCACCCAGGACCCTCGCTGCACACGGGCACACAAGAAGCCCTCCAGAGGGGTCACCTCCCAGACACCCTCCCCCGCCCGTGCTCAGCCAGATTCAGGTGCAGACCACGAGCCTGTGTGAGACACCTGCAGGAGAGAGGCCGGCCCCCCACGAGCCTGCGTGAGACACCTGAGGAGAGGGGCCAGCCCCCCGCGAGCCTGTGTGAGACACCTGAGGAGAGGGGCCAGCCCCCCGCAAGCCTGTGTGAGACACCTGAGGAGAGGGGCCAGCCCCCTGCGAGCCTGCGTGAGACACCTGAGGAGAGGGGCCAGCCCCCCACAAGCCTGCGTGAGACACCTGAGGAGAGGAACCAGCCCCCCGCGAGCCTGTGTGAGACACCTGAGGAGAGGGGCCAGCCCCCAGGGCAGCCCCTCAGCCCAGTGCACCTGGACCCCTAAAAGGACTTGGGGTGCCCCCACTCCCGTGCGCCCACTCCACAGAGGCTTGCTTCTGCCCACGCCTTCAGTGGGGGGCACCGCGTCCTTCCTGGGGAGACGATGCAGACCACCCCCCGACCACGCTTGCAGGGGGTGCGGGTGGGAGGATGTGCTGGGCACCAGTGGAGACAGCCTGCCGGACACCTGCATCCGGGGCCTCCAGCAGGGAAGGGCCTGTGACCACAAGCAGGGCTTTTTGCCGAGGTCCCTGCTACTGTGATACTATGACGGATACCACAGCGACAGACGGGGCAGCAAAAACCCGCTGGTCGGGACAGCCGGGCCTCAAGGCCCAAGGGTCACAGCCCAGGCCTTCAGTGTCCAGCGCCACTCCTGGCTGGCTTGGCCCACGGGCCTGTGTCCAGGCACGGCAGCCGGAGGCTTCAAAGGGCTCTAGGCGACTACACTGACCCACAGAGCCACAAGCCCAGAGCCCAGCCAGCTGGCAGAAGCCCCCTGACTATCAACACCCGCACCCAAAGGAACCAGGAAGGACAGAGCTCACACCGGGCAAACCATCAGGTCAAGTTCCCAGTAGGCAGGACCCTAGATACCCTCCTGACTCTGCTGGGAGCTCAGAGAAACTGACAGGAGTGGACGCTGGAGCTGGGCCTGTACTCAGTTGCCTAGGAGCTCGCTGGTGAGCACAGTGGGTAGGGTTCAGGGCAGGTGGGAGCACCTTCCAGCCTGCTGCTGGTCCCGAGGCAGGTGGGTCCGCTTCCTGGCCTGGCCCAAGGGGGGTCCAGGGGCCTCTCCCTGGGAGCGGGGCTGTACAGGCTGCTAGTGTAGCCGAGTGTCTCCTGAGATCACGGCCAGGAGGTGCGCTGCACCGGAAGCCCGCCCAGAGCGAGCAGCCTCTGGGGAGAGCCCCTCGGAGGAGCCGGCCCACCTGCGTTTCCCTCTGAGCCCACAGCACGGCTGCCCGCCTGACCCCACAGGCCCTGCCAGGGCGCTTAAGCTGGGCTGGCCTCCCCACCCGCCAGGTTCCTGGTGCAGGGCGCTGTCCAGGGCCGCCCCTGCTCTGGGCCTCTGCTGCATTTCCTGCGGTCCCCCGGCCCATCCGCTGCAGGCTCTACGTCCAGGCTTCCCCAGTACGGCACCTCCGGCCTGCCCTTCTGGGCAGACTTTCCTGGAAGGGCGGCTGCAGGGACTTTTGTCACCGTGGGGGTGTGTCTCCGTGTCCCCTACGTGACTTACAGACATGGCAGCGAAGCTGGAGCCCAGACCCTCCAGAAGGGCAGCCCGAGTCAGACCATGTCACAGGCCCAGCCTGCTGGCCCTCAGGTGGCAGCAGGGGCACTAGGGACTGTCCCTCCCCCGGTGCCTATCTAGAGCCACGACTTTCCCCTACTGCCCAGCCCTGGGGCCTCCCTCTGCCCAGGCTGGGGGTACCCTGCTCCCCTGCCCACTGCCCCACCTCTGCTCCTGCGAACCAGACAGCTCCCCCCGACAGGACATGCTTCCCAAACCTCCCCATAAATGCAGGCGCGGTCCCGGGGGACAGCCCAGCCTCTCATGTGGCAAACACAGGGTCCCTCAGGGGCTGCCCGCCCCACCCAATGCCCCTCAGACCCTGCACGCAGGGCATCAGGACGCCACCTAGATGGCCACCCAAGCCCTGAGCCCAGCCGTGAGCCCCTCCAGCCCACCCCAGGCTCCCACAGGCAGAACGGGTCAGCCAGCGAGGAAGGAGGCTGGCAGCCCAGGCAGGCAGGTGGGGGCCAGGGCCCTGGCGGGACAGGGTGGGCTGTTGTGTGCGCCCCGCCCCAGGGCCGGGGCCCAGCCTCCCCTTCCGCCCGTCTGCCTGCCCCTCCTTCCCTCCAGATGCACCAGGGCGCCCTCCGTGGGGAGGGGAAGTTATGGAGGGTCTGGGAGGAGGGTCTCTCGTGGTGAGACTGCAGCCTGGGCACCACTGCTGCTGGCTGCACAGCCAGACCAGCCGGCGCCTCGGGGAGCTGAGGCCCGGTGGGGACCGTGCAGGACCCCTCCCCGCTGACCCCAGGGCACCGTCCTGCCGCCAAGGCCCAGCTCCCCTCACCCAGCACCTGGCAGGGTGGGTATGGGCGGAGTGGAGTGGCTGGGGCGGCTGGGGTGGGGAGGGGAGTCCAGCTGCAGATGCTACCCCGACCCAGGAGCAGGCTTGGGGGCGGGGGAGCGCAGAACTCTCTCACGGCGGGAGCGAGCCCTGCATCAGCCCTCTGACCCCTGCCCTCAGGAGTCCTCCCTCTGCCGGCGTGGTGACCGGCCAGCCGAGCGGCAGAACCCTGGCTTCAGGTCGGACCCCACGCCCCAAGGAGGCCCGGAGCCCGAAGGCTGCCAGCCCGGGGCTCGGGCAGCCGCTCAGGTCCGGGACGGCCACGCCTCGCGCCTGAAGAGGTGGCGTTCCGTGGCCGCAGGTGGGCAGGGGACAGGGGCATCTGCCTCAGAGTCCACCCCCCGTGGGCTCGTCCCGACGTGGACCAGGCTGAAAGCACCCAGGGGCTCCACGGGACACCACCCTGCAGCATACAAGACCAGCGGGGCGCTGAGCGCCCTGCAGCCAGGGGGTTTCTGCACCTGTCTGTGCCACGGTGGTATGGTTGTGGCTGGTACCACGGCAACACGCTCAGGGACAGAAACCCCCGCCCCCAAGTGGCCTGTTAGCAAGGAGCCTACCCTCTGGATGTGAGGCACAGCCCTGCCCTCCCGGCCAGCAGACACCCGCACACCCTCACCCTGCATTCGCAAGGGGCAGCAGCAGCCTGAGGAAGGGTCCTGGGCCCGGAGGTGGGCTGCCTGAGAGGAGACGCAGCGGGTCTCCCAGCAGCTTCCCGCCACAGGGCCCCTGGCAGAACGGAATCTGCGCGGGCCTGATGCAGGGGGGCCTCTGGATGGAGTTCACACTGCCTCGGGCCTGCAGGCGGAGTCCGCAGGCTCAGAGGCCCAGGCCCTCGGCCCCGCCCTGACAGGAGACCCCCCCAGCCCAGCCCAGCAGCGCACCCTTCATGGCAGAGGCCTCGAGGCCCAGAGTGCAGCCGGGGATATGCTGAGCAGCCCTGGGTCACGCTGGAGCTGATGGGAACGACACCGTGAGAGAAGCTGTGGCCAAACCGGCCCCCAGGCCTCCGGGGACCCAGGCCCAGGCCAGAGGGCAGAGGGCAGAGCGCAGCCGGCCAGGCGCTGTCCTCGGACCCTGGGGCGACTGCAGCACATGCCCCCCAGTGCCCCGTTCCGTGGTGAGGTCGGGGAGCTGGGCTAGTCCATGGGGTCCTGGACCTGTCCCCGCCCTCCCTCCCACCGTGGCTCCGGAGCCCCTGGCCAGAGCTGCCGAGGGTCACATCCTGCCACCACTGACCCCTCACAGACACCCCAGGAGACCCAGAGCCGGACTGGCCCCGTGCGTCCACCAGGACCACAGCCCTCCCACGCTCTGCCCGCTGCCCGGGGTCAGCAAGGGTGCCGGCTCACGGGGAGCAGACTTGGAGGACACCACCATGGGCTGGAGGCCAGCCAGCACTCAGGCCCCGTTTCAGAAAGTGGCCCCGGGAAGACCACCCCAGAAAGGGACCGCCCCGCCCTCCACGCACCCACAGCCGAGCCTCCGGGCCTCCCCTGGGTGGGGACCTTCCTCCAGGCGACGCCCTCCACAGAAGCCCCACAACACGGCCCCTCCCAGGTCCTCACGGGCCGCTGTCCCAGCCCTGGGGACTCAGCCATGCCAGGCAGCCGGGGTACCCCAGCCCACAGCAGGACCCCCAGAAGCCTGAGCCCACCGTGGGTCAGGGCAGGGTGGACCCTACATTCACAGGTGTGCCCACCTACCTGCGCCCCCCATCACCCCCGAGCCTGTCTCCAGGAGGGTCTGGAGCCCCCCTCATGGTGGGGCTCAGGGCAGCACTCACCGAGCTCCCCTCCTGGGTGAAGGCCGCGAGCCGGGCCCCAACGGCCAGCGCTGGTCACCGGTGGGAAGGCAACCTGAGGACAGCCAAGCCCCAGGCAGACTGTTCCCTGTGCGGCAGCCCACGCCCACCTGGCTGCCCGGCATGCAGGAAGCAGATAAACTCCGGGCCAGCTCAGGTGTCCGACCACAGAGCCCTTTCCTGCCCCCCGCTTCCTGCCCTGCCCCACCCGCGATACACACAGACCTGGGAGGTTCTCAGATAGTTTCAACATAGGGCTAGGATTGCCCTGAGCAGATTGCCCTGTTTTCCTTCATTCTTCGCTCTTCCATTTATTCGTCATCCCAGGGTGCCTGAGCGGGGCCTGGGGTGTGGCTGCAGGCAGGCACAGGCCACGCTGCAGTCTGCGCACTGGTGCAGCACAAGGCCATGAGCGGAGGCGCAGGGATGGCTTGGAGTGTGGGTCTCCCTGCCTGATCTGGTCTGGGGTCAGTCAGGGTGACTTCCTGGGGGAGGCGGCACTCTTAGCTACAGTTGGAGAGAAGGAGTATCTAGGACTTGGTGACAGGACAGAGGGATGCACAAGGACACGCCAGAGCTCTGCCTGCACAGATGGGCCCTGGGGAGGACGAGGAAACTCAGCTGGCAGCGCCAGAGGTTCACAGCTCCAAGACCCTACACTCAGCCAGAAAGAGTCCCCAGCAGGGCAGGGGCTCCTCAGACCAGAGCAAGCCCGTGCTCCTGACCCTGGGCGGTGGGAAGGGCCCGAGGGAGGACTGGGACCGCAGGGGGGACGCCTAAGCTTCCCCACACCCGCTCCGGGTCCCTAAGATCCGCACCGGAAAGATTGAATGCACCAGGATCACCCAGAATCTCCTCGAAATGCAAAAACAGATGCAGCATTCGGGCGGGGGCAGCCCGGGCGACCCTGAGCCGCTGGTCCACAGTGAAGGGGACTCCAGAGAGTCCTGGACGCACCTGGACAAGGACACACTGCTTGGACAGCGAGCGTGCCGGGAAGGTGGCTGTGGAGGGCACCATTCCCCACCCGCCCCAGCCAGCCACCGGGAGGTCCCCGCCACCCCCCAGAAGACGCGGCCCCCACCCAGACTTCACACCCCACAGCAAAGCCCCAAAATCTCCCTCCCTGGCCACACAACCATTCGCCTGGAACCGCACGCCGACCTCCCAGAAGTCCAGACAGTGACCCCCACCCGGAGGAGCCAGGGCACACGGCTGCCCCTTCCCTCCTGTCCGAGAGCCCCACCCTCCCTGGAAGCCACGGCCTCAGAGCAACACTCACAGTCACTCTCACACTCACATGCACGTGCACGCACACACACACAGACCCGCACACACGCTCACACGCGCATGCCAGTCGCCCGCCCCCTCCCTGGGCCCTGGAGGGTTGCTGCTCTGCTCTCCTCCCCGTCACCCACGTGTACGCCCTCAGGTCCTGGCCCCGTCTCGCCAGTGCTGTCCTCCTCTCCCTCTTGCCTGCCCCAGGCCAACATCTGGACCCCTCAGCACCCACCGCTCTGTTCCCAGAATCACTGTTTGCATCATCCGACCCTCGCCCGCCCACTCCCCTCTCTCCAGCTCCTTCCCTACAGCACCCGTGACCCTCAGCCATTCACCTTTACCCTCGCCACCCCTCACGTCCTCACTTTTCTCTCCCTGAACCCCCTCCACTGCCGCTCCCCTCCCTACCCCGGTCCTGGGGTCTCCCTGCCCAGAAAGGCCAACGCTACTCTCCCCACCGCCCCAGCTCAGCGTGGTCCACACCAGGGGTCCTCACCCCACCCACAGATCCTGCTCTGTCTGTCTCTGGGGCAGACTATCCTAGTGCCCACCCGATACCCGTCCTTCCCTCACCCTTCCCAATGCAGACCAGACTCCTTGGCAGCTAAGGGCAGCCACATGACCCTCGTCTTGATAGTGAGCTGCAACTGGGGTCCAAGGGTAGGGCTTCCAGAGTGTGGTTTGCTCTCTGCTCATCCTGGGATGCAGATGCAGCGTCTGGAGATGAGCAGCCCCTTTGCACACCAATGAAAGACAGCAGACCTAAAATATAGACACAACCTTGGTCCGCGATAGTGTTTTGAGATTCCTCTGTTGTCACACAGGAGGAATAAGCTCTATCTGGGTCTGCCAGAGTAGCAGGGTTCCTGCTTTGCCCACCCCGACTGAACCCCACTGAAGAGCTTCCCAGCCACCATCCCCACAGGAATTATACTTTACGTCCCATCCACCCTCCCCAGTCCCAGGCGGCCGTGCCTGTTTGCCCGGCTGAGGCCCTCTTCTAGTTGACCAGAATAATAGAAAAGGGTTCCCCACCCCTACCACCTCAGCCACAATGTGCTTGCGCGTGTGCAGGGCCCCAGGGAGGTCGCCCTTGCAGGCAGCCAACAAGGTCACAGCCACACCAGGCAAAAGATAACGTGATTCTGTGAGAGTACAGTAAGTCCCCTACATACGAACCTTCAAGCTGCGAACTTTCAAAGGCGGGAATGTGCGTTCTCATGTCCCATCACGTAAGTTAGCTCACGAGACTGGCATACGATGTCACGTGCGTGCATCCTCTAGAAGTGGTTGTGCTTTTGTGTACTTTACTGTATAGCACTGTATACAGTACAGTAGTACAGTATCCTTATTTCAAGCCCAGGATGTCTGGAAGCAAGCGTAAAGGCAGTATATAGCCAATTGTGTTAGTTGGGTACCTAGGCTAACTCTGTTGGACTTACAAACAAATTGGACTTACGAATGTGCTCTCGGAATGAAACTCGTTCGTATGTAGGGGACTTCCTGTCCTTGCAGATGCACACACCTGTTATCACCGTAACACAGAAACAAGGGTGGGCATCTATTTGAACTTATAGATTATGTGGTATTTGTTTCCTTTTTGTTAAATGAATGTTATTATTTAATCAAAACACTATGACTAGTGCCAATTAGTGGTACTAGCAGGACTAATTAAACAAATGGTATGTATAAAAACATAACAGTATTTTGTCACGTCTCTTCCGACCTCTGAGGTACCAGTTTATCGTAACACTTTTGTTTAACTCTCTAGAGCTTCATTTACATTTTGCAAGCTATATTAGTGTATGTTCTTAAGACACCTAAACGCAAGACTTTTTCAAAGCAGAAAGTAAATACGATAGGGTTAATTAGACAGATATTATGTACATTTAATAAAAATAACAAAGATGTGTTTCTGTCCCATGCTGACAATTTCACCCTCTCTGTTTCCTTTTCCCACAACATTTCTGTGCTGCCAGCCCCAGGGGACCCGCTTCTCTCTCTGCAGCACTAAGACTGCAGGTGGGCAGCCATCAGTCTCACGATGACTTGACCCTCCGCTGGTACACAGCTCAGTTGCCCCGATGCCCAGGGCACCCAGTGTGCTGACGACGTCTAGCCTCCTGGCCAAAGCGTCTGAGTGCGCAGCCCTCAGGTCCCGACTGGCTGGCATGGCAGGTCCTTGGAGCTGCAGAAACGGTTTCCAGCTCTTTGTGTCCAAGGCTAGCATTGGTGCCGACTGCCCATCGGCCAGGTCCTTTGCATTATAAACGCTTCGTGTTGGCTCCCTCCGTCTGCATGCCCATCGGGCATCTTCCCTAATTAGACCCCTAGAGCTTCTCAGAACAAATAGGTCTAAAGCACAGAGGTCCCTTGAACCTCTGAAATCCAAGTTGGATCCCAAATAAGTCATGGTTTTGGTAAAAGATTCTGGGACGTTCAAGTACATGAGCTGCAGACAAGTGACCCCTCCTGCTGCCCGCTAGGTCCCGGCCTCCATGGCATCTGCTCTCTGACCCCATCCCCCGTGGCAGGTGCCCTCTGTCCCCTCTACTCCCTCTCTCGTCCCCGATGCTGACCAGGCCATGCCTAGGACAGCACGTGCCCTCTTTCCTCTCTGCAGGCATCCCTGGTCCTCTGACTCTAATGCCATTTACAGGCTGATGAGTCCCAAAGAGAGAGCTCCAGCCCCGAAACTGGTGGACTGGACACCACACACCTACCCACTGTGCTCCCGGGCAGCCGGGGCAGAGCTCGCCATTCCCACTGCCGGCCGCCTTCTGAGGACCCGCACGGCTGTCTGCAAACAGACTGCCTGTCCACCCCACACCACCCAGCTCTTCATGACAGCACAAAGGGCCTTCCAAGTCACTCACCTGGCCGCCGGCCTCGGGTCCCTGCAGCGCCTCCTTTCTCAGAGAAAACCCCACACACCCTCCTAAGGCCCATCACGTGTCCTGCCCACACTGGCCACAGTGCTCTCACCTCTCCCAGAAAAGATCCTCCCGGGAGTGTGACACTGGACACTGGTCACACCACCTGCCAATTGCAGGGAGAGGCAGCCAGGAACCCAGAACCAGTATTCTGAGATGCAGCTCAAAACAACGTTTCAGAAATTGCTGAAAATCCCCAGAAAAAAAAACAACCAGAGCAATCCTAAACAAATGGATTTTATTGGAGTTACTTGACTTCAAAATAAGCCAAGCAAACACCTACACAGGATCAGACCACGCGTAAGAGGGGAACATTCTGGCACCACTTCTTTAAAAAAATGTATCAATGCCTAGAAAACCCTGTTGGAGAGAAAATATAATCCAAGACCCTTACGCCCAAAAAACTAGCAGCTAGCATTCAAATATACTTTCCACAGGCATGAACTTGGGAGATTGTCCCCTTCCCAACTGAATAAACTATATATATGTTCAGTTACAATAAAATATAATTTTATCTTCAGTAGTCTATATTGTACATATCGAATATATATGAATACGTGTATGTATACACATACATTCAATATTCAGTAAGTATAATGTAGACTATTTAAAATTAAAATTATTTATTTTAATAAAGACAAACATTATCCAACCAAGACAAAAATGGAGAGACTCTGACACAAAAGAAATAACCATTTCAAGTACAACTTAAGAGCCGGCACTGTGGTGTAAGGAAGGGAGAGGGCCGCTCGCGGCCTGGGCACACGAACCTGCCATCTCCACACACGGCAGCCGGGTCTGGGTGACCAGGCGCATTATAGCCTCTAGAGCAAGTGCTCGCAACAGCACGGAAGGAGCAAAGCCAGCGGGAAAGCGGAAGAGAGGCCCAGGTGTGGGGAGAGCTCTCGACAGTGGTGCAAACAGAGCCCGGGGGCCACGGCCATCCCCAGGACCACTGCATCCGAGCCTGAAGGAGCAGCAGGGTGTCCTGGGCTGGGCTCCCCAGAGCCCCCCACTCCTTGCCAGGGAGTGAGGCCAGAATGTGGGACCGGCCTGGCCTTGAGATCCACACCCCAGCCACAAGCAGCCTGTGCTCGGCATGGCACCTCCGGCTGCCGAGCAGGCCAGAGAAGGTGAGGAGGTGGGCTGAGTCACAGAAACCCCTGAGGGGCTCGAGACCTCCTCCAGGCCCACCTCCCCACACAGCAGTTTCCCCTTTCGTTCTCAGAATTTGTGCAAAAGCAAAATGTAGAATTTTTTAATGGAAACTTGCATTTTTTATGAAATTAGGAAAGCTGATATAACCCACAGAATCCAAAACGTATATTAAGGAGCAGAGATCACCTGACACTGTCAGAATGGCTATCATCAAAAAGGACCACAGGTAACAAGTGTTGGCGAGGGTGTGGAGAAAAGGGAGCCCTCGCACACCGTCGGTGGGAATGTAAACTGGTGCAGCTGCTGTAGAAAACAGTATGGACGTTCCTCGAAAAACTAAAAATAGAACTACCAAATGACCCAGCAACTCCATTTCTGGGTATTCATACAAAGAAAACAAAACTAACTTGAAAAGAGATCTGCACCCCAGTGTTCACAGCAGCACTATTCACAATAGCCAAGACATGGAAACAACCTAAATGTCCATCGACAGATGAATGGATAAAGAAGACGTGGTACGTATATATACAGTGAAATATTACTCAGCCATAAAAAAAACCTTATCTTTTGTGACAACATGGATGGACCTAGAGGGTTTTATGTGAAGTGAAATAAGTCAGAGAGAGAAAGACAAATACCACATGATCTCACTTATATGTGGAATCTAAAAAACACAAAACAAATGAACAAACATAATAAAATGAAAGAGACTCAGATACAGAGATCAAAAAGGTGGTTGCCAGAGGGAAGGGGAGTGCGGAGGAGGCCAAACAGGTGAAGGGGAGTTAGAGGTACAGACCTCCCGTTACACAATAAGTAAGTCAGCACAAGGAATATGGGCAGTAGTACTGTAATAAATAAATGGGCCCAAAGCAGCTGGCATCAGGCAGAGGCCACACAGGAGGAAGTACAGTGCTTCCCAGGAGTCGCCTTTCCGGGGGGATCTTCTCCAGCTCCCGTGTCCCACCCAGTATGTGGATGGAGCCAAGCGAGTGGGTTCCTTGGAAGGCCAAGCAGAGAGAGGCTTCATAGCCGGCAGCCAAGCAAGGAGACAGGAGGCAATGTGTTCAGCTTTGTCTCCGATCGCTTGTGAGACGTGGGGAGGGGGAGGGAAGGCGCTCGAAACAACCGGTGGAAAGTAAAGGTCAGTTTCACGGGTTCTCTGCACAGGTGTGGCCGCACTGCACGCTCTCTGTGGGTCCAGGTGCAATCTGGGGGTTACGTGAGCAGCCATGTGTCACGCGTGGTGGGTTTTCGGCCTGCGATGTCCAAAGTTCACCATCAGTCATCCTAGCCCCTCAGGATGCTCCGTCCGAGGGGCTGTCAGCAGATTTCCAGATCTGCGGTTTGCTTTCCCCCATGTTCTGCAAGCCAAGCTTGAAGGTCTCCCTTAATCACTTGGTTTCTACCTAAGGGCCTTGAGTGTTTAAGGCACAGGGCGTGGTTTTGAAACTGAGTCCCCCTAAAACCGATTAAGCTCTCTATCCAAAATATCGTTCCCTTTCTTGTCCAACACCTGCTCCCCTCAAGATTGATGAGTATCCAGAAAAAGCGGGATTAAAACCAAGCAGGACCCTGTGGGGCACTCCTGGATCCAAAACCCTCTGCGCCCCCATTTCTGGTTTGTAGGGAAAAGGCTTCAGACTCCTATGCCTTCCCTGAGCCCAAAAAGGCAGATTCAGTTACTAACCAGGGAAGTAAGAGAATGCAGGAACAAAGGAGGAACAGTCAGGAAACAACAGGGTCCTGGCTCCTCCTCCAGGGACACACAGAACGATATACCCTTGAGCTCTTCTGCAGGAACTAAGGCCCCCACCCAGGTGGAGGATGCTAACTCCACGCTGAGCACAGACTCCGGAACACCAGCCTGTTCCCTCACCACCAACGAATCAGAAGAAAGCCACACACCCTGCAGCCCTCCCCTAAATTTTGCCTATAAAAATGCTTCCCTGAGAACCACTGGGGACTTCGGGCTTTCTGAGCACGAGCCACCTCGTCTCCGTGCACGGCCCTGCAATAAACCTTTCTCTGCTCCAAACTCCAGTGTTTCAGTTTGCTTGGTCTTGCTGTGCGTTGGGCACACGAACTTGGGTTCGACGACAGTTTCAGGGCTAGTATTACCTTACTTCAGGATGGAGAGAATTGGAAAGAATTAATTTAGGCAGCATTCAAAATGACCAAATCATCCATAAGAGAGAAGACTGGCTGGTCCTGGATTTCTCAGCAGCCACATTCAGCACCATTGAGCCGTGAACAGTGCCTGAAGGATACTCAGGGGAGGGGGCGTCTAGGAGTTCATATATGCTGGTCTGTCCTCCAAGCATAAAGACCCCTGAAGATGTGGACACAACCCACAACACATCCAGCAGCAGATGAATGATACGGAAGCGGTGGCATGTGTGTGCAATGGAATACTATTCAGCTGCAAGAAAGAAGGACGTCCTGCCATTCGTGACAACATGGATGGACCTTGCAGGCATTATGCTGAGTGAGATGAGTCAGACAGAGAACGACAAATACTGTATGATCACCAATACGTGGCATTTTAAAAACCAAATTTGTAAAAACAGAGTAGAAATGTGGTTGCCAGGGACTGGGGGGTGGGGGAAATGGGGAGATGTTATTTAAGGTACAAACTTGCAACCAGTAGGTGAGTAAATCCAGGAGATCTAATACCCAGCGTAGAGATTATAGGCAACAATGATGTGTTATAGTTTTGAGGGTTGCTAAGAGACTGGATCTTAATTGTTCCCACCACAAAAAATAGCAATGAAAATTGTGGAGGAAAAATTAATTAGTCAATCTGAGAAAGAAGTGGAAATTTTTATTCGAGCCAAATTCAAGGATTATAACCCAGGAAGAGCATCTCAGAAAGCTCTGAGAACTGTTCTGCCCATTAGAAGTCAAGGCACAGTTCTATAATTTGTTGAGACAGAAGGCTGTACGTCAGATGATGTATTATTGACAGTTTACATAATCCAGATCTAAGCGGCATCCTGGTGAGTCATGTGACCCCTTACAAGATCAAGAAGGAATGTGACCATTGGAGGAGTTGTCTTGTCGGCGCTAGGAGAAAGTTCCTCTTCACGGTTGAGCAGGTATTCCTGCTGATGGGGGAGGGGGAGGTCTGGTCGACGCCTAACGCAGACACGCAATGCACGGTGCAGGAAGTGAGGAGGCCAAAGGGCAGAGTAGAGTTTTTATGTTCAAATTTTTCTTATCTTGCCATAAAATCTGAATTTTATTGCACATAATTATGTGAGGTGATAGAGGTGTTAGCTAAGACTATGGTGGCCTCATTTTGCAAACATGTAAATGTCTTGAATCCACACGTGTGGCCCTTAAACTTCCCACAGTGCTGCAAGTCAGTTACATCTCAGTAGGTTTCCATGACCCCTGCATGGTGCAGCCACCAGTGGAAAAGCTTCGGCCACCAAAGATGCCCAGAGAAGCTGGGGCCAAAGGACCTGCAGCGGGTACCCAGTGCAGTTTAACTCTGAAGTAGAGCAGAATGGAAACGCTCTGACAAGGCAGAAGGCTCACAGCTGTCAAGAACTGGGAGAAGGGAAAGGAACGTGGGCGTTAGAGGTCTTGTGAATTGTTGCCTCACTGCTAAGAGCCAGGCCTCAGACATCAGTAAAGTGAAACCATGGGCTAGCAGCCAAGCACGTGAGGCGGTGTAAACACGCACTGAGAACGTGGCCTCGCGGATTGGACCCACATGGTGGGAGGGGTGGGGAAAAGGGACGAAGAGGAGCCCACCCACTCACATGTCACATTTGTTGGGCACAGACCCGTGCGTGCCATCTGAGGAAGCAGCGCAGAGGACACCGGGGAGGTGGCCGCTGCACACACAGCAGCAAAGAAAGACAACTTGAAGCGCACAGCTGCTTTGGAAAATTTACAAAGAGAAAGCATGGGGACTTCCCTGGAGGTCCACTGGTAGAGAAGCCACCTTACAGTGCAGGGGATGAGGGTTCAATCCCTGGTCAGGGAACTAGGTTCCCACAAGCCGCCGGGCAACGGGGCCCATGTGCCACAACTACTGAGCTTGTGCGCCTCAACTACAGCCCACGCGCCACAACTAGAGAAGAGAAAACCCGCAAGCCACAACTAGAGAGAAGCCCGCACACCGCAACAAAAGATCCCACATGCCTCAACAAAGATCCTGGGTGCCGCAACTAAGACCCAATGCAGCCAGAAATACATAAAACAAATAAATAATAAATAAATCTTTAAAAAATACAAATAGAAAGCATGGCATAAAATGGTAAAACAGGATTGACACCAAACATATCCTTCTGTCTTATCAGTACATGTGAGTGGTCCTAACACGCCTATGAAAAGGAAGAGACATTCAAACTGGACCATCAAACAAAACCCAACTCTGATAGCACATGAGCATGCCACAAAAAATGAGAAAAGTTGGAAGACTTGAGTAAATGAATGCCAGGAAACTTCGGCTGTTTTCTCTGTGATAAAATGGAACGCTCCATGTCCTGGGCAGGTGACACTCCTTGGATCACCTCCTGCCTCTCAGGAGAGGAAGTCTGTCAGAAGCACCCCCGCTTTTGTACCAGGTCTTTCGCTTCCACTTTTAATTCCACAAGATGATGGAAAGCAGGACACTGTTATCTGTCTTTTTTAAAATATATAGTTGATTTACAACGTTGTGTTAATTTCTGCTGAACAGCGAAGTGATTCAGTTATACATAGATATACACTCTTTTTCACATTCTTTTCCAGTATGGTTTATCACAGGATACTGAATATAGTTCTCTGTGCTCTACAGTAGGACCTTGTTGTTTATCCATTCTATTATACTGGCTTGCATCTGCAAATCCCAAACTCCCACTCCATCCCTCCCCCACCTGCCCTCCCCCTTGGCAACCACAAGTCCTTCTCTATGTCTGTGAGTCTGTTTCTGTTTTGTAGATTAGTTGATTTGTGTCATATTTTAGATTCCACATATAAGTAATATTGTATGGTATTTGTCTTTCTCTTTCTGACTTATTTCACTTAGTATGATAATCTCTTAGTCCATCCATGTAGCTGCAAAGGCATTATTTCGTTCTTTTTGATGGCTGAGTAATATTCCAGAGTATACGTGTACTACATCTTCTTTATCCATTCATCTGTCAATGGACATTTAGGTTGCTTCCATGTCTTGGTTACTGTGAATAGTGCTGCTATGAACATAGGGGTGCATGTACCTTTTGGACTATAGTTTTGTCTGGATATATTACCAGGAGTGGGATTGCTGGATAATATGGTAACTCTATTTTAGGTTTTTTGAGGAACATCTATACTGTTTTCCATAGTGGCTGCACCAACTTACATTCCCACCAACAGTGTAGGAGGATCCCCTTTTCTCCACACCCTCTCCAGCATTTGCTATTTGTAGACTTTTTAATGATGGCCATTCAGACTGGTGTGAGGTAGGATCTCATTGTAGTTTTGATTTGCATTTCCCTAATAATTACCGATGTTGAGCATCTTTTCATGCGCCTGTTGGCCATCTGTATATCTTCTTTGGAGAAGTGTCTGTTTAGGCCTTCTGCCCATATTTTGATTCTGTTCTTTGTTTTTTTGGTTGTTGAATTGTATGGGCTGTTTCTATATTTTGGAAATTAAGCCCTTCTCAATCATATCATTTGCAAATATTTTCTCCCAGTCTGTATGTTGTCTTTTCATTTTGTTTACGGTTTCCTTTGCTGTGCAAAAGCTTGTAAGTTTTATTAGGTCCCATTTGTTTATTTTTGCTTTTATTTCTCTTATCTTGGGAGACTGACCTAAGAAAACGTTTGTACAATTTATGTCAGAGAATGTTTTGCCTGTGTTCTCTTCTAGGAGTTTTATGGTGTCATGTCTTATGTTTAAGTCTTTAAATCACTTTAAGTTTATCTTTGTGTATGGTGTAAGGGTGTATTCTAATTTCATTGATTTACATGCAGCTGTCCAGCTTTCACAGCACCACTTGCTGAAGAGACTGTCTTTTTTCCAATTATATGTTCTTGCCTCCTTTGTCAAAGACTAATTGACCATAGGTGTGTGAGTTTATTTCTGGGCTCTTTATCCTGTTCCTTTGATCCATATGTTTATTTTTGTGCCAATACCATGCTGTTTTGATTACTGTAGCTTTGTAATATTGTCTGAAGTCTGGAAGGGTTATGCCTCCTGCTTTGTTCTTTTTCCTCAGGACTGATTTGGCAATTCTGAGTCTTTTATGCTTCCATATAAATTTTACGATTATTGGTTCTAGTTCTGTGAAAAATGTCATGGGTAATTTGATAGGGATCCCATTAAATCTGTAGATTGCTTTTGTTAATATGGCCATTTGAACAATATTAATTCTTCCAATACAAGAGCGTGTGATTACTTTCCATTTCTTTGACTCATCTTAATTTCCTTTATTAATGTTTTATAGTTCTCAGCATATAAGTCTTTCACCTCCTTGGTCGGGTTTATTCCTAAGTATTTTATCTTTTTGGATGTGATTTTTAAAGGTATTGGTTTTTTTTTACATTCCCTTTCTAATATTTCATTGTTAGCATAAAGAAATGCAGGCAACTTCTATATGTTAATCTTGTATCCTGCTACTTTGCTGATTTCGTTATGAGTTCTAGTAGTTTTTGTGTGGAGTCTTTAGGGTTTTCTATATATAATATTATGTCATCTGCATATAATGACAATTTTTCCCCTTCCCTTCCATATTTGGATACATTTTATTAATTTTTCTTATTTGATTGCTGTAGCTAGGACTTCCAATACTACGTTGAAGAGAAGTGGTGAGAGTGGGCACCCTTGTCTCATTCCATATTTTAGTGGGAAGGCTTTTAGCTTTTCACCGTTGAGTATTATATTGGCTGTGGTTTTGTCATAGATAGCTTTTATTACGTTGAGATGTGTTCCCTCTATACCCACTTCTGTAAAATTGTTTGTCATGAATGGATGTTGAATTTTATCAAATGCTTTTTCTGCGTCTATTGAGATGATCATGTGGTTTTGTCATTTCTTTTGTTGATGTGGTGTATTACATTAATTGATTTGTGTGTGTTGAGCCATCCTTGTGAACTTGGGATGAATCCCACTTGGTTGTGGTGTATGCTCTTTTTTATGTGTTGCTGGATTTGGTTTGCTAATATTTTGTTAAGAATTTTTGCATCCTTATTCATCAAAGATATTGGCCTCTAATTGTCTTTTTATGTAGTGTCTTCATCTGGTTTTGGTATCAATGACTTTGGGAGTGTTCCCTCCTATTCAATCTTTTGAAAGAGATTGAGAAGAATTGGTATAATTTCTTCTTTGTGTGTTTGGTAAAATTCACCTGTGAAGCCATCTGGTCCTGGACTTTTGTTTGTAGGGAGTTTTTTTTTTTTAATTAGCAATTCTATTTCAAATCTAGTAATTGGTGTGTTCAAATTATCTATTTCTTCTTGATTCAGTTTTGGTAGGTCATATGTTTCTAGAAAATTGTCCATTTTTTCTACGTTGTCCAATTTCTTGGCATATAATTTTTCATAGTATTCTCTTCTGGTTTTTTGTATTTCTGCAGTATCAGTAGTGATTTCTCCTCTTTCATTCCTTTTTTTTAACATCTTTATTGGAGTATAATTTCTTTACATTTTTATGTTAGTTTCTGCTGTATAACAAATTGAATCAGCTATACATACACATATATCCCCTCCTTCTTGCATCTCCCTCCCACCCTCCCTATCCCACCCCTCTAGGTGGTCACAAAGCACCGAGCTGATCCCCCTGTGCTATGTGGCTACTTCCCACTAGCTATCTATTTTACATTTGGTAGTCTATATATGTCATTGCCACTCTCTCACTTTGCCTCAGCTTACCCTTCCCACTACCCATGTCCTCAAGTCCATTCCCTACACCTGCGTCTTTATTCCTGTCCTTCCCCTGGGTTCTTGAGAAACTTTTTTTTTAAATTCCATACATATGTGTTAGCAGACGATATTTGTTTTTCTCTTTCAGATTTACTTCACTCCGTATGACAGACTCTAGGTCCATCCACACCACTACAAATAACTCAATTTCATTTATTTTTATGGCTGAGAAATATTCCACTGTATATATGTGCCACATCTTCTTTATCCATTCATCTGTCAATGGACACATAGTTTGCTTCCATGTCCTGGGTATTGTAAGTAGGGCTGCAATGAACATTGTGGTACGTGACTGTATTTGAATTATGGTTTTCTCAGGATATATGCCCAGTAGTGGGATTGCTGTGTCATATGGTAGTTCTATTTTTAGTTTTCAAAGGAACATCCATACTGTTCTCCATAGTGGCTGTATCAATTTACATTCCCACCAACAGTGCAAGAGGGTACTTTTTTCTCCACACCCTCTCCAGCATTTATTGTTTCTAGATTTTTTGATGATGGCCACTCTGACCAGAGTGAGGTGATACCTCATTGTAGTTTTGATTTGTATTTCTCTAATGATTAGTGATATTGAGTATTCTTTCATGTGTTTGTTGGCAATCTGTATATCTTCTTTGGAGAAATGTCTATTCAGGTCTTCTGCCCATTTATGGATTGGGTTGAGTTTTTTTTTTATAGTGAGCCGCATGAGCTGCTTGTAAATTTTGGAGATTAATCCTGTGTCAGTTGCTTCATTTGCAAATATTTTCTCCCACTCTGAGGGTTGCCTTTTTGTGTTGTTTATGGTTTCCTTTACTGTGCAAAATCTTTTAAGTTTCATTAGATCCCATTTGTTTATTTTTGTTTTTATTTCCATTTCTCTAGGAGGTGGGTCAAAAAGGATCTTGCTGTGATTTATGTCATAGAGTGTTCTGCTTATGTTTTCCTCTAAGAGTTTTATAGTGTCCGGCCTTACGTTTAGGTATTTAATCCATTTTAAGTGTATTTTTGAATATGGTGTTAGGGAGGGTTCTAATTTCATTCTTTCACATGTAGCTGTCCAGTTTTCCCAGCACCACTTATTGAGGCTGTCTTTTCTCAATTGTATATTCTTGCCTCCTTTATCAAAGGTAAGGTGACCATAGGTGTGTGGGTTTATCTCTGGGTTTTCTATAGTGTTCCATTGATCTGTATTTCTGTTTTTGTGCCGGTACCATACTGTCTTGATTACTGTAGCTTTGTAGTATAGTCTGAGGTCAGGGAGCCTGATTCCTCCAGCTCCGTTTTTCTTTCTCAAGATTGCTTTGGCTATTCGGGGTCTTTTGTGTTTCCATACAAATTGTGAACGTTTTTGTTCTAGTTCTGTGAAAAATGCCAGTGGTAGTTTGATAGGGATTGCATTGAATCTGTAGATTGCTTTGGATAGTATAGTCATTTTCACAATGTTGATTCTGCCAATCCGAGAACATGGTATATCTCTCCATCTGTTTCTACCATCTTTCATTTCTTTCATCAGTGCCTTATAGTTTTCTGCATACAGGTCTTTTGTCTCCTTAGGTATGTTTATTCCTAGGTATTTTATTCTTTTTGTTGCAATGGTAAACGGGAGTGTTTCCTTAATTTCTCTTTCAGGTTTTTCATCATTAGTGTATAGGAATGCAAGAGATTTCTGTGCATTAATTTTGTATCCTGCTACTTTGCCAAATTCATTGATTAGTTCTAGTAGTTTTCTGGTAGCATCTTTAGGATTCTCTATATATAGCATCATGACATCTGCAAACAGTGACAATTTTACTTCTTCTTTTCTGATTCGGATTCCTTTTATTTCTTTTTCGTCTCTGATTGCTGTGGTTAAAACTTCCAAAACTGGGCTTCCCTGGTGGTGCAGTGGTTGAGGGTCCGCCTGCTGATGCAGGGGACACAGGTTTGTGCCCCAGTCCGGGAAGATCCCACATGCCGCAGAGCAGCTGGGCCCATTAGCCATGGCCGCTGAGCCTGTGCGTCCGGAGCCTGTGCTCCACAGCAGGAGAGGCCACAACAGTGAGAGGCCCGCATTCAGCAAAAAAAAAAAAAAAAAAAAAAAACTTCCAAAACTGTGTTGAATAATAGTGGTGAGAGTGGACAACCTTGTCTTCTTCCTGATCTTAGAGGAAATGGTTTCAGCTTTTCACCGTTGTGAACGATGTTGGCTGTGGGTTTGTCGTATATGGTTTGTTTGTTCTTCTTTTTCTAATTCTCTTAGGTGGTAAGTTAGGTTGTTTATTTGAGGCTTTACTTGTTTATTGAAGAAGGTCTGTATCGCTCTAAACTTCTCTTTAAGAACTGCTTTTGCTGCATCCCATAGATTTTGTATGCCTCTGCTTTCATTGCATTTGTCTCAAGGTATCTTTCAATTTCCTCTTTGATTTCATTGTTGACCCACTGGTTTTTTAGTAACTTGTTGTTTTGTTTCCACATAATCATTTTTTTTCTCATTTCTTTTCCTGTCGTTGATTTCTAGTTTCATGCTGCTGTGGTCAGAGAAGATACATGAAATAATTTCTATACTCTTAAATTTGTTGAGCCTTGTTTTGTGCCCTAGTATATGATCAATCCTAAAGAATGTTCCACGTGCACTTGAAAAGAATGTTTATTCTGGTTTTTCTGGATGTAATGTCCTGATAATATTAATTAAGTCTAACAGTTTTATTGTATCATTTTGGATCTCTGTTGCTTTATTGATTCTCTGTCTAGAAGATCTGTCCATTGATGTGAGTAGGGTGTTAAATTCTCCTACTATTATTCTGTTCCCATTGATTTCTCCCTTTATGTCTGTTAGCATTTGTTTTATGTATTTAGGTGCTCTTATATTAGGGGCATATATGTTGATGAGTGTAATATCCTCTTCTTGTATTGATCCTTTTATCATTATATAGTGTCCTTCTTTATCTTTCTTTATGGCCTATGTTTTAAAGTCGATTTTGTCTGATATGAGTATTGCAATCCCCACTTTCTTGTCATTTCCTTTTGCATGAAATATCATTTTCCATCCTTCTCTTTCAATCTATGTGTGTCCTTTGCCCTAAAGTGGGTCTCTGGTAGACAGCATATTGTTGGATTTTGGTTTTGTAATCCAATCTGCCACTCTATGTCTTTTGATTGGAGCAGTTAATCCATCGACATTTAAGGTTATTTTTGATAGATATGTATTTATGGCCATTTTAAACTTCATTTTCCAGTTGATTCTATATTTCTTCTTTGTTCCTTTTTTTTCTTTTTGTCTTCCCTTTTGTGGTTTAATGATTTCCCTTTATATTATGCTTGTGTTCTCTTCTTTTTGGTTTTTGTGAACCTACTGTGTGGTTTTGACTTGTGGTTGCCCTGTTTTTCAAATATGTTAACCCCTTCTTATATCTACTTTCTTTAGACTGATATTTATGTAGGCTCAAACAACTTCTTTTAAAAAAAAATCTGCATTTTCTTACTCTCCTCCTCCATATTTTATGGTTTTTGTTTTGTTTTGTTTTGTTTTTTTGCGGTACGCGGGCCTCTCACTGTTGTGGCCTCTCCCATTGCAGAGCACAGTCTCCAGACGCGCAGGTTCAGCAGCCATGGCTCACGGGCCCAGCCGCTCCACGGCATGTGGGATCTTCCTGGACCAGGGCATGAACCCATGTCCCCTGCATCAGCAGGCAGACTCTCAACCACTGCGCCACCAGGGAAGCCCCATATTTTATGATTTTGATGTCCTCTTTTACATTTTCATACTTATCATTTTGCTGTTCATTGTGGTTATCATTGCTTTCACAAAAATTTTTTGATTTTTTAATCTGTATACTTGCTTAAATAATTTGCTTTCCAATTGTGATTTTTCTCTTTCCTATAGCTTCTTACTTCTTTTCTATTTAGAGAAGGTCTTTCAATATTTCTTTTAGGATAGGATTAGTATTGCTGTATTCTTTTAGTTTTTCCTTGTCTGGGAAATACTTTACCTCTCTTTCTATTCTAAATAATCTTGCTGGGTAAAGTATCTTAGGTTGCAGGTTTTTCCCTTTCAGAACTTTGAATATAACTTGCCACTCCCTTCTGGCCTGCAGTGTTTCTGTAGAGAAATCAGCTGATAGCCTCATGGGGGTTCCCTCATAATTAACTCTTTGTTCTTCTCTTACTGCCTTAGAATCATCTCTGTATCTTTAACTTTTGTCATTTTAATTATATCTTGGTGTAGGTCTGTTTGTTTTCATCTTGTTTGGAACCCTCTGTGCATCCTGTATCTGGATGTCTGTTTCCTGCTTTAGGTTTGGGAATTTCTCAGCCATAATTTCTTCAAACACATTCTCGGTCCCCTTTTCTCTTTCTTCTCCTTCTGGAATCCCTATTATGTGTAGATTGGCCTGCTTACATTATCCCATATGTCTCTTATATTGCTTTCATTCTTTTCATTTGGCTTTCTGTCTGCTGATTTGGTTGGGTAATTTCCACTATTCTGTCCTCCAGGTCACTTATTCTTTCTTCTGCATTATTCATTCTGCTCTTCCTTGCCTTGAGCTCAACTTTCATCTCAGCAAATGAATTTTCTAATTTTTTTTGGCTTCACCTTTTAGTTTCTAGTTCCTTTTTACAGTAATCTGCATTTCTGTCAATAGCCTTTCTTAATTCCTTCAGTATTTTCATTGCTGACTTTTTGAACTTGGTGTCTGTTAGACTGAAGAAGTCTGTTTCATTGTTTGTTCCTCCAAGGGAATTCTCTTGGTCTTTTACCTGAGAGTGGTTCCTCTGCTTCATTTGCCTTATATTTCTCTTACTCTGTGAGTTTAGGAGAAACAATTATCTACTGTAGTCTTGGAGGGCTATATATGTGGGGGCGTCTCTGTGTAGCTTGTGTGGGCTTAATATTTTTTGGTACAAGGGCTGTTTTTAGTGTGGATACCTGCCACCTCTTTCCTCAGTGAGTGTTGGCTATTTTCTCCTTGATAGGAAGTGTGACTGGTGTTGTGGTGACCAAAGCCTGCACTGGATGTTGAGCAGGGCTTCCTGTTTTTGCTCTGTGGTTGTCCCAGCCCTGTTGGGGGAAGGGCCTTCTCCCTAGTTGTTGGAGTAGAAGCCCCAAGATCTGTTTCTGAGCTGCAGTCTAAGGTAGGAGGTATTGGAGTGTGCCCACTGCGAGAGGAGCCGCTGAGTATTTCTCCACTGGAGCTGTCCACCAGTAGTGTGCTCTGTGGTGTCACCTGTCACCTGTTGTGATGGCTCACAAAGTACACTGTTGCTGGCACTGCGCTTGGCCCCACCTCAACTGTGGGGATGCCAGCAATCAGCCCTGGGGTCGCTTAGGCATTGTTTTCATAAGGTCACCAGCACAGATCCACTGAAGTCAGGTCCCAGGACCACAGTGGTCATGCACCTGGACCCACTGTGAGTGTTATGGAGGCAGCTCAGACCCAGACCCGGCCCAGCCCCCATGTGCATGTGCCCAGAAAGCCCACAGCTGCTAAGGCCAGACCCACCCCAGCCGTGGGAACACCTGTTGTCTGCCTACAGGCACCGAGTTTACAAAGCTGGTGGTGGTGGTAAAGTCACAGCTCACACAGCCACGGGAAGAGGTTTCAGCCCTGCTTCCTACATCGTGCAGCCCCTGGGGTTCACCTCTGTGAGGGGGCAACCTGTTGGCACACACTCCTGGAGCCCACTGAGGTGGCGTCCTGTCTAGTGCATGGAGAAAGAGGCTGCTATGGAATATCCCGCCCCACTCTTCCCTTCACGTCCCACTTAACAATGGTACTTAGCTTCTATGGCAGACCCAGTCTTCTTCCGCATACACCCTGGTTGCAGCCGTACCACACTCCAGCCCCCTCAGGCTGTCTCCACACAGCCAACACCAGTCCTCTCCCCAGGTCTGACCTCCGAAGCCTAACCTTCAGCATCCAGCCCCTGCCTATACCAACAGAAGTACGTCTCAGACTGGGACACCCAGAGCAATGGCAAGTTCTGTCTGTACAGGTCTCCCTCTGTTCTGCCTGCCACAAACCAGTTGCTGCACTCTCCTCCAAACCTCTGAAGCACCCCCCCACTACCTGCCAGCTGATCTCACTGGTGAGGGGTCTTCCCAGGGTGTGGGAACCTTTCCTCTTTCACAGCTCCTTCCCAGGGGTGCAGGTCACATCCCGCTTCCTCTTTTTTTCTCTTCTTTTATTCTACCCGGTTATGTGGAGGTCTTTCTTGTCCTTTCATGTGTCTGAGGTCTTCTTCCAGTGCTCAGTAAAGTGTTCTGTGAGAATTGTTCCATATGTAGGTGGTTTTGATGTATCTGTAGGAGGAGGTGAGCTCCACATTCTTCTACTCCACCATCTTGATTCCCTCTTTGTTATCCGTCTTTTTATAGACGAGGGAACTCAAGTCTCAGGGCATTTATGTGAGTTTTCCAGGGGAAGGCTGTAGTAAATGTGGACCTGGAGTTGACTGTGACTCTGCAGACACAGAAGTCCTGATCCTTCCTGCTGCAAGAGGAGTGGGTCGGGTCCACGCACTGCAGGGGCTGCAGGGAATTGGTGTGGCTCAGAGCAGATGCAGCACCACCAGCAGAAAAGCAACTCACCATATGTGGGCTAACTGCAGTGAGTCAGTGATGGAGGGGGCGGCGCATTTGGATATGAAGGCCAGCACATCATCAGGCCTTCAGAGGGGGCTCTTCCTGTTCTGGAATCTGAGGGAGCCATGTTTCCTGGTTCTGTTCATCCCTAGACCTCATCCACAGAAAAGCCACTTTCTCCAGCACAGTGTGGGTGCCAGAACCAACGGTCATTGGGAGCCTTCCAAGAATTCCAAGGGCGATGTGCTCTTCTCCCTTCCTTTCACCTTCAGCTGGAAATTTACGATGGCAGGGGTCTGTGGGAACAATGTGGAAGGAGTTCATGGCAGGAAAGAACCTCAAACTCCAAGTCAAGAAAGCCCTAAGGAGAAAAGCTGGCAAACTGCCGCAGACATGCATAAGGCTTGGCAGTGCCAACAAATGCATGCAAGCAAATGCACGCAGCGATGTAGGGCCATCTGTCGGGCACCTCTCCCTGTCCTGTATGGTGAGGGGGATTGCCTGACACCCTTGGCCCCACCTAAGGCTATGGATGCCCCCTCTGGGGACTGTTGGCCAAGCACTGACCTTGACCTGATGTACTGTAACCTTAGGGCAAAGGAGGGGTGAAGGGGCTGTCATGATCCCTGAGACTTTGTTGAAGATCCAGGTCACTGTACTGAAGGGACAGGCATGTCCCTCTGTCAAAGGCATGCTGCCATCAGGATCTGAACCCCAGGAGCTCCTGCGCCCATCACTGAAAACCCACTGACGTTGCTCACCCCCTTTCCTGTGGCAGCTCCCAGGGGCAACCAGCCTGTGCCAGGCAGAAAGAAGAGGCTAAAATGAGGTGCTCGTAGAGCAGCTCAACCTCCCCAGATCTCCCAGAGGAGGGTGTTCCCGGGTGCAGGGACTGCACAGTCAGGGGAGGCTGTGGACGCAGCATCGTTCTTGACATGGAGGTGTGGGAGCAGCCGGGGCTTCTCTTCTTGCATAAAAGGCCAGGCTGCAATGAGAGTGCATTTGTTCCTGCCCTTCCTTCCTGCCGCAGGTGCTGTGGGAGCCCTTCATGCTTCTAACCATGGCAGCAACTCTGCAGTCATGAGGGAACGGCCAAGACATCCTCAGAGACACAGCCCGCCACCCCCGTGTCCTCAGCACTGAGCAAGTTCCCACCCCAGCTCCTCGTTCTGTGGGGAGGCCAGCCAGCTTTGGTTGTCCTGTTGAAGATCAGGCCTGCTGTCCCCTGTAGCTGGAGGTGTCCTTCCCGTAGAGTGTGGTGACACTCCCAGTCAGTGTCCTCCTCCCAGGACCGTGGGGGAACTTAGGAGACTTCTCAAAACTTTAACCACGCCCCCCACTGCCTCTTCTGGGTTGTAGGGGTGGAGGGGGGAACAGGCCAGCAGGCACTAGAATCTTTTGTTCATTTTTTGACTACTGCCTTTTGAAATTTATAGCATGTGTTGGTGTCCCCCCACACTTATTAAAAAATTTTTGTAAGTTGTTACCTTTTTCTCTGGTTTTTACCCTTTTTTGCTCATGTCCTTGGGTATTAAAAGAGGTAATTCCTGTTTCTTTTCCTTTTTTTTAAGATGTTTCTTTTATGTGGACAATGTTTAAAGTCTTTATTGAATTTGTTATAATGTTGCTTCTGTTTTATGTTTGTTCTTTTGGCCGTGAGGCATGTGGGATCTTAGCTCCCCAACCAGGGATCAAACACGCACCCCCTTCACATTGGAAGGTGAAGTCTTAACCACTGGACCGCCAGGGAAATCCCCCTGTTTCTTTTCCCTTTGGTAACAGCTTGCAACTCTTGATTTGTTGGCTGAAGCAACCGCGTGCCCTTGTATGCCTTCTGAACTGATCAATGAAGCACCAAGCACTTTTTCCTCTCGTGTTTTTGCCCATAAGGACCTTCCTTCTGGAGCAAAATGTCCAGAGACCAGTTCCCCAAGGGTGGAGGCCGTCAGAAGCCGAATCTCAGATACAAAGCACTCCCCGCACAAACGTGAGGAAGGTCCTCCTCACTTGCCAAAGTGCACCCGCATTCTGGCCATCTGGTCTACCACAGTGCCAGCTCTAGGAAAACAGGACCCTGGAGTGGGATTAGCTCACCAAGGCTGCAGGGCCATGGAGAGCCCTGGGCCCAGCCGCAGCCCCCGCCCTTAAGCAAGGCCTCCAATCACCCAAGCACATGTCATCTCTGACTTCTCCATCTCCTGGACACTGTGGTCCAGACGTTCAAGGAGCACAGGGAATGTGGTTCCCACCTGCCTCCCGCCGCGGACATCAAGGCCAAGAGCCATCTGTAGCTCACTGGCTATTTACTGAGGTAATTGCATGGATGTGTCCTGACTCTAATGAGGCAGCTGAGTGACCAGGGCACCCTGGCCTCAGGGGTCCAGTCCTCAGCTTGACTGCAACTCCTGCTCAGGACAGCCCAGCTGTCCTGGGAGATGCCAGCCCAGCTGTCCTGGGAGATACCTTCCCAGCCACCTGCTCCAGAGTGGGGTGGGGGCACCTTATGGGACACAGCTGTGGGCAGAAGCTGGGAGGCTGACTCAGCATGGCCAATGGGCCCAGTTCTGGCCACCCCATTACAGAGACCCAGACGCCTCACCTGGCACTCGCTGGGACACACACCTGTAACACACATGTCCTTTCTCTGGCACATGCTTGAAGTGGGTGGGGGCAGGAGCAGCATCCCAGGACTTGGCCATGGGATGCTATAGCAGGAGCCCAGCCTGGGCATGAGCACAGCCAGCCATGTGGCCTGCAGGCTCCAGACCCACCACTGCTGCCCTGACCCAAGTTCTGCACACCATTGCCAGGAAGGGGGGCCGGGGCAGCCTTTCTCTGAAGGGCTCGAAAAGCTCTGCCGAAGCCAGATCCTGCCAACCTGGGGGCCAAGGGGACATGCCAGCCCCCAAGGGCAGAGCTGCACTCTCCACAGGGCACACGATAGTGCAGACTGGCTGATCCTCTGCTGTGCTGGAGAGACAGGGCCCGGGCTGGGTGGGGCCTGAGACACGGGGCTGGAGGAGAGGGGCTGGCAGGGCACGGTGGGCACCTCCCCTCCCCCAGGCAAAAAACCAGATGGCTGGAAGGCCAGAGCAGACATTTCCTGGAGGGCCGGGCACAGTCCCACCCCCCATTTCCTTAAAGGGAGATCAGAGGCCCTGGAGCACAGGGAGAGACTCTCAAAAAGGCTCCCCATCCTTCAGCCTCTTTGCTGAGCACACAGGCCACCTTTAAATCAGGCTACATCCAACCACCTGCCATTCTCCTCCAGGCACAGGGCCCAGCCTCTGGGTCTTGGGGTCAGCTGGACACACACACACACACACACACACACACACACACACACACACACAGACTTCCCCACATGCTATCCACTGACGCCTCCCACAGCAAGCCTCCAGGGCATCATCACCCCCTCCCAGTTCCCAGCCATGTCTGTGCCCTTCTGTCCACCCCTGGCAGTGGTCCATGGGCGAGCACGCCCACCACACTTACACCTGGCCTCTGGGCACCTGTGAGCATCTCCCCTCCGTGAGGGCCCACACTTGGCACACCTGTGGGTCCTGGCACCCCAGCCCCAGGTTCAACGCTGCTGAGTGCAGGCCTCCTCTTCCCCTCCCCTGGGACCCCCCAGGGTTCACGCAGCTCTGGGAGGGGGAATCCACTCCTTTAGACCATCATGCCCCTCCCCTCGCACCCTCCCTCCAGCCAGGGCCATCAAAAGAGCTGAGACCCTCCCCGAGGACCAGCAGCCGGGGGACATGGCAGGGATCCGACCGTGTGGGCACACAGTGGTCCAGCATCAGCACAGCCCCAGCCCCCCTGGAGCCCCGTTACCACAGAGGGCAGCGAAAGTCCTCACAGTGCTAACAAGGGGGCTGCTGCCAGCGCCACAGCTGCGACCAGAGAGACCCTGACAGACCCCCAGGGCACGCCGGCAGGAGCCAGCCACCTTGCGGTCAGCAACGGCCCAGGACCCCGCCCACTGCCATGGCAGGGCTTTCTCCACCTGAGAACCTAGGTCCAGTGCAGGCGGGCGCGAGACAGCCTTGAATATGCTCTCATTTCTAAAAGAAAAAGGAAACCACGCAGGCAGCCTTCAACACTTGCAGGATTATTAGCAGAGCGGCAAATAATCTGTAACCAGCCCAGGAATGAGTGTGGGGACTGGTGGGCAGGGGTCTCCCGTGGGCCCTGTGGCTGACCTGCCCCAGCTCCACCTCGCCCGCTGCCCGCCCTTGGGGCTCTGGCCGAGCCAAGAACCACAGTGCTAGCTGGGGCCACGGTGACCGACAACTTTACAAAACCCCTGGGCAGAGAGGCCCCAGGGCAGCTGGGTCCTCGCCCTGAGGGCTCACAGTTGGGTGCACAGGGGGGGCGGGTAGGGAGCCCGAAGAAGGAGTGTCACATGTGCCACCTGGGAAGGTGAAGGGACTTTCCAGGAGGGCACGAGATGGGACGCATTCCAGGCAAGGGACTGGGCCCCTGAGGCCTGGGGAAGGGGTACCGGGTTGAGGGGAGCCCAGCTGGGAATTGAGGAGGTCTGGGCGGCCCTGAGCCTCCGAGCAGCAGGCTGCACAGAAGGCCAAAGGGAAAACGTGACCTCGTGGGAGCAAAGCAAGTCAGGGGTCTGGAGGATGTCCAGTCCCAGACCACGGGGTTCTGGCGGGAGGGTGCTTGCAGGGGCAGGGGCTGGGCGGTCTCTTCAAGCAGGGAGCAGACCTTCCAGCTCCTGGGGGCTCCCTGGGGAGCCTGGGTGCAGGTCTCTGGGCCCCCCAGCACGGGGCCAGCTCACTGTGCCTATATGCTAACTTTGACCTCTGGGGCCAGGGGACCCCGGTCACCGTCTCCTCGGGTGAGGGTCCCCCACGGCTGCTCCGCCTGAGCCGTGGGCCAGGTCCCTGGGGTCTGTGGCTGCACCACCACTGCCTGTGGTCCCATTCGGGACCAGGCCTGGGAGCTGACAGAGCCCCTGGAGGTGAGCCAGCTGAGAGCTGGGCCGAGAGGCCCTGGGACAGGGGCGGCTGGGAGGGAGGAGCCCTGAGCAGAGCTTCCCCAGGGCCGGGGCCTGTGTGCATCAGGGCGACCAGAACCGCTTCAGCGCTTGGGGCCAGGGCACCCAGGCCACCATCTCCTCGGGTGAGATGGCTCTCTGCCTCCTCTGTCCTGGGCCAGGGGAAAACCTCCAGAGAGTCCTTGACCCGTGTGGGACGCTCGGGGGTCCCCGGGGGGAGGCTGCTCCTGAGGCCATCTGCCTCCCCGTCCTGCGGAAATGGGACCTCTGCTGGTGGAACAGTCTGGACGGAGCGAGTTCTGCGCCCGGGGCCGCAGAGACCTGGGGGTAGGGCTTCGGGTGGGACCAGGAGGCTGCCAGGGGCTTGGGTTTTTGTACACCTCCCAACGGGGCCCATGGCATTGTGACCACTGGATACCTGGGGCCAGGGGCTCCTGGTCACCGTCTCCTCAGGTGAGTCCTCACCAGCCCTCCTGCCTCACTTTCTCTGAGACTTTTTTGCTGCATTTGGGGGGAAAACGAGGCTGTCTGGGTCTCAGGTCTAGAGGGCCTGGGGGGCTCGGAAAGAGGGCTGAGGGGGCCCAGGCTCACCCCAGCAGGGAGCAGAGGTTCCAGACGCCCTCTCTGGATGGGCTCTGCAGCCAGAGCTTTCCCTGGGGGTCTCAGCCACCCGGGGGCTCTGGGCTCCCAAGGTCCCCAGCCCTGCCGCCACAGTAGGCGCTGTGCGAGGTGGCCCGGCGGTCTTGGCCACCAGTTATTGCTCGGGGTCCCGGCATAGTTGTCACAGTGTGACAACTGGTATGACCCCTGGGGCCAGGGGCTCCTGGTCACCGTCTCCTCAGGTGAGTCCTCAGCCCCTCCACACTTCCACCGCACTTGGGGAGACCCGTGGTGTCAGGGTCTCAATGTCAGAGGCGCGGGGCACTTTTGAGGACCGGAAAGGGAGCCAGGGAGAGGGTCCCCATAAAAGGGGCCCAGAGATGGACCTCCCTGCCCCAAGGACGCTGCAGTGCAGGGACAGCCAAGGCAGCTCCTTTGGCTGGTCTGGCCATTTGATTCAAGCATCACCGCGTCACCAGGGGCTTCCGTCAGCTTTCTGGGGCAGGCGGCTGGCTGTTTGATGTTGATTGGACTTCTGAGTTTGAGTTAAGGATTCGTGATTCGTGGTCAGGCAGCCTAGGCGGGCAGTGGTCTGGCTTCTGGGCGCCAGGCTGGGATGTGGGGTCTCCGGGTCAGCCTGGAGGGGGCAGGGCCATCAGAGGGTTCTGGGGCCCTCCGGATAAGTGACTCGGACCGTCGGCTCCCCGGGCGCCATGGGGCCGTGCCGGGCCCCCGAGGTTTTTGTGAGGTGAAGCTGGAGATCCCACCACAGTGATTACTGCGGTATAGACGCCTGGGGCCAAGGGATCGATGTCACCGTCTCCTCAGGTAAGAATGGCCCCTCCAGGGCCTTTATTTTCTGCTCCTGTCTCTGGGGTTTCTGGGCATCGCCGTCTGGTCCTCAGGACGTGTCTGTGTCCGCCGGGGGACTGGGCAGACTGGCCAGGAGGGGACCAGGACCAGGCGCCCTAGGGATTTCAGAGCCTCTGGATTTTCTGATGTCTTTCAAAAATCGGAATACTGCCGGCATTCAAGAGGCGGCTGCAGGCGGGAAGGGCCACCTGTGGGGGAGTCCCAGGACCCCCTCGGCGGCAGGACAGTTTGGTCTATGGCAAGAGATAATTTGGCTGCTACAATCATAGAGTCAGTTGAGGACTGTGCCTTGATGATTGTGTTTCTAGAAGCACAGGAATGCCACATGTGGAAGGCATAGTGAAATGTCCTCTTCAGATATGAGGTGTGCTCTGCGCTAGATTGTACTTCAAATTCTTTATTGGTTAGGATTAGAATTGTCTGGGTGAGGATGGACGTGTAGTGTCCCGATCTTGGTGAGAGCGGGGTGCCCCAGCCCCCCGAAAGGAAGAGCCTGGGGAGGTTACAGGTACCGGGCTTTGTGGGGACACTTGCTAAGAGAAAGATACATGTTCATCGTAAGAGGCACGCTTACGAAATACTAAAAGGCAGGATATGCTTCAAGGGGGTCCTGATGATCAGGAAAATTGTGACTTTAGAATGTGAGAGACTGTTAATGTATTTTAAATTTTATCATTCAATTAACAACTGTGAATCCTGTCTTTGGGGAGTTGATAGGGGTGCAAGTTTGGCCGAGGAGTAGTAACTCGGTACTGTCGGCCCCCTGCCCTGTTTCAAGGCTGAGTTTTGGCAACAATAAATTCGGCTTATTTTTTTAATTAATTGGTGGTGCTGAGTTAGTCAAGATGGCCGCGTGTGGGGCTGGCCCCCTGCAGCAGGTGGCAGGAAGCAGATGAGCCGAGAGTCTATTTCAGGAAGCAAGAAAACACAGTTGGTACATTTTTAGCTCATGGCCACCAAGGTGTGGTTTGGTGAGGGTGTTGCGCGGCCCACAAAACTGAAAATGTTCCACTGAACACAACAACACCTGGAAAATTTGCATTTCTAAATTAAGGCAAAGATGTTGACAGAAACTAGAAGGTTCCCCTTTTCACTATTTGAATCGATTTCAGTTTTAGCTTATCAACTGCTCGTTTATATTCCTTTTCAGAGTAAACATTTAAGAAAGTAAATAGTCTTAGGTGCATTTTATCAATGCATTCGTATAATGTTCTAATGGGTATTCCTTCAAGGTAATTAATCCCAAAGCATCCTCCGATGCCCTGAAGCACTGTTTTCACTATGAGTGTGCCCACAGTCTTTAGCCGGTCGATTTTCTCTTCGTGACTAAGAAACACTCTGGTATTCTGATACGGTTGCCCTCCTTTCAGTATTTTTCGAGACCACTTTGCAGGTATCCAGCTCAGGACAGATTTTAGGAGAAATGTGTGCATTCGTCATGAAGTATCTCAGTAACCACGTTGGTTGGTGGATTGAGGAGACGCAGGCGGGTGTGAGTCCGGAAGGACTCAGGACGCTTTGGAAGGGCCGTCTCTGTTCTGAGTCATCGGCCCAGCCAGCATCTTAGTGGAAGGAGCTCCCGTGGAGGGTCCGAGAGCGGGTGCCCCCAGGCCCGCCGTGGCTGGGGGCCTCCTGGGACCGCCCGGAGCAGGGGATGGCAGTCCTGGCTTCTGCCGCCGGCCAGTGGGCTAGTGGTGAATCAGCCGTTTTTAAGGGATTTGGAGGAATTCTTCCAGGCCAAAGACCCCCCGGGACTTGCCCGTGACCGGGAGCCTGGAAAGGTAAGAGGAAGGCTGCCAGCGCCGCCGGATGTGCTGCTCCGGGAAATCTGTATGAAACGGTTTTGTTTTCGCTCGAAGGGGAATCAGTCTTTGACTACTGCCTGTGTGGGCCCGGGTGCTTCACACACCAGGGCACCCCTTACCGTGTCCTCGCTTAAGCGGGAAAGGCGGCTCTGGGTTTTAGATCGTTGCTGTGCACTGGAAAGCAGCCTCCGCAGAGCTTTGGGATAAAGAGCACAGCTGTGCGCGGCAACTCACATAAAATGCGTTTCCCGTCATTGTTAATGAGGATTTTTCCTGGAGGGGATTTTGTCAAGTCGGACTCATTTGAGACTCGGGAGTGAGAGGAACTGGGGCCACGGGCACGTGCCCGGGAAGGCCAAGGCGCCGAGGGAAGCGTCCCCGAGGCTCTCCTCTCCCCGGAGAAGCCACGCTGCCCATTCCAGAGAGGCTGGGACCGTCCTTCTGATGAGGGCAAATGCGCCTAGGCTCTTGCAAGATGCTTTAGGGAATGTAAAGTCGCCAGCAAGCATTATCCCAGGGAGCCGAGGAAGGTGGTGGCTGACACTGCTGGGAGCCGAAGCCGGCCGGGCCCGGGGCAGGCACGGAGGAATCGGGTGCCCAGTGGGAAGGGGAGGGCAGGGACTCCGGGGAGAGGAGAGAGCAAGGGGCACAAAGGGACCTGACCCCGGGCCCAGCCCAGCTGTGCGGGATTCCTGGACCGGGTGCCTTAGCCGAGGCAAGTGGGTCTGGTGCTTTCTGGCTAGAACCACTGGGCTTTCAGGGCTGTGCAGGGCTACCCTGGGCTGCCCATAGCAGGCCTGAGCTGAGCTGGACAAAACCGGACTGAACCGGGCTTTCGGAGCTGAGCTGGATTGGACTGAGCTGAGCCGGGCTTAGTGGGGCTGAGTGGGGCTGAACTGGGCTGAGCTGAGCTGGGCTGGGCTGCGCTGAGGTGGTCTGAACTGGACTGAACTGGGCTGAACTGGTCTGAGCTGGGCTAAGCCGGGCTGAGCTGAGGTGGATTGGACTGAGCTGAGCCTGGTTTAACGGGTGTGAGTGGGGCTGAGCTGGGCCGAGCTGAGCTGGGCTGGGCTGGGCTGAGCTGGGCTGGGCTGAGATGAGCTGAGCTGGGCTGGGCTGAGCTGGGCTGAGCTGGGCCGAGCTGGGCTGGGCTGAGCTGAGCTGGGCTGTGCTGGGCTAAGCTGGGCTGAGCTGAGCTGGGCTGTGCTGAGCTGGGCTGAGCCGGGCTGAGCCGGGCTGAGCCGAGCTGGGCTGAGCTGGGCTGAGCTGGTCTGGGCTGGGCTGAGCTGGTCTGGGCTGGGCTGAGCTGGGGTGAGCTGGTCTGGGCTGAGCTGAGCTGGGTTGAGCTGGGCTGTCTGGGCTGAGCTGAGCTGAGCTGGGCTGAGCTGAGCTGAGCTGAGCTGGGCTGGGCTGTGCTGAGCTCTGCTGAGCTGGGCTGTGCTGAGCTGAGCTGAGCTGGGCTGAGCTGGGCTGAGCTGAGCTGGGCTGGGCTGAGCTGAGCTGGGCTGGGCTGAGCTGGGCTGAGCTGGGCTGTGCTGAGCTGAGCTGGGCTGAGCTGGGCTGTGCTGGGCTGAGCTGAGCTGGGCTGGGCTGAGCTGAGCTGGGCTGGGCTGGGCTGAGCTGGGCTGAGCTGAGCTGGGCTGGGCTGAGCTGAGCTGGGCTGGGCTGGGCTGAGCTAAGCTGGGCTGAGCTGGGCTGGGCTGTGCTGAGCTGGACTGAGCTGGGCTGGGCTGAGCTGAGCTGGGCTGGGCTGTGCTGAGCTGAGCTGGGCTGGGCTGGGCTGGGCTGAGCTGGGCTGAGCTGAGCTGGACTGAGCTGGGCTGAGCTGAGCTGAGCTGGACTGAGCTGGGCTGGGCTGAGCTGGACTGAGCTGGGCTGGGCTGAGCTGGGCTGAGCTGGGCTGGGCTGAGCTGAGCTGGGCTGAGCTGGGCTGGGCTGAGCTGGGCTGAGCTGGGCTGGGCTGAGCTGAGCTGAGCTGAGCTGGGCTGGGCTGAGCTGAGCTGAGCTGAGCTGGGCTGGGCTGTGCTGGGCTGGGATTTGCTGAGCTGGGCTGAGCTGGGCTGAGTTGAGCTGGGCTGAGCTGGGCTGTGCTAAGCTGGGCTGAGCTGGGCTGAGCTGGGCTGGGCTGAGCTGGGCTGGGCTGAGCTGGGCTGAGCTGGGCTGGGCTGGGCTGGGCTGAGCTGAGCTGAGCTGAGCTGAGCTGGGCTGTGCTGAGCTGGGCTGAGCTGGGCTGAGCTGAGCTGGGCTGAGCTGGGCTGTGCTGAGCTGTGCTGAGCTGGGCTGAGCTGGGCTGGGCTGAGCTGGGCTGGGCTGAGCTGGGCTGAGCTGGGCTGGGCTGGGCTGGGCTGAGCTGAGCTGAGCTGAGCTGAGCTGGGCTGTGCTGAGCTGGGCTGAGCTGGGCTGAGTTGAGCTGGGCTGAGCTGGGCTGTGCTAAGCTGGGCTGAGCTGGGCTGAGCTGGGCTGGGCTGAGCTGTGCTGAGCTGGGCTGAGCTGGGCTGAGCTGGGCTGTGCTGGGCTGGGCTGGGCTGGGCTGAGCTGAGCTGTGCTGAGCTGAGCTGGGCTGTGCTGAGCTGTGCTGTGCTGGGCTGAGCTGGGCTGAGCTGTGCTGTGCTGAGCTGGGCTGTGCCGAGCTGGGCTGAGCTGGGCTGAGCTGAGCTGGGCTGTGCTAAGCTGTGCTGAGCTGGCCTAAGCTGGGCTGAGCTGAGCTGAGCTGAGCTGGGCTGAGCTGGGCTGAGCTGGCCTGGGCTGGCCTGGGCTGAGCTGAGCTGGGCTGAGCTGGGCTGAGCTGGGCTGTGCTGAGCTGGGCTGAACTGAGCTGAGCTGGGCTGAGCTGGGCTGTGCTGAGCTGGGCTGAGCCGGGCTGAGCCGAGCTGGGCTGAGCTGGGCTGTGCTGAGCTGGGCTGGGCTGAGCTGGGCTGAGCTGGGCTGAGCTGGGCTGAGCCGGGCTGAGCTGAACAGGGCTGAGCTGGGATGAGCTGGGCTGAGCTCGTCTGGGCTGAGCTGAGCTGGGCTGGGCTGAGCCCGGCTGAGCTGGGCCGATCGGGGCTTAGCTGGATGGGCTGAGCCGAGCTGATCCAGGCTGAACTGGATGAGCTGAGCTGGGCTGAAATGGGTTGAGCTGGGTTGATTTGCACTGAACTGGGCTGAACGGGGCTGAGCTGGGCTGAGCTGGGCTGAGATGGGCTGAGCCGGGCTGAGCTGAGCTGAGCTGGATGGGCTGAGCTGGGCTGAACTGGGTTGAGCTGGGTTGAACTGCACTGAACTGGGCTGAGCGGGGCTGGGCTAACCAAGGGGGACTGAGATGGGTCCCGCAGAAGTGGACTGGCTGGGCTGGCTCGACTTGGACGAGCTGCTTTGGGAGGGTTTAACCTCAGCTGAGCCCTGGGAGTCACGCCGGGCCGTCCTGGCTGCTCTGGGCCGACCTCAGTGACCTGCTTGTGCTGAGGACCGGTGGAGTTGAGTCTGCATCATCCTCACCGATGACCTTCAGACCCTCCCTCCGACCCCAGACCCCCAGCCTGGGCCCAGTGTGGCTGAGCCAGGGGCAGTGAGGCCGCGCCGGCTCCACTGTCCCAGAGGGAAGGCGGGACCACCCGGACCCCCGACCTACCAGCAGGGCGCGAGAGACACTTCTCACGCCCCCTTTCTCTTTTGTCCTCTCTCTCGGGTCCTCAGGGAGCCCGTCTCCCCCGATTCTCTTCCCCCTGGTCTCCTGCGTGAACTCCCTGTCTGATGAGAACCCGGTGGCCCTGGGCTGCCTGGCCCGGGACTTCTTGCCCAGCTCCATCAGCTTCTCCTGGAGCTACAGTAACAGCACCAGCATCAGCAGCCTGAACATCCACAGCTTCCCGGCCGTCCTGCAGGAGGGCAAGTACGCGGCCTCCTCCCAGGTTCTCCTGCCTTTCTCAAGCATCCCCCAGGGCTCCGAAGAGCACCTGCTGTGCAGAGTCAAGCACCCCAATGGCGACCAGTCCCTGTCAGTGCCTGTCCATGTCCCAGGTGAGCCGGGCTCCTCCCGCGGCCGGGGGCGGGGTCAGGCCAGGCGCAGCTGACGCCTTGTCCTTCTCTGCAGAATCGGGAAATGGCATGCCACCCAACGTCGTTGTCTTCATGCCCCCCCGAGACGCTTTCTCCGGCAACCCCCAGCGCACGTCCAGGCTCATCTGCCAGGCCACAGACTTCAGACCCAAGCAGATCTCCTTTTCCTGGTTTCGTGACGGAAAGCGGGTGGTGTCTGGCATCAGCGAAGGCCCAGTGGAGACTGTACAGTCCTCGCCCGTGACCTTCAGGACCTACAGCATGCTGACCATCACGGAGAGCGAGTGGCTCAGCCAGAGCGTGTTCACCTGTGAGGTGAAACACAGCGAGTGGATCATCCAGAAGAACGTGTCCTCTGTGTGCGGCTCCCGTGAGTGCAGCCCCCGGGCTGGGTGGGGACCCTCACACAGGTCTGCATACACCGCTCCCGACGTGCCAGCAGCGTCCTGAGCCTTGGCTTCTCAGAGCGGCCCAGGGCAGGGAGGGGCTGTGTGCGGGACAGCTGGGGGGACCCTGGGCTCACGAGGGACGCAGCCAGCTCGGCGCCTGCTCTTTGGGCCGCACTGTTCCTCCGCCTGATTTCACTCCAACCAACTCTCTTCCCACCTCCAGCCCTGTCCCCCGACATCAGGATCTTCACCATCCCCCCGTCCTTCGCTGGCATCTTCCTCACCAAGTCAGCCAAGCTTTCCTGCCTGGTCACAGACCTGACCACCTATGACAGCCTGAGCATCTCCTGGACCCGCCAGAATGGCGAGGCCCTGCAGACCCACACCAACGTCTCCGAGAGCCACGCCAATGGCACATTCAGCGCCGTGGGTGAGGCCTCTGTCTGCGTAGAGGAATGGGAGTCTGGAGAAAGGTTCACGTGCACGGTGACCCACACAGACCTGCCCTCGCCACTGAAGCGCGACATCTCCAGGCCCACAGGTGAGCCTGCACTGGCCTCCTTCCCTCCGCCCCGGGCTCTCCCACGGCTTCTGGGGTCTGAGGACAACGAGGCGGGACCAGGAGAACCCCTGCGCTCCCCGTCGTCCAGGACGGATCCCTCTCGCCCACGACCCGATCTCACCACCGTGTCTCCCCCACAGAGGTCGCCAAGCACATGCCGTCCGTGTACGTGCTGCCACCAACACGGGAACAGCTGAGCCTGCGGGAGTCCGCCTCCGTCACCTGCCTGGTGAAGGGCTTCTCGCCCGCAGACGTGTTTGTGCAGTGGCTGCAGAAGGGGCAGCCCATGTCCTCCGACAAGTACGTGACCAGTGCCCCGGCGCCCGAGCCCCAGGTCCCTGGCGCCTACTTCGTGTACAGCATCCTGACGGTGAGCGAAGAGGACTGGAACAGCGGGGAGACCTACACCTGCGTCGTGGGCCACGAGGCCCTGCCCCACATGGTGACCGAGAGGACCGTGGACAAGTCCACCGGTAAACCCACCCTGTACAACGTGTCACTGGTCATGTCCGACACGGCCAGCACCTGCTACTGACCACCCGGCCGCCCGCTCAGGCCGGGGCCAGAGCCCCTGGGTGACCGTCGCTGTGTGTGTGCATGCGTGCGTGCAAACTAACCATGTCAGTGGGTGAGATGTTGCATTTTATAAAAATTAGAAATAAAAAGATCCGTTCAAAAGACGCTGGTTGTGAGTGAGCGGTGCTCTCCCCGCAGGGGCCATGGCTGTGCTGCCCCCCCCAGCAGACCGCCCTCCCCCACCGCCCTCGCCCCCGCCTCTGCACGGGCCTCCGACCCACCCCTGGAAGCCCTGGTGCCCCTTGCAGAATGCTCCCAGCAAGCCAAGCCTATACTCACTGCTCCTCTAGCTGCTTCTACAGCTACACCGGGGGCACACGGGCGTGCAACACGTGCATGCGCATGCACGCACACAGCCACATACATACACGCAGAGACACACATGCATGTGGGCACGCACACAGAGAGACACGCGTGTGCGCGGACACACAGGCAGGCACACACATGGACAGAGACATGGATGCACGTGACACAGACACATATGTGATGGACACGGCACACACACAAAGACATGGACACATGCACACGTGGACACACAGAGACCTACACAGATACACAGGTACACGCACGCACGCGCGCACAGTCACAGCACACATAGGCACGTGCACATGGGCTCACACACAGACACACCTGCATGCTCGTGGACAAGTCGTGGGCACGCAGACACACGCTGAGACATGCACACACAGACATATGGACACACACACACCGATGTGCTGTGCACACACACGGCACACGCACAGGCTTGCACACACGGACACAGATGCCGACCCTCGCACAGCCGTCACCACTCGGTGCCTCTTGGCAGACGCGCCCGCCCCCGCCGGCGGTGTTCCTCTGCACCACTCTGGCTGCCGGGCGTCGCGCCCAAGCTCTGCTTGTCCTTCTGTCTCAGCTTGGGGGTGTGTCCACGGGCCGGCCCATCCTGGACTCCTGCCATGGCCACCGTCCCCAGCCCCAGGGTAGCGGGCTCCAAGGCCCACCATGGCCCGGCCAGCTGCAGTTCCTCAGGATGGCGCGGGCCCATGCCCCGGAGGGGTGCCTCTCCCACTCCCGGTCCAGGCCCTTGTGAGGGCGGCAGCGCCCCCATCCCCTCCCGCTGTGAAGAGGCAGCGGGAGGCTATCCCAGGAGGGGCCTCCTTGGAGTAGGAAGCTGCAGGGGCCCTGTCTGCAAACACTGGCCTGGAAATGGTGGGCACAGAGCCGGGTGGGCAGGGAGGGGAGCGGGGGCCGAGCAGGTCTCCTGGGTCCAGCTCACCACCGCCCCTCCAGGCTGCCTCCCGACCCTCCTGGGCTCCTGGCCCTTTAGGGGCCTGAGCCCCAGAGGACCCCAGGGTCTCTCAGTGCGGGGGCTGCAGACCCCACAGAATGTCCTCTGCCTGTCGTCCTAATGTCTCCCTCCCTGGGGGCTCAGGGTCTGTCTGGCCCCTTGGTCCCCCAGCCTTGAGTGCTGGTGGGGCAGACAAGCCAGCCAGCGCCCCACACAGCCTCTCCCGTGTGCCATTGGCCCCAAGAAGGAGAGGGAGGGAGGCTGGAAGGATGGGCCTCTCAGCACAGACAGCTGCCTGCCCCCGGGGCTGATCCTCACTGGCCGCGGGGCCCACCCCAAACCGCAGGGGACAGGACGCCCACCCCCTGCCTCTCAGCCCCAAGTGGCCCTACGACCTCCAGGGGAGTCCAGGACACCGGGGGCCACTCCACCGGCCCTGGCACGGGCCGCACCCCGTGCGTACTGTGCTGCTCGGTCGTGCTCTCTGCCACCCCAGGTCTCCTGGGACAAGGTGCTTGGGGTCGCCTCTCTGCTCAGCTTTGGCCACGCCCTGCGCCTGCCCGGCCCGGATCGGGTGGTCAGTGGCCTGCCGTGCCTGCCCGAGACCCCGCCTGGCAAGCCCAGGAGCTCCCAGCCCCACAGCAGGGCTGGCGCGGGAGAGCACGTGCCCTCCTGCCCGCCCGCCTGCTTCTGCCATGCCCCCAGCGCTCCCGGTGGCCGCACGGCCGAGGGGCAGCCAGGGTGGGCCCTGCGGGCGTTGCGGCCGAGCTGACCCACTGTGCCATGTCTCCTGCAGAGGGCGAAGTGAGCGCCGAGGAAGAAGGCTTCGAGAACCTCAACACCATGGCCTCCACCTTCATCGTCCTCTTCCTCCTGGGCCTCTTCTACAGCACCACAGTCACCCTGTTCAAGGTGGGCTGCCTGGCCGTGAGGAGCGGGTGGCACACAACCCCCTGGGACCCCCACCCCCACTCACATGGTCTCTGTCGCCTGCAGGTGAAGTGACGGCCAGCCAAGGACATGGGGCACCAGAGACGGAACGAGAGGGGAGCCGCCTTGGGGCCAGGGGGTTGCGTGGCTTGTCCACTTGTACTGAAATCTTCCCCGTGTCCCTCTCCAGCTTCGAGCTCTAAGCAACCGGCTTCTCCCGACGTGGCCAAATGCCGTGGCCAAGCATGGAGCCCGCAGCCGTGGGCTGTGCCCGGCCCTGCTTTGCAATGTCTCGCTTGTGGCCTTGAAATAAATACGTACATTTTACCTTGTGACGCTGCTTCCTCGTGAAGGGTTTTCCTCAAGCCATACTCCTGTGTGCTGTGTATCTCGAGAGCTGACCCCAATTCCAAAGGGCTCTTTGGAAAGGGCCGTGCGTCTCCTCCCAGGCCCATAGGGGACGTGCCGGGCTGGGTCTCAGGGCTGTTCCAGAGGAAGAAAGACAGCTGAGCTGGAGAGGACCCCCGGCCTGGTCTCCCAGCGCAGCCTGAGCTGGGGCCCCTGTGTGCGTCAGCGGGGACGCCGCTACGAGCCCCGCGTGAGGCCTTGTCACTCTGTCTCTGTTCCTAGCAAGCCCAGCCACAGGAGGGCTTGTCCGACCTTGGGAGTGCCTGGTGTGTGCGGGTGGGACTCAGGAGGGGCGCCCGGCACGTGTGCAGCCACCGTGTGCTCTGCAGGAGCGCGGGCCCTCACCCACTGCCCAGCAGACAGTGACGGAGCTCGGAAGCGGGCGCAGAGGTCTCGGGTGAAACGGCCGGGAGAGACACAGAGGAAAGGCCCAGAAAGGGGGACAGCTGGCAGGAGGTAGGGGAGCCAGGGATTAGTGCTCGGAGAAGGGAGCTGAGCCAGGCGATGCAGAGAAGTCCGGGCCAGCTGTGGCAGCAGGCGGTGGGACAGGAGAGGAGGCACAGGGACCAGAGGAGGTGGCCCAGGTGAGGGCGGTCTGGGAGCCATCTCCCCTGGGAGGCAATTTCAGGGTGCTGGGGGCCCACAGGGGTGGCAGGGGCTTGAAGAGGCGACTGCCTAAGAGAGCTGGCAGTGGACACGGGTCCCCAGAGAAACCCTTCCCCTGGCAGTGGGCTCCCGGTGCATATTTCTGATTAAACGGTGCCCTTTGCAGCCCACCCTGTCAGGCTGTGGGACATTCAATGAGGGGTCCCACAGAGCACAGCCACCCCCAGTGGGGATGGGGGGGTTCTCATGCAGGCCACGGGGCTGACAGCTCAGGACAGCACCTGTAGGAGTGTCTGAGGGCTGTCACAACAAAGAACCACAGGCCAGGCTTAAACAACACAAGTTCATTCTCTCACAGCCTAGAGGCTGGAAGCAAGATCAAGGTGCCGGCAGGGCTGGTCCTTCCGAGGCTGTGAGAGGATCCGTTCAGTGCTCCTGGGGTTGCCAGCTCCTACTTCCTATTTGAACTATTTGAATCGATTTCAGTTTTAGCTTATCAACTGCTCGTTTATATTCATTTTCAGAGTAAACATTTAAGAAAGTAAATAGTCTTAGGTGCATTTTATCAATGCATTCGTATAATGTTCTAATGGGTATTCCTTCAAGGTAATTAATCCCAAAGCATCCTCCGATGCCCTGAAGCACTGTTTTCACTATGAGTGTGCCCACAGTCTTTAGCCGGTCGATTTTCTCTTCGTGACTAAGAAACACTCTGGTATTCTGATACGGTTGCCCTCCTTTCAGTATTTTTCGAGACCACTTTGCAGGTATCCAGCTCAGGACAGATTTTAGGAGAAATGTGTGCATTCGTCATGAAGTATCTCAGTAACCACGTTGGTTGGTGGATTGAGGAGACGCAGGCGGGTGTGAGTCCGGAAGGACTCAGGACGCTTTGGAAGGGCCGTCTCTGTTCTGAGTCATCGGCCCAGCCAGCATCTTAGTGGAAGGAGCTCCCGTGGAGGGTCCGAGAGCGGGTGCCCCCAGGCCCGCCGTGGCTGGGGGCCTCCTGGGACCGCCCGGAGCAGGGGATGGCAGTCCTGGCTTCTGCCGCCGGCCAGTGGGCTAGTGGAGTCAGCCGTTTTTAAGGGATTTGGAGGAATTCTTCCAGGCCAAAGACCCCCCGGGACTTGCCCGTGACCGGGAGCCTGGAAAGGTAAGAGGAAGGCTGCCAGCGCCGCCGGATGTGCTGCTCCGGGAAATCTGTATGAAACGGTTTTGTTTTCGCTCGAAGGGGAATCAGTCTTTGACTACTGCCTGTGTGGGCCCGGGTGCTTCACACACCAGGGCACCCCTTACCGTGTCCTCGCTTAAGCGGGAAAGGCGGCTCTGGGTTTTAGATCGTTGCTGTGCACTGGAAAGCAGCCTCCGCAGAGCTTTGGGATAAAGAGCACAGCTGTGCGCGGCAACTCACATAAAATGCGTTTCCCGTCATTGTTAATGAGGATTTTTCCTGGAGGGGATTTTGTCAAGTCGGACTCATTTGAGACTCGGGAGTGAGAGGAACTGGGGCCACGGGCACGTGCCCGGGAAGGCCAAGGCGCCGAGGGAAGCGTCCCCGAGGCTCTCCTCTCCCCGGAGAAGCCACGCTCCCCATTCCAGAGAGGCTGGGACCGTCCTTCTGATGAGGGCAAATGCGCCTAGGCTCTTGCGAGATGCTTTAGGGAGTGTAAAGTCGCCAGCAAGCATTATCCCAGGGAGCCGAGGAAGGTGGTGGCTGACACTGCTGGGAGCCGAAGCCGGCCGGGCCCGGGGCAGGCACGGAGGAATCGGGTGCCCAGTGGGAAGGGGAGGGCAGGGACTCCGGGGAGAGGAGAGAGCAAGGGGCACAAAGGGACCTGACCCCGGGCCCAGCCCAGCTGTGCGGGATTCCTGGACCGGGTGCCTTAGCCAAGGCAAGTGGGTCTGGTGCTTTCTGGCTAGAACCACTGGGCTTTCAGGGCTGTGCAGGGCTACCCTGGGCTGCCCATAGCAGGCCTGAGCTGAGCTGGACAAAACCGGACTGAACCGGGCTTTCTGAGCTGAGCTGGATTGGACTGAGCTGAGCCGGGCTGAGTGGGGCTGAACTGGACTGAACTGGGCTGAGCTGCTCTGAGCTGGGCTAAGCCGGGCTGAGCTGAGGTGGATTGGACTGAGCTGAGCCTGGTTTAACGGGTGTGAGTGGGGCTGAGCTGGGCCGAGCTGAGCTGGGCTGGGCTGGGCTGAGCTGGGCTGGGCTGAGCTGAGCTGGGCTGGGCTGAGCTGAGCTGAGCTGTGCTGAGCTGTGCTGTGCTGAGCTGAGCTGGGCTGGGCTGGGCTGGGCTGGGCTGAGCTGGGCTGAGTTGGGCTGAGCTGGGCTGGGCTGAGCTGGGCTGAGCTGGGCTGGGCTGAGCTGGGCTGAGCTGGGCTGGGCTGAGCTGAGCTGAGCTGGACTGAGCTGAGCTGGGCTGAGCTGGGCTGAGCCAGGCTGAACTGGATGAGCTGAGCTGGGCTGGGCTGGGTTGAGCTGAGTTGAGCTGAGCTGGGTTGAACTGCACTGAACTGGGCTGAGCGGGGCTGGGCTGAGCTGGTCTGGGCTGAGCTGAGCTGTGCTGAGCTGGGCTATGCTGAGCTGGGCTGGGCTGGGCTGAGCTGGGCTGAGTTGGGCTGAGCTGGGCTGGGCTGAGCTGGGCTGAGCTGGGCTAAGCTGAGCTGAACTGGGTTGAGCTGGGTTGATTTACACTGAACTGGGCTGAGCGGAGCTGAACTGGGCTGAGCGGGGCTGGGCTAACCAATGGGGACTGAGATGGGTCCCGCAGAAGTGGACTGGCTGGGCTGGCTCGACTTGGACGAGCTGCTTTGGGAGGGTTTAACCTCCGCTGAGCCCTGGGAGTCACGCTGGGCCGTCCTGGCTGCTCTGGGCCGACCTCAGTGACCTGCTTGTGCTGAGGACCGGTGGAGCTGAGTCTGCATCATCCTCACCGATGACCTTCAGACCCTCCCTCCGACCCCAGACCCCCAGCCTGGGCCCAGTGTAGCTGAGCCAGGGGCAGTGAGGCCGCGCCGGCTCCACTGTCCCAGAGGGAAGGCGGGTCGCCCGAACCCCCGACCTACCGGCAGGGCACGAGAGACACTTCTCACGCCCCCTTTCTCTTTTGTCCTCTCTCTCGGGTCCTCAGGGAGCCCGTCTGCCCCGATTCTCTTCCCCCTGGTCTCCTGCGTGAACTCCCAGTCTGATGAGAACCCGGTGGCCCTGGGCTGCCTGGCCCGGGACTTCTTGCCCAGCTCCATCAGCTTCTCCTGGAGCTACAGTAACAACACCGGCATCAGCAGCCTGAACATCCACAGCTTCCCGGCCGTCCTGCGGGAGGGCAAGTACGCGGCCTCCTCCCAGGTGCTCCTGCCTTTCTCAAGCATCCCCCAGGGCTCCAAAGAGCACCTGCTGTGCAGCGTCAAGCACCCCAACGGCGACCGGTCCCTGTCAGTGCGTGTCCCAGGTGAGCCGGGCTCCTCCCGCGGCCGGGGGCGGGGTCAGGCCAGGCGCATCCCCACTACATCACCCTGCTCGCCCCCCACCCCCTGCCCTTCCTGTTCACCTTGCGGCCCCTCCCCCCAGTACACACTGCACTCTGACCCTCACCTGCTCACTGCTTCCCTGATTTCAGCATCGAAGCAGACTCCAAACCACTTGGTGTCCTCTGTGACGTCCCAGTTAGTGGACTTCACCCTAACCACTCCAAGGATCACAGGTCAGCAGCCCCCGTCCACGCACACCCCCACCTGCCTGCCCGGCCCCCAGCTGCCTCCCTCTGGCAGCCCTCCATGACTTCTCCCATGAGTCCTTAAGTCACAGCCTGAGCCAGGAAGTCAGGGCACTGACCTGAGGGGTACCTACTGCAGAGACCACCTCAGGTCCCCGTGTGGCCATCAGCCCCTCATGAATGTGGTCAGGTCACAACGTGAGGGGCACTGTGAGAGGGAGAGCCCACAGGCCAGCTCCAGGCTCACCTGGCCCAGCAGACCCGCTGACCGTGAGCTCGCCGTGGAGCCTCACACGGGCACACATTCCCAAGGCAGCCAGGAGTATGGAACTGAGCCCCGAGACCCTCACAGAAGCAGGGTGCCACCCACAGGGCCGGGGAGCCGTGGCAGCTGGCAAAAGCCGACCTCACCCCCAGTTCCACCCGGCTCCAGGCTCTCTGAGTGCTGGGGGCCTGGCTGGGGCCCAGGGTCACACCTCACCCTGTCTGCCACCCTGGGAAGCGTGTCCTCGCTCTGAGAAGGGCAGAAACCACTGGAGGTGTGCTGGTCACACAGAGAATGGCAGCCCCCTCGCCGGCCCTCTGGAGTGCTAGTGCAGCTCCAAGCAGAGGACAGCGGCCGCGACCCGAGGTGGCATCTCCGTGGGGGCCCTGCCCAGCTCATTGATCAAGACGCTCACACCCCAGGGCAGAATCTGCTCCCGCCGTGCGTGTCCCCCAGGCTCGGGGTGGCCTGGTTGGGCACACAGGGCGTGGGGAATCAGGAGATAGTTCAGTCCTCCAGATGAGAAGGTCACCGCGGCAGGGCTGTGCACACCCACAACCCTCCCAGCGTGTGTCAGCACTCAGCCCCAGCCGTGATTCCTGCAGCCGGACCATCCACCCGGCAGCCTTGGTGGGTAGAGGGCGGAGCTTCAAGAGGACAGGCTGGGCCCTCCTGTTCTGGGGCCGGACCGCCCTCCCATGGAAGATGACCCACCTGGGGCCTAAGGTGTGCTGACCGCACGAGCCAAGCCCTCCGAAAAGGGAGGGCCCCCTGACCCAGACGCTGCCCGGCTCTCGCACGGCCCACAGGCCAGATGCGGCCCAAAGCCTGATCTCTACAGCCTAGGACTGGCCTTTCCAGTTCTAGAGGGATGGACCAGGAGGAGGAGGGCAAGAGGACAGACAGAAACCCCGTGCAGCTGCAAAGCCTAAAGATATTTGCTCTCTGGCCCTTGACAGAAAAGTTGGCTGACCCCTGGGCTGTCGCAATTTATGGCCCAATAACTTACTGGTCACCATCACCCTAAACTGTCGAGGTGGCTGTCTTGGGGACGGTCCTTGAGCACTGAGCACAGGTACTCGTGACCAGCAGCAGACAGCCAGGGTCCCGCCAGAGCCTGGAGGTGTACTCGGGGAGGGCTGATGGAGACGACCCCCAGAGGGTGGGAAGGGGGCCGGCAGTGCGGGCAGGCCACAGCGCCAGCCGTCTGTGGAGCTGGGAGGAGACCCTGACTCACCCCGTTCCCCCACAGTGCTGTCCACCAGTCGCACCCAGACAGAAGCCCGGATGCCAGAAAATCCAAAGGACCCCTGCAGAGGTCAGTCCTTGGGGCAACCAAGTGTGGGGGTGGGGAGAAGGGTGGAGAACTTTCAGCGGCCGAGAGAGCCTGCCTGCAAGCGAGACCCCAGCCCGGCTGTGGGCAACGGGAGGTCACCGGCCCACTGCCCTTCTGAAAGCAGCAAGGGCCGGTGGCTCTGGGGAGAGGGCAGGCCTGGGGCTGGGCGGTGACTAAAGACACCAGGAGCTGCTGGCCACCCCTCGACCCCGCTCCCATCCACTGCGCCAGGGACCACCACACACCCTTGCCAACCTGTCCCTGTCCCCTGCAGAGTGCCGGAACCACACCCAGCCCCCCAGGGTCTACCTGCTGCGCCCTCCCCTGCAGGGCCTGTGGCTCCAGGCTCAGGCCACCTTCACCTGCCTGGCGGTGGGAGGCGACCTGCAGGCAGCCCGCTTGTCCTGGGAGGTGGATGGGAAGCCCCACAGCGGGCACACGGAGGAGGAGCCCAAAGAACACACCAACGGGTCCTGGAGCCAGAGCAGCCACCTGCCCCTGCCCAGGGCCTTGTGGGCCAACGGGGCGTCCGTCACCTGCACGCTGAGTGGCCCTGGCCTGCGGTCCCCGGTCACTCTGGCAGCACAGAGAGAACACGGTGAGGGCGGCTCCCAGGCCGGGGAGACAGGGCAGCCGCGGGCCCCCTGCGCCCCACACCGCAGCCAGCAGCGCCCCTGGCCACCTCCTTCCACCAGGGGACCCCGGGGGGTGGGACCCAGCGTCCCCTGGCCGCCTGGCTTCTCCCGATGCCCCCGGCCCAAAGCGTGACCGGGCTTCTCGCTACAGAGGCCTTGGCGCCCAGCAAGCCTGCCGTCCGCGTCCTGACGGCGCCCAGTCCACTGCCCGCTGCCGAGGCAGCCACCTGGCTCCTGTGCGAGGTGTCCAACTTCTCACCGCTGGGCATCCTCCTCGCCTGGCTGGAGGGGCAGCGCGAGGTGGACCCTTCTTGGTCCGCCACGGCGCACCCCGCAGCCCAGCCTGGGAACTCCTCGTTCCGCACCTGGAGCGTCCTGCGCGTCCCCGCCTTCCCGGGCCGTGCGGCTGCCACCTACACCTGTGTGGTCAGGCACGAGGCCTCCCGGACGCTGCTCAGCGCCAGCTGGAACCTGGACACTGGTGGTGAGTCACGCGGGCTGGGGGCTTCCATCCGAGCCGGTGGCAGACGCTGGGCCGGGGCGGAGGGGCAGCCCCGGAGGAGCCGGGCAGCGGGGACCAGGCTGCTGCGCGTCTGGAGTGCACGCCTCCCTGCCCTGGGGGCTCTGGGTGCCCTGGAAGCTGCCCCATCAGGCCCGGCCCCGTGTCCACACACCATGTGCTGGCCCAGGAAGGGTGGGAGGTGGGCCCCCACCCCAGTCCCCGAGGAGCAGCCATCTCCCTCCAAGGTGCACCCACCTCTGGGTGCAGAGCAGGGCCTCCCCTGGGCTGGGTGTGAGGGTGATCACCCCAGACAGCGGCCCCCCGGGGGCGTCCAAGCCTCCCCAGCCCCCAAGACCTCCGCCCATCCGGGAGCACGGTCAGCACCTGGGAAGCCAGATATGCCCGGAAGCGGGGGCTGGGTTAGGGCACCCAAGGGAGTCAGACCGGCACACACCCACGGCAGGCCCTGACCACACGCCACTCAGAGGGGAAGAGTGGACAGACAGCGCCAGAGAAGAGGCTGTAGTGGGGGCCCAGGGACAGTGGTGGGCACCCTGGGCCGGGCAGGAGCTGTAGCAGGGGCCCAGGCCCCAGGCCACCCGATAGGAGCCAGGCAGAGGAAGGTGTTGGCAGCTGGGGGGCCCGAGTCGGCAAGGCGAGGGGGACAGGAAGGCTCCTGCTGTACTGGGGTCGGGCACCTTGCCTACGGCCCTGGCCCTCGCCAGGGGCACCCTTCAGAGTGGAGGAGACGCCCGGACAGCAGCCCTCACACAGACGGGCCTGGCAGCAGCGGCCTCCTGGTGGGCAGTGCCCCCGCTGGCCCTGCAGGGTCCCCCGGAGAGCGGCTGCACCCCCGGCCCACCTACCTGTGCCCCAGCAGGTGTCCTCCTGAAGTGCCCGCCTGGGGCACAGCCCGATTCACAGCACTGCCCCTCCCCATCCAGGCGCCGTCTGTGCTGGGCCACCTGTCACGGCTCACGCCCCTCTGGCCTGTCTGTTCCTGGGTCACTGAAATGGCCTCCTGCCCCTGCCCCTCTCTCTTCCCCTGGGCAGACGGGCCCCCAGGCACAGCGCAGGCTCTCCGTGGTCTCATGTCCCAGGAGACCCTGGACCGGGCACCTTCAGAGCCTTGACCCACACCTCCCACAGGGGCCAGAAATATGTCCACCCGCCAGGGCCACACACTCTGGAGACAGGGTGGGCGGCAGAGGCGGCAGGAGGCCTGGCCAGTCCGCAGGGCCCCCTGGGAGTGAGGGGAAGAAAGGCCTCGTCCAGGAGGCCACGGCCCGCACCATCTCGCCCCGGGTCTGAGCCGGCAGGCAGCTGGGCCTTCCCTGCCCCGACCCCTCCTCCCGACCAGTGGAGGGCAGCCAGGACGGCTCCCTGCTTAAGGCAGCCTCGGCCACCCTCTCCTCAGCCCCTGCACAGCCTGGATTGCAGCCTCTCTCTTCGCTGGGCCAGCTGCATGCCCCCCGAGTCGTGGCTTGCTGCCTCGACGGGTCCTGCTGCTTTCCTCCAAGGACCCAGGGTCCCCGGTCCCCCATCCGTAGGCCACGCCATCCCCCGCCGCTCTAGGGTCAGCCCACCACCGTCCGCCTCTTCCCAAAGGAGGGGAGACTTGCAGCGTGCTCAGCCTAGGCCAGCACCTGTGGTCCTCGTTATTGTTACAAAACGGCAGCTGGAACGCTGCCTCCCACGGGGCGCCTCGCCTCTCCCTCCTGGCCTGCTCTGCGGCCCCAGCACTCCTCAGCCATGCGTCCCATCCCCCAAAGTGAAGCCAAGGGACCTCGGCCCTCCGCCACCCTCGCAGCCAGGCAGCCCCCCAACTCCTGAATACCTCGAGTCCTCACGCCTCTCTCTGTTGACCCCACCCCAGACCTCCGCGCTCCCTGCCGGTCTCGCTGCCAGCGTCGCCCCCTCCACAGCCCATCCTTCACTCAGCAGCCAAGGTGATCTTTAAACATCCATCGAGGTTCTGCTTCCACTTAGGGTGCAGAAGCTAGTGAGATGGCCACTCACGCGGCGACAGGACAACGTCGAGTAAACAGTAGAAATCAGATTTATTTAAGGCCTCTGAAGAGCTGAGGACTCAGCGTCCAACTGACCCAGATCCCTGGGCCAGAGGAGGCTGCTGGCCACTGTATCCTCATCCCAGACAGGCGGACAAGAGGCCTGGGCAGCCATGAGAGGAGAGGGACGCGAGGGAATCTGCCGAGGTGTAGCGTCTGTGTGGGCTGGCCTGGGGAGTGGGAATACAGATGGGCCCCAGACAAACCTCCCCCACCCGCCGCTTCCCCCACCCAGGACTTCTGCTGAGTGAGCAGTGTCTGGGAGCAGAGCGAGGCAAGAGATCTCCAGCCTTGGACGAGGCTTAGACCCCAAAGCCCCACTGGAGGGGCCTGACCCCACCAAACATTCAGACCCAGGAGCCAGCGATCCTGCTACCCAGCCCAGCTCAACTCCTGGTGAAAACAATGAGCCCCTCACCCTCCCCGCCCAACAGAGGAGGTGTGTGCCCACTTCATGGAAAATACACATGGATAATCTACCTCAGGCTCCCTGTCTGTCTGTGCACAACGTCCACACGCAATCAAAATCTCCTAGGCATGCACATAAGCGAAAACCTTCACGCGTCATCAAGATTTAAACTAGCAAATAGAATCAGCCCCACAGGTGACCCAGATGTGGGGACTGGAAGCAATGCCAGTCACGTCGCCCCTTGGCTCAAGCTCTTTTCATGGCTTCTTTTGCCCTAAGGAAAACTTCCAGATCCTGACCCTGTCAGGACAGGACAGAAACCCTGTCCCAGGGCTGCCCGCTGACACATTCCTGCCCCACTCCAGAGGGGTGAATGGGCATGACCTCTCTCACCTGCAATTCTTCCCAACGCTGCTTCCCCCACCCCAAATCTTTCCCACCTTCTCATCCCGCCAACTTCTGCTTATCATTCACACGAGCTCTCTTGTGTAACTGAGAAGACATCCCTGACGCCAGGGCTGGGTCATGGGGCATCTGGTACACCTGGCCTTTAACTGGATGGAGCAGGTCCATGGGAACCTGTCGTCATGTTTACCCATCTCACTGACCCCCGGCCTGCTCACCCCTGCATTCCATGTGTGTAGAACAGGCTCCTTCAAGTTTTCTGTGGCAAAGGGCTGCTGCCTTTTAAATTTTTTCCAATGAATCATGGACCAATACCTTTGCAGAATACAATATGAACTAATTACTAGAAATCTGAGACAAACAGAAACCAAGATGTGCTGATTTTTTATTATTAGATTCAACAGACTGCTATAAAAATTTCCAATGCACACAATTTCCACACCTATTTCCTGTGCCCTGTGACCAGTGGTTCCCGGCCAGTACCACGTACAGACCCCACTTCCGGTAACTCTGGTCAAGCACGAGGAAGACCCTCAATAAACATTCATGGAATGAACGACTAGGAAAGTCCGGGGCATGAGATGGGTCCCGGGACCCAGTACTTCCTACCTGCCCCCGGGGTCTCCCTCCGGACTTTGGGGCGCTTTCCGCACAAGTGTGTTAACCTGGGCTCGGACGCTAGCAAGTTCCTCTCATCCTGCCTTGCACCCCAACCACTCCAACTCCAGCAGGAATGACTTTTTGATATTCAAACTTGGCCTTCACATGCCCTTGCTTAAAGCCCTTTGTTCTCAGGATAAAGTCACCAGCAGGGCCCAGCCCCAGCCCCACTCTGGCCTCATCTCCCGCCGCTTGGCCCCAGGTCCCCGCTGCAGGCACACGGAGCTCCCGTCCACTTTTCCGGGTCAGGCTCTCTTGAGACAGGGCACTCTTCATGCTGTTCCTCCTGCTTGGACGCTGTTCCCAGCTCTCTCTGCCTGGCTGGCACCATCTTATCTTTCACCCTGTCACAGAGCTGCCACTTCTGAGGGAGGCTCTCGTGGTCCAGCCTGGCCGGGCCGGGCCCCCTGTGTCCACATTGGTGTCAGTGCCCCCCACGCGCTGCACCCAGTCACGCTGGCATGAACTGAGCTGTGAGTCAGTTTGGTTCCAGACCGTCAGCCCCACCAGGCACAGTGACCCGGCGGGCCCTGCAGAGCGCCAGCGGCCAGCGCGGCCCGGCAGGGAGCAGGCCGTTTGCATGTGCGCGTTGGGGGCCCACCGTGTGCCGGCGCAGGCGTGGTCTCAGCGGCACTGGCGCTTCCCCAGGTCTGGCCACCCTGCCCCCGCGGAGCCAGGACGAGAGCGGTGACGACTACTCAGAGCTGGAGGACACGGGCCGCCTGTGGCTCACCTTCGTGGCCCTCTTCCTTGTCACTCTGCTCTACGGCGGCTTCGTCACCTTCATCAAGGTAGGGTGGCCCAGGCAGCCGGCGCCCCGTGAGCAGGGAGCCCGGCAGGGCGGCTCCCCTCCCTCCACCCACAGCCCTAGCATAGGACAGGCATTTGGACCTGCGCTCGTGGGGGTCAGAGAGGTGGGGTCCCTGACTCAGCTGGGCGGGGGGGCCCTGACCTGGGGGCCTGCACCCTGTCCTCTGGGACCCCGCCGCCTTCCTGACCCTGGGGCTCTTGCTGCAGGTGAAGTAGTCCCAGAGAGCTGGTGCCGGCACTGCAGCGGGGGAAGCTTGGCCTCCACGCCGCCCACTGCTGCCAGAGGGCAGGACTCCACCCTGTGCACAGAGGCCTCCAGCCCCACCCCTGACCCCCACTCACTCTCCTCTGCCCACGGCAGAGCCCAGCCCCCGACACAGAGAGGAGGGCATCATGATACAGGGAGGTGGGTGGCTCCCCCAGCTGGCCCTGAGCCAGCGGTCCTGACTGTGGCCCCCTTACCTTCCCGCCCACCGTCCAGCCCCATAAACAGCTTTGGCTCACGTCACCTGCCTCCTGTTTCTGCGTCCCAGCGTTTCGGGTATCCCCAGGTCAGAGAACCCAGAAGGCTGAGGGCAAACATCCGAGGACGGGGGCCGGCAGGGTCAGGGCATGCATCGGGGAGCTGCCGCGACAAGGAAGCTGGGAGAGCTCCCTGCACCAAAGGCCCTGCTGCCCACACCAGACATGTGCCCGTCCACACAGGCAGGCACACGTGCACACATGCATGCACTCTTCACACACATGAGCATTGTGCGCCTACACATGCAGTGCACACGTGGGTCTGCACCCTGCAAGCACAAGCACACGCACGTGTGCAAACACATGCAAAAGCAAGGGCATATGCACGTGGGCACACGTGTGCGGGTCTGCAGCCACGCACACACACGGATTCACACTCACACACAGGCACACGTGTGCTCATGCAGCGCACACACGCACACGCACGGGAGACAGCACTGAGTGGTGGTGGCGGGAGCAGCTGGGCGCACAGAGCCGCCCTCACCATCTGCACGGCTCGGGCAGCCCCCGAGCCCTCCATGCATCCACCCCTCCGTCAGACGCGGCGACAGCACCCCTCACGCAGGGCGGGCTGGGGAGTAGACAAAGTGCTGCCCCACAGGGCTTGGAGAAGACGCTGGTCCTGCCCAGCACCTGGTCACTCCCCGCCACTGCCTGGAGTCCCCGCGGCAGGCGAGGGGGTGGACCTGGCCCCGATCAGCCCAGGCTTTCTCGCCCCACCAGGAGGGGCGGCCAGCGTGGCGGACACCTGCCCGGCTGCCAGCCTCGGGCATGTCCTCCCTGCTTCCCCACCCGCGGACCAGGGCGGGGGTGAGGGGTCGGTGCCGAGGCCGTGCCCTCCCTGGCCGGTCTGCGTGTCGGGCGTCATGTTCTCGCCCCCCTCGCTGGCTCCTGGACACCACGCTGCCGGCTTCCCCTTGTCACTGGTTGTGCCCTGCAGCCCCCAACCCAGCCTGTCGCCCCACAGCATTTGTCCACGGCTGGCATTCCTCTCTTGTCCCCAAATGTGGACCTCATTCCACATGTTGGCGCTGGAAGTCAACAACACGTCTCACCCTCAACACACCTGCCACCAAACATCTGGCTGGTGGGCTGAACACGGTCCTGAAGATGTCCTGATCCCTGAAGCCTGTGAGTGGGGACTGTGCAGATGACTACGCCCGGGACCCTGAGATGCGCGAGGGTCCTAGCCTCTCGGCCCAGCGTCATCACCAGGTCCTCACGAGGGGGAGGCACGGGGGGCCTGGCACAAAGAGGAAGGGCCTGTGACACAGAGGCAGGGCCGGCTACCCTGCCGGCTTCGAAGACGGAGGACAGGGCCACGGGCCAAGGGATGCCGCTCGGGCGGCTGGAAAAGGCCAGGAGCAGGCCCTCCCCGCGCAGCCCTGCCCTCACTTGCTCGAGGCCCAGTGAGACTGTTTCAGACGTCTGGCCTGCAGACCGTGAGCAGACACGTGTTTGTGGTAATTTGCTGCAGCCGCAAGAACTAAGACACCGACAGTCCCTCCAGACCAGCCCATCCCCAGCATCCTCCCCGTCCCAGCCAAGGGTGCCCCGCCATGCCAGCGGCTTGGGTGCAAACTCTGGGAATTGACTCCCTTCTTTCTCTGCAGCCTGCCCCAGTCGAGCAGCAGACCTGTGCTCTGCCTGCCACACCCATCCAGGAAGCCTCATTTCCCACACTGGCCGGCCCGCCACCTTGGCCAGGGCAGTCGCCATGCCTGCAGGCTCCTTGGTGGCATTCTCTGCACCCCCTTGCCTTCTGCAGCCTTCTCAGCCCAGCAGCGAGGGCAGCCCTGTCTCGAGATCTTGGATGAGGCCTCAGCTGGTCCACAGCCCGAAAGGGCCTCACATTTGATTAGAAATTCACCTGCAGGTCCTGGGGTCCTCGTGGTGGCCCCGCCCTGCCCCAGCCTCCCGTCCCTCCACCCCACCTGCCCCCTCCTCCGGGCAGGGCCTCCCCACTGGCTGTCCCCTCGAAGAGACCTCTTCCCAGGCTCTGGAGGGTCCCTCCCTCACCCCCTTCAAGTCTTTGCATGAAGCCCACCCCATCTGCCCTAATGAGAACGGCACCACACCCATCCCCCTTCCCTGCCGAGGTCTCTTCTTTGGCCCTTCTGGCACGTTCTACGGCTCACGTACTCATGACACTAGCTGGCTGTTTCTTTGTCCTCACCCAGAAAGTTTACCCCAGAGCACAGGGTTTTCCCTTGCTCCCTGAACAAAGCCCGCGTGCAGGAGGTGCCGACAGACATTCACTGAGGGGATGGAGACCGGGGCTGCCCCTGGCACAGAGCAAGTCCCAAGGTCACAGGTGGACCGGATGGAGCGGCCCCAAAGTAACTTCCCTTCTGAGATCGACCCCTCGCCCCCTCTCTCCCACCTCAGTAAATGAACACCTGCCAAAAAGACACCTCAGGGTCATCTCCAGACGACTCCCGCTCACCCGCTCCCTGGCCCGCAGCCAGGGCGGTCTTTCAAAACTCGCATCTGTCCCGGCAGCCCCAGCCCAAATCCAGTGATGGGCTCCTGTCACACCAAGAATGAAATCAAAACTTCCACGCCTCACCCGGCTGACCCAGACCGGCCAAGCCACCCTGCCCCACGCCCGTGTCCCACTTTCACAGCACCTCCCCACCTCTGGGGCCCCTGGTGCTGCCTTATCTCCAGCCTGGACAGCCCGGATGGTACAGCCCCGGCGTGCACAGCAGCTAAGCAATGTGTGAAGGAAGGGAGGGGCAGTCTGGCTGGTGGGGTGAGAGGCCTCAGAGCCACCAAGGAGGGCACGCACGTGGGCCCCCAGCCGACCTCTCCACAGAAGGCCCCTGTGTGGCCACAGCATCTCCCGGCTGCCCCCAGGCCCGCGCTCCAGGCTCCCCGCCCTGCCCTGGGGTTTGCGCCGTGGGACCCACCCACAGGCCCTGGGAGGCCAGAAGGGCTGTCAGCACCAAAGCCTACAGCCGCGATCCCCTGAGCATGGTGGGTGCTGGTCTGGGCCAGGGGGTCTGCACTTGAGCTTCCTTCTGTCCAGGAAACACTTCCACGAAAAGCCCCAAAATAAGGCATGAAGTGCGCTGTCACCCACAAACGTCCCTGCACCCCGCCTAGCGGCCGAGCTCCCCTGACCGCAGCCAGCCCTCAGCCCTCGGCGCCTGCCAGGTGGACTCCGCACACTTTCACCCAGTTCTTCAACAGAAAAACCCAGCGAGCCGCCTGTCCGCAGACTTCCCCTTTTTATCTTAAATAACCATCAGTCTACCTCTGTCACTCCAGAGGCCTCTCTGCAGGAGGCATGTGACAGCCCTGGGGCCCCGGGCTCGGCCATTTCCCCCGACAAGGCTGTGTTTGTGGCCTTCCTGGCACCGCAGCCCCGGCCGCCACTCAGCCCTGTGACATGCAGCCGAGGGCCGTATTCCCCCCTTGCTCTGCAGCTCACCCGAGTCCCCGCAGCCCCACCTGCCTGGACACCCTCCTCCCAGGGCAGAAACATCTGTTTCCAGTTGTGGTAACAAACAGCACACATCCGCCCTCCCATACTTAAATCAAGGCCTGACAATCCTGGCCCCGTGGTGTGGGATTCACTTCCCAGCCCCTGCCTGGGGCCCAACTGCCCGCCCCTCCCTTGGTGCTTGGGGAAAAGGGTCTCCGCCATTCCTGCTCCCCAAGGCTTGGGAATGAAGCCTCCCCAGACCTGGGCAGAAACCAGGCTGTGCTCTCCAGCCACGGCCCATGTCTGTTCCTGGCCCACAGCAGGCCCTTGTTTGTTGAGTTTATTCTAGAAGACATATGACCAGGACAAGACCTCAAAAGAGTTGGGAGATGGAAAGAGCAAAGAGACAGGACACCTGCTCTCACCGTCAGGACAAAAGCAAAGTCAGGACCAGCATTTGATGCAAATCAAAACTCAGACCAGAGGAAATTATGGGAAATTATTTATGCTCTGCCAGGGTGAATAGGCGTTTTCTCAGAATGACACCACAGCCAGGAACTTTAAAAATAATATTGATAGATTTGCCTACAGAAAGAAAAAATTTTAATCTATGAGGATAAAATCACAATAAACAAAGCTAAATACTATGGGAGAGAGAGCAGCTGAAGTATATAACATGCAAAAGAGTCTGTATCAGTCAGGTTCTTCAGAGAATAAATATACGAGATAGAGAGATACATGTACATGCGTATATTGATCTTCAGATAGCGGGGAAGAGAGAGTCTAAGGAATTGGGTCCTGTGATTGTCAAGATTTGGAGAGTCCAAAACCTGTAGGGTGGGCCAGCAGCCCAGAGACCCAGGGAAGAGTTGATGCCACAGTTTGAGTCCAGAGGCAAATCCCCTCTCCCTCAGGGAACCTCGAGCTTTTCCTCTTAAGGCCTTCACCTGATTAGATGAGGCCCACCCATGTAGGACAATCTGCTTTATGCAACATCTACTGATTTAATGTTAATCCCATTTTCAAATACCTTCACCGTTTGGACTAGTGTTTGACCAAATATCTGGGTCCTGTGGCCGAGTCAAGTTAATCCATAAAATTAATATTCACAGAGTCCAACTAAATGAACGTTGAAAAAAACGTGAATGGGACAAACTTCAAGGAAAAGTTTTCAGCAGAAGGGGAGATCATTTCCAGCGAGTTGTAAACAACAAATAACCAATAAAACACGGGAAATTGTCAAAAGTCACAGGTAATCAAAGAAAAGCGACTATCAACAGCAGACCATGCGTCAGGTGGCAACTATTCAAGCTGACCCACTGCGTGCCACACAGGTGTTAAGGTGGAGACACACACGTGTGACTGCACATGGCACCACTGTCCTGATGGGGGAGAATGATATAATTAGAAACTGATCAACGCCCTACGAAGGGCAAGGTAGCCAGGCAAGGACGGGCACCTCAGTGCCTGGCGTGGTCTGAGAGGATGCACGGTCTGCATGGGGTTGGGGAGGTGCATCCTCGCAGAAGGAGCAGAAGGTAAAAAGTTCCAGGGGCAGAAATGGCTTGGCAAGTTCAAGGAGCAGTGGGAAGGCCAGCGGGGCTGCGTGAGCAGATGGAAGTCTGGGGAGAAGGAGGTCAGGAGACAGAGCAGGGCTGACCTCAGGGGCCATGCCAGCCCTGTCTGAGCTCCAGGCTTTATGCTGGGTCGATGGGAAGCCCCAGGAGGCATCTGGGGGGGGGGGGCGGCGCTTTTCAATCTTGCACTGGACAGCAGGCTGTGCAGGAGGGAGGGTGGAAGCCAAGAGGTCCTGAAGGGAGGGGGTGTGCACCGAGAGAAGCACTCAGATCACACACGTGTCTAGAGAAGGCTGAGGGCCTGTGGAGATAGATGGCCCCAGGGCCTCCTGCATCACAGCATCGATGCAGCCAGGACTTAGGGGCTTGGGAAGCACTCAGAGGCGGAGGACCCAACTGGGGACCAGCACGTGGCAGGGTCGGCGCCCAGGACTGGCGGGGACACCACGAGGGGTGCCGTGTGGAGGGAGAGCTGCACTGCATCCCTGCTCCTGAAGGGTCTGGGCAGAGGCTGAGGGGATCCAGGTGGCCTCCCAAGAGCAGTCTCAATGGCGAGGTGGCAGGGACCTGGCTAGACTGGGCTCCAGACCTAAGAGCAGGGTCCACCAGCGCGGTCCAGCCAGCCCCACTCTCCCCGAACACATAGCCGACCTGTAAAGCTCAACACCTGTTGGGCCACAGGTAAACTGCAAAATATTAAAGGCACAGTGTCAAGTTCTCTGACAGCACTGCAAATGAGAAAGACATCCAGGACAAAAGGATAATTGAACTCCACATGTCTCGTGGGTCAAATCAGAAGAGAAATCCATGGCCTTAAATGTCTGGAAAGGAGAAAGCACTGAATTAATAAAGAGTCCAAGTTTTAAAGTTGGGAAAAGAGCAGCAAAGTAAACACAAAGGAAGAAGGAAGTAGATAATAAACATATAAACAAAAAAATCAATGAAATATAAGAAGCGAAGCAACAAAGAGGGACAACAAATCCAAAATTGTTTCTTAAAAGGGACAGACCTCTGAGGAAACTAGACAAGAATAAAAGAGAGATGGCAAAAAACAAAAATAAAAATATATGTAATAGGGCTTCCCTGGTGGCGCAGTGGTTGAGGGTCCGCCTGCCGATGCAGGGGACACAGGTTCGTGCCCCAGTCCGGGAAGGTCCCACATGCCGCGGAGCGGCTGGGCCCGTGAGCCATGACTGCTGAGCCTGCGTGTCCGGAGCCTGTGCTCCACAACGGGAGAGGTCACAACAGTGAGAGGCCCACGTAACGCAAAAAAAAAAAAAAATTGTAATAAAAAGAGGGACTGGGACTTGCTGGTGGTGCATGGTTAAGAATATGCCTGCCAATGCAGGGGACACAGGTTCAAGCCATGGAAGATTCCCACATGCCGTGGGGCAACTAAGCCCATGTACCACAACTACTGAGCCTGTACTCTAGAGCCCGCGAGCAACAACTACTGAGCCCACGTGCCATGACTACTGGAGCCCACGTGCCCTAGAGCCCACGTGTAGCAACTATTAAGCCCGTGTACTGCAACTACTGAAGCCCACGTACCTAGAGCCCGTGCTCCGCAACAAGAGAAGCCACCGCAACAAGAAGCCCATGCACTGCAACGATGAGTAACCACTGCTCGCCGCAACTAGAGAAAGCCTGCGTGCAGCAATGAAGACCCAACACAGCCAAAAATAAATTTAATTTTTTTAAATATATTAAAAAAGAGGGGTTAAAATTAGTTATTGATTAAAAAAAGTAGTAAGAGGATATAATAAATAAATGTATTGCACTAATATTTAGATAAAATTTTAAAATACTAGAAAAGTATCTTATCAAAAATGACTCAACAGAAAAGCTCAATAGTACTATATTAATTAAATAAGTTGAAGTAGTTTAAAATCTTTTCAAATAAAAATACCAGGGCCATGTTTCATCAAATTTTAAAAAAATCATTCAAATTTTATAGAAACTCGCAAAAAGTGAAAAAGCGGGAATAATGCCCAATTCATTCTACAAGTCAATGTAACCTTAATCCAGAGCCAGACAAGGATAGCATGGGAAAGAAAGTTGCGGGACGGTCTCCTTCATGAAACAGATACAAATATTCCAAAGAAAATATTAGCAAATAATTTTGCTCCTTATAAAAAACAGATAATTCACCATGACCCAGTCAGGTTTATCTCAAAAAGACAAGGATAGTTTAACATTACAAAATCTATCATTGTCATTCAAAGCACTAACATATTAAAGGAGAGAAAATTTAAGATCATCTCAAAAGTACAGGAAAAAAAAGTTGAAAGAATTTAACACTCTTTTATGATATAAAACTTTTGGCAAATTAAAAATGCAATGGAATTCTTTGGCCTGACAAGGTTTAGCTACCAAAAACCTTTAAATATTTTTTCTTAAAGAGAATTTGTTGGAAGCAACATTGTACTAGAGGTCTTGGTGGATTCAGCAAGACCAAAAATATGTTAAAGCATGATAACTTTCTAAGTAGAAAAAAATGCAGAATATACAAAACTAATAACTATTAAAAATAACAGGAGAGCTTCAAGATGGCGGAAGAGTAAGACGCGAGATCACCTTCCTCCCCACAGATAACACCAGAAATATATCTACACGTGGAACAACTCCTACAGAACACCTACTGAACGCTGGCAGAAGACCTCAGACCTCCCAAAAGGCAAGAAACTCTCCACGTACCTGGGTAGGACAAAAGAAAAAAGAATAAACAGAAACAAAAGAATAGGGACGGGCCCTGCACCAGCGGGAGGGAGCCGTGAAGGAGGAAAGGATTCCACACACCAGAAGCCCCTTCGCGGGCGGAGACTGCAGGTGGCGGAGGGGGAGAGCTTCGAAGCCGCGGAGGAGAGCACAGCCACAGGGGTGCGGAGGGCAAAGCGGAGAGATTCCCGCACAGGCTCGGTGCCGACCGGCACTCACCAGCTCGAGAGGCTTGTCTGCTCACCTGCTGGGGCGGGCGGGGCTGGGAGCTGAGGCTCGGGCTTCGGTCGGAGCGCAGGGAGAGGACGGGGGTTGGCGGCGTGAGCACAGCCTGCAGGGGGTTAGTGCACCACGGCTGGCCGGGAGGGAGTCCGGGGAGAAGTCTGGACCTGCCGAAGAGGCAAGTGACTTTTTCTTCCCTCTTTGTTTCCTGGTGCGCGAGGAGAGGGGATTAAGAGTGCTGCTTAAAGGAGCTCCAGAGACAGGCGTGAGCCGCGGCTAACAGCGCAGACCCCAGAGACAAGCATGAGACGCTAAGGCTGCTGCTGCCGCCACCAAGAAGCCTGTGTGTGAGAACAGGTCACTATCCACACCCCCCTTCCGGGGAGCCTGTGCAGCCCGCCGCTGCCAGGGTCCTGGGATCCAGGGACAACTTCCCCAGGAGAATGCACGGCGCGCCTCAGGCTGGTGCAACGTCACACCGGCCTCTGCCGCCGCAGGCCAGCCCCGCATCTGCACCCCTCCCTCCCCCCGGCCTGAGTGAGCCGGAGCCCCCAAATCAGCGGCTCCTTTAACCCCGTCCTGTTTGAGCGAAGAACAGACGCCCTCCGGCGACCTACACGCAGAGGCAGAGCCACATTCAAAACTAAACCCTGGGAGCTGTGCAAAGAAGAGAAAGGGAAATCTCTCCCAGCAGCCTCAGAAGCAGCGGATTAAAGCTCCACAATCAACTTGATGTACCTGCATCTGTGGAATACATGAATAGACAACGGATCATCCCAAATTGAGGAGGTGGATTTTGGGAGCAACGATATATATTTTTTTCCCTTTTCCTCTTTTTGTGAGTGTGCATGTGTATGCTTCTGTCTGTGATTTTGTCTGTATAGCTTTGCTTTCACCATTTGCCCTAGGGTTCTGTCTGTCCGTTTTTTGTTTTTATTTAAAGAATTTTTTTCTTAAGAATTATTTTTTATTTTACTAACTTCATTTTATTTTATCTTCTTCTTTCTTTCTTTTTTCCTCCCTTTCATTCTGAGCCATGTGGAGGACAGGCTCTTGGTGCTCCAACCAGGAGTCAGTGCTGTGCCTCTGAGGTGGGAGGGCCAACTTCAGGACACTAGTCCACAAGAGACCTCCCAGCTCCACGTAATATCAAACGGTGAAAATCTCCCAGAGATCTCCATCTCAACACCAGCACCCAGCTTCACTCAACGACCAGCAAGCTACAGTGCTGGACACCCTATGCCAAACAAGTAGCAAGACAGGAACACAACCCCACCCATTAGCAGAGAGGCTGCCTAAAATCGTAACAAGTCCACAGACACCCCAAAACACACCACCAGACGTGGACCCGCCCACCAGAAAGACAAGATCCAGCCTCATCCACCAGAACACAGGCACTAGTCCCCTCCACCAGGAAGCCTACACAACCCACTGAACCAACCTTAGCCACTGGGGACAGACACCAAAAACAATGGGAACTACGAACCTGCACCCTGCAAAAAGGAGACCCCAAACACAGTAAGTTAACCAAAATGAGAAGACAAAGAAACACACATCAGATGAAGGAGCGAGATAAAAACCCACCAGACCTAACAAATGAAGAGGAAATAGGCAGTCTACCTGAAAAAGAATTCAGAATAATGATAGTAAAGATGATCCAAAATCTTGGAAATAGAATAGAGAAAATGCAAGAAACATTTAACAAGGACCTAGAAGAACTAAAGAGCAAATAAACAGTGATGAACGACACAATAAATGAAATTTAAAATTCTCTAGAAGGGAACAATAGCAGAATAACTGCGGCAGAAGAACCGATAAGTGACCTGGAAGATAAAATAGTGGAAATAACTACTGCAGTGCAGTATAAAGGAAAAAGATTGAAAAGAATTGAGGACAGTCTCAGAGACCTCTGGGACAATATTAAATGCAACAACATTCGAATTATAGGGGTCCCAGAAGAAGAAAAGAAAGAGAAAGGGACTGAGAAAATATTTGAAGAGATTATAGTTGAAAACTTCCCTAATATGGGAAAGGAAATAGTCAATCAAGTCCAGGAAGCACAGAGAGTCCCATACAGGATAAATCCAAGGAGAAATATGCCAAGACACATATTAATCAAACTATCAAAAATTAAAGACAAAGAACAAATATTAAAAGCAGCAAGGGAAAAACAACAAATAACACATAAGGGAATCCCCATAAGGTTAACAGCTGATCTTTCAGCAGAAACTCTGCAAGCCAGAAGGGAGTGGCAGGACATATTTAAAGTGATGAAGGAGAAAAACCTACAACCAAGATTACTCTACCCAGCAAGGATCTCATTCAGATTTGATGGAGAAATTAAAACCTTTACAGACAAGCAAAAGCTAAGAGAATTCAGCACCACCAAAGCAGCTTTACAAAAAATGCTAAAGGAACTTCTCTAGGCAGGAAACACAAGAGAAGGAAAAGACCTAAAATGATAAACCCAAAACAATTAAGAAAATGGTAATAGGAACATGCATATTGATAATTACCTTAAATGTAAATGTTTTAAATGCTTCAACCAAAAGACATAGATTGGCTGAATGGATACAAAAACAAAACCTGTATATATGCTGTCTACAAGAGACCCACTTCAGACCTAGGGACACATACAGACTGAAAGTGAGGGAATGGAAAAAGATATTCCATGCAAATGGAAATCGAAAGAAAGCTGGAGTAGCAATTCTCATATCAGACAAGGTAGACTTTAAAACAAAGACTATTAGAAGAGACAAAGAAGGACACTACATAATGATCAAGGGATCAATCCAAGAAGAAGATATAACAATTGTAAATATTTATGCACCCAACATAGGAGCACCTCAATACATAGGCAAATGCTAACAACCATAAAAGGGGATATCGACAGTAACACATTCGTAGTAGGGGACTTTAACACCCCACTTTCACCAATGGACACATAATGCAAAATGAAAATAAATAAGGAAACACAAGCTTTCAGTGATATGTTAAACGAGATGGACTTAATTGATTTTTATAGGACATTCCATCCCAAAACAACAGAATACACATTTTTCTCAAGTGCTCATGAAACATTCTCCAGGATAGATCATATCTTGGGTCACAAATCAAGCCTCGGTAAATTTAAGAAAATTGAAATCATATCAAGTATCTTTTCTGACCACAACGCTATGAGACTAGATATCAATTACAGGAAAAATCTGTAAGAAATACAAACACATGGAGGCTAAACAACACACTACTTAATAACCAAGAGATCACTGAAGAAATCAAAGAGGAAATCAAAAAATACCTAGAAACAAATGACAATTAAAACAGGATGACCCAAAACCAATGGGATGCAGCAAAAGCAGTTCTAAGAGGGAAGCTCTAGCAATACAATCCTACCTTAAGAAACAAGAAATATCTCAAATAAACAACCTAACCTTACAGCTAAAGCAATTAGAGAAAGAAGAACAAAAAACCCCCAAAGTTAGCAGAAGGAAAGAAATCATAAAGATCAGATCAGAAATAAATGAAAAAGAAATGAAGGAAACAATAGCAAAGATCAGTAAAACTAAAAGCTGGTTCTTGGAGAAGATAAACAAAGTTGATAAACCATTAGCCAGACTTATCAAGAAAAAAAGGGAGAAGACTCAAATCAATAGAATTAGAAATGAAAAAGGAGAAGTAACAACTGACACTGCAGAAATACAAAGGATCATGAGAGATTACTACAAGCAACTGTATGCCAATAAAATGGACAACCTGGAATAAATGGACAAATTCTTAGAAATGCACAACCTGCCGAGGCTGAACCAGGAAGAAATAGAAAATATGAGCAGACCAATCACAAGCACTGAAATTGAAACTGTGATTAAAAATCTTCGAACAAACAAAAGCCCAGGACCAGATGGCTTCACAGGTTAATTCTATCAAATATTTAGAGGAGAGCTAACACCTATCCTTCTCAAACTCTTCCAAAATATAGCAGAGGGAGGAACACTCCCTAACTCATTCTACGAGGCCACCATCACCCTGATACCAAAACCAGACAAAGATGTCACAAAGAAAGAAAACTACAGGCCAATATCACTGATGAACATAGATGCAAAAATCCTCAACAAAATACTAGCAAACAGAATCCAACAGCACATTAAAAGGATCATACACTATGATCAAGTGGGGTTTATCCCAGGAATGCAAGGATTCCCCAATATACGCAAATCAATCAACGTGATACACCATATTGACAAATTGAAGGAGAAAACCCATATGATCATCTCAATAGATGCAGAGAAAACTTTCGACAAAATTCAACACTGATTCATAATAAAACCCCTCCAGAAAGTAGGCATAGAGGGAACTTTCCTCAACATAATACAGGCCATATATGACACACCCACAGCCAACATCATCCTCAATGGTGAAAAACTGATACCATTTCCACTAAGATCAGGAGCAAGACAAGGTTTCCCACTCTCACCACTATCATTCAACATAGTTTTGGAAGTTTTAGCCAGAGCAATCAGAGAAGAAAAAGAAATAAAAGGAATCCAAATCGGAAAAGAAGTAAAGCTGTCACTGTTTGCAGATGACATGATACTATTCATAGAGAATCCTAAAGATGCTACCAGAAAACTACAAGAGCTAATCAATGAATTTGGTAAAGTAGCAGGGTACAAAATTAATGCACAGAAATCTCTTGCATTCCTATACAGTAATGATGAAAAATCTGAAACTGAAATTAAGAAAACACTCCCATTTACCATTGCAACAAAAAGACCAAAATATCTAGGAATAAACCTACCTAAGGAGACAAAAGACCTGTATGCAGAAAATTATAAGACACTGATGAAAGAAATTAAAGATGATACAAACAGATGGAGAGATATACCATGTTCTTCGATTGGAAGAATCAACATTGTGAAAATGACTCTACTATCCAAAGCAATCTACAGATTCAATGCAATCCCTGTCAAACTACCACTGGCATTTTTCACAGCACTAGAACAAAAAATTTCACAATTTGTATGGAAACACAGAAGACCCCGAATAGCCAAAGCAATCTTGAGAAAGAAAAACGGAGTTGGAGGAATCAGGCTCCCTGACTTCAGACTATACTACAAAGCTACATTAATCAAGACAGTATAGTACTGGCACAGAAACAGAAATATAGATGAATGGAACAGAATAGAAATCCCAGAGATAAACCCACGCACATATGGTCACCTTATCTTTGATAAAGGAGGTAAGAATATATAGTGGAGAAAAGACAGCCTCTTCAATAAATGGTGCTGGGAAAACTGGACAGCTACATGGAAAAGAATGAAATTAGAACACTCCCTAACACCATACACAAAAATAAACTCAAAGTGGATTAAAGACCTAAATGTAAGGCCGGACATCATGAAATTCTTAGAGGAAAACATAGGCAGAACACTCTATGGCGTAAATCACAGCAAGATCCTTTTTGACCCACCTCCTAGAGAAATGGAAATAAAAACAAAAATAAACAAATGGGACCTAATGAAACTTAAAAGCTTTTGCACAGCAAAGGAACCCAAAAACAAGATGAAAAGACAACCTTCAGAATGGGAGAAAATATTTGCAAATGAAGCAACTGACAAAGGATTAATCTCTAAAATATACAAGCAGCTCATGCAGCTCAATATCAAAAAAACAAACAACCCAATCCAAAAATGGGCAGAAGACCTAAATAGACATTTCTCCTAAGAATATATACAGATTGCTGACAAACACGTGAAAATATGCTCAGCATCACTAATCATTAGAGAAATGTAAATCAAAACTACAATGAGGTATCACCTGACACCAGTCAGAATGGCCATCCTCTAAAAATCTGCAAACAATAAATGCTGGAGAAGTTGTGGAGAAAAGGAACCTTCTTGCACTGTTGGTTGGAATGTAAATTGGTACAGCCACTATGGAGAACAGTTTGGAGGTTCCTTAAAAAACTTAAAATAGAACTACCATATGACCCAGCAATCGCACTACTGGGCATATACCCTGAGAAAACCATAATTCCAAAAGAGTCATGTACCACAATGTTCATGGCAGCACTATTTACAATAGCCAGGACATGGAAGCAACCTAAGTGTCCATTGACAGATGAGTGGATAAAGAAGATGTGGCACATATATACAATGGAATATTACTCAGCCATAAAAAGAAATAAAACTGAGTTGTTTGTAGTGAGGTGGATGGACCTAGAGACTGTCATACAGAGTGAAGTAAATCAGAAAGAGAAAAACAAATACTGTATGCTAACACATATATATGGAATCTTAAAAAAAAAAAATTCTGAAGAACCTAGGGGCAGGACAGGAATAGAGACACAGATGTAGAGAATGGACTTGAGGACATGGGGAGGGGGAAGGGTACACTGGGATGAAGTGAGAGAATGGCATGGACTTATATATACTACCAAATGTAAAAGAGATAGCTAGTGGGAAGCAGCTGCATGGCACAGGGAGATCAGCTGGGTGCTCTGTGACCACCTAGAGGGGTGGGATAGGGAGGGGTGAGAGGGAGGCCAAGAGGGTGGAGATATTGGGATATATGTATATGTATAGCTGATTCACTTTGTTATAAAGCAGAAACTAACACACCATTGTAAAACAATTATACTCCAATAAAGTTGTTTTAAAATATCCCAATTACATTTTTTTCAGAAAATTTTTTTAAACCCATCCTAAAATCTATACGGAATCTCAAAGGACCCCCAAATGGTGAGAATGATCATGAAAAATAAGGACAAAGTTTTAGGACTCACACTTCCTAATTTCAAAACTTACTACAAAGCTACAGTAATCAAACCAGTGTGGTACTGGCATAAAGACAGACATAGCCCAATGGACTAAAATATGGTCCAGAAATATACCCTCACATATATGATCTAATGATTGTTGACAAGGGTGCCAAGAGCATACAATTGGGAAAAGACAATCTTTTCAACAAATGGTACTGGGAAACTGGATATTCACATGCAAGAGAATGAAGTTGGACCCTTGTCTAATACTGTGTACAAAAACTAACTGAAAATGGATCAGACTTAAATGTAGGACTTTAAACTATAAAACTCTTAGAGGAAAACATAGGGCAAAAGCGTCACAACATTAAAATTGACAGTGATTTCTTGGATATGACACCAAAAGTATAGGCAACAGGGCTTCCCTGGTGGCGCAGTCGTTGAGAGTCCGCCTGCCGATACAGGGGACACAGGTTCGTGCCCCGGTCCAGGAGGATCCCACATGCCACGGAGCAGCTGGGCCCGTGAGCCATGGCCACTGAGCCTGCGCGTCCGGAGCCTGTGCTCTGCAACAAGAGAGACCACAGCAGTGAGAGGCCCGCGTACCAAAAAAAAAAAAAAGTATAGGCAACAAAAGAAAAGAAGAGACAAATTAGACTTCATGAAAATTTTTAAATTTCATGCATCAAAAGACACTATCCCCATATGTATACATATAGCTGATTCACTTTTTTATAAAGCAGAAACTAACACAAAATTGTAAAGCAATTATACTCCAATAAAGATGTTAAAATAAAAAAAGAGGGCTTCCCTGGTGGCGCGGCGGTTGGGAGTCCGCCTGCCGATGCAGGGGACACGGGTTCGTGCCCCGGTCCGGGAGGATCCCACGTGCCGCGGAACGGCTGGGCCCGTGAGCCATGGCCGCTGGGCCTGCGGGTCCGGAGGCTGTGCTCCGCAGCGGGAAGAGGCCGCAGCGGCGAGAGGCCCGCGTACCGTAAAAAAAAAAAAAAAAAAAAAGACATTATCCACAGAATAAAAAGGCAGCCCATAGAATGGGAGAAAACATTTGCAAATTCCTGATAAGGAATTAATACCCAGAATATACAGAGAACTCCTAAAATTCAACAACAAAGAAATAACTAACCTGATGCAAAAATGGGCAAAGGACTTGAATTAACATTTCTCCAAAGGAAATATATAAATGGCCAACAAGCACATGGAAAGGTGCTCAGTATCACAAATCATTAGAGAAATGCAAATCCAAACAACAATGTGATACCACCTCACACACACACACATAGCTATTAGAACAGCTATGATTTTTTAAAAAACAGAAAATAACAAATGTTGGCAAGGATATGGAGAAACTGGAACCCTTGTGCACTGTTGGTGAGAATGTAAAATGGCATAGCTGCTGTGCAAAACAGCTTGGAAGTTCTTCAAAAAATTTAAAAAAGAACTACATATGATCCAGCAATTTCACTTCTGGGTATATACCCAAAAGAATTGAAAGCAGGGTCTTGAAGAGATACTTTTATACCCATGTTCACAGCAACATTATTCACAATAGCTAAAATGTGGAAGCAACTTAAATGTCCATGGATGGATGAATGGATAAGCAAAATGTGGTATATACAGACAATAGAATATTATCCCCCTTAAAAAGGAAAGAAATTGTGACATACGTTACAACTTGGATGAACCTTGATGACATTATGCTAAGTGAAATATTAGTCACAAAAAGATAAATACTGTATGATTCCACTTATATTTAGGTACTTAGAGTTGTCTAATTCACAGAAAGAGAAAGTGGAACGGTGGTTACCAGGTGGGAGGTGGGGGGAGAATAGGGGATTATTGTTTAATGGGGATAGAATTTTGGTTTTACAAGATGAAAAGAGTGATGGGGATGGGTGATGGGGATGGCTGCACAATATTATGAATGAATTTAACATCATTGTACACGTTGAACTGTACATAGGGTTTAACATGGTAAATTTTGCTATGTGTATTTTACGACAGTTTTTTTTTTTTTTAATTTTAAGTAGAGGAAAGCAAGAGAAAACTAACCCATAAAGAAACTGAAACCCTTCAGGAAAATCTGGAGCCTGTGTCTCTCTCACACCTGTGACCCTCAGGATGGAGCTGCACTTCTGCCTGGCCCAGGACTCAGACAACCTGAAGGGTATCTGCGGGGCTGCAGAAGCAGTTTCTCCACACTAACAAAGTGAGTGTGCAGGTCAGTGACAAGACGCATGGGCCTTGGCTGCACTGGGGCTCTGCACCAGCCTTCCAGGACTGCTGCTTCATGCTTGCTTTCCAAAAACTGTAAACTTTTTAAGACCAACCCTAATCTAGGGGGACACACAGGGAAGGGAAGTCTAAGAAATCCAGTTAGAGCTTAGAAACTTGACACAGACCAAAACCACCACAAACCACTCCTTGTCAACCACTTTGGACCACTTTTAGTTTCCAAATTAGAAAAAGAAAAAGCAATATTATCTTCCACCTAATCCAGTGAAATTATCTCGCATTCGACTTAAAACTTGCCTCCAGAAAGAGGAGATGAAGTCCAACATATCAGTTTAAATATCTTTGGGGGATGTTCATTTCTCTTCTTGATGAATAACACTCAACTTTGGGTATCCTGCATCTTATACACTGTGATACAGTAAATCACCACTAACACATCTTATGTCAGATGGTAGGGGAGTGGGAGGGTGGAAAAAAGAAAAGAATTGGTTAAGGGAGGAGGAGATGGAGATGGTGGGGTAGGAGGACCCTAAGCTCCCCTCCCACCACGAGCACATCAAAGTCACATGTACGTGTAGAGCAGTTCTCACTGAAGACTCACTGGAGGCTGGCGGGATGTATAACCAAGGCTGCAAGGAAGGTCCACACGGAGTCAGGTAGGAAAGGAAGAGGAGCGACTGGGTCGGGAACCACTCCTTAGAGGGACACAGAAGAGGCGGAAGCTTGTACAGTCTTGGAGACCCTCCCTGAGGAGTGAGCACTTCAAGCCACATGTTGGGCTCCCCAGCCCTGGGGTCCACCACCAGGAATATGAGTCCCCTTAGCTGGTTTGAAAACCAGTGGGACTAAGAAGAGGGCTGTAAGAAGCCTAGACTCTGCTCATGCAGAGCACGCACACACCTGCTTACTCCTGGGAACAAGGTGGAGGGAGGAGACTGGAAACATCCAGGGCTCTGGCCAGTTTCCAGCGACAGCCCCACTGCAGGCCCCGCCCGCACTGGGCACATGCTCCAGCCTCTCTTGCTTTGGCGCAGCTCCCCACTAGGGCGAAGGCTGCTGTTGCCAAGGAGGGAGTGGGGTTGGGGGGACAGGGCCGGCTCCGCATCTGAAGGGGCTGAGAACGGCCACTGCTCGCACTTGTGGAGGTGGTGGACTGGGAGCTGTGTCGGGTCTGCTGGGGTGCAAGGGCTGTCCCAGCGCACACCCTGGCCCACAACGGGCACCCACTCTGGCCCCTCTTGTCCCAGCTCTGCTCTCCTTGAGGTGAAGGTGCCATTGCTGGGAAGGGGGAGAGTGCGCCCTTAGAGAGACCAGAACCAGATCAGACCCGACCCTCAGGGCTTCTGCCTCAGCAACTTGAGACCTGACCCTTCCCCAGTAGGGGGTTGATGACCCCTGAATAAAGGAGAAGCTCTGGCTCACACCTGGCTTGGGCTCCAGCCCCTCCATCTCCAGCCTCACCACCTACCAAGGTGGTAGCTGCCAGCACACCCTGGGAGCAGATATGACCGGTGCTCACATCAGAGCCAGCTCTCCCACCAAAGGCTCTGGGCACACACAGACCGCATAGGGACACTCCCACACAAGGACACCCCTTCCAGACCAGGAAAGGTGACTGCTTCACCTAATCACATAGATACAGAGAAACTTAAGCAAAATTAAAAGACAGAGTAACTGGTCTCAATTGAAAGAGCAAGAGAAAACCCCTGAAAAAACAGCTAATGAAACAAATAAACAATGTACCAAAGAATTCAAAGCATTAGTCATAAGAATGTTAACTGAACTTGGGAGAATCAACTATACTTTAATTTTAATATATTTATATTAATATATTTATATATAGGTACAAATTTCACATCAGAATAAGGAACCATCTTAGAATTCCGCCTACCCTACTCAGGATCAATCTGTTCTTCTCATGGTCCATGCATGCATGACTCCAAGAACTTGGGCCGTCAGGTTACAAAAATGGACATGGTTTACACCCTAAGACACATGAGGTCATGGGACGATGGTCCAGAATGCTTTCTTAATCTGAAACTACCTCACATAAGGCTACTTTGCTGTGCACGATGCTGCATTTTCCACATCAGACGATGGCTGTGCCATGTTTGTACCCAAGGCCTTCGAGGCTGCTGTCCGTGGTGCTGACTTGGTCCAGCCGTCTGTTTACGCCACTGTCCATGGTTCTGCTTTTGTTTTTCTGCACAGCATAATGATATTTTTTAAAAAACAGACTTTGTTCTTTTAGAATAGTTTTAGGTTAACAGATAAATTGAGCAGGAAATACAGAGAGTTCCCTATACTCCAGTGCACCCCACATACACCCACAGTCTCACCTATTATTAATATGTTGAATCAGTGTGCTCTATTTGTTATAAATGATGAACCAATATTAATATATTAATATATTATTATTAACTGAAGTCTATAGTTAACATTATGGTGTTACAGTAGTTACTTTATGTGTACAACTCTATGAGTTTTGACAAATGCACAATGTCATTTGCATCCAGAGGCCCCCAGGCTACTGTCCATGGAACTGCCTTGGTCAGATATGCTGTTTAAGCTGCAGACCATGTAGCCACAAATTCAGCATCATACAGTATAATTTTACTGCCCTGATGATCCCCTGTACTTCACCTATTCATTCCTCACCCCTCCCCTGCAAGTGCCTGGCTACCAATGATCTTTCTTCTGTCTGTATAGAGGTGCCTTTCTGAAAATCATACAGTTAGAATCACACAGCATGTAGCCTTCTCCAATTGGCTTCTTTTACTTAGCAATATGCATTTAAGATTCCTCCATGTGTTTTTGTGGCTTGATAGCTTATTTATTTTTTATTAACTTCTTTTTTAACAGCTTTATGGAGGTATAATTGATATATAAAATACCTGCATGTATTTAATGTATACATGAGTTTGGACACATGCATACACCTATGAAACCATCACTACAATCAAGGTAACAGACATATCCATTACCTCTAAAAGTTTCCTTGTGCCTTTGGGTTTATTGTTTTGGAGGTGTGTGTGTGTGTGTGTGTGTAGAACACTTAACATGAGATCTTCTCTCTAAAAAATGTTGAGGTGCACAGTGCAGTGTTGTTACCTCAGGTACTATATCGTATAGCAGATCCTAGAACTTAACTCATTTTGCATTTCTGAAACTTTATACCCATTGAACAGCAAAGGAATCAAAAACTATCACCACAAAAAAAAATCAATGAAACACAGGGACTTCCCTGGCAGTCCAGTGGTTAAGACTCCCTGCTTCCAGTGCAGGGGGCGCAGGTTCAATCCCTGGTCAGGGAACTAAGATCCTGCATGCAGTGTGATGCAGCCCAAAAAAAAAAAATCAATGAAACACAAAGTAAGGGAACAAGAAAGAAAAAGAGGAACAAAATAACTACAAGATAGAGAGAAAACTATTAACAAAATGGTGATAGTAGGCATTTTCCTACCAATAATTACTTTTAAAGTAAATGGTTAAATTATCCAGTCAAAAGATATAGGGTGGCTGAATGGAGGAAAAACAAGACCCAGCTATGTGCTGTCCACAAGAGACTCACTTTAGATTTAAACACACACATGGGCTGAAAGTGAAGGGATGGAAAACAGTGTTCCGTGAAAATGGTAAACAAAAGAAAGCTGGGACGGGCACATTTAGCCAAAACAGACTCTAAAGTCAAAAACAGTCACAGAGACTAAGAAGGACATTATACAATGATGAAAGGATCGATTCAACAGAAACAGATAGCTCATTTCTCTTTATTGCAAAATACTATCCCATTGTCTGGATGTACCACACTATTAATCCAGCTCACCTACTGAGGGACATGTTGGTTGCTTCCAAGTTTGGGCAATTATGAGCACAGCATCTATAAACATTTATCAACTATAAACATCTGTGTGCAGGTTTTGAGGAGGACATAAGTTTTCAGCCATTTGGATAAATATCTAGCAGTGCAGTTGTCGGTTTGTATGGTAAGATTATGTGTAGATTTTTAAGAAACTGCCAAAGTGGCTTCCAAACTGGCTGCGCCATGCTGCGCTCCACCAAGAGTGGGTGAGCGTTCCCGCGGCTCCACCTCCTCTCCAGCGTTTGGAACTGTCAGGGTGTTTGTTCCTTGTTTCCAGATTTCCACCATTTTAAAGCTGTGTAGTGGTATGTCACTGCTGTTTAAATTCGCAGTCTCTAATGACATGTGATATGGAGCATCTTGTCATGTACTTATCTGTGTCTGTATGTCTCCTGCGGTGAGAGGTCTGCTCAGATCTTTTGCTCATGTTTAAATCGGGTTGTTTGTTTCCTCACTGTTGGATTTTAACAGTGCTCTGCACATTTTGGACACAGCTGCGTGTTTTGCATGTTTCTAGACATCTGTGGCTTGTGTTTTCATTCTCTTGACTGTCTTTCGCAGGCAGACACTTTTCATTTTAAGTAAGTTCAGCTAATGAATTTTTCTTTTTCATGAAGTGTGCTTTTGGTGTTGTATCTAAAATCTCATTGCCAACACCATGATCACCTAGATTTTCTGCTATTTTCTAGAAGTTCCATAGTTTTATGTTTTATATTTAGGTCAATGAGTTAATTTTGTGACTGCTGTTAAGTTTACACTTAGGTTCATTTTGTGCATGTGGACATCCAGATGTTTCAGCACCATCTGTTGAAAAGACTACCCCTTCTCCATCAAATTACCTTTGCTCCAGTCCACTTGGAGGTGGACCTGGGTGGGGAGAGGTCACCCCTTACCTGAGCTCCTTAGGTGATTCTAGAATGTTCTGTCGCTGAGGGGGACATGCAATCAGATGGCCTAAGCTATGCGAAGAAAAATTATTTCTAACAGAATTCTGCACCCAAACTGATAATAAAATGTAAGGGTAGAATAAAGACATTCTCAGACATGTGGGATCTCAAAAACCTTTCCCTCCAGACATCCTCTCTCAGCAAGCCAAAGCGGACGGCCCTCAGATCTGAGCTCTCCACGTCAGCTCCCCTGGGTCTCCAGCCTGAGGGCCGCCCTGCACATTGTGGATTACCATCATGTGAGCCACGGCCTTATAGTAAATCTCCTTCTAGATACAGATGAGACAGAGACAGAGACAGACACAGGTACAGACATAGGTGCATCCTATTGATTCTGTTTCCCTGGAGACTAATATGTCCTGAGACACAATGGAGTTTTCTTCCAACGCAAAGGAACCAACTGACTCCAGAGAGGATGGGAGGGCAGGTCCAATGCACTTAGCAGCAGTCCTGAAGAGGGGGTCAAAGTTGCACTGGAAAGCCAGATGGAGAGCCCAGCACCAAGGCCTGATTAAGTCTAAAGGCCATGTTTCCATACGTACAATGTGAGAATGCTAAGTTCTAAGCATTGGGTCCGTTCTGTTCCCTGGCGGCATTTTTCTTTCTAAATGGTGCGTAAAGTAATAGAGCACCGCGCAAGGCACTGCATCTTGGATATGAAGGACGATGGGTGTCACAAACCTGCTGAAAAGTGGGGCGGGCACTTGTAATCTGCAGTGGGTGCCCACCAGGCACACGAGCTTCTCGAGAAGGTGGCCTCCATGTGGTCCTGCTATGGGCAGCCGGAGCCCTTCTCCACCTTTAGAGACAAAATGTAGAGACTCCCCCTAGGAAAGAATCCTTTCTCTAGGATTCTTTCTCTAGGAAAGAATACTGTGTTACCGGGGCTCTTGCACTTGGCTCGGCTGTGAAGGTGAGTCCCGCCGTCGGGAGGAATGTGGCAACCTTCCACGCTTGAGGCAGGGGAAGGGGACCAATCAACGCCCCACGCCCACGCCCAGACACAAAGGTCACAGCCAAGGGGCTGCGCTCTCCTCCTGGTCACCGCTGGTCCTGCACCGCGACACGTGTCACTGTCTTCACGGCAGCTGCGCCGTCTTGGGGAAGGGCTCACACATCGCGGAGCCACTGTCCTAACAACAGTGCCACGCCTGACAAATTCCAGCTCAGTTAGCTGGGCGGGAGCCTCCACCAGGCGATGGCGAGTGCTCTGAAGTCATCAGACAACAAACCTCAGCGTGCAGAGTCGTCTGTGAGCCCCCGGGGAGGGGTTAACCCACATTCTCTCCCGGAACCTCCCCCGGCCACTGCTCCTTCAGTCCTCGGGAGCCCCTCCCACGCCCACACCTTCCTTCCCAGTGAGCTGCGGGCCCCCTCTGCACCAGGAGAGAGCCCCCACCCCCAGGGAGCCGGGGGAGCAAGACCCAGGCAGCAGCATCTGGCCAACCTTTGGCCCATTCCACCTGCAGCTGCTGCCGCTGGGCGCGCAAGAACACAAGCGCCGAGTCTCCTTCTGTAAATGCGCAACCGCCCTGCTTGCGCCTGCACGTCTACGGGTCCCACCGCGGACTCAGCAGCCTCGCTGCTCCAGGACAGAGCCCACCCACCGTGCGGCTGCCATCGCCCACCAAGCAGCCTGCTTGCGTGTCCTGGCGGGTCTCAGCCCAGGGTGGACTCTGCCGCGGGGGCCGCTGCCCCATCGTGGGAGGCGGGGTGCAGCGGGGGTCGGGGAACCAGGCCTAACTCTGCCTCGGCCGCATCCACGTGACGGGCGGAGGGGCCGGCCCAACGGGGTGCTAACGGCACCCTGGTCGTCAAACTCTACAGGGATGGGGCGGGGACGGGGTTTTCTGATTCTCAAGACTCTGGGTGCAGCCCAGCGGGAGCCCCAGGAGCCGGCGCCCACCCACGCTTAGTGGATTGAGAGCAGTCGAGAAGGACGCAGTGGGGGGAGTGCTTGCTGACACGGGTGTGGGCCGAACGTGGGGAGCCCCAGATGTGCCCCTCTGAGGTAAGAATTATTCTGAGCCATGGGCAAGTTAAAAAGCAAACAAGAAAAAACCCTCGCCTCCCACCTTCCACCGGGAGGGGCAGGGCGATTCCTCAGGGCGCAGCAGGCCCTTATCAGCCCGTCACCACTGGAGGGTGTTCAGGTTAAGCCCGACTCATGCCTCCCCACACCCGCATCTGCCTTCCCATGTACCCGGGCCCAGGAGCTCAAAGTCCCCTTCCTCTGTCTTGTCACCTGTCTGGAACAGCGCCAACCTTCCTGCCGGGACATACCCTGAGCTCCGTGTGCACGCGCGCGCGTTCTTAAATTTCTGGCCGCTCCCTCTGGGTGACCTGTCAGGTCACGATGGTCCAATGCCTATTAGAAGGAAAGAGAAAGTACTTTAGGAAGCCAGTCAGCCATGAAAAGGTCAAGGAAGTGACCCAAGAGAAAGAAGAAAACGCAGCTCTTCATGATGCCTTGTGGAGGTGTTTAGAAAGTTTACTAACAGAGGCCCCTTCACTCCTGAGGGGCAATCCCTGCTGGGACAACATTTCATCAGCCAGCCTGCCCCTGATATCAGGCAAAACCCCAAAAGTCACAGTTAGGCCCACAAACCCCTATGCACCAGCTCGCAGAGGTGGTCTTGTGGGTATTTAATAATCAAGATCAACCGGAGGGGGGAGAAAGAACTCAGCATGAGTAGAGGCATGTCAGAGCTCAAGCTCAGCTGATAGCCCAGCTGTCAGCCACGTTTTGCAAACTCGGGAGAACCCAAAGGACACAAGAAAGTTCAACCATCAGTCCGGAAGTAAGACCAGAAAAGGGGAATGCTTCAAATGCAAGCCGACTGGCCATTGGGCCCATGAATGCCAGAAGGAGACCCCAGGCCATGCCCAGTCTGCAAGCAGACGGGTCAGCAGAGTGGGACTGCCCTCGGTCCCGAAGGGGAAGGGGGGTTCCTGCTCCTGGGACGGCCATGCTGGGTGACGGAGTCAGCCCGGGGATTCTGGCAGCTCCCCCCAACGAGATGTCCATCTCCATCAAGGGGCCCCGGGCGTCCTTGACGTGGCAGGTAGCAAGATCGACTTTTTAGTCCATACGGGAGCCTCTTACTCTGTCCTGATTTCTCACACTGGCCTCTTTCCTCTAAAAGCTGCACTGTAACTGGTGTCGACGGAAAGCCCCTCACCCGTTACTTCACTGGGCCTCTCGTTTGCCGGCTTCAACAGCCTTTGAGCTCGCATGCCTTTCTGCTTGTCCCCGAAAGCCCCAGCCCACTGCTGGGGAGAGAGCTTCTGGGATCCCTTGGGGCCATATTATGAGTAGGAGACCCTGAGCAACCCCTTATTTTGACCCTAACTGAGGCTAATGAGAAGAGGGAGCTAGATCCTATCCCTAAGCACATCTCTGCAGATACGGTGACCCCTGAGAAGGCCATCAACGTGCTAGCTGCTGCCCAAGGGGGAATGTGCGCCATGTTAAAGGAACAACGCTGGTTTTGGGTAAACCAAACAGGTCAAGTCCAAAAAGGTACTCAGGGCTTCTTATCTGAGGCCTCTCACTCAGGGAGCAGGCAGCCCAGGGGTGGCTCTCACCTGGCCCTTGTTCTCTCAGTTCCTTCCACTCATAGGACCTTGAACCTCTATCTTTCCTCTTCTCCTCTTTGGCCCATGTCTGTTTATCCTCTTAGAAAGATTTGTCTCCTCTAGATTATGGCAATTCCATGTGAAGATGATGGGATGCAGGGATTCCAGCCGCTCCCTGAAACAGATCCTGTCAGGGTGGCAGCGGAACTCAGCCTGGGGCCCCGTAACAAGGCAGGCGAGAGTTCTGTGGCCCCAGTTAGGCAGGGTCCATGAGCCCAATACCAGCCCGAAGAAGCTACAGAAGAGGGGCCATCGCCCTGTATCCTGCCAATAAAGGCTTCTTGGGCCCACACATCTCAGGGGCGATTTGAGGCAGGAGACAGACGAGCCCAGCACAGGAATCAGTTCAACCTCTGTCTCCTAACTTTTCCTAGTAAAATTCATTAAAGAATCCCTTGCCACCTGAGCACACCTTGAGGAGGTGCCTGTGGTCCCTGGGGAGCAGGAGGTTCCCCACCCCGAGGACGTGGACAAGGGGCCAGAGGGAAGGGGACAGAGGGCAGCTCTGGGCCCCGAGGACCCAAGTGTCCAGCCAGGCTCCGCCTCAAGAGTCCTTCAATTCCCACTGAGACCCCGGTTCAGGCTCCACCACGCCTGCACCACTGGCCTCCAGCCCAGACTCACCGCCCCTCCCCACATGAAGGTAAAGGCAACAGTCCCCATCCCCGTGGGCAAACCCTGAGGGGCTCATTCAGTGGTCAGTGCAGGAGGCCGCAGGAACACAGCTGCACAAGCACCAGGGTGGAGGCCGGCATCAGCCTCCTGGGGCCCCAGTCACCACCCAGCCGTCCACCCACTGAGCTCACGCAGACAGGCCAGTCCTCAGGCCCCATCCCGCCAGCCTGCCCGGACGTCCCGATGAATAAGCGATAGTTGTCTGGGGCTGGCCGCCACCGTCCTCGAGAAGAAAGCTGGGAGCCGCGCAGGCAGGAGCCACAGGCACCAGGGAGAGGGCCGGCTGGCCAAGCACAGTGGTGGGCATGGGCTGAGCCTCCTCCTGAGGGTAAAGAGCTGGAGAAGCCCACCCACAAGGGGCTCTGAAGTCCCATGGAAACGGGGCAGAGCACATGTGACACAGGGCAGGACTCCTTCATATACGAAGAGCACTCGGCAACCAATGACAAGAAAGAAATGTGAGCAGTGGGTCCTGCACTGTAAGGAAAAACCGAGTGGCCAATAACAGGAAGAAAAGGTTTCAATTATTAGGAAAGGTAAAATAAGGAGGAAACTAGGGGCAGTGAGTGACCTTCTTGGCCTCTTAGGGCCTGTGAGCAGTTAAGACCATTCTTCAGGGCCCGGTGGCCTCCTTCCCAGCATACGAGTGCCCAGACTCTGTTGACAGGAGAGTCCACTTGCGGCAAAGGCCCTTCTGAGAGCCGCCATCTGCGCTGGGAGACCAGGCGTCCCAAGGACTCCGACACGGACCATGCAGCCTGCTAAGGTCGGGCATAGAAAACCCAGGATTGGGCAACTCTGAGGCTTGTCCAGAGAGCCTGAGTGTTTGGTTCCAATAGAACATGAGAGGGGCAGTAGAGCACTTCACACAAGGTCAAGGGCGCAGCCCTGCTCTGCTCTGCCCCCTCACACCGACACTCCCTGGGGATCTGCTCCGGAGGCGGGCAGGATGTCCTGGGGATCTGTGCTGGGGGAGGTGGCTGTGGTGCCCATCAGAGTTCAGAGGCCCAGAGGGCTCAGGCGAGGGGCCTATTACCCAGGGTGCTGTGGGCCGAGCAGACATATTCCCTCAGGAGGGTGGAGCCGTGATGGCCGGGGTTCCCACTCTGTCCCCTGGGTCCCTGGGCCCCACTCACCACACCACAAACACCAAAATAATGCATCTCTGTGGCATCTGGACTTCCCCAGGCCCTCTGAGACAGAAAACACCAAAAGAAAAGGGAACTTCAGGAAGCAAGCCATGCCGCTGGGTTTCAGTCCTGTTCTTAGTATTTGCAGGGTTGTGGACAAGGAGTTCACACTTCCAGGAACTGGTTACCAGTCCTAGGAAGCAGGGCTGCAGACACAGAGCACAGCCCTGAAGAGCCACATCTGCCTGGGGCCAGAGCAGGGAGGGGGCGTGGAGCCCTGGGCTGCAGGGGAGCGAGGCCAGCAACCCAAGCCTTGGTGAGTGGGGTCTGAGAGGACCAGGGCAGGCAGTGGAATGGAGCCACGGAGGGAAGACTGGCCTCGGGGACCCACAGAGCGGCGGGAGCAGCCCAGCGGGCACGGGGAAGGCGGGCTGCCCAGGGCTCACGTGCTGCCCAGGGCAGGGACTAGGGAGCCCAGGCAGGGGCGTGTCCACACCAACAGGGCTGGAAACACAGGGGCGGCAGAGCTCGGTGGGGCTGCTTGGCCTTCGAGGACCGTGATGGGCTGGGGGACGGGAGCCTCAGGGCTTCGCTCAGCCAGATGTACTGCAGGCACAGGGCTGGGCTGGGGCTGAGGACGAGGCCAGGATGGACAGGTGGCTCTGAGCGAGGACAGAGGGAGGACGCTGGCTAGCACAGGGGAAGGAAAGCCCCCCCCATGGCGGGGGGCTGAGGGTCCGGTCCAGGACAGTGGGGCCGGCTTGAGTCTCAGGGCAGTGGCAGGCAGGGTGGCGGTGGGCTCTGGGCTGGGGCCGGGGCCCAGGACAGCAGGAGCGCCGGGAGCACAGCAGGCAGGGCTGGCCTGGGCTCCTGTGTGCCCCGAGCTGGCCGCACAGGGGAGGGGCTGAGCACGCAGCTGCACAGGCTACAAAGGGGCAGGGGAAGCCAGGGCCTGAGGGCCGGGAGCAGGGGCTGGGGGCCGGGAGCGGGGAGGCAGAGGGCAGGTGACCCGGCAACTGGAGGGAGAAACGACCAGAGCAGGATGCCGGGGTGGTGGGAGAAAGAGGGTGAAGCTCGGAAGGCCAGGAGCTCCTCTGGGAGGGGCCCACGGTGCGACAGGGGCTCTGCCAGGGGAGAGGGGTTGAACACAGGGTGGGCACCTAGCGACTCCAGGGAACAGAGCTCAGCCCTGGGAACGAAAGGAGGCAGGAGGGAAGCTGCACTAGGGTGAGGGCTCGGGGATGGGCCAGAGGGGCAGGGGTGCTGAGGGCCAGAGCTCCAGGGACAAGTGGCAGGGAGGCAGCAGGTGAGCAGGGGGCTGGGAGGGCAGGGGGCTGCCTGGGAGCTTTGGGGGAGCAGGTAGAGCTAGTGTAGGTGAACCTGGGGCAGGGAGGGCAGGGGGCTGTCCGGGAGCTTTTGGGGAGCAGGTAGAGCTAGTGTAGGTGAGCCTGGGGCTGGGGGGGTAGGGGGCTGCCCGAGAGCTTTGGGGGAGCAGGTAGAGCTAGTGTAGGTGAACCTGGGGCAGGGAGGGCAGGGGGCTGCCCGGGAGCTTTGGGGGAGCAGGTAGAGCTAGTGTAGGTGAGCCTGGGGCAGGGAGGGCAGGGGGCTGCCCGGGAGCTTTGGGGGAGCAGGTAGAGCTAGTGTAGGTGACCTGGGGCTGGGAGGGCAGGGGGCTGCCTGGGAGCTTTGGGGGAGCAGGTAGAGCTAGTATAGGTGACCTGGGGCTGGGAGGGCAGGGGGCTGCCTGGGAGCTTTGGGGGAGCAGGTAGAGCTAGTGTAGGTGAACCTGGGGCAGGGAGGGCAGGGGGCTGCCCGGGAGCTTTGGGGGAGCAGGTAGAGCTAGTGTAGGTGAACCTGGGGCAGGGAGGGCAGGGGGCTGCCTGGGAGCTTTGGGGGAGCAGGTAGAGCTAGTGTAGGTGACCTGGGGCTGGGAGGGCAGGGGACTGCCTGGGAGCTTTGGGGGAGCAGGTAGAGCTAGTGTAGGTGAACCTGGGGCAGGGAGGGCAGGGGGCTGCCCGGGAGCTTTGGGGGAGCAGGTAGAGCTGGTGTAGGTGAGCCTGGGGCTGGGGGGGTAGGGGGCTGCCCGAGAGCTTTGGGGGAGCAGGTAGAGCTAGTGTAGGTGAACCTGGGGCTGGGAGGGCAGGGGGCTGCCCGGGAGCTTTGGGGGAGCAGGTAGAGCTAGTGTAGGTGACCTGGGGCTGGGAGGGCAGGGGGCTGCCCGGGAGCTTTTGGGGAGCAGGTAGAGCTAGTGTAGGTGACCTGGGGCTGGGAGGGCAGGGGGCTGCCTGGGAGCTTTGGGGGAGCAGGTAGAGCTACTGTAGGTGAACCTGGGGCAGGGAGGGCAGGGGGCTGCCCGGGAGCTTTGGGGGAGCAGGTAGAGCTAGTGTAGGTGAGCCTGGGGCTGGGGGGGTAGGGGGCTGCCCGAGAGCTTTGGGGGAGCAGGTAGAGCTAGTGTAGGTGAACCTGGGGCTGGGAGGGCAGGGGGCTGCCCGGGAGCTTTAGGGGAGCAGGTAGAGCTAGTGTAGGTGACCTGGGGCTGTGGGGGCAGGGGGCTGCCTGGGAGCTTTGGGGGAGCAGGTAGAGCTAGTGTAGGTGAACCTGGGGCAGGGAGGGCAGGGGGCTGCCCGGGAGCTTTGGGGGAGCAGGTAGAGCTAGTGTAGGTGACCTGGGGCTGGGAGGGCAGGGGGCTGCCTGGGAGCTTTGGGGGAGCAGGTAGAGCTAGTGTAGGTGACCTGGGGCTGGGAGGGGAGGGGACTGCCTGGGAGCTTTGGGGGAGCAGGTAGAGCTAGTGTCGGTGAACCTGGGGCAGGGAGGGCAGGGGGCTGCCCGGGAGCTTTGGGGGAGCAGGTAGAGCTGGTGTAGGTGAGCCTGGGGCTGGGGGGGTAGGGGGCTGCCCGAGAGCTTTGGGAGAGCAGGTAGAGCTAGTGTAGGTGAACCTGGGGCTGGGAGGGCAGGGGGCTGCCTGGGAGCTTTGGGGGAGCAGGTAGAGCTAGTGTAGGTGAACCTGGGGCAGGGAGGGCAGGGGGCTGCCCGGGAGCTTTGGGGGAGCAGGTAGAGCTGGTGTAGGTGAGCCTGGGGCTGGGGGGGGTAGGGGGCTGCCCGAGAGCTTTGGGGGAGCAGGTAGAGCTAGTGTAGGTGAACCTGGGGCTGGGAGGGCAGGGGGCTGCCCGGGAGCTTTGGGGGAGCAGGTAGAGCTAGTGTAGGTGACCTGGGGCTGTGGGGGCAGGGGGCTGCCTGGGAGCTTTGGGGGAGCAGGTAGAACTAGTGTAGGTGAACCTGGGGCAGGGAGGGCAGGGGGCTGCCCGGGAGCTTTGGGAGAGCAGGTAGAGCTGGTGTAGGTGAGCCTGGGGCTGGGGGGGTAGGGGGCTGCCCGAGAGCTTTGGGGGAGCAGGTAGAGCTAGTGTAGGTGAACCTGGGGCTGGGAGGGCAGGGGGCTGCCCGGGAGCTTTGGGGGAGCAGGTAGAGCTAGTGTAGGTGACCTGGGGCTGGGGGGGCAGGGGGCTGCCTGGGAGCTTTGGGGGAGCAGGTAGAACTAGTGTAGGTGAACCTGGGGCAGGGAGGGCAGGGGGCTGCCCGGGAGCTTTGGGGGAGCAGGTAGAGCTAGTGTAGGTGATCTGGGGCTGGGAGGGCAGGGGGCTGCCTGTGAGCTTTGGGGGAGCAGGTAGAGCTAGTGTAGGGGAGCCTGGGGCTGGAGGGCAGGGCGCCAGGGGCTGCCTCAGGGCTTCTGGGGAGCAGGTAGAGCTAGTGTAGCTGAGCCTTGGGCTGGGAGTGCAGGGGCCTTCCTGGGAGCTTTTGGGGAGCAGGTAGAGCTTCTGCAGGTGAGTACGGGGCTGGGAACGTAGGGGGCTTCCTAGTAGCATTGGGGGAGCAGGTAGAGCTAGTGTAGGTGAGCCTGGGGCTGGGAGGGCAGGGGGCTGCCCTGGAGCTTTGGCGGAACAGGTAGAGCTTCTGCAGGTGAGCACGGGGCTGGGAGAGCACGGGGCTGCCTGGGAGCTTTGGGGGAGCAGGTAGAGCTAGTGTAGGTGAGCCTGGGGCTGCGGGGGTAGGGGGCTGCCCGAGAGCTTTGGGGGAGCAGGTAGAGCTAGTGTAGGTGAACCTGGGGCTGGGAGGGCAGGGGGCTGCCCGGGATCTTTGGGGGAGCAGGTAGAGCTAGTGTAGGTGACCTGGGGCTGGGGGGGCAGGGGGCTGCCTGTGAGCTTTGGGGGAGCAGATAGAGCTTCTGTAGGTGAACACAGGGCTGGGAGTGTAGGGGGCTTCCCAGGAGCCTTGGTGGAGCAGGTAGAGCTAATGCAGGTGAGCCTGGGTCTGGGAGGGCAGGGGGCTGCCCATGAGTTTTGGGGGAGCAGGGAGAGCTTCTGCAGGTGAGCCCGGATCCAGGATGGCAGGGGGCTGCCTGGGAGCTTTGGGGGAGCCGGTAGAGCTAGTGTAGCTGAGCCTGGGACTGGGTGGGCAGGGGGCTGCCCGGGAGCTTTGGGGAACCAGGTAGAGCTAGTGTAGGTGACCTGGGGCTGGGAGGGCAGGGGGCTGCCTGGGAGCTTTGGGGGAGCAGGTAGAGCTTGTGCAGGTGAGCCTGGGCCTGGGAGGGCAGTGGGCTGCCCGAGAGCATGAGGGAGCAGGTAGAGTTTCTGCAGCTGAGCATGGTGGGTGGAAGGGTAAGGGGCTGCCCCAGGAGCTTTGGGGTAGCAGGTATGCCTTGTGCAGGTGAACAGGAGCCTGGGAGGGGATGGGACTGCCCTGGGAGCTTTGGGGAGCAGGGAGAGCTTGTGCAGGTGAGCAGGGGTTTGGGAGGACAGGGACCTGCCCAGGACCTCAGCAGACCAGGTACTGGGGTGAGCAGGTGAGTAGGCAAGTGTCATAGGGTGCAGGGACCGTTGGTGCTGTGGGCCCAGCGCTCCAGGGACAGTAGGCAGTCCGACGCCAGCTGAGCAGATGACATGAGGGTACAGCATCCCTGAGCTGAGCCCAGAGACCTGAGCCTAGGGGACTGGCAGGGCAGGACGCAGGGCAGCTGGCAGTGGGGGCAGAGCAGGGAGTCCTACAGGAGAGCGGGCTGGGGGCCCCCCTGGGGTGTGCGGAGGGCCCAGGGCAGGAGAGAAGGGACGCAAGGGCAGGGACGACTCAGGCCTGAGACGGTGAACCGGAGCTCAGATGGGCAGAGGCTAGACACTCGATGGACAGGAAGCCCGGGCTCAGCTGAGGGGCCAGGATGAGGGGTGGAGGCAGGTGAGGGAGCATCTAGAGGAGGGGAACCTGAGTGCCCTGAGAAAGGAGAGCAGCCTTTCCGCTGGAGCTCAGGGGGCTGGTAAGGCCGGGCGCAGGGGGCTACCCCAAGAACTCAGGGGAGCAGGCGGGGTTGTGCAGGGCAGCAGGGGGCTGCGAGGGCAGGGGCTGCCCACGAGCCCTGGGGTCAGGGGACGAGGGCCTGAGCTAAAGGTGCTTTGGTCTGGTGGGAGGGGCCAGGCGGACGGCAAGGCCGGGTGGAGAGAGGACCATGGGAGGGAAGGTCTCTGGGGCTGAAGGGGCACGGGCGACCCTGAGGGGACCCAATGGGCCGCAGTTCTTGTACCCAGGGTCCCAACCCTGTTCCAGGAGACTGTAGGAGCTGGGACAGGAGGGGTGAATGTGCAGAAGTGAGGTGGGGTTGACAGGGCAGTGGACCTGGCAGAGGGGAAACGAGGGGCTCTTTAGGGGCTCAGACGGGTCTGCATACCTGGGCTGCGCAGAGCAGGGTCAGAGGGGACAGGTCCAGCCGGGGAATGGGGCTTGGGGTGCCAGCACCCTGCAGGAGGAGAAGGCCAGGGGCAGTGCAAGGCTCCCGGGGATGCCAATGGGCAGAGTGATCCAGAACACACAGGCCCTGGGTGGCAAAGAGCAGGCCAGGACAAGGGGACAGGAGCAGAGCAGGGTAGTGGGCTCAGGGAGCAGTAGCCACTGGTCAGGGCTCAGACCGAGGGCCTGATCAGGCCAGACACCCACAGGAGGGTAGGGACCCCGGGGATCTGTTAGACCCTGGGCTCAGTGGTCACCCAGCACTGGCCCCCAGCTGTGTCTGGGGCCCACAGCTGCAGACGCAGGGACCTGGGGTGGGAGACAGCCATGCTGGGCCGCTGGTCTTCAGACTCGCTGGAAGCACAAGGTCACTGGGCTCAGCAATGGCCCAGGCCTGCACGCCTGATGCCCTGCCTGGACCCTCGCAGGGGTGAGGCCCTGGCAGTCACACGGCCTCCTCCCTCACAGTCTCCGTCAAGGCCCCGGAAGTCTACACTCTGGATTCCAGCTGTGGGAGCACAACCGGCTCCACAGTGGTCGTGGGCTGCCTGGTCTCGAGCTACATCCCTGAGCCAGTGACCGTGACCTGGAACCCGGGCGCCCAACCCAGTGACGTGCACACCTTCCCATCCGTCCGAGGGTCCTCGGGGCTGTACTCTCTCAGCAGCACTGTGACTGTGCCTGCCAGCACCCCGTCCGGCAAGACCTTCACCTGCAACGTAGCCCACCCGGCCAGCAGCACCAAGGTGGACAAGCGCATCGGTGAGAGGACGGGCCGCAGGGAGGGTGTCCACTACGAGACAGGCCCGGGGTCAGCCCTCCCACCTGAACGGACCGCACACCAGGGATGGTGAATCCCACCCAGGGTGTCACAGGAGGCCTGTCTCTCTCCCTCACCTGAAGGCCTCCCAGGCTCAGGGAGGGGGTCCTCTGGGCGTTTCCACCAGGTCCAGGGTGGGCACAGGCTGGACGCCTCCCCCAGCCCCTGGGGCCACAGAGTGGGCACAGGTCTCACCTGCCAAAACCTGCCCCTGCCCTAAGCCCAGCCCCAGGCCGTCCCCAACCCCGGTAACCTCCAGTCTGTTCTCTGCAGAGTTCAAGGGCTCCACAACTCACCCATGCCCCAAGTGTCCCGAATGCCACAAGTGTCCCGAATGCCAACAGTGTCCCAAATGTCCACGTAAGTCAGCCGGCCTCATCCTACGCACCTCGGGGGTGGACCTCGCCCAGGCGTGGCCTTGGGGCTTGGGGGAAGGGGATGGATGGGTGCCCAAGAGGAGGTCTACCCAGGGGCTGACTCCCTACCGTGTCTCCCCAACCAGCCCCTGAGCTCCCAGGAGGACCGTCCGTCTTCATCTTCCCCCCGAAACCCAGGGACACCCTCACAATATCCCAAACTCCCGAGGTCACCTGCGTTGTGGTTGACGTGGGCCACGAGGACCCCGATGTCACGTTCTCCTGGTATGTGGACGATGTAGAGGTGCGTACGGCCAAGACGAAGCCAAGGGAGGAGCAGTTCAACAGCACCTACCGTGTGGTCAGCGCCCTGCCCATCCAGCACCAGGACTGGCTGAAGGGAAAGGAGTTCAAGTGCAAGGTCAACAACAAAGGCCTCCCGGCCCCCATCGAGAGGACCATCTCCAAGGCCAAAGGTGGGTCAGGTAGACGGGCGCAGGAGGGTCCCTGGGGGCCAAGAGCAGTGACCATCGTGCTAACAGCCATACCTCTCCCCACAGGGCAGCCCCGGGAGCCGCAGGTGTACGTACTGGCCCCAGCGCGGGAAGAGCTGGCCAAGAGCTCGGTCAGCGTCAGCATAACCTGCATGGTCACCGACTTCTACCCGAGCGACATCGACGTGGAGTGGCAGAGAAACGGGCAGCCGGAGCAAGAGGAAAACTATGGCACGACCCCACCCCAGCTGGAGGCCAACGGGTCCTTCTTCCTGTACAGCAAGCTCAGGGTGGACAAGAAGAGCTGGCAGCGGGGAGACACCTACACGTGTGTAGTGTTGCACGAGGCTCTACACAATCACAACACGCAGAAGTCCATCACCCAGTCTTCGGGTAAATGAGCCCCACGGCATTGTTGCCCCAGCGAGCCCTCCCTCCCCTTGGGCTCTCAGGGTCCAGCGAGGACGCCTGAGCCCCAGCCCTGTGTACATGCCTCCCGGGCGCCATGAAATAAAGCGCCCAGCGCCGCCCTGGGACCCGCAACGCTGTCATGGTTCTTTCCGAGCAGAGCCCTGGGGCACGCGGGCCTGCATGGGGCAGGGGGGGCCCGGCTCTGGGTCACAGTTTGTCACCACCAGTGTGGGAGAGCTGACCCCCTCAGGGCCGGACCCAAGTGTGCGGGCCTGCGCAGGCCGCTTGGGGGCTGCCCGAGGCCGGGGAGGGCCCCTCCCGGAGGGGACAGCTGCTCCGGCCGCCCTCCACCCCGCAGCTGCTGGGGCTGGAGTGTGTGCCCGGAATGGGAGAAGCCCACCAGAGACCCTCAGGAGAATGAGTGCCCACTTCTTCCCGCCCCTGTTCCAGCCCAAGCTGTGGGACACTGGCCGTCCTCGTCCCCACATTCCTGTCCCCGGCTCCAGAGTCCGCGTGCTGGCTCTCTGCCCTCACGGGGGCCACACACAGCCCGGGGTGGGGGGACGGCCCTGCTGCACTGTCAGGCACGGGAGATCAGGACCCCCGCCCCTCAGGCCAGGTGGCTCTGCCCTGCTTGTCCCTGCCAGGGGCCAGGCCTGTGCACTCGTGGGGACACGCATCCCTGTGCCCACAAGGGGCAGAGGCAAGCAGCCCTGAGTGCCCAGGGAGGGACCCTCCATACGCACCCGTGGACACTGAGCCCAGAGCCATTGAAAACAAGCCCCCCACTGAGCCACACCAGCCGGCACACCACCGCCTTCATCCACATGCACTCACCTGCCCGCGCACACACGTGTGCAGTGCACCCACCACAACACCCACATGCGTGCACACACGCGGGCCTTGCACACGGGCCCTCCCACAGGGCAGCCGCACAGACGCACACCCGACCACAGAGCTGGGTCTCATGGGCCCTCACCGTAGACCCCAGGCTGGTCCCCACCCTCCAACGCCCACGGGACAGAGACCAGCACTGTGCTGCCCCTTCCCTGGGCCAGGGCCCACAGCCCACGCGCTCTGCTGACACTCCCGCCCTCCGGGTCTGGCCCCCAGCGGGAGAGGCGGCCGGGGCCTGAGCCACTGTCCTGCGGGGGGTCCGGGCACCCTCCCCGCAAGCACCCCAGCTCAGCGCACAGCACAGGGTAGGGAGCAGGACCCACTGGCCAGGCCAAGACGGGGGCCCAGGCTGGAGGAATGGGGGGCTGGGGCCGGTGCTCAGCGGCTGTCCTCAGGTGCCTCTGGCCCGGCCCACCGGGGCATCCCGCCACCACCGCGCCACACTGGGAGCTGCGCTGCGAGGCCCCATGAGCCCAGCCCTGCCCCCGGGGGCAGGCACAGCACTGACCCCACCCTCCCTGTGCAGAGCTGCTGCTAGAGGAGGAGACCTGTGCTGATGCCCAAGACGGGGAGCTGGACGGGCTGTGGACGACCATCTCCATCTTCATCACCCTCTTCCTGCTCAGCGTGTGCTACAGCGCCACCGTGACGCTCTTCAAGGTGGGCGGGCCGGCCCCGCGGCGCCCTCGCTGTCCCCGCTGTGTCTCCTCCTGGCCCCCGGCCCCTCACTGTCCCTCAAGTCCCCTCACTGTCCCCTCACAGACCCTCACTGTCCTTCACTGCCCCTCACTGTCCCCTCACTGCCCCTCACTGTCCCTCACGGTCCCTCACTGTCCCCTCACAGTCCCTCACTGTCCCTCACTGTCCCTCACGGGCCCTCACTGTCCGTCATGGGCCCTCACTGCCCCTCACTGTCCCTCACTGTCCGTCACGGGCCCTCACTGTCCGTCACGGGCCCTCACTGTGCCTCACTGTCCCCTCACAGTCCCTCACAGTCCCTCACTGTCCCTCACTGTCCCTCACGGGCCCTCACTGTCACTCACGGGCCCTCACTGTCCCTCACTGTCCCCTCACAGTCCCTCACGGTGCCTCATTGCCCCTCACGGGCCCTCATTGTCCCTCACTGTCCCTCACTGTCCCACACTGTCCCTCACTGTCCCTCAAGTCCCCTCACTGTCCCCTCACAGACCCTTCACCTTCCCTGACTGTCCCTCACTGTCCCTCACTGTCCCTCATGGCCCCTCACTGTCCCTCACTATCCCTCACTGTCCCCTCACTGTCCTTCACTGTCCCTCACGGTCCCTCACGGTCCCTCACTGTCCTTCACTATCCCTCACTGTCCCCTCACTGTCCCTCACTGTCCCCTCACAGACCCTCACTGTCCTTCACTATCCCTCACTGTCCCCTCACTGTCCCTCACTGTCCCTCACGGTCCCTCACTGTCCCTCACAGTCCCTCACTGTCCCTCACTGTCCCTCACGGTCCCTCACTGTCCCTCAAGGGCCCTCACTGTCCCCTCACAGTCCCTCACTGTCCTTCACTGTCCCTCACTGTCCCCTCACTGCCCCTCACTGTCCCTCACGGTCCCTCACTGTCCCCTCACAGTCCCTCACTGTCCCTCACTGTCCCTCACGGGCCCTCACTGTCCCTCAAGGGCCCTCACTGCCCCTCACTGTCCCTCACTGTCCCTCAAGGGCCCTCACTGTCCCTCACTGTCCGTCACGGGCCCTCACTGTCCCTCACTGTCCCCTCACAGTCCCTCACAGTCCCTCACTGTCCCTCACTGTCCCTCACGGGCCCTCACTGTCACTCACTGTCCCTCACTGTCCCTCACTGTCCCCTCATAGTCCCTCACGGTGTCTCACTGCCCCTCACGGGCCCTCATTTTGTCCCTCACTGTCCCTCACTGTCCCACACTGTCCCTCACTGTCCCTCAAGTCCCCTCACTGTCCCCTCACAGACCCTTCACCTTCCCTGACTGTCCCTCACTGTCCCTCACTGTCCCTCATGGCCCCTCACTGTCCCTCACTATCCCTCAGTGTCCCCTCACTGTCCTTCACTGTCCCTCACGGTCCCTCACGATCCCTCACTGTCCTTCACTATCCCTCACTGTCCCCTCACTGTCCCTCACTGTCCCTCACGGTCCCTCACTGTCCCTCACAGTCCCTCACTGCCCCTCACTGTCCCTCACGGTCCCTCACTGTCCCTCACTGTCCCTCAAGGGCCCTCACTGTCCTTCACTGTCCCTCAAGGGCCCTCACTGTCCCTCACTGTCCCCTCACAGTCCCTCACAGTCCCTCACTGTCCCTCACTGTCCCTCACGGGCCCTCACTGTCACTCACTGTCCCTCACTGTCCCCTCATAGTCCCTCACTGTCCCTCACTGTCCCCTCACAGTCCCTCACGGTCCCTCACTGCCCCTCACGGGCCCTCACTGTCCCTCACTGTCCCTCACTGTCCCACACTGTCCCCTCACAGTCCCTCACTGTCCCTCACTCTCCCCTCACTGTCCCTCACTGTCCTTCACTGCCCCTCACGGGCCCTCACTGTCCTTCACGGTCCCTCACGGTCCCTCACTGTCCTGCACTGTCCCTCACTGTCCCTCACTGTCCCCTCACAGTCCCTCACTGTCCCTCACTGTCCCTAATGGGCCCTCACTGTCCCCTCACTGTCCCGCACTGTCCCGCACTGTCCCTCACTGTCCCCTCACTGTCCCTCACTGTTCTTCACTGTCCCCTCACTGTCCCTCACTGTCCCTAACAGGCCCTCACTCTCCCTCACGGGCCCTCACTCTCCCTCACTGTCCCTCACTGTCCCCTCACTGTCCCTCACTGTCCATCACTGTCCCCTACTGTCCCTCACTGTCCCTCACTCTCCCACACTGTCCCCATCATGGCCTCCTGTCCCCCCGGAACTCCTCGCTGTCCGTCAGCCCGGGGAATGGGGACAGGCCCTGGGGGGCGGCCCGGGTGGTTTCCAGCCTGCGCTCACTCCCGCTGCCCCTCAGGTGAAGTGGATCTTCTCGTCGGTGGTGGAGCTGAAGCGGACGATTGTCCCCGACTACAGGAACATGATCGGACAGGGTGCCTAGCGCTCGCTACGGGCTGCGTCCTGGGCTGCCCCTGACCTATAGGACCACGTCTACCCCCTGTACCGCTCAGCCTGCGCCAGGCCTCTCCTCCGCCCGCTGACCTCGCCAGCCTCTGAGCTCACGAGCACCCTCACCTGCACCCCCGGCCTCTGGCCTCGTGGCCACCACAACCTGCCCCCCACCCCACTCACAGACCCGAGGGGACCGCAGGTGATGCCCAGCCTGAGCTGATGTCCCCGCAGGACACCTCCGGGACGCCAGGGACCACCGGGAACACCCGGGTCGGCGTGGGGGTCCCCCTCGAACAGGAGGAGGCCGGCATCTGGGCCTCTGCACAGGGCCTGGCCCCTGCATCTTGTCCCGGCCGAGCTCCAGACGCAGGGTCCCCGGGAGGAGGGCCTGTGCCAGATGCTGGAGGGGAGCCGCCCGCCTCTCCCAGCAGGAGAGCTTCTGCAGGTGCCGCTAACGGTCCCTCAGGTCACCTCCACCGAGGACGCTGCTCAGAGCAAGGCCTGGGCCCGAGGCCGCTGCAGGAGCCCCAGCGCGGGAGGCGGTGAGGTCCAGCCAGACCGGCCTCCCGGGGAGCACGCTGTTGACCTGGTGCCCCGCGGGCTGAGCTGGAGGGGCTCCCGGAAAAGAGGGCAGAAGACGCGGCCAGCCCATCCTGCAGCCAAAGGCCTGAGGCACGTACAGCAGGAGCTCCGCCTGCACCGGGGTGGGGGTGAGAGACGCGACGCACGTAGGGCCAGCCTCGGACCCCGGGCCCCCGCCTCAGGGCCCGGTACCAGCTCTCCGGTCTCTGCGGAAAAGCGCAGTCAGCATGCGCGTGTGGTGGAGCTGCTCCCGGACTGGAGAGAAGGGCCCCGTGATCGCAGCTCGGGAGGCTTTTCTCCTTTCTGAACATGGGGCCCGTCGATGCTCTTCGCTGTGTCTTCATTTTGTTACGACAATAAAGCGTTCTTTACAGTCGCCTAGCTCGCTGAGAAGTCTCCCTGGGTTGACACGCCGCCTACCCTCGGGAAATCCACAGCCAGTCTCCCCCATGCCACCACCCAAGCCTGGGGTTCCCACCTGGCCTGTGGGTGCAGGGGCGAGCCAGGGGCCTGGGGGAGCCATGGGGAAGCCGCACGTGTTGGGTGTGTCTGCACAGGCGGCTGTAACAGACACCACAGGGGGCCTTTGACCACAGACGTCACTGTCTGACACCCTGGAGGCTGGAATCCCAGATCCTGGAGGTGCAGGGCTGGCTTCTCCCGAGGCCTGGCTCCGTGCCGCGTAGACGCCGTCTTCTCCGTGTCCTCACGTGGTCGTCCCTCTGTGCGTGTCTCTGTCCTAATGTCCTCCTCTTTTAAGGACGCCGGGCAGACTGGATTAGGACCCACCCTAGAGACCCCAGTTTACATCACCACATCTTTACAGACCCCATCTCCAAATACAGTTACATTCTGAGGTCCTGGGAGTCCGGGCTTCAAAGCTGGAATTTGGGGACACAATTCAGCCCAAAACAGCCGAGCTGGGTGCGAGAAAGGAGGACCGGGGGGACGCCAGGACCCCAGGCCAGGAGGGGCAGCGGTGGGGAGGGGCTGCCAAAGGGGAGCAGAGCCAGACCCGGCTCACCGCTCAGGACAGACGGCAGTGAGAAGGACCGCAGGAGGGGAGGGGGTCGGGTGGCACTGAGCTCAGCTGGCTGCACAGAGGTGACCAGTGTGTCACAGCAGAAGCAGGAGTGGGGCTCCAGGGGCTCTGGTGAGGGACCAGGAAGGGTGGCCGTGCAGAGGCGATGAGGCCGCTGTGCCCGCCGGCCGGCCGGCAAGGATGCAGGGATGGGTCAGGACTCCGCCCTCACGGAGACCAGGGACCCATCCCTCCTGGTGACTCCACCTCAGAGGAGACACACCCCTCCCAGAGGGCAGAGTCGGGATCCACAGCTGTCAGCCCTTCTCAGTAAAACCTCCAAAACAGTGGGCCGGGGTCTGGGTCGGGTGCTGGCCGTGCTGGGCGCCCTCAGGCCGGCGTTTCAGGGGGCTGGCTCATCCCGGGGACGCAGCCTTGGGCTGCTGGAAGCCACACTTGTGTTTGTTGCAGCCTTTCAGGGCAAGGGGACTAGCAGGACAGCCCCCCAGACCGGCAGCCGGAGTCTGCTCAGCAGGGACGCTGCACCCCAAGGCCGTCCGATGTGCCGGTGCAGCTTCCTGTGGGGGGACAGAGACAGACAGAGGCAGAGACAGAGAGAATGGTATGCAGGGAAGGGACTGCATCGCTCAGCGGTCCCTGCACCAAACGGGGAGGCCGGGAGGGGCGGCAAACAGGATGGCCGAGGGGTGCACAGCAGTGTCCGGGAGAACACCTGGCCCTCGGGGACCCTGCCAGCACGCTGGGCACGCCGGCACAGGACCCCCTCTGCCTGCTGGGCTCCATGGGGGCTCCCGGTGACGGACCTGGGGGTCAGCCCACACCCTGCGTTTCCCTCCCGCGAAACATGTGACCGAGAAGCTGAAGTTGCCTGAGGGCAGCACCGCCTGCCCAGCCCTGGGCCCTGCCCCTCACTTCCATCCCCCAGACCAACGAGCAGCCGCTAGCCGGCCCGCCCCGCACGAACGCCAGGGTGGTCACACGAGGGCCGGCCCCACGGCCTCCTAGCTGAACCCCGTCCCTGGCACGGCTGCCTCTGGGCCCCTGGAGAACTGCCCCACACTGGGCCCCAGGGCTCCCACCCTCCCCCCCCAGCAGTGCCACACCACACGGCATCCCTCACCTCTCCACGCCCCCCGAGCACCCCGAAGACAGTGGCCGACGCCTGCCCTTGAGCCCCTCGGGCTGCGCCTGTGTGCGCCTGAGATGAGCCTCCCGCTGCGTCCTGACCCCTAGCGCCCCCCAGACCATGAGCTCCACACACACCTGTCAGTGCCGCACCTCACCACCACACACCTCCATCTGTGTCTTACACACACACACGGGCGCCCAGAGGTTCCAGCCTAGCCCCAAGGTCGAAGGCAACAGGGGGCCCGCCTATCACAGCCCCACACCACCCCACTTTGGGGCAAGTCCCAGAAGAGCATCTGTTCCCTCCACAGAGAGACCTGGGCTGGGCGTGGGTGCTGACCACCCCAGGCTTCTCCCAGGCCCCTGGGCTCGGGCCCACACCGGTTCTGACTGAGCAACCCCTGAAACACAGCGACGGCCTTGAGCCCATGGCCCAGCCCACGCTGGAGCCCAGAGCCAGATCTAGGACTCAGAGTCCCCACCAGCCCGATCCAGCGTCTGAGCCCAGCCCAGCCGAGCCAAGGGCTCACTCCCCAGGCTCAGTCCCGCCCTCAGTGCCCCCAGGGCCAAGTGCGCTGCCCCCCATGCCCTGCTCCTGTCCCCTGCCCACCCTCCCTGCTGTCCACCCCCAGGCCCCGTTCGTGCAGAATGAGGATGCAGAGAAGACCTTCTGGGGAAGGTCCAGGGGAGTTTCCAGGGCTGCAGGCAGGGCCCTAGGCTGTGAGGCAGGGTCCCACAGCAGAAGGCGCTTCCCAAGGGGTCCGCAGTGTGACCACAGCAGCCCTGCAGCACCCACCCACATCCCCCGTGCCCTCGTCCTGACGTAGGAGATAGATGGGCTCCAGGCTGAGCAGCTGCAACCACTCTCCTGCTGACACTTCGAGATGATTGGCCAGAAACCACCTGGAACACCGTCCGCATGTAAGCACCCTAAGCCGCCCCTGCGGCACAGGACGCACTGCAAGTTCCCCGTGTGCTCCTCCACTCTGACCTTCCTCCTAGCAAACACTGTCTCTATTTCACAATCTTGGTCTCTTTCCTAAATTATTTCTTCAAAGAAGCAAGACAGAAGTCCATCTTCCAGCTGATCCACTGCCAGAATCAAGTCGACCCCTCCTCTTTACTTTTCCTTTTAAAGTTCCTTAAAGTAAAGAATCCCTTGCCACCTGAGCACACCTTGGGGAGGTGCCTGTGGTCCCTGGGGAGCAGGAGGTTCCCCCACTCCAGAGGATGTGGACAAGGGGCCAGAAGGAAGGGGGCAGAGGGCAGCTCTGGGCCCCGAGGACCCAAGTGTCCAGCCAGGCTCCGCCTCAAGAGTCCTTCAATTCCCACTGAGACCCCGGTTCAGGCTCCACCACGCCTGCACCACTGGCCTCCAGCCCAGACTCACCGCCCCTCCCCACATGAAGGTAAAGGCAACAGTCCCCATCCCCGTGGGCAAACTCTGAGGGGCTCATTCAGTGGTCAGTGCAGGAGGCCGCAGGAACACAGCTGCACAAGCACCAGGGTGGAGGCCGGCATCAGCCTCCTGGGGCCCCAGTCACCACCCAGCCGTCCACCCACTGAGCTCACGCAGACAGGCCAGTCCTCAGGCCCCATCCCGCCAGCCTGCCCAGACGTCCTGATGAACAAGCAATAGCTGTCTGGGGCTGGCCGCCACCGTCCTCGAGAAGAAAGCTGGGAGCCGCGCAGGCAGGAGCCACGGGCACCAGGGAGAGGGCCGGCTGGCCAAGCACAGTGGTGGGCATGGGCTGAGCCTCCTCCTGAGGGTAAAGAGCTGGAGAAGCCCACCCACAAGGGGCTCTGAAGTCCCGTGGAAACGGGGCAGAGCACATGTGACACAGGGCAGGACTCCTTCATATACGAAGAGCACTCGGCAACCAATGACAAGAAAGAAATGTGAGCAGTGGGTCCTGCACTGTAAGGAAAAACCGGGTGGCCAATAACAGGAAGAAAAGGTTTCAATTATTTATTAGGAAAGGTAAAATAAGGAGGAAACTAGGGGCAGTGAGTGACCTTCTTGGCCTCTGAGGGCCTGTGAGCAGTTAAGACCATTCTTCAGGGCCCGGTGGCCTCCTTCCCAGCATACGAGTGCCCAGACTCTGTTGACAGGAGAGTCCACTTGCGGCAAAGGCCCTTCTGAGAGCCGCCATCTGCGCTGGGAGACCAGGCGTCCCATGAACTCCGACACGGACCATGCAGCCTGCTGGGGTCGGGCATAGAAAACCCAGGATTGGGCAACTCTGAGGCTTGTCCAGAGAGCCCGAGTGTTTGGTTCCAATAGAACATGAGAGGGGCAGTAGAGCACTTCACACAAGGTCAAGGGCGCAGCCCTGCTCTGCTCTGCCCCCTCACACCGACACTCCCTGGGGATCTGCTCCGGAGGCGGGCAGGATGCCCTGGCGATCTGGGCTGGGAGGGAGGGGAGATGCACTGTAATGTAAGCTGGATGCGGAGAGGTGCACTGGGGATCTGTGCTGGGGCAGGGGAGGGGGGATGCACGGGATAAATCCCAAGGGGGCCTCATGAACATTCTCATTCACAAGACACTAAGGCCAGGGCTGTGGTGGGATACTCAATTTACACCTGTACCTGGCCAACCATATATAAAGATGGAACTCTGACCCAAGAATGAAGCCAACAGCCCAGGACACCCAGCCACCATCACAGGATCCAGCCCAGGAAGCAGTCTGCTCCCTCCATGCTACCCTAAACCCAACCCTCCACGCTAGACCTGCAGGAAGTCAGACCTCCATCTCTAGTGACAGCCCAGGAAGCCCTACAACCGCCCTGTGACATCCCCCACAATGGCCTGGCTTGATCAGTAACCCACGGCGTCCATGGTCTTTGTTCTCGCTTCTGACTGAGGACTAACTGGACAAAACCGGACGTGTCCCAGCCATCGCAGGGGTGCCTGCGTCTTGTTGGCCGTCCAGCTTCCCCAGCCCCGCAGCCCCCATCAGGACACCAGAGGCACTCTTTTTCCTATAAAGAAGCCTTCTATACACAGAAAATATTTTAACATGCTAACACACACATGATATAATCAGTATGTTATAGGCCCTTACGTGGGCGGAGTGTTCTATGTCTCTAGTAACAATGAAGCCACATGCGCATAAACAAGCCTCAAAGCCACCCACTCTCCTGCTGCCCGAGTCGCGGCCCAGCCAGCTGGGCACGCCTCCCTGGCTGCAGCAGCTCAGATAAACAGCCTCTGCTTTTCCCGTTACAACGTTTCCAGTGTTTAGGAGACACAAGGTCTCGTGACAATAGCTCAGGGTCACAGTGACAGCCCCAAATGCATCCCGAGACCTGGACACAACAGGGACAAAGGTGAAGCTGGCGTTCAGGCCTGGGCAGGGAGGTGATCGCCCATGGAAATGAGCAGAGAAGGGGTTGGCAGGACAGCCACGAGGCCAGAGCAGCACCATGGCAGGTAGCGCCGTGCTTGACAGCTGTGCTCGACCACAGTGCTCTACCACGCAGACGTGGATGCTGACAGAGGGTCTCGCCCTCCTCTTCCTCACAGGACCGGTCACACAGCCGGGCCTGCAGGCACCCTGAAGGGCACCCAAACCACAACACGAGGAGTGTCGGGGCATTTCTTTTTTTTTTTTTTTTTGAAATATAGCTGATTTACAATGCTGTGTTCGTTTCAGTTGTACGGCAAAATGATTCAATTATACATATACATGTATCTATTCCAGATTCTTTTCCCTTATAGGTTATTATCTATTCTATATAGAGTAGTGTGTATATGTGAATCCCAAACTCCTAATTTATCCCTCCCCTCCCCTCTCCCCTTTGGTATCCATACGTTTGTTTTCTGTGTCTGTGAAGTCTATAACTGTTTTGTATGTAAGTTCATTTGTATCATTTCTTTTAGATTCCACATATGAGTGATACCATATGATATTTGTCTTTCTCTGTCTGACTAACTTCACTTAGTATGGTAACCTGTAGGCCCATCCATGTTGCTGCAAATGGCATTATTTCATTCTTTATTATAGCTGAGTAATATTCCTTTGTATATATGTACCACATCTTCTTTATCCATTCATCTGTCGATCGGCATTTAGGTTGCTTCCGTGTCCTGGCTATTGTAAACAGTGTTGCAATGAAAACTGTGGTGCGTGTATCTTTTTGAATTATGGTTTTCCTGGACATATCCCCAGGAGTGGGATTGCTGGATCATATGGTAGCTCTATTTTTAGGTTTTTCCATACTGTTCTCCATAGTGGCTGTATCAATTTTCATTCCCACCAACAGTGTAGGAGGGTTCCCTTTTCTCCACACCCTCTCTAGCATTATTGTTTGTATAGTTTTGGATGATGGCCGTTCTGACCGGTGAGAGGTGGTACCTCATTGTGCTTTGATTTTGCATTTTTCTAATAATTAGGAATGTGGAGCATCTTTTCATGTGCCTTTTGGCCATCTGTACGTCTTCTTTGGATAAATGTCTATTTAGATACTCTGCTCATTTTTCTATTGGGTTGTTTGTTTGTTCTTTATATTGAGCCATATGAGCTGTATATACATCTTGGAGATTAATTTCTTATTGGTTGCATGGTTTGCAAATATTTGCTCCCCATCTGTAGGTTATCTTTTTGTTTTGTTTATGGTTTTCCATTGCTGTGCAAAAGCTTTTCAGTTTAATTAGGTCCCATTTGTTTATTTTTGTTTTTATTTCCATTACTCTAGGAGGTGGGTCAAAAAAATCTTGCTGTGATTTATGTCAAAGAGTGTTCTGCCTATGTTTTCCCCTAGGAGTTTTCTAGTACCCAGCTTCACACTTACGTCTTTAATCCATTTTGAGTTTATTTTTGTCCGTGGTGTTAGAGAATTTTCTAATTTCATTTTTTTACATGTAGCTGTCCAGTTTCCCAGTACCACTTATTGAAGAGACTGTCTTTTCTCCACTGTATATTCTTGCCTCCTTTGTCATAGATTAATTGACCGTAGGTGTGTGGGTTTATTTCTGGGCTGTCTATCCTGTTCCATTGAGCTATATTTCTGGTTTTGTGCCAGTACCATACTGTTTTGATGACTGTAGCTTTGTAGTATAGTCTGAAGTCAGAGAGCCCGATTGCTCCAGCTCCATTTTTCTTTCTTAAGATTCCTTTGGCTATTCAGGGTCTTTTCTGTCTCCATACAATTTTTTAAATTTTTGGTTCTAGTTCTATGAAAGATGCCATTGGTAATTTGATAGGGATTGCATTGAATCTGTAGATTACCTTGGGTAGAACAGTCATTTTTACAATGTTGATTCTTCCAATCCAAGAACATGGTATATCTCTCCATCTGTTTGTGTCATCTTTGATTTCTTTCACCAGTGTCTTATAGTTTTCGGAGTACAGGTCTTTTGTCTCCTTAGGTAGGTTTATTCCTAGGTATTTTATTCTTTTTGGTATGATAGTAAATGGGAGTGTTTCTTTAATTTCTCTTTCTGATCTTTCGTTGTTAGTGTATAGAAATGCAACAGATTTCTGTGTATTAATTTTGTATCCAGCAACATTACCGAATTCATTGATGAGCTCTAGTAGCTTTCTGGTACTGTCTTGAGGATTTTCTATGCATAGTATCATGTCATCCGCAAATAGTGACAGTTTTACTTCTTCTTTTCCAATTTGGATTCCTTTTATTTCTTTTTCTTCTCTGATTGCTGTGGCTATGACTTCCAAAACTATGTTGAATAAAAGTGGTGAGAGTGGACATCCATGTCTTGTTCCTGATCTTAGAGGAAATGCTTTCAGCTTTTCACCATTGAGAATGATGTTAGCTGTGGGTTTGTCACATGTGGACTTTATCATGTTGAGGGACATTTCTTTGAAACTCTGAGTGAGTGTTCCCGTCCAAGGTCTGAGGAGCAACCTCTTGGGGCAGAAGATCATGAGCTTCCTTGGGCCCCCTGAGCCTCAGCGACCATCTCACCTGATAGCACTTTGCCTGCTCTTGTTACAATTTTATACACGTTTGGTTTCCTGGGTGACATCAATTCCCGCCTGAAAGGCCTCCAGGGGCTTGTGTTTTCTGGATTCAACCTGGACTTGCCCAGCAATAAGTAAAAAGTTCTTCTGGAAGCAGAACTTCAACGGTGGAACGGGCACCATGTCTCTGCCCTGCAAGTAGCAACCATCACGATCCCGGGACAGTGGGCGTGAGATCCGGGCACATGGAGGCCACACCAGCACCTGGAGAGAAAAGGTGTGGGTGTGTCCTCCGCAACAACAGAAGGAAGTGCCAAATAGAGAGGTGAGCAGGGGTGGGCCCAGGAGACTCAGTTGCAACAGGTCGGGTCAAGTCAGGATTGAGCCAGGTCATGGGCAGGTTTTTTCCAGACTCTTCATTAATGCAGAGTTAAGCAGAGCTTACATAGATCCATGTGTTTTGTGGGCAACACCAGGGAGTTGTGAGTGCAGCTTGCAGAGCCAGTGACTGACTGTCCAGATGGTGACACCGATCCTGTTCCACATCTAATGGCTTCTCCTACAATGTTCACTCCCTCTGGTGTTGTCAGACTTCCTGTTTTAGCCTTTGGGCTGAAATCCATCTCAGCAAGAAGATGCACATGCTTATCAGAGAGGGTCCTAGGACTGGTCAGATGTGGGAAAATAAGCGAGATAATTGGCCAGAGGAGAACAAAGACCTGAAAGGACTGTCCAGTGTAAGTGATTTAAATCACTTTTTATGGCTCTCCTCATTAGGGAGGACGCCCACACCCTTCCTCTTCAGGTGTGTATTTCTGCCTTGCTTCTGTCTTAAATAAATAAACTACTTCTCTATGAGCTCTCCCTCATGTTGTGCTGTGTCTCAGACAATAAACTTTCTACCTCTTTTCATAGTTTTTCCTCCTTGAAACACTCTTGCTTTCAGAGGGTGCAAGAACCAGGGCAACTTTGTTTCTAGCCTCTAGCCCTGCTGGACTAGCAGCTAGGATTCCTGGTTTTCATCCAGGATACCCAGGTACAATTCCTGGGCAGGGAACTAAGATCCTGCCTCAGGACCACTCACTGGTATCTCTCCAAAACCCGGAAGTTCAAGGTAAACTGCGGGTCTCGTCCAAACTGCTGGCTGGAGACTCCTGACTTTCACTGTCTCTCCCATGCTTCTCTGATTTTCTTTCCCACCTTACTTGCACAGCAAGGTTTCTTTTTTACCTAATACTTTAACACCCGCTTCAGGAAGGACTCACTGCACCCTCGCCGCAGGCAAGCCCACTGTTGTCAGTGTCAGATAAAATCCTCAAGTCCTGACCCCCACGGCACTTTCCAGAGTGGCCACCTGCAGTTCCTCCAGGAGTTCCCCCTTCACTCCAGGCCTTGGAAGCCCATACACCGCGATGCTCAGCCTATTAGTCTGGCCACGTTCAAGCAGGCCGCAGTGCTCAGTCTCAAGGATAGACAACAGATCCCCACCCACCACCACCAGAAACATCATGGCAACTGCTCTACACTGGTCCAAATGTCCTCTCCAGGTAATAAAGGAGGACACCTTGTGCAAGGTACCAAGGATGACCAGAGACATCTTGTTAGAAATCAGTGGGGGAAGGAGCAGAGTCAAGATGGAGGTGGGGGAATACGCAGAGTTAGCATCTCCCCACAACAAGGGCTCCTGCCAGCAGCTTCTGGGGGACTGTGAGCCCCAAGGAGACGGGAGGAACCCCAGAGTGAACCGGTAGGATGGACGTAGGGGGACCGAGGAGGGAGGAGAAGTGGAGGCCAGACAGGCTTGGCGCCCCTGAGGTGGGGGAGATCAGGAGAGGCAGGCGGGAGGGGCTCTCCGGGAAGAGGAAGACGGGAGAGGAGCGGAGAGCGCTCGCCTGGCCCACTCGGCCGGGGAGCCTGCTGAGCTCCCAGGTGAGCTCCCCTGCCCTCCAAAGCCCCCTCCAGGCCGCGTGGGTCCTGGGGGCACAGGAGGGAGGCCGGGGGATCAGGAGAGGCAGGCGGGAGGGGCCATCCAGGAGGAGCAGGACAGGAGAGGAGGGCGATTGCCCCGCCCACTCAGGCCCAGGAAGCCTGCTGGGCTCCCAGGCGAGGCCCCTGCCCTCTGAGACCAGGGGTGGGGAGCACACCTGGGCCCCTTCTGTTCCTTGAGCCTAAGCCCCACCTCCCACAGCCCCCAGGGCGTTTTCCAGCCCCGTGGGTCCTGAGCATTGGCCCCGCCCACCACCCAAACCTCGCCCCTGCTTAGGCCCTGCCCTCCACAGCCAAGGTCTCCCCCACCTTCTTTTTTTCCCCTCCTCCTCTTGTTTACTATTGTGGTACTGTTGTACCTTCCAGTTGTTGATTCATCTATATTTTTATTGTTATATTCTTCCCAACATATCTGTTAGTTTCCTAGCCTAATTTTATTTTTTACTTTGTTATTGTTTTTGTTGTTGTTGTTGTTGTTTCATTTTTTGCTGCCCCAGGTGGCTTGCGGGATCTTGGTACACAAGGCTGGGGTCAGGCCAAAGCTCCTGCAGTGGGAGCCCCGTGTCAGAACCACTGGACTAACAGAGAACCTCAGACCCCAGGAAATATTCATCGGAGTGAGGTCTCACGGAGTTCCTCATCTCAGCACCAAGACCCAGCTCTACCCAATAGCCTACGAACTCCAGTGTTGGAAGCCTCAGGCCAAACAACCAGTAAGAAAGGAACACAATCCCACTCATTAAAAAAAAAAAAGAGAGACGGCAAAAGGATATGTTACAGATGAAGGAGCAAGGTAACAACCTACAAGACCAAATAAATGAAGAGGAAATAGACAGTCTACCTGAAAAAGAATTCAGAGTGATGATAGTAAAGATGATCCAGAATCTCAGAAATAGAATGGAAGCACAGATTGAGAAAATACAAGAAGTATTTAACAAAGATCTAGAAGAACTAAAGAACAAACAAACAGAGATGAACAACACAATAACTGAAATGAAAAATACACTAGAAGGAATCAATAACAGAATAACTGAGGCAGAAGAACGAATAAGTGAGCTGGAAGACAAAATGGTGGAAAGAACTGCCAAGGAGCAGAATAAAGAGAAAAGAATGAAAAGAATAGAAGACAGTCTCAGAGACCTCTGGGACAACACTAAACACACCAACATTCAAATCATAGGGGTCCCAGAAGAAGAAGAGAAAAAGAAAGGGTCTGAGAAAATATTTGAAGAGATTATAGTTGAATAGTTCCCTAACTTGGGAAAGGAAATAGTCACCCAAGTCCAGGAGGCACAGAGAGTCTCATACAGGATAAACCCTGGAGAAACACACCAAGACACATATTAAGCAAACAAACAAAAATTAAATTCAAGGAAAAAATATTAAGGGAAAAACAAAAAATAATATACAAAGGAATCCCCATAAGGTTATCAACTGATTTTTCAGTGGAAACTCTGCAGGCCGGAAAAGAGTAGCAGGATATACTTAAAGTGATGAAAGAGAAAAACCTGCAACCAAGATTACTCTACCCAGCAAGGATCTCATTCAGATTCAATGGAGAAGTCAAAAGCTTTTCAGATAAGCAAAAGTTAAGAGAATTCAGCACCACCAACCAGCTTTACAACAAATGCTAAAGAAACTTCTCTAAGCGGGAAACACAAGAGAAGAAAAAGATGCACAAAAACAAACCCAAGGGCTTCCCTGGTGGTGCAGTGGTTGAGAGTCCACCTGCCGATGCAGGGGACACGGTTCGTGCCCCAGTCTGGGGGGATACCACATGCCGCAGAGCGGCTGCACCCGTGAGCCATGGCCGCTGGGCCTGCGCATCCAGAGCCTGTGCTCTGCAACGGGAGAGGCCTGCGTACCAAAAAAAAAAAAAAAAAAAAAAAACACAATTAAGAAAATGGTAATAGGAACATACATATTGATAATAACCTTGAATGTAAATGGATTAAATGCCCCAACCAAAAGCCACAGACTGGCTGAACGGATACAAAAACAAGACCCTTATATATGCTGTCTACAAGAGACCCACTTCAGACCCAGGGACACACACAGACTGGAAGTGAAGGGATGGAAAAAAATTCCATGCAAATGCAAATCAAAAGAAAGCTGGAGTAGCATACTCATATCAGATAAAATAGACTTTAAAATAAAGACTGTTAAAAGAGATAAGGAGGGACACTACATAATGATCAAAGGATCAATCCAAGAGGAAGAAATAACGATTATAAGTGTTTATGCACCCAATATAGGAGCACCTCAATACATAAAGCAAATAATAACAACCATGAAAGGAGAAATCGACAGTAACACAATAATAGTAGGGGACTTTAACACCCCACTTACACCAACGGACAGATCATCCAAACAGAAAATACATAAGAAAACACAAGCTTTAACTGACACAATAGACCAGATCGATCTGTTTCATATTTATAGAACATTCCACCCAAAAGTGGCAGAATACACTTTCTTCTCAAGTGCACATGGAACATTCTCCAGGATAGATCACATCTTGGGTCACAAATCAAGACTCATAACATTTAAGAAAATTGAAATTGTATCAAGCATCTTTTCTGACCACAATACTATGAGATGGGAAATCAATTACAAGAAAAAAACTGTAAAAAAAAACCCATAAATACATGGAAGCTAAACAGTGCACTACTAAATAACCAAGAGATTGCTGAAGAACTCAAAGAAGAAAGTTTTAAAATACATAGAAACAAATGACAATGAAAAGAAGATGACCCAAAACCTATGGGACGCAGCAAAAGCAGTTCTAAGAGGGAGGTTTATAGCAATACAATCTCACCTCAAGAAACAAGAAAAATCTCAAATAAACAATCTAACCCTGCACTTAAAACAACTAGAGAAAGAAGAACAAAGAAAACCCAAAGTCAGTAGAAGGAAAGAAATCATAAAGATCAGAGCAGAAATGAAGAAGACAATAGCAAAGATCAATAAAACTAAAAGCTGGTTCTTTGAGAAGATAAACGAAATTGATAAACCCTTAGCCAGACTCATCAAGAAAAAAAGGGAGAGGATGCAAATCAATAAAATTAGAAATGAAAAAGGAGAAATCACAACTGACACTGCAGAAGTACAAAGGATTATAAGAGACTACTACAAACAACTATATGCCAATAAAATGGACCACCTCGAAGAAATGGACAAATTCTTGGAAAGTTACAATTTTCCAAGACTGAGCCAGAAAGAATTAGAAAATATAAACAGACCTATCACAAGTAATGAAATTGAAACTGTAATTAAAAATCTTCCAACAGCAACAAAAAAAATCTTCCAACAAAAAAAAGTCCAGGACCAGATGGCTTCACAGGCGAATTCTATCAACATTTAGAGAAGAGCTAACAGCCATCCTTCTCAAACTCTTCCAAAAAATTGCAGAGGGAGAAACACTCCCAAATTCATTCTACAAGGCCACCATCACCCTGATACCAAAACCAGAGAAGGATGTCACAAAGAAAGAAAACTACAGGCCAATATCACTGATGAACATAGATGCAAAAATCCTCGACAAAATACTAGCAAACAGAATCCAACAGCACATTAAAAGGATCATACACCATGATCAAGTGGGGTTTATTCCAGGAATGCAAGGATTCTTCAATGTACGCAAATCGATCAATGTGATACACCATATTAACAAATTAAGGAATAAAAACCACATGATCATCTCATTAGATGCAAAAAAAAGCTTTTGACAAAATTCAACACCAATTTATGATAAAAACTCTCAAGAAAATGTGCATAGAGGGAACCTACCTCAACATAATAAAGGCCATATATGACAAACCCACAGCAAACACCAATCTCAATGGTGAAAACCTGAAAGCATTTCCTCTAAGATCAGGAAAAAGACAAGGATGTCCACTCCCGCCACTCTTATCCAACATAGTTTTAGAAGTCCTAGCCACAGCAATCAGAGAAGAAAAAGAAACAAAAGGAATACAAATTGGAAAAAAAGAAGTAAAACTGTCATTATTTGCAGATGACATGATACTATACGTAGAGAATCCTAAAGATGCCACCAGAAAACTACTAGAACTAATCAATGAATTTGTTAAAGTAGCAGGAAACAAAATTAATGCACAGAAATCTCTGGCATTCCTATACACCAACAATGAGAAGTCAGAAAGAGAAATTAAGGAAACACTCCCATTTACCATTGCAACAAAAAGAATAAAATACCTAGGAATAAGCCTGCCTAAGAGACGAAAGACTTGTACTTGGAAAACTATAAAACACTGATGAAAGAAATCAAAGATGACATAAACAGATGGAGAAATATACCACATTCTTGGATTGGAACAATCAACATTGTGAAAATGACTGTACTACTCAAAGCAATCTACAGATTCAATGCAATCCATATCAAACTACCAATGGCGTTCTTCACAGAATTAGAACAAAAAATTTTACGGTTTTTATGGAAACACAAAAGACCCCGAATAGCCAAAGCAATCTTGAGAAGGAAAACCGGAGTTGGAGGAATCAGGCTCCCCAACTTCAAACTATACCACAAAGCTACAGTAATCAAGACAAGTATGGTGCTGACACAAAAACAGAAATATAGATCAATGGCACAGGACAGAATGTCCAGAGATAAACCCATGCACATATGGGCACCTAATTTACGACAAAGGAGGCAAGCATATACAGTGGAGAAAAGGCAGCCTCTTCACTAAGTGGGGCTGGAAAACTGGACAGGTACATGCAAAAGAATGAAATTAGAACACTCCCTAATACCGTACACAAACATAAACTCAAAATGGATTAAAGACCTAAATGTAAGACCAGACACTATAAAACTCTTAGAGGAAAACATAGGAAAAACACCCTTTGACATAAATCACAGCAAGATCTTTTTTGACCCACCTCCTAGAGTAATGGAAATAAAAACAAAAATAAACACATGGGACCTAATGAAGCTTAAAAGCTTTTGCACAGCAAAGGAAACCATAAACAAGACAAGACAACACTCAGAATGGGAAAAAATATTTGCAAATGAAACAGAAAAGGATTAATCTCCAAAATATACAAACAGCTCATGGAGCTCAATATCAAAAAATCAAACAACCCAGTTAAAAAATGGGCAGAAGACCTAAATAGACATTTCACCAAGGAAGACATACAGATGGCCAAGAGGCACATGAAAAGATGCTCAACATCACTAATTATTCGAGAAATGCAAATCAAAACTACAATGAGGTGTCACCTGATGCCAATCAGACTGGCCATTATCAAGAAAATCTAGAAACAATAAATGCTGCAGAGGGTGTGGAGAAAAGGGAACACTCTTGCACTGCTGGTGGGAACGGGAATTGGTACAGCCACTATGGAGAACAGTATGGAGGTTCCTTAAAAAACTACAACTAGAACTACCATATGACCCAGCAATCCCACTACTGGGCACATACCCTGAGAAAACCATAATTCAAAAGAGTCATGTACCACAATGTTCATTGCAGCTCTATTTAGAATAGCCAGGACATGGAAACAACCTAAACGTCCATCAACAGCTGAATGGATAAAGAAGAAGTTGCACATATATACAATGGAATATTACTCAGCCATAAAAAGAAACGAAATTGAGGTATTTGTAGTGAGGTGGATGGACCTAGAGTCTGTCATACAGAGTGAAGTAAGTCAGAAAGAGAAAAGCAAATACCGTATGCTAACACATATATAGAGAATCTAAAAAAAAAAATGGTTCTGATGGACACAGTTTCAGGGTATGAATAAAGAGGTAGATGTAGAGAATGGACCTGATGACATGGGGTGGGAGGGCGAAGCTGGGGCGAAGTGAGAGTAGCATCAACATGTATACACTACCGAGTGTAAAACAGTTAGCTGGTGGGAAGCAGAAGCATAGCACACGGAGATCAACTCGGTGCTCTGCGATGACCTAGAGGGGTGGGATAGGGAGGGTGGGAGGGAGGCTTAAGAGGGAGGGGATATGGGGACGTGTGTATGCATATGGCTGGTTCACTTTGTTGTGCGACAGAAACTAACACAGTGTTGTGGAGTAATTATACTCCAGTAAAGGTCTATTTAAAAAAAAAAAAAACAGAACAGAAATCAGTGGGGGAGTAGAGGACACTCCACATCCCATTAGCACTGAGGTCAAAGGAAATCCAGACACTCTGAGTCCCCTTCCGGCGCCTCCTACTAATGTTTCCAGGATGCTGGACTTCATTTCTAGGAGCACTGTTCTCGGTTGCAGGCTATTCAACATGGGAGGATCCCCTTTCTAAGCCAGATGGGCTGAGAAAGGGGAAGCTTAGGTTTTGCTGTAACACTGCCTGGCCTTTATATAAGTTGGGGGTTGGGAAAATGGCCTAAAATGTGTCTCTTACAGTTAGATCTTTTTGCCACAGGATGGCAAAATGTACTGAGGTTCCCTATGTTCAGGCCTTTATGGCCCTTTATCATAACCCTGCTCAATGTGGCTCCTATAATCGAACGCCTGAGAAATCAAAAAAAAAAACAACTCTCCTGACATTCTAAACGATCCTCTTTTAACCACCACCACCCTGCACCCAGCTCTCAGGGGGGAAACCAAGCTTCTCCCACTCATGCAAATTCCCTCCAGATTCTTCGGTCAAACTAAGACCCCCACCTCCCCAGAGGGACAACCCCTGATGGGACAGTGTATCAGTCAGCCTGCCCCTGTTATTAGGGCCAATTTGAGCAATATTTGGTCTATATTTTAGCTATGAAACTATGACTACAGAAAAAGAAAGACGATTTTTTTGACACTGGATGGACACAATATTCTTTAGACTCCGGAGAAAGTTGGTTAAGGTAAAACTCATTTGAAATTACAAAACTGGTTCTTTTTGCATGTGCAGTTAGAGAAAGCTAGCTTGTTAAAACACTTTTTTTCAGAATTCTGACCCTGAGAGAACAAAAATATGCCTAGGGGAAAACTTGAAATTAACTCTTATGCTGTCCTTGAAATACAGACCTAGCCCACTTTGCCTGAGACTTCGGCCTTGGATTAATTAGTAGAACTTCAAGCCAAGAAAAAGAAAGAGAGAGACAAAGAGGCATTTAAACCTCAAGTGGAAACTATGAGATCTCTGTCTGGATGTATTTATGCCTCAGTTACGTGTCTTTGTCTTTGGACAATATCGCGGAGGTTAATTTGTAAATGAGCTCTATTTACTTGGCTTTTTTTTTTTTTTTTTTTTTTTGCGGTACACGGGCCCTCACTGCTGTGGCCTCTCCCGTCGCGGAGCACAGGCTCAGTGGCCATGGCTCACAGGCCCAGCCACTCCGCGACATGTGGTATCTTCCCGGACCGGGGCACAAACCCGTGTCCCCTACATCGGCAGGCGGACTCCCAACCACTGCGCCACCAGGGAAGCCCTACTTGGCTTTTTAAAAGTAAGCACTTACAAATCAAGCAATTCTAAATAGAAGAGGTACTAAGCTAAATAAATTTCAGGTTCACATGACCTGGGAAATATTCAGTGTTGAATCTCTTACAACGTTTGTACACTTTGGAAATAATTATGTTTCGGTTTTTCCAGATTTTTGGCAACTTGAAACTTTAGAGCTTTGCTAAATCAGGTCAAATGAGAAGAACTCATTAAAGGTCTAAATCATTTTTAAGATAAAATACTGGAATATTGATTGCTGAACAAATCTAAATTTACCTTTTGTCTTCTTACAAGAGGGGAACTAAAGATGTTTCGCTTTATTAGACACATGCCTTGTACCACACTGAGAAAAGAAATTGTGCTTTGTGAAAGTGCATGTTTTTAGAGGTTATGGAATACGTTCTTAAGGTCACTAATCAGAAAATGCCAACATGACAAACAGTTCACAATTGCTTTCGTCTTGGTTTTCACTAGAGATTAAGGTTTTTAGGGGTTAAAAATTATAATACATCATTAAAGCTACTAAAAGGATAAGGGAGGGACTTCCCTGGTGGCACGGCGGATGAGACTCTGCGCTCCCAATGCAAGGGGCCTGGGTTCGATCCCTGGTCAGGGAGCTAGATCCCACATGCATGTCACAACTAAGAGTTCAAATGCCACAACTAAGGAGCCTGCCTGCTGCAACCAAGACCCCACACAACCAAATAAACAAATAAATAAATATTCAAAAAAAAAGGATAAGGGAAACATTTCGGTGTGTGAAGCAAGTAGAATATATGTTGTCAGTGATAGAAGACAAGAAGACTGGAATTTGGTTTTCTCTCTCTGTTAAGAGAACAAAGTTTCCTTGGAAAGCTGCCCTTGGTGACAGATTGTATGAATTTATTTGACTTTAAGTGATTTATATTTGCTTTTAAAATCTTTTGTCACTTTGGTTGAGTAAATAAGAATTATTTCACAATGACCTATGATTCTATTTGACTAAGTGTTTTAAAACTTTTTGATATTTTTAACAAACTTCCCAAGAGTCAAATTCTAATTAAAGTTCTTCTGACCTCCAGCTAACTTTGAGGTGCTTCAGAGGGCCCCTGGAGCATCTGCAAAAATATATATTGAACTAACTGGGATTATTTGACAGATTCAATTACAGGAGAAACATTGTCAAATAAAAGGTAATAATAACAGAATCTGTAAAGATTATGGCACGTGCAGACAAAGTTCATTCCCCTTCTACAAAAAGATTAACCCCTCATTGTCAGACTTCTGCCATCCTGATGTCCTTGTAGCATGGCAGTGGTCTACTCCAAAATCAGAGAAATTGAAATGGGTCAACAGTAACTGTAAGTTAAACAGTCAGGGCTATGGGGAATCCAAGATGGCTGGCTGCTTGGCTCCTCCCGGCTCCCTGGCAAGCCTCATTTTTTATTTGATGGGTTAAAGCCTTCGCTGGCTGCAAGGCTGATGCCCTCACAATGAAAAAGGAAATGGTTAGAAAATGTGTTTTCCACTGGGGGTACACTTTCTATAATCTCCAGTGATCAAGGCACCCACTTCACTGGACAAATCATACAAGCCTTAACCAAAAACCTTACAAATTTCTTAAAATTATCACTGTCACTATCACCCTCAACCATCAGGCAAGGTCAATAAAACTAATGGAAAAACTGGACTCAAACAAAACCAAAACTAATTACATGGGATCCAACGAACTGCTAACTAGGATTATAATTTTTATGACTTTTGTCTGACATCTTACTGGCTTCTAATCTTTGTTTTTCAGATATAGAGAAGCCCTTCTCCTCAAGCTACTTACGGTTCACAGCAATTAGGTGATTTACACCTGTGGGGAAAATGAAAACGTTTTTCTTTTCTCTCTGCCTTGTCCCTCCAGAAATGGCAGACACTTGGTTATGAGCAGACTTGTCAGGTAAATTAAAGAAAGACTGTCTCCTGACGTGTACAGGAATCTCCAAATATTTGGGGGACCTCTAGAAGAGAGAGATCCACCAGGCAAAATGTGACGGCAGGACATTGGCATGGCTTCCTTGGCCTTGAGGGGCCTTTTGTGAATTTAGTCTGGACTCCTTCTGAGGAATTACACCAGAGTCAGTATGGAGGAGCCTATGTGGTCAATGGGCCAGACTTATTTTAAAAACAAATTAGTCTTGAGTTGGCTGTGTTTAGTGGAGATGAGGGTACTTTAGGGGGGGAAGAAAAAGAGGATTATGTTTCACTAAATATTAAATTCTAGATTTGTTAACTAAGGTGTTTACTAAAACCCGCTTCCCAGATGGTCCCTTGATGTTATGTTATATTGCTACAAGATTTAATTAAATTATTAAGAGGACACTCTAAGTTTGTTTCTGAAGCTTAACTTCTGTAATCAGTCTTTGGATAAAGATCTCCACTATCTACAAACAGGAGATTAACACCAGGCTATGGTCATTTAAGTTTAAAGGAACCAGCCTAGTAATACTAGAAAAAACAGACTAAGTGAGGCAACCTGGGGATATACTGGGCTGCACCTAATGAGAGTTCTTGACCTACCTTCTTACTTATGACCTTACTAATAAGTACTGCTAGCTATTTTATTTTTATTGCCTGTTTTACAAAATCATTCTTTCTTACATTACCAAATGTGTGACTGAGCCTCTGATAAGATGATAATATAGAGTCCCATATGAGGTCAATGATTGTAATGGTGTAACTCTAGGTATGGGAAGAAACACAAAGAGGGAAGAGTTTCCTGGACCATAAGAGACTAGGGAGACAGGTGGTCCAGAGACTTTGGGCTACTGTTAATAAGGCCTACTCCAGTGACAGCACATTGAGTGGCCTGTCAAATAAATCTTTGCCAGAACTGGGAATGAGCATTCTAGCGCTGTAGGACGAAATGGTCATGAAATGCCCCCCAAACCTTGGTCAGATCCATGACCATGAAGGGACCCTGCCAGCTGGAGACTGGCGCTTGTTGCCTGCCTCTGCCAGGATTAAATCATGAGCCATTACGGCTGCCAACCGTCAACAGCCCCTGCATGTAGTTCAAGGTGGAGCTCAGGAAAGAGGCACTCTGTGCTCTGGGAGAAACTGACGGAACAGGCCTTCAGATAGATGTTCCCAGGTAAGGATTTTTAAGAACCAAAATTCTTGCATCTTCTCATACTAGAAAAACACTAAAGTCATTAATGGTGACAACTGTTTGGGCTGTTAAGGAAAAAACTACAATTAAAGGTCAAGATGGAAGAACTGTGGTTCAGACATCCAAGGTAATACTAGGTGACACTATGGGTGTGATTTCAGACATCCGTGTATTGCTGAGAACTTAAGTTTTATGAGCTGTGTCAGATGTGAGGCCATCAGCTATTCTCAAGACAACACCAGCTGGCAGCTGGTAACTGCAACCTTACGTCTGCAAGGTCTCCTCTCGTACCTGCTACATTTTAGACAATGAAATTGCTTTAGATCAGATGGTAACAAGATGAAAAACATGTATGATGACAAATTATGTGTTAATACCACACTAAGCTTTAAAACCCACTTAGATAAAACCAGATAAGTGGCCACCTGGCTACAAGTATCTTCGAAATGCCAGGTCCAGACTGGTTTTCAGACTTATTCTCCTGAAAAGAAAGGAGATCGATTTTGTCTATTAACATTCAGGTTGCCCAACTACTTCTAACTGGGTCTGTTACACCTGCATCAATCACAATGGGCTAATAAAAAAGACGTTGTGGCCAAAAGACCAAAACAGAAGTAGTATTGTAAGAAATTCAATACAGACTTTAAAAATAGTCCACATCAGAAAAAAAAAACTTTTAAAAAAACGTATATAACCATGCCAGATGCTCCATTCCTTTGGACAGGGCAACCCAAGCGCTGACACTGCCTGGACCACCAGCAAAAGCTGCTGTGAAACATAACCTGGTTCTTACTCCTCCTTGGGCCCCTGGTTACAATAATTCCTTTACTGATCTTTGACCCCTGCCTTCTTTTAACCAACTTGTTTAGTGTGTTCTCTCTAGAACACAGCAGTCTTCTAGACAAGATGACAATAATGCAAAGATTCCAGCCACTCCTCAGAACAGGTCCTGCCAAAATAACAACAGAAGTCACCCTGGGGTCCCTTAACAAAACGGAGCTCTGGGCTTCCCTGCAAAAAAAAAGAAAAAGAATGGAGCAAGAGCTCCATGACCCCCAGCTAGGTGGCATCTGCGAGCCCCATGCCAGCCTGAAGAAGCTGCAGAAGACAGACGTTCACCCTTCATCTTCCCAATAAAATATCACGTGGTTCACGTCTCTCAGGGGAGATTTGGGGTAAGAGGCAGATGGGCCCCTGGGCTGAGTCGCTGGAGCGTGCCAGCAGAGGAAACTGGAGCTCTGTTTTCCCTGACACTCCAAGGACAAAGTCAGTGGCAGGAGCTGAGCCCTGCTGGAGTAAAGAGATAAGACGACCACGTCTATCGCTCCTGAGGTCAGGGAAAGCTCCCCGACTGCACATGCGCAGGAAGCCTCCTCGGGGGTCAAAAAGGGAGGGTGTGCCAGCCCATAATGTGTTGTCAAACTTCCCGCTAGCCTTTGCATTGGAATCTTTTTTTTTTTTTTACGGTACACGGGCCTTTCACTGTTGTGCCCTCTCCCGTTGCGGGGCACAGGCTCCGGACGCGCAGGCTCAGCGGCCATGACTCACGGGCCCAGCCGCTCCGCGGCATGTGGGATCTTCCCAGACCGGGGCACGAACCCGTGTCCCCTGCATCGGCAGGCGGACTCTCAACCACTGCGCCACCAGGGAAGCCCGCGTTGGAATCTTTCTTGTCAAAAAGATATAGACTTGTCAGGAGGGCCCTAGGGCAGGTCAGATGTGGGTAAAGAGGCGAGGTAATGGGCCAGAGGAAGACAGAGATCCGGGAGAGCCGCTCTGTACAGACGAGCCGAGCACCCCTTCACTTCTCATCAGGGAGGACGCCCACACCCTCTCTCTCCAGGTGAGTATTTCTGCCTCCTCCTGTCTTCAATAAGCTACTTCTCTAGCCCACATGTTGTGCTGTGCTTCTAATAAGAAACTTTATACCTGCTTTTTAGTTTTTGCCTCCTTGAAACATTCTTGCTTTCAAACAGGGCAAGAGCCAGGGCAACTTACCTTCTAGCCTCCGGCCCCTGGTGGTCTAGCAGCTAGGATTCCTGGCTTTCATCCAGGATACCCGGGTTCGATTCCTGGGCAGGGAACTAAGTTCCCGCCTCAGGACCGCTCACTGCTGTCTCTCCGAGAACAAGACCTCCACCCATGGCACTTCCGGGTTGGGGGCTACAGTGTCTCTCAGGATCCCCAATCCCAGACTAATGCTGAAGGTACGGGACAGCCCAGGGGGTGCCCACAGGGTATGAGGGTCAGTGTCCCCCAAAGATGGGACGACCAGTCTCAGCCCACACACAGCAGTGGACAGGCTGCACGCTCTCTCTCACCTAGAGGGCCATTTTCGGGCCCCAGTGACCATCGTGAACTCTGTCCCCCGGGGAACAGCTGTGGCCGGAATAACAACTGCCCGCTGACCGTGCACGTTACACTGGCCTTTGGTCAGATATCAAGGCCCACGGATGGAGCCACGGAGAGGAGGAGGGAAGAGGTGGAAGACAGAGGTCTGGAGGGGAGGTCATCCCGGCAGGTAGGCAGGACGAGGCAGGGGCTGGGCTGCAGGCTGCGCCCAACCACACACTCTCCAGGGTCAGGAGAGGTGCCCACCAGGGTAGGGACACCCAGAGGGCTCAAGCGAGGGCTGCGGTGGGCAAACCAAACACAATCCCTGCAGAAGGTGGAAAGCCACGACAGCTGGGGTGCGCACCCTGTCCCCTGGGTCCACCACACCCCACACACCCACAAGAGACACTCCGGCTGCATCTGGACTCCCCCAGGCCCTCTGAGACAGAAACCACCCAGAAGAAAAGGGAACTTCAGGAAGCAAGTCGTGCCACACGGTTTCAATCCACTTCTTAATATTTGCAGGGTTGTGGGCAAGGAGTTCACACTTCCAGGAACTGGTTACCAGTCCTAGGAAGCAGGGCTGCAGACACAGAGCACAGCCCTGAAGAGCCACATCTGCCTGGGGCCAGAGCAGGGAGGGGGCGTGGAGCCCTGGGCTGCAGGGGAGCGAGGCCAGCAACCCAAGCCTTGGTGAGTGGGGTCTGAGAGGACCAGGGCAGGCAGTGGAATGGAGCCACGGAGGGAAGACTGGCCTCGGGGACCCACAGAGCGGCGGGAGCAGCCCAGCGGGCACAAGGAAGGCGGGCTGCCCAGGGCTCACGTGCTGCCCAGGGCAGGGACTAGGGAGCCCAGGCAGGGGCGTGTCCACACCAACAGGGCTGGAAACACAGGGGCGGCAGAGCTCGGTGGGGCTGCTTGGCCTTCGAGGACCATGATGGGCTGGGGGACGGGAGCCTCAGGGCTTCGCTCAGCCAGATGTACTGCAGGCACAGGGCTGGGCTGGGGCTGAGGACGAGGCCAGGATGGACAGGTGGCTCTGAGCGAGGACAGAGGGAGGACGCGGGCTAGCACAGGGGAAGGAAAGCCCCCCCCCATGGCGGGGGGCTGAGGGTCCGGTCCAGGACAGTGGGGCCTGCTTGAGTCCCAGGGCAGTGGCAGGCGGGGTGGCGGTGGGCTCTGGGCTGGGGCCGGGACCCAGGACAGCGGGAGCGCCGGGAGCACAGCAGGCAGGGCTGGCCTGGGCTCCTGTGTGCCCCGAGCTGGCCGCACAGGGGAGGGGCTGAGCACGCAGCTGCACAGGCTACAAAGGGGCAGGGGAAGCCAGGGCCTGAGGGCCGGGAGCAGGGGCTGGGGGCCGGGAGCGGGGAGGCAGAGGGCAGGTGACCCGGCAACTGGAGGGAGAAACGACCAGAGCAGGATGCCGGGGTGGTGGGAGAAAGAGGGTGAAGCTCGGAAGGCCAGGAGCTCCTCTGGGAGGGGCCCACGGTGCGACAGGGGCTCTGCCAGGGGAGAGGGGTTGAACACAGGGTGGGCACCTAGCGACTCCAGGGAACAGAGCTCAGCCCTGGGAACGAAAGGAGGCAGGAGGGAAGCTGCACTAGGGTGAGGGCTCGGGGATGGGCCAGAGGGGCAGGTGTGCTGAGGGCCAGAGCTCCAGGGACAAGTGGCAGGGAGGCAGCAGGTGAGCAGGGGGCTGGGAGGGCTGGGGGCTCCCTGGGAACATTGGGGGAGCAGGTAGAGCTAGTGTAGGTGACCTGAGCCTGGGAGGGCAGCGCCCTGCCTGGGAGCTTTTGGGGAGCAGGTAGAGCTAGTGTAGGTGAACCTGGGGCAGGGAGGGCAGGGGGTTGCCTGGGAGCTTTGGGGGAGCAGGTAGAGCTAGTGTAGGTGACCTGGGGCAGGGAGGACAGGGGGCTGCCCGGGAGTTTTGGGGGAGCAGGTAGAGCTTGTGCAGGTGAGCCTGGGGCTGGGAGGGCAGGGGGCTGCCTGGGAGCTTTGGGGAACCAGGTAGAGCTTGTGCAGGTGAGCCTGGAGCTGGAAGGGCAGGGGGCTGCCAGGGAGTTTTGGGGGAGCAGATAGAGCTTGTGCAGGTGAGCCTGGAGCTGGGAGGGCTGGGGGCTCCCTGGGAACGTTGGGGGAGCAGGTAGAGCTAATGCAGGTGAGCCTGGGTCTGGGAGGACAAGGGGCTGCCCGGGAGCTTTGGGGGAGCAGGTAGAGCTTGTGCAGGTGAGCCTGGGGCTGGGAGGGCAGGGGGCCGCCTGGGAACTTTTGGGGAGCAGGTAGAGCTTGTGCAGGTGAGCCTGGGGCTGGGAGGGCAGGGGGCCGCCTGGGAACTTTTGGGGAGCAGGTAGAGCTTGTGCAGGTGAGCCTGGGGCTGGGAGAGCTGGGGGCTCCCTGGGAACGTTGGGGGAGCAGGTGGAGCTTGTGCAGGTGAGCCTGGGCCTTGGAGCACAGGGGGCTGCCTGGGAGCTTTGGGGAACCAGGTAGAGCTAGTGTAGGAGAGCCTGGGGCTGGAGGGCAGGGCGCCAGGGGCTGCCTCCGGGGTTCTGGGGAGCAGGTAGAGCTTGTGCAGGTGAACACGGGGCTGGGAGTGTAGGGGGCTTCCCAGGAGCCTTGGCGGAGCAGGTAACGCTAATGCAGGTGAGCCTGGGTCTGGGAGGGCAGTGGGCTGCCCGAGAGCATGAGGAAGCAGGTAGAGTTTCTGCAGCTGAGCATGGTGGGTGGAAGGGTAAGGGGCTGCCCCAGGAGCTTTGGGGTAGCAGGTACGCCTTGTGCAGGTGAACAGGAGACTGGGAGGGGATGGGACTGCCCTGGGAGCTTTGGGGAGCAGGTAGAGCTTGGGCAGGTGAGCAGAGGGCTGTGATGGCAGGGTGCTGCCTGGGAGCTTAGAGGGAGCAGGTGGCACTGTGCAGGTGAGCACAGAGTTGGGAGTGTGGGGGGCTGTCCCGGGACTTTTGGGGGAGCAGCAGAGCTTGTGCAGGTGAGCAGGGGTTTGGGAGGACAGGGACCTGCCCAGGACCTCAGCAGACCAGGTACTGGGGTGAGCAGGTGAGTAGGCAAGTGTCATAGGGTGCAGGGACCGTTGGTGCTGTGGGCCCAGCGCTCCAGGGACAGTAGGCAGTCCGACGCCAGCTGAGCAGATGACATGAGGGTACAGCATCCCTGAGCTGAGCCCAGAGACCTGAGCCTAGGGGACTGGCAGGGCAGGACGCAGGGCAGCTGGCAGTGGGGGCAGAGCAGGGAGTCCTACAGGAGAGCGGGCTGGGGGCCCCCCTGGGGTGTGCGGAGGGCCCAGGGCAGGAGAGAAGGGACGCAAGGGCAGGGACGACTCAGGCCTGAGACGGTGAACCGGAGCTCAGATGGGCAGAGGCTAGACACTCGATGGACAGGAAGCCCGGGCTCAGCTGAGGGGCCAGGATGAGGGGTGGAGGCAGGTGAGGGAGCATCTAGAGGAGGGGAACCTGAGTGCCCTGAGAAAGGAGAGCAGCCTTTCCGCTGGAGCTCAGGGGGCTGGTAAGGCCGGGCGCAGGGGGCTACCCCAAGAACTCAGGGGAGCAGGCGGGGTTGTGCAGGGCAGCAGGGGGCTGCGAGGGCAGGGGCTGCCCACGAGCCCTGGGGTCAGGGGACGAGGGCCTGAGCTAAAGGTGCTTTGGTCTGGTGGGAGGGGCCAGGCGGACGGCAAGGCCGGGTGGAGAGAGGACCATGGGAGGGAAGGTCTCTGAGGCTGAAGGGGCAGGGGCATGACTGCGTGGACCTGATGGGCTGCAATTCATGGGCCCAAGGTCCCCAGTTTTCCAGGCGCCTGTTGGGGCTTGAGACAGGAGGGTACGACGTGCCAAAGCGAGGTGGGGTTGACAGGGCAGTGGACCTGGCTGAGGGCGTAGGAAGGGCCCTTCAGGGCTCCGAAGGGGCTGCATACCTGGGCTGCGCAGAGCAGGGTCAGAGGGGACAGGTCCAGCCGGGGAATGGGGCTTGGGGTGCCAGCACCCTGAAAATGGCGAGGGGCAGTGCAAGGCTCCCGGGGATGCCAATGGGCAGAGTGATCCAGAACACACAGGCCCTGGGTGGCAAAGAGCAGGCCAGGACAAGGGGACAGGAGCAGAGCAGGGCAGTGGGCTCAGGGAGCAGTAGCCACTGGTCAGGGCTCAGACCGGGGGCCTGATCAGACCAGACACCCACAGGAGGACTGGGGCCCCTGGGACTTTAATCCAGGTGGTCACCCAGCCCTGACTGGGCTGCTGAGTCCAGGACCCACAGCTGCGAAGGCAGAGAACCGCAGTGGCAGAGACCATGCCAGGCCGCATCTCTTCAGACTCTCTGGAAGCACATAGTCTCTGGGCTCAACGGTGCCCCAGGCCTGGACACCTGATGCCCTGCCTGGACCCTTGCAGGGGTGAGGCCCTGGCAGTCACACGGCCTCCTCTCTCACAGCTTCCGCCACGGCCCCGGAAGTCTACGCTCTGTCTCCCAGCTGTGGGGACACACCTAGTGCCACAGTGGTCGTGGGCTGCCTGGTCTCGCGCTACATCCCTGAGCCAGTGACCGTGACCTGGAACTCGGGCATCCTACCCAGCAGCGTGCACACCTTCCCATCCGTCCGAGGGTCCTCGGGGCTGTACTCTCTCAGCAGCACTGTGACCGTGCCTGCCAGCACCTCGTCCGGCAAGACCTTCACCTGCAACGTAGCCCACCCGGCCAGCAGCACCAAGGTGGACAAGCGCATCGGTGAGAGGACGGGCCGCAGGGAGGGTGTCCACTACGAGACAGGCCCGGGGTCAGCCCTCCCACCTGAACGGACCGCACACCAGGGATGGTGAATCCCACCCAGGGTGTCACGGGAGGCCTGTCTCTCTCCCTCACCTGAAGGCCTCCCAGGCTCAGGGAGGGGGTCCTCTGGGCGTTTCCACCAGGTCCAGGGTGGGCACAGGCTGGACGCCTCCCCCAGCCCCTGGGGCCACAGAGTGGGCACAGGTCTCACCTGCCAAAACCTGCCCCTGCCCTAAGCCCAGCCCCAGGCCGTCCCCAACCCCGGTAACCTCCAGTCTGTTCTCTGCAGAAATCAACGGCCCAAACCCCTGTTCCAGGTGTCCCAAATGTCCACGTAAGTCAGCCGGCCTCACCCTCCACCCCTTGGAGGTTGACCTTGACCAACCGTGGCACTGGGGGGGAGGGATGGATGGGTGCCCAAGAGGAGGTCCACCCAGGGGCTGACCCCCCACCATGTCTCCCCGACCAGCCTGTGAGCTCCCAGGAGGACCGTCCGTCTTCATCTTCCCCCCGAAACCCAGGGACATCCTCACAATGTCCCGAAAACCGGAAGTCTCCTGCATGGTGGTGGATGTGAGCAAGGAGGACACCGATGTCCAGTTCTCCTGGTATGTGGACGATGTAGAGGTGCACACGGCCAAGACAAAGCCAAGGGAGCAGCAGTTCAACAGCACCTACCGTGTGGTCAGCGCCCTGCCCATCCAGCACCAGGACTGGCTGAAGGGAAAGGAGTTCAAGTGCAAGGTCAACAACAAAGGCCTCCCGGCCCCCATCGAGAGGACCATCTCCAAGGCCAAAGGTGGGTCAGGTGGACGGGCGCAGGAGGGTGCCTGGGGGCCAAGAGCAGTGACCATCGTGCTAACAGCCATACCTCTCCCCACAGGGCAGCCCCGGGAGCCGCAGGTGTACGTACTGGGCCCAGCGCAGGAAGAGCTGGCCAAGAACTCGGTCAGCGTCAGCATAACCTGCATGGTCACCGACTTCTACCCGAGCGACATCGATGTGGAGTGGCAGAGAAACGGGCAGCCGGAGCCAGAGGGCAACTATGGCACGACCCCACCCCAGCTGGAGGCCAACGGGTCCTTCTTCCTGTACAGCAAGCTCAGGGCGGACAAGAAGAGCTGGCAGCGGGGAGACACCTACACGTGTGTAGTGTTGCACGAGGCTCTACGCAATCACAACACGCAGAAGTTCATCACCCAGTCTTCGGGTAAATGAGCCCCACGGCATTGTTGCCCCAGCGAGCCCTCCCTCCCCTTGGGCTCTCAGGGTCCAGCGAGGACGCCTGAGCCCCAGCCCTGTGTACATGCCTCCCGGGCGCCATGAAATAAAGCGCCCAGCGCCGCCCTGGGACCCGCAACGCTGTCATGGTTCTTTCCGAGCAGAGCCCTGGGGCACGCGGGCCTGCATGGGGCAGGGGGGGCCCGGCTCTGGGTCACAGTTTGTCACCACCAGTGTGGGAGAGCTGACCCCCTCAGGGCCGGACCCAAGTGTGCGGGCCTGCGCAGGCCGCTTGGGGGCTGCCCGAGGCCGGGGAGGGCCCCTCCCGGAGGGGACAGCTGCTCCGGCCGCCCTCCACCCCGCAGCTGCTGGGGCTGGAGTGTGTGCCCGGAATGGGAGAAGCCCACCAGAGACCCTCAGGAGAATGAGTGCCCACTTCTTCCCGCCCCTGTTCCAGCCCAAGCTGTGGGACACTGGCCGTCCTCGTCCCCACATTCCTGTCCCCGGCTCCAGAGTCCGCGTGCTGGCTCTCTGCCCTCACGGGGGCCACACACAGCCCGGGGTGGGGGGACGGCCCTGCTGCACTGTCAGGCACGGGAGATCAGGACCCCCGCCCCTCAGGCCAGGTGGCTCTGCCCTGCTTGTCCCTGCCAGGGGCCAGGCCTGTGCACTCGTGGGGACACGCATCCCTGTGCCCACAAGGGGCAGAGGCAAGCAGCCCTGAGTGCCCAGGGAGGGACCCTCCATACGCACCCGTGGACACTGAGCCCAGAGCCATTGAAAACAAGCCCCCCACTGAGCCACACCAGCCGGCACACCACCGCCTTCATCCACATGCACTCACCTGCCCGCGCACACACGTGTGCAGTGCACCCACCACAACACCCACATGCGTGCACACACGCGGGCCTTGCACACGGGCCCTCCCACAGGGCAGCCGCACAGACGCACACCCGACCACAGAGCTGGGTCTCATGAGCCCTCACCGTAGACCCCAGGCTGGTCCCCACCCTCCAACGCCCACAGGACAGGGACCAGCACTGTGCTGCCCCTTCCCTGGGCCAGGGCCCACAGCCCACGCGCTCTGCTGACACTCCCGCCCTCCGGGTCTGGCCCCCAGCGGGAGAGGCGGCCGGGGCCTGAGCCACTGTCCTGCGGGGGGTCCGGGCACCCTCCCCGCAAGCACCCCAGCTCAGCGCACAGCACAGGGTAGGGAGCAGGACCCACTGGCCAGGCCAAGACGGGGGCCCAGGCTGGAGGAATGGGGGGCTGGGGCCGGTGCTCAGCGGCTGTCCTCAGGTGCCTCTGGCCCGGCCCACCGGGGCATCCCGCCACCACCGCGCCACACTGGGAGCTGCGCTGCGAGGCCCCATGAGCCCAGCCCTGCCCCCGGGGGCAGGCACAGCACTGACCCCACCCTCCCTGTGCAGAGCTGCTGCTAGAGGAGGAGACCTGTGCTGATGCCCAAGACGGGGAGCTGGACGGGCTGTGGACGACCATCTCCATCTTCATCACCCTCTTCCTGCTCAGCGTGTGCTACAGCGCCACCGTGACGCTCTTCAAGGTGGGCGGGCCGGCCCCGCGGCGCCCTCGCTGTCCCCGCTGTGTCTCCTCCTGGCCCCCGGCCCCTCACTGTCCCTCAAGTCCCCTCACTGTCCCCTCACAGACCCTCACTGTCCTTCACTGCCCCTCACTGTCCCCTCACTGCCCCTCACTGTCCCTCAAGTCCCCTCACTGTCCCCTCACAGTCCCTCACTGTCCCTCACTGTCCCTCACGGGCCCTCACTGTCCCTCAAGTCCCCTCACTGTCCCCTCACAGACCCTCACTGTCCCCTCACAGTCCCCTCACAGACCCTTCACCTTCCCTGACTGTCCCTCACTGTCCTTCACTGTCCCTCATGGCCCCTCACTGTCCCTCACTATCCCTCACTGTCCCCTCACTGTCCTTCACTGTCCCTCACGGTCCCTCACTGTCCCCTCACAGTCCCTCACTGTCCCCTCACAGTCCCCTCACAGTCCCTCACTGTCCTTCACTGCCCCCACGGGCCCTCACTGTCCCTCACTGTTCTTCACTGTCCCCTCACTGTCCCTCACTGTCCCTAACGGGCCCTCACTCTCCCTCACTCTCCCTCACGGGCCCTCACTCTCCCTCACTGTCCCTCACTGTCCCCTCACTGTCCCTCACTGTCCATCACTGTCCCCTACTGTCCCTCACTGTCCCTCCCTGTCCCTCACTCTCCCACACTGTCCCCATCATGGCCTCCTGTCCCCCCGGAACTCCTCGCTGTCCGTCGGCCCAGGGAATGGGGACAGGCCCTGCGGGGCGGCCCGGGTGGTTTCCAGCCTGTGCTCACTCCCGCTGCCCCTCAGGTGAAGTGGATCTTCTCGTCGGTGGTGGAGCTGAAGCGGACGATTGTCCCCGACTACAGGAACATGATCGGACAGGGTGCCTAGCGCTCGCTACGGGCTGCGTCCTGGGCTGCCCCTGACCTATAGGACCACGTCTACCCCCCTGTACCGCTCAGCCTGCGCCAGGCCTCTCCTCCGCCCGCTGACCTCGCCAGCCTCTGAGCTCACGAGCACCCTCACCTGCACCCCCGGCCTCTGGCCTCGTGGCCACCACAACCTGCCCCCCACCCCACTCACAGACCCGAGGGGACCGCAGGTGATGCCCAGCCTGAGCTGATGTCCCCGCAGGACACCTCCGGGACGCCAGGGACCACCGGGAACGCCCGGGTCGGCGTGGGGGTCCCCCTCGAACAGGAGGAGGAGGCCGGCGTCTGGGCCTCTGCACAGGGCCTGGCCCCTGCATCTTGTCCCGGCCGAGCTCCAGACGCAGGGTCCCCGGGAGGAGGGCCTGTGCCAGATGCTGGAGGGGAGCCGCCCGCCTCTCCCAGCAGGAGAGCTTCTGCAGGTGCCGCTAACGGTCCCTCAGGTCACCTCCACCGAGGACGCTGCTCAGAGCAAGGCCTGGGCCCGAGGCCGCTGCAGGAGCCCCAGCGCGGGAGGCGGTGAGGTCCAGCCAGACCGGCCTCCCGGGGAGCACGCTGTTGACCTGGTGCCCCGCGGGCTGAGCTGGAGGGGCTCCCGGAAAAGAGGGCAGAAGACGCGGCCAGCCCATCCTGCAGCCAAAGGCCTGAGGCACGTACAGCAGGAGCTCCGCCTGCACCGGGGTGGGGGTGAGAGACGCAACGCACGTAGGGCCAGCCTCGGACCCCGGGCCCCCGCCTCAGGGCCCGGTACCAGCTCTCCGGTCTCTGCGGAAAAGCGCAGTCAGCATGCGCGTGTGGTGGAGCTGCTCCCGGACTGGAGAGAAGGGCCCCGTGATCGCAGCTCGGGAGGCTTTTCTCCTTTCTGAACATGGGGCCCGTCGATGCTCTTCGCTGTGTCTTCATTTTGTTACGACAATAAAGCGTTCTTTACAGTCGCCTAGCTCGCTGAGAAGTCTCCCTGGGTTGACACGCCGCCTACCCTCGGGAAATCCACAGCCAGTCTCCCCCATGCCACCACCCAAGCCTGGGGTTCCCACCTGGCCTGTGGGTGCAGGGGCGAGCCAGGGGCCTGGGGGAGCCATGGGGAAGCCGCACGTGTTGGGTGTGTCTGCACAGGCGGCTGTAACAGACACCACAGGGGGCCTTTGACCACAGACGTCACTGTCTGACACCCTGGAGGCTGGAATCCCAGATCCTGGAGGTGCAGGGCTGGCTTCTCCCGAGGCCTGGCTCCGTGCCGCGTAGACGCCGTCTTCTCCGTGTCCTCACGTGGTCGTCCCTCTGTGCGTGTCTCTGTCCTAATGTCCTCCTCTTTTAAGGACGCCGGGCAGACTGGATTAGGACCCACCCTAGAGACCCCAGTTTACATCACCACATCTTTACAGACCCCATCTCCAAATACAGTTACATTCTGAGGTCCTGGGAGTCCGGGCTTCAAAGCTGGAATTTGGGGACACAATTCAGCCCAAAACAGCCGAGCTGGGTGCGAGAAAGGAGGACCGGGGGGACGCCAGGACCCCAGGCCAGGAGGGGCAGCGGTGGGGAGGGGCTGCCAAAGGGGAGCAGAGCCAGACCCGGCTCACCGCTCAGGACAGACGGCAGTGAGAAGGACTGCAGGAGGGGAGGGGGTCGGGTGGCACTGAGCTCAGCTGGCTGCACAGAGGTGACCAGTGTGTCACAGCAGAAGCAGGAGTGGGGCTCCAGGGGCTCTGGTGAGGGACCAGGAAGGGTGGCCGTGCAGAGGCGATGAGGCCGCTGTGCCCGCCGGCCGGCCGGCAAGGATGCAGGGATGGGTCAGGACTCCGCCCTCACGGAGACCAGGGACCCATCCCTCCTGGTGACTCCACCTCAGAGGAGACACACCCCTCCCAGAGGGCAGAGTCGGGATCCACAGCTGTCAGCCCTTCTCAGTAAAACCTCCAAAACAGTGGGCCGGGGTCTGGGTCGGGTGCTGGCCGTGCTGGGCGCCCTCAGGCCGGCGTTTCAGGGGGCTGGCTCATCCCGGGGACGCAGCCTTGGGCTGCTGGAAGCCACACTTGTGTTTGTTGCAGCCTTTCAGGGCAAGGGGACTAGCAGGACAGCCCCCCAGACCGGCAGCCGGAGTCTGCTCAGCAGGGACGCTGCACCCCAAGGCCGTCCGATGTGCCGGTGCAGCTTCCTGTGGGGGGACAGAGACAGACAGAGGCAGAGACAGAGAGAATGGTATGCAGGGAAGGGACTGCATCGCTCAGCGGTCCCTGCACCAAACGGGGAGGCCGGGAGGGGCGGCAAACAGGATGGCCGAGGGGTGCACAGCAGTGTCCGGGAGAACACCCGGACTGAATATCTCCCCCAAAATTCATACACTGAAGCCCTAAGCCTCTAATATGATGCCATTAGGAGTGGGCTTTGGGGAGTTGATGAGGTCATCAGGGTGATCCCTTGTGATGGGATTAGTGTCCCTGTAGGGACCCTATAGAGCTTCAGTCCTTCTCTATGGTAGGACACAGCAGGGAGACGCCATCTGTGAACCAGGAAGCGGCCCTCACCAGACACCGAATCTGCCGGCTCCGTGGCCTTGGACTTCAAGCCCCCAGAGCAGTGAGGGCAAGTGTCTGCCCTCCATACATGTGTGGTGCCTCGGTGGACAGCCGGACGAACTGAGACAGGAAACCCCTGGCCAGGTGGCCCCCACCCCAGGACCCAGGTGGGCTGGCAGAGCAGCGGCAGGGCTGGTGAGATGCGGGAAGTACCCGCCACCGTGGGGCGTAGGCACGTGAGACCCCTGGCGCGCGCGTGCTGCTGACGCCCCCACGTGTTCTCAGCTTGCATGGGGCGGGCCTGGGGGCGGGCCTGGGGACGGGCCAGGCCAGGGCCGGGGGTCGTGTGGAACTCTGCTGGGCTCTGTCCCAGTCCACGGGCTCCTGGCACTGCTGCTGCCACGTCACCAGGCCCGCCCAGAGTCACAGGGACAGTCAGCCTGTGGGGGAGGGCACGGGGAGAGCAGCCTGGCCTCCCCAAAGAGGCTCTTACGGGCACCCCCAGACGTGGCTGAGTCGCAGCACGAGGGAGGGACCAGCCTGGGCACCCGTCTCGCTGTCATCCCTGTGGATCCGTCAGGCTGCTCTCCAGGCTGGGATCACCATTGCAAAGTCACAGCCAGGGCCTGCCCGGCCCCGGCCCCACCCGGCACGGATGTGGGCAGGGGCTGGGGCCGGGGCTGGGGGCCATAGGTGGAGGAGTTGGTCACAGCATCAGCCTGACTTGGGGCTGGGTGACAACCCCCCACTGCCACCCCTAGGGTCTTTTCAAATGCAGGCTGCAGAGGGCCAGGCCCGGGGAGAGGCCAGTGGGGGCTGTAGAGCTCGCCCACAGCCAGGTGTGGGGAGAGCGAGACCAGGCAAGGGGCCGGCAGCGTGAGTGATACAGACAGACCCAGGAGGGCACAGTGCACAGGACGAGGTGGCGTACCAGCCGTCAGGCAGCTGGCTCTGGGCTCCCCAAGTGTGTCTTCATCCTGGGGGTACGTCGATGACTGTCCCCACCACTCACGGCCCACCCTCTGTGCTTCTGTCCACTGTGCAGACCACCACTGCTCCGTCCCTCTGCCCTGACGTTGGCAAGTTCCAGAAGGCACCTGCTCCTTTGTCCTGGATTCCGAACAGAGAAGCCCAGACAAACTGCAGCCAACGCGGCAGCGAGAGAGAAATAGACCCTGACGTCGCAGCCTGTTCACCTGGGGGCTGTGGTCACAGGGCACCCTAGTGAAATCTGGCTGATACAGCCACCCTCAAATGCCACTGAGTGAAGTAAACTCAACAACAAGCACAAATGTAATAACCACATGTGATGTGCACACGGTGTCCTGACTTTTACAGGGTTTTCAGAGACTATTAGTCAGGGTTCTCAAGAGAAACAGAACCAATAGAACATAGATGACAGATAGATATAGATAGATAGATGATAGATAGATGATGGATAGATAGATAGATAGATAGATGATGGATAATACATACAGACATATGATATAGCTGTATATGTACATATGTACACCTATAGATAGAGCTAAAATTCAGCTAAAGATAGACATGGATATAGAGGACATACATATATCGACATATAGAGACAACAAGATTTCTTTCAAGGAACTGGCTCTCATGTTTGTGCGGGGCTGCCTGGCACTTCTGGAATCTGTGGGGCAGCCCAGCGCGCTGGAAGCTCAGGCGGGAGTAGGTGCTGCTGTCTTGAGGCAGAATTCCTTCCTCTCCAGGAAGTCTCAGTTTTGTTAAGTCCTTCCCTGGTTGGATGAGGCCCGCCCGCATCATGCAGGGTCATCTCATTTACTTGGAGCCCACTGGCTGTCGATGTTAACCACATCTACAAAATACCTTCACAGCAACGCCCCGACTAATGTCCGAACACACGGCCCAGCTGAGTGGGTCTATGACTCTGACCCTCGCAGAGACTTCCTCTCCTTTCATACTCACAATGCCCCAAGAGGCGGGGGTCACTGTCACGATCTTACCATTGAAGCCCCTGTCTGAGAGGACACCCTGCCTCTGGGGAGGATGCCAGGTCTTCATCTATGTCTTCTGATGTTCTTTCCACTGCCCACACTACCTCTTAGAGAGACTCGACAACACCCTCCTCATCTGATTCCTGCCCTCGGGGACAGGCTGTCTGATGACATCCCTCCAGCCTGGAGATGTTTGGAGAGACAGAAGCCCTGGAAGTCCTGTGAAGGGGCATCCATTGATCTACCGGACAACTACTCACCCGATGGCAACTCTGTCATCATCGCTGGACACTGAGCACCCCGTGATGAATAACACAGATGTGGCCTCTGGCCTCAAGGACAGTAGGGAGCAGGGCAAAAGCAGGTCTCCAGTAAGTCATCCCACAAACGATGATGTACGGACCATCATGATAAGTGCTATGAATGGAAAGCTGGAGCACGAGGCCCTACAACAGAAGCAACAGCCCAGTCTCGGGGCCAGGGTGAACTCCCCGGGGGGAGCACCCTGAAGCGGAGCCCTGGAGGAGTGGCGTGGCTGCCTCGGGTCTGCTTGTCAACACCTGGTCTCCTGCCCTCCTGGCCACAGAACTTCTGGACCCAGGATACGTGGGGCCAGGTGGGAGCAGATGTCAGTGACATGATAGGTTTCAAAACATGGTCTGATGATGACGCTCACACAGATACATAAAGAACACATCTCACAATTTTATTTAACTCAATTAATGGTTTACACCCACTTCAAAGTAGAATTCAAAGTACTACATGTATATAGTTGAATCAAGGATACTGAAGTGAGTTTATACATGGGAGGCGGAGAAGAATCAATCGTCGTTCCAAAAAAAGAGAATTTGCATTGCCATCAATTATCCATGGCTTACAGAGTTGTGAAGTAGCTCAAAGATAATGAAAATCATAGAACCCGTAGAATCAGATAACCCTGAAGGGTGTGTAAGACAATGCCTTGCTCTCCACCGAAGACACAAGAAGTAACCCTTTGGTCCATTTCCAAGTCTTTCACAATTTCTCCTATTAACATATACAACTCACAGAAACAGATCCAGAATATATAGCGAACTCCTGCAAATCAATCAGAAAAATCAAACAATTCGGTAGAGAAGTGGTAAAGAGAATTGAACAGATGTTTCACAAAAGATGTCCAAAGAGCCCTCAAACATTTGAAAGGAACCAGACTGGTTACGAGGGAAATGAAAATGAAAAACCACATCAGAGAAAGTAGTTCTGACTCCACCACAGGTGAGGCAGCTTGGGCCAGACTAATCCCTTGCAAATAGCAATTATAAGCCCTGGGGGGTGGGGGGGAGCTGTTTTAAAAGAGGAGTTGAAGGCACTGGGGAATGACCGAAAGCAAGCAGACACTGGAGAAAATGATCCCCTTGAAAGATTTCTCTGAGGATGTACCCCTACCAGGCACCAGGTGCAGCTAGAATATGAACAAGAATAGCAGTCACACTGGCTCGAGGGGTCAGATCATGGGATGCAGGGCTACATTGCAAGGGCAGCTGGAAATTAAGGGGAGATGTCCATAAAAGGAGGGAGCCACAGAAGGGGAACCCCCAAATTCTGTATGTACACTCTGCTCAAATCCTTGACTGTCCCCTTACCTGTGCATGTGTAGGGGAAACTCCAGAGGGCCGGGGAAAAACCACAAGCAGGAGGCTGAAAGAACTGAGGAGACGTTAGCTACTGCCAACCACAGAAATAATACCATGGCAGACAGATTTTGGAATCCAGTCAAGCAGACTGCCTCCTGACAAAAAAATCAATACTTCTCTGAGGAAGAGTACAAAATCCGTAGTCTGGATCATACTTCATCCACCACACCCAGCGCACATTCAAAAATTACTAAATGTGCAAAGAAATAAGAAAATGTGACCCATGGTCAAAATACAAAATAGTCAATGGAGAATGATCCAAGGATGACCCAGACACAGACCCAATTATGACAAGGACTTTAAAGCAGCTATTATAAATATGTTCAGAGATCTTAAAGGAAAATATGCTCATAATGAGTGACTAGATAACCTCTACAGAAAATTTTAAACTATCTACAAGAACCAAATAAAAATTCTAGAACTAGAAAGTACAATTCTGAGTTTTTTAAGTCACTTGATGAGCTTAACAGCAGATTGGAGAAGGCATAAGAAAGGTCAGAAAACTACATTTCAATATAGAGACATTCTATATTTATTATAGATATTCTAATGTATTATGTGTGTAAAATATATTTATATATAATATATAGATTATATATAATATCTATATATTTTATATATCAATAAAATGTTCTTTTAATCCAATCCAAAGAACAGAAAGAAAAATATTGAAAAAAAAGAAAAGAGACTCAATGTCCTATGAGACACTATGAAACATTTGAAAATACGTAAAATTTTGGAGTCCCAGAAAGGGACAAGAGATAGAATAGGGCAGGAAAAGTCTTTGAAGAGATAAAAAGCAAAATTTCCCAATGTGATGAAAATATCAATTTACAGATTTAAGAAGCTCAGCCAGTTCCTAACCATAAATACAACATGATGTGCCATGCTGAGACACACTGTGCAAACTGATGAAGACCAAAGGTGAAGGAGGTGTCTTGATAGCAGCCAGAGAAAGAACACGGACATACAGGGAACAAACTACATCTGGCTTCTCATCGGGAAAAATGGTGACCAGGAAGCAATAGAAGGGGGGGGTTTCAACCCAGAATTCTACATCCAGAGAAAATGTCGCTCCAAAATGAATATGTAATAGACATTTTTAGATACACAAAAACCGAGGGAGTGCATTTCCAAGAGACCTGCAGTAAAGGAAAAGCTAACAGAGAATCTTTGTGCTGAAAGGAAATGACACCAAATGGAAACTCTGATTTACAGGATAGAAAGGCGAGCATCAGAGATGGCAAATATGCAAGTGCAAAAACTAATCTTTTTTCTCTTAGTTTCTTAAAAAGATAATCGATTGTTTAAAGTAAAAATTATTAACAGTGTGTTGTGGGGTTTATAATAGGTACAGATGCAACATATATGACAGTAGCACAAAAGATGAGTTCATAAATGAAACTCTACTTTCTCAAGGCTCTAATGACTTATGTGAGGTAGTCAAATATTGAATCTAAGTTCATTGTGATGACTTCAGGATGCACATTATATTCACTGAATCCATATGCAAAGAGGCTTATCTAAAAAGTCGACAGAGGGGCTTCCCTGGTGGCGCAGTGGTTGAGAATCTGCCTGCCAATGAAGGGGACACGGGTTCGAGACCTGGTCTGGGAAGATCCCACATGCCACGGGGCAATTGGGCCCGTGAGCCACAACTACTGAGCCTGCGCGTCTGGAGACTGTGCTCCACACCAAGACAGGCCGCGACAGTGAGAGGCCCACGCACCGCGATGAAGAGTGGCCCCTGCTCGCCACAACTAGAGAAAGCCCTCGCACAGAAATGAAGACCCAGCACAGCCAAAAATAAATAAATAAAAATAAATAAATTTATAAAAAGTTGACAGAGAAATTTTTTTTTAAAAAGGAAATCCTAGGGCTTCCCAGTGGTTGAGAGTCCGTCTGCTGATGCAGGGGACACAGGTTTGTGCCCTGGTCCGGGAAGATCCCACATGCCATGGAGCAGCTGGGCCCGTGAGCCACGGCCACTGAGCCTGTGCGTCCGGAGCCTGTGCTCCGCGACGGGAGAAGCCACAACAGTGAGGGGCCCGCGTACCGCAAAAAAAAAAAAAAAAAAACGAAAGAAAAGAAAAAGGAAATCCTAGATCACACGTTGTTTCAGTTGTCATGCCTCTTTCGTTTCCTTTATTTTTTTTATACATTTATTTATTTACTTATATTTGGCTGCGTTGGGTCTTCATTGCTATGCATGGGCCTTCTCTTCATTGCTACGTGTGGGATTTCTCAAGCAGGGTTTACTCTTCATTGTGGTGCACGGGTGTCTCATTGCGGTGGCTTCTCTTGTTGCGGAGCACAGGCTCTAGGTGATCAGACTTCAGTAGTTGTGGTGCATGGACCCTAGAGTGCAGTCTCAGTAGCTGTGGCACATGGGCTTAGTTGCTCTGTGGCATGAGGGATCGTCCCGGACCAGGGATTGAACCCACGTCCCCTGCATTGACAGGCCGATTCTTAACCACTGAGCCACCAGGGAAGTCACCAGAGAAGTTAGAATGGAATAAGTACTTAAAGTACTTACTAAGTACTAAGTATTAACTAATAAGTACTAAGAAGTACTTATTAACCCAAAAGAATGTAGGAAAGAAGGAATAAAGCTACAGTGAACACACTTGATAGCCAAACTTTAAGAGGTGTTCCCATAAGATTAGGGACACAGCAAGGACGCCTGTCGCTTCTGCCACACTGTTTTGCAGTGCTTTACAGATATGTGCTTACCTATTTGTGGATTGTGAAATCAAATCAGACAGTTACAGCCAGCTCTTTTTAATAAACAAAGAAAAAAAGTCTATGCATTGTACATAACAAGGGTAAATATTTTCATGAAAATTTTGTTTCAGTTACATAAATAAATATACATAATATATGTTACATATAAATAATGTGTGTATGTGAATTAGATTATAATATAAGACACCTTTTTTACAAGGATTGTGGTCAAAACAGTTTGGAAAATGTTTATTTAATAGATTATTGGAGGTCCTGGCCAACGCTACGTGACAAGAAAAAGAAACAGGGCTCTTAGGATTGAAAGGAAAGATGTGAAGGCGGTATTATTTGCAGAAGATGTGATCATTTCCAAGGAAAAGCCAACACAATCAGCAGACAAACTGTTAGAACTAACAAGAAAATCGGGGCAATTTCCATGCAAGACCAACTTACCAAAAGCAGCTGTGTTCCTCTATGTCAGCAAAAACCTACTAGAAAATGTAACAGAAAGCCAGGCACAAGTCACAGCAATGGGAGGAATAACCTGGGAAAGAATGCCCAAGACCTCTGAGAAAAAAATTGAACTCTATTCAAGGACATAAAAGAAATCTGAATGGCTGGAGAGATACACTGGTCAAGGAAGGAATGACATGTTAGATTAAAGTGTCATCTATCTCCCAGACTAAGAAATACAGTGTACTCCCAACCAAAATTCCAGCTGGGTTGGTTTTGTTCGTTTCTTTGTTTGTTTGTGAGATCCATTTACAGCTTAGCCCATTTTGAAAAATGAAAGCACAGGATGAGGGGTTTCAGGGGGACTGTCCCCCTGAATGTTAACACATACACAAAACCATCACTGAAAATGACGGTACTCATGCACAGACTACCAGACCCAAGGAATAGGAGAGCACTCAGAAACAGCCTGGTCATTCCTAGGAACTTGGACTGCAATGAGTGTGGCGCCTTCAGGCAGCGGGAAAGCTTCTGAGATGGGTGGGAAACTGGCTTCTTCTGTGGAGAACTTCAACCTGGGTTTCTACTCCACACCATATGCACGGTGAGTGGTGATGGAGCCTGCTGGGATCAAACACTTACATCTGAAAGGCTAACTTTAAATATAGCTGAAAGGAAATGGACCAGCAAGGCTGGCGGAGCACAGGAACAGCAACAGCCTGGTGGGATGTATGCCCACCCAGAACTTCAGAATGTGACCTTGTCTGGATATAGGGTCTCTGAAAATGTAATTAGGTTAAGGACCTTGGGATTAGATCACACTAGATTTCAGAAGCATTGTAAGTCCAGTGACTTATAACAGGAGAAGATGACACACAGGGCAGATGGCCATGTGAAGATGGAGGAAGGATTGGAGTGATGTCAATAGCCAGCAGGGGCTGGAAGAGGCAGGAAGGACCCTGCCCTGGAGCCTTCAGGGCAGCTTGGCACTGCCAACACCTTGTTTTTGGATTTCTTGCCTTCCAGAATGTGAGAGTCCATTTCTGTGGTTTTAAGCCACTAAGTTTGTGGGCCTTTGTGACTGCAGCCGCAGGAAGCTCACATGGCAGCCTCCAAACGTGCAAGCTGCAGGGTAAAGAGCTGATGAACCTGCCACGTGGAAATGAAGAATTTCTGTTAAAGGAGGACTCAACAAGCAGCATTAGCAACCAGGGCAGTGACCAGGAGAAGTTTATCCCAAGGTTAAAACTAGCAAGGGGCAAGCCCCTAGAGATGACTGCCTTGCAAATTCCCAGGAAATCACCAAGAAAATCTTCAGAAAGCAGGATGAGATCAGAGACAGACGTCCAAATGTCTCCCAAGTCTCTGAAGAGATATTCCAGCTCATTAGTAATGGGAGCATTTAAATTAGGAGACAACGCACTGCACACTTCAGAGAGTGTAATGACAGCATCCTTGCTGGAAAGGCAGGCACGGAGCTGGAGAAGCGGGGCCTCCCTGGGGTGGAGGACGTCTGGAGGCCTGGGTGGTGGTGGGCCAGCCCCAAGAGGCAGCAGGCAGCAGTGGAGCCAGGCCTGGCCTGGGGGAAGGAAGCCGGGGAGGGGGGATTGAAGCATCTTTGGGCCCATGTTGGGGCCACAACCAAGGGCAACAAGGGGGTCAGCTGGTCTCACTGTCCAGGAGAACTCTGGGGCCTGGCCCCCACCATGGGTACCGAGGGCAGTGAGCCCCTGGTTGAGTCTGAGGGATCTGGAGGCTAGCGCTGCCGCCCATTTAGTGTCCTGGTCAGGAAATGTCAAAGAAACCATCTGCAGCTTGGCCTTCCCTCCAAGCAATCCACTGGCCGGAGCCAGCATTGGCCCCCGGCTACCCCACAGGCCCTTACACGGAGGCCCAGCCTCAGAGGGACCTCACACTGCCTTGGCTGAAGGCCCACCTATCCCAGGCTGTCTGGCCAGGTCCCATCTAACTTCCTGCAGCTGAGCAGGCGCAGGAGCGAGTCTCCTCCAGCACCGAGGGACACACCCCCCTACCCTCCCTGCCCCTGCGCCGGCAGCCCAGTGGCTCCTGGGGTGCTGGGGTAGAGCTGGGGGAGGGGCCGGCTGGGCACGAGGCCTCAGCCTTGAACGCCCACAGCTGGGCAGGAAACGCAGGGGTGCCGGGCCAAGCCCCCAGCCCCACACACTCACACCGTACAGGCCGCAGGGCCAGGTACCACCTGGCAGAAGACTCCCCGGTGGGGCTCTGCCTGCCTTGTGGTTTCTCTCAGAACCTTGAGTCCTTCCAGGGAACTCGGCCTTCCCCCTGCACCTGCCATGCAGCATCTGTCCCTGGGGCCAAGGGTGGGGCGGGACAGACCAGGACAATCTGTCCTGGGGGCCTCGGGGCCCTGGCTCTGCACACGGGGCCCCTCCCCAGCCATCCAGCAGCCCCTCTTGGGTCTTCCAAGAGGCCCGGACACTCCTCTGAGTGTGCAGGCCTGACAGCTCATCTCTGCACAGCCTCCCTGCATGCAGACCAGCGGCCCTGGGTGTCCTGGGCCCAGGGGACGTGGTCCTGCTGTCTCCCTCTCCACAAAGACTGCATGTCACCTCCCAGGAGTCCATGCTGATGAGCTAGCTTGCAAGTTCTCGTGGCCTCCCCTTGTGTGCATCTGGGCCTTTGGGGGGTTCCAGAGACACACCGGCCTGCAGGACACGTCCACAGCATGGAGGCAAGGCCAAGACTCAGCACATCATCTGGCTCAGCACATGTCAGTGGAGCGTCGATGGTAGACTGGCTGCCCCGACAGACCAGAGTCGAATGCCGTGGGCACCTCTACGAAGGCCGCTCTGTGGTCCCCACACCTTGATGGACAGCAGCAGCACAGGGTGGCATGGTACCCCCCAGGGTCCGGTGGCTGCAGAGGTCTCGCCGAGCCACTGGCCAAGCTCACAGCCATGTCCCACCTCCCGACAGGCCCCTGCCAGCCCTTGCCGGCCACGCAGCCCAGTCGCAGCCCCGATGGGAGCCCAGCTGCAGGACAGCGATCGGGAGGCTGGCTCGCAGACAGCGGGTGAGACTGTCGGCCAGCAGGGTGCCCAGGAAGCCACCAGAGGACCAGCACCTGCCTACACCCAGCTGGACCCACAGCCTCTCACACTCGTACCCAGGGCCGCCCCACCAGGCCGGCCCCCAGACCGCTGCTCAGAAAGCCCCGCACTCCGCCGCAGGCACCTAGGCCACGCGGGCCTCAACTTCTCAAGCACAAAACGGCCAGGACCGTCCCTCGAGGGCTGCCTCGGGGGCAGTGGTGGTGGTGCCTGGTGCCCTCTCCCTTCCCGGGCCATCGTAGTGACCACAGTGTGTGCCGGCTGCTCACCAAGTCAGCCCGTGGCATCGAGGGAGAGGTCACGAGCCGGGTGGCAGAGGCCGGGAAGAGGCCACAGAGAGGAGCCTCACCTGAGACCGGCCGTCACTGGGTCGACTTCCCGAGAACAGAGAGAGAGAAGGGAACTTCCAGGGCTGTCGAGGCCCCTGGGGGTTCCCACCCCATTTTTAGCTGAGAGCACTGAGGCAGAGCTCGCCCCCCTGCCCCGCCCTGCCCCAGGCTCTATCGTCTGGGCATAAAAATAACAGCAATGCTTCCTAACGATTCACCTCATCTGGGAGCCTACCCTGAGAGCCTGCAGACGGCCACCACTGGCCAGATGGGCCACACCAGCCACGGGCACCTGACAGAAGACCCCAGCCCCTCAGGCACCCCGCTGCTGGAGCTGCCCAGACCACTGCTGGGAGAAGACACCTGGACTGCCCACCCAGCGGGGACCAAGCTTCTGAGTCACTGCTTGCCTTGCAGCTGTCCCTTCCCTGCATGGGGACACAGGGAAGTAAGAGAACGCTCGAAGCCGACCTGGAGAAGACCAAGGAGCCGAGAATCTCAGACAGGTCAGGGCCAGGGCAAGAATCACACACAGGGCATGGACCTCGGGCTGAGCGTGGGTCTGCCTACAACCAGTAAAAACGGTGATGGCCAGCCCAGGGTCGGGGGAAGCAGCGGGTCTCAGTCCCTAGGCCGGCCAACATGGCAGGCAGGCCTGGGCCCACATCGTCTGGCCTGAGCTGGGCTGGCCTGAGCCAGCCTGACTAGGGTAGGCCAGGCAGGGCTGGGCTGGGCCAAGTTTGGCTTGAGTGGATGGAGTTATGTGGAGGCAGATGAGCTATCCCAGCCTCAGCTGGGCCACACTGGCCAGAAGGGCTGTCCCCAGCCATGTGGGACCGTGCACTGAGCTAAAGTGAGCTGGGCTGTCGTGGGCCAGGCTGCTGCGGTTAGACAGGGAGGGAGCAGGCTGCCCCAGCTGAGCAGAGCTCAGGACTCAGCCTTCCTAGCCTGGCTCAGCTGGGCTGTCCTCAGGTGAACTAGGCAGGCCTGGACTCTGCTGGACTGAGCTGGGCTGTCAGAAGAAACTGGGCTTAGCTGAGTGGGGCCCGACTTGCGTACTTGGGTGGGATAAAAGGGGCAATCTGGGCTCACCTGGGCTGAATGCACTGGGCTGGGCTCTTCTCTGCTGAGCTTGCCTACCCCAGAGGGGTGGGGCAGAGCTAAAGTTGGCTGGGCTGAGCTGAGCTGGTCTGAACTAGGCTGAGATGGGCTGAGCTGGGTTAAACTGGGCTGAACTGGGCTGAGCTGGTCTGAACTGAGATTAACTGGGATGAGCAGGGATGAACTGGGTTGAACTGGGCTTGGTTGAGCTGGGCTGAACTGGGTGGAACTGGGCTGAGCTGAGCTGAACTGGGCTGAGCTGGGCTGAACTGGGCTGAACTGAGCTGAACTGGGCTGAACTGGGTTAGGCATGGCTGGGCTGAGCTGGGCTGAGCTGGGCTGGGCTGAGCTGGGCTGAGCTGGGCTGGGCTGGGCTGGGCTGAGCTGAGCTGGGCTGGGCTGAACTGGGTTAGGCATGGCTGGGCTGAGCTGGGCTGAGCTGAGCTGGGCTGAGCTGGGCTGAGCTGAGCTGGGCTGAGCTGGGCTGAGCTGGGCTGGGCTGAGCTGGGCTGAGCTGGGCTGAGCTGGGCTGGGCTGAGCTGGGCTGAGCTGGGCTGAGCTGGGATGGGCTGGGCTGAGCTGGGCTGGGCTGTGCTGAGCTGGGCTGAGCTGGGTGGGGCTGAGCTGAGCTGGGCTGGGCTGAACTGGGTTAGGCATGGCTGGGCTGAGCTGGGCTGAGCTGGGCTGGGCTGAGCTGGGATGGGCTGGGCTGGGCTGAGCTGAGGTGAGCTGGGCTGAGCTGGGCTGAGCTGGGATGGGCTGGGCTGAGCTGGGCTGGGCTGTGCTGAGCTGGGCTGAGCTGGGCTGGGCTGAGCTGGGCTGAGCTGAGGTGAGCTGGGCTGAGCTGGGCTGAGCTGGGCTGAGCTGGGATGGGCTGGGCTGAGCTGGGCTGGGCTGAACTGGGTTAGGCATGGCTGGGCTGAGCTGGGCTGAGCTGGGCTGGGCTGAGCTGGGATGGGCTGGGCTGGGCTGAGCTGAGGTGAGCTGGGCTGAGCTGGGCTGAGCTGGGATGGGCTGGGCTGAGCTGGGCTGGGCTGTGCTGAGCTGGGCTGAGCTGGGCTGGGCTGAGCTGGGCTGAGCTGAGGTGAGCTGGGCTGAGCTGGGCTGAGCTGGGCTGAGCTGGGCTGGGCTGTGCTGAGCTGGGCTGAGCTGGGTGGGGCTGAGCTGAGCTGGGCTGGGCTGAACTGGGTTAGGCATGGCTGGGCTGAGCTGGGCTGAGCTGGGCTGGGCTGAGCTGGGATGGGCTGGGCTGGGCTGAGCTGAGGTGAGCTGGGCTGAGCTGGGCTGAGCTGGGATGGGCTGGGCTGAGCTGGGGTGGGCTGGGCTGTGCTGAGCTGGGCTGAGCTGGGCTGGGCTGAGCTGGGCTGAGCTGAGGTGAGCTGGGCTGAGCTGGGCTGAGCTGGGCTGAGCTGGGATGGGCTGGGCTGAGCTGGGCTGGGCTGTGCTGAGCTGGGCTGAGCTGGGCGGGGCTGAGCTGAGCTGGGCTGGGCTGAACTGGGTTAGGCATGGCTGGGCTGAGCTGGGCTGAGCTGGGCTGGGCTGAGCTGGGCTGGGCTGAGCTGAGCTGGGCTGGACTGAGCTGAGTAGGGCTACATTGGGCTGAGCTGGGCTGGACTGGGCTGGGCTGAGCTGGATTAACTGGGTGGAGTGGGCTGTGGGGTCATCCTGTCCAGCTTTGCTCAGTCAGCTAAACTGAACTAAAATGAACCACGTGGACGCAGCTCAGATGAGCTGTTTTGCTTGAGATGGGACGTCAGGGGCTGAAGCAGGCCAGGCTGGATCAAGACAGGCTGCTCTGGGCTGAGCTGGGGTGAACTGGGATGAACTGGGCTGAGCTGGCTTGAAATGTGCAGGACCCGTTAGGGGTGCTGGGCTGTACGCGCGAGCTGCTTTGTCTCAGCTGGTCTCAGCTGTCCTGACACACGGTCATCTGGGCTGTGCTCAGCTGGGCTAGCCGGCAGAATAGAGGAAGGTGGAAGAGCCGAGCTGGGATGCAGGGCTGGGATGGGCTGGGGGCTGGAGCTCCAAGGCCAGGGAACGTGCAGACCGGCCTGGCAGCCAGAGGAGCCTGAGAAGGGCTGAGGAGGGCTCTGAGGGGCCTCTGTCCTCTCTCCATGGGGCCTGGAATCGGGCTCCCCTGGGGGGTCAGCAGGGCAGGTAGAGCACCAGCGGGCCTGGGCTGGTCAGCCGAAGGATGGGGTGAAGGGGCAGCCATGGCAAAGCAGCTCAGGGACCTGAAGGCTGACCCACGGCTGCAGGCAGCAGGGGTCCAGTGGGTGGCAGGTGGACCCGCCCACAGCAGGCCCACAGGGACTTTGGAGTGGGGCAGGGACACAAGGCGATTCCTGGGAAGTGGGGTCCTGTGGGTCCAGGCCCTTATGAGGTCTTTGGTTTGGAGCAGAAGGGCAAGCTCGATGGTTCCTGGGGGTCTCCCTGATCCCCGATGGGGGTCTGAGTTAGGGTCAGGAGTGGGAAAGCAGCTTGGTGATCCTGGGGGTCTCTGTGTCCCAGGCCTGTGTTCCCAGGGCTATGGGTGGGGCAGAGGGGACAGACTGGTGGCTACTGAGGTTCTCAGGGTCCCTGATCTCCAATGGGAGTCTATGAGTGGGGGCAGAAGAGTAGCCTGGTAACTCCTGGGCCTGGGGGGTTTCTCCCTGGGTCCCCGGGTGCCAACAGAGGGCTATGGGCTCTGAACCTCCACCTCAGGGAGTGGGTTAGCGCCTCCACTCAGGAGCCCCGTGTCCACCCACTTGGGGCTGAGGGCAGGAGTCCTGGCCAAGGGCAGTGACAGCCACTGCTCCTGCAGGGGCACAAGGATTCACTGGAGGGCGTCCCTAGTAGAATCAGGAGATGAGGAAAAGACCCAGGAGGAGCCATCTGTCCCCCAAAGCTGGAACACAGTCCCGGTGTTCCCTGCACTGGACCTCCCCACCTCCACCCCACAGCCCACCCTCCAAAGCCAGCAGTTAGCCTGGCACATACAGGTGACAGTCCCGAGGCCAGCACTGACCGCTGTTCTGTCCCCACAGCCTCCATCCACGGCCCATCTGTCTACCCCTTGCGTTCCTGTTGCAAAAGTGCTACCAATACCACCTCTGTGACGCTGGGCTGCCTGGCCACGGGCTACTTCCCGGGCCCAGTGACCATGACCTGGGACACAGCGTCCCTGAACAGGAGCACGCTGACCTTCCCTGCCATCCAAAACTTGAACTCCAGCCTCTACACCACCAGCAGCCAGGTGACACTCTCGGGCGAGTGGTCCAAGCAGAAGCTCACCTGCAGCGTGGCCCACGCTGCGTCCAACACCACCACCACCAAGGCCGTCACTGGTGAGCCAGGCCTGGGCAGCCCACGAGACAGCCAGAGGGGGAGGGGAGGCTGGGCGGGAGGGACAGGGAGGAAGGGCTGGGGGCTCAGAGAGGCCAGCCCCACTCCTGCTGCCTCTGCCGCCAGGGTGCACCAAGAGCTTCACCGACCCCACCGTGAAGCTCTTTTACTCCTCCTGCGACCCCCGTGGCGACACCCATACCACCATCCAGCTCCTGTGCTTCATCTCCGGCTACACCCCAGGCAAAATCAAGGTCACCTGGTTGGTGGACGGGCGTGAGGCCACAGACGTGTTCCCACACACCGGCCCCGAAAAGGTGGAGGGCAAACTGGCCTCCACCTACAGCGAGCTCAACATCACGCAGGGCCAGTGGGTGTCCCAACTCACCTACACCTGCCGGGTCACCTATTATGGCTTCAACTACGACAACCACGCCCGCAGGTGCACAGGTATGGCCCTCGCCCACGCCAACACCCAGCCGCTGGGGATTCAGAGAGGAGGGCAGACTCAGCCTCACTCAGCCCCTTCCCACACACAGCCGAGTCCGAGCCCCGTGGCGTGAGCGCCTACCTGAGCCCACCCACGCCCCTCGACCTGTACATCAACAAGTCACCCAAGATCACCTGCCTGGTGGTGGACCTGGCCAGCAAAAAGGACGTTGTACTGACCTGGTCCAGGGAGAACAAAGATCTAGTGCCTTCAGACTCGCTCGTCTTCAAGGATGAGTTCAACGGGACGGTCACCGTCACGTCCACCCTGCTGGTGGACGTCAGTGACTGGCTCAAGGGCGACACCTACTACTGCAAAGTGACCCACCCACACCTACCCAAGGAGATCCTGCGCTCCATCTCCAAGGGCCCTGGTGAGCCGCAGGCTGAGGGGAGGTGGGCGGCCCCCCAGGTGGAGCCTGGCTGACCGCACACCTGTCTGCAGGCAGGCGCATGGTTCCCGAGGTCTACGTGTTCCCGCCACCCAAGGAGGAGCTCAACACCAAGGGCGAGGTCACCCTCACCTGCCTGATCCAGAACTTCTTCCCTGCGGACATCTCCGTGCAGTGGCTGCGGAACGACGCCCTGATGCAGGCGGACCAGCACACCATCACGAGGCCCCACAAGGTCCGCAGCCCCAACCCCGACTTCTCCGCCTACTTCATCTACAGCCACCTGGTGGTCAGGCGGGCCGACTGGGAGCAGAAGAGCACATTCACCTGCCAAGTGGTGCACGAGGCGCTGCCCGACTCAAGGACGTTCAAGAGATCGACGTCCATCAACCTTGGTAAATGATGCCTGACCTCCCCCCTCTCCTCATCCCAGGGCTCCATCCTGCTGGGGCAGGGGAGGGGGCCAGCCAGACCTCCCGTCCATTGTCAATAAACACTCCAGTGCCTGCTCAGAGCCCTGGGCGTGCCCATCCTTGGGGAGCTGTGGGGCAGGGAGCGGTGTCTTGGCACAGAGGAAAGGGAGGCACGGGGTGGGGGCCAGGGCTGAGGCGCGTCTCCATCCAGCATCGCCGTCTGTGTCAGAGGGCCTCCCCGCCACCCCACTGTGGACTCTACCCAGTCAAAGGAGCTCTAAGAGCCCGAGAGTAGTCCTAGGGGAGGGACCACAGAGACCCCAGCCTCTCCTGGAGCTCCCGGAGGCCTCAGCCTCCACCCCCAGCCTCCTGCCAGCCCCTCTGGACACAGACAAGCCCCCAGGCTCCCAAGTCCAGCTGCACACACAGGCCCTCCAGGTAGAGAAATGGGCCGAGTCAGACCCCCACACTGGCACCAACACGCAGGTCCCTCCACTGTCACCTCCTGGGCACAGATGGGCCAACCCTGCACAGGGGCCCGTGCAGAGCCCACTCCTCTGACCCCTGCCTTCTGACCCCCAGCCTACCTGCGTGGCCACATGCAGGGTCGGGCCAGGGTCGGCACCCAGGGTCCTCATCTTGCCGCTCAGGCTCACTCCACCCTGAATCGGTCCAGGGAAGCACCCAGCCCTCGCACGCACCCTCACACTGTCATGCCCACTGGTGCCAGGGCTCCGCACGCACCCAAGTCACACGGCACTGCCAGCCGCTGGTAGCATCTCACACACACTCACAGGTGGCCTCCTGAGGCCCGCCCTAGCTCCCAGGCCACTCCCAAACCCTTCGCCGTCATACCGGGGCCCCTGGACCCACCCATCGCCCCACATGGCTTCCTCGTGCAGCCAAGCCCTCCCCGTCAGCTGCACCCCACAGATGGACAGTTGGACACGCAGACACACACTGATGCACATGGACACACACACGGACACAGACACATGAGGACAGAGACATGAACACACACAGATACACATGCTGATACAATGAACAGACACACATGGACAGACACACTGACACACATGGACACAGATATACACGAACACATATGGACACAGACACTGATACACATGGACAGACACATGGACACACAGACATGAACACACAGACACACACAGACACATGGACACACGCATGGATACCCACAGACATATGGACACAGGCGCAAAGAGACACATGCGCGTGGACACACACAGACACACGCATGGACACATACTGATACACATGGACAGACACTCTGACACACACAGACATGGATATACACAGACACGTATGGACACAGACACACGGGGACACAGACATGAACCCACACACATGAATACAGATACACATACTGACACACGTGGACACACACGTGGACACACACGGACAGACACACTCATGGACAGCACACAGGCACCCACCACATCCACACAGAAAGCAGCACATGCACAGCCCACACCCTGAACACGAGCCCAGAGCAGAGGCCGTGCTGGGGAAGGAAGGGGGCCAGCCCCAGGACAGGAGGAGCAAGGGGCCAGGGGCAGCTCTGGGCTCCCGCACACTGGGCAAGATCCGTGCAGCCGGGCCCAGCCCTCGGGGCACCCACTGCAATGATCTGATGACCCTAGGGGCCCTCCCGGGTCCAGACCCCCTCCTGAGGGCTCCAGGCAGGGAGGCCAGCCTCTGCTCTTCAAGGGCCCCTCTGGTTGGCGAGAATGGAGCCGAGCAGGAACGGGGCCCAGGGGGCCAGACTGGGTGGCCACAGGCCATGCAGTGGGTGGACGTGGGTGCTCCCCAGGCCGGGGGCCCCCGCCTGCCACGGGGCAGGGAGCGGGGTGGGGCAGAGCTGGAGCTGAGGTGAGGGGCCCGCGGGGCTGAGAGGGGCGACCAGCCGTCAGGAGAAAAGCCGGAGAAACGGTGGCGGAGAAACGGTGGCAGAGATAACGCCAGCCACCCGCGAGTGGAGGGACAGCAGAGGGCAGGGGAGCAGCGCCGCCCCACACAGCCGCCGGCCAGCTCGGGGCTTCCAACCCCCCACCCTCCAGGTCCGGCTGGTGGCTCTGGGCAGTCGCAGAGGGGCCAGACGGAGGGACTGCCCAGGACCAGGGCGCCAGGCCCAGTCCCTCAACTCCCTAAGGCTGGCCAGGCCTGTCCCCCGTCGGACCCCGAGGCCAGGGGGCTGACCGGCTGGCACCCGCAGAGCTGGCCCTGGAGGACCTGTGTACAGAGGAGGCCGAGAGTGGCGAGCTGGAGGGGACGCAGACCGGCCTCCTAACCTTCGTGGCGCTCTTCCTGCTTAGCGTGAGCTATGGCGCTGCCGTCACCCTCTGCAAGGTGGGCACGGACGCCCCGTCCCAGGGCGGGGCGCCCAACAGAGGGAGAGCCTCGGCTGGGCACAGAGTCCCTCACGCACGCCGTCCTCCAGGTGAAGTGGGTCCTGGCTGCTGTCCTGCAGAAGCAGCCGCAGGCTTCCGGCGACTACAGGAACGCCGCACAGCCCTGCCTTTCCCCTCGTGTGAGCGTCCCCGAGGCTGCCAGTTCGACCCTGGGCCAGAGGAAGGAGCAGACCAGCCCCCAAGGGGCCAGAGCCAGGGGCCCAGCGTCCAGCACACGGGCGCCAAGAGGCCCCAGCTCAGCCCCAAGGTCGAAGGCAACAGGGGGCCCGCCTTACACAGCCCCACACCACCCCACTTTGGGGCAAGTCCCAGAAGAGCATCTGTTCCCTCCACAGAGAGACCTGGGCTGGGCGTGGGTGCTGACCACCCCAGGCTTCTCCCAGGCCCCTGGGCTCGGGCCCACACCGGTTCTGACTGAACAACCCCTGAAACACAGCGACGGCCTTGAGCCCATGGCCCAGCCCACGCTGGAGCCCAGAGCCAGATCTAGGACTCAGAGTCCCCACCAGCCCGATCCAGCGTCTGAGTCCAGCCCAGCCGAGCCAAGGGCTCACTCCCCAGGCTCAGTCCCGCCCTCAGTGCCCCCAGGGCCAAGTGCGCTGCCCCCCATGCCCTGCTCCTGTCCCCTGCCCACCCTCCCTGCTGTCCACCCCCAGGCCCCGTTCGTGCAGAATGAGGATGCAGAGAAGACCTTCTGGGGAAGGTCCAGGGGAGTTTCCAGGGCTGCAGGCAGGGCCCTAGGCTGTGAGGCAGGGTCCCACAGCAGAAGGCGCTTCCCAAGGGGTCCGCAGTGTGGCCAAATCAGCCCTGCAGCACCCACCCACATCCCCCATGCCCTCGTTCGACCTCTCTCCTAACTTTTCCTAGTAAAGTTCAATAAAGAATCCCATGCCAGGGGCTTCCCTGGTGGCGCAGTCGTTGAGAGTCCGCCTGCCAATGCGGGGGATACAGGTTCGTGCCCCAGTCCGGGAGGATCCCACACGCCGCGGAGCGACTGGGCCCGTGAGCCATGGCCGCTGGGCCTGCACGTCCAGAGTCTGTGCTCCACAGCGGGAGAGGATGCAGCAGAGAGAGGCCCACGTACCGCAAAAGAAAAAAAAATCCCATGCCAGGGCTTCCCTGGTGGCACAGTGGTTAAGAGTCCGCCTGCCAAGGCACGGGACACGGGTTCATGCCCCGGTCCGGGAAGATCCCACATGCCGCGGAGCGGCTGGGCCCATGAGCCATGGCCGCTGAGCCTGCGCGTCCAGAGCCTGTGCCCCACAACAGGAGAGGCCAGAACAGTGAGAGGACCGCGTACCGCAAAAAAAAAAAGAATCCCTTGCCACCTGAGCACACCTTGGGGAAGTGCCTGTGGTCCCTGGGGAGCAGGAGGTGCCCCCCGCCGAGGACGTGGACAAGGGGCCAGAGGGAAGGGGGCAGAGGCCCGCTCTGGGCCCCAAGGACCCAAGTGTCCAGCCAGGCTCCGCCTCAAGAGTCCTTCAATGCCCACTGAGACCCTGGTTCAGGCTCCACCACGCCTGCACCACTGGCCTCCAGCCCAGACTCACCGCCCCTCCCCACACGAAGGTAAAGGCAACAGTCCCACTCCCCGTGGGCAAACCCTGAGGGGCTCATTCAGTGGTCAGTGCAGGAGGCCGCAGGAACACAGCGGCACAAGCACCAGGGTGGAGGCCGGCATCAGCCTCCTGGGGTCCCAGTCACCACCCAGCCGTCCACCCACTGAGCTCACACAGACAGGCCAGTCCTCAGGCCCCATCCCGCCAGCCTGCCCAGACGTCCTGATGAACAAGCGATAGCTGTCTGGGGCTGGTCGCCACCGTCCTCGAGAAGAAAGCTGGGAGCCACGCAGGCAGGAGCCACGGGCACCAGGGAGAGGGCCGGCTGACCAAGCACAGTGGTGGGCATGGGCTGAGCCTCCTCCTGAGGGTAAAAAGCTGGAGAAGCCCACCCACAAGGGGCTCTGAAGTCCCATGGAAACGGGGCAGAGCACATGTGACACAGGGCAGGACTCCTTCATATACAAAGAGCACTCGGCAACCAATGACAAGAAAGAAATGTGAGCAGTGGGTCCTGCACTGTAAGGAAAAACCGGGTGGCCAGTAACAGGAAGAAAAGGTTTCAATTATTAGGAAAGGTAAAATAAGGAGGAAACTAGGGGCAGTGAGTGACCTTCTTGGCCTCTTAGGGCCTGTGAGCAGTTAAGACCATTCTTCAGGGCCCAGTGGCCTCCTTCCCAGCATACAAGTGCCCAGACTCTGTTGACAGGAGAGTCCACTTGTGGCGAAGGCCCTTCAGAGAGCTTCCATCTGCACTGGGAGACCAGGCATCCCGCGGACTCCGACATGGACCGTGCAGCCTGTGGAGGTCGGGCATAGAAAACCCAGAACTGGGCAATTCTGAGGCTTGTCCAGAGAGCCCAAGTGTTTGGTTCAAATAGAACATGAGAGGAGCAGTAGAGCACTTCACACAAGGTCAAGGGCACAGCCCTGCTCTGCTCTGCCCCCTCACACTGACACTCACACACTCACACCTGCACAGACTCGCACACAGTTTCCAGAAACCAGGCCCCAAGACCGGCCCCCACCTGCATGGCTCTCTCAAGCCGAGGTCCAGGGGCCTTCCTCCCATTTCCTGAGCTGGGAGCCCCCAGGGGCAGAGCTGAGTGTCCCCTTTCTCTGACTTGCACCCCGGATCATGAGACCACCCATGGAATCCAGAGCAAGGGCAACAAGGGCTCAGCCCACGCGGGCCCCTGAAAGCTGGGCGTCGTCACACACGGACAACGCGCATCTTCCCCAAGTCGGGAAGAAAGGTGGTGAAGCAGGAGACAGATGGGCCCCTGGGCTGAGCCGCTGGAGCGTGCCAACAGAGGAAGCTGGAGCTCTGTTTTCCCTGACACTCCAAGGACAAAGTCAGTGGCAGGAGCTGAGCCCTGCTGGAGTAAAGAGATAAGACGACCACGTCTATCGCTCCTGAGGTCAGGGAAAGCTCCCCGACTGCACATGCGCAGGAAGCCTCCTCGGGGGTCAAAAAGGGAGGGCGTGCCAGCCCATAATGTGTTGTCAAACTTCCCGCTAGCCTTTGCATTGGAATCTTTTTTTTTTTTTTTTGTGGTACGTGGGCCTCTCACTGCTGTGGCCTCTCCCGTTGCGGGGCACAGGCTCCGGACGCGCAGGCTCAGCGGCCATGGCTCACGGGCCCAGCCGCTCCGCGGCATGTGGTATCTTCCCGGACCGGGGCACGAACCCGTGTCCCCTGCATCGGCAGGCGGACTCTCAACCACTGCGCCACCAGCGAAGCCTGCGTTGGAATCTTTCTTGTCAAAAAGATACAAACTTGTCAGGAGGGCCCTAGGGCAGGTCAGATGTGGGAAAAGAGGCGAGGTAATGGGCCAGAGGAAGACAGAGATCCAGGAGAGCCGCTCTGTACAGACGAGCCGAGCACCCCTTCACTTCTCATCAGGGAGGACGCCCACACCCTCTCTCTCCAGGTGAGTATTTCTGCCTCCTCCTGTCTTCAATAGGTTACTTCCCTAGCCCACATGTTGTGCTGTGCTTCTATAGCTAGTGGGAAGCAGCCGCATAGCACAGGGAGATCAGCTCGGTGCTTTGTGACCGCCTGGAGGGGTGGGATAGAGAGGGTGGGAGGGAGGGAGACGCAAGAGGGAAGAGATATGGGAACATGTGTATATGTATAATTGATTCACCTTGTTATGCAGCAGAAACTAACACACCATTGTAAAGCAATTATACCCCCATAAAGATGTTAAAAAAAAAAAGAAACTTTATACCTGCTTTGTAGTTTTTGCCTCCGTGAAACATTCTTGCTTTCAAACAGGGCAAGAGCCAGGGCAACTTTCCTTCTAGCCTCTGGCCCCTGGTGGTCTAGCAGCTAGGATTCCTGGCTTTCATCCAGGATACCCAGGTTCGATTCCTGGGCAGGGAACTAAGATCCCACTTCAGGATCGCTCACTTCTGTCTCTCTGAGAACAGGGGCTGGCACAGTGGGAGCACAGCCCAAGAGCAGGCCCGCAGAGAAAAGCAGGACGCATCCCAGCCAGCCAGCCGGGCTCCCAGGAGCCCTGCCGCATGCACCCTCCCAGCAGCAGGGCCCCACCTTCTCGGGCTCCCCTCCGCCCCTCCTCCTCTTTCTTCTTCATCAACCCACCACAGAGGGCGGAATGGTGCCCCCAGGCCCAGAAGTTATGTCCACGTCCTAAGCCCTGGAACCCGTGAAGGTGATCCTGTTCGGACAAAGGGTCTTTGCATATGCGATTGAAGTTAAGGATCTTAAGATGAGATTGTCCAGGTGGCCCTAAATCCAGTGAGAAGCGTCCTTACAAGGGACAGAGGAGGAGAGATCAGACTCAGGGCAGGAGGTCATATGAGGGCAGAGGCAGAGATTGGGTGATGCCTGGGACACCTGGGGCCACCAGAGGCTGGGGGCAGGAAGGACCCTCCCCTGAAGCTGCTGACGGGAGCAGGGCCCTGGGACACCTGGATCTCGGCCGTCTGGCTACAGAGTGCGAGACTGAGTTTCTGTTGGTTCAAGCCCCTCAGTGTGAGGTCCTTCGTCGCGGCCCCAGGACACTCACCACCAGCCAGTCGGCCTTGGCCAAGCCGAGGCCCCTCCTCCTTCCGAAGAAGCCCGGGGAGGACTCGCCCCGTCCCGGCTCTTCCCTCCCAACTGGACCCGCGCTCAGCAAGCCACTGACTCCCAGAGGTGCTCATCGGTCTTAACAAGAGTGTCCACTCGGGCTCAGGCCCTTCCCCCAACCGCTGCGACCGTCAGGTCATGCCAGACCCCACATCCGTCCGCCTCAAGTCCTAGCTCTTCTTTCTGCCCCACATTCCGCACCCGTCTGTGCCCACAGCAGGGCATTGCTGTCTGCGTGGGGGACACCGGCCTCAGGAGAGAGCGGCCTCCGGTCCCACACCCCCCTCTGCTTCCTCCACTCCCGCCAGGCACTGCCCCAGCACTCACCCCGAGTCCCACGCCTCCAGCTCCCTCGGGGCGGCTCCAGGGGACACCGAGGCTTCAGACCCCCGGAAGGGGCAGGGCCCCGGGACCTCACGGGCCGGCAAGAGGAGGGATCCTCAGGGCCAATCAACCACGACGCAGGAGCCGCTGGTGCTCGTGAGAGCGGTGGGCGTGGGGTGGCCCGGAGTCCAGCAGCCCAGGAGGAAGTGCCCCTCGTGGCCGATGCTGTGAGTGTGCCAGGGTCCGTGATAAAACCCCAGAAGTCCCTTGACCGACCAGGTGTGTCTGCCCACCTGGTGCCCTGCCCCAGGCCCCCCTTCCTCCCTCCATCTCCCCCTCCCAGCCCACCTGCCCCAACTCCCTTCCTGGGCCCACCCCACCCCCAGGGAAATGCTGATCTCCCCCCGCCACCTGCCTGCAACTCTCCCCGCAATGGTGTCCTTCCCGGGAGGGGACCATAGGTGCCTGTGTGTAGCTCCAGAACCTTCTGGTGTGAAGAAATGAATGAACATGTAAAAGCAGGTGCAGGCCCCACGGCCCCTCGTGTGCCCGGGCAGGGACCACCTCCTGAGGGGCACCAGGGAGGGCCGAGCAGCTGGGCAGCCGGCAGGGCCCGTGGGTCGGAGAACCCCGGGCAGGAATTGGGTGGATGCAGGCGGGGGCAGGCCCTCAGCCACCCCGACCACAGGACTCCAGGCTCCACGCGGGGGGGCCCACACCCCTGTCCAGCTTCAGTCGAGGGCCCCACTGCTGCTGAGGCTGGTGGAGGAGGGGGTGGCTCCCCCACCCTCACAGCCGCCCTGTGGCCTGAAGGTCTATGGGGCCTGCTCACTGCGGTCACTCTGGCGAGGCTGTCCCTTGGGGCTTCCGCCCTGCCGGCCTGTGAAGCGTCCCCTGCGGCCCTCACTTCACCCGCACCTCGGGGACTATTTCTCCCTCAGGAACCCTAAGCCCCTGACTCTGTCTACTTCGGCCTCTGCTTCTCTGCACCTCGGCCACCAGCCCAGCCCCGTGGGCGCCCCGTGGAGACACACGCCACCACGGCACCCACCTGCACACACAGGGCCTCAGGCCAGGGCCAGGCTCCTGGGGGTCCCACAGCCCAGGCCACACACACCTGGTACCACCACAGCCAGACCACAGACCAGACATGACGTGGAGGCACGCGGCCGCAACTGGCGGGACAGGAAGTGGGTGAGTGACCCCCAGCTGTGGGCCAGACACCGTCACGCAGCCCCTTCCCAGCATCGGCCTCACCTCACAGCGCAAATGGCCCAGAGCGGGGCAGGGGTCGGCTGAGACCATACGGCCATCAGCGGACTGGACGAGGCCTCGTTCTCCCTCCCCACTCCAGCGCCTCTGGGCAGGTGGGCACAGGGACCAGCAGGGCATGGCCACACGGCCAAAAGGCGTGGGCCTCTCCCAGCTGTGTTGGACCCGCCGGCAGCCTTGAGCAGGTGGGTCCCAGAAGCTGATCAGGCCTCATCTCCTCCACAGCCAGGCCATGCTACAGACTCCTGGGGCGGGAGGATGGAGGAGAGGTACCAATACAGAGACAAGAGGGAGAAAGGCAGATGGCCATTGACCCAGAAGACACAGATCAGGGTGCTGTACACATGGACTGGGCTGGGCTGGGCTGGGCTGAGCTGAGCTCGGCTGTGCTGAGCTGGGCTCGGTAGAATGGGCTGAACTGGGCTGAGCTGCACTGAACTGGGCTGAGCTGGGTTGAACTGGGCTGAGCTGGGTTGAACTGGGCTGAACTGGGCTTAGCTGAGCTGGGCTGAGCTGGGCTGGGCTGAGCTGGGCTGAGCTGGGCTGAGCTGGGCTGGGCTGAGCTGGGATGGGCTGGGCTGGGCTGAGCTGAGGTGAGCTGGGCTGAGCTGGGCTGAGCTGGGATGGGCTGGGCTGAGCTGGGCTGAGCTGGGATGGGCTGGGCTGAGCTGGGCTGGGCTGTGCTGAGCTGAGCTGAGCTGGGCTGAGCTGGGCTGGGCTGAGCTGAGCTGAGCTGGGCTGGGCTGAGCTGGGCTGGGCTGTGCTGAGCTGGGCTGAGCTGGGCTGAGCTGAGCTGAGCTGGGCTGAGCTGGGCTGGGTTGAACTGGGCTGAACTGGGCCGGGCTGGGCTGAGCTGAGCTGAACTGGGCTTAGCTGAGCTGAGCTGGGTTGAACTGGGATGAACTGGGCTGAGCTGGGCTGAACAGGGTTGAACTGGGCTGAACTGGGCCGGGCTGGGCTGAGCTGAGCTGAACTGGGCTTAGCTGAGCTGAGCTGGGTTGAACTGGGATGAACTGGGCTGAGCTGGGCTGAACTGGCCTGAGCTGGGCTGAGCTGAGCTGGGCTGGGTTGAGCTGGGCTGAGCTGAGCTGGGCTGGGTTGAGCTGGGCTGAGCTGGGCTGAGCTGGGTTGAACTGAGCTGAGCTGGGCTGGGCTGGGCTGAGCTGGGCTGAGCTGGGCTGAGCTGGGCTGGGCTGAGCTGGGCTGGGCTGTGCTGAGCTGGGCTGAGCTGGGCTGAGCTGTGCTGAGCTGGGCTGAGGTGAGCTGAGCTGAGCTGGGCTGAGCTGAGCTGGGCTGAGCTGGGCTGGGCTGAGCTGGGCTGGGCTGAGCTGAGCTGAGCTGAGCTGAGCTGGGCTGGACTGGGCTGGGCTGGGCTGGGCTGAGCTGGGCTGGGCTGGGCTGAGCTGAGCTGGGCTGGACTGGGCTGAGCTGGGCTGAGCTGAGCTGAGCTGGGCTGGACTGGGCTGAGCTGGGCTGGGCTGAGGTGAGCTGGGCTGGGCTGGACTGGGCTGAGCTGGGCTGGGCTGAGCTGAGCTGGGCTGAGCTGGGCTGGACTGGGCTGAGCTGAGCTGAGCTGGGCTGGACTGGGCTGAGCTGGGCTGGGCTGGGCTGAGGTGAGCTGGGCTGAGCTGGGCTGAGCTGAGCTGAGCTGGGCTGGACTGGGCTGAGCTGGGCTGAGCTGAGCTGAGCTGAGCTGGCTGGACTGGGCTGAGCTGGGCTGAGCTGAGCTGGGCTGGACTGGGCTGAGCTGGGCTGAGCTGAGCTGGGCTGGGCTGGGCTGAGCTGGGCTGGGCTGGGCTGGGCTGGGCTGGACTGGGCTGGACTGGGCTGAGCAGGGCTGAGCTGAGCTGCGCTGAACTGGCCTGAGCTGGGCTGAGCTGGGCTGAGCTGGGCTGGGCTGAGCTGGGCTGGGCTGTGCTGAGCTGGGCTGAGCTGGGCTGAGCTGTGCTAAGCTGGGCTGAGCTGAGCTGGGCTGAGCTGGGCTGAGCTGAGCTGGGCTGAGCTGGGCTGGGCTGAGCTGGGCTGGGCTGGGCTGAGCTGAGCTGAGCTGAGCTGGGCTGGACTGGGCTGTGCTGGGCTGGGCTGAGCTGGGCTGGGCTGGGCTGAGCTGGGCTGGACTGGGCTGAGCTGGGCTGGGCTGAGGTGAGCTGGGCTGAGCTGGGCTGGGCTGAGCTGAGCTGGGATGGGCTGGGCTGAACTGGGCTGAGCTGAGCTGGGCTGGGCTGAGCTGGCCTGGACTGGGCTGAGCTGAGCTGGGCTGAGCTGGGCTGAGCTGGGCTGCGCTGAGCTGGGCTGAGCTGGACTGAGCTGGGCTGGGCTGAGCTGAGCTGGGCAGAACTGGCCTGAGCTGGACTGAACTGGGCTGGCCTGGGCTGGGCTGAGCTGGGCTGGGCTGAGCTGAGCTGGGCTGAGCTGAGCTGGGCTGGGCTGGGCTGAGCTGAGCTGGGCTGGGCTGGGCTGAGGTGAGCTGGGCTGGGCTGAGCTGAGCTGGGCTGAACTGGAATGGGCTGAGCTGGGCTGGGCTGAGCTGAGCTGGGCTGAACTGGGCTGGGCTGAGCTGGGATGGGCTGGGCTGAGCTGAGCTGGGCTGGGCTGAGCTGGGCTGGACTGGGCTGAGCTGAGCTGGACTGGGCTGAGCTGAGCTGGACTGGGCTGGGCTGAGCTGAGTTGGGCTGAGCTGGACTGAGCTGGGCTGGGCTGAGCTGAGCTGGGTTGAACTGGGCTGAGCTGGACTGAACTGGGCTGGCCTGGGCTGGGCTGTGCTGGGCTGAGCTCAGCTGGGCTGTGCTGAGCTGAGCTGAGCTGAGCTGGGCTGAACTGGGCTGGGCTGGGCTGAGCTGAGCTGGGCTGGGCTGGGCTGAGCTGAGCTGGACTGAGCTGAGCTGGGCTGGGCTGAGCTGGGCTGTGCTGAGCTGAGCTGGGCTGAACTGGGCTGGGCTGTGCTGAGCTGAGCTGGGCTGGGCTGGGCTGAGCTGAGCTGGACTGAGCTGAGCTGGGCTGGGCTGAGCTGGGTTGTGTTGAGCTGAGCTGGGCTGAACTGGGCTGGGCTGGGCTGAACTGGGCTGGGCTGGGCTGAGCTGAGCTGAGCTGAGCTGGGCTGGGCTGGGCTGAGCTGAGCTGGGCTGAACTGGGCTGAGCTGGGCTGAGCTGGGCTGGGCTGGGCTGGGCTGAGCTGGGCTGTGAGCTGGCCTGGGCTGAACTGGGCTGGGCTGGGCTGAACTGGGCTGAGCTGGGCTGAGCTGGGCTGGGCTGGGCTGAGCTGAGCTGAGATGGGCTGAACTGGGCTGAACTGGGCTGGGCTGGGCTGAACTGGGCTGAGCTGGGCTGAGCTGGGCTGAGGTGAGCTGGGCTGGGCTGAACTGGGCTGGGCTGGGCTGAACTGGGCTGAGCTGGGCTGAGCTGGGCTGGGCTGAGCTGGGCTGGACTGGGCTGAGCTGAGCTGGGCTGAGCTGGGCTGGGCTGAGCTGGGTTGGACTGGGCTGAGCTGGGCTGGACTGGGTTGAAATGGCTTGAACTGAGTTGTGCTGGGCCGAGCTCAGTTGAACTAGGCTGAGCTTGGTTGAAATGAGCTGGGCTGGGCCAGGCTGGGCTGAACTGTGGTGGACTGGGTTAGTGCCTGAGGTGAACAGGGGACAGTGGGTTGAGCATGGTCACCCCCAGAGCCCTGGTTTCCAGCCAGACAGCCCCCTCTGTTTCTCGGGGGCACACAGGGCCATGCAGCCTCAGGGTGCAAATGTGGTGCTCCCCTCTCCCCTCACCAGTTGACCGGAAGGGAACTGTGAAAGGTCAAGGGCAGACCGTGCCCTCTGTAGCCCAGCTGTCCAGGGGGCATCCCAGAAGGACTGATTTGGAACTGGGCCTCCAGCCTAAAGTTCCCCATAGTCCATGGAAGTCAACTGCTAGTTTAGGAGGATGGGTGCAGGGGCGGGGGGTGCTTTGTAGCGGGAGATGTTTGGACTGGGACTTTTACCCAGGAAGTGGGAGGGGGGACATAGAATTCTCAGGCCCCCTCTCCTCCCCAGCTTGAGCCCCAGGACAGACAAACTGGCCCCCATGCAGACTCAGCTTCAAGCCCAGGCTTCTCTGTCTTTTCTCTGCCCTCTCTCTGGGCCCATTTCTCACGATACCCCACACCCTGGGGAAGGGCATGACCGTGCCCACTGCACAGAGGGCAGCTGAGGCTCCGACAGTACACACAGACTCAGCTGGTCAGTGGGAGAGCCGTGTGCAGCAGCCAGGCCTCACGTCTGAGGAGCGTGTGTGGTCCACATGCTCAGAGTCCCAAGGAGCGCGTTCAGAAATGGCTCAGCTGGACTCAGGTGGCCACTGCCGACCCCGGGTGCGCCGCGTGCAGGCTGCGTGACCTTGGGGCAGTCACTGACTCTCTGTGTGTTAAGGAAACGCAGGCGTCGTCCTGCCCTCATGGGGCCGTGTCAGGCGTCTGGTCAGCATGAAGGCTGCCATCTCACAACACACCATGTGTTTCAGTGCCTGAAACCAGCCCCAGACTCTTCCCACTGAGCCTAAGGAGCGGAAACTCAGCCGGGCAGGTGGTCATTGCCTGCCTGGTCCAGGGCTTCTTCCCGTCAGCACCGCCGAAGGTGACCTGGAGCCAGAGCGGCGAGGGCGTGTCCATCAGGAACTTCCCCCCTGCTCAGGCCGAGGGCCTGTACACCATGAGCAGCCAGCTGACCTTGCCAGCCAACCAGTGCCCAGAGGGCAAGTCTGTGAAATGCCAAGTGCAGCACCTCTCCAAATCCATCCAGACCGTGGACGTGCCCTGCCAAGGTCAGAGGGCAGGCTGGGGCGGGTCCCCCATGGTGTCACCCTGACCCAGCTCCCTGACTGCATCCCTGTGGGCACTCCCCTCAGACAAGAGGTGGCTGAGGCCCGGCGGGTGGCCAAGAGGGGCCTGGGCCGGGGATGGAGGCCAGGGAAGCGGACGGAGGGGCTCGCTGACCTGCTCTGGCTTCTCTCTCAGTTCCAACTGTGCAGTGTTCGTGCGGAAAGGCCAGCCTGTCCCTGCACCCACCGGCCCTTGAGGACTTGCTCCTGGGCTCCAATGCCAGCCTCACGTGTACGCTGAGTGGCCTGAGAGACCCCAAGGGCGCCACCTTCACCTGGAACCCGACAGGTGGGAAGAACGCCATCCAGGAGCCGCCCAAGCCTGACTCCTGCGGCTGCTTCAGCGTGTCCAGTGTCCTGCCGGGCTGCGCCGATCCCTGGAAGAACAGACAGTCCTTCTCCTGCACCGCCACCCACCCCGAGTCCAAGGGCTCACTAACCGCCACCATCACGAAACCCTCAGGTGGGCCCTGACCCGCGAGTGGGCGGCTGGGCACTACACAGTGCGCGAGGTGCACTCCTGAACCCACTCCACCCTCCAGCTCCCGCCCACCCCCCACACGGGTTGCCCAGGGGGCAGGGGGCACTCTCCTCCCTGCCCAGACCCCTGACCCTGCTCTCTGCCCTCCAGTGAACACATTCCGGCCAGAGGTCCACCTGCTGCCGCCGCCGTCGGAGGAGCTGGCCCTCAATGAGATGGTGACGCTGACGTGCCTGGTGCGAGGTTTCAGCCCCAAGGATGTGCTGGTGCGGTGGCTGCAGGGCAACCAGGAGCTGCCCCGCGAGAAGTACCTGACCTGGAGGTCCCTGCCTGAGCCCAACCAGAGTGTCCCCACCTTCGCCGTGACCAGCGTGCTGCGCGTGGATGCCGAGGCCTGGAAGCAGGGGGAGTCCTTCTCCTGCATGGTGGGCCACGAGGCCCTGCCCCTGGCCTTCACCCAGAAGACCATCGACCGCCTGGCGGGTAAACCCACCCACGTGAATGTGTCCGTGGTCATGTCGGAGGTGGACGGCGTCTGCTACTGAGCCGTGCCCCCGCCCCACCCGCCCCTTGAATAAACTCCATGCTCGCCTGAAGCAGCTCTGCGCTTCCCTCCGGCTGCCTATCTGTCCGTGCTCGGGGTCTGCACACGCCAGGAGGGGGCAGGACCCAGGAGGAAAGAGCAGCTGCTGCCCCGACTTTCTCTAGGCCTTGGTTTCCCCTCAGCCTGACGCCGGACGTGCCTTCATGGCTGTGCGCAAGTGTGAGCACAGGAGTGAGCGTCGAACTGGGGCCGAGATGTGCGAGACAGGCACAGCCTCCTGGGTCCTGAGAAGAGTGGCCCCACGATGGTTCCCAGGGGCAGGTGACTTGGTCACTTGTATTTCAGGAAACTGCCTCTAGGGGCAGCCGGGAGGCGTGAGCGAGGGAGAGGGGAGCCTGGCGGCCAGAGAACGGGCTGGTGCCGTCACGCAGAGGGGGGCACAGGAGGAGTGGCGAGGGCAGAGGGCTGGATTCCAGGGGCCCTCTGTGGGCACAGCGCACAGAAGTGCAGGACGGCCCCACTGACCGCACGGAAAGGGGGCCCCCCCACCTGGGTACAGCCTTCCCCACCCCACATCCCACTGCTCTGCACATGTACACAGGGGTGCGCACACACATGCACACGTACTCTCATATGTGTTCGTGGTCATGCACGCGGGCACACGTACACACACACACACACACACACACACACACACACACACGTCTGAGCCCTGCAGGTGCAGGAAGTTGACAGCCCAGAACCAGCTCCAGGAAGGCAAGAGGAGTCCTCACCCAAGCTCCCAGAGGGTTTTCCCCAGGCCCAGACCTGCTGCCTCAGGTCCCTCCAGGCCTCAGGCCTCCCTGTGTACCCAGCTGGGCACAGTTCAGGGATCAATTGGAGAGACCCCTCTCAGGCATCACCTGCTCCCCACTTGGTCTGCAAATTCAAGTCTCCCATGCATTCCTGAGCCCCAAACCATAGACGGGGTGGGGGGCTGGGGTGGAGAGGGGTTAGAGACAGCTATCACCCAGGGCCCCTAGACAGCTTCTGCTTGGAGCTCCTGGCAGGAGGGAAGGTCAGGGAGACCGAACCTAGAAGGACAGTCCCGTGACCACCATGGGACACCTGCACAAGGGCTCCCACAAGGGGGCAGCGGGGCCCCTGCTCTTGTTTAGACACCTTCTGGGGCTTCCCAGGGGACCTAGCCTTCTGGCTGCCTCTCTCTGCTTCCAGGGCCAAGGTGGGGTGGACACCCCTGCCCACCCTGGCCACTGCTCCCCTCTTAAGGGTCCAGTCACCAAAGGGCAATGGGGGGAGCAATGGATTAATTGGGGAAGTGCTGCCACAGAGAAGGTGGTCCAGCCACCAAGGGACCAGGACCTGCCCACAGGAGGAGCTTTCTAAAGAGAGGGGGAGGCAGAAGAGACAGTAGATGAGGGTGGAGCCAGCAGACGGACAGCACAGACAGGTGGATGGGTCACAGAACATATGATGGATGGAAAGATGGACAGACAGGTGGATGGGTGGGTGGATGGATGGACGGATGGACAAATGGGCAAACAGATGGACAGGTGGATGGGTGGATGGATGGATGGACGGATGGATGGACAGGTGGATGGATGGATGGATGGATGAACGGATGGTCGAAGAGACAGATAGATGGATGAACAGATGGACAGATGGAAGGACAGAGAAGTGGATGGATGGACCGAAGGACAGATGGGGGGTGGATGGATGAATGAATGGAAGGATGGGTGAGTGAACAGGTGGATGGATGAATGAGTAGATGGACGGATGGATAGATCGGTAGGTGATTGAATGGTTACATGGATGGATGGATGGATGGACGAATGATTGGATGTGTCAGCATATAACAAGCTGGTCCAAACCCCATTTAACATGGGAGGTCTATGCCCTGGGACCCTGAAGACAGCAAGGTTGCCTGTGTTGGTGGCTCTCACCTGGGCCTTTCTCATGCTCCTTGTAGCTTATCAGCCACTTCCTGGGACAGCAACAGAGCCCCTTGGTCTTGTCCATCTGGCCCTTGGCACAAGGAACCACAGACCCAGACCTATGTCTCGACCTGGAGCACCCTGAGGGTGGGCATGTCTGATCTTCTCTGGTCCCATCCAGGGCCCAGGCCAAGAAGGTCCAAGAGCAAGGGCTTGCTGAGTTCACAAGTAGGGCTGGGATCCAGGAGGCCTTGGGCTTGAGCTCTCCTTGCAGCAGCAGAGACGGTGCCCACCCTCCTGCCCTGCCATGTCCCTCTCTCTCTCTGAGGTGCCCTGAGACCCCCAGAGATAGGAGTCCTGAGGGTGCCTCAAGAGATGCAAAGTCCAGCCCCTTCCCTGGGCACCTGCTCTCTCACCTTCCAGGAGGCAGCCTCAGACCTGAGACAGGGCACCCGCACTGCCAGCGTCCCCACCCCGAGAGCTCCCGGCGGGGAGGGCACCGGCTCGACCCGCACTCACGCAGACCCGAGCCTCGCAGGCCTGCTGTGTCTTACAGATCACCGGGACCCGCTGCCCTGGCTGGTGCTGGACCTGCCGTGGGAGGGCCCCGAGGAGGACGGCCCGGAAGCCAGCCTGTGGCCCGCCACCATCACCCTGCTCGCCCTCTTCCTGTTAAGCCTCTTCTACAGCACGGCACTGACTGTGACTAGCGTCCGGGGCCCGCCTGGCAGCCGAGGGGGTCCCCAGTACTGACCAGGAGCCAGCCGGGCACAGGTGGGAGATGCACAGACGGGGGTGGATGGATGAAGGAGAAGGTCCAGCAGCTGGCTGAGGGGGGCAGGAGGGCCCGGCTCCAACACAGCTCCCCTGTCCCTCCTGATGAGGGTCTGGCCTACAGAGAGGCGGCCCCCCCACAGACCCCGAGGGCTTGGGCAGGCCTAGGGGCAGAGCACGGATGTGTCAGGGCATCAGATTCCCTGGGTGCGGCTGCCACGGGATTCCACCCAGTCTATGGGAGCCAGGCCATGGTGGGGAAGGACCACTGGCAAGGACGCTACCCACCTCTGGAGGCCCCCAGGCCTGACACCTCTCGTGTTTGCAGGGAGGAAACATGAGGAGCCTCCTGAGAGCCCAGCTGGATGCCAGAACTCAGCGCTGCTCAGAAGCCATGCGCGCACCCACAAAGGCCCTCCTGGTGCAATAAATGATCCCAAAGGCAGAAGTTCTCAAACTCTGAATGAGGGGAGGGGGAGGAGAGGGGCAGAGGCTCTGAAGACAAGGATGCTGGCCCCATAGCCCACGGCAGGGTCTCAGGCGTCTGGATGCGGGCCCCTTGCCTAGAACTCATCAGCTGGTCCTGTGGTCTTGCAGGCTCACGGCAAGTGCTGGGTTTCACAAAAGAGAAAGCGAAGCAAGTCCTCTCACTGGGCCCTGGGCCTGACAACTGAGCCCTGGTCCGGACCACTGGGCCCTGGTCCTGATCACAGGGCCCTGGTCCTGATCACTGGGCCCTGGGCCAGACCACTGGGCCCTGGTCCTGATCACGGGGCCCTGGCCCTGCTCACTGGATCCTGGTCCTGACCACTGGGCCCTGGTCCTGACCACTGGGCCCTGGGCCTGATCACGGGGCCCTGGTCCTGACCACTGGGCCCTGGTCATGACCACTGGGCCCTGGGCCTGACCACTGAGCCCTGGTCCTGACCACGGGGCCCTGGTCCTGATCACAGAGCACTGGGCCTGACCACTGGGCCCTGGTCCTGATCACGGGGCCCTGGTCCTCACCACTGGGTCCTGGTCTTGATCACAGAGCGCTGGGCCTGACCACTGGGCCCTGGTCCTGACCACTGGGCCCTGGGCCTGACCACTGAGCCCTGGTCCTGACCACGGGGCCCTGGTCCTGATCACAGAGCACTGGGCCTGATCACTGGGCCCTGGTCCTGATCACAGGGCCCTGGTCCTCACCACTGGGTCCTGGTCTTGATCACAGAGCGCTGGGCCTGACCACTGGGCCCTGGTCCTGATCACGGGGCCCTGGTCCTGACCACTGAGCCCTGGTCCTGATCACTGGATCCTGGTCCTGACCACTGGGCACTGGTTGTGATCACTGAGTTCTGGTCCTGATCACTGAGTCCTGGTCCTGACCACTGAGCCCTGGTCCTGATCACTGGATCCTGGTCCTGACCACTGGGCCCTGGTCCTGATCACTGGGTCCTGGTCCTGACCACTGGGCCCTGGTCCTGATCACAGAGCGCTGGGCCTGACCACTGGTCCCTTGTCCTGATCACGGGGCCCTGGTCCTGACAACTGGGCCCTGGTCCTGACAACTGGGCCCTGGTTCTGATCACTGAGCCCTGGTCCTGATCGCCAGGTCCTGGTCCTGATCACTGAGCCCTGGTTCTGATCACTGAGTCCTGGTTCTGATCACTGGGCCCTGGTCCTGATCACTGGGTCCTGGTCCTGATCACTGAGTCCTGGTTCTGATCACTGGATCCTGGTCCTGACCACGGGGCCCTGGTCCTGATCACTGGGCCCTGGGCCTGACCACTGGGCCCTGGTCCTGATCACAGGGCCCTGGCCCTGCTCACTGGGTCCTGGTCCTGACCACTGGGCCCTGGTCCTGATCACGGGGCCCTGGTCCTGATCACTGAGTCCTGGTCCAAATCACTGGGTCCTGGTCCTGATCACTGGACCCTGGTCCTGATCACTGAGTCCTGGTCCTGATCACTGGATCCTGGTCTTGATCACTGAGTCCTGGTCCTGACAACGGGGCCCTGGTCCTGACCACTGCGCCCTGGTCCTGATCACTGGGTCCTGGTCCTGATCACTGGGTCCTGGTCCTGACAACTGGGTCCTGATCCTGATCACTGAGCCCTGGTCCTGATCACTGGGTCCTGGTCCTGATCACTGGGTCCTGGTCCTGACAACTGGGCCCTGGTTCTGATCACTGGGTCCTGGTCCTGGCAACTGGGCCCTGGTCCTGATCACCGGGTCCTGGTCCTGATCACTGAGTCCTGGTCCTGATCACCGGGCCCTGGTCCTGATCACTGAGTCCTGGTCCTGATCTCTGAGTTCTGGTCCTGATCACAGAGCCCTGGTCCTGATCACTGAGTCCTGGTCCTGATCTCTGAGTTCTGGTCCTGATCACAGAGCCCTGGTCCTGATCACGGAGTCCTGGTCCTGATCACTGAGTTCTGGTCCTGATCACAGAGCCCTGGTTCTGATCACTGAGTCCTGGTCCTGATCACTGAGTTCTGGTCCTGACCACTGGGTCCTGGTCCTGACAACTGGGCCCTGGTCCTGATCACTGGGTCCTGGTCCTGATCACTGGGTCCTGGTCCTGATCACGGGGCCCTGGTCCTGATCACTGGACCCTGGTCCTGACCACTGAGCCCTGGTCCTGATCACTGGATCCTGGTCCAAATCACTGGGTCCTGGTCCTGATCACTGAGTCCTGGTCCTGACAACTGTGCCCTGGTCCTGATCACTGAGTCCTGGTCCTGATCACTGAGTTCTGAGTCCTGGTCCTGATCACTGGGCCCTGATCCTGATCACTGGGCACTGGTTGTGATCACTGGGTCCTGGTCCTGATCACTGGGTCCTGGTCCTGATCACTGGATCCTGGTCCTGACAACTGGTCCCTGGTCCTGATCACTGAGTCCTGGTCCTGACAACGGGGCCCTGGTCCTGATCACTGGGCCCTGGGCCTGATCACTGAGCCCTGGTCCTGATCACTGGATCCTGGTCCTGATCACTGGGTCCTGGTCCTGATCACTGGGCCCTGGTCCTGATCACTGGGCACTGGTTGTGATCACTGGGTCCTGGTCCTGATCATTGAGTCCTGGTCCTGATCACTGGGTCCTGGTCCTGACCACTGGGTCCTGGTCCTGATCATTGAGTCCTGGTCCTGATCACTGGGCCCTGGTCCTGATCACTGAGTCCTGGTCCTGATCACTGAGTTCTGGTCCTGATCACTGAGTCCTGGTCCAGATCACTGGGTCCTGGTCCTGATAACTGAGCCCTGGTCCTGATCACTGGGTCCTGGTCCTGATCACTGGGCCCTGGTCCTGACCACTGAGCCCTGGTCCTGATCACTGGGCCCTGGTCCTAAAAACTGTGTCCTCTCCTCTCTCAGCCAGGCCCTCATATTCTGTCCATTCATCCTGGAGCCCTCATTCTTTGGCTTCATCACTTTATCTTAGATCCTGAGTCCTGTTCCCACCCCAGTGGTCCTGAGTCCTGACCCTCATAAGAAGTTACACACAGAGGAAGGAGAGCCTCCCAGGGGCCCCAAGACCCTCTTGGTCTGAGCACTGGATGGAGAATGAGGTGATGCCTCATCACCTGGCTTCCTCCCTTCCAGTACCCATAGCTGTTTGTAGATGCCAGGCCAACTTCATGGCAAGAAAATTGGCCCAGGGCCCAGGCTGCATGAGCCAGACCCCAGTACATTGGGGTCACCAGTCACATGGTTACCAGAAGGGGAGGCCTTGGGTGCCGGAGTGTAGGCAGGATGGGGGACGCAATGGTGTTTGTGTTCTCTTGTTTTTCTCTTTCTTCTCAAGCCTCCTGCGCCTCGTCACCTGCTGAAACACCCAAAATAGCCCTACGGGAGGCTGAGTCATTGCGAGCACAGGCTAGCCCAGGTGTCCCAGCCAGACTGCTGTTCTGAGAACCATGTCCCAAAACAGAGACCTAGCCACTTGGCCCTGGGGCCTGGCAAGTGGCCAAGGCCCAGGAGAGCCCTTTGGGGGCAGTAAGTTCCCCGAGACCTGCAGAGGGCCCTAGCCCCCACGCCGTACCAGCCCACAGCAGCCTAGGTCAGCCAGGATCTTCCCAAGGTCAGCTGGGATCACCCTGAATAGCCAACGTCAGCCTAGGATCAGCCAGTGTAACTAGCGTCAGTCCAGGGTCATCCAGGATCAGCCAGGGTCAACCAAGGTCAGGCTTTAGAGAGCCCAAGGTCAGCCAGGATTAGGCAAAGTTCAACCTGGCTCTGCCAGGGTGAGCAGTGTCAACAGGGTCAGCTCAGAGTCAGCCAAGGTCAGGCCAGGGTCAGCGTAGGTTCTACCAGGGTCTGCACAGGTTATCCTGGCATCCACCCAGGTTGGCCAGCAGGGCTCTTGCCAGCTACAGGACCCTTCAGGGTGCTGCTCCCATGTTGGCTGCGCCCGCGACAGAGCCAGGCCCAGGTGGGGAGCTGGCGTCATAGGGTCCAGCAATGACTTCGCATGGCCCTGACCCCATGCACCCTGTCCCTCCTCTTCCCCTATGCCAGGCCCCACAGCCAGGGGCAGGCTGCAGGCACCGCCCTGGGACCCCAGCAGCTTCCCCCTGGGCCACGGGCCAGGACAGGAACAGCCTACAGGTCTCACGGCTGGACCCACGTCCCACACACAGGGACACGGAGGGATTAGCAAGGGGAGACAGCACCAGGGTCAGCGACAGGGACAGGGCTGGGAGAGACAGAGACAGGGAGAGATGGGGCAGGGAGAGACAAGGGGAGACATGAGACCTGGACAGAGAGAGAAACACGGAGACACAGAGGTGCAGAGAGGACAGATCAAGGAGATAAAGTGATGCAGAGAGAAAGAAAGGGCCGTGAGCTGGGCACAGGCATCTGTGCAAGCCCCTCACACACTCACACCCACACTCACACCCACACACCTACACCCACACCCTGCTCCCGACAGAGACACGCACACAGGAGAGCCCTGACCACACAGACCTCCTCACCCCACACCCACACTCACACTCACACCCACACACCCTGCTCCCGACAGAGACACGCATACAGGAGAGCCCTGACCACACAGACCTCCTCACCCCACACCCACACTCACACACCTACACCCACACTCACACCCACACCCACACTCACAGTCACATCCACACTCACACCCACACTCACACCCTGCTCCCGACAGAGACACGTATCCAGGAGAGCCCTGACCACACAGACCTCCTCACCCCACACTCACACCCACACACCTACACTCACACCCTGCTCCCGACAGAGACACGCATACAGGAGAGCCCTGACCACACAGACCTCCTCACCCCACACCCACACCCACACACCTACACTCACACCCTGCTCCCGACAGAGACACGTATACAGGAGAGCCCTGACCACACAGACCTCCTCACCCCACACTCACACCCACACTCACACACTCACACCCACACTCACACACTCACACCCACACTCACATCCACACTCACACCCACACACCTACACCCACACTCACACCCACACTCACACCCACACTCACACTCACACCCACACACCCACACCCACACTCACACCCACACTCACACTCACACCCACACTCACACCCACACACCTACACCCACACTCACACACCTACACACACTCACACCCACACACTCACACCCACTCTCACACACTCACACCCACACTCACACACTCACACCCACACTCCTCCCTCCAGGCCCTTGGGGCTCAGGGAGCCCCACTGAGGCTCTCTCAGGCCCGGCCACTTCCTTTGGGGCCGAGAACCTGCCCAGGTGTCTGCATCCACCGGCCCCACTGCTCACCCGCCATGTGCCCCCGTCCTGCCTCGGGGATCCCATCTGGGAGGTGGGCACATGCCCTCCGCTCGGGGAAGGCCCCCACACACACGGTGCAGGAGCCCAGGGGCACAGGTCAGCTGGCAGCTGGGAGAGGCCGAGTGAGCCCTGGGTCAGAGCCGGGGGCCTGAGTGCAGGTGGGGGCAGAGCGGCTCGGGGACCCACCTGCGCCTCCGGGGTCTGACCCCCGAGGTCTCTGGGATCCCCTCGGCCCTCCGCCCTGTGTGCTGGCGCCGTGCTTGCCAGAGCAGGCCTCCAGGCCTTGGCGAGAAACCCGCAGGCCTGTCTGGGCCCTGAGCACGGGGCTGGCAGAAGGGCCAGCGCCCAGGGGAGCCGGGAGGTGCTGGGACTCTGGGGCACTGGGACCCCAGCCCTGGGGCTCAGGCCTGGGGCTGGTGCAGGGTCCCCCTCGAGGGGCTGACAGCCAGGGGCTCTGGGCCGGCTGCCCTTGGAGCCGGTGCTCAGAAGCCAGCAGAGCACGGCAGCCAGCACAGCTCAGCCTGAGGACAACGGTGGTGCTGCGAGGCCAACAGGACGGGGGCTGGGGGCAACTTCCAGGTGGCGGGGGTGCCCTGGAGGGGCCTGTGCAGGGCCGGTGTCCGTGGGAGGCTCTGGCCGAGGCTCATCCTGCCCTGGCCCGGGAGCAGCCGGGCGGGATGGGGAATGAGGGCAGAGGAGCAGTGAGGTGGGGGCGACAGGGCCGGGCGGGGGGCTGGGGGGTGATGGTTTGCTCTGACTGAGCCCAGCTGCAGGGTGGCTGCTGCGTGGGGAACAGACCTGGGGTCTGAGTCGGGGTGGGGACACCAGGGTGAAGGCTGCGTGTCCAGGTGGGAGCCTCGGGGCCTCGGGGTGGGGGTCCAGATGGGGGTCCAGGTGGAGGCGGGAGCCCTGGGGTGAGGGGTGGCAGGGCTGGGAGGGAGTTTGTTGGCAGAGAGGAGCACTTCCACCCTGCTGACTAGAGGTATTTCAAACACACACGGCAGCCGGGAGAGCTGTCTCTGCAGGCCTCCCATTGCACGTGTGTCAACATCGCACACGTGCCTGTGTCCCTCCGCCCGCGCCCCGTGTCGCTCAGCACTTTCCAGGGTCCATCTGAAAACCCTTGCTGAGGAAGGCGAGGGGTCTGGGTCGCGGTGCACTCAGGCTTTTCCACCTGAACGCAGGCCCTGACACCCCACGTCTCACCTGTAAACCTCAACCCGAGTCTCCAAGGCCCGGAGGCTCTGGCGGCTCCTAACTGCTCAGTGTCACCCCGGCCACTCAAAATCTCCCACGCTGAGTCCTGCATCCTTGGTGGTCCCACTCGGACCCTTGCCACTGCCCTGTGGCTCCGGGTGTCAGGGCCACTCCAGCTCCTCGGACCCTCGGGCCCTCTGGGGGAACGCTCTGGAGCCACGGGTGTGGGCGTCAGGACCGTGACCGTCCCTGCCCAGCCCGGCCCCAGCCTCACCCACCAGAGCCGCAAACTCCAGAGGGTAGCCCTGTCCGCCACTGGCCTCAGGACTGTGTCTCATTAGGGATCACAGGTGGGGGCTCCCACCCCTTCTTTCCCTTCTTCATGGGTCAGCTGGAACCTTCCAAAAGGAGAAGCTCCCTCATCTACTGCCTGAAGATCGTGGAGCACAGATCACTGAGGAGTGGGTGCAGGTTCTCACGTCCTCCCCTTATGCACCAGCTCAAGACAGGGAGAAACGCGGACGGGGAGAAAGAGATGGACAGAGAGGGAGAGACAGAGACAGAGGGATAGGGGACACAGAGATGGAGAGATAGGGGACAAGAGACAGAAACAGAGAGAGAAAGAGACATAGAGACACAGAGAGACAGAGAGATAGACAGAGACACAGGCGGAGAGGGACAGAGAGACACAGAAACATAGAGATAGAGAGAGAACAAGAGACAGGAGAGAAAGAGATAGAGATACAGAAAGACAGAGACACAGAGAGATAGAGAGACACAGAGAGAGAGACAGAGAGGGAGAGACAGAGATGAACAGAGAGGGAGAGAGACAGACATAAAGACATAGAGAGAGAGACAAAGAGACACAGAAACAGACACACAGAGAGAGGGAGTGGGAGAGAGAGACACACACACAGAGACAGAGAGACACAGAGACAGAAAGATACAGAGAGACAGAGAGAAAACAAGAGACAGAAACAGAGACAAAGAGATACACAGAGAGAGACAGAGACAGAGAGGTAGAGATAGACAGACAGACACAGAGAGACAGACAGAGAGAAATAAATAGACATAGGACATAAAAACAGAGAGAGACAGAGACAGAGAGACACACTGAGAGAAAGAGAGAGACAGAAACAAAGAGAAATACAGAGGAACAGAGAGAGAACCAGAGAGAGACAGAGACAGGGAGAGACCTGGGTGTCAGGAGAAGGGGACGGGGGCGAGTCTGAGAGCGGTGGACACAGAGGCTGCAGGGGAGACGCGTGTGGACAGTAGGATGAGGACGGGGCAGGGCAGGGTCATGGGAGGGGCAGGTCGATGGGGCTCGGCGGCTGTGGCCACCCTGGGGTCCCATGGGCTCTCGGGGGGGGCTGCCCGGCCAGGGGGGTGGCCAGCGTCTGGGCCACAGGGCCGCTCTCCTCTGCACGCTCCCGCCCCCAGTGCTGGGGCCTGAGGGTCGCCCCGTGGGGGACCGGGTCACAGAGGTGTAGGCAAGCTGAGAGCAATTGTATTTCACTCGATCGCCGTGCGCAGGGCGGCCACTGGCCCAGGTGGGCCCGGCGGCTCGGCCCCCCGATCCCCGAGGCCTAGGCCAACCCGCCACACCGGGGGAGCTGCAGGTGGGTGGTCGGCACAAGCTATTTCGGGAAACATCCTCAGAGGCTGAGAGACTTGTTTTTCGGTGTGGAGCAAACAGCCATTTGCATGTGCCCTCCGGGGCCAAGTTTGCCCCAAATGAGTAACCTGGGGAGAAACTGAGCAGGCCTCGCACCTGCCTGTGGGGAGCGAGGGGGTGGGGGGTGGGGAAGCAGGCCCAGGTCACGGCCTGGCCTCGGGGCCCAGAGACCCTGACGAGGCAGCCCCCAGGCCGCCAACGGCCCTGCCAGCACAGCGCTGAGTGCACAGGCTGGGCCCCCACGGAAGCCCCCAGCAGCCCCCCAGGCAGGTCCCTCCCCAGAGGAAAATGTGAGGCTCAGGGTCCTGCTCGGCCCCTTGTGCCCTTGGCCAGCTAGGACGCAGCACCCAGGGGCCCAGGATGGTGGGAGGAAGCACAGACCCCACCACTGGTGTTTGAAGGGCAGCGACCAGGGCCCGTGCCTGGGTGGCCACGGTGTCACTGGCCCACTGGAGGGAGGTGCCTGTGGAGGCCTGGGTGCCTGCTGCCTTGGCAAGGGTGGCGGGAGCAAGGGGCCTCCTGGCCTTGGCGGCCTGGCTGGCATCTTGGGTGGTGGCCGAGGAGGCTGCGTGGCTGGGGGAGAAGCTGGAGGCCGCGCTCATGTGGACACACGGGCCGCAGTGCAGGCTCCACACGGGACCTCTGGCTCCAGGGACTGACTGGCTGCTCTGAAAACCGGTGAATAACTCAAGGGCGCCTTATGCTCTGCAACAGTCAGACAGCAGCTGAGGGCGCCGCTCCTTCCAGAGGGTTCCCAGCTGACACATGACGGGTTGGAGAAGGGGGAGACCTCCTTGAGCTCTCAGTGAAATGAGGACCCCATCCCATGTCCCTGCCTCCGCCTGGACCTGGGTCCCTTCTCCATGCAGCCAGAGGGACAGGGTCCCAGCAGGTCACACCCTGCAGCTGGGCTCAGACAGAGCAAACCATCACCCCCCAGCCCCCCGCCCGGCCCTGTCGCCCCCACCTCACTGCTCCTCTGCCCTCATTCCCCATCCCGCCCGGCTGCTCCCGGGCCAGGGCAGGATGAGCCTCGGCCAGAGCCTTCCACGGACACCGGCCCTGCACAGGCCCCTCCAGGGCACCCCCGCCACCTGGAAGTTGCCCCCAGCCCCCGTCCTGTTGGCCTCGCAGCACCACCGTTGTCCTCAGGCTGAGCTGTGCTGGCTGCCGTGCTCTGCTGGCTTCTGAGCACCGGCTCCAAGGGCAGCCGGCCCAGAGCCCCTGGCTGTCAGCCCCTCGAGGGGGACCCTGCACCAGCCCCAGGCCTGAGCCCCGGGGCTGGGGTCCCAGTGCCCCAGAGTCCCAGCACCTCCCGGCTCCCCTGGGCGCTGGCCCTTCTGCCAGCCCCGTGCTCAGGGCCCAGACAGGCCTGCGGGTTTCTCGCCAAGGCCTGGAGGCCTGATCTGGCAAGCACGGCGCCAGCACACAGGGCGGAGGGCCGAGGGGATCCCAGAGACCTCGGGGGTCAGACCCCGGAGGCGCAGGTGGGTCCCCGAGCCGCTCTGCCCCCACCTGCACTCAGGCCCCCGGCTCTGACCCAGGGCTCACTCGGCCTCTCCCAGCTGCCAGCTGACCTGTGCCCCTGGGCTCCTGCACCGTGTGTGTGGGGGCCTTCCCCGAGCGCAGGGCACGTGCCCACCTCCCAGATGGGATCCCCGAGGCAGGACGGGGGCACATGGCGGGTGAGCGGTGGGGCCGGTGGATGCAGACACCTGGGCAGGTTCTCGGCCCCAAAGGAAGTGGCCGGGCCTGAGAGAGCCTCAGTGGGGCTCCCTGAGCCCCAAGGGCCTGGAGGGAGGAGTGTGAGTGTGTGAGTGTGAGTGTGGGAATGTGGGTGTGGGTGTGTGGGTGTGAGTGTGAGTGTGTGAGTGTGGGTGTGAGTGTGTGAATGTGGGTGTGAGTGTGTGTGGGTGTGAATGTGTGGGTGTGAGTGTGTGAGTGTGGGTGTGAGTGAGTGTGGGTGTGAATGTGTGAGTGTGGGTGTAGGTGTGTGGGTGTGAGTGTGGGTGTGAGTGTGTGAATGTGGGTGTGAGTGAGTGTGGGTGTGAATGTGGGTGTAGGTGTGTGGGTGTGAGTGTGTGGGTGTCTGTATGTTCATCCTGTGTGTGTGTCTGTCCGTGTGCTCTGGGTGTGTGGGGAGAGGGGGAGGGAGAGCTTGGGTGTTGTGTGTATTTTGTTTGTGGGTGTGTAGTGGGTGTGGGTGTTGTGTTCAGTGTGTGTGTCTCTCAGTGTGCTTCTCTGTGTGTATGTGAATGGGGTGAGCGTGTATTCACAGGCCACCTGCCCTGAGGCCCCCACTTCCCCCCAAGGCCGAGTCATGGGGCCCCCACCCAGTCCCAGCCAGGCCCTGACCCCGAGGGTCTCCTTGGCCCCCCAGTCGCCACCCCTCCCTCCTCGGGTGGGAGCCTCTGTTGGGGGCCGGGAGTCTGGGGGCTCTGCCCAGGCCAGCTTGGAGCTGGGCAATTCCACAAGCCCCAGCCTTCTGACACACATGTGCACAGACACACAGGCCCTAGCACAGGGCTGTGCGCCACACCTGCCCCAGGACACCCCAGCCATTGTTCAGCACGGTGCTCACATCGTAAATGCAAGTGTCCTCTGTGGCACAGGCCACACCCTGCCTGGCCCCCGACCCAGCCCTGTCACTGCCCCCAGGGGGCTGAGGGGCGCGCAGGGACCCGGAGGAGAGCCAGAGGTCTTGTCCTGGGGGTGACAATGAGCCAGGCCTGGAAGGTGAGGGGAGCTGGCCAGGAGCCTCCACTGCACACCTGTACACAGCTACACCCATCTACACACGCCTGTGCACACCCACATACCTGTGCACCCCCACACCCATCTACACATGCCTTGCACACCCACACGCCTTGCACACCTACATACTACACAGACCTACACACACCTACACACTACACTTGCAGGTCATGCTCACGCCATGCGCCTTCACACACTTGCGTGCTCACCAACATGTTTACACTCACACGCACACAAGTGGATTGTGGGCCCTGAGGTTTGCACTTGGGGTCAGAGAAAGCTGGCCGAGCGGGCACCTTGGCCTCTCCAGCCTCCCTGGTCAGCACCAAGGTCAGAGGCATGAGGCCGTGGTGAGGGGACTGCACTGCCACCCGGAGCCCAGGTGAGGACCCCTGGGCAGTCAGTGCTGGGGCCACAGCAGGTGTGTGCGCACATGTGTGTTGGTGTGTGTGGGTGCACACGCGTGGGATGTGAGTGTGCAGCCGGGGCCTGTTGTCACTGAGCTTCACTATCTATCTGTCCCCTTGGCCCAGGGAGACTGTGGTTCTGGAAGGTTCCCTCTGGCAGAGCCGTGGGCCACACCCAGGTGGGAATACCAGCCACAGAGGCTTCCCCACCAAGGCCTTGACCCATGCCTGGGCTCCACACACTGCCTGGGGTCCTGCTGGGACCCTCACTGCCCCCCGGGGAGGCTGGATGTGGGCTCCCCTCCCCCAGCCCAGTCTGAGAAACAAGCCCCAAGGGTGCTGGCTGTGCCCCACCCCCACCCCACACACAGCACAAACACACTTGCAAATGTTTCTAAAAACGGGCCAAGGACAGGCCACAGAGCAGGTGGGGCCCAGGGTGGAAAGCCCCACTGCCCTGAGACTGAAACAGCAGAGCCAGGGCCCCAGGGCATTTGCATTGTGGATGGCGGGGAGGGGGCCCAGCTGGGCCAGCTGGTGCGGAGGGTTCCTGACCATCCTCCCGCCACGTCCTGGGCACCCCTCCCCCCAGGTGGCCAAGCCTGTGCCATGGCCGGGCCAGAGTGACCAGGCACCCAGGCCGCTTCCCAGAGGCCTGCCTGGTGGAGGGGGCCCCATGGACAGGAGGGACCAGGCACAGCCCCACAGGCCCAGCACCTGGGGAAGTAGGCTTTGCAGGCCAGCCAGGGACGAAGCCCCTGGCCCAGGACCTGGTCCCACCCAGCCCACAGCTGCGGCCTCACGGCCCCTCATGGCCCATCCTGCCACCAAACCTTTGTCCCTGCTGTGCCCAGAACAGGGGCTGCCCACTCCACGGTCAACCTGCACACTCTGCCTCATGGAAGCCCCATGAGACCCCACACACAAGAGGCCTCTGGTCCCATCGTCCTGCAGACTGAGACCCCCGGAGGGCCAGCGAGCGTGTGGTGACCATGGCTAGGAGCACCTGGGGGTGCCCACATCTGCCAGGCCCAGGCCTGTGCCTGCACCCACCTCCCCACCTCAGGCCCAGGCCCCCAGGGTGTGGCCTGAGTGACGGGGTCACCGGGCGGCCCCTCCTTACACACACAGTCTCCAACAAACATGGCCATGCAGACTCACACAGGCACACAGACACACAAATGGACACACACAGGGACACAGAATGCACAGAGACACAGAGTGACACACACAGAGACACAGGGACAAACAGAGACCCACAGAGACACAGAGGTACAGAGAGACACGTAGAGAGACACAGACACAGGCAGGCACAGAGACACACAGAAACGTAAACACACTCAGAAACTCAGACAAACTACAGGGTACACACAGAGGTGTTGACATAGAGATATACCCACAGACCCCATGGGCACAAACACACACACAGGCACATGGGGCCTCTCAGGTAAACATGTGTTCACATGAACAGACACCCTGACACACAGACACACACACAAAGGCACCCTGCCAACCACTGGCACACTCTCAGAGGGTCACACTCAGAGTCACATAGACATATGCACTCACACAACCTCACACACAGAGGTTTCAGAGAATCAAAGGGCTGGAAGAACAGGCTCAGCCCCTCGAGTCAGAAGGCCCACACAGGCCCACACAGGCCCACAGACTGACACAGGAACACGGACTCACACAGACTCATACAGGCCCACACAGGCCCACAGACTGACACAGGAACACGGACTCACACAGACTCATACAGGCCCACACAGGCCCACAGACTGACACAGGAACACGGACTCACACAGACTCACAACTTACACACAGGCACACACACACTCACACAGGAACATGGACACACAGACTCACAAAAGCTCACAGAGAATTACACAGGCTCACAGGTTCACACAGAATCACAGACTCCCACAGACTCCCACAGACCTACAGAGACTCACAAGCTCACAGAGATTCACACAGGCAGAGACTCACACAGTCTCAAGGACTAACACAGACTCACACAAGTTCAGATGGGCTCACACAGACACACAGACTCACACAAACTCACACCGGCACAGGCTCACAGGCTCTCACAGGCTCACACAGTCTCACACAGGCACAAAGACTCACACAGCCTCAAACAGTCTCACAGAGACCCACACAGGCACAGGGACCCACACAGGATCAAGGACTAACAAGACTCACACAGGCTCACAGTCTGACACAGGCTCACATAGGCTCACAGACTCACACAGGTTCACACAGGCACAGAGACTCACAGACTCACAAGCACACTGACTTCAACAGGCTCACAGGCTTTCAAAGGCACCTGATTCACACAGACTCACACAGACTCATACAGACTCACACAGGCTCACACAGACACACAGTCTGACACAGGCTCACACAGGCTCACAGGCTCACACAGTCTCACACAGACTTACAGAGACTCGCAGACTCACAGAGATTCACACAGGCAGAGAGGCTCACACAGTGTCAAGGACTAACACAGACTCACACAAGCTCAAACACACACACAGATTCACACAGACTCATACAGGCACAAAGGTTCACACAAGCTCACACAGGCTCACATAGGCTCACAGACTCACACAAGCGCATACAAGCTCACAGGCTAACAACACAGCCTCAAACAGCTCACAGAGACCCACACAGGATCAAGGACTAAAAGATTCACACAAGCCCACACAGGCTCACACAGACGCACAGCCTGACACAGGCTCACATAGGCTCACAGACTCACACAAGCTCACAGACTCACACAGGCACATAAACTGACACAAACTCACACAGGCACAAAGACTCACCCAGGCTCACAGAATCACACGGGCTCACACAAGTTCACAGAGACTCACAAGCCCACACAAGCACACTGACTTAAACAGGCTCACAGGCTTTCAAAACACCTGATTCACACAGACTCACACAGGCTCACAGGCTCACACAGTCTGACACAGGCTCACACAGTCTCACAGAGACTCACACAGGCACAGAGACCCACACAGGATCAAGGGCTAAAAGATTCACACAAGCCCACACAGGCTCACACAGACGCACAGCCTGACACAGGCACAAAGCCTCACACAGTCTCACAGACTCACACTGTCTCACATAGGCTCACAGACTCACACAGGCACACACAGGCTCACAGACTCACACAGGCACATACAGACTCACACAGACTCATACAGACTCACAGAGACTCACATGCTCACACAGTCTCACAGAGATTCACACAGGCGGACAGTCTCACACAGTCTCAAGGACTAACACAGAGTCACACAAGCCCACACAGGCTCACACAAGCTCACACAGACTCACACAGACTCACACAGGTACACAGACTGACACGAAGTCACACAGGCACAAAGACTCAAACAGCCTCACAGAATCGCACAGACTCACACAGGCACAGAGCCTCACACAGGCTCACAAGGCCACACAGGCACACAGGTGTGAAAAGTCTCACAGGTTCTCAAAGACACACTGATTCACACAGATTCACACAGGCTCGCACAGGCACACAGGCGCAGATGGACACAGTCAGTCATCATGGCCACAGGTGAGGGGGCTGGGAGGCCGTGTGAGCCCTGATCAGCCCGGAGACCCCAGGCCTGTCTAAGGCACTGCCCTTTGCGCCGGGGCTGCATTCAGGGAACTCGGGACCCGGGCTTGCACAGTGACGTCCATTCAGAAGGGGACACACCTCGTCGTGACTGAGCCCGGGGCTGGGGTCCCTGACACACGTGGTGTGCACACAGCCCACCCAGAGCCCCTCAGACACCCGGCATGTGCCACCAACACAGGAGACAGGCATGCACACGCGTGTGGCCAGGACCAGGGTGTGGCGGTGGCTCAGGCGTGAGCACACTCACTCTCTCACACACAAACAGGAAGCTGGCTGGCAGTCCCCTGGGGGGCCGCACCTTGCCTGTCGCGTCTGAGCACCCAGGGTTCGTGGTCCAGCTGACCTGGCCTTGTCCCCTTGGACCCTGAACCTTCGTCCACCCACCGCTAGGCCCTGCACCCCTCGGTGGCCCTGCACCGACCCTCGTACCATCTGCACCTTGGAGATTGTTCTAGAAACCACGGCTGCCCATGGCCCCAGCGCTCTCGGGGTGAATCCTGGCCAGGCACTGCCCTCCTCCGTGGCCACCCTCCCTCCAGCTACCCTCAGCACCCTGGCTCCCACACCCACTGTGGAGGGCGTCCCAGGGCAGGGTCTGCGCGTGGAGCCGTGGCCCAGGCCGAGCCCAGCGGGTGCAGACGTGGTCACCACCCTCCTCACGCAGAGCCCACGGTCCAGCCTGGACGCTCCTCCAGGAAGCCTGCTGGTCACCCAGTGCCCCTGCGTGCTGCCGCAGCTAGGGCAGTCCTGACCCCCAGGGCCCCAGGACAGCGTGCCCCCCAGGTGGCTAGGCCCAGGCCGTGGCTGAGCTGGCCGCACTGGGACCCTGAGCCCCCGAGCCCCCATGCTCCGCGGGACTCAACAGGACCACGAGTCCTCACGGGAATGTGACGCCTACAAGGCTGGGGTGCCCTTGGGAGGAAGGGGCCTTCAGGGCGGGCACCCCTGCTGCCTGGGGTGGGAGCACGGGGGGCTGGCAGTGGCCCTAGGGCGTTTCTTGGTTTGGGGCAATCTTCTGTCCGAATACCACATTTCACAATAAAAATGTTTTTTTCTTTAAAAGAAAAGGAAGAGCAGAGGGGAGTGGGAGGGGCAGGCCGTGTGGGCACCCTTCAGCGAGTTTGGTGCCCAGAAAAGGGAAGCACAGGGGCTCTGGGGGCCGGGGAGGGACCACGGAGAGGGAGGGGCGGGAGAGCAAGCGGGAGGGTCTGGGGTGGGGAAGCCGAGGCCACCTCTTAGGAGGGTCCCCCGGGGGCAGTGGGTGACAGGCTCTCCCTCCTCCCAGGCTCCCCCATGCCCATGGCAGAAGGCCCCTCGGGGCTCCCCTCCCCTCCATTGCCCCAAGCCCCATGGATCCCGAGGCTGGGCATATCATGGCTGGAAAGGAGGTTTCAGTCATCGTGGGGGTGTTCACTTCCTGGGACCTCCCCCCGGCCCTCAGGCGCTGCCACTTTCCCCCCAGAGAGTCTGGGGCGGGGGTCTGGTCGGGAGGGACCAGGGGATGCTGGAACCGCGGGGCACCCCCAAGGACTGGCTGGGGAGGGACCAGGTCCTGTAATTAAACTAGGGTCCCTCACCTGGCCTCACCCCAGACTCTCCTGCATGGTTTCGGACAATTATGTTACTTTGTGTTTTTCTCTCAGTGGTAAAAATGTTAATTTTTCTCTCAGTGGTAAAAATGTTAATACCGCTCTGATAAAACTTGGAAACCACACCATATGCTGCAAACACACTGCCCACGTTGGTGACACCGTCTCACTGAAGTGAAGGGGACAAGGCCCGGGGGGCTCTGGAGGGTCCCGGCTGGGGAGGGGCGCTCAGGCACAGAGCAGCCCCCTCCATGTTCTGCGCGAGTCCCACGTCACCTTCTGGAACACGATGAGCCGCCCCCGCGGAGGTCTCGGGCACCGCCCCACCTCACTCCCAAATCCGGCGGGCTAGGGGGCTGGGGGGGGCAGCGGGGGAGGCGACGGGGCCCAGAGGCGTCCCGAAGGGGACGCGGGGAGCTGGGCGGGACCGGAGGGGGGTGCGCGCGGGGAGAGCAGGGGGGTCACGGGAGAGGGGTGTCTCAGAGAAGGGGCGCCGGCGGGCGGCAGGGCTGGGAGGCGCCGCGACCCCGAGCCTCTGCCACTGCAGGGCCTCTGCCCACCGGCGGGGCCGCGACCTCGGGACCCTGCAGGGCCGGCCTCTCCACGGGCCCACTTGCCTGCTTTTAGGATTAACGGGGAGCCCTGCTCCCGAAGCAGGTGTGCAAGTCTCCCCAGAAAGACGTTCACAAAGCCGGGCCCGGACAACGGCCCTCTGCAGGCTCCGCCGCCAGGGCTGCTTGGACCTGGGCTGCTGGCCGCCCACGCCGGCCCTCTGCGGAGCCCCTGGTCCTGCCGCCTGTGGACCAGGTCCGCGTGGGCCTGGGATGGGACCGCCTGCCGCCCCCTCCCCCCACCAGCCCTCTCCTCTGGCCAGGTCACCTTGCTTTAGAAAAGTGAGCATTTTAGGTTTCTTAAGTCCAGCATTTTAGTGGTTTTCACCAGCAAGCTCGTTCAGGGGGTCGCTGTGCCCTGCTGATGGAAACAGTCCCCACCGTGGCTTTTCCCTTTGGTGTTTCACTTCCTGGGCTTACAGGGCACCTTCCCTCAGCATTGGTGGTGGCCAGCCCGGAGGACGGGCAGCAAACGGGCAAAACCTAGACAAAGAGTGACTCTCCCCATCAAGCTGTAACCCATGGGGAGGCTGGGGTCTCTGAGGTGCATAGAACCGGGGTGCCTTGCGCAGGGCAGGGCTTGGGGTGGACGCACCTGCAGAGACACACAACACACACAGACCAAGGCCACAGCCCCACGTGTGTGCAGGTGCGAAAGCTTGAGAAATGGCTCCAGGAGGTCGCCCAGCGCATCCACCTCCAATATGGGTCCCTCACAGCCCCTCCCCACAAACCCAGCCCCGCCGCCACCATCCCGGAGACCCGAGCGGCCCCCCGCGGGCCCCGGCTCCCTCCCCTGGCAGGCAACAGGCGCCCCCTCCTGCCAGAACCCCCAGGACCCCCACCACAGAGGTGCAAGAACAGGGGGCCAGGAGGGCGCGCCCTCGTCCTGTCCCCCAAGCACCAGTCTCACTGTCCAGGGCCCAGCGTCCCCTGAGGTCTCCAAACGCTGCACTCGGCGGGGACACTCACCACAGGAGCAGCCGCCTCAGCCCCGCTGACCCAGGACCAAGGGGTGACCTACTGCCAGTAAGCTCGGCCCGCTGGGGACAGGGTCCAGGCTGAACCTGGGGCTGGGGTCAGGGGACCTAGGGCAGGGCTCGGGTGAGCCTGGGGCTGGCCTCCGTGCAGGCGTCCCCTCTGGCCACTCCCGGCCTCAGGGCCCAGGGCGGCCCCGTGAGCTGGACATCCGGTCCCTGAACACGCTGAGCTCTGCTGCCCCTGTGTGGCCGCCAGCAGCATCGCATGCACTCGGCCAGCAGGAGGCTCTGCCCAGACCTGGGGCCCCTGGGCGGGCAGGGGCAGAGGGCAGGGGGCAGAGGGCATGGCCAGCAACACCTGGAGGAGGGTGTCGGGGTTCACCCTGGGGCCCAGAGAGCGTGTGCATCCTGGACCCCATCCTCGCCCCACGTCCTTGCGGCGCAGGTGAGCTTTGGGGTCCTTGGAACAACCATACAGGAAGGGTCACACCGGGCGCCAGGCACACCTGGGGGCCCTGCGCTGTGGGGAGCCGGGCCCTGTGCCTGAGCACCTGTGTTGGCAGGTGTGGACACGGCAGGTGTGTCGAGGGCAAGGCCTGAGGATCCCACGCTGCTCCCTGCTCAGCTGGGGCTGCTGTATTATCACTGCAGGTTGTGAGGACACTTCCCACGTGCCCCACGGGTGACCTCCCAGGCCCCATTCTGCAGCCTGTCCCAAGGTCACGTGCAGCAGGTCCCAGGCAGGCGTTCACTCCCAGGTGTCCCCTAGGAGGACATCTGGACATACCGGCTGTGAGGCCCTGTCTCCTCCCAGACCAGGGTTGTCCCCACAGGGACCACAGAGCGAGGCTGGGCACCCCCTGGCAGCCTGCACCTCTGCAGTTCTGCCACTGCTGGGTCACCAGACCCCTCCCCACAACCTCGGGGCTCTGAGCGGTGGCTCTGTGGGCAACACGTGGGCAGCCTGGGACAGGGTCAGGGGTCCCCCTGGAGCTTCACCAGGGCTGGGGCTCAGGGTTGCACTTGGGGCCGGGCCAGGACTCGGTTCTGGGCCAAGTGAGCAGGTTCCTCAAACTGCTCAGAGACTCACCAGTTCTTCTGCCTGGGTGGCGGGAAGCTCCCACCCCCGCCCCAAGGCATTGCCCCAGCACCACTCCGGGGGTCGTTACCCAGACCCAGGCCCAGTGCCCATCTGCGACAGGGCAGGACCAAGCCTGGGCCTGGGTCTGGGACCTGGGTGGGGGGGTTCTGAATGGATGGCTGAGATGGCCAGAGAGAAGGGGGTGGGCGCGGAGGAGGGCACTGCCCCGTGGCCAGGGTTAGTGTAGGGGGTCTGCACGGATCAGGGAGAGGAGCCAGGCCAGGGCCCATCAGTCTGGGGAGTCAAGGCAGACAGACACCCCTGCAAGCCAGGCCCCCGGGGGTGAACTGGGAAACCCACACCCAGAGGGAGGCAACAAGGTAACAGTCGGTCCAGCTCTGCCAGGGCTCTGGTGAGGGAAAGGCCCCTCCCAGCTCCCCACAGCCCCAGGCTGGTAGGAGCCGGGACTCAAGGTCCAGGGACCCTAAACGTCCTGACAGCCATCGACATGGCTGGTCCTGCTGGGGGACCCGCCAGGGGCCTGGCAGACGCACACGTTGCTCCCACGGGGACTGGGGCACTGAGCCTTCAGCCTCAGAGAAGGCTCAAGATAGAGATCTGGGAACGGAAGCCCACTAACAGAGCAAATCACAATGAAGCAAAAACAAGAAGCCACCTCAAACGAGAACCGGCGAAACAAGGACCCACCGAGTGAGACCCCAGGAAGTGCAGTTATCAGAACCATCAGACTCAGAACACGCAGGGTGTGGGTTGAAGGGGCTTTTTTAAAATTGAAGAATGTATTCAAGTCTGACGAACTAAGATGAAAGTGTTCAAGAAACCAATAGATTTGAAAAGAGGTCCTAGAACTGAAAAAGGTGGCGTTTGACAGTGGAATCAAAACAGCTGGAGCGAGAATTTGTGATGGAGGAAAAGTTAGACACACGTAAGGCAGCACAGAGAGGCTGAGAGAGAGGACACGGACAGCAACGCCAAGTGCCCTGGACACACCACGGACTCATCTTCCAAAGAAGAAGTGGGCGCACGGAGAGGCAAGGGCCCAGAATCGTCCAAAAGAGCTGAGAGAGCGGGCCCAGCACGCTGGAGAACCCCAGCAGACCCCACACAGGGACACGTTCTCGTCCGCTCGGGCTGCTGTCGTCAGCACCACACACTGAGCACAGAAACCACAGGTTCTCCGTCCCTGTCCTGGAGGCCAGAGGCCCAAGAGCAAGGTGTCAGCACTCGGCCTCTCCTGAGGCCTCCCTCCGCAGCGTGTAGACGCCGTCTTCTCCCGTGTCCTCACGTGGGCACCCTCTGTGCGTGTCTGTGTCCTAATGTCGTCTTCTTATGAGGCCACCAGCCAGACTGGATCAGGGCCCACCCCAGTAACCCCACTTCTAAAGGCCCCGCCTCCGAGTGCAGTCACGTTCTGAGGTCCTGGAGGGGAGGGCTTCAACATCTGAACTGGGTGGGGGGACACAGTTCAGTGCATAACGTTACGTGAAAGCAAAATGCAATTCCTGACACACTGAGGTGAACACTCAGTGGAAAAGAGACGATTTTAGAAGGAGGCAGCCAAGCACACCGGGCAGGGCAGGCTCAGCCATGGCTGCTGGCCAGGACTCAGCAGTTCGGATCACACCCGCAGATCCGCCTGAGCGGCCGCGGCCCCTACACACCATCCAGGCCCCGCAGCGACCACACGGCGAGGCTCGGGTGCCCCCTGGTGGCCATCCTGCGCCATCGCACACGCCCCTGACCAGGCGGTTTCCCAGACCCGGGAGAGAGGTCACAGGGCAGCGCCTCCTGGCACCCCGCCCACCGTCTGGGTATTGCATTAGACCCCAACGTGTAAAATAAATACCCGTGAGTCCACACTGATATAAGTACATAATGGATTCACTGATAGAAGTGAAAAATTGATGAAAAATAAAAATGGGGGAGAAGAGACAGCTCTCCCTGAAGAAGAACCCCAACAATTTACGGAGATGTTCCCCCCTCACGCGGGCGGAGGGTTCCGCCCCCTGGAGTGTGGGGTTCGTGGCCTCTCCAGGTTGGTTCCTGCTAGAACCAGCTGTCTTTATAGATCCTGCAGAGCTGATTCGGGGGCAGGGAGCTGCCACTCACTGGCCTCTGCTTCTCGGCAGGACTGGAGCCCCTCGTGTTCTATTTCTCAGGCTGCCCTGTAGGTACCTGTGCGTTCTCTTCACTACCACGCCCTGCATCGTGTGTGTGCATAACATTCCATACACCTTCGCGTGTTACGCCCATCATGTGATTTCCCTAGAACACAGCCCCTTGTGGCCGTGCTGAGTCATTGCACGCCCCGCCGGACCCTGGCTCCAGAGACTTGGTCCCGCCAAGGCAGGGGGGCGTCTCGGGCAGACCAAGAGGCACAGGCTTGGACGTGAACACGTCTGTGGAGTGTGTGTGTGTAAGTGTGCGTGTGCTCACACACATACATGTCCTAGCTCCACCCACCGAGAGGCCCTAGGAACAATGATAAGGACATATGGGGGGGAGGGAGGGTCCCCATGTGCGGTCAAATGGCTCCGCGTGTGGAAACTAAAGAAGGAGAGTAGGAGCGAGGTGATGCTCCTGCAGAGTTTCTGTAGGACTGAAGTGATCTCAGTGTGGACCAACGTGCCCTGTCTTCCTCGGGTCCGTCCTTGCAGCTGGGATTTTCGACAAGAGCATCGAGACTTGGACGGAACCCTTTGCGGAGGGTTCAAGGCGGCCAGATGGGGGGGAGGGGATGTGGGGGTCATCGTGCCCCTTGCAGGGACCAGGCTGGCTGTGACTGCCGTCCACAGCGGAGAACAGCCAGAGGACGCTGTGCCGGCCTGATCGTCCAGGGACAGTGGGAGAGGTCAGCAACGAGGGACAGGGAAAGTGGCCTGGGTCCCTGCCCTTCGTTCCATAACCAGTGAAACATCCACAACTAACAGACGTGCCTCTGCCCGACACACGGGGGCACGACAGAATGCCACACCCCTGCACGTCTAGGAGGGTGGGCGGGAACACAGAGGGGAGGCCGACCCGGGGCAACAGGGGAGGCGGTGCCTGAATCGCAGCCTCGGCCCAGGGAACCGGGGCCGCAGGGGAGGCGGAGCACAAGTCTCTGCATCCCAGCTGCAGCGGCACCTGCGGCCACAGGTAACCGGGCAGCAACAGCAATGGGGCCTGCGACCCCGTCCCTGCAGCCCCCGCCTCACCGCAGCAGCAGAGCCTGTGAACCTCACAACACCAGACGCGGAAGAGGTGCCAGCTCTAACCGGACCCCCACCATCTCCCTCGCCCGCGGCTGGGGGCCCGGGACTCAGCGGACCCCGGACACGAAGGCAAAGCTCATCTTCCCCGGGGAGCCAGGTGGTGACGCCAGCGACACTGGTAGCATCAGGGCACCAGCGACTCCGGAGGCACAAGAAGCAATGACGGGGGCTCGGGCGACACCCCCTGACAGAGGCGGCGGAGGGCGGAAGGTGAAGATTCCCAAGTATAGCCGGAGGAGCGCAGGTGGAGAAGCCGAAAACCTGTGTGATGGCGCCACCTGCTGGAAGACAAAGGAAAGGCCTCTAATTTCGAACCTGTCACCACTTCAAAGGTGCCGGGGGAGGAATCCCCCACTCAGCACCGGGGAGAAGCCAGGACCCTGTACCACAAAGAGAAGTGGCAGTTCTCCAGAAACCAAACTTAAAGTCACGCAGTATTGCGGGCTAAATGACAGCCAATGCACATAGTTGTCACGCACTCGACAAGCTGTAGGAAAATCAGAGGGGCACTCCAGTCAGCTCTGACGTGAACTTAATGAACACAAGAAATACTTTACCAAAGAGATTGAAATTCTAAAAAAGAAACAAACAGAATTTCTGCAGCTTAAGAATTCAATCAATGAGATGAAAAACGCATTAGAAAGCACTGGAAATAGAGCAGACCATGTGGAAGAGAGAATTAGTGAACTGAAAGGTAGAAATCTAGAAATGACACAAGTAGAAAAGGAAAGAGAATTAAAATATTAAAAATGAAGAAATTCCATGAGCTCTATCTGACTCAGATAGGAAGGGCAATGTTAGGGTGATGGGTGTTCCAGAGGGACAAGAGATAGTTTATTTAAAGAAATAATAGTTGGGAATTCCCTGCTGGTCCAGTGGTTAAGACTCAGTGCTTTCAGTGCCATGGGCCTGTGTTGAATCCCTGGTCAGGGAACTAAGATCTCGCAAGCCACGCCACATGGCCAAAAGAAAAAAAGAAAAGAAATAGAAAAAGAAAGAAAGAAATGATAGCTGAGAACTGCCCAAACCTGGGGAGGAACTGGATATGCAAGTCCATGAAGCTAAGAGAACACCGAATCACCTCAATGCGAAAAGACCTTCTCCAAGACACCTTATATTAAAATTGTCAAAAGCCCATGACCAAGAACTTGAAAGGCAGCCAGGAAAAATAGATGGCCACCTACCAGGAACCCCCCTTAGGCTACCAGCAGATTTCTCAGCAGAAACCCTGCCAGCCAGGAGAGAGTGCAATGACATTCTCAAAAGACTGAAAGATAAAAACTGTCACCCAACTCTCCTCTACCCAGCAAAGTTACCATTCAGATATGAGGGAGAAATAAAGGCTTTCCCAGACAAACAGACCTGAGAGAGTCCTTCACCGCTAGACCTGCCTTACAAGAGGTGTTGGAAGGAGCTCTTCTACCAGAAACAAAAAGGCAAAAGCACACGAAACTGAATAAAGTGAAGAATAGACAGAATTGGAAATGCAGCTCTTTAGCAGAATAAGCTTGCTTTATTTATTCATTTATTCATTTATTTATTTAATTTTTGGCTGCATTGGATCTTCGTTGCTGCGCACGGGCTTTCTGTAGTTGTGGCGAGCGGGGACTTCTCTTGTTGCCAAGCACAGGCTCTAGGCACGCAGGCTTCAGTAGTTGTGGCTCATGGGCCCAGTAGTTGTGGCTCGTGGGCTCTAGAGCTCAGGCTCAGTAGTTGCACATGGGCTTAGTTGCTCCGCGGCATGTGGGATTTCCCAGACCAGGGCTTGAATCCGTGTCCCCTGCATTGGCAGGTGGATTCTCAACCACTGTACCAGCAGGGAAGTCCCAGAATAGGCTTTTAAACATTTTATTATAACAAAGTGAATCAGCTATACGTATACATATATCCCAATAAAGATGTTAAAAACAATTAAGTAAACATTTTATTATAGCATAAAGTTTAAAGGGAGGAAGCAAAAAAAATAACTATAGCCACTTCAACTTCGTAACAAACTCATAATATTTAAAAGGGGTAATTTGAGGCAACAAAAATACACGGGGAAGAGGATAGAACCTGTCTAGGCAAATGAAGATAGACGTTGTCAGCAGAAAGAGGACTATTTTATCTATGAGACGCTTTATACACATTTATGGTGGCCACAAAACATACATCTAGAGCAGAGGCAAGAAACACAAAAAAGAAGAAAATGAGAAAAGTATCCTAGAAAAACCCAAACCAAAATGGCAGAGAGAAACACAAGGGAAGAAAGGAATGGAGGTATTGAGCAACTAGGAAACAAAAGATGAAATGGCAGCCCTGTGTTCTCATTTATCAATAATCACTCTAAATATAAATGGACTGACATCACCAATCAAAAGACAGAGAGAACCGGATGGGTTAGAAACCAAGACCCAGTTCCATGCTGCCTCCAGGACACCCCGCTCAGCTCCACAGACACACAGAGGCTCAAAGAGAAGGGATGGAAGATGAAACCCCAAGAAAGTGGCAGCCAGAGGAAAGCGGGTAGAGCTACACTCATATCAGACAGAAGAGACCTCAAGCCAAAAGGGAACAGGGACAACGATGGACTCTAATGATAAAGGGGAGAGTTGATCAAGAAGACATAAAGTTAATAATATATATGCCCCTAACATCGAAGCATCAATATACATAAGCAAGTATTAACAGACCTAAAGGGAGGAATTGACAGCAACACAATAATAGTAGGGGACTTTCACGCCCCACTTACATCCGTGGACAGATCTTCCAGACAGAAAGTCAACAAGGAGACTGTGGCTTTAATGAAACATTACACCAGATGGATTTGATAGATTTGGACAGAACGTTCCATCCAAATGCAGCAGAACACACATTCTTCTCAAGCACACATGGTATATTCTCAAGGATAGATCACGTGTTAGGACACAAGTCTCAATAAATTTAACAAGACTGAAATCCTATCAAGCATCTTTTCCAATCACACTAGTATGAAATTAGAAATACACTACAGGACTTCCCTAGTGACGCGGTGGTTAAGAATCCGCCTGCCATGGGCTTCCCTGGTGGCGCAGTGGTTGAGAGTCCACCTGCCGATGCCGGGGACGTGGGCTCATGCCCCGGTCCGGGAAGATCCCACATGCCGCGGAGCGGCTGGGACCGTGAGCCATGGCCGCTGAGCCTGCATGTCCGGAGCCTGTGCTCCGCAACGGGAGAGGCCACAACAGTGAGAGGCCCGCGAAAAAAAAAAAAAAAAAAAAAAAAAAAAAAGACTAAGAATCCGCCTGCCAATGCAGGGGACACGGGTTCGAACCCTGGTCCGGGAAGATCCCACATGCCGCGGAGCAGCTAAGCCAGTGCGTCACAACTACTGAGCCTGCGCTCTAGAGCCCACGCGCCACAGCTACTGAGTCCATGCACTTAGAGCTCGTGCTCTGCAACAAGAGAAGCCACCGCAATGAGAAGCCCACGCATCACAACAAAGAGTAGCCCCTGCTCACTGCAACTAGAGAAAGGCCACACGCAGCAACAAAGACCCAACACAGCCAAAAACAAATAAATAATTTTTCTAAAAAAAAGAAAAGAAATACATTACAAGAAGAAAGCTGGAAAACTCACAAATACGTGGAGACTGAAGAGCATGATATGAGCACCCACTGGGTCAGTAAGCAGAGCAGTGGTTACCAGAGCGGGAGGGGCGGGGAGGGCAAAATGGGTAAAGGGCGCTAACTGTATGGTGATGGGTGGAAACTAAACTTTTGGTGGTGAGCGCGCTGCAGGGTGTACAGAAGTAGAAATATGTTGTACATATGAAACATATAATATTATAAACTAATGTTACCTCAAGAAAAATAAATCTTAAACAAATAAAATAAAAAGGGACAGTTGGAGGCCTGAGCCTCCGAGTGAGAGGTCCAGCTCCCAACTGGAAAGACCATTTGGGGTGGGGGGGACACTGAGACCCGGCCCAGGTTTGGGAGCAGCCCGGACACCAGCTACCACCTTCAAGTGACCCTTCAATGTCCCAAGGAGACAAGAATGCCAGCTGAGCGTGAACCCCTGACCACACCCCTGGAAGGACCAGCAGTGCTGGGCGGTCAGTCGGGCCCCGGCTGGGCTGTCTGTGACTCAGCCCGTGAGCCAGCACGCGTCCCAGACCTCAGCTAGAACCTCCACGGAGATGGGAAGGATCCTCCTTTCCATGGATGCAAATCTAGCCTGAGTGTCATGTTAGCAGCCGTATCAGCACTAAAGGTATCACTCACTGCTGCTGTCCCAAAACCACCGGCAAAGTTTCACCTCAAATTGTTGGCCCTCGCGAGGGACAAAACCCCCACCCGTGTGTGGAGATGTGAAAGCTTGAGAAATGGCTCCAGGAGGTCGCCCAGCGCATCCACCTCCAATATGGGTCCCTCACAGCCCCTCCCCACAAACCCAGCCCCGCCGCCACCATCCCGGAGACCCGAGCGGCCCCCCGCGGGCCCCGGCTCCCTCCCCTGGCAGGCAACAGGCGCCCGCTCCTGCCAGAACCCCCAGGACCCCCACCACAGAGGTGCAAGAACAGGGGGCCAGGAGGGCGCGCCCTCGTCCTGTCCCCCAAGCACCAGTCTCACTGTCCAGGGCCCAGCGTCCCCTGAGGTCTCCAAACGCTGCACTTGGCGGGGACACTCACCACAGGTGCAGCCGCCTCAGCCCTGATGACCCAGGACCAAGGAGTGACCTACTGCCAGTAAGCTCGGCCCGCTGGGGACAGGGTCCAGGCTGAACCTGGAGCTGGGGTCAGGGGACCTAGGGCAGGGCTCGGGTGAGCCTGGGGCTGGCCTCCGTGCAGGCGTCCCCTCTGGCCACTCCCGGCCTCAGGGCCCAGGGCGGCCCCGTGAGCTGGACATCCGGTCCCTGAACACGCTGAGCTCTGCTGCCCCTGTGTGGCCGCCAGCAGCATCGCATGCACTCGGCCAGCAGGAGGCTCTGCCCAGACCTGGGGCCCCTGGGCGGGCAGGGGCAGAGGGCAGGGGGCAGAGGGCATGGCCAGCAACACCTGGAGGAGGGTGTCGGGGTTCACCCTGGGGCCCAGAGAGCGTGTGCATCCTGGACCCCATCCTCGCCCCACGTCCTTGCGGCGCAGGTGAGCTTTGGGGTCCTTGGAACAACCATACAGGAAGGGTCACACTGGGCGCCAGGCACACCTGGGGGCCCTGCGCTGTGGGGAGCCGGGCCCTGTGCCTGGGCACCTGTGTTGGCAGGTGTGGACACGGCAGGTGTGTCAGCTGTCCTAACACATTAAACTTTAAACTGTGATCACCTGGATCAATCCCAAAGCTGGTCCCTCTTCAGACCTATCTCTCAGAAGCTGGGTTCAGTGAGCAGTTTGACGCCTAAACCTCATAGAGCTAATCCCACAATATCACTTTGAGACTGAAACGTGCCCTTACAGAGTTCCTCCATGCTGGACGCACGCGTTAGAATTCCTTGAAATCTTTTCGGTGCTAAGTGATGTTGTGATGCGTTCCTGCAGAGGCCAGCGGGCGTCCCTCCACCTGGACACACACCTTCTGGCGGGGCTCTCCGTGCGAGCGGGAGGGGCCGCCGGGCAGGGCTGGGGCTCGGGCTCCCCCTGGTGGCCATCCTGCGCCACTGCACGACCTGCCAGCCCCACCCCAGCCAGGTGGGCTCTGGGGCAGGTGAGCTTTGGGGGCATCCCACCTGCCAGGATAAACGTCCCTCCTCTCCCCACAGCCAATCCTGCTCATGATCAAGTCCTAGCGTGACGTCACTTGCTGGGGAGGCCCTGACACAGCCCCACCCGCCCTGCTCTCCCCTGCACCCACGCTGCAATCCATAGGCGTGACATCCGTCTCCCCGCAGGTGCACAGCCTCTCCTCCTAGGAAGTGAAAGTCGGCCCATCCTCAGCGCCACAGACACAGGGACCCGCGATGCACCCGCGCGCGCAGCCGAGCCCTCACGCCCCGCGCTGCAGAGTGTCTCCTGCAGGCCACAGCCCAGTGCAGGTATGCAACCCCTCGGGTGGGGAACCAGCAGTCTCCTGCAACAACCTGCAGTCGGCCTGCAAGGCATTCGTGAGCTTTCAGCACCGTGTGAGCACCGAGGCCCATCAACCCCCAGGAAGAACACGTTTCCTGGGGCGAACAGCCGTGAGGTGGGTGGAAAGTCCCCGAGCTCCGCTGTGGGCAAACCATTCCCGAGGTCCTCCGTTTTCTGCCTCATTTCATAAAAAGTGAATAAAGAATCTTTTCCACATAAATTTTAAGTGAAGGCTTGATTCGCGGGCCAAGGTTCAACTGGATGAAACATCACCACTGTGTCTTCTGTCACTGAGTGTCCTTTCCTGGCCATGATGATTGTCAAGAACAACTTTCCCTAGTGAAATCCTGCAGAACCAAATTTCGGCAAGAGATCTGGTTTCTCCACCCAGGTTTAGCCAAAGCAAGTGTTATCACATACACTTCTATGCTCCGTCCCGTCCACAGTGTATTTATTATTTCAGCTGCAATATTTCTTTTCAATTTAATGAAAGGTGGAGCTTTTTTTGAGACTTCCAAGTGAAACATAAAGGATTGATCCTGTGCACTTACAAACGTACTCTCCCAAAATCCCATTAGAATAAGAATACGGACAAGGAAGGCAAACACCTACCCGGATGCTTCCACGCGCCAGGCCCTCTCCTGGGTGGGTTACAGGGTCACCCGGTTTGATCCTCACAGGACCCCAGCTTACAGACCAGGAAACAGAAGTCAGGTGCCCAGGTCGCCCGGCTTGGAGCGCCACAGCCAAGATCTGAAACGGCGGAGACCTGGTGATCCAGTCAAAGCTGAAATCTAAGTCAGCAGCAGGGGAAACACACAGCAGCCCACCTTCCACTGCAGCACCAGAAACACTCAGTACCTGGGGGCGGCAGGATGGGGGGCACGTCCAAGAGCAGAGGACCAGGGGACAGACAGCAGAGGATATCTGGCCCAGATGTGCAAGGTCAAGAAACCACTTTGAGTCACTTCTGAACTTGGGAAGCGACATCCACCTTCATCCTTTTGGCCAGAACTGTCACACGGCTAAGCGGGTGGGGCTTGGAGACGTCCATGTCCAGCCTGTTAGTCCAGGAAGGCCAGGGACACGGGACCCGGCAGACTTAACTGCCACGAAGTGTCACTTAAATGGAGCAAGAAGACACATGCCCAGACACACGAGGGCTAAGAGAACTTCCGCTCCAAACCCGTTTTGGGTCCACTATGACAAAATTCAGCTGTGTGACCACAAGGAAAAGTCACTGGCATGGCTCACGTGAGCAGAGCCCATGGCGAGCAGAGTTCACACCGCCCTCCACCGACCAAGTCAGACATGTGGCGGGTGGGCGGGTGGGTGCAGGTGACCCCACGGCTCTCCAACCCGCCACCACGTGCACATTCCAGCAGGAGGAGAAGTGTGAAGAAGGGGCCTTCTTTCCAGCAGGGACGCTCGGCCGGCGTGGGGATGTGGCCCCAGGATGGCTGGCAGCCCGGGGAGGAACCTCAGAACGTTCTTCCTCAGGCCAGGTGGACCCGGTAGATAAAATTAATTAGCAACTCACAGTGAAAGAACACGGCATTTTGCATTTTAAAAGTAAACCCAGGGCTTCCCTGGTGGCGCAGTGGTTGGGAGTCCGCCTGCCGATGCAGGGGACACAGGTTCGTGCCCCGGTCCGGGAGGATCCCATATGCCGCAGAGCGGCTGGGCCTGTGAGCCATGGCCGCTGAGCCTGCGCGTCCAGAGCCTGTGCTCCGCGACGGGAGAGGCCACAACAGTGAGAGGCCCGTGTACTGCAGAAGGAAAAAAAAAAAAAAAGTAAACCCAAAGTCTAGACAACAAGTAGTCGAGGGGAGAGGGGTCCAAGGGGAATTAGAGGCTAACATCTTGATGCTCCACAGGGAAGGACGGAGACACTTACGTAAACCTGTTAGAACAAGTTCAAGTTAAGTGCACAGAAGATGCAATAGTGCTCAGTCTGTTCATACGATGGAGTATCACACAGCCATAAAAAAGAGCAAAACAGTGCCATTTGCAGCAACATGGATGGACCTGGAGATGATCATACTGAGTGAAGTAAGTCAGACAGAGAAACAGAAATATCAAATGACAGCGCTTACATGTAGAATCTAATAAAAATGAACTTATTTACAAAACAGAAACAGACTCACAGACCTCAAAATCAAACTACGGTTACCAAAGGGGAAACGTGGGGGAAGTGATAAATTAGGAGACTGGGATGGACATATACACACTCCTCTGTATAAAATAGATAACTAATAAGGGCCTACTGTATAGCACGGGGAACTCTACTCAATATTCTGTAATAACCTAGATGGGAAAAGAATCTGAAAAAGAATGGAGATATATATATATATAAATCACCTTGCTGTACACCTGAAACTAACACAACATTGTAAATCAACTATACTCCAGTAACATATTTTTAAAAAAAGAAAAAAATTTCAAGTTAAGTGCACAGAACATTCTATAGTGCAACGCCCATTAATAAGATGGAATATTACTCAGCCTTAAAAAGGATGGAAATCCTGACACAGGCCTCAACGTGGATGAACCTGGAGGGCATTGAATGAAACAAACCAGTCACAAAAGGACAAATCCCGTGTGATTCCACTCCTAAGAGTTCCCTAGAAGGGTCAAATTCACAGAAACAGGAAGGATGGTGGGAGCCCGGGGCTGGGGGAGGGGGTGGGAGGGACGGTTTAATGGGGACAGAGTTTCAGTTTTACAAGATGAGAACAGTTCTGGGGATGGAAGGCGTTGATGGCCTCACAACCATACACGTGTACTTAATGCCACCAAGTTGTTCACCTAAAAAGGTCAACAATGGTCGATTGTATGTTGTGTATGTTTTACCCCAATTTTAAAGTCAGTGAATAAAATGCATTACCCTAAAAAACATTCCATGGTGAATTACAAAAGCATTTGTTTAAATTCTACTTGCCAAACCTGCAGAGGATAAAAAGTATGGTGGAAAATGTGACTGATCTAAAAGACCAGGGATGGAGAGGAGAGAGGGTTTAAAAAAAAAAAAAAAGACGACAAACACATAAAATGAGATGGTAGAAAGAGGTCCAAATAGAACAGAATTCACAGTAAATGGATATGGATTAAGCTCATCTTTTCAAGCAGAGATTTCCACACAGCACGTAAACAACAAAGTCCACTTTTGAAACAAAACTGTGCCGAGTGTCTTAGTCAGCTCGGGGTCACTATGACAAAGCAGCACAGACTGGGGGCTTCACACAGCAGACATTTACGTCTCCCAGTCCTGGAGGCTGCAAGTCCCAGATCAAGGTGCCAGCGGCCAGGTCCTGATGAGGACCCTCTTCCTGGCTTGCAGACGGCCGCTGTGTCCTCACGTGGTGGGGAGAACCATGGTCCCTCCCTCTTATCAGGGCACTAATCCCATCATAGGACCCCACCCTCACGACCTCTTCTAACCTTAATCAACTCCCAACGGCCCCACCTCCAAATACAATCCCATTGGGGCAGGGCTTCAACAAGTAGATTTGGGCGGTTGCGGAGGGGGGGGACACAGACATTCAGTCCACAGCAGAGGGTTTGAGAATAAAGGGTGGGAAAACATACACCATAAAAACACAAACCAAAGCAAAGCTGGTGGCACAATTCTATCAGGCAGAATGGAACTAAGTCAAAAAGGATGACTAGTGATAAAGAGAAACACAGTAACAAAGGAACCAGGAAAACCAAACCTGTTACCAAGTTAGCATGAAAATGTGCACGGCAAAGGTGACAGAAGTGCAGGAAAGTAACACAATTGCCTGTGAGGTTCCAACAAACCATCTACGCCCAAAACCAATAGATGGTTCAGCCAGCAGAGTCAGTGGCAATGGCTTTCCCAAACCTGACACCTCCCCTCGGTTCCCAGGACTTAGGAAGATGAGGGTGAGATGCAGGACTCCACACTTGGACACGTCGCAGGGGATTCAAGACTATCAAAGACCAACTCTACAAACTTGCAGAGAAAAAGCAAAGATCGCAGACAAAGAAGCAGGGACCAGGCTGATATGAAAACGTGAACAGCCACGCTGGATGCAAAAGCACCAGGCGTGGGAGATGCTGCAGGGCTCACTCGACTCAGCCCTGTCGGAAAACCGTGTGGCATCACCTGGAGAAGGTTTACAGCCCCTTACCTGTGTCCCAGCAGTTTTATTCCTTAGTACATACCCCAGGGAAACTCCTTGGCACATATGAGAGATGCACACACAGGAGCAGTCCCAGCAGCATGGCTCACGGTGGCAGCAACCTGGAAAATCCAAATATCCATCGATGGGGACGGGATGGGACAGCGTGGGGCATTCACGTAAGGGTCCTTCACTGGCACAGAGTGAATTAGCAGACACGCAAAAGTATGGATAAATCTTAGTAAAACATGGAGGGAAACGTATCTCCACAGAAGAATATATATAGCATGACACCCTTTCCGTAACATTAAAAACAACTGAAACCAAAATATGCATTCAGAAATGCATATCGATTTGATAAAACTGCACAAAATGGAAACAAAGGAAAGGCGCTCCCAGGTCTCAGGGTGAAGGTGCCTCCCGTGAACGCGGCAGGGACAGGTGGGGCCCCCGGTGAAATGCAGTCATTGTCGAGATCTCACCTTTGGTTTGGGTGGGGTGTTTGCAGGTGCCTCCCTGATTTAAAGTAACAAATTAAAGAACTGACTGTAAATAACGACCTCCAGCGTGGACCAGTGAAGGGAGCATATCATGAACCAAAGGTGATGATCCCTCCCGTTCTCTGCACTTGTTGTCCATTTAAGAAGAAGACTGTGGGTCTTCCCTGGTCGTCCATTGGTTAAGACTCGGCGCTTCCAGGGTTCGATCTCTGGTCAGAGAAGATCCCACAGGCCACACGGTGTGGCCAAAAAAAGAAGACTGTGACCAGAATCTACACAGGATGCCTCCGAACTAATAAGAGAAAGACAATCGGATAGAAAAACAGAATATGCAAAATTCACGGAAGAGGGACCGCGAATGTTCCACGGAGATGTGAGGAGATGATCAACCTCGTGAATAATCAAGGAAACGTGAAGGTAACTCGCTATCCCAGCCCCATCACGTGGGCGAGACTAACGCTACCACCTGCGTCAGGGGTGGAGCAGCCGCAACGCTCATGTTCTGCTAGTGAGAACGTGAGTGAGGACAGATACCTTAGAGGGAAAAAAATACTGAAAAAAACCTAGTGAAGTTCAAAGGTGCTGCTCTTTTGGAGATATAAGTGGCCCCCGTTCCTTCACAGCAGAAGGATTTCATCTGGACACCCGGGCACCCTTTCCCTGTGGACCCACATGTCCAAATTCAGGACAGTGGGGTGTGAGCCAGGTGTCTTGTGCCAGCTTCTGAGAACCACGCAGAGATCCTACAAGCGTCCCCTTTCGAGGTCTTCAGCGCCCTGTCTGTGCCTCGGCTGAGAACCTGGACGGAGCATCAGAGCTCACAGAGGAGGCGTGGGTCCCCAATGGGCTGGGATGGACCAGCAGCCTGGACAACCTTCCAGACTCACGTGGGAGTGACACGAACATCCATGTCATCTAATCACCCTCCTCTCCAGTTTCGTGCCTCCCTGGGGGGACATAGACGAGTCCACAGTCAGGTCAGCAGGCCTTCCTCCGTGACCCAGCACCAGTGAGGAAGGAGTCGATTCCACGATGACCACTGGGATAATAGGCACAGGGCGACCCCCAAGCAAATTCTGGTCTGGTCACCATGAAGGAGTGGCCACGGGGCAGCCACGGGGCAGCCACTGGGCGTCCACGGCAATGCCCTGCCTGCAAACCCAGCAGGCATCTTCCTCACCTGTCTTGACCTCCCTCCCCATCCCCCCAGCCCCCTCTCTGCCATTCCTCCCACCCCTCGGCTGTCCAAGCCTCGCCCCCACCTGTGACACTTAATTTGACGTGTCGAGCAGGCTGGGCCACAAGAGCCCAGGCAGCATGTGAGGCTATTTCTGGGTGTGTCGGTGAGGGTGTAAGCAGATGGCCTTCCCCGTGCAGCGGTCCTCACCCAATCCTGGAGGCCTGGAGAGAGGAGCGGGGAGGGGGGGACGGGAGGTGGGTTCGCCCCTGCCTGAGCTGGGACGTCCATCCTCTCCTGCCCTCAGACATCCGCGCTCCTGCTCCGCGGCCCTTCGGACTCAGACTGAACGACAGCGCCGTCCTCCTGGCCCCCAGCCCGCAGCTGGCAGGTCATGGGCCCGCTCGGCCTCCACGGTTGCGTGAGCCAACCCCTCATAAAGGGTCTCTTCTCTTCCGTATCTCTCCCACTGGCTCTGTCTCTCCACAGAACCCTGACCAACACACTCGCTCCGAACCGCTGCCGTTCTGCTCTCAGCCCCCTGGTGCGACCCCACCTCCAGCTGTCTCCCTGGGAGAAGTCCGCCCCGGGCCCCCTGCATACTGACGCAGCTGACACACGTGAGTGCCCACCGCCAGTCTGAAGCCCTCGGGCAGCGCCCAGCCTCAGACCCTCTGACTGACGGGTCTTCTCCTTGGTCTTTCTCCGGTGAACTGGCAGTTACCTTGTTTTTGCCACAGATTAAGCCACTTACGCTTCAGCCATGAGAGGCCGTGCAACACTGCAGTGTCCCATCCCTCCTCCACCTGGGCCATCGTCAAAAGGGTCCCCAGAGAGCAGATGACGTGGCGGCCATCCTAACAGGGGCGATGACGGTGGTGGCTTCTGTTCTGGGCTTATCACTAACTGGGTCTCCACCACGTTACTGGACAACATGAATCGGATAGGGCTTCCCTGGTGGTGCAGTGGTTGGGAGTCCACCTGCCGATGCAGGGGACGCGGGTTCGTGCCCCGGTCTGGGAAGATCCCACATGCAGCGGAGCGGCTGGGCCCGTGAGCCATGGCCGCTGAGCCTGCGCGTCCAGAGCCTGTGCTCCACAACGGGAGAGGCCACAACAGTGAGAGGCCCGCGTAACGCAAAAAAAAAAAAAAAAAAAAAAAAATGAATCGTATAATGTGAAGTTTAGCTATTACTTAACATGAGGGAGTTCGATTTTGCCAAGTTGGGTTTTTACTATGATGAAGCTATTTTCCTACAGAAAAAGTGAACGTGCTTTGGAACGGAAGACGACGGGTCAGGAGTTCGAATGTGTTTTCGTCTTGAGGGGCCGAGCTGCGTCGTGCAGGGCAGACTCTGCCTGGTGCCACCACAGCAGGTGAGGTGCATCTGAGCCCCACCACAGCAGGTGAGGTGCGTCTGAGCCCCACTCCAGGAGGAGCAAGGGGGACGCAGAGGCCCCTCACTCCGGGGAAGAGGGCAAGGCCCTCGGCCTCAAACCCAGGGGCCTCGTCTTCCACTGGCATCCCGGGCTGTCAGACCCCAGACCCAGCGAGGCAAGTACCCCACCCCCGAGGCTGGCCCTCAGAACACGGCCGTCATGGAACCAGTTCTGGCCCAGGGCCCCTGAGGGGCCCACGCGGGGGGCTTCTGAGAGGGACTTCCCTACCAACAGGGGAAGCCGCAAGGAGGAGTCCCCGCCCTCTCCTTCCCGAATTGGGAAGCTGTTTTTGAGATGACAGGAGCTGTGAGCTGATGAGTGAGGCGATGACAGACAGGGAGCTGCTGTCACTTCTGGCCATCACAGACCACCTCAGGAAGCCAGGGAAGGGCAGGCTGGGACGTCCCCATCTTGTTCCCAAGGCAAACCCAGAGGGCAGACACCTCGGGCCACGAGCCAGACAACAGCCCCGGTCATGAAAACGGTGGGTGCCGGCCTGGGCCTCATTCGGAGACCCTCAAAGTCGGGGGGCAGGGCACATGGCCCATTAAACCAAGTCAGGACCAGTGTGCCTGGCACCGCAGGGCCATGGAGGCCAGTGGAGGCAGAGGTAGGAGGCGCGGACCAGCGCTGACGCCCAGGAGGACGGGTGAGCCTGGGGCTCCGTGAGCCCAGAGCCGTCTTCTCTGCCCTGGGAGTGCGCCAAGTTCCCGCCTCTGACACCGGGACACGGGGCCTCACAGCCAAGGCAACCCCACAGCAACGGCCCCATCGCTAGGCGGAGACCCAAGGGCCAGCAAGGGGCTCCTCCCGGAAGAGGCAGGAACCCAAAACAGACCGTCGGGGGAGGGGGCGGGACCCTAGGGCCCCTCAGACCCACTCTCCCACGGGTCCTCCCTGCCGTCCCCATCTGACTGCCCAGAGAGACCGGGACAGGACAGAAGTGGACCGGCCCAGCCGCCCGCCGTCACTCGCTCACACCCCGCCCCTCAGGCGCCCCTCCGCAGCTATCAAGAGACTGGACACATCAAACAGGCAGAGCAGTGCCACGTTCCATACAAAACTGTAAACAAGAGTCTTTAAAATGACAGAGGCCTCCTTCGTCCCAAACTCTGAGCCAGAGGCCCCCACCCAGGGACCCCAGGGGAACAGACCTCCGCCCACTCTGTCCTCCCTTCCCACCCAGGTCCCCAGCAGGCGGAGGTGGGACCCTTCCCGCTCTGGCTCAGGCTGTACACACGGGCGCCCACGCTGGGCAGACTGGCCGAGCAGGGGCTGAGGTCCGTGGTCCGAAGGATTCCTGAGATGAAGAAGCGGCCGGGGGTCGCCCCCCACCCCCCTGGGTTCGGGCACTCTCCGCACCTAGCCCCGTTGGGAGCCCGCCCCCACCCCATCCCATGCAAACCGTGCGCCTGCAGCCACGCGTCTCAGCGCCCTCGGGCGGCCCCTGTCACGTGTCCAGGGCGTCTCGCGTGGGTGAGGGCCCGTGGGGGCGGCCCGGCTGGCCGTGCAGCGGCGCGTGCGGCGGCACCGAGTTGCGCTGGGGGGCTGGGGGCTGCAGCTCCAGAGCCAGCGCGGGTGGTGGGAAGTCGCGCACCTGGCGGCGGTACTCCAGAAAGGTGCAGGCCTTGGTGGCGAGCGCCACCACGTTCTTGCCCACGAAGATGGCCGAGACGCGGCTGTCGCGGAAGAGAGCCATGTTGGCGGCGCGCGCCAGCACAGCCACCACGTTGACGGTGGCGAGGCTGAGCACCGGATAGAGCATCATCTTCTGCGGCGCGATGTGCTCGCCCTGCATGCTGACCTCACTGAGCGCCACGCACGGCAGAACCAGCAGCAGCATGTAGCAGTAGAAGAAGGTGAGGCCCTCGGCCCAGAGCGGCAGCGCGGTGCGCGGCGGCTCCCACAGGTTGGCCTGCATGTCCAACAGGTCCAGCAGGTCCAGCGCCACCCAGAAGAGGCGGCCGCGCAGGTCCTCGCGCTTCCGGAAGGTGCGCACGTACTCCATGCGGTCGAGCGCCACGAGCAGCAGGAAGAGGCCGGGCACGCACACCGACAGCAGCAGCGTCAGCGCCTTGCGCGCCAGCGGGTCGGCCGCGCCGCGCCGCGCCGCCTTGTAGTTCTGGAAGATGAAGTAGAGCTTGATCTCCAGCACGAAGATGTAGAGGAACCAGAGAATCATGGCGTAGCCGCGCTTGGCCGTGCGCACCTCGGCGCCTACCCACACGGCCACGTAGCGCAACACCAGCAGGAAGCACACGTCGCCCACCAACACGATGATGCACACGCCGATCTTGCGCGGGCCCTGGTTCTGCTCCACCAGGTACGCGTCCATGACCGCCATGCTGCCCATGATCACCAGCGTGGTCAGGCACACGTGGCGCCGGTCCGGGGGCGGCAGCACCATGGTCGGCCGCCGGGGCCCCGACCTGGGCGCGCGCAGCCCCACGCTAGGCGGGACGAGGCCCTGCGGCGGCGGCGGCGGCGGCGGTGGCGGCGGCGCTCAGCCCTCGGGCATGTCGCGGGGCCTGTCCAGCCGCCCCGAGGGCGCCGCTGCTCCCGGCTGGCGAGCTCAGAATCTGAGGAGATCAGAGCAGACAGAGTCAGCATGCGGAGGGGGCGGCCTCTCCCACCCCGGCGACGTGCTTCCCGCGAGGGGCGCTGTCCCCACTCGGGGCCCCGGGCCTCGGCTGCACGCACGCGCCGATGTGCGCACGGGGGGCCGCGAGCCAGAGCGGGGACTCCAGGGGGCGCCGCAGCCCCACTTGAGACCCGAGACCTCGTTCCCGCCACCGCCGGGGAGGAAATGGAACGGAAGTGGCTTCTCCCCGCCGCGCGCGCGTCCCCGGGGACCCGGAGGTTTGTCCCTGCTGGGCCCACGCCGCAGGCCCGGGGTTCCGTCCCGTGGCCGTTCCCGCGGGAGCTCGGGCGTCCTCGCTCCCGGCGCCGCGCTGGGCGGGAGGCGGGCCTGCGCTCTCCGCTCTGCGCGCTCAGGGAAGGCCGGAGGAGCCGGAGCTCTGGACAGGTTTTCCGATCCAGGACTGAGAGTCATCCAGGGCCTGCGGATTCCATCCCAAAAGCCTCTCCGTGTTTCCCAACCCTTGCCTCGCAGCCCCTGCATCTTCCCTCCCTGCCTCGGCAGACTCAGTCTCCCCTCCGGTCCACCGTTCACAGGGCGTGTGGACCAGTCTCTGCCCTGCTCCCATCGTGGCTCCCTACTGCGCTGGCTGCGTCTCCTGCCGTGTACCTTCCCCCAGCCCCGGCGCCAGCTCACCCACGCCGCCCTGCTCACCATGAAGGGGTGGTCCCCCTGCCACTCCCTCCCCCCTGCCCTTGGGGGCAATCTCAGGAAGCCTTCCCTCCGCTAACGCCCACCTGGGCCTGCTTTGGGTTCCACGGCCCCCTGCACCCCTCTCACACCCCTGGCACTGGTTGTCATGGCTGTACTGGTCAGAGTTCCGCCGCAGGCTGCGGGTCCCCACACCTGTGCCCGTTCGCACCTGGGGGACGATGGAGGCCCTGCGCCCTCACCCACCCGAAAGTCACTTGCAGGCTCACTCCCAGCCAGTCTCCCCATCCCTCCTGTCCCTCCCACAGCACCCCTGGCCCCAGGGCTCTGTTTACTGCCCTGTCCAGACAAGGACATAGAATTTAATGTCACGTGTGACTGTGGAGCCAGTGCCCAGCCTGCCCCTGGTGATACCGCAGCCCCCACTGCCTGGGGAAGGAGGTCCCCTTCCAAGTCGGCACCTCCAGCCCTGCCCTCCTGCAGCGCTGCCCCACCCAGCACCCCCCTCCCAGGAGCCCCGGCCGCCACATCCAGGGCCCCCAACCACTCTGAGCTCGGCCGCGTCGAGCAGTAGGTGCCTCGGGAGGGCCATCGGCCTATTATGCCCCTGCCTCCACACTTCCGTGAGCTGCTGCTCCCCCCTCACACACACACCCCGTGTCCGCCGCCACTGGGTGGACACGCTTGACCCACGAAGCCCCCCGCCCCCCGCCACACACACACACACCTGGGCCTCCTGTGGCTGCAGCAGCGGCCTGGGAATTTCCTTCATCCCAGCCCTTGGCCAACTAGCCAAACAGCCGCTGCACCACTAATCCCTTCCTCCCCACCCATACCACGGCTCACTCACTCATCAAACATGCGCGGAGGGCTGAGGGTGCCGGGACAGACCCCGTCACAGAGGGAGCCCCGGCCCCTGCCCCTGCCCCAGGCAGCCAGCGCCAGGGCCTGGCCACCCCTCCCCCACACCCTGCCGGGCCTCTCCCTGGGGACTGGCCCCGCTGCCCTGGCCGGCCCGGGCCCGGCCCGGTGCCTCCTGCACGCCCCACTGCCCGGACCTCACAGACTCCGGAGCCTCCGGGCCCTTCACTGCCCGCCTCCTCCCCGGCGCCTCACACGCCCTCCAGCCCCAACCGTCCCTCAGTGCCCACAAGCGGTGGCAGGGGGAGAGAAAAGGGCCGCCCTCCCCCGGCCCCAGCCCGATCGGACAGAGGGCGGTGAAGGGGTTGGGCCGCTCCCGCAGCTGCGTCTCCGCTCCTCTGACCCCACCGCCCGCTCCCCCGCCAGGCCTCACCCCTGCAGCGCCGCCCCTGCATCCCGCCGCCCCTGCGGCCGGAGAGTCGGGGTTCACCAGGAGCCCCAGCCCGCGCGCCCTGCCCGCGCGCCCTGCCCTCACTTACCCGCCGCCGGCCAGATGCTGCGCCGCGCCCGGGCCGGCTCCGCGGAGCCCGTAGGTGCGCGGGGCCGAGGCCGCGCTCTTCTGCGCTCAGCTGCGCCCCCAGCCCGCGCGCGCGCCCCACCCCCGGCCTGAGGCCCCGCCCCGCGCTCCCAGCCGCCTGCGCCCGCCTGACGGCGATGGGGGTCCCCGCGACCCCGCCCCCTCCGCAGCGCCGGTTGCCAGGGCGACGGCACTGCGCAGCAACGGCCCCCGGGACCTATGACACTGGGCAGCCTGACGCCCCCCAGGGTCCACGCGCAAGCCCGGGAAGTCTCCTGTCCACCGTCCTCACCCAACAGCCGGAGAATCGCCCCGCGGGCGCCTCAGTTCCGCTCACACCCTGAAGTTCCACGGCAGCCCGTACCCGGGCCACCCACCAGTGTGACCCCGATCGCCTGCGACGGGGCGGCCTGCGGGACCCTGTGTCTTACCCGCGGAGCTAGCCCCGACGTGGGGGCCGGGCTGCCCGCCGACTATCTGCAGGTGGCCCCCCGGGACCTCGTTTGGGGACACGGAGCCGCGTCCCAGAGAAGCCCTGCATCCTGGGTTTCTCCAGCCTTCCCGGTTCTTATCTGAGGGCGCAGAGCAGGGCCACTGGGCAGCCCTCATCCTCTTCTCCAGCCATCCAGGGAGCACGCTAGGGTTTGGAAGCTCGGGCTTCCTTCCCCCCACCGGAGTCCCCACCCTGTCCTCACTGAGCACCGCCCCCAACATGCCAGCCATGCCCACCCCAGGATGGAGGAGGGGACCGCACCGGCTGCCTGCCTGCTGCCTCTGACAGGACGAGACCAGGTCAGAGGGTGAAGGGACACCCTTGATCCCTCGCACCTGGTCGGCTTGCACCGAGGCCCCACATGTGCCTGGTTCCACAGAGGTGGCTGAGTCTGTGCAGGCGACGGGATCTGCCGCCCTCCACCAGCACTGGGGGCCGGCCAGGGGTGCACCGGGGCCAGCAGGGAGTGAGGATAGCAGGCCCGCCGCCCTGGGCCGTCCATGAGAGGCACACGTGAGGTGCTGCGATGCTCTTGGGCTGAGCCCTCAGGATGGCTGACTGGGGGATACCAGCCCCCATAGCCACTCGCACACTTGCTCTCACGGGAAGAAGTGTAGTCAGGACCCTAAGGCTGCCTCACTGCCCAGGGAGGGGCCCCAGACCCAGGGATGGTTTACCTTCCCCAGGAGGTCTCCAGGGACAAAGGGCCTGGGGAGCAAGGCCACTTCCTGCAGCATGGAGGGAGGAGGCCCAGGGAGCACAGGTTCCGTCTGGCCAGCAGGCACCACCAGCAACCACCTGGCACAACCACCCTAGCAGGCCCAGGAGGCAGAGGAGGGCCGGAAGCACCTCCAGGGCCCCCTGAGCCCACACCACAGCCCACACGGCCTGCTCCCTCCCTCCACCCTCCGCTCTCAGGGAGGGGCTGCCCCCCAGGACACCCTGCCCATCTCCTCTCTCCCTCTGCCCTCCCCACCTCACCTAAGGGCAGCTGGGAAGGCCCTATCTTTAACCCCTGTCCTGCTTGCCTGGGTCAGTGTTCCAAACACCACACACCCCATTGCCACCCCGGCACCCAGTTCTTGCCTCTCAATCCCCTTATCTGTGTGTCCACCCGGCTGGCTAGCGCCAGGCCCAGAGCCCTTGGGACGTGGGCCGGCTCCCTCTGGAGGATGTCATTAAATTAAGGGCCTTGAGATCTGGGATCATCCAGATTATCAGGTGGGCCATTGTCATCACAAGTGTCCTATTGGGAGGGAGGCAGGGGTGCAAACGCGCGCTGAGGGACCGCCGAGGGGGTCTCTGTGTGAGGACCGCGCCCAGGAGACCGTCCTTCTGGAGCCACGTGTGATGAAGTGACCAGGTGAATTGTCAGGGCACCTGTAGTTTACCCTAAGTGGTCCACGATACAACGTACATTTATTTCTACACACACACTCACTTCAATAAAGAGAAACCAAATGTGACAGGACAGTAAGAGGTGCCCAGTCGAGACCAAGGATAGATATAGATATATATATATAGATATATATATATATATATATACATACACACACATATATATACGTATACACACACACACACATATATTTTGGGGGGGGGGGGGCCACACGGCTTGTGGGATCTTAGTTCCCTGACCAGGGATTGAACCCAGGCCCTTGGCAGTGGGAGCGCCAAATCTTAACCACTGGATCGCCAGGGAAGTCCCTGTTGTCTTTTTCTTTTATGTCTCCTGGGTTCCGTTTGGGGTGAGATGGGATAAACCCTGTCTCGTTCGCTGAGTGCAGCTATAAGAAGAAGGTAAGGCATGAGGTACTGAGGGCTCTGAAGCCTGAGCAGACTGGGGGGAGAACGAGAATGTGAAGCACCACCAACCTGGCGGTGAGTTTCTGGATCTTCCCCCCATATCCCCAGGCTGGACTCTGCCGGGTCCAGAAGCCAGACATGGGGACACGACAGGGACAGAGAGCTCCAGGAGGGGCCCCCTAGTTCTGGCTCAGGGAGGGAAAGAAGAGAGACTGGGAGAAGAGAGATTGGGAGGGGGGGTTCCGTTTGCTGCTTCGGGGCACCTGGGCAATCCTACCTCCACCCAGGCTGCAGTCAAGGCATCAGGGTTCACAGGCACCTTTTTAGGGAGAAGACCCTCCTCTCCAGTCAGAGGAGACGTGGTCCCAGAGGGTGGGACCCAGTTGCCTCGAGCAGACGGGGAGAGCCAGGCCCTTCTCTCTTTCCCAAGATGCAGGCACAGTGAGGGGGAGTGTGCAGGAGGGCGGGGTGACTAAAGCCCCCAACTTCTGCCAGAGGACTGGAAAGGGGAGCCCCCGGGAGCCCGAAAGTAACGGAGGCATGCCGGGGGAGGGGCTCCAGAAGGCAACCCGCGAAGCTCTTCATGACTTTTGGGCTCAACCCCAGGCCACGTGTGCCCGGGTCCAGTCCCAAGTGTCACCCTGAGTCCGAGGACTGAACTACAGGACGCAGCACTGCACGAGTCCCGCACTGGCCACTGGGCAGTGCCCACACAGGACGGATTCAAATAACACTGCAAAGGCTTTGAAAACAGAACTGACATTGAAACCACTACCCACAGAAGGCTATTTGGAATTTTCTGCCTGAGCCCAACTGGGTTGATTGCATGCTAAAACAAAAATATCCCCATTCTCAATAGGATTTAAACAAGACCAGATATTCATAACATGCCATTTGAATGTGCAGAATACAATCCAAAATTACTCTGCATATGAAGAGCCAGGAAAATCCAACCCACGAGGGAAAAGAAAATCCAACGCCATCATGTCACAAATATTCTCAACAAAATATTAGCAGATAGAAGCAAGCAACGTAAAAAATAAAAACAAAGAAACACCACAACCAAAGGGAGGTTATCTCAGGAAAGCAAATAAATCAGTGTGATCCACCGTATCAACAATCTAAGGAAGAGACCATGTGATCATATCAACTCGTGCATAGAAAGCATTCAACAGAGTTCAACATCCATCCGTGATAAATACTCAGCAAACCAGAAATAGGAGAAATTTTACTAAATTTAATAAAGGGTATCTAAAAAGAACAAAAAAGAGACAAAACAAAACTACAACTAACATGATAGTTAATAATGAAGGACTGGGTGTTTTGCCCTAAGATCAGAAACAAGGCAAAGATGTCCACTCTATCCATTACTATCTGCTATTGTACCAGCAGTCCTAGCCAATGCAATAAAATAAGAAAACTAAATAAATGACATACAGAATAGAAGGGAAGAAATAAGACTCACTCTATTCATAGATGGCATGAAAGTCTATGTAGAAAATCCCAAAAGTTCTACCAAAAAAAAAAAATCTGAGTACTAATAAGTGAGGTTAGCAAGGTTGCAGGATACAAGGTCAAAACAACTTCAATCCTGCTTCTACTGGAAGCAAACAACTGAAAACCAAAATTTTTAAAGCAATAACATTTACTTTAGCTCCCCCCAAAATTAAATACTTGGGTATAAATCTAACAAAACACATACAGGATTTATATGCGGAAAATATCTGTTCAAATTCTTTACACATTTTTCCATTGCGTTATGGTCCTTTTATTGTTGAGTTGTAAGAAGGAATTCTTTTTATGTTTTGGATACAAGTCTCTTACCAGATATGTAACTTGAAAATATTTTCTCCAATTCTGTGGGTTGTCTTTTCAATTTTTTTGATGGTGTCCTCTGGAGCTTAAAAACTTTTGATGACACACGCTGCAACGAAGATCCCACTACCGCAACTAAGACCCAGCGCGGCCAAAGTAAATAAATAAATAAATATTAAAAAAAAAAAAACCTCTTGATGAAGTTGTTTATCTATCTCATCTTTTGTTGCTTGTGCTTTCAGTATCATATCTAAGAAGGTTTTGCCTAACCCTAGTCATAAAGATTTTCCCCCATGTTTTCTTCTAAGAATTTTATAGGTTTAGGTTTTACATTTAGGTCTATGATCCATTTTTAGTTAAATTTTATGGATGCTGTAAGAAAGGGATCTGTTATGGGTTAAATTATGGTGCCCCAAAAGATATGCTGAAGTCCCAGTACCTGTGAGTGGGACCTTATTTGGAAATAGAGTCTTTGCAGATGTAATCAACTTAAATTGAGGTCATATTGGAGTAGGGTGGGCCCTAAATCCAATGCCTAGTGTCCTTATAAGGAAAGAGAGATTTGAAGACACAGACACATACACAGAGGAAAGACGACCATGCGATGACAGAGGCAGCTCTTGGAGCGATGCAGCTGCAAACCAAGGGATGCCAAGGCTTGCTGGCCACCACCGGAAGCAGGAGCAAATCCTCACTCAGAGCGCCCAGAAGGAACCACCCCCGCCAGCACCTTGATCTCAGACCTCTAGCCTGCAGAACTGTGAGAGAACAAATTTCTATTATAAGCCATCCAGTTTGTGGTCATTTATTACAGCAGCCCTAAGAAACTAATACAGGATCCAGTTTACTTCCTTTGCATATAAAAATTTCATTCTTTTGCATATCCAGTTGTCCCAGTACCATTTGTTGAAAAGACTTTCCTTTCCCACTGAATTGTCTTAGCACCCTTTCAAAAATCAATTGACCACAAATGCAAGGGTTTATTTCTGGATTCTCAATTCTGTTCCATTGGTCTATATGTCTACTCTTATTACAGTACCACACTGTCTTTTCTTTTTTTATATTTATTTATTTATTTTGGCTGTGCCGGGTCTTAGTTGCGGCACACGGGATCTTTAGTTGCGGCATGCAAACTCTTAGTTGTGGCATGTGGGGTCTAGTTCCCCGACCAGGGATTGAACCCGGGCCCCCTGCATTGGGAGCACGGAGTCCTAGCCACTGGACTACCAGGGAAGTCCCGCACACTGTCTTTTTTTTTTCAAATAAACAATAATTTTATAGATAACTTTAGGATGTATGAATGTGATAAAGAATGCTTCGGGTGGGGTGTGCTACTTTATTATTTTTTTAATATAAATTTATTTACTTTTTTTTTTTTTTTTTTGGCTGTGTTGGGTCTTTGTTGCTGGGCGTGGGCTTTCTCTAGTTGCGGCGAGCGGGGGCTACTCTTGGTTGCGGTGCGTGGGCTTCTCATTGCGGTGGCTTCTCTTGTTGCGGAGCACGGGCTCCAGGCACGTGGGCTCAGTAGTTGTGGCTCGTGGGCTCTAGAGCGCAGGCTCAGTAGTTGTGGCACACGGGCATAGTTGCTCTGCAGCATGTGGGATCTTCCTGGACCAGGGCTCGAACCCGTGTACCCTGCATTGGCAGGCGGATTCTTTTTTTTTTTTTAACATCTTTATTGGAGTATAATTGCTTTACGATGGTGTGTTAGTTTCTGCTGTATAACTGCACACTGTCTTGATTACTGTAGCTTGTGGTAAGTTTTGAGATTGAGAAGTGTGACTCCTCCAACTATGTTCTTCTTTTTTGAGATTGTTTTGGCTATTCTGTATCCCTTGCATTTCCATGTGATTTTAGGATCAGTTCGTCACTTTTGAAAAAAGCCGTCTGAGGTTTTGATAGGGACTGCATTGAATCTATAGATCAATCTGGTGATAAATGTAAGATGTCTTTTCCATTTATTTAGACCTTCTTTAATTTCCTTCACCTGTGTTTTGTAGTATGTAGAGCACAAATTTTACCCAACATTTGGTTAAATTTATTCCTAGTCTATTCTTTTTGATGCTGTTGTAAGAGAAATTGTTTTTCTTAACTTCATTTTTGGATTATTCACTGCTAGTGCATAGAAATACAATGGACTTTTGCATATTGATTTTGTATCCTGCAGCCCTGCTGAACTCATTTATTAATCCTAGTATTTCTTTGTGGATTCCTCAGGATTTTCTATATACAAGTTCTTGTAATATCATCTGCAAATATAGTTCTACTTCTTCATTTCCAACCTGGATGCCTTTTTTTTTTTTTTTACTTGCTTAATTGCCCTGGCTGGAACCTCCAATATAATGTTGAATAGAAGAGACAAGAGTAAACATCCTTGCCTTGTTCCTGATCTTGGGGGAAAGCTTTCAATATTTCACCATTAAGTATTATGTCAACTGTGGAGTTTGGGTAGATTCCTTTCATCAGGTTGAGGAAGTTCCTTTCTATTCCTTGTTTGTTGAATGTGACCAGTTAGCTCTAACTAAGGTGTGAAGGTGATTCAACAGAGAAGGGATAGTACTTTCACTAAATTGGACATCCATATGCAAACAAAAACAAAAACCCTCAACCTAAACCTCAAATCTCATACAAAAATTAACTCAAAATGGATCATACACCTAAATGTAAAACTATAAAACTTTTAGAAGGCAATGTAAAAGGAAATCTTCACGACCTGGTGCTGGTCAAAAACAAACAAACAAACACGACACCAAAAGCACAGTCCACAAACAATAAATTGATAAACTGGACTTCATCAAAGTCAAAAACTTTGCTCTGTAAAATTCAAGTTTCAAGGAACAGTTAATTCCTAACTTAACAAGTTTTTCCAGAAAATAGGTGGCAAAGGCTGTGATGAGGCCAATGTAATCTTGATTCCAAAACATAATAAGGAACATATGAAGAAAAAAAAGAAAATTATAGACCTATTTCCCTTCAAGCATAGATATGAATGTTCTAAATAAAATTTTAGCTAACCAAAACCAACTGTATATTTAAAAGTTATAGTATGATCAAATGGGACTTCTCACGGGAATGCAAGGATGGTTTGACTTGGGAAAGGGTGTTGATGTGTTAATATAATGTAATTCATTACAATAAAGTGAAGGAGAAAATCATATGATTGTCTTGATTAATAAAGACGAAGCACTTAATAGTTACGATTCTAAAAAAGCTCCTAGGAAAATAAGAGTGGAAGGAAACGTTCTAAAACCTATAAAGAGTCGGGACTTCCCTGGTGATCCAGCGGTAAAGAATCCGCCCTACAATGCAGGGGACGTGAGTTCAATCCCTGGTCAGGGAACTAGGATCCCACATGCCGCGAGGCAACTAAGCCCGCGCGTCACAACTACTGAGCTCGTGCGCCTCAACTAGAGCCCGCGTGCCACAAACTACAGAGCCCATGCGCCCTGGAGCCTGCGCGCCGCAACTAGAGAAGAGAAAACCCGCACACCACAACTAGAGAGAAACCCGCACACGGCAACAAAGATCCTGCACGCCGCAACGAAAGATCCTGCAGGCCGCAACTAAGACCCAACAAGCCAAAAGTAAAAATAAGATAAATAAATAATAAATAAATCTTTAAAAAAAACAGGTATAATAAGTTATGTACCAAAAGCGCACAGCAAGCACCATACTTAATGGAGAACCTTAGCTACACGCCCTTGAAGACTGAGAATAAGCGTTAGCAAGACGGCCAAAATGGAACTACCATCATCACAGTATCTTCCTACACCAGCAACAGTAGGCAATAAATCTCTTCATACAGAACCCCTACTGGTTCTGCTCCTCTGGTTGGACCCTGATGAAGCACGGTGATGAAAGCAGCGTAGTGTTAGTACATGAACTGACCAGTGGGACAGAAGGGGGGCCAGGGTAGATGGGAGCTGAATATGGAGAAGGCCCAGATCAACGAGGACAGGGTACGTCTGTGTGTAGACGGTGTTGGAAACTGGCTCACCACATGGAAGAGACCTGGATTCCTGCCCGACGCCACACACAGAGGTGGACTCTGAATGGAGTGAAGACCTAAACGTTGAAGAAAAAACTGACAGAAGGAAATGTAGGCGAATATGACACAAGAGAGGGAAGCATGTCTTCAAATGTTAATTGTAAAAAGCAAGAGGCAAAAACATGATGAATCAATTAAAACAAACTTTAAATTTTCTATTCAGCAAAGGGAAACCATGAGCAAACTTTTAGACAGATGACAGAATGCAGATGATATTTATAATGTGTAAAACCAATGAAGGGGGCTTCCCTGGTGGCGCAGTGGTTGAGAGTCCGCCTGCCGATGCAGGGGACAGGGCTTCATGCCCTGGTCTGGAAGGATCCCACACGCCGCGGATAGGCTGGGCCCGTGGGCCATGGCCGCTGAGCCTGCGCGTCCGTAGCCTGTGCTCCGCAATGGGAGAGGCCGTAGCAGTGAGAGGCCCGCATACCGCACACAAAAAAAAACCAATGAAGGATTCATATCTCGAGTTTTCAAAGAACTTCTGCAAAGCAATTTTTGAAAGTCAGCCGCCCCCAAACACCAACAATTAAAGGATATGACCAGCCAGTTACAGAAGAGGAAGGCCCCAAAACTAAGCAAGTGCATGAAAAGATGGTCAATTCAATGATTAGAGAAATGTCAAGTAAACCTGCAGAAGCTAGGACATGCTGAGGGAGGGTCACAGGGACCGAGGATGTAGGAACTGGTGGGACCATGGACTGGAACATCCAACCGACCACCTGGAGAACCCACTGGTCTGCTCCAGGTGTGCACCCCAAAGCCCTGCTCCCACAGGTCCACCCAAGAGCAGGGGCTTTTGTGAGGCAGCCAGGGTGTCCACGTGTAGGAAATGGTAAATGTAGTGAATCTGGGACCTTATCTGCTGGGCAGAAGCAGCGAAGAGCTGTACACACAGCTTCGAGGATGCAGCTTTAAACACACAATACAGGGAATTCCCTGGCGGCCCAGTGGTTAGGACTCTGGACTTTCACTCCTGAGGGCATGGGTTCAATGCCTGGTCAGGGAACTAAGATCCCACAAGCCACTCGACAAAAAAAAAAATAAAGTAAAATAAATGAAATACAATAAAACACAATACAAAGTGGAAAGATACAGAATAGGGAAACACAAAGACTTGAGTTGATTAGGGCCACAGTTCCCAAACTGTGTGCCGAGGCACCCCAGGGTGCTGCAGTGAATTCTCAGGGGCACTACGGGGTATTTTCCATTTTTGAGGGCAACACAGGATACAGAGCAGGCCAGACACATTGTGAATAATTCGACTGAGCTCAGAGCTTCCATACTGGATTGCACTGCTTGCCTTTCTAAGATCTCTTTGCAAAGCTGGTTTAACAGCAGTTGCTGAAATAAAAAAGCGAACACCAGGCAAAAATCCACATGGACCAGGTAATGCAGGCGGCAGTGTCCAATGTGATTAAGGTTTGAAAAAGTGTGTAGGGTCTAACAGTTTCAGATGTCCTATTGATAAGTAATTGCAGTTTCTAAGAATTAAGGGTTTTTTCAATTCATGTGTTGTTGGTTTGTTTGGGGTTTGGGTTTGTTTTCTAAACTGCTACTAAGTTGTTAGTACCTAAATACTTATTAAGCTCTTTGGCCACAATACACAAAAGTGTTAGGTATTTCTTTGGACCAAGAGGTGCTGTGAAAAATATTACTGAGCCACTCACTGCAAGCGCCACGAGCTGAGCAAGGGCAGGAGCCCTGAGTTAGGGCGATGCTGGCTGCCAAGACAGTCAGACCCAAGAAACTACTTCGGGGGAGCTAACAGTCACCGCTACCTTCCTCCCAAGGGAGACGAGCCAGGGCGCCCCATCTGGTCCCCGCCCCTGGCTCACCTCCCAGGGGCTCTGCAGACTGCACGGCTGTCTCCATCAAGCCATGCCTGGCTCTCGATGACCCAGAGATCCTCTAAAACTAAAGTAAAAACAGGAATGCCTGCACACCCACATTCATCACAGCATGTTCTTCACAACAGTCAAGAGCTGCAAGCAACCCAAACGTCCACTGAAAGATGGGGGGGGGCGGGGGGGTAAGTCTATCGAGGTCTATTACTCAGCCTTAAAGAGGCAGGAAATCCCGACGCCTGCTACAACATGGATGAACCTCGAGGACTTTCTCTCAGTGAAATAAGGCAGTCCCAAAAGGACAGATCCTGTGTGAGTCCACTCATATGAGGTCCCTAGAAGAGTCAGATTCACAGAAACAGAAAGGATGGTGGGGGCCCGGGGCTGGGGGAGGGGGAATTAGTGTTTAGTGGGGACAGAGTTTCTGTGCTGCAAGATGTAAGAAGTTCTGGAGATCTGTAGCAGAGCTGTGTGAATATTTTAACACTGTTGAACTGTACACTTAAAGATGGTTAAGATGGCAGAAGGAAGAATGAAATCATGCCATTTTCAGGAACGTGGATGCAATTAGAGATCATCACACTAAGTGACATAAGTCAGACAAAGAGAAATATTACATGATGTCATTTATATGTGGAAACTAAAAAATAATACAGATGAATTTATTTACAAAACAGAAACACACTCACAGACATAGGAAACAAACTTACGGTTACCAAAGGGGAAAGGGGGTGGGGAAGGATATAGGAGCCTGGGATTCATAGATACAGTCCTACTATACATAAAATAGGGAACAAGGATTTTTTTTTTTTTTGCGCTTTGACAAATTTATTTAACCATGAAATGACCGCCCCAATCTAGATAAAAGGCAACAAGGATTTACTGTACAGCACAGGGCACTATATTCAATATGTTGTAATAACCTACAATGGAAAAGAATCAGAAAAAAATATACATATAATATATATATATGTGTGTGTGTGTGTGTGTGTGTGTGAATCACTTTGCTGTATACCCAAAACTAACACAGTATTGTAAATCAACTGTATTTCAATTTTTAAAAAATGCTTAAGATGGCAAACTTAATGTTATGTGTTTTTTTTACCACAATTTAAAAAAATTGTCCCTAAAAGGGAAGGAAAAAACTTGGGAATTGTAAATGAAGACGGTAAGAAGAGAAACAACTTAAAAGAGGGGCCACCAGCTCACAAGCCCCACGGCCAAGACAGCAACAGATCCCAGGCCCCAAGTCCACCAGAGCCCACCAAGGCCCGGCCCAACACCCCTCACCGCCTTCTCACTGAACCCCAGAAGCTCTCCCGCCAGGGGCAGACGGGGCCTTTTGGAGCGAAGACGGGACCTGGCCCTGAACGGTGCCCCGACCCCGCTCAGAAGAAACTCCGAAATCCTGACCTGGGGCACAAAAGCCTGCAGCCCCTGCCCCTCTGCGACCCCACCTCTGAGCTCATGTCCTACCCCCTCCCAGACGCCCCCCATGCAGCCCCCGCATAAGCATAAGCACGCCATTTCCTTTGCCTGGACCACCCTCCTGGGCGGGACACTCAGCTCCCTCTCCTCCCCTCCTTTACTGTCTGGGCAGGCCTCCTCTGACCAACCCACTCTGTCACCTCGCGCCCTGACCCCGCACGGCCAGGGCCATCGCCCCCTGATGCATATTCGTTTATGGTGTTTGCTCTCCCCTAGACCCTGCACCCAGCCCCGGGGCTGACACACGTTGGGCACCTCGGGAATCCTGGCTGATGGATGAGAGGAGCAACAGTCCAGCTCAGCGAAGGACAGAGAGGCCGGCGCCCAGCTGCACTCAGCACCCAGGACCCAGCTGGGGGCCCCGGAGCTCGAGAGGCACAACTTCATGGCCACCAGCCACACCCACAGGCGAGGACACGGGTGCCGGGGCCTACGGACCAAGGTCGTCGACTGTGCCCGCCAACAGGGATTGTCTCCTAAATGCCACTGAGAGATGCTCCTGTCCACCCAAACCTGAACTTCAGCAGGCCACGGGGAATACCCCTCAGGCTGCAGGTGGGCCCCGGGGGGCCTCAGTCCTGACCAGCCAAGGTCAAGCCAAGGTCAAGCCAAGGTCAACCAATGCAGATAAGGACAAGGGAGAGGGAGGCCGGCCAGTGGGTAGTGGGGTAGGGCACCAAAAGGACCGTGGAGGTGGGGGTGACGCGGGAAGGCACCTGGACCGGCTCCTCGGTTTCTGACATCGTGGTTGACACACCCAAAGGACAGGTGCCCTGGGGGCGAGTGGGAACCGTTGGTAAACCCACGACCACAAGGCCCCGCAAGGCAGCCCCGCTGTCCTGAGCTTCCCCGCAGATGAGAATCCCTTCCCTCCCCCAGTCATTTTTAAGACCTCCCTGTGTGTGGTCTTCTGCGACATGCCTGTGTTTTCTAGAAGACTCTGAGGGTTTTTGACTCCGGATCCCAGGAAGCCGCTGCAGTGTGGCCAGCCGGCTGTCCCCGTCACCCCCTCACCCACCCCCCTTGGCGGACGGCAGGGACCGCCCACATCCGCTCCTGCCCCCGCGACTCCGAGGGGGTTGGGGGCCTCTCACAAGACGCGCCCGTGTGTGCTTCCCGGGGGTAGTTCGAATCCAGCCCCACCCCTTCCCGGTGCCCCGCCCACCTGCGGCCGCACAGCGCGCCTGCACGTTCCTGGTTACAGTTTGACTTATCTGAGTTCCCGTTTCCTCTTCTCCGCGGTGTCTGCCCCTGGGCTGACGGCCCCATCTGCTCCACACCAGTTCTTCACGGGCTACAGGTGTTGCGATAAACTGCCGCTTGCTCAGCCTTGCCTTTCCGCTGTCTTTACAGTGTCTCTTAATGAACAGGTTCCTAGTCCTGACGTGTGGTCTTAGGAAGCCACTCCAGAGGGGAGCGTGGCATCCTCACCTCCTGCAGGGCTGTGTCTGTGGGTCGGTGGGGAACCCTGCAGCCCCAGTGTGCAGTCTCACACATGCAGCCAGGCCAGACTCCAGTGCACGCGTGGGCCCACGCTGCCCCACACCCCGTCTGTCCCGTGGGTCTGGGCTTGGTGGGCAGGGTCTGAGCCTGTGAACCTGTCCTGGTACGTGCAGAGGGGACTGCAGTGGCCGCGGGGCTGCGGGGCTGGGGAGTGTTGGAGATGACAGCCCGCGTGAGGCCGCTGTGGAAGTGGATTCTCCCCGGGGCCTCCTGCCTGCCCACCAGACCTCAGCCCCACAGAGGGCAGGGTCAGGGCCGTGAGCCACTAACTTACAAGCGCTAACTTATCACGGCAACAGTAGGAGCCAAACCCCAGGGCCCACGCCTGACCCCTGCAGCCTTGGAAAGCTCCTGGCTCGCGGGGTCACCGCGGATGGCTCCACTCACCCCCAGCTGGGCCTCTCGGGCCGGTTCCACCTCGTGTTTCAGAATCACCAGCCCAGGTCCCACAGACACACAGACACGCTTGTGGTTTTGATTGAATTGTACTGAATCTACAGATCAGTCTGAGAAGTGACAGCTCCGTGACACAGAGTTTGCAAACGTCAATTCCCGAGGGCCAGTGGCCATCCCGGCTTCAGGGAATCCTCAGTGGACCTGCCCCGTGGGGCAGTCAGGAGGGTGGCAGCAGGGGTCCAGAAGGGCCTTTAAACACTCGAGGGCCGCAGGCGGGGGCCTGAGTCCCGTGTGCCCTGGACCCGACTGGAGCAAGCAGGGAGCCCATAAGAGGGGCTAGGAGAGGGGGGCCAGGCCTTGGAGGGAGGGGCTCGGGCCAGAGGCTCTCTGGGGCCAGCCTGTGAGGAGAGGGTCAGGGGGCACTCCGGAAGGGGCGCCGGCTCGACCCCGGTCTGGTCAGTGCTCCCGAGGCCAGTGCAGAGGCGCCACACGTGTGCCCCAACCCGGGACGAAGGAGGCCCAGAATGGCCCAGAGGGGCCAGTGCCCCTGGGCGTGAGCCAGCACTCCCCAAGCGGACAGCAAAGGCCAGTGAGAAGGCGTTGTGGCTGGGCCCTGGGGCCTAAGCTGGCGGCACCAGGTCCGGGTGGAGCGCCCTGGGGGAGAGGGGAGGCCGGGCTGAGGCCATGTCCACTGGTGGAAGGGAGGCGGGGCAGGTGCCAAGCCAAGCCTCCTGGGAAGGAGAGGAGCCTGTCCTGGCAGCTGGGGGCGCATCCTCCCGACACAGATGGCTCTTTGTCAGGGCGGAGCCCAGCTCCCCGAGCAGTCTCGGGAACAAAGCCCCCTCTGTCCACAGTGGCCTCCCCCTCCCCCCCCGGGCACCACCCCCAGAAACGGAGCAGAGTCCCCCCACTACCCAAGGTTCCCATCAGGCGTCCCTGCCCAACACAGACACACACACGCACACGCACACGCACACCAGGCATAGGCGTGGCCCAGGTGGGGTGTACAAAGGGAGCCCAGGATGAGGGTGCTCCAAGGGTACATCCAGGACCCTGCATCCCCGGGGCCCTCACGCCCACCCTGTGCTGCAGGCCATGCCTGTCCGTCCAGCACCTGGGCAGCCCTAGACCAGACCAGCCTCAGCCACCACCGGCAGGGACCCCTCGCCCTGGACCTGAGGGGAGCATCCCCTCCCCAGACAGAGACCCGGAAGGGTGGCAGAGGGACAGCTGGAGCCTCAGCCCTGCAAGGAGGCCTCCACAATTTATTTCCGGGTCTTCTCCAGATCCTGAATGCCCACGGCCACCACAATGGGCCTGCCCCCAGCACTGCAGGCCGCGGGGCTGGGTACTGCCCAAAGTGGGGACCCGGGGCCCAGGGCCCAGTGTGCCTGCACCACCGGGGCTGTGTCTGTGTCACCCCTGCAGTTACCTGGCCTGGAATCTGCCCCTCCAAGGCCCAGCCAGGCTGAGGGAGGTGCCCCCGGGAGCAGGGAACGTCAGCGTCCAGGTGGCAGGATCCAGACGGGGCCGGGCGGGGCTCCCACCAGCCTGGCCAGCTCCTGCCGACACTGGCCCTGGAGCTGGCGCAGCACCACCTCCAGGCGGGCCTCCTGGCTCCTCAGCGCCTCAATCACTTCAGGGGCCCGCAGGCCTGGGCCCCCGGGCGCCCCAGCCTCAGTCCTCACCAGCCGGTGGGGCCCGTGGGGCTGGGCCAGGCTGCAGCCGCCGCCTCGCTCGCAGGCCTGCCGCAGAGCGGCCAGGTCCTGTCCCACGGCCTCCCGCAAGGCCGTCCTCGCGGCGCTCCACTGGGGCCCACGGCCTCCGACCTGCACAGGGGACGTGGCAAGTGAGCAGAGGGTGACCAGTCTCACCAGGACCCTGGCTCAGGGCCTCGGCCCTCCCTGAGCCCTGCCCCAGCCGCCAGCAGTCCTGCGGCCCCTCCCAGTGCCCAAAGAGGAGCAGCTCCAGCGCCAGCTCTGAGGCCCGGCTCCTCCAGGCTCTGTCACCCGCACCGAGCATCTGAGCCCTAAGCCGGAGGCCGTGGGGCCCCGGGGAAAGGGCCAGCAGCTCGATCGCCCCCGACAGCCCTGCAGGGCCTGAGCCCTCAGGACCACCCAGCTGCAGGCCCAGCTCTTGCACCGCGGTATTGCAGGGGGAGTGGGCCTGGCTGCCCCCAGCAGGCCAAGTCCTGCAGGGTCTGCTCAGAGCCCAGAGTGCAGACCCTCGGGGCACCCACCCCCAACCCCACCCACCACTCCAGGCGGGGTCAGCATGTCCTCTGCTCTATCGGCTTCCCACTTTCCCACCGCCCTCGCAGAGGGGTGGCCTGGGGTGGCCCTGACCCAAGGGGACGCCAGGCTAAGGGGACGCCAGGCCGAGGACACGACCTGGTGAGGACACCTCTGGCCCCCAGGGCAGGCCCATCCCAGAGACCCTGCAGGCAGCAGGGAGCGCAAAGAGGCTGTGCCCTCGGTGTCCCCAGGGAACTGCCCTGACCCTGACCCTGACCCCGACCCTCAGTGGGCACTGCTCCATGGTTCGCAACAAGGAAGCGTGAAGAGCCCTGAGCCCAGACAAGCACCGGCCCCCCTTCTTGTGAGAAACCGCCTGCAAACATCACCGTTGCTCCAGCTGTCACTGCCCAAGAGGGCAGAGGGCTCCAGCTTGGCCCGGCCGGAGGAGACATGGCCGTGCAGGGCCTGAACGAGCCACGCTGCAGGCCCCCAGGAAACACCCATGCTCCCCAGGGGCATCTGAGGGGAAAACCACGCCTGCAGTTTACTCTAAGATGCTTCAGCAAAAGGAAATCAATGCAGCGCACGTGGCGCACTGCTCACAGCCACAAACCCGGTGCTCGCCCGGCCCAGCTCATGGAGAGAGGAGGGTGGCGCCCAGGTGGGGCTGGGGGACACACATGTCCACCAGCAGGTCCAAAAGGCCACATGGTGTGAGCGGAAGCCAGCAGGGACGACACCAGAACTGCCCTGGGATAACGAACAGACCTGCATCAGGGTGGCCAGGGTGGGGCGGCAGCCGAGTCTGGCAGGTGAGCCCACCCCCCTTGCAAACAGACCAAATGGTGCAAGTCCCACCGTGGGAGCCCCCCACCGAGCACAACCCGGGCCAGGGCCCCAAGTCCTCACCCCGGCCTCCCAGGCCGCCCGCCGGGCCTCCACCGCCTCTCGCAGCTCTCCCTGCAGGGCCTGCAGCTCCCGCACCAGGGGCTCCAACGCTCCAGTCCCTGGTGTGGGGATCCTGGGCAGAAACGTGGGCTGTGAGGCCTCAGGGGGGCAGGCGCCCAGGACCGTGTCCTGCAGAGAGGGACCCCAAGTGAGAGGGTGGGCGGCAGGCCCGGGCCTCACAACCAGAGGCCCAGCTCCCCAGCCGGCAGGGACAGAGGCCCAGGGTCACTTCCCGCCCCCGGGTCGCAGACCAAGCTGGACAGTGACCGTCACCCTGGTGGGCCTGGAGGCCAGGGAGGCACAAAGGCCAGGCTTCCGGAAGGCCAAGACCCCTGAGAAGTCTGGGCTTCCCCAGGAGCTGGGAAGGGTGGTGATGGGACAGACAGACATCTGCAAAGAGCCACACACACAAAACCCACAGGCCTGGGTGTGAAACCAGCTTCAGGGCTGGGTGTGGGGGGCTTCCCTGAGACTTCTCTTCCTGTGTGGAAAATGAGAAGACCCCACCACCACCCCAGGGCCGCTGTGGTCAGACCAGGGGAGGGGAGGGGAGGGGAGGGACAGGAGGTGGGTGGAACGGCTTCCTGACCATCCACCGCCAGAAGACCAGCTCCCGGCGCCGCCACTCGAGGGCCGCCTGCAGCCGCGCGTTCTCCCTCTCCAGCCTCCGCAGCAGCTGCAACGCAAACCAGTAAGGCCGCAGAGTCAGAGAACCCAGTGCGCCTGGGACCCTGCACACCCTGCCCACCGTCTCTGGCTCAGTCACCTTGGCTCACCCGGCCCACCCGCGGGCTGAGCCACCTCCCTGCAAGGCACGGCACGGCAGGACAGGGCGCGGCACGGCAGGGCAGCCTCGCCTCCAGCACAAGCAGGCCAAGCCTACCAGGCCTCTGACCACACCAGTGACCCGCCAGCCCCCCACAGGCGTGGGTCCCGCAGGGTCGGCGGCTGAGTCCTGGTGCCCCCTCCCTTGCGGCTCCACCCCACATCCCCTGCTGACTGAGGGCTGCACCCCGGAGGCTTCGGGTGTACAGGGAGGCCCCGGATGGGGGAGACTGGCGGGTTCTGGGAATCCCTCCCTGTAGTCCCCTGGAGCCCAAAGGCAGGGCAGAGGCTGCACGGCGCCCAGCTTGGAGGCGACGGAGGACAGACCGGGGACCAGGGTGGAGAACACAGCCGCGCAGACCCCCAGCCCCACCCTGCAGGCACGGCCCGAACAGCCCCGCACCTGCGGACCCCGCAGTCCAGTGCACGGGCACATGCTCCCGTCCCACCTGCTGAGGCCACTGCGGCCTCGGGAAGCCGGACAGGGGCAAGGCCAGTCACGGTCCACCCCAAGGGCCCACAGTAAGCTGCGGAGAGACAGATGGGCCCCACTGGGATGGCCCAGGCCAGCACCCGCTGTGCTCCTCTCTGAACACAGCAGCCAGCACAGTGACCCAGCCTCCGGCACCACTCCTTCTAGAAGGGAGCCCAGGAGTGTGCTCTGGGGCCGGGACAAACGGCCAGACAAGAGCCCTGCCAGGCCTCCACTCACAGAGGCTGGTGCCCGAGCCATGCGCACCAGCATGCCCGCCAGGCAACCAGGGAATGCACATGGCTGGACAAGGGGCTCCCGGGCCAGGGGGCCAGACAGGGGCAGGCTTGAGCACCAGGCCAAGGGCCCAGCCCATGGCCAGGGGAGCAGGGAAGGCAGGCCTGCGGTGAGAATCGCCCTGTGGTCTGGGGGAGGGCTGCGGACATGGGAGGGCGGAGCCCACATGCCCACACCACACACACACCCCGCTACACACACGTGCTGGCCCGTGAGAAGAGCAGCTTACTCAGCTCCCAAGAACAGTCCCAGAGGGTGTCCACACCCCCGCGTCCCAAGCCACAATATAAGAAGACTACAGGCCCAGCCAGTAACCAAGGATGCTGCCCAGCCACTCCACAGCATGCCTGGCCACTGACACGGCAACAAGAGATCATTCCAGAAGCTCATGGGACCCATCCCAAGAGCGCAGCCCCTTCAGGTCGGCTGGTCCAGGCCGCCACCAGCTTCTCATCCAGAATCCTTGGAAGGAAGCCAACTGTCCCCATCCACCTGGCCACACCGTTTTCAGTCCTGGCGCACCAACATGCACCGCCCTCCAGGAGGAGGGGAGTCGTACCCGCCCAGGCCCCCCCCAGAGGCCGGGGTCCCAGGCAGCACCAGGCTGGAGCTGGCACAGCCTCTGCTCTACTCAGACCAGGGAGGGGACCAGGGGCAGGAGGCCTGCGCCTTGCTGAGTCACCCCTGAAAGGGAACAGAGCCAAGGGCATCTCAGGACGCCCAGATGCGGCCTCAGCACCTTCAGGGCCAAGCACGGCCTCGCCCAGGTAAAGCCAGGAGCGCAGGCCGGGCAGGCACCCCCAGGTGGCCGCCCTGACCCCACGGTGGGGATGCAGACCCCCGAGGAGCACGCGGCTCTACAGGCGGGATCTGCTGGGCCTGCCCTGAGCCTCAGCCCTCCTCCCCAGCCAAGTGTCCCAGGACAAGGCACTGCCAGCCTCACACTCTGGACCAGCCAGGGCCCAGCACAAGTAATGGCCAGCCTTGGGCCTGTCCCAGGACCCCCTGGCCAGGCGAGCCCAAGGGAAGGAAACAGTGATGATGGACGGGGGCTCCTGAAAAGAAGGTCAGTAGAGTGTGGGGCAGCGCCGACCCCCACCTCCTCATCAACAGGTGACACACGCCCAAGCTCAAGGCACCCACACCGTCAGCTCGGCCCCTTGAACAGTCTTCCTTAATTCCAGTGGCCCCCCTTGCTGGCTGCCAGCCCGGCCCAGACACCTGTGTTCTTCCCACTGCCCAAAGTGTACCCAGCCACGTGCACACACACCGCAGCACTGGCTGCTCTGGGGGCAAGAGAGGCCCTGAGGTTGCACGTGTCTCCTACATAGGCAAGGGGGTGAGCTTGGGGACTTCCCTGGTGGTCCAGTGGGTAAGACTCCGTGCTCCCAAAGCAGGGGGCCCAGGCTCAATCCCTCGTCGGGGAACTAGATCCCACATGCTGCAACTAAAGAGTCCACATGCCACAACTAAGGGTCCACATGCCGCAATGAAGATCCTGCACGCCGCAACAAAGATCTCACATGCCGCAACTAAGACCTAGCACAGCCAAATGAATAAAATAAGTATTTTAAAAAAAAAAAAAAGGAACTTCCTGCTGGTGCAGTGGTTAAGAATCCACCTGCCAATGCAGGGGACATGGGTTCAAGCCCTGGTCCGGGAAGACCCCACATGCCGCGCAGCAACTAAGCCCGTGCGCCACAACTACTGAGCCCGCGTGCCACAACTACTGAAGCCCACGCACCTAGAGCTCCGCAGCAAGAGAAGCCACTGAAATGAGAAGCCCGCGCACCGCAATAAAGAGTAGCCAGCCCCCGCTCGCCACAAGTAGAGAAAGCCTGCACGCAGCAACAGAGACCCAACGCGGCCATAAATAAACAAACAGATAGATAGATAGATAGATACTGTTTAAAAAGATGGTGAGCTTGGCTAACACCCACAGCTCAAAGCTGGTCTGCTGTCTGGGTCCCCCACCCTCCCAGGCTCCTTCTCACCTTGGGCCACGCCCACCTTGGTCCCACCAGCCCTCACCTGACGGCCACCCTCCGGGTCTCTGAGCAGCTCCGTTTCGGTGACAGACAGGTGGCCAAGGCTGCGGTCGCTGTGGCAGCCACGGGTATATGAGTGGATCTGAAACAGGCAGTGCAGACCCCAGGCTGAGAAGGTGGGCGCCTCCCCACAGCCAGCGCTAGGCAAGGACCTTACAGATAAGGAAACGCTTCAGAGAGGGTCGGGCCCAGGAGAGTAGTCAGCACTGCTGGGAGGCTGGCCCAGGGCCCAGTACCCACCAGGAGGCCCATGCAGAGGGAGGGGCACCCCACCCAGCTCCCAGGGTGCAGTATAGGTAGAGTGGGGCGCCCCTGCTTCCCCCTCAGCTCATCAAGTGCGAGGCCCATGTGGTGGCACAAACAGTGAGGCCAGTGGCAGGGACACAGACACAGGGCACTCCAGCAAGGTGAGGCCTGAAGGCAGCAGGGAGGCTAACTGGTGGGCATGTCTCACACAGAGGGGCAGCTGGAGCCCAGACAAGAGGCAGTGAGGGCTCCCAGGAAACGCTAGCTGAGCAAAAGACCCTCTCCCAGGGGCAGAGCACCAGGCGGGGTGTTCCAGCACCAGAGAGCTCTGCGCTGGTGCGAACCCTGGGCTACCTGCCCAGCCACCGCTCAGCCCAGACCATGCACTGGACCTGTGGGGACACCTGTGCCCCAACAGCTGAGCCCTACCAGCCTTTCGGAAGCCCACAGGAGCTGCCCACCGCCCGTGAGCCCACACCCAGGATGCGGTGGGAGGGGGTGCCTTCCTCGCCATCTCGTGTTCAGGCAGCAGTGGCTCCCCAGGGCCCACTTTGGTGCTCAGTGACATAGAGTCTGAAGCTTCTAGGGAGTTCTGGGGACAGGAAGGTCGACCCTGCAGGCTCCCTGCCCCCCTGATTCCCTGCCCCATAGATGTCCAGCAACACCTGCTCTAGGCCCCCTCCTGGACAACATGGAGCCCTAGGGTCAGGCTCTGGGCCACCCCAGGCTGTGCCCAACAGGTCAACTCCCAGCCAGGCCTGGGAAGGCCCACATTCAGCCAAAGGCTGGGCGCCAGCCTGAGATGGGAATGCTGGACAGGCCTCTATAGCACAGAGGACAGCTGCCCCTGGGTGGACAACGCATGCGTGGCACTACCTTGCCCAGGAGGGCGCACTGCTCCTGCTGACTGGCCATCAGGTTTCGCCACCGGAACCGCAGCTTTCCCATCAGCCACTGCAGGTGGCGGATGTCCACACAGCCGTCTGCTTCCACGCTGGGGGCAGGAGGGCCAGGGCTGGCCAGGGCCTCGCACTGGGGAGGGGGCAAGGGTCACGCACTGCTCTCACACCCCAGGCAGAGACCACGAAGGGGAAAGAGAAAGGAAGCCCCTGGGAGTGAGAGCCAAGAGATCCCGGGGGCGCCAGGAAGAGCTGGGTCAGGAGCCTGTGGGCACGTCCCCGGCCCTCACCTGCCTCCGTGTGCTCACCCGGGCATTCGGGGCAGCAACACTGACCCCCACAGGGCTGACCCCGCCGGTCCGGTGCCCACACCCAGGATTCCCGCCCGGGCTGGGCGCGGCTCACACTCATCCCTCACCCACCTCGCACACGGGCATCTCGTCTCCCAGCTGCACGCGGTTCTGGGTCAGCAGCCGCTCGGGCAGGGGCCCGCGGGCCAGGAGCCAGGCCAGGGCCAGCAGCAGCTCGCGGCCGCCCTGGGAGCCGTCGTCCGGGAGCTGTGCCAGGGCCCGCCTAGGGTAGCCCTGGGTGCGCAGCGCCAACTTCACAGAGCGGACCTGGGCCTCTGCGGTAGGAGACGCCAGCTCAGGAGGGACACCCACTGGAGGTGACGCTACCCAGACTCCTAAGGGACCCCCGCGGGACGCAGAGCAGAGACCATGCTTGGAAGGGACTAGCAGGGGCATTGGGACCTAACCCGGAGGCGGGAAGGGGAGAGGCTCACGCGGGGGGACGGGGTGTCTCATCGGGGAGGCGGGGCAGTGGGCGGGGCCTTACGGAGGGCTGTCCCGTGGTCGTGCAGTGGGCGGGGCTCTCTGGGTGGGCGGGGCCAGAGCCTTACCAGGCGGGCCTTACAGGAAGGCGGGCCTTACCCGGGGAGAATGAGGCCGAGGCGCCGTCGGCCAGCTGCGGCGAGAGCACGCGGAAGAGCAGCCGCCAGAGCGCGGGGGCCTGCGAGGATCAAAGAGCGACGGTCAGCGGGGCTGGCGGCGTCCCTGCGTCCTCCCGGAGCCCTACTGGCCCCAGCCGCCTGCCCTGCTGGCCTCACCGCCTCCGGACGGTCGAACTTGGCGCGGCGGAAGGTCTCGGGGCTGGGTCCGGCAGGCAGAGTCTGACTCAATGCGGCGATGGCCTCGGGCAGGGCCCGGGCCGCGTCCGCCGGGTCCACCCGGCGACGCCGCCGCCGCCGCCCCATGCAGCCTCCGCCCGCCTGTCTCAGATTGCGCGCCGCCGCCGCCGCGTCCCCGCGACCAATCCCCGCGAGAGCTGCGTCCCCGCGCCCAGTCACCGTTCAGGTGCCGCCTCTGCTGGGCCCGCGCCCAACCGCCGAGTAGGCTGAGACGCGCCTCTAGCTCCTGCCCAATGAGCGGTGCCCCCGGCGTTTGAGTGCTGTCTGTTCTGTCCGGTGCGGAAGCATTTCCGGTGCGTCGGGGACCCATCGGCGTTGAGAGCCTCGCGGGGTCCGCCCTCCGCGACTCAATCGCGGCAACACCTGACTCTCCTCGTCCGGACCCCACCAATCAGCCCCTTGCACCAAATGGCAGCCTAGCAACCGCCGGAGGGTCAGCTGCGGCGCTCAGGGTGCCCCCTGCGGCCGAGAGGCGCCACCGACACGCGGGAGCGACCCTCCGCCTCCGGAAGCCCTCTCTGGCCTCCGGAAGCCCTGGGACCCCGCAGCGCGTACCAGGCCGGAGACGCAGGGGCCAGCGCCCGGGTACCGGGGGACGTACCCCGACGGCTCAACCCCGCAGCGCGCGGGCGGGTGCTCCTCCCGGACGGCCGGCGACTCTCTCCCCCTTCAAACCTACGCCTGCATACCCCGCCTGGCCCCTCCCCGTCCAGTCCATCGTCTGTCCGGCTAGCCCCCTACCCTCTACCCCCTACCCCCATCCCCACCCCACCCCACCCCGGCCTCCCTCTGCCCTGCACCTTCAGCCTCTCCTTCCTGCCATTGAAGAGACAGTCTTCAAAGGACTATCCGCACAGCCACTTTGGAAAGCAGTTTGGCGGTTCTTTCAGAGCTAGACTTGTCTACCAGACGACCCCACAGTTCCAGTGCCCGGAACCTGTGAGGACTCGTGTTCCCACTCACGGACATTCAAGGCAGCTCTGTTCCTAACAGCCAAACCGAAACAACCCAAAAGGCCGCCAGCTGGGCAGTCAGCCCTAGGACGGAACCCTCTCGGCACCACTGACGGCGGGTCAAAGTGCCAGGAAGCGCAGACACAGAGGAGGGCAGATGCAAAACACTATGTTGTACGTGCCTTTCATCTATAGGAAGTGTCCAAAAAAGCAAGTGTACGGAGACAGGAGGCAGGTCAGTGGTGGCCTGGAAAGAGACCAGGACTGGGGAGTGGCAGCAGATGGGCATGAGGGAATTTTTGTGGTTAAGGAGAATGGTTTAGAACTGGATTGTGGTGACGGTTGCAGAACTCTGAACTGGTTAAAAAGCACCGAATGTGCATAGGTGAGTTTTACGGTATGAAATTATACCCCAATAAAGCTGTAAAGAGGACAGAGTGAAGGAAGGAGAGAAGAAGGGAAAGAGAAGTGATGAAGAGAAAGGAAGCAGGCCTCCCTGGATCCCAAGTGCTCCCCAGACAAGCCCCCCTCCAGCCCTCACCAAGCCCACAGGAAGTGCGGTCACGCCTGACGCCCCACCTTCCGCCTGGTGTTCACCTTTGCCCGCCCCCACCCCCCCACCCCACCAGCTCCCCTTGCCGTCTCAGGCACAGCAGCTGCTCACTCCCTGTGTCCCCCTGGAACTAGCCCATTCTCCAGAACTTGGCCTCTGACCCGGGCACCCCCACCCCAGGAGGCTGTCTCAGTGGCCACCTGACAAGTGCCAGGGCAGCTTACCTCCCGAGAGCCCTCCTCCCCCACAGGCACGGGGGTATTGCTGTATGCCCCTCACCTCACCTTCAGTCCCCTCCAGTCCCCTTCTGAGCTGGGGCTGGGACCAGCACAGGCCTCCAGGCTGGCCCTGCCTTCTGTCTCCACAGCGCAGAGGCCATGCTGCTAAGGCCTGCCGTAGCACCCTGGAGCCTTCGCCCAGTATGGTTCCTGACGCATTGGGTCTGGAACCCGATGAGCCCTTTCCCGCTCCGGCGGGCCTTCTGCTCCGAGTGCCTTCCTCCCCAGCCTGAGGCCTGGCTGACCCACTCTCCCTGTGGGCCTCAGCGCTCTGAGCGCTCACTCCAAGTCTGCCCCCCACACCCAGACTGAGCCACGCGGTGGCGGAGGGGCCAGGAGTTTCTGCTGCCTTTTCAGGGCCACCTCCCAGCAGCTCGGCGCGAACCTTCCAGTGCACCCACTCCCCCCTCTGTGCCTGCTCTGGCCACAAGCCCTTAGCTGCTGGGCCCCCAGATGACACCTCCACCCCCCACACCCCACCACTGAGAAACCAGGCCTCACTTAGTATCCTCTGCTCCCGCCTCCCCCGCTGAATTGCATCTGTCCCCAGAAGCACTCCAGCTCCCACCCCTTGGAATTCTATGAATCACAAATCTCACACACGCGCACACACACGCATGCACGCGCGCACGTGACCCCACACACTGCCCTGGGGCCCCCCACGCCTGTCCAGCTCAGGCCTGCCGGACCCCCAGCCAAGCCATGGGGCAGGGCTGAGGGCATTTGCAAGGCTGAGATGACCTCTCTGGGCTCCTTAGATCCGCCAAGCCCTGGGACAGTGGCCGTCTGCCAGGGCCGGAGTGTGAGTGGCCAGTGGGGGGAACGGCGAGGGCTCTGAGGGTGGCCCAGTCTGCAGCTGCTCCCTGAACGGAAACAGGAGTTTTCAGAAAGCCCCTAGCCGTTGCCGCCCAGCCAGTCCTCACCTCAAAGTCCGCATCGGACAGCCAGCCGCTTGCTAGTCCCTACTGGGCAGCCGGCCACCTGCTAGTCCCTGGGCATGGCACGGGGGCAGATGAGGTGTCTGGGTGGATGCACGGCTGGCCCAGTCCGGCAGGGTGGGGATGGGGGATGGGGACAAGGGAGGAGCAGCAGGAAGTGGGGAGGGCAGGAGAGGGCTCCCCACCACAGCTCCCCAAAGCTTCTCAAAAACGGAACCAGCTCAGCGGATTCACCCTGCAGCCTCATGTTCCCGCTGACCAATCCCAGAGCTGCAGAGGAGGGCTGGGGCATCTGCAGGGCTGAACGCGGGGCTGTCCAGGGTGGCTCCCTGGCAGAGTACCCCCGCCCCCACCAGGGCAGTGGGCAGCAAGGCTGGCTGCAGCAGGAAGAGCAAGTGCCCGGCAGGGTGCAGCCCCCTGCACTGTTCCCCCAGTGAAGTGCACACACGAGTAGGTCTTCCAAGTGTCCGGGTTTATTGAGGGCTTGAGGGTCTACAGGGGAGCCCCAGGTGCCTGTGGGGAGGGCCTGCCATCGGCCTAGAGGGGCAGCGGCCCGGCGGGCAGCCAGGGATGGGGTCTCCAGAACCTGTGCAGAGAGACAGGGACAGAGGTGAGTGCAGGCCCCAGGAGTGGTCGGTCCTCACTCAGGGTGGGGGAACCCCACTCTCAGGGCTGGCTGGGCTGGGCAGGGCAAGGGGGATGGGGGTGTACCTGGGTTTACTTGAAAGTGTGGCTCTCTGCCCCACCGCGCCCGAAGCCTGCGGAGAAGCAGTGGGCGGGTTAGGGGTGGCCAGGGGCTGTGGAGGTCAGGGTCAGGTGGGGGCTGCGGGGAGCATACCTTTGGGGCCGAACATGGCCGCGTAGCAGGGGTGGTTGCAATAGGGCTTGCCTTCATGCTGCGGAGAGAGGCGCGTGAGGGCCTGCCACCCCTCCCCCACGCCCCGGCCTCCCTCCAGGCCCCACCTACCTCGGCGTGAGACCCCGAGGTCAGCGTCTTTCCACATTTCTCACACTTCAGGCAAGGGCGATGCCAGTCCTTCCCCAGGGAGGTCACCCGCTCAGCTGCAGAGGGACAGACATGCCCCCCGCCCCGTGAGGTGAGACACTGCTCCTGGGACACGGGGCACACCCACCTGCTCGCACAGCGCCTTCTCCAGCCACCTCTGCTCAAGGCCTCGCCCACGCATGCCCGGTGGCCCACCCAAGGTCTCAGCGGCACCTGTGCCCCACGGGGGGAGAGGGGCACCTCCAGTCCCCAACCGGTCCCGCCCAACTAGCGGGGGTGGGCGCCGGCCCTGAGCGCGCCCCTGAGGGCTTGGGTGGGGCTGCAGGAGGAGGCGAGGGGGCCTTGGGTCGGGACCCGGGCCGGCTACCGGGTTGAGCCCTCCGCCTCTGCACCGGTGACGGCGGTGGGGCGTAAGGGGCGCCCTTCCCCGTGGCGAGGCGGGGGGACTTCCCACCTCCTCCTGCCCTTCCCCTGGGTGGGCCCCGGGGCGCGGGACAGGAAGGCCGCGCCCGGGATCTGAGCGCGCCTGGTCTCGCGCCCGGGACGCCGGTTTCCGCGTCTGTTTCTACTTAGCGCTGGGAGGGGCGGCCAGAGCCCCGCGTTCCTTCCTACCCCTCGGGGTCCCCGCCCAGGGCGCGCGCGAGAGGAGGCTAGAGAGCGCAACCCGGAGACGGGAGACCCAGAGACGGGCAGACTCAGAAACGGGAAGCCCAGAGGGACCCGGAGAGACAGCGGGGCACAGAGATTGAGGGCCGTCCGACGCAGGGGTCCCGACCCGCACATCCAGGCGGCCGCGGGCAAGGCTGAGGCGTCGCCCCGAGGCGGTGCCCCAAGTCCCCCTGCGCCCCCGGCCCACCTGAGCGGCCCCGCGGCGGGGACCCTGGGCCGCGCTTCCGCGTGGGGCGGCTCAGGGACCCACAGTTCGAGCCGGGGAGGGTGGGGGTGGAGTGCGCTCACCAAAGTACACCTCTTTGTTGCACTTGGGGCACTTGGGCATGGTGGCGCCGGGTCCGGGTCGGGTGGCTGGGCGGGAGCAGAGCGGAGCGCGGGACTGGGTGGGTCGCGCCAGGTCCTCGCCTTTCAAGCACCCCGGGACCCCGCCCCTTTGGGACCCGCCCCTAGCGCCCCGCCCCCTGAGCCCTGGACTTGGGCCCGGAGGCCTCGGACCCAAGCCAGCAGACCGAGAAAGGTCATCTGGTCCACGCCCGCTTTGGGGTACGACCCGGGCCTAGCCGACGACAGAGCGTGATCCGAGCAGTGCAGGAGATCCGTGGGGACTCACTGAAGGGGCGGGGCTGGCGCACCCGGAGGAGCCCCGCCCCTCGCCCTGGACTCTGGACTCGCCGGGTCCAGGATCTGGGGCAGTGGGGCTCCCCAAGAGCAGGAGGGAGCACCCCACCCCCAGCCCCAGATATGCCGGAGCCAGGGAGGGAACCGGTCACCTCTAAAATGCAAAGAGATGCAAACCAGCGTGTCCCCTTCCCCCGATGGAGGTTTGGGGACACCTGCCAGGGGAGTCTCAGCCTGGTAGCCCTCCCCCAGGAACTCCCCGCGGCCTCCATCACGCGCGGGGCCAGGAGGACCGCCCCGCTCCGCCCCGCCCCAGTTCCCCACCCCCGAGGGACATACCGGTCTCTCTCACGCGCCCCACCTCAGACCCGCCCCGGAAGTCCATCGGACCGCAGCGGGAACGTCCCCAGGGAATTCAGAAGAGGGGACTCCGCGACGGGGCATCCATTTTCTCCACGGGGACAGCCATCGGCTGCGGGGGCTGGGGGTTCTGTGGCGGGAAGTGGATGCGGCGACGCCCAGGCCGGCCCAGGCCGTCTGGGAGATGCCGGGGCCGGCGGGGGAGGGGTCTTTATCTCTGCGGGAAGCGCCGAGTGCAGAGCGGTCCAAGTCGTTCGTCCAAGGAAAGCGGGAGCGGCCCTGGAGCCTCCGCCGTGCCAGGCAGAGACCGCGGACCCCACCCGCCCCAGGAATGGGGGAAGACCTAGGGGGCTGGCTCTCTCGCGGGCTGCGGGGTCCTAGGCCAGCCTCTGCGGACCAGCGGAGAGGCCTGCATCTCAAGGGGGTGGGGCCCTCGAGGGGAGGCGGCTGGCCAGCCTCCCATCTGCCCCTTAGCCCAGGCTGAGGTGGAGGCCTGGGTGGGGTCCCAGTGCTCTGTGCCCTGTAGGACTCTGCCTGGGCCAACCCTCCTCCATCACTGTCACCCAGGCCACCTCCCTAGCCGTGTCTCCATCCTACACCCTGAACCTTTACCAGCACCAGCGTCCTCATGTGCCCTCAACCATCTCGCCAAACAAAACGTCATCTCTGGGCCTGTCCAGGCCCTGTCCCCATGGAGGGTGCTGGAGACCATCCTCTGACAGGGCCCAGGAGCTCCGGCCTCCCCACGCAGTGACGCCCTCACCCTTACCACCCGCTGCGAGCAGCCCCCCCCCCCAGAGTCTGGCAACGGGACCAGGAGTGGAAGCCGTGGCTGCCTCCACCCCGACGGCGCCCCACCAGGCCCGGGTCGGGGTGACGGTGAGAGCTCCAAGCCTTCAAGGGTAAGGGAGGCCGGCCGCACCCCAGCCTCGGTGAGGAGGACGGCCCACTGGACCCCACACTCCCGCGGCGGGCCCCCCACACCGCTCTCCAGTCACTCCCACCTCCCTGGGACCCCCTCTCTGAGGCCACAGTTCTGCCCCCCCACCCCGGGAGCTGTGCAAGCCCCGGGGTCCACAAGGTGGGTAGCCCCGGTGCCCGGCTGCCCGCTGCCCTCAGGAGGTGGTGCACGCCCTGCCCTGCACTGGTGAAGCTCCGGGCCCGGAGCCTCAACACCCTCTCTGCCTGGCACAGGGGCACCTCAGCATGGTTTCTGGAGCCGACACCACCGGCCCAACCTTCCCACAACCCCCACCCGGCCCTTGATGTCTCCTTGGCCTGCGCCTGATGCCACCAGGCCAGGCCAGGAACAGGAGGTGGTCCTGGCTTCCCTCATCTCCTGGCTCCATGATCCAGAGAGCAAGGTGGGCAGGAAAGAAAGCAGGAGAGTGCCGGGGGGTGGGGGGGTGGACGGGGCACACGGAGACACAGACACAGCTAGGAAATGCAGACAGGTAGAAGCAGCGAGAGGGGAGGAAGGGCAAAGACCTCTGGTGATGGAGAGGACCGCGTGGGCAGGGGGCACGGGGCAGGACACTCTGGGGTAGGTGGGCGTCTGTCACAGCAGATCCCGGGCATCAGGCCACGCGTGTTGCACGCACCGCCTTGCAGATCCCTGAGAAGGCTGCCCCAAGTGGGTGTGCCAGGCAGAGGTCAACTCCACCGGGATGATGAGCTGGGGGGGGACAGTGACCAACAGGTTGCCTGGATGCGCACGCGTGTGTCCCAGTGCCTTCCTGGGTGGGCGTATCCATCAGGGTGTCTCTCGGGGCATGCGTGCATGAGGCCCTTCTCTGAGCAGTTGCCTTCCCATGTTTCTGCCCGGCCCACACCCCCAGCCCACTCAGGGCTCCGGGCCAGGTGGGGCTGTGAGCCGGCTTGTCTGCCCTCCACACACCTGGCCCCAGGGATGACGCCTCCACACCACCAACACTGGGACTCCAAACCCGCCTGACCTTGGGGGTAGGCGGAGCTGAGAGCCCCCCCTTGATAAGCAGGGTGATGAATCTCTTCTTGGCCTTCCCCGCTGTTATTGCCATTGCCATGGTCACAGCACGGGCCCCTGCGGGGAGGATGCCGGGGGGGGGGGGGGGGGGGGGGGGGGGGGGGGGGGGGGGGGGGGGGGGGGGGGGGGCTGAGGGCCATGGGCGTTGCCCTCTGGTTGCTACATAGCACGGTTTTTCCAGACACACAGACACACAGACACACACACACACAGACACACACACACACACACACACACACACACACACACACACACACACTGCCTGGAACCGTCCCAAAGCTTCGGTCACAGACTGACGTGTCCCTTCAACTCCCCCAGCTCCCTGTCTGTCCTGCCCACCTGTGGGGGTGGGGACCCCTCCAGCTGCAGACCCCCCAGCACTGGGGGACTGTGGTGGGTGGACAGATCCTTCAGCCCCCTAGACTCTATGGCCAGGCACACCCCCATTTGAGGCTTGACTGGGTGCCCATCAGGGCCCTGACAGTCCCTCCAGGAACAGGCTTCTTGCTTCCATGGGCTCACCTGCCCAGGATGCACTTGTGGGGGAGCGGCAATGGCCTGGCCCAAGGTCAACCAGACTCGGGACCACCGGTGCAGTTCAAGACCCAGATCCGCCTTGCCTGGCCCTCCACCCCTTTCCTTACTCTTTTGGGGCCCTAGTGGCATGTGCTGCACAGACCCATGGAAGGCACGGAGTGAAGCACCCCGCACACCCCAAGACGCAGCCCGCCCCAGCGCTACCAGCACCGTGGCCCTGCGCTCTTCTCCCTCCCAGCACTGGCCGGAGGCACAGGGGCTGCGTCTGGAGTGTGAGGGACCGCGGCCAGGACGGCTACTTGCCCCAGGCTGCTCTGTGCCCAGAATGTCCACCCTGCCCCAAGCCAGCCTAAGGGCATCCAGGGCCCTGAGACCGGGGGGAGGTCACTGCGGAGTTCTGGCTGCCTGGCCAAAGCCACCTCCACACGCTCACCCTCTCTCTGCGCACTCCCGCGCCCTCGCCTGCTGAAGCTCCGCCCAGGCTCAGCTGGAGACCCAGATGGCAACGGGGCAGGACCCTGCCCTGCCGCAGAATGCTGGATGCAGAGGGCCAGGCTGGGGCCCTCCAGGCGCCGGGAGAATTGGTGAAGGCACGGCTGGGCCCCAGTGACCGCTGAGGAATCCACCAGGAGAGCTCTGCCCCTCAGGGCTGGACAGACACCCCCCTCCCCCGGGCACACCCCCCCACCCCACCCCCACCCCCCGCCATGCCATACACTGTGACACTTGCCTCTGGCCTCTTCCCTACCATTCTCAAAGCCCCCACCCAGTGCCCAGTGCCCCAGTCTCCGGGCTCCCTCCTCAGTGTGGACAGGTGTAAGGATGTGCCCTGCTAGGGCTGGAGGCCAGCAGGGCCTGTCTGGTGTTCCTGCACCCAGATGCCCTGCAGGGCCAACATGTGCTCCAGGACCACTGCTGAGCCCTGGGCCAGAGCTGGCTTCCTGCCCCCAGAGGCCACACCTCCCTGCCCTTCCCCCAGGCCCGGCTGAGTCTGAGTCGTGGAGACTCAGACATTCCCAGGGCCTATTTTTAACAGCTTGTCTCCCGGGGCCCCTTGTCTGGCCCGAGGTCCTGCCCCGGGCGGCCCTGGGGCTGGGGAAGGGAACGGACTCTGTGCTTTCCCAGAAGGACGCTGATCCTGTCCACCAGGCCACGGCCTGGCCAGGGTAGGAGAAGACCCCTCTCCTCCTCTGCTGGAAGCAGGCGTGGGATGCAGAGGGGCTGGGGTAGAGGGATGCGGGCACCTACAGCCTTGAGTTCCCTCAGCCCGCCCTGCCCTCCCCCTCCCCCTCCCCCCACCCCCACCGCAGGCTGAGCCTAGTTCCGGGAATCTCTGTGCCCTGGAGCCAAAGCCCATGCAGCAGCGCCTCAAATTCCAGCCTCATCAGCCCAGCAGCTGGGCATGTTCACGGCCACAGACCCACCCCTGCAGCCAGCCGGGCCCTGAGAAAACGTGCTGCCCACACCTGGCCGCCCCGGTCTCCCGCCAGTCCTTGCCTGTCCCAGCTCCCAGAGGCCCAGAGCCGGGGTCACAGGCACTAGGTGACTTCCTGACCCTTAGCACCCAGGGGGCCACAGCCCATGACCAGTGCGCCGGTGCTTGGAAAAAGGTCATGCTCCCTCAGGCCTAGAGCAGCTCAGCCAGGCTAGCCTAGCTGGGTGGGGTCCCCAGGGAGCCTCCAACAGCAGAGGCCCAGGGGAAGGTGGGGGCCTAGGGCAGGGGATTCTGGGCCTCAGGGAAGTGGGGGCCGAGGGAGCTGCAGTCCCCACAGAGATGCCTGGAGGGTGGGGGTACCAGCTAGGGCCCAGGTCTGAAATGGGGTGCAGGGTGGGTCTTGGAGGGTCCTGGCGAGGAAGTGGGGAAGACTGGACCGGTGGGAGGTGGGGTACAGCTGGGGAGCAGGATGGCGGAGGAGGCCCGGGCGCTGTGCCCAGCCCTGGGGTTCTGGATGGAACAGAGGTGGTTAGATGGCATTTCAGGGCCGCCTCAACTGGCTGGGACCGGGCTGGAGGGGTGGGGGTGGAGGCCGGGCGGGGGTGGGGGGAGGTGGAGAAGGCGGCACACCGTACGGGCCTCCCCTGCGTCTTGCAGGGGCGCCCGAGGAAACACCTGGCTTGTGGGGAGGCTTCCTGGAGCTAGTGTCACCAAGAGAGCCCCGGCAGCGCAGGGCCACTCGCGGCCCCCACCGACGACACCCAGCGACCGCGAAGAGACAGACGGTACCGGCCCCGCCCCGATTTCCATGACAACCCCGCGGAAACAAACACGGAGGCGCGACCCCCTCCGCACGCAGGAAGTGGAACGCGCCCTCCCGGGCCAGAACCCGGCAGTGGGAGGGCACTGCGTCCCTGGCAGGGCTGGGCCGATCCTCCCTCCAGGCGACCCCGGCAGCCCTCGCCCCACCCCCCCAGGGCGGGCCTTCACACGAGAATAGGCCCCGCCCTTCCCCGGCTTTTGGGGAAGGGCGCGCCGCAGATCAAGTCTTCCCCTACGCAGTTTCCCCTGGAGCCTCCTGGAGGAGGGGCCCCGGCTGTGCTCTCAGCAGCCCCTAACCGGCCGGACGACAGGAATTTCCCATCCGACACCGGGAGCCCTCAGCGAGGGCGGGCCTGGGGGTGCTCAGGGAAGCCTGAGTTCTCCCCCAAACGACCCCCCAACCAAGGAGCCTCGTGCTGGCGGGAGGGAGGTGGGAATGTGGAGGGGTGTTGTCCCAGCCCCTCCTCCGAGCGTGCTTGCCCGAACCTCCCCTCAGCCTGGGGTGGGAACTGGGCGCCCTTGGGGCACCTGCTCCAGCGCCTCCCATCCCCAGGGCAGGCCGACCCACCCTGCACATCCTGGCTGCGCTCCAGGCGCCGGCCAGGTACGAGGAGACGCTGCCGCCCACGCTGGGCGCCTGGACTGGCCAGGAGGAGGGCGGCTTGGCACTGCAGACACCAGGAGCCGGCCCTCCACCCCAGGGACACGGTTGGCTGCTCGAGGGACAATGAGCCGGGCACCCAGGCTCAGCTGTGTCTGGGCCCGCGGGCCAGGCACGGGCCTGTGCCACGGGCTGGGGCGCTGGGAGCTGTCCCTGGGGGCAGGGCACGTGGGGAGCCGGCTGCCTATGGTGCTGGGGACACGGGCCCAGATTGAGCAGGCCCGGATGACGCTCCTGGCTCGGGGAGGGCGAGGCATCTGGGGGTGGGGTGCTGGGAGCAGGCCAGGGCAGGGCTGAGCGCTGGAGGGCAGGTCTCCGAGGGTTCTGCCCCCGCGCCCAGCGTGGAAGAGAAGGGGCGCCCTCTGGTGGGCTGCCCGGGAGCCAGCAGGTAAAGGGAAGGCAGACGAGGAGGAGAGGTCTCCTCCCAGCTACTGAGAGTTCCCGGTTGCAAAGGCAGAGCCTGGACAGCCTGGGGAGGCCAGAGGTGAGTCCATCAACACTGCAAGCCCAGACGCAGATGCTGTTCAGGCAGGAGCCCCTAGGCCTCTCCTCCAGACTGCCCACGTTCTGTTCCTGGGCTCCCACCAATGCCGGGGCCGGCCGACCACGCTCAGCCTCGCTCCCCCAAACCCTCTGTACTTCCAGGCTCCTCCTCGTCCCTGACCACCCTTCACCGGCTTCTCCCCCTGCAGAGGACCCGTCCTCTGCTCACCTGCCCCCTCTCCCTCCACATGCCATGCCCTCTGCTCTTTCCCGAGGCTGACCTCTCCCTCTGGGTCTCTGATGGATCAGAGGACCCCCTGGTTTTGGTGCCCATGTCTGGGGACCAGGACCCCACCCCCGGATGCCTCCCACCCTCCCCACGTCCAGCTAGTCTGGTCCCTCTCAGGGGCCCAGCCCACCTCAGTGTCGGCACCACAGCCTAAATCAGCGCCTCCCAGCCACGACCACCGCCGTTGGGAAGAGGACCCCCGGACGAAGGGACGCTATCCCGGCTTCACACCCATGCCACAGACACAGACACAGTGCGGGGTTGTGCGATCCTCAAACCTTTCATTGACAGCAGAACGCCCGGCAGTCGAATGTGAGCCACGTGAGGGCGGCGGGCGGGCGCTTGCGAGGCAGGGTGGGAGGCGGGCAGAGGGCTCCTGGCAGGGATGTCCCTCCACCCTTGGGACACTGTGAGGGGCGTGGCTGTGGCTGTCACGGGCAGGGGGAGCATAAATAACACTGTGGGCAGGACTCGGGCAGCAGGAGGGGGAGCGTGGGGTGGCCACCTCAGAAAGACCCACCCAGGCCACAGGGACGTTCAGGGACGTGTGGGCCGTGAGATACAGACATGGGGACACGGGGGGCCAGGAGGACACAAAAGGGGTGACGGGTGGCTGGGGACACAAAGGCAGACACACCCAGGGAGACAGGGTTGGTGGGCAGGGCTCTGGAGTCAGCTCAGGGGCTTCCTCCCCAACACGCAGGCCCTGGACTCGCAGGTGCTGAGGTGGGACTGGGCGGCGGTCACTCTCCCCTCGTAGCCAAGCAGTGGGCCCCTGGCCAGGGGCCTGCGCAGGCGGGCCAATGCCCCGCAGAAGGGCCTGCGGGCCTAGGGCTGAACCTTGCCCTCGGGGTCCTTGTCATAGATGTAGCTGCCAACAGCTCCGGTGTTCACCCCTGTGGGGAGAGGGGCAAGGGTGGTAGGGGAGGGGTGGAGGAAGGGGGACCCCGCATCCCAGACCCTCCTGGCCACACTCACCCTTGGGTCCGAAAAGTATTCCGTAGCAGGGCTTGTGGCAGTAGGGCTGGCCGTCGTGCTAGGGACGAGATGGGGGGGGGGTGAGAAGCGAGGGCCACGGAGTCCACACTCCCCACTCCCCCTGGTGGCTTCCTCCGGGTCTCCCTGAACCCTCGAGTTCTCAAAGCCTTGGCCAGGTCGGCTCACCTTGGGGGAGCTGGAGGGGAGGACAGCGCCGCCACGCCACGCCACGCCACGCAGCACTGCGCGCACGCGAGCCACGAGGCTGGCCACCAGGGGACAACGCCCACCGCCCGGCACGCCCCTCCCCCGCCTCCCGTCCCCGGCAGCTGCGCGCCCCGCCCCCAACCGTCCAGCCGGCGCCCCTCTCACCTCCGCGTGCCCGCCTGGGGTCAGCGTCTTCCCGCAGCGCTCACAGCGCAGGCACGGCCGGTGCCAGTCCTTGCCCAGAGACGTCACCTTCTCGGCTGGGGACGGGAGAGGTGGTGAGGTCGGGGGCCCCCCTGGCGGAGACCTCCCAGGCTGGGGGTGGGCGCGGCCACTCACCAAAGTAGACCCTCTTGTTGCAGCGAGGACACATGTTGGGTTCCCCGGTGAACGTGGTGACGCTGGAGGCTGGGAGGGGGAGGAGTCAGGACGGGGCACAGCGGCTCCGACGCCCCGGCCCCCCTGCCCCCGGAAACTCAGCCCAGCCCACCTTTGCTGGGCCCCTTCGGGGGGCCGCTGGCCTTCCGCTCCTCAGCTCGGGCCACGGGGACCTCGATGGGGCCAGTGACCTGCGGCTTCTCGGCAGAGGGCTTCTCGTAGATGTACGAGCCGGCACCTCCGATATTCACCCCTGTGAGGCGGCAGGCACTGTAGGGGCGTGGCCAGTGGGCTCGCCCACCACCCAGCCCTCACAGCCACCCCCCAACTTCTCAGAAAAGGGTCCTCCGCGGCCCACTGTGGGGTCAGGACCCCCACCCAGAGGGCACCCGTGGGCTGCAGATTTCCGGGAAAGGCACGGAGGATGCTGGTCCTTCAAGGACGGGAGGGGCCAGCATGGGGAAGGAGACAAGGGGGCCGGGGGAATCCGAGGGTCCACAGCGTCCCGCCAGGCCAGCCCCAAGTCTCTGCTGGGCCGAGGATCGGCACTGGCCACGTCCCCCAGCGCTGGAGTAGATCACACGCCGTGGCGCCCCACCCAGGCTCACCTTTGGGTCCGAACAACGTGGCATAGCAGGGCTTGTGGCAGAAGGGCTTCCCGTCATGCTAGGCAGAGGGCAGGGCATGAGGGCGGGGGCCGGGCCTGGGCTCCCCGGCCCCCCCCTCCCTGCCCGGGGGAGGGGCTCACCTCGGCGTGGCCCCCTGGCGTCAGCGTCTTGCTGCAGTGCTCGCACCTGAGGCAGAATCTGTGCCAGTCTTTGCCCAGGGAGCTCACCTTCTCAGCTGGGGCGGGAGAGGGGTCAGGGCCAGCGCCCTCCTGCCCTCCCACGCTCAGCCGCCTGCTGCCCCCGCTGTCCTGCCCGCTCCTGGGCAGCCTCTGCGCCGGGTCCCCTTCATCCCCACCCAGGAGCCACGTGGCACCTGCCTGCTCCCCCACCGTAACCACCTTCTGCTCCCCAGGGGCCCTGCTCTCCCTCTGGGTCTCAGGCACCCTCATCACCCTGGGTCACGGGCTGCAGCAGGGAACTTGGACGGGGTCCCAGCTCAAGCACCTGCTAATCCCCTCACCAGGACACCTGCCCCTCCCTCACACACATCCCCAAACCCTCCAATCAGGCCCTAATGGAGCTGGCAGAGCGCCCCCGCTGAAGGGTGGCCCCAAGCCTCCAGAACCCCTGCGAGAGGCCAGTCCCTGTCGCCACCATGGGACACCCGTGGGACAGGACGCCTGCCTGTCTATATTTGGCTTCCTCTCCCTAAGCTCTGAGCGCCCCCCCCCCCCCCCCCCGCCTCTGGCTGCTGCTCTGGCACTCAAGGTCTGAGACCAGCTGCTGAGGGTCACGTTGGGGCCCCTCCCTGTCCCCTGCCCCAGGCTGGGGCTGCTGGGCCACCTCCCAGTGGACGGAAGCTGAGGCTTCCCCAGGGGAGCACAGCAGGAAAAGGGCGGAGGAGAGAGCAGGAAGAAAGGCCGGAGCTGAGTTGGAATTCCTCCCAACTGGAAAGGGGCCCGGCCAGAGGCATCGGGGAGGGGAGCAGGGGGGTCAGGTGGGCTGGGCCCCTTCCACCCTGGCAGAATCTGGCCAAGCCCCAAGAAGAGGCCAAGGACCAGTGGCTCCTCTGGTCCCCCTCACAGAGGGGCCCCCACCCGGGCCAGGCCTCCCCCAGGGCCCCAGCAGAGCAGGGAGAGAGAGCCTGGCCAGGGGCACCCCGAGCCCCAGGTGGCCTGTGGGTGCTGCTGGAGGGCAGTGAGTCCCCCTGGTGGCCCAGGTTCGGAGCCCTGAGCGATGTCTCCCCACGGCCCTGGTGGAACCTGCTGGCCCCGGCCAGGGGCAGCACAAGCTTAGATCCCTCTGGCCACTCCACCAAGGAGGCTGGGACGCAGGCTGGCCAGGCCTCGCCCCAGGTCCATGCCAGGGCAGATGGGAGCTGGCTGAGCCCAAGGCGGGCTCGGATCCTCTCCCAGTTCTCCTTCTGGCCAGCGGCGGCCGAGGCAGCTGCAGCTCAGGGCTGCCAGAACCACTGGCTGGTTTGTAGGATGTGGCCACCTGGGGGCAGGGGAATGACCCTCAGACCCACTGGCCAGGTCGACGGCCACACATTACCGGCCCAAGTTGGGAAGGCAGAATCGATTGAGCCTAATGGCTCGGAAGGGAACCGGCCCTCACCCGGCTGCACGGTTGTTGGGGACACAAAGGCTCGGTGTCCCTGAGGTCACCCTGGGGTATCCTGGCCCAGGTTGCACTGTGCACACGCTTGGGGTGTAGGCTGCTGGGGTGAAGCCTTATTGGGGGTAGGCTGCTGGGGTGAAGCCTGATTGGGGGTGGGAGGGTCTGGCCCCCAGCCCTTTCCTCCACCAGGGCCTCCAGACCAGGACAGAAGCCAGCCGAGTCTGAGCCGCCTTTGTTTTCTGCTGGGAGCCGGCGGCCGCCCAAGCAGGCAGAAGCGCTTTTCCGGGCTGTCCACGGGACTGTCGGCCCGGTCCTGAGCTAGCATGACTGGGAGCAAAGTTGCGGGCAGCGGGGCTGGCAGGAGGACCCTGGCGCTGGCCCCCACCCTGAGCCTTACAGGATGAGCCCTGTCTGGGATGGGGACAGAGGGCTGGGCGGACTCCTGGGGAGGCATCCGGAAGCCCCTCGGCTTCCAGCCAGCCCAGAAGCACTCCAGGCCAAATCCGGTCCCTCCCCTCTGGGAACAGCAAACAACGTCGGCCTCCTCCGGCCTCCTCCTCGAGCTCTGGCCTGCTGGGAAGCCAAGTGGCCATCTTCACCTCGGCCTGTCCCCAGTCCAGACCCGGACCACTGCCCTTAGGATGACAACAGAAGGATCGGATCCCCCGTCTGTCCCTGTCTCTCCCTGCCCTTCTGGCCATCCTGGCTTGTGCCACCAAGTCTGTCTGTGTGGGCGTTGGTGGGAGGCTCGGTGGGCAGGGACTTCGCCGCCCTGGCAAAGTCGGATCAGCCAGGATGAGCGAGAGTGGGTGAGCCAGACAACAGGGTCAGAGCGCCAGAGTGTGGGTGAGCCAGTGCTGGGGGGGGGGGCAGGTGCCGCCAACCCAGGGGGCATCCTGGCAGAGAGGACGCCCTCCTACCCAGCTACCTCCTCCTGAATGCCACTGTTCTGACCTTGAGGAAGCAGGGGGCCTGGCCACCTGGGCTCCAGCGTCCTCTCCTGCTTGTGGGGACTCGCTTGTCACCTCACCCCCGGGAAAGTCCTGGGGGGACGTGAACCAAGGAGAGGCGCGCGCTGGGACACGCAGGAGGTAGAGGCCAAGGTCGCCCCCGCGTGGACTGAGTCCAGACAGAGCCCAGCCCTAGCCCAGCCCCGCGTGGGCAGAGGTCGGGGTGGGGGCTGGGGGTCACGGGTCGAGGCCACGCCAGCCCGGCCACGTGTCCGCGGAAGGCGGGACTGGGGTCCGTGCGAAACGGCCGAGAGGGACAGACAGGAGCGCGCGAGAAGCGCCCGGAGATTGCTGCCCCGCCCGACCCCGCCCCGCTCGGCACCGCCGGGAGAACCGCGATGCGCCCGCGAACCCAGAGCTCTCCCCCAAGCCCGGGCGTATTCTCGGGGGGACCACGCGCCCCCCCACCCGCCGGGCCTCGGGCCCCCGCCCCACCCCCATCGTCCACTTCGGGGTTCGGGCGTGGCCGCCCCCAGCTTGTCGCCGCTCCGCCCTTCAGCCGCACCCGCGTGGGCAGCGCGGCGAGCCGGGTCGGGGCCGCGCATCCTGGACCGAGAAGGGCGGCGGGGTGCTGGCCGGGCCCGGGCACTCACCGAAGTACACGGTCTTGTCGCACTTGGGGCACTTGGAGGCCATGGCCGGTGCGCTCCCGTTCAGCCCGTGTCCTCCGCCCGCGCCCGTCTCCCCGCCGCCGCCGCCGCCGCCGCCGCCGCCTCGCCCGCCCCGCCAGCCCCGCCCGACCGGCTGTCTGTGCTCCCATTGGTCTGCGTCCGGGGCGGGGCGTCGGGAGCCCGCCCTCGGGGTCCGGGCGCCGCGGGGGCGGGGGCGCACCTGCAGGGGCGGATGGGGGGCGACTGGACCCGCCGGGCGCCCCTGGGTCGCGCGCGCGAGGTGGCCTCTACCCAGGCCCGCCCTGTCCTCGCCTGTTTCCATGGCAACGTTGGGGCAGCCAGCCGGGCCGCGGGTGGGGCTGGGAGTCCGCGGCCCCCTCGACTGGGGGCGTCCTGGCCAGCGGGGGCCTCGGCCCGGAAGGGCGGCGTCGGGACAAGCAGACTGACTCCCCGACGGCGGACCGGTCCGCCCTGCCCGGTCCTGGCGCCCGAGTCCCCAAGGGAACCCTACCCCACCCTGCCGCGCGCCGCCACCCCGCTTCCCTTTGTTGCTCGGTTTCTATAGCAACGGCCTTGCGGTGGGATAGGAGCGGGATTCCGGGCGGGCGCGCCACCGGTCCAGGCCCGGTCCCGGCCCCGCCTAACACTGTCAGTGGTGCTGAAGGCCCAGCGGGTGGAGGGCAGGGCGCCTGCCACTTCCAAAAACAGCGCGAGAGAAACTGCTGGAAGGGGGTTGGGGAGGGGATGCCCGGCACCGAGGGGACCCGCGGGGCTGTGCTGCAGGCTCTGAAGTTGTCCTCCCCAAGCTCTCCCACCCGAGGGCGGTAGGGAGGGGAGGAGAGGAGGGAGAGGAGATGTTGGGGCCCCTGGAGTGCCACTTTCGCGGGTGCTGTGGCCGGCCAAATGGGCGGACCCTGCCGTCAGCTTCTACCCCTATCCCCTCCCCCGGCTCCCGCCACGGGCATCCCTCGTCTGGACCCCACTAGCTTAGGGCCCAGGGCCTCTGACCTCCAGCTTGGTGGTGCCGAAGCACTCTCCTGGAGGGCCGGGGAGCTAGGGATCTGCCAGCATTCGGGGTCTCTCCCCGGGGTCCACAGCCCTCCTGCCAACAGGGACCTACCTACCTGCCTGACCACTCCCACTCTCCCTACCTGCACCTGGAGCCATGCAGGACCCGGCCCTAACCCCGGGGTCTGGGGGACCTGGAGGACGCTGGGGCCACCTCCCAGGGGCTCTGCCTCCTCATGGGCTCTCCTCTGGACCTCCATCCCCAGCTGAGCCTCAAGTCCGGCAGATGGACAGACCCCCAAGCCCAGACGACTAGGCCCAGGCTGGGCAGCGGGCTCCAGCCCCCTCACCCCCTGCCCTGTCTTTGAGGCTCTGTGCTGGACACTGAGGTCTGCCCCCCACTGCCGATTTCCTCTGCCTGGTGGCGTCCGGCGCCTCTCCTGGCCCCTGGTGCCAGCGTGTTCACAGTGGTTGGGTGAGCCAGTCTCACAGGGCAGTTTCATGGCAGCCCTCCGCGGCCCTGCTCCCAGCGGTGCCCCCACCCATTGCACCCACACCCTTCAGCCAGTGCCATTTCCGTGAGGACAACAGCCCAGAAACATGTGGCCCCCCTCAGGCCTAACTGACCAGCCTGGCCGGCCCCCTCTCCCTTCGCACTCGGGCTCTGGCCCCGAGCCAGCCAGGGCAGAGACCAGAGAGGAGGCCTCAGCGGGCCCCCCTTCTTGGACAAGGTGGCCTGCAGGTCAGTCATTCACATCCCGCTCCTGGCTCAGGCTGGGTGTCCGGTGTCTCTGAATAATTCATGGACCCACTGCCCCCCACTTGGCACCTGTTACCACCTCCTCTGTAGCTTGGGAGCCCCCGGGGACCCCCGGGCATCAGCCTCCGTGACTCCACCCCGCCCCTGAAATTTGCAGGACTGCTGTGGAGGGCGGACTGGTTGGGCACTGGTGTCGCCCAGCTTGGAGAGCGAATGGGGGTGGAGCAAAGGAATGGCGCTGGGCCCTGGCCAGATGCCCTGGAGCCAGGGAGGGGAGAGTGGGGCGGCGCAGGTGCCCTGCCACCCAGCTGCAGTGCCTGGGCTGGTGGCACCGGGGCTGTTGTGGGCCTGGCGGGAAGGGGCACAGATCGCGGGACACAGAGCAGCGGCATCTGCCTCCGAGGCCACTGAGGGCTAGGGACTGGGGCAGGTACAGGCCAGGCCAGCTCCTGGTGAGCAGGCCGTGGGGCTGGGTGAGGACAGCAAGTTCGTGGGAAGCAGGCAGGGCCTGCCCCGAGGTGGCCAGGCCAGGTGGCTAGGTGGTAAGGCAGGCCCCTCCCCTAGGGCCGCAGCGCTGGCAAATGGCACACGCAGGAGCCCAGTCTCGCTCTCCCACAGGACCCCCAGGGCTGCGCCCAGCGGTGGGCAGGCGTCCAGGCTGAGTCCCTTGTGGGGACTCTTGTCCCCCTGAGATGGCCCTGGCGCTGGGGGTTGTGGAGGAGACGGCTACAGCCCCCTGCCAGGCCCACGAGAACAGACCAAAGCTGGCAAACACTCCTGGGCACCCAAGAGCTTGCTCCCCCCGCCCACACCCGCCTCCCACCCCGCCGCTAAGCCTCGGCTCAGACCCCCCAGCAGCGGAGAGGCGGACACGCAGCCCAGGCCCTGCCCAGCACAGTGCTGGGGTGGGGGCGGGGGACCCCCGGCTCCTGGCTCTCCGCAGGGCCTGCCTGTCCTTGGGACGGAGATCTCGACCAGCCTAGGGGGAGGGCCAGGTTGGGGGAAGGGAAATCAGTACCGGGCCTGGGGAGAACCCTCCCTTCCCGTCCCCACCCCACCCCATCCTCAGGCCCCAGGACTGGAAAAGGCCCCGGAGGAAGCTAGTGTCTTTCTCAAGGTCACCAGCCTGGCCTCCCAGCTGTGCGCCGCACCCCCCCACCCCCCACCGCACCTCGGCTGACACTGCAACGGAAGCCCTGGGGCAGCAGGGGCAGCAAGGGGTGGTGCCAGGACTGCAGATTAGAATTGGCTGTGGGGGGGGCGGGGGGCGGGGGGCGGGTGCCACAGCCACTCCTCTGACACCCTGGCCCGCCACCCTGCGGGGCCCTGCAGCTGGGTCCTGGGAGGCCAGGACGCCCCTTATCTGTCTCCAGCGAGGGAGCAGGGTGGTTTCTATTTCAGTTCCCCAGCTGAGATGCCCACGCGTCACAGTGGGGCTGGAGGCACAGGAGGCAGAGCTCACGGAGGGGAGCCCCTCGGCTGGCGGAGGTTAGCGTGGCTCCCAGACCCCTCCCCACCGCGGCCTGGCCACACCTGTCCCCTGGGCCCGGAGCGGCTGTGCGGGGGCCAGCCGAGGCAGGATGTCTGAGAGCGGACTTGCTGAAATCTGAGCGAGCTCTCCCTGTGGAAACTCCACACCTGCTAGGGGTGGCCCTGCAGTTCCTGGCAAAAACCCGCAGACAGCTGGGGCAGGGCTCTGCCAGGAGCAGGCTGGCCGGCCGGCTGACCCAGCTAGGCTGGCTGCCCCGACGGAAGCCAGGCACCTGCCAGTCTGGGTCCCAGGCCAGGTCCAGACCACCCCCTGCCTTGAACAGACACAGGGGGTCTCCGCTCCCCCACCCCTGCCCCCGCCACCGAGTGAGCGCCAGCGAGCCCTGGCTGGACCTCTCCCTGCTCCCAGGGCCAGGTGGTGGGCATCGGGCCAGGGCCTCCGGGAGGCAGGTATGCGGGCCAGGCCTGCCACGCGCTGCTCGCCAGTGCCTCTCCCTGAGCGTCCTCCCCCATGGCGAGCGCCGGCTCTGCCCTGAGGGTGAGGTGGGCCCAAGACAGGGAGAGGACTGGGGACAAAAGACACGGAAAGGGCTAGTTGGATTTTTTGTTTTTATGAGTTTTTTTTCTTTGTTTTTTTTTAATATGAAAATTACTTGAAAAGACAAGGGGCCAACCCCACCAGGCAGCTCGGCTGGCCACTGGCCACGCCGATCCTAACATTCCAGGTGTAAGTTACAGAGCTTAAATTCATCTACAAAAAAAGTAATAAAAATAAAATTTAAAATGGCACCTTCAACAGAACACAAGGAAACTCCCGGCCGGCCCGCAGACCCGCGTCGCAGGGCGAGCGCTGGGGCGGCCCCTCAGCTCCGCTCCGGCCAAAAAGTAAACACAAGCTAAAAAGGTGACTCCTCGGCGGCCCTGGAGTAAGTTAGGCGGCGCTTCCCCCCCACCCCCGCTGGGGGCCGAGGAGCAGTCTCTCTGCAGGGGGGGCGGGGGGGGGCGGGGGGGGGCACTACCGAAACCGGGCGGCGGGGCGGCGGGCGGGTGGCGGGCGGGCGCGGTCTGCGGCTGGAGGGCCTTGCGGGCAGGCGGGCGGCGCCTAGTCCTCGATGACGATGGGCTCGTCGTTGACGGGCGCTGGCGGGGCCGGCCGCAGCGGCAGGGTCTGGCTGGGGCGCAGGGCGATGGGCTTGTAGGGCCTGCGGGCCGCGCGCTTGGTCTCGGAGGACGAGAGCAGCTTGCGGATCTTCCTGTGATCGAGACACCGAGTGACGCAGACGAGTGACACGGACACGGTGGCCCCTGCCCCCTGCCCGCCGCTGGTCCTGGAGGCCCCACCTGGTCTCCTCGGTGGCCATGTAGAACACGTCATCGGGGGCGTCGATCCAGTTCATCCGCCGCCGCTTGACGGGGGGCAGGGAGCCCCCCCGGATCAGCCGCACCTTGGTGGGGTACGCCTTCCCGTTGAGCAGCAGGTTCCGGCTTGGTCCCTGCGGTGGGGAGGCGCCAGGGGTCAGCCCGGGGCCTCCACGTGGGCACCCAGAAAGCCCGAGGTGGCGGTCCCAGCGGGGAGCATGGAGGCTTGGCCACCCCGGGCAGGGAGGGGGCCCTCCGAGGGCCATGGAGACCCGCCGCCTGCCCCTCCTCTGGTCCCACTGGGCCTCCCAGATGCTCCCATGCAGCGCCTGCAGGCCTGGGGGGCCTCCCCCAAAGGCCCGCGGGAGCTGTGGGAACACACGTGTGTACGAGTGTGGAGGACGGGGACCCTCCCTCTCACCATGTGCCTGGTCTGTCCGTGATTCGCCAAACCTGACAAGAGGGAGGAGAACAGGCTGTGAGGTCCAAGGCAAGGCACGTCCTGCACTCAACACGCTCGCTGAGGACCCGCAGCCGAGAAGCAGGAGACCTGGGGCCAGGTCCCCCCAGAGCCACAGCCCACACCCAGGCGGCGCTCTGGGTGGGGGCCCGGAGTCTCGGATCTGAGCTCGCTCCCTTGACTGGGCCGCGACAACCGGGGCCTGGTCTACGGTGGGTATAAATACAGTGGCGCCGGGCAGCCCCTCTGCAAGGCGGCCACTCCCCGGGCAGCACCACTCAGACCCCAGGAGGCCGGGCTACCCCGGGCTTCCTCCCGAGGGGCCCCCAGCCCCCATCGCAAACCCTGGGGCCAGCCACCCACGGAGGAGCTGACAGAAGCTCCTCGAGTGGCCAGGAGGCCAGGCTCTGGCCAGGGTTCCAGTGCTTCCACCCCATGGCCGGGGGTCTGCAGCCACAAGCAGCTGCCCCTCTGAAGGGGAAAGACGCCGTCCCAGGTCTCAGTCCACATTCCCAACGGGCGCCCGAGACCTGTGGCTCCCAGACACACGTGGGGCGAGTCTGTGGGCGGCCGTGGGAGCACGTGCCCATGAGGGCTGGTCTCCACCACTTGCGTCCTGCCAGGGGCCTCCCAGGACCAGCTCCTCCCAAAAGGGCCCCTTGGCCACGGTTCGTCTCTTGACGAGCAGAGAAGAGCTGTCCAGCCCTCCCCTTTGCAAACCGCCTCCTAACTTGGAGTACCCCAACCCCGGCAGGGCAGAGGGAGGGGCCGTGGCACCCGGCCTGCAGCCCTCGAGGCCCTGTGCTACTTACCCAGGTAGGTGCCTACCAGAAGGATGGGTGGCGGAGGAAAGAAAGCACACGGTCAGCGTTACAGGGGAGCGCGTGCATGCGGCAGGCCCAGAGGGTGGATGCAGCCGCAGGCGCGTCCGTGGGCCTGTTAGCCCATTAAGGCCCCACCAGTGCCAGAGGCCGGGCCTCGCCCAGAGCCAGCTCCCGCCACCCGCTGCTGCCCCCGCTGCCCCACAGCACCCTAGGAGGCCAGCTGTGGCCTCCTCCCAGGGCTCATGTGCAGCCCCCGATATCCCCACCCGGGATCTGCACGCTGGGGCTGAAGTAGATAGGTATGGAAGCACATCGATCTCGGAAAACCCGACAGAAGCAAAAAGATTTCATCCCTCCCACTAACTAACGGCTTTTTCACAGGTCGGACCACAAAGCCCAAAGCTGCCTGCTGATGAGCACGCGGCCCCTCACCCCCTTCTGTGGGTGTAATCAGACCATCCCCAGGGCACCTGTCGCAGGGGCAGATGAGCAGCCAGCCCCGCTGCTGGGACCAGGGGCTGCGACAGCCTCCCCGCCCGAAGGCTATGGGGGGGAGGAGGGAGATCAGCAGGCTAGCGCCCCGCCCTCAGAGCCCCACCGCAGGGTCGTGGGTGAGGCAGCCAGGGCGGGGGGGGGGGGGGGGGGGGGCGGGGCCTGGTGCAGGCGAGAGCCTGTGTCCAGATGGGGTGAGATGGCAGGACCCGGCACCAGTACCCCCGGCTGACCCTCAGGGTGTGCCTGCTGGGGCTCTCAGACACAGCGGAGAGAGGGAGCGTACAGGGGACAGGGCTGGGCCAGTGGCCGCTGGCCGCTGCTACCTCCCGGGTCCCCACGTCCGGCCCACCTCCCACAGATCCCAGGACAGCCAAGCCTCGGCCAGACCCCTGGGGCCAGTAGCCCTCCAGTCCTGAGCTTGGGGAGGGCTCTGGACGTGTCCATGCTTGCTGCCCCATGGAGCTGGGGTACCCACACCCGACCTGACCTTGCCGTCACGAGAGGCTGGCAGGAGGGGCTCCGAGTGCACTTGCCACGTTCTTCCCTTCAGCTGCTTCCCTGTTCACCTCCCCCCCCCCCCCACACACGGGTCCGGCCGCAGGCAAATCCCCGGGGGGCCCTGGGACACCCAGGTCTGACACATCCCACACTGCCACAGTGGCTACACCCTCCTAGAGCAGCCCCAGCCCACGAACACCCCACCGCCAGCTGAGGGGGCAGAAGCCGGGCCCTGGGCAGGTGAGAGGAGCCACATTCCAGAGGCGCCGACGGCAGGAGGGTCCCACAGAGGGCTGCCCTAGCGCACACCCCACGAGCATCCCATCCCGCTCAGGAGAGGGCACTACTGCTGCCTCAGCTCTGGGACCCTCAGCCCTGGGCGCGCCTCCATGCGGGGCCCTGACCTGAGCGTCCACCCGGGCCTCGCCGACCCCCACCCAGCCATGCCGGCCACACCACAGCTCTGTCCCACCTGCCCCCCGAGGAGACCAGGGTCCCAAAGCCCCCCACTGGGGCAGGGGCGCAGGCAGGGTTGCAAGCACAGCGCAGGCGGCCACGCAAGCTGAGGCTGGCGGCATGCGGACAGTCGCAGCACGACAGCAGACAGTACAGGCGGGCGGCGGGGGCACCAGGGCCGCCGGAGCGAGGACAGTCCACTGACCGGCGCTGGGCCCGGAAGGAGGGGTGGCCCGCGAGCCGGAGGCCCCGGGGCAGGAGGCAGCGTTGGGCGAGCTGGGGGCCCGAGGGGCAGCGCTCCGGTCTTTGCCGAGCGACAGGTGAATCGGGAGGAGCCGGGGCAGCAGGGTGCGGCCCAGCCCGCGTGGACTGCCCTTGGACGTGCCCTGAGCCGTCCGCCGCGCACGCGTGAGCACAGCACACACAGGCACGCGCGGAGGGCCGGGCCTTACCCCTACTGGGCATCAAGAGGCGCTTCTTCACGTTGCCTGGCAGCGCCCGGCGGCAGGAGAGAGGAGAGAACACACGGTCAGCGGGTGCGGGCGCGGCGGGGGCCAGGGTCGGGTGCCCCGGGGCCACAGGCCGTGCTGGCCAAGCCCAAGGCCCCGCCGGACTCACCGTCCACCCCGTTGTGCTGCTCGTAGCTCCTCTTGCCCAGGATGGTAGGGGAGCCGTTGTTGATGACGGGGGCCGACTTGGCCGGGGTCAGGCCGCCGAGCACGCCGGACACGCTCTTCACGGGGTCGGGCTTCGGGGGGCGGGGGTGGGTCTCTGCAGAGGCAACGCGGGCAGGTGGGCGCACTGCGGGCTCTCGGCAGCAGCCCTGCCGCCCGACTGTGGGCCGCCAGAGCCCAGGCCCATGGCGACCAGGGCCCGGGAGGGCACCGCAGGCCAGCACCCCCGGGCATCCTGCGAGCGGGGACAGCTGCTGGGGCCGGGCTCCTTGGCTCCTCAGCCCTGGCCAAAGGGCCGCAACACCGGGGACCACCGGCAGCTTACAGGCTCCAGATACCCATAAACAAGCAGGTCCACTCAGCGGCCACCGGAGCTGACGGCACAGGGCTGGCCACTAGACAGACGATGAGTTTTAACGGCCCAGCTGGCTGGCCGAGGACGAGCCCACGAGCGCCGGCCTGGAAGGCACGGGCTCACACCTGCCAAGGTCCCACAGCCCTGGGGGGCTCGCAGGGAACAGAGACCACCTCCTCCCATGGGTCGGGTCGGGGTGAGGCCAGCCCCGGGACCGAGACTCCACAGCAAGTGCTGCCGGGAGCTCCCGGCTCTGGAATGTCCCTCACGAAGGGGAAGCCCCGCCCTCGTCCAAGCCCAGCCAAGGCCAGCCGAGCCCAGCCGAGCCCAGCCGAGCCAAGGGCCCAGGAACAAGCCGGGCGGGGCGGGGCGGCAAAGCCAGCCGAAGGGCTCAGGGTCCCCAGGCCACGAGGCCCCTCCCTGCAAGGCTGCTGCCTAGGTGTGCACGTCTCCCACCCAGCCGTGACCCTGCCCTGGGGCGTGGGGCGCGGAGAAGCCCCCGCGGGAGATCCAGGCTCAGAGGCATCACAAGAGCCAGTGCCCCCGACCCAGATCCCTGGGGACTGCAGGGGCGAGGGGAGCAGGGTGGGGAGAGGCTGGGACCCCCTGGGGGGGCCAGGGCTGCGCTGGAGGAGAGCAGGCTCACCAAGGTGCCGCAGGACGGCCTCCAGGGGCTTCCGCGCGGCCTGCTTCAGCACCAGCGGGCTCTGAGAGGCTCCGGGCAGCCGTGCCGTGCCTGTGGGGTGCGAGGCCCGGGTAAGAGCTCCCGCGGGGGCTGCACACCCCGTCCCCACCAGCCCCGCCAGCGCCCCTCCCGCAGGAACACTCACACTCAGCCTTGATGGCCGCACTGTTGATGGGCATGTAGGGGTGCCGGGCGGCATGCCACGGGCGCAGGATCTCACGGCACAGGCGCCGGGCGATCCGCGTGAGCTTGGTGGTGTGCAGGTAGAAGGCCTGTCTCGTCTTCATGGCAAACTTGGGGCTCCCGCTGCTCCGGGCTGGGATGCCGTGGGGGCTCTGCGGAAGGGGGCGAGCCGCCCCAACACAGCGCCATGACCGCGGGCCGGACCGCGGGGCGTGCGCTGGGGCAGGGTGGGGGGGACCGACTTACCATGTTACTGCGGTTGGGTCCTGGCCTCTCTCCATCTAACCGGGTTGGCATTTTCAAGCCACCATATTTCTTCCAATATGTCCAACAAGATGCGCAGAGGCGACACTGCATGTTAGGGGGACCCCAAGAATACCACTGGTAAGACTGGGTGGCTACGGACAACAAAGTTGGAAATAGACGGATTCTTAAGCAGAACCAGTGACGGCAGAGAGCATTACACAGCTGTCGCCCGCCCGCGCCCACCACCCACCCTGTGGGCCCGGGCACCCGGTACTCCCCGAGAGGGCTTCCCCGGCAGGGCGTGGCCACCGCCCCCAGGCTGGGCCCCAGGGCAGTGCAGGGGCGCCCAGGGCTGTGGGCTAGGGGCACCCAGATGCCGGGCGGGGCACTTACTGTAACAGCTCTCGCAGGCCCGGCCGGCCCCAGGGCTCTGGCCTGGCGCCCCGGCACCGTTCACCACGCCTGCCTTCACGTTATTGACACTGATCTGGTTCGGGTTTGGCTTGTTACTTAGGTAAGGAAAGGAGAGAGGGAAGACGTCACGGGACCACCAAGCCCTGGGCGCGCGGCTCTGGGGCCCGGCAGCCCCAGTCCAGACCTGCCTGGCCACAGGGCAGACGCTGACCCCTGCCTGAGGGTGTGTGATCTTTCTCCCCTCGAGTTCTAGAAGCAGCTCCCACCTTGTCGACACCCCAGCTCCATCTGCCTGCGCTTAGCTCAGCTCAGAGTTGAACCCCAGGCCGGGTGGGGTCCCGTCCTGATGCCCTGTGCTGTCCCCACCTCTGCCCCCGGGCCACCACGGGCTTCGATGACAGGCCCCCGACTCTCTCTAGGACTCAGCCAGGACGGCACCACGGGGCCACGTGGGACGCGGGACGGTGCCGTGAGGGGCGTACTTACTAGTTGGGGATATAAACTTGCTTTAACTTGCTCTCCGCTTCCGCTGCTTTCAAGCGTTTCTTCAAACACAGAACAAAGGGTCAGGGCGGCCAGCAGGTGGGTCTGGAGAGGGGATCCCCCAGTCCCCACGCTGCCCCCTCACCCTAAAGTTCCCACAGGACCCCTCGGCCCCCGCCCAGGCCGGGCCCTCACCTGCTGCACGTATCTGTCGGTGGTCTTCCACATGTAGTAGTACTCGATGATGCTGGTGAGCGACTTCCAGGGGAGCTGGGGGGAGAGGGGCACGTCAGGGGGCGGGCGGGGGCATGGCGGGGCCGCTAACCCCACCCAGGAGGGGGCAAGCCTCCCCCCAGCCCGCGTCAGGGCCCCTCTCAGGCCTTGCCCTCTCTCTCTCCCTCTCAGGCACACTCCATTCAACGCAAGAGCTTCCTCCCCGGTTTCGGCACCTCTGCCCTGCTCGGTCGGCGGTGGGTGCCCCCTCCCGTCGCGCAAGGCGCTGGACGCCCAGACACCAGCCCCACCCACGACCGTGGGCTGCAACGCTTCCCCTGTACGTCCTCGCGGTCACTCTGCTCCCGGGTCCCAGCTCCCCCGCTGTGCGGGCGCCACCTCTGGGCTTCACAGGCTGCCTGTGAGTCCAGTGTGGCCGTCAGAGTCTTGCCGCTGCCATCCCGCCCCCTGCGTTTCCACGCCACCTCCGGGCCAGTCTCAGGCGAGTCCCGCGGCGCGGATTCTCCCACGACGTCCTCCCGGGCGTGTCGACAATTCAGACTCTGTGCGCACCTGGGCCCGGGACGTGCGGGAGGCGTGGCGAGCTGAGTGCTTTATGTCCCGCCCGCCTCCTCGCTGCGCTTGTTTCCGTGTGAGGAGGCCTTGCTGCCCTGCTTAGGTGTTCAGTACGTTCCGTGCATCTGCCTCGCACAGGGGGCCGGCTGTCTGGGCTCGGCCTGTGTCCACGGCACCAGGGGCTGCGCGGGTCCCTCTGATGGCCTCTGGGGACCGACATGCTTCTCCACCCTCAGTAGTGCCGCCTGCCTTCTGACGTGGGTGCTGTGGCATCAGCCTCGTCCGTTACTGCAGAGGTGCTGCTCAGAGTCAGATGTTGGCGAGGCCGCTGCATCCCGGCCCCTCCTAGGCGCTCGCGGTCAGGCCGGCCCGGCCGCCCCTGCCGCCCTCTCTGCACAGGCGCGCTCTTCTGAGTGACCACCGGTTGGCCACCTTTCAGATGAGTTCAAGTGTATTTCAGGGGCTGTAAGGGCAGGAGGGGCCCCTGAGGGCACAGGCCCTGCCGTTGCTAGAATCCCCACGGGCTCACTGGTGGACACTTGCAAGGGACACAAAGCAAGGACGTACACGGAGACGCTCGGCCACTTAAGAACAACCAACACAGCCAAACGAACCAAGTCAAACAAGGCCCGGCGAGGACCCCAGCAACACCAGCGTGGACCTCGCCTTGGTGGCTCAGCCCAGGCCCCAGCAGGCGGCCTTGGGCGTTTCCTCCGGAGCCACTAACAGACAAGGGGACGGAAAAACGGCGGCCCGGCGGGCACAGCAGGGACCTGAACCTGCGCCCCGGTACTCACGAAGTCTTGCTGAATGTCAGTGAAATCCTTCCCGTACTTCTCCAGGGCCTCCTCGAACAGGCTGGCCTCCGAGGCCGACCACTCTTCCATCTCGTCCCTGCAGAGGACGGGCCCGCCCTGCGGCACCAGGGCCGAGATGGCCTTGGCGACGTCGTACACACTCCTGTGCAGCGTGTCCATGGCGTGGAACTGCAGCAGGAGAGGCGGGGTCGCCTGGGCCCCAGAGCTGGGGCGACCCCACCCCGCCCGGCCCCAGGCAGGAGGCACACCCGGGCCGTGTGGGAGGCCACAGGACCCAGGGGCTGGCCCTCCCTGCCACCTGGGAGGGGATACGGACAGTCTCGGGGGGGCGGCCGGGGGCCTCTGGGGAGAGCACAGGAACAGGCCAAGCTGCTCGGAGCAGAAGAGGGGAGCAGGTGTGCTCCCAGGCCCACTTCGGCAGGGGCGGGACTCCAGGAGGCGGGGGGCTCAGCCGGCAGACAGTGGGTGACTGACCCCAGGGCCAAAGTGCCCTGGGCAGGAGGGGCCGGCCTAGGGCACGAGCCGTCCTCTGGGAGATGCCGCTGCCTCTGAGGTGGCAAGTGTGGAAAGAGAAGGGCGGGCTGAGGACGTGCGGCCCGCAGACCAGCAAGGGCCCAGTACGGCCTGACCACGTGCCGGCCGGCAGCCTCTCACCAGCATGAGACAGGGTCACCACACAGGGGCAGTGAGAGCCCTGCGCTGTGCCCCCCAGGGAGGGCTGTGCCCCCCAGGGAGGGCTGTGCCGCCCGGGCAGCGGCTGCTGATCTGAGCAGACGCACAGGGCCGCGGCTGCCCGGTGGCCTTCTCACTTACCAGGGTGATGTCCCGAGAGGCGGCCGCGGCGCTCATGTGCAGGCTGGGCTGTCGGACAGAGCTGCTGCAGTCCAGGGCGCGTGCAAAGGTGCCCACGGAGCTGGGGAGGAGGAGAGACGCTGACCACTGGAGCGGACAAGCAGGAGGAGCGGCCGGACCAAGCCAGACACGCAGAGGCGTCCAGACTCGGCTGTCTCGGGAAGGAACACTGTGGTCTGGAGCGCGGGGACGTCGTTTCTGAGACCTCGCAGACCTCTTCTTACAAAAGAGAGCCTTCAGGTCCTGAGGCTCAGGACCCCATTCCTACACTGTTTCCGACGGCACCCGGCCCAGGCGCCTTCTGGGCGTGTGGCCCCCGTGTGCTCGCAGGAGCTCCCCTCCTGCTGTCCCAGCCCAGGGACCCCTGGGGGGCCGGCCTGGGCAGAAGCTGCTCCTCGGAGGGCTGCCCCTTTGTGCCCAGGAGGCCCTGCGCCTCCAGGCCACATGTGCCCAGTCCTGGAGCCGGACGAGCAAGCCCTACCGTCCGGGGAAAGAGCCCCCATCTGCGGCCGGCTTACGTGGCCTCGGCTGGCGGGCGGCCCCTGAGGTCCACAGGTCGGGCTGCCTCCTGGACCCAGGGACCCAGCAGCCCCCCAGAGCCGGCTCCACCTTTAGGGAAGGGCCAGGCCCCACCCTGCAGGCCTCCCTAGGAGCCACGAGGGGGTCTCAACAGAGCAGGGCCCCGGACCCTCTAACCTCCCAGGCCCTTCACTGGGGGACGCCCTGTAGGACAGGCACCCAACGCCCACCGCAGGGGCGGGGCAGTGGCTCAGGCCCCGTGCCGGCTTGCGCCCGGGGGTCAGGCAGGACGTGGCCGCCCCAGCCCAGCACTCACCGGGCCACCACCAGGAACTGGTCGATCTGCTTGTCCACCAGCGGGTTGTGAACCTCCCACACCTTGGTCTCCAGCTTGGCCTGGTCTCGGCCGTCCTCCTCGCCTAGGAGGACGAAACACTGCGCGGTGAGAACACCGAGGCCGTGAGAAGACCCCCGCAGCTCCGCTTGGAGCCCAGGGTTGGACGAGGTACCAGGCCGCTGAGGCGGGGAGCGGGCTGGGAGGGCGAGTGAGCCCAGGGACGAGGCGACGGCGCGCGTGCGCACACACACGCGAGCAGGCACGTGCACGCACGGGGCGGTCGGGCCCAGAGCTCCAGGGCGCGCTCAACACACGATGGCCTTCACCTCTGGAAACAGTGGGCGCCTGGGGCTGGCAGCCCGTGGCCCCCGTGGAGGAGCTTGAAGAGGTGCCGTCGGGAGGGCCCAGGGAGCACAGCCAGCTGGACAGAGGGGTGCAGCGGCTCGGACCTGACCAATCAACTCTTTCCTCTGAGGCTCTGCGGGGTGGGGTGCGGCTGCGCCCAGCCCCCAGCGGCAGCCCTGCCACAACGAGGACACTGATGTCAACTCAGTGCGGACCCACGCCTGCCACCCAAGGGCGCCCTCGGCGTCAAAAGCCTCCGTCTTGGGGCCTCTTCCCTCTGCAGGCGGGAGCCCCACTCCTCACCCTGTATGCGGTGGGCATGGGGCTCAGGGCCCAGCCAGGAGGGTTTCTCTCCTGGGCAGCTGCCCATGCCAAGCGCCACCTGCCACGTGCTCCAGGCTGCAAGGGGCAGACGAGGCCAGCACGAGGGTCCAGAGAACGCCCGCCCCGAGGTCACAACCCCGCTCAGCTCAGGCGCTCCGCCTGCACGTCTGCAGACCCTCTCAGCCTCTGTCGCTCTCTGTGGCGACCAACTTCCAGACCCAGGGCAGGACCCCTGACGGCACTCAGCAAGCCCGCGGGAGCCCTGTGCGAGCGCGGTCATGCAGGGCCGGGCACGGCTGGAAGTCACCAAGGAAATACGTGCTCCCTCGCCCTGGGGAAGGTCAGGCCCTGCTAGGCCCCAGGGGACGGCGCCGGGCCAGAGGCTCACAGGAGAGAAGCCCTGCACTGCAGACCGACCCGGGGGTGGGAACGAAGAGATCTGAGGGGTCGGGGTCCTGGGGGCTGCATCTGTAGGACGAACACAGGTGGGATTTTCCCGGTGTCGTGGGTAGGCTCCTTCCTGGTGGTGACTCGGCACGGAGAGCCCTCCCCAGGGACAGTGGGTACCAAGGAAGGCAGGGCCCCCACTCCTGGATCCAAGGTCTGCAGGCCGCGACCAGCCCCCAGCGACTGCTGGGCAACTGAGCCCAGAGCCACGGGCACAGCTAGCTGTGGCCCCAGCTGGCGCCCACGCCCGCTGGTGCACCTGCAGACGCCTCACGCGCCCAAGGCAGGGGCACAGCTTCACCCGCTGGGAAGGGTCCAGGCTCCAGGAGGAGAACAGGGAACTGAGGCCTAGGCCGACCCCACCTCGCCCCAGCAGCCCAGGGGTCGGGAGGAGGAAGGGCTGTAGGGATGCCGCCCCTGGCCCTGGGGCTGCAGGCAGGGCTTCCCCGGGGCACCCTGAGACCAGAGACGCGTCCTCCCGCCAAGCACCCAGGGCTGGCCAGAAAGCAAGGTCCTCGGACGTTCCAGCCACTCAGTGTTCTCCTGTGGCCGCCGCTGTTTCCCACTGGATGTGGCCCTTTATCCTCAGCCAGGCTGGCTGGGATGGTGTAGACCAGGAGGCCCCACGGGGCCACTGGAGGATGCCCATCCCTGGAGCGGGGCCCGGGTGCCAGGCGCACCCCCCCAGCAGGAGGACGGGCTGCACCAGGAGACCAGCTGGGCCAGCGCATCTGACCCTGCGCAAGTGCGGGGGCCCCCACAAGTGACGCGAGTGGCCCCAGGGCAGGACCACAGGGCAGAGCGCCAGGGCTGGTGGGACGGGCAGCCTCACCCCACCTGGGACGGAGCCGGACACCCACGAACAAAGGGAACCGCCCCCACCAGGTGCTTCCCGTTAGCCCTCCTTCTCACATCCGACCGGCGGCAGGAACCCCCATAAGACAGAGACAGAGACCAAGACCAACCAACGGGGGAGGCAAATGTGTGTGTGTGTGTGTGTGTGTGTGTGTAAGATGCACACGCGTGGGAGGTGTGGCGCGCGTGTGCGCTCGTGCGCGTGTGCAGCAGGAAACACGCACACAGGCCGAGAGCGGATGTTTAGGTCAAGCGGACCAGCTTCTGGGGATCAGGGGTTGCGCCCCCGAAAGGAGCAGCAGCCACGGAAAGAGGGGACGTCTGGCATTTCCACAGCACAGGGGAAACCGAGGCACAGACCACAGGGGAGCCGAGCCCAACCCGCAGCCCCACAGGTGCTGGGGACGCTCGCCAGGAGGACACCGCGCTCCTGAGGGACACCTGGGCGCCACGCGGGGATGACCCTGCACACAGGGGACCACTCCGCAGGAGCACAGGCTCCGAAGAGAGCGCCATCCCGGGCAAGCAAGCGCGCAGGTCAGCCGTCGGGCCTGCCGCACAGCAACTACGCGGCCGCGCAGGAAGGAAGTGGGGGAGGGGAGGTGGCGGGTACCACGAGGCCCGGACCCCGCCGCGCTCCCGGTCAACCTGAGCTGCCTGAATGTGGCCACCACCCAAGTGACCCGGGCTCAACCACATGGCCCCAGAAGGAAGCCCGCCAAACGGCGCCCCAAGCCAGACAGCACCGGCCTTGCTGGTCACCGCGGGTCCACGTTCCTGCCTGGGCAGCTTGGTCGGGGACAGAACGGGCTGAGAAGCTGGGAGTCAAGCCCGCCCACGACCCCCGGGCTGCTGAGGACTGAAGGGCAGGGGAGCTGCCACCGCGTCCCCGTGCACTTCAGCCTCGCGGACGGCACCACCCGCCAGAAGTCAGTGAAACAGGCAGATCCATTCAAACGAGTTTTTGGGAGAGAAAAAGGGCTTCGAAAAGGTTATGAAAACAACTGACGAAAGGAAACAAAATCTGCAGGTGCCAGAGAGGGTCCGACGACCCCTCCTGCTGGGGGTCCTGGGGCTTGCCGCCCCATCCCAACACCCAGAGGCCCCCGCCCTCCCCGCCAGCCCCCCGGCCCACCCTACCTTCTTTCAGCAGGTCGGTGATGTCCGCCTGGTACCGGTTCCCGACACGGATCTCCCCCTTGTCAGCCAGGAGGGTCTTCTGCTGGGGGTCATAGACGAGAGAGTAGAAGAAGAAGTCCTGGAAAACAGCACACGGGGCGGCGTCAATACACAGCACCCTCGGCCACGCTCGTGGGAGGTCAGCAGACGGGAGGGGCGACCGTCGGGGAGACACAGAGAGCTGACGGGTCAGCAGGCTTGAGAGCGCAGGGGAGGCAGCTGTGGCGCCAGTTCCCCACACTGCCACGTGCCCACCACAGCAACAGTTTGAAAACTGAGTTTATGAGAGCATTTCACAGCAACAAAAATCCGAAGGCATCTGGGAACGAAGCTGACAGATTCTGGGCACGTCCTTTGAGAAGATAGTGCCGTTTTCGTGCAGTTGTCACAGGAGATGTACACAAAGGGGGTTACGTTACAGAATGTTCTGGACTCGGTGCCCAGAGCTGTCAGCGGAGCAGCAGCCTGCGGCCCTCAGCCTCGGAGCCTGTCTTCACCCCACACGCCTGCGCCCAGGCTGTTCCGGCTGGAACTGGCACAGTCCGGCCCTCCTGGCCCTTCGCTGCCTGGCACTCCACGTGCCGAAGCTGCTTCTCAGAAGCTGCGTTTAGCTGGCTTGGGCTGCTCTGCAGAAACCAGCCTGCCGACCCTGGGCTTCCCCGGGGGTCTCCCCGTGTACGCCGAGGGTCGCGGCACCCCGTGCCAGGACTGCTACCTGGCCCCGTGTCCCCGTGCCGCCTTTCTTAGTCCCTTGTGGTTGCTTCTCGCGGCCTCTGCTCCCCGGCGGCGGCCAGCTCCTGCGTCGGCGCCAAGGGCTCCTCTGGGTGCGGGTCCGTGCAGGCTGCGGCTGCACCCGCAGCCGAGGACCGACTCCCTGAGGCCCGAGCAGGATGGCGGGCCTGGGCGCAGTCAGTCGATTCTTGCCCGGGGCCGCCCAGACCGGGAGGGGAGGCCGTCCCAGTGGGCTGCCTGCCGTCTCAGGCTAAGAGCCACCCACCCCTAGACAGGTGAGCGAGAGCAGCAGAAACCACGAGGCGTGCGCCCAGGACACACACAGGTCCCCGAACGGGGCCCACGCGCTCGCCACTGCCGGACACCAAGTGGTTCACAGCCGCCGTTTTGCTCACGGCCGTCCCTCCGCGTCACCACCTCTGTGTGGCTGTCACTCAGGGGTCTTTCTAAACTGCAGACAACAGCCCCCAGTGGACGCACGCCTGGGGGCCACGGCCCCTGCTCTGTCCCGTGGGCAGGCACGCGGCGGCTCCCTGGAGCCCGGGCTGCCCTGGGGGCTCTTCAGCGCCGACTCCAGGCAGCGTCCTCCTGGTGGTGCTCCAACGCCTGATGGAGTCAGGCCTCGGTGAGGCCACGGCACCGGGCTTGCCCTCCCTCGCTGGACTGCTGTCACCATGGTCCACGGTCCGACCCCCCGTCCACCTTGCCCCTCTGGGCCCCCGGGAAGAGCCGGGCCCTGCCTCGGGGAGAGGGAACTGTGGCTGAGAACAAGCGTCGCCCACAGACGATGACACTCCTGCTAGGAGCTGCGGGGTGGCCGCACGCAGGTCCCAGGGGAGCCCGCAGTGCGTGGGGACACGCAGGGAGGGGACCCCGGACCCACAACCACTCCTCGCCTGGCCCCAGGAGCTCCCTTACACTGCGACCTGTCCCACTAGGTAACACCCGTGCCCGCGCCGCTCCTGACCCCGCTGGCCTGCCATCGTCCCCAAACACGCTTCTCGCTGCTCCCAGGACTCACGCGTGCACCCTCTGGGGACGTTTTCGGTCGTTCCGCCTCGGGGGAGGGGCGCTGGGCGGGCAGCACGCACCCGCCGGGTGTCACCGCGGGCTCAGGGCGAGCAGCTCGGGGGTCACAGCAAGGCCCAGGCACCGGCCGCCGTGGCTCCCCTCCCACCCTGGTCTGGGATGAGGAGGTCGGTGCCCTGGCCCCAGACCCTGGCAGCACTACGGTTTCGGTTTCCTAAGCTCAGAAACCCTCTGGCTGCCTGGCCAACACAGTCGTGGGTCAACCCAGCGAAGACTGGAGACGGTGGCCTGGACTGCAGTAGGGCCACACGCCCGCTGGGGAAGCCTGACGGCGACCACGGCGGCCAGCACGGGTCCCATCGTCCCCTCCAGGACGAGTCGTGCCCCTCCTGGGGGGCGGGGGTGGTGGGGAGAGCAGACCCCCGGGAGCCGTCACGCCCACTTTGGGCCCTCACTGTGGAGGTGCGAGGAGTGGGGACTGCACGGGACACCGGGAAGGGCCGTGACGGCGCCTGGCCTCAGGGCGCCACGGGTGGGGAAGGGCCTGAGCCCAGCGTGAGGTGGGAGCAGCAACGCCCACCCAGACCAGACCAGCGGAGCCAGGATCCGCCTCTGCCCCCCCGCAAGCCCCAGCCCATGGCCGGGTCTCACCTCCCGTTCCAGGTAGGACTTGAGGGACTCAGTCTCGTTGAGCAAAGTGACGCTGCACTTCCCTCTGCAAGATAAGGGCGCGCGTCAGGGGAGCTGGGCAGACTCCCTCGGCCCGCCCCCGGCCCCCGGGCACCTGACGTGGGTGGCGGGACTCCCTCGGGCCCGCCCCCGGCCCCCGGGTACCTGATGTGGGTGGCGGGCAGTGACTCCAGCTGTCTGGAGAGGAAGAGCTCTCGATGCCTCAGCTGGTGCTTGAGCTTCTCGGGCAGGTCTGCCATTTCTGGGTTCTCCATTTCCTCCTCTGTTTCACCTGAAGGACACAGAGCTCCCGTGAGCTGGTCCCAGAGACACACGCTCAGGCGGCTGGACAAAGGCCCACACGCTGGCTGCACAGGCCCCTCCCCACGCTGGACCCGGGGCAGGTGGCAGTGTAGGTCCCCGCAGCGCACCCCAGAAGCCCCGGGCATCTGAGCAGGAAGGAGGACAATGTCCTGTGCTGGCCTGGGAAGCAGCACGTCAGAGAAAGAAGGGAAAGCGAGACAGCAGCTGCTGCACGTCCAGGACAGGGGGGCAGGACCCACCATGCCCCGCAGCCCTCCCTGCGCCAGGAACCCCTCAGGCCTGCCTCACAGCAGGGCACACAGGCGCGGGCACACGGGCAGCCCGGCGCACAGACCTCAGGACCCTCCCGCAGGGGCGGCTCTTACCTTCCTCGCCGTTGTCGGCCCCCGATCCGGTTTTATAGCAGACCGACAGGGCTGTGTAACAGACAGACAGCACCCAGATGGCGGGTCAGCGACAGCGTGCCACGCTACTCACTCCCTGCCCGGCCTGGACTGAGGGCTGTGAGGCCAGGAAGCAGGGTGGACAAGGGGGCCGCGGACCACCCAGCCAAAGACAGAGAACACCTGAGCCTCTGGACATCCCTGCTAGCTGACCTCAGCTCCTGCCAACCCCACGCCCACGCTGCCCAAGACTCTCCAAGCAGAGCCCCAGACAAGCCTGGGCAGCGAGGCCCTGCTACCTGCACACAGAACACACCTGCCCCTACGAAGTCGGGAGAAGCAAGGACGGGGCGGGGGACACGGCCGAGCCACAGCGTGGGGGGGCGGGGGCGGGGGACGTGTCCCAAGGCCGGTCAGCAACGCGTGCTTCCTGCCTGCGGATGGTGATCCGGGGGGCCTCGGCCACACCTCCAGGGCTGGGCCATCGATGGGCACAGGGAAAGCCTGAAACTCGAAACTGGCATGCGGTGGGGCTGTGGAAGGTCTCCACGATGTGGACCCCAGCACATGCAGCCCTGGGGCTGGAGTGCCCCCAAACACACACTGGCGGTCTGGGGTCGTGCACAGTGGGGTGGGGGAAGCCAGACGCATGGCGAAACCCATCCTCTGCCCCAAGACCCAAAGGTAGGGAGGGGCGTGGAGCCCAGCCCCCCCAGGCTCTGGGCCACCACAAGGCCCCTGGCCCTCTGCTGCCCTCCTGTGGTGGCTGCAAGGAGTCCTGGTGCCCCTGGGCAGGGGACACGCCCCCCGCCCCCCAAAAAAAACCCTGGTTGCAGCAGCTCAGACGGAGGTCAAGGCTAGGGGCGGGGGCGCTGGGGGAAGAGGGGCAGGGCCAGTCTGCCCGGGCCGTGGGCGATGGGAGCCTGGCCTCGGCACCTCCCTGCCCACTCCCGGGGACGTCACAAGCACCCGGAAGCCGGCCCACCACCCCCACACCTTATCCTGCTCACGCCTGTCCGGTGACGGCCCCGCTGGCCCCGCAGCATGGCTAGGGACCGGGCCGGGGGCAGCCACCCTGGCCCCTGCCCGCGACAGGCCCTTGGGCATCCATTCCGGGTCTGCAGGCACTACCCCTCCCTGTCCTGAAACTAGCTCACAGTGGCTCTGAGACCCCCAGCCCACCAGGGCTCCCTGCCATCAGCAACGGTGAGGAGGGACCCAGCAACGCACACCCCAGGGCCACGCTTAAGGCCTCAGGGGTGGCCAGGGTTTGGGCCAGGCCAACCTCCAGCCCCCGGGAGACCAGGAGAGAGCCTCCCCACAGCCCCCAGACCCTGTCCCCAGCGGACCCTCAAACGAGCGTGGGCTGTGGCGCTTGGCCTCTAGGAACCCAGGGCACATGGCCCCTGGCACAAAAGCCCCTCCCTCTGGGATCCAGGGTGCCCGGGCCCTGGGCTCAGAGCTGGGGGGCCTTCCCCACAAGGCCCAGGCAGGCTCTGGGCTCCCACCCTACGCCAGCTCAGCTCACACACCCTACTGGCTCTCCCGAGCCCCTGCAGCTGGTTCTGGGGGGTTGCAGGGAGGACCTGTCACCTGTGCCCACTGTCCCCTCGGGCAAGGCCTTGGTCTCAGGACAGCTCTGTGGGAGGGGGCCACACACCTCGAGACAGGGCCGTGGCGGAGCAAAATGTGGCCTGGAGACCCCAGCAAGGGCTCTACCGTTCCGGGGAGGCCTATGTGGCCCCAGGGCATCTGTGCTGCACCAGGGGCTGGACGTCCTGGTAGGGGCAGGGCGGAAGCTTGTCCCTCAGGCCCCCGGGCCCAGAAGAAACTCGAGTAGCTAATCTGACCGTGCAGTGGGCTCCCCTGGGTCTCTACCCCTCCTGCCAGAAGGGCCCGCAGAGTGTCCCTACACCCATGCCCTGACGCTGGGCGAGGCCCTGGGCAGCGAGGTGGACCAGCCTCGCCCCAGCTGCAGTGAGCTCACAGATGCGCACACCAGGAGAGTCAACCCCGAGAAACGTGGTTTCTGCACAAACCACTGCGAGACGGAGCAGGCAGTACAGGCTCCTGAGAAAACAGCCGAGGCCCCGCACTGAGAGGCAGTGAGCTGGTGGGAGCGGGTGGCCTCCTCAGAGCAGCACACCCCGTGCGCGTGACACGTGTTCCCTGCAGCTTGGCTCTAAGTCCCCGGCAAGGAGCTTTCCCTGCACGCAGAAGCCCCGCCGGCACCGCAGGGCCTCTGCCCACCCTGCCAGCTCCAACACTTCTGCAGGACCCCCTCCTCCCACGGGTCTCAGGGCCTAACACCTGGACAAGCTCCCCCCGGGGGCCTGAGAGCAGGAGAGCCTGGGCCCGTGGACACAGCGCGCCGTGTGCCGAGGGGCAGGGGCTGCAGTCGCTCTGGGCTGAGCAGCAGACACGGGGAGGAGATCCTCTGTCATCGACACCCGCAGGTCACCTACCGCCAGGGCCACCCCCAAGGCCCCCGTCAGCGTCCTGACAGCATGAACGCGAGCCCGCATGCTGACACCTGCAGGGCCAGCGACTGCACAGACCACTCCACTGGGCCACGCAGCTGTGCACCCCCAAGACCCCGGCTCTTTTCCTCGGCACCGGGAGGCCAGAGTGCTGGGGTGGTGGGCACAGGCTTTAGGGTGGGAGGCTGAGAGGCACTGTATCCCATCTCTGTCCCCTCTGGGCACAGCCTCAGGGTCCACCACTGGCGTGCCACAGGGACGCTGCTGACAGAGGCCAAAACCCAAAGGTGGGATCCCATCCTCCCATGAGGCCAGACAAGGCCGGCAAAGAACCGGCTGCTCCCTCAGGGTCGGCTGCACAGCCTGCGGCCACCCTGCGTGGTGCAGAGGCCTGGCCTGGACAAGAGCGCCAGCGGCCCTGCCCCTCCCCGCCACGGGCCTGGAGCCCAGGGCCCAGCACTCCCTGCGCCTTCCAAGGAGTGGTCCAACCAAGGATCTGCAAAGTCCCCCAATTAAACTCCTCAGGTAGATGAGCGCAGCCACACCCTAGGACAAGCACGGCCAGGGTCGCTTCTCAGAGAAGGAAGGAGGCCCCAGGGACATGCAAGGACTTCAGTCTACACCCGCCCGGGGGCTGAGGTGCAGCTACAGGCGGGCTGGAGAGGGGGGCTGGGAAACTCACTGGCGTGCTTGTCGGCCAGGGCGATGAGCGTGCTGGAGATGTCCCGCCTTCGGTAGAAGCACACCACCTTGGCCTCCACGTTCCCGTTGGCCGTCTGCAACAGCAAGGCAGGGTCTAAGGCACGCGTGCCCCCGCGGGCCTGCGGCTCCCCGCAGGGGTGTCCCCCAGACGGGGCCTCAGGTGTGACCGGGGACGGGCTCGTCATGCGGAGCCCGTGCCCCAGGGAGGGCCCTGGAGGGCAGCGGCAACGCTGGCTGACGGAGGGGACGCACACCGGACCTAAACCGAGTCTGCACCCCCAACTCCTGTCCTATCCCGAGCCGCCTGAGGACACCAGGTGGACCCCGGCCACCAGAAAGGCCAGCTCTGCCTTGGCCTCGGGAGCTGCCCCTTCCTTTCGGGCACCAGAGGGGGTGTGATCAAGGACAACGACTGCGGGCCTCCGTCACCCGCCACGAGCAGAAACCTGGGCAGCACCCGAGAGGCGCGGCCCTGAGGCCTGGACCCGCCTCCAAGGGGCAGGGCGGCGCGGCGGGGCTCAGCGGCGGCCTCGGCACCAGGATGGGCGGCAGCGGCCAGGACTGACCTCCACCCGGCGGCTCCCGCACCCGGGCTTGCAAAGCGTCCCACGAACGCGGACAGAACGAGCAGCAGCAAGGACGCCGTGAGGCCCGCGGGGTGGTAACCTCATACCGAGAACGTGTTTTTTCTTAACTAACGAGTTTACAAATTTTAATAACGACGCGAGGATTTTACCACAATTCTCAGCTTTGTGGGCTTAGCACCGCAGCGTTTATAACATCAAACAGAATCATCTTTATGAAAAGTATTTCCCTCTTAGTCATTAAACTCCATTAGACCAGGAATTTTCCCAAGAAAAAGCCTTCGGAATTTTTCACATCACTGAGCGCAAGTTCAAAGCGCTATCAGCCCCGCTGCTTTACAGGTTCATCACACAACTGCAGAGCGCACGCCGATGAAAACCAGCCTCACTCCAGTCCACGAAGGAATGGAAAGGGCATGCAGAATTCTTCCAGGAAAGCCGAGATCAAGTATCAAAACAAGTGAGCGTGAGGGCCTGAAGATGACGCGTCCGTCTTCGGCATGTGGAGACTGGGTTTTTAGAAGCACGACTTGTCAGCTTGTCAGCACGGCTGTGTCAGACCCGTAAACATCTGCAGTGTTCAAGGGTGCCCAGAGTTTTGCAAGATGGGATTCCCAGACCGAAAAGCGCCTCGCAGAAATGGTCCTGGAGACTGTCCGCTGAGCTTGGAACGACGAGGGGCCTTCAACACGATGGAGATGACCTGACACCGCGTCAGGACCACAGAAGCAACTGGACAGAGTCTAGAAGGACCACGCGAGAGCGTCCCGCGGCAGCCACGGTCCCGGCCTCCAGGAGCACCTGGGCCTCGCGTCTCAGGGCTTTGTCTGAGTCTCTGAGCCACGGAGGCTGCCCCCAGCGGGCCTGTGGAGTCGCAGCAATGCCCCCTCCTGGATCCACACCAGGTGCAGCCCCTCCCAGGGGCCCCCGAGAACGCGCACCTCCTGGGGTTGTGCTTTGCTCCGCACAGCCTCAGCTCTGCGAGCCTGGCTTGGGCCGGACCCTGGAGACCCAGGGCTCCAGAGCGCTCTTCCCTCCGGTGCTCTGCCTGGACCCCTGCTGCCTCGCCCCTCACACCCCCCACGTGTCTCCTGCACCTGCCCGCATCTCCCCCCGGGCTGGGGTCCCAAAGGGCCTGTGGGAGGAAAGCTGGGACGACCGCAGGGCACCCTCGCCCGTTTCCTGTCTCCACGGAGGCCGGCTCAGCGGCCCGGGAGCGAGGGCAGGACGGCAGGGGGCCTTCCCACAGGCTGGGGGTGGCTACGGCTCGGGAGCAGGCGGAGTGGGGTCCTTGGCCCCCCAGGAGGACCCTGCTGGAGGACAACGTGGGATGCGGGGAGATGTCCCACTGGGGTCAGCGGCGTCTGCCTTTCATCCTTTGCTGGACTTTTCGGAGACTCCCACACCCCACGGTCCAACCTGCCTCCCTAAAACCTGGCTTCTAATCCCACGAAAGAGGCTTCCCGGGAGGCCTCCGCCCGTCCTCTGGTCCCCTCTGGGCCTCTCCTGCCTAGCTGGCACCCAGCCGGCCCGCACGGGGCCTGGTCCCCACGCCGCCCCCCCCACGCCTGTCCCGAGGGTCTGCCCTCCGCGCCCCCCTCCACGCACCCCCGTTCTCACCCCCCCGCCAGCCTTTTCCCGTGCTTTCACAACAGCAATTTTCTCCAGCAGTGTAAAGATTTAACTCTTCATGAAAACAACGTAAATGCCACATACATCCAATCAAAGTTCTAAGAAAACTCGACAGTTACTTTGAAAGGTCCCGGGAGGGCCGGGGGAACTGGTGTCGGGCACGGCCCAGGAGAGGGGCCCCGAGGGGCTCAAAAGACCTGGGCTTTGCCAAGGAAACTCATTTTAGACTTGTTTTCATTTACAGAAAAGAGACAGAGCGCAGAGCAACCCCGCACCCCCTGCCCCAGTCTACATGCCCCCCCTTCCTCCTGACCCCTCAGTGCTCACTCCAGGGTCCGCTCCAGGGCCCCGCCAGGACCCCGCGCCACCCCCCGCTGCTCTGGGCGGCGGCATGGGGACTGGTCAGCGGCCCGCAGGGTGCCCTCCGCCGGGGCGCCCGCTGTCCTGGGGGCTGGACGGGGCTGTGGCTCTGGAGGACCTTGGGGTGGGGGCATTTTCTCAGGCCACTCCTCTGCTTGCAGGGCCCTCGTCTCCTCTGACTCCTACTAACTGGACGTTGGGCCGTTGGAGGACTCTCTACTTTTCTGAGTTTTCTCTCTGTGTTTTCGTCCCAGTTTCTGCTACTGACTTCCAGGAGCCTCTTCTCACTCCCGAGTCTCCCCAGTCACAGCGGCCGCCACGTCTCTCTGAGGATGCCCCCGGCTCGTCTGGCCTCAGTTTCCTCTGCGCCCTCATCAGCTCTCTCCTCGGTTTCTTTTGATGGATCTCACGGTGGAAGCCGTCCTCCCTGCTCCGTCCAGGTCGCAGGCTGAGAGCAGGCGTTTTGCTGGGACGCGACGCCAGCGGCTCAGATCTGCCCCCAGAGAGCACCCTCCGTCTCCACACGGAGACTGCACACGAGGCTGCCCAGCTTCCTGGGGCCGTCAGGGGAGGGCCCTCAAACTGACCCCGTTTTCAGCCCCTGCCTGAACTACAATCGTCTGGGCTGTGCCCATCTCTCCAGCCAGGACGAAGCCCCCATGCCCCGTGGGGTGGAAGGGGAGGCCAGCAGGGGTGCAGGGCTCCGAGGACCCCGAGGGCCACAGCAGACATCCGTGCTCCCCGGTGCTTTGGACCCACGCCCCTTTCCACCACCCCACCCGGCAGAGCTTCCTGGTGCCCACACTTGCGTCCACCCTCACGGGGCGGCACTGCCTCTCCCTCACACACGTGGCGTGTCGCGGCCAGAGTGAGGGCACCGTGGCCACCCTGCGACCACAGGCTGCCACGGCCCCCCCTGCCAGGACGACTCCACGCAGAGGCCTGGCCCCCAGCCACGCCTTCAGTGATCCGCACGGGGTGGGGCGGGACAGACACCTGCTCCCATCGCAGCAGCGGGCACGGGCTGCACCCTCCGCCCTACGGCTCCAGTGGGCGGAAAGCAGGGCTCGGGGGAGGCGCCCGCCAGCGTACTGGTTCCAGCGGTGTGGTGGCCTCACGGGACATCCGGCCACCGCCCCCAGCCCCGGTCACTGACACGCCCAGGCCGGGGCTCAGGCTTCGGGGCACGGGCACGCCGCCCATCTCCTGGTCCCAGCAGGCACGGCCTTAGGGTCGGGGTGCCGCCACGGCTAGTCTGATCCTTGGGAGACCGGCACCCTGACCTTCCCGCCCCACCCTACATGGTCCTGAGAATCGGCTGCACCGCCCCAAGGCCTGAGGTCCAGGAAAGCAGCCCCTCCCCTGCTGGCCACACAGAGGCACAACAAGGTGGCCCCTAGCCAACACGAGTGACAACAGGGCTTCCGGGACGGGGGCTGCTCCAGGGCGGGGGTCCACAGCCGCCCTTCTGCAGGAACCAGGGGAGAGAGAAGCGGCAGAGCTAAGGGCCCTGCTGACCGGGCACCGCCGTGGCCGCAGCCGTGGCCTCAGAGGAGGGTCACACCGATGCCCTCTCCCCCAGTACCCCCGCCAACGCCTCCAACTAAGGAGGGCGGCAGGAAACGTGGGGGGGCTTCCCCCACCGGGCTTGGGGGTCTGCACGGGACAGCGCCCACTCCTCTGACCAAAGAGGCCATTCTGAACCTGTGAGCCCATGCCCACCGCGCCCCACCAGGCCCAGGAGGGCCCCGCCCCCTAATCCACTGGTAAGCGCCTGCCCAGGATGCTCGGCAGACATGGGACGAGAGAGGAGGGAGACGGGCAGGGGACCTTGGGGCTGTGGGCGCCCAGGCGGCTTCCTTCACTCCTCAGCTGGAACCATCCAACCCAGACCCTCTCCTAACACCCTACCAGGGACCCGCAGGGATGGGCTCTCCGGGGAGGGGCACCCCCGCCCCCCAGCAGGGACGGGGCCGCACGCTACCTTGTTGAGCTCCTCGATCCTCCGGATCAGGTACGGGTTGCTGGAGGAGTTCTCGAAGTAGACGTAGTCTGCAAACGGGCGAGAGCGCGTCAGCCTCGCGAGTCCGCCAGCCTGGGAGCCGGCCCCCCGCTCGCCCGCGGCCCGGCTGCATCTGCGGCGGCAGGCGGGGGCCAGGCTCAGGCGGGGTGTGGGGGGCCGCGGGGGCTGCAGCCGGCCCGGAGGGGGCCCCAAGAGCGGCACCGCCAGGGCGGGAAGGACGGCCACAGGCACTGCTACGGCCGGCCCCAGAGACCACGTCGGCATGGAGGCTGCCAGGCCCCGGCCATCCCCCCATGCACATCCCCCGGCGTCCCACCACCTCTCCTCCAAAGACAAAAGAGCTGAACGGAGGCCGGGGCTTTCCGGGTGGAGGAGAAACGGAGCTCGCCGGGGCGGCACGAGGTCGGGGGCCCAGGGGAGCGGGGTCCTGAGGGTGCTGCCGCCCTGCCGGGTCCCCCAGACTTCAAGTCAGCACAGGCTCCCCTCACAGAAAAACCACACGTGCTCTCCGTTTCCCCAACGCCCCCAAGGGCGAGTGGGGCTCTGGCTCAGGGAGGCCCCGGGGTCCACCCGGGAAAGCCCAGGACAGCCGCGAGACCAGCCCCGCAGGGGACGGCTGACCGGGAGGCTGTCCTGGCTGGAGTCCGCTGAGGCCTGCACGTGCACACGGCCCAGGTGCCCCCGGACGGAGGTGAAGACCCCGGAGGGATCACAGGAGGGGTGTGCCCGGAGGCTGGCTGGACAGAGAGGCCTGCGGGAGGGGCTGGCCGGCACGAGCTTGTCTCGGGGCGACTGCGGCCACGCTGCACCTCGCTGGGCCGCACACCCCAGATGGGCGGGTTTTGTCGCATGTAGATTTTATCTCAACTAAGCAGTTTTCATAAAGGGCCTCAAATCAATCATCCAAGCTTTCGTTCTAAGAAACTAGATAAAGAGCAAATTAAACCTGAAATAATTACTCCTGCGTGTCAGGAACTGGAAACCACCCAAACGCTCCCCCGGGAGGGTAGGGGGTGGCAGACAGGCAGACAGCAGGTCTGCGTCCAGCGACAGAGTCCCGGCAGCGCCAGGAAAGGTGCCCTGGACACGGGGCAGCGGGGGGCTCGGGGGACTGTGCGTCTTGTGCCCGGGCGGCACTTACACACCTGCCGGCAGCTGCCCTGAGCTTCTGAGGACTGGGCTTCACCGCCTGTAACTCGTGCTTTGGTAGGTGGGGAACAAAGAAAGAGGCAGGAGGGGGAGAGGCAGCAGCAGCGGGAGGAGACACGAGCCTCCCCTGCACCCGCGAAGAGGACGGAGCGCAGAGGCAACCGCCTTCCAAAGGGAGAACGAAGGGAGGGGAGAAGCCCCAGCCCCTCCCCGGCCCAGACAGCGTCGCTGGTGAATCGCACCGAACACGGAAGGGAGGCTGAACACAGTCCACACGAACTCTCCCAGAAAGCACTAGAGCAGGGAGCCCCCGGTGGCTTAGAAGGCCGGACACGGCGAGAGACCACAGGGCAGCGCCCCTCACCAACTTGGAGCACAGCTTCTCAGCACGACCTCTGCACATGGAAGCTGGCCACCCAGCAAGGGGACAACGCCCCTTGACCACTGGGAGTCACACCTGGGGACACGTCGAAATCACAGCAGTGGAATGAAGCAGAAAAACCATCTCAACAGATGCAGAAGAGCTGACGAAACCTACACAATGCCTGATAAAAACTCTGACACGGGGGCTTCCCTGGTGGCGCAGTGGTTGAGAACACGCCTGCCAACGCAGGGGACACGGGTGCCCTGGTCTGGGAAGATCCCACATGCCGCGGAGCAACTAAGCCCATGTGCCACAACTACTGAGCCTGCGCTCGAGAGCCCGCGAGCCACAACTACTGAAGCCCGCGCGCCTAGAGCCCGTGCTCCGCAAGAGAATCCACCGCAATGAGAAGCCCACGCACCGCAACGAAGACCCAACGCCGCCAAAAATAAATAAATTTGTTAAAAAACAAAAAACCTCTGACGCAAACTAGGAATTCAGGGGAACATCCTCGCCTGCTAGCAGGCGTTTACCAAAAACCTACAGTGAAGTCCCGTTTACTGATGAAAACACGGTGCCCTCCCCGAAAGCCGGAAGAGGGCACGGGAGTCGATCCCCTGCACTGCTGCTCACCCACAGGTCCTGGTCGGTGCCACGAGGAGAACAAACACACACATGAAAGGCGTACAGATTGGAAAGGAAGAGAGAAAACTCTCTAAATGCAGAGGACATGACTGTCCACAGAGAAATTCCCAGAGTTTACAAAAAGCTATTAAAACTAATGAGTGAGGGGCTGCTCGTGCCTTGAGATGGGCTGCGTTCTGCCTATGGTATGCGTTGCCCTCTCCATAAACCTGCTTTCACTTAAAAAAGAAAAACGAACGAGCGAGGGTTTAGCAAGCTCATAGGATACAAAAATAGTGTATTAAAAGCACCATTTCCAATAGCTCACACAAGTACTGAAGTATTAACAACCTACAGATCTCTGAAGATCAAAAGTTCTGTGCCAAGATCTGTATGCTGAAAACTACAAAACGCTACTGAGAAAAACCAACAAAATCTAAATAAATCGTAACATAAGACATCATGGATCAAAACACAGACCGTCAACCTTTTTCAGTACAGGGCCAGAGAGTAAATACTTCAGGCTTCGCACAACAAGAGGCTAAACCAAAGACATCACTTGGGTACTAACGTAATACATTTCCACAAACATTCTGCCAATGAAATTAAAATCCAAACAATAATAATTGAGTATACTTTTTTGTGATAATCCTGGCCTACTAAGGAATTCTGCTTTGGGGGAGGACAATTTGCTTCATCGGGGCTCAAGTTCACGTTCTGGATCACGAAAACCCATCGCAACGTCCCTGTTAATGCTGACCTGTGACGCGGCCTCTATGTCTTTCTGCATAAAAAGTACCCAAACAACGATATCCATCTGCAAGCATGAAATTTTAATTGAGCACACTCGTACTGGACTCTCTGAGATTTCTCTCGACCTTTCCCTTTCAGCATTTGTGCAGTGAAGGGTGAACCCAGCAGGCCTGGGTCATCCACACCCTGCACATCCAAAGGAAGGTGTGGCCCCTGACCTGCTCCTGGGAGGTTGCCCCAAAGCCCCTGGAGGGTCCTGCCTGATGGGAGCCTTTGCCCACCTGGGGGCACGGGCCACACAGACCATGCCGACAGTGTGATCTGTGGTGGGCCAGAGATCAACCTGACCTCCGGAGGGCTGGACACTAAGGCCAGCCACGCTGATGGTCAGTCATGGCTACGTGACCGACCTGGATAAACAGCCTGGACATCGAGCTGCGTGTGGTCTCACCACCTGTGGCCCTGGGACAGGCCAGCTGGAAGCCTTGACCTTTTTACCTCTGCTGATTCTGGTGTATATCCTTTTGTTGTACTAAACTCAGCCATGAGTGTGATGGCTTTGCTGACCCAGAACTGCAGCAGGTGACACAGTACAGATGGTGGGGCAGCTCCTCAAGGCAGCTACGTGGCTTCTGAAACACAGAAACCTCCTTCGCACGCGCACCGCGGCCCAGAACACACTGCGGGGACTGTGGTCTGAACGCAGAAAACATGCCCGATGCAAATCTGGGTCGGAATGGAGATCCCATTTCTCGTTTTAACATCTGACGGTAAGAAACCGTATAAAGCAGTTTGGGATTCAAACAACGTCAGTCATCACCAAGATGGATGTACCACAGTATAAGTCTGCAGGAAGGGCCATTTCATGCAATTCTGAGATGAGTTCACAAAGGGCCATCATCAAGCATGCAGCAGAAACGAATTTCCAAAGGCACTCAGCGTTTGATACTCGTGGTTGAGTGTTCTCATTCTGAAAAATTCCAATTTCTGCCCCAAATTTAAGAAATCACAGTAAAATTTAACCACTGCTACGCCCTCAAGCTGCTGCGTGGTAGGGCAAGTCAAGATATTCAGCTTCCACCTTTTATTTTGGCTGTGTTGTGTCTTCACTGCTGCGCACAGGCTTTCTCTAGTTGCGGCGAGCAGTGGCTTCTCTTATTGTGTAGCACAGCCTAGGTCTAGGCGTGCGGGCTTCAGTAGCTGCAGCACGCGAGCTCAGTAGTTACAGTGCATGGGCTTAGCTGCTCCGCAGCATGTGGGATCTTCCTGGACCAGGGGTCAAACCGGTGTCCCCTGCACTGGCAGGCGGATTCTTAACCACTGCACCACCAGGGAAGTCCTCAGCTTCCACTTCTGATAAAAATTCACAGAACTGATGACGGCTGACTCCTCGAGGTCAAGTGCAGCTCACCGCTGACACAACAGGTGGGATGAAGCACGAGACTCAACATTTTGCACAAACGCCTGCTGACAAGCAGCCCGACGGACCACGGGCTCCAGGCACCTGATGTGTTAACAAGCTTTGTCCAGGAGTCCAGCCGAGCTGTTCTGCTCCATACACCAAATTCTGTTCGCACACATAGCAGTCTGTCCTACGAGTCAGTTCACGTGGGTCTGGAGGCTGAGAGGTCAGATGATCTGCCGTCTGCAAGCTGGGGACCGGAGCCAGTGGCGAGAATCAGCCTGAGTCCAAAGGCTGAGCACCAGGAAGCCCGATGTCCAAGGACAGGAGAGGATGGATGACCCAGTGCAACGAGCAGGATGCCAGCCCCGCGCCTCTCCGCGCCATCAGGCCCCACAGACTGGACGCTGCTGTGCTGGGAGGGCTCCGATCCAGGCTGACCTGTCCCACCATGCCCTGGTGGCCGCACCGGAAACGACGTCCCCCCGGCTCCCCGAGCCCAGCCGGGCAGACACAGCATCCTAGTAGAGCCCGCTTCAGTCGGCACGAGGCTGGCATTTTCCCCACTTCTTTGAACATCTCGGCTGTGCCTGGTCCAGGCGGACTCTTCACAGAGGCCGGTCTCCTCATGGGGAGCCCATCCCGCGCACCCCGTGCCCACTCCCAGCCCCTCAACCCGGGCAACCAGCCTCCCAAAGGCTGCTCCTCGGCCAGCTGCCACCACCACGACTGAATGACGCCACCACCAGTAACCGGCTTCGCCTGCCCAGCCGATGAGCAAGCAGACCCCGCTGGAGGCTCTTGTCCGGTTCGCGAACTTCCGTGAAAGAGCCCTGCGGCTGCACCCACACACGCTGCGTCCCTTCGGCACAGCGCCCACGCCCCTAAAGCCACCACCTCCCAAGCCCGGGTGCCCTGCTCGCCCGGCGGGGACGGGAATGCAGACAGGGCTCCGAGCTGCTGAGTTACGACACGTAGGTGTGATTCGCAACGACGGCACCGCAGGTGGGCAGGTGAGCAAGTGAGGTGACCTCACCACCGCTCGACCATACCGAGGCCCCAAAGCAGTGAGGACAAATGCAAACGCACGAGCACGGCTCGTTCCAACACGACTTTATTTATGGGCACTGAGATTTGAATTTCATGGAATTTTCATGTGTCCTAAAGTATTCTTCTTTTGATTTTTTTTCCTCAACCATTTAAAAACGTAGGAACCATTCTTAGCTCATGAGTCACACGAGAACAGGCAGTGGGCCGCAGCCTGCCAGTCCCTGTAGCAGAGGACTCAGTCCTGGTGAAGATGCCAATTCTCCCCCACACTGATCTCAACCATAGTTTCAACGTGATCCCAATCAAGACTCCACAGTTTCTTTCTGTAGAAACCAATAAGCTGATCCTACCCTTTACAGGGGAATCCGAGATGCCAGAACAGGCTCCACAACGTGGAAAAGGACAGTCAGGGGATTCCCGGCGGTCCAGTGGTTAGGGCCCTGCACGCTCACTGCCAAGGGCCCGGTTCAGTCCCTGGCCAGGGAACCAAGATCCCGCAAGCTGCGTGGCACGACCAAAAAGAAAAAGAAAAAGGACAAAAGTTGGAGGATTCCCACCTGATCCAGATTTGCCGTGAAGTTACAGTAATCCAGACGGCGTGGATTGGCACAAGCATGGCCGCATCAATGGAAAAGAGAGGAGGAACAAAGGGCACCATGGCAAACGGGTTGGACCAAGGTGCCTACAGATGGCGGGGGGGGGGGGGCGGTCAAGAGGTTAACAGGTGGAGATGGACAACTGGACGTTCACACGCAAAAGGGGAAGGACCCGAGAACCATCACCTCTACCACACACGAAACAATGAACTCAAGATGGGTCCTACACTTGCAAGTAAAACCTGGAACTATAAAAATTCTACAAGAAAACAGGATAAAATCTTTGTGACCTTGGGGTAGGCAGACTTCATATACTTCTCTCTTGTAAAAGAGAAAATTTGCAAAATACATATCTCGTAAACAACTGAAATCCAGAATATAAAAGAAACTCTCACAACTCAACAGTAAGCTTCTTTCCAATTTTAAAAACCGGGCAAAGGATTTGTCCAGACGCCTGACCAAGGGCACAGGAACGGCAAATAAACACGCGGAAAGGGGGCCAGCAGCACGGATGCTTAGGGAAACGTGAATCAAAACTCTAGTGAGATGACCTGTGTGCCAGTCAGACTCCTGTGCAGAGGACCCAGGACCCTCAGCATCGCTGCCGGGAGCACAGGAAAATAATGCCGCCGCCTTGGAAAGTAATGAGGCTGCACTGCGGACAGGCGACTCCACCAGGCAACCCCACCCCTGGGCACTTTCACCCACGAGAAACACCCATAAGAACAAACGTTCACACTCAAAGCTGAGCACAGGTGCTCACGGTCGGCTTCACTCAACCACCAAAACTGGAAATAGGGGCTTCCCTGGTGGCACAGTGGTTAAGAATCCGCCTGCCAATCCAGGGGACACGGGTTCGAGCCCTGGTCCGGGAAGATCCCACATGCCACAGAGCAACTAAGCCTGTATGCACCACAACTACTGAGCCTGTGCACCAGAGCCCGGGAGCCACAACTACTGAAGCCCGTGTGCCTAGAGCCCGTGCTCCGCAACAAGAGAAGCCATGGCAATGAGAAGCCCGCGCACCGCAACAAAGAGTAGCTCCGCTCGCCGCAACTAAAGAAAGCCCACGCGCAGCAACAAAGACCCAACGCAGCCAAAAATAAATAAAATAAATAAATAAAAAATTATATATAAAAAAAAAACCTGGAAATGGCCCAGCTGTGATCTGAATATCAGGTCCTTCCAAAAGTCACGCTGAAATCCTAACCCCAAAGCCATGGTATCTGGAGGCAGGGCCTTTGGGAGGTGCGTAGGTGGGGCCCGGAGTGGGATTAGTGCTCTTACAGGAGACCCCACAGAGCTCCCCAGACATCGAGGCTGCTGGAGCCTTGACCTGGGGCCTGCAGCCTTCAGAGCTGCAAGAAGTTGGCATCTGTGGCTGCCCAGCCCCCAGCGGCTCACGCCTCGTTACAGCAGCCTGAGGGGCCGAACCGGCCCCAGTGTCCCTTCGCTGCTGAATACACCTCGGTACGTCCATTCGATGGAACCTATTCAGCAAGCAGAGGATGAGCCACCGACACGAGGACAAGTCCTGGACGCGCTGCACCCCATGAAGAAGCCAGCGTGCTGCACGCCGCCCTGTAAAGGCGCTCTGCAGCAGCAGGGGCAGATCGGGGCTGCCAGAGCTGGGGGGGCGCAGGCGGGCTGACTACAGAAGGCCAGAGGGCCACTCGGGTCGCGGAAGCAGTCTAACCGCTACCCCCCCTCCTGGCCTGTTTAGGGCCACACACGTGGGAGCGTGTGCGGCCGTTACACAACGGTGTGCGTCTGCCCAACTCCAAGAACCGCACACGCAAAAGGGTGCTGAAAAGTGTACTTCAATAAACCCAGATTTAAATACAAAAAATACACACAGGCCGCTCCTATTTGTCTCAGTAATGATGTACCCTAATGCCACCACTAACACCGAACTACCCTGAACTGAGCCATCGCCCCATGGGGAGTCCAGGGTCAGGGTCCCACCAGCCTCGGGCCACCTCTTCATCAGCAGATCGACACATAACCTGTCCTCTGTGAGAGTCCATTTAAAGACACCGTATCCGGTACGCATCACATCGTCCATTCATGGGTGCTGGGCCCGTAGCCTCCCTGCGCTTAGGGATACTGGACGCGCTTCATGGCTATGCTGAGGGGCACTTGAAACACCGAAATCTCCAACTAAAAGCTCAAAAATTCAAGTGGCATGGTCCTAAACAGGCCGGGGGACCCATCCCTCGTGGCTCCACTCGTTACACATCAACCTTAGGGAGACGGCGGATTCGCAAAGACGATCCGTGAGGAGTGATGGGGCTGGACAGGATGTGTCCGCTGAGCAAGTGGGCAGGCTGGTCACAGCCAGGAGGCCGCGCGAGGGGAGCCAGCGGGGACAGAGGCCCCACAAGAACACGGGCGCACACCCCAGGAGGGCCGCCAGACCCGTCAGCATCCCTCCAGAACCGCCTCCCACCAGGTCCCCTGGGGCTGGGGACCCCGCGGCGGGAACGGCGGGGCGCCGAAGGAAGCCAGACTCCTGACCCTGCAGGACCGTGTCCGCTTTCACCTGCTGCACCTGGGCCCCACCAAGCCCAGAGCCAGGACGCCTGCACGCGGGCCCCCTCCGCTCCTCTGTCCTCGCCCCGGCAGCTCCAGCTCCCCAGCCAGGCCTCCCGCGTACACACCCCGCTGGACGGAGGCCAGACCCTGACTGGAGGGGCAAGTGGCCGATGACCACGGGGCCCGGCCTCCCTCCAGGGGCTGGAGCACAGGGCGGAGGCTGACGGCCAGTCACGCGGGCGCCAGAGGCCGGGTCCCAGGCCTGAGCACGGCAGGTGTCCCGCACATCTCTGCAGACAGAGGGACAGAGCCGTCCTCACCCGCACGCCGGGGAAAGCCCGGCCGGTGCCCACGGCTGAGTTCACTGGAGCACGTCCCCCCGCGGCCCTGAGCTGAACCCAGTCCCCTCCCACGGGGTGCGGCCGCCTCTGAGAGGCGACCTCCTGCGACCCCCAGGGGAGCCCCGCCCGCGCAGCCCGAGGAGCCCACTCTGCCCGACGTCCAGACGGACCCTCGGGGAGCCAGTGTGGCCGCCTGGACCCCTGCCTTGCAGAGGGCAGGGAGGTGGCGGGCCTGCCCTCCAGGGGTGCCGAGCGCGGGGGTCCCTCTGGGCGTGCCGCAGCCACGCCCCTCGCTCCCGAGGCAAGCAGCCCCCACCTCCGGTCACCACCGCCACACGCGTCACCCAGAGGAACCTGGGCCTCCATCTCAGGGGCCCATGCCCAGCTGGGACCCCCGCACAGCAACAAGAGGGCCAGGACCCAGTCGGGGGGCGATGGGGGGCCACCCAAGGGCGGGGCCGAATCGTGGGGCCCCGAAGATGCTGGGAGTTGACCCCCCACCGCAGGAACCACTAAGCAGTTTGAAGTAGGGGAGACGGAGCAGACCAGCTGCTCAGAAGGGTCATCTCCTCAGGCAGCCCAAGAATCGCAGCCAGGAGAGGATCAGGGCGCTGCAGGGCCGGGAGAGCAGGCGTCCCACGAGAAGGTACAGCTCCAACCTGCATCCCACTGACCGGGAGCAGGGAGGCCGCAGGGGCATGGCCAGCGCAAGACGACGGGCAGCATCCCCGAGGCCACCCCTGGAAGCCCCGCCCGCCAGGCCCTCCCCAGGCACCTCACCCCGACGTCAGCCTGGACCCCCCGGCTGTGGAGACGGCACCAGCACCCTCGTCCGTCCACACAGGGGCCCCCAGAGCCCCTGGAAGGCTGTGCCCACTGCTACAGGACACGGGCCCCCTGCTCCCTGAAGACAGACGGACAGGGGTGCAGGGTGGACAGAGACGGAAGGCAGGACAGGACATTGTGTACAACATCAAACTCTTGAGAGAAGGCAGGCTGGGGGTCATGGGGGGCCTCAGGGCACCCCACCACCCTCACCCCGCCCCGAACTTCAGCGGGAGACAGCTGGGAGGAGGGGCCCCTGTGCCAACCTCACCCAAGCCACCCTTCGGGCCCCGCATGCCAGCACCCACGTCCACATGTCCTGGGAAGGCCACTGCGCACTGCAGGGGTGCCCGCCCTGCCACGTGAGAACGTCCCTGCTGGCCCCGCACAAGTCTGGCATTCTCCCGCGTGTGGGTGCCTTACCTAGTCAAAAGTTAAAATTAAACAAAGAAGCATTTCTGACAACAGGACAGGATACAGATGACAAAGGCAAAAACAGCAGGGGCAACGGAGACACTGTCAAGCTGCCTGGAGGACTAGGGTGTTCCTATCACCTTTTCAAAATATATTTTTAAAAATCAACTATCCGAAAGAATGGGGGTTAATTTCTTACAACGATAGAAGAAAAACAAGAGACGAGACCTGAGGGGAGATGGTTGCAGCCCGCCCATTAAAGACATACCCACCGCCCCAGTGACCGTGGTATCGGTGGCTCCTAGCTGTTGGTTTTTGCTTTCTGTCCTGAAACGTGACAGCACGTCTCTGCACAGAGACAAAAAGAGGTGCCCGCGGTGCCCTCAGTCCATGGCTGGTTCCAGAAGACTGGCCAGGTGCCCCCACTCCCCACGCAGAGCGCAGACCCCAGAGGGAGAGGGTTCGTGGACCCTGACCCCGCCACCCGCGTCCAGGCCTCCTCCACCACATTTGCTGTCACCGCCGAAGGCAACTCTCTGCCCAGGCTGGGTCACTTCCCGGGGAAGAACCAGGCCCTGTCCCCTCCCAGGCTGACCCACTCCGCCCAGCCAGTCAGCTGGCACAGAGCTGCAGCCATGCCTTCGCCCCGCCCAGACATCCTGGCAGGGCCTCGGGACGGCCCGCCAGGTAGAATGCAGGCCACCCAGAGAACGCTGGACTCTGCTAACTACTTTCTAGTGCCTGTCCCTCCCATGCGTTATTTGGTACAAACTTACGCTAAGAAACTGTTTATCTGAAATCCAAACTGAACGGGCATCCTGTACTTTCCTGGCTGAGTCTGGCACCTTTGGAAAAGGTAGAGCATCCTGAGTGGAGACAACAGGGGCGGCGGGGAGGGGGGCTTTCCCAGACTCTGCTCCTGCAGTGCCCCCCAGGCCAGAGCAGGCTGCCCAGGCAGGGCCAAACCCCAGCAAGAGAGGGGCGTACCTTCCTCTGTCTGGGCCCTGAGAAATCCAGACACCGCCCCCCAACCCCGAGCAAGCAGCACCTCAGGACAGGGTGCCAACCTGCCAACACCCCGCCCACCGGAACCACTGGCCTTGCAGACCTGGGGCAGCGCCTTGGGATTCCATACAGAAACTGGGGACGGAACTGCAGGGACCAAGAGGGAGTCCAAGTGGAAGCGGTCCTGCAACGCAGGCCCTGGGAGGGCCTCCAGGACACCCTCAGGGGGACACGCAGACCGCTCCCCTGGAGGAGGCACCGCAGGACACAGAGATCCTGGTCAACACCGTGGGGAAACTGAGGCACGGGAAGGTCTGAGGGTGGCCAGGCCCCCGCTGACTTCGCAGCCAGATAGGTGGCTTGAAGCCCACATGTCAAGGAGTGGACACGAGTGGCGATCGGGGCATCCACGGCCTGGATGGGGCAGGGACAGCTCCCCTTGGAACCAGTCCCCACAGGCAGGCACGGTGGAGGTCCCACCCACTGAAGCAGGGGCTGGCAGAAGTGCCTGGCAGCGGGTGAAAGTGCAGCAGGGGCCAGCTGAGGGCCTCCAGCCCCCAGCCGCCGCCACCTCCTCCTGCAGCCTCCGTGCCTCCTCCAACCAGGAGCTGGGCGCCTCCGTTCTGCGGACACTGCTTCATTTATTCAGCGTGCCGACGTGACCGCAGGGCCAGCGCCTGGGATGGGAGGTAAGACCACACCTGCCGAGGGGCTTCCGGCTGGCTAAACCCAAGGGGGCACCGGGCGAGCTGGAGGGTGGGCAGACCGGAGGGGCCTCAGGCTGCGCAGGAGGCCAGGAGGGGTCTGCACTGCGGAAAGGTGGCCCAAGAGGGCACGGGTTCGAGGAGCACTGAACGGGCAGCTGCAAGGGAGGCAGGAGCCCTGGGCTGCGCAGCTGGGGTGAGGCAGAGGCCGAAGCTACCAGGGCGGAGAAGGCGGCTCGGTCCTGGGGGTGACCCTCCCGCCTCCATCCACAGACGGCAGGCTCCTGCTTGGAGTGGCGAGGCTAGGAAATGAACAGGCCCCTCCCAGAAGGGCCCCTACACTGCAGCCTGCTCCCCACAGGCGTCCGCCAGGGGCCTGAGCTACACGGGGTACAGGCCCCCATTCCCATGACCACCTCTGAGCCAGAGAGAGCAAGGGAGGGCCTGCCGGCCGGGCAGGTGCTGCACTGACCCCCTGCACAGATGGGGGTTTACGCCCAAGGTGACAAGGCTGGCCTGACACTCGGGGTCACCTGGCCAGAGAGAGCGCAGACTGAGGACAGAGGACACTTGGTAAGCGAGGCCAGCGCCGTCCTCAGCCCTGACACACTCCACCAAAGGTGGGCAAGTGAGCATCTCAGGCTCAGAGAGGGTGGGCACCTCACCTCCCTGTGAAGGACCAGCTCAGAACCCCATGGAAAACCCGCGGCACAGCCTCCCGGAGCCCCCGCCCCACGAAGAGGGACAAGGCCCAAAGCCGGCGGCTTCCTGGGGCCCAACTGGGAGGACGAACAGCCCAGGAAGCCGGCCCCCCAGGGCCTCAGCCAGCTCAGCGACCCCCTAACCGGGGGGCTGCCTGCCCCTTCTGCACCCTTGCAAGGCACCTCCCTGCTGGGCTGGGGAAACAGGACGCAGCAGGAAGTCTGGGGGTGTCTTAGAAAAGCATGCTCGGGGTGACCACAGGCTGCTGAGGACCCGGAGAGGGAACCCTGCTAGGGGAAGCCGCCAAGCACACGCCCGGCCCAAGGGGTAGCTCAGCCGCCCCTGGGCTCCCACGCATGGGGCTCCCCACCCCAGAGGGGACCCACTCCCCACCCCAGCACCCGAGCCAGCCCTGCCTGCCCCGGTGGGCACTCCACACCCCTGCGGCCCCCAAACTCCCGCTCCCAGGAGGACAGCCAGCACCGCCCCCCCCCAGACCATGTGCTCCAGCTCTGCTCCGGGGTCGGGGGCTCCCGCCAGGTCGCTGGCCCGGAAGCATGCTCTGCGACTTCAGAGCCTTCCACAGTTCCTCTGCCAGGGCCCAACAGGCTACACGGTCGGCCCCCAACAGGTGGGCAGAGCCCCCGCCTCCCTGGTGCGCCGCTCGGCCACTACCCGCACCGGCTCGTGAGGGCCGGCCCAAGGGGTCACTTCGGGTTGGGATGAGCATGGCCGAGGCAGAGGTGGCGGAGGAGGAACAGGCTGCTCAGAAAGGGGGGGGAGGGGAAGGAGATGGGGTGGGGTATAGAAGAGTGGGTGAGCGCTGCCGGGGGAGGGGGAAGGACGGCCCAGCCGGGACGGCCTGCAGTGGGGGAGGGGTGCAGAGGCGGAGGGAGGGGACCAGAAGTGGGCCGATGGGGGGGCTGGGCCGATGGGGAGGCGGGCGGAGGAGGGGAAGGGGAAGAAGGGAAAATGGGGGAGGGAGGGATACGACGGGGGACCCGGGCAGGGGGTGCAGAGGGGGCCCGGGCGGAGGTATGGCGAGGGCCGGGGCGGCGGTTTGGGACCGAGGCAGGGAGGGGAGGAGAGATGGGGGACGGAATGGGGCCCGGGGGGGATGGGGACCCGGCGGGGACTGGGGGGATGGGGGCCGGCGGGGCCCGGGGTGGCAGGGTCGGGCCCGCGGCGCATAAAGGCGGCGGCGGCGGCGGGCGGACAGGCGGCGGCCTTACCTCCGACCCTGTACATGTTGGCGGCCATGTCCGGCGGCGGCGGCGGAGGCCGCAGGCTGGGCCGGGCTGGGCGCGGGGCTCGGCGCGGGCGGCCGGGAAAATGGAGGCGCGCGGGCGCGAGGCGCGGGGGCGCGAGCGGGCGGGCGGTTTAAAGGGGCCGCGCTGCTGCTGCCGCCGCCGCTGCCGCCGCCGCCGCCGCCGCCGCCGCCGCCACCGCCGCCGCCGCTGCCGCCGCCGCCGCCGCCGCCGCCGAGGCCGCCGAGGCCGCGCAGGGACCGAGGGCCGCGGTGCGGGCGGGAGAGGAAGAGGAGGAGCGGCCGCGAGGAGGGAGGGGCCTCGGGCGCCACCGCCCACCGAGTGGGCGGTTACCCGACCCGCGGCCGCGCGCTCCCGGACGCCTGCCCGCGCCCCCCGGGGTCTTCCCCAAGCCCCTCCCCGCAGCGGCCCCCACCAGCCGTCCACGCCGGTCCGAGTCCTTCCTGGGCTTCCCGCTCCTCCTTCCCACCCTCCCTCCTGTCGCAGGGTCCCCTCCGAGTCCCTCACTTCCCTGAAGCGCAGCGGCCCAGCCGCGGCCTCTTGACTCCCGGCCCGGCCCTCTCCGCTCACGGCAGGGGTCTTTGTCCCTGCCCCACTGCCCAGCCCCACGCGCCGCCCGGACAGCGGCGGCGCCCCCATCCCACCTCCGTGCGGGCACTGCCTCCGTGGACTGTGGCCTGAGGAGAAGGCCAAGGGAGGCGCGTGGCCGTGCCCAGAGGACCCTCTGCAAGGCCCCGCCTGAGAGCGGGGGTCCCGCAGGCCTCTCTGACACGGCCCAGAGCCCGCGGCTGGTGGGGCGGGGGGCGGTGCGTGCCCAGTACAGCGAGTCTGGACGGGCCCCTGTGGGTGAGGCACCTGCCTGTCCTCCCCAGGCCCGGCAGAACCTGCAACCGAGTGTGAGCTTAAGGTCCGAGGATGGTGGGGAGCGCGGTGGCCTGGGCGCACCCCGCAAGGAAAAGCAGTGGGTGCAGGGGGGAGTCCCGGGTGGAGAGTAGCGGGTTCCCGGCCACGGTGGGAGCCAGGACCAACCTGGCTGCTAGGAGGCCAGCGGAGGGAGGTGTCGGGGCCCCAGGGTGACTGCCTTGTCCACTCAGGGACATCCCTTCGAGACACGGAGGGGAGTGGCGAAGGGGTGGAGCTCAGGAGAGGCCCCCGGCCGAGCACCTCCGCCGTGATTGACGGCGGCTGCAAGGGAGGAGCTTAGGACTCAGGATATCTAGGCAGGTTCCCCAAGCGGGGGCGCTGGGGGTGGAATGGTCTCCCTCCCCCAGGCCCCCGTCCTAGCTTCGTGGCTTGCATCTCCTCATCTGAACAGCGAAGGTGCAGCATGAAGTCACCTTCCACCTACACCTAACAAGTCGACCATAAAGTTAGTTAAGAACCACCGATAAGTGCCCAGGCAGGGCTTTCAGCTTTCCGCAGGGCCGCCCGCCTGCCAGCTGCGGGGAGAAGCAACAAAGGGCGGGGGCTGTTCTCCTCCCTGGACGGGGCCGTGGGGGTGAGCGGCAGTCCGGGCTGACCTCCACCGGAAGCAAAGCCACGGGCCGCGTCTCAGGGAAGCCGCTGGAATAACAGGTCTCCCCGCTCCCAAAGCACAGTGACGTCTAATAAACCCTCGGGAGACAGCACAGAGCCCCCGCTCCTCCGTTGGCTTCCACACTGCTTTCCCCTCTCCAGACTAACAAAAAAGGGAGATTGCATGCAATGCCCAGCCCTTACACCAGCTCAGCGGCAGGCCAACAGACCAGAGACACCTTGCAAAAAAGACTTAGGAATTCATCCATTTAGTAGCAGAGGAAGTAGACATTCAGGAGAGAGCCGGGAGGGTGTGTGAAGGTGTGGCCAAGTCCACGGCCTCAAGGACAGCAGGGGGCGGGGGTGAGGCACAGCGGAAGAGACCTGAAGAAGCAGAAGACAACTCCACAGGAGCCCTGGAATCTTAGGAGCTTGACAGGACATGAGATCGGTAATCAGAAGTCAGAGAGTAGATGGCGGGACAGCAGAACGAGAGCAAGGTTTAGGAGCTGAGAAAACACAGTTCCTCAAAATCACGCCGTCGCTAGAACAAGAAACAGCGAGGGGCAGGATGTCGGGCGACTAACAGGGACGGCTGTGCGGTCCAGTGGGGAGCGGGGGAGAAGTAATAAACATGACATTACGGGCCTTGAAGACAAAGTGATGAGGGTCAGGGGACAGGGTGATCATAGTGAGGGCACTGTTTGGAGAGGCTGAGACATTGCTGAAGGAGGGACCCATGGGAGTCCAACGGTGGGTGAAGTGGCCCAGAGGCCACTCGACAGGGCTGCGTCCTTGTGCGGGGCCTGGAGAGTCCCGAGTGACCTGAGCTGACCTCTGGTGAGGGATGGGAGAAGCAGCAGCAGATGTGGAGGCAAGAGGCCTCAGAGGAAGGCACACGGTGCCAGAGGCCGTGCACGGTTAGATAAAACACTCAGAGACTCACTACAGGAAAGTTCCCCTGGAGTCACCTGGGAGCCTCCAGGACCACGGTGGGGTGCAAGTCACACGGAGACCCACCTCGCCTGCTTACTGAACTTCAGGGATTCTTAGAAGCGTTTTTCAGAAAAAGCATGTCACATACAAAAACAAAACCCCAAGTTGGCCCTGCTCTCTCCAGCAACATTCAAAGCCTGAAGAGCAAATTGCGAGGGTAAGAAAGCTAAACTGAAGAATCCTGCCCCAGCCAAGTTCTCATGCGTGTTTAAAGGCCTCAGGGAAACATTTTTAAACCTAGAAGAACCTGAGAAATAAAGTTCTTTAAAAATGTGAAAGCTGACCTTTAAGACAGCCAATAAAGATGTAATTGAAACAAAGACTGAGTGGGCAGGTGCTGGCGGTGAGCTCGGCCCCCCAGTGGGATGCGGATATGACACGTGGAACGCAGGGGACGGGAGTGACTTTGCAAGGTGGGCCGGGGCCAGAGGGGAGGTGCCGGCACCCTTCACCGTTCAAAGCCCGGCATCGGATGGACGCACACCACCCAAACCCCAGTGACACCGATCTCTCAATGTTTGTTGTAACTTCTAAAAATAATCTTAGCAAAATCTTGTAAACTTGGGGTGAAGAAGCGTTCATCTAATTTCAGCGATCATGTTTTCCCTTAAAATTAAATTTTTAAAAATTTGAAAGAATTCTACACTTATTCTGTATTTTTTTTAAGATTCTTTTTTTTGATGTGGACCATTTTTAAAGTCTTTATTGAATTTGTTACAATATTGCTTCTGTTTTATGTTTTGGTTTTTTGGCCACAAGGCATGTGGGATCTTAGCTCCCCGACCAGGGATCGAACACGCACCCCCTGCATTGGAAGGCGAAGTCTTAACCACTGGACAGCCAGGCAAGTCCCTATTCTGTATTTCCATATATCCTCTCGCCTCTGCCTAGGCCTTTAGAAATATCTGAACAACCTCCACCTAATGTCGACAGCGGTCCTCTCGATGATGAAATTGTGGGCGAGATTTTTAAACTTTATTGTTGGATTGCTGAATAGTGAGCAAGTGTTCTTGTAAAGCCAATGAACTCATTTTTTTCAACCGGCAACACTGGGCAGTGACTGTCTGTGGCCCTCAGTAGGGCACGAACTACACACACCTCCCAGGCGCCCTGCCAGCCCTTGGGGGGGGTGGCGGGGCGTGCCCTGTGGGCTGGGCTGGGGGGCTCCCTTTTCTGGACACACACTCTGGGGTGTCCAGAGTGGCCTCTGCTCCTGCTCTGAGCCCACCTGATCCACGAGAACAGGCGGGTGCGAGGGTACAAGGGAGACCACACAGGAGGGTGGCCGTCCTCTCTGCCACAGGAGAACCTAAGCAGACCCCCGGCCCGGGGGTGTCACTGTGAGTCTGGGGAGGTGCATTGCTCCTCCTAGACTTCAGGAAGGGACCTCCCGGTTGGGAAGCAGAGTAAAGGGACACTGCAATGTCCACTGTCAGCAGTGACTGGGGGCAGTGTCCTAACCAGAGTGGTGCTGTCTGACCTGTCTGCTGGGTGACACCCTCCTCTCGTCCGGGTTCCCAGGCCCCCTTAGACCCTCCTCTCTTCCAGGGGCTCCCAGCTGGGTCACTGGTGACGTTGGGACCCGGTCATTCTCAGCTGGGGGTGGGGGGGGCGGCGTCCTCTGCTCTTGGAATGTTGCGCAGGCCCCAGCCTCCAGCCACTCGATGCCAGAGTGCCCCTCCCTCCGACATGTCACATCTTCACCCCAAACCTGTGGCCGTGCTGGGTTACGTGGCAAGGGGGGAGTTGAGGTTGCTAACCAGGTGGCCTTAAAATGCTATCCTGGGGTGTCCAGGCGGCCCATCATCACAGGGTCCTTAAAAGCGGAGGACGAGGTGCTGCGCTGCTGGCTTTGGAGATGGAGGACGGGGCCCCGAGCCAAGGTGTGCGGGCGTCCCGAGGAGCTGGAGAAGGCTGGAGCCCCCGCAGGAAGGCAGCCCTGCCCACGCCCTCGTCTCAGCCCAGCGAGACCCGTTTCAGACTCCTACAGAACTTAACGTCCATGGATTTGTGTGAAGACACTAAGTCTGCGGAAACTTGTTAGGGCAGCGATAGGAAGCCAACACGCCCAGGGTGACGACGAAACCATCTCCGGCACTGCCACCCGTCCTGGGGCTCCACGCCTTGCTGGAGCGGGCCACGGGCTCCACCAGGGGAGCCCCGCGACTTCTGCTGCTGTGGTGGTCCCAGAGGGGGAGACCTGGTGCAGAGGAGAGGCCCTGAGACCACTCGCAGGACAGAGGGCCGGCCAGCCCAGCATCCTGGACCCACCCCATCCGACTGCGGCCTCATGAGACACCCTAAGTGAGACCAAGAGACCTGCAGGGTGAGCCCAGTGAGGCCCTGGCCACGAAGTCCTTTAAGGCCGCTTGGGGCAGAGAACTCCACAGCACTTGTCACCTCTATCGCAACTGTTGGCACTTCAGCATGGGAGGGGGTCCTCCTGGCCAGCACGGAGCCTGGCCCAGAGCAGGTTCTGGCCTTTGACACCTATCCCCACTTCACCAGGGTCCCTGAGGAGGAGGGGGAGGGAGTCGCGGTGTCCCCCAGGGCCCAGCCTACCCTCACGTCCACCCTTCTCCCCCACGTCTTAGGACACCTCCCCCAGCCCCAGCCTCCACCCCACATCCCTGCGGCCCACCACTAACCCTAGGGGTCTAGGGATCCTGAGAAAGGCACAGGCCTGGAACAAGATTACACTCAGGGGACCCCAGAGACAACGGGGTGGGGGCCTAGCTGCATGATCTTGGAAGGCTTCCTGGAGGAGGGGCCTGAGCTGAGGCCAGGATGGGCAGGTGGGGTCGCAGCACCTCAGCAGCTGGCTCTGGGAGGGAGGCAGAAACCCGGGCGTTGCCCTCACCCTGGGCCTGGGGGCGGGGGTTGATGACCTCATCCTGCCCAGAGCCCCCCTCCCTCACGGCCACCCACACACGCTGCCCCCAGTCAGCCCCTGAGTGTCAGTCACCAAGTCCGGGGGATGGCGCCGCACCTGCCGCCCTCCTTCCACCCCGCCCCCCACGGGCTGGGAGCCTATCATCACCTCCCTTCTTCCCCTCCTCCCACTTCCTCTTCCCCTCCAGCTTGGTCTCCCCAAAATGCAGCCCCATGTTACCCCCAGCCCAGAACCCACCCACCCACCCCTCAGCCTCGGGGCACAGGCAGACACCGTGGCAGGCCAGGGCCAGCTCCTCGCAGCTGCCCCACCCTGCCTTCTCAGGCCCTGTTCCGCTACAAGCTCCCTGTGCGGAGACGGGTGGCATCACCTCCTCCAGGAAGCCTCCCTCTGTGTTGGGAACCTCCTTGGCTCCCGCAGGCTCTGAGCTTCTCCCCATCACGGCATCACCCCCGAGTTACACGTGCCCCTGGGGGCCTCCTGGAGAGGCAGTGCTCCTGGCCTGGGCGGGCACCAGTACCAAGTAGTTCATGACCAGAACCTCCTCGCTCCCGGAAGATCGCTGGTCCCACCTCACTGCCCCCTGCAGGCAGGCACCCAGCTCCCCAAGGGGCTAGGCTCCCCAGCCCAGACCCCTTCCACCCAGGCCAGCTAAGGGGCTGTCCATGAACCAGGCCCCGAAGGGGGGACTGCCAAGGCCTCACACCCCTCCCAGGCCACCCACAGTGGCCTGTCTCCAGGATGACGGCCCCTGGGGGGAGTGGGCAGCCTCTCCTGGCAGCCCAGAGGGCCATCTTGGAGGGCCACTCTGCTCTGTCCCTCAGGCCCCGCCAGGTGGCCTCTTGGAGATTGGGCTGGGGCAAGTCACCCCAACCGGAGGTGGTCTCCAAGGCCTCAGGGGTGAGTGTTCTGAGGAGAGGGCAGCCAGACGTCCTCCCAGGCCTGTTTTCTCATCCCTGGGCTGGTCATGACTGTCTGGTGGGCACTGGGGAGGGCGCAGGAGCCGTGCGCCCCAGACCTGGCAGGCTGCCTCCCCAGGACCCACAGGAAAGGCACCGAAGACAGACACGCGGGGCTGAGTCGTCTATTAGGAGGGCGGCGACCTCGAGGCCTGGGCCTCCAGAGTCACGTTGTGCCAGAAAGGCGCGCTCCGGACCAGGAAGGCTTGGAAGGCGCTGCTGGACTCGGCGGACCTCGGTGGATGGGGTAAGAGCACGCCCTTGTCCTCGTCCTGGGACACCAGCTGGGCCACGATCTGCGCGAGGTCCTGCGTGGACGGCGGGGTCAGGGGGCAGGGCGAGCAGGGCGGGGCGGGGCAGGACAGAACGCTCGGCACACCCCGCCCTGCGCACCCTGTAGGAGAGGGTCGCCCCGGCGAGGCCCGGCCTCTCGCCGCCACCCAGCACGGCCAGCCTCCAGCGCTCGTCTATGCTGACGTGCCAGCGGCGGCTGGGGGCCTGCTCCCCTGCGTCTCGCACACCTGCGGGGACAGGGCAGGGGTCCGCGCCGGCCGCACCTGGGGGTCCCGCACCCGCCTCGCGGAGGGGGACGCTTCCAAAGTGCTGTGTGCTCAGCCTCCCCAGTGCCGGCGGGCGGGCAGGTCCTCAGCCTCTGGTCCTGGGGCCTTCCGTGGCCGTGCCCGGCGGCTCGGCCCCTGGGCACCCCGGCCGGCACCTGCCCTGCCTTCCCATGCACGGGTCGGCCCCCTGGATGCTGGGGGCCATTACCGCGGAGGTCGTGGCCCTCCGGCTGCTGCCCGGTCCTGGCCGGGCAGAGCTAGGCCACACTCTGGGGAGGCCCCAGAACAGGCAGCCAGACCCAAAGGTCAGCCTCCTCCCCAGACCCCTCTAAAATGACCATAAAGAGGCGTAGGGTGGAAAATATCGCTCAGGTGTCCACAGGGACACAGGAACAGGCAGTGAGGCACGGGGGTTAGAGGGCTGTCGGCAGAGGCTGGAAAGCGGTTACTAACTGGGAAAGACCAGAAGTGCGCTGCACCCCTGCAGGAAGCCTCCCCCCAGGGAGAACTTCCCAGGCGGGCTGTCCGTGAAAGACCCTCAGAGCCTCTCCTGCTCTGCCCAGCCAGGGAGCCATCCCATTGCCTCCCTGGGGGAAGCCAGGAGGTCACCCTCTGGAGTGCCACGGGGGCAGGGAAGGGTGCCATGCTAAAAATAAAGAGAGGATTAAGACAAACTCAGCCTCCATTCCTCAAAAAATTAAAAACAGAGCTACCATATGATCCAACAATCCCACTTCTGGGTATACGTCCAAAGGAATCGAAAGCAAGTCTCAGAGAGCTATTTCTGTACTCATGCTCATAGCAGCGTTATTCACCGTAGCCAAAGAGTGGCTGCAACCCAAACGCCCATCAACGGATGGATGAATGAGCCTAATGTGGTCCATCCACACAATGGAATATTATCCAGCCTTAAAAAGGAAGGACATTCTGGCACAGGCTGCGATGCGTGTAGTGAAACGAGCCAGTCACAGAAAACACAAATATTGTTTAGTCCAGGGAGCCCCAGCTCCCCCACCCCTGCCACAGGCTGCACAGCAGGAGGCGAGCGAGCCCCTCCCCATCGCTCTCATTACTGCCTGAACCACGCCCCCCCCGCCCCGCCCGTCGGTGGAGAAATTGTCTTCCATGAAACCGGTACCTGCACCAAAAAGGTTGGGGACCGCTGTTTTAGCCCACTCGCACGAGTTACCTAGGGTCATCAGATCCGTAGAGTCAGAACATGGAATGCTGGCTGCCAGGGCTGGGCGAGGGCGAGGTGCTGCTTCAGGTTTGCAAGATGGAAAAGTTCTGGAGATGGGTTTCACAACAGTGCAAATATACTTAACACTACTGAACCGTACACTTCAAAATGGTTAGGATGCCCCCCCCCCCAAAAAAAGTGGATACTTGGACCCAGAAACATGCACAGAAGGAGGATGATGTGAGAAGACGGCTGTCTGCAAGTCAAGGAGGGAGGCCTGGAAAAGACCCTTCCCTCGCAGCCCTCAGAGGGAACCAGCCCTGCTGACACTTTGATTTTGAACTTCTTGCCTCCAGACTGCGAGACAATACATTTCTCTTGTTTAAGACAAAGAAAGTGAAGCCCCCAGCCCCTCCTCCCACTCTGCACGAAGAACGGTGGCAGCCTGGCTAAGCTCCCCTTCTGCGCAGGAGAGGGGAGGGGTCCTTTCTGGGGAGAAAGGCCAGTCCCAGAGAAGAGGCCTACAGACACCAAGAGAGGGGGGTGCCCAATGCGGAGCAGCCCAAACCTGCCCGATCACCCCACAAAGAGCGTGACCGCTGGTGAGGCGGCCCCTGGCACACGGAGCCTTCAGCCAGCCCTGCACGCCCCACTCTTCAGTGTAGACCAAGAGCGGCCCCGCCCCCAACCTGAGAACGTCTCCAGTGTGAAACACAGAGGCCAAACCACCAACCTGGGCAGAAGGAACTCAGAGGACAGGGGGCTGTTACAGGGAGCAGAAGGAAGCCGGCCACCTCCCCCTGTAACTGTTGTTCTCCTGGATCCAATGTACCTATGAAACAAGAAGAGGATGACGTGAAGAAGGGCTGTTCAGAGAACGGGGGGATCCAATGTACCTATGAAACAAGAGGATGACGTGAAGAAGGGCTGTTCAGAGAACGGGGGGATCCAATGTACCTATGAAACAAGAGGATGACGTGAAGAAGGGCTGTTCAGAGAACGGGGATGAGCTCTTTCGAGTTAAAAATGCGACGTCAGAATTTAAACTTCTATAGCAGGTGCTGGGGTAGGCTGTTGACCCTAGTTGGTCACTCCCTTCCTGTAATCGAATCCTACGCCTCCCCTTTAACGTGTGGCGTCATGCCGGTTCCCACTAGACTATATTTTCCTGCCTCACTGCTGCTGGGCGGGTCCACAGGGTGCTGACAGCATTCCCAGTGTAGTCTGAGTGGGCCTCCTGACATTCTGTGTCCGCCCGAGCACAGGCTTCCCTGGGAAGACCTCTGAGGGTAAGCGGCATGGAAGACACACAACCTGCGAACAGAAAAACAAAAGTTTGCTGTTGTGAATCATGGAAATTTTGGAGTTGTTTGTCACGGGGCATCATTACAGCAAATGCTGATAATAGAAGGACGGGCAGCAAAGCCCAAAAAGGCAAGGTAACAAAGTATGAGAAAATGGGAGAGTCAATCACACGGGCCCACGTCCAACTAACAGAGTTTCCAGAAAGAGAGTCAATCGCACGGGCCCACATCCAACTAACAGAGTTTCCAGAAAGAGAGTCAATCGCACGGGCCCACATCCAACTAACAGAGTTTCCAGAAAGAGAGTCAGTCACACAGGGCCACATCCAACTAACAGAGTTTCCAGAAAGAGAGTCAATCGCACGGGCCCACATCCAACTAACAGAGTTTCCAGAAAGAGAGTCAGTCACACAGGGCCACATCCAACTAACAGAGTTTCCAGAAAGAGAGTCAATCGCACGGGCCCACATCCAACTAACAGTGTTTCCAGAAAGAGAGTCAGTCACACAGGGCCACATCCAACTAACAGAGTTTCCAGAAAGAGACAGAGCAGAGAAGATGAACACACACACGCGCACACACGCCACGGAGGGAGCAAGGCTCCAGATTGAAGGGGCTCACACAGGACCGAGAAAGGGAACAGACTGGCACCAGAGGACAGTGTGGTGATATTTCAGAACCAGGGCAGGAGGAGAAACAGCCTGACTTCCAGAGACTAAAAAGCAGGGCACGTGCAAAGGAGGAGAACTCCGCAGGGTCCAGGGCACCAAGCAGCCCCACTGCAAGGTGGAAGCAATGCAACAACGGCCTAAAATCCTGAAAGAAAATTATTTGCCACCGAGAATTTTCACCCAACCAACGTATCACTCAAGTATGCAGGTAGAATAAAGATATGTTCAAACTTTAAAGTCTCAGGAAATTGAGTGTCTTCAGAGGAGCTGCCTTCTGAGGAGCTGCGAGATGGGGGGCTCCAGCAGACAAGGGGGGAGCTGGCAGGAGGGACGCCCAGGGCCCAGGAACTGGGGTCCCAACCAGGAGCGGCAGGGAGGGTCCCTGGATGAGGCAGGTACAGGGTGGCACAGAGGCAGGGGCGGTGGAACCCCCAGACCTGAGGGGTCGGGTCGTTTGTGAGCCGAGTGTCACAGTTTCTCTGGAAAGTTTGGGAAAGAATCGATAATCAGTGCACAGAAAACGAAGAAGAAGGGGCAGGAGGGCGCGATTATTACCTCCAGGGAAAAAGAGAAGCGGTGGGAGAAGGGTAACCTTGTCACTTTGAGGGAAACTTCCCCACGTTCAGCTGTCGGCAGGCTTCCAGGGGGTCACTGGGGAGCAGACATTCGCAGCAGATTGAGGTAAAAGGATGAGCCGACTCCGGGTCCGGGGAGGGGAAGGTGTCTTCAGGGCAGGTGCGGCCCGCAGTCCCTGTGGGGGGCGCCGGCAGATGCAGGCAGCTGGGCCATGACCCGCAGGGCCAGGCAGGGCTGCTGTTCTCAATTATGTGCCCGCAAGTGGTAATAAAACGGACACAAAATTTTACAAACAGATTGAAGCAATTAAGTAGAGTGACCTAACAGAGAGCACGCACAGGGGACCCACATTCTCACCAGCAAGAGGAACCATCGTGCACACTGGCTGGGCTCCAGGCCACGGGCAGAACAGACTCCCCCGTGGGCCCGACTGGAAACCAGAACAAGGTGCTCCTGTGGGCACAGATGGGGGAGTGGAAGGGAAACCCAGTCCCCGGGAGCGGTCAGGGAGGACTCCCCCCCGCCAGGAGGGTGGCCAAAGCTGCCCTCTGAAGACATGCGATAGCTTCAAACGCTGGAAGAGTAGAAAACAGCCCTGGAACTGGAGGGACAAAGCAAACAACTCAGGAAGCTAGGAAAACAGCAACAAAAGCAGTTCACGGAGAGTTTAAAGACAGAATCGGGAAAGGCTGGTGAATAAATTAAAGTGGAAAAACAGTGGGCAATGATCACAAACTGGTTCTTTGCAAAACCAGTAAAACAGCTACTGCTTCCCTTGTGTCCTCCCCAACTCCACACAGGTCTGTCTTTATCATGTTTTTTCCTTTTTTAATTTTAGTTTTATTAGAGCATACTTGATTTACAATGTTTTGTTACTTTCAGGTGCACAGCAAAGTGAGTCAGTTATACATATATTCATTCTTTTTCATATAGGTTATCACAGGATATTGAGTAGAGTTCCCTGTGCTGTACAGTAGGTCCTTGATTGTTATCTACCTTGTATATAGTAGTGTGTGTATGTTCACCCCAAGCTCCCGACTTATCCCTCCCCCCAACACGTTTCCCCTTTGCTAACCATATAAATGAACTTATTTACAAGACAGAAACAGAGTTACAGATATTGAAAACAGAAACAATCTTCCTGGAGCGCCAATCACTTCCTTGTTCAAAACCATTCACTGGCCTCTCCCTGGAGTTCTTTGCCCACTTGCCATGTCATCCCCCTCTCGGGCCCTCATCAGGCTAACTTCTACTCATCCTTTAAGACTCTGGAAGCACGTCTTTGCTCTCCACTCTGCTGCCAGGCCCTGCCAGGTAGCCCCACTACCCCATCCCCTTTGTACGCGTGTACTGTAGCGCTCACTGCCTTAATTGTAACTCTGCCTGCCTCCCTAACCAGGCTGAGGACTTCCTGGGAACAGAGGTATATTTTAACCCAGTCACCTAGCAGAACACCTAGCCCATACTAGCTGCTTAGAAACTTTAATTAATTCACGCTTTCTCTGGGTCCAGAAATGTCATTGATCTAAAGCAGAACAGAGTCATGACCCAGCCACCTAGATCCGCTCAGTGAAGCAAAGCAGAGGTGGGCTGAGATGCAAGCCCAGGGCCCCAGACAGATGCCAGAGCCTTTGCTGGACACTGGTTTCTGCATGTGGCAGACACTAAGTTGGGTCAAGTTGACGCTAACAAACTGAGGCAGAGCCATTCTGACAGCCGTTTCTGTTTCCAAGTGAACACTGCATACGGGAGATGCTACATTAAGGTAATTATTGTACACAAAATGTAATCAATTTCCCTGTGTTGCCTTCTCTCCAGCAAATGATTTTGCATAAAGCAAAGTTTAATGTTTTGGCCTGGCTAAGAGGCTTTATCTTGGATGGAAAAAGAAGTGCTTCGGAAACCTTGCCAGAAATTTCCGAATATCACTGCGTCTTCAAATATCGCACTACGCTGATCAGTTTTTGTTGACTTCCACATACAGCATTGACTCAATTCCTTTGCAAATCACTCCATTCTTTGGACCTCATTTTCTCCATCTGCTAGTGTTGGAGGGTCCCCTGCGGAGGCGGGGTGCGCTGTGTCTCACCGTGAGGACGAGGACACTGGAGTGGAAGCCCCGGGGAGCACTCCCTGGCGCGAGCCCTCCGAGTCCGCCGTCAGCCCCGCCAAACAGCCCGGGTCTATCTTTGTCATTTTTGCCAATCTTTTCACATTTAGCACCCATTTCGTTTCTCCTTTATGAACTATAAGTCCATAGACTTAACACACTTTTCTGCTCAGTTTTAAAAACTGTTTTCCCTTTGCTATTAAGCATCTCTTCACAGATTCCGGTTGGTAAACATTTGTATGTTCTAAATATTAGAAGTGTTTTCTTCCAGAGTGTCCTGTAACACTCTTGTGTCTTTGATTGTACTAGCCTTTAAAAACGGCAGTCGATTTGTCAGGATTTTCCTTTATGGATTTGGCCTAAAATGGGCATTTCCCACTCGGATTCTAAACACTGCTACATTCTCCCTGTGCTTCTGTGGTTTGCTTTTAATGGTTAGCGTGTGTGCGCGTGTGTGTATGTGTGCGCGCGTGTGTATGTGTGTGTGTGATGAGTGGTGGGGATCTACTTAACGATCTTCTAAATGGATAGCCAATCACCCCAATACCATTCATTGAAGTCTGTTTCCCACTGCTCTGCAGAATCTCGGAAATTAAATTCCCAGATTTAAACCAGGGTCCATTTCTGGACTGTTTGTGCAGGTCATAAGTCTCCTTGCCAACTTCTGCCCCAGCGCCACACAACATGCACTGCTCAGAGCAGGCAAGGGAGGCCCTGCTCTTCTTTTTTAAAACTCTTGCCTGGGGACTTCCCTGGCGGTCCACTGGGTAAGACTCCACGCTCCCAGTGCAGGGGGCCTGGGTTCAATCCCTGGTCAGGGAACTAGATCCCCCATGCCGCAACTAATGATCCCGCGTGCCGCAACGAAGATCCCGAGTGCCACAACTAAGACCCGGCGCAGCCTAAATAAATAAATATTTAAACGAACAAACAAGCAAACAAAAAACTCTTGCATGGCTTCTTTGGCAAGTAAAAAATTTTAAAATCTCTAGTTTTTCAAATTATGTTGTCACTCTGCAGTAATACACTGTCTTCTTTTGCCCTCACTGCAGGGGTACCCCGCCTGCTGCTCCACTCCCTGGAGAGCGCCCACCAGGCCGCCTTGCTGTGTGTGGAGGGGCATCCACCCGCCCTGACCCCAGAGCCCACGGCACGCTGGCGGCGTCTGGCAGCTGAGCACCGCTGAACTAATGCCAGGCTGTTGACAGTATGCCTCCTCCCACTTGTGGGAATATTCCACCCTTCTCTCCGCACCCTTCCATGTGCGTGTCGAGGGGCTGTGTGGTTTGCAACCCACTCTGACAACAGCTGCCTTTAACCCGAGTTAACCGACAGTGCTAATTCCCCTTCTGCCGCGTCTCCTGCTTTGTTGGTCTTGCCTATTTTAGGGTCTTTCTCTGTCTTCCTCTTCTGGCTCGATCAGGTGCTGTTTCTAGCCCACTTCCCCTCCACTTGTTCAGAGGCAGTTCTCTTCCTAGTCTTGTGGTGTAATCAAAACCCGCCAAGCCCACCTGAGCCTGAGGTTGACAACCATCTCCACCGGCTTCTTAACCAGCGCCGGGGGTCTAGAACACTGACTCGCCAGCCACTCGAGGGGACCACGATCTCCAGCCTTCTTCAAGCTTCCGGATGACTGCAGCTCTGACTGGCATCTTGGAGTAACCTCACGAGAGACCCCGAGCCTGAGCCACACAGCTAAGCGGCTCCCAAACTCCTGACCTATAGAAACTGGGACAAAAATATTTATCATTGTTCTGAGCTGCTGAAATCTGGAGACTTCTGTTGCGCACTAACAGAGAACTGATACGCTGCCAGAAACGCTGTGTACCTTTAAGATAACATTTTCAAGATTCATGAAAAACATTTTTTTTTTCTAATTAGGATTGCCGTGAATTATTTATTTTGGGAAAATCTGGCAGGTTTAAAACACTAAATCTTCCCACCCAATAATATGATACAACTTTCCCCTTAGGAATTCTCTGCCATTTGTCACATTTTATAGTGTTCTTCACATAGGCATCAAACGAGACACAGTTATTTCTAGGACATCGTAGTTTCTGTTGCTAAAGTGAACGGATTCTTTTTGCTACTACATTTCCTGGTTGGTTATTTTTAGTGCATTGGAAACTATTAAGTTTTGAGTGGTGATCATATATCCAACCTTCCTCTTCCATTAGTGGTCTTTTAATTGTCCTGCGTGGATTTTCTAGGTAGACAGTATGCTGGCCACACACGGTGACTGCTCCAGGTATGCATGGCTCATTTCATTCTCCTGACTCTGAGCAGGCTCCACACGCTGTCTCATCGTCATGGCGATGCCGTGCCCGCCGCTTGACGCTTCAGGAAACACATCCACCGTGCGCTCTTAATGCTCCCCTTCGCCACGTTACAGAAGTGTCCATTTCTTCCCACCTTGTTAAGAATCAACAGGTTTTGGTTTTTATTTTTTAAATTTTCTTATTTATTTATTTTTGGCTGCCTCGGGTCTTCGTTGCGGTGCGCGGGCTTCTCATTGCGGTGGCTTCTCTTGATGCGGAGCACAGGCTCTAGGTGCGCGGGCTTCAGTAGTTGTGGCACGAGGACTCAGCAGTTGTGGCTCGCGGGCTTAGTTGCTCCGCGGCATGTGGGATCTCCCCGGACCAGGGCTCGAGCCCGTGTCCCCTGCGTCGGCAGGCGGATTCTTAACCACTGCGCCACCAGGGACGTCCCCTCAATGTATGTTCATCGAGCACCTGCAACGTGCCGTGCACCCTCCTGCCGCTGGGGACAGAGCTGTGAGGAGCAGAGGCCCTGCTGTCCTGGACGGGGTGACCCTTCATGCTCGTGCAGTTTGCTGCTTGGTTCGATTAACCTCCTGCACGTTCAGGACTTTTCGACCTGTGCTTCAGTTAGATGGCGCACCCCTCCGTTCCGTTTCTCTTTCCCTCCTCCCCACGCAGCACTGGTGTCAGGGGGATGCCCTGGGCAGCGTGAACCTCGTCGACGGGGAGGACTCGTTTCTTAGTTGCTTGGGGATGCCTACCCACAAATCCTTCCTTAGGGCAGATCCAGGCCCACTTTAGAGTTTCCTTTGTTATCAGTCTCTTCAGGTTTTTGAAAATCAATTTGTAACACGGATTCCAATCGTCACAGTTCAGGGTCCTTGCTTTGCTCCTCACGTGGCGAGACCCCACAGTGAAGGCCTCCCGCCGCCTGTGGGCGCTGGCCCTGGGGGCTCGGGTCCCACTGGCCTCAGCTGTGTTTGGGGCACTCCTGGGTCACCCCAGGTGAGGGGAGGGCTGTGCCCACCACGGAGGAGTCCCTGCAGCCAGCCCCCGGGCCTGCACACGAGGCCCCCTCCGTGGAAGGGCTGTCCCACCTTAGCCCGGCCTTAAGCCCAGTTTAGTTTAAAACTAATGGTAACCACGTGAGAAAAACGCAAAGGAAGATACATGAAAAAACCCAGGAATCCACTACCCAAAATGAACAATGCCGTACTTGCTTCCGATCTTTTCCCCCAAGAAATAAAACATATTGATATGGTCTCGTGCAAGGCTCCTCTCTCCACCCCCAGTGAGGGAGGTGAGCTGGGAGCCCGGGTTTGCTCCCCGCTTTCCGGTCCTGCCACCAGCAGATGTGGCCACAAACCACGCGAGGCACCAGGCTGGTCTCTGACGCAGGTAACCGGGGCCACGGGGTGCGGAGTGCTCTTCCGCGTGCTTCTCCCTTAACCTGCTTTTGAGACATTTCCCCGTGGACTTGCAGGGGCTAGTCCATCAGCTGTCACTGCTGTGCTGCCCTCACCTGAACCAACAGCCCCCATTACCTCACCACCCCCACTGTGGGGACAGCAGGCTGGACACGTGGGCTCCTGCGGGGCAGCTGGCGTCTCACCTTCTCCAGGCGCTGCCTGGGGCCGCCCCAGAGCTCCCACCAGCAGGGGTGCTGGCTCTGCGCCCCGCATCTTGGCCAGAACTCTGGCCTCTCATGTTTTTGTCAGTTGAACCTCATTTATTTCCCTGACATCAAATACCTTTTAGTTTTCTTTCTAGCCAGTGGGGACTCCCTTTCTGTGAAGGGACTGTACATTCTGGGGACCATCTGCCTCTCTTGCAGGCGCGCGTGTGGTGTGTGTGTGTGGTGCGTGATGTCTGTGGTGTGTGTGTGTGCATGTGTGTGTAAGGTGCCCCTCTGGGCCTCACACTGGCGCTCTGTCCGGTGTGGGTGTTGGGACAGGGATGGGCCTGGGGCTTCCTCAGGAAGGTGACTGGCGTGCACGCTGTTTCCAGTGCAACCTGCTGTTCCCGGCTGTCTAGGGTGTCCAGCCCAGACTGGCCCGAGCCCTGCAGGGCCAGCAGTTGGAGCACCAGGCCCAGCGTGGCCTTGCTCAGCCTCTCCCCGTCCTTCTGGAACTTGTTCTGAAGTGCCCCTCCGGGCCTCTAGCCCTACTTCCGCGCTCACCTGCGATTCATCTAAGCCTCTCAGGGCTGTGTCCTCGGTTAACCCAGGACCAGCCGTGCTCACCAGCCCTTCCTCCGGGGCCAGGCCAGACCCTACTCATTACAGGAAGCTCCACTTCCGGGACCTGGAATTTGTTTTGCTTCGCCCTGTCCCATAAGGGACCTCTTGTTCCTTCTTTCTTTTCTTCCCTTTTTACATAGTTTCTTTACTGGGATGAAATGCACATCACATAACATTTACCATTTTGACCATTTTTAAGCGTACAGCTCACTAGCATAAACACATTCACATTGTTGTGCGACCATCACCAACATCATCTCCAGAACTTTCCATTTCCCCAAACTGAGGCTCCGTCCGCATTAAACTCACTCCCACCCCTCCTCCAGCCCTGGCACCCACACTTCTACTTTGTCTCTAAATCTGACCCCTCTAGGGACCTCATGAGTGGACCAGGTAGCGTCTGGCTTATTTCACTCAGGTCATGTCCTCAAGGTCCATCCATGTTGTGTCACGTGTCAAAAGGCCTTTCCCTTTTAGGGCTGAGTTATCCTCCCATTGTATGTTTTCGCCACACTCAGCCGGCAATGAACACTTGGTTTGCTCCTACCTTTTGGCTATTGTGAATAGCGCTACTGTGAACATGGGTCTACAAGTACCTGTTTGTGTCTCTGCCTTGGATTCTTTGAGATATTCACTCAGAACTGGAATTGCTGGATCATATGATGATTCTATGCTTAATTTTTTGAGGAGCCTCCACACTGTTTCCCCTGGTGACTGTGCCATTTCCATCCCACCGGCAGCGCGCCAGGGGTCCGACTTCTCCACACCCTCACCAGCACTTGTTCTTTTTTTAGATTATCATTACAGCCACATGCTAACAGGCGTGAAGGGCTATCTCACTGCGGCCTTGACTCGCGCTGCCCTAGAACTAATGTAGTTGAGCATCTTCTCGCGCACCTGCTGACCCTTCGTGGATCTTTGGAGAAGCGTCTATTCGAGTCCTTTGGCCAGTTTTGAATCGCGGTCTTGGTTTAGAGTTCTCTATATATAAGGATATTAATCCCTTAGCAGACATGGACTTGCAAATGCAGTTGACTCTTGAACAACATGGCTTTGAACCGCATGGTCTGCTCACACATGGGTCTTTTTCAATAAATGTGCACCAGAGCAGCGGCCCCCAACCTTTTTGGCACCAGGGACCGGCTTCGTGGAAGACAATTTTGCCCTCGGGGTGGGGAGGGGGATGGTTCAGGTAGTAGTGCCAGTGATGGGGCGGATGAAGCTTCGCTCGCTCACCCACTGCTCACTTCCTGCTGTGCGGCCCAGGTCCTAGCAGGCCTCGGACTGGCAGTGGTTAGGGTTAGGATGTGGAACTTCAAATACAGAGGGCCAACTATAAAGTTTTACTCAGATTTTTGACTGCTGGGCAGGGGGTCGGCGCCCCTAACCCTCAAGCTGTTCAGGAGTCGATTATGCTTTCTCCCATGCCGCGTGCTGACTTTTCCCTCTGTTGGCAGTGTCCTTTGATGATCAAAAGTTTTTAATTTTGATGAAGCCCAATTCATCTATTTTTACTTTTGTCGCCTGTGCCGTTGGTGTCATATCCAAGACACCATTGCCAAATCCAGCGTCAGGATGTTTCCCCCTGTTTTCTTTTAGGAGTTTTATAGGTTTAGTTCTTATGTCTATGTCTTTGATCCATTCTGAGTTAATTTTTTCACGTGGCATTAGGTAAGAGTCAAACTTCATTCTTTTGCTTGTAGATATCCAGTATTCCCAGCACCATTTGTTGAAAAGACAGGGAATTCCCTGGCGGTCTAGTGGGTAGGACCCTGTGCTCTCGCTGCCAAGGGCCTGGGTTCGATCCCTGGTCAGGGAACTAAGGTCCCACAAGCCACGTGGCGTGGGCAAAAAAAACCCCCCAAAAACAAAAAAATCGCCTTCTGCCGTTGAACAGTCTTGGCAACCTTGTCAATTATTATTATTTTTTATTTCCGAAATGCAAATATAGTTTATTACAAAAAGTTTATTATATTCATAAATTATAAGAGAAAAAACAATGAAGTCATTTCCGAAGATGTCAAAAAGGGACTTAATATAATTTAACAAGCATTTCTAATTCAATAAAAGTTATTAGCGTATTACAACAAAAAGAATATAAGAGAAACTAAAAGCAACATTAGATTAGATTAACAGTGAGACACTAGCAGCCATTCCATTAAAGTCAGGAAGACAACGAGACTCACCATCACTGCTATTCAAATCACGCAGGAAATCAATTTAATAGGCCAACTAAAAACAATTCTCAAAATATTAGAAGAGACAAACTTTTCACTATTTTCAGATGTTATCATTGTCTTCCTAAAAATTTCAAGAAAATGAACTGGGAGAGGACTTCCCTGATGGTCCAGTGGTAAAGAATCCACCTTACAATGCAAGAGACACGGGTTCAATCCCTGGTCAGGGAACTAAGATCCCACATGTTGTGGGGCAACTAAGCCCGCGCCACGACTAGAGAGCCTGCGTGCCTCAAATCACAGTGCCCACGTGCTCTGGAACCCGCACACCACAACCACAGAGCCCACGTGCCTTGGAGCCTGCACGCCACAACTAGAGAGAAGCCTGTGTGCCTCAACAAAGAGCCTGTGCACCACAACGGAAGACCCCGCATGCCACAGCTAAGAGACCCAACACAGCCAAAAATAAATAAAATAAATATTAAAAAAAAGGTTAACTTGTTTTTTTTTTTAAAAAAAGAAAATGAGCTGGTAAATTATTAGAAAAATAAGAGTGTAGTATAATAACAAATTAGAAAATAAATATTCTGGAATAAGTAGCTTTCTATATACTGGCAACAGATAGAAATATAACAGAAAAATCCATTCACAGTTGTGACAATAAAGCGGTCAAATATCTAGGAGTAAGTGTAAATTTAAAGTAAATGAATAAAATCTATATGAAGAAAACTGTTCAACATTGCTGAAGAACACAGAAGAAAACCCGAACATGTGGAGTGACATACCATGTTCATAGATGAGGAAATTCGATATTGTCAAGATGTCAATTTTCCCCCAAGTAGATTTTGAAATTCAAAGAAATTCCATTAAACATGTACTACATTTGAAATAGTGAAAATGCATAATCTACATAAAAGATGAAAATAGAGCAATGAACATCTGTACACCCCTCACCTCAATTTACCAGTCGTTAGCATCTTGCCACCTCTATTTCATCTCAACTACTTTTATTTTCTGAACGTTTCGAATGTAAGTTGCAGACAGCAATGTCACTTTGCCCCTGAATACTTCAACGTGCATCTCCTAAGAATTAAGGCATTTTGACACAGCCATACTCATCAGTTTCACACTTGAGACAGTTGACAGTAATACTATAGTTCCACCAAAAACAGTGCTTGTCAAATTTTACTGTACATGTGAGCCACCTGGGGATCTTGTCAAGATGCAGGTTCTGATCCAGTGGGTCTGGAGTGATGGCTGAGGCTCTACATTTCTAACAAGTCACCAAATGGTGATGATGATGCTGGTCTGCCAGAACACACTTGGAGTTCCAAGGGTCCAATATTGTTCCTTCTATACCCCCTTCCCAGGTTATCACTCCTCTCTCCTCGTCTAAAGAAGGAACCATTGTCTTAAACTTGGTGTCGCTTACTCCTCTGCATGTTTTCATACACTCATTAGATATAGGTACCCCTTAACTATACACCCTATGTTTTCCATATTTTTGAACTTTACATACGGTATCACATTGAACACATGCTTGGGCAACTTGCTATCTTCATTCAGCATTATGTGAGGTTTATCCTTGTTGATAAATGTAGTTCTGAGCCATTCATTTTAACTTCAACAAATCTTCGCCAAGGAGATACGGCTGGCGGGTAGGCTGGCTGCAGAGGACTCGCAGAAGTGTGGTGATGGAGGAGTTGGTATCTGGAGTTGGGCATTAACCAGGCTGCTTCATTTTCCATTGTGAGGTTGTAATTCACAAACAACCTAGCTTATACAGTCCTGGAGGTGGGGATTCCAACATCAAGGCTCCAGAATATTCGCTATCTGGTAAGGGTCTGCTTCCTTGTTCATGGATATCCTCTTCTTGCTGTGCCTTCATGTGGCGGAAGGGCCCTTGTCAGTTATTCTGACTTTGCTCATGGTGTATATTTTGCCTTGATGGAGGGTTTTTTTGGTTTGTTTCTCTCATGTGGTTAAATGTATCTCTTTGCTTTTATGGCTTCTGGACTTTGAGGCTTGGTTAGAAAGGCTGCCCCTACTCCACGGTTATAAAGGGATCTGCCCAGGGTTTCTCCTCGTACTTTTATGGTTTTATTCTTCTACATTTAAAATGCTGACACATTTGGAGCTCATCCTGGTACTCTGTGAGAGGTATGGCTACAACTTCCTTTCTTCTAGGCAGCTGCAGTGTCCCAGCGTCAATCAAAAACACCACCTCCCCTCCCCAGCAGCCCCGGATCTGAGGCGCCACCTTCCGCCCACACTGAGTGTCTGCAGGCGTGTGGGTCGGTTTCTACCTTTCCTGCTCCACACTGTGGTTCATGCATCTCATGACAGGACACTATCGCCTTGATAATCGAAGCTTTGTGATATGAGTTCACGTGAGAGCTGAACCTATTCTTGCTTCGTTTTCTGTTTGACCAGTTTGCCGAATTGACAAGGGAAGATGAGCTTTTAGCAATTTTGATCGTTGATGACACTGAGCTGTGAAGCGCCTGGGGAGAACCCTCTGTGCTGGTGAGTCTTCCTCTCCAAGAACATGGTGTCTTCCCACCGCCAAGTCCCTTGGTAATGCCCTGGAGTGTTTTAAAGTTTCTCTCAAACAGGTTTGCACTATTTCCTGTTAAGTTTATTCCTGTTGTCAAATGTGCCTTTTTCACTCATTTATCTTCTAGAGTCTGTTTACATCTATAAAGACTACTGATTTCCGAGCAGTTGTCTGCACCCTCTTCCCAAAGCCCCTGCTGTGGGTGGATTCCAGTCCACTTTCCTGTGCTGGCGGGGCGCAGTCACGTGTCTCCCGTGATGCCGGCATCACCTCCTCCGCAGTTGCTCGCGTTCTCCGCCCCTCTTGCTCGGCTGCGTGGGCCAATGTTTCCAAGATGGCGCAGGTCACCTCGCGGATGGTGACACATCTCCAGCTCTGCTGTGCTCTGCCTGGCACTGTGCTCCTTCTGACTCCTTTCTTTCCAGGTGTTTTGCTCTCCTTCATGACAGAGATCTTCCCCGAATGTCTGGTGCCCTTGGCTGTTAATTCGCGTTTAAAGCAGGGACTGGGGCTTCCCTGGTGGCGCAGTGGTTCAGAATCCTCCTGCCAATGCAGGGGACACAGGTTCGAGCCCTGGTCTGGGAAGATCCCACATGCAACTAAGCCCGTGCGCCACAACTACTGAGCCTGTGCTCTAGAGCCCGCGAGCCACAGCTACTGAGCCCACGTGCCTAGAGTCTGTGCTCCGCAACAAGAGAAGTCACCCCAATGAGAAGCCCATGCACCACAACGAAGAGCAGCCCCCGCTCGCCACAACTAGAGAAAGCCTGCACGCAGCAACGAAAACCCAACACAGCCAAAAATAAATAAATCTAAAAAAAATAAAAGAAAAGAAAAATAAAGCAGGAACTGATAGTTGCTATCAGTGTGGGCAGACTGGGGCAATAAAGCAGGGACTGATGGTTGGTATCAATGTGGGCAGACTGGGTTCTGGCAGCTGGGGCATTCCTGTTTCTGCGGCCTCAACCATTGCAGCTGGGAGCTGACTCTCCAGCTCTGCCCACTCTGTGGCCGCCCACTGGAATGTGGTTGCCACCTCCTGTTGGTCGGCCCTCCAACCCAATTCTGTCCTGTGGGTTCTTGCCTTCCTCAGAGCCCTCTGCAGTCGTTTCGGTGGGACTCCTCAGAAGCAGAAAGGCACAGGTTTGCCCAGCTTTCTGTGTGAGGCTGGACGTCTGCAAACCCTTGTCAGGGTAGGTCTTCTCAGACCTAGGCCTCAGCCTGAGGTTGCTGCCCTTCTGTGAGCACGTGTCCCCACCATGTGGGGCTCTGGGGCCCTGCAGTGACCACTGCAGATGAGGGCGGCTCTCGTGGGCTCGGGCTGGAAAGGGCAGGGACCAAGGGACTGGTAGGGCCAACCTGTGCCAGCCGGGCTTGTCCCTGAAAGACGATGCCTGACAAGGCCCAGATGTGGGGAGATCCCTAGGAAGAGCCTTCCGTGCCGAGGGTGCACCAGGAGGGAACAAAGAGGATGGACACCCTGCAGGACAGAGAGACAGCAGCCTGGTGCGCCCGTCAAGGCCACGGCAAGTGGCTGACATCGCCCAAGGGCTGGCAGCAGTGGAGGGAAGAAGCAGGATGACACCGGAGGAGCGGCCAGGGTGTGGGGGACACTGCAGGGACTCTGTGCCCCCAAGTCAGAAAGCTGGGAGTCTGCGGAGAGGGGTCTGCACCCCTTCCCCACCACCCCAGAAGCCCCTCTCCTCTGTGCCACGTCCTGCCTCCCAGCCTCATCCCCACACCCCCCTTACCCACAGGGGCCCCCACCTCCCGGAACTGCAAACTTGGCAGGTCGCCCCTGCCCAGGAGCCGCCCGGCCCCTCCATGGGCAGGTGCGCGGTGGGATGGCCCCATGCCCCGGCCCCTCCCGAGGAGTCCTTGCCCCCGACAGGTACACGCTTGTGTGTTCTATGCCCTAGCTGGCCCATCCTGAGATGTCGGCCTCATGGAAGCTGAGGGGCGGCTGGTTTCCGGCAAGGGCACAGCTGGTAGGGCACCTGGAGCCCGCTTTCCTTTTCCACCACCTTTTCACGTAAACCTTTGACCTCGAGAACACCCACGCAGACGGGTCGAAGCACACAGCTCCACGGGCTCCACTGAGCCTGGCCTGCCACAGCCCGGATCCTGACGCCCAGGGAACAATACAGAACTCCTGGGGGCGTGGCTTCTGTTGCTTGTGAAGCGCCCCCGGGGCCAGAGCAGCTGTGTCCTGTCCCCTCACCGCTGCACGGGGACCGAGCAGCTGCCCACCCACTGCCCACCCCTCCAGACTGGGGCTGTCTCAAAGCAAAGCCTCCAGAAACATTTTGGCCAGACTCTGGTTGACAGGTCCTCCTGACGACTGCCCGCCTACCTGGTCAGCAAGACACCGTCCCTGCTCCGGGGGCAGAGCACCCCATGACTGGGATCCCTCCGCTCGGTGGTGCCCAGGGTTGGGTTGGCCGGCAGAGGGGCAGAGCCCACAGCTGTGGGGGACAGGAGGGGCCACGCCCACCTTGGTGCCCACCCAGGGCTCTGGGAAGAGAATGCTGACGCTCTGCATGGCCGCCAGCCCAGCACCTGCTTCTTACCAGACGCTGTTCGGCCCTACCCCAGCTCGAGAGGCCCCTCTCCACCCACACCTCCCCGGCCAGTCTCCGGGGTTTCCAGAGAGGAGCCCGGGGGCCCAGAGGCCACAGCCCGCTTCAGCTTACCCAGTCCTGAGTCTGCAGCACCTGCTGACTGCTGCTCGGGGCCCCGGGCTGGCCCCAGGCCACCGCTGGGCTTGGTGGAGCCGAGGGCTGCCCGTTCTCTTGGGACGGCTGCGACTCTGGCATCTTCCCCAGGAAGGCCTTAAACAAACGCTTCCCGCTGTCCATCTCCAGCCCCTTGGGGGGCTCGCCTGCACCTCTGGGGCTCTGGGGGTAGGTGCCCACGGCTACCTGGGCCCCTTGGGCAGAGGGAGGCCGCGTCAGGATCTGCGGGGCTCATCTTCCAGCCACTGCCCAGACAGTGCTGGGTGGGCCTCAGCCAGGGACACCCAGCAGGGTCGACCCCCTTGGGTGTCCTGGGTCCCCAGCTCCTACAGCCATTCTTCTCCACATGGTCAAGCCAGGCCGGAGCAGCTGGGCCGCCGCCCTGCCCGGCCTCCTGCAGGCTCCCCCAGGGACGCCCCCTCTCCCACCGCGGCCCCAGCTCCTTGCATGTGCCCCCAGACGGCCCAGGTGCGTCTCCTCAGGACCCTGCCTGCGGGGCGCACTGAAGGCGCGGAACGACCAGACGAGAAAGAAGGGCCCCCCCAGCTCTCCCCGTCTCCCCCCTCCCGACCCCTGTGACGCCCGACCCCTCACCTCAACGCCCCCGGGCCACACCCCAAGGTCCAGGCTCTGCGCCCCCCGCCCGCACGACCACGCGTGAAGACGCCGCAGCAGACGGCAGCCGGCCCCTCTCCACTCCATGGGGTCTGGGGATGAGGAGTTCGCTGAGGGGTGGCAGGGCAAGGGTCATGGGGACACACGGCGAGCGTCAAAGGGAGGGAACCAGGGGAGGTGGCGGCCAGCGGGGGAGGGGCGGGATACACTACGGGTACGGAGGTGGGGGAGAGGTGGGGTACACAAGGGGTGCAGGGGTGGGGAAGGGGGTGGGGAGGGGCACACTACGGGGACGGGGTGGGGGTACACTGGGTGGGGGCGGGGAGGGGCGGGGCACACTACGGGGACGGGGGCGGGCCCATTGTGGTGGGAGGGTCAAAGGGTGGGGCCCACAGCGGTTCTGAAAGGCCCGAGGGGGCGGAGTCGAGCCCCACGAACTTCCGCTTCGACAGGCTCCGCCCTGCCGCTTCCGCTTCCGGCCCGTTTCCGTGCCTGCGTCCTGGTCTCGGTTGTCAGGGGCCGACCGGGGTTCCGCTCGCCACGCGGACCTGGTTCCACTCCGGTGTCCATGGCCCGGGGCTTCATCTCGGGCTCTCGAGGAGTCCCGGCCCCGCGCCGCTCGGAGGGGCTCGCCTCGCAGACGCCCCCGGCCGTCCGCGCCCTGACCCCAGGCCCCCTTGGGTCCCCGCCTCGCGTGGGGGCCTCGGAGCGCCGGCCCGCGACGGGCGGGCGGAGCTCGCGCCTGGACGGACGGAGGGGCCGAGGCTGCTCGAGAGGAATCACACAGCAGGCGAGGGAGGGCCTGGGAGTGCTCCCCGCGTTTATTAGTGTCGCATCAGCACCTTAAAATACTCCACGTGGTCACATAACGTGAGATTAGAATCTGTTTTCCAAAAACGCTATTTACATTAATCCTGTTTTCCATTAAAAAAAAACACACAAAAACCTAGCAACACGTACATCCTAGAAACCAAACAACGCACAAAGAACTGGACGGGGGGGTCTGCAGGAACGCACGGCGGCACCCCTTAGCCTCCCCTGGGGGAGGGACCCCCAAGCCCAGTCCTCAGGCCCCTGCCAAGGACTTATCTTCCTCTCCACCGGAGGACAGGACGGGTCTCGGGAGGGGTCAAGGAACAGGTGTAGGGGTCAGGCAACTGGCCTTTGGGAGCAAGTGGCCCGGTCTTGTCATGAGGAACCTGTTCTGGGACAAAGGCCAGTCAGGTCTTCATATCTGGGAGTGAGGACAGGGCAGCAATGCTGGCCCTGGCTGCTCTGATCTGCCTGCCGCTGCACAGAGACCTTTGGTTCTGGGCCCAGAGTCCCTCTCCTTCTGGATCTGCAGCCGTGACACTGACTCGGGACACCGGCCTGCATGCCCTGAGGAGATGGGGACCCAGGGGACCAACACAAGGAGGGAGAAGCAGTGGCCCGGATACAGGGCTGGAGCTCACCTCCACGGGACCTCAGCGAGGGCAGAGCTTGCCCACACCATGCCACCAGGCCCACGAGGAGCCTGGCCTTACCCGAATGTGGCTGGTGGCTTAACCTTTGAGTCCTAAGGACCACTGGTCACCCAATGGGCTGAGGACCCCTGCTCCTGTCATGTGGGTCATGGTCTGGGGCCCGTGTTCCTCACTTGCCCCCACCGCCCTCCACGTGCTCACGGCTGCACTGGCTCAGTCACAGACGGCTTTGGCTTCTGCATCACCTTCCTCCCAGGGACAAAGTGCTTTTGTATGTATCCTCAGAACAGCTCCATGAGGTAGGCTGGGGAAACGTGACCATCCCCGTTTAGCCGATGGGGAAACCGAGGCACCAGCGTGAGCAAAGCCCAGGTCTCCAAGTGAGTTATGGTGGTTGGGGTCATCTGCACGACCTCCTGGGCCCATAAACAGTGTGGCCGGTGGGCCCCGTGGCACTGGACAGACCACAACTGGGCTCTGCAGGCCCAGCGGCACAGGGTGGAGGTGCTGGGTGTCTTCTCCTTGTGGGTACAAGGACACAGGGAGGCGTGAGGAAGACAGCTCACAGTAGGGGTGGATGGGACAGCCCCCTTTGGCCCTTCTTCTAAAACTAGCTCTGCAGCTGGAAAGCTAAGTCAAGGGTGTGTCACCTGCACCTCCTTCCCGTTGAGTGTGACCTTTGGAAACGCGAGCAGTAACCAAGGCCCTGAGGCCAGTGGTGGGAACGAGGGGGGAGGCTCAAGGTCCCCAGGCTGCTTCTGAGTGTAGCCGCAGGCAGATGCTGCACAGGCCGCCCAAGGGGTCCTCAGCTCAGCGGCCTGCACCCTCCCCCAGGTCCTTCCCAGGGAGGGGCAGGGCCCCTGGTCCAAGGCCATGTCCAAACGCTGTCTGCCAGCTAGGTCCAAGGCCCTCAGCCATGGACACTCGGACCCTGTACAGCCACCTGGGGGAGGTAAGCAGGTAATAAAATAAGCCATTTTCCATCCACTAAGTGGGACCCCTCTGTGCCACAGGCTGTTGGTGAGGCCCGTCCTCCAGAAGAGCAGGAAAGGCCTGCAGCCTGTCTGCGTTTGGCACTGTTTCTGAGCACAGCATGTGTGGCTCTCGGCCCTAGGAAACTGGGCTCACAGCCCCCTGGGTGGGTCACCATGGTCCTACCGCCACAGCTGCCAAGGGGCAGGAGCTGGGGGGCTCTTCCTGTGGAGTGCTGGGCTGCAGGCCTGTGGGGTAGTGGGAGGACTGGCGAGGACCCTGGCCTCAGGTGGAGGGTAGGCTCGCCCCCCTCCGCAGGGACCCAGACCACAAACATCTCCGTCCTGAGGAGCCCGGCCTAGAGGTGGGGCCCCAGCTTCACCCACAGCCCCAACGGGGCTTGGCCCCTATGGTCTGGCCGCCTTGTCTGAGCTCTAACTGGCCACATTAGTGCTTCAGAGGACAAACACCTGGCTGCCTGGCCAAACACCTCCCAGCCAGCACGGGGGCTGGGGTGGGGGCAGGAGGTGGCAGCTGCGGAAGCCACCGTGCCCACTAAGTCTGGGGCAGGCACAACTCGCAGAAGCAGAGCGGCGCCGCGGGGACGGCCGGGGGGGAGCAGTGGGTGTGGGGGGCGGGGACCCCGGGCAGCACAGCTGCTCTGCCTCAGCCCTAAGGGGCTGTCGGGGCTTCAGAAGAGCAACGTCTTTTTGGCAGCTACATTGCAACATGTATTTGAAAGCATTAAAAAATCCGCAACTATAAAACCGCCACTGCCCCCTGTGGCTGGAGGTCACTGGGATCCACGAGTGGGCGGTGCCGGGGCATCTCTTGCCTGGTTGGTGGCTGGGGCCCAGGGCTGGGCTGACTGGCCTGACTGGCCTCTGTTCTGCCCAGGACGCCCCCGACAGAAGGCTGGCCTTTGGCCTCTGGCCACCCAGCTCGGTGCCTGGGCACACAGGCAGCCGGGGGTCGGGGTGGCCGCCTGCCGGACCCTGGCTCCGAGGAAGCAGAGTCCTGGCTTTCAGGAAGGACAGGACGCAAAGGCAAGAACCCTTCTTGTTGGGGGGCTGGGTGGGGGGAGTCCTGAGGCCACAACACACCTTCCACGATTCTCAAGTTCAACACTGTCCGCCTGACCTCCCACCCCTGCCGAACGTTCTGGTTAAGAAGCAGAGCAGTTGTGGGGTCCCGGTGGGGGGCTGCCCCGTTAGTTTCCAGGTAGTGAGCATGTTCATACTTAAGACTGTTTTTCTCTGGGTTTTTAAGGGTCTGTCTCTGCAGTAAACTGAAATGTTAACAGAAAAGCAGCTGGGCCCTCCCGGCGCTCGGCCATCGCAGGGCTGCAGGGCGGGGAGCCGGCGCGGCCCCTTGGCAGGCGGGGCTAAAAGGTGGACTTGGAGTGTCCGAAGATGCAGATGGGGAAGTGCTTGACGTGGGAGGACCACTGGGCCGCCAGCTGGAAGAACTTGACGTCGTTCCACTCCACACCGTCGATGAGGACTGTGGGGGACAAGACCGCCTGACCCACCTGCCCCTCCTCCAGGCCGTGGCACAGAACGAGGCTGGAGGGCCTGACACCCCCGGGGACTCCCAGGCAACACTCGCTGGTTCTCAGTGGCCCCGTAGGAAGAGGTCTGGGACGGCCCAGCCCACCTTGCTGACCTTCCTGCCAGCTGCCCACCACCGCCCCCACGGCCAGCCCCTTCCCGACTTCAGGGGACCTGCTTGTCCACAGCCCCTCTGCCTCAGCAGGGGTCTGCAAACCCAATTTAAAACACTCTCCACTTAAACCAGAAAATCAACAGAGGCAGGCAGACTTGAGCTCATGAAAAAAGAAAAATCTCGAGAGCTCATATTCTGTTATTTGCAGAGTATCTTCTATAGAAAGGCTGAGATAAAGCACAAAGGGCTGAGAAAACCATTCCACGCACACGAATAGCCTCCTCCACGCGTGTTCAAAGCTCAAACTACGCAGTATGACTTCATAGCAAACCAAAGCATTTCCTGAGGTGAACTTAGAAAAGCCACCCAGCTCGGCTCTGGTTTACTTCCATATCCTCCCCCCACACACACTCCCGCTGGGGGACAGAGAGAGAGACAGAGGAGAGACAGAGAGACAGAGAGAGGGAGGCAGGGAGGCAGGGAGGCAGGGAGGCAAGGGAGAGGGAGGCAGGGAGGCAGGGAGGGAGGCAGGGAGGCAGGGAGGCAGGGAGGCAGGGAGGCAGGGAGGGAGAGGGAGGCAGGGAGGGAGGCAAGGGAGAGGGAGGCAGGGAGGCAGGGAGGCAGGGAGGGAGAGGGAGGCAGGGAGGGAGAGGGAGGCAGGGAGGCAGGGAGGCAGGGAGGGAGAGGGAGGCAGGGAGGCAGGGAGGGAGAGGGAGGCAGGGAGGGAGAGGGAGGCAGGGAGGCAGGGAGGGAGAGGGAGGCAGGGAGGGAGAGGGAGGCAGGGAGGCAGGGAGGCAGGGAGGGAGAGGGAGGCAGGGAGGCAGGGAGGCAGGGAGGGAGAGGGAGGCAGGGAGGGAGGCAAGGGAGAGGGAGGCAGGGAGGCAGGGAGAGGGAGGGAGAGGGAGGCAGGGAGGGAGAGGGAGGCAGGGAGGCAGGGAGGCAGGGAGGCAGGGAGGCAGGCGGGGCGGCTCACCCCGCAGCATGTTCTGCTGGTGCTTGGCGGTGCAGATGAGGCGGCTGATGCCCTCGATGCACTGGCTTTTGGACTCTACATCCTTGTCCTTGGTTTTCTTGGGCAAAAACATCACTAGGAGGAAAAGGGGCTGTGCTGTCCTCCCGTTGTCCCTCAGGGATGGGGGGTAGCAGGGGCTGTGGGCTCACCTTGGCCCTTGGACCCTGCTCATCTGGACCCCCTTCCGCACGGACCCTGCCTGCCACCGCCCGCCCACCAGGAGGCCTTTGCCCGGGGCTCTGGACAGAAGCGGCCCCCAGGCCTGTGGTGCCCTCAGGGCCTGCCCGGCGGCCCCTTCGATTGTCCCGACAGCCAGCCCGCCTCCCCACCTCACCCTTCTTGTTCTTCTCCTTGGTGACCACGGTCATGGACATGGTGGGCGTGGCCGCAGCCTCGCCGCTGCTGGGCAGCCTGCTGACCTGGAGAGACCGGAAGGTGCACTTGAGTGTGTTTTTGGTGGTGGGCGGGTCCTTCCTCTCCGCATCTCTCTTCCTGTCTGCGGGCTGGGCTGCCGTCCAGTAATCCACCTGCAGCCCCATCAGCTCGGCGCCGACGCCCTGGCTGTGAAAGACGAGGGAGGCTCACCCCTCCGTCCTCAGCGGGTGACGGCAGCACCCCCACGGCTGGCACAGGCGAGGAGGCGCCCGCTGGTGCCTGTGCTGCCCGGCATCGGGGGACCACCGGCAGCAGCTGAGGACGGAGGGGAGCTCGGGGCCCAGAGCCCGCTGGCGGGCCGTCCTGGTCTCCTGGGGCAGCCCCATCTGCACCCGTGGCTCCAGCATCGTCACGATGCTGGGGTCACCCAGGAGTGTCCAGACCTGCCGCCTGCCCACGCTGCCGCTCTGTCTGGTGGGCCCAGGCCCACCGACCCCTTGGAGGTGCAGTCTCAGGGCCCAAGTCCTCCCCGACCCTGCGGCGGTCCTGCCTGGGCGAGCTCTGCTCACGAGAGCCTCGAGGGCATCCGACGGGGGCTGCGGACCCCCCACCCACTGTCCCCGCGCCTTCTACTCACATCTGAGTTTCCAAAATCCCCTCTGTGTGCAGAGCACCCCGTATTTGTACTCTGTAGTTCCCGTCCCTAGGAAGGCAGGGGGTGGGGCGAGGTGGGGAGACACCAGGCCAGGACTGAGCAGTCCAGCGCCCCGACTCACTTGTCTGATGAGCCTTGGTCGACACCACCACGGCCCCTGCAGGGCCGCTGAGCCCACCTTCCGCCCTGACCCTCTGCTTCCTGGCACCCCAGGGTACAGCCAGGGACCACGAGGAACTGCCAGTGTTCTCAGCACAGTCCCTGCTGCGCTGAGGGGACGGACGGCGTGAGCTGGGGGGCAGCGTCCGCCCACATGGCTGCATTTACCTGGGGGAGGACAGGCCCCCGCTCACCGACGGGGAGGAGGGCGGGGTGGGTGAGGCCTCCTTGGCCGCGGGAGATGTGGACGGTGGGGTGGACGAGAGTGCGCTGGAGCCCGAGGGGGCCGCGTCATCTGAGTCACCTTGGGAAGGAGTCGGGGGCCAGTGCTGAGCTCCCGCGCTGCTCTGCCCCAAGCCCTCTGGACCCAGACGTGGCAGGGAGGCCAGGCAGCTGTGGGCTGGGTGGGGGCATGTGTGGGAAGCGGGAGACCCCTCCCCCCGCCCCCCCCACCCCCCGCTTAGGCTGAGGGGGAGCTGTCAGGCCTCCAGGGTCAGGAGTGGCCCATCCATGGGGAACAGAAGCCCCTCAGCAAGGTGCGTGTTGGTGCTGGGGCTGCCCCGGCCCTCCTGCACCCCAGCCCCCAATGCAGGGATGATGGAGTTACCTGAAGTGGCCGAAGATGGCTCCACTATTCCAACCTTCACCACCTAGAAGGCAACGGAACGTGCTGGCAGTGGCCCAGGGGTGGCGCTGGGACTCCACACCGGGCAGGGACCTGTTTTCCTACCACCCATCCTCCATGTGCCCCCAGCCCCCAGGAACTCCTGGGGCCGAGCCAGGTCCCAGCCCCTCAGTCTGTGGGACAGAGCTAAGCTCAAGGGAGCCACCGCCTGCGTGGTCAGCCACGGTACGGGCCCTGCTGAGGGACCTCCCTGTGCAGGGGGCATGTTTGGGAGACGTCCTTGAATTAAAGCAAGCTCTGTGGCCACCCCTCACTCCCGGGACGAAGGCTGCCAGCCAGCCCCTGGCCTGGCCCTGAGCTGTGGCCAGCATTCAGGACACACGTGGCCTCCGGCAGGACTGGCGCCCTACCTCCACGAGCGAAACTCTCAGGGCCCACACCCTGGACTCAGCAAACTGCGTGCCTGTGAGACTGGCGGGCGCAGATGTCAGCGGGTCAGGTGCTGGAGTGAGGGAGCCCTGCCCAGCGGGGCCCTAAGGCAGCCCTGGGGCCTGCTCCAAACCCGCGTGGGCTGCTGGTGGGGAGGGGGGGCCTGGCCCCACCCTGACCAGGGCGGGAGCTGTGTCACGTGAAAGAAATCACGACAACAACAACGGCTCCTGCCTCGGTCACGCGGTGGCATCTCAAGTGCAGCCGGCGGGACAGGCCCTCCTGTCACCGCAGCAGCTTCCTCAGGACAGGCTGCTCCGGACCAGCACCCTCCAAGTACAGCCAGCAGCCACCTGACGCCTGAGCAGAGCGAACCACGGCCTAGGAGCCCTGCTGTCTGCCAGGCTGCCGTACGGCTCTCACAGCAGAGGCCGGGCTGGAGACCACGGTGGGACCACAGGCTGTGGACGCGTGGCCTGGCCAGCGAGGAGTAGCCCTTACTCCTTGGCAGTGGGAAAAAGCAAAACCTCCCAACTTACAGGGGTGATCCCAGCCGAGCAAGCCTGCCCTGCGGCTCCCAGAGGACAGAGGCAGCCCTCTGCCCCCACCCCAGGCGGGGCCTGTCCTGAGGCCCGCCGACCCTCGGTACCCCCTGAAGAGCTGAGCCTGACACTGGGCCCGGACACCCAGGACGGTGCTGAGAACTGGATCCTCACCCCCAGGTGGGCTGCCTGCTTCCACATGTCAGGCCCCAGCAGAGCCGGGGCAGCGATACGCCTGGGCTCACCCCCCAACCGCAGCAAGAAAAAACAGAGAGCTTTAGGGTGGGAGAAACGTATAAGGCAAGTCCTCAGCTCAAACTGGTGAGGAAGGTTCTGGAACAGATCAAGTTAATGCAAGAACAGAGCGATTATGGAAGACCTCTCGGCAGAGGAACGGTCTCGCGGCAGCAGGCGGAGCCAGCCAGGCGGCAGCGAAGCTCTGCGCAGGGCACTGCCTGCCCGAGCAGTACTCACCCCTACGAAGGGAATGAACTTCTGAGAGGACTCTTCGTCGGGGCTAAGACGAGGGAAACAGACAGTTAGCGCTCTCCCCGAGGGGCAGGCCCTTTCGGAGCGGCCCTGCCCCACCCACTGCCTCGCTCCCACCCTCCCGCAGGACGCCTGGCCTGGACCTCAGACCCGCAAACCCTTCTGACATACAGAAAGGGCAAACGCATCTCTGCACCGAGGTCCAGAGGCCCACGGGACAGCCCAGAGGGGAAGGGTGGAGAGTGCAGCCTCGCCCAGGAATCCGCCACTCTATCCTGGGGGCCTGGGGCTCGGGGCAGCCAGCCCAGCCTAGCCCAAAGGTCTTCCTGCTGGCCCCACTCACTGAGCCCCGAGAGGCCGGCTTTCTGTGCCCCCAGGATGCCCCAGGAACAGTCTGGGCCTCTGCCAGTGATCGGGGGTGACTGGCCCAAGCCAGGCTAGGGAGGTTTTCTCCCAGACGGTCTGGGTAAAGCTGGTGCCCACTGTGGGGGGGGCCTATCTCCAGGACTTTGGCCTCGGTGATGGGGTGCACACGCCACGTTCTAACAGAACGATGCCCCAAGAGGAGCCCGAGGGCGAGACTGAGGCTCTGTGGGCTGTGCTGCTGCTCTGTGCCCACGGGCTCTGCAGGACTTCTGGCAGAACCTCAGCCTCGCCGGAACCGCTGGTCACAGCCCATCGGTGGCAAAGGCATCCAGTGTCCAAGGGCCCTGGGTGCGGGTGTTGGCAGGAGCCGAGGGGGTGCAAACCCGTCTCTTCCTCTCCCTCCTCCCCAGCCAGGGCTGCTCCTGCCCCCGCCTGGTGTCCGCCTTAGCCTGGGCTGTGGTCCGAGGGGTTCTCCCGCAGGACTGAGGCTCCACCGGCGGCTGGGAGAGCGCCTCCTTCTTGGCCGCCTCCGTGTAGGTCCCCAGGGCGGGGCCGGTCCTGAGCCTTCTGTCCCTCCCCCAGCTTCAGGGAAGATAGGCGCCCCTCCCCGCTTCCTCGGCTGGCGGCGTCCACCCAGCCGTGGGCCTGCTCTCCGAGCTGACCTCCCAGTTCCATTTGTCTCATCTCCCTAAACCAGAGCCTGTCGTCAAAGATCAACTCTTCTGCGGGTGAGTCCACACGTGCGCGCCACGCAAGGCAGTGGCCCAGGGGTGTCACTCAGGGAGAAGCCTCTGCTCCAAGCAGGTGGTTGGGGGGGCCTCCCTGGGTACCAACTCCCGGGACCAGGAGCCCCACGTCGCCAGAGCCTTCAAGAGGCCCTCCCCTCCCTGCCCCTGTGGGGGGGCGGAGGCCTGTACCTGGCTGGCGCTCCCCGTGAAGTGTGGCCACCAGCTGGCCAAGTGACCCTGGCCCAGGGGCCAGCACAAAGTGCTGTCAGGCTGGTCCCGGCAGGAGCCGCCGCCCCCCCCCCAAGGCACCCCCGGGATCTGGGCACCCACGACCTCTGCCCCGGCACCACCCACCCCACCTTCGCAAAAGAGACAGCAAATGTTTTTGGGTGAAAGACCCTACAGGTTCAGTCCATCCAATTGAAAATGACCAGATTACCAGTCTCTCTCCCCCTTGCAAGGAGAGTACAGTTGGAAGAGAAAACTTCTCTTTTTTCATTTCAAGCAACGAATCAACCCAAATCCTGCGCCCAGACCTCCTTCTGCATGCAGGGCGGCAAGAAGCAGGAAGCCGGGTGGGGTCCCTGGCCCAGCGCACGGGAGGCTCGGACCCTCAGGGCTCCCACCCTCGGCGAGCCACGGCCCGTCCCCCCCCCCGCCCCTCCGCCCCACGATCAGCACGCAGAAAGGCAGGCAAACGGGGGCCTCAAGAGACGGGACTCAGGGACTGCTCGCCACAAACGCCAAAGCCAAGCCGCCCCTGGGCCATGCAGACCACATCCAGAACGCGGCACGCGCCCGGCGAGACGGGGGTGACACCAGCTTCCACCGAGACCTTCACCCTGGACCCTGGGTGCGGAGGGGCACACGTGTTCTTGGCAGGGCAGCGGACAGAACTCCTAGGGCCTGAGCCGCGGCTCTGCGGCAAGGCCCCTGGGCGTGGCTCCTGAGACCCGCACATGGGGGGTGGTGTGGCGTGCCTCCCCTTGAGGGGGGGGGGGGGGGCTTGGAGGCTGAGGGGGCACAGCCCACACGAGGCTGGTGTAGAGGCGCTGGGAAGCCCTCTAGCGGTTGCCCGGGGGGACAAACGGCGGGTCCGAGCCCAGGCCGGGAGCTGGCGCTGGGCAGATAGGCCCCTCCCTGCAGGTGCCCTCACGGGGCCTGGGCTGGAGAGGGACCAGAAGGGCCGTGCCCGCTGCCCATCCTCTCCTGGGTCTCCTGACCCCTCCAGGTGGACAGCAGCCTGTTCTCTGTCACAGCAGGCAAAGGCCGACCTGCTGCGCTTCCAGCCCCGGGCTCCAAGCGTGGATGGCACGCTGCCTTCACAGGGCTCCAGCAGGGCATCCGGAGCCCCCGCCCGACCCCCCATGCCGGTGTCACCACTGTAACGCGGAGGCGGGGGCACGAGGCACGGAGGAGGCTCAGGGTCTCCTAAGCCCCGGCTCGAGGCTCACGAGCGCCAACCGCAGCACAGTCGAGAAGCTGTGGCCCAGGCAGCGCAGCATGCCGCGACTCCCGGCGCCTCGGCTGGGGGGGGGGGGGGAGGGGAGGGAAGCCGGCGCAGGCCCACAGGACAGCCCGAGGGGTCAGCAGCGCACACCACGGCTGGTCTTTCTCTAGCCCCTGAGGCTTGTTTAGCAGGACAGTCCAACGAGCTTAGACCCCTCCTCCTGGTCTGGCCCAGGGCCCAGCAGAGAGGCCACTTGGGACCCAAGGACCCTCCCTGGGGGGCTTTCCCAGGAGAGCAAATAACCTGAGACCCATGGCAGAGAAGCGCCCTGAGGGACCCAGTGCAGGACGCCAGGCAGGCAGGGGCCCTGTGTGAAAGGGCAACTCTGGGAGCATCCGGAGCTCAGCTCCCAACAGACAGCCAAACCGAGGGTGGAGCCGCCTTGGGGGAGACGAGCACTTCGCCGTGCGCAGCGGTCCCACCCAGGTAAACGCGGCCTGGGTGCAGGGCGGCGGGGGCTCGGGGCTGGCCACGGACCACTGCCGCCACCCAGGGCGAGCTCCCCATCCCCTCTCCCCACTGCCCCCACGTGGAGGGTCCGCATGAACGCCATCCTCCCCCAGCTGCTGGTACCATGTGCTGGGAGCAAGGCCCACAGTCGGAGAGAGCTGCCAGCACCCGGCAGCTCTCGGGGTGAAACCAGCCCCCGCTGCTCATTTAAGAGGCAGCGCCGCCAGGCTTCAGAGATGGAGCAGCTCTGGGAGAAGAAGTTCAGTCGGCCATTTCTTAAACCCAAACTCAGGACGGAAACAAAGAGCCTGCCCGGCGACTTGCAGGCAGCAGGCTTTTGTCGCTGCAGCTGGGTGGGGGCCCGAGTGCAGGCCTGGCTAGGGCAGCTGGCAGTGCACCGGGGCCCACCTGCTGACACTGCTAAACAGCCTTAAAGACCAGCCAGCGGGCAGAAGGGGGCGCGGCCCCAGGGACAGCGGTACCTGAGAGTAAAGTCAAAATGAAAGTTCTTTCTCCTTTTCAGAAAGCCACCAAAGAGAAAAACATGACGTTACTAGATGCTCAGGTGCGGCGAGGCACCCCCAGGCACGGCACCAGCACAGCGGTCCCCGTGCCCTGCGCAGAGGAAGAGCCGGGAACCTTGCGCTAGGCTGTGCACAGCGGTCCCCGTGCCCCGCGCAGAGGAAGAGCCGGGAACCTTGCGCTAGGCTGTGCGCTGGCCGCCTGCAGAGGCTTTGGCTCGATTCTGCCTCCGCCTTAAGGAGCTGAGCACCGTCCCCGACGGGAGCGGGGGAGCTGTACTTCATCAGCCCGGCGTGGTCTGCCTATTCCTGCCCTTCCCCACCTGGACGCCTCTGTCCGGGGGCTGGCTAAGGGGCCGCTCGATCCCCCAACCTGTGCGCCCAGGCCCACCCCGCCTTGGGCACGGCCCCTGACCACCGTCCTGCACTGGGCGGGGTGAGAAACGGGTCTCCCTGCCGGGAAGCCCCGCTATTGGAGGAGCGTGTGCCCAGGCTAGAGAAGGCAGGTCGCTGCTGGGGGCCAAGCACCAGGACCACTATTCTTGTAACTTTTACTACCGGAAGTCCCAACACACACAACGAGAAAGAAAAAGCGACCAGCTCATTCTAACTCCGATACGCATCGGGAAAGGGTGCAGTGGTCGAGGAGAACTGGGGGCTGCTCGGATGGCTCACAGGCTCCCCCGATCCCAGCTCGGCTTCCCTCCAGCAGAGCCCAATGAGCAACCCAAGGAGCTGGGACAGCGAGAACTGCGGGCTGCCCGCCGAGACCGCAGAGGGACGGTGGGTCGCTGCCGCCGCCCCACACCCACCCAGGCCCCAGGAGGTACCTCTTCTGCTTGTAGGTCAGCATGGCCTCCGCGATGGGCAGCTGGTGGGCGCAGTTGGCCCCTGAGATGTACTGCGTGATCCTCGACACAATGTCTGGCGTGTCCTGCACTGCACGAGGAGACCAGGAGGGGTTCGTGGGGTGCTGCACGCCAGCACCCCGAATCCAGGCGGCCATGCTGGGGGCGGCTGAGCAGCTCCTCTGGCAGCCACCCTCACGGGGTCCTGGGGAGGGCAGCAAGGCCTGTCCAAGTCCTGAAGAGCCCTCCCCGGGGGCCCGGTCGCCAAGGACCTCTGACACTCACGGTGGGCAAAGGGAAGCATCCTGGCCGAGGCTCCACTGGCCCGGCCCGCTGACCCCACCTCCCTCCCAGGCGCTCAGGCCCCAGAGGGGCCTGAGAAAAAGGCAGGCACACAGGTCGCGTCTCAGGGGACAGCGAATGACTCGGGTTCTCACGGAGGCTTGGTGGGGTGGGCGCCAGGGCTGGGGGGGCGTGGCGACGTGGGCACGCGCGCGAGGGGCGTGGCAGCGTAGGCTAGAGGGCGGGGGCGCAAGGGGCGTGGCCGGGGCCCGGGCCTCACCGGCGCTCTGGGCCTCCAGCTTGTTGAATAGGTCTCTCCAGGTCAGATCCTGGAAGAAGTTGTTGTACCTGTAGTCCACGGAGCCCAGGTATCTGGCCACCGGGTGGGAGCCTGCGAGCCGAGGGGAGAGCATCAGGATGCGCGGACCCCGCGCGCAGTTCCGCGCCTCCCCGATGACTTCGGCCCCCAACCCCCGGTCCCCAAGGAAGCGGCTTCTCGGCCTCCTTGGAACACAGATCACTCGGCCGGACCGAGGTGTGTCCTGCAGACCAGACGGCCTCTTGCGCTGCGGGGAGGGGTCTCCTCTACACCTCAGCCCTTTCCAGGAGACAGATTTGTTTGCAACATATTGCGTAAGCCGAAAAATGGGATTTTGGTTTTGATTTGCAGAGGATTCTGATAACTTTAAGAGGTTAATAACCAACCCCTGCTTGGCACTTCGACAACAAATCCAAGACGACATCGAGTCGCCCAAGCTGCGGGGCCTGCGGGCGCTCGGAGGGCGGACGCCGCTGCCGGGCATCCGCGTGGCTCCTGCGGAGGACTCAAGCGCGCCCCTCACCCAGCGGGATGACGAGGAAGCGCATGTAGCCCAGCCAGTCGGGGGTCTTGTGGGACAGCTGCTCCACGAAGAGCCGCAGAATGGCGCTGAGGTAATGCTGCGCTCCCGCCACGGCGATCTTCACGGGGGTCGGCGGCTGGGAATTGCAGTTGCAGCTGCGGTCCCGCAGGCAGGACGAGAGGGAACAGACGCCTCAGGGAGCCGCCCCCGCCGCGAGGGCCGTCCTCGCTGGGCCCGAGGGGGGCCCCAGGGCGCCCCTGCTCCCCTCCACCCGGCCTCTCCCGCGGCTCACGCTGATGGAGTCACCGGAACCCAGGCCCCCCAGACCCGCCCAGGATTCCCCCAGCGCTGAGGAAGCTCCCGCCTGGGCCACTGCTCTCCTCCCTGCCCTGGCAAGACTGCGGATCGGCAGGACGGAGCCACACAAAACGCTGGGGTGCAGAGATCCCCATGGACTCCCGGGCGGCAGCCACGGAGGGTGTGGGACTCACTATCTCTGTATCCGAGAGACGATGGTGCTGAAGGCCGCCTGGACGTCGGCAGCAGAGCACGTGCACACCACGGGGAGCGTGTGCCGCTGCAGGACGTCTGAGAGGAACTGGGAGGCGGCGGAGGGTGAGCCTCCGAGCCACCCACCACCAGCCTCGCCTGTGAGCGCGCCTCGGTCAGGGTCCTCAAACAGGCAAGGCTGGCCAGACACCCCCGCCACTCCATCCTGCGGGTGGACGCCCAGCCCCTGGACGCTCCACCCTGCAGAGGCTGCACTGCCCTTCCCCCCTCCCCTCTGCGGGGAGGCTGCGCCGCCGCCTCCCCCCTCCCCTCTGCAGGGAGGATGGGCCGCCCCCTCCCCCCTCCCCTCTGCGGGGAGGATGCGCCGCCCCTCCCCACCTGCCCCTGCCAGTCCGAGGTGTTGACAAGAATGATGTTTTCGGGGAGCTGGTCATCTGAGATGAGGATGTGGTTTAACTGGTCATACACAGTCTTCCTGGGGATCTGAAGACACAGTGCCCGCCGAGCCCAGCGTGAGGGGAGCTGCGCCTGCCCCTCACCTGCTCAGCCCCACCCCCTCTCCAGCAGCCACCTGGGAGGGCTCAGACACACGGCCTCGCTGTGGACAGCGGCCACGGGGCTGAAGGCGCTGCAGCGGGGCGGCAGCAGCAGCGGCAGTGGGCTGTCCCGACAAGCCCTCCAGGTAGAGAACAAGCGCCCTCGCCTTGGAGCCGCCCGCCCTGGGCCAGCGGGGGTGGCCGGGGTCCCCGCCCTGGGCTGGGCACCCACCTGCAGCTGGCTCCGAGTGTCCGGGCAGCGCTCGTTGTCCAGGCTGTTGGCCCGCTCGTTCTGCGGACGCGCCGGCTGCCGCTCCTTCAGCGACGTGCTCCGGCCCCGGCGGCCGGCCTGCTTCCCCTCGGCCCTGCGGGGGAAGGGACGGGCTGGGGCAGCCTGCAGGAACTCACTGCCCCAGGCAGGGGCCACCCAGCAGCAGAGGCAGTTGAGGATGGTCGTGGTGTGGTGTGCACTGTCAGGCAGCAGGGCCGAAGGCCACACAGAGCCCACGAACCCCAGAGGGCCCGAGGGGCACCTGTGGGGACTGAGACCTCCCACGCCCAGGACACAAGCCTGGTGCAGCCCAGTGCCCGGCGGCCTGGAGCTCCTCCCGGCCCTGACACAGGCCTCTGTGCGCCCCAGCCAGGCCAGTGCCAGCGCCCAGACCCACTGCTTTTGGAAACTTCCTGTCACAGAAACGTAAGACAGGGCACCCTGGTGCTCGAGGTGCCTGCCCCGCTGGGTCTCACGCCAGGGCAGGGGCTGCCATCGGGTGAAGAGCTAGGCTGGGGGTTTCAATACCAAATGCCGTATCAGTGCTGGGTTTTGTTTCTCGTTTCTGTGAGTAGACGTGCGTGGGGTGGCGGGCAGGCGGTGGGCAGTGAGGGCTGATCTGTGGGGCACCACCCTTGAAAATCGGGGCATAAGGCCTGATGCAGCGTGCTGAGCGACAGCTGCACGGGACTGCAGCCCCGGGAGAGGGCGGGGCGGAGGCCCATGCCGGCTCTGTGGCCCTCCAGGGGGCAGCGAGCTGTGGGGTGGGATCTGAGGCCCTGAGGCAGTGGTGGGCATGTGGCCAACTGTGGCCGGGGGTGGGGGGGGGAGGTGGGAGGTGACCACGCAGGGCAGCTCAGAGGGCGAGGGTGGGTGCCCAAGGAAGGAGCAGCAGAGCCGGAGCAAGGACCTGATCGAGGTGGGGGAGGGGAAGAGGGCACGTGAGGGACCCAGAAGGTTCGTCCACCACCAGGAAGCCACCTGAGGTCACTGCACCTCAGACCCCAGCTTTTGATGCGGCGCTCACCCAATTACATGACCCACTCTGGGAGGCAGGGTCCTCGGGACCCCGGCCCAGTTGCCACCCCCTCCCCCGCCCCACAGACGTCCTGCGCTGGACCCCTCACAGTCCGTGAGGGCTGCTGTGCCCGTCCACACAGGCACTGGGTCCAGCTCTCCCGACGCAGCGCACGTGGGCTCAGCGGGGCACACCCTACGTGCTCCGGCACCCAGCACCACGGGAGCAGCGGCACCTAGCACAAGCCCTGCTCCACTCGTACAGTCCCTGGTCCAGGAGAACGTGAGTCAAGGACAGCGGGACCTCCCCTGCCCTCGGAGCAAGCAGCCACACCTCGGCCCGGTCAGACCTGCAGGCGGCTAGTTCGGTGCGGATGGGGGGTGGGGGTCCAATGTGGACCTCCCGGGACGGGCCTGGAGACCTGAGTGCTTCCCAGGTGACGCTCATCCAGTCAGACAGTCCCTCCCACACGGGCCCACACAGGCATTGCCGGCCTGATGGCCTCCCCGGGCGGCCAGTCACCTGGTGGAGGGAATGACCAGAGACTCTGTCTTGGTGATCCGCCCGCTGGGTGGCAGCTTCTCGGTGAACGTGTCCAGGGCAGAGGGCTCCACCTCCGGGCTGTCCTCGGGCGGGGCTGGCTGCTCCCCCGGGGCGGGTGCGCTCTGACGGACAGAGAATGGCGCTGGTCAGGAACGCACGCCCCCCGGGGCCTCCTCTCGGCCATGCGCTCCTGTGCCAGAGGGGCCCTGGGTTGGGTGAGGCTGCCTAGGCCTCTCTTGGTCTGGTGGCTCCCTGCGTGTGGACACGGCCACGTGCTGCCCTGGGAAGTGAGCTGACTTCACCCTCCAACCACAGGGCTCAGTCCTGGCTGCCACCGAGAGACCCGCACCAACCCTCCCCAAACCTCCTCTGGACCTTCCCTAAGAACCCTCACAAGGGCAGCAGGAACCAGCCGTGGTGTTCACGGGCCGTGCCTGACAGGGAAGCGTGGGGACGCCTGCTGCCCCCCAGAGCTGGGGTGAATCCAGGGCGGGCCTTGACCATCCCCCTGCGGTGCGGTGAATCCGGGGGGCCCTGAACGTCCCCCAGGGGTGGGGGTGAATCCGGGGGGCCCTGAACGTCCCCCAGGGGTGGGGGTGAATCCGGGGGGCCCTGACCGTCCCCCTGGGGTGGGGTGAATCCGGGGGGCCCTGAACGTCCCCCAGGGGTGGGGGTGAATCCGGGGGGCCCTGACCATCCCCCTGGGGTGGGGTGAATCCGGGGGGGCCCTGAACGTCCCCCAGGGGTGGGGGTGAATCCGGGGGGCCCTGACCGTCCCCCTGGGGTGGGGTGAATCCGGGGGGCCCTGAACGTCCCCCAGGGGTGGGGGTGAATCCGGGGGGCCCTGACCGTCCCCCTGGGGTGGGGTGAATCCGGGGGGCCCTGAACGTCCCCCAGGGGTGGGGGTGAATCCGGGGGGCCCTGACCATCCCCCTGCGGTGCGGTGAATCCGGGGGGCCCTGAACGTCCCCCAGGGGTGGGGGTGAATCCGGGGGGCCCTGACCGTCCCCCTGGGGTGGGGTGAATCCGGGGGGCCCTGAACGTCCCCCGGGGGTGGGGGTGAATCCGGGGGGCCCTGAACGTCCCCCGGGGGTGGGGTGAATCCGGGGGGCCCTGAACGTCCCCCTGGGGTGGGGGTGAATCCGGGGGGCCCTGAACGTCCCCCCGGGGTGGGGGTGAATCCGGGGGGCCCTGAACGTCCCCCAGGGGTGGGGGTGAATCCGGGGGGCCCAGAACGTCCCCCAGGGGGGGGGGGGAATCCGGGGGGCCCTGACCGTCCCCCTGGGGTGGGGTGAATCCGGGGGGCCCTGACCGTCCCCCTGGGGTGGGGTGAATCCGGGGGGCCCTGACCGTCCCCCTGGGGTGGGGTGAATCCGGGGGGCCCTGACCGTCCCCCTGGAGTGGGGTGAATCCGGGGATCCCTGACCGTTCCCCTGGCATGGGGTGAAACCTGGCCCCCTCCCTGGGGTGGGGGTGAGTTCAGGGGCGCCTTCGTGGTTCTGTGCACAGGTTCTGGGTGGCGGAAGCAGGAGGACCTGCCGGTCAGGGATCAGACCCCTAGAGGCAGCACGTAAGTGGGCTCTCTGTTGGCACCCGTGAACGTGGCCCCGCCTGCTCACATGGGCCACGGAATCGGAGATGCTGTCACTTGGCTGCTTCCCTCCGAGGGCCCGCGTCTTCTCAGGCACGTCAGCCTGTGTGGACGAGACGGGAGGGAATCAGGCTGTGTCCGACCATGGCACCGAGGCTGGCTCACCTCTGGGCAGGGGGTTCTGGGCTTGGAGGCAGCCTGGGGAGACTGGCCAGGATTTCCTGGACTGTGGGTTCAGGGTCACCCCACGACTGTCACCTGGAGCCTGGCAGGGGGACCCGGGCCGAGCATGCTTGGCCTTGGGTCGGCCCAGCACCAATGCGCAAGCTGCCTCGAGGGGCTCAGACAGGAAGGGTCAGGGTGCCCCACCCCACCCGAGGGTGCGCCCCACCCCCACCCGAGGGTGCGCCCCCCCCCCCCCCCCGAGGGCCCCCGTGGGAGCACGGGGCTGCCTGGCTCCGGGCCGCTCACCGGACTCGGAGGCTCCTTCTGGCTCCGGGCACTGTGGATACTCCCGATCTCTGTCTGCGAGCTGGAGTGGGACAAGCCTTCGAAGTACGGCCTGGGTGGCGCGGACGGAGAGCGCGTTATTCTCCAGTACCTCCCCGAGCTGAAGGCGCAGCCGCTGCGCCTGGCGGGGTCGGACACGCAGCAGGGCCCCCACCCTTGAGGACCGTGGCACAGGCGAGGACCCGAGGGCCTGAGAGCAGCTGAGCAGACCTGTGCCCCAAAACCCCATCCGCTCTCGGCCTCGGCCCTGGCGGGGTGGCCAGCGGCACACGTTGACAGCTGCACCCGACACCCGGGCTGGAGGCCTGTCGGGTGGGGAACCCACAGCCAGCTTGCAGGAGCCGAAGGTCAAGCTAAAACGAGGGACGGGACTCACGCAGTGTCTGGTGATGAAGCCACGTGGGGCGGGACCACGGTGCGTGGCAGGAGGGTCCGGCCTGAGACGCCACGCCTCAGCCCCAGGACTGGGACGCGGGCTGGCCAGGGCTCGCCCTACAGGCACAGCTAACATCATGGAGGGAGCTACAGGCGGGGACGGCCCGGGTCAGCCGGGCACCGAGGTAGTCACGGCGGCTGATAAAAGCAGAGATCTCCAACTGAAGGCAGAGAGGGGTCGGGGGGCAAATACCGAGGGACACGACCACCGTGCTGGCCTTAAAGGTGGAGGGGGCAGCAGGTAGAAGGGAGGCAGGAGCCCCGTCCTGCAGCCGCCTGGCTGAGCCCCCAGGAGGCCAGTGGCCGACACCCTGACTTGAGCCCACAGTCTCCAACCTCCCAGAGGAGGGTAACTGGGCAGTTGAGTCAAAGGTCGCCGGTCAGCAGCTGGGGACGCTGCACTGGGAGGTGGGTGTGCGAGGCTGCAGCGGGAGCCGGAGGGCAGGTGACAGCATGGCCACCCCTTTCTCGTGTGTGCTTCCTTGTGTCTGACTTATGCTTGTTTTAAGTTTAAAAACCAACCGGTCCGCATACCTCTCCGCCTGACTTGGACGCCCTCCACCCCCACCGGCTCCTGAGGCGGACTCAGACCCGTGCGCTCTCTCCACCAGACCGGGCATCAGCGCCCGCATCACCTGTCCCCCAGACTCCCTTCCAGCACCAGCCATGCCGCACCCGTGCCCCTGGGGGGTGGCCCCAGCACGCCCCTCGTCTCCGCGTCGGACGGAGCCCTGTGGGCCCGTGCTCACCGGTCCCCTCCTGTGATGCCCAGCCAGCACCCCCTCCCCAGCCCACATCCCCCCACCCCCCGCCCAGGGCCCGCCTTCCACACAACTTCCCGGCCCGCCCCACTCCTGCCCCAACACCACGGCCTCCTGCAGGGATGACCCGAGCTGCTCCCAGCAGATCCCAGAGAGACCTTTTCCAGATACAAACTGGACCCTGTCACTTCGCCACTTCTCACCTCTGGAAGCACCGCAGACCTGGGGCACCGTTGGGGTCTGCGGCTCCTGCTCTCCCCTCCCCAGAGCCTGCACCCCCGAGGGCCTGCTTTCTCACAAACCACCTTTCCCTCCGGCCCGGACGACCCCCCAGATGGACTTCCTCCTGGGCTGGCCTCTGCCAACCTCCAGCTTTGAAGGCAGACGGCCGTGTCCACTGTGTCCCAGCGTGGTGGCATACGCCGGCCAGCGGCTGTGCCCACCTGAGCTTTGGCTTGGGGGTGCTGAGGACGCTGTCGTCGTCCTCCATGTCGGGGCCGCTGTCACTGGGGTTCTCCATGTCCAGCGTGTCGTACAGAAGGTCCAGGTCCTCCTCCACCTCGGGGACATGCTCTGCAGGGTCCTGCTCCGAGTCCAGGACCTACGTGGGATCCGAGGTGTGAGGCTGGCCCGGTGGGAAGGGGCTCCTGAGGGACAGGTGGGAGGAGGGCGCACGGCCACCCAGCACCCCTCCTCCAGCCTGTGCCACCAGCCAGTCCCTTGGGGACCTCCGGTCACCCGGGCGCTGCGCAGGGGGCTCTTCTCCCCAGCCTCAGAAGCTTTAACACCCGAACGCACCCTTTAGAGCACCAAGCGGTGCTATGACAGTGTGTGCTGTGGTGTGGTACCGCCACGATCAGGACGTAAACGGTTTCCCTCCCCAGGCACCCCCTGCCCCCGACGGTCCCCCCACCCAGCCCCGTGCACCGGGCCTTTCCCAGGATGGTACACGAATGGAACTGCTCCACGTGCAGCCTCCCCTCACTCAGCGTGACGTGTGTGTGTGTGTGTGTGTGTGTGTGTGTGTGTAAGTGTGCTTGCCCACAGCCTGCTCCTTCTTGATAGTGGGCCACCCAAGGGAGGGGTCACAGTATGTCTGACCAACGGCCGGTGGAGGACAGGGCGATGCGCCCAGCGTCTGCACTACAGGTGAAGCTCCTGTGACTGTTTATCAGTGCACGTGCTAAACGTGTGGACGTGTTTCCATCTCTCGTAGGGAAGTACTCAGCAGTGGGTGCTGGGTGCCTGGCAAGCCTTCCAAGGCACCGCTGGCCTGTTCTCCACAGTGGCTGCACCGCTTCCGTTCCCTCCAGCACGTGTGAGGGTTCCCACTGTTACACACCCTTGTCGACACTTATCTTCCGTGTTCCTGGTGACGGCCGCCCTAGTGGGTATTAAGAGGAGTCTGTGGTTCTGATCTGTGTTCGCCAAAGACTAGAGATGCCAAGCATCTCTTCACGGGCTGATTGGCTGTATTTCTTCTTTGGAGAACTATCTAGTCAGATCCTTTGCCCAATTTTTAAAGTGGACAATTAATTTTTTAACTGCATTGTTCTGTTTTTGAGTTGTAAGTGTTCTTTATGTATTCTGGATACAAGTCTCTTATCAGATATATGATTTTTTAAAATTTATTTGATTTATCTATTTTTGGCTGCGTTGGGTCTTCATTGCTGTGCGCGGGCTTTCTCTAGTTGCGGCGAGCGGGGGCTGCTCTTCGTTGTGGTGCGTGGGCTTCTCATTGCGGTGGCTTCTCTTGTTGCGGAGCACGGGCTCTAGGCACGCGGGCTTCAGTAGTTGTGGCACGTGGGCTCAGTAGTTGTGGCTCGAGGGCTCTAGAGCGCAGGCTCAGTAGTTGTGGCGCACAGGCTTAGTTGCTCCGCAGCATGTGGGATCTTCCCAGACCAGGGCTCGAACCCGTGTCCCCTGCGTTGACAGGGGGATTCTGAACCACTGCACCACCAGGGAAGCCCCAGATATATGATGTGCAAAAAATTTTTCCCATTCTGTGGGCTGTTGTTTCATTTCCTTGATGGTATTGTTGTAAGCACAGCAAGTTTAGATTTTGATGTAGTCCAACTTACCTATTTTTTCTTCGTTTGCTCATGCTTTTGGTGTCATTATCTAAAAGACCATTGCCTGACCCAAGATCACAAATACGCTGTTTTTTTCTAAGAGGTCTATAGTTTCAGCTTGTACATCTAGATCTCTGACCCGTTTTGAGTTAATTTTTGTAGGCTGTGGCGTGAGGTAGGGGTCCAGCTTCACTCTTCTGTGTGCAGATATCCAGTCGTGCCAGCACTATTTGCTGAAAAGGCTATTCTTCTCCCCACTGAATGGTCTTCGCAGCTTGTCGAAAATCAACCGATCATAAATAGAAGAACTTATTTCTGGACTCTTAACCTTACTTCGTTGACCCGCCACAGTCTCATGACAGGAGCTTTAGGTAAGTTTTGAAAATGGACAGGTGAGTCCTCCAACTTGTGCTTTTTTTTTTTTTTTTTTTTTGTGGTACGCGGGCCTCTCACTGTTGTGGCCTCTCCCGTTGCGGAGCACAGGCTCCGGTCGCGCAGGCTCAGCGGCCATGGCTCACGGGCCCAGCCGCTCCGCGGCATGTGGGATCTTCCCGGACCGGGGCACGAACCCGTGTCCCCTGCACCGGCAGGCGGACTCTCAATCACTGCGCCACCAGGGAAGCCCCAACTTGTGCTTTTTCAGGATTGTTTTGTTGCTTCTGCGTCCCTTGCATTTCCACATAAGTTTCAGGACTAGCTGGTTGGTTTCTGCAAAAAGGCAGCTGGTGATTTGATAGGAATCATGTTGACGCTGTGGGTCAGTGTGGGAAGGACCGTGGCTGAGCCGGGCCCATTTCGAGCAGCTGACCCGCTAAGAGTTGCTGCAAGAGGATGCCCCACCACCGCGCGTGGACGCACAGCCGTGGCTTCCGGGAAGCACACAGCTCACTTTACGGGCCATCGTGACACATGTGATAACGATGTCTTGGGGCTTCGATACTTAAATGCCACCTCTCCTGGGTGGGTCCAGAACCTGGGGACTAATTTTCCTCTGATCACATTAAAAAAAAGTTTTGTTTTTTTTTTCTGGTTATCACAGTTACACAAAGTCATCATTTGGAGACTAGAAAAAAGCTAAAAGAAAAAATTTGAAAACACATAGTATGTTGATCGTGGGGAGGCAGTGTGTGGGGTGACAGGGCACATGGGAACTCTGTGCTCAGTTTTGCTGTGAACCTAAAACTGCCCTAAAAAATAAAGTTGATTGATAAAAAAACACAAAACACAGAAACCCGTGGTCACACCCCCCACAGAAAATGTCCCGCCCTCCTCCAGATCTGTTCAGAGCAGGCTGTCAAGAAACACAGCAGGCGTCACCTGGGGCCCTGCCTGCCCCTCGAGCGCCCCCGGGGCAGGCGCCACCATCGCCCTCGCTCCTGGAGACGGCAGTGACGTCCAGAGGGCCACTGCGGCAGCGAACAGCAGAGCGGGACCCGCCGGAACCGGCCTCCAGAGCCCTACCCCGACCGGACGCGGGGCTGCCACGGGGGGAGGGGCTGCGCACTCACCTCGTCGGAAACTTTAAATCTCCGCAGCAGGGCCACGACCTTCTGCTTGAAGTTCTGTTGCTGCGAGACAAGCAGGCCGGCGTCAGAGCCCTTGGAGCCGCTTCCCGGAGGACACAGTGGGGCCGGCACCGGGCTGCACCGCGAGGGCGGCCTCAGCCGGCGGGGGCGCAGCTCAGACACGCGGCGACACCTATGAACTTGAGCACGGCTGCCGGCACGTTAGCAACAGCAAGCGTTTCCACAAGCCTCTGAAACCACAGCTGTGGCCGGACTAAGACATGGACCCAGAGAAGGGCTGTCAGCCTCAGAGCCGGCGAAGGGGAGCCGCAGGGAGGGCGTATCTATGGTTGTGCCAGCGACGCCCCCGCCCTCCCTCCTCGGGACCTAGGGCGTGGTCAGGGCGCATCGGAGCCTGAGCCCGTCTGCTCCTGGTGCTGCCCTGGCCACTGGCCTCCGACCGAGGCCACCCAAAAGGAGGCCCACGCCCCCTCCACAGAAGTTGGGCCTCGGGTCCTGGACCTGAGGCTCAAACAGGTACTGTCACAGCAGCGTGAGGGCCTCCACACCACGGTCCAGAACACGCGCGTCACCCGGTATACGGGGACCAGCCCACGGTCTCCCAGCATGGCTGGGGGGGCAGTGGTCTCTGGGGCTGGGCTGGGCCATCAGCACCGGGGCTTCCCGGGTCTCCCTTCGAGCTGGCCTGGCCTGGGGCCGCAGGGCAGAGTGGCTCGGCACTGTAAGCTCGCCCAGGAGCTCTGGCACCGGGGCTGGACGATTCATGATGGGCCACGGCCCCTGCCTGGATTTCCCTCCTAAAGGAGGAGCCTGGCAGCCCTTCCAAGCCCCTGGGCACAGAGCAGAGCCGGGGGCGGGGGCTGGCCTCACACTGGGCGTGTCTGGGCCAAGCGGCAGAGGACCGGCCCTCAGCTCTGCTCCGAGAGTGGCCTTGCCCCCTGTCCTCTGGGCTGTAGGCCACAGCCCCCCTCCCAGGGCAAGGCCGTGGCACGGGGTCTCCCCGCCTTCATGCTGTATTTGGGGAAGAGACTGGGCCTCTGAAGAAGCCACAGGGCTGGGCTCAGGGGACAGCGCGTGTGCCCATGTGATCCCAGGGCAGGCCGCCTCACGTCCTGACCCGCCCCTCCCGAGGGCTCCACCCGGCCCCCACCCCGGGTCCCCACCCCGTACCCTTCCCCAGTGTTAGTAAAACCAGTTTCCACCGACCCTGGTCATGGACGTCGTTCTTACTATCGATCGCCGTTGCTTCTTGGGCTTCCCCACGTCGAAGTCATCCTCGTCCAAATCCTGCAGAGACACGTGGCACCTGGGGCCAGGCCACCCTCAGTACACGTGGGACCCTGCCCCTGCCTGCTGTGCCCCTGGCCCAGGGCCGACCCACGTGGATGTGCGGCCTCCCTGGGCGGCCTGGGGAGGGGCCTGGTCTCCTGGGCGTCCCAGTGCGTCTGCTGACACCCTCCAGCCCCGGGGACGGGGACCAGGCTCCCAGCCCCCTATGCCCCCTGCTACCCTGGCAACAGTGGCTCTGGGGGGGCCCGGGCCCGTCCACGGCGGGCTGCACAGCTGCTGGGGGTCTGGTAGGGGCCGGGCACGGGGCGCTGGGAGCCTCGAGGCCGGCACCCCCCGGGCCCCGCGTTACCTGCCCCTGCACGGCGTCGTCGCTGGCTTCCTGCTCGGAGGAGAAGCTCTCGTACTCCTCCTCGGAGTAGTTATCTGCGGGGTGAGCAGATGGAAGGGGGGGCGCCTCGACGTTCCAGCCCGTGTCCCAGCAATAAGGTGGCGCCCCAGTGACTGCCCCCCGCCCCCGGCGTGCAGGGGAGCCACGAGGACACAGCCCCACACGCGGCAGATGGACTGTCGAGGGGGCAGGGGCTGCACGTTGTAGCCCCCCACCATGGCCCCCAGCCCTTCTGCCCGTCACAGGGCTCAAACTGGGTCTCCTGCTCGACTAGGCCCCCACTGGCCCACCCTCGCCTCAGGGGAGATGGTGACCCCAACTGCGACGGAGGTGACAGCCCACACCACGACCGTGCCAGACCCTGGGAGGCACCATGGTCGACCCCATGACCTGCTTCCTGACCGTGTCCCAGTGCGCAGGCAGGGCTGACATGCCTGCAGCCCAGAGAGTAGCCGCAGACCCTCACATCCCCTCCCCAACCTCTCGAGCCCACGGGCCAGCGGCCAGGAGGCGGCGCCCGCGACAGCAGCGCTGCCTCAGCTGCCCTCACCGGTGGACTTGGCCTTGGGGCCGGCCTGCATGGTGCTGTCCTCGTGGTCGATAGGCTGGCTGGACAGGGAGAAGATCCAGATCTCAGCCACCTTGACCGCGGCCTCCTTGATGTTGCTGCAGAGGCTCAGCACCTGGCCGCCCTCCGACGGCTGCTGCATCACCTGTGGGCAGGGCGCGGTTCTAGAGGCCTCACCAGCCTCACCCTGCGGGGGGCACACGCTGGGGGTCGGGTGGGCTTTCCCCTGGCGGTGACGGCAGGGGTGCACTCTGCAAGGCAAGCACGGTGGCAGGGGGCGGTGCAGGAGGACACGAGGACAGGGGGCCCGCGGACGGGCCAAGAGAGGAGACACGGGAACAGGGTGGACGGGCTGGGAGGGAGCACACCGGGCCAGGCTGGGAGGTCAGCCAGGCCCCGCCCCTAAGGACTGGAGGCCATCAGGGAGGAGGGTCGGCGGCAGCGAGCAGTGTGTGAAGCCACGCAGGGGCCAGTCCAGGCACAGCCACCGACTCTCGGGACTCAACCCCAGGAACCCGTGTCCCTGGGGGACCAAGGAGGACCGGGCCCCCAGTGCAAGCCGGGGCTCTGGTGCCGCGGAGCTGACGTGCACCAGGTTTGGCCCACCAGGATGATGAGACCCTGCGGCCGTTCTGATCATGAGAGAATCAAATAAACTGGGGAGAGCGGCAGAGCCCCCCTGCGTCCCCCGCCCGGTGCCAGCCTGAGCCCCGCGCTGGTCCCAGACGCCCAAGCCGTTCACCTTCACGGGGTCTCGTCATGATAACCCAGCGAATGTGTGCCTCTGCGTTTTAGGAGCTGCGTTTGGGGTCATTTGATCACATCTAGATGCTCGGGTTTTATGGACCAGATTCTTTTTTAATTTGGGGGGGCTTAGTTGTGGAGGGGGAACTCCTTAGTCAAGTAAGAAAGTAAGAATTTTGAGAAAAGTAACGTCACCTATCACCATCAGTGAAAAAGCCAAGTTAAAAAAGGTGAGCTGGCAGCCCCTCTGACCCACACCAGCACGTGTCCACCCACCCCAGGGAGCCCCCGTCCCGCCGAGCAGGACGTCCAGGAGGGACAGCGTGGGGCAAGGGCGCCTGGAGGGAGGCCGCCGCCCAGCCGCCCTAACCTCGGCCATGTTGATGGAACCAGCCGCCAGCGTTTTGTAGCCCAGGATCGTCCGGTTCTTGTACCGCTTTCTTCGCTGCAACATGATCTGAAGCTTGTTGCCTTCTCTTTTCAAGAAGTGGGGGTACTGCGGGAGAAGGAGGGGGGGGTCACAGCAATGAAGGCAGCCACGCCCACCGACACCCACGAGGTCTCACGCACCCAAGCCCCAGGGTTCCCTCCCTGCTGGTCATCAAGGGCCTCGGTCGCCAGGAACAGCCCCTGGTGGCAGATGCGCCCTCGGGAGGCCCTGCGCATCTGTGGACATGCAGTAACTGCCCAGCAGTGCTTCCGCCTGGCGGTCCAGCGGGCCGTGCCCCCAGCACTCCAGGTCCAGGCCGCCTGCGCCTGCTCGTGGGACACTGCAGAGCTCGTGTGCCCACAGCAGACGTGCACGCTTCCTCAAGGTTCACCAATAAAAACCTCCTTTCAAAGCCGGGGCACGACGGGACTGCCCTCCACCTTGACTGTGGTGGCGGTTACACACCTGTGCACCACAAAGCCGTGAACTTAAAAACAGTGAACCGCACATTTTGGAAATTATACTCAGTAAACCTGACTCCCGGGGAGTCCTCTGGCGGTCCAGTGGTTAAGACCCCCGCTTCCACTGCAGGGGGTGTGGGTTTGGCCGGGGAACTAAGATCCCACGTGCCTCGGGGCATGGCCAAAAAATAAAAATAATAAAAAAAAACCAAAGCTGCCGTGGGTCTGGGCTCCGGCGGAGCCAGGCACAGCCCGGTGAGGTGGTCTTGGGGGAGGGCAGAGGCGGACGGGCAGGGTTCTCACAGACTCGCCAAAGCGCGGCCCTGTCTTCTACACTCACAGGGAGAACGGAGGAGTTTAATGTATCGGAAAAGCACTGATACTAAATACAGCAAGTGTCTTCAGCCAGAACTACACCCACTGAATTTAAATAATGCAGATCTTAATTATGCAAAGAGACGCGGGGGTGGGGGCGGGGTGAGCAGGCTGGGGGCGGGGGAGGGCTGATCTACTCACGCCCCCCACCCGGGGGGCCTCTGCTTCACACGGTGGGGGGGTCCCAGTCTAAACAGCCCACGTTCACCGCCAGCACAGCCCAAAATAATACTCCCGAGGGGTTTGAACTCGGGACACCGAGTTTCCATAGGTTCCTCCCCATCTTTCTTTTTCTTTTTTTAAACAAGGTTGTTTTTTTGAGTGGCTTCCCTCAGCCCCCGCTCCCCCATCTTTTCTAAACACAGGAATGAGGCGACCTAAACCCATCATCTGAGTTTTGGCCTCACTACGTTCTCTTCATCGTGGGAATGCGATGAGAGACTCGACCTCATAAGCAAGCACATCTCTAACCTCGGAGAGTGAGCCCTGTGGGAGAGGGGACCTCCGTGGCCACAGGGGCTGCGGGAAGGGTGAGGGTGGGGGTCCCCCTGGAGGCCCACCTGCAGGGAGAACGTCAGCGCCAGGTCAGTTTCCACTTGTCCACTGGGGGGCAGCACGATCTCGTGGGACCGCAGGATCCGCTTGGAGCCCTGGGACAGAACAAGACACCTCCTAGTTCAGAAGAAGGCATCTTAAAATGAAGCAGCGAAGATGTTGGCTTGTCAGTTCTCTTCAGACTGTCAGGCAAAGACCCGCAGATGGTGGGGGTGAGGCCCGAGCGCGTGTGATTCCCAAAGGCCCCGCGGGGAGATTTATCCGGAGCCTTAAAAGAGCCCATATCCTCTGACCCCCAAGTCCTCCTCTAGAAGTCTGTGCTAAGCTGTGAGAGAGGAGACAGAACAGTCACTGCCACAGCTGCAGGATGGAGGTGCAGCAAGAGATGCAGCTGGACAAGCAGGTGCGCGAGAAGCCACACGCTCCTGGGAAAGGAGGACCGCCCCCGCCCCACTGAGAGCAGAGTGGGTGCCAAGGTCAGTGATTAAAGCCCAGCGGCACCGTCACAAGGACAGAGAGAGCAGTACAAGCCTAGAACTAGGTTCAGAAAACACACAGACACATGTAAAAACAAACAGTGTGTAATAAGGAGCCTTCAGGTCGGCAAGTGGCTGTGATACATGGGTGGTGAGTCATCTGTATAAAACATACAGGTCCCGGGGGCTTCCCGGTGGTGCAGTGGTTAAGAATCCGCCTGCCGATGCAGGGGACACGGGTTCGAGCCCTGGTCCGGGAAGATCCCACATGCCGCGGAGCAACTGAGCCCGTGCACCACAACTACTGAGCCTGCACTCTAGGGCCCGCGAGCCACAACTACTGAGCCCACGTGCCACAACTACTGAAGCCCGTGCACCACAAGTACTGAGCCTGTGCTCTAGAGCCCACGAGCCACAACTACTGAGCCCACGCACCACAACTACTGAAGCCCACATGCCTAGAGCCCGTGCTCCACAACAAGAGAAGCCACCGCAATGAGAAGCCCACGCACCGCAACGAAGAGCAGCCCCCGCTCGCCGCAACTAGAGAAAGCCCGTGCGCAGCGACAAAGACCCAACACGGCCAAAAATCAATCAATCAATTAATTAATTTAAAAAAATAATTAACCCCCCCCCACAGGTCCCAACCTCAAACCTTGTACCAAAATAAGTTCCAAATGGATTAAAGATGTTCATGATAGTATTGTTTTAAAACTAGGTCTCCCAACATGGACGAGCCTTGGAGATGTTACACTAAGTGCAGGAAGCCAGACACAGCAGGACAAACCCCGTGAGCCCACGTCCAGGGGGCCCCACGAGGAGCCAGATTCACAGAGTCAGGCCGGAGAGCAGAGGTTACCACGCAGCTGACGAGGCGTCTCACCAAGATGAGGGGTGCAGAGGAATGGGTGAGAGTGGGAGTGGGGTGTGGGTCCAGGACAAAGACGTGAGCCGCACAGACGTGTGAGCTGACGGGAGTGACGGGGAGGGGCGTGGGCAGCAGTGTGGGGTGGCCGAGCGGCTAAGAAGCCTTGCTGGAGACACTGCCCTCTGCTTGCACGCGGCGTTGGTGCCGAGGCCGTGCTGCCCACAGCTGCTCCCAGCACGGAGTGTGCCGAGGGGCTCTCCTGACGGTCCTCCCCCAGCCCTAGCTCTCCCGGGGGCAGGCTCCCCGTGTGCGGTCTGGTGCTCTCCCCACACCCTGGCCTGTTCCCCTCTGTCCCTCACAGCCGTTTCCCCCCAGTTTCCTGCGCATCTGATCCCATCCAGGTCAGGACCTAAACTGATGGGCCCGTGCCCGGGGCAAGGAGGACCCACGCGCAGACAGGCGAGGGGGCAGCAGTGAACACACGTATGGAGACTCGGGTCAGCGGGGGAGGCCGGCTCGCCTGCTTCCTCTGGGAGTCAGGACACAGGGGCTGGGGGGCGGGGGGCAGCTGAGGAGCCGGTGCAAAAGGCAGGTGACCCGGGCAGGAGAGGATGCCCCAGGAGAAGCAGGCAAGGAGCTGAGTGTCTGCCAACCAGGGGCGCGGGCCCAGGCAATGGGGGCACTCAGGCAAGCTGGAGGGGGGGGTAGCTCCAAGGGGCCTGGGACCCTGACCAGAGGCTGAGTTCTCGATAATGACAGGGTCCGGGGCAGGACCGCAGAGACGGGCAGCTGGAGGAACGGGGCTAGAGTACAGGGGCACCGGTTGTGTCAGAGGTCAACAGTGCCGGTTTCAGAGGCCAGGGATGGGTAAACCAGCTTGTTCTGAGGGCCCAGAGCGCCATCGACCCCCCCCGAGCCAGGAGGCCCAGAGCACCGCCGGCGGGGCTGGTTCTCATACGGGCATCTTCCCACGTCCCAGGTGTGCAGCCGGGCACGGCCTGCTTCACGCTGAGAGCGGCAGCCCTGTCGGTGGGGAAGAGCGCTTCTTTGGGTCTTTGTTCAACAGTGTACTGCTTTTCTGGTGACGGCAAATGACCGGGAAGGGCGGGCCTCACGCCTGCTGGGCTCCAAGCTGAGCTCCCAGTTTGGAGGAAAGCCTGGCCCCGAGGCCCACGAGCTGCTCCTGGAGGTCCGACCAGGAGGCCCTGGTGAGCCTCACGAGGAGCCACAGGCCAGGCCCAGAGCACCGACGCCAGCCGCAGGCCCGAGAGCCACGTCCCACCTCCGGGGCCACCAAAAGGCCAAGGCAGCTCGCACGGCTAACGGGGCCCTCCTCCAGGGCTGCTGGGGAAGGGGGCGCTGAGTGCTGGGGCAGCTGGGTCCCCCTGAAACACCGACACTTGTTCAAAGGCAGAAAGAAGGACCTGTGAGGCCCAAGGGACAGGCAGTATTATGGCCTGGGAGCGAGAGGTGAGCACAGCCAGGCTGGGCCCGGGTGGACAGCTGGCGGGCGAGGGGCACACAGTGCGGGGGGGCGAGCGGGGAGCAGGGAGGGTTTGTCCCAGCTTCTGCATGGGGCCCGTCTGCAGGTGAGCTCAGCACACTTGCTTTCCCCCTCATCCCGGGACCCTGGTGGTGTGCCCTTTGCTGTGCCCGGGAGGGTGGGGCCTCCTGCACGGGCAAGGGTCCAGCTGCTGGTGCGGCTGTGCCCCTCTCATCTCCTGGGCAACACAGGCATCCTCGTGGCCCCAGGCCAGTGACACAGGCAGACCCTCACCTGCATCTTGACAGCAATCACCACCGAGATGAGCTCCTTCTCCAGCTCCTTGAAGACCACCAGCTTCTTCAAGGTCAGGCTGCACAACCTGCAAAGGGCACAGACGGGCTCAGCAGTGACCGTGCACTCCGACGCCTTCTCATGCTCCAGGAAGGCCCCAAACTGCAGCAGCCCCAGCCTCCGCTGGACCGCGGGCTCTCTGACCCCAGCACCTCGGTCACTCATGGACACTGGCCCTCACGTATCCCAGGAGCCCATGCCCAGGCCCGGCCAGGCTGGGAGCCATCTTTGGGGTCCCTGCACGTTGGGGGCACCCATCAGCACCCCCAGACTGTTGGACCAAGCACCCCTCCGCAGAGGGTCTCCCTCTGGTGAAGGTGGCCTGGGTGGGTCCACAGGCGGGCAGACAGGAAACCTGAGACCACACACCCCCGAAGCCCCCAGGGACCAGGGTACCAGTGCTTGGGAATCCCACTCCCAGCTGCCAGAGCACAGGCCTCCCAGGGACCCTGCCCTCAGGGTCCACTCGAGGCCCCGCCCCCTCCTCTCCAGGGTCCTGCCCACCCACATGGTCCCACCCACCCCACAGGCCTCACCCACCTCAGCTGGGCTTCACCTCAGCCTGTCTCCCTGGAGACCGTCATCTGCCCTCCACTGAGCCCAGAGGGGCCAGGAGACAGACACCAGGGCTTCCCAGGCAGAGGATGCCCCTTATTTGACTGCTGCAGGTTGGAGACAGACAGACACAGTGCGTCCCTGATAGTCCCTGACACATAGCAGTGAAGCAGGGGAGCCCAGCAGGACCCCTCATGGCGGGCCACTCTCACAGCTCAGTCCCTCTGCCATGGGGGCTGCTCTGATTCTGCAGGGCCAGGGAAAAAGCTAGAGAAGGAGACGGATGAAAGCAGCTAACGTTCACCAGGACAGACCACATCCTGGGCCATAAAACAAAGCTTCACAAGCACAAACTAAAAGAACCAGAATCACACAAAGTATGTTCTCTGACGAAAATGGAGTTAGCCAGAAATCAGCAATAGAAGGACAGCTGGGAAACACCAGCTGCTTGGGAAATTCAACCACACGCTGCCAAATCACCGACAGGACAAAGAGGAAGCCCGGAAGGACATTAGACGTATTTTGTGTGGAATGAAAGTGAAAAACAACATGTCAAGAATTGTGGAATGCAGTTAAAGCAGTACTGAGAGGAGAATTCACAGCATTAAATGCTTATATTAGAAAAGAAAGACATTCTCAACTATACAATCTAAGCTTTACCTTAAGATACCAGGAAAAGCGCAAATTAAACCCAAAGTGAGAAGGCAGGAAATGAGGATAAAAGCAGAACAATGAAATTGAAGATAAAGAAACAATTAGAAAAAATAAAACCAAATTCTGGTTCTTTGGGAAGAGTAATACAATTGACAAAAACTCCAGCCACACAAAGGAAAAAAGAGGGAGAGAGAGAAGGCAAAAATGACCCATATCAGGAATCAAAGAAGGAACATCACTCCAGAGCTCACAGACATGGAACAACGTGATTAGGGACACTACAGATAACTCAGTGCACACAACTCTGAGAACTGAGATTCCACGTACCAAATCCCCGGAAGCTACAAACTGCCCAAACCCACCAGGACGAACAACAGCCTGATCTATTAAAGAAGTGGGATTAATAGTGAAACACTTCTGAAAAAGAAAACTCCAGGTGAGTTTAACCAGATAGCGAAAGAAGAAATAACACCAATTCTACAAAATATCTTCCAGCAAACAGAAGAGGAAAGAATACTTCTCAAATCATCTTAAGAGGTTAGCAAATACCCTGATACCAGCACCAACATCAGACAAAAACAGTACAAAAAAGGAAAGTACAGACCAGTTCCCTTCTGAACACACATGTAAAAATCTTCAACAAAATATTCGCAAACTGAATCCAGACATATATAAAAGGAACAACGGATAATACACCATAACCAAAGGGGGTCTGTTCCAGGAATTCAAGGTTGGTTCAACATTTGAAATCAATGTGATACACGTTACCAGACTAAATATGAAAAAACATAAAATCTCAGTCAATTCAGAAAAACTTCTGACAAATTCAATATCCATTCATGAGTAAAAACTCTCAGTGAATGAAGAATAGACGGGAATCCCCTCAACCTGATTAAGAGCACGTCCAAAGGTCCCCCGCGAACATCACGCTGGATGGTGCGAGAGAGAATACTGTCCCCTAAGATCAGGAACGAGGCAAAGCCGCACCCTTTCACCACTGCAATTCAGTGGGCACTGAAGGCCTGCCCAGGGAAAGAGGGCAAGAGAAGGGAACAAGAGGCAGAAGGATAGGAAAGGACAGAATAAAGCTCTTCTTATTTGCAGACAACACAATCATTATGTAGAACGTCCCAAGGAATGTAGGAGAATGTGAAAACGGGCTCCAAGAACTAATGAGCTTAGCAAGATTGAAGGACATCAGTTCAACATATGAAAGGCAACCACGTTTCTATATACTAGGAATGAACAACTGAAGTCAGTGTTTAAAACACCTTCTATTTACAAAAAAGAAATACCTAAATCTCATAAAATAAATGCACAATCTGCATGCTAGAAACTCCCCACTGCTATCACAAGGAATCAAAGAAGACGTGCCAGACTCGTGGACATTAATTCTCCCCAAACTAGATCTACAGACTTAATGCAATTCCAGTGAAACCCCAGCAAGACTTTTCTGTAGTTATTAGTAAGCTGACTTTTAAGTTTATATGGAAAGGCAAAGGAACTAGAATAATCATAATAATTTAGGAAAAAGGCAAAAATAAACAAATGGGACCTAATTAAACTTAAAAGCTTTTGCACAGCAAAGGAAACCACTGACAAAACAAAAAGACAATCTACGGAATGGGAGAAACGATTTGCAAATGATATGACCAATAAGGGGTTAATATCCAAAATATATAAACAGCTCATACCACTTAATATTGAAAAAACAACCAACCTGATTAAAAAATGAGCAGAAGACCTGAACAGATATTTTTCCAAAGAATACATACAGATGGCCAAAAGACACATGAAAAGATGCTCAACATCACTAATCATTAGAGAAATGCAAATCAAAACTACCTCACACCTGTCAGAATGGCCATCATCAAAAAGCCTGCAGGGCTTCCCTGGTGGCGCAGTGGTTGAGAGTCCGCCTGCCGATGCAGGGGACGCGGGTTCGAGCCCCGGTCCGGGAAGATCCCACATGCCGCGGAGCGGCTGGGCCCGTGAGCCACGGCCGCTGAGCCTGCGCGTCCAGAGCCTGTGCTCCGCAATGGGAGAGGCCACAACAGTGAGAGGCCCGCGTACCGCAAAAAGAAAGAAAAAAAATAAGTCTACAGATAACAAATGCCGGAGAGGATGTGGAGAAAAGGGAACCCTCGTACACTGTTGGTGGGAATGTAAATTGGTGAAGCCCACTAAGGAAAACAGTATGGAGGGTTCCTCAAAAAACTAAAAATAGAGTTACCAAATAACCCAGCAATTCCACTCCTGGGCATATATAGGTTAGAGACAAAAGTACTAATTTGAAAAAAAAAAAAAAAAAAAGTACTAATTTGAAAAGATACACGCACCCCAATTTTCACAGCAGCACTCTTTACAATTGCCAAGGCATGGAAGCAATCTAGGTGTCCATTCAGAGATGGAAGGATAAAGAAGACGTGGTATGTACGTATGTATATGTGCATGTACATGTATATGTGTACATACAATGGAATATTACTCGGCCATAAAAAAGAATGCAATTATGCCATTTACAACATGGGTGGACCTAGAAATAAGTCAGGCAGAGAGAGACAAGATACTCTATCACTTGTATGTGGAATCTAAAAAATAAAATAAATAAAGGCATATAGCAGAAACAGACTCAAATATAGAGAACTAGTGGTTACCAGTGGGGAGAGGGAAGGCGGGAGGGGAGAGATAGGCATAGGGGAAGGTATGAGGTACAAACTACCATGTATAAAATAAATAAGCTACAAGGATGTATTGTACAGCACAGAGAATATAGCCACTATTTACAGTCACTTTAAATGGAGTATAATCTGTGAAACTATTGAGTCACTATGCTGAAACTAATATAATATTGTAAATCAATTACACTTTGATAGAAAAAAATAATGACTTTGAAAAAGGAGAACAAAGTAAGCTGGGCACCTCTCACTGACATCAAGACTTGCTATAAACCAACAGTCATCAAGACAGTGCTGTTGACAAAGGAAAGGCGTACAGATCAACAGAATAGAAAAAGAAAGTCTGATAAATTGGATGTCATCAAAATTTAAAACTTTGCTCTGAGAAAAACACTATAAAGAAAATGAGAAGACAAGCTAAGAGTGGGAGAAAATATTTGCAAATCACATATTCAACAAAGGATTTTATCCAGAGCATATAAAGAACTCTCAAATCTCAACAATATGAAAATAAATAACCCAATAAAAACGGGCAAAAGATTTCAACAGACTCTTCACCAAAAGAGACATATGGGCAATAAATAAGCACATGAAAAGATGCTCAACATTATTAGTTATTAGGGAAATGCAAATTAAAGCCAGAGCTAGATACCACACACCGATTACAAAGGCGGAAACAAGATCCAAAGGCCAGTGCTGGCGAGCCGGCGGAGAGGGGGGCCGTGACCCCGCAGGTGGGGCATCAGCTCCCAGGACCCCCAGCCCCACCCTGGGAATCCACCCAAAGGCTCGGACACGAACATTCACAGCAGCTGAGTTCACATTCGCCCCAAACTGGAAACCCAGATGTCCCTCAAAGCCACCAGGCCATCCACCTCAGGGAGTGCTGCTGGGGGACCAGAGGACCGAGCCCCGCCACGTGCACACGCATGCAGGGGCGCACACGCACGCTGCAGGAGAGAAGCCAGAGTCCAGAGGTCGCGCCCTGCATCTTCGCCCACCTATGTACCTTCCGGGAGAGGCAGCAGAGGGCACAGGGCGGAGAGTGGAGCAGGAGCCCCAAGGTTCGGTCTTGGGCGTCCTGCCCTGCCTGCGGGGTGACAGGGCTCAGAGCCGCAGACAAAAAAGCAGGCAGGGTTGAATTTTACTGCATATACGGTTTCTGTTTTTTTAATTAATTCATTTTATTTATTATTTATTTTTGGCTGCGTTGGGTCTTCGTTGCTGCGTGCAGGCTTTCTCTAGTTGCGGCGAGCTCTTCGTTGCGGTGCTTCTCTTGTTGCGGAGCATGGGCTCTAGGCGCGTGGGCTTCAGTAGTTGTGACACGTGGGCTCAGTAGTTGTGGCTCACGGGCTCTAGAGCGCAGGCTCAGCGGCCATGGCTCACGGGCCCAGCCGCTCCGCGGCACGCGGGATCCCCCCAGACCGGGGCACGAACCCGTGTCCCCTGCATCGGCAGGGGGACTCTCAACCACTGCGCCACCAGGGAAGTACCTGCATGTACGTTTTTAAAGTACCTTTTCAAGAGCTGGAAAAACCTAGAAGACCTAAAGGTGCACCAGCCACAACTGCCAAACGGGGGCCTTATTTGGATCCTGCTCTGAATCAATTAATCATTAAAAAATACTTTCCAGCCCTTATTTGGGGGTGGGCGTCTCAGGGTCTCGATCTCTTATTTTCAGGGCTTTCACAACACCCGTTTCTAGAAGCTGACATCCCTCATGACGCGTCTGGCTGGGGACGGGGTGAGTCCAGCGTTCAGAGTCCACAGCGCAGAGGGGACCATGCAGGAAGAAGAGCCGGGTGCCCACGAGCACATGGCAGTTAAGAAACCGCTCCACGAAGGACCTGGCTTCCAGCCCGTAAGGAGGGGCCCGTGCATCCGCAGGGAGCCCGTCTGCACCCCGGACAGACTCACTTCAGAGGCTCATCTCCCAGGTGACTGTGACACCTACAGCCATTCGGGATTTCTTGTGGGGTGTGTGTGTTCTAAGGTATGTTCAAGCTGATGCTATCTGTGCGAACAACGCCAGAAGAGTCGAAAGGACCCCCTGCGCCCAGAGCCTGAGCCAGATCAGCAGAGTAAATGCTATTTGCTCTTTAGCCAAGGTTGGTTCTGAGATAGGCCTGACGGCAGCCAAGGGCGAGATTACTGCAGAATGCCTGGCCCTCAAGGAAACCATAAACAAATACACCGCGAAGCCCCCACAAACAGTGATTCATCGCTAAGCTGGGGCCATTATTCCATCAAACGCCCTGCATGGCACTAGGTTCCGCAGTGACACACAGGCCCTATAAAACGCGACCCCATCAGCAGGTGAAAACCCAGTCTTCCACGGGAGGGGGCCTCGCTCACAGCCAGTGTGCTCTTTCCTCGGACTGTGTCTGCGCCGAGCAGGAGAGAGGAAAAAGCCAAGCTCCACACCTAACCCAGAGAGGCAGCGTTCCGGTCTGTCTTCTAAAACAGAGAAAAGTTACAAAGCGTGATGCCACAAAACCCACATACCCACCACTAAGCGCTGACAAATGTTCTCCCTGCCAGCTGCAGACCTCCTTAGAGAAACAAGGCACCCACGACCACAGAAACCCACTGTGTGCGCTGCTCACCACCCCCTCCCTCCGAAGAAACCACCATCTGGAGGAGGGGTCTCCTCCCAGGACACTGCCAGCCGTCCCCCAACTCCGGCGTCCCCGTCCTCCCTTGATAACAGGCCTCCCCCATGTTAGCTGGGCGCCTGCCTCCTGGCCAGAGACCCCAGTCCTGTCTGGGGCAGCTGGGCACGGCCACTGAGCAGCCGGGGCGGCGGACCCCGAGCAGAGGCCGTGTGATCACATTCTGGGTGGCAAGCCCTTGCTCGCTGCCTTCCCCCTAGATGCAATGGCAGGACCTAGGCAGCCACCTTGGACCCAGAAGTGGAAGCCACACGCTCGGGACGGCAGAGGGCCCAGCCAGCCCTGGACCCCTAACTCTGTGCTGTACACGAGGCAGGAATCAGCACCTTCAGGTGGCTCTGCCTTTCTGACTCCCTGTCACAGAGACATCGGCTGTGCTCTGGACGGCCAGGCACGTCCCATTTTCACTAAATTTGCATGTACGTGTCAGCACGCGTCGTTCTGTTTCTCAAGTCACATGCTAACACCACTCTGAGTGTGCTATTGCAACTTGCCCTTCTCTCCCCACCTCTCATTTCTTTTTGAGAGCCGTGGGCACGTCACTAGTGTGCACTCCCCATGCCCGCTGTGTACTTCCTCTCTCTACGAGCACATGGCTTCTCCATCTCCCCGTGATGGCCGTTCAGGCTGCCCCAGTGATCCGACACTACACGCTCTGGCCCTGTCTTCACGGGGCTGTGTGGGCACCTTCTGCCCAAGTGGGGTTACTGGGTCAGCTCCACGCAGTCACAACCTGTCCGGGGGTTTTGTCAAACCGTTCCCCCAAGCTGTGGGGTTAATATGCACTCCTGCTGGCCCAGGGGGTGTTGGTGTCCTGGGGCAGCCGTAACGAATACCAGACAGGGCGGCTTAGACAACAGACATTTGTTTCTCACGGTCTGGAGGCTGGAGGTCTGGGATCGGGGTGCCTGCAGGGCTGGTTTCCTCTGGTCATAAGAGAAGGATCTGTTTGGGCCTCTCTCCCTGGCTGGCAGACGGCCGCCCCTCACGGCCTCCACTCTGTGCACGCCCCCCCACCCCCACCCCGGCGTCTCTCTGTGCGTCTAGATCTCCCTCATTTTAAGGACACCAGTCATAGTGGAGAAGGACCTGCCCTACGGCCTCATTTTAAGCTAATCGCCTCTTTGAATACCTGTCTCCAAATACAGTCACATCCCGACGCACTGGGAGAGTCAGGGAGTCACAGCGTGAATTTGGTGGGGGCGGGACACAATTCAGCCCCTAGCACTCCACCCCCCAAACGAACAGAATCACTAGATTTGGGGGGATCTCACGGTGGTTTTATCTGGTGTCGCCCTGACCTCCAGGGAGGCTGCGCAGCTTCTCGGGTGCTTGCTGGCCGTGAGCGGTTCCATGGCCTGCCTGTCCACAACCTTTGCCCATTTTTCTACTGCACTGGCATTTCCTCACTGTCTTGGGATTCTTCCTTTATTCTGGGTGTAACCATTGGCCTATGTACATCACATCTATCATCTCCTAGCTGCAGGCTGTCCCATGAGTGGGTTTCCAGACAATGTTTATTTACTTAAATGTCTTTTATGAGTTACCTTGTTGGATAATATATTCGTTAATTTCACACCCCTCCTCCCAATTTTTTTTCTCTTTTCACTGAGGTCATTAATCTATGTGGAGCTGTTCTGTGTGTGGTGTGAGGTAGGGACCTGATTTTATTATCTCCTATGTGGATGCCCACCTGTCCCCCAACCAATTCTGGAAGAGTGCACCCCTTCCTGATGGATGAAGAAGGCTGTTTCTGAAGCGCGCTGCATTTGTGTGTTTCTGTGTCCTGCTCTATGTCCCACAGGTCAATCTGTCCGTACTTCTGACAACTGCATATTGTTTTCATCAGTACAGCTTATTTAAATAAACATGCATCTGCTAAGGAAAACACTCCCTAAACACAAGCATACTTCATTTTTCTTTAAAGTTGCTTGTCTGTTTCATATAAACTTCACAATTTGCTTGCCAAGTTCAATTCCTTCATGGAATTTTACAAAACTGAATGGCATTTAGGGAGAAGTGACATCTTTAGGTCGTCACGGAGCCTCAGCACCTCCTTACTCAGGTGTTTTACGTCCTTGAGTACGTGGTTAGCCGGTTCTCTGGCGAAAGTCGTTAATGCCCTTCGGCCAACTGATTCCTAGACAAGCTACTAGCTGCTTTTCTGAATAACACTCTTTTTCTTATTTTCAAATTGAAACACTGCAGGTGTTTCAACACTATTGATTCTGTGTGCTGATCCTGTATCAGTCAACCTTCCAGAACCGTTACTGGTTCTAGCAGCTTGTATGCTCTCTTGGATTGTCCATTTGAACAACAATGCCATCTGCAAATGGTAGCTGTGTTTCTTTCAACCCATTCCTATCTACTTTTGACGTCTTGCTGCACTGCCCAGTACCTCAAGGATAATAGCAGTTACCTTCCTTCTTGGTTTTAGAGGTACTATTTCTAGCGTTCAAGAATGCTGTGTGCACGGCAGCGTGGCCGGTAACCTTTCTGCAGTGATGGAAATGTTCTACAGCTGCACTCTCTAATGTGGTAACCAGCAGCCAGCAGCTGGAAAATGGCTGGTGCTACTGCAGAAGTGAATCACATTTTAATGGATAAACGGATTGATCGATAGCCAAATGTAGGCTAATACACTGGACAGTGAAGGTCTGTAGATTTTTAGTAGGTGCCCTGTAACAGGTTAAAGTTCCTGTTTATTTCTACATCCCTAAGAATGTCTCTTAAATTTCATCAAATGCTTTTTCTGGATAGATCATATGATTTTTCTCTTTCACTCTGAATGTAATAAAAATAATAAATCGTCTACTGTTAAGTAAACCACCCACACACTCTGGAGATAATTCCTATTTCATGAAATGCTTTTGCAACTTTATACCTTGTAGGGATGTTTTTTGGGGGGGGGGGTCAACATTTTCTTTAGGATTTTCACGTCTACGTCCACGAGGTCAACCCTACCCTTGTGCTGCCTCTCGGAGTTTTGATGACTCTACTGCCCTCATGAAATTGACAGCTTTGCCTCTTTTTAAACATCTTTGCCGTCTCTGGAACACGTCATATGAGAGTGTTTATTTCTTGAACATTTGGTAAAATTCACAAATAAAACCATCTGGTGCGCTTTGGGGAAGAGAGCAGGTTTTGATGTAACTGGTCTGTACACATTTTCTATTTTACTAAGTCAATTAGTAAGTGATTCATATTTTTTCTAGAAAAGCATCATACTTATTCTTCATATTTATTGACGTTGTTTAGCGTTCTTCGACTTTGTCGCTTCGCTCCAAATTGCTCACGTGTGCTTTCTCTTTTGATCACTTTTGCCGAAGTTTACTACATTATTAGTCTTCCCAAGCAGTTGACTCTGGCTTTTGTTAATATTTCATATTGTTTTCTTATTTCATTACGCTCGCTCTGTTACCTCCATTCTTCTATTTTTTTCTAAGATTTGCCCTGTTCTTTACATAACTTGAGTCAGATGATGCTGTGATTGAAGGCTCGGTCTCTCATTCTCTAACACTTGCACTTAAAGAGGCTCTCAGCGTTCAGAATCGACACCCACGCACGACACCAACGTGGGTTTCTGACAGCACGTGGCGGTCCACGATCCTCCTCACAGGGGCAGCCTCCCTGCCACTCTGGGGTTCCCTAACCCCAGGGAGGGTGGGCCCAAGCCCCCCACCTAGTGCCCCGGGGGCCCCCAGCCACCCCCAGGCACCTCCCTGGCTCCGCCCTGGCCCAGGTCCCTCTTCGTCCAGATGAATCCCACCTGGGGACTTCCCCGTCCTTTGTTTGCACATGCGCACGCACAGCAAAGAACTGTCTCTACTCTGCCTTTCCGTGTTTGGTGGCCTCTTCAAAGCAGCTGGTCTCCCTTTGTGTGAGTGCCCGCCCCTTCCTGCAGCATCTCACTAGGATGTCCAGCCACAGGCCGTCCTTGGTGGGGGGCGGAGCCGCTACGACTGGGGCATCACCTTAAAGACGGGTGTGAAAGATGCCCCTGCCCTCGGGAAGGGAACGCCCCCGAGCGGGTGTGAGAGAGGCCCTGACGCACACTGCAGTCCTCAGGGTCTTTGGTTCTTGCTGTGCGGGAAGAGCTGGCCCTACGGGGCTGAGGGACCCAGGGGACAACCGCGCACCTGCAAAGCAGAGACTGAGGCGTGCCCGGGAAGCCGGCTGTGAGGGTCAGCAGAGCTGCGGCGCCGCCCACAGCCCAGGGCAACTAGGCACCCAGGCTGGGCTGTGATCCGGCTGAAGGCAGCTGCGGCCCCCTCAGAGCCACCTCCCGCCACCAGGTGGGTCCCAGGAGGTGGGGCCGCGCCCACGCTGCCCGGTCTCTGTCCCTCCGGGTGACACGTGGGGCTGGGGCTTCCATGTGCTCTCAGGTCAGTGGGCCCCATGGGCCCTGACGGGATGGGCGCCTGGGCCGCCGCACAGTGCCCGCCCCCGCCCGCAAGGCGGGCAGGCCTCCCGGGGCTGGTCCTGGGCCGGCCAAGGTGCTGGACAGAGTCTGGAGGAAAAGGGCGGTGCCAGCAGGGTGGTGGGGGGAGGGAGAGAAGAGGAAGGGGGCGGGGAGATGGCGCCCTAGGGGGGCGTTGGCCACGTCCTCCCTGGGGTTGACCTGAAGAGGCAGACTCTTCGGGAGACCTGGCGGCACGGGGTGCTGGGCCTGGGCCCTGGAGGGCAGGGATCACATGAGCATGGGGTCAGGGCCAGGGCTGAATGGACACAGGCCCTGGGACAGAAGGCTGGCATGGGGGCCGGGGACAGGAAGATGAGCAGAGCACCCTGGGAACGGGAGAGCAGGAGCAGCAGGGGCCTCCCCGGGGCGGGGGGGGGGGGGGGGTCATTCAGCAAGGCCCACCTGAGCACACACTACGGGGGGTGGGGAGGAGCAGGGGCACGGGCTCTGCCGTGGGGTCAGGCTATGCCGGGACACCGAGGTCAGGGAAGGCGTGCTGGGGGGTGAGGAGCCCCCGTATCCCGACACCCCTGGATTTTGTGAGTGACGAAACAAGCGACATTTTAGAAAGTTCACAGAAAGCTGGTTTTGCAGATATTTTTATACACAGGCCCGCAGGGCATTCCCACTGACAGGAAGGTCTCACGATTAATGCCCCCCAGGGGCTGGGGGGGGGGGCAGCCTGCCCAGCACCCCCCCAGTCGCCACGCAGTGGAGGGAGCTGAGGGTCCCCCGAGGCCCCGCTCCCCGATACTGCCCCAGGAAACCTGGCCAGCACCTGCGCCCAGCCCCAGACAAAAGACCTCAGCCCACCCAGCTTCGGAGCCTGGGCTCCAGGTGGTGGGGGCAGGGCCTCCGGGCGGGGGTGGGGTGGGGTGGGGTGGGGAGATGAGGCTGCAGAGAGCACAAAGCCTCCGATTCCTCTTTGGGAGACTGGCCACCCCCACATCCTGCGTGTGGGACGGCGGCCCTGCTGCCCCGGGGCACTGGGGTCCCAGAGGAGCAGGGCGGTGCCTCCTTTAAACCAAACTCCCTGCGCTTCCTTCAGCTGCGGGGGAGGGGAGGGCAGCGGCAGGTGGCGGGTGGGGACTGGCTCCCTGATGGCGCAAGGCCACAGGGTCCCCAGGGCCCCACGTGGGCCAGGAGCGGGGGAAGGGCAGTCCCCACCGGGGGCTCAGCAGGCCTTGGGGTCTGGAGATGGCTCCCCACCTAAGCAGGACCCCAGGCGGGTGGGCCCCTGAGCCCCTCCCTGGGCCCCCGCTGGAGTCCAGCCAGGCAGCGTGAGGGTCAGCGCTGGTGAGCCCTGAGGCGTCCGGCTCTAACTTTTCCCCACCCTGGGAGCTGTAACTGCTACAGCCATGTCTGGGGGACAGTCTGGCAAAGCTACCTCTCTCCTTTCCTATTGCAGTAGCACGTATACAACGTGAAATTTGCCACCTTCAAGGAACCAGTCCAGGGGCATCAGGCGCATTCACGCGGTTGTGCCACCACGCCCACATTCCGTAACTCTTCATTTCGTAAAACAAACTCTGTCCCCATTCAACACTCACTGCCCTCCCGTCCCCCAGCCCGCGGCCCTACCTTCCTGCTTCCTGTCTATGAATCTGACTGCTCTAGGGACCTCATACGAGTGGATCACACACGATTTGTCCCTCTGTGACTGGCCCACGTCACTCAGCATGTCCCTCCATGATGCAGCCTGTGTCAGGACCCCTTCGTTTTCAGGCTGGGTCATCGTCACCACATGGACTCATGAGCACAGTCTCAGCGCATGCGAACTGTGCTGCTAGGAACATGGCGGGGGGGCGGGCGGGAGGAATATCTCTTGGAGACCCCGCTTTCAGTTCCTTCAGGATACTCGCCCGGACGTGGGACTGCTGGGTCTGGGGGCAGCTCTATCCACTGTTTTACACAGAAGATGCACCATTTTACATTCCCACCAACAGTGCACAAGGCTTGGCTTTAACTTCTGATTAAAAACCTCTGCTAAAGGACTTCCCTGGCGGTCCAGTGGTTAAGACTCCACTCCTCCAATGCAGGGGACATTGGTTCCGTTCCTGGTCGGGGAACTAAGATCCCACATGCCACATGGGGCGGCCAAGAAGAGAAAAACAAAAACAAACAAATGAAAACCTTTGCTAAGAGGGACTCTTCCTCAACAGGGCTCCCCAACCCTAAGAGGAAAGCAAGGCTGTCTCACCCAACTGCTCCAGGCCCACCAAGAGCGCGGGGGGGCCCCACAGCAGGACCTCACCCCCTCCCTTGCTCGCCCCCCTCAGGACGGAAGCGACAGGGCCAGTCACAAGCAAAGACATCTGAGGAGGGGACTGTCCCCGCCTGGGCCCGCCTGCCGCGGGGGGAGGCTCTGCGTGCTCTGGCAGGGCAGCGACCTTCCCGCATGGCCTGCGGAGGGCAGCTCTTGGCCGCCCTGTGGACAGAATGGACAGAGCACAGGGCCAAGGGCAGCGGGAGGACCGGCGGTGGGTGGGGGCTCCTTCCTGAAGTAGCGCCAAGACACCCCTCGCTCCACACGCAGCGCCCACGGTATCTCCTCGCCGTCTCCGTCCACCTCTGTCTCCGCTCCGCTCCCCGCGACAGCTGCTCAGCTCGCACTTGGCTCCTGCGCCGAGCCCGTCTGCGTCTGCCGTCCAGCTGGGCGATCCGGAGCGTCCTGTCCCCGCTCCACGGGTGCAGGGCCGTGCTGTGGCTGACGCTTCCTGCTGACCGTCACTGTCGGACCTGGATGCCGGCGTCTGCTCGCATCCAGAGCGGGCACGACGAGGGCTCTGGGCTCCGCCCCGGTGCCTGTGCCTCCGCCCTCTGGAGAATCTGAGGGCTGGGCCTGTCCTGGGCTCCCCTGCAGCGGGCCCGACCCGGTGGTCCTGGGCCCCCACGTCCTCCTTCTCCTGGGCCTCCCCCCAGGTCTCTGGCCACTCCTCGTCTTGCTGGCTTCAGAAGGAGGCAGGAGTGCCCCTCTGCATGCCAACCACCATCTTTGCCACCTTGGCTCTTCTTGACATTTTCACTCTAAAATTAAAAGTTCCAGCCCAACGCGTAGTCCTTTCCGAAACACGGCCCGTTCCCTCCTGACTGCCCAGGGGCCGATCCCAGGCCCCCCGCCCCGGGCTCTACCTATCTCCTGGAAGCCCCTCAGCCTGCTCGCCACCCGACCAGCCCCCCAGGAGGACCCTGCCCTGTCCTGTGGCCGCCAGCCGGTGTGGAGGCGCCTTGCAGAAAGAGCCCAGTGACTGGCTCTGTCCAGCCTCCGGGAAGGCCCTAGAGACGTCCTGCACTCCCAGCCCCGGGCCCAGCACTTGGGGCCCGGCCCCGCCCTGCTGACTGGCGCCCCAACATCAGGGAGCTCCGTATCCCACCTCGTCCCACCTCACCCCCCTCTCACTGATGGTGCTCAGGTGGGAAGTGTCTGTCCCAGATCACCGCGCATCCCCTTAAGCAGGGCTGAGTTCCGCAGGGATGGGACCAGGTCCGGGGCCTAGGACGGCACCTGGTGCACCCAGGTCCTCGGAGGAAGGGGGCCAGATGTGCCCAACGTAGCGGCTCCCCCAGCTCCTCGAGACACAAACTCTGCCCAAGACGGGAAACGTGGACGTTACTGCAAGCAGACTCAGAGACGGGACAATAGATGCGGGAAAGGAGCCGCGATGCCGACAGAAGACAAAGGACTAATGTCCCAAGTACAAAGGCGCCTACAGAGGAGCAGCAGAAAGACAATCAACCCACAGAAATGCGGGCGACGGCGCAGAGGCGACTCACAGGCGTGCAGACCCGTAACCCACGCCGCCCTGGGGCTCCAGAGCCTTCCGGGGCCCGCGGGTCGCCGCCCGCCGCCCGCCGCCCGCCGCCCGCCGCCCTGGCTTTTATGAGGAAAAGCTCAAGCTCCACAGAAAGTTGCAGCAAGAGCTCAGCAAACACCCCCCCGCCACCAGCCAGGGACCCCGCCCCGTGGGTACCTAGGCTTTGGGGGCGACCGGGCTGAGAGCGAGCTGGGGCATCAGGACGCTAAGCGAGGGGCCGTCGCCCGCGGCGCCCTGTCCTCCCTGCTGTCGGCGGCCTGCCTGGCTGGTCTCCTCGGATCTGGAACCGTCCCTGGCCCTCCTCCCTAAAACCTCTCCCACTGTAGTAAAGCGTGTACGATGTAAAATCGACCATTTCAACCGTGCTCAAGCACACACACCACCAGCGGCATTCAGCACTGGCGACGCTGAGCAAGCGTCCCCTCTAACTCCAGGACCGCGACATCAGCCCACAGGGCCCCGCCCGGCCTGACGTTCGGTACGAGGGGCTCACACGTGTGGCTCCTCTGAGGGGCGCCACGTCCTGGGTTCACCCACCCGGTAGGTGTCGGGACAGCACTGGGCCCTCCGGGCAGCCGCCCTGAACACGCGTGTGCAAGCGTGAGTGCAGCCCCTGTTCCTCTTCTTCTGAAAGAGTGATGTGCTGGCCACGTGGCGACGTGGCCGGGCCTTTAGAGGGGCCGCAGACCGCTGCCCAGAGTGGCCGCCCCACCACAGTCCCGCCAGCAGCACTCAGCTTGGGCGCAGGGCGACCACACGGGCCACGAGGGGCTGGCTGGGCCCAGACCCCAGCACAGCGTGCAGCCCGCGACGCACAAGGAGAGCGCCCCCCGGGCTTCCCAGGGCCGGGCTGGCCCTCCGAGGAGGACGCTGACTCTCCCGTTTTTCTCCCGGCACCCAGGACGTCAGCGGTTAAACCGGGGCCACGTGCGGGCCTGCCTCTGTGGCCCCACATGCGCTGGGTGTTCTGTGGGAGGGAGAACTAAGGGGCCTTCTGTCTCCAGGAGCTGACCCTGTCTGCACGGTCCTGCATCTGCCCCGGTGGGAGCGGGGGCCCTGCGGCGGCAGGTGGCCACGCGGCCCCCACGCCCGGCCTGCCCCCCTGGGACGGGCCGGCCCACACACGGCACCCTGGGGGCTCAGGCTCCAGGCCCACGCAGCTTGGTCACGGCAGGGCCGCAGGGTGAGACTGGGGCACCTGGAGGCCTGGAGGGTTCTCAGGGGCAGAGCCTGCTGGGGGCCAAGGGCTCCAGTTGCACCCGCATCCCGAGCGCTGGTCACCTTCCTCCGGCAGCCTGAGGCGGCTGCCAGCTCTCGCTGGCCCAGCTCAGCTTTCTCTGCTGATCGAGCCTTATCTGGACATGGCTGCTTCCTGCTAATCAGGAGAGAAGGTCAGAGGTGCCTTCTCAGCTTCCCTGCCAGCCGTGTGGGGCTGGGATGGCCCTGCAGGAAGCAAGGGACAGTCAGGCACCCCAACACCAAGGCCGGGACCCCTGGAAGGGGTCACTGTGAGCCCGCCTTCCTGCCCCAGCAGAAGCTAACCTGCGACGGGGGCCAGGGCACGGGCAGGAGGGGGCAGAAGAGCCAGTCCCTCCAAGGGAGTGGTGGGTGTTGCGTCAGAGGCCAGCATGGCCACACGCTGGACAAGCCGGCCGGTGGGTGGGCCGGGCTGAGCACGGGTACCCGGTAGAGGCCACATGGGCCCAGGCGCCTGCAGAGAGCACCCTGTGTCCACAGCAGGGAGGGCCGCCCCAAGGGGGCTGGGCAGACAACACTGGGACACACGCATAACCTCAACACAGGGCCCAGGACCCAGAGAGCTCCAGCCAGCCGGCCACAAGGCTGTTACACGTGAGAGCCGTCAGCCATCCCAGGACCCGGGCCTGGCCATCAAAACCTCCTTCCTTGGGCCTTCTGGGCCTCTGTGCCCCGCCTGAGTGACCAGAGGCCCTGGGCACGCGGGTACACCTCACTAGCCACTGGAGGGGAGCCCCGCACTGTCCTGGTCGCGAGGGAGACGGGGTCCCCAGGCGGGAAAGAGCCCCTGCCCAGCACTTTCCTGCGGGGGGGGCCCTTCCTCGGCCAGGCCAGCACAGGGAAGCTGGGTGCAGAGGACGGCGCAGGCCACAAGCACCTTGGTTGGGCCGCATGCCCTCCTGCACAGCCTGCCGGCTGGACCGCGCCACAGGGGACTTCAGGGACCAAGCAGTGGCCCCGCTCAGCCTTGCTCCAGGCGGGAAGCTGTGGTCCAGGTGACTCACAGCCGGGACAACAAGGGCCCAGCTGGCCGCAAGCCCTACGGTCTGCCTGGACAGAGTGAAGGCGATGGCCTTCCTCCTGCTTCTTTGCCAAAATCTACCCAACTCCTGCCCCACTCCCAACTTCCCAAGGGGTTGGGGGGGAGATGGGAGGGCACACTCGGGGGTGGCCCTGGAAGGAGGCGGCCCGTTCCCCGGCTCCTTTAACATTCAGCTTTCCCCAGGGCTCAGAGAGACCACCCTGGCCTCGCCCCAGCCCGGCCTGTCCAGGCGCATCCCCAGGCCACACCAGCAAGCAGCCAGCGCCTTCTCTCTGGGGACCCCGAGTCCCCAGGCTTCCTCCAGGCAGCACAGTCCAGGGACAGGCGCCCACGAGGGCTGGCGGAGCGAGGCCCACGGTGACGGGAGAGCACCTGGGCCGCGTGCGCTGACAAGCAGGGCCGCCGTGGGACACCGTGCCGGGGCAGCCTCTGGTGGCCCCGCAGTGGGCAGGCTCACGGAAGGGAAAGAGCACGCCCCGCTGGGTGCGGAGTGCGGCCGTCTGGGGGAGTTCAGTGCCGCCAGGTTGTCAGACAACGGGGTGTCGGGAGAGCCAGAGCAGTCAGGGCGGGCGAGGTGGCACGTGCGCCTCTGGTGTCTCACAGCAGGTGGTCTACAAGGACCCGACAAGCTCCAGGTCCCGGGCTGTGGGCACGCTCCACTGCAGGCCCACTGCCCACAGGCACCGGGTCTGGGGAGGGCACGGAGGGCAGCAGCCACATGCACCCTGGAAGCGTCTGTGAGGGGAGCAGAGTGTGTCCTGCCCCAGGTGCCCCTGAAAACACTGGGGGCACAGCGGGGGCTACAGGCTATTGTTTCCCCCAAATCCATATGTTGAAGCCCTAAGCCCCACTGTGATGCTATCAGGAGGAGGGACTTCTGGGAGGTGATGAGGTCAGGAGGGTGGAGCCCTCGTGAATGGGGTTAGTGCCCTTGTAAAAGGGACCCCAGGGAGCTCCCTCACCCCTTCCCCCAGTGAGGACACAGGGAGACACCATCTATGAACCAGGACGCAGCCCCCACCAGACACCAGACCTGCTGGCACCGAGACTTTGGACTTCCAGCCCTCGGAACTGTGAGAACTAAATGCTGTTCAAGCTGCAGGCCTGTGGCACTTTGCTACCCGCCTGAGCTGACAGCAGGGATGGGGCTTGAGCCTTCTCGGAGGACTTCTGCTCTGCCCCAGACAGGGCGCGTCTAGGGCTGAACTTCTCACTTAGCAATCAAGACCCGCTCCTCGGCAGGGGGCCACAGGGGCTGCTGTTCAGCAGGAGACTGAGCCCTTAGCACCTGCGCCCAGGGGCTGGAGCCCCCAGGAGGAAGCCTGGACGCCAGACCAAGACCTCCACCCGCACCTCCTCCAGTTTGCGCCACGTGGCTCCCTGCAGAGGCGCCTGCCCCGGGAAGCCCGGGAGGCCCTGGGGGCTGAGCAATCCCACCATCTGAGGGCCGGGTGCAGTGCCCACCGGGCTTCACCACGGCCGCTGCGGCCAGGAGAGGGGCGGCACAGCCAGGGCTTCTGTTCAGGGGCTCCTGTGTGCCCCGGGGGGCTGCCCACGTGGCCCAACCACGGAGCTGAGGGTAGCCCCTCATGGTCAGAGCTGGCACTGGACGCTGCTGGGCGCGGCTCTCGCCAGGAAGGGCGACTGGAGACAGAGGAGGGGAAGCAGGACATCCGACCAGACCCCAGATGAGAATTCCTCCAAAACGAGCTGGGCAGACACTGAGTCCCAAGGAGGATGAAGTAAAAATGTGATAATAAAGACACCCAGACGTGCCAAATCCAAAGAAAAACACCTCCTAGCAACCAGAGAGTACACGCCGCCCACAGGGGCACCGCTGGCAGGCCCACCGCACTCGTCAAAACCACCAGAGGCCAGGGCACACAGCCCCAGCGGCCCCTCCGTCCCGGGATGCGAGGACCGAGCGGGCGCCTGGGCGGAGCGGAAGGCGCGTGGAGGCGGGCCCCCTTGTGAGCAGGCGTCTGGAACCGGGGGGGGGGGGGGGGGGGGCCGGGCGAGGGGTGCAGAGCCCACTCGGCAAGGCCCTCACTTGCCTGCGAGGGAAGGAGGGACGCTGGTTTCCCGTCAATGCTGGGAATTCTCACTTTTCAAGCACACGCTAAAGGAACTTGAAAACAGATTTCCTGGAGGGGGTAATAAAGAAAACTCAATCAATCTTCACCAATTTCCAAGGAATAAGTGACCAAAAATAGCAGAGGAAGAGCAAAACAAAGAAAGAATGATAACAGAAAGGAGCAGCAGGCTGACGTCACGGACTGGGCGGGCACGCGGCACCCGACGGGGCATAAAGCGGGATCCGGGTGAAGGGGACAGAGGTGGTGAAAGGGCTAGTCACCAGGAGGCTGAGCCACGCGGCCCTGCCCCCATCACCGGGGAGGGAGGAAGGCCGCGGGTCCCAGCTGGGGGGCTGGCCGGGCGAGTCACGGAGGCCAGCGCAGGACGCGCCTCAGCTGGGACGGATGCCCCAGCCAGCGGAATCCCAGGAACCCACGTCCCTCCTCCTCCCACGGACACAGCCTGCAGGCACCCCACCTCACCGGGGCCTCGTCCTGTCTCCAGGAGGCCCCACGCTCGGACCTCCTGTCGGACCGCCGCCCATCTTCCGGCCCACGTCCTCTAGCGCTGGACCCACTGTGGGTCACCCCAGGCCAGCCCCCAGCCTAGCACCCCATCTCCCTCCCTCTGGTCCCTCCTGGGGCACCCAGTTCACCAATATTCTCCACCTGAGATGCTGGACACAGCCCCGGAGAACCCCTGGCACCACCTGGCCACCCAGGTCCGCGACACGGACGTCTGGCCCCCAACCTTCCCGGGCCACCCTCCTCCCTGGACCAACACCTCACATCCCCCTCCGCCCCACCTCGCTCCATTGCTCGCTCTGCTGAGAAACAGGGGTGACCTGAGGAGAGCTGCTTCTCACAGCAGCCAACACACGGCCATTCCTCCCGGTACCCCCCCATCGCGGCACCCCCCCCCGAGTCCCCCCAGCTACTGCTGCTCCCTCCTCTCCAAAGCAGGCTCCAGACAGGGTCCGTGCTCACCACACACCTCAATCCCAGCAGCTGGCCCTCCTGGAAACGCTGGGTCTTGGGCCCTGGCTGTCTGCTGCCCCGGAGCCCCAGGTCCCTCTTCTCAGCCACACCACTGCCCTCCGTCTGGGCAGGCACTGGCCACACCAGGGCTGTCACCAGGCGAGGGGTAGGGTCACACTGAGGTCGGGCCGGCGATCAGACACACCAGCCCCCCAGGCTCGGCCACTCCCCACCACGGGCACAGCGGTCACCCCTGGGGGCCCCCGCTTCCCTGGTGGGAAGCCACCACTGCGTCTGCTCAGGTGGGTCCTGCCTCATGGCCTGTCCTCCACAGAGAGGCCCGAGACCCCAAGACACAAGGGGGCGGGGCTGGTGCCGGCTGGAGCCTCCCCCCACCGGGTGTGGGTACGGACGCAGGGGTTCACCCTGAGTTCCCTCTTCCAACAGCAGAGGTCCCAGCCCTGCTCGGTGGAGAACAAGGTCTCCTCCCTGAGACAGGCACCAGGTGCACCTGCTCTGAGGTAATGCAGCCGCCGTGGACCCACAGGCTTGCTCTCAGTGAGGGCGTCCCCAGGGGACGCTGCAGGGGTCCCTGCTGTGCCCACACAGAGGGCCGCCTGGACCACGCCCAGCCATCGCGAGAAGCACGCTGAGTGGTCACAGGCTCTGAGGAGACCAGAAGGCTCCTGCCACTTGCCCCGCCCCACGCTGGTGCCTCCAGGGGGTGCTCAGGCCCCCAGGCCCCGATGCACTGCACCACAGAGGCTGAGCCTGGGGGCCAAGCACCCTAGACTCCCCCAGAGCTCCTGGAGGCCCGGGGTCCCCTCCCCAACCACGTCCGGTCCCCAGGACCTCCAGCAAATCTCAAACGTCGATGGAAATGCCAAGTCAGGCACGCGGGCGTGAGAGGCGACGCGAGGGTCTGGTCGGGGCCACGCGGGGAGGGGCTGCAGCCCGCCAGCCGTGCCCAGGGCCCCTACAAAGCACAGGCGCTCCTCCCCGGAGGCCTCTGCCCATCACCTGGCTCCACGGCCTTCTCCTTCACAAAGCAGCGCACAGCAGCGCCACGGCCGCCCGCCTGGGGAAGGGGGCGCGGGTCAGCCTCGAGAGGCCTCCTGGGGGCGGCCCACAGCCGGCTGAGCTAGCTCGGGAGGAAACAGCTGTGTAACATCCTAGCTTCACCTGAGTTAACTCCACAGCAGGGGGAGGAAATTCAGCTAGAGCCCTGGACATCTGTAATGCTCTACTGCTACGAGTTTCCCAATTTCCCTCCCGCAAGGCTCTGGGTCCGGGTGAACCTGACACCCTTTCTGTCTAGGTCAGTAACATGCAAAAATGGGGCTACCAGGCTGCATGTCTCACTGAGAAAGGTTCTCATCTTCACTCTACTCTTAAAGGGAATTGGAAAGACCCCCGAGTAGGAGGGGATCCCCAAGGAACTCTCTTCTAAACAGTCTGACCAGACACGTCTTTTTATTCCTAACACAAACAGCTTAACTGGAAATCCCACTTACACTGTTGCCCACTGTGCCCTCCTTTAAAGGAGCTGGTTTTCAGCAGGAAGGCGCTGGGCTGGGGCCTGCGCAGCCGCCCTCTCTCGTCCCACGGCCCACGCACACTGCCCCAGAAACCTTCTCTGCAGAAGGACAGCAGCGCTAGGGCCTACCTTGGGTACAGAGCACGTGCGGATGGGAGGCCCCAGCTTTCCAGCGGCCGTCCCCGAGCAGCTGCTGTAGCAGCTGCCCCCTCCCCGAGGCCTCTGTCCGCTGAGTCAGGCCCAAGGCTCTGGGGGAGGGCGGCTTTTCTGCCAGGCGTTGTCCCCTTTTCTCCAGGAGGCAGATGTGAAAGGGGACAGAGGTGTGGCGTTCTCTCCGCGGGTCGGGAGAGGCCTGGCTGCACAAGGCCTCCCTACAGACTCGCTCCTCCCGCTGGGGAGGTGGGGGGGTCCCCATCTGTGCCGCGCTTCTCCCCTAGAACGACCTCCACCATCGCCACAAAGCTGGCGTGACACCGAGACTGTGGGTGACCCCAGCACGGCCCGAGGGGCTCAGGTGCAGTGGTCCTATCTCCGACCCCGTCACTAATACTAATAATAAACAAACGTCTGAAGCCTTCGATGACCTGCCAGAGGCAAGCCCACAGGCGGGTGTTGGCGAGCTGCGGCTGGGGGGGGTGGGGGGAGACATAAGAGCCCCCCCCACCGCCCAAACCCTGACGGTCAAGGTCCCGTGTCCCCTGCGGGGACCTGCAGCGGGGCACCCCCATCAGCTCTGCCTCGGCCGCTTTGGCACAAACCCAGGACAACGGCCTGCAGGGCAAGCACAGGGCCGTGCTCACAGCGTGACCAGCCGAGGGCCCGAGGGCCGAGTGGCTGGTGGGGGAGCCGGGTCCCTGTGCCACTCGGCATCTGTGTACAGACCACCACCCGCCTGGCCCCAGGGGCGGTCCTTGGTTGGCCCTGATGGACCCAGACGTGTGCCTCTCCTGCGGCCTCAGGCCGTTGCCGCCGGACTCTCAGCCTGTCCCATGCCCCCTCCTCTGGGAAGCCCTCATTCTGAGTGGGGCCCCATGCCCCCCCCCCAGCTGGCAGCTCAGTCTCGCCCCATTCTCACCCCTCTCCCGGGGGTGGGCGCCCAGCGCTGCATCGACAATCACAGCGTTTGGAAACATGCTCCACACGCAGCTCATCTCCTGCCACAGCCGGGCCGGCCAGGGGCACGCAGTTCGGGGTGTGGTGACTGTCACTCTCCATTAACTTGTCAAAGCGTGACAACTCTTAAGTCACGCTGCAACCAGTTAAAGCAGAGAGTCCGGAGCCCGAGCGGGAATAAGCAAGAGACAGCGTGCTCCTGTTGGGGTGGGGGCAAGCACAGCGGGGGCACAGACGGGGGGCACCCCAGAGGGACCCTGACCGGGAGCCGGCAGCAGTGTCCTGGCCATGGGCTTGGTCACAGGAGCCCAGAACCCAGGACAGGTCTGAGCAGCCAAAGCTCACCCTGCCCTCGCTGCCTGGCGCATGCAGCCTGGACGGGTAGGGCGGGAGGGCCCTGGGCCACCACAGAGCGTGGAACGGCCACGCGCCCTCCACTCCCTCCCGTGACCTGCCACGGGGCACCTCCGGGTGGCTGTACCCAGCCGGCCCCTTGGCGGAGCTCAGAGAAGGAACCGAGGGGGCGCCCAGGGCAGCACCCCAGGACACTCGCCCCAGCACGACACCTGTCTGAGGCACTTTCGGGCGCCTTGGAGATGCACCGTGTCTGCTCCCAGACAACAGGGACCAGCCTTGTGTGAGTCACGACACCCCCGAGCAGGGGGAGCCCCCACCTGGGTTCAGAAGCAGGGATGTGGGTGCTGGTTGCCAGGGGCCCTAGGGTGGTGACAATGTCCTCCGAGGCCTGAGGACACCTCCACAGAGCCAGCCCTCACACGGCGGCACCTGAAGCCCCACATGCAAACTGTGCCGGAAAGCCTCATCCCATCCTGTCTGCATCTAAAAGTAGGAAGATCCTGACTGGCCGTGATCCGATAAAAGATGACCCACCATCACTGCCGCGAGGTCGGCTGCAGGACTTGAAAACGAGGCTCCGGTTAAGGGAAAGATGCCAGTGTCCCAGCTGTCAAGGGTCCAAGGCTCCTCACTAAGGGTCTCCCAATGGGGACGCAGGCCCTACAGAGTAAAGTGGGCAAAGACGAGGGAGCCCAGCGCCAACTGGAGGAACACGCAGCCCGTGCAGGTGATGCGGGGCAGAGGCGGTCGGAACCCAGGCCGCCGAAGGCCACAGCCACATCTGACCAGAGGGCAGTGCCTCCGAGGGCCAACTCCCCGCCAACAGGGTTCCACCTTCAAGGGGGCAGAGACGCCCAAGCCCACGCTGCTCTCCTCGGGATTCACGGTGTGTGTAGGGCTGCACGTCCTGGCAGGGAGTGGAGGGAATCGCCCCACGGACAGTGGAAACGGAGCCAGCTGATGGCCAGGACGGGAGACAGGAGAGGTGCTTCTCTTCCTGCCAAGGGCAAGACCTGGTGTGTCTGCCCAAGGAGAAGAGGCCGGGCCAGGCTCCTTGTGACACCTCCCAGCCGCTCCACTCTGTCCTGACCACTGTGGGGCGGTGGTCCTCACTGCTGGTGGACCTGAGCCCCCCGTGCAGACACTGCTCGTCCCCGTCCCTCTGCCATCCCTCCCCATCCTCTCCTGCCATCCGGACAAAGGTGCCCTGTGGCCAGGCCACCAGGAGCGTCCCTTCTCAGAACGGTAGCTGGATGCTGCCCCGCACCAGGGAGGCGTCGTGCTCTGGCTGGGGAGATGAGGAAAGGCTGGTGGGGGCGGCGGGGCCCGGCTGGCTGCCTCGCGTCTGGCAGGAAGAAGGACAGACGCGCCCGGTCCGCAGCACCTCCCACCACCTCGTGGCTGCAGAAGCGCCCCCAGGGCCCGTTCTGGCCCATCCATGCAGAAGACCCCAGACCTCGGCCTTGACCTCCAATGGGAAGAGCTAGCAGGCCAGCAGAGCTGGGCGCTGCGTGTCCGCTGCTGCTGAGAAGGGGCTCCTGGAGAACGCGCACGTCTCACCCCGGAAAGCACAGAGCACAGAGCGCTGCCTTCTCCGGGGCGGGCGGGGGCCCCGCGGGCTGGAGACACTCAGGAGTAGGAAGTGCTTTACTAGAAATTCCGCTCTTCAGGACAGGGCTGTCCTCACATGCATCACAGCCCTCTGCAGAGTCCTAGAAATTCCGTTCTTCAGGACGAGCTGTCCTCACATGCATCACAGCCCTCTGCAGAGTCCTCCCTGGCTGAGGACACATCGTGGCAACGCACCTCCAGGGCCGGGGGGAACTCAGCTTCCGCGTACGCTCACCCGTCTGCAGAGTCCTCCCTGGCTGAGGACACACCCGAGGCAACGCACCTCCAGGGCCGGAGGGAACTCAGCTTCCGCGTACGCTCACCCGTCTGCAGAGTCCTCCCTGGCTGAGGACACATCGTGGCAACGCACCTCCAGGGCCGGGGGAACTCCGCTTCCGCGTATGCTCACCTGCTATTTTTAGGGCTTCTTTCAGGGCCACTGTCTAACAGCCACAAGAGCGGCCAGGCGCAGGCGGCAGGGGGGAGCCAGCAGCTCCCACACTCACCGCCCGGCGCATCCTGCAGCCCAAAATACCCAGCAGCAGCAGGAATGACAACTGCGAGCCAGTTCCCACCGAGACCGGAAGCTGAGGGGCCCGGTCTGGAGCGTCCGATGAGACTCGGTCGTACTGGCAGGAGGACACACGGGACTGGTGGGGCCTGGGTGGGACAGCAGCGCCAGGCCGCTCAGCGTCAGGGCTGCCCCGTCCTGCCATTCCCTGCGTGCCTGCCCCTGAGCACCCCCATCTCTGTGATGGGTCACTCTGGCCACACCAAGTGATGCTCGGGCCCCTGAAGGACCCTGAAGACCCAACCATGATGCCTCCACGTGCCCGTCATTGCTCCTGACTGCAGAGCAACTCTCTGGAACAGTCCCCCAGCCCCACCCACCTGCTCCCAGACGCCCTTCGTCATCCGACCCTCCTGGGGCGGGATGCTGGGCTTGCTGGGGAGAGGGAGAGGGGAGCTTGTTTTGGAGCCCAGATCCCGGGAAGAGAGGGACAGGCAGCGGGGCGACTGAGGGGCCCCACCTGGTTGATGGGTCACTAAGCATCACATGAGATGACACCTGCCCCCCGTGGCCAATTCCTTCCGCACGAAAGCCAACTCGGGAAGACGATACGTTTACAGCACTGCGCCCACGGAGGGCTACTGCCCACCTCGACACCTGCCGGAGGAGCAGGCCACTGCCCAGGTGTGCACCGGGGCTGGGCACTGCCCGGCACAGGGCGGTCAGGGGGCGCTGAATGGAGCCACGCTGACTCCAGCAAGGGGCCAGGCCTCCCCCAGAGATGCCCAGCCCGCAGGCCTGGATAGCTGGGGTCAGGTGCCTCAGTCTCTCCCTCGACGCGGCTCGCAGCGCTCAGAAGCTGCCGAGTCCTAGCCCACGCTCAACCCCGCTGCTGCCCTCCCCGCCCCGCCTCCCCCGCCCACACGTCCAACCAGACCTCCGCCCCCAACAGATTGGTGACTCCCCAGACCTCCAAACGAAGCCCAGGGTCCTGAACACGGCATCCTGTTCAACCACAGGCACGCGCCAAGTGCCACTCTGTGCCCGCTCTGCCCACGGTGGGGGACGGCCGATCCCGCCTGCCCCGCACACCCTCCTGCAGGCCGGGGTGCAGGGGGACGCGGACGCGCCTCTGCAGAAAAGAGGGCTGAGAACTGGCCGCTGAAACAGGGACGAGCAGAGACTGCCCGGTGGCCGGTTTCAGTGACATCAGAGGGAAGGGCTGCCAGAGGGCCGGCGTGTTCCGGGGGCGAGCAGACAGACAGGAGGAGATGACTACTGCAGAGAAAGTGCCTGAGAACTTCCCGGAACCAATGAAAATCACCACCCCACAGAGGCAAAAAGGCCAATGACCCCAACTCAGGCACAGCAGAGAGGTGACTGCAGAGCCACTAGGGAGAAAGGACAGACCTTCCAACCAATCACAGCTGACTGGCACTGACCTCTCAACAGCAGAACTGAGAGCCAAGTCGGGGGAGATGCTGCCCGGGACCCTACAACCGGGAGGACACCCTCCAGGACGAGGGTAAACGTTTTCAGATACACTGAAAGAACAGTTAGTTATCTGCAGATCCTCACTGAAGAAAACCCTGAAGACGCATTTTCCGACACAAGGAGAAAAATGATTCCGAGTCCAGAGATACAAAAAGAATAAAGAAAAGAAAGTGGTGAGGTCTTCCCTGGTGGCGCAGTGGTTGAGAGTCCGCCTGCCGATGCAGGGGACACGGGTTTATGCCCCGGTCCGGAAAGATCCCACATGCCGTGGAGCGGCTGTGCCGATGAGCCATGGCCGCTGAGCCTGCGCGTCCGCAGCCTGTGCTCCGCAACGGGAGAGGCCACAACAGTGAGAGGCCCGCGTACCGCAAAAAAAGAAAAAGAAAGTGGTGAGAGTTTTGAGATTAATCAAGTATTAACAATATAAAGAAAAAAAAACAATATGAAGTAATAATAACCTCACATGGGCTAAAAAAGAAGACAGTTAAAATACTCTAACAAAAGCATGTACGTGAAAGTGTTGGGTCAGAATAATGTGCTCTAAGGTCCCGGTGTTGTTCAGGAAGAGAATTTACAACTAACTTTAAATTGTAACAGCAAGTACGCAATTTACAATTTATATGGTAACCAGTGAAGAAGTAGTAGTGACAAGTTTCAAACTAATAGAAAGGGAAATAGAATAAGAAAAAAAAACGCAAAATAAGATATGACAGAAAAGAGAAAGAAATGTGAAAAATGTAGGACAATAATAAGCACAAAAATAAAATGGTAGACCTGAGCCCAAATATCAGTAATTTAGATAAAGGACGACAGACTGAATGTCCTATAGTTAGAAAATAAAGACTGTCAGATCGAATGAAAACGAAATCTAGATCGTGCCAAACAACCAAAGATACGTGTAACCTGTAAAGATACAGGAAAGTTTAAAGAAACAAGGTGGGCAAAGATATGACAGGCAAATATACCCAAAAGAAAGCTCAGAGAGCTACACTGTTACCAAATCTTTGCTCTGATGAAAAGCACTGTCAGGTCAGGGGTGAGACACGCTGACCAGTTCAAACACCGGGAGGGATTGCGATTCTAAACAGGATGTACCTAATGACAGAACTCCAGGAGAAACAGACAAAGCCAAGCATGACCTAAAGGAACAGGTATCAAACATGACACTGCCAAGTGCCAAACACATGACCCTTTTCAGGACAGACAGAACGTGTATGAACACTGACTTCAAACAGGGCCACAGAGTAAGTTCCAAAGCATCGTAAGGACCTGGTGTCATACTGACCACCCTCTGTGACAACAACATAACTAAGTTAGAAATGAACAATAGGAAAAAAGAGAAGAAGTGAATTCGGCCATGGAAAAGCAACTAAGGAAAAAACCATACGTTTGGATATTAAGAAACTTTGAAATACCCCATCATGCCAAAGAGAGAATAATGGAAATTTTTTAAAAGATTTTTAAACTGAAAGATTTTATATATAAAAGCTTGTGAAACGCAGCCAAAGCATTACTTATTTTGTATTTATAAAATCTTATGTGAAAGGAAAGGAGAAAAAATAATGAGCTATTTAAAGAAATTAGAGCATCCAAAAAATTAATTAATTAATTTAAAAAGGGCTTCCCTGGTGGTGCAGTGGTTAAGAATCCGCCTGCCAATGCAGGGGACACGGGTTCAAGTCCTGGTCTGGGAAGATCCTACATGCCACGGAGCAACTAAGCCCGTGTGCCACAGCTACTGAGCCTGTGCTCTAGAGCCCGAGAGCCACAACTGCTGAGCTCACATGCCACAACTACTGAAGCCCACGTGCCTAGAGCCCATGCTCCACAACAAGAGAAGCTACCACAATGAGAAGCCCGCGCACCACAACGAAGAGTAGCCCCTGCTCGCCGCAACTGGAGAAGGCCCGTGCACAGCAACGAACACCCAACACAGCCAATAAATAAATAAATCAGAACAGGAACATAAAAATAAAAATAAAGAGCATAAGCGGAAAGAAATAAAGATACGAATATTCATTTTTTAAAAAAATGATGAACCCTTGGTGAGATAGATCAGAGTGTGGATGTCCACGTGCAGAAATAGTCAACACCAGGAATTAAAAAGGGACAGCTCTAAAGGTCCTGCAGACATAAAAAAAAAAAAAAAAAAGAATATTACGAACAACTTTTTGCCAAAAACTTGAAAATCTGGACGAAATGGACAAATTCCCAGAAAACTATATTTCCGAAACTAACTTAAAGTGGGGGTGTGTGTGTCCTACAATCATTAAAGAAATGGAGCCAGGAGTTACACTTGCCCCAAAGCAACTTCAAGCTCAGGTGTTGTACTGGTGATTTCTCCCACACATTCAAGGAACAAACAATTCCTGTTCCATGCAACAGCTCTTTCTGCAGGATATCTTGGCACCAAAATCTGATAAGGGCAGCAGATGAGCAGGAGATTACAGACCCGAGACAGAGATGCAAAAGTCCTAAGCAAAATCTGAATCTCAGTCTACCCATGTACAGGAAGGGGAACACGGCATGACCACGCTGGTATTTTTCCAAGAGTGAAAGGTTACTTTAATGGAGAAAATCCATTGACGTAATTTACTGCATCAGTCGTTAAAGGAGAAGCACCATGTCAGGCTCTTGATTATACCCAACACCCACGCACAACAAGTGCAGAGCGAGACCCCAAGGAGAAACTATCGTGCAGCCACCAGAATGGCTGGAATTGAAAAGATGGTAACGTGCACAGAACGGCTGGCGGCCATGCAAGGTGGTGCCACCACTTCGGAAAGCCCGCAGTGTCTTCAGAGTTGACACACCCCCGCCTCCCCTGCGACCAGCCATCCTGAAGAGAAGAGCAAACGCGGCCCAAGCCCTCACCCTGGATGGCCACAGTGGCTCTGAACACATCAGCTCCAAAGGAAATGACCCCAACACCCACCGGCAGGAGCAGGTTCAAACCACGTGCGGATGCCACCAACGTGGAGAGGGAGCCGCGGGGCTGCCGTGCGCGATGCCCGGGGCACCTGGCCGGTGGGGGAGCCTGGCCCCGAGCGCTCGACACTCATCCGCGGGTGACGGAGACATCCCCGTCCTGCGGGCAGTGGCGGACCCGGGCACGCGGCTGCCAAAGCTCACGCTTCCAGCTGAAGGCCCTTCCGCGAGTGTGAGCTCACCCTCTGTGGCCGGCAGAGGGCGCCAACAGGAGGATGTGGAGAAATGTGAACGCGCAGTAAGCCTGTGGAAAGATGTCCGACCCCGCGAAATTAATTCATAAGCCTCCACAGGAAGGAAAATTAAGGGGCAAGTGCAAGGGTCCAAAATGCCCCAGACCCCGCTGAAGCTGCGGGCGGCGGGGGAGGAGGCTGCTTTGGGAATCCCAGCAGAGGGGCAGGGATAGGAAGACGCCAGGGCCGGGGGTCACTGGGAAGGGGTGCTGTCCACTCCCTCGAGGAAACCCACGAAACCGAGCCTGCCTCTGTCACAGCCCCGTGGGCCTGGCACCAGCTGCTGGGAAGAGCAGAGAGCTCTCCCGCCACCACCAGGAAGGAAAGACCACAAGACAAGACCAAGGCCAACGCCGGGTGCACCTCAGGAGGCATCACAGACCTCGAAAAGACAGCCAAGAAGCGTGCATCATCAGAGGAGGGTGGTGTCAACACACTGCCGGAAAAGGATTACCAGTCCCTAAAACGCTGCTGAGACTCAAGTAGGGGGGAAAGAAAAAGGAGAAAAAATTGGCAAAAGAAATGAACAGGAATTTCGCTGATGAGGAAGTACAAATGGCCCACATCAGTAATCAGAGAAATTCAAATTAAAACCACAATACCATTTCACACCCACCAGATTGGCAACAATTGAAAGTCAGGCAGTGCTGGCAAGAAGGCAGAGCAGTGGGGATGCGGGGGGGGGGGGGGGGGGGGGGGGTTGGGAGGGGTGGGGGGTGGGGAGGCCGGAGCTGGCATAACCGCTCTGGGAAGGCTCCTGGTGGTGACGCCCAGCACACGCCCCCCAAGCCCTACTGCCTGCGGCAGAGGGCCAGTGCGAGAATGCCCGCCCACGGGGTGCATTCATAACTGGCCCAAAGCTGTGGACAGCCACAGGTCCCCCCACAAAGCAGAGACACGTGCTGCTGTCTTACAGGGAACACCACGCCGCAGGCACAGACAGCAGCTCGATGCCGCTCAGAAACTTAGAGACCGGGCAAGAGGAGACGTGCAAACGGACAGAGTGGAATCCCTTCTACATAAAGTCTCCGAGCGAGCGGAACGAAGAACAGCCTATCCAAGGAGGCCTGCTCGGGGGTCCAAGCGGGGGGGCCCGGGTGCTGCGGGGAGGGCCGCGCCCGGGCGCAGAGGGGCTGTTCTGTGCATCCGACCCCTGAGCTCTGCGCCTGCCCACCCCGACGGCTGCTCAGCCCCACGCCTACAGAGCAACCCGCCAGGCCCCGCCCCCCACCCAGGCAGAGCCGGGGACCCCCAGCACCTAGCGCTGCACGGCCCCGCCCCCGCCCTCCCCACACACCCACCAGAGTGGGCTTCCTACACCAGCTCCGCGGGGGGCCGACTGGGCCCCTCGACCACGCAACCCCTGCCCACCTGCCACCTCCCTCACCTCCCTCTGGTCAAAACTTCGGTGGTCTTTCGGGGCACCCCAGGAAGCTGCTGAAGAGGTGCAGGAAGGGGGGCAAGCATGCCCTCAGGGAGCGCCGTGAGGCGGCAGCCAGCGGGGGGGAGGGGTGACGACGCAGGGGTGACAGACAGGAGAAGCATGGTGGGGAAGGTCCAGGATGACCTTTGGCTGTGGCGCCCGACACTGGGCCAAATGCCAAGACGGGAAGTTGGAGGGGGTGGGAGGCCAGGCCTGGGGAGGTGCCCCTGAGACTTCCCAAACAAGAGGCAAGCAGGTGGGTCTCCCTCGGACACCACAACCTCCCAAGGCCCCACACAGGTCTGGGAGCACCCATCTTTTCACTCGGCACAGCCAATGCCCTGAGCCACCAGCCTTGTGCTCGGGAGGGCAACCCTGGCACCCGGCGCCCTTTGCGTCCCCAACACCTGGCTCGCACACCTGTTGAAGGAGCTGTGGCAGAGCACACCCCCCTCGGTACACACTGGCCACTTCCTCTGGTCCCGCCAGGGGATCTCCCCAGGGAGAGCTTTTCCCTGCCACCCCCCTGCAGCCCTAGTGGCCTGGTGTCCATTCCAGAACCAGGCCCTGGTGTGAGTTTGTCTCTCTTCCCCCTCAGCCTGGGAGCTTCCTCAGCAGGGACCACTGAATCAGGAAGAAACCCGCAGAGCTTCAAGCTGGCAGGAGGAGCAGGGAAGCGACAGGCCTGAGTAGAGTCGGGATGGCCATGGCGCTGTCCCGTGGGTGAGCCTCGTCCAGCTGTACCGCTGGGGACAGGGCAGTTCCCCCCAAGTGGAAAGGGCAGCATCTTTTGCGATGGCAAAATTAACAGTATGATGTAAGGAGCAGTGTTTATGTACAAGGAAGTCCCTAAATTACACAGCACAGTGCAAACAGGCAAGGGGCAGATACCCCCCGCCAGCAGGACAGGGGGGTACGGCCAGACCCTCAAAAGGACGAAGGATGAAGGAATAAAATTGTGGTCCCAGGTCCCAGATCTGTGTGTCCTCTGGACACTGCGTGCCCTGAGTGACTCCCAGGCCACTCAGGCTTGACAGTGTGGCTGGACGCAAAAGGAAATCTATGGTACCCGGTGGAGAGAGGAGACACCCTGAGTCAACTCCACCGTCACCGCATCGGTAGGCAGGTGCAACGATGCCGGTTGGGAGCCAACCAGGTGTGCGCCTCAGAGAGCCTCGGGGGACCGCGGGGCCTGAGAAACCCGGGGCCACTTCCTCCGCTGCACGGGACCAGGACCTCAGGGACCATCCACGCATCAGGGGTGGTCCGCACGGAAGGCGCGTGCCCGAGGTGGGGCGCAAAGGCGACGGCCCGGGGTGTGGGTTCCGAGTGGGGATCCCAGAGTGAACGGTTCCGGGTGGACTGTCCCGGGTGGGGGCCCCGGGTGCAGGTCCGGGGTGGCCGGTCCCGCGTGCAGGCCTCGGGTGGGGACCCAGGCGCGAGGTCCCCTGTGGCCGGTCCCGGGTGGCCGGCAGGTGCGCGCGGGAACAAAGCGGCAGGCGGGCGGCGGCGTACCTGGGCACGCAGCTGGGGCTGGAGCCGTCCACCTCCCAGGTGGCGAACAGGTTCATGGGCACCGGCGTGTTGAGCGCGGCGGGCGCGCCGGCCAGGCCCAGGCGGCCCCGCTCGGCCATGGCGCCGGCCCCGCCGCTCCCTCGGCGGCCTGGGCTGCGGCCGGGCCGCGGACGCGCGGCGGGCGAGCGGGCGGGCCGGGCGCGCGGAGGGCGGCGGCGCGGTCACATGGCTGCAGGGCGGCGGGGACAGCCGGGCGGGCGTCGGGCAAGCCCGCGGGCGGCGACCAGGCTGCGGCCGCCCCGCCCCGCCCGCGCGCGCCCCCACCGTGCTCCCCCTCCCCCGACCGCGCCGCCGCCGCTGATTGGCTGGGCGGGCGCGCGCTCGCCGCTTCGGGCCCAATCACGGCCTGCGGAGGGCTCACCGGAAGTGAGATTCGCGCGCCCCCCCTCGAGCCGGCGCCCCCGGAGGCGCCCCAGCCCGCGGCCCGCGGGAGCGCGCGTCCGCGCCTGCGCACAGGCCCCGCCCAGAGCGCCGCGCCCCGCCCCCCGGGAGAGGCAGGGAGGGGCCAGAGAGACCTCAGGGTCCGCCTGTGGCCCTGTGCCCCGCGAGCCCCCCAGGAGCACTTATTGTCCCCCTGTATCCCCCGGGCCTCTGCGCGTCCCCGACCCCCCAGTCCTACGCCTCCTCAGAATCTCCCCGCCCCCCCGCGCACTCCGCGTGTCCCCTGGCGCCCTCCAGTCCCATGCCGGCCCCCGGGTCCTCCGCACCGACTCCTAGACCACCGGGCCCCCGCGCCTCTCGTGTCCCCCGGAGGCTTGCCCACGCTGCGAACTCTCTTTGTCCCCCCACCGTCTCTTTGTACCCTCCCCCCGCGCCGAGTCCCTTGGCGGATCGCCCGGGTGGGGCGTGAAGCAGGAGGACCAGGGTCGCGGGTGGCACAGACCCATCAGCCCCCCCCCCCAAGGAGTTCCTCCGTGCGGGCGCACTGGGGCTCCACACAGGCTCAGTGTGCAGATTGGTCCTCCATAAATCCCCTCTGGCGTGTCCTCTTTCTGCCTGAGCCTCCTTATTATCCAGCAATGCCCTTTCTGCGGTTTTTACACATGACAGTGGAGAACAAATGTCTGGGGGCAGGGGTGGCTCCTGGCCATGGGGCTCACAGTGAACTTGGGGATCCAGGCAAGTAGGAGGCGATGACCAGAGCTACCCTTTGGGCCCATGGGGCAGGGAAGGTCAGAAAAGGCCCTAGAAAAGAACATCTAGTTTGGGGGGCCCAAGGAGGGGTCCCCTCCCCCCATCCTTTTGGCGGTGGTTCTGATCAGTCACCAGATCCTGCTGCTGAGATTTAGGAGAAGCTTTTCTGGCATCTCTTCTGTTTCTTTGTAGCCACAGTATTCACAGTTGCTTTTCTCTCTAGTTGCTGTCTGTGTCTTGTTGTCTACTGAAAGAAGCCCAGCCCAAGCAAACGGACTTTCTTCCCTCACCCTTGGGGTTTACCATCCAGCGCCCCATTAGCTCTTTCTCCTGCAGAGGAGCCCATGCTGGCTCCTTCCTTTGTAAGAGCTCAGCCTCCAGCGCTGACTCCCTATCTGGAGCTGCAAACAGCTGTGGCTGCTTAAAGCCAGGGTGGCATTTTGGAGAGAACAAGAGAATCTGTGTTTCCCACATGTTCCTGCGCCTTTGGGGTGGTACAGCTGAAAGCCACGCGGGGCTGTCTGTCCTCAGCCAGCTGACTGGGTATTGTCTTACATCGCTGCTCCTGCCAGGCAGAGTGCCTGTGGGTCTCATACCTCTGAGATGGGGGGAGGGAGGTGTCCGGAGAACGGGCACCAGCCCCCTGTGAGGACAGGGGCCCAGTGACCTCGGCGTTTGGCTTGCTGCGGTGCTGGATGGCGAGAGGTGCGGTGGCGTCAGATGAATGGGCCACCTGACACTTTGTGTCTGTGTGCGCTGGCATCTCACCCAGGAGAGGAGTATACCTGGGGGTCAAGTGAGGAGATGTGGGGTGACTAAGCCGTACACAAGGGGGCTTGACACCAGCTGCCTGTACAGTAGAGTTGTGCCCCTCCTCGGTCCCAGGGACCACTGTGAACCCTTCATGGACTGGACAGCCCTGTTCCATCCCCAAGTCACAGACGAGGAAACTGAGGCACCCAAGGGTATGCAGCCCCTAAGGGGAGGGGCCCGGGTGTGGGCTCACACAGTCTGGTCCAGAGCTGTCCCGATAAGCACGACGGAGGAAATGCTTAAATCTTTCTGCGAGGCAGGGAGGCAGAAACTGGAAACAGGCTGTGTGCTCTGTACCTGTGACTCTGTTTTTATTTGTTCCTTTTTTAAGGTAGGACCATGTGGACACCACAATGTTAGTGGTGGTGAGATGGAGTGGACAGGTATCACTTTGTGATCAGAGTCACCTTTTTGGCCAGAACCTCTTCCATGCATTGCCACCCTCTGTGTTTGAAAATGACTCTGGACTGTGTGTCCCAGGATGAGTGCCCTGAAAGCTGGGAGGATGCCCCTCCAAGTGGCACAGGGTGACACGTGCTCCCCACACACACACCCCGCAAATGTTTGGGGGACATCTGTGCTTTCTGATGGCTGTTTCTTTAGAACAGGAACTTGGTTAAAGAGGACCCTCTCTGGACAACTGGTGTGGCATGGGTGGGGATGAAGCTGGCGGAGAGGGTTTGTCTAGAGCAGAGGTCCCCGGAGGGCGCCCTGAAATCCTTTGCTAAGGACCTGATAGTGTGCCACCTGCCTGCCAAGTTTTTCAAACGCATTAAGGTCTCGGCTTTCCAAACGGGGCGGTAGGACTGCCGCTGTGTTGAAGCCCCCCGACTCCCGGTAGATAGGACGAGGTGGAGGCTGGCAGCTCCTTCCCTGCGATCCCACCCATCGTCACTGGGGGGCCCTGCGCCTTCAAGTCCGGGCTCTCGCTTTTCTACTGGGGCGCTCTGGATCTCCGGCCCTTTGGAAACTCATTCGTCTGTTCAGCCTGAGTTAAATCCCCCCAGGCGTGGGAGGCAATGCAGCACCAGGCAGGGCGGCCCCTGACTGCAAGAAGCTCCCCTCCGGGTGCGGACACCGCGGGGCTCCCTCCGGCAGGAGCCTCGGTGCGCGTCTTCCCGCGCCCGGAGCGCAGCGGGCTGGGGCGCGCCAAGTCGGCGGAGGCTGGTGTGCTCCTCCGCCCTGTGGCCTTTGGAGTGGCTGCAGCCGGTCAGGTGAGTGGCCAAGGCCTCCTGCAGGGCGCAGACACCCGTTCAGCTGGGTGGTTCCAGCCTGCTCCAGCCCGCAGCTTGGCGGCATCTTCTCTTCCTAGGGCGGTGCTGCGGGAGAGGCGCAGGGGCGGGGCAAGACTCTGGCCTGCCCACGCTCCTGGCAGAAACCCCTGGATGTGACCTATGTCCCATCCACTCCTGTGGGTGGAAGATGTGGTGTGGCTGAGGCACCATCACTGAAGTAGGGATGGGAACTCTTCACAGAAGCCACAGCAGACGACAAAGAGTGGCCCGGGAGGCAGTCCTCTTACAGGGAAAGAACAGCTGTGACCTCCCAGGGCAGGGCAGGTGTGCTGGGAATGCTGTGAGCCCGAAGTCTGTGTCTGAGATGCTCCGGGAAGCTGCAACAGGATTGCGGGCATCTGGCACCAGAGCCGCAGGGGTGGGTGGGCTCAGCTTGAGGGCAGCACCAACACTCCTTCTGTTGATATCCAACACAGGGTTAGAGATTCAGACACTTAGGATGCCTGCCTGTCTCATTCACCTGTCCACCCCGGCTGAGCTTCGTAAGCCAGGATGGCATTCAGCATCTGTCTCCCTGGGATGCCCTCTAAGTGGCTGGCATGGAGCAGGTGCCCCACTGATCCCTACCATTGACTGACTGTGAAAGAAGCTGGAAATTCCATCAGGAGCTGCCCAGTGAAAACGTCTCAGGTGACCCTTACAGAGCTGAGTGGAAAGGTTCAGACATTTGTTCACTTCATAAATGATCATCAGGCTAGTTTCCAACCCTAGGGTCACAGGAAAGAAAAAGCAGAACCTGGTTCTTACCCCCATGGAGCGTACATTCTCCCAGGGAGAGAATATGAACAGGTCAACCAACACACAAAAACATTGTACTTTCCGATAACGGGTGTTTGGACTGAGAGAGCGTGGGCAGGGAGGTGACGTGGGGCTGAGGATGGAAGGACAGCGAGGTGCCAGTGGGGGAGGGCAGTGCCGGCCTGGGAGCTCCCTAGAATCCTGTCTGCTGGGCTCAGGCTCTGGAGGGCTGGAGCGTCCCCAAGAGTTTAGGGCGGGCCTGCCCTCAGCCGGCTGAGTGTTACTGAATAACAGAGAACAGAGACTGAGGACCACGGGCAAAGGCACAGTGGAGTGTTTACAGAGGGGCCAACGGCATGTCGTCCAGTGCGCTGGGGGCACAGAACAGAGTACGGGGAAAGGAGCCACAAGCCAGCCATCCGGAGAGGTCCGCGCAGGGGCGCATCTCGGCGGCCTTTTCTACGCACACCCATACTTCTTCAACAAATCTGGGTGGAAGTACAAGCACTGTATTTTTTTTACCTAACAGCAAACTATGAGCATTTTGCTGTATCCTTAGGTGTTTTTCTAGAGTGCGGTTTTCAGCGGCCTTTTGCTATTCTGTGACGTGGCTCTGGCACAATCTGTTTACCCAGATGTCCCTTTGCGGGCATTTAGACCAGCATCATATATGTGGTGAAGTGTTACTGGCATCCCATTAAAATGGTCAGTTAGTCCTTAAAACGTTAGTAAGGGCTAATGTTTTAGTGGGAGGAAGGAAGAGGTTATACCGTCATTATGAATAGAATTTGGTTATATCCTGAGAAAATGCAAGAGAAGAACCTGGAAGAGTGCTGTAACTAAGCAGAAGTAAGAATGTTACAGGTTGTAAGACGCAAAGGGACGGTCCACCCCTGAAACAGCAAACAATAAAACAAAGTACCCCTCGTGGCAGAGAGAGCTAGTTGGCCGCAACATCTGTTCTCTCTCTCCCAGAGGGACAGAGCTCTTGATCTGGGGCTGAACACAGGAGGAGAGATCCCTTTTCCAGCTTTGGGAGCATACAGCTGGGTTGTAAAGGAATATTTGCCTGTGTGGACAGCAGTGCCATGTGAGGAGGCTTCTCTGGGAGGGGACTCATCAAGTGCTCCCCACAAACGGACGGGTCCAAAATGGTCAGTGCAGGGGGCTCATAGGGAATTTTGTGTTGACCCAATGGCCACCGGTGCCCAGATTAAGCACTGTTTCTGGGTGTGTGTGAGGGTGTTACTGGATGAGATCAGCACTCGGACAGGTGGACCTGTAACACAGGTGACCCTCCCCAGTGCAGGTGAACCCCCCCAGTACAGGTGGGCCTCATCCATCTGCTGAAGGTCTGAATAGAACAGAAGGTGGAGGAAGGAGGGATTTGCCCTTTTGCACCCGCCTCACCATTGAGCTGGTCTCGTCTCATCGCCTGTCCTCGGATGGGAGTGATGGCATCGGCTCCCCAGGTTCTCAGGCCCTCGGACTTGGGATGAATCACACCACCTGCTCCCTGGGTCCCCAGCCTGCGGACGGCAGCTCGTGGGACTTCTCGGCCTCCGTGACCGCGTGGGCCGACCCCTCATAACAAACCTCCCTGTCGGTGTCCGTCCTATTCGTCTGCGCCTCTGGGGAACCCCAAGTACTACAGGGAGCTTGAGAAACTGGTGCTGAAGTTCACCTGGAAGAATAAACAAGGGGTCGTAGCTGTGAGACGGGGTGACTGCAGCAGCCCGCCTTCTCACTTGTGAGACGGGGTGACTATAGTGCCCACGCTGCCTTGTCGTGGGATCAGCACGGGGGTGGGTGTGAACGTGTGGAGCTGCTGCCCAGAAGGCACAGGAGAAATGGGCAGTGTTGGCGTCACCGCTACTACCAGGCTTTGGAAGGGAAGCGGAGGTGTCCTAACCAACTGTCTCATGAGATGACAGTGACCGAAGCCATGCCTGTCACTGCAAGAATCCAAGAGGTGGTCAGTAGCACAGAACAGGTGAGAGGAAGGCTCTTCTCAAGGCTGCTTGCCAGAAAATCAGGTGTGAGCCTCCCTCGTGCAGAACACCTACGCGAAACCCAGGTGGACGACACAGTTAGGCGTCAAATACGGCAAAGCCACCTCTGGACTTGAGGGGACTTTCTGAGCATAGCAACACTCTAGGAAGTCACTGGCTGATAGCCGGTGGTATCTGTGTACCTGGAGATGTCCACTGTCTCCGAAGCCAAAAATCCACTGTCAGCAAAGTTAAAAGGGAGAAGAATGTATGTCGTAGGCCAAGGGTGGTAACCTGGTTACCTAACGACCACCTACAAATGGATAGGAGTGATGCAGACAGGGGAAGGCATTCCAGAAGACCGGTAGATGGAGGTGGGTTGGCCGGCAGTCATGGGAATCGAATTCCCACATACAGAGACACCCGTTTCGCCCTGAGAATTTGAGGATCTAACACTGGGATCCCTGCGTTGGTGCTGGTAGGAAACGGGTGCCGGTGCACCGGAGGGGCTGTATCAGGCCCCCTCTGGGGGAACCGGAGGAGGAGGGGTCAGGAGCACAGGACCCCGCAGGTGGCACTGCCCTACAGCCACACTGCAGGAGGTTCCTGAGGTCACCTCTGACCTGTGGGAGCCTCGTAGGCCCGGGGCTGGGCCAGCGGGGCTTCTCAGAGTGAAGCCTGGAATCATGTCCAGGGTCACAGAGCCAGGGGAGGTCAAGCCGGCCACCGCACAGCCACCCCCTGGAGCATACAGCTGTGCAAAATGGTAAGTTAGGACATGGCTAAAAATACGATCCTTTTTGGTTAACAAAATGTGTGTGTAAATGCATGTACGTGTAAAATGTATATTTACATGGAAGTGATTATACGTGTAAAAGACCTATTTTCAAAGTACAAGGACAATACGGAAGGTTAAAAATGAATCCAAAGTGTTAAGAAATTATCTCTTTGGCAGGAATTCAGCTGATCGAGCTTTTCTTTTTGCTTCTCTTTACCTCATATTTTCTCTATGATGAATATGTATTAATTGTACCACGAAAATAAAGGAAAAGAGTAGCAGCTTCTGTGGTCAAATGGCACGGGCGGCCCGTGGAACATGAAGGTGCAGGTAAAACGGGTGACTGTGCAGCCTCAACAGCGGGGAGAAAGCCCACCGCACATGGCTGTGTGAGAAAATCAGGGCGTGCAGCTGAACAGACAGCACCCCTGGGGTCAGGAGAACGCATGGGAGCCCTGCTGCCTCTTACTGGGGGTGTTCTGGGCCCTGAGTGTAAGGGGTGCCTTTGTAGTTACTTTTTTTTTTTTTTTTTTTGTGCGGTACTTGGGCCTCTCACTGCTGTGGCCTCTCCCGTTGCGGAGCACAGGCTCCGGACGCGCAGGCTCAGCGGCCATGGCTCACGGGCCCAGCCGCTCCGCGGCATGTGGGATCTTCCCGGACCGGGGCACGAACCCGTGTCCCCTGCATCGGCAGGCGGACTCCCAACCACTGCGCCACCAGGGAAGCCCTGTAGTTACATTTTAATACTTTTCTGTGTTCCCCACAATGGAAATTGTGTCACAATAAGTCAGTACAAGAGTTAAATGTTGGAAAAGAAAACAACAAGGCCCTAACACAGAAATCAACAGACGACATTCCCGGGTAATTCACAAAAGCTGGAACACCATGGTGGCAGCGCCCATGAATCAATGTTCGACCTCAGTGCTGTTCAGATTAACATAGGAATGATTTCCGGTTTTCCTTAGAATTTTCTTTGTTTTTCTGATGTTTTACAATTAGCAAACATGTTTTTGATGCTTGAAAGCAACATTATTTCTCAAGCAGAAGAAAAAAAGTCGGACCAGTGGAGGGTGGGCCCCGAATGCCGGGCTTTGTGCAGTTTTAAGCAAAAAGAGACCTGAGTGACACAACATTTTTCAAATATTGGTGTTGGTCGCATGGCACATGGGACAGGGACATCTGGGGCACCCGGGGTGCACTGCCACTGCTGGGGGTGGGCCTAGCTGGCTGCTGAGAGCCACGGGTAGGTGGGCCTGGGAACGACCTGGTGGTCGTTCGAACGACCTTGGGTTTGGGGCAGGGGGAAGAGAGGAGTAAAAACCAGCTCAGGCTTGGAAACTGACAGTCTCCCAGGAGAACGAGCAAAATTCCTGAGGGGGAGATGCAGTACAGAAAGCAAAACAAACACACAAAGGAAAAAACGGGAGAGTGTCTGGGATGCAGAACGGTCAGGTGGGGAGCCTGGCCCTGTGTTGTACGCTGCAAAGGGACACTGAATCACACAGACACAGCACATCTCCCAGGAAACTTCAGGCACTGCGAACTAGTGAGAGTCCCCTGACAGGTCTGTCAAGGGGTAACTTTAGCTGGGATGGGGAGGAATTCACTGGAGGCACAGAGAGTGGCACATTCACCCCAAGGGCCACCTGCATGACGTGGAGGGCGGGCATGAGCTCTGCGTGGCCAAGCCAGCCCAGAGGAGAGCGGGTGCAGTGTGGTCCTCGTCCAAGGAGGAAAACTTACCCATCCAGCGAATAACTAGTAGGTGTCTTCCCCTTTGGGGAAGATTATGTGTTTGTACATAATATTAAATTTTGCTGTAGGCTGGAGGTTTGCAAAAACAGGTTCAGCTAAAAAAAAAAAGCAAAAAAATAACCCCAGCTATTCTACTAACATTGCATGCTGATTTCTCTCATCCAGTATGACCCTGGCGCAGGGGCTGTGTCACCGCTGTGCTGTCCCCTCCCCAGGTCCTTTCATTCTTGGGACATATATTGGAGTCACGGGGGTCAGCCAGGGCTTGGAGACATGAGGACATCCAGGGGACCCTGGGCTTTGACCTTGGGGTACACTCCCCAAGGAGGCCTGGTGCGGCATTCCTCTCTCAGACCTCTGGACCCGGAGCATGCACCTGAAGGGGGCCCTCAGTGTGGCCCCAGGAACTGTCAGGGGAGGCGGCACCTTGGCTGTAGGCGGCCTCAGAGCCGGAGAACCTAGCACCGACGCGTCCTTAGATTCTTCGTTTGTGCCAAGTCCAGTCCTTAATACCTTGGTCTTGATGACCGTCTTGCACTGGTGAGGATGGGGCGCTTCCAGCCTTGCTAAACTGTACGCGGCTGGCCGTTGCTCTCCCTGGCCCATCTCGGCACATCCCCAGGTGAAGGTCCTCCCGACAGTCGAGGAGACACCTTCTCTGAGCAGATGGAACCAGGAAAGCCTCTATCCCCGAAAGGCAGCAGCCGCAGCCACACCCCTCCTCCCAAGGAGGCTCACTGGACCTGCGGACGTTCCAGATGTCTGGAGTCCAGGAGCTGTCCGGCGGCCGCAGAATTCAGGCGTGGAAGGAGCTGTAGAAAGGGGTCAGGCCCCCGTCACCCCGTCCACGGGAGGAACCAGAGAGATGCAGGTGGGGCAGGTGGCCCGCTACACCAGGGACCCCTCTCACCCCTGGTGGAGGCGGGAGCCTGTGACCCACTGTGCATCGGCCCAGGAGGTGGGACACGAGGGCGCCGGCCCATGGCTTCTGTGGCGGAAGATGGACTGCACCCCCCCCTCAGTGGCACGTGATGAGGGTGGGCAGGACAGACAGAGACAGGAGCCTGCGTTCTGGGTGGTCTGCGATCGTCACTGCAGTCCGTGGCACATACGCCATTTCCCCTGCTCTGCCCCCGCCAGTGCTGGGATGGAGATGCCATGACCTCTGCTATGCAGACGAGGAGACAGAAGCTTGGAGACCTCGCCCACGGGCACTGAGCTGCTGATTTTCAGGTGCGGTGATGGAAGCTTGCGTGCCCAGCCCGGTCCTCTCACCTGTGCTGACCGCCACACGGTGGGGAAGTGTTGTGAATGTGTTACCGACCAGGGTTCTTGCCCTCCTTAGTCGACAGAAATTGATCAGAGGCCAGACAAGAAATTCACGCAAGGCTTTACTGGGGCCCCTGCTACAGCAGGGGAGAGGGAGAAGTAGCAGGCCCCCTTACTTGCTCCCCGACGTAGGGCAAGCTGGTTCCTTCTAACGGGTAAGGATAGGGGCGTGTCCAGGGGTCAGGCTGCAGGGGTGGCTGAGGTAGTTTGCCTGCCCTCGGGCGGTGCTGTGTGCAGCAGGCATGCGCAGTACCCTGCTTTTGCGCTGGGCTCTTCAGAAGCATCAGCTGGGCTTTTTGGTCTTTTTGTATCTTGTCCATAATTTGCCCCAGCTGTTTGCATGCACACGTTTATTTTCAGTCCCTTATAGTTTCTTTGTATTTCGTTGCCGGAGGAGAGGTGTGTCCAGGTGCAAGCCCTGCAGCAAAGGGTCCCAGGTCCCAGCCCATCTCAAATGTACCCAGATGTGTTTTAATCAGGTGTGGTAAGGTGACAGACACAGAGACAACTGCCTTTGAAAGAAGGTGCCTGAAAAGCAGGAAGGCAGAGAACGCTGCCAAGCCTGGAGTAAAGCTTGGAATCCTATCAGCGCCTGATTGCATCAAGGTATAGGTCGCCCCCACCTGTGTGACTCACCGAAGGAAAATAAATTCTCTCTGAATAACAAAAACATCTCCGAGCCTCACAGTTTTTCTTTACAACGATCATCATTTAGTCCAAAATTACCAGGTGTGCCAGGAAACGATTTCACATAAGCCAAGAAAAACGACAGACATAAATCGTTAGGTCACCAATATTGGAATGATTAGAATGAACCTTAAAAGGTGATTAATATATTCAAGAAAATAAATTTTAAAAATGGAGAATTTCATCAGAGAATTGAAATCTAAAGAAAAATAATCATGAAAATTCTAGAACTGAAATATAAAATAGCTGAAATGAACAACAGAATAGATGGTTTCAAAAGCAGATTACACACAGCAGAAGAGAGGATTAGTGAAATGAAAATTATGTAAGTAGAAAATACCCAGATGGAAACAAGGAGGGGAGAAAAGAATTTAAAATACAGAGTATAGTATGAGGAACGTGAGCAACAGAATAGATGGTTTTAAAAGCAGATTACACAGAGCAGAAGAGAGGATTGGTGAAATGGAAATTACATGAGTAGAAAATACCCAGATAGAAACAAGAAGGGGAAAAAAAAATGTGTCAAAATACAGAGGCATATAGGACATAGCAAAAATCTAACATGGGTGTAATTGGAATCCTAGAAAGAGATTTAAAAATTTTAAAAGCATCCAGGAAAAAAATTGTAGCTTAACTTCAAAGTGCAACAAAACAGATAAAAAACAGACTTTTTCAACAGAAATGATGCAAAGAAGACCATGGAATGAGCCTTGAAATTGCTGAAGGGAAATGACTGACAGCTTCCAATTCTATCTTGGTTGCCGGCAGCGTGGCCACTCCCGCAGGGCCCTGTCCCCTCTCCAGCTGCTCAGCTGCTCCCACCTGTGTCCCACCACCGAGGGCAGCGGCCAGGCTGCAGGGTCCCTCGTGCACTCTACACTCGTCAAGCCCCCCACACCCTCTCATATCCCCACCTCGGGCGTCCACACCGAGGATTCCGGCAGCTGGGCAGGTTCCCAGCCAGGGCGAGGGGCGGGCTCCCTCCTCCAGGCGCCCCCATGTCTCCTCACAAGACCCCGGGGTCGACCCCCCACCCCTCTCCCCGAGGGATGGGGAGGAGAAAAGCCACCTGCCCCCAGGACTCCCTGCAAGGCAGGCAGGTGTCTCTCCAGCACCGCCCCCCCCCACCCCCCAGGCCTGCAGCCTGCACCTCGGCCTCGGGAGGGAGGCGCCCTCCAGCCTGGTGCTCCAGGTGGGGCCTGGGAGCCCACTGCTCTGACTCGGGGCCCAGATGGCTGGGGAGCCCCGCCCCACGCCCGGGCAGCCTCTCCTCCTTCCCTCTATCGGGTGACAGGTGTGGGAGGGAGACAGCCGTCCAGCGTCCTCCGCATCTGCTCGTCCGGGGCTGGCCTGGCTCTCTGTTCTGGACACTTCCCTCCTCTGTGTGGGTCGCGAGGCACTCTCGGGGCTCCCGGACCCCAGGTCTCTCCCGCGCTGGCTGCAGTGGGGTCCCCGCGCTGTTCCCCCTCCCTCGGAAGCCTGCAGGGGTCTGGGCGCCCAGGGTGGCGCTGGACGTCTGGTGCCCCGTGTGTGTGTCAGGTCGGGTCAGGGGGGCGGCCGGTGGCGCTTTTAAACATGTTCCGGGTCCTCCTCCCTCGGGTGTGGGTAGGACGCCCAGGTGGAGCTGGTGCAGCGACGGCACTGGCAGGTTGGTCAGCCAAGCCTCGCATCTCCTGTCCTGTGGGTCCCGGCCCCCGGCGCCCCTGTGAGGACGCTGTGGGGGCTGCCGGGTGAGGCGCTCAGGCCCCACCAGGAGCCACGTGAGGGAGCTTGGAGGCAGAGCCCCTAGTTCCGGCCAAGTCTTCAGAGGTCGCAGCCCTGGCCAACACTTTGGCCGTGACCTCGGGAGACCCCGGGCCAGAACTGTCCCACGAAGCCTCTCCCAGACCCCTGACCCACGGAAACTGTGAGATGATAAGTTTGTCATTTGAAGCCGCGAACTTTTGTGGTTATTTGTTAGACAGCAATTGATAATGAGCATACAAAAAGTTGGCCAAAATGTGGAACAGTATTGAACTAGGAGACAGTAATTTCATGGGACAATTTTGGGGATCAGTTTGCCCATGTGTGGTGTGTTGAGCGTAGGAATACTCTGCGCTCCAGTGATGCCCCTTGGGGAACATCCATGTGTGCGTGGGGGCACGAAGACAAGGGTCATCACTGCAGCAACCTCTGTTTCCTCGGCATGAGACCGGTGACCAAAATTCTGCTCTGTCCTTCCAACAAAAGACTATGTTGTCCCGACCATACATGCACTGTCTTCTAGCTTAACCGGCTCGACTGTCCACACCCTGCGGTGAGGGCGGCCACCTGCAGGGTGAGGCGATGATGAGCCACACATCAATGGGGCTCAGAGGCCAGGCACCCTCCCATCATGACAGAGATCCTCTGCAGGTTTACAATACCCTCTTGTATCTTATTCCAGGAGTCATTGCAGTTCTGTTTCTAAGTTCAGCATTTAATGCCATTTGGGATTTATTTTTAGAACAGGGTGAGGTCGGGGCTCAATTTACCCTTTTCCTCCTCTAAACGGAAACCCCAGCCCCACTGAAAAGTCTGTCTTTTCCACAATGATTGAGGCCCCTAAATTTCCGTGTATAGTTGGGTTTGTTTCTGGACTCCTGGTTTTATTCCACTTGTCCCTGTACAAATACCTCATGGTTTAATGGATGTAATTTGATATAATACTTTGATATACAGAAGGGCAATTTTCCTCTTCTTTTAGAATTTTCTTTTTTTTTTTTAAATAAATTTATTTATGTATGGCTGCGTTGGGTCTTCGTTGCTGCGCATGGGCTTCCTCTAGTTGTGGTGAGTGGGGACTACTCTTCGTTGTGATGCACAGGCTTCTCATTGCGGTGGCTTCTCTTGTTGCGGAGCACAGGCTCTAGGTGCGCAGGCTTCAGTAGTTCTGGCACACGGGCTCAGTAGCTGTGGCTCGCGGGCTCTAGAGCGCAGGCTCAGTAGTTGTGGTGCACGAGCTTAGTTGCTCCACGGCATGTGGGATCTTCCCGGACCAGGGTTCAAACCCGTTTTCCTTGCATTGGCAGGTGGATTCTTAACCACTGCGCCACCAGGAAAGTCCTTTTTAGAATTTTCTTGACTGTTCTTGTGCAGTATCTCTTCCAGATGACTTTAGGGTCAGCTTATCAAGTCACTTGAAAATCCTGTTGACATTTTGGTGGGGATTAAATCGACTTTACAAACTGACTCGTGAAGATTTTAAGTATTTACAACATTGCTTTCAAGTAGGAATAAGGCATTTTCTAATTCAGTTAGAGCTCCTGTCAATCCTACAGTCAAGGTTTAACGGTTTTTGAAAAACGTGGTCTTGGGAGTTCCCCGTTGGCCTAGCGGTTAAAATTCTGGGCTTTCACTCCTGCGACCCGGGTTCGGTCCCTGTAACTGAAATGCCGCAAGCCACGCGGCCAAAAAAAAAAAAAAAATGTCGTCTTGCACATTTCTTTTCAGGCTCATTCCCGGGGACCGCATGGGTGTTTCGGCGACCGTGAATGGCACCTGAAGGTAACTGAGGGCGCGGGTAGAGGGACACAGAAACGTGATGACACCGGTAACCACAGGTGGCACAAGTGACTGTCAGGGGGTGGGGAGACACGGGGGGGGTCCACACAACAGGGGCGGGGTTGCATGGGGACGTAAGGGCACCGCCAGACGGAGCCCGCGGAGCCACTAAGAGCCGCGGAGCCTGCCCACAAGCCCGGAGGGAGGGGCGGGCGGTGGCGGGCGGTGGCGGGCGGTCCCGGGCGAGGGTCTCCACCCTCAACCTGCGCCAATCCGTCGCAGAGCTCTGCTTCTCAGACCCCGCCTGAGGCCCCGCCCACAAGGTACGCCCACAGTCCCTGGTCCCGCCCATAAGGCCCTCAGGTCCCGCCCACCACTCCCCTGCTCTCGCTCCTAAGGCCCCGCCCACAAACCGCGGTCCCGCCCATCTGGCCCCGCCCCCGCAGGCCGCTCAGCCTTTCCTCCTGCTGCTGGCGCGCTGCCGTTGCGGACTGTAGGTCCCAAGTTCCGAGGCCTGGTGGCTGCGTCCTGGCCCGGAGGCCGCGGGTTCGAGTAGTCGCGTCTTCGCCGCGGCCCCGGAGCCCGTGCCCGTTCCGCGGGGCGCGACCGTGGCGGGCAGCGCCGTCCCGGCCCGCGCGGCGAATCTGCCGCTGCGAATCGGCGGGCTCGGCGGCGGCGGCCTCGCGAGAGTCTGGGCGGCGCGGACGCGGCTGCGGACGGGCCCGCGGACGGGCCCGGCGGACGCGCGGGCCGGCGGGCTGACTGGGGCCGGGGCCGGCGGGCGGGGGCCCGGCCTGGAGCCGCCGGCATGACTGGCCGCGTGTGCCGCGGCTGCGGCGGCACCGACATCGAGCTGGACGCGGCGCGCGGCGACGCCGTGTGCACCGGCTGCGGCTCGGTGCTCGAGGACAACATCATCGTGTCCGAGGTGCAGTTCGTGGAGAACAGCGGCGGAGGCTCGTCGGCCGTGGGCCAGTTCGTGTCGCTGGACGGTGGGTCCCGGCGGGGCTGGCGGGGCGGAGGACCGCGTGGCCAGTGGCCTCCGTGCGTGTGCGGTTCTGGCTTTAGTAACGGAACTTACCGGAACAGGGGACAGGATGCGGCCTGGGGTCGGGGTCGTGGCCCATCCCCCTCAGCGCAGTCCCTTCGCTCCTTGGGGGGACAGTTGTTTGAATCTGGGGGTCGCGGACGTCAGCGCGTCCCCTCTCTCAGTCATCATAGTCGATCCAGCTCCTTTCGGGTTACAGTTGTATGAATTTAAACACATTTGGATTCGAGTAACACCACAGCGAGGATAGAGTTCCACAGCCCCACGCCTCCCCGCAGCGGCAGCTGCCCTCCGTCCCTGCAGTCTTGTTTTTCAGGAAGGCCGCGTAAATGGAACCAGCCCGTGGGCCACCTTCGGAGACTGGCATCTGTCCCTCAGCCCTGTGCCTTTGGGATTCGCCCAGGCTGTTGCGAGGATCTGGGCTCCTTCCTGTGCACGGCCCACGATTTGCTGAAGGACCTTTGGTTTGTTTCCAGTTGGGGGTGATTATGAATAGAGCTGCTAAAAACTTCGAGGATGGCTTCTTCCGTGGACATAGGTTTTCATTTCTCTAGGGTGGTTACCCAGGAGTGGATGGTAGCCGTATGTTTAACTTTATAACAAACCACCAAATGGATTTTCAATGTGGTTGGCACCGTTTTGCATTCTCACTAATTGCTTCACCAGAACTTGGTGTTGTCTCAGTATTTACATATATTTTGGGTGTGTTTTTAGTGTGTTGTGGTGCCTCATCTCCGTGTTGATGCATTTCCCTAATGCATAGTGATGTTAAACAGCATTTAATGTGCTTATTTGCCATCCCTTAATCCCCCTTGCTGAAATGTCTGTTCAAGTAGCTTTTTGCTCATTTTATATTCAGGTTGTTTGTTTCCTTACTGTTGAGTTTTGAGCATTCTTTAAATATTGTAGTTACAAGTCCTTTGTTAGATACGTGATTTGCAGAGCAGAAGTTTAAAATTTTGATTAAAAGTTTTAAAATTTGATGCAGTCCACTTTATTGATTTTTTTTCTTTCATGGATTGTACTTTTCTCTTGTTGCAGAGCATGGGCTCTAGGCACGCGGACTCAGTAGTTGTGGATCGTGGGCTCTAGAGCACAGGAGCAGTAGTTGCGGCACATGGGCTTAGTTGCTTCGCAGCATGTGGGATCTTTCCAGACCAGGGCTCGAACCCGTGTCCCGTGTATTGGCAGGCAGATTCTTAACCAGTGCGCCACCAGGGAAGCCCCCGGTAGTAAGTCTTGAAATCAGATGTTGTGATTCCTCCAGCTTTGCTCTTCCTTTTCAGAATTGTTTTAGTTATTGTAGTTCCCGTCCCTTTTCATTCAATTTTAGAATAAGTTTGTGTATATTTACAAAAAATCTTGCTGGGGCTTTGACTGGAATTGCATTAAATCTCTTGATAAATTTGGAGAGATTTGACATTTTTACTATATTGTGTCTTCCAGTCCATGAGCACAGATGTCTCTCCATTCATTAGGTTTCCTTTGATCTTCCATCATCGTTTGAAGTTTTCAGCATATAGCTCCTGTACATATTTTAGATGTTTACCTGAGACCCAAATAGAGCTGTTGTCAATAGTATTTTTCAGAAATTCAGTTTTCAGTTGTTCATGGCTGGCATATAGGAATACGGTTGATTTCTGCCATTGGCCTGTTTCCTGTGAGCTTGCTAAACTTATTAGTTCTAGGAGTATTGTTAAAAATAGATTCCTTGGGATTCTTGATGTAGACAATCATATTATCTATAAATAGGGGCTGTTTTCTTTCTTTTGTTTCTGTTTCTTGCTTTTGAGCAGACATGCTTGCCTTCTTCCCAGTCTTAGAGGGAAGCATTCACTCTCCTCCCACGCAATATGATGTTAGCTATAGGTTTTTGGTACCTGTTCTTCATCAGTAAAGTTGAGGAAGTTCTCTTTCCACTCCTAGTTCGCTGAAAGTTTTTATCATGAGTGGATGATGAGTTTTGTTTTTCTTCCTTGGTCTGTCAGTGTGGCTGGTTTTTGAATGTTCAACGTGCTTTGCATTCCTAGGGTAAACCCAATTGATCACTGGGTATTATTCTTTGTATGTGTTGCTAAATTAGATTTGTTAATATTTTGTTGGGGATTCTTACATTTATGTTCATGTGGTATATTAGTGTGCAATTTTCTTGTAATGTCTTTGTCTGGTTTTGATATCAAGGTAATGCGCCTCCTGGAATGAGTTGGGAAATGTTCCCTTCTCTTCTGTTTTCTGGAAGGATTGTGTAGAATTGGTGTTATTTCTTCTTTGACTGTTTGGTGGAATCTACTGGTGTAGCTATCTGGGCCTGGAGGTTTCTTTTTCAGAAGTTTTTAATTACAGGTTCAGTTTCTTTAATAGTTGTAGGTTTTATTTATATTTTAGAATATCTCTTTCATGTCAGGTGAGTTTGTCGTTTTGAGGATTTGGTCCATTTGATCTAAGTTGCTGAATTTATGCACGTAGAGTTGTTGGTACTATTCCCTTATTCTTTGGATGTCCGCAGGGTCTGTAGTGGTGTCTCATTTTCCTTTCAGATATTGGTGTTTTGCATCTTTCTCTCTTTTTCCCTTTGTTTCTCCTGCTGGAAGTTTATCAATTTTTTTGATCTTTCCAAAGAACCGGTTTTGGGTTTCATTGCTTTTTTTCTCCTGTTTTCTGCATGGCACACGTCTTTGTGTTCTTTTTTTTTGTTGTTCTTTGTTTTTTTTTCGTCTTTGTGTCCTTCCTGAGCAATTTCCTGGGACTGCTGTGGCGGAGTCTCCCTGGCACTGTGTTTGCAGCTTTGTCACATGTTGCCAAACTGCCCCCTCAGTCATCCAAGACTTTGATGCCTGTTGGGAAGAGAGTAACAACGACAGTAAGAAGGAATAATCATAGTAGCTGACACTTAGGGTTTCCCATGGGAGGCACTGTGCTGAGTGCATCCCTTGTACCTGATGACAGCCTGTCCTCACTGCAGACGACAAAGCTGGGTGCAGAGGAGTCCTGGACGTGAGAGATGTGCTGCCACCTGTGGGCAGTGACGTTGGTCCCACGGCCTGTGAGCACAGGCTCAGAGCTGGGTGCCCTTTGGTGGTGTGATTTAAAGGTGGTATGAACCCGGGCTGGCTCTGTCCGGTGGGCTCACTCTCTGGAGGGAAGCGCTGCAGGGGTTGTGGGTTCTCAGCTCCTGTGTAGAGGGCGGAGAGGGAGGGGCGAGGGGCGCTGCCTCCTCCAGCAGCCCCTCCCTCCCCTGGGTGGATCCCTCCCAGACTCCTGGCCTCCTCCCTTCCCCATCACAACAGCAGCCGCCCTGGTAGTCGGCTCTGGCTGCTGTCAGCCTCCCTGGTGCGGAGTGTATGCCCAGCTGGCCCCCCAGCTCTTCCTTCGCTCCAGCCTCATCCTGGAAGCTGGGCCTTCTCTCTGGGGTGCCCTTGTGCAGCGCCCAGGGCCTCTGTCTTTCTTAAGCGTTCTTGTTTACTCTTCGAGAAGGAGTGGCGGATGGTTAGCTCCTCAGTTCACTTGAGAATATGTAAATTAGACGTCAGGGCCCTGTGGCCAGCGGCCCTGTCACCAGCTGGGTTTCTGACTGTGACCCAGGCCCAGGGTCCAGAGGCGAAGAATCCCAGTCCCCCTGGGTCCCCTGGTAGATGTTTGAGGACCGGCAAAGTGTGAGTCCAGCGTCCCAGGCTGGACTCGCAGAGTGGTGGCAGCTAGGGTGGTGCTGGGGACGTCTGGGCTGTGTCTTTCAGTTGATGGGCAGCTGGTGAGGGGATGGGCGTGGCTGAGAGAAGGGTTGGATGTGAGGACTGCAGGATGGCAAGGTGGTGGGCAGAGCTGGGGCAGCTGGGCCTCTGCGGGCCTGAGGAGGGTCCTGCTGAGTCATGGGGGAAGGGCTCACCAGAGCATCAAGGAGCTCAGGGGCAGAGTAGGGCTTCCTGGCACAGGCCCACGCCAGCATCCCGTCCCTGGTGTCGGTGCTGAAGGTCTCGAGGACAGCAGGTCTTTCCCCTGGGTGTCCCCTGCAGTTGATGGTGCACGGTGAGCCCGTGGGCCCCTCCCGGGAGCTGTACCTGCTGCTCCCCCAGGATGAAACCCAGAGGCAGAGGGAGCTCCTGCTTCCCTGGGTCCTTCCCTTCCTCTTCTGGGGTGCACCCCCATGGGTTCCATGACCACAGCTTTTAATCGCTGCAAACTTTGTCCCTGAAGTCAAGGTGTCTGTAAGTGCTAGTGTTCTCGTGGTTATGAGTAATGAGGTGCTTTCCATGCGTAAAACGATGAGGAAGGTTTGGTGCCCAGCTCTGGTGGGGGTGGAGCCTCTCTTGCTCGCTGGGGCAGCTCCCTGGGTCCTAAAGAACAGCAGACCCACCTGCCCTCTGCCTGGCTTGTGCCCTGCCCGGAGAGGGCTCTCTCGGGCACAGCCTACCAGGTGTCCTGGGCAAGCTCTGGTCCTGGAGTTTCAGAGGTTCTGCATCTCTGTTTCTATCTTGTGGCCCCTCAGAGCCCCACTGAGTCCCTGCGGGAAGGGACCTGCTCTCAGGAAATGGCCGAGTTTTGTCCTGGAGGCACTTGCGTGAGAGGAATGTTGTTCCTAAAATGTCATTTGCTGCTTTTATCACCTGCCATGCTGCATGCTGCGTGGTTTCCATAATCAGACTCTTAATCGTGACGAAACAGGCTCTTCAGGAGCTGTGTCTGGTTGACAGAAGTTTAGGCTGCCGCCACTGTTTAGCTGTTGATTCACCGACCGCAAGAGGTGTGTGTCCAGCCACGGCCCCATGCCCGGGGCTCAAGGTGGACTTGCTGAGTGTTTCGGGTGCCTTAGGGGAGTTATGCCAACGTCCGAGCTCAGGTCGAGGGGCCACTGGATTTCTCTTCCGTCCTGGAACCGCCCAGCTGGACCTCGTGCAGTTGTCCCCCCTTAAAAGGAGTTTCACAGCAGTGACAGAAACCCCTCACTTTAAATAAAATGAATACAGACTGAGGAAAGGTTTTGCTTACCCATGTGGGAGGGATCCGTGCGTGAACTGGAGGACGGGGCTTTGTGCTGCTTTTCTGTTTGTGGTCTTGGGGTGTTGGTGTTGCTGGCTTTGTCCTCAGTGCTCAGAGTGGCCGAGAAGCACCCCCCGCCCCCCACCAAGTTGCAGGGGTCAGGCCTTTGCACCTTCTTGCTTTTGCAGCCACAGCTGGGAGGGGCACAGGTGCATCTGGGTGGAATTTCCGGCCCCTCCCCTGCTGTCCACAAGGGGGCAGTCTTGGCCCGGCTGTGCTGATAAGAACTGCAACTTCTACTTGTTAGATGTAGCTGGTTGTATCTTGTTTGTTACAGGATCTTGTTATAGAAAATATCAAATGTTTTTAGAAGTAGAGGGAATAATATGATGGGCATCTGAAAGACAAGTACAGCGTGCATTGATGGTTTTGGTCAGAGGTGGTACGCAAGCTTTCTTTCACGCTTCAGGGGACCCTAGCCCCGTGGTGTTAGCTATTTGAGATTTGCTGAATAAGCACTTTTCATAGGCTCCACCACTGCTTTCCAGATGTTATCTACTGTAACCAAATCCCCAGTGGGTAGTATTTGTTGAATAAAAGAATATGCATCCATTTGGCAAGCAGGTTTTGACCTGCCCCCCCCTTCCCCCAGCTGGCCGGACCTAGTAAGGCACCTTCCTTGCCAGGACTTAGTCCCTGTTTCTCCTGGGAGCACATGCAGGACTGAGGCTACGTACAAGGGCCTTGGAGAGCACCAGGGTGGTGTGTGTGTATATGTGAGTGTGTGTGAGTGTGCACGGGGGCAGGAAGCATCAGCCCCCAGAGCAGGTGGGGCCGGAGCAGCCCCAGGAAGCGTGACTGGGGCGTTGGGGAGAGACAGGGAAGGACAGCACCGCAGCAGGAAACAGAGGTCCTGGAAGTGCAGGGGGGAGCGCCTGCAGAGAGTGCAGGGGGGGAGTGAGGGGAGAGGGTGAGGGGAGGGCGTGACCTCTCAAGGTCTTGCAGTGCCTTTAACGCTCACCCAGAACGAGGCTCTGCTCTTACGCAGCATCTTCGGGTGACCTGCCCTGGTCGCTTCCCATCTGTGTCTAAGCAGGGAGAGGTGGCTGGGAGGAAGGCCCCCCAGGGTCCTCGCGCCTGGAAGGTGGGGCTTCAGGGGATTTATACCCTTACGTTGTCCTTTTTCTGATGCAACATTATTGTAATTGTTTGCTTAAAACATGTGCTGATTTCCGCTAAAACAATGTGGTGATTTTTTTTTCCTTTTTCTCAAATAAAAGTTGGGCAGCACTGCACGCAGGTCAAAATGTGGCCGTCCTCGTCAGGGGGCTGAGGGGTTGTGGCCTTCTTCAGTGGTTCCTACGTCCAAAAGATCACAAATATAACAATCCTGAAGGGTATAAAAGCCGCCACAAAATAGGGGGGTACAAGATGCAGGCCCCCAGTCTCAGGCCGGTGAGCCCATGTCGGGCTTCTGCAGAGTCAGAGGTAACACTGGAGTGTTGGAGGCTCCTCATTTCTGGGCCGGGTGGACAGGTCTCCCCTGGGCCCTGCACTGCTCCTGGCCCTCTCCAGGCCCCCAGTGTGCCCTGCCTGGCCCTCTCCCTCCCTGCCCTCTATGGCCAGCTTCTTGAAGACACTAAGTTTGTGGTAACTTGTCAGGGCAGTGATAGAAAACCAACACACCCAGGGTGACAGCAAAACCTTCCCCAGGCACCGCCACCTGTCCCCAGGCTCCACATCCTACTGTGAGGGAGCGATGGGCTCCCTGCCAGTACCCACTGGGGCCGGCGCCTAGACCCCACCGTCGGACCACAGGAGTTGGTGGGGGACGCTGCCCAGCCCTGGGCCTGAGCCCCAGGGAAGCTGCTGAGGCGGGGACGCTGGGTGCTGGGGCCACCAGCCAGCCAGCCCCCTGCTGTGCTCCCGCTGCTTCCAGCTGCTCGTAGCCCACTAACTGCCCAGCCAGGCCTACTTGTTGCTCGTTTCAAAGTTTCCTTAGCCCATCTGATGTCTTTCTTTCCCAGCTGACCTTTAGAATCGTTTTGCTGAGATCCTTAAAGAATCTTGTTGGTGCTGGTTTGGGATTTGGTTGCAGTCACAGAGAAGCCGAAGGCCGACTTGTTCTCCGCTGTCTGTGCTGGTAGCCGGCCTATGGATGACCCAGAGGTCCCTGCTGGCCCCAGGAGGTGGGCCACGTGTTCTCCTCAGGGGCCTATTCTCAGACTTCAGTGATCTGGCTTCCCAGATCCCTGTCACTTCTGAGTTTCCATTTCATCCTCCAGCAGGCCCTGCACCCTTACCTCCCCCACGTGGCTAACAGTGTGAGGTCGTGTTCCCTAACTTCAGGAGCCTCTAATCCTTTGCTCTGTACTTCGTAACAGACACACTGGCCTGTGGGATGCGCAGCGCTTCCCCGCTCCCCCGCCTGTGCCTGGCCGCCTGCGCCCCTCACTTAGGCGTGGCGCTCGTTTGAAGATCGCGCTTCAGCGCTGTGGTTTGTAAGCCTGGTGAACAATCTGGATGTCCACCTGGCTGTCTTCACAGGGTATCAGGGCAGAAGTCCCCGCCCTGAAGCCTTGCAGAGTGGAGCACGTGAGACGTCCTGGGGGGGCTTGCCGTTGGTGGGAGGTTCCGAACAGAGCGCCCGTAGGTGCAGCTATAGCTACGCGTTGGGTTCCAGGGCTTCCTAGGTTGCTGCTCTGTGGGCGGGCAGCACACAGATGGGTAGAGGTGCGAGCGTCTCCTGCAGACTGGCTCCTGCCCTCCCCCCCGCCCCCCGGGAGATGAATGCGATAATAAATGTGAATTGGCTGGCCCACGGCCCGCAGAGGGCCAAGGTGAGGGGCTGGGCTGGGCCGGGCCAGGCCTGGGCCGGGCCAGGCCTGGGCCGTAGTTGGGAGAGCTGTGTGACAGTCTCTTCTGGGACATGGTTAGAGAATGCAGATGGGCATGGTCCACGCCCTCGGCTCCAGGTCAAGGCCACGACCCTGTCAGCAGGGCAGAGGTGTGAGTGGTGCGGTGAGATGCTCGCTGCTGCCTGCTGCTCTGAGTCTTGCTCCAGAGACACTGGTGCACGAAAGGGCTGTTGACACAGATCTCTGCCCAGTGTCGGCTCATGAGTCTGATTTGTGTCTCCAGGTGCTGGCAAAACCCCGACCCTGGGCGGCGGCTTCCACGTGAACCTGGGAAAGGAGTCAAGAGCACAGACCCTGCAGAACGGTATTTCCCGCCGTGGGTGCTGCTGGAAGAGGGTGGGCTCCTGAGGCGGGACAGGGACGTGGGACGAAGGATAAGAGTGACAGCCTGCCGTGACCCCCCGCATCCTTGTCACCAAGCCAGTGCAGGCCCCACATCTGGGAGGACTTGTTGGCGGAGTCCCCTCCCCGGGTCGTCAGGACCCTGCCTGGGTGCCCTGCAGTGCCCTGGGCCTCCTGTAGGGGCTCTCTGCCAGGGCTACTCTGAGGTCTCTGGACCCTAACGGGCCCACACCTGTTACAGTTTCAGTCGCGATAAGCACAGGAAAAACAAATTTATAGCAGTTTGATGTGTGGTGCCACTTTTGTTGTATTTTGTAACCATCCCAGTCCACAACAGATTGGAGAAATGTCTGTTCAAACCTTGGCCTGGGGGCTTCCCTGGTGGCGCAGTGGTTGCGAGTCCGCCTGCCGATGCAGGGGATGCGGGTTCGTGCCCCGGTCCGGGAGGATCCCACATGCCGCGGAGCAGCTGGGCCCATGAGCCATGGCCACTGAGCCTGCGCGTCCGGAGCCTGTGCCCCGCAACGGGAGAGGCCACAGCAGTGAGAGGCCCAAGTGCCGCTAAAAAAAAAACAAAACAAACCTTGGCCTGTTTTTAATTGGGTTATTTGTCTTCTTATTGAATCGTAAAAATTCTTTATGTGTTTTAGATACAAGTCTCTCTTATCAGTTATATGACGTGCAGAAAATTTTCACCCGTTCTGTGGGTTTCTTCACTCTCTTGGTGGTATGCTTTAAAGCACAAAGGTTTTCAATTTTGATGATGTGCAGTTTATTTACTCCTTTGTTGCCTGTGCTTTTTGTGTCGTAAGAAAGGTTGCCTGATTCAATCCAAATCACAAAGATTTATGCTTATGTTTCCTTCTGAGTGTTGTGGTTTTAGCTCTTAGGTTGAGGTTTTGATCCCCTCTTAGTTTTTGTGTCTAGTGTAAGGTGAGGGCCCTACTTCACTCTGTTGCATGTGGATATCCAGCTTTCTCAGCATCATTTGCTGAACAGACTGTATTCAGTTGGCACCCTTGTCAAACGTCAGTGACCGTAAACGTGAGGGTTTGGATTCTCACCTCTGTTCCATTGGCCTGTGTCTGTCCTTTTGCTAGTATCACACTGTTTTGGTTATTGCATCTTTGTAGCAAGTTCTGAAATCAGGAAGTGTGAGTCCTCCCAATTTGTTCTTCATTTTTAACATTGTTTTGTTGACTATTCTGAGTCCCTTGAATTTACATATGAATTTTAGTTTCAGTTTGTCAGTTTCTGCAAAGCAGCCAACTGGGATTCTGATAGGGATTTACATTGACTCTGTAGACCAATTCGGGAAGTATTGCTGTCTTAACAAGATGAAGTCTTCTGAGACCTGAACGTGGAATGTCTTTCCATTGATTTAGGTCTTCCATAATTTGTTTCAACAATTTTTATGGTTTTCAGAGTATAAGTTGTACATTTCTTTGCTAAATTTATTCCTAAATATTTTATTCTTTTTGACTATTGTAAATTGAATTGCTCTTTAAATTTCATTTTTTGGTTGTTTGTTGCCAGTGTATAGAAATATGAGAGGTATTTGTATATTGATCTTGTATCCTGCAGCCCTTGAAAAACCCACATATTATAATAGTTTTTTAGCGGATTTCTGAGAATTTTCTATATATAAGATCACGACATCTGAAAATAGATATAGCTTTGCTATACCTTCTAATCTAGACACTTTTATTTATTTTTTTTTTTGCGGTACGGGGGCCTCTCACTGCTGTGGCCTCTCCCGTTGCGGAGCACAGGCTCCGGACGCGCAGGCTCAGCGGCCATGGCTCACGGGCCCAGCGGCTCCGCGGCATGTGGGATCCTCCCGGACCGGGGCATGAACCCATGTCCCCTGCATCGGCAGGTGGACTCTCAACCGCTGCACCACAAGGGAAGCCCTAGACACCTTTTAATTTTCTTCCCTGACAGCCCTGGCTAGAACCTCCAGCACCACGGTGAATCCAGGTGTCTTATTCCTGATTTCAGGAGAAGTGTCCAGTCTCTCACCATTAAGTGTGATGTTGGCTGTGGTGAGCTCAGGCAGGGACACCCTCTGCTGGGACCTCTCAGACACTCTGTGAGGACACTGTCAGGAAGGTTATGGCACATAAGAGTGCCTCCATCTTGGGCGTGTCCCTAAGCGCCGCGATCTTCACTTGCACGCTGGGAAGATGGGCTTGGTGAGTTCCAGCATCCTTACCTATATGCTGGTCACCTTCTCCTTGGCTCTCGAGGACCCGCCTCCTGTTGCTGCTGTGGATGGGAGTGGCCAGCATAGACTCGGCCAGCAACTCCTCCGTCCAGTAGGGCTGACATCCACGTCGGCTGACTACCGTGAGGGCAGGTGGTGGGCTTCCAATTATGACTCGCATCAAAATGTTTTAAATTTTCCATTGAGCTTTTTCCTTTGACCCCATGGGTTTATTAGTGTTGTTGGCTCTTCCAGCTTGAATCTTCTGTGTTTAGAGCTCATACTCTGTTGGATTTCAGTCTTTTGAAATGATTTGACGCTTGCGTTATGGCCCAACATATGGTCAATTACAATCAGTTTGGGCACTTGAAAATATTTTTCTGCAAAAAGTGGGGTGTTCTGTACATGTCACTTGGGTCAGATTTCCTCCCAGTGCTCACTGATTTTGGTTCTGCTTGTCTGTCTGTCTGTCACTGAAAGGGCATATTAAGATCTCCATGACGATTGTGGGTTTGTCCATTTCTACCCATAGTTTTGTTGGTCTTTTGTTTTGCCTGTTTTAAGACTATGTGTATAGAAGTTTAGCGCATACAAACTTATTTATTTATTTAGGCCGTGCTGTGCAGCTTGCAGGATCTCAGTTCCTAAACCAGGGACTGAACCCAGGCCACGGTGGTGAAAGCCCGGAATCCTAACCACTAGGCCGCCAGGGAACTCCTTAGTGAACACAAATTCACAATTATTCCTGGCTGGTAGCCTGAGTCTCCCTTGCTCAAGTAGTGCCCTGGCCTTCAATCCCACTTGCGCTGGCCTGCTTCCACCTGCTTTCTTCTAGCTGGGGCTGTCACATAATGTTTCTTTTTCTCTGTGGCTGACTTTAAGATCTTCTGCACATGAAGAAGCTTATCCCCTGTAGAGAATGTATCTATTTCCAGACTTCCTTGGTGGCACAGTGGTTAAGAATCCGCCTGCCGGGCTTCCCTGGTGGTGCAGTGGTTGAGAGTGCGCCTGCCAATGCAGGGGACACGGGTTCGAGCTCTGGTCTGGGAAGATCCCACATGCCGCAGAGCAGCTAAGCCCATGCACCACAGCTGCTGAGCCTGAGCTCTAGAGCCTGCGAGCCACAACTGCTGAGCCCATGTGCCACAACTACTGAAACCCACGCGCCTAGAGCCTGTGCCCGGCAACAAGAGATGCCACCGCAATGAGAAGCCTGCGCACCACAACGAAGAGCAGCCCCTGCTCGCCGCAACTAGAGAAAGCCTGCACGCAGCAACAAAGACCTAACACAGCCAAAAATAAATAAATAAATAAATTTATAAGGAAAAAAAAAAGAACGTATATATTTCCAAAAACCTAGAGTAGGTGGTACATCGGACTCAAATCAGTTGTAGTTGTAAAGAGCAGCATTCATGCAGACGTATTCATGGAAGTGAAACTGGAAACTAGCAATAAAGGAAGAGAAATAACCCACCTAATTAAAAAAAACTTCAGATAGCCCTTGGTTTAAGTACAAAATCAAAGCAGAACTCGCGGACTCCTCGGAACGGGCTCGCTGAGGTCTGAGGCCGAGGTGGAGCCCACTCAGCTGTTCGGGGAGGCCCAGAGCCTGGGGGGCAGCCTACTCTGTCGTCCTCCTCACACCTTTCCTGGGGCTCCTGCCTGGGGTCAGCGGCCAGCGGCCTGGCCCCTGAGGAGGGGCTGGCCCTCCCTCCGCCCACCGTGGTAGGTGTACCCTCCTGTCTTCGGCTGCCTTCCCCGGTGTTATCGTCCTATCTCTGTCTGGGTGGGGGCTGCAGGGACCGAGGGGTGCCGTCTCTCCACAAGGTGCCTCTTTTCTCCGGACCGGACCGGAGCTGACCTGTTGTCCTCCCCCGGGGAAGACTCCTGTCTTTTCACTTCCCACCACCCACCCCCAGTCTGTTGGATTGGGTTGAAATCTATGGATTTAACTTCAGCTGTTACTCTTTGTGTTAGGTTTTGGGTGCCTTTCTTAGAAAACAAGAGAGTTGGGAGAGGAACAGACGGCTTGGACTGTGATTCCGTTCACGCGGGGGTCTGCGCCTCCTGGCCCCCCTCCCTCCCTGGAGGTGTGGTGCCCGCGCAGGTCCCTCTCTAGGGCCGTCTCTGGTTTATTGGGAACGTGCTCAGGTCCCAACTGAGGTGCAGCTCAGTGAGAGAGAAGCCCTGGACTCTTCCCTCCGGGTGCCTGGGCGGGGCTGGAGTGGGCGCCCCACTTAGCGTGGAAAGGGCATCCTGGGTGCCAGCGAGGCGATTTGGTCCAATCTGAGTGTCCGTCTCCCTCTCTTTTTCTTGCTTAATTGGGCCCTTTTGGGGTTTTCTGTCTATCTTGGAAGTTCTGAAATGCTTCTAGGCTGGAGCATTGGTCACTGACTTGATGAACCCTTTCACATGGGAGGCATTTCTCAGGGAAACTTTTTATTCTGTTCTTTTTGTTTCTCTGTTTTTCTTGGTATAACGTATGTATAGTAAAGTGCGTAAAATATACCAGCCTTAAGTGAGCTGCTTGATTAATGTGTGTGACTTAAGGCCTGGGCTCAGATCGTGGTTGAGCATGTTTCTTGTACCCCAGGAAGCTCCCCACTGTCGATTAGTTTTACTTGGTTTTCTGCTTCAGACAATTAGAATCACAGAGAATGTCCTTTTGGTGTGTGTATTTCAGCAGTTTGTTTATTGCCACGTAGGATTTCATTTGTGAATATACCACAACTTATTTATCTGCTTTTCCTATCCATGGACGTTTGGCATCTCCAATTTTGGCTGCCGTGTGTGTTTTTTTTTTTTTAATACATTTTTACATTCTTTATTTTTAACATTTATTTTATTTTTTTGGCTGCATTGGGTCTTCGTTGTGGCACGCAGGATCTTTGTTGAGGTGTGCAGGATCTTTCTTTGTGGCGCTTGGGCTCTTCGTTGCAGCGCTGGACTTCTCTCTAGTTGCGGCATGTGGACTCTGTAGTTTGCGGCGCATGGGCTCTCTCGTTGAGGTGCACGAGTTCAGTAGTTGTGGTGTGAGGGCTTAGTTGCCCAGCAGCACGTGGGATGTTAATTCTCTGACCAGGGATCTACCCGAGTCCCCTGCATTGGAAGGCAGATTCTTTATCACTGGTTTCCTTTGCTGTGCAAAAGCTTGTAAGTTTGATTAGGTCCCATTTGTTTATTTTTGTTTTTATTTCTGTTGCCTTGGGAGACTGACCTAAGACAACAGTGGTACAATTTATGTCAGAGAATGTTTTGACTGTGATCTCTTCTAGGAGTTTTACGGTGTCATGTCCTTTATTTATTTATTTATTTGGTTGTGCCGGGTCTTAGTTGTGGCAGGCAGGCTCCTTAGTTGCAGCTCTCAGGCTCCTTAGTTGCGGCTCACCAGCTCCTTGGTTGCAGCATGCAGGCTCCTTAGCTGTGGCATGCAAACTCTTAGTTGTGGCATGCATGTGGCATCTAGTTCCCTGACTAGGAATCAAACCCAGGCCCCCTGCATTGGGAGCATGGAGTCTTATCCACTGCGCCACCAGGGAAGTCCCTATGGTGTCATGTCTTATGTTTAAGTCTTTAAGCTATTTTGAGTTTATTTTTGTGTATGGTGTGAGTGTGTGTTCTAACTTCATTGATTTACATGCATCTGTCCAACTTTCCCAGCACCACTTGCTGAAGAGATTATCTTTTTCCCATTTTATTTTCTTGCCTCCTTTGTCGAAGATTAATTGACTGTAGGTGTATGGGTTTATTTCTGGGCTGTCTATTGTGTTCCATTGATCTGTAAGTCTGTTTTTGTACCAATACCACACCATTTTGATTACTGTAGCTTCGCAGTATTGTCTGAAGTCTGGGCGAGTTATGCCTCCTGCTGTGTTTTTTTCCCTCAGGATTGCTTTGGCAATTCTGGGTCTTTCATGGTTCCATATAAATTTTTGGGTTATCTGTTCCTGTTCTGTGAAAAACGTCCTGGGTATTTTGATAGGGATCACATTAAATCTGTAGATTGCTTTGGATAGTGCTGCCCTTTCAACACTATTGATTCTTCCAGTCCAACAGCATGGGATATCTTTCCATTTCTTTGAATCCTCTTTAATTTCTTTTATTAATGCTTTATAGTTCTCAGCATAGAAGTCTTTTACCTCCTTGATCAGGTTTATTCCTAGGTGTATATGTATATATATATATTTTTTGGTGTTATTTCAAAAGGTATTTTTTTTTTACATTCCCTTTCTGATATTTCATTGTTGGTGTAAAGAAATGCAGCCAATTTTTGAATGTTGGTCTTGTATCGTGCTACTTTGCTGAATTCATTTATTAGGTCTAGTAGTTTTTGTGTGGAGTCCTTAGGGTTTTCTATATATAGTATCCTGTCATCTGCATGTAGTGACAATTTTACGTCTTCCTTTCCAATTTAGATACGTTTTATTTCTTTTTCTTGTCTGATTGCTCTGGCTAGGACTTCCAATACTACGTTGAATAGAAGTGGTGAGAGTGGGCATCCTTGTCTTGTTTGAGATTTTAGCAGGAAGGCTTTTAGCTTTTCACTGTTGAGTATTATATTGGCTGTGGGTTTGTCATAAGTGGCTTTTATTATGTTGAGATATGTTCCCTCTATTCCCACTTGGATAAGAGTTTTGATCATAAATGGATGTTGAATCATGTCAAATGCTTTTTCTGCATCATTTGAGATGACCATGTGGTTTTGGACTTTTCTTTTGTTAATGTGGTGTATTACATTGATTGACTTGCGAATGTTGAACCATCCTTGTGAACTTGGGATAAATCCCACTTGGTCGTGGTGTATGACCTTTTTTATTTTTATTGTGGTACGCGGGCCTCTCACTGTTGTGGCCTCTCCCGTTGCAGAGCACAGGCTCCGGATGCGCAGGCTCAGTGGCCATGGCTCACAGGCCTAGCCGCTCTGCGGCATGTGGTATCTTCCCGGACCGGGGCATGAACCCGTGTCCCCTGCATCGGCAGGCAGACTCTCAATCACTGCGCCACCAGGGAAGCCCTGTATGATCTTTTTTATGTGTTATTGGATTCGGTTTGCTAATATTTTGTTGAGAATTTTTGCATCTGTGTTCATCAGAGATATTGGCTTGTCACTTTCTTTTTTGGTGGTGTCTTTGTCTGGTTTTGGTATCAAGGTGATGGTGGCTTCATAGAATGTCTTTGGGAGTGTTCCCTCCTCTTTATTCTTTTGGAAGAGTTTGAGAAGGATTGGTATAAATTCATCTTTGTATGTTTGGTAGAATTTGCTTGTGAAGCCATCTGGTCCTGGACTTTTGTTTGTAGGGAGGTTTTTGTTTTGTTTTGTTTTTTTAACAGATTCTATTTCACTTCTAGTGATTGGTCTGTTCAAATCATCTATTTCTTCTTGATTCAGTTTTGGTGGGCAGTATGTTTCTAGAAAGTTGTTCATTTCTTCTAGGTTGTCAAATTTGTTGCTGTATAGTTGTTCATAGTATTCTCTTATTTTTTTTTTTTTTTGTATTTCTGCGGTGTCAGGTGAGATTTCTCCTTTTTCATTTCTTATTATGTTTATCTGGGTTCTCTTTTCTTGGTGAGCCTGGCCAGAGGTTTGCCAATTGTGTTTACCCTTTCAAAGAACCAGCTCTTGGTTTTACTGATTTTTTTTCCCTATTTTTTAAAATCTCTATCTCATTTATTTCCTCCATGATCTTTATTATTTCCTTCCTTCTGCTGACTTTAGGTTTTGTTTGTTCTTCTTTTTCTAATTCTTTTAGGTGGTAGGTTAGGTTGTTTACTTGAGATTTTTCCTGTTTTTTGAAGGCCTGTATTGCTATGAACTTCCCTCTAAGAATTGCTCATGCTGTATCCCATAGATTTTGTATGGTTCTGCTTTCATTGTTGTCTGTCTTAAGGTATTTGTAGCATGTTACTTAGTCTTCATGTAGTCTTCTTTTTTTTTCTCATTTCTTTCCTGTGGTTGATGTCTAGTTTCATTGGCATTTTGGTCAGAGAAGATGCTTGAAATAATTCCTGTAGTTTTAAATTTGTTGAGGTTAGTTTTGTGCCCTAGTATGTGGTCAGTCCTAGAGAGTGTTCCATGTACGTTTGAAAAGAATGTGTATTCTGGTGGTTTTTTATTGGATGTAATGTCCTGAAAGTATCAATTAAGTCTAACTGTTGTATTATTTAGGACCTCTGTTGCCTTATTGATTCTGTCTGGAAGATCTGTCCATTGAATGAGTGGGATGTTAAAGTCTTCTACTGTTATTGTATTCCTATCTTTGTCTGCCTTTATCTGTTAGTATTTGTTTTATGTATTTGGTGCTCCTATATTAGGTGCATATATGTTGATGAGTGTAAAATCCTTTTCTTGTATTGATCCTTTTATCATTATATAGTGTCCTTTATCTTTCCTCATGGCCTTTGTTTTAAAGTCTATTTTGTCTGATACGAATAGTGTGACTCCCACTTTTTTGTCATTTCAGTTTGCACGCAATGTCTTTTTCCATTCCCTCACTTCCAATATGTGTGTGTCCTTTGCCCTAAAGTGGGTCTCCTGTAGGCAGCGTGTTATAGGCTCTTTTTTTTTAAAAAAATTATTTATTTATTTTTGGCTGTGTTGGGTCTTTGTTGCTGTGCGTGGGCTTTCTCTAGTTGTGGTGAGCGGGGGCTACTCTTTGTTGCGGTGTGTGAGTTTCTCATTTCGGTGGCTTTTCTTGCTGTGGAGCACAGGCTCTAGGCGCGTGGGCTTCAGTAGTTGTGGCACATGGGCTCAGTAGTTGTGGCTCACGGGCTTAGTTGCTCTGCGGCATGTGCGATCTTCCCGGACCAGGTCTCGAACCCGTGTCCCAGGCATTGGCAGGCGGATTCCTAACCACTGATCCACCACCAACGAAGCCTGGCTCTTGTTTTTTTAAACTCCAGTCTGCCACTCCGTGTCTTTTGATTGGAGCATTCAGTCTATTGACATTTAAGGTAATTATTGATACATATATATTTATTGCCATTTCAGACCTTGTTTTGCAGTTGATTCTTTGTTTCTTCTTTGTTCCTTTCTTTTTGTTTTTCTTTTCGTGGTTTGATGATTTCCTTTCATGCTTGTGTTCTTTTCGGTTTTGGTAAATCTGTTGTATATTTTTGATTTGCGGTTGCCCTGTTTTTCAAGTGTGTGAACGCCTTCTTATATCTGCTTGCTTTAGACTGATAGTCATATAGGCTTAAACACATTCTGAAAAAAAAGAAAAAGAAAAAGAATCTGCATTTTCTTACTGTCCTTCCCCACATTTTATGATTTTGTTGTCCCTTTTTACATCTTCATGTTTATCCTTTTGTTGTTCCTTGTGTTTATCATTGCTTTCACATATAGGTTTTTTTTTTCTTTTTGATCTGTTAACTGGATAATTTAAGTGATTTACTGTCCGATTGTGATTTCCTCCTTCCTATATCTTCTTGCTGCTTTTCTATTTAGAGATGACCTTTCAGTATTTCTTTCAGGAGAGGTTTAGTATTGCTGTATTCTTTTCGTTTTTGCTTGTCTGAGAAGTTCTTTATTTCTCCTATTCTACCTGATAGTCTTGCTGGTAGAGTGTCCTACAGTCAGTTGCAGGGTTTTTTCTTTCAAGACTTTGAGTGTATTTTGCCACTCGCTTCTGGCCTGCAGTGTTTCTGCAGAGAAATCAGCTGATCGCCTTGTGGGAGTTCCCTTGTAATTAACTCCGTTTTTCTCTTGCTGCCTTTAGAATCCTCTCTTTATCTCTACATTTGTCATTTTCATTACAGTATTTCTTGGTGTAGGTCTGTCTGGGTTCATCTTGTTTGGGACCCTCTATACTTCCTGTATCTGGATGTCTGTTTCCTGCTTTAGGTTTGGGAATTTCTCAGCCATAATTTCTTCAAACACATTCTCGGTCCCCTTTTCTCTTTCTTCTCCTTCTGGAATCCCTGTTATGTGTACATTGGCCTGCTTACATTATCCCATATGTCTCATATTGCTTTCATTCTTTTCATTTGGCTTTCTGTCTGCTGATTTGATTGGGTAATTTCCACTATTCTGTCCTCCAGGTCACTTATTCTTTCTTCTGCATTATTCATTCTGCTTTTCTGCCTTTAGCTCAGCTTTTGTCTCAGCAAATGAATTTTCTAATTTTTCTTTGCTCCTCTTTCTAGTTCTAGTTCCTTTTTACAGTAATCTGCATTTCTGTCAATAGTCTTTCTTAATTCTTTCAGTATTTTCATTACTGACTTTTTGAACCTGGTGTCTGTTAGACTGAAGAGGTTTCACTGTTCTTTCAGGGGAGTTCTCTTGGTCTTTTAAGTGAGAGTGCTTCCTCTGCCTCTTCTTTTTTTTTTTTTTTTTTGCCTCTTCATTTTGTTTATGTTTCCCTTACTCTGTGAGTTCAGGAGAAACAAATCTCTACTGTCGTCCCGGAGGGCTCTGTATATGCCGGCACATCTCTGTGTAGCTTGTGTGGGTTTCATATGTTTTTGGCGTGAGGGCTGTTCTTGCTTTGGACACTTGCTGTCTCCTTCAGCATGTGCCGGCCTTTATCCCCTTGAGAGGGGCGTGCAGGTGCATGGCCCACGCGCACGCTCCCGGGGGGGCGGGGCAGCGGTTGGCTTCTGGTCATGGGTCCCTGGTGGAGGCAGCTGGCTGCACGTACTCCGGGAAGGTGGGGGCAGTGACCTGCACCAGCTCACAGGACCCTCGGCAGCGCTGGCCCGCACTGCCTCTGAGGTCTGAGATGGCAGCAGCGACTAGCGCCTGCCCCTAGAGCTCTTGCAGGCGGTGCCCTGCCGCGTGAGAGCATGGACAAAGAAGCTCCTATGGTGGGCCTGTTCCTCTCCTTGTGTGCCCCCCAACAGTGGTGCCCTGCCTCTCTGGACTCCCTCATTTGTGGCGCACCACACCCCAGCGCCCTCAGGCTGTCTTCGTGCAGCCAAGCCCGGTCCTCTCCCCAGGGTCTGACCTCCAAAGCCCAAGCCTCAGCACCCAGCCCTCACCGGTCCCCGTGGACGGGCGTCTCAGACTGTGGAGAGCCTGTCGGCACCGATCCTCTGTGCAGGTCTCTCTCTGCTCTGCGCTCCCCTCTGTCCTGACAGATCTCCCCACCAGTGAGGGGACTTCCCATGTGTGGAAAGCTTTCCTCTTTCACAGCTCCCTCCCAGGGCAGAGGTCCTGTCCTGATTCCCTTCTCTCTTTCTTTTTTCCCTTTTTTTTTTGTCCTACCCAGTTACGTGGAGATTTTCTTGCCCTTTTGGAGGTCTGAGGTCTTTTGCCAGCATTCAGTAGATGTTCTGTGAGAGTTCCACAGGTAGATGTATTTTTTATTTTTTATTTAAAAAAATTTTTTGCCGCACCTCGCAGCATGTGGGATCTCAGTTCCCTGACCAGGGATCGAACCCGCGCCCCCTGCCGTGGAAGCGCAGAGTCTTAACCACTGGACCGCCAGGGAAGCCCCTGTAGATGTATTTTTGATGTATCTGTGGGAGGTGAGCTCTGCGTCCTACTTCTCCACCATCTTGATCCGCTCCCTTGAGGTTTGCATTTTTCACCGTGGACATCCAGTTACAACACCATTTATCAAAGAGACCATTCTTTCCTAGTCAATTGCATTGGTCCATTTGCCATAAATAAAGTGGCCGTAGACGGAGGAGTCAATTCCAGACTCTGGTAAGACACCACAGACACACTCTGTAACTGCTGTCGGTTGGTCTGTCTGTCCTGAGCTAGTGCTACATCGTCCTGATCGCTGGGCATTCCAGTGATAACGTGGTGGTGTGAGTTCTCCAGCTTTGTTGTTCTAGCTCGTTCATTCTAGCTCCTTTGCGTTTCAAAATAAATGTTAGAATCAGCTTGTTGGTTTCCACAGGGAAACCTGCCGGTTTTTTGATTGGGATTTGCATTGAATCTATAGATCAATTTGTGGAGAATTGTTTCGTTTACTTATGAAATCTAATAGTTTATAAATTCTCTCCTTCATTAACACTCATGTGGTCTGGGACTAGACATTATTGCTTCTTCCTTTCCCGTCTTTATGGTCATCATTTATTTTCAGGGCTTTGTTACACTTTTATTGCTGTGTGTTGCTACACTCTCCAGGGAGGTGCTGAATAGAATGGTGGGATTGGGTGTTCTTGTCTGATTCCTGACAGTGATGGGAAGTGGTCAGTATTTCTCTGTTACTGAGAATGATGTTAGCATTTTGTCACATGCTTCTTTGTATTATTGAAATGATGATATATTTTTTCTGTTAATTTTGTTATTGTAATTGATTACGCCGATTGATTTTGTGAATGGGAAGCTCACCCCACATTTCTGGAATAAATCTCATTGGGTCTTGACACCTTGTTCTTTTTTTTGTTCTCTTAAGAGCTGTGTGTGATTTACCTGTTTCTTCTTTAAATGTGTGGAAGAATTTACTAGCGAAGCCATCTGGGCTTTGAGTTTTCCTTGTAAGGAGATTTTAATTACAGATACATTTCTTTAACAGGACAATTTTAAATAGGATTTTACTGGGCCCACTTAGGTTTTCTATTTCTTCTTGTCAGTTTTGGTAAGATGTGCTTTTCAATTTAATATCTGTTTCAGTAATTCAAATTCAGATTTGTTGCCATAGTCTTTCATAATATTCTCTTGCGCTTTTACCGTGTTTCCTGGCTTTCTAGTGGTGCTCTGCTTTTATTCCTGGCATTAGGAATTTGCGCTTTGGCCCTTGCTCTCTTGATCGGCCTTGCTAGGGATTTATCAGGTCAGCAATTGTGTTCATCTTTTCAAAGAGTGCATTTGGCTTTGTTGATCTGCTGTCTGTTTGCTATTTGACTGGGTTCTGTTCTTTATTATTCTCTTTCTTCCACATCTTCTGTGTAGTTCATTATTCTTTTTTGGCTTCTTAAGTTGGAAACTTCATCAGTTTTTCAGGCTTTCTTTTTCTAATATTTGCATTTAAGATGTACATTTCTCTAAGCTTTGGTCTAGCTGTAACGTCCAAGTTTTGAGATAGCTATTTCTTTGTTTTTTTTTGTTGTTGTTGTTGTTGTCGAAGTATAGTTGATTTACCATGTTGTGTTACAGATAGCTATTTCTCCTTTTAGTTCTGTGGATTTTTTTAAAGTTTTTATTTAAAATGGTGTCAGACCTGCAGACTTACAGCAGAGTTGCAGATACAGCGTCCTGAGCATTCCGGTTCCCAGCTTTCCCGGTAACACACACATGGGTCCGTAACCTTGGCACAGTGATCCATGCTGAGAAGGTGTGGCACGTGGCACAGGGCTGCTGACGACGCTGCACACCTGGCTCCCTGTCCCGGTCTGCCCACTCATGCCCTCTCTGCTTCAGGGTCCAGTCGGGGCCCCCGGGATGCATGTAGCCTCACCTTCCATAGTCTCCTCCCATCTGTGACAGTTTCTCCCAACCTGGACACACGGGAAGAGTCCTGCGTGGGTGTTTTATAGAAGGTTCCTCAGTTTGAGTTTGCTGTGGATTCTGGGGGGAGATCCCACAAAGACGTGGCGCCTTTCTCTTTGCCCCATAACAGGGCTACCTCAGGTCATGTGACTTGGCTCTGGTGATGTTGGCCTAGAACACTGCCAGGGTCCTCCACAAAATGTCTCACGTGTTTCTTTTCCATCCTCTGTCCCTTAGAAGCAACTCACTGAGTCCAGCCGCACTCAGAAACGGGAGGGAAACTGAGTCCACCTCCCCGGGGAGGGGGGATGTTAATGTGCACATGTTACTGCAAGATTGCAGGGAGGAACTTAGTGGCTGTGCAGTACCCTGCTTCTCCCTGAAGCCTTGCCTGCTGCTCCCAGTGGCCCTCAGCAGATCTTTCCTGCAGCAGCGCCTTTTGTGCTAAGGCCCTCATCCCTGCGCCATTTTAGTCTTCGGAATTCTGTCAGGTAGCATTGTCCCTTTCCTGTTAGTTCTGTCAAGTTTTACTTTGTATGTTTTGAAGGTAAGCTATTAAGTACATACTGTTGCCCACCTTCAAATACAACAGCCAGTTATGTTACCAGCAACATGAGTTTACTCGGGAGAGGCAGGGGAATTGCAGTTCGGGACCCCCAAGCTGTGGCAAACCACAGGCAAGTCCTGCAACAATGGAGAGGAGCCTTATTTTATGGGTGGGGGGGGGGCGGGGGAAGAAGGAAGTTGGGCGGGACTGCTTTGAAGGTTTTCCAGTCTCCATTGAAGGAAAGTGAGAGTTGAGGGTGGTGGCGGTTTCTCATTGGCTGGGCTGTTGCTGGGCCGGGAGAAAATCTTCCTTCCTCTTCCCAGGGCAGCGCACCAGCTTCTTCCTGCCCAGAAATGCGAAGCAAGCTGGGAAGGAGGGACTGGTGTGGGAGCGCCCCTTTCAGGGATTCCTGCCTCCGTTTTAAGCGAGTTGCCCTTATTAATTTCCACACTGTAGGGCTGTTATTTCTTCCTGTGGTATTCGTATGTTCTTATCACATGCCCTCTTTATTTCTAGTAATCCTTCTTGCCTAAAAGTCTGCTCCCTGTCTGGAGGGAGAGGCCTGCCCATGTCAGCTGTGAGCCTCCCTCTGTGGTTTGTCACCTGGCAGCTGCCCTTCTCCTTTGGGGCTGCATTCTGGGAGGGTCCCTTCCTCCAACTCCTAGCTCTCTTTTTATTTTTATTTATTTATTTATAAATTTATTTTATTTACTTATTTTTGGCTGCGTTGGGTCTTCGTTGCTACACTTGGACTTTCTCTGTTTGCGGCGAGCGGGGGCTATTCTTCGTTGCGGTGCGTGGGCTTCTCACTGCGGTAGCTTCTCTTGTTACGGAGCACGGGCTCTAGGCGCACGGGCTTCAGTAGTCATGGTGCACGGGCTCAGTAGTTGTGGCTTGCGGGCTCTAGTGCACAGGCTCGGTAATTGTGGCACATGGGCTTAGTTGCTCCACTGCATGTGGGATCTTCCTGGACCAGGGCTCGAACCCGTGTCCCCTGCATTGGCAGGCGGATTCTTAACTGCTGTGCCACCAAGGAAGCCCCGGACTGTGTCTTTTTAATTACAGCCTATTCATACATTTCTATGAATCGACATCTTTCTAATATTTTGAGGTTATGATGGGGCTTGCCAAGCTCTCTTCTGTTAGCAGTCTGCTTGTGGAGCTTGGTGTTTCTCCCTCTTCATGTTGGCGTTTTCTACAGATTCTCAGTTGTTAGTTCATGTTTATACGAACGCGGGTCTTAAATTGAACTCTTTACATCTGTCGCCCACCTGGGGCACCCATTGGCTTCTGAGTGCCCCTGGATGTGACCATGGGAGTGGCTTCTAGTGTGTCGCTGCGTGGGGACAGGTGTGACATGCTAGTGCACCGTGAGTCAGGCCAGCTGCACAGGCCTGGCTGGCGCTGTGAAGGTCCTTCCGGCCCGAGGGAGGCTTCTGGGGGAAGCCCTGTGATGTCGTGGCTTAGCTTCCTGAGCTGGGCCAGGTTAGACCCTCCTTCCACATGTTCCCGGGGCACTTGCCTGCCCGCATGCTGCTCTGTGTTCATTCTAGTGCTCTCTGCCGTCACCACCGTCCTGGAAGGATGCTGTTTGGCCACCGTCTCGAAGGGAGAAGCAGGCCTTATTTTTACAAAATGTCAAAAATTTGAACACCCTATGTGCTAGTGCGTTGCCTTTTTGCATTCATTTACTATTCCAAGGAGAGGAAGCTGTGGTTGGTTAGTCGGGAGTCTGTTTTGCATGAGCTTGCATTTGTTAATAACATCTTCGTGCATTTAAAAGCTGCACACATGCCTGCGTCATGTGATTTGCTCAGTTGCCAATTGTGCTGCCGAACTTGCGTGAATTAAAAACTCATTTGGGGGGGTGGGGAGTAACTGCCAGTGGGTACAGGGTTTCCTTTTGGGTGATGAAAATGTACCAAGGTGTGGTAAGGGTCGCACAACTCTGTGAACATACTAAACCACTCAACCTATGAACATTTTAAGTGGGCAAATGTTACAGTACGTGACTTACATTGCAATAAAGATGTTATAACTTACTGTAATAACTTCAAGCCCCCCAAGCTGCTGGGGGGGCCCTGGCCCATGGTGTGGGGGGTGGGGTGGGTCCTGGCGTCTGTGAGCTCCTCTGGGGAGCATCTCTCTCTCACCTTCCGTTGCAGGAGCTCCCAAACGCGCACTGAGGAGCTGGCTGGGAGCGAGACCCCGGCATTAGCAGGTCTCCCATCCGCCGCCCCGTTTACCTCCGAGCCGGCTGGGCTGCGGAGTGGACCGCGTTTGTCTGTCTGGTGTGTCTGGCGTGAGAGCATGCAGTGCTGACGGGGAGCCAGTGCCCAGCCTCCCTGTCTTTCTGTCCAGATGGTCAGTATGTCGGCTGTTCCCCGGACTCGGCTCTGGCGCGGCGAGCGTGATCCCTTGTCACTGCAACCTGACCAGAGGCCTCAGAGCTGTGTGGGCTCCAGGCGAGCTTTGCTGGGGGTCGAGGGAGCAGGGCCACAAAGGGCAGGGACGCTTCTGGGACATGCTGACTGCCTGATGCCACGGTCGTCAGGCCCATCCCTGGGCTGCCAGCCTGCGTGCCTGTGGCCGGCTCCCCGGGGCGCTGGCTCTCTGGGTGCCCACCTTTGGCCGGCGGTCAGTGTTGGCGTGTGTGGGGTGTGTGGGCCATACCGTTAGCGGCCGAGGCTGGAGGAGACCACACAGCCCTCGCTTCCCTGAGCCCATGGTCCTTGTCAAAGAGCGCAGCGGAATCGGCTCTTAGCTCTTTGTGGGCGAAGCAGAGGTCCCTGGCCCAGCGTAGGGCGGCCTTCACCAGAGGAGAGAGGGTCTCGGGTGCCGAGGACACTGGGTGGAACTGGAGTCTGTGCTGGGACCTGTCTGCTCGCTGTGCCAACACAGCACATGGAGGTGGGTGTGGGCTGGGCCTGGAGCAGAGACGTAGGAAGCTGTGGGCGCTCTGGCTCACAAGGGCAACGCGCTGCCGCGTGCGGGATGGCCCACGATGGCTCGCTGGTGTGTGGGCAGCATGTCTGCTTCCTCTCTTGCTGCCGTCTTTTGGCCCACAGCTTCTGAGATGGCCTTGCTTCATTAAGAGGTGTGGACGCAGACTGTGGCCCGGGTCAGCTGACATCCTGGCCGTGCGAGGGCCCGCGCCCCTCCCTCCCTGAATCTGCCTGTGCTGTCCGTGGCCTCACCAAGGCTGGCGGGGGGGGGGGGGGCCTTAGGGAAGGCTGGGTGGGCATGACCCACCCCCTGGCTGTGGGAGCAGGAGGCAGAGCCTGGGGAGCTCACCCACGGGGAGGGGGCGTTTGAGGTTGAGTGTGTGGAACTTGCTGGCCATATTGTTTAATGGTGTTCAGCACCAGGCTGGCCGGCCTGCACAGAGCCCTTTCCAGACACACTGAGCTCAGGGCCCTTGAGAAGGGCCCTTGCCCCCTGGGCCTGATGCCCCTCCAGCCTGGAGGAGAGCGTCTCACTGCACGTGAAATAATAGGAAATTTGCATCCAGTGTCCATACATAAAATTTTACTGGAACCCATGCAAAAAGTGAACTTAAAAGTGTAAAAGGAAAAGGGTAGATCTTCACTTTCCATCTTAAATTGCTGAGGCGGTCGTGTGACCCTTTTATTTTTAACAAAGTTGTCAGTTAACGGACAGTTGGGAACCCGCGGTAACGTTTCGTGTTGTGTCCTAGGGAGGCGTCAGATCCATCATCTGGGGAACCAGCTGCAGCTGAACCAACACTGCCTGGACACAGCCTTCAACTTCTTCAAGATGGCCGTGAGCAAGCACCTGACCCGTGGCCGGAAGATGGCCCACGTGATCGCGGCCTGCCTCTACCTGGTGTGCCGGACGGAAGGCACCCCGCGTATCCTTTGGTTTGGGGACCTCTTGGAGGACCCCATCTTGGCTCTTGGTCAGCCTCCCTCTGCTGTCGGGCTCCGTGTCCCAGTAGCTTAGTGTTTGTGTTTAATTGGAGCACCTTGTTGGATTAACCGTCTGGACGGATAGGAGACTTTCACAGATTGAGGAGCTGGGCAGCTGGGTGCCCGTCCCCCCTCGGCCCCTGGGGAGGACTCTTCAGCATCTTCCTGCGGTTGGCCAGTTGTAGCCAGGCCGGTGTCCCGAGGGGCTGCTGACCTCATCCCCTCCTCGCCAGCCCCGCCTTCTCCGAGAGCACGGTGCTCTGCTCTCCCCTTGTGCCTGGACGGTGGGGCGCCCTCGGCTGCCCTGCAGGCGTTTGCGTGTGTCGGGAATTCTGTCCATCGCGCCTTCCTGAAGAGGGCCTTCTGGGGCTTTCTGGCCCCTCCACTTGGCCTCTGCTCTCGCTGCCTCCTCGTGTCTCTTTTCCCCTCGCCTCTCCTTGCAGGACCCACGCTCCTGGCCCTGTGTCCTCGTACTTATGTGACAGCACGTGCCCCGTGGCTTCTGAGAACGGGCGCCTCTGAGCATCTGACCCCCTGTGGTCTTCCTTCTGCCCAAGCTTTGGGGATAGTCTGGCAGGATTCTGGGCTGGAAGTTGGTCTCCCCAGCACTTGGACAGTTGTGCCCCTAGTCTCCCTGCGTCCCGCGCGCCTGTGGGACAGGTGGATGCCCTGGTTCGGCGTCCTCTGTGGGGGACGCTGCGTTGCTCTCCGGGCTGTAGCACCTCCTGTTTGTCTTCAGGCTCAGAGGTCCACGTGCGGTGCCCCCAGCGGCCCTTCCCCCGCGGCCTCCCGCCTCCGGCTTCTGGAGTCACTGTGGCTTCTCCCTTTGTGTCGTCTTTGTTCACTCTGCTGCCCTGCTGCCCTGTCTTCTGGTCTCCTTTCCTGTTTCCCACTGACTTACCTTCTGCTTTGGGAGAGTCTATCTTACAGCCAGGCCTGCGTTTCTGCTTTCACGGTTTCAGCTGGAGTAGCTCCGTGTTGTCCGCACCCTTCCTTGTGAGGCGGTCCTGCGAGGCTCTCGTGGGAGCCACGGCGTCTGGTCTCTCGTGGGAGCGGTGGCCTCTTCGAGCTCCGTCCTCCCCTGCTGTTCCTTCCATGTGCCGCGCAGGCTTTCCCCGATGGCGGGTGGCCTGGCCGTCGCCCCCGTTTGCATGGAGTGCTGGAAGGGTCCTCGAGACAGTGTGCGTGGGTGGGCGACCCTCAATATCAGAATCTTTCACTAAAATGTCTTTCAGTTTTTGAAAGGTACCGTTTCAGCATAAAAGCGTTTGTTGCTTGACGGGATGAAGCTGCGCGCTCTGGCGGTCCCACGAGGTGGCGCAGTGGAGCTCCGTCCGTGGTCACCGCCTTGCCCCGCGGCGAGGCCTGCCCCGGCCTGGCTCGGGGGGGGGGGGGGGGGGGGGGCTGCAGGGAGGTGCGGGCGCTCGGGTCAGGGCCCCGCTCTGCCTCCTGAGCGTGGCCCGAGCCGGAGCCGGAGCCGCGGGGGCCGCAGGGGCGGTCGGGGAGCGGACACAGGTGTACGGACGGGCGGGGCTCTGGAGGCGGCTGCTCCATTCCCCGCCTCGCGCTCCTCCCGCCCCCCTGGGGCGAAGGGGCGGGCACCTCGTCCAGGGGTCCAGACGTGGCCCCGCCCCCGGGTGGAGGAGAGTGAGGGGGGGGGGCCCAGCAGCCCCGCCCCTCCCGCCCACAGCAGCCCCGGCTCGCCCACACCCGAGGGGTGGGTGCCTCCCACACGGCGGAGCGGCGTGCCGCCTGCAGAGAAACGTGACCCTGGATGCGGCGCGGCGCCCGTGGAGGAGCCGCACCGCAGGCCGCACGTGTGTGATTCCCTGAATACCAAACGTCCAGATGAGGCAGATCCAGACAGAGCAGATCCGTGGGTGCCGGGACTGGGGGTGGTGACGGGGGTGGGGTGGGGGTAGGGGCGGTTCTTTTTGAGGGATAAAAATGTCTTTAAGTTAGATTATGGTGATGTTTGCATAGCTCTGTAAATAGACTAAGAGCCATTGAGTGTACACCTTGAACAGGTGCATTTGTGGCCCTGACTTTGACCTTGTGAAGCTGTTGAAGATGAGACAGCAGTGTGCGGGGAGTCCAGCACTCTGGCCGCTGGGCCTGCTGGTGGTCCCCTCAGGATGGCCGTTTGGCGGCGGCGGGGGGGGGGCACAAGTGTGACACGGTCTTCTCTGTCCTCTTCTGGTTGACGACACTCCCCTGCCCCCATCCCCCAGCGGGGTCCCCAGACTTGTCCGACGCCCACCAGTGCCACCTCCTTTCCTTCCACGTAAATTCCAAGCCCCTAGAGCGCATCTGAAGGCTTCATTCACTCTCTTCTCCTTGCCCCAGGTTGCCCTCCTGTTTCTGCTGCCTGGGGCTGCAACGGCCCTGCAGACAGCGCCTCCCCTCCCCGCCTCCGACCCACAGAGGGTAAAGCCTTCGCCGGGGCAGGCTGAGGAGAGACCTGCTCTCTAGACCGTCTGTCCCTGGGTGGGTATTTGGCAGAAACTTTCAGGCTGTGAGTAGACACCCCTGTTGCTGCCAGGCCGGTGACCCAGCCAGTGCATCTTCCCGAGCTGTGTGTCCAGATGGTTACTGCAGCTTTTTAAAAATGTATTTATTTATGTATTTTAAAATATTTATTTATTTATCTGTTTTGGCTGTACCAGGTCTTAGTTGCAGCACGTGGGGTCTTCAGTGTGGCACGTGGGATCTTTAGTAGCATCATGCAAACTCTTAGTGGTGGCATGCATGCGGGATCTAGTTCCCAGAGCAGGGCTCGAACCCAAGCTCCTTGCATTGGGAGCGCAGAGTCTTAACTACTGGACCACCAGGGAATCCCCCCCCCTTTTTTTTTAACATAGGCCATCTTCAAAGTCCCTATTGAATTTGTTACAATATTGCTTCTGTTTTATGTTTTGATTTTTTTGGCCTTGAGGCATGTGGGATCTTAGCTCCCTGACCAGGGATTGAACCTGCACTCCCTGCATTTGAAGGCAAAGTCTTAACCACTGGACCGCCAGGGAAGTTATTTATTTATTTATTTATTTATTTGGTTGCACTGGGTCTTAGTTGCGGCAGGCGGGCTCCTTAGTTGTGGCTCGTGGGCTCCTTAGTTGTGGCTTGCCAGCTCCTTAGTTGCAGCACGTGGGCTCCTTAGTTGTGGCATGTGAACGTTTAGTTGCGGCATGCATGTGGAATCTAGTTCCAGGACCAGGGATCGAACCCGGACCCCCTGTATTGGGAGCGTGGAGTCTTATCCACTGTGCCCCTAGGGAAATCTCACCACAACTTCTCGTGAAACACATCCATGGGAGGTGTGTTTTTGCCCACAGCTATTTTTTAAGTCTTTGGTATTTATTGGGTTCCAGCCGAACTGCCAGCAGGCCTGTGTATGAGCAAGTGAGCCCTAGCAGTGGTCTAGGCCAGGAGGCTGCTGTCATCTGTCACCCTTTCTGTGTAGAGCGTGCCCACGGCCACAGCCGTGTCCTGCCCACCGTGACCTTCAGATCTTCTTCTCTCCCAGGCTTCAGACACCCAGGGTCTTGTTAACAGCGGGTTCTGGTGTGCAGATCTGGGGCGGGGGGGCTTCCAGAATGAGCTTCTGTCCCTCTTCTCAGGTTCACCTGGGGATCTTCTTTCTTGGAGGGCAGTGAAGCTGGGGACTCCCTTCTCCCCAGCCTACCATTACCTGCTTCCCTCCGCCCCTCCCCCTCTGCTTGCCTCCCCAGGGACAACCTAAGAATTGAAGGAAAAAAATTTTTTTAATTAATTAATTAATTTATTTATTTATGGCTGTGTTGGGTCTTCGTTGCTGTGCACGGGCTTTCTCTAGTTGCGGCGAGCGGGGGCTACTCTTTGTTGCGGTGCACAGGCCTCTCATCGCAGTGGCTTCTCCCGTTGTGGAGCACGGGCTCTAGGTGTGCAGGCCTCAGTAGTTGTGGCCCATGGGCTTAGCCGCTCTGCAGCGTGTGGGATCTTGCCGGACCAGGGCTCGAACCCGTGTCCCCTGCATTGGCAGGCGGATTCTCAACCACTGCGCCACCAGGGAAGCCCTAAATAGACTTTATTTTTAAGAGCAGTTTTAGGTTCACAGTGAAATTGAGAGGAGGGTACAGAGATTTCCCATACCCCCCAGTCCCCACACATGCACAGCATCGCCCAGGATGGACATCCCCTAGAGCGGTGCATCGTTACCAATGGTGAACCCACAGTGACACCTCAATGGTGAACCCACAGTGACGCCTCATCATCACCCAGCGCCCACGGTTTGTTTACCTTGGGGCTCACTCTTGGTGTTGTACGTTACGTGGGTCTGGGCGAATGTATGATACGATGTTATGTATCTGTGGTATCATGCAGAGAGTATGTGATCAAAAGAAGGCCTCAGGGGGGCTGATTAGCATTTGTCGGCAGGCACGCAGCATCACTGGGCATGAGGAAGTTGCAAATTCAAACCCATGACAGGCAGAGATGGAGAGGACCGCCCAGTGTTGGCCAGCCTTGGGCCTCTGGAGCTCTGTGACCTGCTGGCCAGTGTGTCCTGCCTGCCAGCATCCAGTAATGCTGAGCATGGGCACACCCTGGGGTCCAGCAGGCATGTCCTGGGCCGAGGCCAGGGCTGGGCATCTGCGTGGAAGGTAGCCTCCCCGTCCTGGCTGCCCTCCACCTCTCAGCAGTATCTTTTGATGAACAGAGCTCTTAATTCTAATGAAGTACAATTTATCCATCTTCTCCTTTGTGATTAATGTTTTTGTGTCCCGTTTAAGAAATCTTTGCCCCAAATCCTGGAAATATTCTCCTGTGTTCCCTCCTGGAAGCTTTTGGTTTTACATTTCCCGTTGGATTGAGGACTTCTAAGGGGTTGGTCTTTGTGTCCGTTGTGAGGAGATGGTCAGAGTTTGCTGCTTTCCACTGGGTGTCCAGGTGACAAGGTGCCACCTGTTGACAGCCATTCCTCCCAGCGCGCAGTGGTGGCACCACTGCTTTGATCTTAGGTGGGGGCCTGTTGCTGCTGTCCCTGACCCCTCTGTCGGTCTGTTTGTGCCAATACCAGACTGTTCTCAGTATGGCGGGTTTCTAACCTGTCTCAGGATCTGTGGCATGAGACCCTGAATCCCAGCTGTTCTTCTGCCTCAGGGGTGTCGGGCTGTTCGTGGCCGTCTGTTTTTCTGTATAAATTTTTAAATCAGATTGTCTATTTCTGTAAAAAAAACTTCTGGGATTCTGATTGGGGTTTGTGGATCAATTTGGGGAAAATTGACATTCATTTTAACAATACTGAATCTTCCAATCGATCAATATCCCTTCTTTCTTTTTTTAAATTTATTTATTTTATATTTTTGGCTGCGTTGGGTCTTCTTTGCTGCGTGCGGGCTTCTCTCTAGCTGCGGCGAGCAGGGGCCAGTCTTCCCTGCAGTGTGCGGGCCTCTTATTGCGGCGGTTTCTCCTGTTGCGGAGCATGGGCTCTAGGCGTGCTGGCTCAGCAGTTGTGGCTTGTGGCTCCAGAGCACAGGCTCAGTAGTTGTGGCGCACGGGCTTGGTTGCTCCGCGGCACGTGGGATCTTCCCAGACCAGGGCTCGAACCCGCGTCCCCTGCATTGGCAGGCGGATTCCCAACCACTGCGCCACCAGGGAAGCCCTCCCTCATTTCTTGACGTGTTCTCTGCTTTCTCTCATCTTTGATGAGGAGGTCTTGCACTTTGTTCGTTAGATTGATTCCTAAGTATTTGTGTTTCGAGCGCGGGTAATGGTGTCTTTTGTTTCCAGTGTATAGAAGCGCAGCTGAGGTGTGCTGACGTTAGATCTAAAAATACAAAACGCAGTGAGCAGTCTCACTAATTGAGCTTTGGGATCTCTTGCTTTGTTTTCTTTTTCTTTTTTTAAAAATTTTATTTATTTATTTATTTTTGACTGCGTTGGGTCTTCGTTGCTGCGTGTGAACTTTCTCTAGTTGCGGCGAGCGGGGGCTGCTCTTTGTTGCGGTGTGTGGACTTCTCATTGCGGTGGCTTTTCTTGTTGCAGAGCATGGGCTCTAGGCGCACGGGCTTCAGTCGTTGGGGAATGCGGGCTCAGTAGTTGTGGCTTGCGGGCTCTAGAGTGCAGGCTCAGTAGTTGTGGCGCATGGGCTTAGTTGCTCCGTGGCATGTGGGATCTTCCCAGACCAGGGCTCGAACCCGTGTCCCCTGCATTGGCAGGCAGATTCTTAACCACTGCACCACCAGGGAAGCCCTCTTGTTTTGTTTTCTTCATGTATACAGTTGTGTCTGCGGCCAGTTTTAGTTGCTCCCTTCTGATCTGTATGCCTGTCGTGTGTTTCTCTTGGCTGTCTGCATGCCTGTGGTGCCCTGTGGGGTGTGAAGGGGTGAAGCAGGGCGCAGGAGTGGGGGTGTCCTCGGCTCTGTCCTGGCTCCCAAGAGCGGTTCCAGCGCCTTAGACGTGTGCTCTAAGATGCCTTTATCAGGTAACAGGTTGAAGGTGTTTCCTTTTCCCTAATTGCCAGGAGCTTTTATAGTGAAGGGTGTTGAGTCATCTGTGTATGTATTGGTATGATCATCATGTGGGGTTTTTCCCCTTAATCTGCGCCGAGGTGAATTACACTGACCGATTTTTTTGGGGGGTATCATACCACGCGGCTTTCGGGAGCTTAGTTCCCTGACCAGGGATCTAACCTGGGCCCCCGGCAGTGGGAGCTTGGAGTCCTAACCGTTGGACCACCACACTGACTGATTTTTAAGGTTAAAGCACCCTTGCATACCCAGATGTGGTCATGCCAAGTTACCCTCTCCAGGTATTGCTGGTATTTTGGGTGGAGCTGTGCAGGTGGCCTGTGTTCTTGCGGTGTCCTCGTCAACTGGGTGTGTCGCAGCCGTGCTTGCCCCGACGCTGGGAGGTGCCCCTCGCGCTCTGCACCCTGGGCAGTCCAGTGGTGACCAGTACTGTTTCCTCTTGAAATGTTTGGGAAAACTCACAGTGAAGCCATCGGGGCCTTTAGCTTTCTTTGTGGTAAGATCGTACTTGTGGCTTCAGTTTCTGTAGTAGATGTGGAACTAGCCAGCCTTTCTGCTTCTCATTCCAGTTTTGCTAGGTTGTATTTTGCAAAGGCTTTGTCTGTGTCACTTCAGAGACCAGATGTATCAGAGTAAAGTTATCCTTAACATTCCTGGTTTCCCTTTCGTGTCTGCGGCACTTGTAGTGACGACCCCTCTGTCATGTCTTATGTTTGTAATTTTGCCTTTTTTTCCTTTGCTCCATGTTGCTAGGGGGTTGCCAGTTTTATTAGTCTTTTCCTTGGTAATGGCTTTGTTGAGATGAAGTTCACCCGTTATGTTGTGCAAGTCACTGGTTTTCAGTTACATGCACACAAGTGTGCAGCCATCCCCACGGTCAACGCTAGAGCATTGTCATCGCCTCAGGAAGCATGTCTCTCGTGCCACCAGTCCTAAACAAGCAGCAGTCTGCTTTCTGCCACTCTGTGTTTGCCGTTCTGGACATTTCATGTACATGGGATCGTGTAAGCTATCATTGGAGCTCTGTGTTTAACTGTGAGGCACGGCTGGACTGCTTTCCGAAGTAGCTGGACCATCTTGCATTCCTGCCAGCAGTGTAGGAGGGCTCCAGTTCCTCTGCAGCCTCACCAGCGCTCTTACCAGCCTTCTTAAAGAACCAGACTTCCGCTGTGTTGTTTATCTGTATTGTACGTTTATTTTATATTTCATTGATTTACTTTTATTATTTCGTTCCTTCTAGATTCTTTCAGTTTAATTTACTATTTTCAGCTTTCTTAGGTTCTTGATTTTCATTTTTTCTGTTTCTCCTAACATAAGCATTTGAGACTATAAATTTCTCTCTAGGCAGGTTTTAGTTACATCACACAGTTTTGATGTGTCACATTTTTACTATGATCAGTTCAAAATATTTTCTAATTTCCATTTTTATTTCTTTTAGATATTAAGTCATTTACAAGTGTACCACTTGTTTTGAAAACTGTTGGGAGTTTTCTATTATCTCTGTGTTATCAGTTTCTAGTATAATCCCATTGTGGTCAGAGGACAAACACTGAATGATTTCCCTTTTTTCCCAGTGTGCTGAGATTTGATTTACAGCTCAGTGCATGGTCTATTTTGGTGGCCGCGTCATGTGCACTTCAAAGGAATGGGTATCTGCACCTGTTGGGTGGAGCGGTCTATAAATGTCCATTAGGTCAAGTTGGTTAGCGTCGTTCAAATCATCCTTACCAATTTTTCGGTCCCCTGGTTCTAAAGAAGAGTGTTAAAACTCCCACTGCAGATGTGGACTTATCTACTTTTCCTTTTATCTTGTTGGTTTCCCATTATATTCTTTTTTTTTAATAAATTTATTTTATTATATTTATTTTTTGTTCTTTTTGGCTGCATTGGGTCTTCATTGCTGTGCGTGGGCTTTTCTCTAGTTGTGGCGAGTGGGGGCTACTCTTCCTGCGGTGCACGGGCTTCTCATTGCGGTGGCTTCTCTTGTTGCGGAGCACGGGCTCTAGGCGCATGAGCTTCAGTAGTTGTGGCTTGCGGGTTCTAGAGTGCAGGCCCAGTAGTTGTGGCTTACGGGCTTAGTTGCTCCGCTGCTTGTGGGATCTTCCCGGACCAGGGCTCGAACCCGTGTCCCTTGCATTGGCAGGCGGATTCTTAACCACTGTGCCACCAGGGAAGCCCTCCCATCATATTCTGATGCTGTGTTAAGAGGATACAGATTCAGGATCCTGTATCTTCCTGGTGGAAATGATGCTTAACGTTATAAAATGTCCCTCTTTATCACCAAACGCTTTTCCCCTTAAATTCTGCTGTGTTGGGTGTTAGTATAACTATACCCGCTTTCTTTTGCTGAGTATGTGCATGGTCTGTCTTTTCCCATATTTTAAAATTCAGTCCTTCATGATATATTTAATGTATCTCATAAGCAGCATATAACTGCTACTGAACCAAACTCAGGTCCTCTTGCCCACGTGCAGTAAAGCCAGCCTGCTGACGCTGGCTGTGGTGAAGGAGAGTGCAGGGTTTATTGCAGGCGCCAAGCACGGAGTCCAGGCAGCTCGTGCTCAGCAGAGCCTAACTCCCCAGAGGCTTTCAGGGAAAGGTTTTTAAAGACAGAGTGGGGGAGGGGGTTGTGGGGGGCATGATCAGCTCGTGGACGCTCGTCTGATTGGTTGTTGGAGAGCTAGTCGGGAGTCAACATCCTCAGCCTTCTGGTTCCAACTGGTCTGGGGTCTACAGGCTTGTGGTCACCATGCAGTTAACTTTTTCCACCTGGTGGGGGTTTCAGTATCTGCAAAACAGCTCAAAGGATGTGGCTCAGAATAGTACCTATTGCCCTTGAGGAGGAACTAAAGGTCCTTGACTTTGTTTAATGGCTAAACTATTATTATTTTGTCTTGCTTGACTGTTTTCCTTTCTTTCTGCAATTTTCTTCACTGCTCTGGTTAAATTTATTCTTTGACTAAAGTTTTTCTACAGACGAAAGGCAGGTGGGCGGCTTGTCTGAGGTGGAGGAGTCCTGTTCTGGGAAGGCCCCACAGGGTCCTGCTCGGTTACATAATTGTGTGTATTTGTCTAATTTTTTTTATCGTCTTAAAATTTTTTTTTTTTTTTTTTTTTTTGTGGTATGCGGGCCTCTCACTGTTGTGGCCTCTCCTGTTGCGGAGCACAGGCTCCGGATGCGCAGGCTCAGTGGCCATGGCTCACGGGCCCAGCCACTCCACGGCATGTGGGATCTTCCCAGACCGGGACACGAACCCGTGTCCCCTGCATCGGCAGGTGGACTCTCAACCACTGCGCCACCAGGGAAGCCCAAGTCTTAAAGTATTTTTTATTGGAGAATTTCATCCATTTAAGTTCAGTGTGCTTATTGATATATTTGAATTTAATTCTAATATCTTACTATTTTTCTATTTGTTCTCTGTTTTTCCTTTCTTACAACCTCTTAGTCAAGTATTTCGTTATTCTGTTTTCCTTCAAATACTTTGTTATTTATTTACTTATTACTGCTTTGGTGGTTACCCTAGAGACTGTGTCCTGTGCCCTTGACCTTAAGTTAGAAGCTGGCCTTTCCTGGCAGGACATGCTCTTCCGGGCCCTGCTAGGGGCGCTGTGGGCACTGCTTCCCCAGCCGTTAGTGTGTTCACTCACACCTACCCGCTCTGACCCTTTCCATTCCTGTGTTTCTGTGGTTTCATCTGGGATCATTGTCCTCTGTCTGAAAAACAGTATGCCTCCTAGGAGAAGACTCCTTCAGCTTTTGTTTATGTGAAAACATCTTTGTTTTGTCCTCATTTTGAAAGGTATTTTCAGTGAGTGTGGACTTCTGGGGCAGCAGGTGTTTCTCCTGGAGCTTTACTGCTGTCATCCCGCTTCTGCCTTCTGCCTTCTGTGGTGCTGTGGAGTGGGCGTTACATCGTCTTGTCACTGTTTGAAAGTTACCATCTCTTACCACTACCTGCTTCTAAGAAATAAGTTTGTTTTTCTTTCAGGGGTTTGACTCTGATGTACTTAGATGTGGTTTCCTTTGTATTTGTCCAGCTTGTTATTTGTAGAACTTCTGGTATTTGTGACTTAATGTCTTTTGTCTGTTTTGGGGAAATCTTGGGAGGTATCTTTTCAGACATTTCTCTGCCGTTCTTTCTCTGTTCCCTTTCTAGGATCCCAGTTGCACACACGTTAGACCCTTTCCTTATGTCTCAGGTTCTGTTGTGTATTTTCCATTCCGTTTTTTAAATTTGTCCTGTCTCTGTTTCACTCTGAATATTGTCCAGTGGCCTGTCTTGAGTTCTTTCATCCTTTCCTCTGCAGTGTCCAACTGGCTGTTAACCCACCTGTTAACTCCCCGACTTCAATGCCTGTTTTACATTAGATTCTTTAGATTAGATTCCAGTTCTTTGGTAAAATTCTCCGTCTCTGCAGTTATATGAAAGCCTTTAGTAACTCCAACCGTGGGGTCATTGGTGGTTCTGTTTTTTTTTTTTTTGCGGTACGCGGGTATCTCACTGCTGTGGCCTCTCCCGTTGCGGAGCACAGGCTCCGGACGCGCAGGCTCAGCGGCCATGGCTCACGGGCCCAGCCGCTCCGCGGCATGTGGGATCTTCCCGGACCGGGGCACGAACCCGTGTCCCCTGCATCGGCAGGCGGACTCTCAACCACTGCGCCACCAGGGAAGCCCGGTGGTTCTGTTTTTATTGCCTGAGTTTTCTTTTGGTTTTGGTTATTTGGTCCTGTCTCTTGTCATGCTTGGTAAATTTTTATCGAAGTGCTGGATATAGTGCTTGAAAACCTGTGGCAACTGTGGGTAATTTTGTCCCCGCAGGGGACTTCGTTTCCTCTGGCAGGCAGAGAGTTGTGGGGAGCTAGCCTGGGTCCAGTGGAGGCTGGCCTGTCTGGGTCCTCACTGCACATCTTGGGGTGTGCTCGGCTCAGGACCTGGGCAGGACCTGGCAGTGCCATCACAGGGGTCCCTGTCCACTTTCTCTTCTCCAGGCTGACTGCCGCTGGCCGTGGCGTTAAGCCTCTGCGCCCTTGTGCCTGTGCGGAGCAGGACCTGACCAGGGCCTGGAGGGAGCCTGAGTGCGTGGTGTTTGGCCCACTTCTCGACAGTTGGGCGCCTCGAGGCTGGCTGTCTTGGAGGTCCCCGAGCCCTCCATTTTATCTTCCCCCGGGTGGGGCTCTGTGAGCTCCAGGCTGTGGCCTTGGCCTCTGCCTGGTGCCGTGGGGGCAGCCAGTGCCCTGAGGGGGAGCAGGGGCAGCTGGCAGGGCCCCTGGCGCAACGGGAAGCCCTTCCTTTTCCTCGGTGGCTCCTGGCTGCCGCCCACCACACCCCCACGACCCCCCCCCGCCCCGCTGCCCCGCAGCCCGCGTCCAGGCACCGCCCTGCCTTGTCACACAGCCCTGTAACTCCCCTGGATGCCTGCTTCCACTCCCGGCCCCTTTGTGGACTGCCTCCAGGACTTGGGTGATCTCTTAGAGACTTACATCAGGGCTCCATGTCGCTGTGCAGGTACAGCGGCACTGCCTGGAAATAACCGGTGCAGGTGTCCTGGTGGCCTTTGTCCTTGGTAGGGCGTGGCTGCGAGCTCCTGCTCTAAACAGGGCTGTGGGCCGGCTGCCTGGGGAAGGGCTCGCCAGGGCAGGGGGGCCCCGCGGGGTTAGAGGGTGGGTGGCTGCTGGGCAGGTCGTCCTCAGGGACGTCGAGGTTCGGCTCGTCAGTGCTGATGGTACCGTCGTTCTGGGACTCACCGGCTCGTGTCCGGTGCGGCCCCGGGAGGGTGCTGTGGGCTCACGTGGCTGACCCCTGGCCTCACTGTCCTTCCTCAGGTGTGGCGTCCACGCACACACATGACATTTCGAACCTTCTGGATGGGCAGGGGCAGTTTTTCACCCGGAGAGACACTGTATCAGAGGCAGCGTAGAGGAATATCACGCTCTTTTGACCTTTAGTTCTGCCTTATTTAGATCTCTGTAAACTTTTCCTTTGACCAAAAATGAGTCTTAGTTTAAATCAGGTCCCGTCTGTGATTGTTTTCCCAGCAGTGCTGTGTGGGCCCGCCAGAGGGTCTCCCGTCCTCTCGGGGTGGAGCTACTCCCAGGCCCCAGGGACAGTGGTCGCCCAGCATGGGCTGCCACGCGTTTTCTAAACCCACTGGACGCACTCTGGCCTTTGGACCCTCAGGAACGTCCAGGATCTTCTGAAGGTGTTCTATCCGCCACCCGTCTTTGTGCCGATGCACCTCTTCTAGGACAGGCACTCAAGTGGGTGTTCGTTGAGCAGAAGTGCCGCCCGCTAGAATACGGCTAGGCCCCAGGAGGACGGGAGGGAGACAGAGAGGCCAACAGAACGACACTCATGCTGAGCCAGGGCTTCACGCAGGCCTCATCTGTGGGCTTACTTACCGTCCCAGCAGTTTTGGGGGTCTGGGGTCTCTGCACCGAGGTTGGATGCAGCTGCCTAGCAAAAGGGAACGGCTCCTGGGAAGGACACTGGCCCAGGGGCCGGCCAGACAGGAGACTTTTCCAAGCCATGGAACCCCAAACGCCCATCAGTTGGACCCACTGAGGCCCAGGCCCCGGGGGCGCTGGTGGGCTCTGGCCCAGGATGGGGCATGGGTGGGGGGGCTCGTTCAGGAAGCACGTAATTCAGATCACCCCACTCCGAGAGGAACCAGGGCTGTCTAGACGCTCCTGTGGGCACGGGCCAGGTGCCCTGCCACTGTCATTTCACGGACAGCCAATGTCATTTCACTGTAAGTTGGTTAGAAGTTGAATCCCAATCTCCTTTATAAAATACACACATCCCCCCCCCATCATTTTATTATGAAAAATATCAAACACGTGGCAAAGTTGAAAGGAGTGATTATGCAGTGGGCGCCCCCCACCCCAGCGTCTCCATCCACACCTTGCTAGTCTATGCTCGGCCCCCTCCCACCCGCCAGCCATCCCTCAGCCTGTCCTTTTTTGGTGTTTTTCAAAGTAGGGTGCAGACATCTATTCAGTGCCCCCAGGCCCTTCAGCAGGCAGCTTATTAACTGACTAGATACCAGTATTTGTTTATGGTTCTTATTTCCTTTTAAGGTAAAATTGGCATAAAATGAAATGCACAAGTCTTCATCGTGCCATTTGATGAATTCTGAGGAGCGCATGTGTCTGTGCGACCAGGTCTTCTGTCAGGATGCAGGGCGGCGCCAACACCCCACCCCAGAGGCACCCGCTCTCCTGGTGACGCCCGTGGGTTAGTTTTGCTTGTTCTGGAACGCCCTGTCCGGGATGCGGCTGTGTGCTCTTCCTGCAGGTCTGTCGCCTGGCAGGCCTCTGCCGTCTTGTCTCCATGGGGCGAGTGTGTGACAGGTCATCGGTGTCTCTGTCGACGGACCCCCGGGCTGTTCCCGGTCTTTTGCTCTTGTGCACGGAGCTGCTGTGAACATTCTTTTTTCCTCTCCACGTGGTCAGAGGCCCTCGAGCAGGGCCGGTGTTCTACTGGGCGCCCTGCCGGCGGGCGTGGCAGCTGCGGTCATCTGTTGCTGCTGTAGGGGTGCTTTAGTTTGCTTTTCTGTGATAGCTGCTGGGGGGGGGGGGCTCTTTGCTTCTCTTATGAAACATCTGTTCAAAACTTTTGCCCCTTTTTTGCATTTATTTTATTAGTATGAAGAGCAGTTTTAGATTCATGAAGAAATTGTGCAGAGTTCCGTATTCTCCACCCAGCACAGAGTTTCCCTGTGATCAGCTCATGTCAGTGTGCTGTGTGTTATAATTGATGGACCCGTGTTGGTACAGTATTGTTAACTGAAGTCCATAGCTGATGTGAGGGCTCACTCTCGGTGGTCCATGCTCCAGGCGTTTGACGAGTGAAAGGCCACGTGTCCACCATCGTGGTATCATACCAGCAGCTTCGCTGCCCTGAAAATCCCCTGTGCCCCGCCTGTTCATCCTCCCACCTGACCCTTGGCCACCCTGACCCTTTCACTGTCTCCACAATATTGCTTTTTCCAGAATGTCATAGAGTTGGAATCTTAGGGCGTATAGTCTCTTGGCTGTGTTAATTTGTTCTGTTGTCACTGATTCCTGCTTATATATTTACGGTGGTCTTCCTTTCATTTCTTGTGATTTCACTTCTCTTTTTTTCGAAGTGCTTCTCACTAGTTTGTTGGTCTGCACTGTAGCATTATCTGTCTTACTGTGACTACACTCTGATGAAACGTCTGCCTTCAGACTGAGAAACGAGGTGCCTTTGATTCGAGGACCTTGGAGGCCACGTTCCAATGCTGGCCGCCCGGTGTGAGGCTTTGGCACTGGGATTTCCTCTCTCCTTGCTTTGCTGGGCCCAGGCTTTCCCTCTGGACACCTGGTCTGGGCTCTGGTTCAGCATCGTGGGGATTTCTTTCTTAGTCACTTCTCAGAGCCATAGCATATCCATGAATGACGCTAAGTTCACTTCATTTGACAAGTTGCCTTTCTCAGTGGCTCGTGTTTTATATTTCTGTGTATGTGTCTGGCTGAGTTTTGAATCGCTTAGGACATATTCTGGTTACTACTTAACCATCTGCTGAGAGCAAGGATAGGTCCCACGCCAGAGTCCCCACAGCTGCCCCCTCGAGCACCAGTACCGAAGTGGTGCCTACCGGCCACCAAAAGTGGCAGCCTGGTGTGTGTGTCTGTCCCCCAGGAGCCTTGAGTCCTGGGACACAGGACACTGCTGGGCACCCAGCAGCCGCTCAGCGGATGCTCGTGAGATGCAGTGAGTGTGGTTGCGCACTTCTTGGGCAGGCCGGGGCGGGAGGCCCCTCAGAGCAGGGGACCCCTGGCTGGGCAGGGCCCACACAGATGCGGGAGCCGCCCCGCCAAGGCAGTTGCACTCCGAGAACCGTGTTGCAGACCCCCACCCCAGCTCCACTCCCCCTCGTCCGGTACTGACTCGGAGGTCTCCCAGAAGTTGAGCCCTGACGCGGCTGCCTCACTCTGCCCTCACGATCCAGTGCCGAGCTTAGCCCTACAGCAGGGGTCTGCCTCCTGGAAGCTGTCAGGCGGCCGGAGCCTGTGGGCCGGGCGCTGCTCCTTGACTCCCCTTGCAGACATGCTCCTCGACCTCAGCGACCTGCTCCAGGTAGATGCGTTTCCTTTCTCAGCCCTTTCCTGCCCCGGCTGGGAGGGTCCACAGGCGAAGGACACACAGGGTGTGGGTCTCTGTTTGGAAACTGGCAAATGGAGTGGGTAGGGAGACAGTGGACACAGGGTGATGGTGTTGTCCCGGGGGCTGGGCAGCCCTGGCCTTAGGACCAATGGAGAGACCCAGGTGAACTTTGTCCAAGGCAAGGGAGATTCTTTAAAAGAAAAAAAAAATGGACTCACATGCATACATTTTAAACAATATAAAAACTTACATTTACAGTCTATTTAGGGAAACTTGCTGTCTGAGTTCCAGGAAGGCACCTCTCATTTCCAAATGCCTGACGGTAATGGAAAGACCCAACAAGAGGGACACCTGTGTGGATGGGACGCTCGCGGGGTGGGAGCAGCGCCGGGGCGGAGCCACCGCAACTCCGCACTTGTCCCTGGTGATGGCGCTGGGGCTGGGGCGAGCTTGGCCCCGTGCCCTGGAGTTGGGCTCTGTGGTGATCACTCCACTGAGGGCTCGGAAGGAAAACTAATGTCATGGAAAGCAGACGTGACTGCAGTGTGAGGACTCATGCAGAATTCGTAGGAATCCCACCCCCACGGGGAAGCTTCCTCGCAAGCCCGGTGCTGGGCCTTCAGTGCCCTCGGTGCCGGCAGACAGACCTTCACTGAACTCAGATGCCACCTGCATTTGTGTTCTCCCAGGTGCCTTTATAAATGGCATCTCTCAGGAGCCTTGCTGAAATATTCAGGGGTCACGCTAAACATAATCCCTTGGAATCGTGAAAATCCAGCACTCCAGTGCTGCGTTTGGTCAGGGCAAGGCCACGTGGCCTGGTTTCCATCCTGGTGACTCCCAGGAAGGACAGGAGTGAGGGCTGGCACAGGACAGCGCTCCAGAAGTGCATGGGCACCACTTGGGAGGGAGAGGGAGGTGCTCGAGTACTTTCTTGCTTCACACCTTGGGAAGTGGGACACCAGTCAGGGTTCAGGTGGGAGAGGGTGACAGAGTAGATGCACCCACTCACCTGGGGCTGGATCAGGGCCCAGCGGAGAGTCACTGTGCTGACCAGTGAGACCCCGTACGTTCAGGCTGGACACACACAGACAGTTCTAACACCTCAGGTGGAAGGGTGAGCCTCGGGCCCCCTGGTCTTGGGCAGAGCCCAACCTGGGCACTGGGAAGGTGGGAGGTGACCTGGCAACCGTCACCCCCCAGCCCCCCGCTCCCAGCCTCCCACGCTGGCCCCGCCCTGGAGGGGCTGGGACAGGCTCAGCACTCACAGGACACACGTGTCTGCAGCTGATTGTGGGTGTGGAGCACGCGTGTCAGGTGAGGGTCCCACTCGGAGGCTTGCACTGCCAAGGGCTGAGCGCTTAGAGGACGTGAGCTGAAGGCTCAGGGCTCACTCCGTTCTCGCTCACACGCGCACCAAGGTGGGCTTCTCCCTGGGTTCAGCTCACAGCCAACACCCTCTGGCAGGAGCTGTGGAGGGCCCACTGCACCCTGAGGGTCTTGGCAGGATGTCCCTTTGTCCCCCATTATAGTGAGGCTGACACATAGGCACTCACGTGCCTGGGCCCCGGCCCCTCAGAGGCAGAGCCAGGAGCCCTCGAGGTCTGCGGAGCCTGCCCGCCATGTGGTAGGGGCACAGGGAGGGCTGGCCGCCCACACACAGCCGCAGACTCAGGAGAGAGACCATCAAAGCATCTCTGGCAATGACCACACATTTTACAGGCATATCCTTTTTAAAATTTGATTTTCCACTCGAAGTTGTTCAGAGAACGCTTTCCTGCAGCATTCAGGCTTCGTCTGCCTAGGTCCCGGGGTTGGGGTGGTGGGGGTCATGGCGTGGGCAGGCAGGGTCGGGATGTGCTGCAGGGAAGGTGGAGACAGCACGCCGGGTGGCAGGTCCGTTCTGCTCTGGCCTCAGCAGAGGATGAGGCAGGAGGGTCGGGATGCAGGAGCCTGGTGGGAACCCAGCGGAGGAGGATGCACACTGACACGCGTGCTTTGGCGGCAGGCATCCCCGGGAGCCCCCAGCCCTTGTGATGGGGATCTTGGAGGACAGAGTGACTGCCAGTGGGGTGGGGGGTGCCCTCTGCTGCCTGGACAGGGAGGCCTGGCCTCCGCTGGGAAGGCCCCAAGCTGCCTGGTGCCCACAGGTACCCTCATCTCCTCCCCTAAGGAGACTCAACATTGTACCACTCCTTAGCACCCTGGTCCCCTGGTGGCAGCAGGCGCCCGTGTGCGATGTGCAAGCCCCGTGATGGATATGACGCACAACAAGGTCTTCACTCTTCCTCAGCACGTTTTCTGGCGCCCTCTTGGGTGCTGGGCCAAGGGGCTCACAGGCCAGGCTTGATCAGGTGAGGGAGCTCTCTGAGGAGGTCAGAGGCAGCCCTCCTGCGAGGCCCGAGTCCTGTGGGCAGGGTTGGGGTGAAGGCAGGTGGGCAGGGGTTTCTCCAGCTCAGGCTGGGACGGCGAAGCCCACAGCTCGGGCCTGGGGTGAGAGCCTGGGCTCTTCTCAGATCTGCACACCATCCGAGTCTTCCCTGCGCTACTCCTGCCGTCAAAGTCCACTCAGCAGCGTCCTGCCCACGAGCTGCCCAGCCCTCGGCCAGCACCAGGCAGGCTGGGAGGACAGTGCCTGGCCAGGCCCCGGGCTCAGTCGCACCCGGGGAGGTTCTGGCAGGTGACTGGGTCAGGGGCAGGCTCCACGGTGGATTCGGACCTGAGGTGGGAGCAGTGTAGGGTCACTGAGGCCTGCAGAGCCCCACAGCCAGGACTGAGCTGGCCCGTGGGGACAGAAGAGGATGCCCCCGTGAGCCCCTGGGAACGGGGTAGAAGAGTGGCCGTGGGCCCCACAGGCGTGGCGCCTTGCGCCCTTGATGATTCTGCTCGGCCAGCTACTCGAGGCAGCTTTTCTTCTCAGCAAGTTCAGTCGTTGCTGAGATAGTGGTAGAGTCTAAAAAAGCCACCTGGGGGAGGGAAGGAGTGCCCTGGGCCGCTCTGGGGGCTCGTGGGGGGCAGCAGGGGGACTCTTAAAGACTGGACGATGAAGTAAGAAGGGAAACATTTCCTGCACACGAACGCCCTTCTTAGTTGTGGTGTCTTCACGACAGGTGAACGTTTACGTGCTGGGGAAGACGTTCCTTCTTTTGGCGAGAGAGCTCTGCATCAACGCACCAGCAATAGGTACTGCGGGGCTCACGGGGCGCGCTGCCGGTGCTCTGGGTGGGAGGGCGGCGTGTGCAAGGGCAGGGACCTAACAGGGAAGAAGTGTCTCACCTGGAGGCTGCCAGGAGCCCAGCAGCCTGGGGGGTTATTTCTGGTCTAAAACCAGAATGCTGTGGTCAGTGCCCGCAGGTAGGGATGGAGTGAGACGAAAGTGCTGCGTGGATGGGGGCCCGTCTCTCCATCTCTCGAGGAGCACCCCTGGCAGCACGGTGCCTGGGGGCGGGCAGGCCCCCTGCAGATGGGGCCGGGCCTTTCCCAGCCACGGTCGGTCGGCCTTTGTGGCAGCTTTACCGTGAGGACTGTTTGCACAGTTGGCTTGGAGGGGCTGCTCCCTCCTTCGCCCATCAGCGTCTAGAGGCACCTCCTTGTACTAAGGAGGTGGTGTGTGGGGCCAGGGAGGGTGGGCAGGGCGTGCAGTCCTGGGTCACCCACAGGGTGGTCCCCTGGGGCCGGGAAGGCACGGTCCAGCAGGGTGGGCCCGGAGGAGGAGGGCCACGGGCACGGGGGGACCTGGGGCTGGGGGCTGTATCCCTGTGCCGAGTGACACGGTCCCTCCCTCCGGGGGTCATGCGGAAGTTTTTCAGAAACAAATGCCCAAGGAGTTTGCAGCAAGGGAGGATAGAGGCAAGAGGCCCAGCGAGCCTGCCTGACGCCACAGCACGCGCCTGCAGGCTGCTGCGGAGCCTGAGGTGGGAGGTCCGCTCTTGGGGGCAGGAGCCCTGGGCCCGGCAGAGCACCCCCCACGCCCCCACCCAGTCGAAATCAAACAGTAGGATTCTGAGCAGCTAGTGACACTTGAGGAAGTAGACACAACCTGACACCTGGCTTTTTCTAGAGCAGTCTGGCTGCAGCCCAGAGAGCAAGCCCTCCCAGATGGCGGAGGCCCGGGCTGCCGGCAGAGGGCAAACTCGGGGACGGGTGGGCCTCTTGGGACTACCCACTAAGCACCGTTAGGGCAATTTGAGACTCGCAGTCATTTATCTATGGCTCTCATTTTGTTAAAACTTTATTATGAAAATCCACTTAAACAGGTGAACTACTTTAAGTGACTTTTCCCATTTTAGATTTGAACAGAAGATCTTAAGCTTAGAACCACTTAGAATAGAATCCAAGAGGATGCGAGGGACGGCAAAGCCCTCAAAGCAGGCGGTGTGGGTGCCCCGGGCGGGAATCTGGAGCCTGCCTTGTGCCCCCCAAATCTGCCCTCCACCTGGGAGGTGCGCCCCAACGTACAAGAGATGCAGAGGCCGAGGCTCTGGCTGTGTAGGAAAGCATCTTGTGTCACAGCTTCAGGCTCCAGCCGACTACTTGCAGAGGAGGCACGCCGCGAGCGCAACCTTTGAGGTGGCCGGTCACGGGCTGCCTGTAGAGAAAGGGCCTGCCACTCGCAGTGCATCCCTGCCACCCCACAGCGCCTCAGGCGTAGAAGATGAGCTCGGGGATCTGCCCGCCCTGGACCCCGGTCCCGTTGGTGCTGTCGGAAGAGCACTGGAACTGGAAGGTCACCTTCCCGCACTGCACCTCGGTCATGCCCTCCTGCCCAAAGTAGCTGAGCTCACTGCCATCCAGGACGGCGCTGGCGGTGTAGAAGGTGTCCTGCTCCACCTGCACGGGGTGTTCAAACCAGACTGAGAAGGTGCTGCTGGAGCCGTCGGAGACAAACGTGGTCAAGTTCTGCGCCAGGACCACCCCCAGCCGCTTGAGTTCAATCTTCACGCTATACTCCGCTCTCCCAGAGCTAGAGCCGTACAAGCCCAGCCCCGCAATAAATACTCTCCTGTCCACGGCAAACTGGATGCTGTCGCAGCGGCCGCGGTAGCGCCACTGGTTGCTGCGGTAGGCGGAGGACTGGAAGCGGTGGCACCTCTGTGGGGCGAGGCCCTTCCTCTTGGTCAGGGGGAATTCGAGGAGGGGCTTGTTGGCCGCCGTGTACCACAGGAAGATGTTGTGGGTCTCCTCCAGCGTCAGGATGTCCGACTGGGCGGCGCCGTTGGCAAACTCTTCCAGGGTCATAGTTGGAATTCGGACCAGGTAGAGGGCTGGCCCCAAAACATGCCTCTTGTTGCGCGGGGTGGCCGGCAGGCCCTGCCTCTTGCACTCTGCCTCGGCCCAGCTCAGGACTGCCTCGAAGACCACAGCCTCCTTGGTGTTGAGGGCCTCCCGCATCACGATGATCTCCAGCGTCTGCCAGTCAATTTCACAGAAGCCTTCGGACCTCAGGGCCATCTCAGCCTGAGCATCGATGACCTCCCAGCAGCGCTGGGTCAGCTCGGGCTCCTCAAACAGCCGGCTCTGGGACAGCAGCACACAGGCGTTTTTGGCTTCCAGACTCGTCTCCAGGAAGTTGACACAGGCTTTTGCTAACGCGGGGACAATGTACTTCTTGGCGGCATACAGAGTGGCCAGCACCGTGTCAGCTTCCAGGTCAATCTCGTCACTGTACATGTACCTAGGCAGGACGGGGCCAAGTCACAGGCCGCGTGGGGCACGCCGCGCACCCAGGGCCTGGGAGAGGAGCCCTCCATCCTTGTGGACTTCAGGAGGCTGCAGGCAGCTGGCTGGCGGAACCAGGCAGCGAGGAACCGCCCCATCCTTGCACCCTAAGGAGGCAGACTTACTTTAACAAGATGAGAAAAGCTGTAGGTTCCACGTCAGGGATGTGGATTTCTGACTTGACTTCTGCCAGGTCCCCGTAAAACATGGCATAAAAGACAGAGCTACCCACGGCCAAGACATACTGTGGATGAGAGAGAGAGCTGCCCTGAGCCCTGGGCCCTCCCTGCCCCCAGCGGCTGCCACACCCGGGAAGAGGGCCGTCCATACTCGGGGAGGCGGCCGGTCGCCTTTGGGAGCTCAAAGGGCCGAGCCTCTACCAACCTTGTGGGCAGGCACCCTCCGGGCCGCGCCCGGGGGCCCCACGACGAAGTGCACGTCGGCCATGAGCTCGTTGTTGAACATCAGCGCGTTCCTGCAAAGGGCAGAGGCACAGGACACGGCTCGGGGCTCGGGTCGGCGCGGGGCGCGGACAGGGGCGGGGGCGCAGGTCCGGGCTCACCTCTCGCGCAGGGTCGGGTGGAAGGACTGCCAGTTGGGGCTCTCCAAGTTGTTGTTGTCGAGTGCGGGCGGCGCGGGCGCGGGCGGTGGCAGGGCGGGCAGCGGGGCGCTGGGCCGTCCCTTCCTGCCCGCGGCGGCGGCGGCGGCGTTGCTGTTGGCGATGTCCGTGGCGGTGGCGGCCGCGGCTGCGGCGCCGGTGGGCGCGTAGAGCTCCGCGGCCATCTTCGCGGGCAGGGCGGCCTCCGCGCGCGGGGGCGGCGCGCCGTGCGCCCTCGCGCCGCGCCGGGGCCTCGGGGGCGGCTCTGCGAGCACTAGGAGCGCGGTGAGGCACTGCGCCACCCGGCCGTGCAGGCAGGCCAGGGGCAGCAGCATGGGGCCGCGGCGGCCCTGCGCGCGGGGGGCCGGCCTGCCCGGGGCGGCGGGCGCTGCTCCCTCGCGCCGCCCCGCCCGCCGGCCGGAGCCTCCAGCCCGCCCGCCCTCGCCCGCACCGCCGCGGCGCCCGCGCGTCACGCCGCGGCGCGGCCCCGCCCCGCGCGGTCGACGTACTCGCCTGTGGCTCCGCCCCCTGCCCGGCTGCGCCCCGCGCGGCCGACGTGCTCGCCCGCCCCCTGTCCGGCCCCGCCCCGCCCCGCCCCGCCCCCCCCCGCCCCGCCCCGCCCCGCCCCGCCCCGCCCCGCCCCGCGCGGGCGCTTGCTGGAATCCGGCCGCGAAGATGCGGGAGGGACCGTGTGGGCGCGTGCCCGCGGCGGGACGGCCGGCGGCGGCTTTGGTGATCTTGGCGTGGTCCGAGCTCCTACGTAGGGGCTGCCCCTCTTCGAGGCCCACCCTGCAGCCTGCGCGCCTGTGCTGTCCGGAGTCCGTGGGACTGTCAGGGGCGGAAGGGACGGGATGAACTCCCGGAGAGACGACCCCCTGGGCGGCCGTCCTAACTAACAGGTGAAGTGCTGTCTCACGGTGGGTTTGAGTCCCTCACGGTCAGTGATGTGGAGCACCGCGTCAGGTGCTTGTTGGTCACCTCTGTGTCTCTGGAGAGAAGTCCCTTGGACTCCTTTGTCTCTTTTTGAATCGGGTTGGTTTTGTCATTGCTGAGATTTAGGCGTTCTCTGCATATTCTGGAGATTCATCCCTTACCGGATGCATGATTTGCAAACACTTCCTCCTGTTTTGTAGGTGGCATTTTTCACTCTGTTGACTGTTTCCTTTGCTGCACAGAGGGTTTTAAGTTTGGTATAGTCCCATTTGTCTGTTTTTGCTTTTGTTGCCTGTGCTTTTGGTGTCATATTCAAGAAGTCATTGCACATTCCAATGTCATGCTCTTCCCCGACGTTTTCTTGTAGGAGTTTTACAGTTTCATGTCGTACGGTTAGGTCTTTAATTCATTTGGAGTTGAGTTTTGTATATGATGTGTGAGATAAGGGTCCATCTTTTTTCTCTTGTATGTGGGTGTCCAGTTTTCCCAGCACCATTTGTTGAAGACGTTACCCCGTCCCCATTGTGTAGTCCTGGCACCCTTATCAGAGATCATGTGACCGTGCATGTGTGAGTTTGTTTCTGAGCTCTGTATTCTGTCCCATTGGTCTATAGATCTGTCTTTGTACCAGCACCATAGTGTTTTTGGTTTTATCTCCTAAAATTCTTTTCCTGGTGAAAATAATTTACTTATACATTTACTTTTCTTTATTACTTCTTTTTTCCTGTATTAATTTTTTTCTTAAGATGGAGGTTTTTAACCTTTTTTTAATGTTTCATTTGGCTTTAGAAGTAATATTTCCATTTCCCCTTTTTTAGCCCGCTTTGCAACGCTCATGTGATCTTTTTTTTTAGTTAGCTTTTTTTGAAGTACAGTTATTTACAATATCATGTTTCAGGTGTACAGCACCTTGATTCAATTATGTATAGATAAATACGTATATACATATATATGTGTACTTTTTCAGATTCTTTTCCCTTATAGGCTGTTACAAAATATTGAGTATAGTTCCCTGTGCTTTACAGTAGGTCCTTACTGGTTATCTATTTTATATATAATGGTGTATATGTGTTAATCCCCACCTCCATCCCCCGCCCCTTCCCCTTTGGTAACCATAAGTTTTCTATGGCTGTGAGTCTCTTTCTGTTTTGTAAATAAGTTGGTTTGTATCTCTTTTGTATTTTTTAATATTCCACATATAAGCAACATCACATGGTATTTGTCCTTTTCTGGTTTACTTCACTTAGTATGATAATCTCTACGTCCATCCATGTTGCTGCAAGTGGCATTATTTCCTTCTTTTAAAAAAATTTTTTGGCTGCATTGGGTCTTCATTGCTGCACGCGGGCTTTCTCTAGCTGCGGGAGCAGGGGCTTCTCATCGCGGTGGCTACTCTTGTTGCGGAGCACGGGCTCTAGGCGTGTGGGCTTCAGTAGTTGCATCACACGGGCTCAGTAGTTGTGGCTCGCAGGTTCTAGAGCGCAGGCTCAGTAATTGTGGCGCACGGGCTTAGTTGCTCCGTGGCATGTGGGATCTTCCCAGACCAGAGATCGAACCCATGTCCCCTGCATTGGCAGGTGGATTCTTAACCACTGTGCCACCAGGGAAGTCTCTTTTTCTTTTTTATGGCTGATTAATATTCCATTGTATATGTGTACCACATCTTCATCCACTCCCCTCTCAATGGACATCTTGGCTACTGTGCATAGCGCTGCTGTGAACGTCGAGGTGCATGTGTATCTTTTCCTGATATATGCACAGGATTGTGATTGCTGGGTCATATGGTAACTATATTTTTAGGTTTTTAAGGACCCTCCATACTGTTCTCCATAGTGGCTGTACCAGTTTACATTCCCACCAACAGGGTAGGAGGGTTCTGGGTTCCCTTTTCTCTATACCCTCTCCAGCATTTATTATTTGTAAAGTTTTTTTTGTTGATGGCCATTCTGACTGTTATGAGGTGGTACCTCGTTGGAGTTTTGATTTTCGTTTCTGTAATAATTAGTGATGTTGAGCAGTTTCTCATGTGCCGGTTGGACATCTGTATATTGTGTTTGGAGAAACGTCTATTTAAGTCTTCTTTTTTGCCTGTTTTAAATATTTCACTTTGTCAGTTTTTTATTTAACTACTTAGTTCATTATTTTGTCCTTACCTAAGCACTTAAGTCTGTTAAGTTACCTAGAAAATTGTTCTTTAATTTCCTAATAGTTTGTCTGGAGGTGAGGGGGCTGTGTACCCTTGTCTTGCTAATTTTTAGTTTTCTTGCCCTTGAGGTCAAAGGGCACGTCCTGTGATATTTCTGTTCTCTGGGATGTAGGGAGGGTTTCTTTGTTCTTTAATACACGGTCAATTTTCATAACTGTTCCACAGACTTTGGAAAAGAATGATTACTTTTTGTAAGGTACTGACTTTAGAACATATTTGTTAAATTGAGCCTATGGTGATGGCATCCAGTTCCCCATTTGGTCTTTTTTTTCCCGTAAGCCAGTCTGTCAAATTTGAGGGAATTGTGTTAAAAATCTCATATCATTGTGGTTATGTTAAAATCTCATATCAAGTGTGGAAAATTCTGTTTCCAACACTTCTTGCTTTATTTAATGCTTTCTCTTTCCCGGCGTGTCTACAGATTTGTGACTGTCCTGTCTTCTTTAAGATTATCTTGTCCTTTCCATCATAAGAAACATTCGTCTGTGTCCCTTTCAGTGATCCCTTGCCCTGAGTCCCGTGTTGCTGCTCCCTTCACAGCTGCCCTTTTTCTCCTGGTGACCTGCTTCACGGGTCCCAGCATAGCCTTTTGATCTTCACCTTTTTGCATTATTTTTAAGTGTCTCTTGTAAACACCATATCCTGGTTTTAGCGCTTTTGTGCAAGCTGATTAGGGAATTTAACTTACATTGTGGGATCTATACTTGTGGTTTGTTGTTTTCTCCTAGTTTTTTTTTGTCTTCTCCCTACTTTAAATGCCCCAGTCCATTCCACACCTATCCCAGACTGCTGGCATGTTTGCCTTGAAATTTTTACCAGTACTACAGTTTTCTATTTCAAGAACTAATCAGCGTCAAAGTTCCACCCAAATCAGGATGAGATCTTTTAATGTGCTTTTAATTTAATCCCCAGTTCTGATGGGTTTTGTTTTATTGTATATAACTAGAAACCTTAGCAATTATATTTTTAAAATATGTTTTCTCCCAATAATATCTTAAGCAACCAAATAACCCTCCAAAACCCCAAACCAACCCAAAACAAAACACCCACAGTGGAAGTAGGTGTAGCTCCAGAATGCCTGGGCTCGACTGACTCTGCCCCATCTTGGCCACCTTGTCGTCTCTGAAAAGGGGGTTAAGTGGTAGTAGCTGCCTGTTGTCAACCTAAAACAGCCAGTTACGTTACCAGCAACATGAGTTTACTCGGGAGAGGCAGGGGAATTGCAGTTCGGGACCCGCAAACTATAGCAAACCACAAGCAAGTCCTGCAACAATGGAGAGGAGCCTTCCTTTATTGGGGGGCGGGGGGGGCGGGGAGGAAGTTGGGCGGGGCTGCTTTGAAAGTTTTCCAATCTCCATTGGAGGAAAGTGAGAGTTGAGGGTGTGGCGGTTTCTCATTGGCTGGGCTGTTGCTGGGCCGGGAGAAAATCTTCCTTCCTCTTCCCCGGGTAGCGCACCAGCTTCTTCCTGCCCAGAAGCGCAAAGCAAGCTGGGAAGGAGGGCCTGGTGTGGGAGCGCCTCCTTCAGGGCTTCCTGCCTCCGTTTTACTCGAGGTTGCCCTTAATTTCTACACTGTGTTGGCTGGGCTGAGCTGGGTGGCTGTTAGGATCCGGCTGGCATAAGGCAACCAAGAGGCACTGTTCCGCTCCCTACGCCACCACAGCCTCCTCGGTCAGTGCAGGGGAGTGTCCGCCTGAATCCATGCGGTCCCGGGCAACCCAGGCTGCTTCAGGGGTGGCTGCCAGTCGCTGTGGCCTCAGAAACCTTCCCTGGGTCCTGTATGTGAGCCAAGGCCGGCAGGGATGGAAGAGGTGCTCGTAGGATCTGTGGGGCTTCCAGGGACCAGAGCTCAGTCATGAATGCCCTGTAGATGTAGGGAGGCCAGGAGAAGTGGGCAGGCTGGGGCCCAGAAGGTTGGTGCTGGGTGTTGGCAAACAGCTGGGGTCTCTGACACACCTGCTTGCGCTGCTGTTGGGGGTGTCAGAGATGAGCTGACCAGTTCCCTTTCCTCCTGTGCCTCCCAGGGTCTTCCCGACCTGCCCTTCATCCTCCTCCGTCCGCCTGTACACACCTGCTTCCAGGCCAACCCGTCCCCTCCTGGAACCCCCTCCTCGGGCCTCCGCCACGGCCCCCTGAGCACAACCTTCCTGGATGATCTTGTCCAAAGGAGGTCTCACCCCGCTATTCTCTGTCATAGAGCTCTGTAGGGTTCCTTCAGTTGCCTATGGCAATCCAGACGCTTAGCTGAATTGAGTAAATTACTTGGTGGTTTTTGCCCGCTCTGTGAAGCTTCTAGCCCAAAGCTGCGTGAGGAAGTGCTGGTAAGGAGGGAGAGGGTGTGTGTGCAGGCGGCTCTGGTCCCTCCTGAGCCGGGCTGACGCTCCCTTAGTGAGAGACGTGTTCATCTGAAGAGGTGCACACGCCCGTAGACAGGAGGGCAGACGATATAAGCTGGCATTACACAAAAGTAAGTGCAGAAAATAAGTACGTAAAAAATTGGCTGACTCACAGCAGTCCACGAACTGCCAAATGAAGCAGCTGGGTTTTGTGTATGTGTCTGCAGGAGCGTGTGCGATGTGTACGCGGGCTTGGGGCCCCCATGTCACGCGGCAGGGCACGCACATCCTGCCCACCGGCTCCACTCTGGGTGCAGCAGCCACCCGGCCGCAGTGTCTACAGCTGCTCCAGGAGGCTGCGTGTCCAGGAGGGGGGCTCGTGTCGGAGGAAAGGGGCCCTGGGGAGCCTGTGCAGTGGAAGGGCGGGGCGGGGGGGCACCTGTCGCACCAGGTGGGTTTCCGTGTGCGCCAGATGTGGAGCACATGCACCGCGGGGCCTCCTGGCGCTGCACACTCCTGTTCCAGGGCGCGTACGGCTGGCTGAGGTGCGTGTCTTCCGCAGACCCCTGCCTGTACATCCCGCGCTTCGCCCACCTGCTGGAGTTCGGTGACAAGAACCACGAGGTGTCCATGACGGCCCTGAGGCTCCTGCAGAGGATGAAGAGGGACTGGATGCACACGGGCCGGCGCCCTTCGGGCCTCTGTGGGGCAGGTAAGGCGGCCTCGGAGTCGCGCTGGCTGCGTCCCGCTGCCAGTGTGCGGGTGCTTTCTGTTCCGACTCTTCAGCAGGCCGAGCCGGTAGGTAGTGGGCTGTCACCAGGGCTGCCTGCTGGCCTCGCCTGCCCGGCCCTCACCCGGCCCTCGGGGACTTCCACCTGCTTCCTGTTGGCCTCCCCTCTGTCTTGGGGAGCAGGCAGGACCCTCAGAGGCCAAGCGGGCTGCCAGGCTTCCTGGCCTTGACCCCAGGCTTGAATGTTGAGGTGCAGCCGTGCTGAGTCATTGCTGCAGAGGGCACCCCGGGCTTTCGGGCTAGCTCCCCGTTCCCCAGAGGACAGTTGTCTCATCGCCCCTCCAGGTGGCAGCAGCCCACAGACGGCCCTCCTGCTCTGTTCCTGACGCTCCCTGGACCTGGAGCCCCTCCCCGGGAGGGCCGTTACCCTTCCTCTTAGCCTCTTACCTTGGCCCACAAGGTCGAGTCCACTCCTTTCCAGAGCGCTCAGCAGCCAGCAGGATCAGTGCTTCCTGAGATGCATTTTCCATCTCTAAGCCCAACTCCCGAGTTTGCAGTCCAGAATCTGGGCGCCTCCTAGGGTCCAGCCAGTTGTGGTCACCAGCACAGCACACCCGGGCCCACTCCCTCTCTCCCCGATCCCTGGCTTGTCCATCACCAGCCAGCGTTTCTCACACAGGTCACCTCAGAGTTCACTCGTTTGCTTTGAGAGGTTTACACAAAGTTCTCAAAAAATGTATTTTAATTTTTCTCGCGTTTAAAAAGGGAATGTGCGGTACTTCTTACGTTTTTAAAAATTATTGTATAATTGCCTGCAAAGCGATTGGTGGATCTTAGGTGTTCTGACAGTCGTGCAGACCGTGCAGCACCGCCCACAGTAAGGTGAGGAGGACGGTGTCGCCCCAGGGGCTCCCAGAGCACCCTCTGGCACTGTCTTTCCAGCTGGTCGCACTATGGGGTCATCAGCCCTCTGCGCACGGGATCGGTCCTGTTTTGGACAGGAGCACCCTGTTTCTGAATTCTCCATTGTGTTCCTTTCCAGCACTTCTAGTTGCAGCTAGGATGCATGATTTCCGGAGGACGGTCAAAGAGGTCATCAGCGTGGTCAAGGTGTGCGAATCCACGCTGCGCAAGAGGTGGGTCGCTCTTGTCACAGCCGGGGGCTTGGGCAGGCTTCCCTGCACAGCGTCTCAGTCCGTCCAAGTGGTGGACCCTTTCTTCCACCCTGTCGAGGTGGACAGTGGTTTGAAAAGTCACCCTGACTCACAGGTCAGGAAACAGGTACTGAGAGTGGCCTCGCCTGTGTCCTGGCTGGTGCAGCCTGAGTGACCGGTCTCTCTGGAGGAAGCCAGGCTCAAGCAGAGGGCCACTGTGTCCTTGTAACGGAGTGGTCGGGCGAGCCTCTGCTTTGGGTACCGTGTTCACAGGGTCATTACGGCAGCTCCAGCGGAGCTCCACGTGGACTGTGACGAGAGAGGCACCGGCCCAGAGTCGCTGGCACAGCCGTCAGCACAGGGTATTTACCCTGAGTCTGGAGCTCTTGATGGCTGTCTTTCAACTGAGATCATATCCTGTGGCAGTTTTCAAAGGCAGAGGGAAATTTATTTTGCTTATTTGAACTCTGGTTCTCTTTAAAAATTTCTGTTGAACATTTTGAAGATTGTATAAAATGTAGGAAACGGACAAGAATTAATTATGGCCGGGCACACTGCAGCGCAGGAGCCCTGCCCGCCTGGGACCCGTGGCTCAGCCGCCTTCCTTCTGGGGCCTTCTTGAGTCTACCTGTGGGAGCAATGAGGGTGCCATGCCTTTTTCTCCCTGGGGCCCAAGCTATGGGCAGGATAGAGTAGGGGCTGAGAGGCTGCCGGACAGCCCCCGGGCCTGTGCTCACAGCTGTGTGTGGCAGGGTGCTGGGCCTGGGAACCAGCACCCCTGAGGGACTTTTGTAAACGGGGTGCTGGGTTTTTTTAAATTTGTTTTATTTATTTTTTGGCCGTGTTGGGTCTTTGCTGCACGTGGGCTTTCACTAGTTGCTGCAAATGGGGGCTACTCTTCGTTGCGGTGCACGGGCTTCTCATCGCGGTGGCTTGTCTTGTTGCGGAGCATGGGCTCTAGGCGTGTGGGCTTCAGTAGTTGTGGCACGCGGGCTCAGTAGTTGTGGCTCGTGGGCTCAGTGGCTCCGCGGCATGTGGGATCTTCCTGGACCAGGGCTCGAACCCGTGTCCCCTGCATTGGCAGGCGGATTCCCAGCCCCTTTGCCAGCAGGGAAGCCCTGGGTGCTGGTTTGAGCGCTGTTCTCGGGCACCATCTTCCCTTTCAAGCGTCTGTTTCAGGCTCACGGAGTTTGAAGATACCCCCACCAGTCAGCTGACTGTGGACGAGTTCATGAAGGTCGACTTGGAAGAGGAGTGCGACCCCCCGTCGTACACAGCTGGGCAGAGGAAGCTGCGGATGAAGCAGGTGGGCTGCACGCCCGTTTCCTGCTCTTCCTTCACAACAGTGGCTTAGCTACGAAGACTGAAGGGGGGGCCAGGGTGCACCACACTGAGCGCAGTCCCTCCTGGGCCCCGAGCCATCTCATCTGCTGATGGGGTCTCCCCAGACCCCCCCTCAGTGCATCCCATACAGTTTCCGGGGCAAGCCGCCTTCCTGAGGGCCCTGGTGCTCATGTCTCTGGGGGCCTGAAGCCCGAGTCCCTCTCGTCAGGCTGGGGACCTGCGTTGGGGTCGAGAGGCCTCCGGGTACTGGCAGGCACCGCTCTCGCTCCTCTCATTAAATGCATTCGTTCTGTGCCTTTTCAGCTGGAACAGGTCCTGTCAAAACAGCTGGAGGAGGTGGAAGGTAAGCAGCCCATCTTAATGTGCGGGTGCTCCAGGTCCTTACAGGAGCGGACTGTATGCTTGCTTTCAAAAAAAAACATTTTATTTATTTATTTGTTTCTTTGTTTGTTTGGTTCCACTGGGTCTTCGTTGTGGTAGACAGGCTCCTTAGTTGTGGCTCACGGGCTCCTTAGTTGCGTCATGCATGTGGGATCTAGTTCCCTGACCAGGGATCGAACCCGGGCCGCCTGCACTGGGAGCGCAGAGTCTTAGCCACTGGGCCACCAGGGAAGTCCCCTGTGCTTACATTTTGCTGTTAATTTATTGCTTCAGGGGAAATATCCAGCTACCAGGACGCAATTGAGATTGAACTAGAAAACAGCCGGCCAAAGGCAAAGGGGGCCCTTGCCAGCCTGACGAAAGATGGTGAGTCCAGCCACGTCTCCTCGCCCACTGGCTCGGTTCAGCCGTGTCCGGCACCTGCCCCTCCTGCCGCCCCCACCGTGGCCGTGCGTCCTGTCTCTTGGCTCCACCCCCGCCCCAGGCCTCCACGCACCAAGCTGGGCGTCAGCTGCTCCCAGGACACCCCGAGCCACCCTGCCCCCAGCAGCTCCGGGGCGGCCGAGTCTTCCGGACCAGTCTCCTGTCCCCGTTGCCCTCAGGATACTCACTCATTGGCAGACGCTGCCTGTGGGAAAGAGCGCGCCCTGCTCCCGTGGCCGCGGCCCACACAGCCCTCCCCGCTGCCGCCTCTCCCCGCGTCCCATCGCAGCTCTTGTGCACCCCCGTTTCTGGTTTGGGGCCTCGCGAAGCTGCCGTGAGCCCCCTCGGACAGATCTCTTTGTGCACGTGTGGTTTCCATTTCTCCCACGTTGCCTCCCTTGCCGTGCTCCAGGGACACCCCGGCTGGTTCGGGGCGCCCCCTCCGCTCACACGCTGCGGGTCCGCGGCCGGCGCCCTCCCACCCCCTCTCTGGCTCACAGGACAGGGACGGGTGCTGAGTAAGCGTCGGTTCCATCAGTCATCCAGTCTGGAGGGCGAGCACCTGCTCACCGCCTCTTCCCTGGGGTTTGTAGCTGCCCTTGTTCAGTTTCTCGCCCGGCCTTTAGAGTCATCCTGGCCGCTGCCTGCGCCAGCCCAGCTCTCCACTCTGTCGATCACCTGGGGCAGGTTGGCGCCTCCTCCCCCCGAGAGCGCGAGTGGGGTGTCTCCCTCCCGGGGGTTTTCTTCCGAGTCCGAGGCCTTGCCTCAGGTGCTTCGGGTCCCAGCCGCACTGCCTTCTCTGTTGCTGCCGTAAGTGGCGTCTTCAGCGGCGGCGTTTGTGGAAGATGCTGATTCCTAGGTGCTGCTTTCATGCTCCTGGATGTTAGGGATTCTGCTACTGCTCTTAGTACTTCTCAGTTCATCATTGGATTATTCAGGTAATTGGTGAGTTAGGTCGTCTACAGATAGTGGTGTTTTACTGCCCTTCACGATTTTTAGGCCCCTCCTTTCTAGCTCTTGCCTAGTCCATTGCTTGACCCTTAAAGACCGTGCTGAGTCTTGCCTGTGGCAACGGGCGCGTCATCGGCTTCCCTGCGAGGCCTCTGTGCTGCCCGGGACACGCGCCACACGCTTCGGGCTGAAGTAGCACATTGTCCTGTAAAGGACACACCCACCGCCGTTTTCACTGAGCCGTCCGTCCCGTCTCAGCCGTCGGGGAGTGTTTCTGATGTCTGCAGGGTCTGCGGAGAGAAACCCAGGGTTCTCCTGGGTCGATGAATGTGATCCGTCATTTCCGCAGTGTCCCGTGGTTCTGGGAAGGCCTTGCCTGGCCAGACGGTGTGCCTCTCTGTTCTCAGGCTGCCACAGCATCCCATCCAGGCACAGGTTTGGACAAACTTGTATCTTACGATACTTTTGCCTTTATTGTTTCTCTGGTTGATTTCATCTTTATCCTTTCTTATTCTGCATAGTTCTTTCTGTGTTTTTAACCTAGCTAGGTTGTTGGTTTCCCATTCAAGCAGCTCTTGCACTGATTTATGAGGCCTGCTGCCTTCCTGTACACTGCTGGTGATTTCCGCTTCCGTCTGCTCTGTCCTCCTCACAGCTTCTCTCCCTGCTGTAAACTGAGGTCGCTGCCAGGCTGGTTCCCTCTGACGCACGCATGCAGGGCAGGGCCCGAGCGTCGTCGGAGCTGCGCCCGCCGTCCTGGCACCCGGCGCTTCGCGCCACCCGCAGTCGCGGCGCACATTTGTCTTGGTGCTAAGAGTCAAGCGAGGGAGTTAAGAGCTGGGGCGGGGCTTTTGCTTTCTGATTTTGTTGTTAACTTCCACACGCGCCGCGTTGCGGCCGGGTGTGCTGCTGGCGCTGTCCCTCCCCTGTGCCATCGACTCAGGTGCGCTGGTTGGAGACACCAGTGGTGCTTGGGAGGAGGCCCCCTCTGCTCCCATCCAGCTGGGCTGGGCTCTGTGTCTGTCGGGGCGTCTCACTGGTCACGTCGTCAGTTTTGAGGTCCTCTTGCAGACAGAGGTGGCCGCCGTGTTTTAGCTGAGGCTGGCTTGTTTTTGGTGCCTGGCGCCCTCCGCGGCCTGGGGGCACGCCTGGTGGTCCCTGCTCTGCCTGCCGCACCTCTTCCGTCCGTGTCCTCCTCTTCTAGAAGCAGAGAATCGGGCTCTGCTTTCTGACCCAGCCTGCGAGCTTCTTCTCTCCCAGCAGTGGAAGCGAGCTCTTTTATGTCTGCTCAGGTGCCTTTCTGCTTGCTGTTCTCTGGACCTTGGGAAGCTCTGGCTTTTGTCCCAGTGGTGTCCTTCACGTGGTTTCTTCAGTCCTCTGTTTCTCGGGCAGCACCTGTTCGCACCTGCCCAGCCGTGGCGAGGATGCGGGCTCGCTCTCCTGCCCGCGCCCGGCTGCCAGTGGCCGCCGTCGCGCTTACCGGGCGCTGTGGAGGGGCCACTCATCTCCTGCTCCAGTTCCAGCTTTTCACACGCTTCCCTTCTGGGGAGACCGTCGGGGACGTGTCCTCCTCCATGCCCCTGCGTTTGGTTATCTGGACCAGCTCCACGTTGCGTCTGTTGTCTCAAGAAGGAAGGGCCGGGCCTGGCCCGCCTTGGCCGCGGGTCTTGCTCCTCGGATCCGTTGCCGCCTCGCGAACAGCCCCTGAGCCTCCAGCCCTGGCGAGGAAGCCGCAGCTCCCGCGTCCCCTTCTCTGCGGTGAGGACGGAGGCTGGGCTGGAGGAGGGGTGGAGGAGGACGTGGGCCACGGACGCAGGTACGAGTCCTTCCCTGCGGAGGACGTGTCGCGTGCATGCAGGGCGCTGGGCCCTGGGACCCCACGGCGGACAGAGTGGACCGACCGATGTCCTCCCTCTGCTGGCCCTCCTGTGGGATGTCTGGTGACACACACGGTAATGGCGTGGGCTTCCAAGCAAGGGGCCGAGAGGGTGTGAGGGAGCTGTGCGCGTGGTCGGGGGTGTGTATTCCAGGCCCAGGCCCTGGCGAGTGCCCACCCCGGTGTGCAGCTGCCTCCTATCGCTGGAAATTAGTCATGTTGTTTACGTACGTGGGATCGTGTAGTGTGTACCCTGTTTCTCTCCTGGCTTTTTCACTCGGTATAGTTGTGAGCCATCCGTCGCTAGATCAGCCCTCTTTGTGGAGTGGTGGTCCCCGAGTGCACCCAGTCCTGGGTGGAAGGACCCTGGGATTATTTCCAGTCTTGGACTGTTGCACGTAACCCGCTGTGAACATTCGTGTAGCTGTCTTCGTTTTTTTTTTTTTAATTAATTAATTAATTTATTTATTTCTGGCTGCGTTGCATCTTCGTTGCTGCATGTGGGCTTTCTCTCGTTGCAGTGAGCGGGGGCTACTCTTCGTTGTGGTGCACGGGCTTCTCTTGCTGCTGAGCGTGGGCTCTAGGTGCGTGGGCTCAGTAGTTGTGGCTCGCGGGCTCTAGAGCGCCGGCTCAGTAGTTGTTGCCCACGGGCTTCGTTGCTCCACAGCATGTGGGATCTTCCCAGACCAGGGCTTGAACCCATGTCCCCTGCATTGGCAGGCAGATTCTCAACCACTGCACCATCAGGGAAGCCCTAGAGTTCCCAATTTTGATGAAATCTGACTTATCAGCGCTTTATTGATTCTGCTTTCGGCGTCACGTATAAGAAGTTTTTGTTTAATTCGCAGTCACCTGTCTTCCCATTGTTTCTCTGGAATGTTTCTGGTTTTAGCTGTTAGGCTCACAGCTGATCCCTTCTGAGTGAACCTGTGCGTCGCGTGTGCGGTGTGGACCGAGGCCCGTTCACGGGCGGGTGGGCGTTGGGCGTCCTTGGGACGAGGCGCGTCTTCTGGAATAAGTGCCTTTTGCTGCTGGGCGGAAACGCTCCTCTTCACCAGGCGGGCCCTCTGGCCTCCTGCCTGGTTAACACGTGGTGCGTGAAATTGTGTCCCTAGGCTCCGTTGAGGACACCACATCCAGCTTATTTGGTGAGGAGGACGCTGAGGATGAAGAGCTGGAGGCCGCTGCCAGCCACCTGAACAAGGACTTTTACCAGGAGCTCCTTGGTGGAGGCATTCCTGGCAGCTCGGAGGCGGCAGGAGGCCCTGAGGGAGGCGGTAGGCCCCCCGCCCTGGAGTCCCTGCTCGGCCCTCTGCCCACTGCGGCCAGTCTGGGCATCTCGGACTCCATCCGAGAGTGCATCTCCTCCCAGAGCCGGGACCCCAGTGAGTGCCCAGGGACTGGGGGAACAGGGGGGATGGAGAGACGGTGGGGGGCTCCTCCAGGCGGGTGGGGTGGGGTTTCCAGGCCTGGGTCATCCCCGCCTGCCTGTGGGAGTTGGAGGTGCTGCTTCTGAGGGGCCTCCTAGAAGGGTGGGCTTGGGAGGGGCACTGCCAGCTCTGCCGCAGGCTGTGTGAGCAGTCAGTGACCCCAGCTGTGCTGATGCCTGAATGCCACAGAGCTTGTCAGCATCTCCGGGACCCGCCTCCGCTGACCAGAGCCCTCAGTTAGGCCGGGCTGTGGCTGGAGGCTCCTTCCTGCCCCTGTGCAACTCGGGAGGCCTCAGTGCAGAGGGGCCACGGGGACAGACTGGCATCCCCTGCCCGCACCTTTGCACCCAACCTGGTGGGAAAGTGTCGGCCAAAGGCGGCATCTCCACTGGTCAGACGGATGTCACTTGCTGGGCTCCAGTGCCTGCAGTGCCGGGGTGCCCGCGCAGGGGCCCAGCTCTTCCTCCCCCAGGGGGGCCTGGTGTGCAGGCAGCTCCAGGAGAGCGGTGGGTTTGGTCTTGTCGCATTTTCACCGTAAGGTGGGCCCTGCTTCCTCTCCTCTGGGCACCAAGGGCTTGTCGTCTGTGTGCAAGGAACCTCTGTGAGAGGGACACTGCTCAGGTGTTCCTCCCGTGCCCTGTGGCTGGGCGTGGCGATGGGTGGTCATACGCCTACCCTGGTGGCGGTGGTGGTCTAGAGGGGAGAGGGATGTGACACAGACCCAGCCCATCAGTTAGGTACACGTGGGTTGTACCCCAAAGGGGCTGCCATATGAGTGGAACCCGGGGCAGGTCCCACAGTGCACTGAGCAGAGGGCATGTGCAAAGGCCTTGAGGCAGCTGGGGGGCACTGCAACCTGGACAGAAAGAGGCCAAGCTGGCTGGAGCTGAGAGAGCAAGGGGAGCAAGGCTGACCGCAGAGGGGCGTGGGGGTGTGTCCGAGCGCCCAGCCTCAGCCGCGGAGCGGCAACGTGACAGGAGAGCATCCCTGACAGCCTGCTGGCAGGAGAGCATTCCCAGTTCCCGTCGGGCTGGAACCAGCAGGACGGGGCAGAGAACCGTCGGATGACGAGGGGCAGCCCACGGGAGGGGCAGCCCACAGGAGGGCCAGCCCCGGTTTCTGGGCCGTGCAGGTTGTGCTGTTGACCAGCGGGGGCAGGAGGGTGGTGGCCGACAGGTTTTGGGGGTGTCCTGAGCGTGGTCCCGGAAGGCTCTCCAAGGTCCCCTCTCTCGGGCTTGTTGATCTGAAAAGCGCTCTATACGGGAGAGCGTGAGGACTGGAAGGTCTTCCGAGTTAGCATCGCGCCTCCTCCGCAAGGTGCTGGGGTGTCGCCTGGGCCTTTGCCCCGCACTCGCAGGAGTGGGGCCGGGAGGAAGCGGGTGCTAGAAGCCCTTGGCCGCACCCCGGAGTCCTGAGACGGCCCAGGTGATGTATGCGTTCATTTAACTGGACGTCGGCCCTAAACGCCAGGCTGTGCTTCCCTTTAGAAGATGCCTCCGGGGACGGTGAGCTAGACCTCAGTGGCATTGATGACCTCGAGATTGACAGGGTAAGCGCCGTGAGCTCTCAGTGGCCTTTCCGGGGGTGCTGGTTGGGGTCCGTGGGGTGCCAGGCTGTGCCCCATTGGGAAGCTCCTGTGGGCTGGGGGCACAGCTCCCTATCCCCCTGGGCCTGCCGTCGTTCGGACGGGCTCTTAGCAGTTTGTCCAGCAGTGCTTGTTCCCTGGCAGGCGGGAAGCCTTTCCCCTGATTTGTCACCAGTCACCTTGTGCCTGAGGCCACCTGCGTGTTCTTAAGTCGGCGTCTTGAGCCCTCACCTCAGTTCCTTCTCCGGGACCTATGTCCCTACGCTCTGGCTGGCCTGGCTCCCGTGCCCAGGGGGACCGCAAACTGCCAAGAGTCGCGGGGCGTTGGCTGCGGGGTTGGTTCATGGATGTGGCCCTCAGGCCGGCCTGGAAAGGGTGAAGGACGCCGAGGTGTTAGCCGGGTCTCCACACACGTTCCGTCTTGGGTCGGAGGCCTGCTTCCTGACCAGTGTGTATGAAGGGGAGCACGTTGGCGGAGCTGAGCTCTGGGCGTGCCCTCTGACTGGTGCTGCGCTCTGCCCCAGTACATCCTGAACGAGGCCGAAGCCCGCGTGAAGGCCGAGCTGTGGATGCGGGAGAATGCCGAGTACCTGCGGGAGCAGAGGGGTGAGTGCCCCCCAGGCGTCCTGGAGCGCGGGCCCCATGCACCCCCACCCGCCCAGGCGCCCTGGGACGCGGGCCTCACGGACCCCCACCTGCCCAGGGGCCCTGGGGCGCCAGCCGTGCTGACCCCGCTCCTTGACCTTTCAGAGAAAGAAGCGAGAATCGCGAAGGAGAGGGAGCTCGGCATCTACAAGGAGCACAAGGTAGGGCACGGCCTCTTCCTCAGGGACCTGAGAGCTCCCGGCCGCCCAACCTGCGCTGTGCTGGCCTCCCACTGGCAGACGCCCGGCCAGCCCCCACCCCCACCCTGTGACCTGGGAAAGCCTGCTTGGGGCCCAGCCCGGCCGGGGCTCTGCACGGTGGGCTGTGGGCAGATTGCAGCTGCCCAGTGGCCCCTATAGCGCTGGACTGCCCGGGTGCCCCACTCTCCGGGGAGAGTAAGACTCCCCAGCCGACCCCGATTGTTTGAGCCCCGCTCCCACGTCCTGAGTGGCACCTGGCAGGTTCATAGGACCAAGACCTACAGGAAGCGTAATGTTGTGTTTCCATTGAGCCCAAGAAGTCTTGCAAGCGACGGGAGCCGATCCAGGCTAGCACGGCTGGGGAGGCCATCGAGAAGATGCTGGAGCAGAAGAAGATCTCCAGCAAGATCAACTACAGCGTGCTCCGGGACCTCGACAGCAAGGGCGGGGGCAGCCCACACAGGGAGGACGCCCGGCCTCAGGAGAGGGCTGGCGCCAGGAAGCTGTCTCGGCGGAAAACGCCAGCCAGGAGGAGCGGGGCTGATCCCGTGGCCAGCGTGGGGAAAAGGTACCGTGCCAGGCGGGCTGGGTGTCGGGCGGGCGCGGGGCTGCGGGGCATTCCCCACGTGTGTGCTGGGAACCAGTGTCGGTGTCCAGCGTGGCCCCCGGTGCCCTGGCCAGGAGCTGAGCAGGGTTTCAGCCCTGGAAGGGGTCCTGCTGCATTGGGGTCTGTTCTGTTTGAAGAGACTTGTGGGCCAGGCGCATTCTCCACCCCAGGGGTCCGTTCTCCCGGTAGGGCCCCCCCGCCTTGCTCTGCGCACTGCCTGCCCCTCCCCCATCCCGCTGCTCTCTCTGCCGAGGGAGAGCAAACCACTGATGGGGCAAGTGGGGTAGGGTGGGGAAAATACGAGCTCGACCACAGGGCCCTCCTGATGGCGGCTGGTGGGGCCACCCCTCCGCTGTGGAGCCAGGTCCTGGCAGCTCTGCAGTGCCCCTCGCCGCAGGCCGAGAGCCCCTGCCGCGGCCCAGGCTGGTCGGTGTGCCCGCAGCCTGGCTCCAGGCTATGCTCGAGGGGGATTCCAGAGGGGAGGGCCCTGTGGGGCTGCACTCCCACCACCCCACCCCCTCTCCTCTGTCGCTACCGTTTTCTAGTGCTGACTCATTTGAGAAGTAAAGATGTTCTGATTTGCATTTCTGTTCTCTAAAGTGGGAGTAATCATTTTTCGCAGTTTTTGCGACACTTTTTCTGTAATTTGGTGACCCCACTTCCTTGTTCCTCGAGTCCCCACGCCCCCAAGTCCCCAAGCACCCAGTACAGCCTGTCAGTGTCCAGACAGCTGGTCCTGGTCCTGTTGGGTGTCTCCGTGCTCCCTTTTTTTTTTTTTTTTTTTTTTTGCGGTACGCGGGCCTCTCACTGTTGTGGCCTCTCCCGTTGTGGAGCACAGGCTCCAGACGCGCAGGCTCAGCGGCCATGGCTCACAGGCCCAGCCGCTCCGCGGCATGTGGGATCTTCCCGGACCGGGGGACAAACCTGTGTCCCCTGCATCGGCAGGCGGACTCTCAACCACTGCGCCACCAGGGAAGCCCCCATGCTCCCTTCTGATGACAGGCACGAGAGTGGGCACTGCGGGAGGCCCACGCCCGCTCTCCTGGAGCCTGGGAAGCGCCCCCCCCCCCCCCCCCCCGCCTGGACGCGGTGTGGCCGCTGCATGTGCTCCCGGGTCATGGCAGGCAGCCTTGTCCTGTTCAGCCTGCCCTTTGGCGAGGGGGCGCCTCACCCGCGAGCTCGGCATCCCCTGCCCCCATCACCATGCACGGGGGTGAGGGGGGCTGCTTTCCCAGAGCTCAGGTGCAGCCTGTGTTTGTCAATGGAAGGTGCTGTGGCCGCACAGTCCGGCTGTTCCTTCGTGGACGTGGTGTTCGCCGTCCGGCCGTGAGCATTTTGGTGGCTGGCGCCCGCAGTGCATTTGCAAAAGTGGTGGGGCAGTGGCCCTGTGGGGCAGCCACGGGTCCTCCAGGCCACCGGCTGGCTGGGGCTGTGGGCTGAAGGGAGGAGCGTGTCCCCAAGTGCTCGCAGACCCCCCTGAGAGGCCCAGCCAGTCACCCGGCTGCACGCAGGACCGTGTGTGGACGGCTGCCGGATGCGCCTTGAGAGGAGGGCCCGAGACCCAGACCCACCTCCTGCCGGCCCTCACGTCAGGAGCCCCTCTCACCCCATCCGCTAACGGCGCGCTCTCCCAGCCAGGCTGGCTCTCGGTCGGTAGGGAGCACGCCACTGGCTCCCGCCTTCTGGGTTCTGGGGACTCTGGACTTCTCTGCTGGGCCTCAGGTTGTTACGGCTGTGGCTCCAAGCTCACGTCTCCCCAGGTGACAGGTGGGGACCCGGAGAGCCGTCCGTGTGGGAGGGGCTTCCTCTGAGCTTGGGCACAGCCTTGCGTGAGCTGCCGCCTTGTCCCCTCCAGGCTGCAGCCCCAGACCGTGTAGAGCGAGGGCTTCCTGTGAGACCCCGGAACCACTGCTTCCGACGCCCTCACGGGGCGGGCTGCCCAGACCTGGCCTGACGGGCCAGACCCCCGCCGTCAGGTGTCCACTGTCGGCGGCTGTTACGGGGTCCACTCCCCGTGTGCCCAGCGTTCATTGGCACGTCACAGCAGGGCTGGGCCAGATAGCTAGGAGGGTCCAGGGTAGCGGGTGTGCGGGGCTGGGGCCGCCGTGGGTGCAGCTCGATCACCTGCGCCCCCTCCCTGCCCCCGCCCATCTTCCTTCAAACTGTGCCCTGGAGGGAAGTGGCTGCAGTATGGGCTCTGGCCCTGCCCTGGCCACCCTACACAGGTCTGGTGGGCGGGTCCCTGGGTCTGGACGGCTCCTGCGGCCAGGGCTGGGAGGAGGACCTGCCTCATCTCCCGTGGGAGTCCCGCCGTCACACTTGGGCAGGTCAGCGGCATCCGGGGAGCCTTGGTGTGCGCCCCCGGCCCCTTGCAGTGGGTTTTGTGTAGAAAGCGCCTTGAGTTTTGTGTTTGGAGGGTCCGAGGGAGGAAGAACAAGCCCACTGAGGGGGGTGCTGTGGGCCTGGTGGGGTGGAGGGGGCAACCAAGGCTCTCAGGCTGGGAGGAGAGGGGAGGGGAGGGGTGGGGCGGGGCGGGGCAGGCTTGGGTCTTAGAACGTGCCTCTCCCCCTCCTCCTCTTCCAGCAACAGGGAAAACTCAGGATGGACCAGTGGGAGGACTGAACAGGGGTCTCCCACAGCAGCTGCTGCTCGCAGCCTCTACACGTTCTCCTGGAAGTATGGGGGGTGGCAGGGAGCAGATGGCCCAGGACCGCTTCAGAAAACAGCTGGCCTGGGGGACCTGGAGTGCCTGGGTGGCAGGGCAGTGTGATTCTAGTTTTTAATCCTTCATCAAGTATTGACGAATACATGGGGGTTCTGTCCAGAGGGACCTTCTGTCGCCCTGCAGAGTGGCTTCAATGAAATTTGAATTTGCTGCCAACATTTAAAAAGAAGCTTTCATACAAAAATCCAGATTTCCGGCTGCTTCTGGCTCCCCGCGCCCCCATCCCAGCACCCAGTGCTCGCCCAGGCCCCGGGGAAGAACCTTGCCTGCGCCGTGTCTGTTGGGTAGACGTGAAGAGGCCCAGAGGGCGGCCCATTCACCCAGCCACCTGCCCAGCCGGTGGGGTCGGGGGAAGGACAGTGCAGGGGCTGGGGCGGGGCAGGGTGGGCTGCCAGGCCTGGGTGGAGGAGGTGACAGGATAGCGCTTAGGGCCCAGGCGCAGCCACTGGGTGGACAAGACCCAGTCAGGGTGGTGCCATGGGAGCCTCAGTACACCGTCATCCTTTACATCTGGCCAGATGCTGCCATCAGAGAACGGGCCTTCCAGCGGGGCCGTGTCCTCGTGGCCAATGGTGCAGCCTGGGCTGAGGCCACGGTGCTGTGCTCTCTTCCAGGTTGAGGCCGATGGTGTCGACGCAGCCAGCTAAGAAGGTGGCCGTGGGAGAGGTGCGTTGTGTGGACGTAGCCGGGGGACAGGGATCCTTGGGAAAGAGCAGACGCCCAGCACCGCGTCTGTGAGCAGCGTGTCAGGGAGGGAGGGCCAGCACCGCTGCTCCGGCAGTCCCAGCCCAGCCCAGCCCAGCCCAGCCCAGCCAGGGGAGGCCTGAGGCCCAGGGGCGGCCCGGGGCCTGAAAGCCTGAGCCCACCAGTGTGTGCCAGCCCACGGCCATCGCAATCCTCCGTGTGGGAAGCCAGGCCCAGGTCCCAGGGTCCAGCGTGGTCAGTGGCCTTCCCTCTTTCCTTGTCTTGGGGTTCAAGGGTCTTCCCTTCTTATTGTTGGGGTCCTGGTCTGGCCTAGGAAACAAAAGGGAGAGGCAGGGCCCCTGCGGGGTCCCAGGGCAGCTGCAGGGGCAGGCTCGGGGGATCGGGTGTCCTTGCTGACCACTCTTGAAGGGTGGGGAGTGTCCCCCCTGCCCCGGAGAGCACTCCCCTGCGGTGGCCTGGGAGCCATGCTCTGTCCCCAGCTCACCCACTCGCCAGCAGGCCTTGCTCCCGAGTACCCCCTCCCTGGAAGCCGAGCCCGTCAGGCCCACAGCGGTCGTGGTGGAGAGTGGGCCAGTGTCGTACCACCCAGAGGAGGACGCGGACGAGGAGGACCCCGACGAGGAAGATGGGGAGCCCTGTGTCAGCGCCCTGCAGATGGTGGGCGGCGACGGTGAGCGGCCTCTGCAAGGGCAAGCGGCCGGGGCCGGGGCGGGGCGGGGGCTCCCGGAGGAGGCACAGGCCCCTGCCTGCAGATGATGGGCGGCGACGGTGAGCGGGTGAGAGCCTCCGCAAGCGGCCGGGGCGGGGCGGGGGCTCCCGGAGGAGGCACGGGCCCCTGCCTGCACCTCGGAAGGGAATTTGAACTGGCGTCTTACGATTGGCTGTATTGGTTTTGAGGCCCAGGCTGCTAGAAGCAGCTGGCCAGGACCTGCTTGCTGTGCAGACTGGGGGCTCTGGGCTGCCCGTCCAGCAGGAGAAAGGTTCCCACTCTCTGCATCGCTCACGTGGGCGCTTGCGCCCGGGACCTGCAGAGATGGAGGGACCGACGCGGTGGTCCCCGTCAGTGGTGGTGGGGCCCGTGCAGCTGTGGCCTGCGGGGCTGGGGCTGGAGCCTCGCTGGGGCGGCCGTGGCCTGGGGCGCCGCTCACGAGGTGGGCGGTGGCGGGTGCAGCGTGCGGCGCCTGGGCTGCTTGACCACGCGGCACCCCTCAGTGTCCATGACTCTTCTGTGCTTTGCAGATTACGGCTGTGACGGCGACGATGACGATGGCTACTGAGGCGTGACCTTGCTGCCGGCAGTGTTCTGAGGGGTCAGATGGGCCTCTGGGGCCAGCTCACAGGCGTGAGCGCCGAGACTTGGTGACAAGATGGGTGCCGGCCCGCCGGCCCTGCCGCCCTCTTCCACAGCCACACGCGGCCTTTGTGGTACTTGCTGTCTGTTGCGGCCGTGTTTTGAGCAACGTGAGGAGTGTTTCTGCCCAGCAAGGGGAGCCAGACCAGCTGTCTGTATCTGCTCAGAGGTGGGTCTCACGGCCCAAGAACCCTTGCAGGCGGCAATGTCGTGTCCCACGGAAGGAAACTAAGGCACAGGGAGCCCCAGCCACTTGTCCAAGTGCGTGGAGGGCTGGGCGGGCTCCAGGACCCTCCTCTGCCTGTGTGGAGCTGGGTTCCCTGCGCCCCTCACCTCCTTGCCATGTCTGAGAAGCACTTTGTGTCCCGCTGGTCCAGAATTGATTGTGTATCTCCAGCCGAAGTCCCCAGCCACCGCCTGGGCCCTGGGGACCCCACAGATCTGCACGGAAGAGCCTAGAGGCTGCTTGGCCAGCCGGCATCACTCGGCAGACACGTGCACAGCCACCGCGGGTAGCCTGCGTGGCCGGCCTGGGTGAGGGAGCCAGAGGTGCTTCCTGTCTGAGCTGCGATCAGGCTCGCCGTCCACAGAGGCATGGCCGGCAGAGGGGCCTCGAGCTTGGCAGCCCTGCTCTGGGTGGTTCCTGCCACCCAGAGCCTCCCGGGCCGGGCCTCCTCATTGGAAGGCCCAGGGACCACTCTCGGTCTGGGCTTGGGCACCGCTTCCCTGGAGGTGTCCTTGGGGGGAGGGCAGATGCTTCTGCCCCACCAGGGCCCAGCGCCCCCCCCGCCCCTGGGGTGGGCAGACCCCTCCTAGAGTGCACCCTCCCGGAGTGCATCAGAGTTTGCGTGGGGGGGGGGGGCGTTTTGAGGCCATTGGCTGTGCCCCTTGGCCTGTACCATGCAGCCAGCCTGGACTCCAGGGCTCCTGCAAGGCTGGAGTGGAGGGGTTGGCTTGGTGAAACAGAAAGATCGTTCCTTAAGCAGAAACCCACTGAGTCTGTGGTCTACAGTTCCCTGTCTGGCTCCCTGGAGGAGGGAGGCTGAGGCAGGGGTACCTGCCCTCCAAGCTCCATGCTCCTGGCCTTGACTGATGGGGGCCATCAGTGACATGTCCACTCTCACAGGAAGTCCCTGCGCCATTGTTCCCAGCTGTGGGCCATCCTGGCCCTGGGCCCCTCTTGGGACTAGGAGAGCTTGCTCGGCTGCAGCGGCTCTTAGAGGAGCCTCACGGGCTGGGGGCTCATTGCACTGCGCAGGGAGCAGATGGTGGGCCGGACCAGAGGTGACCAGGGAGGGGCATGCTCAGGGAACCTCCCGGGAGGTGGGCTGGAGGCGGGGGAGGGGGGGAGGGGGAGGGCTGGCTTCCTTGGTGCGCGATGGCTGTGCCTGGGCCGGGCTGGCTCTCAAGACAGAGCTGTGGCTGGATGGTTCCCCTGGGAGGCTGGGCAAGAAGGGGGTCCGGGTGGAGGCATGGGAGGCTGGGTGGGAGGGACCGGTGCTGCCCAGCCCCGTAAGGTGAGGCTCAGGTCTGCGAGCGGGTGTTCCGTGCAGAGGAGAGGCCGCCGAGGCTGGAGCGGAGGGGAGCGGGAGGTGGGGGAGGTTGGAGGGGAGCACCGAGGCCCAGAGGTGAAGTGAGGCTGGTTTCCCAGCCCTGCCTCCTCCCCCGCTGGGGACAGGACGCTGGGAGGCAGGGGGCTGTTGGAAGGGGAGGTCTGGGGGCTGGTGGTGGTGACCGGGGGTGGCGTCTGGTTGGAGGAGTCAAGCCCCAGGGTGGCTGGGGGTGCCTCTGGGCTCAGCCCACGCCCTGTGGGCAGGCTACCACTGCCACGGGCTGGCCCAAGGGGGACGTGCAGGCCCGTGTGCACCTTCGTCCCACATCTGCATGCCATCCTCCCACCCCGAAGAACGACCTGTTCGTCTGACCCCAGAATCGAGGGAGGGGAGGCCAGGAGACAGGGCCCCAGAACTCACACTGCCTGGCATCTGCCGAAAGCCGGGGCCTTCCAGCCGCTGGCCCAGAGCCCTCCCAGGTGCAGGCCTTGGGGAGTGGCCCCCAACAGGGAGGGGCTCAGGCTACCACTCCCTCCCCAGCACCCTGCAAGTCTCGGCCCCTTCCAGGATCGCCAGGGTGTGGAAAGGTCCTGCAGCTATGTGGACAGGACACCAGCCTGACGGCTCTCCCCCCGCCCCCATGTCTGCAGCCCTGCTGGGTGCGTGGCAGCAGTGGGCACTGCAAGGGCCTGGGGAGGCCTGGGCAGCAGGCCAGGAGAGGGGCCCTGGCGGCCCCCCATGCTTCTCGGTGAGCAGAGCTGGGCCCTCAGGAGACTCTGACGTCTGATGGTCAGGGTCACTGAGGTTCTCATTGTGGTGGCAGCGATCAGGCCTGGATGGGGGGTGGGGGTCCCACGGGGGGGCATCTGGCAGGGGCCATTTTGAGGCCTCCAGTTTCTCTCCAGGCCCCTCCTTCCCCCCTGCTGCCTGAGGCCCCGCCGGGTGCCATATGGGAGGGCCTTGCTTCCCCTGGGGCTCGGGGCCTTCCCTGGGAGCTGGAGACAGATGGCTGGCCACGGTCCGAATGCGCATGGCCGCTGGTGCTGGCTCCGGGACTCCCAGTGGCCCCCGATGGTGGGCCCCAGTCCCGTCCCCGCCTCTCAGGTGAGGCCAGAGGGAAGCATGAGCTTTGACACCACCCACGGCCACCCAGCGGGGAGGTGGCCTCCCTGCCCTGACAGCCACCGCCTCCCTGTGGAAGTGGGCCCAGGGCGCGGGGCCCGGCTGGACCCACTCTTTTTTTTTAAGATTTTATTTTTAAAACGTATTTATTTGATTTATTTTTGGCCACATCGGGTCTTCGTTGTGGCACGTGGCTCTTCTGTGGAGGCGCGTGGGCTCTTCCGTTGGCGGCGTGCAAGCTCTTCGCTGCAGCGCTGAGCTGCTCTCTAGTCTTGGCAGCAGGCTTCCTTTCTCCAGTTGTGGTGCGCGGGCTCCAGGGCACGTGGGCTCTGTAGTTTGCGGCACACAGTCTCTCTAGTTGAGGCGTGCGAGCTCAGTAGTTGTGGCGCGCGGGCTTAGTTGCCCTGCGGCATGTGGGATCTTAGTTCCCTGACCAGGGATCATACCCACGTCCCCTACATTGGAAGGCAGATTCTTCACCACTGGACCACCAGGGAAGTCCCTGTACCCACTCTGACGTCAGCAGGGTCCTCCGTGGGGCCTGGCTGGGGAGCGCAGGCTGGCTCCTGAGGAGGGCACGCGGCTGGCCGCCGGCCTCGGCCCGGTGCTGGGGAGCAGCTGGGAGAAGGCGGCCTGCTCCCCGCATCCAGGCCCAGCTGCCTGGGGCCCAGGCCTGCCCATCCCTGTCGCGTGCTGGGTGGGGCCACGTACCACGCTGTGGCTGACCCGGGACAGGCGTTTGCACACATACCTGTGTGCACCCCTGCGCCTCCCCCCCCCATTATCCAGGGTGAGGTCCAAGGCCTCCAAACCTCTCTGCCTGCCTCCAACATGCTGCACTGGCTCCTCCAAGTGCGAGGGTCCTACCCATTCCTCTTTCCCGGGTTTCCTGCTCTCCCCGAACTCATACGCACCTTCGCCAGCGTGTCCCCTCCCCAGAGGCCTGTGGGGGAGGGCCAGGGCCAGGGCCAGCCTGGAGGGGACACAGCACACGGCCTCCACACTTGCAGGTACGCACCTGTGCGCACAGACATACGCGTACAACTCATACGCGTCTGCGCCCCTCCATGTACTCATGCATCTGTGCACACACATTTATCCATTCGCGCCTCTGGACCACCCTTCAGGGTGCTGGGTGCTGGGCTCTGACAGGACCCAGATCCGCACCCCAGTGGTGGCCGAGCTCAGATGCCCATGGGCCTGATGGTGCCTCTCGCTGCAGGGCACGTGTGACAGGGCTGCCCCCCCCCCCAGAGAGGACGTGGCATCTGCTGGTCACCCAGCCCACACCGTGCCCATTCCTGCCCGTCTCTGAGCCACAGATCTGGGACCACGGGTAACCTTCCTGGCAGGGTTGGGTGGGCCCCAGTGACGTGCCACTCACTGCCTCAGGCTCCTCCAAGAATTGGGGGGCAGGCCTGAGGGCCCTCCCCCACCCCCGCCAGGGCCCTCAGGTGGGAGGGGGCCACATCCTGAGCCAGCCTGCTCTGTGCTGCCCTAGCTGGAGCCTTGGCACCTTGGTCCCAGGCGCCCTGAGCCGGCAGTGGGAACCCGGGGGTGGGGGTCAGGGGTCAGGCAGAAGGAGGGCTGGAATGATGGAAGCGCCCCTCTCTGCATCCACCTCCCGAGAGCTGTCCGCAGTGGATGGCATCTATACAGTCATTCAAAGAGGTCAGCCTCAGCCCTTTCCTACCCTTTGCCCAGCTGCCACCGGTCAATTCAAGGTCACACCAACTTGCTCAACCTCAGCCCGTGTTTGCCCTGGGCCTGGGCCCGCACACCTGCCTCTGCCCAGCTGCTCCCCGTGTGGCCCCGCAGTGGTTTCTGGATTGGCTAGGCAGGCAGGCAGGCAGTGGGACTGAGGGCCACCCACCGCTGCCAAGGCCACCTGTGGGCAGGGGGAAGGCCTCTCAGGGAGGGACAGGTGCTGGGTGGCCCCAGAGAACGAAGGTCTGCTGACACCTCTGCCTCAAGGAGCCCAGCCTGAGCCCCCACCTGCACCCTTCCCACCGGCAGCACCATAAACGCTGCTCCCACCAGCTCGGTGCCACGTGGGAAGTTCCAGACCACACCTCCCTGCCTCTCGCCATCCCAGGGCCGGTGCCCCGTCCCCCTGGGCACCTCTTGCTCTCCCCCCAGTCTCTGCTGTCCTCTACACGCTGCCTCTCCTCCGTTTCTCGGTAGGCTGGAAAACCGGCGGAGCGAGGGCTTGGGTGTGCCAGGGAGTGGGGGCCTCTCGTCACTGGCCGACTCGGGGCCAGGTGCCCACTCCTGCGTCGATGGGAACCCCGGGAGGGGTGTAGACGGTCCCGTCGCCCCCTGCAAGGCTGGGGATCGCCCTACGGATTGTCCAGTAGGCGTGCTGAGAGCACGGCTCCTGGGGTCACAGTGGGACAGATTCAACGGACCCACCGAGAGAGTGGCAGGGTATGCAGGGATCTATGCTTGCGGGTCCCCCAGCGCGGCTGTGACCACGTCGGGAGAAGCCGGGGCCTCGCCCCCATCCAGCACTGGCTGAGTCAGGGCCTGGTTGCCCCCCAGCCCCATAGCCGCGGCCACACGGCTGCCCAGGCCAGTCCACCTGGCTTCCCGCTTCCAGGCCACAACTGGGGTTCAACAGAGACCGTGGCCCCCACACCCCGAGGACACCCTGTTCCCTGAATAATAAAGGCTACCCTCAAAGCCACGGGGCTCAGTTCAGGGCCTTTGTTCTCTGTCACCGCTGGGCCCGGGACTGCTCTGCCCACCGAAATCCCAGTGCAGCGCTGCTGGGTCCAAGCATCACCCCAGGCCCCCGCTGCCCAGGCTCTGGCCACCCCTCCACTTGCAGCCACAGTGCCCAGCGGGCCACCCGAGCTCTTAGAGCCTGGGGCCAGCTGGACCCCTCACCCCAGCTGCCTGTGACCCGAGGGGGCCCCAGACTGTGCCCCCGCTACAGCCCTGGCCCCAGTTGTGCAGCCACACCCCAGGCAGCAGGGGGTGCCCCAGGACCAGCTGGGCTTGGTAGGGAGGCCTGGCCTAGCTGGGGCAGGCCCTCTGCCTGTCCCCTATCCTGCAAGGGGGCCTTGGGTTCTGGGCACCTACCCACCAGGTCCAGCCCAGGTGTCCTGCCAACACCCTCCCAGGCCCCAAGCTGCCATGTCAGTAGGACACTCAGCCACCCTGCACACACACCCTGGCCCCTTGGGGGACACAGGGGCCAATGCTTCCTGAGGGTAGGAGCTCCCGAGTGACGGCCGCGTTTGGGGCTGTGCCTGCGTGCGGCCGGCAGCTTCCCTGCCTGCGCAGTGCCCACCTATGCTGTCCTGTGCCTACGTGCCTGCAGGGTTGGCCGGTCCCTGGGGAGGCCTGGGCCCCGGCCAGGCTGGCAAGGGGTGGGGGCCGAGGAACTGGCTCCGAGGCTGCAGGCCTCAGGCGCTGACCGCCCAGGCCCTTCAAAGGGGCCGTGGGCGGTGGCAAAGTGGAGGCCTGATGGCTTTCCTGCTGGGAGAGGAACCTGGCTCAGGAAGCCATTGTCGCCACACAATGGGCCCGGCTGGGCCCTGTGAGGGCAGGGGCCCCAGATTGATAGGACCTGACCCTGACCTCAACCCTGACCCCAGCCGTCATCACAACCTTGACCCTGATCCACTGGGAGGATCCCAGTGGGAGGCCGTGAAGGGGGCACATCCTGGGATGGCCCCACGGGGCTGTGGTGGAGCAGCAAGGGTCATCATGCCTCACAGGGAGCAAACTGCTAAGGCCACGCAGGCTTCACTGGAGCCCGGAGGTCCTGGCTGACGAGAGGAAACGCCGCTTTGCCAGACAGCGTGGGGACTACACTCCCCTTGGCGATGAGGAGCCTTCACGCTGACCAGAGCGAGTAATCGCTCCCGCCATCCAGAGGTGAATAAGGACATCGTCTGCCAGGTGCCCGCCTTGGTGGGGCCTAGGAAGACGACTGTCCGGCGCTTCACAGGGTGATGGCACTGTGGCCCTGGCCTCCAGCCTCAGCAGGAGTGTGGAACTGAGCTGGCAGCTGGGGGGATGCCCCTCGGGCGGGAGAGCTTGGGTCAGCGAGGGCCAAGCCGGCAGGACCCACGCCATCTGGCCAGGGCCTGACTGCAGAGGGAGGTGGGCCCCCTGGGATCAGCAGCTGCACGTGCCACGTCACGGCAAGTGATGGGAAATGGAGATGTTAGCGTCTGCTTCTGTGTCCATCCCACCCCCCAGGCCTCCCTGAGGTCTCACCACCTCTGGGTTTCCCTCTGCACCAAAGCCCCTTACCAGGACACTCCATCCAACTACACGCAGGGCTCTGGAAAGTACGTATTTCCCATTCAAGGCCTCAGCAGGCCTTGGCAAAGCCTCATGGCAAAGCTCTGAGGCTCTGAGGCTGGTCGTGGGACCGGGGACACGGCAGGGAGGGAACAGCCTCTATGCTGTGGGGAAATGCAGCAGGCAGGGCATAGAGGGTGAGCAGTCGGTGTGCAGCGGAGGGCGGGGCAGAGGTTCGAGGCCCGCCAGAGGGAGGGGAGCCAGGCAGGGTCTGCGCAGGAGGCCCCTGTGGCTGTCGCTGGGGGATGGGGGGCCGTGGGTTCGGGGGCCTGCGGAGTGTGCAGGGCAGCCGATGGAAGAGCCTGAAGTGACGGAAAGGCCACACAAGGGGTGGAGATCCGGAGCACACCAGCCTGTGGATGGCATTCAATCCCCCGCCCCCGTTGGTGCGCCCCCGGCCTAGCCCTGGGCAGGACTGCTGCTGTTCAGAGACAGATTTTCCAAACGACCATCACTGACCCCGGCCTGGGAATGTGAATGTAGGAGAGGTGGCATGGTGGTCACAGGGCCCAGGCCACGGGGTGCAGAGGAGTGCACACGCACACATGGGCACATGCCGTGCGAAGCACCCACTTCCTAGCCCCGCAGGCTCGGCAAGTAGAAGGGGGTGCTGCTTGGTTAGCCAGCAGGCGGTGCTACAGGACTCCCGGGTGGGCCTGAGTGGGCTGGCTGCCTGTGCGCGATGAGGACCATTTTGCAGGTTCTGTGTGTGCTTGTGCACACGTGCTCGTGCATGTGCGGGTCAGTCCCACAAGGAGCCCTGCTCCAGGGAGGGGTCGGCATATCTTTGGGAAGGGGCCCACGCAGATGGCTGTTTCCTTTGCCATTTACATCTGCCCCGGACCTGGGGCGGGGCGCCCTGCGAGTTCAGACCAAGATGAGCTTCCCAGGGCCCCCTCTGCCCTGTGTCCCCAACTTCAGTTACCGTCCTGACGCACGCAGTGTCGCCGGGCGTGCTGGGCGAGGGGTGCACTGGGGCGAGGGTGGGAGGTGGGTTCTGCCAGTGAGCAGCAGACTCTGGGTTCCCGCTGAGGGTCCAATAAAGCTCAGAGACGAGTTCCATGGACTGGAGACATCCCTTGGGAGGCCCCAGGGTGGGAGGATTGTAGGGATTAGACCAGGAAGGCTTCCTGGAGGAAGAGGGGGCCACAGTGAGACCAGAAGGAGGAGGAACTGGTCAGGCTGTGATGGGGCACAGGGGAGGTAGGTGCGCTGCCAACCTGGGCTTGGGTGACAGGGTGTGGGGAGAAGCAGTGAGAGCTGAGGGTGGGAGGGGTCAGGGTCCTCAGAAGGTGCGGTGTGGTGCTCCTTGCAGAGCTGGGGGACAGCAGGGCCCGTGGGTAGGGAGCAAACTTGTGGCCGCCTAGGTGGGCAAAGCAAGGAGCTTGTGCTCAGCCCTGGTGGGCCCTGCAGCCCCGGCTGCCCACCCTACTGGCTATGAGCACTTGGGACTGGGGGGGCACAAAGAGGTGGGGGCACCTCAGCCCTGCTTGTCGGGGATGAGGGAGGGAGGGGAGGGCTAAAAGATGGGGAAGATGCTGGTGGGTGGAGAATGGTGGGAGGGCCAGGGAATGGGGGCTCAGGGTGGCCCTGCCAGCCAGGTGTGGGCCAGGGTGAGGGCGGGAGTTCTCAGGAGGCAGGAGGTGTGGGCCAGGGTGTCCCCAGGCCGGGCTCTCGGTGAGTCACTGCTGACCTGGTGTCCCGGCGCCACGGGGCCCAGGCCTCGCTGGCCGCAGGAAGTGTCGTGCGCTGATAAAGAGCGGGAGTCAGAAGCCGCCAGGCCTCCCATTTCCTGCAGCCCGAGCAGCAGGGCCCGGTGCTGGGCAGAGGCCAGGCAGGTATCTGCTCACGCAGACCCAGGTGTCTGTGGCTCGGCCCGGATGTCTCACAAAACAACGCAAATGTGACCCATGACCACCTGGCTGTGCTTGCGGAGGCCGTAGCGGGGGACATCGTGGTGGGCGCGGGGAGTGCCACGTGGCTGCTGGAAGGAAGGGTAGCCGCAGTTCCGAGGCTTTGGATCAAAGGGTGAAGTGGAGAAGGTGGTCAAGGCGAGGACACGGCTGGGGCCAAGGTTGCTGTTAAGTCAGGCTGTGGGTCAGAGGGTCAGGTTGTGTCCGCTTGAGGGTTGGGCTGCATCCACCTGAAGGCCAGGTGTGTCCATCTGCCCAGGCCACTGAGGGGTCACGGTTACCTAGGTTACTCAGGAGATGGGGCACTCACAGCACGTGGGAGGGGCAGGAAGAGTTGGCAGGAGACACCTGGTTCCTTGGAGGGCATGACCCCAGGCCACTTAGTGGAAGTCTGGGCAGCCTCTCCGAGGCACCTGGAGCCACGTGGGCTGCCCTATGGCACCACCTCCAGTGACCGCAGCCCCAGCAGTCTGCCATGCTGCCACGCCCGTGGCCACAACCTGCCAGCCCACCAGCAGGACCACCACTGTCAGCCAGATGGTGCCCACCACCACCGCCACCAGCCTGGACCTGCATCTTCCAGGGCCGCAGCCTGCACCCTCTACGCAGCACCACCGTCACCATCACTCCTGGCCCAGCCCAGCCTCTGGGACGCTGACAGAGACACCATGCAAGCACTCTCCTCCCAATGGCCACCTTCTCCACAGGCCCAAGGGGCAGCTGTGTCAGGGTGATGCCTGGGGCCTGGCCACACCCCCCGGCCCCCTGGCTGTTCCACCTGCGCTCCTGGACCCCTTGCCCTTCTCCAAACACCTGGCTCCTCCTTGTCTCCAGCCTGTGTCTGGGCCACTCCCTCTCCTGGTGGGTCTATCCCGTCCTGTCCTGGCAAATGCAACACAAGTGTCACCTCCCCCAAGAAGGCTTCCGATGGCTGGGTCAGGGCCCGCTCCTGGGCCCTGCAGCCTGCGAGTGTCCCTCTGCCTTGGCTTTGCCCACCCTGTATCACCCCTATCCTGGGGAAGGCTCCCACCGGGGCAGGGGCTTGCTGAAGGCGGGGCTTGCAGGCTGGGGATGCCAGGAAGTAATGGCAGAGCTGCGGGCTGGACACACACAACAGGAGGCTGCTGTGGGCCCGAGCTCCCCAGATCCCTGCTCTGCCTGGGGCCTGCCAGGCTCAGAAGTGGGCCGCCTCATCCTGCCGGGAGGAAAGAGCCTATCTCAGTTCTCCCAAACCTCTAGGCCTTGCCCTCTCAGCCCCGCTCCTCCCCTGCAGGTGGCCAGGCTTCTTCTGGAAGATGCTGTGACCCCCTTCCCAGACGTACACACACCCTGCCACACTCCCTGACTACAGTTCCGTGCCTGCCTCTTCACAGAGCCTCCCAGACTGGGGGGGATGACCTGGTGCACCTGGGCCCTCCAGAGCCAGCGCGGGACTGCCTCCCGACCTCAGCTCCACGGCTCGGGCCTGGGCAGGGGCCCCCGCTCGTCTCTCGGAGCTGGCTCTCGGCGCCGGGCCTCCGCACACGGAGCTGCACCATGTGCACCATGTGTCCTGGTGCCTCCGGAGGAGGGGTGCCTCAGGCAGGCGTGCGGACCAGGCTGCCCCCGGAGCACAGCGAGCCGCCCGCGACCCTCGCAGAGAGCCAGGGAGTGCGGGGAAAGCCGGCCGGGCCGCCCTCCCGGACTGTTCCACCCAAAGCAGGCGAAGGAAGCGCAGCGAGGCGCCGACTTCCGACGCTTTTAGAGGGGAAAACGCTTTCCAGAGCTTGGTTTCGTTGGCCCGCCCAGGGCCCAGCCGGGCGGGCGCGCCGGGCCGGGCAGGGGGCGGGGCCAGAGCCGCTTGGAGGGGCGGGGACGCTCCCCGGTGAGTTCCCGGATTGGTCCCCGAGCGGCCGGCGGGGCGCGCCGTCTCCCCATTGGTCCCCAGTCCGCGGGGCGGGGCCGCGCCAGCCCTGAGCTCCTGCCGCGGATCCCGGAGCCGGTCAAGCTTGCGGAGCCGTCTTATCAGCGCGGGCAGCTGGTGGCCTGTCCGTGCGCGAGCGCCCCGGCCCAATTCAATGGCCATTGTCCGCCGGCCTCTTTGTTCAGGAGGCGGCCACTTCCTGAGGGGCTGGGCTGGGGCTGGCGGGCAGGAAACGCTCTGAGCTGAGGCCCAGACACAGAGGCCGTCCGAGCCCGGGGTCAGAGGGGACGGCCACCTGCCCGGAGCCACCCTAGGCTCGCTGTCGGGGCCTCCGAGCCGGACCAGGGGACGAAGCTGGGCTCAGCTCAGCCCTTTCCTCTGGGTCTCAGTCTGCCTGTCTGCAGGGTGGGTGGATGAGCCAGAATGTCCCCTCCTGGGGAAGACTTGGTGGGGGCTGGGCTCGTGAGATCAGATCCTGTAGAGCTGGGGGAGGGGCATGGGAAGGAGAGAGACCCTCGGGCAGAGGGGTGCTCCTCCCAGGTCTGGGCTCTTCCTCTGATCCCTGGCAGGGGTTGCAGGCCTGAAGAGGTTAAGCACAGCACCAGGCGGGACTCAAGCTCCGGAGGGTGGAAACCCAGCTCCCACTGCTCCCCTATAGAACGAGAGGAGGAGCCCACTGGGACTCCAGCCGGGAAGCAGGACTGTGGCCCGGCGGGGGAGTGAGGGAAGCAGGGCCCCCGCGCTCCCCACCTGGGCCACGCCGCCCCTCCCTCCTTCACCTGGGCTCTGCCGTGCAGTCCTGCCCATCGTGGACAGGCCGTCCACTTGGGGCCACACCAGGCCTCCACTTCCGTCGTGCCCTCTGCCCCAAGGTTGCCCGTTCACCAGGCCCCGTCAGTCAGCCCAGCGCAGCTCTCTGGCTGGGCCTCAGTCACATGCTCACCCACAGCTGAGAGCGGGGTCTGGGAGGGGATGGGAGACGGAGCTGGCCCCAGAGGCACGGCGTCCCGTCCTCACCATGCCAGCCAAGGCGCACGCGGCCCAACTGCTGCCCGCTCTCCCACCACACAGTGCGGAGCTCTCTGGGCCAGCCCCCAAGCCCGCCCCTCTCCCCAGCGCCCTGGAACCTGCTGCGGTTCCTTCCTCTGAACCCCCCTGTGGCCCATCCTGCAAAACCCTCCCGGACTCAATCCTACCCAACCAGAAAAAATTCACTGCGGGTATTTCAAATGGCGGGATTTAACATGAGGAGTTGGTCCCAGAGGTCTTGGTTGCCTGAGGCCAGAGGAGCCCAGGGTACAGTTGTCACCCAAAGCCCACCATGGCTGTGTCCCCGCGGTGCTGGGCTGCTGGCCGAGCCCCTCTGCAGCCTCGGGCAAGCCTCAACCCCTCTGAGCTCAGCTGTAACACCGGGGTTTGCGCAGAGACTTGAGGTGTCAGATGGAGAACACCCAGCGCAGTGCCAGGACATCGTAGGTGCTGTGCAAAGGGCAGCGAGCGTTCACAAAGGGCCTGAGCACCCACCAGGGAAAGCGGGGAGCTGTGCCACCCTGGAGGCTCCTTGGCTGGAGGTCACAAGGTCCAGGAGAGGCGGCGGCGGCTTGAACTTGATCCCATGTGAGAGGCCAAGTGGGGAGCTGATGTGGACGAGATCCTGGGGGGAAACACCTGTGAAGAATCAAGTGGGGGGCCAGACCCCATGCAGGGTGCCTGCCCCCGGGGAAAGCAGGAGAGGCAGGAGGCCCGGCAGGAGGGGCCTCAGGCTGCTGTGTGGCTGCAGGAAAGGGCCTCTGCACCCCTGCCGTGCTCCGTCTCTCCCTCGTGGGCAGGCGGCAGCCGTGGGCAGCAAGGCCTTGGCGCCAAGGCCCCGTGCATCTGGAGGGCGGCAGCCGGGCCACCGTCCACCAGCCTCACAGCGGGATGGCCTAGTGAAGCCTCATCTCAGCCACACCGTCCCAGCCCGCAGTGGTGTCATCGATGCCTGCATAGAAGGGCCGTGTGTCCCCAAAGCAGGGCGGTTGGTCCCACCATCTCTGCGTTTTGGGCCCTGAAGGGGAGGAAAGTATGAACCGGAGCGGCCCCAGAGCTCCAGGGAGGGGGTCTGGCCGTGGTGGGGTTTGGGTGTGGGAGTGGCAGGAACCTCAGGCGAAGGCAGGAGGGTGGTCGGCCAGGGCCTCCCCCAGGAGAGACCAAGAGGCAAGTGGCCACAGGGCGGGCCGTGGGCCGGGCTGCTCGCGGGTCACATGAGTCCTTGTGCCCTGGGGACAGAGAAAGGTTGAAACATGGAGGTCAGGGGAGGGCCCGACAGGCTGAGTGCCCTGGAGGACGCATCAGAGCTGGGAAGCAAGGGGAAGGGGGGACCAACAGGCAGCCCTGTCCTCAAGTGTAGAGGTGGGTGGGGACAGCGTCCTCATCACCCGGCCCAGAGGACTCCTCAGTGTGAGCCTGGGCCCAATGCTCTGTCCCAGGTGCCGGTGCCCTGCTCTGCGCCTCCCCCGTGCCCCACAGTGGGGTGCCGGGGTCAAACCCCCTCCACCGAGGTCCTGCCCGCAAACCTCTTCTCGAGAAGGGAAAGACCCCAGGGGTGCCCTCAGGATCCTGTCCCCACCCTCCAAGCAGGCCAGACATTCCCTGAGCTCTGGGTCTGACCACCCGGGCCACCCAGGGCTAACCACTGAGCTTCCTCATATCCAGGAATGCCCCCCAGGCCACCCCACCCTCTTCACCCAGAATATGGAAGGAGCCCAGGCACTGCTGCCGCTACCCCTCCCTGGAACCCGCTCCCCTCCACCCAGTACCATGGCCTGCCCTCACCGTGGCACCCCGTCTGCTCTGCCCCTGGACCCTCTTCCCCTGAGCAGCTCTCTTCACAGCCCTCCTGCCTGGCTCCTGCTTAGCTGTTAGCACTCTGTCTGAGGTCCCCTCCTCCAGGAAGCCCCCCACGCCCTCTCCCAGCCCTGCTGCCGCCTGAACAGCTCCGGGGCCTCTGAACATATCCAAGCTGCTGGGGCTGGAGCTGAAGCTCGGGAAGGCAGGGGCTTGGAGGACGGCGGGTGGACCCCTCACCTGGCCCCGGGGCCCCAAGGGGTGCAGGGCCCTTGGGGCACCTAGCCCTGGCTGACTTGGCTAGAAGCTCCTCTTTGTGGGAGGTCTTGTGTGAATCACCCCTCAGGCGAAGGCACAAATGCAGGAAGTCGCCATTCTGTTAAACTCTATTTTCTCCCACAGAGGGGAAAGTCTGTCACACGAAGGGCATTGTTCCCGGGCTCGTGCTTTCCGGGCGGGCTCAGCTGCAGTGGGGCTTGCGCGTTCCCGGGGCTCCTGGCGGAGCTGTTTCCCTTCGAGACCCCGGGGCGCCTAGAGGTTGGGAATGTGGGGCCTCGGTCCAGCCACCGGTGCAGGGCGACGCCGGCACGTCCACAGGACGGTGCACGTCCAGGAGCAGGCCCTGTGTGGGGCCAGAGCGAGGTCAGAGCTGGGGTCCCGCGCGCCGCCGCTGCGCTCTCCACCTGCCTGTTGGCCTCGGGGTCCGGCCCAGGCCCTGCCCCAACTCCCCCTGCCTCCCCAGAAGGGCCCCCCAGCCGCGCCCTGCACCACCGGCAACCTCTGAGACCGGCCAGGGGACTCTGGCCAGTGGGCCCGTGCTGTCCCACGGCCCCAGCTCAGCTCGTCTCTGGCCTGCACGGGCCACTCTGTCCCGGGGAGACCTTGCCACGGCTGGGGGTCTGAGAGTCCAGACTATGCCGTGCCCCAGGGGGAAGCGGGGGGCGGGCGGGGCAGGCAGCCCTCACATGACCACACCCCCGCCCCGGGGCCACATCGAGTCCCACCTGGGTGCGTGGGCCACGGTGTAGTGAAGGAGCAGTGGTGTCGCCTGCGTGTCGGCTCAGCTGTGCGCGGGGAATGGCCGGTGACCGAGGGGCCGCCACGGGCACCCTGGGCGGCGTCAGTAAGGGTCGTGGACAGCAGGCACCCCCTCCCCGCATCCTGGGGGACCCCAGTGAGGAGTCTGGGCACCTGGGGTGCAGGTGTCGGGCTGCCCCCAGCACTGAGCCCCAGATTAGCGCCGGCACAGGTGGGGGGATGGGCAGGGGCTGAGGCCGGAGGGCGCGGGGGCTTTGGGGGCTTAGGATGGGTGGAGGCAAGCAGGAGGGGCTGGGCTGCTGGTCGAGGCCCTGGTGGGCCCTGCGGGCAGGGTAGGGAGAGGGCCCCACCCCTTGGTCCTGAGCACCTCTCCCAGCTCCGCAAGCTCTGTGGTGGAGCCCGGGCGTCCAGGCCGAGGTGGAGAAAGAAGCCACGGGTCCGGCTGTTCTGGGCGGAACGACTGACCGGACGGGGCTTCACAGAGAAGCCCAAAGGGCAGGGGCTCAGGAAGCCGGAGGCAGGAGCCAGGGCTCAGAGAGAACCGAGAAGAGGCACGGACTCGGGAGGGATGAAGGGCCACCCTGACGACACAGCGGAGGATGGAGAAGGATGGGGAAACAGCAGCAGGTTCGCGATTCCCAGAAGGAGAAAAGAGGCGGGGACTCTTCTGAGACACAGAGTCTGAGGATTTGCCTTCATTGAAGATGAGGACTCAGGGCTCCAGTGGTTAAGCCTCCGCGCGTCCACTGCAGGGGGCGAGGGTTCAATCCCTGGTCAGGGAACTAGATCCCGCATGCCGTGCGGGGTGGCGGAAAAAAAAAAAAGCTGAGGACTCGGTGGGGAGGTCCTGTGATGTGTTTCCACACTGCCCCCTCCCGCCCGTCCCGCCCGTCCCCGGGTCACCTAGGCCCCCCCACCCCCGTCCGTCTCACGCCTCCTCCAACCTGGCTGTTCTGAGTAGATCCCAGGCGTCACTTCACACTTCAGCTGTATTCCCACAATGTAGCTACAATGCCGTCAGCACAGAGAACCTCTCAGGTTCCAGGCTCCTGGACGCTGCTAGGAACGGCGTTTGTACACTTGGCCTGATGGAGATGCACACAAGGCCCACGCGTTGCGACCGCTGGCACGCGTCTTGAGCCTCTTCATCCTCAGGTTCTCCCTCCCGGCTGTCCTGAGTTTGCCCCGACCATATATCTTCTGTGGACCAGGACTGGAGTGTGGTCCTTGTGGAGGTGGTTGCTCATCAGTGGTTCTTCAGTCAAGAGGAACGAGGCTCTCTGCTTGTTTTTTTGTGGTGCTTTTTTTTTTTTTTGTGGTGGTTATTATACCTAACATAAAATTGATCGTTTTACCATTTTAAATTAGGAGACAGCAGGATCCAATATTTGTGAGATAAACAGCAGATCAAAAACATACAACATGTATGCAACTAAAAACATAACCTCAGAGACTTCCCTGGTGGTGCAGTGGTTAAGATTCTGTGCTCCCAACGCAGGGGGCCCGGGTTCGATCCCTGGTCAGGGAACTAGATCCCACATGCCACAACTAAGGAGCCCATCTGCCGCAAGTAAGGATCTGGTGAGTCGCAACTAAGGAACCCGCCTGCCACAACTAAGATCCGGTGCAACCAAACAAATTAAATAAAATAAATATATTTTTAAACTCAAAAAACAAAAGAAACCCATAGCCTCAGAAGACAGAAAACAATAGGTGACAACTGACCCAACAGCGGTGGTTGGAGATGGAAACCCTCCAACTCGCCTCTCAGACACTGGCAGCTCAAGCATCACAAGCAAAGTTGTGGACTGTGTGGATAACACAAGAAATAGAAAGAGGCACACTCTCTTTTTTTTTTTTTTTTTGCGGTACGCGGGCCTCTCACTGCTGTGGCCTCTCCCGTTGCGGAGCACAGGCTCCGGACGCGCAGGCTCAGCGGCCATGGCTCACGGGCCCAGCCGCTCCGCGGCATGTGGGATCTTCCCGGACTGGGGAACGAACCCGTGTCCCCTGCATCGGCAGGCGGACTCTCAACCACTGCGCCACCAGGGAAGCCCGAGGCACACTCTTTTCTAGTACAAATGGGACATTCTCCAAATTAACATATATTATTAGGTCCCCAAAGAGGCCTCAGAATGGCTTGAGAAGTGAAAGCAGCCACCCTGGAGGTAAGTGGACAAGGAATCAGTACCTATGAAGTGCTGGAGGAAAGTGATTTCCAACCTAGAATTCTATACCTGCCCGAGCTATCATTCAAGTGTGAGGGTTTCGTAAAAACTTCTCAGACATGCAAGGTGTTAAAATGTATCTTCCACGCATGCGCTCTGTCTCAAGCAGCTACTGAAGGATGTGCTCCATCAAAGCGAGAGTAAACCAAGAACTAGACCAGGCGAACGGACCTCCAGCATCTAACTCAGGAGCGGGGGGAGGTGAGTGCACAGGGGGTTCTGAAGGGAGACGTCTGTAGGACAGCCGTGCCCCTGGGACCGTCAGCCACCCCGGTCAGACAGTGTGATGCAAGAGATGGCACGGCGGGGTTATCTGAGGATGGGGCTTCCCCAGGAGTGTCTCCTTTGGCCCATCTGACCTGTGCCAGAGGACTGGGAGATGGCCCTGGTGGGTTCAGAAGCAGAAATACAGGACAGCCCAAGCCCCAGCCAGATGCCCCGCCTGTGGGGGGCCTGGATATCCCTAGGTCATCAGTGTCCCTGCCCACTGATGGCCCCAGAACAGTTCCTAAAAACCCTCAGGGAGGCTGAGGCCAGACCTGGACCCCATGGCTCTGCTCGGCTTCTCTTCTCCTGGTGCCTCCAGGTGAGCTTGGTCAAAACAGAAGAGACTATAGCTCGGGGGACACACACCGAATGCTGACAGGTTCAGAAGAGGCAGTGGACAGTCTACCTCGTCTGGAGGAAGTTACTTTGCTGGGGGCAGGGTCCTCCCCCTGCAGCTTCCCGGCCACCGGGAATGTGCTATATTCCGTGGCCTGGCTCTTCTTCTTTAAACTGCACTTTATACGAGGACATTTCACGTTTCAGTGTTTGTGGATCAGTGGCGCTCCTTCCCATGGCAGTAAGCCAGCAGGATCCCGATAGAAAGCAGGGCAGTGTTCCCAGCAGGAGGGAAACCACGCAGGAGTGGGTCAGCCGGCAGAGAGGAAGTCTGGACGTAGGCGATCTGGAGAAGCGAGGAGAGCTGCTCCGTCTGGGCACACGGGGAGCCGCGCAGACCCCGAGTCTCTCCCAGGTGACTGCAGACCCGATGCCACCCCAACTCACCTTCCTGCCATTGGTTTTGTCACACTTGTTCTAACATTTGTAAGGAAAAAAGTCAATGATAAGTAAGTTAATTCTGAAAAAATGCCTGTAGAACCAGGCATCAAAACCACAGCACTGGTGGGCTTCCCTGGCGGTCCAGTGGTTAAGACTCTGCACTTCCAATGCAGGGGGCCTGGGTCCCATCCCTGGTCGGGGAACCAAGATCCCACATGCCACACAGTGAGGCCGAAAAAAAAAAAAAAAGCCAAACCAGAGCGATGAGACAGGCTGATGCTGGTGCAGCCGTCTATGGAGGGTGGCGGGGTAGAGAAGGAAGCTTGAAGACACATCCCCCCGGGCGTCCACAGGTCACTCTGCTCTGTGCCCAGGCCGGGGGCCCAGGGCTCCCCTTTGGAGAGAGACACCAAGAGGCCCACAGAAAGGACCCCCCAGCACTGAAACCTGGGGGCCCCACCGGGGAGCTGGTTCGACAGTTTGCAGCACGGCCCCCCCCAGTTGACAACACACCCACCCAGACACAGACGGGGTGCCCCCAGCTCCCGAATTAAAGGAAACAGAGAGAGTGAGCGTGGGCCAGAAAAACCCAACTGTACCCACAGTCGGGTAGAAGACACGGAAGGGGGAGAGAGAACAGCTCCCATCAGGTTAAAAATACAACGGGAGAGGGCGTCCCTGGTGGCGCAGTGGTTGAGAGTCCGCCTGCCGATGCAGGGGACACGGGTTCGTGCCCCGGTCCGGAAGGATCCCACATGCCGCGGAGCGGCTGGGCCCGTGAGCCACGGCCGCTGAGCCTGCACGTCCGGAGCCTGTGCTCCGCCACGGGAGAGGCCACAACAGTGAGAGGCCCGCGTACCGCAAAAAAAAAAAAAAAAAATACAACGGGAGAAATATGGAAACGACAGATGGACTGAAAGATAAAACTGAGAAACTCTCCTGTAAAGACAAAGAGACATAAATAAAGAGGAAAGTTAAGAAAATTGGGATCGTTCCCGTAATCGAACATCCAACTAACTGGAGTTCCAGTCAGAAGAGAGAAAATGGAAGGAAAAAAACGATCAAAGAAACAATACGAAGATTTCCCAAACGGAAGGGCACCTGTTTCCAGACTGAAACGGTCACTGCCTACTTGGCCAGGGATTGAGAAACCCAGGGTATTACGGAAGCTGGGGACCCAAATGGCTGCAGAGGGAAAGGAGTTCCCCACAAATGGTCAGGGACTAGAAAGGCACAGCGGCTCAGCGGTCAGCCTGGTGCTGGAAGCTTCGTCGTGGGAAAATGACACTCCTACCAGAATTACCCATCTGGTCAGGCATCCATCAGGGTGAGGGGCTGGTGACATTTCCACGCACGTGAACATCCTCCCTAATCAGCTTTCACGAGGCATTTCGAGGACAAGAAGGACATGCACCAGCGAAATGAGGAAGGGAACCAGGGACGGGGAAGCATGGGGCCAGCGGCCTGGGGCTGGAACTCACCTGGGAGATAGGAGACCCCTGGGTCCTGGAGGAGGAAGCGCTAGCCCAGGGCGAAGGGAGGAGGGCCCCGGGGAGCTGCCACCAAGACAGACCAGCTGCAGGACAAGCGGGGCGTTGACCTTGGCGGGGGCGGCAGGTTCTCCAGAGAGACAGAACGCACATGTGATGTGTGTCACAGACCAGCTGCAGGACAAGCGGGGCGTTGACCTTGGCGGGGGCGGCAGGTTCTCCAGAGAGACAGAACGCACATGTGATGTGTGTCACGTGTAGAAGCGTAAAGCAGGCCGATATATGCACCCGTCGATTGTGAGGAGTTGGCTCACGCACTGTCACGGAAGCTGACAAGTCCCCAGGTCGGCAGCGGGCCAGCTGGAGACCCGGGGAGCCGGACGTGCGAGGTCCTGCCTGAGTCTGTGTCCAAAGGCAGGAGGCCGCTGTCCGCGCTGGAGTCCGTCGGGCCAGGAGAGCCGATTCTGCATCACTCGCTTCTGCTCTGCTGAGGCCTCCGGGACTGGACGAGGCCCACCCGCGAGGGGAGGGCACCTGCTTGCGTCAGACCACCCGTTCAGATGTTACTCTCAACCGGAGACGCCCAGAAGAAAGTCTCACCAAATACCTGGGCACCCGTGGCCCAGCCAAGTCCATACATAAAATTAAACATCACAGAAGGAAAGGAGGAGAAGGCAGGGGTTAGATCAGGAAATCAGAATTACCTGTGGCAGGAAGGGTAACCAGAATGCACTTCAGATGCTACGGGGTCCACCCTCTCATCAGGGACAGTGACACCCGGCACTGACTCAGCTGGCGGTCCTGAGGGGGACGCACTGGGAGAGAAGGAAGGGGACGTGCGGGTGTGGAGCCCTCCAGGGCCGCGAGCCTGAGGCAGTGGCCACCTCTCCCATGTCCACTCCCTCCCTCCTCACCTCCTCTTCACAGTCCTAGCCTGGGGTTGGGGGCATTCACCCTCCCTGGCGTGTGCTCAGGGAAGGCACTGTGCCCCCCACAACCTGGCCCAGATCTTAGAGGTGAAAGGTCACTGGTCCTCACAATGGGGGCTTCTGGGCAAGCGTTTCCTCCTAATTTGCAAAGAGACTCTCCTCCCCTTTACTGATGCCACTGCGTCTGTAGGTGATGCCTGGGCCACAACAGCCATGTTGAGATCATGAGGTTGAGTAGGGGCTGACCTGCTGTGCCAGGGGGACATGCTCTATGGAAGGCTTTGGGGCCTCCTCCTTCCAGACTTCTCGTGGGAGACTGCCGACCCCACGCTGTTGGAGCTATTCTGGTGGCTCTCCTGGCTGCCTGTGGCTGAGCTGGCCTGACCAACGCAGTCAGAGAAAAATGCCCACAACCAATAAATCAAGAAATGGCCGCGTGAGCAGAGACGCTTGGAGGAGAAACATCAAAAGGATCAGCCTGAAGGCTTGACAGTGGCCGCCTCTGGGGGGGTCGGACTGTGGAGAGGGCTGGGCTGGGGGCTGGTGGTTTTGTGTGTGAGTCTTGCACTAACATTGAACGTTCCTCTTTTTCCTTTTGCTGTGTACGTGCATCACTTTGAAAAAGAGCAAAACACTCAAACCAAATGAAACTAAAACTCCAGCACAAACAAGACACACTTAACCACCACTAAAGCTCCCTAACTCAGGTGAAAGGAAAAGCCTTCTTGGGACTTCCCTGGTGGTCCAGCGCTTAGGACTCGGTGCTCTCTCCGCCGTGGCCCGGCTTCAGTCCCTGGTCGGGGAACTAAATGCTGCGAGCGGTGTGGCGCGGCCATAAAGAAACAAGAAAAGGCTGCCCCAGGTGCCCAGAAAGATCGGGGGTTGCATGGCCCCTGCTTTCTGTTGCTGCCCCTGGCACCCCCCTGAGGACCTCAAAAGGTGAGACCTCTAGCCCCAGAAGGTAGCCTTACTGCGCCTGGGCCCTCAGCCCTTTGCTTAGCATGCCAGACCCACTGGTGCCCAGCCTGGATGCCCTTTGCTCCTGGCTGCAGAGATGCAGAGGGTAGGGTGCCGCCCCTGCAAACACAACACTTGGGGGTAGCTCATCATCAGTAACCAGGTGGCGTGAATCCAGCCCCCTGCCAGCTGCCCCAGGCCCTCTCCTCCTCTGCCTACTCCCTGCTTTTGGGGCATCACTATTCCTCTGGACCTGGTGTCTGCTACACCCCTGTAGCTCACCAGTGTCACCCCTGGAGCCCCGCCCAACCCCTCACTCGGGCCCCGTCCTCAGGCTTCCTCTGCACCCACTTCTGCCGCCAGCCAGCAGGCTCCCACGCCCACGCCCCTGACCTTGACCCTCCCCGACTGCCCCGTGGCTCAGCCTGCGTCCAGGCTTGCGTTCTGTGCCTGTTTTGGACGCCCAGCCCGACTCCCCCGCTTCCCGCTGCCCGCCAGCCCCTCCGGTCCTCACCACCCTCCATCCCTGGGGTCTGTCACATCAGGAACTCCCTGACCAGTATCCTCACCTCTCTGGACCCACGGGCTCCCCGTCACCCCCTCTGGGCAAAGGCTGAGCCCTGGAGGAAGCCGATGTCCACCTGTCCACTTGCCCAGGCTGCTGGCGCCGCCCGAGGGCCTCCTCCAGCCTTGTACCAGTAGGAAGCCCCACTCACCAGGCGACCGGGACTCCAGGCCCCCGGCCCCGTGGGGTCCACATGCAGCCACCCTCTCCACCCGCCCCACTCTTGGTAGGCGACCTCGTCCCTGCCTCCTACAGAGGAAGGGGAGGCGGCGGCCAGCAGGAGTTTCCCCCCGTCCTGCCAGGGCCCAGCAGACTGAATCCCACCCGGGACCCCGCCCTGGCTCTCGCGTCCACACACCGTACTCCCAGAACCCTCGAATGGGGAACCTTACACGGCAAAGACCCTGAGGTAGGGGGATCCAGGGTCATGGGGAGGCCGGTGTCGTCACGGGGTCCTTGTGGGGGACGGCAGGGGGGTCAGAGTAGAGATGTGACAGCGGGAGGCAGAGCCCTAGAGAGAACAGGACTGCTGGCCGCTGGCCGGGAAGGTGCAGGAGGGGCCCGGAGCCGAGGCGTGCGGCCGCTTCCGGCTGTTAGAGGCCAGGAAGGGGTTCTCCCCGGAGCCCCCGGGAGGCAGCCCTGCCCGTGCCTCAGCTCCAGCCCAGGGAGGCCCGCTACGGCTCCCGCCTTCGCGGCTGTAGGACAGCCAGTCTGTGCCGTCTTACGCCGCCAGGCTCGCGGCGGCCTGTCCCGGCAGCCCTGGGGCCCTGACGCTCAGGGTGAGGGTCTCCAGCCCGCGCTCACCTCTGAACGCGGCTCGGCGGGGTCTCCAAAGCCCCCTCGTTCCCAAACCCAGAGGCGGGTTTTCAGAGGCTCCTCGTGGCTCGGGCCCCGCCCCCCCGAGCTGTCCCCCAGCCAGCCACCTCCGCCCGCACCTGCCCCCACGGGGCCCAAGGCCAGCCACCTGCACGCCCCGCTCTGGACGACGGCCCAAGTCCCTCCACTGGCCTCATGCTCCCCCGACCGGGCGGCCACAGCGCCCTTCCAGAGGTAGAGCCCAACCACTGCGCCCCTGTCTGGGACCTTCCACGGCTCCCAGTGCCCTCCGAGGGGCCCAGCACAGCCCGCTGGCTGCCCCGTGGGCTGTGGCACCCTCTTCCATCCTGTCCTTCTCGTCCTCCTGGATCCTCGGGTCTCTGCAAACAGCGCCTCGTCAGCGGGCCGCCCCGCAGCCCGGCCCCCCTCGACCGTGCCGTGTTCTTGTCCTAACGCCCTCCGAGCCCCACTTCCACGCTGCCCGCCCCCAGCGAGCCCTCCAGACACACGGCTGAACTCCCTGTGCCTCTGAGGAACGCCCCGCCAGGCCTCACTCCAGACCCCCACCGTGCGCCGTCCCCAGGCCCATGGCTAGGCTGCAGGGGCCTGGTCCCGACCTACCACAAAGGGCCCCGGGACTGCAGCTGACGGGGCTGGTGTCCACGGCCAGCGTGGAATGCTCCGGAACAGTCTCACTGATGTACTTTTCCTTCTTTAAAAAAAGTGAACTGAAATTCACATCACCTTAACCGTCTTACGTTGTACACTTCGGTAGCACTTAGCACACTCACAGTGTGTGTAACCACCAGTCTCCCTAGTTCCAGAACATTCTCATCACCGGAAAGGAAACTGCCCCATTAAGTCACTCACTCCCTGTTCTCCCCTCCCCCAGCTCCTGGCAGCCCCCAATCTTTCTGTCCCTGTGGATTTACCTACTCTGGACGTTTCATGTGAACGGATCATAGAACGTGGGCCTCTCGTCTGCCTCCGTTCACTCAGCATGACGTCTTCAAGGCTCGTCAGTGTGGCAGCACGTGTCAGAATTTCATTCCTTTTTTACAACAATTTTTATTGAAGCAGACTTGATTCACAGTGTTGTGTTACTTTCAGGTGTACAGCAAAGTGATTCAGTTACACACACACATACATCCACTCTGTTAGAGTCTTTCCCACGTAGGTCATCACAGAGTGTTGAGTAGAGTTCCCTGTGCTCTAGAGTAGGTCCTTATTAGTTACCTATTTTATAAGTAGTAGTGTGTATATGTCCATCCCAATCTCCCAATTTATCTCTCCGCCCCATCCCCCGGTAACCATAAGTTTGTTTTCTACATCTGCGATTCTATTTGTTTTGTAAATAAGTTCATTTGTAACTCTGTGGGTTTTTTTTGCCTGCGTTGGGTTCTCATTGCTGCACGCGTGCGCGGGCTTTTCTCTAGTTGCAGCGAGCGGGGGCTGCTCTTCGTTGCGGTGCGTGGGCTTCTCATTGCAGTGGCTTCTCTTGTTGTGGAGCACGGGCTCTAGGCATGTGGGCTTCAGGAGTTGTGGCTCGTGGGCTCAGGAGTTGTTGCTCGTGGGCTCTCAAGCGCAGGCTCAGTAGTTGTGGCCTAAGGGCTTAGTTGCTCCGTGGCATGTGGGATCTTCCCGGACCAGGGCTCGAACCCATGTCCCCTGCATTGGCAGGCAGATTCCCAGCCACTGAGCCACGAGGGAAGTCCCTGTACCATTTTTCAGATTCCACACATAAGTGATATCATATGGTATTTGTCTTTCTCTTTCTGACTTACTTCACTCAGTATGGTAATCTGTAGGTCTATTCATGTTGCTGCAAATGGCGTTATTTCCTTCTTTTTTATGGCTGAGTAATGTTCCACCGTATCTAGGTACCAACCTTCTTTACCCACTCTTCTGTCATGGACACTGAGGTGCTTCCACGTCTTGGCTATTTTAAATAGTGCTGTGATGAAAACCTTCATTCCTCTTTACGGCTGAGTCACATCCTCCCGTGTGGCTAGACCACACTGTTTATCTGGTCATCAGCTGATGGACACGGCTTGCTCTGACCTTTTGCTATTGTGAATACTGCCAGTATCTGTTTGAGTCCGTTTCGAAGCCTTGGATAGACACCCGGGAGCAGAATTGCTGGGTCACCCAGTAACTCTATGTTTAACTGCCTGAGGAACTGCCAGGCTGCTTCCTGCAGGGGTGGCACCTTGCTGACCTTCTGAAGGCACACACGTTCTGCAGTCTACGCTGCCAGCTGTCTCAGCCTGCATCAACGTCAAATGCTACTTCCCCCCAAATGTGGGCAAAACAATGCTCTGTGGAGCTGCTGGTTCTTCCCTGCATCTGAGCTGCAGCTTCACGGGCCAGCCCAGCCAGTGGGCGGAGGGGCTGGGAGCAAGGCTCCTCCTTGGTCTGGGCCGCTGCTGTGCAGGCTCTGTGGCTGGTTCCCGTTTTCACACAAACACAGGAGGAAATGGCCTGTGCTTGAGGGAGGGAGCACACCCTGGGTCCCGCGTGTGGAGGAAGAGGCCCACCTGGCTGTTGGGCAGGATGGGGCCAGCTTCCAGGATGGGCTCTCTGGTGGGTGCTCACTCTGGCCTCCAGGACACTATGTGGCCAGGCCAAGGCTGGGAAGTGCACTGCCCTACAGAGTTACGGGGGTGATGGCTAGTCTCTTACGATGGCCCTTATAAACCATGTGTCCCAGGTCTCCTACCCTTGGGAAGTACCCCCCCCACCGGAATCTGGGGTGGCCAGGACTTACTTTCTGGCCCATAGGACGCAGTGCTGTCAGACGTCCCGGGATGGGTCGTGAGAAGCTTGGCCCCGTGACCGTGGGCTGGGCAGCTGCCATGGAATAGTCCCACTACTCTGAGACCGCCATGCTCCCAGGAAGCCCCAGCCGGCCACACGGAGAGGCCACGCTCGGGGAGAGGGCCAGCCAGCCACCCAACTAGGGCAGCAGACATCCTGGACATGCATCCCTCAGAAGATCCCACCCCAGCTGCTACCTGACCACACTGCAGAGAAGCCCCCAGAGGGAGCCGCTCAGCTGAGACAGGGCCATCCACACACCAAGACAGAGAGGAACAAAGGGGGGCTTTAAGCCACGAATTTTTGGGGGTGCTTTGTTACACAGCAATGGATAACGGGGACATGGGAGTCCATTTCAAGCCCACCTGGGCTGTCCCCCCTGGGGCCATAGTTCAGAGAGCAGGTGCAGGTCAGGGCTCGGCTGCCCCACCCCACCATTTGTGCCTGTCCCTGGGGAGGCAGTGGCCGCATTTGAAGCAGGTCCTTGGGATCCACATCCAAGCAAGGAGGGGGCCCTTCCTCAGCAGGGAGGGGCTTCTTGGGGGAGGGAAGAGCACTTAGTTCCTGCCGAGGTGGAAGAGGGGCAGCCCCACAGACAGCGAGTGGCAGCTCCTCCCAGTGGGGCAGGCGGGGCAGGGGGACAGTCTGGCCCAGGCCAGCTCCCCGCCAGCCCGCCGGAGCCCCGCGGGGAGGGCCTGGCTCTGCCTAGACCCTGGTCCCTCTCCCTTCCCCACTCAGGCTCCTCTCACCTTGCCCTCTCTGAGAGCCTTCTCTCCCTCCACCCAGGGGCCCTAGAGGTGTAGACACTCTCCCCCCACCACGGCGCACGCAGGACCCCGTGCGCAGCCCCGAATCCACCTCTGCCGTCCTCCTCCCGGGGCTCGGCGGCGAGGCAGCTGGGACCGCCAGCTTCTCTCTTCAGGGCCCAGTCGCTCCTTCCCTGGAGGCCCGCCCCAGCCCCGGACGACCCAGTCTCCGGGTATGGTCGGCCCCAGTGGGGGAGGCGTCCGCTCGGCTCATCCCCCCTTCCCCGCAGCTGCGCTGCGTCTCCCTCCCCCCAACCAGGACGCCCAAGCCACCCCCCGACTCCAGCACCGGCGGTCACCTCTCAGCCCGTCCCCTCCAGTTGCGCCCGCCCCGCCCCGCCGCACGCTCGGCTGACCCCCTCCCTGTTGCGGGGCCCACCTGGCGAGCCCCCCTCCCTGCTCACACCCTGCGCGACTCCGGGAGTGCCCCGCGGTCACGAGCCCCCCACGTGCACGGGGACCGGGGCAGGTGCTACCTGCGCGCTGGGCCCGCCCTCCCTGCTCGGCACCGCCCCGCGCCGCCCCGCCCCGCGCGCACCGGGCATGCCCAGAGCCCGGTGACACGCCCGCCCGCTCGAGTCCTGAGCGGACCCTGCCCGCGTCCGCCCCGGGCCCGCGCTACCCCGCGCGCCGCCATGGAGCGCATCGAGGGGGCGGCCGTGGGCCGCTGCGCAGCCTCGCCCTACCTGCTGCCGCTCACGCTGCACTACCGCCAGGTGAGCCCGCCTTCCGCGTCCTCCGCGCCTTCCGCGGCCTGACGCCGGCCCCGGACCCCGCCCACGCGCCCATGGCCCCGCCCATGGCCTCGTGCCCCCGCCCCGCGGACCCCGCCTCCTCGCCGAGCTCTCTGCCCGTGAGTCCGCGTTCGCAGAGCCGTTGAGCGTCCGGCTCTGGGCAGGGACACCTCGGGGGACCACTCATTCCTCCAAGGAGGCTTTGCTGGGCCCCGGCCCTTTTTTGCGGTGGGACATGTTGCGCGCCCCGGGGATCAGGGAAAGCTTCCTGGTGGTGGTCTCCGTTCTGGGCAGAGGAGGCCGGCGATGGAGCTGGTGAGCCCTGGGGAGCCTCTCCAGGTGGGCTGCCTGCCGGGGCGTCACCTCCTCCTGCCGGCCCGGGAAGGGAGTGCAGGACCACACCGCCTCCCGTGGCGCTGTGCAAGTAGTAGGCTCACAGGAAACACTTGTTTGTCCAGTTCGGGCCCCCACCTTTCGCTTGCCGCTCCACCGAGTTCCTCCACGCCATCCAGGTGAGGACTGCACTCCTCCGAGTCTGGTGCAGCCCCTCCCTGCCCCCTCAGTTAGGACAGGTGGTGCAGGTCTTTGGCGCCCCTCTGCCGGGCTGTCCCTGGCCTGCAGCATCCTGTGACCCCCCCTCCTCCCCAGGCCCATTACTCTCACTAACCTGTGAAGCCCTCTTGACGCCCAGCCTGACAGAGGCTGCACTCCAGTGTCGCCTCTCCCTTGTCGCTGCTGTCCCGTTGGCTCTAGGGGACAGGGAATTCCTATCCCCAGGATGGACCCAAGTTGGCAGCACCGGCTGGGGCAGAAGCCAGGGTTGGTTGAGGGCAGAGTGCAGGGACACGGAGGTTGCTGGCCTTTCCCTGGTGTTGGCCTGGGGCAGGGATGCCTAGTTGTGGCTGCACAGCCTCCAGGGGCTGGGGCTCTGGGGCCAGCAGGTGGGCACAGGGTGATCCAGGCACGTAACCGCTGTGGCCTATGGCTGTGGCAGCCTCCCCCACCTCCTGTGGAGTGTGGATGGGTGCTGGTAACCGAAGCTGAGCCCATGCGGGCGGTAGGCTGCGATGGACACAGGCTGGGGCCGGGGTGGTGTTCCCAGGGGCCATGGGACACTGGGCTGGGTGGTGAACGTCACTGCGGGGCACCTGCAGCCTTTGGTCAGTAGCCACCCATGGCCAGGGGAGACCTGGTGGATGGACAGACAGACCAGCCAGAGGCAGGGCACCCGCGTGGCTCTGAGGGGGAGGGGCTGTGTTTAAACTCCAGTCCTGTACCTCCCTCCCAGGGCCCTGGAAGATGAGCCAGGCCTGGGTCCTGACCCTCTGGGAGGGGCTGGCTGGGCCTCAGTGGGCCCCTCTGGACCTTCCCCTGCACCCTGCCTTGGCTGGACCTGAGGGTCTGACAGATGTTTTGATCTTGATCCAAGAGGGTACCTGAAACCAGCACGAGATGACACTCACCCTGGGGGAGGCAGGGGCACAGCTGGCACGTGGCAGACTGGGGGGCAGGCCTTCCCCGGAGCTCGTCCTGGGGGGTGGCTGGCCCTGGGGTGGCCAGATTGCAGGCAGGCCCAGGCTTGCCTCTTGGGGGTGGTGTCTCACAACGGCCTCCCGGGCAGCCCGACCTGCACAGGGCAGGCCATCGGCTCTCCCTCCTGCTTGGAAACCGGGGCTCCTGCCCGTCCAGAGCACCTCCGCCTTCAGGCCCAGCTCAGACCAATGTCCCCAGCTCCCCTCAAACCAGCATGCGGGCCTCTGCCTGTCAGGGCCCACTGCTGGGAATGAATGCCCTTTCTTTTCTGTGGGGCCTGGTGCAGTGTCGCCTCCTCCAGGAAGTCCTCACACAGGCTGTTCCTTAGTGTCCTTCCTCTTTTGCAGCCCCGGTTGCCCTTTCGGTGTCTCTGGTGCTCAGATCCATGTGTGTTTCATGGCTCGGACGGGGCCTCAAGTGTGGGGCCAGCAGCTCGCCAGGGCGCAGGGCTGACCCAGTGGCTGAGCAAGCCGGTGGTGGGTGTCCACAGGGCTGGGCTCTAGGGCCCCAGGGCCAGCCCCATCCTCAGAGACCCCTTGGGGAGGGGTCAGGGCCAGGCGGAACAGCCCGGAGGACGGGAGCCTACCTCACCTAGTGGTGTCCCGCTGGCAGGGTTCTGGCCCCTCGTGCCCCCTGCCGGCTGGAGCCCCGTAAGCATGGGTTCTGGCCGCCCCCGGTGGTGCTGGCCCAGGCCCCGGCCCCCCGCACTGCCTTTTGTTCACTGAATGCTGCTCAGAGCCCTGGGAGCTGCTGGGACGGGGCGTCCAGGGTCGGGGAGCAGGGGGGTGGAAGGAAGTGACAGAACAGCAGGACCACAGGACACAGGACAGACAGCCCGAGACAGAAACCGGGCCGGGGAGAGGGTCATCCACTGCCCAGTCATCATCATTGAATCGTCACGTCCTGCGGGCTGAGATTCTGCCCGGCGCGGGCACACCCTTCCCCAGCTGCTCCCGGGGCTGCTGCGCTCTCCGGAGGCCCGCCTGCCCCTCCTGCCCTCCTGTCGCCCTTTGTCCAGTGGCCCAAGGGAGCTTCAGCAACGAAAACCTGATCTCTGCTCTACCCGCTTGGGACCCCTCCTGCCCCTCGCCCTGACTGTGAGGACATGTCACGCCCGCCTCTCCCCACACCCCCGTGGCCCTTCCCGCACTTGGCGGCAGCGTCGTCTCTCTGCAGCTTCTCGTGCTCACCTGTGCTGGGTGCTGGCTCACGCTGTGCCTGGGACGCCTTCCCACCCTTTGGCCCGGTTTCCGCCTCACCCCTTGAGAGCATCAGGCTGTCCTGGACTTCCCTGCCCACCCTGGCGGCTACGCCCTGCCCCACCCGCTGCAGCTCGTCGCTCCCGAGGGGCCCGGGGCCACGACTGGCCGGGTACGGTGGGTCTGTGTGGCCTTCTCGCTCCCTGGAGCACCTCCACCCGCGCTGCCAGCCCTTCAGCCCTCCCTGACCGCTGCCCCGCCTCTTGCAGAATGGTACCCAGAAGTCGTGGGACTTCATGAAGACCCATGACAGGTGAGGGCCCAGCCTGGCTGGCCGCCGGGGAAGCCCCAGGGTGATGTCTGCAGGGACACCGGGCCCAGGGGCACAGAGCCCCACCCGCCTCTGCGTGTCTGAAGTCCCCACTTTCCCTGTCGTCTCACTGAGGGGTCACCCGAGGCCTGGAGCCCGAGCTGGGTCCCAGCTCAGGCCACCTGGACCACCTCTTGGACCTGAGAGAAGCTGCCCAGGTGCCCTCGCCCCGAGCGTCGGAAGCAGGGGCTGGATGGCAGCGTGGCTTCAGGAGTGTGGCTGGCGGCAGCCGGCCAGCAGGGGCCACGTGTCCCGTCAGTCACCCGTCCTCAGCTGCTGCCACCCCCGGCCTGCCCAGCTGCCCAGCATGTCCTTCCCACCCCCCGGCCCCCGTCCTGCCAGCTGGAATACAGGAGGCCTGGGTCCTAGCCTGACTGTGTGACCCTGGCAAGCTGTGACCCGTCCTGGGCCTCAGTCTGCCCACCTGAGCAAGGGACACCACCTTCCTGGGTTGTGGAGGAGAGGAGGTGGGCTGGGCCCCCAGGGGGGTGAGGTGAGGGGGCTGCTTCTGTGCTGAGCTGGGTCCCTCCCCCTGCAGTGTGACCATTCTCATGTTCAACTCTTCTCGAAGGAGCCTGGTGTTGGTGAAGCAGTTCAGGCCAGGTGAGGCGGCCCAAGTGCGGTGTGGGGGGAGGGGAGGCCTGCAGGCTCACGTTCAGGCCCCTGGTGTCCTAGGGTCAGAGTGCAGACGTGGGGAGAGGGCTCTAGAGGAAACTGAGGCCCGGCAAGGGGGTCTGGCCAGAGCGGGTCACGTGGAGCTGGCCACCACAGGGCGGTGACTGCGGTCTGCCTTCCCCCAACCAGCTGTGTACGCTGGCGAGGTGGAGCGCCTCTTCCCGGGGTCCCTGGCCGCCGCGGACCAGGACGGGCCCCGGGAGCTGCAGCCGGCACTGCCTGGCTCGGCAGGGGTGACATACGAGCTGTGCGCCGGCCTCGTGGACCAGCCCGGGCTCTCGCTGGAGCAGGTGGCCTGCAAGGAAGCGTGGGAGGAGTGCGGCTACCACCTGGCCCCCTCCGGCCTGCGCCGGGTCGCCACGTACAAGTGAGTGGGGCTGGGCCCGTGGGCCTGCGGGGCTGGGGAAGGGCCGTCTGTTGCCAGCGCAGCCCAGGGGATGGGACGAGCTGCCTGGGAGGCAGTGAGCACCCAGTTCCCAGGGGTGTGCAAGCAGGGCGATTGCTCCTTGTTTTTCAACCTTCCCACGCTGGGGAAGGTTGGACGGAACGCACCTCAGGGCGTGATCTGGGCTGGAACCCGGGGCCCTCGGGGCTAGTCCTGCAGCCTGCTTGGCCCGTGCCCTCCACCGCGGCGGGGCCGCCCGGCTCTGCTCCGGGTGGCAGCTGCTGCCGACAGATGCCTCTACTTCCTGTGGGATTAAGCGCCGGGCGCTGGGGGTGGGGGTGAGTCACAGGTCTGCTCTGACAGCGGCTCAGGGGCGAGGGAAAGGCCAAGTCCTGGGCCGGGGCTGGGGGGCGAAGTGCGGCCCGCCCCCGCCAAAGCCCGCCCCTCATTCCCCCCAGCCCAGGACAGGATGTCGGGGTGCAGCCCAGCCTTGGCCTGAGGATGTCACAGTGGGTCCCTGACCTTGGTGAAGTCCGGGGGCAGCAGGAGAGTCTCACGGTGTCGCCCGATGCCGAGCCCCTGGCGGCCTTCCCCAGAGGCGGAGCCGCCCTCCTCGGCCCAGCAAGGGGCCGCTCAGTGTTGGGCCTGGGCCCCCTCGGCGACACCCAGGGCCTCGTCCAGGCGCCCCCGGCCTGGGAACTCAGGCCTGGGATTTCTACACCAAAGAGCCAGACATCTTGGTGTGAGGGCCTCAGTTACCTGCGGGCATCTTCCGCGTGGCTGGCCAGTGGCCACGTAGCCTCTGAGCCTTTGGGCTGGCGGTCCGGGGGGTCGGGAGGATCCAAGGGGCCTGACCTCGGGTAGGGGGTGAGCCAGCGGGCAGGCCAGGAGGAAGGCAGGTGGAGGTGCCTTGGAGGGTTGGGGTCCCCCGAGCGGGTGAGTCTGGGGGGAGTCCTGGCAGAGGCGCTGCATGGCAAAGGCTCGGGGGCAAGGGGACAAGTGGCCCTGGCCTCTGGGCTGCGGCCTGGCCCTGAGGGTGCTGGGTGCCGAGGGGGGCTCTGGACAGCGAGGGGCCTGCTCAGACGGCACTTTCGAGGTGAGGGCGGCTGGCTGTGCGGAGGCAGGGCCGGACGGGGCTGGCGTGGAGGCCAGGGCAGCTCTCCCTGGGAGCCCGGCGGCGGGCTGCATGAGCAGGAACTTGTGCTCCCCTGGGGTGGGGCCCACGGCTTCCTTCCGTGGCCCCGGGGGGGAGCCAGGCCACTCATCTGCCCGTCCCAGGTGACAAGACCCAGTGCTCGTCTGAGATCCCCCAGCTGAGGACGTGTTTGAGTGAGCAGGGAGAGGCAGTGCCCGGCCTGGCCGGGCACATTCTTCTCGGCGCCGGTGTCCGTCACACGCCGGCGGAAACTGGGACTGGAAACCCCACAGACCGCTGCTTCCATCAAAGGCGCAGGCTGTAGCTGCCGGCGGAAATGGGCTGTCAGGAAGGGTCCGAGGGAGATAAGGGGCGGGAGGGTGGAGGAAGCAGCTGGGTGAGGTCAGTCTGGGTGGGGCCCCCGCCTGGGGGTGGGGGGCTTGGGGAGTGGGAGGGAAGCTCCTCCAGCTCTGCTCCCTGCCCCGTGTGCAGGGCGCACCTCGGGGCCGCGTCCACCCTGCAGGCCCCGGCTGGCCTCAGCTAACCTCCTGGGGTGGCCTGGGGTCTCCCTGATCCCCTGGACGTCTCCCCAGACACCCTCTGCCTCCCCTCTCCCCCAGCAGACCACGCTCAGCCCTCCCCTCCTGTCTGTCACCCCGTCCTCATGGCCAGCTGTCACCATGGCTGCCCACTCGTTACCTCCCCCAGCACCGGTCTGGGCCCCTGCCCTCTGCCTGGGTGCCTGTCCCCCTCCTGGTGGCCAGAAGCCCCCTCCTGGCCACCACCTAGGGAGGGAGGGGACTCCTTGACAGTCCTCTCCAGCCTGTGAACCCTGGTCCTGGCCCTGGGGACCGCGCCCCACCCCGCCCAGAACAGGCGTCCTGCGGGTGCCCACATGGGAGTGCTCGCAGACCCAGGCTGCGCCGGCCCGAGCCCCGGCTGCGACCCGGGGCCCGCTGTGTGGGGAGAGGCCTGGCTGAGGCCCAGCGTGAGCAGAGTGTCGGTGCGCAGGACCGCCCGCCAGACTCAGCGGCTTCCAGCGACGCCCATTCACAGCCTCGCGGTTGCTGGGCGTCGGCAGTCGGCTTGCCGCGGACTCGGCCCACCGCTCAGGGCCTCGCAGCCTGACCGCCAAGCTGCGGTCAGGCGTCGGCCAGGCCGAGGTCTAATCTGGGGCTGAGGCTCGTCTTCCCAGCTCCCCGTGGCTGTGACTGAGGGCGCTGTCTCCCGCTGGCTGTCAGCCGGGGGCCCGTGGTCGGCTCCTAGCCCATAGGCCCTGGCACGTGGCCCTCTTACAGCATGGTGGCTTACCTCGTCTTCAGGTGTCTCTCTGACTCTTTCCACCTCTGACCCCTAAAACCGGCAATGAAGAGCTTGCCTGACTACGTCAGGCCCACCCAGGATCACCTCCCTTTTTGATGAACTTAAAGTCACCTGATGAGGGCCCTTAATGACATCTGCAGAATTTCTCCTCCATCACCTGACCTAACCTCATCACATGGGAGCCTAATCACGGTGGGAGGTCACATCCAACATGTTCCTAGGTTTCCCCCACACTTGAAGGGAGGAGATTACATGGAGTGTGTACACCACAGGGGGGAATCTGGGGGGCCAGGGGGCATCCTGGAGCACTGCCTACCAGGGGCTGGAAGGAGTGGACAAGAGAGGGCTGTGGAAGGGGCAGGGCTGGCCGGCGGGGCCTGTGTGGATGCCTCAGCAGGTGCTGTCTCGACCCGTAGGTCTGGTGTGGGACTGACCAGCTCCAGCCAGACCATGTTCTACGCAGAGGTGACAGATGCCCAGCAGGGTGGCCCAGGCGGGGGCCTGGCGGAGGAGGGCGAGCTCATTGAGGTTGTGCACCTGCCCCTGGATGGCGCCCAGGCCTTCGCCGATGACCCGGATGTTCCCAAGACCCTCGGCGTCATCTTTGGTATCTCGTGGTTCCTTAGCCATGTGGCCCCTGGCCTGGGTCCCCAGTGAAGCTCCAGGCGGTCTGGACGAGCCCAGTTCTGGACACCTGCTCCGCAAACCTAATAAAGGCTGGTGTAGCTCTAGCCTGTGTCTACCGACTCCGAGCTGTGACCATGGTGGGCTGGGGGGCGGGGGGGGGTGCGGTCTCCGTGAAAGCCCCTCAGCTCCACCGGGGCAGAAGCCTTGTCTGCAGGTTGTGCAGGGGGCAACTGGGGGTTGGCGGCTGGCAGAGGGCTAGGCCAGGCCCTGGGTAGTGCCCCAGGCTGAGTGGGGGGCAGGGAGGATGGTGCCGTGCAGTGCCACTTCTGGGGGTAGGAGAGGTTGGGGACGGGCTCAGCCATGTCAAGCGCTCGGGGCCCACTGAGTACTGGGCAATGGATGGAGCTATGGCCTTAGGAGTGGTGGCTGCGCCAGCCACGTCAGGAGAGGGTGTGGACAAACCCACAAGGCACGCGCTCCCTGCTTCTGGGGCCAGTGAGGGGTCCCCTCCGTGACTGGGGCTCTCAGGAGCCCTGTGTCCCCTGTGTTGGTGATGAGGTCTCACTCCACCTGCCAACCTGTGTGTGGGGTAGCCTGAAAGCCCCATAGGACCCCTGCCTTGCACACCGGCACGCCCTTGGGGCCGCAGGAGGGCTGGATGTCTGCTCAGCCAGGCACCGAGTAAGACCTCCGTACATAACGGGTGGGCTGGAGCCCACCGTGAAGAATGTGTGCTGGTCACCATGGTCATGGGCATGTGTGGGCGTGGCTGGGCCATCAGTTGGGGATGAGGGCCTGGCCTGAGGGCCAGGCAGGCTTCTTGGAGGGAAGGCCGGCCTGACCTCTTCTGAGGGTGGTGGCCTGGCCCGGCCTTTTCCCAGAGGCCCCCAAATCCTCTGGTCAGCCCCTTGGGCAGTGCCCTAGGGGATGGGATGGGGGCAGCCTGGGTCATGGTCCACTGACCCTGGAGCGGGCAAGGGGATGCTGCCCGGCAGGCAGGTGGGGACTGGGGAGCTGGAGTGACCGGGAGCTTTGCCGTGAACCTGACTTCGTGCCCTGTGCCCAGCGTCCCCTGGGACTGGGCCCTGGGCTGGAATGCTAGAGGATGCCAAGACAGGACATGCTGCCCTGGCTTCCGCTGAGACCCTGCTGTCAGGTGGGGGTACTTCCCCGGGGCCGCGGCCACCCTGCCCTCCTGTGCCCCCAGGCAGGCGGGCACTTTCCTTCCTGCTGGCCTTCGGAGTGTGTGTGGCTGAGCCCCACCGGGAGTGGCTCAGTGCCAACAGCCCCCGAGCCTGGCATTCGAGGCTGCCTTGGGACAGCTGCGCCCAAGGGGCCCACTCAGGCAGCATCACCTGTATGCAAATGCCGGCTGTGACCCAGGTGGGGCCATCCAGGTGGGGCCTCCTGGGAGCCCAGCCCGGCACTGACACGCTGCTGGGGAGGGGCACTCAGGCACGGGTGTGCGTCCAGGGGGCCGGCAGGGTCGCGCTGCACTGGAGTCTTGAGCAGCCCAGCTCCGCCCCGTCCAGAGGAGGCCTAGTGGGCCGCCCCGGGCCCCAGGACACCTGGAGAATTCCCAGGGCAGCACGGCCCACCCTGCCTGTGTCTTGCGGACTGCCTGATACTCACCTGAGCTCCGCTGGCCTTCTGGGCTGGGCTGCAGGCGCTGCCCACCCTCTCAGAGGGGCCCCTAGTGGGTACTGGCTGGGGCTGGGGGCTGTCTGTGCCCTGGGGAGCATGCCGGGCTCCAGCCTGGCGGGGCGGGGGGTGGGGGCAGGGCCGCGGACTTGGGTGCAGTCCAGCCCCGCACTCTGCTTGGCAGCCCGACGGGGCGGGTCAGCAGGCACCGCCGCCGGACCTAATGGAGCTGGCATCCATTTCCCGGCACAGGGGTGGGGGGGCTGTAACCGGAAACTCCCCTCCCTGGCCGCTATATTTAGCACCGCAGAACACGGGCGGAAGCGCAGCTCACTCCTGAGCCCAGCCGGCTCTGTCCAAACGCCCAGCAGCTTGCACCCCGGCCTGGTCCTGAAGCCCCCTGGCCAGGCGGAGAGGCCTCCACCTCGTCCGTGCCTTGTCCGGCACAAGTTGAGACCCATCCCAGAACTCGCCTGGTGTCAGGCGCTTGGAGAGGGAGCCCTCGGGTTAGGGGGCAGGTGGGGCGGGGAGACTGAGGGGTGTTGTGGCCCAGTGGGCCCCAGAACAACGCTGGGGGTCCTCCTGGAAGAGGCAGGGCAGCCTGGCCCAGCAAGGGAAGAGGCAGGAGCCTGGCTGCCTCTGGATCTCCGGCCCTCTGGCCCAAGGGGTGCAGAAATCCCTGTAGGAGGGGACCCCAGGAGGGAGGATCCCCTCTGCCAGCAGCCCCAATGCCTTCCCTCAAGAGGCCAGCTTCGTGTCTTGAACCTCTCCTGGGTCCCTTAGGTCTGGGCTGTGGCTTCTAGGGGGCAGGAGGGGGAAGGGGACCATGAGCGCGAGGGGGTTTCTGTTCCCTGGGCCGGGAAGCAGGGACCCGTCCCATTCCCAAAGGGCCTGGCTGGAGGCAGATGGGGCCGGACCACTGTCTCCCCAGGGTCGCCGGGCGGGCGGGGGCTCCCTGTATCCCTGAGGCAGGGTTGGCCAGTGGGAAGGGCTCCAGGGCGGCCGCGTCCCCTGGCAGGTGGAGGTGGAACCTTGAGATGCGTGAGCATCCCTCACCGGTGCCTTCGTGCCGAAGACGTCCCTGAGCAGGGGAAGAGCCTCAGCTGAAGCGCGGCAGCTTCTGGAACTGCCGCACAGCAAGCCCAGCGTCAGCCACACCACCCGCCGTGGGAGCTAGTCCAGGCCATCGTCTCCTCCCACAGCTGGCCAGGAGCAGGAAGCTTCGGACGAGGGAGGGGCGCACGGCGGGGGGCTCTTCTCCAGATTCCGCCTCTTACTTGCGCTGGAAGTCCCCCCTCCTCCACCTCTCCACAGCCAGGCCGGCCACCGGCCCCTCTCGTTTGCACTACGGCAGTGGCCGCCTATGGCCTCCCTGTCTGACCTCGCCCTGTGCTGCCCCTCCCCCCCAAGCCAGGGATCTCTGTGACGACGTAAATCACAAACGTGCAGCCCAACCCAGCTCAGCTGCTTTCTGTGACTTCCCGTCAGTCTTAGCAGGAAGACTCTAGCCAGGCAGGCCCAGCACAGCCGGCACTCACCACCACCTCCAGCCTCCCCCTCTGCCCCTCACCTGCTCTGCCCTGGCCATGTGTTCTCCTCAGCCCCAGGGCCTTTGCATGTGCTCTTCCCAGCCCCTCACCTGGCTGACCCTGGCCTGCCCTCTGGGTCTTAGCAGGCTTCTTCCCCATGTGCTGCTGCATGCCTCACCCTTACAGTTTGCTGTTCTGCATTGTTTGTCTATGTTCTCTGCCCACCCCACCCCCCAGCCCCCACTGGCTGTGCCAGCCTTGCTCACTGCTCGATGAGTGCAGGAGAGCGGTGGGTGTAGGACAGCGGGCATGGGCAGGGTTGGAGCCCTGGACCCCTGGGACAGAGCCTCCAGTACTCAGTACTGTCTCTGGGCCAGAGCAGAGGAGGAAGCCTCTCCCCGGGGAACCCCCTGTCCCCACAGCAGTAACCGCTGCCCACCCTCAGGAAGACAGCAACTGGAAGGCTCTGAACACAGCTCACATTCCCTTATTTGGTGGGGGTCACTGTGCATGGCGGTGCCTGGCTTGTGTCCTGCCCCCTCCCAGCCTACAGAGGGGCTCAGGTAGGGATGGGCGCTTGGAGTGAGCAAAGCCAGGCCCATTCCTTTAGGCCCCTGAGGCCTGGACCCGCAGGCTGGGCGGTGAAACCAGGGCATTAGGCCCCTTAGGCTGCTGCTGCGCCTACATATCCTAGTGTGAGAGGGGGCAGTGTGTGTGCTCCTGAGTTCCTTCTGCCATTGCCCTTGCCCCTGAACCTGGCCTCCTTCAAAGCTCTCTTCCTCCAGGAAGGCTTCCAGCCCCACGCCACCCCCCAAATTGTAGCAGTGACTAGCTCCAGGCAGGGGTTGCACCCCCAGCATCCAGCCCAGGGCCGGAGGAGCCAGGGGAATGAAGAAAGCCCAGTTACTACGGAGGTTGAGCGGGAAGACCCCTTTGGACCAAAGCGGTATCCCTAACGGCAAAGGCGAGCTCCAGCCCTGAAAGGGACGCTGACTGGCGGAGAGGCTGGGATGTTTGGAGACAAGGAGCCTCGGCGGGGGCGAGGCGAGGCGAGGTTACTCCAGTAGAGGGCAACAAGGTGATGACAGAGGGTGGGATATGGGGGCCTGGCGACCGGGACGGCAGCCGGAGCCTCTTTGGGCGGCCCTCACCTTGTCCATTTGGGGGTGCACTACCGTCCTTTATTCGCCCCGCCCCGCCCAAGCCCCGACACCCATCCTGGGCGTTCCTCGAAAGTATGGCCTGGCGAGCCCCGCACCAGCACCGAACTGGGCACACAGTCTGCGCGGAGGAACATTCGTTCCCTGGCTTCCTGACCCCCCCCCCCTCCACCGGCAGTGAGGCGGGGAGGGCCGGGGCGTGGGAGGGGAGCAGCGCCCCCTGCGGCCGGAGTGGAGGTGGTTGGAGTGGAGGCGGTAGGAGCGGCACGGATGGGGGCACTCACAGGGGAAGGGAGTCGCGCAGTAGGGCCGGGCAGGCTCGGGTCCCAGGCCGCGCCTGCCCCGCGTGGGGCCGAGCCCTGATTTGTGCAGGAGGCAGCATCTCCTTTGGGACCGCGAGCAGCGCGGCGGCGGCGCACCGATAGGAGAGGACCACGGCGGTGACCTCAGGGGGCGCCCCACCCCCTGGCTCCTGACACCCGGCGGGGCTCGGGCGAGGGGAAGCCGCTTTGCGGCGCCCAGCACCACTCTCCCGGCTCGGCGGAGGCTTTAGTGGATCCGCCGCCGCCGCCGCCCCGCCGCCCGAGGGCGCCGGGAAGCGTGCGCCGGGTCCAGGCGCTGGCAGGAGGAGTCCTCCGCCGCCTTTAAATCCTGGGCGCCCCCGGCACCCCCCCGCAGCCCCACCCCGCGGCGCGGCCCCGCCCCCTCATGCATATGCAGGTGCGCGGGTGACGAATGGGCGAGCGAGCTGTCAGTCTTGTCCCGAACTTGTTGGCTGCGGGCGCCGGGAGCGCGGGCGCGCAGAGCCGAGACCGGGACCCGCCGCCGCCGCCGCCGCCGCCGCCCGCCGCCACCGCCGCCGCCGCCCGCCGTCGCCGCCGCCGCCCGCCGCCACCGCCGCCGCCGCCGCCGCGAGGGAGCTGGGTCGGCGCGGCACCCTGCGAGCCCGAGCGCCGCCGCCCCCGCGCGCCCGCAGCCCCAGCGCGCCCGCCGCCCGGGCCCGCGCGGCGCCGCCTCGACCCCGCCCGCCGCCGCCTCATCTGCCGCTGCCGCTGCCGCTGCCGCTGCTGCCGGCGCTCGGAGGGCGGGCGGGCGGGCGGGCGGGCACTGGGAGGCCGGGGCCGGGCGCGCAGGGGCGGCGGCGGCGGCGGGCCGGCGGGCGGGGTCGAGGAGGCGATGCGGGCGCGGGGCCGGGGGCGCCTGCCCCGGCAGCTGCTGCTGCTGTTGGCGCTCTGCGTGCAGGTGAGCGGGGGCGCGGACGGGGCGCACCGGGCCGTCCCTCGGGGTCGGCGGCACCGCTTGCGGGCGCCGCGGTTCGGAAGCCCTCGAGGCTGCGCGGCGGGTGGGGGCGGGGCGCCCCGGCTCGCGACCCCGGCCCGCGCTTCCCTGCGCACTCTCTCTGCCTTATTTTTAGGCGGCGCGGCCCATGGGCTATTTCGAGCTGCAGCTGAGCGCGCTGCGGAACGTGAACGGGGAGCTGCTGAGCGGCGCCTGCTGTGACGGCGACGGCCGGACGACGCGCTCGGGGGGCTGCGGCCACGACGAGTGCGACACGTACGTGCGCGTGTGCCTCAAGGAGTACCAGGCCAAGGTGACGCCCACGGGGCCCTGCAGCTACGGCCACGGCGCCACGCCCGTGCTGGGCGGCAACTCCTTCTACCTGCCGCCGGTGGGCGCCGCGGGGGACCGGGCGCGGGCCCGGGCCCGGGCCGGAGGCGACCAGGACCCGGGTCTCGTCGTCATCCCCTTCCAGTTCGCCTGGCCGGTACGTGCGCCCCCACCCCCCTCCCCCAGCCCTCCCCTCCCTCGGCGCCCGGCTCCCGGCCCCGCCCTGCCCGCAGCCCCTCGGCCCCTCGGCCTCCCCGCACCTGCGGCCCCGGCCGTAAGTGCGAGCCTCGCGCGCCCGGACCCTGCGGGTGGGGCCGGCAGGGGGCGCCGCGCGGCGTGCGGACCCCGGGCGCCTGCTCCGTGGGGCCGGGTCCGCGCCCGGCCACGTGGGCGCGCGGGGGTCGCGGCCGGGCGGGGTGGCCTCGGCCCGCGTGCACGGCCGCCCGCGGCGTGTGCCTGCGTCGCCCTGCGCGTGTCTGTCTGGGTGGGGAGGCGCGGCCAGGCGCCTCGGGCCTGGGCAGGCCGGGGAGGCATGTGCGCCGCGCGTGCTGGGGCTGGTCTGGGGCAGGCCCCGGCGGAGCCGCCTGGGCCCTTGGCCAGCCTGCGCCCGCCCTGCAGTTTCCTGGATGCCCGGGGGCGGGGGTGGGGGGTGGCAGCTCCGGCGGGCACCGGGGGACCTGGGCCCGGGCAGACCTAGGGCACGTGTGCTGGTGGCAGCCTTTGCTCCTGGCCCAGATCCGGGGGGAAGGTTCAGTGGGCCCTGGTGCAGTGATTCTTTGTCAGGTTTCTTACATCTTGCAGTCTTGGGTTTTAGATTTTATTCTTTTGTGGGAGCGGCCTTGGGGCTGGCCTGGCAGGCAGGAGCCTTTGGCCTGAGAATGCTGGTAGGGATGTGGTTCATCGCCGTGGGCTGCAGGGAGCTGTGGTCGCGCAGGTGGAGGCTTCCTGCTGCCTGATGTGGCCCTCCCAGGTCTTTGTGCTGCTTGCATGGAACTGGGTGGGGGCAGGGATGAGAGAGGACCCTGTAAAGCGGGGCCTCGGTGTGCAGGAGCAGGTACCCGCAGCTGGGGTGGGTCCGGCTGTAGCAGGATGCCAGGCTCCGACTGAGAGGCTGTCCTTCTGACTAAGGACCTTTGGCTGGACCAGCCAGCGGGAGCCAACAGGAGTATGTCCGCCTGATGTCTTGGTCCTGGAAGAGACGGGGGGTTGAGGCCGGGCTGGTTGAAGTTGGGCCCGACGCCCTCCTCCCCCACCCGGCTCTGAGCGCTGTGCTGGCACCTTCTCTGCCTGGGCCGGGGGCCTCCCCTGTCCTATTTACCCCCTTCCTGACCCCTGGCTACACGCCCCTGGGGCTACAGCCCTACCCCCACATACCTGGCTGGCCTCTGGGGTCTCCCTTGACCCTGGGGCCTCAGGCGGGGAATGTGTCCCTGGGGTGGAAACGGCAGGGGCGGCCTGGGAGGCCCCGGGCGCCGGGATGAGCCCAGCCCCCTCGCCCCCGCAGCGGCGCGGCAGGCAGGTCTGAGCAGGGCCCGCAGCCTGTCATCTGCGCTTGGGCCGGAGCCAGCTCGGTTCGAAATCGCTACCTGAGGATGTGTTTTCGGCTCGAGTTGGCAGCAGTGGCCATGGGGGCAGGGAGGCCTGGAGGAATGTGGCGGGCCAACGCGTGTCCCTCAGGCGCTTGGCCCCGCTGGCCGGCCAGGGGTGGAACGGGACGGGGCAGGCCCTGGTCTCCCCAGGCAGGAGCCTGCAGACTGGGCACCGGGTCCTGGGCCAGCTCCCCTCCCTTCCTCCTGCCCCCAGCTGGGTCCTCTCGGAATGAGCAGGTGGCCCACCCTCCGGTCGGGGGTGAGGCTGGGGGGCAGCCGTGTGCTTGGGGGGCTGCACTTGTCCTCTTCTCCCTGCCAGTGGTGTGGTCTGGCTGCCAGGCCTGCAGCCGGCGCGGCGATGCCAGCGCCCTGGTATTTCCGCTCGGCCGGCAGCAGCCCTGGGGCCACACTGCCTCTGCTGCTGCAAGCCCAGCTCCGTCCCGTGAGCTGGGGTGAGTTGAGCTGGGGCGAGTTTGGAACCCAGTGTGCCCACTAGGGCCCTTGACCCTGGCCGGAGAAAGTGAGGACTGTGTTTGGTGCCCTGGGAACCGAGGAGGGGGCCGGGCCTTGCCTCGGGGCTTCAGGTGGGAGGGCGCCCGTTCAGGACCCTGGAGTAGGGGTGTGAGCGGGGCCTTGAAGGCGGCTGCAGGTGCACGGGTGTGGGGAGCCGCCCTCCTGCACCCGACCCAGGCCCCTGGAGGGGGAGCGCCCCCGTGCGCCGCTGCCCCAGGCCTGGCTGGGGCGCCCTGACCTGGCCACGTGGGCCCGGGTCCTGCGCCGTCCACCGCCTGTGGTTTCAGGTTGGTGTCGGGCTTAGTTTTCTGGAGAGGGGCGTGTCCAGGGTCTTGGAGGTGAGGGAGGTGGGGTCAGCCTGGGTGTGAGGCCTGCCTCTTCTCTGCTCATCCGGCCCCATGGATGTCTGTATGTGTCCCGCTGGTCCCCGCAGGAGGTGGGTGATGCCGTGTCGGCCCCAGCGCCTGGCCTGTAGCTAGTAGGGCGGAGGCCACTTTTGGTCACGTGTGTGTGCACGTGCGCACGCGTGAGTTCTCTGGGTGTGGTAGGTGGCCACTGGGGGTGTTGGAGGGGCCGGGTGGGGCTGGCCGATGGAGGTGCAGTGTGGCATCGGGGGTCCTGAGTGAGGGGGCCTGCTGCCTAGCTAGAGGCCGCACCTGCCTACTTGTTTGCGCTCTGGTAGCGGGGACCCCCGGAGCTGGCCCGCAGGTCGAGGGCCCCTCTTCTGGAGCGCGCCCTGTGGGTTCGAGGGGGTGGCACAGATGGCTGCTCGTGAAGGCCAAGCTGGAGTCGTGAGGAGAACCGAGGTGGGCCTGGGCCTGATCCCGTTGCTGACGGTGTAGCCAACCTGAGATGGTGGGCCAGAGCAGGTCCTGGGACCTGGCCGTGTGGTGCAGCTGTGTGGGCGTGTGGGCGGGGGACAGGGCTGCAGGGCTCAGTGCCCAGCCTGGCCTTCCAGCTGGCCTAGTCTCCCCGCTTCCTCGCCGGCTGCCCATCAGAAGGCCAGAGTCCCTTGCGGGGTCTGTGATGTGCTCAGGGGTGGGCAAGGGACTTGGGCCAGTCGGGGGCATGCACACCCAAGGGGGAGGTCTGCCCAGCCCCCCCACGTCCGACTGCCAATGGGGCTTGTCAGCGGCGCGAGCCCCCATCCCAAGGTGGGCCAGGCCAAGGTCTGCGCCTGGGAGCGCCTAAGCTGCCCTGGGTGGTGTCTGACACCGCCCTCCGTGTGCTCCCGACCCCCAAGGAGCTGGGGACTGGGGTGGGGGCTAACGTGGACCCTGGCCCTTTCCCCACACTGCTCCTGGGGCCTCCTCTGCCCCCTTCCTCTCCATACCTTCCCACTGGGGCCTTGGGGTCCTGCCCAGGTGACCTGCTCCGTGCCGTCACCTGCCCTGTACTTCAGGGGTCTTGGTCGAGGCTTTGATACTGGGGCAGCAGGGCGGGGCTCTCGGGCAAAGTGGGGACACCGGGAGGGCTGCACCGGCCAGTGGAGCGCTTGGATACGGGCGGGGGTTTTGTCCCTGGGCCTGAGAGGTGGGTTGGGGAGCGAGGCTGCGGCGTGGCAACGAGGAGCTTGCTGGAGGGTGTGGGCAGCGGCTCCTTGGAGGGTTGGTGGCTTTCAGGGAGCCTCTCAGGGGTAGTGTCTGGCTGAGGGCAGGCTGGGCCAGTGAGGGGTTTCCTGGTGGAGACAGGCATCTCTAATCCTCAGGCCTGAGCCAGGGTCCACGTCCCCCCAGACCCCAGGTACACTGGGGTCCTCATCCCCCGGCTACCGTGAGCCTGGTGTGACCAGGGTCGACCTGACTGTGGGCTTTGCAGCCCCGCGACGTGCGTGTGATGAGGTGTCGTGAGACCGTGGGCTGCCGGCCCGCAGTGGGGTGGGAGGGGCACGCCCAGGCAAGGCCCTGTCTGGTCCCTGGTGCGGAGTGTGGGTGTCTGGCTTCCCTCTGGGGAGGCCTGCGGTCCGCTCCTCCTGCGGGGGTGCCGGGGCCCAGCGCCTTGAGGGGAGGCGGCCCCCTCCCCTCCCTGTCGGGTGACATGGAGGCAGAGGCTTGGGCCTTTCTGAAGCTCGGGTTTCAGGAAACGTATCTGTGCTTAGAGCTCCTGGCGCCGGCGTGAAGCTCTGCTCCGTGGGGGGCCGGGCGCTGATGCGGGGTGCTGTGGGAGAGGAGCCAGGGCAGCAGGTCCAGGGTCTGTGCTAGGCCTTCTTGGCCTGGGGTGTCCTGGGCCGTGGGGTGTGGCACATCCGGCCCCACGTCTGCCCTGTGCCATTTCCATGTCTGAGGGCGGCTGCCCCATCATCCTTTCTGGGGGGTCAGACAAAGGGTTTGGACCTGGCCTTGGGGGTGGGCCAGGAAGAAGGCCGTGGTCGGGCTGGGATTCTGGTGTGGGTAGGTCAGGGCGGGCTTCCTGGAAGAGGTGTGGCTGGGTCTTCAGGGACTAATGCCAGCCGGCTGGGTGGGCCTCTCGAGGTTGGGCAGGCTGGTGGCCCAACTGTGCCTGGCCAGGGGTGTTCCCCTGCCTGCTTCCTAAGGAACCCGCCCCCGGCCCCTAGCTGTCATCAACCCTGCCCAGGCACCCACCCCCCCAGCCCGGTCCCTGGGATGACAGTGTGCCCTCCGAGGCCTCCCGTCCAGGCCTGTTGCCTTTTTCCTGTTCTGTAGAGACCTGGGTTGACAAGGCCCTGCCGGGCCCATGGCCCACAAGGCAGCAGCAGTGGAACGAAAGGTTGCCATTTGCAGGAGGGAAACTGAGTCCAGAGGCCAGTCGGGAGGAGGAGAGGAGGTGCCGCCCCCCCCAGTGGCTCAGGTTCTCTCTGGATGACTTCCTGCCGTCCAGGTGTAGGGAACCCAGCTGGCGGGCGGTGGGGCCCTCGCGGGTGGGCGGGCAGCACATGTCCCCGCGGGAGCAGGTAACCGGAGCCCTGGGCTCTGGCGAAGGTGGCGGTAATCCTACCTGAGTGGCTGGCGTGGGGTTTCCTGGGAGCCAGGAGGCGCTCCCTACTCCCCGAAGCCCAGGTGTGGGGAGGTGGACTCCGGCTGCCCCAAGGGGTGAGCGCCCTGTGGGATGGGCAGCCCGGCCTGGGGCGTTCCTCCACCTGCCCTACTGGGGGCCTTGACCGCCATGGTCCCGCCCTCTTGGGCGCAGCCCGTGTCAGCTCCTTGCTTCCTCCTGTGTCCTTTGTAGCCCGTTCTGTCAGGTGGCCAGCACGACTGCTGAAGCCCCGTTGGTCTCTGGCCTCATTCAGACCCACCTGGCAGCCACCCACTTTGCTCCAAAGCGTTAGCACCAAGACTGGCACAGGGGCTGGCAGCCCCGCCGTCTGACTCTGGGACCCCTGTTCCCACATCCCTGCTCTTCCAGCCCGAGGCCCTGCCACACGGCTTCTTCCCGTACTCTGCAGCCTCAAGCCCAGAGGCACCCTCTCCGCGGCCTGCCCTGATCCCCTTTTAGAACAGCAGCTCCGTGCCCCGCTGACTCACCCGTCTGCCGGGAGCATTCCAGGCAGGGGGATGGAGCCGTGTGTGCAAAGGCCCAGGGGCAGGGTGGGCGTGCTGGGTACCTGTGAGGAGGGCGCACGCCACGGGGAGCCCCAAGAGGGCTGAGCAGTGGGGGACATGTGGACAGAGCCCTGGGGATCACTGGGGCTCCTGTGAACGGGGGTGTGGAGGCCCCAGTGTCTGCTGGGAGCCCTTCTGGTGGAGATGGGCAGCCTGGGCACGGATCCTGATGGCCTGGCAGAGGGCGGTGGCAGGAGTGAGGGAATGGGTTTCAGGGAGACTCAAGAGGTGGGATTGAGAGCCTGGGGACAGCTCCATGGGGGTGAGGGGCGGGCTTCTAGAAGGATGGAGGGTGGTTCCCCGCTTCCCGCTCATGCTTCTTGGGTGGGTGTGGGTCCTAGGGTGGCGGCTGTGAGCATGAACTCCTGCGGGTCGTCCAGGGGTGTCTGGGAGACAGCTGCTGGGGGGCTGGGCTCAGGGCAGGGGCAGCGGCGTAGGTGAGCTGAGCAAAGTTGAGGGTGGGCACGTGTGTCCTGGGCCCTGAGGCCGTGTCGTGGGAGGGGCGGGAAGAAGAAGGGCAGCTGGAGGCACGGGGTAGGGGACAAGAGGAGGGTCTCCGAGGGAGGACCACGCTTGGGTGTCCAGGGGCTGTGGGTGTGATTGGATGTGGCAGGCAGCCCACGGGGAGCTGCCTGGGGCCGGGATGTGGGGGACGGCAGAGCCAGGGCTGAGTGGGGTGGGGTGCCAGCAGGCAGCTGCAGGGGCGAAGAAACCAGCCTGCAGGGGCTGGGAGATGGGGGTGCCGAGGGTGGGGAGGCGTGTGGCCTCCCCAGGGCGGTAGCCCTCGGGCAGGAAGCCGGCCAGCCCGTGTCCCAGACGTGGCCCCGTCCTGTGAGCCCCCAGCCCAGGTGGGGCGAGGGCCGGGGGGGTGGTAGTCGGCGCCTTTGTGGCTGGCCCGAGAGGGGGCCGAGCAGCGTGGAGCGGGGAGCCACGGAGGGTCCCGGCCGGGGAAGAGCTGGGCAGGGAGGGGTCAGGCGAGGCGCGAGTTTGTGCCGGGGAGCGACTGGCTGTCTTCACGGCCGGGCGGGGCGGTGGTGTCCTGGGGCTGCTTAGTGACGTCAGCCCATCATTTGCCTGGTGCCTGAGGGCTGGATGGTCTTGGGGGCAGGGAGGGGGAGAGAGCATAGGCTGAGGCTGCCTTGGGCAGTCCCTGGGCCTCAGTTTCCCTATCTGTGCAGCAGGGGCCACTTTCCGGGTCTTGGGTGAAGCAGGCTAGTGGGGCAGACGTTTACTATGTCCCGGGGCGGGGGGGCGGGTGGCACCAGTGCTTGGGCCTGCCCCTGCCGTCCCGTGGCCTGGTGACGGGGCATCGTCCCTCCCGGGCAGGCTGGGGGTGGGACCTCCTGTTCCCCACGGTGGGTTGGGCCCCTGTGAGCTGCCGAGGGGCCTCCCGCTCGACCCCCTCTGGTCCCCGGCCACCTGGCCCCCCTGTCTGCAGCTGCTCCAGCTGTGCCCACCTTCTGCCCGCTGCTCTGTCTGGGTCACTCTTCCTTCTCTCCGTCCTGACCCAAGCCGGTCAGGCTCGCCGGTGGGCCACGAAGCTGCGGGAGCCACGAGCTCACACCCCCTGAGCCTTCGTGACCCGGAGGGGCAGTCCTCCTCCAGGGGGTCATCTCGGGGTCTGCTGAGGAGACCCCTCCTCAGAGCTGAGGGATAAAGTGGGGGTGTGGCCGAGGCGTGGTGGTGGGAGGGTTGGGCTGGGGCAGGGCCTCGGGTACCTGACGGGCCCCTCCTTGTGTCTGCAGCGCTCCTTCACCCTCATCGTGGAGGCCTGGGACTGGGACAACGACACCACCCCGGATGGTGAGTTAGCCCCGGCTGGGTGGACTGCTGCCTGCAGGGCCTCCCTCAGGGTACTGGGAGGCTGACCCTCTCGTTCACGGAGATGCACGTAGCCAGGTTCCTGGTCCTTTGCCTGCTGGGGACAAAGGCCCATGTGGCAGGAAAGCTGCCTCTACCCTGAGGATCTTCGTGCTGTTTCCCTTTTTGCTCTGGCTGCCAGGAAGCTCTTCCACACTTGTGATTTGCTGAGCTGCGCGTGCACTGCCCTCCTCCCCAGTCTCAGCTTCCTCTGTGTTGTTCTGATGGGCGTGTGTCCTCACTGAGGGCCGAGGGCCGCACCTGGGCCTCCCCAGCACTCCCGTAGCCTGCTGATGCCCAGACCCAAGCTTGTTCTTTTGAGGCCGGGTCAGTGGCACAGCGGAGTGGTTTGCTGCTGAGAGCTCTCTTTGGCTTTCTGAGCCCCTCTCTGCCCATCTGCCCTGGAACTTGGGGCTTGGTGGCCCTCCCCCGCAGGCTCACCTGGTGGCCGGCCGACCTTGCATGGCATCTGCGGGGCCCTGTGGTGGTGGGGCAGAGGGGTTTTCCGTGGACAAACGGGGAAGAGCATTTGCGTGTGCGGCAGGAGCAGTAAATGGCAAGGCCCTGGGGCAGGAGTGAGCCCGGTGCATCTGGAGAAGAGCATGGGGCCCTCACGGCAGGGGTGGAGGCAGCGATTAGGTCAGCAAGGCCGGGGTCAGGTCGCGGAGGCTTCGTGGGCTGGCTTCCTCCTGGAGCGGGGTCGCTCAGGCTGCTGCTGGAGGGCGGGTTGCAGGGCCGGCGTGGAGATGGGTGAGGAGGCGGTTGTGTGAACGCAGGTGGCGGTTGGGGGTGCTGGGACCAGGAGCAGCCTGCGGGGTGAGAGGGGCTCCGGTCGCTCTGAAGGCCAAGGCACGGGGCTTGCTGGTGGGTTGGACGTGGTGAGAGCGGGCAGGGGTGGCCTGAGCAGCCGCAGGGCCGAGAAGCTGTCGTGCGGACGGGCCGGAGCCCAGTTTGGACATGCCGCGTTTGGGAGCAGTGTCACGTGGGCAGTTGGCTGCCGAGGCAGACCGAGCCCCTGGGTCCCACGGGTGATGACGCTGTGGGGACGCAGAGGAGCCGCTGGAAGCGGCGGTCAGCGGGGCTGGGCGGGCGTGGGGACAGGCTGCCCAGGGCAGCAGGAGTGTTCCCCGGAGGAGGGCGGGGATGGGTCGGCCCAGGGAGAGACGCTTCAGGGAGGGGCCTGGCCTTTCCTGTAGCTCGGGGGTGGGGGGGTGCACGGGATCCTTAGCCTCTTACTGCAGACTTCCCCAAACTGGTACGAGCGTGTAGGGAGACGTACCACGAGCCCTGTGCCTGTTGCCAGCTCAGGGCGTTTGCGCCCACGCGGCAGCTTGGTTTGAAGGGAGGCCCAGCCATCGGGTCGCTGGATCCATGCGTGCTCGGGGCCGAGGGAGGCTTGTTCTCAGATGGGCAGTAGTGAGTGGTGCGGCTGCTGCCGGGAAGGCCCTTAGAGAGAAGGGGTCCCGGCAGGGGCGGGAGGGTGGCCAGAGACGTCCACTGGCGAGGGGTGGGCGTGGTGCCCGGTGGCGGTGCCGGTGGGAGCAGGCCGCGGGCTGCGGGGCACAGGCGGGGTCACCCACACCCAGCCCTGCCGGCCCCGCCTGCGTTAGCGGGGCAGGAGGCCGCTCTAGCCCCGCGCTTCCTGCGGTGGCCCTGCTGTCCCGGCTCTGTGGCCTGGGCCGCTGGCCGCGTGGTTTGGTGGGCTGTGCGCCTCCGAGGGGGATGTGGCGGCTGAGCCGGCTCACTCTGCCGCCCCCCCCAAGAGGAACTGCTGATCGAGCGGGTGTCGCACGCGGGCATGATCAACCCGGAGGACCGCTGGAAGAGCCTGCATTTCAGCGGCCACGTGGCACACCTGGAGTTGAAGATCCGTGTGCGCTGCGACGAGAACTACTACAGCGCCACCTGCAACAAGTTCTGCCGGCCCCGCAACGACTTCTTCGGCCACTACACCTGCGACCAGTACGGCAACAAGGCCTGCATGGACGGCTGGATGGGCAAGGAGTGCAAGGAGGGTGAGCGGGCTGTGCAGGGCCACGCGGAGGGGCCACGCGGAGGGCTGTGCGGGGTGCCACCTGGAGGCCCCCACCCCCACCCCGTGCCTGCCTCAGGGCTGTGGGGGCCCGTGCACGGCTGGCAGCAGCGGCGCCTCTCTGATCTCTCTCTGCAGCCGTGTGTAAGCAAGGATGTAACCTGCTCCACGGGGGATGCTCCGTGCCTGGGGAGTGCAGGTGAGTGAGTGCCGGGCGCCTGCCCCGTCTCTGCTCTCCAGGCACACCTGCTCCCTCAGCGGGGTTTGTCTGAGCGCCTGCCGTGGACACGGTGCTGGGGAGCTGGGTGTCGGGGCCGCATGAGTGGGGACACGGGCCCTGCTCCCACGCAGCTTGTAATCGGCACAGGGACGCCCGTGGCCTCAGAGCCTGGGCGTGCCCGACAGTGATAGCCCCTCGAGGACAGGGGGGCGGGGGCCTGGGGAGGGGGCGGCCAGGGCCGTTTCACGTAACTGGGTTGGGATGGTCTTACACAAGGGGCAGAGGCCGGGAGGCAGAGAGCCGCCCGAGGGCAGGTGTCTGCAGCACAGGAGGTGCGGAGGGCACAGCGGCTTGTGCTTGTGGGTGGAGGACAGGGAGGGTGGTGAGTGTGGGGGGACCTAGAAAAGAAGGGGGTGCTGCTGCAGGGCTTGGAGCTGAGCGAGGTGGGATGGAAGGACCAGAGCAGCTGCTGTGTGGGTGGGGCCAGGCTGGGGAGGGGGTGTGTGATGGTGACAGTCCAGTGGGAGGTGGAAGGGTGGGCAGGTCCTGCAGACGTCCTGGAGTGGAAGCGGGGGGGATCGGGGAGGACCCCAAGCCTTCTATACCCTGTGCCACTGGACACGGGGATGGGCTCAGGCGCCGCAGGCAGGGGTGAGAGCAGCAGGTGCCCCGCCCCGCCCTGCCCTGGGTTTGTGGGGAGAGGCCTGGCCCGAGACAGGGATGGGCCCCTGAGGCACACGGCCGGTGCTGACAGCCTCCGGGGGCAGCCGGAGAGGAGAAGAGGTCCAGGAGCCGGTCCCAGCCTCCTGCTGGTGACAGTGTACGATGAGCTGGCAGAGGCCACCGGGCAGTGACCCAGGGTTGGCCGGGGTCAGAGGGAACCAGAGAGCGAGGGGTCCCCGCAGCCTCATGCAGACAGTGGAGGCCTTCGGAGACCTCGACTGGGGGAAGGTAGAGTTGCCGGCTCGGGCAGGGTCTGGTGGCTGTGGGAAGGGAGGAGTAGTCCTGCCAGGTAGTGAGCAGAGAAGCGGGGGTTGGGACAGCCGGAGGGGCGGGGCCAGGCATCGGATCTGGGACGGCTTAGAGCGGGGCTCTCTAGGGTGTGTGAGCAAGGGCGGGCGCCGGGGGTGCGTGAGGATGGCCCGGGAGCTGGGCCTGGGGGACCAGGTGCGTGCTCAGGGGCGAGCCCCTGGGAGGGGCCCGCACGTTGGCAGAGAGATGAGCAGGTGCAGTGAGTGAGGCCTGTGCCCCAGCCTTGGGTCTCACTCATCCCAGGACCCCTTCTGGAGGGCGGGTTTGCTCCCAGGTGTGTTTTTCAGATAAGGGCGCTAAGCAGAGAAATTTAGTAACTCCCCCGTTGAGTTTGGACAGGGAGGGCAGTGTTTGGGATCCGGGGCCGGGACGGGAGGGTGACCCTCTGCTCGTCCTGTGGTGGCTTTGGCCTGGGAAGTGGCATGTGGAGCAGACCCGCCAGTCCCAGGGCAGGGAGGCGGGCAGGCTGCCCAGGGATAGGCAGGGGGCTAGGGCTGCACCCACCCGGCCACTCACTCTGCCAGGTTTCAGACAAGCTGAGTGGATCTCCAAGTGGCGTGGGGAGCACAGTGCCGGTGAGAGGGCACCTGGGGGCCTGGCCCAGGGTGGGCTCATGTCTTGAGGGACAGGTACCTCCAGGAACCAGATCCTGGGTGGGGGACTGAGTGCAGCACTGCTCTCTGCCCTGGGCAGGGCCCTCCCCTGAAGCCCTGCCCTGTGACCCGTGTGGTGGGCATGAGCCCTGGGACTCGGGGCAGACGGGTCCCCACCTGGGTCGTGAGCACAAGGGGCAGGGCCGTGCTAGCGGCTCTGGGTGGCCGGTGACGGAGCAGCCGGGTGGGAGGAGGGTGGGAGAGGCCCGCCCTCCACTGCAGTGTGGGCTGTGCCGGAAGGCGCGGAGGGGGCGGGGGGGGGGGTGCGGCGCGGGACGCTTGGGACAGAGGCTTTAGGTGAGCCCTAGCCGCCTCTCTCCCTGGCCTGTGGGTGAGGCCCAGCTGCCGCCCGTGGCTCAGGGCTCAGGTTTCAGCGCAGGACAAACCCCCACCGGATGCTGCGGAGATGGCCGTGCCTTCCTGCCGTCTCCTCCCTGGGCTTCTGGGGCCAGGAAAGCTGGGGTAGGGGGGGCGTGGAGAGGGCTGCCCCACCCAGGGCCGAGAGCACGCCCGAGGGACCCTCGTGCTCCCTGGCAGGGGTCCCCCGGAGGGAGGGTGGTGGGTGGGGGCGTGTGGCCCAGGCGGGCACACACACCGTGCGCCCCGCCCCCGGGTACGGGGGAGCTGGAGGAGCCCCTTCTCACCGGTCTTGGTTTCCCTGTCCTGCACTGGCTGAGCTGGCCAGCGTCCCTGCTGGGTGCCGTGGGCCACGGGGGCGGCCCGGGAAGGGCCGTGGCTCTTTCCTTTTCCAAAAATAAATCCACGTGGTGGGTGATGGCACGGACGTCACTCCATCCTGCAGGACGAAGTTCTAGGGAGGGTCCCCTGGGGGTCACGTCCAGGGCCTGAAGGGCAGCCCGCCGGGCCCTGGGGCGTCCAGCACAGGGTGCTGGTCTCTCTCCCCCGAGAGCAGTGCCCCCGGCTGGCTGAGCTCCGGGCCCTCGCTGACGGCCTGGGCGTCTTTCTGCTCCTCCTCCTGAAGGACTTCCCACAGAGGACGTTGGCCCACAGCTCAGGCAGGGCCCGGCCTCGGGGTCGTGGCCTTGGAGCCAGGAGGCCTTTCGAGGCCATTTGCCGGGAGCGGGTGACTCTAGCCCAGGAGCTGCCCTGAACCTGGCTTCTCTCAGGGCTGGACTGGGGCGGCCTGAGGGCCTCAGTGTCCCCATCTGTGAGATGCGCCCGTGGTTGGGCCTTGTGGAGAGAGAAGTTACTGCCCTTGAGTCCCAGGTGAGGTCACGTGCTGCGCCCAAGGTTACCGGCTGGGGCCAGGCCAGGAGTCCTTTCCTGATGCCCCGCTGGCCTGCCCAGGCCTGGCAGCACCTGGCCCTCTCATTCCTGGGGTCCCGGCAGCGCCTTCCTTTCCTGGCGCTTGCTCTCGGGGCCCTGCTTGGGGTGAGTCCCAAAATAGCTCCGGGAGGAGTGACTGGACAGCTGCGGCCAACCGTGCGAGGCCAGCGGCCGGGAGTGCCGTGACGGTGCGGGCTGGCCGGCGGGACCGTAACCCCCGCCTGGCCCGGGGCCCGTTCCAGTTCAAAGGCTGAGGCTGCCGGCCCTGGGCGGCCCATGTGACTCTGCGCCCGTGTCCCCAGGCCACCCTGGGAGCGGCCAGAGCTCGCGGGGTCCGCTGTTACACACGTGGCCTCGCGGCCCTCGGCTTTCCCCAGGTGCAGCTATGGCTGGCAGGGGAGATTCTGCGACGAGTGCGTCCCGTACCCGGGCTGCGTGCACGGCAGCTGTGTGGAGCCCTGGCAGTGCAGCTGCGAGACCAACTGGGGCGGCCTGCTCTGCAACAAAGGTGCGCCTGGTGGGCGAGGGGCGGGTGGCGAGGCCCCAGGTAGGCGCCTCGGGGAGGGAGGGAGCGAGGGGCTCGGTCTGCTCCCTGAGCGCGCACCCCCGCCCCCAGACCTGAACTACTGCGGCAGCCACCACCCCTGTACCAACGGGGGCACATGCATCAACGCGGAGCCTGACCAGTACCGCTGTGCCTGCCCCGACGGCTACTCGGGCAAGAACTGCGAGCGGGGTACGTCGGGGCCGGGAGCCGGCCGGGCCCACCTCTCTGGCCTGTTGTGCGGCAGGCACCCCCCCCCCCGCTCCCACCTCGGGGCCTTGGGGGCTTGGGGAGGAAGGAGGGGGCCTGGGCCGCCACACCCACTTTCCGTGGTTCTCAACACAGCCGAGCACGCCTGCGCCTCGAACCCGTGTGCCAACGGGGGCTCTTGCCACGAGGTGCCCTCAGGCTTCGAGTGCCACTGCCCCTCCGGCTGGAGCGGGCCCACCTGTGCGCTTGGTGAGTGCCCACTCCAGTGCCTCTGGGGCACTCAGCCTGGCGTCTGAGGGGTCTGGAGGGTAGGGGTGGAGTGGCCGCGTCCACGTGGGTGGCAGTGGTCAGGGGAGGGGTGGCAGGAAGAGCCAGGCCCGTGTCCCTCCTTCCCACCCCACACCTCTCTCTCTGATCCTCTGCAGACATCGACGAGTGCACCTCCAACCCGTGTGCGGCAGGGGGCACCTGCGTAGACCAGGTGGACGGCTTCGAGTGCATCTGTCCCGAGCAGTGGGGGGGAGCCACCTGCCAGCTGGGTAAGGGGCCCGCGGGGCGCGTGTGTGCATGGGCTGTGCGCTGGGCATGCGCTGCTGCTGCGGGTGCCGGGGCAGGTGGGGCCTGGGCCCCATCGCTGCCCTTGTCTCGTTCACAGACGCCAATGAGTGTGAAGGGAAGCCGTGCCTTAATGCTTTTTCTTGCAAAAACCTGATTGGTGGCTATTACTGTGATTGCATCCCGGGCTGGAAGGGCACCAACTGTCATATCAGTCAGTACGGGTGGGCGGGCGCAGGTGGGCGGGGCTGGGGGAGGGGGAGTCCCAGCCGTAACCGTGCCTCTGCCCGCAGACGTCAACGACTGTGGGGGCCAGTGTCAGCACGGCGGCACCTGCAAGGTGAGGGCCGGCCCGTGCCGTGCGCGCACGTGGGGGGCGTGTCGGGGGAGCCGCCCGCGGGGGTGGCTGCGGGAGGTTCACGCCCCCACTCCCTCCAGGACCTGGTGAACGGCTACCAGTGCGTGTGCCCACGGGGCTTCGGGGGCCGGCACTGTGAGCGCCAGCTGGACGAATGTGCCAGCAGCCCCTGCCACGTCGGCCTCTGCGAGGACCTGGTCGACGGCTTCCGCTGCCACTGCCCCCAGGGCTTCTCGGGGCCGCTCTGCGAGGTGAGGCCTGCGTGTGCTGCTTGCCTCCCCCCCCTCCAGCCGCTGCCCGGGTGGCCCGTCCGAGCGGCCAAGACGGGCCACAGTGGCCGTCGGCCCTGCAGAGGGTCCGGGCTGCCTTTCTGGGCAGGGGCAGAGCAGGGTCGCAGGGTCACTGCCTGTCATGATGAGCCCCTCCTGGTGGGGTGGGCCGGGAGCCCTGGCAGGTCAGCCGGCTGCCCCAAGCCCTGTCTGTCTGATTCCCACAGTGGCTGGAGCACCTGGGCCCCTGAAAGAGGGGCCCTAGGGTGGGGTGGGGGTGCCGCACGCGGGTCTGAGGAGAGGCTCGCGCACCCACCGCCCTCTGACCTGCCCTGGCCGTTGCAGGGGAGACTAGTGGGGCTGCAGGGGTGCAAGGGGCGGGTCTCCTGGCCAGCAGGCTTCCTGGGGCCCAGGATAGAGGTCCTGTCCAGCGCCGTGGAGCCTGGCGGTGACGCTTCTGGGAAGGACCCACGGACGGGGCTCAGGGTGGCCCTGGTGGCTGGGGAGGGGGGCCGATAGCTGGCCTTCCTGCCAGTAGGAGGGGCGAAGGCCGGATGCAGCGGAAGAGGGCTGCCCTGGAGGCGAGGGTGGTGGGAGGGGCCTGGCCAGGCTGGGTTGGGCGGCCCTCCAGGCTGTGGCTGCAGAGGCCTGGCTGTCTAGTCCAGGTGGGGCCTGGGCCTTGGGGTTCCTTGTACGGACGCCAGCGAGGCCTGGCTCATTGTCCAGCGCCAACAGTAGGGCCTGGGCTCTCGTGGGTGCCCCGCCCCCCAGGTGGACGTTGACTTCTGCCAGCCGAGCCCCTGCCAGAACGGGGCCCGCTGCTATAACCTGGAGGGCGACTACTACTGTGCGTGCCCCGAAGATGTGGGCGGCAAGAACTGCTCCGAGCCCCGGGAGCCGTGCCCTGGGGGGGCCTGCAGAGGTGGGTGCAGTGTGGGCGGGGCCTGAGGGGGTGGAGTGGGGTGAGGTGAGAGGTAGGTGGGGTCTGCAGAGGTGGGGCTGACCCCTCCCATCTCTGTGGCAGTGGTCGATGGCTGCGGGTTCGAGGTGGGGACCAGGGTGGCCCGCGTGGCCCCCACCGGCGTGTGTGGCCCCCATGGACACTGCATCAGCCAGCCTGGGGGCAACTTCTCCTGTGTCTGTGACAGCGGCTTCACAGGCACCTACTGCCACGAGAGTGAGTGGCTGTGGACCGGGGGCTGGGAGGGGCCCGGAGGGGCCGGGAGGCCTGGGGACCTGGCTCACGCCCGCCTCCTGCAGACATCGACGACTGCCTCGGCCAGCCGTGCCGCAACGGGGGCACCTGCATCGACGAGGTGGACACCTTCCGCTGCTTCTGCCCCAGCGGCTGGGAGGGCGAGCTCTGCGACACCAGTGAGTGGGCCGTGCTGCCCCTCCCTCGGGCCCCACGTGGCCTGTCACCGGGCACCTCAGCGGCCCCAGGTGGTCACCGGCTCCACGTGGCGAGTTGGTGACCGGAGCGGGGTGTGTGTGTGTGTGTGTGTGTGGCGGAGGGGCACACGCTTGCCCTCCCCACGCCCTCTGTCTCTCCCTGGCCCAGCTCCGGCGCCTCCTCCCCCGGGCAGCCCTCCCTGAGCGCCGGTGACCCCCCGCTGACCGGCGTCCTCACCCCCAGATCCCAACGACTGCCTTCCCGATCCCTGCCACAGCCGCGGCCGTTGCTACGACCTGGTCAACGACTTCTACTGCGCGTGTGACGATGGTTGGAAGGGCAAGACCTGCCACTCACGTGAGTGCCCGCGCGCCCCTGCTGCGCTGGGGCTGCCTACCGGGATGCCGCCCGCTGCTCCGGGCGCCCCCTGAGCGGCCGTGTGCCCGCAGGTGAGTTCCAGTGTGACGCCTACACCTGCAGCAACGGCGGCACGTGCTACGACAGCGGCGACACCTTCCGCTGCGCCTGCCCCCCGGGCTGGAAGGGCAGCACCTGCACGGTCGGTGAGGCGCCCCGAGGGCACGCTGGCCCTGCCTGCCCCTCGCTGTCTGGGGTGGAGGCGTGGGGTGGAGCCCCCGGTCTGCCCAGCCCGGGTGAAAGCCCCCCGCCTCCTTCCTCTCCTCCTCCGCCCTTGCAGCTAAGAGCAGCAGCTGCCTGCCCAACCCCTGCGGGAACGGGGGCACCTGTGTGGGCAGCGGGGACTCCTTCTCCTGCATCTGCCGGGACGGCTGGGAGGGCCGCACCTGCACACACAGTGAGCCCGTGGGCGTGGGCGGGACCCACTTCTCTCTCCCACAGCTTCCGGGTCCTGTTCCCTCTCGAGCCTGCCTCACAGACCTGCCCCTTGCACTTGGCCACCAAAGTCCAGTTGAACCCCAAGATCTGCCGTGCCACCTCCAGCACCCCCCGAGCCCCGCAGCCCAGCCCCCTCCCCTGTGTTCTGCCCTCTGTCCGTCTCCCGCCAGCCACTCGCCCTGTGGCCTGGGCGTCCTGCTCGCGCACCCCACCCTCCTAGGCCAGTCCCCTCCAGGACGGGCTCTCCTCCCAGAGCGGCCCTGGCCCCCAGCCTCCAGCCTGGTCACGGTGGGCTGGCTGGGGAGCTCGGTATCCTCCCGCCCTGCATGCCTGGGGTGCCAGGCGGGTGGATGCCGTGCCTACTGTCCTCTTTTTTCCGCAAACACAGATACCAACGACTGCAATCCCCTGCCTTGGTGAGTGGCAGCCCCTGAGGCGGGCTGGCCGGGGAGCTCGGCCTGTCCCGGGCCCCCTGACACCCGCCCTCTCCCCTGCAGCTACAACGGCGGTGTCTGCGTGGACGGCGTCAACTGGTTCCGCTGCGAGTGTGCGCCGGGCTTCGCGGGCCCTGACTGCCGCATCAGTGAGGGGCCGGGGGGCACCGGGCGGGCAGTGCTGTGGGACCCCAGCCTTCGGAGCTGCTCCCACCTCACCCTGAGCCGCAGTTTCCTTTGTCTGTCCCCCGCCACCCGGCAAGGGGCAGACCCTAGTTTGGGTTGAGGTCTTAGTACCCAGAGGCCGCCCCCCTCCACCCGTCCCAGAGGCAGATGGGGGTGGTGCTTAAGCCTCGGGCTGGTGACAGTGACGGCGCCAGGCCCAGCCCAGAGGGCCCCCGAGGGCAGCCCGAGGCCCCAGCTGGCCGGGGGCTGCTCCTCCCACTTGCCAGGGCCTCCCGTGCTGCCCGACGAGCCGCCGCTTTCCCCGCAGACATTGACGAGTGCCAGTCCTCACCCTGCGCCTACGGGGCCACGTGTGTGGACGAGATCAACGGCTACCGCTGCAGCTGCCCTCCTGGCCGGGCCGGCCCGCGGTGCCAGGAGGGTAGGTGGGGGGACGTCGTGGGCGAGGGCCGTGCCTGGGGGGGCAGGGTGAGACCCGGCCGTCACGGCTGCCCCCACCTCTCCTCCCCGCAGTGACTGTGTTCGGGAGGTCCTGCTGGTCCCAGGGAGTGCCCTTCCCTCATGGGGGCTCCTGGGTGGAGGACTGTAACAGCTGCCACTGCCTGGACGGCCGCCGGGCTTGCAGCAAGGTACAGGGGACTCCTGCCCCAGAGCCTCTCCGGCCGGCCCTGCCTTGCCTCCCCGCACTGCCCTGCTGGGTGTCCAGTGCCCTGGGGTCCCCGTCATTCATCCGTGACCCTGTTGCTCACCCTGGGAGGGTGCTGGGGGAGGGGGACGGGTGAGCCGGGCTCCAGAGGACCTGGGCCTGCCCTGCCCTGCCCTGCCCTGCTCTGGTGGGGTCCTTCTGGTGCCACGTTCAACCTGGGAGCGCTGGGGGTCCCCCGGGTGGGCCCTCGCCGCCCCCCCCCCGCCCACTGCCCCCCCCCGCCCTGCCCTGGGACTCACTGACCAGACCGTGTCTTTCCCCCTCCCCCGCGTGGTGCTGGTGTGTTTGCGGGTCCCATCTGCGTGTGCCCAGGTGTGGTGCGGCCGGAAGCCCTGCCTGCTGGCTGGCCGGCCTGACGCCCTGAGCACCCAGTGCCCACCTGGGCAGCGGTGCCAGGAGAAGGCCCCGGGCCAGTGCCTGCAGCCGCCCTGCATGGCCTGGGGGGAGTGTGGCGCGGAGGAGTCCTTGCTGCCCAGCACCCCTTGCCGGCCGCGCTCCGGCCACCTGGACAACAACTGCGCCCGCCTCACCCTGCACTTCAACCGCGACCAGGTGCCCCAGGTGAGTGGCGCCGTCCACCGCGCACCGCGAAGGTCTGCAGAGCCCCGGCGCCGCATCCTTCCTCCAGTGGCCACCGAGATGGCCCGAGACCCCTGCTGGCGGCCTGGCGCCTGTGGGGTCGGGGAGGCTGCGGAGCCTGGCCGAGCGCGCTCGGATGAGGGGAAGTGTTGGTCCCAGGGGCGTGGCCAGGAGTGGCCAGCCTGGGCCGAGGTGCCTGTCCCTCCAGTTGTCCCAGGGACCTGGGCTGAAGGTGGCCTCCAGGGAGGCTGGGGCAGCCCACAGCTCCACGGGCACTTCTCACTCAGGCCGCATCCCCGTCCTTACGTCTCTGTGGCCTGAGCACCGGGTGAGACCCCACCCACCCCTGACCGTGGTGGTGGTCTGTGTCGTGGGTGAGGGAGCACAGGACCGCTGTGGGAGCCAGTGCCCCCCCCACTCCCCCCCGCATCCCTGCTCTGCTACCTCAGACAGCGTGTAAGGCGTGTCCCACCACCTGCCCAAGGTGCCAGCCGGGGGTGAACACCCTCAGATTCTCGGTCCCTGGGCCGTGCTCACGTGCAGCCCGTCTTTGCTCAGGGCACCACCGTGGGCGCCGTCTGCTCAGGGATCCGCGCTCTACCAGCCACGCGGGCGGTGGCCCGGGACCGCCTGCTCGTGCTGCTCTGTGACCGGCCGTCCTCAGAGGCCAGCGCAGTGGAGGTGGCTATGGTGGGTACTGGCAGGCGGGGTGGGCACCCTTGTTCAGCGCTCCCCTCTCCAGGGCCCTCCTCTGCACGTGTGCCTGGCGGGGACTGGGGCAGAGGGCCCAGGCCAGGCTGGCTCCCAGGTACTTGGGGACACGGGGTGACCACAGACCCGGGAGTCCGCTCCGGCACAGTTGCGCGGCGAAGGGCTGTGGCCACTCCCCGTGCCCTTGCTGGAGGCCGGCGGAGCCGGGGCGGGCCTGCAGGAGAGGCACCGTCAGCCCGGTGAGGGGAGGAGGAGGGGCCAGGCAGGGCGCGTGTGCAGCTCCGTGGGGCCCGCGCGTACAGCTGGGACTCTGGGCAGGGGTCCCCAGAACTGTGGGAGGCACCGGGTGACAGCAGGAGTCGGGGTACAGAGGCAGCGCCCAGAGAGGGAAGGAGAGTGGCCGGGGGCCAGGGTGGACAGCGACGGGGTGTAGCTGGAGGATCCCCTGAGAGCAGGGCAGGGAGCGTGAGGAAGCTCCTAGGCCCGGGGCCTCCGGACGGGGAGCCCTCAGGTGGGACCCTGACTCGAGACCGTGGGGGTCGGTTGTGGCCTGGGTGCGGCGCTGAGGCCAGGGCCTGCCCGACCGGACGGGGTGGGCGGGACTGTGGGTGGAGCAGCCTTTTTCTGTTGCCCCGGCTGCCCCCGGCTCCCTGCTTCACCTGTGCTGTGTCCTCTGGTGTCTGTGGCAGCAGGGGTGCCCGTGGTGTCAGGCCGCCTTGGGGTGTGTGGTCAGGGCCTGGCCACCTGCCCAGGCCCTCGGCTCAGTGGGTGTCCTTGGGGCCCTGCTCGGGGGCCCAATGTAAACGGGCACCGCAGGGTCTGGGGAGGCTGTGGTTGGGGGCGTGCGGGGAGAGACAAGGGGGTAGGGGCAGGGCAGCTTCTCGGGGTGCTGGCTGGGTGCCGGTGTTGGGGCAGCAGGGCCGCACGGTGCCGGCAGGGCTCGGGGGAGTGCTGGGTTTGTGGCACCCTCTGGACTCTAGGCATGGCTGCCTGGGGCTGGGAGCCTACCTGCAGGGACAGCCGTCCCAGCCCCAGGTGCAGGGGATCCAGACCAGGCCTCACCCGCCTCCCCGTGAACTGCCCGGCGTGGGGTGACCCCCCGCCCTTTGATGAGCCTCCCTCCAGGAAGCCTTGGGGCCGCAGGTTCCCAAGCCCCGCGCTCTGCTCCAGGACGGCCCTGCTCGTGGGACCACAGCCACCCGCATCCCTCCTTGCCGCTGATCGAGAGCCGTGGCCTGGACGAGAACCTCAGTGTGCCCTGGGGCTGCACACGGGGCCAGGCACGCTGTCCCACTGGGGGTGGGGGTCCCAGGCCTCCGGACGCGGGCGCGCTGCCCCTCAGCTCTGTCCTCTGCCTCAGTCCTTCAGCCCGGCACGCCGCGACCTGCCGGACAGCAGTCTGATCCAGAGTGCAGCTCGAGCCATCGTGGCGGCCATCACCCGACAGGGGAACAGCTCGCTGCTGCTGGCTGTCACCGAGGTCAAGGTGGAGACGGTCGTCGTGGGCAGCTCCTCCACGGGTGAGAAGGAGGAGGGGGGCCGCCTCTTGGCCCCGGGCCGTGGGGATCTTTCAGGCACGTGGGGCTTGGAGGGGAGGGGCTGCGAATCGTCCTGGCCCTGCCGGGGGGCCGTGCATTCCGATCCACAAAGCGCTGCAACTGCTTTGCACCTGCCAGCGAAGGGCCCCCAGCCCCCCACGCACCCCTCCCCAGCCCCGATCCTGGGACCCTCCCCACCACCGGGAGCCGGAGGACCCTCGCCCGACGGTCCCCTCGCGGCGTCCCCGCCCCAGGTCTGCTGGTGTCGGTGCTGTGCGGCGTGTTCAGCATGCTGTGTCTGGTGTGCGTGGCTGTCTGCGTGTGGTGGACCCGCAAGCGCAGGAAAGAGCGAGAGAGGAGCCGGCTGCCGCGGGAGGAGGGCGCCAACAACCAGTGGGCCCCGCTCAACCCCATCCGCAACCCCATCGAGCGGCCGGGTGGCCCCAAGGACGTGCTGTTCCCCTGCAAGAACTTCACGCCAGCCCTGCGCAGGGTGGGTGAGGCGCTGCCCGGGCCGGCAGGCAGCAGGGAGGACGAGGAGCCTGGCCGCGGCGAGGACGACGCTCCGGAGGCCGAGAAGTTCCTCTCGCGCAAGTTCACCAAAGACCCCGGCTGCTCGCCTGGGAGGCCGGCCCTCTGGGCCTCAGGCCCCAAGGTGGACAACCGCGCCGTTGGGAGCCTCGGCGCCACGTGCCGTGCCGTCCGGGAGTAGGGCTGCGGCCGCCAGCTGGGCCGGGACCCAGGGCCCCTCGCCGGGTGCCACGCCACCCGCCGGACCACAGGAGGCCGAGGCCGTGTGCATAGTTCCTTTATTTTGTGTAAAAAAAAAAACACCAAAAACGAAAAGCAGATGTTTATTTTCTATGTTTCTTTAAGCTTGTATAAATTATTGGGTAACTGTCAGGCGGAAAACAACGCAGTATTCTCGGGTAGTTGCTATTTTTGTAACGTTTCTGTGTGTCGCACTCGCCGTGTGGCAGGAAAAAGCAAGGATGTCTGTGTTCTCACCAAATCGTCGAGCGTTTGTTCCCAGAGGTGGTGCACTGTTTACAGAATCTTCCTTTATTCCTCACTTGGGGTTCTCAGTGGCTCCAGGCCAAAGAGCCAGTGGGACCCATGGCTGTCGGTGGGACCACCCGAGGCTGACAGCGGGACCCGTGGCTCTCAGTGGGACCTGTGATGTTCGGCGTGGCCCATGGCTGTCGGTGGGACCTGCGGTTGCAGTGGGGCTTGAGGTCATTGGTGGGGCCCGTGGCGGTCGGCGTGGCCTGAGGCTCGTGGGCAGACCCTCGCCAGCTCGCCAGTCCATCCGCCCCAGTCTGCCGTCCTCGCTCGCTCCTGCCCAGAGCGCTCGCTCCAGAGATCTCTCAACTGTGCTTTCAGAAGTGCCCTTCCTGACTGCTCTGTTCTCCCCGGGACGGTGGCAGCATCGAAGCTTGTGACAAGTGCCTTCACACAGACTCTCCCCTCGCAACTGTCAACGTCTGCCGTGGGCACCAGGCCGCTGCCCACCTGCTGGCCCCGGCCGCCCCTCCTCGTGAAAGTGCATTTTTGTAAATATGTACATATTAAATGAATCACTGTATATTTGATTTAATAACTTAAATGTTTTGTCCTCCCTTGTTCTTCGGGTGCTGTTCCTTTGTTACTTAGAGTCTGGGCAGGAGGGGGGCGTCCACGGTGCAGAGCCAGGCGCGGGGGCGCGGGTGAGGGCTGTGTGAGCAGTGGGAGTGGCCTGCCGCCCCAGGGCCCCTGTGGGCGGGGAGCACGTTCGCATCCGTGTGGTTGACACACGCTTTCCTGGAAATGAGGCGAGGGAGGCGCTCTGCATCCGCTCCGCACTGAAAACAGGTGAGCAGAGCTTGGTAAATTGTGTCAAGTTGCTCAGCAATGAGGAGCTCTCAAGGTTTCAGGGAATTAGGTCAAAACTTGAGAGTGTGAGACGCTGCGCCGTGAGTGCCTCTTGGCTCCTGCGGGTTGGGCACGTTGGGACTCAGCGTGGTGGCCGCGGGGCGGCCGCTGAAGGCCCTGGCACCTGTAAGTTTGTGCACAGGTCGCCGAGAAGACCAGGTGGTCGCTAACCAGGTCACGGTTTACGCCAGCCTCGAGCACGTGTGGAGCTCAGCCAGAAAGATCCTGAGCTTCCGGTTTCCTTTTAAGCCATGTTTACCTAACTTGGGCCCCCAGGTGCCTGGGGGAAACAAACGCCAATGCCCTTTGTCCTGGAACTGTCTACGCCTCGTGGTTTTCCGAAGTCAGTGAACAGACCACAGTCCAGACCCAGCACGAAGGGAACCCCGGCACCAGGAGCAACAGCCGGCAGAACGCTGCCAGGTCCAGGTGCCCATCGGAGGCTCGGACCAGAGTATGAAATGTGTTTGCTGGGGCTACCCTGGTGTCCAGTGGCTAGGACGCCACGCTCCCAATGCAGGGGGCCCGGGTTCGATCCCTGGTCTGAGAACTAGGTCCCTCATGCTGCAATTAAAGACCCTGCACACAGCAACGAAGATCCCGTGTGCCCCAACCAAGACCTGGCGCGGCCAAATAAATGCTAAAAAAAAAAAGCGTTTGCTGGCCGCGCTCAAACAGGACAGCTGAGCAATGCCAACAGGCCGGATGGGAGCTGGAAAATAACCAAGTGGATTCGAAAAACAAACGCGTGGAATTTCTAGAGGTGACGAAGCGTCATCCGCTAAACTGAAAACTCAACAGTCACCTTGAGATGCTGCTGAAGAATTAGTGAAAAAGATCAGAAGCAAGTGGCCCCGAGGCAGCCCGGAGGCCGAAGGTGGGAAGATGCAAGCGGCTGGTGTGGCTGGGGGGCCCGTGGGGTGTCCCGAGGTGAGCGGAGCCTGGCGGGTGTGGCGCGAGCAGAGAGGTGGCAGAGGCAGCAGCGGCTGGGCCGCTTGAGTCCCTTCTTCAGGACGTGTGCCGCAGGCGATGCCAGTCGGTCCCCCACATTCTGGGCAAGCCCCCGTGACCTCGAGGGGGTGGGTCTGGCCTGGGCCTGGGGGGCTCACCGGACACTTCCTGCTCGGGGGGAGGCTGGCTGTCGCAGGCCACTGTGCACGCCACGCCCACGTGTGCCCCTTCCTGTGCAGCCCGGCCCTCCCTCCCAGCCTGCCGCCAGCATCCTAAGCCCAGCTCAGGCCTGGCCTGGGTGACCCGGTGCCCGGCAGGGGTGGGGACAGGGCCGTCCACGTGCCTCCCCAGGCCCAGCTCACACTGCCGGCCACACGGGCACGTCCCATCCTCCGCCCTCTCCTGCTGGTGTGGCCCGGGCTGGTGGGGCTCGTTCCCACTTTCAGCACGGCGCCCTCCCCGCTCTTGGTGAGGCCACGAAGGGTGGGTGGGATCGCAGCCCCTCAGCCCCCAGGGCGCTGCTCGCCCTGCCAGCCTCTGCCCTCTCTTAGGCTGGCTACAGAGGCCGGCCCCTACGGCAAGGGTCAGGCGCCTCTGTCCCACCCCTGCCAGCACCTTGTCCCCTCCTGGGTGGGTAGGTGGGCAGTTGGCCCCCAGAGGGACAGCCGCCTAATTAGGAAGTTCAAAGGAGAGCACGCTCGCGGGCGCCTGTGCCGTCCCCGGGGCTGCCCAGCATCTCCCCGAGGCTGGTGCTGGCCTCCTGCGACCCCCCCGGCAGAGCAAGAAGCTGTGGCCGAGGGACAGCTGGCCCCCAGACTGAGGCTCCTCCGTTGGCCTGTGTGATGCAGTAGCGTCGAGCTGTGGCCGCTGGGAGTGGACGTGAAGTCCAGGAGCCGCCTTGCTCTGAGCACCTGAGGGCCTCCTCCCAGCGGCCCCGCCTCTTCCCCTTCCTGGTCGAAGGGTCTGGGGAAACCAGACGGGAGGGGCTGCGGGGGCCTCTTCGCTGTCCTTGAGGCTCGTGTCACCACAGTAGGGTCTGGACCCTGGTGGGCAGTGGGCTTTGGGGCAGCGCGAGGCTCGGGGGTGTGGGCCTCGGGTGCCCGGGGCTCCCTGAGAGGACAGCCCGGCCAGGACCTTTGGTTTGCTCCCAGCTGGGGTCTGGGGAGGCTGAGTGGGCCCGGCAGGGTCTCATGTCCCCCTCATTTGCATCTATGACCCCAGTGCTGTCCAGTGGAGAGAGGATGCTGGGGGCGTCAGGGCAGCCATCGGGAGAGAGGGAGGTGGGCTTCAGCCGCGCGCTGAGGCGCTGGCCTGGGGATGGGGTGGGTCCAGGCGGAGTCCGAGGCCTCAGGTGGGAGCCGGGCCAGGCTGTGCTGGGAGAGGTGCTGGAGACTGTGCTGGGAGCTGCCCTGGGCAGCGGGCACTCTCTCCACGGGCAGGGGACCCAGGCCAGGGAGCCTCGGCCTGCCCACCGGGTAAAGAGAGGCCAGTGCACAGTGGTCATCACGGCACGTTCCACGGCACGGGCGGAGCGGCACCGGTGCACCCACCCGTGGCGACACTGACTCCTTCAGGCTGGCATCGGATCAGCCTCTCCCACCCCCTCATCCGCACGTGGTCAGAGCAGGGAGCAGTGCCCCATCACTGCCGGGCCCGGACCGAGGGCCGTGTCACGACCCAGCCTCCACTGCAGGCGTGGAGCAGCTCCGAGGCCAGGATCGGGGCCTCTCGTACCCGCCACCCCGGGGCTGCCCGCTGCTTCCTCAGTGCTCAGCCCCAGGGACTGCGCCAGCCGGCTCTGCTTGGTGACGGCACTGACTGCTGGGTCTCCGAAGAAAATGGGCCCTGGGGAGCGGGGAGGAGATTCCCCACTCGTCCCCAGGGCGGCTGGGCCCATTAACCCCTGCGGGCCGGGCTGGTGTTGGCCTCGTGGTGGCCCAGCTCCAGCTATCCTGGGACCCAGCCCGGCCTGCCCCTCCCTCATCAGACCCCAGACCCAGATCTTCCAAGGCGCTGGGTCGTCAGGGACCTGTGGGGGTCTCCAGCTGCCAGCGTCTGGGTGCCAGGGGCGTGGAGACCACTATACAAAAGGGAAACTGAGGCCTGAGAGGAAGGGCCTGGCTGCAGCAGTCTGTGGCCTCCCTGGCCCCGGCAGGTTCTGGAAGCCCGCCATGGGGCCACGGAGGGCTCGTTGGAACCCTGCTGCCATCCGGCCAGGCTCAGGGCCAGCAATGAGGCCAGGGTGGCAGCTGGGCGGTGCCTGAGCGCGAGAGCTGTGTCAAGGACGGCGCTGGCCATGCTCAGAGAAGGTCAGGAACGGGCTCTGAGTCGGGGCCGTGGGGGCGGGTGTCTGCGCAGGTGGGAGGTCAGGAACGGGCTCTGAGTCGGGGCCGTGGGGGCGGGTGTCTGCTCAGGTGGGAAAGACCGCTCATCAGGCAGAGGTGCGCCACGTGGGGGTCCTGCAGAGACAGCCTCCCCACCCCGAGCTCCCGAACGCCGTCCTCTGCACGCTTAGGCCGCCCCCGCCCCCGCCCCTGCACCTGCACCTGGGAGAAAACCTCCGAGAGGCCCTGTGGCGGCCACACCTCACATCCCAGCCCTCCCTGCATCCTCCCAGGTCCCCACGCGCTGGGGGCTGTTGCACCCTCCCCTCCACCTGTGGGTAGAGCTGCTGCGCCGTCCACTCCCACGGGCCCCCCAGGCCCCCAGAACCAGCCACAAAAATAACCCTCAGGGGGGCTCGGTATCTAGAGGGAGGCCCTGTCAGGACCCCCAGCACCTGCCCCATGAGACAACGGCTGCAGGAGAAGCTGGCCACAGAGCTAATTATCAAAGCCAGAGACAGAGACAGAGAGAGAGAGAGAGAGAGAGAGAGAGAGAGAGAGAGAGAGAGAGAGAGAGAGAAAGCATTGCAGGAGATCAAAGGATGGCTCGAAATGGCTCTGCAGCTAAAACATGAGGTCCCAGTGAGAGATTCAACAGCAGAATTGAAAGAACAGGTGGTCAGTGCTGAGACGCAAAGTAGCGCCTTGAAGATCACAAGGGAAAAGATGAAATTCTTGGGTAGAGATTCAGGGGAGGTGACGTGAGTAACAGGAGCTCCAGGAAGAGAGAAAGGAGCAGACGGGAGAAGCAGACACAGCGTGAGAGCCCTGGCTCCAAGGGAAGGGCCCTTGCCCCAGGCCGTGCCCCAGCAGGCGCCAGGGAAGTTCTCTGGGAAGCGAAGGAGGCTCGCGTGGATCCAGGGAGATGAGCCCAACCCACGAAAGGACAAGAGTCAGTCGGACTGTGCAGCAGGCAGCACTGCCGCCCCCGGCGTTTCCAGTACTTCCCCTCCCCAGGCAGGTGACATGCATGAGTGACCTGTCGCCCTGGTTCTCTGCCCTCCAACGCGCCCCCCCAAGGCCCGTGGTGACTGGGACCCGCCACCAGTTGAGACCTGGGCGCCGAGCCCGCCCGCAGCCGGCCTCAGTGGGAGCAAGAAGCCCACGTGTGTGTTAAGCCCCGAGACTGGGGGCTGCTGCTTCCAGCTGCGCCTCCTCTCCCAGCCCGACATGCACAGGGCCCTGGACTTCCTGTCCATGCAGGCACCCTCGCCTCACTGCACTTCGCAGACACTGCGTTTTTGCAAATTGAAGGTTTGTGGCACGCCTGTGTCGAGCAAGGCCATCAGCGCCACTCATCCAACAGCATTATTTTATTATTTTTTTAAGTTAATTAATTTATTTTTGGCTGTGTTGGGTCTCATTGCTACGTGAGAGCTTTCTCTAGTTGCGAAGAGCGGGGGCTACTCTTTCCTTGCGGTGCGCAGGCTTCTCCTTGCAGTGGCTTCTCTTGTTGCGGAGCTCGGGCTCTAGGCACGCGGGCTTCAGTAGTTGCGGCACGTGGGCTCGGTAGTTGTGGCTTGTGGGCTCTAGAGCGCAGGCTCAGTACATCCAACAGCATTATTTTAAAATGAAGATCTGTACACATTTTTTTAGACGTCATGCTATTGCACACTTAATAGACTACAGGATAGTGTAAACATAACTTCTATGTGCACTTGGAAACCAAAAGAATTCATGTGACTCACTTTCTTGCAATATTTGCTTGATCAGGGTTGTCTGGACCTGAACTGCACCGTCTCCAGGGTCTGTCTGTGCTAGGATTGGTTATCTGCTGTTGCGTGAGAAGTTACCCCAAATGCAGTGGCTTCAAATGACAAACTTATCATCTCACAGTTTCTGTGGATCAGGGGTCTGGGAAAGGCTTCACGGGACAGTTCTGGCCCGGGGTCTCCTGAGGTCATGGCCAAAGTGTCGGCCAGGGCCGTGTCCTCTGAAGGCTTGGCTGGAACCAGGGGCTCTGCCTCCAAGCTCCCTCACGTGGCTCCTGGTGGGGCCTGAGCGCCTCACCCGGCGGCCCCCACAGCCTTCTCACAGGGGCGCCAGGGGCCGGGACCCGCAGGACAGGAGCTGCGAGGCTTGGCTGACTGACCTGCCAGTGCCGTCGCTGCACCAGCTCCACCTGGGTGTCCTGCCCACACCCGAGGGAGGAGGACCCGGAACATGTTTAAAAGCGCCACCGGCCGCCCCCCTGACCCGACCTGACACACACACGGGGCACCAGACGTCCAGCGCCACCCTGGGCGCCCAGACCCCTGCAGGCTTCCGAGGGAGGGGGAACAGCGCGGGGACCCCACTGCAGCCGGCGCGGGGGAGACCTGGGGTCCGGGAGCCCCGAGAGTGCCTCGCGACCCACACAGAGGAGGGAAGTGTCCAGAACAGAGAGCCAGGCCAGCCCCGGACGAGCAGATGCGGAGGACGCTGGACGGCTGTCTCCCTCCCACACCTGTCACCCGATAGAGGGAAGGAGGAGAGGCTGCCCGGGCATGGGGCAGGGCTCCCCAGCCATCTGGGCCCCGAGTCAGAGCAGTGGGCTCCCAGGCCCCACCTGGAGCACCAGGCTGGAGGGCGCCTCCCTCCCGAGGCCGAGGTGCAGGCTGCAGGCCTGGGGGGTGGGGGGGGGCGGTGCTGGAGAGACACCTGCCTGCCTTGCAGGGAGTCCTGGGGGCAGGTGGCTTTTCTCCTCCCCATCCCTCGGGGAGAGGGGTGGGGGGTCGACCCCGGGGTCTTGTGAGGAGACATGGGGGCGCCTGGAGGAGGGAGCCCGCCCCTCGCCCTGGCTGGGAACCTGCCCAGCTGCCGGAATCCTCGGTGTGGACGCCCGAGGTGGGGATATGAGAGGGTGTGGGGGGCTTGACGAGTGTAGAGTGCACGAGGGACCCTGCAGCCTGGCCGCTGCCCTCGGTGGTGGGACACAGGTGGGAGCAGCTGAGCAGCTGGAGAGGGGACAGGGCCCCGCGGGAGTGGCCGCGCTGCTGGCAACCACATGGTGAGTAGGGGGAAGATGTCATGAAGGGAAGCTCGGCCAGAGTCAGGGTGAGGACCTCATGGGGAGGAGAGGGGTGGTGGGCGTGTCCACCTCTCATCCCATGGAGGGGTGGGGGGAGTGTGATCCCACAGGCTCATCCTCGCTGTGTGGGGTGGCGGTAAGCAGGTCAGGGCACAGGTGTTTGGCTGCCCAGCTGCTAACAGCAGGAGAGTCATGTTTGAACAGAAAAGCAGGTAAGTCTCCACTCACAGGGGGATGAGAGGGATGGGAGAACAGAACTTCCTGTGAACAGGGAGATAAGGAGTGAACAGCAGGGGCATCAAACCCTCGGGATGCAGAGCAGGAAGAAGAGGAGCCGGGGGGGGGGGGGGGCAGAGCACAGGAGGAGAGATGCGGTGAGTCCTGCCCTTCCGGCTCCCGGCCCAGCAAACCCAGCAGTGCCCCCTCGGAGGGGCCGGCGTTCAACTTGGTTAGGAACCAAGACCCCACTTGTGTGTGCTCATCGGGCTCCCAGGCACTCACATCGACTCCTCAGCGGAAGAGAGTCTAAAATTAGACGCGGAGGGGCTTCCCTGGTGGCGCAGTGGCTGAGAGTCCGCCTGCCGATGCAGGGGACGCGGGTTCGTGCCCCGGTCCGGGAAGATCCCACATGCCGCGGAGCGGCTGGGCCCGTGAGCCACGGCCGCTGAGCCTGCGCGTCCGGAGCCTGTGCTCCACAACGGGAGAGACGCCACAACAGTAAGAGGCCCGCGTACCGCAAAAAAATAAATAAATAATAAAATAAAATAAAATAAAATTAGACGCTGATGTAAAGAGAACCCACGTGACCAAGTGGGATTTGACGGATGGGTCGTTTAGTAAGTGGAGCTCGCACACGTGGCTCCACCGTCCATACAACAAAATTCATAAGGACTTAAATATAAGGCTGACAGAGCGGTGACGGCTATTCCATTCAAAGAGCGTCTACAGACGAGCAGGAAGGCAAATATGCCCAATAGAAAACCAGGTGAGGAATGCGAGGAAAGACTTCTTGGAAGAGAAAATCAAACGGCAACAAAGGAAATAGTGTGGTGGGCAGTTCCGTGTCCTGGTCCCTGGAACCTGTGAAGATGGGACCGTACCTGAGCAAAGGGGCTTTGTGGATGCGACTAAGTGGGGATCTGAGACGGGGAGATGGTCCTGGGAGATGCGGGAGGGGCCGAGGCCTTCTCATGAGTCCTTAGAAAACCTTGGTGGCTGGGGAGAGAGTGAGGCTGGGGAGATGATACCCCGGGAAAGGGCAGAGACACGTCCACTGAGAGCTGCCGAAGACAGAGGAGGGGGCACGAGCTGAGGAAACTCAGCGCCTCCAGAAGCTGGCGAAGGTGAGGAACAGATTCTCCCCTGGAGGCTCCGGGAGGAACAAAGCCCTGCTGACACCCTAATCCTAGCCCAGCGAGACCCAGGTTGGAATTCTGGCCTCCAGGACTGCGCGATCCTCAATTCGTCTTGTTTTAAGTTGTGAAAGTTTGTGGTGATTTGTTGTGTTAGGAAACCAACATAGAAAAGCGGTTTCACTTTCATAACCATCTGAGAAATGCGACTTAAGCTCAGCGTGAAATAGCACCTTGACCTCATCAGGATCGAGCACCGGCTGCTGGAGGGAAGCTGGGGGTGGCAGGAGCCGACGGCTGTGGCCGAGAAGGGGGAAGAGCTGCAGCCGTCGGGGAAGCACCCGGCGCTTGGACGAGCGTCCAGCGCTTGCAGCCTTTGGTGCAGCCCGAGAGCACCAAGCATTAGGGTCCTAGGTCTGGGCTGTTTAGAGCGCGTGGCCAGTAGTCACCAAGAGCCAGACCCCAAGCCATGCCGTCCGTCGGGGAGGCCACCTGAGCCGCGACAGCCTACGCGGTGTGGGCCGTGGCGAGGTTTACGAAGAGCGCGCTGAAGCGCTATCCGCGGCCTTGGGAAGTTTGCCCCACTGGATGGTTGAGCTGGAAAGGAAAGATCCAGAAAAGGAGTCATGGTATCTATTCTGTGTTCTTTCTTTGATTCCATTTTAAGAAGTTGTGGTAAAATAGGCATAAACCGCGCCGCCTTAGCCTTTACAGCCGTTCCGCGGCATCAAGCACATTCGCACTGTTGGGGAACCGTCACGATTTACTTAAAATTTGTTTCAATTGTGGCAAAAAGCACAATGTAAAGCTTCCATACTAACCATTTTGGGTTTGCTTCAGTAATGTTAAGTATATTCACAATGTCGTGCAGCAGCTCTCCAGAGCTTTTCCATCTTGCAAACCTGAAACTTGATCCCCAGTAAACAGCACCTCTGCATTTTCTCCTCCCTAGAGCCCCTGGCTTCAAATTCTAGGAATCTGACTGCTTTGGGTACCGCATGCAAGCGGAATCATGCAGGATTTGTCTTTTGTGACTGGTTTATTTCGCTCAGCACGATGTCCTCAAAGTTCATCCATGCTGTAGCCCGTGTCAGAACTTCCTTCCTCTGTGAGGCTGAACGATATTCTGTTGTCTGAATGGGCCACACCTTGTTCATCCTTTCCTCTGTCCGTAGACCTCAGATTGCTTCTAGCTCTTGGCTGCTGTGATAACGCTGCTATCCACATGGGAACGCAGGTCCCGCTTGAGATCCTGCGTTCAGTGTGTCTGGGTACACACCCACACCGGGATTGCTGGATCATATGGTAGTTCTAGTTTTGATTTTTTCGAGGAACCATCATACTGTTCTCCACCGTGACTGCACCAGTTTACATTCCCATCCACAGTGCACAAGGGTTCCAATTTCTCCACACCCTTGCCAACACTCAATATTTTCTGTCTTTTTTTTTTTATAGTAGTCATCCTAATGGGTGTGATGTGGTGTCCCAGTGTGGTTTTGATTTGCATTTATTTAATGATTAGTGATATTGAGATGATCTATGTGTGTTCTTTTAAAAGAAATCATGACGGGACTTCCCTGGTGGTCCAGTGGTTAAGAATGCAGGGGACATGGGTTTGATCCCTGGTCGGGGAACTAAGATACCCCGTGCCTCTGGGCAAACTAAGCCCGCGCCTCAACTAGAGAGCCCACGTGCCGCAGACTACAGAGCCCACGTGCTCTGGAGCCCAAGCGCCACAGCTAGAGAGGAAGCCCGCACGCCGCAATGAAAGATCCCGCATGCCGCAGCTAAGACCCGACACAGCCTAAAATTAAATAAATAAGTAAATAATTAAAAAAAAAAATCATGACTATCTGTGTCACACATGCATATCTATCTATGTGCGTTATGTGCATATAATATGACCTCACAGGCATTCCCCAAACTGGACGACAGTGACCTTAGGTTCCAGGGACATGAACGCCCCAGATGCTTTCTACCTGCACACTCCTGCTGTAGGAACCGTGGCTTCTCCCAAGGAACAGAGTATGTGCTCAACTGTGAGGAAAAATTCACAGTTACCATCACACATTCCTTACTTTAAAAAATAGCTTTATTGAAGTGTACTTGACACACAATAAACGGCACAGGCCTAAAGTACACACTTGATAAGTTCTCACGTGAGTGGACACCTGCAACGTCATGGCAACAATAGAGAGTGAACTCGGCCATCACCCTCAGAGCGGCCCTGTGCCCCCTGTGCCCCCCCCCAGCCCCAGGCAACCTCTCATCAGAGTGAACTCGGCCATGACCCTCAGAGTGGCCCTGTGCCCCCTGTGCCCCCCCCCAGCTCCAGGCAACCTCTCATCAGAGTGAACTCAGCCATGACCCTCAGAGTGGCCCTGTGCCTCCTGTGACCCCCCCAGCCCCAGGCAACCTCTCATCAGCTTTCTTTCATGATGGATAGCTTGCATTGCCTGGAATTTCGTGCAAACGGAATCATACAGGATGTACTCTTTTTTGACTTGGTTTCTTTCCCTCAGCTTAATTATTCTGAGGTCAGTCCCTGTCGTACGAGTCAGTAGCGTACTCCTTTGTATTACTGTGTAGTTTTCTGTTGTACGGATATACCACCATTGGTCAATCCATTCATACCCGCTGTGGACATTTGGTTTGTTTCCAGTTTGGGGATTCCTATAGCTTTATGACAGGTCTTGAAATCAGGTAGGGTTACTTCCCCAACTCTGTTTTTCTTTTTCCTTTTTTCGCTGTGCTGCGAAGCTCACAGCATCTTAGTTCCCCCACCAAGAATCGAACCTGGGCCCGAGCAGCGAAAACGCTGAGTCCTAACCACTGGACCACCAGGGAATTTCCTCCAACTCTGTTCTTCTTTTTCATAGTTCTTTAGGCCATTCTAGGACCTTTGCATTTCTATCTGAATTTTAGAATCACTTGGTCAATTTCTACCCCTCCCCCCAAAAAAACCTGCGGAGATTCTGTTTTGTTTTTTAACTTTTTACTTTGAAGTAATTATAAAATCACAAGACATAGCAAAAAATAGTACAGAGGGGTCCTGCATACCCATCACCCTGCATCCCCCTCTGGCAGCATCTTCCATAATTGTGGTGTTACCAAAGGCAGCACGCTGACCCACACGATATGACGAACCCGCTCACAGACCTTCCTCAGACATTGCCAGTTTCTGCAGACGCTTCTTTTTGTGTGTGGCTCTGTGTATCGCTCCTTGATACTTTATCATAAAAGTAGATTCCTGCAACCACTGCCGCAAGTTAGATACAACCAGGATCGCCACCACCACAAAGACACCCGCCCTGCTGCCCTTTCCCAGTCCCCCTCCGTCCCCACCCCTGACAGCCGCTAATCTGCTCTCCACCAATGCAATTTTGTCGTTTCAGGGATGTTGTGTGAGTTGAACTACACAACCTGCAACGCTTGAGACGAGCTTTCTCCCCGCAGCATCATCTCCTCTGTATCCATCGAGCTGTTGGTGGACAGTCTGCTCCCATGTGTCGTTGAGCTCTGCTCCAGTGCATGGACGCCCCAAGATTTGTCCAGCTGTTTACCTGCTGAAGGGCATTTGGGCTGTTTCCAGTCTGGGCTGTTACACAGGAAGCTCCATAGACGTTAGTGTTCAGGCGCTGGTGTGAATGGTGGCTTTTGCTTCTCTGGGATACATGCCCAAGAGTGCGGGTGCCGGGTTGTAGGGTAAGTGTATGTTTAGCTTTTTAAGAAACTGTCTGACTGATTTAAGGAATGGCCCTACCACTCCTGCTGGGATTTTGACTGGAGCTGTGTTGAATTTGGAGAGATTCCGCGTCTTAACAAAATTGGGTCTTCTCACCCATCCCTGTAGTGTACCTTTCCATTGATTTAGGTCTCGGTGAATTTCTTTATATTTATTTATTTATTTTTGGCTCCTTTGGGTCTGTGTTGCTGAGTGCAGGCTTTCTCTAGTTGCAGTGAGTGGGGGCTACTCTTCACTGCGGTGCGTGGGCTTCTCATTGCGGTGGCTCCTCTTGTTGTGGAGCACGAGCTCTCGGTGTGCAGGTTTCAGTAGTTGTGACACGCGGGCTCAGTAGTTGTGGCACACGGGCTTAGTTGCTCCGCGGCATGTGGGATCTTCCCGGACCAGGGCTTGAACCCGTGTCCCCTGCATCGACAGGCGGATTCTCAACCACTGCGCCACCAGGGAAGGCCCTGAAGCCCCATTTTTAAATGGGTCTCTAAACCCGAGCACTGGAGCGGTGTGATCGCCGATGGCAGGGGGCTGCAGTGAGAGCCTGAGGGGCAGCCCCCCCGCCCCCACCCCCGTGTCTTCACCCGCCGTGGGTGGCACATCCATCCTTGCCCTGCCGAGCTCCATCCCGTGCGCACTCCACGCCACGCGGCCTTTTCCCCATTAGACTGAACCCTGTGAAATTGCCTTTTTCAGGTGAAATCAGACACATAACAATGATTTCATGCTGTTCAACCTGATTATTTCAGTGCAGCCACACGGCAACAATTTTCTCAGGGCAGAACTTCCCAGGTCCCAGGACCAGTCAGCCTCTAGGGGCATGGCACGCGGGAGGGAGAGCGGAGTCCCTCACAGCAGCAGTTCAAAGCCAAGTGCCCTGTGATCTGGAAAAGGAGGGGAGCGAGGACGCCCAGCAAGGTCCGTCCTCCTGTGCTGTCCACCTCGGCGTGGTGGGCCTTCTCTCCCTCCCCCTCCCCCCCCATTCCCTTCTCCTCCCATAACATGTTATGTTATGTTTTAAAATAACATTTGGATTAAAGAGGAATTCATAAGGTAAATTACAAAATACTTAGAATTTAACAATAATGGAACCTTTACAAGTTAACATTTGTGGGACACGCTTAAAACAGTATTAGAGACAGTTGTATACCTTTGAATATGTTTATCTGAAAATAAAAAAGTCAAGGATCTATAAAAATAGCACAGAATAAATCCAAAGAAATTAAGAAGAAGGAAGGAAATAATAAAAGCATAAACCAAGAGGGAACAAGAATGAAGAGTAGAAATGATGACAAAATCTAAATAGTTTATTTCAAGAGTGATTAAGGGAGGGACTTCCTCGGTGGTCCAGTGGCTAAGATTCCACGCTCCCAATGTAGCGGGCCCAGGTTCCATCCCTGGTCAGGGAACTGGATCCCACATGCTGCAACTAAGAGTTCCCATGCTGCAACGAAGATCCTGCATGCCGCAACTAAGACCCAGCACAGCCAAATGAATAACTAAATATTTAGAAAAAAAGAGTGATTAAGGGAAAAAAAGCGGTAAAACAAAATATAGGACAAAGGGGGTAAATAACTCTTGCCTATGATCATTATTCTAAACACGGGAGGTGTTTTTTTTTTTAAGTATACACCAGTAAGTTTGAAAACCTAGGCAAAATGCATAGATGCACAGAAAATTGAAAATACTGAAATCCAAACAAGAAGGATGGGAAAACCACAAGAGCTTAATAATTGTTTAAAAAATTAAAATAGTAACCAAACCTCTCTCCCAGAGTGCACATGCACACACACTCCCCAAAGCTCCTAACCCAGCAGTTATTACAGGTTATATCTACCAAACCCTCAGGGAACAGATAACCCATGTGATGTATAAGTCGTTCCAGAAAAAGAGAAATGGAGGGAAAATGGTCCAGCCCATTTTATGAAGCTACTATAGAGATTTAAAAAAAAAAAAAAAAAAGCACATGGTAAGTAAATTCTAAACCAGTTTTATTTATGATCGTGAAGTTTTAAAATCTTAAAGTATTAGCTAACTAAAATCTAACCATATTTAAAGTCACATAAAGTTTCTCTCAGTAATATAAGGATAGTTCATATCAAAAATTTTAACACGGCAATTCACCAGGTTAAAGAAGAAAAGAAATATAATCATTACACTGATGCAGAATAAGCATTTGATGAAGTTTAACACATACCCATGATTTAAAACAAACAAACAAACAAAAACTTAGGAAATAGAAGCTAGAGGGATTTTTCCTAACTAATAAGGACTATTTCCCTCAAATCTGTGGCAAGCTTAACAGAGACACTTTGCATGCATTCTCTTTGGGGTTGGTAATAATGTAAGAATGTTCATTCTCACACTTACTGTTCAATATTATTCTGAAAGTCCTGGCCAATGTAATAAGACAAGAAAAAGAAATCAGTAGTTTGGAAACTAGATGAAGGGAGATAAAATTGTATCATCACGTCTTTTCAAATAACATTTTAACTTACACTGAAATGCCAAAATAGTCAACAGATTAACTATTAGTACTAATAAGAGTTTAACAGAGCTGCCCAATACAAAAGTCAGTGGTATTCCTTTAAGTCACTGAAAAATACATATATAACAGGAAAGGTGTTATTTTCAAAAAGAACAAAAACTGGGGCTTCCCTGGTGGCACAGTGGTTGAGAGTCCACCTGCCGAGGCAGGGGACACGGGTTCGTGCCCCGGCCTGGGAAGATCCCACATGCCGCGGAGCGGCTGGGCCCGTGAGTCATGGCCGCTGAGCCTGCGCGTCCGGAGCCTGTGCTCCGCAACAGGAGAGGCCACAACAGTGAGAGGCCCGTGTACCGCAAAAACAAAACAAAACAAAACAAGAACAAAAATTGTAAAATATTCAGGAGTTAATCTTGAAATCCACAAGTCCTTTATGGGGGAAAAAGCCCTGAAATATCTTTCCAAGCTTTAACAGAAAACTGGAATAGGTGACACTTTTCTGCCATGCTTGTGGGTTGGGGCCAGTCTGTGCGGGTGATACTGCTGCCCTCAGGCTGTTGTCACCTTGGCGACACTTGCTGGTTCTGGTGCCCAAATTTCTGTGGGTTTGGAGACCTGCAGGAGGCTCTGAGCAGTGGGGTGGGTCTCTGCTCTGTAGGCATTGTGGCCCCTCTGGGTCTGCCTTTGATCCCAGCTGGCCCACGGCTGGATGGAGCTGCCCTGGCCCCCAACACGTGCATCCATGGGCTGAGCTCTAGTCTCCTAATCCATGGTGCTGGGACCTGGCCTTCCCCAAGGCTGCCCATCCCATGCTGGGCTTTGTGGCTCCTGGGACAGGACGTCCTGGCCCCTCTGCCCCACACAGTTGGTCACAGGTCAGTGGGCCATGTTGGTGTTTTCTGCTCAGCTCTCCATGGTCTGAGTTCCTGAGAGAGACATTGTGGTGTGACCAGGCCTGACTGGTTCTTCCCAGACCATCTGGCCAGGAATGCCAGGGCGTGCTGGAGCATGCCCGTCTGCCATCTGGCTCAGCAGAGCTGCTTCCTGTGTGTGTGTGCACGTTGGGCGTGGGGCTGGGCCTGGACCCTGCAGGAGATCTGGAGTCAGCTCCTCCCTGAGCCTGGAGGGGGCAGGCCAGGGGATCTCCCCTCTGCTCAGCCACCTGGACCCTGGGCTGGCTGCATGACACCAAGCCAGTCACCTGACCTCTCTGGGATGTGAGTCCCAGCCACGGGCCTTGGCCTTGGTTGAGGGCCCCATTCTGCGGACCCTTGGTGAGGGCTTCCCCTGCCACAGCTGGGGACACAGGGTCTGGCTCAGGCTCAGGGGTGACATGTGAAGAGCTTTGGGGCCCTGGGAAGGCCAGAGGCGAGCGCCGGGGGCAGGGAGGAGGTATGGGCTGTGGGCGGAGCGTGCCATGGCTGCGTGAGTCTGGAGCGGGGGAGGAGCGGGGCAGCGTCAGGACAGGGTCTGCAGAATTGGCCGTGTTTGAGCCCTTGCCTCTTTAGCTTGTTCCTCACTTGGGCCCCAGGGCCCTCAACATCTTCACAGCCACCCCTGAGTCTAGGTCAGACTGCGTCCCCCAGCATGGAGGATGGACATAGGAGGGGTGTGTGCACACAGCTGGGCAGGGGCTTGACGGGAGCGCAGGTTTGCTCCTGTGGGCACTGGAGAGCCATGGTGGGCCTTAAAGCAGGGGAGGGTTCTGTCACATGCGCGCCTGTGTTGGCAGCTGGAATAGGGCAGGGAGGGGGCAGGTGAGGAAGGACTACCTGGGGTGTGCTGGAGTGGATGGAGGTTTAGGAGGCTGGACAGGAAGGAATGACTCCCACCAGGCTCTGGCCTGAGCAGCCAGGGGAGGGGTGCCTCTGAAGTTGGGGGGCGGGATCAGGGAGTGTCCCAAGGCCAGCTGGCACCCCATCAGTGCTCAGAAGGAGGCTGGGCTGCGGACAGAGGGCAGGGTCCCTGGCACACGAGGGAGATCGGAGCTGGGGGTTCCTGAAAGTCACCCAGGAGGCTGTGTCAGGTCCTAGTGACGGAGAAGAGGCTTGGGGGGAGGATCGAGGCGTGGCGGGCAGAGAGGCAGGGGAAGCCCTACGGCACGTCAGCCACTGGAGGGGTGCGACGCTGACGCAGGCTCACCAGCCAGCAGGTGACCACCGTCAGGAATCCTCACTTATTTCTAGAAAAATCTGTCCTCCTGAGTCAAAACGCAACAGTGATGAATGGAAAGCGATGCTCCACGCAGAACTACCACTAACTGGAAACCTGGAAACCACCGTAATTCACACCCAATATTAGGGCATTTATTCAATAAACATGGGTCCAGCCTGAAAGATGGATTATTCTACAACCCCGTACATCGTGCTTTCACGGCGTCTGTCGGATCTGACCACATCTCTCCCCTGCTCAAGCACCTCCCGTGGCCCCCACTGCCCTCACGACCGAGCGGCAGCCCAGGCTTCTCCATCCAGCCTCACCTGCAAGCTGGCGTTCACCCTTTGCCCTGGGCACCACACCAGGCATTTCTCAAGGGTCGACCTTCACTCCTTGGGGTCCCTGCCTGTACCTCTCAAGACTCACCCCGACTCTCCTGTCCTCTCCGCACTTCTGGCCTCTCTCTCCTCTGTGCCACCATTCTCATGCTCTCCCCCAGCCCCTCTTCTGTTATCCCCTCCCTCTGGGGCCTGCGGGTGTGTCCAATGCCCAACCAGGGCCTGGGGGGGGGGGCGGTGGTCATTGCAGGTGAGCTGAGCACAGGGGAGTGACAAAGGACCTGGGCGCTTGGGGGAAGCAGCCTTGCAGCCCAGCCGGCCCTGCAGCTGGTCCCCAGGGCCCAGCCCTCCCTAGTGGGCCCCCCCTCCCAGCAGGGCCCCAGGACGCCCTGCCGCACTCTGCACCCGGCTGTTGGCGGCCCCTGCAGACCTCGTGGAGATTCCCCCTCCCTTGAAGGCAGAGAGGATGCGCATCCTCCCTGGTCGTGGAGGATGTTTTGGCCCAGCTCACAGCAGGACGCTGGCGCCCAGCGGGTGCGTGTTGAGTGAACGAACGGAGGCGTGGAGGCACGGCTGAAGGGATGGACACCAGCTGCATCCAGCCTCCCAGCTCCTGCTCGGACTTCCCACCCCGGCCACTCCCTGCGCGACCACACGGGCCGCCGGCGCTTCGGCCTCTGCTCTAGCTTCGCTCCTTGCCCGAGCCCCGCCGGCTGGGAAGCGTCGAGACAGGCTCCCCGGGCTCAGCAGCGCCCATCCCACCGGCTGCCACCTGGCGCCGTCACTCCACCCCTCTGGGGACCATCCCTCGGCCCCGTCACCACCCCCAGCGTGCCCGGGGCCCAGGCCTGAGGTGGACACGGCCTCGGGTCCCCGCTGTTGGAGGAGGAATTCACCTCTTCCCGGGGGGTGCCTTCCGCCCTCCCGCCGGTGGCGCCTGGCCTCGCCAGGAATGCGCGCGGCGCGGGGCCGGGGCGCGGGCTGAGGGCGTGCGCTGGAGTGCGGCCGTGTGCCGGGCCGCCGCGACACGCTAGGGGATGTTGTGTTGTGCCGCCGCCAGGCGCCCCGAGCCGCCCTGTCTGGCCAGGGGGCCGTGCTGTCCCCGGGCCCGGTCAGGTGTGGGGGGATCGGGGTTCAGTCCTCCCGCCCCTCCCCTGCGCCGGCCAAGTGCCCGACGGTGGCGCAGGAATCCGCAGGCCCAGCCGGCCCAGCCGCTGTGCTGGGATGAGGTGCGTGGCCGCGTGGAAGGCCCTGGCCTGTCCGTGGGCCCCGCCGCGCTCCATCTTTCCACCTTGGTTTTGCTCAAGAATGCGTTCCTGCACCTAAGGGGCCTTGCCGTGCCCCCTCCTCCAGGAAACGTCCCTGGCTGCTCCGGTCGCAGGATGCCTCCCCCAGCCCCTGCGTGCAGACCCTGAGGGCCTGGCCCCGTCCTCTCCGTGTCCCCAGAGGGCGGCACCCGGCTGGGAAAGGACACCCCAAGTCTCTGGCAGTCCTGTGGCTGGGTAGGGGTCGGGGGCAAGGCCTGACCGGGTGGAGAGCGTGTGCACACACCAGGTGGGTAGGAGAGTGACTGACACCGAAGGTTCCCTGTGAGCCCTGCGGTGTGGCTCTGAGGCCCGGCCCTCCCCGTCCTCCGTGGAGCCCTCCTTGATTCCCTTCTCCTTGGCTGGGGGCGCGTAGCTGAGGCTGAAGGAGCAGGTCCCAGGCCAGCTCCAAGGCCCGCTGGCCTCTGGGAGGGGTGCTAATTATGACAATTAGCATCTGCAGGTGCGGAAACCCAGGGACAGCTGGCTGAGGAGGCAGAGCCGAGGCGCCCACCCGCCCCCAGCCCCACGCCGCTCCCGGCTCCCGGTGAGACCCCTCCGCCAGCCCTCCCGCTTGGGGTTTTGAGATTCTGTCCCCCAACCCGGGCTCAGAGGGCGCCCCTTGTCCCAGGGTTGAGGGTGCTCAGTGGCGCTGGAACGTGGCATAGGTGACCCACTGTACTGAGTGAGTAGCAACTGTCAGCGGCTCAGAGAGGATGTGGGGGAAGGGCAGGAAACAAGCACATTTGGGGGTGACGAGCCCAGGATCAGCGCGGGCTCCACTGTGGTCAAGGGTGAGGCCAGGGCGTCCTGAGGGGGCGTGAGGGTGGAGGTGAGCAGGGCAAGCCCCAGCTGGCAGGGGGGATGGGCCTCCGGACACCCCGGGCTGGGCTGGGGGAGGGGCAGGGCTGGTGTTGGAGATTCACAGGCTGAAGGCGGGGAGCAGATCTGGGCCCCCAGGTGAGAGGCAGGGACCACCTTCCGGCGGGCAGGAACTCCCTGGGGCGTCTGGGGAGCAGGGCTGGGCCCTGGGAGCTGGGGTTCAGAGCCTGGGGGAGCAGGGGTTTGAGACCTGCCCCCTGCCCCCCTCCCAGCCTCCCCTGTGGCCTGGCTGGCAAGGCCTGGGCGTGCCCAGCTCCCTGGAATTGGCAAGGATCAAAGGGTGGAAAGCCATCCTCCACCCTCGCCCACTGAGACAGGAATTTGTGGCCCCGGGGGACGGAATCCACAGCCACATTCCGGGTGCCCTGGTCGCCACAAGGCAAGGGTGGGGCAGGGCTGGAGTGCCAAGGCTGGCACCAGGGAGCATGGCAACCCTGCCGCTGCCAGCACCTGGGCAGGCAGCACCCCCTGCCAGCCTGGGGTCAGGGCCTCTGCGGGGCCAAAGTGGGGTCCAGGGTGCAAGGCAGTGGGTGGGGCCTGGGTCTCTTCTGCTCACGGCAGGGTCACTCTCACCACCCAGGGGAGGCGCAGAGCCTGCGCCGTCTGGGCAAACAGGGGCCTCGGAAGGCAGAGGGTGTTCGTGGGCCGCCCCAGTAGGGGTCACACTGAGGGCCAGGATCCTGGCACACTCAGATGCGCTCACACACGTACGCACTCAGCCTGCGGTGACTCGCTCGCTGGCAGGAAGGCGACCTCGCCTGTCCTGGTTGCAGCCCCAGAAGCACCCTGGAAGAGTCTGTTCCCTGCTGGCTGGAGCAGAGCTGAACTGCCCTGCAGACCCCCACCCTACGGGCACAAGGCCTGGCCTGCTGAGGTGGCAGCCTTCAGAGGCACCCGTGCTGGGAGTGGGGGGTGGAGCCCTGCTCCAGAGGAGGGGGACAGAGACCAGCCAGCGCGGGCTGGAGGCAGAGCCCCGTGCTCTGACTAGTGGCTGGCCCTGCCCGGCCAAGGCAATGCCTTCCCACCCCCACTTTACAGGTGGAGGAACTGAGCACCAGAGAGGTCAGGTGACTTTCCCAGTCACACAGCAAGGTGGAGGCAACACAGCAGATACAAGGTGGACTTGGAGAACCCTTAGAGACCCGAACCTTACTTTCCCAAGAGCCAGGCTGGGTGGCATCCCCGTCTCCGGCCTCAGTTTCCTCACCTGGGGAGTGGGCTCACAGTAACCACCTGGCAGAGCCGTCAAGAAGCCCAGAAGGCGGCAGCCAAAGGTCAGTCTCTTCTGACCCCAGTCCCCACTCCCAGCTCCCAGGTAAGAGGCGCTGATGCACCCCAACGCCACATCTAAGACATGGCGCCCCCTGGTGGCCACTGGTGGTATGAAGCCACCTGCCCTCTGCCCTTGGGTGAGGGAAGAGCCTTTGCCAGGTGGGTGAGGAAGGACCTGAAGAGGGGATGGGGAGAGGGGCAGGGGAGTGGGCAGGCCCTGGGGACTGAGCTGTGGGGGCCACAGGCAGTGGGGCTGCTGGGCCGGAGCAGCGTCCCTGGGGGCTGGTCCGTGCAGGGGAGGCTGCAAACAACCGGCCAGGAGTTTGGAGCGGATCCTGCGGGTAGCTGAAGGCCATTAGGGCCGAGGCACACGGTCCCCTGGAGGATGCCCGCAGGGGAAGCAGGGACTAGGGCTGGGTCTGCACATGAGAGGAGGGCAGCCCCAGCTATGCGGGGTGCAGATGCCCTGCGGGTGCTCAGCTGTGGGATGTGGTCAGTCTGAGGCCTCTGCCAGTCCAGGCTGGGAGAAGCGCTGGCCAGGCTCCCGAGGTCTTCGGGAGACTGCAGCGCCCACTCCCTTTCAGACCCGAGTGCGTGTCGCCTCGGGGGGCCTTTCCCATCCTCCAGCCTCAGAGGCCCACCCTGACTCTAACCCGTCCCTGGGCAGCCACCAGCGCGCTGGCCTGGGAGGCCCCCAGTGCCTTTTGAACGGGGCTTTGGTGAGTGAATGGGTGGTGGGGCTCCCTGTCCGCCCGGGCTCCCCCCTTGCCTCCCCGCCCCCGCCTGGGGTCCTGCCACAGGCACCATGCTGCCTGTCTGGTCAGAGCCAGCAGACTGATGGTCGGGGCAGGAGGGATGAGGCTGGGGTGGACGGAACCCAGGGTCATCCACCGGCCCCCAAAACCAGGGGGGGGAGCACAGAGCGGAGCCTGGAAGGGCGGGGCTCACAGGCCGAAGAGGGGCCGGGCCAGTCCATGGGGCCGCGCTGGCCTTTGGGTAAAGGGCTGGGCTGGGGTTCGGGGACACCTGCCTGGCCTCTGGACACAGGGCAAAAGCACAAGCCTTGGCTTGTAGCCTGAGACCCCCGCTCTTCCCACTGCCAGTGGGTGCGGGGCACATCCTCCAGGGAGGGGGCTCCATGCACCACAGTTCTTCTGGTTCTGGTGACAGTGTCCCTGAAGGCCACCAGCTCCCCAGCATTGCTGCCCAGAGGACCCTTCCTCCCTGGGACCAGTCAGTCCTGGCCTTCGGTGAGCGCCCCCCATCCTTGGTGCCAGTGGCCTGTGTGTCAGGACTGGGGTCTTCCTGTGCTGGCTCCCCTTCCTGGGCTCTGTTGTCACCTCAGCCCAGGGATCCCTTGGCCTGGAGGATGAGCTGGGCTGAATATCTGTGGCTGGGGCACAGGCCTGCCCTCCTCAGGAGCTGGGCCCACCACACACGCCTGGACCCCCAGATGGCAAAGTGCTCCTTGGTGAGGGCTGACAGGGGGTGTGTGTGTGTGCGTGCGTGTGGCACCCATGACCCCCCACTGCACTGCACAACTCGCCATGGAAGTGGCCAACATGTGTGTGTGTACACACTCACACTCCTGTGGGCACATGGACACACGTGCACGCTCGCGTGAGCACGCACTCACAGGCCCACACCGTCACACACAAAGGAGCACAGGGCACACACCCTTGTGTGACCCATCCCCACACAAGCACGTGTGAGCCGACCCAAAGGGGTGTGGACGGGGCTCTGTCGCTGGGTCCCGCGGCCTGTCTCTCCTCCACGGCAGCTGTAACAAGCCCCCCTCACTGGGGGTTCACCAGACACCGTTCCAGACACCGTCCATGTATCAACTCCCAGACCCTGGTGACCCCTGCAGTGATGGAAGGAACGCCCCTGGCACAGAGCGGGCAACCGAGGCAGCTGGGATGCGCACCAGTGGCGCGGTGGCTGTGAGGTGCGGGCGGGAACGCGCAGGGCGGCAGGGCTGCAGCACCTGGAGGCACCGCGCCTGGCGGCCCTGAGGGGAGGAGACACTCGCTGCGCGCCCCGCCCCGTCGGGGAGCCGGCCTCCTCTTGCCCCCGCGGGCTGGGGCCGGCCCAGTTCGGAGGGGTCGCGGAGGCCGGCGCTCCCCCCCGCCCCGGGAATTCCAGGCGCGTGTGTCAGCACGCTCGGCTTCGCCACCTCCTCGACCCCCTCGGCCCCCGCGGACAGCTGGATTCCCGAGGGGGCGGGGGAGGCCCCCGGGCCTAGGGCGGGGTCGGGGGCCCAGCCCTGCACCCCCGGGGCGGCCCTGGCAGGAGCCGGTCTCCCCTCCGCCGCCTCCTAGTTTCCGCGCCCCAAGGGGTTGCCGCTCCCCCGGGGAGGGGCGGGGAGGGCTGGCACAGGAGGACTCTGACTGCGGAAGTGGACGCCCCTGGCCCTGGGTGCTGGCACATGCGCCGGGAATTCTCACCACCTTGGAAGGGGGGGGCGGGTCCTGCCCGACATACAGGTGAGACCCTGGGGCTCGGTGACGATTCCCCAGGTCATGACCCACCAACTGTTTCTGTGCAAACCTCTACGTGAGTTGGGGGCGGCGTCTGCATCTTGGGTGCGAATCCCAGTTGTGCCTCGATTTTCGCATCTGGAATATGGGAACCATAGCAGTACCTGCCTCGCAGAGTATTGTGCAAATAAAAGACACCCCGGGGAACCCCGTCTGTGCCCGGGATGGGGTCCTGCCTGGGAACCCGGTCGCGGTCCTCTCCGGCGCGCGTTCGCGCGGGGACCCAGGACGCCCGCTTGCCCCGCGCCTCCTCTCTGTCCGCCCTGGCTCCCTCGGGGGCTGCCTGGAGCCCCCTCCGGGCCGCCAAGACCGAAATCTCCTCGCTCGCCCCAGGCCCGCCCCGGCGCTGCTTTGCCGGCGGCCTCAACAGGCCCCGGCGCGCTCAGGCCCGCCGCCGGGCGAGGGTGGGTGCGCGCCGCAGCCTGGCTGCCCCGTCGGCGGGCCCGGGGCGAGCCGCGGATCGGAGGGGGCAGCGGCGGCTCTAGGTCGGGGGAGGGATGGAAGGGGGTAGGGGTGGAGGGGTCGGGGGTGAAAGGGGCAGGGAGTTGGGGGTAGGGGCTGGGAGGGTCCGGGCGGGGGCCGGGGTAGAGGGGGCAAGGAAGCTCAGGGCGACGGGGGCCTGGGGAGAAGCGAGGAGGCTCAGGGTCTAGACGGGGTGAGGGGAGGAGGGGAGGGAGAAGGGAATCTCGGGATTCCCCCATGGGGGAGGGGCTGCGAGACGGCTGAGAACCCGGAACCCTCAACTCCCGCCCGTGGATGCCCCGCCCCTCCCCGTGCCCCTGGGCGCCGCACGTCCGTTTCACTGCGGGGGAAACGAAGGGTCCAGGTCTGCAGCGCATCTGGCGGGGGTGGGGTTTTGTGTCCCTGTGCCCGGGGTGGGGGGGGGGGCTGAGGGGTACCCCCTGGGTTGCTGATGGGAACGCTGGCGGCCCTGGGGGGAGAAGCAAGCCCTGAGCACTGGCTGAGTCGGTGGTCTTGGACCTCACCTCCGCCTTCCTCCGCGGTCACCGACGCCTCCCGGACAGGGGCTCTGGGCCGCGAGGCGAGGGAGGCGCCCGCGCCCGCCGGCGGCCGAGAGGCAGCTCGGGAGCGAGGCCCGGAGGGCGCAGTGTCTTCCATGGCCACCAGGCGGCGCGATGGGGCCGGCGGAGCGGAGCCGATACGGTTCCCCAGGCCGGCCCGCGGCTTCCCGAGATGCGGACTCCTCGCCTCATTTTGGAGTTTCTGTGCGTGAGGGGAACAGGGAGGCGGCTATTTGGGGCATTAGGTGGATGGAACTTGGGGTCCCCAGCTGTGTCCCTGTGAGGTGACCCTAAGCACCTGGCCCAGGCTATGCCTTTGTCTCCCCTATGAAAATGGAGGTGGGGGCGGGGAGAGAAGAGAATTCCCTGGTTGCTGGTCCACCTTGTTCCGAAGAGAAACAGACTGCGGGGAAGCTGGGCCTCTGGAGGGCGGAGAGGGCTGACAGCTGGCACAGCTGGAGGAGGGGAAGGTGGGCCCCAGGCTCACTGGGGAAGTGGCTGAGCCAGGAGAGGTCATCTGGGACCAGAGGACTCTGCCCTGAGCCTGGGGGCCGTGGGGGCCTGGGCCTGGGGCTGGACAGTTGGGAGGGCACGTCTGTCACCAGGGCCTGGCCACTCTGGGGAGCAGCGGGGGAGGAGGTGGGGGGAGTCCAGCCTAGAGTAGTGACCCCCACCCTGAACCAAGGCTCAGCTGCAGGAAGCAGCCCTGCAAAGCAGGCTTCTCCCTCTGGGGGGCGCTGCCAACCTCCAGCCCTGGGACCCTCCCCAGACACCTGCCTTCCCAGGGTCCAGCCCCACGGAGGGAGGAGCAAGTCGGCTGGATAGCCCACTTCTCGCTGTGGCACTGCCCAAGCCCGGCCATCACGCCCTGCAATGCCCAGGGCCTGCTCACCTGCCCCTCCCCTGCCCACCTCACTCCCACCCCGTGTCCCAGTCTTTCCTGAGCCCTTCCCTGAACTCACCCTGCAAGGCTTGGCTTCACTGTCACCCTCAGAGGACCCTTTTCAGGGCCTGTGCAGTACAGGATTAACCGCGCAGGCCAGGGTTGTCCACACCCTGCACAGTCCAGAGAAAGGTTCAGCCTTTGCCTGCTCCTAGGAGGCAACCTCTGAGCCCCTGGAATGTCTGAGACCCCTGTCCTGAGCCCACAGTAGGCCCTTGGGTGGGTGGTGGGCAGGCAGCAGCCCCAAGGATCCAGCCATCAGGTCTTTGTCCTTGGTTTCCCATTTACCAGGGCACGGGGTGTGGAAGCAGCACCCCCAGTTGTAGCCAGGCTCTCAAGAAAGTGGGAAAAGGGAGGGGGCACAGTGGATGTATGGAGAGGTGGGCAGATGGATGGATGGAGGAAGGAGGGAGGAACAGAGGGGTGGATGGGTGGATGGATGGATGGAGAGATGAATGAAAGAGACAGTGAGTTGTGCACTGTAACACGTAGGTGGTGGGTATGTGGGGTTTCCCCGTACAATTCTTCTAACTGTGCCGTGTGTTTGAAAATATAATACCGTGTAGGGGATATGTTTAAACACAAGCACTGCAACACACATACACATGCTGCTAAAAACTCGTGAGCTAAAGAAGAGATCATAATACAAAATTTTAAATACCTAGCACTGAATGAGAATAAAAAGCACTACGTATCCAGCTGCATGTGTGGAAGAGAAGGAAGCCGCAGGGTCTGTGAGCTGCATCCCCGTCTTAGGAAGTTCAGGAGGCGTGGGGTGGGGGAGGCAAAGGGGCAGGAGGGGAGATTTTATACCGAATGCAAAGGTGTCCCTGAATTTTGTAAATCAAATAAAAAGAAGATGTTGGGGGGAAAAAAGAAGATTTTGCGGGGCAGGACAGAATAAGCCCAAAGAAAGTTTGAAAACAGAAATAAAAATAAGCTTGGGAATGGATGACATAGGAAGCAAAGGTGTGATGGAGAAGGTCCGTGGAGACAAAGTTAGTTCTTTGAAAAGAATCAACCAACAAAACAGACCAACTTCTGAGAAAAATAAACACACAAAAAAAGGAAAGAAAAAACACAAATTAAACAATGTGAATCAAAAAGAAGACACGGGGGCTTCCCTGGTGGCGCAGTGGTTGAAAGTCCGCCTGCCGATGCAGGGGACATGGGTTCGTGCCCCGGTCCGGGAAGATCCCACATCCACGGAGCGGCTGGGCCCGTGAGCCATGGCCGCTGGGCCTGCGCGTCCGGAGCCTGTGCTCCGCAACGGGAGAGGCCACAGCGGTGGGAGGCCCGCGAACCGGAAAAAAGAAGAAGAAGAAGAAGAAACAATTTTAGATTTAAAAGGAAATGAGAAGCCACAGACTGCTGGAGAATGGTTGCAGACCGTGTATCAGTTATAAAGGACTTGTATTCGGAATATACAAAGAACTTCCAGAGCTCAACGGTAAAGGAACAAGCAACCCGATTTAAAAATGGACCAGGGGCTTCCCTGGTGGCGCAGTGGTTGAGAATCCGCCTGCCAATGCAGGGGACACGGGCTCGAGCCCCGGTCCGGGAAGATCCCACATGCCGCGGAGCAACTAAGCCCGTGCGCCACAACTGCTGAGCCTGCGCTCTAGAGCCCGCGAGCCACAGCTACTGAGCCCACGTGCCACAACTACTGAAGCCCGCGAGCCTAGAGCCCATGCTCTACAAGAGAAACCTCCGCAATGAGAAGCCCGCACACCACAACGAAGAGTAGTCCCCGCTCGCCGCAACTAGAGAAAGCCCACGCGCAGCAATGGAGACCCAATGCAGCACCCCCCCAAAAAATGCACCAAAGATCTGAACACAGCACGGATGATGGCAAATAAGTACATGGAAAGATGCTCCCCGTCCTTTGCCATTAGGGGAATGCAAATTAAAATCACAGTGCAATGCCACCGCATACCCATGAGAATGGTGGAAGCTAGTGACATGAATAAAATGGCAACACCAAATGCTGACGAAATTGTGAAGCAAACATTTCTTACATATCACAGGTGAGAACGCAAAGTGGTGCGGCCCCGTGGAAGAGCGCGGTCACTTCTCACCATCTGGTGACCCAGGACTTCTACTCTCAGTATTTCCTCAAGAGAAGGGGAAACTTATGTTCACACAAAAGCCTATGCATGGATCTCTATAGCAGCTTCGTTTATGATCACCCCAAACTGGAGACAAAGCAGGTGTCCTCCAGCTGGTGAGGAGGTGGCCCTGAGGTCCGTCCACGGGTGCCGTAAGGGGAAGGGCTATCCGCGTGCCCAGCAGGGATGAAATTCCAGTGCCTTTTCTGTGGGAAAGACACCAGACCCAAAAGGCTGTATAATTCCCTTCACGTGACATTCTGGAAGAGACAAATTGAGAGAGAGGGAGATCGATCAGTGGTTGCTAGGGGTTGGGGGTCAGGGAGGGATTGTCTCCCAAGGGCAGCAGGAGGGAATTGGGGGTGATGGAGCTCTTCTGTAGCATCTGGTGGATACACAACCGTGTGCGTTTGTCAAAACCTACAGGCCCGAACGCAGCAGAGTGAATCTTGCTGTATATACATTTAAATTTGCTGAAGTGCAAACATCAATTTAAAAGGAGAGGTAGCTGGAGAGTGCTGTAAACAACCATATGTCAACATTTCTGAAAACACAGATGAAATGGACAAATCGGTAGAAAAATAGAATGGCTGGAAGCAATTAAAATACTGAGTGGCCCTACGACTAGCAAATCCACTGAAGCAGTATTCAGAAGTCTTCGCATGCGGACACTTGGGGCTGGAAGTGAAGACACAAAGGGTGGAGGACGGTAACCCAAAGCCAGGGTCAGCTCCCCTGATCACGTTGACAGGCGACTCTTGGCTCTGACGGGCAGGGGGCCTGGCACGCAGGCCGAAGCGGTAGCTCTTAGCCGCAGCAGGGGACGGAAGTGTGCCCACTGTCTCCCCGACGCTGATCGGGGTTTCTGGGGCTCCGCCTGGGACCACAGATGCCCCTGTGGCACCTGAAGGCACGATGGGACACGTGAAGGCTGATGGTAGCGGTAGCGCTCGCACTGCTAGAAGGGCCCCGTCACTTCTGCCCGCAGGAAGGCCTCGGGGGCCAGCACACAGCCGCCTGCGATAACGGGAAGTTCACGGTGGGGCCCCGGGCCTTTCTGCAGAATAAAGTAGGAAATACAAGTGCCCTACGCAGTCACACTGATGTAGACGGGCCGGAGAGGGCTCTCTGTGCAGAGCCAGTGGAATGGGCCATCCCCGGGGAACTGGCCCCAAAGGCATCCAGCTGGGAAAGGAAGACGTAAAATGACCTCTGCTGGGGCTTCCCTGGTGGCGCAGCGGCTGGCAGTCCGCCTGCCGATGCAGGGGACGCGGGTTCGTGCCCCGGTCCGGGAAGATCCCACGTGCCGCGGAGCGGCTGGGCCCGTGAGCCATGGCCGCTGAGCCTGCGCGTCCGGAGCCTGTGCTCCGCAACGGGAGAGGCCACAGCAGTGAGAGGCCCGCGTACCGCAAAAAAAAAAAAAAAAAAAAAAAAGACCTCTGTTGGTAGGTGGTGTGATCTGAGATGTAGAAAATCCTAAAGATTCCACAAAAAAACCTGTTAGGACAAAGAGATGATGTCAGCTTAGTAGCAGGATACAAAGTGAACCTGGAAATCAGCTGTGTTTCTATTCACTAACAGCAAAGAAACTGGAGAGGAAATAAAGAGATCAGTTCCATTTCCTTTTCTTTCTTTCCTACCGTGCGTCCGGAGAATTTGCATTTCTACCAAGTTCCCTAGGGAGGCTGATGTAGCTGGTCTGGGGTAGAAACCAGTTGCATTTTCAGGGGCATCAAAAATAATAAAATACTTAGGAATGAACTGACCCAAGGAAAGAAACGTCTTGTACGATGGAAGCCACAGAGAAGTAAGTGAAGTGGGAGAAGTGAAGAAAGACACAAGTGAAGGGCCCACGTCCCACGCGCGGGGATTGGAGGGCTCACCGTCCTTACAAAGTGGTCTGCAGTCACCGCAAACCCTACCTGAATCCCAATGTGCATTTCTTCCCCCAGAAATATCCATCCTAAAACTCATATGGAGCCTAAGGGACCCCAAACAGCCCAGGGAACTAACCCTCCTGGGGCAGAGATGGACGCCTCCCCACCTCCCCGGAGCCTGGCTGGCACAGACTTAGGGAGCGGGCACAGGGACAAGGGGGCGGATGCAGGAGGGACGAGGCCGCGCGGGGAAGGAAGCCGGACGGGGAGCCGAGTCTGCGGCCGACGCCTGACGTCCACTGACGTCAGCTCAGCCGGGGGGGCGGCTCTGCCCCACACCTTGCAGGTGCTAACGCCCCCCCCGGGGTCCTGCCCGCACCCCATCCTAACTGGGGGAGCCAGGCCACCTGACCGGCACAAGGAGGAAGATGGGCCGGGGTGGGGGGGGGCAGGGGGGTGACTCCAAGCGCTCCCCGCTCCTCCCGCTCGCCTGGGGCCCTTACGAGGGTTCCTGCACGTCCGTGTGCGACAGCGTGCGTGTGCGTTTGCGTGAGTGCATGTGAGCCTACGTGCCGCACGCGCGTGCCCCGGGTTCACTCGCGTGTGGGTAAAGCAGCGAGCCTTGGTGTCACAGGTGGTGAGGAAGTGATGGCGTGCTAGCAGGGCTGCGGTGGAAGAGGCCCATCCCGGTGGGTGAGGGCAGTGACAGGTCAAGGGTGCGGAGCTTCGGGTGAGGAGCCGGAAGTGGGAGCAGCTCTGCCACTGACCTGAATTTTCTGAGGTGGGAGGAGCCCATGCGATTGGAGTGGAAGAGACAGCTGCACACGCACACCCCTCTCCCACCTGGGCTCTCCCCAGCCCTGAGCAAAGCCCCTTCAGTGGGTTGGCTGCACCCCGTACATGGTTACCCCCGGGAGACCAGCTGCAGGCCTGGCCCGCCCCGCACGCCTGACCCTCGCGCTGCCCCGCCCCCCGCCCCCCCCCCCCACTCCCGTGGGTTCCTGGAGGGCCGTGATCCCTGCCTTCCAGGACCTTCCGCGGGGCAGTGCACACAGCAGGTGCTCAGTAAATGCTCGCTGGGTTGAGCTGATGGCCAGACCAGCCCTAGTTCCCCCAGCCCAGCAGCCCCCCTGGGTGTTACCTAACCTGCTGTTAAGGAGGTTGGCCGGAGCTCCAGCACCCTGCAGAGGAAACCGATTGCTTCCGGCGTGAGCAGGGGTGTCTTCCACGTGGGGCTGCTGCCTCTGCCTCATCTCTCTGGGGAGGGGGGTGGAGGGAGAGGGGAGCGAGGGGGGAGGGGAGCCTCACCCCACACCCTCGGCAGCCCCACCCCGGCAGTTTTCCTCCCCAGGTCACTTCTGCTTTTTTACCCAGTGGCAGCGGATGACAGGTGGGGGAGGGCACAGCGCCGCAGACCCTGCTGTGCAGCTACGGACCTGGAAGCACCTTCTCGCCCCGCCCTCCTGGCACCTGGGCAGCGTCCCGGGTCTGGGCTGGTGGTGGGTCAGGGGCAGCCCCTCTTGGCAGGGCTACCGGGCAGCCTGGGTCCCCGCCCACCCTCCTCCCATGGGGGCATCAGAGCAATTCCTAACAGGGGGCCTGCTTTAAACCCGCCCACAGGCCCTCGGGGCTCCCTACCCCGAAGGCAGTGCCGACATTTGGGGCTGGAAAATTCCTTGTGGTGGAGGAGGGCTGTCCTGGGCGTTAGGGGTTGCCTGGCCTCCTGTCTGGCCTCCCACACCCGATGCTAGCAGCACCTGCACCCCAGCTGTGAAACCCAAAACTGTCTCCAGAAAGGCTCAATGTCCCCTGGCGAAGAAATCGCCCCATCTGGGGACCCCGGGCAAGGTCCTGGGCCGGGACGGCTTGCAGGGAAGTGAGGCCCTCGGGGCCTCCGAGGCAGGGGAGCCAGCGGGAAGCCTTGTGCTTTCACTCCCGACCTGCCATCTGTGGCTGACCTTGGACAGCTGAGCCGGGAGGCAGACTGGAAAGAAGGCAGACGTTCGGACACGACGTCTTTGAGCCGCCACCCTGCCACGCGGGCTGCTCCGCGCTGCCTCTCCGCTTCCGCCTCAGCTCTCGCTGGACGGAGTTTTCCAAAGCGCCTGGGGCAGGGCAGGTGAAGGGCTGCACACACCTGCACTTCTGCTGGGCAGAGGCCGTTCTGCCGTCCCTCTGGGGGCGGCCTGGGGGTGGCCCTGGTCTTTGGGACCCTTCCTGTGTCATGGGATCTGTAGGACAAAACAAGCAGCTCCCAAAGGCCGCTGAGGCTGGACTGCAAGGGCCCGAGGGCCACACTCCTGGGAGGGCAGCTGGGCTGAGGGAGGGCAGGGGTCCCTTACCTGGGACGGGGAGACTATCTTGCCCCTGCTTTGGGCCTGGCACACAGTAGGTGCTTAATAAAACAGCTGTTGGCCGAGTGAATGGCCTCCTTGTGCGGCCCTGTGCACATCCTGTCTTGCAGAGAGGCTCACTCACTCGGCACCTTCCCGAGTCCTCGGGGGGGAGGGGGGCGGTGGGTAGCCCTGGACAGGGTGAGCACCTGCCAGCCAGGCTGGCTTGGGGTCCCCGGCCGGGCGTGCTGAGAACCGTGGACACACTCCACCGGGCATCTGCCTGCTGAGCCTCCCTCCCTGGGGAGGCCAGGGACCGCCCTGGGGGCTCGTGGACCCGCCATGGCTGGGGAGCCGTGGGCCGCGTCCACGCAGTTGCCGGTGCCTCTCCCCCGCACGTCTCCACCTGCAGAAGCTCCTCGCACACCTTCAGTATTAATTCTTGTTAATGGTAGCACCCGTGCTCTCCTGTTCTGTCTTCGTGCGTTAACTTGGTCCAGGCATCCCCTTGGACTAGAGGGACAAACAGAGGGGGAGGCCCTGTCATACGAGCAGGATTTGGTGTGACGGTGACCCTGTCCTAATGTCTGGAACCCGCTGGTGCCCCCAACAGACACTGGTGATCGTGGGTCCCCAAAATATCACCGGGACAAAGTGTCACTTGATGCTTTTTTTTTTTTTTTTTCTGCGGTACGCGGGCCTCTCACTGTTGTGGGCTCTCCCGTTGCAGAGCACAGGCTCCGGACGCGCAGGCTGAGCGGCCATGGCTCACGGGCCCAGCCGCTCCGCGGCACGTGGGATCCTCCCGGACCGGGGCATGAACCCGCGTCCCCTGCATCGGCAGGCGGACTCCCAACCACTGCGCCACCAGGGAAGCCCTCTTTTTTCTTTTTTAAAATTAATTAATTAATTTATTTTTGACTGAGTTGGGTCTTTGTTGCTGCGCGCGGGCTTTCTCTAGTTGCGGTGAGCGGGGGCCACTCTTTATTGCGGTGCGTGGGCTTCTCTTTGTTGTGGAGCATGGGCTCTAGGCATGTGGGTTTCAGTAGTTGTGGCACGTGGGCTCAGGAGTTGTGGCTCATGGGCTCTAGAGCACAAGCTCAGTAGTTGTGGTGCACGGGCTTAGCTGCTCCGCGGCATGTGGGATCTTCCCGGACCAGGACTTGAACCCGTGTTCCCAGCATTGGCAGACGAATTCTTAACCACTGCACCACTGGGGAAGTCCCTTGACGCTTTCTACTGAAGAGCTGACGAGTCTTTCTAGAAGTTCTGGAATGAACAATAAGGTTATTTGCCACATTTAGCTTCCCTGGGAGGGGCGCCATTCTGTCAGTGGAGACAGGGGTGCAGCAAATTCTGTTAATGCTGGTGGGCCAGAGCCATGTGGGCCAGAAGCCACGTGGGTTTATGGTTTCGGTTCTCCATGTGGGTCCTGCTTCCCAGGCTTGGGGGTGGTGGGTCTCCTGGGGTTTCTGGGGGGAGAAAGCCACCTTCAGGGGAGCTGATCCGGCCTTTACATTGGGGCCTTCTCCCCTCCATCTCCCCGCCTCATCCCTCCCCCAAACCCCCTCTCCCAGTTTCTCTGGTCTCTGGGGTCCTCCTCCTCCCAGATCAACCCCCCTCTGGACGCTTTTCTCATCTGGGGGCAGTTTCGTCCCTGGGCCTGGGCAGTGTGCGCCTCACCCACCAGTCTGGGACCTGCCCTTGCCAGGTGGAAGGGAAGCTGGTGACCACATGTGCCCAAGGCAGCACACCCCCAATACCTAAATGCCCCTTCTTGCTTAGGAAGAGCACCCAGGGTCAGTGGGCACAGTGAAATCAAAGACCACATTTCCCAGCCGCCCCTGCAGCTGGGCGTGGCCACAGGACTGCATTCCTGAGGAGGCAAGACCAGAAGCATTGGGTGGGGATTCTGGGATGTCTCCTCAAAGGCGGGGGCGGGGGGTGGGGGGGTGGCGGCACAGTCCTCCAGTTCCTTCCTTCCTGACACCTGGAATGCAGATGTGAAGGCTGGAGCTCAGGTAGTCATTTTTGACCAAGAGTCAAGGCACCTGGTTTCCCAAGGCCATGGCAGCTGCTGAGCCAGCCCTGGGAGAGAGAGAGAGAGAGAGAGAGAGAGAGAGAGAGAGAGAGAGAGAGAGGAAACCCCTGTGTGTTCAGCATGGCTGTCTGGGGTTTCTGAGGTGATGGGTAGCCTGTCCTGGGCTGATCTAGGGCACACTATAACTTTGTTGAAACCATGATCTATGATTCACACTCAGAGTGTGCCCTGGTCAGAGGAACACGGGCTGGTAATGAGTTTCAGAATCACCAAGCTCTTGGGGTGACAGCTTCCCAAAAGCCCCTTTCCATCCCCAGCCTCTTCTCTCTCAGGGAAACTCTCCGAAACTGCCCTGAAAGCCCCTTCCCTGGCTGGTGCCGGGAACTCCTGCCCTCTTATGAGAGCACTGAGTCCCATGGAAACCCCCGGAAGCCCCCTACCTCCCCCTCCCCCAGCCCGATTCAGTGACTCAGCATCACTGAGGCTCAAAAGTGGGGGAGGGGGGAGAGGTCAGCAGTCAGGGAAGCCTGGCAGGCTCACCGGAAGAAGAAAAAACGGTCATCTCAGCCAATGGGATCCGGCATCGCACAAACGGACTGACACACACGACGGAGTAGGGCTCAGTCCAGGCACGTGGTGTTTGGTGATCGACGGACAAAATTTACCGTAATAACAAAGCTAAAGAGACAGACCATGTCATCATCCCCACAGAGGCAGGGCGGGTGGTTCATCGAGTGGGATAATTTGAGTGTCCTCGAGAGTAACAACTGTGGTCGACAGAAACACACTGAAGATACAAAAACCCACGGGTCCTGCACACCCGTGTTCACAGCAGCGTTACACATGGCAGCCAAAAGGGGGAAGCGACCACGTGTCCATGGACGGATGATGGATAAACAGATGTGGCCCGTGCACACATGGAATCGGATTCAGCCATAACGAGGAGTGAAGTTCTGACACCTGCTCCAGCACGGGCGGACCTCCAGGACCTCGTGCTGAGTGAAGTAAACCAGTCCCCAAAGGACAGATCCTGTGTGATCCCACTCGTATGAGGTCCCTGGAGCAGTTAAAGTCCTAGAGACAGAAGTAGGATGGTGGGGACAGGGGCTGGGGGAGGAGATGGGGAGTGAGTGTCGAATGGGGACGGAGTTTCTGTCTGGGGAGGTGAAGAGTCCCGGGGTGATGGCAGTGGTGGTCGCATGATTATGTGAGTATACTTATCGCTTAACCACTTAAAAATAAAATAAAATTTACCACTTAAAAGTGGTTAAAAAAGTGGTTAAAAGTGGTTAAAGTGGTAAATTTTATTTTATTTTTATTTATTTATTTTTTAAAGTAATTGAAAGTATCCTAAGCAATTCTTTTCCCAAGCTTTTTTTTTAATGTTGGGGGTAGGAGTTTATTAATTAATTAATTTATTTTTGCTGTGTTGCGTCTTTCGTTTCTGTGCAAGGGCTTTCTCTAGTTGCGGCGAGCGGGGGCCGCTCTTCATCGCAGTGCGCGGGCCTCTCACTATCGTGGCCTCTCTTGTCGCGGAGCACAGGCTCCAGACGCGCAGGCTCAGTAGTCGTGGCTCACGGGCCCAGTTGCTCCGCGGCATGTGGGATCCTCCCAGACCAGGGCTCGAACCCGTGTCCCCTGCACTGGCAGGCGGATTCTCAACCACTGTGCCACCAGGGAAGCCCTTAAAATGGTGAATTTTATGTTATGTATAATTTACCACAATAAAAATCCCTGAGTCCTTAATGATACTCGGCGAGAGGGTGAGAGAGGGTCCAAGACCTTGGCTACAGCAGGAGGTGACTGTTGCCTATCGGTTGGGAGGAGAGGGGAGGGGCAGCTCATTTCCCCCCGCCCCGAACCTGCCGGAGGACACAGGTGGAAACGTCACATAATGGGAAAGTCACCACTTCGCCAGCCAAGCAAGGTGGCTGCCCTGGGTGGGGCGTGGGGCGCACAGCTCCAGGAGGGCCGGCCAGGGTGCCGGGGGCATCCACCCCACCACCCATCACCGGCCCTGTCGAAGGAGTGGTTGTTGTCGCCGTGATCCCGGCGCCAGAAACGTCAAACTGAACCTGCCGGGGCTTTAGAACCCCTTCCCAGTCACGGGAAGCCCGTGCTGGAGAACCACGTACAATGACTCTGGGAGGACCCAATCAAGCAAATCGAGAACGTGCGACACTTTAGGAGACAGGCCCCTTCAGAAAGCGAAAGTCACGGGCGCAAGGGGTCGGGGCGCTGCTTCCACGTGAGGAGACCAAGAGGCCTGAGGCCAACCAGGCGCACCGTCCCTGCTGTAAACACCTGCGGACAACCAGGCCGGCTGTCCGGGGCCGAGGGGAGCAGAGGGCAGGCAGGACATGGCGTGGCTCTGGAGGTGAGCTCGGGGGTCTGGGTGCCGGGCCAGGGGCCGCATTCTGCTCAAACACAAAGCCCGTCTCAGGGACCTTCGTGCCTGTTGAACGTGGGTGGTGGTGCCCTCCTTCCCCTATAAAACCTTTAGGAGCAGTGAGGAGAGTGGAGACGTTGCCCGGAGGTGCATGGTGCCCGGCAGATGCCCGGAGAGCGTCGCCACCGCCTTGAGTTTGAATCCATGAATATTCGACCCACTTAAAACGGTGAATAATGTTCCCCTGTCATGAGGTGATGGAAGTGAGGTTGCAGACAGGGTCAGTGAGGAAACCCTTCTGGGTTCACAGACACCTGCCTGGTGGAAGTGGGACCACGGAAACTAGTGGCCTCTTCTCAAGGGGGCCCCCGGGACATTGTCAAGAGGGGGCTACAGGGTCCCCCGTTGTCCTGCCTGAAAGACACTCAGCCTCCAGGAAAAGCACCCAGCCCCCTCACCCCCGCAAAACCCCTTCCCCACACCTGCTTTGCTGGTCAGGAATTGTGCTTGGAAGGGGGTGGCGTGGGCACAGCTGCCACCCCCCAGCTCACAGCCCTCCACTCCCACCGCAGGGGCCCAGGCTTCCCTTCCCAGGCCCCCCTGAAGACCCCAAGGGGAGGATTCAGCTGCCACCCCTGACCCGACAGCCACGGCACAGAGGGTGACGGTGGCCAGGGTTTTAGGCCCAAGCGCATCAGTTGGGTGCGGGGCAGCCTGGGAATACGCGGACCTCTAGGTGGGCGTGTAGAAGGGAACAGTCCCGGGCAGGGCCTGGGCCGCCCCCATGATGACAGCTGTCCCCCGCCATCCCTGAGGGTGCCTGGCCCACTGGCCGGATGTGGGCAGTGCCCCGGCTGAGGCCCTGCCTCACTCGGACCCCAGGGGTGTGGGTACCACCCGGGCCACCCAGAGCCTCAGCTCTACCTTCCTTTGCTCATCTGGGAAGAGCTGCCCCGGGCAGGTGCTCCGGAAAGGCCACGATGAGCCTGTGCTCAGACCCGCACGTGCTGCACACCCAGCTCTCTGGGCGCCCATGTTCCCACCCACCCCGAGAAGCTGCGGTGCGGTGGAGGTGGGGGGGAACGGAGAGGGAGCCGGCCTCCAGCCACCAGATGAACGTCCGAGGGAAAGTGCAGAGTGGGGGCCAGCTCTCCTAGGCTCCCCGGGCCCTGGACGTGAGGGGGGGGCGGTGGCCTCATTTCCAACGCCGCCTACCGCCCGTGCTGTGGTGCTGGACACAGGTCACCCACAAATGTTGGTGGGCCCAGCCGTGCCCTGGGCTGAAGAGCCAGGTCTGCAGTGGGGATGCAGAGAGGGGCCCACGGTGCCTCCGTCTCACCCTGAAACCCAGAACCAGCCCAGGGTGGTCAGGCAAGGTGGCGGTCACCTGCAGCCCCCCGCATCTTCCGAGGACACTGGCCACGTGCTTTAGGCTGTGATCCTGCAAGCCGGAGAGAGACACACAGACCCCCCCACCGCCAGCGTGGACACTGGGTCCCTGGGGGGTCCCACGCGGCCTCTCAAGAGAAACCCACCCTCAGAGGCCACCTGGCCTGGCTGGGACCGGCTTTAGGGGCTCAGAGACACCACCTAGACGGGGTGTGCTGGCCCACCCCAGGATGGGGAGTGGGGAGGGCGAGCTCCATGTGAGACGTCTGGGCGCTGGGGACAGGTGCAGTCCTGGGGCCACGGCGGGCAGTGCCGGGCAGCAGCTCTGCTCCCAGTGCCCCACGGTTGTCCCTGGGAAGGCAAGGCCTCTTGCAGGCAGCCCTGCTCTGTGCCCAGCGGCCTGTGAGGGGTCATGCCAGGCCTGGGCCTGCGGAGCTGGGGTCCGTCTCCCCGGGGGTCCCTGCCCCTGGGTGCCCAGCCGCAGCTGTCTGGGAGCAGTAGGCACCAGCAGCTCATGCGAGCTGGTCCCATGTGCGGCCCGAGCCGCCTAGGAAGGTCTTGAGGGAAGGCAGGTCTGGGTGTTGCCAGGACCATGAGAAGTGGCACTGAGGCCATTTTCAGCAAAGCCATGAGGCCACAGTCTCAACACCAGTGAGAAGACGCCCCGGCGGGCTGGCCAACCCCAGGTCTTGAGGTCTCGCTCTGTCTGCGGTTTGGGGAGTTTTAGAGACACTCCTGCTACTTCCTGAAAGCTCTCAACTGGGCCTGCAAGGAGGGAGCACGAGGCTGGCGCCGGGCGGGCCCTGAGTAAGTCCCGGGCCCCTGTGCGGGGAGCAGTCGGGGTGGGGGTCTGAAAGCAGAGTGATTTGTTGGCATAAAGGTGGGGGCTTGGTGGAGGGTCTTAACCTGGGCTCCTTCACCAAGAGGGACCCCGGGGCACCACAGATGCGGTGGAGGGCGGGGGGCTGGGGGAGGGACGGTCCCTCTGCGGCCCCTTCAGAGCTGCTGAGATTCCCCTTTGCAGAGTCCCCCGCCCCCCGGCCGCAGTGCTGGGCCGGCTGGGAGCTGGGAGCCGGGAGCCGGGGGTTTATCCCCCTGGGACGCTCTCCTTGCCGTCTGAAAGCGTATCTTAAATGACGGGAGGGACCCACTGCACACGCAGGGCGTAGGGTGTCGGGGGCCAGCGCCGGGGGCCAGGTCGCTCTTCACCGTGTCATGTGAGCGTCCATCCGGACGCAGTGCTTCCTGTGGGGCTGCCATGGGCCCTTCGGGGATGTGCAGGCACTAGGGTGGTGCCCAGGGCCAGAGAGGGTGGGGGCAGGAGACGGGCCGCTCGAGCCCAGGGCTGGGTGCGTAGGGGCTTCGGGCTGACCTGGGCCACCCACCCCATGGCCTGTGGCTGTCACAGCCCCCCTGGAGCCAGAGAGGGGACGGAGGCCCTGAGCCCACCAGGCTGGCATGCGGGGCAGGAAGGGCAGTGAGGCTGCTGGTGTGGAAGATGCGTCCCTCTTGGCACCTGACCCCGGGAGAGGACGAGGGGGCACCCAGGCCTATGGTCTCCTGGCCGGCAAGAGCCCCAGCTGCCGGTGGGGAGGGGCCACGGGCACTCTGGGGCTGGCAGGGTGGGGACACCAGGAGGGGACAGTCCACGGCCACCCCGGGAGGAGGCCGGGGCGGGCGGAGACCTGAAGCCATGTGTCCATTGGGCAGGGAAAGGCCAAGATGAGGCCCAAGCCTGGGCTGAGCTCTGCTGGGCAAAAGCCCGGGGCTGGGCCCGGGGGCAGGTGCCCAGGCCTGTGGCTGCGAGCAGGGCAGGACCGCACCCGGGCGTGGGGCGGTTCCAGAGCCTGGCTGCTCCGGCCTGGGCCTTCTGTGGCCCCCGGTCCTCTCAACGTGACCCCCGCACCCTGCCGGTGTGCCTGGCAGTCGGGGACACGGCCCCGGATCTGGAATTAGTGCTCTGCTCCGCACAGACTGCACAGGGCAGGTGGGCAGAGCAGGGGCCCCAGGACCGCACAGTGTCAGTTGGGCCGCTTCCTCTGGCTTTTGCAGAAGTGACTTCTAGAGACAGTGGTCCCCTTTCTGCTGCCACCTGCATCAGGGAAGAGCCGGGCGGCGCAGCCCCTGGGGGAAGGGACCGCCTCCCAGTTTTCCAGAATCTCAGTTCTGACAAAGGAATCGGGCCCAGGGTGAGGCTTTTGTGTCCCTCCCAGGCTCACGGGGCTCAGGGGCGTCTGGACAGCTCCCAGGTGGGCTGGCACCCCTGCAGCTCATGTGGGCCACCCTCACAGTTGGAGACCCTACTGGACCCCCCTTCATCAGGCTCAGCCCTCCCTCACCCCCGAGCTGACCGGGCCACAAACCGTGTGCCACGCTGGCCCCACTGGGTGGCCGCCCTGAGCACCTTGGGCCATCTCCTTAGAGGGCAGAGTTCGCTCTGCTTGCGGGTCTCAGGGCCAGGCATAGACCTCAGGCAGAGCACCCCTGGGTGGCTCCCTGCCTGACTTGCAGGGGGCTGACTGAGCAACGGGGGTGCAGGGATGGACAGGGGAGGCCCATTGGCCCTTCAGGCCCACGCCCACCAGTCCGTCAGGACGTCAGTTTCGAAAGGTCAGTGCGTTTCTGTGCTGCCGCAGCGCCTTACCTTTGTGTTTTCGAGGTCTTGCTTACTAATCTAGGTCGATGAACTCTCTGCAGCTTCAGGTAAACACCTTGGCTTCCTGTTATTTCCCGGTGGTTCATCGGTTGTCAGCACAGCTGGCCCGCTCAGTGTTGGGGGGCGGGGCCTGCACCTGCCGACGCCCCACGGGGCTGGGGGCTCCGCCCGACAGGGGCTGTGGGTGGGGTCTGGGCCTGGCTCCAGGCTGGCTGAAGAAGGGTTTAGAGAGCCCGCCTCCCCCAGACCCTGTCTAGCTGACAGGATGGAGCTTACGTTAGGGGCACCTCTGGTTCCGGAAGGAAGCAGAGAGGTGGGGGGGCCAGAATCCTGCCCCATCTGCCCGCACCCGTGAGCCCGTCCACCTCTGTCGTGGGCAGTCACCCCGGGGTCCCGGGCCCTTTCACAGGAGCAATGTCCACGCACTTTGCATCTCAGGTCATTCTTTCACCAGGAAAAATTCCTAGAAAGGATTTTATCTGCTCAAAAGTGAAGCACAGGGCTTCCCTGGTGGCCCCAAAATAAATAAATTTATTTTTTAAAAAAGTGAAGGGCTTCCCTGGTGGCGCAGTGGTTGAGAGTCCGCCTGCCGATGCAGGGGACACGGGTTCGTGCCCCGGTCCGGGAAGATCCCACATGCAGCAGAGCGGCAGGGCCTGTGAGCCATGGCCGCTGAGCCTGCGCGTCCGGAGCCTGTGCTCCGCAACGGGAGAGGCCACAACAGTGAGAGGCCCGCGTACCGCAAAAAAAAAAAAAAAAAAAAAAAAGTGAAGCACACTGAAGAATTTTTTTTAATTAATTAATTTTATTTTTTGCTGCGTTGGGTCTTTGTTGCTGTGCGCGTGTTTTTTCTAGTTGTGGCGAGCGGGGGCTACTCTTCCTCGTGGTGCACGGGCTTCTCATTGCGGTGGCTTCTCTTGTTTCAGAGCACGGGCTCTAGGTGTGCAGGCTTCAGTAGTTGTGGCACGTGGGCTCAGTAGCTGTGACTCGCAGGCTCTAGAGCGCAGGCTCAGTAGTTGTGGCGCACGGGCTCAGTTGCTCCACGGCATGTGGGATCTTCCCGGACCAGGGCTCGAACCCGTGGCCCCTGCATTGGCAGCCGGATTCTTAACCACTGTGCCACCAGGGAAGTCCACATTGAAGATTTTTGAGACATGTTACCAAATTGTGCTAGAAAACATCTGTGCCCGTTTATGCTCCCAACACAGTGAAGGATCCCACTTCCTCACTCTCTTGCCAACACCAAGAATTAAAGTTCTTTATTTTTGCCAATCTGAAAGGCAAGGCAAAGACCACTGTTGGGTGTTTACGTTCGCATTTCTTTGACTATATGAGTGAAGCTGAGCGCTTTCCAATTTGTAGGAGGTACTTTTACTTCTTCTGTGAACGATCAGCTCCGACACTTATTCCTGTGGATTTGTGGGAGTCCTTTTTATATTAAGCCTCGGCTGTCGTGTCCCACAGGACGGAGACAAGACTTGGCACTTAACACGTGCTCACTAACCGTTTGTCAGATAACTTAATTTGTGATTTAATCTGATTTCCCTAAAGCAATTTCAACCCACCCTTTCTCCAGGTCATGTGAAACTCTGGAGGAAACGTCTCAACAGGATCGTCATATGACACACACCGCAGCCCCATCCTGAGCCCAGAGCCGTCAGCCATGACAGGTGAGAGCCCCACCCCATGTCTCCTTTGACTTGGAACATTTAGGAGGGAGCCCATGAGAATTTTTCTACCAATGCAGTTTGTCTCATAACAGGGAAAATTACTTCAAAAATTAGCATGCAAAAGTAAACTTCTCGAGGGACTTCCCTGGTGGTGCAGTGGCTAAGACTCCGTGCTCCCAATGCAGGGGACCCAGGTTTGATCCCTAGTCAGGGAGCTAGAGCCCACATGCTGCAGCTAAGAGTTCGCGTGCCACAGCTAAAAACAAAAAAAAAGTAGCCTTCTTGAAATAAAAACTAACTCAGGAACAATAAAGCCGGAGGCTGGGCTTCCCTGGCGGCTCAGTGGTTGGGGGTCCGCCTGCCGACGCAGGGGACACGGGTTCGTGCCCCGGTCTGGGAGGATCCCACATGCCGTGGAGTGGCTGGGCCTGTGAGCCAGGGCCACTGGGCCTGCGCATCCAGAGCCTGTGCTCTGCAACGGGAGAGGCCACAACAGCGAGAGGCCCGCGTACCGCAAAACAAACAAACAAACAAAACAAAAAAACAAAATACCAAGTGCTAACGAGGATGTGGAGAAATGGGAACCCCTGTGCGCTGTCGGTGGGACCGGAAAATGGAGCAGCTGCTGGGGAAAGCAGTATGAAGATTCCTCAAAAAGCTAAAATAGAGAATCACCATGTGATCCAGCAATCCACAAAAAAGAAGTGAACTTGGGACTTCCCTGGCAGTCCAGTGGTTAAGAATCTGCCTTCCAATGCAGGCTACTCGGGTTCGATCCCTAGTCAGGGAACTAAGATCCCACATGCCGCGGGGCAACTAAGCCCACGCGCCACAACAAAGAGCCTGCGTGTGGCAGCTAAGACCCAACGCAGCCAAAAATAAATAAGAAGTGAACACAGGTGTGGAAGAGGTATTTGCACACCCACGTTCATGGCAGCACTGCTCACAATAGCCAAGATGTGGAAGCAGCCCAAGTGTCCACAGACAGAAGAGTGGAAAACCCTAATGCGGTCCACACAGTGGGCTGTAACTCTGTCCTAAAAAGGAAGGATGTTCTGACACATGGACCCTGAGAATATGATGCAAAGCTAAAAAGCCCCAGAAGGACACCGTCGTTCCGATCCACTCACAGGAAGGGCTGGGGGAGGAGTGGGCGGCGAGTGTTTAATGGGGACAGCGCTTCAGCGCTGCAAGATGAAAAACTCTGGAAATGGATATGGTGACGGTTGCATCACAATGTGACTGTACTTAGTGCCGCAGAAATGGACACTTACAATGGTTACGACGGCCACTTTTATCTTAGGTATATTTTACCAGAATTTTAAAAATTGGGAAAACGAGTGGCACAAAAGGGTGTCGGGAGCATGCTGGGGGGCCGACAGCTCCATCACCCTGGGACCTTCACAGCGAGCTTTCAGCTGAAGAACGAGCACTGCTCTCTGCCCACCTTCACTGGCCTGCCGCTGACTTCTGCATCAGGTCGCCCTGCGGGGGGCGGGGGGTGCTGAAAACCATGCATGGGCGCTGGGGCTGAGTCCCTCGGGAGGGCCCTCGAAGCCCGAGGGATCCCCGACGGCTGCGCGCCACCCCACGGCCGTGTCAGCGTTGGGACGCCCCGAGGTTTCCTTGGCTGTTGGATGTGCATGTGGAAAGGCCCGGGGGTCACGGGCTGCGGAAGCAAGGGCCACGTTCTCTGCTGTCACTGAGGCCACCCAGGCCTGTCCAGCCTGCTGTCTACTCCCCTGGCCGGGTCACGGGGCCTTCACCGCCAGAGGCTGCTGCGGCTGGGCGGCAGCGTGAAGCTCCACCTGCGACCGGGTGCTGCCTGTGGTTCCCGCTGACCTCAGGGGGCTGCTCCCCCCGCAGTCTGCTGTCCGAGGTGCACAGGGCCTAAACGGGACAGCCTCTCCCGAGGCCAGGGCACAGGCTCTGGGAGGTGCGCGTCCCCCCATGGCCACCCAGATGCTCCTGTCGCACGGCAGGTCCCAGGGGCGGGTCAGGAGGGAGAGGGTCCAGGGAGGCTCTGGGCACAGGTCAGGCAGTGGGTGCTGGGGTCACCGTCACGAGAGCGACCCAGGAGAGGCAGGCTGGGCGGGAGAGGGAGGGTGCCTGGGACACGCTGGCTTCCTTCCTCATGTCGTGTGGGGTCCCTCAGCCCGGGGAGCCCCCGGTGTGAGTCATCGCAGTGTCCGTGGATCCTTAGACGGGGGGCAGGGGGCTCACCCCTACCGCAGGGCGCTCACCCCTACCGCAGGGCGCTCACCCCTAGAGCAGGGGGCTCACCCCTACAGCAGGGGGCTCACCCCTACCGCAGGGCGCTCACCCCTACCGCAGGGGGCTCACCCCTACCGCAGGGCGCTCACCCCTACCGCAGGGGGCTCACCCCTACCGCAGGGCGCTCACCCCTACCGCAGGGCGCTCACCCCTACAGCAGGGGGCTCACCCCTACAGCAGGGGGCTCACCCCTACCGCAGGGCGCTCACCCCTACCGCAGGGGGCTCACCCCTACCGCAGGGCGCTCACCCCTACCGCAGGGGGCTCACCCCTACCGCAGGGGGCTCACCCCTACAGCAGGGCACTCACCCCTACCGCAGGGCGCTCACCCCTACCGCAGGGCGCTCACCCCTAGAGCAGGGGCCTCACCCCTACAGCAGGGCACTCACCCCTACCACAGGGCGCTCACCCCTACCGCAGGGCGCTCACCCCTACAGCAGGGCGCTCACCCCTACCGCAGGGCGCTCACCCCTACCGCAGGGGGCTCACCCCTACAGCAGGGCGCTCACCCCTACCGCAGGGCGCTCACCCCTACAGCAGGGCGCTCACCCCTACCGCAGGGCGCTCACCCCTACAGCAGGGCGCTCACCCCTACCGCAGGGCGCTCACCCCTACAGCGGGGCGCTCGGTCCTGTGCCTCATTCCTGTCCCCTCGGAAACACCTGGTGGGGAGGCGGGTGAGGGTGCCACCTCGCAGGTGCCTGGAGCGCGCCTCCCCACTGGCTCCCTCCCCCTGTTGAGAGGGGTGGTAGCTGGTGTCCCAGGCAGGGCTTCAGGGGAGGGCAGGTGGGCATCCAGGTCCCGCCAGCCTCCTGGCTCCTCCCTGACACGCAGGCACTGGAGCTTGGAGGAGCCCCCAGTGCCAGTCTGTGCTTCCTCCCAGCCCCCCACCCCAGCAGGGACCCCAAAGCCCTGGTGAGCTTCCACTTCCCATGCCGTGGCCCACCAGCCCGGCTCTGCACGGTCCCAGTGCGAACCCCGCAAAGCCCAGGTGACACATCTGAAGAGCGTCGTGAAAGCTTGCCTGAGCCCGCAGGGGTGGAGGGCAGTCGGGAGCGGGCAGCGGGCCGTGGGCTGTGGGGAGCCCTGGGTTGTGTGACGCCGAGCTCGCTCTGAGCTGGGCTTCATATGACGGCTGACGGTGGCGACTGTCCCATGTAACTGATGCTTAGAATCAGCAGAGGGACGCTGACGGGCCTAAGGTTTCAGGGCTCGTTGCATGTTTATGGACTGACTCCTTACCGCTTGTTTCTTGAGGGGACCGCAGGTGAGCCCTGGCTCCCACGTGGGGAGGGTGTGGGCTCTGAATTGGGACACCTGCATAGGGACCCCAAAGTTCAGCTCTGCTATGAGGCCTGGATGGAAACCAGCCCTGGAGTGAATCCAAGGACTCCTGCCCTCCGCCCACCTGAGCCCACAACCCCTCGGAGGACAGCCCCTCCCACTCAGGAAATGCCCACGGATAACACCCCATCAGGCGTGAGCTCACAACCGCCACAAGACATGCGCAGGAGCCGGCCTGTGGGAGGGTGTGCAGGCACTGTGCCGTGGCGGGGGTCCTGCCTCCAAGACTGCAGGGGCTGGGAAGGCCACACACAGTGACATCAGTACGTTGGGTGAATGTGAGGAGATCAGAGACGGAAGGAAAAACATAAGCAGAGAACAAGAGACTCGAAAGGGAGCCAGATGGAGTGTCTAGAAATGAAAGATATGATCCCTGAATTTTAACGGAGTGAATGAGTAAAAAAAAAACCCACCAATTAGACACAGGTACAAAGAGCTCACAAACTCAAGTTCAATGTCAGTAGGTTGCCTGGACAGACGGATGGTCCTGCAGGATGGGGGAGGGGGGGAGGGTGCAGAGCGAGGTGGGGACGGGGCGAGAGGTCCAGCACGTGCCTGACCAGAGCCCCAGGAGGCAAACAGGGGGCCATCCGGGGCACTGGGGTGTACAGAGTCTCAGATTCAGGGGTCCGAGGGCACGGCAACTAGACAGCAGGCGGCCACCGTCGCAGCTTCAGAAGCCAGAAGACGGGCTGCAGCGGGGCCGGAGCTAAATCGGACCCCTGGGGGGACCGTCCTCCAGAATTGGGGTAAAAGTGCATTTCGGATGAACCAAAGCTGGGGCAGGCTCTCGTCCACAGGGCTTGCGAGGGCCGTCCTCAGGGAAAGGAGGGAATGACCTTGGAAATGCAGCAGATGGAGGACAGGGAGCGGGCGGAAGTCTGGCCGACACGTGGGCACCTGTGAACAGGGAGGGACAGTGTGAACACGACAACAACCACGGCAGGAATAGTAATAATAACAACATCTGACCTACGGGGTTAAACAGGCAAAGAACCCACACGACTAACGTAACTGGGACCAGAATTGCACGTCAGCCGAACGTGGGGCCTTAGAGCAACGGCGTCCCAGGGTTTGTGCCCACGCAGGAGGTGAAGGTTCTGACTAACTTTAGACACTACTAAATAACGCACATTAAAACATCCAGGGTCCTCTCGAAAAGATTAAAAATGGCTTAACAATCTCCAAACCAATAAAGGGGGAAAGAGACTAAGAACTAAACTCAGTAAATCCGAAAGATGTATTGTTTGCTAGGGCTGCTGTAACAAAGGACCACAGACCAGGTGATTTATTTTTTTACTTTATTTTTTGGCTGCGTTGGGTCTTTGTTGCGATGCGTGGGCTTCTCATTGTGGTGGCTTCTCTTGTTGTGGAGCACAGGCTCTAGGCACGTGGGCTTCAGTAGTTGTGGCACGTGGGCTCTGTAGCTGTGGCTCTTGGGCTCTAGGGCACACAGGCTCAGCAGTTGTGGCGCACGGGCTTAGTTGCTCCGTAGCACGTGGGATCTTCCCGGACCAGGGCTCGAACCCGTGTCCCCTGCGTTGGCAGGCGGATTCTTAACCACGGCGCCACCAGGGAAGCCCAGATCAGACGACTTAAATCACAGACATTTCTTCTGTAGCCCTGGAGGCTGGAAGTCCGAGATGGAGGTGTGGGCGGGCTGCATTCGTCGGAGGCCCCTCTCCTCAGCTTGGGATCGCCGTCTTCTCCCTGTCCTCACATCGGCTTTCGTTCACGCGTGTCCCTGGGTTTAAATGTCCCCTTTTTATAAGGACATAGTCATACTGGATTAGAACCCACCCTAAAGATCTCATTTTGACTTGGTCACCTCTGTAAAGACCCCATCTCCAAATCCGGTCACGTTTTGAGGTCCTGGGGCTTAGGACTCCACATATCTTCTTTGGGGGGGTGGGGGGGGACACAATTCAACTCAACAGAAGGCGAATAGAGAATAAAGTCTCCTCAAGCCCACAGACAGCGCTTTGGAAAATGACTGTTGGTGACAAGGACGTGGTATTGCCCACCTTGTACCCTCGAGGCCGTCGGCTGGGGGATGGGGGACTTAGGGTCACTTTAGGAAACCATCTGGAAAGTTTTAACCCTGGCGCGCCCAGTCCGCAGCTGACAAGAGCCTTCTTGCGCCAGCACATCTGATTCAGGTGGTTCCCAGCGACACTCGCCCTCACGCTGTCTCTGCCCCACAGGAAACGCCACGCCGGTGGCCAGCCCTCTGCCAGGGGCCCTGTCGACTGGCGTATCTTCCCAGAACTGCACGTCGAAGGTGCCCTTCAACGACAGCAGGGTGTTCCTGGTGACTGTGTACAGCACCGTGTGCATGCTGGGCCTGCCAGCCAACTGCCTGACGGCCTGGCTGACGCTGTTGCAGGCGCGCCAGGGCCACGTGCTGGCCGTCTACCTCTTCTGCCTGGCGCTGTGCGAGCTGCTGTACATCAGCACCCTGCCGCTCTGGGTCGTCTACATCCAGAACGGGCACTGCTGGCTCCTGGGCCCATGGGCCTGCAAGGTGACCGCCTATGTCTTTTTCTGCAACCTCTACGTCAGCATCCTCTTCCTGTGCTGCATCTCCTGCGACCGCTTCCTGGCAGTGGTGTACGCGCTGGAGACGCGAGGCCGCCGCCACCAGAAGACGGCCATCCTCGTCTCCGTGTCTGTCTTCGTTCTCGTGGGGCTCGTCCACTACCCGGTGTTTCGGATGGAGGAGGAGGGAACCTGCTTTGAGAAGCTGCCGATGGACCGCGAGATCGCCGGGTACTACTACACGCGCTTCGCCGTGGGCTTCGCCATCCCTCTGTCCGTCATCGCCTTCACCAACGAGCGCATCTGCAGGAGCATCAAGATGAGCGCCGGCCTGAGCGCCGCCCAGAAGGCCAAGGTGAAGCGCCTGGCCGTCGCGGTCGTGGCCATCTTCCTGCTCTGCTTCACTCCCTACCACCTGGTGCTCCTGGCCAAAGCCATAGCCTTTTCCTACTACAAAGGAGACACGGGCCTTGTGAGCGCCTTCGAAATCAAACTGTACACGGTCTCCGTGGTGTCCCTGAGCCTGGCCACGGTGAACAGCGTGGCTGACCCCATCATATACGTGCTGGCCACAGAAGCTTCACGCCAAGAAGTGTCCAGAATCCACAAGGGGTGGAAAAAGTGGTCCATGAAGACAGACGTCGCCAAGCTCACGTATTCGAAGGATTCGCAGGAGGCACAATCGCCCACATAGCTCACCAACGGCTACGCCTTCCCCAAGCCTGTCCGCCCACCGGGGCCACCGCCGGGCGTGCGGCCTCGCCACGCACCCTGGAGGGCCTGACCGAGGGGTCCTGCTGAACCCAGCGTGGGAGTCCAGGGCCGATCGCTCGGCTTCCCACGGGGTCTGCCCGCCAGCGTCCACAGCGCTGGCTGTGGAGCCCCCTCTGGACGACACGCCACAGATTTCTCGTTCCTGGAGCTTCTGCCCCTTGTGGGTCCCAGCCCCGCAGCCTTTTCCACCGGGAGCAGAAGCCCCACAAGGGAGGTGGCAGCACGTCGAGGGTAAGGGCGAGTCTGCCAGCTGCAGGGGGAGCCCGTGGCGGGCGGGAGGGCTTGTTCTGGCTGGCGCTCTCGGCTATTAGCGCACCGCAGGGTCGCAGGCAGAGGCCGTGTGGCCACGTGGTGCTGCCGGCAGCTGGCACAGGCCCTGCGTGCGGTAGGTGCCTGTCAGCGTCCGCGTGACGGCTTTATTTCCCGCGCTTTTCTGCAAGCGTTGCTTGGATGACTGTGACAGTACATGGCGGGGCCCAGATTGTCAGTGCAAACCGTGCCCCTCCTGAGGCAGCTGCTCACGGGGCCGTGGCTGGGGCCTCTCTGTGCTGCAGACCCTGAGGGGAGCCGGGGGGCGGGGCGCACCCACATGGCCTCCGGAGGGAGCCCCAGTGCTCGTGGCAGGAATGCCCATCAGCCGGGAGGGCCGGGGGGCACCCCAGGCAGGGTGACACTCCGCCAACGGGCTCCGAGGACGGCGGTAAGTCCTCCGCACCGAGGCTTCCCAGCTCCGCTGTCGGGGAGAGGCCGCCGAGGGCCAGGCCAGGTCACAGCGCTACCTCCGCTCCCCCATCCGTGACAGGGGCCAGTGACACCTACCTCAGCGGGTCGGCATTGCGGGCTGACCACACCCACCGCTCATGTTCGCATTTCCCTAAGGCAGCGGCGATGGACGTGCTTCATTGTGAGAGACCCTGAGAGGATATGTGATTTAGAAAATACGTTTAGAAATAAAAATGCAAGAATACACGTCCGTGCCAACTTCCTAACGTGAGGTGACGTCATTTTACCTTCTCAGGCAAACGTTTCCCTCTAGGCCCCTCTTGCAGGGCCAAGCCCTGGGGGAGGGGCGTGCGCCTGGGCTCTCCAGGTGATGGGCCGGCTTCCAGGAACAGTCTGGATTATTCAGGGCCGGGATCACAGGACGTTTCGACAACATCTGACGTATGACTTCCCGGGGCTGCTGTAACTAATTGCTGCAAACCGGGGGGCGTAAAGCAAACAGGATTCTCTCAGCCTTCTGGGGGCTGGAGGTCAGAGATCAAGGCGTGGGCAGGGCTCCTTCTGGCGGCTCTCAGGCAGCGGGTTCCATGCCTCGCTCTTGGCCTCTGGCGCTGCGGTGCCCCCCCACCCCGGCTTCACCCCCCTCTCTGTCTCTTTGGACTTAGGGCTCCCCTGGATAATCCAGGATGAGCTCAGCGCCGCATCCTTAGCCAAAGCCTATTTCCAAATAAGGCCCCGCCCCCAGATTCCAGGGAGTAGGACGAGACGGATCCTTCCGGGGCCACCAGTCTATCCGCTACGAATGGCAGGAAGGAGCGAGAACCATGCTCTGTGGCTCCCAGGGCAGGAGTGGCCCCCAGACTCACTGCCCACTCCTCGTCGCTCCGCACCTGTCACCGTCCACTTGGCGGTGACCGTGACAAACGCGGGGAAGACACGGTTACCGCGCGAGCACCCCACGACTGTGCTCTGGCCTCCCAGTTGCTGCGAAAATCTGCTGTACAAAAAAGAACGATGGTAGAGTCTCTCTCTCTTTTTCATTAATACGCTTTCTTGACAGCCTCATGCCGCTTCCTTGCCAGTTTTAGGAGAAGTTCCTGGCATCCGAAATCCCAGCCTGGGGCCCTCCCTCCAGCCCCCTCACCTGGCAAACCGCCCCCCAGGACCCTCCTCGCACCCTAGCCTCTCGGGCAGCGTCACTGGCCCTGGGGGTTCGGCATCTTACGCCTCAATTTCAGTCACGGACGTAAAGCTCGTGCTCCCACCGAGGGGAGCAGCAGGGCCTTGTGAGCAGGGTCCCCACCTCTCCATCCATGAGAGTCCGGGGCTGCCGAAACAAATGATTGCAAACCAGGACGAAATGCCTTAAAACAACAGGAATTTACCCTTTCACAGCTCCAAGGCCCCAAGTCCAAAATCAAGGTGTCGGCAGGGCTGCGCTCCCTCCAGAGGCTCCAGGGGACAGTCCTTCCTGCCGTTTCAGCCTCTGGTGGCTCTAGGGGTCCCTGGGCTTGTGGCTGCATCACCCCAATCTCTGCTTCTGTCTTCACGTGCCCCCTTTTGTGTCCCTCCGGGTTGCCCCTTCCGTCTCAAGGCCGCGTGGTGGGCCCCAGTGGCCGTCTGGACGCCCGGCGCTGGCCCTGCCTGGTCCACAGTCATCCTGGCCCAGCGGCTCTGTGGTGGGGCACTGCTTTCTGTCCGCTCTCCCCAGGGAGCTCAGAGCCAGCCTCGCCCGCACCAGGGTGCCCAGACTGCGCAAGGTGCAGGGGAATCGGATGGGAGCTGGGTGAGAACTGTGCCCGATGGGTCCGCACCCTCCACCCTCGGGCCATGGGGCTTCATCCACACTGGCCCGGGGGTAGGCCCGGCCTGTCCACCCTTCCCCTCCTCTCTCCCTCTGTCCTCTCACGGGACTGTCTCAAAGGACAGCCTGTGTGTGTGTGTGTGTGTGTGTGTGTGTGTGTGTGTCTGTGTGTGTGTGTGTGTGTGTGTGCGATGTGACCCTGGACGCAAGCCCCCAGCCCCCAGCCCCCAGCGAAGGGGCTTCCCCGTTAGTTCACCACCACCTCTTCACACCCAGGCTGGGAACTGCCTGCTTTTCCATCTTTTGCTGACATCATGCAACCAATAAACGGCCCGTTCTCCCCGGGCAGGATCCCGTCAAGCTGCCCGGCCCACCAGCTCCCCACTGTGGCGGAGGCAGGGCTCAGACCCCGGGAGCTGCTGGCTCAGGAGAGGGGCTGCCAGGACTTTGCCGGGAGGGGTGGCCTGGAGGGTCTCTGCCCCTGGGGAGTCTCAGAGGGTGCCTGCAGGATGACATGGGGCCCACATGAAATTAGAAGGTGGCTGCGTGGAGGGGCTGTCACTGCTGGGGAGGGCAGGCTCCGTGCTCAGGGTCCAGCCAGGTCCCAATCCGCCATCCACAGCTCTTGGTGGGGGGGCTTCCCGGGGGGCCCAGAGGGGGAGACTGGGCTCCGGTCACCTGCCAGCTCCGTGCTGGACACAGGGCCACCCAGGGCGTGAGGCGGCCCTGCCCCTGAGGCTGAGACCCTGGGGAGCAGCTGGGGAGGCAGTGGTCAAGGGCCCACCTTGGCCCGCGGCACAGTCTTCCCCGACACACACCTCCCCTCCCCTAATATCGTAGCTGAACCTTCGTTCACCGACCACAACCTTTCTCCTTCATCTGACTCACGTCGCTCAGGGAAACTTCTCACGTTCATAGTGGGGTTACAGAGCCTGAGAGCCAGTCAGACAGCCTCCCCTCCCTCCATCACCCCCCTCCCTCATCACCCTCTCCCTCCATCAACCCCCCTCCCTCCATCACCCCCCTCCCTCATCACCCCCCTCCCTCCATCACCCCCCTCCCTCCATCACCCCCCTCCCTCCATCACCCCCCCTCCATCGCCCCCCTCCCTCCATCACCCCCCTCCCTCTGACCCTCCCTCCCCCTCTTCCATCCACCCCTCCACAAAGTGCTCCCCACAGTTCCACGAGGTGGGGAGGGAGCCAGGCACAGTGAGGCCTACCCTTGCTGTCCTGGGGTCCATGGAAGGAGGCAGGAACTGAGGAGGGGAGCCCCGAGACCCCTCGGGGCTGCCCGGCCACCTCGAGCAGCCCAGGCTACACTCCCGGGCTCAAGTGTGTCCCAGACCAGCGGTCCCTGGAGGGACACCCTGCTATTTGTTCACTGATGTATTCGCAGCTCCCTGGACAGGGCCTGTGCCTAAGCAGGGCCTGTTGCTGTTCCCTGGGGGACCGATGGTCGCGTGCGTGGGCGATCACCCTGCCAGCTGGGGAGACCCACCCAGGCTCCCCCGACATTTCAGCACTCACATGTGTCCAAGTATTTGAAGAGTCAACAACCTAACAGCCCCGTTCCACCAGACACACCCCGGCTCCCAGCCCTGACAAATACACCCGCACATCCGGTGCAGGCTCAGGCCCCCTCCGGGGCCCACCCTCACTCCGCCGGGCTCGTGAGTGGCTGCAGCCCACAGGTGTGCACCCCGGGCAGACCCCGTGGGGACAGGCCCAAGGAGAAGCCATGGCAGCGGCGGGGGAGGTGATCTCTGAACGGTTTGGCTGGGAATCCTGGGGTCACATGGTCTGGAGTTGGTCTAGAAGAGGCGGCACAGCCCCAGGAAGGCACACTGCTGCCCAAAGCCTCCTGACCCGCTAGAGGGACCTGCCGGGGAGGCCCTCCTGAGTGGACAGGAAAGCACGCTGACATTCATGGGAGTGCTTGGTCCTAGCGGGGAAACAGCCGCGCTCCCCGTGTTACTCTAAGACCTTCCGGAAACCCCGGACGTCGGAGGACAGCTCGCTTTGGTTGAGGTATTTCACCCCCGCCAGCCCAGCGTCGTCACCTGGGATTTGGGAATGGCCACAGGACCTGTCCGCAGGGCTGTTGGGGACGTTCACTGACATCATGTCTGTCCCCCGCTTAAGCTGTGCCTGACACCGAGTGGGCGCTCAAAACTTAGAGCCTCGTTTCAGCTTCCTGGGTGGTCTTTCCCCGGGGTCCTGCGAAGACCCAAGTTCTTGATGACCAAGGCCCGCCTGTCCCAGTGACGGCCCCTAGAGGGTGCCCGCGAGGCTGAACGCGCCTTGCATGTCTGGCCCGCGGCCGCCAGGGGGCAGCACCACCCGAGGCGGCGGCGGCGGACTAGGCGGCCCCACCGCGGCCTGGGTCTGAGAGCCCCTTCCTCGCCGGATCCGGACCCGCTAGAGCGGTTCTAACGGGAGAAACGGCGCGGGGCCACGCAGGCGGGGCGTGCGGAGCCGGGCCCAAAGCCCGGTCTGAGAAGGGGAAGAGAAGCCGAGAGCGGCCCTGCTCCCGGTGACAAGTGACAGTGACGTGATGGTTGACGGTGACATCAACCGGTGCTCCCGGCCTCGTGCGAATCCTGAGAAACTGCAGGGTCACGGGGCTTCGGGGCTGGGCTCCGGGGGATGGGAGCGCACCCCTGGGGCGGGGAGGGCGGGGACCAGCAGGGCCGGCGGTGGCCCTGTCCCTGGGCTCCGGGCAGAGCGGAGGTGGCCGGGGCCGCGCAGCAGGGAGGCCCTCCCGGGAGGCGCCCAGAGCACACCCGCCACCAGCCGGGGCAGCTGCTGTGGACACGGTCTGCCGGTGCCTCAAATTTACACGTGACCCAGCAATGCCGCTCGAGGGCGTAGCCAAGAGCGTTGAAGGCATCCGTGTGCGCAATGTTGGGAGCAGCATTATCCCCAGTAGCCAGATGTCCATAGCAAACGCGGTCTATCACACAACGGACTGGCACTCGGCCACGAAAAGGAATGGAGTTCTGACCCCTGTTACAGTGTGGCTGAGCCTCGAAAACGTGACAAGTGAGAGGCCAGACACGAAGGGCCACATACAGCATGAGGCCATTTCTAAGAGGCGTCCAGAGTCGGGAAATCCACAGAGACAGAGGGGAGACAGTGGTCGCCTGGGGCTGGGGGCGGGGCAGTAGGGCGTGACTTTCTGAGGGGTGAAAGTGTTCTAACACTGACGTATCTGTGGATACACTAAAAGCACTGGCTTGTGCACTTTAAAAGGGTGAGCTGTACGGTATGTGGTCACATCTCAATAAAACTGTTTTAAAAAAAAAGACACATCAGACCCCCTTCATCCAGACTGCAGCCCCAAGGCCCCTGAAGGGACATTCCGGGGCCACCGCAGCTCAAAGGGGGGTGGGCTGAGAGGCCTCAGCCCCAGTGGCCCCCATGTAACCCCCGCTCATGGCTCTGGGGCTCCACAGCCCCCTAGTGACAGAGGCCTAGGTTTCAGGCAATGGGCAGGCAGCGTGGGCAGGGTGGCTGAGGGTCCCCAGTGGGCTCTGCCCTCAGCCTGCCTCACCCCAGGGTGTCAGGTGAGGTAAGCAGGGTACCTGTTGTTTCTGATGCTCAGGAGATAATCACCTTCCTCCATCATGACCATTCCTGACCCGCCTGGAGATGGCAGCCCGCCCTGCGCTGCCCACCCCTCCACTGCTGCGTTTGCGCTCTGGGAGGGCTCTGATTGCGTCTCAAGTTTCAGCCTACATCAGAATCCCCTGGTGGGCCTGTTGAAACACAGACAGACAGAGCCTAGCCCCGGAGCTTCTGGGTTGGAGAATTTGCCTCCATGACAAGTTCCCAGAAGATATTGCTGCTGGGGGGTGCAGGCCTACACCTGGAGAACCTCTGCCCCAAGCCGAACGCCATTGGAAAGGCATGTATTCAATTGTGGCCAGTGAGAGGTGGGCCAGGACTTCAGTTTGCCTCCTGGACGAAAGGCTCTGTCTTTCCCCAGAACTCCTGTGAGACTGGGTGCCAAGGTCTGGTGCTGCAGCAGCCGCTCTGAGACTCTGGGGGCAACGCCGTCTGAGCGGGAAGCCCGCACGCAGGGGAGGGGCTCTGGGCTCTGCACCGGCCCATCCTGCTCCTCGGCCTATTCAGGGCTGGTGGCATTTGCCTCCAGTCCACCTCAGCCCCTGTGCCCAGGACCTGCTCCTTGTCAGCAGCTGTGCCAGCCACACGCTGATCGCCCCCTTTTACTCCCTTCGGCTCTCTCACGCGGCCTCCCCTGCCACGTCTCTTCAGTTTCATAAGGACACCGTTTTCTCTCCTTTGTTATTACATCCACGTATACTTACAGAAGTTGCACTTTTCCTAAACATTTGCTTGCCTATATAGGCACCCATGGAAACTATATAGAATTATTTTCTGTATATATATATTTTTTAATTTATTAATTAATTTATTTCTTTTTGGCTGTGTTGGGTCTTCGTTGCTGTGAGAGGGCTTTCTCTAGTTGTGGCGAGCGGGAGCTACTCTTCATCGCGGTGCACGGGCCTCTCACTATCGCGGCCTCTCTTGTTGCGGAGCACGGGCTCCAGACGCGCAGGCTCAGTAGTTGTGGCGCACGGGCTTAGTTGCTCCGCGGCATGTGGGATCTTCCCAGACCAGGGCTCGAACCCGTGTCCCCTGCATTGGCAGGCAGATTCTCAACCGCTGCGCCACCAGGGAAGCCCCTGTGTATATACTTTTATCTAACTTTTAGTTTTGAAATAATTTCCAATTTACAGAAAAGCAGCACACACAGTTTTGTGGAATTAAAGAGACTAAAGTAGGAGCCGGGGCAGACCTGTAGGGGGAGCTCTCATGCCTACTATGCATTATCAATTACCCCAAACAGGAAACGACGTTTACCTCCACCTCCCACAAAAGGTGCCTCCAGCTACAATCCAACAGGAAGAAGAAAACTTCTCTCGCCCCACGAGCCCGACCAATGAGAAGCCTCCATACTTGGGACTCTGAGCTCGCTCCCACTCTGGGTGTCACAGCCCCGCCCAACTCCCTTCTCTTCCCTATAAAAGCGAGTTCCTCCTCCGTGTTTTCTGAATTTGCCTGGGGTCCACCATAGTTCGCATATGCAGAATTGCTATTCCTCTGCCTATTCCTGAATAAACTCACTTCTGCTGGTAAAATAACTGGCTACTATATGATGAAAGTTGACATATTTGGTGTCAGAAGTGGGGTCCAAAGGAGGCAAACCCCGAGAGATGACAGCTCGTGGAATGCAGTGACGTGCCCACACTGAGCCCCTGTGCTCATCACTTCTGTGAGCTGCCGCCTGCTTTCGGTTTGGTGCGTCTGCTCTTGGATTCCACACCCCGCTCTTTTTGTGTTTTGAGCTCTCAGACTTTACATGGGATCTGGAAAGGTTTTGTCCTTTCCGGTTCAAGGCTTTGTCCTTGGTAAGTACTCAGTTGTTTTCTGGAGTGCGGTAACAGGGTTCTCTTTGGGGGAGCATGCTAACTGGGACGTTTATTCCTTTTGGTATCTGGGCAAGGACTCTAGCAACTATCTAGGGTTTCCAGGAGAACTTAGGGAAATGGCAACCCAGTCTCCTGAATTCTCTGCGGGCAGCCCGCCTTCAGGGACTCCGGCCAGTTTCATATGCAAAAACTATGGACCCCCATATGCACATTTTAACTAAGTGGGCCAAACAAACTAAAAGTAATCCGGAATTACAGTGCACATTATGGGGAACTTTTAATCTCAAACTCGTTTTTGTTAGGATTACATTGGAGGACCGTGGTCCGAAAATTAAACAAAATGAATGGTAGATTTATTTCTATTGGCACCTAAAAGCTTCCAAACGTGCACAGAACTCTAAAATTGCCTCTTTGCAAGATACCGCTTCTAAATTGGCCAAAACAACAACAAAAACGTAGAAAAGAACAAATGGCTTATGAAGCCTGGGGCTCCTTGTGTTCCCTCCCCCAGCTTCTTTGTCTTGTCTTCCCTGCCCGCTTTGTCTCAGACTCCACCCCTTTGTCTCAGGCCCCACCCCCTTGACTCAGACCCCACCCCTTTGGTTCAGACCCCACCCCTTTGTCTCGGGCCCCATTCCCTTGACTCAGACCCCACCTCCTTTGTCTCAGCCTCAGCCCTCAGCACCATCTCCCTCTCTCCTCCTCAGCAAAAACCTGCCCCTTTAAAATTGGATCCAAATGCTAAACCTTTAATTACTGTTTCTACCTTAACTGGAGCAAATAACAACTAGAAGGAAAGGTTTAAATAGCAATTCCCCTAGGTTTTGATTATAGACAAATATACTCCAAACTTCTAGGAGGAAACTTGCTTTCTGTTTCTGTTTGTTGAAGCCTTTTGGTAAGTCACCATCCTGTTCTAAAGGGGGAACCTTTGTTTGAAATAAGTCCACCTTAAGGGGCACCCTTAAAAGAGAGGATTCCAAACGTCTCTGGAGACTATGTAATGCGTTCTTTGATTGGTATGCAGAAGCTTCTAAAAGACAAATTGACTCCATAACATAAACAGCTCGAAAAGGACCCTTACAGCACAGTTTGGATCTAACTATTCTTTTGAGCTTATATCTGAGACATGGCTAGAATTTTAAATGAAACTGTAAGGTCCCTGTTTGCATCTATCTGTATTTTCATGTGTGTCTATATATGTGTTGTAGGTGTGTGGTATTATTTTTCTCTTCTATCTCTGGTTGGTATTGTTAACATTAATTTGGAAAAGGGCACTAATTAAGTGGTTTAAAAACAAACAAGCCCTTATATGAATTAAAATATAACAGACTGGCCTAGGTGCTTTGGGGGTTTATGTGATCTAGGATTAATTTTGGTGAATTAAAGCTAACTTGGAGTTGTTGGTTTAATTAAAATAAACATGTCTTTGGAGTTATCAACGCTGAAAAGAAGGGAGCCATTCTAAGACCTAAATAGACATTTCTCCAAAGAGGATATACAGAGTGCCAACAAATACATGAAAGAATGCTCAACATCATTAATCATTAGAGAAAAGCCAATCAAAACTACAATGAGGGGCTTCCCTGGTGGCGCAGTGGTTGAGAGTCCGCCTGTCGATGCAGGGGACACGGGTTCGTGCCCCGGTCCGGGAAGATCCCACATGCCGCGGAGCGGCTGGGCCCGTGAACCATGGCCGCTGAGCCTGCGCGTCTGGAGCCTGTGCTCCGCAACGGGAGAGGCCACAACAGTGAGAAGCCCGCGTAATGCAAAAAGAAACAAACAAACAAACAGACAAAAACTACAATGAGGTACCTCACACCAGTCAGAATGGCCATCATCTAAAAATCTACAAACAATAAATGCTGAAAAGGGTGTGGAGAAAAGGGAGCCCTCTTGCACTGTTGGTGGGAATGTAAATTGATACAGCCACTATGGAGAACAGTATGGAGGTTCCTTGAAAAACTAAAAATAGAACTACCACCATACGACCCAGCAATCCCACTACTGGGCATATACCCTGAGAAAACCATAATTCAAAAAGAGTCATGTACCACAATGTTCATTGCAGCTCTATTTACAATAGCCAGGACATGGAAGAAACCTAAGTGTCCACTGACAGATGAATGAATAAAGAAGATGTGGCCCATATATACAATGGAATATTACTCAGCCATAAAAAGAAACGAAATTGAGTTATTTGTAATGAGGTGGATGGACCTAGAGTCTGTCATACAGAGTGAAGTAAGTCAGAAAGAGAAAGACAAATACCGTATGCTAACACATATGTATGGAATCTAAAAAAAAAAAAGGTTCTGAAGAACCTAAGGGCAGGACAGGAATAAAGATGCAGACGTAGAGAATGGACTTAAGGAAACGGGGAGGGGGAAGGGTAAGCTGGGACGAAGTGAGAGAGTGGCATGGACATATATACACTACCAAACGTAAAACAGATAGCTAGTGGGAAGCAGCCGCATAGCACAGGGAGATCAGCTGGGTGCTTTGTGACCACCTAGAGGGATGGGATAGGGAGGGTGGGAGGGAGATGCAAGAGGGAGGGGATATGGGGATATATGTATATGTATAGCTGATTCACTTTGTTATAAAGCAGAAACTAACACACCATTGTAAAGCAATTATACTCCAACGAAGATGTTAAAAAAAAAGAAATGAATATGCTCAAACTACAATAAAAGATTTAAAATTTTAAAAAAAAGCAGGCATTCTACCTGAGTTATTTATTTATTAATTAATATTTGTTTGTTTTTTTGTTTAGGCTGCTCTGGGTCTTAGTTGTGGCACATGGGATCTTTTTTAGTTGCAGCATGCATGTGAGATCTAGTTCCCGGATGACCAGGGATCAAACCCGGGCCCCCTGCTTTGGGAGCACAGAGTCTTATGCACTGGACCACCATGAAAGTCCCCTACCTGGGTTTGTTGGTCAGACAAGTTCATGTTATCTTTGTTAAATAATTTGTCAGCAAGAAAAAAAACTGGGTATGATAAACTTTTTCTTGAGTGATCTAAATATGACTGTTGAGAACAAATGAACTGAACGGATGTGGATGAGATACAAGTTTCTAGGTAAACCTTTTAAATAGGTTCCTCGGACCTTTTTGGTAACCTGAAACCTTACAGTTCTGCTAAGTTAAATTAAATGATGGTAGTCATTAAACATCTAGATTATTCCCAAATAAGATAAAATACTGAAACATAACTAAAAATAGTTTCATTCACTTTTGGCTTCCTTTACAAAGGAAATAGATATTTTGGTCTATTGGTAAACATGCCACACTGGAAAATTTACTACAAGGATAATATGCTTTTAGGAATTATGAATTGTATTGATAAATTTGCTAGTAACAGACCATTCATAATTGTTTAAAACTACTAGAAATAATAAAGGAAAACAACTCTGTACACAAGGAAAGTAGGATGTGTGTTTTTGGTAAGAAAAGGTATGAGGAATGGAAATGCACTTTGTTGAGGGAAAGAAAGTACTTTTGTTCTAAAGTGAATCTGATTGTTTCAGAATAGGAAAAAGGAAAGACAGGACAGAAGCTGGATGGTAATACTAAGTTGTAGGTTTGTGGAAAAGGAATCTTAAAAAAAGGAAATTTATGTGTGGTCAAGATGGCTAAAATTGAATTGCTATTACAAGGGTTTTAAAAATAAGCTTTAAAATCAGTAGTGTACTTATGTAAAACTAAAACCTAAGTTTCATATGCTAACAGGACAAGGTTTTCTTGAATTGTTGCCTGCTTCTGGTAAGAGATTGTGAAAGGTTTTTCCTTACCTTTTAGTAATCTGCTTAGAAAGCCAAAATTGTGTTTTACCCAGATTGTTTCCTGTGTTTCAGGTTGTCTTAATCAGGTATTTGATTCCTTAAGAAAACTGAATCTTCTCAATATTAAAAGAGCTACATTTTGCTAACAACTATGTAACTTTTTGTATTTATCTTTGGAATCTTTTATCATTACTTTGGTCAAATAGATAATTAAGCATCATTTCTTAATGGTCCATTGTCCTGTGTGAGCAAATGTCCAAAATCTTTTGATATTTTTGACAAACTTTCCAAAAGTTGGGTTCTAAGTGAAGTCTTTCTGACCTTGAAGTAACTCTGGGCTCTTCCAGCAGGCCTTTGCAAAAGCTCAAAGGATTTGTCTCTCACCCGGTAAAACGTTAAACTGCTCAGGCTTATTTGATGTTAAATTACATGGGACGCTTGTTAAAGAAGAAGGAATACTAAACCTTTTAACTTTATATTTGTATGGGTATGTATTAATATAACTATTCCAAAATTGTATGAAATTCCCAAAATTCTGAGATGTCCTGATAATGTCATCAGTCATAATTTAAAAGTAGATGACAGAAATAAGATCTTCGCTGAGCTTGGGGATTTCCCTTGTTGTGTAGTAAAGAAAAGAAAGTTGCCCGAGGAGAGGTGTGGTCTTTGCCCTCGGGTCCTGGGAGGGGATGTCCTGCCAGCTAGTAGTGTTTTGCTGGGGACCTGGGGCCACACCACATGGTCTACGATGAGATTTAGGGGGGGGGGTGTGGAAAGCCCCGAGCGAGCACAGCACGGATCCTCCTGGCTCCAGCCCCACACACGGAAGACGTAATCTTTATCTCTGCATCCTTTTGCAGTAATAAACCATGACAATAACAGTTTTCATCTAGTTTTGTGAGTCCTTCTGTGTATCCTATTTAGGACCTCTCCACTAAGAAGTTATTTTTTAAAGAAACCTCATCTCCTTTCCATTTTTTTTTTTTGCGGTACGCGGGCCTCTCACTGTTGTGGCCTCTCCCGTTGCGGAGCACAGGCTGCGGACGCGCAGGCTCAGCGGCCATGGCTCACGGGCCCAGCCGCACCGCGGCATGTGGGATCTTCCCGGACCGGGGCACGAACCCGTGTCCCCTGCATCGGCAGGCGGACTCTCAACCACTGCGCCACCAGGGAAGCCCCTCCATTTCTTTCTTTTTTTTCATTTCTTTTTAATTAATTAATTAATTTTTGGCTGCGTTGGGTCTTCGTTGCTGCGTGCAGGCTTTCTCTAGTTGCGGCGAGCGGGGGCTGCTCTTCGTTGTGGTGCGTGGGCTTCTCATTGCGGTGCTTCTCTTGTTGCGGAGCACGGGCTCTAGGCGCGCGGGCTTCAGTAGTTGTGGCTCGCGGGCTCTCGAGCGCAGGCTCAGTAGTTGTGGCGCACGGGCTTAGTTGCTCCGTGGCATGTGGGATCTTCCCAGACCAGGGCACGAACCCGTGTGCCCTGCAATGGCAGGCGGATTCTTAACCACTGAGCCACCAGGGAAGTCCCTCCTTTCGACTTTTGTGATTTCATTTCTTACAGGTAAACCTGAAGCCCCTGGAGAGACGAGCAGTCCAGGGAGCAGAGGCGCCGGGCTTCCCTCCGCCACCCCGTCCTCTCCCCCTCCCCCACCCTATTCCTCTCCCCTCCCCCACCCCGTCCTCTCCCCCTCCCCCACCCCGTCCTCTCCGGCCCTACCAGCCCCGCCCTCCGGAGGCCAGCGCAGGCGCACTGGGGCCGCGCGCGGAGACCTGGGAGCCGCCGGGGGCGGGGCGGCCGAGGGCGCGGGCCCAACGGCCAACGCGGCCGCGCGGGAACTCGGGCGCCAGGCCCCGCCCGTGGTTTGAACCAGAGGCTCCGCCCCCGCGCCCGGCCAATCAGCGGGCGGGGCGGCCGGCGCCACGGCGACCCATTGTGGGCGCTGCGCGGCCCCGCCCCCGGCGGCCCCTCCTTGGCGGCCCCGCCCCTCCCGGCGGCCCCTCCCTCGGCGGTGGCGCGGGCGGCGCGGACGCGGGCTGCCAGGTGAGCTTCTCGGCTGGGCCCGGGCCTTTGTGCGGCGGCGGGGTCCCCGGGAGGGCTCGGGCGTGGGCGGGGGCCCAGGGAGCCTGTGGGGTCCTTGGGGGGCGGCCTGGGGCGGGGGGCCCGGAGGGCTGAGGACAGCCTGGGGAGTTGGGGGGAGCTGGGGGTAGTCCGGGGGAGGGGGCGGCCTGGGGGTCCGGGGGCGCGTCGGAGGAGGGGCCGCAGTCGCAATGACCGGCGCCCCCTTCCCGCTCGACGAGTGACCGGCCTCCTGGGATTCTCTCTCTGCAGCCGCAGACTAAACTTTGGCTGTTCCGCACCATTTCAAGTCAAAAGTCATATGTAGCCTTGCGTTTAACCTAATTGGGGGCTCTTCTTAAGAGGAGAAACAGTTACGATGGGTCGGTTGGGCTCCTCCTCAGGGAAGTCCCTACATTGTCTTCTCACCTTTGACTTGGAAGGGGTCAGTGCAGGCCCTCCTCCTCCTGCTTCCCACGAAGACCCTCCTGGGAGACCGGTAGGGACCCTGGGGAGCCACTTGTCTGGCCTACTTGGATTTACAGCCCTGACCACAGTGCCACCAAGCTGCCGCTCCTCTGTCACTCATCCATCCCTCATCCTACACCTCCTTCCACCCACCGGTCGATCCTTCCATCCATCATCCACCCATCTACCCACCCATCCATCAATCCATCGTCCATTCGTCCATCCTTTTATCCACCCACATCTGTCCATGTTTCTAGGTTTTCTCCCTAATCTGCATTCCTTGTAGAGCGAGGAGTGGGTGGTGAGTGTTAGCGATGGAACACTTGAATTTCATCCTAGGTCCTTGTAGCAGAACTGGGATTTGCAGTGCTATACTGCGAATGGCCCGGCCGGGGCACCTTTCTCTGGAACCCCCGAGGGCAGGGCTGCCTCCCTGTAGTAAGCTGCGTGCCTGTGAGTGTTCAGTTTGGGTTCTTTTCCTTTGTGTCTCAATTTTAATTGCTTTGAAAAGGAATGTTAAGGATATTTTGCAATAGCTTCCCTGCTCCCTACTGTAGGAGACCCAGCTTCTCTCTAAGCTGGTCAAGGGGGTATCAGGGAGCAAGAGATGCCAGCCTTGGGTGGTCTAAAGCTGGTGCTCTGTCTGCTTCCCCTGCAGGCTGGCCTAAGCTGCCCAGGCCAGTGGAGACAGACATCAGGGAGGGGAGCAGGATGTGGGGGGAGGAGGGCTCCCAGACCCTGGCTGCTAAGGGAGCTGTCTTCAGCGGGCTCCTTATTCCGCCCCATCCTGCTGCAGTCAGAGGACTAGGAAAAGTACCGGGCACTCACTTCCACAAGTCAGAGGCAGGCTCAGCTCTACGATTTCAAAAGCTTATTGTCCCCAAAGCAGGATTACCAGGGAAAGCATCCACCAGGTAACTGTTTGCTGGGAGAAGCTGTGGTCCAAGTAGAGGGTTTTCCTCTGCTGGAAATGGCCGTGTTTCCTCTTGTGGGGCTTACACAGAACAGCCAGACTGAGTTTACTGTTCTGTTAAAATGAGGCAAAGAAGATACTGTCCGCTTACAAAATTAAGTTAAATATTCTGTGAACTTCCTACATACAATTGCTCTTTATCTTCAAGTTTCACCATGTTTTATAATTAAAGTTGAAATTCAGAATAAAAAAATCAGTTACGACCTTTTTTTATTTCTTTTTTTTGGAGAGAGAGAATGGCAGGTTTTGTCTTGGAAGGAGGGCTGGAAGTTTCCCTCAACTTGCTAGTAGAACATATTCCCAGGCAGAGAAGGTTTGTGTATTGTATTCCAAGTAACAGAAGTACTTGAGGGAATTCCCTGGCGGTCCAGTGGTTAGGACTGTGTGCTTTCACTGCCGTGGGCCCGGGTTCAGTCCCTAGTTGGGGAACTAAGATCCCACAAGCTGCACGGCACAGCCGAAAACAAAAGTACTTGAAATCAGCTTTTTTGTGCTAGCTTTTGAAAGCTGCAGACAGGCAATAGTGGAGGGGCGACTGCCACACAGCTTAGAGGTAGCCTTCTCAAAATTCAGCTTTGCTTGCTCCGTCTGCAGTTTTCTTTAATGAGTATTTCAAAGCCAAATAGTGAGACAGAAACTGAGAGTGTTCATGTTGATTTGCCTTAAAAACCTGAAACTCACGAGAGTGCTTGGCCGTGGCGGAAGGTCATGGTGACGAGTCTGTCCCCAGTGCCCCCACAGCCCTGCTGCTCTGGATCTGGGGATCTGCATTCTCCACCGGCTCTGGGGATGGTGGCCATGTGGCGTGAGAGCTGCTCAGGAATGGGGACCTGGCTGTGACGGGGGTCTCTGCTGGGACTGCTCGGGGTGGGCGGGCGCAGTGTCCGTGTCCGTCCCCCCCCCCCGCCCCCGCTTCACCGCCACGTGGAACTCGTGGCCTGTCTGTCCCGCCTGCGCCTGGTCTGGAGGAGGCCTGAGGGTGGTGCTGTGCGGCGACGGGGGTCAACCCTGGCGGGCCGGCTGTCCAGGGATGTTGGAGGGTTTTGTGTGGAACGTGCTAACTGAGGACTCGGCGGGCCTCGGGTGTTTAACCAGCTACGTGGCGAGACCTTCCAACCGACTGTGGAGGTGACGGAGGTGGGTAATGCCTAACATTTTTTTGCTCAGCACTCAGCGGTGAGTCAGGCTGTGCGGTTAGGACAGCCTCAGAGGCGTAGGGCCTTGTGTCACCCCGTGTTAGAAGGGTTCAGTGCCTTCAGGCCACAGTCACTGCTGGGCAGGGAGCTGTGCTTCAGCAGGCCAGCCTGGGGGTTCTGGGTCCCCACCTCTGCCCTGAGCATCTCTCAGGGTCCCTTCCGAACCATGCTGTATTCTGACTTTGTCCCAAACACAGTGGTCTGAGGAGGGGCAACCCTCGCAGGCCACCTTCTGAGATCGTCGTGACCCCACCCACTCACCCAGCCTCTGGGCGGTGGGGCACTGCCCATGGGCTGCTCCCTTCCGTAGATGTGAGTCGGCCAGCATCTTTTGTGGAGCGTGGCACGAATTAACAGTCGCTTAGGCTTTGGAACATTTGCGGGGAATAATTTGGGCTGACTTTGAGCCTGTATGTGTTCTGGCCTGCCCGTGGGGGCGCGGCGGGGGGCAGTATCTATATAAAGTGTTTTAGGTTTAATGTGGTAACCACCCCCGTCACATTGGTTATTGATGCATTTTTGTTTATTATGAAGGTATAATTTGATGCAATGAAATGAACAGATGTTAGTTGTGCAGTTCAGTGAATTCTGACAAATGCATCTTCTCGTGTGACCCAGGCGCCCATCTGGAGGGAGCTGTATTCCCACCGTCCCAGGGAGTTCCCGCCAGTCGTGACTCGTCAGTGGCAACAACTTGGGTTAGCTTTGCCTGTTCAGTGAGTTCATGTACATAGCAGTACGGTCCCTGTGTTCCTCTTCTTGCTTTGTTACTCATATTCACGTGGTGTTTTGAGATCCATCGTGGCGTGTCCTTGCGTCTCATGGTGGGTTTTGTTTGCCAAGTGGTGTCCCGTTGTCAGATACACCACTCTTCACCCATTCAACTAGCTGATTTTCAGTCTTAAGTAATGTTACGTCGGGTGGTGAAACTGGCTGGTGGGGGGGTCCGAGCAGGCAGAAGTGCTGTGTGGGGTGGGAGGGTAGGGATGTGGTCAGGGAGGATCTAGCTGGGGCTGGGACTGTCGGTGAAGCACAGTGGGAGCCCACCAGCAGCTGTGACAGATCAGTGCGGGAGAAACGGCGGAGGGGGAATTGGTCCCTTCCTTCCTGAACGCAGCTTGGTAAAATCGCGCTGCCCCTCGCCCGGCAGACGCACTGAGGAGGCAGTGCTGGAGCTGGGAGGGCCGCCTCCACCGCCTGGAAGGCTGGGAGGGCAGAGCCCTGGATAAGCCGTCAGTATGATCAGGGCGCTGTATGTTGGGACAGACTCGCGGCTGTCAGAAGTGGTAAAGTTCTGAGTAACATGGAAGGTGTGGTGAGCAAGGAAAGCAGGACTTGCCAAGACTCAAACACGCAGAGGAGAACGTGGTCGGGAAGCGCTGGGGGCCGGCGTGATGACTGGTTCCCGAGTGTCTCTCTTGTGCCTTCTGCTTCTTTCCCGATCATCTGCAGTGACTGTGGAGGTGAATGAAGGCTGCCTTGCGAGAAGAGCAGAGGCTGTTTATTCCAAGCTGCTGCGGCTGGGGAGCCGCCACCACCACTGCCACCACCGGGCTGAGCAGGGACTCGGGCAGCAGGGGAGTGGGAGCGCTTGCCAGTGGAGAGGGGGCTCGGGGTCCTGCTGGGGGCTGCGGGGCTGGGGAAGCTGGACGGCTGACGAGACCCGGGCGCCACTGCGATGGCTGGGGCACGTCCGGTTTTCTCCGGTTGGTCCTCAGTCAGAAGCGAGAACAAAGACCATGGACGCCGTGGGTTATTGATCAAGCCAGGCCATTGTGGGGGGTGTCACCAGGGCGGTTGTAGGGCTTCCTGGGCTGTCGCTAGAGATGGAGGTCTGACTTCCTGCAGGTCTGGCGCGGAGGGAGCAGGCTGCTTCCTGGGCTGGTGCCTGTGATGGTGGCTGGGTCTCCTCGCTGTGTCCGTTCAGTCTCAGAGCAAATAGCCGTGAGCGTGCCCTCTGCCCTTCTTTCCTGGCAGTGCTGCCCCAGGTGCTGACCACACCAAGCTGCAGCCGGCCCCGAGCTCAGCCCCCGGGGCCCCCACTGGGTTGACCACTCGTGAGTTCGTGGGCTGGGTGTTCTGAGGACCCCTCGAGGAAAGGGAGGTGGGGTCCCAGGGCTTCCCATGTAGCTTCCTGGCTGTGGGTCGGCCATGGTCACCCGCCCGGCCCCGCCATCCCGAGTGGCTGCTGACCTGAGCTGCATGGGGCCCACGGAGGGTGGCTCGACTTCCTCTGTTGGTAAACTCAGGCTTAACTGTGTTATTCGAGGGAGTTTGGTTTGGGCCTTAAATAATCTTTTTTTTTTTGGCCACGCTGCAGGGCTTATGGGATCTTAGTTCCCTGACCAGGGATGGAACCTGGGCCCTCGGCGGTGAGAGTGCGGAGTCTTAACCACTGGACCACCAGGGAAGTCCCTGGGCCCTAAATTAAATTGGTCGCTGTGCAGAGTCAGGATTTTAGGTTTGGTCGAAAAGATGCTAAAAGCCAGAGGTGATTAGAGGAACCCTTGAAACTTAATTTTTTCCCCCCAACACAGGGTGTCTCTTTATAGACATAATTCATATTAACTATAAATTAATTATAGTTAATTATAAATTAGTTTATATTATAAATGAATTATGTCTTTATTGACACTATTTATAGTAATTCTCAATATGCTTAGAAAATTTAAGCCAGTGACTTTTACACAAGTAACTGGGGAAAAAAGACTGTAAAAGTTGAATTCGCAGCCAAGACAAAAAACTTGAATCCTTTATTACTAGAAGTCACTGAAGTATTTTCCCTGTATTTTGGTGGTAAGCTGCTGCTTTTGTACCGCTGCATGCACAGTGAGGCCAAACAAACTGAAACACCAGAGTTTGGAGCAGAGAAAGGTTTATTGCAGGCTCGTGCCCTCGAGCTCCCTGAAGGCTTTCGGCAAAGCATTTTTTTTTTTTTTTTTTGCGTTATGTGGGCCTCTCACTGTCGTGGCCTCTCTCGTTGCGGAGCACAGGCTCCGGACATGCTGGCTCAGCGGCCATGGCTTACGGGCCTAGCCGCTCTGCGGCATGTGGGATCTTCCTGGACCAGGGCACGAACCCGTGTCCCCTGCATCGGCAGGTGGACTCTCAACCACTGCGCCACCAGGGAAGCCCCGGCAAAGCATTTTTAAAGGCCGGTTGAGGGAGTGGTGGTTGCAGGGTATGTGATCAGGTCGTGCGCAATTTTCTGATTGGCTGATGCTGAGGGAACAGGGTGGTGTCACAGGGGTTCACGTCATCAGTCCTTAGGCTCCAGGAGGCCTGGGGCTACGCGCCCATGGTTATCAAGTAGTTAACATCTTCCATTTGGTGGGGGAGGATTTCACATCTGCAAAACAACTTCAGGAAATGTGCATCAATTACTATCGTCTGGGTACTTCTGAGAGGAGCTAAAGCAGAGGATATGGGGGATGGCCTGTACCGGGAAGACCCCCGTGGTGTCCTGCCCGGTTACGCTGTCATTCACTTAAAGACAGTTAATAAGTGGGTGTGTGCAAGGTGTTATGATTGGCTGTGGCCTGGGGGTTATGTTGATAGGTTAGACCTGTTTGCTGTTCTGGGGAAATTAGTCTTGAGGGGAATGAGCTATAGTCACTTAGTTTTTAAACTTTTTGTTTTGAAATATCAGTGGTTATGGGTCCAGGGGCAGTTGTAAAGAAGTGTCCTGGAGGGACATCCTTGCCCTGCCGCCCAGTGTGGGCGTCTGCGTGAGATGCACAGATACGCATCCCCACTAGGAAGCTGGCTTCCGAGCAGCCGCGGAGCTGATTCGGATTGAGAGAGAGTGTGTGCGCGTGTGCGCGCGCTCGTGTGCGGTTCTGTGCAGTCGGAGCTCCCGTGGCACTTCCTGGACCCCCCACCGTGGTCCCCACACGGAGCCATATCCTCACCCCAGAGAGCCCGTTGGGCTCACCCTTGGCCGCGCACCCATCTGTTGTGTTAGGGTCCTTACAGAGGTGGAGACTGCCCTGGGCAGCCTTCTGAGATTGGCCTTCTCGCTCTGCGTGACCCCCTTGAGACCCACCCGAGTACCCCAGCCACTGGCCGCTCCGGCGCGCTGTGTGCAGCACCTGAGCGGCAGCCTCTCCCCACTTGGAGGGCTCGGTTTCCAGTCTGGGGCTCTTACGAGTGGAGCTGCTGTGAACATTCTTGTACATATTTTTGTATGAACATTGGTTTTCATTTCTCTGGGATAAATGCCCAAGAAGTCACTTGTAAAAAGTGTTTTAAATGTTAAGTCCACAGGAGGTGAGAGCTGCGACGTTGAAAGGAGATTCAGAGGCCGGGGGACCTTCTTCTGTCCGTTTAAGGCTGTGGCTGGTGGGGCTCGGGGGCAGGTGGGGGCGGGGCTGCTTCTTCCTTCACCACAGAGCTTCCCATCAGCAGGTCAGCACAGGCGCTGCCACCTGGTCCCAGAGCCCCTGGCCACACCACAGTCAGAGGCCAGCAGCAGCCACAGGAAGCTACAGGATTGTTCTGTTTTTTGAAGAAGGAAATCCAAAAATTTGCGTATTTAAAAGATTCTAACCCTCTTGGGGCTTTCCTGGTGGCACAGTGGTTAGGAATCCGCCTGCCATGCAGGGGACACGGAGTCGAGACCTGGTCCAGGAAGATCCCACATGCTGCGGAGCAACTAAGCCCATGCGCCACAACTACTGAGCCTGTGCTCTAGAGCCTGCGAGCCACAACTGCTAAGCCTGCGAGCCACAACTACTGAAGCCCGTGCACCTAGGGCCCGTGCTCCGCAACAAGAGAAGCCCCTGCGATGAGGAGCCCGCGCACCGCAACGAAGAGTAGCCCCCGCTCGCCACCCAGCAACGAAGACCCAACGCAGCCATAAATAAATAAATTTATTAAAAAAAAATTCTAACCCTCTTGATGAATAACTCAAATGGATTATCTGAAATAAAAATGTTTATCTACTTTATGAACTTGAAGAGAGAGACAGTTCATGCGTTATAGCTTAACTTTGTGCTTGGAAGGACAGACCTTGCCAGAGTGCTTGCCGGGGGAACGCTGCCCCTTCTTGCTCGCTTTTTAATTCCCCAAAGGCCTCCCAACTTAGACTCTGTTCAGAGGGAAAGCTTCCTTGTATTTTTGCCTCTGGGAGCAGGGGTGCAGCGAGCTGGCTGCGTCCAGTCAGCATCGGTCCGGGTGAGGCCCAGGAACCAGCCAGCACCTTCACGTCGTGGCGCTGGTACGGAGTCCACTCGGTGATGCCGCCTGGGTGGATGTAGGCTGCCCCAAGCCCTGGTGAGGACCCTGCCCCTGGGCCTGGGCCTTCCAGACACAGAGGTGGGGGGGAGTTGGAAGGGGGGCTGGTGGCCTAGCAGAGCGGGCAGAGCCCAGCCTGGCAGAGCCTGTCCTTGCAGGGAGAGCACTCGTCCCGGCTTGCTCCACCAGTGCCCCGGGGGCTCCCTGCAGGTCCGACATCTCCCCTGAAACTTCTGGGGCACAGCTTTTCAGAGGGGCTGTGCGGCATGCGTGGGGGCCCCCTGCTGGTGAAAGCACTGAGAAGCCTGCGCCTGCTGTGCAGGAATGGCTGTTGGTGGCTGGGACCCCTCAGTCAGCCGGCTGCGCATCACTCAGCCCCGTCCTGCCCGCGGCCCCCGTGCTGTGCCCAAACTCCTCCCTCCCAGGGCGCCAGCACTCGGAAATTTGGTGTTCCCGTTCAGCTGAGTTCTTTAAGATGGATTTATCCTATTTTTGGTCCATTTATCTTTTTTTTTTAATTTATTTTGGCTGTGTTGGGTCTTCGTTGCTGTGCGGGGGCTTTCTCTAGTTGCGGCAAGCGGGGGCTGCTCTTTGTTGCGGTGCGCGGGCTTCTCATTGCGGTGGCTTCTTTTGTTGCAGAGCACAGGCTCTAGGTACATGGGCTTCAGTAGTTGTGGCTCGCGGGCTCTACAGCGCAGGCTCAGTAGTTGTGGCACACGGGCTTAGCATCTCCGCAACATGTGGGATCTTCCTGGACCAGGGCTCAAACCCCTGTCTCCTGCACTGGCAGGCAGATTCTTAACCGCTGCGCCACCAGGGAAGCCCCATTTATCTTTTCTGATGGAGATGGTTGCGCTGTGGTTTAGAGGTGGCGTCTAGAACAACCTTCACAGGGTCTCTGTGGCTGGGCTTGAGCTAGAGGGGCGCAGGGACTGCAGCAGCCTGGAGTTGCCCCTCTGCCCCGGCCCGCGCCCCTGTCTGCGTGGATCACCCCTGATGTTGAGACTGAACCTGGGGCAGAGTCTGCAGGGACCCTGAAGTGGGCTCAACGGCATCTTTCTCGGTTTCCGCAGGGCACGATGTTTGCGCGAGGGCTGAAGAGGAAGTGCGCGGAGGACGAGGAGGCCTCGCCTGCGTACAGTCTGCAGCGCCAGTCGCTCCTGGACATGTCACTGGTCAAGCTCCAGCTGTGCCACATGCTGGTGGAGCCCAACCTGTGCCGTTCGGTCCTCATCGCCAACACGGTCCGGCAGATTCAAGAGGAGATGACCCAGGACGGGAGCTGGTGCGTGCCGGTGCCCCAGACTGCGGGGCGGGCGTCGCGCGACCGCCTGGTGTCCACGGAGATCCTGTGCCGCTCAGCGCGCGAGGGGGCGCGCCCGGCCCCTGACCCTGGAGACCCGGCGTCTGAGCTCCAAGTGGTCCCAGCAGCACAGGCTCCCGGGGTCCCTCCTGGTGGCGTTTGGGACGGGGACGGTCCTCGAGAAAACAGAGGAAGCTTTCACAAGTCGCTCGATCAGATATTTGAAACACTGGAGAGTCAAAGCCCCGGTGCGGTGGAGGAGCTGTTTTCCGACGTGGATGGCTCCTACTACGACCTGGACGCTGTGCTGACCGGCATGGTGGGCGGTGCCAAGTCGGGCCAGGACGGGCTGGAGGCCTTCGCCTCCACGGCCGCCCCGCCCCCCAGCGCCGGCTGCAAGTCGGACCTGGGCGAGCTGGACCACGTGGTGGAGATCCTGGTGGAGACCTGAGCCGCGGCCGCGGCACACAGCAGATGTGTTTGTGAGGCCCACGAAAACAGCCGGCGCGCTGGGGGTGTGGGTGCCCGCTGCCCTGCAGCTGGGGCTGGCCTCTGGTTTGTCTGCGATTAGGAGACTGGCCTAGAACAGCATCCGGTCCGCCCGCTCCCCCCCTCTCTCCCTCCCTTCCAGGGCTGGGCTGCTTTCCCGCAGGCCGGTCATCGCGGCCGCCCTGGGCCCTCGTCTGTGTCCTGCTACAGCCCCGCTGGAGGATGCCAGCCCCCTTCCGCATCCAGCCTCATTCTACTTTAGATAGGGGAATTTTCTAAAACTAAGTTTTATACGTTTTGGGCAATATTTTGTCTTAAGATATATTTTTGAACTTTTTATACTTTTATCACTTTAGATTTTTTTAGCTATTTTCTTAAAAATATATTTTTTCTATAAACATCCTCTGCTGCTACATTAGAAACTTTTATAACCTAAACAGTTGCAGTTGGTGTATTTCATTTTTTTAAGGTTTAACACACACTGTTCTTTTCCCAACAAGCGTCACTGCCCTGAGTCTGCAGTGTCCACACATTGTGATTTCCGCTTTCGACTCGGGTGTGAGCCTTGCCCGCACGCGCTGGTGCGGTCAGAGCAAGGTCAGAGTTGAAGGCCTTGCACGGCGGTGCCTTCACCAGATCTGCTGTGCGAGACACGTCTCTGTTAGAGGGTTTTATTTATGCCTATTTATGTATAAGTGTCTTCAGAGCCGACGGTCAAGTACGGTCTGCGTGGGGATCATGCGTGCCCTGAGGTGTCTTGGGCGGTGCCTCCAGAGGGTCTGAGACTCGGGACCCCTCCTGCGCGGGTTCCCAGCACAGCTGACCTTCCTCCCAAAGCTGCTGCCCTCCGCGTGCCCCTGCCTGGCCGGGCTGCCCGACCCGCGTCAGCTGGGCCCGTGTGCCAGCATGTTTGGGGAAGGCGCGTGTCCATGCACCACTGGATTGGAGAATGGTGGCATAAATTTAAGTCTAGGGTTAAAGAAGTCTGTACACATGTCATCTGTGGGCCCTCGATCTTGAGGGTCGTTGACGGTGGGGTTGGCTGGGTGGTGTGTGTGCCCTGTGACCCTGCCCCAGGCACCGAGACCGCCCGCGACTTTTAGATCTTTTTCACTTGTTTACAAGTGAGACTGTATTCTCTCCGCACGCCCACCCCACGTTTCCCGTTTCTCGTGCTTTTTCTTCCTTCTCCAGCCCTTAGCCAAAAAGGGCTGTTTTCGTTTGCGCATATGCCATTCTTAGTATCAGTGGTGTGCACCTCATTTTATTAAAAGATTATCCAACAAAGTGGAAATGTGTTGTCAATTATCTACCATGTTGTAGCCCTCGAGTTGGTCTTTTTACCCTAGTTGAGCTCAACCAGGTTACCTAAGGGAGACCGTGGGGTTGCGAAGAGATTCCACGTGGGTTTGTTGACAGGCAGGCTGCGGGACGTCTTCATCACCTGACCTCGCAGGGCTCTGAGGCAACTCTCCCCACCCCAGCTCTTGTGGCAGAAGCCAGGTGAGGGACAGCGCCTTGGATTGGGCCGATGGTGGGAGCCCAGCCCGGTCAGGAAGCTGTGGGTGAGAGGCAGGCTGTGGCTCTCAGCATCCAGGGGTGGCTTCCTTCCGAGTTTGAAAGTATTTCCTTGTGGAAAGTAGCTTAAGTGTATGTTTTATAAGCAACAAACCTATAGCGGTATTTTGTGTCTTTATGGCATTCCTAGCTTTTTAAAACATTTGCTCAGTTTCAGGGCAGCTACGGTGTCTTATCTGGCAGCCTTCTGCAGTAGGACACAAACAGGGCTCAGGGTGGGGAGCGGACAGCGCCTATAGCCAGGTCCCCCTCCCCTGAGAGGCTGAGACCCAGCCTCCTTTCTGCCCCTGTAGTGACCCCTCCTTCCTCCCTTTGCTCTTCGGTTCCTTCCCAGCCATGCACTCTCATTTCGGCAGCTCCCTTGAGGTGCTGATGGCCTAGACGTCCCGGGCAGGGCGAGGTGGGGCCCTGCTGGACACCGATTCCCCTGGAAGCATCAGAGTTTCTCCAGAGAGGAGCGGAGGCAGGTGGCCAGTTACTGATGATGGATTTGAATTGAATATGGAAGTGTGGGGTGGGGTGGGGCTTTAAACTCCCGTGTGCGTGTGGTCACGTGTTTGTAAACTGCAAAAGGAAGGCTGCTGCCTTCACCCCACCACCTCTCCTGGGCTGGTCCTGGGCTCCGGGTAGGGAAGCTGGGTTTGTGGGGAGTGAGTTACGGTGCGTGTTCGCAGTTGCTTCTGAGCACAGCTGAGCTCTGGCCAGCGCCTCCCCCGCCCCGCCTCCATGTCCCGGGAGCACGTGGAGGGAGGGGCCCGCCCTCGAAAGGAAAGACTCCGGAGGGGTTCCCAGCCCTGAGGGCAGTTCAAGGTACAAGCCTTGGCCAGTGGCAAGTCCTCACACTGAAACTTCTGAACCGTCGCTAATAAACAGTCGAGTTATCTTTATGGGCAGTAGACGATAAGAGATTATCACACGAGAAGGTGATTAAAAAGCTCGTAGGCGATGCAGGTTGAAGTACTGAGATGTGTCGGGCAGTGATCAATCCCAGTTCTGTTACCTTCTGGAGTTACGGATTCCACTCTAAGCACTGCTGGCGTTGCCTCCCTCCATATCTTGATGTTGTATTTTCCTTGTCATTCATTGTTAGAATAAATATTATCACGTGTCCTCCTGGCTGTCTGTTGCTTCCTCCCCCACGTGGCTGGTTCCTGGGCTGGCAGACTCCAACACGGGGTCCCTGGGCCTCTCTGGGCTCCCGTCTGTGGTCACTCAGGACTCCTTCTCAAGGAAGCCAGGCTCCTTTTTACACAGTGGCCAAGGTTTCTCCAGGCCTATGTCTCTGAACCCAGCTCTGTGACGCTGATTGAGACTTGGTGGCAGAAACCCCAGAGTGCCCGACGGAGGGGCTTGCTCTCTGCTCTCCGACCCCCTCCGACTTCTGAGAGAGCTGCCTTCTGCTCCGGGGGGATTTCTTGCAGCTCTCCCCCTCACGCCCGGGCTGGAGGATGGGTCCAGACCTGCCCGCCGCTGCTCAGGACTGGACTCTGCTGGCCCAGCGTGGAGCTGAAAGTCTCCTCTGTTGCCGCTGCGGTGATGAGAGCGGCTGTGGGCCTCTTCTGTTGCCTAATTTCAGTAAGTATTTTAGATTTCTTTGTAGTCTCGACCGTGTTTATTTTAAACCATGGTTGGGTAGCTGACTGGGCTTGCTCTGCTCAGGGTAAGAGTGACCGCCTCTCACACCCTATACATCTGAATCAGGGGACCAGTCAGCACTTAACCGTGTGCCAGCCTGTCTCTCCCAACTCAAGGAGTCCCCTCCTCCAGCAGATGGGCTGGACACGAGGACACAGAATCAGAGGTAGACGTGGTGTTTGATTAGACGGGGAGTGAGGCGGGGGGAGCAGTGGTTTCCGGCTTGAGGAGCGGGTGGGTGGCGGAAGAGCAGAGCGGGGTCGGGGGGAAGTTCGGCTTTGGGGCCCGTGGAGTCTGGGACTTGTGTGAGGAGCGGCTGGAGACCCAGCTGGACACTGGGCCAGCGAGGGGAGGGGAGCTCGGCTTGCAGCCAGGGGGCAGGGAGGGCAGCTGTGAGGACAGTGAAATGACAGCATCGGAATTTGAATCTGGGGGGGAAGCACAATGGTGTATTTTGGGTTGTCACGTCTAACTTTAACCAAAGGCTAGGAAATGACGGCACGGCTCAGGCGACCTCTGCTGGAGGGGTCCTGGGAGACCCCCGAGTGGATGCTCCCCTTTGGCGGAAGCAGCGTGGCAGAAAGCAGTTTCCAAACTCCCACCTCTTTCCGGCTGAAAATGAGAAATTAGGCAGGTTTCCCAAACATACAGCCCCCCAAAATGTTACCTCTTAACGTAAGCCTCAGATCCACAGGTGGTCTGTGGAGTGGCCGAGGGTGCTGGGGTGCGGGTGACAGCCAGCCGCCTCCTTCTCCCATGTGACAGGTGGCATCTGCTGGTCACTGTGACCCCACTTGGCCTCTGTCTGGATCTGACACCTCCATCGATGGAGTTGGCGTCTGAGGCTGCCCCCAGCTGTGGTCTCCCAGACTCGACAGTGGCCTTGCAGGGACAGTGATGCCGGGGTCCTGCCGTGCGTGTGCCGGGCCCCGCCAGCCTTCAATCCCCAGGCCTCCCTGTGGGACTGGAAGGGCCGCCTGCCGGGGTTTCCAGCACCAGTCCCCACAGAGCCAGTGATTCAGCAAGAACACAGCTTGTCCAGGCTGTTGTTATTTGTTTATTTATTTTTGTTTGTTTGTTTCTTTGTTTTGTGGTACGCGGGCCTCTCGCTGTTGTGGCCTCTCCCGTTGCGGAGCACAGGCTCCAGACGCGCAGGCTCAGCGGCCACGGCTCACGGGCCCAGCCGCTCCGCGGCACGTGGGATCTTCCCAGACCGGGGCACGAACCCGTGTCCCCTGCAACGGCAGGCGGACTCTCAACCACTGCGCCACCAGGGAAGCCCCAGGCTGTTGTTGTTATTTAATAAAATTTTACGAAAGGCAGTGCCGACTGCTGGGCTCTGCGGTCATAAGAGGTTCCCTCAGCTGATACAGGATGGCTCGCCTGCCCGCAGGCAGACATCACCACTGGATACGCACCCAGGCACCGGGCAGGCGAGCACACTCGCTTTGCGGGAACAGCACCTACCCCTGCGCGTGCCCTGCCACGTGGACACCCAGGCCAGGGGCCGGTGTGGCAGCAACGCACGCAGGGCCTACCGGGTCCCTGAACGGCTGCTCCCAGTGACAGTTCCAGCCACGTGTGAAGCCACCTTGGGGTCCCAGGCAGCATGGCTCAGGCAGCCAGGCCTGGGGGTCCCTCACAGGTGCCCCCAGCGGCTGGCAACACCTTCCCGGGGGGGGTCCCTGGAGCCAGGCTGGGGTGGGGCTCCTGGGGTCCCGGGTGCCCCCTTCCTGGTGACTGGCTCTGCCGAGGGACACACCCCCCATCAAAGCGTCAGCCCTGATACAGGACACCCCTCCACGAAATAGCTCTGGTTTCCAGTGCCAAACCAAACCGGTAAGAAGCCGTAAAATCCCCCATCAAGACACACCGTCCTCCGCTTTAGCGAACGCCACTGTTAAACAACGCCATCTTTAGGTTGCGAGGACCGAAAGTCTTCTTGTTCCTTGGAATTGTGATGCATTGCCCACTTCCGTGTACGGGGGTCTTGAGGAAGAGGCTGTACGTGATCAGGCTGCCCTGTCTGCCGCCCGGCGTCCCTGGGAACTGGCAAGAAAGGAGGGACAGGTCGGGGAGAGCACGCGCGCCCCAGAGACGCCCCCGGCCGCCCGCGGCCCTCGCCCGTCTCTGGCGGCGTCTCCTTACCCTCATCTTGCGCCCCTCCCCACGCGCTGCCACCGCAGAGGCGCGCGGGGACAGAAGCCACAGCTTCTCCCGGAGCAAACGGGACTGCCCCGGGCCCCTGTCGCCCTCCTCGTCCTCCTCCCACCCGGCCGGTGGCCCCAGGGACATTCCCAACGAACCGCTGGTGCCGCGGCCGCGGTCCCCGCAGGGGCTGCCCGGGGTGGGGGGTGGGGGGCTTGCTGGGGACGTTTCTGTCTTGCTGCTCTAAGGCGGTCCCAGCCACGTGCCTCTAGAAGGTTCCGTCTCCTGCCCCGCGGTTTCACAGGGCAGAGGGGTGGCCCCTGTGCCCGGCTCCCGGCAGCCGGGCGGCGCCAACTCACACCGGAGCCGGCTCCCGGCTCCCGGCTCCCGCCGAGAGCCCTGTCTCCGCGCGCCGCTCCCTCCACGCCCTCCTGCCGCCCCAGCTCCGGATCAGGCCCTTGGCCTCGGCGCCCCCTGCGTGGCACCCCGCACTCCACCCTGTGCCGCCCCGCCTTCTCCCTGGGGGAGGGGGGCGCTCAGAGCCAGCTCCACATCCGGGGCAGCACGGGGTCCTGGGGCGCGGGGGTGGGGACGCACCTCTCCAGGCTGAGCTCGCGCCCCGCGGGAGCTGGGCTGCTAACCGCGCACCCCGACACGTGGTCCCAGGGTGGGCGGGAGACCCTGTTCCCGGAAGAGGCTTTTCCTCCAGAGGAGCCCCAGGACGGAGGCCGCCTGCCGCCCCTCTGACTCTTACGAGCCCATGAGAGTTAAAGGATAGAAGCGACTGGAACCCGAGACCCAGGCCCCAGGCGTCCCGGGCTCTCACCTTGGTCTGGATCAGGGCTCTGCAGCGGTGCAGGCGGAAGCCGAGCTCTTCAGGCTCGTGGAGGCCAGGGTCTCCCAGAGTGCGTCCCGGGCCCTCCGAAGGGCTCTGAGGAAGTAAACCAGTGTCAGCAGAAGGAAGGCAGATTAAAAGGTCGTTTTCTCTTTTTCACCTGGGCCCTCCGGCACGTCTCCCTGTAAAATGGCAACGTGGCCCCGACTCGGGCTCCGCTGGGGGCTGCCAGCCGCCCACCCCGGCTCACGCGGCCCTCAGGCCAAGGACCGCAGTGCCCTTCTCAGGTGCCCTTCTCAACCGAGGTTCTCGCCGCCTCTCCTCCCCCCCTCCTCCCACTGTTTTCCTCCCACAGAGACTCACCAGCCGGGTCACTGTCCAGCCCCGCAGGCCCCCTCCTGGCCAGTGTGGCCACGGCCACCATTCCTGTGCCCCGTGTTCACCGGGGCCTGCCTGCCAGCCCCTTCTGTGTTTTCCACTTTTGAAAATTTCCATAATACTTAAAAAATGGAAAAAGATCTTCGCCACCTTGGTGCCTGAAAGATGACCATCCTTACAATTTGCGTTTCTTTGATGACTCATGAGCCCTACGGCGTGTAAGTGGCTGTGAGTTGGTGCTCGGTGAGACACGTGGCCTCTGGCCGTGGCCTTCCTGAGCGCGTCCCCGGCCACCGCTCTGCTCCGGCTTGGCTGGCTCCCACCTCAGGGCCCGCCTGACGGCAGACCCCACACCTCCCCTGCACCCCCCGCCCGCGGCCTTCACAGTGACCCGGCCCCGCCAGAGCCCCGGCCGCCAAGCCCACCGCCTCCAGTAGCACCTGTGGGGTGGCTGCGCCCTGCAGCCCCCGGCAGAGTGCACCACTACATCACCGCGCTGCCAGGGCACCTCCTTCACCAGGCGCCGAGGGCAGGGCTGCGCCTGATGGCCCGCCGAGGAGCTGCCGGAGCCAGACGAGGGCGCCCTGGCTCACCCTTCCCGCCCTGAGATGGCAGCGTCCCGGCTGCAGGTGCGCGCCGCGCGCCCCACCTCCCGCCCCGTTCAGGAGCGGCGCACAGCGTGGCTGGCAGAGATGCTCGCAGTCCTGCCAGCCCCCAGGAGCCCACCTCCACCCAGGTCATTTCACCTTCTGAGCAGCATCTATTCCGAGAACAAGAAGGAAGTTATCCCGGCAACGGGACTCGCTCCAGAGGCCTCGGGAAGTCATCACGGTCCTGGTGCTCTGAAGAGCTCTCCAGAGTTTTCTGGATTCAGAACTGGAAAAGAGCGGCATTAATTACAAAGTAGCCCAGAAGGGCTTCAGACGGGAGGCAAAGAGGGCGCCTGACCCTTCAGAACTCTGACCACAGAACCCCGGCTTCTCGCCACTTTGCTCGTTTACTCAAGCATCTACTGTCCTGCAAGTGCCCAGCACAGCCCTGGCCTGAATGACCAATTTCACCATCACGTGTCTCCTCCGAGGGCAGAAGCCCTGGGAGGCCAGATATTCCGCAGTCTTGTTTCCTGATGATCTCAGGTGCCTAGAACCACGCCAGGTACCACAGAGATGTCCAGAAACTGAGAGGAGCAGATGCCGAGAGGGATGAACACGAGTGTGTGCCGGGGCCCCGCCCTGCTGCTCAGCCTGGCCTCCAGGAGAGAAGGCACGGGCAGGCGCGCAAATGGCTACAGGGGGACAGACTCGCCAAGTGCCGAGTCGCTTCCAGACCACCCCAGAGTAACCCTGACCCTCTGTGTCACCACAGCGTCCAGCCCGGCCCGGTCCCGACACGCAGGACCACCTGTGCCTGCAGGTGCCCCAGGATCACACGGCCCGCCTTCTGCCCTGGACCACGACCTGGGGAAGCAGCATGCCCAGAGGGCACATCAGCCACCTGGGCTGTCCTGGTCATCCAGGCTCTGGCTCTGGTCCCCAGGCCTCTGCTGGGGTGGGGGGAGAGTGCTCTGGGCAGGCGCTGGCTGGGACCCCAGCTCGGACCGCGGCCGGAGCCTAGGAGAGCCCACCTGCAGAGCTGTCTGACAAAGTCTCCACCTGCCCGCCTGCCCGGCAGCGCGCAGGGACCAGGGAAGCTAGCTCCCACACACCTCCGCCTCCTCCCTCTGGGGCCTGGGTCCGGCAGGTCCCAGGCTGCTCAGCCTATATTTTATCCACTCGAGCTAAACTGGTTTTTCGCTCAGTGCTCAGTGAAAGGGTGTCTTAGAAAATGGCCGTCCACAAACAAGTGCCTCTGTGATCTCCCTTAGGGACCTTTACTGGGAGTGTCAGCCTTGCTGGCAGCCCCAGGAGCACCGGTGGGCTGACCCTGCGGTGGGCCTAGAACGTCTCCAGGGCGCTGGGGTGTCTCCAGGGCACTAAGGGTCACTCGGTCCAGTCCCCCAGGAGCCCCTGTGCCCGCCACCCAAGCCCACCGGCCCCTCCCTCACCCCCAGCACTCTCACCAAGACCCGAGGAGCTGGCACTCCCTGGCCCACTTTGCTCCGGGTGAGCTGGTGGGGGGTGGGGGAAGGGCTGGACATGGCTCCAAAAGGAGGAGCTGCTGCACCTGTGCCACCCGGTCCTTCGACCCTTGGACCACAGGTGGTGGAACCTCGGGAGGGACGAAGCCCTCTATAGAGGTAAAGACAGAAGACCCCATGCGTCCACCATATCAACCAAAGGCATAAATGCAGAGCTGCCAGAAGACATGTGAGCGCCAATCCAAGTTCATTACCACAGTTTATGCACAGATTCAAGGCCAAGTTTTTCTTCATTGCCTGTTTCTAAGAAACGGTCTAAGGTGGAAACATCTTCAGTTGCCTGTGGGACTGGTACTTCTTGAAAAGCGAACCTAAAAATCTTCTCATAGCTGACAATAGGCTGAAAAACAAGAAAAACATACCAAAATTAGGGGAAATACACACATCATGTCACCTTATTCCAAATATATAATTTCGGTACAAATGAAATTTGTAAATGATTATATACCGTTGCTGCTACTGAAACATGACATGTTCGTTCTTGCAAATCACTGCACTGTGCATCGTGCAATGGAAACCAGTGTGTGTGGAAAAGTGTGATTAGGGCACAATAGTCATAAACTTCATCAGTGACACATGGAAAAAAGATATGCACACAATGAAAATGTGAGCACTGTTTCCCACATGTTAATTGGTTGAGAAATCCATTCCTATTACAATAAACATGGCCCTTCCCGGAAAAGAGGTTTGCAGGTTGTGAATTAGTGTGAAGTGCTGGAAGGTGGGTTGTCTGATGTCTGGGTGGGTGTTGGTAGACCGAGGTGGCTGGGAGAGGTGGGCGTGTGCATGGTGCATATTCACATGGGCCTCAGTTCAGCAGGTGTGGTTTTCTGCATTCACCTGGGGTTTCCTGCAAAGTTCACATTATGCTTCAATTGTTCCCCGATACAGTAATCGCATTGGAAGACAGTCCTGTCTTCAAAACAAGCATTAAAGCAGAGCTAACTGTATGTACGAAGAGTGGATCTTGTCAGAGGTCCTGGTTTAGAAAACAAACGGACCATCCTTAGAACCAGCAAATCCTTTCCTCCCTTCTCTGTTCCACTTTTGGTGTTTGGGGTAAACCATTTGGGAAGAGAAGGCAGAGAAAGAGGAAGATGAGAGCCAGTCACACTGAAGGGAAACCCTGGAGGGCAGGGCAGGAAGGTGGACGGAGCAAGGGGGCGAGTCCTGGGCTCTCCAGGCCACCCCCAGTGCCCGGTCAGTGCATGCACACTGAAATGTGACTCTTGGTGAGGTTTTCTAAATAAGTAGATTGACAACTCAGATGAAAGAAATGCTCTTTCACCACGTGCCCTAAACGGGCCAGGAAAACACAGCCTGGTTGATGGAGAGTGGTCAGACGCTCCCCTTAGGAAGGTGGAGGGAAAGGAAAGTGGGGGTGGGATGAAGCCCGGAGAGAAGCAGACCCCCTCCCTGGCCAGCCCACCAAAGCACAGGAAACACTTCCTGTGCAACATGGCAAAGACGAATACTTTAGAAATACCTCAGAAGGTGTGATGGCGCTGGTTCCTGTCACCCCAGGTCCACCCTGGTGAGACTGGTGAGAACCAGGCTCCTTTTGGGCAGAAATGGTTCTCGTCGGCTGAGGTTCTGTGGGCCTCTCCGGGAGCTCAAAGGACTGAGAGAATTGTTCAGACCTGGCTGAGGATTCCCGAAAGCCTTCAAAGTCTCCCCAGGCACCGCTGTGTTCCCCTAGGTCTGGACCCCTGGCGGAGGCAGACAAGCCCTCTCCGCTGCGCCCAGAGATCCTGGCTTCCCCATCCCCATCGGGCGGGGGAAGAAGGGAGCGGGGACTCGCCCACCCCACAGCGTCACCGCCCTGTGTCCCAGGTGCCGAGCCTGCACCGCTGTATTCAGAAACCCGGCAGAAGGAAACCCCGCCTGCTTGCTCTGCGAGGTCACTCAGAAACGCGCAGAGAGGGGGCACGTGGCCAGGTGCTCCCCCCAGCTCCCGCTGGCCTTGCATGTTGGTGCCGCCAAGCCCGCATAGACGCGATGGGAAGATGCTCAGGAGACATCCACACCGCTGTGCGGGAGCTGCCCGGGGCTGGACAGGGCCCGACGGGGTTGCCTGCTCGCCCACTGCCCAGCAGCTGCCGGCGGCTCCCTCGGGAGTACGGATGGGCTGGTGTGGGTCCACTGTCGCTGCGGAACGGACACAGACCGCATACACAGCCTGGTCACCCAGGCAAAAGTGACCGGAGCCGCTGCCCGGCTTCTTCCTCCACGCGTCTGGGCGAACGGTCCAGCACAGGGGCGTGTCCTAGAGACCAACCAGGTGCTGGGGGTCAGCACTGCCTGGGAGGGTGGACGAACTGCGGGGTCCTGTCTCGGCCGCCGTGGGCAGGGGTCTGCGAGGCCCAGTCTGGCAGAGCCGGGGAGAGTCCGGGCGCCCGAGGGAGGGCGGCGCCCGGGGGTCCCCGAGAGTTGGGTTGGGGGCTCGGGTAGTCCCCTCGCGGCGCGGGCGGGGGTCCGAGGTGGCCGCTGAGGACCACGATCTGGCCTGGCCTACGGCTCCCGAGGGGCGGACTTGGAGCGCGCTGGGGCCCCGGCGTCCGGCTCGGGCCCGCACCCACCTCGGCCAAGTCTCCGCCTCCGCCCGCGGGCGCAGCAGGCTGCGGGGGGTCTCCTCGGCCTGCGCTGGACAGTTGCCCGGCAACGACGCGCGACTGTCCAGCTTCCGTCGTCTGCAGCCCTGGCGTCAGTGCGCCGGCGCCGCGCGGGGCGTGGCAGCGCCAGGCCCCGCCCCCGCGCCGGCGAAGTTCTGTGAGCGTAGGGAGCGGACTATCCGGTTGTACCCGGCCTGGGCGGGACCCGTCACCCCCGCGCCTTTCAGCCGCCGCGCGAAAAGGCTCTGGTTAATTAGACGACTCCTCGTGCTGCCACCCAACGTGGAGCGGGCGCCCTACACGCCCCGCGGCCGGGAGTGAGCAGGCGCGTGCTGCCGCCAACGTCCGTCCCCCCAGCCCCGGCGGCCAGCTGCAGCCCTCCGACCCGGGCCGCCCTGGATGCCCTCTCGTGCCCCTGCCCCGCCTCAGTGGGGATGTGTGTAGCTGTGCCATCTGTCTTGTCACACCCTGAATCCCCAGAAGCTAGTACTTCCAAGCGTGGGCCTCCTGGCGGGCAGGAGCGGGGGCGCGACCCCCTCCCTCTCGCGTCCCATGTAGAGCCCTGATTCTCGGCCTGGTCACCAGCCAGCCCCAAGGCAAGGCAGGGCCAGTCTGGGCCATGGACCACCAGCCCCTCCTGCTGCCACATGCCCCAGGGCAAGGGCCGCTCGTGGGCTAGCTAGCTCCTTTCCCAGGCACTCCTGGCCTTTCCCCATCTGCCTAGATCAGCCCTCCGCAGATGCGGCCATCAGGCCCCCGGCTGAAGCCCTGAACCACACGCGGTCCCCCAGTCTGCCTTCGTGCTCAGAGTTCTCCACCCTGGGACCTCCTGGGGGCCTCCCTGGGCCCTGTCCGGTTTGCATGAATCACCTGCTCTCTCAATGGTCCTTCGCAGCTAAGCTACCGAAAATTTCCATTTTAAAAATTACCAGATGAGATCGTTCTCTGAACCCCGGACCTTAGCCATCTGCCCCATCCCCTGCTTCCCGAGGGGCACAACGGCCAGCAATGCAGTGTTGGAGCAATGCAGTCAGACTGCCCAGTGCTGGGCAGTCACTGGGGTGACCCTGCAGGAAGGTGACCAGACACCGGCTCTCTCCTGCCTCGACGTCACCCAGGGAGATCGGTCCTGTGCTGTCCACCCACTGCTCGGACCCCCTCATTCACTGTCCTTGCCATCCTTACAGTCCAGGGGCTGGAGAGGGGTAGGAGGGCTGTTGTCTTCATGTCCCGGTGAGGAAACTGACGGCCAGGCACGAAGGCCTGAGTAAGAAGTGTTGCTGGGGCTGGAGCCTGCTCTCCAGACCCTCGGCAGCTCCCCATGCGCTGTCTGGACCTCGGTGAAGAGTGAGGATGGCACTGTGACCCTCAGGGGACAGAATGAGGTGACCCGACAAGACACTGGCCTGCGGGTGGGTTGTTCTGCATTATGTGGTGTGGTAGGTGAATAAAGCCTCCTGCAGGAGCCCCTGCTGATCCCCAGAACCTGTAGGGACTCTACAGACATGATCAAGTTACGCCTCTCACGATGGGAAGAGGGTCCCGGGTTACGCCATTGAGTTCGATGTCATCACAAGGGTCCTTACAAGAGGGAGGCGGGAGGGTCAGAGTCTGAGAGAGAAGACGGCGGGACGGAAGCAGAGGTCAGAGTGATGCAGGGCCACCAACCAAGGAGCGCAGGTGGCCTCGGAAGCTGAAGAAGGCCAGGGCACGACCTGTCCTGAAACAGATCCTCAGGAGGAATGCAGCCTTGCGACACCGGAACTGTAAGGGAATAAATGAGAGTTGGTTTAAGCCACTGCCTGTGTGTGTGTGTGTGTGTGTGTGTGTGTGTGTGTGTGTGTGTGTGTGTGTGTGTGTGTGTGTGTGTGTGTGTGTGTGTGTGTGTGTGTGGTTACACCTGGCTGACCCCTGGCTACGCCTCTAAGGAGGTGCTGCGTTGGGGGAACCAAGACTCAGAGGAGGCAGCAGAGGTGACCCCGACATCGGGTGCCGTGCCCTGGATGCAGGAGTGGGTGGGGGAAGCCCAAGGAGCTGACAGGTGGCCCCTGGCTCCTCAGGCTGGCGTCTGGGGGCTCTGGGCATGACGTGGGGCAGAAGCCAAGGGCCAGGCCTCCAGGTGGCTGGGCAGGGCAGGCAGCTGTTGAAGTTTGAAAGGCTTCACGTGCTGGGGGAGACTGGCCAGAGGGGGCAGGTCCCTATTAAAGTGGGGGTGCAGGGGACACAAGCCACGACTCCCGAGGTGCTGTGCGGGCTGGGCACAGTGTGGTGAAGAGAGAGCCCATGTGGCCCTCCCAGGCTGCTCGTCTGTCAACACCTCGGTCCAGCCCTGCGCCCCAGCCCTGCTGAACGGTGGTGTGGGCAGCTTCTCCTCTGCCATTGCCCCACCAAGCCTCCCCTGACACAGCCTCAGGAAGAAGGGGCCGGCTGCCACTCCGCCTGGAGCCCCACGGTATCCTAGCAACTCTGCACATCACCTGATGAGCCATGGGGAGGGCCACTCACTCCAGGGAGCACCTAGCTGGTCCGCTCCTCAGCCCTGAGTCCTTAGAGTGAGTCAAGGAGGACGCCGGTCCCCAGGCCTGGAGTGGGCACTCAGCTTGGCGGAGAGTGAGGCAGTTAGCGGCCGGGGGCAGCAGGCCTGGAGCCCTTCCCCCGCCTCTGTGCAGAGGACTGGGTGGGAGGGCAGATGGCAGTGGAGGGCGACCCAGGCGCCCCCACCAGCCTGTGTGCCCTCCAGCTGGGCTGGGCTGGGGCAGGGACAGTGGTAGAGCTATCTTTGCTTATGCTGCCGCGGCTGCCGCAAGGAGGCATCAATCATTGATGCTCTGGGCATCCCTGCCTGCCCGGAGCGGCACGGAGGGCAGCCAGCCAGGTGGGCGGGGCAGGCCTGGGGCTCTGCTGAGGAGGGGGGGCCTAAGGAGCTACGCCAGCCAGCAGCCCTGGCCCCTCGCCCTGTCCCCAGCAGTGCACTGCATTGCCAGCCACAGCACCTGGGTACCCAGTCTGAGACCCGCGACCAGCGGGGCCGGGCCAGGGCTGGGGTGTGGCACCAGCCTCCCCGGCACGGTGCTCCTAGGGAGGGGGCTGAGCAAGTGCGGGCCAGCAGGAGAGAGCGCGGGCTGCTCAGAGCCCCCACAGGCCGCCCCCCCAGGGGTGCCCCTCAGAAATGGTGCGGGGCCTCGTGTGTGCCAAGGGTGGCTGTGAGTCAGCCCGCGTCTCCATGCTTCTTGAGGGGCAGCTATTGCTGAGCCATGCCCAGCTGCTGTGGCCTCCGCCAGCGGGGCATCTGTCCCCAGAGGGGGACCTCAGGACGGGCTGGAGTGGAGCGTGATGGCAGGAGCTCCTGGCCGCGCAGGGCTCTGCGGCAGGAGCCCGGCCAGGCTTCAGCTGGGCGGTAGGGAGGGCAGGGGTCAGGCACAGATGGGCCGCGCAGGTCCTACCCGGGCAGCCTTCTCCCCATCAGGCGCTGTGACCCTGGGGCCAGGCCGGGGTTCCAAGGCCCCCACAGGTGGGAGGAGGGACTGGTAGGAGGAGGCAGGGCCAGGCCTGGCTGGCCTGGGGGCTGACTCCTGGGCAGTCTCCCTCTACACAGCTGCAGTCCGCCATCTGTGGGGTACACTGCCTGAGGGACCACACCCTTCCAGAGATGAAATGGGCCTACAGGGCCCCCGCTGGTACATAGGGGTGTGCACAGCGGGTGAGGCCAGCCCTCTGCCTCAGGGGACACAAGAGAGGGGAAGGGGCAACCCCTTGGCCGGGGCGGGGGTGTCCCTGCCTACCCTCATCCTGGATCTGGGGCCCTGAGCTAGTGCTGAGTCAACTCCCTGGCTGCAGAGTGAACTCGGCCCCAGCAGGAAAATGTCAGCCCACCCAGCCCTCACCAAGCCCAAAGGCAGAAGTGGCCCCAGGGAGGGTCCCTGCCTCAGCCTCCTCCAGGCCCCGGCTGGCCTGGATTCCCAGGGAGCACCCAATTGCCCAGGGACTGTCCCCAGAGGGGCCAGCGGTGCCCACCTCCACTCTCCCTCAGTGGCCTCTGTTTAGGTGGGGCAGCCCCCTGGCCTCCCCTCCGCCTCCCCACAGAGCTGACAGGAGCCACCGCAGCCCTGTGTGCACCATGCTGGAAAATCAGGATATATGCCACACAGGGTGAGGCCGCTTCAGCTGAACGGGGCCCGGGAGCCACACGGCTTACCCAAGTTCACATGCCTAATTGGGCAGGGGCCCAGAGAGCTGTGCTGACTGCACAGACTGCCCCTTGTTCCCAGGCCCACAAGGCCAGAGTCACACACACACAGGACAGGCAGGCTGAGACTCCCGACAGGCCCGAGCAGACGGCAGACACACCCAGGGACACATACAGCTCTCTCCCTGTGCCCACAAGTAACTGATTCCCATCCGGGCCGAGTAGGGCAGGGTCTCGGGCCCCAGGGCAATGCTGCCTGGCCTGAGAGAAGACACCAGGGCAGGAGGGGTGAGACCCAAGCCCCGATGTCCCCACCTAAAGGACAGGGCTGTGCCCCGTCATGCCATGGGCTCGAGAGACGGGAGGCCGCCAGGGCCTCTTCCCGGCAGTGATGTGTGTGTCTGTCTGACCGTTTGCTGGAAGGCCGTCTGGCTGCAGCCCAGCTAGCGGGAACTGCCAGGCATGACTCGTCCCGCTGGGCAGGCTCACCTGGGCCCTGCCAGCTGTGCGATCCCTGAGTGAGCCCAGGAATAAGTAGTGTGCTCTGTGTGTGCACCTGTGTGTGTCTGCGTCCTGTCGAGCACATCCCGGCACGTGGGCCTGAGTGGGTGCACGTGTATGAGTGTGTTCCCAAGCACTTGTGTGTGTGTGCGCGCGCGTGCGTGTGTGTGCCTGTCTCTGAGTGCATGGGGACATATCCAAGTAGACCTGTATCTGTGTATTGGTGTCAGTGTGTGACATCTCATCTACAAGCGTTTGTGTGTCTGTGTCATGTGTGTGTCTACGTGTGTTTCTGTGTCTGTGTCAAGTCTGTGTGTCTGTGTGGTCCTCCTGTTTCAGCCTGGCCCCTTTCTGCCCCAGGAAAAGTTGACTGTGTGTGTTTCATCTGCCCCAGCACTACCGGCACCGTTTCAGGGCAGCCCCCAGGAATGCGCTGGCCCCGGCGCTTCACCCCCACCCCAGCAGGACCCGCACTCCCCAAGGGGCCCTTCCTCAGGTCTACGCCAGGCTGGGCCTCAGGTAACCCCCTACTTCCTCGGAAACAGAGCTCTCCCAGGCATCCCCACTCCCTGCCCACACCCCCAGACGTGCCCTGTTGCACACGTCTGCACGACACCCAAGCTGGAGCCCAGGGTGGCCCCTAAACCTCCCCAGTGGTCTTCCAAGTCCCCTCTGCCAGCTTCCGGAACATCCAGGACCCTTCTCCCTCATCACAACCCTGCCCCGGTCCAGCCCCCACCCTCTTGCGGGGCTCCTGACCTCCAGCACTGTGCCCCTAGGGACATCCCCCAGCCACCTGGTAGTCAGCCCTGCTGCCCCCTGCCCCCAACCCCCCTGAGCCTAACTTTCCACGGTGTGAACCAGCTTCGGCTCTCTTACTCCGTCTGTCCTCTGCACACACACTACTGCGTTGCTTCGGTCCAGAACTCTGTTCCCTACTCCTGAAGTCCGAGCTTAGACTGTCTGCCCGGAGCCTTCCAGGACCCTTCCCTACCCACCCCCACCGTGGCACCATGCTACCCCGCTGCGCACACCTCCAGACCAGGAGCCCCCAGGGCCGGGCTAGTGGAGTCAGATCACATGTCGTGGCCTCCCTGGGCTCCGCTGCCCCTACGCCCTCGCCCAGGGTGCCCTGCTCCCCAGCTTGTGACCGAAATGTCTTGTCTCCGGACTGGAAGGCAAGACTGCGGCGCGCAGGTCAAGTCCGGGAGTCTTGGCGCGGCGTCCGGGGACCGCCCCCGGGCCCCCCACCCCCGACCCCCCCGGGCAGGCGTCCAAAGTCAACACTCAGGACTCTGTTGGGGCGCGGGGCGGGGCCAATCTAGTGGAGGGGCGGGCCTGCCGCGGAGCCTGTGCCGGTGATCGGACTGGAGGTGGGACGTTGGCGGGGTCCGGACTGAGAGGCTGGGCCTTAGTGGGCGGGGCCTGGGTCAAGCCTGTTCCCGGAGGGACAGGGGCGTGGCGTGGCCACTAGGGGGCGTGGCCTGGCGGGCAGCAGCCAATGGGCTGAATGAGGCCGGCGGCTCCGCCCGCGCTCGCTCCGCAGTGGCTGGGCTCGGGCTGGGCTGGCCCGGGCGGGGTCCTGGCGGCGGCGGGGTTGGGGGCGCCGGCTCTGCCCGCATTCCGCGGCCTGCAGCCAGCGGCATCGCAGGGCAGCGGAGGCAGAGCGCTGCGCTCGCCCGCACCCTGGCCGCCCGCGCGGCGGAGCCGGGATCTGCGACTGGACGCGACGGGCCGCCGCCGGCCAGCACCGCCCGGCCGCCAAGATGTGCGACTGCTTCCACATGATGCTGCCCACCTGGTCCGAAGCCCCCGGCAGCGGTGCGCCTCCTCCCCGCCTGCAGCCCGCTCCCCTCGGGGCGGGTGGGCTCCGCGCGGTGCGCGCGCCGGGCGGGTCCTGGGGCGCGCGTTGCGGGTGGGCTGCGGCGCCGGCCAGGGTGGGGGAGCCTCCGGGACCGGCCCGCGGTCTCGAGCGCGTTTCTGCGCCTCGGGGGCTGCTCGGGTCTGTGCCTCCCTCCTCCTGCGTCTCATCTCTTACCTGTCCCTGTCCCTTGGCCTCCCACCCCTCTCCATCCCTGCCGCTCACTTTGTTTCTCTGGGTCGCTGACGCGCCTCTACCACCCTGTCACTCCTCGCCTCTCTCTCTGTAACTCACTGTCTGTCTCTCCCTCTCTGTCAACTGTACCCCTGCTGTAGCCCTCTGGGACGTGTGCTGTCCCTAGAGGCAGCCGCCTGGGGCGGGCCGCACGTGTAAGTGGGGCATGACTGCCGTGGGTCAGCAGGCGGTGGGAACCTGCCGCCAGGACTGCCCTCTGATCTGCTTTTGGGGAGAGCAGTCTGGCTGGACCAGGAGTTGGGGTTGTTGGCTTTGGTCCAGGACTGCTAGGCTGGGCTGGGCTGGCTCCAGCGTGTGGCTGCTGTGTGCTGGCTCACTGGCTAGGTGGTGGCTGAGGTCTGGGGCTTGGTGAGGGGCCTGAGTGGGGTCAGAGCTCAGGCCACAGGGTCCCCCAGTTCTGAGCAAGGGTAGGTGGGGGTTGCCCATGGGGCAGGACCCCTCCCTCTGCACCTCTGGCCGCAGAATGAGAACCAGGTGCTCTGTCTGTCATCTGTCTGTCCCTGCACTGGGCCTGGTTCCAGGGTCTGGGTGTCTCAGCATCGTGGGGGGCAGGGTGGGGTGGGGCAGGGACAGTCTTTCCAGCCCAGGGTCAGTAATGCCGCAGCCTGGCCACACCCAGGACACCTGGCCAGCTGCCAGCAAGGGGGGCTGGGGCCACACTGCATTAGCACAGGTGGAACCCCACTCCCTGGGGAAAGCGGAGATCGATGACGATGGCACTGCTGATGCAGGGGGGGTGGGGCTCCCCTTCAGCTGCAGCAGGAGCCCCCATGGTCCCTCCTGTTGCCCATTAATCTGGTTAGCACTGAAGCCCATCTGACCTCCTGTTTCGGCCTCCCTTGCCCAGGTGGGAACCCAAGGCACCCCGATTCTCCCTGGACAGCCAACGGGAGAATCATGGGTCCCTAGCCCCCTCTTCCTGACTGTGGCGGGCCTGGCCCACATCCCTGGGAATCTGCCGCGTCACAGGGAGAGGAGCGGGGCCCAAAGGACTTGGGGCCGTTGCTCTGCCTCGCATCCCACAATGGCCTTCTCCTCACTTACTGGCCGCCTGGAGACTCCCAAGCTGCAGGGTCTCGGGCCATCTTATCCACCCTCCTGCCTTGCAGAGGCCTGTGCTGGGAGCACCTCCCCAGCTGAGGCCCTCATTCTTACTCTGACATGTGGTTCTCTGGCCTCTGGGGCAGTTCCTCCTTGTGTCCAGCCTGCAAAACCATCCCCTCTTAGGGAACAAGGTCAGTGGCTTTCATGGGCGTTGGCAGGAGACCTGGCCCTGGGGGGTTGTGTCCAGCATGCAGATTCCCAGGCTTCCCCATCCTTCTGAGGGGGCCAGGGAACATGCATTCCTAATACAGAGCCATGGGGATTCAGTCCAGGCATTTTCCAGCTGCAGTTCCCTCCTAGCAGGCCAGAGATGGGCAGGCCCTCCCCGTCCCTCCCCGCCCCTCGTGTTTCTGCCCAGCCCACACCTGCCCTCCTGGACCAGTCCCTCCAGGTCCTCTGAAGACCCCTCCCACATCCTGTCGGTGCCCCAGACAGGGGCCCCGGGGAGGGAGCCATGTCTGGTCCAGCCTGCATTCGGAGGCTGCCCCCTGGTGGCTGTGCTGGGAACACACCAGCCCAGGACCCGCCTAGCCTCCCTGTGCCTGGCCAGTCTGAGTAGCACCCGCGCACCCCCACCCCACTACTGCCTTCCCAGGCGACCTCCACCTGGAATGGGCCCCCCTTTCCTATCCCAGGGGCAGCTGGTTCCTTCCCGAGGCAGAGCTGGGTCTTAGGCAGCTAGACTACTGATAGGGAGCCCCCAACTCCCAGGCTGGGCCTCTGCGCTGCACCTTCAATCCCCTGGCTTGGCCTGAGGCCCCTCCCACACCCACCCTGAGAAGCCCCCACAAGGGTCAGAGAGCCCCAGGAGCAGATGACACCATGAGGCGTATCTGGGTGGTCTCTCCCTGGCAGGGGGCCACGGCAACACTGGGGCCTTTCCCGAAAGCAGTGCAATGTCGGGCATCCCCTGTGGTGGCCTCACCCTTCTGAACAGGGCCGGTGGCCTCCGCACAGGCCTGGACTCTGGGCTACCGCTGGATCTCGAATCTATGAACAGGAGCGACCATGGCTGCTCACGGCCCAGGCGGGGCAGAGAGGTAGAGCCGTGTAGCCAGGGAGGCCAAGGGGTGGCTCCAGTGAGCAGTCCAAACTGGTGGCTTTGCCTGGGTTGTCCACACTGGCAGAGGGCTGTGTCCCCATTTTGCAGACAGGGACACTGAGTTTCAGAGCAGTGAGGCAGAGCCCCGAACCAAAGTGGAGCCTCTCTGACCTCCACAGGGGTCAGAGCAGCCATGCCACACGCTCTGATGCTGCCCTGCCCCACCAGGCAGGGGGCCCACAAGGCCGGGCACAGAGAAGAGGCCTCAGAGGCCAACCTGGGCAGGAGCACCGACCCTCCTGACACTTTAATGAGGACGATTCTGAAAGCCACCGCTGGTGATAGCATACGGGTTCCTGACAGCACCCCCACTTCTTCTCTTTGTGGAGAAACACTCTGGATAGCCTAGATCCAGCCTCAGGAAGCAGGGTGGGGCCCAGGAGTGGATAGGAGGGTCCAGTGCCCCAAACCACCTGCCTCCCACTGTGCGCCCACTCCACCTGGGGCTGATCATGGCCTTGCCCTTGTGAAGGCCATGGCCTTCTCTCCCTCTGGCCAGTCTTCCATGCTGGGCCCAGCCAGGAGCTGCCTCTTCCAGGAAGCCCCCTGGATTGCTCTCCTTCAGACTCCAACCCTCTCTCTATCTTCTCTTGTGACTGCCTTTGCTGAAAGGCTGTGTTTCAGGTTCAGACTGGGGCTGCTTTGCCTGGGGGTGGGGAAGTGGAGGTCCCAGCGAGGAGAACCCCAGGGAGGTGGAGTGGGGCATGGGCCATCTGGGGGCCCCCGCCACCCATTTCAGGGGTGAAAAGCCCAGATTTCCCCAGCTTGGCCCTCTGCCTGGACAGGGGCAGGAGGAGGCAGACCCTACGCCTAGGGCTAATGGGAAGCGGGGTTGCCTGTCCACCCACCCGTCCATCTGTGCATCCCAGGGGCTCTGGGCCTTAGATGTTCACACATTGGGGAGCAGGGATTCACCAGTGTTCATTCATCAAAGGTGAGACAGGTGGGGCTTCTGCCATCAGTGCCACCTCGGTGCACAGGGAAGTCAGGGAGGGCTTCCAGGAGGAAGGGCTGCCTGATGCGGCATCGTGTGCAAGAGGCCTGGAGAGAATGTTGACTGGGGAGCAGCACGTAGCTTAACAGGGTGGGTCTGGGGATGGGGGTGGGGTTAAGGGTGGAGAGGTGTAGGGACCGTGCTGTTAGGCGGGAGGGCTATGTTCCAAGGGCACCGGGGAGCCTCAGAGGGTTTCAGGGCAGGTCCCATGGGAAGGGATAAGGCCCAGCAGGGCGGAGGAGGGGCATCGAGGAGCTGAGGCTGAGGGTGGGGAGGGTGGACGGGGAGCCTCAGCTGCACACACGCGAGAGCTGGCCACGCTCCCCTGAGCCCCTCCCCATTCTAAGCGCAGCTGCCCCTCCTGGCCGGGTCCGGGCACACCGGGCGCCTTCAGGGGCACCTCCAGGCCCTGCCTGCCCGCCTGGCCTCTTCCTCTGGTTTCCCTTTTTCTTTCTTTGGAGGCACAGGCGGCTGGGCGCTAAAGGTCCACCTCGCTGGGATAAATATTTAATAGTCAGAAGCACTTTCTAAAATGGAAAGATGGAGCTGGGCCCAGGAGGCCTGAGGGGCCCGGGCAGGGTGGGAGGTGGCGTCCCACCGTGCCCACTGCTCACCTGGTTCCTGCCCTGCGGGGAGCCGGAGGACCCAGTGTGTGTACCCGAGGGTGAGGGGCGGCGTTGGGCCCCTCCCCAGAGAGCTTGGCCGTAGACACTCGCCGGCGTGTCGCGCCCAGGGCTGCTGCTGGAGCGGTAGGCGGAGCTGTGGCTCCCAGCCGCCAGCAGAGGCGGGCTTTCCACCTTCTTAGCTGGTTGAACTGCCAGGAGTCCCGGGAAGGTCCAAGATGGGCTCCTGCCCGGACACAGCACCGGATGTGGGTGTCCATTGCCGAGAGGATGGCCGAGGCTCAGAAAGGAGCGGGCCAGGAAACCTGGGGTGGGATCCTTATTTGGGCCTCCCTGTCACAACAGTGCGGTGACAGGCTCGCTCAGCCCCGTTGTCCACTGGAGGGTCCACCCAGGTGCCGGTGTCTGCGTGGGCTGGAGGCCCCGGAGGTGAGGCCCCGCTGGGCCAGGTCAAGGCTACTTTGTTTGGGGCTCAAGCCTCCGGCTGGCTGCCCACCCCAGGGTGGGGGTCAGACCGTGGGCTGCCCATACTGGGCTCTGGGGGCCCCGCCCCTCCTACTCCTCCCCCGACCCTGGCTGGTGCCCTTGTTTCCCAAGAGCTGCCAGTGCTGCCAGACCCTTCCAGGCGGGAAGAGGGTGGCCTCCCACCCGGCACCTGAATGCAGGACCCCTCCAGGCGGCTCCTCCCGCACCCCCGCCCCGGCAGGCCTTGCTCCTGGGTGGCAGCACCTGCGGGCTCCTCCGTGACACATGCCCTGAGAATGCCACGCTTGCCCCGACCTCCTCGCCGGCGGATTCACCATCAGCCGCCCCTGGCCCCGCCCCGCCCTTTCCCACAGTGACTCCAAGGGCCTGGAGTCCTGGCGGCTCTGAGCTGCGGCTGCCGGTGCAGCGGGGGTCGGCGGACACGTGCTGGGCAGCCCGCATCCAGGCCAGGAGGTGTGGCAGCGCAGCAGCTGCCCCGGCCAGCGTCCCTTCAGCTGGCCCAGCACCTGCCTGGAGCCAGGGGCCCGGCAGGTGGGGTCCCCGGGAGCCAAGGTGGGTGGACAGGGCCTCCTCACCCAGAGCCCTTATCCGCTGGGGAGCCAGGTACACCCTGCGGGACTGACACCAGCCCAGGGGCGGGGTGAGGAGTGGCCCCCTGACTCTCGCCGCTACCGGGTCACAGTGGTCCTGACCCAGAGCCCCGTGCCAGCAGCTGACTCCTTCCCTCCCCAGCCACTTCCCATCGCCCTGGAGCTGCCCCCGCACAGCACGGCAAGGGCTGCTGGCGCTGGCCTCCTGAGGGAGCGAGTCCAGGGTCTGAGCCGGGCGGGTGGATGCTGGAGTCTGGAGAGGGCTTGTGGGGGGCGGGGTCAGAGCATAGGGTGTCGGGGAGAGTGTGGCCGAGGCCTCCTCCAGCCAGTGGGTGGGGGTGCCTGGCCACAGGAGACGGGAGCCCGGCAGAGGCTGTCACAATGGTCCAGGGCCCGGCGGGTGGCCGCAGGGGAGGTGGTAGAGGGTTCAGGAGGATGGCGGACGGCTTCATTGTGATGGAGCGCCCAGGCTCAGAGGGGACGAGGCGGGGTGGGGTGACCCTGCTCCGTGCCAGCGTCTACCCCCGCCTCCCAGCTGAGTCAGCAGGCCCGGCCCTGCCCGGGGGCGGGGCGTTTGGGGGTGTCGGTAACAGTCTGGTGGGGTGTCAAGCAGTAAACAAAGAATTCCCAGGTGAGAACTGTGTGGGCCGGTGGGGTAGGTGAGGTCACTGGCCAGCAGGCCTGGCCGGTTTCCTGTCTCAGTGTGACTAGAGTCTTTTATGACCGTTAGGTTTTCACGGGGGACAGGCCGGGGGGGCCCTGGGTGCTTTTCCTCCTTCAGGCCTCTCACCCAGTGTTCCCAGCAGTGCCGGGAACTGGCCTCGAGCTGGTGGAGCCCTCTGCCTACCCGGGAGCCCTCCGAGCGGCCGGGGGCCTTCCCCTGCTGTCACCCCACCTCAGGTCGCTCCGGGCTTCCCCTGTCCTGGTGGGGCCCGGCCTCCCAGCAGCTGCTTCCGGTGCCTGTTGCCCTCAGCAAGGAGCCCTCAGCTCTGCGGCCACCGTTGCAGGCCTGGTGTGTCTGGTGGGGGTGTAGGTGCAGGTTCGGGCTGACCCATCGCCACCCTTGAACCCCAGCCTGGGCCCCTCAGCTGTGCCAGCCTGCTCCGACCTGCTTGTGGGGTGCAGGTGCCCGCAGCCAGCTGGGCCCCACCCCACGGGGCTGAGAGGCGCAGGGCAGGGCAGCCCCCGGACCAGCAGCAGATCTGCAGATAGGCCTGCCGGGCCTGCCTGGGCTCCTGGAGCTGGGAGGGGCCTTGGAGCCAGAATCCGCGTTCTCCCGCCCCCCTCAGGGGTCCCCCACGGCAGGAGCTGGGAGTCCTGGGGGCAGAAGGGTGAGGTGACAGGAGGGGGCAGGCCCGGCAGGTGGGGTCTGGGGAGCGGGGGAGTTGGGCGACGACTGGGGAGGGGGTGGTTAAAACTGCTGGTTCCGGGGACCCACCCTCCAAGGGCATGGGCAGGGGGGCAGTGGCCAAGGCCACCTTCCCCAAGGCCACAGGCCCAGGCCGTGGGTGGGCTTGGTCTGGCCCCGCTCTGGCCTTTGTGGCCTTGGCTGTGGAAGGGGCTGGCTGTGCCCTGGGCAGTGGTCTCAGCAGAGCCTGGGGGGCCGTGCAGCACTGAGGTTCCAGAGGCAGCAGTAGCCTGTGCCCATCCTGGCTCCCTCCTGGAAGGGCCTCCGTCCCCACCTTGGGCTATGCCTCCACACCCCTCCCCTGTACCCCCAGCCCGACAGCCCTCAGCCTCTGTCCCAGGCTCGTGCACAGCCTGCCGAACGGTCCTGTGTGACATCTGAGTCTGTCCACACAGCAGGACTAGACTGGACCGGGGCGGTGTAGTGACTCACACACCCCGAGCTGGGCGGTGTCTCCTCCCCCAGTCCGGGGGCGCTCTGGGGGAGGGGCGGGGGCCTGGCCCAGCTGTGGGGGCCTGTAAGGGGACCCGCCCAGTCCCTCTGGTAGGGAGAAGGGGGCTTGGCAGGGGGCTTGGCGGGCTCTTGGCACAGCAGAGAAGGGGCCTGTGGGCGGGGCGGTGGAGGGAGGGGCTGTGGAGGCGAGGAGTGGGGAGGATGGCCAGAGGGAGCTGCAAACCTGGGACCTTCACCTCTGGGCAAGTTGGGAGGACGTCGGGCTCGGTAAGTGGCTGCGCTGTCTTCTGTGCCCACCCTGCGCCCCCTGTCCCCTGCCTTCCTGGGTTTAGCCCTGGGGCACCTGATCACCTCACCACCCAGCAGGTGGAGGGTGGGGGCACAGGGGTGGGGGGTGGCAGAGCCAGGCCGGGCATCTCCCTGACTCTGCCCTGCTTCAGCTCCAGCCGATGTTGGAGGGTGCCCAAGGGCACCAGCATGGCCATTTCAGTCCCAGGACAGGCAGATCCCCAAGGCTGGGCCGTGTGGCCTGCAGGGGGTCCTCAGGAGATGGCCGTTTGGTGCACTGGGAGCCCTGGGGGGTGGCGGGAGGGTGCTTCAGACACGCTTACCTGCAGGTGCCAGGTGGGCGGGGGGGGGGTGTCCGTGGTGGTGGGCTGCCCTGTCACAGGGTCACACCATGCTGGGCATCTAGGTGCTGGCCTTTCAGCCCAGAGAGAAGGAGACTCGGGCCCGCTGGTCCTGTTGGGGTGGACAGGAGGTGGGGATGCTCCTTTCGGCTGCCGGGCCCAGGCAGGTGGTGGACTGGTGGGCCTGCTTCCGGTCTCGGTGTCTCCAGGTGCAGGAGGAGAAGCGCCGGGCCCACCTGCTGCCCCTCCCAGCCCTCGAGACCCCGCTGCGCCCTCAGGCTGGGCGGGACTCACCTTCCCTTCCTCTGCCCACCTGTGCCCAGCACTAGCGTTCACCTAGTGGGGGCCGGGCTCTGAACGTTTGTGAGACTGCTCTAGGGACCAGGGACCAGGCAGCGGCCAGAGATGATGACAGGGTGGCCAAGCGGAGGAAACTGCATGTGGAAAGGACAGAGGTCGGGGCAGAGCCTGCTCTGGAGCTCAGCTCCGGAGGTCTGGGGCCCAGGCAGCAGCGGTGCAGACTGGGGAGGCTGCCGATGTTGGCGGGCCAGGAGGACTGACAGGCCGGAGAGGGCGATGGGAAAACTGGTTGCTGCTGCGGCTGCAGTGGCAGTGGCCGCGGGGCGGGTGAGGAGTGCTGGCCCCCAGGCCCGGGCAGGCCGAGGCTGGTTCCTGGGCCCTCCCGAAGCCTTGGAGGCAGAGCAGGAGGCTGGGATGCCCCCCTGTGCAGCAGGCTCATCTTGGGAAATGCTGGGGAGGCGGGGCGGGCCCTCGGCTGCCCGTGGGTGTTGCTTCAGAAAGTCTGACCGTCTCATGACAAGTCAGCCGAGCTCGGCACTTTCCTCGTGGGGTTCCAGGATGGGGTGAGGCCGAGCGTCCCGTGCGCCCCTGTGGGCACCAGCATCCCCCGAGGAGGGAGCCTACATCCGGGGCTCCCACTCTCTCGGCTCCCTGGGCCGGCCGGGGGCCTCAGCTGAGGCTGTGCACGTTCACACACACACCCAGCACAAGCACGAACACCCCGTGAGCAGACGCCCTCGTGCTCATAAACACACACGCGCACGCGCACCCAAGGCTGGACACTCAGGCCACTATCTAGGGCCCTCCTTTGCTCGTAGCTCTCCTCCCCACCACTCTCACAGTCCCCCAGCCCCACCGCTGCCCTCGTGACACACCAACTTGCGCCCACGCCCGGCCCCACTTGGAGGCTGGAGCTGGGCCCTGGCAGCGGCCAGTTTGGATGCAAACTTGGGTTCTGTTTAAGCAAAACTGCCACACCCACGAGTGGCCCTGCTCTGGGCCCCCTAAGAAGCCCCAGTTGGCTGGGGGCTGGCGGGAGAGGCCCCAACTCAGTCCGGGGCCCAAAGGGCAAGGTGAGTATGGGGAAGTCATCCAGGCAAATGCCCCCTTTCTGCACCCCCTCCACCAGGTCCCCCTCAGCCAGCATCGCACATCTCGGCTCTGCCCCCTCCATAGACTCACTTCCTGGAGGTCCCACCCCAGAATATTACAATTCCCAGGAGCGAAGCTTTTCAGCTGGCCTGGTGCCAACCACGCCCCGCACCCAAGGCCCCCGGTAGGTAGTGTTTGAGGCCATGGAAGAGTTAGGGTGAGGGGCTGGATGGACACGTAGCCCAACCAGGGTGCTGGGGCCACAGCAGGGCCTTGAGCCTCGAGGACGGGGGGAAGGGCATTTGGCGACGTACCAGGCGCCAGCATGTCACCTCCACATCCTTCTCTGTAAAGTGGGGCTTTGGTGACCTTATTTTATTAGTCATTATTCGAGGCGACTGCTGGGTCTGGGCTATCTGTGGGGCCAAGGCCAGGCCAGGCAGGCTGTTAGGACACCTCCCTTGCACTCAGGGGGTGGGGCCCTCAGGACATGGGGACTGTCAGGACAGTGCTCTGGGGGGTGCTTGAGTGCCTCCTTTTCCCTCCCCAGGGGCACGTCTGAGGCTGGCAGGGCTGCTGGCGGCCTTGCCCTGTGGCAGGCAGGATTTCCTCCTTCCTGTTTGTGCATCTCGGCCAGGCTCCAGCCAGCCTGGGGCTCTGTCCCAAGGGTGCAGAGGGACCCGCCGGGCATCTTCCCAGCGGTCTGACCTTGGGCGAGGCCTGTCCCCGCCTCCCCGAGCCCCGCTTTCTGTTCCTACCTCGGGTGTAGGGCTCTTGCACCCAAGCAGGTGGCTGGGAGGGCAGGACTGGGCCGGGTGGGGGCCAAGAGGCAGGCGCGGTGGTCCAGCTGGAGCAGGGCTGGCTGAGCCTCCCCCGTCCCCAGGTTCCCGGCTGTTAACACCTTTCCTCACCCCTGCCCTGGAGCGGATCTGGGGGTACGGCTTCTCAGGGCCCGGGTGTCCCCGCCCGAATTCGGGACCTTCCACCGCACCGCCCCCGACACACAGCGCCCAGCCCAAGGCCCCGCTGGCTGGCGCGACCGCACAGCCGCTCGGGGTCCCATCCTCCAGCAGCCGCGGTCCAGAGCCTTCCCAGGTCTGGGCGGACCGCCGCCCTCGCCCCCAGGGACACACCTGCCTGCCCCGCGCGGAGGGCAGTCCGGGCCTTGCCTTGCGGTGACTCAGAGAAAGCTGTGGGGCTCAGGGGAGGCCGGGCTGCCTTTCTGGGCGCGTCCGCGCAGCTCCGCAGACCTCCTCGCCGCTCTGCCGGCTGCCCCAGCCCCGAGCCCAGGCCGGTGGGGACCCTCCGACACCCCCAGCCGGTCACAGGGCGAGAGAGGCAGCCCCGCAATGACCGGTCCCGGGATGGCCGGGGTGGGAGCGCGGCCACCCTGGACTCCGCCCGCCGCGTCTAGTCCCCGCGCAGCCCCGCGGGCTGAGCCCCCTCGGGCCAGTGGCTTCCCCTCCCCCAGCCTCAGATTCCTCGTTGCTCACCCACAGCGCGCCCACTTTGCGGCTGGGGGTGAGGGTCTCGGCAGAACTGGAAGGGGAACTGCGGCCGGAGAGAGTGAGGTCAGCTGCCGTTGCCCTTGGCTTCCGCGCAGGGCAGCGGGCTCGGTGGGGGACAGGCTTTGATTGCCACTGCTCCCGGGGGCGGGGCCTGAATCAGCCTGGGACTCGCTCCCCCCGCCCCGCCGCGCTCCCCCCCCCCCCCCGCCCCTCCGCCTCCTCCACAACCTCCTCTCCGCCCACCTCCCACTCCCTGCGGTCCCTCTGGGCTTCTGGGTGGGCAGAGTAGCCCTCTGACATCCATGGGGAAATCAGGGCTCAGAGAAGGGACAGGCTTGCTCAGGGTCACACAGCAAATTGGCCAGGGGGTAGCAGCCAAACCTGCACCCCGCCAGGACTGGGCTTCCCCCGTGTGTTCCACGGGGGCTGGGACGCGCCTGGTGCCCATGCCGGCTGCCCGGCCCGTGGGACAGGGATTCCCTCCCGGCTCTGAGCCCTGCTGGCTGCGGTGGGTTGGGAGTGGGCACCCGTGTCCCCTCCTCACCAGCAATGCAGTCACAGACGCAGACGGTGTGGCTGAGCCCAGGGCCAGACCTAGTGTGAGATCCTGGGCTGCTTCTCCTGGAATACTGAGGACAATTCTGGGGGCGCTGGGCCCGGAGGTGCCTGTGGACCGGTTTTAAGGAAGGGCTTTTGTTGCTGAACCATCACAGGGCTATTGCGGAGCCTGTTTCCCCTTGCGCGGTGCTCGCAGTTATTTCTCCAGGAATATGTCCAATCCCTCTACATTTTCAGATTTATTGGCATAAAGTTTATAATTTCCTCATTTCAATTTTATGTAGAATTGAAACAGTTTTTGGGAAAGGTACAAATCGTATGTGTGTAGCTGGATGCATTTTCCCAAAGTGGCCACACTGGTGTAACCAGTGCCCCTTATCCTCACCAGAGGCCTCTCCCCCGCTGGCCTGCCCCCTCCCAAAGGGCTTGCAGCACCAGTGCACCTGTGAACTGCGCGCAGCGGGTTCTGCCTGAGCTCTTTATGTCTAGCTCTATTGCAGCACTAAGTTTGGGAAATTCACCCACACTGTCTGTGGACGCAGTTCATCGGACAGAGACTCCCAAGTCTTTTTCGTTCTACTGTTTTTTTTGGCGGTGCTGCACATCATGTGGGATCTTACTTCCCGACCAGGGGTCGAACCCGTGTCCCCTGCATTGGATTCTTAACCACGGTGCCACCAGGCAAGTCCCTAATTTAATAATTTTAACAATTAGTTGTTTCCTTTAAGGCTAGTGCTGTCTGTGTCCTGGTTAAGAATTGTTTCCCTATCCCCAGTGTCATTTTGGTTTATCTTCTGGAAACTGTATCGTTAAACTTTGGATCTGCAATCCACATGGAATTGATACTTCCTGGGGCTGACCTAGGGGTCGATATCAATATTATTCCCTGTGAATTTCCAGTGGACCCCACACTGCTGACTGAAAAGATCATTACTTTCCCACAGCGCTATATCTGTATGAGTCTGGTTCCGGGACCTTTGTTTTGTGCCATTGGTTTTATTAATAATTTGCATTTCCCTGACGACTAAAGAAGTTGACCATCCTTTCCGTGCTTACTGGTACATCTTCTTTTGTGAAGTGTCTGTTTAAATCTTTTGCCCACTTTTAATTGAGGTTTTTTTTATTTTTTGTCTTTTTCTATTGATTTGCAGAAATTCTTCTGGATGCAAGTTCTTTGTCGGATATATTGAATTTGCCTTTTCATTTTCTAAAGAATGTCTTTCAAGACTAGAAGTATTTAATTATGATGAAATATATTGATCAGATTTTCTTTTATGATTCACACTTTTGTATCCTGCCTAAGAAAACACTGCCTCCCCGCCAAGGTGGTGAAGAATTTCTCCTGTGTTTTCTTCTAGAAGTTTTAAGTTTTACATTTAGCTCTATGATTCATTTTGAGTTAATTTTTACATGTGCTATGTTGTAAGGGTCTAGGGTTTTTTTCCCCAAATAAATATCTACTTGTCCCAGCACCATTGCTGAAAAGACTATTATTTTTCTATTGAAATAACTTGGCTGCTTTGTCAAAAGTTAACTGATCTTACAAAGTGTGGGACCATTCTGGACTTCCTATTCGTTTTCACTGATATTTGTGGTTATACTGTACCGTCTTGATTCCGTTGAGAGTCAGAGAAAATACCTAGCTGATTTGAAATGGTCTTAATTATTTTAAATTTACTGAGACATTTAAATGAGCTAGCCTATGATCTATCTTGGTGAATGTCCCATGTGCACTTAAGATGAATGTGTGCTCTGCTCTTGTCAGGAGGGGTGATCTCCGCCGTGGCCTCATTGGTTGATGGGTGGATCAGTGTTCTTACCTATTCTGTCTTGTAAGGTTATCGATTACTGAGAGGAATGTTACAATCTCTACTGTAATTGTGGATTTGTCTTTTTTGTCCTTTCATTTTTGCTAGCTTTCACTTCAGTGCTTTTAGCCTCTGTTACTAGGTATATACAGACTTAGGTTTGTTATTATTTTTTTTTATGAATTGTGCCCTTTATTATTATGAAATGATTAGTTTTTGCACTGTATGTATTTTTTATTTCCTTTTCTTTTAACTTCTTTTTGTTTATAGTCCATTTCTCCTAGATAGCATGTAGTCAGGTCTTGCTTTTTAAATTTAATCTGATAATCTCTACCTTTTTGATTGGAATTTTAAGTCCTTTTATATTTAATGTATTGTCAAAATGGCTGGTTTAAATCCTACCATCTTGCTAATTGCTTTCTATTTTATTCCATCCATCCTTTGCTCCTCTTTCCCTGGTTCCTTGTCTTGTTTTAGAATTAATTAAATATATACACAGGTATATAATTACTTAATAACATATATTACATATATAAATATAAATTTTGTATCTATAAATGAATATAGATGTATACGTTATATATAATTAATTATATATTAACTTTATATATTAATGTAAATTATTTATATACATTATATATATGTATAAAACAACGTGTATTTTTAGTATTGCATTTTATTTCCACTACTGACTTACTAGCTACACATCTTTTTCATCTTTTTTTAAAATAAATTTATTTATTTCATTTATTTATTTTTGGCTGCATTGGGTCTTCATTGCTGCGCACGGGCTTTCTCTAGTTGCGGTGAGCGGGGCACTCTCTTCATTGCGGTGCGTGAGCTTCTCATTGCGGTGGCTTCTCTTGTTGTGGAGCATGGGCACTAGGTGCACGGGCTTCAGTAGTTGTGGCTCACAGGTTCTAGAGTGCAAGCTCAGTAGTTGTGGCACATGGGCTTAGTTGCTCTGTGGCATGTGGGATCTTCCTGGGCCAGGGCTTGAACCCATGTCCCCTGCACTGGCAGGCGGATTCTTAACCACTGTGCCACCAGGGAAGTCCCTATTTTGCCTTTATTTTTGAAGGACAGTTTGCTAGATGTAGAATTCATGGTTAACAAAGTTTTTCTTTCAGCAATTTGAATATACTGTTCCGCTTTTTTCTAGCTTCTGTGGTGTTGACTAGTAATTGTATTGCTGTACTGGTAAATGTGATGGGCCACTTCTCTCTTGTTGCTTTCAAATTTTTCTCTTTCCCTTGAACATTTTGATGTGATTGTCCAGGTCTGGATCCCTTTGTGTTTATCCTACTGGGGTTTGTTGAGCTTCTGAGATCCATAGATTGTTTTTAGCCATTATTCTTTCAAACATTTTTTCCTGCCTCTCTCTCTCTCTCTCTCTCTCGTTTCCTTCTGAGACTTCAACTACACATATATTGGTGTTCTTAATGTCATCTCACAGATCTCTGAGGCTCTATTCATTTTCCTTCAATCCTTTTCCCCTTGTTCTTCAAATTGGTTAATTTCTATCAATCTACAAGTTTTTTTGTTTTGTTTGGTCATTTTTTGTTTTTTCTGGCTGCACTGTGTGTCTTGAGGGATCTTAGTTCCCCAACCAGGGATTGAACCTGCGCCCTGGCAGTGAAAGTGCCGAGTCCTAACCACTGGACTGCCAGGGAATTCCCCTAACCTACAAGTTTTTTGCTTCCTTCCACTGGCATCTCAGCCCTCTATTGAGCCCCTCTAGGAAACTTTCAACTTCAGAGTTTCCATTTGGCTTTTTTCTTTTTTCTTAATATAATTTCTATTTCTTTATGACATTCTTTCTTCATTGGGCCATTGTCATCATATTTTTCATTAATTCTTTAAACATGGTCTCCTTCACTTTTTTGAATAAATTTATGAATGTTGCTTTGGAGTCTGTGCCGAATTCAACAGCTGTGGACATTCGAAGATTGTTTCCATTAACTGCTCTGCTCCTCAGTGTGGATCCTACCTGCTTGATTCTGTACATGTCATGTAGTTTTCTATTGAACGCTGGACATTATTATAGTAACTCTGGATCCTGACTCTCCCCGTCAGGGTGGTAGTTATTGCTTTGTTTGTGTGTTTGTTTAGTAACTTTCTGTGACTAACTCTGTGAAGCCATCTACTTTGTCTGTCCTGGCTCACTGCCATCACACCTGATCTCACACTCTCCCTGGCTCAGGGGCTGTGTGTCCTCCCCCGACCCCTGCATGTGCTCCCAGACCCAGGGTCCAGGGTTACACCACCTCTGTGGTACACAGCCTCTCCTGGGCCCCTGCCCCCAGCTCCACCCTCTGCTCTGCCCACCTGCAAGCCTCCACTGACTCCTCCTTTCCCTTTGCAGCGTCTGGCCGGCAGTTGCAGCCTGAAGAGCCAGATGCAGAAACCGCGGAGGACCAGTCCGTAAGTGAGGTCCAGGGAGGATGTGCCCCACTCGTAGCCCCCACCCCCTCCTTTCCTGGACTTGAGCAGAGCCCAAGTGGCTGAGGGTGGCCTGATTCTCTCCTCCTGCCAGGTGACGGAAGGGTCTGTGGATGAGATCATTCGGCCCCGGCCACAGGGGTCCTCGCCCGTCTACGAGTACGTGACTGAGGGCGCCGGCTTCGGACTCCCGGTAAGCCTGCTCCACAGACAGCCAGAGGCTCGGGGAAGGCTCGGGTGTGCGGCCGCAGGTGACCACGCCTCCTGCATCCCCCGTGTGGGCACCTCACGCTGGCACCTGTGCAGCCACACTGCCCTGCCACAGCGGCGTCCTCTCGGCTGTCCTCTCTGACTCCTCGGTCCTCCTTGGAGCCCTCCCATCAGCTGGCCAGGACGCACTTGAGATGGCACACGTGTGTGTGTGTGGGGAACAGACCTCGTGCTCCTGCGTGCGACGGGACAGAGGATATGTGCACACACGTGCCCTCTCTGACGAGGAGACATAGACAGGGTCCCGCGGCCACCCCTGGAGACACCTGGGGGAAGGCACGGACTAGGCGTGTTTACTGAAGGCCTCATTCTTTCTTCAGAATTGTTTACGTACTTACTTCTTTTGGCCGTGCCGTGCGGCGGCATGTGGGATCTTAGTTCCCTGACCAGGGATCGAACCCGTGCCCCCTGCAGTGGAAGCACGGAGTCCTAACCACTGGACCGCCAGGGAAGTCCCAAAGGCCTCCTTCTTGTACTGTTTCTTTTTTGCCCCCTCTACTTGCGGACACGGGGGCTGGGCCCTGTGGGAATCACAAAGGCCCAGAGTCACCTTCCCCCTGGAGGAACTCAGCTCCCCCTGCACACAGCACACTCTGGGGGACCTAGCCCCTGAGCTGGGGCCTCCCCGAGTCCCTCCCGTCCCCTGGGCAGGGGCAGGTTGGTGACCCGCTGTCTGTCGCTGCTGCAGGAAGACACGCCAAGGAGGCGGAGGTCCTGGTGGAAGCGGGATTCGGGGGACTCGCAGACGCTTTCCAGGATGAGCCTGGGTGTGCCAGGAGCTGATGTGGGGGGGCGGCCCGTCCACACGGGCTCCGGCGGGGGAAGCCAGGGCCAGAGCGAGAAGGCGAGGAGCCGGAAAGCCGGCAGTGTGGCCCTGTGCCCTGCGGACGGGCGTGCCACCTCCCTCATCAGGCCCGGGGGTGGGTAGGGGCTCCGGAACACTGGTCCAGGCCGGCCCCCAGACCCCTCTGCTCTCACGGTGAAGGGCCCAGACTGCTGACCAGATGGACCGGGCGCACGGACCTCAGTGTTCTCAGCTGTACAGTGGGTACGGCTGCTGCGTCCAGGGCCACGGAAGGGCTGGGCTCTGTAGGCTCCCAGCCAGGAGGGTGCGCTGCCTGCTGTCACTGGTGGCCCCAGCAATCCTAACTCTCTCCCAGACCCAGAGGAGCTGTCGTGTCCGAGGCCAGGCTGGCCCTGCCGCTTCCGGTCTTTTCCTCAGCGTTTATGGCCCTCCTTGGTCTGAGCACCAGCTGCCTCGTATGTAACTGGTGCTCGGCGTGAGGGCGGCGGTGAGCCAGGAGCTGATGAAGGAGCGCTTTGGAGTGAGGGCGGCGGTGAGCCAGGAGCTGATGAAGGAGCGCTTTGGCCACGTGCAGGCAGAAGACCCTCCCCGCTGCTTGTCGAGCCCCGCTGGGCCCGGACGGTCGGGGCCGGGCTGCTCCTGAGTCCTGGCAGGAGGGGTCGGGGACAGGGGAGGCTGCTCCCAGCTGAGACGGCGGCAGCTGGCTTCCCCCAGAGCCTGGACCCCGTGCCCGGGCTCAGCTGCCCAATGACGGAGGACTCCGGGGTCCCTGGCCTCAGGGGAGGCAGCCTCCCAGCAGCCATGCCCACTGTGGGGCGGGCGTATCCTCACTGGGGCCCGATGTGCTTCTAGTCCACGCAGGAGGCGATGGAGGGGACACTGAAGACCAAGGTGGAGGCCGGAGCCAGTGGCTACCTTGTCACGGGCGGCGGGGACCAGGGGATCTTTGTCAAGCAGGTGCTGAAGGAGTCCTCAGCTGCCAAGCTCTTCAGCCTGAGAGAAGGTGCCACGGCCCCACCCCACGTCCCCATGGTCCCCCATCCCCACGTCCCGTGGTCCCCATCCCCACGTCCCCGTGGTCCCCCATCCCCACGTCCCCGTGATCCCCCATCCCCACGTCCCGTGGTCCCCCATCCCCACATCCCGTGGTCCCGTCAGGATCGGGTGGGGCCTGAGGGGGACGGGCCACAGTGGACTCAGCATGGCCCCATCTCCACGTCCCCGTGGTCCCATCAGGATCGGGTGGGGCCTGAGGGGGACGGGCCACAGTGGACTCAGCATGGCCCCATCCCCACGTCCCCGTGGTCCCCCATCCCCATGTCCCGTGGTCCCCCATCCCCACGTCCCCATGGTCCCATCAGGATCGGGTGCCACGACCCCACCCCACGTCCCGTGGTCCCATCAGGATCGGGTGCCACGACCCCACCCCCACGTCCCCGTGGTCCCGTCAGGATCGGGTGGGGCCTGAGGGGGACGGGCCACAGTGGACTCAGTTGAGTCCCTAGAGACTACCTAGCCGTGTCCGGGCTGGGGCCACCCGCTCTGACAGGTTTTCTGCTTGGAAATGGGGGCTCCTTCCCACCCGGGGCTCAAGAGAAGGAAGGGGCCGGGCAGCCTGAGCAGGGTCGCCTCCTCGGTCACGCACCCCTGTGGACCCCTCCCGTGAGGCCCGACGAGGTCCGGGGCACTGAGGTGCGGGGACCGCTCTGTCTTCGTCTAGGGGATCAGCTGCTCAGCACAACCATATTCTTTGACGACATTAAATACGAAGACGCTCTCAAAATCCTCCAGTACTCAGAGCCGTACAAGGTTCAGTTCACAGTCAGGCGGCAGCTTCCCGCCTGGGAGGACGAGGAGGGAGCTTCCGGCGGCGCTCCGCGTGGCTCGAGGGGCAGCAAGAAGCAGGTGCGCTTGCATGGCCGGGTGCCCAGGCTGAGGCTGGGAGGGGACCCCCACTGCCCCCTCCCGTCCCCGGAGCCCCTGCCTTCGACTCCCTGTACGGCGGCCCAAAAGGTGCTCTCTCCCTGTTTCAGGACCAGGATATCGCCGAAGGGCGCACGGAGACCCCCACGGAGACGCTGCAGGAGGATGGAGACCAGGAGAGGCTCATCTCCAAGCCCAGGGAGGGCAGAGGCAGGCAGCCCCAGAGGGAGCGGCTCTCCTGGCCCAAATTCCAAGCTCTGAAGAGCAAGCGTGGGCCAGGGCCCCGGAGGTCGCACAGCTCCTCGGAGGCCAGCGAGCGAGGGGACGTGCCTGACCTGTCCCCCACGAGCACAGACACGGAGGCCCAGCTCCCGGAAGCAGGGCCAGGCAGGCAGCGGAAGAAAAGCTTCCCGAACCTGAGATTCCGGGTGGGCTCAGGGAAGGGGCTGTCGGGCAGGGGAGCCCACGGGGGGACAGTCCAGGCTGGGGTCCTGGTGGAGACAGGGCCCCGGGATTCCGGGCGAGAGGCCTCCAGGGCTGCCGCCCATGGCGGGAGAGAGGACAGGACGGCAGGGGTGCCAGAGGCCGCCGAGCCCCCCACGGAGCCCGGCCTCCCCACTGAGGGAGCCCCCGGGGAAGGGGCCGGCCCAGCACCCAGACCCCGAAGAAAGACAAAAGAGGCCAAGGACAGGGGGGAGACTGTGCCCCAGGGAAACGCCGGGCTGGGCCCAGCGCCAGGACAGAGCAGGAAGGGGGCCGGGGAAGGCACGCAGTCGCTGGAGCTCGGCATTGCCAGGCTGTCTCTGCAAGACTCAGCAGACCAAGGCATCCACCAAAACCACCAACCAGAATTCCATGTCCGCATACCCACTTTAAAGACACCCAAGTTTGGACTTTACAAAGAAAAAGTGCTCGAGAAAGAAGGAGCCGCGACAGCTCTCCAGCAGGGACCACGGCAGAGAAGGGTCTCTGCTGAGGGCACGGAGGCCAAGGGGGAGGATGCAGGGGAAGCAGAAAAGCACAGGCCCAGACAACCCCCAGTCCATCCGCCAGCGCAAGAGGGAGGAGCAACGGAGGAAGATGCAGCCCAGAAGAGAGACGAGGACAGCAAGGGCGGGGGCCCGCACACGGACGAAAAGGAGGGGAAGATGAAAATGCTAAGGTTCAAGCTGCCCTCCTTTGGGTGGTCGCCAGCGAAGGAGGCAAAAGGAGACAAAGCGACACAACTCCAGGAAACAGAGAAGGAAAAGGAGAGCAGCATCACAGTAGAAACGTTAGAGACGGATGTGAAAGGCCAAGGTGGACTAGAGCGAGACAGCAAGTTCCAAATGCCCAGGTTCAAGATGCCGTCCTTCAGGGTGTCAGCGCCCAGCAAGTCCGTCCAGGCCGCCGTGGAGGTGTCCGTGCCCAAGGCCCAGGCCGAAGTGACCCTGACCTCGGTGCAGGCCGACGTCAAGACCAGTGACCTTAGGATTGAGCAGCTCTCTGCCGAGCTGGAGGTCAAGGCCACTGAAGTGGGCGTGAAGCTCCCGGAGGGCCACCATCCCAAAGCGGAGCCCAAGGAAGCAGTAGCGGGAATCGGACTCAAGGGCCACCTGCCCAAGGTGCAGATGCCCAGCATCAAGGCCCCCCAGGTGGACATCAAGGGACCCAAACTGGACCTGAAGGACGCCAAGGGCGAGGTGACGGCCCACGACGTGGAGGTGTCACTGCCCAGCGTGGAGGTGGACACCCAGGCCGCAGGTACCAAGCTGGAGGGCGACATGTCCCTGGGGGACAAGGAGGTGGCCGCCAGAGACAGCAAGTTCAAAATGCCCAAGTTCAAGATGCCGTCTTTTGGTATGTCAGCGCCCAGCAAGTCCGTCCAGGCTGCCATGGAGGTGTCCGTGCCCAAGGCCCAGGCCGAGGTGACCCGGCCCTCGGTGCAGGCCGACGTCAAGACCAGTGACTTCAGCATCGAGCTGCCCTCCTCCAAGCTGGAGGTCAAGGCCGCCGAGGTGGGCCTGAAGCTCCCGGAGGGCCACCTTCCCGAAGTGGAGCCCACGGAAGCGGCAGCTGTAATTGGACTCAAGGGCCACCTGTCCAAGGTGCAGATGCCCAGCATCAAGGTGCCAAAGGTGGACATCAAGGCCCCCCAGGTGGACATCAAGGGGCCCAAACTGGACCTGAAGGACGCCAAAGGCGAGGTGACGACCCCCGACATGCAGGTGTCGCTGCCTAGCGTGGAGGTGGACACCCAGGCCGCGGGCATCATGCTGGCGGGCGATGTGTCCCTTGGGGACAAGGAGGTGGCCACCAGAGACAGCAAGTTCAAAATGCCCAAGTTCAAGATGCCGTCTTTCGGGGTGTCAGCGCCCAGCAAGTCCGTCCAGGCCGCCATGGAGGTGTCCGTGCCCAAGGCCCAGGCCGAAGTGACTCTGCCCTCGGTGCAGGCCGATGTCAAGACCAGTGACATCAGCATCGAGCTGCCCTCCACGGAGCTGGATGTCAAGGCTGCCGAGGTGGGCGTGAAACTCCCAGAGGGCCACCTTCCCGAAGCAGAGATGAAGGAAGCAGTGGCGGGAATCGGACTCAAGGGCCACCTGCCCAAGGTGCAGATGCCCAGCATCAAGGTGCCCAAGGTGGACATCAAGGGCCCCCAGGTGGACATCAAGGGGCCTAAACTGGAATTGCAGGACGCCAAGGGCGAGGTGACGACCCCCGACGTGGAGGTGTCACTGCCCAGCGTGGAGGTGGACAGCCAGGTCGCGGACAGCAAGCTGGCGGGCAAAGTGTCCCTTGGGGACAAGGAGGTGGCCGCCAGAGACAGCAAGTTCAAAATGCCCAAGTTCAAGATGCCATCCTTCGGGCTGTCAGCGCCCAGCAAGTCCGTCGAAGCCTCCTTGGAGGGGTCTGGGCTCAAGACTCAGGCCGAGGTGACCCTGCACTCGGTGCAGGGCGACATCAAGACCAGTGACCTCAGCATTGAGCTGCCTTCCGCCGAGCTGGATGTCAAGGCCGCCGAGGTGGGCGTGAAGCTCCCGGAGGGCCACCTTCCCGAAGCGGAGCCCAAGGAAGTGGCAGCGGGAATCGGACTCAAGGGCCACCTGCCCAAGGTGCAGATGCCCAGCATCAAGGTGCCCAAGGTGGACATCAAGGGGCCCAAACTGGACCTGAAGGAGGCCAAGGGTGAGGTGACGGTCCCTGACGTGGAGGTGTCGCTGCCCAGCGTGGAGGTGGACACCAAGGCCGCGGGCATCATGCTCGCGGGCGATGTGTCCCTTGGGGACAAGGAGGTGGCCGCCAGAGACAGCAAGTTCAAAATGCCCAAGTTCAAGATGCCATCCGTTGGGGTGTCAGCGCCCAGCAAGTCTGTCAAGGCCACCGTGGAGGTGTCCGTGCCCAAGGCCCAGGCCAAGGTGACCCGGCCCTCGGTGCAGGCCGACGTCAAGACCAGTGACCTCAGCATCGAGCTGCCCTCCTCCAAGCTGGAGGTCAAGGCCGCCGAGGTGGGCCTAAAGCTCCCAGAGGGCCACCTTCTCGAAGCGGAGTCCACAAAAGCGGCAGCTGAAATTGGACTGAAGGGCCACCTGTCCAAGGTGCAGATGCCCAGCATCAAGGTGCCCATGGTGGACATCAAGGGGCCCAAACTGGACCTGAAGGACCCCAAGAGCGAGGTGACGACCCCCTATGTGGAGGTGTCGCTGCCCAGCGTGGAGGTGGACACCCAGGCCGCGGGCACCAAGCTGGAGGGCGATGTGTCCCTTGGGGACAAGGAGGTGGCCGCCAGAGACAGCAAGTTCAAAATGCCCCAGTTCAAGATGCCGTCCTTCGGGGTTTCATCACCCAGCAAGTCCGCCGAAGCCTCCTTGGACGGGTCTGGCCCCAAGGACCAGGCTGAGGTGACCCTGCCCTCGGTGCAGGCCGACGTCAAGATCAGTGACCTCAGCATCGAGCTGCCCTCCACCGAGCTGGATGTCAAGGCTGCCGAGGTGGGCCTGAAGCTCCCGGAGGGCCACCTTCCAGAAGCGGAGCCCACGGAAGCGGCAGCTGAAATTGGACTCAAGGGCCACCTGTCCAAGGTGCAGATGCCCAGCATCAAGGTGCCCAAGGTGGACATCAAGGGGCCCAAACTGGACCTGAAGGACGCCAAGAGCGAGGTGACGGTCCCTGATGTGGAGGTGTCTCTGCCCAGCGTGGAAGTGGACAGCCAGGCTGCGGACATCATGCTGGCGGGCGATGTGTCCCTTGGGGACAAGGAGGTGGCCGTTACGGACAGCAAGTTCAAAATGCCCAAGTTCAAAATGCCATCCTTCGGGGTGTCAGCGCCCAGCAAGTCCGTCGAAGCCTCCTTGGAGGGGTCTGGGCTGAAGACTCAGGCCGAGGTGACCCTGCCCTCGGTGCAGGGCGACGTCAAGACCAGTGATCTCAGCATCGAGCTGCCTTCCGCCAAGCTGGATGTCAAGGCCGCCGAGGTGGGCCTGAAGCTCCCGGAGGGCCACCTTCCCGAAGCGGAGCCCACGGAAGCGGCAGCGGGAATCGGACTCAAGGGCCACCTGTCCAAGGTGCAGATGCCCAGCATCAAGGTGCCCAAGGTGGACATCAAGGGGCCCAAACTGGACCTGAAGGAGGCCAAGGGTGAGGTGACGGTCCCTGACGTGGAGGTGTCGCTGCCCAGCATGGAGGTGGACACCAAGGCTGCGGGCATCATGCTCGCGGGTGATGTGTCCCTTGGGGACAAGGAGGTGGCCGCCAGAGACAGCAAGTTCAAAATGCCCAAGTTCAAGATGCCATCCGTTGGGGTGTCAGTGCCCAGCAAGTCTGTCAAGGCCGCCATGGAGGTGTCCGTGCCCAAGGCCCAGGCCAAGGTGACCCGGCCCTCGGTGCAGGCCGACGTCAAGACCAGTGACCTCAGCATCGAGCTGCCCTCCTCCAAGCTGGAGGTCAAGGCCGCCGAGGTGGGCCTGAAGCTCCCGGGAGGCCACCTTTCAGAAGCAGAGTCCACAGAAGCGGCAGCGGGAATCGGACTCAAGGGCCACCTGTCCAAGGTGCAGATGCCCAGCATCAAGGTGCCCAAGGTGGACCTCAAGGGGCCCAAACTGGACCTGCAGGACGCCAAGGGCGAGGTGACGACCCCCGATGTGGAGGTGTCACTCCCCAGCGTGGAGGTGGACAGCCAGGTCGCGGACTGCAAGCTGGTGGGCGATGTGTCCCTTGGGGACAAGGAGGTGGCCGTCACAGACAGCAAGTTCAAAATGCCCAAGTTCAAAATGCCATCCTTCGGGGTGTCAGCGCCCAGCAAGTCCGTCGAAGCCTCCTTGGAGGGGTCTGGGCTCAAGACTCAGGCCGAGGTGACCCTGCCCTCGGTGCAGGGCGACGTCAAGACCAGTGACCTCAGCATTCAGCTGCCTTCCGCCGAGCTGGAGGTCAAGGCAGCCGAGGTGGGCCTGAAGCTCCCGGAGGGCCACCTTCCCGAAGTAGAGCCCAAGGAAGCGGCAGCGGGAATCGGACTCAAGGGCCACCTGTCCAAGGTGCAGATGCCCAGCATCAAGGTGCCCAAGGTGGACCTCAAGGGGCCCAAACTGGACCTGAAGGATGCCAAGGGCGAGGTGACGACCCCCGACATGGAGGTGTCGCTGCCCAGCGTGGAGGTGGACACCCAGGCTGCGGGCACCAAGCTGGAGGGCGATGTGTCCCTTGGGGACAAGGAGGTGGCCACCAGAGACAGCAAGTTCAAAATGCCCAAGTTCAAGATGCCGTCCTTCGGGGTGTCAGCGCCCAGCAAGTCTGTCCAGGCCGCCATGGAGGTGTCTGTGCCCAAGGCCCAGGCCGAAGTGACCCTGCCCTCGGTGCAGGCCGACGTCAAGACCAGTGTCCTTAGCATCGAGCAGCCCTCCACCGAGCTGGATGTCAAGGCTGCCGAGGTGGGCGTGAAACTCCCGGAGGGCCAACTTCCCGAAGTGGAGCCCAAGGAAGCAGTGGCGGGAATCGGACTCAAGGGCCACCTGTCCAAGGTGCAGATGCCCAGCATCAAGGTGCCCAAAGTGGACATCAAGGCCCCCCAGGTGGACATCAAGGGGCCTAAACTGGACCTGAGGGACGCCAAAGGCGAGGTGACGACCCCCGACATGGAGGTGTCGCTGCCCAGCGTGGAGGTGGACACCAAGGCCGCGGGCATCATGCTGGCGGGTGATGTGTCCCTTGGGGACAAGGAGGTGGCCGCCAGAGATAGCAAGTTCAAAATGCCCAAGTTCAAGATGCCGTCCTTCGGGGCGTCAGTGCCCAGCAAGTCCGTCCAGGCCGCCATGGAGGTGTCTGTGCCCAAGGCCCAGGCCAAAGTGACCCTGCCTTCAATGCAGGCCGACGTCAAGAACAGTGTTAGCATCGAGCTGCCCTCCACCGAGCTGGATGTCAAGGCTGCCGAGGTGGGCATGAAACTCCCGGAGGGCCACCTTCCCGAAGCAGAGATGAAGGAAGCAGTGGCGGGAATCGGACTCAAGGGCCACCTGCCCAAGGTGCAGATGCCCAGCATCAAGGTGCCCAAGGTGGACATCAAGGGCCCCCAGGTGGAAATCAAGGGGCCCAAACTAGACCTGAAGGACGCCAAAGGCGAGGTGACGACCCCCGACATGGAGGTGTCGCTGCCCAGCGTGGAGGTGGACACCAAGGCCGCGGACATCATGCTGGCGGGCGATGTGTCCCTTGGGGACAAGGAGGTGGCCGCCAGAGACAGCAAGTTCAAAATGCCCAAGTTCAAGATGCCATCCGTTGGGGTGTCAGCGCCCAGCAAGTCTGTCAAGGCCACCGCGGAGGTGTCCGTACACAAGGCCCAGGCCAAGGTGACCCAGCCCTCGGTGCAGGCCGACGTCAAGACCAGTGACCTCAGCATCGAGCTGCCCTCCTCCAAGCTGGAGGTCAAGGCCACCGAGGTGGGCCTGAAGCTCCTGGAGGGCCACCTTCCTGAAGTGGAGCCCACGGAAGCGGCAGCTGTAATTGGACTCAAGGGCCACCTGTCCAAGGTGCAGATGCCCAGCATCAAGGTGCCCAAGGTGGACATCAAGGCCCCCCAGGTGGACATCAAGGCCCCCCAGGTGGACATCAAGGGGCCCAAACTGGACCTGAAGGACGCCAAAGGCGAGGTGACGACCCCCGACATGCAGGTGTCGCTGCCTAGCGTGGAGGTGGACACCCAGGCCGCGGGCACCAAGCTGGTGGGCGATGTGTCCCTTGGGGACAAGGAGGTGGCCGCCAGAGACAGCAAGTTCAAAATGCCCAAGTTCAAGATGCCGTCTTTCGGGGTGTCAGCGCCCAGCAAGTCCGTCCAGGCCGCCATGGAGGTATCCGTGCCCAAGGCCCAGGCCAAAGTGACCCTGCCCTCGGTGCAGGCCGACGTCAAGACCAGTGACCTCAGCATCGAGCTGCCCTCCACGGAGCTGGATGTCAAGGCTGCCGAGGTGGGCGTGAAACTCCCAGAGGGCCACCTTCCCGAAGCAGAGATGAAGGAAGCAGTGGCGGGAATCGGACTCAAGGGCCACCTGCCCAAGGTGCAGATGCCCAGCATCAAGTTGCCCAAGGTGGACATCAAGGGCCCCCAGGTGGACATCAAGGGGCCTAAACTGGAATTGCAGGACGCCAAGGGCGAGGTGACGATCCCCGACGTGGAGGTGTCACTGCCCAGCGTGGAGGTGGACAGCCAGGTCGCGGACAGCAAGCTGGCGGGCGATGTGTCTCTTGGGGACAAGGAGGTGGCCGTCACAGACAGCAAGTTCAAAATGCCCAAGTTCAAGATGCCATCCTTCGGGCTGTCAGCGCCCAGCAAGTCCGTCGAAGCCTCCTTGGAGGGGTCTGGGCTCAAGACTCAGGCCGAGGTGACCCTGCCCTCGGTGCAGGGCAACGTCAAGACCAGTGACCTCAGCATCGAGCTGCCTTCCGCCGAGCTGGATGTCAAGGCCGCCGAGGTGGGCGTGAAGCTCCCGGAGGGCCACCTTCCCGAAGCGGAGCCCAAGGAAGCGGCAGCGGGAATCGGACTCAAGGGCCACCTGCCCAAGGTGCAGATGCCCAGCATCAAGGTGCCCAAGGTGGACATCAAGGGGCCCAAACTGGACCTGCAGGATGCCAAAGGCGAGGTGACGACCCCTGACATGGAGGTGTCGCTGCCCAGCATGGAGGTGGACACCAAGGCCGCAGGCACCAAGCTGGAGGGCGATGTGTCCCTTGGGGACAAGGAGGTGGCCGCCAGAGACAGCAAGTTCAAAATGCCCAAGTTCAAGATGCCGTCCTTCGGGGTGTCAGCGCCCAGCAAGTCCGTCCAGGCCGCCATGGAGGTGTCCGTGCCCAAGGCCCAGCCCGAAGTGACCCTGCCCTCGGTGCAGGCCGACGTCAAGACCAGTGTCCTTAGCATCGAGCTGCCCTCTTCCAAGCTGGAGGTCAAGGCCACCGAGGTGGGCCTGAAGCTCCCGGAGGGCCACCTTCGTGAAGCAGAGATCAAGGAAGCAGTGGCGGGAATCGGACTCAAGGGCCACCTGCCGAAGGTGCAGATGCCCAGCATCAAGGTGCCCAAGGTGGACATCAAGGGCCCCCAGGTGGACATCAAGGGGCCCAAACTGGACCTGAAGGACGCCAAAGGTGAGGTGACGACTCCCGACATGGAGGTGTCGCTGCCCAGCGTGGAGGTGGACACCAAGGCCGCGGACATCATGCTGGTGGGCGATGTGTCCCTTGGGGACAAGGAGGTGGCCGCCAGAGACAGCAAGTTCAAAATGCCCAAGTTCAAGATGCCATCCGTTGGGGTGTCAGCGCCCAGCAATTCTGTCAAGGCCACCATGGAGGTGTCCGTGCCCAAGGCCCAGGCCGAAGTGACCCTGCCCTCGGTGCAGGCCGACGTCAAGACCAGTGACCTCAGCATCGAGCTGCCCTCCTCCAAGCTGGAGGTCAAGGCCGCCGAGGTGGGCCTGAAGTTCCCGGAGGGCCACCTTCCGGAAGTGGAGCCCACGGAAGCGGCAGCTGAAGTCGGACTCAAGGGCCACCTGTCCAAGGTGCAGATGCCCAGCATCAAGGTGCCCAAGGTGGATATCAAGGGGCCCAAACTGGACCTGAAGGACGCCAAGGGCGAGGTGATGACCCCCTATGTGGAGGTGTCTCTCCCCAGCGTGGAGGTGGACACCCAGGCCACGGGCACCAAGCTGGAGGGCGACGTGTCCCTTGGGGACAAGGAGGTGGCCGCCAGAGACAGCAAGTTCAAAATGCCCAAGTTCAAGATGCCATCCGTTGGGGTGTCAGCGCCCAGCAAGTCTGTCAAGGCCGCCATGGAGGTGTCTGTGCCCAAGGCCCAGGCCAAGGTGACCCTGCCCTCCGTGCAGGCCGACGTCAAGACCAGTGACCTCAGCATCGAGCTGCCTTCCGCCGAGCTGGATGTCAAGGCCGCCGAGGTGGGCCTGAAGCTCCTGGAGGGCCACCTTCCTGAAGTGGAGCCCACGGAAGCGGCAGCTGTAATTGGACTCAAGGGCCACCTGTCCAAGGTGCAGATGCCCAGCATCAAGGTGCCCAAGGTGGACCTCAAGGGACCCAAACTGGACCGGCAGGACGCCAAGGGCGAGGTGACTACCCCCAACGTGGAGGTGTTACTGCCCAGCGTGGAGGTGGACACCCAGGCTGCGGGAACCAAGCTGGAGAGTGATGTGTCCCTTGGGGACAAGGAGGTGGCCGCCAAAGACAGCAAGTTCAAAATGCCCAAGTGCAAGATGCCGTCCTTCGGGGTGTTGGCTCCCAGCAAGTCCGTCGAAGCCGCCTTGGAAGAGTCCGTACCCAATGTCCAGGCCCAGGTGACCCTGTCCTCGGTGCAGGCCGACGTGAAGACCAGTGCCCTCAGCATCGAGCTGCCCTCCACCGAGCTGGAGGTCAAGGGTGCCAAGGTGGGCGTGAAGCTCCCAGAGGGCCACCTTCTCAGAGCAGAGCCCAGGGAAGTGGCGCTGGGAATTGCGCTCAAAGGCCACCTGCCCAAATTGGAGAAGCCCAGCATCAAGGTGCCCAAGGTGGACATTGAGGGGCCCAAACTGGACCTGAAGGACGCCAAGGGTGAGGTACTCACAAAATACCAGGTGACTCTCCCTGGAGCCGCTGTCTCCCCGGGGCTCCCTCTGGAAGCGGCCCCTTGTTCCCAGAACGATGCCTATCTTCCCAGCTCAGAAAGTTCTGCCAGTCTTCCAACCCAGGAGAGAGTTGCAGCATCCCAGACTGACAGTCCCGCAGGCCCTGTGGACCCCATGTTTCTTGCGTCATACGGTCGGGTGAGTTTTCCTAAGTTTCATCCACCAAAGTTCGGGTTTTCTGTCCCAGAAGCAGCCGATGCAGAGGTGGAGGCCGGTCCCGGGGGTTGTGCCCCCTCTCTCTCCACTACTGGCCCTGCCCGGGGCCTGGACTCCACAGCTGTGCCGCGCAGCGCGTGGCCGTCGGCAGTGGCTGCAGGTGAGAGCCCAGCTAAAGATACTGAACGTGGAGGGAAAGATAGTCCCTTAAAAATGCCGTGGATCAAGCTTCCGTCATTCAGCTGGTCCCCAGAGAAGGGGGCGGTGCCCCCAGAGGACCCTGAATGCAGCCTGGACGACGCAGAGATCGGCGTGGCTGTGGACACGGGTCACAAGGGCGTGCCCCCTGGGTGTCCTGTGTCTGCAGTGGAGGTGGCTGTGGACGCGCTTCCGGAGAAGGACGGAGAGGAGAGTGGCGTGGGGTCGCCTGGCTGCGCTGTGCTGGAACACGCACCCCTCACAGGGCTCACTCCAGAGGGAGGGCCCGGCCTGCCACGCGGAGACCCCGCTGCTCCACGCTCTAGGCCCCCGGCGGGGGGTGGCGCTCCAGAAGGCGCGGACGTGGACCCCCATCTGCCACAGGCCCACGCTCCCCTTTTGGACTTTGTCAGACCCGACCTCAGACCCAGCAAGGCCAAGGTGGGGGGGAGCTCGTCAGCTGGTGGCCCTCCGTCTCCGGGACACAGCAGCCAAGGGCACGGGCTCCGGGACGGCCCGGCAAGCCAGCCTCTCGGCGAGGCGATGGCCCCCTCAGTAGGAGACCCCCAGCAGCCGTCCTGCAGCCCAGCAGATGTGGACGCTCCCGCGGTGGAGAGCGTGGCCTCGCAGGGGGGCTGGTTCAGGATGCCCGCGCTCCGCCTGCCCAGCCTCCGGCGCCCCGCCAGGGAGAGGGGGGCGGCTGGGGCTCGGGGGGCGCCAGTGCCCGCGCCTGCTGCCAGCACACTGAGGGAAGGAGAAAGCCCAGCTCCAGTCAGGGGTCAGGGGATTCCTGGGTCAGAGGTGGAAGAAGCTATGTCCCTGCAGCCCCCAGAGGCAGGGGCAGACGAGGCAGCAGCGGAGCTCGCGTCCCACGCAGACGCAGACGTCCTAAAGAGAGGTCCTGAGGACAAACGCTCAGAGCTGCACCTCTCTCCTGCAGGGGCACCTGCTGCAGGCCTTTCCCCTTCCGAGGCCAGGGTCCGTCCAGGCGAAGGCTCCCTCCCTCTTCAGATGCCTAGCGGCAGGCTTTCAGGAACCCAGGCCCCTCCTGCTGGGCCTGCAGGACCAGGCCTTGCTGCGGGGCAGGGGCGGGCAGAGGAATGGCCCTCCCAGCCTGAAGGCCCCATTAAACTGAAGGCGTCCAGGACCGACGGGCCGTCCCAGGTTTCTGTCGTTAACATGGGTCAGCCCTGGGAAGGCTCCGTGGTAACTGTCAGACTGCCCAGGTTAAGCGTGCCAAGGTTCGCCTTTCCTGACCCCAGCTCCGAGGCCGACGTCTTTATCCCCGCTGTGACAGAAGTGCAGTGCCCGGGGAGCAGCCTTGCCCACGCCCTGCACGAGGGAAGCCCGGGAGTCTGGGGCGCCAGCATCCTGAGGGCAGGTGCTGGGACCCCCGGGGGGCAGCCCGTGGCCCTTGGCTTCTCCCCGGAAGCTTCCCCCATTTCCGAGGTCAGAGTGCATGTTCAGCGTGCACAGGGAGAGGGACCCGAGGTCGCCGTCCACAGCAGGGCGACGGCAGAGTTGGCTGACCTCTCGGGACCCGAGGCTATTTCCACCCAGGTCGTGCGGCAACTGGAGATCCCCGCGTCTGAGATCCAAACGGCTTCTTACGGATTCTCGTTGCTAAAGGTGAAGGTGCCGGAGCCCCGCACGCGGGTGAGTGTCCGAGACTCCCGGCTGAGGGACGGCCTGCAGGAGGCTTCCCAACAAGCCGCCCCGGGAGCAGAGCCCGCCTCTGGAGGTCCGCAGCCGGACACCACAGGACCGTCTGAAGTGATCTCGCCCAGTGTCGATGTGCCTGGACAGCCAACGTTCACGCCCAAAGTGCACTCTGGCCGCCAGGGTGCCGACAGCTGCTGCGACAAGGCCGAGGGTGCAGAGGTTCTCGCATTTCCCCCTAAAGAAGCCGGCGGGGAGGCAGCTACCTCCCGGGCAGAGGAAGGCTCGGCTCCAGGAGAGAAACCAGGAGGTAGAAGGTCTGGTCTGTTCAGGTTTTGGCTTCCGAACATTGGCTTTTCTTCCTCTGCCGAAGAGCCACGCGCTGATTCCAAAGGCGAGGCCCGCGCGGCGGCTGCCCTCCAGACACAGCCTGGGGCACGGCCCGAGGCAGAGCTCCCTAGGAAGCCCCAGAGGGCGGGCTGGTTGCGATTCCCCACATTAGGGCTCTCCTCCTCTCCCACCAAGAAAAGCGAAAGCTCTGAAGACGAGGCAGCTCTGGCAGAGCAAAACGCCCAAGAACAAGCGGTCACGTTCTTTGATGCCCCAGAAAGCTTCTCTCCAGAGGGCGAGGGGGCCGGGGGGCCGGCGGAGACTGCGGGCGCCAGAGCGATGGCCACGTCCATGGCAAGGACGGGGCTGGTCCTGCTGGAGCAGGACCCAGAGGGCGGGATGCACCTGCACCCGGGCCCACCACAGAGTGAGGACAGACAGACAGACGAAAGGAGGCCCAGCGAAGCTCCCACCGTGAGGACGCGCGTGTCCACCTTGATTCACAGCACCGAGAGCGAAGCAGAGGTGCCCGAGAGCGGCGGGGCCCCGCCCTCACACAGCCCCCCCGAAGTGGGACCCCAAACACGCCGGCCTCCCAGAGCCTCAGCAGCAGAGGCGGCACCCGGACGCCCCACGAGACCCCAGCCCCACGCGGGGTCCTGTGCCCCTGACGGTCTTGGTTAGACACGTGTTACTCGAGACCCCTGCCCACCAGGCCCTCGAGAACACAACTGCTGCTTGGAGAAGGGGCTGTGACGGCCGTGGGTGCAGAAGTCGTTTGGGGTTCAACTCCTGTCCTGCTGCTGCCTCCTGGTGAAGGTCGTTTCGCTCTTTCGGGCAGAGTCCGGCGTGTTTCAGGAGACCCCACTCCCCGCTCGCTTGCAACAAGCTCACTCCGCTGTTGGATGCCTGGCCGCCAGCGCGGCAAATGCACGCGCCCTGGGCTGGGGGCGGGCGAGCCAGCAGAGGCCGTGAGTTCCCACGGGACGGTCTGTGGGCGTCCGCTTGCCCGCGGCACACCCCCCCCCCACCCCCCGCGTGCCCGGCCCCTCAGTGTACCCGCTGCGGCCAGGCTGCAGACGGGACCTGTCTGGCTGCTCCCGGGACCCTGGACGGGCAATAAATCCAGTGCTGCTTCCCCAGTGCTGACTGTGAGGTGTTCGTTCTGGTTGGAATCCATCCCTGCGCTCCCCCACGCGCTCCGTCCTAAGTTGCTCGGGAAAGCAGAGTCAGGGGCGGCTCACTCATCCGTTTGTCTGTCCAGACCCTCCTCTGAGCCAGCGGCTGCGAGAGACCAAGGGGAAGCAGGCGAGGGCCCAGGAGTCCACAGTGTGGCCGGGGAGGCAGCGCAAGGCGTGGGTGGTGGGCACAGCAGGGACAGCACACAGGGGCCCTTGGCCTCAGGGGCCGGGGATGGGGAGCTGGGTCCTCGCCCGCGGTGGGGGCCCATCTCAGAGGCTTCCTTTGCCGTGGTGGCCCTCCACCCCAAGCAGCCCACGGGAAGCAGATTCGGAACAAGTTGGAGGAGTTTCCTATGAACTTCCAGGGGTCAGACCTCCTCCCGGCTGCCTTCGGACGCCCCTCAGGGGCCCGTGGGCACGAGGCACTCGGAGTGGGAGCTGGAGCCTATCCCACCTCCCTTCTGCTTGGAGAGGAGCCGCTGCCCTCGTGGCTGCGGCTACAGGAAAAAGAGCAGGGCTGGGCGGGGCGGGTTGGGGGGACGCTGGGCCCAGAGGGCATCCTGCTGCCCCCGAGGCTACTCCCCCCACCCCCTCCCCATGCTGCCCTGAGAGAGCCTGGGAGGCTGGGTCCTTCCCCCTGGCCACCATGGGAAGTCCCATCTCCCGTGGCCGGCTGGGAAGGTCCCCCAAGGTAGGGGATGTGGAGCCCTTTGGAAGGTGGGGCGGGGGAGGGAAAGCTCAGTGGGGACTGGGTCCCGCAGTCAAGGAGGCTGCAGTGGCCTCTCCCAGCCCCAGCCTCGCCCCGCCCATCAGACCGACGTGGGGAGCACAGCCCCCTGGGAACACTGCGGCGGGGTCTGCCTGGCTCCGTGGGTTTCGTTCCTCTCTGAACCCAGAGTCGAGGCGTGAGATATCGTAGCCTTGAGCAGGCGGCTGTCAGCCTGTGGGGAGCCACTGACAGCACAGGCCCTTCCACCTTCCGTGTGGCCTCTGTTCTGTGTGGCGTGTGTGAGCCACCTGCCCTGTGTCACAGCATCGCCACAAGCGAGTGGCCTGAAACAACACTCTTACGACCCCCGCCTCTGGGCCAGGAGCCCCAGCGCAGCGCAGTCAGCGAGGCCGCCATCAAGGCACTGGCCAGGCTGCCTCGTCTCCAGACTCAGCGGGGGAAGGAGCCACCTCCCACCCTCACAAGGCTGCTGGGTGCAAGTTGGGTGGCTGAGGGCCCTGTTTCTTGCTGGCTGGAGGCTGGAGGCTGCTCCTGGGGCCTTTCCACAGGACGGCTCACGGGCGTCTCCTTCATCACAGCAAGGGTCAGCCCCCGGCAAGATGCTGTTACCACCTCATGTCACATAACCACCTCTGCGCGTTCTACCTGTCGCAGGCGAGGCAGCCAGTGCCCTCCCTCGAGGGAGGGGTCACACAAGGGCCTGGGTTCCAGGGTCCCAGGAGGCAGGGTCTGTCTCCCACACCCCAGAAGGGGTCCCAGGGCCTCTCGCGCCTCATCCCCGGGCCTCCTGTGACGGGGGTCTGCCTTGGAGGCCTCTGAGGCTGCCGCTGAGGTGTGGCCACCAGACCCACCGTGTGTGAAGGGGGCTTGCGCTGGCTGTGGCCTTTCACCCTGTTGCCCCGCCACAGCCTGGCGCACAGAGCCCTCCTGGACCACGGCCCATCAGCCTAGAGAGCAGCGGGCCTGGGGTCTGCTGCTCCTGGGGCGCTGGCCTGCAGCACGCTTGCGGTGGGAGTGGCGTGCCGCCAGGGGAGCTCACGCACAGACCAGCACCCAGGGGCCCTGGGCGCGTCTCGGGCTGCGCGGAGCCATGGCGCTCTCTCCAGATCCCCGCGGGTCTGGGCAGGGAGACGGGCTGGGTTTGGGGATCTTCCTTGCAGACGAGGACCCAGTCAGGTCTCCCTGGGGCCGAGATGACGCGGGAACTGGGGAGCAGCGGCCCGGGGTGGGCCTGGGGTCCGCTCGCTCAGCTCCCTCAGCGGCCAGGGTCTCCTGGACATTGAGCCAGCCCCCAGCTCTAGCCTCGGGTGCCCTGGGGGCCTCTGCGAGGGCAGGTGGGCTCTGAAGCCGAGGTCAGAAACCAGAAGGTGGCGAGGCCAGGGCCGAGACAGGCTTCTGACCCAGCATTCCTAGCAGAAGGGCCAGAACCGAGTTGTCAGACCAGGATTCAGCTCCTGCCTCTGCAGGGCAGGTGCTGGGCGAGGCCCAAGAGAGGGTGAGCTCCAATGGGGCTGCACCCAAACCCCATCCTGGCTGGCGTCACCCTCCCCCCAGCTCAAACCCAGGTCCTCTCCACTCTACAACTCTACCGCCCGGTTCCTGGCCCCTTATACACCAGAACTGGGCGCCACGAGCAGCTTGGCCTCTACAGGCCTGGGCCCACCACCCCAGGCGCCAGCCCCACCCCCATCAGGCCTGGGCCCGCCTCAGGCGCCAGCCCCGCCCCCATCAGGCCTGGGCCCGCCCCAGGTGCCAGCCCCGCCCCCATCAGGCCTGGGCCCGCCCCAGGCGCCAGCCCCGCCCCCATCAGGCCTGGGCCCGCCCCAGGCGCCAGCCCCGCCCCCTGCTCTGTCCCTGTGGGGTTCCTGTGGGCGGGAGGCTGGACGCTGGGGAGAGTCAGGGGCTAGCACGGCGGAAGCCCAGCCCCGCCTCAATGTGGCCTCGTGGACACAGGCGCCTCCCAGGTGGGTAGAGGCTGAACTCCAGCCTGGGGCTGAGAAGGTGGGACGCAGCCTGACCCAGGACTCACAGAAGAAACAGGGAGGCACACAGTGTTGTAAAGGCTCCGTGTGTGGGCAGGAATTGCGGCTCTGTGGGAGCCAGGGAGGGCATCCTGGAGGGCTCCGTGGAGGAGGTGGGGGTTTAAGAGGGGCTAGATTTGGAGAGCAAACAGTTTGCGCCTGCCCTGCATTGGGCAGTCCTGCCCCTGACCAGGGCTTGTGCGGATGGAGCTGCTCGGGGTCCAGACTGGGGGCCAGGCAGGGAGGCCTGGTCGGGAACAGTGGGGCTCCGCAGCCAGGAAGAACTGGACGTCAGCCCTGCCAAACACAGTCCTGGCCCTGGGCCTGTCCGTCCAGGCCCACAGCGTAGCGGGAGCTCCAGTCTCGCTCAAACAGTTGCCGCATCTGCCCTTGCACGGTGGCCGCCCCTGGCTGGGCGCTGGAGGCCCTCTGGCTGACCACCAGGCCCACACCCGAGGTGCTGCTGAAGTAATCTTCGGACCAGTTGGAAGTGCCTGTGGGCGGAGACGCTGGGTTACTGGGCCGCACGGGGGGTCCTCTGCTGTCTGGCCCAGCCCGATGGCCCCAGCGGCCACCCTGCCGTGGTCCGACTCCAGCCCCGCAGCCTCTCAGTGCTCGGGGGGCTCGGTGCCAGGAGTCCCCACCTGCCTCCATGGGGGAGGGCCTGAGCCCTTTAGCACGTCCCCGCCCGGGGTCCACGCTGGACAGAAGAACAGCGCCCTCTTCAGCACCCGGCCTGGCCACCGCAGGCCTGTGTGCCCTCTGCTGGTGTCCGCTCGCTCGGCAGCCCACGAGGACTCAGGGGTCCTGAGCTGCTGCCCGCAGCCCTCCCCCCTGCTCACCTATGTAGGCCGCCTTCTCTGTGACCATGAACTTGCTGTGGTTCACCCTGCTGAAGGGGATGTTGGAGTGGTTCCTCACGGGCACAATGAAGACTTTCTTGGGGGAACAGAGAGGGTGTGTCAGCCAACAGGGAGGCTACTTCCCGGCCCGGCCAGGGGGTGGGTCCTCACCACGTCCACGAACACGTTGGCTGCGGGGTTGCTGAGGGCCTGCAGGGACCGCAGGTAGGGGAACATGCTGGGGTCCGTGTTGAGCCAGCAGCTGACCAGCAGGCGTACGCGCACACCCCTGCTGACGGCCGCCACCCGCAGCGCCGTGTCCAGCACCGGCCAGTACCTGGGGAGGGGTGAGGGGGAGGGTCAGGGTCCTCAGGTCAACCGGGCCCTGCGCACACACCCCGAGTGGGCAGGGGTCCTGGTGGGCGAGGAGACAGGCCAGGAGCTGCCCACGGGCAGAGGGGCCTCCCCTGTCCGGGGCCACCCGGCTCCCTCCTGGCCTACCTGGCAGGGTGGCTGAAGCGTGTCGTGGGGAAATACTCCATCACCGAGGCATAGATGAACTCCCGGGCGCCCCCTATCACCGCCAGCAGCGCGTCCAGGTCCCAGGTGCGGCCGCTGGGGCAGAGTGCGGGCGGCGATGCCTGTGTGGGCAGAGAGGTCCCTGAGGGCACTGCCCACCCGGTTCTGAGCCACTGGGTCCCTGGACCCGTGACGCCGCGGTGCACCCACCCTCCAGCACTGGGAACCAGGAGGAAGACAAGACGTCGGGTCTAAACAGGGGCCCCGGGCTGGCCTGACTCCGGAGGAAGCCCCCTGCGCGGCTCAGCCTGGGTCCCCACATCTGGGGAAGCGTCCCTGCCTCCGAGGCAGGGTCTCCACTGTAGCCCAGCGCTGGGGTAGCTGCCATGTACCCTGAGGGGGGCCGTGGCTGGTGGGCATGACCGCCCGCCCCTCAGTCCCCCTCTCCTCCCCCCAGAGTGACAATTGCCTGATGCACGGGTCCTCCCCCACCCTCCCTGGTCCTGAGTCAGACCCCATCCAACAGTGTGCTCTGAGGCCCCCAGGGCCACAGGACGACCCCCACAAGCACTCAGGTTGCCTGTCTCCCGTGGATGACGATGACCGCGTCCTCTCCTGGGGCCGGGCCTGCCCCTCCGCCATCCATGGCGCCAGGTCCTGGAGCCGTGGCCCCGAGGACCTAGCAGACTCTGGGCTGTCTGCAGGGCAGGCCCAGGGTGGGCGGGGCTCCCTGTGCCTCTGGCCAGCCAGGAGAGCAGGGGCTCCAGTCGGCCCCCCGACCACTCTTACCGAGAAGTAGGCAGTGGTGGGCACCCCGTCAAAGTAGTCCCGGAGGGGCTGGAAGCGGTTGATGTGGGAGGAGAAGTTCCGCGGCCAGGGTCTGGGGAGGACAGCCTTCGGCACCCCCAGCACCCAGTAGGTCCGGAAGGTCTTCTCCAGGTCCTGGGCCAGGCAGCTGCAGTTGTAGATGATGGCCCCGAGCTCCTTCACCTGCAGGCACCGGGGCAGCGCTGCGAGAGGGCCCTGGGGCCGTGTGGACCCCCTGGGCCGGGGGTGCCAGGCAGGTGCAGCCATCACCCGTGAGAACCCGTAGTAGGTGGTGCGCAGGAGGGGGCCGTGGGGTGGGGTGCGCGGGGGGGGCCATGGGGTGGGGTGCGCTGGGGGGGGCCATGGGGTGGGGTGCCCTGGGGGAGCCATGGGGTGGGGTGCGCGGGGGGGGGCCATGGGGTGGGGTGCGCTGGGGGAGCCGTGGGGTGGGGTGCGCGGGGGGGGCCGTGGGGTGGGGTGCGCTGGGGGGCCATGGGGTGGGGTGCCCTGCGGGTCCCTGTTCTCCTCAACATTGTATTCCAAGGGCAATACGTGTTTATTACCAACAGACAATAGAAAACGCATAAATGCACAAAGAAAGAAAAAAAAATCCCTCTCCACTGCTAAGCGGCAGCTGCTGTCCCCGTTTGGACTCACGGCCAGAGCACTGCTTTTCCTAGAAGGGGTCGCGCTTTGTCTGCATGGGTTCCCGGATAAGGTGCCGCGAGCATCTTTCCGGGCGGTTAAATGACCTCCCGCAGCAGGAGCTCAGTGCCGTTAGAATCCCGTAACCCGTCTGCGGGTGCTTCTACCACAGCGATGTCACAGACATGGCCACTTCCCCCAGGGGGGCTGCCCACATGGGAACATGGGGTCTCCCCTCTCGGGGCTCAGGGACTCACCTGTGTCAGCGACCGCCAGTCCATGTTGGCGCTGCCCACATAGACGTGCCGCCCATCCACGACCCAGAACTTGGAGTGCAAAACGCCACCGGTGAGCCTTCCCATGGGCACGTGTCGCACCTGGGCACCTGACGAGGGTGCAGGACGGTGCGGTGAACCCACTTCGTGCTGAGCCAGATTCTCAGCTCTTTCTTTGCAGTTGGGTGGATTCCTTTCTCCTCACAGCAGTCCTACTCAGTTGATGCTGTTATTCCCATTTTACATATGGGAAAACTGAGGCATTGACCAGCCTCGGTCCCTCCAGGCAGCCCGGCTCTGTGAGGATTGTCCCTGCTGCCTCTGGCTCCCGGCCAAGCCACCACCCACAGGTTGAAGCGGCTGGGCTCAGCAAGGCCCGGAGACCACCCTGTGCTCTGCCCCCTGGGAAATGACACGTCCGGCTCCCTGGAACCAGCCCCCGGGGAAGCCCACTTGAAGGCGCTTGCGGCGCTGGGCTCCCGGCCTCCCCCTACCGGGCGGCCCCACTGCTCTCGCCCGTCCCCAGGCCCAGGACGGCAGGAACCTACCTCGGGCCACCAGGACCTGCAGGTCGGTGGAGTTCTGGACCAGTGTCGGGGTGCTGGTGGCCACAGCCAGGGAAACGTTTCTGTCCAGCAGTTGCTGCAGCTTCTGCAGAAGGGCCTCTCCCTGAGAGAGCAGGCCAGCGGTGAGAGGCCACCCCCATCCCACCAGAAAGGGCCCAGACTTCCCCAGGAGGCCGCCTCTGACCGCCCACAGATGTGCTGCCCGCCGGGCTTGCTGTGTGCCTGGCCCCTGGACGGCCCGCAGCCTCCGAGTCAGGGGAGGGGTGGCGCACCAGCTGGGAAGAAGAGTCATTGACCCCAGTGTCGGGCCCCGTGAGGGACCAGTAGAAGGAGGCCACGTGGACACGCTCCCGGGCGGCGTCCAGCAGCTGCAGCCAGGCCTGGGCCAGGGGCTGGGCAGACGGGCTGCCTGGTGCAGGCGGCAGGTCCTGGGGGATGCTTTCCACGAGGACAAGCCTGCGGAGGGAGGTGGCAGGTGTGAGCGCAGGAGCCACCAGCCAGCCTCACATCACCTGTTCCGTCCTGTCCAGCCAAGCAGGAGGGCTGAGCCCAGGCTGAGGGTGCAGGGAGGGCGCTGCAGGCCAGACTGGGCAGGGCAGGCCTGACACCCAGGAGCACCCCAGGGAGGGGCCTGAGTGGGGGGCCTGAGAGCAGGGAAGTTGGGGCCCAGGCCCACCCCAAGCCCAGGTGCTGTCTGCTCAGGGCTGTCGCTTGCGGAGCCCGGCAGAGGTGTTGGGTCTGGGCTCCTGCAGCTGTGGAGGCCTTGGAGACGCCCGGGCTGACCCAGAAGGGAGGGCTGGGCCAGTGGGGGTATGCTGGGGGTGTGCTGGGATTCCAGGGCCCCCCAGGGGGCGGGAGGGGCGGGGGCTGCGACTCCACCCCAGGTAGGACCGGGGCTAGCGGCCTTGTCGGAGTCTCTGGGTGGCAGCCTGCGTTTGCTGCAAAGAGCGCCCCAAGTCGTCCCCGCCCCCGCCCCCACTCCAGCCCATACAGTTCGGGGCTTCTCCCCCTCCCCCGACCACTCCCCCTGCCTCACAGCCCACCCTCCCCGGAACCTGCCTCTTCCAACAGGAGGTGGCAGAGGGCGATGCTCGTCCCGCTGGGGAGCCCCAGGGGGAAGGCAGGCGGTGGCCACCCTGCAGACCTCACAGGCTCACTCACCGGCAGGAGTCGTTCTGCTGATGCCGCCGGGCCTCCCCTCCCAGGGGCGCCCAGGCCAGGCTGGAGCCAAGGCCCTGAGACGTGGTGGGCCCTTCCTCGGGGTGCACGTGGCCCCAGGTGGAGGGAGAGAGCGCTTGCCACAGCACGTAGGTGAGGGTCACCGCGCTCAGACACAGCAGGGCCAGAGCCCCCCGCACCTGCAACCGGAGGAGGGCGTCACCACGGGGTCCCTGGGGCGTGGCCGTGCTCTTCCGGGTGGGCCTGATGGCCTCTCCAGCGCTGAGACAGACCGTCTCTGCTGCCGCTGGGCGGGGCTGGCGAGGACGGGGCCACGCAGGCCCGAGCCCACCGCCGGGGCGCAGCCCGGGGCCGCATGGTCACTGGCCATCTTCCCAGGTCCCCCGAGACAGGGCACGTGGCAGGTGCCGGGCAGCCCTCCAGTCAGGGTGCCCGCTTCCCCCGTGGCTAGTTCTGTCCTTGCCACTCTGGCCCAGGGGTCCTGTGAGGCTGCTGAGCCCCCTCCCTCAGGCCCCCAAGTCCCACTGGGCGTGCCCCCCTGTCCCGTGGGCTGCGGGCTGGCGTGGATCGGGGCCACGCGGGGGCCACCAATGTGGTCTGCATAGGCATCCGCACCTGCTTGGGGCGACCTGGCATCACCCACAGCTCCAGGCCCGGCTGCAGTGGCTCCACAGGGTCTGGGCAGCTGGGCACAGGGGCCACCACCTCGTGGGGACCCTACAGCCACCCACTCCTGCCCACGGTCACGCCCTCAGCACAGCCTGGCCTGAAGCTGGCGAGTGCCGTGCCCATCACTAGTGCGTGTGCATGTCTGCGTGCGTGTGTGTGTGTGCGCCCCGGTCTGTTCCCGGGACGCACGTGACCCGCTGCTCTCCCTCTCGGACCCCCTCTCAGCGGGCATGTGTGTGTCTGAATCTCAGTTCCTTGTTTCAGTTACAACCTCAACGAGTCTGATGCCACTTCTGCTTTCCAGCTCGGCCCTCTCAAGGCTGGCCTGTAAACAGCTGCTTCCCTTCCCGGGCTGGGCGCCCCCGTCCTGGCCCCTTGCAGCCCCTCCTGGGCGCCAGGCAGCAGCCCTTGTCCTGGCTGGGGAGACCCGGCACAGAGAGAGTGTTGCTGTTCACGGGGCTGGGGGCTGAGTCGGGACGCCTTGATGCTGCCAGCAGGGCTCTCCCGGTGCAGCAGGACTCTGCAGCCCGCGGGGGACGGAGGACGCGTCTTGTCCCCTCAGAGTGGTCACTCCCACGAGGAGCTGGAAGCCAGGCCGGCTGGGCCCCGGCTGGGGTTGGGCCGCTCCCCAAAGCAGCCTCAAACGCCACCACGAGTGGGACGCTCCCGAGGTCAGCGCGGCCCCCCCGAAGGGCAGGGAGGGGCCCATGCGCAGCGACAGGGACCCCCCGCCCAGCCAAGCTCCGAGGCATCCGTGCGGGGTGGGTGCGGGGTGGGTGCAGCCCTCCCTCCTGGCCTTGGTGGGGAAGTGGTCCCTGCGGCCTGGGGCCTGGGCTGCGCTGTCTGCATGAGTGCAGCTTGGCCATGCGCTGGGGACCAGGGAGCAGGTGTCCTTCCACAGGACACGCTGGCCCGCCTCCATGTGGGGAAGGGGCGGCCATAGGAGCTGGGCCTGGGGGCTGCATCTGCCCTGAGCCAGGACCGTTACTGGGAGGCGGGGGCCCCAGAAAGCAGAGTGAGAGAGGGGGACTCAGGCAGAGTGCCCAAGGCCCGGCGCCCCTCCCTGCCAGGAGCCCCCATAGAGGGGAGTCAGGGTGCTTCCCCACCCGCACGCCGCAGAGGAGCGCTCGGGGGCCTGCCCCTCCCCTGCCTGCCTGGGGAGGGCTGGGGGCCGCATCAGGCCTTCACAGTGAACAGGCCCCAGGCCCCTTCACTGACCCTCAGGAGAGGCAATCGGGGTGTGGTCCTGGGCGGGGCCCCAGGGCCATCCTTGGACAGATGCTGCGTCTGCCGCACCGCCCGGGGCCCCAGGCGGACAGGAAGGTTGGGGCGCGGCAGCCCTGCCCCCACGGCCCCCGTCTGGGACTCGGAGCACGGCCGAGGCACCTGCCGGGCCACCCATCCCCTTGGGAACTACCGGGGCCTGGGGAGGTCAGCCGTCCAAGGAGGCTCTGGGCAGCTGCAGCCCTGGGGACCCTGCGTGTCCAGGGGTGGGGCTGGCTGTTGGGAGAGGATGACCCACTAGCGCTGGCATCTCAGGGCCGTGACGGGCTGGGAGACTCCCATGGGACAGCTCTGAGCTCCCCCCAGCCCTGTGCTGGGCAGCTGTGGGACCCTGCAGGCACGGGTGAAGGGGTGGGACTTCCTGCCGCGCAGGGCATGTGGCACAGCTGCCCAGCTCAGGCTGGGGCGGAGGGAGGGCCTGCTCTGAGCTCTCTAGGAGACGCCGAGGCCCTGGCGGTCCTGGCTGCACAGACTGGCAGAGGAATGGGTGCTCTGCAGGCCTAGCTGGACTTGATGACCCTTTGGGCCCAGGGCTGCTGGCAGCACGGGGCCAGGGGGCAGTGGACCAAAGTCCCCGTCTCAGGACCTTTGGCCTGACTCTCCCCTCTGGCCTCACCGGCACTTACCTCCAGGGGTCCTGCCTTGGCGTTCATCTTGGCTTTGCCACAGACGCAGGCCCTCAGCTAGCCAGCGAGTGCCCGATCAGGTCCCACCTGCCTCCTCTCTGCAGCCTGCTGCTTCCCCTTCTGGCCACTTGCTTTTCTTCCTGAGTACCTCCCTCCACGCCCTTGACAGACATCTGGAAGTGGGTGGGCCAGCCAGGGGGTGGGGCTGAAAACTTTCACATCCAGAGAAAATCCCTCCCCACCCCCAACCCCAAGTCACAGGCTTATGCATCTGAGTTAGTTTTGGTGCCGAGACACTTGACTTGAGGAGCCAGGGCTTGAACCTTGTTTTTCTCCATCACACTGAGCAGATTCTGGGGCTGGCAGCCTAGGGATGGTGTTGGCTCCACAGCCATCAGGAGCCAGCTCCCTCCAGCTCTCAGCTCCCAATCCCTAGGGTTGACTGGCAGCCTCATGGCCCCATAATTGCTGCTGGAGCTCAGCCATCACCTCATGTTCCTAGCAGAGCATAAGGGATATCCCAGAGGAACCATCCTGGAGGTCCCACAGGGCACTTCCATTTATGTCTCATGATTCAGAACTTAGTCACATGGCTGCATCTAGCTGCAAGGGAGGTTGGGAAATGGAGGCAGCTAGGACCCCCATCCGGGAGAACGCAGGTCGGTGGCTTACTGGGCTGCCTGCAAAGGCAGGCCTGGCTATAGTTCGCTGGTGCTCAGCCTGGGTCCCCAGCAAGGATTTCTGCCTCCGCCTGCCCCATCCCGCCACCACCCCGCCGACCAGGACTCTCTGAATACAGGACCCTTTCACCCCCCGCCCACCCCATGCCCCCTGCCCCCCCCCCCCGCCCCCGCAGACAGCGGCCTTTAGAATAGCCCTTCTCTTTGCTTTTTGTTTTTGGATTTGGTTTTCTTTTCCTCCCTTCGGCTGCTCTCTTCATTCCTTCCTTTTTTTTTTTTTTAAATAAATTTATTTATTTTTAAATTTCCGGCTGCGTTGTGCCTTTGTTGCTACACACGGGCTTTCCCTAGTTGTGGCAAGCAGGGGCCTACTCTTCATTGCGGAGCACAGCCTCTCGGCACACGGGCTTCAGTAGTTGTGGCGCGTGGGCTCAGCAGCTGTGGCTCGCGGACTCTAGAGCGCAGGCTCAGTAGTTGTGGCGCACGGGCTTAGTTGCTCCGCGGCATGTGGGATCTTCCTGGACCAGGGCTCGAACCCGTGTCCCCTGCATCGGCAGGCGGACTCTCAACCACTGCGCCTCCAGGGAAGCCCTCTGGATTGTTCTTCTTATTCCATTTTCTCCTATTCCCTTCATTCTAGGCTTTGGGGGGTGATGCTTTGTGATGGAAACACACAGAGGCAGGGGAGGATTCTTTGCCCTGGCCACCCTGTGGTCCGGCAGGTCACCAAACAGGTCCTGACCAGTGCATTGTGAGTGAAAGGGCGTTATGTCAGTTCTCTTCTGAAGCCTTTAATCCCGGGTGTAGGAAGTACCGCTCTTCCCTCCTGTCTGTTCGGGGCTCTGACCGTGCAGCCCCGATGGGAGAGCTCCTCGGGCTCGATCGGCAGCAGACTTCGCATCAGCAGTAACTGTGCTTTGGTTGTGCGGATCCACCGGTGTTAGGAGATGGTGTGTTTCCACACGACTCAGCTTAGCTTTACAATTTTGCCCCACAGACATGAGAAGATACATACATAAGAAACATCTTTCCCTCTTCCTGAACTATGTGAGGACGTCTGAATACTTCAGCTCCAGTGATCTCCTCCTTATATTCTGCTGTTGTCATTTTTTTTCTAAATTCCAGCTTGTAATACTATTATTATTATTATTTTAAAACCCCAAAGGGAGTTCCCTGGTGGCCTACTGGTTAGGATTCCGGGCCTTCACTGCCATGGCCCGGGTTCCATCCATGGTCAGGGAACTGAGATCCCACAAGCCGTGCGGCACAGCCAAAAAAAACAAAACAAAACAAAAAGAAACCCCCCCAGCAAATTTTGCACCTTATAATTATTTTATCCACTCAGGGTGTGTTTAAGAATTACTCACTTTTATGGGTTTATCTACTCATCATTCCTTCTTTTATTTCAGAGCTTCCCTCTGCGATCACCGTCCTTCTTCCTGAAATAATCTTTTAGAATGGACTTTATATAAAATTTATATTTTAAGGCAGGACAAGAAAAAATTAAACGTAAAGTTCTCTCTCTGTGCTTGTTTGGGCCTCCTCCCTCCCTAGTGTGCCAGGTGCGTCTGCGTCACACCGTAGCCAGAGGTCCTCAAAGGCGGGCCTGCCTGCCCCCCTGTAGAGATTGATTCTTCCTTTCTTCTGACGCTGGCAGTGCAACTTCGTAAGGAATAGCGTTCCTTCCCAGCTCTGTAGGGGTCACGGTGAACCGCTGCCCACTTTGTACGTGCTTCCCTGGGCTGTGCCTCCTTGGGGACCTTTATGTAAAATGCCGCATGTCATTCTGACGTACGATCCTTTGTCTCGAACATGTGCGTGGCTGTGCCTTCCACTCCGAGCGAGCAGGGCCGTCCTCAGAGCGTCTGAGGATCTGCTTCCCCAGTGAGAAGCCTCAGTTGGCTTGAATGGAGTTCGCTTTTTGCTTCTTAACTTGATAGTTCCTTGAATTTTCGTCAACAGACTTGACTAACCGTTCAGCTGGGGATAAAATTCTCAGTTGCCCATTATTTTCCATGAACTGGGAGCGTGCTGACAGATGCTCAGTTTTCAGTAACATGAAAATGTCTCTAATTCTCCTTCATTACCGACAGGACTTTTCTAGGTACAGAATTCTTAACTGACAGTCATTTTGTCTGGAACCCCAAAGTCTTTCGGGTTCCATCATCGTTGGGAGACCTGCTGTCACTCCTTTGCAGGGACTCCTTTGCTCTGCTTGTGTTTAGCGGATTCTCGTTGTCGATGTCTGTTACCATGATGTAACTACGTGTAGTTTCCTTTTCTTCCTTTTGTCCTGGCATACATTATGCTTCCTGTAGCCGTGGATACATGTTGTATTAGTTTGCTAGGGCTGTTGTAGCAAAGTATCACAGACTGGGCAGCTTAAACAGCAGAAATTCACTGTCTCCCAGTTCTGAAGTCTAGGAGACCCAAATCAATGTGTCGGCAGGGTTGGTTCCTTCTGAGGCCAGGAGGGAGAGTCTGGTCCAGGCTCTCCCCTAATTTCTGGTGGCCCCTGGGGTTCCCTGGCCTGTCTATGGCGTTCGCCCTGTGTCTTCACGTCGTCTTCCCTCTGTGCACATCTCTCTCTGTGTCCACATTTCCCTTTTTCTAAGGACACTGGTCATGTTGGCTTAGGGTCCCTCACAGTGACCTCATCTTAATTTGGTCATCTGTAAAGACCCCATTTCCAAATAAGGTCACATTCGCAGGTCCTGGGTGTTAGGACTTTAACATCGTTTTGGTGGACACAATTCAACCCACAGCACATGTCTTTCCCAGTTCTGGAAAATTCCTCTCTGTTCTCTCTGTGAATACGTCCTCTCCCCTGCTCTTCCCTTTCCCTTGTCAGGAACACCAAGTAGATATGTTCCACTTTGTCACTCAGTCCTCTCTGCCATCAACCCACCTCATAGCTTCTACTTCCACATTCCTGTGCATTGCATTTGGATAACTTCCTCTCGTCTTTCTCATCACTGACTTATTCTTTTCTTTTCTTATAAGTTTATTTATTTATATTTGGCTGTGTTGGGTCTTCGTTGATGCAGGCGGGCTTTTCTCTAGTTGCGGTGAGTGGGGGCTACCCTTCGTTGCGGTGCGCGGGCTTCTCATTGCGGTGGTTTCTCTTGTTGCGGAGCACGGGCTCTAGGCACACGGGCTTCAGTAGTTGTGGCACGTGAGCTCAGTAATTGTGGTGCACAGGCTTAGCTGTTCCGTGGCATGTGGGATCTTCCTGGACCAGGACTTGAACCCGTGTCCTCTGCATTGGCAGGTGGATTCTTAACCCCTGCGCCACCAGGGAAGTCCCCGCTGACTTATTCTTATTTTAGCTGCGTCTAACCCGTTATTGAATTCTCTTATTGAGCTTTTTGCAAAGCTTTCTTCTGAGTCATTATCTTTCTCAGTGTGATGCCTTTCCAGCTCTGGCTACAGTTTATATTCTTTTGCTCTTTTCTAATCTTTTTTTGGGTTTTTTTTGGCCAATCTGCACGGCATGTGGGATCTTAGTTCCCCTACCAGGGATCAGACCCATGACCCCTGCATTGGAAGCACGGAGTCTTAACCACTGGACTGCCAGGGAAGTTCCAATACAATTTTATTTGTTATTTCATTCTAGTGTCGCTCATGGTGTGTTTTATGACCTTTGACCAGGAATTCATCCTGGGCTAGCCGTACTGTGGGGCAGTGGAGGGTCCTGGGCTGAAGAGGCCTTTCTCCAGACATGATTTGCATTTGCTTTTGTGGGAACCCGGGATGGCGACCAACCCAGAACCACTCTGTGTACATCACTCATCCTGGAGGTTCTTTACCCATCTGGGGCTGTATACATAAATTTGAGCCCCAGGCCCACGTGACACAAAGGAAACTGAGAAGAGACACACGTGGGTGGCGTTCACGGCTCTTCTTTCTTCCTGTAGGTTTGGAAGATGCTGGCGCAACGGTTCCAAGTTGGATTAATGAAAGAACAAGCTGACATCGAGTCCTGGACCCAGAAACTCTTAATACGAGTCTTTACCCAGCCAGGAGGCCTTGCGGTGGGAGCTCCCAGATGGCATCTGCTCCGTCTCCCACTGACGGCATAGAGATCTTCAGGGATCTGGTCTGTCTCCCTGGGTTTTTTTTCCGCTGAGGTGTAGCTGACTTACAATGTTATATTAATTTTAGGTGTACAACACAGTGATTCCACATCTGTAGAGATTACACTCCATATAAAGTTATTATAATATAATTCCCTGTGCTGTACATCACATTTCTGTAACTTACTCACTTTATACCTGGTAGTTTGCACCTATGCTCCAGCTCCACGGGGAGAGGACAGCTGGCCCCACAGGGCACCCAGGGCAGTGCCGGGCCGGTCGCAAAGCAGGGGGCGAACCGGGAGGAAGCGCCTTCGTTGCGGTTTCTGCGGGAAGGGGGGTGAGGCAGGGCAGGCAGGCTGAGGATGGGCCGCTTATGTCTGAAGGGCATCCCACCCCAGAAGCTGCTGGGAGTGTGACGGGCGCATAGCTTGAGGCTGTGAGGACTCCAGGTACCCCAGGCGAGTCTTCATGTGCTTAGCGATGGCTAACAGGCCCTCAGGTGGGTGATAAAGCATCAACTTACAGATAGTAAAGTGTGGCTAACACCCTCCCTGACGCCTTTTCCTAGCGCAGCCGGCCCATCAGTACCCGCCGAGCTTGCCTCTGTGCAAGTCTGTGGGGCCCTACAGACGGGGTGCTGCGTTTCTCCTTCACTTACGTGTGTCTAACCCATGTCCCACTATCTTCCACGTATACCAGGCAGGGCCTAAGGCTTTCTGTTCGGTATCCTTTACACAAGAGAGTTTTGGGGGGTTTTTGTTGGGTTTTTTTTTTTTCATCCGAAGCTGGGGCAGAGACAGACAGGTTTCTTCAAGTTTGAAGGCAGGGACTTACTTCCCTGGTGGCGCAGTGGTTAAGAACCCGCCTGCCAATGCAGGGGACACAGGTTCGAGCCCTGGTCTGGGAAGATCCCATATGCTGCGGGGCAACTAAGCCCGTGCACCACAACTACTGAAGCCCGCGCTCCTAGAGCCCACAAGCCACAACTACTGAGCCCGCGTGCTGCAACTACTGAAGCCCACGTGCCTAGAGCCCGTGCTCTGCAACAAGAGAAGCCACCACAGTGAGAAGCCCGCGTGCCGCAATGGAGAGTAGCCCCCGCTCTCCGCAACTAGAAAAAGCCCATGCACGGCAACGAACACCCAATGCAGCCCAAAATAATAAATAAATTAAATCAATAATTTTTTTAAAAAAGTTCGAAGACAGGTGGATTTTTGCCTTTCTATCCTGACACAGAGAGTGTAGCCCCTACAGAGGTCCCAGATTTGCGTAGCACTCCCCGCTTCGGTGGGCCTGTGGCTGGGGCCAGAGGTCATCAAACTATAGCCCTGGGCCAAATCCAGCTGAGTATGATCCTTGGCGTTCATCTCATCACAGCAAACCTCCACTAAAAACAAACTCAGTGGAGGTCTTTCGGAAAATGATCAAGGAAGGAAACATGGAAATCCAGGAGGCAAAGTAGAATACCAAAGGTACATGCAGGGAAAGGCAAATGGACTTTAAAACTGACAGCCGAGGGCCTCCCTGGTGGCGCAGTGGTCGGGAGTCCGCCTGCCGGTGTAGGGGACGCGGGTTCGTGCCCTGGTCTGAGAAGATCCCACATGCCGCGGAGCGGCTGGGCCCGTGAGCCGTGGCCGCTAAGCCTGCGCGTCCGGAGCCTGTGCTCCGCAACGGGAGAGGCCACAGCAGTGAGAGGCCTGCGTACCGCAAAAAAAAAAAACAACAAGAACTGACAGCTGACTCTGGGGTTTACGATGTGTGCAAGGACAGGGCAGGCGAGGGGACAGAGCAGGTCCGGGTACAGAGCAGGTGTGGGACAGAGCAGGCGAGGGGACAGAGCAGGTCCGGGTACAGAGCAGGTGTGGGACAGAGCAGGCGTGGGGAGCTGCTTGGGTACAAGTGACCTGCGAGCGGCTCTGGGGTGGGCCGCTTGCTCCTGCCGCCTGTCCCTCTTGCTTCTGGGTCCTCCCTGTAGCAGGAGGTGGGGGACGTATCGCCCCTGGGCTGGAGGCACTGGGTGATGTGATGTCACCCCAGAGCGGGCGAGGCCTCAGACCCCTCTGAAGCCATAAAGAGGGAGAAGGAATTGGGAGCAGCTGGGCCCCGGCACACAGCGCCAGCGCCCCTCCTGCGCTACGCGCACACGAGATGGCCTATCTTATAGGGCGCTCTTGGACCCTGCATCACTGAACGGCTTGAATAAAATAACTTTTCTCTCTTTGAGGAGCAAACCTCCGGAAAGTTCCCTGCTTTGCTTTCTTGCCTAGGTCTCCCCCTGGTGGCAGCATGTCTGCATCGCACCGTGCCGGTCTTGGGGGTCAAATGGGATTTTCCAGCCCAGGAAGGGAGACCCCTGGGCTGAGCACCCGGGGGTGGCAGGGAGCCCCTCCCCGCACCAAACACCACCACTGGAGAAATGAGGCCAAGGCGACAAACGCCGGCATGTTGCCACGTGACAGAAGAATGATTTATTAGAACAAATTCCATGACAAATCATATAAAATAACCATTTTCTGAAAGACATCCATAGACCACCTGAGGACAAGGTGCACGGAGGCGCCTCCAAGAGCCTGACAAACGAGTCACCAATCCCAGGGCGGAGGCTGGAGGGCGGAGCGTGAATTTGTGAAGAAAACAACTGTGCGGCGACGACCGCGGGGGGTGCGGATGGGAGTGTGCTGGACGGACGGCCACTGCTCGTTTCCGGGGGACAGGCTGTGGGCAGCTGCGCGGAGCGCGCGGGGCGGGGTACCAGGACCAGCACCCCCTCCGCGTGCACACAGCAGGCTCGCAGACGGGGCCGGCCGCGGACCCCACTGCCACTCACACACGTACACACCGGGGAGGGGGCACAGGGCCGGGGCGTGGGCTCCACGTCAGCTAAATGTAAACACGGACACACGCGTCACCCACCGCGGCCCCAGAGCCGCGCCCGCTGTGACCCCGGCCCCCGCAGTCGGTCCTGCCCCGCGATCGATATCAGCGCAGGTGCCAGGCAGGGTGGGGGCGCCCCAGCCCCACCCGCCGCAGCCAGTGGGCTCTTTGGCTTCGAGGCTGCGGAAACATCAGCCCCCGGGAGGGGGCTGGGCTCTGCTCGCCTGGCACGTTCCCAGCTGAAAGAATCCTGAGAAATAAAACTGTTCCTGGGGGGCTGCCCCGACCCCCCCCCCCCCACAGGACCTGGAGCAGAGAGGCCCGGGAGGCACCCAATTAATGCCCACAGAGTCCGCAGGACAGCGGGGAGGGGAGCGGGGGGAGGGGACGTTGTCCAGGGAGCTTCTGAAGCCCGGTTTTTGGTCACTTTGGTTAATCGCTCCCCTCCCTCTGGCCCAGAACCACCGGAAGCGGGTGCCGGGCCCGCCTCCCTCCCTGGACGTGCGGCGTGGGGGGCTGAGCCTGGGCTGTGTGAGCGCAGACGTGCCTGACGAGTGCTCGCGCCTGTGTGCGCGGCGCCGGCCCGCGCGCTCGGTGAGTTTGGCAGTTGTGTTGGCACCAAAGGCTCGAAGCAGTGGGGTTCCTGCCACAAATGTTTCCACAGGCTGCGTGCCCGCCCCGGGCCACTGGACTCTGGGGCGCCTGGGAGCTGCCATCGCCCCGCCCTGCCCGCACTCTGCCGCCTCAAGTCCCGGGGCGTCACGAGGCGTCTCCCCACCACCCTGCTCTGTGTTTGGCACTGAAAGACCGCATCGCCCAGTCCTCTCCCCCAACCTGGTCCCAGCCAGCACAGAGGAACAGGGCGGGTACGCACGCGCCCCCAGCCCACGCGGCAGAGCGGGGCCCCCCGGGCCGGGGAGGCTGCTGCAGTGGCACAAACTACCCCTTCCTTGAAAGCTAACGACAAAGTAACAGCGATGGAGAGGAGGCTGGGCACACGCCCGGACACTGGCCCTTGGCATCGGCCGCAGCGGGAGCTGGGCCAGGAGGCCAGTGGGGCGGGGGGGCGCTGGGAGCTGAGGAGGGGGCCTGGGCACCCACGGGGTTATGGCACGTGTGGGGGTCTTTGTGGTGAACTGTCCAGGCCCAGGGTGTGGGGAGGCTGCCCAGCCCCAACACCTAGATCAGGAACTGCTCCGTGTCGGGGAGGAAGGAGGGGTCCGGGAGGCCGGGGGTCCCGCAGTTTGCCCGCTGCGGGAAGCTCCTCGCCAGCAGGGCCGACGGGGGTGAGGACGGACTCTGGGAGGCCGGCCGGCCTCTCCCGAGCTGGGCCGAGCCTGCAGAACCCCGGTTTCCGGTCAGCAGGTCCAGGTTCCCACTGGGGTCCACGATGGCGTTGATAACTGGGGGGGTGGGGAGGGTCAGGCCGGCCGGAGGGTCCTGCCCTGCCTCCCGTGCCCAGCCGGGGGCCTCCCGGCCGGTTAGCTGTGAGTGTGGGCCAGGCTCCCCAAGGCCCCCGACGGCCCTCCCAGCGCCCCGCACGGCCACACCCACCTTCCAGCTGCTTCTGCACTCGCCTCAGTTCCTTCAGGATGGAGGTGATTTCCTGGGGGCAGGCGGGAAAGAGGCCGCTGGAGCCGGACCCCAGCGCTCGCCTCTCCCTGGGGTCCCGGGCTCGGGCAGCTCCCCCCAGTCTCCCTGCAGCCAAGCGGGCCGGGGGCGCAGAGGGGCCCCTCACCTTGTTGGACGTCTTCAGGATGGGCACCTCGTTCTCCGCGTTGATCCTGGCCTCCAGGTCTTCCCAGGCTCGCCCTGTGTTCTGAAAGAGGATCCTGCACCCCAAGGGACGGGGGTGGGAACAGGCAGAGGACAGTGACCAAGAGACCCAGGCATGGCAGCCTCCCAAGCCACGCCACCAGCCACGGGGAGGTCCACGCCAGCCCCTCCTGGGCGCACGGGGAAACTGAGGCCTGGAGCAGGACCTGGGCAGGCCGGTCCCAGCGTCCTGTCTCTGGGCCTAATGTGCGGAAAGCTGGGAGGAAGGAGGGGGCAGGGAGGGAGGAGCGGGTCATCCTGGGGGCCCTGGCCCTCCCAGGCCCAGGGTCTGGTTGCCAAACCGCACGCGCGTGCATGCGTGCACGCACACGTGGCACAGCCCTGGCACACAGGCACACGTCTGTACCCGTGTCAGGGCCTCAGGCCGGGTGTCCGCTAGGCAGCGGTGGCTCCCCGGCCCGTCCCAGGGGCTCTCACTGGCCAGCGGCACGCGGGCCGACTCACTTCATCTTCTCAGCGAGGTGCTCCGTGTTCTCGCGGATGGCCTGGGATAGCTGCGACACGGGGTTCAGCATCAGGTTATCGAAGATCACCTGCGAGGACCTGGCATCAGCCCGGCGCCTGGACGCCCCAGGAAGCCCTGTGCCCTCCATGCCCTGACGCGGCCCAGAGCCCAGAGCGAGCTCTCCGAGGGGAGGGGCGCCTGCCTCCTCGCGGTTCCGAGGCCGCGTCTTGCCGGCCAGCGGGTCCTCGCAGCGGTCGTTCATGTTCTGGTCCAGGTCCTGAGAGCACGGGGTGCTGGGCGGCACCTTCTGGAAGTTGAGGCTGGCCTCGGGGATGCGCTGCACCAGCTGCAGAGGTGGGGGAGCAGGGGCGTGGCCCATGGGGCGGGCAGTGGACAGAGCAGACGCCGCCCGGCCGCTCAGGGTCCCTGGGCACCCCGCCCTCGTGGAGCAGGTACCCGGCCCGCACTCTCAGGGTGGCTGGTGGGGGGCGGTGCTGGGCACGGGGTGTGGCCCCGGGGAGGGCTCACAGCCACGGCCCCCCACCTGGGCGTGCAAGGGGCTGCCGAGGGCAGGCTCACCTCCTCGCGGGCGGAGATGGTGGAGGCGGGGGTGCCGGGCACACTGGCGCGAGAGGGGCTGTGGGCAGGCCCCGGGCAGCCCGGCGAGTCGCCGTCTCCGGCCACATCGTGGATCTCACGGGCCAGGGTGGCCACGTCCTTCACCAGCGTCTGGCTCAGCCTGCAGCGGCAGGAGGGAAGACAGGTCCTGCGGGGTCCTCCTGGGCCCGGCCTCAGTGCAGGGAAGTGTGGGGACAGGAGCCAGACGGGACACGACGTCACCCCCCCACAGGCAGAAACCCCCATCCCCCCCGCCCAGGTGGGGTGGGAGTCCCTCCCAGGAGGCAGCCACTGGGTCAGGAGCAGGGCCAGGGGTACACAGCCTCCAGCCTGGCCCAAACTACACCCAACCAGCCACCAGCAGCAGTGCCAGGGGGACTCCCACTGGGCGCCTCAGCGCCCGACCCCCTGAAGATGAGGGGGCTGGGGCGGGGCCCTGGGAGGAGGGATGGGCAGATACACCCACAGGCTCCTGGCCACCAGGGCCACATGAGCCCCGCTCCACAGGCAGGGAGACGGAGGCAGAGTCACTGACAAGGGTCAGAGCCAAGCAGGCCCAGAGGCCAGGGACTCTCCACAGGGCAGGGAAGCCAAGCCTGCAGCCCCAGAGACAGCGCAGACCTCCGTCCCCTCCGCCCTGCCGATGGTAACACACACTTCCCTGAGAGGCTCCCGGGCCACCCAGGAAAGGACACAGGCCAGCTGGGAGCAGCTCCCTGCCGCAGACTGCCCGTGAAGCCCCAGGGCTGGAGCCGAAAGCCTCCGTCGCCCGCCCTCGGAGCACCTCAGCCCCACGGCCGGCGCGCTCTGAGCTACTCCAGCCCTTGGCCAGGCTCGGGGCAGGGGGACGGGCTCCGGCCTCTGGCTCCCTCAGCCCTCGACGCCTGCTGTCACTCCAGGGACGGGACCCCAGGACCCACCAAGGACCAAGGACCAGGTCTCCGCACACAGCTGTCCCAGCTCTGCTCAGGGCGCCCCCCCAGCCAGCCCTCGTACCCGTCCACTCTTCGCGGCAGCTACAGCCCCTCCCGACAGGCGCTGGGCACAGCTGGAGAAATTTCCCCGGCTGGCCTCTGCCTCCCACCAAGGGCTGCCCCAGGCCCCATCAAGATAGGGGTCCCCGACTTGGTCCCACCCTTCCGACATCAAAAACACAGAAGGACCCCCTTTGAACTGCTGGTGACCTGTGCCCCTGCCCCCAGCCAGCCCCGCCCTCCGCTCCCTCTGTCCTCCGCAGCCTGCAGGCTGGTGTGTTCGAGCTCGCCCACTCGGGAAGCCCCCTGGGGCCCCCACTTCCCCTTCCTCTCTCCTTCCACCTCCGCCCCCTTCCCCTCAGCCAGGTGCGGCGCCCCCTCCAGAACCCCACACCCTGTCTCCTGGGCCGGCCCCTCGGCCCCCTCCCAAGCATCGCTCTGCACAGGGAACTTCCCTCCAACCACCCTCCAGGTGTCCCGAGAGCCCTGCCCCAGCCCTCTTCTCTTCATGCTCTCCACGCCCTCACACCGCCCACAGCCTTGGTCACCGTCTTCATGCTGGTGACGCCCACACCTCCATCCCCCACGTGGGCCACTGTCCTAGGAGCCACTGCCCCTGCTCACCTCCCTCCAGGTGCCTCACCAGCGCAAGCTCAGCATCCTTGGCACCAACACTCACCACTCACCAGCCCCAGCCGCTCCCCTCCTGCCCTCTCACAAGCCTGCAGTCAAGCCGTCACAGCACAGACCGCTACTCGGCGAAAGCCCACTCTCCTTCCCTGCCACCTCCGCACTCACCACTCACCAGCCCCGCTCCCCTCCTGCCCTCTCACAAGCCTGCAGAGCCAAGCCCTCACAGCACCGACCGCCACTCAGCGAAAGCCCACTCTCCTTCCCTGCCACCTCCGCACTCACCACTCACCAGCCCCGCTCCCCTCCTGCCCTCTCACAAGCCTGCAGAGCCAAGCCCTCACAGCACCGACCACCACTCAGCGAAAGCCCACTCTCCTTCCCTGCCACCTCTGCACCATCCTTTTCAACGCCTGACCTGGAGGTGATCCTTCCGCTGAATGACTGCATGAAGGAACTCATCTTTAATAAAAACCTTGGTGAAGACCTTCCTGTACCAGAGGTTCCCCCACCCTTCTGGGCAGATCTGCATCCATCCATCCAGCCACCCGCTACCCATGCAACTGCCCGCCCATCTATCCATTCATCACGCACCCAACCGTCCATCATCGATCTATCCACCCACTGCCCATCCAACTACCCATCCACCCAACCGTCCATCATCGATCCATCCACCCAACCGTCCATCATCGATCCACCCACCCGTCCATCATCGATCCATCCACCCACCCATCATCCGTCCATCCACCCACCTATCCATCCCCGACAAGCATTTCTCAAGCCCTTTAGGAACTGAACCCCCAGCCCAGTCCCAAGGGGAGGTGCCCTGTGGATCAGCAGCGTGTGCCGTCACCCGTCACCACTCACCTGGCAATCTCAGCGATCTCGGCTGTCTGCACAATGAAACCATAAGGGTCGGGCTCTTCCTCCTCGTCGTCTGTGTCCCGGAGGCCAGGGGCCCGGGGTCGGGCCCGGCCAGAGCTGCCAGCCCGTGGGGTCTGCGTGGCTGCTGAGGCGTGGGGGCGGGCGTGCCTGGGGGAGCCGTGGTGGGAGCCATACTCCTCCTCGGATGTGGATGTGCAATCCGAGCCCTGCTGCCGGCGACGCACGTCTCGGGTGAGTGAATTGGTTCCAAAAGGAAGAACAGGACAGGGCGGCCGTCAGCACCTGCGGCAGCCCCGAGGCCCCTCCAGGCAAGGGCCCGGCGCTGCAGGATGAGCTGTGCTGCGGCCGGCACCCCCGCACTCAGACGCCCTTTGACTGAAGAGCCAGCAGCTGCTGGGCTCCGGGGACTGCAAGGTCACTGCCAGCCCAGAAGCACGCATACAGACGGGCAGCCTGGCGTGTCCATGGGCCCTCGTGGAGCCGCTCAGGGTCGTGGCTGGTTGGCGGTGGCAGGGGCCACGTTCTGGGGGAGGGGTCTGTGCCCATCAGGCAGAACCAGCGCCCTTGGTTAGGGTTAGGGTGAGGGAACTGGGAATTGGTGTCTGCAGACACGCCGGGTGGGGGTAAACCACTGCCCGTGGATCAGCGACGGCCCTGGGCTGGACCGTACGTGTGGCTGCACAGCCCGTGATCAGAACCCAGCTCAGCCGCCGCAGCCCCTCCCTGCACCTGCCCGCCTCAGCCCCGACTGCTCGCCCACTGCTGCGCTGAGCCCCTGTGGCGGCCGCAAACATGCACAGTACAAGGAAGGGTGGGGCAGCAGGTTCCCACCAAGCAGGTGTGGCCCTCACCCCTTGGCCATGGGGCAGATGCCACCTTGGCCCCCTGAAGACCTGGCAGGCAGGGAGGGGCCCGAACTCCAAGGCCGTGGGTGCAGGAGGGGTCGGGGGTTGGGGCAGGTGTGGAAGCAGCAGCACGGGGCTGGACCAGCAGTGCTGACACCTTAAACCAACTCATTCAGAGGATGGGTCAGTCCCCACGCAGGGCGAGCCTGGCTGCAGGGATGCCCACATCCACCCCGGCAGGAGCCGGCTCCGGTGCCACGGCAGCCGTCCCTCCCTGCTGCACACACGGGGGCCGCAACTCCAGGGAGGGGCAGGCCCAGCCCCCTGTCTGCAGTCACCCAGGCCTGCTTGCGAGTCGGGGCAGTCCCTCCAGGCTGGAGATGGTCGGGGTTTTCGGCGTTCACACCAGGACCACCTGGGGGCTGCAGGAGGCCCGCCACCCGTGCACAGCCGGGTGCACGTGTATGTGTGTGTGTCAGAGGGAGAAACACCTGCCGACGGGAAAAGGGGCTCCTCCAGGGCCAGCACTGGGGGCCCCGTAGCTGGTGCAAGGCCGACGCACAGAGACCTGCAGACACACTGCGCGTGCCGACCGGACCCAGGGCCGCCCTCCCGCTCCCCACACTCACTGGGTGAGGAGTACCGGGCGCTGCCCGGGCGGGCCCTGCTGAAGGGCTGGCGGGGGGGCGTGGTGGCGTTGGCGGCCTTCCTGGCCGTGGCCCGAGCCTCGGCCACGGCGGGCTTGCGGCCGGCGCAGTACAACTCGACGCTGCGGCCGGAGAAGCCGGCGCGGGTGGGGGCCGCCTCCGAGTCGCTGGGCCCTGTGAAGGAGCCGGCCCGCTTCCGGGGCATCGCCAGGATGTCCAGGCGTGACAGCTTCTTGGCCTGCTCGGCAGCCGGCTGCCCCGCCGGCTCGGGATTGGCCGGGGGCCCCCGTTCGCCATCTGCGGCCTCCGTGTCCGAGGCATCCCCCAGCCGGGCCCGCCTCAGCCGGGAGGCCCGCGTGGGCCGTGGGGCGGACAAGCTGTTGGAGCGGGTCAGCGCCTGCTGCACCTTCTGGAGGCCGGCTGAGCCGCGGCTCTGCTCTTCCCGGGCAGCAGGGGACGGCGGTGGGGCCGTGGGTTTCCGGCGAGGCCCCCGCCGCCCTGCCCCCACGGCCCCGGAGGTCTCGTGGTCAGAAGTGACCGTGTCCACACCGGGCAGGTGGGCAAGGCTGGAGCCTCGTTCCTCGTCGGGCCAGTCCAGGGACCCTTGGGGCCCGTGGCCACGCCGTGCGGCCAGGCGCCTTGCCGGCTCCCCGCGGCCCGCGTCCGCTGGGCCCGGCGGGCGACGCTGCTTCTCTGAGAGACGCTCGCGGGCGCTGCTCAGGCCGACACCCCCCACATCCTGCACTGCCGGCGGGGACGGCGGCTTCTCCTTTTGCAGCCCCGAGGGCTGCGGGCTGGGCCCGTTCTTGCCGCTGAGAAGACTGACGGTGCTGGCCGTGTCCACGTCGGAGTCCCCGGACAGGGAGTCCTCTGGCGGCCCAGGGGCGCCGCCCAGCTCACCCTCCGGCTCCTCCACGGACTTGGAGAGCAGTCTGGCCTCCAGGGCGGCCAGCGCCGTCTCTGTCTCCTTCAGGATCAGGTGGGTGTCCTGAGGGTGCAGGTCCATGCGTGAGGCCCGGGCCGCGGCCAGGTCCTGCAGGAGGGGGTGGGTGCTAATGTGCGGCAGCTGGCCGGGGGCTGCGGGGCCGCTGGCCGGCTCCTTGGTGAAGCTCTCCTGCCGGACGAACGCCGGGGCCTCCTTGGTGGGGGCCGGGGCGGGGCCCTCAGGCTCCGGGGGCTGCCCTGTCCGCAGCTGGATGACCATCCTCCCACTGGTGCTGACGTACACGCTGTCCCGTGTCGGGGGGCTGGGCTGCGCTGCCCGCCCCGGGCCCTCCACCTGCCCTGGAGCCACAGTCGCTTTCCTGGGGAAGGCCACCTCCCCGTTCTGGTCCCCAGCGGAGAATGAGGTGGGGGCCGGCTCCCCAGGGGCCCTCGGTGAGCGCCGGCCCCTTGTCCACGCCGGTCCCTCCTGGGGGCTCCCGCGTCTTTCTTCCTGCAGGCCCCCGCCTGGCTCAGGGCCCCGGCCTCCGTCCGACCCACTGGCGTCACTGAGGCTGTCGGGCTCCAGGTCTTCCTGTCCCAAGAGGCCGGCCTGCTCGCTGCCCAGCTCTGGCGGCCCCGGCCCGCTCCTCCTGGTGGCCTCGGGGCCGGCGGGGCTGTCCGCCCTGTCGCTGGGCAGCTGTGGGAGCAGCCTTCGCTGGCGCACAGGCAGGGCCCCCTCCAGCTCTCTGGCTCTGCGCCCGGGGCCGTCGTCTGGAAGACAAGGGGGCTGGTTCGAGTGAGCGCTGCCCGCGGGCCCACACGAGGAGCCGGCCCTCCCCCGGGCACAGTGGCCTGCGCTCGCGTCTGCCTAGCTGGTGGCCTCGGGCTGCCCCCTCCCTGCTGCGGCACTGGGGCCACTTACCTGACAGGCCCGGGTCCGAGTAGCTGTCGGCCAGACTGGCCCAGCGGGACACCCACTTCTGACCCCCGGGGGAGCCCGGTACTGGGAGGCCCTACGGAGAGGAGGGCAGGAGCGTGTCCGTGGCAGGGAGAGACAGGAGCCCCACGGGGAGGTGCTGGGGGCAGGAGGGGGCGAGGCAGCCCGCCCCAACACCTGCCCCCCAACAGAGGCAGCCAGAGGACCCCCGTGGCCTCACCTGGCTTGCGTAACTACCCACGTCTCAGCCCGGCTCAGTGGCTTGGAGGTCAGCAGTCCCTGCCCCCCCAAGACTCAGCCGGGCCCCGCCCGTGGGCACATACACGCAGGCACCCCCGACCCTCTGCACAGGTGGGCGCCAGGACCTGGAGCCCACAGCTCGGGCAGGACCAGAGCCTTCGAGTGCATACAGGACGCAGTGACCGGGGCCCCGGCCCAGATGCTGTCCTCTCCCCGCCCAGTCTCTCCCCAGGGACGTGTCTGGGCTCAGTCCCACACACCTGGAGCTCCACCGGGGGGGTTCCAATCCCGCCCACTGGCCGGGAGGCAAACTCCTGCAGCAAGGCCATCCGCTGGGCCACTCCGTCACCGGACTCTTCTCTGTCCCCTCTGATAACTGGACGGAAGGCGGCCGAGGACGCCCTGGAGAGCTCAGGGGACTCCCGTACCCCAAAGACCTGCCGGGAGGGACAGCCGGGCAGCAGGTCAGAGCCCGCGCCCGAGGCCGGCCTCCCGGGCTCCGGCTGCAGCACACCCACCTGGTCGATCATCCGGCGGGCCTCCTCCACCTCCCGGTCCTGCGCCTCCGTGTCGATGGTGTAGGTCCCTGCGTCACTGAGGCTGTCGTCCTCCTCCTGCTTGCGTGCCTTTGTCACTTGGGGGTCAGCAGGGGGTGGCGGTGGCGGCGAGGGGGCCGCGGGGCTGGCCCCGCGGGGTAGCGGGGGGGCGGGCGGCGCCGGGGGCGTCTTCTCGGGGCCTGACCGGGCAGCCGGGGAGCCGTCCCGCAGGCACTGGGCCATGAAGTCCTGGGCCAGGCGGGAGCGGCGCCCCACGCTGCCGAAAGGGCGAGCCGAGGCCCGGGCGGCGGGCGAGGGGCCGCCCAGCCGCTCCTCCGCCTTCTCCCGCTTGAGAGAGCCGGCCCGCTGTGGCCCCGAGCTGCCGCCCGCCCCCCGGGTCGAGGCCGGGGCGGGGGCGGCCGGGCGGTCCCTGTCGGTCGGCCCGGGGCCGCGGCGCCTGTCGGGCCTGGGGTCCCCGGGCGGCGTGTGCGTGAAGGACTGGGAACGCTTCTTGCGGGGCGTGTCCTCGTCGAAGAATTCGATGACGAACGCCTGCTGGCCGTGCAGCAGCTCCTGGGGGTCCCGCCTGAGCTGCCTCTGTAGCCGCACCTGCTCCCCGCCAGCCTCCGAGGGGACCCCAGCTGCCCCGGCCGCCTGGGCCATGGGGTCCTCCGAGTCGCTCTGTGTGCCGTCCTCGTGCTTGTGGCCTGGAGGGGGCGGGGGCCCGACGCGTGAGGCCGAGGGAAAGGAGACGCCCGGGGGTCGACACACAACCACCGCCGTCGTGTGGTCGGGGACACACTGCCTCACCGTGGACCCAGCCCACATGGCCCAGAGAAGCAACAGGACCAGGCCGGACGGCCCCCGACAGGGCAGGCGGCTCTCGGGCAATGTAAACGGACCCGGGAGACGAGGCCACCGAGGCGAGGGCGGGCAGCCGTGCACTCACCCTTCAGGGTGCGCGTGTGCACCGGCAGGTCGCTTTTGGTGCTGTGCCGGTCATCGGCGGGGCCGGCCCGGTGCAGCAGGCTGGGGTCGCTCTGCACCAGCCAGTCGGCCACCTTGGTCTCCGCAGAGACCACCTCGATGGCTGTGGGCTCCTTGCCAGGGGGCCGGCGCTGGCGAAGGGAGAACTTGGTGACGTGGTCCTTGATCTTGACCTTGCCGGGGCTGCAGTCGTCAAACTCGATGGTGAAGCAGGCGTGGCTCTGCACCACGGGGGCCACCCCGCCCCCGCCCGCCTCCGCATCCCTGGTAGGCGCCTCGTGTGCCGGCACCTCTGGGGCCCGCGACGGGGGGACCTCCTTGGTGGGGATCTCGAAGTAGCTGGGCTCCCGCCGGAACGAGTAGCCCTGCGGCTCCGCGGGGGCCCGGAAGGCGGCCGTCGTCCCCACGAGGTCACTGTCCCGCTGAGCCAGCTCCTTGGGCCGCTCTGTGGGGGAACACGTGCTCAGGCCAGGCACGTGCTCACGGTGGCTCCCTCGCCCCACCCACCTCCGCGAGGACCATGGGCGCCATGTCTCCCTGCCCACGGCCCCGCCGAGGGCACCTCCAGAGCAGGCTGCCCTCCAGGACTTACCCGTGTCGGGCTCATCCTGGCGCCGCTCCTCGGGCGGGCTGCTACCATCGTCCTCACCCCACCAGGAGGGCTGCCCGTACAGGGGTGTGCGGTAGGCCGCCGCCTCTGCAGAGGAAGAGTTGGAGCCTGGGTCCCTGTGGCCCCAGCACAGACAGAGGCGGAGACCCGGAGCTGGGGAAGATGCTGGGGTCTGCAGGGGGCCCCGGCACCACCTCCCAGCTCGGGTCTGCAGCTGCCCAGAACCTTCGCCAGCCACCCTGAGCCCCATTTCTGCAACCCTGGTGGGTGACAACGGCAGTGACAACCTCCCCATGGGGCGGCTGTTCCAGGGAGGCTCGTCCCTGGGGTTGCACTGTCCTTAGCACTGCGGCCCTGGGGCGGGCAATCCCTTGAGCCCGGCCTGGGCCCTCTGCCCCTAGGGCCTGCCCGACAGAGGGGCGGGAGGACAGCAGCGAGCCCCACCCAGGGCTGGCCTCTCCCCCAGGGCCTGTAAACGGTTCGGGTCACTAATAGGTGACCTGGGGCTGAGAGCCACTGCGCTCTGACTGAACCACGTGGGGCAGGTGGCTGTTTCTACAGGGGTGCAGGGGTGCACGGTGAGTGTGGCTACAGGGGTGCAGGAGTGCAGGCACACATGCTGGGGGGCTGTGCGGGGAGGGGAACGTGTGTACGTCGGGGTGAAAGGTCAGCTCCTGGATGAGGTGGACCAAGGCCTGTGTGCACACCCCCGTCCCTCCCGCACCCCTCTGCACACCATCCTACCTGGCCCCGGTCTCCGGTCCCCCCTCTCTGGCCTGGGGTTCACGGCCTCGCAGTAAGGCGCCTGCTCCGGCACAGCCTCGCCCGTCTTGGGCGCCGGGCTCTTGACGCTCACCTGCAGCTGGCTGGTGTACTTCTCGTGCTGTGGGCAGCGGCTGGGGTGAGGCGCGTCCTCGGCAGGACGCCCCCGCCCAGGGCACCTGCGTGGCCTCTCCTCTGCCCCACAGTGGCATGAGGTCCCCCTCACAACCCCCGCGGAGCAGACAGCCTAAGGCCTGCCCGTGTCACGAGGCTTGAAGCTGGGGGGCCGCACCCAAGGCTGGGGGCATCCTCAGGGCCACAAGCTTCCAGGAGGGAGTGGACAGCAGCCGTCAGAGGGGAGACTGCCACCCACAGGCCCCTCCAGAGAGGGGGTGGGACAGCCCTCAGGAGCAGTGGGAGGTGGGGAGCAGCAGCCTGTCCGTGCGTGCGCATGTGCGTGTGCGTGCCGGGCCCCACCTGGCTGAGCTCGGCGGTCATCGGCCCTGCCCCTCACTGGCTGTGTGACTCTAGGCAGGCCACCCACGCTCCCTGTGCTGCCCATGGTTACTTTGGAAAATGGGACTAAGCCTCCCCCCCAACCCCCCGCCATGGGGCTCCTGGGTGCGGCTCTGGGCAGGGTCCCCTGAGTCTGCTCCATGAGGCCTGCACAACGGAGCAAGGGGAAAGGAGAGGCTCCACCTGCCATGACCGACCCTGGGACCTTCGAGCCCTAGCTGAAGGAAGGGTGCTCAAGGGTGCCCCTCACCCAGGACCTCCCACGAGGCTGTCCCCAAAGGCTGCCTCCCTGCTAGCCTCCAGACTGCTCCCGGCCACCTCCACCCATGGTAGCCCAATCAGGGTCCTCCCGGTACCCAAGATGCTGGGTGGGCCCGGGCCCTCCCTCCCACCCACCCCCTCCTGCTGGGCAAAGCAGCCTCCTCTGGGGCTCCAGCCACACCCGCCATCTGTGACTGCATCAGCCGGGGGTGCGGTGGGGCGGGTCGCCTGACTATCTTCCCCACCTGCCCGACTGGGCCATCCGGCAGGGCAGGCCAAACCAGGCTGACGCACAGCGGCCCAGAGGCCTGGGGGAGATGGGCAGTGGGAAGCGGAGGGCTGTAGGGACACAGGGATGCAGGGGCCCCAGGCCAAGCACCAGTACTGACCCTGAGCGCCTCCTCAGGGACGCGGTGCTGCACCCGCTCCAGCACGTACATGTTGGAATGTGACAGCGCGTTAAGGAGAACAGGATGCAGGAAGGGGGCGGGGCCCTCGGGCCCAGGCGTGGTGGATGAAGAGGGAAGGCGGGCTGGGCGGAGCGCTGGTGCAGATGCCTGCAAACTTCCCCCAACGTGTGTGCACTGGCCATGCGTCCACACTGCAGGGACAGCCCGCAGGCCGTGTTGTCCCCGGTGAGGGGACAGGACAGAGGCTGCTCCAGGCCACCGCACACAAGTACCTTAGGTCTGCGGGGATGCTCTCCACCCCACTTTCGGCCCAGGAGCCCAGCGGGGCCCCAGAGGCCATGCCGCCTGCATCCAGCTCCACTGCCCGTCCCAGACCACCCCTCAGCCCCCGGCCTCCTGAGGCTTCAGGGTGCGGAGGGCCTGAGCCAGCCGCTGGGTCCACACCCGCCAGCGGGTGTGCCCAGGGCGGAGGCATGGCCCCCACTCACCCACGTCCTGAGCACAGAAAGCCATGCCTGGTCGGCCCCCAGAAACACCAGGACTCCGGGTCCCGGGAAAGTTTTCCCATTCCTCGGGCTCCCTGTGAGCTCAGCCCCGAGCGTGGGCAGAAGGTGTCCGTGGCTGGGGCCTTGGCTGGGGGGCAGGCGGCGGCAGGGGCTGGAGTTCAGGGCGGAGCCTAGCCCGGGCTTCACCCTCCTGTCTCTAACCCCCTGAGGCCCCCACCCACTTCCAGCGTAACAGGGCGACTGAGGCCCTGGGGACAGAGGGGGAGGGGTGAGCGCCCCGGAAGGATATCGTAGCCGAATCGGATGACGTCGTTGAGCTTCAGCGTAACGTACTTCTGGTCCGGGATGCGCACGTCGTTCACGAATGTCTGCGGAGTAGGCAGGTGGCGGAGATGAGCCGGGGCAGGCGGGCCGGCGACTCTGGAGGCCCCAGAAGTGGACCACCAGGCCCTCCTGTGCTGCTCTGGGCCCGGCACCGTCCTCCCAGCACGGGTGCACCAGCCTCACACCCCAACGGGACCACAGGACAGACGGCCGCAGGAGGACCTGCCGAGGGGGCTGAGGCGCCAGACCCCACCCAGCACCCAGGGACCCTGACACAGCCCCACAAGCACAGAACCCACGGACACCCCTGTGAGACGGCCCCTTCTCTCATCCACACAGAGCCCCCCGGGAGCGGCGAGGCACAGCCACAGGGTGGCCCCGGGGCAAGGCCGGTCAGACGTGTGCCGAGGGAGGAGGGGCTGAGCGGGCAGAGACCCCAGCAGAGCCTGAGACCCTCGGCTGGGGGCACTCTGAGGGGGACCGGGGGGTGGCAGCCAGCACTTGCTGGTGTGCTCACAGGGCCGAGGCAGAGCCAGCCTGAGGCTGCTGTGGGACCCCAAGCTCAGGACGCAGGGCGTCAGACTTCACAGGCTGCGGGAGAGGGGGGAAGGGCCCTCCTCAGCTGGTATAAGGGGGTGGAGGCTGGTCGTTTGTTTTCTTACTGAAACAGCCTCCCAGGCCAGGAGACCAAACACAGAAAGAACAAGGCACCCAGACAGGTGTTGGACCCTGGAGAGAGCCCCGCCCTGTCCCTCCCGCCCTGCCTCCACCTGAACCCCTCTCTGCTCCTGCAGCCAGGAACTTCCTCTTGGTCACCTCCTTGTCCCTGCCGCCCCCAACTCACAGAAGAGCTCACATATATCCCTTAGGACAGGGGGTACCCCAGCACAGCCCCATCCGTCACAGGAGCCCCATTTCCCAGCCTGCAGGAGGTCCCATTGCCTCCCCTGCCCACCAGAGGGCTCACTTCCCTCCTCACCCAGCAGGCAGCCCCACCTCCCAGAGGCCCTACCCAGTGGGAGCCCTCCCAAGGAGGCCACCGGAGCAGGAGGTCCTGGTGGGAGCCAGGTGGGGACAAAGCAGAGGCGTGGGGCAGTGATGAGGGGGCAGACCCAGGGTGAGGATGGAGCTGGCGCAGCGCCAGCACTGAGGGAGGGGTCATGAACGGGGGTGGGGTCGTCACTAGGGGGAGGGCCATGGAGGGGATGGAGCCATGGGGGGCCCAGCCGGAGTGGGGAACCAACGCAGAGGGGTGTGGCCATGAGGGGGTGGTGCCAGCACCATGGGAGGGGTCATGGAGGGGTGGGGCCAGCACAGGGGGTGGGGCCAGCACAGGGGGCGGGCCCTGGAGAGGAGCAGGGGGTGGGACCACAATATGGGGTGGAGCCAGGGTGTGGGTGGAACTGGGCTGGGAAGAGGGGTGGGGCCAGCACAAAGGCCCTGCACTCACCCCATTGAGGCTGCCCAGGTCCTTGACCCAGTGCTCGTCCCTGTCTCGGTCATAGTTGATGACAGCGTGCTGCTTGTCCACACTGCGGGACTGGGGAGACACACAAAGCCTCGGGTGGCCGACCGGGCCAGGCGGCCCAGGAGGTGGAGGCACCCCGCAGGAGGCCCTGCTCCCCACTCTCCAACCCTCCCCCACCCCACCACAATACCACCACCAGGCCCCTGGCCACGCAGCCCAGGAGGTCCCACCCACGCCTCCACACCTCAAGCGTGTGTGCCCCAGAAGGCCCACCCAGGCCTGACCCGGCCAGCCGTCCTGGCCACGGAGCAGGCCGCGGGGTTCCCCCTGCCCCAGCCTGCCTCCCGGGCCCCTCCCGTTGTGACCAGCCCTCCACGGCACCAGGAGGCCAGTGCCCCCCCTGCCATCCCAGCCACTGCTCCTGGGTCAGCGTGGGAGGGGCTGGGAATGCTCGGAAGATCTGGGACACGCTGTTCACTCCCAAGGGCAGGCCGGGCTGGACGGGGGCGGCAGGATCAGAGGGCTGACCCCTCCCCCCACCAGCCTGGCCCACAGCGCACACCTCTCGGAGTGACGGACACGCGCACACACGCGTGACGTGCCTCAGACCCCACTGCCTTCTGCTCGCATGCACAGGGCTCACGTCCTGAGCACACCCTGCCACCCAGATGCCACACGCACGTGAACACATGCAGGTAGCTCTGCCCTGGCCACCAGCCGACCCAGGAGCCCTCCCCAAGGACAGTCACCCAGCTCCCTCACACAGTCCAGCTGGAGGCCACAGCCCCTCCACTCCAGGGACAGAGAAGCAGGGACAGGGCCACAGGGTCGCATTCTGCTGCACCAGGCACCGCCAGCACGAGCCGCCTTGCCCAGCCGGGGGCGGGCAGTCCTGACACAGAGCGCATCACCACCGCCCAGCCCACTGCCCACACCTCACTGCTGGAGGCCCCGTGGGTCTGGGTGGCAGCTGCGTCCCTCCCCCACCACCTGAGGAGCCCAGGCCTGGGGCAGCCCCAGGAAACAACAGCAGGACCGGCCAACCGTGGGGTGCTGGGGCCCAGCCCTGGGCCGATGACAGTACCTGCCCGGCAGGGCTCCCACGAGACACCCAGGACCCCCACTTCCAGAGCATGTCACGGGAACGACGGGACCCACACACTCGCTCCCCACCGCCTGGGACAGGATGGCCCGGCCCTTGGGAGGGTGAGCCAGCACCTGAGTCCCTGCGTCACCACCCGCCACCACCTTCTCAGTTCTCACAGGTGAGTGCCCAGACCCCTCCCCCAGCCAGAGGCCACCTCCACAGAGCCACTTTCTCTGATTCTCTCCACCTACCCAGCACCCCCGGCACCGTCCAGAAATGGCCAGTTTCCGGGGGGTGGGGCCCAATACCCTCCCCCGAGGACTGGAGCTCCCAGGCCTGGGCCTCCCTCACCCAGAGACAGGAGCGCACAGCAGGGTGGGGTGGGGTGGACATGGGCTCTGGCCGAGGTGCCAGGGCAGGGCCTGGCAAGGAGACTGCAGCAGGCAGGCCTGTGAGGGCTCCAGCCTCTCCTGGGCTCAGAGGCCTGAGGTGGCTGGCTTCATGCACAGTGATGCTGCAGCAGCAGGGGCCCAGCCCACTCCTCATGCTGCCACGGACCCTGGGTCCTCCAGAAGGGAGCAGGGGTGCAGGGGAGGCTTCAAGGCGAGCACAGAGTCTGCGGGGCCAGCCGGGGCCTCCTGGACACAGAGGCCAGCCCGGAGCCGCCTGCCCCAGCACCACCCCCGTGAGCCAGGGGAAGCACGGGCCTCCCTCCCCGGGAAGTCCCCAGGGCTGATCCTGGCGGGGCTCCAGCGCCAACTCACCTGCCTCCCAAAGCAACGGGTCTCTGGCGAGGTGAGTCTGACCTTGAGACCCCCTGCCCCACGCCCCTGGCCTCATCTCTTTCCCCGTCCCGAATTCCTCAAAGTCGGCACCCACAGCTAGACAGCTCCGGGCCACCCTGGCCGCAGCCTGTGCCCCGGACATGGGCACCACCTCCTCCACTGGACTCTCCCGCTGGGCCCCGAGCCAGCCCTTCCCACTGTCCTGGCCCAGGCAGGGTGGGGGCAGGGCACGCTGGGGGGGCCCACACGCCCTCCTCTGGGCCTCGGTCTCCCGGCTGCAGGTGCTGGCAGAGCTGCCCCCAGGCCCCGGGCCCCGGGCGGCCTAGACAAGGATCAGCAGGTGTCCCAGGGGCCTGCGTGCTCGGGCTCGCCCCACCGCAGGCCAGGGAGCTGCCCCTCTGGGTGGCCCCGTGGGTCAGGCATTCCTTAGAGTCCAGCCTGGCAGCTGGGAGGCCTGGGGCTCACTGAGGGGCTGCGCCCCCTCCGTGCCCAGCCACCTGCCCGCCTCAGCCCTGCCCAACACCTGGATGCCACTGGGGCCGGACTCTGACCTCCACGTGGCCGGGTATCGGGCTCCCGGGGACCGCAGGCCTGAGAGGGGCTGCTGGTGGCTGCACACCGGGACGTGGCGGGACGGGGGCTCTTCTCGGCCTGAGGCAGACGTGGTGGCCGACAGCAGGAGGGTGCTCTGTGCCTCAGGCTTGGCCACTACCTTTGCCAAGGTGTGGCCCCTAGAGGGGCTTCTGGGCTGACCTTTCCGGCCTGAACACCTTCTCTCCCTCTCCAAGTTTCAGACCTCCAACTCAAGCCCAGCCTGGCCAAACCCAATTCCTCCTCCCTGCCCGCCTGGCCCTTCAGCCTCCCTGGGGAAGGCCACCGACCAAGCCCCCAACAGCCCCGGCTGCTCTGGCCACACCCCCTCAGCCCCAGCAGCGGCACCCCTCAATCTGCCCCCCGCCTGCATCCCGCAGCCCTCCCCAGCCCTCCCTCTCGCCGCTCTGCCCCGGCCTGCCTGCTGGCCAGACACTTTGCCCCTGCAGGTGCCATGCCCTCTCCTGGGCCACGCTCTCCCAGTGCCCACCTTCCCTTTCCCGGCAAGACACCCCCCTACCTCGCCCCCCCCCCCCCCGCCTCGCTCAGCCCCAGGCTCCCCGACGCTTGTACCCAGAGCCTGGGCTGCCCCACCCCCTCCCCAGACTGCCGAGAGCCAGGAGCCCTGGGCACAGGCAGGAAGGGTCCCGCAGCCAGAGCCCGCCCGCCCTCCCTCCCTCTCGGCCCAAGCCCAGGTGCCCAGAGGCTGGAAGCCCACGCCAGAGGGGGAGGTGGCCCCTTGGCCCAGGCAGGACTCAAGACTTAGAAGGACACAAAGCAGGCCACGTGGCAAGTGGAGCGGATGGGGCGCAGACGCGTAAAATAGCTGTAAGAGGCTCCAAACACACGGACTTTTGGAAAAGGACCTAATTGTCTGTAGTCACTTTAAAGCGGAGTAAAGATGTGCTTCCAAAACTTGGGTCTGGCGCCCTCCAGGAGCGAAAGCCCCGCCCAGCATCTGCCCTCCAGGAGCGAAAGCCCCGCCTAGCATCGGGCAGCGGCCCAAACCCCAGGCTCGGGGCACACCCTCCTGCCAGCTCACACCCAGCGCCACCCCAGCGGGGCCACAGCGCCCACGACCTGCGTGTGTGCAGGGGGATTCCGAGCTGGGTCTCTGGGCCGTGGTTTCCGGGTAAGGATGTGTGCAGATGAATCCCAGCTGTCACCCCTCCCACGTGGCAAGCCAGGCGAAGGCAGAGAAGACACCTTGCCACAAACACGCACAGGCTCTCTCTCACACACACACAGACATGTACAACACCCACACACATGTGCACACATGCACCTGTGCGCATACGTGTTTGCGTGCGCACACGTGTGCACAGACGTGTGCCGACGCACAGGTACTCGCCCGCGCACATCCACACATGTACACACACACACGCCCTGCACCAGAGCCCAGGGACACAGGGGCAGGAGCCACAGCAGGCAGCCTGGGCTCGGGCGCCAGGCAGACCTGGGCCCATGTCCCCGCTCACGTCCTCACTGGCCCAGCTTGTGCCAGGCTCGCCCTGGGGGCCAGGACCCCTGGCGAGTGGGCGGCCCGGTGGGAGAGCGTGGCGGCACGAGGCCAGGCTGGCGACTCTGCCTCTGGGACACAGCGCCCCCCCCCGCCCCCCCCGCCGAGATCCACACGTGGGCGCTCCTGCCTGGGTTGTGGTGCAGCCTCCTGGACGGCCCCTGTTCCCCAGCCACGTCTCCTCGCGCCGCACTGCCTCACCCTCCCCGCCGGGCAGAGGGCCCCCCCCCCGCCAGCCCCCCTGCCAGCACCGCCCCTCCCACTCCCCAGCTCTCAGCACAACGTCGCCATGTCCAGTCGGCCCCAGAGCCCCCCCTACCCCGGTCCCAAACCCGGTGCCACCTTTGGGTTTGGCTCCTGGGGGGTCACCTGGCTCCTGCTTATGTGTTTGTGGGCGGCCCAGCCCTGGAATGGAGACCCCAGGCTCCAGCGTGGGGCCAGTGACCATCGAGTGACAAATGTGGGAATGGACACAAGGACACACAGGGCAGGCCAGGGTGCTCCGGGAGCACGTGGCAGGGAGAGGGTGGGGACGGGGCGGGCGTGGACGATCTCGGAAAGCCAGGCAGGTGGGGAGAGGCTGTGGCCCCCGGGAGGCCTAGTGGCCGGGGGTACCTATCCCTGCACCCGGGGATGCCCGAGGCATGCGGGAGGGAGAGGGAAGGTCGGGGTTCGCCCCTGAACACCTGGCGGCGTCGGAGAAGGGGGTTTGTTCGGCACCAGGCTCGGGCTGCCTCTGAGGTGCCCAGGAGCTGATGACGCGCGAGGCTAGGGACAGCACGGTGACAGACACCATTTGCATCACGTGAGCAGAGGTGGAAACCGAGGCTGTGCGTATGGACAGGACCTCCAGGGAGGGGTCACGTACACCCAGAGCCCAGGCCAAGTGGGAAAGCTGCAGGGGCCGCCAGGCACGCGCCAAGAGGCCCGGGAGCCTGGAGCTGCCATCCTAGGGAGAAGCTGTGGGGGGGCGGGGGGCACGGCGTGTGCAGTGGCCATCCGGGCGGTGGCGTGGGGACTGAGGCCGTGGCGTGCAGGTGAGGAACTCCCTAGCAGGGGCTCCACAGAAGAGTATGGGGTGAAGGGGGCTGGCAGGACAGCAAGGCAAGAGGATGGGCGTCCTGAGCAAGGGGCAGGTGGGCTGGAGGGGGGAGGTGTTGGGAGGGGGCGGCATTCCCACACCTACTCTACAGCTACGTGACCTCCCTGAGCCTCAGTTTCCCCGTGTGGTGGAGACATGGCCACGCTGCCCAGAACAGCCTGAGGCAGAAACGCAGGTGCACCCAGGCCAGGGCCAGCCCAGCATGGAGGGCTGAGGATCCCCCCTCCCTCCACCCTGCTCAGGGCTCCACACTGATCGTCCCAGAAACTAGGAATTGGACCCCAAACTCACACTGCGCACCCTGCCCACCCCCTGGGGAGAGAAGCGGGCAGGGTGAGGGCCTGGTGCAGGGCACAGAGCTGGCGGGCGGGGAAGGAGCAAGCACGCTGGGCCCCCAGCGCTCACAGGCTCCCGTCAAGTGCCGCCTCCTACGAGAGGCCCTCCCAGCCACCCCGGGAAGGGCAGGGCCATCGACAAGCCGCACAGTCACAGCAGGGCACACACAACTCCCCGCCAGGGCTCAGGGCCCGATGTGGTGACCCCTGTGGATCTCTCACCAATGGACAGACGACAGAGGTCATGTCACGTGACACCATCACGGAGCCACCGGCCACATCAAGACCCCCGCATCGGCCACCCCAGGAGGCCGAGGGGGGGGCGACCTGCGGCCTCTGCTTGCTTTATGTGGCCTGAGAACAGTCTTTACACTTTACGTGCTCAAAAAAAAAAAAAAAAAAAAAACCCTCCTTCACGACAGGTGAAAATGATATGAAATTGACATATCAACAGACACAAAGCTTGACTGGCGCGCCCGTTTGTCTCCCCAACAATAGCAAAGCTGAGTGGCTGTGATGGAGGCGTGTGGCCCGCAAGGCCTCAGATGTATACCCAGCCCTTTACAGGAAGCATTCACCCAGCCCTGCACAGACCCACCGACTTCCAAGGCAAGAAGCAAAGACAAAAAGGGAGACTGCCCTAGATCAAAGATACTGAAAAGACCGAACGAGCAAGGGCGGGTCCTGCTGCGTCTGGAGTCAGGCAAATTAGAGGACGTTTGGGGGAAGTCAGGGTGTCTGGACATGGACAGGCCTTCATTTGCTGCCCAAGTGGACATGCACATGGTTGGGACCCCCGGCTGCAGCCCAAACCCCATGCATCCCAGGGAGTGAGTGGGCGGCAGCAGCCAGGGCGGCGCATGGAACAGGGGAGGGGTCTCACCCTGCACCCAAGTGGGCCGCTTGGTTGGACCGGGCAGTGCAGCCCACCTAGGACACCCCCTGAGAGTCCCACAGTGGGAGCATGGAGCTTGGAGGGCTTGGGGACAGGGACGCAGGTGCTATGCTGAGGAGGGGTCAGGGCTGCCGGGAACCCAACTCAATCACCCCACGAGGGTGGGGAACCCCTGTGGGCCCTACAGGGTCAAGTCCCCCGCCCCCTCCCCTCCTCATTCCTAGGAGCCGGACCCATGCACCCCGTGGAAGCCAAGGTTGGCTCAACTCAAACTCAGGGCCAGAGAGAAATTGCCGAGTGCCTGGTGTCCCGGCTCTTAAGGCCCTGCCAGCTTCTCGAGCCTGAGAAAGGCCCCCAGCCCCCAGCCCAGGGCACCAGCCTTCCACTGGACAGCTCTGATGGTCAGAGCTGACCCTGTGGCCCCCTGATTCACGGCCCTGTTGGGGCCCCCGGACAAGGATGTGGACGGGTCTGCTTTCGGGCACCTTCCCAAGGTGGGCCCCGACACCTTCAGAATCCGGTAGCACCTTCCCATCAGAAACGGTCCAATACGCAGAGGCAGGGACCCTCACCCACGAGTGCCCCGCTGTGGGTCCAGGGCGGCCTCCTCCCCAGGGGCCCCGCCCCAGCCCAGGTGCCCACACTCACCTGCAGCATGAGCTCACACTCATCTCGCCCCACGAAGATGAGCTCTCGGGGGAGCCGGTGGCGAGTGCCGCTGCCGCTCACCAGGAACCAGGAGGTGGCGCTCATCTTGGCACCGGCGAGGCCTGTCCAGCCCTGGGGGGTGAGGGGTCATCAGAGCAGGGCTCCCCTGCCTGGGCCCCGGCCCCTGGACACCCCAAAGACCAGCACAGATCCTGCCCCGATGAGGTCCAAGCACCTTCACGGCACCACCGCAGTGGCCGCTTCCAGAAATGCTGGGCTCCAGGCCAGCCCCTCACCGAGTGTGCCTGCCCCCTGTGGACCCCTCCCAGGCTAAGGTCGCCCGGTCCTCCCTTACGCTCTAGGTCCACACGTAGCCTCTTCTCTCTCTCTCTGGGTGCCAGAGATTGGGTGCGTGGGGCGCTAGCCACACTGCCTGTGTGTGGACCCACGTGTGTCCCCGTGACCTGCAGGAGCTGCTCCCAGGTGGGACTCAGCGTGGCCCTTCAGGGTCCCCACAGGCTAGGCCCACACCCAGGACACAGACTCTGAACCAGAGCCTCTGCCTCCCCTGCTGGAGACTCTGGGGTGGGCCCAGGCAGGGGGCAAGGAGGAGATGGCTGGAGACCGGAGCCCTGAGCCATCAATACGCCTGCCACTGAGGGGGGGTTGAACGTTCCTTGGCAGTCACTGTGACTGCCCTGCAGACGCCCCCAGGCCAGGACAGTACCAGGTGGTCAGGGCAGCAGGCAGTCCCTCCAGTGCCCAGGAGGGAGGTGGTGCTTTGGTGCCTGAGATCCTGGGGGCTGATATGGTCAGGACGGACAGGGGAGTATCAGGGTGCCTGAGGGGCACAGTGGGGACAGCCTGAGTGACGACAAGGGCCGATGTCACCCGAGACCAGACCCTGGGGCAGCCTGAGGCCCCACGCAGCCAGTGTGCACGTGCTCTCACACAGATGCCAATTGCCCAGAGCCGTGTCTCAGGGGCACAGGTACCAGAATGTGCAGACACACCTGCGCCCCACACATGTGCACACAGCTTACACACACACCCGGAGCACCGCCTACAAGTGCCCTGGCCACTCTCCCGTGGAAGCTCACACACGCGTGCGCGCACACACACACACAGTGGGTAAAACGTGTCCTGAGCACTGCCATGCGCCAGGTGGTGTCCTGGGCTCTGAGAGACACACACTGTCCCTGCATCACGGGGCTTCCCTCCAGCCAGGGAGGTGGGCAGCAAGAAGGGAAACCGCTTGTGAGAAGGTGCGAGTGACACAGAGAGAAATAGGGGTGGGGACAGCAGCGCAGCCGCGAGGGGTCCATCTACGGAGGGTGGTCAGGGAAGGCTCAACTGGGAGCGGGCGGATGCAGGCATGTGAACATCTGGGGGCCGTGCTCCAGGCAGAGGGAACAGGCAGGGCCAAGACGCTGGGCCGCGTGCTCCCGGGAGTTCTGTGGCTTGTCCGGGAGCGAAGGGGGAGGCCCTGGAGGGCCCAGGACATGCTGCATCCCTAAGTGCAGAATGCAAATGCAGTAGGCCTGTTCCAAAATTATGAAGGATTTCAAAACAGCGAGAGCAGAATGCTAAACCCAGTGCAGGGTCTGAGTGCGGGGCCCATGCAAGAGCATGTGTCACACACCCGTGAGGCCAGCCCTGGAGGTCCTGGGTCCATGATCTGACTCACAGTGTGCAGAACAGATGGCAGGTCAAGCAGGAGGCTGGTTAAGCCATGAGACAATAACGAGGGAGAGAGAAGATGGTGCTGGCACCTGGCGGGAGCAGAGGACCTAGGGAGCATCCCCAGGCCCCGTCCCTGCGACACCCACACCCAGAGCCTAGCCTGAGGCTCCTACGAGCCAGGTCTCAAACCAGGCCCCACCCATCGGTGAAGGCCCAAGTGACCATGTAACCCACGGCAAACCCTCATGTCACCTCGGGCAAGCAAGTGGGAAGATGTCGAAAAATCCACCCAGAACACAGCCCCAGCCGGCCAGAGCCCCTCATCCCGGGACCCCTGCCCTTCCTCAGGGTCCAGCCAGAGGGGCAAAGCTCTGGAAGCCGAAGGGGCGGGGACTCCCGAGCCCCTGCAGCCTACGGAGGCCTCAGCAGCACAGCCGGAGGAGATGACAGAGCTCTCTCCAGGAGAGTCCCCACCCAGCCCCCAGCCCAGCCCAGCTCCCACACTCTGCCATCACCTGCCACCAGGTCGTGACGGGCAGTTGGCAAGGGAACCCCACCCAGAGGAGGCCACAGCCTCTGCTTATGGCAAAGGGAGGCCAAACCCCCAGAGCCGGGTTATGCGGCTGTGGCGGAGCCAGGCCGCCCCTGCTGCTGCCAGCCCATCTCGAAAAGGCCCAGGCCTGGAGTCGTGGACGCTCCCAAGCTGCCTGCGGCCGGTTCAGGGCTAGGCTGGCCATCGTTGCTGGGAGGGAGAATACTAAACACCCCAAACTTGTCCCCCCAGAAGGACCACCCGCCTGGAGGGGAGGGGAGGAGGTGGAGTCGCCCAGGGGCAGGGGCCGGGAGGGGCAGAGAGCGGCGGCGGGCGGCTGGAAAGCGCAGACTGAACGGAGGCCGGGACAGCGGAGAGGCGGCGGCGGCAAAGGGAAATGAGGAGAGAGGAAGGTGGAGGAAGACGGAGGGAGGGACCGCGGGAGGGGAGACCAGGCCGGGAGGAGGCCAGGCGGGAGCGCCGGGCCCGCAGGGGGAGGGAGCGACGCCTTCTCCTGAATCAGCGCTCGCCGGGGGCGGCCAGGGCCCAGCCGGTGCCTGGGCGGGGACCCCGGCGCCCGGGCCAGCGCCCCCCTCTCCAGGCCGCGTAGACGCGCGCCCGGCGGTCCCTCCCGGCCTGACGCAGACCTGAGCCGCCTCCGCGGGGGCGAAGACCGACCTGGCCAGGTGCGCCGGCAGCCCCCACCCCCGCGCCTTTGTCCGGCCCACCGGGCTCCGCTCGCCCGCCCCCTGCCCGCTGCCCGCGCGGCCCCGTCGGCGCGCAGGTGCGGGAGCAGGGAGGCCCGGCCGCCGCGGGCGCAGAGCGGCGCGTCTTACCTGCAGCTCGGTCCCGACTCGGCCCGGCTCGGCCCCGGCCCTCCCGCCCGGCCGGCCGAGCGCTGGGCGGGGCCGCCGCCTAGGACATGCCCGGCGCGGCCCGCACGCTCGCGGCAGCCCGGCGAGCCCACGGGCAGAGCGGCGGCCCGGCCTCGCGCGGCGGGTCCCTGACGTCTGCGGGCGCCCCGCCCCGCCCATGCCAGGCCCCGCCCCCGCCCCGCCCCCCGGAAATCCAGGTTAGGGCGGGCCCGGAGCGCCAGGTGAGCGCGGCTCCCGCCCCCGGCGGCTCAACGGGCCCCGCCCCCGCGCCCACCCCCCCGACCCCCTCCGACCGGGCCCAGCCCCCTCCCCCACTCGCCCCCACAAGTCTGTCCCCAGACCCCTCCCCTCACGGTCTTCGTACCGCCTCGGCTTGGGGACCCGCCCCTGCGTGCCGGGGGCAACCCGGTGGCCGCAGCAGCCCCGCGTCTTGGCTCTGAGCCCGCGGTTAACGCTTAACCAAGCTCCGGGAACCCGAAACTCGAACCGCACCGCTGGGCCCTAACCTTTGGCCCCGCCCGCCCAAATGAGGGGTGGAGGGCGAAGGAGGTGTGGTGAGCCCCAGAGGCCCGCGCCCGCCCTCTCGTGCTCCACGCGCCCCAACCCCGGGATTTCGGCCGGGCTGGGTGAGGTGGGTCGTGGGCGTCGACGCAGTCCTACCCTCTGCTGACTGCGGGCCGGGCCCTGCCCGAGGGCGGGGCGTGGGTCGCGGAGTGAGTTCTCACGCGCTGCTCGCTCCGCGCTGGGCGCTACAATAGAGGTATCCGGTGTCCCGAGAGCGAGAGGGGGAAAGGGCTTAACGCTGCGGGCAGGGGCGCTGTGGGAGACGCCTAGGTGGGGGTTTGCCCTGCAGGCATTCCTGCTTTACTGGTGGGGACTGGCCTTGACCGAGGGAGGAGGTGCGCAGCGAAGCCAGGGAAGTCCTGGGAGCTGGGGTTGAGGAGGCGTGTGCCGGGGAGTCTGGGCTTTGTGGCCTGGGCGGCTGGCGCTTCTGAGCGTTCACGGTGCCCTACACCGGGAGCACCAACCCATGGTCACCAGCCCCCGACAGAGCCAGGCCTGGGGGTTGGAGTGCGGAGGGGGTCCAGCACCCTCGAGTACAGAGGGGAGCCCCATACCCACTACATAGGTGGAAACCCACCTACAGAGGGAAGAGCTATGAGGGTGCAGGGAGTGTGCCGGACGGTGGGCGGCGCCACCTGTGCGGGACGCACCGGAAGAACCTGAGTTGGGAGCGCGGACTGCTAGGGGTTGGGGTAGTGGGGGGAGGGGCAGGCCAGGGGAGGGACCTGTAGCCAGGTGATCAAGGAGCTTGGACTTCGTCCCAAGGACAACGTGGCGCCCAAGGAGCGTTTGCTGCTGGCTGAGACCTGCTCACATGAGGCTTTCAGAGAGCTCCAGGTGCCAAAGGGCATGGAAGGAAAAAGAACAGGAGTGGGGGGTGGGGAATGGTCAGGTGTCCAATCCTAGTCCTGGAATGGAAGAGGTGGGGGCAGAGAAGTGGGCTGGGCCTTCCCGGTTTGCCCCCCAGACCCACCTTCCTCCGTCCCCATGGCCTGCGCTCTGGGCCGCATCGGTGGCCCCATCCCCCACTCTCCCCTGGCTTCCGGGTGAGTTTGGAAGCCAGCCCAGAGGTTGGGGAATTTCCCCAGCTCCCTCCCGGCTGGGCACAGACCTCGCCTCTCCCTGAGGTCCTCTCCCTGAGGCCCCAGTCCCTACCCTGAGGCCCTTTCTACCCTCTTAGGGCTCTGAGGCCAGCCCCTACCCGGGTCTTCACCACCCTGTTGGTTTCGCCTACCCCTTGCCTGCACCTTGGTAAATGGACCTTTTATAAAAGTCCTTTTCTCTCTTTGCACCTTTCTCCTGCCAGGACGCTGACTTCCTCCAAGTCAAGGAAGAGAGAGGAGGCAAAGACGGCACCCAGTGGTCACCTGGACCCCCTACTGTCACTGGGAAACAGGTGAACAGGCCAGGAGAGCAGGTGTGCAGGGGTCAGCTGTTGAGAGTTTGATGCGGAACGATGGAGAGACCTGGGGACACTCAGGTGAGCTGTTCGGGACAGAGCTAGGGGCAGCTGGAGGCCTCATCAGGTGTGGGTGATACTTGGAGCCAGAGGGAGGGTAGAAAGAACAAGGTAGACTAGCCAGGAATCCACAGTGAGGACTGGAAAGGAAACCCAAGGAGGGGTGAGGCCACAGTCTCCCCAAGGTTGCATTGAATGCAACCTGTAAGAGTAGCTACAGGATTTCTTTTTTTTTTATAACTATGTGAACCTATCCTGAAATCCATGAGGAAAATAAAGGTGCAAGAATAATTAGCCTGCAAGTACTTGAACAGACATGTCTCCAAAGAAGATAACCAAGTGGTCAACAAGCACGTGGAAAGATGCTCAACATCATTAGTCATTAAAGAGATGCCAGTCCAAACCACAGTGAGGCGCCACTTCACACCTGTTAGCATGACGACTATCAAAAAATAATAATAATAATCAGTGTTGGTGAGAATGTCGTGAAGAACTGAACCCGATGCATTGTTGGTGGGAATGTAAAATGGTGCAGCCTCCATGGCAAACAGTACGGCAGTTCCTCAAAAAATTAAAAATAGAACTACCATACAATCCAGCCATTCCACTTCCGAATATATGCCCAAAAGAATTGAAAGCAGGGACTCGAATAGATATTCGTACACCTGCGTTCATAGCAACGTTTTTTACAATAGCCAAAAGGCGGCTGCACCCCAAATGTCCTTCAGTGGATAAATGGATAAGCGAAATGTGGTCCATCCTTACAATGGAATATTATTCAGCCTTAAACAGGAAAGAACATGGATGAGCCTTCAGGACATTGTGCCAAGTGAATTAAGCCAGTCTCAAAAAGCAAATTCTTTATGATTCCACTTCTACGAGGTCCCTAGAGTAATGCAGTTCTTAGAGATAGAAAGGATGTTGGTTGCCAGGGGCTAGGGGATGGGGAGTGAGTGTTTAATGGAGACAGTTTCAGATTTAGGAAGATGAGAAAAAGTTCAGGGGACTTCCCTGGTGGCGCAGTGGTTAAGAATCCGCCCGCAAATGCAGGGGACACGGGTTCGAGCCCTGGTCTGGGAAGATCCCACATGCCACGGAGCAGCTAAGCCCGTGCACCACAACTACTGAGCCTGAGCTCTAGAGCCCGCGAGCCACAACCACTGAGCCTGCGTGCCACAGCTACTGAAGCCCACGCGCCTAGAGCCCATGCTCCACAACAAGAGAAGCCTCTGCAGTAGGAAGCCCGCGCATGACGACAAAAAGTAGCCCCTGCTCACCACAACTAGAGAAAGCCTGCGTGCAGCAACAAAGAGCCAACGCAGCCAAAAATAAATAAATAAGTAAAAAATAAATAAATTTATTTAAAAAAATAGTTCAGGAAGTGGGTGGTGATGATGGTTGTATGATGACATGAATGTACTTAGTGCCACTGAACTGTACCTTTAAAAATGTTTGCAATGGTAAATTTTAGGACTTCCGTGGTGGCGCAGTGGTTGAGAATCCGCCCGCCAATTCAGGGGACACAGGTTCAAGCCCTGGTCCAGGAAGATCCCACATGTGCGGAGCAACTAAGCCCGCGTGCCACAACTACTGAAGCCCGCGTGCCACAACTGAAGCCCACGCGCCTAGAGCCCATGCTCCACAACAAGAGAAGCCACCGCAATGAGAGAAGCCCACACACCACAACAAAGAGTAGCCCCCGCTCGCCACAACTAGAGAAAGCCTGCACGCAGCAACAAAGATCCAACGCAACCAAACATAAATAAATAAACATTAAAAAAAGAAAGCTCACATTTCTTGATAAAAGGTAAATTTTATGTTTTTTATGCGTTTTACCACAATTTTATAGATTATTTTTATTTATTTATTTTTGGCTGCACTGGGCTTTCGTTGCTGCACATGGGCTTCTCGTTGGCATGGCTTCTCTTGTTGCGGAGCACAGGCTCAGGACGCGCAGGCCTAGCAGCCATGGCTCATGGGCCCAGCTGCTCTGCGGCATGTGGGATCTTCCCGGACCAGGGATCGAACCCGTGTCCCCTGCATTGGCAGGCGGATCTTAACCACTGCACCACCAGGGAAGCCCCCACAATTTTAAAAAGTAAAGAAAAAAACCAAAAACAATAGCCTGGGCTTCCCTGGTGGCGCAGTGGTTGAGCGTCCACCTGCCGATGCAGGGGACACGGGTTCGTGCCCTGGTCCAGGAAGATCCCACATGCCGCGGAGCGGCTGGGCCCGTGAGCCATGGCCGCTGAGCCTGCGCGTCCGGAGCCTGTGCTCCGCAACAGGAGAGGCCACAACAGTGAGAAGCCCGCGTATCACAAAAAAAACAACAACAACAAAAAAACCCCAAAAACAATAGCCTGTATAATTCTAAAAAAGAAGGCGCCAGTCCTGCCAGAGGGTAGAATCTGTCACAGAGCCGACCAGAACATTCTGTTATAGGTGGTTGACTGAACACACAGATCAGAGGTCCGTGTGATCATTTAGCATACTATTATTTGGCATTTAAAATCTGCGAGGAAAAGGGCGTTCTTTAATAAAGGGTGTTGGGACAGCTGAGCAGCCATCGGAAGGAAACATGACATTGGACTCCTATCTCACTCCAAAGTAAATTCCACATGGACCAGAAATACAAATGCCAACAACAAACCCACAAAAGCGTTTGAAGAAAACACAGGAGACTGGAGACAGTTTAATAGTCTCATCATGAGGAAAGCTTTTCCCAGCACGATAGAAGCAGAGGTCATAAAAAATTTTTTGATAAATTTAAGTAAATTACAACTTGCAACATTTTGCATAGATATAACCTTTTAAGTCCTAGGATGTGCCGCAAACTGGGAAAAGCTTGTTGCTAACTCATACCTCAACGGAAGGGCCAACTCCCCAGCAGAGCGGGCCTGTGAATTAGTAAGGATGGGGGCCGAGCGTCTCACTGGAAGCTGGGCAAGCAGCCCAGACGCATGCAGAAGGAAACCCACATGGCTGTTAGCTGAAAGATGCTTAACTTCACCCATGAGCAGAGAAATGCAACTGCACGTGGCCTTCAAACTTTGGAGGTTTCGAAGAGGGGCAGGCGGGAGTGGTGGGGAGACGGGAGCTAGGGTGTGAGTCTGAGGTTGGAGGTGGGGCGACAGTGCCCATCGCCTTACAAAAGCCCTCGTCCAGCCAGCCTGTCTGCTTCCCAGGATCTGTCCTGCAGGAATACTCGCGCATGTGCATCAGGCCTAGTCGAGATTCTCATCGCTGCTTTGCACCTAAAGCAGAGCTAGAAACGGCTCGGCCTCGGTCCGTCCAAGGGCACCGCTGAGGGACGCCAGATGCCGTGCAGCCGTGGGCACCACTCGGTGGCTCCCTGGGGGGCACAGCACCAGCTCCTCAGTGTTCTCAGAGAACCCGCAGCCCCCTCTCCCTCCTCTGCACTGTCTGGTCGCGGGGTGGCCCCTGCACGCGGGAACTGGGGTTGGGGAGACCTCATTTCCACCCTTGGCCCGAATTTTTTAAACGAGGAAGCTGTGTTAACAATGACAAGATTTGCTGTTTTCTGTAGGGAATAGTCAGGAGGGGGCAGGGTCCCTGTGCAGAAAGAGGCGAGGGAGTGGAACGGCCAGCATATCCTGGGGACACGTGGCTCCAGGGCTGGGCGGGGCGGGGCACCGAGTTGGTGCCTGGGGCTTGAGGTAGAGCTGCAGACCCCCTGGGGGGTGGGAGTGGAGCCAGGGGATGCAGAGAAAAGATAAAAGCAGGCCTCCCATCCCCCTCCCATCCGGTCCCCAGCCCTAGGGCCTTGCTGCCCTTTGAAGCCACTGGACTCGGCGGCCTGGCCCACGTTCCTCTGGCCTCCTCCTCAACCCCGTACCCCGCTCGCCAGGACTTCGCCGAGGTTCTCTGGTTGAACTCACATAACCTGAGCATCTGCCAGCCTAGTGGCCCTGTCCTCTGTGGTCGAGAACCGTGGAACTCCGGCTGTCCCTTTGCCTTTGGATTTTTGCATTTAGTCCCTAGTTTCACGTGCATTTGCTGCTAGTGGGAGAAAGAAACCTCAGTGCTGACACAGAGGTGATGGGCCCAGCCCCTGCACCTTCCCAGAGTCAGGCGCAGGGCCCGTTCTTCCCATCCCGATTGTCTGTCCGGCCTTGCTGACCAGACACCAAGGTCAGCTGCAGCCAGGAGCTGGGCCTTCCTGAGGGGCCGGCTTCCCACTTGTGTGTCTGCTGCATGGCTGCCCAGGCCTGTTGGAGCTGCCCGGCCCAGGACACGACAGGGATCGCCTGCAGGCCTGGGCCCTGCCACACCGGGGAGAGTCCTGCGGGGCTGGTCTGGGCCAGGCAGCTGGGGCAGGGTCCCGCTCAGAGGGGGGAGGCAGGTGGCCCAGCGGAGGTGGGAGGACCCCTGGCCACTGTCCCTGTCCTCTGGGCTCAGCCTCAGGGCTGAGGTAATTATCCTAATTATCCGCGAATGGCAGGGGGGCAGTCCTAAAGCCTGGGCCGCACTTGTCCATGTTTCATTATTCGGCCCAGCTGAGCCCCGCAGCTGAAGGGTCAGGCTCCAGGCCAGGGGATGGGGGGCACAAGTCCTGCTGGGGCCTGGCATGGGAGCAGCGGGTGCTGGACTGTGGCAGGACAGTCGTTGGCCCCTGCACCCCTAAACCTGAGGGCAGGTGGGAGGGGCTGCCAGGCTATATCCCCATAACCCCTGAGCCTCCCTCTTGAAGGACACAGTGTCGGCCTGCACCCCACGCAGAAGTCACCCCTCAAAGGGAACCCAAGGGTGGGCAGGGCAGTGGCCACGCCCCACACACCCCGCCGGCTTCATGCCCCCATTCTCTCCCTCCTCCATTCATGCCCCCTCCCCTAGGTATGCCCCCTCCCCCATTTGCTCCCCTCCCCCCATTCGTGCCCCCCTTGCCCCCCTCCCCCATTCACATCCTGGCCACGTGCTGTGAGCATTGTGCTCCTCTGCTGTGGGTGTCCTCTCTCGCGCCCTCAGGCTGGAGGGCAGAGTCCATCTCTGCTCCGGGTCCAGGCTCTTATACTCCCCCCGCACACACACACCCCCATAACCCTGCAGCTCCCGTGACGGACAAGGCGGGTGAAGAAGGGCTGCAGGAGTCACCTCCTCCCGACTCGGGGTGACCCTTTCTCAGGGATCCCCCAGGGAACAAGGAGTAGCTTTGCTCACATCTGCAGCACCGCCTCAGCCCTCCTTCCACCACGGCAATCCTGAGGGCACCCACTCCAAAGCCTCCCGCCCTGTTCCTTCCAACAGAACCAGGTGCTTTCAGCCATCAGTGCAGAGCTCTTGATCTCAGGGAAGATGCGCCAGACGCAAAGCTGGGTGTGGGCACAGGCCCAGTTTTTGCCCAAGTGGGGTGACTTCTGCTGTCGGCCAGGGAGTGGAGAAGGGTGCTTCTGGGAATGCTGTTCCTCCCATTGAAGAGATGAGGTGAGGTAAGACACTGTGAGACACAGTGAGCCATCTGCTCACCGCCTTTGCTGGCTGAGGTGTGATGCTCGGAGCTGCAGCAGCCATGATACGAGCAAGAGGAGAAGACCAGGACCTGGGCAGCAAAGCCGGTCCAGATCCCGGCCTTTGCTGCTGAACCGGACCCAGAATAAACACCTCATGCTTATTAAGTCAGACAGACAAGAAGCCCTCATTGTCTCTTAAGCTACTTTGGGTTGAATGCTGTGTTCATTGCAGCCCAGCCATCTGTGTAGCATAACATGTTCAGGTCGGCTTTCTCCAAACTGTTCTTGGAATATTAGTAATCACTACATCTATGAAAGAAAAGGCCATTTTGGTGATATTTTTTTTTTTTTAATAAAAATGTGGTACCCATCCCCCCACCAAGCATGACCACCTGGAAACCACCGATGAGGTCCCTTCTCTCTAGGGATGGTGACATTGGACATAGGCTCCATTAGCCCTCCTCCAGGATGAAGCATGTGCCAGACACCTGGAGAACCCCGCTGGGGCTGAGCTTTTGAGAATCTGGGTGTCGTCCATTCCATCAGCCCACACACCTCAGGCCATGCTGAGGAGCACATGCTAGGACGGAAGGCAAAGAGCACATCGACATCTGCAAGACGTGCTGTTCCTCCAGAGCCTTTGACCTCGAACTAGGAGCATCACTGTTAGATGTTAGACGTGAGTTAGATGTGAGTGGAGGCACCGTGAACATGTTGGAGGAACGGGGCGCGGCATCCCTTCCCCTCCCTTCCTATTGCGACAGACTCGTTTGGCAATTTTCTGTCAGATGTTAATTCTTGCAAATGCCCTGTGCCACCCACCGCTGGTGAGCGGTGGCACTGGTGACAATGGTGACCACTGCCAGTGTAGTAGCAGAGGTGACCCTCTCGAAGCTCTTCTCCCAACGGGGTGGTGGTGCTGCCATCGTATCGGCCATCCTTCCCAGGGCTGAGACCTGCCTGTGGATCTCCGAGTGTTACCTCAGGAAGCAGCAGAAGAAATCAGGCTCCCGACAGGTCAGGATGCTCGAGAGGGCGGCACTCGGACAGCCTGGTGGCCGTCCTCGTGGCCACTGGGCTTCTCCTCCCGCATCTGAAGTGGGGCAGTGAAAACTGCCACTAGAACTCCAGGCCACTGAGGGTCACTGGAGGAAGACAGTGGCTGGAGGTGAGGTCTCCCCGTTGGAAGGTGAATGGTAACATCCACGGGTGATCTGTTGAACGGCTAATAAGAATGGATTCGGTGTACAACCCTCCAACGTGGGGCCACGTGCCCATGCGTGTGGCAGCCTGCGGGGCTGCCGAGGTAACGCCATGGTGCCTCTGTCGTCAGTGAGACTGCATCTTCTGTGACAGCCCTAACCGAGGACTTCTTAATATGTTGAAATGCCCCTTCTTATTAAGCAAATGCCTTTTTATTTTGATGCACAGAATGGAATTTTTTGCTTCATGTCTCAGATTTATATTATTTTTTTAACTCTCGACATTTACTTCCTTTGTGTATTGTAAGTCACGTACATGTGCTTTTTGTACAGTTGTAAAATTTTAATAAAAATCAACATATTTTTTGAACTGCATTACATCAGCATTTATAGACGTCGTTACGCACAACCTACCTTGGAGTCCCATGTGCGCACTGGCCGGCGCCTGGCATCTGCTCTGTCCCCTGGCAGCGCCCACGGCCCTGTCCGCTTGTTGCTCCAAGCCAGGTACCTTGCTTTACAATTTCAGCCCATATCATGATGCCCATCAATGTTTGTTGCACCCCAAACACATAACGCTGTGCAGACTCGTTTCTCCTAGTTCCAGGGCTCAAACAGAAAGTATTAAAACGCAGCAAGATCTTATGGTCTCAAACCGGACCCAGATCAAATAAGCAGAAACCAGAATTCTTCCAAGTAAAGATAAGTGGTTGCAGCCTCCCTGAGGCAGGAAAGGCCAGACGAACGAACTCCCAGGTATCAGAACAAGACTCTGCATGTGGCTAGCACGCTGCTTCCCTTTGTGGTACAAAAGCGGCTTTCAGACTGTTCTGGAATGGGACTCGGGCTGAGTTAGGTGTAAGATTCCCATGCAGAAACCACTCGCCTGGGGAATCACACGGGCTTAAGATTCTTGTGCTCTCTCAGGTGAAGTTTCATGAGCAGGAAAAGAAAAGATAAATAAATACTCTATCTTGATATGTTTCCTTTCTTAATATAGTTCTTACTAAAATAAATGCAACTTGATTTCTCTTATTACTGTTATAAAATTTAAAACACACAGGGACTTCCCTGGTGGTCCAGTGGTTAAGACTCCGTGCTCCCAATGTTGGGGGCGGGGCATGGTTCGATCCCTGGTCGGGGAACTAAGATCCTGCATGCCACATGGCGCGGCCACACACACGCACACACACACACACACACACACACACACGCAATTTTGATAATTTCTTACGTCAAGTAAATCAAGTAGATTATTTTCACCACGTACCAAGCAAGTCCATAGCACTCATTATAGTTTATAAGACCACTTAATGTTTAATCGTGCTTCCAGATATGACAGATAGCAAACATCAGACAAAACCTTGTACCAAAAGCAACTCTAAAAGCCATATTTAAAAATACATTGCTGGGGGGACTTCCCTGGTGACGCAGTGGTTAAGAATCAGCCTGCCAATTCAGGGGACACGGGTTCGAGCCCCGGTCCGGGAAGATCCCACATGCCGCGGAGCAACTAAGCCCGTGCGCCACAACTACTGAGCCCGTGCACCTAGAGCCCGTGCTCCGCAACAAAGAGAAGCCACCGCGATGAGAAGCCCGCGCACCGCATCGAAGAGCAGCCCCCACTCGCCACAACTAGAGAAAGCCCGCGCGCAGCAGAGAAGAGCCAACGCAGCCAAAAACAGATAAATTAATTAATTGATTTTAAAAAATACACAGATGGGGACTTCCCTGGTGGCCCGGGGGTTAAGACTCCATGCTCCCAATGCAGGGGGACAGGGTTCGACCCTGGTCAGGGAACTAGATCCCGCGTGCTGCAACTAAGACCTGGCGCAGCCAAATAAATACATAAACATTAAAAACCAAACAGCTGTTTGAAGGCATCGGCGAGCAACCGAGGCAGCCGGGACTTGAGGGGCTGGAGACCCTGACCGAGGGAATCACCTTGAGACGAGCTGTCGTTCTCGGCCGCTTTCCTCCGTGGGGAAGCTTGCTGATTTGTGGGTGATGCTGAGACTGGAGGCCAAGGAGAATGTGGCAGCGCAGCCACGGCCCGGGGCAAGGGCCTGGAACCACTGAGCGTCGAGGGGAGCTGGGAGGCCCCGTTCCAGGGGCAAGGTGTGGGAGCCTGGCCAGGAAGTGGAGACAGATGCGAAGGTTTTATTTATTTATTTATTTTTGGCTGCGTTGGGTCTTCGTTGCGGTGCGTGGGCTTTCTCTAGTTGTGGCGAGCGGGGGCTACTCTTCGTTGCGGTGCGTGGGCTTCTCATTGTCGTGGCTTCTCTTGTTGCGGAGCACGGGCTCTAGGTGCATGGGCTTCAGTATTTGCAGCATGTGGGCTCAGTAGTTGTGGCTCGCGGGCTCTAGAGCGCAAGCTCAGTAGTTGTGGCGCACGGGCTTATTTGCTCCGCGTTATGTGGGATCTTCCTGGACCGGGGCTTGAACCCATGTCCCCTGAATCGGCAGGCAGATTCTTAACCACTGCGCCACCAGGGAAGCCCAAGAAGGTTTTAAACGTGTGCTCTTTTCCAAGTTGGGAGAAGGTGGCAGAACCGGACTTTGAGACACCTCCGCACGCAGTGGAGGGACCTGGGGAGATGGTCCCTCTGTCTCTTCCGAGTGACCAGATCCCCAACCAAGACCCTAGTCTCAAAGCCAACCCACTTCTCCTTTTCAGTAGCAGGTGCTCGTGGAGAAGGGGCTCTGCTTTGCAGGGGCAGGCCCTGGACTAGCCTGCGGGGAGGGGGCAGGGGGCCGGCACGCGGACAGGTAGTGTCCTGCCACCCCGAGAGGCCCTGGGGTCACCGCGGGCAGGAGAGGGCAGGGGAGTCACGAGGCGGCCGGGAAGCTCTCTGCTAAGCTGGTGGCTGCTGTGTTCCTGCAGAACTCCTCGGGGCCGGAGGACCTGAGCCCAGGACCCTGAAACCGGTCCAAGCTCAGCTGCGCCTGCCAGGGTGTCAAGTACATGAGACCCCTCCCCCCCAATCCCCAATCTGCTACCTGCCCCTCGCCACACCTGGGGAAGAGCACGGGCCAGAGGAAGCGGGAAGGTGTTGGTCCACAGGGAGCGGGGGAGGAGAGGATGGAGGCCGCTGGGACGAGGTGGCAGGGTTGCGCTCAGCCCCATTTCCTTTTCGGGGATGGGAAGGGCAGCGAAGGGCGTCCCGTGCAGAGAGTGCAGGTGTCGGAAGAGGGAGCCCAGACTCGGTAGGAGGGGCCCTGGGGCCTGGGGTGGAGAGAGTCAGCACTGGCCCCAGGCGGGAGGGAGGGACCCCTCAAGGACTGAGCACTACCCTGTGCCGGTCCCTGGAGGCCTGGCCTTGCCTTGTCCCTGAGAGCAGCGCACACCACCTCCACTTACAGGTGGGCCAGCCAGGAAGTCTCTGTGACCCTGACGGGTGACAGCATGGGTGACACGCCCAGCAGAGGGGCTGGCCTGTCTCCTCCATGCCCCGCCCCGGGGTGGGGGGCAGGCTCTGGGCTCCCCCTCCTCGGCCCCCAGACCTACAAGTTGGGGTCTCACAGTTACACCCCAGGCTGAGAGGAGCCATCAGCTAAAAGACCCCTGGCTCCAGGTGGGCAGGAACCGGCCATCAAGGCCTCCTGTGATGAGCGGGGAGGGCCGCCCGGGAGCTGGTGGGGGCAGCTGGTTTGTCCTGCAGGAACCCAGGCCGGGCGGTGACAGCTGGGGGCTGAGCGGGGCTGCAGGAAGAGCAGACCTCTGCTCGCTCGCCTTCAGAGAACAGACAGCCTGAGCGCTGACTCTATTCCATTCCACAGGGAAAGGCGGGACCCCTCCCCCGCAGCTGAGGACAGATGGTACAAAAAGATAGCCCCCCCACTTCTGAATATAGATGGAGGTGGAGGATTAGCATAAGCAATGAAAAAGAAGGGTGAAGAGCCCCCTCTTGTTGAGGAGGATATGCCTGAACACCAGACAATCTAAGAGGCTCTAGTAAAAACTACTGGAGTGAATAAAATAATCTGGTGAACAGTCAGGAAGAGAAGAATACAGAATAATCCATCACTTTTTCTATTCCGATAATGAGCCTCTAGAAATGAGGAATGTATTCCATTCCCTACAGTGACAAAACAAACAAACGCACAACCTTACGAAGTCCACTAAGGAGGGCACAGTGTCTATATGAAGAAAGCTATGAAATCTTACGACATAAAGCAAGACCTGAACAAAAGGAAGGAGTACATGCAGAGCCCAAGAAGGTCCTTTCAATGGCTAAAATAATCTTAAAATTTGTATGTAAGAATAAATGCCCAATAACAGGCAAGAAAAGACTGAAAAAGAGCAAGGGAGGGTCTGCCATCCCAAATATGAGGCCAACCTCTAAAGCTACTAATCCGATTAAATGCGGTATTGATCTAGGAATAAATAAATAGACCCATGCACCAGAACAGAAATGCTAGGAATAGTCACTATTTTCCAGCAGAATGTCATTCATGACAGAAGAGGAAGGTAAATTCAGTGGGAAAGGATGGGTTATCTACTAACCATGCGCTGGCACAACAGATAACCATCGGTAAGAAAAACTTACGTAGTGTGTCAACGTTAGAGCCAGATTGATCAAGTAATAAATGCAGAGGCCAAAAGAGCTGGAAAACCACACATGTGATCAGCACACATGCAATCTAGTGTCAAGAAGAACATCTTACCTCAATCCAGGTACCCGAAAGCTATATGAGAAAGGTAGATATATTTGACTTTGTAGGAATATTAAATTTTGTGTGGAAAAAGAAGTCATAAACAAACAATATAAAAATGATAAATTTGGAAAAATACATATTTATAAAGCAGACGACGGACAAATGATGAATACCTATAATAGACTGAAGGCTGTTGGAAATTGACAAGAAAAAGATTTTTAGGAACCAGTAGAAAGATGGACAAAGGATATAAATAAGCAATTCACAGAAGAGCAACTCATTGACAATCTGTTGAGAAACAGGAGGAGACGTTCAAAGTCACGAGCCATCAGGGAAATGCCAATTAAAGCACCAGTGACACAGAGCTCCACCCTCAGGCTGCCAGACACTGAAAACGGGCCTAGTGGTCCTGGGAGTGTAAGGGATCAGGGACCCTTGTATGCTGATGGCAGAAATGAGAATCATTACAGCACCTTGGAAAGCAGTCTGAAAACTGCAGATACGATTAAAAAGACAAGTGGACATCAATCCCCTGATGGAGAATTTCTGCCATAAAAATAAAACCTCCATTGCAGGAAACATACGTTCACAGCTATCCAGTGCAGCACTCTTTGTCGTGGCACAAGAAAAAAGCTACGGTAAAGGAAGTGAATGCCGATATAGGTAAATGGTTGTCATTATTAATGCTCTCAACAGTTACGTACTGAGCTATGTGCCTGACACTGTTAAGATAGCATGGCAACAAACAAGTCCAAACTCTAGCCTCTATGGAAGTTTATTCTTGTAAAGGAGACAGAAGACAAGCAAATATATATACTTAAAATGTTAGGTAGCGGAAAGTACCTAAGACCACAGATAATTCCGGAGATAAAAGGAAGTTAAGAAACAGTTCCATCTAAGATAACATCTAAAAGAATTAAATACTTAGGAATAAACCTAACCTACTTGGTGAAAGCCATGTATGCTGAAAACGACAAAGCACTGCTGAAAGAAATTAAAGAAGAACAAAATAAATGGGAAGACATCCCGTGTTCATGGACAGGAAGACTCAACATTGTTAAGATGTCAACACTGCCCAAAGGGATCTACAGATTCAGCACAACCTCTGTGAAAAGTCCAACGGCCTTCTCCCGTAGAAGTAGAAAAGCCAATTCTCAAATTTATATGGAATTGCAAGGGGCCTCAAATAGCCAAAACAGTCTTGAAAAAGAATAAAGTTGGAGGACCCACACTTCCTGATTTTGAAACTTACCACAAAGCTACAGTAATTAAAACAGTATGGTACTGGCATAGGACAGATATATACACCAATGGAAGAGTACAGAGAGCCGAGAAACAAACCCTCACATATATGGTCAAGTGATTGTTCGCAAAGGTGTCCAGACCCTTTAACTGGGGGAAAGGACAGTCTTTTCAACAAATGGTGCTGGGAAGTTTGGATATCTACATGCAAATGAATGAGGTTGGACCCTTACCGTACACCGTACACAAATATTAGCTCAGAATGCATCAAAGACCTACATGTAAGAGCTAGAGCTATAAATCTCTAAGAAGAAAACATAGAGACGAACATCCACGACCTTAGATTATTAGCCAGAGTTTTCTTAAATAGGGCACCAAAAGCACAAGCCACAAAAGAAAAAATAGATAAATTTAATTTTTCAAACAATTTAAAACTTCTGTGCTTCAAAGGACGCTATCAAGAAAGTTAAAAGACAACCCAAAAAATGAGAGAAAATATCTGCAAATCTTATATCTGGTAGTCTGATAACCAGAATATATAAAGAACTCTTACAACTCGGCAATAATAAAATGACAAGAAACCTAATTAAAACATGAGCGGAGGATCTGAATAGACATTTTTCCAGTGAAGACACACAAATGGCCAATGAGCAATGCTTCATAGGCGCAGAGGGGGAATGTTCTGGAATTAGGTCTTGGTGGTGGGTGATGCTCGCACAACTCTGAATGTACTGAAAACCACTGAATTATGTACACTTTAAATGGGTGAATTTTATGGTCTGTGAATTATATCTCAGTTCAAAGTTCTTAAAAAGAAAAGAGACTGAAAAGAGGCATCACAGACATTGTGTTATAGCCAACATTCTACAGGCGTTTTTCAAGAGATCTGCGCCTGTCATTGTAAATTATACTGAATTATATGTCAACAAAAAATAAAGGAATAAGACATAAGAACAGCAAAAGGATGCTCCCAATGCAGGGGACCCGGGTTCGATCCCTGGTCAGGGAACTATATCCCGCATGCTGCAACTAAAGATCCCGCATGCTTCAAGGAAGATCCCGCGTGACGAAACTAAGACCTGGTGCAGCCAAATAAATAAACAAATATTAAAAACAAAGAGTAACCTACGAAAGGGAAAATTTTCAAATCGAACCTATGGTCCGTCAACAGGAAATTAGAACTATTGGGTTGGCCAAAACGTTCGTTCGGTGTTTTTCCGTAACATGTCATGGAAAAACCCGAACGAACGTTTTGGCCAACGCATACAACAAAATAAAGATGTGGTAAGAAGAAGAGTTAGGGTAGAGTTACCTTTTAAAACACAGAAAGCTTGGAAATTACTTTAGCACCTTATTGGAACCCGTATCCGGATAAAGATCACATCTCAAAGGGAAAAGAGACGAAGACTAAGCAGCAAAGTGAGTCGACATCTGAGGAAAGATGCCTCCATTTACGGGGGGCTCTTAAAATGGGGGGCTAGAGAAATACACCGACGTGGCAGGTAAGGTAGAAGCATAAGGGACTCCAGCTGTGAGAGTCGCAAGCTCACGGAAGAATAAGTGACAGAGTGGCTGTGGTTAAGAAGTGTGAAGGAAGCATCCACTGGAAATGGTGTTTCAATGCAAACATGAGATCCTACATTGAACTGTGATCAAAGCACAGGAAAGCCTCCATCTAACTGACAAATCAGTTTTAAGCAAGCGGAAGGCCTGCAAGTTTTTTCCAAAACGTGTGAGGAAGGTTGATAAGGAAATTATGGAGTTTAAGGAAAACAGATATAATTTGGTTTCAAATACGAGGAGCTCATCGAAATGACTCAGACGATCAGGAATACACTGTCTCAAGCTGTGTGCGCCTCGCGTTGCATACCTAGAATATTGGAGGGTGCGCTGTTTGAAAGTCTATTTCCCAAACCTTATGAGAACCAGACTGCATTTTTAAGTGGAATACTGTTTGCATTTCCAATCCCTGGGAGGTCAGGACACCTGTTTCTCTCCAGTCTGTTTTGCCTATTAGGCTGTGAGCTTCTGGAGACCCAGGATTTTGTGTTATGACCTCCTCTTTCCATGGTCATATTAGTGAAACTTGCATTGTAAACTTTCTCAAGAAAATGTTCATGAGTGAATGAATAAAAATGGAGAGATTTGCAGTAAAAATGAGTGAGTTAAGTTAAAAAAAAAAAAAAGCACAATAAGCACATGTTTGTATCCACCAAAAGAATGTGCCAGAACCATCAGAGTGGCTTTATTCCTAATAACCCCAAACTGGAGAAATCCAAATGTCAGTACATGGGCCATCAGCTGCTGAACCATGAAAAACCAACTACCGTTCCTCGTACATCGTGGATGAATCTCATGGACATGTTATTGAGTGAAAAAAAAAAAAAGTTGGATGCAGAAGAGGATGTACCCTGAGTCCACTTAGAGGAAGTTCAAAAAAAGGCAAAGCTGGTGTGGTGTGAAGGCCAGAGAAGTGGTCCCCTTGGGCCGCGCTGAGTGGGCACAGGGGTGTCCAGTGGGGGCACGGAGAACGCGGTTGTTTACAGGGATGTCTACACAAGTAAAAATTATATAACTGTCCACTTAAGATTTGGGCGGGTACTGCGTGTACAGGATACCGCGATAAAAATGCGTTACATGAAGAAAGAAACAGCATGCTTTTTAGCACGTTGCTACTCATGTAAGTTTGAAAATCACACAGGAGACAAGATTAAACTTTCTTTTTAACCAGCATGAACACTTTATCCTGGGAGCGGCCGAGGCCGGGAGGGACTCCGGGAGAGGCCAAGCAAAACGATGGAGGAGGCGGCGGCGTTGGGCACCCGGGGTCGCTGCCCTAGTCCTGCGGCCCCCGGGGCCGGGTCACCCTCTCTGCCTCCCCTGACCCCGCTCATCTACCCGGCCATCCCTCTTTCTCTCCGAACTCACCGGGGCCCTGGGTCCCTGAACTCTCCTCCGGCCTCCCCGAGTCCCCAGCCCGCTCGCTCCTGCGCAGGTAGGGGGCAGTGATCCGCGCGGTCCCCGCCCCCGCCGTCCAGGCCACCGCGCCACGCCCCCCTCCCCCCGCCCCCTCTCGGAGGACCCGACCCCGCGAGAAGCTGCGGGCAGTTCCCCCCCACGAGGGATTCCCACCGCACCTGGGACCACCCGAGACAGGGCCTGGGGCACGCGGAGGCGCAGGCGGGTCCAGAGACCCCAGAGGGAGAGGCTTTGGTGATGGCTTCGGAGAGAATCGAGCAGATGGGGGAGCCCGGGGCGCTGGTGTGTCCCCACACCACCAGGCCTCAGCCCCGGGCTGCCCGGGCTCCCGGCGGGCAGAAGAGGAGGAAGGGGCACAGGGCAGGCTGGGTGTGGGCACCGGAGCTGCCTTGAGGACATCACCCCGCCCCCTCCCCCGGCACACGAGACCGTTGCCGGGTCCCCACCCGCACCTGGCCCAGGGCTAGCTCTCCGGGTGCCCCCTGGCGCTCCTCCAGCCCTGCGTCCACCCACCGGCGGGCTGGGGTGGGCGGCCGGCCCGAGGATTCACCACAGGCCCGTGCTGGCCGCTCCCAAACCCTGGTCACCACCACCCAGGCCTCTCTCTGCCCCTCGGGTTCCATCGAAGCGCCAGAGCTGAGGTGCCCCCGGTGCCTCTATCCTTCTCCGTCCAGCTGCTACCCAGCCCCGGGCACCCTCCCTTCCTCCCTCCCTCCACCGGCCGCCTCGTGGGGGCGTCCAGGACAGCCCCCGCCTCAACTCTCCCAACCATTCTCCGCTGAGTGCACAGAGCAGCCCTCCCGCGCGCAAACCCGACCGGGTCGCGCCTGCTTAAATCCCCCGTGCTCCCCCATTTCTCCTAGGACCCCCCCCGACACAGTTTAGCCCCCGTTCACCCCGCTCCTCTCTGGTCACCTGCAGCCCCAGGACTGCTGCTGCGCCCGGGTCAGGCGGGACCGAGCGTCCGGGCTGCCGGCGTCTTGGCAGGTGCGGCCCCCGCCCCCGCGACGCCCCGCCCCTTCCCGGAGAACTGGGCGCAGGCTTCCAGCTCCCCCCGCGTGAGCGCCCCCCGCCCCCGCGGACCCTCGCCGCCCTCTCCCACCCCTCTGGCCCAGCGCGGGTGGACGACGGGCGCTCCGGGTCTCCACCCCCGGATCCTGCGACCCTCCCCTCCCCGCGGGGCGGGAACCCAGATTCCACCGGCGTCAGCTGTGTTCAAAGGGCTGCGTTTGCTCACAGTTCTGCGCTCCGAAGGCCGCGGGTTAGGGGTTTCCGCGGAGAAGCGCGTTAGCGGCAGGGAAAGAGGGGAGGCCCGCGCGGGGTGCTATGGCGGAGCGACGCCGCCAGGTGGCGCGCTGGCTGCGGGAACTAGGCGGCTCTGCCTCTAGAAGCGCCGCGGATGCTGACAGCGCCCCCCGATGCTGAGAGCCCTCCGTCCGGGATGCTTGAGGGCGCCTGAGCGCCGCAGGAAAGGGGCCTCTCCATGCAGACACCTGGTTCCAGGCTGGCGCTCCTCTGCGCAGAGCAAGAGCGCAGGGTTGGCCACCGTGTGGCCTGAGGATGACTTGGGACGCCCAACTTTCTCAGTCCTCACAACTTCCCAAATAGACCAAATCTTTCGCTCAGGAGCCCTCATTTGGAAACTTTAAAGCCCTCAGTTTACCCTGCAGGGCTTGGCTGAGTGAGCCCTCGGGGCGGTGCCCGCCGTGGCCTGAGCGTAAGAACCGAGATCCTCCAGCCTCGCCGCTGACCCCCGCGCCCAGCCCTCCCTCCAGCATCCCCCCTGTACTGCTGTCCTGCTCTATCGGAGCGGCCCCCTCGCTGTCCCCTGCTCCTTCCGTCTTTGCCCTGTGTGCTGTCCACACAGCAGTTGATGCAGTCAGAATCCAGTGGATTGAACCCTCCAGAGCTCCCACTCAAAGTAAAAATCGAAATCCCTACAATGGCGGCGAGGCCTCTGTGCCCTTCCCTGTCCCCCCTCCTCTCCCCGCCTCAGCTCCAGACACACTGGCCTCCTTGCTGCACCCGCAACACACCAACAATCTCTGCCTGTATCTTTCCCGCCTCTGCTCAAACGTCCCGGGTCAGCCAGCCAGCCCTGCACCTCCCACCAATATGCCAAGCTGGCACCCCAAATATTTACTTTTCTATCTGCTTATTGGGCCACGGGATCCTGCGACCTGCCTTCGTGACTCCTACCCAGAAGGGCCCTGGGGGCATTCTAGAGTCCCCTGGAGTCCCCAGGTGAGCTTCCCCAGGAGAGCCCCGACCATGCCCCAGAGTATACCTGCACCTCTTTCTTATCTGTGCCTCACCTCTGCCCCCAACCTGGCCCAGGAGAAAGCTGCCCCCCTCCTGCCTTCTCAGCCCATCGACAGGTCACTGAGTCAGGCATGAGCAGAGGGTAGCGGGGAGCAGACAGGGTAGCAAAGTAATCCACTGGAGGACGTGATCCAGGTTTCTGAACCTCCCAGAGCTCCCAGGCAACATCCCTGGTGATCCTGCCTCCACCCAGTCACCTTCCTGTCCATCCATCCATCCCAAACATCCACCTGCCTCCACCCAGTCCTCTTCCTGTCCATCCATCCATCCCAAACATCCACCTGTGTCAGTTCTTCTGAGGCATCCCAGTCATTAGGGTGTAATGAGCTGTCTCTGGCAGTCCCTGTGCTCTGTCCAATCCCCCCGTTCCCTCCCATAATCACATCTCAGGCTCAGGCAGGGTCCACAACATTCAGGCATCAGAACATCCCGGTTAGTTTAAAATACCCATCTCATACCCAGTTTCAGCCCCGCTTCCCTCCCTAATCCCTCACTGCTGGCCACACCCGTGACTCACCCGACCTGAGTTGGGCGGGGGGTGGTCAGCTCACCTGCTCTAGAACCCGGGCCGAGGAGAAGCGCGATGGATCTGCCTCCGGAGCAGGCCTTTCCCTCCCTCTCCTGGCTTCTGGCCCGTCTTGTTTGGGGGCGAGGAGGTGTGGCGGGCAGCAAGGGCCGTCGCAGCGGGGACACATCTCTGCTCTTGCCCCTGCCCGGCCTTTATTATCCCTACAGCTTGATGTCTCCGCAGTAGTGGCGGATCATTTGTGGTTGTCCTGGGGCAGTAGTCAGCTTCAGCCGGACCCCCCCGTTGCTGAGCCCCCAGAGGGCAGCTGTGTGTCCCATGGGCCCCAGCAGCAGTCCCTGGCTCCAGGCCCTTCTCCAAGGTGGCAGCCCCCAGCCAGCTGACCGCCTGGGTGTCTCATGTCCTGGCCTCCCTTTCACCCCTCACTGGAGCCTCTACCCTGCTCTGTGCCCTGGGAGGCTGGCCCCTGTGGACTGCACCAATGCGGGCTCCCACACCAGCTGGCTTCTGGCGGGTTCAGCCCGAGGGGACACGAGCAAGTGACCTGGGAGGGAATTCTTTGGTAGTTTAGGTAATCTCTCTGAGCTTCTGCCCAGCGTTAGTGCCAGGTCTCCGGCAGCAGCCACGCCCCTCCATGACAACAGCCCCTGGGCAGCCCTCCTCCATGGGCCCAGCTCCTTGTGGGCTCTGGAAACGTTAGCTGCTACCCTTATCCTTTCGGCTCGAAAGGTGGTGACGGTTTCCTGACTTTGAGAGGCTCCAGTGCCTCTCACCACCTCCCCTTTGCTTCCCAAGGTGCGCCCACAACTCCATAGGTAGCACCTTTTGTAACGTTTCTGCATTCAAACGGTCTGGGATGAAGAGAGCTTCCTGACTGATCCTGGAACCAGTGCTGGTTACAGGAGTGTCCCCAGGAAAGAGACCTTCCAAATGGATCTCGGGACTGGTGAAAGCGCGGGCTCCCATGAAGGGGCCACGGGGCGCCGAGACTCCATGCCTGCAGTGACCTCAGTTACGCAGGTCATTGCCAGAGGTGGGTAAGATGCAGCTGCCTTTCTGGAGAAACGGGCCTGGCCTCCTGACCATCCCTCAATAACGTCCCTGGGGTGGACAGTCACCTACTTCCCTGCCTCACCACTGTCACTGCCGTCCCAGCACACCCCAGGGGACCACTGCAGATGTGGTCCAGGAGGAGCTAACGGGACACCAAGTGAGTTACCAGAGGTCCCCAATTCACATCGGCAGGCACTCCGGAATCATTCTGTCCATGAAAGGATGAGACCAAAGGGGTGAGGCCAGGGAGGGTGGAATGCGAGACTGGGTGGGGCCCTGTGGGTGCTCACGTGGGAGGCCTGTCCCAGAGGACCGTGGGCACCAACCACGTGAGCTGGGGAAGGAGAACAGCCACATCCTCTGGGAGTGGCCACATACTGGCTCTGAACTAGTCCCTTGGGCCTCCAAGTGCCACCACGTCAGAGGGGAGGCTTAGGAAGGTCAAGTGATAGAAAAAGTTTGACCCAAGTCCATCTCATAGTGAGGCCAGTGGGCCGTGGACCGTCCCGGTCATTTCCCCGCTCCTGGATGTATTGGACTTAGACAGACGTGGCACGGGAGTCATTTCCATATTGGCTCCCTGACCTATGGGATAAGAGCTAAGAAACTAGTTTAAGGGAAACTCATTTCTTCTCACAACACTCTGGACCCCAGGTGTGGGGTTTTCCCGCACCAAGCACCCTTCCAGTTCTCAGCGGACACCCACTGGGTGTCCTACAGTTCAACTCAATTCTGAAACTATCTGCCTGGAAATAGCACAGATCCCACAGGTTGAGGGCTCAGTCCCACAGGGATGCCCCTTACCGTACCAGTCGCAAGTCCACGCTGTCACCTGTGCTTCTGACTCAAAGGCTGTAAGTCGGGGGTCCCACGATGCCCTCCTCAGGTTCAATAATTTGTAGAACGGCTCACAAACCTCAGGGAAATGCTTGCGTACCTTTACCAGTTTATTGTAAAGGATACAGGAGAAAAGCCAGATGCAGAGGTCCAAAGGCTGCGGTCCAGGAGCGTCTTGGGCACAGGAGTTCCCATCCCCATGGAACTGGGGTGCGCCACCTTCCCGGCACCTGGATGTGTTCCCAACCCAGAAGTCCATCGCATCTTGTTGTTGGAGAGTTTTCATAGAGCTTAATCTGAAGCGCCCCTCCCCCTTCCCAGGAGGTCAGTGGGTGGGGCTGAGCATTCCAACCCTCTGCCACTGGCTGGGCCTTTCTGGTGACCAGCCCCATCCTGAAGCCATCTAGGGGCCTCAACCCAAATCATCTCATTAGCATTAATCCAGGTATTATCAAAAATGGCTCCTTGTGAAGAATAAAAGACACTCTATCACTCAGAAAATTCCAAGGGCTTTAGGAGCTCTGGGCCTGGAACGGAGACAAAGACCAAATACATTTTTATTATTCCGCGGGTAGAAAGGGCCAAGCAGAACAAGGCTGCACTCCAACCTCGCCAAAACTGTGACGCAAACCCACGGTATATCCCGGAGGGTAATGAAAGGAGTGTCACTGTGAAAGTCTTGAAAAACACAGGGGCGGTGATTCTTTGAATAATGGTCCCCCAGAGGGGTCCGTGTCCCAACCTCTGAAACCCTGGAACCTGAGGATATGGGACCTTACGTGGTAAAAGGGACTCTGCGGCAGTGATTAGTGCAAGGATCTTAAAATGGGGAGATGCTTCTGGGTTACCCAGGTGATCCATAGCGATCACAAGGGTCCTTACAACAGGGAGGACAGGGCTTCCCCGGCGGCGCAGTGGTCGGGAGTCCGCCTGCCGATGCGGGGGACGCGGGTTCGTGCCCCGGTCCGGGAAGATCCCACATGCCGCGGAGCGGCTGGGCCCGTGAGCCATGGCCGCTGAGCCTGCGCGTCCGGAGCCTGTGCTCCGCAACGGGAGAGGCCACAGCAGTGAGAGGCCCGCGTACCGCAAAAAAAGAAAGAAAAAAAAGGGAGGAGGGGGGATCAGAGTTAAAGGGACCAGGGGTTAGGCGGTACCTTGAGGGTGGAAAAAAAGCCTTGAGCCAGAGGACGCAGGTGCCTCGAGAAGCTGGAAAAGGCAAGGGGACGGATCTTTCCCTCAGAGGCTGCGGAAGGAATACAGCCCTGCCGACGCCTTGATGTTAGACGTCTGCCCACCAGAACCGTGAGAGAATAAACGTGGGCTATTTGAAGCCCCTGATCACCACAAACTAACACACGTCCCATTCGGTGCGTTTATTCCCCCTCTGCATCTGCAGGTTGGGCGGGAAGAACCACGGGATATTGTGATCATTTTAATCAGGTGGCGACATCTGCAGCTTTTCCAGATGTTGTGTCTTCACGGAGCAAACCACTGCACCCTTTGCACCCAGCACGCGGCTAGTGACCTGTCTGGTGTTCTGTTTTGGTTTCCCCTCAATCCCGACTAGCCTAGAAAATCAGAAGCCGTTTGCTTTCACTTGGCAGGGGTATCAGTGAACGCTGCCGGTCTCCTCATGGCACCGTCCCCCCCACCCCCAGCACCTGTCCCGGCGTGGCTCCCGGGGAACTGGGTCACACTGACGTGCCACAATTGATACATTGCCCTGTGCCCCTGCACTGACTGTATAACCCTAACTGGATCCAGTATTAGGAAGCGGTAAGGACACCAGATGCCTTGGGAAGATGTGTGTCAGAGGGTGGGAGGTGAGCCTCGTGGAAGTACAGGTGGTGATGTTTCCAGGGTCTGGTGATCTGGAGCGTGGTGGCCAGCCCTCCCTGCAAAGTGAAAGATGAGTAGCTATCATTTGTGCCGCTCACCTCGAAAAACGGGGCGCCGTGCTTGGCCAGCCGCGCCTGGCGGCTTCAGGATCTGAGTTCCCCGACCAGGGATGGAACCCGTGCCCCTGCAGAGGAAGCGCGGAGCCCTGACCGCTGGGCGGCCCGGCAAGTCCCGGGGTGAGTCATTTCGGATTTGGGAGGCAGCATGTACCCTGATTGGATATGTTTCCCCAGCGTATTTACTGAGTGACACGTGGGCTTCCAGGTTTGGTGGGGCTCAGAGCGGGAAAGAGAGCTCTCGCGTGGGGCCAGGCATGGTCCAGGCTGTCCTGCCATCTGAGGCTTATGACTCCTTCGGGGTTCGCGCTGCTGAGGGGCCCACAGAAGGTGGAGCTCTGTGGGGAACCTCTGGCGGCTCTAACAGGAGAATCACAGGGAAGACCCCGAGATGTCTGGAGCGAGGTCGTGCTCCCTTCAGCTCATAGCTCTCCGTGGGAGAGGCTCCTGGTGAGCTGCTGGGCCCGGGAGATGAGACCGCGGGCCCTGGGGTGACTGCCGCGCTGCCCTCGCTGACCGTCCCTCCACACAAATGGAAAATCGAGCATGCCTCGCAGCGTGCCCATCCTTAACTGAAGACAGTGGACGTGAGCCCAGGCCCCCCAGATCCAGAAGGCGAGAGTGTTTGCCTGAGACGGCTGCGCCTCCTGAGACGCTGCACCTCCCGAGACGCTGCGCCTCCCGAGACGCTACGCCTCCCGAGACGGCTGCGCCTCCCGAGACGCTGCGCCTCCCGAGACGGCTGCGCCTCCCGAGACGCTGCGCCTCCCGAGACGGCTGCGCCTCCCGAGACGCTGCGCCTCCCGAGACGGCTGCGCCTCCCGAGACGCTGCGCCTCCCGAGACGGCTGCGCCTCCCGAGACGCTGCGCCTCCCGAGACGGCTGCGCCTCCCGAGACGCTGCGCCTCCCGAGACGGCTGCGCCTCCCGAGACGCTGCGCCTCCCGAGACGGCTGCGCCTCCCGAGACGCTGCGCCTCCCGAGACGGCTGCGCCTCCCGAGACGCTGCGCCTCCCGAGACGGCTGCGCCTCCCGAGACGCTGCGCCTCCCGAGACGGCTGCGCCTCCCGAGACGCTGCGCCTCCCGAGACGGCTGCGCCTCCCGAGACGCTGCGCCTCCCGAGACGGCTGCGCCTCCCGAGACGCTGCGCCTCCCGAGACGCTGAACCTCCCGAGACGGCTGCGCCTCCTGAGACGCTGCGCCTCCTGAGACGCTGAGGCCGCTGCTCAGCCTCCGCCCTCAGGGTGTGTTTGTGGCCTCACGCGGTGCGCAATTGACGGGTTAACAGAAGAGAGAAGATGGGAACGAACTGACACGGGGTCTTAGCGGGCAGCTGTCCTCACAGCGCTGCAGCCCCCCAGGGAGGCCCTGGAGGACAGTGGTGAAGCCATTACCAGACAGGTCACAAGGACAGCCTGGGGCACGACTGCCCTGGTTCACGAGGTGGGGCTCACGAGTGGGGTGGCAGGCGGCTCGGAGGGTCGGCGAGAGGTGTTCTAAGGGACCACGTGAAATGGGCAGAGCCTGACGCCGCCCGTGTTCCATGGAAACGCCCCCAGGAGCAACACCCGCCCAGGAGACGCTCGAAGATCAGGTCAACAGAATGGCCCCTTCTGCGGCGTCGGTCACCTCGCCACCCTCGCACAGCGGGCTCAGGGCGGCAGGCATGGTGGCCGCAGCCCCCACACCCGGCCGGCCCCCGCCATGCCCCTCCAGCGGCCCTCACTGCCAGGTGCCTGTCTCAGCAGCAGAGAGAGACGCGGCTCCATCCCCAGGGGCCGCCTAGCTTCCTGGAAGCAGGGGGAGGGGTCAGGGCTGGTTGTGTCCCAGGATTGCGTGTTTCCCCCCTGGACAGCTCCCCCGAGCGCTGCCATCACGGATTTGCAGGGTGCCTCACTTGCTATCCTGGTGAGGAGGACTGAACACCTGTGCCCCCCACACCCAGATGTTGAAATCTCACCCCCAAGGGATGCATTAGAGAGGTGATTAGGTCTGGAGGGCGGAGCCCCCAGGAGTGGGATTAGTGCCCTCATAAGAGAGCTCCCGCAGGGCCCCCGGCCCCGCCCACCACTTGAGGGCACAGCAAGAAGACACAACAGGAAGTCGTGAACCAGGAGGCAGGTTGGCCCCTGCCAGCACCTTGATGTGGGACTTCCAGCCTTGAACCGCGAGACATCAGTTCCTGTTCTCCATAAGCCACGCAGTCGCTAGCACCTTGTTACAGCCCGAACGGACTGACACTTGCATTCTACAAACGGTACTTCTAATCAAGGGATTCATTTCAGAGCAAGGACATGTGGCAGGGGCCTCGTGTCCACGAACTTCTCTGGGCTTGTCCCACGCCCCTCACCCGACACAGGTGGCCTGGCCTCCTGGGGGCCCAGTGGTGCTGAGATGCGTCCAGCAGGATGGGGTACAGTCTCACAACAGGGACCAACGCATGACGTGTCTGGGAACCACGGGGTAGAGGCAGCACGACCTCTCACTGTGACGTCTAATAATCTAGCAGAGGATCTTCTCCTTCCGTCCTGGCCACACGGGATCCACAGGACTGGGGGTCCCGGTCCCCAGTCGTCCAGGGAACGTGGACTGTTCCTGCACGTGGAGCAGAGACTGCCCGGGGCCGCTGGCATCCTCCTGCTGTGGGACCAGCGGCTGGTGAAGGGGCTAGTGTGCCAGCCAGGGGGTCAGTCCTCATTGCCAGGGAGACGTGGGGTGGGACAGAGCCCCGTGTCAGGGACCCAGGGCCTCGGGGGCCACATGACAGCCTCCCGGGTGGTGGTAAAGGGCCGTAAAAACTGTGGGACCCGGAGAGAACCACTGAGGACCCGGAGCTTCGCGAACGAGGGTTCGGGTCCCACCATCTGGTGAAAACCCCAGCCGGCTAAGTGCTGGCAGCGAGAGAGAAGCATGTGGCACCTGGCGGAGAGGAAAGAGGCTGTGGTGGGGAGAATCATGCCCCCAGTTCACAGGCCGCAGTGCTGACCCCGGCACCTCAGCATGTTGCCTTGCTTGGGAATAGGGTCCCTGCAGACGAGATGGGTTAAGACAACGTCGTACTAGAGCAGGCGGCCCTCATCCCACGTGACTGTGTCCTCACAAAAGGGGACATCAGACCAAGACACGCACAGGGAGGAGCCACGTGAGGACTGCGGCAGAGACCAGGGTGGCGCTTCCACGAGCCAAGGAAAACCAAAGACGCCACAACCGCCAGAAGCTCAGAGGGACGCCCGGGACAGCCTCCCACGCAGCCTCCGAAGGAACCAGCCGCCGACAGCCTGACCTCACACTTCTGGCCTCTGGGACCACGAGGAAAAAGCCGTAGCTGTAAGCCACCCAGCGTATCGCACTTTGTTACGACAGGCCTAGTGATCCCACACAGAGCCTGTGGCCGACAGTGGCCTCAGGACCGGCTTCTGCAGTGTGGACAGCAGTGGGCAGTGCAGCCGTCGGGCCCAGAAGCTGCGGCCCATCCGGGGCCGCTCACTAGAGTTGCCTGCAGCCGGGGGATGTGTCCCTCACAGCCCATCCCCCTTCCTGCCCGACCAGGCACTGGTACCTGGGCCCCAGAGCTCCGGCCCAGATGGCCCGAGCTGCTCCCCCGCTTGCCAGGCCCTTCTCTGGGTCTGGCCCAGGGTGGGGGGTGCTCTGGTGTGTGCAGGCGGTGACAGGCTGGGGTGCTGACACTCTCCTTGGGGGACCTCAGGGTGCAGGTTGGGTGGGGCCTCCCATCTGTGCCTGGCCCTGCCCTCAGCAAACCTTAGGGCCGAGGCTGGCGGGACGCAGGCTTTAAGGTTAATCTGCTGTTTCTTTTGGCGCCCTCCCCCCCCACTTCCCAAGGAGCCGGCAGTGGAGGCCAGCGCTCAGCTGAGGGTCCAGTTGTGCGCGTGGCCTCCCTGGCCTTGCCTGGTGACTTCGCTTCCTCCTGCTTGGTGGGGGGACTTCAGCCCGGCAAGGGGCAGGAATGGCCACGCAGGGCTGGGCCTTGCTGGGGCTCTGTCCCTCCCTCCCGCCCCCTGACCGCCGCGTGCCGCCCGCTGCCCGCCTGGCTCCCTGGCTGCTGGATTCCTGCGGGTGTGGCCAGTGGGCCTGGGCTTGACGAGCACACGTTTCTGAGCTCTTCTTTAAGAAAAAAAGTCTTTTTAATATATATATAAAGATCCAGTTATAGCTATGGGCTGAATTGTGTGTCCCCCAGATTTAAAACATTCATTGCTGGAGCCCGAACTCTGAGCACCTCTGAATGTGACTGCATTTGGAGATGGGGTCTTTACGCAGGACAAGTTAAAGTGGGGTCACTAAGGGGGGCCCTACTCCAGTCTGACTGGTGTCCTTTATTTTTTTTCTTTTGGCCACACCGCGTGCCTTGTGGGGTCTTAGTTTCCCAACCAGGGATGGAACCCGGGCCCTCAGCAGTGAAAACGCCGAGTCCTAACGACTGGATGCCCAGGGAAGTCCCAAGACTGGTGTCCTTACAGGAGGAGGAGGTGAGGACACAGACACACACAGAGGAACGACCACGTGAGGACCCAGGGAGGAGACGGCCGTCTGCACGCCGTGGAGAGAGGCCTCAGGAGACGCCGTGCCTGCTGACCCCTCGAGCTCAGCCTCGCAGCCTCTGGAGCAGGGAGACAACGGATTTCTGTTGTTTAAACCACCTAGTCTGTGGTACTTTGTTTTGGCAGCCCAAGCGCATATAGATACACACAATATATAATGTATATATCTACACGTACACACACACACACATATCTTTCGTATATACTTAGATTCATTTTTTATACAGCTTTTACAAATTTTCAAAAACATGTGACAATGAGAATACATTTCTGGGGTCCCTCCCAAAGCCGTGGAAGGGCTGGTGGGGGTGAGGCCCCTGAGGCTGGAAGCCCACTGCCCTCAGAGCACAGCAGCCCAGCTTCTCCGGCCCCTCCACAGAGGGGCCCCCCACCCCACCCTGCACCCCTACGAACCGCACCCCGACTGCCGCCTCTGCATCTGAACCTGCAGAGTGAGCTGTTTTCTGCGGCCCCCGGGGCCCCCCGTGGCCAGGCCCACCTCCCACCCGTTGGGTGCCCTCTGCTCTAAGGGGCCTCTCGCTCTCAGAAATACTCCGGGGAGTGGGCACTGTGTCCCGGAGTGCGGCCCGCCTTCAGGGAGGGTAAACCCAGCCCCCGCGGCTGGCTCTGCTCCGACGGGGTGGGTGCCGGAGGACTCCGCCGCTGGAGCGAGATGCCCATCTGTCGTGCGGGCACTTTGGACCGTGGAGCCCTCGCCAGGCCCTCGCCTTGCTCCAGGGCTGATGGGAAGCAGGGGCGCTGCCTCTGCCTGGACGCTGTGCGGCTCCCCCCCTACCCCATCTTCTCCGGGCTCAGGCAGGACAGGTCAGGGGTGGGGGCACGTGGCAGGAGGCCGGCGGCCCTGGGTGGCAGCTCTCAGCAGAACTTGTTTTGAAAGCGCAGGGAGGGGAGTCTGGGTCAGCTGCTCCAGCTCTCCTCAGGGTGTGGGGGCCTCACTGCTAACAGCAGACGCCACCACTCATACCTGGTTACACGTCCATCCGCGGCCCCCGCTCCACTCACCCGGTCACTGTTGCTCGGACGATGGGCTGGGGTCCTCACCTGCTGTATGCGTGTCCTGGGGCTGCTGTAACAAGGCACCACAAATCGGGGGCTTAACAGCAGTTTATTCTCTCTGCTGAAGGCCAGAAGTCCAACGTCAAGGTGTGGGCAGCGCCGTGCTCCCTCTGAAGGCTCTAGGGGAGCGTCCTCCCCGCCTCCTGCAGCTGCTGGGGCCGCTGTCAGCCTGGCCTTCCAGGGCTCGAAGCCGCAGCCCCTCCACGTCTGCCTCTGCCGTCACATGGCCTTCTCCCCTGGGGTCTGTGTCCAAATTTCCCTCATCTTATAAGGACACCAGCATATCGGATTGAGGCCCACCCTAGTAACGTCATCGTAACTTGACTACATCTGTAAAGGCCCTATTTCCAAATAAGGTCCCATTCGCAGGTACCGGGGGTTGGGACTTCAGCATAGCGTCTGGGGAGACACAATCCACCCCATAACAGTTGTGGATAAAGGAATCCACTCTAGCTTGTTTAAGCAGATATGGATTTATAAGGGGCTGTGAGAGGGCTCGAGGATCTAGCTAAGCTTCCAGGAACAGTACCCAAAACCCCTGCCAGGACTGGTCTGGGTTCAGGCTCTGCTGCCTCCACCACGCCCAGAGCTGCTGTGTCGGCAGCAGCAAGAAGCTGACACCACCCCCCGCCCCAGAAATAAGCTGCCTTTGCTGGGACCAGTCCAGCAAAACGGTCGCCCCAGCAGCCCACTGGGGTCCTGGTGCAGCCGCCCTCTCCCAGGTCAAGTCAGACATCTGCCCCTAGTGGTGAGGGGAGACTGACCAACGAAATTCTTCTGGATTCTAAGTGGGAGAGAAAGAATTCACGATGTGGGAACTACCAAACTGCAGAGAGGATATTCAAAATATGCTGGGCGGTCGCAATGCCAGACGTCCGCCACAGTCATAACTCCACGCTCTTCTCCCCTTCTCTCTTCCACTATAGACACCGGAAAAGCTTAGTGCCCCCTCCCCCAGCTGTGCTGCAGTAGCGCTGGTCATGGGACACAGTTCTGGCCGGTGAGATGTCACCGCCGGAAGCGGAATTTTGTTTCCATGATAAAAGAGATAGACATCCCTTTCACTATCCTTTCCCCTCTTTGTCCAGCCTGGGACATGGATGCGGTGTCTGGAGCTGTGGCAACCCTCTGTGAGCACAAAGGAAGCCTGGTATGATTGCAGAGATGCTGGTCTGACATGACTGGGCTGCTGAACTAACGCAGACTTTCCTGTCTCCAGGATTCTTGTTATGGGAGAAAAATAAACCCCTATTGGTTCAAACCACTGCACTTGTCATAATCTCTGCTACTTGAAGTTAAAAGTGCTTCTAACTGATATACTAGCCACCCATTCATCCCACGATCCATCCATGTATCTGTGAAAATTAATAATGGGAAGCCTCACTCAAATGGAATCAGGAGGCCAGAAAGAGGAGCTCACACACAGGTACTACTCAATACATGTACCACATCAACACAGATTCGGACAGGAAGAGCGGTACCTTCATCCCCAGCAGGAAGTGACACTGCTTTACCACTAGCAGAGGAAGGAAGATTTTTCTCCTTGCCTGGCAACAGCTCAGCCAATGAGAGACAGTCACAATCTGGCCAATGAAAACCCACCATACTCTGATCTCCCAGTTTCCTCCAACAGACTTTTTTTTTTTCTAACAGCCCATCCCAACTTCCCCTTCTCTAGAAAAGAGTGTCCTCTCCTTTGCCTTGCCAGACTTTCGTGTGGTTTGCCATAGTCGCAAGTCCTGAATTTCAATTCTTTACTGCTCCAGAATAAACTTGTTTTTCCGGTAAAGATAACTGGCTCTTTTGTTTTTGGTTAACATAGCCAACCATCCATCCATCCACCTAGAGTTAACAATGGTTTTAAGGAAATGAGGGACATCTGCTTAAATTTACTTGAGAGACTTGGAGGAGACAGGAGGCATAGAAACCAACCGGAAGTTAGAAGTGGGCATGGAGTAGGAGTTCATGCCAGGGATGTCCTCTGTAGCAAGTTGTTTACTGTCAGAGGTAAGATTAGGGAAATGGAAAGTTTTGAAGAATTCCTAGATTTGTACAAAACCAAGCTCTCCAATGGGGATACCACTTGCACTATAGCCGTCTAAAGTAGTGGAGGTTCTTCTCCTAGAGCTCACTTATCTCAGGCTTCGGAGATGGGTCAGAATTCCCCTCCATCCCATCGCGGCCTCTAACATTCTTTTGCCTCCTGGAGAGAAATCCACGCTCCACCGCAGCTTCCTGCAAGCTGGTTCCATCACCCAACCGCCCTGGTGAGCTCTCGGTGAGCCCAGCTGGGGACAAAACCAAGATGTCTCCCCAAAGCCGGGCCCAGTCAGGCCGTGGAAGGGTTCCCATTTGGAGACTTGGACTTGGAAGTAAGAAATGCAGACTGCCTTGCTGAGAGTCAGAACAGAGCTGCCCTGCCCCTGTGCCCCAGGGCTGAGCAAGGACCAGCAGGACCACACGGTCGCTACTCATCTGTAGGGTTGGAGCTGCACACGGGAAGCAGGAGGGCTCAACAGGGGGTGCGAGGCCTGAACAAAGCCCTAGACTCAGCAGATCCCATCCGTGGGTAGGCTTTCGGTCTCTCCTCCAGTCACCCAGGACAGGCATTGGCCTGTCCCTTGCTGTCCTGCTGTCCCACGGGATGGCCCATCTACCATGCCCCTTATTCACGCCTCCAACATGAAGTGACCGTGCCGGACACTGACGGACAGGCCGGACAAGGCCGGCCACCGCCCGGTCAGTCGGTCAGCGAACGACTGAGCCTTCACTCCTGCAGCCGCCCACACTTAGCTTGCAGGACGTGCCGGGCACGGCGGGAGCCCAGCGGACGGTGGCGCTCAGACCACACACCGCGGCACACAGCGCCGTGGACGGGCCATGAACAACACGTTACCCACCGCCCACTGCCGCCGGCCGGAACCCGCCGCCCAGCGGCTCGCGTTTCCGGGGGAACTTCCCGGTGCGACTCGCGCGCCGTCCCACGTGACGCGCGAGCGCGCCGGGGGAGGGAGCGAGCATGCGCGGCCTGCGCCGGTCACTTCCGGGCGAGCTGCGGGCGGGGGTGCCTGATCGCTGCTTCCCGGGGCCTGCCAGGCCCACTGCCCGCCCCGCCCGCCCCGGCTGCTCCCTGCTGTTCTTATTTGGACTTGTCAGGGCGGCTTCTCCAGCCGCCCGCCTTTCGTCGCCACCCGTCTGGCTACAGGGTCAACTCGGGGAGGGGGGCGTGGCGAGTTGTCCCCTCTCGAACCTCCGCAGGTGGCACCAGAGGACAGGCAGGTCGTTCGTAATAGTGAGGAGGCAGCGGGTAACGTGGGACCTGGGGGGCGAGAAGGAGCGGGGTCCGCGGGCCCTCGAGCCCCAGCCCCCGGACCCCGGATCCCAGACCCTGGACCCCAGACCCCCGGTCCCGAATCCCAGTCCTCGGACCCTGGATCCCAGACCGCGGACCCCAGCCCCCACCCCGGCCACCCGTGAGCCGCTGCTAGGACAGCCATCCCCGCCAGAAAAAAACCCAGCCTGGCAGGAAAGCACCCAGCACGCTTAGGACCTGGGCCTGGGCTGTGACGCCAGGCCTCAGAGAGGAAAGGCTCCGGACGATGCTGGGAAATGAGGTCAGAGGGAGGGCAGGGGCTTGGTCACTCGGGGAGGAAGGAGATAGAATGTCTTTGCCAGTGCGGTGAGGAACCAGCGGGGGATTCTAAGCCACGGGGGGGAGTGTGTGGCGGATGTTTGCGCTTGGAGTAGGGTGTTGGCAGTGGAGGAGAGAGATTGGACCTCTGTTCTGCGGACAGGCTTCAGAAATCGCCTGGGCCGGGGGGAGTGAGGCGGAGGAGGGACCCAGGGGTGACATCCAGGCTCTCAGCTTGAACAGCAGGCTCGCTGATGCCCTCATTTACCGAATGGGGGCAGCCGGGTGAAGAGTGGGTTTGTGGGGGGAAGTACAGGTTTCACTTTGTGTTCCTGGAAGGCACTCAGGAGTTGTGTGGGTGTTGCATACGTGACTGGGCTCAGAGGGGAGCTCGTGACAGGCAGCGTCAGTTTAGGAGGCCCCAGCAAGACATGGCCTCCCGCAGGATGGGAAAGGATGAGATTCCCTAGGGAGGGGGCACTAACCGTGGCGGGGCCAGGGGTGGTGCCTAGGAGGGCTGCTGAGGAGAGCCAGCACGTACAGAGAGGGGACGGGGTGGAGAGCAGCCAGGGAGGTAGAGAGAAAACTGGGAGATGCTGTGGAGGAGCGTTTGAGGGGGGTGGTCAGCTGAGCCACGTGCTGCTGAGAAATTGGTACAGGGCACAATGACAGCAGGGCCTCTGACCTGGTGACCTGGAGTTTCGGTGGTGTGTTGGGAGAGAAGCTGCTTGGAGAGGATTACAGAATAAACAGCAGCTCTTCTCCCTGAACTAGATGAGCTGACTTGAGAGTTCAGTGGGAAATGAACAGGCAAAAATAGCCCCCTCCCCCCAAAAAAACAGAAAAAAAGAGAGATTGGAGCCGCTCGCCGTGCCAGATATCAGAACACGTGATGAGGCCCATTCAGTCCAGCCCTGGAGCTCGGCTGCGGGGACTGTGGGGTGGGAGAGCAGCGGGAGGGGCCAGACCTGGACGCGCCTGGGGATTTGTGGCGGGGCCGCTCTCCAGTCAGCGAAGGGGAAGGTGGACACTGCAGTAAAGTGTTGCTCGTGTGAAGAGTGAGAAAGTTAGACCCTCAGCTTGAGCATGTACCGTTAAAACGAAAATATTGATCAAAGATATAAATGTAAAAGAAGGGAAACCGTAGAAATGCTAGAAAGGACCGGGTGAATTCCTTAGCCTTGGGGTAGAAATGCCTGTGGGAACGTGGGCAGAGGGCTGAGCACAGGAAAGCAGGGAACCTCACACGTAACAAGAGACACGCAAATAAAACGAGTCCGAGAGGCTGCTTTTCACCTGTCAGATATTTTTAAATCCCAAAGTTTGAGACCACACTGGGCTGGCAAGGTGGTAGGGGAGCAGGTGCAGGGGGTGAAGGTAGGTGCGACCTCCACGGAGGCAGTTTGGCCCCTGATGGGACCATAGGTGCTTTCACCTACTGGGAGTGTACTCCGAATACCCCCTGTGCAGAAGGGTGCACGGTCAAGGTTATGAGCCGAAGCACTGCTGTGACACCGAAAGCATGGAGACCACCCAGGTGTCCATCTCTAGGCGACCAAATAATACAATAGTACAGCCCCACCAGGGGGCACCGAGCAGCCACTGACAAATAAAAGGGTCAAGGAAATTTTTGTGTGCTGACCCGGGAAGGTCTCTATGGTCCTTTTTTAAGTGAGAAAAGAAAACAAAAGCAACGTGCAGAACAGCATACATAGTATGCCACTTTTGGGGGGTGATAAAGAATATTTGCCTGTATTTACAAAAGAAACAATGGAGAATACACACAAGAAGTCCCCTGCCCCTGGACATTTAAGCCGTTCCCAGTGTTTTGCTACATTGAACAACGCTCGGATAAATACTCTTATACATAAGTCGTCGGCACATATGTGAGCCTATCTGTAGGACAGCTTCCTAGAACTTCTGGGTCCAAGCATTCATTGCCATTGTGACGTGGACAGTAGTTGTCAAGTCGCCCTCCACAGCAGACACGTGCCAGCCTGCACCCTGCCTGTCATGCCCACAGCCTCCCCAAGAAAGGGTGGTACCAGGCTGTTATCTTCGGCAGGCGGATGCAAAATGTATCTCTGTATTTTTTTTACTCTGAACATGTATTACGGGGGACTTCCCTGGTGGCGCAGTGGTTAAGAATCCGCCTGCCAATGCAGGGGACACAGTTTCAAGCCCTGGTCCGGGAAGATACCACATGCCGCGGAGCAGCTAAGCCTGTGCGCCACAACTAATGAGCCTGCGCTCTAGAGCCCGCGAGCCACAACTACTGAGCCCGCATGCTGCAACTACTGAAGCCTGCACACCTAGAGCCCGTGCTCCACAACAAGAGAAGCCACCTCAATGAGAAGCCCGTGCACCACAAGGAAGAGTAGCCCCCGCTCACCGCAACTAGAGAAAGCTCGCACACGGCAACGAAGACCCAAGGCAGCCAAAAATAAAATAAATTAAAAATTTTGAAAATAAACGTATTACGGAAAGTTTCAAATACACAAGTGTCTTTTAAGTACAATAAACTCCCTGTACCCGTCAACCAGTTTCAGCGACCACCCTCTTTCTGCCATTCTAGTTGTGTCTAGACCTTCACCTGCTCTTGTCCTCCTGCAACTGTTTTAGTCTTGACAGTACATGCGTTGAAATGCACAAAGCTTAATTGTAACTCTTGACAAACGCTACACCTGCACAGCACACCCCCAATAAGCTCTAGAAGTGTCCGTCGCCCCAGAAGGTTGCTTACATCCTGCCCAGTCCGTCCTTCCCCTCCGCCCAGACCCCCTTGGACAGCTGTTCCTGCCCTCAAGCTTCCTGCCGTCAGTGTGCGTGGCCGGCCGCCTTCTCCCCTCCGAACGGTGACGTTCACCCACATGGTGCCTTGCTCGCTGGTCCCCTTCGGGTCCGTCCTATGCCGTGGTGTGAGGGCGCTGCCATCACATTCCCAGGCATTTGGGCTGTTTCTAGCTTCCAGGTAATGGGGAAAAGCCACTGTGAACATCGGAGTCGGGCCCCTTCGTGCTCACGGGTGTCAGTTCTCCTGGGCTGCGCCCCGGAGCAGAGCTGACCTTGGTGAGAAACGCGATCCCTTTTGCACGCAGTGTGGGAGCATTCCGGAGGCTCCAAGTCCCCCACCCACGCTTGGTGGTGTCGGTCGTTGAGGTTCAGGATGGACGTGTGGTGACGGCTCGCTGTGGTTTTATTTCACACTCTTCCACGTGCCTCTCAGCCACTTATGTGTGTAACTTCCCTTGGGACGTGTCTAGACCCTGCGGCTACGAACGCACGCGTCTGGCTGGTTGCAGCTTCTGTTTTTCAAGGATGGGCTCCTGTCCAGTTTCTGCCTGCTTCTCTCGCTCTCCAGTGCCTTCAAGGTGTTATTTAAAACATATATTTCTGTCCAGCATTTCTGACTGTCATCTGTGGGGGTGGGCGGCAGTCCAGCCATGGTCCGCCAGCATCGCAGACGCTGTGAGATTCATCTGCATGTCTCTCTGTTACGATACCGTTATGAAGGAGGTCAGGCAGAGCCATCAGGCCTGCCTTTTCCCTGGACTCCACAGCGAAGGGAATGTTTACAGCCGACCAGGTTCTGGTTTTGCCCAGGAGTCTGACAGAAAAAGAGGGCCAGTGACTCAAGGTCTGGGCAGGGGGAGTGAGTAAAGAGGGCGGCAGGGTGGGAGACGTGGTGAGAAGATGGCAAGGTCAGGGGGTTCACAACCACGAGGCAGAAGAATTATTACAGAGAAGCTTGATCAGGTCAACGGGGAGCAAGGGAGTCTGAGGTTCAGATCCCAGAGCAGATGCTGTTGCTGGTGGCGACAGAGCCAGGAGTGGCCTGGGGGGCGATGGAATAGGCCCGGGAGCCCAGGGAAGGCACTGCGTTTCCTGCACAGGGTTGAATCTCAGAGGCCTTGGCAACGGGAGAGGGAGATGGCGGAGGGGAGACAGGCAGAGGTCCCAGAGGGGCAAGGATGGCACGAGCCTCCAGAGGGCTGGGGTCTTGTGAAGGGCGATGGGGACACATGTGCTTCCCTTCCTGGCCCGGCTGCTGGGGGCTGATGGGAGAAAAGGCTCGTCCGTGCCCCCTGAAGGAAAGCAGAGTCTGCGCGGGATGCTCAGGTGGGACCGGGCAAGGGGCCGCCCTGGGGAGGAGGAGTGCCCTGCGACGGAACGGGGGCGATGGCGGCCCCTGGAGGGGGTGTGGGCAGAATGGTGTCAGGCCTGCAGGCTCTTAGGAGGGCGATGTCCCCAAAGCTGTGGCTCTGAGTGCCGGGCGGCCCACAGCCCATGGGTTGGAGGGCAGAAATGGAAACATCAACACATGTCACTGACAAAAAACTGCAGTGACTCGTCTGGATCTGGGCAGAGCCAGGCTGGGATCTGGGCCTCCCGGCTCCTAGGCCAGGGTCCTCCGGCCTCCATGCCCTTCTGAAACACCAAAGGTGCGGGTTGGACTTTGTGCCCCAACTTCACATGTAGAAGCCCTGACCCCCGGGACCTCAGAACGTAACTGCATTTGGAGATGGGGTCTTTACAAAGGTAATCAAGTTAAACTGGGGTCACTAGGGTGGGCCCTAATCCAGTCTGACTCACAACCTTATAAGAGGAAGAGATGAGGTCAGAGACACGCACAGAGGGACGACCACGTGAGGACACGGAGAAGACAGCGTCTATGCGGCACGGAGCCAGGCCTCGGGAGAAGCCAGCCCTAAACCTCCAGGATCTGGGATTCCAGCCTCCAGGGTATCAGACAGTGATGCCTGTTGTCTAAGCCCCTGCCTGTGGTGCTGTGTGACAGCAGCCCTAGCAAACTAGCACCACCAGTGAAGAAGCCAATGACAAGCTATGATATTATGATTTATAATAAGAAATACAGGGAATTCCCTGGCTGTCCAGTCGTTAGGACTCTGCACTTTCACTGCCGAGGGCCCGGGTTCAATCCCTGGTTGGGGAACTAAGACCCCCCAAGCCACGCAGCGAGCGCAGCCAGAAAAAAAAAAGAAATACATATTTGGTCTTCGTCCCTGTTTCTGGCACAGAGCCCCTCAAACCCTCGGCATTTCCTAGGTGAAGAGAGTCGTCAAGGTGTCTTCTGTTGTGCGAATGAGGTGACTTTGGAAGCACCTGAGGGTGGGGACTGGTTGCCAGGAGAACCAGCCACGTGATGACAGGGGTGGAACTGCCAGTCCCCACCCCCCCACCCCCCATCCCTGACCTCCGGGGAGGGGAGAGGGGCTGGAGGTGGAATCAACGGTCAATGGCCAGGGACTTCCCTGGTGGCGCAGTGGGTAAGACTCTACGCTCCCAACGCAGGGGGCGGGCTCGGGTGAGATCTCTGGTCAGGGAACTAGCTCCCAAATGCATGCCACAACTAAGGAGCCTGCGAGCTGCAACTAAGACCCGGTGCAACCAAATAAATAAATATAAAAAAAAATCGATAGCCAATGTTTTCATCAATCATGCCCACACATGCAGCCTCCACGATACCCCAGAAGGGCTTCCTGGCTGGTGAGCCCGTGGAGAATAGGGGAGAGTGGCTCATTCAGGGGGAGCCTGGAGGCTCACACCTTTCCCCACACCTCGTCCCGGCACCTCTTCCGTCTGGCTCTCCCTGAGTTGTATTCTTTTATAATAAGCCGGTGATCTAGTGAGGAAGCTTCTCTGGAGTTCTGGAGCTGCCCTAGCAAATCAATCAAACCCAGCGAGGGGTCGTGGGAACCTCTGCTCTATAGCCCGAGGGTTAGAAGCACAGGTGACGACCTGCGTCTCAAGTGGGTGGGCGGTCTGGTAGGGCTGAACCCTTAGCTGTGGGATCCGGCTTTACCTGGATAGATAGTGTCGGAATGGAGTTGAATTGCAGGACGCCCAGCCGGTGTTAGAGAATTGCTTGCTGGAGGAGTGCGAACGCCCCCCCCAACACACACACACACACACACACACACACACACACACACACACACACACACACACACACACACACACACACACACACACACACACACACACACACACACACACACACACACACACACACACACACACACACACACACACACACACACACACACACACACACACACACACACACACACACGGAATGGAGTTGGGTCCAGAACCTAACGTTCAAGGCCTCAGCTGTCTGCTCAAGGAGGCAAGGGAACAGGTTTCTCTTTACACAGATTTCTGTTCAAATTGGTGAAAACAAACCCATCTGGGTCCAACTCAGGGAGGCGAGGCCCTGCCCCCGGATTTCGCGAGATCCCTCAGGTCACTGACTTCTCTGCGGGGCTACCCGCTAGCCTGGCCGGAGCCGGGGTCAGGGGGCCTGGACACTGTCAGCCCAGCCGGTTTCCTCTCTGAACAGCCCCTGCCCGGCCCCCGCCCTCCTGCCAGCTGTCCTGGACTCCTCGGTCCGCGTCGCCCCCGACTCCAGAGCCCTCCGGGGGCCGGGCAGGGACAGCTGCGGGGGGAGCATGCAGGGTGGCCCAGGAGGCCTGGGGCCAATGGCGACGCTCCTCCAACTGCCCTCCCGTCACACTACGACGACCCAGCCTGGCCAGCACTCCAGGGACTGGCTTGCCTGCTCCGTGGGGCGCTGTGGCCAAGCCCTCCACCCTCTGCCCTGGGTGGCATTGTCAGCAGCAACGCTGCCCGTGTGCCCATCGGACGGTGCCCCAGTCTCCCCTCAGCAGCTGTCTGCCACGCCTCGGTGCCTGTTCTACAAGTGAGGACACGGAGAGGGGGAGAGGAAGGGACCCGGGGACAGGGACCGAGGAGGGCTTCTCTCCGTGCTGGTGCTGGGAGGCCAGGTGGCCTGCGTCGGGTGGGGAAGGCACAGACATCTTCCTTTCTGAGAGGGGGGTGGGGGGGGGAAGGGACTGAGAAGGTCCTGGAACTTGAGGGCGCAGGAAGCGGGGCGCAGATGCTGCAGCGCCACTGGGAGGACGTCACCGTCTCCGCCACTTCTCGACTTGCAGATATCGAGCACCGGGCCCTCAGCTTGGAAACTGGCCTAGATGAGGGGTCAGTTTCCGTGGGGACCCGCCACAAAGGCAGTGGTGGAGGTGACGGTGGACGTAGGGGAGGAGCGGGAGGGGAGGTATAGTGACCCTGACAATGACAATGGCCGTGCAGGGTCGGGCGTTGAGAAATGAACCACGCGGCTGAGGTGGGAAGAGGAGTGCCAGGGGCCCAGCGGAAGCTGGGAAGCAGGGCTGGAGCCGCGTCCGAAGCCTGTGCGTCTGTCCTCGGCTGTCTGAGGATGAACCTCCCTCAGCAGCGGGGATGAACCCAGGGAGGGGCGAGACCAGGTGTGGGGGAGTGGGCAGCTGGCTGAGCCCCCTGCGCGGGATGGAGGAAACTGGGGAGGGAGGCCTGAGGCTGGCCCAAGCTGCCCTGGCCTCTCCCTGCCTCAAAGCCGGTGGCTTCCCCGGAGCGCCCCGGCCGTCACAGCCCTGTGCCCGCTCGCACACGACCCCTCGCTCCGACGCCCCTGCAGCGGCGGCCCTCGGCCTGGAGCACCCATCTCCGCGTCCACCTGGAGCGTCCTGAGCGCTCACCCTGCCAGGGGGCCTTGGGGAGCCCCTCTTGCCCCGGAGTCCGACCCTCTGCACTCTCCGTGGGCTCCTCCGTACCGGGGGCCGCGTCCAGCACCGCCGGTGTTCCCGAAGTTTGTGCAAAGAGGGCCTGGCTTCGGGACTGCGGGCCAGCGGGCCCCTCCACGAGCCTCCCAGGGGCCAGGCTGGATGCCCTCCCCCCACCCCAGGAGCGGGGCAACAGCTTCGGGGGTGGGCGTGTCAGTGCGCAGAGTGCGAACGCAGCTGGCGCGGGGCTCTGAGAAGGCCTGGGCTGAGTCATGGGCCCAACTGGGAACATGACAGGGCCTCCCTGCAGGACAGTGGCTTAGGTCCAGGAGGGAGACTCCTAGGAGCCAGGCTGGGCCAGGGAGGGAAGGTGCCAGGTACAGCCTCCCAGAAGCAAGGCCTTGCACTTGGGGTCAGGACTGGGGAGGCCTCGAAGCTTGGCCCAAGAACCAGCAGCCCTTCTGGCACCAGCTCAGCTCGGGGCAACCTCTGGGGACCTCTAGGCAAGCAAGGTCCCCCCGCCCTGCCCTTGGGGTCTGTCTCAGCTCTTCCTGGAGGGTGTTTGGCCAGGACTAGGCCTGGGACACACGTAAGGCCATCTGCCATCTGTCCCGGGCCTGGTGAGGGAGGCACGGCTCCCAGGAGGCTCAGGGAAGCACCAACTTCACGCCCCTCCGTGAAGCCGCGGGGTGGGGGGTGGTGGGCCCTGGAACACCCGTACACACCTGCCCATCAGCCCGGGCACCAGCTGGGCTGGCTCGGGGATCCTGGAACCACCAAGGGGCCAGGCCCGCCCAGCCACCCAGCCAGCCTGACCCCCCGGCCCTCTCGACATCAAGCTGGGCTCCACGGGGTGGGGATGGGGGGCAGCAGGCAGACAGCCCCCTCCCAGGCCTGCCCACCTCTCGTGAGGACCCATCCCGCCCAGAGGGAGGGAGAGGCACAAATGAGGTGTGGAGGGAGGGGAGGGGGGGGAGGGGGGAGGGGGGAAGGGGAGGGGAGGGGGGGAGGGGGGAGGGGGGAAGGGGAGGGGAGGGGGGAGGGGGGGAGGGGAGGGGGAGAGGGCACAGGGTGGGCTTGGGGAGGGGAGGGGGGGAGGGCACAGGGTGGGCTTGGGGAGGGGAGGGGGGAGGGCACAGGGTGGGCTTGGGGAGGGGAGGGGGGGGAGAGGGCACAGGGTGGGCTTGGGGAGGGGGGGGGGGGGAGAGGGCACAGGGTGGGCTTGGGGAGGGGAGGGGGGGAGGGCACAGGGTGGGCTTGGGGAGGGGAGGGGGGAGGGCACAGGGTGGGCTTGGGGAGGGGAGGGGGGGAGAGGGCACAGGGTGGGCTTGGGGAGGGGGAGGGGGGGAGAGGGCACAGGGTGGGCTTGGGGAGGGGAGGGGGGAGGGCACAGGGTGGGCTTGGGGAGGGGGGGGAGAGGGCACAGGGTGGGCTTGGGGAGGGGAGGGAGGGGAGAGGGCAGGGGAGCTGGGGCTGCCTCTGGATGCAGGGGGACAGGAAGATCCAGAACCACAGGACTGGGAGCCTCAGATCTGAGTCCCAGGGCCTGCGGGTGCTCAGAAGTCACCCCAAGCGAGAAGCCACGAGGCCTCTCACCAGGTCCCAAGCCGCACCCTGCTCCCCGGGACTCCCCTCCCCCAATTCAGGGTTAACGGGGTACAAATCTGGGGAGAGAGTGTCTGTCACCTGTCCACGCCCTGCCCCAGTCCACTCCACCCATGAGACACAGCAGGTAGCATCTGGGACGGGGTGCCCAGACTGCCCACCACCCCCACCTGGGTCCCCCGCAAGACCGGCAGTGCCCCCAATTCCCACACGCACTCCTGTCCCCAGGAATAATCACGGCCATCTCCACCTGGGGTGGGCTTTATTACCACTGTCACTGAGACGATGATGAGAACATGGGAAGACAGCACTGATTTCCAGACCTTCACAGCAGGCGGGCACGTGCACACAAAACCCCCCGCGGAACGCTAAGCATCAACTGTCCCCCGGGCACCAGAGCCACCCCCAGGGGCAGGACAGCAGTGACCGAGGGGCAGGAGGCCGGGCCGCCCAGGAGGACCCCACACGGCAGGCTCCACCCGAAGTGCATTTACACACGTCTGTGCTACACGATGGCACACGATTAGCGTCTTAAATATACTTGTGTGTGTGTGTACATCTATTTTATCTGAACCGCGGCAGCTATTAAATGTAAAACTGACCACTTCTCTGTACGTTAACTTCACAGTAACTGTTTGCAAAAGACAATGAATCCAGTGTTGATAACTCAGGGCAGGCTTCCTGCCCCAGGAAAATAAATTTCTTCCCCGGTGGAAACTCCTTGGGGAAAACCAGGCCCGACGCTCACCTCCCCGCTGCCTGCTGGGGTGGGTGCGCGGCTGCTGGTCCGGCTCAGGCCCCGCCTTTGCTGGACACAGGTGCCCACACAGGCAGACTCACACTCACACACACACACACACACACACACACACACACACACACGGAAATCCGATCATGAAGCACATCACGCCAAGTGTGAGGTCCCACCAGCCCTTCCAGAGGTGGGGGGGGCAGGACAGTCAGAAGCGGAGGTCCCCTTCCCCCAGCTCTCTCTCTGGTCCGCAGGCCAGTTGCCCACACACCGGGAGAGCCGAGGGCTTGCAGGGAGACGGTCCCCGCCTGTCCACCTGCTGCAAAGGCCAATGGTCTTCTCACTCCAGACCAGGCAAACAAATAAATACGACATCAAGTGTTGTCAGGGGCCGAGAAGATCACTTAAACTTGAACTCTGACCTCAGCGCCACTTCCAGTCACAGCAGAAAGAGCCCATGCAGTCTGGGGAAACCAGGAGCCCAGGTGGCTCTGCCACCTGCGGGACCCCCAGAAGCTGGGGCAGCCCCACCCCTGCCCACCCCCTCGGGTTCCAGCAGCGAGCCCTGCTGGGTGAGCAGGCAGGCAGGGCGGGGTGCTCCGCCCCGAGCACGAATGTGGTGGCCTTTTGCGTTTTAGGAGCTTCAGCCCAGAGGCCCCCCGCCGCCCCTCCTCGCGAGACGGCTGCTCTCACCCAGGCCCCGCCGTAGGGAAGGGAATCGCTGCAAACACGGCTCCTGGTAAAGACAGCAGCCTTCGGCCCCCCTGCTCAGTGCTCTGGAAATGACCAGCAGCTCCAGGGAGACCCTGAGCAGGCGAAGTGACCTTCGAGGTCAGGCCTACCGCTGACCTGCGGTACTCAAGGCGGGCAGCTGCGTTCCCAGCCCCCTCAGTCCCGCCCTGGGGAGACTCAGAGGCACCCTGGATCCTGTGCTCAGGCAGGGGAGCGGCATGGCCCATCACCCACGGGCAGACATCTGGCAACCTCCGGGGCTCCTTCTGCATCTAGAGAGAATCGTTTCCAAGTCCCCACTTTCTCTGCCCTGTGACACGCTGCAGTCAGGGCCGAAAGCTCTGGAGGGCCGACCTGCCACCCCAGCGCCGGTAACGCGCAGCTTCTGCTGCCCTGGGGACCCTGCTGGGGCCTGCACCCCCGTCACGCCAGCTGCGCCCGGCTGGCTCTCACGGTGCCCGGGGCCTCCCTCACAGGGGCTTCCACTGCCACCCACCAGGAGTAGCCGGTTCCATCAGAGCTCCCTGTCGGGGCCTCCCACTGGCAGCAGCTGTGAGTGTGCATCCGTCACCGAGCGTGGTGCCAGGCTCGCAGGGTACCCCTGAGCCTGCTGGGGAGCTGGTCAGGAAAGGCCCGGGTGGAGGGCCAACGGGCCTGCTCGAGCTGGGGACACTCCTCGGGACTGGCTGAGGGGACGGAGAGGAGGACGGTGTCTGGTCAGGGCACGGCCGGGAGCAGAAGTGAGTTGGCGGAGGCACAAGGCTGGAGAAGGGCTGTCCGTGGGGCTCCCAGTCGGCCCAAGTCTGAGGCCGCGCTCCCAGGGAAGCAGGGTTCTTTACCCCTGGCGGGCCCAGCCTCAGGGGCTTCACCTGCTGAGCTCCGGTCCCTCACACTCCATCCTCACGCCTGCAGCGAAGGTCACACCAGCAGGGACTTGACCAGGCCACAGTGGAACTTGCGGACGTGGCGGTAGAGGTCCCCCGACTGCGTGAAGCGGCGCTCGCACCAGCGGCAGGCGTGGGGTTTCTCGCGCGTGTGCACCACGGCGTGGCGGCTCAGGTTATGCGAGTACTGGAAGCTCTTGCCGCACTGCACACACGTGTAGGGCTTCTCGCCCGAGTGCGTGCGCTCGTGCCTCTTCAGCGTGTAAGTGCAGGAGAAGGTCTTCCTGCAGAGCGGGCAGGTGGGCACTGCGCCGTCGGGCGAGAGCCGGGCGCGGCCGCCGTCCCGCTCGCGGAAGTGGGCGCTGAGGTGCAGCTGCAGCACGTGGGCGCTGGGGAACAGCTTGCCACACAGCGGGCAGAGGCAGAGGCGCCCGGCCGGCCGCAGCACATCCTCGATCGCCCCCCGCTCTGCCTCCAGCTCCAGTTCCCCACTGCCCACTTCGCTGACCGGCAGCGGCTCCAAGCCTCCGGCCAGGCGCGGGGCTGCAGGAACACAGGGCGGCTGCAGGGGGCTGTGGGGGCACCGAGGGCTTCTGCTGTCCCCTTGCTCGGACAGTGAGTCTGACTCGTCCTTCACGATCGGCTGGGCCCCTGGCTGCATCTGGCTGCAAGGGGGTGTCTGGAGGACGCAGGGTGGGTGGATTGGCTCCCGCCTCGGGCCAGGCTTCAGCGACAGGTCCAGGGCCCGGTCTAACTCTCCAGGAGCCTGCCAGGGGGGAGGCCCCCGTGCCAGTGGAGGGCGCGTGGCCTTGACCCCAGCGGGAGGGAGCCTGGCCTTCTGGGCGGCTGGACAGAGTGCAGGGGACCAGGCAGACAAGGGCCCTGGGGGCTGGCCAGGCAGCTCTGCCCCAGGGGCAGGCGTCTCCAGGGGCAGTGCGCGCTCCTTCTCCCGGAGCCTGTTCTTGCAGACCTTGACGATGTCGTACATGTGCAGGTAGCTGGCCGCAGCCAGGACGTCCTCGATGGGCAGGCTGCGCAGGTCCAGGCGGCCCTCGTACATGAAGTCCAGCAGACGGCCGAAGGCGGGCGCCGTGACGATGTCGCCGTTGAGCCGCACCGTGTCGCGGCTGCCCGCGGGCCGGTCCCTGTAGAAGAGATGGAAGTAGACGCTGCACGCGGCCAGCACGGCGCGGTGGGCCGGGAAGCGCGCGTCGCCCACCAGCACGGTGCAGTCGCACAGGAAGCCCAGCTCACGCTGCTGCCTCAGGCGGCCCAGCAGCCGCCCGCCGTGCTCCGGGAACTCCATGCCGCCGCGGTCATCACCTGGGCACAAACGGGACTCCCGTGAGCGCGCCTGGAGACGCCGCGGCCGCCGCTCACCCCCAGTCTCCCGACCAGCCCCCAGCCCTTCCCAGGTGCGGGCAGCGCGGGGAGAGGGGCGCGGGGCTCCGCGCGCAACTGCCCGCCTGGAGCCGCCCTGGGCACCTGCCCGGAGCAGGAAAAACTCGATCGAAAGTAAACAGGAGCCGCTCCGCCGCGGGGGCGGGTCCCGGGACGCGGGCGGAGGGGGCCGGAGTCGCGCGAACCTGCGCGCGTCCCCGCCAGGAGTGCCCCTCCCCGCCAGGGCGCCTCTGAACTTCACTCCCGGGCGGCCGCCTGCCGCGTCCCCCGACGCCAGAGTCGCCGCGCCACCGCCACCCCCGGCCCGCGCCCCCGCGCCGCCTCCAGCTGCTGCCCGGCCCGCCAGATGCAGCCGCCGCCGCCGTGGGCCCCATTTATGGCAGCGCGGCCGCGGGGAGCGGGCCGGCGGGCGGGGCGGGCAGAGCCGGGCGCCCGCCCCCCGCGCTCACCTCCGCCGCCCCGAGCTTCTCTCCGGCCGCTGCCCGCGCCGCACGCCCTCCCCGGTGCCGCCCCGGCGCGCGCGGAGCTGCGGGCAGCGCGCCCCGGCGGGGAGGGCGCGGGGACGGGGAGGGCGCCGGGCGGGGCGCGCTCCAACTTGGCTGGCCGGGCAGCACCCGCCGCTCGCCCCGCCCCGGAGAGAGCGAAACTCGGGGCGGGGGCTGGAGGGGGCGGGCCGAGGCGACTTCCCGGAGCGGCGGAACCGCTGAGGTCACCCACGCCACCCCTTCCCTGTCCGCCCCGCCCGGCCGGGCCCCGCGCGCCGCCATCTGGGGCGCTGGGGTGGGAGGGGACGCGGGGCGCGGCGCGGGGGGGCGGGAGGGGGCTCTCTCGCGATACTTGCCGTCTCGTCCTCAGGGTACCCCCCCCGCATGGGGTCCCAACTGCGCCCGTCTGTTAAGGGACCCCTTCCGAGGACCGGCTCCTCTCCCGGCCAGCGCTGAAGCAAATCACCCGAAGGCACAGACGGGACACGGCCTCCTGCCACCTCGCGGGGCGCCTGCCCTGGGATGGAGCAGGGAGGAGTGGGGGGTCGTAAATATGGAAAAGCTGACACCCCCTTTTCGTTGAAAGCCTCGTTTTGAATTCAGGTTAATTTAGCTGGGACCCTCTTCCAAACAGCCGGGTTCTCGACCTTGGAGTCTTGAACAGAGAACTCTCATCTTGTCAGCCCACCCAGCAAAGCGTCTGCTGGGAGCCAGGCGCTGAGTGGTGTACTGGGAAAGCATTGGGGGCTGGGCACGTCCCAGAAGAAGTGATGGGGGTGAGGGGACCATCGCGGTGATGGAGACAGAGGAATGTGCACCCCGACCCCAGAGCCAGCGGGAAAGCGTTCAGGGAGAGGAGACGCCTTGGAGGGGCTGGGTTGGCGCCCCCCGGGGCTTGGCGATTCAGGCGCAAGGGCACCGTGAAGGTGTGAGGGGACACCCAGATCTGCTGCGTGAAGGAAAGAGCCCGAGAAAAATAGAAGTGACTTTGGAGAGGTTGGGGCCCCTGGGACGGGGTGTGCTGTTGGTGGGGGTCTTTTCCCAGCCACCCTGCGCAGAGCAGGACTGAGGCACTGCGGACCATTGCTCAGCTCTTCACAGCAATCCTGCTAGTCAGGTACTCTGCTTATGACACCTGTTTAGGTGGAGGTTCGCTAAGGTGCCCAGGGCCACGCAGCAGGCAGTGAGTTGTTGAACCAGGATTCAGAGCTGGCAGTGTCCTCAATTCTCACCTGCACAGCCCAGCAGCCGGGGAGGAGTAGAAAGGGGGCCTTGACCAGAAGTGGGCGTGGTGTTGGGGGAGGGGCTGGATTACAAAGGCCGGGACCCCACTGGCCAGGTATGCCAGGGCAGAGGAAGCGGCAAGAGGTGTGGGAGCCCTCCAGCCACACTCCTGCAAGGCTGGGACCCCTGGGAGGAGGGGGTTCCCGGCTGTGAGGTGGGGTGGGAGCCCCCAGGGATCCTATTCAAACCCTGGTGGGCTGGGGGCCTGAGGCGTGGCCAGAGGCCCCAGGGCCCACCGCAGTTAGGACCAAAAGTCTGAGGGAAGGAAAGCCACGTTCTTATACTAAAATACTGTTCCTTATCTACCTGAAATTCAAACTTGACCGGACAGCTTGCATTTTTATTTCCTAGGTTCGGCAGTCTCAGCTTGGAACCCTGGACTCACACTGTGCTCAGAGCCACAGAGACTGCCCTGGCTCCCACGGCCCAGGCGCTCTGGGGGTCCCTTCCTGAGGAGGGCCAACCTCCTCCCCCACACCCACGCCCCCCCACCCCAGCGGGGGGAGCTGATTTCAAGTCAGCTCAGAGTGAACCTGGAGGGGACTGCCTCCTGGGGTCTTGCCTGCATCAGAGCCCTGCCCCTGCCCCCTCCCAGCCTTGGGCATGACCCTTAACCTCTTCGAACCTTAATATTCTCACCTGCAGAATGGGTAGATTAACTGCGGGGCCTGGCACACAGCAAGACTCCAGGCCCTTTCACGGCCAGTCCTCAGGTTCCACACTTTTCTCCCCGGAGAGCCCTTCCCGGCTCCTCCCCAGTCCTGTCTCTGCACCAGCATCACCCCCTGGGAGTGGTCCTTCCTGATCACCCCCGCTCAGGTCCCCCCAAACCCACAATCTCCTCTGTGGCCTTAGCCTTCTCCAGAGTGCTCCCCATGTCAATGTGACCTTGGCACCCCCCACTCCCCGCTGTATCCTTGCTGCTGAGAAGTTGGCGTGGCACAAAGTGCGGGTGCCGTTGTGTCTCTTGAGTGAAAGCGGGGCAGAGGCATCTGTGCGGGATGCCCACGGGTGCTGCCAACCTAACCCCGGCTGCCCCGTCGTGCCCACCTCCCCAGCCAGGCGAGGAGTGAGGCCCTGGGGCGGGCAGGGTGTCCTGGCCTGCCCTGCTTGGCTGGTGGGACAGAGGGCTCCTTGGGGCCCTGACAGAGGTTGTGGGGCATGGACAGGGATCGCAGCAGCAGCAGCAGGGGACGCTGCCAGCAAGAGGCTGGGGTTGTGCTGGGTAGGGATGGCTAAAGGAGGAGAAACCTCACTGGGAGGAGGGGATGGGGGAGAGAGGCCCCTGCCTTTTTCTGGTCGGAGGGTCTTAAGTCTTCCTGGAGTTAAGTCTTCCTTAAGGCCCAGGAGGGGCCGTCCCAGGCAGCCCCGAGATGGCACTCGGCAGCGAGCAGCCCCCGGCTCCCAGATCCCCTCTTTGGCCTGGTACGGTCTCGGGTACCAGGATGACAGGAGGCTGTCGCAGTGGTGCGGGCACAGCTTCCCTGAACGCAGCCAGCCAGGCGGCCATCTGGCCCGGGAGCTGCCTGGAGGCCCCGCCCTGCAGCTGCTGCTGAGACTAGGCAGCCCGGGGCTCCGGCCCCCGAGTCCTGCCCGATGGCCGGCAGCTGCGGAAGGTGACAGGGCCGGAGGACCCTGTGCTCTAGGAGGGGGCAGGTGGCCTTCCTCCCCAGGGGCCGGTGCAGCAGTTTTTGTTGCAAACATCTGTCTAATGGGCTCCTCCGTGGCCTGAGCCTCAGCCAGGGTGGCCGGTGGGTCTGGGTCCGCTCCTTGACATTCTGTCTGGGGGGGGCGGGCAGGAGGTGTTCTAGAGAGGGACTCTGCTTTACCTCCGGAGGCCAGAGGAGGGCGCTGGCCCTGCCCGAAGAGATGCCCCAGCCACAGGGCAGGTTCATGTAGGCGCTGCACGGAATGGGGTGTGGGGCTCACTGCAGGTCACGGGCCCTTGGTGGGCGCACCAGGCAGGGAGGCCTCCTGGAGATGGGCCAGCGGTGAGGAAGCCTGGAGGTTTTGCACCACCGTGATGACACCTCTGGCCAAGATGCTGTCTTCAAATGGCCAGCAGGCCCGAGGACAGCCTAGGGAGTCGCCACGTTATCCACGAGAGGGCGCCCTCCCGGGGCCCCCAGTGGCCCTCGAGGCCACCGGGCCTCCTCTGCCTTCCCCTCAGCGTTGCCAGCGCAGGATGGGTGGTGGGTGCGGAAACCCCTCCTGGGAGAACGGTGGGTGGGTGGGATGGCCCCAGAAGGGGGTGAGCGACGGCCAGGTGCCCCAGCAGCACGCGCCAGTCGGGCCTCTCCCCTGGCCCCTGGAGGCGGGGCCTGGGGGTGCACATTCAGAGCCCACGCAGCTGGCTGGGGTGGGAGGGCGGGGTGCCAAGGGGAGAGGCCCAGAACTGGGTGTCCTCCCCCGGAGGAGCGAGTGTCCCCCCGAGCAGGGGAGGCAGTCCTTCCCTCAGGAGCGGCCTTCTCTCGGTCAGCCCCAAGAGGAAGGGACGGCGGAGCCCCAGTGCCGGCTGCGGACGCTGTCCTGGGTGCTCAGCTGCTCCTACCTCTGACCCAGATGAAGTGTCTATACCCCCCAGGCTGAACTCTGACCCTGGACGAGGGACAAAAATGTCCTCCTCCCCCCAAATACATACCAACCCCAGAAAGGTAGCCCACAAGTCTTCCTTTTACAAAAGGCTTACCATCAACTTGGAGGCCTCAGGGTTGGGGGGAGGGGCAGCTGTTGGAGAAACTTGCGATCGACAGGGCCCAGGGAGGGGTCAGGGTGGGGAGTTGTCTGCAGTGTCCTGCTGGCCCCTTAGCTGTCCCCCAGTGGACCGTGAGTGCCTGGGGCCCAACCAGACATTAGGGAGGATCCTGGGCTGCCTCAGCCGTGACCGCTCTTCTCTGGAGTCTGCCCCCTCCAGCAGCCCGTCTGGGTGTCTGTGCCCGACTCGGGGCGGCCACTCCAGGCCAGCGGTGCTGGATGAAGCGGTGCCAGTTGGACGCCCGTCCACTGGCCCCTGTGGCCCTCTTCTCCCTCTGTCACCACATGAAGTCCCCGTCCACTTTCGTAGCTGCCAGGTGTCAGTATTTTCCTTTCGGGGAAGGCGAGCTCCTGGCAGACCCCAACCAGGGAGCAGGCCTCGCACTGCCGGTCACTCCAGGGCGAGACCCACAGTAGGCCTTCGGCACACAGACAGATGACCGATCGCCCACCTTCCAGCCAGCCTCCTGCACGACCCCCAGGGGACCTGCACTAGTTAGGGTCCTTGGATTGGGTCTTTTAGGACCATCCCGGCCCCTGCAGCCCTCAGCTCCCGAGCTTCAACTACCCACTTGGGGCACATTCTAAAAGTCACACTAACCTACACCCCAACCCCATCCCCGCCCGACGGAGGCAGAAGCCCAGGATTTGTCCCAGACTGGCCCTTTTAACAGAGTCGGGGCAGTACTGGGCCGAGAAGTGCGGGCTCACCGGACAAACTGGGAAACCAAGGCCAGAGAGGACGTGGCCTGGGGACAGGCCCCGCGGAGGAGCGCAGCGGTCCCCGTCCCCGAGGGCCGCCCGCTGCGCGCTCCCGCTCCCGGCGCCGCGCCCTCGCTCGGCCCACGGTGGGGCCGCCCCGAGCGGCGGAGGCGGATGTGGGCGGGCGGCCGGGCGGGGCGGGCGCGGGGCGGGGAGAGGGCGAGCCGGCGGGACCGAGCGCGGCGGGCGGGCGGCCGGCCCAGCGCAGCAGCGCAGCCAGCGCAGCCCGGAGGAGCCAGCCGGCGGCCGCGCACGAGCTCCGGGTCCGGCGGCGCGCGAGGCCCGCCCGAGCAGCGCCCGCCGCGGCCTCCAGCCCGGCCCCGCCCGGCCGGCCCGCGGGGATGCGGAGCGGCGGGCGCCGGAGGCCGCGGCCCGGCTAGGCCCGCGCTCGCGCCGGACGCGGCGCCCGGTGAGTCCCCGCCCGCCCGCCGCCCGCCGCCCGCCGCCGGGGCCCGGATTTCCTCCCTGCGGCCCGGCCGCTTTGTTCGCGGCCGCCGGGGCCGGGGCCAGGGCCGCGCGCGGCTGGAATGGAGGAGCGGGAGCAGGAAGTGGCCGAGCGCGGCCTGGGCGGGGAGGGCGCGGGCCGCGCCGGCGCTGGGGGTGCGTGCCTCCGGCCCCGGCCTCCCGCATGACCTTGGGGAAGCGGCTCCGCCGGGCGACGCCCGGGCCGGAGCGGAGGGGTGCGGTCGCGCGCGGGGGGCCCGGGCGCCCGGCCAGGGGGGCCCCGGCGCACAGTAGGTGCTCAGGGGGCCGAGGAAAAGGCTCGCCCCGGCCCTTGTTGAAGTTTGTGGGTGGGCCCTTGGAAGGGACCTCATTTTCCCATAGACAAAAAGTTGTCCATGGTGGCTGGGTGCCCAGGCCCTCCCACAAAGGACTGCAGCCCTCCTGGGCCCTGAGACTTGTTCCTGAGCTGGGTGGGTTCTGGAGGTGCTGCCCACCCAACCCAGAGGCCCGGGGCAGCTGATGAACTTGGTGGGTGGGATTGGTTCCCGAGTATTGGCGCGGTGGACAGAGTTGGGGCCCTGGGCCTGTGCTCTGTGGCCAGAGGGCCCCCGACATTCACTCCTGGCCCTCTCCCACCTTGCTCAGGCCACCCCTAACTGCTGTGAGCTCTGGTCCAGGTGAAGGGTGGGGTACACTTGTGGGGCTTGGTTCCCTGCCCCCCAGCTGAGCATCCGGTTCATAAACCAGTGTTCTGGACGCAGGGGGAGGGGGCCCTTCAGAGCACAAATTATTATTTTTTTAAGGTTGTGACTTAATAATAGCAGTAATTCACCTTTGTGGTGAAGTCACTCACAGGACAGAAGCGGCGGGAAGCAGAGGTCCCATCCGTGCCGCCCACCCTGTGCCCAGAGCAGCCCAGGCCTTGGCTCGGTGTGTGTGTTTCTGTGCACATGCACACCACCCTGTGTATGTGCAGATATATTTTTACATACGGGGCCGTCGGCAGCTGTCTGACTCTGTCAGCACCCGGCCCTGCTCAGGCCCGGGTGGGGGTAGGGGCACATCCAGAGGTCTTTGAGTCCAGCCCTCTGCCTCCAGGCCACGCCTACTCAAGTGTCACCAGAGCCCCCTGTGCCTGCCAGGTGGGGCTCAGAGCCCTGTCCTTGGTGGTACCTCTTCCAGTCTTACTTGCCATCCCTGCCTGTGGGCTTGCTGAGTGTGTTGGGCAAGGAGCGTCTTCCCTGTCCCAGACACAAGGCAGTGAGTGGGTCTTCCTGTCCTTCCAAATTTAGCCCAAGACAGTCAGTGCACAGCGGCCTTCTCTTGGTGCTTAGCCCATGCCTCAGGAGGCCAGTAAAGGGGGCTGCGGGAGAGTGTCTAGGTGGCTGTAGGAAGACCCATGTTGGAGGTACTCAGGGCCTCTGCCCGGCCTGGGTGTCCCCGAGAGGAGTCTTTCCTGGCCTGCCCTCATGAGTGCCCAACTGGAAGGGTAGCAGAGGACTGCTCATGGGGAGAGTGCTCTTTCCCAGGATGCTCGGAACCGGTGATGTGAGAACGGGGTTTTGAGGGATGCCTAGGAGTTCATCCAGCAGGGGAGCAATGGGGTGGGCCACAAAGGATCAATGGCCAAAGTGTCTGCTCAAGAGAAGGCTGCTGGTGGGCCTCCAAAGGGCGGGTGCCAGTGCCTCTGAGTTTGCACAGTCCTCCCCATTTGTTACCTCCTGGAAGCTGTAATTACGGGTCTGTAACCACCCTGGACTGGGTACTCCTTACAGACGGGACTCGTCGGAACCTCTCTTTGTCCCCAGTGCCCAGCGCTGAGCCTGGCAAAACCAGAGATGCCCGGCACATATTGGCCGAATGAATGAACCAGATTCAGACCGGCGGGGGCGCTGTGGTTTAGGAGGGGTTCGGCGTTTCTGTGGGATGGGTGTGTGTAGGGGGTTTTCGTGTCACCCTGGAGGGCTCTGGGCTCTCCTTTGTACCAATTACCTGCACTCCTGCCCCTGCCTTCTTGAGACGTCACGCTTGAATTTCTCTCCTTTCCCAGTCTGGGGCAGGGAAGAGGAGCTCTGGACTCTGCCTGGGAACCCCAGCCTCTGGGCAGGAACACCATGGACAGGGAGAACTGGGCACCCTCACCAGGGGATTGGGGAGGCTGAGTGGTGTGGGCTGAAGCAGTCAGAGGGGCTGCCTGGAAGAGGTGGCCTCCGCTGGGCCGGCAGGTTAGGGAGGCTGGGATATACCAGGAGGGCCTTTTGGGGACAGGAGTGATTTGTACAAAGGTCAGGGGAGGTGGGAATGGGTCGGTAAGGGGGGCAGTGAGCTCTGCGGGCTTGGGGTTCCAGGAGGGGTGGTGGCAGGGGCTTGAAGCCCAGGGGGAGGGGAGGCCTGGGCCCAGGGAGCAGTGTGAGTGACTTTGTATCAGGTGCCGTGGCGGGAAGGCAGAGCGGGGGCCAGCGGGGGCTCTGGATGCTAAGCGGGCACAGGTCGTGTGGGAAGGCACACCCAGGCTGAGTCCCCAGGCGCTACGGGCCTCCTGGGCTCACCTCGAGGTCCGAGGAGTGTCCCCAAGCCCAACACAGCCTCACACTTCCCTCTTCTTCCAGAGGCTGTTGACAGCCCGCTGGGCTCTGGGAGGACCCTGCTAGAGGCGTGTGAGCGAGGTCTGGGCCACGCAGGCCTGCGGGAGCCCCGGCACCATGAACGACGTGGCCATCGTGAAGGAGGGCTGGCTGCACAAACGAGGTCAGTGCCCGCGGGGCCGGCCGGGGGTGAGGGTCCCAAGTGGGCCTGCGGCTCCTCAGTGGCTGGGGGCGGCCTGGGCCGTGGCTGCCGGGCGAGCGAGGCCTCCCTGGGCTCCTGGACCCTCCTGGACCGGCCCGGGTGCGCTTTGGGGCCCAGTGTCCCCACGGCCGGGAGGGCATGGCCTCGTGGGACCTCCCGGGCGGGGACGTGTGCCCTGGGCCGGCGTGCAGCCCGTGAGTGGCTGCCTGGCTGGGGCCGTGGGCGGGAAGAGCCACCCGCTTTCCTGGAAGGCAGTGAGGACGCTGGGGCCGGTCCAAGGCCTGGCGCATTAGTGGCCCGGGGCGCTGCCCGAGGGCTCCTGAGGGCAGGGCAGGGCTGCTTGGCCTGGCTGTAGGCGGGAGGGGGCTCCGTGCCACCCAGTGGCCCAGCTCGGGGCGGGTTTACACTGGAGCTGCTGAGCCAGCTGGCCTGGAGCCCCCTCAGCCTCCCCTGTGCTCACTCATATGGCCCTGTGCCCAGGGAGGGGCTCAGTGAGGAGCTGCTGGGACGGGAGCTTGGGCCTGGGCCCCTCACCTTCTGGCCCTGCCTGCCCCACGGCCCTCTGTTGCTTAGCGGCCGGTGGTTGGGGGCTGGACAGGCCTCCTGTCCAGGTGCCTGAGTAAGTCACTCCCTCCTGCTCCAGGGCGGGGATTGGCCAGTCACCACCTGCTCCCCCAACTTGCTCTTCCTCCAGACCTGTTCCCTCCCAAAGCTCTGGCGATCCCATGCTAGCTAGCCACTAGCCACGCCACTCTTCATGCACACCCTCTGGTGAGGGTGTCCCCGTCCCCACCTCGGGATCCCACGGGCTGTTGGGAGGGGGAGCCTCAGACATAGGTGGAGCACACAGGGAGGCACGGCAAAAGTGGGTGTCACGAGACTGGGTTTTGTGGGATGCATAGGCGCCTCCCGGCAGAGCAGGCTGGGAAGCTGCAGGAGCTGCGGTGGGCAGCACAGGAGGGATGGAGCTGAGACCTCAAGGGGCTGCAGAGGGCGCGAAGCAGGGGATCAAGGATGTGGTCTGCTGTGTGTTTTTAGAGCTCACTTAGGCGGCTGCAGGGAGGACAGTGCACTGGGCCTCGAGACGGAGGTGAGGTGGCCGCAGGGGCCTGTGGTCCGTGGCGAGCCCCTCCAAGGTTTCCTGCACCCAGCGGCCTTCTGGATCCCCTCCCCCAATGTTTACCCCTTCCTGACCCCCAGGAGTACCACTTCTTGTGCCTGGAGCCTCCCACCCCTGCTCCCCATCGGGTCCTACTCTGTCTGCCTCACCTCAGCCCTCTTTGGTGGCAAGGATGCCCTCTCTGACCCTGGTCTCCGTCCTCCCCTGTGTGCCTGGTGGCAGCACAAGAGCACACGGGGACCGGTACCCCTTAATCCTTGGCTACTGTTAACTGACTGTTCGATTAAGGACTGACCTAGGAGATACCTAGGCCTCAGGGCTGCCAGGGCTCCTGTCCCAGTTACTGGGGCATCCGCTGGCCAGCCAGGCTCGGGTGGGAGTGCCCCTCTCACGCTGGGTGATGTTTAGACTGCCGCCCTGGGTTGTGCGCTGGGGGCTCGGGGTGTCGGGCCCAGCGGGGCATCCAGGGAGCTGGGCTTTGACCTGACTCGGCTGCCCCATCCCTGTGTCCTTCTCCAAGGGCAAGTCTGTTGACTCCGTGGGCCTTGGTTTCCCTACGGGTGCAGTGGGTGTGGTGGTGGGCAAGGGCCTGGTGGGGTCTGCCCTGGGGCAGAGTGCAGCCAGACTTGGGCCGGGACAGAGGGTCCTACGTGCCCACATGCCTCCACTCTTCTTTCTCCAGCCCACGTGCCAGCCCAGGCGGTGTGTGGGGCGGCGATGTGGCCCTGGCCCTCTTGTAGCCCGGGAGGGGCTGTGCCGTGTCCCACCTCCACTGCCTGCCCTCCGCTCCCCGTTCCCAGTGACCCCGTGGGAACCTCTGTGTGTTGCAGGCTCATTCCACTGCCCCCCACTGCTGTCTCGTTTTCTCTGTCCTCTTGTCCGTCTTTTACGAATCTGTGCTTTCCCACAAACGTGGGCTCTTCCTGTGTGCTGAACTTTGGGGTGACTGGGTGAAAGGAACAGGGGTCATGTGGCCGAGGGGTGGGAAATGGGTGGGCTTGGGTTAGATGTTGGGGGATCGAGGAGGACCCCGATTTGGGGCTGGAGGTACGCAGCGGTGCCGTTTCCTGAGACTGGGGTGGGGGGGCTCGCGTACCCTTCCTGGGTGTGGATAGCGTCCTGGCCTTGGTCGTGGGCGGGCGGACGTGCAGGCTGAACCCCGCGTCACGGGCAGGAGGGTGGACGGTTTGAAGATGCTTCTGTGTGCGTGCTCCGCTCCCAGAACCCTCCCTCACCTGCAGCGTCACGCCCACCCCCGGCCCTGCCCCCCGCCTCTCAGGACTGGCTGGAAGAGGGAGCCAGGCCTCCTGTGGGGTGGCTCTGGGTAGAGCTGGGGGGTCCCTGGGCTGGGAGCGGGCGGAGGGCTCCTGCAGCAGTGGTGTGAGGTGCCACCGCCGCCCTGCCCCCTTCCCCCGCCGGGGGTCTGATCCCCAGGGGGGTTTGGGGAGCTCCGGCTGTCCTCCAGCTCCTCGCAGACCCGAGGCCCCCCACGCTGTTGCTTCTTGTTACGTAGGTTGGGGGGCTGTTGTGGGATGAGGGCCTGCCTTGCCCACCGTGCTGTGTCTGCCCTGCGTCCAGCCCAGGCCCTGCACGTGAGGGGCGAAGGAACCTTCGGGGCTGAGTGGGTGTTGAGAGCTGACCCAACGGCCTGTTGGCCAGGGTCGGGGCAGGACAGACCCCCGGCCCCCAGCTCCTTCTCCCGCCCCTCAGGGACATGGGCTCCCTCCCTCCCATCTCTGGGGAGGGCCCGGGGCTGCGGCCCTGGTGTCCTGATGCGTGTACTCTGGGCCAGAGCCGCCGAGGGGCAGAGGAGAGCCCGGGCTGGCGGCTGACGCCGCAGCTCGAGTCCCAGCGCTGTGCTGCCCTGCGGCACCCAGCAGGCCCTCTGGGCCTCGGTGTCCCCGGCTGTCCCCAGGAGAGAGGGGTCCAGCTGCCCAAGGCTCAGAAGGTGGTGAGGAGGGCTGAGCCGGGTGGGGCCGCAGGGACCGTGTGCAGATGTCCCGCGAGACGGGTGGACAGCCCGAGCTATGGGTGGGTGTCCCCAGAGGTGGGCAGCCTTCCTGATAAAGCGGGACGTTCTGAGTGACAGGCAGGCATCCCGAGTGACGGGCAGACCCCCCAGGCTGTGGGTGGACAGCCCGAGCGGTGGGCAGCTGCCGTGCAGCTCCAGCCGCTGGTGCTGGGGGCCGGTGGGCTCGGTGTGGCTCAGAAAGTCGCCTTTCCAAAGGTTTGGTCTATTATGTGCACTCTCCTGATGTCTGAAGGTTGACAGTTTAAAAACCGTGTCCTCCTTCAGGATGCAGGTCTGGCTGGACTTGGCCTGCGGCCTCCAGTTTTGTCTTTAGGCTGTGTGCGGTGCGCGAGGCCACGGGCCTGAGTCCGTGCAGCTGCTCTGGGACGTGTCCCCAGGGCCCCGTCGTCCCTGCCCACTTGCCCTGGTGCCCGCCGGGCCGTGCACCACCTCGGCTGCAGCCCAGCCCCACGGAGAGCTGCCCCAGCAGAGCCCCACCTGCGGGTCCCACCCTTGGAGCCCGTGGAGGGCGCAGGGTCTGTGGGCGTCCTAGTCGTCTCCAGCCCATGGACGCGCCAGCTGGGCCACACGGGCCGGGAGAAGGGAGGACGGCAGCGAGAAGCTGTCCACGGGGTGAAGGAAGGGGCTGAGGGTCTGGGTGGGGGTGGGGCACCGGCCTCGGGGACCCCTGGGCTCATGTGGGCCAGCTGCTGGCCTGGCCAGGAGGGCCCGTTAGGGCAGCCACCACGCCGCAGCCCGGCAGGTGGGGGCTGAGGGGCGGGGTGCAGGAGAGCGGGCCTGTGGGCACGGGGTCCCCCGTCCAGGACCCTCCCTGGACGTGACCCCAAGTGAGGTCTGCCCGGTGCGCACACACGTGGGAGGCTAGCATCTGTGCGTCAGCTTAACTCCCCCCACCCCAGGAGCGGCAGGCCTGGTGGCGCCGTGTGTTCACGGGGCTCGGTGGGGCTGGTCCCTGGCACGTCTCAGGCCTGGCTGCCCCCCCCCCCCCCGCAGCCCATTTCTGGCCCAGACCCTCCCCCGGTTCCAGGCCCTTACCATCCTGCTGTGTGGGTCCCAGGCATCCTGGTGGGGGGCGGGCTTCCGGACTGCGGTGGCCCCTCCCCCCTACCCTCCCTTGGTCCTGGCCAGGTCCTGCTTCTGGCTGCGGCCCTGGGCTTCACCTGCCCCCCAGGTGGCTCTAAGCTGCTGACACAGACTCCCCCCATCCCCAGTCCTGGGCTTCCCATGGGGCGGGGCCGTGGAGGGGGCGCGGCTCTGCTGAGCCGACAGCAGGGGCCAAGGCCTGCAGGGGCCTGTTGAACCCACTTCTGAGCACACCTGCCTGGGGGCCCGTCGTTGGGAATCATCTGTGTGCACGGCCCCGGGCCACTCTGCCGGGCAAGGGGCTCACGGGACCGTCAGGGGAGGCAGGCTGCTCCCTTCGCCCGGTGCCCCAGGCTGGAGGTTGGAGCTGTCCTGGGCCCTCCTCCCCCTGCACCTCAGCGTCCCTGGCTCAGGCGAGGGATGCCCAGGTCCCCTCCATGTCTCGCTGCAGCGGCCGTGGCTTTGGTCCAGGGGGTCCCCTTGGTCCACTGAGGCAGGTGCGTGCAGGCGGCCGGCCCAAGGGTGGGGGCAGGTGCGGGGGCCTCTGCTCCGTAGGACGGTGCCTGGGAGGGGGGCACGTTCCTGGAGGGGTGCCCCTGAGCCCGCGGGCGGTGGCACGAGGCTGAGGCCGAGGCCTGCCGGCCTGTGTGGGACCAAGTTTCCTGTTTTGTGAGCCGGTTGAGTTTTCCCTTCAAAACAAACAACGAAAGAGGAAGCTCGGGCGTCCTTGCGCTGGGGGATGAGGGGTCACCGCTGCCCCGGGCCTGAGGGGCCCTGAGCGGGCCGTGTTCCTGTCTGCTTCCTGGTCCTGTGGTGGCGAGGAGGGGGCCTCTACCGGCCGCCCAGCCGCCCCAGGGAGCTGAGTGTGCGCCCTGTGCGTGGAGGGGAGGGGGCCCTGGGTCCGGGCCCTGCCCACTGCCAGCCCTCAGGAGGGGCCTGGGCCGGGTCGCGTCAGGCCAGTTCCTAGAAGTGCCCTGGGAGGGTGGGGGCGGGGGCGCCGGCGCGGCTGGCATCCCCTCTGCCCGGGCGCACCCGGCCAGCCTCGCTGCCAGCGCCCTCCCCGCGGGCCCTCCCGTAACTGCGGCCGCCTGCCGCCTCTGCACCCCCGCCCACTCACCCCCACGGGTAGGCCCCCAGCCCGGCCCCGACCTGGCCCCCAGCAGCTTGGCAGAGGGCCTCGTGCGCTCCCCCGGCCACGCCCACCCGGCCACGCCCCTGCTGCCTTTCTTCCTGCGTCACGCGGGGCTCCTTAACCGTCCGAAATAACGCTCGTGTTTCAGGAATGTTGGCATTGATGGGGGGTTGTCTGGTGCCTCTTCTGCCACCCCTGGGGGCCTTGGGGTGCGGTCCCCCTGGGCACTTGGTTTGGGCGCACAGATCCCAGAGCAGGCCCAGGACCACAGACCCCCGGCCCCCAGCCTCCTCCCGGCTGGTTTCGCCGGCCCAGAGGCCTCAGCCGGCTGTTCCTGGCAGGGGTGGGGGCCCCATGCTGGCGCTCCACCCCGGGCTGGGGGGCGGGGTATGCTGTGAGCTGGAGTTTGGGGGCTGTGATGAGCTCGATCGGGGCTGGGGCCAGGGTGGGTGTGGCCGGGAGCATGAGGTGACAGGGCTGGCAGCTGGGAGGATGCAGCCTGCCACCATGTCCCCATGTCCCCACCACGTCCCTAGCCAGGTCTCGCTGTCCTCACGGCTGTCGCACCACGACGTGGCTCCCAGTTAGGGAATAAGTAAATAAGAGCTGGGCGGCTGGGAGGTGGAAGGCCCTTTCTCTGGAGGGTCCCCCCGACCTGTCCCTCATTCCCTTGCCCCCTCCCCTGTGTAGGTGGTGCTTTTTCCTGGGGGAGGTGGAGTTGGTGCTTGGAGCCCCTCGTGCCCCGGGGAGGGCCCTGGCTCACGGAGGCTGGGGGTCACTTAGACGCCAGGGTCTTGCTCTGCCTCTTCTGAGGGTCTGCAGGGAGGGGGGTCTGGGCAGGGCCGGTGCCCACGGGGCTCTCCTTTCCTGCAGCTGTGTCTGCAGGGAGGGCTCTGCTGCCACCCCACCTGCTCTCCCGGGAGCCCGTGCTGCCCGTCTGTTCACTCTCACCACCCCCCTCTCCTCCTTGCCTCTGCCTTGCCCGGGGAGCCCCGACACCTCCCTTGGTTTCATTGGGTTTATCCTGGGCTCTCAGCACAGGAGTGAGAGGCATGTCCCTAGGGAAACATTCTGGAAACCTAGAACTTAAGTGCCGTGTGGCTTTGGGCAGACGCTGCCTGAGGGCCTGGGCCAGGACCGGTGGTGGCCAGAGTCCCCTCTGCCAGGGCCTGTGACCCAAGGGGCCAGCAGATGGGGGGAAGCTGGTGGACTGACAGGCCTGGGGGCTGCCTGCCCTGCCTCCCAGGCCCACCCGGCCTGGAAAGTGTAGGCCTCAGGTGCCCCTGCAGGCAGAGGTATGGCTGTGGCTGCCCTGAGCCCTGGGCCCAGCCCAGCTCTTTCCACGCAGCCCCCCTGAACCCTGCAGTGGTGAGGCCAGGTCACATCAGGCAGAGAGCGCGGGGGAGGCGGGTGGCGGGGCGGGCTGGGGTCGGGGTGGCCCCTTTTTCTGGCCTGTGCAGCAGGTGATGTGTGGTGCCCGAGGAGGAGGGTTTCCGAGGACGGCCAGGAGGGTGGGACGTCCAGGCCCAGGTGACATGCGGGCAGCTGCAGCGAGAGGGGCTGTTGGTCGTCGCTGGTGAGAGGCCTGAAAGCTGGCGCCGTCCTGGGGCAGCAGGAAGGGGCGGGGAGACCCCAGAGCTGTCTGCTGCACCGTGACGGTGGGGGGCGGGGCACAGCGCTGCTCCCTGACTGCATCCCTCCCTCCCACCCCGCCTCCCCACGTTCCTCTTGAGTCTGTGTGCCTTGGGCTGAGGCCTTGGGCCCCTGCCTGCCCGACGGCAGAACCAACGACCTGCGAAGAGTTCTCGGTTTGTGTCGAGGAGTGAGCCCCGCCTGGGCAGCCGGACCTGGGACTCTGGCCACCATCTGCCTCTCCGTGACCTTGAGAGCCCTCTCCCTTGGGCCTCGTTTTCCCCCGGGAGTGACTGGTCATAATGATCCCACCTTCTCGGCTTGCCAGGCAGCTTGGGGGCGGCCCAGCTGGGCTCGGGGGGCTGTGCCGGGGGAACCCCCGTCCTCCACCTGTCCCCCCGCTGCTGGGCCGGGAGTGGCCACCTCTCCTCTCCGTTGTCCACACTGGCCGTTCGTGCCCCCGTGAGGACCCCGAGAGAGCTGCCCTGGGAAAGCGTCCCCAGGAGCAGGCGGCGTGGCTCACCCGCCCGGCCTGGGCTCCGCTGAGTGGGGCGCGCCCCCTCCCTGGCACCGGTTCTCAGGCTTTTGCTGACTGTCCGTGGTCTGGTGTCCTGCCGGTGGGACGGGGGCACAGGGACGTGGGGACACGCGATGAGCCAGGCCCGCGCCCGCCCCGCGGCGCCGGGGAGGGGGGTGATGGCGTGCGGCAGCTGTCCATGAGCGACGGATGTGGCGGTGGCGGGGGACCGCGTGGTGGCCGCCGTCAGCTGGCACCCGCTCCCCCGGCCTGCTGGGGCTCCCTTCGCTGTGGAGAAACAGCTCAGCGCCGCCTGCCACCGCTGCGGCAAAGCGTGTATCCAGCAGTTTCCCCGGGAGCTGGGGACTCAGACCGTCCACGGAGCTCAGGGTGTGGCAGCCGCGGCCTGCGCTGGGGGCTTAGAGGGGCTGAGGTGCCAGGCAGGGGAGGACTCGCGGGTGGCAGGCCTGGGGTGCGGGGAGCCTGCGCGCTGCGCCCCTGGGGCCCCCAGCGGCTCGGGTCCTGGCCTCCGCGTCTCCTGCCGGGGGTGCCCTGACCCACAGCGCGGCCTGGGACCCGGGCTGGGAGGTGTAGAGGTGCAGGCTGTCAGCCGGCACCCTTCCTGTCCCTGATCCTGGCTGTGTGGCCCCGTCAGGGTGACTTGGGCTGTGGGAGGCACGTGATGCTGGCGAGGAATCCCCCTTCCTTGAGGGTCCTGCAGCCCCTTCCTGGGGATGAGCTGGGATGGCGGAAGGGCCCTCCCGCTGGACGACACACGGGGACGCTGAGGGGGCCGGGGCTGGGGTCTGGGAGTCCCAGGGGGGCAGGAGGAGGAGGGAAGCCCTGCCCTGGGCACAGGAGCCCGGCTGACCTGGGCGCCCCCCAACGCCCACCCCACCCAGGGCAGTTGCCTCCTCATCTGGAGCCTGGGAGGCAGGTGGCCAGGCCTGGGCATTCGGGGTTCAGGGGGCGTGGGTCCCCTTCGCTGGTGGCTGGGTGGGGCGCCAGTGTCTGGGAGGGGTGGGTGTGGTGCTGTAGGGCCCCTCCCCTGCCCTGGCCCAGGGCTGGGCTTCTGAAAGAGCCCCCCACCTCCGGGGGGGGGGGCTGAGGATGGACCCTCCAGGTGGGGGTGGGCGCCAGACCACGCGTGCCTCCAAGTGCCCACCCCCAGCTCCGGTCTCCCGACCGCGGTGCTGTCCTGCCCTGCACGGAGGGGAGCTGGGCCAGCTGTGATGTGGGGCTCCAGGGCCCCGGTCTGAAGCATTCGCTCAGGTGGGATGGGGTGGGTGGGAGTCCTGGGCTTGGGCGGGAGTGGCAGGGACGAGGGGACCCGACCTGGGCCCAGGTCCAGGCCAGTCCCTGCTGACCCCTGGTGTGGCCGCTGCTGGGAGGCCACCCGGTGGTGGGCGGTCATCTGGCCCCAGAGACCAGGGCCCCCCCCCACCCGCCAGTTTACGGCGCGGCATCTGAAGAGCAGACTGGGGCCTTCTCGCCTGTTCCCAGCAGGAGCCGTTTGTGTCTGTGCTGCCTCCTCCCCCTCGCTGGCCCACAGGTGTTACTGCCGCGAGGACAGAGCACAGCCGTGGCCAGGCACAGGGCGGCCACCTCCTCCCCTCGCCCCTCCTGTGTCCCCCCCGTCCCTGGACCGGCCACCCACCGGCGTCCTGTCCGCACTGAACTCGTTCAGATGCAGGCCACGGCCCAGGTTGCGGCTGGCGGCCACTTGGGGGCCTGGCTGGATGTCTGCAGGCGGGAGTGCCCCAGAGGCTGAAGAAAGGGGTCTGTGGGTCTCAGCGCCGTGGCCCTGGCCCCCCGGCCTCCCCCGCCCGTCCCCCCGCCCGTTCCCCCCGCCCCCGCCGCGGTCCTGGCTTCTCCTCCGGGGGTCTGGATGCCGGCTGCTGAGGGCCAGGGCCCGAGTGGGGCTGCCTCCCCGCCTGTCGCTTCCACCCGTGTGTTGCCCAGCTCCCGTCGCCTGGCCCCCCTTCAGCGCCCTGGGTGGGCTTGTGGGGTGAAAGCTGGAGGGCGGGTGCAGGGTCACGTGGCTGGGGGCGGGTCCCCCTCCCAGGGCCTCAGCCACAGTGGGGTCCGAGGCCCAGGCCGGGGCGTGCGGGTCCTGCCGAGCGCGGACGCCTCTGTGGGCACACACGCGCCGACTGCCCGCGTGGGGTGCGGCGCTGGGGGGCCGCCATGCTGGGCACGGTGGGGGCCGCCAGCAGTTGGTGATCAAGATGGATTCTCAGGGCTGCACGGATGAGGCACTCATCACTCTCCCCGCGCACTTAGCGTCCCGGGGAGCGGCAGCTGGCGGGATGGGAGGCACTCCATCAGGGGCCGACAGCTCCAGACGAGCGCAGGCGGGTGGGAGTGAGCAGCGGGCGCCCGGGATGGAGCGGGGTGGGCCGCCTTCAGCCCCCGGAACCAGCTCTGCTCCACCCTGCGCCGGGCGGGGAGGCTGGCTGGGACCAGTGGCCAGGGGGCGGTCCCCGGGCCCGGGACGGGAGGCAGCATTCAAGGGTGGCCTCACCACCTTCCCAGCCCACGTCCCCAGGGGTCTGGGGGGCTCAGACCTGGGTGGAGACCCCGCTAAATGCTGTCGGGGTGAGGGCAGGTTACCGGCCGACGCTCGGGTCCTCCCTGGCCCAGTGGTGTCTGGCCCGGTGGGGACCCCTGCCTGGGCTCCCTGGGGAAGGAAGGGAGTGGTTGGAGGCCCCGACTGCCCAGCAGCCCCCAGAGGCCCTGGGTCGTGCAGGGTGGGAGCTGGGCGGTGAGGCGGGGGGAGGGGCAGAGCGGACCGAGGCGCGGGGCGCTGGGCCTTTGCTCGCCCTCCAGGTGGCTGCGTGCGGGGCTCAGCTCGTGGGGAAAGTCCGGCCCCCTCCCCTCCTGCTGCCCGGTGGCCCTCTGCTGAAGCGGGCGCCTAATTAGTAAGTTCTTCGGCGGTGTTCAAACTCCTGGCTCGGCAAAATGTAAATGAGGCGTTTTTTCCGGGTGTCAATGTGAAAAATGGCACTGCCGGCGCGTCGCAGAGGACATCTGCTCTGCCTCCTGAGCGCGAGCGCCTGTTCACGGCTGATGCTGCAGAGCTTCGGGGAGAGCGTTCTGGGCACCTGGGTGACCCGTGGGTGGGTGCGGGGGCCCAGGACGGCAGGTCCCAGCCCGAGGACCACACAGCCGCCTCTGGGTCTGGCTTCACAACAGCGCTCAGGGCCCCTGGACAGCAAGTGTTGTCACGCGGGCAGAGGGGGCTCTGTCCCGAGTGCCCATCCTGGGGACGTGCTGCAGGTGGGCTCGTGTCTGCCAGGCAAGCCCCCGTGATCGCACTCTGAGTGTGATGCTGGCCCCTCACTGCTGGATGCTAGCTAGGCTCCATCCTCTTGGCGGGGGCCAGTTGCGGTGGGCAGCCCAGTCGCCACGGTCATCACAGTAGCTGCCGCATCCACCCCCTGGCGGCACCCAGGGTGGGTGGGGAGGCCTCTTGGCCCTGAAGCCCCTGGCGGGTGGCTGTAGCTGGTCCCCGCGCTCTGGTTGGAGACCGGCTGGTTTGGCACCACCTCCTCCAGGAAGGCCCTCTGGATCGGGCCGGCCTCCTGTCAGTCGTACCGCTTCCCCCAGGCCCAGGTGCCGGCCTGGCCCCCTTTCAATCACAGGTTCAGGGTTCGCACTTGGTCAGAGGCGGTGCTTTCATACAGTGAAACCCGTCTTCCCACCCACCCTCTGATTGCCCCAGGGGAATCGGGGTCAGTGCCCGGAGTTGGGGCATCCTGGGTGCATCTGTCCCGGCACAACCAGCTGTGACTTACCCCGGGGAGCGGGCTGTGTAGGGGGAGCGTGGTCCGGCGGCTGCAGCCCCTCAGTGCTGCCCGCCCGCCTGTCCTCAGGTGAGTACATCAAGACCTGGCGGCCCCGGTACTTCCTCCTGAAGAACGACGGCACCTTCATCGGCTACAAGGAGCGGCCGCAGGACGTGGAGCAGCGCGAGTCGCCCCTGAACAACTTCTCCGTGGCGCGTAAGTGTGCCGGCGGCCGCCCTGGGTCGGGATGAGGGCGCTGGGCCGGTGGGTGGGGCGGAGAGAGCCCTCTGGGCCCAGCGGCCCCACGTGGGGTCCCCCCGGCCGCTGTGTCTGGGGCCAGCAGCCCTCCGGGGACCAGGCTGGGCCTGAGGCCCTGTGTCACCTCAGGGACCGCTCAGTGGTCGGCTCCGGCTGCCAGGGATCTCCGAGCCGAGCCCAACGCTGTTCCGGGTGGACTTCTGGAGACCGGAGGGCCTGGCCTGGGGCAGCTGGCCGACCTGGGCCCCTCCTCCAGTGGGGGCCAGACGAGCCCACCAGGGCCTCTTTCCCCAAAGCCCCCGGCAGAGGCAGGAAGAGGGTGTGGGGGTGGGGGGCAGCCAGCTTCCCGGGGCCTCCGTCGCCCCAGCACGAGTGCCCACCACAGGTTTTCAGAGACCCCAGTCCACTGTGGCAGTGCGTTTGTTCCCACCCTCAGCTGGGGTGCCAGGTGGGTGGGTGCAGCACTGCTGGCCTGGGGCGTCTCAGGACGCTGAACAAACTTGCACGTTTTCTAAACCAAGTGCTACTGTGGGCTCGTTACGTACCTGCAGGGGGACGGCAGGTGTGACCCTACCCATGGTGGGGGGCACCCAGGCATGGGGACGGGTGGGTGGGTGGGATGCTGGGCCGGGCGGGCCTTCCGGCCTGGTCCCTGTTCCCGGTGCTCTGCCCGGGCTGGCCCGGGACACGGGCCTGATGGGTGAGTTAGTGATGGGCTTGTCGACCAGCACACCCCGGGGTCCGCCTGGGCTGCTGTCTGGGGTGCAGAGCACAGTCCTGGCTCCACCCCAGGCTCCTTCATTCAACCCCCACCCTCCGGCTGGCTCTGCCCTCCCTGCCACGTGCCTGGGAGCTCGGGGTCCTCTGGGTGCACGCACACCCCCTGCCGCCAGACCGCAGGTTCTGGTCCAGGGTCTCAGGAGGGGGCATAGCACAGGGGGCCCGTCCTCGGCTGACGGGGAAGGATTCCCAGCCTCCGCGCCTGCAGATATTCTGAGATGGGGGCCGTCCTGCCCACCCCCTGGTGTGCCTGGCCCCGTGCTGCAGGGCTTCTAGTGGGAGGAGCAGAGGCCCTGCGCCACAAGGGAGGCTCCCTTGGGAGTGCTTTAGCAGGGCCTGGTCCCTGTGAGCCCTGAACCCCCTCCCGGGCTCCTCAAGTCTCAGCAAAGCAGCAGGTAGAACGGGGGCCTGGGGGTGAGGGGAGGCCAAGGAGGCAGACCCCCGTCCCCGCAGCCTTGTGGCCGCGTGGGAGCCTCACTGCAGTGTGTCTGGCTCCCCGCAGGGCCTCCTGGGTCAGCCTGGGGGCTTCCGGGCTTGGGAAGGATCCTCGGCCAGAGGGATGCTGCCTTGCTGGGGGGCTGAGGCCCCTCGGGAGTGTTCCCCAGGCTGAATGCAGGGGAGCACAGGGGGGGGGGCTCTCAGGAGGCGCGTGGGAGGTGGGCACCGCCCAGAGGGGCTTCCTGAGCAGTGGGTGGGACTGGGGCCCTGACCCGGGCATTAGGCCAGCAGGGGCTTCAGGCGCAGGAGCAGAGGCTTGCGGGAGGGGGGAGCGGCTCTGCGGGGGCCTCTGTGCCAGGGGCTCTTCCTTGGGAATGGGTTCCAGGGTGGAGAGATGAGAAGTCAGGCCCTGGGTGGGTGTCAGGCGCCTGAGCCCTGGGGGCTCCTGGTGGTCTCCGATGGGCTGAGCGAGTGGGAGGGGGCATGTGGGGACCCAGAAGGCTGGCCGCACAGGTTTTCCTCTCTCCCTGCCCCGTGTAGACACAGGCCTCCCTCCGCGTAAGGCTGGGCCCCAGCCCCCTCCTGGCCCCGCGGCCTGGCAGACCATTCCTCGCTCCCTTGCGCTTGGCTGAGCCCGGCCGGGGCCCCTCGCGGTTGCCAGGGCCTAGATGCTGGAATGTCGGAGACCCCTGCGCTGGCCCCGCGGCCCCTCCCGCCTCATACAGGCTGGGCTGGAATCCAGCCCCTCTCCGGGCCTGGGGCACCTCCACGGTTCCTCGGCTGCAGGTGTGCGTGTTCCAGGTGTGCATGTGCCTGTTTTCACTCCCGTGTGCACCTGGGGGCATGGGCAGCAGTGTGGGGAGGGTGCAGCCCAAGTGGCCTCGGGGGTGGACAGGCAGCTTCTCCGGAGGGTGAGTCACTATCCCCCTCTGTTCTGGGACTGGCCCTGCGCCGAGAGGGGGCAGGCAGAGCGCTGGTCATCGTGAGGCTGGGAAAGTGGTGGGATGGTTCTGCTCGGGGAGGGCGAGCTGCCCTCCCAAACCCCTCACCCTCCGGCTGGTTGAAGGCCGTGTCCTGGCTGGCAGGGGGGCTTGGAGACCCAAGGAAGGACCACGGAGGGTTGACCGGCCCCCAGACACCCCCTGAGGGGCGCCGCTGAGCTCTCTGAGCAGGGTCCCAGCTGGAGTGGGGGTCCTGGCCCCCTTTTACAGGGCTGGGCTGTGGCGGGTGGGCCGGGGCTCAGTGCAGACAGATGCTCGCCTGCCCCCAGAATGCCAGCTGATGAAGACGGAGCGGCCGCGGCCCAACACCTTCATCATCCGCTGTCTGCAGTGGACCACGGTCATCGAGCGCACGTTCCACGTAGAGACCCCCGAGGAGCGGTACGCGCTGGAGACGAGTCCCGGTGCCCCAAGCCCAGGGGCCTCGGCGGGGGAGGCCCCAGGCCTGGGCGGGGCTGGGGCCTCAGCTGACTGACTGCCCTGCAGGGAGGAGTGGACAACCGCCATCCAGACGGTGGCCGACGGGCTCAAGAGGCAGGAGGAGGAGATGATGGACTTCCGGTCGGGCTCGCCTGGCGAGAACTCAGGGGCCGAGGAGATGGAGGTGGCGCTGGCCAAGCCCAAGCACCGCGTGGTGAGGCCCGGCCCTGCCCTTGGGGCCCTGCCCCGCCCAGCTCCTCGCACAGGAGTGAGGGAGGGACGCCAGGTTCGGGAAGGCCCGGGTGCCCTTGCTCCCACCGTCCCCCCGAACCCCAGGGCTCCAAGTCGGGGTGCACAGCCCGTGATCTCCCACGAGCCCTGGACCCCTCGGGCCCCACCTGTGCTCGGCCCCGAGGCTGGCCGCGGTGGCCCCGGCCTCTGGCACCCCTCACCACTGTTGGGCCTCCAGCACTCACCATGCTGCCCCCTGACCCTGGTGCCTGCCCGCTACCCCCAGACCATGAATGAGTTTGAGTACCTGAAGCTGCTGGGCAAAGGCACCTTCGGGAAGGTGATCCTGGTGAAGGAGAAGGCCACGGGCCGCTACTATGCCATGAAGATCCTGAAGAAGGAGGTCATTGTGGCCAAGGTAGGGCCAGGGCCGGGGCGGGGGCCGGCGCCGGGCCAGGCGGGGCGGGCGGCTCAGTGGGCTCTGTTTTCCAGGACGAGGTGGCCCACACGCTCACGGAGAACCGCGTCCTCCAGAACTCCCGGCACCCCTTCCTGACGGTGAGTCCCCTCTGGACCCCGGGGGGACGGCTCGGGCACCAGGTGCTGGGGTCGCGCGGTCACTCGCACCAACCCCTCCTCCCCTGTGAATCTGGCGGGCTCAGGGCCCCGTGGACGGCGGGCGGGCCTCCAGGAGGGGCGGGTGGAGGTGCGTGGTGCGGGGTCGCTGGTGCACAGAGCGGGCAGGAGGCCTGGCCTGCCCTCTGACCTGCTGAGACCCTGGGGGGCCACGCCCCCCATGCCCACCCTTCTGCACGGTCTTGCACTGCTTCCCCTTTGAGGCTCCCTCCGGGAGGTCCCTGTCCCGGGGGAACCTGGGCCAGGAGGGGTGTATGGAAAACCCCTGGCCTTCTGGAGCAACAGGGAAGTGCCCGGAATTAGGCTGCCAGGCCCAGCCAGCTCCGCCCCCAGAAGGTCAGCAGTCAGGCGGACAGGGCTCAGGACTCAGGCCTTGGGCGACCCGGCGCCGGCCTCTGAGGTCTTGTGCCCGGGAGCACTGTGGGCCTGTCCCCTCCGCTCAGCACAGGTGTCCTTGCTCCAGGGGACGGCCTGATCCGAAGCAGGGGCAGAGCAGTGGTCAGGCTTGCAGCGATGTTTTTCCTGAGACGTTTTCTTATGAGAAACATGACTTCAAGAGCAGACATCGTGTTTGCTCGTCCAGATGTTACGCGTCACCGTGGCTTTGCCTCGTCTGCTTCATTTTGCCCTTTTTCCCTCTGTCTGGCTGGAGGATTGTGAGGAAAAGGCCCGGCTCTGTCGTGCCCTCCACCCTCCAGTGGATCCCCGTACGGGACGCTAACATCGCGTTCCGCAGATTCCCTGGTCGGTGCGGCCGGCCTGGCCGTGCGGGAGCCCAGAGCCGGGGAGGATCTCCCGTCCGTGTTTCTGTGAGCAAGCGGTCATCAGCGGGCCTTTCTTTTAAAGCGAGGCCGCCTGTGGTTTGAGGTGTGAGGGCAGCAAGGCGGCCCTAGAGGGGCGCCGCCTCTCGGTCCCTGGACGTGCAGCCACTCGTCCTCGGGCGCGGCCGGTGGGGCAGCGGGGTATCCCCCGCCCTGAACAGGGCGAAGCTCCTGCCCAGCTTGAGGGCCGGGTTCCAGCTCTGCTTCCCTCACAGGCCCTGAAGTACTCCTTCCAGACCCACGACCGCCTGTGCTTCGTCATGGAGTACGCCAACGGAGGCGAGGTAGGGCCCGGTCCCGGGGCGGCCCTTTCTGAGCCTCGGGTGTCTGGGTGGCTGCCCTCCCAGCTCCCCGCCTGGTTAGGGTCTCCGCCCCGTGACCCTGGCCCAGGTCGCCGGCCCCGCTCAGGCTCCCCGTCCCGCAGCTCTTCTTCCACCTGTCCCGGGAGCGGGTGTTCCCCGAGGACCGGGCCCGGTTCTACGGCGCCGAGATCGTGTCTGCCCTGGACTACCTGCACTCGGAGAAGAACGTGGTGTACCGGGACCTCAAGGTGGGCGGGGCCGGGGATTTGGGGCGGGGCTGGGGCGGGGCTGGGGCGGGGTGTGGAGGCGGGCTGACCCGGAGGCCGCCTCCTGCAGCTGGAGAACCTCATGCTGGACAAGGACGGGCACATCAAGATCACGGACTTCGGGCTGTGCAAGGAGGGCATCAAGGATGGCGCCACCATGAAGACCTTCTGCGGGACGCCCGAGTACCTGGCCCCCGAGGTGCGCGTCTGCCGCGCCCCGAGCCCCCCCTCCCCCCTCCCGACCCCCGAGTCCCCGTGTCTCAGGTGCCCTCTGAGCCCGTGCCCTGCAACCCCAGGTGCTGGAGGACAACGACTACGGCCGGGCGGTGGACTGGTGGGGACTGGGCGTGGTCATGTACGAGATGATGTGCGGCCGCCTGCCCTTCTACAACCAGGACCACGAGAAGCTTTTCGAGCTCATCCTCATGGAGGAGATCCGCTTCCCACGCACGCTCAGCCCTGAGGCCAAGTCCCTGCTCTCAGGGCTGCTCAAGAAGGACCCCAAGCAGCGGTGAGCCCTGCCCTGGGCTGTCCCCCGAAACCCCCAGGGAACGACCGTGCTGGTGGCCATGTGTGATGTCCTCGGCTTGGGCTGGCCCGGGCAGAGGGCCTGCTCACACCTGCTCGGGAAGAGCCGGCCCTGCCGGCAGCTCCTGCCCACCCAGCACCCTGCAGCTGCCCGGGCTGCTGCCTGGCGGCCGACCTCAGCCTGTGGGAGGAGGGGTCCGAACCTTGGGCCCCCCCGCAGGTGGCGACCCCGTCACCGTGGCCTCCGTCTCCCCGCAGGCTCGGTGGGGGCTCCGAGGACGCCAAGGAGATCATGCAGCACCGCTTCTTCGCCAGCATCGTGTGGCAGGATGTGTATGAGAAGAAGGTGCGTGGGGCCTGTGTACACCCCTCCCCCCGCACACGCCCGCTCACACCCACCTGCTCACACACATACCTGCTTACATACCCCACAAGCACACGTGAGGAGGCCTCCGAGGAGCGAGGCAGCTGCTTCCTGCACGTGTGCCTCTGCACTTTGCCCTCGGAGGGACCTGGGAGCCCCAGGCCCTGGCCCGTGCTGGTGGGGTGGCCAGCAGGCTCAGGACGGTTGCCCCTAGGCTTGCTGGGTGCCTGTCTCCAAGCATGCGTCCACCCCGTTTCCAGCCCCCCCCCCCCCCCCCCCCCCGCAGGCCACACATGGCCGGCTGGGCCTTTGTCCCTGTGAGACAGGGCTCTCCACCCTGCTCTGCTCCAGCCAGGGTCCTGCCGCCCCCTGGGCCTGCCCTCCAAGCGCTCTAGTCCCAGCCCCGACCCGAGAGACCCCCTGCTAGTTGCTGCTAGTTCCCAGGCAGCCCTGCACCTGGGCCCGGGGTCGGGGGAGTGGGGGTCCTTCCTCCCGCCAGCCTGTCCCTCTGCAGTTGCCCTTGCGTCCTGCGTTGTGGTGAGTCCTCTCTGTGGCCTGACGCTGCCGGGCCACTCTGCCATCCGGGGGCCGCGAGTGAGGCCGGTGGCCCCGCAGGTGGATCCCTGAAGGGCGAGGCCCCAGATGGGACGTGGGCAGAGGAAGGCCTGGCCCCAGCCTTGGCTCCTGGGTGGGTCCTGAGTTGGGTCCGGGTCCAGGTCCAGGTCCAGGTCCAGGTGCGCCGGGCAGTACAGGGTGAGACCTGTAACGCAGCCCCCTTCCTGCAGCTCAGCCCACCCTTCAAGCCTCAGGTCACGTCCGAGACGGACACCAGGTATTTTGACGAAGAGTTCACAGCCCAGATTATCACCATCACGCCGCCCGACCGAGGTGAGGGGACCTCCCTGCCGACGCCTTCCTCCTCTCCGGGCAACAGATCTCCGTGCTCAGCATTTTACTGGGAAGGCTCCCTCACGGGTGGCCGTCAGGGCGGGAGGGCCGCGGCCCCCGGCCCTGGGATCGTGGGATGGGGGCTCGCTGAGGCTGGATGCGGAGTCTGGGAGGCGAGCCCTGGGGCCGGCCGGCCTCACTTGCCCGGTGCCCGGAGCTGAACCGCTCCTCCCGCCCGCAGACGACAGCATGGAGGGCGTGGACAGCGAGCGGAGGCCTCACTTCCCCCAGTTCTCCTACTCGGCCAGCGGCACGGCCTGAGGGGCCAGCCGGCGTGCTTGGGACGCAGCCGTGGGCAGCCACGTGCTCCGGACGAGGGCTTGGAAGACTCGGGAGGAAGCCTCGCACGGATGATCTGTATTTAATGTTTCTTATTTCCGGATGCGTTTGGGCGGAACCATTGCTGTCCTCCAACACGGATGGGAAGATGCCTCGTGCTGTGGGCAGGGCTGCCCGCCTTGGGGGCGGTGTCCTCTCGGCCAGCCAGGTCGGGAGGAAGACATCCTGCGGTTTTTCTTAATTTATTCATCCAGTTCTCCAGACGTGGCCGCGGCCTTCGGAACAATTAGATTCACGTAGGAAAACGTTGAGGACTTCTGCAGCCAAGTGCAATCGGGCCTGGGTGGGCCCTGCCCGCGGCCCCTCCGTCCCTCTCGCCGGCTGTCCCTGGCTGCCCCTGCCTCGGCCCAGCCCGGCCCGGGGGCCCCAGAAGCCACCTTGCCGTGGTGCGCTGGCCTGGCCCCCTCTCGCTCTGGGTGGGGCACGCAGCAGCCCCAGCACTGAGGCTGGAGGAGGGTGGCCCCTGCAATGGGGTTGGGCCGGGGTTCGCCGGCAAGATAGAAGAGCCAGGTGACATCTGTTGCCGAGTATTATGCTGTTCACGTGCATACTGGGGTTTCTAATCTCAGGAGAGGGCCCTCACTCCGCCCCCTTCCCCATTGGGACCGTCTCACCCGATGGCTTCCCCTGGTAGCACCTGTCCTTATAGAAGCTTCACTCTCCTGCTGTTGCCCTGGCCCCACCTGACACCCTTCGGAGGGGCCGTCGCTGCACCCTCCGTGTCTCCCGGCTGGACGCTGCGCTGCACCGTGGCGTTTTTTTATACTCAACTTTAGTATTTTTACTATTATGAGACTTTCCCTCCAAATTCTTCAATAAAAATTGCTTTTCAACTCTGTGGCTTGTTTTGCTGGGTGGCAGGTGAAGGAGCATGTGGCCGGTCCGCTTGCGGGGAGCGCCCTGTCCTTCCTGCCCAGAGGCCCCAGGGATGACCTTTGAGGGACGATGTCCCCCCACCCCACTCCGGCGGGACTCACCGGAGCGGGGGATGCCCTGGCCGTCCCTGTCTCCACCTGGCTTCACCCCAGCCCCATGCCCCAAGGAAGCCACCCAGACTGCACAGCCGTCTGCCTACCAGCTCTGTCCATGCAATGCCGCAGACCCCGACCACCAGGAAGGACCAGCCATCCTGCAGGGCCCCGAGCTGGCCAAGGCCGAGACTCGGGTCACTGCCAGGCCCTAGGGCCCGAGGAGGACCGAGAGAGCGGCCTGCCGGCGGTCACACCGCAAGCCTGGGTCAGGCGGGACAGGCGGGAGTGGGTCCGGGGCGCCCGAGCAGCCCAGCGGGACGTGCCGCGGGCGCCACCTGGTGGGTGCGGAGAGGAGCCGGCTGCCGGCGCTGGCCCGCGCGTCGGCCTCCAGGCGCCTGCCCAGAGAGGGGTGGGCGGAGCCTCAGCTCCTCCTCTCTCACGGGGACTCAACCCCGCAGGCGTGGCCGGGACGGGGCCGGACCTTTCACTGGGCCTGGCGCCTGGGCCCGGGGGAGGGGGCAGAGCAGCCTGCTTCTCCAGGCTCCGGGGCCCGTGACCCTGACAAGACATTCCTTGGGGCGGGGTGGCTGCCCCTTCTGCTGGAAGGGGCGCCTGCGCGGGGCATGAGGTGGGTGGGGTCAGTCAGGCCTGCGGGTGCCTCTCTGGGCGGTGCCCGATTGCTCAGTGTTGATAGGCTCTGAACTATTTCACTCCCACAGCTTTTTTGGAAACCACAAACACACCAAACGTTACCTGCTAAATGATGCTTTGGATCCAGATTTCAGATACGTAAAAACGTCCTTCAAATTGGAAGCCTGTGCACTGTGGGTAGGAATGTAAAATGGCTCAGCCTCCGGAAAACAGTATGGAAGTTCCTCAAAAAAATAAAAACAACTACCATGTGACCCAGCAATTCCACTCCTGGGTACACATATACCCCAAAGAGCTGAAGGCAGGGTCTTGAAGAGGTGTGTATTTTAACACATAAAAAAAGGGGGAAAAATGTATATTGTAGACACCAGAACCTACAGCAGTACCTTTCCATTATCCTCGAACTTCGAGCAAATGGTACCCCAAAGCGTCAGATGTGGTGTGGAAAACCGGGAGGTGCCTCTGAAGCTGGAGCTGGGGCATGTGGGGGGGTGGCGGCCAGCTGGCCAGGCGGAGGGGCACGAGCTGCGCTGCGCTTTCTCGTGGGGCCTCCTTGGGTGATGATGGGGGGATGGTTGGGGGATAACGGGGATGCGGGTGATGGCCTTAGGGACGTTCCTTGGCCTGGGACAGGCTTCAAGGTCATGGGCATGGACATGAGCACAAACTTACCCTGATGGTGTGTCCCATCCGGGTGGGTGGGGCCGAGAAGGAAAGAGCCGAGGCCGGAGACCCCAGGGCCTCCCAGCCTTCGCGGAGGTGGGGCTGCGCAGGCGCCTCGGGGTGGAGTGGTAGGGGTGCAGGGAGACCGGCACTTCGGGGAGGAAACTCCTGGGCGCTATCCGGTCCCGGCCGCAGGGCCAGAGCAGAGCCGGAGGGGCCTGGTGAACAGCGGCCTGGGGCAGTGAGGACCAGCAGGGTGGAGGTCCCACGGCCTGGCCTGCACGGGGGCCGAACGCCCTCCCATGTCGCACCCAGCCCTTCCAAGCAGCAGGCCGGGCCTCCGGAGGGACAGCAAGACAGGAACAGAGGTGCCTTTAGCACCTGTAGTGCCCACGTTTCAGCAGGCATGGCTGCGTGCTGTAGCCGAGGCCCTGGGGGCTGCGGGTAGGTCAGCAGCTCCCAGCAAGGAGCCAGCCAGGCTGGGGTGTCGGACGGCATGGGGGCGGGGTCTGCCTCCCAGTAAATGCCACTCGGGGGATGTCTGCTCAAAGACGGGTCATCATTCAACAGGTAGTCTACCCTGTCCCTTTGAATTTGCTTGTCTTCATACTCAAGGTGAATTTGTTGCAGACAACAGAGCTGGCTGGGTCTCAACTGTTGTTTTGACGATCTGTGGGTCTCCACCCCTCGGGGGCGCTTAGGTCACGTACAGGAGTGGGATCTAGACGTGGCTGAGCTTAAACGTCACCTTGCTGTTCCTCTGTGCGTCCCTTTAGATCTTTGTGCCTTCCTTCCTCTTTTTCACCCTCATTTTGGATTAAATAACTATTTTTTAACAACCCATTTTATCTTTTTAAAAAAAAATTTCATTTTTTTGGCCACGTCAGGTCTTAGTTGCGGCACGTGGGCTTCTCTCCAGTTGTGGCATGTGGGTTCTCTCTCTCCGGTTGTGGCACTCGGGCTCCAGGGCGCGTGGGCCCTGTAGGTTGCAGCACGTGGGCTCTCTTGTTGAGGCGCGCGAGCGCCGGAGTTGTGGCGCGCAGGCTTAGTTCCTCCTCAGCATGTGGGATCTTAGTTCCCTGACCAGGGATCGAACCCACGTCCCCTGTATTGGAAGGCGGATTCTTCACCCCTGGACGACCAGGGAAGTCCCCCATTTTCTCTCTTTTACTGGCTTATTTTGACTTTACCAACTCTCTCACTGATGTTCCTTTTCTGTTCCAGGATCCAACCCAGGATCCTATGTGGAATTTAGAACAAATCTCTCCCGAAGGAACGACTGTAGCCACGGCCTGTCGATGTCAGTCCATAACTCACTCAGCAGCCTGCCTTGGAGTGAAATTCAGCCCTTCACACGCACGGTCCTCAGAACACACACCTCCACTTGCCGTCTCCGTGCTGTGGACACTTTTGTTTCCACATGTTCAAAATCCCCAACACACATTATTAGTTTTGCCTTCAACAATTGTCTTTTTAACATTTTAAATATTCTTACTTGGTAAAATATATGTAAAACTTAGCGCTTTAACCATTTTTAAGTGGCCAGTTCAGTGGCATTAAATGCATTCACGTGGCTGTGGCACCAGCACCACCACCGTCTCCAGAACTTTTCATCTTCACAAACTAAAACTCTGCTCCTCTTCAACACTCACTGCCCCTCCCCCGGCCCCACCCTTCCCGTCTGTCTCCGTGAACCCCACGGCTCTAAGGACCTCACAGGAGTGGAATCACACAGGGCCTTCCTTTGTGACTGGCTACTTCACCCGGCCTGACGTCCTCCAGGTCCATCCGTGCTGCAGTCTGCGTCAGGACCTCCTTCCTTTTTAAGGCCAAATCATATTCCATCGTATGGATGGACCATGATCTGCTTATCCATTCATCCCTTCGTGGACACGTGGTTTGTTTCCACATTTTTACTCTTGTGGACGCTATTGCGATGAACACAGGCGTACAGACATCTGCTCGAATCCCTGCTGGGTATTTGCCATTCTGCTCCACAGAGGCCGCGTCCCCTTGCATCCCCACAGCAGCGCACAGGGCTCCCGGGTCCGCACGGCCCCGCCGGCCCTTGTTCTCTGTTGGACAGCAGCCCCCTGCCGGGGGTGAGGCAGCATCTCTTGTTACTGAGCTGTGTTTCCCTAATGCTGAGCGACGCTGAGCATCTCTTCACGTGCTCGCTGGGGTCGTGGTCTGCAGGTGGGCACTGGGACGGAGGCCCAGGGCCTCTACAGGAAGCAGGTGAGGGGAGGTGACCCCACGATGAGGGCTCGTGCTGGAGAGGCCTCTGAATGTTCTCAGCTCAGGGAGACCCATGGGGTCACTTGCAGCCGCCCCCAAGACCTCATGCCTCCCTGTGGCCCGCCCCCGCTCCTGCTTCAGGGGTCCTAGGCTGTGCACTTGGGGGCAAACCCCACCCTGGCCCAGCCCCCTCCAAGAGTCAGTCACTTGACCCTCCAACAGTGGGTGCCCCCGCTGCCCACCCCAGAGAACCTCTCTTCCCCTCCAGGGTTTCTTGGAGGGGCTGGGACTGACTACCCACGGACTCACCCTGAGGGCCTGGGCCCATGGCGCCGCAAGGACCCCGTGCGTGGGAACCGGGCCCGAGACCCAGGTGAGGAGGCCCCGTGCAGGGCTGTGCCCCTCCCTTCCCCCTCTCGTCCACTGCCCTCCCTCGGGCCACACGGGCCGCACCACCCAGACGGAACTGGCAGGCAGGTCACCCGGGGCCCAGCCACCCAGACAGCGGCGCATGACAGTGGCATTTCAGGGACAGCCTGGGACGCGGCCCCACCCCCGAGGGGCACTGAAGCCCCACCTGGGCTCACACGCTCTGGACTTCAGTGTCCCCACCTGTCAACGGGGCGATTGGCGGCACCTGGCATGAAGCTCAGGGCGCTGCCAGGTGGGAGCCGGGCAGACCACGGGCCCCAGGGGCGCTGACGAGTGAGTCCTCTTGTCCAAATATAAAGGGTTTATTCTCTTCTGTGGTCAGGAGAACAAAATACGAAATAGAAAGGCTGTCCCTTCCCGCCCCTCCCCCAGTCCCTCAGCGTGGACGGCGGCGAGGTCGTCCAGGCAGGGCTGCCGTCCTCTCCTGGCCTCAGGCCTCGAACATGGTGCAGCTGGCGCACAGCACTTTCTCGTGGAGGTCACTGCAGCTGCGACACCGCGAGGTTGGGGGAGAGGAGCTGGCATTAGGGCTGAGTTCCACGGGAGCTGCCGACCCCACCTGGTCCCTCGACTTTATCTGGAGGCGGGGCTGTTGGCCCAGACAGAACCAGTTAAGAAGAGGCCCCACTGCCGCAGGGGGCCGGGCCCACAGGGCCGGGTCCTTGGAGAAGGACACCCGCAGAGGGGGGCGGTTCGAGGGCCCGGGGAGAGGCCGGAGCACGGAACCTGCAGAGTGCGGGACTCCAGGAGCAGCCCCCCCGACAGGCATCTGCCTCGAGCACGAGGGGAAACGTCTGGGGTGCTTGCCGGAGCCGCCCTCACGGACTGACAGCTAAGGAGCCCCCGGGGCTCAGCCCCGGTCTCACGGTGGTCAGGTGTGCAGCAGGGGTGACTGGCCCCGGATGGCTCACAGGGGCAGCAGCTCAGGTAGGGTAGGGACATGGCAACTCAGCGAATGGCAGGGGACACGCTTCGGGAGACATGCTGAAAGGAGACGGCAGCACGCCTGAGGTGCAGCGGCAAAGGGTCCACGTCCAGGGCTAGGAGCTTGGCTCCAGCTCCTGGTGGCGATGCCCCACCCGCGGCCGTGCCTGACCCTGGGGACGAGGCAGCCACCAGGTGCGGGCAGGATGCCCGCTTCCAGGGTGGCGCTGAAGCTCGGAGGCCTGAGGCGTGGCCTCCAGAGGGGACCCCGAACGTGTCGTCTGTTTCTCACCCGGGTCAGAGAGCCCCGCCCGCCGGGGCCCGAGAAACAGGCAGGTGCCTGGCGGGCTCTGCGGGTGCCTGGGGGCCAGGCAGCAGAGAGCAGGGGCGGGGGAGGCAGCCACGGGAGTCCCTGAGGATGCGGACGGCCCCGGGGAGGGAAGCAGCTGCCAGTAGGTGGGGCGCCCACCTGGCCCCTCAGCTGGCCCTTGTGCTGTGCTCAGCTCCCCCTCCAGGGAAAAGCCACTGGCAAGGCCCTGCCCGTCTCAGCTTACATATAAATAGGAAGAAAAGAAAACTGAGTTGGCAAAGTCAATAGAAAGAGTATTCCACACCCATGACTCGCCCAGCACCTGACCCCTGAACCGGCCAGCACGGGAGGCCCACGCCTGGCCTCCATCCTTCTGTCCAGCGCGTCCCAACCGTGGAGCAACCCACCTCTCGGGAGGCGTGTTTTTAACTTTCCACAGTTGGGGTTGTTTTTTTTTTTTTTTTTTTTTTTTTGGCGGTGGGGGGGTGAGTTGGTTTTAAAGGCCATTGGGACTAAACTGGTTTGAGATCTGCAGAACTTTTCTTACGGGGCACTGCCCATCCCCACCCGTCAGCCGGGAGTGGCCGCTGGGACGAGGACAGCGCCCGAAACCTCCTGGGCAGGGATGGGGCCCACCGGCTGTGGCGGATGCGCTCACCCAAGCCACAGACAAAACACTTACTTCCTGCCCTCACCTGTCAGGTGTCCTCCGCTAATGAGCGCGCGACACAGGAAGGCCATGTGAGGCTTCCTGATGCCAGGGCTCAAAGGACTAGAGCACAAATGGTCTGGGACAGACCACAGACAGCGCAGAGCTGACCTACAAGGTCTGGACTTCCTCCAGAAAGGATCTCAAGGTCTTGGAAAAACTCAAGCTGAGCAAAGCATTTACTGGCATCACATCGTCCCACCGGGCAATGAGGGATGGGCCTGCCGCCCCCACTCCCCGACAGGGCCCGCACTCACTCCACGAGGGCACACAGGGTGCAGGCCACAGCCCCACAGCCGCAGCAGGTGCGCACGCAGCGCCCGCACAGGGCCCGCTCGCACTGGCCGCACGCCGCCTTCCCGTCCACAGCCCGCACGCACGACGAGCAGGCTCCCGATGCCGCCATGGCTGGGTCTGTGGGGAAGAAACACCCATCAGTCCAAGGGGGACCTGGAGCGCTGGGGCTGGGGGCCACCCTCCTTCCTGCGCCTGACTGACCACTAGGTCCTAAGACGACAACCTGTGCATAAGCACAGCACCCAGACCCGTTCACCAGGGAGAGATCCCAGCTGGCTTCCGTGACTCCCACCTACAATTCCCACCACCCAAATGTCGGTACCTAAGGGTCAGCCCTTCTCCTGACCGCCTGCATCAGAAGTCGCTAGGCCTTCGTCCCTTGTGTGTCTCCCAGCTGCATCTCAAAGCGTGGTCCCTGCATCACGGGTTAACACAGGGGTCCCTTTGCCCCACCCAGACCCGGGGGCGGGAGAGTTTTTAACCAGCGACACAGGTGACAGTCTGAGACGCACACCACACTGCACAGGGACCCGAACAGGCTTTTCCCACCCAGCCAGGTGGGACTCCGTGGGAGAGCTTCAGGTGGAAAGCATGCAGGACACCCAGAAGGGTCACCCAGAGGGGTCTCTGTTCCTTTCTGATCCAACAGTTAGAAGCTGTTTGCAGCTACCAGACGTGGATGTTGGTGACAGCAGAGCCTCCTAATGTCAGGAGCCTGCAGGCCCTCGCCCTGTTCGTATTGTCAGACTCGGGCCCCGCCCCCTCCAGCCCAGGTAGGAAAAGCCCCTGCCACACCCCATCCTTAGCACACAGCTGGGAAGCGCCTGCCGTGGGCCTCACTCACCAGCTTCGGAGGCCTGGGCTCGACTCCTGGTCAGTCGGCCGTCGGGCCCGATCAGCATCTGCCCGCGTGCGGCCCGAGGGGCTTCTGTGGGGCCAGGCTTCGGGGACTCCGGGGTATGGACGATGGCGCAGGCTTCCTCCCACGCGGGGTCCATGCAGGCCTGGGCCCCGCGGAAGAGGAGCTGCGTGGTCTTTTCTGCGGAGGCAACCATTTCCCCGCTTATATCGCTGCAGCACGGAAGCACCTGCATGGCCACCTTGTCCCTCGAGCTGCGCGTGGCCGGGCCTCTGGTTACCCAGCCACCCCAGAGCACGCTGCTCCCTGGCGAGCTGGGTCCCACCCTGGCCTCCTGCCTGGGCTCAGCGGCCACCTCCTCCAGGAAGGTTCCGGACGCTGCAGCCCCACCTGGGCTCCCTGTGCTATCACTCTGCTCATTTTCCACACGGGTGGCCTCACCTCCTTGCCATTCATCTCCTTCCCAGCACCCACAAGCCGGCTTCATCCAGCAGACGAAGCTCTGCGCTGTGGAGTGCTAACCAACGCACAGCCGAGAGACTCAGGGCTGAGCCCACACCCCAGCCAGCACGCACCCCTTCACTGACCACGGGGCTGCTGGCAGAAGGCGTGGCAGCAACCAGCTCGGAACAAGGTGCCCCAAGAACTTTCCAGACCTCTGTGGGCCCTGGACACCCCCCCGACCCCAGAGCTGAGGTGGTTTCTCAGCAACCAGAGCAGTGGCTTTCCATCAGGGCACTGGGGGCTTTCACAAGGTCAAATGCCAGGCGCCAGCCCCAGAAATGCTTTGTTTGTGGTGTTCTGCCCTGTCCCAACAGAGCCAGGGTGGAGACCTTAGAAGCTGTTGGTGCTAAGTGAAACCGACAGAAACACACAGTTGGGTAACTCAAATGGAGTGGCTGATGACAGCCCCGTCACACCCAGTTCCTCTTCCTCCAATCCCCCCCATCCCCATTTATAATAGGGTGGGACTGCAGGGAGGTCATGTGGTGAGGCTAAGACTTGTCTTCAAGGGCCTGTGGTCTGTTCAAGATAAAGAGACCAGGGTTCAGGCTTGGAATTCATTAAACACGAGTTCACGCTGGCCTACGTCCTGCCCTTCTTAGATGTCCAGGGAGCCTCGCACTCCCTCTGTGACGGGGCCCTGCGAAGGACAAGCCCCTGCAAATGCTCCAGAACATCGTGGTCAAGAGCTAGACTGACTTAGCCCGCGTTTATTTTTAATTCTTCTCTCTGTCTGCAGTGTTTACATTTTTTGAAGGTCCTGAGAGGATAACACTTGCAGTCTGGCCATAGTACTCACAGCTTCACTCATTTTTATCACCTGCACGGCCTCGAAAGGCATTTGCATTTGCAACCCTGCATGTGCAAGAAAAGAAAGGGCACAGCAGCTGCTGATGGGGGCAGCGGGGTGGGGAGCAGCAGGACAAAGAGAAGCAGGGTCTCCCCAGGTTAGGCGCTTCGCCACATCCCTAGTACACGGCAGCACCACTCAGTCAGACACCCAGGTAACCATCTGACTGTTCCACACGCACAAACCTCGTGCCTCCAACCACTAGTTAAGGTAAATTCCACTCTGTAGTTACCCCAGGGTATTAAGCCCCCCAAAGCGATGATCAATAATATCAATGCGCCCAAAAACCTGCATGAAGCAGCCAGAGAAGGCTTCCTAGGTCAGTGTCCTTACATCTCTGGAACTGGACACTCCAGCCACAATGAACCGGACAGCACTCTCCGGCTTCCCGGCTTCTGCATAGGCTGTTCCCTCTGCCTGGAATTCCCTTCCTCTCCCTCTCTGCCTGCCTAATCCTGAAGGATTCGCCTTCGACCCTGTTCCTCCACGAGACCTCTAACAGCCTGCAGGTGGTCCTGCAGCGACCCATGCCTGCCCTGATGACCTCTGGAGAGTCCTTCTCTGGCTGGCCCCCCAGTAGACAGCAAGGCAGGGTCTCCCGCAGCCGCAGCGCCTGGCAAGGAAGGCGCGCTCCACAAACGCCTCTCGGGTCAGAACGGGTGCTTCTACCGGCTTATTCCACCGGGACATCCCACTCCCCGGCCTCTCGCTGGGCTGGTCAGACCAGGGCTGGCTCCTGCGCGAGTCCAGCATTCCCAAAGGACAGAGCCACGTCTCGGCCCCACGCGGAGGCCGCCTGTTTCGGGAAGGTGGAGGGCGGGGACAGGTCGTGGACGCGGGCGCATTCACAGCGCCCAAATTGCTGCTCCCAAACCCGGCCGGGCGACTGGCCCCGGCCCCCGGCTCCAGGGGGCGCGGCCTGCGGAAACCGCCTGCCCGACCCCGCTACCCCTCACTCACCGAAGATCTCCCGCGTGAGGCGCTCGGCGCACACGCCGCGACTCAGCTCCCTCCGGCCCACACGCACCTTGAGCTGCAGCGGGGCCGCGTCCGCGAAGGGGCAGCCCCGCTTGGGCATGGCCGCGGCCCGCAGCGGCGCAGCTCCGCGGCCGCGCCTCGCCTGCCCGTGACGTCACAGCCGTGCGCCAACCCCTGCGCGGGGCGGGGGCGGGGCTAGTGCGCGGCGCGACGCGGGATAGGCCCGGGAAGAGGGCGGGGGGCGGGGCTGCTGCACGGCGCGGCGCGGGATAGGCCCGGGGAGGGGGCGGGGCTCGTGCGCCGGGAGGCGGGACTCGGAGACGCGGGAAAGTCCGGGAAAGGGCGAGGGTCGGAGTGGGCGCCCCGGGGGCGTGGAAGCGGGAAGGCGGTGTGGTGCGCACGCGCCGCAGGATGGGCTGGGGGCGACATCGGGGGCGGGACTCGTGTGAGGGGTGGCTCGTGATAGGTCGGAGGCGACATGTGGGAGGGACTCGTACGAGGATGCGGAAGGGAAGGGCGTCTCAGCTGTTTTATTTTTTTTTCTTTTTGCGGTACGCGGGCCTCTCACTGTTGCGGCCTCTCCCGTTGCGGAGCACAGGCTCCGGACGCGCAGGCTCAGCGGCCATGGCCCACGGGCCCAGCCGCTCCGCGGCATGTGGGATCTTCCCGGACCGGGGCACGAACCCGTGTCCCCTGCATCGGCAGGCGGACTCTCAACCACTGCGCCACCAGGGAAGCCCTCGGCTGCTTTAAATTTTGCTCCCCAAACAACTCTCGAAACTGGTTATACTTCTCCGTTTAAATCACCAAAAGTTCGCGGCTGATTCACTTTTCTGTAATTCTTAATTTGGAGGACTGCCCCGCCCTCACAAGTGGAGAGTGCCTCATGAACGCACTGGATACACGTCACGGGCCGGGTTTCGGGCCCTGCTGCGTCATGCGGGGCAGGCCTGACGTAATGTCGGGCTCTGACAGAGCCGTGCGGCTCCGGCCCCACCTCGGCCTCTGCCGGCCGCCTACCCGCCCGACCCTCGTCCTGTCCGCTGCCCCCGAGGTCGTCCAGCTCGTTCCTGTCGCCTGGATTTCCGCTGACAAGCCGAGGGCCTCCGTCTTACAGGCCACGCCCCACGCGACACACCCCTCACGTGACACCACCCCACGTGATGCACATCACAGCCCAGGACACCCGCAGGGATGGGGCCCGCCAGGCATGGAGGGTCTAGGGAGACCAGGCCGAAAGTGGGGCTTCGGCCAGCGTTTTTCCTGTTGCGTGACCGCATGATCTGGTACTATACCCGTTAGCGGTCTGCGGTCACTGTGACAAAAAGACGCTTGACTGGTTTTAGCCCAGAAATAGATGAAATTCCCAGTAGTATTGTTTTTAATCTTACAGGCCTTGGGAATTTTAAAAGACTTCTTTGCGTTCAGATTTGAAACTGCCTTAGGATCGTGTTTAAGACACAGTAGATAGATGCAAAACATTGTGATTAAAAGAGAATCTTGTTAGCTCTTCTATTTCAACCTAATTTTAATTTAAGAAATATTTGTTGAAGGCCCAGTCAGTGCTGGATTAGTTTTCTAGACGTGCCGTAACAAAGCACTCAGACTGAGGGCTTAAACAATAGACATTTATTCTCTTACAGTTCTGGAAGTTGGAAGTCCAAGATCAAGGTGTGTGCAGAGCTGGTTTCTCCTTGGCCTGCAGACAGCCGTCTTCTCCCTGTGCTCACGTGGTGGTCCCTCTGTGTCCTCATCTCCTCTTCTGATAAGGACGCCAGTCAGACTGGATTAAGGCCAACCCATATGACCTCTTTAAAACTTAATTACCTCCTGGTTCCTCAAAAAGTTGAAAATAGAACTGCAATTGATCCAGCAATGCCGCTTCTGTGTATACAAAGGAATTGAAATCATTATCTTGAAGCGCTATCTGCACCATGTTCCCTGCAGCATTTTTACAATAGCCAAGACATGGAAACAACCTAAGTGTTCATCAATGGATGAGTGGATAAAGAAAATGTGATATTTGGAATATACATATAATGAAATATTATTCAGCCATAAAAAAGAAGGCCATTCTGCCAGTTGCAATAACGTGAATGAATCTGGAGGACATTTTGCTAACTGAAATAAGTCAGAGAAAGAGAAATACAGTACTGTATGATATCACTTATATGTGGAATCCAAAATCATCAAACTTGGGACTTCCCTGGTGGTCCAGTGCATAAGACTCTGTGCTCCCAATGCAGCGGGCCCGGGTTTAATCCCTTGTCGGGGAACTAGATCCCGCGTGCATGCCGCAACTAAGAAGTCCGCATGTGGCAACGAAGATCTCGCACGCCACAACTAAGACCCAGCGCAGCCTAAGTAAGTAAGTAAGTAAATAAATAAATAAATACTAACAAAAAAAAAATCATCAAACTCATAGGAAGAGAGTAGAATGGTGGTTGCCAGGGGCTGGGCTTGGGGGAAATGGGGAGCTGTTGGTCAAAGGGTACAAACTTCCAGTTATATGGTAGGTAAGTTCCAGGGATCTAATGTACAGCTCAGTGACTATAGTTAGCAAGTATCGTGTATGTGCAGGTTGCTAAGAGTAGATCTTAACTGTTCTCACCATAACAACAACAACGACAACAAAATGGTGATTATATGAGGTGAAGGATGTATTATCTAACCTTATTATGGCTTGCAATAGGCATGTGTATGAAATCATCACACTGTACACCTTAATGTTGTAAAAATTAAGAAAGAGAAACCTCATTTAAAATGGAGTCAGTGGGAATTCCCTGGCGGTCCAGTAGTTAGGGCTTCGCACTTTCACTGCAGAGGGCTTGGGTTCAATCCCTGGTCGGGGAACTAAGATCCTGCAAGCCGCATGGTGTGGCCAAAAAAAAAAAGAGTCAGGAGGCCAGAAGAGGGAGCAAGCATGCCCTACTGAACTACATTAATTGCAGACCCGATAGAAAAAGAGTACCTTGCATCTACAAAGAAGAAGGTTACTACTTTACTACCCAGCAGGAGGAAGAATTTCTCCTTGCCCAGACAACAGCCCAGCCAATAAGAGTCTGTCACAACTCAGCCAATGAAAGACCACTTACATGTCCAACTCCCAGTTTCCACCAATGGGTTCTTTGCTCAGACTAGCCCCTTCCATCTCCTCCTTCTCAAGAGTTTTCCCTCCTTTGTTCTCCAGACTTGCCTGTGGTTAGCCATAGATTACACGTCCCAAATTGCAATTTTTTGCCGTTCCCAAATAAACCCATTTTGATGGTCTCTTTTATTGTTTTAGTCAACAGTGTACAATTAAGGTGTACATTATATGTCAATTATATGTTCTATATCAATTATATCTAAATATATGTCAGTTATACCTCAATAAAGCTTCGGAAAAAATGACCCCTTCAAAGTCCCTACCTCCAAATACAGCCCCATTCAGAGGTACAGGGAGTTGAGGCATCAACATGTGAAGTTTAGGGGAACACGATTCAGCCCTTAATAGATACCGTGCTCTGTGCTAAGGCCCTTAGGGGTGGTGTGGAGCAGAGCCAGCGGGGTCCCTGCCCTCTGGTGGGACAAATGTCACAAAAGGGGAAGGACGGGAGCTGTGGAAGCACAGTAAGGAGAACTGCCTTGCCCGGCGCGGGGCGATATCCCAGGAAAACCGAACTCATGCAAAGCATTTGCGGAATGGCATAATTTGACCTTAGAAAGTTGGACATTCTGGAAGTGAATATGTGTCAGATGAGGAAGGAACACGCTTTCTGTTTTCCCACGAGAAGTGCAGCAAACTTCCCCTCCAACAAATGCAGAGTGCGTAAGGCTGGCAGGAAACGTATTCATTAATGTGTTTCATCAAAGTTGCCTCGGGGTCCTAAAATTGTAATGATCATCTCAGTTACGTAAGATGGTTGTATGGTTACTTTGAGTAACTTTCAGATTGGGGTATAATTTACTTACCGTGTGGTTGTGTGTATTTACACCCAGTGGAATGCCCAGATGGCAAATGTATACAATTCTGCCAGTTACGATGACCCCGTCGCCCCTCCCCCGCCCCGGGCAGAAGTGACCATTGCTCTGTTTTCATCCCTACAGGGACGCTGCCGTCCTAGAACCTCACAGGCTCGGTCTTCTTCTGCACGTGCACCTTTGTGTCTGCTTTTTCCGTCAGTTCGCTCCGAGACCGGCCACCGTCCTGCACTCCTCAGTGGTCCATTCCTTTCGTTGCTGAGTGTATTCCGTGTGTGGATGGACCACAGTTTGTTCACCTGTCGACTGACACCTGGGTGTGCCAGGTTTTGGCTCTGATGAGGGCAGCCGCTCTGAACGTTCTCGTCTAAGGCTTTTTCTGTACATTCGTGGTCATTTGTTGTGGATCAGTGCCTAGGAGTGGAATGGCTATCTGATGGTAGGGTAGATGAATGTTAAACTTCTGAGCAAACCAGCAGCTTTCCAAAGTGTTTGGGAAAACACTTTTTTGTTTTTGTTTTTTTTACATTTTGGCCGCGCCCCGCGGCATATGGGATCTTAGTTCCCCGACCAGGGGTCGAACCCTTGCCGCCTGCAGTGGAAGCACAGAGTCTTAACCACTGGACCGCCAGGGAAGTCCCTGGAAAAACACGTTTTATCAAACAACGTTATCAAATCACTTACTTGTCTTTTATCCATGTATTGACCTGAGACCACTGTGAGCTCGTGTACAATGGGGCTGTGTTATTGGTGCAAAGAAGAGAGGGCACCTTATTATAATTACTCAGACCCTCACAACATCTGATACTGAGAAAAAGGGGGGCTGTGCGTCCTAACCCAACCCAGAGGACAGAGCCTCCCATCCCTGGGCCACACGGGAGTGAGGAAGCTGGTGCCGGGGAAGAATGATTTCCCCTCCAAACTGGTGTCTTTTCACCTTGTGTAACACCTGCAGACACTCAAAGACATCGCCTGGGGCTGCCTCCCCAAGATTTTGTCCCGAGATCAAAGGAAAGAACACCGCGTATTCGGGTGGAGAATTCAGCAGCTACCACGTAACGCAGCGGCTTTGTGCAGCTCGTCATTTATGCGGGGTGAGCTTGCCGAGCCAGGGGCGCAGCTTTCCATGCGGAATGAAATGGTTTCTTTGGAAAACGCCTGCTCTGGTTGATGGCCCGAAGCGCGCATCCCTCTGCCGTAGCAGGATGGGCATCTGGTCAGGAGAAGCACAGTATCCCCGGGGGCAGGGAGAAGAGCTGGGGCCCACCTCCTCTTTCCTTAAGAACTCACCCTGCCTTCGGCCTCTCCCTTCGCCCCTCTTGCTCTGTCGAGGAGGGAAATAATTCTTGGGAAACGCCAAGATGAGCTTCTGCGGGCGCGTCTCACCTGCAGCCCTGCTGCCCGAGGAAGCTGGTCCGCACGCATGCCCCTGACATCTTTCAAACCACTGAAGGCTGTTCTCGGCGCTGTTTGGAAAAGTTCGCTGGCAGGTGTGCAGCCACACACCCGATCTGTGGCCCTTTCACCCAACATGCTGCCACATGAGTTTGGGACTCCGTGGTGCAAGCCGGTGACACCGGACCCTGCGGAACCGCCCGGGGCCGGCAGGGCCCATGGGAAGCAAGCCGGGTTGGCAGCGGCCCAATGTCAGTGAACCCAGCTGGCATCCTCAGCTCTAAAAAGCTAGGATTTAGGGCTTCCCTGGTGGCGCAGTGGTTAAGAATCCACCTGCCAACCCAGGAGACACAGGTCCGAGCCCTGGTCTGGGAAGATCCCACATGCCGCGGAGCAGCTAAGCCCGTGAGCCACAACTACTGAAGCCCACGTGCCTAGAGACAGCGCTTCGCAACAAGAGAACCCACCGTAATGAGAAGCCCGCGCACCGCAACAAAGAGTAACCCCCGATCGCCGCAACTAGAGGAAGCCCGCGCGCAGCAATGAAGACCCAATGCAGCCAAAAATAAATAAATAAATAGTTAAAAAAAGAAAAAACCTAGGATTTAAGCCCAGCAGACTCTAGGTCTCTCCATATGTATAATCCCTTCCCTCTCTGAAATGATACCAAAAGACCTGTTATTTTTCTAAACTTACCCCAAACCGTGAAGGGTTAGGAAGCTACCACTCGGCTTCCGGTTGAGCAGAGACCACCGCAGGCTCTCTGCAGCCTCAGCCAGTTGAGAAGCGGCTTCCTAGCCCAGGGGACTCAGGAGGGATGCGGCCAGTGGCTGTCCCACCGAAATGGAGGGCACTGCTGGTTGCGGGGAAGGGCTCGGGGCGCTAGGGTGAATCTGTTGGAGTGTTTGGTTCTGGAAAACCTGTTTAATGCCCGTGGTCTCTCTTCCCTGGGCTGGTTGCATTTTGTGGTCTGAGCAAACTCACGGCTTGGCTTCATGACACGAAAATGTGTGTCAGGGCTTCCCTGGTGGCGCAGTGGTTAAGAATCCGCCTGCCAATGCAGGGGACACGGGTTCGACCCCTGGTCTGGGAAGATCCCACATGCCGCGGAGCGGCTGGGCCCGTGCGCCACAGCTACTGAGCCCGTGCGCCTGTGCTCCGCAACAAGAGAAGCCACCGCGATGACGGGCCCACGCACCGCAACGAAGAGTAGCCCCCACTCGCCACAACTAGAGGAAGCCTGCGCACAGCAACGAAGACCCAACGCAGCCAAAAATAAATAAATAAATAAATAAATAAATAAATAAATCTATTAAAAAACAAAAGAAAATGTGTGTCACCCAGACTGCTGATGTGGCAAAGTGGCTCCTTCCAGCGTTTAAAAGTCAAAATGACGACGACAGAGGCAGAACAAAACAGGCACTGCTCGCTACCGTTCAGCGGCAGTCGGATTTGTTTATTACTAAACGGCTCCAACCGGGCATACAACCATGTGACAATTCACGTGCCATAAAAGGTCTCTGTTTTGAGCGCTTCGGCTCATTGAAATAGCAGATTTTAAAATGTACCCAACACTGGTTTTCAGATGTTTCAAGTTGTAGAAATCAGTGGGTGGAGCTGAAGGCTTAAAGAGAAATATAAAAGTACAGAAAATAGTTTTCAAATCTCTTTGTTTACGGCGTTGGTTTTGCTGGCTGGGGAAAGAACACTACTGTGGCTGCTGGCGTGGACGTGGCCTGCCGGGATCAGCTCTGTCTTTGTCTAAAACAGCTGGATCATCGAATCTCTGGATTTGCCAACGCCAACCCATTTCACTGAAAGGGAAAGGGGAGGTTCAGCCCAGGGCACGGCGGGGAGAGGGGGCAGCCAGGGCTCAGGGCACCCACCTGCCACTCCAACGTGGTTCTCCACAAACCGGATATAGTTCTGGGCCTGTGGGGGCAGATCCTCCCACTTCCTGGCGCCCGTAGTGTCCGCCTTCCACCCAGGCAGCGTCTCATACTCCACCTCCACCTTCTGCAGAATCTCCTGGTTGGCTGGGGACACACAGGGCGGGGGTGAACCACGTGCTGTGGACAGTAGCTCGGCCACGGGGCCGGGACCCCCAGCCTGGGGTCCGCTTGCCCCGGGGCTCAGAGGCGGGAAAGGCAAGCCGCCCTGCTTGGTTTACTCAGGGGGTTGGGGTGGTTCTCGGACACTGGCTGTACCCCTTCCAGCCCAGGGGACATGCCACCCTGGACACGGATTCACTACGCGCTCTGCTGCAACGTCCACAGCGATCATCAGAGGAACTCTGAGGCCCCCGCTTGGAAATTCTAAGGGGATCTAGGGTCCTGAAGTGTCAAGAGGTCCTAAAGGATCTATATCCCCCTCCTCAGCACAGGGACCCCACTTGGCGGGGCCTCCAGGGCTACAGCAGACACCAACCACCCCTTATCGTCAGAAGATGCTGCAAGGGGCCGTCCACTGCAAGGGCCCTGGATGCACTCCAAGTTCGAATGCTCCCCTGAGCCCTCTCGAAGCTCAGGGTCAGTAGGGCTGGGGCACACTGGCCGAGAGGACGCACGGGGCTCCCACAGCCGCCGGTGCTGGCGGGTGTACACACGTGCTGGGGGTGGGGCAGCGGGGGTCAGCTCGCCCATGGCCACTGGTGAGGGTGGGGTCACGTGTCCCCGGTGCCGATGCACAAGTAACTGTGACCCCAGGAAAACAGCACTGCCTTTATGCTTTTTAAAAGAAAGGATGCTTCCTTGGTCACAGAAACTCCAGTTAGAACCTTAAGGAGTCTAACCAAAAATGTATGTTTTCTTAGGTCAAAGTCGTCTTCCTATTTGCCCAGAGCTTTGAGCGTCCAGACCTGACATCGGCTATTTCAGGTGAGTCCCCAGCTCCCGGGAGGTGGGCCTTGACCCCAGGCTCCTGAGGGTCCCCCAGGGTCCCGGGGTCAGGCCGGTCCCTCTGAGCCCTTCCCAGACCATGGATGCCTGGCAACTGCCCCAAGGCCCGGCCAGGCCTCCCATCGGGGTGAGAACCTGCCACAGACAGAATCGGGATGAGTCTCCCAGACACGCACTGACCCCGCGTGTTCAACACGTACACCCTGTCCCCTCGCCCCAGAAACCACGGGTCACGTCTGTTCCCAGGTCCCGCGAGACAGGCCAAGGACAGGCAAGCCGCCGTGCTCGTACCTGGGAAGTAGGGGATCCGCTTCCCGCTGAGCTTGTACGCAATGCCGACTTTAATCTCGTCCAGGACGTCCAGGATGTCCAGCTTCGTTAAGGCCAGCCTGTCCAGAACCACAGCGAGAAGCCGAGTGGCGCTCAGCTACGCCGTCATTTCTCCTGTCGGGCTCCACCCCTCGCTTCTCCTCTACTTGCCAGGAATCGAGAGGAGGATGGAAAAGGCCGCCCATGGCCAGGCTGGAACCCAGCTCCAGCCACCTGGCCCACCTGGCCCTAAGCACCCCGTGGGGACCCCGATCTGGTGGCCTTGTCCTTTCTGCCCTTCTCACGGCCGCGTTGAGGGTCTGGGCATGTGAGCCTTGTGCCCGTCCATGCCCCTCTGACCCGGGAGACCCCGAGCCCGGGCCGAGACCACCGGTGCCCATGACGTCGTCCACCCCTGAGGGTCTCCCGCACCGTCCGCCCAGGGCCAGGGAGCCCAGGCTTCATGCAAGTTTCTCCCTTTCCTTTCCTCATCTCTGCACGGCCAGGCCTCAAGGGCCTCTGGGTGGGTGTCCCTGGGCTTCCCGAGCCCACGTGGGCCACTGTGCGCAGCGCCACTGCCCTGACCCGGGCTGGGCTCTTACCCTCGGGGCCCCGGGAGGCTGCATCTCCCCGTTTTGCACACAAGGACTGCGGGCCGGGGGCCTCCGACCCCGTGTCCTCGGCCACTTCGTCCCTGTGCCTCCCGCGGACGGACGGCCCACACACACCGAGCGCGGCTGTGGTTAACTCGTGGGCCGTGCGCTGAGACAAGCGTGCACCTCGCACCCTGGCCCGTCTTTCTGGGGAGGAAGCAGGAAGTCCTCCGTTCGCATGAAGCCCCTCATTTCCCCGGGCAAGGTCTGAGCCGCCGGAACCACAACCATCACCAAGAGCAGCCCGGCTGCCTGGCTGGTCTCGGGGGCACTGTCGGGGGCCCGCCCTGCCCCCTGGGGGTACTGCTTCGGAGGAGGGGGGCTCCTGCTCCTGGCCCCCTCGGGGTCATCTTCCTGTCCACAGCCTCACAGACCGGGGCCCCAGAGCCGGGGGGACCTGCGGAGGCCCCCGAGGGGCTGTAAACCCAGCTGGCCGCTCTCCAGGACCAGCGCAGGCTGCGTCCTCACGGCCGCCTCTCTGCGGGGTCTCGCAAGCTTCAAGCGTCGCCTCTCCTGCCGGGGGTTTGTTCTGCCCCCTTCTTAGGAGCCCAGTGTCACCCTGGGGGTTTGGGGGAAGTGAAGTGATGGCGTTTGCCGCTGGCACAGCTCGTGGGGGAGCCCCAGCCCTGTCTGTGCTCAGGAGGAGATGCAGGGCTGGACGCAGGGCCAGCTCCAAGGTGCCCCGCGTGGGCCTCCACGTCACCCCACTGTGGCCATGCCGTGGAGAAGGGTCTCCCTCGGGTGACATCACCCTACGTGGGGAGACGGTGGCCCTGAGCCCCGAGGCCCAGCTCCCCTGCTCCCATCATGTCTGGGGACTCAGGGTCGGACCCCGGGGTGGGCGGACCCCGGGCTGGACGGGCACCCGGTGGGCTCAGTAGCAGATGTGCCGCGAGTACCACTTACGCGGTGAATCCGTTGACCATGTGGGCGTATCTGAGGGTCATCAGGTCCAGCCAGCCACAGCGCCTCTTCCTGCCCGTGGTCACGCCCCACTCGTGGCCGCGGCTCTGCAGCAGGTCACCGATCTCCTGCGTGGGGACAGAGAGGGCCCGGTGCCACGGGAAAGGGAGCATGCGCCCGGCTGCCTGGCGCTCACAGTGCCTCCCCTGCCCTCCCCTCCGACCCCCCTGCAGCCCCTGACGATAACCCCCCTCACGCCTGCTTCCCTGGTCCCCGGCACACCTGCCCCAGCTGAGGCCCCACAGGTAGGGCCGCACTGACCAGCACCTACTTCCTGGGCCTCGTGGGCAGGTGCGGGTGGATGGACCCGGCCCTGCAGCTGAGCATCGGGCAGGCGTGTGTTTATTTCTCAGGAGTCCCATCCCTGTCCCTGCGCCTCATTCAAGCCCCTTCCCACTCTGGCTCTCAGACACCTGCCCAGGACAAGAGTCTCGGGTGCTCGCCGGCCATGAGGGCACAAGGCCAGGTGAGAGGAAGGCCGGCGGTGTCCTGAGCTTCCAGAAACACCCACGAGGCTGGAGAGCAGCTTGCCGGGCGGGGTGGGGGGTTGCTTCTGGCCCTGCTCTAGCTTGCCTGAGACCAAACCCAGGCGGACTCAGGCCCTCAAGGACGAAGGTGGCCTGTGTCCCTGAGAACGGAGCAGAGACACAGCTCCCGGTGCCCTTCCCGAGCCGAGGGGCTCCGCTGTGTACGGCCACGGCGCGGCAGCGTCCTGCACCTCATAGCCTCCCCAGGCCCCTCCACCAGGTGCCCACGCCGTCCCGCAGGGCTGGGCACTCACGTTGATCTGCTCGGTGGGGAAGGCGCCGATGCCCACGCGTGTGGTGTAGGCCTTCACCACGCCGTAGACCTCGCCTATGTTCTGCGGGGGGATGCCCAGGCCGGTGCATACGCCGCCCACCGTGCAGTTGGATGACGTCACAAAGGGGTAGGTCCCTGTGAGACAGCCGGTCAGGCCCCCACCCCGCAGATCACCTGGGCCCAGGGGTCCCCCTTGGCAGGGTCTCCAGGGGGACCATCCCGGGGGAGTGGCCGGCATGGGGCACGGTGGGTGTGAGCTGGGGGGAGGGGTTGGACGGTGCGTGCCTCCCCGGCCTGCGCCTTGCGGCCTCGGTGCTGGTGTGTCCCTGGGTCAGGGACAGGGTGGACAGAGGCCCACGTGGGGCAGTTGGGCCCCGCCGGTCTCTCTCGCCCTCCCTCCCTCCCCTCCAGCCCAGCTTCTCCCTTCTCCTCTCTCGGCTGAAGTTAGGGAAACGAGGGCGTTACGTTTCCTGGGCACGGCCGGCAGCGCGGCCATGGAGGCAGGCCGCACCACGCCTGTCTCTGAAAGGCGGGGTTTGTGGGGAAGTGGCCGTGGATGTACCGAAGTCAATGTCGAGGAGGGCTGCGTTGGCGCCTTCCACGAGGATTTTCTTGGGGGCGCCGTGGAGCGCCTCGTACATGAAGTAAACGCCATCTCGGACCATGGGTCGGATCCGCTCAGCGAAGCCCTGGGGGAAGGGGGAAGATGCAGGAACTAGGGTGTCCACCCAGCTCTGGCCTCCTCCCCACAGCCTCTCTTTTCCAGCAAATTCCTGCCCAGCGAGGGGCTCGGTCTGCAGGTGTCCCCGCTCGTCCCGCCCTGTCACATTTACAGCCCCAGAAGAGGGTGGAGGAGCTGGGGTCCCAGCCCTGGAAACTTCCAGAAGGGCTCTGCGCTGACATCCTCCTGTCTCCCGCCTGCCCCTGCCCCAGACATACAGGGTCGGCCTCCGTCCCCCAGCACATCTGGGGCAGTTTCCTCAGAGAGGAGGCGAGGGCCCAGGCCAGCAGGTGAGCCCCTGGCCTGCTGAGAACGGCACCATGAGCACGGCTGGCCAGGAGGCGCCCACGGGAGGCCCGCAGCCCCCAAGCCCAGGCGACCTGTGATAACGCGACAGGTGCACTGCACGGATGTGCACGGACGGTCGGTGGGACGCGGACCCTCGGCGGGCTCGGCCCTGATGCCGAGGTGCCCGGCTGTACCTTGAGCCTTTTGAGTTGACCTTCAACGTCTATTTCCAAAGTGGGGAACATGGACTGGTGCTGATGGGCCAGGTTCTTGAACCTGCAGAAGCGACAACAACTGAGACCCCCGGCCCCCTGGAGCCCTGCGCCCACCTCCCTGGCCAGGCTCCCCTGGGGTCACGGACAGGTCAGGTACCGGGTGGAGAATTCGTCGAAGTCTGACAGGAGGTCACAGATACGGAGGCCCGTGCGGGCCGCTTTGGATGAGTAGGCCGGTCCAATCCCCTTCCTGGTGGTGCCGATGCTAAAAGACAGGCCACAGGCTGTGAACTCGGGTCGCCCAGGCCAGCCTGCCCGGGGCCTGGGGGAGGAGCCTGGGAACACAGGTTCCCCGGCCAGCCCCTCAGGCCTCAGTTTCCAGCCCCAGAAATCAAGGTCGAGCTGGGTGGCATCTGAGGGTCCCTCCCGGCAGCAGCACCCGGGGGTCTGGGACGGCCATGAGAACCACGGGACATCTCACGGGGCCAGCTTCCGGGGACCCGGGGCTGCGGTGGTGGCACGCGGGTCTGAGTCCCAGCCCTGACCCTCCCCTACCCCCCCTGAGGCCCAGTGCCCAGTGGTGCCCTCCCCGGCCTGTCTGCCTTCTGCCCTGGCTTCCCTCTTGCCTGGCACGGCGGCTGCTGCTCCGGGACTGGGACCCAGCTGTGCCCATCCTCTACGCTCTGCCCGCCACAGCCCAGCCAGGCTCAGCACTGCCACCTGCACGTGGCCAAGCCGTGTGCGTGTGCGTGCATGTTTGTGCGTGCATATGCTCCGTGGGAGCGGGCGTGCCCCTGTGTGTGAGCACGCGCAGCGTGTGAGATGTGTGCAGCGCATGCACGTGCGCACACGCGTGTGCCGTGTGAGTGCATGTGGTGCGAGCACATTTGTGTGCAGACATGCGTGCACCGGTGTGTGTGTGTACGTGTGCGCTTGTGGACGAGCGTGTGCACAGTGTGAATGTGGGCAGTGCAGGCGCGTGTGCACGTGTGTGTGAGAGGCGGTACTCTGGTCTGCTGCATGCCTGTCCCGGCTTTGAGAACCGTCCCCGGCCCCTTCTAACAAGTATCTCTGGAGAACCAGTGAACGGCCACCGAGAGCTGGTGGGCAGGACGGGGTGCCGTGACAGAGCTATGGTCAAGGCTGGCTTGCGACCCCAGCAGGGGTGGGGGGCGCAGCAGGCGACAGACAGCACGGGCACTCCGCGGGGTGGAGGCCGGGGAGGACGGCGCGGCCCCGGGGAGAGGCGGCTCACTTGGGCTTCGGGGCCAGCGAGGCCTGGGGTGAACCGACGGGCACCGTCCTCGGGGGCTTCGGGTGGACGCACGCTCCCCACCCCACACGCCCCCAGCTCTCCATCCATGGACTCGAGGGCCACGAGCTGAGCACACGTGCTACTCACTTCTTGCCCTCCTGGGCCTGCCTCTGCACCTCCTGGAGCCCATCCACCGCCTGGTGAAAATCGAACACTGCCGGCCGGGCCGGCGGGGGCACCACGAGCGGGAGAGACAGACGGTTACAGGGCCTCCGGGGATGCACTGGGGTCCCCCGGGCCTCAATCTCCCCATCTGCCAGTGGGGGCAGTGATCCCGACCTGGCACCCCCGGAAGCCCTTGGAGAAGGCCTGGGGGAGCCCCAGGCCATGGTGGGGAGGGGGCGTCATTCACAGGCGGGCAGGGAGGGCCTGAGACTCACCGAGGTGGGCCCGGTCAGAGAGGATGAGCCTCTTCTCCCAGTCCTTCAGGCCTGCAGACACGGCACGTGGTTGGCCACGGGCCACAGAGTCACCTCCAGTCAGCGGCGGGCCCTCCCCATGGTGGCCTCTCTGGGGGGGGGGGGTCCTGGGCCCTCCCCCCAGGGACGTCCACCCACGTGCCCACGGTGAGCCTGTCTCCCCGTGGGGTCTCCGTCCCGGCACCTCCTGGTGCCCGCGTCCCAGGGCCAGGGCCCCACTCGCTCTCTTCATGCCTGCGCTGAGCCCTGAGGCCGAGGCTATGCCTCCTCCACGGCATCTCAGGGCTGCTGTGTCATCATCTTGCCTCTAAACAGTCACTGGGGTCCCACTTGCCCAGATGCCTGGCTGGTGGCCTCGGTCACTGCCTGCCAGCCTCCTGCCCCTGAACAGCCCCCAGAGACCACATTCTTCCCTGCTTGCGTGGTCGGTCCAATGGTCCCCAGTCTCAGCCAGACATCAGGGACATATTCCAGGTTCCAGGGCTCCTTCCTGGACAGCCTGGTCTTTATCTCCCAGTGCCACCTGTCCCCAGTGTCACGAAAGCTCCCCTGCGACACTGAGGCTGTGGCCTGGAGCCAGAGTTTGGGGCCGCTGGACTGCCCGCTCCCAGCTTCCTGCACAGACAGAGCCAGCAGGCCCAGGCAGGGGGCCAGCCGTGGAAGCCGCCCCACCTGCCCACCTGCCGCCGCCCTCAGGAGAAACCACATGGCGAGCCACCCGGCAACTTGGCCGCTGGGAACATGCACGTGTCCTGGGCGGGGCGGGTCTGCGGGGACACGGGCCTACCTTTCTTCTCATTCTTTTCTGCTTCTTCGAACAAGCCTGGTAAGTGGACAACCACTCCGTTGCCTGCAACACAGACACAAGACTGAATCGCATCACGGACGCGGGGGCCTTACGTTTAAAACAGCACAGGGACTTCCCTGGCGGTCCAGCGGTTAAGACTTCACCTTCCAATGCAGGGGGTGCGGGTTCAATCCCTGGTCAGGGAGCTAAGATCCCACATGCTTCATAACCAAAAAACCAAGACATAAAACAGAAGCCATACTGTTAACAAATTCAATAAAGACTTTAAAAGTGGTCCACATAAAAAAAAAAATCTAAAAACAAAAACAGGGACTTCCCTGGTGACCTAGTGGTTAAGAATCCGCCTGCCAATGCAGGGGACACGGGTTCAATCCCTGGTCCGGGAAGATCCCACATGCCGTGGAGCAACTAAGCCCGTGCGCCACAACTACTGAGCCTGCGCTCTAGAGCCCGCAAGTCACAACTACTGAGCCCATGTGCCACAACTACTGAAGCCTGCGTGCCTAGAGCCCTCGCTCCACAACAAGAGAAGCCACCGAAATGAGAAGCCCGCGCACCGCAACGAAGAGTAGCCCCCGCTCGCCGCAACTAGAGGAAGCCTGCGCACAGCAATGAAGACCCAACACAGCCAAAAATAAATTAATTTTAAAAATAAAATAAAATGGCCTATTTTTAAAATAAATAAATAAAAACAAAAACAGCATGAAATTCGCGCTCCCACGTTCATTGCAGCATCGTTCAAAATAGCTAAGATGGGGAAGCAACCCAGGCGTCCATCAACAGGCGGATGGGGTTCATCCACATGATAGGATATTATCCAGCCTTAGAAAGGAAGGTAATTCTGACACAGGTGGTAACATGGATGAACTTCGAGGACACTATATAAAGTGAAATAAGCCAGACGCTCAAGGACACATTCTGTGTGATCCACGTGCATGAGGTCCATAGAGAAGTCAGACTCATGGAGACGGGGGCAGGGGCGGGAGAGGGAAAGGGGGAGTGAGTATTGAATGGGGACAGAGCTTCTGTTTAGGGAGATGACACAGTTCTGCAGACAGATGGTGGTGAAGGCTGCACAACGTGAACGTACTTAACGCTGCCGAACTGCACAATTAAAAATGGCTAAGATGGTCAGTTTATATTATGTACCTTTTATCACAACAAAGAAAACGGTCAAAACAAAACAAAAACCATCATGAAGCACTTACGGAGACAGCAGATCAGTGGTTGTCGGGGGTGAGGGGGAGGGGGGAGGAGAAACCCCTCAGGGGGAGGAAAATGTTCTAGAACTGAATCGCGATGGAGGTACGGTCGTGCCCTCACAGGGGTGAACTTCATGGTACGTACGTTATACCTCAATAAAGCTGTTACGTTTTATTTAAGTGGCATAGAAATGGGAAAGCAGGAGGTGCGGAGAAATGCAGCCTCCAGCCGTTCCTCGGACCCAAGCAGGGCCTCGGGGGAGCCACGCTTCCCCATCCACGTAAAACTGAAGTAGGGTCTACAGAGGGCGGAGGCTGAGGCCAGGGAAGGAAGGCGCTCACCAAGGTCACGAGGTCACCGTGGGCCCAGGCTAAAGCCAACGCTGGCCCCTTCCTCTAAGACCAAAACCAGCTGGGCAGGGCCCCCGCTGCCTTCCTGGGAGGAGCCCGTCCCCTGAGCACCCGGATTGGCCGAGGGAGACGGGACATGGGTCCAGACGGGAGTGACTCAGACCGAGCACAAAAGGTCACCTAAATGCCACGAGTCCTGAAACGGCCGTGACCCGGGCTGGAGGGGCAGCCGTGTGAGTGCCAGCTCGTTCTGCCCTTGCTAAGGGGCTTCCCGCTGCCGTCGCCGTCTGGCCGTGCTGACCGCCAAGCTGAGCCCTTGCCCATGCTCCCCGGTGACTGCTGGCCCCCCCCACCCCCAGCTCCTTGGAGACCGGGCAGAGCGCCCCTGGTCGAGCGGTGCCTCCTTGGCCTCGTTTCCCTCCCGGAGGGGCCTGGGGCCCAGCAACCGAGGCTGGCGCTGAGCAGCTTCCTGCAGCAAAGCCCCAGCCCCTGGGCGTGGGGTCCCGGGTGAGCTGGCGTCCTCGCTCCCTGTCCTCACCCACGGCGGAGGCTCCGGGAGACCCTTTCCTCCTGCTCAGCCTGACTTCCCACTGCCCTGCGGCCCCTCTGCCGCCGTGTCCCTGGGCCCACGTGCAGGGCAGACCCCCTACCAACCTGCCGCGCCACCCCGGCTCCCCAGCTTCCCAGCCAGCGAGGGGGCGGGGCAGATAAGTCACGAGTGTGGGCCTGCCCAGGCGTGGAAAGAGCCAGAAGGAAAAGTACCAGGAGCTGCCAGAGCGTGTCCCGTGGGGGGTGGGCAGCAGAAGGCAACGGGAAGGGGCCGAGGGGAGGCGCCACAGAGGGGCCCGAGCAGGCCAGGGACAGCTTCCCTGCACAGACCCGTCTCCAGCAACGCGGCGGGGAGCCAGGCCCGAGCCCGCTCGCACGCTCACTTGAGGACACGCACAGGAGCACGCACACACGGTACCTGCACGCACGCACGCACACGCTCACGCTCACGCACCTTCGCACGCAGACGCATACACATGCACGCTCGCACGTGCGCTCGCTCACAGACAGGCACACGGGCCTGTACACACACACTGCGGGAGTCTGGGCGCTCAGAGGAGCCTCCCGCACTCTCCCTCCCTCTGGACCAGGCTGGGTGGGGTCCTGGGCTCTGGGAGGGGCTCTGAGGACAGATCCCGGGTCAGAGGCCTCTGCGAGGGCTCCCGCTTGAGGCGGGGACCTTGGACCTTGAACCTCCCGGCCCAGGGCCGAGGCCCCGCTGAGGTTATTCCCTCCTGGCCAGGAGCACCTGGTCCTCACGCTGGGCAGGGCAGGGGGGACGGGGGTCCAGCCCAGCTCTCCGGCTGCATCCAGGCCTCACACCGGGCCCTTGGGCTGGATGACGTCCCAGGTCTCTCCTGCTCACACACTCAGGATCCCAGGCTGGGGTGGGGCGGGGCGGGGCGGGCACTCACCGATGAAGGACATGGCCTTGGTGTTGATGATGCCGCTGGGCAGCAGATGGAAGTCGTACTCCTTGCCGTCCACCACCACGGTGTGGCCCGCATTGTTGCCCCCCTGGGAACAGAAAACAAACTGGCTCAGCACCCAGGAGCCCAGGGGCCTGGACCCACCCTGGGCAGGCCTGCCCGGCAACCGGCCTCGCTGCAGGCAGCTCTAAATGCAGGCGCTCAGGAGTCCCCTCTGGGCTGCCCGGGGTGGTGTCCTGTCCCCCAACGAGTGTGAGGTGCCGTCCATGCTTGGACTTGGGGAGTTTGGTCCAGTGGTCGGCTCTGATGCACGTCTGGGGTGCTGGCTTAGGGCCCTGCTCCTGGGATGGAGTGAAGGGGCCTGGCCAGGGGACCGGGTCCAAGAGAGGGGCTGGCCCACACCCAGGACCGTCACGTGCCACTGCTCCAGGGAGGCTGGCTAGTGCAGCCCCGAAGCTGCGGACACACTCAGAGCCCTGCCTGCCCTGCCCATGAGTCCCTCCGGGGGTTCGTCCTCTGATGCAGGAATGAGGGGCCCAACCATCCCGGGAAGCAAACCCAGGCCCCCATGGCCCTTGCTGCCACACAGCCCGAGCTCTGGGGAAGCAGAGGGCAGGCCAGGCAGCACAGCCCTTCTGGGGCCGGGTGAGGGGACTGGGTGCTGGCATGGGCCAGCAGGGCCAGGGCCCCTCACCCTCTCAGCAGGGACTCTCCCTGGGGCCTGTGTCTCCCATCTAAGAATAAAGAGGGAAAAACCACTCTGCGGCTGTCGGGGCTGAGTCGGGGGAGCCAGGGGAAGGCCCTGCCCTTGAGGGGCACCGGCCTCCAGTCCCAGTTCCGGCCACTAGCGGACAGCGTGGGCCCCAGCACGTGGGTCCCCAGAGCCAGTGAGCAGGGCCCAGGGAGGGGCACATTCTGGCTGGTGCCAGAGGCCGTGGGCCTGCTCTGTGGGGCCCTCTCTGTCCCCAGAGCCTCGGAGCCCAGCCCGGCTCCACCTTCCCAGCTGAATCTCCTGCAGAAGCACACGCCTGTCTGCGGAGGCTCTCCACGGCTGGGCCTCCGTCCTCCACGCCCCGCTGTCCCCCAGCCTTGTGGAGGCGGCCGTGGCTGCTGGCTGTGAGGGCTTCAGCCCCGCCTCCGCAGGGCCCGGCAGGGTGGGGCTCCCCCGATACGAGGCCTCTCCTTGCCCGGTGCAGGCAGGGCTGAATGAGGGCGGCCCCCTCCCGCCAGGAGCACCTACTCCTCAGGCTGGGGATGGATGAAACTTACACATCTCCTGGCCCCCCCCCCCACCCCCACCGAGATGGCCCAGGCTGGGGGCGCAGGCGCCAGGAGACCCGGCCAGGGCCTCTTCCCCCTGGACCTCACCGCACCCCCGGGTAATTTAAGAAGCGGGGCCAGAGCCCAACGTCACCCACAATACCCCTTTCGCCCTGGGGCTCGGCCGCGATCTGTGCCAGACGGCCCCACCACGGCCCGGCCTGGCTAGCAGCCCCTTCCACGGGGGTCCCTAGACACCCTAGCGTTCCACTTGTCAAACGCACGCGGGGAGGCCTGTCTGGCCTGACACGGGGGTTGGGGGACTGGGGTGGGTTTGCCTCTAATTGACTCCTGGGGTCGCTGCGATGCTGCCGTGCATCCCTGAGGCCCCGCTGCACGACGGCGCTGGGTCCCACGGCTCAGCCGCCCCCCGAAGGCCGACAACGGCTGGAGGCCAGACTGCCGCCTCCCCAGGTGCCCCGAGCCAAGTGGTTGGCTGCGGGAACTGAGCGCAGGCTCTGAACAAATGACGCGGAAAGCAGAAGGACAAAGGGCACGACGGGGGGCTGGGGGCCAAGGAGGGGGTGCCCTGTGAGCAAGGGCGGGCAGGCGGTGTCAGGCCATGGGGGGCTCGGATGCAGACTGTGCTGGGGGGTGAACTGGGGGGGCCGCCGCGGAGGGAGACAGGGAAGGGAGCTGATGCTGACGAGGTGGGGGGCGGGGGAGTAGGGCAGTGGGCTCAGCCTTGACCATCTGAGTCACCGTGACTGCTGGGCCCCGGGCTTGGGGGTCAACTGTGCCCCCCCGAGACCTCTGTCCTTGCTCTGCCCTTGCCTCAGTACACGTGCAGTGAGTTCCCTCACGTGAGGGTCTCCGCGGAGTTCACACCCAGGGTCAGGTTTCCCACCGTAGGTGGGTCAGCCCACGGTGCGTGGCCTCCTTTGACAGATGGGTAAACTGAGGTCCCAAGAAAGGAGTTTGCAGCAGAGCCCAAGCTAGACCAGATGGCAGCTTGCAGATGCTCTCCCCGTATGCCAGACATCCCCCCCCAGCCGCATCCTGCCTGCCTTGGTGGGGGTCCAGACGGCCCGCCTCCCTCCCCTGCTCTCGAGTGCCCAGTGCCAACGCCAGCTGGCCTGAGCACACACCACATTTGTTTGGGGTAAACACCAGCGCCTAGGAACAGGCGCAGGCCACTGTGGGCCTGTGGGAGGCAGGTGGCCCTGCCGGCCGCGGGGCCCAGGCGTCAGGTCACAGTCCACTCGCAGGGCCGTGAGCCAGCCCTGGACGCTGAGCCCGGGGTCTGCTGCCCCGCAGGGCGCACCTCCCAGCAGCTCTGCAGAGGTCCAGGTGACCGCCCAGAGAGGCCCCCGTCTGCCCTCTCCTGGCCGCACAGTCAGGGGTGAGGTCGGGGCAGGGACACCCCACCTGCCCTCCTAAGGCCCCAGCCCCGCAGGCCCAGTCCGGCGGCCTCTGCAGGGCCTTCGTTCCTGGGTGGGCAGGTTCTGGAAGCTCCGTGCCCGGGGCCCCGCAAGCGTGAGCTGGAGCTGGCCTCACCCCTCTTCCGTGTCCCGGGGGACGCTCAGGGCTCTGCCAGCCTCCAGGTTCTCCCAGCCTCCAGGTTCTGCCAGCCTCCAGGTTCTCCCCTCGTGACGCAGCTTTGGGTCAGGCGCAGCTCTGAGCGCCCAGGGAGCTGAAGCCACCCCTGTGGCCTGGCCGGTTACTCAAACTCCCCGGTGGGCGCTCCTGCCGGTTGCTTCCCTGGCCGCAGGGATCTAAGAAAGGGGGGCTCTCGCTCAGGGACACAGGAACTCTAAGAAAGGGGGGCTCTCGCTCAGGGACACAGGAACGGGGCCAAGGCCAACCCACTGGGGTATCTGACCAGCCCCGACCCCACCTGCCTCTGCAGGTGTCCTTCCAGCCCACCCTCTCTGGGGGCAGAGGTTGAGTGCGGGGCGACTGTCTCCGAGGCCCTGAAGCTGCTCCCATGCCGCAGGGTGTGGCCACGGGCGGGGGAGGAGGCCTCTGGGCAGCGGCAGGAGCTGCGGGTGTTATCAGCGAGGGGCCGGCTCTCCCTCCAGCTGGAGCCCCTTGTGAACTGCCCCCACCCCCAGCAGGGTCGGGGTGAAACCATGGAGTGCACGCACCCAGGCCGCCCTCAGCTCCCTGTGTGTCTGCTCTGCTGGCGGGCTCCTGCCGTTCATTCGTTCACCCACTCATTCACTCATCCCAAACTGAGCTACTCTGTCCCATGAGGCACTGGGGTGAGGCCTGGAGGGAGGAGGGCGCGGGGGACTGGGCGACCCTGCGGAGGCCCTCCCCCTGGAGCACTGCTGGGGGGCCGGTGTCATCGGAGGGTGTACATGTGGAAGGGGGCTGCTTCTGGAACAACACCAGGTATTTTCCCCACTCTCCCTCCCCCTCGGAGGCTCCTGGACTAGCCTGGGGCTCCAGGTGAGGCATTTCCCAGTTGCCCTCCCAGGAAGAGGGGACCCAGAGCACCAACAAGCCGCAGGACGCGGCCCCCAACGAGTGAGACTACCGTGCCCATCGCCACAGCTCCCTGGGGACTGACGGCGGCGCTCCCCCGGGGAAACCCGCCCGCGCCCTTGTGCCAAGCCGAGCTGTCTTACTGCCCTTGGAAGGAGGGGCATCTGAAACCCTGCCCAGTGCGTGCGAAGGCCTCGGGGTCCTGGGCGGGGGCCCAAAGCCTGACGAAGGCAACTCTGGGAATGGAAGGAGGGCTGGCACCGAGGCCTGACGGCCAGGCCAGGTGTGTGAGCTCTTAGGCTCCTATCTGGACCACGGAGGCGGGCGGAGGGGGATGGCAAACAGCAGGAAGGACGCTCAGCAGACATGGAAAGCCGGAGCCCAGGGGAAGGGCGGGGACTCCCAGGGAGTGAGCGGAGCCCTCGGCCGTCCGTGCAAAGAGCAGAGGGGGTATGAGGCGCCAGCGCGGGGAGGCCGCTGACGGATGGGCGCTGGGGTCTCTGCCGCAGCGCTGTGGCAGGAGCTGAACCAGAGAGAGGAAAGCGGGAGGCTGCGCGGCCAGCCCTGAGCCCAGGGGGCTGGGCTGCGAATGAGGAGAGAAGGGAGCCAGCCCTGGGGCAGACCGGGGGCGCAGGCTGCAGAAGGGTTGCTGCTGGTGAAGGGCAGGGCTGCGCACCCTCCATTCGGGGAGAGGGGAGGCTGCCAGGAAAGGGGGCCTAGAGTCAAAGAAAACAGCAGGAGGAGCCTAAGGCCTGAGTCTCTGGACCATAAGGAAGGTCTTGGGGGTCTTGGGGTGCTTGCTGACCACAGGCCCCAAACCACTGAGATGGGAAGAAACGAGGATGGCCGCTGGGGGCATGGGTGGCTCTGGCCCCAGGCCGCCTCTGGGCAGGAGGAAAGTGAGTCCAGGTGAGCCAGGTGGACAAAGGCCACCAAAGGGCTTCCCACTTGTACCAGAGCCAAGACGGAAGACAGGCCTGCTGGTGGCAGAGGGTGAGCAGAGGCAAGACCAGAGCCGGGGACCAGGGCAGCCACGGGGGTAGCAGCTGCCACTCAGGATGGCCCCAGGCCCAGGTGACAGGCCAGGGGACCCTTCCGGCCACTGGGGCCGGCTGGCTTTAGCCCTTCTAGGCAGCCACCCAGACGGGCCCCAGCCCAGCCCAGCCCACCCCCTGCACGCGACCCCACCGACAGCTTCCCTGGCCCCTCGCTCCCGAGCTCGGACCAGCTCCTGGGGTCAAGGTGCAGTGTGACGGCGAAGACCCTGGGCTTCACGCATACACGCTCTAAGTAAAAGCAGCCTTCCCGGGGCAGGGGCTGGACCCTCCCCGTGCCAGCCCGACGCCCAGCGCTGTTGCCATGCGGGTGTGGCACACGTGAGGGCCCATAAGCGCTACTTATTCCAACTGCTCAACTCCTCTGAGGCCCCGCCTCACCAGCTTGTTTGGAGGCTGGAGAGGAGAAACCCCAGCGGGCTCCCAGGACAGCTGGGAATTATTCCCACATGTTGCAGAGCAGAGACCTGCAGGTGGAAATGATGTCAGTTGATGTCAGTTGATGTCAGTTGGAGAATATGGGTGGGGGAGAGGGTGACTAGGGGGCCCCCCAGGCGGTTGGGGGGTCCAGCCTGCTCTGCCCTTGGCTGGTCCTGTCCAGCGATGGAAGAGGGCAGGGCCTGGCCTGCTGACCCAGGTGGTAGAGCAGGGAGGGCCTCATTCCAGAACCATCTCCACAGCCAGGACATCCCGGTGGCTTCAAGATGAGGGCTCTCACGGGTACCTGCAAAGCCCCAAGGTCACTTCGAGGAGGGGAGACGGCCACAGGCGGGTGGGCGAGGCTGACCAGAGCTGGCAGGTCACACGGAGAGCCCTGGGCATCATTGCTGGAGCAGACAGGCCCCAGGAGGGGATGCCCTGAGCTGGGGAGGGAGGAGAGTGGACATGGACCACGCGCCCGGCTGCAGGGTCCAGGGGAGAGGAGCGGACTTGCTCGCCGTGGCTTAGGGCAGAGAGAGGGTGGGAGACTTCTCGCCACCCCAGGAAGCACCTTCCAGGAACCCACTGTCTGCGTCAGGCAGGAGTGGTCCGGATGGCAGCGTCTTCCCCAGGCCCGGCACGTTGGTCTCCCCTGGGGCGCCGGAGCCCCAGGCCGCCTGGCGGGAGCTCAGGAATGAGGCCACAGAGCCAGGGAGGAGGAGCTCAGAGGGCGCCCCTTCCTCACTTTTGGCGGCGTTCCCGCCCGTGGCTGCAAACCCTGGCAGCGCCAATGCACGCACCCCAAAGCTGACCCCTCTGCACCCCGAGCTGTAGGTCAGCCCATGGCAGCAAGCATGGCACGGGGCCCCAAGGGACTGCCCAGTGGCAGTCAGGACAGACGGGGTGCAGAGAGCAGCCCGCAGCCGGCAGAGGCCCCGCCCTGGGCCCTCAGGGGACGGAGCTTGTGTCTGGCCTCCTGGCTGGCACTGCCAGCCACGGGGTCGCCCCGGCCGTAAGTCCGAGGCTCCCCCCTCTCTTCCTTGTCCCTGCTCTGCCTGCCGTCAGGACCTGGCCCGCTGTCCTGCCCTGGCCTCTGCCTCTGCTTGGCTGACCCTCCAGGGCCACCCCTCTCAGAGGAGCCTTGCTGGCTCCCACCCTGGGCTCTGGGCACTCAGCCTCCTCGGCGTGCACTGACCCCTTGTGGTCAGCCAGCCCTGTCCCAGACCCAGACAGAACCAGGAAGGGAGGGTGTCTCCGTGGCCCTCAAACCACTGGGAAGCTGGGGTCCCTGCCCCCCACACTGCAGGGCCCAGTGTCACACCCACGGCACACCCCACCCCCTGAGGATCCGGTGTCCCCAACTCAGCGACTTGTATTTATAGCTCTGCCCCTGGCCCACTGCCCTGGGGGGTGGGGCTGGTGGGGAAGGCGGGGTCCCTGGGGGAGGCAGTGGGGGAGGGAAGCGTGTGCTCCCACGAGTGGCAGGGGGCTGTGAGCGGGTGGTGTGTGCGTGTGAGGGGGCGGGGGTGGCGGCTGGGAAGGGTGTCGCGGGAGGGGAGGCGTCCAAGAGGCGTGTCCCAGGAGGGCTGGAGGGCAGGGAGGACAGGGTCCGTCTGGGTCCGAGGGGAGGGGAGGGGGGCTCGCTGGGCGGGTGGGGGAGGGACCCGGCGCCCGGCCCGCACCTGGAAGCGGCTGATGATGTCGGCGTCCGTGGCCAGCAGGTCCACCACCTTGCCTTTGCCCTCGTCCCCCCACTGCGCGCCCAGCACCACGGTCACCCGGGAGCCGGTGGTCGCCGCCTCGTGCTGCAGCCGCCCCCGCTTGACGCCGCCTGCGGCGGGGGGCCGGTCGTTGGAGGCTCGGGTCCCCGACATGCTGGCTCAACTGTTCCGCTGCGCTGGGCCGCCCGAGAGCCCGCCGCACCAGGGCGCCGCGCCATTAAAAGGAACCGGCCGGGGGCGGGGGGCGGGGCCGGGGGCGGGCTCTCGGGCGCCGTGACGCGCCGCCGTGACCTCCAGGCCGCCGGGTCCCGCCCCCGCAACCACCCGGAACCGGGTGGGGCCGCGGGCCGGGCCAGGTTTGGCGGGGGCGCAAGGCCCGACGGCGCACTACGGGGTCCCTCCACGCGGCCAGGCCGGGGGAGCCCCGGGAATGCTCTTGGGGGCTATCGCGCTCGCCTTCCCCGAGGCGAGGCCTGGACGCCGCGACCCAGCCCGCCGGCCACGCTAGGTCCAGGACCTCGGCGTTCCAGAAACCGCGGGGGTCCCCTCCAGGGCGGGAGTGCGGTTTGCCAAAGGGGAGCTGCGTCTTTGCGCCCCACTCGGGGTGTACGGGGTGCGCACCTGCCCCGCGGTGAACCCGGGTTCTCCAGACTGGCGCGGGCGCCCTCTGGTGGGCGCAGAGAGAGGACAGAGTGTCTCCCCCACCAACGTCCCCCCTCCCCTCGCCCTCCCATATGGGCAGGGGCCCCGGCGTCTGGCACTGGGCACCCTGGTATCACAGGCGGGCTAAATCCAGGAGCCCGGCTGCCCTCGGGTCTCAGGGCCCTGAGTCCAGGGAGAAGGGACGGTGCCGTCAGGTCACCTGGTTGGGCACTGGAGCGGCCAGTGATGCACTCCAGCCGCACTGGGCCGGGGTGTCTAAGAGGCCCCACCAGACCTCCTCCCTGCCCCAGCCTGTGCAGGGACTGGGTGCCCAGAGAGGGTGCACCATGGGCTGCTGGGCTCCTGTGTTCCCAGCGGAGTGAACGCCCGCTCTACCCTGCCACATACACACCCTAAGTGGACTTGGGCTTGTACACGACTGGCCCTACGGATCGGAGAAGGGGCGAGGGATGGGCCCCTGGGGGTAGGAGTGTCCTATTAGGCCCCTGCCCCAGAGCTGGGAGCCAGTGCCCCTGGTTCCTTTCCTGGGGGGACTCTCAGTGCAGAGGGGCCTGGAGCCTGTCCACTGGCCTCTGCCCAGGGCTCAGAGAGCCACTGAGCTCCCTGGGCTTCCAAGCCAGAGGCAGGGGACCAGATATTCCCCAGGAGCAAGGGAGTGGACCCTGGGCTTGTCACGGACTCCTGGAGAGTCAGTGCTTCACGCCCCAGCACCGCTGCACCTGCTCTTCCGCCCCCCTCCCCCCACCCCTGCACCCTCCAGCCCCCTGGGCTCCTGGCCAGAGCCCTGGCGCCGACCCTAGGCAGGGCTCTTGGCCCCTCCGTGCCCCAGTCCCTCTTCTCTCACGTGGGGACACCAGGGCTTACAAGCAGGGTGTGAGGCCTCCTTGGATGACAGTGATGGAGCGCGGGTGGGCAGCACCCCCCCCCGCCCTTCCGTGGGCCACCAGCCCCGGGAATCGGCTGCAGCAGGGTCAGGAGGGCCGGGTGCCAGGCTCTGAAGCCACCGCGGGCTGAGGAGGCTGAGGATGGGGCGAACCGTGGGCTGGCCAGGGCGGGCTGTGGCGGGGGGCGGAGTGTTTCAGGGAGTGAGGGCGTGGGAGGCTGGCTGTGTCAACTAGGAGGGGGTGGGATTGTAGCGGGAGGGACCAAAAGCGTTCTGGGAGATTTCTTTGTTGTCTCCGGATGCAGGAGTTGAGCTTTGGGATGGCCCCCAGGAGCCCTGGAGAGGTCACATCAGAGGGGGGCGGTGGCGATGCTTCTGTCCACCACTGGGTGGCGCTGAAGGCCCCAGGCGGGGACTGCTGGCTCCGAGCCCTTCCTGCCGGAGACTGGGGCTCTGGGCCAGCGGGTGTGAGATGGAGGCTCAGAGGGGCCCAGGGGGCACCGTGGGGGTTCGGATGGGCTCTGCAGGGCCAGACGCTGGCCGGGGCACCAACTCCCCCAAGCCCGGGTCTATAAATAGCCAGTAGGCCTGGGGGGAGTCGGGCTTTTCTATAAACAGCCCTGTCCAGGCCCAGCAGCTGGGGCCCTGCCAGTCACATGGCCCAGCCCAAATTAGAACAGCCCCCTGCAGAAGCGCACAGGCTCGGCTGCCCAGGGTTCCCACCTCACGTCATACGTGGTGCCCCAGGACACAGGTGCCCCTGGAACTCGAAGCAGTGCACCGGCAGGAGCGGGAATGGGCGCGGCCGCTTTGGAGAACAGCTTGGCAAATTCTTAAGAAGCTGAACATAAACTTGCCGTATGACCCAGCCATTCTCGTTTCAGGAATCGAACCCTGAGAAACGAAAGCACACAGGCAGCACACACGTGCTCACGGCAGCGCTGCCTCACGTGGAGACCACCGGAGCGTCCACAGGTGAGCGGATGAACAACGTGTGGTCTGGCCACAGAACAGAACATTCTTCAGCCACACGAAAGAAGGGAGTCCTGACACACTACAGCCCGGCTAAATCTCAAAAACATGCTAAACCGTCACAGAAGGCCACTTGTCTGATCCCGCTTCCATGAAATGTCCACGGGAAGCCAATCCGTAGCGACAGGAGGCACTTTAGCGGTTGCTGGGGTTGGGGGAGGGGGAACGGGGAGCGGCTGCCACATCGGGGATGCGGGGACTTTGGGGGCATGATGGAAATATACTAAAAGCGGGTCACGGTGATGACTGCAGTATCTTGTAAATCTGCTGGAATTACATACACTTACAACAGGTGAGGTTTATGTCTGTAAATTACGGCCCCGTAGAGCTGTGCTCATCTCACCACTGTCCTGGACCTTGCCCCGATTCTAGGGGCTCTGTGGGAGCAGGCAGGGCCCCTCAGGCCCACCCCTCCCGCTGTCCCGCCCTCCCCTGATCCGTCCACCTGTCCACCCCTGCACACAGCCACCTATGCGCTAATGTAGCCACACCCCCCACCCATTTACCCACCCTCTCGCCCCCCCGTCTGTCCTTCCCTTCCTCCATCTACCCGTCTGTCCATCCATCATCCATCCATCCATCCACCCACCCGCATCGTCACAGCCACTGTGATCAAACCACACCCACCCACGGCTTCTGAATACAACACGGGCACGTGCTGGGCAAGCTTTGCTCTTTATTGGCCAAAGTTCCTCCAGTCTCAGCAGCACACAGCGGGGGATGGGGAGGATGGGGGGTGGCGAGCGCAGTGTGGGCAGGGGCGCCACGGGGTCAGAGACGGGAGCCCCTCTGGCTAGATCCGTCCGGTCCCCTAGGCCTGGATCCCGGCCTCCCCTCAGCCCAGCCGGGTCTGGAGGTGGAAGCAGCAGCTCGCAGGGCGGGTTGTGCTGTCCATGAGGGGACCAGGTCCTGGCTGTGGCCACAAGGGCAGACCCCTCCCTGCCTCAGGGCTGGACATGCTAGGATGCGTGTCACCTCCATGGGGTCCCCCCCCCTTCTGAGTAGAGAGACGCTGGCCCTCCCATGCACTGTCAGACAGCCTGCCTCTACCCAAAGGCCCTGGGGTCCTCTCACCCACCTACCTATCCCCGACTGGGCCACCACAGAACTGTGGAAACGCATAAACAATCCCATTCCAGTGAAACACGACTGCTTCAGACCAACTGAGTGGGCTGAGGGGCTGAGCTGTGGTGCCGGGGCTCCAGCGCCCCCACCCGCCCCGGCTAACCGCAGCTGCAGGGGGAGGGGGTCTGTGAGGGCCTGTCCCCAGAAGCAGCTGGGTGCCGGGTGACAAGCTCAGTGGTGCTGGACCCGCAGCCACCGGACCCTGCCCCCTGCAGGCTGCGGGCGGGCGCCGTGGTGCATGCGGTGTGGGGTCGGGGCTGGGCATCGGCGTTTAGAAAGCAAACCGCGAGGGGCTGGGGGCATTCAGGCAGGCCAGGAAGGCGCCAGGCAGGCCGGGCCCCAGTGCCCGTTGGGGTCCCAGCCGCAAGCCCCTGCCAGGGCTCCGGGAGACCGCAGCACTGGCTGGGTAAGGCACAGGGTTTCGGTTTCCCGGGGGCCGGTCCCAGCCTGGCCCCGGAGGAGCCCCGCTCGGCAGCACGTCCAGCGGTCCTGCTGTGGGTCCTCTCACTTGGTTCTGGGCCGGGGCCTGAGGCCTGCGGGGAGGGAGAGGAAAGAACTCGGTCAGGAGCAGCCTTGCTGTGGGCGGTGGCAGGGGGCCCGCACCGGGTCCCCAGGCTCCTGCTGCCCCCTGCTGCCCCCTGCCCAGTGGGCTGCACCACGTGTCCCCAGGTCCACTCGGACGGCAGGCCCTTTCTCTGGAGCAGCGAGGCTCACACAGGAAGCAGGTGACTGCTGCCCCCGTCCACCTGTCCAGACCGGGTTTCACAAAGCACATTTCATCACCAGGCGGGCGGGGTCTCCCCAGGTCTCACTCCGTCTGTACTCACGGGTCCCCACTGTCACCAGCTCTCCCTGGAGGCCCCAGTCACTTCCCCACCGGCCCCTCATGTGGATGCCTCCTGCCGTGTCTTTCTGCAGCTCCGTCCTCAGGGCACCGGGCCCTACACCTGTGGCTCCTGCCCCAGGCCGGCCCTGCGCCCACCCAGTGCCCTCCATGCTCTCTAGTCCCGGGGCCCTCGCCTGGCTGTTGCCCCCAGATGCCCTGCGCCCACGGCACCCCGGAGCCAGGCGGCAGCGTGGAGCTCGGGGACCAGAGCTCAAAAGAGATGGGGCAGGAGTAGAGGATCAGAGTCCCCCACACTGTGGCTGCAGGCCCAGGAGGGACAGTCAGGTGGGCCTGGGCCGGGCCGGGGCGGGCAGAGGGAGCGGGGGCGGGGCTGCACCCAGGAAAGGACCAGAGGAGCGGGCGGAGGCGCCCTGACGCCACTCCTCCCACTCTTGCCGTGGCCACGCGAGCACTGCAGCAGAGGACGGAACACACCACCCACGCTCGACACTTGCACGATTGAAAGATGGCACGACAGAACAGAAATGCTGGTGCAAACTGGGGGCCGTCACTCCGGGCATCACCCACCTGCTGCTTACTAATCAGAGGGAAAACACTCCTTGTGCAGCGGGGCTCTGCCACAACCACCACCGTAACACGTCTGGGTCGGCGTCAATGCCACCGACGCCGGGACAGACAGGCCCCTGAGCCCCTCCCGCGATGCTCTGGGGAGGACTCACGTCACGGGTGTAGGATTCCTGCCTTAAATGCAACCTGGACCCAGGTGGGGGACAAACAGGACACCTCCAAAGTGACTTCGTGTCTGCGGTGTTATGCAAGACAAAAGGGGCTGGACGTGTGGTCCTGGGCAGGACTTTGTTTCCAGAAAAGCAAAGCAACGACTATGACAGGTAGACTGGGACCAGGGGTCACCCCGGCCGGGGCTGCAGGTAAAAACAGCTCGGTGTCTGGGTGCGCGGGAGAATGGCCCTGACCTGGGGGCCCCGGGGACAAACCCCGGCACAAAGTATCCTGATGGCTATAAGCAACCCTCACATCGGTCCGTAAAGCTGTGGGGGGTGGGGGAGCAATGCAGCAGACGTCAGCAATTCTCCTATGTTTTCCACATTTTTGTAATTTCAGGGTAAAGGGTAGGTGCTGTTCATTGGGACCTCCTCACAAATTTCCTGTCGAGTTGAAGTTTTTCTCCAAATAAGAAGTTGGGGAGACAAGGAGGATAGGGGTTCTTCCTCCCGTCCTAACACTGGGATGACAGGGCCCACGAGCCTGCAGACTGGGAGCCCCAGGCCTGGCCGGGGGCGGGGGGGGACTGGGGGAGCGCAGACCCTGCACCGGGCACAGCGGTCTTTCACCAGACAGTGGCCACACATGGTTGCTGTCCCCGAACGCATGGACTGCACACTCCAATGTCCCCCACACCTAGGGCCAGCAGCTGGGGCTGCAAGGACAAATCCTGGCCCCGAGGGACAGGCGGGTGCCCTCGTGAAAGCAGACAGCCCAGCTCAGCACCCCCCGGGGGGCAACCCCCCGCAGCGCAGGGTGAAGGCTGAGCCCCGCAGCAAGGCTGAACTAGGTCACAGCTGCACTGGACCACACCCCTGCCCTGGGCTCCGGCACCAGCCCGACCTCACCTCGATGCCCTGGCCAAGCCCCGGGCACATCGGGCAGCAGGTGTGTGAGGAACAGAGGGCGCCCCCCCACACACAGGGCTCCCACCCAGGCGGGGCTCCGGTGCCCTGCACCAGATCACGGCCCACAGCACAGGCCGGGATGCCATGGGGACCCAGGCCCGTCACTCCGGTTGCAGCTGTGAGCCTCGGCAAAGACCCTGACTGTCCCACCCCATCGCGGGAGTCCCAGGAGGTGCCCACAGACCCACCCGCTGCCTCCAGGGAGAGGACGCCTGTGCATCCCCACAGGGGCCGGTGGCCTGCCTGTCCCTGGCAGCGGTCTCCAGGGTCTTCCCTGTCCCTCAACGGTCTCCCTGGGGACACGTGTGGCTGGAGCCAGGGCCAGAGGAGGGCCGGGTGCCCTGTGGATAGACTTGGGGGAAGCGAAGCCTGGCGGCCGGGAGTTAGCACGAGGCTCCGGCAGGGCGACCTCAGCCTGGTGGCCGGGCCGAGGGCCACGCCGTCCCCACCCTCTGGGCCCTGGAGCCCTGCTCCCCAAGGGCATCCTGGCTGGCCCTGTCCACCCCGTCGGCCCGGCGGAGGCTCTGAGGCCGCACCTCCCCCAACTAGGCGAGGCACAGCTCCCGCCCTTCTCCGAGAGGGAGGGGAAGCCGGGCACCGCGGCCCGGGGGACGCTGGCTGGAGGGCTGGGGGAGCTGGGTTAGTGTCCAGGAGGGCCGGGCGCGGGCCCTGCCTCTGCTGCCACCGTTAGTGCTGAGCGCCAGGCTGGTACGTACCTTACTGGATCACACAGAGTCTTTTTGTTTTATTATCGTCAGGGTCAAGGGCAACCTCTGCTTCCAAATAAAAGAAACGCGCTCAACAGCTCGCCCCTCGCGAGCGACCCTGAGCTCAGAGCGTGGACGCTGAGCCGGAACACAGTCGCACCCCAGGCCCCTCGCCGCGCCCTGCTGGAGGTGGCCCACGTAAGGCAGGCGTCAGCGGGTTAGAGGTGTGCTGGCTGGACGGTGCCCCCCAAGGCTGCCCCTTCCCGGAGCAGAGGCGCTGCCACCTCCTCTCTGGCAGGACACAGAGATGCCCCGGGAATCGCCCACACTCGGGCGGGGGGGAAGGGGTGGCAGCGGCCGGCCGCAAGGGGAGCTCCAGGGCCCTGGCGTGTGACGAATGAGCTCCAATCACGCGCCAATGCCCGGAGCCCTGCCGACTCGCCTGCCTGGTACTCCTGCTCGGGGTACAAGGAGGGAGGGGGGCCCCAAGTTACCTTCCTGGCTCCTGGAGGGGCGCTTCTTCCTTCGCTTGCCTGTGCCCTTTGACGTCCGGCCCTGGGCCCTGGGGAGGGCGCCAGACCCTGATGAGTCAGTCACAGCCTCCTCGGAGAAGGACCTGTCCAGGGAGGTGTCCAGGGCGGAGTCCGGGGCTGTGTGCTCATCATCTTCGTCTCCGTCCCCGCCACGGCCTGCGGCAGGGAGGCCAGCACCGCGGCCGTGGGCAGCTGCATCCTCTGCGCCCTCGCCTGTGGTGTCAGCCTCGGCCTGGCGGGCGCCCGGAGGGGCCGTGGGTTCCTCCGTGTCTTGGCTCAAACCCGTTGCCTTGGAGAGCTTGTCACTGGAGAAGTTGAGCGGCTTCAGGGCCTGAGTGCCTCCCAGCACCAATGAGGGCTGGGGGCCCAGAGGGTCGTCGGTGGCCAGGACATCACTGGCATCCATGTACCAGGAAGAACGCCTCTCCAGGGGCCCAGGACCACCCTTCTCTGATGAGTCTCCAGTGGGCTGGGGGCTGCTGGGGGCGGCATCAGCGAGACCCCAGCCGCGGGGCTCCTTGGCCACTGCGGCGTCGAGACCAGGCTCCGACGTGGGGAGGCTGGTGCCTCCCACAGGATCCCTGGTGGCTGCTGTGGATGGAGTACCCATCAGTGGAGGGCAGGGGCCCCTCAGTGATCCCCATCCCTAGAGCCTGCCCAAGTCGAATACCACCCACCCTGCAAAGCCCCCCCCCCCGGGAAGCTTTTCCTGGTGGCCGAGTGCGGGTTCCCACAGGGCAGGCCCAGGCCTTGATGTCCATGGTCTGTCCACGGTTGGGGGGGGGGACGCTGGGCCCCGAGACGATGGCACGTCTGCCCCCAGAGTCCCCAAGGAGCCCAAGGCAGCCTTCTCAGGAGTGGAGAGTCCCACCCCGGGGCCTCATGCCTGCCTCCTCCACCACCACAGAGCCCCTCTGAGCCCCAGGGCATCTGTCAGAGGGCCCATTGGCCCGACTCCTCTGCCGGCCTGGGGGCTGGACGGGTGGCCGTCACACCAGCCGGGGAGCCCTCTTGCAGCAGACACACGCGGAAGCATTGTGGGGGTGAGCTGGCCCTTATCTCAGGGCAGCAGGGGAGAGGAGTGGGCTCTCCTGTGAAATCAAGGAGGGCTTCTTGGAGGAAGGGAGGCCCCGGGCTGCAAGGATGGCATAGCGCGGGGGTGGCGGGAAGCAAGTGGTGACAGGGAGGCGGGGGAGGGTCTCACCAGGTGCCTTGTTCCTCGGGGGGTCTGCGGCCGTGTCCCCTCGGCCACGGGCCGTCTTGCGCAGCTGGAAGCCCTTCCTGATGTCAGCCAGCAAGGCGTCGATGACACACACCTCCTCCTGCTTCCCGCCTCCCTGCCTGACTGAGAAGCCCAGAGACGCGGCTCAGAGGGTCCCTGGAGCCCACCCGCGGAATCGCCCCAGAGGAGGGGATGTAGTGCTGCAAGACTTCCAAGGAAGGAGGAGTGGCCATGGCCCAGGCCCGCCCCCCCCCCCCACTGCCTTTGGCACAGCCTCACCAGGCTTCCCGCCCTCACCCCGCAGCCCGCGGGCCTCGTCTTCCTCCGCCAGCTGCTTCCTCCTCTCAGCCCTGGCCGCCCGCTCCTTCCGGTCCCTGTTCTCCTGCGGGACAGATGCGGCCCGTGAGCCCGGCCCCCCATCACCCCCATTCCGCCCGCCCTACCCGGCAATGGCGGGGGCCCACCTTCAGGGCGCGGATGAAGAGGTCCCGGAAGGCCTTCATGGTGCTGAGCGTGTCCTCCAGGGACAGCTGCTGGGCATCCTCACACAGGTAGGTGGCCAGCTCCAGCTGCTTCTGCCTGATGGCCTGGAACACCTCCTCCACCTCCTGGGAGGCCGTGATGCCGGCCTGGGGGCACAGGGGCAGGGTCATGGCCCTGAGGGGGCCCACGCAGGGCACCACCTGCTGTCATAGGGAGATGCCCAGGCTGGAGCCCCAGGGAGGGCGCGGTGGGGCCCATGGCCGCAGGAGGATGGCCACCGGCACAGGCCCTGCCGGCGTTGTGGTCTCTGAGCAGGACCGAGGGTCTGAGCACTGCGGCCGCAGGATCAGGGACCAGGAATAGGGGGCCGCCCTCCCGGAGGGGGGTCTCTTACTCTGGCTCTCTCCTCCCCACGCTCACCTGCCCCCCGCCCAGGGCCCCACCCACCCAGCACCTGCCTGGAGGCGTTGGGAGTACTGCTCCTGAACCTCCGGGATGGAGGAAGACACCTTCCGTTCCATCTCCAGAAGCTTCTTCAGGTTACTGCTGCACTCCGACTGGATGATCTCAAGGTTTATCCTGAAGGAGCCAGAGGGCCGTTAAAGTCAGGGGACGGCTGGTGTCCAGGCTTGCTGGGACAGCGGGGGACCCCTGGACTGCTCACCCTCAGGGACAGGGGGGACCCCCCGACTGCACACCCTCAGGGACAGCAGGGACCCCCGACTGCACACCCTCAGGGACAGTGGGGACCCCCGGACTGCACAGCCTCAGGGACAGTGGGGACCCCCGGACTGCACAGCCTCAGGGACAGCGGGGACCCCAGACTGCACAGCCTCAGGGACAGTGGGACCCTCGGACTGCACAGCCTCAGGGACAGTGGGACCCTCGGACTGCACAGCCTCAGGGACAGCGGGGACCCCAGACTGCACAGCCTCAGGGACAGTGGGACCCTCGGACTGCACATTCACTGGGACAGTGGGACCCCAGATTGCACAGCCACTGGCCGCCAGAAACACGTCAGAGCCTTCAGATGGCCTAAGTGGGTTGGGATGAAGCGCCCAGCCTACAAGGTGCTGCGTCTGTGGCGTCAGGACAGTTACCCCCACGGATCAGCCTGTCCTCGCCTGACCCTCCACAAGGCGCAGCAGCCCCGCGACAAGAGGACCTTCCACGGTGGCACGGTGCCGGGCAGGGCCTGTGCTGGGAGTGTGGACCCTGCAGGTGGATGGCCTGGGCTGCCCTCCCAGAGCTGCACCTGGGCTATGTGACCCCATGGACCCGGCCCTGCTTCCCCAGGCCTCAGTTTCCCTCCTTGTACAGTGGGGTGGCATGGCCTCATCTTGAAGGTTAACCTTGTGAAGAGGTCATGTTAGACCAGCCCCTGGCGTGACCGTAGTCAGGTCGCTCCCCAACATCCTAGGCCTCGGTTTCTTCCTCTAGGTCACACGGGCACAGGCCACGGCGGACGCGAGGTCTTGCCCAGGGTGAGAGTGTCTATCAGGCAGCAGATCCTGGGGGGCCGGGGTGGTGCCGCAACGTGCGACCCAGCCTAGTCCAGCCGCCCCACTGGCTGGGGAGCGGGCAGTGGGGGGCAGGGCAGGAGGTACCTACCCTGCCGCTCGGGAGGGCGGCTCCAGGTCCTGGGGCAGCTGCAGGAGGTCTGGGTGGCTTTCCTCCACCTCCTGCAACACGACGTGTCCGGTGAGACCCGCTGAGGCCACCCTGCAACTCCCCACCCTCAGCAGCTGTGGTTCACGGCCCTCGGAAGACCTCGGCACCCCGGGCCTCCAAGGCCTTCCCTCGGGCCTGGCCGGATTCTGCCGGTTTTGCTCTCCTTGGGGTCTGGGGAGGGACGGTGGCCAGTTGGAGTGGGTGAGGACTGCGGGGGGTGCAGTGGTGTGAAGGGGAGACCGGGGGCTCAGATGGGAGCCCCGAGGGGCTGCGGGCAGAGCGGGGCGTGGGCGCCATCCCGAAGGCCCCCCAGGCCGCGGACACCTCCAGCACGTGGTGCAGCAGCGTGACGCGGCCCTGCTGGGCCTTGGTCTCTGTGAGTTTCAGCAGCGCGCTCATCTTGAAGCCGTCCGCGTCCCCGGTGTGGCTGCCCTGCGAGGGCGGGAAGTGAGCCTCTCGGCCTGGGCCCGGGGCCAGGTGGGGATCAGGGAGCAAGGGCGGGCTGCGTGCTGCCCACTCACGTAGTTGAGGAAGTTCCCGATTTTCAGGATCAGCAGGCAGAAGACGGGCAGCCGGTGGCTGGCGAGCAGGCCTGCAGGATGGCGTCCCTTCACTGCCTCCCCGCACCCCACGCACCCCACCTCCCTGCTAGGCTCCAGGGCACGAGGGAGCGGGCAGGGCAGCGGAAACGTGACTGAAAGCAAGCCTGGAGGCTCCGGAAGCAGGAGCGACATGGGCGCTCACTGAGCCTCACGCCCCCGGGGGCAGGTGACCACTGCCCGTTCTGGGGGCGAGGACAGAGGGGAACCTCTGCCACCTGCAGCCACCCTGGCTCTCAGTCTGTGGCCAAGACGACAGGGGACATCCCCACCCGGCGTGCAACCCCAGCGGAACCGAGCCATGCCTCGGTGGTCAGGCCCGTCCGTGTCCCTGCCCGCTGGCTGGGGACTCCTCGCTCAAGGAAAGCGGTGTGCGTGTGTGTGCGTGTACGTGTGTCGGCGTGGGCATGCGTGAGTGCGTGCACGGCTCAGGCTTCAAGACGGGGCGGTGGTCTACAGGGAGGGGAAGGTTGGCACCCCCAGGGCCTGCCCGCCCCCAGCCGGGTGCCCCACTCACCCTCGCAGGCGGCGAGCAGTAGCTGGGCCTTGGGCCGCACCATGTCCAGCACGACGGCCGTGCCCTCGCACAGCAGCATGCACTCGACCCGGAGCTGGTAGCTGGGGCGGCAGGGCGGGAGCTCAGGGCCTGGGGGCCTCCACCCACCCGCCCTGGGCCCGCAGGGTCCTCTCGGCAGCGCTGGTGGGGGGTGGTCCCACGGCCTGGCCCTGTTCAGCATGCAGCTTCCCGGGCCTGGCACGGGCCCGGGAAGGGCGCTCTGGACAAGTCCCAGGCTGCCGAAGATAAGGGCAGGCGCTCCCCCGCGGGGCACCCCTCGCTCCTAGAACAGGGGCCTTCCCGGGGGTCACACGGGGGGGCCTGGGCCTGCCTGCTGGAGGCCACACAGCCCTGCCCGCTGCCCACCCCCAATGCCGTCGCCGGCCGGGAGGGAGGCCCCGGCCCACAGGGTCCCCTTGGAGGGCCCCGCGGCTAGGGACTGCTCTTCGTGGAACCCTGGGACGCGTCTACACAGCCCTGCTCTGTCCTCTGGGTCTGGGCCCAGCTCCCACCTGTGGGCAGGCCCTCGGGTGCAGGGCCGCCGAGCTCACCAGGGGATGTCCAGCAGGAGTAGGTAGAACTGGTCGGCGCTGGCCAGCCTGGCTCGATCCTCTGTGAAGGAGCGCAGGTGTTCAACCTGCAACAGGAGGCCCCCGCGTGCTCACCCAGGAGACCTGCGGCGGCTCGCTGAGGTGCCCGCTCACCGGGCACAGCTCTGGGTGGAGCTGCAGGCCCCTTGGGCCCCCCTGACACACACCTCTTGGGTCCACTCACCTCGTGCTTCTCGGGAAGGAGCTTGCGGAGCTGCTTGAGAACCTCCACGTCAAACTTGGTGGTGTCCCCAGCCCGGATCATAGCGGTGACCTCCTCGTTGGAGCTGGAGGGGTGAGAGGACGGGGGTGGTCACACGAGGCACCCCTCTTGGCCTCCTCGGGACCCTGCCAGCCTGGGACGGCCCTTGGCCCACGACACCTCTGCTGGTCATGCCCAGGTTGCCTCCCACACCTAGGAGGTCGCAGGGGCCAGGGCTGCGGGGCACAGAGAAGGCAAGCCACCTGCCCGGGGTCACACAGTAATGACGCTGGCGGCTGAATGGAACACTCCCCATCTGCCAGAGCGCCCTCTTCCTCCTCCTTCCAGGGGGCTGCTCAGGACACAGGTGGGCTGGCTCAGCGGTACCCAGTGAGCTCCCGGGCGGAACACCTGCTGCAGGGAAGGACTCAAGGGCTGGGAGGCTGGGCCACGTCCTCGGCCTGGCTTGGCCACCGCCTGTCTGTGGCTTAAAGGGTCCCCACCACTCTCTGGGTCTCATTTTCCCCAGGGAGTCTGGCCTAGTGGTCTTCAGAGCCCCCAGCTGGGGTCCTCTGTGGCTATTACCCGCGCTGTCTCTAGCCCCAGGGATGGCATGTGAACTTCCCAGGGTGGCCTGCAGAGGGCACTGCTGAGCCCAAGATGCGGGGCCGGGTCAGGCGGGGCCTGGGAGTCTGACTGGGGCTTGGCGGGAGGGGCCGGCTCTGCGACACCAGCTGCTCTCAGATCCTCGCAGCTCACCATCTAAACTGCTTCAGGAAGATGTTGAGGTTCAGGCTCTTCTTGGAGTCCAGAAAAGTGATCTGAAAAACATCCCTGACCCATCAGTACCTGGAGGGCAGCCACGGAGCCCTGTCTAAGCCCTGGCCCCTCCCTACCTCCTTGGGCTCCTTCCTGGCTGGGGCCACTGCTTGTTCCTTGGGCTTGGCCACGGGGAAGGAGAAGAGCCGCTCGATGGTGGAGAAGTCAGGCTCCACCATCTCAGTGTCCGGGCTGCTCAGTGACGCCCACATAGAGCTGCGCTCTGCGGGCAAGGGGCCGCCAGTCAGGCTCACACCTACCCCGGGAGTCTGGGGTGCAGGTGGCCCGGGCCTTGGAGGGCTGGCAGGGATGCCCTGCCTGGGGCCCAGCCCAGGGCAAGCATACAGCGGGCACTTAATAAATGCCTGGCAAAGGAAGCCCTCCAGCTGCTGCCATGCCACATATGTGGGTGTGGCTGCACTGGGTGGGGGGGGGATTGCGTCCAGGCTGGCAGGTGACCTGGCCTCTAGCCAGCCTCGGCCTTGACCTCCTCTGAGCCATCAGCACTCAGCCCCTGGGCGGCATCAGAGACACATACTGGCCTGCAGCTGTGCGAGGAGAGGGGCCTCAGAGGTGACCCCTGACCTGTCCCTGCCCCGGCTGCCCCCCATGGCGGCCGAGCCCCTGCCCTCAGAGGGGAGCCGCCTGGGGGCGTGGACTCACCTCGGGCCACGCTGGGACCCCTGACCTGCCCCTGCCCCGGCTGCCCCCCATGGCGGCCGAGCCCCTGCCCTCAGAGGGGAGCCCCCTGGGGGCGTGGACTCACCTCGGGCCACGCTGGACGGCAGCTTCTGCCAATTCAGCTTCTTCATGCGCAGGGTGGGGGGCTGCACCCGCCGGTGGCTGGGGACCCAGGCGGAGCCCAGGCTGTGTGCCACGGTGATCTCCTCCATGCCGCCCGCTGCAGGGGGCCCGGAGGTGCCCGGCAGGGGCGGGGGCGGGGGTGGGCACCCCAGGCCTGGGGGTGGAGGCGGGGGGGGTATGGTCCCACTAGGGCCAGGCAGTGGGGGAGGTGGGGGTGAGGGAAACGCGGCCCCCAGGCTCGGCAGGGGCGGGGGTGGAGGAGGTGGGGGGGGCGGGGGCGGGGGACAGGTTGCGGTGCCAGGGAGGGGGGGTGCAGCTGGGGGCGGGGTGGGCTCCAGCTGCTCCGGGGCTGTGGGCTGTGGCGCCGTCCTGCCACTCTCGCCCTGGACGCTGGCAACGTGCAGGCCGGCGAGGGCTGCCGCTGGCTGCTGGTCCCCGACACCCACTGTCGGGGCACCGGTGTTTTGGGGGGAGCTGCCCCTTCGACTCTGGCTGAGGTTGACCTGGACACCCTTGTGGGCCTTGTCCAGGGAGTGAGGGCGGGGCCGCCCCTTGATGGACAGGAGCCGCTCGACCATCTCCTCCAGGGTGCACTCCTGGGCTGGGGTGGGAACATCCAGGTCAGGGTGGGGGGCATCCGGAAAGGTGCAGCCCCCTCCCTCGGGCAGAGGCGGGTTAAGGACCGAGGCTGGCCCCTTCCCCCCACAGGCTAAGAACCCAGTGTGCCCACCAGGCTGGGGTCAGGGAGGGGGACGCGGGCGGGGGCTACAGGCACGGGGCCCCTGCCCACACCCCATCCCACCCACTCACTGTCACTGGCCAGGAGCACGGCTCGGTTCACCAGGCTCTCCAGGGCCTCCCAGAGCAGCTGGCTGGAGCGGAGGGTGGGCTCCAGATGCAGGAGGCCCTGCAGCACAGACAGCAGGTGGGCGGACACCGGGGAGCAGCTCACCTGGACGGGGTGGGCAAGGAGTACGGGTCACAGCCATCGCCTCCCCAGGAGCGTCCACCCTGTCACCCCTCTAGGCCCCACGGGGGCCCTGGCGATGTGCCTGAGTCAGGGCTCCCTGACGGGCACGCCGGTGACACCTGGGGTCAGGTCAGCGTCGGGGGGCGGTCTGTGCCCTGTGGGATGTGCAGCATCCTGGTCTCCCCCCACTCGAAGCCAGTCGCACCCGTGCTCAGTTGTGACAACAACCCCAGATGTCTCCAGATGTTTCTGGATGCCCCCGGGGACGCTGGCCCCTGGCTGAGAGCTGCTGGGTTCCGTGAAGGGAGCGGCTGAGCTGGACCAGAACCCAGCACCCCGACTCGCTGGTCCCGAAGTCCCCTCGGTACCCCTCACGGTGGCCGGTGGGCTGGGCCCAGGACAGCGCAGCCAGCCTGTCCTCCTGGGTCCTGTGGCCCTGGCTCTGGCCGGAGACAGCCCAGACCCGGCCCCAGGCAGCGGACTCCAGCCTCTGCCTCTCTCCAGCCCCCCAGGCCTCTCAGCTCTGGATGTGGCTCCCGCCGGCCCCAGCAGGGCAGGGTATGGCCAGCACAGGACAGGAGGCCCCTTCCAGCCCTGGGCCCACCGGCCCCTCCCCCAGACAGTCCCGGGAGGGGCTGCCCGCCTGGCCCACCTTGTGGAAGAGGGAGGCGAAGACCTCCTGGTGGCTGCTGACGTCGACGCCCCCGAAGACCCGCAGCAGCTCCTCTTCGTCCTCGGCCTTGGCCTCCCTGAAGGCCTCCAGCTGGATGAGCAGGTCCTCGTCCTCCAGGTCTCTGCGGCGGGAGGGTGGGAGGGGGGCGGGCGGGCTCAGCGGCTGCTCCCCCAGCCTCCCTGCCCCCGACAGGCGCGCACACAGCCCTGAGCAGGGCCCGAGGCCTGCAGGTGGCCGCCGTAGCCAGGGGCAGCCGGCCTCCCCGGTCAGCTCCGCGCCCCTCGGGACAGGAAGCGCGAGTTCTCACACTCGCAGGGACAGACGGAGGGGCCGTGCCGCGGGGGGCATGGAAGGGGGGGCAGGCCCTCCTCTGGGTGCTGGAGGGCGGCACCAAGGCTGCCCCCGAGGCGTCCCCCCGGCCTCTGCGAGCAGGCGTGGGGCTCTGGTCTGAGCGGGGTGCTGTGCGTTCACCGAGCCCAGCACAGGCCCGTCCTCAGCCTGGGCAACGAGCCGCCCCCTCAGCGCCCGGCAGACCTCTGGCGGAGGCCGGCGTAGCCCCAGTCGCACCAGCTGGGGCTCCTACTGCTGGGGTGGCCCCCTGCCCACCTCCCTGGGGGTGGAGGCCCCACCCTGGAGCGTGGTCCTGGCAAGGCCTGGGATGGGCTTCTCAGCTACACGGGTTTCTAGATGTCCGTTTAAATTTGGATTTTAAGTAAATACTGAACGACATTTAGCACAAGTATATCCGTGCGACATGTGGGACGTACTTATACTGACAGAGCGATCTGTTGTCTACCTACGATCCAATTTAACTGGGCGTCCTGTACCGTACCTGGTAACTTAGTCTCTCGGCGCAGCTCCCAAGCCCCTGGGTGGGAAGTTCTGCTTAATGGCCTGTCCAGCAGCGCTAGGAATGGCCAGCTGGGTTCTCCCTGGGACCTGGCCCCAGGAGCGGTGGGCCTGCTGGGGCCACTCCAGGAAGCCCCCTCCCTGCCCATCTGGACGCGCTGCTTGGGACCCAGGGGGAAGGGGGGCCTGGTTCTGGGGAGCAGAGTGGGGACTCACCGCAGCCGCATCAGAACGTCCAGCAGCTGCAGCCCTGGGAACGGACGGGTGCGGTAAGTCTCAGAGGCTGCTGCTCGGGCAGCCCACCCTTGGGTCACCCGCATCTTTGACACCTGCATCTCCACCCTTTCCCTGGGCTCACTCCTACCAGCCAAAGCACCCCGCCCATTCCCTCGGGACACTGGGGATATGGGGCTCTCGGGGGAGACCACACTGGACGCACAGTGGTCCCCAGTAAACGGTCCCTGGCACAGCCAGCAGGGCTGGAACTGGACGTCAGAGGACCCGCCTCCCTCCACTGCCCGGCAGCCTTGCACAGAGAGCCCTCCAGGGCTAATGTCCAGGGGTCCCGGGGCCCTCGGTCCACCGAAGGGAGCAGGTGGGGGCAGGAGGATTCCCGGGCCCACGCAGAGCCTGCCTCTGGGGCCCTGGAGTGGAGGGCACGGGGCGTCTCCCCAGAAGGGGCAGCGCGGGCTGGGCGGCCAGGGCCCCAGTGGCGGGGGTCCGGGCAGGGCTACCGATGAACTCGCTGCGCAGCTGGGCGCGGGCACGGACGTCCTCGGGGCCCAGGATGATGGCGTTGACCACGCTGAGCAGGGTGGCCACGTAGGGCACGTTGTCGCTGTCCGAGAGCTCGTTCATGATGACGCTGAAGCGGTACTGCTGACTGCACACCGTCTGCAGGGCGGACGGGGTCAGCGTGCCCCCAGGCCCCACCCAGGCGCCAGCCACCCACCGCTCACCTTGTAATGGTCCAGGGCGTCCAGGGTCAGGGCGTGGCCCTCGGGCGAGTAGACGCACAGGGCCGCCAGCAGCTCCAGCACCTGCTTCTTGACCATCACGTTGGACGTGTCCAGAGCTGCCAAAGGCAGGGGGCCTCTCAGAGGGGCCCACTGACCCCAGCCCGGGCTTCCCTCCTCTCGCCCTGCCCCCACCCGTGCCCACCGACCCCAGCCCGGGCTTCCCTCCTCCCGCCCTGCCCCCACCCGTGCCCACCGACCCCAGCCCGGGCTTCTCCTCCTCCCGCCCTGCCCCCACCCGTGCCCACCGACCCCAGCCCGGGCTTCTCCTCCTCCCGCCCTGCCCCCACCCGTGCCCACCGACCCCAGCCCGGGCTTCTCCTCCTCCCGCCCTGCCCCCACCCGTGCCCACCGACCCCAGCCCGGGCTTCCCTCCTCCCGCCCTGCCCCCACCCGTGCCCACCGACCCCAGCCCGGGCTTCTCCTCCTCCCGCCCTGCCCCCACCCGTGCCCACCGACCCCAGCCCGGGCTTCTCCTCCCGCCCTGCCCCCACCCGTGCCCACCGACCCCAGCCCAGGCTTCTCCTCCTCCCGCCCTGCCCCCACCTGTGCCCACCGACCCCAGCCCGGGCTTCCCTCCTCCCGCCCTGCCCCCACCCGTGCCCACCGACCCCAGCCCGGGCTTCCCTCCTCCCGCCCTGCCCCCACCCGTGCCCACCGACCCCAGCCCGGGCTCCCACACTTTAGCTGCCAAGTGCCTGGCTGGCGGAGGCCGGGGTGCCCTGTATCAGCCCACCGCCCACAGCAGGCGCTGGCCTCTGCAGACGCACTGACCGTCCCCGGGACCACGGGGAGGGGTGTGGAGGCAGGCACGGCCCCAGTCACCCGGGGTCGACTCCCGCTGGCCCTCAGGTCTAAGGGGGCCCCTGTGGGCTCCGGGCCCAAGGCCAACATTGGCAGCCCTCCCAGGGCTGAGCCCGTGTTTTCTCCAAACTTAGACCAACTGTGTTTACAGCAGACACAGCCTGCGATGCCTGCTTGTCCCCATGTACCCCTGCCTCCCACTGCATTCCCGGAGCTGGGAAAGTTTTGGGGGTGTCTCTCGGCTGGCCCTGCTGAGACTGAGGCACAAAGGACTCTACAGACAGCAACAGCCGGGCCTGGGCCGGGTGGTCTCTGGTTCGCTCGCCCACACAGGCCCTGCCCGGCCCGGAGCCCCGAGCATCGTGGGAGCAGCACAGCCTGGTAGGCAAAGAGCACACAGTGACCACTGTCCACCAAGGGCCACTTGCGGTCTCTCCCAAGGACTGAGTTGGCTGCAGTCCGGGGAGACTTCCTGAAAGAGGTGACAGTGAGCCAGAACTTGAAGGGCGGGCAGGACACGAGGGCACAGCAGCCTGAGCAGGGGGTGGAGACGGGGAGACCGGCGGCTGGGGAAGGAGAAGCCCCAGGTGGCCAGAGCAGGGATGGGGGCGGGGAGGGGGGTGGCGGTGGAGGACAACGCCGTTGGCAGGGGCCGCAGACCTGAAGGGCTGAGGCCGAGGAGCTCGGAGCCCGGCAGAGTGGAAGCGGGCCCCTCAGGTGGACGTGTGTTTCTGACCCAGCTGACTCCAGCTGCCACAGTGTGGACAGGGGCCCGGAGGCCAGAGACCGGGGAGGGGGCAGGGCCCAAACTAGCACAGGGCTAGGTGGAAAAGCAGGGCAAAGGCACAGAACAGAGGGGGCAACTAGGTACAGCTGGTAGAGGATCACGGCTCCAAGGTGACCTGGAGGCTTCAGACTTGGAAAGATGGGAAACTGGTTCCTCCTCCAGGAAGTCCTCCCCGGCTGCCGGGCCAAGCTCTTTCTTCCTGTGCCCCAGCCCTCCCACCGCCTTCCCCAGCCCGAAGCCTCACCCTGGGAGAGCTGGCGCACGTAGGCCTGGTTGCTGAGGATGTACTGGATGCCCTCCTGGGAGTTCATGACGGCGCGCACGCAGCTGATGCAGGTGAGCTGCAGCAGGGCGTCGGCGATGCGGGCCACACCGCGGCCCGACAGGCGCGCCAGGGCCTCGAGCAGGAGGTCCAGGCCGCTCTGCTCCAGGAACTGCACCATCCAGCCCCCGTCGCTGCTCTCCAGCCGCTTGCGAAGCCCCGAGTAGTTGACCACGGAGGGCACCTGCAGCAGCCGGATGCACAGCTCGGGCTCAGCGCTCTCCAGGTTGGCCTCCGTGGGGTCCGAGTCCTGAGGCCCCAGCTTCTCCTTCAGCGCTGCCCACTTGCGCTGCGCGCCCTCCTTCACCGACATCTTGCTGAACTGCGGGGCCAGAGGAGAGGGGTGTCAGCCCGGAGCGCGGCCCCAGGCCCGGAGGAGAGCCACAGCCCAGCTTGGCCCCTGGCTGGTCAGTGGAGGCAACGTCCCCTGCTCCAGGCCTCTACCTGCCAACTGGGACTCATTGCGTTCCTTGCTGATGCCCAGGCCTGCCCGGGGGACACACTACTGGCAAACCCTCATCCCACCAGGGCTGCCACTGCCCACGGGCTTCCCCTGTGCCAGGCTCTGCTTACACCCATCCCGGTCTCGATCATCACGGCAACCAAGGAGGCAGCACCGCTGTCCTCACTGAAGGCACCAGGACCCCAGAAGGCTACACTGGCAGGAATACCACTGACCCAGCGGTGATCAGGCAGCAAAAATGGGGTCTCCGGGGCTCCCTTATCTGGCCCCCAGGGTGCTTCCCCTGCCCAGTGGACAGAATCAGATGGGGACAATAGGGTGGGCGGGGACAATTCCAGACCCTGGTCATTTCTAGCCTGCCCACAGCATCGGGAATGTGCCTGGGGAGGGGGGCTGACTCGAGGGTCATGTCCACCGCCCACCCAATTCGGGGCAAGGCCAGGGCCCTGTGGGGAGCAGCCCTGCCAGGCCCCAGTTTCTGTGGGCCTCACTCTGTCAGTCTGCGTGCAGTGGAAGACCGGCGTCCCCCAGGCCTGTGGCTCTCGGAGACTGACCCGGATGCAACTGCAGGAGGTATGATCGCAGCCCAGAGAACATCCCCCGGCGGCCGAGGGGTGGCCCAGCCCAGAACGACCCCCAGACGTGCCCTTCCCCAAACGGAACAGCGGGACAGGTCACCACAGCCACCGAGGCCCCTCCCTGGGGCCCTGGGCTGTGACGCTGTCCCCAACCACAGACCCTGGGGCTGGCCCCCAGAGATCAGGGGCAGTCCAGGCTCTTCTGCGACCATGTATGGCTTGGGTCTTATATTTAGCGTGTGAGAAGGGCAGCGTGGAGGGAGGCCTCAGGGGCAGGGCACGGCAACACCACTGTGCCTCATGCCCAGGGCCTGGTGCCAGCACTGCCCACCCCGACCCTTGGCCTCCACCACCCGGCAGGCGGGCACAGTACGCCCCCACTTCACAGGAGCGGACACGGAGGCGGCACCCAGGAGAACCAGATCACGTGCCCACGGCCCCAGAGATGGAAATGGCAGAACTGAGGTTGGACCCCGGAGGGCGGCCTGAGGCCCTCGAGATGCTGGATGTCCAGTGCAGCGTCACCCAAAGGGCTGCTGGCCCTGGTAGCTTAGAGGGGAGACCCGCGGGGCCACGTGAGGTCACAGGAGACAGGCTGAATGGGGCCAGGAGCCCAGGGGCCTGTCCCCGGCGGGGCTCGCGGCCCCAGCGCTCGCTGCTGTCTCTCTCGGAGGTCCTGCTCCCCCTCCGCCTGGGTGAGGGTCTTGGGCCTCCTCGCCCCTCCTCTGTCTGCAGGGGGTCCGCACCAGGAGTCCAGCACCCTCCCCCCACCCTTCATCCTCCCCCTGCCCACCTGCCCTGCGGGACCCACGGGGTCCTTCCAGGAAGCAGCCTGGCCGGGGGGAGAGGGGGCTGACCCCCAAGTGCCCCTAGCTCTGACGCTCCCAGCAGCCCCTGGCCGAGCCTGTTCCCTCATCTGCACCAGCGCCGGGCTGCTGGCAGCATCCTGAGGGGTGGGAGGCGAGGGGCCTGTGGGGTGCCCCTCAGCTCTCCCCCAGGGGCCCCCACGGCCTGGGTCCTGTGCTGGGCCAGGCCGGCTGGAAAAGCCGGGGCCCGCCCCGTGACTGCACCCTCCCAGGCCCGGCCGCCTCAGACCCCCAGGCACTCACCCAGATTCTCAGGACCTTCCGGCTGCCTCGGCCCATCGATTCTGGGCCTTGCCACCGGCTGCCCCTCACACTCTCCTGGCTTCTCATCACTGCTGACCACGGAGCTGCCCGGTACCAGCTGTGGCCCCGATCCCTCCCAGGCAGCCTCTCGGTGGAGGGGAGGGGGCCGCTCCCACCAGCACACGGAGAGCGCGGCAGACGGACCTCCGCACACACTGCCACCCGCCGCGGGTGCTGCCGCTTAAGGAGGACCCAGAACTCACCCTCCCTTCCCGCCCCGCCTCCACTGGCCCGAGTCCCTGGCTGCCTGGCACAGGCTGAGTGGACAGAGCGCGAACTCTCCCAGGCCAGCGCTCTGGCCTCCCAGTGTCCTCGCCAGCCAAGAGCCCCAGGGGTCCCTGGAAGCAGAGGCAGCCCATGTCACCAGAGCCACCCTTCCCGGTGCTGCCCCGTCCTCCCAGTGCACACCCAATCCCCGGGCCCACAGGCTTGCTGTCCTGAAAGACGCCCCCCACGGGAGCCCTGGGTCTGCGGGAGCGGAAGCAAGGCAGGGGACCAGCCCTGCCCGCCACCTGCCCACGAAGGATCCTACGCCACGTGCCCTGGCACCGAGCTCTGCCCCAGGCGCCGCGTGGGGCAGCGACGGTGCGCAGGGCTCGGCTGGCCACGGCCCAGTGAGCACAGGGCATCCAGCTGGGAGAGCAAGCTCAGCTAGTGACCCAGAGGCTTAGGTGGGGTGGCTTCTCTCCCTCTGTGATACCCACCAGGGTGCCCAACATCGTCCAGGGCTGTCAGGCCCTGGGCCAAGGACATCCTCCTAGAAATGTTCCAACTGCTTTTCAGGATAAAGACTGAATACATAAATGGACCACGACCAGACCATATATAAACACGGAACTCTGAGCCACAGCTGCAGCCACCAGCCCGCGACACCCAGCCACCATCACAGGAACCAGCCCAGGAAGCAGCTCCCTCTGCGCCAGACCTGCAGGAAGTCAGACCTCCATCTCTAGCGACAGCCCAGGAAGCCCTACAGCCGCCCTGTGACACCCCCCACGGCCGGGACTTGATCCGTAACCCACGGCGTCCATGGTCTTTGTTCTCGCTTCTGACTGAGGACCAACCGGAGAAAACCGGACGTGCCCCCAGCCATCATGTGGACACCCCGTGTCTTATGGGCCGTCCAGCTTCCCAGTCCCGCAGCCCCCATCACGACCGAGGCCCCCTTTTTCCTGTAAAGAAGCTTTCTGTACACAGAAGATATTTTAACGTATTAACATATATTATATAACACGAATGTAGATAGCTATGTGTGTATGGAACATTCTAGGTCTGTAGTAACCAGCCAGCAGACGACTCCCTGGCCGCAGCAGCCTGGAATAAACAGCCTTTGCCTGTTCCCGTCCGGGCGGTGGCTGAGCGCTTCCAAAGCGAGCACCGGAGGAAATCAACCTTTACTGCCCTCAGGAGCACAGGCTGTGGGGACGGCCCTTCCTGACAACACCCGGGACGCTGCGTGGGAGGGAGCGTGGTGGAAGGCTGCTGCCTCCTTCCTGGGCTCACCGGCTGTGCGCCCAGGGAAGTTACTCTGCCCCTCTGTTCTCCATCTGTGAAGTGTCTCAGAGGGCTGCACCCGGTGGGCAGAGCGAGCGCGCAGGCTCTCCCGGCTCTTGTCGTCCTGTCCGTGGATGCCTGCCTCTCTGCCCTCGGGCCCCGCTCAGCCCTGGCCCACCGCGCAGCCAGTCCAGGCGCCGAGACCTGGCGGGGCCACGGGGACCAAGCCAGTGTAGTCTAGTCAGGGCGGGGCCCCAAGCTCAGGAATGTGTTCCCAGTTCTGCGGGGGGGGTCCCCCCCAGATGAGGGGTGTGGCCAGCCTGCCCAGAGCAGGGCCAGCACGGGAATTTGGAAGGGCAGACCGTTTTATGCAGCCAGCGCGGCAGGCTTAAGAAGAGCACGACCACCTGGGGCTCCCAGGGGTTCAAGTTCAAGTGGCTCAGGCCAGCCCCCGTCCCTTGGCGACTGAAGCACCCCCCTCTGTCCTCCAAGCAGTCCGCCCCACCCCTGCACCGAAGCTACAGGGGCAGTGACCCTTTGCAGAGAGACCCTGAGGCTGACGTCAGTGGGATGCTGCCGGCTGATCCTTAACGTTCACCTTTTTCCTTCCATTAACGTGGAGTTTCCACTTGGACCGGGTCATGCCTTCCCCTTCGGACGGGGACTCCAGAAGGTAGGGTCTCCCTCTGAGCTTTCCCAGGGTCAGCCCACCGATCCGGGTGTCCTGCTCATGGGCACTCGCCCAGCCCACACAGATGCCACTTCGTCAGACGCCCGTCTGGCCCTCCTCCTGCACCCGGCCAGCCTGGTACCTCCACCTGGGCACCCTCATGCCTGGGTAGCGGGGCACTCTCGGGAAGCCACCGCCCCTGCCTGGCGGTCATCAACCTGAGTGCGTGCCTACGGCGGGGGCAGGGTCAAAGCTGGCCTCCCAGACCAGCCCCTGCAGATGGAGAAACTGAGCCAGAGAGGGCGAGCTGGTCCAGGCAGGCACTGGGCGCTGAGCTGTGTCCTGGGCACGGCTGCTGGGAGGCCCTGCACGGATCCACTGGACTTTGAGCAGCATGGTAGGGTGGGGAAGCCCAGACTCGGGGTAAGCACTTGGCACCTTGTGGAGGTGGGTGAGGCCTTCTGTTCCTCAGTCCCTGCAAGGGCTGGCGGAGGAGGGGCTCTGGGGCCGGAGCGGGGGCCAGGGCTAAGGAAGGTGCCGGTGAGGGGGACTGGCTGCCTGAGGCTGGGGAGACAGCTTTGGGGTAGCCCTGCCAGCATCAGCAAACGGGCTGGGGTGCTTCTGGGCCCAGAGCCAGCGAGGGCGGGGGCGGGTGCAAAGAGTTAGCTCGTCTTCCCCCGGGGTGGGCGTAAAACGGCAGGAGGGGGGTTCCGGAACTGGAAGGCAGGGGCTGCCACACTGTATTTTTAGCTCCTACAAGAACCCAAATTTTTCCACTGCCTGGCAACTCTTGGATTACATTCCTGGCAGCTCCTGGAGCTCAGGGGCAGCCCGGGCCCTGCTGGGTAGGAGGGGGAGCTGAGGCTGCCCTGCTGTGACCCCATTACCCCTCCTTTCCAGAATCTCGGCTCCTGTGTCATCTTCACCAGGCCCCGAGCCCTCAGGGTGCCTCAACTCAACTGTGTGGGTCACCTCCCGTGGGCTCATCCCCGGTAGGGGGTCCTGTGCACAGTGGGCCCCCGGGAAGGAACTGCGCGTCCACCCATCGCCTGCCCGTACCTGGGCGTGGAGTGCGCAGGGTCCTCACGGGTCCCTGGCCCGTCTCCCGTCCAAGGAGCCCTCCTGCCCGCCCCACCTGCCGTCTCCAGGATGGGGTGTGAGGCCCCTGCCTCCGGAGCCCTCACTGCATCCAGCAGCGGGACAGAGGGGCCCGCTGGGAGGTGGGTGGGCGCCAAGACATTCGCGGCAGCACCAAATTAAAACCCAGAGGTGACAACCAGGGTGCCAGGCGCACTGTGTGGGATTCCAGCCACGTGAAATGTGACGTGTCGCACGAGACACGTGCCAAACGCTAAGAGATGATGCATCCACGGTGAATATGGTCATTTTCATGATTAGAAAGGGACAGAGCAAGCAAAATGACAGAAGGAGACCAGCAGCATCTCACAGAGGGAGCTGGGCTTCGAGCAGGCCCGCCCCCAGCTCGGGGCACCAGGGGTAAAGGGATGGACCTGGGAGCTGGGTCTTCTGTACGGTTAGTTAGTGCGGTTAGAAGGGCCGGGGGCCCGGGTGGCCCACCGTGCCCAGGGATCTGGACCAGGTTGGAGTCATGACCGACGTGGCAGGCTCACACCCTCCTTGTTAGGAGCAGAAGCTGGTGGGAGCCACACAGGGAGGGTCCTGGAGCAGGGAACAGACTCGGGTGAACAGGAAAAGCAGCCGGAGCTGGGGCAGGTGGTGCCGCCCTACCTGGGCTCACTGGGAGGAGGGTCCCTGCAGTGCAGCCCTGAGCTGGGCCTTGTGGGTGTCTGGGCTTTTGGTAAGGGGCTGGGGGTGATCTGGGAGCCCTATTCCCTGGGGATGAGCCAGCTCGGATGCAGGGAGAGGACAGGAAGGGTGGAGGTACCCACACCAGGAAGCCAGGCTTTTGCTTCCAACTGCCCTGAAGGCTCACAGGAACCGGGTCTGTCCTCGCCTCCTGCTGTCACCTGGTCTCTGGGCCTCGGCCTCCCCAGCTGCACACAGGCAGAGCCAATGGGGAGCGCCCAGAGGGCCTGGCCACCTCTGCCAGTCTCAGGGCTCTGGTCCAGGTTCTGGGGGATCCCAGGCCGGGAGGGAGGGGACCGGCTCAGGGGCCAACGGTGACAGAGGCCACTGCCGCCTTCTGGCGGTGAGTCAGCTCTGACAACGAACACTTGAGGGAAGTGATGGGTGCAGACCTGCGGTCAGGGAGTGAGCGAGGGCGAGGAACCTGGTGGCCCCGCGGGTGGCAAGGCGGCGTCTGGCCACAGCTTCCACCTGCAGGGCTCCGCTGGGCCGCACGCAGACCTCAGGCTCGCCACCAGCGTCTCCTCTGCATGGGTTCTCTCCCCCAAGACCAGACAGAGCTCAGAGCAGCCTCCTCCAGGAAGCCCCGTGTCCCTCCCCCCGGCCCCCTGCTGCCCTCAGGAAAGGCCTCTCCCAGCAGGGAGGAGGACCCTTGGTGTCCAGGGAAGGGAAGGGGTAGGCCAGCTTCAGGCCCTGATCGCCCTGTGCTTGTCTAGGCCTCAGGGTCTTGGGGTAGGACATGAAGGCCACCCACTGCCTGCCCCAGGGGGCCCCCACCCACCCACCCCCGCCTGTCCTACGTCCCCATTCCAGGCTGCCTGCCCAGAGTAGGGAGAACAAAGCAGCAGACTGGCAGGGAGGGGCCCAGCCTGCACAGCCTGGCACTGCCACGGGCTGCAGCCAGGGCCTGGGGGCAGGGGACAGCTCAAGTTCTAGCTGAGACCAGGCTCTGCTGCTGACTGGCCGTGTCCCTTGGGCAACACACAGGACCTGCTGGGCCCTGGATTCTGTCCTCACACAGGGACGAGCATGTTGGTGCCACCTCCCCGCCCCAGTCTGCCGACAGATCCACGGATGCCACCTGCAAAGCGGGCCCGTAACTGCCAGGAAGCGCTGTGCCCCGCTGCCTACCAGTCCACTGTGCGTGACGTCACCTCGGCCAGGCTGCCGTGGCCGACACTGAGCTGGAACGGCGCGTGCCCCTTCTCCAGTCCCGCTCAGCAACCCTGGGCCACCCACCCCCGAGAGCCCGTGCCAGGAGCCCAGCCCTACCGGGCAAGTGGGACCCTGGGCCACCCACCCCCGAGAGCCCGTGCCAGGAGCCCGGCCCTACCGGGCAAGTGGGACCCTGGGCATCGGGCACAAGACGCTGTGTGCTGTTCCCTGCCGGGCACCGAGGGGCCAGGCCCATCCTGGACTTGGTTTTCTCGTCTGCAAAATGGCCAGAATGTTGTCCAGGGACCGTGGGTCGGCTGGGCCAGTACGGTTTGCACAGGCGCCGGGCCTGCCTGGCCAGTAAGGCCCCTCCCAGGCGGCTCCCCTACTCCTCTCGGAGGCGACCTCCCAGGCCCTACCCCTGGGCCTTCGTCCCGGCCGTCCCTCCCATCGCTCTGCCCCCTGCCACAGGCGGCACCGACGGCTCTGCCTCCAGCTGCACGGCCTGGCCCGGCCCCTGCGTCGATAGCCTGGAAACACCAGGCAGGGGCCATGGATGTCCCCAAAGCGGGCAGCATCCGATCTGGGCGCACGGGGCTGGCGTTCTCAGGCCACTCACGCCTGTGCACGTGGGGCGGCGGAGCCAGGCCGGGAAGGGGGACGGGCAGCACCCCCTCCCCACCCCGCGGCTGGGTGAAGAGCAGAGGTCGGTTTCCCGGCTGCGGCGCGCAGGCGGCAGTGCCGAGCTGTACATACTTGCAGCAAAAATGGGGACACGGGCTCGGGGACACGGATGGTGGGAGAGGCAGGCTGCACACCGAGGCCACATCCCAGGGCCCCAGAGGACCGGGACCAGGCCGGACGGGGAGACCGAGGCCCTCTCACCCAGCTGGGCAGGGCCCATGCTGGCACTCACGCCCACATCCACCAGCACCTGGCGAGGACCAAGGTCAAGCTCAGGGATGGAGAAGCCCCTGCCCCACCCGCTGGGTCTGCGGGGACGGCGTGACGCGCGTGGAGTGGGGGAACCAGCACTGCGTGGCACAGCGGGGGCTGGGGCCGGCCTCTGCTCACAGCCGAGCGGGGTCTCAGAGGAAACGCAGGGAAGCCACGCCCAGGGCTGTGACGCGGCCCCGCCCCTCGCCCCCGGCCCACTGCACCCTCTAGCCGGCCCACTGCACCCTCTAGCCGCAGCGCTCCCCTTCGATGCTAGGCCTCGGCGGCGCCACCTGCAAAACAGGAAGCAGAAACAGCCTCCACCTCCCCAGGCGTGCGCCTCCCACCCAGGCGGGGCTTCGCTCCATGGCCCCGGCCAGCCGGCCTCCAGCAGCGCTGGCCTTGCACCCCTTACCAGGGAGGCCTCCACCTTCCCGAGCGGGTGGGCCCGGGCACAACCTCCTGGGAGCCGGTGGTCCTCCAGCCTGCCCTCCCCCTCCCTTCCCACTGGGCCCAGCTCACAGGATGGGGGGGGCTGAGGACGCTCTGGCAGCCTGTGAGCAGCGGCCGCTGCCCAGGGCACCCGGGAGGTGCCGCTGGGAAAGCTGCATTGGGGCAGAGGGCTGTGACGGGGCCGGCCGGGCAGGCAGAAGAAGAACGATGGGGTGGGCAGGCCGGGCAGGCAGAAGAAGAACGATGGGGCGGGCAGCCCGGGCAGGCGGAAGAAAAAAGCGGCCTTGGCCCTTGCCCTTCTGCTTCGGACAGCCCAGGGAGAGGGGCCTTTTCGTCAGTCACCCACCTGCGACTGCTTCCGCCCCTCCCGCCCCCGGCCACTGCCAGGAGGGTCCACCGCCCTGATGGGCCGGCGGCTCCCGGGCTCCAGGGCAGCTGTCCATCCGCGTTGGCTGCTCTGCTCTGCACTCACACAGGTGGGTGCCCTGAGGGTGGGCCGGCACCCCCTCCCCGCATTGGGGGCCAGGGGCAGGGGGCGCTGCTTGGCCAGGACAAAACTCTCCTAACTCCTAGGGCATCAGGCCTGGAACCCAGAGGCTGCTGCACCCATGTGCTTGCTCTTCCTGTGGGAACTGCGGCGGTGATAAGGGGCAGGGGGACAGCCCTGGCCTCCAAGTGCTCCCCGGGGGCCGGCCAGTTCTCCCCCGGCCCCCGGGGCAGCACGTCCCGCACGCCCAGCGTGGTGGATGCCACGCTCCGGCCACCACAGCGGCGAGGGGAGCATGAGCCTGACACACACAGCGGGGGCTTCACGGACATCTCTTGCCAGGAGCACAGCACTGGTTCTGTCCCCGAACCACCCCGTGTCTCAGTCTCCTCTTCCCCGTGAAACAGACAAGAATCCCAAGACCCACCCTTACCCAGGACGGCGTGAGGGTCAGAGATCACGGTGGGAACGCGGCAGGCTGGTTCACTCGGCCCTCCTCTCCTTCCTTCATTCAGCCCACAGACCCTCAGACCGTGGGGGGACCTCGCCTCGGGGTTCCTCCTCTGGGTGCCCTCACAAGCCAGGGGCTCGAGCTCACTTCAGGGAAAGCCCCCCGCCAGGGTCCAGGCCAGGCCAGCTGGTCACACCTGCACCCAGGGCGGCGGCCCATCATCAACCAGTTACCATCCATCCCTCCTGCGGTTCCACAAACCACTAACTTTTCCAACCTGGAAAACAACTGCACTTTGACGAAAGGCCAATGGAATCTATTCAGGGTACAGCTTCCAGGTCCCAAATGTGAGGTGTATGCAATTAGCTCCGACAGCCTGTCAGCACCTCCACAAAGCGGGGGCCCCCACCTGACGGTTAACTCTTTGCCGCCGATGAGCGGAGCCTCAAAGGACTTGCGGCCTGGATGGGTCACGGGAGGGGCAGCCCCACCTGGTCACCTGGGTTCACGCCCCCCCCCGGCAGTGCCCCCTCCGCCTGCCCACCCGCCCCGATGACCTGTCAGCCCCGAGCTGGGGGCCAGGAACTCTTGTGGAAGAGACGGGAGGGTGGGCCTGGGCAGCGGTCGGGACGGGTCTACCGCACCAACCTGGCCCTTTGAGCAGAAGGTTGATGCCGGCCTGGAGAGGAGTGGGGACAGTGTGAAGTCTCAGACTCCAGACCTGGAACCAGACGCCCACCCACAGCTGCTACAAGAGGGCCGCAGCGTGCCCTACCCAGAGCCCGCCACCCTGGGAAGCACCATGACGGGGTCTGGGGCTTTGTTCTGGGTCCCCAACTCCTTCACCGCTGGGCGACAGAGGAGGTTCACGCCTGAGCAACTGTCCCCACCCTTCAGGGTGCAGGTGGGGAGACTGAGGCCCAGAGAAGGCCAGAGTCCTGGTCGGTTCCCACTGCCAGAGGGAGAAGGGGGCGGGGCTGGTGGGGAGGGGACTTCGCAACTCCAGCTCCTTCGTGGGTGTGCCTGACCTCTGGCCTCGTTCCTGATTCCCAGCTGCGGCGGGGTCATGGCCACCTTAGGTGCCCTGACTCCTGGTGTGTGTGTCCAGCTGGGGTGGGACACTAAAGCTGCGGTCACAACTGAGGCCGGCCACCATGCAGCCTGGGGCCTGGGTCACAGAGGCTCAGGAGGCCAGACAGGCAAGTCTCCCTACGTGCCTCCCCAGGAGCAGCCAGTGTTGGTGGAAGCGCGGATTCCCTCCTGAGGCTACGGTCCCTCCCGGGTTCCTCCCCAGGAAAGGGGCCCAGGAGTGGGACCGGAGCAGCACGGGGCCAGACTACCAGCCCCATCCTGGAGGAACCCGGAGTAGTGACGGGGGCTCGCTCCCCCAAGGCCTGCCTATGGGGGTGCCAGGGCCCCGTGTGCGCCCACCTGCATCCAGGCCGCTACAGACCCAGCAGCCCAGGCGGGGCCGCAGGCCGCCGCATGCCTTGTGGTGCCACTTGAAGTTGAAGTTTATTTCCCCAACTGTGGCTGATTCATGGTCAGGATGTAGCAGCCGCGAGGCGGGTAAATTCTGCCGGCACCGGACAGGGCAGAGGCCCGGCCGACCCTCGGCCCCACCACTCGAGGGCAGCGCGCGCTCGGGCGGCGTCTCCGCACCGGGGCCGGCAGTCCGGGGTGGGGCGCGAACCGTCGGGGCCGGGGCGCCGCAGGGTCCCCGCCTGGGAGCCGGGATCCCGCCGCCCTGGGCGCGGGGCTGCTGGGCGCCACCCCGGGCGCACACGCCGCTCCCCCAACCCCACTCCCCGACCCCAAGCGCCCCCATGGCCCGGACTCAGTTTCCCCGCGGCTCCTGGCCGGCCCAGAGGTAGCCGACTTACCGGGAGGGGACGGCGGCGGAGAGCGGGTATATTAGGCCAGTGCTCGGTCCGCGTCGAGTCAGGAGCCGCGGACTGCCGGCCCACTGCGGGGCTCCGCACAGCTAGGGCTCCGGCACCGCTGGGCGCGCGGGAGGAAGAAGAGGCACCGCCCAGCCCCGCCCGCCGGCGGCCACGTGGGGAGCGGGCGTCGGCCGGGGCGGAGTCTGCGGGGGGCGGGGGCGCCGGGAGAGGCCCCGCCCGCTCTTGCCAGTTGGGCCGGGGCGCAGAGGGAATCTCCCCGCGGCTATAAATACCCGGGCCGCCTCCGCCGCGGCTCGACAGGTTCCCGGCCCTGCCAGTTTCGCTGTTCGTGGGCCGGGGTGGCGCTGGGGAGTGAGACACACAGAGCGGGGAAGGGGTGGGGGCGTCCTGGGAAACATCTGGAAGTGGTCTCCCCACCTCAGCCCTCACTGTCCGCCCCCTCCCTGGGCTCCACTGCTCCCCCATTTGTAAAACAGACTGACAATTACGCCTAAAGGTAACCAGGTGAGATGAGCACACGTGGTGAAGTGTCTCCACTGTGGTTTTGTCCTGCCAAATCTCTCCCGAGACCTGCAGTGTCTGGACCATGGTGGGGGTAGTGTGGGTGGAGAGGGCTCATGATGGGCCGTTCAGGGCAGAGGGCGCAGCGCCAGGTCCAGGCGGCTCCACAACCTTGCTCCCGCTTCTCCCTGGGGCCAACCATACCCCTCGGCCCCCAGCCTGCCCCTGTCGGCTGGGGATAAGAGCAGCGTGTACAGCGCCTGAAGTCTCCTTGGCTCGGCCCCAGTGAGGGAGCAGCTTCTGGCAACAGGCCGGTGTGGAACGAGGGCCCCTGAGGGCTGGGCACGCCCAGGTGAGCCGCCAAGGAGGGTGCGCTGGCTCCCGGACACCCTCCAGCCAGGGGACGTGTGAATGTGGAGGCCGCTCCCTGACGGGACGCTGCCGGGACTCTGCTGTTCTTGGAATGCGCCAGTCCTTTCTCTAAGGGCCGGGCCTGCCTCTGCCTGGAGGGCTGGCCAGCGCCCCTACTGGCTCCCGGCCCCTCTCCTCGACCCTCCCGTGGAGCAGGTGTGGCTTCCTCCTGGAAGCCTTCCTATCCTCCCCGAGCTGGATTTCAGGCCCCTCCATGCCCTCCTGGATCCCGGCAGTGGGCACCTCTGGGGGTGACACCAGTCGCTGACTCACTGCTTCCCCAACCTGGCTCCTGGCTGCAGCCGGCTGTGGTCAGTGGGTGTGTCTGTGGATCCAGCGGAGGGAGAAGTGCAGGGGGGGAAGGTGGGGAGTGACTTTCCAGCCTTCAGGCTGGGCTGGGGAGGGTGACCCAGCTGGGAGAGCAGTGTCGAGCGGGGCCTCCGGTGCCCTGTGCCCCCAGCCCTTACCATCGGGGGCGGGGAGCAGGCAGAACCCTGGGCCTCCCCAAGTCGCTGAAGCGGGAGGCCTGGCTTTGGCCAGGGATCTATGGCTTGGCCACTGGGTCAGCCCTTCTGTGGCACACTCAGGCATGAGGACCCCTCCCCTGATGGAAAAGAGGGAAGCTCTCTCGCCCCCAGAGCTGGCTCCTGCCCAGGGCTTTCTGCCTTGTGCTCCAGCCTGGGGCAGGTGGGCACAGTCCCGGCTGTCCTGGTCTGGCGGGTGTCCTGCGTGGCCTTACCCGAGGGTCCGGTCCGTTCACCGCACCCGGCCCCCTCCAGCATACACCCACGGTGGCCCTCGCGCAGGCCTGAGACTGACCCGCAGAGAGCGCGCACCCACGGCACCGTGCTTGGGCCACAGTGAGCCTGCGGAGAGCCTGTCACTGCCTCCCGCTGGGATGCAGAAAACAGATCCGGAGGAGGGAGCAGCGCAGGCTTCGGGCGCTGACGCGTGAGTGCTGGGAGCAGCCCCGCAGGCACGGGAATTTCTCAGAGACAGAGGCCTTCCAGCCCCATGTTTGATGCCAGGACAGACCTGAGTGTAGTGGGCGGGCACTCGTGGGCCAAGAGGGGAGCCTGGGGCCCACCCGGGACCCCAAGCAGCCACCTGGCCTTGGGTTTCGTTTCCTGTGTCAGTTCAGCTCCCAGGATGCTTTTCAGTATTCGCCTTTTGAAATGTTTTTCCTTTTTTGTCCTGTTGGGGTGCCCTGATGTGACCCCTGATACTGCTACAGAATGAAGTCAGCAGAACTGTGCCCCCCATCCATTCACCCACCCACCCACCTACCTATCTAACCACCCATCTACCTATTCACCCGTCCACCTACCCATCTACCACCCATCCATCCACCTACCCACCCATCCACCTACCCACCCACCCATCCACTCACCCACCATCCACCCATCCATCTTCCCATCCTTCCTTCCACGCACGCACCCACGCACCCACTCACTCACTCATCCATCCATCCACTCATCCACTGCAGGACTAGGTCTATCTGGTGAGTAAGACCTGGGGTACCTAGCTCTGCTACAGAGCAGCTACGGCACCTCGGGCAACCGTTCTGCTTCTGCTCTTGTTGACAGGAACCTGACCACGCTGGTCACCTCCAGAAAGGTGGGCTGTAGTGCGGCCCAGGCTGCAGGCTCCGGCCCTGGGCCCCGCTCTTCTCAGCATCCCTGTCTCTCCTTCAGCGCCTTTCCTCTGTAGCCCAGCAGCTTTGGCCACTGTAGCCTCAACACCCCCTCGTGGCCAGAGGTGACGTCAGTCAGGGCCCATCCCTGGTCTGGAGAGGGGAGGTGGGACCCGGGACCAGATTCTCAGAAGGGACAGTGGGTGGGCCGGTCAGTCAGAGGCTCGGGTGGGTCAGTAACCTCCAGCCTCTTCCTCTGAGTAGCAGTCACACACTCAGGAGATCTCATCATTTGCAGATCTGTATTTGGGAACTTGCCTACTCGCTAAAATCTGTTTGTGACCCTAAAAATCACTACTTGTTTTGCAGTCTTTTGCTGACATGTGTAGACCGGCAAAAACTCTGTGAGTCCCCAGCTGAGGTCGGACGAGGCGATGCTCTGTGCCTTGTCGTTTAATCGCATGCTGCAAACACGGCCAATTTAGTGTTCAGTTTTCCACATTTTTGTGCTTTTTCGGGAGGAGATTTCCCCGTTTAAAGTGGCCCCCAGCATAGCCCTGAAGTGTGTCCAGTGGCTCTTAGCACAGGGAGGTTGGACGTGCCTCACAGAGAAAACACCTGTGTCCGAGGGGCATCCTGTCCACGTGAGCTACAGGGCAGCCGCCGCGGGTTCAACACTCATGAACAACACAGTCGTAACAAATACAGTGTCTTTAAACAAGAACACAAGAATATGCAGAAGCAGCTTACGTATCAACTGGCTGAAAGAATGTGGTCCGAGGCTGGTGGGACCCTGACCCTGGGCTCCCCCTTGGGCAATGGCTCAGTTCTCCAATATTCAGTGTTTGTGGCGACTCTATAGACCAGAACCGCTGCGCCCTGGGGCTGGCCGAGATGTTGTGTGGCTCCCGCCTCGCGTCGCAGCAAGAGGCCCATGGGCTCCCGCGTGGACCTCCCCGCATCTGCGGGCCCGTCCAGCCAAGGAAGCCACGAGGCAGAGGGGCGGGGGTGTCGGCAGAGCGGGCCGACCTCTGGGCTCCTGCTCTCTGTGTCCATGGCCACCTCCCCTCTGGTGCCTCTCTGAGCCGGCTGGGCCAGTAGTCCTGCAGTCCCCGTGGCAGTGGGTGGCCATCCCTGGGGAGTGCTGGGGCCATGCCCAGAGATGCAGCCTGCAGAGCAGAGAGGGGCTGGCCTGGGGCCTCCGCTGACCCACCAAGACTTGGACTGTCCCTCGCCTCCTGGACTCCCTTCGTTGCCTCAGTTACCCAGCGAAGGTCTAGTTGGGACTGTGGTTTTCTCCTTGGTTCTGCAGAGATAACCCAGCGTGACGGGGGCACACAGCAGCTCAGTGTTGACTTCTTTATATGGGGCGTGGGGAAGCATCTTTAGCTCAAGATAAAGGTTCTGCAGGAAAAGAGGCAAGAAACCAGGGCCGTGCAGCCCTGGCTCTGGGAGCGCTGCAGGGGGCAGGGGTGGCTGCCGGCAGGCACACCCGCTGGAATCCCAGGGGCCTCCTTAGGGCTTCGACGGTGGGGAGGTGCCTGAGACCCACCCTGCCCCAAACCCAGTGTCTCCGTCCACGTAGCAGTTTTCGACTCACCTTGCCCTTGGCCTTGAGGCTGCAAACTCAGAAGGTGGGTCTTCCCTCTCCCCTCTAGAGAGGCAGGGCTCTGGGCAGAGGGCTGAGGGGCAGAGGTGACTTGGGGGGAAGGGAGGGGACAGGGCATTTAGGCTGAAGAACCGGGTCCCCCCTGGTGTTTGCTGAGAGGTGGAAATCAAGGCCGGAATCCTTGATGCTGGTTTTGGCCACTGGGCTGTGTCTCTCAGAGGCGCGGCGCCAAGCCTGGGCCTCCCAGGTCTTGGAGGTTTTGTCCTGGCGCACCTGCCTCGCTGCGTCCTACCCCTCCGGGCTCCGGGCTCCGGCCTCCAGGCCCCCCCTCGCGGCAGTCCCCTGCTCCTCCCAGGATAACCGGTTCCATTCGGCTCCCAGCCATCCTTGAATTAGGCTCCCAGCCTCTTCTCCTGTGTGGAAAAGAACCCGCTGGCATCTGAGCTTTCCCGGGGAGGAAGAGTTCACAGATTTCAGGCGGGGATGGAGGAGGGGGCTCCACTCCCTCAGCGCCCAGGACAGGGCTCTACCCCACCCCCTCCCGCCCCCACCCCCTCGCTGTCTCCTCCTCAGCGTCTTCCTGACCCCATCACAACTCTCCTTTTCTCCTCCAGCCCAGTGGGGAGGTTTAAGGGTTAAAAATAACCCCCAAACCAAAACCCGAATATGGTTCTTCCGCATACACCGGCCCGGCCTGCCGATTCCTAGCCCAAGACCTCGCGATCTTTCCAGTCCCTCTGCACAGGCCGTGGGCTCTGCACGGGCCGTGGGCTCTGCACGGGCTGCCGCCCACTGCCCTCGTCCCCCACCCCCACTCCCCGGGAACTTCCGCTGGCCCTGCGCAAGGCCCCCTCCACGGGGACGCTCCACCCCTCCACGCCCTTCCAGCCCCAGGAGGAATCGCTGTGTTCCCTTCTCTCCCAGGAAACTTTGACCTCTGCTCTCCTTGCACAGGCCCGTGTGGGCGTCCGTCATCCGTGTCCCTGATTGGACTGTGAGTTCCAGGCGGGCTGTGGCTGAAAGTCAGGGTGCAGGCGGCCCTGGAGTGTCCGGTGTGTGGGGGTGTGGGAGGTACGAGTGAGCTCCAGCCCCTACCTCACCCCCAGCTCCCCCCACTCTGTCTCTGCGGGGTGCCTCAGAATGGGCCCCGGACTGGCCGCACTCCGCGGTGCAGCTCAGGCCCCCGCCAGGCTCTCCGTGCCCTGCGCGTCCTCCAGCCTCCCGCGGCTCGGCACCCCGCCCCTGCCCTCCCCAGGGAGGCCCTCTGTGGCCGTCCCGGGCGGCGTCACCGTTTCCTTTCATCCATCAGTTCCTTAATTACCTTGGCCATATTTTTTTTTTCTTGAAATTAACTAGAAATCAAGTTCTAATTTGAGGAGCGGCGCGGGGACTGAGCACTACCTGGAGCAGGCGGTAACTCCAAGGCGGTTAGGGACGCGGGTTGTTCCCTGCGCGCCCTGGGGTGGGAGGCTCCGCGGGCGCGCACGTCGGGGCGCGCGGGGTGCCGGGTGCTAAGCCGGGGCCCCTCTACAATGAGTCCTACCCGACCCTCCCCAGGCCACGCGAGCCCAGCTGGGGCGCAACTAGCACCGCATCTGGTGCCACGAAGGCGAGGGACAAGCTTTCTCTTGATGGCTCTCAAGGGATTTTCTTTTTCGCATTTTAAATTGGATCAGTTTCCTAATTGAACACTGAGTACATTCTTAAGAGCCGGAGTCACCAGCCGGTAAGCGGCGGAGGAGAGGCAGCAAGATGCCCCCTGCCTGCTGTAGCTTTCGGGAGGCCCTAACCCCAGCGCTATTTCTTCCCGCGATGCGTCTGTGGATCCCCCCACCCCCACGTGCTGCCCTCCCACCTCGCACCTCCCAAGGCACAGCTCCGTTTCCTCATTTGCTCCCGTGCCCAGCACGGGGCCTGGCTCGGAGGGCGCTGGGTGATGGGCAGATAGCTGGGTATGGGTTGGGGGGCATGTGGCTGATGAGCCCAGAGAGCTCCTCCCCGGGAGACCCCACCTCACTGTCCCCGGTTCCTCTTCCACGGGCTGGGCTGTCGCTGGGCCGGCCCCACCTCCCGCCCAGGGTGGGCCTTGTGTGTGTGTACGTTTTCCCCGGGAGAGGCCTCCAGGGCTCTGGGAAGGGGCAATGGTGTGGTTGGTTCAGTCGTGGCCAGGGGTCCCTGCTGATCCCAGCTAACAGAGCCTGGGCGCTTCAGCCCCCGCCCGCCCACCCCGCCACCTCGTGTTGGCAAAGAAGTGGCCACGCCCTTCTCCTGAAGCCGCTGCCTCAGGCCTGCATCCCCTGGAACAGCAGCTGAGGGGGGAGGGGCGAGTTGGGGGAGGGGCAGGCTCCGCCTAGGTTGGGGGCGTGCAGAGGCCCTGGGGGATGGGTGCAGCCTCGCCACTGCCCAGCAGGGCCCTGTGCGCCGCCCACAGGCCAAATTCCAGAGCTCAGAGCCTGTCGTGGCCTGTGTAGGGAGGACCCTGCTGGAGGCCAGGTACACCCCTGTGGGCAGTGGGCAGTGTGGCCCAATGGTCCAGCCCAGGAACGCTGTAGCCAGACAGCCTGGGCCCAGATCCTGTTTCTGCTGCTTGGAGCTGGGGGTCCCCCGCCTGGGGCTACGGAGGCTTGAATGGGGTCCTCTGAGCCACATGGAGCTGAGTGTCATGAGGTGTGGGTGGGAGATGGGGCTGAGCTGCCAGCAGCCCTTCAGTGACCTGGCCGAAGTCCAGGGGTGGGGGTGCTGGGCCACTTTGTTGGGGGCAGGGAAAGTTCCTTTGGACACACCAGGGGGAGGGAGGGGCAAGAACCAGTGCGAATATCAGGCAGGCGCAGGGCGAGGAGAGTAGGTTTTACTCTGAGATCGGGGAAGGAGGCAAAGGGGTTTAAGCAGGGGTGGGCGTGGGGCACCCTGACTTATGGTGTGAAAGAGCCCCTGGCGTAGGGACAGACGGTGGGGGGCGGGGCCAGGCGAGGCTGTGACGCAGGGGCCGTGCTGGCAGGCCTGGTGGGGTTAGACGTGAGTGCACGTGTGGGAGCCTGTTGAGAGGTCAGTTTTCCGGCGGGGGCGGGGGGGGGGGCTGAGGAACAGACGCAGGTGCCCAGCGGTGGAGGCTGCCAGGCCCTTGGTATTCACTGAGGCTGAAGTAAGCTGAGGACTCTGGGGACAGCGGGCAATTTACAAAGGATGGGGATACTTGGGAGAGACTAGGGTGCCGCCTTCCCCTGGGGCCTCAGTCCCCGCTCACCCCGTGACCGCCTAGAGAAAGGCCAGAAACCCCTGCAGGGGTGGCCGGCTCTCCCCCAGCCCTTGGCAGGTCCTGGACTTAAAGCCATCAGAGCGACAGAAACATACCAGGCCCGGGACCCTGGGAGCTGGGTTTTTCTCTGGCTTTCTCTGGGTGGCTCAGTGTGGCCTGGCTTCGTGGTTCAGCTCATTGATGGATGTGGGCCAGTACCCAGGGCCCCAGAGCGTGCAGGGGGCAGCCAGGTGGGCAAATGAGACGAGGCCCAGCCCTGCCCTGGAAGGGCCCTGAGCTGCCGGAGGTCTCAGTGGTGGCCCAGAGGTTTCCGGGTTCCCACCCAAGAGTGTCTTTGGGGGCTTCCAGGCAGAGGACTTGGTGGGGGGAGGGGACACTGTCCTGCGCTCAGAGCAGGTAATGACCCGAGGGGATTCCTGGGTGACGCCTGCTCCCCTCTGACCCACATTCTCCCGGGAGGAGGCCAGCCTGCCTGCTTCCGCGTGGACCCCTGCAGGTCAGACTTCCTGCGTCTGGAGCTTCTCTAGTCCTGGCTTGGGACTCCCCGCGGCCCTCCCCTCAGCCCTCCGCCGGGCCAGGGCAGTGTCCCTGAGTACCGGAGCTCAGCCCAGGCACCTGGGCCAGTCCAGGCCCCTCCACTGCCCCGCTCCCCAAGCCTCTCCCCCTGCCTCAGACACCTAGGGGGGCCCAGAACATGCCCGTCTCCCTACTGCCTGGGCGTAGGGTGCTGGTGCCAGAGGGTGAGGGGGGCGGGAGAGGCCTCCGCAGGGTCAGCCCAGGTTGGGGGGGACACGCAGCCCTTCCCCGCCCCCGGGCCTGGGGTGGGGGTCCTGGCGGAGATTTTCCAGCTCCTCCGCCCTGCGGCCCCCAGGTGGAGTCTGGGGGGGCCTGGGAGCCCCTGGGCCCCTGCTGGGGTGGGGGAGGGCAGGCTGCAGGCTGGTGTGTGGGGCTGAGAAGGCAGCTGCATCTGAGTCATGCTCCGGAAAATGAGAGGCCGCTTCCACCACCATCTGGCTCCTCGGGAAGAGGAGGAGGAGGAGGAGATGCGGGGGCGCGGAGAGGAGAGGGCAGAGGGCAGGGGGAGGGGGCAGGGGGCAGGGGGAGGGGGAGGGGCCGCACCTCGGACCTTTCTTCCCTGTCTGTCCCCGGAGGCTCTTCCCCAAAGCAGCTCTGCCTCAGCCCCCAGAGGGACCCCGCAAGTCAACAGGGACGGATGTCTGATGCTCAGCATAGCAAACCCAGGCCACGCCAGACGCTCCCGTGAAGGGTCTTTTTGGGGACTCCCTCACCAGGGACCCCAGAGCCTGCAGGGCTCTCCTGAGCCCAGCCCGGTGCAGGGTGCCAACTGCCCTGCCCCCACCCCTGACCCGATGTCCCCCCTCCCCCGGGCTGGGAAGCCTTGACTCAGAGCCTTTGAGCAGCCCCAAGCCTCCCATTCAACACGTCCCTGAGACCACCGCCCTGGCCGCTCTGCAGGTGGGGGCTGGGTATGAGTGGGGTGACTCTGCAGCCCCTCCTCTGGCCTCTGTGGCAGCCCCTCCCCGTGGGGCTGCGTGGGTGGAAGGGATGCTCTTTCTGACTGGGGCACCCCCTTAGGCTCCTGAAATGATGACAGATTTCCCTTGCCATGGTATGTGCAGACGGGGCAGCTGAGGCCTGAGAGGGGAAGGGGCTCCTGGACCCCTGGTCTCACTGCAGGTCTCTCCGCGGCTGCAAAAACAGGAGCTGGGCTGGATCAGGGGGTTCTAAGGTGTGGAGCGTTCGGCGTATTTCAGCAGCGAGACCTCTGTCCGGTGAGAGCTGATATAGATGCTGACGCCTGAGAGCCGAGCTTCAGCCTGCCCTGCGCTGTGCGCCCCCTCGAGCAGACGTGGGTGGGGCGCCCCTTCCTAGATGTATTCACCTTTCTGAGCTTCAGGTTTCCCGTCTGAAACGGGACTGGCGGGGCAGAGGACGTTCATCATGGTCCTTGCTGCACCTGAGGCGGGTCAGAGTCAGCAGGAAGCCACCAGGTGGGAATGGTGTCAGCGACCCCAGAGGCCGGGAGAGGCGCTGCTGGGCTGGGCCCAGTCCTGGGGAGGGGCAGCGCCGGGGACCGTTTGTGGTCCCTGTCCAGGGATGCGGAAGTAGTCAAGAGCCTTTTGGTTGCCAGGGTCAGAACCCCAACCTGGTGGAGGAGAGAAAGAGGAGTTGACGGACGGGAGTCACAAGGGCAGGGGTGTGTGGGTCGGGAGGACCCCTCCATCCCCTGGCTCAGCTTTGCCCCGTCAGCGTCGTCCTCCCCCACCCGACTGGTGCCCCAGTCAGGCTGGTGCCACGTCCTCCTGTAGCTGCCGCCCGCTGTTCCTTGCCTGGGGCCCTCGGAGGAAGAACCCTGGGGATGGACTCTCAGGACAGCCTGGGTCCCACCCCACCCTTGGGCAGTCTGGGGTGGCCTGGGGGAGGGGAGACAAGGTGCTGTGAATGGGGGACCTTTTCTTCAATGCCTGGTTTATGGGGGGCAGCTCTCCAAAAGAGGGAGGCGTAGCTGGTAGCAAGATGCACCTGGCACGGGTCCTTCCCGACAGGTGGAAAGACTCGGTTCCGTGGCTCCCGACCCCGAGGCGGGAGAGGTGTGTCCTCCCGGACACCAGGGCTGACGAGGCCTCTGAAGGGCTGCAGGGTGACATTGGCGGGCTTGGCCATGGCCACGGCCGTGGTCGGCTGTCTGGGAGCAGCTCCTTGGTCCTGGTCACCTTTGTGTGAAGGTCGAGGCTGGGAAGTCAGGGATCTCAGCGGGGCTTTGAAGGCTGCCGGCAAGTCACGTTACCCGCCTCCCCGTGTCAGGAGCACGCAGCCTATGCCCTGGCACACTGGCTTCCTCTTGTCTGGGGCACGACAGAGCCTTCCCGTTTACACATACAGAAGCTGAAAAGGACGGTGCCAGAGAGAGTGAGATGTGTGAGAGCTAGGGGTCTTCCCACCAGCAAGCGCTTCCTCTGCTCCTGTCCTCGCTCTGTCACGAGATACCTACGGCTGGTTAGTGTTAAAACCTGTACAGAACCCAACACCCATCCATCCATCTATTCTTCTGTCTATTCATCCATCCATCCACCCACCATCCAACCATCTACTGAACATTTTTTCTATTTATTTTTTTATTTAATTTATTTTTTTTGCGGTACGCGGGCCTCTCACTGCCGTGGCCTCTCCCGTTGCGGAGCACAGGCTCCCGGACGCGCAGGCTCAGCGGCCATGGCTCACGGGCCCAGCCGCTCCGCGGCACGTGGGATCTTCCTGGACCGGGGCACGAACCCGTGTCCCCCGCATCGGCAGGCGGACTCTCAACCACTGCGCCACCAGGGAAGCCCCCGAACATTTATTGAAAGGCTGCCATGTGCTGGGCACAGGGTTAGTGCTGGTTATACCAGGTGAGCAGAAGCATAGCGTCACCATTGAGGAGTGTTGCAGCTACAGTAAAGAGAAGTCCAGGACCCCCACCTCGCTCTCAGGCTGGGAGAATCTGGGTGCAGGTATTCCTGACTTTCTGGTCTTGGGGCCCTGCCCGGCACTGAGTGCCCCGTGCCCCTGGGGTGGGATGCTGTCTCTGTGTGGTCTCGGGCCCCTCAGGAGGCCTGCCGCCCCTCACACCCCCGGCCCTGGCCCACCTCTCCATTCCCTCCTGGCCCCGTTTCTCTGCCCCTCACAGCTGCTCGCTGGCCACCCCCAAGGCAGCAGGGGGTTGACTGGGCTGGGCGTGGGTGTTTGCCCCCATCTCGCGCTGCTGGTCTAGAATCTCCTTGCAGCAAAGGCTGAGTCCGTTTGTTGTTTTATCCCCTGTTCGCGCCTGGCAACAGCAGCAGCTGCTGCGGCGCCGTACGGGGCCTCTCCCACTCTATGGGTGCTTTGGAAAATGATCTAATATAATTCTTACAAAAATCTATGAACTCGGTAATATTATTGTCTACATTTTAAAGTTGTAAACAGAGAGGCTCAGAGAGGTTAAGGAACCTCCTCACGGTTGCCCAGCTAGGAGTGGCTAAACCAGGGGCACAAAAGAGCAGTTTCATCATCTTGAAAAATGCTGATTATTAAAATATCTATTAATGCAAAAAATGACGGAAAAGGAAGTCTGCAAAAGTCAGTTGACATCCCAGCACCAAGAGGTAACCATCGTTCAGTTGCCCCACCCTAACCCAGACATCTTGCTTCACAATTGCACAGAGGGAAGAGGGTTGGAAATAGCTGCAGAGCAGCTTGGGCTAATACTATAGCGCTTTACTCTAAAATGTCAGACTGTATTTGCATTTAAATAGAAGGGGTTGCTGAATTTCAAATATATTTTATGACAACAAAGGAGACGGGTTCCTGAAAGATCTGCATGCTTTCCATAGTCATGCTTTAAAATCTGGGCGTCCTTATGTTTATGTAGCTACGGAATGGACAGCGATCCAGAGGTACTGAGCCCCCAGGAGCAGGAGGGGAGGCACCTCCGGACTTCTGGCCACACACACGCCTCCCTCTGCTTCCGCGTGTAATAGGCGCACAGGAAAGTGCTCCGACGTAAGCAGGGCCCCATGCATTTTCACACACCCTGAACACACCCGTAACCACATGCAGATCAAGGGGACCATCCCAGCCCCCCTCAGAGCGCCCCTCACCCCTCCTCCCATCAGCACCCCACCCAGGGAGGGCCATGAGTTTCAGGTTCGGTTGCTTTCCCTTTACTGGACTCAGAACCAGGTGTGGGGGTGTCGCTCTTGGCCTCCTTGCCGAATGCTGTTTCCCCGTGCATGGCCCCGGATTTGTACCCCCCCCCCCCCCCCCCCCCGCCATCTCGTTTGAAGGCTGATGGACACTGCAGGGGTTCCAGCTTGGCCTCTTTTGTCGCTCTGAACACTCAGGCACCTGTCTTTGGTCTGGACCTTTCTGTTGGGTAAATCTTAGGTGTGTGTCTGTGTATGTGCAGTTTTCCTAAGTGGTCACACCGGCTTTTCCTGTCACCAGTGATCATGAGTTCTTACTCCACATCCTTGCCCATACAGTAAGTCCCCTACGTACGAGCCTTCAAGTTGAGAACTTTAAAAGATGCGAACGTGTCCCAGTATGCCCGCTGTTGTGCTGTACTACTGTACTTTTCAAGGTACTCTACTGTAAGATTAAAAATGTTTTTGTTATTTTGTGTTTGTTTTTTAGGTATTATTTGTGTGAAAAGTATTATAAACCTATTGCAGTACAGTACTATATAGCCGATTGTGTTAGTTGCATACCCAGGCTAACTTGGTTGGACTTACGAACAAATTGGACTTATGAATGTGCTCTCGGAAAGGAACTTGTTTGTATGTAGGGGACTTACTGTAATTGGAAGTTTTCATCTATATCACCTTGACCACTCTGTGGGTTTGGGATATTCCATTGTGATTTTAATTTGCATTTCCATGACAGTTAATGATATTGGGTCACTTTTTGTATGTTTACTGATCTCTTGACTCTCCTCTTCTGTGAAGTGTCCGTTCAGGTCTTTTCACCCATTTTTCTATGGAGTTGTCTGTCCTTTACTTGTTGCTTTGTAGATGTTCTTTATATATGTATATGTTCTGGACATTAATTCTTTGGTGGTTTGCTGCACGTGTATTGCAGATATCCCCCACCTTTATTGTTATGCATGTAGCTTTACTTATATTTTTAAATTCTATAAGATATTATGAGGGACTTCCCTGGTGGCACAGTGGTTAAGAATCTGCCTGACAATGCAGGGGACATGGGTTCGAGCCCTGGTCCGGGAAGATCCCACATGCCGCGGAGCAGTTAAGCCCGTGGCCCACAACTACTGAGCCTGCACTCTAGAGCCCATGAGCCACAACTACTGAGACCGCATGCCACAACTACTGAAGCCCACGTGCCTACAGCCCATGCTCCACAACAGGAGAAGCCACCGCAGTGAGAAGCCCACGCGCCACAACGACACTTGCTGCAACTGGAGAAAAGCCTGCACGCAGCAATGAAAACCCAACACAGCCAAATAAATAAATAAACAAATTTATTAAAAAAAAGAAAACGATATTATGAGTATTGTTTTGCAGTCTATATTCATTTCAATTTACCCACAAATTTTATCCTTTTTGGTATTGTTTATTTTTTCCTACATTTTCATGTTTACCTCTGGGATCCTTTTCCTTTTGCCTAAGTAAATTTCCTTTAATATTCCTTTCAATGCAGATCTGGCAAAGATGAATAGTTTTAGTTTTTGTTTCTCTGAAGTTTTTTTTTTTTTTTTTTTTTCTTTTGCAGTACGCGGGCCTCTCACTGTTGTGGCCTCTCCCGTTGCGGAGCACAGGCTCCGGACGCGCAGGCTCAGCGGCCATGGCTCATGGGCCCAGCCGCTCCGCGGCATGTGGGATGTTCCCGGACCGGGGCACGAACCCGTGTCCCCTGCATCGACAGGCAGACTCTCAACCACTGCGCCACCAGGGAAGCCCTGAGGTCTTTTTATTTTTTTAAATTTTCTCAGGTTTGTTTTTTTAAAAATATTTATTTATTTATTTATTTTTATTTGGCTGTGCCAGGTCTTAGTTGCGGCACGTGGGCTCCTTAGTTGTGGCAGGTGAACTCTTAGTTGCAGCATGTGGAATCTAGTTCCCTGACCAGGGATTGACCCGGAAGCCCTGCACTGGGAGCGCGGAGTCTTAACCACTGTGCCACCAGGGAGCTCTCTTTCTCTGAAGTCTTGATTTCATTTTCATCTTGGAAGGATATTTTTGAGGGGTGCAGAATTTTCGGTTGGCTGTTTTCCTTCCTTTCAGCACCTTGGTGGTGTATTCCTTTGTCTCCTGGCTTCCATCAGTTCTCTTCCTGAGTCTAGCCACACTGTCCTGCTTCTTCGCATGCGCATTGGTTTCGTGGTTCTCTCCCCTGCACATTGTCGTAGGGACTCTGGATTCTGCTGTGTTCTCTTTAAGATTAATTTCTTTGTTTTATTCCGTGGTTAACTCGACTGAACTCGAACCATACACACCGTCGCCCCCGTGGTGGTTGGTGGGTAAAATCTCTGTTCTGTTTGCAGAGCTGTTTGGAATCCGTCCTGTGCGAGCACAGCTCACAGACCAGCCAGAGGTTTGAGACGAGTTTATTGTGGAGTATTTGGGGCTTCCTGTCTGTGGCGCTCTCTCTCTTTTTTTAAAAAAATTAATTAATTTATTTTTGGCTGCGTTGGGTCTTCGTTGCTGCGCGCGGGAGAGTGGGGGCTACTCTTTGTTGCAGTGCATGGGCTTCTCATTGCAGTGGCTTCTCTTGCTGCGGAGCACGGGCTCTAGGCACACGGGCTGCAGTAGTTGTGGCTTGCGGGCTCTAGAGCACAGGCTCAGTAGTTGTGGCGCACGGGCTTAATTGCTCCGTGGCATGTGGGATCTTCCCAGGCCAGGGCACGAACCCGTGTCCCCTGCAATGGCAGGCGGATTCTTAACCACTGCGCCACCAGGGAAGTCCTGTGGCTCTCTCTTTTCTGGGATTTCCCCTCACTTTCTAGCTGCTCTAGTCACCCCAAACTCTGTCCTCTGGTTCTTCACGTCAGTAAGACCGTATGTTTCATCATGGTTTTAGCTACCCTGTGCGGCCCAGACGGGGCTGCCCTCGGAACACGGGAACCCCAGCTGTTCCCTTCTCCCCTGTGTCCATCCCCTACAGCCTCTGTCTGGTCCTGGCTGCTCTCCAGTGCTGTCAGACAGTTGTCTTTGTGTCCAGCAATTGTAGTTGTTATCTGTGCAAGAGTTGGTCCCGTTGGAGCCACCTGGCCGCTACTGGGAGCAAACCCTCAGGCAGTCACAGGGCTGGAGGAGGGCAGATCCCGCAGCCAGATCAAGAATGACCCGGGGCAGGAAGGGGCTTGTCTGGTTTGGGGACTGGTCTCTTCAGAGATTCACCTGAGAGCTTGCAGGTCAGCCTCCTGCCGAATGCAGCACCACGACCTTACAAACGTTTTGTAGTGGGGGTGGGAGGCCAGCGGTGTGTTTAAGGCCCCTGAATTCTCTACTTTGGCCACTTTTGCTCCTGGGACTGTGCAAAACTTTTGCTGATTCCTCTTCTCTGCAGCTTCTGGGGCCAGGCCCAGTCCTCGGCCCGGCGCCCAGACCGATGTGTCCCCAGGGGACAAGACGGCTGTGAGCCATCTGCGCATCTGGACAGCTCTCCCGTCCCCAGAGTGTCGGCTCCTTAAGTCGTCAGGGCGCCACAGCTCTCTGACCTCCGCAGCAGGATTTTTGTAATGTGTCCGGCCGCTCTCAGTGGCTGTCTTCAGGACTGCCTTCCGTGTGGGATCCACCCTTTCCTCCTCAGAAGTGGATGTCCAGTAATTATTTTTGCACTTGTTATCTCCGTTCTGGTCTGCTTCCTGTCTGTCATTTCGCCTCAAATCCAAAGTGGATTGTTCCCGATGCTCCCTCTAGGCTCAGCCTCCTTCGGATTGTAAAGATCTAATGAGAGATCAGAAACAACAACAACCACAACAAAACACAAAAAACCCTGTCCAAGCCTCTGCTTCCCGGCTGGTGTTTAACGAAAAAAGAAACCTTTGAAATGCAGGTGCCGGGGCTTCCCTGGTGGCGCAGTGGTTCTCCCAGCGCCGGGGGCCCGGGTTCGATCCCTGGTCAGGGAACTAGATCCCACATGCATGCCGCAACTGAGGAGCTCGCCTGCCTCAACTAAGACCCAGCGCAACTAAATAAATACAAACATTTTTAATAGATTTTATTTATTTATTTTTGGCTGCATTGGGTCTTCGTTGCTGCGCACGGGCTTTCTCTAGTTGCTGCGAGCGGGGGCTACTCTTCGTTGAGGTGCACAGGCTACTTAGTGCGGTGGCTTCTCCTGTTGCGGAGCACGGGCTCTAGGTGTGCGAGCTTCAGTAGTTGTAGCACACGGGCTCAGTAGTTGTGGTTCGCAGGCTCTAGAGCTCAGGCTCAGTAGTTGTGGCGCACTGGCTTAGCTGCTCCACGACATGTGGGATCTTTCCAGACCAGGGCTTGAACCCGTGTCCCCTGCATTGGTAGGCGGACTCTTAACTATTGCTTCATCAGGGAAGTCCCAATAAAATAAATATATAAAAAAAATGTGAGTGTCTTTTGTCCCAGCATACCAATCCTGGGACTTCATCTCAAGGCAAGACTTTCGAATGTGCTCAGATATCAAGCCGCCAGGGTGTTTGCGTCAGTACTACTTCGAATGTTGAAAGAAAAACCGTAGAACAATTGGTAACTTGTTGAAAACAAATGTTGGGTTATGCAGAATGTGAAGTCGTGTAGTCGTTAAAAGTATGGTGGCAGATGTAGTGGAAACACGCTCGGGCTTTACTGTTGATAGAAGTGTGCAGGGTCCGAGTCCGCGTGTGGTCTGAAGCCTTCGTGGGCACGTCGCCGCGGGGTTGGGGGAGGGGCCCGCGCACCTGCTCGCACAGCCGTGGACTCAGGGCGCAGTTGTTTAGTATCTTCTGGTTGTCTGTGTTTTCTGAGTTTTTAAATAATGACTATTTTTTGATTCTGTGTTTTTGAAGCGTGAGTTACATACAGTAGAATGTGTAGACCAAAGTGTGCAGTTTGATGAGTTTTGAGAAATAAACAGCCCGTGTAACCCTCACCCGGAACAAGGCATGTTTCCACCTCCTCTGAAACCCCGGGGCTTCTTTCTGGCCTAAGACGAACTGTGGGTAAACACGGATTAGAGGAGCTGTGTTTGCAGCCGGTCCTCAGGGAGGCGTGTCCACATCCTCCCCACCTCCGGGCCCTGCGGCCGGGCGGGCGGCTGCGGGAAAGAGGCCTGGCCTGGGGAGCGGGTGCGGGGGGGCTCTGCAGCGGGAGGGGCCCGCCCGGCCCGAGGCTACCCCCCCCACCCCCCGGCTCCCGTGTCAGCTTGGGGTCACCTGGCCAGAGGGACAGAAGACCTTTGTACCAGAGGCGTCTTCTGCCCTGCATTGGAGGCGGGAGAGGAGCAACGCTGCATTCCTGGGGTGGGGGGGGGCGGGGCACTTCCTTCTGAGCTGCCGGCCAAGTGTCAGCTGCTCCCTGGACCCAGCCGGGGCTGCACGGCTTCGGGCGGGCGGCGCCTCTAACCTGCCGCACGCCCTGTGGCAGGCAGGGTGGGCCGACTCGGGGGAGAGGAGCTTAGTCTGGGGGCGGAGCGCAGTGCCGGGTTCCGGGGGCTGCAGCTGGCCTCGGGGACGTGTCTGCCAAAACCTCACAGACTGCGTGGCTTAGTCCACAGCCGTTTATTTCTCTGGGAAGACCTCCTTCCTTGGGTGGCAGGCGGCTGCCTTCTCACCGTGCACACGGGGGAGAGATTTCGAGCTTGGTGTCTGTTCCTCTTCTTATGAGGGAGGACGCCAGCCCTGTGGAATCGGGGCCCACCCTTCCGACCTCATAGACCCCGTCTCCAAATACAGTCACACTGGGGGTGGAGCTTCACCAGTGAAGTTGGGAGGCACAACACTCGGGCACCGGGCCAGGGCCCGCGGGGCGGGTGGCCGTGCTCCGCTGCCCTGCTGGGGGTGGTTCCTGCAGGCGGAGTCCTGGGCTCCTCACCTCCCCCCCCAGGTGTCGCCAGGCGCGACCCCCGCAGTTCTGCCGGCTCAGTCCTTCCAAGCCCAGGCTGCTCTTCTGCACAGCCCCCAAGCCGTGCTGGCCTCGGAGGCAGGGCCTGATTCTGGGGGGAGCCCGGAACCGGGCCTGAGAGCGAACGCACCTGCCCGCGGCAGGATTACTGCTCTGGGCGCACCGAGAAGTGAACGCGCCCTCTGTTAAGCGCTTGGGTTCCTATTTGTTTATTGAGCCTAATGAGTACCTTGGCCCCTCCCTGCCCTGGATTTCCCCGCAGATCTCCCCGCTAATCACACTGTGGAAAATGCCCCCCAGCGACGGGAGCACGAGGGCGGTGTGAAGGTTGTGAGAGTGTGTGTGTGTGTGTGTGTGTGTGTGTGTGTGTGTGTGTGTCCGTGCACACGTGTGTGTTGGGACGGGGTGGCCCCAGCCCCCCTGGGCATTAGACCCCCTCAGCGGACCCCTTTCTCTCTCCCCATGCCCTGCCCCACGGTGGGGGGGATGCCCTCATCCGCGCTATCCTTTCCGGGCAGGTCTCCCTTCAACCAGCCACAGGTGCCTGCTCTGCAGAGGCTAAGACATCGTTACCTGGCGAAGCTTCAGACAGCACAGGAGGGGGTTCGTGGATTTGGGGGTCCACAGTCTTCCCCATGCAGGTCCCCCCAGGGGCCTGTCTTCCCCATCCTGTCTGGATTCATGGTTAGTATGGGCTCCTCCCCCGTCCACCCCGGGAAACCACGGAGGGCAGGCAATGATGGATCTAGGGAACCGTAAAAACCCAGCAAGACCCCAGGGAAACCCCTGGGATCGAGGTCGTCTTCAATGGGGTGGACGCGGTAGGGGGCAGCCACGGCCAGGCTGCAGGGTGCGCGTGGCAGGTGCACCTACACATGCTGGTGGGAGGGAGCACTTGGGTGGGGGGGGAAGGCCAGGTGCCGACGGAGGGCTTCCTGGAAGAACAGGTACGGGGGGAGTATGATTCTGACATCAATTCCCATGTGAGTTTCTTCCCCACACCAAACAACTTCTCCACACCACCCAGTTGTCCTACAATTCAACTCGATTCTGGACCTGGAAACAGTGTCGGATCCTACAGGTTAAAGGCTCAGCCCCACAGGACTGCCGCCTCCCTCCACCTCAGACCCCAGTCTCGAGTCCAGGTTGTGACCGCGTGGCTACACCAGAGGTTCCCACGACCCCCTCCTTGGGTTCCATTAATTTGCTAGAGCTGCTCACAGAACTCAGGGAAACAGTTTACTCACTAGATCACCAGTTTGTTATAAAAGGACATAACTCAGGAACAGCCAGGTGCCGAGACACCTGGGGCGAGGTGTGGGGAAAATGCAAGGAGCTTCCAGGCTCCCTCCGAATGAGCCACTCTCCCCGATTCTCCACAGGTTCACCAGCCAGGAAGCCCTCCGAACCTTGTCCTTTTGTCTCGTGGAGGCTTCGGGCATGGGTGCCATTGATTAAAACATTGGCCACTGATGGTTGATTCCACCTCCAGCCCCTCTCCCCTCCCCGGAGATCAGGGATGGGGGGTGGGGTGGGTGGGGACTGACAGTTCCACCCCGGTCATCACGTGATTGGTTCTCCTGGCAACCAGTCCCCACCCTCAGGCGCTTCCAAAGCCACCTCCATACAACAGACGACACCTTGACCACCCTGTTCACTTAGGAAATGCCGAGGGTTTTAGGAGCCCTAAAAATGCCAGAAACGGGGATTAAGATTAAATATGTATATATTTCCATGGTAAATCACAACGTCACAGCGCAGCACATCACTCGTCCTCCTTTGGGCTCTGGGGACTAAAGCAGCAGGTGCAGCCCTGCAGAACCAGAACCAGAACGTGAGTTCTCACCAGGAACACGACCCCAGAAGGGACGCCAGCTACCCAACAACACCCACAGTGTCAGGCGCTATGATCGGAACAGGTGGACCAGGAATGTGACTTAAGCATGAGATTAAAGTGGAGCAGATGGGATAGATCTACTTACGTGGCTAAAGGAGGAGAGCAATGATGAGAAGCGAGCAGCGAATTGAGAAAGAAAGAACCTAGCGGAAATATTGGGTTTGACAACCGCGATTGTCGAAATACGTCGCACGACAGGTAAGACAAATAGCGGGATGGATACAGCTGAACCCACGAGCGGGCTGTAGGGCCAAGAAAGCCGCCGAGGGCAGCAGGAAACCGTGGTGAGATGAGACTGAAAATATGCAAGAAAAGCTGAGGGACGCAGGGGACAAAGCGGAGGTGCCAGTCCTGGGACACAGGAGTTCTGGGGTGGGAGGTGGGAGGGAGCATTTGAAAACATAAGGAGGAGACCTTTTCAGAATCTGTGCTGGGAGAATTCACGGGCTCAGATGTGGACGGGAGAGGTAAGGGCATCTGGCATGTTTTTGTTTCCAAATACTGGAGACAAAAAGAAAATTCTAGATGTTTCCAAAAAAAGGAGAAGAAGATTCCCCACCAAACAGCACAAGTCAGGCTGCTACCCAGGGTCTCAACAGCAATTCTGGGTGCGAGAAGCGGAACAGTGTTGGCAGAGTTGGACCCGAGCCTGTAGTCAAACCACACCCAGACTCGAGGGGGAAAGAAAATGTTCTCAGGCCACAAAGACGCAGGAAGTTTGCTCCACAGAGGCCCGCAGGGAAAACCTCTTTGGAGGAAGTACTCAGCGGGGAGTGAAAGGAATCCAGGAGGACGTCCCTCCTCCCCCACAAGGCATGTGGGAAGGAGGGTTATCCCACGCCTTCGTTCAGATTAAGGTCCGCCGAGAACATTCAGGACTAAAGGAAAAGAGCCCTGTATTCACAGCACTCGGGTGTAAACTACACCAAATGCCTGAGCTGGAACGCACTGGGGGCGGAATTCGGGACGTCCGTGAACTCCGACGGGAAGGGTCCCACCCTTACTTCCACGGACCCCTCACCTAAGCCGTGCCTGCCTGGGAGGATGGAGGAAGCCCCGAACGCCCTGTCACGGTCCAGCCGCCGCAGGGGCTCAGCGGCCCTTAGGGTGATGTTTCAGCGCTGATGGTCATGAGACTGGCCTCTGGGTCTCCCCTAATACCTTAGTGGGAAGGCTCCTTCCTTACCGTGTAAGAAATTACATTTTGTGTTATTTTGGCAACCGTGTTTCCGTGTAAGTGATTTCCTCTGCAACTCTATGTGTTTTATTTTATGTATTTACAAATCGAGTTCTGGGAAGGGAATCTGCAGGCTTCCCCAGAGGGGCTGTGGAAAAGGCTAACACCCGCCCCCACCACCGGGGGTCGGCTAATGCACTTGCACAGCCTTGGCAAGGCACGGCACTACTCTATGCCTCAGTTTCCCCATCTGTAAAACAGGGGCGATAAAGGTCCAACTTTACAGAGTTGCTGGGAGGATAGGTGAGTCACGGCACATCCCATGTCTCACACGCGACCACACTTACGGCTGCTTCAGGACCGCTGCGTCCAACAGGAAATTGTCCATTCTTAGGATTAAATAATGTTTGCACCAAGTGCCAAGATTTGCAAGGCCCAGCTGTGCAGTCCTTAGAAAGAAGCTTATAAAAAACAATAGGTTCTAAATTAGAGGAAGGCTGTGCGCAGTACCGTCACCTCAGAGGATAGATCTGAAAAGGTTCCCAATTAGAGGAAGGCTGTGCGCAGTACCGTCACCTCAGAGGATAGATCTGAAAAGGTTCCCAATTAGAGGAAGGCTGTGCGCAGTACCGTCATCTCAGAGGATAGATCTGAAAACCTAGACGGAAGCGGGTAAACTCCTTGAAAAATGTGAAACGCTAAAGTTGGCACGAGAGGAAATAGAGAGCTTAAATACTAACAAGTACTAAGGAAATGGAAACGGTAGTCAGACTCCCACCCCCTGCCCCCGCCAAAACGCACACCTGGGCCCAGGTGGTTGTACAGGGGATTCTACCGAACTTTAAAGGATCAGTTAATTCCTTTCCTGGACAAATTGTTTCAGAAAAGAGAAGACAAAAGAACCACAAGCAAGGTGGCCCAGCTTGTGTCATGAGGCTAGAATCAACCTTGACTCTAAAACCAGGTAAATGTATGAAAAGAGAATCTGTCCATCTCCTCTGAACTTAAGCTGAAAGTCCTGCATAACCTACTAGCTGAGTAGGGCTGGGCGGCTGGCTGCCCTTGTCCTGCCCACTCCAGCCTCTGGCCTTGGCCTTGGCCTGGGAGCCTGGCTGGAAAGACTGTCTGTGGACTGAGGACCCTCCAACTTCTCACCAGCTCAGCCAGGGGGGAGCCCTGGTTGGAGATGGGGGTTGAGGGCAGCGGGGAAGGGCCCGGCTCCCCACTTCCTTCTTCGTTCCTTGTTCTGGCTTTTGGAGGGAATGGGTCTAAAAGATTCTGTACTAAATGTACTTTAAAAATAGCCTGTTTGGGACTTCCCTGGTGGTCAGTGGTTAAGACTCTGCAGTTCCACTGATGGGGGCCTGGGTTTGATCCCTGGTCGGGGAACTAAGATCCCACAAGTTGCGCTGCAAGAACAAAAAAGAAAAAAAACAGCCTGTTTACTTTAGAAGAGTTTTAGATTTACAGAAAACGTGCAAAAATAGTACAGGATTCCCGTCTACCCTGTACGAATGCCGCTAATGTTCACACCTCACGTTAGGGAGACCTTTGTCACGACCACTGAACCAATATCCATGCGTTACTTTTTAAAATTTAATTAATTAATTAATTAATTATTGTCTGCATTGATTGGGTCTTCATTGCTGCACGCGGACTTTCTCTAGTTGTGGTGAGCGGGGGCTACTCTTCATTGCAGTGCGCGGTCTTCTCATTGCGGCGGCTTCTCCTGTTGCAGAGCACAGGCTCTAGGCGCACGGGCTTCAGTAGTTGTGGCACATGGGCTCAGCAGTTGTGGGTCGCAGGCTCTAGAGCGCAGGCTCAGTAGTTGTGGCGCACGCGCTTAGTTGCTCCATGGCATGTGGGATCTTCCCCGACCAGGGCTCGAACCTGTGTCCCCTGCATTGGCAGGTGGATTCTTAAGCACTGCGCCATCAGGGAAGTCCTCGACGGGTTACTGTCAACTAAAGTCTGCTTTATTCAGATTTCCTTAGTTTATACGAATGTGTTCTTCCATCCAGGACCCCGTGCAGACCCCACATTCCACTGGTCATCGTGTGGTCTCAGGGTTCTTTGCGTGGAGACGGTTCTTACACTTGCCCTTGCTGTGGGTGGTTTCGAGGAGAACTGGGCAGGTATCTGTAGAACGTCCCTCGACTGGGGTGTGTCTGATGTTCTCCTCGTGGTTACGCTGGCGTCACAGGTTGGGGGAAGAAGAGCACAGATGTGCTGCTTCCACCACTTCTTTCCAAGAGGACTCAGTGTTACCGTGACGTGTCATGCTGGACATGGATCCTGACCACCTTGCCAGGTGTCTCCTCTGCTGAGTGACTCTTTCCCCACTTGGCACACTGTCCTCTGGAGGGAGGTCACCCTGCAGCCCACACCTGAGGGCTGGGGAGTCACCCTCCACTTCCCTGAGCATCTGCATAAACTATTTGGAATTCTTCTGCAGGTGTTAGCCAACTCAGGGTCAGTGGCTCGTCGCTCAGGAATCCAAAACTGAGAGACAAGTGTTGGGTAAAAGGAAAGACAGATTTACTGAGGAAGCTGGCAATCCTGGGGAGAAGGTCGACTCACGTCCCAAAGAACCAAGTCCCCCCCATCCCCGGGTTTTGCTTGGAGATTATACAGGGAAAAGAGGAAGGGGCTACGTGCTGGGGAGGGGGTACTCTTCTATTTTTAGAGATGCTTGTCTCCATTATGTGGCTTTAAGTAGCTGTCACATCTCAGTTGTGATTGGAACGTTATCCGAGCCTTAAATCTCTGGTCCCCTGGTCCTTCTGGTTCCAGGGGTCTACGTGCTTTTGGGCAGCATACAGTTAACTTCTTCCACCTGGTGGGGGTTTCAGTATCTGCAAAACAGCTCACAGGACGTGGCTCAGAATAGTACGTATTGCCCTTGAGGAGGAACTAAAAGCCCTTGACTTTGCTTAATGGCTAAACTATTATTATTTTGTCTTGTTTCCTTTTTTTTTCTGTATTTTCTCATTTCTTTGATTAAATTTGTTCTTTGGAACTTGGGGAAGGCCCAGGAGGCTAAAGTTTTTCTACAAACAAGAAGCAGGCAGAGGGGCTTCCTTGGTGGCTCAGTGGTTAAGAATCCTCCTGCCAGTGCAGGGGACACGGGTTTGAGCCCTGGTCCAGGAAGATCCCACATGCTGCGGAGCAACTAAGCCCATGCGCCACAACTACTGAGCCTGCGCTCTAGAGCCCGCGAGCCACAGCTACTGAGCCTGTGTGCCACAACTACTGAAGCCCGTGCTCCTGGAGCCCATGCACCACAATGAAGAGTAGCCCCTGCTCGCCGCAACTAGAGAAAGCCCGCACGCAGCAACGAAGACCCAACGCAGCCAAAAAAAAATTAAATAAATAAATAAATAAATTTATTAAAAAGAAAGGAAGCAGGCAGAGGGCATTGCGGGGGTGGGTAGGCCTGTCCTGGGGAGGCCCCATAAGGTACTGCTTGGTTACACAGGGAGTTTTCTCTCTTTTCTTCAATTATGTATTTAATCACGTATAGCCATATATGGCTATGCCCTTTGCATACTTATTTTATACTTTGGATTAGAATCCAGTGCTATTTATTTTAGTTCAAATTGTCCCCGTCTCGGCCACTGAGCCCTTTGGGTGGCTCCCTTGTCTTTGACGTGCTTATTTGTTGACACTTTCTCACTTTCTGGCACGACAAGAAGCTGCAGGTTCCCTGGAATTTTCTCTGGCCCAGCCCTAGGATCAGCCATTGCTCCAGGGAGCCCTGGTTCCTCTTACTGGAGAATCCTGGTAGGAAGCAAGGTCTGGGCCCTGGGCGTGCTGGTTGCTCCTGGGGTGTTGCTGCTTCTTGGCCCTCTCGGCTGACAGAGCCAGGGAATACGTGTGTGTACTAACCCGTGTACATAAACGCATGTCTGCACGTGTGTCCATGTGCGCCCACCTGCATCCCTATTGAGCTACACGTGAGTTCCTATAGGCATCTCCACCTCACATCCCCCGTCGCTCTGAACTCCTCCCCTTGCTCTCCTGAAAGTTCTCACCCACCAGTGAGACACTGGCCCCACCCACCTCCCACTTACTTCATCATTACACTCCAGTGTCCGTGGTGAGTGGTTTCAGAATTGTACCCCCGTGGGAAACAACCGTGCTCATGTACTTCTTTAAGTTTCACAGGCTTTAGTTTTCCGGTTTCCGCTCATTCCCCAAGTTACTTAGGTTAGCATCTTTCTCTTCCACGGGCTTCCAAGAGGTTGTTTCATACATTTGTAATAATGGTTACATTCTCTTGTCACTCTCTGCATCCCATCCCAGGGCACCAGACCTCTTAAATGACTTTAAATTTGCATACACTAAGGTTTGCTCTCCTGCTGGAAAGTTCTATGGATGGTGCAAATCATAGTGCCCTGTATCCACCATTCAGTGCTGCACAGAATAGGCCCTAAGACATGCCCTGTGCTGGGTTTTCAGTGAACTTACCAAGTTGAGAATGTTTCCTTTGCCTCTATTCCTAATTTGCTGAGAGACCTTTTTTTTTTTTTTTGCGGTACGCGGGCCTCTCACTATTGTGGCCTCTCCCGTTGCGGAGCACAGGCTCCGGACGCACAGGCTCAGCGGCCATGGCTCACGGGCCCAACCGCTCCGCGGCATGTGGGATCTTCCTGGAGCAGGGCACGAACCCGTGTCCCCTGAATCGGCAGGCGGACTCTCAACCACTGCGCCACCAGGGAAGCCCCAAACCAGGATACTGTTGACAGAGAAACGGGGCATCCCGACGCCAGCACCAGGACCCAGGGGTGCCTGGGTCTCTGCAGAGTAACCAGTCCTGCCGCGGGCTGCCCGGCCACAGGCAAAGTGCATCTGTTACTGCGGAACAAACTGTCCTCAAACTTAAACAACAGTGACCGCTTCTCTGATTCACAGATCTGCAGTGAGCAGGGTCGCCTCATCTCTGTCCACATGGCAACGGCCAGGGTGGCTCTACTGGCAGCTGGAGGATCCGCTTCTGGTGGTCCACTCACACGTGAGCAAGGGTCTGCCGGTCCAAGAGCGGCCTTCCCTGCAGAGCACGGGGAGGGGCTTCCACGCCATGCAGCATCACCTCTGCTGTTGCCAAGGCCTGCCCAGATTCAAGGGGAGGGGACTCTCCTTCCGGACCAGGTGCTAGGAGGACACATGGGGCGGGAGACACTGTGCGGCCACTTTTGGGAAACGCAGCCTGCCCCGTGGGGGTGGAGGCTGTCCCGGCACGTCCGCCTCTCAGCAGCACCTGAGTGAGCCAGGAAGATGCTTCTTTCCTAAATGTGGATTTGAGGCTGCACCTCCCTGCCCCCGCCGTTCCTTGAGGAGTCGTTCGGGGGTTTTCTGCAGGCTGTAGACCGGTTCCTCTCCCGCCTTTGTGGGTGCCGGCCCACACGGTCATGGTTCCCCTCTGTCCCCTGCTCGGGCGGCCACAACAGAATACCGGAGGCTGGGGTTCACACAGCAGAAATGAACGCCTCACAGGCCCGGAGGCTGGGGCTCACACAGCAGAAATGAACGCCTTACAGGCCTGGAGGCTGGGGCTCACAAGCAGAAATGAACGCCTTACAGGCCGGGAGGCTGGGGCTCACACAGCAGAAATGAACGCCTTACAGGCCCGGAGGCTGGAAGCCCAAGGTCAAGGTGCCGGCAGGTTGGTTTCTCCCCTCTGCCTCCCTCAGTGTCCTCACAAGGTCTTGCCTCTGCACCTGTGCCCCTGGTGTCTTCCCCTTCTTGTGAGGTCACTGTCCTGTTGGATTAGGGCCCAACTCCCGCGACCTCATTTAACCTTTATGACCTCCCAAAGACACTGTCTCCAAATAGAGTCACACTAGAGGCTAGGGCTCCAACATGTGGATTTGGGGGGACACAGTCCCATCCAGAACATCCTCTTATTCCCTGGCTGCAGCATCTCAGTCCCTGTCCCGCCTCCAAAGACCCGAGTGCCCGGGCTGTGGTCCTGGGCCGCTTCTCTTTTCTCTGTCCCTTTACATGTGGGTGGCTGCATCCTGCCCGTCTGTGAAGACTGCCTGCCTGCTGCTGACCCCAGGGGTCCCTCCACCCTGGGTCCCTCTCCTGAGCTCTGCCAGGCCTCCACCCTCCCTCCGCTCTCCCCGTATAAGCCCGAGGGGAAGCACAGCTTGCCGAGGCCAGAAGAGAGCCCGTGACCCTCTCTCCGCCCCGTCCCCTTCCCCCTGCAGGCTTTTCCATCCCAATAAATCACCCCAACACTTTGGGGGAGCTCCAAACCAGGCCTCGCTCCTGACCCTCACATGCGGAGGGGCTTGTCTGCTCCCTAGATCTCTGTCGCAACCACGGCTCCCGCCACCACCCTGGTCCGCGGCCCCTCCTTCTAATGGGGCTCCTGCAGGTTCATCATGAGGGATCTAGTTAGTGCACCTTTATCCTGCTCAGGATTATTGGGTTCCAATAGTTCATCAGCTCTGGAAAGTCCCCAGCCACGGCCCCTTGCCTGTTGCTTCTCCCCATTATGCATGTGTTTGCCTTTCGGAGAAGCAGTCAGAAGCGCCGCGCCTTCGCGTTCTCCCTTCTGTGACCCCTCCTCTCTCTGCTGGATCCTGGGGGGCCTTCTCGGACTGTCCACCGGTTCACCATTCCTTCTGCATCTACATCAGATCTGCTGTTAAACCGATCAATCAAGTTTCAGATTTCAGTGACGATACATAAGTTGAAAGTCTATAACAGTCTTTTAAAAAACCTGTCTAGGGGCTTCCCGGGTCTTCCCTGGTGGCGCAGTGGTTGGGAGTCCGCCTGCCGATGCAGGGGACACGGGTTCGTGCCCCGGTCCGGGAGGATCCCACGTGCCGCAGAGCGGCTGGGCCCGTGAGCCATGGCCGCTGAGCCTGCGCGTCCGGAGCCTGTACTCCGCGACGGGAGAGGCCACGGCAGTGAGAGGCCCGCGTACCGCAAAAAAAAAAAAAAAAAAAAAAAAAAAAAAAGTCTGTCTGATAATTTTTGGTAGTCTCGTGTACCTTGCTTATGTTTGCAGTTCTCTTTAATTTTTTTAAAGTTTTCATTTTTATCAAATTTACACACCTACATAGATCCAAGAGTCAGCTGTTTTTTTTAAAGTTCTAACTTCTACCAACTTTATACATACACATAGTATAAGAAGTCAAGGATTTCTCTGGTGGTGCAGTGGTTAAGAATCCGCCTGCCAATGCAGGGGACACGGGTTTGAGCCCTGTTCCGGGAAGATCCCATGTGCTGCGGAGCAACTAAGCCCATGCGCCACAACTACTGAGCCTACCGTGAACCACAACTGAGCCCGCGTGCCACAACTACTGAAGCCCGCGTGCCTAGAGCCCATGCTTCGCAACAAGAGAAGCCACCGCAATGGGAATCCCACACACCGCAACGAAGAGTAGCCCCCGCTCGCCGCAACTAGGGAAAGCCCACGTGGAGCAACGGACCCAATGCAGCCAAAAAAAGAAGACGTCAATGTGGTTTACAAGCATTTTATTTCCTTAATTTTTTTTTTTTTCCAAGACAACAGTCCATTACCACTATAGCCTGGATTCCTGGCTCATAGGTGATGCTTGTTGCTCTAAGGCATTGAAACATTCTAACGTCCTGGACTTGGGGAAGGATGTGTTAGAAGTGGCGTAGGATTTAGCTCTCCCCAAACCCCACAAACCCACAAATCCACCAGGACAGCAAAACCAAAGTGCTCGGACACCATCTGCAAGAAGCCAGGCGTCAGGGCATCCCTCTGTTGGTGGCAGGAAACCCCCGCCAGCAGAGTGGAGACCTGTGGCCTTGGAGCAGGAGGAAGCCGGGGGAAGCAGCTGGGCATGCGGCGGGCCTGAGAAGCCAAAGTCCAAGCGAGAACTTCCTCAAATGCTCAGGAGCCACCGTGGAAGCAGCAGCGAATGCCGGGAGGGGTTGACACAGCAGTGGGGTGCGTTCGTTAGGGGACCAGCAGAGTCGGGCCGGCCCATGAGCTCTCAGAGGAGAGAGTGCTGGGAATAGACCCAAACTGGGAAGCACAGGGAAGTAGGAAGAAGTCCAGGCCGAGGAAGGGCAGGAACGTCGGAGCTGCCGCCGCGGGTGGAGCACTTCCCAACATCAGCACCAGGGGGAGCTCGAGGGTCGTGAGCTGGAAATACGTCTGAACCACTTCCGGCTCCAAAGCACAGGGAACCCGGTTAACATAAAAGTGAGCAACAGAAATGGCGTGTCGTCAGCTCCCGACCCTGCACAGAGACACTCCAGGAAAAGAGAGGGCCAGGCGTAGCACAGCAGCCCCGCAGACAAGAACAGACACGAGAAACCTGCACAGAGACACTCCAGGAACAGAGAGGGCCAGGCGTAGCACAGCAGCCCCGCAGACAAGAACAGACACGAGAAACCTGCACAGATACACTCCAGGAACAGAGAGGGCCAGGCGTAGCACAGCAGCCCCGCAGACAAGGACAGACACGAGAAGGACGCCCGCGCAGCCGACTGCATGGGTTTCCTTTGCTGCAACAGGAACCACCCACCACACGGTGGTCATGACAACACACCCAGCCACCGTCTGTCATGCTTGCTGTGGGCTGGCCCTTAGGGGCTCATTTGGGAAGCTCAGGCTTGGGGTCCCCCGTGTGGTCAATGTTTGCCTGGGTCGCCATCATCTGAAGGCTGGACTGGGGCTCGAGACCTCCTTCCAAGGCAACTGGCTCACTGGGGGCAAGTCAGGTTCACTGCGCGGACCCCTCCACATCATGGTCGAGTGTCCTCACAGCAAGGCGGCTGGCCTCCCCCAGGACGAGCGCACCAAGAAACCAAGCGGGGGGAGGCTGCAGTCCCTTTGTACCTGTGACCAGGAGTCAACACTGTAACGTCCCCCGGTGTTACTGATCACACGAGTCCACCTCATTTTAACGTGGGCAGGGACTCCACTGAGCAAGGATGCTGGGATCCGAGGATTAACGAGCCATCTTGGACGAAAAAGCCTAATACTGCAAAACAAACTTAAAGATGGTAAGAAAATGATACAATATATGAAAAAAGTAGAAATCAGTATTAGAAAAACTTAGAAAAGAATAAGCAATAAAAAGAAAACTATTCTGGGAAACTAAGATTACACCAGAGGGAACAAAAGAGTGGACAAACGTAAAAGAAAACACTTTGAGAAAGGTAAAAAGAAATGAAGAAAGACATGAAAAGCATTCATAAGAAAATGGAAAATACAGAAAACAGGCAAAGAAGGTCCACTAGAAATTTCTCCAACAAAGACTGTATGAATTTCTCCATCAAGCACATGAAAACATGCTCAACAATAGCGAAATGCAAGTCAAAACTGCAGTGAGATACTGCGTCATACCCAATAGGATGGTTAAGATGAAAAGAAAGGCAACAGCAAGTGTCGGCGAGGATGTGGGGAAGGTGGAGCCCTCGTGTACCGTCGGTGGTGTGGATGTGAAAGGGGGCAGCCCCCGGCGCAAACAGCTCAGCGGGTCCTTGGAATGTTAGCGTTTCCCTATGATCGGCGTTTCTACTCTTCGATATCCACCAAAGAGGACTGGAATCTATGTCCACACAAAAACTGGTATGTGAATGTTCATAGTAGCATTATTCATAGTAGCCCCAAAGTGGAAACAGCCCAAATGCTCATCAATTGATAAACAAAATATGGTACATTTATATAAAGGAATATTATCATGCTGTAAGAAGGAATGACGTACTGACAGCTGCTACAACGTGATGAACCTTAAAAACCATTCTGCACGAAAGAGGCCAGTCACGGAAGGCCACAGGTTGTATAATTTCGTTTATACAAAATGTCAGCATAGGGAGATCTACAGACACAGAAAGTATTTTTCCAGAGGCTGGGACTGCTGCGAGGCATGTCGTTTCTTTTTTGGGTGATAAAAATGTCCTAAGATTAGATGATGGTGATGGTTTGGTTGCACAACTTTGCAAATGGACTAAAAACCACTGAACTGTACATTTTAAATGGGTGGATTTCATGACGTAAATTATATCTCAGTCAAGGTGTTTAGAAAAGAAAGAACAGGAGCCAGCGTACATATACAAGGAATTCCTGGAAAAACAAAACCAAAAATCAAAAGCATTGGAAGAGAGCATATACTAAAAATTAAAATCAAGCATGATTCATCTAGCATAAAAAGATCTGAAACTGGGCTTCCCTGGTGGCGCAGTGGTTGGGAGTCCGCCTGCCGATGCAGGGGACGCGGGTTCGTGCCCCGGTCCGGGAAGATCCCACATGCCGCGGAGCGGCTGGGCCCGTGAGCCATGGCCGCTGAGCCTGCGCGTCCGGAGCCTGTGCTCCGCAACGGGAGAGGCCACAATAGTGAGAGGCCTGCGTGCTGCAAAAAAAAAAAAAAAAGAAAAGAAAAAATCTGAAACTTATATATTGAAAGGACACATTCCATACTGAGGGAGATTGACCCAGAATGACCAACCCTGAGACATATTTTTGTAAAATTATTGGATATTAAAGAAAAAAATCCTGTGGAGAGCCAGGCAAAATGCCTGTCGTCTGTCAGGGGAAGAAAATCAGATTGTCTGCGACTTTTCAAAAGCAATGGTATATGTAGGAAGAAAATGCAGCGATATATTTAGGACACTAAAGGGGGCACAAGGGAGCTGGGCTTTCGTGTCTGGCCGAATAACTTGCACATACAGTGGCTGCTGAGAGGCTGCCATCAGCACGCTAGAGTTTAGGGATACTGTCCCCACCGTCTCTTCGTTAGAATCCACTGAGAGACACGTCAGACAACTGAACGGCCGGGAGACACGGACACAGATAGATGTTTACCGGTGGGACTGAGCCTGGAGTAGTGACAAGAAATACGTTATACGTGATCAATGATAATTTCCAAAGACGAGGAAAGTTACGAGCCTCACGCAGATGTCAAGATGAGCACTTGCTCCAAACTCCTCGAATTGTTTACGTCACGTAGCGCAGGAGTTTTGCAAAGGTATCAGGGGCGCCTCAACAGCCTTTAGCAACAAACAACCCGGCACCTGGTGAAGCGCGTCCTTAGCTCCTAATGAAGTAGCAGGCAGATGCCAGGTGGAAGGACAGACAGAACAGACACGTTTATAAGAGGATCAGGAATATCAAGGTGGCTGTGCGGCCCTCCAGGGACGGAAGTCTTCTGCGCGTGTGGGGAAGAGTTACTTCTCTTGCTGTCAGATGTCCACAGGCCGAGAAGTGCTGACCTGAGGCTGCGAGCAGCCCTGTGCCCAGACTGTGGTCCTAAAAGACCCTTTCCCACTGGAGCAGCCAGGGCCTCTTGGAGGAAGGAAGGGCCGACTCCAGACCCGAAAATACGAGAAACAGATGCTTGCAAGGTGCAGCCCCACCGCAGAGAGGCGGTCACGCAGCTGCCGCCCTGGCCCTGCCCAGCGTGAGGGACGGGGCCCCTGTGCCCTGTCCACCTCCTTCTCGCACGTCAGCCACACGTTTGGGGCCTGTGACCTTTATATATTTCCAGGATAATTGAGCTCAATCAGCAGGACCTGGGGTGGGGGGACCAGACGAGAGGCCACGAGCCGCTGGGCGTCTGTCCTTTGTCCCCGGCTCCCCTCCCCGACTCTGGCTCCCAAGCCGCTGTCCCTGACGGCTCTGCGGTCTCAGCTGGCCGGGCACTGACTGTCCCTCTCTCTGTCCACCTCCAGGTCACCCTCCCCCAGTGAAAGGCCAGAATGTCCCGCCAGGGGCGCCCCAGTCTGAGGTCATGGGACGCCCACGCCTGTGCCAGGACCCTGGGCTGTCAGGGTCTCCTGTCTGTAGGACACATGTGTCTGCAAATCGCCCATGTGGTAGTTTCCACTTGGAGGATCTGGGGCTCTAAGGCCTTAAAATATCTAAGGAACTAAGGAAATCCTGGAAAACGCCCATCCGGGCGAAGGAGCTGCGGTCTGTGTGGGCAGAGGCCCTGCCTCAGCTGCAGGGACCCGCAGAGCCACGGGCTGTGAGGACAGACCAGAGGCCTTCGCAGACGCCTGTGTGCACCGTGAGACAACATGGGCACGGGACAGGACAGCGCAGGGCAACGCAACACAGGGCAACACGGGGCAACACGGGACAGGACAGCACAGGGCAACGCAACACGGGGCAACACGGGGCAACACGGGACAGGACAGCACAGGGCAACGCAACACGGGGCAACACGGCACAACACGGGACAGGACAGCACAGGGCAACACGGGGCAACACGGGGCAACACGGGACAGGACAGCACAGGGCAACGCAACACGGGGCAACACGGGGCAACACGGCACAACACGGGACAGGACAGCACAGGGCAACACGGGGCAACACGGGGCAACACGGGGCAACACGGCACAACACGGGGCAGGACAGCACAGGGCAACGCAACACAGGGCAACACAGGGCAACACGGCACAACACGGGACAGGACAGCACAGGGCAACGCAACACGGGGCAACACGGCACAACACGGGGCAACACGGGACAACACGGGACAGGACAGCACAGGGCAACGCAACACGGGGCAACACGGCACAACACGGGACAGGACAGCACAGGGCAACACGGGGCAACACGGGGCAACACAGGACAGGACAGCACAGGGCAACGCAACACGGGGCAACACGGGGCAACACGGGACAGGACAGCACAGGGCAACGCAACACGGGGCAACACGGCACAACACGGGACAGGACAGCACAGGGCAACACGGGGCAACACGGGGCAACACAGGACAGGACAGCACAGGGCAACGCAACACGGGGCAACACGGGGCAACACGGGACAGGACAGCACAGGGCAACGCAACACGGGGCAACACGGCACAACACGGGACAGGACAGCACAGGGCAACACGGGGCAACACGGGGCAACACGGGGCAACACGGGACAGGACAGCACAGGGCAACGCAACACGGGGCAACACGGGGCAACACGGCACAACACGGGACAGGACAGCACAGGGCAACACGGGGCAACACGGGGCAACACGGGGCAACACGGCACAACACGGGGCAGGACAGCACAGGGCAACGCAACACAGGGCAACACAGGGCAACACGGCACAACACGGGACAGGACAGCACAGGGCAACGCAACACGGGGCAACACGGCACAACACGGGGCAACACGGGACAACACGGGACAGGACAGCACAGGGCAACGCAACACGGGGCAACACGGCACAACACGGGACAGGACAGCACAGGGCAACACGGGGCAACACGGGGCAACACGGGGCAACACGGGGCAGGACAGCACAGGGCAACGCAACACAGGGCAACACGGGGCAACACGGCACAACACGGGACAGGACAGCACAGGGCAACACGGGGCAACACGGCACAACACGGGACAGGACAGCACAGGGCAACACGGGGCAACACGGGGCAACACAGGACAGGACAGCACAGGGCAACGCAACACGGGGCAACACGGGGCAACACGGGACAGGACAGCACAGGGCAACGCAACACGGGGCAACACGGCACAACACGGGACAGGACAGCACAGGGCAACACGGGGCAACACGGGGCAACACGGGGCAACACGGGACAGGACAGCACAGGGCAACACGGGGCAACACGGGGCAACACGGCACAACACGGGACAGGACAGCACAGGGCAACACGGGGCAACACGGGGCAACACGGCACAACACGGGGCAGGACAGCACAGGGCAACGCAACACAGGGCAACACAGGGCAACACGGCACAACACGGGACAGGACAGCACAGGGCAACGCAACACGGGGCAACACGGCACAACACGGGGCAACACGGGACAACACGGGACAGGACAGCACAGGGCAACGCAACACGGGGCAACACGGCACAACACGGGACAGGACAGCACAGGGCAACACGGGGCAACACGGGGCAACACGGGGCAACACGGGGCAGGACAGCACAGGGCAACGCAACACAGGGCAACACGGGGCAACACGGCACAACACGGGACAGGACAGCACAGGGCAACACGGGGCAACACGGCACAACACGGGACAACACGGGACAGGACAGCACAGGGCAACGCAACACGGGGCAACACGGGGCAACACGGGGCAACACGGGACAGGACAGCACAGGGCAACACGGGGCAACACGGGGCAACACGGGGCAACACGGCACAACACGGGACAGGACAGCACAGGGCAATGCAACACAGGGCAACACCGGGCAACACGGCACAACACGGGACAGGACAGCACAGGGCAACGCAACACAGGGCAACACGGGGCAACACGGGGCAACACGGGACAACACGGGACAGGACAGCACAGGGCAACGCAACACAGGGCAACACGGGGCAACACGGGGCAACACGGGACAACACGGGACAGGACAGCACAGGGCAACGCAACACAGGGCAACACGGGGCAACACGGGACAGGACAGCACAGGGCAACGCAACACGGGGCAACACGGGGCAACACGGGGCAACACGGGACAGGACAGCGCAGGGCAACGCAACACAGGGCAACACGGGGCAACACGGGGCAACACGGGGCAACACGGGACAGGACAGCACAGGGCAACGCAACACAGGGCAACACAGGACAACACAACACAACACAGGACGGGCCAGCACCCTGGTCTCCTCTGTCGGGGGAGGTGGAGAGCTTCCGGCAGCCCCTCCTCCTACTGGGTCCCCAGGTCACCTGAGCCAGCCCCATGGGGTCAGACCCCCTCAAGGGTGAGCCACTCCATGGGGGCCCAGGATGTGGAGTGGAGGGTGAGCCGTCTAGCAAGGCGGCCTGAGAGGAGAGACCCGGCGGAGCCTGGCTGCCCCAGGCCTGCATGGACACCCTTGTGAGCTCAGCTCCCAGGACCATGGTATCCACCCCCCCCCCCGCGCCCCCCGCCCCCCTCCCCGCCCCGTTCTCCATGCTCCAGGGCCGAGCAGCGGCTTCCACCACTTCAGGGAGGCTAAACCGTTCACCAGGGCCCCAAGCCCGCTCGGACGTGTGGGTAGAACATGGGGACACGTGGGGGCGTGTGTATGTGTGTGAAGCCACACGTGACGCGGGTCAGTGTGTTGGAACCTCTGACGCTGTAAGGCCGGCCTCCAGCTTCCCCGAGCCTGCGAGCCTGCGTTCTTCTCCGTCTTCCGACAGGAGGACAAGGCTGGGAGGGGGCGGCTGGGAAGCCAGGCTTCGGCTGCCCACGGGGGCCCCTGCTCACCCGAGGGGACTCAGTGAGGACCCGCCCGCGCGGCGATCATCTGCTCCCCCAGACCTGGCCCTGGCCGGCCGGGCCCTTCCCCTCGGGCCTCTGGGACTTTCCTCGCTGAATGGGGGGAGGGGGGCCCTAGCCCCTGCCAGTCCCGAGGCCTGGGCTGGCCCCTTCCAGAGTCCCGAGTTCCCGAGCTGCTTCCAGCGCACTGGGCAGGGCGGGCGTGGGGCTGCGGGGACCCACCTCCCAGACAGGCCCCGGGACTCCCGGGAGGGACGCGTGCTCAAGGGCCCCACTGGACGCCAGTCCCAAGGGACGCCGACAGTCAGGGCCCTGGGAACTGCTGGGGCAAGGAGGCGTCTCTCTGGCTGGAACGGGTCTTGGGGGCTCTGGGCAGGACCCTCCCAGCAGCGTCCCTCTGCGGCCCCTCTGTCTGCCCAGCTCTGCCACATGCCCAGAGCGGGAGCTCATCTCTCCTGACCGCATGCTGTCCGTATCCCTCCTGGCCGAGTGACCTCTGCCCTCGTCACCCATCCCAGGCCCCAGGTTGGTCCCTGGGCCTCAGGCTAACACCAGCCCTGCCCACCTGGGAATGCCCAGAAACCCCCTGACCCCATGTCAGCTGTCAGGTCCGGTTTCCACCCGGTTCCCTTCTAAGGAGTGGCTGCAGCCCTGACAGAAGCCCTTCTCAACCGGCCAGTCCCCCGACCGGCCAGGAAGGAGGGACCCTGAGCCCACTTTGCACAGAAAGGCTCAGGGCCTGGGGGAAGTCCCAGGGTGAGCCCCCCCCCGCCCCAGGCCCCCAAGCGAGGCCCCGTGCTCCCAGGGCTGGCCGCCCCCCTGGCTGGGCCCAGGCCGGAAGAGGGGAGGCAGGAGAAAAGCCATGTCCCGAGCACCTGCTACATGCTGGCGGCAGAGGGCGCTTCAGCGCACGACCTGTTTGCCCCCCAGGCAGAAGCCATCGACCCCCTGCTCTGCAGAGGGGGAAACTGAGGCCTGGGAGGTGACGTGGCCCAGGCAGCGCTGGGTTGTGATGGAGAAGGTGGGGGGGTGAGGGCCGTGGGCCAGGCCGGGCCGTGGGCCAGGCCGGTCCTTGGGCCCTCGGGGCGGGGGCGCCCTGCCCTGAACTGAGGGGCCCGTGGGGTTCAGGATCCTAGCCGGGCCTCCGCTTTCGGGGCTTCCTGGCGGAGGCCTCGTCTGCCAGCCTCGGGTGGGCGGGGCAGAGGGGACGCGCCCCGGCGGAGGCCTGGGGGCGCACTCCGCCCTACACTGAGCCGCTGTTACCACATGCAGACCTGAGACGGCGGGTCAGGGGCTAGGCCACGACCGTGGGGGGGGTCACCCGGCTCCTAGCTGACCACGCCAGGGCTCAGTCCAGGCGACTGCCCCCCTCCCCCACTCCGGGAAGCCCTGTCATTCCCTGAAGCGGCACAGGACCCGCTCCCTGGAGCTCAGGGGCAGGTGCTTTGCAGAGAGGGCTGCGTGCCCCCTGCCCCTCCCAGCACCTCAGATGGTCCCTGTTCCAGCAGGAGGTCCTGGGGGTCTTTCTGGGGGAGGTGATCCACCCTGCTCGGGGGACCCCCACACCCAGCCACAGCTCCAGGGCACTGTGACGTCACCAGTCCCACTGGACCCAGCTGCTCTGCCCCAGGGTGCGGCCAGTGAGAGGAGGGGGCTGGCCAGGGCTCCAGCCAAGCCCTCAGCCAGGAGACGGGGAGACCAGGGCGCCTGGGGCCGAGCCAGGACCGGCGCTCAGGGCTTCCAGCCCACTCCACCCGGGGCAGGCACACGGAGGGCAGGTACATGGCGCTCCCTGCTGCTGAAGCCTCGCGCCTCCCTCATCCCAGGCAACTGCAAGGACCACCCAAAGCTGCCACCAGACCCCTCCCCATGCAGGCATACTCGAGCCCTCTGCTACCCGTCCTGGTCCGTTTGGGGCCCGGCGCGCCCTCTGGTGGCAAGACGAGCGTCACATTTCTTGTCTTCGCTGAAAGGAGTTTCCAAATGGGGGGAGGCGGCGGGGGGTGGTCTCCAAATCCGGGTTGGTCCACGTGAGTGACACCAGCGCCGGGCGGCAGATGACTCTGCAAGCAGCTGACCGTGAAAGTCACTTTTGATAATATATCTCTAGGTAATTTTTGGAATTGCTGTAACAAAATTTTTGTTCCTGTATACCTACTCATGGGAAAAAAGTTGCTTAGTGCTAACATCTTTTTTGTTTTTAATTTATTTTATTTTTATTATTTATTTTATTTTTGGCTGCGTTGGGTCTTCGTTGCTGTGCGCGGGCTTTCTCTAGTTGCAGTGAGCGGGGGCTACTCTTCATTGTGGTGCGCGGGCTTCTCATTGCAGAGGCTTCTCTTGTTGCAGAGCATGTGCTCTAAGCACGTGGGCTTCAGTAGCTGTGGCTCACGGGCTTAGCTGCTCCACGGTATGTGGAATCTTCCTCGACCACGGCTCGAACCCATGTCCTCTGCATTGACAGGTGGATTCTTAACCACTGTGCCACCAGGGAAGCCCCCCTTCCTTATTTTTAACAAAGATGAACACAAAATACATTACATTAGGATAAAATTCAGAGGGAAAAGTGGAATGAAACTACAGGTAAATTAGAAAAATATTTATGCCTATTAAACAATTGCCTTTTTTAAAATCATCGATGATGGTAGGTTTTAAATCACCACATTTAGATTTTGTTGGATGTGTTTAAAAGACCGATCCAACACTTATTTTCAAAATGTCAGTGCACCTATATGTGCAACATCATGGGTGAATCGCAAAAGCATGCTGAGTAAAGGAAGCCTTACGCACAAGAACTTCTTAGAGGAAAGCACAGTCTCATTCTTTCTTGCCTTCTATCGGAATCCCTTAAGGCTACCCATTGTCCTCAGGGAGCTGCTCTGGCTGCACTCACATGTTTTGACAGGTAGTGTCCTCGTTATCAAATTTATCGAGAGTCTGTAATGGGGCGTTTCCTTTTTTCTTTAATTCAGAAGACTGTGTGCATCTCATCTTACATTAGTGACGGCAGCCGACATTTACCTAGTGCCCTCTGTGTGCCACGTTTACCAAGTGCTTCATCATGTGCAATCTTTGGAACCCAGAAAAGTGCAGGTGACAGAGAGGCCCTCCTTCTGCAGATGAAGAAGCAGAATGATCTAGCCTGTAAGTGGCAGAACAGGTTGGGCGTACTCTGCTTTGCCAAGCTGACAAGAGGTCATAACTTTAAAAACATTATCTGATGTTAGTTCTGTGTTTTACTGCATGTGTTCAGGGGGCACTGCCTGCATGAGTTCCGATCTTAGGAATCCACTGAGATTTTCTGGGATTCTCACACATGCTCTTTTGTTTCTTCGTTTGTTTGGTATTTGGAAGGAACGCGCTTTCTTTCATTGTGGACTGTAAAGTCCTGTATGTCTAGTTTGTGGTGGTTAATTGTTCTATTAATATTCTCTCTTCTCCTTTACTCATTTTTTTTGATCTTGCTGCTCGAGGTGTGTTGATCTCCCACTGTGACTGTCATTTAGGCAAATTCTCCCCGGGTTTCTAACAGCTTTTCTCCATATGTTTTGGAGCAAAAGGTTAATAACTGTGATGTGGTCTCAGTGGATGTGTCAGTCTGGCCCAGCTGGGGGCTCCACCATGCTCTCTGCCAACCTAGCATCCAATTTCTAAATTTAATTTCCTACAAGACTGTGTAGGATTTTGCTCCTTAAGGATTTTAGAAAACAAAACAACCGTCCCAGCTTCTTATACCAGTTAAAATAGATTTGAAGCCCGGGAAGCAATAGAGCACAGAGTGATGCTTGAGCTGGATTTGCGGGGAGGTTCTCTTGCTCCGAGACCTTCTGTCTTCTGGGCCTGCCTGGGAGCTACTTGTCTGGTAGAGAGAAGGCTCAGGTCTCATAAATAAGTGGCTGGGACTTCTTCTTGGCCTCGGTTCCCAGATCCCATGGAAGCTGGGACTTTTGATTTGACGACTTCATTGCTCACTGCTGCCAAGCTCAGGTAGTGTGTGTCCCCACTGGGACTGCCCAGGCGGCTGTGGAGTGTCCCCGGGAGGCCCGCTGTGGGCTGGGCTTGGGAGCCTCACAGATGGGGCCGTGTTTGCCATTGGAGGTGCTGACATCATGACAGGGGCGGAAATCAGCCACGGCTGTGATGGGCAGCTCTGCCTCCCCCTCGTGGTCACAGGCATAGGATCAAGGTACCCGCAACTCAGAGCCCACACAGTGTCCAGGGATGGACGGTGGGCGGGCTGCCTGTGAGGGCTCATTTTACGTGTCACCTTGACTGGGCCACAGGGGGCCCAGCTCTGTGGTCTAACAGTATTTTGAGTGTGTCTATGAGGGCATTTCTGGATGTGATTAACGTATGAATCAGATTGAACTCTGCAGTGGGGGTGGGCCTCGCCCAAACAGTTGAAGGGCCGGCTAGCATGAAAGGCCGAGTAAGAGGGAACTTCTCCAGCCTGACTGTCTCCCAGCTGCGACATCAGTCTCCTGCCTTTGGACTCAGACTGGAACTTACATGATTGGTTGCCCTGGGTCTCCAGACTGCGGGCTGCAGAGCTGGGGACTTGTCAGCCTTTGTAATTGCACAAGCCAGTTTCTTATAATAAATCTCTCTCTCCCTCTCTCCATATACATATAGACGTAGACACAGATATAGATATAGATATAGATACAGATATAGACATAGACACACACACCCTATTGGTTGTTCGGTCTGCTTCCCTGGAGAACCCTGACTAATGTACTACTTATATTCTAGACTGCTGGACCCCTCAGTTTATCCTCATGTTCTGAGATGCTTGGACTGTTTTCCTACATGCAGACCCTGCCCCCCTGGGAGGCACGGAGGAAATGTGTGGCTGTTGGAGCTGGCCAGGTGGTGATATGGGTGTGTGCAGCATCTGTGCCTCTGCAAGGCACGGCTGCCTGGTCACAAGGGCCACAGGGGGCTTACCCTCTCCTTGGAGGCCAGCCCGTCCTCCAGGGCTCGCCAACGGGGTCTAAATAGAAAACCTTCTTTATTCCATTTAGTACTTTTACCTTGAAGTCAACTTAGTTGGACACTGACATTGTCACAAATTCTGCATTCTTTTTTTTTCTTTAACTTTTGTTGGAGTAGAGCTGATATACAATGTTGTGTTAGTTTCAGGTGTACAGCAAAGTGACTCAGTTATACATATACATATATCCACTCTTTTTCAGATTCTATTCCCATGTAGGCCATTACAGAGCACTGAGTAGAGTTCCCCGTGCTGTACAGTAGGTCCTTATGAGTTACCTCTTTTATATATAGCAGTGTGTATATGTCAGTACCAATCTCCCAATTTATTCCTCCCCCCTTACATCCTGCTAACCATAAGTTTGTTTTCTATCTTTCTTCTTCTTTTTTTTTTTTTTAACTCCCTGTTATCTCTTCGTCCATCCTTACATAGTCAAACTGCGGCATTTTGTTTTTGGTGCGTCCCCTGGAAACAACACAGCTGGATTGAAAACCACTGGATTTGAGAGGCTGTGTCTCGTCAGGAGCGTTTGCCACGTTTACGTTTATTGGCTGAGTGTACGTCTGGCCTCGGGGTCCTGCTGTCTTGCTCTGTGCTCGTGGTGTGTCCTGCCCTCTCACTACAGGACACGTCGGAGAGCGCCTCCGGGGGCCTCAATCCTCGTAGCCGTCTTTTAGCAAGCTTATTCCTCCCAGGCTCAGAGGAGTGAAGTTAAGTCCCCAAGGCCGCAGAGCGTGGAGCAGAGGGGTTGGAATAGACACCAGGCCTGCTGGAAGTTTTACATTTCATTTGCATTTTATTAGTCGTCAGCCTTAAATTCTTTTTTGCCGAACTGCGCAGCACGAAGGATCTTATTCCTCTGACCAGGGATCGAACACAGGCCCTCAGCAGTGGAAGTGCGAAGTCCTCACCACTGGACCGCCAGGGAATTCCCTTAAATTTTTAAAATAAAAGCATCGAAGCGTGTTTTCCACTCACATTGCATTTTAGTCATGTCTATTTCCTCCCTTGGAACAGGACACGATGTTTGCCACACACTTAGTCCTTTCTTTTTCACCCTCATCTCTTGTTTGGTGGATGTCTTGCAGAATTTTAGCTTCTAGCTGTTATTAATGCCTTTTACCTTAAATATCTACTATTTTTAGGAATCCTCTTTTTAATAATCACGTTAAACGTTATGACTGCATTGCTGATAATGATCAAGAATAATTCTACGTTTTAGGGCTTCTTTGCTCATCCTCATTTCTTGATTTAGATTTTTCCCTCTTTCTTGAATTTACTTTTTGTTTTGCAGGTGCAGGTACACGCGTGCTTCTGCGCTTCCAGAGAGGGGTTGAGTAATTTACTAGTCTTTGCATATCTGAGAATATCGTTCCTCACCCCCCAATATTTGAATCATAATTGGCCGGGGTGTTGAGGTCTAGGAAACAAATATTTTCCTCTGATAGATGTTTTCCTTTGGAAGACGGTGCTTCACTATCTATTGGCCTTTGGGGTTGCAAAGGAGCCGTCCTCTGCCCACCTGGTGTGCGTTGCTCACCAGGTAGTCTGTTTATTCACATCGACAGCTTTTCTTTTTCATCCCTGGAGTTCCGAATTTTCACCGGTGTGTATTTCCTTTATTTTTATTTATTTATTTATAAAATTAATTAATGTTTGGCTGCGTTGGGTCTTCGTTGCTGTGCGCGGGCTTTCTCTAGTTGCGGTGAGCGGGGGCTACTCTTCGTTTTGGTGCTCGGGCTTCTCATTGGGGTGGCTTCTCTCGTTGCGGAGCTCGGGCTCTAGGCACGCGGGCTTCAGTTGTTGTGGCTCCCGGGCTCTGGAGCGCAGGCTCAGTAATTGTGGCGCACACGGGCTTAGTTGCTCCGTGGCATGTGGGATCCTCCCGGACAAGGGCTCGAACCCGTGTCCCCTGCCTTGGCAGGCGCATTCTTAACTGCTGCGCTACCAGGGAAGCCCCTGGGTGTGTTTCCTTTAAAGAAAAAAGTAATTCCATAAGTCAGGCAGAGGAAGACAAATATCATATGATATAGCTTATACTGGAATCTAAAAGAAATGATACAAATGACCTTATTTACAAAACAGAAACAGACTCACAGAGAAAGAAACTTATGGTTACCACGGGGGAAGGGTGGGGGGCAGGGATAGATTGGGAGTTTGGGATTGACATGTACGTACTGCTATATTTAAAATAGATAACCAACGAGGATCTGCTGCATAGCACGGGGAGCTCCGTTCAATACTCTGCAATCATCTAAATGGGAAAAGAATTTGAAAAAGAATAGATACATGTGTATGTCGAACTGAGTCACTCTGCCAGGTCTGAGGCTTTTGTATCCTCCTCCCTCTCTGCCGTCTTCAGCCTGTAGACGTGTTGCCTCTTGATGACGGCTTCACACTGCGTTTAACAGCAGGAAGCAGGGGACGCCAGTGTGGTGTGAGTTTCCACACAAGCCTTTCTTCTTTCGTAAGAGAGAAATCGTTCCCAGAAACCCCTCAGCAGATCCCCAACTGCACGTCATGTGACAACACTCGTTTCAAAGGAGACCGGGAAAATGAAATGTTGACTTTTTTAGACCACAGGGTGGGAGTCGGGCAGAGGGGCAAGGGCTAGTGACTGTCGGGTACAATAGATGCCCCTTGTCGTTCGCTGTCTCGTGTCCAGACAGACTTCTGTGACCGCATTTCCCCGATTCCTCACTCGGTGCTCAGTCTCATCTGAGCTGCCGGTCTTTCCGTGGAACTTCACCTCTAACCCCGGGAGCTCTCCGATGCTCTTCCCCGGCAGCCCGTTTGGTTCTGTGGAGTCTTATGAACTCTTTGAACTTTCCTTCTGTTTCCTGCATTATCTCTATCTCCTTGTGAGTTGATCTGTTTACAATTCTTTAAAAAAATTATTTATTTATTATTTTATTTATTTATTTTGGCTGTGCCAGGTCTTAGCTGCTGCTTGCGGGACATTTAGTTGCGGCATGTGGCCTCTTAGTTGCGGCATGTGAATTGAGTTCCCTGACCAGGGATCGAACCCTGGCCCCCTGCATTGGGAGCGCGGAGTCTTACCCACTGGACAACTGGGAAGTCCTGATCTGTTTATAATTTTTTTTAAATTGTAATTCAAAAATTTTTTATTGGAGTATAGTTGATTTACAGTGTTGTTTCTGTAACAACACTGTTTCTGCCATACGGAAAAGTGAATCAGTTATACATATACATATATCCACTCTTTTTTAGATTCTTTTCCCACATAGGCCATTACAGAGTACTGAGTAGAGCTCCCTGTGCTATGCGGTAGGTCCTTGTTAGTTATCTATGTTATACATAGTAGTGTGTATGTGTCCGTCCCAATCTCCCAATTTATCCCTCCCACATCCCTTACCCCTGGTAACCATAAGTTTGTTTTCTACATCTGTGACTCTGTTTCTGTTTTGTAGATAAGTTCATTTGTACCCTTTTTTTAGATTCCACATAAGTGGAATAAATAAATTTGTCTTTCTCTGTCTGACTTACTTAACTCAGTATGTGAACCTCTAGGTCCATCCATGTTGCTGCAAATGGCAGTATTTCCTTCTTTTTCATGGCTGAGTAATATTCCATAGTATATATGTACCACATCTTCTTTATCCGTTCCTCTGTGGATGGAGATCTGTTTACAATTTTAGTGCTTCTCTTGCACTTTGTTGCTTTTCCTCAGTTATCTGGGGGTTCCTAGTTTTATGTTTATATTTGTAAGTAAAGGACTAGATTGGTCAGAATGTAACTAACAGTACACCCGGCGGGTAACGAGTGTGGTCATTAGGGGGGTCTTCTGTCTCCCCAGAGCCGAGATCCTTGCCAGATACTCACTGTGTTGGCTGTGGGGTCACCGTTTGTACAGCACGGGAGCCTTTGGACCTGAGGTGTGACCTTGCTCACCTGCGCTTGGCTCTCGCCAGCCCATGGCCTCCTTCAGCCAAATATCCGGGTCTCACTGACTCAGCCAGTGAACATGTCGGGGAGGACAGAGGGCTCCGGCCTCACCTGGGACTTTGGGGAGGTCTTGTTGGAGGAAGTGACTCAGCCCTAAAATCCAAGCAAGTGAAACCTAGGGAAAAGGAAGGGAAGACTGTTCCAGGTGGGGAACAGCAAGTCAGGATGCTCTGAGGCCTGAGAATAGCTTGCATTGAGGAGCTGCCCGGGGATGTGGAGAGGTCAGTGGGGGCCAGGCTAGGCAGGGCAGGGTGGGCAAGAAGATGGTTTTTAGGCAGGTGGTGCCGGGGACAAATTGACATTTAGGAAGATCCCTCTGGCTGCCTGTGTAGCAGGAGGGGGCAGGTGTGGAACAGGGAGCATCGGGGGAGAGCGGATGCTGGGGGTGGGGGCAGTCACGTGGAAGTGGGAGCCAGGCCGGGCGGGGAGAGCCAGTGCTGCGCAGAGGCAGGCCGTGCTGCTGAGCCCCGGGGACAGCTGGTCTCCAGCCCCAGCTGAGGGCTCTGCTGGCGCCCCAGCTCAGAAACCTCCGCAGGGGCTGCTTCCCCAGCCTTCTCCTCCCAGGCACTGGTGGGGCCCAGGGGAAGGGCAGCAGGTGGAGGGATGGGGTGAGCACAGGAGCCAGGGCGGGTGGGGCGTGGGGCTCGTCCTGCCCTCCTCTGGAAATCCACGGATCCCCCCCTTTCCTGGGGGAGAGGAGGGCGGCAGGGTGCAAAGACCAGGCCACAGGGACCCCACCCTTGGTAAGAGTCGCTTAGAAGGGCCTGGCATCCCATAGATGGAAGCGGGTCCCCCAGGCACAGTGACCCCAGAGGTGTTTCTGGGTGGGAGGAGGGAGGGCCAGGACTGCCAGGCTCCCAGGGTGGGGCGGGGCTGCCTCAGTAGGAATGGGGGGCAGAGCTTCTGGGCTCCTCCCCCAGGTCCTGCAGGACAGTCAGCAGGCAGCTTGACCCGGGTCGCCGAGAAGCCCGGGCAGGGGCGGCTGCCTCAGGTCGCGCGGTCAGGGCCGGGTCGCGGGCTCCCGGCCGCTGGTGGGGTCGACCCTAGTGGGCGTGCGGTCTGCCTCTCCCTAGGCCGCGAGTCCCTCGTCTCCATCGCGTCCTCGTTGGAGGTCGTGCCGGCACTGGCCGCGCGAGGGCGCCCGAGCTCCACCCACGGTCCCCGCGCCGGAGGGAGGTGGGCAGTGGGTGCGGCCTCGGGGACCCCTACTCACTCGGCTTCCAATAGGAAAACCCGGTCCTTTACCGGGCGCCCAGGTCAGCTGGGGCTGGGAGCAGCCCACCCACACCGGGCGGGGCGGGGGTCGCCGGGCCGATGGCGGGGGATCGTTGGGCTGGGCCAGGTCGTAGGGCCTGGCACCCCCAGCCAGCGGATGAGGATGGGAAGGAGGGAGGAGGCCGGGCGCTGCTTCCTCCGAGCAGGCCCGGAGGGCTTCCTGAGGGAGGCGGCACCTCTGGCAGCAGCCCGCGTGGGGATGTGGATTTCCGCGGGCCGCGGGTGGTGCGGTGCTTAGGAGAGACGGCCCGTGGGCAGCCTTGTGGTCAGAGTTCACCCCACCCGTGGAGAGGTATCCATCTCGTGGACTCGTCAGCCCCGGAGGCCACGGCCACGGCCCCCTCCCCCTCCCGCGAGAAAGCCCCTCCGCCAGGAGCCTCAGGAAGTGGGGGGCAGGCCCAGCCGCTTCCCTGGGGCAGAGTTGAGGTTCGCGGTGAATAATGGACGGTGCACAAACAGAGGTTACTGCGCGGCTCGGGGTGGGGGAGGGACGCATCCCTTGTTAATATTTATTCAACCCGCAGCCCCGTCATTCAAGCGCCTCATAAATATTAATTCCCAATTAAACATTTATATGAAGGAGATGGTTTCTCCTCCCCCTCAAAGAACCTGTTTGAAGCTGGGGCTGCTGGTGGCCGGGGGAAGTGGGCTCTCCAGGGAGGGGCGGGAGCGGGGCTGGGGTCTGGCCGTGGAGCGACTCCCCTCTGTGCCTGGGCCCCAGCCAGCAGCTGGCCTGTGCCCCCTCCCCACGCCAAGCCCCGCCGAGGGGTCGCCGCTGACACCTGCAGGGCCCCCGTGGTCAGGGCTCCCGTGCCCGCTGCCAGGTCCGTGTCCTGAGCGATCTACCTGCGAGACCGGTCGTGGGCATCTCATGAGGTTTATTTGGCGGAGGGGGTGGGTGAGGGTCTAGCAGAAGAGGGTAAGCGGGCCGCCCTTCGGGCCCAGGCTGGCGATGCCCTGGAGCTGTCCCTGCGGGCTCCAGGGGGCGGTGGCAGGGTCTCCTCCTCGGTGGGTTTTGCGTGTTGATGTGGAGGTCTGGCTCCTGGTGGACCTCAGTCCCCTGTTCTGTCAGCCTGTCCACACCACATGCCTCATCCCCACAGCCCCTGCCCAGCCCCCACTCAGAGCTCGCACTCTCAGAGCTCACACTCCGAGAACCCTTGAATAAGTTGGGACCGTGTACAAAGGCCAGGGTGGGCGGGCGGGGGTGTGGGTTTACTCACAAATGCCATCTGCACGGCTCTCTGCGTGCGGCTCCAGGGGCAGACCCCAGACTCCACTTACTGTGGTGGCGCCCTGCAACTCCCTGCCTTTTGTAACCCTCAGGGGTGGGGACCCTCCTGTCTGCCTTTCTGCGCGGCTGGCTGTCTGAAATGGCGATGCAGGGGACCCCCAGCAATGCAGCCCCACCAAGCACGTTGCTCTGATGCCCAGAGCACCCTGGGGCTCCCCGTGGGCCGCCCGTGGGCCGTTGTTCCCCACGTGGGCCGGTGCCCATGGGCCCTCGCCTTTGGGTCCACGCCTGCGATCCATCTGGAGCCAGCTTTTTATAAAGACCAACCTTCTCGCCCCCGTGATGAGCCATGTATGTCCCCAGCACATGTCACCTGGTCGTGGGTCACTGGTCCCCTTTGGAGCCTACGTGTCCCCAGGCCTGTTCAGGGTGACCTTGCTCCTTTGTTGGCAGAGCTGGCCTGTCACTCATGTTATCGTAGTGACCGTGGCTTTGGGGTTGTCTCCATTCTGGGGGAGTGAGTGCTTTCTCTTTGCTCTTTTCCAGTTCACGTCCCCATTTCTGGGCCTTTATTCCTCCGCAGGCGGATTTAGGAGGGGTTTCCTGAAAAAAGCCTGCTGGGTTTGGATTTGCACGCCATTGGTCTAGACACTAACTTGGAGACAGTTGTCAGCTGTGCTGTCCTGGCAGAGGCGCTTTCTCCGTTCTGTCACTCATCCGTGTCCTTCTGTGGAGTCCCAAGAAGCTCACTTGCGCGTCTGCTCTTTGGTACTTAATTCCTGGCTTCGGCTGCCGTTGTGAGTGGTGTCTTATTTTCTGCTTATTGCTGGTGTGGAGTCTTACTACGATTTCTGTAGGTTTATCTTGTGACCCGTTAGTTCCAGGGGTTCTTGTGTTGACTTGGTTGCACCTTCTACAAAGACAGTAACATCACCCACGAGTCACAAGGGTCTTATCTCTTCCTTTCCAATCTTCACACCTCTGACTTCATTTTTTTGTCCTGCACGTTTCCTGGGACTTTCAAGATTATGTTCAAAAGAGTGGTGACAAGGGACCTTCTTGATTTACTTCTGATCTTGAAGAGATTATGTCTTCGATTTCTCTTTTAAGTCTGATATCTCCTGAGGGATTTTTGGAAGACAGGTTTTATCAAGTTAAGGATGTCCTCTTGTATTTGAAGCCTTCCGGGAGTTTTTAGAAATGATGAATAGGTGTTGAACTTTGTACAGACCTTTTCTGTGTCTGTCAAGTTAATTCCTGTGTCTTTTTTGTCCTTTGGTCCTTTCAGGAGACGGTTCATCTAAGGGCGAGCCGTCCAGACTCTGGGTTGGTGTCATTTTTCAGCACACCTTGTGGAATGGCATCGATCACGAGGAACACCATTATTTTATGGACCTCTAGGAAAGAAAAAATGCCGCCTGTAAAACCGGGAACCAGTGCTGTCGTGGAGAAGCTCTATTTATATTCATCCAGGCACTCTTTTGGACTTCCCTGATCGTGGGGTTTATCGTAGCTCTCGCCCATGCATACGTAAGAAGAGAATAAGAGTGACGGGGTGGGTTCAGGTGGCCCCGGACGTCCTCGTGCTCAGGAGCGGCCCCCCTGGATCACTTTCCACTGAGTGATCGGGTCCTTGTTTTCCGCACGGAACGGTCCCCGGTCCTTCGGGAGGGTGGGCCACACTGCGCTCCTGAGGAGATGCACCCCGTCCTGCGGGCTTTCCTTCCAGCTGCTGACAGCGCCTGGAGGTTTGACGCCGGTGCTTCTGTGATCTTTCCAGAACCCATCGGGGAAGGCGGTCAGACAGTGGCCAGGACTCACGCTCCTTCCCCAAATGGCCCTTCCGTGCTTTGTTCACAGACCACCAGGCCATGCCGGCCACCGTGGCCGCATCACACTGCTGCCCCTGCCAGGTTGGGAAGCCCCTCGCTGGGGACGCCGGCTGTCCTGTGTCCTGACCCGCCCACCCTTCCCTGGCCCGGGCACTGAGCTCGGTTCTGCACGGACCCCTGCAGGTGGCACAGGCCACACGGTGAAGGGGCGTCCCCAGCAACACCGCCCTGTGAGCAGCCTCTGGGCCACCCCACTCCTGACCAACTGGCCACACCCCACAGTTCCCATGGGGAGGAGAGTGTGGCCGAGCTGGGAGCGGCACAGGGCCAGGGGCCTCGCCTGAGGTCACGTGTGTGAACACGCAGGCAGGCCCGCGGGATGACCCGGCCGAGGCGGCAGGAAGCCCAGCCTGGGCAGTGTCCTACAGGGCCACCCGCCCAGCGGTCTGAGGGGCTTGACCAGGGCCCACTGCATCTCTTGTCTCTTCTGGGGGGGAGTTTCTGAAGGGGAGATGGGGCCGGTCTCTGCTGTGTTGAGCTGGCTGTCGTGGGGAGGGAATGGGATGGTCCCTTAGACTGCGGCTCAGGGCCTGTCATGGGTTGACGTTTGCGTCCCCCAGCTCAGATGTGAGGCCCTAACCCCCAGTGTGATGCTGTTAGGAGGTGGGACCTCTGGGAGGTGATTAGGGTGAGATGAGGTCATGAGGGTGGGGCCCTCACAAAGGGGCTGGTGCCCTTTTAGACTAGGACACAGAGACGCACCCGCACCTTGACCTTGGACATCCAGCCTCCAGGACCAGGGGGCACAGATGTCCTGGAGGCATTTAGCCCTGTCTGGTGTCTTGCTGTGGCCACCTGAGCTAAGGCATTACCCTGCATCTGGTTCCCGGTGCCCCTCCGTCCTCCTCTCTCCACCCACCCCCTCACCACGTTGGATTGGCCTCCAGGGAACAGTCACCTCTGTCACATGGAGGACAGGCCATGAACCCCCACACCTCTGCTGCTGCATCTGCTGTTCCTCTGACTGGGGCCCCAGTTTCTCCCAGGGCACAGCCCTCACCCCCCAGCCTGGGGACCCTGGTCTCCCCTAGGGCACAGCCCTCACCCCCCAGCCTGGGGACCCCGGTCTCCCCCAGGGCACAGCCCTCACCCCCCAGCCTGGGGACGCTGGTCTACCCCAGGACACAGTCCTCACCCCCCAGCCTGGGGACCCCGGTCTCCCCCCGGACACAGCCCTCACCCCCCAGCCTGGGGACCCCGGTCTCCCCTAGGACACAGCCCTCACCCCCCAGCCTGGGGACCCTGGTCTCCCCCAGGGCACAGCCCTCCCCCCCCACTGGGGGCCCCGCTCTCCCCCGGCGCACAGCCGTCACCCGGCCCCCCTCCTTCCTAGGCTGTGTGCAGTGTGGGCTTTGGGCTCTGAGGCCCGGGAGCCTCCCGCAGGCTGCCATCAGCTTTCTACCTGCAGAGTTGTCACGTCTCACCTGCAAAGCAGGGAAATACTAGAGCCTGTGCCCAGGCTGGGAGGGGAGGGAACGTGGACAGTCCTGGAAAAGCTGCCCCTCCTGTGCGTCCTTGTTGGGTCCGGGACGGTGAGGGACCCCTGTGCATCGCAGGCCTGGCACCCGGGGCCCTGAGCCCCACCAGCAGGATGGCAGGGAGTGCCTGGTGGAAGCACAGGCGTGCAGAGCGCCTGGCCGCCCTGAGCTGGACCACCGGTGTCTGGGGCTGCCTGGGTGTCCCTGTGCTCTGCCAGGGGCCCAGCACATGGTGGGCGTCAGGGGCAGCTGGGTACCGGAACGGGAACGGGGGAGCGAGGGGTGGGGGAGGGGCGGGAGGAGGGAGGGAGGGGGAGGGTGGCGGCACTCCACTGGGCCTCTCGGTGTCCTTGCCTCTCTGGACAGGCCCTCTGCCACTGCCTCCTCTCTTCTCAGGAGCCTGTCGCCCGTGGACCCTCTCCGGTGCTGATTCTCTGAGAGAGAGGGAGGGGCGTTTCGGGGTCAAGGTCAGGGGTCGTAACAGCGCAGCTAAGGTCACTGTTCAGACCACATCCCAGACAAGGGTAGTCCTACGTGGCAGCTGGCTGTGCGCGCAAGGAGGCGGAATCCCCTGGACCACTAGACTGGTCAGTTCCCAGGCCCCCGGGCCCAGCAGAGCTGCTGCCCATTGCCGGGGTGGGCGTGAGGACAGGCCACACGGCTAGCCGTGGGTGACGCTGCCCACTGGTTGCTCTCGGGGGGTTCTTCTGGCCAGAGCTGACCCCTAGCGCCACCCGCTCCCTCCAGGCTTTGCTGAAAATCAGGGTTGGGGCCAGCCTGGTTCATTATTCACTGATTTAAATGAGATAGCAAAGGCTTTTTATTGATTTGCATATAAAAGTTACGAAGCCCAATTTATCCCGGACACGAGCAGATTAGTGGGCCATAAAACCACCGGCGGCCGGCGATCTTCCGGGGGCTTGAGGCCGGCAGCCGGGCTGGGAATAAAGGTCAGCGGGAAAGACGGATGGACGCGGCTGCAGATGCATTGTTCCGAAGGACGGGCGCTTTCCCGCTCCTCGCGGGCATCTGAAACGCGCTCGTGTGTAGATCGTGTTAATTTGGTCGTAAATTAAAGGCAGTAGCTCAGAGAGGAGCCCGTGTGAAGCATTAAATTCAAAGCACCGTGTGAAATATCTGCGTCTAGGCCGTCGGGTGGGCGGGGGAGACACTGGGGCGGGGCCTCCCCAAGGGCGTGAGTGTTGGGCGTGGGTTCAGCTCTCCTCTCACCCAGCCCATCTGGACCTGGGACCTGCTGCCTTGGCCGTCGGTGCCCCTGGGGGAGAAGCCCCGCCCACACGCGTCCGGCACCCCTCCTCTCCATCCCTGTGCTACTCCCGCTTGCCCTCCCCGCTGACTTCGGGCTAGAGTCCCGGGCTGCTGCAGACGGTGTGCCGGGCTCCCGTGGGAGCGAGCTGGCCCGGGTGGGTCTGCTCACCTGGCGGGAAGTGCCTTGTCCTGCTTCCCGGCCAGCGGCTGCTGGGTGGCCGAGTGGCCCCTCCAGGGCCAGGCTGGTGCCACACAGAGGCACTGGGAGACAGGCTGCTGGGACTGAACTGTGTCCCCCCAAGTTCCTATTGGAAGCCTAACCCCCAGTGTGGCTGTATTTTTTAAAAATTCTTATTTATTTATTTTGGCTGTGCCGGGTCTTAGTTGCGGCATGTGGGATCTAGTTCCCTGACCAGGGATCGACTCCAAGCCCCCCGCATGGGGAGCGCAGAGTCTTACCCACTGCGCCACCAGGGAAGTCCCCAGGGTGGCTGTATTTGGAGACAAAATAATTAAGGTTAAGTGAAGTCCTAAGGATGCTGCCTTGGCCCACTGATGCCGCCTTGGTCCACGGTCAGCGGCTCAGTCAAGGTCTGGGTGGGGCTCGAGAGAACCCAGGGTCCTGGCCAGGGCCGGTGGGATTGTGTGGGACAGAGATGAAGGGAGGGTTCTGCCGCCTGCAGGGCCCAGCTGCTCGCATCCACGTGGCCCTGGGTGGACGTGGCCCCGGTCCTCGCTGCGTGGTCTCTTAGCTGGCCCTGCTCACCTGTCTCCACCGCCTGGCCTGCTGTGGAGACCTCGGGCTGGGGGCGGCCCGGGGCTTGGGGTCTTGGCCAGCAGTCGGACGGCTGAGTCTGCAGCCACCCTGCCGCCCACAGAGCCCAACGGGACAACCAACAGCAGTGATTTCTCATCAGACGGCAGATGGGTGTCCTCTGATACAGGTGTTTAATCAATGCTGCTGGGAGGGGAAATGGATTGGGCTGAATTTGTTAAAAACCAGGTGGAGGACTTCAGTGATGGGAGAGTGACAGCAGGTGCACGGCTGGCCACGCTGACAGGGTGACAGCCAAGGCTGGGGTTCCAGTAAAGTCGGTGTCCGCTGCCCAAGCAGGAGGCCACGTGCAGGAATAAAAGTAGCCAGAGACCCAGTGCCCCCCTTGACCATATCCTCGGCTCCCTTTTTCAACTGGGTTATATGTCTTTTTCCTTTTCAAATCAGTGTTTATAGGAGTTGTTTATATCTTCTGGGGTCTAGTAATTCATTACTCACATGCATGGCAACAGTTTTCTCCAAGTCTGTCTTTGCTTTCCACTCTGTGGAATGCTTTTGGCATTCAGAGTTTCACATTCAAGCTGGACAAACTTATTATTATGTACTTTATCGTCTGTTCATGTTCTGCCTTGTTTAAGAAATCATTTGCTTCACCAGTATCCTAAGCGTACTCTCTCTGTTTTCCTCTAAAAGTTTTATGGTTTGCCTTTTCACATCTCGGTCGGATTTTAATCCCCCTGGAATTCAGTGTGTACATAGCGTAAGACAGACACTGAATTGTATCCTTTCTGTGTGGAAAGTCAACGTTCCTGGTGCCATTTGTTTTATTTTTATTTTTTGGCTGTGCCACACGGCACGGGGGATCTTAGCTCTCCAACTAGGGATCGAACCCGTGCCCCCTGCAATGGAAGCGCAGCCCCCTAACCACTGGACGGCCAGGGAAGTCCCCCCGTGCCATTTGTGAAGCAAGCCTACCTTTGCGCCAACACTACCGTGAGGTAGCCCAGTGCCGCACGTACTATTTACATTTAAACTAATTGTCATTAAATAAAATTTAAAATTCAGTTTCTCAGACCCGTTGGTGATATTTCAAAGGCTCAATAGTCACACGAACTGATAATTATAAAAATGCATAAGGATAGGAAAGATGTAAAAACACAATTCCGTAGTGTCATCGCATGAACGTATGTGGGCAACTGCACTAATAAGAGGTCATCCTTCTTAAGGATGGAAGATTTACAAAAACTGGCCACATTTCAAAAATACCGACAAGTGGGGCCTGCCGGCCACATTCTCTGCTCAAACAGTAGTGAACTTAGAAATCAATAGCAAAGGGGATTAGCAAAACCCGCAGTTTCGAAATGAAAAAACACTTCTAAATAACCCGGCTTCAAAGAGGAGCTCATAAGGGAAATGGGAACATGTTTAGATCTCAACGGTAATTACTTATCAAAACTTGTGGGGCAAAGTGGGGGAGAGGCCATCTGTTTTGTGCATCTTTGGGTAAATCCAGTGTTTAGTTTGTTGTTTCTCTTTATTGATTCTTTGTTCTCTGTTCTCTTGATTTCTGTTCCTGCTTTTGTGGTTTCCTTTCTTCTACTTTCTTCAGTTTATTCTATCATTTTTCTACCTCTTGAATTGGATTCTTAACTCATGAATTTGTGTTATTTATTCTATAATAATATTCGCAATCTTAGGTTACAAATTTTCCCTTAATTACTGCTTTGGCTGCACCTCGTTAGATTATGCTGCTTAATTGTGCTGGTCACTTCTTTCCTATTCTTACTCGTTTTTATTATTTTAGTTACTGAGGAGTTATATTAAAATCTCCTACTCTAATTGTCAATTTTCCATTGTACTACTGTAAATTTTTGATTTATACATATTTGAGTCTATGTTCACCATTCTATAGTAATTTTTAAAATCATTACTGATGATTTTTTCCTTAAAATCTGTTTTGTCTGATATTAATGTAGCTCTATAAACTTTAAGGATATAAAGTAGTATTTGCTAAATTTATTTGTTTCTTCCTTCTTGCAATGAAAACTTTCTGTATTCTTATATTTTATGCATTTCTCTTATGACAGTATCGAGCTGGACTTGATTTTTGCCACATCTCCATTTTAACTTGCAAATTCAGTTCATTTATATTTATTGTCATATTTGGATTTATTTCTATAATTTTATTTTGTGATTTCCATTTATCTGTGATTTTTCTTTGTCCTTTCCCTCTCTTTTTCTGCTTTCTACTGGATTAATTTTTCTTTATTATTTTTTCTTCCCTGACATGGTGTGGACTTTTTAGATTCTATTTCGATTCTATTTATAAAAACATGTACACTTGGCTTAACAAAGTCTAAATTCAATCCAAATCTCTACAATCCACTGGAACATTAAAGGGACCTTAGGATGTTTCAGTTCCTATTATATGATTCTGTTTTACATGTTATTCTGAACTAGTTTAGTTTCATCTTATTTTTATATCAGAAAATCTTCCGTTGTTATTATTTAATAATAATTAATCTTGGTTGGATTTATTTACATATTTTATCTTTTCCCCCCATCATTGTTTCTTAAATCTCACTCCTTCTTCTGGTTTTATTATTTTTTTTTTCTCTTTGAAGAATATCGTTTAGTAGTTTTTTCAGTGAGGGAATGCAAATGTTAGATTTTTGTTTGCTGAAAGGTTTATCTATATGGTTCCCAATCCTGACTGGTAATCTAGCTGGGTATAAAATTCTAAGTTGACAGATATCTTCTTTCAGCATTGTCAAGACATTTTCTGGCTTTCTTCTGGCTGCTGTTGAGAAATAATGTTGTCCGTTTAATTATGGCTTTGTTGTAGGTTATCTGTTGTTAGGAACTGAGTTATGTCCACCCCCGCCACCCCCCCACTGCCATTCATGTATTGAAGCCCCAATCCTCAGGACCTCCGATTGTAACTGTATTTGGAGATAAGGTCTTTAAAGAGGTGACAAAGTTAAAATGAGCCCATTAGGGTGGGGCCCTAATCCAACATGACTGGCATCCTTAAAAGAAAAGGAAGAGATACCAGGCATGTGTGTGTGTGCACATGTGGGGACACAGCAAGAAGGCAGTCACCTTCAAGCCAAGGAGAGAGGCCTCAGGAAAAACCATACCTGAGACACCTTGTTCTGGGACTTCCAGCCTCCAGGATTGTGAGAAAATAAATTTCTGCTTTTTTAAACATCTTTATTGGAGTATAATTGCTTTACAATGGTGTGTTTGTTTCTGCTTTATAACAAAGTGAATCAGCTATACATATACATATATCCCCATATCTCCTCCCTCTTGCATCTCCCTCCCACCCTCCCTATCCCACCCCTCTAAGTTTCTGTTTTTTTAAGCCATCTAGTTTGTGATATGTTTTTTATGACAGCCCTAGCAAACTATAATACATCTCCTTTCCTCTCTGTTTGCTTTTAATATATTTTCTTTATCATGATGTTCTGCAGTTATACTGTGATATAATTAGGTGTATAATTAGTTAAAAAATTCTGCCTAGAACTTTTGAGTCATGGATCTGAGAATCCATCTTTTATCAATTCTGGAAACTTCTCAGCCACTATCTGTGCAGAAAAGAGTTCACACAGAGGGGCTGAGACTGCTCTCCTTAGAAAGTCCTGCTTGCAAGAATGACCCTTGGCTGACCTCTGGGAACTTGGATTTCGGGAGAGTTCCTGCCACTTTTGGTTGTGCAAACAGTATGGTGTATGCTGAACCACAGATGGGTAGAGGCGGCCCACATGAGCAGCTCCCAATAAAACCCCAGGCCCCGGGGCTCTGATGAGCTTCCCTGGCAGTCATTTCATACATGTCACGATTAGTTGCTGTAAGAATTAAGTGTGTCCTGTGTGACTCCATTGGGAGTGGACTCTTGGGAGCTTGGTCTCCTCAGACGCCACCCCGTGTGCCTCTTCCCTTTGATGCTCTTGCTCTGTGTTCTCTGACTGGAGGACATCGCGGCCGTGAGCACCGTTCCTTTGGAAACTGCCCAGCCCTTCACTGTGTGAGTGCATCATGGTTTAGTCAGCAGCTCTTCTGTGCCTGCAGGTGGGTATCGAGGTTGCTTCTGACATTTTGCAGCTACAAACAAGGCTGCAGTAGATAACCTTGTGCCCTGGATTTGCAGGGTGCCTCCCTAAAAGTGGATGGCTGCGTCACAAGGTAAGAGCATGTATCGTTTTCTAAGACACTGCCTAATCCTCTCCAAAACGTTTGTTCCAGTTTGCATTCTCATCAGCATGTATCGGGGGCCTCTTTCTCCACAGCCTCACTGGCAGAACGAGTTGTCATCCTTTCTGGTTTCATCAGTGTTAAATTGTATCCCAGTGTAGGTTTCTTCTTATTGTGGTAAAATAAACATTTACAATTGTGACCGCTTTTTTTTTTTTTTTTTTTTTTTTGCAGTGTGCGGGCCTCTCACTGCTGTGGCCTCTCCCGCTGCGGAGCACAGGCTCTGGACACGCAGGCTCAGCGGCCATGGCTCACGGGCCCAGCCACTCCGCGGCATGTGGGATCCTCCCGGACCGGGGCACGAACCCGTGTCCCCTGCATCGGCAGGCGGACTCTCAACCACTGCGCCACCAGGGAAGCCCTGTGACCACTTTTAAGCATACAGTTCTGTGGCATTGACTACATTCACATTGTTGTGCAACCATCCCCACCATCATCTCCAGAACTTTTCAACTCCCCAGACAGAAACTCTGTCCCCACTAAACACTCCCTCTCCATCCCTTCCCCCAGCCCCTGGCACCCACCATCCTACTTTCTGTCCCTGAATCTGACTATCTAGGGACCTCCTATGAGTGGAATCATACAGATTTGTCCTTTGGTGACTGGTTCATCTCACTCAGTAGGACATCCTCAAGGTTCACCCATGTTGCAGCCTGTGTCAGAATTTCATTCATTTTTGAGGCCCGGGGGTCTTAATTTGCATTCTTTAGTTATGTGTGAGGTTGAATATTGTTTCATGTGTTTAAGGGCCATTTTTACATCTTACGGGGGAATTTTCTGTTCATGTTTTTTCTCCATTTGTGTCTAGTGGGTTTTTGTTTTTCCTTCCCCCTTCAATATTTAAAAACTTTTTTTAAAAAAAGTTTATTTTATTTTTGGCTGTTCGTTGCTGCGCGTGGGCTTTCTCTAGTTGTGGCGAGCAGGGGCTACTCTTTGTTGTGGTGCACGGGCTTCTCATTGCAATAGCTTCTCTTGTTGCAGAGCATGGGATCTAGGTGCGTGGGCCTCGGTAGTTGTGGCACGCAGGCTCAGTAGTTGTGGCTCACAGGCTGTAGAGCACAGGCTCAGTAGTTGTGGCGCACGGGCTTAGTTGCTCCACAGCATGTGGGATCCTCCCAGACCGGGGCACGAACCCGTGTCCCCTGCGTCGGCAGGCGGACTGTCAACCACTGCACCACCAGGAAAGCCCTGTTTCTAGGTTTTTGATGATGGCCATTCTGACCGGTGTGAGATGATATCTCATTGTAGTTTTGATTTTCATTTCTCTAATGATTAATGATGTTGAGCATTCTTTCATGTGTTTGTTGGCAATCTGTATATCTTCTTCAGAGAAATGTCTATTTAGGTCTTCTGCCCATTTTTGGATTGGGTTGTTTGTTTTTTTGTTATTGAGCTGCATGAGCTGCTTGTAAATTTTGGAGATTAATCCTTTGTCAGTTGCTTCATTTGCAAATATTTTCTCCCATTCTGAGGGCTGTCTTTTGGTCTTGTTTATGGTTTCCTTTGCTGTGCAAAAGCTTTGAAGTTTCATTAGGTCCCGTTTTTTTTTTTTTTTTTTAATTTCCATTTCCGTAGGAGGTGGGTCAAAAAGGATCTTGCTGTGATTTATGTCATAGAGTGTTCTGCCTATGTTATCCTCTAAGAGTTTGATAGTTTCTGGCCTTACATTTAGGTCTTTAATCCATTTTGAGCTTATTTTTGTGTATGGTGTTAGGGAGTGATCTAATCTCATACTTTTACATGTACCTGTCCAGTTTTCCCAGCACCACTTATTGAAGAGGCTGTCCTTTCTCCACTGTACATTCCTGCCTCCTTTATCAAAGATAAGGTGACCATATGTGCGTGGGTTTATCTCTGGGCTTTCTATCCTGTTCCATTGATCTATCTTTCTGTTTTTGTGCCAGTACCATACTGTCTTGATTACTGTAGCTTTGTAGTATAGTCTGAAGTCAGGGAGCCTGATTCCTCCAGCTCCATTTTTCTTTCTCAAGATTGCTTTTGCTATTCGGGGTCTTTTGTGTTTCCATACAAATTGTGAAATTTTTTGTTCTAGTTCTGTGAAAAATGCCAGTGGTAGTTTGATAGGGATTGCATTGAATCTGTAGATTGCTTTGCGTAGTAGAGTCATTTTCACAATGTTGATTCTTCCAATGCAAGAACATGGTATATCTCTCCATCTAGTTGTATCATCTTTAATTTCTTTCATCAGTGTCTTATAATTTTCTGCATACAGGTCTTTTGTCTCCTTAGGTAGGTTTTTTTTTTTTTTTTTTTTTGCAGTATGCAGGCCTCTCACTGTTGTGGCCTCTCCTGTTGTGGAGCACAGGCTCCAGATGTGCAGGCTCAGCAGCCATGGCTCATGGGCCCAGCCGCTCTGTGACATGTGGGATCCTCCCGGACCGGGGCACGAACCCGTGTCCCCTGCATTGGCAGGCAGACTCCCAACCACTGTGCCACCAGGGAAGCCCCTTAGATAGGTTTATTCCTAGATATTTTATTCTTTTTTTTGCAGTGGTAAATGGGAGTGTTTTCTTAATTTCACTTTCAGATTTTTCATCATTAGTGTATAGGAATGCCAGAGATTTCTGTGCATTAATTTTGTATCCTGCTACTTTACCAAATTCATTGATTAGCTCTAGTAGTTTTCTGATAGCATCTTTAGGATTCTCTATGTATAGTATCATGTAATCTGCAAACAGTGACAGCTTTACTTCTTCTTTTCCGATTTGGATTCCTTTTATTTCCTTTTCTTCTCTGATTGTTGTGGCTAAAACTTCCAAAACTATGTTGAATAAGAGTGGTGAGAGTGGGCAACCTTGTCTTTTTCCTGATCTTAGTGGAAATGGTTTCAGTTTTTCACCATTGAGGATGATGTTGGCTGTGGGTTTGTCATATATGGCCTTTATTATGTTGAGGAAAGTTCCCTCTATGCCTACTTTCTGCAGGGTTTTTAATCATAAATGGGTGTTGAATTTTGTCAAAAGCTTTCTCTGCATCTATTGAGATGATCATATGGTTTTTCTCCTTCAATTTGTTAATATGGTGTATCACGTTGATTGATTCGCGTATATTGAAGAATCCTTGCATTCCTGGAATAAACCCCACTTGATCATGGTGTATGATCCTTTTAATGTGCTGTTGGATTCTGTTTGCTAGTATTTTGTTGAGGATTTTTGCATCTATGTTCATCAGTGATATTGGCCTGTAGTTTTCTTTCTTTGTGACATCTTTGTCTGGTTTTGGTTTCAGGGTGATGGTGGCCTCGTAGAATGAGTTTGGGAGTGTTCCTCTCCCTGTTATATTTTGGAAGAGTTTGAGAAGGATAGGTGTTAGCTCTTCTCTAAATGTTTGATGGAATTCGCCTGTGAAGCCATCTGGTCCTGGGCTTTTGTTTGTTGGAAGATATTTAATCACAGTTTCAATTTCAGTGCTTGTGATTGGTCTGCTCATATTTTCTATTTCTTCCTGATTCAGTCTTGGCTGGTTGTGCATTTCTAAGAATTTGTTCATTTCTTCCAGGTTGTCCATTTTATTGGCATAGAGTTGCTTGTAGTAATCTCTCATGATCTTTTGTATTTCTGCAGTGTCAGTTGTTACTTCTCCTTTATCATTTCTAATTCTATTGATTTGCGTCTTCTCCCTTTTTTCTTGATGAGTCTGGCTAATGGTTTATCAATTTTGTTTATCTTCTCAAAGAACCAGCTTTTAGTTTTATTGACCTTTGCTATCGTTTCCTTCATTTCTTTTTCATTTATTTCTGATCTGATCTTTATGATTTCTTTCCTTCTGCTAACTTTGGGGGTTTTTTGTTCTTCTTTCTCTAATTGCTTTAGGTGCAAGGTTAGGTTGTTTATTCGAGATGTTTCCTGTTTCTTAAGGTAGGATTGTATCGCTATAAACTTCCCTCTTAGAACTGCCTTTGCTGCATCCCATAGGTTTTGGGTCATCATGTCTCCATTGTCATTTGTTTCTAGGTATTTTTTGATTTCCTCTTTGATTTCTTCAGTGATCACTTCGTTATTAAGTAGTGTATTGTTTAGCCTCCATGTGTTTGTATTTTTTACAGATCTTTTCCTGTAATTGATATCTAGTCTCATAGTGTTGTGGTCAGAAAAGATACTTGATACAATTTCAGTTTTCTTAAATTTACCAAGGCTTGATTTGTGACCCAAGATATGATCTTTCCTGGAGAATGTTCCATGAGCACTTGAGAAAAATGTGTATTCTGTTGTTTTTGGATGGAGTGTCCTATAAATATCAATTAAGTCCATCTTGTTTAATGTATCATTTAAAGCTTGTGTTTCCTTGTTTATTTTCATTTTGGATGATCTGTCCATTGGTGAAAGTGGGGTGTTAAAGTCCCCTACTATGAATGTGCTACTGTTGATTTCCCCTTTTATGGCTGTTAGTATTTGCCTTATGTATTGAGGTGCCCCTATGTTGGGTGCATAAATATTTACAATTGTTATATCTTCTTCTTGGATCGATCCCTTGATCATTATGTAGTGTCCTTCTTTGTGTCTTGTAATAGTCTTTATTTTAAAGTCTATTTTGTCTGATATGAGAATTGCTACTCCAGCTTTCTTTTGATTTCCATTTGCATGGAATATCTTTTTCCATCCTCTCACTTTTCAGTCAGGCTTCTCTTATTGTGGAGCACGGGCTCTAGATGTGCGGGCTTCAGTAGTTGTGGGTCGCAGGCTCAGTAGTTGTGCTTGTAGGCTTTAGAGCACAGGCTCAGTAGTTGTGGCGCATGGGCTTAGTTGCTCCATGGCATGTGGGATCTTCCTGGACCAGGGCTCAAACCCGTGTCCCCTGCATTGACAGGTGGTTTCTTTCACCACTGCACCACCAGGGAAGCCCTGTGAGTTGATTGTTCATTGCAATATTTCTACTTTATGAAACTTACTGATTTTTTGTGACCTCATCTATCACCAATTTTGTGACTGTGCCATGAGTCCCTGAGAAGGTGCGTTTGGGGTTCTCCACAGGCTTACTCTGTGTGTGTGTGTGTGTGTGTGTGTGTGTGTGTGTGTGAATGTAAGATCTATGGGGCCATCTGTAACCTGTGGCCGCATGGAGGTGTGTCCCTCAGGCATTCCCGCCAGAAATAGGTGGACAGCCACTAAGTTCCCACAGCCACTTCCTGCCCGCGACCCCCTGGGTGTCCCGACAACAGCAGTGCCAAGTGGGGCCCTGGGACCTGCCAGCGCTGCCCCACGTGGGCTCCACTAACGTGCAGGCTTGGCTTCCCAGTGGCTGAGGGATTGGTGGCATCTCCCAGGTGTGTCTCCAGTCTGAGCCTCTTCCTGCCCCACCCTGTGGACCACCCCCTTCATCCTTTACAAACGCCACCCCTTGACAAGCCTCCTGCGTTCCTGCCTCCCCTCCCGCCTGCTTCCTGGAGGACCCACGCTGACATCCCTCCTTCTTTCCCTGTCCCCCGGGTCTGTCTTATCCTGAGGGGACGTGGTGAACCCCCAGCTCTTGTGTCTCTACGACTCCTTGAATTCCTGAGCTTTTCCTTCACACAGGTGGCTGCTGTTATTTGCTGCATAATTGTTCTGATTTTGTTGGGAATTGTGTCTTTTTGCATTAAAAGTCCTTCTTTGTCATGTTGAATGCTTTCTGTCCTGACGTCCACTTTGTCCACCTATTTCCTTACAGCTTCTGCGTGCCTACCGCACCTTTTCAGGTGTGTCCCTCCTGTAGGGTGTATAGTAGGCTGTAGCTTGTGAGCTAGATTGAATATTTTTCTTTTAATAGTGTGTCAAGTCCATTAACGTTTATTAATATGACTCACAGGTTTGGTGTCAGCTGTTATATTTTATAATTATATGTGCGTTATAATGTTTGCTATGTGATGTGTGTTCTTTGCTCTTTTTGTTGTTGTTTTTGTAAGGGTTTGTATCTTTTTCTCATGATTACCTCTGTACTTGTACTTTTTAAGTGCCCTTTAAGTTTCCTGTTTTCTTTTTTTTTTTACATCTTTATTGGAGTATAATTGCTTTACAATGGTGTGTTAGTTTCTCCTTTATAACAAAGTGAATCAGTTATACATATACATACGTTCCCATAGCTCTTCCTTCTTGCGTCTCCCTCCCTCCCACCCTCCCTATCCCACCCCTCTAGGTGGTCACAAAGCACTGAGCTGATCTCCCTGTGCTATGCGGCTGCTTCCCACTAGCTATCTATTTTACGCTTGGTAGTGTATATATGTCCATGCCTCTCTCTCGCTTTGTCACAGCTTACCCTTCCCCCTCCCCATATCCTCAAGTCCATTCTCTAGTAGTTTCCTGTTTTCTTATTTACACTCTTGCTGTTGGTTTGTCAGGTTTTTTTTTTTTTTTTTTTTTTTTTGCCGTACGCGGGCCTCTCACTGCTGTGGCCTCTCCCTTTGCGGAGCACAGGCTCCGGACGCGCAGGCTCAGCGGCCATGGCTCACGGGCCCAGCCGCTCCGCGGCACGTGGGATCTTCCCGGACCTGCGTCCCCTGCATCGGCAGGCGGACCCCCAACCACTGCGCCACCAGGGAAGTCCGGTTTGTCAGTTTTTGATGGTAACTCACTCCGCCTTACTGTCCGTGCAACGCTGACGAGTGCATTCTCTTCTCCTCTTTTTCTCTCTCTCCTCCTACTTTGCAGAGGGGCATTATTCCTATTGTGACACGACACACAATATTAGTGAATTAGTTTTCCATCCTCCTCACACCCCCAACATTAGTCCTTTTGCTGAAGTTTTCTGAGTCATCCTTTGGGTTGGATGAAGTTAATCATCTAGAAGATTCCTCAAGAAGGGCTCCTGGTTCAGAACTTCACAAGTTCTTGTATGTTTGAAACTGTTTCCTTTGGCCTTGATACTCGAAGAACACCTTGACTGGATATTGATACAGTTTTGTATCTAAACTCATTTATTTCATCCTGAACGTAGGTAAGCACGAGATCTCTGGGTTAGAGGAAGACCAAGGATTTGCTTACAGAATATCTCTGCTTCGGTTCCCTGTGAACGGTCCCCACTCCAGGCAGCAGGTGAGAGCAGGATGGACCCTGCTTGTGCAAAAGCTAGTTTTTCCCACTGGAGAGGGACCCAAATTATGAATCTTGCAGCTTGGATAGGAACTGCTCTACAGATTACCTCCTCCTCAGCCCCGCACCCACCTTCTAGGAGCCAGAGAAATGAATCTTCTCTTTCTAACGCAGAGAACAGAAGGGAAGGTCCCTAGTTTACCACCCTTTGGGACGTAATGGAATGGCTCTCCGTTTTATCCCATTTTGAAATCTAAAGACACAGCAAAGGGAGATAGACCTGGAATCCTCTCTCCTGGGTATGTCGCCATCTGAAACGTCAAGGCTGGTCTGCGTTCCAGGCCCCCGTTAACCCAAGTTACCAGTACTTCCGGCTCAGAAAGCCACAGCATTGTGGAAATGCAAAAATATTTTCTCACAGATACGAACTCCTTGGTTCAGACTTTCGTTGATATTTTGGGAAGGTTGGCCCATTGCTGCTTTGCTTCGCTGTTAGTTCTGAAGCCAAGACAGTTCTTTCGCTCCTGTGAGTTATTTTTGCTTTTTCTTAGACGCGTAATAGTTCCTCTAGGAAATGTCCCAGAGTTGATCATTTCAGGTTAATTATCCCAGATATCCACGGGGATGGGCTTTCACGGTGAGGATTCCAGTCTTCTGTTTCTGGACCATTTTCTTGGGCTGCGGTTGTAAATATTATCCCCGCCCACTGTCTCGTTTTCCTCCTTAGGGGCAGCAATTATGCATTAGAATTCCTTCTTTGCTTCTTTTCCTCATTCATCTCTTTCTCCCCGGCCCCTTTGCACTGCTTTCATTATCTCATTTTCAGGCTGCTGGTTGCCTTCTTCTTTTCCTCTGATGCCTTTGTAAATTCAAACCTATTCTTTCTCGGGCATCTTGAATTTAGTCTTTACTTCGTGGATGATTTTGCCTGTTCCTTCCTTTTCTTTTCTGATTTCCACCAACCTTTTCATTTCTTCTCGCTTTTGTCCATTTGTGTTCTTAGAGTTTGAATTTCTGACTCAAGGTGAGTTTCCTTATCCCCAAATGCTTTTGCAAGTATATTTAATTCAGTTGGGAGTGTTGCCTCACAGTATTTTAATGCTTCATTTGTTTTTTCCCGGGAAGTGTTTTTTTTTTTTTTTTTTTAATCAGCTTAAATGTGTCCATGTTCATGTTCTGATTTTTGTAGTAACTTAGAATAGAGGTAATTTTCATCTGTTCATTTTGTGGATTTTGGTGGATGACAAGATTCCTGGTTCAATGGCCCCTCTTGCATCCGTGCAGCAAAGAGCAAAGTCCAGGTTCCTTAATGGATTTGTATTTGGTGGTGGTGGGAGTGGGACAAGTTGCGTTTCCTCCAAGGTTTTGTTCGGTCTTTCTAACGGGATCCGAAGTCTCCTTCTTTTACTCCTGTCTGTTTTTGCCACGTGACGCCTAAAGGGCATGTCTCCCTTCTGCTTTGCTTTTCGCTTCTCCTGACACCTTGCCTTTCAAAGATTTCCTTTAAACAGATGTGCTTTTAAGTCCCGTCTCTGCAGTCAGTGCTCTGGCGTATCGGAAGCGTGCTCAGTGTGTGCACACGTGGGGCCACCTGTGCAGACTGCGGGACCAGCCCTCGCCTTCATCTCACCCCCCAGCCATCCTGGGGGGCCCTCACTCACTGCAAAGGGTGGGAGACTGCCTGCTGGCACCTCTGGTTCTTTCTTCTTTTCTTTTTGCACTTACAGTTCTGGCGTCGGGCATCCCTATCTTCTGGTTACGCGGAGGGCGCGGCTTCCGTGTCGATTTATTTGTTCTTGCTCTGCACTGAGTCTGGAGGCTCTACAGGGTAATGCAGACCCAGGCAGCATCTGTGCTCCTTGGTTGCCCCAAGTGCTCTTCGGGTAGCTTTAGTGTACATTTCTTTTCTTTTCTTTTTTTAAATTTATTTATCAATTTTTGGCTGCGTTGGGTCTTCGTTGCTGTGGGCGGGCTTTCTCTAGTTGTGGCGAGCGGGGGCTACTCTTTGTTGTGGTGCACGGGCTTCTCATTGTGGTGGCTTCTCTTGTGGCAGAGCGCGGGCTCTAGGCGTGCGGGCTTCAGTAGTTGCGGCATGCGGGCTCAGTAGTTGTGGCTCGTGGGCTCTAGAATGCAGGCTCAGTAGTTGTGGTGCACGGGCTTAGTTGCTCCGCAGCATGTGGGATCTTCCCAGACCAGGGCTCGAACCCATGTCCCCTGCATTGGCAGGCAGGTTCCTGACCACTGTGCCACCAGGGAAGCCCTAGTGTACATTTCTTTATGAGAATGATTTACAGATCCCTGTCACGTGTTTAAGACTCAGTTGATTTTATTTTCTGTAATGATTCCTCTTGCTTGAAAATTTCTTTCTATTGACTTGTGGGCCCTTCTCTTATTGATTTTTAAAAAGTCTTTACGTGTTAGGAAAATTGTGACATGTCTTGCAAAAAATTTTCCCAGCTTCCTAGATTTTCTGTTACTTTTGCTGGTGGAGCGATGTTGTCAGCTCTGAGTGCAGGGTGAGCCGTTAGGCCTTTACGTTCACTTGGGGACAGGAGATCTGAGAGCAGGACCTGTACGTGTGGAAGGCAGGATTCAGGGATGGGGAGCCTGGGGCAGAGGCGCTGTGGGGAGAGGGGGGAGGAGGCGGCAGAGGGGGGCCCCAGGACCGCAGAGGAAGAGAGCAGGAGGGCATGTGCTGGGGGTCCTGCAGCTCCATGAGAGGAGGGGCGGGTGGTGACAAACGGAGACGTGAGTGCATTAGAGGCGCAGCTGCAGAGTGGGGCGCCATTTGCTCAGATACTGTTTGCAAAGAGCAATTAGTGGTCCATTTACATGCAGCGAAGTAGCAATTTGCACTTCTTTCAGGAACAATGTCTTTGCCTCTGGGCGCAAATTCAATGCGTCGCCATCGGCCTTCGACAGTAGGGCACAGCAGTCTTTATTTTTGGTTCTTCTCTTGGTTTCCTGTGCTACAAACATTTTCTTTTAAAAAAGCAAGTGCCAAATTAAGGGCGGTAGTTCTCCAAACTTGCCTTCCCTGCACTCGTCCCTTTACCCCCTTTCCCCGCACTGGCCCCTCCCCCCCTTCCCCCTGCACTGGCCCCTCCCCCTTCCCCCTGCACTGCCCCGCCCCCCTTCCCCCTGCACTGGCCCCTCCCCCCTTGCCCTGCACTAGCCCCTCCCCCCTTCCCCCTGCACTGGCACCTCCCCCCTTCCCCCTGCACTGCCCCTCCCCCCTTCCCCCTGCACTGCCCCTTCCCCCCTTCCCCCTGCACTGCCCCTTCCCCCCTTCCCCCTGCACTGGCCCCTTCCCCCCTTCCCCCTGCACTGGCCCCTCCCCCCTTCCCCGCACTGCCCCGCCCCCCCTTCCCCCTGCACTGACCCCTTCCCCCTTCCCCCTGCACTGGCCCCTTCCCCCCTTCCCCCTGCACTGGCCCCTCCCCCCTTCCCCGCACTGCCCCGCCCCCCCTTCCCCCTGCACTGGCCCCTTCCCCCTTCCCCCTGCACTGGCCCCTCCCCACTTTCCCCTGCACTGGCCCCTTTCCCCTTCCCCCTGCACCGGCCCCTCCCCCCTGCACTGGCCCCTCCCCCTTCCCCCTGCACTGGCCCCTCCCCCCTGCACTGGCCCCTCCCCCCTTCCCCCTGCACTGGCCCCTTCCCCCTTCCCCCCGTACTGGCCCCTTCCCCCCTTCCCCCTGCACTGGCCCCTCCCCCCTGCACTGGCCCCTCCCCCCTTCCCCCTGCACTGGCCCCTCCCCCCTTCCCCCCCCCCGCACTGGCCCCTTCCCCCCTTCCCCCCGTACTGGCCCCTTCCCCCCTTCCCCCTGCACTGGCCCCTTCCCCCTTCCCCCTGCACTGGCCCCTTCCCCCCTTCCCCCTGCACTGGCCCCTCCCCCCCTTTCCCCGCACTACCCCGCCCCAGCCAGTTTTTCTCCAACTGGAGACTGTTTCCACATTCTGTCTGTGGCCACAGACTTGTAACAATAGTGAGTGGGGACATCTGGCCCGTGGGTGGGAGAGCCACCCCACCCCAGGAATCAAACACGGTCTGCTCCGTGCACGGAAAGGCCCCTCTGTTCCCTGAAGGCTTCCCTCCACCCTGTACAAACCGTTCTCTAGACCTCTTAAAAAAATCGCTGCCTGTGTGGAAATGCAGCCTTCTCGCCTGGGCAGTGACTGGCCACACTCGCAGCCCCGTCTCCCCACCTTGGGTCAGGCTCAGTGACCAAGGGTCTGCCTAAACCAGGGTCAATGGCTGTGGGATCTTGGTTCAAAGAGACAGGGCATGTCCTGGGGTCCAGTGACCCTGGGAGGGCCGTGGCGCACCCGTACCCGGTCTGCACCCAGTAACCCCAATCAGACGTGGCCCGCCCGCCCCACTCTTACTGGAGACTGAAGTTAAGTCTCACCAAGCTTCAGCCTTCTCTTTGTAGAAGAAAAAAAACTGCACTGGACACTTAAAAAACCGCAAGGGAGACTTTATTCAAGACTGTTGCAACAGGAGAGAGAAGCCGGGCTCAATTCTGAATACACAGGGACAGGTGGGCAGGGTGAGGGAATGGATGGAGAATTACCAAGAGGGATGCAGGAGGTATCAAGGGTGGGGCAAGAGGGGATTGGCTGGGTATCAGGGATGGGGGATTCTTTTTTTTTTTTTTTTTAACATCTTTATTGGAGTATAATTGCTTTACAATGGTATGTTAGTTTCAGCTTCACAACAAAATGAATCAGTTATATATATACATATGTTCCCATATCTCTTCCCGCTTGCGTCTCCCTCCCTCCCACCCTCCCTATCCCACCCCTCCAGGCGGTCACAAAGCACCGAGCTGATCTCCCTGTGCTATGCGGCTGCTTCCCACTAGCTATCTACCTTACGTTTGGTAGTGTATATATGTCCATGCCTCTTTATCGCTTTGTCACCGTTTACCCTTCCCCCTCCCCATAGCCTCAAGTCCATTCTCTAGTAAGTCTGTGTCTTTATTCCTGTTTCACCCCTAGGTTTTTCATGACATTTTTTTTTCTTAGATTCCATATATATGTGTTAGCATACGGTATTTGTCTCTCTCTTTCTGACTTACTTCACTCTGTATGACAGACTCTAGGTCTATCCACCTCATTACAAATAGCTCAATTTCGTCTCTTTTTATGGCTGAGTAATATTCCATTGTATATATGTGCCACATCTTCTTTATCCATTCATCCGATGATGGACACTTAGGTTGTTTCCATCTCTGGGCTATTGTAAATAGAGCTGCAATGAACATTTTGGTACATGACTCTTTTTGAATTATGGTTTTCTCAGGGTATATGCCCAGTAGTGGGATTGCTGGGTCATATGGTAGTTCTATTTGTAGCTTTTTAAGGAACCTCCATACTGTTCTCCACAGTGGCTGTATCAATTTACATTCCCACCAACAGTGTAAGAGGGTTCCCTTTTCTCCACACCCTCTCCAGCATTTATTGTTTATAGATTTTTTGATGATGGCCATTCTGACTGGTGTGAGATGATATCTCATTGTAGTTTTGATTTGCATTTCTCTCATGATTAGTGATGTTGAGCATTCTTTCATGTGTTTGTTGGCACTCTGTATATCTTCTTTGGAGAAATGTCTATGTAGGTCTTCTGCCCATTTTTGGATTGGGTTGTTTGTTTTTTTGTTATTAAGCTGCATGAGCTGCTTATAAATTTTGGAGATCAATCCTTTGTCAGTTGCTTCATTTGCAAATATTTTCTCCCATTCTGAGGGTTGTCTTTTGGTCTTCTTTATGGTTTCCTTTGCTGCGCAAAAGCTTTTAAGTTTCATTAGGTCCCATTTGTTTACTCTTGTTTTTATTTCCATTTCTCTAGGAGGTGGGTCAAAAAGGACCTTGCTGTGATTTATGTCATAGAGTGTTCTGCCTATGTTTTCCTCTAAGAGTTTGATAGTTTCTGGCCTTACATTTAGGTCTTTAATCCATTTTGAGCTTATTTTTGTGTATGGTGTTAGGGAGTGATCTAATTTCATACTTTTACATGTAGCTGTCCAGTTTTCCCAGCACCACTTATTGAATAGGCTGTCCTTTCTCCACTGTACATTTCTGCCTCCTTTGTCAAAGATAAGGTGACCATATGTGCGTGGGTTTATCTCTGGGCTTTCTATCCTGTTCCATTGATCTATCTTTCTGTTTTTGTGCCAGTACCATACCGTCTTGATAACTGTAGCTTTGTAGTATAGTCTGAAGTCTGGGAGCCTGATTCCTCCAGTTCCTTCTTTCGTTCTCAAGATTGCTTTGGCTATTCGGGGTCTTTTGTGTTTCCATACAAATTGCAAAATTTTTTGTTCTAGTTCTGTGAAAAATGCCAGTGGTAGTTTGATAGGGATTGCATTGAATCTATAGATTGCTTTCGGTAGTAGAGTCATTTTCACAGTGTTGATTCTTCCAATCCAAGAACATGGTATATCTCTCCATCTATTTGTGTCATCTTTAATTTCTTTCATCAGTGTCTTATAATTTTCTGCATACAGATCTTTTGTCTCCTTAGGTAGGTTTATTCCTAGATATTTTATTCTTTTTGTTGCAATGGTAAATGGGAGTGTTTTCCTGATTTCACTTTCAGATTTTTCGTCATTAGTATATAGGAATGCCAGAGATTTCTGTGCATTAATTTTGTATCCTGCCACTTTACCAAATTCATTGATTAGCTCTAGTAGTTTTCTGGTAGCATCTTTAGGGTTCTCTATGTATAGGATCATGTCATCTGCAAACAGTGACAGCTTTACTTCTTCTTTTCCGATTTGGATTCCTTTTATTTCCTTTTCTTCTCTGATTGTTGTGGCTAAAACTTCCAAAACTATGTTGAATAAGAGTGGTGAGAGTGGGCAACCTTGTCTTTTTCCTGATCTTAGTGGAAATGGTTTCTTTTTTTTTTTTAAAATAAATTTATTTATTTATTTTTATTTTTGGCTGTGTTGGGTTTTTGTTGCTGTGCGGGGGCTTTCTCTAGCTGTGGCGAGCAGGGGCTACTCTTCACCGTGGTGTGCGGGCTTCTCATTGCGGTGGCTTCTCTTGTTGCGGAGCACGGGCTCTAGGCACGCGGGCTTCAGTTGTGGCTCACGGCCTCTAGAGCGCAGGCTCAGTAGTTGTGGCGCATGGGCTTAGTTGCTCCGCGGTATGTGTGCTCTTCCCGGACCAGGGATCCAACCTGTGTCCCCTGCATTGGCAGGTGGATTCTTAACCACTGTGCCACCAGGGAAGTCCCAGTGGTGAGGGGTTCTTGATCAACTGGACTCAGTAGGCCAAGGACGAGGCTTATTTGCAAAGAGGGTTCAGAGGAGACTGAAGTTTGGTCACGAGGGGCCCTTGTCACCCCCAAGGGTTGTGGCAAATGGTGCAGCAGATGCATCATGGGGAGGCACCACTGCTAAGGTGAGCTCACCATCGGGCATCACACAGTTTCTGAGAGATGTGAACCTCCACGAGGACAAAGGGCAGCAGAGTTAATGGAGCCAGCAGGGCAGACCTGAAGCAAGTAGGATTGGGATCCTGAGAAATGAGACAGGAAGGTATTTCAGAGAACATGAGAGGCCTGGGATTTAAAAAGTCATTAGGAGGACGTCCCTGGTGGCGCCGTGGTTAAGAATCCGCCTGCCAATGCAGGGGACACAGGTTCGAGCCCTGGTCCAGGAAGATCCCACATGCTGCGGAGCAACTAAGCCCGTGTGCCACAACTACTGAGCCTGTGTTCTAGTGCCCGTGAGCCACAGCTACTGAGCCCACGTGCCACAACTACTGAAGCCTACGCACCTAGAGCCTGTGCTCTGCAGAAAGAGAAGCCACCACAATGAGAAGCCCACACACTGCAACAAAGAGTAGCCCCTGCTCACTGCAACTAGAGAAAGCCTGCGCGCAGCAGCGAAGACCCAGGGCAGCCAATAAATAAATAATTAAATAAAGTCGTTAGGAACAAACCAAAGATGTGTCTGTGCATGAGCTGAGTGGAGACTGGAGGTGCCGTGGCAGAGGCAGTGGGCTGGGAGTGGGGCCGAGGGTTCTGCTAGAATGGGGGCAAAGGGACAGAGTCAGGACAGAATCGGGACGCACGGGATAAGCTGAGACGTGGAGGGCAGGTCTGGAAGCCCCTGTAGCCATCTGCAAGGATTCCAGGAGACAGTCAGGGGAAGGTGGGGGTGGGCACTTTTCCAGAGGTAAACTGACCTCACCAAAAGAGACCACCAGGTGCTAAGCAGGACAGATACAAACAGAAACCCCCAAACTGGCTTCTGGACACATCAAAGTGCAATGCGGATCGTTGATGAGACAGAGTGAAAATCCTGAAGGCTTCCAGGTTGGGGGTGTGTGTGGAGGAGGAGGTAGGGGACTTTACTGAAAAAGAACAGGGACCAGATTGACACCTGTCTTCTCACTGCTGGAAACAAGACAGCAAAATCTTCCCAGTTCTGAGGCAACTCCCTGGATAATTCATTATTTATGTGTGAATAAAAAAGACATTTAGGGCTTCCCTGGTGGCGCAGTGGTTGGGAGTCTGCCTGCCGATGCAGGGGACACGGGTTCGTGCCCCGGTCCGGGAAGATCCCACATGCCGCGGAGCGGCTGGGCCCGTGAGCCATGGCCGCTGAGCCTGCGCGTCCGGAGCCTGTGCTCCGCAATAGGAGAGGCCACAGCAGTGAGAGGCCCGCGTACCGCAAAAAACAAACAAAACAAAACAAAACAAAAGACATTTAGGGACTTCCCTGGCCGTCCAGTGCTTACAACGCCACGCTTCCAATGCAGGGGGTACGGGTTCAATCCCTGGTCGAGGAACCAAGATCCCGCATGCTGCGTGATAAGGCCAAAAAAAAAAAAAAAAAAAAAAAAAAAAAAAAACACATCTAGCTGCCACAGTCCACCACTCTCTGAAAGAATTGCTAGAAGATGTGTTTTAGCAAGAAGAAAGGGGACCCAGGTGCTGCTGGCGATGGCTATTGTCACTGTTAGCTCTCTGCTAAGTGCTGCCGCGGATTAGCTAGTTTAGTCCCCACAGCAGTGCTATGGGTCAGGTGCTGCTACTCTCGTTTCACAGGGGAGGATGAGGTGCAAACATGCCAGCACGCTGTGAACTTCACACAGGTATTGACTGTATAAGACATGTTAGCTATCTGAAACTAAAAGTCCATGTGGGATCAACAGGGAAGGTTGGGGGTGATGTGAGGCGTGGAGAGAAGTAAAATTATGCTATGGGCCTTGTCTTGGTTTGAGGTATCTAGGCTTGGACCACTGCCAGAAAAATGTAAGCCAAACTCTATAGGCCATCAAGAGAGGATTGGAAATAGAACGTAAACATTTCAAAGCCAGTTGAGGGAAACATGGAATAAGAGAAGACTTTTCTCCAAAATAAGGTAAGACAGGGGAAAAACAAATAAAATAGAAAATATAAAGTAAGATTTCATTTTACCACAAATCACAATAAATGTCAATGGGTTAAACAAACGTGTTAAAAGATAGAGACTCTCAGATGGAAAAGAAACAAATAAAAAAGGCTGAAAAAAAGACTCTCAAAAGTGCCAAGAAAAGGTAAGTAATACTAGCAATACTTTCATCATACAAATAAAATGCAGGGCAAAGTATGTAAAAGGGGTTGAGGAGGGTATTTCTAACGGGCAAATAGAAGAGCTCATGAAGAACACATGAGCGCCATCAACTGCAACGTGATGAAACACAGGCAAAGCAACAAGGGGTTTATAAACCCAGAATCCCGGTGGAAGATCTTGCCCCTCCAGCTCTGTGTCCTCCAGATGAGGTGGTGGTGTCTGATGGGGGTGTGCCTTCCAGAGCCTTCCATTTACAATTCTCCCACTTTAAAGAGCTCTCAGGTGTGCCTTGACCCTGTATGAATCTCTTGACTCTCCCACCCGGGCCCCACCCAGCTCTCCTGGATCTTTCTGGACCCCAGTCGGATCAACGGCTTCCTCTGGCCCAGCATGGCCTATGGCTTGGGCACCTATGGTACCTACGCCTCATTAAGTTAGAAGTCTGTCCCCCCATCCTCTGGGGGCCCTGGAGGGGGGATCAGTGCTTGGCTCAGGGCCGTAATGGAGCAGGTGCCCAGGAATGGTCCACGTAGGGGGAGGGAGGGACCCCTAAGTCAATATCATCCTGAGAATAGCTCTGGGTAGTGGCCCTGCCCCTGTACACTCCTGGCCTGGGGTGGGGAGATATTGCCCCAGTTTGCAGATGAAGATGCAAAGGCTGCAGGCCCGGGATGAGGCTGGAGGGAGGCTGGGCTTGCCTTCTCCACGCCACTCTCCTGACCAGAGGCAGTGCACAGTCTCTGCCCTGAGGACGCTGGTGGGAGCTGGCCCCTGTTGTCAGGCTCTGAACGAAGCCACTGCATTTAACTGCGGGGTGACTGCCTTGAACTCCCGCAGTGTTCCTTCAGTCGCCAGTAGCATGAGATACCTGTGGGCCAAAGCGGGACAGACAGATGTGAACGTGGGCAGCCGGCGGTCTGTGTCCTCCCTGAGGGACAGTGGGCTGGCCTGCAGCCTCTCCCTCTGGGTGCACGCATCTCACACGTGTGTCCAACACGTAGCCAGACTTAGGTACAAACGTGCGTAACACTGTACACATTACTTTGCAACTGGCTTTTTGTTTTGTTTTTTTAAAAGATTTATTATTTAAAAAAATTTTATTTTTGGCTGCGTTGGGTCTTTGTTGCTGCACGCAGGCTTTCTCTAGCTGCGGCGAGTGGGGGCTACCCTTCGTTGCGGTGCACGGACTTCTCATTGCGGTGGCTTCTCTTGTTGTGGAACACGGGCTCTAGGCGCGCAGGCTTCGGCAGTTGTGGCTTGCGGGCTCTAGAGCGCAGGCTCAGTAGTTGTGGTGCACGGGCTTAGTTGCTCCGCGGCATGTGAGATCTTCCCAGACCAGGGCTTGAACCCATGTCCCCTGCATTGGCAGGCGGACTCTTAACCACTGCACCACCAGGGAAACCCCCTGTAATTGGCTTTTTTTTGGCAATTAAGCCGAAGCCCACAGCCCTGACTCCTTCTGCCTCATGGTGTGTCGTTTCCCATCACAAGGAGGCCCTGAAATGTGTCCTGCCTCTCCCTGGTTTGCAAACATTCTGCTTGTTTCCGTGTCGGGCCGGCACAGAGCGTTGTAATAAACATTCATGTACATACGTCCTCATAAGAGGAAGAGCCGGGGGCTGGGGCGGGGTGGTGAGAAGACCGCTCAGATAGTGGCTTCTCAGCTTTGCCCCCAGAGACCAGTATCCGCTTCCAGGCTCGGACACGCCAGCATCGCGCACCCCGCACCGCCCCCCCCCCCCCCCCCCCCCCCCCCCCCCGCCAAACCAACACGACTGACCTTTTACTGCTTTGGTATTTGATTGTTTTTTTCACTTTAAGCAAAGTCTTTATTTTTAAGGAAAAACTACATTTTCTCATTTCCTGCCCTTGGCATAAATTTTTTTTTTTTTTGCGGTACGCGGGCCTCTCACTGTTGTGGCCTCTCCCGTTGCGGAGCACAGGCTCCGGATGCGCAGGCTCAGCGGCCATGGGTCACGGGCCCAGCCGCTCCGCGGCACGTGGGATCCTCCCGCACCGGGTCACGAACCCGTGTCCCCTGCATCGGCAGGTGGACTCTCAACCACTGCGCCACCAGGGAAGCCCAAGAGAGTGGTGTTTGATTTTTGTTTTGATTTGCATCTCCTCACTATTAGAGAGCGCGGGCATCTTTTTGTATCCACGCTTACGTTTCCACTTCTGTGAACCCTCTGCTTATGCCTCATCTCTTTGGTTTGTGGGAGGTCTTGGAACAGGTGCGGAATCAAACCGCCTGTTTACATGGGCTGCACGTGTTTTCTGTTGCAATCGGAAAGACAGCTCTGAAAGCTACAGGTCCTGGCGTTTGTCTTTTGACTCAATACTATATATTTAAAATATACGAATGTAATATTTTTCTATTTAATATGTATAGAAAATAGAAAAATATTAAAGATATGAAATAGAAATATTAAATATTAAGTAGAAAAATATTTAAAAAATACTAATATGTTTTATTTTGCCATAGAGGATTTAAAATTTTTATATGGTTGAATCTTTCTGTCTTCTCTTTTCTTGTTGTTGGACGTACCTGTCTTGCTTGGAAGTGTCACCCTCACCTGAAATTATGCAAATAGAGTCTTACATTTTTTTTTCCTTTCTTTCTTTCTTTCTTTTTTTTTTTGGCCATGCGCTATGGCATGTGGGATCTTAGTTTCCCCACCAGGGATTGAGCCCACGCTCCCTGCATTGGAAGCAGGGAGTCTTAACCACCGGACCACCAGGGAAGTCCCCTATTTGTTTTCCTACTAGATGTTTCTTCTTTGTTTTGCGTTTTGGTCCTTTAAAGCATTCTGCGTTTGTTTTCGTAGGTGTGAGGGAAGGGTTAAGTGCGTTCTCCTTCCTGTGTCTGGTCGGCTGTGACAACATTATTGTGAAGTGAGCCCTCCCCTCTCCCAACACCAAAGGGACAGAGGCCACTTTTTCCTCTACCAGGTTCCCATGTACTTGAGTTGGTTTCTGGTCCCTCTTGCCCGTTTCCCTGGTTATGTCCTACCCAGCACCTGTTTGTCTATAGGCCAGCACAGCCTCATGCGAACCCTAACTTCTGCAGAAAGTTCTGGCAATCACTGCACATTCATTCTTTATAATGAACTTCAAAGTAAAAAACAGGAGTTGGGTGGGAGTGACGATATCTCTGCAGGCTTGTCTGGGAAGGACTGGCCTTCAGCTGCGGAAAGACAGCTCGTCCAGAAGCTTGGTGTTTCCCGCCGAGCCTCCAGCCCTGTTTTCTGTCCTTTAGTGCCGTGGATGGCCCTTCCTCTAGACCACGTGCCCCTCTGGTCCAGTCTTCTCTAGGTCAGGGCTTTCGCAGCTGGTGTCAGCTGGTCACTGGTTCCCGGGATGCTGGAATGAGCCACATGGAGGCCCCGCAGGACCGGGGTGCCTGCTCCCCACCAGCTGCCGCCCCCTCGGCCAGTCTGAGGGAAATTGAAGACGGAGGCCACCTCCTCCGAGGTTTCAACGCCTCCTGGCAGGGGCCCATGTCCAGTGACTGGCCGATTTGGGCGTCCGAAGGCCCAGCCCCTGGCCCTGATTTGGGCCACGTCTGGGGCCACCGCCGTGGGGCTGGCTAGTTCTCTGTTGCGTCTGCGTCGCCGAGCAGCTTCTCCAGGCCCAGTCCTGCTGTGCTTGGTCACTCACAGGTGTTTTCCCAGGAGGCCCCTCCCCGGTCCCCCACATCCTCCTGCCTACAGCCCGGGCGGCTTGGACATCAGACGTTTATTCTCCCGCAGTTCTGCAGGCTGGGAGTCCGAGGTCAAGGCGCGGGCAGGGCTGGCCCTCCTCAGGCTGTGCGCGACAGTTCACTCCGTGTCTCTCTCCTAGGCCTGGCGTTGCTGCTGTCGCCGGCCTTTTGCGCTCGTAGAAGCGTCACTCTGACCTCGGCCTCTGTCTTCACAGGTCTCTCCCTGTGTGCGTGTCTGGCTCCAAATGTCCCCTTTTAATAAGGACACAGTCATGGTGGATGAGGGCCACCCTGGTGACCTCATTTTAACTTGACCACCTCTGTAAGGGTCCCGTCTCTAGGTAAGGTCACATGCCGAGGCCCCGGGCGGAGGGTTAGGACCCTGACATATCTTTCTGGCCTCAATCTCCAGCACGTTGCTTGATGATGCAGCCGTGTCTGCCTTGCCAGAGAACCCTGGAGGGGTCTGCCCTTTCCCCCCCCCACCCCCGCGCTGCCCATGGGACAATGACATGTTAAGTCACAGTGTTAGCTGCTGCTGGGGGAAGCGAGCCTGCCCCAGGGGACCCGCAGGACCTAAGAACGTGCCTCTGCACAAGGCAGGCAGCATGTGCGGGGCTGTGCCAGGTGCTGGGCGAGGCGGGGGGAGCAGAGTGTGACGCTGGGTACGGAGGAGTTTGTAGAAAAGGGGGGACACGCCCGGAAAACAGGATTTAGCTCCGGGCAGGGCCCTTGGCAGGGTGCTAACTTGTTCCTCGAAGGTGTCTGTGCCCAGTCCCTGCATCCTGTGACGGGCGCCCTTCCATGGAAGGACCTGGAGATGGGGACATGATCCCGGGTTATCCAGGTGGCCCCGCAGAGCACCAGAGAGACGGCAGTGTGGGAAGGACTTGACTGCCTTTGCTGGCTTTGAGGACGGAGCTGGGAGGCTGTGGACCAAGGGCTGTGGGGAGCCTCCAGAACCCCAGAAAGGCAAGGAAAGGCTTGAGTGGAAACGCTCCCTGAGGCTGCAACGCCTGCCAGAGGCCCGTGTTCTAAGGGCTCGGCTGCACTGGACCCTCCAGTTACCAGAGCAGCAGGGCCAGGCTGGGAAGGGGCCCAGCATTGCTGAGAAGCTCGGGGGGCCTCCGCTGTAGGCCCGGGATGGCAGTGGGGCTGACAGGGTCCCCAGGTAAGACAGACCAGGTGGCAGCACCCGCTTGTCAGAGGCAAGGTTGGCTCAGGTACATAACCGGCAGCAAAGTCACGGTGGGAGCTGGGCATCCCGACGGCCGAGAGCAAGGGAGGCGGATGCGCCCCTCAACGTCCGCGGGGGCCGACTATGTCGTAACTCTACACTCCAGACCATCGTAAAGGGTGACTAGGGGACGTTCCTGAGAGCAGCCCCTCCGCACATGAGATGCCATGACCCCCCGCCTGGTTTCCAGACCTGAGCTGGGTTTCAGCGCCAGCAGCCCCAGCTGGAGGATGGGCAGGGGGCAGAGGGGAGGACCGACCACGCCGAGACTCACGTTTGATGTGCTGCCCCGCCCTTCCCGGGGGGTCTCAGCCAGTTATTCAGGTAACCTCAGTGGTGAGGGAGGCAGCCCTACATCTCCGGGACAGGGTCTGAGCTGAGATTAATCTGCAGGGTTGGGGAGACACATTCGTCTTGGCCTTCTTGTTAGAGCAGAGGCCCAGCTAACAAGTGGTGTTTGGGGCTCACAATGAGATCTCACATGTGTAAAAGGTTGGAAATGGATAAACATTGTTGGGAGAATATACTCTTTGGTCCCTTGGAGGGAGAGGTAATTGAGAGCCTCTGGAAGTGACCCCCACTCCCCCCAAGACAAATCTCAGATCCTGGGAGGGACAACAGAGATGAGAACCACCTTGAAGACCTGAAGGATGCGGGCTGGGGTCCCCAGCTTCCCCATAGAAACCCCCCTGAATAAGCCGATGGGCTCTGGAGGATGACAGCGAACTTCCACAAATGAAACCACGTGGAAATCTGAACCCCAGCCCCGTCTGGATGCGGCGTCTCTGCCAGAGCAGCGTAAGGTGCCCCCCGGTACGGGGCCTCCGGCCACTGATCCGGTGAATATATTCCTCTCCATCCCCACCAGAGACGGTTCGCAGTCACGTGGGAGGAGCAGCGGTGTTCATCACAGTCTTGCCCAGGGCTGCGTTAACTCTTGTCTTCTGTCATCACGTAGCCGAAGGGCCTGAGCCGTCTGGGCGAACTGCACACTCTCGCGAGGCCTCTCCGTGGGAAGGAGCAGGCAGCGGCACGTGTGCCGGGGGCCTCGGGAGGACGCCCGAGCTGCGCAGGTCAGGCGCCCGCCGCATCCGTATCCTTCTAGGGTTCCAGTGCCTCCTGCACGCTGGAGCACCCCCTGTGAAGCGCAGGACAGAGCACCGCCTCCGGCACCACCACCACGGAGGAGGAGGGACAATGCTCAGCGGCCGCTCTGGGTCTGAAGCTCACGTGTCCCACGCTTGGGGCCCTGCTCTGACTCAGTTACTGAGTCACGTGGAAGACCACCACCTTTGATTGGGTCCCGGAGCAGGAAAGACCCTGTAGAAACTCTCAGCTGGACACAAGTGGCCCCTGTGCTTGGGCTGTACAAATGGGCAGGTCTCGTGCCTGTGGCCTTAGCGGTATTTATGGGGGGAGAAGATGCTATGTGGAGTTTATAAGCCCCGGTAGGCTCATCAGTGTAGACCCTAAGGCTCTGGAGCGAGGGCCCGCCGTCCACACGGGAGAACTGAACACCATTTATGCAACACCTCCTGACTTGCCACTGGCCCTGGTGGAGACAGAGGGCCTAACCGTGGGGCGTCAGCTACCACACAGCCAGGACTGACTAGCACGAGCTGGATTCTGTCTGACCCACTATATCACAAGGTCACGCCCACCCAGCGGCGGTCCACCGGAACGTGGAAACGGGTATATTTCAACCAGGAGCATCACGGTGAAAGTCACAGGTGAGAGGCACCGGCGGGACTCTGTTCCCAACTACCTGGGAACTCACAAGAGGGAGGTTTGTGGGACAAACTATAGCTCCGCCTCTGAGTCTGGCCCTGAAGGAGAGGTGAGGGGACACCTTCAGGTGAGCAGAGCTTTAGAGAAGTTCGGGATCTATGCATAACACATAGGGCTGGGCTGCTCAGGGTGTCGACTGCGGTGAATGCCGTGGTCAGGGGCTCACACCCGCTTCAGGACAGACGGACCTGCTAATGGACCACAACTGTGACTCTCTAGAAATTGCTCTCTGCCATGGGAAGCTGCCTCACCCAAGACAGTTCATCCCTGCCAGGGCCGCATCCCTTGACTCGGTCTCCATGGCTCAGCTTGGGACACATCTGCCAGCGCTCAGAGCTTCCTGTGGGATAGGCTGAGGCCTCCGTGACAGCTGCATCACAGGCCGACGTCCCCCTTCGCCCAGTTCTGCTCCCTTGCTTCTTCACGCCATGCGTTGCTGCATGTAGACTTCAGAGTCTCAGAGTCTGTCTCCCAGGGAACTGACCTAAGATGCTAGTTTAGAGAACAGCTACTGAATTTTGTATGTTTATCTTACAAAATTCTCTTGTAAATTCTAGTAATTTTTAAAATAGAGTATCTTGAGTGTTCTGGGTATATAATCATATTATCCTCCAATAAATATAATTTTGCCTCTTTGTTTCCATAGATTTACTGCTTATTTTATTCTCTTGACTTGTCTCCTTAGGTAGAATTGCCAAACAAATCGTCACAATAGTTGTGACAATGAGAATTCCCATCTTGTTTCTGATTTGAGTGGGTGCAGAGTTTCAATGTTTATAGGCAGTTTTAAAAAATCATATTCAGGTACATTTCTTCTTGTTTTACATAGACTTGAAAAAAAAGAATGGATATTTAATTGTGTGAATGACTTTTAGGTATCTCTTGACAAAAAACTTTGTGGTTTTCTCCTTTTTTGTTGGTGTAATGAACTATTGATAAATTTCCTAAAGCTAAGCTGTTCTTACATTTTTAATAAATTCTGCTTGTTCATATTTTCCTGTTTTCTTAATACATTGGGTTGTATTCAATACACCAATATTTTCTTTGAAAAATTTTACATCAATATTTGTAAATGAAATTCCTTGTGACTTTCTTTCCTTCACTATTCGAATAGGATTTTAGCATTAGTGTAATGCTGACTTTTACAACATGAATTTTGGAGTTTTCAAGATTTTCTATAGATTGAAATTATTTTAAGGACAAGGGACTTCCATGACTTTTGAAGGGTAAGTAGAACTCACCTCTAAAACTGCTGGTGTCTTGTGCCTTTTAAAACAGTAGCTATTTAGGGGGGCGGAGTCAGGATGGCTGTGTGGGCAGACGCAGAGTTAGCGTCTCCCCACCGCTAGGGCGCCTGCCGGCAGCTGCTGGAGGACTCTGACCCCCAAGGAGACGGGAGGAACCCCAGAGTGAACCGGTAGGACGGACGTAGGGGGACCAAGGCGGGAGGAGAAGTGGAGGCCAGACAGGCTCTGCGCCCCTGAGGTGGGAGAGATCAGGAGAGGCAGGCGGGAGGGGCTCTCCGGGAAGAGGAAGACGGGAGAGGAGTGGAGGGCGATCGCCTGGCCCACTCGGCCGGGGAGCCTGCTGGGCTCCCAGGTGAGCTCCCCTGCCCTCCACAGCCCCTTCCAGGCCGCGTGGGTCCTGGGGGCACAGGAGGGAGGCCGGGGGATCAGGAGAGGCAGGCGGGAGGGGCCATCCAGGGGGAGCAGGACAGGAGAGGAGGGCGACTGCCCCGCCCACTCGGGCCCAGGAAGCCTGCTGGGCTCCCAGGCGAGGCCCCTGCCCTCTGAGACCAGGGGTGGGGTCGCACTGGGGCCCCTTCTGTTCCTTGAGCCTAAGCCCCACCTCCCACAGCCCCTAGGGCCTTTTCCAGCCCCGTGGGTCCTGAGCATTGGCCCCTCCCACTGCCCAAACCTCGCCCCTGCTTAGGCCCCGCCCTCCACAGCCAAGGCCTTCCCCCCCAGCTCTTTTTTTTTTGTCTTTTCCCTCCTCCTCTTGTTTACTATTGTGGTACTGATGTACCTTCCAGTTGTTGATTCATCTATATTTTTCTTTTTACATTCTTTCTAACATACCTGTTACTTTCCTAGGCTAATTTTACTTTTTACTTTGTTATTGTTCTCTCTCTTTCTTTTTCTTTGCCACTCCACACGGCTTGCGGGATCTTGATTCGGGAACCTGGGGTCAGGCGGAAGCTCCTGTGGTGGGAGCTCCAAGTCCGAACCACCGGGCTAACAGAGAACCTCTGACCCCAGGGAATATTCATCGGAGTGAGGTCTCACGGAGTTCCTCATCTCAGCACCAAGACCCAGCTCTACCCAATAGCCTACGAACTCCAGTGTTGGAAGCCTCAGGCCAAACAACCAGTAAGACAGGAACACAATCCCACTTAAAAAAAAAAAAAAAATGAGAGGGCAAAAAATATGTCACAGATGAAGGAGCAAGGTAACAACCTACAAGACCAAATAAATGAAGAGGAAATAGGCAGTCTAAAAAGAATTCGCAGTAATGATGGTGAAGATGATCCAGAATCTCAGAAATAGAATGGAAGCACGGATTGAGAAAATACAAGGAATGTTTAACAAAGATCTAGACGAACTAAAGAACAAGCAGAGATGAGCAACACAATAACTGAAATGAAAAATACACTAGAAGGAATCAATAACAGAATAATGCAGGCAGAAGAACGAATAAGTGTGCTGGAAGACGAAATGACGGAAATAACTGCTGAGGAGCAGAATAAAGAGAAAAGAATGAAAAGAATTGAAGACAATCTCAGAGACCTCTGGGACAACCTTAAATGCACCAACATTCGAATCACAGGGGTCACAGAAGAAAAGAGAAAAAGAAAGGGTCTGAGAAAATATTTGAAGAGATTATAGTTGAAAACTTCCCTAACATGGGGAAGGAAATAGTCACCCAAGTCCGTGAAGCACAGAGAATCCCGTACAGGATGAACCCAAGGAGAAACACACCAAGACACATCTTAATCAAACTAACAAAAATTAAATTCAAAGAAAAAATATTAAAAGCAGCAAGGGAAAAACAAAAAATAACATACAAAGGAATCCCCATAAGGTTATCAGCTGATTTTTCAGTGGAAACTCTGCAGGCCAGAAGGGATATACTTAAAGTGATGAAAGAGAAAAACCTACAACCAAGATTACTCTACCCAGCAAGGATCTCATTCAGATTCGATGGAGAAGTCAAAAGCTTTTCAGACAAACAAAAGCTAAGAGAATTCAGCACTACCAAACCAGCTTTACAATAAATGCTAAAGAAACTTCTCTAAGCGGGAAACACAAGTGAAGAAAAAGACCCACAAAGACAAACCCAAAACAATTAAGAAAATGGTAATAGGAACATATATATCGATAATAACCTTGAATGTAAATGGATTAAATGCCTCAACCAAAACACACAGACTGGCTGAATGGATACAGAAACTAGACCCATATATATGCTGTCTACGAGAGACCCACGTCATACCTAGGGAAACTTACAGACTGAAAGTAAAAGGATGGAAAAAGATATTTCATGCAAATGGAAATCAAAAGAAAGCTGGAGTAACGATACTTGTATCAGATAAAATAGACTTTAAAATAAAGACTGTTACAAGAGATAAGGAGGGACACTACATAATGATCAAAGGATCAATCCAAGAAAAATATGTAACAATTGTAAATGTTTATGCACCCAGCAGAGGAGCACCTCAATACATAAGGCATGAAAGGAGAAATTGACAGTAACACAATTATAGTAGGGGAATTTAACACCCCACTTACACCAATGGACAGATCATCCAAACAGAAAATAAATAAGGAAACACAAGCTTTAAGTGACACAATAGACCAGATAGATCTAATTGATATTTATAGAACATTCCACCCAAAAGTGGCAGAATACACTTTCTTCTCAAGTGCACATGGAACATTCTCCAGGATAGACCACATCCTGGGTCACAAATCAAGCCTCAGAAAATTGAAATCACATCAAGCATCTTTTCTGATCACAATGCTATGAGATTGGAAATCAATTACAGAAAAAAAAAACTGTACAAAACACAAATACATTGGGGCTAAACAGTGCACTTCTAAATAACCAAGAGATCATTGAAGAAATCAAAGAAGAAATAAAAACATACATAGAAACAAATAACACTGAAAACACGACGACCCAAAACTTATGGGTTTGCAAAAGCAGTTCTAAGAGGGAAGTTTATAGCAATTCAATCTCACCTCAAGAAACAAGAAAAAACTCAAATAAACAATCTAACCCTACACTTAAAACAACTAGAGAAAGAAGAACAAAGAAAACCCAAAGTCAGTAGAAGGAAAGAAATCATAAAAATCAGAGCAGAAATAAATGAAATAGAAATGAAGAAAACAATAGCAAAGATCGATAAGACTAAAAGCTGGTTTTGGGCTTCCCTGGTGGCGTAGTGGTTGAGAGTCCGCCTGCCGATGCAGGGGACATGGGTTCGTGCCCCGGTCCGGGAAGATCCCACATGCCGCGGAGCGGCTAGGCCCATGAACCATGGCCGCTGAGCCTGCGCATCTGGAGCCTGTGCTCTGCAATGGGAGAGGCCACAACAGTGAGAGGCCCACGTACTGAAAAAAAAAAAAAAAGAAAAAAAGCTGGTTCTTTGAGAAGGTAAACAAAACTGATAAACCTTTAGCTAGACTCATCAAGAAAAACAGGGACAGGATGCAAATCAATAAAATTAGAAATGAAAAAGGAGAAATCACAACTGACACTGCAGAAATACAAAGGATTATAAGAGACTACTACAAACAACTCTATGCCAATAAAATGGACCACCATGAAGAAATGGACAAATTCTTGGAAAGCTACAATTTTCCAAGACTGAACCAGGAAGAATTAGAAAATATAAACAGACTTATCACAAGTGATGAAATTGAAACCGTATTTAAAAATCTTCCAACAAACAGAAGTCCAGGACCAGATGGCTTCACAGGTGAATTTTAGCAAACATTTAGAGAAGGGCTAACACTGATCTTTCTCAAGCTCTTCCAAAAAATTGCAGAGGGAGAAACACTCCCAAATTCATTCTATGAAGCCACCATCACCCTGATACCAAAACCAGAAAAAGATATCACAAAAAAAGAAAATTATAGACCAATATCACTGATGAACATAGATGCAAAAATCTTGAACAAAATACTAGCAAACAGAATCCAATAGCACTTCAAAGGATCATACACCACGATCAAGTGGGATTTATCCCAGGGATGAAAGGATCCTTCAATATACGCAAATCAATCAATGTGATACACCATATTAACAAATTGAAGAATAAAAACCATATGATCATCTCAATAGATGCAGAGAAAGCTTTTGACAAAATTCAACATCCATTTATGATAAAAACTCTCCAGAAACTGGGCATAGAGGGAACTTACCTCAACATAATAAAGGCCATATAAGACAAACCCACAGCAAACATCATTCTCAATGGTGAAAAACTGAAAGCATTTCCTCTAAGATCAGGAACAAGACAAGGATGTCCACTCTCACCACTGTTTTTTTTTTTTGTGTGTGGTACGTGGGCCTCTCACTATTGTGGCCTCTCCCATTGTGGAGCAAGGCTCCAGACACACAGGCCCAGCGGCCGTGGCTCATGGGCCTAGCCGCTCCGCGGCATGTGGGATCTTTCCGGACCGGGGCACGAACCCGTGTCCCCTGCATCGGCAGGCGGACTCTCAACCACTGCGCCACCAGGGAAGCCCATCACCACTATTATTCAACATAGTTTTGGAAGTCCTAGCCATGGCAATCAGAGAAGAAAAGAAATACAAATTGGAAAAGAAGAAGTAAAACTGTCACTCTTTGCAGATGACGCGATACTGTACATAGAAAATCCTAAAGATGCCACCAGAAAACTACTAGAGCTAATCAATGAATTTGGTAAGGTTGCAGGATACAAAATTAATGCACAGAAATCTCTGGCATTCCTATACACCAACAATTAAAAATCAGAAAGAGAAATTAAGGAAATACTCCCATTTACCATCGCAATAAAAAGAATAAAATACCTAGGAATAAAGCTGCCTAAGGAGGCAGAAGACCGGTACACAGAAAACTATAAGGCACTGATGAAAGAAATCAAAGATGACATAAACAGATGGAGAAATATACCATGATCTTGGATTGGAAGAATCAATATTGTGAAAATGATTATACTACCCAAAGCAATCTACAGATTCAATGCAATCCCTATCAAACTACCAATGGCATTCTTCACAGAATTAGAACAAAAAATCTTACAATTCATATGGAAATATGGAAGACGCCAAATAGCCAAAGCAATCTTGAGAAAGAAAAACAGAGTTGGAGGAATCAGGCTCCCCAACTTCAAACTATACCACAAAGCTACAGTAATCAAGACAGTATGGTACTGGCACAGAAACAGAAATATAGGTAAATGGTACAGGATAGAAAGCCCAGAGAGAAACCCACGCACATTTGGGCACCTAATTTACGACAAAGGAGACAAGAACATACAATGGAGAGAAGACAGCCTCTTCAATAAGTGGTGCTGGGAAAACTGGACAGCTACATGTAAAAGAATGAAATTAGAACACTGCCTAACACCATACAGAAAAATAAACTCCAAATGGATTAAAGATTTAAATGTAAGACCGGCCAGTATAAAACTTTTAGGGGAAAACATAGGAAAAACACTCTTTGACATAAACCACAGCAAGATCTTTTTTGACCTACCTTCTAGAGTAACAGAAATAAAAACAAAAATAAACAAATGGGACTTAAATAAACTTAAAAGTTTTTGCACAGCAAAGGAAACCGTAAACAAGACAAAAAGGCAACTCTAAAAATGGGAGAAAATATTTGCAAATGAGACAACAGACAAAACATTAATCTCCAAAATATACAAACAGCCCATGGAGCTCAATATCAAAAAAACAAACAATCCAGTTAAAAAATGGATGGAAGACCTAAATAGACATTTCACCAAGAAAGTCATACAGATGGTCAAGAGGCACATGAAAAGATGCTCAACATCACTAATTATTAGAGAACTACAATGAGGTATCACCTCACGCCAGTCAGAATGGTCATTATCAAAAAAGCTAGAAACAATAAATGCTGGAAAGGGTGTAGTAAAAAGGGAACCCTCCAACACTGTTTGTGGGAATGTAAATTGGTACAACCACTATGGAAAACAGTATGGATGTTCCTTAAAAAACTAAAAATAGAACTACCATACGACCCAGCAATCCCACTACTGGACATATACCCTGAGAAAACCATAATTCAAAAAGAGACATGCACCACAATGTTCATTGCAGCTCTATTTACAATAGCCAGGACATGGAACCAACCTAAACGTCCATCGACAGGTGAATGGATAAAGAAGATGTGGCACATATATACAATGGAATATTACTCAGCCATAAAAAGAAACAAAATTGAGGTATTTGTAGTGAGGTGGATGGACATAGAGTCCGTCATACAGAGTGAAGTAAGTCAGAAAGAGAAAAACAAACACCGTATGCTAATGCATATATATGGAATCTAAAAAAAAAAAAAAGGTACTGATGAACCTAGTTGCAGGGCAGGACGAAAGATGTAGACATAGAGAATGGACTTGAGGACATGGGGTGGGAGGGCGAAGCTGGGGCGAAGTGAGAGTAGCATCGACATATATCCACTACCGAATGTAAAATAGTTGGCTGGTGGGAAGCAGCCGCATAGCACAGGGAGATAGGCTCGGTGCTCTGCGATGACCTAGAGGGGTGGGATAGGGAGGATGGGAGGGAGGCTCAAGAGGGAGGGGATGTGGGGATACATGTATGCATATGGCTGATTCACTCTGGTGTACAACAGAAACTAACACAGTATTGTGAAGCAATTATAGTCCAATAAAGATCTCTTAAAAATGGTAGATATTGAATAATCTTTCCAATTTATTCTGTAGTTCTCCCTTTGGGCCACCTGCCTCTCAATTGTCATGGTCTCTTTTGTTTTGGCCTCATCCTTAAAGTGTAAGACCCCCAGATGTGTTCAAATTAGTCCACTGGATAATGATTGGATGGGATTTCAACTCTTGTCCAAGTTGGGGGAGGGCACTGAATTTCCTGAGCAGGCTCCCTTTGGTTGAATCGGGGAACTCAACAGTAGCAGAAACCCCATGTGTATTCTCCAAGGGAAGGGTTGCTGTCCCAGACCCACGGCTGGTCTTCGATGTGTGCTTTAAAGTGACTGCAAAGTGAATGTGCAAGGCACAGACGACAAATTACACATAGTACCAGCACAGGAAAAGAGGCTCAACCTCACGATGACGGGGAGACCCAAGCTTACACCTCAGTGAAGACTGACAGAATTTAAATACAGCTGATTTTCTCAGTGTTGGAGAGGGTGTCTGCAGCATGGATACGAAGGTAAGTTGGTACAAATTTCTGTCAACTCTTAAAGGTGCACACCCCATGACCCAGCAGTTCCTCTCCTAAGAACTTCTCTTTTAGGAAGTACCTGTACAAGTGCACAAGCATGTGTGTACAAGGAAGCTCACTCAACAGTGTTTGAACTAGCAAAAATGGAAGACGTTAACCAGCTACCCGAAGAGGGATAGTTACGCAAATTGTGGGATCTTCATGATTATGGACTTTTATACAGTTATTAAGAAGAATGAAGTAGATCTCTATGTGTGGGCAGGGAATAAGGTCCATGACATACTGCCGAATGAAGGAATCAACCTGCAGAATGGTGTGCATCGTATGAAGCACTTGTGTAAATTGTGGGTGTTTATGTGCTTAGCAAAATGTCTAGAAAAGTAGAAGTCAGACTGTGAAGAGTGGTCACCCCAGTCATGTGGCCGGATGGGGGCGGGGAGGGCAAGAAGGAGACGTTGTCTTTTTATTTTATACATAACATCTATGTGGCTTGACTCTTAAAATGGGCATATATTACTTTGGCAATAAAACAAAAAGGTTTTTTCAGCGCTTGCAACAAAAAAGCCGATGTAATTTTAAACCAGTTGGCAGTGTCTTTTGGAAGGAGGCTTCCTCACTCTGGGAATTGGACTAAATGTGACTTAGTCTTAAAGGGAGCTAGAAAAGGCATTACTTCCACTAATTAATGCATCAGCACATTCCATCTCGGGACGGGCTGTCTTAATGAGGTGCCTGGGGCATCCATTATTTATCTTACAAATACCAACTCAGGGTTCTGCTTGTGTCCGGCAGTGAGAGATATCCCTTCTGAGGGTGCTGTGCTGGAGAAGCAGACAGCTAACAGAGCCACTCTGTCCTCTCGGCACCCATCTCTCCGTGGTGACCCCTGTGCCACTTCCTCGACCCCAGATCCTCCCCTCTCCGGCCCATTTCCCGTATACTTGGTGCACTCCAAGACCCCCGAAAAAGAGTCATTCCAGTCCGGACTGAAAACCTCACTCCCACCCCTCATTATGGGCATCTTGAATCAGTCCCTGTGAATCGCTCTCTCCTAGCCTCCTTTCCTTAACGCCAGTGGGGCAACTGGGGACCTGGGAACCATCGTATGTGAGGCCCGCACAGGTATAGCTCCTGGTACCAGAGTCGGGTCTCGGTAAGCCGACATAGCAATCTTCCCATTCCCTCTCCTGGTTTCCATTCCGCTTCTGCATCGGTACACCCGTTGTCCAGCGTGCCCCACACCCACCCATTGTCCCCTCTGCCCCCTTTCCGCGCCGCGAGCCCGCCGGTAGCTGTCCGTGGTGCTGACCGCAGGCGCGGCCCGCGCTCGGCCGCTGCGCACGCGTCCCGGGCGGGGCGCGCAGGACCCCGCCGGCGCCGCCACTGCGCAGCCTCCCGCGCGGATCCGGCCTGGCTTGCGCGCGGCGCCGGGAGACTCCCGCGGCCTCGTCTCCCGGCCTGCGCCCCTCGTCCCGCGTCGCCAGCCAGCCCCGCGGCCTCCTCCGGCTGCTTCCTCGGCCCGCCTGGCCCCGCCATGGCGCTCAACAATTTCCTCTTCGCGCAGTGCGTCTGCTACTTCCTGGCCTTTCTGTTCAGCTTCGTGGTGGTGGTGCCGCTGTCCGAGAATGGCCACGACTTCCGCGGCCGCTGCCTGCTCTTCACCGAGGGCATGTGGCTGAGCGCCAACCTGACGGCGCAGGAGGGCGAGCGCTTCACCGTGCAGGAGTGGGGCCCGCCGGCCGCCTGCCGCTTCAGCCTGCTGGCCAGCCTCCTCTCGCTGTTGCTCGCCGCGGCGCACGCCTGGCGCACGCTCTTCTTCCTCTGCAAGGGACACGAGGGGTAAGTGGGGGCCTCGCAGCTGCCCTGCACCGACAGACGCAGCCCTTACCCCTGGCACGGCCCCCCTTCCGTGCCCACAGCGTCCCAGGCTCTCCCTGACAAGGAGGAGGGTGAGTCCCTGCGTCTCCCCATGGTCTCAGAGGCCCGAAAATACCAACCATCGTCCCTCACCACTTCCACGGAAACCGCCCTTTGTCTACACGCAGAACCGAGGGGCCATGGCGTTCTCCGTACCAGGACAGTGCTTCCCTCTCCAAGCGCGCATCACCACCCACACTCCAAGCGCGATGCATGTGTTGCATCGTCATCTCGGAGCCGATTTGGGCCTCCCTCTCTGGCCCAGCGGGGCCCACGCCCGTCAGCACCGCGGACAGCTCCCAGCCGGGTTTGGCCTGCTCCCAGCTCCGGGTGGAGCGGGAGGGACCAGGCAGGCAGGGGGCCGACCCGGCAACAGGGCATCCTCCCCCGTTCCCATCCCCCTGGGAAGGAAAGCCGGAGGGAAGCCCTCGAGGCCCACCGCTATGGCACACACCTTGGTCGGGGGATGGGGGAGAGGGAGCAGCAGGTGTGTGGGGCCCCGCTAGCTTCCGCCCCCCTCCCCCCCACCCCCCTGGGCTCCATTTTTCTCTTCACCTTGTCCTGTCCTGGCTCTGTTTTGTGAGAGGGTGGGATGTGGGTCCCTGGGCTGGGGTTCTCAGCCAGTAACACTCCCTGGGCCTCTACCCCTGTGGGACCCTGTGTGGCCGGCCCCACCCACGCCCAGGCTGGGATCCCTGCGCCCTGGAGCGGCCAGGTCTCCTGCAGAGGCCCCGGGAGGCCGCTCCTGCCTGTTGCCTGCCCTCACATCTACGTGGGAAGTCCACGCCTTCTCCCAGACTCTGCCCCCACCCTCACCCCCATCCATCATCTGCTGGTAGTTTTTAGTGGCTTTTCACTTCTTCCGGGGAGCGGGGCTCTGAGGCTGTGAGTGGGCAGGGACTCCTGAGAGCTCTCAGCTTGGCTTTGGCGTGGAGAGAGGGGCGGGAGAGAGGAAGGGGGGGCTGCAGGTTGAGGAGGAAAGGGACAGCTGAGGCTGGGGGAGGGGGTGAAATCCCAGCAACCCATGTGTATGAGTTTCCAGGGGCTGCTGTAACAGAGCACCACAAACTGGGGCTTAAGGCAATTTATTCTCTTACAGTTCTGGAGGCCAGAAGCCCCAAATTAAGGTGTTGTCAGGGTTGGTTCCCTCTGGGGGGTTAACATTTTCCAGGCCTCTTCCTAGCTTGTGGCGGCCGCTGCAACCCCTGATGTCCCTTGCTTAGGCCTTTGTCGCTCCAATCTCTGTCTCCCTGTCCACATGGCCTCTTCTCTCTTTCCTTCTTCTCATAAGGATGCTAGTCATTGGATTTGGGGCCCACCCTAAATCCAGGATGACCTCATCCTGAGATCTTTAGCTTAATGACACCCACAAAGACCCCGTTTCCAAATAAGTCACATTCACAGGTACTGGGGGTGCAGATGTGGGCATACGTTGTCAGGGGATGCAATTCAACCCAGTGCACGAAAGTTCTGCATTCGGGGTCTGCAGAAGCCATGTGTCAGCCCGGGGCGTCCTCCGGGTGCCGTGTGTGGGGTGGGAGCTCTTCCCAGGGTGAGCCCGGGCCAGTCCCGGGGGGCGCCTGCCCTGCTTCTCCTTCCCTCCACCGCACGATGGCTGGTGTCCCGAGGAGGCTTTGAGACACATCTGCACCTGCGGTGCCAAGCCCACGTGGTGCCCGGTCGGAGTCTCCAGTGCAGGTTGGGGCTGGGGAAGCATCTCTGATTACGAGACAGGGTCTGAGGCAGAGGAGGGGCGGTCAGCAGGCGGGGCAGGTCGAGGTCCCTTCAGTCTGGAAGCTGAGGGCAGCGGGCACAGGCCAGGTGGGGGCCACGGCTTGGTCATCAGCTGACGCCCATGGTTCCAGCTTGTCCCTACAAGACAGGTGACCTCAAGGCATTCAGGGTCTACCTGGTGAGGACGCGTAAGCAGCTCTGTAGGTGGGGCCCAGCCCTCTGTGGCTCTGAGTGGTGGGAGATTTCAGAGGCACCACCAGAGGCTGGGAGCTAAGAGCCCAGAGCCTGCAAGGAAGGAATCCTGGTCACGCAGGACCACCTGTTTCACACAAGTTGGGCAGCAAACCTAGGAACCTAGGGACAGCTTCTGTCCTTCGTCATCTCATAGAAGGTGTCTGTCAGCTCTGTGAAACCATCCCCATCCCCATCTTAGAGACAGAAAACTGAGGCTTGGGAGTGTACATGCCTCCTGTGCCCTTTCACTGTGCCTGTCCCCTGAGGACAGAGGGGACCTGTGCTCCCATGGAGGCGGCCTGGCTGGAGGAACACTTAGGGTCCTCTGTCCCTTTGCATCAGTCCTAGGGGCTCATCTGTCCTGCCACCAGCGGCCTCGACCATGGCAGCCAAGGCTGGGCCACCCTTCTCTTCTCCAGGGACATCTGTTGCAGAATGTCCTTCTCAGCCCTCAGGAATTCCGGCCCAAGGCCACAGGTTGTCCCGCTGCCTGTTCCCACCCTGTCCACCACACAAGGCAGTTGGTCAGCTGTGATGACATCTGTCACAAGTGTCATCCTTTCTTCTTAGTTCGGGTTGTAGGAGCAGCTCAAAGCTCTTGTGGATGTCCAGGCCATGGCTATGCACCTGAGGGGACCCTGGGCTGGCGTACGCATACCTGTTCACCTCTGTGTGCTCAGGGCTGAGCATGGGGCATGGTGCCCAGGAGTTACCAAATTAGTGATTGTTGAGTGAATGACGGCAAGGTTCCTGCCCCTTGAAGTTTGCAGCTTCACAGCCACTCACGGGCCCTGATGCCTTTGCAGATTCACAGTCTGACCAAGGGTTCAGCCCTCTGGGCTCGCTGTGTCAGCCAGGTCTGGACCTGTGGGAAGGCTGGGTCTGCCTTGTCCAGCCACGGGCAGGACGGTCAGCTGAGGGCAGCCAATTCCGGCACAGTTGTTGGTCAAGCTGCATAGACCAGGCGAGCAGGTGCTGGGTGGGTAAAGGGACTCGGGACGCCCAGGAAGCCGGGAAGGGCAGGTAGAGAGAGCAGTGTGATGGACGATGGCTCTCAGGGGTGTTGATGGCCACCGGACATCCGGCCCATGAAGGACACCACTGCCCTCCTTAGACTTGGGTTCTTTTGTTTGTTTGTTTTTTTGCGGTACGCGGGCTTCTCACTGTTGTGGCCTTTCCCGCTGCGGAGCACAGGCTCCGGACGCTCAGGCTCAGCGGCCATGGCTCACGGGCCCAGCCGCTCCGCGGCATGTGGGATCTTCCCGGACCGGGGCACGAACCCATGTCCCCGGCATCGACAGGCGGACTCTCAACCACTGCGCCACCAGGGAAGCCCTGGACTTGGGTTTTTAGGGGGCCCTGCCTGTTTAGGGTTTAGCGTGCACCCTAATTCTCCTAAGAGTCCAACCTCAGACCGAGACCCAGGGTGGAACTCTACACTTTGATCTGTGTGAGGGGCTCACGGCTGGGTCTCGAGCTCGTGGTCAGACGCAGTGTCCGTGATGCCAGCTCCCTCCTCGTGCAGTGTGTCTCTGTGCGAATTGGGGACCCCTGATGGCTTGTGCCCAGGGGTGTGAAGGGTAAGGGGTCCGGGCAGCTTTCTGTACAGGGGGTGTCCTCCCGGTTGCTGGCTGGGGGAAGGAGTGAGTGGATCAGTGGCCCCTGTGGCTTCCGGGGCCATTGCTGTTTCGGGCCCCTGGCTGAGCTGAGGGTGAGTCGGGCCTGGGGGCCGGGCAGCTTTGCCGGTCCACGTTGCAGTGGTTTGTGATTGACGGCTGGGGAGCGCTGGGTTCAAACGGCCCATCTGCCTGCCCACACGTGTCCCTCAGCCTGCAGGTCGCTCCCAGGGCTTCCTAGGATAGCTGTCGCCATGGAGATGGCGCGTCCAGGCGGGGCACCCTGACAGGCAGCGGGAGAAAGATGAAGTTAACCCTGTGAGTGCTGGGCTCCCGTTCCTGACCGCTGCCCCGGCCTGTCGCTGGGAGGAGGGGGTGGGAGTCGTGTTGTGAATGCTGGGGGGCCGGGGCCAAGGGAGGCTCTCACACACCCGATTCTTCAGAAATCTGTAAAGCCAGAGCACATGCCAAGGAAATGACCAGAAGCCGACGGGAAGGGTAAGAGGAGGCTGCTGGCTGGCAGGACCCCAGCACGGGCCCTTCCCTGTCTCGTGGGATGGAGACCCCAAAACTGTGCCCATTTAACAGGGATGCGGCCGGAGTGTCGGTGGTTTCTGGCTCTCAGAGACTGTGCTGTAAATCGCCCTGAGAGGTGGGTAGGGGCAGCTCTCGACGGGTCGGCCGTGTCTCAGGCCCGCTGTGCCAGGGGTCCCACGAGGGCGCTGCTGTGCACGCGGGGTGAGGGGCCCTCCTGGGCCTCTAGAGTTCGGTGCATGATGGGCTTGGGGCCCCCCAGCGAGGAGGAGCAGGGTTTGACGCCGGCTGGTCGCCCGCTGGCCTGCCCTCTGCACCCTGGCCGTCCCTCCTCCCACAAGCCCCGCTGCGGACAGGCTTCCTGGGGGGACAGCAGAGGGCTGTCAGGGGGCGGAGGGCACCTAGGGAACCGGCCGTCCCAGGGGGCTGGACTTCTGTGCCGAGAGCGGCCTGCTCCTCTGCTCTGCCTGTGGCGGCTCGTCCCCGGCCTCCCTGGGACCGCCACGTTCTCCTTGGCTGGAGCCGAGTGTCCATCCAAGATGGAGACGCCAGGGGCGTAGGCTCTGCATAACTTCTGCTTTCCTCGGAGCACCAGCTCCTGGGAAGGGGGGCTCCAGTGGGCTGGGCCTTCCCCAACCCCCCAGCCCCACCCAGCCCCACGCTGCCCCCCGGGGGGCACAGCTGGCCGTGAGCCCGTCTCCAAATCTGGTTCCCAAGGGTGACTCAGCTTCTCCATCCCTGCGTCCCGCACCCCATCTTCTGCGGCGACACAGGCCCCAGCCCGAGGGCTCCAGCTGTGCCCGTGGCTTGGGGGTCAGAGGGCGGTGAGCCCGGCCCGGCCTGGATGCTGGGCTGAGGTCTGTCCTGGGGGGATGAGAGCTCCTGAGCCGCCCCGCAGCTACGTGCCCTTCACCCACATAAGCTCCCTCAGTTCCCACCGTAATCCGATGTGACAGAGCAGAAATTGAGGCCCCCAGAGCGCCTTGCAGAGTGAAGGTCGCACAGCTGGCCAAGGGCAGGCGGGCTTGACACCGTCTCCGCTCCGTGACAGCGTCGGAGGGGGATGGGCCATAACGTACCTCTCTTCATAACTATAGGCCCCTGGCCCCTAATTCGAGCTCTCAGGGCCAGATGGATTTTGCCGTTCAGAATTGTGTCCATCAGGGTCCCAGGTGGGATTGATGACCACCCAAGTGAGGAGAACCTGAGGACTAAGGTGTGGGCCAGGTGTGGGGCCCTGTCGCCATGCCCGGCCGAGGGGCTGGGCAGGGTTCCGTGGATGAGGCCGCCCAGAGGGACACCTTTTGGTGGAGGGACGCCGCCAGCCTGAGGCTGCCCCCAGGAGGGACCTGGTGATGAACACCCCCCACCCCCACTGTCACGTCCCCCGGGACCCCATTGGCTGGATGCAACCAGGAGCCAGGGAGAGGGCGGCGCCCTCCGTTCGGCCCCCCAGGCGGAGGATGGACGGGCCGGGATCTGAAGAGCAGCTGCACACGATGGTCCAGTTCGGGCAGGGACTGTGGTGCCGCCCCCACGGGGTGAGACACAGCAGGGCGTGGGCGGCTTGAAGCGCGAGCACAGTGAACACACACCCGACACTGAGCTGGGCGAGGACCGCGGACGCCCGGTGAGCGCAGGCGCGCTTGCGCCGCCTGGACCAGCCTTTGGAGAATCGCGGACGGGGGGCTGTGGCAGGCGTGGAGCTCCTGCGCAGGGCTCTCACCTTCGTCCCGTTGGCCTGGATCCTGGGTGTGGAGGCCCCACGTGTATGCGGGGGTACGAGTGCAAACATGGGGCCAGACCCGCTGTCCCTGCCCTTTCAGGGGTGACTGTTGGGGTTTCAGGAACGTGCTCGCCCCTCCTCTGACGCTGTTGTCGGGGTGGCTCAAGCCCTCCAGCCTTGACACTCGGCGGGGCGGCCCTGGATTGGGCCTGTCGATAGCAGCCCTGAGGGATCTTTCCCTGGGGATGCGGACGGTCCCGGCTGTGACAAAGCAGCCCGGTCATTCGTGCTGTGAGTCGGGCACTGGTGACCTCGGTTTACCATCTGCCCGTTTTCCTGAGGCAGCTCCTGGGCCGGGACTGCGGCATCCATGCTGCGCTGTCCTCGGGGCCCAGCACAGGGTGGGTGGAGGCCCAGAGAGCGTCGGGCGGGTGGATAAACGAAAGAAAGAAACAACAGACGCAGGAGCGGCGCGTCCATCGCCGCTCGGCCTCGGCCGAGTCACCGCCTCCGGTGACGACAACTTTGATGTTTTCTTGGCTGAAACCCCAGCTGCCACCTTGTTTAGTGAATGTTCCCCGTGGAGCCAGATTTGGTCGGTCATTTCCCTCAGATTCAATGTACGGCAAGCACTGTCCACATCACACCTGCAGCAGGTTAGATGCTGTCCCACGTGGGGGCATTCCCTCTGCCCACCCCGCCCCTGCCGTGGGGCAGCCCTGCGCCCCCTGCCCCCTGCGGCATCAGCTCGGCCGACTGCTCTCCTGCAGGACTCTGGATCTCCAGGGGGTGTTTTGGAGATGGTGGGACGGTGGATGCTTGTGGGCCGGCAGGAGAGTCTGGTGGGCGGGTGTTCCCACCACGTCCCTCCCCCCACCCGCCGTGCCATCGGAGGGCAAACGTCGGCGCCCTCTGAAAGCACCCCGGTGGGGGCCACGCTCCCATGGACCCTGGAGAGGCCCTGACCCCATGGGGCGTTGCAGCCTGGCCCTGAGCAAGCTCTGCCCTCTCGGCCCTGCCTCCTGGGTCCCCCAGGTGCCCGCTCTGGTCACCCCTTGGCCTTTCAGGTTTCAGTGGAGAAATCAGAGCAGGGTCACAGACCCCCGGGCAGGTGCAGGCCAGCCGCATTGATGACTGTGTGGGTAAATGGCCTTGGTGGGTACCCGTGAGGGTGATCCACCTTGAAAGGCTGTCTGACCTTTTCAGCATGGGTGCTGGTTCCGATGCTTCGGAACCAGGCGGCCTCGGGTTTGAATGGTGGCCGTGACTCTGCTATAAGACGGTCCCCAGTCCCGGGCTTTGGGAGGACGGGCTGGGCAGCTCTGGCCGGCGCGTGGGCCTGCGGGGTGAGGAACGCTGCCGGAGGGGAAACGACCTCTGGTGGCCCCGCTTGGCCCTACCCCGTCATCGGGGGCCCAACCCCAGCTGGGAACCCGCGGGTCGGGGGCTGCCTTCCTGCTGCCGCCTGGCCCGCAGGGGTGCTGTGGAGATGGGGGTGGCGCGGTGACCGCCCCTCCCCCCCCTCGCTGCAGCTCCTTCCTCCACGCCTTCCTGAACCTGCTGGTCAGCGCCTTCGTGGTCTGCCTGGTCTTCATCGCCAGCACCATCGTGAGCGTGGGCTTCAGCATGTGGTGTGATGCTGTCACTGAGAAGGGCACCGTGCCCCACAGGTGCGCCCTGGGCCCCGCCCGCCTGTCCTAGGATGATGGCTTCCTGCACGAACCCCACCCTGAGCCCGCAGCTTTGCTCATCCCGCCTGATCCCCGCCCCGTGCACACCTGGCCACCCCTGCCCTGGGGCCCATGCCCCCTCCCCAGTTCAGGGAGCCCACAGCAGCTTCACACAATAGCAGGGGCCCCACAGACCCTGGGGGTGGATCGGGGTATGGTGGGGGATGGAGGCCTAGGAGGTCGGAGGTTCTGGCTTCCCCGTCATTGCTGACACGCGGTTGGGTGACGGGACCCCCTAGGGTGGGCTCCAGGTCCCGGAAGGCCCTGGAGAGCCGGCCCTGTGCTGCCGTTGGGGGCAGAGGCCTGGGCCCAGGTGTGGTAATGAGGAGGGCGTGGAATGTAAGGATGGAGGGGGTGGGGACGGTGAGGGACGGGAGTGGAAGTTTCTGGTCGGAGGGCGTCTGGGACAGAGGCCTTCGGGGCTGGGACGGATGCTCTGGCCCTGAGCCAGGGGCCATCTCTGGCTTGGGGGCGGCCCAAGGTGGAGCATGGTGACTCCCTGACCCCCAGCAAAGGGCTGCCCCCTGCCCAGCCCTAAGGGGCACCATCCAGTGCCCCAGGCCATTCCCCTGGAAAGGCAGGGACCCTGGGTTACCTCTTCCAGAGACTCCAGATTCTTTCTTCAAGAAAAATCAGATCTGGAACCTTGAAGTACAGAATGGACAGAAGATCCGAAGTGGGCGGGGGCGGGGCGCATCTACCTGCTTATCCTGCACTTTTACCTTGGGGGCCCCGGGGCGCCTCTGTAGCAGCTTGGGGCACACAGCAGAGGAAAGTTCAGGCACCCTGGGTGGGTGGCTCTTTTGCGGTCCACACCAGGGCAGCCCTCTGTGGGCTGGGGCCTTGCCCATGCTGAGCTGTGCCCTGCCTGATGGGCCCCCGGCCACCTGCTTTCTCACCCTGCCCCCCCTCGACCCCCCAGAGCCGTCGGAGCATGGCGGGCCCCTGGGTATGGCCTTGGGCTTCTCTAGAAAGAGTCTCTTTACCCTCACAAACTCCATTTCCAGCCCTTAAACCCCATCCTCCAGGCCCTTCCAGGGCCTGCCTGGACCTCTGGGCCTCCCTCTTCCAGGCCTCACGCTCCCGTTAACGTGTCCTGACATCTCGGGATGCTACGGGCCCCTGAGCCCAGGCCTCATTCACTCCAGGCTTCTGAGGCTGGCCTGGCCCAGCCTGTCTACAGACGAGGAGCTTGTGCAGGTCACCAGCACGCTGTAGTTTGCCCTGCTGTTCCCCGCTGTTGCACTGGCCCGTGCCGCCAGCCCCAGGAGGTGAAGAGTGAGCGGGTCAGGTGGGCGGGGCTGCCCCCATGGACGCCCACGGCGCTTCAGCCGGGCTACTGTGTGGCTCAGTCCGGGGACCAAGGGGCTAGAAGCAGCAGCCCTGCGCCCCTGCTTCTGAGGCCCCTGGCTCTGCAGTGCTGTGCAGCTGCGGGGGCCAAGGCTGGAGTCTCCAGGAGAGTGACGGGCAGCGCTGGTGGCCCCCACTGTCCAGCGCCAGATGGGGGCCGGGTGGGCAGGTTCCCTGCCCCACAGGTGGGGCCCCACCCCACCTTGGGGGCAGCCCCTCGCCGTTCGGGGGTGATGCTCTGCACCCCCCATGCTTGGTCCCCCAGAAGTCCCCATCCACCCTGCGTCTTGCCATTTTAGCTGCGAAGAGCTCCAGGACATCGATTTGGAACTGAACGTGGACAACTCCGCCTTCTATGATCAGTTCGCGATGGCCCAGGTGGGTGGAGCTGCCCGGGCAGGAGGGAGGCCTGCATCGTCAGGCAGGGGGCCATTCACTGCTAACATTCACCGAGTGCACAGCCCATCCCCTCACCCCAGCCGGGCAGGAAACACACTCGTAGCTAAGGACGGTGCCAGGCAGGGGAGGTAGAGCTGGGTGAGCACTGGGCTGGGGGAGCAGTCGGGAAGGCTTCCCGGCGGACGGCAGGATCCTGGAGACTGAGAGGATGTTTGCAGGGGGGGGGGAGGGGTGGGCTGTGGGGCGTCCTAGGAGGAGGGAACAGCTAGCTTCTGAGCTAACTGCAGAAGCGGGGAGGCCTGGGGAGTGAGGGGGTGGCCCTGTGCCGGGTGGCGCTGGGAAGGGAGCCGGGCGTCATCCTGGGTCTGCAGTGCCGGGCCCGGGAGTCTGGATTCTGGTCCTGGCACCAGGTGGGCCCTCAGATAGACGCTTGAGGGCTCACAGTGGGTCCCCAGGGAGGGATGCCGAGGCAGTGTCTGAGGAAGGGGGTCCCGGGAGGGGGTCCGCCCCTGCATTTGGAGGAGCCCCCAGCCACTGTCAGGGAGACCCCTCTCCTCCAACCCTGCCCTTGTACCAGCTTCGTCCCCTACCCTCCAGGAGACCACGGGGCAACTCTGGGGGCCCTGTCTGCTGGAACACAGGCATGTCAGGACATGTGGTCAGAGAGGGCCTGTCCCTCAAAATCTGCTTCTGACCCTGACGATGACCCTGATGGCAGGGATGACGGGGCCCCCCGGGCAGGGGGCGGATCCTTTCAGCATGGGGCAGGGCTCACCAGCCTGCAGGTCCACCTCTGGACCCGCGTTGGCCAGTGGCTGGTCTGAGGACGCTTTCTATGGTGAGGAGCCCTGTGGAGGGCGCTGGACGTCGTGTGGGTCCAGCTGAGATGAGCTGAGCCTGCCAGAGACACCTTCACACGAATGTAGTGGGAGATGTTCCAGCCTGAATTTATGGAATTTATGCCGATCAGCTCAGGAAGGCACAGGCTAAGTCTGCTGACAGACACCCTCAACTGAGCCAGTTTAGTTGCAGCTCGAGGCTGGTTCTGATTAAACTGTTTCCCCTTCACCTGTTTGGAAACAGCAGATAAAGGTCAATTTCTTCCGGCGACTGGAACAGGCTCCATTACGGATGGAACGAGCTCCCTTGGAGCCGCGCGGCCCCAGCTCCTCGCGGGCCCTGTCGGGGTGCGAGCGTGGGCAGTTCCCAAAGCGTCTGCACAGCTTGGGGGCCGGGAGGGCCGCCAGATGCCGGGGCTGACGTCCCCGTCCTGTCCTGTCCCCGCAGCACCTCGTTCCTTCCCCAGCGGGTCCGTCCTTTTCCCGGGGGGCGGGTGGTGGCCACTGGGTCTGGCTGGCCCCCTCACCCCGCCCTCTGCCCCCCACAGTTCGGCCTCTGGGCCTCGTGGCTGGCCTGGTTGGCCATCACCATCCTGGCCTTCCTGAAAGTCTACCACAACTACCGCCAGGAGGACCTGCTGGACAAGCTGGTCCACGAGAAGGAGCTGCTGCTGGCCAGGCCGGCCCCCCACGCCTCCTTCCAGGGCGAGAAGAGCGCCGTCATCTAGGCCTGGCCCCGGACGCCCCGTCCAGGGCACATGGCCTGCCCTGGGGCCGCGGCCGGGGCTCTGCCCGGCCCCCCGCGACTTGCATGCCTCCCCTCGGCACTGCGTGTACTGAGCGACCCCCTCACCAGGCGCCCCGTTCCCAGCCTGAGCCGCGTGTGGACAAGAATCCCACCACCTGCGAGATAGAGGCGAGTGTGGGACGGAGCTGCCCTCTGGCCCCGGTGGTCCCCACCCAGGGCTGAGTCCACTCTGCTGCGGCTCCAGAGCCCCGGGGTCCAGACTCATCTCAGCTCAAGAAGCACAGGGACGGGGGGCTGGGCCTGGCGTCAGGTGGTGGCTTCCCGGGCGTCCTGGGGACTTGCCTGGGGAGGCCGGGGGGGCCCCCGTGTGGGCTGGGCCTGGGCTTGGGGTCGGAGACATGGACTCCAGATGTGGAGATGCCATTTCTCAGGGGAGCGGGGGCCAGGTGCCACTGTGGGTGTCTGTGTGCCTGTGAGGGTGTGCGTGTGTGTGTGTGCACATGGGCCTGCATGGCGAGGTGTGAGCGTGTGTGAATGTGGGTGTGAGTGTGCAGGTGAGCGTGCCCATACACAGGTGTGTGGGAATGTGCAGGTATGGGTGGAGACCGGAGCGGGCAGCTGTCTGCAACCCCGTCCCCGGGTGCCCCCAGGGCCCCTTGCACCCCAGAGGAGGGGGCTGCCTTCCCAACTCAGGAGGCCTCGAGGGCAGGGTCCTGCCCCCTAGGCAGCAGGTGGAGGAGCTGGGAGGGGAACTGGGACCCTGGGGCTCGGTGACAAGCCACCAGGGGGCTGCTTGGCTGTGGCCCTCCCTCCTCTCGGGGCTCCCCGGCTTCCGCATCCTGTCCTCCGTGTCCTGTCCGGGATTGGGGTGCCCGAGGTGTAAGCATGCCCCGCCCCTCCCCTGAGCTTAGTAAATAGTTTCCTGGTCCAGCCCGCGTGCCAGTTTGCCCCCCACCCTCCAGGGGAAGGTGAGCCCCCCGCTCCCCATGTCCATGGCTCTCACCACCAGTGGATGGTTCAGTCTCCCCAAAAGCGGGGCAACAGGGCGTCCAGAGGCCACGGATCTGGGCCTGGGTCAAGGTGCCAGGTGTGGCGGGTAGCCCGGGCCCGGGAGGCGAGGCTGCAGGTCACCTGTCATGACCTGCTCGGCTGGCACCTTTTGGGAGTGGGGGCTTGGGACCAGGGTGACTGAGGTTCCTGGCATCTCAGATGCTCTGGCCCCGGGCCTGGCTGAGAGTTTTGGGAAGCGCAGCAGGGTCCTTGGGGAGGTGTTTTGACAGAACCTGAGGCCCCCGAGGGGATGCGCCTGCCCTAGTCCGCCGGCCGTGGGGACCCTGTCTGGCCCTGGACAGTTCCTGGTCTCCAGCAGAAGGTGGGGTGGCTCTGCCTTGTCCCCCATCAGGTAGCAGCCGTCTGGGCCCTGGAGGGAGGAGCAGGGCCAGGATGTGGGCTTCTGGAGCCCGAGGGTCTGCTGCGGATTTGACACTTGTGGGTGGCCTGGAGCTGGCCTGAGCAGCTCCTTGGTCAGGCTAGCAGACACCTGCGTGCACGTACAGAGCGGGCCTGTTGCTGACACACTGGCTGGCTGCACCGGCACCCCCAGACATCCCCACCCCGGGGGCTTCTGGGAAAGGTACAGCTGGCCCCGGGGAGGGGGTACTGGGACAGGAGCCGCGCGCCCTTGCAGTGGGCAGGGGACGGACCCTCCGGGGCTGGACAGGAGGGGTGGCCGTGCCTCTGAGGCTCCTGAGGTGGGTCCACCCGATCGCTTCCATGATGCCTTGCTTCTCCCCGCTGCTGTTTGATAATGGACATCGTGTTTTACTTCCACTTCTGGCTTAACTGAAAGTAAAGATTCTTAAACTTAAATGTATCCATCTATGTCTCAAGTCAAAATAGAAACAAAAATACCTGAGCCTCTAAAGTGGACAAGCAGGAATCTCTTTGCCCGTCTTTTCTCCGCCTCCAGTTTGCCTTTTCTCCATTGTTCTATCTGCTTTCGATTTAAGACTTAAAGCACTGCACTCCGTGTTTGCTCCTGGAGTTCCCGAAACTTACTAGGAACTGGGAGTTGGTCCCCCTCCCCCACAGTGGCTGTACCCTCACATCCGCACATTCTCTCATGGGTTCCGTTCTCACTGCTTCCCGTCGAGACTTCACGGGTGTGAGGATGGATTTCAAATTTTGGAATTCTTGGGGTTGCCGGGTACACCTTGAGCAATATTTTTCCGAAAACAATGGGGGTCATGGTCTCTGGGACCCTCCAGGGCTGAGCATGTCTTTGCAGTGAACGAACAGCCCTTAGCTGAGCGCAGCGGGCCAGGAGGAGGGGAGTGCCGCAGCCCAGCCCCTTCTGGGCGGCTCCCCGCCCCACCCCGCCCCCAGTACCTGCCCCAGGGCTGTGGCACTCATTAACCTGCTTACCCTCTTCAGGGGGCAGGTGAGATGAGGCTGGGGGGTGGGTGGGCTGGGGGTGTGATGCTGGAGGGTCCCAGAGGGCCAGGGCCCGGAGCCCCGCCGTGGTCCCCCTAGGCCACCGCTCCTGGAGGTGGGCCCCTCTCGACTGGGCTCCCCACTCGGGGCTCCCCAAGTCCTGAAACCCAAAGGGACCCCGAAGGCTACCGCCCCGGTCCCTGAGGCCAGAGGGGACGGCTTGCCCACCTCTGCGTCAGCCGCTGGAGTGACTCCCACCGCAAATCAGTCCCCATCTCCCTCCTCTGGATAATAGTCCCCAGACTGGAAGAGGTGGCAGCGTGTTTTAATAGAGAATCGGCGTCTCCCCGCGTAAGCCGTGGGAACAGACGCTTAGAGAAGGCCCGCGGGAGGCGCGGCACGGCGCCCGCGGCTGCGTAGACACTCGTCCGAAGGTTACGGGGGTGCAGCCTCTCCCCTAGCGGTGCCTCCTGGTGTCTGACCCTGGGCCTCCCTGCTTCGTTCAGGGCCCCGCTCCATGCAGCGTCTGAGGGGACCCTGGGCTCTGTCATCACGTGGCCTCCTTGGCCTGGAACGGGGTTGAAGGCTCGGCGTCTACACAGTCATGGGACTCCCAGGCCGCGCGGCGCCGGCTGGGACCCTGGCGCAGACGGCTGTGTCCTGAGGGTGGTGGGGTCCTCTCGGCCCCCTGATGTCCTTTCTGCGCCAGCCACACCCCCAGGCCGACGGCTAGGCAAGAGGGCATCCCCAGGCCTTGGGCCCGGTGCAGGTGTCAGACAAGCTGGGGGCTCCGGGGCCATGCCCTGCACGTGGCTGCAGGAGGGAGTACCCCCCGCCCCGCAGCCAGCGCCTCTCCCGCAGGGGTTTCGGGGTCTGGGCTGCAGGCCCCAAGCAGCAAAAGCCCGGTTGTACCTCCTCCCAGGACTCCCACAGACACAGGGAGGGTGTCCCCGTCCTCGAGGGGCTACACACGGCCACATCCGGGCCGGGCCCAAAGTCACAAGAGTTCCCGCTGGGGCGAGGGAGGGGCCCAAGGGGTAGGCTGGGGGCTGGAACCCGTGGGTCCCTGAGTTTCAGTGGTGGAATTCTTGTTCTCCTAAAACCTCACAGGGCACCCTAACATGTGAACTAGGAGGGGCTGCCTGCTTGGAGCTGGGGGCTGCCTGCCGTATCCAAGGCCGCAGCACCCCACGTCTGATCTCAAGCCGTGGGGCCCGCTTTCCCAGTCACCCTGCCTGCAGCAGCCCCGCTGAGTCCAGGGCTCAGGGCTGTCTGGAAGCCCCCAGCCCCGACCTGGGGCTCTCCCTCTGCAGTGCTGCCCCTGGGCCTGGGGGAGGTGAGCGCCGGCCATCAGAGCTGCAGGAGGTGACGCCAGCAGGCCAGGGCCACGAGCTGCAGACGCACGCGGAGGGCCAGGAGCCGGGCCCGGAGGTCCTCCAGGGCCAGTGCCACGGGCTCAGCCCGGCTGCAGCACAGCCCCAGCGCCAGCACCAGCAGGACGCACGCCGTCAGCCGCAGGATCAGGGCACCGTCGCGGGGCCTGCGCCGGCCGGGCGCTGGGGCCGAGGGGGACAGTGAGGACCCTTGGGCGCCCGCCTCCCCGCAGAGCTGGTGGGGAGGCTGCGGTGGGCGGGCACCTCGGTGCTGCCCGTCGGGTGGGCCCCCGCGGCGAGGGTCTCCCCGTCCCTATCTGGGCCTGCGATCTCCTTGCAACAGGGCCTCCCGTAGGCTCTGCCCTCGCACCCTCCCTGGGGAAGGAGTGAGGGGGGCAGACGGTACCCCGGGGGTGCTGCCGCCGACCCGTGACTGTCAGGGACCCATGGCCCTGCTGGGGTGGGGAGCCCGGCTGGAGTGGTGGGGGGTCTGGCCGTGGCCTGGAGATGGGGCTGTGCTGGGCAAGCGTGTGGGCTGGGCTTTGAGGGATGAGGGCCGAGGGCTCAGAACTTACCCCTGGCCGTGGCGGAGGGCTCCCTGCAGGCGATGTCTGGGGAGGAGAGGAGGGTGGGTTCGGGCGGAGCGGGGGGCCACCCCGCTCGGAAGGCTCGCGCCAGCCAGAGCCCCCGGGGCCCCTCCTCTCACCCGCCTACCCTAAGGACCCCAAGACGGGCTGGGTCAGCTAGAGCTTCCCCGCTTTACAGATGGAGACTCAGGTCCCCGCGGGTCCTGACCCGGCCGGCTGTCCATATCCCCCGGCCCGCCAGGCTGCCCGACACCACCCAGGGTTCTGCCCCAGCCTCACTGATTCAGATTCTAGCTTCCAGGTGCCGGCGCTGCTCTCAGAGCCTCCCGGGGGCCCTGCGGGAGTGTGGGGTGTCCCCTGCAGCAGCCTAGGAGGAGGAGGCTGCAGGGGTCCTGGGGGGCAGCAGGGCCTGGCACTTTGGAGAGGCAGGCAGGACCCCCCACCTCCTGTCCATTCCACTTAGCTCACTGGGGGACCCCAGACCAGCCCCGGACTGTCTGGGCCCTGACTCCCCACCTGAGAGTCTCTGCTTCTGGGGCTGCTGGGAAGCTCTGGAGGCGGGCGCTGAGCTGTGCTCTGGGGGTTGGGGGCTGGACCGGGGAGGGCAGGGTGGGTGAGGACCCCTGCGGGAGGCCCGGACCCGACGTTTACGATGGGCCTTCAAGGGAGACACTGACACACGTCGGGGGAGTGAGTTTTATCCGCAACTTGGCGGGACTCAGGGAGCACCTCCCTTGGGGGGCTGTGGAAGCAGAATCTAAGCTGCTCCCACGATCCCCCCAGGTCCTCACCTTTGTGGGGTCCCCTCTGCTTAGTGTGGGGGCTTGCGACTTGCTTCTACCAACAGAACATGGCAAAGGGGCAGGGGTTCTGCAGCCGCGATGGAAATCCCCACAGCGGACTGAGTCAATCAAAGGGAGATTGTCCTGGGTGGGCCTGGCCTAATCAGGCGAGCTCTTTATAAAAGAGGGTCACATAAAACAGCTGCAAGGATGCGAATTCTGCAAATAACGCTGTGAGTTTGGAATAGGGCCCCGAGCCTCAGGTGAGGCCCAGCCTTGGCTGACACCCTGATGCCTGCCTTGTGCCACCCTGAGCAGAGGACCAGCTTTGCTGCGCCCAGAACCCTGACCCACGGGACCACTGAGATAATCGGCGTGCGTTGCCTGAAGCTGCTATGTTGTGCTGATTTGTTATGAGGCATCGCTAGCTGATACAAGGGCACTGTCCCACGGGAAGGCTGGAGGAGGAGTGAGGTAGACGGGTGGAGAGGGGGCTCTGGGGGCAGCACCAGGACCCTAGGGCCAGGGGGCGGGGAGAATTTGGGAGGTGGGCAGTGAAGGCTGAGGGGGTGGGAGGAGCTGAGGGAAGGAAGAGCGGGTGGGCTCTGGGAACGCCTAGCCACTGGCCTTTTTCAGGAAGACAGTAATGACTTGGGAAGCTCTGGTTCTATTTTTCCTGCCAGTCGCTGTTTCTTTGACCAGCACTCTGTTCAGACCGACCCCGTGGGCCTGGGTTTTATTGGGGTTACACCTGTGAGGACAGGGCAGTGACTGTGGTCCCTGCGGACAGCCCTCGGTGAGATCCTGGGTGATGTCCCCCCACCCCGCCTGGCCCGCTCGCCTCTTACAGTGGACGGCCACCTCCAGGGGCTCGCGGAACCGCACGTGCCTCGTGGTCCTCCGTGGCTCGGCCCCATGGCTGTGGCGCTCCTGCGGGCTTCGTCTCAGGATAGAGGGGGGGCCCTTCCTGTCGTCCTCCTGGGGGGCGGGAAGCAGAGGGAGGCAGGCAGGAGTGAGCCCCTCCCGCCCAGCACCCCCGAGGCTGGAGACAGGCAGCCCCTGCTGCGTCCCTGCCGTCTCCTCTGGCTTTATGCAGCAGGGACCAGACAGGGGCGTGGAGACCCTCTGCGGACCTGCCCCGGCCCCAGCCTGGCCATCTGACCCCCTAGGGCTGCTGCCAAGTGGTCAGGGCTGGGACAAGCCACCGGGACTGGTCACGACTGGATGGCCGTGTTAGCGGGGACGGGTGCGGTCCGTGATCACGCAGGCCTGTGTCTCCCGCCCTGGCTCTGCCCCCACCCATCCCGACGGGGTCCGGCATCACTTCTCCATGTCAGTAACAGTGACAGCGGTTGTGGCTGGCATCCCCCGAGGACTGACTGCCTTCACGTCTGAGCTGTGCACACGGAACCTCCCTGCGCCCCAGGGGGCTCTGCCTGGTGGCCTCCTCTGTCCAGGGGAGGCCCTGCCCGAGCTCAGCGCCCTGTGACTGCCCAGCAGCACCACCCGGAGCCCGCCGTGGGACAGCTCTCGCCACACACTGGGCCGCGGTCGCTTACCTGTGAACGAGGGGAGGTATCTGAGCAGGAGACCACTGGCCCAGGGCGGGGGGCAGAGCCTGGACACAGCCCACCCAGGGGCCGCCCTCCCACCCACTGTGTGTTTGGAAGGTGGAGCCAGCAGCCCGCCCGACCTCAGTGTTCCCATCTATCAAATGGGGGCAGCAGGCTGTTCTGCACGGACACCCTGTGAGTCGGGGCCGTCTGTGAGACGGCCTCCTGCTGGGGGGGCCACCGGCTGAGTGAGTCTGCCACTGGCCTTCGGGGCTGAGGCGGTCCTGCAGGGGCGGGAGACCCACCCGGGCCCGGGGTTTGGCCCAGCTCGTGGCTGTCCTGTTCCCGCAGCTGGGACACCTAAGTTTGTGGCCTGCACTGGCCAGCAATGAGCTCAGAGGCTAGATCAGGACTCAGGGCCTGAAGTCGGGGCCCCACTTGCTCCTTGGGGAGACCCCCTTACACTCCCTCCCTCTCCTGCTGCTGCCAACTCTCCCTCGTCCTGGACCCGGTCCTGACAGGCTGTGTCCTGTCACCTCGCTGTCCTGCTGTCTCCACCCACCCCCACTCCAACACCTGCCTCCCTGCGCCACCAGACTTGCTGCTGCCCTGCTCCCGAGCCCCCCATGGCTCCCACGTCCTCTGCCTCTGCCGCCCTTCCCAGCCCCTGGGACTCTCTGCTCTGACCCATCCTCCAGGCCCCTTGTATGCTCTACCCCCACCTTCAGCCCTGGCCAGATGCTGTGCACTCCTGGTCATTCTGTGCCCCAGCCTGGGGGCCTCTAACCCTCTCTGCCAGCCCCCCTCCAGCCCCCCAACCCAGCCATTTCCCTCCCGGGGGTCCTGGGGCTGCGGACAGCTCGGGGAAAGGGCAGGGACCACATTTCCCTCTTCTGCTCTCCCTCCCTGCCTCCAGCTGAGGCCCCCTCCGCCAGCCCAGCGCCCACCCAGGGCCCTGCCGCACCCTCCCCGCCCTGAGCACGGGTGAGCCTGGAGCCGCCTCCTCATTCTTTCTGGTCCGATGCCGCGTCTCTGGCAGGGAGTCGGGGCTCAGGGCGTGTGCCGCCGTCTTCATTTACTGGAACATGGTCCTAAGATAAGCAAAGACATTATTTATTGCAGACGGAACACTCCTCATAGGACTGAAATAAGAGGAGGAGGGGTTCTTCCCAGGAAGCTGGGCTGGCTTCCCTCTTCCCATCAGCCTGGCCCACAAGCAGATGCTGCTTTCCCTTGAGGTGCTCCGGGTGCAGAGGACTCCTGCCTGCTCGACACCGAGACGTCAGCAGCTTCCCCTGCCGCCAATCTTCCTAATTACCAGCCTTAATGGCTGCGTAATATTCTACAGGGCTGATCCCATGATTTACAGCCACCCTCCTCCGGAGGTTTGCATTTTATTATTGTCACTTGCGGTTTCTTTAGGTCACTTGCAATTCTCTGAGGCCATAGATAAGACTGCAATAAGCATCATTGCTGCCCTGCTTCTCGGGATGCTCCAGGCGTGAATGATGGGGTCCAGGGCTGGGCTTTGTCAGGGCTTCACAGGGGCTAGGAAAGCCTTCTCCAGGGGTTCGTGGGGGGGCTGCAGCTGGTGGGCCCGCCCCTCAGTCCTGCCTAGACTCTCTCTCTCCCTCCCCCTCTCTCCCGGAGTTCGGATTGCTCATGTACTAGGTGTAAGGTGGTACTGCCCTCTCTCATCAGTGAGCCTCTGATTGCAGCGTCTCCCATCTCTCCTCACTAACTGCAGCCCTTCTGGTGTGAATTTTCTTTCACATCCTTTGAAGGTCCTTGACTTTTGAGACGTCCCCCTGTCCTGCTCCCACCGGGCCTGAGCAGGTGAAGCCCGGCAGGCATTTGGCCTCAGTCCTTTGAGGGCCCTGTGGGGTGAGGGCCCCCCACCCCTGCCTCCTTGTACATGCGGGGCAACGTGGACACCAGGGGCTGTTGCCAGGTCCTCTCTGCCCCCCTCCCCCTGGGCCATGAGACGGGGTGGGGTGGCACGGGAGCCATCTCCCCTCCTATCCCCAGCCCCAGGCTCTGCCAGGGGTCTCTGGTCTGGGTCCCTGGCGGCCATCACTGCTCCCTTCCTGTGCGGTCAGATGTTTGCACTTTATGAGGAGGGTTCTGGCTTCCATCCACCCTCCAAGGACGCTGCCCCCGGGGGCTGAGATGGAGCTGAGTACGGGCACCTCAGATGAGCTCCTTCGGGGCCTCCCCAGAGGGGAGCTGCCAGGTGGGGGAGGGCTGCAAGGGGGGCCGGTTTGGGGGAGGGCTTTCTCCGCCTGGGAGAGGACAGGCCGGCCATTCAGTTATTTAAAAAAGGAGCAATTTTCTCCTATCTGAGTATCAGGCTTTTTATTGCAAATAGGGTCGTGGGGGAGCCGGCCAGCCTGGGGAGGAGGGGCGGGGAGGGAGGCCTTATCTGAAGGACCGGGTCTCACAAAGGGTGGCCTGGGGGCCCAGCTTCAGCACGGGGGGAGGGGGGCGGGGGTGGGGAGGTGACAGCGTCACTGCCAGTGGGCCCAGCTGTCGAGCCCCTACTGTGCCCCGGGCCCTCCCCCCAGGCCGGGGGTGGTGGGACAATGTGTGTGTGTGCACAGCCGTGTGAGCACTTGTGTGTTTGTGAGTGTGCACGTGCGGGTGTCCATAGATGTACGTGTGTGCACGTGTGTGTGCGCGTGCTGTGTGTACACATGTGCGAGTGTGTATGTGAGTGTGCCTGTATGCATGTGTGTGCCTGCAACTGGGTGTGCACGTGTGTGTACGTGCGTGTGTGCAAGTGCAGTGTGGTGTGTGTCCCTGGCAGCTCTGCGCTTCCAGGGCAGGCCGCGGCTCCATCCTGTGCCCCCTGTGACCTTGTGTGACCTTGGCAAGTCTCTTAACCTCCCGGTGCCTCAGTTTGCTCGGCTGAAAATGGAAACGGCGGTAGCAGCTTCCCCCGTGGCTCCGGTGGGGGTGAGTGAGGCAGCTCACGTCAGGGCTCAGAGGCGACCTGGGGACCCGCCTGTGCTCACGGCCATCAGCCGTGGTCATCACTCAGGGAGAGGGCGTGACCACCTGGCACGGAGCCTGCGTACACGGTGAGAGCCTCCTGTGGGACGTCCCCTCTCCCGCGCCTCTCATGAGCCCTGGGCCCTCTCCGGCCTGGGCCTTTGCCTGGGCCTTGCTCTGCTCCCAGGTGCTCCCCGAGCCCCCCGAGCCCCCCGTCCTCACCCCGCCCGGCAGCCTTGCTCAGGCTCCAGCTTCCCCCTGCCAAGAGGAAGTGGGGCCTCTGCAGACCCCCAGGACTGGCCTGAGTCCTGGGTTCTGCCCTTTTGTCTCAGGAGCCTCGGTCAAGCGGAGGGCCTGCCCCAGGCCTCAGTTTCCCCACCAGGAAAACGGAGGAGGAGTGTGCAGCTCTGGTTGGCTCAGCAGGTAAGGGCTGCTCCGGGTACCACCTCTCGCCTGCCTCCCAGGCCTCCTCCGGCGCCAGGAAGGCCCCCTCCACCCCGGCTGGATGGCGAGGACAGAGCCCCATGCGGGAGCGAGAGGCCTTGGGCTCTGGCGGGGACAGCGTGTAATACGAGCGCCCTGGCCCTCCGGCTGCCTCGTGACAGATGGGTGATACCTCGTGACAGATGGGTGATAAAGGGTGGAGATAGCCCTGGGCCTGGGCCTGCGGAGTGTCACCCCCGCTCTGCCGCGCCTCTGCTTGGGGAGGGCACGCCCCCTGAGGGTGGACACCTGCCCTGGGCTCCCCCAGAGCTTCTGTGACAGTGCTGCAGGCCCTGCAGGGTGCCGAGCGGGGGTCCTCAGGCTTCCGCCCGCGTTCCAGGAGAAGGGGGTCTGGCCAGGACTACACGCCCACAAGACCCCCATCCTGACGGTCCGCTCGGTTTGGGCGAGCACCCTCCCTCCCGCCCTGCCTTGACGCGACGCCTTTGGGAGACAGCGATCACACCCACAGGGGGCCCTGCAGCCCAGCTCTCCACCCCTGTCCCCCACCCCGCCCGCTCCCCCGGCCTCCAGAGGGGTGCTGGCTGGGCAGGGCCCACTCCACCTGGTTCACCGCCTCAAGCAATGCTGAGTCCCGGGTCCAGCCACCTGTCCTGCTGCCTGCACCTGCCCCACCACTTGTGGCGCCGCTCACTGGCCCGCCTGCTGTGGGCCCGGCTGTCGGGGCCCCGCTCCGGCCCCCGCGGCCCGCTGGCACGTCTCTGTCCTCACTGAGGGGCCTCTGAGACCCCCGGCGCGGTGCCGGCCCTGCACAGGGAGGGCCCTTCCTTGGCTCTGACCCCACGCCTGGCACCCGGCTCAGCACCCACACCTGCTCCATCACCCCTCGAACCCTCCCTGTGCCTGTGCGCCCGTGGGGACCCCAGGGCTCAGGGGACAGACAAGCTTGCCGAGTCCCACAGCCCCCAGGAGCCCCGGGCTTGGGTCAGCGGCGCCACGGCCGGGCCCCTCCCGCTGTCCTGTTGCAGCAGACACCGGCTCCGGGGCTGGCAGAGCCCGCCAGGACCTTGCCGGGGAGGCTGAGCTCCTGCGCCGCAACTCACACACCACATACACATGCACACAACACATGCCACACACGTACACACACCCCCCCCCGCAGCCACACACATGCACACAACACATGCCACACACGTACACACCCCCCCACAGCCACACACATGCACACAACACATGCCACACACGTACACACCCCCCCCCCGCAGCCACACACATGCACACAACACATGCCACACACGTACACACCCCCCACAGCCACACACACTCATACGCACACACCACACACACACAATCCACATGTACACATATCACATACAAACACACACACTCGTACACATATGCACATACCACATCCCACACACACGTTTCTCTCTCACACACACACACACGCACACGCACACGCACACTGCTCGGCCCACCTGGGTTCCTGCAGCTGTCGCAACCCTGCGTGCGCTCGCGCACCTGACGGCCTATAATCCGCTGGTGATTAGAGCCTCCGGCACAGTGGGAACCGGAGCCGCGGCGGCTCGCAGGCCAGCCGAGAAGTTTCCATTACAGCCACGGGGCAGTGGCCTCAGCGGTCCTCTGGGCTGTCCTGCCCTGAGGCGTCTGCTGGCAGTTTGACCCCCTGCCCAGAGCAGCTTGGCTGAATTAAGGGGCCTGAGACCACGAGCTGCGCGTTTCCTCAGCTGGGAAACGGGACGGAGGCGGTGGACACCCCCATGCTGGCCTTCCCTCTGGAGGGCGGGGAGCAGAGTGAGGGCGGCTGGCTCCCAGCTGCTCCCAGCCCAGAGCTCACGGCCTGGCAGCTTCCCAGATCACACCATGTCTGAATTAAGCCAGGGGAGGCCCCGGGGGGCTGGCCTTGCTCCCTAGGCCTGTCCGGCGTGGGGATCCAGAGAGTGGGAACTGGCCTGGTGGCCCCGAGGCCCCTTCCACGCTGAGATGCGAGGCCCACACCTTTCTAGGGCGCATTCAGGACGTGGGGTGGCAGCAGGACCGGGTGATGGCTGTGTGCCTGCTGGGTGCGTGGGGGAGCCAACCTCGGCCTCGGGAGCCCCAGGTGATAGGGCAGGTGGACCCCCACCCAGACACCGGCCACATCAGCCCAATTTCCAGCCCTCAGGTTCTGCCCACTGTCCAGAGTGCCGTCGAGATGGAGAGCTAAGCCTCCCAGGGTACCTGCACACAGCAAGCGCCAAATAAATGCTGCGCCCTGAGCCCCACGTGCACGGTGGGCCGGGATCCGGATTCCCTCTGATGGAGTCAGCTCAGAAAAGAGCCGTGTCTCTGGGGCTGCCCAAAAGCCATGGCCTGGGCTCAAGTGACCCCAGTAACGCATCTGTTCCCTCTGGGAACAGCAGGGCCCCCGCGGACCTCTGGGAAGGCTTGCTGGTGTCAGTGCCCGACCCTGCAGCCTGTGCCGCGGCCCGTGCAAGGTACCCAGGTCCCATGAACCCTGGCTCCCGTGCCTCGGAAGGCTTGGGTCCTCGCGTGGTGGAGCGTGGAGGGACCCACAGTCCAGCTTCGCCTGCACATGGCCTCAGGCAGGAACGTGGATGAAGGGCCGGTGGGGCCCTCATGTCAGGCCTGGCCGCGGGGGAGGGGCTCAGAGCACCAGTGGCCTGGGACATGGCTGAGTGCACCGGCCACCCACCCTGTACACACCAAACACGAGGTTCAGAGGGGCCGGGGCTTCTGACGTCACCCGCTGCCTGGTTTGCCTGGGACCGTACTCGAATGAGCGCTGAAAGCGCACAGCACGGGTGGGTGGGATGGGCGGCCCCCCAGCCCCCGTCCAGGGCCACAGTGCGCGCTGCCCGGCCTCAGTCCACGGCCCACGCCCGCCTGCAGCGGGGTCTCCGCCCGCGTCCATTTTGGGGAATCTCTCTGCTCCGGCAGCCTCATTCCCAGATGGGGAGTGAGCGTCACCTGTGCCCCTGAGTGGCTCTCACCTGGCTCCCTCCTGGGTCTGTGCGGGGTGCTGCCGGCTGGGCTCTGTGGCGCCCCCCAGTGGGCACCGTGCAGCATAGCCCTGGCCTGGTCCCGCTGGCGGTGCCCTTCCTGTGCCGGAAGGGCAGGTGCTGGGCTGGGCTTCCGGGTGCTGGAGAGGCGGGTGCTGGGCTGCTCAGGTGAACGGGGCCGCGACTGCCCAGCCTCCTGCTGCCCTGGTGGGAGCTGCTGCCTGCCTGCCTGTGGAGCCAATCTGTGGCCAGCCTGTGTCCCCGCCCCAGGCCCCTCTGCCAGGTTGCAGAGCCCGGCCAGCTGGCAGGGGCTGAGCTATAATTACCTCTCCTCTTTGGCAGAAATAGCAGCGACCCCAAGGACAAGGCACTGGCCCCAGAGCGGGAGCGGAGGTGGCCGTTTCCCAGGCCCTGAGAACACAGGCCAAGCCTGCAGGAAAGACGGGGGGGCAGTGCCCCCTCCCTGCCCTCCAGACCCACGTGTGTCTTCCCAGGCCGGCTCTGGAGATGTGCAGCTCTTGGAAAACCCAAGGGCCGGCATCAGAGGCAGAGTGTTGGGTGGGGGGGAGGCAGAGGGTGGGGTGATGTGGGGGCCTGGCGGGGTGCAGGCTGTAGGAGGGTGGGGTGATAACAGAGATAACAGAGTCCAGCCCCCGACTGACGCTGCCCCAGGGTGGAGCCCTGAAAAAGAGAGGGGCCGGCCCTGACCCCCGCTCCTGCACCCTCATGCATCCTGCTTTGGGGTCCCAGGAGGAAAAGGCAAAGCACAGATCCCAGGCTGCCGATTAAGGGCACAACGGCTGAGTCCCGACGTTGCCTCAGAGCTAGTAAGTTACCCGAGCAAACTGCTACGTGGGCAGCGGGACAGGGCATCCTCAGCGACAGCCGGCGCCGGCCGTTCCCTCCTCTCGGGTCGGCAAGAGGGGACGTAAACGTCTGCCCTGGAGCCCCAGCCTGAGCAGTGCAGCACCTCCTGCGGTGGGACAGGCCCCAGCCCCCCGTGGACAGGAAGCCGACAGAGGTGGCCTTGTGGCAAGGGCTCAGTGGGAGGGGGTCTCGTGTGACTCTAGGACCCCCTGCGCCCAGCCCGCCTCCAGAAAACGGCTCAGAAACTCCATCCCTCGGCCGCCCTGCCCACCCCCAGTTTTTGTAAATAAAAGTGAGCAGGGCTTTGCTGGAACACAGCCATGCAACCTTGGTTTCTGTCCACGGTGCCTTTGCCCTACGAGGGCAAAGTTGAGCACGGCCCCGGAGCCTAAAACCTCTGCCATCTGGCCCGTTACTAGGAGAGTTTGCTGCCCGGCCCTCGCGTGGACGCGGCGGCGGGGGAGCGCCAGCCCCCGAGCCCCTCGCCAGCTTCTGCACAGAACATGCACAACTGGTGGGGTACAGGCCACTGTGGCCACGTGCAGCCCTCAGGGGACCCTGGGACACTGAGAGGCAGCCATCCTCTGTCACACTGCCCCTCTCAGCCCCGGTCCACCCCAGGCACACGGCGGGGGGGGTTCCTACGGCTGGACCTCCTCCACACCCAGCAGAGAGGCACAGGGGTCAGGACTCTCTGCACGTCCCTCGGGCAGCCCCCTTGATTGGTGGAAACCGTACAAACCCATCAGGGATCTGCCCGCACCCCCCGGGCCCGCAGCCACCAGCACCAGCTTCTCTCAGACCTGGTTCCATCAGGGCTGCCACACGTGCCAGGACATCAGGAGCTGGCTGGAGGACAAAGGGGGCACCGAGACTGGGCCAGGCCCACCCCTCATGGCTGTGTGACTTTGGGCAAGTTACCTCCCCTCTCTGAGCTGTACTTGCTCATCTACAAGTCTGGGCAGCTCGGCACCTGCCAGGCGATAGGACTCAGTAGAGAGCTGAATGCCCCCAGCACCCAGTGCAGGACAGACCCTGGGAAATGCTGGCTCCTCGCCCCTGCCGCCCCCTCTGCCCCGCCTGCTGGGCAATGTCGGGACTCAGCCGCAGTGCCCTTAATCGGCAGCCTGGGATCTGTGCTGGCCTGAATGCAGAAAGCCCTGCAGGGTCAGGCGGGAACAGGGGTGGGAGAGCCCGGGTGGCGTCCCTCCTGCACCTGCAACAGAACTTCAGGGATGGTGCGAGCTGCTGGGACCGGGTGCCCGGACCACGTCCTTGCCCATCAGGGCCAGCCCTGGGCCCCTGTGGCTGGGCGGGGCCGCACCTTCCCGACAGCCCTTAGCGGCGGACGGTCAGCTGCTCCACGCCTTCTGGAAGACGTCGAGGGGTGCTTGGTGGAGGGTCCGCAGGCAGGTGAGGAGTAGCAGGCAGTCAGGCGGGGAGGCTCCTGCAGAGCCCTGTAGCCACCGCAGGGCCTGGGCACCCACGGGATGGGGCAGAGGGTGGATGTGACCCGAGGGGTTCAACTGGGCCCTTGGTTGCCTCGCCCTGGGGAAGGACTGGGGGGAGGGGGGGAGGGGTGGGTGTGGGACTCACCGAGGGCTCAGGAGTGCGTGTGTGAGGGTCAAGGGTGCTACAAGGCCGCTGGCCTGGGGAAGACGGTGTGGTGTCGTCAGTGGCCGCTGTCCCAATTGACTGCACACGGTGACTTTACACAATCTAGATGTACTCTCGGCAGTGCTGGAGGCCAGAGTGGGAAATGCGCTGCGCTCCGGGTGTGCGCAGGGCTGGCCCGTCTGGAGGCTCCAGGGACCATCGTTTCCTTGGCTTTTCCTGCCTCTGGAGGCCCCACATTCCCCAGCCCTTGGTCCCTGCCCCGGGCTTCAGAGCCAGCGCTGTCTCGTCCAGTCACCTCACCTCACCTCACTCCAAGCTCCTCCCCCCGACCTTCAACCAATAAGGACCCTGTGACTACATTGTCCCGCCCCCTCAATCCAGGATCATCTCCCCATTTTAAAGTCGTGCAACTTTAATTCTATCTTCAACCTAATTCCCCTTGGCCACGTGACCTAACACAGTCACAGGTTCAGGGGGTTTGTATGTGGACATCTGTTGGGGGCATTATTCTGCCCACCACAGATGGCGGGGTGCAGGTTTTGGGGGTACCATGGGGATTAAGTATGAGAGCCAGTTAATTTGAGATGCGTGGGGGGCTTCCGAGTCGGGGCGGGGGGAGCTGGATGTACGTGTCTGGTTCCAGGTGGCTCCAGATGGGTGATGTGAATTTGGGGTCACCCTCTTGCTAGCTTGAAAAATGGTTCCCCAAGACATGTCCACATCACATTTCTGGAACCTGTGGATGTTAACTTCCTTGGTACCATCACACGTGTTCCCGTAAGGGGGAGATTTGACACAGAAGAGGAAGCAGTGATGTGACCACAGATGCAGAGCTTGGAAGGATGGGGCCACAAGGCACAGAGCGCAGGCAGCCATCAGAGGCTGGAGGGAGGCCGGCCGGACGCTCCCCTTGAGCCCCTGGAGGCGGCGCCATCCTGCCAACGCCCTGATTAGGATCCCTCAGACGCCGAGAGAATTGACTTAGGATCCCTGAGACGCCGAGAGAATACGTTTCTGTTGTTTTCTGTTGCTTACGTCACAGGGTTTACGGCTCTGTGTTATGGCAGCTGTGGGAAATGAACCAGCCATCTTAGAGATGACGTAGAAAGCCTTGGGCCTGAAGGAGTGACCCAGGGGTGCCCAGGGACAGAGGCGCATCGTGAGGTCCGAGCACGAGCCCTGGACCCCGCAGTGTGATGAGGTCAGGCTGGCGTGGTGGGGAGAAGCCAGGCCGCGAGGTAGAGCAGGGGGCCTGTGGGGTCGGACAGCCCAGGGTGGCGGGGGGCAGGGAGGAAGGGGGTGCTCTCAGGGCCACCGCCAGGCAAGGAGGGACGAGGAGAGGAAATTCACCGCTGGGCCTGGCTGTGAGGAGGTCCAGGTGGACTTGGTGGGCTTGAGGGTGGGGGACTCAGGAGAGGGAGGGAGGGGAAGGGGGGAGAGGAGAGTGCAGACTTTGGGTCGGAGGGGCCGATGTACCATCTGGGTGGATCCAGGACAGGAGGCGGGTGGGGTCCACAGATGCAGGCCGCCCTTCTTGGGGGAAGGAAGAGCTGGGGAGAATTTCCACCAGTAGTCAGGCAGTGAGCCCTCCATCCCCGGAGGCAAGAAAAGATGATTCCTTCTGTCGGGGCCTCTCAAGGGCGCCACACAACCCCAGGATCACGTGTGCCGTGGGCGTGCAGAGGGAAGGAGGGCTGTTGAGCGGGCTGGGGTCTGGCCCCGCGAGCGCCAGCAGAGACGCTTCTCTTCCGGTTGGGGTGCAGGTTGAGGGTCCCGCCTGAGGTCACAGCCCCGGGCGTGCAGCATCAATGCCCTTAACTGGGGAGCCCACAGCTTGTCATTCTCAGCCTGAAGCACGGACCCTCTGGCAGTTAGGGCCGTGTCTGCTCACCCTGCCACCCAGCCAAGGCCCCACTTCACGAGACGGGGGAGCCTGGGTAGCGTCCCCGCAGAGCCTGGCGGGGCCCTGGGTCACCGTGTGGCTGGGCCGCTCCTGTCAGAAGCACCGGACGTGGGCCCCCTGGTCTTCAGCAGTCGCGGTAACGGAACCGCTGGGCCCCACGGTGCACTAACAGAAGTGGCCCCTTTTCCCTTCTCCTAAATTATTCATGACCTCCAGGAAGCCGTAAAAGTCGTCAGCTCTCTGCAGGGGCCATAATTACAATGATAAATTTTATTTGTAAAGCGGGTCCCTCCCAAGAGCCAGCTGCCTGGGGGGCCGTACATGAGCCCTAACCGAGACAGGGGCCGCGGGAAGCTGCCCGCCAGCGGTTTTTCCAGCAGGGCCTGGGTGGCTGGAGCAGCGGTGAGGGTTGCGGGAATGGGGGTACCTCAGCCTGCGGGCGTGACCTGCTGAGGGGGTCTGCTTGACCTTTAATGGGGCGATCAGGTGACCCCGGCTTGGGGTCCTGGTTAGAACCGTCCGTGGTGGCCAATCTCCTGTTTTGTGGGTGTCACTCCCATTCTTGGTCTCGGGGACCTGCCTCTGGCCGGCCCCAGGGCTGAGTGTTCATACCCATCACACACACCCCAGGTTCACACTCCGGGGCTGTGCATCCACGTGCACGCGTGCACACACACACACACACACACACGTGTGGGCACATGCTCCGTCCACAAAGGTGAGGTGTGTTCGTTGGGCCAGGATGTGTGCCAGACCCTTGCATGGCTCGGAGCCTCTCAGACCCCCCCATGGATGGAGCCCCGTGGATGGGGCCTCCTGTTGGCCCAACCAGGACACAGATTTTGGGGGGAAGTGGCCACACGGGGCCCCGAGGGGGCAGCTCCCAGAGTCGGGGTTTGAACCAGGGCCACTGGGACTGTCCTGGCACCTGTGTCACGTGGCCACCTAGACCTGTAGGCACAGAACGTTAGAAAGAGCTTGGCACTGGAGGCAGAAGGCAGGGCCCCGGGATCCCCCATCCCTGACTACATGACTCTGTGCCAGTGCCTGCCCAGCGGAGGGCCGCTGACGCCTCTCCTGCAGGAATCCTCACCCTGGGCTGCTGCAGGCTCTGGAGGGATCTGAGCGCCACACTCTGAGAAGAGCAGGCAGGCAGGTGCTGCTGGTCCACGCTGGGGCCCAGCAGCGGCTCAGCGGCCTGGGGCCTGGATGCCCACAGGTCTGCGTGGCCCAGGTGTGCCTGTCGTGGGGTGTCGTCTGCCCTGGGCTGTGCCGAAGCCTTCAGGCTCAGGGTGGGGAATGCTTCTCCTTCGGACCCACTGCCTTATGCAGAGAGAAGCCTCCCCGAGTTGGCTGGCCCGAAAAGGCAGGAAGAGTCAGTCTCTAGAGAAGCCATGTGCTGGAAGGAGACGTAGCCAGACCTTCAGAGGCTGACGGATAAAGGGTCTGGGCTGGCATCGATATCAGGGGACCCAGGCACCGTCAGAGTTCGAGTGAGAGCTTACGGAGGCCAGGAGACGAGTGGACCAGCTCGAGCCCACCTCACAGTGGGTCCAGTGATCCGCAGGCCGGGCTTGCTGCCTGCGCCCCGGGCCTGCTCACGCTTGGGCTGTGCTCTCAGCAGCTGCAGAGCCCTCGCAGGCTCCCGGACCTGTGGGGTAAGAGCCATGATGGTCACAAAACCCAAACCCAACTCACCAATGGAAGTTGGTGGCAGCTTCTGAAAGCACCCACCCTGCCCAGGAGAGTCACTCCACGCGTCCTGCGTGCGTGACGGAAGTCGAGACCATCCCTGAAGCCTCCGAGGATGCACGGCTGGTGGTCCCGCCACGTCCCCCTCGGCTCACCCGTGTGGCCCCTGCAGAAGCCAAGCAGATGACGGTAGGAAACAGCGGGTCACGCCGACCCCGGCCCTGCGTCAGCCCAGGCGGAAGCCGCTCTGCCTGAGGCGGTCCCTGGAGCGGCGCAGGTCACCCACCTCCGGAGGGGCTGCACCAGCTGGTCCGGATACCTTGTCCTCGTTCCCCATCCGTGAAGAGGAGCCAGGCGCGCTGGCCTTTCCCTGCACAGGACAGCAGCACGTGCAGCCTTGCGTCCGGGCTTCGTCCACCTCTGGCTTTCCTATTTCGATCCGGTCTGCTGGGACTCCCTCCCCCTCCCCAGTCTGCAGAAAATCACGTGGCTCCACCGTGCCCCAGGTGTCGTGCTGACCAGACCCGGCGGGCAAGACGGTCCGCACCAACATCATGCTTTCAACTCACACCGGGGGCCTCCGGAAGCGGGGGCCTTCTCTGATTCGCTAACGATGGAGGAAAACTGCAGCCCTGGTCCCAGGAGCTGACTGCGTTTGCCAGTGTGATGCAAAGGGACTTCCCTGGTGGTGCAGTGGTTGAGAATCTGCCTGCTAATGCAGAGGACATGGGTTCGATCCCTGGTCCAGGAAGATCCCACATGCCGCAGAGCAGCTAAGCCCGTGCGCCACAACTACTGAGCCTGAGCTCTAGAACCCATGAGCCACAACTACTGAGCCCGCGAGGCACAACTACTGAACCCACGTGCCACAACTACTGAAGCCCACGTGCCATAACTACTGAGCCCGTGTGCCACAACTACTGAGCCTGTGCTCTAGAGCCCACGTGCCACAACTACTGAAGCCCGCACGCCTAGAGCCAGTGCTCCACGACAAGAGAAGCCACCGCACTGAGAAGCCCGCGCACCCCAAAAAAGAGCAACCCCTTCTCGCTGCAACTAGAGAAGGCCCACGTGCAGCAACGAAGACCCAACACGACCAAAAATAATAAATTAATTAATTAAAAAAAAAAAGAAAAATCACCGTTTTTTTTAAAAAATGTGTGGTGCGAAAACTAACGGCTGATGTGGTGAGGTAAGGGTAAACGACAGGGCTGGGGAACCTTCCAGTGGCCAGGGCTGTGAGCACTGCCCCCGTGTCCCCTGTGTGGGGAGAGGTGGCCAGAGGCGCCTGATGATGGAAATGACGGTCCTGACCCACAGAGCTGTGTGGGGAGTGGTCCAGCAGCCCAGAAGCCCTTCTGACTCTGTGCCCCCCATACGGATAGCCTCCTCCCTGCTTCCCCACGAACGAAGACTGCTGCCTGTCCTACCTGCCGTCCGCTGTACCCACTGGGGTGTCGCTCCAGGACCTTTGTCTCTGACGTGTAAGTTTCCCTGCCCAAAAAGTCACTGGGGTCTCTGTCCTGACTCTGAGTTCTTTCTTCGGTCTCGAGGCTGGTGTCGAGGGTCACAGGACTGCAGGGCGTGGCCCTACAGGCCACTGAGCATGGTTAGGTCCCCAGAGCGGAGGACATGGCCTCCCGGGGAGAGCGAGCGTCCCGGCCCCTTTGGCGACACCCCCGCGGTGGCCCACTCGCTGGGTCTCCCGTCACCTGAGCTCCCCATGGCTGCGGAGTTTCCTGACTCCAAAGTGGGGCGCCAGAGGTTGAGTGCAGCCGCGCGCCGGGCATCACGGTGTCGTCGGGTTACTGAGTGGCCCCTGGCTCGGCCGCGAGTGTCCACACGTGCTCGGGTAACGCAAGCATCGCTTCAAGAAGGTCCAGGCCATGGCGACTGAACCGGGGAGGGGTGCGCACTCACACTGCAGAATAGCTGTCCACCCTCTGCGTCCCCGGAACAAAAGCGGGGTGGCCTGGGGTGCCCGCCGCCGCCTCCCGGGAGCCTCCTCATGCTGCAGCGTTGACCGACTCAGCCCAGAGCACAGGGAAGTTTCCAGTCCTGCGTGAGCACGCCACAGCCGTGCTCAACCCCGGCACACGCGTGTTTGTGCCCACAGCACCTAGGGTGTCCTCTGAGGTTGTTTCTCCCCCTCCTGCCCTTCGGCCCCTGTTCTTCTTTCGGCCTGACTCCTTCCCAGCTGCCTCCACCCCATGTGCAATGTCACCTCGCTGGGGAGGAGATGTGTGTGAGTGTGTGCCTGTGTCTGGCAGGAGTGTGGGTGGGCGTGTGTGCACGTGTGTGTGTACGGCCAGGTGGAGCAGAAAGGGTGTGTTTGAGCCGCAGGAGCCTTGCCTAGTCCCACACAGGGCAGACAGGCTTTGGTCTCCAGTTTACAAACAAGTTCGTTTCTGGGATCCCTGGACGGCGGCCATGCGCAGTTGTTCAGGTTGTGCATGCAACAAGGAGCCAACTTACATTTACTGGAGGAAGGGCAGAGGTGCCACAGAGGCCAGTGCCGGCCCTGCCCATCCTCCTGGATATGGAGGACATGAGAGATTTGGGTAGTCAAAGGTCACACGGGCTCTCAGAGGGCCTGTGCTCTCCCTACTCGGCTCACACACGGCCCTCCCACCTCACCCCACCCTGTACCCTCTGTAGCCCTCCCTCGTATGGCCCACTGTTCCCCTCACACAGACCTGTCCCCGCTACTCCCGCTGTCCCTGACCTCAGCTGCCCTCCATCCACACGTGTCTGAGGAGACCCAGCACGTGCTTGGGGACCATGCAGGACGGAGCAGAGGTGGGCCCTGTGTCTGCCTCTGTGGGACAGACTCATGGTGGCCTCTGGGCCTGTTCTTTTAAGACTCGGCTTTATCTCCACGGCCCTGCGGCCTCCCCGTCCCCCAGATGTCACTCTCCCTCTGTTCTGGGCCCACTGTCAGCACATCTGCCTCCTCCCGTGGCCCTGCGCTGCGAGAGGCCCCCGTAGTCGCTCCTCTGTGTTCCCGCATCTCCCCCGATGCCTAGAACAGGGCCAGCTGGCCGTTCCGGGTCTGGAAAACGATGGCAGGAAGCGCCCTACCCAGCGGGGCTGCCTCCTGCTGTCCCCTGGCGCCCACTGGGTGGTTGGGCATTGCCGTGCTTGCTGGCCCACCCTTGGAGATCACGCTCACACACGTACACATGCAGAGCACATGCACACGTGCGCGTGCACACGCACACACACACAGGCACGCACACACATACACAGGCACACACGCACACCCTCACGTGACAGGGGCTCAGGTGTGGCTGGAACAATACCTCTGGGAGGGAGGGGCCCTCGGTCCCCGGGGGCAGGGGGCCAGGTAGCTGGCCTGGGGACATGGCCACTGACACTTGGCTGGCAGGAGACAGGCAGCCCAGCTGAGCCCTGAGCTCTGCCTCCCGGGCCCTGCGGGGTTCGTGCTCTGTACTTGGGGGCGCGGGTGGCTCACCTGCACGCCATCTGAGCCGCAGACACGCGCCCGCCCTGCGGCAGACCGAGGAGCTGAGGGAGGTTAATTAAGCGCTAGACTTTCTATTACCCGGACGGTGGAATATTCCATAAAATCGCGTTAAAGGGGACCCGAGTGCGCTGGCCGCGCGAGGCTGGCTGTGAGCACTGGGGGCCCTGCCCACGCGGCGGACGAGCCAGGCTGCGAAGTCGGGGAGGGGGGGTTATTGCCCACCGTCTGATGGAGTGATGGAGTCATCACGATCAAATACCTTTAGAACCAGAGCATTAGAACCAGAGGTGACTTGATTCCGCGGTAAAACAGCCTTCTTTCCCGGGGCTTATTTAGAGCTCGTGTGCCGCCTCCCCTGTAGAATAGTGTTCGCGAAGCCACAGTTTCAGGTGCCGCCCTGCCCCACCCCCGCAGGTAGGGGTGGCTGGCGTGGGCGCGGGACGCCCCTCAGGCCCGCAGGCACCTTCCTGCTGGACGTGTTGGAGGGGCCGAGGGCTGGAGGGTGCGCGGGGGCCGGCGGCGCGGCTGTCTGCTCGTCCACTCGGCACATTTGTGCCCGGGCTGACCCCGTGCCAGGCCCCGGGCAAGCAGCGAGTGGAGGCCAGGCAGGGTCCAGGTAGCTGAGGTGTGGGCTGGGAGACAATAGGGACCCCCCTGCCCAGGTAGGCCCAGGGGGTGGCAGGAGGGCGGGTCAGCGGTCCTGGGAGGCGACGGCGGGAGTTGGGACTGAGTTTCTGAAGTCGGAAGAGGCTGCAAGTGGGGAGGCCGGTGCTGGGGGGGCGGGAGCTCGGACAAGCCTTAGGAGAGAGGCAGCCTGTGGTGGGAGGGCCCACGGGCCGGAGCAGCTGGGCAGGAAGGGCTGGAGGGACTCCGGGCTGGGGCTGAGGACCCGGGAGAGGCAGCGGGAAGGCCCTCTCTCTCCTGTCGCAGGACCCCGGCCCGTGACCGCCCGAGGGGCCCGTGGGGGCTGTGCCTCAGTGCCTCCCCCAGCAGTGGCCCAGCTCCCTGCTTCCAAGAAACAGTGTACCCCATTCCATTAGCCGGGGACACCCACACTGAAGGCAGAGGAGGCCTCCCGTGGCCTCATGCAGCCCGGCCATCTGGCTGGGAACCTCGGGGAAGCAGGGCTCTGATTCCGGAGGCCTGGGCAGCCCAGGGTCTGCACTGCCAGACGTACGTGGTGCTGCTGGTGGTGCCGGATGAGACAGTGGAATGGAGCACTCTGGCCAAGGCAGCTGGCTGAGCCGCTGGCCCCTAGGGCTGCCGGCGGGGGGACCTGGGTGGCTGCAGTGCCCCCTCCCCCAGAGCCACCTGCCATGGCCCTGGGGTGCAGGGTCACCAGGTCCCGTCCATACCTGGCGCGTGAAGCTTGGCGAGCCCTGACTCTGGCCGACCCCTCCTCCTGCAGACGAGGACATCATGCCCAGTTGGGTCAAGGCCCCGGGGACACAGTGAGGCAGGACCTCCCGCCCACAGGACCCAAGTGCCTGTTAGGGGCCGGGGTCCAGGCGGGGGCTGGGGTGGGTGGTCTAGGGTGTCAGCATGGGAGCTCCTCGGCGTTTACCGGGGGAAACCTGCACTCTGCCCGCTGAGTTATGCTTCCATTTTGGCTCTGAGGGAGATGAGCCGCGCGGGCCCCGGCGTCAGAGGATCATGCATTTCTTTTTTTTTTTGCGGTACGCGGGCCTCTCACTGTTGTGGCCTCTCCCGCTGCAGAGCACAGGCTCCGGACGTGCAGGCTCAGCGGCCATGGCTCACGGGCGCAGCGGCTCCGCGGCACGTGGGATCTTCCTGGACCGGGGCACGAACCCGTGTCCCCTGCATCGGCAGGCGGACCCTCAACAACTGCGCCACCAGGGAAGCCCAGAGGATCACGCATTTTAATCTGGGCCGTGTCCCGGGAGGGCGCGAGGACTTAGGAGCCCGTGTGATGGATTTCTCGCATCGTATCAGCAAGCCCTCTCGCCTCCGCCAAGGGGGTGTTCCTCAGCCCCGCATCCTGCCTCCCCGTCATCCCGGGGGGCTCTTAAAAGTGGGAATATTTGGACTCCAGGCAACTTGGGGAGAAGGCAGGAAACAGAACCAGGGAGATGGAGTGAGCGCGTGTGCCCCTCCCTGGAGCTGGGGCGCTGGCCTCCCCTGACCAACAGCCCCCTGTTCCCTCCTCAGGCCCAGAGGCCCCTCCTGCCCTGCAGCCTGCGGCAGGGGCGCCCCCCTGCGTACCCGAGGCCCAGGTGGCCTGGCTGCTCACCACCGATCCCACCTCGGGGCCTTTTGCGCCTCCTCCCGGCCCGGGCCCCCACCCCCCAGCTCCTGCCGCAAGTTGCCTTGCCGGGACCCCTGGGGGGGTCTGGCCCTGCCACGTCCCCTGCGTCCCTGTGGGCCCCTCTCTGGAGCCTGCATCTTGATGAGTCTTGCTTGGCAGGCGCTCCAGGGGGCAAGGCCCTCCGCCCATTGCTGTACACGCCGGCCCCGCAGCCCTGGCTCCGAGGAGGGTCTGCGGTGCGTGTGGGCTGCTGAAGGGCTGCGTGGATAAATGACTTTGTGTGGGAGCCCGTCTGCCTGCAATTGGAGCTAAAGAAAAGGCAACGGAGGAGGGGGAGACCCTCACAGTGCAATTAATTCACTGTTTCTCCCTGTGAACAACCCCTGGCCCCCGTGCAGCCCGGCCGCAGACTTTCCAACGGGCACAGAAGAAGCTGAGATTGAGGGCATCCTCTGCCCCTCTGACTTGGAAGCCCGGTCCCTCCCCGAAACCCACCTCCAGCCTGTCCTGAATAGAGAGGCAGGTCGGCCCCTTTCGGATCCTAGGGGGACGCGCGCGTTCCGAGAGATGGCTGTTTGGGTGGATCGCCTTCTGCCGCGGTCAGGGGTTCACAGGCGACTCAGGGAGAGAATGTGCCTGTTCTCTCCACTGGGAATCCCTGGAGCCCGAGGCCTCCCAGGCAGTGCTCACCTGTGCACACCAGCTCTCACACCCCTCCCACACCCGCCATGATGCCTGGTCCAAGCCCCACTGTTCCTGTCACGCGGACCCCTGTGAGGGTGGGTGGCCCCGGGCCGGGGCCCAGGGAGGGAAGGCTGCAAATTCTGTGCTGTGGGCCAGCCAGCGGGGCCCGATGTGGGCTGGGGTGTGTGCCTGGGTGTCCCGCCTGCCTGGCCTCCCCTCTCACCTGGAGGATGGGCAGCAAAGAGCATCTCTGCCTCCCCTGGGGAAGGAGAGGGTGGTGCTCCTGCCAGCTGTGGTGGACGCTGGGGGGCCCTGCTGGGCCTTCATGCTTGTCCCTGTCCCCAGGGCTGGTCCCCCACCCTCTGGAGAAGCTGGTGAAGGACGTCGTGTGGGCACCGGGCAGAGCCTGCAGCCTGAGTAGGGAAGGGGCAGAAAGGCAAGCGTCCCCCTCGGAGATAGACGTGGCCAGCATTTCCCAGGCCGCCGGCCAGGAGGGGCACACAGGGGCCAGGTCCCCTGCGCCCTGCATTGCGTGGTGACAGACCCTCCCATCTCTCCCCAGGCTGAGGGGTACCTCCCGGGGACAGGCTTCCACTGACCTGTGGGGCGAGAGGTGACTCGGCGGCCCCACCAGGGCACCCCACAGCCATGGGGAGCTGGACCCCCTTGGATGTGACTAGGAAGCTCCAGTGACTGGGTGCCTTTGGATGTGACTAGGAAGCTCTGGTGACTGTGGGTGCCTCACCCAAGCCCAGGGGCTGCCCCTAGCCTGGAGTTGCAGCTTCAGCTGGTGGGCCTGGGGCTCCAGGGACAAGCGAACACTCAGGTCACACTCAGGCGAGTTGTCGAGCTGGACTCCAACCCAGAGAGACTGACCACTCCAGGGCCCCAGACGGGGAACCCGGGGCCTGAGACGGGGTGACCCGTAGGTCCCACTGAGTGATGAGCTGGATCCGGGTCTCGAGCTCTGCACACTCCCTGTGGCCCTGGCCTGAGGAATTGCACAGTGTCCTGGGTGCACGGTGGTCGCACAGGCTCTCAGGGTGGGACCTGCAGCAGGACCTGGCAACCAGCTGCTGGGAGCCTCAGACGCCCGGTCCTGCTAAAGGGTCTGCCCGGCTTTGCCCTGTGCTGGCCGGGCAGGCGCAGCTGCGAGTTATCCAGGCAAAGCTGAAGGGGACGGTGGAGCGGGGGCCACTTGGGCCTGGACACCGTCGTGCACGCCAACGACACGGCCCCCCACCTCCTAGGCGCTCGCCCTCGCTGCCCCAGGGACTGTGTGGAAAACACTGGGTGTTAATAAATAACTTTGGGGTCACAAAACACCGTCTTTATCACTATGATGGGCAACAAAAGCAATGAGGTGGAGGGGCCAGCCGCCGGGTGTGAAATGGCTCGTAAACGGCCCTCCCGTCGGTGCCGCGCTGGGCGCCAGACGCCGAGGTTTAAGACCCACGCTGATTAGAATTTTTTATAAGTTTTTTTTACACGAGTAATAACAGCTCTTTCGAGACAATAACACGGCACAGGAAGGATTTTGAAGATCCTGAGGAATGAGAATTTGATTAGCAATCAGGACGGGCCCGCTCCGCCTGGGGCAGCTCTAATTTCATGCATTTATGTTCTTTTTATTGTCTTTCCCTCGGGAGACAGAGCTCCTTCTGGTGAGCAAAACCCCTTTTCCAGACCGAGGGCATCCCTCCCCAGCCAGGACCGGGGCTGGAGCTGCCTGGACGCCGGGCTGCGCTCTGGGAGTCCGGGCCAGGACAGCTGGCCGGCCGCAGGTGGCCGCGGGGGTGGGCCGACCGGCCACCAGGTGGCGGTGGAGGACGGACCGGGAGGCTGGACCGGGAGGCTGGGCGCGTCCCAGCTGGTCTTGGGGGTGAGGCGGGGCTTAGCAGGACTGGGCCCCACCCGGAGGGGCCCTTCCACGCCACCCTAAGGCCTAGCCGACTAGATACCTGGGGAACCAATGAGGGCAGTGCATTTCCCAAAGTCAGGGCCCGCCAGGGGTGCACTTTCCAGCTGGGTGAGGACACCCCGCACTCACAGGCCCCGACAGTGTGCCTGGGGCCTGAGACGCCCTGGGGAGTCACAGCCTGGGTGGGGGCACACCCTTCTCAGGACCACCGTGCTCCTCGGCTGGCCCAGCTCGGTGGACCCCAGGAGCCCTCTGCTCACATCTGAGTAGCCTGACCCGGCCGTGCTGGAGGGAGTGGGGTGCACGCAGGGGCCCCACCGGCCAGGGCAGGGGGCTCCTGGCCTGTGGGCGCCTGGCCATTGGCTCTCAGGGATCACAGCCACGCACATCTCTCTTTGCCGTGTGGGGAGCCAGACTGCATCCTGGGAGAGGGTCTGGGCTCCGTCCTCACCGTCACACCCTGGGCAGCACGGTGGGTGCTGGGTCATGGGGCCGCCGACCGCCCTGGGACCCCTGTCCAGCCCTCCCGAGAGCGCTGGCAATGGGTGGGAAGCGTCGGGTTCTCCTGTTTCCCCTGCCTGAACAGGAAGAAAAGGAAGGTGGTGAGTGGCCCGGGGGGCCCTTCTGAGAATAGGCTCTGGGGCCGGGGGGTGGCAGCAGGGCTCTGGGAGTCTGCGCTGAGCGAGTGGGTGAGGGTGGCAGTGGTGGGACAGGCGTGGAGGGTCTCCTGTTTCCCCTGCTGGGGTGGGGGCAGTCTGGGAAAACGTCCCAAGGGGGTGTTTAATTCTCTCTTCGCTCCTCCAGGCCGTGGCACGAGGAGACGCCCCGGACGCAGCTCCTCTGCGGCCCCTTCTGTGCTTGCGGCCTGATCCGCCATTAGCACTTGATCCCCTTGGGGAAAGCCTCCTCGTGGTGGGCAAGCAGACCCGGAGGGAGGAAACCATCCGTCCAGACCCCATAGGCGGGGCCCCATGCTGGTAGGCTGCAAGCCAGTGATGTCTGGGCTGTGCGGCGGCCTCAGCGGAGCGGGGAGGTCCTGACCGCCGGCCTGGCTCCGGCAGCTCGCCTCCCTCCACATGCTGCCCCGGGTGACGGGCCGCCGCGCCCCCGGACCTGCCTCAGTTCACTTTCTCGCACCCCACCCAGGATCCTGCATGACCACGCTCGCTGCGCGTGAGCGTGGGGAATTCTGAAAAATTACCTGCCACCGGCGCTTAGTTAAACCCCGGGGTGATTTATGAGTGCGGACAGTTTTAAGGCCACCGCCGAGCAGGTAGTTAGCCAGACTGCTGAACTGACAGTTTCCAAAGTGAGTGCAAAGGCGGGCCGGGCCGCCAGCTCCGAGGGCCGTGCTCTCCGCGCCCGCCCGGGGCCTCGCCCAGGGGACACTTACCGTGCCTTTGCAGAGAAAGCCCGGGCTGTCCTGTCTGACCTCAGGCTGCTCTGGGAGGGCACGGGGCGGGGGGGGGGGGTGGCTAGTGGGCCTCGGGAGCCCCAGGAAGGGTGGGGAGCTGAGGAGTGACCCTAAGGTCCCTCTCAGGCTGGAGGGCTGGGGAGGGTGGGGGACGAAGGGGGCTGGGGTGAAGAGGGGCCCCAGGGAAGCCTTTGGGTGTGTCCCAGGACAGGGCTAGGGACAGGTGGCTGGGTGGGGCGGGGGGAGGGCTGCAGGTCCACAGTCAGGCCCTGCACCCAGGACTAGGCACGTCCTGAGCCCCGGGAGGGAGGTGAGGTAGGGGCTGGAGGCCTCACGCTGCCCGGAGGGAGCGGCGCCCCGCCCCTGGGACCAGCCCTGCCGCCCTCCCTGCGCTCCTGCTTCCCCGCGAGGCCGGACGTTGCAACACGGATATGTTGGGACACGGATATGGAATCTCCTGCCTTTTAACCCGTCGGTGCCCAGTTAAGACGTGGCAGACCTCACCGTGGGCCACAGTGCACCCAGCACACAAGCTCGGGGGCTGGGCCATGGCACAGGGAGGGAAGAGAGGTGTGTGGGTTTGGGCCCTACTACGGGGAAGACAGGCCGTGGGCTGCTGGGAGGGGGACGCGGGGCTGGGGAGGGGCCACCCTGCACCCCTGCACCCCTGCACCTGCATGAACCAGCCTCGCTTGCCTGGCCCAGCTCGTCCTTGTCCCAGCCCTGAGGGCAGCCCTGTGCAGCCTGGCCGCCAGCTCGCGGGGACACCCTGATCGAGTCCCCCTTCCTCTCTTGGCCACAGCTTCTCCATGAGGAGTGGACCCCGCGGGTCGGGTCCCTGCCCTGGAGCCACGAGGTGGTGCCGCGGCCGGGGCTTCCAGGGCTTCTGCGTGGCCACGTGCACGAGTGAGTGTGCACACGTGTGTGTGTGTGTGCGCGCTTCTGTGTATATGGTATGCCTGCACGTGTAGGCATGTGTATGCGTGTGTCAGGGGTGTGCGTGCACATGTGCGTGGGCATGTACGCACACGTGTGCATGTGCGCTGGAGAGCCGGGCCTGCTTTCAGAGCTCCCCAGGTCCCGGGGGAAGCGTGGGGTCCAGCAGTCGACAGCAGCTGCCCTGTCCTTTTTGGTCCCCTGCATGTGGGCTTCATTGGGTGGAACATTTGTGAGAGATGTTCAGAGCTGATGTCCAGCGCTGTCTAAACCACGGGAGCTCACGGGGCAGGGCAGGGGAGGCAGAGCAGGGGCTTGAGGGGCCGGGCCGGGGGCGGCCTGGGTCCTGGAGCAGGTGGCCCAGGTGCCTTGGTGCCTGGCGGGTCCTTTCTGCCCCAGGTCTCTGCCTCGCCTCCCATCAAGGGCAGGCTGGGCTGGCGGCAGCTGAGGCCTCCAGCTCTGAGGTTCAGTGATTCTGGGATTTTCGAGTGAGGGCCCTGGACTGGAGACCCCACCCCAGCACAGGAGGGTGCTCCTTCCGAGACCTGTCGGCTGCCTGAGCTCCGGCCTGGTTGTGTGTCCCTTACGCCTAGTCACTTGGTGTCATCTGTTCCGAGGCACCAGCCCACGCCGACCCGGCACCGCACAGGCCGAGTGTCCCCTCTGGGTTGGATGCCTGGGCTCAGGGGCTGAGGGATGAGAGCCTGTGCAGGGACTGGTGAGGCTGGAGCCCGGTCAGTGTGAGGGAAGGAAGGAATCAGTGGACGCTGGGTGGTCAGGAGGGAAAGGGGGCAGGCGGGGTGGCTGACGGTGGGCCCCAGGGGATGGCTGGCACTGGCTGGCACCGGCAATACCGACCCCCCAGGCGGCCGAGTCTGGGACAGGAGGAGGGTGCAGGGTCTGCCCCCGCACAGGCACTCCCCCTGCCCAGTGTGACCCGGGGACAAGCAGGGACCCTGGGAGAGAGACCGGATGTGACAGGTCCGCGGTCAGTCAGGTGGGGGCACCTGCCGGGGGCTGAGGGGGGAGCTTGCACGGTGGTCCCAAGGCCTGAGGTGCCTGGGTGCTGGGACAGCAGGGGGCACAAATGCTGGCCCCCCCAGCACAGAGTGAGGCTGTGGTTCACCGTGCAAACCTGCCGCTAGTGAATATTTAACAAGGCCTAACAAAAGCGCATGCATAATTAACCAGGCAGGCTCGGAGGAGCCGAGTAATTTGTCTTCTTAAAGGGGGTTTGGTAATTTGTTAAGCTGTTTTGAAATCTGCAGTCTAGCTGTGGGAGCCGTTCTGATTTCTAAATTAATTTGCGTGATTTAGAAAGTGGGAGCATCACGCCCGCCTCCTGGTTCTGGAGGGGCCCTGGCGCGGGGTGGGGGGCCTCCACTGGCGCTGGTTCCGAGGTTTGTTCTGTGTTTCTCAGTTGATCAATTGATCAACTTCTTCATTCACGGAGCCTCCGCTACCTCTGGGTTTTGATGTGCAGGACGCGGAGGCCCTCCCCCACCTGCCCTGCTCCCAGGTGAGGTGCGCGATGTGATCTAGTTGGCTGTGGAGGCTCCGTGTCCTCAGAGGCCGGCCCTACCACCGGCTCAGCACCCTCGGGGTCTGGTGGCGGGTGAGCCTGTCTGGGAGGCCTGGAGGCACTGGGCCGCCCCGGCACTGCCCTCGGCCAGCCTCTGAGGTCAGCTGACGACCTGCCGTTCAAGGACCGGACTCCCAGGGTGACTTAGGGGTCCCCCGGGCAACCACGGTTCCTCCATGGTTTCCAGCCCTGGGTCCCTGGACCACTGTGAATGCTGGAGGAGCCCCCGAACCCACAGGGTGTGAGCACCCTGCTGGCGCTGAGCCCCGTCCTTGGAGGCCGTGTCACTGTCCCGTCAGGTGGCTGCAGGATCGGGGGCGATCAGGCTCGGTCCGTGCGTTCCTGCACCTCGTTGGCTGGACGGGAGGTCTTCGGTCAGCAGCAGAGCTGTGTGGACGGCCAGGTGGTGGGTAGAGACAGTGGTTTGCGCAGAAGCCTGGGGGCCAGGGAAGACCAGTTGGTGTCTGTGTTGTCTCTTCCCGTTAGGGCTGCAGGTTGGACAGGGCGGGACAGGCACGTCAGGGCTCTGGGAGGAGAACCCTGGTCCTCTTCTCCCCCAAAGCCCTCAATGCCCCCAGAGCTCTGCCCTCCTTGCCGCCCCACCTACCCCCTAGGCCAGAGCCCACCCACCAGTGATGCCCCGGGGGTTCCCAGCTGCCGCAGCCTTTGGCTCTCTTTCCACCAATGGTGCATTTTTCAAGCTCAGAGCTGGTCTGAAGCAGCCTGGTGGGTCCTGGAGGTGGAGGTGAGAGGAAGGCCTGAGCTTGGGTCGGACCGGCCTGGCTGAGGCAGGCCCACGACCGTGCCACCAGCCAGGTTTGGGTGGAATTTAAGGCAGAGCTGTGATTTCAGGGAAGACAGTAAGTGCTCAATAAATGTTGCTCCCCAGGAAAGGAGCAGAGGCTATGGCGGGTCATGCTTTGTGACGTCCCTCCCCTGGGCCTTGAGGGGCATCCTGCCCTTGCTGTACAGGTGGGCAACGGAGGCTTAGGCCTGCAAGGCCGCATCCTGGTCCCTGTGTCAAGCAGGGCCTCATGCCCCTCTGATCTGGGGGAAATCCCCACCTGGCGACCTCCCCCCCCAACCCTGGCAAGCCCCGGTGGTCTCTGCCTGAGGCAGGGGCGCTTCCCCAAGGCCACCACGCCTCTGGCTCGTCTTTGTCCCACCAGTGAGGCCTCAGCAGCTCTCTCCACGGCTGGGCGAGTCCTGAAATTCTCTTTCCATTAAAAATAAATGCCGCATTTTATCTGCCTGAAGTGGCTCCGCTCTCATTGCCTTTTCCGCGCCGCTGTATGTGGAGAACTATAAAATCATAACACAGCGATTAATCCCCTGTATCTGCTCGCACCTAACTTTTATGAAAAGTATCCTGTGCTCCAGCTGCCTTGTAAATTAGAGTGAGGTTGAGAGGACCCCAGCTGGACTAGCTGGGACGGAGAGCGTCTTGAGACGGGGAGAGGTCGTCGCTGGCCGGCCGGGTGGGCGCACGGGCAGCCCGAGAGGAACCTTGTTCTGCTGCGTGGCCGCCTCCTGCCGGTGCGGGCTTCCTGGCCCGGGACGGACTCAGGCGGGCCTCAGGTGGGCCAGGGTCACTGGACGTCTCGGTGCCCGGCTCACCTGCCCACAGGTGCCTGCACTGGGGCGAGCTGCTCTGCAGAGACTTTTCCCCTTTTGAGGAAAGAGCTGGGCGGCGGGGAGTCCAGCCCTCATGGCACGTGGGGCAGGCCTGTGGCTCCCGCCCTGGCAGTCGCAGGCTGAGTCCAGCCCCGGCGGGTGTGCTCACCTGCACTGGGGGCAGGTGGGAGCAGACCCAGAGCTGCCAGGGGACCCCGCCCCCACCTCCCACCATCCAGATGCTCAGGGTCGCCCCCCCCTTGAGAGGCAGAGTGGCCACCACCCTGCGGGCCCCTGGGTACGTGGCACCGCCGACAGAGCCCGCCTGAAGCTGTGGCAGGGACAGGCCCCCGAGGGCACTGCCTGTCCTGAAGCGCTGGCACCGTGGGGACACAATTCCTGGGGAAGGTCCTGCCTGGACTGTCGTAGAGGGACAGGAGATGCCCTGGTGGCTGTGGTGACAGGAGCTGCGTCACCGCGCTGCCACCCACAGTCACAGCCGCGCAGGAACGAGGTCCCAGGGGCTGAGGGCCTTGGCCTGCAGGGGGCGCTGGGGGCAGGGAGGCCTTCGGGGCTGAGCTCTGAGCCGGGGCTGCTGGTCCCCGCAGAGGCCTTTAGGAGGCGGGAATGCGGGAGGCCGGCTGATGGAGGCGCAGGCGGGGAGGCACGGAAGTGACGCGGGGCAGCCACGTGCAGGCACTGGGGCTCCCGGAGGAGCAGGGCAGAGGAGGCCCCTCCTCTGGGGTCTCCCCTCACTGCAGAGGGCCAAGGCGCAGCAGTGGGAGGGCATCGGGGCTGTGGAAGCCACCCGCCTCCAGACTTGGGGACCCCAGGTTGCTCCGGCTCCCAGCAGGGCCCCCACCTGCCCCCATTCTGCCTTCACCTCCAGCTGGCTGACCGGGGACCTTGGGGGCTGCCATGACTTCCCCGGGCCCAGCCGTGGCCCGCCGTCCGCGAGGCTGGGGCTTCTCCTGCCCCCGGGAGCGTCCAGCCCACAGGAGTGGGGCCCTGGGGCGAGGACAGGAGGGGCTGTGACGAGGGAGGGCGCCCTCGCAGGGCGGCGGGCCCGCGCCCAGCAGCGCCCGGGGTGGCAGGGACTGTCTGCAGGCCCGTGCGTGAGCACCCGAAGCAGGGCAGCCCGAGCCCCGGACGCTCGCGCGCTCCCTGCCTCACGGGCCTCGCCCCTCCGGGCTTGTCTCTCACGCCACCTGCAAACCCCAGGTGCCTCTGTAAGCCTCTCTCAACAATACGGACTCTTCAGAGAATAACCGCAGTGTCCGAGCCGTCCCCTGCTGCCCCCAAACCACGGGGAGGTATCGGTTACGTGCGGCTGCGTAACAGCCTCCCCGGCGCTGAACAGCTGGAAGCAACGCTCAGCACCTCACAGCGTGTGCGAGGCGGGAGCCCAGGTGTGGCTCAGCCAGGGGCCGCCGGCTCAGGTCTCACAGGTGCAGCCTGGGGCTGCCGTTGACTGAAGGCTCCACTGGGGAAGGACCCACCTGGGCTCCCTCACCGGCTGTTGGCAGGAGGCCTCCGCTCCGTGTCACCTGGGCCTCTCCACGGGGCTGCCTCGCGACACGGCAGCTGGCTCCCCCAGGGAGGCAGGGGTGGGGGACAGGAGGGGAGGCCACAGGATGGAAGCCAGTCTTTTCTTAACCTAATCTTAGAAGCAACACCCCATCTCTTCTGCAGTGTTTTAGTCCCTGAAAGCGTGAGAGTTAGTCCAGCCCAGCCCAAGGGGGCGACCACACGGGGTCGTAATGACCAGGAGCCCGTCGCGGCTGGGTGAGCCTCTCTCGTCCGCCTAAGGCCTGTCGAGGTGCTCACGCGCACCAGCCCACCGCCACCGAGCGGTGGAGCCCACCTCCCTCCCTGGACAGGGCGGGTCTCGTTGGGTCTCCCCAGCTGACCAGACGTCGGGGACGTGACCCTGTGTGACTTGCCAGGCGCGGCTGTAAAGCTTGGCTCTCTGGGGCAGCCCCTGGGAACGTGGCCGCCATGCCTTGACGAAGCCCGGGCCGCACGGGAGGCCCCGTGTAGAGCCCTGGCCACGTGAGGGAGGCAGCCTCGACATCTCCAGCCTCAGGCACCGTCGCCGCAGCTGCGCCAGTGACCCCTTACGCCTCGTGCCAGGACCCCCTCTCCCGTGCCTGGGGCTCCTCCCCACGCCTGGCACCGTCAGATCCCCTCTCCGAGTCCAGACTCCTCGGGAAATTAGCCTCCAGACACAGGAACTGGCCCCAGACCCGCTTCTCCGCCCACTCGGCCACCTGTACTGGGACCAGTGGCTCCGCTGAGGCCCCTGTAAAGTGGATGCTTGAGTTCGCCTCATTGCACAACTTGAGGTTACGTAGCCTGGGGTAAGTGGAGAAGCGTTGCGGGAGAACCCCTCTGCCCCTCTTTACCACTTGCCTCCCGCCCCAGCCTGCTCTTTGGACCCTGTCCTGCTGGTGGACCCTCACGCTGGTGCCCACAGTGGCCGGTCCCCACGGCTCCCGTTCAGGGCCGAGGGCAGGGGGAGCAGAGGCGTTTGGGGTCCCTCTAAACTGCAGCTTCATGGGGCCCCCTGTGAACCCACTGAGGTCCCACACTCCCTGCAGAGCCCCGCCAGATAGTGAGCGGAGAGGCCCTGCTTCTCCAGGACAGGCAGGGACATAAAAACCGACTCCCCGCGGAAACGCAGCCTTTAGCCGACATTCCACTTTTATGAACAGTTTTATTACAAAGTAGATGTCCCACCGCAGTTCCGTCAGCTGACCTCTCGGAGGCTCCACATGGCTCGTGCGCGGCCCTGCTTGTCAGCGTGGGGACTGCTAACTGGAGGGGATGTAGGGGCTCAGCCCCTTCCCCACTGCCCTGTCTAGTGTCTCAAGGGCTCCCTTCCCCTGCTGTGACCGGCTGGGCAGTGACAGGCCTAGTAACACCTGCCGGGACCTCGCAGGGGGGCCGCAGCGGGGCCTTCCCCTGGGCTGGGCTGGCCTGGACAACCTCAGAGGCTCTGCTGGCCCGAGCACCCTCGAGAGCCACTCAGGCTCATCCCCAGGGGAGCGTCGCCGCGTGTGGCTTCAAAGACCCCGCTGGGCGCAGAGCCCCGGATGTGAGCGGGGAAGGGGCTGGGGCCTCGTATGCGTCAGAGGGAAGCAGGGGTGCCTGGCAGCCCTCCAGACCCTGAACCACCCACCTTCGGACTGGTCTGGGAGGTTTCGCCTGGCGCTGGGAGAAGTGTCTCCCATCAGGTGGATGGACCTTCCCGATCCCCAGAAGGGCACCCTGGGGACCCCTGCTGGACTCCCTGCTGGACGGGGAGGGCAGGGGTATGGCGCTTTCTTCTGAGGGCGCGAGGGGCTGTGGGATGGGGGATGGGCATTCGTTCTCACCATGAAAGGATGGCTGTGATTTTGACCCTGACCCTGACTGGGGGAAACCAGCTGCAGTCTGGAGTGAAGCCCCCTACTCTTCTGACACTGCCCCCCACACTCCACCATGGCCTCGGGAAGCAACCTCCTGGAGTAACAGCCTGAGGACCCCAGGGCCTTGACATCTACAAGAGAGGATGTGTACCTGAGCCTTGACCAGTCCCCAAAGTAGACAGATTCCAAAGTCTGATTTAGGGTCTCCATGGTGATGCAAGGACTCAACTCTTTCTGTTCGGTCATCCTTAATGTGGCTTTTGCCCTTCGGCTAATAGCCTCGCGGTCACAATATGGCTGCTCCACCTCCAGTATCACATCTGTGTTCCAGCAGGAAGCGGGGGCAGGACAGAAGACGAAAGAGAGTGAAAAAGGAAGGCAAACCTGATGACTGAGTCTTTCCCCTTCTGTATTACTTTCTGGGAAACCCACCCAGTACTTCTACTAACATCACGTTGGTCCAAACTGTGCTGCCTGGCCCTCTCCAGCTATAAGGGGAACCAAGGAACATTCATGTGGAGGGGGGTGCATTGCTACCTTGGATGGGAAAAGGGCTGTGGGTCCTGACTTCAGAAGGCCAGGTGGATAACGGGAAGGTGATCTTTCGTGTCTGTCCCTTGGGTCAGGAGGACATCCTGTACATCACCTTTATTTTGAAGGTGCGGAAAGTCCTACTCTTTCTTTTAATTCACTCCTTTTAACATAAAAGAACCCCCCACCCACCCCGCGACAGTCAGCTCCCGCCCAGCAGCCTCTGCGTAATTAACACCGGGCCTGAGATGCTGGGCAGTCTGGCTGATTAGTTTTTTTTATTAAAATAATGACGCCTTCCAGGCAATCAGGGGGAATTGCATGAAACTCAGCAGTTTTCACTGCTTATTTATGGTAACATGGAGCAGTGGACAGTCTCATTACCGTCTGTAAGTACCCAGGGTCGTGTCCTTGATGGTGAAATACTGCCTTCCTGGACGGTGGGGCGTGGCCATCCGACTCCTCCGGGACTATAAAAGCCTCTGGAAGTAATTACCATGGACTTTAAGACGGCGCTTGACAATCTCGTTCGGTGCCTTGGATCCTCTTAGGGGCCAGCAGTCCTAGAGGACGCGCTGGGCATGGGCGGGGCCGACCAGAGACGGGGCAGAGCAGGGGGTCCGAGACAGGCGGTGGACCCCTCGGGGCTCCTGGGGGCAAGCAATGGGCGTGGGCCCCGACCGGGGGCAGGACTCGGGGAGCCACGCTGCTGCTGAGGGTGCCTGTGCTGGGGGCCTGCGCTGGGGTCCACGTTCCCGTTCCCCACGACCCAGAGCGCGGGCTGGAGACTGTGCGGGGGGCAGAGGGATGCTGGGGCCCCTTTGGTGTCTCCACAATTCTTGCCTCCCACTGGGGCTCGTGGCAGATTTGGGAGAAGACACTGGCTTTCCTCGCAGAGTGAGCTCGGGGTCAGGAGTGGTGTGTGGGGTAGATGATCAGTCAGGCTTCTCCAGAGACCAGTAGGGGGTGTCTTTTTAGCAAGAGGGTTATTGTGAGGAGTGAGCTCAGGTGGTCCAGAGGCCCCGGGAACTGCAGTTCACAGCCTGGGGACCAGGAACCAGTGGTGTGGATGGAAGGCTGAGGTCTGAGAGCTGTACACAGGTCTCAGTCCAGGTCTGAAGGCCAGAGAATGGGAGGCCCGAGGGCAGGGGGCCGCGGTCCCAGCCCCGCAGTCAGACGGGGGGTGAGGGCTCCCCCTCGGCTTTGGGCCGTACTCTGGCCTCCAGGACCGGACGAGGCCGACCGCACTCAGGCCGCCCTCAGATTCAAACGCTGAGCTCACCCAGAAACACCTCACACACCCAGAAAAATGTCGTACCAGGTACCCCGACCTCCCAGGCCAGTCAGGTGACATGAAATTAGCCACCACGGAGACCCTGATGGGCGACCAGACGAAAGCCCGTGATGGGGGAGGGGCTGGAGACAGAATGGCTGTCCATCCGCGATGGGAAAGATCGCGTGACCAGCCTGCCCCAGGCAGCCGGCAGTGTCCCATGGGTGGTCGTGGCTGCAGTGGGTGCCCGAGACCCCTGTAAACTGGGCCCTATTATCTGGTGGTGTCTCCCGCAGCTTGGGAGCCACAGATGAAGCCATGAGTGTAGCGCTGGACACCTGAGGGAGACACACCGCACCTACCTGGTGATGGAGCAGTATGGACCCAGCCAGCCTGTGGTCCAGACACACCCGTTCACGCTGGGCAGTCTGGCCACCTGAGCACTCGGTGTTCCACTGTCCGGCGTCCTCAGCCCACCTGGCCCAAGCCAGGAGCTGTTTCTCGAAGTGAGGATGGTTACCTGTTGCATGGGGTCCTCTGTTGGGACCCTCCCACTGGGACTGCTGGAGGCAACACGCAGGGTGTTCCTACCTGCCTCCTTCAGGCACCGGGATGCCGCTCGGTCATCAGGGACCTGCTGTAGGGTTTACTCTTTCTTTGTCCCCACTCGGAGCTGGGGGCTTTTCACTGGGGAGTCCTTTCCTCCACGCCCACAAAGGCACCTGAACTCGGTGCGTTTTTCTTAAAGTTCAGGGGCAAAGGAGTCTATCCTGCCAAGTCCCAGGCCACTGGCCCCTCACGTCCCGCCCTCTGCAGGCAAGGCGCCCATGTCCTGCTCCCCTTGTCTGGGTTACTGTGAAACCGTCAAGACTTCCGTGGGCCATACCGTGGCACAGAGGGGCTGCTATGCGCCTGCGAGGCGGTGGTGGGGACACGTTGACGTCCTGGTTCTCTGGAGACGGGCAATAGCTTCCCCAGATCTGCCTGCACGCGGGCACCCGGTGCTTGTAGGGACCTGGGTCTGGAGCAGCAGCTGCGGCTGGGGTCAGCCGGTGACGTTTATGATGCCCACGCCCGTCTCTGGGCTGCACCGGCCGTGCTTGGGCATGAAGTGCTTCTCCAAGCCTTGCTATGACTCCATCTCTCCAATTCCTCCAGGACCCTGGGGACTTTGGGGTTGGCAGGAGGGGGAGCCCCAGATTCCCACTGAGCCCAGGGTGGCAGCTGGCATGGATATCGATAGAGGCTGTTCTAGCTACTCCCTCAGTAAGCCAAGACAGATGCGGGAGGGCAGGGGGAGCCCCTGATGCACCCGGGGGGACACAGGTCAAAGCTCCGTTTACCCCAGGCCCCCTGAAGCCCTCTCTGATTTGGGGACCACAGTGACACTCAAGGTTCCCTCCAAAGTCTCTTCCTGGAGGTCTGTCCTGACTTTCATCAGAGGCCCTCTGAGGCTCCGTGTCCCAAAGCGGACACTGTGACCTGAAGGAACCCGAGTGTGCTTCCAGCCACTATTCCTGTGTCTTCTAAAGTTCAGATGGCTTCCCACGCGGTACCAGCAAGTACTGGGGTTCAGGCTACACCTGAAACCAGGAATTTAGGGATCTAAGTGTGTGTGCTCTCTTTCTCTGAAGCCCCAGTTCTGACGGCGGCCACCCGGCAACTGGGATCATCCCTGCTCTGCGTCCCACCTGGGCTCTTCCTACCAGCTCCCCTCCGGTCTTCCCTGGTAGCTCAGACCGCTCAAAGCCAATACCACATGTGCTGGGCAGGAGCGTTCCCTCCTAAATGATGGTGAGGCTCTCATCGGGGCCAGGAAACCCAGTCCAGCCCACACCATTTCCACGGAGACTTACCCTCACCCCGCGCCTCGTGGGGAGCCATTCAAGCTTCCTGACGTACCAGCATCCAACTGCGGATCATTTAGGCAGAAAAGGAATCCACTGGCTGGACCTCAGGCAGCTCACACAGTTGCCAGGGAGTTTGCAGCACCAGGCTTGGAAAATGACAGGAACCGAAGAGTCTGGGTGACCAGAGGTGGGGTCAGGGGTGCCACCCGCACCGACGCCGTGACTGTCGCCATGTGGGAGATGGCGCTATGTCCCCACACCCTCCCTCTCCCTTGTTTCTCCCCAGCTCACTGAATGCGGGATGGTCTGGAGTTTAGCTCAGCTGCAGCCTCAGACCCACTGTGCTTGGCCAAGCGGCCTGGGAGACCTTGGACTGACCCTGGACCCCCGTCTAAGCACTCGCCCTGGGGAGCAGCCTCAGGGCTAGGAAGCATGAGCTCCGGGGGTGGCTCCCAATAGCCCCACATGACTTACAGCCCCTTGGATCCGACCCCCGTGGGACTCACCAAAATCCCACTCTTTTGGTTTGAACTGACCAGTCCAGCCCCAGCCTGGGAGCTCCAAGGCACTGCCCCCAGGAACCCTGATGAAGGCGCATTCCCAGGTCCCACCTTTCCCTGTGCCACCTGCCTTGCCCTCCCTGCGTGTCCTCACGGGGTGGGCCTGTGTCTCCTCCAGGGCCCATGAGTAGAGAACCTCTCGATCCCATTTCTCTCGTGGTCTGTTGTTGAACTGTGGCTTGCCTCCCAGCACCCGTACTCCACTGCACAGGTGTTAATTTAACAATAGGCAGGATGGCACAGCTGGGGTCACAACAGGTGGAAGGGGGTGACCCCCCAGGGCTGCCTGATGAATCTGAAAGACCTTGTTGATCATTGCATGCTGTTGAACCTTCAATGGCTCCCTATTCCCTGCAGGGTTAAATCTGCTCCCCCAGTGTGGCACCCCAGGGCCCCACGGCCCAAGTCGCCTGCACTTCCAGACGCCTCTCCCGCAGTGGCCCTGCTGAGTGTCCCATGCCTGCCAGGCTGGCTTCTCTCCCACAGTCCCTGCTCGTCCTTCACACGGGCCTTCTCTCCATCACGAGTGCTTCTTCCCTTGGCCCTGGGAACCGGGGAGGGTGGCTCAGGGCCCCTATACCTTCTCGTGCAACCAGGACGCTGCGGCACGAGAGGGGTGCTCCTGTGGTCATGCAGGGCCCCCAGGTGCACCGGGTGTCCTGGGCAGGCTGGGATGGGCGGTCGCCCCCCCTCTTGCTACCACGTGGCAGGTGGCATCATCTTGCTGCCCGTTCCTGGGAGGAAGGACGCCATTCTCTCTGGGTGCTGTGGACAGGGAAGGTGGGGGCAGAGCCTCTGGCCCGTCCGGCCGTCTCCCTGCCTTGGAGCCAAGGGCAGGCCACTCGCACGGCCTGGATAGTCGGGCAGTCCCCGGCGGAGGACTGTGGCCGTGACCCTGGACGTTAGTGCCCCATTCCCCCCTCACCCCCGGAGGAATGTGGCCCGACAGCTACTTGCTTGTTGGACGCAGGAAGCCCAGGAGAGGACCTGGGCCTCAGGGGTCGGCCAAGCCCCCAGGACACCAGCGCGCTCTGACCTCTCCTTGTGTCCCCGTGGCATCAGGGGCCCTGGGGCCTCCCCACACGTCCTCATCCACCTCCATCGCGATCCCGGGGTTCGGGGCTCAGCCTTTGCCTCCTGCTGAGCCCGGCTCCACGAGACCAGTGCCCAGGGCAGCCCAGGGCCTGGCTCAGACTCTCCTCCTCTGTGGGTGCAGGCCCCACCCTCGTTGCCAGGAAACCGCAGACAGTGCCTGGAGAGCTCAGACCTGCTCACCTGGCAACTTTGTTACGCTGTTACTCTGTCTCTGCAGGGGACGGAGCTCCTTGCCTGCCGAGGGGGTCACGCTGGACGTTACCAGTCTGGGGCAGGAGCCCCAATGTGGAGAAAGGGGGGTGAGCGGCAGTGGGGGGGGAGGGCCTGGCTGGGCCCCCGCTGCGAGGTGGTGGTGGTGGGGCTGTTTGAGCTGGGAGCCTTGTCAGATTAGACACCTATTTCCTAGGCTCCCAGGGGAATGGGCAGGCGGGGTGGCCATTTAGGTAAGAGCTGCCTGATAGGATGGGACCAGAAGCTGCCTCCCCTCCCTCGCCCCTTGCAGGGGGTGTGCGCAGAAGCTGGCCCTGGGGCAGGTGGGGAGTGAGCCGTCCATCTGGAGGCGATTCCAGCAGCCCGGGGGTGCCAGGGGCAGGGAGGACTCGTCCACGGTCGCTGGCTGCTGGGCCACTGGCCTCGCTCCCACCAGGGCCCCTAACCCGACCCGAACTCTAACCCCAACCCCACGCGGGGCTGGGTGTTGGCCCCTGCCTGTCCGGCATCACAGCGCCAGGGCAGCTCCTGAGAGCCACCCGGCACCTCTGCCTGCCCCTCGCAGAGGCCGAGCCTCCTCTGGTGGCCAGGAGGTGCCTCTGGGCAGAGGGCCGTGGCCTTGCGGTGGGAAGTGGTAGGGTCTGCCAGAGGGCACAGCGGGGTCGTGGTGAGCCGTGGTGGGCCAGTGACCTTGGACCAGTGGACAAAGGTAACGGCCTGGTGCCTGGAGCCACCACGAGGCTGGGACCTGGGCTTGCAGCTGGGCTGCCATGTGGCCTGGAGACGCTGACCTGAACCAAGAAATGTCACGTTCAAGTCCCCTTGTTTGGGGTCTTTTTTCAGACGCCTACTTACGTTTTAACCACAGTTGATGCTGTGTCAGGAACTTTCTGGATCCGCTGCTCCCAGAGCCCCCATCTCTGGCTTTGCTCTGGATGCTGTCACGGACCGAGAGCTTGCCGTGAATGTCAGGGCCGCCAGAGGGGAAATTACAGCCTGCGTCGGCTGACGCTGAAGTCACATCCCCACCTGTTCCCTCTTCCCCTGGCTCGGTGACGGCCCGGGGAGGGGTCCCGCTCCAGCTGGGAATCATGGGCCTCCGGGGGCTCTCTGGCATTGAGGTGTGCTCCAGCCCGCTGTGCAGCAGCCGCGGGATAAGTCAGAATAAATTAGCATACTAACGAGGGGGAAACGCGCAGGAACCATCTGGAACAAGGCAAGTTGTCATCATCGGAAGAGCCGAGCTGTTTCCAAAGCCATACTTCACGTTTCAGATGCATCTCTCTCCCCCTCCCACAAGCTGGGAGCTGGTTCGGGGCCATCCCAGCCCTGAGGCATTCCTCCGGTGCAAGGAAGGGCCCAACACAGAGGTCACCTCTGAGCTTACAGTCTCACTGTCAAGGGGAGGGTGGCTCCGTGGGGGTGGGCCTGAGGGGTAGGGTGGTGGTGGGGGGACCCTTCCTCCACCCCGGCTGTCTCAACGGGGAGGGTGGTGGCCACAGGTGGGAGGGCAGGGACCTCAGCCCCCAGACTCACGCACTCACAGACAGACATTCATGTACACACGCTCCCGCTCTGTCTGACACACACTCTGTCCCACACAACCCTGCGACTCACGCCGGGCCTGTTGTTCTTAGACCTGGAGTGGCTTCCAGGCAGATGGAGCACCAGCTGTGGGACCTGGGAGCACGGCAGAAACACTCAGGAATCTACCTTTTGAAACGTCTGGCCCTCACCTGGTGCCTGTGTGCAAGAGAAACCCGTTTTGGATCCCGGCTCCGCACTCCCTCTGTGCAGTCGGTCAAGTCCTTCGCCCTCTCCCAGCCTCAGTTTCCCTGTTGGATTAAGGGTGATGGCAGCAAACGTGTGCTCCAGAGCTGGGACTGGGCTCAGCGCCACGCTGCAGGACAGCTCACGGTGGCTAGTACCTGGAGGAGGCCAAACGTATTCTTGACGACTTTAATACAGGCATTCATGGTGGTGAAAAGCATTTGAAGTCGCAGAACATGCTAATCCCCTCTTAGGTGCCGGCTGGGTCAAGTTGCTCCAGGTGTGCAGACGCCAGACCCTGGAAAAATTCAACAGAACATCATTTACGTACCTTGGGCTTTGGGGTTAACAGGTTCAAGACTTTTGCGTGTATATTTCAGTTGTAATTTACTGTGGTATTTCCTATGGTTTTGCTTTATAGATTTCGATGGTAAGTTACTTACTGCCTAAAGGTTAGTCACCCTTATGCCTTTCCTGCCTTTTGAACTGTTTCTCAGACCAAATTACTCTTTATCTTTTTTAGAGCTTTTCAACATTATCTGATATTGATTTTACCAACACTTTTTCTTATTGTTTATGTTTGCCCAACATATTTTTGCTTTCCTTTTCTTTTTAACGTTCAAGTATTTTATGTTAGGTATACTCTGTGTAAAGAGTGCATAACTGTATTGTCTTTAAATAGAGTGTTTATTGTCAAAACAGACATGTTTGTTGATACATCTGTTATTTATGCTGTGTTTTCCTTGTCTCTGGCTTTGGGAGCTGTTTACTCTTTTATTTTTCTCTAGCGTTTTGGAATGCCTAGTTCTTATTTGTATTCTCTTGGTGGTAAATTCCAAGTTTAAAACGTATTTTTAAAACAGCTTTATTGAGGTAACTGACATATAATAAAGTGCACAAAGTGCACAGTTTGAAAGTTTTGACATAAATACATTTGTGAAACCGCCACCGCAACCTAGAAAATGAACGACTCCATTGTACAAGTACCTTCATGTCCTTTCTCCTTCCTGCCTCTCTCCCGGCTCTTCCCTCCCAGGAAACCACTGATGCCGCTTTCTGTCACTCCAGATTAATTTGCATGTTTAGAATTTAAATGGAATAATAAAATATGTACAGGTTTTTTGTCTGGCTTCTTTCTCTCAGAATGCAGTAAGTCCCCTATCTACGAACCTTCAAGTTGTGAACTTTCAAAGATGCAAACGTGCATACGCGCATCCAATCACATAAGTTAATTCGCGTATCTGGCGTACATTGTCACGTGCGTGCACCCTCTACAAGTGGTCGTGCTTTTGTGTACTTTACAGTAGTGTAGAGAGTATAGTAGCCCAGTGTCTTTATTTCAAGCTCAGGATGTCTGGAAGCAAGCACGAAGGCAGTGGTGCTATAGCTGATACTGCTAAGAAGTACCAGCTGTTGTGTGGTAGTTCTGTGTTTTACAAGGTACTGTGTTTTACAAGGTACTGTGCTATAAGATTAAAAATGTTTTCTTTACTTTTTGTGTTTGTTTTTTATGTATTATTTGTGTGAAAATGATTATAAACCTATTACAGTACAGTACTACATAGCCGATTGTGTTAGCTGGGTACCTAGGCTAACTCTGTTGGACTTAACGATCAAATCGGACTTACGAGTGCTCTTTTGGAACGGAGCTCGTTTGTATGTGGGGGACTTACTGTAATTATTTTGTGATTCTTCCCTGTTGTATCATCTATCGACAGGTCATTTCTTCTAATTGCTGCACAGTGTTCCACTGTATGGGTAAACAAATAATTTATCTCTTCACCTGATGGTACATATTTTAGTTGTTTCCAGGTTTGGACTCTTATAAATAAAGCTGATGTAAGTGTACAGGCATCTGTATGGACATAAGACTTCTTTCCTCTTGGGTACTTAGAAGTGGAGTGTCTGGGTCACACGGCAGGGCTATGTTTACCCACTGTTCTCCAAAGTGCTTGTTCTGTTTCACATTCTCACCAAGAGTGTATCAGAGTTCCAGCACTCGCTAAGGGCAGTCATTTTAGCCATTCTAGGAGGTCTGCAGTGGTATCTCTTCGTGGTTTTAACTTGCATTTTCATGATGAAAAATGATGTTGAGAATCTTTTCATATACTTATTTGTCACTCAGATGTCATCTTTGGCTAAGTATCTGCTCAGATCTCTTGTCTTCCCTCCCTTTTTTTATTGGATTGGGACAAACGAAAACAGAGAGTAAGATGACAGGCTAAAACCTAATCCTATCAACATTCACACTAAATAAAAATGGTCTATACACCCAAATTAAAAGACAGAGATATTCATGGGACTTCCCTGGTGGCGCAGTGGTTAGGAATCCAGCTGCCCATGCAGGGGACACAGGTTCAATCCCTGATCAGGGAAGATCCCACATGCCGTGGAGCAGCTAAGCCTGTACGCCACAACTACTGAGCCTGTGCTCTGGAACCCGTGAGCCACAACTACTGAAGCTCGTGCACCACAACTACTGAAGCCCATGCGCCTACAGCCTGTGCTCTGAAACAAGATTAGCCACCGCAGTGAGAAGCCCGCACACCACAACGAAGAGTAACCCCCGCTCACCGCAACAAGAGGAAGCCCATGCGCAGCAATGAACACCCAACGCAGCCAAAAATAAATAAATAAATAAAAATAAATTTATAAAAAAAGAGAGATGTTCAGGTTGAATAAAAAAGCAAGGGCTTCCCTGGTGGCGCAGTGGTTGAGAGTCCGCCTGCCGATGCAGGGGACGCGGGTTCGTGCGCCGGTCCGGGAAGATCCCACACGCCGCGGAGCGGCTGGGCCCGTGAGCCATGGCCGCTGAGCCTGCGCGTCCAGAGCCTGTGCTCCGCAACGGGAGAGGCCACAACAGTGAGAGGCCTGCGTACCGCAAAAAAAAAAAAAAAAAAAAAGCAAGACGCAAGCATATGCTGCCTATAAGAAACAAACCCTAACTATAAAGGCACAAAAAGTTTAAAGTAAAGGGACGGGAAAGAGATGCACCGCGCTAACGCTAGCTCAGAACACGCTGTGTGGCGCTGCTAAATCGAAGCAGGTTTCTGAACAAGGATTACTGCGACGTGTAAGGAAGGCCGTTTTATAATGACAAGGGTGCAATTTAGGAAGATATAGCAATCCTAAATGTTTATGAACCTAACAATAAAGCTAAAAATACATGAAACAAATACCGATAGAGCTGCAAGGAGAAATCCACAAATCCACAATTATGCTCCTCTCAGTAACTGATAGAACAAACAAGAAGAAGATCATCAAAGACAGACTTGTACACCATCAACCAAGGTGACCTGATTGACGTTTATAGGACGCTCCACACAATATGAATAGAATGCACATGTTCCTCAAGTGCACACAGAACATTTACTAAAACGTCATATTCTGGGCCATAAGTCAAGTCTCAATACATTTAAAAGGATTCAAATCATACGAAGTGTTTTCTCTGACTACAATGGTTTTAAATTAGAAATCAGTAACAAAAAGAACTCTGAAAAGTCTACAAATATTTAAATAAATAACACAATAAATAAATAACACAATAAAAATTTATTTACTCATTGTAAATAAATGAGTCAAGAAATTAAAAGAAAAATTATAAAGTATTTAAGTTTAATTAAAATGAAAACACAACACATCAGAATCTGCTGCATGCTATGAAAACATGAGTAGAGGGAATTTTATAGCTCCAAATATTGGTAATGAGAAAGGTGACATCACTACAGGTTTTACAAACATTAAAAGGATAATGACGACATATGATGAACAACTTTTTGCCAATACATTTGACAACTTAGGTGAAATTAACAATTTCCTCGAAAGACACTGAGCTGAATCAAAAATAAATAGGTAACCTGAATGCTCCTATATCTATTAAAGAAACTGAATTTATAGTTAAGATTCTTCCCACAAAGAAAACTTCAGGCCTAGACTACTTCAGTAGTGAATTCTACCAAACAGTTAAGGAAGAAATCATACCAATTCTACATGAATGTTTTTAGAAAAATGAAAGGGAGAAAATACTTTTTAACTCCTCCTATGAGGCCAGCATTACTATGAGAGCCAAACCAAAAACATTAAAAGAAAATAAAATTACAAACAAATATCCTTCCATAACATAGGCACAAACACTGTAAACAAATTTTAACAAAATGAATCTAACAATATTTTAAAAGGACAGCACAACATGACCTAATGAGATTTAAGTCAGGAATGCAGAGATGGCTAAACATCAGGAAAGCAATTTATCACATTAATAAACAACAACAAAAAATATGGCAAACTCAATAGTTGCAGAAAAATCATATGACAAAAATCCAACATCCTTTACTAATAAGAACTCTGCAAATTAGGAATCGAAGGGAATTTTCTCAACCTGACAAAGGGCATTTACAAAACACACACAGTATCACTACACTTAATGTGAAGAATTGAATGCTCATTCCCTAAGACAGAACAAGACCAAGGTGTTACTCTCAACACTTCTACTCGACATTGTACTGGAAGCTCTAGTCAGAGCAATAAGAAAAAGAAAAAAGGCATTTGGATTGGAAACGGAGAAATGAAACTTTTTACTTGCAGACAACATGATCATCTATGTAAAATACCTAATAGAATCTGCAAAAACACTCTAAGGTTGACCCTTGAACAATGAAGGGTTAGGGGTGCTGATCTGACCCCCCTGCAGAGTGGAAAATTCGTGTATGTCTGTGGCTCCGAATCCACGGATTCAATCAATCACAGATTGAATATTATATATTTAATGAAAAAAGATCTTCATGTAAGTGGACCCATGCAGTTCAGGCCCATGCTGTTCACGGGGCAATTGTAACTAATAAGTGAGTTTAGCAAAGTGGAATGATACAGATTAAGAAACACAAATCAACTGTTTTCTATGTATTAACAGCAATCAGAAATTAAAATAAGCAAAGCCATTTACAATTTAAAAATATGAAATAAATATTTATGGATAAATATAGCAAAATATATGGAAGACCTGTACAGCCAAAACTGCAATTATTGCTAAAACAAATAAGACCTAAATAAATGGATGACTATATTCTGTTATGTCAGAAGACATGTAAGATAACAATTGTCCCCAAATTGTCTATAGATTCAATGCAATCCGAATCAAAATCCCAGGTCTTTTTGTAGGAACTGACAAGCTGATTCTAAAATTTATATGGAAATACAAAGGCCCTAGAATAGGCAAAACAACTTTGAGAAAAAAAGAAAAAAGTTGGAGGATTAATACTATCAGATTTTGACTTATTATAAAGCTACAGTAATCAAAATTATGTGTTATTTACAGTTTGATGTAGTCCCATTTGTTTATTTTCACTTTTGTTTCCCTTACCTGAGGAGACATACCCAAAAAAATGTTGCTAAGACTGATGTCAAAGAGCATACCGCCTATGTTTTCTTCTAGAAGTTTTATGGTTTCAAGTCTTACATTTAAATCTTTAATCCATTTTTGAGTTTAGTTTTGTATAAGGTGTGAGTGAGTAATCTAGTTTGATTCTTTTGCATGTAGCTGTCCAATTTTCCCAACACCATTTCTTGAAGAGACTCTTTCTCCATCGTATATTCTTGCCTCCTTTGTTGTGGATTAACTGACCGTATAAGTGTGGGTTCATTTCTGGGCTCTATATTCTGCTCCATTGGTCTTTGTGTCTGTTTTTGTGCCGGTACCATGCTATTTTGATGACTATAGCTTTGTAGTATAGTTTGAAATCAGGGAGCATGATAACTCCTGTCTTGTTTTTCTTCTTAAAATTGTTTTGGCTATTTGGAGTATTTGGTGTTTCCATACAAATTTTAGAATTATTTTCTCTGGTTTTGGAAAAATGCCATTGGTGTTTTCATAAGGATTGCACTGACAAAACAAAAAGGCCACCTACTGAATGGGAGAAGACAGTTGCAAATAATATATCTGAGAAGGGGTTAATATCCAAAATATACAAAGAACTCATACAACTCAATGTCAAAAAAAAACAACCTAATTAAAAAATGGGCAGAAGACCCAAATAGACATTTTTCCAAAGAAGACAAACAGATGGCCAAAAGGCACATGAAAAGATGCTCAACATCATTAACCATCAGGGAAATGCAAATCAAAACCACAATGAGGTATCACCTCACACCTGTCAGAACGGCTCTCATCCAAAAGACAAAAAATAACAAGTGTTGGTGAGGACGTGGAGAAAAGGGAACTCTCGTGCACTGCTGTGGAATTATTTACAATAACCAAGATGTGGAAACAACCTGAGTGCCCATCCATAAAGGAATGGATAAAGAAGATGTGGTAATAAATACATTTTTTAAAATGTGGTATATACACACAATGGAATATTACTCGGCCATCAACAAGAACGAAATCCTGCCATTTGTGACAACATGGATGGACCTAGAGGGTATTGTGCTAAGTGAAATAAGTCAGACAGAGAAAGACAAATACTGTATGATTTCACTAATATATGGAATCTAGAAAAACAAAACAAAACAGGGAATTCCCTGGTGGTCCAGTGGTTAGGATTCCATGCTTTCACTGCCAAGGGCGTGGATTCAATCCCTGGTCAGGGAACTAAGATCCCACGAGCTGTGCAGCACGGCCAGTAAATAAACAAAACAAATGAACAAACATGACTAAAGAGAAACAGTGTCATAGATTCAGAGAACAAATAGGTGGTTGCCAGAGAGGAAGGGGGTGGAGGGAAGGGAAATAGGTGAGGAAGGTTAAAAGGTGCAAAGTTCCAGTTACAAAATAAATGAGTCACAGGTATGAAATGTAGTGTGTGGGGAATACAGTCAATAATTACGTAATATCTTTGTATCATGACAGATAACAACTAGACTTCTAGTGGTGATCATTTTGAAATATACAGAAATATTGAATCACTATGTTATGAACCAGGAAGTAACACAATGTTATAGGTCAATTATACTTCAAAAACAAACTCATAGAAAAAGAGTTCAGAGTTTTGGTTACCAGAGGTGGGGGGTAAGTGATACAATTTTTTTTTTTTTTTCCTGCGGCACGCGGGCCTCTCACTGTTGTGGCCTCTCCCGTGGCGGAACACAGGCTCCGGACGCGCAGGCTCAGCGGCCATGGCTCACGGGCCCAGCCGCTCTGCGGCATGTGGGATCTTCCCGAATCCGTGTCCCCCGCACTGGCAGGCGGACTCTCAGCCACTGCGCCACCAGGGAAGCCCCATGATACAATTTTTATAAGGCTCCAAACCAAGCAAAATAAAGCAATGTGCATTTAGGGATGCACGTGTGATTGAACTCTACAGCAAAGCAAAAGTGTGGTAAACACTATGTGCAGGATGATAGTTACTTCTCCAGGGGTGTGGGGGTGGGAGGGCAAGGTGATGCGATGAGGGTGCAGTATGCAGGAAGATTTAATGGTATCGGTCATTTTATTTTCTTTCTTTCTTTTTTTTTTTTTTGGTGGTACGCGGGCCTCTCACTGTTGTGGCCTCTCCCGTTGCGGAGCACAGGCTCCGGACGTGCAGGCTCATCAGCCTTGGCTCACAGGCCCAGCCGCTCCACGGCATGTGGGATCTTCCCAGACCGGGGCACCAACCCGTGTCCCCTGCATCGGCAGGCGGACTGTCAACCACTGTGCCACCAGGGAAGCCCTATTTTATTTCTTTTTTCCAGCTTTATTGAGGTGTAACTGATAGAATTGTATATATTTAAAGTGTACGATGTGATGATTTGATAAACATATACATTGTGAAATGATTACTCCAATCAAATTAAGTAGCACACTTATCTCACATAGTTACTATTTTGTGTGTGTGTGTGTGTGTGTGTGTGTGTGTGTGTGGTGAGAACACAACACTCTCTCAGCAACTTTCAAGTATATAACACAGCATTTTCAACTATAGCCATGATGTTGCACATTAGATCCCCGGGACTTATTAATCTTGTAACTAGAAGTTTATATCCTTTAACCAACATCTCTCCATTCCCCCCCACCCACCCCAGCCACCCCACTCAACCCCTGACAACACCCATTCTACTTGCTGTTTCTATGAGTTCTACTTTTTTTTTTTTTTAAGATTCCACATATGAGTGAGATCATATAGTATTTGTCTTTGTCTGGCTTATTTCAGTAAGCATAATATCTTCCAGGTTCATCCATGTTATCACAAACAGCAGGATTTTCTTCTTTTTTATGGCTGAATAATATTCCATGGTGTGTGTGTGTGTATATATATATATATATATATGCACAGAAAACCAGCCCAATTCTGTGGGATTAGGAGAAGGCACAGAAACATGAACATTTCAGAGCATCACACCAGGGAGAACCAACAGAAAGAAGACTCTCAGCACCTGGCCTGGCTTTGCAGAATCAAAAGAAGTCATGCAATCTTAAGAATTCCTTCCAACAGGGAACAAGAAGTGTGGAGTGGGTGAATTCATAGGATGGAAAGCCTCAGAATCCCTGGCCAAGCTGACTGGTGAAGATATTTCTCTCCCAAAGCCAGTCAGTAAGGACTGGAGGGCAGTAAAGATTGCTTCTTCAGATGTGAAGTCAGCAACACAAGACTTTCGAGGAACATGAAAAAAACAAGGAAACATGACACCGTGAAAGGAACACAATAATTTTCCAGCAGCTGACCACCCCAAAATGGAGATCTATTCATTGCCTGACAAAGAATTCAAAACAATTGTTTTAGGGAAACTCAGCGAGCTACAAGAGAACACAGATAACTCAAAGAAATCAGGAAAAGAATATATGAACAAAATGAGGACAGAGAGATAGGAATTATTAAAAAAAAAACCCCAAATTATGGAGTTGAAGAAAACAATGGATAAAATGAAAAATGCAATAGAGAACATCAACAGAAGACTGGACTAAGTGGAAGAAAGAATCTACGAACTCAAAAAGAGGTCATTTGTAACTATCCAATTGCAGGTGTGGGGGGATAATGAAAAGGAGGGAAGAAAACCTATGTGAATTATGGGACACGATTAGATGAACAATATACACATTATGGGAGTCCCAGAGGAAGAAAAGAGAAAGGGCAGAAGGCTTATTTGAAGAAGTAATGGCTGAAAACTTCCCAAATGTAGGGAGAGTCATGGACATCTAGGTACATGAAGCTCACAGGTCCCCAAAGAGATTCAACCCCAGGCAGACTTTGCCGAAACACATTATAATAAAGCTGTCAAAAAATTCAAATACAAGGAATTTTGAAAGCAGCAAAATAAAAGAAACTCATTACATACAAGGGAACCCCCATAATGCGATCAGTGAATTTCTCAGCAGAAACTTCGTAGGCCAGGAGAGTGGAGTGGTATATTCAAAGTGCTGAAAGGAAAGAAACTTCCAACCAAGAAGACTTTACCCAGCAAAGCTATCCTTCAGAATTGAAGGTGAAATAAAGACTTTTCCTGACAAAAGCTGAGGGAGTTCCATACCACTAGACCTGCCTTACAAAAAATGCTAAAGGGAGTTCTACAAGATAAAATGAAAGGACACTAACTAGTAACATGAAAGTATAAAACTCATTGGTAAAGATAAGTATATAGTCAAATTCAAAATATTCTAGTACTGTAAAGGTGGTGTGCAAATCACTTAACTCTAGTAAAAGCGTTGAAAGACAAAAGTATTAAAAATAAATATACCTACCATAATATGTTAATGGATACAAAATATTAAAAGATGTAAACTGTGGCTTCAAAAACATACAACGTGGTGGGGAATAAAAATGTAGAGTTTTTGTACATGGTTGACGTTAAGTTGTTATCATCTTAAAATAGACCGTAATAACTGTAAGATATTTTATGTAAGCTTCACGGTAACCACAAAGCAAAAATCTATAGCAGATACACAAAAGGTACAGAAAGGAATCAAAATTCGCCACTGTGGAAAATTATCAAATCATGAAGGAAAATAGTGAGAGAAGAATAAAAAACTCAAAACAGTCAGAAAACAATGAACAAGATGGCAATAGCAAGTCCTTAGTGCTATCAATAATTATTTTAAGTGTAAATGGATTAAATTCTACAATCAAAAGGCACACAATGGGTGAATGGATTTTCTAAAAACCCAACTATATGCTACCTACAAGAGCCTCAATTCAGCTTCAAGGACACACATAGGCTCAAAGGCAAGGGATGGAAAAAGATTTTCTGTACAAATGAAAACCCAAAAAGAGCTCTACTATTTCAGATAAAATAGACTAAATAAAAAACTGTAACAAGAGAAAAAGAAGGTCATTATATAATGATAAAGCATTCAAGTCATCAAAAGGATAAAACCATTGCAAATATATATGCACCCAACATTGGAGTGCCTAAGTATATTAAGCAAATGCTAACAGACCTGAAGGGAGAAGTAGACGGCAATGTAATAATAGTAGGGAACTTCAATACTCCACTTTCAGCAATGGATAAATGATCCAGACAGAAAATCAAAACAAGACATTGGTCTTGAACTATGGTTCAGGCCAATGGACCTAACGGACATATACAGAACTTTCTATCCAACAGCAAGAGAACACACGTTCTTCTCAGGTGTACACTTACCATTCTCCAGGATAGATCACGCGTTAGGTCATAAAGCAAGTCTTAACAAATTTAAGAAGATTGAGGTCGTATCCAGTATCTTTTCTGACAATCATGGCATGAAACTAGAAATCAATAACAAAAGGAAAGCTGAAAAATTCCTTTTGTTATTGTGACAAATCTGTGACCCGTGGAACGGTCACAGAACCTATGGAATGGGAGAAAATATTTGCAAACCACATCTTTGATAGGAATCTAATACCTAAATATATAAGAAACTATTATAGCTCAATAGAAGAAAAATCCGATTGTTCAATGGGCAAAGGACCTAAGTAGACAATTTTCCAAAGAAAACATACAAATAGCCAACAGGTACATGAAAATGTGCTCAAGATCACTAGTCACCAGGGAAATACAGATGAAAACCACAATGCGATTCCAATTCACACCTGTTAGGACGGCTATTGTCAAAAAGACAAGAAGTAACAGGTGTTGCTGAGAGGATGTGGAGAAAAGGGAACCCTGGAGCACTGTTGGTGGGAATGTACCTTTGTATAGTCATTATGGAAAGCAGTGTGTGGGTTCCTCAAAAAATTCAAAATAGAACTCTTATATGATCCAGCAATCCTATTTCTGTGTATATACTTAAAGTAAATAAAATCAGTATCTCAAAGTGATATTTGCACTCCCATGTTTTTTGCCACATTATTTACAACGGCCAAGACATGGAAACAACTTAAGTGTCTGTCAACTAAAGTGTCTTGCTATGGAGGAGGAGGGCGTGTGAGGTATGTGCAACATCGGGGGTGCTCATGGGCCAGTTGGGGGGTTCTGTAGACAAGGTGTCCCCACGGGCTCACGGGCAGGCTTCCTAATGGAGTCTGTGAAGTGGACAGTGTGATCTGTGCCCATTTGATGAGCTCTGAGTGTTGGCTGTTGTGCTCGCAGCCTCCCACGTCCCCTCAGCTTTGCGGGTCACCTCAGTATTCCGGGTGGATGAGGAAAGTACTGGGCCCCCTGGGCAGCATCTGACGCAGCTGGGGAAGCTGGGCACTCATTCACATGCTCTCACTTTTCCCTGTGGGAGAAATCACTGGCTGAGGGGGTCTCTCTCGGCGCTGAGCTGTACAGCCTTATGGGAGGGGCAGTGCAGGTAAGATCACGCCTTCTTCAACATGTCTATTACAGTACTTTTTTTTCTCCAGCCGTGTGCTGGAACTTCTCCACGTGACTCTCAGGCTCCCACAAAGGTACTGTCATCCATGGGTGACTGTCAGAATTGCTGTTCTGTGGGGAATAATGGTGGGAACCCCCATTGTACGTCTTGCTGACAGCACACCGTAATGAATTTATTTCTCTAATTCTGTCGCCAGAATACATGTGTTAACTTTGGTTCTTTGGGGATGACTTCATTGTCAAGTTCTGTGTGATGGCATCTTCACAATCCATCCGGTGGGGGGAAAAGCCCATGTTTATTTCTTAAGTTGGTTTTTATTTCATGATGGTTATTATCACGGTCTGTAACTTTTATGTGTATTACAAATATTTTGTATGTTAGTATCACACAATAAGACAAAACTTTTAAAGGGGTTTCATGAAGTGAGTGGTCGTATGCTATTGTTAGGACTTATTGGATTTGAAAATAAAACTGTTTCTTATTTTCAGCCTCTCCAGACAGCAAAATACTGTCAAAATACAGAGCTGCTTTAAGGTAAATATCAAATCCAGGACAGCAAGAACATTGTCTCAGGGTAAAAATGAAGACAAGCATATGATCATAAGACCCTTATTTGAGATTTTAGGAGTATTTTAGGATCATTCCTACAGGACCAGTGTTTCCTGACCTCGGTTCTATTGACATTCGGGGCTGGATAATTCGTTTCTGTTTGGAGCTGTGTTGGGCACTGTTGGATGTTTGGCATAATTACCTGGCCTCTGTTCGCTAGAGGACAGCACCCCCATACTTGTGACAACCAAAAGTGTTTCCAGACATTGCCCCATGTTCCCTGGGAAGCAGCAAGGTTACCTCCAGTTGAGAACCACTTCTATAGACCTTTTCCATAAACAGAGTTTTAAACGGTACTGGGGATGACGCTTCACAGCAACCTGTTTCTCAGCCCAGGGTAGAAAAGGGTGTCTCTAAGCTGATACACAGGAAACCCACAAAGTTTATAGAGAAATTATATTAGCTTGGATGGGAAGGGAAACAGAGTTTAAAACCAAGAGAGACCTTTGAGCCCCCAACTTCCTAAGGCAGAAAGTAGGCTGAACAAAACTTCTCAGCTGAAAATATGGGTCATTTATTATGGAAAATGAAGAATGATTCAAAGAATGGAGCCTAATGGAGCTCAAAGATCAAAACCAGAACCACAGAGAATCACTTAAAGGGAACACAACAGGTCCTAATCGAGGAACTGGTACAAGGTACTGGCTGGATTTTAGAGCTGTGATGGCCCGTTTCTGGTTGGTAGTGCAGTGGCAGTTACCCACAACCCCATTTGATATTGGGTGTGGGATCATGGATCACTTGTCTCATGCAGGTCTTCCTAAGGAGAAGCATATTCGAGGGGCTGAGCTGAGGGGTCTCAAGCACACCTGGACCTAATTTCACGATAGGATCTTGGAGCTTGAGCTGATGCCGTAATGCAATGAGACTTTGGGCTCTTGGGTGAGGAGTGAGCATATTTTGCATGTGGGAGGGATAAGAATTGTTGTGCCCAGAGGGCAGGCTGTGTCAGGTTGTAGTTTCCAAAGATAGCTGCAAAAATATTCCCCATCACACAATTCTCTTTTGCAATGTGAGTTTGCCACTTCCCCTGCAGAAATGAAGTACATTTTGGAGCACCTTTGAAACTGGGTGGCCCTGAGGCTGCTTTGTCCAAAAGCACATGGTAGAAGTGACTATGCTAGTTGTTGGTGTAGCCTTTAACTGGCCTCTCAGAACTCACCTGGTAGCTTCCTCTTCCTGCTTCTTGTAAGCTGGCCACCCCGTAAGAAATGTGATTACACGGAGACTCCCTTGCTGCGAGATGCCCAAACCATGGCAGGAGGCTGCCTGTGGACCCTTCGGTCAGCAGCCCCAGCTGAACTCCCAGATTATAGCCAGCTTCCACTCTTGCCATCTTGGATGGCTTCCCAGTTGAGCCTTCAGAGCCCCATTCACCCTCTACTGCAACTGCATCAAAGACCCAAGCAAGAACTGTCCAACTAAACCCTATTTGCCCACAGAATGACAAGAGCTCAGAGTAAAAGGCTGCAAGGGTGAGAGCATGGATATGACAAGACTGGTGCATAGAAGGTGCTCACAGATGGTAGCTGTGGACGTGACTCCTAACGAGAGTGGTTGCTTTTCCTCACCCAGCAAAACTCCCCCCTTCTGGTAACAGGCTTCCAAGTTCCCTTTGGGAATCACCTAACCCCCACCCCCAGCCCATGTTTGCCAGGTGGCTGTTTTGTCCTGGCTCCAGCTTCAGTGGTGGACCCAGCGGATCAGTAAGGTCATTCACTTCCATGGCAACAGGGATTGGATTGTGGTTGGAAATGTGGCTGAAGGCCAGAGAGAACTTCTGGAACTTTGACAGGAACTATTGAGAAAGAACGCGTCACTGTATGGTTGGAATATGGGTTCAGCTGCAGCGACGGAGGCCCTAAATCACCTTGGCTACAATGCCTTAACAGCCAGCTTGTCCTTCTTGGTTTGGTGACTTTGCTCCACAGAGCGTCCAGGAGCCCTGGCCCCTTTATCTTCTTGTTCCACCATCCCTAGGATGTTATTATTGTCCATGTGTCTGAGATAGCTCGCCACCTCATCCAATTTCCAGACGGTGAAGGGGTGAAAAAATGGTGGGAGGCATACTTCCTCCTTTCAGGGTGTGACCTGGGAGTTGCCCACATCATTTCTGTTCACATCCCATTGGCCAGAGCCTTGTCTCATAACCAAACCTAGTGCATCTACCTATCAGTGTTCAGGAAAGAACCCAGGAGCATATTCTAACTGTGGGCGAGTTACAGGGAGCCTCACGTGATAGTGCTGTGCCCAGGGCTAGTAACAACTGAGGACTGTTTTCACCCCTGAGTCTGGAGTGTGAGGGGAGGAAGCAGAACTGGGAAGGAGAAAGTCAGAGGAGAGGGCTGCTGTGAAAGGATGTGAACTCTGGAGAAATGACACAGCCAATGTGAGGCAATGCTGACAAGAGAGAGCTGGGAATAAATAACACAACCAACAGGTTCCTGCCAGAGCTTCTCATTGGCCAGACCTCTCCACCTAACCCCCACCCAGAATGCAAAGGGCAAGGGAGCCTGGGCTACTGTTCATGCAGGTCAGCCTCCCTGGGAACAGAGCCGTGTGGAGAAGTATAACAAATAGTTGTGGAGGAGCACATGGAAGATTCCAGCAGTCACAGGTAGGCAGTCAGTAGGTAATTGTGCCATGTAGACCCCACTCAAAGTTCCAGTCTATGAGAGAAGGGGAAATGAAAGGCAAGAAGCAGTTTGTACGCTTCCTTCCCCTTTGGATTTCCAAGCTGGGAAGACTCGAGTCTGGGAATCGCAGGAACCATTTGTTGCCATGAATGGAAAGCCTTTGAGAGGAGGTGGCCAATGTAGAAGACAGTAACAAGCAAAGGTGGAGGGAAGATTGATGACAAGTCATGGAGCGCCTTGATCCAGCCATGCCTGAAGTCCCCCTACTGCCAGACGTTTTGGTTAGACAAGCCCATACATTCTGTTCTGTTTTCCTAAACCCATAGGAGTGTCTCTGTTTACCTGGCTGCACTCAGGCATTCTAGAGCTTGCTCTGGGCTCCTTCTGACATTTACCCGGGACTGAAGCCAAGCTGTAGACTCCAGGCGGGAAAAGGCAAAATGAGGTGTCCCGGCAGTCCAGCCTTGCGCAAACAGCCCAGCCATCACTTCTCCTTCCCGCAGGTGATGTTTCTTTTATGTCCAAGGGGGTTGACAGCGATGACAGCCAAGACTTCTTCCTTATTCAGGGCCCTCAGGCAGAGGCTTCCTTTAATTTCCAGTGAGAAGTTTAACGGCTGGCTGAGTGGGAGCCATCAGGCTGGTTTTGTTCTCTTTAGCTTGTTGTAACTTATATCAGTGACCTCACGGGGATGGAATGGTCCACACCAGGCTCTGCCAGGCGCTCCTGGTGATGGTTTATGACTTCACAGGCGAATAAGGCAGCATTGTCACGTGGTGAATGAAGCCCCTTGGCTTCCCGAGTTGGGATGATCCAAGGAGCCCCAACCCATTCATCCCTTTTCTTTCCAGTATTTGGTGACATCTATGGGTGGAACACTCCAAGACGTAGGCAATGCCTGTGCTTGGGCAGGTACCTGAATGTGGGCTGCTCCCCAAACCAGTTAAGTGAGCGTCTCTGGCATGGATCCTGGACATCAGTATTCTTCCTAAGTTCCAGGATGCAGACAAGTTTAAGAACCACTGCTCCAAGCTGCAGTCACTCCCCATTGGGTGGGGCTGCCTTGTCTCCCATGCTTCTGCTTCCACAGCATCAGCCAGTAACCCTAATAAAGAACGGCTCCCTCCTCTGGGGCACAGAGAAGCCCTGCCATCTCTTTGACCCAGATCTCTATGCTCCTGGCTGCGCTCCCAGATCCTGAGAATAGTTCTGCTTCAGAATAGAACAACTGGCACTCCAGTCTACCACCTTCATCTGCATGAAACTGAAGGGTAGTTCTAACACAGCCTTATACCAGAAGCTTATGCCAGACAGGGAGGCCATAGTCAGAAATAAAATGAACTCAACAACAAAGCAAGGTCAGAGTACATCCCAGTAACCCATGCTAAACTTTGGAAAGATGGCCTCAAATCCCCTGAGGCCAACGCCCAGTCCCTGGATCCAGGTCAAGGTGGGGTCTCAATGTGTTAATCCTACTGATCGTGAGCCGGACTGACTTGACTACCGAGCCTACAGAGATTAAAAGGACAATAGAAGGATACTATGGACAACTTATGCCAGCAAATTTGATAACCTAGATGACATGGACCAGTTCCTTGAAAGACAAAGCTACCCAAACTCACTCAAGGAGACATAGATACTAGGCCTAAAGAAACTGAACCCATGACTAGTAACCTGAAAAAAAAGCACCTGGCCCGGGGACATCCCTGGTGCTGCAGTGGTTAAGAATCCGGCTGCCAATTCAGGGGACACAGGTTTGATCCCTGGTCCAGGAAGATCCCACATGCCGTGGAGCAACTAAGCCCGTGTGCCGCAAATACTGAGCCTGCGCTCTAGAGCCCGTGTGCCACAACTGCTGAGCCCACGTGCCACAAATACTGAAGCCTGCTTGCCTACAGCCCATGCTCTGCAACAAGAGAAGCCACCGCAATGAGAAGGAAGCGCACCACAATGAAGAGTAGCCTCCGCTCGCCACAGCTAGAGAAAGCCCACGGGCAGCAACAAAGACCCAACGCAGCCAAAAAAAAAAAAAAAAAAGTACCAGGCCCAGATGGCTTCACTGGTGAATTCTACCAAACATTAAAGGGAGAAATGGTACCAATTTTCTACATTCTCTTCCAGAAAATAGAAGCAGAAGCAATGCTTCGTAATTCATTCTATGAGGCCAGCATTACCCTGATACCAACACCAGATAAAGATATTGCAAGAAAGGAAAACTGCAAACCAATAACTCTCACGAACTTAGATGCAAAAGTCCCTGACAAAGTATTAACTAATGAAATTCAACAATGTATAGAATGTATAAATGGAACAGAATAGAGATCTCAAAAATTGACTCACACAAATTCGGTCAACTGTTCTTTTACGAGGGCAGAAATGAATACATGGAAAGTGAATAGTCTTTTCAACAAGTGGTGCTGTAGCTACCGTACATTCACGTGTCAAAAACAAACAAACAAACAGAAAACTGAGTCTAGATACAGATCTTACACCTTTCACAAAAATTAACTCAAAATGGGTCATAGATCTAAATGTAAAATGCAAAACTTTAAAACTTCTAGAAGATAAGATAGAAGAAACTAAGTGATCTTGGGTTTGGCAATGATTTTTTTGGATGAAACACCAAAAGCGTGATCCATGAAGGAAAATTTTGAGAAGTTCGACTTCAGTGTAATTCAAAGCTTCTGCTCTGTGAAAGTCACTGTTAAGAGAATAAACAAACAAGTCACAGATGGAGGAGAAGATCTTCAAAAAACACATATCTGATAAAGGACTTTGTGGAAATAAGTGAAGACCAAGCAAATGAGAAGAGGCGAAGACTATTTAGTCAGAGTGCTGTAGCAGGGAGTCGGCCACCATTACGGTGTCTCACAGAGGCTCAAAGGAAGGGAGAGGCTGGGAAACATTTATTGTGGAAAAAAGGGGGCTCAGTGGTTCTCTGATGGAGCTGTGAGCCTGGGGAAGACATCCTATGGGATTGCTTAGGGGAGCAGATTTGGTTTCCTCTGGTTGGTCCTAAGTTGGAAGCAGGAAAAACAATTAGGAAAAATTTCAGTTATTAAAAAAAGTCCTGGCCATTTGGGGTCGATTGTTGAGGGCTATTACTTGGCTTCCTTTTTGTTGCTAGAGGTAGATGTCTGACTTCATAGAAGTCCCGCTTATAGCAGGATGGCTCCCTGGGCTGGTTACTGTAGATGATGGCTTGGTTTTCTGGGCTGATTGCTGCAGGGTGTGGGTCAGAGTTGTATTTTCATATATGGCCTGTCCATTTGTATATTCAGTCTCTCAGCTTCTCTCTCTGAAAGAGATAAAGAAATCTTAATACTCAGCAACAAGGAAACAAACACCCCAATTAAAAATGAGCAAAAGATTTAAACAGACAGCTTAGCAAAGAAGATATAGAGATAGCAGAAATGCATACCCATCTCTTATCATGGAGCTGCAAATGCAAGTGAACAATGAGATACCGCTGTACGCCCATTAGAAACTGACATCACCAGACGCTGGCGAGGACGCGGAGCCACAGGAACTCTCATTCATTGCTGGCGGGGATGCAAAACGGTGCAGCCGCTTAGGAGACAATGTGGTGGCTCCTTATGGAACTGAACATACTCTCACCATAGAATCCAGCAGCTGCACTCCTTGGTATTTATTCAACTGACTGGAAAACTTAGGTCCACACAAAAACCTGCACCTGAATATTTACAGCAGTTTTCATCATAATCTCCCAAAACTGGAAGAAATGAAGGTGTCCTTAAATAGTACATAGATCAGGGAGTTCCCTGGTGGCCTAGGGATTAGGATTCCAGGCTTTCACTGTTGTGGCCTGGGTTCAATCCCTGGTCGGGGAACTGAGATCCTACAAGCCATGTGGCGTGGCCAAAAAAAAAAAAAAAAGGTACATAGATCAATTGTGGTGCATCTAGACAATGGAATATTATTCAGCAACAGCAACAACAACAAAAAATCGTTGTCGAGCAGTGAAAAGACATGGAGAAACCTTAAATGCATATGGCTAAGTGAAAAAAGCCAGTCTGAAAAGGCTACATGGTATATAATTCCAACGATATGACATTCTGGAAAACACCAATCTACAATAAAAAGATCAGTGGTTGCCAGGCGCTTGGCGGGAGGGAGGGATGCAGATGGAGCGTAGGCAGTGAAGCCATCCTACAGGACCCTGAGGTGATGGGTGTCTGACATTACGCACTAGTCAAAACCCATGGAACTTTACAGCCCAGAAGGACCCTTAGTGTATGCAGATAAAGACCCTTAGTGTATGCAGATAAAGAACTCAGGTGGTCAAGCGTTCCCAGGAGGGAACCTTGTGACGAGAGAATCTAACTGTCATGCAAATGTGTGACACAACCTCAGTGAAGGGGAGTGGGAGAAGTTGCTGACCCACGCAACTCTGGAAACGAGTGGTGTCGGTAAGACTAAAGGCAAAAGGAGCTGTCCACAAGCACTGTACTCTGGTTGGTAAAGTTGCTTTCCGTGGAGGAACAGATTCACAATCTGATGCCACAACCTGTAGGCTGCAACTGAACCATTAAGTCAGTGGATGGCAAGTCAGACTTCTCACGGTTGGATGGAATTTACAGATAAACAAAGGGAGGAGGCTAGTGGATTAGTGACAGTGCATTAGAGCTGGGGACGTCAGCATGAACTCGTGTTTAGCATAATATAGATACAAATGATTACACACAGATTTATTTATAGATAGGTGTCTATATACATGGATGAGTCTATGGGCATATCTCTGCTCTGTCAGTTGAGGAGGCCTAGGAGCAATGACATCCCAGTAGCGGTGAGCACACCTTGTGCCCAGATCTTAGCTTCTAATACTGTTCTCCATAAAAAGGAACAGGCTTCCACGGAGAAATGGCTGATGCTAGGACTAGGGGCAAGAAATGTACACGATGAACCCGTGGTAAGGAAGCCCTTTAAAAAACAAACACACCCTACGTTGATGGGGGCAGGCTAAAGGGACAGGGGGCCAACTGAAGGGACGCCCAGTGACCAAGGATGGAAAAATTTGGACAACAAAATAAACAGCACTGGGTCATAATCCGGAGAATAAGTTAATTACCCACGGGTCTAAACAGATTAAGATAAATAATTGAATAAGGAAATGGGGGAGGAGACAAATCTCCCATGAAGATGTTACCCAACTGGTTGACTGGACCCACGCTGGGGTCCTAGCTCAGACGGAGACCCCCCGTCTCAGCCAGTGAGGTTCTTTTTCCGATTGGATTCACGCAGCCAATAATGAAGCTGATGCTGAGACTGGAATGGTACAAGCTTTATTCAATGGCCAAAGAATGGAAGTGGGAACCTAGTTCTCAAATCAACTTCTCAACCCAGTGTGTGCAGAGACCCCACATATGTAGGAGGGATGAGGTAAGTGGGAGGGAATTGGAAAGAATGGGAGGAATATTCATGAGTTATCTGAGAACGAGGGTGTGGTTTGGACCCAGAACTGATGCAGCCCTCCTTTTCAGTCCTTGCATGGGCTTTTCCTGGTTGTTGTCATGGCAACTGCCAACTGTCATGGCGCTGGTGAGTGTGTCGTTTAGCTAATGCATTGTAATGAGAGTATAACGAGGCTCGAAGTCTAATGGCGGTTTAGTCTTCTGCATTTGCGGCCTAGATGGCTCTAACCAGTTGTTTTTTTCTCTTTGCAGCTTCCCCCTGAAACTTAGATTACGAGTAACTGGTTTCTATTCGAGGGAGGGGTAGGGGCATGATTCTGGGGTGACAGGCTTGGTAACAAAGAGGAATTTCAAATTTTATGTAGATGCTCTGTCCTCGGGCGGAGGGACACAGCTCCCCGCTCTTTAAGTGTGGGCTGCAGAGGGACTTCCTTCCAAAAAGGACAATGCGGCAAGTGAGGAGAAGGGTCACGTTATGGAGGAGAAACCGGACACCCAGCCTGACGGCGATCAGTGTCACATGCACAGCGACACGTCGTGCTAACAGGAGGGACACTTGCTAGTGTGTGACGAGCACGGCACCAGAGTTCTGCGGTATCTTCCCGAAACCTGTGACACCAGTCAACCGTGAAAAGAACGTCAGACGCATTCCCATACTGAACCAGTATTCCTCAGGCTGTCAAGGTCATCAAAAACAAGGACAGGGGCTTCCCTGGTGGCGCGGTGGTTGACGGTCCGCCTGCCGATGCAGGGGACACGGGTTCGGGCCCCGGTCCGGGAAGATCCCACATGCCGCGGGGCGGCTGGGCCCGCGAGCCATGGCCGCTGAGCCTGCGCGTCCGGAGCCTGTGCTCCGCGACGGGAGCGGCCACAACAGTGAGAAGCCCGCGTACCACCCCCCCCCAAAAAAAACAAAAACAAAAACAAGGACAGTCTGAGATCAACTCTCTCCCACCACTGTGATTTTTTTTACCTACTCAAAACACTTTTGACACTTAATGTGTGGGTTTTCCCCACCAAGCAATTCTCCAATTTTCTGTGGACATCAACTGGGTGTCCTACAATTTCATTCAGTTTTGACACTCCCTGGAGTTAGTGCTGACCCTACAGGTTAGGGGCTCAGTCCCACAAGACTGCCACCAATTCAGACACCAGGCTAACCACAAGTCCAGGCCACCTGTACTTCTGGTCAACCAGCCACACATCAGGGGCTCCTACGACTCCGTACTGGGGTTGGATAATTCGCTAGAATAGTTCACAGGATTCAGAGACACTTTACTTTCATTTACTAGTTCATTAGACAGGATGTTACAAAGGATTCAAATGAACAGGCAGATGAAGAGGTGCCTAGGACGAGGTCTGGAAGGGTTCTGAGTGTGGGAGTCTCTGTCCCCTCAGAGTCTGGGGTGCAGCACCGCCCCCCAGCACATGGCTGTGATCACCGATCAGGAAACTCTCTGAAGCCCATTGTTCAGGGGTTTTATAGAGGTCCCCTTACGGAGGCATGATTGATTAAACCATTGACCATTAACTCAATGCCCAGCCCCCATGGGCTCCATGGTGCTCGGGGGGGGGGGGTGGGATTGGAAGCGCCCCCTCTCTGATCGCAAGCTGGTCCCTCTGGCCACCAGCCCCCATCCTGCAGCCTTCTAGTGCCCCAGCAAGGGTCACCGCATTAGCATAAGCTCAGGTGTGGTTGAAAGGGCTTATTATGAGTAACAAAGATGCTCCTTCCACCTCAGCACCCAGGAGATTAAGGGTTTGGGGAGCTCCCTGCCAGGAACCAGGAACGGGGACTAAATATATATTTCTTATTTTATCACCATTTCACGCTGTCACAGCCAAGAGGAGCCTGAGGAGGCTCGGTGACTAGATGTTATGTGGAATCCTGGATGGGATCCTGGGACAGAAAAAGACCTTAGGGGAGAACTCAGGAAATCTTAATCAAGTATGAACTTTAGTAAATGCTGATATATCCACACTGGTTCATTAATTTTAGCAGGAGTGCTACAGTAATGGAAGATACTAATAATAGGGAAGGGTGGATTGTATGAGGATGCCCCGTACTGTCTTCTCAATTCTTCTGTCAACCTAAAACTGTTCTAAAAACTATTCTTCTTTAAAAATTAGAAACAACATGCTTTCCGCCAGTGGGTGAAGTCTCTGAAGAATGAGGGGCAGCCCTCACAGAGGCATTTTGCATGAAATGTGTTGATTTGATAATAACAGAAGGCATTCAAAGGTCTGTATTTAGAATTCCAGCGTCAAGAAAAAACACACATCTCTTCTTCCGTGGAGCTGAAACATGAGTACAACCCATTGTTCACATGTGTTAATTCCAGGACATCATGCCTGTCCTTTGGCATGAGAAGTGGCATGTTTAAGTGTGGGTGGCCTGGAGTGGCTCAATGTCATGGGTCAGCCCCCCCCCCACTCCTTGGCAGAAATCCAGGGGGCTACATGCAGAGACCCCCATCCTCCAAGCCGTGTAGGAAAGAGCTGGAATCAGAGAGGCTCGGTCATGGCCTGGCCTCCCAGACCTCCGACGGTGCATTTCCTCTCCCCTTACAAAACTGGAATAATGGTTCCGCTTTGGTAAGAAAGGTGTGTGAACTAGAATATTGCCTGCTGTATCAGTAAAAAGAGGACGTTGCAACCATCAAGCCATCACATTACAGCCACTTGGATGGTGAGCCCTGAGGGAACTCAGGATGGAGAGAAATGGGCTGCCCACTGCCCAGCCCATCTAGCAGTCAGCCGCTGTGGCCACCCCTGACGGTGCCCCCGGAAGAGACTCAGGATGAGAAGCGCAGGGTGCTGGCCCCAGATAGCTGAGGTGCACCTCGAAGGAATTCCTTCAGTGAGCCCAGACTCCTGCATCTTCCCATACAGAGGAAAGGGCTAAAGTCCTTAACCTGAGATATCTGGTTTTCTTTTATTAACCGTAATCTTTTGATGTTTTACCTGGTCTTTTGTTGTAAACAAAAAAACAAAAAACCAAAAACTCCTGTATATCCTGGCTCCCCCACCCCTTGCCTCTTCGGAACAGTTTTCTCAGCATTATCTGAGGTGCCGTGTCCCTGGGCTTGAGCTCTCAGATTTGCCCGATGAATAAACCATAACTCCCAACTCCTAGGTTGTGCATTTGTTTTAGTCAACAGGTGCATCCTCATTGTTGAAACGTTGAGTAACAGAGGAAACTGAAAGCACGTCCTGAGCTCCCTTTCCAGATAACCCGCTCTGTTCAAAGTCTGTTCAGTACCGTAAAGGGCAACTCTCCCCGTGGATGGAGCGAGACATGAACAGAATTACGAATCGTGGGATCATAATTTATAAGAAAAAGCATTGCGTGTCATGGGTTTGCATTGAACAAAAGTAAACCGAAGTGGAAACTGAAGGAATGACCAACATAGGACAAAGTTTTCCTCATCCCCCGAGACCACGGCACCAGGAGCTCCTCCTGAAATGACTGTGAAAATCTAACGTGGGCCATTATGTTTCCTTACACCCAGTGCCTCAAGGTTCGAAGTTATTTCTTGACTCCCAGCCCTGCCCACCATCCCTCAGTTTATTAATTTAATTTTATCTTTTTTACATGATCAAATCTGTAACTTCTGCTCCTGACGCGGGGTCTCCAACGTGACAGCAACACATCTCCTGAAAGCTCACCCAGGCTTTTGCCATGCCTTCCGCATCCTTGACTTCTATCATCTTTCAGCCCTTTGGCGTCTGGATTTTGTCCCCTGGAGGTGAAGACGGCTCATGGGCCGGCTGACCACATCCTTTTTTGTCCAACCTGGAGCACTTCTTCTCTTTAGACTTCTTATTTGGAAATAATTTCACACTTGTGAAAAAGTTGCAAAAATAAAAATAGTACAAGGAACAGCTAGACACGCTTCATCCAGATTCACCTGTTGTTTAGTCCGTCTGCTTTATCATTTGATCTCTCTCACATGCTCCCTTAAGCTTTCTGAACAATTTGGGGGTGAGTTACACATCAGGTGACCCTTTGAAATATTTCACTGTGTTTCCTAAGAACAGGGGTACTCTCTTACACAGCCTCACAAGTTTATATCAATATGTTTATCTAATGCACCATCCACGTTCCGGTTTTATCAGCTGATGCCGTCACATCCTTTCTAGCACCCTTACCCTCTCACACTTGACCACTTTGCGGAGCAAAACTGCGTGCTATTAACAATTATGCCGCTACACAGGCATCCAGGGCTGCCCCGGGCTCGCCAAGCTTCTCGCTGCTCTCCTATGGTGGGTCCTGTCTATGCTGTAAGCTCTCATATACAGCAGAGTTTCTTTTGACTTTATTCTTAAAGGTAGATTGGAAAAATCCTTGGATCATACATTGTTGTTCTCAGAACCTTGCAGCTCCTGTCTCCTGATATTTATATGATGGTTCCTATGACCATTTTTATATCCTTGAAATTTAATAACTACAGGAGAATGTCCCCAGGACACATGCTCCTTTGAACTGCAGATTCAAGCTTAAGGGAAGGAACGCGTGTTTTGTTACATTCTAGAGTATTTTTTCTGTCCTGTGTGTTTTGTTCTCTTCGGGAACATCAATTATGCATGTGTTAGATCTTCTTGGTTTGAATTCTGTCCCTACCATTCTTTCAATTATTTTTACACTGTAGCTATTTTCACTTGATTTTGTGTGATTTCCTCAAGCCCAAACCCTCTGTCTTTAAAGGCATGTCCGGTTGTGTTTAGTTTTCTTTTCTTTCAGATGTGGCTGTCGTCTCCACAGTGATTCTCTATCCCGGCCTTTTCTGAGCTCGGATGCTCACGACTTCTGTTACATTTATCATCTCCTCTTTGAAACCACACGTGTCTTCCTTAAGCCCCTCCCCCTCAGGGAGATCAGGTTGTCTTGAAGCAATAGAAGCCTTTTGGTCTCAATGTCCCTGTGTTTCTTGGGGTAATTCCTCTTGTTGATATTCTTCATCAGTCTTTTATACAAGATCCTTTTTATCTTAATGTGTTTTTTTTTAAATAAGTTTTTTCTTTTTAAAAAAATTTTATTTATTTTTGGCTGCGTTGGGCCTTCGTTGCTGCGTGTGGGCTTTCTCTAGTTGCAGCGAGCGGGGACTACTCTTCGTTGCAGTGCGCAGGCTTCTCATTGCAGTGGCTTCTCTTGTTGTGGAGCACGGGTTCTAGGCGCGTGGGCTTCAGTAGTTGTGGCACACGGGCTCAGTAGTTGTGGCTCGCGGGCTCTAGAGCACAGGCTCAGTAGCTGTGGCCGACAGGCTCTAGAGCGCAGGCTCAGTAGTTGTGGCGCATGGGCTTAGTTGCTCCACGGCATGTAGGATCTTCCCGGACCAGGGCTCGATTTCATGTCTCCTGCATTGGCAGGTGGATTCTAAACGACTGCGCCACCAGGGAAGCCCTTATCTTATGTTCTGAAGTATTCATGTACAGGTGTGACGTTGCTTCTGTTGTAATGATAACTCTTCTGCAACACAAATGGGTTTTCTGTGAAGTGTGTGTAGACACTCAGCTGTCCAAGCTGCACTCAGGCTGGTTTTCCTAAAAGCCCTCTCCCATCCCCTTTCTTTCCCTGTAGACATACTCCCCTTCAGCCTTCAGTTTTGGCAGGTGACTCAGATGCACTCAGGTGACAGCCCCTGCTATGGTCTGCAGGTTTGTGTCCCTCATATTCATATGTTGAAATCCTAACCCTCAAAGGTGATGGTGTGAGGAGGTGAGCCTTTGGGCGATGCTTAAATCATGAGGATGGAGCCCTCATAAATGGGATTAGTGCCCTTATAAAAGGCTCCCGAGGGCTCCTCAGCCCCTTCCACCAAGTGAGGATGTGAGGAGCCTGCCACACAAAAGAGGCCCTAATCCAGCCACACTGGCACCTGATCTCAGATTCCAGCCTCCAGGCCGTGAGGAATAAACTCCTGTTGTCTAGAAGGCACCCAGTTTATGGTATTTTGTTACAGCAGCCTGAACGGACTAAGCCAGCCCTTATGCAGTCAGCGGATGGCCATCATTACTAACATCGTCAGTGTCTTCCAGAGTTTCTTCAGGCAATCATAAGCGCATCTGAATATATTTTATTTCCCTGTTTTGATGCAAGAGGCAGCCCACTGTATTCCTTTGCACGCGTTGTTCAATTTGCCACCAGAAGCTACGCTGCGGTGGCCGGCTTTCTGCCCTGCTGCTATGCATGTTCACGACTGTACTTATAGATGGCATTTCCCAAATGTCCATTTGTCAGGGTGCCCTCCGCAGGGGCTGCCCCACGTGTGCTCACACCAGCAGCTTCGGCAGTGCCTCGCCCAGGCAGGGCTACCACGCTGGATCTTACGTGGAGCACACTGGCTTAAATCGAAGTGAGATGCACGTATGTTAAGGGTAGTTTGAGGAGTGTGACAAATGCATCTCCGGTATCACCCACACCTGTGAAGACACTGAAGACGCCCCCCCCCCCCAGAGAGATGCTCCCGTCCCTCCCCCCCCAGAGAGATGCTCCCGTCCCTCCCCCCCCCAGAGAGATGCTCCCGTCCCTCCCCCCCCCCAGAGAGATGCTCCCGTCCCTCCCCCCCCAGAGAGATGCTCCCGTCCCTCCCCCCCCCAGAGAGATGCTCCCGTCCCTCCCCCCCCAGAGAGATGCTCCCGTCCCTCCCCCCCCCAGAGAGATGCTCCCGTCCCTCCCCCCCCCAGAGAGATGCTCCCGTCCCTCCCCCCCCCAGAGAGATGCTCCCGTCCCTTCCCATTCAGCCTCCCCCACCCGGAGGCAACTGCTGTCCTAGACCTTTCACTGTGTCCGTTCCATCTGGCTGGATGGAGTCACCAAAGATCCCTTTGTGTCACAGCCGCCCGTGAGGCTCCGACGCGTCCTTTACGGGCACTTCGTGCCTCTGCTTTGCTCATGGACCGCTCGCTGCACGGATGGCCCACAGGGGTTTATCCCCTGCTGATGGGTGTTGGGGCAGTTTCTTCTTCGGCCGTGAGCGTTCATAGGCGGATCTGTGTGTAGACATGTTTGTTTCTGCTGCGAGAGGAGTGGCGGTCACAGAGGTGCGTGCTGCCTTAGCGGGGCCGCCAGGTGACGTCCCAGTGAGTGTGCCCTTAAACCACCCCCCCCACCCCTCGCTGCCCTTTATCCCCCGTCCGTTGGCTGTGCCACGTTGCCCCACGTTCTCACCACCACTTTGTGTCCTGGGCCCCTTCAGTCTGGCTGTTCAATTGGTCTGTGCAGGTGCGTCAGGTACCTGAGTCACCTTTCACCTGGTCATCTGTAGCTTTTGTCTCTTGTGACATGGACACTTTAAAGGAATAAGCCCCTCTTTCACTTTTTTTTTTTTTTTTGCGGTACGCGGGCCTCTTTCACTGTTGTGGCCTCTCCCGTTGCGGAGCACAGGCTCCGGACGCGCAGGCCCAGCAGCCATGGCTCACAGGCCCAGCCGCTCCGCGGCATGTGGGATCTTCCCGGACCGGGGCGTGAACCTGTGTCCCCTGCATCGGCAGGCGGACTCTGAAACACTGCGCCACCAGGGAAGTCCGTCTTTCACTTTTTTAAAAATAAGAATGCTCTTCCTTTTGGGTTTGCCTGAGAGTCGCTGTGGAGGGGGTGAGCTCACTGGAGACGGGAGCGGGGAGAGATCGTGGGTGGTGCACGGCCCCTGTGGGATGGTCACACGTGGGTGAGGCACCATCGCTGGGTTGTGGGGTGTTTTGAACTGGGCTCATCAGCTGCACGAGGACACAGAGAGACGAGGGAGCAGATTCATCGGGGGGCTGGGGTGTTCCCAGCCGGGAATGTGAAGGAACAAGGGAGCAGAGATCACAAAGCTGGAGAGGGCTCCCTGGAGCCCCAGGGGGTGGGCAGGAAGCAGGGCGGGCTGAGAGCAGTGGCACACTGACCCTGAGGGCTCTCGGCCCCGTGACCTGTCTGCTCACTGCCAAGCCCACATCTGGACGTTGCCACAATCCTGGACTAAGGTCCCAGAGCCCCACACGGGTCCCCAGGATGACGCAGAGCCCAGGCTGGGGTGGGCGTGGCTGGGAGGTTGGGGGACATGAAGGCTTGGGGTTTTCCACCACCACTCGCCCCACCCCTTGGACTTAGGGTTTTGAGGGGGGCTTGGTCCTCCCGGCTCCCCATCACTTGAGATGAGACCATCCTGGATTACCCAGCTGGGCCCCAAACCCGATGACAAGGGTCCTTATAACACGTGGAGGACAGACTCACAAAAGAGGTCGTGTGGGGATGGAGGGACCTGGCCACGAGCCCAGGGACGCCTGGAGCCACCAGAAGCTGGAAGAGGCAGGAAGGATCCTCCCCTGCAGCCTTCGGAGGGAGCCGGCCTTGCGGACACCTTGCTTTTGGACTTCTGGCCTCAGAGTGGCAAGAGGATGAATGTGTGCTGTCGGGAGCCCTGCGGTGAACAGTCATTTCCTGCGGGGCCCGGGCCCGGCACAGAGCAGCAGCGGGTGCCCAGCTCCTCCTCCGGTTCACTCAGGGGTTCGTGGAAGGGACCCCACCACGCCTGTGGCAAGGCAGCCTCCGGGCTCTGGGTTCCAAGGGCGACAGGGAGCCCCTGGGCTGGTGTGAAGGCGGTGGCCGTGCGCACACCATGCGGGGGAAGGGGCCCGGCTGCCCAGGAGGCCTGCAGAGCCTGGTGCCCCCGCGTGGCGCTGTCGATGCGGCCGCCACAGGCCCCGTGGCCGGCTTTCAAGCCTGTGCTGGTTTGTTTCCTACTGAACCAACAGCTTGAAGCTGTTTGCATGTTTGTGCTGTTGGTACATCATTCCTGGCATAGCTGGCCTGCCAGCCTCCCTGCCCCCCGGGGAGGCCCAGCAGGGGCCGCCAGCAGCGGAGAAAGGCTTTCTCTGCAACAGCTGCGCTCAGGTATTCCCCGACCTGGCCTTTACGGGGAGCGGGGGAGGGACTGGACAGTTCTAGCCCTGCCTCCCGCCAGCCTTGACCTGGGGGAGCCCGGAACCTCTGAGCCTCTCCCGGCTCCCCAGCACTGAGATGAGACCCTCTGGAGCCTCCTCTGGGCTCCCACACGGGGTTAACAAGGACAGGGCTTGGCCCAGTGGCCGCAGCAGCCCTGGTACGTTGCACGCGTGAGGTGGCGTCGACCCTCCCAGGCACCCGGGACCACAGGACAGGGGTGCAGCCCCTCCTCATAGGCGATCATGACCCCCTAAGGGTGTGACCCATCCCCCTGACACACCTTCCAGACCACATCCCTGTTCCCCCACCCGAGGGCCCACTGAGAGGTGGGGCGCAGAGCCATCCAGTGACTTTCCCGCCGTCCCCGGGCTACAACTGGGGACACCAGGGCTGGCACAGAGGCTCTGTCCATCACACCCTCCAGGGAAAGACCAGTCATCCATGTCATTCTGTTCTCACCCAGTCCTCAAGGAGGGGTTAAGAATCAGAGAGCGGGTCTCACCAGAAAGTGATCCCGTAGCCGTGACCGGACTGGCAACGTGGGCTCACTGGCTCACACAGAGCCCTGACTCAGGCCTCGGCCATCACCGAGCGAGCTGGCAGCCCTCTGGTCCAAGCTGCCCTTTGCAGACCCCTTTCCCTTCAAGTGGAGCTGGTGAGCCTGTAGGTCCTGGGACCACCAGAGTGGGCCTCCCTAGGGCCAGCCAATCAGAGGCCCGTACAGACAATGGGGAATGACCATCAGAGCCCCCGGGAACACGCAGGTGGCCGGGTCTCCTCCTAGCCAATCCGACAGGCCCATGCAAATGAGGCACTGTGATGTCACGAGTCTCCACCCCAGCAGCCCTTGGGAATGGAGGGGGTGGTGATGGAGAAGTAGGTCCTGCCAAGAGCGGAGGGGGCCAGGCCCACACACAACCTGCCCACCTGGGCTCACCAGGATGCTGTGCCCGGCTGGACCTTCGGGGTGAGGAACTGGGCCTGGTCCCAGTGGGAGAGCGCGTGTTACTAGAGCAGGTTCCCTGCTATGGTTGGAACCTCTTCTGCTCCCCACCTCTCCCCTCTGAGTCCAGGGGATGGAGGGCACCCCGGACAAGTCCAGAAAAGGGAACGGTAAAGGCCCCAGCCCAGTCTCCCTCTGGGAGGCCACCTGGAGAAGGGGCGGGGGTAAAAGTGGGGGGGTGGAGACGTGGCCTGGAGGCTTCAGTGAGGAACCCAGGAGCAGATGGAACCTCGCCCAGAGGGGAGATTTATCCTCTCGAAACACAGCAGCAGCCTGCGGAGAGAAGGACCCTCAGCCAGGGAGGAGGTGAGATGGCGGGGCCGGGGCCGGGGCCCTCTGGCACTGGTGGGGCTGGGCCTGCACTGCTCTGAGGAGCTAAAGCAGAGTGGCCCAGGCCTCCCCTGAGAATGACCCGAAGGATGCTCCGTTTTGTCTGGCCCAGCAGCCTGGCTCCACACACCTGCCCTGAGGATACGTCCCGTTCCCGCGACTCTCTGGAAACTCTGCCTCGAGAGGCAGGGCTCGGGGACCTCGAGAGCGGCAGGTGTAGAGTTCTGACTCTACAGCACTGGGCGTAGTTTAAGAGGCTCTGCAAACCCCAGATTAGATGAAAACCAGCAGAACCAACAAAATCTCCTGGGAAAATTATATTAAAACGCAGAAAACAAGAGACAAGGAGAAACTCGCTGAACTCCCTGGAAGAGACAGACAATTTGTTAAAAAGCAGCAAATACACCCCACTGGCTTCTCCACAGAGACGCTGGAGCCCAGAAGACAACGCGATGTTATCCTGAAAGGACGGAGGGGAACAGCTCAAAATTGAATTCTACCTGCGGAAAATACTCTCACGAATACAGGTGAAGAAAACACATTTTCAGACAAATTTGCCATCAGCCGTCCTTCACTAAGAGAAACACTAAAGGGAATTCTCAGGGATGAAGGAAACTGACTCTGAAAGGAGGGTGAGTCGGGATCCAGGCGCCGCTCAGAGCTGCCTTCGGCCACTGTTTGAGGACGTGGATGTTCAGTAAAAAAGACTTATTGGGTGGAAAGGGGGTTGCCGCTGGGGGCGGGGTGGGGGAAGCCTACAGTGAAACAGCAGAGACAGGCGGCGCCTCCCAGGGGAAGAGGCAGATGGGGGCTGCGCCTCCCCTTGCCCCGGCTGAGAGCAAGGCCTCCAGGAGGGGGCGTGGCTATACCCCCCAAGAAAGGGGTCCCGGGGGTGGGGCCTTAGCTGGGGGTCGGGCTGGTCTCTGCTGTTTGCTCGTTGCACTGGATCGAAGTCGGGGAGGCGGTGCTGGTCCCTCCTCCACACGCTGGCCACCTGAAGCCAGCACAGGGCCGGCTGGGGCAGGGCTGACGGGTTCACATGCAGGGTGGGATTTTCGTCCTGGTCGTTAAGAGCCTCCTCTGCAGTGGCTGCCCTCTGCTGGGCACCCTTCACAGTCTGTGCCCTTTGAGAGGTTCCACCCACGTGTCTCTTTCCCAGGCTTCCTGGTCACTAACCCTCCAGTTCTGTTCCTCCAAGTCCCTGACCACCCAGCCAATGTGGTAGCAGCTGCCCGTGACTCAGTGTGGATCTGGACCTTCGGACGCCTCTCAATCGTGCACAGACCAAACATACTGCTCGGAGTTCTGCCACCTGGAGAAGGTTCCGGAGTTCTGCCACCTGGAGAAGGTTCCTCGGCTGTGTCCGGGGCCACCTGAGTGGGGCTGCAGCTCTGTCTGCTTGTGGACGGTACCAGCAAATCATGCAGACACGTCTGTAAACCGGGTTCAGCTTTTGTCCCCCTCCATCAGCGGGTTGTAAGGAACGCCCCAGGGTGCCATTGGCAGAACCAAAGCGGCCATGCGGCCGAAGTCTGCGCGGAAGGGGGTCTGATCCCCTAACGCACCCCCTCGCCCACAAACCCCAGACCTGCCGGAGCGCGGCTCTTACGCAGCGTTCCTAGCCGGCGCCGGCTGCCTGTAGGATCTGCCCTATGGCCGGGTGGGTCAGGCAACACCTGACGTCTCATGGTGAGGTCTCCCCAGCAGGATCAGAAGCTATTTCTCAAAAGGAGACTAGTTACCTGCAGGAGAGGGGATGGACCTGCTCCCACATCCTGCAGTGCTGCGCTGTGGTTCCCGGCTGGTGTCTGCCAGAGACCGCATGCGGCACCCCTACGGCTACGAGCGCTCAGGAATGCTGGCTTATCCGCATCGTAGGATCATGACACAGCGCAGCCACTGCTGCGTCCTGGACCCGCTGCGCCCTTGTCTCTCGCTTCTGGTCCCGACACTGCAGCCTTGCAGGCAACACTCTCGGCAGAGAAAAGCGGCGTCTTCAAACTGACGCTGTGAGGCGCGGCGGCAGCGTCTTCAAACTGACGCTGTGAGGCGCGGCGTCCCGTGTTCCACCTCGGAGGGAGCGTCCTGGAGCCTCCAGAGCCTCCACTGACATGGCCCTGAGGTTCTGTGGGGTTTACTGCCTATCTTCCTAAGGCATTTAGGGCTCTTCCCACTTCCCGGTCGGATCCAGTCAGCGTGACGCCGTCTGTGTGGTGGGCCAGTGTGATGCTCTGTGCGGGGGAACATCTCTGGTCCTGTCACGGCAGAGAGCAGAGAATGGATGCGGTCCTGGGGCAAGGCTGTGAATGGGCACCACCGGCCCTGCCAGGTAAAACGGCGCTCTGGTCATCCTTTCAAATTGTTGGGGAGAAAAAGACCTTACCAGGTCAACAGTGGCGTCCCAGGTGTGAGGGGCTGTCTGTCTGCTCCAGTAAAGGCACAGTGAAGACTGACGGGGCAGCAGGTGCGATGGACGGACCATCTGAGTGAGTTTCCAGAGGTGCACCGTCCTTCTTCAAGATCGGTCCAGCGTCTGCATGGGCTGTGCACGTGAATTAAGCGTGCTGGGGGGTGTCAGGCATCGTTGCTGCTGCTGCTTTCAAGCCTTCGATGAGGCACTAATTTCCGCAGCCCCTCCAGGGACATGGCGTTTCTTCTGGTTTCTGTCTGGATGGGAGAGGAAGTCCCAGGGTTTCCGTTCAGTCCCTCCCGCCATATTGAGGAAGGAGTAATGGAATCACTGTAATGACCCCCTGTCCACGGGTCGGAGAACTAATTTGGGGATTTTGCCTGTTGCCAAGTACATCTATCCCAACAGGCTGTGCCGGACCCGGGAAATAACCAAAGTGCGGCTCCATGGACAGCTCACCGCCGAGAGTCAGCCCTGAGCTGCTTCTCCACCAATCACCTGACCACTGGCAGTTCTCTCCTTGACTGACGGGCTGAGGTCATGTCCTGGGCTCCCAGAATTACTGTCAGTTCAGAGCCGGTGTTCAGAAGGCTGAGTGTTTAGTTCCTGTAGTTCAGTTACTCCAGCAAATGGTTGCAGGCCCCTTGGGAAAGGTTTGGGGCGTGTGTGCAGTGGGTTCTCGCAGGAGCTGCCTCAGGGACCTTGGGGCTGTGACCTGACCTCGGCCTAGGAACGGGTTCAAGACTAGTAAGGATGGTCCAGTGTCAGGTGATCTCAGAGTGACCCAGGGGTCCTCATGACAAGCTTCTGGGTCCCAATCTTTTCTAATCACTGCTGGACACTTAACAATAAACTTGGCAAGGCTGTGGACTCAACTGACGTCGCAATTCAGCCAGCTGCATAAGGAGATTTTATGATTTAGGTTTACAGAAAAATTGTGAAGACACTACAGAGGGTTCCCATGGACCCCACACTCACTTTCCCTTACATCACATCTTACAGCAATGGGGTGCCTTTATTATAATTAATAAGCCGGTATGGATACACTGTTAGTAACCCAAGTCCACACTTTATTCAGACTCCCGAGTTTCCCTCGTGTTTCTCTCCTGCTCCGGGATCCCACCCAGGACACCTCATCACAGTTACACTGTCTCCTTAGGCTCCTCTTGGCTGTGACACTTTCTTAGGTTTTCCTTGTTTCGGTGACTTGCCAGTGTCGAGAACAGCTCAGGCGTTCTGTGGGATGCTCCTCAGGTGGGGTTTGTCTGATGTTCTTCTCATGATTAGACTGGGACCGAGTGCCTTTTCGGGAGGAGGAGCCCAGAAGTGAAGCGCCTTCTCGTGACATCACATTGGTCAACACGACGTGTCACAGCATGTGACACGTGGTGAGGGGTGTGGTCAGGTGTCTCAGTGGGCAGTGACTCCCCTACCTCCTGTCCACACTGTCCTCTGGGAGGGGTCCCTGGGCTGCCCACATCTCAGGACGGGGAGCTGGGCTCTACCTCAGGAGGGTATTTAGTCTTTTCCTTGCCCCAATTTATGTACGTGATCATTTTTGTATCAGTAGGACTTTATGGACATTTTATACTTCGGGTTAAAATCCAACACTGTATTCAGTCACTCATGTTTTTCCAGCTTTGCCCACTGGGAGCTCTTCGATGGCTCCTGTGTCCCTCTGCCGTGCCCCACCTGTGTGTGTGTGGTATGTGTGTGATGTGTGTGTGTGTGTGTGTGTGCCGTGAGCATCTCCTTACTCTCAGGCGCTACAAGACATTCTGTTCCAATTCCCAGCAGTATCAGCCCAATGGTCGCGAGGATGAAGAATTCTTCTCAGGCTGTTTTTCACACCAGGGCGCCTGAACTGAGGGTTAAGAAACCCTTGCCCGGGGTTTGCCCTCGGGGAGGAGGAAGCCCGTCCACCGTGCACGCGCGCAGGTGGCGGCGCAACGACGCGGCTGCGTCTGGATGAAGTCCCGCGAGCGGGGCGTGTTTACTGCGCGGTTACGCCCCGCCCTCCCGCCGAACCGCTTCTTGAAACCAACAGACGAGAAAGACGAAGGCGCTCCCCTGGGTGCATTTAAGGCGCGGGAAGGAGAAAGAGTGGCGGGAGGCGCGCGCATTACCCCATGGTGGGCAGGGGAGGGCGCGGGGCGGGAGGCTGCATTTTCCTCTTCACCTCGTTTGTTCCCATTGTTGCAGGAGCACGTGTTCTGCCACGTGGAGAATTGGACTCTACCCTCAACCCCAACCGCGAAGGCTGCCCTCACATGCACACCCTGGGCTCCATCCTCCCCCAGCCTGCGGGGCGGATCCGACACGCACACCTCACAGCCCGCGCTCTGCTCCCGGCTTCGCTTGGTACGGTGACGGTGACGGCCCCCAAGTGAGGAAACGCGGGGCTCTGGTTCCAGGACCCACAGTCTCTGGGTTTCCCACCCGTCTCTGTTTCTTCGTGGGGTGTCACCTTTTCCATCTCGACATCCAGGAAGGTCCTCAGTGCTTCTCTTCTCCTTCCTGCCTTGCCCCGAGGGCCCTGCTCCCTGGCCCTCTAGGACCACCCATTCCCGCCGCCTCCGCCTCTCTCCCCTCATGGACTCCCCCTTCCTGCTCCTCCAGCGGCGTTTGGTACATTCGCAGTGTTGTACAACGACCACCACCATCCAGCTCCAAACCAGTGCTGGCATCCCGCAAAGAGGCGCCCCACCCGGTAAGCGGTCCTTCCCCTCCCCCAGCCCCTGGGGGCCCCCGGTCCCTTTTCTGTCTGTGGATTTCTCATGTAAATGGACAATATGCGGACTGTTGTGTCTGGCTTCTTTCAGCATGATGCCCTCGAGGTTCATCCCCAATACAGCATGTGCCAGAATTCCCTCCCTTTTCGCGGCTGAATAATATTCCCTTGTATGGATAGACCACAGTCTCTTGATTAATCTGTCCAGTGATGGATATTTGGGCCAGAGGGAGCGTCTTAAAGCACAGCATTCGGCAAAGCCTCTCCTGGTTACAACCTTCCAGGGCAGGGCAAGACCCACAGGATCCTGTGTAGCCCCCCTTGGGGACCCCTGGGGACCCTCCTACACCCCGGGCCCAGTCCTCTTGGGCTCCACGCCCGCTGCCATCTTCCCGTCCCTGCAGCTCACATGCTCTGTGTCGCCTTGGTTTCCCACACGCTCCTCTGCCCTTCCCCCGACAGGGCTGTCCTCATCCTCTGAGTCCCCATCTGACTGTCACTTCAGGCGATGGCGCCCCCCGCCCCAGCCACACTGTGCCCGCCACACGCACCGACTGTGGACCCTGTCGAAGCCCAGCCTCGTGGCCGACTTCCCCGCTCCCCTGCCTCTGCAGCCCTGAGCCCATCAGGGGGAGCGACAGCCCGGCGGGTCTTGGCATCCGCCCAGCGCGCTGCGCTCTGCCAGGGTGCGTGGCACAGGGCGGGCGTCCACCGCGGGTTGTGTGTGTTCCTGGAGGGGGGTGTCCGGGAGCGCACGAGAGGCGTCAGGTAGCAGAGCTTCGTCACGGCCGCGCTGCGCCTACTTGGCGTCCGATCTAAGCTGGCATCTGGTATCAACCACTAAGCTTCTATCCAGTTGGCCTGTGCACACAATTGGTCTATACCCACCCCAGAGAATATGACATATTTTTATTTTAAAAAAATCAATAAATCATTTCTGGGGCTGTCAGCAGCAATTATGCGACTGCATTAACCCCCTGACTACCAAGAGGGTGATATTTTCATCCCTTAATCTGAAGTCCCTGGAGCGCAGGGCTGGGTAGCCCCTTTGGGTGGGAGCTGATTTACTTTCTGGATGACCCTCGAGGGCTGAGGCCCTTCTGCTCGGCGGGGTCCACCAGCCACTGTCTGTGTGAACCTGGTCCAGGCTGGACAGCCACCAGGGGCTGGTGGTCCCAAGACTCATCTGAAACCCCCAGATTCTTGCACCTGGGGATGAAGAGATGCTGCACAACCAAAGTCCACCAAAGCCTTGCTGCTGTGAGGGGCTGTGGTGGACCACAGGGGGTAGTTCAGCCTCCGTCAGCCCGGTCCCGCACCATCGCCACCTTCTCCAAAACATCTGGCTTCTTAGGGCCTGCTGAGTCCCCAGTCCTCCCATCCTGTGAGACTCTGCACAAGCCCCTCCTCCCTGGAGGCCTTCCAGAACAGCTCAGCCCCGGATTCCTTCTTGGCCCCAGCACCCTTGTGCTCTGGCGAGCGTGCTGCAGCTCAGGGCCCTTGCTCCTGGACGCTCGCTCTCCGCAGCAGCGAGGGTTTGGAGGGTTTTCTTTCGGCCACGCCTCCTCCCCAGGCCTGGCGGGGTGTCAGGGCCCCCGAGCCGACTAATGCCTGGGGGACGGTCTGAACATGTGGCCACCGCACCGTTAGCCGCCCTGGAGGGCAGAGTTATCACAGGAGCAGACCGTCCCCCTACCATGCGTCTTTGGCTTTGAAACACGGTAGATGTTTTGGCAACAGGTTTGCCTTCTTAATTATGTCTCTCAGGCTGGTATTTCAATCAGTTTGCGATCCCTGAGCATATGCCAGCTTCCAGAATACATCCATCTCTGAGGGTGGCTGGAGACTGCCCCTCCCACGGCTTAGCCCTTGTCCCTGTGGGCCTGGAGGAGGCCGGAGCCACGCCAGCCGGGTCCCCTGTCCCCGTCCTCCATCCCCCCGTGGTGCCTGGCCCTGCACAGAGCGCAGGGGGTGCCCCGCCCCTTGGTCTGGCGTTCAAGGCCCCACCGTCTGGCTCAGGTGGTCTCCGAGCTCCACACGTGACCGGCCTCCCCGCCGTCATGATGCCCCTGCAGTGCTCTTCTCAGCCACCCAACACCTGTCCGGTTCCCGTGCTTTGATTTCTTTTGATCTTTTTCCCCCGACATCCTCGGCCCCCCGAGGGCCCCTGAGAGCCCCTGGTGCCTGGAGCTGACCTGCGGTCCCCCTGGCAGACCTCCTGCTGGCCTGGACCGGGGGGCGGGCGATTGATCCATACACCACAGTCCCGGGGGAGGAAGCTGGGCTGAGTCTTCCCGGACCTTGCACGGAGTCCACTGTCCCACGTTCTGGACAAGAACAGTTGACGAGAGTCTGAGTGGGGCCTGACCTGCTCCAGCCCGGGCGCCCAGCTCAGACATGGACGCTCCACCATGGTGGGGACGTCAGGAAATACTGTCCCCTGAGTTAGAAAAGCCTCTGCTCATTTAAATACATGGAACACAAATGCCAGTCAGGGGAGCACAGGATAAATGTGGGCGCATCCAGTCACCACCCGAATTGACATGGGTCTGTTTTCACACGCACCTTTCAGGAAAATGCCTGGAGAGACCTGGAAGGTGTTCATCAAACCCAGAGCAGAAATACCTCTGGGGAAGACCTGAGGCTGGGAGACTCTCACGTTAAAATATTAAGCCTGTTTCACGTGTTATTTGTATATTTCAAAATAAGTACTCTTGAAACAAATACAACTTTAAAAGCAACACCTTAAAATAAAGTCCCGTTAGTTAACGCTGCTGTTTCCCTTTGCGCCCTGGGACCTGCACACCTGCACAGCGTGGAGGCCGGATGGGAGGGTGGCCCGGCCTCTCTGGCTGCTGGATTCCGTGCCCACCGACCCCAGCTGCACAGGTGCATTTATTCCTCTGTCCACTGCATACGGGGTGCCCGCCCCCTGTGTGCCAGGCTGTGGACTGCACGTTCGGCAGGCGTAAGGGGTGTAGGGGGGCGGGTCTGAGTGCCACATGGTGACACGCACCGGGCTGGGGTGCTGGAGCTGAGCGACGGGGCCGGGAGCATGCAGAGCTGGGGGAGGGGGAGGGTCTGGCGGCCTCGCCAGTTGCGGGCCAGGGCACCAGCTGCCTCTGCTGGCTGGGCCCAGCTCCTTCTCACCGCGCAGCGGAATCGTCTGCACAGGCACCAGCCGAGGTCTTGGCTGGGCGCAGAGCTGGTGGTGCCAGACCCAGCTCGGAGCCAGGAGCCCCTGGCAAGCCCCGCAGGACATATTGAGCCCCAAACACGCAGACGGCAGCCTGCGCAGATGGGCCTCTGCTTGCCAGAGGAAACGGTGGTGGAATGTGAGGCGCGGGGCGTCCAGCCCCCCGGCCGCCCTGCCCCTCCCCTGCCTCCTGGGGGGCTCTGGAGCAGCCTCAGAGACGCCCTGCAATGTCCCCTCCCCAGGGCGGCTCTTTTGGGGGACCCTCTGCCTTCTCCCCACCCTCCCGTGCCTGTCATTTGTCCCTACATTTGAGCCCCTGAATCAAATCTCTTTTGCAATTTGTCAAATGCAGAGGAGCCGGCAGAAGGGAAAGGAAGTCATCTGATTCTATTATGTGGAAATTAGCCTGAAACAGAGGCTGTTCGCCTGTTAGAGCAATTTCTCTGCATTTGTTTCGGGAGAAAATTGCCTGTGCGTCCTCAGCTGGCCTGAGCCGGCTCCCCGCTCCCCAGGCCGGGTGGGGGGGACAGAGGCTGCAGCCATCAGCAGAGGTGGGAGCTCGGGAGGCTTCCCGCTGCTGCCCACGGAAGGGCCCGGGCCGGTGGGAAGGGACAGGCCCACCCAGCCCCCGTCTGCCACGGAGACTGTGCCACGGCTCTTGGATGGCCAGGAGCCGGGCTCCCTGCAGGATGGGCCCTGCCAGGCTCCCGTGTGGAGAGGTCTCAGGTGGGCGGAGGGAAGCTGTGCCCGAGAGGACCCTGGGGGGGACAGGAGTGCTGGAGGTGGGGCTGGAGGGGCAGGGACTCCAGAGGGAGGGTCCAGCTAGAGGCACAGAGAGACTGTGTGTTTGGAAAAGGTCAGAAGTTGGGGTAAGGCCAGGATGTGGAGGCCCATGCGCATTCTATATCCTTCTGGCGGGGCAGGGGGGACAGCCACCCACCCTGGGGCCCAGCAAGCCCGACGCTGCTGCAGGGGGCACGGGGTCTGGGGGAGACGGGTGAGGAGTGACGTGCTGCAGGCCGCCGCCCTGCCCTGGCCTCCTGCGGCCAGCCTCCAGGCAGGTGCTCTGCGTGTGCGCTGCCCGGGGCTCCTGCCCCAGGGCTGGGGAGGTGCTCCTCGGTCCCCGGTTACGGAGGGGACTGAGCTTCGGCCACGGGCCACCGAGTGGGTGCACTAACTCACACTCAGGTCCCGCTGACCCCCAAGCCCACCACCCAAGGGATCTGAGCAAAGGCACGGGGTGCAGCTGGGCCATGGGGGGCACTGTCGAGAGTCGGGGCGGAGACTCAGGGCCAGAAGACCCAGGTGGAGTCAGAGACCACCGCCTGTACTTGGCCCTGTCCAAGGGGAGGGGTAGCCCTTCCACGCCACGGCCATATCCTTTTTGGTTTTGCCTGTACTGGACCTCAAGGAAACGGAATTATACGGCGTGGATCCTGTTTCTGGCTTCTTTCATTTAACGTAACATTTTTGAGATCCGCTCGTGTAGTCTCTTCTATTTTATTACTGAGTAGTGTTCCATTTGATTCCAGAATGCACTGGTGCTTTTTCCTGTTGATGCCCATTTGGGAGGTTTCCGGCGCTGACTATGACAAATAAATCTGCTGCCTGCTTGTGCAAGTATATTTGGGGACATAAGTTTTCATTTCTTTTGGGTCAACACCCAGGCGTGGAGTGGCCAGGCCACAGGGTAGGTGTGTGTTTAACTACGTAAGAGATCGCCAGACTCTTTCCCGAGTGGCTCACTGCGTTGCAGCCACACAGCAGAGTGTCAGGGTCTGGTTCCCCACAGGAACCCGAACATCTGGCCTTATTAATCCAGGGGGCAAAAGTCCTAACTCTTTGAGGTTTTAATGTACGTTTCTCTAATGAATAATCATATTGCAGAGCGTCCTTTCACGTGCTTACAGGCCATTTGTCTACTTTCTTCTGTGAAGCATCTGTTCACGTCTTTGCAGCTTTTTGTTAGATTTTCTGTTTTTCTTTCAGTTTTATTGAGATATGACTTAGACGTGGCACTGAGTGAGTTTAAGGAGTATAGGCTTAACATGTATCGTGAAATCATTGCCACGATAATTAGTTAACATCCATCTCCTCATATAGTTATAAAAATGTTTTTGCTCTGTGATGAGAGCTTTTAGGACGTATTCTCTTAGCAAGTTTCAAAGACACCACACGGCAGTGCTAACTGTGGTCACTGTGCTGGACACCTCACCCCCAGGACTTATTTATCTTATAACTGGAAATTTGTACCTTTTGACTGCCTTCTGCTTGGCTTTTTATTTTTGCTTTGAAATAATAATTCTTTACACATTCTGGACATAAGATGTGTGTGTGTGTGTGTGTATAGACATCCACATTTTTTTTTCTCCCAGTCTGTGCCTTTTTGTTTTCTTTTCTTTTTCTTTCCTTCTTTTCTTTTCCTTCCTTTCCTTTCCTTTTTTTTCCCTTTTTCTTAAGACCAAAGGAACTCTTCCGTTGTCTGAATGGGTGGTGGGGAGACACAATTTATACGCATGAAATTATCGGGAAGGGAGCAGGCAATGCAAACCAACATACAGGAAACGTTGTGTTCTGGGTGCTCAAAGCTTAGCGGGATCGTTGAGCGGAGCCCTTGGAGGAGCCGGGCTGGGGCTGGACTTTGAAGATAGTGCATCCGGTAGAGATTTGTCCAGCCGCAAGTGACGGAAACTCAGCAAAATGGTGTTTAAACAAATTGTTTTTTTTTTCCTTACGCAACAGCAAGATCTGGGTTCTTGGGGTGAGATCTTTTCTTTGCTTGTGATTGGAAGTGGCTGCTTACTTAAGTCACTAGGGCCTTGTTACAGCAGAAAAATAAAGGAGGAAGCAGGAAGGAAAAGGTAAAGGTGAAGGTGAAGGGGCATACGCTTGAGTCCAGAAACACCTGGCCAGCAACTCCCAGTGGGCTTGCACTTTCCCAGGCATGGCCACAGCTGTGTTACATGGATTAGACATTTATTTCTTTTTTTCACTGAGGTTTAATTGACGTATTATGTTAGTTTCAAGTGTACCACGTAATAATTCGATAAACTTTTGGTTCTCTCAATGATGTCTTGAAGACATAAAGTTTTCAATTTTGATGAAATTCCATCTGTCGTTGTTTCTTTTCCATGCCAGCGTCTTCTATATCCTCTCCAAGGACACTTTGTTTCCCCCGATGTTGCAAAGCTTTTCTCCCCCGAGTCCTCTATACATCACCTAGTCTGTGATGTGTGATCCATCTTTATTAATTGTTGTATACGGCATGAGGAAGGGGTTTATTTCCCACACATTTATCCAGTTGTTGGGAAGACTTCCCTTTGTTCATTGAATTGCCTTGGACCCTTCGTCAAAAATCAGTGGGCCAGGGCTTCCCTGGTGGCGCAGTGGTTGAGAGTCCGCCTGCCGATGCAGGGGACGCGGGTTCGTGCCCCGGTCCGGGAAGATCCCACATGCCGCGGAGCGGCTGGGCCCGTGAGCCATGGCCGCTGAGCCTGCGCGTCCGGAGCCTGTGCTCCGCAACGGGAGAGGCCACAACAGTAAGAGACCCGTGTACCGCAAAAACAAAACAAAACAAACAAACAAACAAAATCAGTGGGCCATCTATTTGTGGGCCTGGTTCTGGAGTCTGCCTGGCTCCATTATGCACATCCACCCCTTCACTGGTGCCTCCCTGTCTCGATTTCGGTGGCATTATCAGGTGGTGTGGGTCTAACTCTGTCTTTTCCAAGACGGGTTTTCTTTTTCCAGATCCTTGGCACTTCCAGATACGTTTTTAGAATCCATCTGTGAATGTCTATCAGAAAGCCTGCTGGGATTCTGATGAAGATCGCGCCGAGTCTGTGGATCCATTCGAGGGGACTGGACATCTCAGCCACACTACCCCTCCCCCACCCACACGGCTGTCCCTCCTCCTGGCAGGTTGCTTTGCTTTCGTCTCTCCCAGAGATGTTTCTGGGGTGGGTCTGGACCTGCTCATTTCAGAGTTAGTGCGGGCAGAGTGTCAGGCTCTCATCTGGAAGGGGAGGACCCCGGCCCAGGCGGGCTCTGGGCAGTGGACACTCGGCTTCTGTTCAGGGCCTGTGGGGCTCAGGCTCCTCCAGCTGGCCCATAGACTCCCATGACCTTCATCAGAACCCCAACAGGCTTTTTAAAAAATTTATTTATTTTTATTTTTGGCTGTGTTGGGTCTTCGTTTCTGTGCAAGGACTTTCTCTAGTTGTGGCAAGCGGGGGCCAGTCTTCATCGCGGTGCGCGGGCCTCTCACCGTCGTGGCCTCTCGCGTTGCGGAGCACAGGCTCCAGACGCGCAGGCTCAGTAGTTGTGGCTCACGGGCCTAGTTGCTCCGCGGCATGTGGGATCTTCCCAGACCAGGACTCGAACTCGTGTCCCCTGCATTAGCAGGCAGACTCTCAACCACTGCGCCACCAGGGAAGCCCCCCAACAGGCTTTTTGACAGAAGCTCGTAGATGATTCTAAAACTTACCTGGACGTGCTAAGGTTCTGGAAAAGGAAAAGCTCTTGGTGACACTGACACACACGTTTCCATGGGGGCTGCCCTCCTCCCACCCTTGGAACCTTCCAAGTTATCCCTTATTGGAGGAGGAAAGGGGAAGAAAGGGGTCTCACAGGACCCCACAGGACCCCAAACCTGGCATCCCTGAAAGGCGCCAGCACCCAACCCTGGTCTCTGCTTTTGCCCCCCGGGTTTGGTTACGTGTTGGCAAAGGCACTCAGAAAGTTGAGCAAAACCCAGTTCTCATCTGTTGTTATGGTTACAAGAAGGGGAAAATAATTTCCTGTGAGGTATCTTCTGATCACTGGTGTCGGATGCAGGAGCAGATTAGGGGAGCACCATGGTGATGTCCCCTAGCCTGCTGGGGACCGTGTGACATTCATTTTGACCTCATACATGGGGTTAAAGTCTGCCCGCTTCGTCGGGGAGATAGAATGAACCTCATTAACAAGCATCAGAGGATCGCTTTGCCGGTTTTATTGCGCTTGTAAAATTGCCTTTACCTCATTCTCTCCAAAATGCCAGATTACGACATCACAAGAGATCCAGGAGGCCGGGGAAGGGGGGTGGGGAGTGGACGCGGGCTGGAAGGGAGCCCAGCACCGAGCCCGGGCTGGCGGCAGGTGGTCTGCTTCCCGCAGGGGGCCAGCCCGCTTGCACCCGGACCTGCACCTGACCTGGCACGTGCTCTCCAGGGAGACTCCCACCTCCCCACTGACCACTGACCCTGCCCTGAATGGCAAGGGGTGGAGTGGAGATGGACAGCGGCGCCAGCGGCACATCAAGGGCTCCTGGTCGGGGAGCCAGGGGGCAGGGGCTGCGGCCCAGGAGGGGAGCAGTGGGCTGGGGTATTTCCTCGGCTGTCCAGGGGCACTGGTCACCGAATCGTCTTGGTCCCAGCTCGTAAGGCCGCCTGGACCTCGTGAGAAGAGAATCTCCTGCTTTGCTCTTTGGTGGGGCTGCCAGGGCTGGGGTCGGGGAAGGGGCCCGCTCATCCCAAGCTCGCAGGCTAGCTCTCCTCTTTTGACCCAGGGACCCAGTGGGACTCTGGCCCCCACTGCCCTTATTCTGCCAGCACTGGGCAAGGCCTCCTTTCTCCTCCTCGTAGGGTGTGGGGCATCAGCGACAGGGGAGCCCGGGCCACCTCCGAGGTGTGGGGCCTGAGCTGGAAGGATGCCGGTGCCCCGCTGAGGGGGCCACGGTGGGAGGGGGCAGCTCGGAGTCGTCTCGGGGGTGTTGAATCCGAGGCCCCCAGCCCCGCGGGGAGATGCGGAACAGGCCGCTGGGGTCCCGCCTCCCGCTTTCGGATGAGGTCTTGGCCCAGCCAGTGACAACAATGGCCTAACACAGCCAAGGTGACCTTGACCAGCTGACCGTGGTGGCTGCGTGTGGTGGGGAACGGGGCAGGAAGACACGGGTCTGGACTGGGGATGGATGGGAGCTTTGGGGAGAAGGACTCACCTCCAAGGGCAGAGACGTGACCGACTCCAGACGAGACTGGGGTTTGGGGGCGGGGCCGGGCTGAGACGGCATTTGGGCGTGTCAGTGTCCGGGCGGCACTCAACTCCGAGAGAGCGGGGTAGGGGTGCAGGCAGGGGGTTGAGGTCGCCAGCCTCACCTGGGGTGGGACAGAGAGCTGAGCCTGGGCAAAGAGCCTTGGACGGGAGACACTGTCCAGGGCGGCGGGCAGAAGGAGGGGCACGCGTGCGCTGTGGGTGGGCAGACACCCGAGCGGCGTGCGGGGCGTGGCCAGCCCAGTGGGATTCTGCTCAGAAATCATCTCCAGCCTCATGGCGCCCTCAGCGTTTAGGGTGACCCTCAGAGAGGGGCCCTGACGCTGCAGGGGAACTGAGGGTGGCCGAGGGTCTGCAGGCTGCTCGGAACTCAAGGTCAGGTGCAGGCCGAGGGTGGGCGGGCTGCAGCCCTCAGGGCCCCCGCTCTCAGGCAAGGTCACCTCCCCCATGTGAGGCGGGATCCCGAGGCTTCGTCTGAAAGCCTCGGGGCCCCACAGCCCCTCCCTGCCTGCCACCAGCTATGCTCTGAGTCGGGTGGGTGCTCTGCGCCCGGCTGCAGCAGGGTCTCCTTTCCAGTGTCAGCGATGGGGTCCCGCATGCCCGGGGATGTCGCTGCTTTTTCATAAATTGTCTGGAGAAATTACTGCAAGCACAGCTCATTCGCTTCCCTTTTCTGTCTTTCTTTTTCATCAGCTACCTATAGAGAGGAGCACGTTTTTAGTGTTAAAAATCACTGGGTGGCGTCTCTACCATAGCATCTGGGCTTACTCTTCTGTCCTAAACAACCAGAAAACTGGACACAGAAAACTGGACGGAAAATACGAAGCAACTGTTCGCAGACATTAGACAGTGGGGAGCTCGGGGCTGAGAACCCTGATAACAGCGGAGCAGGTGAGGCGAACAAGCCGATGTGCTGCTTCCTGCCTGGAGCCACCTCCGCGCGCAGGGGGTGGGGCGCACAGGGCCTGGTGGTCTTCACGAGTTGAGCAGACAGGGGTCAGAGTCTGGGGAGACTGAGGTGGCTAGAACTTGCAGGACAGAAGACCAGAGAAGAGGGAGGAAGACAGAAAAGGAGCCCCGGCATTCTGCCTTGAGGCTCCCCTGAGGAGTCATTGCCTGAATGCCCAGTGTCCCATCCACGGGGGCGAGACTCCGAGAGCGACTTTGGGGCTGCCAGGTGTATGATGTCCAGAGCTCACACCGGCCTGGACCCTTTCCCCCAGCTGGAGAGGAGAGAACTCACTGAATACACGGGCGTTCCGTAGGGACCCTGCGAGAGTCCTGCCTCAGCGGTCGGCTGCGCTCATCCTGGAGGAAGGCTGACCCTACGCCTGTCCCCAGAAGCATCCAAAGGGCCAGACTCATCTTCAGGTGCCGTCACTTCCTGCCGGAGCCAAGTCCACACTCTTCAAAGGGCTGTGTTGGGATTCAACCCTTGACATGTAACATCCAACAGCCAGTCCAAAACCACCGGAAAAGCAAAGACCCAGCGAGACGCGAACCACACACAGGAGAAAACTCAGTGCATAGAGACAGACCCAGAAATGACAGAGTGATGGAAAAGTGCATAGAGACAGACCCAGAAATGACAGAGTGATGGAAAAGTGCATAGAGGCAGACCCAGAAATGCCAGAGTGATGGAAAAGGCTACAAGGGTGTCAATCCCCTTGAAAATATATTCATAGGCTCAAGGATTTAAAGGAAAACATGAATAGAATGAGGAGAGGAATGAGATTCCAAAATTCCAAATGGAAATCACGATACGGATGGAAAATACAATCCTAGAGTGAACATTTTCACGGGAAGGGATCGGACACCACAGAAAAACCAGCGGGCTCACATTAGTATTAAGAGCAGGAGTTGGCAGAACACGGCCTGCTTCTGCTCTTGTAAACAGTTTGGTGGGCGCACAGCCAGACCTGTTGTTAGGCGACACCCACGGCTGCTTTCATGCTGCCACATCGGAGCTGAGGAGTTGTGTTGGAGATCGTGTGGCCCAAAAAGGCTGAAATATTTGCTGTGTGGCCCTTTACAGAAGAAGTCGGCTGACCGTAGTTTCAAGTATTTACTTTGTGACCTATTCACACCACATATTATAGAGCAAAGATAATGCAGATATTAATTTTAAGCCAGTGGGTCAGAGGGAATCCTAATCAGTAGAACGTGAACTCCCGGGATGGGATGGGTAACCTGGGTTACACTTTGGGGGCGGTGGGAACTGGGGAGAGTCTTGCGGGGCCAGTGGCCGCTCCCTGCACTCCGAGCTGCGCCAGGCCCTGAGCCTCACTCACCCTGGGCCCTGAGCACTGGGTCTTCGTCCTGCTGGCTCTTAGGGCTGTCTCTTCCCACCAGAACATGAGCCCCCGCTGGCAGGGAAGTCCGCCTCCTTCTGTGCCCCAAGGCCGGCACGAGGCCCATCCTGACGGGATGCAGGGACGGGCGGGATGCAGGGACGGCTGAGAGCGGTCGAGTCACGTCCCAACACCCTGGCTTTGGACAGGAAACTTAGCTTTTCTTTTCAACGCGGAGTTTTCCTCCTCCTCCTTTCCTCAGTTTTTAGCTGACATCTATAATTTGGAAAGCCATAAAAATGAATATAGATGAAATATTAGAGGGTGACAGTATGAAAAAAACATGAACAAAGAGGCTCTCTCTGCTTTAACTAGGTCTTAAGACTGCTTTCATCTAGCGCCTGCCTCAGCCCAGTGAAATTGATTCATCGACCAAATTGGCCGTTTAAAATTCAAAAGCCTGTGTTCTCTAAGTGCGGCTCCCACCTCCCCAGATTTATGGGGCCACAGAGAGGCACCCGGGGTGTCTCTGGTTTCTTTTTTAAGGATGATCTACAGTGAGGCAACAGGCCCCTTCTTCCCTAGAAGTCTGTGCTCACCCACCACCGCGGCCTGAAACGGGAGGGGCCGGCGCTGGCTCATGGGACACCTGAGGGCACCTTCGCGGGTGCTGGCCGGGAGCCCCGTCTGCAGGTCTGCCTCCGCTCCCAGCTCTGGTCCTGTCTGAGGATCCCGCCCCCAGACGGATGAAGACCGAAGGTGAACCTACGGAAGGGAGCCAGGTGGGGAGGGTCCTGGGACCCTGGTCCGTGGGGAGCAGCTGGTGGGGCCTCAGGGAGGCTGAGGGCACCCAGCCTCCACCTCCAAACTCACCTGGGCAGGGACGCAGACCGCACTGGGCTGACCCAGAGGCTGAGCCAGGAGGTGACCCAGGGGCAGGTGTGGGCTTCCCTGCGAAAGAATTTTATGACAATCAGAGCAAGGTGAGGGTGGAGCGTGTTCTTAAATGCAGGTCCACCCTCCTTCAGGGATGGGGAGGCCGATGGCTCAGGAGATGACGGCCACTCGAGGGTAGTTTGCTGCTCACAGATCCCACGAGGAGGGGCCGGGCCATACTCTGCAGGGCCACATTCAGGGGCACCAGGGCCTGTCGGGAGGCAGAGGGAGGGGGGTGAACTGAGGACAGGGACCTTTACTGTGGTTTCCCCGGGAAGAAGGGGGTGAGGCTGGGAAGCAAGGTTCGGATTGGCTGGTTTGAACAATGTCGTCAGTGGGCTCTGGGGCGCAGGGCTGTCCCCAGGTACCTGGACCTGGGATAGTGGTCCAAAGAGGTGGGTTGGGGGTGTGGGCTCTGGACCGACTGGTTTGCATTTGAAAGACATACTCGAAGGGGTGGGGGTGGGCTGTTTACTATCGCTAGGAATTGAGTGGCCCTGGGAGGGGCGGTCCCTACAGGGTCAGCAAGGCCCCGGATGTCAAAGCATCAGAACACAGAAAATACAAGACGTGGTTAGCACAGGGTCTGGGAGCCCCAGCGGCTGGGTCTCTCCTCCCGGCCCCCTTGGTGGGCAGGCAACGGCGGGCCATCCCTCGTCTGAGTTACACCGCAGAGACCTCCATCCCTGAGGTCACCTGGGCTCGGGATGCCTCGTGTATTAAGCCAGCTGCCCCTGCAGAAGTGTGCGGCCTGGAAGCAGGAGGCCTCTTCAGGCTGGAAGAGGGGGCTGGGAGGGGACACGGCTGAGGGCACTGGGAAGTGAGCGTGCTTCCAGAGCCCACATTCTAGAGCTCGGAGCACGTGGGGCTGTGGTCATTCACCAGTGAAGCCTCCGAGAGGGAGCGCAGGTTGCCAATAAAAAGCGGAGACAGATCTGGAAATGCTGCGGCCGGAAGCAGGGCTCAGTCTAGATCAGGATTCTCAGTTCAATCTGAGACCAGGGCCTTCTTCTCAGTTGTGGGCAGCCTCTGCACAGGACAGCTATTCTCGGTGCAGAGCGAAGGGGCCGTCATTTAATTCTAGAAGCTATGCCTCTGCCCCACCTCCAGGACAGCAGAAGGTGGGCCTGGACCCAGCCAGACCCCTGACTGAGGCCACGGCCCGCAGCAGGCTGCACTGCTTCTCCCTTCCCCACTGAGGCGAGAGTCGGGGCCCCTGCAGCGCCTCACGTCTCTGCTTTAGTTACTCTTACCTTATTCTGTAACTTTAATTGTATGATAAGTGACGCACTAAAAACCACCGTTAAATTTTAAGCCTTTGTAACAACACTGCTTTATTACACTTCGGTGGCTTTACAACTACGATACTTTATTATTCGTCCTGTGTTACTTTGTGGCGGCACAGTGAGAGTTTTAATATCTAATTACGGAACCGGGTGATCATTAACTACGTCTGATACACAAGCTCGCTACAACCTGGTCTCCTGGAGCGTCCGTGTTAGCGGAAGTCGGAGACCTGCCTGCTTTCCAGGCTGCGGGGTGGGCAGTTCTGCTGCGGGATTATAGAGGACCGTGTAGGGTGATGGGGTGTCTTTACGTAACCAGATGAATCTCGCCGGGAAGGTCACAGAGAGCTGGACGCAGGACACATCCTGGGCTCACAGACGGCGGTCCTGAGGTCGCCGGCCCTGAGCAGCCCCACTGCCCGCAGGGCTGACAGGTCCACTGGCCTTCAAATCCGCTGGGGAGGGCTTCTCTGGGCCTCAGGTCCATACCCTGGGGTGTCCTTGTGGACTTGGGGACACCTGAAGGGTCCTGGGGACTCTGGTCTACGTGTCTCCTTTGCAGAAGCAGAATCCCCAACTGGGGAGGGGAAAACTTGCCAAGGTCACCCTGAAATTCAGTGGCAGACCCAGGAGGAGAACCCAGACCCCTCACCCCCAGCCCCCAGAGGACTGAGCAGCCAGGACTTAACTGGGCGATGACGGGGCAGTGGGTGGGAGACTGGGGTGCGGTGGGGGGCCATGGCAGGCGGAGGAGCGGCAAGAAGGGGCAGACAAGTGGGCTCACATAGAGCCTCTCCCGGGCCCCTGACCTCCAGACAGAGGCTCCTCTGGGGGACCCTGCAGAGGGGCCCTGCGTGAGGCTGTCCACCCCGTCAGCGTGTCCCTCCTGTAAGCCCAACTGGTCTCAGGAACTGGGCTGAGAGCTCCTTGGAGGCAGAGGGAAGGCCCTGGACCCCTAGAGAGAAGTGACCTAAATATGCTTGTCGCCAGGGCCAGGAAGGGGGTCCAGTCCCTTCGGCACAGCCTGCGAGGCCGGCCTCAGCGAAGCACCCCCCACTCTCCTGCCACATCTGTGCTCCCACCCCTGGGATTCCTCCCCATCCAGGCCTCCGCTCAGCCTGCCCACCCTCTGCTGCCTGTTCTCGAGCTGTGGTCTCCTAGAAATCCACGCAGGGGTGAACGGAAGGCCTGGGAGGGGCCCGGTCACCTCCCAACCCCTGGACCTCCCGCCGGTGCCTCATTTCTCTCTGATCCCCTGCTGGGCCTGGAACGCTGGATGTCCAGGTGATGGGCGGTCCCTGCCGGGAACCCTGCTCCTACAGGCTGCAGCTGTACCCGCTGGACGCCTTGGGGGATGTGTGTGCCCAGCACAGCCGCTGCCTGAGATGTGGAGGGCAGGGGCTCTGATCCCCTACCTGCTGGGGGCAGACCCAGGGCCCTGGCCTGCTCGGCACCTGCAGTCTGGAGGCCAGACAAGGCGGATGTGCTGGGGCATCTCCCCGGCCTGTCGCACCTGCAGACGAGTCCAACAGGGGAACCGCACACAGGTACCAACGTTCTGACCGATGGCAGGAAACTGCTCCGAACAAGCTGCCCGTATCCGTCTCCAGGGGAACAGGAATGGGATGTTCTGTCTATTTCAACATGCAGACAGCCTGCCCTGGGGCCTCTCGGGGAGCAATCTTCTCGCTGTGCAGACTCACTCCTTCCAATCCCATGATTCAGTAGCTTTGTTCAGGCCCCGCGAGGATTTGATCATCCTAGAAATTATATCGCTGGCTCGTCCCACTTGGAGGAAACTCAATTACCTGAACGTGGAGCAATCAGCCTCTCCTCCTGGCGGCCGCAGTGAGGCAGGAGCCCCTGAGCAGGAGCGGAATTGCAGGGTCACGGGTAGCTCTATGTGTAACTTTTGAGAAACTGCTGATTTCCACAGCAGCTGCACCGCTTCACATTCCCACCGACCACAGATGAGGGCTCCAATTTCACCACATCCCCACCGATACTTGTTGTTTTCTGGTTTTTGGTTTTTGCTCTCTGGTTTTTCCTTTTGACGACAGCCATCTTGGTGGGCATGAGGTCGTGTCTCACTGTGGTTTCAACTTGCATTTCCCTGTGATTAATGTGGTGAGCGTCTTTCCATGGCCTCACCGGCCGTTTAACCATCTTCCCTGGAGTCATGTCTATTCGAGCCCTTCATCCTTTTTTGCCTGGTTATTTATCCTTTCATTGTTGACGGTCACCCCCAGGAGTTTGTGAGAGGAGGTGCCTTCCCCGCACCCCTGCTCTGTCCCCCGCATCCTGGGCGCCTTGGCGAGAGTCCAGGAAGTCCTCTCTTCCCCAGAATTCTGAGGTTTGTTTTCTCTGCAGAAAACGCGGGGCTGGGCCCATCGGGGTGGCCACCTGCCAGGCCGGGTTTCCATCGCCACCTCCCGTGACCCCATGGCCGCCCACCCCAGGCGCTCATAGAGGCAGACAACACGAATCAACTTGCAAACACAGTGCAGTGTGGAGTAGCCGGGGGTGGGGGGGCCGGGGTGGGGGGGGTTGATGTGCCGATTCTCACTGCAATTGCTTTCAGATGTGCCTGTCCTCGCGCGGGGCCCTCTGAATATCTCGGGCCCATCTGGTCCCCAGCTCAGCTTCACTAACGGCGGGAAGTTACCTGCCACCTCCTGACCGCCAGCAGTTCTTTCTGCCACAGGCGGTGTGGGCCTGATGCCCGGGGGGAGGCCCAGCTCCTCCCCGAGCCCCCTGGTTGCTGTCCCCAGGGCTGCAGAGGGGGAGAATCTTCCTTGGTTCTGCGCTGGGTCCAGTCTGGCAGGTGACCTTTCTGTTCTGGGGGTTCTGGAGAAGGGGTGAGTGGTGGCCTGGGGAGGGCAGTGTCCAAGGGGCCCAGGGCAGCGGAGGCCCGGGGGAGACCGGTGGGTGCAGGCTGCTCTCGGAATCCCCTCTTTTGGCAGGCATCGCCTTGGCGAAGCCCAACCCTGTGCCCTCACCAGGGAACCACGCCCGCCGACCAGCTGTGGGCCCTTGGGGAGGGGGTGGGGACACCCACCCGGGGTCACAAAGTCAGGGAGGCAGAGCCTCCGGGCTCCAGCAGTCCCCTCGGCATGGCCCCTGACTCGTTGCTGGGACTGCCACACACGCCCCCTACTCTGCACGGGCACGCCCCTGCAGTCCCGCTAGGCAGGCATTATACACCAGGAAGCCAGGGGTACAGAGAGGCTGAGTAACCTGCCTGAAGTCACACAGCTGTTACCTGGGAATCCAGAACTGGAGCCCATGCTGTGAGCGCTGTGCCCTGGCCTGAGTGCCGACCTCTGACCCAGGGAGGAAGCCCTTCAGGCTGGGACGGAGGGAGCGAGTCCAGGCATCGTCAGAACCCCTCCTGCCCCCAGACAAAACAAGACGCCTGTCTGAAGGTGCGCCCACACTTCTGCGCTCCACGGGCAGCACGAGGAAGGGTCTTGGACTCAATTCATTCATGTGTCCTCCCTGCCTCGCCTCTTTCACGCTGGAAGAGGCCAGTTAGGTCTCAGCTGCCAGGAGTTGGCAGGTCAGGCGGCCACTGGTCTGGCCCGACGTGCAGGGCTTTGGTAGCTGACTGGCCTGGACGGAAATGGGGGGGGTCCTGCATGTCCCCGTGGGGCCAGCCTTGGCCTGCCCAAGGGTGTTGGGAGCTGGCATGGGGCACACCTCCTGGGGGCTATGAGGACATTATGAGTGAGGACCAGACGGCCTGGGTGACCTCCGACTGCAAGAACTTCCACTGGGCAGTGGACACTTCCCAGAAAGCAGGGCTGCAGAGGGACAGGGTGGGGGACAGAGCGGTCACATGGCGGTGGTGTGTGTGTGAAGCCTGCGTCGTGCCCACATGAGCAGGGACCGAGCTCCTGGCCAGAGGCTGTGCCAGCACACCTGCCAACACCCCCCTCTCGCAGGGGCTGGAGTCAAGCACAGGGGCTGCGGGCCCCGGACCACCTGCAGACCTAGGCTCCCGGGGACGGGAGAGGGGCTGGGTGAGGCCCTGGGCCTCTGCTAAGGGCAGGGTCTGGCCGTCACCCGGAGGACGCTGCTTCAGAAAGGCTCTCTGACAGCCCCACCTCACCCCTGGGTGGGGCACCAGGCTGCAGAAGAGGACTCCCCGGGCCGGGAGGGGAGGAGGGCTGAGCATCACCTGGCTTCCCTTTTCCTTTTCTCGGGCCATCTTCGTGCCTCTTTCTCTTCCTTTCATCCTCACCTCTCCTTCCCCCACTGTGGTTGGCAGGATTCTCAGGGGACCCCAAGCCCTGGTGTGCACATCCTGGAGGGACTTGGGAGAGACGAGATCTCACTCCCGAGAGAGGGTTACTGAATCCACAGGGAGATTGTCCGAGTCGGGGGGGAGGGGGCCCGTCCTACTCAGAAGGGCCTTCGCAGAGGGTGAGGAATCAGAGACGCCCTCCGGCAGTCGGGCAGGAAGGAAACCAACAGCCTTTGAGAGCAGCCCACGGGAGCCGCGCAGCAGGAACTGCAGGAGCCTCTGGGAGCCAAGAGCGTCCCCAGAAAATAGCCAGAAAGAAAACGAGGACCGCAGTCCTCCAGCTTCACCCAGCAAACTTGACTGCAGCTTTCCGAGCTCCTGAGCAGATGACCAGCCGACCCACGGCTGGGCTCCTAACCTGCGGGAACTGTGAGATCATTCATTTGATGCATTTGTGTTTAAGCTGCTAAGTGATTTGTTACGCAGCATAGGGGACCAATGCACCCTATCAACCAGGGCAGGAGAGCCAGCATTCGGGGCCTGGGAGCTCACGAAAGTTTCAGCTGATGGAGTCTCCCCGTCTCGGTCACAGAGGGCGCAGGCCTGGCCCAAGGAGGTCAACAGGGCTCACCCTGCTCCAGAGCCAGGCCCCACCCAGGTTGGGGGGGAGCTTGACTGGGAGACGTATGGTGGAGGTGTGGGCCTGGGACCCTGACTTGGCCACCCCCAGCTCTTGCTTCCTGCCAAGCCCGCCGGGCACAGAGAGGCAGAGCTGCTCATGGGCACATGTCCCAGCCCCAGGGCAGCCAGCCCAGTGGGCTGGGGGGAGAACCAGGGTCTCCACTAGGGGTGCGTGCACCCCACCAGGTGTGCCCCAAGAGGCCCTTGGTGACCCTACGAGGTCACCCAGACCTCCTGTCCTGCCTCTCCCATGTTCTCTGGATATGACACCAAAAGCACAGCAACAAAGGCAAAAATAAACAGGTGAGACCGTGTCAAAATAAAGTTTCTGACAGCAAAAGAAACCATGAACAAAATGCAAGGGCACTCTGTTAAACTGCGAAAATGTTTGGAAGCCACGCATCTGATAAGAGGTTAATATCCAAAGCATAAGGAACTCAGGCAACCCAACAGCAAAGGCCAAACCACCCAGTCAAGAAACGGGCAGAGGACTTCAGCAGACACTGTCCCAGAGAAGATATTCAAACGGCCAGCAGGCACATGAGGATGTTCTCAACATCACTAACCACCAGGCAGATGCAACTCGAAACCATAATGAGATGTCACCTCACCTCACACCTGTTAGAGTGGCTGTTAACCAAAAAACAACAGGTAACAAGTGTTGGTGAGGGTGTGGAGAAAAGGGAGTCCTTGTGCACTGTTGGCGGGAATGTAAACTGGTGTAGCCGCTATGGAAAACAGTATGGAGGTTCCTCAAAAAATTAAGAATAAAACCACCGTATGATTCAGCAGTCCCACCTCTGGGTATATATCTGAAGAAAATGAAATCACAACCTTGAAGAGATATCGGCACCCCTATGTTCATAGCAGCACTATTTACAATAGCCAAGACATGGGAACAACCTAAGTGCCCACTGACAGATAGATAAAGAAGATGTGCCATGTACATACAATGGAATATTATTCAGCCATAAAAAGGACATCTTGCCATTTGCACCAACATGGATAAATCTTGAGGGCATCAGGTTAAGTGACATAAGTCAGACAGAGAAAGACAAACACTGTGTGATCTCACTTCTGTGTGGAATCTAAAAACATTGAACTCACAGAAACAGAGAGTAGAGGGTGGTTGCCAGGAACTGGGGGTTGGGGGAAGTGGGGGGATGCTGGCCTAAGGATACAAACTTCTGGTTTTAAGATGGGTAAGTTCTGGGGATCTCATGTACAGCACGGTGACTATAGTTAATAGCGCTGTATTTTACACAGACACGTAGCTATGAAAGGGAAGCTCTAATTCTCTCTTTGACAGCAACAAAACAAAATGGTAATTATGTGAGAAGGATGTGTTAACTAACCTTATTGTGGTAAAGATTTCGCGAAGTATATGTGTATCAAATCACCCCATTGTATGTTTTAAACTTGCATAATGTTGTATGTCTATTATATGTCAATCAAGCTGGAAAAAAAGAAAGGAAGGAAAGTCCTCCAGGGCACCTGGCAGGGCCCTCCGTCTCTTTGTTAAAGGAGGCCTGATGTTCCACGCCCCACGCAGACCTCCCCTCACTCATTTGTGTGACAGCCTCTCTGTGGGCTTCTCTGGTTTTCAGGTTTAGGGTTACTTTTCCTGCCTCTGTGAACAATGTCATGAGCAGTGACACCCTTTCTCTTCTATCTCAATACGCCAGTGTCTTCAGTTCTGTGGAAGCAAGCCCAGGTAACGTGCTATGGGCTGAATTCTGTCCCCTCAAATTCATATGTTGGAGTCCTAACCCCCAGTACAGCTCAGAATGGGACTGCATTTGGAGACAGAGCTGATTAAGTTTCAGTAGAGACAGTAAGGTGGGCCCTAATCCAACACAACTGGTATCCTTGAGAGGGGACTGGGACACAGATGCACACAGAGGATGTCCGTGTGAGGACCCAGGCAGAAGATGGCCGTCTGCAAGCCAAGCAGAGAGGCCTCAGGAGAAACCAGCCGTGCCGACGCCCACACTGGGGACTTCCAACCTCCAGGACCGGGGGACAATAAATGTCTGTGCACTTTGTGACAGCTGCCCGAGCAAACCAGTACAGACTGGGATTTGGGGTGAAAGAGCACAGATGGTTCTTTGCGCTGCTGTTACTAGAGGACTTTCCACACATGCTGTCAGATGTCCGTCTCCCTCCCGCGGGGCAGGACCTCGCTCTTGCTTTGCGTCCCCGTTAGGTCATTCCTGTTAGTTCTAAGTGGGAGCTCGTTGGTACTTGATTTGCATTTCGCTGACTATTAACGGTTGTGAGCACTTTTCGTGTGCTCTTTGCCATTCGAATTTACTCTCCAGTGAATTCATACTCTTGGCCCATTTTTCTATCGGATTGTTTGTGTATCTCACAGGTAACAGCCCTGGACTGTCATTTTCATTCTCGATAGCTTTTGTTTCTCTGAACTCATCCTCTGTCTGTTGACTTTGTTTTCGGTGTCAGTCCATAGATGTGCTCTTCACTGTTCTACAGTCCAGCATGTTCATAACTTATTTTAAGTACTTTGGGGTTTCCAGTCTTGCTTTGGTAAGGACACTTTACTGCTACCTTGTACACAGTCTCCCAGATTTTCCTGCAGTAACTTTTTCATTTTACTTTATTTTACATCTGAGTCTGTTATCCACTTGGAATTTACTTTTGGTTAAGAGGTAAGAGCGGCTGTACCTTTACACTCTTCCAGGAGGTACTAGCTGTTCTGGCCCCATTTATGAAATGATGCTTCCTTTCGGAGTAACCGAAACAAAGCTCTTGACCCAGGGTAGCTTCTCGGCCGTGCTGAGGCACTTCCTGATTTTCTAGCCTGCTCCGTGGTACGTGCGTCTGTTCTTGCACCAATGCCTTCAGCTGTGCACAGAGGCCAGACAACGCCCTTTCTTCCATTTTGCATGCTTTTGTTGTCTACTGGAGCATTTATCCTTCTGCCTCTGTCAGCTCCTGCCACTTTGACGAAATGCCACAGGCAAGGGACTTAAAGAGCAGACATTTCTTTTTTAAAAAAATAGATCTTTATTGGAGTATAATTGCTTCACAACACTGTGTTAGTGTCTGTTGCACAACAAAGTGAATCAGCCATGTGCATACACGTCCCCATATCCCCTCCCTCTTGAGCCTCCCTCCCACCCTCCCTATCCCACCCCTCTAGGTGGTCACAAAGCACCGAGCTGATCTCCCTGTGCTATGCGGCTGCTTCCCACTAGCTATCTGTTTTACATTCGGTAGCGTATATATGTTGATGCTACTCTCACTACCCCAGCTTCCCCCTCCCACCCCATGTCCTCAAGTCCCTTCTCTATGTCTACTTCTTTATTCCTGCCCTGCAACTAGGTTCATTAGTACCATTTTTCTTTTTTAGATTCCATATATATGTGTTAGCATACGGTATTTGTTTTTCTCTTTCTGACTTACTTCACTCTGTATGACAGACTCTAGATCCGTCCACCTCGCTACAAATAACTCAATTTCGTTTCTTTTTATGGCTGAGTAATATTCCATTGTATACATGTGCCACATCATCTTTATGCATACATCCGATGATGGACACTTAGGTTGTTTCCATCTCCTGGCTATTGTAAGTAGAGCTGCAATGAACATTTCGGTGCATGACTCTTTTTGAATTATGGTTTTCTCAGGGTATGTGCCCAGTAGTGGGACTGTCATATGGTAATTCTATTTTTAGTTTTTTAAGTAACATCCATACTGTTTTCCATAGTGGTTGTATCAATTTACATTCCCACCAACAGTGCAGCAGGGTTCCCTTTTCACTACACCCTTTCCAGCATTTATTGTTTCTAGATTTTTTGATAATGGCCATTCTGACTGGCGTGAGGTGATACCCCATTGTAGTTTTGATTTGCATTTCTCTAACAATTAGTGATGTTGAGCATCTTTTCATGTACCTCTTGGCCATCTGTATGTCTTCCTCGGTGAAATGTCTATTTAGGTCTTCCACCCATTTTTTAACTGGATTGTTTGTGTTATTTTTGAGCTCCATGAGCTGTTTGTATATTTTGGGGATTAATCTTTTGTCTGTTGTTTCATTTGTAAATATTTTCTCCCATTCTGAGGGTTGTCTTTTTGTCTTGTTTATGGTTTCCTTTGCTGTGCAAAAGCTTTTAAGTTTAATTAAGTTCCATGTGTTTATTTTTGTTTTTATTTCCGTTACTCTAGGAGGTGGGTCAAAAAAGATCTTGCTGTGGTTTATGTCAAAGAGTGTTTTTCCTAAGTTTTCCTCTAAGAGTTTTGTAGTGTCTGGTCTTACATTTAAGTCTTTAATCCATTTGGAGCTTATTTTTGTGTATGGTGTTAAGTAGTGTTCAAATTTCATTCTTTTACATGTAGCTGTCCAGTTTTCCCAGCACCACTCATTGAAGAGGCTGTCTTTTTTCCATTGTTGTTCTTGTCTCCTTTGTCATAAATTAGGTGCCCATATGTGTGTGGGTTTATCGCTGGGCATTCTGTCTTGTACCATTGATCTATATTTCTGTTTTTGTGCCAGTACCATACTGTCTTGATTACTGTAGATTTGTGGTATAGTTTGAAGTCAGGGAGTCTGATTCCTCCAACTCCTTTTTTCTTTGTCAAGATGAGAAGGCATTTATTTCTAAGTCCTGGAGGCTAGACATCTGAGATCAGGGTGCCACACGATCGAGTTCCAGTGAGGACCCCCTTCCTGGCTTGCAGATGGCAGCCACGTCCTCACATGGTGGAGAATGAGAGCTCTGGTCCCCTCCTCTTACCAGGGCACTAATCCTATCATGGGCTCCACCCTCGTGACCTCATCTAACACCAGTCACCTCCCAAAGGCCTCACCTCCTAATACTATTGCACTGGGGGTTTAGGGCTTCACATCTGAATTTAGGGGGACGGACACAAACTTTCAGTTTATAGCCCCTACCAGATAAACTTCAGAATAATTTTACCTAACTAAGGCAACACCAAAACCCCTAAAGCCCTGTTGGGAATATAATAAAATTGCATTAAATTTAATCATAAATTTTAGGTTGATTTTTTTTTAATCTTACGAGTTCTTATCCTGGAAAATGGTATGTCTGTTCTTAAACAAGATGTGATAGTTTTCTTCACACTGATTGTAGAGTCAGGGTCTTCTCTGGAAAGCAGAAACCACTCCAGGTCTCTCAGGCAGAGGGAATGTAACATCGGGAGTGGTTCCTTGGACTGGAAGAGGGGAGGAACCACTCAGGGCATGGTGAAGTGAACACCAAGAGGTCAATTCTGCCCCAGGCAGGGCTGGGACTGGAGGGACAATGGGAGGAGGTAGAGCTCTGACCACAGCAAGGGCTCCCCAGCCTCATCCGGGACCATGGAGGGAGGAGATTTCAGGTGGGAGCTGCAGCCACAGAGGAGACCACTGGAAACAGAGAGGGAGGGAGAGAAATACCCTTGCTCTTCCCTCCCCCCACCCTTCAATCTGGATCAGCACCTGCCATTGACCAAACTACCTGGAAGCAGAGGGAGGGGACCTGGAATCCTGACAAGAGCAGGAGAGGAGCAGGAAGTGTCTGAACACAGCACACACACTCCCCTGTCTTCCTTGTTCCATTTTATCCCCAAGTAGTCATGGTTTTGTCACTATTGTGAATAGACTATTTTTTCTCCTCTTCACTTCTAGATGGCTTATTATTTGAAAAGAGATGATATATTGATCTCATAATTAGATGACATTCTCTGACTCTATCATATTTTTCCTGTTAATTCTGATTTTTTAATACAATGTCTAGGATTGCAAAAACTCACAGTTTTTATCTCTTTCAACATTTATAGGACATGTTTCATTTTCTTGTCTAATCACATATGCTGGAACCTCTAATGCAATATCAAATAATAATAGTGGGCCTCCCTGAGGAAGTTCTGATTTTAATTGAAATAGTTTGGTGTTGCACAATTTAGATCTCATCTGTGTGAAACAGTCATGCTGTCCCTCAATGGCAGCCTGGCAGCTGTGAGGTCAGCTGGCCACACTCCTGTAGACCTGCCAGTAGGGAGCCAGTGTGCCCAGGTAGATCAGAGTTCTTTACACAGGCAGCAAAGGTTATATCAGCATGGTGTCAGCTCCCTATGTCCCTAATCCCACAGAATGACACCAAACCAGAGGGGCCAGGTGACAGCTGGCATGAGTGATGGGTTGCTCTGCCGTTGAGGAGCCCCTAAACTATGGTCAAACATTTATGTAGACTTACACAGAAGCCTGTGTGCCCCCAGAGGGACATCTCCTTGATCCAGGGGGGTCCACATGGCAGGACTCAGGTCAGACTGTGGTCAGACCTTGTCTACGTGGCCCCTGGCACATCTCCGGAGACCGTGGTGGAGCCATTCCCCTACAGTTTGCTGCTGGTTTTCTAGATTTCTTTATTTGAGTTAAATAGTTTTCTTGTAAGGTTATTTTACTCAGGATGTCTTCTTTTGTTTGTTTTTGTTTTTTTGTCAGACTGATAAGTTTTATCAAACACCATCTACTGGTGGGATTATAAGGTTGATTGATAAATTATGTAGCTAGAGTTCCTGGTACTGAACTATCCTTGTATGCCTGGAATAAAATGTAAAATAAATATTTTTCTCCATTCTATTTACTAATATTTTATTTATAATTTGTTTGCAAAGTGATTCAGGTTTTTAGTTATATTTTTCTGTTCTCTTTTAATTAGATAATTAAAGTTTCTCTGGCCACGTGAATTAAATTGGGAAGTTTTCCATCTTTTCCCATGTGCCAGAATGTTCAAAATAACATGGGAATTGGACTACTATCATAGATAAAGCTGCTTGGACCACTCTAGTCCTGGCGATTAAAAAAAAACCAGAGACTTCCCTGGTGTCACAGTGGTTGAGGGTCCGCCTGCCAGTGCAGGGAACACGGGTTCAATCCCTGGTCCGGGAGGATCCCACATGTCACGGAGCAACTAGGTCCGTGCGCCACAACTACTGAGCTCGCACGCCTAGAGCCCGTAAGCCACAACTACTGAGTTCGTGTGCCACAACTACTGAAGCCTGCATGCCTAGAGCCTACCCTCCACACAAGAGAAGCCACCGCAATGAGAAGACTGAGCACCACAATGAAGAGTGGCCCCTGCTTGCCACAACTAGAGAAAGCCCATGCGCAGCAACCAAGACCCAATGCAACCAAAACCAAAAATAAATAGAGAAATAAATTTGTAAAATAATAAAAAAATAGAAACAACTTTATTAAGATATAACCTAGATACCATATGACTCACTCATTGAAGGTGTATAAATCAATGTGTTTTAGTATATTCACAAGGTTGCACAACCATTATCATATTCTAATTTTAGAACATTTTCATTCTTCATAAAAGAAACTCCTTTCCCATTAGCAGTCACTCCCATTCCTCCCTACCTCACCCCTAACCCTAGGCAACCACTAGTCTACTCCCTGTCTTTATAGATTGGCCTATTTTGGACACTTCATTATAAATGCGATCATACAATATGTGGTCTTTTTACTCACTTTTTTCACTTAGAATAATGTTTTCAAGTTTCATCCTTGTAAACATCCTTGTAGCATGTATCCGTAGTTCATTCCTTTTTCATTGCCAAATAATATTCCATTGTACAGATTATAACACATTTAATTTATCAATTAGTGGATATTTGGCTTATTTCCATTTCTGGCTATTGTGAGTAATACTGCTATGAAAATTTGCATGTAAAAATTGTGAACATATATTTTCGTTTCTCTTGAGTATATACACTTAAGAATAGAATTACTGAATCATATGGTAAATCTATGTTTAGCATTTTCAGAATCTTCCAGATTTTGTTTTGCAAAGCAACTGCACACTTTTACATTCCCACCAGCAAATTATGAGAGTTCCAGTTTCTCCACATCCTCACCTACGCTTGTTATTATCTGTGTTTTTGATTCTAGCTGTCTAGTGAGTGTGAGGTGGAATCTCATTGTGGTTTTGATTTGCATTTCCTTAATGAGTAATGATATAGAGCAGCTTTTCTTGTGCTTATTGGCCATGGAGATGACATTCTCCATCTTTGGAGAAATGTCAGTTAAAATCCTTTGCTCGTTTTTAATTAGGCTATTTATCTTTTTATTATTGAATTGTAAGGGTTTTTTATGTATTATGAATACAAGTCCCTAATCAGATATATGATTTGCAAATATTTTCACCCATTCTGTGGGTTGTACTTTCACTTTCTTGATGGTATCCTTTGTAGCATAAAGGTTTTAAAAGCCAATTTTAAAAATTAAATTAATTAATTAATTAATTTTTAATTTTTTGGCCATGCTGAGCAGCATGCCGGATCTTAGTTCCCTGACCAGGGATCGAATCCATGCCCCCTGCAGTGGAAGCGCAAAGTTCTAACTGCTGGACTGCCAGGGAATTCCCAAGGTGGTACATTTTGGTATAATTCAGCTATTTTTCTTTTGCCACTTGAGCTTTTGGTGTCATCTCTAAGGAATCATTGCCTAATGCAAGGTCATGAAAACTTACTCTTATGTTTTCTCCTAAGAGTTGTGTAATTTCATCATTTACATTTTGGTCTATGATTCATTTTGAATTTTAATTTTGATGTATGGTAGGAATTAGTGGTCCAAGTTCATTCTTCTGTAAATGGACATATGGCTGTTCCAACGCCACTTATTCAAAAGATTATACTTTCCTCTACTTAATTGTCTTGGAAATCAATTTTTTGATTGAAATTTGTTGACTATAAATGTAAAGATTATTTTCTGAACTCTCAGTTTTATTCCATCGATCCATATATCTATCCTCATTCTAATAACATACTGTCTTTATACCTATAAGCTTGTAGTAAGTTTTGAAATCATAAAGTGTGAGTCCTCCAACTCTACTTATCTTCAAAACTTTTTACCTCTGATATTCTGGGTCCCTTGCCTTTATTTATGAACTTTAGGATTTCAATTATGTCAATTTCTGTAAAAATGTCAGCTGAGATTTTGATAGAAATTATGTTGAATCAGTAGATCAATTTTGGGAGTATTGCCATCTTAACAATATTAAGCCTTCTAATCCATGAGCTTTGAATGTCTTTTTATTTCTTTTGATTGTCTTCAATTTCTTTCAATAATGTAGTTTTCAGTGTGCAAGTCTTGCACTTCTTTTGTTAAATGAATTCCTAAACATTTTATTTTTTGATGCTACTATAAAAGGAATTGTTTTCTTAATTTTGTTTTTGGATTGTTCACTGTTAGTGTACAGATTAACAATTGATCTTTGTATATCAATCTTGTGTCCTGCAAACTTGCTGAACTTGTTTATTAACTATAGCAGCTTTTTGTGGGTTCCTTAGGATTTTTTTAAATACACATAGTACTGCAAATAAAGAGAATTTACTTTCTTTCTAATCTGAATGCCTTTTATTTCATTTTCTTGCCTAGTTGCCTTGGCTAGAACCTCTGGTACAATGTTGAATAAAAAGAGCAAGAGCGGACATCCTTGTCTTATTTCTGATCTTAGGAGGAAAGGCTTTCAATCTTTCACCATTAAGTATGAAGTTAGCTGTGAGTTTCTTGAACTTGCTTTTTATCAAGTTAGGGAAATTCTCTTTTATTCTTAGAATGTTGAAATTTTTTTTTAATCACAAAAGAGTATTGATTTTGCTAAATACTTTTTCTGTATCTATTGAGATGATCATGTGAATTTTGCTCTTTATTCTCTTAATATGGTGCATTACATTAATTGATTTTTGTATGGTAAGTGAACCTTGCATTCCTGGGATAAATCCCATTTGGTAATGGTGTAAAATCCTTTTTATATGTTGCTGGATTTGGTGTGCTGTTATTTTGTTGATAATTTTACCATCTATATTAACAAGGGAATTCCCTAGGGATATTGATCTATAATTTTCTTGTGATGTCTTTGTCAAGTTTTTGTATCAGGTTAAATCTGGCCTCATATAATGAGTTGGGAAGTGTTTTCTCCTCTTCCATTTTTTGGAAGAGTTTATAAAGGATTCATATTCTTTGAACTTTTGGTAGAATTCACCAGTAAACCTACTGGACTTGGGCTTTTCTTTGTGGGAAATTTTTGATTTCTAATTCAATCTGTTGTTATAAGTCTGTTAAGATTTCTTCTTCATCTTAAGTTAGTTTTGGAAGTTTATCTCTTTCTAGAATTTTGTCCATTTCATCTAAGTTATAGGCTAGCACATGGTCTATTCTGAAGAATGGTTCATGTGTAATGAGAAGAATGTGTGTTCTACTGTTTCTGGGTAGAGTGTTGTACAGATGTCTTCTAGGTCTGTTGAGTTTATAGTGTTGTTAAGTCTTCTTTTCTTTATTGATATTCTGCCTATTCGTTCTACCCAATGTTGAAAGTGGGGTATTGATGTCTCCAACTTTTGCTGTTGAATTTTCTATTTCTCCATTTCTCCCTTCAGTTCTGCTCAGTTTTACTTCACATATTTTTGGAATCTGTTCCTAGTTGCATATGTGTTTAAAGTAGTTATATGTTCCCGATGGAATGACCCTTTTATCACTGTGAAATGGTCCTCTTTATCTCTGGTAATGTTTTTTTGTCTGTTTGTTTGTTTTAAAGTCTATTTTGTTTGATTATAGTACAGCCACGCCAGTACTTTTTTGATTATTTACACGTTACCTTTTCCATTCTTTCTTTCAACCTATTTGCATCTTTGAATATAAATGCGTCTCTTGTAGACAACATATAGTTGAATCTTGGTTTATTTTTTAGACAATCTGACGATCTCTGCCTTTTGATTGGATTGTTTAACTTATTCACATTTAAAGTTATTACTGATATGATTAGATTTGCATCTGCCATTTTGCTTTTTGTTTTCTATGTCTCTTTGTTTTTTTTTTTTTTTTTGTGGTACGCGGGCCTCTCACCGTTGTGGCCTCTCCCATTACGGAGCACAGGCTCTGGCCGCGCAGGCTCAGCGGTCATGGCTCACGGGCCCAGCCGCTCCACGGCATGTGGGATCCTCCCGGACCAGGGCACAAACCCACGTCCCCTGCATTGGCAGGCAGACTCTCAACAACTGTGCCACCAGGGAAGCCCTGTCTCATGTTATTTTTGTTCCTTGTTTCTTTACTGCTGTATTTTGTATAAAGTGGTTGTTTTCATGCAACATGAGGAATCATTAATTCTTTTAAAATTTAAAAATTACATATTTGAGTTATTTACCTTAATTTATCAGAATCTAGTTCAGATTTATTCTTAGTTCCAGGAAAATACAGCAACTTTACTCTTACATTGCTTCATGCCCTCCCCTTTTTTGTACTATTATTATATATCTTACACCCACATATATTGTAAACCCAACAATACATTGCTAAAATTATTACTTAGATAGTCATGTCTTTTTTCTTCCAGTTTTATTGAGATATATTTGACACGCAGCACAATATAAGTTTAAGGTGTACAACATAATGATTTCATTTGCTTGAGTCATGAAATGATTAGCACAATAAATTTAGCATCATCTCACATAGACACAAAATTAAAGAAATGGAAAATTTTTTCTTGTGATGAAAACTCTTAAGGTTTACTCTTTAACGACTGTCATTATAACACGCAGCAGTGTTGGTTATCCTTATCACGCTGTACCTCACATCCCTAATACTTATTTACCTTATAACTGGAAGTTTGTACCTTTTGATATTCACCTCTGCCTCCGCTAACCATAAATCTGATCTCTTTTTCTATGAGTTTGTTCGTTTTTGAAGCATAATTGACCTACAACACTATGTTAGTTCCTGTTATACAACATAATGATTTGGTATTTCTGTACATTTCAGAAAGATTACTATGATAAAGTCTAGTTATGATCTGTCACCATACAAAGATATATCATAATTATTGACTATTTTCCCCACACTGTACCTTTCATACCTGTGCCTCATTTATTTTGCAACTAGTAGTTTGTCCCTCTTAATTTCCATCACCTATTTCTTTCCCCATTCAATCCCCTCCCCTCTGGCATCTACCTATTTGTTCTTTGTGTCTATAACTTTATTTCTGTTTTGTTATGTTTTTCCACATATAAGTGAAATCATACAGTATTTATCTTTCTTTTTCTAACTTATTTCACTTAGCATAATACCCTCTAGGTCTACCCATGTTGTCGCAAATGGCAAGGTTTCACAATTTTTTTTGGTTGGATAATATTTCATTGTATATATACACTACGTCTTCTTTATCCATTCATCTGTCGATTGTCACTTAGGTTGCTTCCATATCTTGGCTGTTGAAAATAATGTTGCAATGAACATAGGGAGGCATATATCTTTTCAATTATTGTTTTTGTTTTCTTTAGATAAATGCACAGGAGTGGAATTTTTAATTTTTTGAGGAATTTCCATACTGTTCCCCACAATGACTGCACCAATTTCCATCTCCACCAACCTTGTTATTTGTTGTCTTTTTGATAATAGCCTTTCTGATAGTTGTGAGGTGATATTTCATTGTGGTTTGATTTGAATTTCCCTGATGATTAGTGATGTTGATCATCTTTTCATGTGCCTGTTGACCATCTGTTTGTCTTCTTTGGAAAAATGTCTCTTCAGGTCCTCTGCCCATTTATTTTTTTGTCGAACGCGGGCCTCTCACTGCTGTGGCCTCTCCCGTTGCGGAGCACAGGCTCCGGACGCGTAGGCTCAGCGGCCATGGCTCACGGGCCCAGCCACTCTGCGGCATGTGGGATCTTCCCATACCGGGGCATGAACCCATGTCCCCTGCATCGGCAGGCGGACTCTCAACCACTGTGCCACCAGGGAAGCCTTCTTTGTCCATTTTTAAATTGGGTTGTTTGTTTTTTGGTATTGAGTTGTATGGGTTCTTTGTATATTTTGGATATTAACCCCTTATTGAATATATTATTTGCAAATATCTTCTACCATTCAGTAGGTGGCCTTTTTTTTTTTTTTAACGAAAGTGATACACTTTTAAAATATATATATTTATTTATTTATTTGGCTGTGTCAGGTCTTAGATGCGGCACGCAGGCTCTTCATTGCAGTGCATGGGCTTCTCTCTAGTTGTGGTGTGCGGGCTTAGTTCCCCCACGGCATGTGGGGTCTTATTTCCCTGTCCAGGGATTGAACTGGTGTCCCCTGTATTGGAAGGCAGATTCTTAACCACCAGGGATGTCTGGCCTGTTTGGCTTTTTTTTTTTTTTGCGGTACGTGGGCCTCTCACTGTTGTGGCCTCTCCCGTTGAGGGCACAGGCTCCAGACGCACAGGTTCAGCGGCCATGGCTCACGGGCCCAGCCGCTCCACAGCATGTGGGATCTTCCCGGACTGGGGCACGAACCCGTGTCCCCTGCATCGGCAGGCGGACTCCCAACCACTGCGCCACCAGGGAAGTCCCTGTTTGGCTTTTTAATAGTTTCCTTCACTGTGCAAAAATTTCTTAGTATGATGTAGTCCCGTTTGCTTATTCTTCTTAATTTTAATTTTTTGCCGCACTGCAGGGCATGTGAAACTTCCCCAAACAGGGATCGAACCCATGCCCCCTGCAGTGGAAGCATGGAGCCTTAACCGCTGGGCCACCGGGGAAGTCCTCCCATTTGTTTATTTTTGCTTTTGTTTCCTTTACCTGAGGAGACATATTAAAAAAAAATTACTAAGACTGATGTCAAAGAGCATACTGCTGATGTTTTCTTCTAGAAGTTTTATGGTTTCTGGACTTACATTTAAGTCTTCAAACCATTTTGAGTTTATTTTTGTATATGTTGTGAGAAAGTAGTCCAGTTTGATTCTTTTGAAAGTTGCTGTCTCGTTTTTCCAACACCATTTATTGAAGATGCAGTTTTTTCCCTATTGCAAATTCTTGTCTCCTTTGTTGTAGATTAATTGCCCATATAAGTGTGGGCTCATTTCTGGGCTCTCTGTTCTGTTCCATTGATCTATGTGTCTGTTTTTATGCAAATACAACACTGTTTTGATGACTGTCACTTTGTAGTATAGTTTGAAATCAGGGAGCATGGTATCTCCAGCTCTGTTCTTTTTTCTCAAGACTGTTTTGGCTAATCAGGGTCTTTATGTTTCCATACAAAGTTTAGAATTATTTGTTCTGGTTCTGTGAAAAATACCATTGGCATTTTGATAGGGATTGCATTGAGTCTGTAGATTGCCTTGGATGGTACTGTTATTTTAATAATATTGATTCTTCCAATCTATGAACACTGTATATCTTTCCATTTGTTTGTGTTGTCTTCAATATCTTTCATCAGTATCTTATAGTTTTCAGAGTACAAGTCTTTTACCTCCTTTATTAGATTTATTCCTAGGTATTTTATTCTTTTGAATGTGATTGTAAATGGGATTGTTTTCTTAATTTCTCTTTCTGATAGTTCATTGTTGGTGTATAGAAATGCAACAGATTTCTGTATATTAACACATTACTGACTGGGGTATTTTTGCAGAAACGAATGCCTGTGGCCAGCAATTTGTTATGTAAGTGAATATTGAAACACCTGCATTTGAGTAAATATCAACAACTTTTTTTGCATTTATTGTAGTTATTTGAAACTTTGTACATGTCTTACTAAAGCATTCTAATATTTCATTAGAGTGTGATAAGCAGTATAGCAGGCACCTCTGTGCGGGGGAAGAGAACATCTATTACAAATATACCATGTTTCACTGTGTTTTCCCCTGGAAAAGCAGAATCTACACTTTCTGGCAGCATTTTTTTTAGTCCTGTGGGTATTATTTTCTCTAGAATATGTTCTTTTATTTTACTTGATAGTTGACAAGGTGGATCTTTGCAGGGGGCTCTTTTAGAAACACCACAAGAAGGACCAGGTGCGGGACTACAAGTACATTCACCAGGACGGTCAGTTACCCATTCTCTAGATACTGCTAACAAAAATTGCTTGTCTAAGTCATTTTATTCTGTGCATTAAGGGCTACAGTAAATTTTAAACGCATTGAATAACCGCAATTACTCAAATAGAAACCCACTTTCTTATACCATTTTCGAGTTTTCCAGCAGATACTGAAGTTTACCAGCTATTGATTGGATCAATCAACTCCTTTCATATATTTATTATACTCTAATATACAAGGGGCCTTAGTTATCTTCCTTTCCTGTAGATGCTATGGACACATCATGAATAGTTGTTACCATAGCCTCTTGTCTTTCCATATAAGAAGAATCACTTCTCCCTTCCATAAGAATGTCATTTCTCCCCTCTGTAGATTTTTAGATTTCTCTTTTAATTGGTTTGGTAGACCATGATTTTCTCTTATAGTCCCACAAACTCTGGTTTTATTTTTCAATAATATTTCGGATGTGAACACACTGTTGTAATAATTGACTTGGTAAATACGGTGCCATGAACCAAGACAAGGTTGTAGGACTGATAATATTGTTTCTTGCAGTCTCTTTCCTTCACCCATCTAAATCTCAACGTTGCATATATATCCAGTTTCACTTTCGCTAACCATCCTGACCAAAATGCCATATTTTGTAAGTTTTCTGGGATTATAGTTTTTGAATCTGAGTCGTCCTCTCCGCTTTATCATTGCTTCCTCAAGTGATGGCTCTTGTTTGGGTATGTAGATCGATTAGAATTTTGGTAGAAAGTAATCCAAAAGAGGTTTAACTTTGGAAAATCTGTCTGCAGGAAGTGGAGTTTCTGAGTTATCGTTAAAGTGAAGAAATGTCATTATTTGTTTGAACCTTTTTCTCGTCATAATCTTTGGAAAGATAGGTATTTCAGGTAAGGGATCAGTTGACCAATATTCTTTCCAGTGTGACTTTCTTATTTGTCCCATCAAAATCATTAATCCAGGGACTTCCCTGGTGGCACAGTGGTTAAGAATCCGCCTGCCAATGCAGGGGACACGGGTTCGAGCTCTGGTACGGGAAGATCCCACATACCGCGGAGCAACTAAGCCTGCGAGCTGCACTATTGAGCCCGCATGCCACAACTACTGAAGCCTGTACGCCTAGAGCCCATGCTCCGCAACAAGGGAAGCCACCGCAATGAGAAGCTCACACGCCGCAATGAAGAGTAGACCCCGCTCGACACAACTAGAGAAAGCCCATGCGCAGCAACGAAGACACAAAGCAGCCATAAATAAAGACATAAATTTATTTAAAAAATTATTAATCCAAGAAACTTCTTCATGTCACTATTGGTTACATCAGTCCATTTTAAAGCCTTATCACACTTTTTATATGACTTTTCATTCTGTTGGTGATACAAGTTTGTTTGAGAAGTGACCAACTCGAAAAAGATGTTACCAAAAATGAATTCTGTTATTTCACTCTTTGTGGGTTATTACCTTCTACAGTTGTACCTGACACATCTGTAAAGTCTTCTAATTTTCGTGAAATGTTGTCTTCCATCCACTCTTCTGTAGAAGCAAAGGAGCATTCCCCAGCACCATGAGTTCCATTTTCACTTTCCGTATCGGAGTCAATCATTAAGGTTTTCTGTCTTTTTGTTGGTCTAATAGTCACATCATCTGAATCAGAATTATATTCTGAAGAACTATCATCTTCCAAGACACTAGTATATATGTCACTCGGACAATCAGAGAAAGTATCTGCATAAAATTGCCCCCAAAATTGTTTACTCAAAATTTTACAATGCGTCATTTTTGAAAATTTTATGGTAATAAACTTGCATTTACAATATACACAAGGTTGGAATAAAAACCTAATGGAGCAAAATGTGAATGATAAAGACAATCATAAGCTGTATAATGAACCCTTGATCAATTTTTTTTTAAGACTTTTGTTTTTTAACGTGGACCATTTTTAAAGCCTTTATTGAATTTGCTACAGTATTGCTTCTGGTTTATGTTTTGGTTTTTTGGCCACAAGGCACGTGGGATCTTAGCTCCCCAACCAGGGATTGAACCCGAAACCCCTGCATTGGAAGGCGAAGTCTTTAACCACTGGACCACCAGGGAAGTTCCAATCAATTTTAAGCTCTAACAACTTTGCATGGCGATGTTAATTGTATCACTCTGTAAAAATGTATTGATTCATCTCCAGTCAATAAATTGTTAATTTTGTATCCTGCAACTTTACCAAATTCACTGTTGAGCCATAGTAATTTTTTGGTGGCATGTTGAGGATTTTCTGTGTATAGTATCATATCATCTGCAAATAGTGACAGGATTACTTCTTCCTTTCCAGTTTGGATTCATTTTATTTCTATTTCTTCTCTTATTGCTGTGGCTAGGACTTCCAATACTATGTTGAATAAAAGTGGTGAGAGTGGGCATCCTCATCTTCTTCCTGATCTTAGAGGAAATGCTTTCAGCTTTTCACTGTTGAGTATGATGTTAGCTGTGGGCTTGTCGTATATGGCCTTTATTATGTCGTTTTCTCTATGTTCTCTCTATATCCACTTTGTTGAGAATTTTTACCATAAGTGTATGTTGAATTTTGTCAAAAGCTTTTTCAGCTTCTATTGAAATGATCATGTGATTTTTATATTATGTCTTTTCAAGAGGCTAAGAGAATGGAGAACAAGTATATATTTATAGATTTTGTTATGTTAACCTTTTTATTTATCTTTTTAAATTTGCTTCATTTCTTTGTTTGGATTTGAATTAATATTCTGCAATGCAGCTTTTCCCCAATACAGCTTTTCCCCACCACTTTTGTGTTGTTATTATCAAATATATTACATGTCTATGATTAGACCCCAAAATACAACTACAGACATATTGTGTTATGAAATTTCTTTTTAAGTAAGTCAAGAAAAAAGGAAAAATATGCAAGTATACAGTCTTTTGTTATTATCAAACTGATGCTTTTGTTTGTGTGGATTTGAATGACAGTCTTGTGTTACTTGATTTCAGTCTGAAGAACTTCTTTTGATATTTCTTAGAAAACATATTTGTTAACAGCTAACTACCTCAGTTTTTATTTGGGAATACCTTTATCTCACCTTCATATTTTTGTTGTTGTTGTTGTTGTGGTACGCGGGCCTCTCACTGTTGTGGCCTCTCCCGTTGTGGAGCACAGGCTCCGGACGCGCAGGCTCAGCAGCCATGGCTCACGGGCCCAGCCGCTCCGTGGCATGTGGGATATTCCCATAGCGGGGCATGAACCCATGTCCCCTGCATTGGCAGATGGACTCTCAACCACTGCGTCACCAGGGAAGCCCCTCACCTTCATATTTTAAAGATAGGTTTGCTGGATATGAGACTTTTGGTTGGCAGATTTTTCTTTCAGCACTTTGATTAATCTGGCCTCCATAGTTTCTAAGTGAGCTGTTATTTTTATCAGGGTTCCTTTATATATGATGAATTAGTTTTCTCTTGCTGCTTTCATGATTTTATTTCCTTTGTCTTCAATGTTTTGGTTATGATGGATTTGGGTGTGTATCTCTTTGTGTTTATACTTGTAATATGGAGTTTCTTGGATATGAATTTAATGTTTTTCATCAGATTTGAGACGTTTTTGGCCATTGCTTCTTCAAGTACTTTTTCTGTCCTTTTCTGGCACTCCCATTATACATATATTGGTGTTCTTAATGGTGTTCCACATTCCACTGAGGCTCTGTTCATTTCTCTTCATTTTTTCCCTCTGATCTTCAAATTGCATGATCTCTATTGATTTACCAGTAAGTTCACTGATTCTTTCTTCTGCCAGCCCAAATATACTGTTAAGCCCCTCTAGTGATTTTTCATTCTACTTCTTGTACTTTTTAACTCAAGAATTTCCAGTGGCGTCCCAGTCGCAATAAACACACCTAACGCCTAGATCTTGGCTTCGAATACCATTCTAATACCAGCAGAAGGAACCAGAGATCCTTGGAGAAAGGCTGATTATAGGGTTGGGGCAGGGCTTACACAAGAGGAGCCCAGAGTGTCCTGTAGTGCCAGGAAGTAAATGTGTGTTTAAAAACCCCACGATGATGGGTTTATGTCCAAGTTACACAGGAGCCCACTGAAAGAGCTTCTGATCGCCAAAGCCGGAAAAATTTAAGCACCAAAATAAAGCAGTATAAGATTATAACCCAAAGCATAAAATAAGTATCTATGAGTCCATACTGATATAAGTAACTGATTGAATAAATACATAAATGGAGAAGAAGAAACAAACGTTCTGTGTAAAAAATTCTAAATAACAATGTAAATAATTTGTTCTTCTCCCTCCTTAACATGGGCTGCTCTAGTGACTTCCTTCCAAAGAATAAAGTATTCAAAGTGTGAAAAAAAGTAAATTTTAAAGTGAAATAGGGGAGAACCCTGACAAGCGCTACCTCAGCTGGGTGATGAAGGTCAACGTTGACAGTGATAAGTCCTGCTGGCAGCATGTACCCTTCATACGATGTGATGAGGATCGTTCTTCATCTCCGTGGTCTTCCTCCCCCAAACCCACAGCTCCAGTCTAATCATGAGAAGAACATCAGACAAATTTCAAGTGAGGGTCATTCTATAAAATACCTCTAATTTTTCTCATGTTTGGGTTCCTACATCTATCCTCAAAGTCCTTTATCTGTTGTATCATAATTTCTTTCTCCTTATATGCTTGCTCTTTGCTCATACTTTTTATACTTCATCTTCCAGCCCACTGACTTGGGTCTAAAAGACGACCATGCTGTCCTTCAATCTGTCTACTGAAATTCTTCTTGTTAACTCCAGTAACAAGTGTGCACTGCCCTTGAAGCTACTTAAGTGTCTATTACTGTCATCGTTTTACTCTACTTTTCCTGTCTCCTCTCTATCAGCAACATGTGTTCTTTTGGGACACAAGAGACTGATCTTTGTCTCTTGCGGTTGCCCTCCTCCACCTGCCTTGTTTGGGGTATTTTCTTTCTTGGTTCCCTGAGTCTCAGAAGCAATTGTTGTGTTACCTACACACAGCAGTTCTGCAGGGGGTGGACTCTGCTGTGGCTGGTGGTGTAGAAATAGGTACGGTGCCAACCAAGTGGTCTCCTAAGCTGCTTCCATCTTTCAATCTCTTCCTACCATCCCAGGGCCACCTGGGAGGCAGGATCCATTTCAGGGGAGGTGGGTAGATAGATTTGAGAGTGGAGAGGACAAAGCTATGCTTCCAGAATATTCTTCCCACCATTTAACCTGGAAAGTCACATCAGACCTCTCTCAGACATGCCAACTCTATGCCCTTGAATGAGATAAAGAGACCAGGTTGTCCCCATGAGGACCAAAGCCAAAGCCACTTGTTTCTGGAACTTTCCAAAGGAAAGCACATCTCTGATTCCACCAAGGATGACGTGTTCTACTCATCAGTCAGTTAATGTTTTGTGAGTCACATATTCTGCAACAAAGTGACATAAAGAGATAGCTTTTCTCTCCCACAGCAGTGCCCTGCCAGGGACCATTGGAGCAGAGTAATGAGAATGGCTGAGGGAGAAACCCAGGGACACTTGGACCATCTCCCGGAACATGGTCTGAGCACCTCGATGGTGAGCCCATAATGTCAGGGAGAGATGGCTGGAGACTCAGGGAATAAACAATTGATCACAGTACTGTCGGATTTAAGAAGGACTGGTTTATTTCCTGGCTCCTTCCTTCATTTCTCCCTTCATCGACTCACCCTTGGCCCATGATCCGTACGTAAGCGAGTCAGACATCTCTTTTATGAGTCAGATCTTTTCTACGAGCTGCGGACCCATGGACACATCTGACGATCTCCTCACCTGCACACCCAAGCACCCCAAATTGATGAGTTCAGCTCACATCCTCTACCCTGGACAGTACCTCTTCCTTTTGGGGGGAGCAGAAGAAAGAGATATGATGTGGAGGTTCCAGAAGCCTGGCCACCATCCCACCCCATGGCTATGCTGCGCCCATTGTGTACCGTCGTCTGGGAAAACTGAGCCCATTGGGGGGGCCACAGGGTGGGGTGGGGGAGACAGTGTGCGCTGCGGGTGCTGTGGACACATCCTCCCAGAGACGAGTGGAGGATGGCAGTGCAGAGGAGGCAAGCCCTGGGGCCCTGGGGCTGGGAAGGAGGGCAGTCGGAGACCCCAGAAGGGCCTGGGATCCCTGGGCTCTGAGCCCAGCAGTAACAGGGCTGCTTATTTGGTGGAACAGACATACTTCCACCAACCCTTTGCTTTGGACAGAAATAAGTCTACCTCCTCACTGGACCGGTTACTATTTTTTATTTCAATATGGGAACGTCTTTGTCAATAAGTCCTTGGATAGGGGCTCCCGTCTCCTCTTAGAGTTTGTCCAGTGAGCTTCCTGGGTGGGGGCAGGGTGGGGATAATGAGAGCCACAGGGTTTGGGGAGGGGCCCGCCAGTGGGTACCAGAGAATGGGCGCATGGCCATCCTGACTGGTCACTATGACCAAGTAGGTTTTGTTCCAGGAACGTAAGCATAAAATAGTGCCAGGAAATCTTGTGTAGTTCACTTCATCAGCAGATCACAAGAGAGAAGCTTAGGGTCATTTCAGAGGATGCAGACTGCATTTAACCCCACCCCCTTCATGATGGAAACTCTTGGATAATTAGAGATACAAGGGCGCCCTTAACAGGTGAAGGGCAACTGCTACAAAGACAGCAGACCCCAGGCTTCCATGAAAACTTCAGATGCAACCCACTGAGGTTGGGACCTGGGGAGCTGAGGTCTCTCACAGCTATTACTCTGGCCCGTGTTACCAGACAGGAAGAAAAGTGGGGAGGAGGACTGGAAAGGAGACACGAGTCACCATTTATGTAGACAACGTCACTTCCTACATAAAGAAATTTCCTAAGAAACTTTACAGTTAGAACTAACAAGGTTTGATATAAGGAGATAAAAAAAATCCATGGCATGGTTACCTAACAGCCATTACTAATTGAAAAGTGCAAAGAAGAAACGTGCCACTCACAGTAGCAACAGACCTATTGATTTGCAGTAAAGAAAGATGTGCAACACCTCCAGTGAGAAAACAGTACAGTTTTACTGGAGGATAGCGGGGAAGGTTTAACTGTGGGAGAAACGTAGCCTGGGTAGGAAAACTCAGTTTTAAGTGTTCGGTTCTCTTGTAAAATAATCTATAAATTAAATGCAATTTCATCCTAGCAGCGTTCTTCATGGTACCCGTTCAAGTGAATTTCTGCTTCACGTGGAATACTGAAGGACCAGGTATAGTCAAGCCAAGTTTGAGGAAGGAGCAGCAAGGGCCTTTTTCCTCCAAATGTCAAGGCTCTGGCCAAGGCTACCATAGACTGCATGAACAGACAGGTCCGTGGAACAGAGCAAAGCCCCAAACCAAACCTGTGCACACATGAAAACGGGATGCACCAGAGGTAGCTACAGATCAGCAGGCAGTCACTTGCCACCAGTAGAAAAGTAAAATAATTCAGATCATGATCTATTTCTGTACAGAGAATAAATTTCATATGGGTTAAGGTCCTACATTTGAAATGCCAAACTTTAGAACCTTGAGAAAAAACTATAGGAAAATGGCTTTATGACGTCAGGGACAGAAAAATTTCTTAAGCAAGACATGCAAACACAAATCATAAAATTGAAGTTTGACAAATTTGACTACCTTGTAATTAGCAGCTTCTGTACAACAAAAGCCACCATTAATAAAGTTAAAAAAAAAAAAAAACAAGACACAGACCATGAGGAATTATTTTCTATAAACTGAACAGACAAATGATTATTATCCAGCATATATAAAGAGCTCACAGTAATCAATAAGACAATACAAAAAAAGAATCAATTAAAATAGGCCAAGGATATGACCACGCAATTAACAGAAGAGGTAACTGAACGGCCAATGACCATGAACAGAGGTACTTTCTCCCCAGGAACCAGGGAAATGCAAATTAAAGCAGCAGTTTTACAATCGTCCCATTAACAAAGGTTAAGGATCTAGCAGTAATAATGTTAGCAGTGAGCGAACGAGCTGTTGGACAAAGCTAGGGAGGGTGCACTGGCTCCACCCTTTGAAGAGAAATGTGTCCCCTCCTGGAGCCTGGCAGATCCCTCCCCCTGGCAAGTCCATCTCTCCTTCTGGGGACATTGTTGCATTTTGCACAAGAACCGGAAATGTGCCTGTCGGGCGGCCCCTCTTACGACACGACCCGTCAGAACAGTGGAATGTGTCAGGTGGGGATGGAACACATGGCATTCTTAGGATGGAGGCCTCACAGACATGGGCCAACCTGGACACGGGAGGTAGTGTGAGAAAAGACAAGAGACGCAATTATACACCAGGTCCGATTTGTGTAAAGTCTTAAAACACACATATCTTTATTAAAAAACAACACGCTATATTGTAGTAAAGATATCAAGGCATGATCGGTAAGGCTGTCGAGGGGGAGAGAGGGAAATTGGGTGGGTGGTTGGTGCACAGGGCTCCCCTCGATTTTCATGTAACACTTCTCGAAACATTACGTGAAGCAAACGCAGCAGAATGCTAATGTTTGTTAGGTCTGGGTGGTGGGTACAAATTATCCTGTGTCATTTGCTCCGAGTGTTCAAACTATCCCATAATAAAACAATGGGACAAAGAATATAGATCAGGGAGGAGGGTGCAACTGAGAAGAAATAGGAGAAGACAAAAGATGCTAAGATAGCAGAATAGGATAATAGGATGGAAAGTGAGCCAGCAGAGCTCGGGGTGGAAATGAAAGAGGAAAAGAAACCACTTCAGAAATGCAAGCGAGGAGACTGCAGAATACAGCCTCAAGGACGCGTATTCATTCAACAAATAACTGAACACCTGCTGAGAGCCGGGCCCTGGGACTTGGAGTGGTCCCTCGCTTCAAGGAGCGAGGGGGGCCGTAAACAAGGAAAAAAGCAGCCAAGAGGGGCTATTTCAGAGCCTGCTGCGAAGGGCTGGGAGAAGGGCTGGTGGAGGGGCAGGGGCGAACGGTGGGCTTGCTCTGTGACGTGTCCCTGGGAGCCCGGGAGGAGGCTGGGACCCGGGGGCCAGCAGAGCCTGCATTCCAGGGTGGCGGAGAGGGTGCGAGAGCACACGGCTTTGGGGAAGACCAAGGAGCATAGTGGGGCATCCAGGGCGTGAGTCTGGGTCGGCCCCCAGCCGAGATGTGGACCCAGAGATCTCTTCAGAGTCAGAGCAGACAGTCTCTGCTTATGTGGGACTGGCTGAGGCAGCGGAGAGACTGGGGCGACCACCGACCTGCGGCTGAGTGAGGCAGGGGATGAGGCTCCCGGAGCTGAAAGGCCAGCTGGGACAGGGGAGCCTTGCGATGTCACATCCATGCGTCGACGTTACACCCGCGGGGTGGGACGAGAGGCAAGAGGACAGGGCAGGGGACACCCAGAGGAAGCAGAGGGCGTAGAGGTCAGCGTGCCTGGGGAGATGGTGGTGACATGGAAGCAGACGGGGCTGGGGGAGCCCACCAGACACACTGCTCCCCCTCTGGAATGGATGGACGGGGGTGGGGAGGAAAAATCATAAACGGAGCAGAAACACAGTCGGGCATGACGTGTCCCAGCCGGTCGTGAAGGCAGGGGCATCCAGGCAGCTGGAAGACAGGGTCTAGTACGGGAGGAGAAGGGCGCGGTGGCCCGGAGCCTGACGTGATAGAGCAGGGCCGCCCCCACACGCTGCCCGAACCTGGGCTCTCCGGGCGGCAGCAAGCAGGGCCTCCGCCTGCCGTGGGTCCGGAGCTGGAGGGGACGCGCTGGCAGCCCTGCCCCCGCGGAGGGCAGTTCCCGGCCTCCTCTCGATACACAGGAGCCCGAGAGTGGAGGAGGGGGCATGCCGAGGGGACAGCTGCCTGCTCAGCCCCGCGGCTGCGGGAGGGAGAGGGACGGTCCCCGGAACGCGGCCAGCGCGGCTGCGCCGTGGGAACACTTAGGTGTGAAGATACCAGAGCCGGGTCCACGCGGCGTCCCCTGGATCTGACTGCTGCGTCCGATTGTGTAAGGAACGTCGGTCCCGCCGGGAGATGCGGGCTGAAGCAGTGGAGGGCGAGGCCATGGGAACGGGGTGGAACTCTCCTCGGTCGGATTTAGTTCTTGCAGAAATAAGAGCAAATCACATTGGTAAGAGGTGTCGGGACAAAGCACGGCAAACTCAGTGGTTTCAAGGAACGCCCGTTTCCCACCTCACAGATTTGCAGGCTGGGTGGCGGACTTGGCTCTCACTGGGTCTATCGAGGGTGTCGGCCTGGCCGCGTCCCTCTCCAGAAGGTCTGGGGATGGGGTGGAATCACCTCCAGGCTGTGCAGGTGTTGGCAGAGTTCAGTCCCCGGCGTTTGTAGGACCGAGGCCCCCGTGTCCTCGTTGGTGGTCAGGCAAGTGCTGCTCTTGGCTTCTAGAAGTTTCCGACACCCCTTGGCCTGGGGCCGCCTTGCGCCACCTTCAAAGCCAGCAACGCCGGTCAAGGCCTCACCCTCAGTCTCTCCTGTCCCGTCTGTGTGTGTCCGACTTCAGGGAAGGGCTCGTGTGTTTCCACCAGACGATGCAGGATGACGTCCATCTCGAGGTCCTCAGCTCAGCTGCAAGTCCCTGTCACCACGTGAAGTGGCCTCGTCACCCTTATTCAACCTGCTGCCAGTAGAGAAAAAAATAAACAAGTGCGGCAACATAGCCGCCCCTGGCGGATGTCAGTGGAGGGCTTTGGAGTCCCTGTGAGCTTCCTACAGCTTTTCCGTGGGTGCGAGTGCTGACGAGGGCGAAAAGGTGACCTAGACAGAGCAGTCGCGCTCACAGGCCAGAACGTCCTCAGGGTCTCCTCTTCTCCTGGATTTGGGGTTGGGGGGTTTGCACCCAGCCTACGTGTCGCTCAGATACAGAGGCAGCGGGCAACGATCTCAAATTTCCAAACATGCATCCGAGAAGGAGACTCCCTGAGATCGTAAGTTCCAGAGCTCAGAGGTACCTTCAGCCGGCGCTGATGCTCCCCACGTCCACACAGAAAGGGCAAAACAGTCGTGCGGCCCATGGATGGACACGCAAGGGGTATAAATAGTTAGCAGAGGACTGAGGGGGCGGGGAACCGTAAGAACGCAGGACGGACAAACGTGTTTATTTCTCCATTTTTCACCACAGGAAGTTAAAAGTACAGTCAAAGTTTATAAATCAAGAAATGAAGGTCTAACTGTCACTGAAGGTTATGCAGTGGGTGGGCACCTTCTTCCCGTCCTGCTGAGCGGGGTGGGGGGGATTCACGGTCCGGGTTTTACTCACCTTTATACTCTCTCCCGACGGCAGGCCCTGCTGCCCATGAATCCTGCCCTCATGGTTTGTGAGTTCAGGCAGCGGCGCTGCCGGCTCAGGTGCCCCAGGTGCGCCCCACCCACCTCAGCTCCAGTCACAACCCTGGGCCCAGCACCCCCGACGCCCTGCCTGCTCCAGCCCAGGCTGCCCCCGCTGGCCTCCCTGCTCTGCCTGTGCCCCTCCTCCTGACCGCCAGCCTTGCCGCTTTTCGCTCCGGGGAGAGGGCATCAACTCATCCACCCCGACCGGGTCTTCACATCAGGCCCCGCAAAGCCCGCAGCGTTCTTGGCATCCTCTGGGCATTCGGGTGTGACCCTGCGTCAGAGCGCCGTTACCCCTCGGTCATGTGTGTCCCTTCCAGACAGTAAGCTCGGGGCGACCCCCAGGGCCCCGAGGCTCTCAGGGCAGGCGTCCCACCCCAGTGTGTTGACGGCCCGAGGGAGCAGCCAAGGGCCTCCAGCGTGAAGGCACGCGCTCAAAGTGGACAGCTCTTAACGCTGGAAGCGTGCTCCAGCCCTACGTCCCCTGTAGGCGCTGATTACAGGAGTACCTCAGGGGCTCGGCACGCAGGCGGCCTCCGAAGGCTAGGTCTTTGCTTTTCCAGAATCGTTCTCTGTGGACTGCCTCAGTGCATGTTAAGGAAAATCCATCAGCACACATTTCCTTTAATTTTCAGTTCCTATTAGCAATATCGACAAAAGGATTCCCCAGGGCAAGGGCCAGACAGGGTTAATACCTCCTTGGTCTGAATCCTCTCCTCCGACTGGTGGGCAGGGGCCCGCCTGTCTACCTCTACGCCCCCTACCCCCCGCCTGGCGTTTAGATTATAGTGCAGTTCAATTTTAATCCACTCGCAACTCAATTCAATTCGGTTCAGTTTGTATGCGACTTCTGTTCCTTTCCCATCCATTTTCGGTTCAGTCTGAGTCGTTGTCGGTTTAACCCAGTTCATTTCCAAGTTCAGTTTCTATTTTGCTTAGCGTTTGTTCAGAGAGTGGCTCTTGTTCTCCGGTCCTGAGCTGGGTCCCCCGGGAAGATGAGCTGTGGGGTCTGGCAGGGCGAGGTGGGCGGTGGGTCTCACCCAGAGGTGTCCCGGGGGCAGCAGGGCGAGTGTAGAGGCCACGTGCCGTGTGTCCACGTGCGAGGCACCCGCCAACCGGGATGCCAAGTCCCCTCGGTTCCCCTAGTGCGTCGGTGCAGCCCCGTGAGAGTGGGCAGGTGTCCTGCGGGTCAAAGGTGTGTCTGAGCCGACAGGAAACACGACTGAACTTGTGGAATCACCTTCCTCACTGCAGCCCTTTGCTGGGTCTTCAATGCGCTACATGTGCTGTGAGCTTCTGAGGAAGGACTGATGTGGAAAGTTTTCCGGCAATTTTCTACTAGTTCCAGGCAAACCCAGCTGCTGAGGGCAGGTCCTGGGCCGGGGGCAGGACGGCTGGGTTCTCAGCCCAAGCTGACCGATGGTGGTTGTGTGCTGGGGCCCCAGCCTCAGTCTCCCGGGGTGGACGTGTGTGCCGACAGCCCGCTCTGGGGTCCCCAGCTCTACGGGCCCCGCAGGATTGCCGTGTCTCAGGCTCACCTGCAGCCGCTCCCAGCTCTCGGGACCAACCGAGACAGAGTCCCCGAGCCCAGCCTCTCCCACGGCGTGTGAGGGGCTTCGAGCTTGTACAGACGTAAGTCCTGTCTGGACCTCCACCAAGGGCGGACTTCGCTAGAGCTGTGTGCCGGTTGCCAGCCTGAAGGCCGAGTCCCGGCTAAGCTGCCACTCTCCCCGGGAAGATGCTGCTTCCGGCCCCTCCCGGGCGCCACCGGGAAGCAAGTCAAGCTGAGAAGCAAATTCTCACCTTCCTCTGCCCCTGAGACAACTGATTTCCATACTCCCTGCAAAACAGACCCGAAGCTGAGACTCGAGTCTTTGGAACGGGAGTGGTTGGCCTGGGAGATTTGAGGACGCAAGTTCGATTCATCATTATTTATGAACCAGCAGGGAGGGGTTTATTATTCCGATTACTCACTAATCATTGCCCATAAATGCAGGAACTGACAAAACCCCGCAGAATCGATAACGCGGTGAGTTCCCTGTCTGGATCCCAGGCACCTAGCATTCTTGAGTAAACCTTGCGGTAATTTACAAAGGCTGTTGAATTTTATAGTAAGTGTTTTTCAAACCAAGCTGGATTCTAAACAATAATGACTTTTTAATGTGGCTCTGTGATTACATTGTCACGGTGAAATACGGGGTCTTTGACTGCATCCGAAATGAGCCTTGTGTGAGTTACTCGCAGGCGCAGACCCACGGGGCCCAGGTGAAGCAATCTTCATAAATTACCCTCCGATCCGGGTGGCCCGGCGGGCGAGGCCTGATGCCAGTGTCGGCAACTTAAACTTCAGCGGACGATTTGTAAACAAGCTCTTCCTTTTGCTCCCGCGTGGTAGCCACGGCCAGCAGCCTCTGCGTGGCGGGAGGCTGCACCTCCTTGGCCAGCCCGCCAGGCGTCGGCTGTGACCTTGTATGACACAGGTATGGCGTCCCAGCCCGCGAGGCTGCTACGTGGAAGCGAACGAAAGGTACCGAGCCAGCCTGGGGTGAGCCCCACGGCCAGGGCTCGGTGGCCGCTGCGCCAGGCAGAGCGCGTGGGACGGTTCCGCGGGAGGTGCTGACTCTCCAGCGCTCCGACGCGTCTCCCGCCCCCCCTCGCTGTGTGTCAGTGGCTCCGTGTCCTCCTGGGAAGGGCCCAGAGGCCCCGCTGCCCCTTGACCGGGGACCTGCCCACTCTGCTTCTGAGCCTCTGCGTGGCACCGAGCGGGACACAGAGATGGACAAGGCTTGGAGAGGGGCGCTTCCCTCCAAGACCTTCAGGACGCCTGGAGGGGCGGTGGGAGACGGATGGACGCACTGGAGGCGTCCCACCGGGACCCCCGCACCAGGACCAGCTCTCAGCGGCCTTCCCTGCTGCTCCAGCCTGGTGGGGGGGCTCCTCTGGGATGGGCCCCGGCTCATCCCTGTGTCCAGGGCCAAGCCTGGCTGTGTCAGGAGACTGGGGGTCCGGGAGAGTTTGTGGAAGACATGCACACCTGGGCTCCCAGGGCCACGAGGCACCACGGGAGGTGATGATTCCTGAAGCTTCTGCACAGCAGATTCTCCGGAAGAGTGGAAGGGCCCTTCCCCGCACTGTCCTGCCCGATAGGGACTGGGGTGCATCTCCTGGTCCTGTGTCTCCAGGGCTCAGGCCCGTTTCAAAAGCCCCAGGTTTTAAAAACTCTCTTCTAGCCCAGGGTTATCTTTTATGAGTTTATGTAAAGTCTGGGCTTCACAGCTAAACATATTGATTCCAGTGTTCCGTTGGGTGTAACTCCCCTGGGCCCCCAGCTCCCGCCTCCCCTGTGTCTTGGGGTGACTCCCAAGCTGCCTGCTCCTTCGGAGGTGCTGCTCCTTCGGAGGCTGTCTCTCGGAGTAGAGACCCCCCTGGTCTCAGTGACACCTCCCTCCCAGAGCTGTCCCCACAGGAAGTGGGAAGGAGGGTGCAGCAGTGCTGCGGGCTGTGCGGCGAGGGCTCGCCTTTGCTGAGGGCAGCCATGGAAGCGCTGGGAGTGGGGCCGCAGGGCTTTCGGCGTGCACGGCCTCCTGCTCTCCATGCTGTCCAAGGAGCTCCAAGGGGTCAGTGACCAGGCCCAGCCGCCCAGGATGGGGGTCCGGGGTCCCCGGACCCCCTGCCCCTCAGTGAGTCCGAGGCAAGCCCTGCAGTCTGTCGGTGAGACTTGCGGTGATGATGGGGGGGGCGGGGCGGGGGGGGGGGTCAAGGCAACAGCAGCCACAGCCCCTGGGAAGGGGTCGTCATCACCTGCTTTGTTGACGGGTCACGGAGGCCGAGAAAGGAAGAGACCGCTACCCACGGCTCCAGCACTGTAAGCGACAGTGGGTAAGCGCAGGGGTCTCCTGCTTCTCGCTCAGGTGGCTTCTTGCCTCATGTACAGCTGGTGGGAGGGCAGGGAAGGGGCCAGGACATCAGTAGTCAGCGGCATTGCCTCCTCCGTCCTCACAGCTCCTAATGCTCTTATTCCCATTTTACAGATTTGGAGACTGAGGCCCAGAGGTGCGCGTACCCGACTGGCTTGAGGCCGCACACCCGGGAGCTGGGATCCAAGCCCCCATCTGCCCCGAGGGGTGTAGGGCCGGCTCTCCCTTCACCGCCAGCCCCGCCCTGGACCCGTCTGCCTGCTGCTGTGGGAACGGGGTTAGTGAGGACGCCCCAACTTCACAGCGTTGCTGAGAAGAACACACAAGCTAATGAATCACAGACGGCTAAGCCTCCAGTAAGGGGAGGTTTTCAGTTTCTTCTCGGTGTTTAACAGAAGCATTTGTTTGCAGCCACAGGACCGTGTTCGAGAGGAAAAAGACCCTTCAATGAAGCAGCAGGCTCTCTAATGTCTCTTCTTTTAAACATAAAAACGAGGAAGGAGACGTCAGGAGCCAAGCGGCCTCCCGGCGAGACCGGAGACGCGGGACTGAATTTCCATTGCGAGGACCTTGGGTGATGGCGGTGATGAGCGGCCCCGCTGGGAACGCACCAGCCGCTCCGGGGAGGACGGCGCTAGGCGTGTCACGTTGAAATTAACAGATGAACTTGCAACCTACGTACCAATTCAGAACCTGATTGAACAAACTGCTCTTATTAAAGTCAATTGGCGAACATTCTATTATAAAAACAAATGAAACCCTCCCGTCTACCAGATAAATAATTTTCTCCTCACACCTAAACGGGAGACATTAACTTAACGGGTAATAATCTAAATTATGTATTAAACTCAATTACTTTTTATGACTGCTTTCCAATTAGGGTGCCCTGATTGACTCGCCTGCGTGGAGACTTCTCGCCGCCCTACCTGGTCTGCGGGCCGCTTCTGGCCTCGCACACGCTGCTCACCCAGCTTAATTGAGTGTGTCTCTCCCTCACTCTGACCAGTCACGAGGTGCGGCCTTCTAATGGTGAATAAACAAAGGTGCCGGCATGATTACCAGCTAAATTGCCCGTCTGCAGAGTCACTCTCGGCAAACACTTCTAATGCAAAAATATCTCCCTGCCTTCCAGCTCTGAGCTCCCCTAATCAAGATGCATTCCCAAGGCGGGCTCTGGGGAAACCAGGCTCCACCCTGGTCTGGGTACCATGCTGCTGTCGTGACAAGCATCCGACCTGCTAGGAACTACCACCCGCATCCCCACCGTGCGCTGGCCGGTGGGGCCATCCATCAGAAGACACCCCTCTGTCACAGTTCCCCCTGTTCAGCTAAGAGCTCTCCTTCTAAGAATCTAAATTCCTCCGAGAACGGTCAGGTGTTTTCTTACCACAGTCCTTTTGGGCTGCTATAACCAAAGGCTGCAGACCGGGTGGCTTATGAATAAGAAATTTATTCGTCACCATTCTGGAAGTCTGAGATCACAACACCTGCAGATTCAGTATTTGGTGAGGACAGTTTCCTGGTTCATAGACAGCCGTCTCTCCCTGTGTCCTCACTGGTGGAAGAGGTGAGGGGGCTCTCTGGGGGTCTCTTTTATTAGGGCACTGATCCCATTCATGGGGGCTCCATCCACAGGACCTCATCACCTCCCAAGGCCCCACCTCCAAATACCACCACCTTGGGGGTGAGGTTTCAACATACGAATTTGGGGGATGCAAACATTCAGACCATTACAGGCTATATTTCTCAAACTCAAGTATCGATCAGCTTTTAAAGTTAAAAAAAATTTGCAGAGACCCCCCCACCAAGCACTAAAACACTGCTCTTTAGTGGATCACTTTGTGCCAATGTAATTGCGAACACAAGCACAGCCTGGCGCGCAGACAGACGCGGCTTGCAAGGGAATTGGACAGGCGTGCCGGAACCTTCGTCCACCAAGGATTCTCTGAGCAGCTGCTCTGAGCCAGGCACCGAGGAAACCAGACAAAGTGGGGGCCGTGGAGCTGACGGGGTTGGGGTGGCGGTCCGGGTCAGGCAGTGAAGCCCGAGTCAGAGGGCTAAGCCCTGCACAGCCTGCTGGGGTGCCAGGTGCCCTGGGAGGTTGGGGGGCAGCCGAGGACTCAGGGAGGGGCTGCAGCTTTACACGAGGTGTGGGGGAAGCTGGTCCAGAGGGCGGCTTTGAAGAGGCGGCTCAAGGCGGCAAGCGTGCTGGTGCTGCAGAGCCTGGAGGGCTGCGGGGCGGGGGCGGGCAGCAGAGGCGATGACGCCCCGTGTGGGTACCGCACAGCAGCCAGCGGGCTGGGCCACCTCGAGCTGGGTTTCCGCAGAGGCCTCAGAGCTGGCCTGCCAGCCCCCCCTCCCCTCCCCACCATACGCAGAATGCAAGGCTGGAGGGCACAGCTCCCAGAGAGCCCCCCAGGGGATGAAGCGGGGCCTCCCCAGGAAGGCCGGGGACTGGGGCCCCCCAGACTGCTGGGAGCTTGGCTCCCGTTGGCTTGCCTGGGCCGTGCTTGTGCACCCAGGCGTGGGCGCAGCCTGGAGAGGCCAGGGGCCTGGTGGGTGCCTGCCTGGGTCACTGCAGGGTAGGGGTGGCACTGGGGGGCTTCATGGGTCAGGGAGCGGAGAAAAGCCCCCTGCACGCCCCCAGATAACACCCTGGAGAGCTGGCGGCCAAGTGGGCATGGACGCACCACTCCCATGGGTGCCCTGCCAGCCCACCCTAGGGTGAGGGCGAAGGGGGGCTGCCGAGAGGGGAGGAGGGGCTGAGACAGGCTTAAAATGTCCCCTAAATCCTGCAGTGATGCAGGGCCCACATCCCAAGTAGGATGAGGCCCAGGGAGAGCATGCAGCCTGGCAGTGGCTGTCAGACTCGGGGGTTATCGGAGAAGAAGCCCCCTCCTGTGTGTGCTCACAGGAGAGGCCTCCACGAGCCTGCAGGGACCAGGACGGCATCAGCTGAGGCTGCCCTGCTCGCTGATGCCCCAGGCCTCCCACCACCTGAGGGGTGGGGGGACCCTCTCACCTTCCAGGTGAGGGGCGTCAGGTGAGGCTCTGCAGCTGCTTGCAGGGGCCCGAAGGGTGAGAGGCGGATGCGGCGGGGTCCTGGGCAGTTCCGGCAGGCCCCGAGAGACGTCCATGAGGATGAGGTGCGGCCCGGTGTTGAAGGACCAGGGAATCCAAACCTGGCAGGTGGGAGGAGTGTGAGTGCATGTGGGTGCGTGTGTGCGGTGTGTGAGCGTGTGTGCGGTGTGTGAGCGTGTGTGCCGTGTGTGAGAGTGTCTGCAGTGTGTAAGCGTGTGTGTGGCATGTGAGAGTCTGTGCCATGTGTGAGCGTGTGTGTGAGCACGTGTGCAGTGTGTGAGCGCGTGTGCGGTGTGTGAGCGTGTGTGAGCGTGTGTGAGCGTGTGTGCCATGTGTGAGAGTGTCTGCAGTGTGTGAGTGTGTGAGCATGTGTGCCGTGTGTGAGCGTGTGTGAGCGAGTGTGCCGTGTGTGAGCACGTGTGCAGTGTGTGAGCGTGTGTGTGAGAGTCTGTGCCGTGTGTGAGCATGTGTGCCATGTGTGAGTGCGTGTGTGGTGTGTGAGCGTGTATGCGGTGTGTGAGCGCGTGTGCAATGTGTGAGCGTGTGTGTGAGCGCGTGTGCCGTGTGTGAGTGCGTGTGAGCATGTGTGAGCGTGTGTGCCGTGTGTGAGCGCGTGTGCGGTGTGTGAGTGCGTGTGTGGTGTGTGAGCACGTGTGCCGTGTGTGAGTGCGTGTGCGGTGTGTGAGCGTGTGTGCCACGTGTGAGCGTGTGTGTGAGAGTGTGCCGTGTGTGAGCGTGTGTGCCATGTATGAGTGCGTGTGTGGTGTGTGAGCGTGTATGCGGTGTGTGAGCGTGTGTGCCACGTGTGAGCCTGTGTGTGAGAGTCTGTGCCGTGTGTGTGGTGTGTGAGCGCGTGTGCCGTGTGTGAGCGTGTGTGAGCGCGTGTGCCGTGGGGGGCTGACTGGGATGGTTCTCAGCTCATCCTAATGCCGTGAGTGCCCAGGCCCCGGCTTGAGGCATCTGCTCACCTGGCACAGGTAGGTGGGAAGGAACGCGGCATTTAGCAGCAGCCAGATAGCGTCCGGGTCTGGTCTCCCCTCACTGCTGAGCAGCCTCAGTGGGGTAAGTATCGAGGTCCCACCATGAAGCTCCCCCGCCAGCGCCTCTGGCCACACCCGCTCCCTGGAGACCATGCAGGCCCCCAGAGGGGCTGGAAGGAGGTAGCCAGGGGACAGAGATGGGTATGATTCACGTTTCTGGCCCCTGAGCCCTCTGGAGTGCTGTCCCTGTGCTGGACCCCGACGGGCCACAGGTAAGGAAGAAGGTGGCTTCAGCCTCTGGAGATGAAGGAGCCACAGCCTGGAGTCAGGCCTGGCAGGAGAGGGCCCTGGGGTTGGAGGAGTCAAGGACTGCTGCTGAGAGGAGGTCTTCAAGCCACAGCTCAGTGGCACCTGAGAGGGCCAGCCGGGGCCTCCACCTGGGTCCGCATCCTGCATCCCCGGGCAGTCTCAGTGCCGGTGACAGACAGGAAATCGCTGGCCCCAGGGCTGGGCACGCAGTCCCACCAGCCCCCACCCTGTCTTGCACAGGCCCTGGAGTTTGCTTTTTGTTTGTTTGATGAATTTCTCCGATATTCAAGAAAGAAATTAATTGTACTTATTCCTCCAAGCGGTCATTAGAAAAGCTTTTAATGAACACAGTAAAACCCAACTAATTATTGCAATGGCATTTTACTCTAAATAAAACTGGCAGGAACCACGAATAGGACGTGTATAATTCTCCTTAGTTTATTAAAACCCATTTATCACATTTTATCCTAGAAGAAACTGATCATATTAGTCTGTGATAATTTAACTAATATTTCCTCACTGCATCTAATATTTAAGGGGAGGTTACTGATATTAAAGTCATAATGCATTATATGGAGATGACCTTGCATTCTAATTACTTTTCTTGGTGAGGAATGGGGACTGGTATGATTCTGTCTGCATCTTCTATTTTATTATTTATTTATTTATTTTATTTATTTAAAAAATTTTTGGCTGTGTTGGGTCTTTGTTGCTGCATGTGGACTTTCTCTAGTTGCGGCAAGCGGGGTCTACTCTTCGTTGCGGTGCGTGGGCTTCTCATTGCAGTGGCTTCTCTTGTTGCGGAGCACGGGCTCTAGGGTGCACGGGCTTCAGTAGTTGTGGCACGTGGGCTCCGTAGTTGTGGTTCGCAGGCTCTAGAGCGCGGGCTCAGTAGTTGTGGAGCACAGGCTTAGTTGCTCCTCGGCATGTGGGATCTTCCCAGACCAGGGCTTGAACCTGTGTCCCCTGCGTTAGCAGGCGGATTCTCAACCACTGCGCCACCAGAGAAGACGCACTGTCTGCATCTTCTAGAACCAACGCACATGTAACAGCAGGCCTCTAATTAGGAAAAATCCCCTCCTGGTTTCAGTGGATTCTGTGTGGTGTCATTTTTCCTCCTGGGACGTGGGCTGGGGCCTTGGGGTTGGAGACTCCCCAGGTGGTCCCCATGCTTCAGAAATCCACCATTTCCAGCCGTTCCCTGAATGACCACATTGAACGCAAATTCGCACCCCTGGCGTCCTCCAAAGCACAGCAGACACACCTGAGTGTGAAGAAAATGTGTTGGCTTGTGTCTAACCCAGAAGCCACACTCCTTCCAAAACGGGTGTGAATTTTCACGTCTTGCTCTGGGAGTATTATTCCCGATCACGAAAGGCCACCAGGCCGAGGAGGTGGGACGTGGGGTCCCCTTCCGCCCTCAGATCCGCCCTCAGATCCGCCAAGCTCTGCGTCACCCGGCCCTGCTCGCCCTCCCTCGGGGACCACGCACGTCGGGCAAGGCGGGTGGCTCATGCTGGTATGACAGATAGTCCAGCTCCCATTGGCTGGAAAGAGCCAGTTTGGTTCTGATTCCACACGTGGGCTGGGGTGGGGGGCGGTCTGTTCGCCAAGGCTCTTGGGGGGCCAGGCTGCAGGGTCCCCCATCTCTTGATGCTGCCCCCTGAGTGCGGGGCTCAGGGGTCCCATGTGGAGGAAAAGGTCCCACGCACCTCGGTCCTCCAGGGCTTCCACCCGGGGCGACCCGCCTTCCACTGTCCTGGTCAGGTCACATGGGCGCTGATTTCAGTGCCGCAGCGGGGTCCCCGAGCACGGCCCCCACCTCTCCCCGGGCACCATCTCCGGGCTTCCAGCTGTGGCCCAAGGGCCCCACGCCGGGCTCTCTGACCCCAGCAGGATCCCCAGAACCCCAGCTGCCACCCCCCATGCCCGTCCTCCTCCCAGGCCCCCAGGGCTTCATTCCTATGTGGCCCACAGCCCTCCGGCCCCAGGTGCCTTCACTGCCTTGAGCTACCCGACCCTCCTGGGGCCCCCACCCTCCCTCGCGGCCGCGGGAAGGACCCACGACGGAGGAGCCCACTGCCCAGGTCACCAAGGACGTTTGCGCCGGGCTGGCGGCCTCTGTGGAGTCACGCTGGCCTGACCCCGTGCGCCCCGAGCACTGCTCAGCGTCCCACCCGCTCAGGGCACGTCACCCACCGTCTGCTGAGACGCCCCCATTCTTGTCCCCGGGGCCCGTCCACCTCTACCTCCACCTCCACCTTGACGGCGAGGCTGGCGTCACCCTCACCCAGGCCGGAGCTGAGGCACAGAGGACAGGCCCCTGCTGCCACTGGAGGCCCCCGGCCGTCCCCCACCAACCCCTTCTCTCTTCACCCTGGGCTCGGCGAGCTCTCACGGTGCCGTCTTCAAAAGGGCAAAGGGAGACGCAGACGTGGCCCTGCCCTTCCCAACCAGCTTGCCCTCAGGCCCCCGGCCCTCCCCACCTCCCCTGCCCGCATCCTTGCTGACAGTTTCTCCAAGGTTCCCGCCGAGTCTCAGGAGGCCCAGGTCTCCCCTTGATCTTCACCCACCCTCGGGTCTTCCCCTGACCGCCCCCCCCCACCCCAGACTTCCTGGCTCACCCGGCAGTTCCCCCCGCTCTACTCAAGCCCCGGGGTCATCCTGGGCCCCCATCTCCGCTTCTTCCCCAGACACATCGCCGCCCCGGGCTCCAGGGGCCCGCCCGTCCCCGCCCTTTTTTCTCGCGTTTCCTTCTATTTTGAGCTCCAGGCCTGTGCACTCAGCGGCCGATTCCTTTTCATTGTCACGGTCATTTGTTTGAATTGTACGGGTCACACAGGGACACGTGTCTGGGGACCGTGCGAGCGCGAGGCCGCATCCCGAGTACAAAGCAGGCTCGCTTCCCTTGCCCCCCCAGGGCGGGGAGGCGCCCAGACCATTCTCTATATGCACGTGCGCGTGTGTACATACAAGGTAAAACACACACTTGCGTCTGGCGGTCCTGCCGCTGCACAAATGGAACCAGACGTATTTCACTGCTTGTCTTCAACTCCCTTTTTCATGTTTAGCAGGACGTCTCAGGGAGCCTCTGGGTTGGCATTCACGGCCCCACCTTGTTTTATTTTATTTATTTTTTGGTGGCTGCAGAGTTTGGGGTCCTGTGGACAATGTTTCCGTGTAATACGCTCTCCTCTGCTGATGAGAATTGAGCTGCTTCTCTTTCCTTCTCTTTCTAATTATTTGTTTTCCATCACCAGGCACTGCCCACGACTTTTCACTGTCCTGTGTGTCCTTCCCTCCCTGGAGCAGAGATCTCAGCGGGTGGGCTGGGCCCAGGGGGCACACGGACGTTTCTGATGGATAGTGTCCCAAATTGCTTCCTGAGGTGGCTGTAAAAGGTATTCCCCACTGGCTGCACAGGAGGCGGCCTGTTTCTCTTACACATTTGTCATCGTTAGGAAGTATCAATCCTTTACCTTTTCCCCCAATTTTATGGGTGAAAAACAGTATCTCATGGTTGCTTTCACTGGCTGACCCCTAGTTACCAGTGAAATCAAGCATTATTTATCTTTGTGTGCGCGCGCGCGCGTCTTTGTATCTATTTCTTTAATCTGCAGACTCTACCTGTGTTCATGACTTAGAAATGTACTTGTATTTTGTCCCCCTGGGCAGCCTGTTGCAGACGTGTCCACATCCCCCGCCCTCCCCCTAGTGAGATGCCCATCAGGTCCTCACTGCTGGTAGGTGCACGGGTCTGTTTTTGGACTAATTTGTGCCTTGTCTGCAAGCCCAGGGTTCGTTGTTCTTTTTCAAAATTGGGTTTGCTCCGCCCAAGCATTTTCTTTTCCACGTGGATTTCTGTAGGTCCATCAAATTCCATAAAAGGTGTGATTGCAGTGTGATGGGGGTTCCACTCTGTGAATAGATGGCTGGGCATCACGGGCATTTTACAGCGTCGGTTTTCTCATTTAGGAACGGGATTTCTCTCCCACTTACTCAGATTTTCTTTTGTTTCTACCAGGAAAGTTCATCTTTTCTTTGCATAGGTTTGTCTGCATTTCTGTTAGTTCTTTTTCCCCAAGATGTTTTCCAGTTTTTCTGGCTGTTGCAAATGGAGACAGATGGCTTCTTTTAAACAGTTATTCCTGGTGTATATAGAAAGCTGTGGCTTTTCAGACGTTGATCTTGCCTCTATCTTACTAAACCCTCTTATTATTTTTTGTTGTTTCCCCCCCCTGGATTTGCTATCCTCGATTACACTGTTAGTAAATCACAATTTGTGCCTCTTCCTTTCTGGCCCTCGGCACTCTCCAAGGTTGGGCCTGCAGTGCGGAACACAAGTGTGAGGGCTGACAGCCTCATCTCGTCCCAGATTTCACTGGAGCCTTTGCTGCTTCACCGAGCATGAGACTTCCTCTGTTCCCACCACTCGAAGAATTCTCAGCCTGAGAGTATGTGAGGTTGTAAAAACGCTTCTTCCACGTGCATTAAGTTGAGCCTATGTTCTTTCTGCTTTCGTGAATTATAACGAATCATATTAGTAGATTTCAAATGTAGAATGTCTTGGAAGCACCGGAAGGGCCTCCTGCAGCTTCCAGCCCCTCAGAGCTGGTCCTGCGTCCCTGAGCACTGCCCACCTCTGCTACCCCAGAACCTCAGCTCTGGCAGACAGACGGACAGCATTCCAGGGGGCGTGCAAGGGAGGAGCAAGGGGCTGCTAGGCCAGGGTTGGTTCGTGTCATTTCCACACGCACGTTTATACTTTTATATCACATGCACACATCTGCAAACGGTCACTGATTGATTGATTTTATTTATTTATTTTGGCTGCGTTGGGTCTTTGTTGCTGTGCGCGGGCTTTCTCTAGTTGCAGCAAGCGGGGGCAACTCTTCATTGCGGTGCGTGGGCTTTGTAGCGGAGCACGGGCTCTAGGCGTGTGGGCTTCAGTAGTTGTGGTACACGGGCTCAGTAGTTGTGGCTCTTGGGCTCTAGAGCGCAGGCTCAGTAGTGTGGCGCACGGGCTTAGTTGCTCCGCGGCATGTGGGATCTTCCCAGACCGGGGTTCGAACCCGTGTCCCCTGCATTGGCAGACGAATTCCTAACCACTGCGCCACCAGGGAAGCTCCCCTTGATGTATTTTAAAGTTTACGTAAATGGTAAGGGTGTGAAATCCTTGCAACTTGCCTTTTCACTCCACGTCAAGTTTTTGAAATGTATTCCTGTTGATGGATGTAAACCCCGTGAGGTTCAAAAGAGACCCAGTGTTTCTTTTGACTGTGGTAGAACATTCCATGGTGGGAATAAGGCATGGTTGATTGGTCCCTCTCCACTAAAGAACTCCCAGGTCCTTTGCAGCTTTCCCTTACAAACAGTCCTCCCACCGATGGCCTCATGTCTGTCTGCAGGCGCTGGTGAGTGGAGGTTCTCTACTGCAGGTAGCATTTCGGGCTCGTGGGGTGTGTACCTTCAGCTTTCCGTGAATTCCTACGTGCGACGCTTTAACCGTGCCTGGCTGGCGTGTTCTAAGTGCTAAGTGCCAAACATCATCGTTATTATTAAGTATTGACAACTTACTGTCCGAAGCGTCTGTATCAATTTACACGCCCGCCAGCAATGGCTGGAGCTCCCATTTCCACGAATTCATGGCAACACTCGGTGGTGTCAGACTTATTCATTTTTTACACTCTGTGGGTGAAAAATGGCTTCTTGTTGTTTTAATTTGTGTTTCTTGGTGTTAGCAGTGGCGTCGAGCATCTTTTCGCGTATCTATTGCGTATTGTTTTCTCTCATATTTATAGTTTCCTGTCGTGCGCTCATTTTTCTGTTGGGTCACTTGTCTTTTCCTTATTGATTTTCAGCAGTTCTTTATGTACCTGGGTAGCGATACTTTATCGGTTATGTGGGTTGCAAATACATCCTCCCAGACTGAGGCTTGTATTTCTTGCCTTATTGATGGTGTCTTTTGCTGAACAGAATTATAAATGTTAATGTGTCTGATACACCAAACTTCCCCTCAGGTTTTGTGCTATTGGTATAAAATTTTATGGCCGTTTTGCATATTCACATGGAGGTTTCTACCCACCTGACGTGAAGCATCCTTTCCTCTGTCGTGCTGGGTCCATGGCTCTAGCCCACCGTGGGGAAGCAGGTCCCCTCTATCACACATCGAGTTCACGTACACAGTAGGTCTTGTCCCAGCTGTCTCTCCAGTTTCATTATTTTCGAAACAGGTAACTTTATAAAATAAGTCTTGTTCTCTGAGGTGAGTCTCTGCCCTTTATCTTCAGGTATGTCTTGGCCATTTTTGACCCATTGCTCTTATGTATTGATTTTGTAAATCAGCTTGAAAAACCCATTTTGGATATAGACTGGAAACACAGGGAATTTTCACCATTTTTGAGTCTTCCCGTTCACGAATATGGTGCATCTCTCACTTTTTAGGTCTTTCACACTTTCAACAACGTCCAGCCAACAAAATTCCTATTAGAAAGGTTTTGCACACGCACCCCTAGAAATCTTGTGTTTTGGGACAGTTAATGGCATCTTACAATACTAAGTTATCTAATCTTTGCAAGTAACTTTTATGTTGAATTTCTATTCTGCAACTCATTGAATTCCCTGATTAACTTTAATAGCTGTCTGTAGATTACTTTGATCGTTCTCTTTTGAAACAGTCTGCAAATGGTGACAGTTTCGGGCTTTTCCCCCTTTCTAGACTGTTTTTCTTGCCACAGGGTGTTTCTAGGTGTTCAACCACAATGAGGCATAAAAGTGGGTCTGATGTGAAAGGGCAGCGGTGCTGAATTTCACCATCGCGGCTAACCTTCTCTGTGGGATGTGATCATCTCTAGCAGGACAGGGAAATTCTCTCGTGTTCTTAGATTGCTAAGATTTTTTTGTCCCCCTAGAATCATGAATTAGTGTCTGTCTTCTCTAATGTTTGTCTCGGAAGTATTTTTTCTTTTCTTTTTTTAAAGTTGAGGTATAGTTCATTTACAATATTATATATGTTTTAGGTGTGTAACATAGTAATTCACAATTTTTAAAGGTTATACTCCATTTATAGTTTTTATAAAATATTGGCTGTATTCCCTGTGCGATACAATATATCCTTGTAGCTTATTTATTTTACACATAATAGTTTGTGCCTCTTACTCCCCTCCCCCTATCTTGCCCCCTCCCCTTCTCTTTCTCAAGTTTGTTCTGTATATCTGTGAGTCTGTTTCTTTCCTGTTATATTCACTAGTTTGTTTTATATTTTTGATTCCACATATAAGTGAGGTATCTTACAGTATCCACATATAAGTGATATGTTACAGTATTTATCTTATTTTACTAGGCATAATACTTTCCAAGTCCATCCATGTTGTTGCAAATGGCAGTCTCATTCTTTTTTATGGCTGAGTAATATTCCATTGTATATATGTACCACATCTTCTTTATCCATTTATCTATCAGTGGACACTTAGGTTGCTTCCATGTCTTGGCTATTATAAATGCTGCTGCTATGAACACTGAGGTGCATGTATCTATTTGAATTACTGTTTTCTTTTTCTTCAGATATATACCAAGGAGTGAAATTGCTGGGTCATGTGATAATTCTATCTTTAATTTTTTGAGGCACCTCCACAGTTTTCCACAGTAGCTGCACCAATTTACATTCCCACCAACAGTGTAGGAGGGCTCCTTTTTCTCCACAACCTTGCCAACACTTGTTATTTATTGTCGTTTTGATGATAGCCATCTGACAGGTGTGAGGTGAAATCTCACTGTGGTTTTGATTTGCAGTTCCCTGATGGTGAGTGTCTTTTCGTGTGCCTGTTGGCCATCTGTATGTCTTCTTTGGAAAAATATCTATTCAGGTCTTTTGCCCATTTTTAAATTGGGTTGTTTGTTTTTGATATTGAGTTGTTTATATTTTTTTGATGTTAACCCCTTATCTGTCATATCGTTTGCAGATATTTTCTCCCACTCAGTAGGTTGTCTTTTCATTTTGTCTACGGTTTCCTTTGCTGTGCAAAAGCTTTTTAAAATGACGTCCCATTTGTTTATTTTTGCTTCTGTTTCCCTTGCCTTAGGCGACAGATCAAACAAATATTTCTGCGACAGATCAAACAAATATTTCTGTCAAAGGCTCTTCCACCTGTGTTTTCTTCTAGGAGTTTTATGGTTTCCTGTCTCACTTTAGGTCTTTAATTCATTTTGAGTTTATTTCTGTGTATGGTGTTAAAGAATGTTCTTATTTCATTCTTTTACATGTAGCTGTCCAGTCAGTGGTATTGTTATACCTCCATTATTAGTTATCTGTGTTATTCTTCTTCTTAGGCAACGCTGTCTAGGTTTCCCTACGTGGTTTTTCACTCACTCTAGCCTCATGCATTCCATTCCGTCTTCCTGGGTTCACTTTTCTTTTAGCCAGAATTCACCTCTTGGTAGCACATTCTGTGAGGGTCTTCAGTGAAACAACCTCTCAGGGATTTTTGGTTTTATACTCTCTCTTGAACACTGTTCATCTGGGTATAGAATTCTAGATCAACGATATACTATTACACCACCTGTTATTAGTGGAATACACTAATCCACTGTGTGTGGGTGTGATGGTCACAAGTGTGAAGTTTGCTCTCAATCTAATTACAGTTTTTTTATCACTAATAAGTCCTTTCTTTCCAAGTACTTTTAATGTTTATCTTTTTCTTCAGTATTTTACAATTTGATAGTATTTCTTTTTAAAACAGCAATGCTGAGGGGCAGTTGACAGGCAATTAAACTGTATATATTGAAAATATAAAATTGGATACGTTTGACATTTATGAAACTGTAACTACAGTTAAGACAGTGAACATATCTATCACCCCCGAAAACTTCCTGTGCCCTTTGTAATCCATCCTCCCTAATTCCCTCCCACTGAGAGGCTTTCAGTCAATATGGTTTGCATTTTCTATGATTTCTATATAAAGGGGAGCATAGAACGTATCCTCATTTTCCCCCCTGCAAAGTTATTTTAAGATTCACTCTTGTTGTTGCCAGTATTAACAGTATCATTCCTTTTCATGGCTGAATAGTTTCAACTGCACAAATATACACGATTCCTTTATGCACTCACCACTTGATGAACATTTGGATTGTCTCCCGTTTGGGGCTATTAAACTAAAAGTCTATGAACACTGGCGCACACGTCTTCATATAAGCAAATATTTTCTTTCTCTGGGAGTGGAATGGCCGAGTCCTACAGCAGCAGGTACATGTTTATCCAATGAACTGCGACTGTTTTCCAAAGTGGCTGCGCTGTCTTGTTTTCCCACTGGCAGTGCACAGGGGTTCCAGCTGTTCCACATCCTCACGTGGATGGTCAGAGTTTTTCATTTAGATATTCCAGTAGGTGAGTCGTGGTACCTCTTTGTGGTTTTCATTTGCATCTCTTTGATGACTAACGGTGTAATTCTCATGCTCTTCTTTGCCATCCACCGTTCTACTGAAGCATCTGTCCCAATTTTTGTCCTTCTTTTCATTGGGTACTTGGTTTCCTTTTTGTAGAGGTCTGAGAGCTTTTATATGTTCTGGATAGAAGTCCTTTACGGGTGTGTAATTTGAAGGTATAGTCTCCCAGTCTGCTGCTTGTCCTTTCATCCTCTCCACAGTGTACTTTGAAGAGCAAAAGTTCCTAGTTTTGATGAAGCGCATTCAATCGATTTGTTCTTATGTGGACTGTGCTTTGATGTCATGTCTAAAAACCCTCCGTCTGATCCAAGTTTACAAAGATCTCCTGACCTGTTTTCTCCTGGAAGTTTTATAATTTAAGGTCTATGATCCATTTTGAATTAAATTTTCAAATTAACCTGAGTTTGGGATCAAAGTTTTTTTTTTTTAATCCAGCATCATTTGTTGAAAAGACCATTATTGCTCCATTGAATTATCTTTGTACTTTTGTCAAAAGTCAATTGACTGTATATATGGGAACTCTGTATTGTACTCTATCTTTATGCAAACACCATACTGTTTTGATTAATGTAACTTTATAATTAGTCTTAAAATCAGGTAGAGTAAGTCCTCCAACTTAATTCTTTTTTCAAAGTTGTTTCAACTATTCTAGGTCCTTTCCACTTCCATATAAATTTTAGATTCTATTTGTCAATTCCTACAGGAAAAGCCTACTAGAATTTTGATTGAGATTCCATTGATCAACCTGGGGAGAATTCACATCTTAACAACTTCGAGTCTTCTTATCCACGAATATGGTATACAACTCCATTTAGTTAGATCTTGTTTAATTTCAGCAATGTTTGTGGTTTTCAGTGCAGAAGTCTCCCATGTCTTTTGTCAAATTTATGCCTAAGCTTTCCATATTTGTTTTTTGTTTGTTTTGGTTTTTTTTTTTTGTGGTTGTTGTTTTCTGTTTTATTTTATTTTTTCTTAATTTTTATTGGAGTATAATGCTTTACAATGTTGTGTTAGTTTCTGCTGTACAGCAAAGTGAAGTATTCCGTATTTGTTGGTGGTGCTTTACAGGTTATGGTTTTTAAGATTCCATGTTCCGATTGCTTGTTGTGAGTATGTAAATATACAATTGGTTTCTGGACATCAATCTTGAACCCTGACACTTTGCTAACTCTTTGTTAGTCTAGAGCTTTTATTTTGTGGACTTCATGGGATTTTTTTCTACAGAAAGTTTTCTTTCTTTCTAATCAGCATGCTTTTTCTTCTTGCCTTATTTTGCTAGATAGAAACTCCAGTAAAATGTTGAGTAAAAGTGATGAAATAATTAAAGATGAAAGCAGGCATCTTTACCTTGTTTTCAATCTTAGGAAGATATAGGTTTTGGGTAGATGGCCTTTATCAGATGCAGAAATTTCATTTTATTCCTAGTTTTTGAGGACTTTTATCACAAATTAATATTGAATTTTAAGTGCTTCTCCTACTGAGATGACGATAGGTTTTTCCTCTTTAGTACATTAATATGGTAAAGTTCATTGACTGATTTTTGACATTAAGTCAACTTTGCTTTCCTGGGATGAATCTCACTTTGTCATGATATAACATCACATGTGCATACATATATTTGCTAAAACTTTGGTGAGAACTTTTGCATCTTTGTTTGTGAGGAATATTGTTTGCTGGTATCATTCCTTGTGATGCGTTTGATTAAATATCACAATAAGACTGGCTTCATCAAATGATAAGGGAAGGGATCCTGCCTCTTCTATTATCTGGAAGAGTTAGTGTAGAATTGATGTTATTTCTTCCTTAAATACTGGTAAACTTCACCCTTGAAACTATGCGGGCCTGTAGTTTTCCTTGTTGTAAGGGCTTTAATGACAAACTCAATTTCTTTATCAGATACAGGACTATTCACATTAGTTATTTTTTCTCAATTTTGGTAGTTTACGTCTTTGAAGGAGTTTTCCACTTCATCTATGTTGTCAATTTTATTGGCCAAATGTTTTTCATAATGTTCAGTTTTTTCCTCATTGTAACTAGAATATTAGGTGAGATCCACTCTCTCATTCCTGATATTGGTCATTGTTTTGCCTTCTCTCTTTTTTCTTGTTCGGTTGGGACAGAAGTTTATCAGTTTTTGATCTTTTAAGACAGTCAGCTTTTATTGGTTTTCTCTATAGTTTCCCCCTTTTTCCTTCATTGATTTCTGCTCTTTATTTTCATTTTTATGCTTACTTAGGATTACTTTGTTCTTTTTCTGGTTTTTTAAGTTGAAAGCTTTGGTCATTAATTTGAAATCCTTCCTTTTGGTTATAACGTAGGTTCTTAGTGCTAAAATTTTCCTCTAGGCACTATATTAGCTGCACCCCCAAATTTTGACCTGTCAGGTTTTCATTTTCACTCAGTTCAAAAGACTTTCCAATTTCCATTTTGATTTCTTCTTTGAACCATGGGTTACTTAGAAGCATGTGCTGTTCAGTCAAATATTTGGGATTTTCCAAGTATCTTTCAATTATTGATTTTTAATTTAATTCTATTTGGATCAAGATCATGACTTGTATAATTTGAATCCTTTTACATGTATTGTGACTTGTTTTATGACTTGAAATGTGGTCAGTCTGGGTAAATGTTCTGTGTGCACTTGAAAAGGTTGTGTATTCTGCTAGTGTTGGGTGGAGGGGTCTATGGATATCCATTAGTTGGGGTGGTTGAAGCATTCGTTGTTCAAGTCTTCTGTAGCTTCACTGATTTCCTATATACCCCGTTATACGCAGGCCCTGATCAATACATCGCTGGAGGCTCTGGGGGAAGTCTGCAGAATCTGGAGCCCCGTCTCTATGCAGCTCCCCTTCCCATATATTTCTCTCCCCTCAGATCCTCTGCTCTGCAAATTCTAGTCACCTGTCCTCCCTGAGTTCTCAGCTGTGTCTCCTCAACTCAGGGAGCCCCTGCGCTCTGTGCCGAAGCCTAGGTACCACCTACAGGTGGTAAGCTGGGGAACCATAGGAATCATTTCGTTTGTTTCCTATCTCTTAGAAGTCCCTCTCTTGCGCTGCCTGTTTTCAACGCTTCAAAACTATTGTTTTGTATTTTACCTTATTTTAGTTGCTTAAAATTGGAGGGTAAGTTCAGTTCCTGTTACTCCATTAGAGCTGGGACCGAAATCTGCACTGCATGGTATTTACATTGTATTGAAATGCTGTGTATTGGTTTTCAATTTTAAAAATCAGGAAAGAGAAAAAGCATGGAAGATTTCATTATAATTACAGAACTGACCTGAATGCCGCCAACCTCAGCAAAATAAAAGTGGGGGCGTGGCTGGCAGGTCTCAGGAGCTGAGCTGACAGTGGGACCTGGTGGTGACTAATATAGGGACATTCCATTTTTTCCATCCTGCATAGTAGGGAATAACATTTTTCAGTCCAAAATTAATGAATCAGGAGATAGACACTTGGGCTGCTTATATAGAATTTCCTTGGAAAACTAAAAAAAAAAAAAAAAAAGAAAGATAATAAACAAGAAAGGAGCTTCCATATTTTGGGGGTGACCCCTAAGGTGGGTCTGTGTCCTCCTCACCACTTTTATTCCAGGGGCACAGCACCTGAAAGATGGAGGGAGTGAAAGAATGGGGGCTGGACAGACAGAAGGTGGGTTTTAGGGAGTGCAGAGGAAGTGACCCCCGTTACCCCCAGAGCCCCTCCAAGTTCTGCTCCCAGAGGCCCTCCTACACTGTCCTGGACCTCTTGCTACTCATCTGACTGCTTCCTGATGGCTATTCTTCACGGGCTACCTGCAGTGCCTTGATGGGAGGCCCAGGCAGGCCAGCAATCACAGCATCTTGGTGTTGGCCCTACAGGGCGGGAGACACTGTTGGGTCCAACACTTTGGTTTTCCATCTGGGAACAGTGAAATTCAGAGCCAAAACTTGGCCAAGGTCACATGCAAAGGAGTAGTAGAACCTCCCAGAGCCCCAGTTCAAGATTTCCTCCAAAACTTTGTCCCCACCCCAGAAGGAAGGACACTGACCTGCCAACGAGATTAATGATTGGACAGGGTGGGCATGGTCTGATGTTATTTTTATCCTGGAATGTGACTATGTCCTAAGAGACCCCCCCCCCCCACCGCCGCCATCCTTGCTCATGTGTAAAGTAAAGCCAGGTCCTGTGGCATGATGGAAAATTCCAGCTAGTTATAGCATCAATGCCAGAAAAGCAAAAAAAAAACTCCAAAGAACTCCAAAAGTTAGTTAAATCCAAGTTACCTCGGGGAATTGAGGCATAAAGTACTCCTTTGGGGGTTTGTTGAGAGGGTGGAAGGGTGGACAGGAACGGGGGATGGGTAAATGGGTGGATGGATGGAAAGATGGATGGATGGGTGGATAGATGGATGGATGAGTGTGTGGGTGGTTGGATGGATGGATGGGTGGATAGATGGATGGATGGGTGGATAGATGGATGGATGAGTGTGTGGGTGGTTGGATGGATGGATGGGTGGATAGATGGATGGATGGGTGGATAGATGGATGGATGAGTGTGTGGGTGGCTGGAATAATGGATGGGTGGATAGATGGATGGATGAGTGTGTGGGTGGTTGGATGGATAGGTGGATAAATGGATGAATGGATGGGTAGGTGGATGGATAGATGGGTGGGTGGGCAGAAGGCTGGGAGGACTCCCCAGCTGTGACTGCCCGGGGGACCCCATGTACCGCACAATGGTGGCAGGCCAGGGTGGGTCTGGACTTTTAAAGCGCCAGGGTACTGCCTATTTCCTAGGTTACTGCTGGGTTCCACGTCGCTGAGCGGGGAGGGGACATCATCCCTGGAAGCAGCTTTGGGAGCCCGCCTGGCATCAGAATGGGTGTCAGAGGGGACAGAAGGACAGCAGCTTCCTGAGGACTGGGCAGGGAGGGGGAGGGGCAGCAGGGAAGGGAAGGGGCCCTGAGAAAGGCATGTGACACGCAGGCCTGTGAGAGGTTCAGACCTGCAAGAAGGAGCAGAACGAAAGGCAGGGGCAGGAACAGCAGAGGGGAGCTCAGGGGCTGGAGAGGAGGCTGACCTGCCGGGCCCCTGAGCCACAGCCCAGGACTTTCCGGAAGAGCCAGAGTCTCTGGTGAACATGGGCTTCCTGGAGGTCGAGGGCTTCTGCGGGAGTGACGTCAGACCCCACAGGATAGCTGAGGTCCTGCAGGACCATCGGTCCACTCTTCCGTTCACCCATCATTCACTCACTCACTCATTCATTCACTCACCCATTCATTCACTCACTCATTCATTCACCCACTCATTCATTCACCCATTCATTCACTCACCCATTCATTCATTCATTCACTCACTCATTCATTCACCCATTCATTCACTCACCCATTCATGCACTCACCCATTCATTCACTCACTCACTCACTCATTCATTCACCCACTCATTCATTCACCCACTCACTCATTATTCCTCCCTCCATCCATGCACAACGAGGAAAGGTGCTGTTTCCTGTCCAGTTGTCACTGCCGCACGTGGCTCTGTTTCACCCTGGCCACAGTTTTAAAGGGCAGGACCATTGCCCACCATTTCACGATGTTGGAAGCTGAGGCCAGCAGGCACCCTCTGTGTTCTGTACCCCGTTCCCCAGTGTCCGGAGCCCTGGTGCTGGGATGAGATCCGAAGCTGCCTCTATTGATCCGGCGCGATCAGCCAGGTGGGATTATGACATTTATAAGTCAAGACGGAAGTTCTTGCCAGCCTCAGAGCCAAGCTCCTTTCCAGATGAGTGGAGCCAAGGTCTGGCTGGGGGCGCTGCTGGGGTCTGCGTCTGCCACTGCGATCAAGGCTCGCCTGGCAGGGGCCTGGGGGTGGGAGGGACTGACACGGCTTCGTCTCTGGATCCAGCAGAAGAATGACCAGGTGGCCCCGTGAGGAGAGGGGTAAAGTGAACTGCGGGAAGACTTCCACGGCCGTGCCCGAGAACAGATGCTGGGTAGGCCAGCTCCCAGGTCCCCTGGGCCACCCTGGGCCCACCCGGGCACCCTGCCCGCTTCTGGGGGAATCCAAGGAGGTGTCCAAGGTAGCCGGCAGGAAGGGGTTAAGGAAGCGCTGAACAAATCTAATCTACATGCAAAAGCCTCCCCATCCTCTCCTGACAGCCCAAGCCTTGTGCAAACCAATCAATATTTTATGAAGACGTTTCCTGGCTCCGGTGGGGAGGCAGGGGCTGCAGGCATGGCTCTCTGCGGAGGGAAGAAGGAGCCGGGGCCGCCTCCTGCAGGGGCCGGGCTCCTCTAGCTCTGGGGAGGCTCTCCTTCCTCCCTCCCCGGCTGCCAGTTGGCAAGAACAGGGGGCTTCCTTCCCGCTCACTTCGTGTGTCCGGCAACCAGGCTGGCTGGCACGTGACAGCTGCGTGCTGTGTACCTGCTGGGGGTATGAGCGAGGGAGGGAGCGAATGCCTCCTTAATCCCAACAGCACGTGGTCCAAGCCATCCTGATGGCTGTTCCTGTGTGGACACCCCGAGGTCAGGAACACAGTGGTCTGGGTCTCTGGTGGCTCACGGGCCACCAGAGACCCAGACCACGGAGCAGAAGTCCAGGTAAGCTGGCTCATCACCACGAGGCCCCTCCTTTACCAGCCCCCTGGGGCACGCCTGACCCACTGCCGGCCCCTGGCTCTTCCCCAGGCCCCATGGGGATGGGGGCCAACCGGGGTCCTGCCGCTGTGGATGCCTTGGCCTCCTGTCGGAGCCTCTCAGCCCCACTGAAGCTCTGGGACCAGCCCCGTCCCCCAGACCCCAGAAATAAGTGATCTCGAGCCCCCAGCGCCAAGCTTGGGGTGCCCCGGTTCTGGAGATGGGCATTACCACACATCCCTTTAGCAAACAGGGAGCTCACTCTGAAACAAGCCCCTCAGCGCTCACAGGAGGCTGGGGTCAGACCAAAGTCCCCAGATCACACAGCAACACGCCCAGTCGGGCTGCAGCAGCAGAGGGAAGCGGGGCTGGGAACAGGAGGGAGGCTCCATCCAGGGGCGGGCGGGGCCTCTTCCTTCAGGCACACTTCAGCTGGGGCTTAAAAGTGGGTTGGGGGCTTTGAGGGGGAGGGACAGCTTGTGGGAAGACCCCCAAGACCTGGGAGGATGGAGGATTCTGGGCAAATCAGGAAGGACAGAGCAAATGGGGGAGGGGTCAGGCGGGGGGAGGCGGGGCGCAGGTGTGGGGAGCAAGGATTTCGGCCTGAGAGGATCACAGAGGCTGGGGAGCCGTCAGGCAAGTTCGGGGGTGAGGTTCCCATAAGCACGTGAGTTCAGGCCCCTGTGGACAGTGGGCCAGGCCTGCTTAGGGGAAGCCCCTGGTAGGGTAGGAGCGGGTGAGTAACTCTTAGGGGCCAGAGGACAGGAGGTCCTGAGTGGGAGCTGGGGCTGAGTTCCGATCCCTGAGGATTTGACAGGCTGGGGACTGTCCCAGATTTGGGGTCACAACACACAGGTTCCCACCCGGGCTTCCCTCTCATGTGCAGTGGGATGGGGCTGGGGCCACCCGGCTGCAGCACCGGGTCCCAGCAGGCATCTCACGGACCCTCCTGAGGGGGCCCTGCTGCTGGGGTGGGCAGGGTCGCCCCCCCAGACGCTTCCCGCACCCTCCCTGCTCCAAAGGCCGCTGAACGGCAGTGCTGGGGTGGGGGTCCTGCTGGAGACAAATAAACAGGTAACAGCATGAGGCCAGCAACTGGGTGCCCCTGGTCGCCACGTGACGGCCACAGCTGCGTGTGCAGAGGCCCCAGCGGAGGACGGGGCTCCCCAGGGACCTGCTCACGCGCCCTCACCCTGCAGACTGTGGAATTCCCCAGTAACAGTGACCCACATTCACTCGCCCATGCAAATGGCTCCATGGGGCCCTGGCTGTCGGGACCCCCACCTGGTCCTTTCCCAGACCCGCCTGCCCGCTGTCCCGTCCTCCCTGCAGGGCTAGGAGGAAGGCAGACGTGACGGGACAGGGCATGCTCTCATCCCCACCCTCCGTCCCCGCCTCATTCATTCACCCTCCGTAGCTGTCGGAAGCGGATGCTTCCGGAATACAGAGCCAGCAATGCAGGGCCCTGCCCGTGAGTCTCTGAAGGCCTGGTGGGCGAGGCCAACGAGCCCCGGGCCTGGTTTACAGAGGAGGAAACAGGTTCTGAGGGGTCTTTTTCCCCAAGCCGGGCGGTCTGTGTTCGTCTCCGCTCCCAAAACGTTCCCCAGCCTGGACTGACCTTCTCATCCCACGTGTCTGGAGTGTTGGGTGGGGGACCCCCAGGAGGGCTGGCTGCCCCCCAAGCCCTGGGCTCCCCGGGGGTCCCTAGAGATGCCAGAGAAGCTGGCGTGGGCCGTGGAGGCAGGCACTGTCCTGAGCCCACCAGCGCCTGGCTCTCCTCGCACCCGGTGAGGGGAAGGGGGGCTGCGCAGGGGCCCGCAGGCCTGCTGTGCCACAGGACTGGCCAGGCGAGGCCCACAGGGTCCTCTTTGCCTCTGATTAAATCGCCGCTCTCGCGGAAGAGGCCCCGGCCGCCGAGGTTGCTGCCTGAGAGGGGCAGGAAAGAAGAGTTTCAGCTTGGGGACACTGGCCTTTGTCAAGCGCAGAGAGGCTCCATCTGCCAGCAGGAGAGGATGCTGACGGGGTCCCAGGGGGGCTGGGCTGTGGGCGGTCGGAGCACATGGCTTCCCTTTTTCATGTGAAACAGGTTGTTTATAATGTGCTCTGTGCTCTGCAATTAAAAACACGGATTAAAGGGCCCCAGGCACGCAGGGCGGCAGGAGCCGCGGCGCCGAGGGGTGCGCGTGGGCCAGGCACGCACCGCAGAAGGGCCTTGGCGGGAGTCTCGGGCCTGCAGCTGTCCTGCTCCCACGTCTTAGCCTGCCCGGCCCAGTTCCCTGGCTCAGAACTGCTGCCCAGCCCTGCCCATCCTCCAGCCCACATGGAGCGTCCTCCCCCATGAAGCCCTCCTGGTGGCTCCGTCCGCTGGGCCCTCTGCACGCTGCCCTGCTGCACAGCCTCACTGGCCCACGGTCCAGGGCATCTCCCCCGCCCTGTAGAAGTCTAGCTGCCTCTCCCTCAGTGCCGGCCACCAGCTGTCTCTGGGACCCAATCCCTCCACCTGGACAGTGGGACAGGCCCTCCCGGTGCCGCCAGAAGGAAAGACGGGGGTCGGACGGGGAATCAGGGGCTGGGAATCGGGTCCAAGTCCACCAGAGGTTTGTGGGCCTTGTGGGTGAATCCCTTCCCATCTCAATGCCTCTGTCTCCCCAGCTGTCACTGAAGCCTTGTGCGTTCAGACAACGGGTCGGTTAGTGTTGCGAACCCCAGAAAGTACTGCTTGAAACCCCACCGTCCACTTCGCAGGTCTGGGTATGAGTGTGCCCGGGCTGCGTAGCAAATACCACAGTCCAGGTGGCTTCAACAGCAGAGGTGTTACACAGTCCCGGAGGCCAGAAGTTTGAGGTCAAGGTGGCTCCTTCCGAGGCTGTGAGGGGGTCTCTCCCGGGCCTCTCTCTCAGCTTCTGGTGTTTCGCCAACAACCTCCAGCATCCCCACCTTCATCATCACTGTGAGAGTCTCTGCGTCCAAATCCTCCGGGGTGCACAGACCCCCACGTCTGCAGGAGAGGCTGTTGCGGGTGGGAGCCATGCCTTGTCCAGGCCTGACCACAGGGTCCTTTATTCACAGCTTTGCGGTGCGCTCCTGTCCTCCTGGTGCCGGCCCCGGCGGGGCTGGGGAGGTGCTGGGGGGTAAAGGATGCGGGGCAGCTTTGGAGAGTGAGGTGTCCGGCGAGGGGGGTGAGGCAGGTGGGCAGACACGTGGAGAGCGGACAGGGGCCCCGAGAGCCTCGGGCCCCACGGTGTGGCCCAAAGGAGAAGGCCCCGCCTCAGGGGTTACGACGAGCATCCCCAGAGACCCTCGGGGACCACGGCAGCACCCCGTCCGCCCTCCAGAGCGGCCACTGTCCCCAGCGCCCTCCCCGTCTGCTCTACTCCCATCCCACAACACACTGTGAGGGGTGGCAGGTGCCACGGGGGCGGCCAGTGACCTGTGCGAGGCTGCCAGCGAGGCAGGCTGGGCTGAGGCCAGAGGCCGGGCCTCCTGGGTCCTTGTCCGGGCTCTCTGTCCCGGCCCTGGGAGCTCACCCCCAGGTAGGAGCCTACAGAAGTGAGCACAGGGGCGAAAGTGGCCCGTGGGCCATTAACGGGGGAGCTGGCACAAGCGGTGGGAGAGCTGGGAACCTGGGGTGCTCGGCTGGGGTCTTCGGGCCCACCTGTGGCGCCTCCGACTGCCCTGGGTGCCCCCGATCCCTCCCCCCTCTTCTGCCAAGGTGTCACCTTGGGCACCTGGGGAGCAGGGGGCGGCCCCCCTCCAGCTGTGGATTGAACGGGTGGTGCTGGCGGCGGTGGCCCCTGCCTGGCCCAGGGCGGGCTGGGGGACACGCTGCTTCCTTCCCCCACCCGACTCTTCCTTCCTCAGGCCTCAGCAGAGCAGCCCGGGGTCCCCATGCTTCTCTCCGCAGCAGCCAGGGCTTCTTAGCCTCCTCTTATTTACTTTTTATTTTTTATTTATTTTGCGGTACGCGGGCCTCTCACCGTTGTGGCCTCTCCCGTTGTGGAGCACAGGCTCCGGACGCGCAGGCTCAGCGGCCATGGCTCACGGGCCCAGCCGCTCCGTGGCATGTGGGATCTTCCCGGACCGGGGCACGAACCCGCGTCCCCTGCATCGGCAGGCAGACTCTCAACCGCTGCGCCACCAGGGAAGCCCCGCCTCCTCTTATATTTGCTCAGCGGCCCCGCCTGCCAGCTCTGTGGATGGACGGCTTTTGTCTGCGGCAGCGGTGGGCAGGGGTGGGCAGGACGGGCACACGCTGCCCCCAGAGTCGACACTGAATAACTAAGAGCCTCGTAATGACAGGCTCATCGGGTGGATATCGACTGCCCTGGGCTGGGCTGCAGGAGCTCTCAGTCCGTCCCAGCTGAGGCTGCCCCACAGGCAGGGGGCCCGGGGTGGGTGGGGGCACCCACAGGTGCCCGGCGACCAGCCTCTCTCAGTGGGCCTCCTTTGGGAGCGCCCTGTCTGATAGGGGAGGCCCAGGAGTGCAGGCTATGACGGGGAGTCCAGGGGCCCCTCTGCCTGGCAGTCCTGGAAGGCTTCCAGTGGGAGGCGTAGCTGAGCCTCCTGCAGAGTGAGGGGTGAGGGAGGCGGGCAGCGGGGAGAAGGCACGAGGTAGGAAACCACGCGTGATACGTGGTCGCTCCCGTGGCCCAGGCGGGGGTCGGGGTCCAGAGCCCTCTCCTCTCATCGCAAGTCCGCTGTCTAGAGGGTCTCTCCCTCCTGGGGGCTGCCTGGGCAGGCCCAGGATGGGGACTCCCGGCGGGCAGAGAGAGCCCAGGTGAGCAAGGGCGACTGGAGAAGCCGGGCGGCAGGGAGCACACTGCAGCGGCCCCGGCCCCGGCCGTCAGTAATCCACTGTGTCTCTCACTCACGCTGCTCACCACGGCTGCGTCCTCACGGGGACAGAAGGAGACATGTGCTGTCTGTCTGTCCATCCCTCTGTGAAAAGCCACACCGCAAGCCCATCTGCCTACCTACCGGCCTCTCCAGGCTCCAGAGTTTGGCCGCTGGCCGAGAGACCCCAGCCGGCCCGGGCCCTCACCACCTCCTCGGGACGCCCAGGCGCGTCTGCAGGGGCACAGGGCGGGCAGGACGAGTGAGATGCTGCGCTGTTATAGGAAGTGAGGTCTGCTTTGGTCAGGGAAGCCCGACCTGGTCTTGAGCTCTGCCAGGCCTCTGGCCCCCAGCCTTTGTCCCCCGGGCCACATCTCCAGGACCGGGGCTGCAGGTCTGGTCTGAGGCTCCTTTGAGCAAATGCCAGGTGGGGCGGGGGCCCAACGTCATCTGCAGGCCGTGAGGTGCGTCCAGGGCTGGGCAGCAGGACTGATGACTAGTCGTGTAACGTCAAGCAGGGCGCGCAGGGTGGGGGCTGCACGGAGGAGAGGCACCAGGCGAGCGCCGATCCCTGTGGCTCACGGCCAGGATGACGTCGGCGACCTCCCAGGAGTGCGGGTGCGAGGACCAGGGTGATGTGGTGGTGGCCGCGCACTCCCCACCCCAGGGCTCCGTCTCCCAGAGCAGCTCCGGGACAGAGGCCCTGCTGGTGCTTTGACAGCTTCTAACGGGATCAGGTCCAGTGGGCTCGCTATGGGAAGCGCATTCCATCACCCTCGTTCCCACGGCCCGCTCCCTTCCGGGGGTCCAGTCCCCACTGCCCCTCAGGCAGCCCCCCCGGCCGTGAGCAGCTCACCGTCGTGGGGCTGCAGGAAGGGAGCAGATGCACGTGCAGTCAGCCCTGCGGCTGCCGCATGGGTGGGAGCGGGGAGGCTGAGGGTCAGCGGGAAGGCGGGGCCCGCGTCCCCCAGGATGGAGTCTTGGGGACACGTGGGCAGTGAGCAGGGCACCAGCAGTGGCAGGAGAAGCAGCTGCTCCCAGTGACCTGGAGCCGGGTCGGCCCCAGAGGCTCCCCTCGAACGGTCACACGGCTGGGGGCTCACTGGCCCCGCGTCAGCCCCCAGCTTCCCCACGGAAGGAACCAGCTCTCTCAGCCTCGGCATCCTGGTGCAGCAGTGGGGCTATTGGAGGATGAATGGGTTCCCGCATCCCCATCGCTTAGAACAGCGCTCCAAACAGCGAGGCCCCTTCGGCACCAGCGGGGTCGTGGCTACCACGGGGGTCTCAGCTAGAGCGGGGCTTGGGCGGGGGGCAGATCTTCCTTGATCTGGAAGAACTGCTAAGCGAAGCTATAGGTCCAGGAGGCTCAGATGTCTATGGGGCGAGAGGACCGTCCTCGGGCAGCAGGGGCAGTGTTTCCATGGAGCCAGGGCTTGAGCTGAGCCCATGCCCTCTCCCCGACCACACCTCCCTCTTCGGGCAACGGGGGGCCAGGCCTCAGGGTGCGAGTGGACATGACGTGTGGTCTCGGGTGCCTGTCACTCCCCTTCAGGCTCACTCTGCCAACGGCCCCCAGAGCACGTGTCAGAGGAAATTCACCTCCTGCCCCAGGGCGGGACGGGACACTGCCCAGCGTCTGTCCTCAGGGGCTCCAGCTGGCCCCGTGATAGCTTGTCCTGACACCCAGCACGCAGCGCTGTGCCCCGGCTCTCCAGGCCTCATGGGTACACCGGGGGGCCGGGCTGGGCCTTAAGTCGGACATCATGCGCACCCACTGCACGGTGCCGGGCCTCCCAGGGTCCCTCACGAGGCTGGGTGCACATGAGTCCTGCCTACGGGGTCAGGAGAAGGCTGTGGAGACCGGCTGGTGGCAGCGGGCAGCCCTGGCTTTTGGAGGGCTCTCAGGCTGCCACCAGCTTCCCTTCCCTGCAGCCTCAGTAGCAGGACAGGCCACCCCACTCAGGCCGCCAAGGGCGCCGTCATGAATATTTGCTCAGCCCGATGCTGGGTCAGCACCTTGCGGGGTCTGCTCCCAGGGGAGGCAACCGCTGCTCCTCCCCGCTTCCCAGGTGCTTCCCAGACCCACAGAGGGCTCCAGGCCGAGACCCCACCTCCTCTCCCTGACCACCACCATCACCATCACCGCAGCGTCCTCCTCAAGCTGCTCCCAGGGTACTGCCACAGCACCCTCACGCCCCCTTTCCCCTGTCCATCCCACTCACCATCATAATGAGTTCACTTGCTTGGCACTAACTCAGTGCAGACACCAGAAAACACATCTCGTGCAGGGTCACTGGAGCTCCACAAAACCCCTCTGCCGTCAGCTATTCCACTCACCTCGCAGTGTGGAAATGAGGCACAGAGAGGGCAAGCAACTCGCCTAGGTCACACAGCGGCTGAGTGGTGCTGCCCCACTGGGAACCCGGCAGTAGGGCCGGGTCTTGCTCTGGAGGCCCCCTGACCGCCTGTAGGTCCGGCTCAGGCCACCCTCACCAGGTGCCGGGCAGCCCTGCCTGTGGGGAGGGCCCGCCTGTGATGCGCCTGCCCTGCCCTGCATTTGTGCCCCGGAGACAGGTGCCCGCCCACCGGGGTCTTCCTGCAGGACTGAGGCTCAGCGAGACAGAAGGTACAGGGCACACGGTAGGTGCTCAGTACACGTGGGTGGCATTGATGCCATTGTTACTCCGCGGAGATCCCAGCCTGCCGGTGTCGGTGTTGGTGGCAGTGACGGACTCGCCAAGTGTGTCCAGGGAGTGGGCTGTTTCCCGAGAAAGCCTCACCGCTTAGTCGGCCAAGATCTGCCAGGGTGGCCACCAGGCCTCGAGGGAGACACCATCGCCGAGGCAGGCCCCCGGCAGCCATGACCCTTAGGGAGCTCAGGGCGATGCCAAGGAAAAGCGCAAACCTGTGACTCACGGTGGCAAAAACCGAGGCCCAGAGTGGAAGGGAAACTAGCGGAGGATGCCAAGGGCTGCCCGCTCTGCAGGGCGGCCAGGACGGGGCTGGGACACTTTGCAGCCGATAAAGTCGTTTTCTGACGCCTGTCTCCTGGTTATTCTCTCCACAGCAGCTGGGGTGGTGCTTGGTGTCCTAATCTGAGATCCTCTTTCCTTTGGGCCCCCATCTCCTTCCACAGGCCCCAAATCTGGGTCAGCAGAGCAGAGCTTTTCCCTAGAAGCCGGGTGATGTGCTCTGCTCTCCCGGGAGCCGGTGTCACTGTGGCCAGGCGGGCAGGGCTGGGCTGAGCCCTGGAACGACGGGCGGGCGGGCGGGTGGGATGTCGACACCCACGGTGGCAGGCTCCCCGCCCCGGTGGGAAGGGCCGTGTAGGGCCTGCCTGGGCAGGGCTGCCCTGCAGACGGCAGCTGCTGGAAACACGGCAGCGAGAGGCACCTAGAGCTGCTCGGGGCCTGGGTGCGCCCACCCAGGGCTGGAGCCCGGCCAGGTGTGCCTCAGGGCTGCAGTCTGCGGGTCGGGATGGGGTGAGGATGACGCTGGCAGACAGACAGGCAGCAGGGAGGGCTTGCCAGCCTCAGAGAGGCCCTCCCTGTAGGGCCCTCCCCCCGCAGCTGTAGGGAGGTCTGAGCAGCCGTTTCCATCTCCCTGTTCTTGGCAAACCCCGCCCCTCTCCAGGCCTGGCCCCCACACTGCAGGTGAAGGGCGGCCGGAGCACCTCTGGGGACGGCCTCCCCACTGCGGGTGAAGGGCGGCCGGAGCACCTCTGGGGACGCCCCAGGGCTCAGTGACCCCAGGCCTCCAAGCAGCTCTGGTTCTGTCCTGGCTCCAGGTCTCTCTGGCCGCCTGGCCACTGTAGGGCTCCAGGCAGGCCCTGCTCCCCTCCCCAGAGACCCCAGAGTGCAGGGGCCTGCGTGGCACCAGGGCCCGGCCGGCCGAGACACACACAGTGGGGCCGGCCTGATGTTTGCTCTCAGCTGCGTGGGGACCCGCTGTTCTTGGCTCCGGCCCTGGCACAGGGCAGCCCAAACACCTCCTCCACTCCCGCCCAGCTCCCACCCCTCAGGCTGAGATCTGGCCCGGGGACCGCCCTCCCTGCCTGGGCGTGCAAGAGCCGCACCGGGCCGAGCCCCTCCCCCAGGATGGGGCCCTGGTGACACTCGGGGTGCCCACGTCGGAGCTGGGAGGCCAGCTCCGTAGCCGTGCCCGCTGGCTGCTGTACCCGCAGTGCCCCCGGGAGGTGAGCCCCCTCCGGGCCCCAGCCGGAGGGAGAATCACCTGACCAGAGGCGCCAGGTGCCCCAGCAGGCACTGGCTGCATCGGCCCCCCCCAGCCCAGGTTAGCTGTCCCCCCGGGAAGGGCGTCAGGAGGGCTGGGGCTGGCAGAGCCAGCAGCGCTTTCATTTCCCATCTCCTGGGTGGTTGGTGGGAGCCCGCCTTGGAGGAGCTCTGGTGTCTCTCTGGAATTGTCCCCAGAGATGCGATTCCTGTTCTTGTGCTGCTCTCTGAAGATCTCTGGCGCCTCGCGCACCCAACCCGGCCCCCCGTCAGAGGTGGGGAGCACAGCACCTGGGGCAGCAGGGAGCGCTACTCCCGGTCCCGAGGGGGCGGGCGGGCTGGGGCAGGACGGCACTCCTGTCTCCCTTAACCCCCGCCCCCGGCCCAGGCAGAGGCTGGCACTGCGGCACCTCTGCTCCCTCCTCCATCCCGACTCCTCTAATCCCCACAGCGGGTACAACCTACAAGTCCCCAGTTTCACAGACAAGGAAGCTGAGGCCAGGAGAGTCACGTCCTGGAGACTGTCAGAGCTGGGGTCCTCCCACGGCCATCTGAGACCCCCTCTGTCTGCACCCTGGCCTGAGGTCCCAGAGCTGGACTCACCCTCGGTCTGGCTGGGAAGCGAAACAGGGGAAAACAAGGAAGGCTTCCAGGAGGAGGAGGCAGTAGAGGCTGGGAGTGGAGGAAAGGCAGACCCTGGGCTCCGGGAGCCTGAGGAGGGTGTGTCCTGGGTGCACAGTCACTTCGGGGGCAGAGCCTGGGAACACCACCACGTGACCTCTGGGGTGACAGCGGCCCTAGTCAGTCACCTGGGAACGCACAGCACTCTGACCCGGGCTCGCCTGCTTGGCACGAGGGCGCTGCCTGACCCGGCATCGGGGTGTTTGCACCCGGCATGCACTGCTGACCTGTGTCTGAGGCGGGGGATGGTCTGGGGGAGACGATCCAGCCATTTCCCAGGGCCAGGCCCTCCACTCGCGGACAGGCGCACACCAGCCGTCCACCTCCCCCAAGCTGGGCACTACACCCCCATTCTGCAGCTGGGGAAACCGAGGCCCGGAGGCCGAGCAGGGGAGGGAAGGCGGTGCGTGACTGGAGCCTGGGCAGGGCCTCTTGCCCCGACACATCTGGGGTGGTCCTTGCGGTGTCCCAGAGGCAGGCCTCTCCTTGCATCTCGCAGCTGGTGTCTGAGTTGCCGGGGGCGCTGTGGAGCTTAACCCCAGTCAGGGTCTCCAGCTCCAGTCTCAGGCTCCCGTCCCCTCCCCACGGCCTCCTGGGAGCTGAGGCTGTGTCCAGGGCTGCTCCCCCAACACCGAGGGTGGGCTGAGGGGTAAACCTTTCTCGACCCCCACCCCGTGCAGGCGGGGCCGTCAGAGGTGGGAGAGTGGAGCAGCTAATGCTGCTTTACGTCCCATCAGCCCTGCAGGCCCTGGTCACCCACTTGCCCGCCGCAGGGCCAATCCCTGACCACAGCCCTTGGGTACAGAAGGAGCCATTGGGCCCACATGTGCACATGCGGGGCCCAGCGTCCCACCAGCCACAGAGACCACCTGCGCTGTTCCCCAACACACAGGCTGGACCCTGTGTCAGGGCCGCAGGGGTCCTGCAGTCCTGGGGTCCCCCTGCCGCAGGACACTCTGGTGCTGAATGTGTCTGCTTCAGGTATTGTGGCTTGGGGGGAGCGGGGGCTTGTGTGGCCCCTCCGGGGGCTGTTACCCAGGGAGGGTCTTGTCTGAGAAATGGTGAAGCCACGGCCGGCCGTGCCTGCTGGGGCAAGCTCTTTGGGGAGGCCCTGGGTGTGCTGGGGGCATCCAGCTGGCAGCTAGGCCCACTGGCCTGAGCATGTCCTCAGGGCTGGGGTAAGGGGGCTGGGAGGGTGGGCGCTGGGGAGGCTGAGGAAGGATGCTGGAACTCGGAGGAGTGCTGAGCGGGGAGGCCAGGGCGCCTGGGCTGGGGGCAGCCGGCGGGGCCTTAGCTGCCGTCCTGCTGGAGTACAGCCGCTGAGAGCAGGCAAGAGGCGGCCCCACCACGCTCCAGTGAGGAGGAAGCTGAGGCCGGCCGGCGCTGCTGCCCCTCATGGGTGCAGAGCGGGGAAGGGGTGGCACCCCGGCTGTGGGTGCCCCTGCCGGCGAGCTCGTAACCCTGAAACAGCCCTTTCTGGCATCTGCGTCCTGAGCTGAGCTCCTGCAGGTGCTCTGGGAGGGGGGAGGGCTGCAGCAGGCGGAAGCCGCAGGGAACCCCTGGCCACCTGCTCATCTGACCCTCCAGGCTGGCCTCCGGGGGCTGCGTGTCCCCCCCGCCAGAACCTCCAGGGGCTCCCAGGCCGCCACTGCGGCCGCCGCCCCTCTGCCTGTGGCCTCAGATGCCCCCCAGCCCCGGCGATGCCCCAGATACTCTGGGTCCTCACAGAGGAACCCTCAGTTCCCCTACGGGCTCCCCCACGCCGCCCCCGTCAGCCCCCGGCCCTGCGCTTGGGCTGGGCCTCGGACTCTCGCCCTCAGGCCTCTCCCCAGGCTGTCCTCCCTCGGCCCCCACCCCCGGGACTGTCTCCCTGAGCCCCCAGCCTCCTGCCCTGATCCCCGGCCACGCAGGTTGTTGGTCAAGGGGTGGGTGGATCTGGGCTGTGTACCCCAGCCCCTCTTCGTGTGCAGCCTGAGACGGGCGGTCAGAGCCTGTCCTCGGGTGTCAGGGTGACAGCAGGCCGCGGCCAGAAAGAAAGAGCGCGAGGCTGAGCGGACAGGGGTCGGAGAGGAGAGCCGGGAGGGGAAGGTGCCGCGCCTCAGCTAGAGAACGCCTGGGACCTGAGGGAGGTGCGTGCGATCCAGCGGGTGAGGGGCAGAGGCCTGGGGGGGCCGTCCAGGGGAGGGACAGGGGCAGCAGAGCAGCCTTCCTGACGAGGAGGGAAGGCCGCGTCCTTGCCTGAAGCCTGGGAGCTGGAGGAGGGGGCAGGGTGAGGGGGGCAGGGAGGAGGCCTTGCTGCCTTTGGTCCCATCTGGCTGTGCCCCACGTGGAGTGCCCGGGCCCTGCCCTCCATGGACAGCTGCTTTCCCCTTAAGACAGTTCGTAAATGGATCCAATGACCATCATTTAGAAGGATGTTGAAGTCCGGCCTGCCTTGCCAGGCCGCCAGGGGATGACCGAGGCGGCAGGAAGGAACCGCGGCTCCGAGAGGGAAGGTGGTTTGTTTTGTGACCCAAGGGTGCGCGTGGTACCCCTTGGCGAGGCGGCCACACCGCTGACCCCCTAGACGGGGGGCCCACAGTTGCGGTGCGGTGGCGTCCCCGCGGGGCCCGGGGGGCGGGGAGGGCAGAGGACGCGGGGCTGCGGGTCCCAGGACGGCGCTCGGGTGGCAGCATGACTGGCCCATCTAGAGCTGCCCTCCTGTCTCCTGCTGGGACGAGTGCTGCGGCCAGGTCCCCCGGGGGCTGCTCAGGCCCTGGGCTCGGGGTCCCTGGGCTGCCCTTCAGAGCAGGGCCGGCGCTGCAGGGAGGCTGTGGCGTCACCTCGGGGCCCCGTTTACGTGTGCACACCCGCCTGCCCCTCGGCTCCGACCCACAGGCGCTCCGAATCCAGTATCTTGGGGGCTGGAGCGGCCCAGCTTTGCTAGTGAGCTGCGCGTTAGGCAGTCACGCGACAGCATGGCAGCCTGGTCACCAAGGGAGCTGCACGCTGGTGTCAGAGGAAGGAGATGCTGGGCCCGGGCCGGCTCCACGCCGCTCCCCCCCACACCCAGCGAGGCCACACCGGCCCTGCAGCCTTGCCCCGCACTACAGAAGTTCCAGTTTGTCCTAGAGGAGCAGCCCTGCTTGTATGCCTTCTACCAGAGCTTCGGAGCTAGGAGGGCGGCCACGGCGTCCCCGGGGCTGCCCCTCGCTCCAGCCACACTCCGCCAGTTCACTCAATACAATTTGATGGAGTTCCGGGGACGGTCCTTGAGCAGGGTGTCAGAGGACAGGTCCCAGCCCCCCCGATAGCCCACCTCCACCCCCTCTGCACAGGCCACCCCGGGACCTCAGCCGTCAGCAGACACGCCTCGGGCCTCCTTCCCCGTCACGTGCACACACGCGCTTCCTGCGCTCGCCGGCTCTCAGCAATTAAGTGATCTATTGGGTTCTGACGAGCATCTTGACAGTGCTATCACGTTATTGCTCCAAAGGGCTGGACATTTTGCAACTCTTTCCTGAGCATGATTTCCTCTTGGAAAATTGTTCCACTTCAGAGGACCCCACGAAATGGCAGTCAACGGTTTTCCCTGCCTGTGGCAAAGCAGAGTGCCCGGGCGGCCATGACTGGGGCTCCCGTGCCAGTGCGTCTTTTAATTTGGGAGCCACGGAGATGTGGTGGCCAGTCAGACACCAGAGGCTGCCCTGATGTGGGCAGGGAGGTGGACGGGGTCGGGGGCCACTGTGGACCCGGCAGGGCAGCATCTCAGAGGCCGCATGGAAGGGCAGGTGGAAGGGGAGGGGACACAGAGAGGAGGGTTCCTGAGACGCGCAGGCGAGATCCACTCATTCACACGTTTAACAAATAAGACTTAGCGAGTGGAATAAAATGGCTGAAGATCAGGGCAGCAGTCGGAGGTGAGAGGTATGCGGGTTCCCCTGAGGCCCAGCCTGGCGGGAGTGTGTGCAGGGAGGCCCTGGCTCTACCCGCGCGGTAGGTGTGCTCGGGAGCGAGCTGGACCCCAAGGGCCCGGCCGGCTCGGCGGCTCCCGGGCACCTCGGCCCAGCTGACATTGAAGGTGGGCAGTCCGGGTGACCTACAAGGAGAGGGCCGGCAGGTCAGCTGACACATCAGCAGGGACGCGTCATGCTCGGGTGAACCCGCGGGAGACCGGATGTCTCCAGGACCAGGTCGCAGCCACGAGCCTCGGTGGCCGAGGGCTTCCTCCCCCAGGCCTGCAGGCCAACCAGGCGTCTCTGGGCAAATTACAGATGAGGAAACAGTCACGGTTGGTGGGGGGTTGGCTCAGACACACCAGGGCCCTCCTCTTCCCTCTGGTGTCCAGCCAGCCCACCTACTCCCTCTTTCCAAGCTGGGGACCCCGTCGTTGCTTGTCAGCTCCCCTCTCAGCCGCCCCACCCTGGGGAGCTTGGGGCAGCCCTGCAGACACACTTGTAAACAGCTCCCTGCTGCAGTGCCCAGCTGCTCATCCCTGGGCCTCCAGGTCCATCTCGGGGGCCATCAGCTGCTCCCAGAGGCCTTTGCTGTAGGACAGCCACCCACCGGCCATCAGGCGGCGGCAGGTCAGGAGATGGCCAGGTGTGGGTAGGTGCAGCCTGGCTTTCATGACCCTTGTCTCTCTGTAACCAACCCCCCTTTGCTAATTTATTTTATTTTATTAAAACAAATGTTTTTAGGCTGTGCCCTGCGGAATGCAGGATCTTAGCTCCCCAACCAGGGATTGGACCTGTGCTCCTGCAGTGGAAGCGCGGAGTCCCAACCACTGGACCGCCAGGGAAGGCCCTGTAACCCCTTTAGGACATTGAAAGCAGAGGATTGACTCATTCCCTGTGTTTCTGTGTCAATATTCCGGATCCCCCAAGTCAGTGGACGTTCCTGGTCGAATCCAGGAAGATGGCGTGTGAGGAACCTGCTGGAGCCCCTCGTTCCAGGAACTGTGATTCCTCATCACAAAGGCTTCTTTCTGGATGCGGAGCCTGTCCTCTGCAAGGCCGTGGGTCCCTGCAGGCTTGGCCTGGCGACAGTGCGGGCGGCCCAGCTCTGCACACTCCCCACCTGCGCAGGTGGGAGCGAGGGCTTCCTGCACCGAGGGGCTGCGTGCTCATCGCCCGCCCCCTTGTTCTGGACACAGAACCAGAAGTCCTGTGTTCGGGGGATGCTGGGCCCAAATTCTGGGCTCTGCGGCCAGTGGACAGAGGAATGGAAGCTGAGAAGCTCTGACCTAAACACGGCTGAGAGGTCTGCAGGCCCTGGGGGCAGATGGGGGGCCAGGAGCTGGGGGCAGGGAGCAGTGGGCAGGGAGACCCCTTTCAGGGTCCGGGAGGGTGCACTGGGCCCTGGCGTTCCTGGGCAGGTCAGAAGAGGTGCCTTCAAGCTCCCCTGCCCAGCTGCACCTTAAACGTGGCCTCCTGGGCCCCTCAGCAGCCTCCTGAGTGACTCTCTGACTGTGGCCTGGGAATTGGTGTTTTAAAGGCCTTGCAGGGGCTCCATTGCCCTGAAAGACGTGGAGCCCAGGGTACATGGCAGAGGTGTGCTTCCACACGCACCATCTCCTCTCATCTCCATGGATACCGGGAGGTAGCTATGAGGTTCATCTCCATTTCACAGACAAAGAGTCTGAGGGTCAGGGAGGTGATGGGCCAACTGGTGAACAGAAGTGCGATGTGGGCCCAGGTCTTCCAAAACAGGGCCTATAGCCTTTCTTTTCAGCGTGGACCCTCCTAGAGACGGGTGCCCTCCCCTCAGACCACATTCCTCCCACAAGCTGGTGGCTGAGCCAACTGTTGTGAAAAGCCACACATCTGCCCATGTTAGAGAAAACAGGGACAGGGGTACACTTTCTCCTCCTGATCCTATCGATTCATATTTACTTTAAAATTTGATTTGACTAACATTTACTTTGTCTGATTAGAAAAGCAATACATGCTATTGAAGAAATTTGGAAATTCTGGCTGAGAATCAAGAAAATTCACATTCAAACCTGTCACTCAGATTTGATGCATTTCCTTCTGCTTTTGCATTTGTCTGTTTGCATGAGCGTCTAACTCTGTCACTATTTCTGCACTTATTAGTTGGCTTTCCACCGTAAGGCATTCATCTATTCATTTTTCCTTTGTATTAGTTGGACTCAAAAAATCTTCATTTAGTCGGCTCCTATCTGTTATAATCATTATTTATTTAAGTGCTTGAATTGTCCCCAGTTTGGCCAGTGGGAGCCCCTTTATGCTACCTCCAGTGTCCTTTATGACGTGCCCCCCTCATTCGTAGAGCACTTCCCTACATTGTGGCTCATCTTCACTTTCCCTGGAAATAGCCATACAAGCAGTCCTGGTTTCTTTTAGTGGAGATGGTGTTTAGAAGCCAAGGTATGGACCCTGAGTGTGCTCAGCACTGCTGGGGAGTCATTGCTCTTAGGCCGTCTCTGTAGACAGGGCCAGTTAATGAGCTTTTCCATGTGGGACATATAGAACACAAGCCTGTATCTGTATACCTCATTGGGAGTTCATAGCTGACAACTGCATTCCAGTGCCACACTGCAGATGTCTTTCCTTAACTATGGCTTGCACTCCAAAGGTGAGAAACTTGGCTCACAAGATCTCTAATATATTTATTCTTTTTCTCAAGCCTAGAATAGACAGAAAATAGTTTCAGAAATGAAACTGAGGAGGAAAAACCTGTTAACCGGAGTTCAATATTTGTTTTCAGGATGCGTGTATGAGAGAGAAGAAGAAGAAGGAGAAGGAGGAGGAGGAGGAGAGGGAGGGGGAGGAGGAGGAGAAGGGGGAGAAGAAGAAGAAGAAAGAAGAGGAAGAGGAAGAAGAAGAAGAAAGAAGAGGAAGAGGAAGAGGAAGAAGAAGAGGAAGAAGGAGAAGAAGAAGAGGAAGAGGATGAAGAGGAAGAAGAAGAAGAGGAAGAGGAAAAAGAAGAAGGAGAAGAAGAAGAAGAAAGAAGAAGAAGAGGAAGAGGAAGAAGAAGAAGAAGAAGAAGAGGAAGAGGAAGAGGAGGAAGGGGAAGGGGAAGAGGAAGAGGAGGAAGGGGAAGAGGAAGAGGAGGAAGAGGAAGAAGAAGAAGAAGAGGAAGAAGAAGAAGGAGAGAAGGGGGCAGGGGAGGAGGATGAGGATGAGGGAAGGAAGAAGAGATAGAACGGGAAGGAAACAGGAGAGAGAGAATTTACATCCAGTGCAATGCAGATCTTAAGGGCAAGACTTGATGAGTTTTGATGGACATACATACCCATGTAGTCATCACCCCAATCAAGATACAAGATGTTTCCATCAACCCCAAACGTTCTCTTGTGCCCTCTCCAGTAAGTCCCCAGCCCTTAGGCGATCCCTGTTCTGATTTCTATCATCCTGTCTGGTGTTGTCTGTTCTTGAACGTGACTTAAATGGAAGGGTACAACATGCTCTTCTGTTTCTGGCTCCTCTGGACTGACACGACAGTTATGAGACGCATCCATGTTGTTGCACGTGTCACGCGTCGATTCACTCCTACCGCCGAATGCAGTTCCACTGTGCGCACGTGTCACCATTTGTTTATCCCTTCTCCTGTTGATGGACACCTGGGCAGTTTCCAGAGGTTGGCCGTTATGAGTAAGGCTGCTATATACATTCTCACACAAGTCTGCTTGTGGGCCTGTGTTTTCACTTCTCTTGGGTAAGGAGAACTATCTAGGAGAGGACCAGCTGAGTCAGAGGGTAGGTCCGTGCTTAACTTTGTGAGAAACTGCTGAACTGTTTTCCAAAGTAGTTTCCATTTTTCCCTCCCACCAGCAGCGTGCAGAGCTGTGGTTCTCCTTATCTTCAACAGCACTTAGTACTATCAGTCTTTTTGTTTTCCGTTATCCTAGTGGATATGAAGTGATTTCTCACATACTCGTGGTTTTTGTTTGAGCCACCTGATGACCAGTGGTGTTGGGCACCTTTTCCCGTTGTCCCTGATCATTTGCATTTTGTGTTTGCTGAATTGTCTGTTAAAATATTTTGCCTATTTTATTGTTCCTTGCCTTTTTATTAGTGACTTGTGGGGCTTCTTCATAGATTCTGGATACAAGTAAGTCCTTTGACAGACGTGTGAATTGCAAATATTTCCTCCTAGTGGGTACTTTGCCTTTTTTAGTTTCCTAATTACATCTTTTGAAGACCAGAAGTTTTCATTTTTGCTGAAGCCAAATTTAACTTTTTTTTTCCCTTTAGTTATTGTTTTTTTTTGTCTTCTGTTTAAGGACGCTTTGCCTCGCCACACTCATGAACCCATTCTCGTGTTTTCTCCTAGAAGCGCTATACCTTTAGCTCCTACGTGTATAATCCACCTCAAATAACTTCCGTATGTGATGCAACCAAGGGATGGGGGCTCATTTTTTTCCATATATTTATCCAGATGCTTCAACGTCATTTGTTGATAATACTTTCCTTTTCACATTGAATTGCTGGGATATGTTATTCAAAAATCAATTGATCATGTAAATATGGGTCTATTTCAGGACTTCCGATTTTTTCCCATTGAATAATCTGTCTATATTTACGCCAAAATACATTACAGTCAGTTACTGGAGCTTTATAGAAATTTTGAAATCAGTGTACTCCTCCAACTTTATTCTTCTCTTTCGGAATTTCTTTTCCTATTCTTTTTTTTTTTTTTTTTTTTTTTTTTTTTGCGGTACGCGGGCCTCTCACTGCCGTGGCCTCTCCCGTTGCGGAGCACAGGTTCCGGACGCGCAGGCTCAGTGGCCATGGCTCACGGGCCCAGCCGCTCCACAGCATGTGGCATCTTCCTGAACCGGGGCACGAACCTGCGTCCCCTGCATCGGCAGGCGGACTCTCAACCACTGCGCCACCAGGGAAGCCCAGTCAAAGATTTTTAAAAAATAAAAATAGCACTATTTTTCAGTTTACTGTGTAGAGGCCTTGTATAATTTTCAGTGAGTCCCTAACCTATTTAATTTTTAATATTATAAATGGAACTGTTATTTAAAAGTCATCTTCCTATTGCAAGTAGAAAATATATGGTAATAAACTAATTTTTGTATATTGACATTGAATTCTGCATCTTACAAAATTTGCTGATTAGTTTTAGTAATTTTTTCTCAGATTCTTTATAATTTTCTATGTAAAAAAATTATTATGTGATTAAACAGCATTTTACTTCTTTACAAACTGTATGGCTTTTCTTTCTTTCCTGTGCCTTATTTCCCTGATAGAACTTTCAGTACAATGGTGAACAACTGTGTTTTGGGTTTCAGGGGGAAATGCCCAAATGATTTCACTAGTAGGAATGACGCTTATTATCTCTAGGTTTTTAGTAGATGTCCTTTATCAGATTGAAGAAATTTCTTCCTATTTTCATCTTCCAGAGGTTTTCATTTTATCCTGAATAGGTGTTGAATTTTGTCAAATGCTTTTCCATTCCTGTTGAGATGATCACATAGTGGCTCTTTCCGTGTCGTGAACAAAGTGAATTATAGTGTATGGGGTTTTATTTTTTTATTTATTTAATTTTTGTTGTTGTTGTTGTTAGAACTCAGCAAAATAAAATTCCCGTTTATTGTTGGACGACACTGTTCCACACATACATCAAACAGGCCCCCCCAAAATAAACAGCAACTTCATAGACAAAAAAAGGGGGGAAAAAACACCTTTTATCTTTGGCCTTTTTCACCGTCGCGTACAAACCAACTACTTATTGTACGGCTAAGTACATACGCAAAAAAAGTTACGTGAATGCTCGGAATAAGATTGTGTTTTTGTTGTTGCTTTTGCTTTTTTTACAAGTTTCTTTTTCTCCTTTGAGATTGTAATGAACATGGTCGCACCACAAGTAAAGTCAGAAGTAGGACAAAGAACGCTCTGAAGGCTGGTCTGGTCATCCGAGATCATTAAAAATGGCTGACCCCCTAACAATATGTAAAAAAAAGATAAAGCGTAGATAAAAAATACAAACAGATTTTCCTCTTTAAAGTACTTTAAGAAAAAAAAGCAGGGCCTTGGAAGTTGTGGTTCTTTTTTCCTCCCCTGTTGCAAATTCGCGTCGTGGTTCTGGCTGGGTGGCGGGGACGGGGTGTCACCTGCGGGTGGCGCTGCCCGCAGTGGGCGGGCGGGCAGGCGGGACCCTCCTCGAAGGGGACCACGTTTAGATTCTGCGACGGGAAGTGGAGGGTGACTAGGTCACGGTGGCCTTTTAAGCTTAGCTTTTCCTTTTGTGCTGTCCCGTCCTCATCGGTCTTCCGCTTCTTGGTGTCAACGTCGTCATCATCCTCATCTTCAGCTGCCCGTCTGCACGTAGCTGCGTCGGCCTCCGCACCTTCATGTCCTCTGCTTCTTCATCAACCTTGCTGTCGGCCTCCTGCTCCCCGTTTTCCTCGCTAGCATTCCCACGAGCAGGTGCCCCTCTCCCATTCTCCGCCTCCTCCACAACTTCTTCTTCGAAGTCCTCGGTGGTGATTTCGGAGCTGGTGTCCGCGGCCACGTCGGACATGACAGGCACGCCGGAGATCCGACGCAGCGGATTAAAAAGGAAGTGGGAGGGGCTTCCCAGGGGCTTTCCTGGTGGCACAGTGGTTGAGAGTCCGCCTGCCGATACAGGCGACATGGGTTCGTGCCCCGGTCCGGGAAGATCCCATATGCCGCGGAGCGGCTGGGCCTGTGAGCCATGGCCGCTGAGCCTGCGCGTCCGGAGCCTGTGCTCCGTAACGGGAGAGGCCACAACAGTGAGAGGTCCGCGTCCCGCAAAAAAAAAAAAAAAAAAAGTGTCCATTTCACTGCATTTTTTAAAATACATTTTTTTATTTACTTATTTATTTTTGGCTGCGTTGGGTCTTCGTTGCTGTGCGCAGGCTTTTCTCTAGTTTCAGAGACTGGGGCTACTCTTCATTGCTGTGCGCGGGCTTCTCATGGCAGTGGCCTCTCTTGTTGCGGAGCACAGGTTCTAGGTGCACGGGCTTCAGTAGTTGTGGCACACAGGCTTCAGTAGTTGTGGCTCGTGGGCTCAGTAGTTGTGACTCACGGGCTCAGTTGCTCCGCGGCATGTGGGATCTCCCCGGACCAGGGCTCAAACCCTTGTCCCCTGCATTGGCAGGCGGATGCTTAGCCACTGCGCCACCAAGGAACTCCCTCACAGCATGGTTGAATTAAGTTGTTCATGAGATCCCTTTATCTGCTGTATCCTTGGTAATGTCCCCTTCTTATTTCCTGACCTTTGTCATTTGTTTCTCTTTTTTCTTTTATTACTCTGGGAAGGGATTTAGCCATTTCATTAATCTTTTCAAAGAAACAACTTTGGGCTTTGTTTATTGTCTCTGTTGTTTTTTAAATTTCATTTACTTCTGCTTGTATCTTTGTTAATTCCTTCTTCCTATGGGCTTAAGTTGCTCTTATTCTCCAGCTTCTTAAGGTGGAAACTTATTGGCAAATTCTTTCTACAAAGGGTCTGAGAGGTTTTTCTGTCCTAACACCAAATACGTGTTTTAGTTGCCCTAAGCCATGAGACTGGGGATTTCTCTAAGGCAAAATGCTGTGTAAACATGAATCTCACCCAGTGTAGTTCTCTTCTCTCAAGGGTCAAAGCTGTCCACTTTCTGTTTATTTTTGTTTATCCTCTGATGTCTTCAAATAGTTGCATTTTATATTTTCTCTAAGTTTATATTTGTCATTATTGTAGGAGGATTAGTCAGACAAATCCCTTCTGGTATCTCTCAATGCATATGTTATTCAACCTGACAGATATAAATGGTAATGCCTTAACTTTGCATTTCTTTGGCTAAATGTGGTTGGACACTTTTTCATAATTTTTGGTGATTTGTAGTCTTTCATTTATGAGTTGTCCTTTGCCAATTTTATTTGGGATGATAGGGTCTTTGCTGAGGACTTTTAAGAGATCTTTCTCAGTGCGCGATATTTGTTGCAAATATTTTCACAATGTCATTTGCTTTTTAATTTTGTTTATTATGGCTTTTTTTTTTTTTTCAGTACGCGGGCCTCTCACTGTTGTGGCCTCTGCCATTGCGGAGCACAGGCTCCGGACGAGCAGGCTCAGCGGCCATGGCTCACGGGCCCAGCCGCTCCGCGGCATGTGGGATCCTCCCGGACCAGGGCACGAACCCGCGTCCCCTGCATCGGCAGGCGGACTCCCAACCACTGCACCACCAGGGAAGCCCTGTTTATTATGTTTTAATACACAGAATTATTAAGTAGCTACACTGAAAGTGCTTTTATATATGTAAGAGCTTTTACGATTTACTATTTTTATTGAAATACATTTTTAAATTTTTTGAATAATATTTCAACATTTATGTAGATAATATTTGCAGTCCTATTAATGAATTGTACGCTGCTAAATAATTGTATTATATTAAATCATTCTTTCTTTCCCATGGTCAACTTCATAGATTGTTGATTAAGCTTGCAGCTGAATTTTATTTGCTAGTATTTCATTTTTTACTTTACATGAACTTTTATATTTATAGCAGACTTTCCCAAAGGAACCCCACCCCCAAGAGATGCCTCCAGGTAGAAATGGTTTTCTGGTTGGACAAATAAGATTGGGAAACACTGGAGATTCTCTTCCTGCCCTTGTTAAGAATCACAATGCATATTTGCAAGTTAAAGGCTCTGAGAGGTTCTGCATTTAAAAATTATGTTGACCTTGGTGAGCCAACTTTTTATTTAACTTTATGAAATAGTGGCATCTTTTTATGTAATTCCTAAGTAATATAGTTTGAAGAACATACGGTGAGTTATATTTGTCTAAATTACTTGGCAAGTTTTCCAAATTTATAAGTTTCTAAAACTGAGTACATAATTTTGGAATTAATCATGCCTTAAATGTTCACAATAACTCAACAGCAAGAATGCCTGAGTCTGGAACCCCTTCTGGAGGTAATCCTTTTCTATTTTTAACGTTTTTCCCAGGGGTATCTATGCATATTCTTAGCTCCTTTAATGTCAACTTTGATAATTTATCTGTTTTCATTCAGATTTATTAGCATACAACAGTGCAAGTAATTCCTTGTCAATTTTAAAAACTGTCTGCGTGTTTATTTTACTGCTTATATGATTTAAAATTTTGTTTAATTGCTATTTCACCCCCTCCTTCTTCGTAGTAACTAGATTAGCCAGAGTCTGGTCTGTTGTGTTAGATTTTTCAAAGACTTAGCTCTTTAATTTACTTATCTCTTAGGTCTTAATCTGCTTAGCAATTCTTGTTTTTCTGTTTTTTTAATTTAATAATTTCTGCTATTATCTCCTCCATTTTAATCCTCCTTGGAACTACTTTTAAAAAACTCATTGACTTGAAGGCTTTGATATTTTTTTTTCTTTGTTTGATAATGAAAGCATTTAAAGATGTGACTTTATCTTTGAGGACAGCTTTGTAGAAACCCATTTGTTGCTAGCAATTTCATTATTTTTCTGATATTCTAGAATTTAAGTAATATTTCTTTTTCCCTTTTTCCTCCAATGTTAGGTTTACAGGAGTACTTTTTAATCACCAGTTGGTAAGGATTTTGAATTTAGACCTTTGTTAATAATTTCTAGTTTTAATCCTTCAAAATAAACTAATGTCATTGTACAACTTTAACTTTTTGAATATATTGAAGTATTTATTTTTTATTCGCCTAGGAAATGTCCCTTTGGAAATCTTTCATTGATCATTTGAAGTATTATTTTTAATTACCTAAGTAATCATGATTACATTGTCATTGTAATAAAATATAATGTTATTATATTAGCAGATACAAAATTATATATAAATACATATAAACATAAAATACCACTGACCTCCATCCTCAGTTCTAGTCTCCTAGTCTCCAGGGGAAAAAATCACTAGTACAGTTGGTGTGTTTTCTTTATTATACATTTCTATATGTTTGCATATAAATATATAATCTACAGAAATACACACTTTTGGCTTCTGTATGCTTAAGCAGTTGTATGTATTGTCCTGTAGGCTAGCTTTTTCACTCACAGTATACTTTGCATATATGCCCCGTAAGCTTATTGAAGTCTGCTCTATTTTTTCCAACTTCTACCACAATATTAATAGACAATATTCCCTTAACCTTGTCCCTATCAATGGCCCTTTAGGCTGTTCCCAATTTTCCTCAGCTGTAAACAACGCTGCCGTGAACATCCTCATACGTGCCTCCATGTGCTCAGGTGCTAAGTTTTCCTGGTAAACCTTTTTGAGGCATAGCAGACACACAGAAAAGGACGAAAATCATAAACACCAGCTCAACACCCAGATGAAGACACGGACCACCCCCGGAAACCTCTCTCTGCCTCTTCCAGTCATCACGCCCTACCCAAGACGAACGGCCAGCTTGACCTCTAACAGTATGCATTCGGTTCCGTTAGCCTGCTTCACACCTTAGATTACGGGCTCATTCAAAATGTACCATCCGCGTCTGACTCCTTTCACTCACCGTTTTGTTTGAAAGATCAACACACGTTGTTATGTGTCCTTGGAGTTCATGAATCTCACTGATACATAGCGCGCACTGGGTGAGCGCTCCGCACGTTGCCCCTTCCACTCTTCTACTTTTGGTGGGCTTTCTGTTCACTTCCAGTTTGGGGTCATTATAAATGGTGCTGCTACGGTTGTTCTTTTTTTTTTTTTTTTTTTTTTGCCATGCACAGAGCTTGCGGGATCTTAGTTCCCTGACCAGGGATCGAACCTGTGCCCCCTGCAGTGGAAGCACTGAGTCCTAACCCCTGGACCGCAGAAGTCCCTCCTATGGTCATTCTTGATCAAGCCTTTTGGAAAAATATTTACCCATTTCTGGTAGATCTATAACTAGGAGTGAAAACATGGTATCGGGCACTAGAAATTTTGTCAAACATTTCCCCAAAGTTTTGTACCAATTTCCAAGCTAACCAGCAGTGTATGAGGATTCCAGTTGTTTCACAGCCTTGTCAAAACATGGCATTTTTCATCTTTCCGTTTAGCCATTCTGGTGGGTATAGTGCTATCTATGTTGGTTTTAATTTGCGTTTCTGTACCAACCGATGGCACTGAGCATGTCTTCATATATTTATGAGCCATTTGGATATCCTCTTTTTTGAGATGTCTAAATGGTCGACAAAAAAAGTAATATACAATCTATAATAGGAATAGAAAAGAGTTTCATTTGTGCCAAACTGAGGACTATAGCCCAGAAGCCAGCTTCCCAGATTACTCTGAGAAACTGCTCTGGAGAAGAATAAGCCAGAATGACCTCCCCATACTCCAACATGTGAAAATTTCTTTCATCACTTCCCCCTTTTGATCGTAAATCTTTTGACTTATGAAAAGCATTAATGATCAAAATATTTGTCCCTTACCTAATTAAACTTAAAAGCTTTTGCACAGCAAAGGAAACCATTAAAAATGTGAAAATACAACCTACACCCTACGGAATGGGAGAAAATATTTACAAATGATGGGACCGACAAGGGGTTAATTTCCAAAATATACAAACAGCTCATACAGCTCAATATCAAAAAAAACAAACAACCCAATCAAAAAATGGGCAGAAGACCTAGATAGACATTTTCCAAAGAAGACATACTGATGGCCAACAGGCTCATGAAAAGATGCTCAACATCGCTAATTACTGGAGAAATGCAAATCAAAACTACAATGAGGTATCACCTCACACTGGTCAGAATGGCCATCATCAAAAAGTACAGATAATGAATGTTGGAGAAAAATAAATAAATGCTGGAGAGGGCATGGAATAAAGGGAACCCTCTTGCACTGTTGGTGGCAATGTAAGTTGGGGCAGCCATATGGAGAACAGTATGGAGGTCCTTAAAAATAGAGCTACCATGTGATCATGCAATTCCCACTCCTGGGCATATATCTGGAAAAGGTGAAAACTCTAATTCGAAAAGATACATGCACCCCAATGTTCATAGCAGCTCTATTTACAATAGCCAAGGCATGGAAGCAACCCAAATGTCCATCAACAGATGAATGGCTAAAGAAGATGTGGTATAGATAGATAGATAGATGTACAAGGGAATGTTACTCAGCCATAAAAAGAATGAAATAATGCCATTTGCAGCAACGGGGATGGACATAGAGATGATCATAGTAAGTGAAGTAAGTAGAGAAAGACAAATTTCATATGATACCACTTATGTGTGGAATCTAAAAAAATGGTACAAATAAACTTATTTATAAAGCAGAAATAGACTCACAGACATAGAAAAAAAACTTACGGTTACCAAAGGGAGGGGAAAGGGGGTAGAGGGATAAATTAGGAGTTTAGGATTAACAGATACACACTCCTATATATAAAATAAAGAATAAGGACCTACTGTATAGCACAGGGAACTATATTCAATATCTTGTAATAACCTCTAATGGCAAAGAATCTGAAAAAATATATATTTACATATATATATAGAATGTATATTATGCATGTATACATATATAACTGAATCACTTCGCTGTACACCTGAAACTAACACAACATTGTAAATCAACTATACTTCAGTAAAAAGAGAAATTTGTCCCTTGATGCCGAGGTGGTTGCTAACTGGGTCCACCATGTCCCTTGGTGCTCGGTCTGCCCCTTTCTTTCTTTCTCTCTTTTTTTTTTGAATTGAATGTAGGGGGCAACAACAGAGGCGCTTCGCTGATGGGGAAGCATTTTATAGGCTGTACGTACTATCAGTCATAATAACTTGTTGCACAAGCATTGTAACTGTGCTTTTAGCAGTAGGCTTACAGCAAGCAGTGACGCATGTCATGAGTAGCTCGATAGTTAGGAAGGGTGTGATAATACGTCTTGTGAAAATGATGCTCATCTGTGAAGCAGAGAGGGGGAAAGTGTCTATTCCTGAGGGAAGCCGACAACACAGATAATTTAAAGGGTCATTTTTTTTACATCTTGTAACCATTTTGCCCTTTGGGAAATTCTTTCTAGGTGTGTCTCAACTTCTCCAGAGGTACTCACATAAGTCAACGAGTGTTATGAACAACGACACAAGTACCTCCTTGTTTAGCCAATAGACAGCCTGAGGCAACCCTGTCATCTAACACTACTCGGGCTAAGAAATTTAGGGGTGTCTGTTGTGCTACAGTGCTGTCTGCAATCTTTCCATTTATTTGACCAATGGTGGCTGATAGGTTTCTGAGCGTATCTTTGTTTACATATATTCTTGCATTAGGAACCAAGATGCCCAAAAGATTTTGCCACCAGGTATGTTGGTATCTTGCTAACATGGGTCTCTTGCTTCTGTAACGAAGAGACAAAGGAGATTCATCTATTTCCTGATGTATAGACAATGAAGTAACATAATGTCCTAATAAACATAAACCTTCTATTGGTCAGCTATTAAGACATTTATGAACCCATCCTTGGGAAGGTAGGTCAGTTCCAAGACCACACATGAAGACAAAACCTGGGGGAGCACAGGTGGTCCCTCCCAGAGCGCTATCATCGACAGCCTCATGAATTGGGAGTTTTGTCAACACAACTTTAAACTATGGATCCCTTCTCTTGTAGGCTTTCCAAAGTCAACTAGGTATTTGATATAAGGGCACTGCTGGCACAATTTACTCACCTTTTTCTCTTTAAGACTTTTTTCGATTAAGTAAGGGACAGAGCGAGGGGCTCCTGGGGTAAGTCATGCTCCATCTCTAGGGACTGACAACAGTATAGACAAGGGATGGACATATTAATATGATGAAGAATTTGAACCTGAACGATTAGCTGAGAGGGAGGTTGGTCTGGGTGAGTGGTCACGTTAGGAACATCTGAAAAGACAGTGATAAGTATTATGAAGGGATTATCCCAGTAGCTATACTTTATGGCAACTTTACTAAAGAATTTTCTTTCCATCCTGAATGTTGGAGCAAAAGTATAGCTAGAGGTAAAACAGCTTTCAATTCTGATGGGGAGACAAACATTTGGCAAACAGTTTAATTGGACCAGCAGGACGGGTCTTAAACGGGCCTGGCCCTGATTCGTGGGTCAGCTGTCTACCACTGTTGTCATCTTCTTCTCCTCCTGGCTTGAGGGTTGTTTTAAGGTGAGTTTGAGGTTAGCAGTCCTCTCTTTAGACCAGTCCCATGCAGAGGCCCTGTTTCACTGGGAAATATGAAGTCAAGAGTCAATTCTTTTCAGGGACTTCCCTGGTGGCCCTGTGATTAAGACTTCACGCTTCCACTGCAGGGGGCCCGGGTTCAACCCTTGGTTGGGGAACTAAGATCCCACATGATGCACGGTGTGGCCAAAAAAAAAAAGAGTCAATCCTTTTCCACTTCACTGTGCGTGAGCTAGTTACAAGTGCCTAATAAGGGTCCTTCTAACTAGGTCAAAGAGAGAGTCTTTTAAATGATGTCTTTTCCAGTCTGCATAATCTCCTGGGTGCAGGTCATGGGGCATCTGATCTTCATCCAAAGATACATTACTGCGGTCAGCTTCAGAAATAAACTTAGAACATCCTTTTAATAATTTGCTTAAACTTCACAATAATGTGACATAAAAAAGAGACATCTTGATTGTAGGTAGTAAATACAAAACTTCAGTATATAGAAAACCTCAATAGCCACAAAGGTATAGTCATTTTTTTAAATATCAGTTTATTTATTTACTTTCTTTTGGCTGCATTGGGTCTTTGCCGCTGTGCGTGGGCCCTCTCTAGCTGCGGCGAGCGGGGGCCACTCTTCGCCGTGGTGCACGGGCTTCTTATTGTGGTGGCTTCTCTTTGTTGCGGAGCACAGGTTCTATGCGTGTGGGCTTCAGTAGTTGTGGCACGTGGGCTCAGTAGTTGTGGCTCACAGGCTTAGTTGCTCCGCGGCATGGGGGATCTTCCCAGACCAGGGATCGAACCCGTGTACCCCTCACTGGCAGGCGGATTCTTAACTACTGCGCCACCAGGGAAGCCCTAAAGGTATAGTATTGAAACTTAACTTTTCTCTCTGAATTATCTTTATTGTTACCAAATATAGTCAAATTAAGACTAATTCGTTTGCAAAATGACTCTGATTTCAGTAAAGTTAACATGATTATTTACGTAAGTGTAATTGATGCAACCGGCTTTTTAAAATTTGGTTTTGCTGGAACTTTTCATAAGGGATCTCAAACTGAACTTTTAAAAGGCCTCTCAAGGCCAGGTAAGCCATGCCATTGGATTCCGCCTGCAATACCTACAGATTTGGGTGGGTCCCTCTCTTTTCAAGTCCAAAATATCTTGAGGTCCTTATATCTGCCGGGAAGTGGCCTTCCCTATTCACCTGGAAAGGCCGCTGGGAACCTGAGAGTTTCCAAATTCTGGAGGGATCAGGTAGAGAGAAAAGATAAATGCTTCAATTCTACTTAAAAATGTATAATTTACTAAACTGCTGTAAGTCATAATTAGATTAGGGGGGAAAGGTTCCCTTACCTGGAAAACAAGGATGAAAAGGCAGTAACATTTCAGATAAAACGTCATAAAAGTCATAGTCATGTTGATCAGTTCATTGAATTCTATGTAATTATCTTTTGTTCTGCTTGAGTCCAGTTTTTCCATCAGTTCTGTTGACCTTGCCTGATGGTTGAGGGTGATAGTGACGGTGATAATTTCAAGAAGTTTGTGAGGTTTTGGTTAAGGCTTGCATGATTTGCCCAGTGACGTGGGTGCCTTGATCACTGGAGATTGTGGAAAGTGTACCCCAAGTGGAAAAGCACACTCTTCTAACAGTTTGTCATTGGAGGGTATCAGCCTTGCAGCAAGGGAAGGCTTTAACCCACCAAATAAAAAATAGTGTTTTCCAGGGAGCCGGGAAGAGCCAGGTGGCCGTCTTGGGTTTCCCATAGCCCCAACTATTTAATTCATAGCTATCGTTTACCCATTTAATTTCTGATGTAGGAGCGGACTGTTGCCATGTTAAAAGCAAATCAGGATGGCAAAGGCCTGACAATGAGGGGTTAACTTTTTGTAGAAGCAGAACGGACTTTATCTACATGTGCCGCGATCTTTACAGATTCTGCTGTTGTTGCCTTGGCATGAAAGTCAGCCGGGTTTCCCTGGTGGCGCAGTGGTTGAGAGTCCGCCTGCCGATGCAGGGGACGCGGGTTCGTGCCCCGGTCCGGGAAGATCCCACATGCCACGGAGCGGCTGGGCCCGTGAGCCGTGTCCGCAGCCTGTGCTCCGCAACGGGAGAGGCCAGAACAGTGAGAGGCCTGCGTACCAAAAAAAAAAAAAAAAATATATATATATATATAAAACCACTTGATCTAGTAGCATTTATTGCAAAGGCTGCCACGCCCCTATTCAGTGAGCTTTCAGGCACTGTTTAGATGGAGGTCTCTTTCTGACTCTCCAGTTTGGTACAGTGGTAAATTAATCCTTCCTCATGCTAAATGCATGCTATAGTATTTTCTGTAGCTTTACAATATGGTCATGATATTTGATAGAGCAAATCCTTCAGTTTTGTTCTTTTTCAAGATTGGTTTAACCTTCTCAATTTATGAAAAAAAAAACCTTTTATTTTGATCAGAATTTGTATTGATTCTACATTATTGTGAGAATTGACATAAAAGTGTCAATAGTCTTCCGATCTCTGAACATAGTATTTTCCCCATTTATTTAGGTCTTTGTTAATTTCTTTTAAAAGTATTCTGTGATTTTCAGTGCAGAAGTCTTATACATCTTTTGTTACAAAAGTAACAAGGGCCTTATCTAAGTGTTAGATCTTTTTAATGCTATTGTAAAGAATATGGCTTTAAAATTTTTATTTGCCAAAATATTGTTGCTGATAAATAAAAGTGGTGACCTTGCTCAGTTCACTTCTTAATTCTAAGCTTGTATGGTTAGATTAATTTGGCCTTTCTGTGGCTGCATTGGGTCTTTATTATGTTGAATAGAAATTTTTGGTAACATCTTTATTGGAGTGTAATTGCTTTACAATGTTGTGTTAGTTTCTGCTGTATAACAAAGTGAATCAGCTACATGTATCCATATGTCCCCATATCCCCTCCTTCTTGCGTCTCCCTCCCACCCTCCCTATCCCACCCCTCTAGGTGGTGAATAGAAATATCGATGCTGTGTATCTTGTCCCACTCCTACTCTCAGGTTTACTCTGTTTTTAGTATAGTCTTCTTATCCATTTAAGGAAAATCAATCAAATCTATTCCAAATTACTGAGTTTTCTCATGAATGCATATTGCTGGAGTTTATTAAATCCTGCATGTATTGAGATGATCTCCTGATGTCTCTCTTTTGCATGTTAGAATTTGAAATATATTAATGGATTTTGCATTCCTGGCATAAACCTCATATGATTCCAATATATGATTATTATTATATATCACTGGATCCAATTCGCCAATAGTTTCCCACGTATGTTCACGAAGGAAATTGGTCTGTCATTTTCCTTTCTCCTACGGTCCATGTGAGCTTTTGATAGGAAGGCCATACTAGCCTCAAAAAATGAGTTTGGATGTGTTTCTTCCCTCTTCTATTCCCTACATTGGTTTGTGTAAGACCGCTGTTATTTCTCCCTTAAATTTCTAAAAAATACACCAATGTAACCATTTCAGACGTGGGTTGTCTTGGTGAGAAACATTTTAATAATGGATACAATTATTTAATAAATATCAAACTATTCAGATCAAATAGCATCTGTCAATTTTGATACGTTGTGTTTTGGAGGATGGATTTGCCCATTGAATCCAAATCATGAAATTAACTTGAAGTTATTTATAGTATCCGCTCATCTTTTTAGCGTCTTTTTATTCCTAATTTTATTTACTTATGTTTTCTCTCCTCTTTTTCCCTCTTGATCACATTTGCTGGATGTATATTCATTTTATTAATCTTCTTAAAGATACAAATTTTGGCTTCATGGATCTTCTCTGATGTATGTATGTTTTCTATTTCATTGATTTCTTGTCATATCTTTATTCTTTCTTTCCTTCTGCTTTCACTAGGCTTGCCTTTTTTCCAGCTTCTTGACATAGAAGCTTAGATAATTGATTTTCAGCTTTCCTTCTTTTTAAATATATACATGTTTGGCTATCAATTTCCCTCTGAACACTGCTTTAACTATATTCTTGTACTTTGATATGTTACAGCTCCAGCAGCAATCAGTTCATACTGTTTTCTCATTTCCTTTGATTTCTTCTGTGATCTGTGACTTAGAGGTATATGGCTTAATTTCCAAGTGGTTGGGGATCTTCCCGTTGTATTTATGATTTCTTTTTTTATCTTATTTTTAAAATTTATTTTGTTTCCTTTTTGTCTTTTTTTTTTAATGTTTTTATTTCCAGCTTAGTTCCACTGTGGCCCGGGAACATGCTCCTGAGTGATTTCAGTCCCTTGAAATGTGCTGAGACTTGCTCTGTGGGCTGGGACATGGCAATACCAGTGAGCATCCCGTGTGCTAATGACAAGACGTGAGCCTGGCTGCAGGCGGGTGCAGTGGTCTGGATCACCTGTCAATTAGGTCAGGTCTGTCCGTGGTGCTGTTCAGAGCTTTGATCTCCTTTCTGATTTTTTGTCTGTCCAGTAAATCAGCCATTGAGAGAGGTGGGTTACATCTCCCGCCGTGATTTTGGATTTCTCTCTCCTTTTAGTTTGGTCATTTTTTGTTTCCTATTTTTTATGTTATTGATGCTTATCTAGGGTTGTACCATCTTCCTGAAGGATCGATCCCCTCAGCCTGAGAGGAGCCTGTGTTCCTCTCCAGCAAAGCATCCTGCCCTAGCATGGGCTTTGTCTAACAACCACAGGACCCCACAGGCTGTCTTCTGGTTGTGCTTGCAATTCTACCCTTTCCTTTGTGTTTTCTTTCAACATTTTTGTGCTCTTCTATCGACGGAGTGTCTACTTTGAGTGGTTTATAATAGGGTTTTATTTTTTGCATGAAGTCTGACATTACTAGTTTTTCACTTGATTATTCAGCCCATTCTATGTAAGGTAATTTTCTGTATTTTAGGTTTATTGTCTGTTGTCTTGTTTCCTATTTGTCCATCTGACTTATGTTCCATTTTCCTCTCACTTCTTGCCTCCTTTTCAATTAGTGGAATATTCGTCTTATCCTGTTTTCCCTCTCTAACTCACAAGTTATACATTGCTTTACTATTTTTAGGTGGTTATCCTAACAATTTCAACATTCATCCTTGACTAATTCATGACAGTTCAATATGAATTGAGGCTTTGCCAATTTCCTGTTCTGCTAGCTCTTCGCAAGACTTTAACTCCATCACTCCCCCGTCTTTTGCTTTATTGTTGTACTGCATTAATTCAACGTGTACTTTACATGCCAGAGTCCATTACCACAAATGCCTGCTTGTATTTACCTTTTTCTTTGCTCTTCGTTCTTCCTGATAGCTCCACGTTTCTGCTAGGAGTATTTTCTTTGCATCTAAGAACTTATTTTAGAATTTCTTTCTTTCTTTTTGGCCGTGCCACGCAGCATGCGGGATCTTAGCTCCCCATCCAGGGATTGGACCTGCACCCCCTGCAGTGGAAGCGTGGAGTCTTAACCACTGGACCACCAGGAAAGTCCCTCATTTTAGAATTTCTTTAGTTCAAGTCTTGTGGTCTTGAACTCTCTCAGTATTTCTTTGCCTGAAATGTCTTCACTTTTGAAGTGTATTTTTGCCAATGTAGAATTCTAGGTTGGCAGTTCTTTTTTATTTCAGCTCTTCAAAACTGTCATTCCACCGTCTTCTAACGTCCTTCGTTTGTGGTGAGAACTCAGCTCTCAATCTTATTTTTGCTTTTTTAGAGATAGTGCATCATTTTTCTCCGGCCAGTTTCCCCTTTTTCTCTCGTTTCCCACAGTTTGACCTTGATGGGTCAAGGCGTGGTTTCCTCTGTATTTATCCTGCTTGGGGCTTGCGGAGATTCTTTCAATCTGTGGGCTGGTGCCTTTCATTGGTCTTACAAAGTTCTCAATCATTTCTGCAAATGTGGCTTTGTCCCCTTCTCCCTTTACTTCTGGGGCTACAATTCACACAGGATAGATGTTTCCACTGAATGCCTCGCGTCTTTCCTCTTTGCTTTTTTTCCCCATCTGCTTCAGTTTGGACATTTCTATTCACCTTTCATTCAGTTCTTGAACCCAGAATTCTGCTGTATCTAAAATGCTGTTGCTTTGATTGCTTGATTTTAGATCTTCTCCGGTTTTAGAATTTCCATTTAGGTCTTTTTATAGATTCTATTTCTATGATCAATTCATTTTTTCTCATCTATTTTCCCCATCATTTCCACTATTTTCTTGAACATACATATCAGAGTTATTTTCAAATCCTTATCTGCTAATACCAATAGCTCAGTCACCTGATTCTGTTCTTGCTTTTTTTCCTTCTTGGTTTTCGGTCCTGTTTTGGTTTTCCTCGTACACTTAGTTACTTTTTAATTGCTCACTGGGCATTACGCATGAACACAATCTGAGGAAGGCACATCCACGTCTTCCACCAGAAAACATTCACCGTCACTCTGACCGGCAGAGGCGGTAGGCGCTGACCACCCAGGTCCAGTGACCTGAGCCGAGGCTCACATCTGCCTCTGGAACGTAGCCCTTAGGGAGTTCAAAGGTGAGCCTGTGGGCCCCTGGGAGCCTCCCGCCCCGGGGGTCTTGGTCCTTTCAGCACTGATTGTCTCCAGGACATTCTGCTCTGTTTTCAGAGGTTTTAAGACCATCTTTTAGCTTTCCACTCTGGGCAGCTTCAGAACTTCAAACTGTCTGGTTGGCCGTGTGTTCAAACGCCTCAAGTCTCTGAATCTCTCTTCCGAATCTTCTTGATCCCTTTTCCCCAGAGCTGCTGCTCTGCTCGGACCCAGCCTCTAACAAGGTCCAGAATCGCAAAGGCCCCCAGGAGACACACGGCTGAAGATCTTCATCTTACCTCTCGGAGGGTCTCCCCTCTCTGGAATTTTAGTCCCTCTTGTCCTCAGTGCTTCCGTGGCTCTCTGATACCTTCTGACAGATGACTTTTGTTTTATCCAGCTTTCCTATTTGCTCTCAGCCTGGAATGTTAGTCGACTGCTCAGAAGGAGAATTGCACTGGGTATTTTTAAGAGTAATTGCTAAGTAGATTTGTTGAGTCATGTTTTAGGAGCATTTCACATTTTAACAGGAACTACCCCATCATCCCCAGATTAGGCATGAAGGGCTGGGCTCTGCCAGTGACAAACAGCCCCCAGATCTCAGAGGTCGAGATGGCAAAGGCTTGTTCTTCCTCCGTGCTTCCGGTCCACTGTGCCTGGCTCACCCTGCTCCACACTCTCCCCACGGTGGGAGCCAGCAGGATGCAGCGGCCTCTCTCTGGGTCACCGCTGGTCATCGTGGCTGAGGAAAGGCAAACACAGTGGACCCCACGCTGGCCCTTAGAGCCTCTGCAGGGAGACGACACACGTCACTTCTGCCCACCTGTCACTGATCAGAGCAAGTCGCATGGCCGTGCGGGAGAGCGGACGTCTGTGACCAGCACTCTGGTCGACACCACCCCCAAGGAGGGGGCATTTTTTCTTCATTTTCTCACCGCATTTGGCACTTAAATACTTTTAATCTTGCTCATCTGGTAATCAAACAATAGCACATTTCTTAAACATTTGTAAATATTTCCCTAATGAATGAGATTGGGTGACTGTTCAGGTGTTTCTTGTTTTCCATCAACTTACGGAAAAGTAAGCTGGATTTTATGACTGTAGTGTAAATTTTACATAGAACATATTTATAAATTCTTCGTTATTAATGATGCGTCATACCCTTGGTATTCTTACTTATTTTTGTACACTTGATCTGGAGTACATTAATGCTGCTAGGCTGAACTTCCCATCACCCCTGGGCCTTGCTGGTTTCCTTATATAGCTCGCAGTTGTTCTTTATCTATTTGGATATTAGATGTTGAACACATGAAGGCTCAAGCTCATTACAGCTTTACCAGGTACAATGTCTCTTTTTAACGTATATTGGTCTGTTTATTTCTTTGAGTGATTTGTGCTTTGAATTATTTTCTTTTTTATAAATTTATTTATTTATTTTTGGCTGCGTTGCGTCTTTTTTTTTTTAACATCTTTATTGGAGTATAATTTCTTTACAATGTTGTGTTAGTTTCTGCTGTATCACAAAGTGAATCAGTTATACATATACATATGTTCCCATATCTCTTCCCTGTTGCATCTCCCTCCCTCCCACCCTCCCTATCCCACCCCTCTAGGTGGTCACAAAGCACCGAGCTGATCTCCCTGTGCTATGCGGCTGCTTCCCATTAGCTATCTATTTTACGCTTGGTAGTGTATATATGTGCATGCCACTCTCTCACTTCGTCCCAGCTTACCCTTCCCCCTCCCCGTGTCCTCAAGTGCTATGTTGGGTCTTCATTGCTGCACGCGGGCTTCCTCTCGTGGCGGTGAGCGGGGGCTACTCTTCGTTGCGGTGCGCAGGTTTCTCATTGTGGTGGCTTCTCTCGTTGCGGAGCGTGGGCTCTAGGCGCACGGGCTCAGTAGTTGTGGCTCACGGGCTTAGTTGCTCCGTGGCACGTGGGATCTTCCCGGGCCAGGGTTCGAACACATGTCCCTGGCATTGGCAGGCGGATTCTTAACCACTGCACCACCAGGGAAGTCCCTTTGAATTATGTTTGATGATAATATCACTCCTCTGTTCTTCTTGTGCAAACACGTCCCTCAGGGCTTTGTTTTTAAACGTATATCACAGCGTATTAGGTGTCTCAGGATCGGACTCGACTTTTAAATGTGACCTGAATCCCCGTCCTGTCTCCGTCCAGCGGATGCTCTCGGTCACCCCCGCCCGCACCCCTGCACCCGCCCTGTGTCTTTAACGCCTCCTTCACCGGTTTTTACCCTCAAGTCACAGACCAGCTGAGCCGTTTGCATCTGAAGGGGGAGAAGACCTTTGTGACCCCACGTCCTCCTCCCACTATTAGCTAACCCTTCCCTCTTCCTCCCACGTGGGCCTGCCTCTCCCCTCCCACGCACACCAGCAGTGCTCATCCCTGACCTCCTGGTCCCCAGAACCAGCTGCCCGAGGTCCTCCCCGCATAGGGCCTCTGTGCCGGCTGGTGCAGCCTGTCCCTGTCCCAGTGTCACAGAAGTCACATGTCTGTGTTCCTTTCCTGACACTCCTTCTGTCAGCCACTTCTTTTGCACGATCTCCAGCATCCTCCGTGGCTCCCTCCTTCCTCTCACTGGTTACCAGTGGCCCCTGCTGGGTCAGGGATCTTCCTTTCTTGTTCCGCACAGGGGCCCAGAGCTGCCTTGTGGCTGCCATCCCTGGGTCCCCATCACCCTGCACAGAATCTCAGACACACTGGGCGTGACCCACCCTCCAGGGGGCGTGCCCATCTCCATGCCTGATCCCACAGCTCAGCCCCCCGCTGACCCCTGCTGGACCTGCGGCCCGCCAAGACAGGCAGGTGGCCTCGGCCGCTGGCCGTGTGGCACAGGGCAGCATGGCAGACTTTGGCCACGGTCTTTGGTTTGAGCCGTGGCTTCCCCCTGTCGGGACCCCAGGACCTTGGGCCGCTTAACCCCCAGCTCCCTTCTTTCACTGGCAGGGATAGAATTCACACCCTCCCCTTCTACACTCACTGTGAATGCCCGGGGGTGGGGCGCCCCATCAGGGCCCGTCATCGTTCTTTGTGTTATCATTATTGAGATGCCAGGGCTCAGCTAGCAGAGGCTGGACAGGCTATTTGGAGTGTCTATTTTCCCTCAGTCCTCTGGAGAACCACCTGGGCGGCGCACCTCCTGAGTCCTCACACAGCTTGCCTTTCGTCTGTGCCCGTGAGTGACACCCAGGCTGACGCGGGATTCTTGGCGGCCGCCTCTCCTGTCAGCGCGGCAGCCACCACGCGGGCTGTGTCGTTCGGGCTAATTATCTTGGTCGCGTTCTTTAGACAAGGAGCCTGTTCTCTGACAGCTGAGGGGGAAAGCCATGGTGATGTGTGTGGAGAGACCACGGCCCCCCCATGAGCCCGGGGCCTCGAGGGCGCCTCTGTTGCCTGGGAGATGCATGAGAAGCCCCAGCGGAAGCCCCAGCGGCGGGGACCCCGGAGCCGAGGCCTGGACCACAGCGCGTGGAAGGGTGGCTGCCTGGAGCAGCGGGGGCGGGGTCCCTGCAGGGGACAGCTGGGTCTTCGCGTGTCTGTGTCCTCACATAGCCCTCCCCAGCCCTGCCTGCCAAGCCAGGGGGCTCACCAGGCCCCAGGAGTGAGCTCCTTTCCAGCAAGTCTGTGTCCGGGAGTTGGTGGGAGTCGCCTCAGGCCGGCCCCGAGTGTCCAGGACCCGGGGGGTTGACTGAGCACCCTGCGCGGGCCACGTGCTCTGAGCAGGGGCTGTAGGGAGAAACCTGGGGCCAGGCCGGGTCCGGTGCTGGTGGATCTTAGACGTCATTTTAGACCAAGCTCAGAGTAGACCCCAAGCCAGGGAGGCGGGCGGGCAAGGGATTTCCAAAGAAGGTTTCCCCCGGGGAGATGGTGAGGCCGGAGCGGCCAGGGCACTTCAGGCCTGGACTGATCCCCCAGGAGCTCTAGAGGGTGAGCTTCCCCTCGGGGTTCACAGCCAGGAGGGTGAGAATCGAGGTTCCCACGCCCCAAGGCCAGGCTCCAGCTGGTGACTTGGCCCATCGGTGAGGAAGCCCTGCAGCCAGCATGGGTTCCAGGGAGGGAAAGAGACTTCGTGCAGGGGTGGGAGGGGAGAGGGGTGCACATGCAGGGGGAGGGGAGAGGGGTGCCCATGCAGGGGGTGGGGAGAGGGGTGCCCGTGCAGGGGGTGGGTAGAGGGATGCCCATGCAGGGGGTGGGAGGGGAGAGGGGTGCCCGTGCAAGGCGTGGGGAGAGGGGTGCACGTATAGGGGGTGGGAGGGGAGAGGGGTGCCCGTGCAGGGCGTGGGGAGAGGGATGCCCGTGCAGGGGGTGGGAGGGGAGAGGGGTGCCCGTGCAAGGCGTGGGGAGAGGGGTGCACGCATAGGGGGTGGGAGGGGAGAGGGGTGCCCGTGCAGGGCGTGGGGAGAGGGGTGCCCGTATAGGGGGTGGGGAGAGGGGTGCACGTGCAGGGGGTGGGGAGAGGTGTGCCCGTGCAGGGGGTGGGAGGGGAGAGGGGTGCCCTGCAGGGCGTGGGGAGAGGGGTGCACGTGTAGGGGGTGGGGAGAGGGGTGCACGTGTAGGGGGTGGGGAGAGGGGTACCCGTGCAGGGGGTGGGTAGAGGGATGCCCGTGCAGGGGGTGGGAGGGGAGAGGGGTGCACGTGTAGGGTAGGGAAAGGGGTGCCCGTGCAGGGGTGGGACTGGGGGTGTGGAGAGAGGTGCAGACGCAGGGGCGGGACACTGTTCCCGAGCCCCGTTTGCAGACACCGACCTGGGCTGCAGCCCCAGCTGTTGCCCCGCTCCGTGGCACAAGGCCCACCGTCGTCCTCACCTTCGTCACCTTCATCATTGCTCAGCCCTTCTGCTCATAGCGTCCCCTCCGGGTTGACCCAAATCAGTCTGCATCCTTTTCTTTGAGGAGAACTTTAGTCTGCAGCCCCTGGCTCGTGGCTATTTTCTGAGATGCTTTTTCTCTGGTTAAATCTGAATGGTACTTACGGCATCTTGTTCTGATCCAGAGCTCCGGTCCCTCCTTCTCCCCCTGGGGATTTTGCAGGCGGGCTTTCGCTCTTTCCTAACATTAGGTGTCACGGTAGAACATCTGAGCCTGCGTGTTCCTTCTCCCATCAGAGCCTCGATACTTTGCCTGGACCCGAGTTAACTCACGGTTGGACCCACCATCCTCGCATGGGCCTCAGTGTTGATTCTGTGCATCTGTTTTATGGGAACACAGCCCTTTCAATCCATGGAGCTAATCCTCTTTTTTTTTTTAACTTCACAAATGTTCTTGAGCTATTTGAGTTGTTTTCCTTTTCTATGCTTTTTCTCTCATCCCTTTAAACCCTGGCTCTTTTCAAGCCTGGCCCCCTCAGCCCCACCTCTTCTCCGGTCCTGCTGTGGCCTCACCTTGGGATGCTTTTGGTTCTTCCACGGGTTTTCTTGAGCCTGGTTTGCGTCTGACTGTCTCTTGTTGCAGCCTCCGTTCCGGCTTTTGTTTTACAGAAAAGATGTTTTCATTTAGATCTTTAAGTTCCCAATTTGAATAAAAAAACTTACCAGCTTCCCCAGTGGGAGGTCTTTCCCATGTGGGTCTTTTTGTGTGTGTGTGTGGTATGCGGGCCTCCCACTGTTGTGGCCTCTCCCGTTGCGGAGCACAGGCTCCGGACGCGCAGGCTCAGCGGCCATGGCTCACGGGCCCAGCCGCTCCGCGGCACGTGGGATCTTCCCGGACCGGGGCACAAACCCGTGTCCCCTGCATCGGCAGGCGGACTCTCAACCACTGCGCCACGAGGGAAGCCCTGCAGTATTTTTTAATGGGTCCTGCTTTGGCTCCTTTTTGTCCTTGTTTATTTTTTCATGAAGTGAGTTCTTCCTAAACCAACCATTTTCAGGAATGAGGGCAGTTGTCTGGGTGAGCAGAAGCTTCCGTGGTTCAGGATGAAGCCCCAGCACAGGGGCCTCCACCAACTTCTCAACCAGCCTTGACTGCACGTGGCAGAGCATCTTCACGTGACGGGTGACTTGGAGACATGGGTGTTTCCTGTTCTCCATGAAGTTGGAATTCCCATGTCTGCTTCTCTTCCTCAGGGAGGAAAAGGAGAGACAACTTTACTAGAACTATCATTGTAACAAATGATGGGCTCTTTTTGTTTGTTTGGTGTTTGCTGTTTTTTGTTTGCTAGAACAAAACAACAACAAAAGAAATACAAATGCTTAGCTCCATAACTCTGCATGATTTTCAAGACATTCACAACTCAGACCTGCGTGGCCTAGTACCATCGCCTCCACAGCAATGTATTCACTTACTGCTATGAACTGAATGTTTGTGTCCCCTCAAAATTCATATTTTGAGGTCCTGACCCCCAATGTGATGGGACTTGGAGGTGGGACCTTTGGGAGGTAATCAGGGTTAGATGAGGTCATGAGGGTGGGGCCCCATGATGGGATTAGTGTCCTTATAAAGAGAGGAAAAGATGCCAGAGTTCTCTCTCCACCATGTGAGGAACCAGGAAGAAGGTGGCCGTCTACAAGCCAGGAGAAAAGGGTCCTCACCAGACACCAAATCTGCCAGCACCTTGACCTTGGATGTCCAGCCTCCAGAGCTGAGAGAAATAAATGTCTGATGCTTAAGCTACCCAGTCTGTGTTATTTTGTTATAGCAGCTCAGACTGACTCAGACAGTTATTCTATCATTAACTCATTCAAAGACCCCGTCTAGGTAAGGAGGCCACAGAGCTCTTACCAGGCCCTGGCAGTGCAGCCTAAGTGACCCGGGATCTTAGACCCGGTCCCGTTCACTGGAGTCTGCATTATAGTCAGGGCAGGGAGGGAAGCCTGCCAATAAACAAGCAAATGATGGGCAAACAAGTTTTTGTTTAATGCAGAAAAATGACATGAAAGAAAACAGCAGAAGAAAGTGAATATGAGAGACGGGGCGTGGGCTCCATCCTCCTTTGATTAACGCTGTTCAGATGAGGACGATCTCTGTGTGTGATGCACCGTGGAGAACATCCGTGCAATCCTGCATGAACACAGTTCCCAAAGAGACACACGTATAACCAGCACTGCAACTGACAAGCTCCCAGGCAGATTCTGAGATGCGTTGAGGGGAGGGTGAGTGTGGGGGAGGGGAGGCCAGCACACCAAGAGCAGCAGTGGGACAGGGCTCTCTGCCAGAGGCCCGAGTGGGCCGTGCATCCCATCCCCGCCCTCCTGACTTCTTCCCATACCCAGGATGTCCACACCCACGGTCACCACCAACAGCGCCATGTCGGCGTCCCAGGGTAAGTACAGGCTTTGACTGTCCCCCCCCTCCGCCCCAGGAGGCCAGCTCTTTTGGCTCTAGTTTTCAGGAATATCTCCAGAATCTAACGGCCCCACCAGTGTCCCTGGGTCCAGCCGCCTCCTCTGGATGAAAGCAGCAGTGTCCTCACTGGGCCCTGACTTCTGTTGAGTCCACTCAGCTGTCAGTGACCCCTCCCCCCCATGAGAGTCAATGCCTCCTCACTCGGATCTAGAATAAAATCCACTTTCCTCAGTGCTTCACAGTTGACATCTCCAAATGCACCAGCAAAGCGTCCACCGCTCAGCCTGTGTGAGCCCCCTGGGTCCACCTGGGCCCTGAACAGGAGAGCTCCTGCATCAGGGCCTTTGCATTTGCTGTCTTCTCCATTGTTCTTCTCTAGACTTTCACACGTTGCCCGCCCTCTCTTCAGTCTTTGCTCAAACATCACCTCCTAAGAGAGACGTTCCCAGCCCAGCAGATCTCAGGCAGCCCCACCGCCCATTCTTGCACTGCCCCATTTTTCTTCATCAAGTTCGTTAGTGCCCGAAAGTCTGGTCTGTTCTATTCTCTTCCCCTCTCCTCTCCTTCCACTGCATTCTCTCCTATCTGATGGGAGCTGTCATCTCCCTGCCACGCCCCGCCCAGAACATAACCCCAGGAATGCATAGCCTTGTCTGCGTGTCTCCTGCATTCCCAGGCCCGGGAAAGTACCCAGCCCATAACAGGTGCTACTTTGGCACTGGTGGAACAAAAGATGCATGTTGAGAAAGAATGAACGCCTCATCTGGACTTGGCTGGAGAGACAGAAACTAGTGCTTGGTAGAGTTGTGTCAGATGCACAGTTAACAGGAAAAGGGAGACTTGTTTAAATAGTGTGATGTGCTGGGACTTCCATGTGATCCTCCAGACCACTTACCTCTCTCCACCCCTCTCTGGACCCACAAGAGGCTGAGCTGCATGGACCACGTGGATGACCCCCATGTCCTCAGCCAGTCAGGGGACAGGAGGGCAGGAGGGCGAGGTGGGTGTTCATCCCCTGGTCCCTCCGTGAGAGCTCACCCTCCACCTCCCTCAAAAGGCTGCTTCGAGAACTAAAGGGGTTCATGCCAAGCCTTAATGTAGCACCTGGCCTCGAGCAACTGCTCCACCGATGTGCCCTCCGCCCCCTGCAGAAGCTGGAGCTCCGCTGAGTGTGCTCGGGATGACTCAGCGAAGCCCTGGGCTGGCCCCCGCGCCCCAAGCATCCTGCAGGGTGGCCACCCTCTGTCATGGCGGATTCTAGACTCCCCAGTGGGCGAATTAATGCATTGTCACGTGCACTGTGGTTTTCTCTTGCTTTTTTGTCGTAAGGGCTGCCATAGAACCAAATCCCCCAGCTGCTGTGACCCCTCAGTCCTCACACCTAGAACCTGGGGCATGACACCTCGCTCTGCGGGCACCTTCCCTCTTAACGCTCAGTTCCGGGGTGACTGGTGGGGTGGGGGCACAGGGGTGGAGGGTCCTGGGAGGAGGCGTCCCAGGCCAGACCAGTCCCCTCCGTGTTAGCCTACCAGCGGCTCTTCCAGGAGCCCCACCCTCTTCTGCCCGTGCCCCGGCCCCACCCTCTTCTGCCCGCGCCCCGACCGCAGCCAGAGATGCTGAGGCAATTCTGCCAGATTATCATAGAGTTTAAGTCCTTAGCTTAACTCCTAAGCCGCTGATTCTGAAAAGTTACTTGGCAGGCTGTTTCCAGTTAATTTTCAAATATTTTAGGCTCTAATCCCATTTCTTCCACTTGGAATAAGCGAGCTTTTCAATTAGCTCCGTCTCGTGGGGTGGTGACTTTTATTAATCACTTTAGCCCACGCGCCATTTCCTGGAGTCAGCGGTAGGAATGTAGGATGCAGAATCTCCCAGATTTCAGATGCCGGTGTTGCCAGGAACCCACTAGGGGCATCTTCCCGGCCGTCTCCAGGGAGGACCCCTCCTCACTCAGCCAGGCACGGAGGGACAAGGACAGTGTTGGGGGAAAGCACTGGCCCTGGTCACGGGACCAGCCTCTGGCTCAGCCCCTGCCTGACGGAAGCCTGTCGTGCTTGGGGCTGAAGCCACCTATGACCACAGAGGCTGAGGTGGGACTAACAGGGGTGACGTCAGGGAGAGCACTGCCCCTCCCCTTTGCTTTCCCCTGGGGCCCCTTCCCTGCAGAGCCAGCTGGGAGGCAGCAGACGTCTGAGCGCCTGGGGGCCTGAGGGCAGACCCCAGAGCAGGCAGGCTGGAGCCTGCAGAAAGGAGCTGCCAGTAGAGGCGAGCAGAGGATGGAGGAGGGGCCGCGCCCTGAACCTGCCGTCAGCCCAGTGGCCCAGAGGCCAGGACCACCACTGCCACACAGGCTCGGAGCAGCAAGGGCTGGAGTCCCAGAGGCCCGTCTCCCAGTCTCGGTGTGCTCCCCCAATCCTTATCAAGGGTCCCAGGGGTCTGCAGCGACACCAAAGCTACCAGCACTGGGGGCTGGAGCCACGCCCAGCTGGTGACTTGGGCAGAAAGTGCTCAGGGGATGCAGGCAGGTCAAGGTCACAGCTCGCGGGCCCGGGGGCAGGGCTCCAGCTTGGGGGGGTCCTGATGATGCCCATCAGAAGCCTGGTGGTGGCCCCCTTGCCAGGTGGCTGGGGACAATCACCTGTGCCTGGACGTGCCTCTCGGGACCGCAAGTTTTCAGGCTCAGTTACTGCCGTCGGGCTGTCCAGGAAGCCGAGGCGGGGGCGGGCACCCCAGCCGGCCAAGCTGCCCCCCTGCGCAGAGCCCCGTCCGCAAGGGTGACCCAGCACGGAGGGCCGGGAGGAGGGGAGGGGTGCCAGGCAGGTGAGGCAGCCCCAGGCTCTTCCCACGGACAGAGCAATGCCTCTGAGAGCTGGCCCAGGCCTAGCTGCCGCCCCTGCGGGCCTGGAAGCGGCCAAGAATTGCCCTGGAAGCCAAGTGCTGGCACCGAGGTCCTGCCGGGCACCTGCAGACAGAACCAGGGTGACGGCTCAGTTAACTGTCGCAAGCTGCCGTCACAGTCGGGTCAGCGGCTCTCAGCAGGGGCTGGAGAGCTGGGACCGGCTAACTGGGTCATCCAGAGCCTCAAGGCCACCAAAGAGCTGCGAGGTGGACGCTTCCTGGAGCCCCGCCTCTGGAGCCACGCCTCTCAGAGCCCCACCTCCCGGGGCCACGCCCCCCGGGGGGCCCACCTGACCACTCCCAACGCCAGCTCCCGCCTGCTCCCCAGACTGACCTCCCAGTTGCAGGGTCGAAGCATCTCGTGTCCACGATGCAGAGGCCAGGAGCAGGGAGGGTCTGAAGGCCACCTTAGTCAGCGGGTCAGGGCACAGCTGGACCTGGCGCAGGTCTCCTGACCTTGGCCCAGGCCATGGCCCCTGTCAAACCGCCTCTGGGTGCGGCAAGAGCAGCGCCTCCTCGTAGATCTGCCACCGCCAGGCCCCCGTGGCCCGGATCCTGAGCCCGGGCCCTGCTCAGGATCGTGTCACTCCTCTCCCAGGACTCCAGCCCTCCCTTCAGTGCACGTGTCTGTGACGAGTTGCTCAATTGCCCCCTATAGACTGTCAACCTCCCTAAGGGCAGGGGCTGCGGCAGCCTCCCCTCCAAGGTAGCCCCGATGCCTAACATACAGGTGAATGTGAAGCACGGGCCTCCCACCCGCAGTAGGACCGGCTGCCAGGTGTGAGGGCTGAAGGGGAGCCAGGAGAGCCTAGGGCTCCAGGGCAGGGAACAGGAGGCTGAGAAGCAGGGAGCGGGCCAGGCCAGCGAGAGGGAGGGACCCGCGGGAGTCAAGCCTCCCAGCGCCCCACAGGCTCCATTGTCCCATCAGACCCACGTGCAAAACCCCAATCCAGGGATGAAATTATTAAGAATTCCAAGCTGACATCCACTGTCTGAGAGCCTGCCCTGGCCCCACACCCAGAAGGGGGCTCTGACAGGGGCGAGAGGCTATCCGCCTTCCGCCCCCACCCCCCCAAGCGCTGGCAGCCCCCCAGCCCCTTCATTCAGAGCTGCCCAGTTGCTCTCCAGCTGGTGTCTTTTTTGGTCATCTCTGGTTGCTCTTTTTTTTTTTTTAACTAATTAATTAATTTATTTTTAAGTTTTGGCTGCATTGCGTCTCCGTTGCTGTGCGTGGCTTTCTCTAGTTGCAGCGAGCGGGAGCTACTCTTCGTTGCAGTGCGCGAGCTTCTCATTGCGGTGGTTTCTCTTGTTGCGGAGCACGGGCCCTAGAGCGCAGGCTCAGTAGTTGTGGCGCACGGGCTTAGTTGCTCCGCGGCATGTGGGATCTTCCCAGACCAGGGCTTGAACCCGTGTCCCCTGCATTGGCAGGCGGATTCTTAACCACTGCGCCACCAGGGAAGTCCTCTCTGGTTGCTCTTAAACGTTCTGGACCATTTCAGGAGGTTACTTTACTGGCGTGGACAGATGCCAACATGCCTAAGCCCCACACCAAGAGGCACGGGACAGCCCTCGGGGGGCGTAAACCCCCTTTCCCGCATCATCGGGAGGCCGGACACTTCATTTCCACCTTCCCTAACGGTGGGTGCTTGTTAAGAACAGTCCTGCCAACTTAATTAACACCAAAACCCTTGAGGTGCTGCTCAGTGTGCGTGTAGAACAGCTGTCCTTCCCCCGCGCGGGAGGGGGACCTGGAGACGCTTCCATAAAGCCAGCCTATGCGACTCCTTGCCCTGGAGCCGCCCAGAAGTGCTGCTTCCGAGGAGCGCAGGCCTCGCTGTGGGTGGGCAGCCAGCTGCTGGAGCAGAGGCGTCAGGCCGAGTCGGCGACACTGCCAGCCGGCAGGCAGGGCTGCCGCGGCCACTCCACACCGCCCGCTCCCTTAACCGGGCTCGCTTACTTCAAAGCCACACACCAGGGTCTGCCCCGACAGCCAGAGGTGGCCTTGTGCAGGCCAGGGGAGCTGTGGCCTCCAGGGCTGTGGCCTGGGACTCAGCCCTTCTCCCGAGGGGGGTGTGAGATGGCCATGGATGAGCGGGGGGTGTGGGTGGCGCTCCCTGCCCACCAGGCACGAGGAGGCCTGGGTCCCCGCGTGGGATCCGTGAGCGCTCACTCGGACGCAGCGCCCCAGAACCCAGCATCAGGGAACTTCGTAGCTGCAGCCCTTGGGAGCCCAGACTCTCAGAACGTTAGAAGCACAGACTCAAGTGACACGGAAATCTCTAGAAACCTTGCTGGCTGCAGCGTGCTGACACCAAGCTCATGCCTGAGCTGGAGCCCTGTCCCGCTTTGGGGGAGGGAGTGGGTGAGGCAGCCGGGCTCACTCACCAGGGCACACGGGCGGTTAGCGGCAGCCAGGATGCACAGAAGCCACCACTGTGCTTTCGACCATCGCCTTCTGCCCGGCAGGAGTCTGGGTCTACGGGGTCCCAGCAGCCTAGGAAGCCAGGGTCTGCATCCCGGAAGGGGCCTGGGACCTGCGGCCCTCAGTGCCCTAAGTCCCAGGATTGCTCCCCCACGCCCACAGGACACCCCAGCAGGCATCCGACCCCCAGCCCAGTCGGTATCTGACCTCCAGCGGCCCACACTGCAGGCCCTGAACCCTCCTGCCCAAGTCTCCTCTTCCCACAAGCCCCAGGCAGTGGGCCCAAGCCCCAGGTAGCCCTCCGGAGAGCGACGCAGGCGCCCTGACGCATCCGGTCAGGGCTGAGGATGGTGGGCCCGATCTCATCTCCTAAACCACCGAACGTCCGGGGAGCCGTGGACAGGGGTGTCTGGAGGACCGCCACTGGCACGTGTGCAGGCTGGGCTCCACCGCTCTCTGGCCACCTTCGAGTCACCTGCGGCACGAGAGGTGGGAGGGGGTAGTTGCGTTGGGACCAGGCTGAGTGTCCGGCTGGGCGTGAGAGGCAGGTCCGAGGCTGCCGGGGGGCCCTCCACTAGTGGAGTGTGGCGGGACCCCTCGGGCGAGGGGCCTGAGCAGAGTCAGGCGCCGGGAACTCGCAGACCCGCGGCCGCGGGATGCAGCCCTGCGCCTGGGGACCACGGTTGGCCGGGAGCTGCCTCCGTCCGTCCGGAGGTGTGCCCGACCTCGCATGCAGGCGACCCCAGGTGAGAGCCTGCAGTGCAGCTGGCCTCCGCGCCTGGGCGCCACAGCCCTGGTTGTTGCTAATTTATTGCAAATTGTTTGGGAAAGCCAGTTTAATTAAAATCTAAATGAGCCTCCCAGGAGGGCCCACTCCCCGGCCCCAGCTGGTAAGACAAGAAGAGACAGGCCTTTCAGGATTCGAGAGGCTTCTGTGGTTTTGTCATCCCGAAGCCCCCGAGATAATACGATTTATTCATGGAATTCACACTCCAGTGGTGTCAACAAAAGGTGGGTTGCCGTCCACGGAGAACCACGCAGGATCCCGAACCGGAACTGGGCGGCGGTTCAGGGACCGATTCCTTCCACCATAAGTCCGAGGGGCAGGCAGGGCCCACCTCGGCCAGTGGGTCAGGATGTGGCTGTCTTCTGGAGGGTTGAAGTAGCTGTCTGGGAAGGCATTCATCTCGGCTGGTCTTGGTGGACGCTGGTGGGGTCCTCCCGGCTCCCCAGGCCACGCCAGAGACAGCGCTTCCTGAGCCCGGGAACTTGCCTCCGTTTCCTACTCTGCAGTGGGAGGCGCCTGGACCAGCTGACCCTGCAGGCCCATCGCTCTCTGAGCTTCTCTGTAGAGCGGAGCAGCCAGTACCCCGCTGTGCAGGGGGGATGCGCTGGCTTGCGGTCCCACCAGACCCACTATCTTTACTCCAGCCGGTGTCCACCCAGAGCTGATGGGCGGGACCCAGCGAAGGGCAGCTGTGGCTGTGATGGTGCACCTCTCCACACCCCAGCAGGAAGGGCGGTGCTGTGGGCGGGGCCGGCAACACGGACCCCGGGGTGCGGAGCCCGACGACCAGGGCACAGGCCCCCGACCCCTCTACTGCCCGGTCATGCAGCCTGGGCGGGTCAGCCTCTCTGGCCTCGGTGCCCTCAGCTGACAACTGACCCTTCACCGGGTCTCAGGAGCCCTGACACAGTGGGTCCTAGAACATCACCAAGGACACAGCACAGGCCGCAGGGCTGCCACTTTGTAATTAACTGTGCCCGTCCCTCCCCCAGGCGAGAGCTCCCTGGGCGGTGCCAGGTCTGATGTGCCTCTGCGTCGCCAGCCCCCCCCCCCCCACCATGGGACTGGCTGCAGCGCAGGTGTCACAAGCGGAGGCAGACAGGTGGATGGACAGGTGGGTGGATGGAGAGAGGGACAGGTGCAGGTGGCGGCTGGAGGGCGGGTCACAGGCTGGGGAACCTCAGCAAACCCGGGAGGCCGGGCCACTCCTGTTCTCTCCTCTGGCTCCTGCTGGTTTAAAAGCTGCGGCCATTCTCTTAAAATCACATCACCGGCTCCAGGTTTCTCTCCAGCTCTTCATACGGCACTGAAACAAGATGCCATTTCTGAGTGCGACGGAACATTTCCATCACCGATGTGCGGCCACTGGACCCCGACCTGCCCCGGCCCCACTCCCCCTTCCCTGGCGCAGGGCTGCTTCCCTCCCCCACCTCTGCCTCCGTCTGCCTGGCTCCCCCCCGCCCCCCGCCGAGCCCCGAGTGCAGTGCCACCCGTCACCCTCGTGTGGCTCTGGGTAAACACACTTTGGTGCTTTTATCAGTGCCCTCTCTGGTGTTATGATAAATAATTGAAACTAAACCACACGTGTCAAAATAGATGAACCTCTTGCAGAGGGGGATGAATCTCTGCAGCTCGAGCTATCTTTCTCCTGAGATGCCATAAAACAGGGACACAAAGTGGGGACAGGCCTGGCTCCCACTGCAAGTGCAGGGGAGGGTCTGCAGCAACCCTGCCCGAGCAGCTGAGAGGACATCCGGGGGGCGACAGAGGGGCTCCTGCCCCCCCGCTGTCCTCACCTGGCAAACGGGGCCCTGCAGACATGCTCAGGCTGCCTGGGAAGGAGCAAGCACCCCGGGCACACGGCTGGCTGTGCGAATACCGCAAGCCCGGGGCCACGGCCGCCCCACCCTGTCTCCCGCCGGAGCCGGTCCTGATCTCAGCGCCGTCCAGCCCCGACAGGGGCGGGGGCGGGGGGGGGGGGGAGGTCGAGGTGGCCCGAATGCCATGGCAACGCAGCCCTGGGACGCGTCCGTGTTTGTCCGAGCATGTGGCCCAGCCAGCAGCCTTTCCAAATGTGCTTCCAGCTTCCAGGAAGCAGAGGGGGTGTGGAGGTCTCCTCCCAGCCCACGAGGGTCACCGTGCTCTCTTCTGCCCGGGACCACCGTGGGCCAAGGGCCCTGGACCTGGCTCCCCCGGCACAGCGCGGCGCGCCCTCAGGGGCTCCGCCAGGCTGGGCAGGCGTGCATCGTTACGCGCTGATTTACACTTCCTGCCTCGTGTCCAGGTGCTCCTCCATGCTAAGTACACTCGCCGATTCTTTATGCAAGATTGAACAACTTAACGGCCTGAACAAGTCGGATGACAAGACTTTAATTGCTAGTTTTCTCCCTCCATCCGTCAGGAGAGTACTATGCAGGCATTTAGCGAAGTATTTCATAAAACAGGAAAGAAAGCAATTCACCATGTTCTGTGCACGTTTGCTTTCCAAGCTCCTCACCCAGCCCCGCCCCGCGGGGGGAATCATGCGTCTCTGGGGACCCCAAGACCGGCCAGGCTGGCACTGGAGGGGGGTGGAAAGAGAAAGCCCGAGGGGGCCCCACCCAGCCCACAACACAGGATTCTAACCCAGAGAATCTGACAGGCCGGGGGAAGTACCCACCCCTCGGCTCCTGGCTCCTGTTCCATGACACATTACACGTACACATGCATTCATTCAGCCGTTCGCTCACGACTCATTCATTCTCTCATCTGGTGTCTAAGTGACCACCGTGTGCCAGGCCAGGCAGTGCACTGACCCTGGAACACGGGCGGCTGACGGAGGACTGGGTGCCTGCTGGGGGGAGCCCGCGGGGCCCCTGGTGCCCCGAGTGTATCACCCCATGGGTAGTGGCGATCCATCCACACGTGTTCTCGGGAAAGCATGATCAGTGCCATCAGTACCTGAGGCCACGGAGACGGTGTGGGCGCCTGTCTGCCAGAGCGCGTTTTGTCTGGAAAAGGCCTGTATTGTGGTGTGGGGGGGATGGGCGTGGGGGGGGGGAATAACAATGATCATAATTTGTTAGCCCAGGGCCCCGCCTCGCCTCCAGGACAGGCTGACAAACAGCTCCTGGGGAGCAGGGGGCGGATTCATCCATCTTCTCTTTTCTCTAATCTCTAGCCCCTCCTCATTCCGAGGGGCCGCCTCGCCAGCGTTCCTTGTTCATTCACGACATGTTCAAAGGACTCTTTAAGGTTAGAATTTTCCTTTTAAGAAATTGCTCAGGGCAGCGGGTTCCCTGGAAGAGCCGCCCAGCTGACACCTCTCATTAGCTGCCTCCAGGGCTGGAGGGCCTCCCCTGCTAGGGGAGAGGGGGGAGCTGCTGCCGGCACAAAGTGGGGCCTTGGGCCACGGCGGGGGGTGGGGGGGCCCTGCAGAGGGGGAGGATGGGCTGACTCCCCAGGCTCGGCAAAGCCTGCTGACCTCCGCTCTGCCGGCTGCACACCAGGCGCTGGGATCACTGTGTTTGTACAGACGTGGAAACTGACCTGGACACAGCCAGGGACAGAGTAACCAGAGCCTGGGCCGCCCTGCCCCCAGCTGTACCTGGCCTGGTGCTGGCCCGGGAGGGCTCAGTGAGGACGTGAGTGCGGTTGTGTAAGAGAAGTGGGTGAAACCAGGCTCAGGCCTTGGGGAGCTCCCAGTCCAGCTGGGCTGGCACACACCACGTGCGTGTCCGCGCACACACACACACACACACACACACACGTGTGCACACGTGCATGTGCGTGCACATAAGCACAGACACACGCACACACTCCAACACACACGGGCACGTGCACAAGCTCACTCACACGCACAGAGTAACGCATACACCGTCACACACACGCACACGTGTGCAACACATGTGCACACCTACAGGCACACACGTGCTCTTGTGTGCACACATGCAAGACATGCAACCTCACACAGGGCACACACACACACGTGCGTGCACAGGCACGCACACACTCCTGCACACACAGGCGTGTACACAGCAAATTCACATGCACACACCCTCACGCGTGTGCACTCACATACATGTACGCGTGTGTGCGTGTGCGTGCACACACACATGGACACCGGGAGCAGAATAAGGCAGGCCAGAGTAGAGTCCGTAATAAGAGGCCCATCGAGCAAAGGCTATGTCCGGGGAAGAGAGGCCGTGCCCTGCTCGAGGCCAGGTCGGGGGAGACTCCTCACAAGTAGGTGCCAGGAGGAGGAACGGGGGACCCAGGGCGTCTGGGCAGGAGACTGGGCTGGCTGCGCTGATGCAGCCGGGCCAGCAGCCAGCGGGCCGGGCACGTGCAAGGACGCCGCCACCCCCAGCCTGAGTGGTCCCTTGAACACAGACTCGGAATGAGAGGGGAGGGCAGAGCTCCCGAGGGGGGATGGGCTGAGCTGCAGATGAAAGGCCTTAGAGGAGGGGGGAGGGAGGATCTCTTGCTCAGCAAAGGAAATATTGAAATTAAATCATTTCCCAGGGTTGGGGGAACTTTCCGTCCTAATTAAATAGCCAGGACTCTTGCGGCTGCTGTCAGAGAGCCTTGCTGGGGGGCTGGGGGAGGGGAAGGAGCAGATGCTGCTCCTGGAAGGGGAGGATTAGCCGGCTGCTCTTCTTTGATGCCGACCCTGGCTCCCAGGGGCGGAGGGAGGCCGCCATTGCGCACTAATTAGGGCCGAGCGCCCCTCCTGTCCTTAGGCGCAAATCCATATTCACGTGCTGGGGCGAGAGGCCCTTCCTGGGAAGGGGGTGAGGAGAGAGGACCCCCATGCGTGCCCCTCCCACTCCCAGGCCACCAGCTCTGGCTGTCACGGTCCCCCCAACACCTCTCCGCAGAGGAAGGACCCACTCCCAGCGGCCCAGGCAGGTCCCGGGGATCTGGATGGCTGGGGGTTTGAGCCCAAGAGGGAGGCTGCAGAGCTCTGTCCAGCTCCGGCTTGGCCCTGAGGGGCAGCCGCTGAATGCCTGCTTCCCTGCCCTGGGCCCTGCTGGGGGGTTGCCACTCCCTGGCGCTTCCTGTGGGTGGATGCCCTCAAGTGGGTGAGGCCCTGCACAGGAGGCCTAACTTCACCAGGAGTCAAGGAAGCAGAAGGAAGGAACTCCAGACCCAGCTGAGCGTGGGGTTGGGGGAGGTGTTTATAAGCATATTCTAGAAGAAGAGTCTCTGGTCAGAATGTGTGGGCGCTATGAAATGAAGCAGATGTACAGGGAGCAGAGAAGCCTCTCCCACTGGCCACCGATGCCAGGCCCCTGACTCCAGAAACGGCAGAGCCCACGTGCCCAGGGCCCCACAGACCCACCCTGAGAACAGGGACCACAGCTGGGGGCAGGGGAGAAGGCAGAAGCCCATTCTTCCAGCCCCGCTGACCAGGGCTCAGACCAGCTGCAGGGAGATGAGTAACAGGAGAATCGATGCCGATTCCCTCCCCGTGTTCTCAACTCCAGGTGGTAGTTTTTTGTTTAAGATTGTTTTTTGATGTGGACCATTGTCAAAGTCTTTATTGAATTTGTTACAATATCGCTTCTGTTTTATGTTTTGGTTTTCTGGCTGCAAGGCATGTGGGATCTCAGCTCCCCAACCAGGGATCAAACCCGGGCCCTCTGCATTGGAAGGCAAAGTCCTAACCACTGGACCTCCAGGGAAGTCCCCCAGGTGGTATTGTTTATTTATCCACGTATCTATCATGAAACTCTATCCCTTGGAACTAAAGTTCCAGGTTTCCGTGCAGGGTCATTTCCTATCCATTTGAAGAACTTCCTTTTATTTCTTGGCCAAAAATTCTTTTTGTTTTCTTTTATCTGAAAATTTCTTTCTTTCACCTTCATTCTTTAAGAAGACTTTTGCTGTTTATAGGTTCTTTTTCACATTAAAAATATTTTCCACTGTCTCCAGTTCCCTTCATTTCTCGTAAGAAGTAAACTGTTACTCAGTTCTCTGCTCCCCTATGCATAGCGTGTCATTTTCAGGGGCTGTTTTCAAGGTTTTCTCTTTGCCTTTGGTTAACATCAGTTTGACTCTAAGGTGCTTGGCATATTTTCCCTGCACTTATATGGATGTGGGTTTTCTGAGCTCTTGAAATCTATAAATTGTGTATTTTATCAAACTCAGGTCATTTTTTAGCCATGACGTCTAAACATACAATAAAAAATTTTTAATGTCTTCTTTGTTTTCTGTCTCTCCTTTCCTTCTAGCACTCCAATATCACATATGCCAGACCCTTGATATTATTCTATGGGTGCCTGAAGCACTCTTCCTTTTATTGTTTTTTTTCTCTTCCTTTCCTCCATCTTCAAAAGGGATCATCTTTATTGAGTTGTCTTCAAGTTCACTGACTTTTCATTGTGGTTTCGGTCCTGCTGTTAAGCCCATCCAGCAAACTTTTAAATTTCAGATTCACACTTGTCAGTCCCAGAATTTCCATGAGGTCCTTTCTCACAGTTTCTATTTTTCTACTGTGGTGTCCAGTCTATTTATTCATTGTGAGCATATTTTCATTTATTTCGTTGGGGACAGTAACCATGCAACTCTAAAATCCTCGCCTGCTTCACCATCTTGGTCGTCTCGGGGTTAGACTCCATGGATTGTGCTCTTTTCTTGAGAATGGGCCATATTTTCTTCTTTCTTTAGATACTGAGTAATTTGGAATTATATCCTGGACTTTGTAAATGTAACCTGTGGAAGTTCTGGATTGAAGGGCTTTAATTTTCATTGCTTTAATAGGCAATTTGTCGGATAGGATTCGAACGGAAACATCTTTAGGATGCAGCTCAAACCTCAGATGAGTTTTTTGGCCTGGGCTGGGCTGCTTGGAGTCTGCCCTGCTCGTGTGTGGTTCAGGGGTCACGCAGAAATTGGCACAGAATTTATACACAGACTTTGGAATCTACCCCTTTCTGGGATCCTCCCTTACCTTTCTATGGCTGAGGTTGCCCTAAACCTCGCGCTCTGGTCTTCAAGCCGTAAAGACTGTGCGTTTGCATTGGACTTTGGGGTTATTCCGTGACCTGCATGGTGTAGACTCGGGGCTGCCCTCAGGCTGGGTGCTGCTGAAGTGGAAACTTCCTCAGTCTAGTCTAAGAGTGACTCCCTCCCAGAGCCTGCCTGCTCTGGGTTGTCCTCCAGGGTCTTCAGCTGCTTGTTTTATTATCTTTTTCTAAGTCCAGTGTTTATACTTGTTACCTTCAGAAGAGTCGGTCTGCTAGGAACTTACTTGGCTGCTGCCACACTCAGAGCTTTGAGGCTCGTTTTAGATCTTTGTTAACGATGGATCAGAGTAGCCTTTCCTCCGGGGCTGATTTAGCTCCCCTACTGAGGTTATGGCCCTTCTGTGCTCTCTACTCAGTGCCTGGGGTGTTGTTATGGCCTGAACTGGTCTCCCTCCAGGATTTATAGGGTGAAGTCCCAGTTAGACATAACTGGGGATAGGTTCTTTAGCAGGTGATTAAAATTAAATGAGGTCATAGGGTGGGGACCTGATCCAATAGGACTATGACCTTATGAAAGAGGAAGAGAGAGCTTGTCTTCTCTGTTCACCATGTGAGGACACAGCAAGAAGCCAACATCCTGAGAGCCAGGGAGAGCGTCCTCACCAGAGCCCCACTGTGTTGGCACCTTGATCTCGGACTTCCTGCCTCTAGAACTGTGAGAAACAAATATCTATGGTCTAAGCCTTTCAGTCCGTGGTATTTTGTTGTGGCAGCCCAAGCTGATGAATACAAGTGTTTAAAAGGTTTCCTCTCTCTGGGGTTTCCCTGGTGGCACAGTGGTTAAGAATCCACCTGCCAATGCAGGGGGACATGGGTTCAATCCCTGGTCCGGGAAGATCCCACATGCTGTGGAGCAACTAAGCCTGTGCGCCACAACTACCGAGCCTGTGCTCTACAGCCCGTGAGCCACAACTACTGAGCCCATGTGCTGCAACTACTGAGCCTGTGCTCTAGAGCCCATGAGCCACAACTACTGAAGCTCGTGTGCCACAACTACTGAAGCCCGCGCACCTAGAGCCCGTGCTCCGCAACAAGAGAAGCCACCGCAATGAGAAGCCTGCGCACCGCAGTGAAGAGTAGCCCCCGCTCACCGCAACTAGACAAAGCCCACGCACAGCAACGAAGACCCAACGCAGCCAAAAATAAATAAGTGAATAAATAAATTAAAAAAAAAAAAGGTTCCTCTCTCTGGCTGGTCAAAACTCCTATGTCCCCTAGGCAGATTTCTAGAGCTGCCCCGCAGTGTGCCCCCACACCTCTGGCGCTGTTCCCCATGGATTCTAGCCTCTCCACCTCCCCGGACCCCAGTCATGCCTCCTCAATTCAGCAAGAGAGCCGTGCCTGGTCAGGTCTCCATCCTCCCTGAATTCCAGAAAGGTCCTCAGAGCCAAAAACAGAGCGCTCACCAGCCCGCCCTCCCTCAGGGTCAGAGCTGACACTGCCTGCTGTCCAGTGTCTAAAAACAGTCTTTCCATGCACTGCGTTCAGTTCTGGAGTTGTCCATGGCGTGGGGCAGAGTCCGTGCTTGTTCATCTGTGGTGGTAAAGTACCCGCCACGTGCGCCGTCACCAAACTTCTCAGAGTGGAAGCACACAGTGCACAGACGAGACGCGATGGTGGATTTGCACAGCAGAGAGCGCGCTCGTGGCCAGAACCCCGGCTGGGAAAGAAAACACCTTCACCTGCAGACATCCCCTCATGCCGCAGCCTCAAAGGCAGCCGGTTGTGCCTTCCCACCCCACAGACCGGTTCCTCGTGGTTTTAATGTTCCTGTAATGGGGCTGTGCAGTGTGCACTTTCTCGTGTCTGGTTTCTTTCACTCAATACATCGGTGACCTTCAGTCACACTGGGGAGCACAGCAAGGGTCCCCCTGTGATCACTGCTTCCAGCTCTGCACCCTACACACACCCCAGCCTGGTGCCCGGTCGCCTAGCTGTGGACTTTCGGGTAATTTCCCGTTTCTGGCCATGGAAAACTGCAATAAATGTTCTTATACATGTTTTTTGGTAAAAAAAAGTGTGCATTTCTGTTGGGTCGGTTCCTAAGGGTGGAAACTACTCAGGGTCCTAGGATGTGTGTGTGTCTGGCTTTCGCAGATGCCGCCAAGCAGTTCTGCGAGGGGACCGGCCCAGTTTTGCCCTCCTGCAGCCTCTCTCCATCTATCTTTTCTCTTGTTCATTTTGGCCAAAATTCATTTGGAGGGGTGTCCCATCGCGACTGGGACCTGCGTCTCCCTGCTGACGGAAGCGAGCACTGCATTTTGCATACACTTCGTGGGCATTTTGTGAAATATCAGCTCAAATATTTTGCCGATGTTTCATCCACTTGCCTCGCCCTCTTCTTAAAAAATGGATGTGCTGGAGTTTTTTTTAATCTGGATGAAAAACCTTTGTCTTTTGTCAGAGACGTGTACTGCAAACACCCCCTTTTGGTTGATCTCTTCTCACCCTTAATTGTGCCTCTGATGAACAGAAGTTCTCAATTTTAATGTGGTCCAATTGATCAATTATTTATATAATAAAAATCAATTATTTATTTATTTATTTTTGGCTGCGTTGGGTCTTCGTTGCTGCGCACGGGCTTTTCTCTAGTTGTGGCGAGTGGGGGCTACTCTTTGTTGTGGTGCACGGGCTTCTCATTGTGGTGGCTTCTCTTGTTGTGGCTCCTGGGCTCTAGGCGCGTGGGCTTCAGTAGTTGTGGCGCGAGGGCTTAGCGGCTCCTTGGCATGTGAGATCTTCCCGGACCAGGGCTCGAACCCGTGGTCCCCTGAATTGGCAGGCGGATTCTTAACCACTGCGCCACCAGGGAAGTCCAACTGATCAGTTTTATTCTTTATGGATCGCGCTGTTTGGGACCTGTTTAAAATTTCTCTTTAAATCTTAAGTCATCTCCCCATTGGGATGATTCTGAATTGTGACTCTTCCCTACGATGTGCTTCCCATCCTTTGTTTCAGCACCAGTCTGATAGGCAGGTCTTTTATTTTTTCATATAACTCATTGATAAGAATATTCAACAACACGGGACTGATGTCAAGGGTCGGTGGGACTCCACTGGCATCCTCCCTCCAGGGTCACACCAGCTCCCTTTGTCTATAATTCTCTGTAACAGACAAAACCACCACAATAACGGGCACCTCGTCCACGAGGCTAAGGACCGTGACAAGAAAAGAAAATGAGGTTAGTCTCACATGGTCGCCTCTTGGAAATCCCATGTAGTCAGAGGGCAGAGAAGGGGAGCTTGCCAGCGACGTGAACCTGGCTGGATTTTCTTCTCTTCTCTGGGACTAAATGTGCTCTGACTCTGATATTTTAAGAAATTGGCAGGGCCCTTCAAATCACAGAGCAGACTCCCCTGACTGCAGAGGCTGGTTGCCTGGTAACCACCTCCCATGACGTCATCACCAGCAGCAGAGTCCGGGTACCAAGACCCAGGCGGTGAGTGTCCATGAGTGGTCCACGCAGACAGAGGAAGGAAGGGTCCCTGTGGATGGCCAGCGCAAGCCAGGGAAGGCTCCTGGGGGAGCAGGGATGTGATCCGGTGTCGGTGCTGAATCGACACCAGCAGAGGTGGAGGAGGGCCTGGAAGTGGGGAGAAGGGGTCCCAAGTCCCCTGAGGTGCAGCTGGGGGTGTGTGGGGGCCATGGACAGCACACAAAGAATGGGGGGCCTGTGGGGGGCGGGGAGGGACCCACAGCCATACAGACGAGGCTGAAGGAGTGGAAGGAGGCCCTGGGAGAATATCCCTAGGCAGAAGAAAGACACCCCAAGTTGCCGAGTGATCACCAAGCACCCCGGTTGGCTGGGACAGTCCCAGCGGGCTCCTGGGGCTGGCAGAGCTATTGTCAGCACCTCCCTCGCTCCCCAGGGTCCCATTGGGATGGTGAATGAGGCAGTTTTTACACCGAGAGCAGCCCAGGGGGTCCTGAGTCCCCCGAACCCAGCCCGGGCTCTGGGCTCCGTATCCACCACCTCTGGGGCCCGACAGCAGCCCCGTGGGGCAGGCCGGTCCTGGTCCTAACGGGAGGTTGGGGAAGCTGAGGGTCAGAGGAGAAACTGGCATGCTGTGTCCCCTGCCTCCGTGAGCACTTGGGCTGCCCCAGGGATGGTCCTCGCCCAGGTCACCCAGCTCTGGACCTGCTGGGGAGAGGGAGGGTGAGGGGCCGGGCTGGGGGCCTCGCCTGCAGTGTCACGGGGTAGAGACAGGGCCACATGGGACAGAGTTTCATACAGGACAGAGGTTCACACAGGACCGGGCCAGGCACAAAGGGAAGTGACTTCTGGGTGAGAGGGAAAAGTCCGCCAGCAAAGGGGAGGCTGAGTTCCCGAGACTGTGGCAGGGGGAGCTTCCTGTAGCCCCACTCCACCCCGGGGGACTTAGCCCTGGTGGGGGGCCTGGCTCAGAAGCAGACAGTCAGTCTCAGATGGGATGTGGGTGATGGTGAGAATAGAACCACGTGAGTGAGAGGGTTGGGGACCCCAAGTCCAGGCAGCTGGGGAGGTGGAACCCACCAGAAGAACCAGCTTCGGGGATCTCCCTGGGAAGGCCTGCATCTCACTAGGGGCCCATCCTGCAGGGTCAGGTGGGAGGGCAGATCAGAGACGGCCAGGGTACTAAGTCGCCGGGACATCTCAGGCAAATCAAAGGAGGCTGATTAACACAAGTAAAGCCACATCCTGGTGTCCAGAAAGGTTATGCCTCCCGCTTCCCCTGCCCCGCTCCTGGGGGCGGGGGGACCCCTGCTCTGGCTCTCACAGCTCATCCCAAGCCAGCCCCGTTTCCCTGTCCACTCGGGCTGAGGTCACCTCCTTTCTTCCCCACTGCCCTGAGCCAGCCCAGCTTTTTCACCAGGAAGGCATCCCCATAGCCTCAGGTCCACCCTCGCGTCATATTGGCCCTCTCGGTGGCTCTGGGCCCAGTGGATGGCCCCATCTTCCCGCGCGCTGCTGGGATGCCTCCGACATGGCTCTGGGTCACCCATGGCCCTGGTGCCCTCTGGCATCCTTGACCCCTGCTGCTCCAGCAACTGCTCACCCCCATCCCCCTGTCCTGTAAGGGGGGCCCCAGGCTCCTGCTGCACCCCATCCCCCTGTCCTGTAAGGGGGGCCCCAGGCTCCTCCTGTACCCCGTCCCCCTGTCCTGTAAGGGGGGCCCCAGGCTCCTGCTGCACCCCATCCCCCTGTCCTGTAAGGGGGGCCCCAGGCTCCTCCTGCACCCCTGTCCCCCTGTCCTGTAAGGGGGGCCCCAGGCTCCTGCTGCACCCCATCCCCCTGTCCTGTAAGGAGAGGGACCACAGGCTCCTCCTGCACCCCGTCCCCCTGTCCTGTAAGGGGGGCCCCAGGCTCCTCCTGCACCCCGTCCCCCTGTCCTGTAAGGGGGGCCCCAGGCTCCTCCTGCACCCCGTCCCCCTGTCCTGTAAGGGGGGCCCCAGGCTCCTCCTGCACCCCGTCCCCCTGTCCTGTAAGGAGAGGGACCCCAGGGTCCTCTGCCCCATAACTGCTAGTGGTCCTAAGGTGCTGGACCCCTGACCTGGCATGAACTGGGACAGGCTGGGAGGCTCGGAGGGGCTCCAGCCAACACCAGGACCCACTGGGCCCCGGGGCCTCCCTGAGCTTGACTGTGACCACCAGGGCTCTAGCACCGCCGGCCCCACCCCTGCCCCATCCAGCCACGCTGCCCCTTCAGGAACAGTTAACTCCAAGCCTGGTGCCACCTGCGTCCCCATCACCTTAAGGCCTGGGTCTGTACCCTCTCCCGGGCACCCGCCCTCCGCAGCCCTTCCCGGGCAGGCGCCCTGACCCCCTCACAGCCAGGCTGCCCTGAGACCCTGCTCTCCTCCCTCAGAAACGCTCTGGGCTGGACCCTCCTCTCCGTCAACCACAGCCTTTCACCTCGGGGGATGCAGCGGATTCCTGGCCCCCGGAGACGTCAACGTCCTCATCCCTGCCACCTGTCGCTATGGGACCTGCAGACTCGCAGGTGTGATTAAGGACCCGATGGTGGGAGACTGTGCTGGTCTGTGGGAGTGGGTGCTCACAAGGGTCCTTATAGGAGGAGGGTCGGAGCAGAAAGAGTGGCAAGGGCAGGATGGAGGGGAGAGGGGCCTGGTGCCTCGCTGATGGCAGAGGAAGGCTGGCCCTCCAGCCAGGGATGCCTGTGGCTTCTAGAATCTGGAAAAGGCCTGAAACTGTTCTCCCCTGGAGCCTCTGGAAGGAGCCCGCTCGGCCCACACCCTGACCTTAAGCCAGCGAGACCTGTGTCAGACCTCTGACCTCCAGACCAGGAGGTGTGAATGTCGTGCTGCTTTAAGGCAGGCAGCTAGTTGTAATTTGTAGCAGCGGCTGCAGGAATCTGCAGGGGGCTCAACTCTTCTCCTGCAGACCCCTGGGGAGGCCCCACCACCACCCCGCTGGCCACGCCCCTCCCCTTCAGCCGTCCTCCTCCACGGGGTCCTCTCCATGCCTGTCCCATGTCCTGTCTTGGGGAATCTATCTGTGCCCTTGCTTGAGGTCAGCAGAAGCCCCCACCCCTGGGGAGTGGGACTCAGATTTCCAGTTCAGATGCAGAGAGTAGATGGGGGATGAATCAGTGTCAGGACCCTGCAGCCCCCTCCCCACCAGGGCCCTCCCTCTGCCCTCCAGACGCTGCAGGCAAGGGCCCGCCCCACGCAGGCTGAGAAATGCCCCCTCCCAGCTCCTCCTGCCCTCTCAGCAGCCCCCCATCGGTGTACCCCAGGGAGTGCAGGGGGGTCCGGGTCGCTCGCCCTCCTTGCCAGGGGTTGATCCCTCCCCCCCGCCCCCGGGCGCACAGATCCCCACCCCCCCCACCCCCCCCACCCCCCACCCCCCCGCACAGCCCTAACTGACTGCGGCAAAACAAACATTTGCCTTAGTGACGCACGCTGAGTTAGACGCTCGGCGTTGTTTTAATTAAGCCTCGTGATGGATGAATCTCAGTAAAGCAGCTGTTTGGAGGATTCAGGTACATAAATAAAAATAACACTAGGAAGGGCACCGGGCTCAAAGAGCTGCCACGCACTAGAGCCCCAGCAAGGGCCCCGCTGTGGACATGGCCCCTGCCCGGGGGGTCTGAGGAGAGCAGGAAATGCCCCCAGGACAGCTCACCCCGAGGGGCCCGGGGAGCCCCCGTGCAGAGCCAGCTGTGGCTCACCCCTGCCGGGTCCAGTCCAAGGGGCCCCTTCAGCCCTGCCAGGCTTTTGAACCGCAGCCAGACTGGACGGGTGGACGGCCGAACACCAAGGGCATCGTAAGAACCCGGGAGGGGGACACAGGACACATTTGTAGAAGTGGCGGCGAGAGGCCCGTGACAGCAGAGGATGGTTTCAGCAGCTCCCGAGTTTGAGGCTTGGCGGAGACTGGCCGGCGCCCAAAAAGACTTCCACGGTGGGCACGGGCAGGGGAGCAGAAGCCCTCACCCTGGGCTCCCAGGCGGCCCCTTCCCACCGACCTGGGAATCCTCCCGGACGGGCAGAGGTGCGCCGAGGGGCTGGGGCCCTGGGTGTGCAGAGGCCAGAGGAGGCCCTGACAGCGGTGGGGGAGGAGCTCATCACTTGCCCATTTGTTCACCGAAGGGCCCCGGTCAAGGTGGGGGCCGGCCTGGGCCCTGGAGGGGCTCTCGGGACAGGGGTACCGTGAGGAGGAAGGGGGCCACCCAGCGAGTGAGTCCTACGTGGGCAGGCACCTCGGGCCCCGGGGGAGGCCCAGAGGGACTGTCCAGGACGGGGCAAGCCAGCTGGGTCTCCAGGGACAAGGCCGCATGGGCGGGTTGGACTCTGGGGGCTCAGGGGCTGGGAGGACAGGAAACAGCAGGAAAGGCAGCCACCCCGGCTGCCCAGGACCCGGGGCACCGAGTGTCCCAGTTCAGGGCAGTGGGACCAGGCGCTGCTACCCCCCAGCCCCAGGGCTCTCCCCACCACAGCCCCCACGTAACCTCCTCCTCTGAAACCTGCCGAGAGCCCTCCTCTGCCCCACGGCCCATGAGCACAGGGTCCCCGGGGGCCTGTCTGTCTTTTCCGGGCAGCGGGGGTTGTGGTCATGAGGACGTGGGGCTTCAGGCCAAGGAGGGCTGGGTCACACTGACCTTGGCAGGAGCCACCCGGCAGCCTGGAGGAAGGAGTCCTTCGGGTCAGGGCTGGTAAGGCGGCCGACGTGGACAAGAGGCAGAGCCAGGAGGTCCAGAGCCTGGAGATGCCTGGGAAGCCCCCAGGAGGGGAGGAAGGGGGTGAGAGGGGCACGGAGTCCTGCTGGGTTAATGTTAACATGACAGGCCTCGGTTTCCTTCCAGGCCGAAACAGACTTGTCAGTTGAGGGGAGGACGCAGGAGCCACGGAAGGGAGACCCTCAGGGAGGCGTGGGCAGCCAGGTCCCTGTGGGCAGAGGGCCTGCCTGCTGGGTGTGTGACATTAGGCGGGTGTCGCTGTCCTGCCAAGGCAGGGTGGTGACCCCTCCAGAGACAGGCAGTAGGGGGTGCCCTAGGGAGGCAGCTGGGTGGGGGGACCCAGGAGGCCACGGCCTGAGCCCACCCCACTGCTAACTCTCTGACATAGGCTGAGCACCCAGACGCGTCCCCTCGTCAACTTGCCAACAGAGCCTGCTTGTGCAGGGGGAGACTGTGCCCGGCCTGGATGTGACTTGGGATTGGTCTAAGCCAATCAGAGCTGTCTATTCCCTTTGCGATCAACTGGCCCAGAGTAGCCATGTGCCCTTGGTTGGACCAGCCTAGGAAGTACACTGAGTGGCTTCTGGAAGAGATTTTCCTTTTTGATGAAAGACAGGACCACATAAGGAGAAGCCACCCCTCCCACCCCAACTGTCATCTCTTCCTGCTTTAGATGCTGTCAAGTGAAGATGTGATGCCTGGAGCTATGGCAACCAGTTTATGTCCATGAGGCGACAAGCCAAAGGACAAATAGCCAACATTCAAGGATGGTTGAGGGAAAGGAGAGGAGCCTATGTCCTTGAGGACATCATTGCCTCTTTCTCAGCGCCAGTGATGCCCGTCTCCATACTTCTTGTTTCAGGAGTGTCTTAGTTTCCTGTTGATGCTGTATAAAAATTACCACTAATTGGTTGGCTTAAAGCAGTCGAAATGTATTCCCTCAGAAGTCTGGAATCAGAAGTTGAAATGGGTTTCATTCGGCTGAAACCAAGGTGTTGGCAGGGCTGTGCCTCCTCTGGAGGCCCTTGGGGAGAATCCCTTCCTTGCCTTCTCCAGCGTCCGGCGGCTGCCTTCATTCCCTGGCTTGTTCGTGGCTGCATCACTCCAACTTCTCCTCTATGGTCACATCTCCTTCTCTCTTCCATCCTCTTGTCATATCTCCTCCGCCTCCTTCTCGTAAGGAGACGTGTGATTACATTTACGGCTCCCCTGAGTCATCCAGGAGAACCTCCCCGTCTCAAGATCCTTGATTTACTCCCATCTGCAAAGTCCCTTTTTCCAGGTAAGATGGCATTCACAGGTTCCGAGGATAAAGACCTGGACGTCTTCGGGAAGCGTCTGCAGCAGCGTGCCACCGTGAGACAGTGAACTGCCCTGCTGAGTCCTCTGTTTGAAACAGAGCAGGACCCTGTGGTCCTTCCCCCACCCCCTGCCCCCCAGGTCCTCCACCTGCCTTTTGTCTGTGGAAAAACTTTAGACAAAGAATAAGTTTAATCAGCGAAGTGAGAAAATGCAGAAGCAAAGGAAAACAGACAGACAGGACAGAATAATAGTAGTTCAGAGCAGAGTCAAGGACTTTTAGTTCCTCCTCAAGGGCTGGAGATACTGTTCTGAGCCACGTCCTGTGAGCTGTTTTGTAGATGCCGAAACCACCACCAGCAAGAAGTTAACTGCATGGTGGTCAGCCTCTAGCCATGACACAAGCTGCCACAATTTCGAGAGCTGGTCTCAAAGAAATGGGAACAAACCAGCCCTGGACCTGAAGACTAACTGCACTTAAACAATCAAGATGACGCTGGTCAGACCACCGATGACCGATTTCAAGGTGACTGTCAGAGCTGACTGTGCTGTTCTGCATGTAGCCCCCTCCCTCCCCTTATACACCCCTGAAACTCCCCTTTAAAAGCTCTCGCCCGGGGCTTCCCTGGTGGCGCAGTGGGTGAGAGTCCGCCTGCCGATGCAGGGGACGCGGGTTCGTGCCCCGGTCCGGGAAGATCCCACATGCCGCGGAGCGGCTGGGCCCGTGAGCCATGGCCGCTGAGCCTGTGCATCCGGAGCCTGTGCTCCGCAACGGGAGAGGCCACAACAGTGAGAGGCCTGCGTACCGCAAAAAAAAACAACCTCTTGCCCGCTGATCTTCAGGGGGGACTTGGCCTTTGGATACAAGTCCTACCTCCCCTCCAGTTGCCGGCCTCCGGAATAAAGCAAATTTTCCTTTCAACCAGCTTTGCCTCTCGAGGATTGGCTTTAGATCGGCGAGCAGCCGGACCACACTTTGGGTAGCAGGTTGGTCTGGCTTTCTGCTCCTGGTAGTTGCCACCACAGTCCTTCTGCAGAAAGGAGAGGAGAGGACGTCTGTCACTGGACGTGTGGGGAGCAAGTAAAAGAAAAGATAGGAGAGGTTTTTGCAAACAGAACATCCTGGGAAGCGAGGGTGCGTGGATTCTCGGGTAACTGACAGCTGCGAGGTGAGACTCCTGGCAGGCACTGGGAGGGCAGATGGCCCGGCCTGGGGGCCGTGTCCCTGGACTCGGCCTCTGTGGTCCTTGCCCCCCAACCCGCCAAAGCCTCCACCTGCGCCCGGGGTGGAGAAGCCCTTCCTCGTGCAGCCCCCGGAGGTGGCCCTTCTCCCGCAGCCTCGCCCACCCGGGGCGAGCCCAGGGGCCCCGCCACAAGCTCCACGCCCTCCATCTGTGGCTCCGCCACCAGCGTCCCCTGTTCCGCTGAGAGCAACCTCACTCCACCCATCAACTCCTGCCCGTTAACTGTGCAAATAACGCTTTGCAAAATTGCGCAGAAGTTACAGGGAGTAGTTTGGTGTTAAATCTGACTCTGGGTATTTCCTCTCAAAGAGAACTAAGTGTCTCTTTCCTTGATGAGCTCACATCTTGCATTCAGAACATGTTAGCTATTTGTATCGTAAGCCACTTAACTGGGGTCTCGCTTAAATTCCTTGTGATGTGCAAACTTGGAGAGCCTCCAGCCTGACGCGCGGCCACGCGGCCGTGAGGACTGATGCTGTGTCCATTAGAGGATGTTTCCCAGGGCCTGGCAGCCCGTTCCTCATAATATCCGATAGCAGATCATGACTGAAATGGGAGGCCGTCCTCCCCAAGCCTTAAGCATAACTGCAGTAAGCTGACGGATGGCTGGTCCCGCGGGGCCTCGGGACGAGGGGAGAGGCAGAGGAGCCCCCGACTCCTCATGCCCCCGGCCCCCAGCCCGCCTTCCCTTCCCAGGATAGCTGTCCCTGTGGTCTTTGTCTCCTGTCAGTGAGCAGTGCACACAGAAGCTGCGTGTCTCCTGGGGCTGCCGTAACCCACGACCACAACCTAGGGAACGTGAAACAGCAGAAAGTTATTCCTTCACAGTTCAGGAGGCAGGAGACCAAACTCCAGGTGTCAGCAGGGCCATGCTCCCTCCAGAGCTTATAGGAGAGGAGCCTTCCTCCTCTGCCAGCCTCTTCTGTGGCTTCTGGCTGCACCCCTGCCATCTCTGCCTCAATCTTTCCACGGCCCCCTCCTCCGTGTATGTCTCTTACAAGCACACTTGTTGGATTTAGTGTCTCGATGATCCTGGCCTTAATTACCTCTGCAAAGATCCTTTCCCCAAATAAGTTCACATTCACGGGTTCTGAGGATTGGGTTACATGGACAGAGGTGTCTGGGGGCCACCGTTCTCCTCACTACAGGAGAGGTACAGTGAATGTTTGATGAGTGAATAAATGAATGAATGGTGACCAGCTGATCACCCCCTGGCCCTGGATCTCTATGGCTCCAAGATTAAAGGAGAGAAGAAAAAATCTCGTCCCATCGCCCACGGGAGATGGGAACACTGAGGGTCCTTGAAGGGAAGTGACTTACCCAAGGTGACTCTGCAAATTGAGGTGGGGGCAGGATTGGGGCAGGGTTCTGTCCACTTCGTGCAGTAGTGGAGTCCAGCCCAGGCCTCATCCTTCGACGCTGAGGAAGGACCACAGGGAGGAAGGGGACACGTGGGGAGGGCGTGGGGGGAGGGAGGGAGGGAGGAAGGAAGGTCCACTGTGAGTGACAGTGACGCATCCCACTGGGTTCCCGGAGAGAAGTCCCCGCCTCTCCCACCTCAGCCCGCCCTCCTGTTTCCTCAGGGTGAGGCCAAGCAGAGGCTGGACAAAGCACTGTCCCTCTGTGAGGACAAGTCCACCTGTGCCTGGAGGAGATGGTGCCAGGCAGGGACACGGGAAGAGCCCCGTCTCCACCAGCCCCCTCGTCACCTGAGCCCTGCACCCACCTCCCTGCACCATCTCAGGGGCCCCTGGTGCACCCTTCTCCCCCAGCCCAGCTGACACCTTGACTGCAGCCGCGAGAGACCCTGACCCAGAGGCACCTGGTTAAGCTGCGCCTGGATTCCGGACCCCAGAGCCTGTGAGATGGTAAATCTGCATTGTTTCTAGCTGCTCAATTTGGGGCTGTTGGGTACTCAGCAGCTGACGGTAGTGCGGGCTGCAGGCTGTATCTATCTCAGGCAGGCGGCCCAGGGACCCCAGAGCCCACTGAGGGCTCTGGGGAACCTGAGGGCGAGGGGGGCCTCAGCCTCTGGGTGGCAGCCCTGCGTGGGACCACGTGCCGGGTGTGGGCGGCAGGTGGGACCGAGGCCCTGCTCTTGCAGCATCTGTGTCCCTGCAGGGCAGGGAGACTGGCGGGGCCGGTGCTGTGTCACTGAGTGTGGGCACAGGCCTCCGCAGACACTGGTGGCAGGTCTCCACGGGGGCCGCCCACCACGGCCATCGCCCGGGCCCTCACTGGGAGCCCATCGCGGGCTGTCCCCGCTCTGGCCAATGGTCACGCTCTCCATGGTCACGGGGCTCCCCCGACTCTGCCCGAGCCATGAGCCCAGCGCCGCCTCTCCGCACACAGAACCCCCCCCGTTACACGTCTGTCTCTTGCTGCGAAATTGCCGCCCCTCACCTTCCCAGGTCAGAGCCGGGCGCTGGCGCATTTCAGACCGTGAGCTCCTGCTGCCAATCAGACGCGCGGCGGGGCCCTGGGGGAGGGGAAGCAGAGCTTCCCCGCTCATCCCTCTCAGCTACCAGACCCCACCCCCTCCAGGCAGGTGCCCGGAGCCCGGGAGGGCGTTTGCAGGCCATCACCACGGAAACCAAGAGCGCTGCCTTTCTCCACAGGCAGCCTGGAACAGGCCTGGGACCGCCTCCCAGCCGGCAGGGCGATGGGCAGAGGCCCCCGGCCACTCGACCCACACCTCAGTCACCAGAGCAGCTGGGTCACGGGCCTCCCTCGGGGCTGCCTCCAGGAGAGCAGAGCCCCGCTCATTAGGGGTGAAATCCTGGGCACAGGCCACGCAGACCCCTCAGCGAGGCGGGGGCTGCGGGTGGTGGAGGATGCGCTGAGCTGATTAGCCGTGTAATCGCATCATGACCGCGCTGACGGCTGTGCTTGTCGCGTTAGCCAGCCCAGAGCACGCAGATCCCCGCTCAGCCGCCCTGAGCTGCCCCGGAACAGCGCCAGCGTCTGATTCTCTTGGTGCGTGGGCGGGGGGGGGGGGGGGTGCCGGCCCCCAGGACGGAGGTGCAGAGGGGGAGCAAAGGGGTGTGGGGTCCCCAGTGGCCTGATGGGGCCGGAAGGGCCTGGACGGACAAGGCAGCCCAACCCCTAGTTCCAGACGAGGACACCAGGCCCGGTGCAGGGAGGGGGGTGGGCGTGCCCACGTCCCTGAACAGTCAGGGCAGGGCACGGCAGGAGCAGAACCGGGCCCCGCCCCCCCGTTGCCTGGCCCAGCGACCCCGAGGGGGAGGCCTTCCCGAAGCGGATGCAGCCTGCAGCCTTGTGAAGCCGAGTAACTGGCACCAACACCGCCCAGCACCGCCCAGCACCCCACAGTGCCCTGCAGGTTCCCTGAAACCCGATCTCATCCGCAGACCCTCAGTGGGGAACAGGTGACAAGGCCAGTCAGCCGCTGCTGCTGCCGTGTCGGGGGGTGACAGGGACAGACTCGCCAGGCTCTGATCGCCTGCCCACTGGCCCGAGGCGAGCCCAGCGCAACGTGAGGCGGGCAGGGATGCAGTGGAGACACCCCGTCCTGCGTGTCTGCTCTGCCCCACCTGCCACTCGGCGTCTGCAAGGCCAACAGGGGCTGCAAGGGTCCAGCTCTCAAACACCCAGCCAGGCACAAAGCCCTCCGGATCCTGGACTTGGCCCACCAGGGGCTCAGAACCTGCCCGCAGGGCATGGTGCCCATCTGACCCCGGCCCGTGCAGAGGTGAGTGGTGACCGGCGGTGGGAGGGGGCCCTGCGTGGCGCCTGCCCTGGGGTGACCAGGGAGGTGGGGGACTGCCCAGCTGGACCAAGCTGTGCTGTTTCTCTGAGGCATCAGGCAGACAGGCTGCCCTGTGACCTTTGTCCTGCCCCTCTGGTCTCCCAGTTCTGAGTCCTGAGGTTCCAGGGCTTGGGACTCGGGTCCGAGGTAGGTCACCTCCTCAAACAGGTTCGGTGTTCCCGGGCCTGGCCCTTTAGGGCCGGGTGTACGTGAGCCCTTCCCGAGGGGCCAGAGCTGCATGGTGGGCCTGGGGCTCTCCTGGCACCCGCGCCCCTGGGCCTGTCCTGACCCCTGTGTGATGCTGACTTACCCAGGCCTGGCCTATGGGCCCAGAGACTCTGGGCTGTGTGGACCCACAAGTCGTCCCCAAACCCCCAGGGTCACATCACCATGAGACTGGCTTTCCAGAGGACCGTGCGGGCTCATCTTGTGCACACACACACACTCGAACATACACACTCTCGCACGGACACACACGCGCACACACTCTGCAAGTGGAAAGCAGAGGAGGTGGAAGCCGGCCCCTGTGCTCTGCGTCTGTCCCTTGGCCACTGACTAGGCTGACAGGCAGCCAGGGGCCATGTGGGATGTCACTCGGCCACAGCCATCCTTCCTGCTCGGAGGGGAGCTCCAGAGGGAGAGGTGGCGTCCGGGGAGGCCCACAGTGTCCACGCGTTCAGAAAAGGGCACGACTTTCAAGGGCGGGCCACAAGCAACCTCCCGGACCCACAAAGGACGAGGGGCTGCGGCAGTGGGCAGTGCTGGGCCGGCAGGCTCCAGTCCCTATCGGGGTTATAGGAGAGCTTGAAACTTTTGGAATAAAAGAAACCGGCCTTTCGTTTACCATTGCCCCAAGTCCTCCTCCAATTGGTTCCAACACTGGCTTCCAAAAGAGAGGGGCCATCTGACACCCCCTCACGCTCCAGGCCCCCTGCCCTCCTGCACCCCAGGCCAAGAGCCTGGACAAGCCTGAGCTTGGCATTCTGGGCACTCCCTGCCCTGATGTCCGGAGAACCGCAGTCCTCTAGACTCTCGTGCCAAGATAGGAAGCAGGGGCCCCAGGGTAAGTCACAGCAGGTGCAAGCGTGGCAGGCAGAGGACAAGGGGCAGTGGAGCTGCTGGGGGGACACTGCCCAGCAGGGGCTGGGTCTTGAGGTCCCACCGGTGTCACAGTGTGAGAGCCTCACACAAGCTGCCTTCTTCCGGAAGGAGGCAGCCAGCCACGGAAAGGGGCTCAGGAGGTGCTCCCGGCCTGGCCCCATCGGCCCTCGGGCGGGAGACTGCGGCCGAGCGTGGACACGCCGGGAAGTGGGTGCCGGCCCCCTCCCCTGCCCTCCGCACCCGCCCTCTCCCTGGGTCACGCCTGCCTGTGTTTCCATCGCGTCTCGGGTTACAGATGAGGGGTACTGAGTGGCCCATCCATTCTGCTGTGATCCGCTGCTTCCAGGTCCCGCCCTTTTCACTGCCTTTGGACGAACAGGAGCGGCTGGGCTTTGTGCTGGGCTAAGAGGGGACATTAGCCAGGGAGCTTAATGAACGCTTTCGGGCCAGGAGCCAGTGCCCCTCCCACGCGTGTTCAGCTCCTGAAGGTCCCCGCTCACCTTGAGTCCTTCTCTGAGAAGGCGCTTCCTGGACATGGGCCCAGGAACCCCCCAGAATTTGTGCAGAGGGTCCCAGACGTGGGGAGATGGTGCGCTGCATCTCCCACCTGCCCCACCCCCTCGAGCCCCGCCGCCCAGGGCCGAGGCAGAGCCAGAGCCTGGCAGACTTTTGCTGAATAAATGTTGGACGAATGCATGCAGTGGGGCCTGAGCCCAAGGGGGAGAAAAGCAAGGTCCCCATGGGAATCTGTCGTGGCCAGAGGGGCTGGTGGGTCACGGCCTCCAGCAGCAGAAGGGGACGGGCGCAGTGGGAACCTGGAAGTCCTGACGAGCATGCATGGAGAATCCTCTCCTTCTTGGGGGACTGGGCACCCCATCCCACCTTGACAAGTCCTTGTCTTTCTCTCCCAGGGTTCACTCTGGATTCCATGACCAGGGGCCACCAGCAGGGCTCAAGGACACAGGGGCATGGGCATCATCAGTGTGCAGGTGGGAGAAGCTGGACATCTAGGTAAAGGCATTCCACGCCTGGCGCAATGCCCCCACCCCCCACTGCCACCACAGCCACCCCACTGTGACTCCGTGGGCACCCCCCCACCCCGCCCCCGGTGTATGCAGGGCGCTGACCAGGGTGCTGACCTGGTGGGACCGGCTTTGCTGACCCACTGGCACTTGGACCTGCACCTTATCTTGACCAACTTGGTTTGGGGCAGGGCAGCCATCGCTCCCCATGGGGTGGTGGGTGGGAGATGCCACCCTGTTTCCCACCAGTTTCCAGCCAGCCTCTTCTCCTGGCCCTGGAGGACGGAGGTCCGACACAGGACCCCTGAAGAGGGAGGGAGGGGCTGCAGGAGTCCCCAGTCCTGAGGATGGTCTGGAAGTCCTGCTCCAGGATGTCTACTCTGCTCCCGGTCCCCAAGCACGGCTGTGCCCAGAGATGGGACCACGAGTGGGGGGGGGGGGGGGGAGGGGCGAGAATGAATAAAGAAAACAGAGCCGTTTTCCAATGTTCCATTGATTTCCTTGTAAAGTTAGAGACATTGTAAAGGTCATTGCTCCTCCAGGCACCTTCCCTGTCCTCGTTCACGGGTATTTGAGTTCCTCAGGTAGGGTACCAGTGATGTATACTCTCTAGCTCTTTATTTTCCAGAGCTCCCCCGGCATGCGGAGGCTGTCTCAGTTGGGTCCTCAGCTCGTGTTCTGGTTTCCCAGCTGCCTTCCGGCCGCAAATCCCTCTGCCCCCATGAAGGTGCTCATATGCCCACCAAGAATGTGGCCTTGGGACCTTCAGGGCGCAGCGCAAGGTCACTGCTGCCATCTGTTTTATTACCACCTGCTATTCATCTCTCCAGTTTCACTGGCGTGCATGTTTTCATTTCTGGTTTCTTTCCCATGAAATGACGTGAAGATTCGTCACGGTGGGTGTTGCTGCAGCTGGACCACTCTTCTGGCTGCCGCTTCCTGCACCATGACGCCACAAAGTTTGTATCCATTTTACCATCAACTGATGCTTGGTTTTCCTGAGTTGACATATTACACCTAATGCCCCATCCTTACACACGTCTTGTGGTGCACAGGTGTGTGCATTTCCCTGAGCTGTACTCCTGGGGTGTGGAATTTTTGAGTCTGAGCAAATGCACATCTCCAACTTACCCAGATATTGGCAAACGGTTCTCTCCATTGAGTGTGGCAACTCACACACCCAACTGCAGTGATGAGACCCCGTCGCTTGTGTTCTTACCTCCACTTTTACTGTCAGTCTTTTCCTCTTTTTATCCATTCTGGTGCCTATGTAGTGATAGGTCTTTGGGGTTTTAATTAGCATTTTCATAATAAATGATTCTGATGAATACTTTTCCATACGTTTATTGGACACTTGGATGTCCTTTTTGGCGAAGTGTTTGAGTCTCTTGCCCTTTTTCTTGCCTTTTTTCTTATTGTTTGTAGGAGGCTGTTTTAAATTCTGGATACCAGCCCTTTATTTACTACGTTTTTCAAATATCCTTTCCCCTTCTGCGCTTGTCTTTATCCTCTGTGAGTGATGTCTTCTGATGAACAGAGGTTCTTAATTTTAATGTAGTCAAATACATCAATATTTTCCCTTAGGGTTAGTGATGATAAAATGTTTTCTATCCCAACAGCAGGAAGCTTTTCTTCTACATGAACTTCTAAAGACTTCATCATTCTGCCTTTTGCACGTAGATTTCCATCCGACCTGGAACAGACTCGAGTGTGTGGTGTGAGGTGGGGTTCAAGTTCATCTGTATCCCCTTGGATATGTGATCATCCCAGCACACCACTAGTTCTCCACTGCTCTTCAGTGCTACATTTTTCACAAGCCAAATATCTGTCTATGCACGGGTCTGTTTCATGGTTCTCTGTTTAAATCCGCTCATGTCTATTGTTTCGCCAATACCATACTGGCTCAGTTTTAACATCACGGCAAATGTCAAAATCGGTACTACGGTCCCTCTTCCTCCCCCTCCTTTTGTGTCCTGGTTATTCTTGGTCCTTTATATTGTAAAATAGATTGTAGAATTTCCTGGTCATGACACACACAGAGATGGGGGCTGGGGGTGGGGGGGTGGAGGGAGCAGATCCATTGGGATTTTGGATGGTATTGCATAGAAATATTAGATCGATTTGGAGAAATTTTAAATCGTAAAAATATTGAATCTTAAAGTCCACGACCATCATTTTCCTGGTCTTTTTCAAAATTAAATTTTAATCTAAATTTTTAAAGATTTCTCTCAATAATGTTTTATAGACTTTTGAATAGAAGTTTTACCCCCATTTTGTTAGGTTCATTCCTGGGTATTTAACACAATCGTCCATCCGTTTTTATCCTCGGGGGATTGGTTCCAGGACCGCCCCCACACCCCCACACACCCCCGCCCACTCCTTCCTCCCGTGGATACCAGAATCCCCAGATGCTCAGGTGTCTTATACAAAATGACAAAGTGCAGTCAGCTCTCCGTATCCGAGGATTCCGCGTTTGCTGTTTCAATCAACAATTTTATCAGCGGTTAGTTGGATCCACGGACGCAGAACCCGCGGATAAGGAGGGCTGACTGTATTTCCTGATGTTTTACCAATAGTATCTTTGTTTTAAACTTTATTTTCTAATTGTCGACTGAAGCATTATAGAAACATAATTGAACTGTGTATCCTATTTTTTTTAAATTCAACAACCTTGCTGAACTCCCTATTGATTCTAATAACTTAACTATAAGGTATGACATTTACTATGTTCTCAACAATTTTATCTACAAATAATGAAAGTTTTGCTTTGTCTCTTCCTATCCTTACACGCTTTCTGCTTCTTCTCTGACAGGTTTGTCCAGGAACTGGGCTCAGGATGGCACCGTTCTCTGGTTTCTAATCGCAAAGAGAAAGACTCTCTGTCTCACCATTAAGTATTATGCTTTCGTATGTCTTACAAAAATATTCTTCATTGGGCTTCCCTGGTGGCGCAGTGGTTGCGAGTCCGCCTGCCGATGCAGGGGACACAGGTTCGTCCCCCGGTCCGGGAGGATCCCACATGCCGTGGAGCAGCTGGGCCCGTGAGCCATGGCCGCTGAGCCTGCGCGTCCGGAGCCTGTGCTCCGCAACGGGAGAGGCCACAACAGTGAGAGGCCCGCGTACCGGAAAAAAAAAAAATTCTTCCTTGTATTAAAGCGTTCTCTTTTACTTCAAGTTCACTAATGGATATTTTTATTATAAATTAGTGTTGAATTTTATCAAACATTTTCGGTACATCTTTTGAGATGATCATATAATTTTTCTCCTTTAATACCTTTTTTACGGGTAATTATACTGATAGATTTTTTTCTGTTTAACTTTGTGACCCTGAAATAAAGGCAACCTGCACATGACGGGTGACCTTCTGTAAAAGTTCAGTTGGCTGACGTTTTATTTAAAATCATCTGTATTAATACGTGGGATTTTCCTTCCTTATACTTTCCTGTTTGGATCTGTGTATTAAGGGTACACTCGCCTGATAAAATAAGTTGGGAAGAGCTCCCTCTTTTACTGTCACCTGGAAGAGCTTGTATAAAATTGGTATTAGCTCTTCCTCAAATATTTAAGCAACACTTGTGAGTGAGGGCTATCTAGTCCTGGAGTTTTCTTTGAGGGAAGGTTTTCAATTTCTTTTTTTTTTCTTAATTTTTGTTTATTTATTTATTTTGGGCCGCGTTGGGTCTTCGTTGCTGCACACAGCCTTTCTCTAGTTGCAGCGAGTGGGGTCTGTTCTTCGTTGCGGTGTGTGGGCTTCTCATTGCGGTGGCTTCTCTTGTTGTGGAGCATGGGCTCTAGGCGCGTGGGCTTCAGTAGTTGTGGCACGTGGGCTCAGTAGTTGTGGCTCGTGGGCTCTAGAGCACAAGCTCTGTAGTTGTGGCACATGGGCTTAGTTGCTCCGCGGCATGTGGGATCTTCCCAGACCAGGGCTCGAACCCATGTCCCCTTCATTGGCAGGCGGATTCTTAACCACTACGCCTCCAGAGCAGTACCTAAATTCAATTTCTTTAGTAGTCATAGGTAAGGACTTTTCAGGTTTTCTCTTTCTAGCGTGTGAGTTTTAAGTGTATTTTTCTAGAAATTGTCCATTTTATCAAATGTTTCCAACACGTTGACATAAATTGGTTTATAACATTCCATTTTAATTTTTCCTCTTCCTAAACTTTTATTATTGGCAAACGCTGTAGAGATGCCCCCTTTCTCACTCCAAATCTCAGCCTTTTATGTCTTCTCTCTTTTTTCTTGATCAGACCTACCAGAGATTTATGCGTTTCATAAATCCTTTCACAGATCCATTTTTGGCATTATTGGGCCTTTTTTGTATATTTATTTTCTCATTTCACTAATCACTGCTCTTCTTTTTATTTCCCTCCTGTTTTTTTCTAATTTCTTGAGCCGAATCTTAGCTTCTGCTTTCTTCTTTGACTGATGGGTTCTTTTCTTAATTCCCAGGAACCTGGGTGATTTCCATGTTCGTTGCGCCGCAGTAGAGAATGTTCTTCGCGCGACTTCAGTGCCCTGGCCTTGCTTCTTGGCTCAGGTGACACCCCAACCCTCCCCGACATCGGCCTCCGAGGGCTCCTGTCACCTGCAGGCAGAAAGTCAGGGCAACAGTGTTTTGGGCGTGGATGCCCGTCAAGCCTAGGGTCCCTCTGGTTCCTACTGACTGGGGTCTCAGCCCCCAGATGACTCAGAAGAGGGCGCAGGTGCGAGCTGGAGGTGGAGGAAGGAAGGGGTGTCACCGTTCTGCTCTCTGGGCCTTGCCTGCATGAAAAGAGAGGGACCCTTTGTGAGGAATCAGTCACCACCAGGAACATGGACTCAGCCCCATTGCCAAGGGCACATGGAGTCCTGGCAGGGTGGCTCTGACCCAGGACGTCCAGCCACATCAATGTGGCTGCACGGCTGAGGCCACCACCCCGTCCCGGATATCCCGCTGCGTCCCGCGACCTGGATGACCCTCGCTCTACTCCAGTGCGTGTCCTGGAAGTGCCCTCCCGAAGTCACCTGGTGGTCTGCTCGGTGGTCCCTCGGGCTGCACAGACCCCATGGCGGTGCTGCCCCTGCAGAATCCCACTGAAGTCGTTGCCCCAGAACTTGTTCTCTGACAACACATGGGAACGAGGACTCGACACACCGGAGCTCTCCCGGCTAGTCGCCTCCTCTGACAGCTGGGTGCCCGGAGGGGAAGAGGTAGGTGGGTGCCAGAGGGAATTAGAGCCACAGTCAGGAGATCCCTCCTCCCCGGGCGGGCGTCACCCCCTCCTGGTCAGCTCCAATCTCACGTAAATAGCGAGCTGACCCACCCATCCGTCTCCCCTGAGGCCGAGCCAATCGCAGGCGACCGAGTGCCCAGCTAGGACCCTTCAATCTCCCTCAACCGGGAGCAGCCCTGACATGTGCCTCCCTGCCCCCAGGGCCCCAAGCATTGACCCCAATAAGAAATTTCACTGCCCTCCCTTTTATAGCCCTGGGTTCTGCACCATGAAGTCTGGCTCTTAGAAAACACGCGGCAGCGTCTCTGGAGGATGGGAAACCCCTGTGAGAAGTGAGAGTGCGGACAGCCAGGGAGCCGCAACCGCCCCGGGGAAGGGAGTGGGGCTTCTCCGGTGTGCAGGTGGGTTCCCCTGGGGGGTCCTCTGTGAATGGGGTCCCCTAGGGGTTCTCGTGTGCTCAGGTTCCCCTGGGGGCAGTGGGTCTGGCACAGCCTCCAGGGCAAGGCAGGGGTGCAGGCTCTGGCCAGGATCTACCATGGTCCGAGGCTTCAGGGCATGACCCCTGACTCCTGGCCAGTATCCAGACCGATCAAAGAGAGCACAGGACACGCAGGCTCCCTCCTGGCTTGCCGTGTGTCTCTGGGGGCTTGGGCAAGTCACTAAGTGTCTCCAAGCCTGTCCCCTTACACAAAACAGGGACTGGGCCTGAGCACTGATGCCCACCCAGCCTTCCATCCATGAGCACAGGATGTGGTCTGGAGGGCTGCACCCGTTTCTTCTGGGACGGTTCACTCTCAGAAGGATGTCTGCACAGCCCAGCTGCTGTGAGAGAGCCCAAGCCCTCCCAACACTCAGCCCTCGTCCCGGTTGGTGTTGATTTGTCCTTGGCCAGTTCCTCCCAGCCTCCAGAAGACAAAGTGGGCATACCAGAGCTTTCTTTAGAGCTCATGATTTGGGGCAAACTGGGGAGAGAAGGCAGGAATATACTGACAGAGTTTCCTTTCTTCGGCACACAACCATGTGAATCACGGAGGACTTCCTGGAGGAGGCTAAGCCTTGGCTGATGGCTTTGCTCCACGGGAGGACGTGCTGCTTCTAAAACTACAGCCTCCTCTGCACACAGAGATGTCCGTCCCAGGTCTGCCGGCCCCCACACCCTCCCACAGCAGCGCAGCCACTGCCCACCGGGCCCTGGTGAGCCCACCACAAGCTCAGGTCCTCGTTCAACCTCTGGTGAGGGCACAGGCTTTGCTCCTCCAAGAGCCTCTTCCCAGGGGGCTTCTGTCCCCAGGCCTGGTGGGGTCCCGGTGCTGACCCCGCCTGCTGACCCCGCGTGCCCTTCGTGGATGCCCAGGCTGTCTGCTTCCCATGGTTCTGGGTAACGTGGAGGAGCCCCGCCCTGTGGGGTGGTGAGAACCGGTGCACGAGCTGGTCCCGGGAGCTTGCTCCAGGCCAAGGGCCCCCAGGAGAGCAGGGGAGGTACTCCGGGGAGCTCAGGGGCAGAGGCACAGAGGAGAACCCCTCCCCAGGCCCTGTGACCACTATCCCCACAGGCCCTGTGACCACTATCCCCACGTCCTGGTTGAAGTCAGCGCCCCCTCAGGTCGAAGTCAAATGCCGGGAAAGGCCAAGGCATCCTTCAACCCAGACAGACCACAGCCGGTCAGGGTCCAGAGCGGGGTGGAGCCAGGAGGCCTAGCTGAGGGCGAGGACGGGGCCCCTGGGGGTGGGTCAGACCCCCTCCCAACCCTGGGCCTCGGCTTCCCCATCTGTGCATTGAAGGACCTGGTTTCTGTAATTTCAGATGTTATGGGAAAGCAGACCGAACCCCACCCAGCCACTGGGCCCTCAGGGGGTAGAAGACAGGGAGCCGGCTGGGACCTGAGGCTCCTCCCCCGGGGAGCCAGAGCCCCCCATGAGGGCGGGGCAGGAAACTTCTCAGACCTGAAGGAGGCCAAGGGTCGCGAGGGCAGCTGGGCTCACGTGGGCTCACCAGCTTCCTGGGTGGGGCATGCAGGCCCCCTAGCAGGAGTAACGCTCAGGACGCCGGGTGCCCAGGGGGCCAGGGCCCGGGGCTGGAGGGACGGAACGGGCTCCTGGGCCTTTGGCACGGTGGCCACTGGGCTGGATGGGGACTGTGACGGAGCCTCGGGGCAGGACAGGGCAGGCGAGGAAAGGCTCCGGGGACTCAGGTCAGGGTATGGGCCCAACGGCCCCGGGGTCTGAAATGCCACGTTGCACAGTGGGCCTCCAGAGGTGACAAGCACCCTTGTGTCTGGAGCTCCAGGAGGCGGGGGAACCCGAGGGGGCAGCAGCGGCCCCAGCCCCAGTGGCCCCAGCACTGCCAGCTGCCGGGCATCCCGGCCCAGCTTGACATGCGCTCTCCGACGGCGTGTGACAAGGGGGCCTGGCGAGCAGGCAGCCGCAGTGGACTGGCCGGACCTCACTCTGTGCGTGCCCAGGCCTCGGCCTGCTCCAGCCGGTCTCCTCTGTGACTGGATAAATGGGCCCGACACGCCCTCCCCTGCAGAGCCTGGCAAGTCTCTAATGGAAGCTATGTGTGCCCCGAGGACACAAGGCAAAGTGAGATTCCGGCCTGAGTGGAAACACGCGAATTTAAAACACAGCCCTGGACAAGATGCCAGTGACAGAGCAGGGAGGAGGCCCTGTGTGGGGGAGGGCACACAGGCACCTCTGCAGGCAGGAATGGAGGCCCGTGCTCTGCGCCCGGGACTGTGCACCAGGCCTGCGGTCACCCTGAGCCGTGGGGCACACGCCGGCTCCGGCACTAGCTTCACAAAGGGCAGGGTGGCCTGGGCTGAGCAAGTGCCGCGGCGTGTGGCCTTCCGTGACGTGCACACGGGGTCCCGCACTGCCCGGGCCTCCAGGGCCCGCCCCCGTGTCAACCCTTTGACTGCAGCAGCTCATCCGAGTCCGGCTTCTGGGCTGCAGACCTGAGCCCAGCCTCTTGGGAGGCAGACAGACGTGGGGCTGGGACACAGGGTCAGATCCAGGCTCACGGCTTCCTAGCCTGTGTGGCCTTGGGCTTAACCTCCTTGCAGGTGAAGAGGGGGCTGAGGCCCAGTTCAAGGCCGGCCCAAGAGCGGATGTGGGGCGCATAACCTCCCGGCGCTGGTCAGCTCCTTGCAGGGCCTCAAAATCCGTGTCCCCAGAAAGCGCTGGAAGGGCGAGGACGGCGAGTCCGGCAGCTCCAGCCCCGACACCTGGTGCAGGACCAGCGGCCTCGGGGCCCCAGTGGCGCCCCCTTCCGCCCACCCCAGCGCCGTGCTCCCTGCCGCAGCACTGGCCTTCTGCTCCTGCGTTTCCTCACTCGATGTTGGCATCCTGCTACCGCAGGAGAAAGACAGCTATGCTAGGAGGCATCCAGAGCCCACGGGCCGGCGTCTGTACCAGCTCTTGGGGCTGCGGCATGCGGCGGGGCTTCCAGTAACAGAGATGTCTTCTCTCACGGCTCCAGAGGCCAGTGTTCCAAAGTCAAGGTGTCCCAGGGCCACGCTCCCTCCGGAGGCTGCAGGGGAGGGGTCCTTCCTGCCTCCCACAGCGTCCAGCAGCTCCGGGTGTCCCTGGGCTTGTGGCCGTGTCCCTCCTGTCTCTTCCTCGGTCCACCAGTCCTTGGATTTGGGGCCCATTCGGATAATCCAGGATGATCTCAAGATCCTTAACTTAACTACACCTGCAAATACCCTTTTTCCAAATAGGGTTGTATCCACAGGTCCCAGGGGTCAGTGCGTGGATGTACCTTACTGGGGGCACCATTCAACTCACTGCAGCATCTAAGGACAGCTGTGCCAGCTGGGGCCCCCGGGCATGTGGCTACCTGAAGCCTTCCTAGCAGCCACGCCGTGGGTGGGCCGGGCCTTCCAGCTGCGTCTTTGGGGAGGATGGTGGCAGAAGGTGCCCCTCAGGTGGGACTCGGCCAGGCCGGTGGCGCCCACCCTGGGACACAGGGACCACCAGCACCGGGGGACAGCTGGCCATTTCCCGTCTGCTCTGGAGCGGCGGGGCCACCCTGCCACACGTGCACAGGTGCAGGAAACTGCACAGAGCGGCGGGGGGCTGCGTCGGGACAGCCTCCCCCGCGGGCTCCATCAGGAGGCATGGACGTCCCACGGCCGGGCCTGGGCAAGGCAGCCGCTGCCGGAATTTCAGCACAAGGGTTGGCAGTTCCCTCCTGAGGGGAACAGACAGGAGGAGGGCGTAAAACCCACCTGTGAGGTCTGACGGGCAGGAGGGGACTGTCCCAAACTGAGCCCCGGCCCCCCAGGGTACCGCATCGTGGCCTCTCCTCCCCCACAGACCGCCCCCCCCCGCCCCGCCCCGTGGCTGACGCAGACTCCCGGAGGCCCCGCCCATCTCTTCAAAGCCCCACCCCAGCCAGCATGGAGGGTCCAGGGAAAGGGCCTCCTGGGGAACTAAGAGGACGCGGAGCTTCTCTCCTTGGCGGTGCCCAGGGCGGTCTCGGGGCTGGGGAGAGAGCTGCAGCCGGGCAGGGCCAGAGAATGAGCTGAAAATCTGTCCTCCCGGGGCGGGCGGGGTGCCTCCTCTGTGTGATGATAAAAGGCACTTTTAGCAAAAGGCTCTAAATTGTCTCTGAGCAATTTCTTTCCTTTTTTTTTTTTTTCTTTTTTGAGTGGCAATGGAAGAAAACAAAGAAAAGGGAAGAAAGAAAGAGCCTTTCCCCGGCTGGCACTCCCCGCGGAGGTGGCCGCCTCGGCAGCTGCGGCCATGCTGGGGGTGGGGACAGGCGCAGGCCCCAGGAGGGGAGGCTGTCCCCGTCCACCCACGTCTGTCGGCCACACAGCCGACCGCGGGACAGTGGAGACTAGGAAAGCAGCTGCCCCGCCCCCCTCGTCCTGGCCTCCCCTCCCCAAGGGCACTGCAGGAGGCTGAGGACCCCACATTCCTCCCAGGGCCTCCGTCTGGAGCCGCTGGGGGGCCGGGGTAGGTGGGTGCAGACTTGGTCGGCATGAGGGGTCCAGCAGCCGTGGCTTGGCCAGGAGGAGCCCATCCCGGCCAGGGGGCGAGGTCAAGTTTGCAGCAGATGAAAATGGGTGGGGGGCTGGTGGAGTAGCTGTCGAGGTTGGCGGCTGGAGCTGGGTGACGTGAGGGCGCTGGACTGGTCAGGCGGCCGTGGGAGCCCTGGCCCTCAGCTCCTGTGCAAGGCGTCCCCCGGCCGGCTTGGTCCTACTGTGGGTGAGAGCTCAGGGGCGCACCTTGCCTGCTCTGCGGCCATGTCAGTCGGCCTCCCGGTGACCTGGGCTCCCTGGGGCAGGCCCAGGACAGGATTCATGAGCCAGGACGTATGCGAGGGCCGCTCCCCCAGCAGAGCTGGGCGCCCCGGCCCACGGCAGGGACCTGTAGCCACACATCTGCTCGCGGGGCAGCCACTCCGCCTCCACGCACCCCTCCTGCCCGTGGAACAGTTTCAATAATCCAAAGTCATTTGAAACGTGGGTAATATTTTAGCTCTGCTCCGCCACCATTACGGATTCTTCTGCCTTCAGTGGGCGGCAATAACGATGAACTTCCTGGATACTGAACGTCACCGCCACCCCCAGTGCCAGTGCAGCATCGTTACCGGGACTGGGCAGGCTCCTGGGTGGTGAGGGAGCCCAGTGCCCTGAACCCCTGCACCGTCCTGCCCCCCATGCCAGCGCTTCCTGGCCGAGAGCACCAGCAGGCGGGCAGGCACACAGGCCACGGCACAGCCAACACCACCCCTCACCCCTGCCTAGGCCTCCGGCACTCACGAGCCCCCGGGGGCCAAGCCGGGCCGCCACCCTGTCCCCTGCAAAGCAACCCTCAGCAGGCCTGTCTCTCCACCTCCTTTCCTGCACCAGCACAGCGGGGCCCAAGTCCGCAGCCCACAGCCTTCCCTCCTCCGTGATCTTTGAGAAACCAGGTTGGGGTCTCCACGCTGCAGGAGCGTCTCTGTGGTTTTCACCGCACAATGATGAGATTCGAGGCTCCCCAGCACGGCCGGACGCACCCCCAGCCTCACTGCTCGCTCCGCCCCTCCCCTAGGTGGTGCTCCGGTCACCCGGCCTCACCTCTGTCCCCTTATGCTCCCCTCTGCCTGGAAGACTTGTCACCAAAACGAATGCTATTTAATTCCTTCCAAAGACCTCTTATGACCGAGCCCTTCAGACTCCCGACCCTCCCGACAGCCTCCTGGCGGTGGGCACGACCCTTCCGTCCAGTTTACAGATGGATAAACCGAGACTCTGAGAATAAAGTGGGTTGGCCAAGGCTGCCGCTGGCTCAGCCCCGCCCCTCCCCGTCCTGCCCGGGAGTCTCCTCTCTACCCCACGTGGCTGGAGCCGGGAACCAAGTGGGGAAGCAGGGATGCTGCCCTGGGGGCGGGCTTGGGAGTTTGAGGGAGGAGGGCTCCTACAGACTCCCCCGCTCTGTTCGCGCTCCGTCCCCCAGCCCTGCCCTCTCAGCCCCGCCCCTCCCCCACTCGCTGAGACCCGTGACCTGCCCCTGAAGCCACCTGTAGGCCCCTCAGCCTCCTCGGCCCTTGCCCCCTGGTCCTCCAAGTCCCCCTGCCCATGGGCTGCTGTGTAGACATCTGGGGGCCCAGAGCCACCAGGTTGGGAGTAGCTGGCTGGGTTTCCCCCCGCGCAGGCATGGAGACTTGGGGGTGCCACACTCGTTGTTCTCCTGCTGGGGATTTAGGCCTCAGAAGCAAAGAGAAGTTTGGGCAGCTGGCATCCTGGAAGGGGCTGGGAAGCAGAGAGCCGTGCCGGAGACGCCAGACTGCAGGGACCACGGCCGAGTCAAGACGCAGGCGAATCCTTGCTTCTCCTCCCTCGAGAAATGGGGTCTAACGTCCTGGCGCCCTGGAGTCTGCACCGGCCTCAGCCACTGGCTTGACCAAGCGAATGTGGCAGAATGCTATCCAAGTCTTCCGAAGACCAGAGCTCTGCCGGTTCACTTGGGAAGCCCGCCCAGGGGACCCACTGCATGGAAGAGCCCACCTCCCTCGCCTCCGTGTGGAGAAAGATGGACCGAGGGGTGCCAGCGCCTGGGCACGTGGGTGAGCCCAGCATCTGGGGAGTGGCGGCCCAGCTGACGCCATGCAGAGCTGAGGAAACCTCCCCGCAGAGCTCTTTCCAAGCTCTGACCGTCGAATCGGGAGAGAAATCAAAGGGGATTGTGAGCCACTGAATTTGGGGTGGTCTATTACTTCGCAACAGGCCCCGAGACACAGAGCGGGGCCTGGGAGTAGGCGCTGCTACAGCGGGAGCTTCAAACAGGAACTTTCCTGGCGTCCAGTGGTTAAGGCTCCGCACTCCCAATGCAGGGGGCACGGGTTCAATCCCTGGTCGGGGTTCTAAGATCCCACGTGCCATGCGGTACAGCCAAAAGAAAAAGCAGAAACTTCAGACAAGGGCCACTGCACTGGCTTGGGCACCAGGTAGGGATGGGCTGGAAGGGCACTGAGGCCAAGGGGCTGTGACGGCTCGAGGGGCCATGGCTGGCCCTGGAGGCTGAAGGAAAGGCTCCCTGGTGCCTGGTGATGGCAAGTTCGCCAGCGCTTAGCTGTGGTACCGTGGAAGAGAGATGGGCAGGCGTGAGTCTGGCTGTGGAAACTTCCAGGCAGGATTCAGAAGAGCCAGCTGGCTTCCTCTAGCTGCCCGTGATTAAACACAAAAAGAGAGATGAGCTAACGTAGGCACGGTTACTTTTCTGGGCAGAATTTAGAGGAAACATGAAGGATCCAGGGTTTGCTGTGCTCAAAAATAACCCACTTCAAACCCTCCACAGAGATTCTTAACACGAGAAATGACTTCAGGGCAGAGACATGTGGCTGAAAGCCAGGGCGCTGGCGGACCTGTTGTTCAGACTTCAGAAAGGTTTAAGGTGGCATCTCAGCTACTCCCCCAGCTCCACAAAGGTGCGTCTCAAAGTCTCGAGGGTGTGCCCTGACCCTCCCAGCCAATCAACAGACTGCCAAGAATGGTGAGGGCCTCACCCCCCAGCAGCCCGAGCAGGTCACCCAAGGGGAGGAAAGGCTTCCTCGGAAGGCAGGGTGGGTGGCTTTTGTCCAGTCAAGATGACCACCGATTAATGCGCAAGAATCCGCACAGCTTCTAGAGAAGTTGCACCACCACTCTCCACCCCTGTGGGCAGGAGGAGGGCCAAGCAGTGGATATTTCCTATGGAAAAGGAAGAGTGACTCAGGCAAACCGGGACGCAGAGGGTGAGGCTGGGGCCCGGGGTGGTCTTTCTCAGGGAGCAGGAACTGGCCACGGGGACCCGGCAGGATTTCGGGATCGCTGTGGACAGACCAGCATTTTGTGCTTTGTGGAACGGGAGTGCCCGTCCTGGCGAGCCCATCTAGGTCTCCGCGTGGACGCTGATGGGTGGGGTCAGACGACCAGGTCAGGGTCACAGGTCTTCAGGGGTCTCAGAGCCCTGCGCTGAGGAACCACACCGGGGACCCCCGTGGGCAGGCAGCGTTGACTTGACGAGGGGATCCTGGACTTCAAGCAAGCCAAACCCAGGCAGGGCCAGTGGAGGCTGGAATGGGGTCCAGTTTGTTTGGTGGGAGCCCCGAGTGAGGTTGGGTGTGTTGTGCCTATGAAAGGCATATACACACTTTGTGCCCACAGGGCAGACTTTGGGAGGTTGAAGATGGTCCTTTGCTTCCCCTCCCGTTGGGAACTGAACTCTAATCCACCCCAGCCTGGGATCTGCCCTGGCCTGTGTGGCGTGACCAGAAAGCCTGTGGCTGTGATGTGCTGGGACCTCAGAGACCGAGTCATATGAGGTCTCGCGACTCTGCCCTGCTCAGCAGAATGCTCGCTCTGGGGAAACCAGCTGATGTGTAGGAAGTTCTCCTGCCCTGAGATGAACCAGACGAAAGAAACCAAGCCATGTGGGGAGGCCCTGGAGGAGAGACTCCGCGTGGGGATCCAGGGGGGTGGGGCCCTGAGACCCCCAGCGTGGCAGTGGGGCCTCCAGCCTCAGTCGCCCCAGCTGACAGCCACTGAGTGACGGGTGAGCCGCCCAGACCACCCAGCCCCCAGCTGGCACGCTGCTGACTGTGGACGCACGAGGGGCCCTGCTGAGACCAGCCAGCACCCCCCGCCCCCCGCAGAGTCGTGAGCACCACGAACGGTTGCTGTCAGCCACGAGGATGGGGGGTGGTCTCTTGCCCAGCAGAGGCAAACTGATGGTGACTCTCACGGTGTGTGAATTCTGTCTCAGGATTTTTAAAACAGTGTCCTGAGGCAGCATCTGTCTGCCAAGGGCTTGCAGTCCTGCCTCCTTGTGGTGCCCACACCTGCCCCGAGGGCAGGGGCCCCAAGGCTCCGCCGGCAGTATCTGTGCTAAAGAGGAGAGGGTGACAGAGACAGACCTTCGTTCCGGCAGCACGGCTGAGTCGGTGTGCAGAGACTTGAAACGACAAGTGATATTTTTAAAGCTTGCTTGAGTTTGTGAGGAAGTAAGAGAAAACCCCAGAGTCAGAAAAACACAACTCCAGGATGCAACGTGGGCACAATCGCTGGCATTTGCCCCAAGGCGCCCACTGGCCCTGGATGGCCTTCAGCCTGGGTTTCAGAGACCAGGTGTGTGTGGGGTCGAGAGGGAGGAGTTGGCAAGGGAGACGAGCCTGCAGGATGGTGGGTTGATTCCGCGACCCTCTGCACAAATCCGGGGTCCCAAGGTCAAGCTGCCCAGCAGACGGACTAGAGAAGACCCAGGAGACACACCTAACTTGGCCTGAGGTCTCAGTGGAGGCGACAGGGGGGTGGTGTGAGGGGGACTGCCCCCTAAGGATGCCCACTCATAATCTCTCGTGTGTGAAGATTTGGGGGCTGGGATCCACATCTGTGTGCCCTAAAAATAATTGACTTAAAATGTTCCTGGGTTGGTCGTGTCCCCAGACAAATCCTTTCTGGGAAGACCACACTTTGAACACAAATCTCAAGGAATTTCTGTAAATGGACTTCAGGGAGTATGAGCTCACAAACAAAATTCAAAAATGTGCCTGAAATATGGCATCCTGAGTAAGCATCACAGAGGAGCAAACAGCAGAAACAGACCTAGTAGGACACAAGCCATTGGAATTATCGGATATGAAATTTTTAAAAGGACCTTCAATAATTCTGAAAGAAGTTGTTGGGGAAAATAAAGACACAAATTTGTAAAAGAGAGAATAGTAAAAATGGCCAGGCAGATTTGCAAAAAAGTGAACTTCTAGAAATAAAAATTACTGAAATTAAAAATTCAACAGAAGTTTACAAGAGCAGATTAGATACAGCCAAAGAGAGAATTCCTAAATCAGAAGATAGAACTGAAGGAATCCCACAGAACGCAGCTCAGGGAGAAAAGAGGTAGAAAACATAAGAGGGATATTAAGAGACATGGAGAACAGTTTGACAAGTTTCTGTCAAACTATCTCAAGCTCACTGATGCTTTCCTTGGGCGTGTCTAGTCTACGGATGAAGGCTTTGTCACTTCCGTTACAATGGTTTTTATTTCTAGCATAGTCTTGACTCTTTCTTAACATCTTCTTCTCTCTGCTGACTCATCCATTTTTGCATGTTGTCTTTTTCCATTAGAGCCTGTAACGTATTAATCATAGTTATTTTAAATTCCCTGTCTTACAATTCAAGCATCTATGTTATAGTTGAGTCTGTTTCTGATGGTCTCATGGTGTCTTCAGACGATGTTTTTGTTTTTGTCTCTTAGCTTTTAACACGCTTTGTAATTTTCTGCTGAAAAGCTGACCTATTTGGAGTGGATGACAGGGACTGAGGTAACCAGGCCTTAGTGTGAGGCTTGACGTTAACCTAGCTTAGCAGTTGGGCTGTGCCTAACGCCTGCCCCCGCTGTTGACTTGGAGCCTCTCTGAGTCCTGCTCCTTAGGGAGAGCCTGTGTCTTTCCCAGAGTCCACTGTTATTCTAGGGGGCCCTGTGCGGGGCGGGGGGGGGGGTGGTGTCGGGGGGCATTCTATAATCTTCCAAACAATGTCAGATTTTTACTGACCCTGTGACCTTGGGCTGTGAGCCTCCCATGTGTTTCTCTGAGGGTACAGCTTACTTCCTGCTGCCCCTACTCCTTTCCTGCTGCAACGACCTCAATCTACTTCCTTGAAGCCCTGGCCCTCACCCACTGTTTGCTTGTTTGTTTTTTATCCTAAGGTGGAACAGGAAGGCTGGAGGGGGCTGGAGTGGGAGGAGCCCCCTTCCCCCAGGTGGGTGAGGTTGGGGACTTGCCCTCTGGCAAAGCCTTTCCCTCAGGTGTGGGCCTTTGTTATGGAGAAGGCTCTGGGCCTGTTTCACACCCTTACCTTCTCCACCCACTGCTGGAGATGCTGGGATCTTTCTCAGACCTTCTCGTGAGAACCTGGTCAGGTTTCTGGAGGAAACACCCATGGAGGTGTTGGGGACCCCCTACGACTGTGGCTCCCAGGAATTCCTCACTGTCATGCTGGTTTGCACTCGGCCTCTAGCAATTCATCAAAGTTTCCATCAGTGTTTCTACCAGTTCAGTGCTCCAGCGGCATCTGCTCCAGGTAAGTAGTTCTCAGGTGTGTTTCTCTGTGGTTGACTGATCTCCAGACCTCAGGGCGCTGGTTTGCTTTGCAACCTCCTTTCTCTGCTGGGTCTGAGAAAAGTCACTGATTTCCAGTTGGGCTGCTTTTTTTTTTTTCCAGTTGTAAAGAGAGGAGTGACGAGTTCCAAACTCTTTACATGTTGCAGCTGAACCTGAAATCCTGCTGTTTACTTATTTTTATGATTTTGCCCAGAGTGTGTCATTGTATCTATTGCAGGATCAGTCCAGTTGGAGCTGTGTTGGGTAAAAGAAGTGGGGCTTGGCTGACAACTTTTTTAAATGTCAACTTTTCTCACCTCAAGAAAAGTTCAAGGCAGGCCTCCTCTGGCTCCCCACCAGCGAGTGAGGCAGGCGTGGCCTGGATGGCTTGTGTTGGAACTTGTCACCCAACAACCCTGTCCTGTACGTGGAGAAACTGCAGCTGGCGTGGCGCGTGGGAGTGTGTGCTTTCCCCGCCATCCGCGCTGGAAATACTCTGCGGTGCCCTCGGGATAAAGCCTGGCCTAACTCCTTGCCGTGGCTCCAAGGCACTGGGTGTCCCCCTCTTCTGCAAACTTCTCTCTCGCCTTTTCTCAGCGCCTGTGAGCCCCGGGCTGTGCCGGGCGCTCAGCATACGTTGGAGCTGAGTAACTGGCCTGGAGTCTGATCCTCCCACCAGGGGTTGGGGTGGGGGAGTGGAAGCCAGCCCTGTGATGGGGACCCTGCAGGGGGCTGCTGTTACACTCCAGGAGAGGAGAGGGTGCCAGGCCCACGAATGCATAGACGGCCGCCCAGTGCGGTGATGCAGGCCTGCTGGCCCCTCTGGTCTTTCCCTCCTGCCCTCTCTCCTCTGTCTTCGTGTCCTACTCCTTTTTCATCTGTTAAGCTCCTTGCCACCGACCTCCTCCATCAGGGACATAGCCACGGTTCTCTGCATGGTGTTTGACTCCGTGGGCCCCATGGACTCTCCTCCCCTACCACAGCCCCTGCACCCCCTGTGCCCTTGATTCCGCCCAAGGGTGCCCGGCACCGCCAAGGCAAGGCCCCTGATGGCATGTTTCCCGAGTGGGCAGGTCGCAGATGTCTCTCCGTCACCCTGCCCTTGGGGCTGGGCTCAGCCAGGTCTCCCCATGGCCAGATGCAGCCTAACCTCCCCCTGTACGCCTGCCCCGCTGGTGGCCCTGTGAGCTGGCGCACGGCTTCCAGAATGCAACTTGCGCCGTGTGGTGAGAGCAACGAGGGCTCCCGTGCCGAGGAAGCTCACCACGTGGGAACTTACCCTGAGAAAACTGCTCCCCTGAGTGAGGAAAGCTTGCCACTAAGGTGCACCTTGACCCAAGCCTAGAGGAGCAAGGTGCTGGGGAGACCCCCAGGGTCCGAAGCTCGCCCTGGGAGAGTGAAAGAAGGAATGCACACCCATGCTGCTGAATTGCATGCGGCCAACGCATCTCTCCCGTGTGTCTGAGGCCAAGCCGGCTCCTCTGGACAAGCACTGGCTGATTCTTCTGGAATGTGGGTGCCGGGATGCTGGTGGGGCTGGAAGGAGAGGATGTAGGCAAGGGCTGCCGGTGCTTCGCCCCTGCTCTGTTCCACGCCTCTATTATCTCTCCTCTCAAAGGAACTGAGGCGGAGCGAAGACTGGGAGGTGTGGGTGCCCTGACCTCTAAAGCGTTTCCTGGCAACAATGGGCAGGGGGCGCCCCCTCCCCAGGTGGCAGAGCACCTTCAACGGGGCGGGCAGTGCCTTGCTGGTCTGGGGGCAAACGACCACCATGGGCCGCCTGCCTCGGGCTCCCCCAGCCCCCACTTTCTTTTCCCAGGCCCTGCGGACAGGAGAACAAAGGGGCTGCCACCGCCTGCTGGGGAGCCACGCACCCTAGATCCCCGCCTTGTCAGGCAGCGGCTGAGCCGCCGTTCCTCCTGCCTCGGCACATTGTCACAACAGCCGTACTACCTGGTTGATTAGAGCCCGGGGCTCGGCCAAAGGCCGCCACCTAATCGGTACCGGTGTGTAGTTGCTTGTGTGAGCGCTTTGAAGGGAGAAGCCATGGTGTGTGCCTTAGCACTTGCCCAGACGCATTTCTTTTTTTTTAAATTTTTTAATTTTTTTGCAGCTTGTGGGATCTTATTTCCCCAACCAGGGATGGAACCTGGGCCCACGGCATTGAAAGCGTGGAGTCCTAACCACTGGACCGCCAAGGAATTCCCTGCCCAGACATATTTCAAACCAGCTTCTCTCCTTCAAGAGAGGCCTTGGGGCTTCCCTGGTGGCGCAGTGGTTGACAGTCCGCCTGCCGATGCAGGGGACGTGGATTCATGCCCCGGTCCTGGAAGATCCCACATGCTGCAGAGCGGCTGGGCCCATGAGCCATGGCCGCTGAGCCTGCATGTCCGGAGCCTGTGCTCCGCAGCGGGAGAGGCCACAACAGTGAGAGGCCCGCGTACCGCAATTAAAAAAAAAAAGAGGGAGAGAGAGGCGTTGTGTCTGCCCTGCCCCTCTCCTCCCAGGGCCGGGACCACTGCCTGGTGGTTCTCTTTGAAATCACAGATTCAGCACCTCCTGGGTGGACAGCGCCAGGCCAGGCAATCCGTTTCTCTGAGCCTGGGTTCGAATCTGTCCTATGGGGGTGATCGCGCCTTCCTCACAGGACTGGGCATGGTGGAAGCATGCACTTCAAGCACCTGTCACCTGGTACACTGTTCGAGGACAGGTGCAGGAGACAGCCCACTTAGAGTTCCAGAGGTTAGTCCAGGGGGTCAGAGCAAGGAGAACAGGAGAGGGGGCATCCCAGACACCTACGTGGGGCCTCCGATTTCTCATCAGGGAAGTGAACACAGTACTTTCTCCCCTTCCTGCGTCTGCAGCAAAGCAACCCAGGAGCATCGCCCTGAGCTGGCTGGGCCCCTGAGGACTCAGACAAGCCTTTGGAAAACTTGACTTTTCCTGACCTGAATTCCGGATCCCCTCAGCTCTGACAGTGTCCAATAAATAACTCCATGCTGCATGAGTGATGGCAAACCCTGGAACGGCTTTAATTTTGCGGAGCGATAAATTAGATGCGATGTCTGCCATGTGTGCACGATTAAACTCTTTTATAGCGTTTTATGTTGCTTTACGACGGCATCGCTGCACCTCTTGGAATTCTTGAGAGTCCTCTGTAGGCAAGCAGCATGGACCCTGGGTCATGTGGGTGGTGAGGTCTCTGCAGGATCTAGTCCTTAGGAACCACAAGGTGGGCCAGCTAGATCCAGGGAGCCGAGCTGGGGTTGCCTCGAGTTCCTCCTGCCTACAGGCGGTGTTGCAGGCAACTTCCCCTGATTTCTGCATCAGAACGTTCCTATTAGTACTTTTCCTCTGTGTTTTGTTTTTAGTTTCGGTTTTTGTTCATTTTCCCCCCTCCTTTCTGGCCTTCATAAGAATTAAGCTTTTTTAAATTTCTTATTTTTCCTCCTCTTCTGGTTTGGAAGCTATACATACTACTTACATTCTTTTAGTGGTTATTCATGTTTAATACACTTATATACAAAGACAGACGTTACCCAAAAGACAAATTCTGTATTATTCCACTCGTGCATATGAGGTCCCTAGAGGAGTCAAATTCAGAGAGACAGAAAGCAGGATAGTGGTTGCCAGGGTCTGGGGGAGGGGTAAATGGGGAGTTAGCATTTGATGGGCACAGAGTTTCATTCTGGAGAGATGAAAAAGTTCTGGAGATGGAAGGTGGTGATGGTTACACAACAATGTAAATATAGTTAATGCCACTGAACTGTCACTTAAAATAGTTAAAATGGTAAAGTTCATGATATGTATGTTTTACCACAATAAAAATAGAAGCTGACCAACGTTTTCAAACAATTCTGTGAAGAAAGAAGGGAAATAAATGCATAAAAAATGAAAAAAGATTTTCATCATTTGTAGGTGATATGATTGTCCATGAACAAGCGAAACAAACAACAAACAAATATTTATTTACTTACTTACTTACTTAATAAGAAAGTTTAATAAGTAGGCTGGATACAAAATCAATATCCCAAACTCAGCTGCATTTCCATACATTGATATCAACTACAATCAGAAAGAAAATATAAAATTTAAATGCCATTTACAGTATCAGCAAAAAGTATATATAAAACACCTAGGAATAAAGCCAAAAAGAAGTGTGTAAACACATTATGGGAAAATTATTAGAACGTTCTTTAAAGACATTAAAGAAAACCTAAGTAAAAGGAAAGACATGCTGTGTATTTCATAAAGATGTCAAATTTCCCAAACCTGATCTAAAGATTTAATACAATTACATCAAAAATCCCAAGAAGTCGGGCTTCCCTGGTGGCGCGGTGGTTGAGAGTCCACCTGCCAATGCAGAGGACACGGGTTCGTGCCCCGGTCCGGGAGGATCCCACATGCCGCGGAGCGGCTGGTCCCGTGAGCCATGGCCGCTGAGCCTGTGCGTCCGGAGCCTGTTGCTCCGCAACGGGAGAGGCCACAACAGTGAGAGGCCCATGTACCGCAAAAAAAAAAAAAAAATCCCAAGAAGTCTTTTCATGAAACTTGGCAAACTGATTTAAAATTTTATGGATGAGAAAATGACCAATATCAGCTAAGACAGTCCTGGAGAAGAGAAGTAAGCCGGGGAGCTTGCCCCACCAAAGCATCAATAATTATGATAAAGCCAGTCATTAAGCCATCTGGCACAGATGCTGGGATGGACAAAGAGAACAATGGAAGAGAATAAGAACACAATTAAAATATACATTTATGGAAACTTGAAGCATAGTTTGTGATTGAGTAAACAGTGCAGACTGGTGTAAAAAAGACGGAGTTTTTGTGAGATACTGGGAACCTGGCTAAACATACTGAAAATAACGAATCCCTACCTCACGCCATACTTAGAAATAAAGCTCTAGTGATTAAAGGCAAAAGATGAAAAGCGTAACGAAAAAGGCTATGGAATAGAAAATCATTTCTCAAACAAGAGCAAGCAATAAAGGAAAAACTGACAAATTCAACCACATTAAAATTAAGAAATTCAATTAATTAAAAGAAACCATAAAGAAAGTGAAAAGAGAAGTCACAAACTGACACAAAATATTTGCAACACATCTAACTGACAAGAGACAACATACAAAATACATAAGGAGCTCCTAGGAATCACTATGACAAGGCAAACGGTCTCATAGAAAAAATGGGCAAGACTTAGGAACAAGCATTTCACAGAAAAAGAAACATACAGGCTCATAAGTGTTTGGAAAAAGCCAACGTCACTAGCAGCCAAGGATATGTCAAGTCTCATAGGGCAGCAGCTTCCAGCCTTTTTGGCACCAGGGACTGGTTTCGTGGAAGACAGTTTTTCCACGGATGGGGTGGGGGGCATTGTTCAGGCGGCAACGCGAGCGACGGGGAGCGCGATGGGGAGCGGCGGATGAAGCTTCGCTCGCTCGCCCACCGCTCACCTCCTGGTGTGCGGCCCGGTTCCTAACAGGCCACGGCCCAGGGGTTGGGGACCCCTGATATAGGGAATTCAGGTTCAGATCACAGGCTGAGCATGTACATCTCATTATTTTCCCTCCAAAATCCCACTAAAACTATAGTAATGAGAATTTGTTATGACATAAACCATTAAGGATAGAAGAACAGAACAGGAGACAAAAACAAGAAGATTCTGGAAGCTGAAAAACATACGAACAAGTGGTGACTGCCTTAGCAGACCAGAGGAAGATAAATTCTAGGCTAACAGGGGGAAAACTGTGAATGAACCTGGTTTGTTCCCAAGACTTTTCAAATATTCAGGAAGTGGTAGTAGCAGGTGTTTCTGGGACTGGGAATGCAGAGGTGGTGGCAGAACCAGGACCAAAGTGAGGTAAAAGTAGTGCCAGAGCACAAAATTTAAGGAGAGATGCAAATTAGAGGGATGCAAATTAGAGGGATGCAAATTAAGGCTACAAGGAGAGATCACCACACACCCAGTATAACATCTAAAATAGAAAATAATGACGGCACCAAATGCTGGCAAGGGTGCAGAAAACTGGGTCTCTCATACATTGCTCGTGGGACTATAAAACGGTAAAAACACTTGGGAAAATAGTTTGCAGTGTCTTAAATGAACAGACGTACGCTTCCCATGTGACCTAGCAATCGTGCTCCTGGGCATTTGTCCCAGATGAATGAAAATTTATGTATGTGCAAAACAACCTATTCATGATTGTTCATAGCAGCTGTATGTGTAATAGCCAAAAACTAGAACAGACCAAATGACCCCCAACAGGTGAATGGTTAAACAAAATGGTACACCCATACCATGGAACAGCAATAGGAAGGAGCAAAGTATTGACATGTGAAGCAACCTGGATAGCTCTCAGTTATGCTGAGTGAAGAAAGGCCAGCCTCAAAGTTCACATGCCTTCTTATTCCATTTATTCAGTATTCTAGAAACGATAAAAATTATATAGAAGAAAAACAGAATGTAGGTTGCCAAGAGTTAAGGATGACAGTGAGGGTGGGGGGGGCAGGGGTGGAGGGGTTTGACTTCAAAGAGGTAACATGAGGGGGATTTTCATGGTGATGGACTAGTTCTGTATCTTGTGGCACAATGATGGGCATGTTTGAAGATCAGGAAAACAATGGCCCCAGCCTTGAGAAAAGCAACGTGGAAACAAGAAAACAATGGAGCAATGCCGTCATAATTTTAAAGGAAACTGATTTCCAACCCACATTTCCATATCGAAACCCTGTGTCAATCAACTGTGAAGGTGGAATAAAATTGTTTTCAGAAAAACACATCTCAGACAATTTACCTCCTGTGTGTCCTTCCTCAGTGAATTACAGGTGGGTGTGCTCCACAAACAAGGGAGTAAACAAAGAAGCCACAGTGTCCAGAAAACAGGAGAGAAGTAAACGTTCAGGGATGATGATGAAGGGCAAGCCCAAGCACCCAGGGCAACCTGTCCAGATCAGAGGAGCATTTCCGGGAGACCAAATTGTCGTCATGATGATTTCTACCGATGAACCATCTTTTTATCTTCACTTAACCATAGGAGAATGGTTCCCACCGAAACAAGAGAGTAAACCAGGAAGGCATGGGTGGGATTCAGGAAACAGGGCTCCCACCCAGGAGAAAGGCAAGGCATCAGCAGAAGCAGATGTTAGGATGACAGTGTGCAGCCGGCCCAGAGAGGGGGTAGGGCAGATCAGAGGAGAAAGAGACCTCCAGGCAGAGAGCCTCCAGGAACAATGAATGTGGACAAGTACAGGAAAAAGGGTATTGGCAAATGTGCGAAGAATGAGTAATAGGTTAGAAAATATTTAGCAAACGAAAAAGGGAGGCAACTAATAACTTTAGGAAATACAAAGAGTAAGAAAGGAAACAATTGGAGTACGCTATAATGCTAAGTTAAGCTATGATTGTATAGATATAATGTGATCTATACCAACAGATTCAGTTTGATTTAACCAAAAATTATAACTATACTGGAAGAGTAGAGAGGGGAAGCAGAGGGGGTGCCAGAATACGAGGGCTAAACTCTCATCTACTCTAATAGGAAATCTTAAAAATTATGTCTTAAATTGATTAATCAAAAGGTAACAGGATAGTAAGATAGATAGATAGATGATAGATAGATAGATAGATATAATTTAGAAATATGTGGTGTGTGAAAGCCAGAAAAATTATTTAAAAATCTAATAATGGTTGATTTTTGAGGGATCAAGGAAGGGAGGATCAATGATCAATGAACTACTGTATTTTGTCATAGATTTTTAGTACAGACAGTCCCTGCTTTTGAATTTTTACCTTTTCCTGGGTGAGTAATATGCAGTATGATACTCTCTCACCATGCTGGGCAGTAGGCTGGAGCTCCCAGTCTGCTACACAGTCACAACTGATACACTCACTGACATTCTGTTTATCACTTTCAGTATAGCATTCAATAAATTACATGAGAAATTCAATACTTTATTATAAAAATAGCCTTTGTGTTAGATGATTTTGTCCAACTGTAGGCTAATGATGTGAGCATGTTTAAGGTAGGCTAGACTAAGCTACAATGTTCAGTAGGTAAGGCTCATTTTCAACTTACAATATTTTCAACTTAGGATGGGTTTATTGGGACATAACCCCATAGTAGAGAAAGATCTGTACATGAATTTGGCATTTTGTTTTGTTTACTAGATGCATGTTCAACAATATACAATTGATTTATTGTATTTAACTTGCATTATTTGTTAATTTAAAACAAAACAACAAAATATCATTTTACTACAACGAAATTTGCACTAATTAAAAAGCAGGCCCATTCCAGGTACTGGAAAGGGCGCGGGGCAATAGGAACTGTCAGCCGTAACAGTCAGAGTTACAGGTACTTCGGAAAACACTTCACCATACCTAGTAAAGGTGATTTGCACATAACCCATGAGCAGCAATTCCCCACCTGGTGATGTCCCTAGAGCAATGCTCCCCAACCTTTTTCGCTGTGCAAAACATGATAGTACTTGCATGGCACAGTGAAGTAAGTGGGCAAGGCTTCTCCAGGACATTGGGGCCAGCCAGGAGGTCCAGGGTCCAGGCTGCCCCAGCCCCTGCCCAGCTACTCAAGTACAGGCAGGTCCATCACTCAGACATATCTGCACCCCAGCCACAGCACCCAGTGGGCTCATCCAGAGAAAGGATTACGCATGTGCACCTGGAGATCTGTACTAGGATGTTTACAGCAGTGCTGTGATAGTAGAAAGCCTGGACACAACAGAAATGTCCATGAACAATAGCACTGGTAGACAAAGTGTGATATAGTCACACAATGGAATAGCAAACAAGAGGAAAGACTAATGAGTGACACCATAAGCGTTGACAGGGATGAATCTCATGCGTGAAATATTAGACGGAAGAAGCAAAACACAACTATTACACATAAAGGAAGACTATACATAAAGTTTAAAAAGCAGCTAAAACTAAACTATGTGTTTTGGGGGACTACAAACATAAATGGTAAAAATGATACAGAGAAGCAAGGGAAAGATGAATAGAAATTCAAATTAGTATTACCTGGGGGCGGGGTCAGGGATGGGGAAGACAGAGTGGTTAGTCATGAGAAACCTGCACTTAAAGAGAGATTTTGCTTTGCAGTCTGAGTGGTGGCTACACAAGAGTTCACATTATAATTATTTTTATTATTGTTGTCATTATTATTACTCTTTAAAATATTTTTTCTCAGGTGTACAGTTTTAGGGCATGCGTAGATTCTAGCTGCCCCAAATATCTGTACTCCCCTTCTTCTCGAGTAATAGAACCCCCAGTTTTTAGCTGAGTACTTGGCCACCAGGAATAAAGACTGAATTTCCCTGCCCTATTTGCAATATAGTTCAACCACGTTCCTCTTGCAATGGAAATTAAGAGGAATGTGTGTGTGTGTAACTCCTAGGAAGTGTTCTTACTGGGGAAGGGGGAAGGTGTGCCCTTCATGGTCTCCTCTTCTCTGTTGGTTAAAATGTGATGTAATGGCTGGAGCATCAGCAGCCATCTTGGACCATGGTGTAACCTCAGGAATAAAACTCATACACGATGGAACATAATAGAGGCAGAAGGATCCAGGGGGCCTGACACAGGGTGCACCATGATGGTCCTGGGCTGACCCTTTCAGACTTTACACGCATGAAGAGAAATATATTTATATCACTTTGAATTCATGATTATTTGTGGGCTTTCTGTTATATCCAGCCAAGCCTAATCCTAATTTGGTAGAGGAGTGAGATGCAGCAGAAAATTCTCCAAAATCAAAGTAGAACAACTAAAGACCACCACTTGCCCACATGCTCAGGGGACCACGGGGGGAGGTGGAGTAGGCTGGGGAGCCTGGGGAGCCTGGGGGAGGCTGCAGGAGCCCAGGGGAGCCTGGGGGAGGCTGGGGGAGGCTGGGGGAGGCTGGGGGAGCCTGGGGGAGCCCGGAGGAGGCTGGGGGAGCCCGAGGGAGGCTGGGGGAGCACGGGGGAGGCTGGGGGAGCACGGGGGAGGCTGGGGAGCCTGGGGGAGGCTGGGGGAGGCTGGGGAGCCTGGGGGAGGCTGGGGGAGGCTGAGGGAGCCTGGAGGAGGCTGGGGGAGCCCGAGGGAGGCTGGGGGAGCACGGGGGAGGCTGGGGGAGCACGGGAGAGGCTGGGGAGCCTGGGGGAGCCTGGGGGAGGCTGGGGGAGGCTGGGGGAGGCTGGGGGAGCCTGGGGGAGCCCGGAGGAGCCTGGGGGAGCTCGAGGGAGGCTGAGGGAGCACGGCGGAGGCTGGGGGAGCACGGGAGAGGCTGGGGAGCCTGAAGGAGCCTGGGGGAGGCTGGGGAGGCTGGGGGAGGCTGGGGGAGGCTGGGGAGACTGGGGGAGGCTGGGGAGCCTGGGGAGCCTGGGGGAGCCCGAGGGAGGCTGGGGAGCCCAGGGGAGGCTGGAGGAGCACAGGGGAGCCTGGGGGAGGCTGGGGGAGCACGGGGGAGCCTGGGGAGCCTGAGGCACCAGGCAGACCAGGGCCCCATCCTGTCACCAACACACCAACTGGCTGTCTGATGTTGGCCAAGTCCCTTTAAAGCTCTGAGCTGTTTGCTGGTGTGGGAAAGGGTCTGCTGGCCCTCAAAGTGTCCCATAAAGCATGGCTGTGTGGGGAAGCCTGGGTAAGTACCCAGCACTGCGTGCACAGCGTGGGGACCTGGCAGAGGGAAAGTCCCTGGCAGTGCCCACAGTGGAGCACAGGACGCACAGGGCGAGGTCTCAGAGGGCAGGGGAGGGTGCCCAAGCTGGGGTGACCTAAGGACAGGGAGGACGTGGGACAGACGAGTCACAGGGAAGACGCAGGCTGGAGCCACAGACGTGCCAAGGACCACGGGAAGCACCGGGTGAGCTCGCCCTCCCGAGGGGCGGGGCGGGACATGGAGTCTTGGACACTGAGTCACCGGCCTGGACGAGGCCCCCATGCCAGCTGGGCGCCCAGAGCCCTGCCTGCTTCCCACCTCCGCACTGGACTCTGCTGCGAGGCTCGCCCGGCACTGCCGAGTCTCCGTGACACCGTGCGGCTTTTGTCCCAGGATTTATTTTTTCATCAGATGGATATCAGAGTCACTTCATGTGGTGCTCTCCCGCGTCAGCAAAATAAAGATGCAAATAAGTCCCCTGACCCGCCCCCAGGGCCACCGAAGAACGCAGAGCCTCCCGCCTCCCCCACCATACATGAAGGCTTTGAATTTAAAATTTCATTTTCCCATCGCTTTTCAATAAATGCTCTTCCCCGTGATGTCTCGAGTCCTGACCTTATAATGCCCGAGTTAAAAGGCAGTGTCTTGTTTCCAGCTGCAGATAATTTACTTTTGAATGGTCCAATTACACGGCAGCCGGGGCTCTGCCTGGCTGCGCAGAGACGGGGCCGTTTACCCGGGAGATAATGGTGTTGCCGCAACATATGTGTTGTCTGACCCGGGCCTGTCCTCCGGCGGCCGCCAGCCGGTAGGACCAGGCACTGTCTAAGGAGCCCTGACAGGCGCAGCCCTGGAGGGGGTCCCGGTGTCCACCTCACCCTCTGGTTGAGACCAGCCCAGAGGTGATCCCTGCTGGCATGACCATCCCGGACCCTGGTGAGGCCGTGGATGGCATGCTGTCTGGTTTTTCCGGCTGCCGCTGGCTCACTCTGCAGCCTGCGGAGCATTGGCTGCCCTGGAAGATGTTAAAGTGGGCATGAAATACAGCGTCATGCTTGTGAAAGAGGTGTGACATCTGACCGATCGTTAGCCCCGAGTCGTTGTAACAAGGTGGCCTCATGAATTTCATGTCCACGTAACAAAATCTGAACGGATGGAAACTGTCTGTGCCTTCGAATTTCTTAAAATGAAACACTGAAGCATTTTGCTCTTCTGTAATATTTCTCCCTAAGCAAAAAATGTGGGTTCCTTAGTGATTTGGCTTCAAAGAATGTCTAGATCTGGGTGATCCCACTTTAAAGCCTAAAGAAAAATTCCTAACCCTTCTTCCAGGAGTCGAAGGAAAGAACTGAGCAATTCCTCTGCCTGTCCACAATTTAAGATTTATCCATCTCCAGAAACCAACAGGACCCCCTGAACTTTAAACCCAGATACTTTTCCCTTTGAATTTTCTCTTACAAACAAATCTGAATTAGTGACAATTAAAAGATGAGACAAGCACATGGAAAGTGTGTGATGGGGCGTCACCACCTACATCATCCCTGGACTGCTGCTTCTGTCCTGTGTCACAGGGACACTTGGGTGGTCAGCAACAGCAGAGAACAGGGTGAAATCCTTTATCAAGTGCAGACTGGCCCGAATTCAGCTCGGCTTCCTGGACCCTGGCTGGGGACCTGCAGAGGAGCAGTGAATGGGGAAGGGCTCCGGGCAGGGGTTGCGGAGGCTCTGGAGGCAGTGCCAGCCCAGCCCACCCCTCCCTGCTTCCTTCTCAGTGCCTCTTCAGCCCATAGATGCGACCACCCCACTGCAAACCTGTCCACACCCGCCCTTGTGCTGAAGTCCCTTGTGCACAGCCACCCTGGGGCAGCTCAGGGTCTCCAGGCTGGCGGCCATCAAGGGGAGGGGAGGGGCGTCTTCGTAAGGTCTGGTCTCGCTTCTGGCTAGTTCCAAGGCCACCGTGGAGAGGCGGCTCTGCTCAACCCAGGGCTGTTGCTTGAGCGCGTCTGCATACCGGGCACTGGGTCCCGCGTCTGAGATGCTGGACTCATCTGTGGTGCATTAGAGGTGGCTGCAAATTCCCTGCCACTGCCCCTGTGCAGAAGCAGAGTTTATTTCTCCATTGCCTTGAACCTGATACCACGTTGAGAGGCCGTGCGGAGAAGCCACAAGAAGAGAGGGGAAGAGGCCCTGGAACCAGCGGGAAGAGAAGTGATGAACAGAAAGTACCAAGACCCCCGGCAGACAAGTCAGTGGAGCTGCCGCCCTGTGGCCCAGCTGTCCTACCCTGGCCCAAGCGTGGAGGGAGGAAGCCCTGCAGACAGCTGCCCACTGTGGCCTGGCTAAGTCCTCCCCCAGAAAAGAAAGCAGCTGGGAATTCCCTGGCGGTCCAGTGGTTAGAATTCCACGTTCTCGCTGCCGAGGGCCCAGGTTTGATCCCCGGTCAGGGAACTAAGATCCTGCAGGCCAGGCGGCCTGGCCAAATGTGGCTGGCTGAGCGGTGGTCTCTGCTGCCATTGGAAAGGAAAGGCGGGCAGCGCCGAGGTGATGACAGGGACAAATGGGGTCACAGAGAGGCCATGTGACCCAAACAGTGTCACAGGTAAGTATGTTCCTGGGTGTCCGGGCAGGGCGGTCGTGGAGGCCCTCCCTCTGCGTGAGAATCAACTGGGTTCGGCTCTGCCCTCTCCCTTCGGGGTCCGCCCTCTGATCCCGGGTTCAGAACTGTAAAGCCCGCGCCAGCAGCCCTCGTCCTCCCCGGGCCCCACCTCAGCTGCACCCGTTTCGTGGGATGCTGTGTCCAGCCAGAGCCCGGGGCCTGGGAATGAGAGCCCCACCGCGGGCCGCCCAAACCGCCAGGGGCGGAAGAGGACAGCCCGCTGTCTCCACAAGGCTGGCCCCGCAGCTCCCCTTCCAGAATCAAGCAGCCCGGTTCCCGCACATCCCAGGGTCCACACGGAGAGCGCGTCGGGGGCGCACCAAGCGCTCACATTGGCGCCCGAGAGGGACGGGCTTTTCCTGCAGGGGCCAGAGGGGCTACAGAGACTGAGCTCGGCTGCCCGCTGAGGCCTGGGGGGCTGGTGTCCCGCCAACCCCTCTGACCACACAGGTGTGGGCGCTAAGAGGGGTGTGACCCGTGCAGAGCCAGCGTATCAAAGGTCCACCCCAAGAGCTGTCCCTGGAATGTGCTGGTTGCCTTCCTCACGGCGGGGTGTAGGGGGGGACGTGGAGGGGCGGGGGTGTCACGGGACGACCTCCTGCTCCCTCTGGGGTCTGGCTTTCAGGGCGCATCCGACAGCGCAGACTGCTGCTAGGAGGCCCCGCCCATGCTAGGCCCCGCCCACCCGAGGCGCCATTCCCCGCCCACGGGCCTGGGGCAGCCCTGGACTCTGCGAGCTTCTCTTCTCTACAGGCCGGGCACCTGGGACGCCTCGGGGTGCTGGAGCCAGCAGCACCTGAGCTCACCTGTCGGGGCCTCGAGGCACAGGGGAGATGACAGGGTCCAGAGGAGGAGGGGCCGTCCGTGCCCCGGGCCAGGCCTTTCCCAATACCAGTGGGGTTCAGGGGTCAGGGGCCAGGGCAGGGCACTGTCTGGAAGCAGGGAGGTTTAGGGCCCACACAGACCTGGGCGGGGTGCAAGGGGTGTTGGTAAGGACAGTGGCACAGACGTGGGGGGCAGAGACCCCACGTGCCTCAGAGGTGAAGGTGTGGCAAGCTGGCCTCCAGAACAAGGAGAATCTCGACAATCGGGGGAGAAGAAAGGGGGTGCAGCCCAGGCCGGGTCCCCAGGGGCTCACCTAGCTCCTGGCTCCACCATCCCTGGTAACACGTGACCTGCATTCCCATTTGTCAGCTGACCGTGCCCCCTTGAACCCACCCTACCTGACCCCAGACCCACAGCTTAAATCCCACCCGAGGGCTGATGGCTTCCACTGTGCCCCAGACTGGTACCCTCACTGCCTTCTCCACATCTCTCCCTGCACGTTTCCCAGATGGTCAAAAGGGGCCATGGATTTCTCCTCCCAAACCTCCACAGCTCCCCACACTTTCCCAGTGGCAGCTGACGGCAGCATGACTCGCTGACTCTGCCAGGCCCAGGAGGAGCCACCCTGACTTTCCTCTCTCTCTCTCCCACCACTTCTCATTCATGAGCAGATCCTGCCAACCCAGCTCTAAGTCGCAGGATCGCGATCACCTTCCCCCACCCCATAGCTGAGACACCAGCCCACCCCACCCCCACAGCTGAGACTCCGGCCCACCAAGCCTCCCGGCTGCAGGCTCCACCCTGGCGTCCACCCTCACTGACAGAGCTTCCCAAAGCCCAGACCTCCCCCCACCCCCACAGCTGAGACACCGGCCCACCAAGCCTCCCGGCTGCAGGCTCCACCCTGGCGTCCATCCTCACTGACAGAGCTTCCCAAAGCCCAGACCACGCTGCCCTTTGCCTGAGTCAAAGCCAGGTTCTCGGCCAGCACCCCGTCCTCCTTTTCCTCTCTGGCTCCTTCCCAGCTGCAAAGCCCACCTGCACCTCCTAGAAGATGCCCAGCCTCTCCGCTCGGTGCGTCTGCCTTGTACTTTCCCAAACTCCTCCTGTGGCCCAGTCAGCCCCGCATCTCCCCCGCAAGACCCCTCCACCAGCGCTGGGCCTGAGACGTCCCCACTGCCTGTCCAGCACCCCGAGCGTTGTCACTCATCGCAGCACCTCTGACCCTCGCACCGCGGCCTCACCTCCCCCGGTGTGTGGGTCTCTCAGAGTCCTTGCTGTCCCCTGGCCCCCACCAGCTGATGCTCCGGAAATAAATGTCCCCCGTCCTGCTGCTGCCTCCACAGAAGCCCGAGCCCCTCAGGGCAGGTCCCTCTCCTCGGCACCAGCAGCGGTGCCCGGAAAGTTCTCTGAACAGACCCCTTCTGGCTTTGGCCTGAAACCAGCAAGCAGGCTGCTGGGCTCTGTTTGCTCCTGGAGGGGCCTTCCACACGCCAGCGCCCACTGTGAGGGAGGGGGCTGGGGGAGGGGACTGCACCCACCATGGCCTTAGTTATTTTCTCTCATTCAACAAGACAAAACGCCCCCCAGGGAAGGAAGCCGGGCTGCCCCCCACATCTCCGGCTCTGCCCCTCCAGGTCCTCCCTTGGCCATCAGAGCAGCCCCTCAGGACACCCCCAATTCAGGACTTCCTGTGTTCCTTTAAGATGCAGAAGGTCCTGACCTGAAAGCAGTGTGTCGGGGCTGTGAGTTGGATGGGGGTTTCTTGCCTTCATATCGTCTTTGGGTTTACACATCTCCCGTGTCAGAGATATGGACACGGCTCACAGACAGAAATGCAAGTGGCCCTGCGACTTCCCCATAATGAGAGACACACAAATGCAGGCCAGACCAGATACCGTTTCCCACCTATCAGATTGGCAAAAATACAAAAGTTGAACGGCATTCTGCCGGCGAGGCTGTGAGGAAGAGGCGGCCTCAGACAACGCTGTGGGAACGTGAAAGGGTCCAGCTCCCACCCTGGGAGACAGACAACATCTGACAAAGCTGCAAAATGCAGTTAGCCTTTCTGACAGCCGCCTGCTCGGAGGAATCTCGCCTCAGACGTACGCAGGGAACCCACAAAGCTGTGTGCCTGCATCTTGCTAAGGGACTGTTAGTAACAGCAGAGGACTGGGGTCACCGAGTGCCCCGGCACTAGGGGACTGACTGGTGGGTAGATAGAAGGTGTCCCCATGATGGAACTCCGTCCCCCTAAACATGAAATGAGGGAGCTCACCGTGTCACGCTGCGGTCTGTTCAAAAGCAAGGTGAAGGGCTTCCCCGGTGGTGCAGCGGTTGAGAGTCTGCCTGCCGATGCAGGGGACACGGGTTCGTGCCCCGGTCCGGGAAGATCCCACATGCCGTGGAGCGGCTGGGCCCGTGAGCCATGGCCGCTGAGCCTGCGCGTCCGGAGCCTGTGCTCCGCAATGGGAGAGGCCACAGCAGTGAGAGGCCCGCATACCGCAAAAAAAAAAAAAAACAGCAAGGTGAAGAACCATGCGATTCCTATGTCACTTTTTATTTAAGAAAACGGGAGAATAAACCATTATTTAAGAATAAATCCAACCCGAATGGAAACAGTCGCTGACAAGAGGAGACGGGGACAGGCAGGGAAACCCAGCTTCCCTGAATGTGCCCTTCTGTGTCCTTTTGACTTCAGAATCTTGTAAATATTTTAAATAATTGTAGGACAAAATTAAATCACAGAGCTTCTGCTCTGTGACAGACACTGTTCAGAGAAAGAAAAGTCAAGTTACAGAAAATCTTTGCAAAACACCACATGTGTGATCAAGGACTGCTGTCAGAAACACAGCCGGACCTCTGTATCCATAGGTCCTGCGTCCGAGGGTTCAACCAACCCAGGATCAAAAAAAAAGATTTTTTTTTTAATTCCAGAAAGTTCCAAAAAGCAAACATTGAATTTGCTGTTCACCAACAATTATGTACATATCATTTCCATTGTATTAGGTATTATAAGTCATCTAGAGATGCTTTAAAGTATTTGGGAAGATGTGCACAGGTTATACACAAATACGACACCATTTTATACAAGGGACTTGAGCGTCCACAGATTTTGGTATCTGGAGATGGGTGGGGGGCAGTTCTGGAACCAATTCCCTGTGGATATCAACAGATGACTGTATACAAAAATAGTTAAAACTTAATAATAAGGAAACAAAGAACCCAATTAAAACATGGGTTAAAGCCCTAAGCAGACACCTCATCAGAAGATACACAGATGGCAAGTAAGCACATGAAAGGATGCTTAATGTTATGTCATGAGGTGATTGCAAATTAAAGCAATGAAACACCATTCCACACCTATTAGAACGGCAAACATCCGGAGCCCCAGCAACGTCACGTGCTGGCGAGGATACGCGGCAACAGGATGCCTCACCCGGTGCTGGTGGGGATGCAAATGGTTTGGCTGCTTCGGAAGACGGTTTAGTGATTTTGTAAAAAGCCAGACATACTCTTACCCTATGATCCAGCAATCACGCTCCTTGGTATCTACCCAAAGGCAATGAAAACGGGGTTCACGCAAAAACCAGCACACAGTGTTTATAGCAGCTTTATTTGATCTCCCTTTGTTTAGCAGCTTTATTCTTTTTTTTTTTTTTTTTTTTTGTGGTACGCGGGCCTCTCACTGTTGTGGCCTCTCCCGTTGCAGAGCACAGGCTCCGGACGCGCAGGCTCAGCGGCCATGGCTCACGGGCCCAGCCGCTCCGCGGCATGTGGGATCCTCCCGGACCGGGGCACGAACCCATGTCCCCTGCATCGGCAGGCGGACTCTCAACCACTGCGCCACCAGGGAAGCCCTAGCAGCTTTATTCTTAATTGCCAAACCTTTGAAGCAACCAAGACATCCTTCAACAGGTGAATGAATAAACAAACTGAAGCATCCAAACAGTGGCATGTTTTCCAGCACTAACGTGAAGTGCACTCCCAAGCCATGAAGTCATGGAGGAAACTTGAAACGGCTGCACGCGGCTAAGTGAGAGAAGCCAGTCTGAAACGGCTGCACGCGGCTAAGTGAGAGAAGCCAGTCTGAAACGGCTGCGTGCTATGTGGTTCCAACCATACGACACTCTGGAAAAGGCAAAACCACAGAGACTGAAAAGATCAGTGGTGGCCAGGGGCTAGGGGGTTAGTGGGGTGCAAAGGCAGAGCACAGAGGATCTTAGGATGGTGAAACTAGTCTGTGTGATACTGTAATAGTGGTCACATGTCATTATACATTTGTCAAAACCCACAGAATGTACAGCACAGGCGTGAACCCCAATGTAGACTATGCCCCTTGGGTGATGGAGATCTGTCAGTGGAGCTCCGTCAGTTGTAACAAATGAACCACACTAATGCACATGTTCATAACAGGGGGAGTAATGGGGCTGGGGAAGGAGGAGGGGTACATGGGAACTCTGTACTTTCTGATCAATTTTTCTGTAAACCTAAAACAGCCTTTTTTTAAAAAAAAAGTCTATTAATTAAAAAAATTAAATCATAATAGAAAAGCAATCTCTAAAATTCAAAATGAATCTGTGTATCAGGTCAGTGGTTTCACCACACAGAGGAGATTTATTTCAGATGACTTCAAAACATGGTCATTTGACTACAAATCTCAATTGGGACATATCCTAAGAACAAAAAATAGCAATAAAGAAATCTTAATATATACATGATACAAGTATGTATGTATGTCTGTGTGTGTGTGTGTGTGTATATAGATATATAGATATATATATGTCAGGTACATATTGCTGTGTAACAAACTACCCCAAAGCCTTGTGGCTTAAAACAACGATTTGTTATTTCTCACAATTTTGTGGGTTGCACGACCAGTTCCCCACCTGGTCGTACTTGGACTCTCTCCTGTGGCTGTGGTCCCCTGGAGGCTCAGTTGGACTGGCAGGTCCAGGATGGCCTCATCTGCGTGTCTGGAAGGAGGTGGCTGTAGGCCACTTCAGCTCTCCTCCAAGCAGCTTCTTATACTCCACTGTGAGCTAGTATAAGTTCTCCTCTTACACTGCAGTAGGCCAGATCGACTTCCCTATTCTGAGTCACAGAGCAGCATCCCAGGAAAGTGAAGGTGGCAGCTTCAGGGCCTTTTAGGGCCTGGTCTCAGAAGTACACAGTGTCCCTTCCACTCTATCCTACTGGTCAAAGCACGTCACGAGGCCAGCCCAAATTCAGGAAATGAGGAAATAAATCCCACTTTTGTTCAGGCTGGGGCAGCGTAATGTCACACCACAAAGGAGCACGGACACAGGGAAACGAGATTCATTGGCCCACTACTGCAACGGTCTCCTGTAGTCCTCCCTCTGGTCCCAATGATTCACATCTCTCCCATGACCTCCAAACTCTCATCCAGTCATGGGACCAAAGTGCAAATGTGGCTCTTCTGGGTGTGCAGTGACTTGAGTGTAGCTCCTCTTAATGCAGGAGCTTGTGAGCAAAATACAAGAGTCATCTGCCCCCCACACACCCAACATACAGCGGTGAGGCGGGATAGGGAACCTTCAGAGGCAGCAGGCGCTCCCCTTCAAAAGCAAAAGGACGGGAAGCAGATACAGGCAGATCCAAGGCAATTATGAAATCTAGCCAGTTGCCCCTACTCTAGGGGCAAGGAAGTGTCCTTGATTAAGTCCACTTTTCCTTTCTGGCAGTGGTTTTCTAATCCACTGTTCTTTGCTCTTGACTATACCCTCCGAGATACCTTTCCTTTGCCATAAGAAGTGGCCCATATAGGCAGCTGAGTCACATTCTCAACCTGTTTACTTCCCAGAAGCCTCTTTCCATTTTGAACGGTCTTCTTTATCCAGGCTAGTGGTGTTTTCATCAGTACAACTCTTTTTAAAACTTTGTGGATTTCCCGTGAATCTAATTAAAGTTTGCTCCATATTCCGAAAGCCACGTCCATAGTCCTTTTTTGAGGCAGATTTCTCGCTCTCTTGAGCCCAACGCGAAGCTGTGAAATGAAACCCTTAGGGTTCCTAAAATTCCTTCTGCCTGGATGAACGGGTCTGCTGGGCACTGCCTTAAACCTCACAAAGCTCTTAACCAGGCGTCCTGCAGACACAGCCTTGATTTTATCTTTGCCCCCAGGCTCATCGCACTTTGTATATTTTTACCAGCTGGAAATACTGAGTGTGAGGGACAGTATTATTTTCTAACCAAGCAAGTCCTGGGCTTTCTGTCTTTAAATTTTATTTACAAATTGAACGGTTCCTTCTTTAGCTCATCTCTCTTTCTTTATCTTATCATGTGCAGCTAGAAGAAACCAACTGACACTTTTAACATTCTGTCTAGAGACTTCTTCAGCCACATGCCACAAGTTTGTTTTCCCTTCCCAGTTACTATAGGAGACAGTTTGTCATTTATTCCTAAGTGACAAGGGTCACCCTTTCTCCAGCCTCCAACATTTCCCTTCACCACCTTCCCAGCTTCTACCTGCTCCAAAGCCAATGTCACATTTCAAGTTTTTGTTAAGGTACCATTGTACTCCAACATCTGTATCATTTATCTATTACTATGTAACAAACCACCCCAGTATGTAGTGGCATCAGATAAGAACTTATACTTCTCGCAGTGCTGGGGGTCAGCGCTGGACCACCTACTGGCCTCACCTGGGCTCCCTCACCTGCATACGGCTGGGTGCCAGGCTAACCCAGAGCATGTAAGACAGCTGGTCTACCTCCCCACAGGGTTTTTCATCCCAGGATTCTTTGTAGCATGGTGGTCCCAGGATCCAGGAGGGCAAAAAACAGACCGTAAGATCTCTTAAGGGCTTGCCTTGGAAGTCATACCACATTACCTCCACCACATTTTCTTGGTCATGTCATAAGATCAGCCCAGCTTCAAAACATGGGGAAATAGATTCTCCTTCTTTATGGGGACTCAGCAAAAAATGTGTGTACAAGCTGAACGTACACTGCTACGTGATAGTTATACAGACGATGTACCGTGAGATAAAGCAGGTAAGTAATTATGTAGATGTCATTAGGAAGCAAGAATCCCAGCATAAGAGGAGAGAGACGTAAATGTAAAATCAAAGAAGCGATACAAAAACACTCTAATCTTACATTTAAATTGGAAATATTAGTATCAACTCACTACGTACTTTTCTTTTGCAAAAAAAAAATGTTTTCCCAGCCTTGGCCACAGAAAGGTTTAGAAGCAATGACTTGTCTGGTAGTAATGACCCCTCTTTAGCTCCCAGACTGCAATCACAAAATCCTATTTTCCAATAAAAGGAACCAGAGCTCCTGGGAGAAATGGCCAACTTGAGGTCTCGAGGAAGAAATACACTAGATGAATCTGGAACAACTTGTCGTATCAGAAAGCAAGGCAGCCCTCAACACGATCAGATAGACTCAGGAGACAACTGGCATAACCTCCCTCTGGCCGGAGAATGATTTGTTCATCAGCAGAATCTATAGCTTTGTCTATACATACATCACACGTGACCGCAAAGAATTGAAACCAAACTCAGCGGTACCATAAGGACACCAAATGAAAGAAAAAGTTCTTGACCATCTTTAGAAGTCGCTAAGGCACCATCTCATGATTGTGAAAAGTGCTAACTGGAAAGAATCAGGCATTGATCCAGGTGGAACAAACACAAGGTGCGGGGGTGGAAACCTGCTCTAGACCCGGGCGTGCGCACGCCGATTGAGCTGCAACATCATAGAGCACAAACCTAGTTGCTATGTAATTAACTTGAACTGTAATGAGCAATAAAGATACCATTACGTTCCTGTGAGACATTCAACTCCTGTGCTTTCTCAAGGCACTTGAAAGGCCTGCACGTGTTCTCCAGGCACAGAAGACAAAGGGGGACCAGGCAGGGGTGCTTCCCAGACACGAGGCCTCAGACGTGGCCCTCTGGCTGGAGGGCTACTGCCCACCCCCCGGGGGGATGTGGAGCCTGTTTCCGGGACTTGGCAGGAGTGAGAGCTCTGCATGGGAGGAGCCAGGGAGACCTGCATCCGGGATCCGTCATCTCGTGTCCACCCAGGAGGGAGGCAAACACGTGTGCACAGGGACGCGTGGCCTGCAACGTCCACGTGCGTGAGTGTCCCCGTGCACAAGGGGCAGCACCGTTCACGGCAGCGCCAATGTGGAAACAGCCCAGCGTCTGTGCGCAGCCGAGCGGATAAACACCACGTGGTCCACCCGCACCGCGGAGTAGGACGCGGCCTAAAAAGAGATGCAGCCCAACCTGCGCACGAGCACGTGTCAGGTGCAAGAGGCCAGATGCAAAGAGCCACAGAGTGTGACCCCGCTCACGTGAAGGTTGGACGGGCAGATCCACAGAGACGGGAGGCAGAGGGGTGGCTGCCCCGTCTGTGAATCTGCTAAAAACCGTTCAAGTGCACACTTTATTTTTTATTTTATTTTATTTTTAGGCCGAGTGGCACGCAGGATCTTAGTTCCCCAACCAGGGATCGTTCCCAAGCTCCCTGCAGTGGAAGCGCAGAGTTTTAACCACTGGACCGCCAGGGAAGTCCCTGAAGTGCACGCTTTAAATGCGTGAATTATATGGTAAATGAATTGCATCAAAACAAAGCTATTTTTAAAGAGAGGCTGAAGGATGGGGTGGCATGCGCAGGCGCTAGGGGTGCAGAAGAGGAGGCCTGGAGGTAGGAGAGGCGGTGCCCGCACAGTGTTTGTAGAGCCTCTTCTCCCCGCCTCGCGGAGTCTCCCTGCCCCCGCTCCACGTCAGAGAAGGAAGCATCCCACGGGCCCTTGGGTCCCCGGAGCAGGGAGAACCAGCAGGAGAAGCAGCAGACGCGGGCTCCAGGCGATCAGGAAGTCATGAGGAGGCGGGGCGTAGCTTCGGGAAGGGGTCCTCAGGCCCCACCTGATGCCGCCTGATGCGTCTTGTACCTGGAGGCAGCCCTCGCCCCCTGGGGCAGCTCCAGGGGCTGGCGGGCTAATCTCTCCATCTGCACCTGCTCATATCCAAGCCGGACCCCTGGCCACAAAGCCCCTCTCCTCCACCGGCCACCCGTGTGACTCGTGTCTGTGAGCCCCACCGAGCCTCGGTCTCCCCGTCTGTCACGGGGATTCCCATGGTCCCAGCAGGAAGATTGTGCGGAGCTATAGGGCCCCACAGAGCCTGTCCACGAGCGAGAAGACAGCATCGCCACAGGCCCTGCTGAGGACAGCCATGCGTCCCTTCCCTTCCTGGTGACACTCACTGGCAGCTGTTACCGTCGTCGTGACAGGCGGGAGGATGCACACGCACCGTTCCTCCCTCGCTGAGCAGGGAGGACCTGCTGTCTCTCCCCCGACACGGCACAGGACCAGCGCGGGTGACCCCCAAGCTCCCTGCTGAGGAGCGTCCCTGCCTTAACACCAGACGGCCTGGAAAGTTCCGGTGCTGGGCCGGGAGCTCTGGACAGGTCAGTGGTGGGGGTGGGAGCCCAAGCCAGCACAGGGCACGGGGGCGTGGGCAGGCAGCCAGCAGAGGGGGCACCCAGGCATCTGAGCAGCATCTAGAAAGGCGGCAGGCCTGGGGGCGGTGTGGTGGGCATCAGGGCCGAGGAGCCTCTGCGGGAAGACGGGAGGGAGACCCGTATTGCATGTTGGGGGCTGTCCACGTGTGATACTGATAAAACCCACGACTGGAAAAGACCATCTCCCAAGGTCATTTTTACAAGGAAGTTGTGCTGCGTGGATTTATCGCTGTGTGCAGAGAGGATGTTAATTACCACGTTTTAAGAGGTGTTATTGTCTCCACCGCGGGCTCTGCGAAAAGCACTCTTTGAGACCCAACCACTGCTCCACTGGCACAGACCCCACCCCCCTGGGACCAGGGACCGCCTTTAGCCACAGCTCAGAGCGGGGGCACTTAAAATAACCCCACCTCCCTGCCAGAGAAGCCTGACGCCTCCGCTTGCACACCCCTGGTGGCGGGAAGCTCCCTCCCTCCCCAGGGACCAATCGCTCCCCTGCCCAGCCTCTGCCTGCAGGGCCCCATGGCCAGCATCTTCTCTCTCCTACTCTCCAGCTGGATGTGGTCAGGCCCCAGCCCCCTGTCCCTGTCCTCTGTCCCCTGTACTCTGCCCCTAAGGATGCAGCCTTGGGCTGGGCAATGACAGCCCTGGATCCCCACAGGAGCCTGGGGCCAGGCCTAGCCAGTCCAGAAGGGAGGAACTCTGGGTTGTGGAGGGCTGAGCACTGAGCTGAGGAGGACACGCCTGTCGGGGCCGGGGGGCCGGATCTCTCTGCCCTTCTCCTGCTACGGGCAGGAGCAGTCAGAACGCCCTCTACACGGCCAGCTTTCGGAGTGGGTTTTTCTTACTTTTATACTTGCAGTTAAAGATGACCCTTGACAAACGTCCCCTGTAAAAAAGTTTCACTAATTTAGAACCCGTTCTCTTCCCTGTGCGTGCACTTTGAAGCATGGGGAGTCTGATGAATTCTAAAGCACCTGCGGCCACTCTCCTTCAGAAGAGAGGCGGGGGCCTGTCTTGCAGCCCCCAGACCCCCTGCACCCAGGGTCTTGTACACAGGCCTGGGTGCCACACGTTTCAGCACTGCCCCGGGGTCCTCGTGAGCGGTGGCAGAAACCCCGGGCGTCGTGGCCCCAGCTGAGGACCGTGGTGCACCTCACTAAGCCGGGAGACACTTCCAGAGGCGCGCGGCCCCCGCGATGAGACTCTGACTGCCCCGCCTCGCCCGGCCCAGCACGGCTACACAGGAGAGGCCATGGGGGGCAGTGCAGGGGCACAGGGAGACCCCCGACCCTCTGTCCACACCCAGCAGAGCAGAGCACAGCCCCTGAGAGGAGACCCAAGACCCCGGGGAAGACAGATCCCGGGCAGGAGGTGTAAACTCGGCCTTCCCGGTCTTCCCGGAAAGGAGGGGTTCAGCTGTAAGCCTGCTTCCCAGCCCTGAGACCGGGCCGCTCGGCAGCAGAGGGGGGCCACACAAGGGGTGCTATTTCCCACTGCCACCCATTTGACAGCACCTGCCCCGGCCGACCCCCCCACGTGGCCAGCTTGGGCTGCGTGGGGAGGGAACCCCAGCAACAGACGTCCTCCCAGAGTGACAGCTGCTTCCGAAAGCATCACCAGGCTCTAGATGCGGCCCTCGCCCAGGAACGAGGCCCAGCTGTCACCAAGAGAGGGAGACGGAGCTGCGGGCAGGAGGCTGGGAGAGGGCGGGGCGGCCTGGCTTCTCGGCCCTCCGTCTCTCCTCCCAGCTGAAGCCGAACATCCCCAAGCCCTTGTGCAGAGGGACCAGAGCTGGGCATCCCCCCAGGAGGCACCTCGGCCAAGGAGTGTCAGGCTCATCCAACCCAAGCCAGCCCAGCTGAGGACACGAGGACACAGAGCTGCTAGTCAGACGAGGGGGGCGGGGCAGCCGGGAGGGGACCCCAGAGGGCTCGGCCCGGGATGGCCGGAGCTGACCAGGCCCCACTGCCCCACACGGCCTGCAGGCCCTCTCGGTTCATTAGAAGATCTGAAGCCATGGAGGCTGGGGTCTTCAGAAAGTGCCCTGGGATGGGGGGACTGCCCTGCACCTCCCCAGGCCTCGGCTTCCCCACCTCTCTGACTCAGGGGGGGTGCTGTCCGCACAGAGGCTCACTCATGTGCCCCCGAAGCTGGAGGTGACGGGCCTTATGGGTAGCAGGCGGAGACCACCAGGGATGGGGGAGAAGCTGCCGGCCCGGGTGCGGGCCCCTGACAGGCAGGGGCAGACACGGGGCGTGGAAGCTCGTTCTGTGGGAGCCTGCAGCCGCTCTGGTACATTAATATCCATTTACAATGTGTAATCTTTCCAACTTCTGTCACATTCAGGCCAACAAAGGCTCTGGTTGCAGGCGGCCGGCCTCAAAGCCACTGCAGCTTCCCTGCGTGGCGGTGAGAGCAGGACAGAGACGCGGACCGGCCACCGACAGGACAGGAGCCCAGCACAGGGGTGAAGGGGCCAGGCTGCAGCGGGCCCCGCAGATGGCTCTCTGATGGTCCCGTCCTCCTGGACTGTGTGTTCCGGGCAGGAGGGGGAGTCTGGGAGCCCCTTCCCCACCCAGCACCCCGCCCTGTGCCTTGGGGAAGCCACCGAAGGCCACCGCCCAAGAGCCAGGTGACTGGGGGGAGGGGGGCAGGGAGATGCACGGGTCCCACCTCCAGACCGGCTTGGGGGAGCCCCAGGCCGAGCTGTGGGGGAAACGACTTGACTCCGTAATAATTCAGGGGACCCACTGCTCTCGGGTCTTCGGTGAGGGGGTTCCATATGGTCAGCGTCCTGGGGACCCAGAAAAGGGATTCGCTGTGCAAAGCCCTGAGGTCCACAGCGGCGGCCTGCAATGCTCTCAGAAAAGCGTCCGTACTTTAGACAATGCACCGCTTAGTAAAACATTGATTTCTGTGTTGTCCGTTCCTTCGTGCCCGTTAGTGTTCAGGGCAGGCGGCTTCCACGAGCACAGACACACGCCTCTGCTCTGCTCTCTCAACTCCCCTGTCACCATGGGCCCATTTACAGGTGAGGCAGTGCACAGAGCAGGTCAGTAATTTGCCTGAGGTCACACAGCCAGCAGGGGCGGAGCCCGGCCTGAACCCAGGCTGTCTGCTCTTAACCACTGTCCTCTCAGGGCAGTGACCGAAATAAGCCTCCCGTGGCAGGGTCCTTCCAACAGTGTGTGGTCCACACTGGCCAGTCATAAAGCTGGGCCTGTCTGTACTGGAGGGGCTGGTCCAAGGGGCCACATTAAAAAAGCCCTGGCTCCCCGCTTCCTGAGGGGAAGCGGGAGGACGTGGCCCCCACATAAACAGGCCAGAAACTCGGACCACACCCTGAGAGACTCTTCTCCAGAGGCCCCCAGGCTACCCCAGGCCTGGGGCAGGGGTGTCCCTTGAGGGGGGCGCTGCAGAGCAGGGACCTTGGCTACAAGGACAGGGAGGGAAGAGGGGAGGGTGGGAGACCCTCAAGTGTGCAGGCACCCAGGCCTTCGAGGTCCCGAAGCCCCTCCAGCTCCACGGCTGCGCTGAGGGCCACCCACGCGGGCCGCACGGTCGCTGCCTGCCCTCGGGCCTCCCTGCTTGCACCCCGCCCACTCTGCCCACACAGCGCCCCGAGGAAGCAATTCCTCCAAAATGTGACTGGAACCAGGGAAGGGGACTCCAGAGCTCCCAGCCTGGAACAAAAACTCCCTGCAGAGCCTGCACGCCCCCTTCTCCACCTGCACCCCACGCAGCTCTTCCCTCAGCGCCCTCCGTCTGGCCTCCTAATCCAGCCATACTGTCACTCCTGACCCTTGCTCCTCCTGGCCCCAGGCCCCTTGCACAGGCTGCTCTCCCTGTGGCTACCTCCTCTGACCCCCTTGGGCCCTCCTGGGGTCCCCTATACACACTCCTCATTCTCACCACCCTGTGAGGGCAGAGACCCGGAGGACATTTGCGCCTGTGAATGCAGGCCTGGCACGTAGTAGGTGCTCAGTGAAAATCGGCAGACCTGGAGCAGAAATGGACACGCGTCCCTCTCCTCGAAGCCATGCATCCTAAGGCTGACCTAGCTGCAAACGTTCTCCCCCCACCCTCCCGAGTTTCCTGCCAGGCCCATGACGCATTGACAGGCAGGTAATGAGACGCTGGTGGCACCCAGCGTCCCCCAGAAACTGCCGGCACCTCGCTTGTCCCCACTTAATGAAAGCGTGCTCCCAATAGGGGCCGAGGCAGCACCTTTCAGCAATCTGCCCCTTTGATAGGTAACAGCAAGCACCCCGGACTCCTCCCGCCACGTGCCAGGCCGGCTCGCTGGCGAGACTGTGAAAACCCTTTAGTTACCAAAACAGTACAACTTCGAGATCCTGAAGGTCTGAAGGCAAAGGTGGGGGATGGGAGGAGGTGGGCGGGGCCCTCCCAAGGGGGAGGCGGGGCACAGCAGCCCTCCGCCTCCACATGTGCCCCCGGGGGCGTCTGCAGCCCCTTCTCTCCCAGGATCTCTCCGTGGGCACGACAGCCACTCCTCAGGGAAGGGGACAGGGAGACGCAGGCCCTGCCTTGGCAGTCAGGCCTGGATGCCCCTCAGCAGAGGCACTGGGGGACCCAGAAACCCGGCCTCTGCCCAACCTGCTCACACCCCGAGCTCATCAGAATTAGCTCCGAATTTCCAACCCAGGGGCTGCCTTCACAGGAGGGCTGACGGCTGGCCTCGGCCAGGCTGGTGACCCCGCATGCACACACTCCCCCCTCACGGCACCCACCTCCACCTGCCAGGTCTCGTTACCTGGGCTCTCACCTGACCCCCTCCTTCGACCTTCAATCCGGCCTTCGTCACAGCCCAGGATGCAGAGGCTGCAGCTTCCCTGCAGGTGCAAACAGGAGCGCCCAGAACAAAGGTGGGAGCCATCGTCAGCCTGCGGCTCTGCGGAGACGAGGCACCCTTGGTGAGTCCCGGGCTGGCAGGGTCCTGGAAGAACCCTCTGCTGACCCCCTTGGGAGCAGGATGTGCCCACCCACCGCCCCTCGGGAGAGACCAGGCTCAGTCAACAGCCACGTGGGAGACAGAGGGGAAGGCCGGGGGTGGGAGAGTCTGAGATCTGAACGACGGGCCGGGCTGCCCCGGGGGGGCCAAGGGACCCAGCCCCACTGCTGGGGGCCAGCAGACAGGGTTAAGGAAGGTGGCCCTGGAGTTGGGGTCAGGGTCCAGGCAGGCGGAAGGCGAGGGGGAGGTGAACGAGGCTTAAGGAGAAGGCCGAGCCCTTTTGGGGGTCCCCGGTGGCCCTTCCTTTGGCACCGTGGAAGATTCAAACCGTAGGAGTCTGGCCTGCACGGTGCCCATCAGCACCCCCCGTCGGTGCTCCCCAGCCATTTCCAGAGCAGCGTGGGGTCCCCTGCTCTCCCCCAGAAGCCTCATTATGTGAGTAACAAGCCCTTTCATGGCCTTTGGTGCGTGTGGCACCATCAGGACTAATTTTGGGGTGGGGAGGCCATCCTGTATCTTCCAGGGCACAGGTGCTGCGGTGACCAAGGCCGGGGTGTCGGCCACCACTGCCCGGGCCTGATCCGCCTGCGAGGAGACAGGCTGTAGCTGAGGCCAGATGCTGGAGTGAGCGTCGCGCCAGGCGGTTCTCAGTATAGAGTTCTAGTTTTTCAAAAACGCTTTCCGGAATAGAAGGAAGAACGACAAAGACACGGCACCCAGGCCTGTGGTCGGGGGCGGGGGGGGCAGGAAGTGTGGTGGGGGGCCCAGCCCAGGGGAAGAGGCTGTGCAGGCCACGGCATTGGGGTGCGGGGTTCCCACAGTCCTCGAAGGACTCCCCTTAGAGCCCAGAGCCTGAAAACCAGCCCAGATGAGCAGAGCTTGTCCTCCGAGTCTGACAGCGGCACTCGGTCCAGGGGCAGAGGGGCAGGAGAGTCACCGTCCAGGTGGCTGCACGCGGGGCGTCCGCGCAGCCCTGCCACGCGCTCAGGGACCTCGCCGAGCTCCTGTGTCTGCATCCAACTTCTTCATGGAGCGAGTTCTTTTTATTTTTTAATTTGCTTTGCAAATAACCCTGAATTAAAAACCATATATATCTATTTTTAAAAACCCAGCCCTTTACTTCCTTAATTAAATTTCCACAAGATATTTTTCCCTAGGAAAATTCAATTAGGTTTTAATTTTAGTCACCTAAAAGGCAGTCGTGCTTTGAGTGTTTGGTTTTTAATTTAAGCCCTCGATAGGGCAATTCCAATTAAAACGGGGTGGGCGCTGTAGCGTGGCCAGACCATTCCACAGCAGGTGGAGACCCCAGCGGCTGGGGCTGGGTAAGCGGGTGGCCACAGGGCGAGGTGGGTTTCCGGTGGGCAGTTCGGACCACACCACCCGCTGCTCTGGTGTGTTCACCCAAACTGCCCCATGGGATGCTCGGATCTGGGCCCGGGGTGGGGTTCCACTCTCAGCTGGGTCTGGGCAGGCACAGAATGCCCCAGAAGAGGGCAGGGCCAGCAGACAAGTCCTCAGAGACCCGAGGGCCTGCCTGGGCGCTGAGTGCCTGGTGTCAGTGCCCGGCAGCCTTCGTGCCTGCGCGTCAGGCCGGCCAGCCTCCCCGTGCTGCGGAGAAGCTGCGTCTGCGGCTGCAGCTTCTTCTTGGACACTGAGGGGTCAGGTGTGCTCAGAGGAGTGACCCCATGCCTGTCTGTCTAGGGAAATCCCAGGGTCTAAATGACGCCGGGCACTGGTGGGGGAGGGCTGCAGCCCCCTGCTCACTGTACCTCCTCTTTCCTGCCCCTAGCGGAGGTCCACCTCAGGGTGGTGCTCAGACAGGCAACAAGGGTGACCCTGAGAATCGCCTATGCATCTTGGTCAGGAACATGGGAGACCCCCCAGCCCACCCCCACCCCACACATCCTGGCCACGATGGAGGCAGGGCAGCCGCTTGCTCCAGAAGGGCAGAGGATGGAGTCAGCTTGTTCCTGCTTGTGTCCCCTGTGTGTGTGCACAGTTTCTGGCCATCCACCCACTGAAGGACATCTCGGTAGTCTCCAGTTTGGGGCTATTATAAAGAAAGCTGCTATAATCACTCATGTACTAATTTTCGTGTGAACACACATCTTCATTTCTCTGGGACACCTGACCAGGTGTGCAATTACTGCAGATGATGGTGGTTGCATGTTTCTGTTTTTTGAGAGACTGCCACACTGTTTTCCAGAGTGGCTGTACCGTTTTCCGTTCCTTCCAGCAACGCGTGAGCAATCTCCTGTTTCTCTACATCTTCACCAGCATTCGGTGTTGTCACTATTTTTTATTTTTTTAAACACTTTTTAAAAAAAATATTTATTTATTTATTTGGCTGCGCCAGGTCTTAGTTGCGGCACACGGGATCTTCAGTTGCAGCATGTGGGATCTTTAGTTGTGGCATGTGGGATCTAGTTCCCTGACCAGGGATCGAACCCAGGCCCCCTGCATTGGGAGCGTGGAGTCTTAGACACTGGACCACCAGGGAAGTCCCACTATTTTTTATTATAATCATTCTAATGGGTGTGTAGTAACATCTCATTATGATTTTAATTTGCATTTCCCAGAACAGTTAATGAGGTTAGATACCTTTTCATCTGCTTACTGCCATCTGTAAATCCTCCTCTGTGAAATGTCTCTTCATGTCCTTTGCTCATTTTCTAATTGGATTCCTTTCTCAGTGTTGAGCTTTGAGAGTTTTATGTATAGATTAGATCCTTGTCCTTTGTCAGATAAATGGTTTCAAATATGTTCTCCTCTTCTGTAGCTTGTAATTTATCCTCTTAACAATGCCTTTCACAGAGCAAAAGTTTTTAATTTTGATGAAGCTCAAATATAAATGTTTCCTTTGAAGGACCATGTTTTTGGTGTCAAGTCTTTGAACGCTTTGCCTAACCCTAGATCCTACAGGTTTTCCCCTATGTCTTTTTCTACAAGCTTCGGTTTTACAATTTACATTTAAGGTCAACGGTCCACTTCAAGTTAATTTTTGCATAAGGTGTAAACTTAGGTCGGGGTTGGGGTTTTTTTTGTTTTGTTTTTGTTTGTTTGTTTGGGGGCTTTTTTTGCTCACGAATATCCAGTTGGTCTAGCTACATTGGTTTGAACGCTATTTATCCTCCACTGAAGTGCTTTTGCACGTCCGTCAAAAACCAGCAGGGCACATTGGTGTGTGTCTGTTTCTGGGTTCTCTGTTCTGTTCCATTGATCTGTGCGTCCATCCCTCCCTGAGTATCTCACACTCTTTGTTAATGCGGCTACCTAATAAGTCTTAAAATCAGGTAGACTGATTCTTTTACTCTTCTTTTTCAAAATTATTTCAGCTACTCTAGTTCCTTTGTCTTTTCATGTAAATTTTATAATTTTCTTGTCTAAATCTACAAAAAATACTGCTAAGATTTTGAGAGGAATAGCGTTCAATCACCATATCAATTTGGGGAGAACTGACATCTTTGCTATATTGAATTTTCCAATCCGTGAACACAGTTATTCTCTCCATTTATGTAGATCTTCCTTGATTTCTTTTTTTTAATTAATTAATTTTTTATACAGCAGCTTCTCATTAGTTATCTACTTTATACATATTAGTTTATATATGTCAATCCCAATCTCCCATTTCATCCCGCCGCCACCATCCCCCACTCCCAGATCTTCCTTGATTTCTTCAATCAGTGTTTTGCAGCAGAGTCAGCACACAAGTCTTGTATATGTTTTAATAGATGTACACCCAAGTATTTCATTTTTTGAAAGGTTATAAATGGCAGTGTATTTTAACTTCAGTGTCCACATGTTCATTGCTAGGATATAGAAATACAATCGATTTCTGTATGTTTGTCTTGTATCCAGCAAACCTACTGAATCCCTGTATTAGTCCAATGAGTTTTGTGTAGATTCATTGGGGTGGTCTATGGAGAAAATAATGCCACCTGCAAACAGGGACAGTCTTATTTCTTCCTTTCAGATCTGTATGCCTTTTATTTCCTTTTCTTGCCTTGTTGCACTGGCTAGCACTTCCACCACTATGTTAAATAAAGTGGTGAGAGTGGACATCCTTGACTTGTTCCTATCTTGAGGGAAATAATTCAGTTATTAATTACATATTTAGTTATAACATTATGTTCACTGTAGTTTTCCTGTAAGTGTTGTTTATCAAGTTGAGGAAGGGCCCCTATGTTCCCAGTTTGCTTAGAGTTTTTGTGAATGGATATTGAATTTTGTCAAATGATTTTTTTCATAGATTAATATCATCATGTGATTTCTCTTCTGTATCCTCTTAATATAGTGAATCACACTGGTTGACTTTTAAATATTAAACCAGCCTTGCATATCTAGAATAAATGCCATTTGGTTCTGGTATATAATTATTTTTATATTTGATGGATTCTATTTGGATTTGTTACAGATTCTGTGTCTATATTCATGAGGGATGCTGGTTTGTAGCCTTCTTTCTTCTTACTGTCTTTGGTTTTAGTATCAGGGTAATAATAGCTTCATTTAATGAATTGGGAAATGTTCTTTTCTCTTCCACTTTCTGGAAGATATGAAACAGAATCGATATTAGAAATATTAATTAGAATTCTCCATTGAAACTACCTGGATTTAGAGATTTTTTGTGTGAGTTTTTAAGTTATGAACTCAATTTCCTTAATCGTTATAGGGTTATTCAAATTATCTACTTTATTTTGGGTGAGTTGTGGTACTTTGTTTTTTGAGTGAGTTGTGGTAGTTTGTGTTTTTTGAGGAAGTGGTCCTTCTCACCGAAGTGGTCAAACTTCTGTGTGTAGAGTTGCTCACAGCATTCCTTTGTTATCCTTTCGATGTCTGCAGGGTCTGTAGTGATGCCCCTGTTTGTTCCTGATATTGCTAAGTTGTGTCTTCTTTTTTTCTTTGTCACTCTTACTAGAGGTATGCCCATTTTATCAATCTTTTTAAAAAAACAAGCTCTTTGTTTCATTGGTTTTCTCTATTGTTTTTCTGTTTTCAATTCGATTTAGCTCTGCTCTTTGTTATTTCCCTCCTTCTGCTTGTTTTCGGTTTATTTTGCTCTTCTTTTTTCTAGATTATTGAGGCAGAAGCTTAGGTCATTGATTTGAAACTTTTCCTCTTTTCTAATGTGTGTATTTAGTGCTATAGATTTCCTTCTCAGCTCTGCTTTCACTGTGACCCACAATTTTTGACATGTTGTGTTTCATTTTCACTTAGTTCACTGTTATTTTTTATTTCCCTAAACTCCCTTCATGAACATGTATTATTTAGAAGGGTACTGGTTACAAATGAACTGCCCCCTTCACCCCTGGAGCTCCCTCTTGCTGTCCCACTGCCCCCCTGCCCTACAGTCCCACCAGCTTCTTCCACCCTCGGTGCTTATCCCACTCCCTCCCACCTCAGGGACTTTGCACTTGCTGTTCCCCCTGCCTAGAGAGCTCTTCCTTCCCCCATCTCAGTTCTAAAGTCACCTCCACGAGGGCTCTCCCCAGTCTGTTTCTCTGGGCTTCTGTAGAGGGGTCCCTGTCCCACCCACATCCTAGCATTGCTGAGGGAGAAGGGCTTCAGGGCCATTTGTTACCCTGCAGAGGGCCAGAGCAGGAAAATGGGTCAAAGAGGAGGGGGTGGGGCCACTGGCTCCAGTAAGGACAGTCTCTGGACTCTGCCACCTCCCAGACAGCCCTGGCAGCCCCACCTGGGGTCACGTAGGTCACTTCCTGCCTCTCTCTCCACACTCTGTCTTCCCACTCAGGACTGTTGGGCCCAGAGGTACCGGCTTCCTGCTGGGCTGTGTCACTTGGAGGAAGGGACAGAGAGTAAAGCCCAGCCGCTGCTGAACCCAAGAGCTATCCTCACCTGCCCCGCAGCCTGGGCCCTGAGGCCGCCCTAAAGCTACCAAGTGGCCAGGATACAGCCCCTGGGCCTTGGCCAAGGATGGAGACCCGGCCCCCCTGCCAGCAGGGGAGGTGCCTGCCTGCCTGGTCCCTATGCAGCCCGTCCTTCTGCCTCTGCCCTGCAAGGGCTTGTGTCCCTCTTGTGCTTGGAGATAGTTCTCCACCGGGGAGGCTCGGGGAGGCCTGGGGAGGCCAGGCAGAGGTGCACGGCAGCCGGGCCGACGGCCAGTACTGTCCCGATGCTGTGAGCTCCCTGTGCCGAGGTTGTGCAAGCACCTGCAGCTGCAGCCTTGGGGTGGGGGACTGCTGCCGGACTTCGGGTGCCCCAGGCATGGGTGGGGGAGCTACTGCTGGACTGTGGGTGTCCCTAGCATGTGCGCAGAAGCCCATGCGTCAGGCACCTTCTCACCCAAGACTGCCTTTCCCATCAGGTCAGGGTGGCCTGTGCAAAGCAGGCTGAGACCGTGGAGACGGGCAGACATGATTCCTCACCTCCAGGAGGCCATGGGCAGGGCCCGTGCTGACTCGCCGGTCCCCGCAGGCTGCGACCAAGGGTGAGAAGGCTTCCTGGGGAGTTGGGGTGTCAGCAGGGTCCTTAGAAGGTGCACAGGGGGCCTGAGAGCTCCCAGGCAGGAGGGCTGTAGGAGTGGGCCTGGGGGCTGGACGACCATGGCCCAGGTTCGGCACAGGAGAGACCCTCCTGCTGGGGGACAGTGAGGGATGTGTGGGGTTTGGGAGAGCCCAGGCTTTCCGGGCCAGCAGTGGGTGTCCCCACACCGACCAGGTGTGCCCCCAGATGTTGGGGACCCAGAGAGTTCTGGGGGTCCTCAGGTCCTCTATCCCCAGGCCCCCAAGCCAGCCTCTAGCCAACCAAGCAGGAGAAAGGCAGGAGGTGGAATGCCACGTGACAGGTAGCAAATCGGCTCTCCTCTTAGGAGAATAACCCAATTATTAGACAGTGTTTTTCCAACACTCACAACATCTGTCCTTGCGTCTAACTTACGGAATAGCCAATTAGTAATGGCGGTCTCTGCCTTTGTGAAGAGGGCCCCACAGGGTAGGGGCTCTGATTGGCAGCAATGGCACAGATCGTCATGGTGACGCCGGCAGCTCCATGGTGGGCCAGCCCCTGGCCAGCAGGGCTCCAGGGCTGGTGTCCCTCCCCAGGAAGTGGCAGGGCCAGCCCATCAGCTCTCTGCTCCCGTTTGGGCAGGTGGCCAAGGGGGAGCCCCGGGCTCCCCCCTGGGTCCAGCCCTGAAGCCTCTCCTTCTCCTCTCTGTCCGGGAGCAGGGGGCTGTCCCTGGAGGTGTGTGAGCCGCCTGTGGTCGGGATGTGGCCTGAACGATGGTGGGTCCCGTCCACTGTGTGACTCTGTGTCCCCATGCCAGGTGGCAGGAAGAGCCAGCTAGAGGGCAGGGTCACAGGATGGCAGGACCCCACTGAGGGCAGTGGCCCGTGGCTGTAAAGAATGGCACTCTGCAGCTGCTCTTCTCAGGACGGGCTGCTTATCTGAAGAATTGCCCTGAGCCCCGGACCGTGTCCCTGTCAGCCCTGGACCTCTACTTTAGGGATCGCTGCTCAGGACAGTGCCACCCTAAAGTGGCTTTCCCGCCCCAACGGGCAAACTCCCACTTGGCCGTCAAGACCCTGGCAAACGTCCACCTTCCTGATGCGCGGATGGGCTCAGGCCCCGCCCACCACTCGCCCCCTGGGGCTGCCCCCGGCCCGACCCACCTGTCCCGCCCGGCCCGGGTCCCGCAAGAGTACACGTGGCTCCCGGGGCTGCAGGGGAGGTGCTCCCGAAAGGTCAGCCGGGGTTGGGCTGGGAGGTGCGGCTCATGGATGACCAAACTTGCTGGCCCCATGCCCCCGGGCAGTGCCAGCAGCCGCCGGAAGCTCCCGGGGTCCGTCTGCTCCACCCCCCCACGCCTGTGTTTCCCCCGGGCCACCCCCATGTTCGGGTAATTTCCAGTTTCCACCCTGACTGATGGCCGCTCCTGTCTCGTCTCAGAGGAGCTGTTTCCTCTGGCCCAGCTGGATAAACAGGGCCAGCCCTGATAGGCCGGAGGAAGGGCAGGAGGAGGCGGGCGGTGCGGCCAGGAAGCCAGGGAGGGGCCAAACTGGAAACACGAGGTGCTGGGCCGGGGGGTCCGCCAGGGCCCGTGTCCGGGAACCCCCCAGCGGGAGGCTCCCCAGGGTGGAGACGGCAGCCCTCACCCCCCCTCCCTGCTCAGACTGCCGGCACCCGGGGTGGGGCTCCAGCCTGCCCAGCCCACTGCCCCGGCCCCACGCCCTCGGCGGGCGGCAGTGCCCATCCGCTGCCTGTCACACGGCGGCTGTAAGCCCCTGCCTCTCCTCTGGTCCTGGCCCTGCGCAAACACCCTGGGCAGCCCTGGTCACGGCCCCATTTCAGAGATGAGCAGACTGAGGGCCGCGGGGGCACTCCCGTCCTCCAGGGCCCCAGGACAAGCCCCCAGGCCCACCCCGTCCCAGCCCCCACAGCCCTGCCCGGCCTGGTACCCCCGTTTGCCCGTTGGCGTCATTCCGCGCCCCACCCTCCTCCCTGCCTCGCCCTCCTCCTCTCAGACGCTCCCCCATTTTCGCGCATGCTGGCGACACTCGGTACCCTGGGTGGGGGCTGTGCCAGGCTGCCAGGGCCCCTGGGGGACGCGGGTCTCGATTTTCCAGAGACTCGGCCTCTGGCCCGTCTGCACCCCTGGACCTCCTGGGGGCCGCCCCTCCGCGTGGCCTCCCCCAGCCCATCCCACCCCCCTCTCCCTGCTGGTGCTTCTGCCACCTCCCCGCTAAGTCCCCCTCACCCCCGTCATCTCTGCGGGGCCGGGCGCGCAGCCTCGGCCCATCAGGAACACCAACGTGGCCCAGAGCTGAGGGCCGAGCCCTGCCCACAGCTCCACCATGTCGAGAACCCCCGGGTGGTCTCTACCAACGCCCTGAAGCTGGTGTGAAGAGATGGCCCGGCCTCCTCCCAGCCGCCCACGCCCCAGCGCCCGCCCCGAGCCAGCGGGGCAGGTCAGAAGCCCCTGCTCTGCTTCTGGGAGGTGCACACAAATGACTAATTAAGGCCCATCCCCAGATGACAAAACCAGGAGTGAGGCTGGCAGAGTGCTGGCGGCTGTGCCCGCGCGGGGTGGTCCCTCACCCTGCTGGTGCCCGGGAGCTCACCCCCTGCCTCCCCCTGGCACTCAGAGACCCCTCCTCCTGTCCAGACCCTGGGCCCCTCCTCTGGTCCATAACCAAACCTGGGGCCCTGAGGAGTTGCGCTGGGGGCCGGGGTGTGGGGCAGGGGAGGCCTCTCTGGGGAGGGGATATGTGAGCTGGGACCCGCGGGACCCACGGAGCAGGGAGTGGGTGCCTGGCCAGGAGATCAGGAACTGGTGACTTGGTGAGAGAGCACGAGAGACAGAGCAGAGCCCCGGGCCTAACACACGCCAACCACGGCACACGCCTGCGACACTCAGGGCCAGACCGCTGCGAGTGAGACCCTGAGGGGCTCTAACCTGCATCGTCAGGGGACAATGACGCCTGAGTGGAGGTTCCAGCCGAAGCCGGATGGGCGGGAGGAACGGAACTGCAGAGCAGGGGGCGGCGGCAGGGACGGGCTTGTCCGGGCAGGCAGGTGCAAGGGATCCGGTCCTGGTGAGGCTCGGGGTGCCACAGTGACCTCGGCACCGCAAGACCCCAAAGCACAGGCTCCCAGAGCCCTGGGCGCCCTCACCCCCGGCTGCTGGGGCCACAAGGCCGGTGGCATCAGGCGTTGGCAAAGCCGCAGTTAGGTGCCTGTATCTGGAGATGGGGATCTTTGAAGAGGTGATTAAGTTAAAATGAGGTCATTGGGGTGGGCCCTAATCCAGTATGACTGTGTCCTTGTAAGAAGGGTGAATCTGGAAACAGACACAGGGAGAAGCCAAGTGAAGATGGAAGCAGAGACTGGAGTGACGTGTCCACAAGCCCAGGGACCCCAGAGACGCCGCCAGCGCTAAGAGCCGGGAGAGATGCGCGGAACAGACTCTCCCTCGGGGCCTCCAGGAGGACCAGCCCCGCGACACCTTGACTACGGGCCTCCAGCCTCCGGAACCATGAGAGAACAGCTTCTGTGTGTAAGCCTGCCGGCCTGTGGTCCTTTGTTGGGGCCGCTCGAGAGACTGATCCGCCAGGGAAGGGTCTCTGAGGAGGGCCCCCTGCCCCGTTTCAGTCTCTGGATCTGGACCGTGGCGCTCCTTTGCCCTCAGCTCAGAGCACAGCTGTGCTCGGCAGGATGACAAGTCTGCCGTTTGGAGCCGGAAGTCTGATGTGACGTTGCGTGCTTGCAGATTAGTGTCAGTCTTTGTACAGGGCACACGCAGGAGGGCATCTGTTCCAGGGCCTGGGAGGCAGAGAGCCCGAGGAGCTGGGGGCTCAGAGGTTCTGCCCTGGTTCTGGTCCCGGGTCTGCAGGACCCTGCCGGCAGCTCCCTTGCCCCACGTGGCTCTCCCAGCCGAGTGCTGACCGGCCCAGGTCTCGCAGGGTTGGACCCTGTACGTCCTGCAGCCTCGGCCCCCGGACAGCCTAGCCTCCACCCGCCCACCTTCCTGGCCCCGTGGGCCGAGCTGGGGCTGGCCATTGGCCGGGGGGTGGGGGTGATGAAGCACAGCCTGCCTGCAGGGCTCACCGTCTGGCCAGCAAACTGACCACTGGGCCACAGCCACGGGAAGGCCGACAGATGGGGCTCCTGGGGGCGCAGGAGGTTCCGGAAACCCCAGCTTTGGCTTCCTTGTTAGCGGCACCTGACAGTACACGAAATTGCTTCTCCCTGGTGCTGCTGGAGTGTTTCTGGAGAGCTGGGAAGGCTTAATTGACTGCATATTTAATGTCAGAGTTATTGAAATTCTGGCCCATTCGCCTGCTGTAATGTAATAATATGAACACTTGCTGTGTGCTGGCTGGCCCTGTCCTAATGTTTAGCGCACATACCTTCACACCAAGCTCACGCGGGCGGGGCTACTTCCCTCATTTTACAGACGCGTGAACGGAAGCCCAGAGCGGTTAAGGGCCGTGCCTGACGCCACACAGCTGGCATGAGGCAGAGGCGGGGTTTGAGCCTGGGTGTCTGAGCCTGTGCCGTTAAGCAGTGCTTACCCTCGGCCTGACCCTGGGCCAGCCCGCCGGGCAGGGCGCCAGCTCTCAACTGGGACAGTCTCGGGAGAGGGAGGCAGGGAGTGAGGCTAGGATGCCTGTGGGTCACCAGCCCCCCGACCCAGCGACCTGCCACCGTCTGCCCGCACAGGGCTCCTCTGTTTGCCACACAGAAACCAGAAGCAGCTTCGTAGGAGACAAATCTCCAAAGCGGAGCGACCCGCCCCGGTGGCTGAAGCTCCCCTGGGGCTACAGGCGTGAGCGCTCGAGGGACAGGCTGACCCTGGGGCTACAGGCGTGAGCGCTCGAGGAACAGGCTGACCCTGGAGCTACAGGCGTGAGCGCTCGAGGAACAGGCTGAAAGCAGCAGGGCCCCGAGCGGCGCGCACACCACGGCCGAGGCGCAGCCACGCTCGCCCCCTGGCCGGGCGCCTGCAGGCACCCCGCGCGGGTACCATGTGCGCACGCGTGCTCCGGGCACATCCGCAGGCACGCACACATGAGCGCGCCCGCACCAGCAGACCCTCAGGCCATGTCCCCCGGGGTGGGGGGGAGGAGCGACGCTTTGAACTGTATGGCGACATCCACAGTGAGGCCTGAGTGTTCGGTCCGGGCGTCAGGCCGCCCTGGAGAGAGCACGGGCCCTGGGCCCCGCGGCGGGCTCAGACCTCGGCCCCTCCCGTGGTACTCGAAGTAGGAATAGTAGTGGGTAGTAGTAACAGCAGTGGTGGCATCGGTGGCGGTGGTCTCTCCCCCACCCGGTAGTAACATCTGCGGCGGTGGTCCTCCACCCCCGCCCCCCCGTAGTGACGTCAGTGGCGGTGGTCCTGTCGCCCTGCAGATGCGGCTGTCGTGGGTCTGCCTCCGCGGCTCCTCGTGGCCTGGCAGGGTCTCAGGACGCACCTCTGCTCCCCGCTCCTTCCATAGCGTGTCTCCCACCCCCAGCCCTTCCTCCCAGGAGTGCCACGATCTCTCGGTCCTGCCAATGGCCTTCAGCGTCTCTTCCCGCTTGCGTGGCACCTGTGCAGCCACCACAGGGTCCCCACCCAGGGAGGCACCCCCTCCAGGCCTGCAGGCGCTGAGCAGGGCCGGGGGGACCTCGGTCCACCAAGCACGCAGGGCTCTTCATGTCGCAATCAGCACTGGAGGGCGGCCCATTAAGGGCAGACAGTAAATATTCTGCATTTAAACGCAGTCGCTGTAAAGACCAGAGCCGGCCAGTCCCAGCCGTCACACCCGCTCAGGCGCTGGGTCAGCTGTTAAAAGCGAAAGGTCACTGTCGCCTCTTGGTTGCGTTGTAATCGGATTCAGCCTCTTCCAGCTCCCAGCCAGCGCCCGGCCAGGCCTGGGCGCCTCATTAATGCGAACGGAGGAGGGAGATGACCTCATTTACATTGAATTGTCTTGTTTATCTGCCGCGGCTCTGTGGTTGTTTTAATAAAGGGCGCAGGCAGAGAAAGGCTACATTTGCATCCTGGAAGGGAAGTCTGACAAGGTCTCCTGCTGTTGACATTTATTGTTTGCAAATGAGATAATCCAATAAGGAGAGAGCCAGCTCCTCGCCCAAGCCCTCCCCGCCCTGCACTCCTCCCGGCCAGGAGGGGCTGGGGAGGATCCGGCCACGTGAGGGGTGATGCGCCTCGATCCCGCTCACTCCTGGGACACCTGCCAGAGCAGCGGCCCCAGAGTCAGGGGCAGGTGGGTGAGAGCCTCTCACAGCCACCACGTACAAGCACCTGTTAGGCCCAACCACCTGAAAGCTAGAATTCGCATCCCCATTTTGCCAAAGAGAAAGCTGAGGCTCAGAGAGGTCAAATTGCTTGCCCAAGGCCACACAGCCGCTAGGAAGGCGCCCAGCACTTTCTGAGCTCTATACTTTGTTGTTTGGCCTAAAGGACCTCCGTGACCACGGCACCTGTGCTAATTCACAACGTTTTTTTAAAACTTATTGTGAGCATGAAGTTCCCATCTATCCTGTTTCTACCCACCTCTGGGGTCCCAGTTCTGAACTTCGAAGGAACCTTCTAAGAAATCCCTAGAGCTGCACAGCTGTACTTTCCAGACCCAAATTAAGATCCTGGCAGAGGATTCTTTTCTACATCGTAATCTGACTCCTGAAAAGTGTTGTAGAAGATTGCCATGTCGGGGAAACGACACATCTCATGGGTAGCTTTATTTGAAAGGAATACGATTATTAGCTCTCTGGGGCCAGGGGCCTCCTCTGAGCTGCCACAGCCCACCCCACGCCCACCCCACGCCCACCCCCAAACTACCCTCTGTCACAGCCCAGGATGCTGCAGACGCTGGTCAGGAAACGTCAGGATCCAAATAAATGTTGGATGGATGGATGGATGGATGGATGGATGGATGGACGGATGGATGGACGGATGGATGGACGGATGGATGGATGGATGGATGGGTGGATGGATGGATGGATGGACGGATGGAAGGATGGATGGGTGGGTGGATGGATGGATGGGTGGATGGATGGATGGATGGACAGATGGAAGGATGGATGGACGGATGGATGGGTGGGTGGGTGGGTGGATGGATGGATGGGTGGGTGGACGGATGGATGGATGGATGGAAGGAAGGGTGGGTGGGAGGGTGGGTAGACGGGTGGGCAAAGATCCTCAGTGCTGGCGTCATCCTCAGTCAGGGGCCGCTCTGCCTGAGTGGACCTTGGTTGCAGCAGCCATGAAGCATGAACCCCCTTGCCCCCATATGGCCCACGGGCTGTGGGCAAGCCCCACTGGCACCCCTTTCCCATGCACCAGAGCAAGCTGGTTCAGGCCTCGCATCCCTGAGCCGATGGCACGGGAGGGGCCGTCGTGACGGGCCCGGGGCATCACCAGGGTGCACGGATGCTGGAGGTCAACCCTGTGCCGTCCACATCGGCCACGCTTTGGGGTCTGAAATGGTGTGATCCATCATTCTGTGTATAACCCAATGTCCCAACCTCTCCAGCCTGTGGACCACACTGTCCTTCAGTCCCCAGGTCAAACATCGTGCCCCACACTCCCGCCCCCCCGGGTGTCCAGGTGTTGGGACGCTCATGCAGGTGGGGAACAAGGCCTGGGCCTGGGGGCTGGGCTCACTGGCTTCTGAGACCATGTGGGAAGCCCCGGGCTCCTGCACCACAGGCACTGTGGTCTTCACGCGGATCCCACCACCCCCAAGCTTGGACACGGCCCCAGCTTAAGTCCCCAAAGCTCAGCGAAGTCCAGGCCAGGGTGAGCACTTAGAGTGATCTGCAGAAGTTTCTGGAAAGCGTGGAGTTACCAGCAGGAGGAAAACCAGATGTGGGGGGAGCGGGAGAAGGTTACTGGAGGTCACGTCCCCTACGGCCACTTCTCTCCTCCCTGGGCCTGGTGCCTGTGGCCTCCGGGGCTGTGACCTGCCTGCTGCTGCCTCTGGGTAGGCCTGGATGGAGGGAAAAATCCCAGGCCCCGTGACTTGCAGTTTCCCCAAACAAAGCGCTGAAAGGGCTTGTCCCCGCCCTTGCCTTCAAGGGCCGCCCCCTGGACACTGGCACCTGCCATCACTGGACCCTGGACCTTCATCCCAGGCCTGAGAAATGGGCACCTTCCACCCGCCAGGGTGAGGCCGAGGAGAAACAGCCAGCCAGCACCGTTCTGGAAAGTTCCAAAGGCCGAGCAAATGCCAAGGCCGGGGGTGAGGTCCTCCCCGCTGCCCCCACCCACTCGAGGCAGGACACAATGGCGCCACGTCTCGGCTGCAAGGGTCTGCTTCCCCGGGGAGGAGGGGCGGTGAGCCAATCCACCCACAGCCAGGGATCAGTCATCGGCAAACGAGATTAAATGCGCTTGAAATGGAATTAAAATGACGTCAAGCAGCAGATCATCATTTTCTTAACGGGGCTCGATGAGCTGCTTCCTGCTTTAACCCTCCACTGGCCATGTTTCAACCCCCAAACGTGAACCGCCCAGGAGCCAGGCCGCCACGACCCCTCTGTGCTCCTGCCCCAGCCCAGGGACCGCCAAGGGACGACTGCTTAGGTCATCCCCGCAGACACCCTCCCTGGTCGTTGAACCTTTAAATAGCAGGTGGATTCTCGGGCCTCGAGGTTCCCTGGCAGGACCTGCAGCCACGGGGTCAGCCCTCGGAAGGAACTCGGGCAGGACGGGAGGAAGGAAGGGAGCTGGACAGGTGGCTGGGGGGCTCTCCCTGGCTCCTTCCTGTATTCATTCATTCATTTAGTCCAGACTCTTCTCCGTTAGACCACCCCTGCCTGGCCACCCGAGGACCAGCAGGCCCCCGACCCCAGCCCACCGTCTGTCTGCAGCCTGCGGTCCGGAGAATTCATCCCCACGGATGCCTACTCTCCACCTTAGAAAAGAAGAGAAGATGAACAATGCTAGACCCGGGGTCCCAGGGAGGCCACAGGCAAGTGGACACCAGCTCTAGGAATGACCACCTCTCCCGGGGGTGGACCACACAGATGCCCCCACTTCTCCAAGCCCACCGGGAGGTCAGGAGCTCCGTTAGAAACCAGATGCAGCGAGCCCCGGCCTGGCCCACCCTGGCCACGTACGCGGGCCACGAGCACGGTCAGGAAGGACCCCACCAATGCCTAGCCGGGGCCCCTGCCTGCCTCCTGACCGTCCACCGGGATGTCTGTGTAAACCACATGGCTGGCCTGTCTCGTAGTGGAAGAAGGCTGCCCCCGGAAGCTCGCGTCTCCTGGCCAGGCCCTGATTGTTAGAACAGCCAGGACAACCCGCGAAGTCGCAGGAAGTCTTTCTTAATAATCTGCTTCTGGCCCTGATCGTTATTTCTCATTTTCGCTGAAACAATCGCTTGTCGGACAGCGCGCTCGGTGATCTGCCAATTCATCACGTGGGGCTGCGGCGGCGGAGGCCTGGCCCTGAGCTCGCGCCGTCAATAGCTGTAAATGGTGAGATGTATGAGACAAGCCAGGACGGCGTCCTGCTGGGGCGCGGTCACCACCGAGCTGCCCGGACAGGGAGGCACCACCCCTCAGGGCTTGGCCCGGCCGCAGGCTTCGTCTGCTCGTGACCTTGCCGCATCGGCCCTGCATCGTTCGCCGGCTGAGCCCGGCTCTGCCCGGTTCTGGGGCTCCAGAAATGATCACAGGAGCCTGAGAAGGACCCCTCTGTGTGCCCCTCACCACATGCCCACCAGCGGCAGGCTCTCTGCTCGCCCCCCTCCCTAGGCGGGGCTCCTCCCCCCGTCCCAGAGCAGCCTGGGAGCCGTAAGCCCTCCCCAGCTCGGGGTGGGAGTCGGGCCCTCCCAGGCCCATCTCAGACCAGCTTTCCTCCTCAACACAGCCCTTCTGTTCTACGGAGAGCCTCTCCCGGACGTTTGCTTGGATGACCTCCAAAGAGCTGCCCCCGGCCTGTGGCCCCACCCCGGCCCCCTCGGGGCGTGCGCTCCGCTGACCCGTGTCTCTCACTCACAGTATCCAGTTGGGATACTGAGCCCGTCTCCACCCGTGGCAGGCCTGGGCAGTGTGGGGGTGAGAGGTCCGAGACGCCCACCCTGCCCACCCTGGCTCGTGGGATCCCAGGAGTCGAGGTAATGATATCCAGTCTCTTTCCATAAGGCAAACGAAAAAGGACACAGAACATTTTGAAACCGGAAGCCAAACATTTATTAAATGCTTCAGAATCCGTCAAGAACCACAGATGCTGCGTCGAACAAAAGCCCATTTTCAGGAAGAGATGGCAAGTCATAGCGAGAGGCCGCGAGAACGGCAGACGTTGCTCCTGGGCCCCAAACATCTGACACCCCAGCTCCCAGCGCACCCTCTTCCCGTCTCTGCCTGCCAGCCCCCTCCCAGCCCCAAGCACAGACCCCTCCCAGAGCGGGTCTGAGGAAGCCAGAGAAGGGACTTCTCTAGTTCAGTCAATGTCTGTTGACGCTGCACACGCGCTGCGCACGGCCGACTCCAACAGGGTGTGGGGTGCGTCAGCCACTCAGGCCACCTGCCCCCAAGACGCAGAGAGCCGGGCTCGCCCCTTGAGGGCCCCGAGCTGGCCCAGGGCATCGAGCCGCAGGACAACAACGTGGCACCCAGGCCATGCAAGTACCCAGCTAGGAGCTCCCCATCCTGGGACCTCTGGGAAGGGGCGTGGCCACACCAGGGCTCTTGCAGCTGGGGGACAAGAGATGCCAGACCGGAAATCCCCCCGCCAGAGCCTCCTCCAGCATCCCTGGGACATCCCGGCCCATCAGGAAGACTCTCCACAGAGTGGGTTGGCTGGGGCAGCACCCGATTTGCCCCGTGGGGTGAGCACCCCCTTCGAGGGGCAGAGAAGACTCCAGAAGCACTGCGGCCTCTGGATGCAGAGGACAGAGAGGTTGTGGGAAGGGCGAGGCTGCAGAGGGCGGCTGGGCGCTCCCCTCGGGCTCGGGAACCCCCAGACCCCTCCCCTCCCTCACACCCTTTGTCCTGTTCCTTCCTGCCCACTCCTGCCCCAGGACCCATCACCCAGAGGATCCCCAAAGACCCCAGGCCCAGCAGCGGGAGCCCCCCTGCCCCCGCGGTGGAGAGGGAACAGCTGTGTGACTTGCACTGTAACACTGTCTAGTCCCTGACCCGCACTGGGATGTCCAGGGCAGGGCCTGGGACGGGGCAGGCTCGCAACGTGCCAGTGAAGCCCTGAGCCTTACTCCCTCCAGGTTCATCCCAGGTCAGGCAGGTGCTGCCCGTCCCCCGCCAGCCGGGCTCTGTAGACAAGAAGGGAGGTGCCGACAGGAGGATGCTACACGGACGGAGGCCGCGGGACATCTGTCACCACCCGGCCTGCTCCAGTCGCCCGAGGGGTCCTGCGGGGAGGCCTGGGGGGGCGGGAGGACCGTGGGCTGCGGAGGGGGCTGGCGGCTGGGCCCCCCGCACAGCCCGCCTGTGTAAGGAAGCCGAGCTCGGCGGGAGCTGTGCGTAAAGGCTGCGGGTAAACACCAATTATCGGTAAGTAAAACAGCTCGGCTATTAAGGAGACGCAGGAGGCTGGGCGCCGTTCAGGAAAGAAGTGATGTCTGTGCAGGCAGAGTGGTCCGTGGGCAGCCGCGGGCACTCCGACCACCCTGGGCAGAAGGCGCCGCGGGGCTGCCCCCGGGACCACTTCAAAGAGGTGGGAGGCTGGGCTCCCAGGGCCCCCCGGCACACCCCTTAATTATCTGGTGATGGAAAGAGGGGTGGGCTTGCAGGAGCCCCACAGTGTGGCCACACAGCTGCCCCCAGAGAGGGAGGGCCGAGGCCCGGGCTTCTGCAGGCTCTACGGATCCCTGGGTGCCGTCTGCAGGGCCCTCACCGCTGTGGCCCCTGCTGTCCCCCCGCCCTCTGGCTGTTCCCCGCCTGTGCCGCAGGTCCGCCTCTCAGGGAGGCCCGGCAGCCCCTCCCGTGACCCTCCAGAGCCCCAGCCTCCCCCTCATGCGGACGGTCACCCAGATGCCCCCCAGAATGCCAGACTCAACCTGGGGGACGCCAGGTCCCACTGTGGTCCCAGGGCCACCTCCTCCTGGGCGCCCTGTACCTGCTCACCCCCCACACACCCCCACTGCCAGACAGAGCAGAGCCCACACACTGTGCTAGGGGCCGGGACTCGATGAGGAAAAACGGGCATCGGGGCAGAAAGATGGGCAGAAAGCTCAGCGCAGCAATTCGCAAAAGAACAAAGGACCACAGGGCGTGGAAAACTCCCGACAGCAAGAAGCGCCACTCACCGCGCTGGCGGCAAAGGCGGCAAAGGCGGGGGCGCTGCGCTGGCTGCTGCCCAGGCGGCGGCCGCTCTGGGGGCACGTGTGTGCCGTTGGGCCTTCCGGTGCTATTTCAGAGGATGAACGTGGGGGCAGTTCTCAGACAGGGCTTCCAGGAGGCATCATCCAGCCACTTAGCCGACATCTCAGAAAAACTGCTGTCCTCGTGCTGGGTGCATACGGGGGCCAGAGCCTCTGGGACCTGCCTTCCAGGGGGGAGCGTGGAAGCAAAGGAGCAATTCCAGGTGGTGGGAAATGCTATGAAGAAGAAAACGGGGCTGGAGGAATAGGACTTGACTGGAGTGGGGCAGGACCAGGGGTGCGTCTGCACAGGCCAGGGGCAGGAAGATGCTCTGATCTAGTGATAGCCAACCAGAGACCCCAGCAAAGTGATGGATCAATTAGGACAACGTTGCGGGGGGGACACTCCGGTCAGAATTCCTGGGACGTGCGAAGGTCCTGAGGAAAGAATGGGCTTGGGGTGTCTAGGAAAACAGTGCCAGGAGGAGGTGGCTGAGGGCTGATGAGGGGACAGGCTGGGACATGTGCTTGGGGAGGTGGCAGAGGACGGCCGTCACCGCTGGACAGACCTGGAGGGAACTTGAACGGCCACCCGTGGATGGGCGGTCACATTAGGGGAGCAGCCATATAACAGAACCCTAAACAAGCTTTAGACGTTGTTTGGGGCAGGTATTTGTTCACAATGAGAGATCTTCAAGATTTGAAAAGCAGTGTGCGGAACGTGATCTAAATGATGTGAACACGTGCACAGAAAACACCCCAACACCTTTGCCACCAAGTGTTCACGGTGGACGTCTCTGGGACACGACGCTAAAGGGTGACTCTTCTCCTTGTGCTTGCCTGGACTTTTCAAACTTTATGAAATTCATGTGTATCACAGGGCATCTGGGAGGACCCCCCAGTTCTCAGAAGCGCTGCGGCAGGCACGTCTGCCCACACACAAGAACCCTGTTGCGGTGCACCCGGGGGGCTCCCGGGTGCAGGAGTGGCTGGTGGCCCCCAGGCGCCCGGAAGCAGCTCTGGGCTGGCACTCTGGGCCTCCACTCCCGACCTGGGGCCCAGGGCCTCTGCTCCCTCACCTTCACACGGGAGGGATGAATGAACAAAAGTGCCGTGTGCTGTTGTCAAGAGCAGAAGAATTCCCACGTGTGAAGTCTCGTGACGAGCCCTGGAAGGTGCGCCTTTGGTCTGATGCCAATGCCATGATTCCCGCCTCACGGACGAGACCCACGACAGGAACTGCCCAGGCACTCCCGGGAAGGCAGAGACAGATGGTCCTCTGCTCACCGCACCCCGCTGCCTTTTCTCGCCGTTGACAAAATAAAATAAAAACGACTTGAATGCAGGTAGAGAGGGCAGCGCCCGCCTTGCTAGGGGTGGAGCCAGGCTGGTCCGGCCAGTCCTTGTCTTGCTTGGCCAGTGAGATGTGAAAGGGGTCTTCTGGGCCTGCGGGAAAGGCCTCCCCTCCTTCCTGCTCGGGGGGCCACCATGGGCCAAGGGGCATCTTGGACCAAAAGGCAGCGAGCCTGGACCACCCATGGGCTAAGGACGGCAGGGCTGAGTCTCCTGGCCACCCCGGGCCACCTGCTCCCAGACTTCACGTCCAGAACTCACCTTCATCCCCGAAGCCCCTGTTGCCGGGCGCTCTTGCCGGCCCCTTGCCCGGGGCCCCAGGCCCACACGGGCAGGGCCGCGCAGGGGGACTGGGCCACACCAGAGCTCCGCTGGCACACGCCACACTCCCCAGGGTGGCGGCCTCCCCAGTCCTTGCATCCCAGTGGGCCCCGCCCCATCTCCTGCCGCGAGCCGGGCCTGGCGGGGCAGGAGGCAGAGGACTCCCGACACGTCCCGGCCCTGGACCAACAGGGAAGCCAAAAATGACAGCCGGTGCCTTGGAGGATGGAGGCCTTCCCCAGCCTGGGGGCCGAGAGGTGGCCCAAGGGAGCCAGCCAGCCAGTGCCGCCAGCGCGGCCCCGAGGCTGCGTCACAGTTTCCTTATCCCCAACCTCCCATATAATCTGCTCCAGTTTAGTTCTTCTTTTATGCAAATGATTTGTGAATAAATATATATCATGGTAATCAAACTGCACCGACAGAGCAGTCCCTTGTCCCCCGTCCTCGGTCCGAGGGGCCTCTGCAGGGCGACTGCCGTTCTCCGGCGGAGCCTCCTCTGCGCTGGCACGTGTGCGCGTGTGTGGGCGTGTGCAGCCTGGCTGTGTGCGAGCTCCACACACGGCCTCACGCCGTACGGCCTGTGCTGGTGTCTCTCATCCCATCCCAGTCACCCCGCCTTGGGCACCCCTGGGCGGAGGCTGACCGCCCAAGCGCCTGCTGCCTTCCCTCTGGCTGCACGTCCTGTCCTCAACCCCTGCCTCATTGCAGTTGGGGTGCCATTTCCAGGGGGCCCCGATGCTCTCCCTTCCCTCCATTGGCAGAAGTGAGGTCCACGGGGTGGCAGAGCCCAGGCTGGAGGGACCCAGGGCCCTGAGTCTCCACACGAAAGACAGCAGCCCCTCTACCAGGACCCATCCCACCAGCAAGGTCAAGTTCCAAGACTGGGCTTCTTGTCGAAGCAGTGATGCCTTAACTCACACAGGTCTCCCGTCTAGGGACACCTCCCCCCTCCGCCCTCCTGCCTGCCCTCTGCCCTTGACTCTCACTCATACACTTGCCACAAACCCTGAGGCTACGGCAGCCTTCCTCCAGGGCCCACCCTGTAGACCTGCCCCCGGAATTAGTCACGGCCCTCGCCCCCCGGCCTGGTCCCCAAGTGGTCTGGGGACAGACGGGGCCAGCCCTCCCCTCCAGGACCGCCTATAGTGAGGCTTTTCCAAACACCTCCCTTTCCTGTTCCCACCCTCGTCGGGTTTGGACAGTTTGGTCGAATGACGAACATCCAAGCCTCCCAGCCTGGAGACTAACGCTGTCCCCAGCGCACCCAACACAGGCCACCAGCCTGGAGAAATCAGGCCTCTTTGTGCTGAGATGGTATCAAATTACAGCTTGCAGGCTCGGCTGGCAAGGGCCCATCTCCTATTATCCCAGACAGCGCCCGCTCTCCTGGCTCGATTAAGGATGCTGTCGGCTGGCCTGTGCGGCCCAGATAAACTTCGGACGCCAGCCATGGCTCACAGGCCTGCCAAGGCCTCCGGGGCTGCAGAGTGGCCTGGGCGCCCGGGCTCCTGCCTTGGGGGAGTGGCTGGGTTCTCCTGCCTCCTGATGTGACTGGTGCCCTCACACAGTGGGCAGCCGGCAGGTGAATCAAGCCTGCGTGTGGGTGAAGCTAAGACCCAGGCATCGACTGGCCCCAGGACCACAGGATGCCTCCTCCCCTGCTGCAGCCCCGGGCTTCTCGGGAGCCCCAGGGAGACGGCAAATCAGCCCCTGGCTTTTCTCCCGTCCTTGCTTGGGGAGCTCTCTGCAGCCTGCGTCCCCCGTCCATGGGGGAGTGGCCAGGCCGGGGGCTTCTTGTGAGCAGAAGACCCAGGTCGTGCAGCCACAGGACGAATGGCCCCGGTACCAAGTTCTCTGAGCATCCACGTCCCGTCCTTAAACTGGGAGAGGTGTGGCGCGTTTGGGGCGCACGGGCCCCAGGACACAAGCTCTGTGAGCTGCAGTCTGGGGGGCAGGCCCTGGTCTTCGCTGGCACTTAGGGAGCCCGTGCTCGGAGCCAGGCAGGTGAGGTGACCAGCTCACTGTACCCTCCCCGTGGCCCATCAAAGCTGTGGCCATTGTGACCCATTCCGCAGGTGCAGAAACTGAGAAACAGAGAGATAAAGGCCTGCAGCCAATAGAGGAAGAGCCAGGACCAAGCCAGCATCCGGTTCCGGAGGGTGAGGCCCATAATTTTGATGCTAAAGTGACTTTCCCAAAGGTGCCCACCTGAACCCTGAGCCACGTTCCGCCAGGACCCACGCCAAGGGGCCACTCTCGGCCCCTCGGTGGCCGGCACACAGGCCGCGCACAGCTCCAGAGGGCGACCAGGGCCAACACGGGCAAACGCAGGCTCTCCCACCTCGGCTCCCCTTTTCCATGAGGTCTCCCCCGGCTGGGACAGGGCACCGAGCACAGAGCTGCACACACTAGGGGCATAGCGAGGGCGCAGCAAATGCCAACAAGGCCAGGCCTCCAGCCAGTGGGGAGAAGGCCCCTCCCCTTGCTGGGTAGGCCCCGCCCCACCCCGCCCACGTGGGGATCCTGCCACCGTCCCAGCCCCGCAGGCAGGCCCACTGCAGCCTCAGAGGAGGGGGCACCTGCCCGCAGTCTGGCAAGCCCACCTGCTTACCTACATCGGGTCTCATTCCTGCCCTGCATGAGGCACCTGCCCCCACCCACCGCAAGGCCACTGCAGAGTCCTGGGGCCCCAGCACCGCCGCAGCCGGTACGGCTGCCAGCCCAGCCTCCCGGCCCCTGCCCCGCTCGTTAGGACCCTCCCCAGCCCCAGCCAGCGAGGCGGCCCAGCGAGCCGCGCACCCTGCCGAACCCCACGGAGGGCCGCACACCGCCGCTGGGCTCGCGCCTGGCGAGCCGCCCACAGACAGTGGGAGCGCACGCGGGCATCCTGCACCGGGGAAGCTGAGTGGAACAAATGAGATTGGAATTTTATGCTTTTTTATTGCGTTGCTCTGCAGATAGCTTTTGTAATTAGCTTCTAACTCACCACCTTTGGCAACACTAAATAATTCACCAGCCCCCAATCCCCCGCCCCAGCCAGGTGTGCCGAGGGCACCCCCCTCGCCAGCTCTGCCGGGAAGCCGGGCCACAGCCCCACAGTCACTGAAGCAGAGGCCAGCTGAGGGACACCAGGTAACCGGCCCTCGAGGCAAGCACACTGGCTTTCCTGCCGTCTGTGCAGCGTTCCTACCTGGGGACCACCACGGGCACGCTGAGCTACCTGGGGGAACGTCGCTCAACCTCTCTGGGCCAGGTGGAAGCACTCCTACTAGCACTACCCCTCATCACCATCCTCTCGGCGGGCAGCAGACCTCCTGACCCTCCAGCCTCAGCGCAGGCCTGGCGGCTCACCCCGACCCAGAGGCCTCTGCTGTCCGCCCCAGGACCCCGCCCTTGCTGGCTTGGCTCTGCCGGGCACCATCTGGGCCTTCTGGAAGGTCTGTGCCTGGACACCCCCTCCCCCCTCGCTCACCTGGGGCACGGGCCAGGCTCAGGGTCCAAGTCACCATGGCACCCCCGTGCCAGCACAGGGCGCACCCCCCGGCTACCAGAGTGACCACCCGCCCACGGAGACAGCCAGGTTCCAGACACTCAGGAAGGGGGTGGGGACTGAGCAGCCTTGACCCTGGTGGTGGAAAGGCCCAGGCTGTGGCTCTAGGCCTGTCCCCATCGTGGAGGGGTCATCATGTCCATCCCCCAGCGCCTGCGCAGTCCTGAGAGAAGCTCGGCCCTGGCCTGTCTGGAGAGGAGCCGTCGCCGAAGCCCACTCCTCTAACGACCCCGTCAAGGACTCCTGCCCAGATCCAATTACCGCCGGGGGTTTATAAGCCCAGCCGCTCAGCGCTCCCACTTACCAATGTGACCTCACGCCAGCTGGCTGCGCAGCTCCCCCGCCCGCCTCCCCGCCCACCCTCTTCTCTCCTGTGTGATCGCAGAAGTGCTGCTGGGGAGGGGCGGACGCCAAGGTTACCTCCAGCGCCCTTTCCAGGGACCGGGAAGCACAGGTACAAGGCCATTGCCCGGCTGCAGAACCGACACAAAGACAGATCAGGAATTTCTAGAAGTCCACTCGAAGTGCACCAAGTTCAAAATGAGCATATTCCCAGCCAGGGGCCTGGGACCTGCTCTGTGCCCAGACAAGGGCCCCCTGGTCGGCTTGGAGGGGGGCCTGGCGTGGGGAATGCACACCCACCGTCCCTCACGTGTGGTGGGGAGAGTCTGTGCCGGGCGCGGGGGGCAACAGCTCGTGGCCACCCCAGCTCACCCACACTCCTACTGCCCCCACCTCAAGGCCGACCCCACCATCCTGGGGCCACGGGCCTTGGCATCCAGCCCTGTGGTCATAGCTGACCGTTCCAGAGCGGACACATAGCCCGTGGGACGGCAGGAAGAGTTAAGTCCCGGCCTCCAGCAGGGAGGTAAGGCTAGGTGGGGCCCCCAAGGCACTGCCACCCTTTCAGAGCCCCCAGGAGGTTGTGTTGGGTAGAGCTGGGGGTCCTTCCTGAGAGCAGGTGTCTCAGAGGGGCAGCTCTGGAGGGAGAGGGCTTCTCCAGGAACCAAAGGCAGCGGCTGAAAACCCTGCCAGATGCCCGGGTGCCAGCCGACCTCCGCTCCCCTGTAGGCATCGCCCCACCAGCCCCTGACCCTCACGCTGGCCGCCTACACACTGGACCCCTTCCTGCGGAGAAGGGACCAGGGCCCCCAGGCCTGAGACCACGGTCAGTGCCCTACCCTCAGACCTGTGCTGTATCCAGTTCGGGGGGGACAGAGTGACCCCCGCACAGCATGAACTGCACGGTGCCCCACTGCCACCCTCGCAGCCCCTCCCAGCCCCGAGCCCCCCCGCCACTCTTGGAAAGGCTCCTTCTCACCCCAACTGGCCTCTGCAGACCCCACAACCTGCAGCTGCCCCTCCCACCCCCAGACTTCCTCGGGCCTTCCCCGGACCCCTTGTGGTTAGAACACACAGGGCTTTCTGCAATGATCCCATTTCCTCCTTACGGCCGGATTTCCACACTAGAACGAGAGCAGGAGTTTTTCCTACCCTGTTCCTAGAGGAAGACTGGCACCTGGGTGGTCGCACAGGTGCTCAGGAAATATTGAGATGCAGGAGCAGAGCGCCTGCCGCGTGCCAGCCACAGCGCCAGCCTCGCTAGAGAAAGAGTGTGTGATTAAACTCATCTCCCAACAGCCCGCGAGGTAGCTGCAGGTACTATCCCCGCTTTCCAGATGGAGAAGTGAGGCTCAGAGAGGTTAAGTAATTCGTCCAAAGTCACAGAGCAGAGGCTCCAGGCCAGACATCTGCGTCCAGATGCTGACTCCTGCGCTGCATGCCAGCCACACCCACGGTTAATCCTCGGTGCAGACCGGAGAGATGTCGTTAATGCTCCCATTTCACAGATGAGGAAACAGGGCCTCAGAGCCCCTCTGCATCGGCCCAAGGTCGCGTGCCTCGTGTCAAGGGGGGCTCGGAGGCCCCCTCAGCTGAACCTGCCTATCTCCTACCCTGGAGTCCCCCACCCCACCACTTCTTAATCCTGGAAGGAGGGACTGCTACGGTTTGGATTTTTTCCTGAAGGCAGCCTGCCATCCACACCCCTCCCCCCACGTGACTTTTAAGAAATATCACCTAATTAACGGATCGCTGGCTCCCAGCAGTGCCAAGTTCCCTCCCGAGGCGTTTGGCCGCAGCCTGGGTGCTCTCGTATGCCGGCCGGCCCTGCCAGGCAGAAATGTCACCTCATCCCCGCTTGGCCCGGCCGCCGGGCCCCTGGCTCAGCCCACCCCCCGCCCCGCCCCCGATGCTGCGCTGGTGCCTGTCCCGTTTCACTGTAGACCCCGCCCCCACCCCCAGGCCTGTGTAGACGCGACCCCTCCCCAGGCAGCACCTCCAGGTCTCCAAGGCCAGAAATATCCATTTCTCATCTGTCTGTCTGTCTGTCTGTCTCTGTCTCTCTCCGACAAGCCAAACATCCTCACTCTCCTAATTGTTGGAGAACAGATTTTCCCCCCAAATAATTAGGCAATTTAAATCGTACAATCTTTCTCTGAGAACTATATTTAACCCTGATTTGAATGTAATTTACATATCGCAACCCCCTTAAGCAGCCCTGGAAGCCAAAACATGGATCAAATATTTTTTAAATGTCAAATGCTGCTTAATTGTGGATTGCGCTGAATTTATTCATACAGATAAGTGTTTGATCTGCTTCCTTCTCCTCCCAGAGTAACTGTCCTTAATCGATGCGATTCTCCAATTGCTCTATTAGCTGGAGGATCGAAATAATATTCAAGAAGCCCTCAAATCTGTAAAGTCTTCTGAAAGATGCAGATTCAGATTGGAACAGAAAACCCGTAACTGAAGATTTTAGAGGAATTCATTAAAGCTAAAAGAATGTGGACACCAAAAATGCCTGGGGTCTCCGGGGTCCCGGAAGGGCTGCCCACATCACCCATGCTGCCTGCGCCCAGCCCCACTCTGCCCAGCGGTGCGTCCACCCTCAGGAGTCTTCTCTGGCTCCTGCTCACCTTTCCTTTCTCCTCTGGTTTAAAATATGTCAAATGGGACAGCAAGGTGGGGATGCAGACAGTGCTTGCAGGGCTGGGGAGCAGGGTGGAGAACACAGGAGGTCCATTGTGCTTGTCAACCTGGAGGTCAGTGATGACCTCCAAGAGAAAGGTAAGGACTCAGTGTGTATCCGTCAGCTCATGCTATGTGATGTTGCAGTAACAAACATCCCCGAATCCCGGAGCCTTGTGCTGCAGAACTATTTCTTGCTCATGTCACATGCAGGCAATAGGCCAGGTCTGCTCTGCGTGCCTTCTTTCTCATGGGATCCAGGCTAAAGATGCAGGCCTTCTCTGGGTCATTCTCAGGCCGAGGGAGAGAGACTGTGGCAGAACCACCTGGCACCCTTAAAGTTTCTGCCTGGATGTGGCATGCCCCCTCTTCTATGTCTATCTGGACAAGCCTGGTGTGAATGAAGTGAGAGAGGCAACCCTCTCAGGAGGAGAGGAGTGGGCGTTGGTGATACTGGACAGCCACCCACCCCGTTGGCTGTGAACATTTGCCTCCCTCTCCTCTCACGTGACACCTGGGAGAGGACCCCAACGTCCCATTCAAAACAGCATCAGGTTCCCAATCCAGGGAGCCTTTCCTTTTCCATCACCCTCTGGACCATATCTGGAAATGCATCCTGCATCTTGCCCACAGGAGGTTGGAAGCCCTGAGACTTGCACGTCCACAGGCACTGTTAATCCAAGCTGGCTGCCCGGTCCCCTCAGCACCTCACTGGCTCCGTAGCTATTTGATTCCAGGCCACTTCCTGTGCTGGTCACCAGGCCCACAGCATTTCTGGAGACATGCCTTTCTCTCTAGACTCGCTGACGGCCACCTCAAGCTTACTGGGCTTCCTCAGGAGAGGAGGGCCCTCAATCCCTCTTCCTGCAAAGTTTCACCTGCAGAAAAGATCTGCTGGGCTGTCCCCTTAGTCTATCCCGAGACTGTAACAGAAGGCCTGGTGGTCACCCTCTCCATCTGGTCTTTGCCACCAGGCTGAGTCTAATTGGCATTTATTAGTGAAGCATTTCTAGTTTTATCTTGTACTGATCAGAGAGAAGAAGTACAGGCAGACCTCGGAGATCCTGCAGCTTCAGTCCCAGACACCCCAATAAAGCAAATATCACAGTGAAGTGAGTCACATGAAGTTTTTGGTTTACCGGTGCTTATAAATTTATATTTATGCTCTGCTGTAGTCTATTAAGTGTGCAAAAGCGTTATGTCTGAAAAGCTATGTACGCGCCTTAACTTAAAATACTTTATTGCTAAAAAAATGCTAATCATCACCTGAACCTTCAGTGAGTCACAGAGCACAGTAACAAATATAAGAATCATGAAGGAAACATTTGGACTGTTGTGAGAATTAGCAGATACGACACAGAGACACAACGTGAGCAAATGCTGTTGGACAAATGGCAGCTATAGATGCAGCTATAGATCTGACGGACGCGGGGTCACCACAACCCTTCAACTGTAGAAAACGCAGTATCTGCAAAGCTCAATAGAGCCAGGTCTGCCTATAGCCATGCTTTCAATGCTGTTTGCAAACCAGTTTCCATCTGCACCTCCTGCTTCCTTCAGCCTGAGGTTTCCAAATGTCTTTGCCTGAATCCACAGCCTCCTCTAGCTTTTGCTTTCCAAGACATCGTAGATGACAGTCTGGTCAAAGGTTCCACCGCTGCAGGACAAGAGCAGCCTTCGGCCTCGAATCACAGACCCTCACACAACCCGGCCAGCCCCGGGGCCAATGCCACACACTTTGGTTTGTGGACGGCAGCCCCCGAATGGAGGGGCCAGTCTCTCTGTTAGCCAGCCCGTGCCAGGCCATGCTGGGGTAGCAGCGACCTCAAACTCTCACGGTTAACAGAGAAGATTATTTCTCACCCCAGCTACCTGTTGGCTGCATTTTCCATACATCAAGATTCGGGCTGGAGGGCTGGCACTGACACACTGAAGGAGACAACTGTAACCCTCTATGGGGCAGGGGGGGCGCGTGGAAGAGGGGCCACTGGGGAGAATGACCCAACTCCACGGCAGACTCGCTGCTGCCCGCTGTTTTGCACAGTCTTGGCAATAGCGACTGGCCTACAACTAAGAGAGGGATCTGCTGGCGACAGGGACGCCACAGCAGCCGAGTGATGGAGTGGAACCTCGCCATAACTTCTATAGTCTCAGCCTTGCGAGAGCCTGACCTGCCCTCCTACACCACAGAGCATCGAAAGACATGAGGCAAAGGGCAGCAGGATGGCAAGGGGAAATAGACAAGTCCAAGTTTATAGCTGAGATTTGAACAGCCCTCTTCCAGTAATTGATGGACAAGCGGTCAGGAAACCAGGGAGGATACAGCCAACATGAAGACCACCAATCACCTTTCTCCAGGGACACTTTTGGAACATTCCACCCAACAACAGCAGAAGCCACACCCTCCTCACATCCACCCAGACAGAGCACATTCTGGGCGGGAAAACACACCGTAACAGATTTAAATGGATAGAAATTAGGAGTGTGGGATCAACATGTACACACCAGTATATACAAAATAGATAACCAACAAGGACCTACTGTAGAGCACAGGGAAGTCTACTCAACATTTTATAATAACCTATGAGGGAAAAGAGTCTGAAAAAGATTATATATATATATATCACTGTGCTGTACACCTGAAACTAACACAACATCGTAAATCAACTGTACTCCAATTCTTAAAAAAAGACTAGAAATCGTACAAAAGATATTCTCAGACCACAATGGAATTAAATTAGAAATAATAACAGAACAGAGAAGCTGGAAAATCCCCAAATATTTGAAAGTTAAACAACATGTGTCTAATTAACACATGGACCTAAGACGGAGTCTTGGGAGAAATTTTAAAATATTTTGGACTAAATGGAAATAAAAATGAAAATTATCAAAACTTGCAGGATACTAGGAAGGCAGTGCTCAGAGAGAAATCTATAGCGTTAACTGTATGTGTTAGAAAAGAAGAAAGATCTAAAATAAATCTGTGCTTTCATCTTAGGAAATTAGAAGTAGAAGAGCAATTTAAGACCAAAACAAGTAGAAAAAAAGAAACCAGAAAGATTAGAGCAGAAATCAACGACACTGAAAACAGGAAAGCAATAGAGAAAATCAACAAAACCAAAAGCTGGTTCTTTGAAAAGATCCAAAAAATGGATAAATCTCTAGCCAGGCTAACCAAGAAAAAAAAGATGACATGAATTGCCAATATCAGAAACGAAAGAGGCAGCATCACTTCTGGTCCATGACGTTAAAAGAGTCATAAAAGAATAGCGTGAACAGCTCTGTGTCCACAAACTTGAAACTTAAGGTGAAATGGCCCAATTCCTTAAAAGACACAAAATACCAAAACTTACACAAGGAGAAACTGGTCAACTGAATAGAACTATGTCTATTAAAGAAATTGGAACAATAATTAATAACTAAAAACCTTCAAAAAAAGAAAGCACTAGGCCCAGATGACATCACTGGTGAATTCTACCAAACATTTAAGAAATAAAAGATACCAATTCTCTACACTCTCTCACGGAAATAGAAGCAGAGGGAAGAGTTCCTAATTTACCTGTAAGGCCAGATTACCCTGATACCAAAGCAAAGACAGTAAAAGAAAACTACAAACCAATAACTCTTATGAATGTAGATGCAAAATTCATCAACAAAATACTATCAAGTTAAATCCAACAATATATCAAAATAATTATACAGCGTGACCAAGCATATTTCTACATTCAAAAATCAATCTATGTATGTACGTATAAATAAATCTATCTACCCATCTGTCTGTCTCTCTATCTCCTGGAGCTGATGAGCAAGTGTAGCAGGGTCTAAAGACACAAGGTTAATATATGAAAGTCAATTGCTTTTCTATAAATCAGCAACGTACAATTGAAATTAAGAAAACAACACCAGTTACAACATACGTCCCCCACCAAATTGAAATACTTTGCTATAAATTTGACAAAATATGTATGGGATCTATATGCTGAAAACTACAAAACTCTGAGGAAAGAGATCAAAAAAGAAGGAAATAAATGGAGAGCTATTATTCCATGTTCATGGATAGGAAGACGAGTTACTGTTAAAATGAGCTGTTGCAAATGTAATCTATCCAGTCACTGTATTCCCAATTAAGTCTCAGCAAGCTATTTGGTAGCTATCGACGAAAGCATTCTTCAACGTTTATACGGAAAGTCCAAAGGCCTAAGATACAGCACACACGGACGCACAGAGCTGGAGGACTCGCATTACCCGATTTCCAAGCTTCCTATTTAAGGCTGCAGAAATCCAGAGAGTGTGGTATAGGTGAAAGTATAGACCAAAAGAAAAAAAAACAAAAATCAACGGAACAGAAGAGAGAGCTGGATCGTAGACCCACACAAATACTGTGAACCAATCTCTGACGAACGGGCAAAGGCAATCCGACGGAGAAAGACGGTCTTGTCAACAATGGAATGCTTGGACATCATATGCAAAGTTTTTAAAAGTGAATCTAGACACAGACTGTGGACACTTTTCACAAAAATTAATTCAAATGGATCATGGACCTAAGTGTAAACCTCAAAACTATAAAGCTTCTAGAAGAAAACATAGGACCTGTGTGATCTTGAGTTTGGTGATGAGTTTTTTGTTATGACGCCAAAAGCACAATCTATGAAAGAAAAATTGATGTGAGACTTTTTAAAATTAAAAACAGAAGACACCGTCAAGAGAATGAGAAGACAAGCCATATACCAGGAAAAAATCTTTGCAAAGCACCTATCAGATAAAGGACTTAAATCCAAAATACACGAAGATCTCTTAAAACGTAACAATTCGGAAACAAACAAGCCAATTTTAAAATAAGGAAAAGTTCTGAACAAACACCTCACTAAAAGATATAAACAAATGTATACGAAAAATACTCACTGCCATTTATCATTAGGGAAATGCAAATTAAAGCAAGGAAAAACCACTGCATGCCTCCTAGAATGGCCAGATTCCCCGAAATTGACAACACCAATTGCTCTCAAGGATGTGGAGCCATTTTCATCCCTCGCTGGTGGGAATGCAAATCGGTACAGCCACGTGGAAGACAGTCTGGCGGCTTCTCCCGATGCTAAACATAATCTCACCACAGGATCCAGCAGCTGAATTGCTAGGTATTTACCCAACTGACTTGAAAACGTATGTCCACACAACGCCTGTATGCAAATGTTTATAACAGCTTTATTCAGAATTGCCAAAACCTGGAAGCAAACAAGATGTCCTTCCGCAGGGGATGGCTCAACAAATCCTGGTACATCCATACAGTGGAGTATTATTCAGGGATAAACATTAACGAGCTGTCAAGCCACAGAAAGACATGGCTGAACCTTAAGTGTATATGGCTAGGGGAGAGAAGCCAATCTGAAAAGGCTGCGTTCTGTAGGATTTCAACTCTATGATGTTCAGGAAAAGGCAAAGCCAGAGAGACAGAACAAAGAGACAGGGTCCCAGGGCAGAGGGCAGAGGGTGACCAGGTGAAGCACACAGGATTTTTTTTAATGTTGAGCCTTCTTTTAATTTATTTGTTTTTATTTTTGGCTGTGTTGGGTCTTCGTTTCTGTGCAAGGGCTTTCTCTAGTTGTGGCAAGCGGGGGCCACTCTTCATCGCGGTGCGCGGGCCTCTCACTATCGTGGCCTCTCTTGTTGCGGAGCACAGGCTCCAGAAACGCAGGCTCAGTAGTTGTGGTTCACGGGCCTAGTTGCTCCACGGCACGTGGGATCTTCCCAGACCAGGGCTCGAGCCCGTGTCCGCTGCATTAGCAGGCAGACTCTCAACCACTGCGCCACCGGGGAACCCAGCCCACGGGGTTTTGAGGGCAGCGAAAGTGTTCTGTATGAGGCCGGAATGATGGATACATGACCCTATGCATTGGTCACAGCAAACAGCTCTATGCAAATGAGTGGTCTTAATATATGTAAATGTTGAGAACTTGGGAGGCTGGGGGTTCCCGGGAAGACGTGCAGACTAGACAGAAGAGCCTAACGCTAATAAAAACGTACGAAACACCTTCACTGAAGGAGGGGAGAGGGGAAGTGCTGATCTCAGTAACTCAGAAAGGAGTGAGCCTGTGAGATCACAGACAAGAGGAGCTTCGTGTCACACTGCGCCCTGGTCAGGTGCCCCCCTGCTCCCCCCACAGGGAGGACACATGGACCTTTCTGATACTGCTATACGTATACACCGGAAACGCACGATGAGGTCCATCGGGGGCCAGGATCTACAGCTGGAGCGGGAGGTCACAGACAGCACGGGGAGCAGGCTGCGACAACCACACAGTGGTGGACTTGAGGTGAAGACACATCTGCAGGAACTCAGCTTAGCTTAACAGTGTTATGGATGGGGGATGGGCGGTTCTGTGTGCCAACCCCGTGACCACCGGTGCCCAGATTAAGCACTGTTTCTGGGTGTGTGTGAGGGTGTTACTGGATGAGATCAGCACTCGGACAGGTGGACCTGTAACACAGGTGACCCTCCCCAGTGCAAGTGACCCCCCCCCCAGTACAGGTGGGCCTCATCCATCTGCTGAAGGTCTGAATAGAACAGAAGGTGGAGGAAGGAGGGATTTGCCCTTTTGCACCCGCCTCACATTGAGCTGGTCTCGTCTCATCGCCTGTCCTCGGATGGGAGTGATGCCATCGGCGCCCCAGGTTCTCAGGCCCTCGGACTTGGGATGAATCACACCACCTGGTCCCTGGGTCCCCAGCCTGCGGACGGCAGCTCGTGGGACTTCTCGGCCTCCGTGACCGCGTGGGCCGACCCCTCATAACAAACCTCCCTGTCGGTGTCCGTCCTATTCGTCTGCGCCTCTGGGGAACCCTGACTACTAATACAGATGCTTACATAAAGAAATATAGCTAGAGACATGAGTCACGCACGTGATATGCGGGTACGTACACACGTTAGTACCCACGGGTGTTCCCTGGCTCTGCCAGCCGAGAGCGCCAAGCAGCAGCAACACCCCAGGAGCAACCGGCACGCCCAGGGCCCAGACCTTGCTTTCTACCAGGATTCTCCAGTAAGAGGAGCCAGGGCTCCCTGGAGCAATGGCTGATCCTAGGGCTGGGCCAGAGAAAATTCCAGGGAACCTGCAGCTTCTTGTCGTGCCAGCAAGTGAGAAAGTGTCAACAAACAATAAGCACGTCAAAGACAAGGGAGCCACCTGAAGGGCCCCCAGTGGCCAAGCCGGGACAATCTGAACAATGAAATAGACAGCACTGGATTATCCCACAGCATAAAGTGAATATCCGTGGGTCCATACTGATACAAGTAAGTGAACTAGATAACTGAATGCGGAAGAGACAGATCTCCCTGCAGAAGAATTCCAAATCATTTACGTAGATGCTCCGCCCTCAAGGAGGTGGAGGGGGACTCCCCAGTCCTCAGGTGTGGGCTGCAGGGTGACCTTCCCAAAAGGACAGTGTGGAAAGTGGGGGCTGAGGGAGAAGTCATATTCCAGCAGGGGAGCCAACTCAGACTCCCTCAGCCAGAGACCAAAGTCCGCATCAACTGTGATACGTCCTGTCGAGAGTCGGAACTGCTGAAATGACGTGAGGAAAGTTGGACTTATCCCTGCATTGTCCTCCTGAACCCCAGTGTGATCAGGAGAAAAACATCAGACAAATCCCGATTGAGACACCCTATAAAACACCCAACCTGTCACCTCAAAACTGTCCATGTCATCAAAAACAAGGAAAGTCCGCGGAACCGTCAGGACCGAGAGTAGCCTAAGGAGAGGTGATGAGTCAGTCAGTGTCCTGGAACAGAAAAGGACACTGGGCGACAACCAAGGAGACCTGAATGATGTGTGGACGCTACTTAGTAATAATGTATCAGTATTAGTTCACTGACTGTATGAAATATACCATCCCAATATGAGAGGTTAACAGTGGGGAACCGAGCTGGGGTATACGAGAACTCTCTGTCCTAGCTTCACAATTTTTCTGTAAATCTAATCCTGTTCTAAAAGATAAAGTTTACTTTTTAAAAAAGGCATGCATGTCATTGCATGTGAATTTCATCTCAGTAAATTTGATTTTAAAGTTTAAAACACGGGCTTCCCTGGCGGCGCAGTGGTTGAGAGCCCGCCTGTCAATGCGGGGGACGTGGGTTCGAGCCCTGGTCCGGGAAGATCCCACATGCCGCGGAGCAATTAAGCCCGTGCACCACAGCTGATGAGCCTGTGCTCTGGAGCCCGTGAGCTGCAACTATTGAGCCCACGTGCTACAATTACTGAAGCCCGTGCTCCACGACAAGAGAAGCCGTCGCAATGAGAGGCCCGCCCAGCGCAGAGAGCCGTAGCCCCCGCTAGCTGTAACTAGAGAAAGCCCGTGAGCAGCAACGAAGACCCAATGTAGCCAAAAATAAATAAATTTACTTTAAAAATAAAAAAGTTTAAAACAGGATGGACCTAGAGATTGTCACACTGAGTGAAGTAAGTCAGACACAGAAAGACAAATATCATATGATATCGCTTATATGTGGAATCTAAAAAAAGGGTACAAACGAACTTATTTACAAAACAGAAGTAGAAAACGAACTTATGGTTACAAGGGGATGGGGGATAAATCGGGAGATTGGGATGGACATATACACACTACTATATATAAAATAGGTAACTAATAAGGACCTACGATATAGCACAGGGAACTCTACTCAATACTCTGTAATGGCCTATGTGGGAAAAGAATCTAAAGAAGAGGGGATATACGTATAACTGATTCACTCTGCTGTACACCTGAAACTAACGCAACATTGTAAGTCAACTATACGCCAATAAAATCTTTTTAAAAAGTATAAAGCAAAATGTGGCCCCTGTTCTTTGGGGCTTTAGTCTCGTGAAGGAGGAAGATGCAGCAGCCGCATAGCACAGGGAGGTCATCCCGGGGCTTTGTGACCACCTAGAGGGACAGGACAGGGAGGGTGGGAGGGAGACACAAGAGGGAGGGGATATGGGGACATATGTATACATATAGCTGATTCACTTTGTTATGAAGCAGAAACTAACACACCACTGTAAAGCAATTATACTCCAATAAAGATGTTTAAAAAAAAAAAAAGGAGGTAGCAGAAAAGCATGTATTTACGTCGCAGGTTGTGACCGCCCCTCTGAGTTAAACCCATAAGGACCAGCAGGGAAACTGAGGCAGGCGGTTCATTGACTTGGCCAAAAGGAGGCAGTACAGAGCTTCGGGACAGCTGACGGAAACCAACCCTCCCACCCAAGGAGAGCCGGTCCCCATGGAATCACAAATGTGGGCGAATCAGCATGGGGGTACATCGTAAGACATTTTATTTTCTTGGAGGAAGACAGAAACCCCCACAGCACTGAGATGAAACGTGCCCGGCATTCGGCTGTGCTCAGAGACTGTAACAAGGCAGTCACCTTTCCCAGTTTAACCAGGTTTCTAGGAAAACGGCCCATGTCCAAGCGGGGACTGAGACGGTACTGGTGAGAAGCTCACAGCCATCAGATAAGCCTCCCCAGCCCCCAACCCCCCGCCTCCAAAACACACTCTGTGTTAAGCGTAATGGGTCTCAGGGAATTTATTCTGCCAATTTTAGAACCCACCATAAAGAAGAAATACGAGAGGATTTTATGGGGTGTACTGTATATCTTTAATACTCGTATTTTTTCTCGAAATGCTGAGAATATCAATTACATTTATGGCTTTTTTATGAGGAGATGCTCCAGCACCATGGAGGGCAGAGCAAGTTTTAGCAGAAAATAAACAATGGTGGGCATGGGTCACTGGTGCCCGGTGGGCGCCAAGGTCCTGGACTGTGTTTGAAGGTCCAGCAGATGTCAGACAAACCAACGGCTGCCGTTCGGGGGACTTTATGTTTGGGTGTGCGTGCATGCGTGCACACGTGTAAATGCAGGTGTGCGTGTGCCCCTCATTCTTCATCGTTTGAGGAGAGGATGTTCTTAGGGGAGAGGAGCCCCTACCCGCCCCGCACCCAGGGCAGAGAGCAGCTCTGCTCTGGGATCCAGCCTCACCCCCCTGTCCCCCGGCCACAAGCCTGACCAAGGGGCTCCCACAGTCCTCCGGCCCAGCCTCCACCACCCCCTCACGTGGACCCCCCCCGACCCCACTCTGGCCCCAGATCTCTGTAGGATCTGCTCCTCCAGCCTGGTCTGGTCTCCCCAGCTGGCTGGTAGGAGCATGGACATCAGAGCAAGGGACACCTTTGGCAGCAGGTGGCTGGCCTGGGGTCTCCAGGCTAAGGGCAGCAGAAGGGTGCCCTTGGGGTGCAGGGCCTGGGGGCAGAGCAGGCTGGGCTCCAGCCCCACCCCCTCAGCCACTGAACAAGGGCTCCGGCAGCCACTCATCCTACGGAGGGCACACAGAGCCCCAGGGAGCGACCATGCATCTCAGACGGGCTGGGAGCCTGAAGAGACACACCGCACATGTGTGCGCACACGCACGCATGTGCACCCTCGCCCAGGCGCAACGAGCCCCTCCCCCACCCTGGACCCTGCCCCTCTTGGGGTGGGGAGCCCAGAGCCCTTCCCTCGGGCGGTGGCGTGTCCCCCGCCCCCAGGGCAGCTGCGAGGTGGCACCCACTCCCGCCTCTGCTTACAGTTATTTATGACTCCGACGTGCGTGTTTGTTTAAAATCTGCTGCAGAATTCATCCGCTCTGCCACTTACTCAGCTATTATCAGCCATCGCAAAAGCGCCGAAGAGAGTCGTAAACGGCAGAGATTTACGGGGCAGCAAGAACACAGGAAGGAACGAGGGGAAATTAACTCCTTTACCTGCGTGGTTATTACGAGCTGGGCTGACGCGCCACCACCCGGGTGGACGTGGACCCCGACCTCCGCCCTCAGACACCGCCCTCCCGCCAGGGGCAGCCCTCCTCCACCCCCGCCAGCTGTGAGCTGTGGTGGGACCAGCCACCATGAGACGTGGGGGCTGCCTCCCGCCTGCTGTGTGACCTTGGGCGTACCCCTGCCCTCTCTGGGCCTCAGTTTACCCTTCTGCACCAAAGAGGGGAGTGGACAGGTGGGCTCCAGGGAATGTGCTAGTCGCGCAGCAAGATGGGCTCCCCCAGCCCCACACCCCAGCCTGGCCGCCCCGTGGCCCTTGTGTGCAGGCCACGCCCTCTGCCGCGCGGCTGGGCTGGACCTCGCATCCCGGGCCAGGGGACGGCCCAGTGCCCCGTCCTGCCCTTTATGGGGGACGTTCCTCCGTCTCCCACTGTTCACCATACAGGGGGCTGGAGGGTGGGAGTCCAGGTGGCTGACCAGCCTCTCCCGTGACGCAGAGGAAGGGGCTGGCTCAGGCTTCCTCAGGCCTTTCTGGAAAGCCCCAGAAGAGGGAGGAGGTCAAGAGGAAGTACCGGCGTGGTCGGGAGTCCAGGATCCTCCTGGGTCAGAAGAGGCCGCCAGTCCACAAGAAACCCTTCGAGCCACGGTGGCCACAGCCCTGGTGGAGGGGAAGGGGGTCAGTTGGCCGAGGCCTTGGCCTGGCGTGAAAAGTGCCCTGGACGAGGAGGGGCCCAGGACAGCCGCCTGGGACGTCCCCCTGCCTCCTTGAAAGACAAGACCAGCACCTGGGCCTCGTCCCCCCGAACTGCTCCGAGAAGGGGCCCAGCCCCGGGGCAGGCAGGAGCCTGGGGCCATCTTCGGGTACAGGGGGCCTGGCTGGGGTCTACGAGGGGCTGCCACAGCTGGAGCCAGGCCCCCCGGCCTTCCCCAGGCCCAGCTCAGCCAGGGCGGGCTCAGGGGCCGGAAGGTGGCCCCACTGTCCCCAAGGACACACCTAGCCCTGTTCGCCCAGCCAGGCTAGGTGTGTGGGAGTCACAGCCCCCCAGGGTCAGGGCTCAGGCCCAAGCAGGAGGGTCCCTCCCTGAAGTGAAGTCTCACTGGGCTCCTGCCCTTCCCTTGTGTGGGCTGAGTCTCTCAGGGCCCCTGTCCCTCTGGCCACCTTTGCTTCCCACTCCCTCTGGAATGGACAAGCCGGGGCGCTTGCACCCAGCCCCGCAGCTGCCCAGGGCCCCCCCCAGCTAGAGACCAGACACCCAACACTCACTCCCCTGAGCCTCTCTGGGCTGAGACTGAACCCCAAACAGAAACAGGAAACGGGGGCTGGGTGCTCAGAAGTGGTGGCCTTGCCAGGAAGTAGGATCCCAAGCCTGTGGGTTCTCCCTACGGCCAGAGGAACCCCCCTCGGCTCCCACTACCCGGTGCTCGTGGCCCAAAAGAGGGGTCCTCCCCACAGACAGGGACAGTCACGTTCAGCTCCGTGTCCCGACGGCCCACCCTGGGCTCCAAAGACCTGCACAGAGACACCCTTAGCAAGCAGAGCTACCAGAGAATTCCCCAAGGCCACGTGGCACCCAGCAGCCTCCTCTCAGGGACCGGGGATCCTGGGCCGCAGGAGGGTCACAGCACCCAGACCCCAGGCTTGGACCGTGGGTCAGGAGCCCAGCACGGCCGGTGCCCGTGGGGGCGGAACAGCGGCGAGCCCACAGTGCTGCCAGGCAGACCCCCATCCGGGGCTTGAGGCCCCCGGCACCCTCACACCCCCCCCACTGGGGCCACCGGGACACGGGAAGGAGTCACATCCAGTCCCCTGGATGGTGGCAGAGAAGGAGCTGGAGAAACAAACGGTGTGACCTCGGCTCGAGAAACACCTGTCACTTCCCGTCCCCGAGACAGTGTCCACCAGCGGCTTCAGGCGGTCGTCAAGAAGCGGTGCCCACCCCTGGAGATCTCTCCCAGCCGGCCCTGTGTGCACACACACCCACACGCTGCGCACGCACACACGCATTCACACTGGTGTTCACACTTGCGTGCCAGACCGGGCCTGGGCCCCTGCATCCCATCTCCCACTCAGGAGGTGAGGGACTCTGGACCCCTGGGGGGATGGGTGGGTGCAGGTCTCAGGACAGGCCCTACGGAAGCCCTGATCCCCGCTGCCCCGCCCCACTGGGGAGCCAGGTGTCCAACACCTGGGGTGGGTCCATCGGGTCCCAGAAGTGCCGCCTCCCGGTCCACTCCCCCGACCTGATACCTCACCTCCGCAGGACATGCACCTGTCAGATCCAGGAGAGCTCCGAGCCCAGGGAAGTGTCCCCTTCACCTCAGGGGACACCAAGAGATTCCTGGTAACAGAGGCTGCTGCCAGCCAGGTCCTATGTGTTCTGTTCTGTGTGGTTTCCACTTCTTTAAAAAAGAAAAACACAGGGAAATGCAATTGCCCATAGAGCTGTACGGGGGCTTAGAAATGAGCGGGGTGCTTTTGGAGAAAATAAGAATTTGATTTTTCAGTTAAAACCCAGTACAGACTGTGCCCGAGCCTCCAACAGGGCGCTTGTTTGCAAACAGCTTGTGGACGCCATCGCCATCCGCCACTCCCATCCCAGCCACAGCGTCTGGTGCTGCGAAATCTCATCCTCACGTTCCAGGCTGCAGCGGAAGCACTGGGAGAGCCGGCCCTACCCTGCTTCTGGGTCCAGCTGCGGCGCCTCCCCCTCCAGGAAGCCCCCTGGGCTGCGCTGCCCCCAGCTCGGCTCCTGTGGCTCAGAGCCCTCATTTGCCCAGCCTCCCCTGAGCTGGGGGGCCCTGGGGCCCTCAATTTGCTGCCAGCACCCAGTTCACTCACCACAGCACTGTCATCCCCACCCAAGCCCAGGGCCCAGGGACCCAAGCTCGGGGACGGGAGAAGGAGGCAGAGCGGAGAGGGTGACTGACACCTGCAGCCACCCCTCTGGCTGTGGCCCCCCAACTCCGACCTCAGCACCCCTGCCCAGGCCCAGTACCCCCAAGACCCGCCTGCCAGAGGCCCTCTCCCCTTGCCCCTTCGCCAGGGCTGCCAGGGGCTCAAGCCGTGAGCCTCACTTTGACGCTCCGCTACTGCCCGAGTGTCCTCACCCGCCTGGGGCCGAGGACGCAGAGCGCTGGCTCTGCCCCACCACAGACCTTCGCCATCCCCCCAGCGGCCCTGTGGTGCTGGCCAGATGGGAAACAAGAAGCCAAACCTGAGAAGGGGCAGGCAGGACGGGGGTGCCCTGGGAGGACACAGAGGAGGGGGTACTCTGGCCAAGACTGAAATTATAGAGGGAGTAGCGAGAAAAGGCCCGTGATGATGGTCACCTGAGGGCAGGTGATGTCAGGAACAGTTTGCAGAGGATGCCAAGCCCCAGCGTCCTTACCCCGGCTGCACGGTTGCCGTGGGGCTCCACGGGCCCCTCCTGGAAGGTTCTGGCTTGTCTGACCTCACACGTTCACACCAGGGCAGAGCACAGCCTGACCCCTTCACTGGAGCCGAGGATGCCTGGGCAGCACAGGGCTGCTCTCCCAGGTGGCGGCCCTCCGACCGAGGACTCCCTGGGTGGGGGACCCGGTCCATCCCTGCCTCAGACCTCAGGTGAGGTCGTTCTCCCCACCCAGGCCTCGGTTTCCCCAGTCAGACAAAAGCCGGACATCTGAGGGCACTTGTAGCTCAGAGGCGCCGAGGTGCTGACCAGCTTGAGGTCCCTGGCCCGTCAGGCCCCCCACCGAAGCTGTGCCCAGCCGGCCACCTGGGGTCACCGTGTGTAACCCCGCAGCCGCCCACCCTGGGCCGTCTCCCTCCATCTCATTCTCGTTTTCTTCCCGGTGTAATTGAGAAATCAATATGTTGCAGAGTTTCTGCGCAAACCACAAATACACTTATTTCCAATCACACAAGGAATGAGCCGAGGGTAACTGCAGCTGCTCCCTGGCGAGACCCTGGCCTCAGCCTCCACGGGCCCGGAGTGAGCGAGGCCCTGCAGACGCCAGCGCTGGGAGCCGGCCCGGGGCCCCCTTGTCCGGCAGCCCGCTCTGGTTTTAGTCGGGTCTCTTCCCTCCCATGACTTTGTCTCGTCGTGTGGTGCCTGGCCTCATAAATAACGGAGCTTAACGAACGGCATGAAAAGCTAATTAATGGTAAGCATAGTTACACACGGCCACGCCATACCTGTCATAAAATATATCTTCTGTTGGAACTTATTACATTTTTATCAACTCGGCCTCACAAGTCCCGGCGCGTACCTGGGCCGTGGACCGTCCTCTGCAATCAGAGTCCTTTGGTTTTATGGGTTTGCTCCATTTCACCCAAGGGACAGATGGGACAAAGCAAGGAGAGGGCCACCCGTCCTACCGAGCACAGGACGAGCGAAGGCCACCCCCTGCCCCAGCCCAGCCATGCACGAGGGTCTGCCACTTGCACCCGGCCCCACGTGCTGGGGGAGAGCATGGCCCCACGTGCTGGGGGAGAGCATCGCCCCAGCCACAGCCAGCGCAGCTCCCCTGCAGGGCTGGGCTGTGCCTCCGTCTTCAGTCTGGTTCCTCAGCCTCACTGTGCCCACGTGAGGGCTGAGCGGCTAAGCTGTGCCACCCTGAGCTGGCACCTGCCCCCCAGGGACACAGTGGCAGGGTGCAGGAAGCTAGGCTCCTGGAGTCCCAACCGGGGGTCCCTCTCCCCCTGAGTGGCAGGGTCCCCAAGACGGAGGGAGAGGCAGGAGCTCAGAACGGCTCCTGGGGGCTCCCCAAAGCCTTAACCTGCCTGGGCCCCTCGTCTGTCCCAGGGAATCTCCCCTCGGGCCAGGGACAGGGAGGCTCTGAGACCTGCCCCCACTGCTTGTAACCCCGAGCGTCACACTTGCAGGGGTGGGTCCACCTGCCCCCCCACCCCGACGTGTCCTCTTCTCTTCCCCAAAGGCTCAAAACTGACCCCACCCCCGACCCGAACTGACCAAGGCCGCAGCATCTGTGCCCCTATCCCCAGGGGCACCGCCTGCCCCTCTGGCCTTAGGCCCCTCACCACCACTGGAATTTGGCGTCACCAGTACCCTGCATGGGGGCCACCACACCTCTGTCCTCACCGGGGTGCGGAAAGGGCCCTCCCCCACGGAGGGTCACCTGGTCACCCTCCTCGTTGTCCCCCGGGTGGTGCACACCCACGGTACGGACGGCACCGCTGGCCACGGTCCATCCCTGTGCACCATTCCCTCTAAGGGACACTCTCCTCAAGGCAAAGGTGCCCTTTACCTGCCCCATCCGGGGGGGGCCGCTGGACGCTGTGACCTCTGAGCCCTGGACAGGAGGCCAATCCGACTGCAGGACTGGATTTTTAAAATTTTATTTGAGTTAGTAGTTGCGGTACAGCTGATACAGAGGAAACTGTATGCCTTTATAGTAACCAGTTTGAGGGGTGCAAGCATCCATGACATCTTGGCGCCCCTTTGCCACCAGCCCTCTCACCCTCTGCTCCCGGCCCCAGCGCCTGGGCAGCTCTGGTCCACAGTCTGTCATTCTGGACTAGTTTGCATTTTCTAGAATTTTCTATATACTCTTTACAGACTCGTAACTTACATCTTATCTTTTGTCCAGCTTCTTTCACTCGGCATGTGGACATTCATCCCTGGTGTGCTGTTTCTCGCTGACAAGTGTCCACGCTTGGACATACCACAATTTACTCGTCCATCCGGGTGTTGATGGGCATCTGGGCTGTGTCTGGTTTGGCACTGTTACAAATCAGGCTGCTCTGCACTGCCGCTCACAGCTCTGTGTACGTGGGTTCTTTCTCACGCAGAGGAATGGCTGGATCATACGTCAGGTATACATTTTTTTTGTTTTTTTGGGGGATTTTTGTGTTTTTTTTTTAAACACATGGGTTTCACATTATCGTTCTCTCTCTCTCTCTCTCTCTCTCTCTCTCTCTCTCTCTCTCTCTCTCTCTTTCTTTCTTTTTGGCTGCGTTGGGTCTTCGTTGCTGCGCGCAGGCTTTTATCTAGTTGCGGCGAGCAGGGGTTGCTCTTCATTGCGGTGGCTTCTCTTGTTGCAGAGCACGGGCTCTAGAGCACAGGCTTCAGTAGTTGTGGCACACGGCCTTCAGTAGTTGTGGCGCACAGGCTTAGTTGCTCCGCAGCATGTGTCATCTTCCCGGACCAGGGATCGAACCCGTGTCCCCTGCACTGGCAGGCAGATCCTTAACCACTGCGCCACCAGGGAAGTCCAGATGTACGTTTAATGGTTTAAGAAGCTGCCAGATTGTTCCCCAAGGTGGTTGTACCACTTCCCATCCCCCCACAAACAGGTCTGAGACTCCCAGCCCCTTCCACAGCCTCTCAAACACTGGGTGTGGCCAGTCTTTTTAGTGTCACCATTCTGATATGTGTGGGAGCGCCTCACTGTGGTTTGAACTTGCATTTCCGTAAGGACTGACAAGGTTGAGCCTTTCCTGTGCTGATTTATTGTCTGTTTATCATTATTGGTTGTTGGTGGTGTTTTTTCCTTTAGCATTTGGTAAAATTCATCAGCAAGCTGAGTCTGGAGTATTCGTTGTAGGAAGGTTTTTCTTTTGTTTTTTTAATTTTCGGCTGTGTTGGGTCTTTGTTGCTGTGTGGGCTTTCCTTAGTTGAGGCGAGCAGGGGCTACTCTTCAATGCAGTGTGTGGGTTTCTCATTGCGGTGGCTTCTCTTTGTTGCAGAACACAGGCTCTAGGGGCTCGGGCTTCGGTAGTTGTGGCACACAGGATCAGTAGTTGTGGCTCGCGGGCTCTAGAGCGCAGGCTCAGTAGTTGGGGTGCATGGGCTTAGTTGCTCCGCAGCATGTGGGATCTTCCTGGACCAGGGCTCGAACCTGTGTCCCCTGCATGGACAGGTGGATTCTTAACCACTGCGCCACCAGGGAAGTCCTGTAGAAAGGTTTTTAAGTACAAATTTTATTTTTTTAATAGATATAAGACTAGCAGGCTATATATCTCATCCTGCTTTGGTTATTTGTGTCTTCCAAGGAATTTATCCATTTCCTTTCAGTAGTTGAATTTATTGGTATAAAGTTGTCCCTAACACTCCTTGTCCATTTAATATCAGTGGAATCAGTTCTGATGTCACTCCTTTCATTCCTGATATTGGTCATTTGTTTTCTCCCGTTTTCTCTTGATCAGCCTATCTAAAGGTTTATTGTTGTTATTGATCATCTCAAAGAACCAGCTCGGGTTTTATTTATTTTCTCTATCATTTTTCTGTTTACTATTTCATTGATTTTCACTCTGATCTTTATTACTGCCTTTCTTCTTCTTACTTTGGGTTTCATTTGCTCCCCTTTTTCTAGTTTCTGAAGGTGGACTCTGAGGTCATTGATTTGAAATCTTTTTTCCTTTCTATTATAGACATTTGATGCTATAAATGTCCCCCTAAGGAGTGACTGAGCTAAGTCCACACATTTTCTGTGGGATTTGCTATATTTTCATTTGGATTCAGTTCAAAATACTTTCCAATTTCCCTTTTGATTTCTTCTTTGACCCATGGGTTATTAAGAAATGTGTTAGTTTCCAAATCTGAGGGACTTTCCAGAACTCTTCCATTTCTAATTTAATTCCACTGTAGTCAGATAACATACTTTTTATGACTTGGATACTTTTATATTTTTTGGACTTGTGTTATGGCCCAGAATATGGTCTATCTTAGTAAGTGCTCCATGTGTGCTTGAAAAGAATGACCATTCTGTTGTTGGGCAAGTGTTCCATGAATGTCAGTTGAATCTGAAGTCTTTGCTAGCCTTACTGATTTTCTGTCGACTTGTTGTGACAATTATTCAAAGAGAGGTATTAAAATCCTGGCTTTAATTGTGGATTTTCTCTAATTCTCCTCATTGTTCTATTAGGTTTTGTTTCACGTATTTTAAAGTTCTGTTATTTGGTGCATAAACATTTAGGATTATTATGTCCTCTTCATGAATTGACCCTTTTATCATTATGAAACAATTTTCTTTATCCCTGGCAATATTCTGTGCTCTGAAATATGTTTTGTCTGGTATTAGTATAGCTGCTCCAGAGGTCTTTTGATTAGTGTTATCATAGGATATCTTTTCCAATTCTTTTACTTTTAACTTATTTGTATCTTTATATTTAAAATGTGTTTCTTATAGATAGCATATATTTGGATCTTGCTTTTCTACCCAATTTGTCCACCTGTCTCTCATTTTGGATATTTAGACCATTTACATTTAATGTATTACTGGTATATTTAAGTCCATTATCTTGTTATTTATTTCTTATTCATCTCATCTGTTTTTCTCCTTTTTCTCTTTTTCTGCCTTCATTTGGATTAATTCAATGTGTTTTTACAATTTTATTTTATCTTTTTGTTGGCTTATTAGCTATGGCTCTTTGATTTGTAATTTATTTATTATTTTAAGGTTTATAGGAAACATTTAATTTATCACAGTCCTCTTCAAGCGATATTATAGCACTTCATGTACAATATAATAACATTAAAATAGAATATTTTCATTTATTCCCTCCAAAAATTTATGCTGCTGTTTTCATGCATTTTACTTGTATGTATGTCATGAACTCCACACTGCATTATTATCATCTATGTTTAAACAATTATCTGTTAAATGTGTTTGAATAATAATAATACGTCTTATGTATTTACCTATAAAAGTGCCAGTTGCTGTACTTTCCATTCCTTTATGTAGCTCCAGATGCCCAGCTGGTATCATCTTCCTTCTGCCTGAAGGACACCTTTTAACATTTCTTGTAGTGCAGGTCTTCTGGTGAGAAGTTCTTTCAGCTTTGGTATGTTTGCAGAAGTCTTTATTTTGTATTTGTTTTGGAAAGATATTTTTACTGGGTATAGAAGTCTACATTGTTAGATTTTTTTTTTTCTTTGAGGACTTTGACAACGTTGTTCTACCATCTGTCCTGCATTTCCCACAAACCTGCTGTCATCTTTACTTTGGCTCCACAGTATGATTCTTCTCTTTTATTTTCTGGCTGCTTTTAAGAGTTTGCCTTTATCACTGGTTTTGAGCAGTTTGATTTAGATGCGCTTTGCTGTCTTTTTTTTTTTTCATATTTCTCATGCTGGGGATTCCTTGAGCTTCTTGGATGTGAATTTATACTTCTCATCCTATGTGGAAAATATTTGGCCATTATTCTTCCAGTATGTTTTCTGTTTCCAGTTAAACATATTAGGCCACTTGGAGTTTTCCCAAAGCTCATTGATACTCTGTTTATTTTTAAATTAATGTTTTTCTGTGTTTCTATTCAGATCATTTCTAACGCTACATCCTCAAGTTTGCTAATCATTTCTTCCACAATGTCTAATCTACCATTAATTATATAGGCTATGTTTTTCATTTCAGGCATTGGAGTTTTCATCTCTAGAAGTTTAATTGGGGTGTTTTTTTTTTACATCTTCCATGTCTCTGCTTAACTTTTTGAACATATCCAAACACAGTCCAGTTGTGATAACTGTTTTAATGCTCTTGTGTGCTAATCCTGACATCTGTGTCAGTGCTGGTTTGATTTATCTCCTCATTATGCTTTGTATTCTGCAGCTTCTTTAGATGCTTGTGCATTTTTTATTGGATTCCAGACATTGTGAATTTTATCTTGTCAGATTCTGGGTTCTTGATCTTTTTCTGGGATGTAGCTAAGTCACTTGGAAATAATTTGATCCTCTGGGGCATTGCTTGAAGGACTTTCTAGGCAGAAGTGGAGCAGTGCTCTAAGTCTGGTCACCCCACTGGTGAAGCAAGGCCTTTGGGAGGACTCTGCCCGAGGTCCAGGAGTCCTGAGCTTTTCCAGGCTGACTGTGGAACAGGCACTATCCCTGAACACTGAGCCTGTTACTCCTAATCCTTCCCCCACCTCTGGTAGTTCCCTGACCCACCTGTGCTGATCATTCCTCAATGGAACCAACTGAACCCTGAAAGGGACCCTCTGTGACCCCAGTGCTCTCTTGTGCTGCTCTCTCCTCTCCAGTTTGCTAGCCTCACATCCTCACCTCCCTGGTCCCCCTCTCAGCTCCATCCCCCATTCCAGGGAGCCCCCTGCATCCCTCCTTCCAGCTCCAGGGCAGCAAGCTGGGGTGGTTGTATGATTTCCAGCCTCTCACCATACTCCACTACCCGATGTCCTGCACCTTGAGAATGGACTTTCTATATATTTTTATCCACGTCTTGCTTATGTCAGGTGGGATGGTGATCTGGTTCATGGTACTGCATCTTGGCTAGAAAAAGCCCCATTTTATTTCATTGTATTAAATTGTAATAGTTAGGAGTGGCCAGTACCAACTAAATTGGGTAGCGCAGCTCAAAACTGTGGGCTACGTGAGGACAGGAGTCCAGCTGGCCTGGTTCCCTGTGGGCACCACGGACACTGGCACAGCCAAGGTGCCCAGGAGTGTTTGCTGAGTGAGCAGGTGGCAGGACAAATGTGATGAGCATAAGCCCCAGGCCTGGAGGGAGGATAGAGACCACCAGGAGGACTTTCCTCCAGACCCTGCTCAGCACGTGCACCCTGGGGTCCTCATGGCTCACGCGCTCCATCAGGGGAATCCCCTGCTGGTCCTGGGCACCCCAGCACCTGCAGCCAGGGAGGCTCTGCCATCATTCAGCACCCCGTCTCCTGTCACTGTCCCCCCGAGAGGTCATTCCTGTCCTAATGACCCCCAGCTTCTCAGAGCCCCCACCCCAGCATCCCTCAGCATGATGGGATCCCGGGCTCCTGCAGTTTAAACCCAGAGCACCGAGACCCAGCCTGGCAGTGTTCCTGCCCTCTGTGACTTAGGAAGACAGACCTCAAAAAGGCTGGAGGGGGCTTCCCTGGTGGCACAGTGGTTGGGAGTCCGCCTGCCAATGCAGGGGACGCAGGTTCGTGCCCCAGTCCGGGAAGATCCCACATGCCGCAGAGTGGCTGGGCCCGTGACCAATGGCCGCTGAGCCTGCGCGTCCGGAGCCTGTGCTCCGCAACGGGAGAGGCCACGGCAGTGAGAGGCCCGCGTACACCAAAAAAAAAAAAAAAAAAAAAAAGGCTGGAGGTCCCAATTCAAAAATGGGCAAAGGACTTGGATAGACATTCCTCCAGCGATGATCTACAAATGGCCAACAAGCACATGGAAAGATGGTCAACATCGTCAGCCACCAGGGAAATGCGAATCAAACCACGACGAGACGCCGCTTCACGCCCACCAGGATGCCCGGTATCAGAAAAGCAGAAAACAACAGGTGTCGGCGAGGCTGCGGAGAAATTGGAAGCCTTGTGCACTGCTGAGGGAATGTGAAATGGTGCAGCCACTATGGAAAAGAGCTTGGCGTTTCCTCCAAAGGATAAACATAGAATTATCATATGACTCCGCATTTCCACTCCTGGGTAACTGCTCAAAAGAACTGAAAGCAGAGACTTACACCAATATTTACACCCCCATGTTCACAGCAGCATTATTCACAATAGCCAAAAGGTGGAAGCAACCCAAGTGTCCGTGGGTGGATAAATTGATAAACAAAATGTGGCCCATCTATGCGATGGAAGAGGAGTCAGCCATAATAAGGAATGAAGTTCTGACACCTGCTCCAACATGGACGCAACTTGAGGACATCATGCTAAGTAAAACAGGCCAGTCACAGAAGGACAAATACTGTATGATTCCACTCACGAGGTACCTAGAGGAGTCATTTCACGGAGGCGGAAAGTAGAAGGCGGGTGCCAGGGGCTGGGGGAGGGGGCGTAGTGTTGAATGGGGCAGAGTTGTTAGAGATGATGCAGAGCTTTGCGTGCAGCTGGTGGTGATGGGCACGCAGCACTGTGGATGGCCTCAGGTGGCCACTGAACGATCGTACACGTAAGATGACAGCTACGAGGTTATGTATACTTCACCACAACATTCTAAAGGCTGGAGGTGCCTATAGGCCAGGCCAGGTGATCTCTGGCTGTGTGGAGTCTCAGGTACAGCAAGGCTGGGTGTCCGGGGACGGAGCTGTCAGAGAGGGTGAAGCTGATGTTCTCAGCCTCTGACATCTTGACGTGAGGGAAGCGGGGTTTCTCCCACCTTTATATGAATCCCACTCAGCCCTGGCTAAGGACCTGCGTCTTCTCAGAAGCGTAGGTTTAGCAGATGGACTGGAAAACGACAGCTGCCTGGGGCTAATAGCGTCCTGAGCACCCACATTGTAGAGGAGGGGCGGCGCTCTGGCTGTGGGGGTGGCGGAGGCGGGAGCGGGCCCAGCCCAGCACCCTCTCCTCCAATTGGCCTTGGCAACCTTCCCTCCACCCAGCCTGGCTCTCATCACTCCCCGCTTTCTCCTGTCTCCCAGCCTCTGACTCTGCCTCAAGTTTCCCGCCTACACCAACAAGCGTGGCTTTGTGCCTTGGGGAGCCCTCAGTTCTGACCCTCCCGGCCCCTCTCCCACACCTCCCAGGCCAACCTCCCCTCTTCCCTGCGTCCGGCTGAATTTGCCGAGACCTGGGGCCGGCCTCCAGGCGCCCGGTCCGCTGCCCACAGCTCTGCACAGACATCAGCTCACACGGACACACACACACAAGCACACACACAGAAACAGACACAGACACACTTTCAGAAACACACAGACACACCCACCCCCCAGCAAACCCGGGCATCCAAGTGCATCTTGCAGAAAGAAACAGCATTTGTGCCCCCAACTCTGCCGCCTCCTTTGGGGGCTATTCGGAGTCCCGCAGGGTCCCGACCCTATAAGCCCACAGCGAGATGGGCAGACACACACCAGGGGGCTGCCGCACGCTCCCCAAAGCTGATGAACACGTTCCCTCGGCCCCAGGGGTTTGCCGGGATTAAGTCTGAAATTGCATGCGTGGAGCTGGCGTCTGGAGCCCCTGCCCAGGCTCAGTGACCCCAACGAGGCTGAGGACCCTCTCCTGGGAGCCCCCACGCCACCCAGCCTGTCCCGGTGTCCTTAAGGGCCCCCTACTGCACCCCTGCACGCTGGCTGCTCCACGGATGGGGCACAGCTGATTCCTCCAAGTCCCCTGAGCCACGTGGAGTCAGACGGGCAGGGCAGGGTGTTAATGAAGATTTAGACATGCCGCACACACAGGCACACACACTCACAACTCTGCACTAGGGGTAAGATGCCGGACGCCCTTCTGCCTCAACTCAGCCCCTTAGGCTTGCTTGCCTCCCCCCCCCCCCCATGCTGGAGCCCACCCTCACCCCAGGTAACACTGTTAACCCCTCCTGTTTCCTTGCGTATCCGTCTCCACTGCGCTGTGTTTAAACACATTCACTCATTGCTGACATTTATAAGCAGATTTCAGATCAAAGCCCAGAGTTCAGGCTTTCTTTTTTTTTTTTTTGCGGTACGCGGGCCTCTCACTGTTGTGGCCTCTCCCGTTGTGGAGCACAGGCTCCAGACGCGCAGGCTCAGCGGCCACGGCTCGATCCTCCCGGACCGGGGCACGAACCCGCGTTCCCTGCATCGGCAGGCGGACTCTCAACCACTGCGCCACCAGGGAAGCCCCAGGCTTTCTTGAAATACTGGAAGCTCCAGCTGCACAGGCCATCCTAGAGCCATCGGCTGGCACCAGCGAAGGCTGCGGCACCCTCTGCGCGGTACCACACTCTCTGGCCTCACCCAGCCCTGCAGGCTCTGAGTTTGCAGCCCCAGCACGAAGACCAGGGTGGAGGCCGGCTGGGCAGCCTGCTCTGCCGCCCTTGATCAGATGAGCCGGGACCCCAGGGCAGCAGCTGCAGCCAGGCCCGCTGAGAGACGGGGAGGCCCAGCAGGCACACCAGCAGCAGAGGGCTTGGCCTGGTCAGCAGTGCCCAGCCTGAGCGGGCGACGGGCCAGCCGAGGCAGCGGAGCAGCAGGGTCCGCAGAGTCAGTGGGCTTCAGGGGCCTGGCTATGGGGGAGGAGAGGACACTGCCCGCAGGTGCTATAGACCAGACCCATTCCAGAGAGTCAGGTTCCTCCTCCCAGTAACCTAACTGTGCCCATTTTATGAGTGGAAAAACCAAGGCTCAAGGAAGTGATCCCTTTTGCCGAGTCCTCCCAGCTAGCAGCTGGTGGAGAGGCCCCCGAACACCTCCCTTCAACAGCCCCTCCAGGCATGGCAGCCGGGAGTCAGGGGGAGGGAGCGGGGGGCCGGGGAGGGAGCCAGCTGTGTGCCGCGAGCCCGTCCCCGCCTAGGGCTCACCGTCAATTTGCTCAGTTCTGCCAGGCTCCCTTCTCTGCTGAGGAACACTTGGTGGGATCGGTGGTCTCCAACGGCCCCCTCGTCAGGACCACTGGGTTTGGCCAGAGGCGGGAGCAGCGGCTCTCACAGGGGCGGGGGGTCAGCGCTACCAACCATGGGGGTCTGACAGAGGCTTGAGGACCACCTGGGCCGGGGATCTGACCTAAAAAGCACTTCTGGTCCTAGGCAGGCTCCTGAGAACTGGAATCCTGAGGTCCCCAGGGCGCTCATGCCCCTGCCACCCTTGAGCTCAGGGACCAGGGTGCACAGGGTTGTGGAGGGGGTGCTGGGGAGGCCACTCCTGCTGCCTACCCGCCCGCCTGCCCGCCAGCTGAGCCGCCAAGCAGGGCCGCGCGTGTCAGCGGGGTTTAATTAGAGCCCGCGCTGCGCCTTAGCTGTCTCTCAGCTCCCTGACGTTACAGCCACCAGGCCGGCCACGGCAGCTCAGGGGGCCGTCAGGGCTGGACAAAGTGCCGGACGAAGGGCCGCCTGCAGACTGAGGGCAGACTGAGCTGGCCTGCGGCGGGGTGTGCTCGTCGGCCCCGCTGTAAGGTGTCTGGGGCGGAGGGGGTGGGCGTTAATGGGGAAGGAGAGACGGGGCAGGGAGGAAGGCGCTGGGCTGCAGCTGGGAGCAGCTGGGAATGTCTGCCAACGAAGGGCCCCCACCGCGCTCAGGCCCCCGAACAGGCGCAACCTCAAGGGGGCTTGAGAGAGCCCCTGCCCACCAGCCAGCGCTCCCGGGGACAGGGGTGGGCAGGCCTGAGCCTGCAGGGCCCCAGGGCAACTGTCCTGGGGGGTGACAGGAGGCACGAGGAGGGCGCTTCTCAGCTACAGACCCCCTTTCCTCATCAGAGACTGGGAGCGTCTTCGCTGAGGCTTTAGTGAACATGGTGAAGGAAGGAAGGGACGGATGGATGAGTGGACGGACGGACGGACTGGTGGATGGATGGATGGATGATGCGCGATGATGAATCGCAGATGGATCGTGGACGGATGTGCGGATGCGCTGCCTTACCAAGCGGAAACGAAGGCCGGCAGGGCCCTCGGGACACCCAGTCTAACACTTCACCCAGAGTGGGGTCCCCTCTGCCCCATCACTGGGGACTTCTGCATGGCCTCGCCCCTCCTCCTCCAGTCTGTCTCCCTTGCCCCCCCTCCGTTCCCGCACCCCCCACCTTTCCCAGGGCTCTCACCTCCTCATCTGCCCCATGAGGCTCCCCTCTGGCCCCTCTCAACTGCGCCGTGGCCCCAGGTACCCTCAGCCGCCCCTACCAGACAAGCCCTCGGGTCGGCCCAGTCCTCTGGTCTTCTGGGTCAGCCAGCCACTACACATAGGGCCACACAGGACCCGCTGCCTCACCATCCCCACCCCGTGACGCCTGCCAGCCTCTCCCCTCCGGGCCACTCCCCAACAGGCTCCAGGCACCCCACGCCCCGCTGTTCCCATGCCTTGCCCACCCGGCCCCCCGGCAAGTGCTCCCTAAACCCATGAGGCCCCCAAACACCCTCCCCGCAGAGGTGCAAGGAGAGAAGGTGGGATTTAAGGCTGGCAGGGGGAGGGGGGCAGTCCTGGCCCTGTCTCCATCCTGCTGGTCCCCGGGGGCAGGTCCCTTCCCACCTCTGAGCCTCGGTCTCCCCACTGAGATGTGCAGGCAACAGCACCACCGGGGGTTGGCGCAAGGGTTCTGCAAGATGTTTGGGGCCCGTGGCCCCGCCTGGCAGCTGCAGCATCAGCGCTGCAGGAAAACGTACACTCACCTCACCCCAGGTACCCCGCTACCCTGCAGCTCTCCATCACTCCCGAAGCATCCTGGAGTCGGAGACAGGCGCCCCAGAGGGCAGGACACTCTCTGCTGTCAGCAGGCACAGCTGTCCAGAGGGCAGACAAAACACCCGCCACGATGCCCACCCCCAGGCACGGGACCCCCGAGCTCAGGAGAGGTGCCGCTCTCCTCTCTCACCCTCCCAGCTCCTTCCGCCCGACTGGGGGAGGGTCCCACGGCACAAAGCCCCTGAAACAACCCTTGAGCAAGTAACTGGTTCATTTCTGCTTCAAAAACTTTAAAGCACCCAAGTATTCTTTTATGTATATTTCATTGGCTTTTACAAAACTAAGATCGCCATTTAGTCTGATTATCCCTTGGGGGGTGATGAGAAGGCAGCTTAAGTCATTCACTGCATCTCCTCGGTGTTCCTCCACTGGCGAGATTGCGGGTGGGCAAACCAGGCGCACGTCCCCGGCAGGGGGGCCAGAGCAGCCCCACTCCCACGCCCACCCGGGCGGGCCGAGGGGCCCAGGCTCACCCAAGCTTTGAGAGGACAGCTGGCGTCCGCACGGAAGGCTCGGGCCAAGACTGGGGCTCTGAGCTCCCCTCTGGCTGGTCGCTGCGGGCAGGATTCTGTCCCAGTAGAGCTGGTTTTCTCACCGGGGGAGCAGGCCGGCGACCTCCACCTCCAGGGCTGCGGGGCATCGTAAGGGAGAAGGAGCCTAAGTGGGCAAAGGGCTGGGCGCCCCCCGGGGCCGGAGGGAGGGGCTGTGGGAGGCTGGAGGCCCCGTGCCCACTCTGCTCTGGACCTCGGGTGCGCTCCATGGGACCGACCCTCCAGCCCGTGGGCCAAGCCGCGTCCCGCCGCCGTCTGAGGGGCAGACTTCGATGACATCCAAACTGCCAGGCGCAGCGGGGAGCTTCCACTAATGTGAACCTGAGAAGAGAATCGGGGCTATTGATTTTCCCCGTCCAGCGCTGTCACATTCCCTTAAAAGCATTTACCGAGGCTTTTAAGAGCTATAGCACTTCCACAAAGGAACAAATTACGTGCAAATCAGGCTGCTGGGACTTATTCTCCCTTCAAACCCTTGTTAGGAGAGCTGGGAGGGCCGATGGCAGCTCCAGAGCCAGAGCCCAGGAGAAACCATGCCCCGCAGGCCCGCAGCAGAGCCTGCCGCCCCACCCCGCTGCCCGGCCAGGACGACCCCGGGGCAGGGGCAGCAGGCCCCCGAGAGGCGCCCAGAGAAGGACACAGAAGCTCCCGGGAGATTCTGCCGCCCACCCAGCAGCCTCTGCAGAGGGACCCGTCGGCATGTCCATCCCTGGCCACAGCGGACCACCGCCCCCTCTCACCCCAGCGTCCCAGGACGGGCGCCCCACCCCCCACCGTCAGCACCTCAAAGGCTTCCTGCTCTCCGCCCTCAGCTCGGGGTCCCGGAGCCCCAGTCCTTCCTCGCGGCGACTGCAGGGGCCAGGGCAGCCCCTCCCTCTTCCTCCAGGCGCCCCAAGCCCGCCACAGCTGCCCCCCGACCCTGGAGCCCACCCAGCAGCCCACAGCCTGGAGCACGGCGCTTCCCCGAGGCCGTGCGTGGCCACGCCCTGTCCACGCGGGGGGGCCCAGCACAGGACCGGGCGTCCGGCAGGGCAGGCGGTGTGGGTGGGAGCTGAGATCTCTCTGAGCACACAGCCCTGGGCCCGGGCCTGGCTCTGCTGAGAAGAGACCGTGGCCTCACCAGGGGCCCCGTGACAGGGAGACCCTCTGGAGGCCCTGAGGCTCTGACGGCTGCTCGCGCTTGGGGCCACAGCTCCAGGAGGCTACCCTCGAAATTCACGCTAGGCGCGGTCCCGGAGCAGAATGGACCCTCGACGCCTGTCCCCTGTTGGGTCACACACACCACACGCACCCCACACACACAGCAGGAACACTGCAGGGTGCCAGCCTCCTGATTCCGGCCAGGCCAGCCCTCTGAGGCCCCCAGGCCCCGACGACATCCCGCACACTGTAGGACCAGCCCGGGTGTCCTGGAGCCCCGATCAGGAGAAGACCCAGGACAGCAGGAGGCTGGGGCCCCTGGACGGAGGGGACGGTATTCAGCATTCTCCCGTGCTCGCCATTCTGTCCGTTTCCTGTGCCGGCGCCTGCGGCCCCTGAGCCAACACGGGGCGTGACCAGGGCTGTCTCTGCGTTAGGACACGGCTGAGGTCCTAGCAGCAGCCCAGGCCGGCGGCCACGTAGTCAGGAAAGCGCCCACCTCTGCGTCTCCACCCGCTGGGCCCTGGGACGGGCTGCAGCCGTCCTGCTGGGTGTGTTGGCACTCCGTGCCGACGCATTAAACAATCTTCTCTCGCTTTCCATGGGGGTCCGTGCAGCCCCCGCAAAGGCCCCATGTGCGTGAACCGCGTGTCAATCCTGCACGGGCTGCCTGTTGAGGCCACCACAGCGCTGGCGGATCTGCTCATCAGCAGCCCCTCCCAGCAGGACAAGGGCCCCTCACCCTCGACGGTGAGGCCTACACGAGGGGAGGGGGCACGGCTGGGCCTCTCCGGGCGCCCTGTGCGTCCTGGTGCTCTGTGTGACGAGTGACCCCGGGGGCTCTGGGCTGAGGGCCCAGCCAGGAGCCCGGAGACCCAGCTCACCGACTCCCAGAGACTTGGTTTCCCCCTGGAAACAGGCTTTTCCTTTCATCCGGTCACTCCTTCAGCGGTCAGTGCCCGCCACGCAGCTGGTCCAATGCCAGGAACCCGGGTGCTCAAACCACTGGGCACTAAACGCCCACGGGCCAGGCCTGGGGCAGGGGCCCTGGGCCAAGGCGACGCTGGCTCGGACCACACGCCAGCCACTCGGCGAACGTCGTGTGCCCACCGGCTTGGAGGCCCGTGGCTGGGCCAAGGTGCTTAAACCTGAAGGCCTGGTCACCTCTTCTGAGAGCAGGGGTGACAGGGACACTGCGACAGGCTGTTGGGACAGCGGCGGGAGGCGCTGGGGACACAGCCCCACGAGGCCGGGAAGGGCGGAGGCTGGGGGTGCACAGCTGCTCTTGCACAGTGTCCACATCCTCTCTGCGGACAGGGCGATTTCTCCATCCTTCCGGCGCTGCCCACCAAGGGGAGGGAGGAGGGTCAGTGTGGGCAGCGGGGAAACAGCAGAGCCTGGCGCTTGTCAGAGCACCGTGAAAACAGCCCCAGGAGGGAGCCCTCACCTGCCGCAGCCCTGCCCCGTCTTCCTGCTCTGTCCCCTCTGCCTCAGGTCATGAGGAAGACTACCGGCCCGGGGGATGTGTCCATGGCGTGTCTGGGGCAGGGTGGGCGTTTCCAGTGGCCGCCTCCGTCCCAGGCCCCAGCAGCCATCCTGCGCACGGGGACCAGGACGTGGGACCCCAGCCTCCCCACCTGGTGGTCTGTTCACCTCCCACTCAGGGCTGGGGGCGGCAGCTGGCCACAGCCCCTCCCTCGGGAAGGGTAACCCGCTCCGTCCCAGCACCGAGGGCTCCGGCCCCAGCCCACAGCCAGGCAGACTCCGGGCCCCTGTCCCACCTGCCACGGCCCACAGGGGAGCAGGAGGGACACGGCGCCACCAGGAGCGGCCTTGGCGTATTTTGGGCCTGGGCAGGAGTTTGGGGTCGGGGGCAAGGACTAATTATGGCTCAAGAATGAAAACGTGAGCCAGGCAGCTGTGCTCCACGGAAGGAATTCTGCCCTCAGAGACACATTTTCCGATTCCTGGGCCGCCAGGAATGCATTCTTGGGCCCCACGAGGCTCGGGCTCCCCGTAAACCCAGGACTCCGAAGAGCCCGACAGCTGGGCTGATCCCTGGAATCCGGGTTGCAGGGCCTGGTCCCTGCGGCCGCTCACAGGCGGTGTGCTTGCACCTGCCTTGCCCGTGGGGACCCTTGCGTCCCCTGATGTCCCCTGAGCAGCGAGTGGCCAGACTGAGGGTGGGCTCATCTCCGCGGCCCGAGGAAAGCAGAGGATGGCCCCTTGGGCAGCTGAGGGGACAGAGGCTCAGAGAGGCTGGAGGTCTGCCAAGGCCGGGAGCCGTGGTCACCACCGTTCATGTCCTGGCCTTGTCCTGCCCTGGACAAAGCTGCCCCTCTCCATGCACAGCGCAGGCCCCGGGCTGAGAGGAAAAGGGCCCCAAATATCCCTAGTGTCCTTACTGCTGGTTGCTTTCTATCCTTCTTCATTTTCCTCTTTCTCCTACCACGACCTGATATTAATCTGAAAACAGAAACAGGGGACGTCCGCTGCCGGGAAGAGCAGGTTAGGCGATCGGGACCAGCCCTTCCACTGAACACAACCAGAAAAGCTGGATACAAACGGTGTCAATCTTCTTCAAAGCATAAAAGAACACATCAGACACTGAGGAATGAACCACCAGGCCCAGCCTCAGAGGAGGCAGGAGGCCAGCCGCGTGAGCCCGGAAGTCAGGTCTGCTTCTGCTCAAAAGGCCACCGGCTGAGCCCTGGAAGCAGCAGCGAGGGCTGCCCAGCGGTGGCTGGAGTAGCTCCTCTGGTTCACAGGAGCTGATTGTGGGCGTCGGCACTCGGTGAGATGCTGGCCTGTGGCTCGACATGAGCCACGCTGGGAGGATTTGCACCACAGGAATCAGCAGAGGCTACACATCAGGGCTTGCGTTTTTGGAGAACCGGTCGTTAAAGATTTACTGGCTCGGTGGACCCCAGAGCTGGTAAGAGACGGGGTCTGACAACGCCCTGGCCCTTTCAGCCCAAAGGCACGGCTCAGGGCAAGGGGGACCAGAGGCAAGTCAGCCCTGCCTGGGCTCACACTTGGTGATAAACGTCCTGACCCAGGAAACATCAGGGCTTGATTTTGCCTAAAATCGTTCCAGGTGGAGTGTGCCCCGCCCGGCACCTGGAAAAAGCAAGCCAAAACCATCTCTAACGGAAGGATCTTCCTTCCCAGGGCACAAATGACTACTATGAGAGCTTTTTCCAGTACCGTCTCTAGCAAACAAGGACAAGCCCACGTACAGTACACCAAGCTCCGTGATCAGGAGCAGCAAAGACACAGAGAACAGAAGCACACACACAGAAAGCCTAGGTTCTGGAGTTATGAGCACAAAATATGGAATAACGATCCTTTAAAGGATCAGAAAACAAAGTCTGCAGAGACTGAAAACTGTAAGACACGTCAGAGCAGATTTGCAAAAGAGCCAAAGAGAAACGTGTAAATCTGAAAAATGATTGCAAATGAGACCCGGACGGGCAGGTTTGACGGCAGAGTTTACACAGCGGAGGAGAGAATGTGTATCTGCAGGTACTGCTGGGAATGCCACACGGTGACATCACCCAACGAGCAGGAATGCGATGTAAAAGCATCAGATGAGGTTGGCCGTCTAGGGATACGTCTAGGGATTTATCTAACAAAGCTACACAGGCTTCAGGAAAGAAGACTAAAAATTACACGACAAGAAATTAAGGAACACCAAATAAATAGACATAAGCCACGTTCGCGTGTTGGAAGACACAGTGAGCGAAGACGCTGGTGCTTCCCAAATAGCTTTGATTCCATAAGGTTCCAACCAAAGCCCCAGCAGAGCTCGTTTGTGTGTCTCTGGGGAGCTTGACAAGCTGACTGTAAAAGGTCCGTGGGATGATAAAGAGCCTGGACCAGCCCAGAGCCCCTCGAGGAGGAGAGTGGCGGGGAACTTGCTCTACCGGGCATCCAGACTCATCCCACAGCCACCGAGACGTGGAATATTGATGCCGGGACAGAGAAGCTGACAGAGACCCCAAATACAGACCTGGGAGTGATGGCCACTTGACTGTGCTAAGGTTGGACCCCAGAGCTTGGAGAACAGACAGTCTTTGCAGTGATAGGGGGAGCATGAATTTGGAGCTCTCCTTACACTATGCACAAAATCAACTCCAAGTAGATTTACAGACCCAAGTGGAAAGGACAAAATACCAAGCTTTGGGAAGATAACATAGGATCATGGCATCATGACCCCTGAGTAGGAAAAGGATTTTTAAATAAGACACTAGAAGCTTTAACCAACAAGAAAGATTAATAAATTCACCCACATTGACCTTAAGAACTTTGGTTCGAGAAAGCCCCTGTCATGAGAGTGGAGACACCCCACGCAACGGGGGAAGAGAAGCTCGCGCCTCTTACCAAGGATGTGTGAGGAGAGTCAGCAAGAAACAGACAGACGGCGCAAGTCTGAAAACGGTGGAAAGACTCCAACAGGCCTTCGCAGAAGAGAAAATCCACACAGCAGTAAACGCATAAACAGGGGCCTGATCTCATTAGAAGTCAAGGAAACACACACCAGAACCACAATAACAAGATCCCACTACCCATCCAGCAAATGGGCAGAAACTGTAAATTCTGATGATACCAAGTACGGCACGTCGGCAGCCCCCATCGACGCTGGTCACTTTGAGAAACGGATTGGGTGGAGCACAGCATTTGGGGGCAATGAAACAAGGCTGGATGATGCTGTAGTGACAGATTTATGACATTCTACCTCTGCCCAAACCCACAGGATGTACAACACAGCGTGAATCCTAATGTAAACTACGAACTTTATTAGCAACAGTGCATCAGTGCTAGTTCATCATGTGTAACGAGTGCACAGACCAGTGCAGGATGCTGGGTGTGGGTGAGGCTGCTCTGCACGTTCCACTCAACTTTTCCATAAACCGAAAACCACCCAGAAGAAGTCTATTAAGTAAAAGAGAAAAAAACCAGACGGGTACTCTCTAGAAGGGTTGAAGATGGACTCACCCTCCCTAGAAAACTCGGCAGCAGCGGACAAGTGCAAGAATGTTCTTACCAGTACTGCTCCGGGCAGACAAACTGGGGAGCGACCCAATTTTCCATCAGCAGGGGGATGAACGAATAGACTGTGATGTATTCGTGCAAGGAAGCTGCCCAGAGCCACTCACGCTGGGGGATTCCGGCTAGACAGTCAGAGAACACCAAAGCTGAGCTGGGAGAAGAAATATTGTAAAAACGGGCTGGATGTCACGACAAAACGTCGGGTGAAAGAAACAAGAAACAAAGGGAAAGTCACGTTGCATTCCATTTATATAAAATTCGCCACCAGGGACAGCTCCACGAGCTCGCGGAGGGCTGCTTACTTAGGTAGGGACCGGAGAGGGAGAGCGCAGAGTGATGGCCATGCGGTTGGCAAGGGGTCAGCTCGCAGCGGGGGAGGAGGGGCCGGGGGCGGGGCGAGGAGGCGGAATTTCAGGACCCCGTGATGCTCGCACAGACTCACGGTTATTGTATCGTATGTTTCTGATTTACGCACTTTTCTGCGTGAGTGTTGTATTTTACAGTAAAATAAGAATAAAAAAACAAGAAGCACGTACTTTGCTCTGTGATTTGGTTTATTCTGCTTAACTCATGGTGCAAATCTCCAGCCGCTGTCGTCGATCCGGGTCCAGCCTTGGGCACCTTGGGGCGTTTCTGGGTACAGGGCCCGTGCTGAGGCTCCCACCCCACGGTGCCAGGCCAGCGTGTCGGGTGCTGTCTGGGGGCAGCTGCGGTGCCGCCAGGGGACCTGCCGTCCCCAGTGCAGAAAAAACCCTCGTGTCGGGCGCCCTCACCGCGTGTCTGGGCTTCCCTCCCAAATAAACTGAGAAGGTGACTGATGAGGTGTCACTGCCCCCCCGGGGGTCCCGCCACGCGGCCAGCGCCCACAGCGGGGACCCTGAGTCGGCCGACAGGGAGCAGCGATCAGGCACGTGCTGTGCTGGTCAGTGATTAATCTGAACGTTAAGAAGCGTTTTCTTTGTCTGACAAGGAGCTGATTGCTCCTTGCAGTTGACCCGGGAGCCTGGTGTCCTTCCTCAGCCTCCTCCTGGGGGAGGGGAGGCCTCGCCTGCCAGCTAGGGGGGAAGGGGGGTCCTGGTTGCCGTTCCCGCTCGTGCTGAGAGCCGCAGCGGGAGCCCCCAGCCTGGTGGAAGCTGCCCCGCCCATGGCCCCATCCGCCCCGCGGCCTTCAGGACTGGCTCGGAGGCCCCCTGCGCAGGGCCCCCTCAGGGACCCTGTGGGGTGGCTTCGTGCCTCGTACGCCCGGTGCCATGGGCCCCGCTGTCCCCCGAGCCTGGCTTCGGCCTGACCTCCCACTGGACACATCTCCCCGTGAGGATGGTGTGGCCACACCATCTTCAGATGGGCCTCCTGAGGTCAGAAGAGCGCAGGCACCGCCTGGCCTCCAGGTCTAAGGCTCTTTGAAGGGCACTTACCACGTCCAGTTTGTAGCAAAAACATCGATAGGTGAGCAAAGAGAAAGATGACATTAAAAACAGGTATTACAACTATGTCCAGGGTTTACATTAAAATATTATGTAATTTGTTATAGAACCTCAGTAGAAACACAGAAATGATAAACAAGAACGAGAGAGAAATTCGGAACTGGAAAATATATCACTAGAAAAGTTTCCCAGCAGGTTGGAGACTGGAAGACTCAGGAAGATTCAAGGTGGATCAGCAGAAATGATCCAACCTGAAGAACAAAGAGCCTGAGGAATCCTAGCACGTGAAGGTGTCTGCATTAAGCCGTTCTATTCTGATGCTTCGACATCTGGAGCCTCGCCGACCCTGGAACGACCTCCCTGCCCAGGGCAGCCAACTCCAAGAGATAGTACATGACGCAGGCGCACCTTTCATGTACAAAACAAACCAGTCCCGAACCCACACCCCAGTCACCTCCTTCACTGGAGCCTCACATGCTCACCCATTCTTCCTCTGCCCCGGCCACCCCCGAGGCCAGGTAGCCGACAGCTAGGGACAGCCCTATGCCCACAGCCCCCTGAAGCCATCCAGACAAGCCATTCCTCAGCCTGCTCACCAGGCCTTGCCCTGACCATGGAGAGGGTAAAGGCTCTTGCCCACAGTTCGTCCCTCTCCCTCTGCCTCCTGACTGGCCTGGGGCTTCCCCACGTGGCCCTACACGGTGCAGCTTGACCCCGCCTCCTGGGGCCTGTGGGTAACAAACTCTCTTCAATGGTGCCTCACGATCTGGTGGCCTCACCATACCTGACTGATAATAAAACCTACATTTTATAACAGTGCCCCAATGGCCTGAGGTGGCCTGAGACATATGTGTAACTGGAATTAAGAAAGAAAGGAGGGGCAATTCCCTGGTGGTCCAGTGGTTAGGGCTCCGTGCTTCCACTGCAGGGGGCACAGGTTTGATCCCTGGTCGGGGAACTAAGATCCCACAAGCCATGCAGTGTGGCCAAAATAAAATAAAATATCGCACAAAAAAAATTTTTTTTAAAGGGCAGGAAAGATTTTTGAAGACAGGTTGGCCAAATATCCCGGAAAGTATTACAAAAGTATTGAAGAAAATGTCAGTTACAGATTTGAGAATTTCAGCAGACCCCCAACAGGGTGAACACGCACACACAGACACATGCACCCCTAAACACATCGTAGTCAAACTACTGAAAACCAATGATAAAGAGAAAAGCTTGAGAAGAAAACAGAGAGGAAAAAAGCAGGTGTATTTCTCCTGCAACCAGCACTCTCTCTCCTGCACTATCAATTTCTCCCTCTCTCCTTGTTCACTCCTTTGACGTAAAATTATTTCTTAATATTATCCTTCTTCTGTCACGTCTCTTCTGTGTTGCCCCATTTCTCCACCCTCTTTTCTTGAAAGGCATTATCTTCCAAGATGATGACAACAACGATGATGATGACTGTAATGACAAAGACAGTGACCACGGCAATGACCATGGTGATGACGGTGGTGGTGGTGATGGCGGTGGTGATGGTGATGATGGTGGTGGTGGTGATGGCGGTGGTGATGGTGATGACAGTGGTGATGATGGTGATGATGATGGTGATGGTGACGATGGTGGTGATGACAATGATGGTGGTGGCGGTGGTGATGATAGTGGTGGTGGTGATGGTGGTGATGGTGATGGTGGTGGTAATGATGGTGGCGATGGTGGTGGTAATGATGGTGGTGATGGTGGTGGTGATGATAGTGATGGTGGTGATGGTGGTGGTGGTGATGGCGAAGGTGGTGGTGATGATAGTGGTGGTGGTGATGATGTGGTGGTGATGGTGATGACAGTGGTGATGATGGTGATGGTGACGATGGTGGTGATGGTGACGATGGTGGTGATGACGGTGGCGATGGTGATGACAGTGGTGATGATGGTGATGGTGATGATGGTGGTGATGATAGTGATGGTGGTGTCAGTGGTGATGATAGTGGTGGTGGTGGTGATGGTGGTGGTGATGATAGTGATGGTGGTGTTGGTGGTGATGATAGTGGTTATGGTGATGATGGTGGTGATGATGGTGATGGTGATGATGGTGGTGATGGTGACGATGGTGGTGATGATGGTGATGGTGATGATGATGGTGATGGTGGTGGTGATGATAGTGATGGTGGTGTTGGTGGTGATGGTGGTGATGATGGTGGTCATGGTGACGATGGTGGTGGTGATGGTGGCGGTGATGGTGTGATAATGATGATGATGGTGAGGGTGATGATGTGGTGGCAGAGATGATGGTGATGATGGTGGTGATGGTGATGATGATGTTGACAATGACAATAATGATAGTCGTCTCTTATTAGGCACCAACTTCATGCCAGGTACTTCCAGGCATCAACTCATTTGGCTCTCACAACCATTCAGAAAAGTGCATGGCATTTCTTCCCTCTACGGAGGAACAAACAGACTTCTCAACATGAAATGTTCACCAAAGTGGACAGACGCAGAGCTGGAGCCACTTTGAGACTCAGGCCAGGCCTTATGGTAGAGGCTGGGGTGTACAAAACACCCGTCCCTGTTCTCTGAATTCTCTCAGCCCATCTGTCATGACTCCCATTTTACAGATGAGGAGAGGGGCGTCAGGGGGGCTAAGTGACCCAACAAAAGTCAGCGCTCCATCGGGGCATGGCAGGAGTGACAGGCAGCGTCATTCTGGGGACGAGAGGCCGGCAGAGGCCCAGCCACTTGACGATGGCGAGCTTCAGAATTACAGAGGCATCACTACCCATCTCACAGGTGGCTGGGGAGATGCACTGGGAGCCAGGCACCCACTGAGTGCTTGGTCAACCTAGTTGGGTCTGACTCTGGCCCATCAGCACAAGGCTGCTAGCCCAGTGCCCTGCCCTATTTGGCCAGAACTCCAGGACCTTGGATGGGCTCGGGCCATGGCCCAGTCCAGGCAGAGTGTCAGCTGCAGACCTGCAGAGGGGTACCTGAGGCCGGGCATCCTCCAGCCCCGCCTGGGACAGCCCAGCAAGCCGTGAAATGGTTAAGAGCCCCCAGCCCCGCAGAATGGGCGCATTATCATTTCTAATACCAATCAATGCTCACCAGGCGTCAGACAAAGCAGCAGCTCTCAGCTCCCCACCCCGCCCTCCACAACATAAAAGACCCTCTAAGCCTCTGCTGGCCCTGCTCCGGCCAACGCCCCTTCCGCAGGCCTCATCTCCATTCTGCTCCGCACCAAATCAAGGGGCAAGATGCAAATCGATCGACCGTCATTGATCAACTCTTCTCCCCTCCATCCCACTGACACTTTGTCACCCCTCCCCCACAGTAGCTGGGCTAATAGGGTCTCTGCCTCCCACGCAGGCGGGGGCCTCTTGAAAGGCCCTGATTGCTCCGAGGCCCTGAGCCTCTGTTGCACTGAGGGGCTGCCAGCACAGCATATGCTGCCCGCCCGCCAGCTTTGTCTGCAATAATAGAAACAGGATTTCTCTTCCATTTCAGCCCTGAGTCCAATTCATCAAGCCGGACGCTGATAATCTGCTGCCCGGTGCCGGCCAGGCTTGGGGGATAAATAGAGGCAAGTGAATGCGGAGCTACAGTGATCAGATCTCTCCCGGCCAGAACAAAACCGCATCAGCCCCTCAGAGGCGGCGTCCCCATCAGCGCAGACACACAAAGGGGCAGGAAAGGGAGGGGCGGGCCCCAGAGAGTCAGACTGCGGTCCTCTCACCGGAAGAGACAGAGGAAGGGGCAGCCCGAGTCCCAGGCCGGGCTCCCCTGGGCAAGTCTCCTGCCACCCTGAGCCTCGGCTTCCCACCGGGGACACCAACCTCAGGCTGCTGGACGCGCTCAAGGAGGGAGTCCTGTGAGGGGTCCGTACCCGAGCCTGGTACGTAGCAGCTGCTCAGTAAGTGCTGCTGGGGCAGCTGCCTCCAACCCTGCAGCTGTCCACGTGAAGCCGTCACACGTCCTGGCGTACTGCACACGTCACCTTCACGCAGGGCACGCGCAGCCCAGCCGGCAGGTGTACGCCCCACGGCAGCATCAGTGATGCGGCACCATCTGCCCGCCCAAGGCCACCACACCGAGACATGCTCCCCGCGAGCCAGGCGCAGGGGTCCTGTGGGGTGGGGGAGGGGCGGGCTGCCGCGGGACTCCGGGCTGATCGACGCCCTCCCACGTCGGGAGTCACCGGGGGCTCCATAGAACATCTCAACAAACGCTCCCAGACAGGCGAGCTGGAAGTCGATCAAACACCATAAATACCGCACAGCCAAGGCCGCGACTACATCACCGCAAAGCAAATAAATAACAGCCCCGCCGGAACCACGGCGGCCCAGTAATTTATGCCGCCCGCCCCAGGAAACTCGGTTAGATCCCCGCTCGGCAATGCCTGGGATTAGCAGGTCGCTTTCACAGGAGAGCCGGGCTAGTAAGCGGGAATCGCGGCACGCGGGGGTCGGGGGCCCACGGGAGGTGGCCTCCCCCGACAAGGGACAGGATGGAAATCGCCGTCTCAGCATGCAGCGGGGAGGCCCACTGCCCGGCCTGACAGCCTACAGACAGCCCTTCGCTGGCATCCTCCTGGCCCCCGACAGCCCCTCGGAGTGACAGAGGATGCGCCGCTCAGCACGTCTCAATCTAAATGGAGATGCGGGTCCAGCAGGAGCTGCCATCCACACCTTCTTGTGCAGGAGGCCCAGCAGGGAGGAGGGAGCCTGGGGCCTGGGGCCAGGGCAGCTCCAGCCCAGGGAGGGTGAGGGCGGCCGGGCCCCTCCTCGTGGCAGCCGCAGGAGCGGGGTCTGCGGGCAGCGGAGCAGGGCGGCAGCGGGCCGGGCACCTGGGAGGGGCGCCCACCACCCTCCCGGGCCCCACATCCTTCCTCACAGCCGCTCCACCTGTGGCTGCAGCCTCGTGGAAGAGGCCGTCATGGCCGTCCCCCCGTGGCCGTCCCCCCGTGGCTGCCGCCCCGTGGCCGCTGCTCCCCGCCTCTCTCTGTGGGTCTCACTTCACGGTCAAACTCCTGGAACGAGAACCTGGCAGTTTGCCAGCGGCCAGGCATCAGGGGCACCCTGACGGGCAGACCTGGGGCCAGCACAGCCCACAGTCAGAGCACAGGCTCAGGAGTCAGACCCGGTTGAACTGAGTGACGTGCTTCAGGAGCGTAACCCTCTGCCTCCGTCTCCTCATCTGTAACGGGACACGCAGCGGCTCCTGCCCAGAGGATGGGGCTTCAAGTGAGCTGCAGCACCCAGCACCCGCCCGCACACAGGAGCGCCAGCCAGACCTCTGGTCCTGGCCCTGCCGGCAGCCTGGGGAGGGAGAGCCCAGCTTTGGGGGCACCGCGAGTCCCTTGTGGCCACTGGCCTGGGTGGAGGAGGGACTCAGAGATCACGACTCGGGGGAACGATGGCTGCACCAGAGCCCAGGCATGCTGGTGTCCCCTCCAGCTAGCGTGCCACTGGGGGCAAGGCCCTCCTCCTCCCTGAGCCTCCAGTCACCACCCGCCCATCCCCACAGTGCCACGAGAAGGATCTGATCTTGTCACCCTGTTAAAGTCCTCCTGTAACTCTCCATCTTCTCCAGACTGAAGTCCAAGGCCGCTCCATCCAGAGCCAGCTACTCCCCCAGGCTCTCCACCCTTCCTGCCATCATTGTGGCTCTGGATCCATGCCCCATCTTATTGAACAATTTGTTCTTCCCAAGCAATTCCAGATCTCCATGCCACTCCCTCAGGTTTCTTCACTCTCCAGCTCTGCCTAGTGAACTCTTATTGATACCGCAAAACCCTATCCATATGTCCCCCCCTCTATGAAACTGTACATTATTCTTTCTTTTTTTTTTATTTTTTTTATTTTTTTGGCTGTGTTGGGTCTTCATTACTGCACACGGGCTTTCTCTAGTTGTAGTGAGCGGGAGCTACTCTTCGTTGCGGTGTGAGGGTTTCTCATTGCAGTGGCTTCTCTTGTTGTGGAGCACGGGTTCTAGAGCACACGGGCTTCAGTAGTTGCTGTGTGTGGGCTCTAGAGCGCAGGTTCAGTACTTGTGGCACAGGGGTTTCGTTGCTCCGTGGCATGTGGGATCTTCCCGGACCAGGGAGTGAACCCGTGTCCCCTGCATTGGCAGGTGGATTCTTAACCACTGCACCACCAGGGAAGTCCCTCATTATTCTTATAGTAAAGCTAAGTCACACGTCCCTCTGAGCTTAGTGAGGGAGGAGACCAATGCTACCCTTAGCCCAATACTCTAGGAACTACTCCCAGTTCTCCACACCCACAGCTGTCACAAGTGCCGTTGTGTTAGTATGATGTGGCCCTACCACCCTAGCCCCAGCTGATTAATCCTGAGAGAGTCACCTGATTCAAGTTGGGCCAATCAGAACACTTTGCTGGGATTACTGGAACTGGAACTGGGAAAGAAAAATCCATCTCTCTGGTAGCCAAAGGTGTAAGGTATAAAATTCAGGAGGCTCCAGCCACGTGTTTGCCACAATATGGAACAAACCAGGAAGAGACCAGAAGCCCAGCATGGGAGGCAAGAGGCCAAGTGTTTCCTGCAGACCTCTGGGCTCAGGTCCCAGTGGCCCCTGAAGCCCAGCCCCTCCCGCCCTTCTCATTCCAGGGGGTCCAACCATCCCTGGATTCCATGTGATGCCCAGGTCTGGTCCAGGAAAACCCTCAGCCCCACTTACTGTGAGTATTTCTGTTCCTGCCCACGAGAGGCCTCATCCCTGGGGATGGCAAAGGTCCTTCCCCACCTGACAGCCCCTCGAGAAGGCTCAGTGCAGGCCCTGCACTCACACGGGCTCTTGCAAGGCCCAGGAACTCATGTGATATTTTTATTTTTAGGTTTTCTTTGTTAAAGAATACTCCCCCATCACCCCCGAATTGCATAAGCTTCAGGCCCCACGGGATCCACCCCCAGACCCCGAGGTCCCCCAGGGACTCAGGACTGTGTCTTGTGACCCTCTCTTGGCCTGGCCCAGCACACAGAAGACACACAGGCAGTGTGGGTGTGTCCCTGGGGTCCTGTGGGTCGGGACTAATTTCGTGCTTCCTGACCAGATCCCCTTAATAACTCAGGCGCGTGAGCGAGTGGAGCCGCAGAGCTGGTGGCACCTGCAGGGCTGTTTTACGGCCTTGTCGTAACAGAAGCGTGCCCTTAGCAAGGAGCCGGGGACATGGCTCACACGGCCAGCCCATTCCTTACGGCAGTGTCGTGTCCGCCCGGGTCCTACAGGGGCCATCTCGGCAGGTCACCGTCCCCAGCGGCCAGGGAGGCCTGTCCGTGCTAAGGCCCTTCCCCTGGTCCTCCCAGGACGCCCGACCCCCGGGGCCCCACATACGTGAACGGAAACGTGCTCATCAGGGTTCCTGCCGGTAAATCAAACACGAATAAACTCCCCCTAATTTCTCTAAGACAATATTAGCCGCACAAAACGCAACGTAAATGTTAATAAGACACGGCTGTCGGGAGGCCCGGGGCAGGCGGCCTGGGAAGTGGTAATTTATCGTGTGTTTGCCGAGGCAGGCCAGGCGCACACACCAGGGACAAGTTGGTGTCTTTAACTGGCGTCCTCTTAAAGGCACAGCGGCCTCTCCCCAGAAAGCGGCCTCCTCGGCCACGATGCGATATGTGCACCGGGGCCCGTACAGTTGGAGAGACACAGTCACGCTGGGAGTAAGTGTGTGGGTCCGGGAGCATCCCTGTGGGAGCTTCCTCGTTATTTCAGCAAACAGCTCAGGATCCTCGAGGCAGAGGCAAACGGATGCCCCGCCTCACGCAGGACAAGAGCAGCCGTGAGGCATGCGGAGTTACGCTGGGATCACGTCTGCTCCCATCAGCACCCTGTGTCACGGGTCTTATTAACCCAATCTGCAGCTGAGAACACTGAGGCTCCAGAGAGTATAAGCCACTCCCCAGGGGGAGGGTCAGAGGTGGGATCTGAAGCAAGCCTGCCTGCCGGCCACACCACCCAGAGCCCTGGTCCCAGGAGGAAACGTGGCCAGGGTGATGGCAGGCCGACTCCCACCCTCAGTCCTACTTGGTCTGGGAAGGTTGGGAGCCTTGCCCAAGGTCATGCAGCAAGGTCAGACCAACCTTGACCTCAAGCCCAGTGCCCTCTCCTCAACCCCCGGCTGGGGTGGGCGTGGAGGTTGAGGAAGGGTGATTTCAGGCAGGCAGCCCCTCCGCCATCTGCAGGGCCCTCCAGCTTCCTGGAGCCCCCTTATGCCGTGTGTCAACAGCTCTGTGGGGCTCAGCACACCCCCGATGGCCCCCCCACCGTGGTTCCCAGCTGGCACCCACGGCAGAGGGCTGGGCAGGACTGCTGGGCCCAGGGAGCCGACCTGGACCTGCTCCTTCCACCCGGCTGGCTCGCACCCTCAGGGTCTCCAGGTGAAACCCACACCTGGCAGGGCAGGGCCAGGTCACTCATAGACCAGGGTGGCCACCACGGAAGCACTTCTGCTGCCCACAGCTCTGGCTTCCCCAGCCCACGGGGACCACAGCGTCCTCTCCAGCCCGGGAGTCCACACACCCCGTTGGTCACAGCTGCCCTGTCTCCTGCCAGGGAAACAGGGCTGAAGCCTCATGGGCAAGGCCATCTGAGGCAGAGGACTGAGCCTGGCGTCCCCAGACCCTGGAGAAGCCGGGTCAGGTCTGGAGACCCCAGACCCAAGGCCAACTGTCACAGTGTGACTGGGTGGGTCTGAGACAGGGCAGCCCTCCCCCACGACACGGGGTTAAGAAGACCACCTTGCCGGCAGCGAGGGCTCAGCTGAGGGCGCGTGCGCCGGTCAAGCGGCCGTGTCTGCGGACAGAGCCTGCGCCCAGCCTGGCCATCTGCAGAGCCCCAGCCGTGCATCTCACTCTCCCTGGGTCACCTTGGGCCACTTGCACCGTTAGCCAGTAATGTCTCGCCGTCCAAAGCTGACATCCGGCCTCCGGGCCGCAGTCCCCAGCCCAGACCTCCGTCCTCCAAGCTCCAGGACCAGAGCAGATCTAACAGCCCCGCCAACCCGAGCTGCCCGTTAAGGGTGAGGGAGGGGCCGGGGAGGGGGAAGCGCCGTAAATCTCTTTGGAGACATTCCCCAGATACCAGACCCCAAAGTCTCCTGAGCAGGCTCATCAGGGGAAGGAGGTGGAAGATGAGAATTCACAGAAACGGGCTGAGAACCAAAGGCCAACAGACAGGACTCATCCAGCAGACAACAGGCACAGGGCAAGAGCAGTGACCGCAGCGAGTGGGGGGCTGTGTTTTGTTTTGACTACAGCTCAGCTGTAAAGGGAACATCAGCGAGGGCCCTTTACTCATCCGAGGGGGAGGAAGGGCCATGGGGTGGGGGACAGCGGGCCACGCGGCCTCCCAGGAGGCGAGGTGCAGGTGCAGGGGCGTAGCTGCAGGCTGGCCCCCTGCTCTGCAGACCACAGCACAGGTAGCCCCTCTAGCCAGTGGAAATCCGTCCAGGTTTAATGGAAACGTTAACCTCAGTTTCACCCGATGTCCTCCCTGTGCTGCCAAGGTCTGAGAACAGCGAGGACCGTCCCCGCAGCCCCCAGCCTCGCGCAGACACATCCCCGGGCCAGCCAGCCACAGTGCGGCTCCACTGGAGCCGAAGCAGGCCCCACCCACGTCCTCTCCTCCCTCCCGGGTCCCAAGCTCCCTAACACCCACCAGATGCCCCACGCCCATGGGTGCTGCACCCAGGCGTAGCCCTCAACAGCGGCCACCTCCCAAGGCGGGGCAAGCTGCGGGCAGAGGCCTGAGGGTAGGTCTGTAACCTACGCACGAGGTCAGCAGGAAGGGCTTTTCCCAATTACCTCAAATGCGGGAGTCTGGGTCTCAGTGTCAGAGAACACACATCTCATCATTTTATCTGCTGAGCCGGAGGCCCTGGAGGCAGCCTCCCAGGCGTCAGGTGGCCGCAGCCTGCGGTGGGTCCCAGTGGAGGGTGTGTAGGCTGGGGTGGGGCCTGCCCACCTCCAGGGAGGGCAGATTCCTAGCAGAGCCGGACCCAAGCGTCCAGGTACAGGGGGCGGGCGGGGGGCAGAGGGCCTCGTGGGCGCCAGGGATGCCAAGGCCCCAGACCTTTTGAAACGGTCACCCCTCTGCCTGGGGCCGTCCAGACCGCCCGCCCCACCTGCAGGACAGAGTCCACCTTTCACCTGGCGTCCAGCCCCTCACACATCCCTCGACGCCCGCTCGCTCAGCGCTGGCAGCAAAGCTCTTCATCCTCTGGGTTTGCCCATGAGGTGCCAGCCCCTTGCACTGAGAGCCCCAACACTGAGAACCCCCAATAATGAGAGCCCCCAACACTGAGAGCCCCTGCACTGAGAGCCCCCCCAACACTGAGAGCCCCCAGCACTGAGAGCCCCCAACACTGAGAGGCCCCAACACTGAGAGCCCCCCAACACTGAGAGCCCCCAACACTGAGAGGCCCCAACACTGAGAGCCCCCAACACTGAGAGCCCCCTGCACTGAGAGGCCCCAACACTGAGAGCCCCCCAACACTGAGAGCCCCCAACACTGAGAGGCCCCAACACTGAGAGCCCCCAACACTGAGAGCCCCCTGCACTGAGAGGCCCCAACACTGAGAGCCCCCCAACACTGAGAGCCCCCAACACTGAGAGGCCCCAACACTGAGAGCCCCCAACACTGAGAGCCCCCTGCACTGAGAGCCCCCAACACTGAGAGCCCCCCCTGCACTGAGAGCCCCCAACACTGAGAGCCCCCCCTGCACTGAGAGCCCCCCTGCACTGAGAGCCCCCTGCACTGAGAGGCCCCCAACACTGAGAGCCCCCAACACTGAGATGCCCCAACACTGAGAGCCCCCAACACTGAGAGCCCCCCCTGCACTGAGAGCCCCCAACACTGAGAGCCCCCAACACTGAGAGCCCCCCTGCACTGAGAGGCCCCAACACTGAGAGGCCCCAACACTGAGAGCCCCCAACACTGAGAGCCCCCCCTGCACTGAGAGCCCCCCTGCACTGAGAGGCCCCAACACTGAGAGGCCCCTGCTCTTCCCTCCTAGACACCAATCTCTGACCCTAGGACTTGGCCCAGGCTCCTCTGGTGCCACCTCCTCCCTCCCCGTCCAGGGCTCTCCAGCCCCTGGGCCCTCCCAAACCCTGGCCCCCTCGCCTGCTGGGCCGTGAGCTCCCAGAGGACAGGCCCGGCTCTGACGCCTTTTCAGGAGCCTGGCGCCCAGCTCCGGGCCTTGCACACAGTAGGCGCTCAGGGAACATGAGCTCCGCCAAGCAGAGAAGCAGAGAGACGCTTTGGATCCTCGACTGGCCTCCTCCACAGGGCAGCCGCCGATGCCCACCCAGGGGGCCAGGAGCTGCCTGTGTGTCGAGTCGGGAGGGGGAGGGTCCGGGGCTCTGGGAGCTTCAGGGCCCAGCTGCCCGATGTTCCTGACTCTCCCCAAGCACCCTGAGAAGCTGCTACCTCGACCCCCATATACAGATAGGAACACTGAGGCACTGAGCACTGAGTAACCTGGCCTGTGCCACGTGGGCGCCCAGGGAGCCCCTGGTCTCACTGCTCAGCAGCACTTGGATTTGAACCTGCTTCAAAGTGCGGTAAACCCCCTGGCCGACACCCTCTCCTTCCCCTCTCCCTCTGGAGGACCTGCCACAGAGATACCCTCCCCCTGGCCTCCCTGGGAAGAGCGAGTGGCCCACAGAGGGGTGGGGAGGGAAGGGGAGCCCCATGCCCCGTCCCGCTTGGCCCAGGCCCCTGCCACAGTGGGTCCCACAGAGTTTCCCGCTGGCCTGAGCCGCTTAGCGTGAAATGGACTTTGTGTCCTCAGCCCCGGGCAGCATCTCCCAACGCAGCCAGCCAGCCCTGAGAAGGCCCCTGGAGGCCTCAGACCCGCCCACCTGCGGCGAAATGCTCCTTCCCAAGGAGCAGGCCAGGCATTTCCAACCACTGACCCCAGCACCAAACACCATGTGGGGCTGAGTCCATAGCGCCCTCCCACTGCCTTCCCGAAGGGCCATAAATCCATGGCTAGAATAATCCCTGAGCCGGGAGCCTCCGTCACATCAGAGGAACAGGCTGCCAGACACGTGGTAGCATCCTCCTTCCGGCCGGCTCCAGCCCCACACACTGGGCTCCGTGTTCCCCGCCTGTCGAGGGGGCTGAGTTATTTGTGGACGTGGAAGCCAGACCCAGAGACACACGGCAGCCACAGCTGACTCCCCCGGACGCTCGCCTTGTCACCCCCCATTTATCCAGGACGAGGCGGGAAGCTGACACTGCGTGCTCATCTGGGCTGCAAACCTGTCCCCGTGCCGCCTTATTTACCGAGAGCCCAGGGTTTCCAGCCACCACGGGCGCCTGGTCCAGCGCGGGCACTTCATGGATACAGACAGGACCAGCTTCTCTCAGAGGCTAGAATGCTGAAGGGGAGGGGAGGGGGCAGCCACCGTGTTATTGCTGCTGAGGGGGTGGCGGCAGCGTGGCCCCCTCTGGGCGACACCTGCAGAGGAACGCTGTGCATAGCCCTGGTGTGAGCAGGGCTTCCGAGCAGCTGCTGAACCAAACGAAACGCTCCTTCTTGCTGAGTCTCTCCAAGAGACGATGCACCATCGCACGCCACCCCCTCACCTGGTCCTCCCCTTGGGGAGCCCGTCTCCCCCACCTCACCACACAGTCCCACACAGAAAGGAGGCCCAGCCCCGCCTCCCATCTGGAGTCCACCCAGACATCCTCAGGCCCCGAACCGCAAGGCCACCAGACGCTTTGTTAAAATGCGTCACCACGTTCCAGGCCTCCCAACCACCGGCCGCCGCAGCAAGGAGGTGACCTGTGAGCTCGGACACCTGCCAAGACCTCTGTCGCTGTCACATTAGAAGGGGCCGCAGAAGGATTTGCCAGCAATCACATCCCACAGCTTGTCATTAAATATTGATGAAAGGCGAGAGGGGACAGCTATGCAAATTAGAGATTGATCTTCCCGGGCAGGGCTGAGCTAATGAGGGGACCAAGGAGGGCCAGGGCGCTGGGAGGAGACCCCCCCCCCCCATGCCAGCCTGCCATGGACGGGGCCTTGGGCCCAGCAGGCCCTGGGGTCCCAGCACCAAAGGAAGGAGTGGGGCAGGGAGGGACTGAGGCAGGCCGTCCAGCTGCCCAGCTGTCCAGCCTCTGCTCCTTGGCTAAGAGAAGCCCCTGCTTCCGTGGGCCACCCCGCAGGAGGGGGCCTCAGCCCCAGGTGTGAGATACAGACCCCACACACAGATCTCCATTCTGGCTTTGCTGCCTGCATGTTTTTTGTTTTTTTAAAGAAGGATTTGACTTTTTTATCTTAAAAGAATTTGCATAGTAAATCTCTAAATATTAGTGACAATTGTACTAGTGACAAATGTATATTCTTGAAAATTCCCTTTGTAAAAAACCTCAAAGAACTGAATTACATATCTGTTGTTTGTTTTTGCGGTACGCGGGCCTCTCACTGCTGTGGCCTCTCCCGTTGCGGAGCACAGGCTCCGGACGCACAGGCCCAGCGGCCATGGCTCACGGGCCCAGCCGCTCCGCGGCATGTGGGATCCTCCCGGACCAGGGCACGAACCCGCATCCCCTGCATCGGCAGGCGGATTCCCAACCACTGCGCCACCAGGGAAGCCCTATATATCTGTTTTAAAGAACAGTGATGCGTAAATGTTCAAGAAGGAATCACAATGTCTTCCTTTGTCTGAAAGGGCAGCGGCTCTAGCAGCATCCCCTCTCCTTCCAAAGGTAAGACTAAAATCATCACGGGGGCAGGTGAGGAGCTCGGCACAGGAGGATGGAAGCTTCTGAAAGATTCCCCCCTTTTCTAGAGAAAGGAACATTCTGACCGTCCAGCGGCATTGCCTTGTCTCCTTTAATCCTCAGAGAGCCCCGCATCTGTGCCAGGCCCCACCACCCCCGATTCCTGGATTGTCTGAAACGGAACCAGTTTGTAAACGCACATCTGCTGGACCCCACGGGCCCCTAACCGGGCGCTGTGCCTTCTGCTTAAGAAACGAGTGGGTCCATCCTTCATTCTAGAGAGATTCTGATGCAAAATGGTTCCTTTCCAAAGTGGTTTCTTTAAGAAAGAAAGAAATGCATGTTCAGCCATCCAGAAACCTCTGATTTCCAGAAACAGACCTCCTGGTGGGGATTTCCTGACCTAGCACCATTCCCGTGCTGGTGGTGGTGGTGGTGGTGGTGGTGGTGGTCATGGTGGTGGTGGTGGTGGTGGTCATGGTGGTCGTGGTGGTCGTGGTGGTGCTGGTGGTGGTGGTGATGGTGGTGGTGGTGGTCATGGTTGTGGTCATGGTGGTCGTGGTCGTTGTCGTGCTGGTGGTGGTGGTGGTGGTGGTTGTGGTCGTGGTGGTGGTTGTGGTGGTCATGGTGGTGGTGGTTGTGGTCGTGGTCGTGGTCATGGTGGTCATGGTCGTGGTCATGCTGGTGGTGGTGGTGGTTGTGGTCGTGGTGGTGGTCGTGGTGGTGGTGGTGGTCGTGGTGGTGGTGGTGGTGGTCATGGTGGTGGTGGTGGTGGTCGTTGTGGTCGTGGTGGTGATGGTGGTGGGCATGGTGCTGGTGGTGGTCATCATGGTGGTGGTGGTGGTGGTGGTTGTGGTCATGGTGGTCATGGTGGTGGTGGTGGTGGTGGTCGTGGTTGTGGTGGTCGTGGTGGTGGTTGTTGTGTCGTAGTGGTCATGGTGGTGGTGGTCATGGTGGTGGTGGTTGTGGTCGTGGTGGTCATGGTGGTGGTGGTCATGGTGGTGGTGTCGTGGTCGTGGGTCGTGGTGGTGGTGGTCATGGTGGTGGTGGTCTTGATGGTGGTTGTGGTCGTGGTGGTCATGGTGGTGGTGGTCATGGTGGTGGTGGTGGTGGTGGTGGTGGTCGTTGTGGTCGTGGTGGTGATGGTGGTGGTGGTCGTGGTGGTCATCATGGTGGTTGTGGTGGTGGTGGTGGTGGTGATGGTGGTGGTGGTGATGGTGGTAGTTGTGGTGGTGGTGGTTGTGGTGGTGGTGATGGTTGCGGTCATGGTGGTCCTGGTCAGCCTGGGAGATAAGCCAGGGAAGGCAACTCTCGTGTTTCCTCATCCAACATTTCCCAGCACTTCCCCTGCTTTAGTCAGACCCTCCATCTCTGTTTCTTCTTATTAGTGTTCTGTCCACTGACCCACCTGCTCCTTGGCTATAAGCCCCACTGGCCCCTGCTGTATTCAGATTTGAGTCCAATCCCCCTCCCCTCTGCAAAATCCCATCACCGTGGCTGTGGTCCCCACGCCTATCCTGATGGCCCCTTAAATACAGCCTGCCTTACCCTGTTGGACGGGTGCCATGCATATTTCCTTTCACAGGGCGAGAGTCCAGGCCAGCCAACCTCTCAGCCAGCTGTGCCCCTGGACCCATGGAGGCGATGCCCCCCCGTCCCACCTTCCTCACATCTGGCCTAGCCTCTGCCCCTGCCTCCCTCCCCCGTCCCCATCATTCAATGTCGAAATCACTAGCTGGGGCGGCAGCAGACTCAGTTTCCCCTACCCATGTGCGTGCGCTGGGTTAGCTGGGCAGACCCGCTTCCATGTGCGCCCTCCTCCCAGCACACATCTGGGCAGAGGCTGAGCGGGCAGCATCCTCCCCACGCCCATCCATACTTCCAGGACTTTCTCCTGCCTGGAAGAAAGAGAGAAAAGGATTTTCCTGTCCCCCCACCAAACCTGACAAGGAAGGGCGTTTTGTTGCTGGGAGCACTGAATTGCTGGGGTCTCCCTGGCCCCTCCACCCCCGACAGAAGGGGCAGCTGGGGCTGCGTGTGACCCTCCCACCTGCCTGATGCTACACACAACTGGAAATCCAAATGGCGGTCGGTCGTCCTGCCCACAGCAGGGGCTCAGCGCCTCCATGCACCCTGAGGGGCCGTTGTCACTCAGCAGGGAGCCCTTTGCTCCATGGTCAGGTAGCGCGGTGCCCCCAGCTGACCCAGCAGGTCCTAACACCCAGTCTCAGGCCCTTCCTGCCTCCCTCCATGTCCCACACTCAGCGGGCTCTGCTCGTGGGGAGGCTTCAGGGAAGGATCTGGGGGAGCCCCTCAGCTCCCCACGAGCCCACACCCTCCTCCTGGAGGACAAGCCTGGGGGGGGGGGCTGTTGGCAGCCCATCCCCCGTCCCTGTGGGAAGGGTCCGCTGCCCGCTGGCCTCTCCAGCCACTCCTTCCAGTTCATTCCAAGGTGTTAAGAGGCAGTCCCAGCAGGACAGGGTGTGAAAGGCTGAGACGCAGCGTTTCCCATTAACCCTCTCCACCCCGCCGGTGCCGGAAACCAAACCTCGCTCCCAGCCTTTGTCCCGTTCACAGTGACGCTCGCTGGTAGGAATAATGAACACAAAATAAAACTGGCAGCAGCGAGAACTCTCCTGGAAAATGCTGTGCCTGCATAAAGCTTGGCAGAAGTGTGCTCCATCCGCTGCGGCTCCCGGGTGAGAAGCCAGGATGGGAAGGCATGAGCGCAGATCAACTGTGCAATGCAGGATGTGCCCGGAAAGCCATGGGCAGAGGAGGCTTCAGGGAGGTGGACATGTTTACAAAGACAACTAGAAATGTGCATCCACGCCTCTGAGAGAAAATTGATCAGGGAATTCGATTGTCTTTGAGGCTGAACGTGGCCCCAGAGACAGGAGATCCCACCCCCAGAACCTGGGAGTGTGACCTAATTTAGTAAAAGAGCCTTGCCAGTGTGACTAATCAAGGCTCTTGAGCTGGGGAGGTCATCCTGGATCATCCTGGATTATCCTGGATTATCCTGGATTTTCTGGCAGTGGGGGCAGGGTGGGGGCGGCCCGAGTGCCTCATGTGTATTTTATCTGAGGGAGGCAGAGGGAGATTTGATAACACCCAGAGGAGGCGCTGTGAAGGTGGCAGCAGACACTGGAGGGAGGTGGCCACAAGCCAAGGGATGCGGCAGCCACCAGGAGCTGGAGGAGGCTGGAAGGGTCCTTCCCGAAAGCCTCTGTGGGGAGCTCGGTACGGCCGACACCTTGAGCTCAGCCTGGTCATGCTGATTTTGGACCTCTGGCCCCCAGAGCCTTGAGAGGATGCTCTTCTGTTCTAAGCCTCCCAGTTTGTGGTAATTTGTTATGGCAGCCACGGGAAGCTGATAGGAGGCACGTCTCCAGAAAAGTACCCCGTCGGGTGGTGTGTTAGTTTCTGGTGCTGTGTGACAGATCGCCACAAACTTGGCGCCCTAAGACAACACCCACTGAGGCTGCACAGCCTGTCTGTCAGATGCCCGGCGCAGCGTGGCCTGGTCCTGCGCTCGGGCTGGGCTGAGTTCTCATCTGAAAACCCTGGGGAAGGCTCCCAGCAGGTCCCTTCTGGTTCTGCACCCAGGCTGGTCTGGGTTCTCACTTGCAAGCCCTGGGGAAGGCTCCCAGCCAGACCCCTCTTGTTTTCACAGAATTCAGTTCCTGGAGGCCTAGGACAGAGGCTCTCGCTCTGGCTATCGGCCGGGGATGGGGGCTCTCAGCAAACAGAGAGCTTGTGTGGCCTCCCCACCTTGAGTGGCAGCGGCGTGTGGAATCCTTCTGCTTCCAGCCCCTGACCCCACCTCTGCCACGGGCCAGGGAAAACCTTCTGCATTTAAAGGCCACGTGACTAGGTCAGGCCCACCCAGAGAACCTCCCTGTGTTGAGGTCAGCGCACTCATAACCTTAATTATGAAGTCCCTGGTGTCATGTAACAGAACACAAGAGCGGATCGGGCCACGGGACCATCCTGGAAACCTGCCCACTGCAGGCAGCCTTGTGCTGATGAAAATATTCATAGAAATAAGGTCAAATAGCTCGGGGTCAAATATCTTCAGGTTGGAACCCCAGGGCAACGGAATCTGGGCCCAGCTTGCGTGGTCCACCCCAGAGCCTTCCCCCCGGCTCCAACCTCACCTCCCACTGTCCCCGGTCAAGTGCTCCTGACCCCATCTGGTCCACCCCAGGCCCAAGCTGACCTTCCAGTCCTTGAAGGGGCCTGGAGACCGAGGGCCTGGCTTCCTGTCCCAGCCGCGCTGCGCAGGCCGCAGGCCTCAGGGCCCGGGCAGGTTTGTGGAGCCCCCGCCATGTCGGAGGCTGTGTGCTCAGTACCCCAGGGGTGCAAGTGAGGATCCTGCACGCTCCAGATCTAGTCAGTCCCTGAGTGTAGACACCGTGGGTGCCCCGGCCACGAGTCACCGGCCCTCAGAGCCCACCGTCCAGCCACACGCACCTGTGACCCTCCACCTGAGGGCATCTCCGGCCACACCCCTGGGACCAGCCCAGCCAGCTCAGGTGGGCCGACCCTGGCAGGTTTTGTATCAGCACCAGAAGCCCCCAGACGGCCTGCGCTCCGCCCCACATCGTCAGCCCCCTGTGCTGGCTTGCTCCATGCACGTCTTGTCCCCGCTTATCTGCTGGTGACCCCAGGATCCGTCTCCAGATTCACCGCTTGCCCTGAGTCTCAAGGCTCGCTTCTGGGGGAACCTCAACCAAACACTGAGAGCTGAGACCCAGAGGCTGCGTCCCCTTCCACTGATGAAGAAAACGAGGCAGAGACGTGAAATAACCCACCCACGATGGCAAAACGTGATTGGCAAGAGTGGGGACCGACCCCATCTGGCGCAAGGCCACCCTCCTGACCTCCAGCTCTTCTGTGCTCCTGCCAAGGTCTCCTCCTCCCCGGCCCTGCACCCTCCCCAATGAGTCAGGGGCCAGCCCGAATGTCCGTTCCCTCAGAAGCGGCCTTGGATGGCTCGGGCCCTGCTGGCCAGCGAGCACAAGAACCCCGGCAGACCCGAGACACCGAGCGCGGGCTCACTGCCCCCCTGAGCGCTCCAGGCAGCAGCCACGGGTCCCCACACACCCCAACACCCCTCAGCCTGTCACGCGTGCGTCCCGCCAGACAGATGGGCCGGGCTCATCTGCAAGGTGCGAGCTGCAGGATTTATGCACTGAGAAGTCTATGCCTAAAGCTGCCAGCAGTTGAGGAGCGATTTCTCCACGATAAATTCTGCCTCCAGCGCCTGGGATCTTCTTTCTGCTGATTTGTCACATTCTGAGCTTCTCCCAGGGATCAGAAACCCATCATGTGCCTGAGGGGCACGTTCCTGCCTGGGCCGGAGGGCGTGGTGGGGGGGAGGGAGGAGTGGCACACAGGCATGGCGGGGGGAGCGGGGAGATGTGCACACCACCTGCTCAGAAGGGACCACGGCTGTGGACTCGGGGGCTCGAGCGATGCCCCGGGGGTCCCAGGTCTCCTTCCAGGTAGGAAGGAAAACCAGCCGAGTTCACAGACCCCTAACTGCTCAAGGCCTCACCCGGCTCCCTGGACCTGGACCTACCAGTGTAGGGTCAGCCTCCTTCCTGGGCACCTGGCTCTGACCAGGTAACCCAGACCCACCCCTACAGGGACTCCCAGCCCCTTGGCTCTGACGTGCTCTGGTGTGCCCTGCCCACGACCCCCTCCTGCCCAGGCTGGCTGGCTCTCCTGCTCCCGCCTCAGCCCATCCCCCATCACTGCCCACTGGCCAATCCCGCTTCTGGAATTCCGGACTCCTTGCCCCCATCACTGCTCCCCAAGCTCCCGATGCGGCTGCCCCTCTGGGCGGGGATGGGCCCTCCCCGAGCACTTCCGAGGTCCTGCTGGGTCCTGGCTCGAAGCAGCACCAGGGCGCACTGACGGTCGGGAAGAGGAGGCGCTGGTTCGGATCACGCGAGTGGCAGTTGAACCCTCAGTTTGACGTTCATGTCGGCAGAGCTGTAATTAAAATGCATTCCGGAAGCACTTACTTGTGTCTAATTAGAACTTGTTGGGTTTCTATGGAGACCCCTTCAGCTGTAGCGGGAAGGTCACCATTCCTGCCCTCTCTGGCGGCCGTGGACGGACAGGAGTCTCGGGGACAGAGCTGGTCACCGCTAGCTGCTCTGTTCCTGCCACTGACAGGCCAGCTAACAGACTCTCGTGCGGGAGACCCAGCTGGGCGAGTTGGCCAAACGGCTCCTGGGGTAGCTGGGTCCCCCGGAGAGGATCCAACCTCACTGCTCCCCAGGCCCCCACCCACCCACAGAGGGGGTGGCCCCGGGCTGGGGAAGGGCTGGACCTCAGAGCCCCCCACCCCAGCCTGGCAGGAGCCCCTGGCCTCTTCCGGAATAGTTCAGCTGCCTGCAGCCTCCCGTCCTGCCCGCTGCAGAGTGGCTGGGTCACCGCACGCTGGCCGGCCCCCCGACGCAGACGGACAGGTGGACAGAGGGTGAAAGGCTGTAGAGACAGGACTCTCCAAAGAGAGCAAAGATGGGCCTTTGGGGTCAATGTCCTGCGACAGTTCGGCCCCCCGTGGTGCCTTGTGGTGGAGGCCACGAGGTCGGACCCCCAACGCAGCTGTGTGACCCACACACGTGCTTTACAATGCGTTCGAGGGCCACGCACCCTCGTGGGGATGTGGGGAGACAAGCAGAGAGACCGCCAGCACCAAGGGGGGTCGCGTCAGGGAGGTCACCCATTTTGCTGATGAGGAAACTGAGGCAGAACCACTCAGCCCAGAGGAGGGAGGGGCCTATATTGGATCTCAGGCCGGTTGGTCTCCTGAGCCCCCGCTGTCCGAGACCCAGCGGGTCTGATGGTGGGGTGGAAGGCAGGAAGGAAGGAAGGCAGTGTCCCCCTGACCTGCAGGCGTTCGGCACTAGGGCGGGTGCAGCCCAGGAGCCCCCAGAACATGCCCAGGACAGAGCTCCCCCCAGGCCCTGCCCCTCCCCTCCAGCCTAACACCACATCCAAGGCCCCCCACAGCCCAGGAAGCCATGCCCACCCTCCCCTGGGCCTGAGCCCGCAGCTCAGCCTCATGAGCTGGGCAGCGAGGGGTTCTCTCCCAGCTCCGAGCTTCTCATCTGTGGAAGGACCCGGGGCCACCCACTCCCCACTCCCCACTCCCTTGTGGTCTGGGTTGGCCGGACCAAGGCCGGGTGCGTCAAGTTCAAGTGTGCGGCCCCATCACTGTGTTTGTCATCTTTCGAGAGATCACTTGCCTTCACCTGACACCCACGGGAGTGGGCACCCTGCGGGCTCTCTTCATAAAGAGCAGGTGCCCTCGCCCTGCCAGGCACGCGCTTGCACGAACACGCTTGCACACGTAGACATGCACACACACGCTTGTAGGGACGGGCACGCACGTGCACACACGCACAGCAGAGCTCATTAGGAGACGGGGGACAGGTCTAATCCCTGAATTTACACAAGGCCGCCCCCGTTAGACTCAGGATTGGACCCGGTGCTACCGAATGACCGGGGAAGTGGCACTCGACCCTCGGGCGGGGGGCTTCCTGGGGAGAGGGCTCGGCTGTAATTGGCTCCTCCTCCCTTGCCCCCGGGGCCTGCCGGGCTGCCTTCCCCTGGGGGCGGGCTGGGGTGCGTGCTCTCATCACCCCTCCCCGCGCCCCCCCAGCAAGGAGGAGCGGAGCCCTCGCCTTCTCTGCACCCACCTGCACCTGCCTGGCCTTCGCGGGGCTCGGCCGGCTGAGTGGACACTGTTCGCGGCCCCGTTACTGATGGCCCTCGCCGCCAGATCGTCCCCTCCACGGGGCCGGGACGGGTCTGCCTGGTCACGGCCATTTCCCCCGGGGCCCGGAAGGACATCTGTATTTGCCAAATGAAAGGTCACCATTGCTTAGAAGGGGAAAGTGAAGCCCAGAGACAAGAGCCAGTCTCAGGCTACGGGCAGCAGGGGCAGCAGCGGGACAGGCCACGCAGGGGCCACGCTGGACAAGACAGCGCTGGCTTCCAGCCACCCCTGTCCAGCTTTCTGTGGCCCGAGACCATGTCCCAGCCCAGCCAGGTGTCTGGCCGGACGCCCCCAGACTCTGCCCCCCGAGAACCGAGCTGGCGACTGCGCCAATGTGGCCCTCACTGTCGCTTCAGTCCAGGGCACAGAGCTCGGGTTGTCCCACGCCTGCCCCCGGCTCCCCACAGAGCCTCGCTCCGCCCCAGGCAGGGCCACGGGACCCAGCGCTGCGGGGCTGGAGCCGAGAAGTGGCCCAGGAACCACGTGGAGAGCCAGGCCTGCCCACCCGCTGGCTCACCGCCTCCCATCCCAGCTACACCGCACCCCACGCCGGGAGCCCTTGGCACGCGCAGGGCCGGGGCGGGGAGGGGGCGGCTGTCTCTCCCCGCCCCCGCCCCCAGCCTGGCAGCAGTGCCCCACCAGCCCTAAGTCCTCGTCTGCACCTCCCTCCTCCTGTCGGTGTGGACAGGGCGCTTACAGAGCACCTGCAGGGAGCCGTCTCTGCCTGCCTCGGGCTCCAGCCCTCCTGGACAGCAGCAAGGTGTCCACCGTCTGTCCCCTAAAGACGAATATGTGACAGAGACAGAGAGAGACAGAGGGACAAGTGGGGAAACCGGGGGGAGGGCACCGGCTTCTGTGAGACCCTCCCTGGAAACGTCCCAGCAGGAGGGGAGGGGCCCCAGGCCCCAGGGGCTGCAGGGACAGTCTTGCTGACCCCCACACAGGTCAGAGCCCCTTCAGCCTTCCAGTGACACCCAGCTCAGGACATCAACCGTCGCCCAGCTGGGCCTCAGGGCAGGTTTCAGAGCCGCTGCCACCACCAGGAGGCTGCAAGAGGCATGTGCCCGGAGCCGGCTTCCTCACCCATAGAATGCACAGGATCACCCCATAAAATGGGCTCCGCGGACCACCAAGAAGTTTCACCACAGAGCGCAGAGCTCCCCACACACAGGACCGGTGCGCCCGCCATCACCTCCCACCCCGAGAGGATGTGGGTGCCACGGTGAGTCACGGGGCCCAGGACCTTCCAGCCCCACCCCAAGGGGAAGCACATGTGGCCGGCCTTCCCCCCACGAAGGGGACGTCCCAGCTCAGGGACACTCCAGGATGCCCCATGATGGTCTGTCCTTGTTCACTGCCCCAACACAGTGGTCCAGGTGCTGCGGTGTCCTCCCAGGAGTGCCCCCCGGGATGCCCCACGATGGTCTGTCCTTGTTCACTGCCCCAACACAGTGGTCCAGGCACCACGGTGTCCTCCCAGGAGTGCCTCCCGGGATGCCCCACGATGGTCTGTCCTTGTTCACTGCCCCAACACACTTGGTCCAGGCACTGCGGTGTCCTCCCAGGAGTGCCTCCCGGGCCCTCGGCTGAGCTGGGACCGTCTCTGGGTCCTCCTGGCCCCTGGCTTTCCTCTCTTTGGGCCACAGCACTGGACCATAATGGCCAGTGTGACCCCACAGCCTAGGGCCAAACTGGGCACGATTGTGTTGGAAGAGATAATGGGCGGGAGGAAGGATGGATGAAAGGGGGTGGGGAGGAATAGATGGTTGGAGGACCGATGGATGGGTCAGTGGACACACGGAAGGAAAGGTAGGCTCTGGATGGATGGATGGATGAGGGAAGGAAGGAAGGATGGAAAGAAAGAAGGAAGGATGTCCAGGTGGGAGGGACAGCTGGACACACTAACCACGGGGTTCCCTCCCAGGGACAGCGTGACCGGGAGCTGTCTTCACAGGCTTCTTGCTGCTCCGGCCCCCGTGAGACAGAGCTGCAGAGGGACCCCACAATACCCCGCCCTCCTACGCTGTCCTCTGAGGCCAGCTTCAGTGTCCCTCTCCTCCTGTCCACGGCCCCGTGGGCTGGAACAAAGGGGCCCAGGGGGAACCGCCACCCCCCACGTACCATGTCCCGGGGCCATCGCCCTGACCCACTGTGCGTGGCGCAGACCCAGAGGCCCCCTAAACAGCTGAGCCTCCTGCAGCGTCCGCTCCCTCTGATTGCTTCGGCCTGAGCGTACATGGGAATTCTCAGCCAGTTGAACAAGCACCGTGGGCAGACGCAGGGGCCTGGTGAGCTGGAGCCAGGGGGTGAGGTGTGGGGAGCTGCCCAAGGGATAGAGAAGCCAGCAGCCTCCACTGGGAGGCCAGTGAGGGAAACGAGGGCAGGGGCGACTAGGCACGCGGCCACCTCCAAGCACCTTCCCTGATTCTCCTAGCTAAGAGTAGCCCCTCCCTCCTCTTTCTAGAACTTTCTCTGACCCCTTGATCATGCCTCACTCTCCCCTTCTGCCAGCCTCATCTGTGCCTGCATCTTGTACCCCTGGAGCCCAAGCACCCCGGCTTCCTTGTCTCACAGCCGCCCCAGGATCCGGCCGTAGGACGTCTTGCCCGTCGCCTGTCTGCAGGGGGGACAGTGCCGGTGTGTCCCAAACTGGGAGGTGTCCCTGTGCTTTCACTCAGCGCACATGCACACTCCAGGCACAAATGCGTCCCCATCAAGGAATCAGCCAGACTCGAAGCGACCTCCTAAAGACTCCAACAGGCTGCTCTGACGGACACGGGAGCCGCCAAGACCCCGGCGGTCTGCCCCTTGGGGCGGGGGCACCAAGCGTCCCCGGATGGCATCAGGAAGGGCCAGGCCGGCCCTGGGCTGTGGTGGATGCAAACGAGGCCCCTCTCGGTCGGGTGGGGCCCCCCAGCTGCCGTCGGTCACCTGGCTCACTGGCACCGGCCGGCGGGGCACAGCAGGAAGCCCGCCCCCCCATAAATCCCACACCTGCCCAGCTGCCGTGGCCGCCGCACCTGCTGCCCGCCCGGAAGGAGCCAGCTGTGCCAACAGCCTGGCACGAGGCAGCGGGCGGGCGGGGCAGGCGCACGGCTCAGCCTCAGGGTCCTGCGGAGGCCGCCAAGTGAGGGTCCAAGAAGGCTGTCTCCTGCCAGCCCCCGTGCGGCCCAGGGCTCCCGGAGAACATTCTAAATCAGCCTGCAGCCGCCGGCAGTGGGGTGCGGCAGAGGAAGCCGGCTTCGAGGACAGACCCCAGCCACAGCCGGCTCCTGGCTCTTCCTGGGGAAGAAGGTAGGAACGACTCAGGCACCTCCAGGGCGGAGCGGGGCTGGAGGCCAAGGCGGCCAGGGCTGGCGCTGAGGCCGGGCACGCTCCAGTGGGGACCTGTGTCCGGTGAGGAGACCACCAAGCCCGGCGAGCAGCGCCAGGCCTGCTCCCCCTCGATTCGTCCCTGCACAGCGCAACCCCCGGCCTTCCTCGACACTCACGTCCTGGGGGCCCACAGCGCCCAGCCGCCCAGGTGAAGGGGCTCAGGCCTCCTGCTTCTCCGAGGGCGGCCCCACTCCAGGGGGTCAGTGTTTCCGGGCCCCCCCAGAAACACCGTGCGTTTGGGGTGCAGCGGCTGAGACGTACCTCCGTGGCTCAGGGGCAGCGGGGCGCAGGGCCCCATGGCCAGAGAGGGGCCCTCCCGCCACACCTGCCCAGCTTCCCAGCCCTCGGTGCCCGTCTACGTAGCACAGCTTGGCGGGGGGGGGGGGGGGGGGGGGCGGGGCGAGCCCGGACCCACCTCTGGGGTCTGCAGGGGAGGGGGCCGGGCCAGGACCCGGACGGCCCCTCCTGCCTTTAGCACCTATAGCCACAGCCCCGGCAGCCCCCCGCTGGACCACTCAGGTTCCCAAACGCCATGGGAGAAACCGCAGCCCTGACACATCCAGGTGGAGGTCGTGGTCCCTCAAGTGCCCAGCTTCTGCCCAGGCCTCCTGGCGCCTCAGGGACCCCCGGCCACCAGGACAGGCCCCAAGCCCTGGCCACGCCTACGCTGCACAGTGGTGGTTTTGTGGCTGCCCAGGGCGGCGCTTGGGCTCAGGCTCAGGCTGGAGGTGTAGCCAAGGAGCTTGGGGGACTCTTCCGAGGGCAAAGGCCCAGGAACCCCACACACCCCGCTGCCGCCTTCCCAAGGGGGGCTGTAATTGGAGGCTCCAAGGACAGACAGACCCTGCTGCCGGGACACAAAGCAACCGCCGGCTGATCCCCCCACAAAGATCAGGTGGGGCTTGGGCGCCCTAATCCTCGTCCCTTTCCCCAGAGGGTGCCCAGGTGCCCGGGCCAGGCCAGGCCTCCACTAAGAGGCTCTAATTGGTAGGCCCAGAACACGGCCCGTCTCCAGGGCCGCTCGCACGGGCGCAGGTGGACGGGGGAGTGTGAGTCGGGGACCAGGGCTTCCCGTCCCTGCTCTGAAGCAGGAGGGTCTGCATGGGTGCCCGGGACCCTCAAGTCCACCTGTGCGCTCAGACCCTGACAGCCTCACCCTCGGTTCCAGAGTGGGGGGCAGTCAGCAGCCCATGGGGCCCCACGGGGGGTTCATGAGTCTCCTGTCTCCCCAGGGCAGGCGTGGGTGTTGGCAGCTCAGCAGAGGCCCTGAGCACTGGGCGTCCACCGAGGCCCCCTCCTGCCCTGGGGCAGCTGCACGAGACTGCAGAAGGGTCTCTGTCCCAGACTCCATTGGGGGGAAGCAGGAGAGGACGGGGCACCCAAAAAGAGAGGCCCCAGCCCAGGCTCCGAGGGGCGCCTGCCCCTGCTTCTCCCGCCCCAGCTCCCCAAGGGGCACCCAGCCCTCAGTTTCCCAGGCAGAAGCCCAGGACGCCCAGACCCCCTCTTCCCACGGGGCCCAGCCGTCTCGATAAGGGTCCCCCGTCTGTCCCTCAGCCTCATGCTCCGTCTAGGGCCCCGGCCACGCGTCCCTGCTGCCTCCACGCCGCACTGTGACCCCCAAGCCCTTCCTCCTGAGGCTGTAGTTCATATTCTTTTTGTTTTTGTTCTTGTTTTTGTTTTTGTGGTACGCGGGCCTCTCACTGCTGCGGCCCCTCCCGCCGCGGAGCACAGGCTCCGGACGCGCAGGCTCAGCGGCCATGGCTCACGGGCCCAGCCGCTCCGCGGCATGTGGGATCTTCCCGGACCGGGGCTCGAACCCGTGTCCCCTGCATCGGCAGGCGGACTCTCAACCACTGCGCCACCAGGGAAGCCCAATATTCTTGAAGGTGATCTGAGCCGTTCCCTGAATCTCCATCCTCACCACGGCCCCGCTCAGTTCTCCCACTTGGATCCACTGCTGCCCCACTGGAGCACCCGGCCTCCTCCACTGTCCCGGGGGACACCCCCCCACCTCCTCACAGCATCAGCACCAGCGGCCACGCTGCAGGCCCCAGCAGGGCCACCCACCCAGCTCAACAGCACGCAGGACCTCTCGCAGCACACGCGGCTGCACTCCCGGCTCAGGTACCCTGCTTGCCAGGGTGCACCAGGGGCAGAGCCCTGGATGGGTGCTCAGGGCCAGCCCTGACCCCAGCCCTTCGTGTGAGCCGCACGAGTCCCCTCCCTCGAGGGTCTCCACACGGGACGGGGGCTGATGGCTAAACACCGCCAAGCACCCACGGGCACGTGGGCAGCACCGCTGGCGCTCCTCCCGGTAAGGTGTCCCCAGAGGTAATTGATGGCCCTGGTGCAGACGGAGGGGGCCGGGTAGAGCGTGAGGTAGTTCACTATCCATCACGCCCCTCGCTAACCCCAGACAGCCCCCGACTCAGCCAGACAAAGGCGACACGTTCCCTCCACACGTGTAATTTATCCTCCATTAATGCTCGCGACAACCTGACAAATTAAATCTCTTTTAAATGTAATCTGTCTCTAATAGTTAGCAGAAGGGGGAAAGCCCTACCTGGTTTTGAATATTTAAACCTCCATATAAAAATTTTAAACCCCAGGAGCGCGCGTGCATTAAGGAACCTGATGTTATCTTTAGGGAAGAGGGCTGCCCGCCCCACACACTCCCCGATGCAAATGTCCCATTTTTATCTGTGGCTTACAGGCATGTCACAAATAGGATTAGAAAACCATTTTGCGAAATGGAAACGAACAGGATTTAATGGAAAAACCAAAAGATGGTCCAAGACCCATTTTTCCTTGATGTTATTTCTGGCCGGGAGATTCCCCTAATTCACCTCCCAGGTGGCACCCCCAGGACACCCAGTAGGACAAAAGCCAGACAGAGCTAAAGGACCCGTAAGAGGGGGCGCGGTGAAGGGCAGGCCACCAGCCAGCCCGGAAGCCCTCACGGGAGGCCTCCCCCAGCGAAATTCACTTACCGGCCTCGCTGCCGCTTGACTGCCTGAAACGAGTTAATCCTCACCCTGGAAGTCCATCCTGGGGTCGCTGGGGACCGTCCTCCGAGCCCCAGGCCCAGGAATGACCCAGCTGGGCATGCTGACCTGCAGGCTGGCCACTCGCCGAGCGGGGCTTCTGGCATGGGGGCCGCCCTGTCTGCCCGGCCCTCTGCCCACCTCCCTGGCACCCCGCAGGCCGGTCACACCCGACAGATGGTGCAGTCGGCCCACTGGTCCCTCGCCCCCTTCCTCCTAAAGGAGGCAGGGAGTTCTGGAGTCTTTGTTATGGCTCCACGGGAACCCACGGCCTGGCTCTCCCAGGCCCACCACCCCCGCCGCCCCTCGTCCTGACCCCCAGACCCTTGCTCCACAGGCCTGCTGCCTGGGGCCGTCCACCTCCACAAGGGATGGAGGTGGAGCTGGGAAGGAGGGGTTAGAGCATAAGGCGGGTGGGGTGGGGGTGTGTCACAGGCTCTCAGGGGCTGCTTCACCCAGTCTACCCCCAGCCCCCCACAATGGCTCGGGCTGAAACAATAAATACCTGCTGTTTAAGCCCCCCAGGCCATGGTACGGTGTGCCGGGCAGCAGCTAAGCAGACTCCAAGGTCGGGGAAGGACGGGGAATGCTGGGAGAGCAGGCTGGGTGGCCGAAGTGGTAGGGAGCTACGGAAGGTGCGTGAGCAGCGCGGGCCACGATCAGAGCGGTGCCTCGGGAGCTCATTCTGAAGGAGCAGAACAGACAGAGGGCTGGGGGGTGGCCCCCCGCTCTGCCTGCCCCCCACATACCCACCGCGCAGGCCCGTGGGGTTCGGGTTCTGCTCAGATATGTGGCCCAAGGCCATCCCCTGGGAGCAAGTGGCCACCCCCCAGAAGGCCCTCCCCCTGCCCACAGCCAGAGGGGCAGGGCCAGCTGAGCCCCTCTGGGCGGCCTGGGAGGCAGGAAGCTTCCGAGCCCAGGTGGCCTTTGCACACCTAAAATGAACTCTTCCTCAAGTACCGGTATTTGTCCCCCACCCAACAGCAGACGGAGGCAGAGGGTGGGACCACTGGAGGGCCCCCCTCCCCAATCCCAGGCCATCGCTGGGCAGCCTGGGCCTCGCCCCCCCCTGCCACCTCCCCTCATGGGGGGGACAGGACAAGGCAGGCACATGCTGAACCCCAGCCCACGCGGGCTGCTGTTCGCTGAGTGATTCAATCAGTGGAGGAAAGCCGGCGCTGTGGAGCACACGCCTCCCTCCCTCTGGCAACCGCGCACAGACGCGCTCCAAATGCAAATGTTCCGGTGAGGCGCCAGGGCTTCGCTGCGGGGCTTCAAGTCTCTTGGTTGGAAATAAGGACTGTGTGTGCCCACCGTCCAGCGCAAACACAGCCAGGGACACACCTTTTGTGCAATGTCCTTGCAGTGACCTTCAGCATTCGGGGGCCTGGGATGCCCTGATGAGCGGATGTGCCAGGCTCCTGCCAGCTGTCCCCCCAACCCGGCAGCGCCCCTCCCCCGCACCGTGTGCCCACCTGCTGCGTCAGGGGTTTGCCGGCACTGGGCTTAAACTGCGAGTCTGAGGGCTGAGCCGGTCCGGCTTCCTCTGCTCAGGCCCGGGATAAGTGAAAATGTTACTGGGTATGAGAAAGGAAACCTTATTCTTCAAGTCACATTTTTAGGTGCAATCCCTTCACTTTCTTCCATTTTTTCCATCTGTTTCAAAAGAGCTCAAGGTCATCGTAGAAAATACGAACAACACAGAAAAGGCCAGATGCGCTGTCCCAGGATAAACCTGCAGATCTAAACCAGCGTCATCCCCCCCAGCCGGCCCCCGCGGTCTTTGCTCCCCTGGGACTCAGAGTTTCGGGGCAGCCAGAGCCCCCCCTCCTGGCACCTTGCTCCTGTCCCCTTCTGTCGCTGTTCTATGAACAACTCCTAAAGGGTACTTGCCAGGGCACCGTAAACACAGACAGGACACGAGTTCCCTACAGCCGCCGTGCGGGTGGAGGGCCGGGCCCGGCTCTGCCCCGGGCTGACTCCGCGGAGTGACCCTGCCCTGGGTCCGCACACCGCCAGCCCCGAAGCCAGAGGCCACAGAGACCGCTCGCCCAGTGCTGAGGCTGGCGACACAGAGGGCCGTGGGGGACCCCTCCGTGTCCCCACCACGCCAGGCCACCAGACCAGGGCCTCACGCGGCGGCGGCGGCGGTGGCAGAGGTGGAGGAAGGCCACGCACATGCCCCGGCGCAGCACATCCCCAAAGCCCCCTGCACACCTCCCCTCGGGCCGGCGCCACTGGTGGCCAGCGTGTCCCCACCCGGAGCTGACTCTGCCCAGGAATGACGCTGGTCTGAGCCACCGGCCTCTGCCGTGGGGCGCAGACAGCCAGGAGCCCACACTTCCCGCCGCGGGGCTCCACTCCAGCCCCCGCCCCGCGGTTGCTGATCTGGAAAAGCGTGGCTCTGTCGGGCCCAGTGTTTATATACTTAGTGTTTCACACACAGTTCTCAGCCTGGGTGGCTTACGGCGTGCCGCTCACGGGACCCCCAGGACGCCCACCCGGCCCCCCGGCCCCACAGAGGCCTGAGCTCCCCGCCCGCCCTCCAGGAGGAGTGGCCCCTTCCTCCAGCATCCAGCAGCTTCCACAGCCCGAGTGTCCCAGACCCCTGGCTTTCACCGTGAGTTCAGGGTCCAGCGTTCTCTGTGCCCCTGCGCTTGACGTGTCCCGGGCAAAAGTCAGAGACTGGAGAAGTGTGGGCGCTTCCTCTGCCCCAGGACCCCGTGGACCTTCCCCACAATGCAGGCCGGCATCACTCACTCGCTCACATCCACTCACTCACCCCACAGCAGCAACTGGGACCCACCCCAAGGATGCCCCTCCCCATGAGGGTTCTGGGGGGCAGGGTGAGCCCAAGCCTCCCCTCGGCTCCGCCCACCGAGGGCCCGCTCATCGGGCTCTCTCCAGCGAGGGCCCCCGCCTGTGGGGAGGGTACAGAGGAGGGCTCCCCAGGAAAGCCCGCAGCCTAAGAGCCCTGCCAACTGCAGCTCATTATCGATTTGATGAGTGCTAACAGCTTTCCCGGGCAGCCTCTGCAGGGCCAGATCCAGGAGCAATTAACTGTAATTATCCCCGGTCCCCGCGCCCCCAGCCCGCCCCCAGGCCCATGAAGGAGAAGTCGAGGCTGGGCTGCGTGACGTCCCCCAGGCGGCAGCAGGGGCCTGGTCCGCAGCCTGGCTCCCTCGGCAGCCCAGCCGGTCTGTGGGGGGGACAGGGGGGAGGGAGCCGGCTTCCAGAAGGCTCAGGCTAGCTCCCCCCTCCGCCCTTCGCACACCCCCCCTGCCGGCTCCACCCAGACCCCACCCACGGAGCACACGCGGTGCCGGCTCCCGCCCCACGCCCACCAGCGCTTCCTGTGTCTCAGGGTCCTTCCACGCCCTCCCTGACCTCGCACTACCTGGAGGGAGGGGGACCTGTTCGCCTCTCAAGGAGAATCTGAGGTTGAGGGGCAGCTCCAGGGTGGGGTGGAGCTGGAAGCCGAGCCCTGGCCGAGGTGGCATCAGGCCCGGCCAGGGCTGACCTAGAGGTGGGTCTCTGACTCCCACCCTGCCCCGACCCAAAGCGAGAGCTTCTGCCGCCCTGGCACCGCTCGGGGGCCATGGGGGTGGAGGGGGGTCAAGAAGAGAGGCGCCCGGTGACCCTGGCTTCCCGGCCTGGACCACGGGTAAACGGTGACCACTCCACTGGCACCGGGATCCCAGGAAAGGGGGGGGCAGGCCGGGGGGAGCAATGGTCTTCTTTGGGGTGTGTCGAAACAGAGGGGTGTCCAGGGGACACAGGCAAAGGGCAGCTGGACACCTGACCTGGAGTTTAAACAGCAGGACCAGCTGGAGGTGGAGGTGTGGACGGAGGGCACGGCTGAGGCTGTCCTGGCCACGGCGGGCCACGGCGCTGTGCGGGGCCGCACAGGTGGGTGAGGGCAGCAGCAGGGACAGCCGAGGGGACAGTCCGGGGCTGGCCGTACGGGGCTGCGGAAGCTGCTTCTCAGGAAGCCCAGGGCCCGCCCGCCTGTGCTGTCCGCAGAGTGCCCAGGGGTGTGCGGAGATGCCCCCAGGTGTCCTGCTTCCCCTCAGACTGCGGGCCGAGGGCAGGGACGCAGGAGACACTGGGGTGGGGCACAGGCTGAGTGAGTGGTGGGGTGGGCAGCCAGGCCCCTGGGGACGGTGTGGGACCGTCCCCTCGGTCTCCTGTGCAGAAGCAGCTGACGAGGCTGGAGGCTGGGAGAAGCCGGCTGGACCCAGACACCAAGGCTGGTCAGAGGACCAAGCTGGCCACAAGGATACTGGCACGAGCTGAACTGTGTCCCCCAAGCTCCCATGCAAAGCCGACCCCGGCACCTCAGAATGTGACGGCATTTGGAGACAGGGCCTTGAAAGGGGGATTGGGTGAAAACGAGGCCCTTAGGGCAGGGCCTAAACCAGTCTGACTGGTTATAAGAGGAGATTTGGATGCACAGGGAAACGCCGGGGGTTCACAGTCGCACGGGACGTGAGGACAAAGCAGGAAGACAACCATCTGCAAGCCGCAGAGAGAGGCCTCGGGAGAAGCCAGCCCTGCCGACACCTTGATCTCACACTTCCAGCCTCCAGGACTGCGAGAGGATGAATGTCTGTTACCCAAGTCGCCCGGGCTGCGTACTTGGTTCTAGCGGCCCTGAGAAGGCGAACACAGATGTTTTATACTGAGACACAAAGCTGAGGCCAAGGCGGGGCAGAGGGCAGACAGGTGACCGCTCTCAGCCCCTCTCCAGGGCCACCGGGACCCCAGCTCCAGGCCCTGAGCCTGAATCGCCCCCTCCCTTCCCTCACCTCCTGAAAGCCACCCAGGTCCAGCCCTCCTCCTCAGAGTCTCCCCAAGGACCTCACTGTCACTGCTCTGTGTCCCGCCCACCCCACAGCCTCAGAGCCCCTCGGGGAGGAGAAGGTAACCCCTGGAGCCCCCAGCCCAGACCGGCCTCCACAAGCTGGGGACCAAATCCCCTCCGTTCCCTGACCCACCCCGAAGCAGACTTTTACCAAACACAGTCAATAAATTATTCAGTTTGCAAAATGCCATTATGTGCGAGTTTACTTAATTGAATAGAATAATTTACGGCAAAACCTGGGGAAAGAAAGATCGATGAGGAATGGCACGGAAGAACGATTGAGTTTCAGGGAAGGCAATTTGATTTTTATCCCTCATTATAATAATGTTAAGGGTCAGAATCAATATTTGCCCGTGGCCGGACCATGAATTTTCACTGGAGGTGGCGAGGAGGTGGGCTGGTGCATCCGTAATTAGCGCCTCCTCGTCTGCACCACAAATAACGGCGGGCTTTGGGTCCAGACGCCCGCTGCCCGCAGACCCGCGGGTGCTCATAAAAGACAATTTAGGAGCCAGTCTGTTCGCGATGCGTGTGTAACACCCCCCGACATGATTCAGGACGCAGCTCCTCGCCGGCTTCACAGCAAATCACCCAGAGATGGATGGCGTGAAGTTTCAGCGCTTTTCCTCGGTGCCCCGCCTCGGTCATCATGATGCCCTCAGCCAGGGCCGGGACGGGCTCAGCCTGTGTCTGGGCCACGACCGCCCGAGCGCCCTGCACCCCTGCACTAGGCCAACCCGTCCTGGAGGGCAGCTCAGGGGGACCCTCGTGCCGGCCACGAGAGGCACAGGCCAGAGGCTCCACCACCTGCCCCCTGCGGGAACCCCAAGGGCGTCACCTCCGCTGGGAACCTAAGTGCCCTCTCCTGGAAAGCAGAAACGGGCATCCCTGGGTCTGCACAAATGATTGTTCCTGATGCTGCTTCCCCCCGCACTGAAAAGAGCTTCCTGATCTGACGTATTCAACCCAGACACCTGCCCCATGCCTGTCCACAGGCGCGTGTGTCGACGCACACACGGCCCACGCCCTCTGCAGGAAACCTCTGGCTTCAGTCCTGCAGGTCCAGGGAGCAGCAGCGAGTTCCGAGGCCTGCAGGAGTGGCTCCCTGAGCCACAGACCCCAGGGCTTCCTGCCTCTTGGCTCTGGAGCCCCCCAAGCCCCCAGTGGCCCTTCTGTGGCACCCCCACCACACACACCCATGCGGTCAGCTCCAGGGAGCCCGGGCCGGTGTGCGCAGAGGTCCTGGATTGCTGTCCCCAGTTTATAGAGGAGAAAACTGAAGCTCAGGGGGGTCGAGGGACTTGCCAGGGGCTTGCCACACCCGGGTGGCGGAGCCCTCCCTCTTCAGACCATCTGACCACTTCTAGGGACTGGCCTCGCGCAGGGCTCCGCAGCGGGGACGGGGTGAGACAGACCCGGCACCACGGCCCAGCATGACGACATACATGCTTCACAGATGGCTCATGAAAGTCCTGAAAACTTAGCAGCTCTCGCTAAGCAGAGGACTTAGCAGTCCTCTCTGCCTTCCAGGATCTCGCTAAGTGTCTCCTCTTCCAGGAAGCCTTCCCTGACTACCCCTGCCCCAGTACCTCCCTTCGTCTGAGTCCCCCCACATACGTTCTCTGACTTCTCTCCTGGCCTAGATCGCCTCCCAGACTGCAGGTCACTTGCTGGACCGTACGTCCTGCTTCTAGGACCTACGGGAGCTCAGCCTGAGCGCGGTGGGACAGGCACCTCTCGCCAAAGGCACAGCATCACTCCCGTGTCGATTGGGTTTGTGGGGCGGAAGCTGGGCCTCTGTGGAAGGTGCCCCCACCACCCTAGCCTTAGCCCGACCTTGACTGCTCACCGTACAGGGTATGGCGTCCCCCTCGGCCGCAGAGCTCCCTGGGGCTGAGCTGAGCAACAGAGGACTCCATGCAAATATTTGTTTCGAGAAAGAGCAGGAGACCCTCAGGTGCATCCATGAGGAGCACATCAGACGGACGGCGAAATCCACTGCGGGACCGCTCGGCTCGACCACGCCGGGAAGCAACTCGGCAAACAAAGCAATGAGCAGAAGCAGACTAGAAAGAGCAGAGCCCAGATTTCACGGAGATACGTTGTCCTTGTGAGCGAGATGCTGAGTTGCGAGTACAGAGTACCTTCTGGCCTGTCACCGGGAGACCCCCCGCCCTTCCTCCCTCCCCAGGATGGAGACACCTGGGTCTCTCCCGGTCATGCCTGAGAGCCGAGGGTCAGGACTGGTGTGGCCATGGGGTTGGGTTGGAGGCCTCAGGGGGCAGTGGGGAGCCCAGGTCACCCCAGGTTCTGGGAGGAGGATGGAGTTCCCACAGTGGGGCGGAGGGCAGGGTGAGGGGTGGGTTTGAGGGAAGAGAAAGCACTGGTTTGGATCCCGCAGGTCTGGGGAGTCCAAGGGGCACAGGGCAGAGGCCAGGGCTGGGGGTAGGGGCGACAGAGTCACAGATCTGGGGACATGAAGCCACAGGGCGGAGCAAGGTGGTCCTGGGGGAGAGGGGAGAGGGAGGAGGGCCACCAAAAGGACAGAGCAAGGACACCCACAGGGTGGGGCGGCTGAGGAACACCCCGGGAGGAGGCAAAGCACGGAGGGGAGGGGCCCAGATGCCAGGAGTGACACCATGGGGCACCTTCCTCTGCAGCCTGTCTGGGACCTCGGTGTGGGGAAGGGGAGGTTGGCCGGCCCTGAGCAAGGGGCCCCAACCCCTCCTGCCTTGCCCTGGGGTGACATCCACTAGCAGGGCTGGGTCTCACCCTAGGCCCCGCTCCTGGGCTGTGGGTCCATTTGCAAGTCTAATTGCCCCGCTCCGCTCTGCCTTTCACACCCCATATATTGGCACCAGAGCCAGAGCCGAGATGCCTGCCTGGGTGAGCTGTGTCTCTAAGCTCACAAGTATGGCGGCCCCTCCTCACCCGGCTTACAGCACAGGAGCCAGGAGGGAGAGCCCCCAAGGGGCAGGCAGGAAGGTGTGGGGAGAGAGCCTAGGCCAGGCTGGGGCCCAGGGGCCTTCCTGGAAGAGGGGGCTGGGAACACACAAGGACAGGGCTGTCTCCCCACTCTGCTTCCCCACCTCCCGCAGCTCACGTTGGGGCCAACCTCCACCCTGCCTCCCCCCTTCCCCGTCACGGCGCCCCCGCAGAGCGGGGAGCAGGTGGGGCCTCACTCCCCCAGGGCTAGGAATTGAGAACTTCAAGGTGGCCACAGCTGGACATGAGCACAGTGGGGACCCCGAGAGTGGCTCTGGGACTGCATAGATCTCAGCCCTGCCCCCTCCCCTCCATCCTGCCCACTCCATCCTGACTCCAGCCCTAGAAGCTTCCCGGCCCCTCCCTCACTGCCCCCTTCCGAGCCCCACACCTGCTGCCTCCATGGGGACCCCTGGCCCACCGCCTTTGGGGATGCCCTTGGGGTCTGGGCCAGTCTGCCCAGGACTCTAGACTGGGAGGCCAGGGGCCTCTGGAGGCCCACCTGCCCCTTGCATGGCCAGCTGGGGCCAACAGAAGCTTCAAACAGAAAATCCTTGTACCAAACTCCAGCTTCCTTCAACGGAAACTCCAAAGCAGCCCAAAGACCTGAGCTAGACCCTCAGATCCCCAGACCCTCAGATTCCTAAATCGTCCCACCCTCAGATCACAGACCCTGAGACACCTAGAGCCTCATTGCCCCAGAGCCCAAGAGCCTGAGGCCCCTAGGCCCCCAGGCCCCATACCTGCGGGCCCTGAGACCCTCAGAACTTCAGACCCTGAGACCCCCAGACCCTCAGACCCCCAGGCCCCCAGGCCCCCATACCTGCGGGCCCTGAGACCCTGAGACCCTCAGACCCCCAGACCCCCAGACCCTCAGGTCCCCAGACCCTCAGGTCCCCAGACCCTCAGACCCCAGACCCCAGACCCCCAGACCCTCAGGTCCCCAGACCCTCAGACCCCCAGGCCCCCAGGCCCCCAGTCCCCCATACCTGCCCTGAGACCCTCAGACCCCAGACCCCAGACCGTCACAGGCACAGAGTGCCCCCACGGCCAGAGGCAGGAAGGTCTCACTACCCCAGGCGCCACCGAGGAGCAGCTGGAACTGGAGTTGACGGTTTGAGCAGAGCTCGCGGTGAAGGCCGGGAGTAGATGAAAAACTTCAGGAAGTTTCCATCAGCCACCCAAAGGGACGGCCCTCACCTGTGCCTCACTCAGATCTCACCTACACCTTCCTCCCTGCAAGGCAGGCTGTCCTGACCCCAGCACTGGGCGAGGGGACACAGGGCACCTGCCAGTTGGGGGGCAGGAGACACTGCCCTGCTGCCCGAGGCCCCGTTTCAGGAGGGGGTGCTGATGGGGGCTGAGAGGGAGGCATGGAGGCCAGAGCCTCCCAGAGAGCATGGCCGGTGGAGCCTGGCTCTGAGGTGGGGGGGGGGCAGCCTGAGCCAGCAGCCCCCAGACCCACCCCCTCCTCCCGCTGCCCCATTCCTGGTGCCTGGGGACAGAAAGGGGACCTCCTGGGGAGAAGCCACCTTGTGATCTAAGTGCCAGGACCAGGCCTGGAAGCCAGACGCACGGGTCCTGGCTCACGGCACCCAGGGAGGGCCGGCCAGGGAGGACTGGGGCCGGTGACCATGGCTTGTGACGACACTAAACGGGCCGGGGACAGAGCCCACCATGAGGGACAGAGGGAGGGCAAGAGGAAGCCGACAAGGGCAGGGGGACAGACAGGACAGGAAAGGGAGCTGATGGAGACCTTCGGCCTGGGCCCAGTCCTGGCCCCTCTAACTGCCCGGGAGACCTTGGCACGAGCCCGCGCCCCTCGCCTCAGTTGCCCTCCCCTTGCTGAATGAGGCTGTCCAGACTCTGCCGTTCGGAGCTGACAGCTGGCCCCTCGCCTCCACCAGACTCCAGGAAAAGAGCAGGAACTACAGGAACTGGGCGGCAGCCCTCTCTGGAGCCCGGCCCCTCTCTGCTGTGGAGCCACAGGGGCTCTGGAGATGAACATTTCTGGAGAAACAAACCCAGAGAAAGGATGAGGAAGTAATCATTTTTTAAAGGTGCCCCGCAAACGGCATCCACCCGGCCCGCCAGGTAGCTGCCCTCACCCTGGACGGTCCTGGGGCCCAAGCAGCACCACCCACACCCATCTCCTGCAGCTTCCTGGGCCCCCGCTCCTCCCAGCCCCGCGGCCCCAGCCCCTGGGGGGCTCCAAAGGGAGGGCTTCCCCTACAGAGCTTCATCACCTCCGCTTTGACTGCCAGGAGCCTGGACCCCCGCCTGCCCCCAGGGGAGACGGAGGGAGGGCTTCTCATCCCACCTGGCCCGGGACCAGCTCAGCTGCTGTCAGCCAGCGTGGCTAACTGGGCGGGGTTCTTAAATGACACTTAAAGACCCCTATGCAACCCAGCGGGGAGGCTGATGAGGGGCAGCTGGTCCACTGGCCTCCACAGACCAAGGTGCCCACTGGGCCCTGCTCTCTCAACCCCAGCGTCAGCCAACGGCACCTGCCCAGCCCGGCTGCAGCACAGAGCCCCGCCCTCTTCCCAGCTGCAGCACAGAGCCCCGCCCTCTTCCCAGCTGCAGCTCAGGGGCCCTCCTGCTGCCCTGTTGGTCCAGAATCTGGACTCTTCACCCCAACAGCCCCAGGCAACACCCAGCCTGCCCATCCTCTGCCCGAGTGTCACATGCTCACTGCTTGGAAGGTCACCACTCCTGCCACTGAGCCCCTGAGCCGGCCGGCCGGCTGGCCCTCCAGGACCGGGGCAGGTGGGGAAAGGGGCCGAGAGCAGGGCTCCTGGTGGGAAAGACGCCCCCAGCATCGGGATTCCAAGAACTTTGACGTGACAAGCACAGAGCATTGGGGCCAAACTCCCACGCGTGTGTGCGCTCCTGCATGTGTGTGTGTGCGTGTATGTGTGCCCGTGGCGCCAAGTAACAACTCTGTCCTTCCAGGGGAGGCGTGCTTCCCACCAAGCTCACGCTCTTCCTCAGCTTATTAACAAATCGCATGGCCTGACACGCGTTTCCCCCGGGACGAAATCTCGCCATCCGATCAGCATAATGTGAAATAAGTGAACCCTGCGGTGCTCCAGCCGCGCTCGGCCAGCGGCCGCCTCCCCGCCTGCCACCCACCCGCCCCAGCCCTGGGCCCTGCCCAGGACTGGCTGAGTCTGGACCTTCCGCGAGGGCTCAGAGCCGTGCCAGACTCCCAGCCCTCACTGCCTGTCACGGCCCATGGAGGGGCCTGGGGTCCCCGGGACTGTGCCCAGGACCTCCTGGTTCCCCTCACACATCTGCCAGCCCTGGGAAACTGCCCCCCAGCCCGGCCCCTGCGTGAAGCTAACTGGGGGTCTTCAGGGCAGGCCCTTGGGGTCACCGTGGTGTTTATAGGGAAACAGTGAACTATGGGTAGAAGGGCCCACCCTCGGCTCACACAGGGATGGAACATGAGGCCAGCCTTGCCCTCCCAGGCCAGGCAGGGGCACCAGCCCGCTTGTCCCGCTGCCACTGCTTCCCGGATTCCCGATTCCCTTCTGGCTGATGGAGGAGAAGATGCTTTTCTCTCCAAGGAGAGAGAAGAGCACGGCAGGGGGCCAGCAGGGAGATGGGACCGTGAGATGCACCCCCCGCCCCGGTGCCTGGGTCTCAGAGGAGGGGTCACCTGCCAGGCCGCCCAGCTCACAGCCATCTGCTTTGCTGCTCTGAGACAACCCCACCCCAGACCTGGGGACCAGGAGGCGTGATTTCGGGGCCTCCGTCAGGCTGGGGTTTCCAGGCCCAAAGGGCTCGAGAATGGGAGTCCCCAGCCGGAGCTCACCAGGCCCTGGGGGCACCTCAGCATTCCCCCAGCGTGACACAGCCGAGATCAGTCCATCCTTGGGAGATCCCAGGCCTCCCACTGCCCGGTGCACCCCTCTGAGTGGACCAGTGCAGGGTCTGGAGGCTTGAGAGACACGTGAACATCTAGGCTCACGTCCCTGAAAGGGTCAGTCCTGCCCGGCCTCCAGAAAAGCCGGGAAACCCCCAGAAGGCCCCAGAAACCCGAGCCCAGAAGCGGATGCAGGGAGCAGAGATGCCAGCCCACAGCTGCCTGAGTGTGGCCCTGAAGCCCAGGCAGGGCCGGGAGGTGCCTGACCTCGAAGGATAGGCCCTGGGTCCCTGAATGCTCCCTCGGTCCCCCACACTGCCACCCTGAGGGACGGTCTGCTTATCCTCTGCACTTTCCCAGTGGCGAGACTGAGGCTCAGAGAGGTGAGGTCACTCCCCGGCCCAGCATCACACAGCAGGAAGTACAGGAACCAGGACACAGACCTGGCTCTGTCCTGCTCCAGAAACGGAACTGGGGCAACACTGCGCTTCCTGGCTGTGGGAGGGATGCCCGCCAGCACGTGCATGAGACCAGCCTTCTGTGACAGGCTCAGCAGATGAGTAGATGAGCCTGGATCCCCGCCGAGGAAAGTCAGCAGATGAGTGTGTTGGCTGAGCCTGGATCCCCGCGGAGGAAAGTCAGCAGATGAGTGTGTTGGCTGAGCCTGGATCCCCGCGGAGGAAAGTCGGGCTCAGCCAGAGGGAGCCACCGGCAGACCATCCCCTACAGAGGCAAGAACAGGGTCCCCCTGTCTGCAGGGCGGTTTAGGGACCAGGACCCCAGAAATGGGCCCCACATGTAGGCAGCGGGTGGTCTTGAAGTCAGGAGTGGCCAGCAGGCCTGGGGGCACCGTGGGCCCTGGTCAGCGATCTTCCCTGCAGCCCATCCAGGCAACGACCACCCAGGTACCCAGAGGGGCTGAGGTTCTTGTCGGGGTTGGAGGCTGGGGCTTGGTGGGAGCTCAAGGAGGGGTGGGTGAGACAGGTATGGAGACCCAGGGGATTCCAAACGCGTCCTGCTAGGACAGTCACTGACGCGTGGTGACCAGCAGGGACCGGCAGGTGACATTCACAGCTCAGCGGGCCCCCAGGCGGGTCAGTGTCCCATCCCAGGGCTGCCGCTGCACACGCCCTCGGGAGACCCACAGGGCCCTCATCAGAGGCTGACCCTTACGCTGGACCCACCACCCTCCTTCTGGAGCGGGCCCTCCCTCCATGGGCTGCCCCTCCCCCTCAGCTCCACTCATCCCGTAGGAGCCCCAGAGCTCGGCAGGTCACTTCTGGGCAAATGAAATCACCCGAAGATGAGTGGCGAGAAGTGGAGCCGGGACCTTTGCTCCTGGGAAGGAGGCAGCAGGTTCCCTGGGGGCTGGAGCGATGCGGGAACCCCCTGGGGGAGCCTGGCTTCCGGGGTGTGCTGCGCACCCTGGGTGGATGGGGGCGGGACCGTGAGTCAGCCCTGCACCGATGTTAGAACAACAGAGACGGGCGCTTGCTGACACGGGCGAAGAATTGTGCACATGGAGCCCCCGTGACCCTCACTATGGCCCTGTTGCCCTGTTTGGGAGACGGTGAAACCCCAGGTGCAGAGCTCGGATCCGCACCCAGGCTTGGTGCCTTGACGCTCCGCCGGCAGCCTTGGGAAGCGCAGTGCAGGACGGCCTCCTCACGTCTCCAGGCTCCAGGCCACCACCCACAGATCCCTCCTGCCCCTGCGCCCAAAGCCCCGGTTCCCTGCGGCAGGAACTGGGTCTCCACCTTCTGTCCCCCTTGGCTCGGCCCCGCCCAGGGCTGGGCGCACAGGGCTTGGGAAGTCCCCACAAGATTCCTCCCTGAAGCCAAACTGCGAGGACGTGGAGAGAGCACCAGCCTCTTCTCGACCTCAGTCTGGGGCCCAGACGGTGGCTGAGCCAGGCCCGGCTCAGGGGACACAGCGTGGCTGGTGGATGGGCAGGCGGGGCCGGCTCAGCTGTAGGTCCTCCCCGTCCAGTCCCGAGTTCTCAGCCGGGGCTCGTCCTGCCTCGTAAAGATGCCGGCAAGCCCTGGGCAGCACAGATCAGCCCCGGGCACTGCATTTAGAGCGTCACCCCTCTGCCAGGCAGATCAGCCCCCCCAGGTGGCCACCGAGGCTGCAAGAAATGCGGCCCCACGTCTCAGGTGCTGGAGAAACGGGAGAGATTTATTCCAAACCAACGAGGTCTGTGTCCGCTGTCTGGGCGTCTCAGACACAGCCCGGCAGTGGCTCCTTCCACTGGAGGGGAAATCAAGGCACAGGAGGGGGACCTGCCTGGGACCCACAGTGCCACATCTGTCTCAGGCCCCATACCCAGGGGTCCATTCTGGGGGTGCTCGGGGCACCAGCTGCCCCCAGGTTGGGAGTTTTCTCTCAGTGGAGCATCTAGGTCATCTTCAGAGGACATTTGAAACCATTTATTAACCTGGACCATGTTTTCCCAAATAGCTGAGAAAAGCAGGAGTCAGTGGGGGAGAGGCTGCCTTTCTCCAGATTGGGGGTGTGGGCAAATGACTGTCCCTGGAGATGGCTGGAGGCGGTGGGCACACCAGATGACCAATGGCAGGAGGCCTGGCTGCCCAGGGGGTGGGCAGCACGTCCCAGCTGACCTCACATTCCCCAAGTGATGAGAGCGTGAAGTCGGGTATAGGGTGACCTCGCCCTGGAGCCACCCTATGGGTTCTCAGGGACGTCCCTGCCCCTTCTCCAGCCCCGGGGCCGGGCCAGGTGGCCAGGTCACACCAGCTATTAGACCAGCATCGTCGGCACTGAGGCTGCAGCCCCAAGCCCTCCAGCCAGCAGGCCGCCTCCTGTGTCAGCCACTGAGTCCACTGTGAGGCCCAGAGCCTGGCACCTGGCCTTGGAGGAGACGGACCCCGCCTTGGGCAACCCCCAAGGATGCCATCACCACTCCCAGATCTCCAGGGTTGCTCAGAGGTGGGGCCTGGGTGCCTCCCCGGCACGGTCCCTGTCCCCTGGAGCTCCCCTCCGCTCAGGAAGCCCCAGGAGGGGACCTAGGCTGACTGCTCCCCCCACCTGGGCACTCAGAGACTGCAGCGCCCCCAGGGCCTCAGCCCTCACAGCTGTCATCTCAGGGTCTCGGGGCCTCCCAGTGCTGGAGAGCCAGGCCCACGGGCACATAATGTCCAGTGGGAGGCTGGTGAGGACGCTGTGGCCACCGACACAGAGTCAGCAGAAAGGCCAGGCCGGCGGGCCGGGGCGGGGAGGGGGCCCCGAATTCGCCACGGGATGGCTGGTGGGCTGCCCATTCCAGACTGGGCCACCTGGGGAGGGCACAAGGGCCTCCATGCAACCATCGAGGACTTTAAAAATGACTCCGGCCAAATGCAAGGGCTCCCAGTGGCCAAAGCTGGAGGGATTTGAGTAACAAAATTAAGTAGTATTGGATTATAACCCAAAGTATAAAATAGATACCCGCAAGTCCACACCAGCAGACGCGAGTGATGGTGCAATAACAGCTCGCGTGTGTAGGATAATTAACAGCTCGCGTGTGTAGGATAATTAACAGCTCGCGTGTGTAGGATAATTCCAAATCGTTTGCGTAGGTGCCACCGCCCCTTCACGGTGTTACCCTGGGTGGGACCCGGGACCAGAAAAAGGACATTAGGGAAAATCTGAACAAAGAATGGACTTCAGTTAATAATAATTATCATTATAACAAATGTACAACACCACACTAGCATAAGATGTTAATATTACAGGAACCTGGGTATGGGGCAGACGGGAACTCTCTGTACTATCTTCTGAGTTTTTCTATAAATCTAAGATAAAGTTTATTTTCGAAAGGTGATTCTGAAACAAATACAAGATAGCAGGAGGCTAAGGTTTGGTGCAGCTGGGTGGTGGGTGCATAATGAAACTCTGTGCTTGTCTCTGTGGGGGTTGTTTCTCCAGGTAAAGGGGGGGAGGGGAGGGGGAGGGGAGGGGAGGGCAGGGGAGGGGAGGGCGGGGGGTGGGGGAGGAAGACATACATTCATGAAGGCCTCCAGGCCTGGCTACCAGGCCCGCCTTTGTTTGGAAGGCTGAGCAGAGCATCGGTGGTTTTTAATCTGAGATGAAGTAACCTGGTCAGAGGAAGTTTGAGAAGGACCCTCTGGCTGCCCAAGGCTGGAATGGGGCGCAGAGGCAGGTGGCCCCCGGCCAGGGCGGCGGGCACAGAGGGAGGGCCCACAGGGCAGGCTCCAGGTACAGTGCCTGCGGAGGCCCCGCCCCAGCTCCCACCCCCTCCCAGAAGACCCCTCCCCGAGACCTCCAACGTCCCTGTGAGCCCACCTGCCCCTGTGCCAGGCCACGCCGGACTCGGGAGGGGGAGACGCAATGCCCCTTGGCCCTTTGCCCGTCTGGTAGGGAGATAGGCCCTGGGTCTGGGCCTTCCTGTCCCCAGCCTCAAGGGGCTGGGGGGCACAGGCCTTCCAGGGTCCCCAGCCCTGAGTTCCGAGTGGGGAGGGGCCTCCCTGAGCTCTTGGCGGCTCCATCCCCACCCCCACCCCCCACTCTACAGACCAGACCACAGGAAGCCTGACTTCTTGGCCAGCCCAGGGAATTCCTTCCCGGCCCCCTCCCAGCCTCCTGGGCTTCCTGTGTGGAAACGGACCCTGGATCCCGCCTTGGTAAACACAATATCATTGGGGAGAAGTCACCCTCCGCGCTTCCTGTTTGCTGGGCGCAGACTCCAGGGCCGAGCCCCGGCCCCCGGGGCCTCCGGGCACCCTGCTGGGGCAAGTAGCGGGGTCTCCACCCGTGAGACAAACCCTCCCCCACCCAGGGCTGCAGGGAGATCCACTGGGGGCCTCGAACTCCCCCGGGACCATGGGGCCAGGGACCCCAAGACGGGTGGTGCATGCACCCGTGGATGGTACCGTGCACCAGGAGGCTGGCCAGGGCTTTGGGCACTGGGGGGAGACCCAGGGGTGGGACAGACGCCCAGCCGTGAGCACCCAAACGGTGGCATAAACAGAGGCGGGAACCGAGGCCGCTACCCTCCGCTGCCCCTGCCCTAGACCTCAGGAGAGCGCCAGGTGCCCCCCGAGGGGCACTGCTGTTCATTTAGGACGCGCCACTCCACCCCTGCCAGGCCACAGGGCTCAGGCCCAGTGGGAGCCCCACGGGGGCGGCTGACGTGACCTCACCCCCATTTCCCAGGGAGGACACGGGTCAGGAGGGGACAAGGCCGCACACCTGGCGTCACTGGGGCCGGAGCTCAGGAGACAGACGGACTCACGGGCAGAGAAGGGCCCGAGGCAGGCAAGAAGCCTGCTGCAGCCCGGGCTCCAGAAGGCCTTGGGCAGTCTGCCAGGCTCCCACACCTCTGCTGCCACTGCTCTGATCCCTCCCGCCACCGTCCCCACTGCTGTCACCCTCCCCAGGGCCACGGCTTGGGCGACCACAGGAGGAGGCTCAGAGGACTGAACGCTCGCTCTCGAAGATCCAGACTCTTCTCCTGGCACCTGAAGCCCTGGGCGGGGGTCAGCACGCCCCCTGGTCCAGATGAGGCCCAGGAAGGAGCGGGCAAATCTCCCCCGGGGGCCGCGGGCCAGGTGCTCAGTTCCCGCCCCGTCATTCCGCCCACCCTCCCTGGCTCAGGCCTGTTCCCAGCCACCGCTGGGCCTGGTAAGCCCCCCGCCCCTGGCCACCCAGCCCAGCCCGACCCCCCCCACAAGCCCCACCTCCCCTCGTGGCCTCCTGGTGCCCAGGGCTGGGGCGGGGGGCGGGCGGAGCAGGCCTGAACTCTGAACTCACAGAGTGAGTCAGGCGGGCACCTCAGAGGCCGCAAAGGACCTCACCTGGGTGGGCTCACTCCCCTGTCCCGAGCGGCCCAGGCAGCCCCGCCCTCGCCCTCTGCTTCCACCCCAGACCCGGCTGATCCCGGGCCTCCACCGGGAGCGCCCCTCCTCCTCCCCTCCCAGGAGGAGGGACCTGCCCACTCTGGGTGTCGGCTTCTGCAGATGTTGAATGAGAAGGACGCCCACAGACCCCTGCCCGCAACATGACAGGGGGCGGCCCGGGCTTTGCTCACGGAGCTGGGTCCCGCGCCGCTGCAGCTTTCCCATCCGTAAAATGGGCATTCTCGTCCTCACAGCTGCTCCCCTGCTGGCTTCCCAGCCTGTAATGACAGGGCCGAGGGCTTTGATGGTCCCGATGAAAGGCCGCCCAGGCTCCCAGGCTAGCCCCAGGACAGGGGCTCCCGTCCAACAGAGCAGGCGCTGCCCTCCCGAGCCTACCCTGGCCTGTGGGAAGAGGGCTCCGCTGGCCCCAAAGGTCAACTGCCCCAGGCTGGGCCCGCTCCACAGAGACCCGCCCCCCCCAGGACAGGTGCCGGGGCGGGGGCCCAGGAGGATCAAGGGCAGGAGGGGCCTCCTTGGTGAGAAGCAGGCTCTGGGCCCCTCAGTGACTGGGGGTCAGGTAGGGGAGCAGGGGTTTCTGCGCGGAAGAAAGGGACCCACCCAGCGTGCCCCACGCACCATCCCATCCCCCACACAGCCCAGGTGAGATGCTGCAGGGCATGCTGGGAGCAAGAGCACAGCCCTCAGAATGGATCCCGGGCTCACAGGCCAGCCCTGGTCCCTGAGCATGGAGCCCTGACCCACCCAGACCCCAGCCGCGCCCTGGTCCCTCAGGATGGAAGGGCCACCGGGCCAGCACCTCCACACAGGAAGGTCAGACCCTGGATCACCGGATCCACAGACCAGGGGGTCTTCTCAGCCCCTCCCTTCAGACAACAGGTCCTGAAAGGATGTATCTCCCCATCCCCCCCCAAGTCCCACCACACCTGTCCCAACCCCCCAGAACCCCCCTTGGGAGGCATCAGGCTGGCCTCAGAACAGAGAGGGAGAGCCTGCAGGGTGGGGTGGGGGGTCCAGGGTCCCGGTGCCTCTCGGCCGACGTGCAACCCCGATCCCAGGGGCCCCAAATGCCATCGACAGCAGCGAGCAAGGAGGCGACCCCGGGGCGGGGCTCGGGGGCCACACGGCCACACAAAGCACCGGCCCGGGGAGGGTTCAGGGAAGCAGCTTGCAAGCTGTTAAGTGCTCTCGGTCTTGGCGCTGCTCTATCCCAGAGGGACACTCCTTGAGGCGAGGCCTCGTTCACTTGTTTGCTCGTTCATTCATCCAGCATGTGCCGCCGGGGCCCCACTGGGGTTCAGCCCTGTGCCCGACGAGGGGGTGCAGCCATGACTCAGACCCCACCACGCCCCCAAGGGGCCCCATCGAGGCCAGGAGACGGGTGTGACGTGCCGGGTGGATGCAGCCCCGGGCAGCCAGGCCACCAAGCAGGGGCCCCGACACTCGCCGCCCGGAGGAGAAGTTCCAGGCGTACGTAGGGGTTTGCGAGAGGCCCGGCTGGCTGGGAGGGGCCTCGAGGTGCCCGCGTGGCTGCCTGCGGTGGGGACACCTAGATGGGGCGGGGGCGGCAGCCAGGGCCATCGGGTAGGGCGGCCTGAGCACAGCAGAGAGGGGCAGAGTGGGGAGGGCGGCTGTGCTGGGCGGGGACCCCCTCCAGCTCAGGGGGTCCTGAACCTTGACGTGCCCGTGGAGTGTCTGCTCGTCTACCTCCTGGAAAGGCAGGTGGGGTCTCCCGCGGGGTCACCATGGCCACTGCCAGGATTTCCCCAGCTAACATAAGCTCTGGGAAGGGGGCCAGGAGCCCACCAGAAAATGCTGCTTCCCATCAGCCCAGCCCCTGCCCCTGGCTCCCTGCCTCAGGACCCCGAGAGCCGGGCAACTCGAGACGGAGTGGCTGGGGAGGGGGACAGAGAGGAGATGGGGGCTTGCATCCCAGCCTGCAGGAGGACCTCCTCCCGGCCAGTGCCTTCTCGCCTACAACGCTGGTCCCTGCATGGGGATGCTGTAGGGTTTGTGGGCAGAGGGAGGGTCCCCTGCTGACCCCGTGGACGCATCCCTCCAACGTTCCGCAGCCCCGTCGCCCCAGGACCCTCAGAGGACTGCACGCCCAGTGAACTCAGGAGCCGCGTGAACAATGGCTGCATCTTTTATTCACAAATAAAAGCTGGAGCAAGATATTATCTACACATTTGTACAAACGTTTGGACAACCCTAGAAAACACATGACGATCAGAAAACAGAACCCGCAGTGACGGGAGCGCCCCGCTCGCCGGCGGGCTCACCCCTGGTCTACATTTGGCAAGAAGTGGCTCTGAGGACCCCCGCCCTGCTTGGGGACCCCCAGAAAGAGCCCGGCCGGAGTGACACCTTCCATAGAAAACCATAAAAACATAGACCATTTGTCTTCAAATTCCAACTGCAAATACCTCAGTTATAGGCAAAACGATATAAAAATACGAACCTAACAGAACCTTTACAAAACCCTCCCCCTCCCCCTCCCATTTTTGTGTGTGTTGGTTTGTTTTTTGCTTGTGGTTTTGGTAAGAATTCCTGCCGTGGAAGAAGGCACCAGGTGCCTTCAGCTCAACCCTTGGGCGCCGCCCTCCCGGTGACCTCAGAACAGAGCAGGTCCTGGGGAGAGGAGGGTCGGCCATCCCCGCCTGGAAGACCCCACCGGCTCGATCTGCGCAGAGAACACACGCAGGCCGAGGTCTGGAGACCACCAAGGCGGGCTCTGCTGAGAGGAAACAGCTAGGAAAGAAAAGCAACCCTGAATCCTAACCCGGAGCCCGGCGAGCCTGGGGCTGTCTTGCTACATGGAACTGCCTGGCTGTAAAGAAGGCGCGATCAGATCAATCGGGCCGGCGGCCCCAGCGCACCGTCTGCTGGTGTCTCGAGTCCTTAGCACCAAACGCGAAAAGGAGAGAAATCCAGTCCAAGGTTAAAGGCACTTGCGTTGCTGTCTGGGGGCGATAGTCTTCCCGTGTCCTGCTCACTCGCTCCTCCGTCCACGTGCTCGGCCGGCCCCTCCCCTGCCTCACGCTCCATCGCCTCCAAGTCCCGCGGGTCCCCACTGGACCCTCCGCATCCTCGTCCCTCCAACCCCCGCCACATCCTCGCTCCGTCCCACGTCCCGTCCTCGAGCCCCCGACACCCCCACCCCCTCCCCCGTGTCCCAGTGCCCAGCCTCAGACGTCCACCTCCTGCGGCCCCGGGGCAGCGGTGGCGGCGGCGACGCTGATGTCGAAGCAGGTGACCATCATGACGCGGGCCTTGCACAGGTTCACGCACTGCTCCAGGGCGGCCGTGGCGCGCTCCAGGGCCACCAGGTACTCGGCCGACTCGGGCTCCAGCTCCGGGTCCACCTCGACTAGGGATGGACGGCAGACCGCTGGTCAGGCCGGGGTCCCCACAAGGCCCAGGAAATGCTTCTCTCCCTCCCAGCCTCTGGGTCCCCACCTGGGACGGGGTGAAGTGGCTGGACTGGGGGCGCAGGTGGGGCGCAGAGCCTGGGGTCCTGCACCTGCGCCTCCCGGGGTGTGGGGGGATGAGCGGGGAGACTCACACTGCTCCAGCCAGCGGCCGGGCTCCACCATCAGCCGGCCCTGGGTCTCAGCCAGCTCCTCGCGGAGCGCCTCACGCTTGGCCCACACCTCCTGCAGCCGCTGCTGCCGACGCTCGGCCAGCCGCAACTTCGCACTGACGCACACCGGGCCCTGGGCGGCGGGGACGGCGGCGGGTGGGCTCAGGCACGGAGGACGGCCTCCTCCCAGGGGCTCCGTGAGCCTCGCTCCACCCCCTGGGCCCGAGCAGGCAAACAGCAGGGCCTCAAAGGCAGGCAGGGGGTAGGACCTGGGCCCCTCCTGCCCGAGGGAGCTCACGCCACGTGCTCCCAAAGCAGCCCGTGCCTGTCTGGAACCCGGGCCCAGGACGAGCGGGCATGGCGGTGGGAAGCATGCCCACACCCCGGCGTAACTCCAGGGCACGAGAGCGGTGGCCTCAGGACCCCTCCAGCCCCCCACTCGGCCCACAAGGGCCACCGGGAGATGCCAGGGGTTCAGGGGCGAGCGGGGCCTTTCCTACCTTCTCTGCATTCTGGGAGGGCTGTGGACAAGAGGGCAAGATGAGGTCAGTGGGCTGCCCTGCCACAGACCAGGGGCCCACCCTGCCCTCCCAGGACCGCCTGCCCCCGGACTGCCCCAGCCCCGACCTCGGCCGGGTCCTCCCTCGGGGGCAGGCAGTGCCGCTGCAGGCGCTCCACGTCATCAATCTCGTACACCTTGATCTCAAAGGGCTCCTTCAGCGAGCCAGCCAGGGGCAGTGGCAGGTCCACCCACTGGCCGGGGAGGCTGGGCTTGCGGCCCAGGGCAGCAGCATCGGGCAGCGGGGCCGGGATCAGCCGTCGCCGCTGCAGACCTGCAACAGAGAGCCGGGCGCTGGGTGAGCAGAGGCCGGACCCCAGCCCTCAGCCCAGGACCAAGAGGGGCACCTGGCTGCGGTTCTGACAGGCAGAGCCCACGGGGGCCCTCCCAATCCTGAAATGCTCAGCCTGCGCCGGCCGGAAACCCGGCTGCCCCTGCCTGCCCGGTGGGAGAGATGGGCTCCTGTCCCCCAGCCCCTCCCCCGCCGGCCTGGGACGGCTACACCCTCCCCGCTAGACAGCAGCCTCAGGGTCACACCCGCCAGCCCTGGAGGCAGCCCTCCGACAGCCTAAGGGGCCATGCTGCTTCCTGATGGCGACCGTCTCTACCGCACCGCCTCCGGACAGGCTCCCAAGCCAGGCCCATGCTTGCGGCACCAGCCACATCTCCCAGCACAGCCCTCCCTGCTCCCCACGCCGGCCTCCTGCTTTCCCAGCCCACCTTCAGCCACGGCGTGCCTCCCCCGCCCTCCCGGAGGACAGCAGCCAGTGGCCAAACCCCTCAGCCACACACAGCATGAGAAACAGGCCCACACTCCCCAGGTCCCCAGAGACAGAAGGGCCAGGGGCTGGAGGCAGGAACAGCACAGCAGGGGGCTCCCAGGCAGCTGGGCACCAGCCCCGGGGGGGGAACACCAGGCTTGGAGCCCCAGACCCAAGTCCTCTCCCGGCTCCCCACGCCTCAGCAGGGTGCCCCGTGTGGGCCCACCCCTGCCAGCCCGCTCTGAGGGCATGGGGACCAGCCTCAGAGGCAGCGTAGGGACCGGAGAAGGGCGCACGCTGGGTGCGTCTACAGACGGTAGGGGCTGCGCACACCTACAGCCTGAACAGCCCCAGGCACGTCTGTGAAACTGTCGAGGGCCGCCTACACTGGGATCCGCGAAGGTGGTGCCCAGCTGTCAAGTGCGGCCGGGCCCGGGCCCTGCAGGGGCTGGGCCACACCCACCTGTGGCCCTCTTCTTGGGGGACTTGAGGCTGCGGGAGCGGGCGCCCGGGGATGCGGCCCCACTGTCGCTCATTGAGTCAGGGGCCGAGGAGGCGCTGCCGGTGGCCTCGCTGTCGCGCATCATGCTCTCGTAGCCGCTGCTGCCGCCGCTGTGGTAGAAGAGGGCCGTGCGGCCCATGGCGGGCGGCAGCTCCCCGCTCAGCACGCTGCTGTTGTCGCTGCCGTGGCCGCTGCTGTAGCGCTGCGGCCGCCGCGGGGCCGTCACCTTGCTGTACGGGGAGGGCAGCACCGGGCCCGCGGGCGGCCGCTCCTCGGACACGTTCACACCGCTGTCGTTGCCGCTGTCCGAGTCAGCCGAGCCCCACAAGGGGCCACTTCGGCCGTGGCCTCCGCCGGCCGCCAGCTCATTGACACGGCTGTGGGCGGCCCGGAGTGCCTGCTTGGTGCCCATGATGGTGCCCCGGCTGGCCTTGGCCCCAACGCAAGGCACCGCTCGCGGGGCGACCCTGGGGCCCGTCACTGGGCCCCCAGGGGTCCTGCCCGCCACAGGGGCCAGCGGCTTCACCGAAGCACCCAGAGCCCTGGACCCGCCTGCCGCCGGGCTGCGGCCCTTGCCCCCGCTGGTGGGGGGCTTGGGGGCCCCCACGCCCTTGGCCGGGCTGCTCCTACCGGCAGGGGCGGGCCCAGGCGTGGGGCTGGCAGGCGGCACACCCAACCGAGGCACGGCCCGGGCCGGCCTCCCGGGGCCTTCCCTGGCCTTGCTGCTGCCGTGCGCCAGGCCCTCCTCGCACCGCTCCAGAGACCCGTGAGTGGCAGGACGGCACCCTGCCTCTGCCTTGCCAGCCCGGGCCTTCAGGCTGGATGTGGCCCTGGGGATGGAGTGGTCGGCCCGGCCGCCAGGCCTGGCCTCCCCCTCCCCTCGGAGGCAGGTGGCAGCCCCGGCCCAAGCCAGGCTCCCGGCCTGGGGAGGGGCCGGCGCCGGGCTGTTCTTGTGCTCCAGGCTGGACTTGCGCACCGGCGGGGCCGGGGGGGCCGCCCCCCCGCCAGGCCGCGGGCAGAGGTCCCCTTTGGAGGCCACACTCTTCTTGCTGCTGGACGTGGCCTTTGGGCTGCCCAGGCAGGCCGCTGCCTCGGCCGAGGCGTCCCCGAAGGATGTGGAGGGCGTGGTCACACCCAGCGTGGTGGCTCCCCTCCGCAGCGGTGGGATCTGAGCCACGGCCTCTGGCCTGTGCGCTGCCCTGCCCACCTCACAGCCGTCCACCACCCTCCGGGCACAAGCCAGCATCGGGGCCAGGCCGGGGGCCCTGCTGGCAGAGGCCAGGGGCAGCAGGCCACATTCGTCCGCCCGGAGAAGCCAAGGGTCCTCGAAGAGGCCTCCGGGGCCAGGCGGGCCCGGGGCCAGGCGGGGGCAGCCCACACGACCGGCCGCTGAGGTAGTCCTCGGTCTGCGGGGAAGGCTGGAGTGGATGGTTGGTGCTGGGGCGGCCCGCCGTGGGGACGCGGCGTGGGGCTCCCGGCCAGGTCGGCTGGCAGCTGCCGTGGCCTCCTCCGTGGGACGAGGACTCTGGGCGGGGCCGGGACTGTCCGGTCTGTCCTGCTCTGAGAACTGAAAGCTGCTGCCCTCCAAGGAGCCATCCAGGATCGGGGAGCCCAGAGGCTCAGGCCCCGCTGGCGAGCCGGGGCTGAAGGGGTCTGGGCTGGCCCGCGAGGGAGGCCGCGGGGCGGGGCCGAGGCTGTCGGCCGTGCACACGCTGACCTCGCTGAGCCACGAGCTGACGGAGGAGCCATGGCTGCCGCCAGCCTCGGCCGCCCCGTCCGGGGCCCCACCGGGCGCCTGCGAGGTGTACGCGTCGAACTCGTCGTTAATGCTGCTGATGATGCTGACGGGCCTCGAACCCGAGGCCAGGGCCTGCAGGGAGCAGTCGCTGCTGAGGCTGGCCAAGCTGGAGGGGCGCCCGGGGCCGGCCAGCCCCCCCAGGGACAGCTCCTCCACCAGTGTGAACACCAGCTCATCCTCGCCGTTGAGCTCCACGGGCTGCTGCAAGGTCACCGTGGTGGTCAGCAGGCCCCGCTCCAGACACTGGCCGCGTGCGGAGGGGCGGGGGCAGCCCTCCTGCCCGCTCATGCCCACGGGGGGTGTCCGTACCACACCCACACCGTCGGCTCCCCCAGGCTCCTCTGGGGCCCCGCCAGCTTCCAGCTGCCGAGGCAGTGGGGGGGCCGGGCTGGGCAGCGGCCTCCTGCCTCTGCCCCCCGTGGCCTTATCCGGCACAGGCAGCTCGGGTCTGGCACTGCCGTCCTCTCTCTGGTCACCACCAGCCTTGGAGGGCTCTGGGGCACCCCGGTGGGTATCTGGGCCGGGGCTGCCGCGAGGCGTGCTGGCGGCCAGTGGGGAGCCCACGGCTTTCCTGGGGGCCGCGGCCTCGGGCAGCGAGGGCTTCCTGCCCCCGCGGGCCGGGCTAGCCTGGGCTCCGCTGGTGCCACCCAGGCCTCCTGGGGGGCCCTCACTGCCGTGGATGCACTCCAGCCGCTCCTGCAGCTCCGCGAAGGTGCTGCAGCGGAAGTGGTCAGCGTCACGCGGGCCCCGGAAGGGCTGGCGGCGGCTCAGTGCGGGGATGATGGGCACAAAGTCGGGGGGGCCCTCGCTGTCCGTGAGCTCGCGGTCCGACAGCGCCGCCCCCCCCGGCCCCACGTAGATGACGGTGTCGCAGGACTGCTCGCTGCTGGATGAGTAGTCGGGGTCGCCGGGCGAGCTGGGGGCCAGGCGGTCGGGGTCTGGGGCTGCAGAGCGCGGGTGGAAGGGTCGCAGGTGCGGGGGGCGGCGGGCACGGCCTTCCTCGCAGGAGCTGTCCCCACCCGAGGAGCTGGACGCGTACTGGGAACAGAGCAGGCCCACCTGAGCGGCCTCCCCACCTGCCCCCCCTTCCCCCGCACCCCAGCCGCACACACCACACTCCAGTGAAGGAAGTGACAGCGCAGCCACCGACCGTGTCCCATCGAGCACTGGGCCGGCACGAGAGGCCTCAGGCCGCGAGCGTAACCGGACCTCCTCAGCCACTTCCAAGGAAGCGCTCAGCCGAGTCACAGGGGGGTGAGAACACGTGCCCTCAGCACATGGCGCGTAAGTGCAAACCCCGGAGTCAGACCCAGCGCACCCCGGGGCGCCCCTAACTCCACCCTCCGGCCCGACGGAGGGCTGCCTGGGGCGTGCCCTGCTGGACCAGGCCTGGGAGGGGTACAGGCCACGGAAATCCCACCAGGCTGCCCTGAGCACACACCTACCCCTGGGCCAGGCAGATAGAGGCCAGACAACCACAGCCCCCAGCGCGAGCAGGTCCGGTTCTGCTTGGGGCGACCTCGAGCCTGGGCCCCGCCGCCTCTGGGCAAGGCCGTGTGGGCACAGCCCTGTGACCCCAGGACGCGGGGCCCGGCACCCCCACCATGCAGGCAGGGGCCCTGGGGAGAGGGAGGGGCAGGCGGGAGGCGGAGCCAACCTTGACCTTCTTCCTGCGCAGGCGGTGGAGGTGGGCGGCCAGCTGCACGGTGCTGAGCGTCTCGGCGTGGCGGGCGGGCGCATCGGAGACGTGGGCGATCATGGTGGTGCGGCAGCTGGCGGTGGCCAGGGTCTCCCGCAGCAGCATGGTGAGCCTGTGCTCCCTGGGGGCCGGGGAGGGGCGGGGGGCAGGGGCTGAGGGCCCAGGAGGGATGCCGGGTGGGAGGCTGGGCGCGTGGGCTGCCGCAGGGCCTCTCGCTGGACCAGGGCCAGGCCTGGAGCCTCGGGGTCAGGGCTGACCCCGACCTCTGTTCCCCACGCCCTGGGCGCCAGGACCCCCCCACCCAGCCCTCGGGCAGCAAGGCCCGTCAGGTGATGGAGGAGCAAAGAACTGAGGGGCTCAGGGACCACAGACAAGCTGGACACGCCTGACGTGGGCTGGGCTGGGCTGGGTCCCCAGGGCCCCGGCCAGGAGCCCACCACTCACCTGTAGGGCACGTGCTTGGCTCCACTGACCAGGGCCAAGAGGACGCTGCCCAAAGCCGACAAGGACAGATGTGGCGGGCCCCCGGGGGCCTCCCCACCCCTGCCAGGTGCCCCCTCACAGCTGCCGAAGTCAATGAGGTGCAGGCGGCTGCGGCCTCCAGACACTGAAACCACAGGGCAGGAGGGTGAAGGCTCGGCCGCAGGGCACCCAGACTCTGCCCCGCAGCCCACACCCGGGACAGTCCTGCCGAGAGGGAGGGCGGCCGGACCCACACCACGCAGGCGCCACGGCCACCTACTTCCGCCCCTGCCGCACTTCTCCACACGGTACTGGTACACGTGCAGCGTGAAGAGCATGTGCGAGCCGCCCAGGGCGTCCTCGCCACCGCCGGCCTGGCTGGCGCTGCGCGCAGCCAGTGCCGCGTCCAGGTAGAAGGCCGCCTTCTCAGCCGTGGGCGCCCGCAGCTCGCTCTGGTTCTGGAGCTGCAGACAGAGGGACAGCAGGGATGGCGCCTGAGTGGCTCGGGGCCGAGCCGCCACCCCCACGCGGCCCCCAAGCCCGCGACCCTGCTCCCCGCGCGGCGGCCTCGGCGTACCTGTGCCCCGCAGACGGGGTCCTCCCGCAGGTACACCCCCGGGGACTGGGCGTCCTGCAGGCTGCTGGAGGCCACCTCGGCCAGCAGGTCCCGCAGGCTCTGGTCCCGGCCGCACACCTCCACGGCCGAGACGCGGACGGAGAAGCGGGCGCCCACCCTCTCCTTGCGCTCGTCAATGAGTCTGAAGAGCCAGGAGATGGCGCAGGGCGCGATGCCCAGGCTCTGGGGCGAGCTGTCCTTCCCGATCATGGTGTACGACTTGCCTGGGGCCAGCGTGACAAGCCCTCAGAGCCCAGCAGACCCGGCAGCTGCTTCCCTGGCCCCGCCCGGGGCCCTCAGGCCAACCTGGGGCCGCTGAGACCCCGGGGGCCTCTTCCGACCCACTCCACGGCTCTACCTTCTAGGGCTACAGGGTTTCAGCTTCCTCTCCACAGCCCCCCGCCCCAGGTGCCCACCTGCTGCCCATATGGGATATGCCCACCCCCCACCCCACCCAGAAATGGCGCCCAGCGACTGCAGAGAGGGGATGGTAAGGGGCATTTACCAAGGCTCACGTGGCCAAAGGAGAAAATGCAGCCATCGGCCCCACTGACCACCGACTGAAGCACGTCGGCCACTGTCCCCGAGCAGACCTCGGCCTGGGGGAGAGGCACAGAGTCAGGCAGCCACCGGCCTCCCGCCACTTCTGTCTCATCACGTACAGACAGTGAGTCCACGAGGTGGCCGGGAGGGCGCCCAAGACCAAGGACACAAAAATCGCCACGTGGACACAAGACACACACGGACCGGACATGGACACACACACACTCACAGCATGAACCAGCCAGACACAGCTGACAGGCACACGCAGTGTGCACGCACGCACACACACAGAAGTCACAGTGCCCTTGCGGCCACGCCGGGCACACACCATGCTGCACGCACGCACGGCACACACGGGACACGTGGAGGAGCATCTCTGGGAAACAAAGCACCACTCGGAAAGCTTCCATGCGGCATGGGCTCTGAAAAACTTGGCCTGAGAACCAGGCCAGGAGCTGGGTGGACACACCACGAGGGCTGGGAGGCCAGCGAGGAAGGGGAAACACAGCCGGCCTCCCCACCCCCCCCCCCACCCCCGCCCACCCCCGCCCAGCCCCGGCTCTGCACGAGAAGGCCCCGCCCCCACCCGAGGCCGCCACTGTCACCCTCACCTGCTCCGAGTCCTGGGGGAAGACGGCATCGAAGGCAAACATCTTGGGAACGGCAGCCGTGGTGGCGTGTCGGGGGCCCGCACAGCCTGGGGGCCCCGTGGCCGGGTCATAGAGGGTCACCTGCTTCTTCCTCGGGTCCACCTTCAGGAAGGACGAGGACTCGGCCAAGCGCTGGGCCCCCTGCGCAGGCCAGATCCGCAGCATGACCTTCACCTGGGGAGGTGGGCAGGGCGGGCATCTGAGCAGCTGCTAAGTACACGGCAGGAGGGGCTTCACGCGAGTCAGGACAGTGGGCCAGGCCCCGGCGTGGGGTCCCCGCCGCAGGAACGCGGCGCCGGCACCCCAGCTCCAGGCCAGAGCGCCTCCCACATGAGGTCAGCCATGCAGGGAGAAAACGAGGGCCAGCGAGAGGAGAGGCTGGCCGGGAACAGAGCGCGTCAGCACAGCGCGGGGGGCACAGGGCGGAGGGAGGGCAGGACAGAGGGAGCAGACTCCAGCTGCCCCAGCGAGCAGAGAGACAGAAGGACGAGGACGGGACCCAGAGCGCACCCCACCTCGATCTGGGGCTCCTCCGCACCCTCTCGCTGACTCCGAGGCAGAGCCAGCGCCAAGGGAGCTGAACCCAAAGGCAGGCCTCTGAGAGCAGGGTCACCCCACACAGGCCCACCCCAGGCCCGCCAGCTCCCCGCTGGACCAGCCGCCACGGCGACCCACCCCCGGGCCCGCACAGGCTTCAGAAGGGGGAGGGAACACACTCAGAGAGGTCGACCGTCTCACCCGTGTCACACAGCCTGCCAGGGGGTCTCCTGAAATCCCAAACCCCAAATCTGAGGGCGGAGAGAGAGGGGCAAGCAGATCGGGGCGGCAAGACCCGGCCCAACCAGACAGGAAGGCACAGGCCCCGGCCCCGCCCACAGGGTCCCCTCAGAGCCCCACGCACGCTCCTCCGAAGGCGTGTCCTCCACCCCTGATGCGGAGGACAGGGGCTGCCTCACAGCCGGGGCCTCCCCACAGCCCCCAGCTCCCGACCTCGGGCTCCACGCACAGCAAGGTGCAGCCCCGAGGAAAGACAGCCGTGCGCCGCGGCCAGGCAGGCGAGGGGCGCGCGGGCCGCACGAGCAGCTGCCTCCCTGCTGAGCGGAGGGACAAGTGCCCCACACCCCGGCCCCCCACGTGTCTGTCCAGCCTCACCTCCTCCAGGGAGCCCTTCCTCCCAGCTCCCAGCCCCAAGCCAGAGGCCTTCAGAGCCCTGGGCACATCCTCCCGTGTCTGCACCTTCAGGCGGTGGGTGGGCAGGAGTGTGTGGAGTGAAGGACGGACAAACACGCGGAGGGGGACGGGCCTGACGCCTGCGGTGCCCTCGGGGAGAAACGGGATCTGGTGCTTCTGACCCCAGAGCCGCTCGGAACCCCAAGGACACCTGGGGAGACTCAAACCCCTCGGACACCTGTGGCAGGACTCCGGGTCAGCAGGACACCAGAGACAATCCCACTGGCACAGAACCCAGAAGGAAGAGGGCAGGATGATCCCAGAGGAGACGGGAATCCTGAATCCCCAGGCCAGGGGAGATGGTGGAGAGACAAAGGCTGGGGTGGGGGCCCGGGGTGGGGACAGAGCAGAGCTGGACAGGGCTCGGCTCAGCTCAGGGCCCAACAGGCCACCAGGCAGCCTCTGCCACTGTGAGTCCCCCGAACACAAAAGCAGATACAAGGCTTGCCCGTGCTCCCTACCCACGTTCATGCCAGCTCCTGGGGCTGGACTACCAGCCCCAAGGCCCTCAAGGGAACAGAAAGCTCAGAGGGGAGGGAAGCCAGGAACCAAGATGCAGGAGCCCAGAACAAGTGACACTGCAAACACCCCCAAACCCGCGTGGAGAACAAACACCCTGGGCCGCGCATCTTGGGTGTGGCCAAGGGGGGCTGAGTGCTGACAGGGCAAGCCACCCTGGGGGGGGGCCCCTCCCAGGAGAAGGCACCAGACTCCGGTTTCCGCTGGAGGACACCGCCCTCCGCTCTCCGGTGGAATCTCCGATTTCTCCAGTACAGTGTAAATCAAATTACCAGCCTCATCTCAGAGCCAATATTTTTCACGGGTTTAATTGTAACTGACAGATACATAACTCCGGCGAAATTGGTTTACCGTGGGTAGTTCGCACGAGGCACCATCTCCGTCCCTTCGGCATGTGGCAAATTGACATGCAAACTCGCGCCGCCGTAAGGAGAGGGGGTCCTCCGGGGAGACGCGGAAAGACATACTTTTCTATTGAGCTCCTCCGAACCTGGGCTCCATTAGCCGAGAATCGATTCTCTTATTCCCCGACGACATGAACAAAACTATTTCATTTCCAAACGCCACTGCCAAGCAGATGAAAACGTGCATTTCCCAGTAATTTTGGGCAATTTTTTTTCAGCGTGAACTCCTGGCCGCTTCAGGAGCCAAATGGGTTCTGCGGATTGGAGAGCGTTCCCGGCGGGGAGGGGACATCGCGTGCGCCAGCCCCACGCCACGCGCCACCGTCCCAGCTAAATGCCTGGGTCACTGTCTGCGAGAATCCTTTCATTACCGCGGGGAAATGACAGGGTCTTTGCGCCACACAAGCACGTCTCCCCCCTAAATGTTCAGATATTGCAGAGCCCCGCTGAATAGCAGCTAGGTAGGGAAAAAATACATTTTGCATAAAAAGGGGCTTCCACTCCTGAGAGACGGCCCAGGCAGCCCTGGGGGGAGGGGCTGTCTCCTTTAATACCGCACGATGATGAATTACCTTAAGTGGTACATTAATGTCAGGAATCGAGTGTAATCTAACTTTCTTTCCTCTGACAATATTAAATGCCTTTCAGGAGGCATTTCTAACTATGTGCTCTTCATGCAAATAACATCCAGGGAGCTGGGGAGGGGGCTCTGGGGGCACGGTGAGAGGACCAGGACGGGCGGCCACGGGCTCCCTGCCGCAGGGGACCAGGGCACAGCGGTGGTCTGCCGGAGAGAGGGGAGGAGCCCCTGCCCTGGAATACTTGGGTGGGGGGCCTGGCCCCAGGGGGACGGGGAGGCCTGCTGGAGCCCCAAGTAACACGGCGGCGGTAAGAAAGCAGGGTCCGCACCACGAGCCCCCCCAACCCTCCAGCCACCCAGCACCCACCCCAGACGGGCCGAGTGACCAGGCCCAGAGCTGCTTAGAGCCCCCTCCCCACGACCAGCTCGCGGTGTCCTCCCTCTGGCCCCGGCACTCCCACCGCCCAAGCAGGGCCCAGATTCCCCACTTCAGCAAGCTCCCGGGGGACACGTCTACCTCCGTCTCAGGGCGTGGTGGTGATGGGGTGAGGGAAGGCTTCCTGGACGTCCGGACACGGGGACTGACCTCCGGGAGGCCGAGCACAGAGGCTACAGCAGGAGGGCCAGGGGGAGGGTGGGGTGGGGGCCTGGGGAGCAGCTCGGGCCCGGGCAGGGTGACCCCTGCAGATGCCTCAGACCCCTCTGCAGACCCGTCACTAGGAGCAGAAGCCCCCTGGGGCGTGTCCTAGGCGGCAGGACAGACTGAGTCCAGGGGTGCGTGGAACCCGCCCCCCCAGCTCTGCAGGGGTTGGGCCTCTGGGCACTGGAAAGGCCGGACCCAGTGCCCGGTGGGCAGCCGCCACTCTCGGGGAGGGGCAGAGCGGGCAGAAGGCCAGGGAAACGCGATGGGGTGCACGCTCAGGGTTGGGGTCCTGTCCTCACCCCAGAGCCGTGTGGCCCTGGTGACAGGCCCCACCCCGCTGTGCCTCCAGAGGCACAGAATCCCCCACTAATGCACGCACGCAGAGCCGCACAGGCAGCCCCGACCCAGACCTGGGGGGCCGTCACGGGCAGCCCAGATGGGACCAGGACAGAAACCGTCTCAGCCAAAGGCCACAGGAGCCAGAGGGCAGCCAGCCTGCGACCGGGCGAGGCCTTCTCCACTCGGGGCCTGCGTCCCCACCTGAAGCCAAAGGCCACAGGAGCCAGGGGGCAGCCAGCCTGCGACCGGGCGAGGCCTTCTCCACTCCGGGCCTGCGCCCCCACCTGAAGCTGGGACGTCCTGACTCAACTGCTCCCCCACTTCTCAGGTCAGGCTGCGGCTGGGCTTTGCCGGGACTCTGGATAGCTGAGGGGTCCCACCCCTGCCCCCCGGACCCCCTGAGGGCAGCACATCAACAAAGACGAGGCAAGGGGGCTCTTGGGGCCAGACCCCACCCCTGAGTCCGGGAAGCCCTGGCCGTCCCGCCCCACACTGAGACCAGCCCGTGCCCCTGGGACCCTCCCACCCACTCCCTGGAGGCCCACCACAGTCTGCCAGGCTCCCTGCCACCACCTGGAGCCGTCACGGTGGGCCTGGGCCTCCGTCGCCCCATCTGTACACTCACCAGCCTGGTCCAGCCCAGGAGAAGGAAGCATCCCCTCCACCTCCCGCACCCCATCCCGCAGCTGCCCAGACACCCCAGCCTCGTGCCACCCCCCAGGGTCACCCCCAAGTCAGGGCAGGGCCTACCTTTCCGACACTGCTGGGGTTGTGCTTGGCCTTGGAGGCGGCCCTGAGCAGGCAGGGGGGCACAGGCGGCGGCCACAGCTGCAGGGCCCCACTGAAGTCCGTGGGGTAGGTGGCGGCTCCGCGGGCGGCGGGGGCCGGCGGCGGGCGGGGCTTCTTGCGCTTGGAGGCCAGGCTGAGCTTCTGGGCAGCCCTGGGGAGGGGAGGGGTGGAGAGGGCAGGGGCGGGCGGCGTGGGGAGGGGGGGAAGGGAGGAGAGGCGGGTGCGGGTCCTCAGAGCTGTCCTGCCACCCGCCCCACCCTAAATGCGGCTACACGGCCACAGGTCATTCCCCCCGAGCCAAGCAGGGGCCCCCGGGGCTGGGGCCACCATGTCCAGCCCCTGGCAGCCCTGCCAGTACAGGCCAGGCGACAGAGGCCCCAGGCAGACACGGGACCCCGGCCCCCCTCCACACCCCGCACTGAGGGCATCCCCTTCCCCCCACCCTCTGCCGCCCCAAGTCCCCAACTCAGCAGCTGGGGCGGGACGGCACATGCTGGGGTCAGCCACTCACAGGCTGTGTGACCCACACGTGGTGACTTAGCCTCTCTGTGCCTCGATTTCCCCATCTCTAACATGGGATGACATGACCACCAGAGACCCTCGTGTATAGCCCTGAGGAGCGAATGCATTCAAGGCACCCAGCACAGGTGACACAGACGGGCCTGGGTCCAGGTGGCCCTGGTTCCAGATGGCCCAGGCCTCCGTCAGCCCCCCCACCCCGCCCGCCTTCCCGGCGAAAGGGGCTGGAGGTCAGAGTAGGGCCAACTCAGGGCTGAAAGAAGCTGCCCACCAGGCCTGCAGGCAGCCCCCCGCCGCCCCGCCCAGCTGCCCCTCTCCCGGTCCTGCTGCACCCGCCCTCCTTCTCCCAAAGCCCCCAGGCCCCTGAGTCTCACCTGTGCCCCTCAAAGGGGCCCGACAGGAGGGCCTGCACCCTCTGGGCACACGGCCCCCAGCCCGCCTCCCACTCGGAGCAGCTACCAGCGTTTTGCTTAACTCCTCTCATCTTTCATAGGAGCTGTCTTTTAAGAGACCCCAGGGACGGCTTTCCTCCTAGCGAGGTGTCATCAAGGAAAATAAAAGTAATCTACGGTGCGGGGCGGACCCTTCGTAACTCAGTGGGGCGGCCGGTGCACGCCTGGCGGGGGCGGGGGCCTGTGAGCGGAACCCACAAGCTGCCCGGACAACTCGGGCCGGGGCCCTCAGCCGGAGACGCGGCCCCGATTCCTGCCTGAGCGCATGTGCCCTAAACCCAAAACCGCCTGAACAGAAGTCCCCAAGACGTGGGGGAAGGGCAGCACAGGAACTGCCCGGCACCAGCTGGGCCCTCGAGGAGACTGGACAGGTCAGCAGACCACCACGGCCGAGGTGTGTCCCCCGCTCCCGTCACAGCTGGCTCCCTGCTCCTCCCTAGGTCGGGCAGGGCCACCCAGGGTCCCCGAGGCTGGGGTGGGGCCACCCTGAACCCCCCAAGGCTCAAGGGGACGTGAAGGCCAGGAGGACGGGTAAGGCGCTGGGGGAGACAGGACATCGGGCTGCAGAGGCCACACCAGAAGGCAGTGCTCTGCCTGCTGCTCAAGGCCACAGACGGCTCTGCACCCTCTGTGACCCTCTCAGGAACCAGGGTGTCCGGCACAGACCTCAGCCCCCTCCGTCACCCTCAGGTCCCAGCAGCAGAGCACAGGGAGGCGTCCTTCCCCGCTGGACACGCCCAGGTCTCGCCTGGACAGAGGCTGGGCCCGGAGCCATCTGAAGTCCCGCCAGCCCCACGAGGCTGGAACGGTACTGGCTGGGCGTCTCTGCCCCGTGGTCTGACCTAACTCGGGGCACCCCCTCCTCCCTCCCTGGCCCTGGGTCAGCCCCCGCGGGGCTGGGAGCTGAGAAGCTGTGCCCAGCCTGCCCAGCCCTCCAGGTCTCTGTTCTTACAGGCTTGCCTCACTGGGCATGACTCAGAGGCCTCGGGACAGCACTGTCTCCTGTGATGAAATCCAGCTCCCTTCAAAGCCGGGACGAGCCCGTCAGCCACTGAGCAACTGCACCTCAGCTCACACGGCCTGGGGGTGGTCTCGGGAGGGTCCCAGCCTTCTGGGTGCACAGACCTGGTTTCCAGGCAGTGAGGGTGGGGGAGGAAGTGATACCAGGCTTCACAGAGGCTAAGAGAACACACAGGCACCACACTCAGGACCCCGAACACCCACTGCATTGTTGGGGAGCAGGGTTGGGGTGCGGGGTGCTCAAGGCAGAACCTGCAGGGGGCGGGTGGGCACGTCTGAGTGGTCTGGCTCTAGAGAGGAGACTTGGAAAAGCGGGAACTTCACCTGCACGCACAGCTCTCCTCGTCCTCAGAGGACACCTCCCCCGGGAAGCCTTCCCTGATGCCCCCACACTGGGCTTCCCCAAACCCTGTGCCTGCTGCTACCACGGGAACCATTCCACGCCCTGAGCCACAAGTTCACACGGCCGTGTCCCATCAGGTGGGGGCTCTGGAGGGCAGGGGTTTGCCAAGCCCAGGCCTAGAACACAGGGAAGCTCAGGATGGGGCCCGGAGGGAGGGAAGGAGGGAGGGAGTGAACTCATGAATGAGGGAGGGACCGAGCTCCTCCAACCTCCCTCTGAGCCCCCAGCCCTCTCACCTAATCCCAGAGGCCTTTCCCCAGGCTCACTGGCCCAGGTCATTAATTCACATAAACAGAAAAGAAAATATTTGCCTTTTTACAAAGAAAAATTGCCTCTTCCAAACAAGAAGGTAATTTCACAGGCAGTTGGCCTTGACGGTGAGGTCCTTAATCACCCTGAGGAGACACACGGGCCTGTTTGGATGTGTGTGGGGGTCAGTTACGGCCAACCCAGGGCTTCCTGCCTGGGCCGCCTGGAGGCCGGCGGACCAAGCCACATGCCACATGCCACGCCCCACGCCTGCATCCCCCCCCCAGAGCTGCCTGCTAAGGGGGCCTGCGCCTCCGAGGCCGAGGCCCAAGGGCCTAGCAGCCTGACCTGGACCGCTTGCCGTTTGCACATCACCTGGGAACTCCACGCTGCGGCTACGAAGCTGCCTCACGCACCCTGCCGGTGACGGACACCTCTCCGCGGGGCCCTCCTGCCCATGCACCTCCGGGCAGCACCCGCTCTGGTTCTGGGCCTCTGCCAGGTGCCACACCTGACGTTCCGTGGCCTGGGCACCCAGGCTGACGTGGGGAAGGGGGCTCCGCTGAGGCTGCAATGGGGCGGCGGGGGTGCCTACGAGTGCAGGGGGCTCCTGTCGCCGAAGGAACCCACCACTCGCCCTGCCCTGCACCTGCCCAGAAGACCCCCAGCAGTTCTTCCCACGCCATCTAGATTCAGGGGTCCAGGAGGTGAGCCCCGGAGAGGCCCAGAAGCGCGGGTAGGAGAGAGCGCTAACGGACGCATCGCGGGGGAGGAGAGGCTGCAGAGACAGGAAGGACGGGGACATCACACAGCGTCCCGAGGACTCGGGAAGGGGGAGTCAAGGTCACCAGAGCCTCCGGAGAAAATGTAATTACTGGCGGCCCGGCCTTTTCAGGACTCTGGTGGGGGCTGGCACGCTGAGCTCTCGGTCACAGCTGTGGCTGCAATGCCCGAGCGACCCACCCAGCCCAGCTGAGGCGTGCAGGGCGCCGGGCCTCACCCCTGTGCCCTACGCCCTGTAACAAGACCCTGGGCACCAAGCCACCCACAGAATCACCCCCACCTTGGCTTGCCCACAGCAGGGTGAGGGGCTCGGAGGTGGTCGGGAAGGCCCGCGGCTAGCATGCCCGCAGGGAGTGCTCAGGGCCGGTGGAGAACCCAGATCCTGACCCCACCCTATCCCGTCTCCACTTGGCAAACACCGGACTCCTACTCAACCCTCAAAGCCTGTGTCCTGCGACACTGCTCGGCTCCTTCAAAGGCTCCGTGCTGCTGTCAAAGGCTGACAGACCCCACCCCGACTACCAGAAACTTCCGAGGGGCAGGGCATGGGCTGGGTGTCAGCTTTGCCCCCCAGATGCCCAGTGAGGGATGCAGGTGGGAGCACGGAACACGCGCTCAGCTCGTGCCCGAGGCCCCCCGGGGTCCAGCAGCTCCTGGTCTTTGGGGACTCTGGACAAGCCCCTTTCCCCTCTGAGCCACAGCCCCACAAAGCAAAGAAGGGCACATACAGCTGAGAGCACCCCCCTCACCCCAACAGTGAAGGGTGCCACAGCCCCAAAGGGCAGAGGGTCTCGGGCCCAAATCAGGCACGAGCTGGAGACGGTGTTCCCATCAGGAACACCCACCCCACAACGTGGCCCAGGACCCTCCGGAAGCCGCTGTGACTGGGGGGATCCAACAGGCTGGAAGTAATGGCAGCCGGCAATGTCCCCCCCACCCCACCCCCGCCCCATGCCTTGTAAACCAGCCCCCAGTGCTTGTTTCTATGGTAACTTCCCAAGGTCAGTGGAGGCAGCCTAGCTCAGCTGGAGACAAAAGGCGCACCCCTCCTGCGGGCCCTAGGCTGCTAAGGAGCCAGTGTGGCCCCCAGACCCCCGGAGCTGGTCTTCGTCCTCAGAGGGTCTCAGGCTTGAAATCCCCCAGCAAGCATGGCCTGATGGAGCGCGGCCGCTGCCCAAAGCCCAGGGGCAGAGCCTACCCGGGCCAGGACACCTCCCGAGGCCCGCTTTGCCCCTCTCGTCCCCTCCACAGGGCTCCCGGGCCCTCCAGGCAGGCCCCACCTGCCCCGTAGCCAGAGTCCCAGCCGGGCTCTCTGCACCTAGCTGGGGTGGTGAGCCCGCACAGGGCCACGATGCTGTGCTCACCAGCCTGGCGCCCCCCAACACCCCACCGTGTGCCCGCCACTGGGCCAAGCTGACGCGGCGCAGGCTCCTGGGATCAGGGGACCAGATTAGCGCCCGCAGGGGCTGCTAATGGGACAGTGACCCGTGCCGGGCCAGCCATCACCGCTCATTACCACCGGCACATCCTGCGTTCCCCACGCCACAGGGGGAAGCTCGGAACCCAAGGGCATCGCCGGGGGGCGCACAAGTGGGAGAAGGGACCCCCTGCTCCCACACACCACTCCCCCGCACCCTGCACCTTGCTGACGCAGCGCCCCGGCCTGCCAGGCCTCGTCCACGCTAACCGACGGCCCAGGACCTGGTGTCTGCGGGGCCACGCAAGGCATCCCGGGGACGCGGACGGCCCGGTCGGCCCTGCGCACTGGAGCTCGGGGCTGGGGCGGGGACCCACCTGGTTCCTGCTGCCGGTGGAGCCAGATCTGACAGCAGAGCCGTGAGGGGGTGTGCCAGCAGCCCCCCAGGAGGGGGAGCCCGGTAGGTGGGGTGTGGGTACAGCCGGCGCCCAGGACAGCCTCCTCGGTCACCCAGGGATGCTCCCCCGGGCCCGTTCCACCCCTGTGCTCCCCGACTGCAGGGACAGCTGCCCTGAGACCTGCCTCATCTGCCTCCCCTCCACGGCCACCCTCCCCCTCCCGCCGGCCCTGGCTCAGGGCCGCCCGAGGACATCCACCACCCACGGCTGAGCGTCCTCTCGCTGGGCCAGCGTCCTCTCAGGGCCTCACAGACATCAGCTCGCTGCACCTCTGAGGAAACTGAGGCACAGAGAGGTTACGTGACCTGCCCAGGGTTGCACAGCTCGGAGCGGCAGAGTTCGAACCCTGTCCTTGGCTGTACCCCACCCCCAGGGCGAGAGGCCTCCACTCACACTGCCATCGATGTGGCGCCCTGAGAGGCCGGACGGACGGAAGGACGGCTGCGAGCTCCCCTTCTGCTCGACTGCCGGCAGCGCAAGGCCACAGATCTCCCCGGGAAGGCCCGCAGGCTGCCAGGCCAGAGGCTGAGGTCCCCAGGGCCCCTCACACTGTCCGCGCCCAAGCTGCCCCCAAGCCAGGCCCCGGGCCTGCCCCAGGAGAACGTACCTGAGGAAGAAGGAGGCTGCGGCTGATGGGCCCGTGGAGGCTCCCGCTGGGATGCCTGGGGCTGGGGTGACCAGGGCCGTGGTGCAGGCCCCGCCGCGGCTCCACGTCTTCGACGCGCCATCAGGGCCCACGGACGGAGGGCCGTCCCGGACCGTGTCTGCCACCGCCACCGCGGCCACCGCTGCTTCAGCCTGGAGGGAAGCAGGGAGCCCGCGTGAGGGACAGGCACCCGTCCCTCACCGGGGAGCTGGGGAAGCAGGCCCGTGCACCCCGGAGCCCAGCAAGCTCCCTGGGCCCTGCACGCATGGGGCCAGCCGGCTTGGGGAGTGGCTGGAGCAGAAGCAGGCACAGACGCCCGCCCAGGGACTGGACTTTCCAGCCCCTCCCCCCTCCAGTTCCACAAACACAGTGACCACAGTGGTCAGGACCGATGGACAGGGACCACCCCCTCACCCCTGGGCCATCTGTCTGGGAGCACCCAGAGGCACGACTGAGAAGGAACCACAATAAATATTTGTCATGAGCGCTAATTGCCCCACGTGTGATAATGCATTGTCTTCCCATCACCTGAAATACTACTCTGGCATTTCCAACTCATTAGCTAAAATAAATTCCGGAAAGGGACACAGCCTCGCAGCGAAGCACAAAGGTAATTAAGCGCGCCCCAGGACGGCGCTGGCGGACTTGAGATCCCGCCACTGTACATTACATTTACGCGCACGCGTCGGGCCCTGGACCCCCAGGCCAGACCTGGCCCTGGAGGGGGATGGACGTCGGCCACCCCAGCCCCATCCCCTTCCCCAAGGCTCCCCAGGCACCACAGCCCGGTCCCTGGGGCTTCTGGCTTCACTTGGCCCTGAGCCCTGTCCAGGGAGTCCTCTGTACCTGGATGAAAGGACAGGGGCCTGTCTGGTGAGCCTGCCTGTGAGGAAGCCAGGGGGCAGCCACACTCCAGGGGGCCTAGCGTCCTCGGGGTCTCCCAAGTGACACGGCCACAAGCCACGTCAGGTGGCACTTCAGCAGAATAAGCCATCATGGGCCCCAGGAGGAACGTTCTGGCAGGAGGTCCCGCCACCTCACAGCAGCATCCCTCCTCACCACAGCAGAGGGTCTCACCCCACCCAGCCCGTGGTCAGCACCAGCTCCCAAAACCCCCCTAGGGACACAGCAAAAACATGTCTGCAAAGGAAGTTCAAAGGGAGCCCCAAACCTTAAGCTGGATGGATGCCAAGCACCCCCACCTGGCCCCCCTGCAGCACCCCCAAGGCTGCAAGGACAGGTCAGTGGCAGAGAAGGGCCAATCTGGAATAGTCCAGGCCCTCGCCAGGCACTGTGCTAGCGCACCACACCCTGCCACCTGCCTCGCATCTGCCTATAGGGCAGGAACTCCTATGCATCCCTCAGAACCCAGTCCGGCCAGCCCTCTCCTTCTCCAGGCCACTCCCTGTGCCTTCCCTGGCCTCCCCCAGCCCTCAGACCTCCCCCAGCTTCCCCCAGTCTACGTAGTGCTGCCAAGTCACAGAGAAACAAGGCCAGGCTCAACTACCCAGCACCATATTCTCCGATCCCCCAAGCTTGCATGAGCACCTAGTGCATGCCAGGAATCAGGAGGCCCCGGAGGGAGCCTCTCCACTTGCCCGGTCTCCTCCACATCCATGGCACCTTGCCTGGCACATAGTAGGTGTTCAATAAATCTGTCCTCCAGGAGCACAAGGCGTGGCAGGGACACGCGGAGCTCACGGCCAGGAGGTGGGCCCTGTGCCCCAGGGCAAGGGGGGGCTGCAGGAGCAGAGGGGCACCCGATCACAGGGAACATTCCACAAGGGGGGTGGTCAGCCAGGCCTGGACCTGGGTAACGGGAACCGGACGCTGCTTCTCCTCCAGGCAGCTGTGGAGCTCAAGGCAAATGTGAGTGACGCGGGGCAGCCAAGGTCCCCGACAGCCTGGACGCTGCCCACTTCCCCTGCGGCCTTACACGCACATGACGTGCGATGCTCCCTCACCTCAAACGTCAGTCCCTTTTCTGTCACTTCACATACGTGCTCCCCGTGAGAGATCTAAACTCGTTTGTCGAGCAGAGCGGTGGAGGACAGGACTGATGTTAAAAGCTGCGTCACCCACAGGGCCTGGCCTGGGTCTGGCTGAGCAACCCCTTGCGAGCAGCGCACGGCCGGGGGCTCCTGGGGGCCGGGGCAGGGCTCACCCCCGCAACACCCCGGGTGCCCACTGCCCCAACCGGCCCGAGGCGGGGCCCAGGCCCAGCAGCCCAGGCTGGCCCGGCTACGCAGGCCAGCAAGGCCGCCTGGATGGCAGGGGACAGGGCTGTGAGGTCACGGCCCCACACGGCCCTCCACCCACTCCCGTGGGGCCCAAGCACCCCAGCTCCCACGCCAGCATCTCTGCCTTCAGCCAGGACGTCCGGCCCCACCAGCAACGGTGCAGGCCACCCAGCCTGCCTACGGCCGGCCAAGCCCCACACTGACCTGTCGGGGGTCCCGCACGCGCCTCGGCTCCGCCGGCCCACGAGCTGCAGGTTCCTGCCGGAAGCAGAGCCCGGACGCGCCCAAAGAAGCCGAGGGGGCGGGGGAGGGAAGACACGACACGACACAACACGGGGACAGCAGATGGGGGGGGGGGGCAAACAGAAAACGTGATGGAGGTGCCACAGCAGCAAGGAAAGAAAAGCATGAGGAGAGGAGCGTAAGGAGGGCCCGCCATCCCGGGAGGCCCCCGCAGCAGCCTCCAGACCCCTCTGCAGGGCGCCCACGACGGGGCGCCGGGGTGCCAAGGAGCACGGCCTGGGAAACACCAAGCTAACCCATTCCTTAGGAGCCCTCTGGGCCTGCATTCCGCATCTGCAAGATTGTGGCCCGTGAAGCACAGCGTTCCCCAGCTCCTCAGGACAAATACCTCTCCGGGGGCCACTTCGTGCCCAGAGGAAAAGTGGGGAGGCAGAGGAGGAGGTGGCTAAGGGGCGGCCAGAGCTGAATCTTGCCCTGCAGGGGGCACGGGTGGCATCGTCCACTGGGCATGTGCCGGGCCCCCTCAAAGCTCTGCCCGGTCACCCAGAGGGCCCCGGGCTGGGACGGTCCTAGCCTCTGCAGGTGCCTTGTCCCGCCCCCGTGTCACAGAAGCACCTCACATGGAAGTGGGGGCCCATCTGTCCAACTTCCACTCCACGGGCGGGTAAACTGAGGCCCAGAGGGGGTACCAGCAACGGGTTAGCCAGGTCAGAGGGACAAAGCTCCCTCCATCCCACGCCGTTTCGGCCTTGTCCCCAAGGACAGGTGAGCACCCACCAGGGACCCCCGCCAGGGTTCACAGGAAGTGGGGGGAGGCAAGCAGGCTGGCACACAGGCAGCAGGAGCCAGGTCCCCAAGCCGGGGCCACCCAGCCTCCATGGACAGAGGGAAATCCTGGCTCCACCAAAAATGACCTCACCTCCCACTCAAAGCAGCGTGCAGCACCTCCTCCAGGAAGCCCTCCATCCTCCCTGTCCAGGCCGAGCCTCCGCTGTCCCAGCCCCTGCGGCAGGCTGGGAACCCTCTGCTCCAGGTCCTCCTCCACGAACTGTGGGGCCCTGGGTAGGGCCCGGCCTGTGTCTACAAGACTAGGGAAGGTTCGCACAGGCTCTGCTAGCCTGGACCCAAGGTAGCTGCACCCTTCACCCAGTTACTCAGTCCCACCCTCAGCCGCCCCAGGCGGTGCTACCTTTAGCCTACCGTGGGGTCAGGAGGCCAAAGCCTCAATCTCTTGGCATCGGCTGTAAAATGAGTGCAGATGTCCTGTGAACATCTGACGGGGCCCTGCCAACATGGGGGAGACATCACGGTTCACAGCCGTGTCCCCGTGGAGCAGGCCAGGGCAGAGCACTGGGGTGGCCCACGGGCACCTCATCCCCCACAGTGGCAGAAGTGCCTCTGCCTGACACAGTCTGGAAAGCAACTGCCCGACTGTCCCGCTGGGCGGCTCCCACTGCCGGGAATCATCACTGGACGCTCGGGAGGTGAATGACCCGGAAAGGGCCGAGCTCTGTGCTCTGGACGGGGAAGCGGGCTGCAGTCTCGACAACAGCGTGGCTGGCTGAGGGCTGCTCCTTCCGGACAGTAGACAGCCATGCGCACAGAACGACCCCCGGCAGCCCACGGGGCAGGCTCCCAGCCACGGCGCCTGGAACACACCAGGCCTTCCACCCACCTCGCCCGCCCAGATCCAAGTCTGCCTAGAGACTGTGGCGCCCAGGGCCGCTGATGGGCTGTGCTGGAGGTTCCCAGCGCGTCTCTCCAGAGGTATTTAATTCTAGAGCCTAACATGCAGTACTTCAACATTCCAGGGCTGCCTCTAACGATCAATGCCCCGGTTCAGGGGAAATTACCTCATCTGAGTCCAAAAGTTCTATTTATGGTTCTAATAATCTCTCTATTGATCGCCAGGACTGTTGTCTAATTATAAATCCACTCCCACCCACCCTGAACGCAATCAATGCACACATAAAACCAACAGGGAGCCTTAAATGTTCACGTTTTACGGTGTGCAGGCCCAGCTAGAGGGGCTGCCCAGCTAGAGGCCAGTGACCCCACCACAGCGCAGGGAGGCTGCACCGGGGCGCTGTGCCATCCCGCCCTCTCCCACCTCCGCTCACCCCACCCCTCCGCCTCCTGGAGCCCTCAGAGCCGCGGCCAAGCCGTCTCTCCACCTGCAAGACTGCGCTCAGCTCCCTCCCAGGTAAGGAGCCCCCTGGCTATTCCCAGCAGCCTCCTCTGCCCCCATATACTTCTCGCTGGGCCCACCATCTCTGACACTTCCCTCCAGGCCCAGCTCAATGCCACCTCCTCCAGGAAGCCGCCCGGCTCTCTCGAGCCCCTCGGCACATTCCTCCCGGGCAGCCCAGCTCTCGGGCCAGGAGGCACCATGGGACTGGCACGGCAGAGGCTGGCCTCGCTCTTCTTGACCTCACTCAGGACTTAACAAATGCAGGAGTCGGAAACAGCGAGGCCACACCCAGGGGGCGTTGTCACACCAACTGGAGGCTAGTTCAGACCCAGAAGTTCTTCCTGGGAGCCCCCTGTGCACCCCAGGCTACTGAGGGCCAGGGAGGCCCCAAGGACAGGGCAGCCTCAGGCGGACCAGCTCCAGCAGCGAGTCACAGGGGGCCAGCTCCCAGCAAGGGCAGGGTCTCACCAAGGGCCACCCTGGAGGCAGCAACGTCCAGCCAGCACATCTCGGTGCCGTCAGAGGGGCCAGCAAGCCCAGAGGCGGGGGCGGGGCGGGGGTCAGTCCCACCCAGGGGCTGTACGGACTTTGCCCCAAGAGCTGGGGGCCCTCCTCGTGCCTCCATGTCCCACAGCCCCAGGGGGCACGGAGACCCCAGGAGACATCTGCCTCGTGCTCTATTTCAGAGACACTTGCTGGGCGAGTTGGTGCGGCTGGCGCTGTGGTGACTGGAAAGGCTTTCACAGCCACGCACCCGTCTCCCTGCCCCTGGGGATCCACGGGGGGCGGACGATACAGCCACACTTGTGCCGCACCGCCACCTGCTCCCCCCCGGCCGCGACCCCACCCCCAGCTCTGTCTCCCAGTAAGGCCTCCCCACCTCCATGCACACAGACCAGTCCCTCTGCTTACAGGGTCCCTTCTACTTTGTCGCCTGGTGAGCCCCTATTCCGGGCACGGCTGGGCCCCCAGGAGAAGGCACCCCACCCCCCCCATGTCGTGCAGGGCTTGGGCCTCCTGGGGAAAGGCCCTCCCGGCGCCCAGCACACCTAGTCCCATGTACCACCAAACCCAAAGCAACTCCCTCCAGCGTCCCAGGAGACCCCTGATCCAATAACCCACCCTCTCCCGACCCCCCCCCACCCTGGTACGCCTTCTCTTAGAAGGAAGACTGGGGGGACACAGAAGCCACTTGGGAGAAACTCCCACCAGAGAAGCCCTGTGACCAAGGCGGGGCCGGGCCCCCAGCTCCACCCTCCGGAGCTGGGGTCATCTCAGGCCGCGGGGCCCTCCCTGGGCACACCCAGCCCAGGTCTGGGGCACCCCCGGCACCCCTGGTGCCCAGAGCTGGTTCCACGGAAGCTATGCCACTGCTGTGGGTGACAATCTGGTGGGCCTGAGGAGGGGAGCCCCGGAGCGGGGAGGGGGGTATCCCGCAGTCACCCAAAAAGAGGCAGCTCCTGAGAGGCCAGACCCCGTGTAAGTGGGAACGGGGTCCCTACCATCTGCAGGCCCCCCGCTACCCTCCAGGCTCTGTCACCTGTCCAGGGGGCAGGGCTGTGTCACCCAGGGCTGCTGCGCTCCAGGCAGGAGAGCCTGGACAGGGAGTCACCAGGAGGAGATGTTGGATGACGTTCTGATCTTGCCCCAGCAGCCCACAGGGCCCTTCCATCAGCCCACGGCGCCACGCGTGCTCTCAGAGTGGCCAAACCGTCCCCAACCACAGGCCTGTGCCAGGTGGAAGCGATGTTCCACGGTACACAAGAGGACCCTGCCCCCCAGCGACCTCGCAGGCTGACTTGACGAGGGCCTTGGGAATGTCTGGGGCCTCCTCCAAAAGGCACAGCCCCCCTGCTCTAGGGGGAGCCGTGCTGCAGGGCACCCACTGAGCTGGGCGCTCAGCCCCGGAGAGCGCCCAGCCCTGACCGGCTGTAAGCGTCCTGCCTGGTGTCCCAGGGGGCCCACGGCCCACTGCGCCCCGGGCACTCACCAGGCACGTCGGTGGCAGGAAGCTGTTGACCCTCGAGACGCTCCACATGCCCTCTAGGCACTGCTGGGCCTGGATGGTGACCGTGCTCAGTGCCCCGCCCAGGCCGGCGGGTGCCACTGACACCTGGACGCTGGGCCCGGACGGCCAGCCCAGCCCCTTCCTCCTGCCCGGCCCCACTCGGCCCAGCTGCCGCCCCACCGGGCCCACCGGCGCCGGTCCATCCCTCGGGCCGGTGGCGGCACCGGGGCTGGGGGGCATGAGTCCGGGGCCTCCATGGGGGGCGTCAGGGTCCTCGCGGCTGGCGGGCGCCTGAAGCAGCCGCAGAGCCTCCCGTGTGAGCTGGGTCAGGTGCGTGGTACAGACGTCACAGCGGCGCTCAGCCTCCGGGCGACACGCAGGCAGCTCGTCAAGAAGCAGAGCGGAGAGGCACGGGTCCTGGGGGAACAGAGGACAAAGGGACAAAGGGATCAGCGCCTGGGTGCCAGGACTCACCGCCTGGCCCTCACGTCCACGGCGCCAGGCCAGCGTGCGTGGCGGCCGCCGCACCATCCGTAGCTGACTAATAAGCCCCGAACTGTGTCGTCAGCACACACCCAGCAGGAAATAATCATCGGGGCTTGAGGGTGAGGCTTGCGGCGCCCTTGACGACTGCCCAGCTCCTCCTGCCGTCACCACCACGCTCGCTCACAGCTAAGGAGGCGTTTGCACGCTCCCCGACGTGCAGCCAAGGCCGCGGCCGCCCGGCCGAGGAGCAGCCAGGGGGCCGGCAGAACAAGGCATCCACGGCGGGCTGGGGGCGGCCAGCACCAGGGCCCCGGCTGGAAGCAACGTCTATTCCAGAGCCAGTGGAGGTGGGGCCGGGGGGCTAGAGACCCTCCCCCTGCCTTTGCGGCATCTCTAGCCCTGCTCCACAGGGCCGAGCTGGTGATTCCAAGTCCACGGGAAAACAGAGGCCAAGCGCGGCCAGCACAGACAGGAGGCAAGGCTCGATGGCCTCCACGCTCCATCCCGGGCATGGACTTGGTCCCTGCAGCCCACCCCCTGGCCTGCACTGAGGGGGACACACGGGTCTAACTGCAAGCCTGGTAACCAGAGAGGGCTAAGAACAGGAGCCAGGGGAGCCCAGAAGAGGTCCTCGCCTAGCCTGGAGGTCAGGGAGGGCTTCCTGGAGGAGGTGACATCTCTGGAAGAAAGAAGAGGAGGGAGCCAATCCTCAGAAGGAAACTCACTGGAGGGAAGCTGTTAAGAGTCCCATTCCCAGGGCCCAGCCCCTGCACCTCGACCCCCCACCAGGCTCTGCCTCTGCCTCTCCCCGGGGCAGCCCCGCAGGGCTCTGGGTCTATGCTGGGACCAGCCCCTCAGCATCCTTGCCCCTTCCCCGAGGGGCAAGCCCCAACCACAGGTGCCTGGCTGGGACACCCCCTGAGCAGAGCATGAGCCCAGCCCAGCCGTGGCTGTGACCACCCAGGACTTCCCCAGTGTCACCTGACAGAGCAAACCCCAAATGCGGGCCTGGGTCTCCAATTCGGCCAGCTGGGGGACTCAGCCGGCCCCATCCCTCCCCATCACCACAGCCTGGACCCGCCGCAAGTCTGCAGAGCCGGGGCCCTCCCCCCTCCCTGGCCACACTTCTCCCAAAAGGTTCTAGGCAAGGCCTGGCTCCAGTCCAGCGGCCCTCTTGGCCAAAAAAGGACTACGATCTCCCCAAACCCTCAGATGCAGAAGCCGTAAGCATCGTGCAGGAGGGGGTGCCTCATTCATCCCAGCAGGGTTCCCCAAGCCTGAGCTGTGGCCAGCCTGACCAGCGTCCACAGACGCCTGGGAGGGCTCCAGAGGGTGACAGCTGGGACAGGGTGGCTTGCCGTGAAAGTCCACTCTGCCGGTCCAGCATCAGAGGGCATCGCTCTGCTTCCGTGTCCCCAGGACAGGCAGACCTCGGAGATATTTCAGTTTCGGTCCAGATCACCGCAATAAAGGGAGTATTGAAATAAAGCTAGTCACGTGAGGTTTTGGTTTCCCAATTATAAGAGCTATGTTTACACCACGCTGTAATCTTCAGCGTGCAGTAGCATTGTGTCTAAACAAAACAATTTAATCTTAAAAAAGAGTACGGATTAAAAAATGACGCTGTCAGAAAAACGGCGCTGACAGACTCGCTGGACACGGGGTTGCCACGAGGCCTCGGCTCGCAGAAAACAGCGCACCTGTGAAGCGCAGCAAAGCAAAGCACGTCCAACCGGGTGAGCCTGCGCCGCCCCGCGCTCCCGGCAGGCTCGGCCATAGAGCTGCCCCCTCACGTGCCCCCGGGCAGGCCCGGTCGAACACAGCGTGACCCCAGCCAGGCCAGGCCTTGCCAGCTACCTGATTTACGGGCCGCTCCGGAAGGCCTGGCTTTTCTCCAGCAGGGGCTGGCGGGCCCCAGAGCCTCGGAAGCGCCCAGCGTGTCGGGTCCCAATCAGCGACACCACCCCCACCTGCTGCTCCCCCGTGGGGCCCCGGGGAGGCCCGGAAACGCCGCGGGGACCCCACTCGTGTTGCCCGTGGGCCACAGATGGAATCCAGACGGCAGCCCAGCCACGCCTGGCTCCCACGGGCCGGCTGTCACTCCATCCCCCACCCCCAACCCCGCCAGTTTTCCAGGCCCAGCCCTGATGACTCTGGTTTTTCCACTCAGCGGGAGGCAGCTAATGGTGGGCTGGTGAGAGGGCGAGGGAGGGCGGCCGCTAGAGCCATTAACCAACTTGAAAGGCGGCCCAGACCCCGCCCGGCCCAGGCCCAGCTGCCCATTGTTCTAGGGCCTCTGCTTCCGGGGAGCCCTGGCATCCCCTCCACGGCCTACACAAGAGGAGGCGGAAGGAAAGTGGGAAGCGCAGGGCATGGGGGGCTGCTAACAGCCCTGGGCCCCCACCAGATCCCCACCGCGCGGCCACGGCAGCCCCCCGCCCAAGCCCCGCCCCCAGCCGGTCCCGAGGAATTCAGGTGGGGCTCCAGGGAGGCCCCAGCGGCCCCAGGCCTCAGGCTCTGAGCATCAAAGCCCTACGTGGGAACCACAGGGGTCTGCTCCGGGGGGAGAGGGCCCCCCTAGCTCAAGCACACCCCGCACAGGGAGACAAGCCCAGGGCTGCCCGGCCACCTGCTCGGTGAGCCAACTGAGGGAGTTTCTGCGCTCGTGGCCCCCCAGGTCTCCCGAGTCCTGCCTCACAAGTTCCCAGGAGGGCCAGGCCCAACACACCCTGGCCCACCCCATGGCCAAAGCCCCCTTGAGGGGCCAAGTACCCCCTTGCAGCAATGGCAGCCGAGCCCACCCCTTGGGGGACCCTCCCATCATCACTGCCGAAGGCTGGCTGATCCCCCGGGCCTCGAGGGGCTCCCGGCGTGGGGCAGGCCCGTCTCTCCAACCCGTCTCCTGTCACACACGTGAGATGGCAAAGGCCAACAGGGGGAGGGACCCGCCTGGGGTGACCGCACGGAGAGCCCAGCGGACCCTGAGCCCCTCAGACAGGCCAGGCAGCAGCGGCTGGGCCGCCACAGGGGCCAAAGCGGCGCTCGGGCAGCAGCTGGGCCACTGAGCAGCCGGGACAGTCCCTGCACGCTGGTCACTCAGAACCACAGCCCTCGCTGGAGGGACCAGCCGGGGGACCGCAAGCTTTGGGCAGGACAGGCCTAGAGCCAGGATCCCCGCCCCCAGCTGCTGGCCCAGCACTCGGGGCTCCAGGGATGGGGCTTCTCCTGGGAGCTGGCACGGGCCACTCCCAGGAAGGGCACCCTGGGCCCCAGAAGGTGAGGGGTGCCGGCACCTTCCACACCACCTGCCGACCCCTGGGCAGCCCTCAGGGAGACAAAGGCCCCTCCCCACTCCTCAGCCACCCCTTCCTCCCAGTGCAGCCCACAGTCCTCAGACCCCAGCACAGGGCGGGGAGCTGGGGGACGCCTGGGAGGAGCAGCCCTCCCTCCCCCGGGCCTGGTCTCCTCTCCCAGCCCTGGAGCAGCTCCTGGCAGCTCCAGGGCCCACAGGCCCAAGTTCCAGAATTTTAACCCCTGAAAGCCCCGGCCACCGTGCAGGCTGGCACCCACCCCTCCCCTCCAGAGCCCAGCACCTTCAGAAAGGCAGTAGTTTTCCTGTTGCAAAATATTACTTTTAGTTTCCTCTTTGTGGTCTAATCAGACAGATATTTCACTTGCATTTGGAAACTGTTTTTCTTAATTTGATTCAACTTAGCATCGCGTACCACCTACCCTGCACGCTGCCTGGCTTTCAGGGAGCCTCCCCGCACTTAAAAATGATGACTTCTCACTCTTCGCTTTGTTTCTGGGTCTCCAAGTTGCTTTAAGTAATCCTTCCATTTGCTCCTGTGAGGGAGCCCTGGAGGGGGCCGCGCTGCCCCACCATCACCACCAGGAGAGGCCTCCCCAGCCCGGCTGGTCAGGCCCCCGTGTAGGGCAGGAGGGGAGCTGACCAGAAGCTCCCCACCCCACCACCACGGATGCCCCCCTGGGAGGGGGTGGGGAGGGGCTCTATTCCGCAATTCAGAAAAGCCCCCAGGCCGCAGGGCTATGAGGCGACCCTCTCTGAGCCCCCATCACCCCGTCTTTTAAAAGGGGGCCTGGGCACCCGCTGGCAGGACGGCTAGGAGAGCACATGGGCCCAGAGGCCAGCCACACGGTCAGGCTCGACAAGCAGGCACTGAGCAAGGTCCCACCAGCCACAGCTCCCTCCGCCCCATCCTCCCTTCTCTCCACAAACAAAGCAGCTGGGCCGTGACCCCGCGCGGCCCCCTTTTCCGGAGTTGACAACAGGTCCAGGAAGGGACCCCTGGCTGCCGGGCCGGGCGCTGCCCTCCCGGGCTCTGCTGTCGAGGACATTCCCAGGTCGCGTGCAGCGGGCTCGGTTTCCAGCCACACCACAGCCATCCCAGGCCCTCCCTCCCTCCCTCCCACCCAGCCAGGGCCTCACCAGGGGCCCGGCCCCCAGCCCCAGGCCCCACCACCTGCTGGGTCCAGTGGGATGCCTGGAGACCCAAACCCAACCCTCCCTCTGCCAGCCAGGCCGCCAGAGACCACCCCGGCCTGCAGGCCTGCAGCTCTGAGGCCCCAAGCTGACACAGGGGGAGGGGAGGGGGGCCGTAGCCTGGCCCACCCAGCGCTGCCCAGCACCCATCCCCAAGACCCTGTGCCAGGCACCGGCCAGCTGGGCAGCTCGGGGCACACACTAGCTCATTGAGACCTCCTCCCCTCAACGGCCTCTCTATCCTCCACACGAGGCCACACAGGGTGGCGGGGGCCCGGGGGGCTAAAGGCCAGACAGGCAGGACGGCCTCAGCGGGTGAGGGTGGTGGAGAAGCAGCTCCACCAGGACACCCGCCGCAGGGTGGGGGGGGGGCCTGGCGCCCAGCCGGACACAGCCTTCAGTCTGACTGTCCACCGCCGCAGGGTGGGAGGGGGTGCCTGGCGCCCAGCCAGACACAGCCTTCACACTGTCCACCTCTGGATGCGAGCACAGCCTGTGGACCTCAGTTTCCTCTTCCGGACAACGGGCCGTGGCAGATCGCACCCCGCAAGCCCAGCCACGGCCAGGGCCCCCAATGCCCCGTGGGAGGCTCTGAGTCCCGGCAAAAGGGGCAGGTGCAGAAGCTGAATGGGGCCCCTGCCCCCAGGTGGCCCCAGATACCGTGTTCTCCGGCACACAGGGCCACCCCCGACCACCAGCCCCTCCGACAAGGCTGCCAGAAGAGCCCGGAACTACGGCTCTTTATCGGAGGGCTTCCCAGGACGCCCCAGGCCCCACTTCTACTCCAGGGCTGGAGCGCAACTGCACTCCACCCCACCTCCCTACCTTCGACCTCATCCTGCTTTCCCCTTGTCACCCTACAGGGCACCCAAGACACGGTCTCCGCATGTGCTCCGGGCAACCCCACCCTCGAGCTCTTGATGCTCCGCCCCTGGAGACCCTCACCCCACCTCTGGGCTAATTCCAGCCCAGATCAAATACCACCTCCTCCAGGAGGTCCTCCTGGGTGCCCCTTTCCAGAGCCCTCCCTCCCAGGGCACTTTGGTTAAGAGCACAGACTTCAGAGGTGGAGAAGCCAGGGTGCGTGGCCTCGGGCAAGTCACTCACACCCGTGTGTCCGCTACTTCCTCCCCTGGCACGTGGGGTGGTGGAGCTAAGCACATAATTCCCAGAGGCCGGCTCACTGGTGACGGGTTTTGAACAGGCCAAGTATGTGGGGCTGGCGGGGATTCCAGGAAGCAAAACTGGGCTGTGGCCTCGCTGGGCTGTGTGGGGGAGGATGGTGACGGGGAGCCTAGGACGGGGCAATTCGGAAGGAGCCGACTCTGCAGCCCACACCCCCGAGCAGGGCACGGGGCAGGGCCAGCGCCCGGCACGCTCCACCCGGAAACGGAGGCAGTTGCGCAGGCCAGCATCCATCACACGGGATCAGAGGTGAACGCACACGGCGGTGTAAGGACGTCCACCCAAGGCGGACACAGTAGCCTGTCACGGGGCCGTGTAGGGCCATAAATCCACCAGCCCCAGGCACCCAGCTGAGTCCACCCACCCCTGCCCCAGCCCAGCGCCCACAGCCAAAGCCTGGGATGCTGCCCAGGGGGGCAGGGACCAGACCAGATGAGTCCGGGGAGCCCTCCCAGGAGCCCTGCAGTCCACATTGGTCCCTCGGCCACAAAACGTAGCACCAGAAGCGAAAGCGCCCCTTCACCCAGAGGGGGCCAGAGAGTCTACTCAGCCCAAGGATGCTGTTCCCAGACAGGGCAGCTGAGGCCCTGCCAAGAAGCGACCACACCACAGGAGCTGGGGCCACAGGAGCTGGGGCCACGGGAGCTGGGGCCACGGGAACGGGGGGCCACAGGAGCTGCGGGCCACAGGAGCTGGGGAGAGAGGTTTGTCCGCCACGCGTCCACCAGCGGGAATGAAGATCACGGGGCTCAGAGGTCAGGGCTCAGGGGTGCATGACCAGAGAGCAGCTCCCAGAGGGTCCCAGACAGCCCAGACTGGCTGCTTCCAGAAACCTGACAGGGGACAGCCTGGCCCTGAATGCCACCCCCCACCGCACGGGTTCGCCGTCCCCAGGAAGCAGACGAGTGGACGGAGGCCAGATGCACTGAGGGACACTCGATCCACTTCCATTCTGTTTGTTTATTCATACCCCGCACCTTCTTGCACAAAAACTGCGGTGGCTTCCAGGAATTACTCGGCATAAATTGGAAGTGAAACCACGTGGCTAGTGACAGTCATGTTAGAGCAGCTAGGAACGATCAGTTCCCACAGATGTGTGAGAAAGGGCCCATGCGGTTGGCGGAAGCTGAAGACTGCATTTGCTGTGAGCTTCCTGGCAGGCAAAGGAAAAAGGAAACTAGACTTTCCTTGCCATTCAAGACGACAACCAGCTCTTCCAACTGCCAAGTAAAAGATCCCTTCAGGACACTCGAGGGAGCCTTGAGAAGGCCCCAGACCCCCTCCCTTAAGCCATGCCAGACCAAGACAAGCCCCCGGAAAGGCACTGAGCAGCCCGAGGTACAGGGGTGACACCCTGACCCTCCCCCTTTCAGCAGAGAGGCAGTGAGGAAAGTCACCACAACTCACTCCCCTGCTCAGCCCCAGTGCTGACTGCAACTGGACTCCCCTCAAGAAGCTCCCTACCCCAGACCCCAGCCGGCCCCCAAAGCGCCATCTCTGCCTCCGGCTGACGTTCAGAGGACAGGTGCTCAGGACCCGAAGCTCAGTCCCGCCCCCACTGCCCACCCTCACTCCCTGAAGCCCCAGACCAGCAAGGACCCAAGACGGGCACACGGATGGGACCAGAGGAAGTTCCCAGGGACAGCAGGGGACACCAGCTAGACCACCGCCCACCTAGGGAGGAGGGGGCCAGGGCAGGGTGTGGAGGGGCCGGCCGAGGTCTCGCAGAGGCCAGGTGGCAAGGCCAGGCCTGACCGGCCTCCTCCCTCCTCCCGCCCAGGCTTGGTCCCTGCGGCCTGATCCCTCCCCGGCTGAGTCATCAGTCCCCTACCAGCTGGGAGAGTGCCCAGCAGCCAGCCCCAGGGAGCACCGGCCCCTCTCACACCTCCCAGCTGCCTCTGGGGCTTGCCAACACCTGGCTCAGCTGGAGAATGCTGTTGACACCAGGCGCCCCGCCCCGGGGAGCCCCCCCAGAAGCTGGTGGAGCTCAGGCCAGGCTCCAAACAGCATGGGGGACACGGGCCCAGGGACTGTGACCCCAGGTGGCAAATGTCCAGCACCAGCTGGGCCAAGCCCCTGCCGCCCCGGGACCCCACCGTGGCATACCAGTGCGGTCAGAGCCGGGGGCGGTGGGGACAGACCACGCAGGCGTGCTGGGGGTGGTGACAGAGGCCCACCACTCCTGAGCCAGGCCCCAGAGAGAGATGGGAGGGTCTCCAGGCCTCTAGCCTTAGAAGCCTGGTCACTCACCCCGAGCTGTGCCCGGGGTGAGCCCACGGCCTCCCGGCAGCCTTCAGACTCGCTGTCCAGCTTGGCGAAAAACACGAACCAGTGCTGGGGCTGCATGGGTGGGCAGTGGTTCTGGAATTCGCAGGGTGAGGGAGGACGAGACCCCCCTGTTCGAGTGAGCGAGAGATTCCCAAGATCGAAAGGAGAACTGATCACTTCCCCCATCTGAGCACTAATCAGTTCAGTGCCGTGTTGACACGTGGACGTCACGGGTTCCAGAAGAGTCACCACCTCCACGCGATGCATCTGGGCGGCAGCTGGAGCAGATCCCCAAGCAGGATCCCTGCCCCCCACAGCTGCAAGGGGCTGGGGACCGCCATCCTCCACAAGGGCCTCATATGGGGCGGCGGGGAGAGCCAAGGTCCAGTCCAGCAGCCCTCGGGGTGAACACAGCAGGGTGTGGGAGGCAAGATCTGGTCACTCAGTCGTTCAACAAACGTTTCTGGGTGACCCAGACCCCATGCCTGCCCTGACAGAGCTCCTGGCCTGGGGGTAGCACACTGGCCACAGAGACCACACAGTGGCCGTGGAGTGTGGGAAGGGCTGAGAAAAGGCGGGGCCAGGTGGCAGCAGGGGTAGCCTCTGGGAGGACGGTGGAGATGTGGGGGAGGGAAAGCTCGGGGGAGGGGAGGGGAGGAGAGGTTCACTGCACATGGAGGGCCACCAGGCTCTGCGCCAGGAGCTCAAAGTGAGGCCACTCAGTGAGGTCCGAGTCCCCCACCACTGTCAGCTGCCCAAGCAGGGCTCAGGGCAACTCAGGCTGTACGGTTCCACCAAATGAGTATGGGTGGGGGTGGGGGGGTAAGTCTGTCAAAGGGGCACGGGGGGGGGGGGTCTGCCAAAGGGGCACGGGGGGGGGTCTGCCAAAGGGGCGCTGTGGCAGACCACCATGCAATGAAGAAGGGGCCCCGTGCCCAGGGGCTGTGCCTTTCGGGGGGCCTCGGTCTGGGCTCAGTCTGGCAGGGTCCAGGTGGACAGCAGGACCCAGGACTGGCCAGGGACCCTCCTGAGGGCTCCACAGTTCAGAGAGTCCCCTCTGGCTGCCCTGAGGGCGGGCAGCTGTGGGTGGGCTGGGCCGGGGGACAATGACAGGGGCCTGCAGGAACTTGGTGACCAGTTTGCCAGGGAAGGCTGGGGCCTCAGGTTCTGACTCGGGGGATAGAGTGGCCAGTACTAAGCTGGAGGGCGCTCAGTCGTGGAGGAGAGGAAGGCCTGGCTTTGGTCCCTGGGTGGGGGGTTCTGGGAGCTCCCAGCAGAGGCCTCTCAGAGGCAGGGGCAGGGAGAGCAGAGCAGGGAACTGGCAGGACCACCTGGGGAGGCTGGGGCAGGGGGAGGGCGCCTGGGGAGAAGCAGGGCATCTGCAGCGGGGCCCACGGGAGGAGCGGCCCGTGGAGGCCACAGGACAGTCCGAAGGGCGTGCTCCAGGCCACGCAGGGGTCCGAAGGGGTCACTCAGAGACAAGGCCTTGGACCCTGGTGAGAGCAGAGGTGGCTCCGTGGAGGCCCAGAGGCCCCAGCCTGGCATCCCGTCCACAACCAGGCCCACCACCCCTCCCAGTTCAGGCAGGACGGTCTCTGGGCTCCAAGCTGGGCAGGCAGAGCATGTTCCCTCCCCCACGGCCCCCAGGGACACTGGGGCTCCAAAGCAGGGGGCACAGTCCTATCTGCTCCGCATGGATGAGGTCCCTGGGCGGGAACCACGGTCATCCTCACTGCCCAGGTGCGGAAACTGAGGCAGGCACAGGGAGGAGGGAGCAGAGGCAGCAAGGGGGAGGCGGGCCCTCCACCCAGGCCGCCCGCCCACCTCCCATGGGCACCAAAGACCTGGGCACAGCATGACCCCCGAGCCTACATCCCAGCAAAAGCAACAAGGGCTGAGGCGTACGGGCCAGCCCGTGCCAGACGTGGCCCAACACACCTGTGAAAGGGGCGCGAAGGTGGTCCCAGGTACAGAGAGGGAAACCGAGGCCACGAGCTCTCAGCGAACCTGCCCAAGGCCCCAGCCTGGAGCTGGCAGCTGGCAGGAGGGTGGGCAAGAAGCCAGCGGGGAGTCGAGCCCCGGCAGGGATGCCTCAGGCAGAGGATGGGGTGGCCGTGAAACATCACATCCCTCGACCCTTGCAAGGCTCCCTCCCACCTGGGACAAGGGCCTCTCAGCCAGGCTGGGGTCCCAGCCCCACCCTCATCCCAGGCCACGGGAGCCCAGCAAGCCACCTCCGGACCGGGGCGTCCCCAGATGCCCCAAGCACGGGACTAAGTGAGATGACAGCCAGCAAAGTTCTCTGTAAACTGTGAAGTACCGTTCTCACAAAGCTCATCTCCTCACGACGAGAAACAAGAAAGGGCCCTAGGGAAAATTCTAGACCACAAACTACATTCCAGTGCCTCGTCAGCCTCAGAGCAGAGCCCAGTGCCCCTGGACCATCGGGCCAGACTCCTGGGAGGCCCCCCTGGGGCTCACCCAGAGCCGGGCACACGCGGGTCCCCCCGGCTGCCCCAGCCTCCTTCGCAAACTAAAAGCAGAAGCAGCTGCACAAGCCCAGCCCGGGCACCGTCTCCCCAGCCTGCCCTGCAGGAAGCTCTGGGGCAGGCCGGGTGAGGCTGCAGGCTGTGCGCGAATCAGCCTGGGTCACACAGGACAATGACACCCGCCAAGGCCCCAGCCACCTTGTCCCATGTCCCACGGCCCGGGTGGCTCAGTCCAAGGGCCTGAAGCCCCCTTGGGCCCATTCCCACCCTCTCTGGAGAAACAGTGGATGACGGGGCCCTCCCTTCCTCAGGCACAGCGCCCTACAGGTTGGACAGCACCCCAGAAGGGCCCCTGGAGGCTACCCCCATCTGACAAAGGAGGAAATGCAGCGGGGGAAGGGGCCAAAGAGATCAACAAAGCCAGAGACCCTGGTCTGCTGCGTGAACAGGCCGCTGGGTGCCAGGGACAGCTGGGGAAGGGGGTGAGCCCTCACCTGGCACTGAGGGGTACCCAGTGTCAAACGCCAAACTCGGGGAGGCCAGGGGAGGTGGAAGGTGAGCACTGTGGGTGGTCCAGGGCCTTCCCTGATGAGCTGTCTGCAGGAAACGACCACTGAGACCTCCAGATGAGGGACCCCGAATCCACCGGCAACTGGTGTGACCTGCAGCTCTCTCCACCAGTATCCCCTGCCCACCTGCGACCCACCGGCCACATGTCCAGCACCACCAGGCAAAGCCCAGTTCAGTCACTAAAGCCTCTCCTCTCTCTGGCCTCAATTTCCCCTAACGGGGTAGTAAGATGGCCCTGTGGCCCTGTCAGGCCCCCAGGCGTCTAGCCCAGAACACCCTCTCCTGGGGCCGTGAAGGTCTTCTCACGTTTTTTCAACCAGATTCAGGCCACGTGGGGCACAGAGCGTGGCAAGGCTGCACCCTACTCAGGGCAGCAGATGCAGGAGCGTGCAGCCCCACCCCAGGACGGGCCACAGGCCCCCTCCCCTGACCGCAGAGCGAGGGTGCCCAGGACACAAACCAGACTCACATCCCCACTCCCAGTGCCACGGGGAACACCGCTGGACCCCAGGAGGCCGGGGTCTCGCCCAGACAACAGGGCCTCCTCGGAGAACTATATTTAGATTCAATGGGGATTATGCAGGCTTACTTCCCAGGACAGCTTTCAGAAAGGCTGCAGGTCGGGCGGGAAGGGCTTCCTCTGGAGAACCCCCCCCCCCCCTCCAGCCCCCAGCTTCCCAGGCTGTGCAAACTTCCAGAGCGCATTGTTCCTGGAACAATGGTCCCTGCTCCTTCCAAGACCAGGGCAAGCCCGTTGGCTACAGAAGTCGGCAGAGCGCCCTCCCCTGGCCAACACCTTGGCAGCTGGGTCTGGAGCCTGGGGGGCCAGATGGGTGGCCACTGCCTAAAGTGGCAGAGCCCCAGGCTGTGGGCCACACGCAACTCTTAGCCATGGCCCTGGGAGGGGACAGGGAGGGGCCCCCCCCCTCGCAGCAGCTGGCCCACCCTCTGGCCCTCCAAGCCCTCCTGCCCCAGGTGTGCAGTTTCCAGACACTTGGCTGGGGGCCCAGGTGCTCCAAGGGCAACAACACACCAAATAACCTCTTGCCGCTGGCAACGCAGGAGCTGTCCCGCCCGGGGTGGAGGCCCCGCCATCTCCCCCTCTTCTCCCTCTCCCAAACACACACTCGGCTTCCAGCTGTGGGACATCTGCAGCAGAAACGCCCACCCAGCCCCTCCCATCAGACAGTGGGACCCTCTTAGGATGAAATGCCCCAACTCACACACAAGGTGTTAACAGACGGGAAACCGAGGCCCAGAGAAGGGAAGGGACTGGCCCCAAATCCACGGTGGAACCTCGCCTCCCTCCGGGCCCCGAAGACTCCCAAGTGTCAGCATAGAACCCGTCCCAGGGGCCGGCCTGAGGAAGGGTCACTCACCCGGAGGGGTGTCCCGGGCCCGCCGACCAGCTTCCACGCCTGTCGCTTGAGCTCGGCGAGCTTCGTGTGGCAGTGGCGGCACCAGCCGCCTCCACCAGCCGAGTGTCCCTGCTCCGCGCCCGCCCCGGCGCCCTCGGGCGCAGGGCGGCTGCCGCATGGATCCTGCTCGGGCCCGGCGGTCAGTCTCTTGCGGGGGGGCACCTCCAGCAGCTGCAACGTCTCGCGGGCCGGGCCGCCCTCTGTCACCTGGTGGGGGGGGCAGAAGGGGACAGTGAGCTTGGGCCGCTGGGCGGCGCCACCCCGGTACCCAGCACCGGAGACTCCAGACCTCAGAGCGACCCAGGCCGAGTGACTCACTCGACAAAGTTACGAGCGCTGGGCACGAACCTGCAGCGCAACGTGTTCTTCCATCCCGGGAGGGCTTCATTGCCCGCCCCCCCCCCCCAGCAGGAGGCCCGTCGCCACCCGCGCTCCGCTCCAGGCCCGGCCCCCAGGGGGCGCCGCGCACCCTGCCAGTGTCCTCTGCGTCCCGGGCTCGGTCCCGGGCCGTCCGCCGGCCCCCCGTCGCCCGCCTCCCTCTCGTGCCCCGCTGCGCGTACCGCGGGCTGCGCCGCACACAGGGGGGCGCCGCGGCTGCCCATGGCCGGGACGCAGGAAGGGCTGGGCCGTCGCTTTGGGGCCACGAGGGCTCTCCGGGGTCGCCGCGGCTACGTGATCCGGCCTGACGACGGCCCCATGGCGAGGCCGGCCGCTCCGAAGTTCGCGGAGCAGGCAAGTGGCGGAGAGCGCGATGGCTGTGGCGGCGAGCGCGCTCGGAAACGAGGGCGGGGCCGGGGACTCCGGGGGCGGGGAGGGGCGGGGCTCCGGGAGAGCTGTCCCGCCCCGCCCAAGCCCTCGCTCGGCAGTGTGTGGGGGAGGGGGTCCCGCAGCGCCGCGGCCGCACCCACTCCGAGGCCCCCAACCTGTTAGGCGAGTCCCAGCCCGAGGGAGGGGCGCTGGGGGCTGCGATGAGATACCCCGTACACGCGCGCGTATGCGCCTTCCTGCTCCTCTCCTGGGACACTGGGGTCTCCTGGGAGGCCCCAACCCACTCGTCACTTTACAGCCGAGAAAACTGAGGCCGCGGAGGGGAAGGTCTTGCCCAAGGTCACACAACAAAGTGGAAGGGAACCCCGGCCCCCAGGCTCCCGATCGCTTTTTCCTGAAAATCCAGCGCACTCCGCGTGTCGGTGGCCACACTTTGGGTCTAACTGTCACGCATGGGTGAGCATCGCCGGGCTCTGTGCCTCGGAACGTGCAGCGCCCATGCCAGTCTATCTGTGCCTAGGCGTGTCTGCAAACGGCACGCGAGTCTTTGCAGCCGCGCGTGTGCAAGAAGGCCGGTGTGCGCGCCGTGCGCCCGGGAAGAGGGAGGAGGTGGCCCTGGGGGTGTGCGCGGGACCTGTTGTCAGCCGGCCGGGCAGATGGGAACTTAGCTCCGGAATTAATTGCCTGTTAGTCTCCGGCTGGGAGGTCGCCCCCCTTCTCCGGCGACCAGTTGCTCCCGCTCCAGCTCAGCCCTAAGTGTCTTCGCTATCCGAGGCGGCAGGCGGATCCGGGTCCGGCTCTGGGTCAGCCAGAAATCCAGGGTCGGGCTCCGCGGGCGCGGCCACCCGGTTTCTCGCGACGCGAGCGCCCCCTGCTGGCCGCCGCGCAGCCGCCGCCGCGAGGCTCGGAAGAGGCCTCGCGCCACACGTCCGGGGCGAAGAGGTACGCCGGGGGAGGGGGGCTAGAAGGAGCGGAGCCAGAGCAGAGGGCGGCTGGAAAACCGCGGCCCAGGCGGAGACCCCAACCGCAGCTCCCCGGCACGCAGTGCGACCCTCACACAGATTCGAGCCGCTCCCCGCCTCTCCTGAGCCCCTCAAAACGACTCCTTCTTTATGTTTTGCCCACCCTCCCTTTCACTAGAAAGGTCCTCTCCACCTACGCACTCACTCCCCAGAAAAGAGTGGAGCGGGGTGATCTGCCCCTCCTGGCTCTCCCAGTTGTTCTTGGCCTGCAAAGCGGCGAGGGGAGCATAAAGTGGGCAAAGGGTCCCCACTCTCACTCCACGGTCCCACGTCGTCCAGCCCCTTTCCACTCGGCCTGGACGCCGAAGCTCTTCTCCTTTTCTAGCTCCTCGAAGGAAAGGGGCGTCACCCCCGTCCGGATCTGGGTACCGCGGGACATCGCAGCCCCCGCCCCTCAACTGCTCTGGGACACAGACACACACATACGCAGGCCCGGGAAGCGCGACTCTATAGCACGCCGACGCACACACTCCTCACCTGCACCTCCGGAAACACATCGGCCCCAGGAGCCCTTGTCCTATGCCCGGGGCCGGCCACACCCGCAACTTCGTTTGTCCGCACGGCTGCGGCGCTTCCAGAAGCACACGCTCACACCCTACACCCGGGTTCCCGGGGACGGCCAGACACGGTCCCGCGGAACCTGGACCACCTCGGGACTCGGGATCAGCCGCGAGATCCGCGGCCCCCAGCCTTTCCCTCCCCAGCAAGGCGCGCGGTGGGACTCGGAGTCCCTGCGCTGCGCTCTCCTCCCTCGCCGACAGTCCCCCGCTCAGGACGCCTCGCTGAGGGGAGAGAGAGAGATAGGACAGCACTAAGGGGGAAAAGTGCGGCCCGGCCTGCGCGACGCTGCTCGGGACCTGCCGCCTCTTTCCCGGCGCCGCACCCTGGGCCGCGGGAGCCGCGCCGCAAAGTAGCGGGACGGCGCCTCTGCCGCCAGCCGGGTCCCGCCGCCCGGCCCTCACCTTGGCTCGCCGCCGCAGGAGGTGGCTGGTGAACCCCAGGATGATCTCCGAGTCCAGGCAGAGCGCCCCCATCTCCAGCAGGCTGGGCGCCTTGCGGGGCGCGCCGCGGGGCGGCTCGGGCGGCCCCGGCAGCGCCATGGAAGAGCGGAGCGCGGGGAGCAGCGGCGCCGCCGCCGCCGCCGCCGCCGCCGCCTCCCCGCCCGCGCGCTCACTGGCCGCGCGCCCGCCTCCGCCGCGCTCCGCACCGCGCAGGGCAGCCCGCCAGGTCCCCAGTCCTCCGCGGCCCGCGTCGGCGGCCCCTGCGCTGGCTCCGCGCCGCGCGCCCCCGCGCTCCGGCCCCGCCCGCCCGCGCCGACAGCGCTCCCTCCGCCAGAGCGGCGAGCCAGACTCCTGGACACGCACACCCGAGGAGGAGGGGCGGGGGGCGAGTACCCTGCTGGCCCTGGGGCGGAGGATGGGGGCCCGGACCCGGCCTGGGTCCGCACCCCCTTGCTTCGCGCGCCTCCTACCGGGTGCTGTGGCCGGGAAGCACAGGGTCCGGGCGGCAGCGCCTAGCGGGATTCCGCAAAACCCCGGCGGACAGGGGGCGTGTCGTGACCCCTCCCACTCCAATCCGCCCTGGGGACTCCGCGCCTTGGGGGTCCCAGTCCCTAGACATGTGTAGGGAGCCCAGTGACCTTGCGCTCCCCCCTCTCCCCATGCTCCACAGCGCTCCTGTCTGGGGCCCCTCCTCGGAAGCTCCCCATCCCACACCCCAGCCTCGGTCAACGGACTCCTAAGGCCCGTCCCACCAGGACCTCAGAGCGCCTCCACTCCAGCACCCCGATTCCGCAGCCACCTGCAGCCTTCTCTGCCCTTGACCTGAACCTCTGGCCGTTCCTGGAACTCCTGCGGGCTGGAGGATCCCTGCTATTCGCCAGGCGCGACCAAATTTCGGAGTCCGTGGCGGGACGCTCGGGGATCAGGGGCTGGGTTCTACCGGGATACAAACTCAGGCCCGAATCCCGCGCTCCTTCAGTGCGCAGCCCCCCAGCCTCGCAAGCTGACGGGCGCCCTCTGTGGGCGCAGGCCAGGAGGCGGGACGCCTGCCTGGGGAGGGTGGAGCCCCGGGACAGGGTTTCCTAAACAACCTAGGCCCACGGCGAGGTCTTTGGGAGTTAGCGGGGTGGGTATTAGGCAACACTGCCAGGGGAGATGGACCTGAACAGGATGCGGAAGGTAAGCAGGCATGGAGAGAAGACCAGAGAAGCGAGGGCCTGGACGTCACAGCGCTGGGCCCTTTCAGAGGCGCAGGTGCGCAGATGGCCTGCAATGACAGCTGGGCTGGGCCAGCCCCGCAGCCCCCTCTGCCCCCTGGAAAGGACCATGGACTCTCCCTACTCACCCCTCTTCCGCCGCCGGGAGACCCTCCTGCTTCACGGCGTTCCTCCCCTGACACTCCAGTGGCAACTGGAGGACATTGTCTCCACCTGACTGCACCCGAAGGACTCATCATAAACACCTTATCTGCCCGGCGCAGGGCTGGCCATTACCACTGCTCTGCCCCACCCGGGCCTCGCGTCAGGAGAGACACCCCGGGAGGAGCTGCCCGCCTCCCCATCCCCGTGGCCACTCCTGGCCTGGGGCAGAGATCAGGGCAAAAGCCACAAGGAGGCCCGGAGTCGCCCACTCCCCCTCCTCAGCCCCTCCTGTCGGCCACTGGAGGCCACCCTGGGGACCTCCCACCCTCCTCCCTCCCCACCTCTCCAAGACCCTGATCCTGGGGCGCTTCCTCCGGTGGACCCCGCTCTTCTGGGAGGGGGCTGCCACCTTCTCAGTGGATTGATTAAAGCCATCGTGGGGATTTTTTTTAACATTTAATTTACCAAGCACGCCACGGCCAGTCAGAGCTGTCCCCGGGGAAATCTAGGCCAAGGGAGCAAAGGAGAAAAACCCCTGCAGTTGAGTGGAGCTCTGACAGGATTAATTGCTGGACTCGGCTTCCAGTCAGACCCCACATGGCAGTATTTCAGGACAGCGGGAGGACACCAGGATGCAGTGGTCAGAGTCCTGGACCGGGCATGGGGAGCCTGAGCCATACCCCCACCTCACCACGACCTGCTGGGAACATTGGGAAACGCCCCCAGCTCCACATGCAACCCAAGTTCCCGTGGGTGGTCTCCAGCCCACCCCCAGCCAGCCTTTCTAAGAGGGGCCAAGCCCTTCCAGCCAGCAATCTGAGAGCTGGGCCGGCATCCTGACATGCGTCCACGTTGCACTTTGGAAGATGAATGCCTGGCAGCAGCCTCTATGATGGTGGCAAAGGGGACCAGTAGGGAAACGGCCAACAGATCCTAATACTCGATCCTCGCTGACAGTAGACACAGGTCAAAAACCAGGGGATCCTGGAAAGAAGCCCAGACACCGTGTGCAGCAGGGTCAGGTTTGCGTTTCTAGAGAACACTTATGCCCATAAAGGCCTGGACCTTTCCTGGGAGAGACGCAAGGGACAGGTAGGAGTTGTTGCTTCTGCGGAGAGGAGAGGGTGGGCCGGGGAGAGGCTTCTCTCCACTTTCTCCCCGCCCCCCCCCCCCCCGTGTGGTTGTAACTCTTGCAGGGCATTCAAACCATGAGTGTGGGTGTTTAATAAAGAGTTCAAGAAGGACTGCAGGGCTTCCCTGGTGGCGCAGTGGTTGAGAGTCCGTCTGCCGATGCAGGGGACACGGGTTCGTGCCCCGGTCCGCGAAGATCCCACATGCCACGGAGCGACTGGGCCCGTGAGCCATGGCCGCTGAGCCTGCGCGTCCGGAGCCTGTGCTCCGCAACGGGAGAGGCCACAGCAGTGAGAGGCCCGCGTACCGAAAAAAAAAAAAGGATTGCAGTGCCTAAGCTGCCAGAGATAAGATGATCTGAGGTCCTCGAACTAGGACCCCACTCAGCATGGAGCAGCCCCTCCCTCCCCTCCATGGGCAGGGTGGGGGAGGGAAAGAAACCTTCCCCCTTATCTCAAGGGGGGCTTGGGACCCTCCCAGCTTCTCCAAGTCTGGTCAGCTCGCCAGGCGCCCCCTCAGCACCTCTCCAAGAGGCCGGGCTCATGTCTGGGGTGGGTGAGGGGCGCCTCAGGAGGGCGGCCCGTGATGACAGCCCCACCGTGTCCGCAAAGGAAGCCCACCTCGGCTCAGGGCAGGGTCTCCGGGGGGGTTGGGGGGGCAGGCTTCAGGTCAGGAGAAGATCAGCCATGTTCCCAGTTCTCCTTCAGGGGTGGCTGAGTGCTGGGGGCCACTCATTTAATTTTCACAACAACTCTAGCAGGGGGTGTTACTGCGACCCCCAGCACACAGATGAGGAAACAGGCAGAGTGGGGAACTAAGAATGCATCCCAGGCCGTCTGGATCCAGCGTCTGTGCAGGAGCCCCTTAACCCCCAGCGTCTGGCCTCAGTAGGGCAACTGTGGAGGGCAGGACATGGCCTTGACCTGGGGGCTCTCAGCCAGGGGTCAGAAGCAGGAGGCGAGGATGATCACATCCCCACCCCCACCCCTGCCGCAGTGGGCTGCAGGATAAGGGTGTGTCAAGTAGAGAGAGAGAGAGACCAGCAGAGTCAGGCCGGCGCCCTGTGGAACAGGGACCCTCACTGGTCACTGAGCCAGCCCCCCCCCTGCCCTCTGCCCCGCACCCCTGCCCAGCACCCCACGCCAGGAGGAGCCCCAGGTCCAGAGAGATGGGACCACCTCCAGCACCGTGGTTTCAGCACCTCGGCCAGCGCCGTGGCGCAAGGGCCCGCCCCTTGGCCCTTTCTTCAAGTCACGTGGGGATGGGCTCAGCTAAGGGCAGTGGAGGAGGGGCCTCCTGGGTGCTGGGTTTTCCATCATTCACTCGCTCATTCGTTCACTCAGTTCAATCACCCTGGAGTCATCCTTGACTCCTGCTTGCTCTCGGCGCCCTTGGGTCCTATCCATCAGGATTTCCTGTTCCCGCGCCCTTGACACAATGACCAGAGTCAGACTGCTTTGCACAGCCTGCGCTGCCCATGCCCCGTCCCGGCCACCGTCATGTTTACTGCAGGGGCCCCTAACTGGAGGCTCTGTGACCACTGCCACCTCCTTGGGTCTGCTCTCAACACAGCAGCCAGGGGTGCCTTCGAGCCGGTGGGTGATACCACACCACCTCTCTGCTCAGGACTTTTGCTTCCCTTCTCATGCCCTGGGAGCCCCAGCGTCCCACAGCCTCACAGACTCCTTGCTGTTGCTGAGCACGGCCCCCTCAGGGGCTCATTCCTGTTCCCTCTGCAGGGGACGCTGTTCCCCAGACATCCACTCTGCTCTCTCTCTCTTTTCTGGAAGGTCACCTTCCTGGCAAAGCCCTCCCTACCCACCTTACCTAAAACCCCAAACCCTCCCAATATTCCCCAGCACTGCAATGCTTTAGTTTTCCTCCTCAGCACCTACCCTGTGTTACTATGAATGTTTCTTATTTGTCTTGTTTACTGCGCATCATCCCGTTAGAAAATCGGCTGTTCCTCTCATACCCGACACAGGGTGGACACCCACTGACAGTTGTTGAAGAAGTAAAGGCATGCGTGACTCCCAGGCGCCCTTTCTGTTGCTAATTCCTGTGTGAAGTCCCATTGCAGAGGGGCCCCTGCCCTCCATCCCCTTCCTGGGTGCAGCCCTTCTGGCCCCCCACCTGGATGTCTGCTCTGGCCTCCTCACACTGGCCCTCCTTCCCGCCCGATCCAGAGCAAGGCTGCAGGGTCAGACCCCGACCCTGGGATGACTTGCCCAGACCCGCCCAGCCCAGCCCTAGGTCAGCGGGTTTGACCCGCCTGAGGACACTTCCTGGCCCAGATGGAAGCATTCCTGATCTGTCTGCACCTCCCTAGCTCCCGAGAGGAAATGTACGTGGCACCGAGTGGTCCCCAAACCCTGTAATCAGTGGCCACACCATGACAGCAGCACTCTGGCCCTCCAGCCCAGCCTGCAAGGCTCCCAGCCCCAGTAGAAATTCTGAGGTGCCCCACAGAAAGTGGTGGTCCCTCAGCCAGCCCGCAAGGCACCCAGCCTGGACCTCCTCCTCTTTGGGCTCCGCTCCTTCAACTTCTTTTGTCCTCTTTGCCTGGACTTGCCCCTCATAGCTGACAAACTCCAACTTCAGGGTGCACTCAGATGCCACCTCTTCCAGGAAGGCTTCCAGCCCTAGGCAGAACTAGTCCCCCAGTCCTGGTACTCCTGCCGCACCTGGCATGTTCCTGTGCCCCTCCAGGGCACAGGTGTCACTGATTCCCAGGTGTCAGTGAATGTTTAAGGAAGACAGGAAACCAGTCAGGAAGGTCACCAAGGAGCAGGAGCAGACCCCTCCTCCCCGACTCCCTGGTTGATGGGGTCAGAGGGCAGGAACCAGGACTCTGGGAAGCCAATCCCCTGTGTCCACACAGCCACAGCTGCAATGGGGACACTGCCACTTGTGGCCGGCAGATGGCGCCCCTTGGCCACAGTCTCTGGTGAAAAAGAATGCATCAATATTTAAGAGAGAAACCGTCTTGTTTCCCTCTTATGCAGATAGGAAAACTGAGGCCCTGAGAGGGGCAGGGGCTTGCTTAGACCCCTGAGAGTGAGAGGTGCCAGCCCTGAGACCTCTTCAGCATCCCCTCCACGTGCCTCCCTGTGTCCCCCCCACCCCCACAGGCCTCAGCCCACCCCGACTCCTTCCTCCTCCCTCACCCCCGTTTTTGCTCCGTCTCCCCCTACCCCTCAAAGACCTGGGCTCAACCTCTAGCTCGAGGACAGGCAATGACCAGGGTAGAGGGACACATGGGGGCAGGGGGTGCAAGCTGAAAAGCCCTGGGGAACCCCTAGTGCAGCTGCATCGCTGCCCCAACAACGTGCCAGAAATGGCCTTGCTGCTTCCTTGCGCCCGTCTGGGTGACTGTCCCATACAAACAGCTCCCTTCACCTCTCCAGGGCAGGGGCAGAGTCCAGCTCAGCTCTGGATCTGCAGGAACCAGGGCTGGACATGAAGCTGCCCTTCTGAACACAGGTTGGGTGTGTGTGTGTGCATAATACAGCTTACACAAGAGCGTACAGCATGATGGACCACACACAGTGAGCATGCAAACAGCATGAGCTGGTGTGCTGGATGAATAAAGATGGGGGTGCTGAGGGACCCCAGGGTCCAGGCACACCACTGACCATGTCGAGGACATCTGCATGCCTCATGAACCACCATCCCTCACTCATCCTGGGCATGACCATGGGGGTTCCTCAAAGAAAGAAGAGAAGACGTTGAGTTCCATGAGCTTAAGTACAGATGCAATTCAGAGAACAATAAGAGAAGCACTTGGAAAATAAAACTGTGATAACAGAAATAAAATTCGAAAGGTTGAAAAATAAAATCAAGGAAATACCCCAGAAAGTAGAAGAAAAAGAAAGAGAAAAATAAGGGGAGGAGAAAGAAAAGAAAATTACAGGATTAGAGTAAGAAGTTCAATATCTGAATAATAGTAGTTGCAGGAAGAAAGAGCAGAAAAAATATGGGTAAGGAAATAATGAAAAAAAAAATCCCAGAACTAAGGACTGAGGATTTAATGGTTTCCACAATTAAAAAAGAAAGAAAGAAAGACCAACATCTTTGTGAAATCTCAAAACAACACCAGGAACAAACAGAAGATACTAAAAGCTTATGATGGGGGGAGGAATCCACATGTCAAGCAAGAAGCAGATTGGCCTCCACTTCTCAACAGTAGCAAATGGAAACTAGAAGAGAATAGAGCAGTTTCCAAAACCCTGAGGAAAAATTATTCCCTATCTAGAATTCTATACCCAGCCCAACTATCAACTGAGTAGAAAAGTAGAATGAAGACAAAAACTTGGCCTTTGATCTTTCCCTTTCTCCAAGTTCCTGGCAGATGGGCTCCTCCCAAATACAGAACTAAACCAAGGAAAAAGAGGACATGGGATCAAGGAAATGGGACTCCAACCCAGGAAAGAGATAAAGGGCATTTCCAGGGTGGTGAACAGAGGTTTACAGGTGTCAGCTGAGTCCTAAGGGTCCAGATTGGAGCAGGCATTCAGAGCACTGTACAGGGAGGCCTTAGAAAGAAGGAAGGAAAGAAGGAAAGAAGGAAGGAAGAAAGGAAGAGAGGGAGGGAGGAAGGGAGGGAGGGCGGGAGGGAGGGAAGGAGGGAGGGCGGGAGGGAGGGAAGGAAGGATATAGATTACATAATGTGCTTGAACACATTTAGAAGGGATATAAACTTTCATCATAACTATGCAAATTAAAAAATGAGGCAATTATTTTTTTAATTAAAAACTGTACCAGAAAGGAATTGTGACATGGTATGCTGACTTGGGGCAGGAAGCTCCTGTTTTTCTTAACAAGTTTTATAATTATTATTTGACTTTTCAAATTATATAAACGCTTAAAGTTCAGTCTTAAAAGAAATTATTTGTTTAATTTAGAAATGTAGATGAAAGTGAAGACATACTTCTGAATAACTCTAGAGAAAAATCCCAGTGGAAATTACAAAGAAAGCAATTGAGTGCTTTATACCACCACCCACGGTCTGAGACCAAAGTGACTCCAAAGGAAAATTAAACACTTATCTGAATGGTTTTTAAAACGAGGAGCAAAGACTAAAGAAGCCAGACTTCACAAAATGCATGGCCAAGTGTCACCTTGCCCATGGCATGTCACCTTGGCCTGTGTGCTGGGGCATCTTCCCAAGACACTCTTCAGGCACGATGGGGACTTGGTCTGGAGATAAAGGAAGGCTGAGTCTTGGAGGGTGGAGGACAAGGTACCTGGAGGGTCCCCTCTGCCGGGACTGAGCTGGCTCTGCCACTTAGACACCCCCCAGGAACCACTCCTGGAGGTGGCCACCTCCACCCACTTCTGCTGAGGCCAGGCCCTCAGGGAAGTTGTGCGCACGTGTGACGAGCTACACGTGGATCTAGGTGGGCTCTGACGAAGCCTCCATGCCCCAGCACTGAGCCAGCGGAACATCTGAGTCCCCAGGAAAATCCAGCATCGGGGGTGGTAAGCACGAAGAGTCCAGGAGAGATCTAGCTCCAGAGGAGAGCAGGATGGGGACCCCCCTCAACCGTGTGTCTGTCACAATACTGTCGTCCCTCGGGGACAGCCAGAAACATTTTTGGGAATGGACCATGGCAGAGAATCAGCAGACCACAGGGGGAGGTTTGAGCCACTATTCTTGCGGTAACGGGGCGGGGGCTTTTTGAGCCAAGATAGAGCAGCAGCGACCAGATTCACACTCCCACCAGAAATATTCAAAAAGGGACAAAATGGGTGAAGCCACCGTTCACAGACATTGGCTCTCAGGCAGGACGGGACAGGCACCCCTGAGAGAGGGCAGCAGGTGAGGCAGGGCGTGCGCTGGCCCAGCCCACTGGCCCGGGAGAGCTGACGGGCCTCAGCACATGGAGGGAGCACCAGGGGGAGCTCTCAGGCATCCCCGGACAGAGTGCACACCGTCGGGACTCTGGGGCAGCCAAGGCTGCGCGAGTCTGCAGGGCAGAGTCTCAGAGAGAAGAGCGGCCAGAACCGCCACAGCTCTGGAGACCGGCAAGGGTGCCCCTTGAGTCTCTAGCCCAGTGCCCGTCGGCACGTGAAGGAAAGGACGTTCCCCAAGGCCAGAGAAGGAGCCACCGGGAGGGAACAGAAGGAAAGCTGCCTGCGTTTCAACCACGTGGGAACCAAAGCAGATGCGCGCACACCATGTCCACAGCAGCGTCACTCACAGCAGCCCAAAGGTGGAGGCAACTCAAGTGTCCATTGACAGAGGAGCAGGTCGGCAAGCTGCGGTCCCTCCACACGGTGGAGCACTGCTCTGCGCCTCGAGAAGGCAGGGAATCCTGACACCTGCCACAAGACGGATGAGTCTTGGGGACATTTGCTCAGTGAAACAAGCCAGTCACAGAAGATGGAAATACGACTCTGCTCATTTGAGTAACTGTCTTAACTCTGAAAGACAGAAAGTAGAGGGACTTCCCTGGTGGTCCGGTGGTTAAGGCTCTGTGCTCCCAATGCAGGGGGCCTAGGTTCGACCCCTGGTCGGGGAACTAGATCCTGCGTGCACACCGCAACTAAAGGTCCTTGCGCCCCAACAAAGCTCCCGCATGCTACAACTAAGACCCAGCGCAGCCAAATAAATTAATATATATTTTTTTAAAGACAGAAAGTAGAACGGTGGTTCCAAGGGCTGGGAGGAGGGGAACGGGGCACTATTATTTAATGGAGAAGGAGTTTCAGTTTCACAAGATGAGAAAAAGTTCTGGAGGTGGATGGTGGCAATGGCTGCACGTAATGCCACAGAACTGTGCATTTTAAATGCTTAAAAGGGGGCTTCCCTGGTGGCGCAGTGGTTGGGAGTCCGCCTGCCGATGCAGGGGACACAGGTTCGTGCCCCGGTCCGGGAGGATCCCACATGCCGCGGAGCGACTGGGCCCGTGAGCCATGGCCACTGAGCCTGTGCGTCCGGAGCCTGTGCCCCGCAACGGGAGAGGCCACAGCAGTGAGAGGCCCGCATACCGCAAAAAAAAAAAATGGTTAAAAGAATAAATTTTATGTATTGTATATTTTCCCATAATTAAAAAAAAATTTTAAACATGCTGGGAATGGTGTGTGTTCCCACTGCCCAGAAGGAATAAGTCTCACTGTTTGCAAGGTGTTGGCTAGAGGACTCGAGGGCTGCCTCATTGTTGGGGCAACAGAATAAAACAGAATAAATGTTGAACAGCTCCTGCTTAGCAAAGCTAAATGCAGTCCTCAAGAGAATCAAAATCTCTGCAGGCAGTTCCACCACATCCCAGGACAAGGCTCACGACGTTTGTACAAAATTACCCAGCAGCCAACAGTGTTTAAAGCCACAATGCCCGGCAGCCAATCAAAAATGACCAGGCACACAAAGAAACAGAAAACCGCAAAATGAGGAGAAAACTCAGTTAACAGAAACAGGCCCAGAGAAGCCTCCTACACCGTGGGTGGGAAGTAAATTGGTGCACACTATGGAGAACAAACAGTATGGAGGTTCTTTTAAAAACTAAAAATAGAATTACCATATGTTAGAGCAATCCCACTCCTGGGCATATACCCAGAAAAGATGAAAACTCTAATTTGAAAAAATACATGCACCCCAATGTTCATAGCAGCGCTATTCACAATAGGCAAGACATGGGAGCAACCTAAGTGTCTCTCAACAGAGGAATGGATTAAGAAGGTGTGAGATACATCTGTGTATGTATATATCAGAATACTACTCAGCCATAAAAAAGAATGAAACAATGTTGTCTGCAGTAACATGGATGGACCTAGAGATCATCATACTAAGCGAGGTAAGTCAGATGGAAATGGCATATGATATCACTCAAATGTGGAATCTAAAAACATAACACAAATGAACTTATTTACAAAACAGAAACAGACTCACAGACATAGAAAACAAACTTACGGTTATCAAAGTGGAAAAGGGGGATAAATTAGGAGTTTGGGATCAACACATGCACGCGACTATATACAGAATAGCACAGGGAACTATATTCAATATCTTGGGGTTTTTTAATTCTGGTGTGTTTTTTGGTTTTTTTTGGCTGCATTAGGTCTTAGTTGCGGCATGTGGGATCTTCGCTGAGGCACATGTGATCTTTCATTCCGGCACACAGGCTTCTCTCGTTGTGACGTGTGGGTTTTCTCTTCTCTAGTTGTGGCGTGAGGGTTCCAGAGCGCGTGGGCTCTATAGTTTGTGGCACGTGGGCTCTCTCGTTGAGGCGTGCGAGCTCAGGAGTTGTGATGCGTGGGCTCAGTTGCCCTGTGGCATGTGGGATCTCAGATCCTCGACCAGGGATCAAACCCATGTCCCCTGCATTAGAAGGTAGATTCTTTACCACTGGACCACCAGGGAAGTCCCTCAATATCAATATCCCTATAAAGCAAAAGAATCTGAAAAAGAATAGATAGATAGGTAGGTAGATAGATGGGTAGATAGATAGATAGGTAGATAGACAGGTAGGTAGATAGATAGGTAGATAGATAGATAGATAGATGGGTAGATAGATAGATAGGTAGATAGATAGGTAGATAGCCAGATAGATAGGTAGATAGATAGATAGATAGATAGATAGATAGATAGATAGATAGATAGATAGGTAGATAGATAGATAGATAGATAGGTAGATAGATAGGTAGGTAGATAGATAGGTAGATAGCTAGGTAGATAGATAGGTAGGTAGATAGATAGATAGATAGATAGACAGGTAAATAGATAGATAGATAGATAGATAGATAGATAGATAGATAGATAGATAGATAGATAGGTAGGTAGATAGATAGGTAGATAGATAGGTAGATAGAGAGGTAGATAGATAAATGTATACACACACACATAACTGAATCCCTTTGCTGTACACCTGAAACGAACACAATACTGTAAATCAACTATACTTCAATAAATAAATAAATAACACACACACACACACACACACACACACACACACACACACAAAGAAACAGACCCAGAAATGATGCAGATGATAAAATCAGTTCACAAGAACATTAAAACTATTTTTGTAACTATTTCAGTATGTTCAAGAAGATCTAGGAATGCTTAAATACATTAAGCAGAGATTACACTATTAAACAGACCCAATCGAACTTCCATAGGTGGAAAATATAATGTCCATGATGACAATTACACTGATGTAATTAATACCAATTAGACACTGCAGAAGAAGCAATTATTTAGCTAGAAATAGAAACTATCCAAAGTGAAACACAGAGAAAACAAAACTGTAAACAATGAACAGAGGGGCTCCCCTGTTGCAGTGGTTAAGACTCTGCGCTCCCAATGCAGGGGGCCCGGGTTCCATCCCTGGTCAGGGAACTAGATCCTGCGTGCTGCAACTAAAGATCCCTAACGCAGCAACGAAGCTCCCATGTGCCGCAACTAAGACCTGGCACAGCCACATCAATCAATAAATAAATATATAAAAAAAAACAATGAACAGAGCTTCAGGGAGCTTTGGGTCAACCTCAAATGGCCTAACAGACACCATCTTAAGAAGCTAGAGGGCTTCCCTGGTGGCGCAGTGGTTGGGAGTCCACCTGCCGATGCAGGGGACGCGGGTTCGTGCCCCGGTCCGGGAAGATCCCACATGCCGCAGAGCGGCTGGGCCCGTGAGCCATGGCTGCTGAGCCTGCGCGTCCGGAGCCTGTGCTCCGCAACGGGAGAGGCCACACAACAGTGAGAGACCCGCATACCGCAAAAAAAAAAAAAAAAAAAAAGAAGCTAGAAAAGCAGAACAAACAAAACCTAAAGTAAATAGAAGAAGGGAAATAACAGAGATAAAAGAGTGGAAATCAATTAAATAGAAAACAGAAAAATAATAGAGAACATTAATCAAACTCAAAGTGGGTTCTTTCAGATGATCAATAAAAATGATAAACCTCTAGCCAGGCTGAGAAAACACAAAATCATCAATATTAAGGACGGGAGGGGGGACTTCCCTAGTGGTCCAGTGGTAAAGGATTCACCTTACAATGCAGGGGATGCAGGTTCGATTCCTGGTCAGGGAACTGAGATCCCACATGCCATGGGGCAACTAAGCCCGTGCGCCACAACTACTGAGCTTGTGCGCCTCAATGAGAGAGCCCGCATGTCACAAACTACAGAGCCCACGCGCCCTGGAAACCGTACACCACAACTAGAGAGAAGCCCGTGTGCCACAACAAAAGATCCCTCATGACTCAGTGAAGATCCTGGTGCCGCAACTGAGACCTGACCCAGCCAAAAATAAATAAAATAAATAATAAATTTAAAAATCTTAAAAAAAAATCCTCCCTGAAAACCATCAGGGAGTTTGGGTTTAAAAAAAAAGAAGAAGAAGGGGAGGGGACTTCCCTGGCGGTCCAGCAGTTAAGACGCCGAGTTTCCACTGCAGGGGGGTACAGGTTCAATTCCTGGTTGGGGAACTAAGATCCCGTATGCTGGGCAGATAAATAAATAAATAAAATTTTGAAAAAATAAAAGAATGTGAGATGGGACATTGTACAGATGCTACAGATGCCAAACGAATAATAATGGAATATCATGAATAACTTTATACCAATAACTCTGACAACTTAGATTACATAAACAAATTCTTTGAAAGATACAAACTGATAAAACTCCCCTGAGAAGAAATAGATAAACCAAATAGTCCTATATCCATTCAAGATATTGAATTTGCATTTGAAAATGTTCCAAGAAAGAAAACCTCGTGTCAGGGGTGGGGGGCGTTGGGGAAGGGAGGAAGTAATCGCAAAGGGCCACGTTAACCCCGTTGGGGGGTGGATCTGCTCCTTACCTTGGTAATGCAGATGGTTTCATGTATGTATGCATAGGGCAAACGCCATCAGACTGTACGCTTTGAACATACATTGTAGATTTTACTATATGTTAATTACCTCTCTAGACACTGAAAAAATAAAGACAAGGGTGATCCCCATATATAATGGAATATTACTCAGCCATAAAAAGGAACGAAATTGAGTTATTTGTAGTGAGGTGAATGGACCTAGAGTCTGTCATACAGAGTGAAGTTAAGTCAGAAAGAGAAAAACAAATACTGTATGCTAACACATGTATATGGAATAAAAAAAAATGGTTCTGAAGAACATAGGGGCAGGACAGGAATAAAGGCGCAGATGTAGAGAATGGACTTGAAGACACGGGGAAGGGGAAGGGTAAGCTGGGACAAAGTGAGAGAGTGGCATGGACATATATACACTAACAAAGGTAAAATAGATAGCTCGTGGGAAGCAGCCTCATAGCACAGGGAGATCAGCTCGGTGCTTTGTGACCATCTAGAGGAGTGGGATAGGGAGGGTGGGAGGGAGACGCAAGAGGGAGGAGATATGGGGATATATGTATATGTATAGCTGATTCACTTTGTTATACAGCAGAAACTAACACACCATTGTAAAGCAATTATACTCCAATGAAGATGTTAAAAAAAAAAACAAAGAATACCTGATTAAAGTCATCAACTATGTGTATTCAGTAGTATCCATTGCAATTTCAGAGCTATTTTTTTAGATGAGGTATGATTAAAAAATAAAATAAAATAAGACTTCCAAAAAAAAAAAAAAGAGTGATCCCCAACGACTGGAGGGCTTGAGGGAAGCTCTCTTGGACATGTCCCCTGCCATCTGTGTGCCCCGCAGTCTTCAAGAACCACAGCAGATGCTCAGAGAGCCCGTCACAGTGGACACTCACCAAGTCACCAAGGGTGTGGAGAAAGTAGGGAACTGTCATCTGTCCCTCCTCCTCTATGAAGATTCTCAACCTCAGGGGCACTTGGATGTGACTCACTATAGCCTGGGGGCAGCCTCCAGCAGGTTGCCCATGCCCTAGGGACTCAGGCAGGGATGCTGGGGACAGAGGGACCGACAGGCAGTGTCTGTTCTGGGCTCTTGCTTCCCTGGGGATTAGAGGCTCGGGACATCTCCAAAAGCCACAGGTTCCGGGGTCTGTCTACCCTCATTCCTCCAATTCTTTTCTCTTGCTGAGATCGATTACTTAAGACAGTGGTTCCCGGCCTTGGGCCTCGATCAGAATCACCTGGGAACCTGGCCAAGGCGTGGGTTCCCCGTCCATCCTGCTCTGAGCCTGGGCCTGGTGACCTTCTCCAGCCCTCCTGGCGACAGCCACATGGCAAAGCTGGAGGCCACTCGCTCAGAAGACTGGTTTAGCTACTTCAACGGAGACCAAAATAACAGTGGCTTTAAAAAGACAGAAGGTTAATTTCTCTTGTGGAAAAGACAAGCTGGTAAGTGGTTCAAGGAACCAGGGTGGTGGATCCCCCGAACTAGTCCAGGGTGGGGTGATCAGCTGTCCCAGTTTGCCCTGAACAAACAGGGCGCCCAGAACATGAGATTTCCAGTGTTAAAACCTGAAAGTCCCAGGCAAACCTTGACAAGTTGGTCAGCCTCATCCAGGGAGGCGCTGCCACGGCCCAGGGTGGCCCTCTGTCTGCAAGGCCAGGGCAGGCTTAGCACCAGTGGCCTGGTTCCACCCGGAAAGGGGCAAGAGGAAGTAGAAGCAGGCCAGAACCCCACACTAGCAGCCCAGGGGGCCAAGTGCCCAGTGGACACTAGGGGCTTCCATTGCTAAAGAGAATGGGTACTGGGGACCCTGGGCATAATGCCAGAGAGAGGAGAGGGGTCGGGGGGCAGGGGCAGGGGGCAATGTATGTCAGGAGAGACAGGGCTTGTCACAGAAAGCCCCAGGGACCGAGGGGGCGTGGGCTGAGACCCCACCCCATTGCTACCTGGGCTCTTCCCCCATCAGCCCTCCCCCACGAGGTATTACCGTCCCTGCGATAAGCTCTAGCTCTGCCCACATCAGCGCTCTGGGAGCGGCCCTGCAGCGAGCCCCGCGAGATGGGCACTACCAGCCCCGCTACCAGAGGAAGCAATGGGCTCTCTGAGAGGAGGGAATTGCCACGATCACTTGCTTATGGGCGGCAAGGCTTGTAACCACGACTGACTCTCAGTCTGTGCCAGGATGGGGGAGGGGGGTGGGTACGGCCGAGGAGGGTCCTCCATCACTTCAGCCCCTAAGCCCTCCAACCTTGCCCCTCCCGGTGACCAGAGCCCAGCCAGGCTGGGCACGGTAGCAGCCAGCCGGGCGCCAGTATGGGGTGAGGTTGGAAGCAGGTGGAGCCACCTGAAGTTGGGGCCCCGGGACCAAGCCCTCTCCCCAGCCCGGCTCTTCAAGGCAGCAGCTCAAAACAGAAGGGGGGAGGGGCCCAGGGGCCTGGGTCAGGGAGGCGGGAGAAGGTTTCAGGAGGTGTCCCCTCCCCAACTAAGAGAAAGCTGGTGGCAGGGGCTAGGGGCTTGCTGGGAGACCACGGGGCCAGAGGCAAGGCAGAGGCTGGCAGCCAGGCCAGGTCGGGACCTGGCCACCCCCCTACACAACTGTCCTCATTTTTCTTCCTCTGGGGCTGGAAGGAAGAAGAGACCACGACGAGGCCCGGGGGAGAAAGGACAGCCAGCCCGGGACACGATGATGCTTTAGAACATATGTTTATTTTCATCAGTCTGTAATGTATATATTCACATCGTACAAAATGATTCTAGACCACAGACTAGGCAACACCCCATGACCCCTCACCTGGACCCCAGCAGGGGAGCCCCTGCCTCTGGGCTGCTGGGGGCACAGCAGGCGGGGCAGGAAGAACACTGTCGAATGAAGCTGCCACTGGCGGTCAGGAGACAGCGTCAGCATGCTTGCTGAGACCCTCTGGACCCCTCAGAGCACCGTGGACCCGGCCTGGCCCTGCTGTGCTCCCGAGAGGCGGCTGCAGTAGAGTTTACTGAGCAAAAGCGGAAGGTGCTGGCTGGAAGGTGGACCCTCATGCCGAGTACACGACCCCCTCCCCCAGGCAGCCAGAGGGCCCACAGCCGGGGCTGGGGCCACATCCTTCTGCGTGCGGCCAGCTCTCTCCCTCCGCGCCACGCCTCCTGTCCTCACATCCACCCTGTAGGGGCCTGGCATCCGCCCTCCCACCCCGCGAACCACCACCACCACACTCACGAGCTGGTGACTGGCCTAAAGCCATCCAGCGGGTCCGCGCGCCTCCGGTGGGCCTCAAACCCAGGCCTGTCCGACCCGCCATCCAGGCTGCCCTTCGGCTCCCCTACTCCCGGGGCCAAGGAGGCAGGGACCTTCCCTCCCCAGAGGGTGGCGCCACACCCGCGGGCCAGGCAGGCTCCCGAGCAGGTCAGTCTCATCCTCCGGGAGGGACGCCTCGCCCTGGCGGGAGGTGGGAATGGGGTGACACTTTGCTGAGCCCCCCCTGGGGCCAGCCCCTCCCAGAGATACGCGGGCTCCCGCGGCTCCCACGGGACCTATCGGGCGCGTGCTCCCAGGACGCACTGCAGAGGGGACGCCCTGGCCAAGGCGGTCCGACCCACCGAGTCCGCGGGCCTGTTCCCCTACCTGGGGCGTGGTCTCCCAACTTCCTCCCCCCCACACGTTTCTGTCCCTGGGGGTCCTTCATTCATTCCACACGCTGTCACTGGGCGCCTGCAATCGCCCCGCACGGGCCCCCTTCGAAGCGAAGGCTCCAGCTCTCCCCAGCGAGCCCGAGCCCACGACCCACTCCCGCCCCGGAGGGCGCGGCCGCCGCGTCACCAGGACCGGGAGGCCGAGGGCTAGGAGAGCTCCTTCACCCCGCGCGGCCACCGCCAGGGCCCGGCTGGGAAGCCGACGGAGTTTTAAGTGTCGGAGGGGTGGGGGGGTGCTCGGGCTACAGGGGGACAGCAGTGGCTTCTCCGCGCAGGCAGCACGCCAGGAGCGTGGGCCCGGCGCGCCCAAACGCCAGCCCTTCCCAGCGCTTCCCAGCCCTTCCCAGCGCTTCCCAGCCCTTCCCAGCGCTTCCCAGCCCTTCCCAGCGCTTGCCAGGGCTTCCCAGCCCTTCCCAGCGCTTCCCAGCCCTTCCCAGCGCTTCCCAGCGCTCGGCGCCATCACGCCCCGCCGCCTCCCGCTGCGCTCGGCCCCAGGCCCGGCCTCGGGGTCTGCCGGGCGAGGTGCAGAGGGCCTGGGCCGGCCTAGGGTGCGCGGCGCAGGGTCCGAGGGCTCCTTCCAGGCGCCCCCGCCCCTGGCCCTGCTCCCGGGCCGCGCGTGGGCCGCTCCATTGCTGTCGCTTCGTGCAGGCCCGCCGGGTCTAGTGGTCCTAAACATTTCACAATTGCGCTACAGAACTGTTGAACTGTTAAGAACCACTGAACCCAGCGCGCGATCCGCGTCCGCCGCGCTGTGGAGAGAAGAGCCCCGCCGCCCGGGACCCCGGCCGCGCGCCCCGACTCCCGGACACGCAGGGGGAGCGCGGCAGCCGGACCCAGCCCCGACCGACCGACCGCGCCCGACGAGCCCCCGCGAGCCCAGCCGTCCCGGCGGCGCGTCCCCTCTGCCCACGGCCCCGCGATGCCCGGCGGTGCGTCCGTGCGGCGGCGGCCAGTGCCGCGGCGCCTTTTAAGCGGGTGGCCGCCCTCCCCCGCCGCCGGAATGCGCCCGGGCCGCGCCGGCCCGACCGGTTTTTCCGGGCGGGGCGGCTCCCGGGCCGGCAGGTCGCGCGGCCGGTCGTCCGCGGCCCCGGTACCTGCTCGGCGCGCCCACGCGGGGGTGGCCCTGACTCACCGGCCTCCCGGCCCCGCCCGGCCCGCTGCCCCCGGCGCCCCTGGGTTCCACGCTCCGGGCCCGGGGACCATACCCGCACCGTCCCGCCAGGGACCCGGGGCGCCCGGGCTCACTGCGGGGAGGTGGGGACGGCAGCCGAGTTGGTGCCCAGGTGAGGACCGGAGCCGGCAGAAGCCCGGGACCCGGGTACCGCCCATGGGTGGCGGGAGGGCCGGCTGGACACGCCCATCCGTGTCCCTTCTCACTTCAAAGGGAACTTCGTGGGAGAGGGGAGGAAGGGAACAAATGGAAAGTGAAACTAGAGGGAGGGTGAGGACGCGCCGGCAGGTTTCTGGTTCTCAGACCCTGTCTCCTCCCAGAGGGTAAGGAGGGCAGCCCGGACCCCTCCTCAGAGCCCACGCTGGAAGCCCCATCCTGCGCCCACACTCCCCACCCTGGGCGGCAGGGGAGCCAGGGCACAACATTCCTGTCCCCGTCCCCTCCACGCCCGGCAGAGCCCTGGGCCGGCACCCCGCAGCCCCGTGCACCCCGGCCTGCCCACTTTAGTCACCTGGACATGTTGGGGCAGCGGAGCTGCCCACTGGGGGCTAATGGCAGAGTCCAAGCTTAAGAAAGAGAAAATTTGGAGGGAGGTGACCCCTAAAGTCCTCGGCCCAAACCCTGAGCCACTGGTGCGGCCCGGGGGTGGGGGGGGGCGGCGGGTGGTCACCATCGTTTGGCCAAGTCCAGGGTGGCCACACAAGGCCGCGCCACCAGCTGCACCCCCGTGTCCCCTGGGCTCGGGAGCCCAGGCTGGTCCCAGGTCGGGGTGCAGCCACCGAGGTGTGACGGACCCTCTAGACCTCGTCACACACGCTGTGTGTGGTGTACCTGCACCAGCACCCAGTAACGTGAGTAGCAAAGGTTTCATCGTTTCCATTTGCAGTTGGGGAAACTGAGGCTCAGAGAGAGGCAGTGACTTCTCAGAGGTCACACGGCGCTCCATGGTGGAGCTGGGACTCCACACCCCACATCTCTGCTGAGTCCACAGGCCTGAGTGGCAGTGTGTGTGGGCAGGAACTGGGGGGAGGGGGCACAGAGGTGTGTAACCAAGACAATGAGCTTGGGAGCTCCTGCCCCCCACACACACACGCACACCCCGTCACTGCATGGGCGGAAAGACCCCACCTCTCCTGTCCCCTGTTCTCGGCCCTGGTGCAGCCCAGTCCGGGGCAGACCTCTCCCTCCACACTGCCACTGTCGCCGGCACCAGAGGGGACTGGTAAGAGTGGAGAGGAAGAGGTGACCAGTACCAGTGCCTGGGGCCCCCACTCGCAGCAGGAGGTATTGAGGTGTGACCTGTAGCTGGGGTGAGGGCGGCCCTGACTGAGAAATCTAAGGACGGAAGACACTGGGTAAACGTGGATAACGGCATAAATGAGAGATGTTTCCCAGCGATAACCCTGGGATCCCAGTGACAGGAGATGGGCAGGTGGGAGCCGGAGCGCCACCCCAAGTGAAATCACCGGGTGCGAGCCACGCAGCTCCGGCCCCTCCGAGACCCCGAGGGGGTCTGGGCGCCTTGCATGTGTACCCCGCCCTCGCCGAGCTCGCCTCACTCCCGCATTTCCCACCAGCCCGGCGACCTCTCCCGGTGGCACTGCCTTCAAGAGGTGAGGGGGCCGGTGCAGTGCCAGGCGGGCTGGTAGCCCAGCTCTGCCACGTGCCCACCTGGGACCCTGAGCACAGGCCGGGGCCTTAGTTTCTTCAGCTGTAAAGTGGGAAGGAAGATGGGCTGGTGCCCATTCGGGGGCGTCGCGGGATGGAAACTAGCTCCCGGCAGGTGACCCTTCAACTTTGTTATTCGCAGGGCTACCCCCCCTTGCGCGGCGCTGGGCAAGGAGGGCGGCCCCTTACTCCCCTGCTGCGACTTGGCCACTCTCTGAGGAATGGCCCTGGGGAACTTTCCAGACAGATGTCTGAGACTTTCCAGAGCTTCCTGGGACACCTGCCCAGTCCAGGAGCCGCTCATTGTGGGGCTCTGCATCCCCCAAGTGTGGGGAGGGGCCTGAGAAGTGGGGGCCTGGAGGGGAGCTCCCCGCATCCGCCCCGCTGGCAGAAGCCTCTCCCCTGCCCTCGATGACCCACTTGGGGAAAAGCCAGTGCAGCGAGTGCTCTCGCCCTGGGACACCGGGTTCCAGTGGGCACTCCTCCACTGGCCGGCTTTCTGGGAGGGAGGGCCCACGTGGGGTAACTTGAGGCACCGCAGCTCTCACGATCTGGGCTCCGCGGGGCCTGGGAGACGCGCTGAGTGTGGCGTGGCCGTGAGCACAGGCTCTGCCCCATCCGGTCCCCCGTCCCTTGGCAGCAGAGCTAAAGGGGATGGCTGTGTCTGATGAGCTGCTGTGTGCCGGGCGCCACGGAGGACGTGGGGATGGGTACCGGTCGTGGGATGCGGAAGGTGCTCTCCAATTGTCCAGGCATTTGTCCAATGGTCCTGCCGCCCTCTGGCCTTCTGAGGGTCCCAGCCCACCGGCAACTGCAGGGGCTCCCGGCTCTGGAGCCCCAGGGCCCCTCTTCCCCCCAGGCTCCAGCTCACTGGGCTGTCGTCAGGGTATGGGGCCCCACCACGCTCGTGTGGTGTCACCTGTTTGTGCAAGACCCAGGCACACCCGTGTCTGGGCAAGATCTGGAAGGCTGCCAGCCCGGGCCTGGGAACCGGGCTGAGAAGCCTGGGGGTGCGGGCGGAGCCGCCCCCGGCCCAGCGCCTCTGGGAGAAGCTGCATGGTGGGTGCAAGGGAGAGCTCTTTAGGGTCACCTTTGCCCTCATGCTGGGCCCAGCGGCTTCCTGAGCCCCCAGCTCAGGGGCCAGACGGACAGATTGAAGGCAGTCCTTACGGGGGCAGTTAGAGAGGGGCCAAGGTGGTGGGGGACCTGGAGCGGGGAGGCTCCTCACGCCCAGCAGGGCCGGGGGCGGGGTGGGGGTGGGAGGCCTCAGGCCAGCCCAGGCCCAAGATCATGCCCTTGTCGCCCCACCGGACTGCTTCCGGTGCTTCCGGTTCAGGCCGTGGGTCCAAACACCTGATTTCAGCCCCAGCGGGGGCCTCTGGTAAGGCACTGACACTGGCCTCAGAGAGCCACACCCACCGGGCCCGGGCCTGCCCTGCCCATCCCACACCTGCACACAGCAGGGCGCTCCCACCCACCCAGGCTCCCCAGGATGGGCCTGGCTCATAAGAGGCAGCAGGTCTCGTGCTACCAGCAGATCAGGGGCTGCAATGAACGGGGCCAAGGGGCCGGCACACCGCAGAGGCCCCTGTGAAGAACGGATGAGGGGCACCGGGAGAGGTAGAGAGATGGTCTCCATGAGGAGAGTTCAGCAGAAGCAGATGTGGGTGGGGGCTGCCTGGAGGAGGTGACCCCAAGCTTCAAGAGGAGGTCTGGGAGGAGAGGAGATGGGGCAGAGGTTGTCTGGGGAGGGAAGAGCCTGCCCACCCCGCCCAGGGGCCCACACTCACACTCACTCCTGGTGCCTTGGGAAGGATTGGCGGACCGTCCCTCACCCCCAGGGTGCTGAAGACACGCCCTTTGACCCACAGCCTGGGGCCTGACACCCCACACACACACCCACGGTCCTGGGACCCAGACAGACCCACTGGAGCCGGGCTTTGGAGATCTCGGCAGGGAACGGCCCTCCGAGAGATTTTATTGCCACTCGACCCAACAAAGACCTTTAGGCTGCATTGTGCAAACAGGATGGGGAGCAGCTCCAGCAGCGAGGAGGGGGCAGGGGAAGGGGGCGCACAGCACAGTCAGAGCCACAGGGGTGGGTCTGCTGTCATCCTTCCAGCAGGTCTCAACAGGAAAGAATGGCTTACGCTGCAGCAGGACAGCTTCAGGTTAGACACCAGGCAGCACTTCCTGACAATGGGAGGTCTCTAGAGGAGTGGAGGCCCAGGTACTGTATGGGGCCAGAGCAGACAGACAAGCCCGGGCACCTGTCAGTGGGAAGCAGCCTTTCACAGGGGAGGGACCCAAGGACCTGAGCAAACCCAACCAGCCTGGAGGGTTTTCCGGAAGGCCAGCTGATGGGGTGGGGGTGGGGAGTCAGCTGGAACCTGGCCCACCCAGCCCAGTGGGTGCTGGTCCTGCTGGGGTGGGGCAGGGCGGGCAGGCCCCCTCCAGGCTCGGGGAGCTTCTTGACCACGGCTGGGGCCTCCAGTAACACGGCAGGGTGCGCCATGGGGCAGGGTGCACTATGGGGCGGCTTGACAGGACGGAAGCAGGGGGTCTGGGGTTGGCCCTCCCTCCAGGCAGTTTGCAGCTTCCCACAGAGGGTGCGCCCCACCCACAGGAGGGGCCCTGCAGGCCCCACTGACTTAGACCGGCTCTGTCCCCAGGACACAGTCCCCACCAGGTCCAACCCCACAGGGGGGTGGGGGACTTACTGGGCCCAGGGCCTGGTCACCAACCCCACCCTGAAGGCTCTGCAGAAGGGCCACCACTTCCAGGTTCCCAGCTGCCTCTGCCTGCAGGGTGGGTGAGGGGGAACGCGGGAGGGGCTGCCTCAGGGACTCGGACCAGCAACCTGGCCCTGAACCCCGCCTCCCACCCCCAGTGGCCCACCAGGCTGCCCTCCCACCCACGCACCAAGGACCCCATGACTCCTCCGTTGCCCTTGTCCCCACAGGTCTCGGCCCTGGGAGGGAACCTGGGACAGGAAAAGGGACAGCCCTCCCACCCCTGTGGTTCCCGCACATGAAGTGCATCCACCCGGAGAGCAGGAGTTGGGCATTTGGGAAGCGGGAGCCAACGGAGCTGTCAGGGAGGCCTTCCTGGACGAGGTGGCCTCAGAGGGCACTGGCGGCACTCACGACATGCAGGGCGCTGCGCCCATCATAGCCCGGCTGCCTCAGGTCGGCCCCTGCCTGCCACCATGCCCGCAGGCCTTCACAGTCTGCCCTGGATGCCAGCCTGGGAGGGGGAGTGGAGGACGGGGAGCCGTCAGAGACCACCGGGCACATGTCCATCTGCCCACCGGCACTTTTGCAAAGCCAGCCCCCAGCAGCTGACCCAGCAGTGCCCGAGCCCTGGGGCGGGAGCGCAGGAGTCGCTGCAGGCCAGCTGACGGCCTGGAGTCTGGTTTCACCCAGCAGGGGTGACTGGGACTCAGGTCAAGGGTGCACACACGAAGGCACACGCGTGAGGATGCACGCACGTGCACACCACACACACCCCACCGGCTGAGTGCCGCCCGCCAGTTTCATATTTCACAACACAGCTCTCCCTGGCGGGGCCCACAGAGGCAGGCCGCGTGGGGGGGTCCTGGTAGGAGGGGGCCTGGGCCTGCCTGCCCTAGGGAGGTGGCGGGGGACTCACAGCGCACCTCCTGGGCCCTCGTGGGGTCGTCTGCATCCTCCCTTTGCTCTCACCCTGGGACCAGGCAGGGAAGGGGTCCAAGCCAGGTGTGCTGGCCAGGACTGCCGGGCGGAAGGGCCATCCCCCAACGGGGCCCTAGGGACTCCCTCTGGGTCAAGAAACGGCAGCAGCAGCCCCCAAAGCGGCGCTGGGTCATCCCTGAGGTGAATCACGCTGACGCTGAGGGCGCCACCACCCACCCCGCCCCCAGATCTGCCTGCAGGCCTCTCGTGCTGGTTCCCACACACGCTCACCTCCTGGAAGAGCTGGCCAAGGGCCCCCCACAAGTCCAGCCAAGCGGCTCAGGTCGGATGACCCACTCCCGTGGGAGCTGCTGTCACCTCCCCCCTCTGCCTGTTGCCCCATCTGTCAACGGAGCCGTCGAGGCCCACCTGGGGTGCAGCTCTGAACCAAGTCACCCCAGAAGTCCCTTCAGAGCCAAGACCCTCCCCGCCTGGGCCCCGCCACCATCCCGCACATCTGAGACCCCCCCAGCCCCGCCCGCCTTAGCCCTGTCAGTGCTGAGAAGAGGCAGGTCAGCCAGCAGGATTCGTCCCCCCAGGGACGCTGCACTCCAGGGAGGGAGGGGCTGAGGCCAGTGGGCTCTCTCCACCCCACTGTGTCTAGGACGGGGGCCTCCAAGGCTCGGGGGTGGGGGGATGCTGGCCGGTGGGGACGAGGGGGCCAGAGCTTCAGGTCCTCTTCCTGGAGAGCAGGCAGCCACCCCTCCTCACACCACAGCAGCCACGGTCTAAGACACCGCCCTTGTCACCCAGCCCACGCCTGGGGGCTCTGACTTCCAAGGCGCTTCCGGCCCCCAGCCTGCCCCCCCCTCGGCCCCTCCCTTCCTAGAGGCCTCAGACCTGCCCAGGGCAGCCCGGGCTGGACACAGGAGGGGCTGGTGGGCAGGGCGGGGTGGGGGGGAGCCACGGGGAGGGTCCCGGGGACGGAGGAAGGAGCGGAGGCTGGCAGCCCTGGGCCTGCCCCCGCCCAGCCTACCACCACCCCTCCCGGGTCTCAGCCTCCCCAGGTCTGCCTGGTGGCCACTCAGAGCGGCTGGGGTCAGAGTCCTGCTGGCAGCTGACAGCCGAACGCCGACCAGGGCAGGGTAGCTGCTGGGCCTTGGTGTCCTCCCCACGGGTGAGAGCTGCCGACTGCCCTGCCCCCACCCCGTGCCCCCAACCTCCCCAAACGCAGCCCAGGCACCCTCCCGGCCGACCCCTCCACGGCCCTCCTCTACCCACACACACGCACGCACACTCTCACACGCACCCCCTTGCTGGACTGCTCCCTCTCTAGGAACAGACGCCACCCTCAAGTGCTCCAAGGGCCCAGCGGGTGCACGATGGGCTCTCTCCCCTCTGAAGCCCGCGTCCCAGGAAGCACAGGTATGCCTGCGACCCTCACCTGCAGAGCTCTGTCCCCGAGTCCTCCAGTTCCTGGGGGGACAGGCAGGCCCCAGCCGCCCGCAGCAGCCCAATGACACCCTGATGCCTGCCGTGAGAAACAGCGTGGTGACCGCCTGCCCGCCGCAGCCTCTGCGAGGCGCCAGCAGGGCCTTGTCCTGTGCCCAAGACCAGGAACCCACCCTCCCCCGACTAGGGCCACCCCACCTCGGTCCCCAGCACCCAGACCCACGCCGGAGGGCGGTCAGTCAGCCCCAGCTGTGCAGCACCTCCGTCCGCAGCACCCCCGCCAGAGGCCCCGAGGCCCCGCTCTGGGCACCTCCGGAAGGCCCACCCTGGAGGAGTCTCCCTGCCGAGCTCACACCCGCCAGGGCCGAGTCTGGGAAAACGGAATCCCTTGGGCCAGTAGTCTGCCCTTGGGGATGGGGTGGGCATGAGACATTGACGGAAGAACGTGGGCGTCAGGCTGGCCCGGAGCGGGGCCCAGAGGCCTGTGGGTGTCAAGGCACCGGCTCCGAGCCCAGGAACAGAGAGCACAGAGCCCCGAGGCTGCCCCTTCCCCAGTTTGGGGGTGTACCATCAACTGCATGGTCACCCCGCTTTTAGGGAGCTGGGGAGGAGAGTGGGGCCCCCCCACCCCCCCGGAGCCCTCCAGGGTGAGGCCAGCCCCTCCAGGGCACAGCAGGGCCCGCTGGGGGGTGAGCCGGGAGACCGGTTCGGGAGGCGAGGGAGCTGCCGTGACAGCCAGCTGGGGACGAGCGGGTGGGACCAGGACGGGGTGAGCTCACCATGCTGCCACCCACACCCAAGTGTGAGCCGCAGAGTCCCCAGCCAGATCACCCGGCCTGGGCGCCACGGGCACACCCCACGTGCAGCCCTCCCCCTCGGTCCCCGACCTGTTCTGAGAACCCTCTGATGCTCCCAGGAGGCTGGGAGGGAGGGGCTACCCTGCTGCCCACTGCCCCAAGGGTGAGGCGCCCTGGCCCAGGGCTGAGCTGAGCAGTCTGGTGGCCTGGGCTCTCCATAAGACTCATGAGACCCCCAGAAATGACCCAGGGTCCCGCAGGCCGAGAGCCCCTGGGGAGGGCCCGGGCCTGTGGCAGACGCTGAACCGAGACCAGCTCTGCATTCGGAAACAGCAAGACTACGAGAGATGGAAAGCAAGGCCTGTGACCCCCGTGTCCCAGACACACCCTCACACCCGTGCTCACCAGTACGCTCACACACACACTCTCACACACACACGTATGTGATGGCCCTCCCAGCTGCCGGGCAGGGGACGGGGAAACAGGTGGGAGAGTGGTCCCGCCCCTGCCCCTAGGTCTTCCCAGAAAGTTCCAGGCCTCGGAGCAACGTAAGCCCCTAGAATGCAGGGCCAAGTGGCTACCAGGCCCCACCCGTGCCCATCCGCCGTCAGAGCAGGAGAGGCCTGCCCCTCGGAGAGATGCCAGGCGGGCCTGGGAGGGCAAGGAGACGGCCGCCCCAGCAGAGGACACGGGTACAGGTGTTCACCAGCCCCGATGCCTGCTCCTCCGGCCTCGGCTGGCTGGCTGCCCGCCCGCCAGGCCCAACCCCAAGGGAAGGGGTCAGAGCCTGTGACCCCGGCTCCCGGGTGGTGACCACCAGCTCGTGTGTTTTCCTTCACGTCGATCCTCACACAACCCGCCCTGCAAGGTGCCGCCGCCCCAGCCTGCAGTGCGCGTCACAGGTGAGCACACAGGGCGGCCCCTCCAGGGGGCCCCAGCCTCTGGCCTTTGCTGCAGGGCAGGGGGCCTCTGCTCCTCCTCGAAGGAACCAGACGTCAGGTGCCCACAGCGACTGCCCAGGGCCCTCGGGCCTCAGCAAGAGCTCAGCTCTGCAACTCTCCACTTGGGTGGGGGCCCCCCAAAAAACCCAGGCTGGGGCCCTGCCCTAAAAAGCCAGGGTTTGTTGGATGGGGCCAGCTTGGGGGACCCCCCACTAGCATGCATGCTGAGCCTGCCCCCTTGGGGACCTGTGCTCACCCAGCCCAACGTCTGGCACTATGTCACCCGCTCTGTACCTGCTCCATCCCAGTGCTGGGTTGGGGGTTTCTCCCCTTGCCCCACCCCCAGCCCCTCAGGTGGAGGACGGAGGGAACACACATGAGACCCCTTGTGCTCTGTAAGCGTTTTCCTTTTCTAGAAATTCCGTGCCAGGGTCTTGCCGGGCCTGCCTGGCTCAGCTTGGTGGTCACCTCCAGGAAGCCCTCCCTGACCACCCTGCCCAGAGTCAGTCCTCCCAGTCTGTAGGGCCCAGCTGGAGGTGGGCGAGGCTCCGGGAAGCAGGCGTCCTTGGTCCCACCTGGCTGTGCCTGGGGGTGCTGTGTGACCACAGGCACACCGAAGGCCCCCTCTGAGGCATTCCTGTCCAGGCCCTGCCCCGCACGGCACCCCTGCCCGCACATCCGCCACAGCGCCCCCCCCCCCCAGCCCAGTACCTGCCCCTCACGGCCAGCAGCAGCGGGCTGAGGCCATCCCTGTCCCGTGCGTTCACGTCCAGCCCTCTCTGCAGCAGCATGGTGACCACCCCAGCCTGGCCCCCTCGGGCGGCCGAGTGCAGCGGAGTTTGACCACCAAAGTCCTCCAGGCTCAGGTCACTGCCCTGGGGCGGTGCAAGGGATCACCACCCACTGAGGGGAGGCCGGACAGGGCCGGGTAGGCCACAGGGAAGGGACAGGGTCGGGGTGCACCCAGGGGGGCCTGACACAGCCACGTGCCCCCCTCGGCTGCGGGGAGGTGAGCAAGCCCCGGGACAGGCAGTCCTGCCCACATCTGGGCAGCGCCCCACCCCCCGGGGCCTGGTGCAGGTGGAGCTGGTCCCCGAGGGCGGGCAGGGTCTCACCAGCTCCGCAAGCACCTGCAGGGCCTCCAGGTCGCCGGCGTGGGCCGCGGCGCAGGCCAGGCTGGGTACCAGGGCATCTCGCACGTCCTCAGCCTCCTGGGGTGAGGGGCGCCGCAGCACCTTGGGACCCCTGCCACTTCCTGGGGTCCTCACCACCCCCAGGAGTGGGCAGGGCCAGGAGCAGGGAAACAGGTGGGCAGAGGTGGGGCGCAGGGCCCGTGGGAACCCTGCTGGTCCACACACCGCGCCGGCAGTGAGTCCCAGGATGGGGTCCAGCGCCCCCTCAAGTCTCGACATGGTAAAAGGAAGGGGCTAGGCACCACATCCGAGGCCTACTCGGGACCCCCAGCCCTGGGAGCAAAGTCCAGGCAGGACACAGGCCACCACCTGGCTCTGTCCCATCAGCTGTGTGACCGGGGCCTGCCACCCGCCCGCTGAGACCCACGTCCTCGCCTGCCTCTCCTGCGGGCCAGGAGGCAGGGGTAACTCATAGGGCACCTGCCTGGGGGAGGGTGGGAAGGGGTGCCTGGCCCTCCCAGCAGGAAGGGACACTTGGACCCCGTGCTGGGGTCGCCTAACAGCTCCCCAAGGCTCCAGACGGCTGGGGGTCCCATCAGAGGCCCCCGTAGGCATCCCCGCGCCAGGCACCATGGCGGGGCCTGAGATCTGGAGTCATTAAGGCCCGAGGCATCCACTGTGACGACAGGCCGCACACGTCTGGCTGCTGCCCATCCCTGGCAAACAGGTTAAGTTCCTGCCACTCTCCACTCTCCCACCCTCACTCTGCAGAGGGGAAACTGAGGCACGTGGTGTGACCCGGGTCAGCAACGGGACACAGTGCCCGTCTCCTGCCAGGCGCACCAGGTCTGGACACTTCTCCCAGAGGCCAGTGCTGGGGGTGGTGGTAAGGTGGGGCACCAGGAGGCCCCAGTCACCCCCGTGAGCCTGGCCCAGCTTAAATCTCAGATCCCAGGCCCTAAAGCAAGTCCTCGGTCCCTTCCTGGGCCTGGGCACCCTGGCTGAGAAGGGGAAGGAGCTCCAAGCCTGGCCCCTCTTCCCAGGGAGACCCCAGAGCAGACACCTCTCTCCCGCCAGCAGCAGGACGGACGGAGCGCCCATGCTGCCTGAGAGCGCCCCCCTCACGAGGCGGCCCTGCACCAGGGCCAGCAGGCCCGGCCCGGCTGCCCACCGGGTGAGCGGCCACGTTCTGAGCACCGTGTGCACGCTGCAAGGGCCCCTCTCGACTGCCCGGCCCCTTCCCACACGCTGGCCCACGAGTCCCTGCAAACCCTCCCCACTGTGGCCCCGAGCCCAGAACCAGTTCGTGCCTGGTGGTTTTCTGCTCCTGGCACCAAAATGCCAGGGGGCGGGAGCCCATCCCTCAGGGACCCACCGCCCAGACCCCCTCGCCCACGCTGGACAGTACCTGGCTCAGACTGAGGAGCTGGGCGACCCCGCGGCCCAGCGTGCTGTCCCGCAGAGAGGGCCGGAGCTCGTCCGTGGCGGGCAGCGTCATCTCCCCGCGCAGGTCCCTGGCCAGCAGCTGCCGGGGCGGGGGGGGGCGCACGGAGACCCGGGCCAGCTCCATCAGGGCCCGGGCCCAGCAGCCCAGACAGACCTCGCAGGCCAGGCACCCCAGACCCCGGGAGAGGGCTGCCCAGGGCCTGAAACTCCTCCCTCGGGCTCCATGCCTGAGGCCGGAGCCTAACCCCAGGCAGATCCCCACACCAGGCCAGCCCCACCCTCCAGCCCTCCAGCTCAGGGTCTCCCCGGGCCCCTGTGGCCTCTGCCCAGCCCCAGGGCCCAGGGACAGCCGTGTCTGAGGCCAGCCTGAAAAGCAAGAGGGAGGGGATACCCTGGGACAGTTTGGGGATCCTTAGCCCAAGCCAGACCTGGGGCTCCTCAAGGGGAGGACAGGCAGTGCCCGGGCTTGGGGTTGGCAACCGATCGGGGGAGCCCCCCCGTCCTCGCCCCCCTTCCAGACCCAGGCACACATCCCCCGGACTGGGCCCCGCCGCCCACCAGTGCAGGCCCAGGTCCCCGGCCGGAGGGGCACGCACCTCCTTCCTGCCATCCAGGCTCAGGCCCGGCAGGCCAAGCACATACGACAGCTTGGCCAGGGCCGCCTCCGATGTCATGTCGGAGCCTGAGATGGTGCCGGCTCCCGCCAGGGCCTGCAGGAACGGAGGCACCGGCGGACGACGGGGCACGGGGTCAAGCCGGACTTGCCCCTGCCCTCCCTCCCAAGGCCTCGGTGTCCCCGCCCCACCGTGCCAGCACCGTAGTCCGAGGTGACGGCGCCCTGAAGGCAGTGGGTGCAGTTGACGATGACTAGGCCTCGCTCAGCTGCCTCCCGCAGCTCCTGGAGCAGGTCGGGCTTGGTGGGCCCGTTTCCCGATCCGAAGGTTTCCAGGACCACGCCCTTTAGGGGGGGCTGCAGGAAGACCCGGACCTGCGGGGGCCGGGAGGCAAGGGTGAGGGGCCTGGCTTCCTGCTCCAGCAATGGGACCAACAGGCTGGCCCTGCACCCTCAGTGCCCGCCACGCTCCCCAACACATCCCCCCAAAGGGAACCTTGTCCCCTTCTAAGTGTTAAGGCCACAAACACCGTGGAAATGGGTCAGAGGTCACAAGGAGCCAGCTGGAGATGAGAAAGGCCATCAGAGGTCTCACGGAGCGAAGGGCCCCCATCCCAGCTGGGCCACCACACCGCCCCTCCCGGCCCCTGGCCCCTCCATCCGGTCCAAAGCTCTGCCCCGTCTGACACACAACAGGTGATGCTCCCAGCAAGCCAGTGTGTGGGGAAAGGGCCCTGCAGCTAAACACACACACATGCAGGGTTCTGCTTAAGCCAGGGTGCTGTCCGCACGTCCCACGAGGCTGCAAGGCTCCACTCGGAAGACAGAGGACGGGGGCTTCCCTGGTGGCGCAGTGGTTAAGAGTTCACCTGCCAGTGCAGGGAACACAGGTTCGAGCCCCGGTCCGGGAAGATCCAACATGCTGTGGAGCAACTAAGCCCGTGAGCCACAACTACTGAGCCTGCGCTCTAGAACCCGCACGCCAGAACTACTAAGCCCGCAGTGCCACAACTACTGAAGCCCACACTCCTAGAACCCATGCTCTGCAACAAGAGAAGCCACCGCAATGAGAAGCCCACACACCGCAACGAAGAGCAGCCCCCGCTCGCCACAACTAGAGAAAGCCCGCGTGCAGCAACGAAGACCCAACACAGCCAAAAATAAATTAATTAATTAAAAAAAAAAAAAAAGAAGAGGACGGGGTCTGAGGTTTACCTCAAACAAGGATGGTCCCCTCAGAGGCCACCCTGCGGGGACACCTGTTGCCCCGCTCAGCCGTGCCCTGTGTCAGCACAGAGGCCCCAGGGCTGAGCACTGTCTGTCCCTGAACCTGCTACACAGGGGGAGCCCAGAGGCCAAGCTGCTGGCCTGTGCAGCAGGCGTCCAGCCCTCTGGCTGTGCCCCACTCAGAGCCTTTCAGAACTGCCATTGGCTCCCTCTGCTTCTCCAGGTAGAGGCCAAAGGTGAAAGCAGACCTGTTGCTGGCAGATACCCGGGAACGGGGAGACTGGAGACCAGGACCCGCTGCCGCTGGAGCCTAGGTCACCAGCAGCAGGCCCTGCCCCGACAGCCCGGAAGTCCCCGTCGAGCGAAGCCCTGGGGGTCCCGTCCCCCCGCCTGAGCTCAGCGCAGCGTATGGCTCTGCACTCCCCCAGCTACGGCACGTTCTACAAAGACTTCACAGGCCGGCATGCGTTCCCAGAAGGAGCCTGTGCAGCTAAGCCCCACTTAGGATGGCAGCCTCGTGCAGTGGCCTCTGGCTACTACACGACGTGAGACCCGTGCGTGGGATCCGGCCACCAGCCCCCGGGACGACCCTCATCTTCGAGGGCAGCCCTCACTGGAGCACGCCTCCAGCAAACCCCGTCTGTCCCCAGCGCCCTGGGAGGGGAGCAGCTCCAGTTCACAGACTGTGGCCCAGAGGTTAAAGGCAGCCCGATGCCAGGCCACCCCAGCTACAGCGACACACCTGGGAAGCCACGTGTGTCGGGTGGAAGAGGGGGCCGCAGTGCCCCGCCAGTCACAGCACTGAAGCAAGCGTGTTCTGAGCCCCTGCAGCCCCGCACTCAGTGCCAGAGACGCCCAGAGGCGCTTCTACCCGAGACCCCTCCATCCAACTGGCAGCCCAGCGTCTGGGCCTGACTCACTGGGCAGGACGGAGGCAGGCGCCGTGTCCGCCCCAGGAACAGCTGGTGGCCAAGGGGTGGGGACCCCTTGGGGTCCCCCAGCAGGGACCACCAGAGCGGCCACAAGAAAGAGCAGAGTCCAGGGCCACACCCCCTCAGCCTCAGAGGAGCCCTCGGAACCCGTGCTGTGACGCCCGCAGGGACAAGCCCAGGTCACAAGTAAGGTGAACGGGCTGAGAAGGCAGCGGAGGGGCTGCAGGTCCCAGTGACACGACGGTGGGGAGGGGAGGGGGTACAGGAGGCAGGCACCGCGGGGGCTGGGCCGGGGTCCCTACCAGCGTGGCGGGGATCCCGGGGTAGAGACGCAGCAGGCCCACGTCGCGCTCCATGCCGCCGTGCACCACCAGCCGGCCCTGCCCACGGACCTTCCGCACCAGCTCCCGGTTGACTGCGAGGACAGAGGGACCGAATGCACACCTTCCGGCCACCTGCAGGCCACGGCCCCGGCCCAGCCTCCCCGGACCCCCCGGCCTCTGTCTGGTGCCTCCGGAGTCCCGTCCCCTGCCCCCTCTCCCAGCTCGCTCAGGCGAGGGGCGCAGCTCCAGCCTGAGCCAGCCCCCGTGGCGGGCGTGGGGTCCAGGGGGCGAAGAGGACCCTGCAGGGACAGAGGCCTCCAGAGCCCAGCAGGCCACGCCAGTGCAGGAGAGGGGAAGGGCAGGTGGAGGAAGGGCCTTCCAGGCAGACGGGGCAGAGCTGGGGGGTCACCAGGAACCTGCAATCCTGGGTCCCAGGAGCGGCCAGGGCGGCGTCCTCTGGCCAGCCAGCCTCACGAGCCCCTTACTGGGCACCGCCCTGGCCCACGGCCCAGCAAGTCAGTGAGTGAATGAATGACTGAGCCTTCTGGATCCCTAACCTTTGGGGAAAGGAAACCTCCATCTCATTCACCCCAAAGTCTCAGAGGCCTAACGTGAGCCCAGCCTGCTCTCCACGCCCAGGGCGGCTCCTGAGCCCCGTGGAGCGTGAAGGGGGCAGTTCCGTGGGGCCAGTGCCTGCCGTGCCGAGAACTGCCCAGACGATCAGCCTCTCCATGGGTCTAAAGGCTGCTGCTCTGCAGGGACCAAAGGCCTCCCAGGCCTTCTGCTCCAGCCATGGGCAGGGGGCAGGCGTCTGGGCGGCAGGCCTGGCCTTCGACCCTCAGGAGCCCGGCGCTGAGCCCAGGGTCAGGGTCCCGTTCTCTCGGCCCCTCGCACATGGCAGCCTCGAGCAGGCAGAGGCCCCATTGTCCAGCCCAGGGAAACTGAGGCCCAGGGAGGGAAAGGGCCTTGCCCAAGGCTGCCCAGAGTCAGGTGCGGAGCCCGGAGGGGAATGTGGGCTCCAGGGCCCCCGCCCAGGGCTCCTCACCAGCCCGGTCCCGTGGAGGGGGTGCAAGCCTGCGGGCCTCCTGCTGTTCCCACCAGAGCAGTTCTCATACGATAATAAACTGAGGAACGTTCCAGACACGTGCTGCCCTTTCGCGGGGAGCTGGGAGGGTGGGAGACGCGGGGGCTCTGGGGCATGGGCTTGGGAGGAGGGCAGCCGCAGCATCCGTCAGCAGCGAGAGGCGTCCTTCAATTTCGGGCCCCGGCCCCAGCTGGGCGAGCAGATAAGACGGCGGCGGGTGGGAGCGAGGCCACCAGCCAGGAGTTATGGCTGCAGAGGGGGGTTTACGGAGACAGAGCAGGCCCACGCCGCCCCGCCCAGCCAGCCCATCCCCCTCAGAGTCCATGGGACCCCAAGTCCTTCCACCTGGGCCTACTGGACACCAGGGGACCGCTGTCCCCATGCGCAGAGGGGCCGAGAGGAGGGAAGGTGGTGTGAGGACCACCGTCCCTGCTCGGCCCTAACACTGCCACCGCAGGGCCACACAGCAGAGCCCACGTGCACAGGGGACACTGGGTTCCACGTCCCCTTCAGCTGCTGGGACCCCGCTGGCCCGAGCCTGTCGGCCTGACTCCCCCTCCCTGGGGCCACGGCTTCTGCACAGCGAGAACCTGGGGCTCCTGGAGGCCCGGTGTGACCGCACGTGCCTCACCCACTCAGGGAAGGGCAGTGCCAGCACCCACCCCCCACCCCCCACCGTGCACCCCTCCTTGCCCGGCACAGCTCCCCCACCGAGCCCCGAGCCCCTCGTCAGTGACAGCCTCACAGAGGGGAGGGAAAACGCAACAAAAAGCAGTGAGAGGGCGCCGGCCGCCCCAGTGCTGGTAGCAGCCCCCAGCCCCCGCCTCCCCAGGGGCCCCGCCGGGCACACGCCTGGCAGAGGCTGGTGTTTCTCAGCACCTGGTGCCGGGACCAGCCCGGGACCCTCACACACCACACGGGCACCCTGGCTGGGGGGACACAATCCTCCTGGGATCATGGGCTTGGGGGTCCAAGGGCGGCCTCTCCTCTCGGGGCCAGCCTCAGCCCCGCGCCCGGCCAGCCGTCCAGCCCAGCCCGCACCAGTGTGCCCTGCACCTCAAGGCCGGCGCGGGCTTGGCGTGGCACAGGTAGGGGCCTGGGGATCCAGGGTGAACTCCGCACCTGCCAGTGGGCTGTGTCCTGGGAGCTCCCTCTGAGCCCCAGAGAAGGTGTGACTCAGCCCCCACGGGGGAGGGAGGCCTGCACAGCGGCCGCCCCCTCCTTCCCGCCCACTCCTCCTTCCTCGGCTGGCTGGCACCGGGGCAGGAGGGGCTGAGCGCCACTGCCCACCACAGCAAGGAAGCGATCCATCTGCCAGTACCAGCACATGGGCCACCTCCTCCAGGAAGCCTTCCTGACTCTGGCCCCGAGAACCCGGGCGTGCTATACACACCTTAGATGCACCAACCTTTCTGGGCCTTACCAACCCCCAGGCTGCTCCAGCAAGCAGGGTGGGTGGGCAGGGGGAGGGAAATGCAGAATGAAGCCCCCAGAATGAAGTCAGGGCTCGGGGCCGCAGTGCCTCCCTGCATGGTCCTTCCCTCCTCCTGCTGTAGCCCCACAACCACCTGGCAGAGGTCCTGCCCGCCACCACGCCTGGATGCCCACGTCTCGAAGGCACAGGAGGAGACACGGTGGGGGGGGCAAGGGGGCAACATGTAGACGGCAGGGACCAGGCGGACAGCAAGGCCACCGGAGCGAAGCCGTCACGCCGCCTCGCGGAGGGGCTGGCCATGCCCACGGCCGGAGGGGGGGCGGGGGACCCCGGAGACACCCAGGAGAGCGGACATCCTGGGTGGAGAGAGTCTCCACGGCCATGAGGGCGGCTGAGTCGGGTGAGGCCTGAGCACCAACCCCGCGGCGCTCGCCGAGGACTCGGCTGGAGACGGCTCCTCACCAGGGCCGGCGTCGGGGGTCCCCTGGGGGGAGGGCTCAGGGTCCACCACCCACGGGAGGCGTCGGGCAACCCCAGGACGGGGGCTGGGCGGCCTGAAACACCCCTGAAAGTCCCCAGGACGAGGTCGCACTACCAGAACCACGTCCCCGGGAGGCCGAGGCGAGTGGCAGAGCCACTGACCGTCACTGAGGGACTCCTGGGCCTGAGGCCACGTGGCCGAGGGAAGGCACACGAGGCTGATCGCCCAAACTTGGCCCCTCCCGGGATGGCCCCCCGGCTCCGAGCAGGGGTTACCTGCTGGGGCCTCCCCACTCTGAGCAGCGCCCCCCGGCCCCCGGCTTCTCCGCAGCCCAGGGCAGAACCCCGAGCCGTGCACTCCCACCCAGGAGGCCCCGCACAGTCCCCGCAGCAGCTCCCTGCACGCTGTGACACTACGTGACCCCTGCTCACTTACTTGTGACATCAGCGCCCACGGTGGCCAGAGGGGGCAGGTTGGGGGAGCAGAAGGCCGCAAACCTGCGCGTGTCCACCTTGGTCACTCGGTTGCCCCGAAACAGTTGGTTCTGGAAGAACAGGCAGACCTGTGGGGGGCGGGGAGCAGCTCAGCGCCGGGGAGCCCCCACCCTGCTCAGGAGCTGTTCCCGTGGGGCGGGCTGGGCACCTCGGCAGTGAGACAGGCCCTGATGGCGTTCCATGAAGCCCCTCCCCAGGGCGGGCGACCCCCTCCCAGGGCTCCTCTCCCCGTCCCCTGAGATGTGAGGGGGGATCTTGTAAATGCCTCCCTGTGTCACCACGTGACCAGGAAAGATGAAGAGGAAAAAGAGCCCGTTCCAAAACCAGTACGACCTACTGATGGGAACGTGCACACATACATATGCACGTGGTATAAACAAGTATACACCATATCATAGGCATGAGACAAATATACGTAAACCACACATATATGCACATGACCCGGAGAAATCCACCACACTGTCAGCAGCAGATGTCTCGGGGGGTGAGAGGCAGCGACAGTTTCCTGCCGCCTTCTCTATTTTCCCATTTTCTCTACGGTGTACTTCACGTTCAAGGGGAGAGACAGATCTTTAAACCCTTCCAGACACGCCCCCGTGTGTCCCCCTGAGCACCACACCCCGAGTCCCGGGCCTGGGTTCCCAGGAGCCGCAGGAAGGAGGCAGGAGGAGGTACCTCGGGGATCACGTACTGGCCAGCCAGCAGCAGGGCACCCAGCAGGTTCTCACGGCCATCGTTCCACAGGGCGTGGATGGGCACCTGGAGGAGAGGCCACGGAGAGGAGAGGGGCTGAGGCGCTGGCAGCGTAGGAGGGAGCCAGTGCGGAGCCCGGGCAGGGGTCCAGGAGAGGGGGCATGCAGGCTCGGGTCGGTGGGGACCGCTGCTCAGGGAGCTGCACCTGCTGGCCATGCCAGTCTGGCCCGCACCCCAGCGCCCTCTGCTCCCCGCAGGCCCCAGTGCCCGCTGCCGGAGGCCGGCCAGATGGGCTCCTGCCCAGGGACCCGCCACTGCCCAGCCCAGCTCCCTGGCCCCGGGGCACAGAGGCCCTGCTCCCTCACTGCCCCGGCCAGTTCTGGACCGGGTGGCCAAGGGCTGACCGTGGGTGGACGCGATGGCCAGAAGCCTCACGCAGGACCTCCGAGCACCAGGTCCCAGGCCTGCTCCCGCGTCTACGTGAGGGCCAGTGCCCCCGGGGCTGACTCTGACCCGTACCCAGATCCCCACCACTCCTGCCCAGGAAGGCAACAAAGGGGTGTGCAGACGGGCCGGCTGGGCAGGGGTGGGCCCAGGGCCTCCAGAGGACGAGCCCTGGCCTGGGGCCACAGTCCTGGGTCCTCAGAAGGGGTGTGGCAGGGGGCCAGCAGCCCCGCGCCTGGAGCCTCAGTCTCCCCTGCGTTATAACAGGGACGCTTCGTCAGGCCCGGCGCGGGGGTTAGAAGAGCACGAGCGCGATCCTTCCCCGGGGCCGGCAGTGCTCAAAACCCTCCCTTCATCCCTTGGGAGAGGCCTGATGGCGACCTACACCCAGGGGCTCAGGAGGGTCTGGGAAGGGCCAGGGTCAGCCTGCACCCCATCCCTCCACTCGAGCTCCGAGTGGGACGTGCTCGGCAGCAATGGGGTGTCTGCAGTGAGGCCCTGGGCCTCCCCTGAGTGGGGCCGCCCCACTGTGACACCCGCGGGGACCATGGACAGAGCAGGGCAGGCAGCCAGGTCAGCACGTGGCAACGGGGTTTCCCGACCTCTGACCCCGGGGAAGGCTCTCCAGGGCCTTGGGGAGGGCTGGCCCCGTGGCGCCACCGCAGGCAGCCTCTGACGGGGGTCCAGGCTTCCCCCACCACCCCCCTTCAAATCCAGCAGTTTTCTAGAATATTCCACCTGTTGGTTTTGGGGGTTGTGCTGGGTCAGGGTGAGAGAGGAGGGGGTAGCATGCGCCCAGGTGCCCAGGGATGGCATCGGTGGGAACCACAGTGGGAAGAGGATGACAGTGACAGAAGGAGGGCAGCTGGACAAGGCGGGCAGCAGGCTGTGGACCCACCCACAGGGTGGCAGGGCTGGCACCAGGCAGGACCAGGGCACTGACCAGCGCTGGCCGGCTCAGGCAGAGCAGGAACCAGCTCGGGGAGCTGCCGGACCGAGCAAGGAGCCCGGGGACCCACCTGGGCCCCCAGCAGCGCTGAACTGCCCTGTGGCCTCAGGAAGGCCCGGACCTGGTGCCCACTGGGCAGCCCGGGTTCTTACCTGGGCACCAGTGAGGATGACGGTTTTCTGCAGGTTTTCCAGCATGAAGGAGAGCACGGAGGCGGCGAAGGCCATGGTGTCGGTGCCATGGATGACCACAAAGCCATGGTACTGCCCGTAGTGTCTCTGCAGGAGGGGCGGCGAGCTCAGGCAGGCCTGGCCTTCGGGGCCACCAGGAAAAGGAAGGTAAGGGCCCCACATACAGCTGGAGGGACCCGGGGAGGTGCCAGTGGGACCCGGGTCACCGCTGGCCGGGGAAGCGCGCTGGAAATGGAGCTTCTGCCTGGAGTCCCGGCGCCCGTGCTCTCCTCGCGCCCAGAACAGCCTCCTCCCGTCCCCTCGGGCCTCCCCGTGACACCCCTAACCCACGAGAGAACTCAGGTCGGGGTCTCTGAACACTCTTATCTGAGGATGGGAAGGTCTGCCCCGTGCAGTGCCCAGTCTGGGCTCCCGAGCACACTGGTCAGCTCGGTGCTCCTGGAGGGCCCCTTGCACACTGGTCAGCTCGGTGCCATGGAGGGCCCCTTGCTCAGTGACCACTGCCCCTGGGGCAGCAGGGGCTGAGGGGTGAGCAAGCCCGCCAGCCTCTCGGTCCAGTGGGAGGGCCAGGCGCGGACACAAGGCACAGCCAGTGCTGGGAGCCGGCTGTGATGTGGGAGGTGGAAAGGATGCCCGCAGGCAGACATGGGGAAGGTGCCTCCAGGCACACAGGCCACCTCTGCAGGGACGCAGCCCCGGCCACCACCTCCTAGCGGGCAGCCAAGTCTGGGCCTCAGTGGGCAGCTGGCCTGGGTTGTGGTTGCGAGGGGCACAGTCCCGGGAGACAAGGGGACCTCAGGGGACCATCTCTCGCGGCCCATTGAAAGACCAAGCCAGGCTGGGCCCGTAGCTGCAGGGGAGCCGAGCCACGTGGCGGGCTGGGGCGCCCTCTGCTGGCCACACAGTGAATCTGCGCATGGCTGGCCTCTGCGGCCAGGACAGCGGCCCTAGGCGTTCAGAGAAGCGGTCGGGCCCCAACTGTAGGATGCTGCTGGCCACAGAGCAGGGAGACTGCCCCAGAGCACGGCTACGGACATTCAGAGACACAAGGGCCGGGCCCAGGGCCGCACGCGGTCCCAGGCGCTCACCGTGAGAGGGGTGAGGCCCCGGAAGCCGTTCTGCCCCAGCAGAACGAGACAAGTGTGGAACTGGGGCCAGCGTCCTGCTGCCAGGAAGGGGCAGGCTGTGCGACAAGCCTCTCTGTGGGGAGCGGGCTTTCTTAAGGGAGGAAGGTGAGAAATGGGGTCCCTCGATGCCCACCCTCACGGGTGCAGGTAAAAGGGCCTTGGGAGCCTTGCAGCTGAGGTGCGACCCACTTGGCTCCTGGCCCCAGCCCCGCCCACACTCCCCCGTCACCTCACCTCAATGGTCTGGGCGATCTGAACCCACTCAGTGATGGTCATGTCACTGGAGTCGAAGAGAGGCTGGCACTCCAGCACCGTGTACATGACCCTCTGCTCGGGGCAGGCGGGGCTGGCAGGCCTGCAGGAGGTGGACAGCAGGCTCGCACTCTGCGCCCGCCTGCCTGCTCGCTCGGCGGCCCCGGTCCCTTCTGCCCAGCCAGGCCCCCGCACCCAGGGCCGTGGCCGTGGGCTCTGCATCCCCACCGGCTCCCTTCCACTCGAGGCCCCAGGAGCAAGGACCGTGGTCCCGGGAGGGGCCAAGGACAGGCCAGGCCAGGTTGCTCCAGAGCAGTGTCCCCTCCCCTCGGTGAGCCAGGACGACCCTGGGAGGAGGGCTGCTGGCAGGAGGGAGGTCAGCGACCGGGAGGGCAACTCCCCGCTCAGCCGGCCAGCAGCGAAGAGCAGCGGACAGCCTGGGCCACAAGCTGGGAAACAGAGGGACCGTCACAAGGCAGGGCACCTGGGCCAGCCCTTGCCTCTCCTATGGGCTTCAGTCCCCATGGGGCTCACTTGAAAGGGGGCTGTAGTCAGTTCTAGAGCCATCGAAATGGGAGCCCGTGGGGACAGCATCCTCTAGCAGCTCGCCATGGACACACTGAGAAGCCACAGCCTGGCAGGCGCCAGTCTCAGGATGCCCCCCACCCCATGACAGCTGGCCATCGTCCCTGCCCGGGACCCCCAAGGAGCCGACACTCACGGCAGCACTAAGGTGTCCTCGGGGAGGCCACAGGCCTGGGCATGTCCCTCATCGTGGAACATGGGCAGTGTCCTCAGAACGGCGGCCAGGCCCTTGCCAGGGACGAGCACTGCAGGCGGGGTGGGGCAGGGAGGCGGAGTCAGAGGCTGGTAGCCACCACCAGCACCGCCCCCTCCACACACACCCTCCACCGCCGGCCCCTCCCTCCTCACTGGGGGCCGGGCCCCAGCAGGGGTGGGGGGCTGGGAGCTGGCTGGGTGAGCTCTGGCCCTCAGGGAAGTCAGAGGCTGGGCAGATGGGCCTGCAGCTGCCCCGGGCCCTGGCAAGGATGGGCAGCTGCCCCGTGTCGGGACTGCTACTCTCACCCAGACAGCCCCAGGGCTCCGCCACCGAGGCTCAGCGGGCCCTGGCCCTCTCACAACTCGGACATCTGTGCCCACTCTTCTTCCCCCACTTCCCAGAACGTCCACACCGCTCTGCCCGTGGACACGCTGTTGGCTCTGCCTGGAAGTCCTCTATTCCTTTCCGCTTCTCACCCAGCAGGTGCTTCATCCCAGCTCAGGATACCACTTTCAGGAAGCCCTCCTTGATGTCCAGGTGCTGGTGCCATTCCCACACGCTCCCTGTTACCGTTTCTCCCTACGTGGACTGTGTGTGACACCTTCAGGGTCCAGCCCAGGCCCTCTGCCTGCAACCTCCATGTCCAGAAACATGCATCAAAGGAGGCACTGGGCAGAAATGGTGTGTGTTCTAAGAAAACCCTGAAAAGTCACAAGTGTTTCCTGGAAACAAACAACTCCTCAGCAAAGGCTCCCAGAAGAATCTTTGCACTGGGGCCCTGGCTTTTTGCCCCACCCTGCTCCCTGCAAGCTCCGTGACCTTGGTCAAGTTGGCTAAACTTCTCTGGGCATATGCACCCCTCACTGAGGTTCTGTTGGGCGTCTCCCACGCGCCTGGCTATGTCGAACACCTGGACACAGAGGTGAGAACAGCAGGGCCCCCCCTCGAGAAGCACCCTTGGCTGAAACATGTAAGACCTTCAGGACCAGGGTCAGTGGTCACCCTGGGCGACGACATTGCTCCCAGCCTTCACCCTTTGCCCGGTGTATCAGTCTCCTGCTGCCGCGTAATAAACTGCCCCAAGTAAATCCCAGGCCCAGCTCTTGCCAACCCCAGTAAACACAGTTGCGTTGGCCCAAGGATGTCGTGGTGCCATCTCCCCAGCCAGAGAAGGAGACCCAAGGGGGAGCACCTTGAACAGCCCCCCAACCCAGGAAGTGCCCTTTAGGGGCTCCACACGCTTTGCTGCAGGAGTGACGGGGCTCAGTAGACAGAGGGGACATCGTGTGTGACTGCCAGCCCGGCCACCCTCCCGAGACGCCTGAAGTGTGACCAGGACACACACCTGCCTCCACAAAGGTCTGGACTCGCCAGCCCTGACGGCAAGGAGGCCTGAACTCCGGACCCTGGGCATTGAGGGAGGCTCAGAGCCACCCACCCTTCTGCATCAGGCCCCCAAAGGTGTCCCCTCCTGACCCCCGGGACCTGAAATGCAAAGTTTTTGAGGCCGTGATTGAGTTAGGGTCCTGAGATGATGAGATGATGCTGGCTTACGCGGGTGGGTCCTGAGTGCCACCACTCACATCCTTGTAAGACAGAGACGGAAGAGAGCTGACACCAGAGAAGGCCGTGTAAGGACAGAGCAGAGACACGAACACACCGGCCGGCAGTGATGGGGCATCTCCCGAGAGATGCTCCTGCTGCTCTAGGCCCCCGTTGGCGGTCATGGGTCAGGGCAGCCGCAGGAAGCCCGCACGCCACTCTTCACACTAGCTGCGCTCCCAGTGGGTGTTACTGGGGTGTCCATGTAAACCTGGGGATCTGCTGACGGGGCAGGTGATGTGCACGGTCGCCTCCAGAGCGAGGCTATTGCTAGTGGACAGTGGGACACTGGCTTCCGGGGACACCCCACGCCTCGGGGCGGCAGGAAGGTGCAGGGCCAGCGAGCCCCACGCGGCCCAGACCCTGGTGTCCCCGCCTGGGGAGCGTGTGGGTGGACAGGCAAAACCAGCCGAAGAGAAGGCTAAATTCTCCTCTGTTCTATTCGCTCTGTGCAGAATTCTGCCGACACATCATTACACCAAGCAGCCAGAAGTGTGGGGAGAACAGCCTGGAGGGAGGGTCAGGAAGTCAACGAACAAAAAATATGTTTCTGGGATTTGTAATGTTCTTGGCTTTTCAGAACTAGCAGTTTGTTGTGATTTCCTTCGTCATTCTAAATAAACACCTGTCCCCCCCAAAACAAACAAAAACAAGGGGACTTCCCTGGCAATCCAGTGGTTAAGACGTCCACCGAAGGGGGCATGGGTTCGAGCCCTGGTCGGGGAACTAAGATCCCACGTGCTGCGCGGTGCAGCTAAAAAAACTAACAACAACGAAACAGACAAACAAACAAACAAACACCTCCTTTTTCATCTAATTCTGATTTTGTATGTCTCTTTCTTAGCACGGGCCCCCAAGCCTCAGGCTCTACAGAAGCAGAAGCCGCCCTGCCCGGGCTTTGTCCCCAGGCCGTGCAGGCAGGGAGCTGTCCCTGGCAGCGGCTCCACGAGACCCACTCATCTGTAAGGGCCGTCCCAGGACAGTGAACTTGTGAACGTGTGGCAACTCGCTCAGGAAGGGGGTCTAGGCCAAGGGCGCAAGAAGCCATGGACGTCACCCCTCCGGATGAGGCTTGGCTGCCAGGCCCTCTGGTGGCCTCCTGGGATGTCCTGGCACCTTCAGCCGCCAGGCTCCGAGGCTCTACTCACCCTGCTACGCCCGCCAGGAGCCAGGCCCACCGGGACGCTCAGGGCGTCAGGGCTCCTCGGCCGCGATGTGGCTCGGCCTTGGGCTTGGGGTTACCTGCTGATATGGGATTCACGATGTCCCTTGTGACATCTTCCCCAAACTCAGAGAGGGGGTGGGCGGCGGGCGTCCCTAGCTGCCACGGCCTCTGCCCTCCCGTCACCATCCTGACCTTTGGCAGAGTTCACGTGTGGGGCGCCGAGTGCCCTGCAGGCCACTGTTTACCAGCAGGCGCAGAAGGGCTCCCAACAGCGACAATCTAAACAGCTTTGCTGTGGCCGCCCCTCACCCCCCCTCGTGGGCCGGAGCCCACATCAGCAGTGCCAGGCGAGTTAATCATTGATGCCCTCCGCCCTCCGGATCAGAATGCCCCGGGCAGGAAGGGCCTGGAGTGTCTGCGTCCCCCCAGCCCCCAGCTGGGCTCAGAGAGGGCAGAGGCCGGCAGAGCACGGCGGCCCACCGGGCCCAGGCCTGGCTCCTCCATCCATCTGGCTCCGTCCCCAGCCTGGGGTGCTGTCCTGAGGTCTCGTGGATGACTCCTGCCTGTCTGTCCTGTCCCACCACACCCCGTCTTTCTAGAGTCAGTCTCCAGGTCACCTTCCAGACGTGGGAGTTTACATCCTCTCTGGAAAATGCAGCGCCTGGGAGAGTGAGCCTAAGGGGCCCCGGGGAGGTGGGGGGCTGTGAGGGGACACGACGCAGCGCAGGTGGGATCCAGGTCAGAGTCCACCTTGTCCCTGCAGCCTGGACCCTGGAGAACAATGAGTGAGCTCAATGGAATCCCAGCAATCACAGTTGGCCAGGTGCCAAGCCTGGAGGGGCAGCGACAGGGGTGGGCCAGGGCCCCAGACAGTCCAGGGATGCAGACAGGGCCAGCCACTCCCCGCTCTCTGCCCCAGCCCTGGGGCAGCACAGGGCAGACTCCCCAGCAGCCCGGGGGGAGCAACTGGGGGGGAAGGGTGTGAGGGGGTGTGGAAACCATGCTCTCCATCCCTGAGCGCCTCCAGGACAGGGCTCTTTGGGGGTCTGAGTCCTGGGGCCCAGCACGGAGTGGGCCTCAAGAGACGTCTGCGAATTGGCAGGCGGCGTCGGGGGGTGGCACGAACAGGCCCAGAGGACCCAGCAGCAGTTGCTGGAGCGAGAAAGTGCTAGTGGCATCTGGATAGCTGCTTCAGTGGAAACGGTGGCCAGGAGGGGGGTGCTGGGGAAGTGGCCCCAGGACCAAGAGCAAAGGCGACCGTCCTGTTAGCACGGGGCAGCTCTGGCAAGTCCCCCGCTGTGGAGCTGGCAGAGGATCCGAGTAGGGGGACACTCCAGGGCCAGGTGTGGGGTTGCCCCAGGTGTGAGGACAGCCCGGACAGGCACCTGGGGCCAGGGAGGGAGCCCGGGGGGGCCTGTGTGGAGGGCACAGACAGTGTCCGCTCTCCCGGGAGCGCTGGAACATTCTGGAGGTGTGTGCAGTCCTCTTCCCACCCCTGCGGGGCCCAGGCTCCCCAAACCCGGTCCCTGCCCGAAGGTGCTCTGCCCGGCCTGGGGGCACCCCCTGCCCCAGTGGCCCGCAGAGCTCAGCGCCCGGCCCAGCAGTCACTGCCTCGAGGACCCACTCAGGCCAATGTCACAGGGGCAGAGAAACGAAACGCCCAACCTGCCCGGACTGCTCGTGCACGTGAACACTTCCCAAAGGTGTCTGGTGCCCGCTGCCCGGCCGAGCCCGGGCCGGGAACAGCGGGGAACGGCTGGGGTCGCCTTGCAGCCGCTCGGTGGTCCCCAGTGAGGGGCCTCGGCAGACTCTGAACACCTGCCCACCGGCTTGTCTGTGCGGGGAAGGGCGCTCAGACAGACGCCACGGTGGTCGAGGCTCGGCCCCGGGAGGAGCCGACGACAGCGCGGGGGAGAGGCTGTGCCCCCGGGCGGGCTGACCGCCCACCGGGAGCGGCGGGGTCAGGTGCGCGGCCCTGCGGGGCCTGGAGACCCCCGACAGGCCAAAGGGCGAGCGGACGACCCCCACCCCACCCCCGGTGCCCGGGCGCCGGCACCCACTCACCGCCGCGCTCGCTCCGCATGCCGATGGTGCCTCCGGTGTAGATGGCCAGGAGCCGCCGCTCGGGCCCCGCCGCGCGCGCCATGCCCGTGAGCCAGGGGACCGGGGACCGGGGGGACTGACGGCAGGCGGCGGGGCGCGCAGAGGGCTGCCGGGGGGAGGGGCGGAGCCTGCCGGGGGCGGGGCGGGGGAGGGAGGGACCTGCGGGGGGTGTGGAGGGACCTGCCTGGGGGCGGATACTTGCCGGAGGGTCGGGGCCTGTCCCGGGATGGGGGGAGGGGAGGGGGAGGGGCGGGGCGGGGCGGGTCCGGTCCCGGGTGGACGGATAGGGGACAGGTCCCGAGCGATCCCAGGCGATCCGACTTCAGTGCAGCGGGCCGGGGCGTTTTGAGTAGCTGTGACTTGTGGCTCAAAGGCCAGGTGCCTCACGGACAGTGGTGCCAGAGGACCCCCAATGCGGAGCGGGGTCGCCCTCCCCTCCCAGGCAGTCCCCCCAGGCCCTGGCGCTCCAGCAGATCCAGCACTGTTGACCATGCCCTCGGTGTCCAGTGCCTGGGATGGCGGGGGCAGGCAGAGACCCCAGCCGGCCCACTCACACCGTCCAGAAGGGCCCGAGGGGACCCCCTCCAGGGCTAGATAGAGCCCACCACCTTCAGTCCCAGGAGAGCCTACGGAGGGAAGGGAAGGGGGATGCAGGGTAGCGGGAGGAACAAGCCGCAGGCTTCATCTCAGATGCATTGAGTGGGACCACGACGTGGTTTGCCAGAAAACTGATTCCTCTCCAGAGAGAGCCCTTCCCGTACTTGGTTTTGATTCCATGGAAGTGATGAAATAAAATTCCTATCTTCTGGCAAGACAAGAGTAAAAGTAATTCTGGCCTCAAGGGAACAAAATCTTCCTAGGAGGAACTGGCTTTTCTCCTATGCCTTTCAGATGTCAATGTTCTACCTGGTCCCCTCTGGGAACTTTAATGCCGGCCGTCTTTTAAAAATGCAAATTTCAGGACGGTAACTCTTAACCTAAGAAAAAACAAAAGGGAGGGGAGGGATAGGTAATTTGGAACTTGACTTGTCAAGGACAGATACAAATGTCTTCTCCCTGTATATTAGTAAAAAGGGTTTAGCCATCCAAACAGGTGACCTTGATCTGTTCCATCCGCCAGAAACCCAGTTTGAAGCCAACCCCTTTTGTAACTGATGAGATTTTTTGCGGGGGTAACTTTACCTTTTATTATTATTTTTTTTACTGCAGTATAGTTGATGTAGACATTATATGTTATAGGTGTACAATATAGCGATTCACAGTTTTTAAAAGTTATGCTCTATTTATAGTTACGTGAAACAAAATTCAGATTTTATGGCGAGACAAGAAAAATGTGAACATAAAAACGCTTCTCTGCCCTTTGGCCTCCTCGCTTCCCGCACCGTGCGTTGTGTGTCTGCGTTAGGCGTCGACCAGACCTCCCCCTCCCCCATCAGCAGGAATACCTGCTCAACCGTGAAGAGGAACTTTCTCCTAGCGTGGATAAGACAACTCCTCCAATGGTCACATTCCTTCTTGAGCTTGTAAGGGGTCACATGACTCACCAGGATGACGCTTAGATCTGGATTATGTAAACTGTCAATAATACGTCATCTGACGTACAGCCTTCTGTCTCAACAAATTATAGAACTGTGCCTTGACTTCTAATGGGCAGAACAGTTCTCAGAGCTTTCTGAGATGCTCTTCTCAGGTTAGAGTCCTCAAATTTGGCTCAAATAAAATTTTCCGTTTCTTTCTTAGATCGACCGATTGCTTTTCCATTGACAGTTATTATAAAATATTGGCTATATTCCCTGTGTTGTATGTAACTGATGGATTTTGTACTCTTGTACCTGACTCATGGTTGAAATTTTGGAATGGGAACTATGGGGTCTCTGTGTCTGTGTGTTGCATCTATATATATGTGTGTGTTGTAGATGTGTGTTGTCGCCAGATTTAACTAGTAAAAGAGCTCTATTTAACTGGCTTAAAGGGAATTAAGCAGGTCTATAAACAAAGACCAACGCAGCCAAAAATAAATAAATTTTTTTTAAAAATTTAGTTCTTTTAAAAACAAAAATCTTATTCCTGTTGCAAAATTTGTCAGCAAGAAAAATAACATGATATGATGAAACTTTTAAGTAAATTAAATGTAAATAAGAGTTTCTAGGTGAATTCTTTAGGAAAAAGTATGTTTTAGGACTGTCTACTTAAAAATAGTTTCTCCAGGTTTTTGGTAACTTGAAACTGCTAAATTAAGTTAAATGATGGGAATTCATTGAATATCCATATCATTTCCAAATAAGATACTGAAACATTCATTGCTAAACGAGTCTAAGTTTACCTACTTTTGTCTTTTTTTTTTAATTTATTTATTTTATTTTTGGCTGCATTAAGTCTTCATTGCTGCACGCGGGCTTTCTCTAGTTGTGGCAAGCAGGGGCTACTCTTCATTGCGGTGGGTGGGCTTCTCATTGCAGTGGCTTCTCTTGTTGCGGAGCACGGGCTCTAGGCGCACGGGCTTAAGTAGCTGTGGCACACAGGCTCAGTAGTTGTGGCTCGTGGGCTCTAGAGCACAGGCTCAGTAGTGTGGCGCATGGGCTTAGTTGCTCCGTGGCATGTGGGATCTTTCCAGACCAGGGCGCAAACCCGTGTCCCCTGCTCCGTGGCATGTGGGATCTTTCCAGACCAGGGAGCGAACCCGTGTCCCCTGCATTGGCAGGTGGATTCTTTACACTTGCGCCACCAGGGAAGCCCTTACTTTAGTCTTCTTATTAGAGAAAAACTAAAGATGTTTTTTTCACTGGACAGGTCTTGTATCCCACTGAGGAAAGAAATTAGTTTCTAGACTATGTTCTTAAATTTGCCAATCAGGAAATGCTGGTATGATAAATAGTTCATAATTAACTTCTTCTTGGTTTTCACTAAGGTTTTTTAAGGTTTTAAAACTAAGGTTAAAAATTGTAATTAAAATATATAATTAAAAATTAATAAGGAAAACACTACTGTATGCAAGGAAAAAAGAAGGTAAAAGAAATGGAAATGTGTTTTTGTAAGGGAAAAGAAAGTAATTTTGTCCTAAAGCTGGCTATTTCTAAATAGTATAGAAAATAAAGCACAAATTAATATGGATATAGAAAGTTGTAGAAGGTTTGCGGGGGCGCGGGAAGATCTTTAGAAGGGAATTCTAGGGACTTCCTTGGTGGTCCAGTGGTTAAGAATCCACCTTCCAATGCAGGGGACGCAGGTTCGATCCCTGGTCAGGGAAATAAGATCCCACATGCCGCAGAGCAACTAAGCCCGTGCGCTCTGGAGCCCCCGCACCACGACTAGAGAGGAGCCCACGCACTGCAGCAAAGAACCCGCGCACCGCAACAAAAGATCCTGCATGCCACAACAAAGATCCTGTGTGCCGCAACTAAGACCAGATGCAGCCAAATAATTAATTAATTTTTTAAAATAAAAAAAATAAAGGAATTCTACGGTGGTCAGGACTAAGATTTAGATTGAATTTGAGTAAATGAATTTTGTTATTAAAAATAACCTGGTAGGGGCTTCCCTGGTGGCACAGTGGCTGAGAGTCCGCCTGCCGATGCAGGGGACGCGGGTTCGTGCTCCGGTCCGGGAAGATCCCACATGCTGTGGAGCGGCTGGGCCCGTGAGCCATGGCCCCTGAGCCTGTGCGTCCAGAGCCTGTGCTCTGCAACGGGAGAGACCACAGCAGTGAGAGGCCCGCGTACCGCAAAAAAAAAAAAAAAAAAAAAAAAGCTGGTGGGAATTCCCTGGCAGTTCAGTGGTTAGGACTCGGCACTCTCACTGCTGGGGCCGCGGGTTCAATCCCCGGTTGGGGAACTAAGACCCCGCAAGCTGTGCGAGAAAAAGAAAAAAAAAAGACTGGCGCAAAAATGGAGTATGATTTTCTCTTTGTTAAGAGAACAAAGTTTTCTTAGAATATCAATCTGCTTTTGATAACAGACTGTAAGGTTCCTTTACCTTTTAATTAATCTATTGTAACTTTATGTATGTGCCTTTGAAATCTTTTATTGTCACTTGGTTAAGTCAATAAGTGTTGTTTCACAGAGACCTATGATCCTATTTGACAAAGGGTTTTTAAAGCCTTTTTGATATTTTTGACAAAGATCAAATTCTAATTGAAGTTTGTCTGACCTCTGACTAACTTTGAGGTTTCCCGAAGGCCCCCAGAACACCTCAAGAGAATTGTTTGCTCTTCTTATCAAAGAAGCATATTAACCTAATTAGGCTTATTTGGTTGTTAAATTACAAGGGAAGCATCATCAAATGAGTGATAAACCTTCTTAGGTTATATTGTATGGGTAAATTTTATTAAAATAGATAGTCTAGAAATTATACAGGGACGTCCCTGGTGGCGCAGGGGTTAAGAATCTGCCTGCCAATGCAGGGGACACAGGTTCGAGCCCTGGTCTGGGAAGATCCCACATGCCGCAGAGCAACTAATCCCGTGTGCCACAACTACTGAGCCTGTGCTCTAGAGCCCGTGAGCCACAGCTACTGAGCCCACGTGCCACAACTGCTGAAGCCCACACACCTAGACCCTGTGCTCCTATACAAAGACAAGTCAACCCAGTGAGAAGCCCGCACACCACAACGAAGAGTAGCCCCCTCTCGCCGCAACTAGAGAAAGCCCACGTGCAGCAATGAAGACCCAACACAGCCAAAACATAAATAAATAATAAATAAATTTATTTTTAAAAAAAGAAATTATATGGAACTCCTAAAAATCGGGTATATCCTGATAAAACGTTATCACTTATAATTCTTGTTAACATCTTAAAGTGTTGCATGTCACAACAGTAACGAAGTTTGTCAATTGCATTGTAATCAGCTCTTGAACCATGCCTTTTAAAGTCTTTTGCCATTTATAGGTAGTTATTGTTTTACTCAGATGCTTTTGCAAAAATGCTCCATCTTCAAGAAGATTCATATAAAGGACTTTTGGACAAGTACAGGTTTCTGATCACTTTCAGGTCATACTGCTGAGCTGGGTAAGAAATTAAAGAATTCTTTAACCTGGTGACTTCATAAAGCTGTTAAAAGAAGATTAAGGATTAGTCACATAGACTGAGCAACCTGATGAGTATGGTTATAATTTTTTGGGTTTTTGTCTGGAATATTACTGGTTTTTAATCTGTGTTTTCCAGATATAAGGAAACCCTTCCCCTTAAGCTACTTATGGCTTAAATTTGGTAAATTACACCTTTGTAATTAGAACTGAAACACTTATCTTTTCTTTCTACCTGATCCCTCCAGAAACTGGAAACTCTTAAGTTCCCAGCAGCCTTTCCAGGTGAACAAGGAAGGCCACCTCCTGACAGGTGCAAGAATCTCAAGGTACCTGGGGGGCCTCTAGAAGAAAGGGGTCCACCCGAGTCTGTAGACATTACAGGCAGAATCTGACAACAAGACCTTGGCATGACTTTCCTGGCCTTGAGAGGGCTTTTATTTTTATTTATTTATTTTTTTCGGTACGCGAGCCTCTCACTGCTGTGGCCTCTCCGGTTGCGGAGCACAGGCTCCGGACGCGCAGGCTCAGCGGCCATGGCTCACGGGCCCAGCCGCTCCGCGGCATGTGGGATCTTCCCGGACCGGGGCACGAACCCGCGTCCCCTGCATCGGCAGGCGGACTCTCAACCACCGCACCACCAGGGAAGCCCAGAGAGGTCTTTTAAAAGTTCAATTTGAGATTCTTTATAAAAAGTTCCAGCACAGCCGTATTGTAAGAACCCGTATGATCAATTACACTTATGGAAATAATCAGGCCAAGTTTATTGAAACCAGACTTATTTTGCAAATTAATTAGTCTTAATTTGGCTATATCATTGGTAGAAATGAGGGTAACTTTAGAGAGAAAACTATTACATTTCAGTGAACATTAAGTTCTAGTGTTGCTGTCTTTAAGGGTGTTTTTGCTTTTGTTTTGTATTTACCACCTAAGAATCACTTCCCAGATGGCTCCTTGTTGCTATGTTACATTACCGTAAAGTTTAACTGGATTATATTAAAAGGACATTCTAAGTTTGTTTCTGAATCTTATCGCAATAATCTTTGGATGAAGATCGGATGCCCCATGAACTTCGATCAGGAGACTATGCATACTGGAAAAGGCATCAGATAAAGGATTCTTTACAGCCAGGTTGGAAGGGACCTCAGTCCTCCTCTCTTGAATTGACTGCAACTCCTGTTTCTGACACCCTACTTACTAAGACCAGCACTACCAGACCAGGATGAGGAGACAACAAACATCTGACGTAGACGCCTGACCCAAGATGGTATACAAGACCAGGCTTGCATACCAATAACTTTGATAATTGTTCACACTTTTGCTTAGGAACCAAATGTATTTCTCCCTTTGGCTCAAGGTCACCTGTGGGTAGTTCTGGAGACAGTCCCTGCCAATCTGCCTGTAATGTGAGCACCCCGGGTTTGATCGATTTTCCAATGGTATGACCACTTGGTGGCACTATTTGTTCCTTCACTTGGAATAGAATATAACATTAACCACAGAGGCTTTAACAAAATTTACTCGGCAAGCTCTGGCAATAATCAAGCCATTAGCTTGCTTGATTCAGAAGCCTTCATGATGAGAAAATCGGTCCTGCAGAATCGTAGAGCCCTAAATACTCTCTAACTGCTCTCCAAGGGGGAACTTGCGTTATGACACATACTGAATATTGGGTTTTTATACCTGATGAGTCTTCTAACATAAATCATCTTAAGATACGTATGAAGAATCAAACTTCAGCTCTGAAGAATCCTCTTCCCAATTTAGGGGAGATACTAGGAAAATGCTATGGTTTAGCAGGATCTTTGCTTAAACCTTTACTAATGACATTGTTACTGTTATTGTCAATTTTGATTACAGTTTGTATAACATAGATAGTTTTTTGGGACTTCCCTGGTGGTCCAGTAGCTAAGACTCAGGGCTCCCAATGCAAGGGGCCCGGGTTTGATCCCTGGTCAGGGAACTAGATCCCACATGCATGCCACAACTGAGAATTTGCATGCTGCAACTGAGAATTTGCATGCTGCAACTAAGAAGTCTGCATGCCACAACTAAGACCCAGAGCAGGCTAAATAAATAAATATTTTTAAAAAGTAAAGTGATAGTTTCTTGCCTTTCGGTCCGTGTATCACCTACTTCTATTAAGATGATATCTAAACAACTTGAAACTATTGCTCACACCTATAGTTCTCTATAAATTAATGAACATGCACATGCAAGGTAAAATTGGCATAAGTCCTATTGGACAAATTGGAATTCACCATTAGTCCTTGCCAAATATCCTACTAGTGCAACCCCTAAAGGGAAAGAAAGAACTGGGTTTACTAAGACCCAACATTGAGGGACAGGATGGACTCAGGGCAGGTAAGCAGCCACCCTGATATTGAGGGACCAAATATTTGACCACCTAATGCTTTCTATCAAAAGATTAATGATCAAAAGGGGGAAATTGATGAAATAAAATTCATATTTTATGGCAAGACAAGAAAAATTTAAATATAAAAATTTTCTCTGCCTGTTTGGGTTTCCTCCCTCCCCCCGTAGTGTGCATTGTGCATTTGCATTACCCAGGCCTCCTTAGTAGATAACATTCCTTCTTAATCTTGTTAAGGTTGAAATGACCCACCACATTCTTAACTTCTTAGGAGACAAGCTTCCTTCTTAATCCTGTAAGGGGTCATGATGACCCACTACTCACTTGGAACATGCAGATCTGAATTGCGTAAACTGTCAATATGTCCTTTGACGTATAACCCTTTTTCTCAAAATAGCTTACATAAGTGTGCTTTGACCTCTAACAGAACAGTCCTCAGAGCTTTATGAAAGACTGTCTCCCAGGTTATAATCCTCAGGTTGGTTCAAATAAAATTTTCCATCTGTTTCTTAGATTAACTGTTGATTAATGTTTTTCATTGACAGAAGTTAGTTATTTTGATAACTGACAACAATGCAAAAGTAATTCTTGTCTACACACAAGCAAATGAACCTGTCCGGGGAGTGTTTGTGTTAATCGGCTCAGGCTGTTACAACAAAGTACCACAGACTGTGTGGTTTAAACAACAGAAGTTTATTTTCTCACAGCTCTGGAGGCTGGAAGTTCTATGTCAAGCTGAGCAGGGTGGGTTTCTTCTGAGGCCTCTCCTTGGTAAGTGGATGGCTCTCTGCACACACATCTCTTTGTTCTTTGAGTGAACACATTTCCTCTTCTTAAAAGAACACCGGTTAGATTGGATTAGGACCCACCCTAATGGCCACATTTTTTTTTTAGTTTTAACCTAATCATCTCTTTCAAGGTCCTGTCTCCAAATACAGCCCGTCACACTCTGAGCTGCTGAGGAGTCAGGGCTTCACCACGTTAATATAGGGGGAGACACAGTTCAGCCCCTCCACCCAGAAAGCCCAGTTTTGCATCTGTTTGCACATTCACATCACCGTTCCAGCTCTATATGTGTGTCTGTCATTGGGCTTCTCCCTGGAGCGGGTCCTAACACCTGCCTGGGCCCCTGCCTGTGGGGTGAGTAGACTCTTTCATACGTGCTCCTCTGTCTATCTGAGCCACAATTCACCTTGGGAAGCCATTCCTTTACAACGCACTGGTTAACCGTAAGTCCCAGGAAACCAAGTTTGTATGTCGGGCAGGGCTTTTCTGGTGATATCCTAACAGTGGCTTCTTTTCCAGGGTGTGTGACTGAATGTCATTTGCAGACACCGTCCGGCAGCTCAGCTCCTCTGCCAGCCTTCTTCACTATTCTGCTTTGATTGTATTTTTGCTTATGGTTACCTACGTCTAAACGTTCTCTTACTTAACTGTTTACGTGACACGTGTGTGGGTCCCTGCTGTGTGCCAGGAGCTTCTCTAGGCCCTGGGGACTCAGCCCCTGTCCTCCTGGAGCACACCTTCTGGTGGGGAGGAGCAGCAACAGACGACCCTCCCCCAGTGTCGGGCGATGACAAGTGCTGTAAGGAACAACAGGGAGCAGAGTGATAGATGGTCCTGCTTCCAACGGGGTGGCAAGGGACAGTCTCTCTGAAGGGCTGATGTCTGAGCAGAGCCTAAGCAGAGAGCAAGCATGCCAGGCAGAAAGAGGCAGGTGCCAGGGCCCCAGGCAGGCACAAGCCTGAGAGTCTGAACAATGCCCAGGAGGTCAGATGCTGGCTGAGGGGCCATGGAGCCAGGTAAGGACCCTGGGTTTAACCCTAAATGTGACTGTCAGCCCCCAGAGGGCTGGCTGGTTCGACTTAAGCTCTGCTGTGTGGAGAGAGGCAGACAGGAGGGGTCAGGAGAGCCGCTGAGGGCTGTGCAGTCAGGGTCCCGCAGAAGTGTGACAGTGGCTGGGGAGGAAGTGCGAAGTGGTCATCCCGGGCGCATGTTCTGAAGCTTGGGGTGTGAGGCAAAGACAAGACTCAGGGACGACTCGTGCTCACTCTTGCAGCACATACATGAAAACTGAAATGACAGAAGATCAGCGTGGCCTCTGCACGAAGATGACACGCAAAGTCGCAAAGTGTTCCATATATTTAGGGGAATATAGCCAATATTTTGTAATAACTGTAAATGGAAAGTAACCTTTAAAATTGTATAAAAGGGACTTCCCTGGTGGTGCAGTGGTTGGGAGTCCACCTGCCAATGCAGGGGACACGGGTTCGAGCCCTGGTCCAGGGGGATTCCACATGCCGCGGAGTAGCTAGGCCTGTGCACCACAGCTGCTGAGGCCCGCGCCCCTAGAGTCCGTGCTCCGCAACAAGGGAAGCTACCACAGTGAGAGGCCCATGCGCTGCGGCGATGAGTGGCTCCCGCTCGCCGCAGCTGGAGAGGGCTCCTGCACAGCAGTGAAGACCCAACGCAGCCAAAAGTAAATAAATTATTAAAAAATAAAATAAAATTGTATAAAAATAAAAATCAGGGCTTCCCTGGTGGCGCAGTGGTTGAGAGTCCGCCTGCTGATGCAGGGGACACGGGTTCGTGCCCCGGTCCGGGAAGATCCCACATGCCGCGGAGCGGCTGGGCCCGTGAGCCATGGCCGCTGAGCCTGCGTGTCCGGAGCTTGTGCTTGGCAATGGGAGAGGCCACAGCAGTGAGAGGCCCGCGTACTGCAAAAATAAATAAATAAATAAATAAAAATCACTATAAAATTTTTTTAAAAACACACCACTGGACAGTGGATTAATGCAAAAGTGGAAAACAGTGACCCATGGACCAAATCTGACCCACCACTTGGGCCAGTTCCAATAAAGTTGTTTTTTTTTTTAGTAAATTTATTTACTTATTTATTTATTTATTTTTGGCTGCATTGGGTCTTTGTTGCTGCACACAGGCTTTTCTCTAGTTGTGGCGAGCGGGGGCTACTCTTCGTAGCGGTCCGCGGGCTTCTCATTGTGGTGGCTTCTCTTGTCGTGGAGCACAGGCTCTAGGCGCGTGGGCTTCAGTAGTTGTGGCTCATGGGCTCTGTAGTTGTGGCTCGTGGGCTCAAGAGCACAAGCTCAGCAGTTGTGACGCACGGGCTTAGCTGCTCCGCGGCACATAGGATCTTCCCGGACCAGGCCCGAACCTGTGTCCCCTGCATTGGTAGGCGGATTCTCAACCCCTGCGCCACCAGGGGAGTCTCCCAATAAAGTTTTCTGTTCTTTTTTTTAACATTTTTATTGGAGTATAATTGCTTTATAATGGTGTGTTAGTTTCTGCTCTACAACAAAGTGAATGAGTTATACATATACATATATCCCCATCCCCAATAAAGTTTTATTGGAACACTAAAAATAAAAACAGGGACAACTCAAGTTTGGACCAGAGCAGCACCTTTGATGGAGATGTTCTTTCCCAAGTCCAGAAAGCCTGGGGCAGGAACTGGGGCCATGCTGGGTGCCTTATGTTTGAGATGCCACCTGGAGAGCCCAGAGGAAACAACAGCTGTATGCTCTAGAGTCAAGAGCACAGAGATGACATTTAAAGTCATGGCAACAAGGTGTCTTGGAGTGGAAGCAGGGAGACCGAGGCCCAGCCTGAGCCTGGCATTGCAGCTGTGAAGCCAGGAAAAGGGGAGAAGCCAGGAGAGTCAGGGGTGAAGGTGGGGTCCACATGCCAACACCAGGGCTTGAGTGTGTGTGTGTGGATGGGTGGGTGGGGTGCCCAGACCCTAAGGAAGATGAAGGCCCTGGGCAACCTGACCCCCCGTTGTGGAGCAGAGGGGACAAACGACCCCTGGAGGGCTGCTTCAGTGCCCATCGTGCCCCTGCCGGAGGATCTGGCTCCTCCCACAGGGATTGGTCTTCCCAACTCAGTGGTTGGGGGTGATGACATGTGCAGCCCTCTCCCTGGGGCGGGAGCTGTCCCCAATCCTCTCTCTCCCCCTGGGGGCAGGGAACTGTCCCAGACCCTCTCCCTGGAGTGAAGAGCTGTTCCAGGATCCCCCAAGGCTCCTCCACTGGTCAAGCCTTGCCAGTGGTGCCCAGACTGGGAGGTGGGTTTGGAGGACCTGGGCAGGGCCATCAGTTCTCATCAAGGTCACCCCAACCCCTGCCTTTATCTGTTTTACTTCTCAAGTTGTTCAGAGGAACTTGTTTCTTGGACCCCCAGGGACCCCTCGTACCCTCTTTTCTCTCTCTCTTCCCATCCACACCCTTGCTAGAGCCATTTCCTGCCCCCAGCGCAGGGGTGCTCGGGGTCAGAACCCCTCCCGGGGCATTTATAAAATATGACGCCCGGCCCCACCCCAGACAGCGGGATCACGCGGGGGAGGCGTGTCCCAGACAGCGGGGTCACGGCGTGGGAAGCGTGTCCCAGACAGCGGGATCACGGCGGGGAGGCGTGTCCCAGACAGCGGGGTCACGGCGGGGGAGGCGTGTCCCAGACAGCGGGGTCACGGCGGGGGAGGCGTGTCCCAGACAGCGGGGTCACGGCGGGGGAGGCGTGTCCCAGACAGCGGGGTCACGGCGGGGGAGGCGTGTCCCAGACAGCGGGATCACGGCGGGGGAGGCGTGTCTGGGGCTTGGAAGCTCCTGGCTGGTCCCAATGCACCCACAGCCCCATCTACTTGCTCCCTGCTCACCCGGAACTCGTACCCGTCTTCCGGAGCAGGGCTCTCAAAGCCAGCCCTGGTCTAGAGCCTCACCTGGAACTTGGAAAGGCACACTTGGCAGACGGCCTGACTCAGAAACCCGGGGGTGGACCCTGACAATCTATGCTCCGATACCCCCGCGGGGGAACAATGACGCAAGCACAAGTTTGAGAACCACGGGCCTAGACCAGGGGCCAGCAAACCATGACTCAAGGGCCAAATGTGGCCCAGCTGTCCCCGCAATGAAGCGTTATGGGGACAGTCACGTCCACACACTTATGTGCGGTGTGGGGAGCGACCGGCGGAGAACCGGTGGCCACGTGGTGGCTGGCCTGCCGGTGGCAGATGGGGACCCCCCTCCACTCAGCCCACCCACTGGGGCAGGCTTTCGTCCCTGGTCGTCGCCTCCACCCTCACGGGTCTCGAGCAGCGGTCCGAGGGCCTGGCCTCTGCAGACAGACACGTGGGGACTCCATGGGGGCAGAGCAACCGCGGGTCCTGAAGGTATGGTGGGCACTGGGGAAGCAGCCCCCCACCAGTCCTCTGGGAAAAGCGCACCCCCTCTCTCCTGAGGCCCTGGCAGACACCGGGGGGCCACAGGCTCCCTCAGCTTCTCCCCCTTTAACAAAGCCATCCGAGGGGCCAGTCACTGCGGGACACCCTCACGAACACGATTCCTTCGGCCTGGGACGCACCTGTGTGTCACGTGAGGCCCCTGAGGCTCCGCGAGGCTCCTGTGGCCAGTGAGCAGGGCGGGCCTGTGGACAGCACGTGGGGGCAGCGGCAGGCACCGGCTCAGACGGCTGCAGTGGAGACTGAGGGCCGTCAGGTGGGAATGACGAGGTAAGGTGATTTTTAAGGCAAGAAAAGAAAAAGTTAACATAAAATTTTCTCTGCCGTTGGCCCCCTGCAGCACGCCCTGTGCGTCTGCATCACACACTAACTAGACACCCTCTGCCGCGAGACACGCCCAAAAGGCCGGTTCGCCTGGCGCCAGCAAAGTCACTCCTTAGGAGACAACATTCCTTTCTCAATCCCATAAGGGGTCACGATGACCCACCACTCCCCTTGCTGGACTCTGTAAAGTGTCCACATGTTACCTTGACGTATAACCCTTTGTCTCAGAAACATATACAACGGTGCCTTGACCTCTAACGGGAGGAACAGTCCTCAGAGCTTCTGAAAGACCGTCCCCCGCGTTGGAACCCTCAGGTTTTGGCTCGAATAAAATTTTCCATTTTTTCTCATTGAATACGGATGAATGTTTTTGTCAACAGGAGGCTCGAGAACAGAGCAGGGAGAAGAGCTGCACCTGGGACGCGGCGGGAGGCGCGGGAGGGAGAGGCGCCAAAGAAGCCCTCCCGATGGGGGATGGGAACCGGGAGAAGAGTGGGGAGCCTCCTCGGCTACGCCCAAATGGCCCCCCGAGCTCGGAGCCCCAGCTCGGGCCTTCCTCCCAAAGGCTGTGGCTCCACACGCCCCCCGCTGACACGCTCCTGCCTGAGCCCGGTCACTGGGGGCAGCAGCTGTTCCCACCCCGGGACTCAGCCCCGGGAGGGTGGCAGCAGGCCCCCTGGCATGCCCGCCCAGGCCGCCGGTAACTGCACACCGGACTCAGGCCTTGCCTCTCACCGCCTCGGGACACTCTGAGCTGTCACAGGGTAGCCCACTGCTCTGGGGACAAAGGGCGGTGTGGAGGACGAGGGACGGGCTAGAAGGGACCCAGGGTGACCCGGGCACCAGGCTGAGCCTTTCTGAGCCATGCAGAGGGTGGCGTCGGGCTGCAGGGCAGGCCCCTGCGGGGATGCGAGGTGTGGCTTGCAGAGAGATGCCACTCTTCCTTTCACTTGAACACTTAGGGGCCTTTGTAGGGGGATTAATTGGCCTGATTTCGTGCTGTCATGCCGCAGGGGATGGGGAGGCCTGGGGGGAAGAAGCGGGGGAAGGGGGGGACGCCGGTCAGCAGTCAGAACACAGGCACATCCATCCATTAAGGTTGCCGGCTGACATGGGTGCAGTTCAAGGCGCCCCAAAACAATGACAACGTAACTTCAAAGGTCACAGGTCACCGTAACAAATACGGTAATAATAATAAAGTTTGCGATACTGAGAGAATTACCAAAACGTGACAAAGTGAGCAAATGCTTCCGGGAAAACAGTGCCAACAGACGTGCTGACGCAAGGTAACCACAAAGCTTCAGTTTGTAAAAACACACGGTATCTGCAAAGGGCAACAAAGCAGCGTCGGCCTGCAGTGTCCACCCGCCAGGAGCTGCACTGATGTGAGTGGTCCGTGATGAGGGCGCCCCCTCTGGCCTCCTGACCCCGTTTCAGTGAGGTTTCCCTCCATTAATCTTCACACCCCTTTTGGACTAATCTGGTGTAAGCACCGTGTTTCCCTGAGTTCTGCGAGCCGCTCTAGCAAGTTAATTGAACCTGAGGAGGGGGTCACGGACACCTTGATCTACAGACGCTCAGTCAAAAGCCCAGGTGACAACCGAGCCTTGTGACTGGGGTCTGACGTGTGTGTGAGGCGGGGGGACCATTCTGCAGGGCTGATCCCTGGACGTGAGAGCTGACGGGACGTCCCAGGCACCTGCTGAGGCCCAGGGATTGCTTGCTGGAGGTGAGGGGGAAACCACCCCGCCTGGAAACTGGTACAAGGAGCCGAAAGGGACCACGTGGATGCCTTGCACGCGAAGACCGTGCCACGCGTGTGACCAGGGGCTCTGGGAAGAGTAGGCCGCTGTTGCCCTCCCACTCCCCGGAGGGTCCAGGCGCCCTGCAGGAGCCCCACCCCTGCCCCCGGTCAAGGAGGTGTGAGGCGTGGCCGGGCCCTGGGGTAGGCTGATTGGGGGGTGCTCTTGGGACGCAGCCCTGCAGGGCAGGGAGGTCCAGCCCCAGGGAGACCCCGGCCAGCCCAGGGCCTCGGGGCCAGCCTGCACGGCTGTCTGGAGTCAGAGAGAAGGTGCTTTCAAGCCCTGTATGGGTCAGTCACTGGATGCGCACTTCCTCTGGAGGAAAGTGTGATTTGGGAAGCGGGGGAGGGCAGGGCTTCTTCAGCAAAAAACATCCCCAGGGAGAACTGACAGCCGCGGGGCCCTGCCAGCTGGAGGAGAACGTCTGCCACCTTGAGGGGAAGCCAGTGGAGCACCGCAGCATCCTCTGCAGCATCCAACAGGACGGGGAGGTCTGCTGCAGTAGACCCTCCAAGGGAGAATATCCTCCGCCCCGACCGCACCCCGCACAGGAGTGAACCTGACGGGGGTCACAAGCGCAAATACAAACGCTAAAACCGTAACATTTCTAGAAGAAAACACAGAAGCATTTCTCTGTGACAAAGATTTCTTAGGAAACTCAAAGGAACTAACCATAAAATCAAAATTTTAAATTAAAAAACATCAAAATCCCAAACTACACTTCATCTCAAGGCACTGTTAAAAAATGAATAGACCACATATAATAAATAACTCAAAACGGCTAAAAGACCTAAACGTAAGACCTAAAACTATAAAACTCCTAGAAGAAAACATGGGAGAAAGCTTCATGACACTGGACTTGGCAATAATTTCTTGGATGTGACACCAAAAGCACAGGCAACGAAAGAAAGACAGACAAACGGGACTAGATTAAACTTTAAAACTTTCGTGCATCAAAGGACACAATAAACAAAGTGAAAAGCAACCTACAGAATCAAAGAAAGTATTTGCAGATCAGGTACCTGATAAGGGGTTAATAGAATATATAAAGGATTCCTACAAATCAACAAAAATCAAATAACTCACTTTAAAAATGAACAGAGGGGCTTCCCTGGTAGTGCAGTGGTTGCGAGTCCGCCTGCCGATGCAGGGGACGCGGGTTCGTGCCCCGGTCCGGGAAGATCCCACATGCCGCGGAGCGGCGGGGCCCGTGAGTCATGGCCGCTGAGCCTGCGCGTCCGGAGCCTGTGCTCCGCAACGGGAGAGGCCACAACAGTGAGAGGCCCGCGTACCGCAAAAAAAATTAAAAAATAAAAAAAAATAAAAATGAACAAAGGACTTGGATGGACATTTCTCTAGATTATATACAAATGACCAATAAGCACCTGAAAAGATGCTCAACGTGACTAATCATCAGAGAAATGCAAACAACGCCACAACGAGACGTCACCTTATACCCAATAGTGTGGCTACTATAAAAAACAACACAACAGAAAACAACAAATAGTGGCGAGAAGGCAGAGAAACTGGAAGCTTTGTGCACTGCCGGCAGGATTTTAAAATGGTGCAGGCACTATGGAAAACAGTATGGAGGGTTCTCAAAAAATTAAAACTAGAACTACCATATGGTCCATCAATCCCACTTCTGGGTATTCATCCAAAAGAATTAAAAGCAGTGTCTTGAGGACATCTTTGCACACCCAGGCTCGCAGCAGCACTATTCACAACAGCCAAGAGGTGCGAGCCACCCAAGTGTCCATGGATGGATGAACGGAAAAGCCTAATGTCCGTCCACACAATGGACTCTTACTCAGCCTTAAAAAGGAGGTAAGTTCCGGCACAGGCTGCAACACAGGTGAGTCTTGAGAACGTTACACTAAATGGGATAAGCCAGCCACAAAAAGACAAACACTGCATAAACCTACCTATGTGAGGTAAGACAGAAAGGAGAGTGGTGGGTGTTGGGAGCTGAAGGAGGAGGGGGCGTGCTCTTCAGGGGGCACAGAGTTTCAGATCCACAAGATGGAAAAGTCCTGGAGACGGGTTTCACAGCAATGTAAATACACTTAACATTTTGTAACGGTAATTGTTTCATGTTTTTACTACAATAAAATGAATAGGCAAGGATAGACTAGGATAAAATTTTCGCAAAACATATACCTGACACAGCACTTATATCCTGAATAAAGAACTCCTACAACTCAGTAATAAAAACACCAACCCCCAGGGGCTTCCCTGGTGGCGCGGTGGTTGCAAGTCCGCCTGCCGATGCGGGGGACACGGGTTCGTGTCCCGGTCTGGGAAGATCCCACGTGCCGCAGAGCGGCTGGGCCCGTGAGCCATGGCCGCTGAGCCTGCGCGTCCGGAGCCTGTGCTCCGCAACGGGAGAGGCCACAACAGTGAGAGGCCCGCGTACCGCAAAAAAAAAAAAAAAAACAACCCCCAAAACGAGGCATAAGACTTGAGCAAATACTTCACTAAGGAAGATACAGGTAAAATTTAATACAAAGAACAATTCATGAGAGGGGCTTAACCACTTTAGTTCAGTGGGGCAGACAGAATTCTAAAGACACAGGAAGGGAAGGCTCCGAGCAGCCACCACTTGGGAAAGGTTGGTCAACTCCTTATAAAGCCCAAGCACCATCCGCTCTATGACCCAGTAATCCCACCACTCCTAGGTATTTATCCAGGAGACACGGAAACATGTATCTATAAGGACTTGTTCACAGCAGATTCATTCGTTACAGGCCCAGAGTGAAAACAATCCGCGTGCCCATCAGCAGGAGAGCGGATAAATAAACCGCTGTTTTCGTACAATGGACAATAAAAGAACAAATGACTGGTTTATACAACGACACGAATGAACCTCAAAAATATTATGTTGAGCAAAAAGCAGCCTGACGGAAAGAGTACGTTCCGCTGTCGGATTCCACTTACATGAACTTCTACAACAGTCAAAACTACTGTACAGTGAAGGAAGTCAGAACGGTGCTTGCTGTGCACGTGGAAGCTTCAGTGCTGATGGAGACATTCTGTTCTCTTAGTAGAGGTGTGGCTGCATGAGTTCGTCAGCATTCGCTGAACTATGACTCAGATGCATACACTCCCTGTGTGTAAACTATGCCTCCATTTTTAGAAAAGGCAAAAATAGCCGCTGATTTAGAGCTGTATGAAAAAGGAGAGAACATAAAAAGACCGGGCAGTATCTTTTTGTTTTATGCGTTCCCAAATCGTTATTTTGTAATAAGCCTGAGCAACCAATAATATACAAACAATTAAACTTATATACCGCTCCATATTGTTTATAAAAATGCTTCCACAAAGTTGGAAGAAATTCTGCTTTCTGGTCATAATTTCTCATCAGTACTTCCAATTTTTTTCATTTATGAGGTAGTCCCTACCATTACCAGTTTGCAAGCTAACATTCAGAAAAGCTTCAAAAGCGTTGCCTTTTGCTGAGGCAGAACCTGTAGTTCCAGGAGAGAGGCGCCAGAGGGCAGTGCTGTCATTCTGATGTTTCTCCACTTGCGAGGAAAAACATGTTCCCCACACTGGAATTGGTTTCCTGAAACCCAAGTGTAAGTAGCTCATTATGAAATGTAATTTAAGCAAGAAAATATTATGTAAGAGATAACACGCCTCTCTGTAACTGCAGGTCTTCAAAAGCACAGTCTAATTTAAGATTCCTCTGAAGTCTTTGCCTATCATCTTTCAACAGTATACTACTTCTCTGAGGTTAGAAAGCCATTTTTCTCTTTTACTTGAAAAAAAAATCTTTTCCAGTTAATGTTCTAAAACTATTGTTCCAATTCAAAAGCAAATCCAGGGAATAATCCATAACATGACAGAAAGCAGAGCACTACATTCTGCAGCACTTCCTCACGTGGTATTTAATTGCACTCTCAGCCATTGTGCTCTAGTTTCTAGGGAGGCTTAACTTGCCGTCAGGGACTGGATCAGATCCATCTTTTGCATTCCTTAATGTACAGAGTAACTTCATGGTGGAGAGAGAAGATGCTTTACTCACTTGGATTCTGGCAATTTGGATAATGTCTATGCTTCTAAAAGGAAGCCTGGACTTTTCAGAGTGGGAAGCAGGTGGTCAAGAGTTACTCTGAATTCAGCCAAGTCAGAACGTATAGCCTGGAAGCAAATATCCATGACTGCACTGAATCTAGACGATATCCATTTGCCTTGGTCTCTTCTTGCGATTTTCAATACTCCTCCTGTAACTGAGCACTTTGTTGACTGAACGTGTATTCTTCTACTTTTTAAGTTCTTTTTTTAAAGTATATATTGTATCAAACAGGAACTATGTTGGGCTGCTTGTAACACAGACCAAAAGTAACAGAGTTTAAAAAGTTAATTTCCCTCTCACATAAAAGAAGTCTAGAGGTAGGCAGTCCAGGGCTAGTGGGATGGCTGGTTGACAGGAACCCAGATTCTGCCATTGTATGCGGGTGGTTTCCACTATCAAGGTCATCTCAAGGTTGAAGATGGCTGCTGAAGCACCAGCCATCAGGTCTGTGTTCCAGGAGAGCAGCAGGAAGAAATCTAAAAGGGCCCATCCCATCCTAGATGACAGAGGTCATTATCTAGAATGTATCCTTCCACATTTTTCTCTGTGCTCTTAGTCCCTTCCAGACAAGCATAAGCACAAATACACACACGCGTACATGTAACGTGGTTACTTATTTTTAGAATGAGATAATATGCACATTTCCGCACCTCTCTGTTCCCACTCGCCCTTCCTTGTGGAATCCCTTCAGGGAGCAGCTCTAATTCTCAGCTCACTCTTTAATGGCGGCGGCCAGATCTTTTTGAAAGTGCTGTATCATTTTAAAAGTTGCTGATGTGGAGGTGGAAGGGAAAAATATATATATATTGCTGGTAAAATATGAAGTGTTTTAGCTTCTTTGGAAGTCAATCTGGCAACATCTGTGAAAATTGAAAAGAGGCCTCTCCTTTAACTTTGATATGTCAGGACAGCTGTACAGTGTGAGGCAGAAGAGAAGTGGTGACTACCCGTCAACGTCAGGGAATAGCTGCAGCTGTATGATACAGCACTTTAAAAAGTCTTGCCCACCAGTCTGTGGGTATAAAACTCGCTGGTTTCTATTTCCCTTACTCCTAAGGAATTTGAGCATTTTCGTGTTTCTGGCCATTAAGATTTGCTCTTCTCTAGACCTTCTATTCATATAATCGTTGTTTTTCTGTTTGATTGTTGCTCTTTCCTGATGGGTTTTTTTTTTAAGGTTTTTGCGTAGTATATATTAGCCCTTGATCATCCACATCACAAATATTTTCCATTCTACCCGTTGACTGGTTATGGTGTCTTTTGCCATACGACGTTTTTCAGCGTTAATCAAATATGTTTGTATCTCCTTGTATAGCTTCTGGTTTTCCCATCTAGGTTAATAAGGGGCTGCCCATACCTCAAGCAGGATTCTATCCTTGGGCGTTTACTCATCCGCATACAATTTTAAGATATTTTCATCCAAATCCAAAAAGATACCTCATTGGGATTCTTACTGGAATTGTACTATATTTGCATATCAATGGCATCTTTCATGATGTAAAATCTTCCCAAGTATGCTTTTTCATCTGTTCAGATTTTGTTTGTCTCTCAATACCATCTCAGTTTTCTTCATGAGGGTATAGATGCTCCACCTTTATTCTGAAGCATATTTTTTCAGGATGTACATGGAAGGCCTTCTAGGCTCTCATCGCCACGGAAGCTAATGACTTTTGTATCCCTAGCATGTGTCCAGAAGCCTTACCAAAGGATCTTGTTGTTGCAGAGCTCACACAGCAGGCACGATACTGGACTCCTGGAAAGGCCTCTGCTTGCAGGGCTGGCCTTTGCCTGGCATCTGGGAGCTTAGACTTCAGGAGGGTTCCCGCCGTTCTCTAACTGATAAGGGTGACTCACTGAGCCTAAACCCTTTGCATAAACGCTGAGGTTTATGCCGAACTGGGAGACTGGCATCGCAGCGCATGTGCGGCAGAGGGGGTCTAGGCGACCAGCCTCCAAGACGACCGACCCCTGGGCACTGAGACTCCGAGGAGATTCCTGGCGGACAGCACTTCACACAGGCTGTCACAGCTCATTGCCGGACAAATTAACGGTGTGTGACTTCCCTGGGAGAGGACTCTTGGAAGTTTGCACCTGCTGTTTTCATGGACTTTGCCCATGTGCCTGCTTCCTTTGCTGATTTTACTTCGTATCCTTTTGCTGTCATAACTCTTAGCTGTGAGTCCTGCTGGGGAATCACCAAAACTGCAGGAGGTCTCAGGGACCCCAACACACAGATTATACATCATACCAGCAAAAAAGAGCTGTATCTATGTCTAATGTTGGATCAGTTATTCCATCTTTCTAGGTTTATTGCATTTGCTAGAACCTTCAAGTCATTTTATTTTTAATTTTTAATAAATTTATTTGTTTTTATTTTTGGCTATGTTGGGTCTTTGTTGCTGCACGTGGGCTTTCTCTAGTTGCGGCGAGCAGGGGCTTCTCTTGTTGCAGAGCACGGGCTCTAGGCGCACTGGCTTCAGTAGTTGCGGTGCACGGGCTTAGTTGCTCCGAAGCATGTGGGATCTTCCCGGACCAGGGCACGAACCCATGTCTCCTGCATTGGCAGGCGGATTCTTAACCACTGCGCCATCAGGGAAGCCCCTTCAAGTCGTTTTAAACAATAGGGACAGGAGACATCCCCGTCCAGTTCCTAATTTTAACTGAATGGTCTGAATGCTTTGCCACTGAAGAGAACACTTACTGTGGATTTGGGGCTTTCATTCCTTTTCAGGAGCACCAGCCTCCCAACAACTCGGTTTAGACCCCTGTCCCCGCAGCGTGGTGACCGTGAGCAATTGCGCCCGGGACGAGCCGGGCGCGCGCTGAGCTCCTCCGTCCACACTGCGTTTCTCCCGAAGTCCGTCGGTCCCTGATCACCGAGTGTGTTATTTCACTCACACACAAACTGCAAAGTCTGTAGTGGCGTCGCCTCCTTGCCTCACCAGGGACAAACTCACATGATGTCTTACAAAAACGGACACTTGAAAGAGGAAATCGGCCAATTAAGGTGAAAGTGCAGCAAAGATAGGAAAAGCGCTGATAACACTGGCAGTGAAATCGGAGTGGACCCTAACGCCCCTAGAAGAGAGGCTGCAGGGGACGCAGGCCCTGCGGCTGCTCTGGGGCTGGAGGTGCGCGGCCCGGGACCTGGGGCAACGGGGAGGAGGACGCCGAGGGAGCAGGGCCAGCTTTCTGGCAAGAAGGCGGTGCTGGAGGCTCGTCCCGACCTAGGAAGGACTGTGACGGTTCCGCGCCAAAAGTTACACGGTGAAAAGAGGGAAGCGCTGTTCAAACCACTGTTTTCTCACTTTAATTCTCAGTGTTTCCAATCTTTTAAATTACAGTGTACGATATGCACTAGACTATTCTTTTCATTATTCTCTGTATTTGAAGCGGACAGTGTTCCACTGTTCTGACCAAGCGTCTCACAGGACAGCTTCGCAGACTGTCTGCATTTTCGCCGCCCCGCCTGCTGTGCAAGGACTGCCCGCAACTCTCTGCTGTTTCTACTTTACTTCATTGTTTTCTTTTGACTTAGCAATGGATGCTAAACTTCATGAAGTGCCTTTTCAGCACCCATTGAACAGAACCACACACCTTTCCCCCTGTATTTATGTGGGACTTGACTGATGGTTCTTGACATGAAACTGCTCTTACGTCCCTGGAATAGGCCCTGCTTTGTCAGTTATTATATTTTTTTTAACATCACTGGATTCCGTTTGGTGATAATTTAGTTTTTTCTGTCTGTATTCCTAAGCGGGCTCTGTGTAGTGACATTAAAGTCACGCGCCAGCTTCTTCAGATGAACTGAAGGTGGCTTGAGAGAGATTAGTCAGCATTTGGGTCATCTGTTCTCTGCAGGCTGTGAGCCAAGCTGATGCCAGACCCTTTTTTAGTGGTGGAATTTTACTCCGTTTAGCCTGTTTTGCTCCCGTTCTTATTTTTTCTCTTAGTCAGACTTGTGAAGGGCTTATCTATTTTTATGAAACCAGCTTTTGGACTTATTTATCCCAATTAATTTCTATTTCCTGATTTTATATCTTTACTATATTTCTCTTCCAAGCAATTTTTAAAAAGTTTTTTAAAATATTTATTTTGGCTGCAACGGGTCTTCATTGTGGCATGCAGGATCTTTAGTTGTGGCATGCGAACTCTTAGGTGCGGCATGTGGGATCTAGTTCCCCGATCAGGGATCAAACCTAGGCCCCCTGCACTGGGAGCACAGAGTCTTACCCACTGGACCACCAGGGAAGTCCCAGCAATTGTTTTTCTTTGTCTAATTTCTTAAGAATACTTAGTTCCTTTTTCTTTTAGCCTGAGAATCATACACATTTCAGCACAGAGCATCTTTTCATTGCATTCTTGGCAGTTTGTAATTTTTCTTTTAATTCCTTCTTTTGATCCAAGAGTTATATATGTGCATCTTCTTTTTCTAATTTCCAAGCAGTTAAAATTTGGAAAGGAGGGGGACACCTTTTTATTATTTATGTCCAACTTTAATGGTTTATAACCAAAAAAATGTGGCCTTTAAATTCTCTGATTTAAAAAAAAGTGTTTCTTTGTAGTCACGTACATGATCTATTTTTGTAAACATTTCGCTAACCTAAGGGAAAGGATACTTGAAATGTGAGGGATGCTGGATTCTACATACATATTATATCAGCTTTATTGACTGTATGATTTAATTTCTGTATCCTAATTGGTCAATTAGAATGCTCAGGAGTGAACCCAGGTGTTCCAAGATCACCCATTAGCACTGTATTTGCATGAAATTCTCCCAGCGTTTCCAGAAACTTTCTCTTCAGCTCTCCATCACTACGCTGCTTGGTGCACACGTGTTCCTAACACACCATTAATTGTGCCTTTGACATTACATAACATTCCTCTTAGTTCAACACACTTGACCTTAAACTTCACCTCGTCCATGTTAACTGCACATTCTGCTTTTTGTTCTCATTTATCTGGTATCTTTGCCCTCATCTTTATTTTCAACTTCCACCACTTTAGTGTGTTCTCTTAAAACACTTAAAGCTGTGTTAGCTGTGTAGTGTAGAGCTGGGTTTTGTTTCTTTCTCAGCTCTATTTAGGTACCTGTCCTTTGGTGGGAAAATTCAGTCCACGTACTAACTAACACTTGATTCTGTTCCCTTCACCTTCATGTTTATTACTCATCACGAAGGGACTGCCTCTGACCACTCCCTCCCCAGTTTCCTGGTCTGCCCAGGTTGCAGCCACTGCATCTCTCCCCTTGCTTGTTTGTAAGTCCCCATTCAGGGCTCCCCACCTCCCACGGCCCTTGTGACCATGGCCATCACGTGAAGACTAGTGTCCAAGTACTTCCCACGCCAAGCTGTTTTCTTCCCCCATCTCCCCAACGCACTAACCATGGCCCAGGAGGCCTGTGGAACACTGACTTTTATGATCGGATCCCTACTTCTAAAAGGAAGAATGGGCAGAAGCGGAGGAAAAACAGAAGCCACGGAGAGACTGGGTCAGGAAGTTACTGGATCAGAGATGCTGGTGGCCACCAAGATGGTGACACATGATGGAATTGCAGACGTGTTTTGGAAATTAAATTCTAAGAGAAAAAATAAAATAGTTCAGTGACCACCTGTAAATTGCTCCATCCAAGACCCTTCCCTCCCCCGGATGCCTCTCCTGACCTCCAGACACCTCACGGCTTCTTATACATCTTTGCTCAACTACCCATGGGTGATTCAAGCTCAAATCCATAATCTTCCCCATTCCACCAAAACTGTTATTTTCCTGGAAAAAGTTGTCACCATTGACCCAATTATCTAAATTAAACCCTAAAGGCCACCCCAGAACACTGTTCCTCACTCAGTTATACATCAAGCCTACCTCCTTCAGGGGTCTGGAAATCCATTCTTCTCTCTCTCCCCAGCTCCACTGCCTGCCTCGGTCCTGGAAGGTCCCCTCCTCCTGCCCGAGCAGCTGTTCTCCCAGTCTTTGGTCTCATCATTTTCTGCTCCTATTCATTCCATCTATTCATCACCCCGAAGCCGGAATTATCTATAGTTCAGACGTTATCATGTCACTGCTCTGCTTAGCACCCCTCGCTGGCAGGCACTGCCTTCATTATACAACCCCACACTCACTCCATTGTCTGCTGGCATGCTCTCAGACAAAACCCCAACCTGAACCAGCCTACCTGTCAAGCAGAGTTTATTATTAGACTTCTGGATGGTGTCACGGACCCCAGGGGCAGGACTGAGGCCAGAACAAAGGATTCAAATGTCCTTCCCCTGCCCCTCCCATCCCTGCTTCTCTGGACATGATGGCTTCAGCCATCACTCAGGCAGCAGGCTGGCCTTCTCCCCACAGAAGAGAACTCCAGAGCTTCAGGCCTTCTCGTTTCAGCCACTCGAGAGTGGCCTGACGCCCTGATCTCCAATTTAAAAACCTGACGGGGGGCACAGTGGTCCAGTGAAGGCAGGTGCCCACTTCTGGATCAATATGGGGCCCACCATACAGATGGCCTGGGAGGAGAAGCAATACTCAGAAGGGGGTGTCCAGTGTCCAGAGTTCTCAGGACAGGGTCGGGGAGGTACTGCAGGGCAGACAGAAAAACAGCTGCTCCCCACCCCTTCAGTCTCCCCTCGGGCTAGTTTCCCTGCCTTTGATCCTACACCTGAGCCTTCCGGAACCTTCCAGAACCGCTCAGCCTCCCGACCGTGCAGGCATTCCAGCGTCTTCACACAGCTGCCCCTCTGGGCCCCAACCAGTTTCCTCATCAGACTCTCCACCTGCCCTCAAAGCTCAGCAGATACACCGAGTTCGGGGAGACTTCCCCCACGCCCACCTGCACCAGGCTAAGGCCCGCCCTCGACAAGAGCCCCCTGCGGCTCCGGCTGCCCCGTGACAACACAGACCGCGCTCCTCCTGAACACTGTCTCCTCACTGAACCATGAGCTCTTGCGGGCAGGAAGCCTCCTTCACTTCTACCTCCAGCGCCCTGTGCCTGGCGTCGGCAGGTATTCACCTGTCCAGAAAGCTGCCTCTTCCTAAAACTACTTACGTTGATAATCTCCTTCTGCACTTCTAAGTCAGAACTGCTGGGATTCACTAATCCACTTCACATTTAGCAAGTCGCTCTTACATCTGAGCACAGCACTTTGACATCTCCATGGCAATAAGCCCCGTGACAGGAGGTGGCTTTGCCAGCTGCCTCGAGGCACATGCACTGGCCAGCACCATCGGGTTTCCCTGCCGGAGAAGCCTGGACAGGCAGGAGCACCGTCTGGGTGTATGCCCGTGGCTTTCACCCTGCCCGTGGCCCTCCTGCTCCTCTCAACACAGGGCCACCCCTCAGCCCCTCCCCTCCTGACACTATGCTGATGCCTCCCTCCCTGTGGTGGGTTCTTTTCAAACCGTATTTGAATACCAAGTAGGTGGTGGGTTCTTTTCAAACCGTATTTGAATACCAAGTAGGTGTCAGGTATTTCAGATTCAGAAATGAATACAGATTCTACCCTGTGGTGGGTTCTTTTCAAACCGTATTTGAATACCAAGTAGGTGTCAGGTATTTCAGATTCAGAAATGAATACAGATTCTACCCTGAAGAGACATATAATGTGAAACCCCTCTCTTAGCATTTACTAAGGGGCGGGGTCATTTAACCCTAACCCCTCAAAAGGCAATCCAGAAATGCTTGTGGAATACATGAACCACTTCATTCTGGTAGCATAAGCAGATGCTTGGACCACCCAGGAAACGCGATACTTAATTCTGTCCAGAGACTTACGGACAGCTTTGCAGTACAAGGGGCACCGCTGGGGGTGTACAGAGGCAGAGGAGGAATTCACCAGGGGCAAGCAGGGGCAGAAGTCAGTCCAAGCGGAAGGAACACTGTGTGCATGGACAGAATACCCAAGTACGTGCAATGCTCAGGAAATGATGAGAAATGGCCCCGTGGCACTGGGACCCAGGCTGCAAGGTTGTGTGGTGACACGACAGCCAAAGGCGCGTCCAGGCTGGACTAGAGGCATCTGAGCACTGAGGTGACGTGCATGCCACAGGGCGGAGGACGGGAGAAGGGGCAGCAGCTAGACATCAGGCAGGAAGTTTCAGCTACAAGGCGTTCGCCTGCCATTCTGACACCATTCTGACAAAGTGTCTGTGAATCTAAAACACATTAATTAGCATTATATCAACAATGAAAATTTTCACTGAAGAAAGTATTTTCTGGAATGAATTTCACTAAATCTGTATAATTCCCTGCTCAATTTTCTAAACAGAATGTTTGGGGAGGTGTGTTCTATCTATAGTTGTATTAGTCAGAGCTTCTGTCACTGTGGGATTTCTTTGGAGCCATTTTTTCCCGTGTTAGATCTTAGAAAGATGACAGCTGTGTCCATTTTTTAGCTTTCTGTGACTGCTGTAACACACTGGGGGGCTTGACACGACAGAAGTGGAGTCTCTACAGCTCTGGAGGCCAGGAGTCTGAGAGCAAGGGGCCAGCAGGGCTCCACTCTTCCCACAGCTCTAGGGGAGGTTCCCCCGCCTCTTCCAGCCTCTGGGGGCTCCGGGTGGTCCTTGCCTCACGACCACACTGCTCCAGTCTCTGCCTCCATCTTTACACGGCCTCCTCCCTCTGGGGCCTCTGCCTCCATCTTCACACGGCCTCCTCCCTCTGGGGCCTCTGCCTCCATCTTCACACGGCCTCCTCCCTCTGGGTCCTCTGTGTGTCTGTCATAAGGATGCTGATTATGGGCTTTAGGGCCTACCCGAAATCCAGGATGATCTTCTCATCTCAGCACCCTTAACTTACCTAATCAGATCACATTTACAGAGTCCCAGGGGTTAAGATGTGGACACAGCTTTGAGGGGAGTTCAGCCCACTACACTGGTGTACTGAGAACGTTCTTCCTCTCATTTTTCAAATCCAACCCTCTTCCCTCGTGTCCCTTCCCCTCTGGAACACACCCCAGTCCGGCCACCTGCTCTCAGCACCAGTGTCTCTCCCTGGGCCTTATCTACAGTGGTCTCACCCTGTGCCCCATGCAGCAGCCAGGATGGTCTTTCTCAGAAAATCAGTTGAGGCACGATACTACTGCTCAAACCCCTCTGTGAGCCTGCCACCTCACTCAGAATAAAAGCTGGACTCTGCCCCACGGTCCCAGACCTGGCTTCTGTCTAATGTCCCCTCCTAACCATCCTTGCCCCCAGCCTCCTGGCTGGCTCTCCAAATACACCAAGCATGTGCTCCCTCCTCAGGGTCTGGGCACATTTTCCTCTGCCCAGAACACCTTTTTCCCAGATATCCCCAGATGGGATCTCTACTTGCTGTCCCCCCATCACATAGGCTTTCCCTGACTGCCGTCTACAGGACAGTGTCACTGCCCTGCACCTGCCCCTGCCCTCTACTGCAGGGTCAGCAAACCGACAACCACGGTCTGACACTTGTTTTTATAAATAAAGTTTTTCTGGAATGCAGCCCCACTCCTTTGTTTAAGTATCACCTACGACAACTTCTGAGCTACAACTGCAGAGCTGACGAGCAGCACAGACACCACGTGGCCCACAGAGCCTAGGACATTTACCACTGGGCCCCTTATAGACAGCAGGCACCTTCTGCCCCATCCCTTCAGTCCCTTCAACTGACTTCACAGCTCCTACCACTGCCTGCCTGGTTGCCCGTCCTTTGCCTATACACACTCTGAGGTCAGCTCTGTGAGGGTGTCAGTGTCCGTAAGCACCTGCCCCAGTGCCTGGGGCACAGTATGTGCTTAACAAACACCCGCTGAAGGACTGTGCAAATGAAGAAACCACAGCCGCCTCAGAGGAGAGCTCAGCGCTGGTGGGATGGGAAGACAGACTTTCCCTACCTGCCCTTTAAAACCTTTCATTTCACATCATGGATATGTATTACTTACTAAGTAACTTTTTTTTTTTTTTGCGGTACGCGGGCCTCTCACTGCCATGGCCTCTCCCACTGTGGAGCACAGGCTCCGGACGCGCAGGACCAGCGGCCATGGCTCACGGGCCCAGCTGCTCCGCGGCACGTGGGACCCTCCCGGACCGGGGCATGAACCCGTGCCCCCTGCATCGGCAGGTGGACTCTCAACCACTGCACCACCAGGGAAGCCCCTAAGTAACTTTTTAAATAAAGTTACTTACTTAGCAAGTAATACATAACTTTTTAAGAATAAACAACTGTTTAAAAGTATGTGACTAGAGAATTATGCACATGAAAAGCAAGGCACTTACCCTCTAAATTAAGGTGATGTGGAAGGAGATGCCATCAAATACACTACCTGGTTTTGCAGAAAATAATATTTACAAAGTTAATGTTATAAAGACTGGTGACTGTATGAGGGATGGGGAAAATAAGGTACAGAATGATGGAAAGAGCTCAATCTTCATCTATTATAGCAGCAATTAATGACTAAAGTGGAAATCATGAAAAAGCATAATTTACTTAATAAAGTACTTATCAAGATGGAGGCAATTCCAAAAAAAAAAACAGGTAAGAGTTAGAATGGTTTTCTTTGAGGGTGAGAACCAGAGAAATCAAAAAACTGTATTTCTTTTTTTTTTTAAACAAGCCTTTTGGTACTATTTAATTTTTTAACCATTCACAGAACTTTTATTCAAAAGCTAACAAGCAGAATGGGTGCTCATCGGCTCAGGTCTGTCCTCCTGCACTGCTAACCCCACAATGTGCTCACTCTGCAGACATGGGCTAACTACTTCCACCTGGCAAAGCAAAAAGCAAACACCAGGGTCAAAATATCCTGCTTCTTTTCACAAGGCAGGTGAAATCTTAACCTTAAAGTTGAACAAAGGATGGTGTGTTGCTAGCTTGGTAGCACCACCTCCTGCATTAAAGGTGGGAAGCGCATTCCCCAGAAACCCCCCACTGGAATGCTCCTGCTCTGGGCTGCCTCAGAAGCAGCTGAGCAAGACTGGGGCACAGGTGAAGTGGGGGCCATGTGCTCAGACGGTCGTGTCGGGCGCAGCCGCTGCTGCCGGCACACTCAGCATCCAGCGTGCTTCCTGGCTGCCGGCCCGGCACAGCCCTTGGCCAGGCCCCCAGTTTATAGAAGCTCCCCTAGACGGGGTGGTTTTCGAGTTCTCTACATGAGCTCCTGGTCATGACCCCACGTTGCTGACCAAATATGTGGGCTCTCACAAGCCTCAAGCTGTCCGCCTGTAAAGCAGCCGGCTCAGCTGGACCATTTCTCCGATCCGCCCACTGGCCCTTCCAGACCTTCACTCCAGCTCCTGTCACGCTCGTGTAAGAGCTAACTCAGATCCCATTTACTGCTGCATTTACAGTGGCTCTGCTTTTCTGGTGAAACCCTGTCTGACAAAAGTTGACTTTTAAAAAGAGTCTATATTCCTTTATAAGTTTTAGAAATTTGGATTTTTTTCAGAATGAAATACCTTTTAATCTCCTCTGACTAATAACTGTCAGAAACAAACTCAGTCTAATGCTTTTATTGTTTTAACATAGATATACTAGTGACCAGGTAACCTCTCTAATTTCCAAAATGTGGACTAAGAATTTAACTTAAGTAGAAACCTAAAATATACAAAACTGAAGTAGTTTTACCAAAATTAGGTATTTTCCTTCATGGAAAAAAAATTAGAAAATGCCACACGGTTTTGAAAAAAACACACAGCTTTCCCCTTGTGGTACACTGGGAGCCCTGGTTTCTCCTGTGCCCCAGGTTTAAATCACTGTAACAAAATAGAACACACAAGCATGTTCTAGAACCTTACATGAAAAATTAGCCACTTATATTTACCTTAGTAAATTGAAAGCAAAATACAGCTCTTTTTCCAAATGAAGTCTTCTTTCAGAATAACTTTTCCCAAAATGTTTATTAATACAGTGATCTTCTGTTTCTAGAAAAGACTAGACTTTTCCCAATCTTTCACTTGAACAGAAATACCACTCTCCAGCCACCATCCGAAGAGGAAAGGAACTGGGACTGAGAAGGTCTTTCAGACAGAGTGGACAGAGGGAGGCAGCCTGCGGGTGGAGCCTTTAACAGGCCTCCGTGGCCCCCAGGAGGGCTGGGTACAGCCTGCGTCCCGTCTAGGAACTGAGGACAATCAGTTTGTGCAGCTGGTACAGAAAGGTGTTCTTCCCTCTGCTGCCCTCCCGGTCCGCCTGCTCCATCACCAGCTTCAGATCAACCTATCGGGGCAAAAGGACCAGTCAGGCTCTGCAATGGGACTTTTCTAGACATAAAGTAAAACAAATAAAATTATACACACACATATACATAGACACATAAGATGGCAGAAACTACTCTTTTAATTTTCTAAAAATATTTACAGAACGCTTCTCTATTCTCACAACAATAAATACTATATATCTGCTATTTCATCTTTAAATTCATCCTAATAATATGGCAATCTTTACCCAGAAATCTCCCATACATTCCTTCCTATGTAACTGTGAACAGTAAACGTGAACAGAGGCATTAAAGCATGTAAGTTTTCTAAACCACACCAACCTCAGAATGAAATTCTGCTTTCAAAGTAAGCCCTGCTATTAGCTTCAAACACCCCCGTGGAGGCTGTAGGAGAGGTGGCTGGGGCACAGCTCTGTGCACATGATGGAGCTGGCTCCAGGGACTGGTCCTCAGGGCTCTAACAGGGGAAACCAGTCATGGAGCACATGGAGAGAAGAAGGAACATTCTGCAGCAGAAGTAACTTCCACACTCAGAGTGGGACAACACCATCTCCAGGGGTGGTAGCCTACCTCCACTGCCAAAGGGATGAGGAACTAGTGCCCCAGCCGGTTTATTTATAAAGACATCCTTGGCTCTAGGATTAAAGCTTCAAATTCCTCCCTGAGTTCCTTTCCTGAAATTACATTTTACTCTAAATCTTACAGACAGGAAATGTCAAGGTGCCCCATATGGGCCGTGCCCTACTTCACAACTGCTATGGACTGAATTGTGTCTTCCAAATCCCCAATGTGATGATATTTGGAGATGAGGCCTTTGCGAGGTTATTCAGGTTAGATGAGGTCATGACGGTGGGGCTCCCATGATGGGATTAGGATGGGATTAATGCCCTTATAAGAAGAGACACCAGAGAGACACCACTCTCTCTGCCATGTGAGGGCACAGTGAGAAGGTGGATGTCTCCAAGCCACTCCAACAACAACCAATGTACCCTAAAAGCTAATCCAAACATTCGTACCTGTTTTATCCAAAATTAAAGGATAATTAGCCTGAGGTCTAATTTTTCACCAAGACATTACACAGAGTATACTATCCAGAAACAGCCTGTGTGGCCTGTGACCCTGCCCCGTTAACCAAAGAACCACACACTTTGCCGCCAGGCTCCCTCTGCTCCCCGGGCATCCTCCACCAACCCTGTTGGAGCCCCTGAATCCATCAAGAGTTCTGTTCCCATCAATCCTGGTGGTAGGCTGCTCACGTGGCCACCTATTTCTCACTCACCTGATTCCACTCATATGGCTTTTCATGCCACTTAGGAACAATCTTCTCTCTTGGTTTCAATGGACAGAACAAACTAAAATTTAAAAAAAGAGAGCTTAAGTCACCTTAATTATACATTAGTAATTGAAAACACTACTGTGATTTTTAAAATGAGATTTAAATCCTATGTACTTTCCCGCAGAATTGTAACTCCAATAAGTTTCTTAAAGATCAAAATTTATGTAATTATGATCAGAGAATATTTTAACCCCCTATACATTCAAAAACAAAAAAAATGGAGCAACGTGGGTCTATGAGACTGACCCTTGTTTCCTGTTCCCCTAGTGACCAGTGGAGCTGCTCCGTTACCACACATCGCCTGGGTTACTGCGTCAAGTTCCAGGAAGTGTAAGAGGATCTTTTATACCATTTATTCTTAAGCAGCCATGACAAGTTGGAAATGTCATCAGCTTAAAAAGGCAGAGATAGAGAATTCTAGCAATAAGAATGTAAAGAAGTCTGCAAATCTTCTTGCACCACCCCTCCTAGCAACTATAAAACTAGACAAAATTGTCCAAAAAACATGCCTGAAGACTCTGGATATTAACCAAAAGCAAATTCAGAAGCATTCATTCACGAAAAACTGCTGAACTCCAGGTAACAACAGTGGAGTCTGTGGAATTCATGCCTGGGGCTACTCCCACCCACCACTCACACCCACCCCACCAGCTCAACCTGGCACCCTAGTGTTCCCAGGGTGAAAACAGGCATCTTCACTGCCAGACTGAATTTACTTGATTTGGAGCAGAGGGTAAAAACCCTCATGCCTGGCAGCACTGTCAGTAAAAATGGCAACCTCAGTAGGAAATAAATGGAGAAAGCCCACAGCTCTGGGAGCCTTCTGCCCTGGTCCTGCTTGGGGCCAGCAGCAGACCGGCTGACAATCCAGAAATGCAAGAGGGAGATCCTGGAAACGAGAGCCGCAGAGGCTAGTCGGGCTCACCACACATTCCCTAGCTGACGGAGAAGCTGCACACACACATGCAGCAGAGACCTACGAAGGCCCCTGGCCTGCCACACAGCCCTGGCCGACTAGAAGGTGGCATGCATGCACAGGAAAGCCCTGGCAAGAAATAAAAGCCAGACTTCAAAACTGCCTGAACTTTGGATGTACTACCTGACCCACACAGAGACCCACCGGCAGAGGGCAGAAGCCTTAATGACTTAGGTATTTAAGCACAACTTCTCACTAATCATTGGCTGAGCACTAAGCAATGCAGACACAAGGATGACCCCTAACAAGCCAGGCTGAAAAATAAAAAGAAGAATTAAAAAAACAGGCATTAGTGGCCTTACAACATGGTGGGGAAACTGATTCTGCAGAATTCTGCAGGGAGTAATCAAAACCCTACATTAATACACTACATTATCTAAAATGCCCAATTTTCAGCAAAAATTATGAGATATTTTGTGAAGAAACAGGAATGTGTGACCCATACTCAGGAATAAAAAAAAGAACAGCCAACAGAAGCTGACTGAGTGGACTCAGATGTGGTTTTAGCAGGTAAGACTTTAAAAAAGTCACTGCAAGTACATACAAAGAATTAAAGCAAACTGTGTTTAAAGAAATAAAGGAAAATATGATGGTAATGACTCAAAGGTAATCTCAACAAAAATTTAAAACTATACACAGAACCAAAGAGAAATTTTAGAGTTGAAAGGTACAATAACTAAAATGGAAAATTCCTTATGTAGGAGACCAAAATCTGCAGGTGTGAGATGCACAAATAAAGAATCAGTAAACTTAAGGATGGATCAATAGAAGCTAACTAATCTGAACTTAAGGACAGATCAATAGAAGCTAACTAATCTGAACAACAGAGAAAAAGGACTGAAGAAAAATGACCAGAGCCTCAGAGATCAGTGGGACAACATCAATTGTACACAAACACATGTAAAATGGGAGTCCCAAAGGAGAGGAGAGCAGGAATAGGGCAGAAAAATCATTTATAAAAATTCAAAGATGCAAATAGGTTATAAGTAAAAGGATAGGAAAAGATATGCCATGCAAACAGTAACAAAACCAAGCCAGAGTAGCTATATTAATATCAGACAAAATAGACTTTAAAACAAGAAATATTACTAGAATAAAAAGAGAGATTTCATAATGACAAAAGGGCTAATACATCAGAAAGATACAAAAATTATAAACATAAATGTGTCTAACAGAGCCCCAAAGGACATAAAAGAAAAGCTGACAGACTTGAAAAAAGAAATAACTCAATAATTAGTTCGAAATTTTAATATCCCAGTTTCAACATTACAGAACTAGAGAGAAAACCAGCAAAGACAGTGAGTCCTAGAACACCAACTCAATCCACCCAACATCTACAAAACACCCCACCCAACAACAGACGTGCATTCTTCTCAAGTGAACATGGACCATTTTCCAGGAAAGACTGTATGTCAGGCCATAAAACAAGCCTCAATAAATTTTAAAAGAAATTCTGAAAGACTGAAATCATTCCAAGTATGTATAATACCTACACAGAAATAAATTATATATCAACAACATTATAAGAAGTTGAAAAATACCAAAATATTTGAAAATTAAACAATATACTTCTAAATAACCCATCAAAGAAGAAATCACAAGGGAAACTAGAGAATATTTTACAAAGAATAAAAATCAAAATACAACAAATCAAGAAGTACGGGATGCAGCAAAAACAGTAACGGAGAGAAATGTATAGCTTTAAACGTCTGTAACAGAAAAGAAGGTCTCAAAACAATAATTAAGCTTATAAGTTATGAAGCTAGAAAAAGAGCATGCTAAACCCAAAGCAATCAGAAGTAAGGGAATAATCATTATGAGAGTGAACATCAATGAAACAGAAAAAAGATAAACACTAGGGGGAAAAAAATCAACAAAACCAAAAGTTAGTTCTTTAAAGGGGTCAACAGAATTAATAAATTTTAGCTAAGCTAAACTGACTTAAGAAGAAAGAAAATCTGAACAGACCTAAAACACAAGAAATCAGTAATTTAAAATCTCCCCACAAAGAGAAGTCCAAGCTCAAATGATTTCATTAGTAATTTCTATCAAATATTTAAAGAAATATCAATCTTATATAAACTCTTTCAGAAAATAGCAGGAAACACCTCCTAACTCATTCTATGAAGCCAGTGCTACTCTGATACCAAATTAGACAAAGATATCACAAGAAAACTTGTGATATCTTGTGAAACCAATAACCCTCATGAACACGGATGAAAAATCTTTAGCAAAAACCTATTAAAAACCTTTAACTTGTTTGCTATAAAACAAGTTTATAGGGACTTCCCTCATGGCGCAGTGGTTAAGAATCCGCCTGCCAATGCAGGGGACACGGGTTTGAGCCCTGGTCCGGGAAGATCCCATATGCTGCAGAGCAATTAGGCTCGTGTGCCACAACTACTGAGCCTGCGAGCCACAGCTACTGAGCCTGCACGCCTAGAGCTCCGCAACAAGAGAAGCCACCGCAGTGAGAAACCCGCGCACTGCAACGAAGAGTAGCCCCCGCTTGCTGCAACCAGAGAAAGTCCGCATGCAACAACAAAGACTCAACACAGCCAAAAATAAAAGTAAATTTTAAAAATAAATAAAAATAAAACAAGTTTATAAAAAGAATTACACACTATGTGGAATTCATCCCAGGAATGCAGGCTAGCTTTAACAACCAAAAAGCAATTAATGTAATATACCACACAAATCAAAGAAAAAAAACATGATTATCTCACAGACACAGAAAAGGCATTTGGCAAAATGTGACATTCTTTCCTGATGAAAACTCTCAGCAAACTAGGAATAGAAAGGAACGCCTTCAACCTGATAAAGAGCCTCTACAAAAGCCCTGCAGCTAACCTGCAGCTAACATACTTAGCAGTGAAAAACGATGCTTTCTCCCCAAAACTGGGAACAAGGCAAAGATGTATGGTCTCACCACTTCTATTCAGCTCAATACAGAGGGTTCTAGCCAGTATAATAAAACAGGAAAAAGAAATTAAGAGCGTACAGATTGGAAAGGAAGCAGTAAAACTGTCTTTATTCATAGATATGATCCTGTGTGTAGGAAATCCTAAAGAACCTACAAAAACTACTGGCACTAACAAACAGGTTTAACAAGGTCACTGGATAAAAGATCAATATATAAAAATCGAGCTTCCTTGGTGGCGCAGTGGTTGAGAGTCGCCTGCCGATGCAGGGGACACGGGTTTTTGCCCCGATCCGGGAAGATCCCACATGCCGCGGAGCGGCTGGGCCTGTGAGCCATGGCCGCTGAGCCTGCACGTCCGGAGCCTGTGCTCCGCAATGGGAGAGGCCACAACAGTGAGAGGCCCGTGTACTGCCAAAAAAAAAAAAAAAATCAATTGTTCATTTCTAGCAATGAACAATGCAAAAATAAAGAAAACAATTTAAACTCACAATAGCATCAAAAAGACTAAAATAGAAATAATTTAACAAAATACTGCACACTTGGAAACCATAAAAAGTGTTAAGAGAAATTAAAGGATATCTAACAGACATTCCAGCTCAGTGCATTGTACAATTCAACACCGTTAAGATGGCAGTTCTCCTCAAACTGATCTACTGATTCAATACAATCCCCATCACAACCCTGCAAGGTTTGTTGTAGAAATGGACGAGCCGGTCTTAAATTTTATATGGAAAGTAAAAGGATCTAAAAGAGTAAAAAAAACAACTTTGAAAAAGAAGAACAAAATATGAGGACTAACACTACCCAATTTCTATTAAAGACAGACATAAATCAACAGAACAAAATAGGAAGTTCAAAAATAAACCTTTACATTTATGGCCAATTGATTTTTGACAGGTGCCAAGGCAATTCAGAGGGGGAAAAGACAGTTCTTCAGCAAATGATGTTATAACAACTGGATGTTCATATGTGAAAAAATGAACTTAAGACTCTTACACGTCACACCATATACAAATATCATCTCAAAATGGATCAAAGACCTCAGTACCATAAGTAAATATAAGAATTAGAGGAAAACAGAGGAGAAAGAAAACTCTTCTGTGAAGTTGGGTTTAGCAAGGATTTTTCAGATATAACACCAAAAGCATAAACCATAAATTTTTTTTTTTTTTTTTGCGGTTCGCGGGCCTCTCACTGTCATGGCCTCTCCCGTTGCGGAGCACAGGCTCCGGATGCACAGGCTCAGCGGCCATGGCTCATGGGCCCAGCCACTCCGCGGCATGTGGGATTCTCCCGGACCGGGGCACGAACCCGCATCCCCTGCATCGGCAGGCGGACTCCCAACCACTGCGCCACCAGGGAAGCCTAACCATAAATTTTTTTTTAAAAAAGCTAAAGTGGACACCATCAAAATTAATAACGTGTTCTTTAGGATATGCCATTAAGAAAATGAAAAGACAAGCTATGCGATGGGGAAAATATCTGCAAATTGCATATTCAGAAGAGACTTTACTTCTACAACTCGATAAGACGACAATCAAACCAATTAAAAAACAGGGAAAAGATCTGAAGATACTTCACCAGAAAAGGTGTATGACTGGTTAATAAGGATATATAAAGATCTTTTATATCATTAGTTATTAAGGAAATGCAAATTAAAACCATAATAAGATACTACCATAACTCCATTAGATTAAGTACAACAAAAAATACACTGACAATGCCAGGTGCAGGCAAGGATGTGAAGAGACTGGAACTGTCATATGTTGCTGGTGGGAATGTAATATGCGAGTCACTTTGGAAAACAGTTTGTCCATTTCTGAAAAAATTAACATAAACTTACTATACAACCTACCAATTCTACTCCTAGATATCTACCCGAGAGAGAAGAAAATATATGTTCACTCAAAGACTTTACATGACTTTCCAGAGTAGCATTATTCATAACAGCCAAATACTGGAAACAATCCAAACATTTAATCAACTGGTGAATGGATGGATAAAGAAAATGTGGCATACACAAACAGTGGAGTATTATTCAGTTGTTAAAAAGAACAAGCATGTTACAACACGGATGAACCTCAAACATATTATGCTCAATGAAAGAAGCCAGATTTTTTTTAAAAAAACATTATGCCATTTATATAAAATTTTCAGAGAAGGCAAATCTATGGAGACCAAGAGCAGCTCAGTGGTTGCCCCGAGTGGGGGTAGGAACAGGAGTTGCTGACAAACGTAAGAACTTGTGTTTCTAAAAACAGCTTTATTGAGGTACGTACCATGAACTAATTAATTTAAGTACACAATTTAATAATTTTAGTAAATTTATAGATTTGTGTGACTATCACCACAACTGTTCTAAGGTATTCGTAAGCGAACTTTTGGGGATGACAGAACTGTTGTAAAGCCGAGTTGTGGTGATGGTTAGCACAAGTCCGCAAACTTACTAAAACCACTGAACTGCTACCCTAACCCCCACCTACCCAGAGCACAGCAAGTCAGGACACGGCCACCCTCGTCGGGGGTGGAGAGAGAGGGAATAAGGAGAGGCAAAGGAGCACCAGGTGACTGGTCCTTCCTGGCGAGAAGGCATCCTGTGCTGTTGGGAGCAGAGCTGTGTAAGAACAGGGAGCATCTGCCAACTTGGTGACCTGCCGCTCCTTCCCATATGCATTTTGGGTGATTTCTTTTGGCTTTATGAGCACTTCTTATGTTTTATAACACGGTTTCCCTCAGCTGCTGGTCACGTGGCACATTCACTGCGTGCAAACACACTGAGATGACCTGTGCACTGTATGTATGTTAAACTTCAACACAAAGTTCACGTAAAAATATTTTCAGCCTTTATCACAATGGCTAAGGCAGCTCTGTTTATCTAACACCTTTCTGAAAGGTGTCCACTGCTCCCTGTTCTCGCGCAGGACTGGATGTGCCGGGAGCCTTCTGTTTGCTCCTCCCCCATGTCTGTCCTCCCTTCTCGGCCTCCTCTGAGCTGTCCAGGCTGACCTGGGCTCACGGGCTGCACCAACGAGAGCCCCTGTCCTAGGGATTCGGATTGGGTTTGGCCAACGGAGAGCCCAGCAAGTGTCGGAGGGGGAGGGGGAAGCGCGACAGCGGGGCCCACTCCTGTAAGTTGGTCCTCTCCACACAGCCTCTCAGCCTCCACAGCCCAGGCCCCTTCCCTCCCTTTGCCCCTGAGGTGCCCACTGTGGTTTCCCTCCGACCTGCCTGTGCCATTTGAAAGGGTCTCTTTATCACATTCTCAAGCCGCCCCTACTTGCTGCCTGGCTCCTGGCAGACGATCAGGACACAGGTGGCTGGTGCCTCCGTCTGGCACCTCTAGCTGCCGCCCCGCGTCAGAGGATCAGTCTATCACGTCTCATAAACAATTCAAGGCATTCACAATCTAGACAGCTAAGAAAGAAAACTTGTCATCACACAACTCACCCTAAAAGTTTCTGCCGAGCATTATCCTGCAACTGTGTGATCCTTTCTGGCCCAAGACACATCGATCCATTTGGTCCATCACACACTAGCTTGTTAATAGCGGCTCTGAGAATATTAATCTGTAAATAAATGGCAACGTACTCATATGGTTCTTGTATAATTGAATTCCACTCCACATTTAAATAATTCATAAGCATTCAGATTTCATATTTTCATGATTATCATCAGTATTGTTTCTGGAAGAAATTATCAAAACAACACAAATAACACCAATAACCACTATCAATAATTTAAGAAGCGATAACAGAAAAAAAACAGCAAGGAAGGTTCAGACTTTTCAGTGTAAGCACACTTTTTAAACTTCTACTAAAATTTAATAGTTTAACCCATGGGGTTACACTGTTCAAAATCTACTTGTATCACATACACAGTAAGCCCTCTGTATCTGTGGATTCAACCAACCTTGGATCAAAAACATGCAGGAAAAAAAAATTCCATGAAGTTCCAAAAATCAAAACCTGAATTTGCCATACACTGGCAACTATTTACACAGGGTTTGCATTGTATTAGGTATTGTAAGTAATCCAGAGATCATCTAAAGTGTACGGGTGGTGTGCACAGGTTATATGCAAATACTACACCACTTTATATAAGGGACTTGAGCTTCTGCAGATTTTGGTATCTGAGGGGGGTCTTGGAACCAATCTCCCACAGATACCGAGGCAGGGCCATATGTTCCTCTCACTTTGTGTGTGTCTTTTCTTCCTTAATTTTTTTAGTATTTATTTATTTGGCTGCATCAGGTCTTAGTTGAGGCACGTGGGGTCTTTCGCTGCGGCACGAGCTTCTCTCTAGTTGTGGCACACGGGTTCCAGAGCACGTGGGCTTAGTAGTTGTGGCACGCAGGCTCTAGAGCACATGGGCTTAGCTGCCCCACAGCATGTGGGATCTTAGTTCACCGACCAGGGATTGAACCCACGTCCCCTGCATTGGAAGGAGGATTCTTAACCACTGGACCACCAGGGAAATCCCTTGTGTGTGTTTTTTCAATTGAGGTACAATTGGTACATGACAGTATGTTAGTTGCAGGGGTACAAAAGAATAATTCGGTGCTTGTATACACCGCACAGTAAGTCCAGTTACCACCGGTCACCATGTGCCTGACCCCTTCACCCTTTCCGCCCCTCTCAGCCCCTGCTGTCGCCCTGTGTGCAACGTTCCCACAGAAGCCTGAGGAGTGCCCCCAGAGCAACAACGTGCCATATTTTGTTCCAGCCTGTGCCATAGTGTTTAATGAACCTTCTGCTTTGAGTAATCTGAAACTTAGGAAGAGCAGTGAAGACAGAAGAGACGTTCCGTGCACCCCTCCCGGACGCAAACGCCTTCCACCCGCAGTCCATCTGTCACTACTCAGAGGCTGACCTGGGCACATCACTATTAACTGGAGTCCAGGCTCCATGTGGATTTGACCACCTTTTCCACTCACGTCCTCCTTCTATCCCCGGACCCAATCCAGGGCACCACACTGCACATGTTGTCACGTCTCCCCGGTCTCCTTTGGTCCAGGGCAGTTTCTTAGCCTTTTCCTGCTTTTTGAGACCTTGACAGTTCTGATTTCTGGTCAGGTATTTTGTGAGATGCCCCCTAGTCTGGGCCTATGTGACGCCTTTCTCATGATTAGGTTGGGGTGGTGAGTTCTGGGGAGAACCCCACAGAGGGGGGGGCCCTTCTCATCCCGTCCCGTCAGGACGTGTGCGCCATCGCCAGGACGGATCACTGGTGATGCTGGCCTTGGCCACTTAGCCGAGGCAGTGTCTGCCAGGCTCCGTGGAAGCCAGTCACTAAGTCTAGTCCACTCTCAAAGCGGGGAGGAGGGAACAGGGGAGGTGTAAGCTCCACCTCCTGGGCACTGCTGGGAATTCTCCTGAGTGGAAGATTTGTCTCCTCGTCCCCATTTGTTTATTCAATCACTTGTTTACACCCTTTGGACACTGTGAGTTATAACCCAATACCCCGTGATTTATTCTGTTGCTCTGTCCCTGCCACTGGCCTCCATGTCCCTGTGACAGGCTGCATACTTTTGTTTCTTGAGTGCTTCTTTACTTCCTGGCTCTACAAGCAGCTCCAGGCTCATCCTGTGTTTCCTCTGCCCATTTCTCCAAGGAGCCCTGGTTCCTTTTATTGGAAAATCCTATCAGAAACCGCAATCTGGGCCCTGGGTTTGTTCATGGCTACTGGGGTGTCATCATTTCTTGCGCTCAGAGAGCTAGGTTATTGGTGCGTGCGTACGAAATCACGTATACACACGTAACTTACTTGCATGCAGTAAGTTAAACATGAATTCCTACTGAACCATGTCTCTCAGTCACCCTGTCCCACAGGGTGTGTTCTAGCCTTCCTTTCTAAGTCCATCTCTAAGTTTAGTAATAAGAAACCTGGCTCCTGCGTCCATTTACTCTGTTGCTCAAGCCCAGTAGCACACAGTTTCAGAAATAACTTGCAATCCATGAGAAACAACTTTACCAAGTAGAAGACAGGAGCCTTACCATTTCCAGTCAAAAGTGTTTTCCAAAGCTCCTTTTCCCCTCACCCCCTTCAATGCAATTATCCCCCAAATCCTAGTCGGTGTTGCGGGTGTGTGTGTGTGTGTGTGTGTGTGTATTGCATATTTGGAGTTCCACTCTTTCACGGGGCACGGACTATGTTGGGTTTTTTTTAATATTTATTTTTTTACTTATTTTTTTTGGACCCAATTATTTAATCAGGTTCTTTGTAAGAAGTTTAGAACACTGCTTTGTGAGGAGAAATTCTGTCCATGAGAGCGAACACAGAGCAGACGTAGCCCTGGAGCTGAGGAGCAGCTTTGATTCTTTGCAGAATTTGAGTCCACAGCTTTCTGATCAACCTTCCGCTGCTCTGTAATCTCGTATTTCTCTCTCTCTGTGTCGAAGATCTCACCTTCCTGGTGCCTGGGCTTATGCAGTTTCTTCTTCTTGGAGTAAGCACCAGTGAGATGTTCTGGGATTTTCACACCACTGATATCAATTTTGGTGGAAGTGGCAATGACAAATTTCTGGTGTGTTCTCCGCAGAGGAACTCGATTGAGGGACAGAGGCCCGGTCACAAGTAGCAAGCCACTGCTCAGCTGCTTCAGGAAGATGACCTTCTGGCCTCTGTGGCGCCCAGTGAGGCAGATCAGAATGGTCCCAGGAGTGATGCTGGCGCGGTTTCCTCACGTGCTTACTGAAGGGTTTTTTGCGGCGACGCAAACAGCTTTCGAGGCACGTCTTCAGTAGGATGATACCTAGGCATTTTGTGAAGATTAACCACCCAGGTACCACCATTCTTGTCACCACCAACTGGTTTTGTGACAGTAGCAAGAAGCTTCACCTTCTTTTTCTTTTCAACCTTGGATTTAGCTGCTGAATACTTCCTCTCGTACGAGGCCTTTCTGGAATACACAGCCGATCGGGAATATCTGCCAATTCCTCTGACCAGGACAGGGTTTCGGCTGCAGTGGGGCTTCCCCTGCTTAACCTGCTTCACCTTTTTAACCTTGCCACCAGCATCAGCCTTCTTGGCTTCAGGTTTTTCTCCTTAGTATCTGGCTTCTCAGCCTTTTCACCCGCCATCTTGCAAGATGGGAAAAACTATTTTTTTACTTACTTATTTGGTTGCACCAGGTCTTAGCTGCAGCAGGTGGACTCCTTAGTTGCAGCACATGGGCTCCTTAGTTGTGGCAGGTGAACTCTTAGCATGCACGTGGGATCTAATTCCCTGACCAAGGATCGAACCCGGGCCCCCTGCACTGGGAGCGTGGAGTCTTAACCACTACACCAACAGGGAAGCCCCAGACTATGGGATTTTTTGTTTTTTTGTTGTTTTTTTTAACATCTTCATTGGAGTACAATTGCTTTACAATGTTGTGTTAGTTTCTGCTGTATAACAAAGTGAATCAGCTATATACATACATACAACCCTATATCCCCCGCTCTTGCGTCTCCCTCCCACCCTCCCTATCCCACCCCTCTAGGTGGTCACAAGTCACCGAGCTGATCTCCCTGTGCTGTGCAGCTGCTTCCCACTAGCCATCTATTTTACATTTGGTAGTCAGACTACGGGTTTTGACAAGCACACAGAGCCATGCATCTACCCCCGCAGCACACACACGGCAGCTCCTTCACTCTCCAGTCCCTGTGGTATCCTTTGTGGTCCATCACTCCTCTGCCCCCAGGAACCACGAATCTGTTTTCCGTCCCTATAGTCTGGCCTTTTCCAGAATGTCATATGAATAGAATCATACCATCTGCAGCCCCCGAGTCCTGGCTTCTCTCACTTAATAACATGCATTTAAAATTCGCTCACGTTGTTGCAGGAATCAACTGCTCACTCCCTTTACTGCTGAGGAGTACTCCCCTGTATACGGCTGTGCCACAGCTCGTCCATCCCCTGCTGAAGGACATCTTGAGTGCTTCCAGGTGTTAGCTATTATGAATGCTGCAATCCGTATTCACAAACAGGTCTTATGTGGATGTAAGTTTTCATATCTCTTTGATAAATACTTAAAAGTAGGACTCCTGGGTCTTACAGTCGGTGTATGTTTAACTTTGAAGAACCTTATCCTCCACAAAACACTAGCCCCGCTCTGCACTCCCACCAGCAGTAACAGTGTTCCTGTTGCTCCACATCCTTGCCAGCACTGGGTATTTTCAGTTTTTTGGATTTTAGCCATTCTAATAGGTCTGCAGAGGTACGTCACTGAGATCTTAACTTGCATTTTCCTAATGACATATGATGTGAACACCTTTTCGTTGGTTTATTGCCATCCATATTTAATTTAGTTGCTTATTTTGTTGAGTTTTACGAGTTCATTACACATTATGAACAAAAGTCCTTCCTGAGATACATATTTGCAAATATTTCCTCCCCGTGTGTAGCTTGTCTTTTCGTCCTCTTAACAGGGTCTTCTGCAGAGCAGGTTTTAATTTGATGAAGTCCAAATTATCAATTTTTTCTTTCAGATTATGCTTTATTGCATCTACAAACTCATTGCCAAACCCAAGGTCATATAGATTTTCTCCTGTATTTACTTCTAGAAGTTTTACAGCTCCATAAATCATGACTAGGTCTGTGATCTAAGGAGTACTTTTAAGCCCCAAAGCCCCTTTACATGAAAGAGCAGTCAAGTTCAATCAACAAAGCCACATGGCCCCTGGAGAAAGGACCAGAGCGCAGGCCTCACCCAGCGCCCCTCCCCCACCCCACCCCCCCCTGCACGGCTATGCCAACCTCAGCGACGCCACGGGACTTCTAGCACTCGGGAGGAGTGCTTCCAAACTAGCTGTCCTGAAAGACCAGCTTTGTTTCTCATTTTGTAAAATGCAAGAGAACTGAGTTACTACAACAATGAAATACAAAAACAAAAGCATATAAAACATAAGCCCAAATTTTTCATTATTAAATTCAAAAGCTATAAAATTACTTTGTCACCCAAGTCTCTAAATGGTCAGCCTTAACTTGTGCACTGATCTGGTCCCAGACCAGCATAGGTACTTCCGCTGCAGAGTCGAGTTTGCACCCAAGGGGCAGCCCAGCAAGCCCCCCACCGTGTGTGTGTGGAAAGGACCGAGTGGGGCAGGACTTTCCTCAGTCCCCAACGGGAACTAGCAAGGATGTCCAGCTGGTCCCGACTTGGGGTGAGGCCTGGGTAGACATGCACGGCAGTCTTGCTGCCTGCTGTTCAGTCCTACTGCCCAGGAAGGCTTACTGTGCCGGGAGGTACCTAATGAGAAATTCAGAGAGCACCACCTGTCAGGAATCTACTTTGCACAGAAAAGTAAAACAGGCAGGTCAAGGGAGAGCGAGCACCTCCAGGACCAGAGGTGTGCGCCTGCATTTTAAGCACGGCGTCAGACACAGCTCCTGTTGCTAAACGGCTGTACCAGCAAAACGAGAGCGAGCAGCAGCTCCCACTCTATGATGACCTCAGCAGCCTTACCTCTATGACATCCTCCACGCTGAACTGCACGTCAAATGTGAGCTCCATGTCATGCTCCGGCAGGAGAGGGGCCCCTGTAGTCGGATTCCACCCCAAACCACAGAGGACTCCAGTATAGCATTTGCCATCTCGATCAACTCTAAATGAAAAGTTTTGAGAAAAGTTAATATTTCAAAATTGTTAAGCCATGGGGTTTTTTGTTTTTGTTTTTTTGAATGGGCAGCCAGAGTTTATTTTATATATACAGATAGTATATATATATTTATTTACTTATTGAAGTATAGTTGATTTACAATATTGTGTTAGTTTCAGGTATACAGCACAGCAATTTGGATATATACACGTATGTATGTGTATATATCCCTCTTCAGACTCTTTTCCCTTATAGGTTATTAGAAAATATTGAGGGGCTTCCCTGGTGGCGCAGTGGTTAAGAATCCGGCTGCCAATGCAGGGGACACAGGTTCGAGCCCTGGTCCGGGAAGATCCCACGTGCTGTGGAGCAACTAAGCCCGTGCGTCACAACTACTGAGCTGGCACTCTAGAGCCCGCAAGCCACAACAACTGAGCCCGTGTGTCACAACTACTGAAGCCAGCGCTCTAGAGCCCGTGAGCCACAACTACTGAGCCTACATGCCACAACTACTGAAGCCCACGCGCCTAGAGCCCATGCTCCACAACGAGAAGCCACCGCAATGAGCAGCCCACGCACTGCAACGAAGAGTAGCCCCCGCTCGCCGCAACTAGAGAAAGCCCGTGCGCAGCAATGAAGACCCAATGCAGCCAAAAATAAATTAATTAATTTAAAAAAAAAAGCAAGCCCTGCTCACTGACACACTTCTCTTTACTAAAGCCTCTAGGAGTTCCTGTCTGATCTTGGCACGAGAAAGAGCCACCGCTGCAGTCTACCTCGTGGCACCATCGCCAGTGGGACGGGCATGGTTTCCCACTGACAACCGGTGCCAGGAGACTTGGTGTCACAACCACAGCCCATTGACAACAAGACGGCCATCAGCGCGGTGCTGATGCTGGGCCTCCACTCCACCTCCGCTTTGATCCCTTGCCCCACTTCAAGCCACACTCCCGTGTGAGGCTGCAGGTCCTTGTCAGCTCTCGGAGCTTCTTTCTACACTGAGTCTCAGCGCAGCTCCGCAAATAACCATAATGCCTCCCTCAATCACACAGAAGCTGGGGGAGGTGCGGCTGGCCTCCAGACCTGCCAAGGACACTTTTCCATCAGCGCTTTCTCTCCAAAAGGGGGGAGGGGCCCCGTTTCTCCCACTGGGTTCGCATCTTACCAAAGCCTGGGACAAGACAAGGGAGCACCCCATACCTGAGCTCCATGACTGGTGCAAACAGCATGCTGAGGAGCGCAGGAAGGCCGGGGATGTGCGGCATCAGCGAGGTCTCCCTCAGCAGCATGGTGGACCCTGCGGACAGTCACGGCCAAGGGCAGCGCTGGGCTCATCGTAATGAGTGTGCCATCTTCCCTCCCCACAACTCCTCCTTGTCCTCAGGCCTCCCTCCCTGTGTTGAGTCTGTCCCCAAAGATGTGCCCCAGCAGAGACGTGCTCCCTGGTGTCGGTCCCCACAGCACCCCAAGAGGAACCCCTTATCCTAAGGCTCAAGCTTTGACCCCGTCTGGGGACCCGTCCTGTCTGGTTACTCTCGCCTTTCCTTTCTCCTCCTTAGGCTATCGGGTTTGTCCCTGGGCCAAGCTCTTGGATTTGCTCTCCTTCGTGGCCAAGCACAGTGGAATGAATGGATGATCAAGGAATCAATCCACGCATCCCTGCACAGCGGGAAAGGTGAAGATGCTCCAGTTCTTCAACTCCCACCAGCCAATGTACTCAGGGAACAGTCTAAAACATGGCACACAGGCGTGAGGCTGTTCACTGATTACAAGACCAACTGCTCCGGGAACTGGAGTCAAGGCGAAGAAGAGAAGAGCAACACCGCAGGGACAGCAGGCCTTCACTCACCGGTGGCGTTAACCGAAAGGGAAGCTGCAACCAGCATCCTCTGGTGGAGGTCCTCGGGGCTGTCGCTGATGATGACAGAGTTGATGCTCTCCTTCTCAATCCGAACACGCCTGAAAGGAGAGCTGTCGGGAGACGGCTGCTCCTCCACCCGCGAGGCAGTGAGTGATGCCAAACCCGCGAGGAACACATTTCAAAGACAGTCCAACATGCAAACACAGGCCCAACAAGCGCAATACACCACGGCCCCGTCTGCACTGAGCCTCCTCACGCTGGAGCCCTGGGACTGGTCCTCCACCCCTTCCGCTCTTCCACCCCTCGTGTGATCCCAGCCATCCCTGGACCCACGTGCTGACGCTGCCCGAACCTCTCCCTGCGCCCCAGACCTCTGTGCCGTGGCCACCCGCCCCCTTCCCCCCTCAGCGGAGCCCAGCAGGGCGCCCTCCACTCCCGCTCCTCCCCCATCACCAGCTCTAATCAGGCACCGGCCTGTTGGGTCCACACCGAAAGCCCTCACAAAGCTGCCCGCTTCTGCACCTCCTGCCGTGGACTCGGCACGGTCCACGGTGCTCCTGCTGTGGAGCGCAGTGTGAGCAGCCTCAGAGGTCTGCGCCCACCCGAGCGTCCTTCATGCTGGAGCTCTGCACACTTTAAAGTGCTCACAGAGCACCTGGACACCTTGTGAAAATGCAGGTTCGAAAGGTCTGGGTGGGGCTGAGCCCTGCATCTCTAACAAGCTCTTGGGGACGCGTCTGCTGCTGGTCCTGGAGGAGACTTTGAGAAGCCAGGGTCTACCCTGTAGCCGAAGTGACCATTTAAAGTGCACACAGGGCTTCCCTGGTGGCGCAGTGGTTGAGAGTCTGCCTGCCAATGCAGGCGACATGGGTTCGAGCCCTGGTCTGGGAAGATCCCACATGCCGCAGAGCAACTAAGCCCATGCACCACAACTACTGAGCCTGCGCTCTAGAGCCCGTGAGCCACAACTACTGAGCCTGCGCGTCTGGAGCCTGTGCTCCGCAACAAGAGAGGCCGTGACAGTGAGAGGCCCGCGCACCGCGATGAAGAGAAAGCCCTCGCACAGAAACGAAGACCCAACATGCCCCAAAATAAATAAATAAATAAATTTATAAAAAATTAAAAAATAAAGTACACACAGTGAGGCTTCCCACGTGGCTCGTGAGGCTCTGCAGCCCCCGCACTTTCCCTCCACTTCCTCAGAGGTGACCCAAGGCCCATATGCCTGCTGCTGGGATCCTCCCCACCCAGCCCTCACCCTGCCTGCCCTGACAGCTGGACTTCTCCTGGTCTAACTCCTCTGCAGGCTTCAGGTCTCAGATTTCCCTGGAAAATCTCGACGGCCTTCCGACTGTGGACAGGGGCCCCTCTTAGATGCCTTCGTAATGTTCCATGGCCCCTAACAAGACCCTCATCAACCTATCTTGAAATAAGTGGCTTTCTCTGTCCTACCCTCTGCCCACTGGACCATAATCTGGGGGAGGACACCAACTGTGTTTGTTCACTACTGTTCTCCCCAGCTGCTCCCAGGACACAGGGGGCACTCACAGACCTGCTGAATGTATAACAATTACAGTAAGAACAGAAAAAACGAAGGCTTTGATGAAAGATACTCCAACATGTCTTATACAGAATGGCTTTCACATAAGAGAGAATGGGAACCGCAGATTTGGAGCTAGTGGAGAAGCTGGAAGGAGTCAGAAAAAGTATCACATTCCTACAGGTCAGGTATAAATAAAAGTTAGTTTCTGATGAGCTCTGTAAAAAGAGGACCAGAGAAAAAAACTTCATGGGAAACTTAAGTTAATCATACCTGAACTTGGATATTCTGGTCAGACTATGACACCTCAGTTCATAAGGGTTAAAAGGCCCATGAAGTTTTGCCTGTACACATAAAATATACAAGATGTTACCAGTAAGTAAAATGTCACTTCACATACATTTTAAAAATCCAAAAGCCAGCTCATAGTTTAAAAAAAGAAAAAAGCTACACCTTCGTCAGTCATAACATCTTTGAGATTTAATGGGAGAAAAATGCCTTAAAGGAGGTATTTTTCTGGTATGCAACTGATTCCTTCCATGGTTTCGCTAACCTTCCTCTCTCTCTATATATAAATACATACACATACTTTGGTCAAAAAAAGGAAACACTGCCAAAGACTTCAGTGAAAGTATTCTTTTCATGGCAGCAGACTATTCCAGTTAAATAAGCAGGTCTACGACCCCACAGCCAAAGGCTGGGGCAGTGTAAGAGTGAGTCCCTGTCAGCCCTCCTCCAAACGGGCCAAGTGACTAGAGCACCTCCACGGGACGAAGCTAAGCCTTGACGCTGGTTCTCAAAAGCCCACACACTGTGCTTCCCCTTGCTCTGACAGACAAGCACTGGTCGCTGTGACTGAAAATGTTGCCTGCTGTCCGACTGCCTGGTTTTTGTTGCAAATTCCTACACACCCTGGCTTCTCCTTCGCCTCTTCGGAGCAGGCCCTCAGAACTACCTGAGACGCTGCCTCCCAGGCTTCGAGTCCTCAGAAGGTCTGCCCATAAAATATGATCCTCGACTTCCAGCCTGTGCATTGTTGTCACTCAACATCGCCTTTGGAAAGGTTAGTTTTAAAAAAGAACTAGTCATGGGACTTCCCTGGTGGTCCACTGGCTAAGACTCTGCGCTCCCAGTGCAGGGGGCCCAGGTTCAAGCCTGGTCAGGGAACTAGATCCCACATGCTGCAACTAAGACCTGGAACAGCTAGCTAGCTAATTAATTAATAAATAAATAAAATTTTTTTTTTTTTGGAAGAAAGGAAGAACTAGTCAAAGCATTGCTCTATACTAAACCCTGGGTTTTGGTCTTACTAATATAGGCTCTATTGTGAGAAAAGTAACAGTTAAAAACCAGTAAAGAGGGACTTCCCTGGTGGCACAGTGGTTAAGACTCCACCTGCCAATCAGGGGACACAGGTTCGATCCCTGGTCCGGGAAGACCCCACATGCCGCGGAACAACTAAGCTCGTGCACCTCAACTACTGAGCCTGTGCTCTAGAGCCCATGAGCCACAGCTACTGTAGCCCACGTGCCACAACTACTGAAGCCCACGTGCCTAGAGCCCGTGCTCCACAACAAGAGAAGCCACAGCAATGAGAAGCCCGTGCACCACAACGAAGAGCAGCCCCCGCTCACCACAACTAGAGAAAGCCCACGCGCAGCAACGAAAACCCAACACAGCCAAAAATAAATTAATTAAAAAAAAAAACAGTAAAGAAAAAACCACCATGACTACTAGCTACAATTCAGCTTATAAATGTAGAATGATTTTTTTTTAATTTTAACTGTATTTTAAAATAACTCCTATAAATTACCTTGCAGTTTGGGTTACCCAGTTTATTGGAAGAAAAGCTCTCTAACAAAATCCGGATCAGATACTTTTTGTCGTCTTTCAAGGGGGATGGCACGGACATGTCTGTCACATATTCTGCTGATTTGGAAAAGAGACTCTTGAGAACTTCATGGCTTTGCTGAACAAAATAAGAAAAGTTCATTTTGCTAAAAGGAAAACCAGTACTAAAAGCACTTTATTCCAAGCTAATCAAAGTATTTCATAGGCATGACCTTATTCTTAGGTGATCTTTAGATTATTAAGGTATCAAAAGATAATTTTCTCAAGTACATTTTAAAATTCAAACAAAAGAAATAAAACAGAATGCATTAAAGGCTCAATTCATTAGCCTTTACTACCTTTCAGCCATCAAATAACTGAAAAGAGTGAGAAAAAGAATTTTTTGTATACAAAATGTCAGTTTCGGGCTTCCCCAGTGGCGCAGTGGTTGAGAGTCCACCTGCCGATGCAGGGGACATGGGTTCGTGCCCCGGTCCGGGATGATCCCACATGCCGCGGAGCGGCTGGGCCTGTGACCCATGGCCGCTAAGCCTGCGCGTCCGGAGCATGTGCTCCACAACGGGAGAGGCCACAACAGTGAGAGGCCCGCGTACCGCAAAAAAAAAAAAAAAAGTCAGTTTCATATTGGGAATATTACCAGGATCCCCGGAAGTGTTTTCCCACATGGAAACACAACGCAGCCAGCTCTAGAGTGACATTTTCCTGCTTGTTTGTCCCTTGCCCAACTCAGCACCTCATCCCCAGCAGAAATTACAGAAGGAAAAACAAACCACCTTCAACATGAGCCTCAATGTGGCACCTCAAACCTTCAGATCAAGAAAAATAGCTTCAGAACTGATTTTGAAAGAAACAGCTGAAAGGCATTTCGAAATGTTCAAAATACTTGAAACTAATATTTTATATGATTACTTTCCTTAGGGAGATAAATCTTGGAATCCATTTTTTTAAAAATCCCCAAACAGAGAACATTTTCAATATAATCTTCATTCCAAGAAAAAAAAAACAGCTCCATAATCAGAAACCAACAAGAACAGCACTTGACCACCATAATTTGGTCTCAAAGAAACTTGAAGACATTTACAAGGGCACCACAGACCTCAACACACTGAACACTGTCCAGCTCTTCACCCCCCAATATCCTGAGAGAGGAAAAGGGCCCCCCTTCTCTCTCACTCCCCCACCCTCTGCACACACACACTCAGACACACACACATGCTCCTAAAAGGAGGACGGAAGCGCACACCTTGGACTCATAGGGCTCCTCGGCCAGCTCGGCATAGCCCTCCTTGACGAGGACGTCTCGCACGTTGACGGCGTCCTGCAGCGCCGAGGAGAGGTAGGCGTCCACATGTAGGACGCCGTGCACCACGGAGAAGACCTTCACGAGGAGGGCGCGGCCACTGACCAGCGAGGAGAAGCGCCGGCTGGCCCTGCCGCTCCAGTGCTCGCCGCACACCCGACACCTCGCGGATGGGCGCATCTTGCAAATCTTAAACTCCAAAGCCTACGGGACAGAAGTGCACAGCTGAGCCAGTTTATAAATGTGTGAGACACTCACCCCAAATACCACTGAAAAGTGACCCTGGTGCTGGGATCCTCACCAGTGATCTCCTACAAATCCTACTGAAAACACTTTCAGGGTAAGTGAGGATTTCATAGGTAAAAAAAAACTTGTTTTTCCTTTTCGAAAACAAAAAAAGTTTAGAATAACTTTTAGAAAGTGCATGTGGGAAAGCATTAGAAATTACTGCTGAATTAAAACTACCTTTTTTTGCTAAGTGTGAAACACTCCATATATTTTAACTTGCTCCAAAAGCAGTACTAGCAAAAATATCTACAGCAATATATTTTGGGGAAAAAGCAGAAACCAAATTCGGAGAGCACGACAAAACGAATGCCAGCCCTCTGGGCCTTGGCCCTGTCCATAAGCTGAGGGGCAACCACATGGCCTCCAGAACCCTTCTAGCTTTACGCTCTCAGACCACAGGAGCGTCTCTCGACCTTACCTGAAAGGGAAGTTCAAGAAACTGACAGGGAATCTCCATTAAGACGTCCAGAGCTACGTGCGCTCTGTTTCCATAGTCTACAAAGAACACCTAGAGGATGAGGAAAGTGCCTCAGTTAGTACAGGCCCAGGCAAACACCGTGTGCCACCAACCACGGCCACGCGACCGTCCATCCCAGCTGTCGTCACAGGATTCCTAGGAACTGGGGCTTAAATCCTCACGTCACTGAGGGAAGTAACTTTTCTACTAGACCACTTTTCTAACCGTAATTAGTTTATATTTAATTTCCACTTGAGATTAGAAAAGACTTTCTATCAACTGCTATAAGTCTGTTTCATTTCCCTTTCAGTGATTTGTTACAGAAAAACATACCTCAGCAGAATTTCCAGAAACATAAAGGATTTGTGCTCTGAAGTAGCTTTCTTTATCAAAATCAGCAAAAGGAGCCAGACAAACCAAGTCCGGATGTGGGTGAACGGGCAAGGGCACCAGCTTCAGACAGCTGATTTCAGCAGTAAGCTTTTTCAGAATCTCTGAGCTTTTTTCATCAATCCTGTATCCCCAAAAGTGCCCCACTTCAACCACCTAAAAACGAGGAGGAAGAGCAGAGATGAACTCTAGAGAGGATTTCCGTCAAGAGGCACAGACTCTCAAACTGCAGCCCTGGCATTCCACCCTACTACACGTCACAAGCCAGATTCCCTGGTCCCTAAGTATTCTACGGGGGAGGCGGTGCCCGGGTTGAGTGAGGTGAGGAACGCTGTCTGGAGGCACAAGACTTGCGGGCACACAAGCACTGTAGGCTCTGGGGGGCACGTGAGAGCAGGGCTGTTCCATCCCTGACCAGACCCCAGGGGCCCCAGGCGCCCTCTGGGTGGCGAGGGCTGGGTGCGGGGTGAACGCACAGCCCCCGGGAAGAGCAGTGAGGGGACGGGAGAGTGGATGTCCTCGCCTGCTGCCGCTGCAAGAGGGCCAGGACCGCACTGCTGGAGCTCTCCGGTCTCCTGGCATCAGGTTTCTAGGGGAAGTCTCCCAGTGAAGGGTAACTACGGACTTACCAGGAAGCCCGATGCATTTTAACTGAAATTTTATTTTGAAGGAGTAAAAACTATACCCCAATGAATAATGGTGCCAATGCTAGTTTTGTGGATGTAAATTGAATTACACAAGCAAACAGCACTATGCCAATTAACATTTTTACATGTATCTTGTCGCCAAAACTGATTTTAAAATGTACTAACATTTTAAAAATTAAACTTTGACTCTAGAATGAATATTTGTGTTTACACATTTGTGTTACAGCCACGTTTCAATTCAGCAAGTGAGGGTAATTCAAGCTCACCCGGATTTGCTACAGGTAACCCTTAAACCAGGCAGGTTTGCTCTGCGAGGGTCCGCTCACCCGGATACTTTTCAACAGTAAAGACTACAGGACTGCATGGTCTGTGGCTGGGCGAATCTGAGGATGCGGTGGGACCACGGATACGGAGGGCCGACAGTGAGTTACCCATGGATTAGCCCCACACTGTTCAAGGGTCCAGTGTAGATGACTAAGGTACACAGGCTGTGGGCGAGTGTCTCTATACATCCACTATCTCATGTATACAACATGACAGCTCTAGATTAAGAAGACAGAAAAGCACTGATGATTGGACCACACCACTCTTACCTCTGTAACATCAATTGTTAAGAAGAGATCTGTCATCAGCTGGGATCTGTCTAACGTGTTGAATGAGACTTGCACAGGATCAACTGTCTGCTTCTGGAAGTCCACATTCACCCTATTTAACACATTTTAAAAGGCAATAAAAGTATTACAAAGAAAACATGTTTACATATATGAAGTTACTGCTTGAACTATTCCACTGTTTCTATAAGAAAAGAACATTTTAATAAAATACCTAAAGCCAGAGATGACGAACGAAGTCAATCTTATCTGAAATGTGAGTTTCTGATGGCTTCCTGAGTTGCCCTGGGGGAGGGTGTGTACCCCAGTAGTTACATACTACCCTTCAGGAATATATTCTAAAGGTCAAGACTGTTACGGAATATCTACTTTTTTTTTTTTTCCCCCGGAATATCTACTTTTAAGGATATAAATTCTAAATCTAGGACCCGCAATGTTTCCTAACTTGTGGTTGCAGAGGTGACTGACTCTGACTTTTAGAAAACTACAAGAATCTAAGCCTATTTAATGTTGTTAGGAAACACATACATGATTTTCTAATAACTGAAGAATTATCATTCATCCCTTGAAGCAATAATATAATAGATGCTAAAATTCCAGGAGATGAATATAAATTGATAAAAAGTTTCCTTTCCTAATAATTTTATTCTTAAATGAAGAGGAAGAATTATAAGAGATCTGATCCACCTCTCTTCCCAATTTTCCAACCCACTTATTAAACAAGAGTGACTCAGGCTAAGTTACCCAGCAAGACAGGCCTACTCCACGTTATTACAGACTGAACCCACTCAATTCCCAAACTCGCAGAATCAAACCATCCCACACTGGATGAAACTCGATGGAACATACTTCCCTACCTCAACAATTCCTCAAATCCCTGTCAAATTCCTCATGGGGTTAAAAAGATTACCAACAAGAAAAGATGCGGGAGAATTCCTACATACAGCACTGTGTGAATATGACTAAAAGGCAAAGTAATCTGTCAGAAACACTGAAGGACGATTTAATTTGGTCCAAGAGAAGCCAGCCTGCGAACTGCACAGCAGCTGCCTGGGGGCCAAGCAGACCCGTGCAGGCAGTCCGGCCCCCCCACCCTGCTCAACAGGGACGGGTGGCCTGTGCTGGCAAGCGGCGGGCTGCTCGCAACTGCACCTGCGTCTTGTCCCGCTGCTGGCTCTGCTAAAGGCAAGGGAGACTCTCCTCTGCTTAGGAAGAGAAAGGCAGTAACTGTAAGGAGGAAGAAAGGAAACTAACATTAGGGTCAATCCCTTCGATTTAAACTGAAAATGACACAAATGGTTCTACCCAATCCTCCAAACAGCCTTGTACAACAGGTATCATAGCTATTAAACAGATGAAAACACTGAGGTTCAGAGAGGTCAAGTAATGTGCCCAAGCACACACAGCTAGATGATGAAACCAGGCTACCACGCCAGTGCTTTTAGTGTGAACTTAAGCAAGGTTAAACAGTTGTTTAAAAATAATATTGAGAATGTGAAAGCAGGTGGACAGAGTTGTGCCCGCCTCCCTTCTGGAAATACCTTGTATTCCTGAGCTTGGAAACAGCCCCTCCTTGCACCTTCCCTTCAATCTCCTCTGCAGAATGAACACTGAGTTCAAGGGAAATTTTCAGCTGAGACATCTTAATGGCCATATACACTGCAGGAAGAGTTTTAAACCTCTCTGTTGGATTGCGTGAAAACTCCACAAAGGCTCTGTTCCACAAATGTAAATAAAAAAATAAGTTTATGAGGCATGTTAATTTCTCTCAAGTTTAGACAGAGATTTTCAGTAACACCTCTCTTCAAAATACCAGCAACTCTTCCTTCAATAATTAATCAAGAAGACTTATTTAAGGGAAAATTATTCACTTAAGAGAAATAAAAGTTACAATGACATACCATTAAATTAAAACCAAGTATCATTCTCATGTATTACTCAGTATAATGCAGAATAAAGATTAAGTTCAAAAGGAATTTTCGGCTAAGAAATCTTAATTCTCATCATTAGAACAAAGTGACAGATTCAGGTTTTTGTTTTCTTCTATTTTATTGTAAAATAAAAATCAGACAGAGAAAAGCACACAACTGAGTAGTTCAGTGATCTTTCTGATCTCCCTCCAAAAAACCATCCAGTTTATCACCCAGTAATGTTGAGGCATGCCCCACCTTACGACCCAACCACATCGCAGTGTCCTATTATCACATTCCTCCCTCTGGGGGAGTAAGAATCAAACATGCAGTAAGGGGACTTTCCTGGTGGCTCAGTGGTTAAGAATCTGCCTGCCAATGCAGGGGACATGGGTTCGAGCCCTGGTCCGGGAAGATTCCACATGCCGCAGAGCAACTAAGCCCGTGCACCACAACTACTGAGCCTGCGCTCTAGAGCCCGTGAGCCACAACTACTGAGCCCGTGTGCCACAACTACTGAAACCCGCGCACCTAGAGCCCATGCTCCGCAACAGGAGAGGCCACGGCAATGGGAAGCCCACACACCGCAACGAAGAGTAGCCCGCGCTCACTGCAACTAGAGAAAGTCCGCGCGCAGCAACGAAGACCCAACGCAGCCAAAAAATAAATTAATTAAAAAAAAAAAAAACGTGCAGTAAGGGTGCCTGCCAGACACTTCCTGGTAAAAAGGAAAAAGTCTTCAAGTTTACATTTGTTTGTATATGCATGTCAACACCTCCCGGAGCAAAACATCATACTCAGAAAAATAGACTTATGACTGCTTCAACTATGGTCATGGAAATGTGTGATTTGGGGTGACCTGGAAGGACCCTGAGCTGATGAAGAGCAGCCTGTCGCGTCCCATCCCGTCTCGTCCTCCAGCCTCTCTGCGGCCTCCTGTCTCCACCGCACTGTCCCCCTGCCCTCGGCTCCCTTTCAAGCCTCCTCCACTGACCCTGGGTGAGCTCACAAGTGAGCACGTGCAGTTTCCTCCTGTCCTCAGCTCCCTTTATTCACTTCCATTTCTGCCATCTTTCTCTAGAAGGAGCCCAAGTCTCTCCTTAGAAATAATTTCTTTCAAATACTCTAGAGCACATTTCCAAGACTCCCGTCTTCCCTGAGTATTTTCAACTCAACACGTGGCGAGAGCCAAACCCGCGACATTCCCCACGCCCCCCTCAGCCCCCAGCCCTGCCCTCCTGTCCACTCCCCCCGGCTGAAGTCCTGGCCCTCGTTGGCTCCTATCTCATCTTGGTCCTCCACGGGCCATCAACAGCCGAATCCAAGAGCTCTTCCCTCCCATCCGCTGCCTCCTTGGACGACCTCGGCTTGGACGACTGCCAAGTTTATGCTGGACGGCTTCGTCTCCTCTTCATCACTCCCCAATTAAGTTCTACAAAACACAGTTCTAGTCAGAACACCCAGGGCTCTCTAAATACCCACTACTGGCGTTCATACTCGTCAGCTGGCTACAAATACCATCTGAAAGACAGCGCCTGACGCCCACTCTTCAGACTCAATCTGACACAAAACCAGCTCCCGGCAAGAGGGCTCTGGCTGCGCCTGGCACACACCCTACGCTTTCCCAAACCACAGCTCTGCTCACACTGGGCTCCTGCCCCACCTGCCAGGGCTGCCTCCCCTCCAGGCCCCTCCAACTCCTCCAGAGGAAGGCCCAGGTGAATGTCACTGCTCCTACTCCGAGCCTCCCTCAGATACGATATCTTCTTCCAACCCCCCAGGCCTCTCCCAGGACACTTCACGATGGGCAAACATCTGTGGAACTGATTTTACTCTCCATGCCGACCACTAATTTGAAAATGTCTCACAGGAGGAAACGTGCGCCCACGTACGGCCTGTGCTCCAGTGCCCTTGGTCCTGCACACAGGAGGCCCTGCTGGATCCCAAGGGGGAAGACAGTCTTGACTCAGCAACTATTTTATGTCATTCTCTGCCTTTAATACTTGATGCACAGGACTGGTATCACCAGAAGAACACTGTTACATCCCCAAGTAATTGGTATGACATCGGTATTATGACTGAACACCAGAAATCTATGAGGAATCGAATAAAATATAATTAGAATACCTATATAGATAACCCTGACAGAAAGAAGAAGAAATGAACACCAAATGCAATCCAGCAGTGAGGATTAACGAAAGAGGCTGCTGCAAGCTTAGCGAGAGCCCAGACTGCACCATCCAAATCAGCACGGAGAGCACCCACGCACGCAGAGCTGCAGGCTCAGCAAGGCAGATGGACTTTCCATATTCAAGAAAGATGGTGTAGCTACGAGGATCCAATTTTTAAGTAAGTAATTTTGTATATGTGATTAAGAATTTGACTGCTGATTTATACAAGAATGTTTAAGAAAACCTGAGACACTGTACGTTTAATTAAATCTGTACCAGTTGTTAGGAGCACCTAGAAAGACTTCACTTATTAGGGTTACACACTTGCCACGTGAGGCATTTACATGCGCACAAAGAAAATCAGTATGTTAATCACAGGAATGGAACTTAAAATGTGCGAGGCAATTAATCCAAAATTTAAGCAGAACGAATATGCTCAACTTGAGTTATTGGACATTAATCAAAGAAAACTAAAAGTATTTCTTATTTACTAGATTTACAAAACTCTGTAAATTAATAAAATGTGTAGGACACGAGAAAATTTTTTCCAATTTTTTTTGCGGTTCGCGGGCCTCTCACCGCTGTGGCCTCTCCCGTTGCGGAGCACAGGCTCCGGACGCGTAGGCCCAGCGGCCATGGCTCACGGGCCCAGCCGCTCCGCGGCATGTGGGATCCTCCCGGACCGGGGCACAAACCCGCGTCCCCTGCATCGGCAGGCGGACTCCCAACCACCGCGCCACCAGGCAAGCCCCCAATTTTAAAAATTAAAAATCAATTTAAAAACCCTAATAGCCTTTTCTGTGCATAAGCATTCTCTCTTGGAAATGAAAACTCAAAGTGATACTCCAAAACACACCACTTACTCCTTATCTGCAATTAAAATAGGCCAAATGTAACTGAGTTTTGCAATATTTGTCTTCCAAAAATATTCAGAACATCTAAGTTCTAAATAACTATAAGCAGATAAACTCTCCTGCAGGCATCTCTGGCGGCTGGCAACTTACTGTGAAATCTCAGATGGACACACCCGAGTGCAGGGCACTTCCAGAGCACCAACCCTGAACCTCATCACGCCAGCCCTGAACCTCATCACACCAGCCCTGAACCTCATCACGCCAGCCCTGAACCTCATCACACCAGCCCTGAACCTCATCACGCTACTGAACCTTCTCGGCACCAGACGTCCTTTAGGAGGAACGTGGTTGAAAGAGAAGATAAACTGCTCCTGACAACAAGATAAACCACAGCTGTGCTTTAAGAGCTGTGTCCTCAGCAGCCCGTCTGACGACCCATTTCCACACGCTCCCAAGTTGAAAGAATCAGCCCCTGTAAACATAAAATCTCGTGGTTCTTTCGTAATTGCGGTGGATTACAAAAATACACTACTTACTTTGCACCATCAAACACGATGGATCTGACTTGGCCGCACTGTCTAAAGAGAGACTGCAGCTGTTTATAGTAGAGAAATCCATAGGGAGGAACGTGCTTCAGCTGTAAAACACCACACTGCATTAACAGGAGCAAACACAGAGCTCACAGTCATAGTGTTCACAAAAACAGAGCACGCTGTCTTTAAGCACAAGACGTAGACCCGACAGCAGGGTATTTAAGGACTAATGACTTCTAAATTATAATAAGTTTTAATAATACATGTTAAACAAAGGCTAATTCTTCCCCTGTTAAAAGAGTCCAAAAGTCTGATACAGAAAAGTTAAGACTTATTTTTCATTTTTACCTTAAAATAACCAAGCTGACTAAATACATCTTTTTAAAACATAGTATTTCTATATAGGCAACAGCAGGAACTTAAATGTTAAAGGGAAATGCACCACTTGGTGGAGGAGGGGGTGCGTCCTCGCCCCGCAGGCTGCACTAACAGGAAAGGAGCTGCAGCAACCCCTCCCTGTCCGAGTGCTTTCCCCCTCCCATCAGGGCAATCTGTGTTCCGAGCTCCGGCGCGAAACTGGGAGTCCCCTGCCCGGTGACCTGCTTATCTCAGAGCCCAGCACAGCTCCGTGAGAGGCAGTGGGCGGCTGAAAAGCAGGGGCTGGGGACTCAGGTCAAAGCTCAAGTCCTGGCTTGTCAGGGTTCTGCAGGCAGCAAGTTATGGAGCCACCCTAGGACCCAACAGCCACATCACTAATCAAGGGGGACAATAAGTCCTCGACTCAGAGAGCCAGTGTGAAGCTCAGAGAAGAATGAGTAAAAAGCACTCGACAAAGGCCCTCTCAGATGATAAGCGCTACGTAAACACTAGCCACACTTAGTTTTTATAACGCACACAGCAGGTAACCTTTTGGCCCCCAGAGTGCAAGGTGAACACGCTGCCTGGCTGGCAAGGTGAACAGGCTGAAGGAGGCAAGCACAGTCCACGTCTGAGGAAATGTGCGGTGGGGTCCCTCCCCTGGTGCACAGGTCAGGAGGGAGCACCACCAAGGCGTGAGAGGAAGCCAACCAGAAGGGCTTGGTCCACCATGACGGTCAGTCCAAGCAGAGGCCCAGCCACACCTCCTCGAGAGCAAAAAGGATCTAATGACTGCCCCTTCAGGTAAAACCCGCCCCAGGTACAAATTGCATCTCAGCTGCCTCTCGGCCCCAGTGTGAGCACCAGCTCCTCTCCAGTGCTCTGCAGAGACCCTCTCCCTTGTGAACTCTTACTTCTTCAGTAACAGTGTGATGGAAACAACAAGGGGAGTAAGAGCTGGCAATGCTGGCATGTTTACTTTAGGCCAGGAACTCTGCCACGTGCTCTACACCCCCTTTTTATTAGATATAGGCCGGTAATGGAACCCAGGGTCCGCTAAAAGCCCGACTGCCAAATGCTTTATTCCAGTTGCCTACCCTGAAGTGATCCTGTACTCAGGTTTAAACAAAGGGTCCACAAATGTTGATCTGATAGTCAGTGCCTGGGACTGACCATCAGATTTGCCCAAAGCTCATGTTAAACACCGATTTCCAGGCCACACTTTCTAGTTCAGATTCTGTGCCATGGGGCCTCAAATCTGAATTTCAAAATAAACACTCTCTAGGCGATTCTATTAAGCATGAATGGGGATCAGAGTTTAAATCACAGTACAAAGGTGCCAACCATATAACTCTTTACTTTGTGTAAAATGAAGTTGTCAATTAACTAAATGTTCTTAAATTTATGGAGAAGTATCTTCAATCCTTCAAAACGGGACATGAGCAGTCAAGGTTAGCCATGAATACCTAACTCTGCAAGGCTTCCTTTTTTTTTTTTTTAGGCTTTCTTTTTTAAGGCTAGGTCTGCAAAACAGGAAGCGAGACTGAGAAACTAGTGGATGCATGTGAAAAGGTCAGACAAGCCACGAAATTCACTTTAGGGGAAAAAAATCCACTTAGTACTTATAAAAATATAGAGGCAAGTGGGGAAATAAAATGTTCCGTGTTCACCACACTGGAATGAAGCTCATCTGAAAACTGAGCACCCGGCCTCCACCCCAGAGAAGGCTGCCTATCTCTCCACCTACCACAATGGTTGTCTTTGGGTCTTTGCCCGCCAGCTCCCTCACTGCCATCTCTTCGTCGGGGTGCCCAAAAGTAAAGTAATTTGGATAAAAAGCACCTGCCAATACAACCTGGAAGAGAAACTTATTTTCATGAAGTAACAGCATTATTTTATCACTTTATCTCACCAATATACTAATCTCATCCCAGAATATCATCTACAATATAAAAGATGAGCTTAATGTTAAAAAACAAAAAAACCCACTGGACCGTTAAACCAATCAAGCAGAAAGTCACAATTCTGGTTACTTCCCCATAACCAAAACACTTTCTGCATGGTCTTTCCTCCAAGGAGCCTGAGTACTTTTCAGAATGAGGTTTAGAAAACAGTGGTGAGTTGAACAAGGATACAAATGATTGTACACACAGAGCCCCGGGGGTTAGCCAACTTTTTCTACATTTTCCCTGATATACTTACTTCTATGGGTCAGGCCCTTTCCCAAATGTTTAGATAAAATTACAATTAAGACACTTAGATTTAGAGCAGCAGGCTTGCATCGAATATTCACTTCTAAAAGCATGCTGCGAGGAGTCCCTTCTTCAATAAAAATATACTATATGAAACATACACCCATGGAAGAGTCTCTCCTAAACTTCAAGTAATTTTACATCCAGAGGAACATTCCATTTCCCAGCATCCCCCAGTTTACAGGATCCACCTAGAACCCAATTCTGTATGCGTCAGCCAACACACTGACACGTACAAGAGGTACTCCTCCTCTGAGCCCCTACATCAGAAGCACTGGCCACCTTTCTAGGACACACTTCCCTCTACACAATGCCTAGATGGTTCCATCCAACAAGCTAATTTGATCATGGCCTCCAAAGTTAAAATAATTTTTCAGTGCAAGGGAAGAACCACATAATAATGTTAAGAGCATTTATACTTTCTTAAAAGGCAAAACAAAAGGATCTCTCCAGAAGCAGTAATAACATTTAGCAGTCTTTAGAAACACTACTCCAGAGATTAGAAATGGGTCTGGATCATCAACTCAGTGACATGGAAAACCTAAACTAGGTATAAGACCAGAGTTTTTCTTGGTGCCCAAACACAGTATTAACACTATGGACCTAAAATCTCCTGTGAGGCATGATTTGTATCAGAAAGGGGAACTAGGGCTTCCCTGCTGGTGCAGTGGTTGAGAATCCACCTGCCAATGCAGGGAACACCGGTTCGAGCCCTGGTCCGGGAAGATCACACATGCCGTGGAGCACAACTAAGCCCGTGCGTCACAACTACTGAGGCTGCACTCTAGAGCCCGCAAGCCACAAATACTGAGCCCATGAGCCACAACTACTGAAGCCCGTGTACCTAGAGCCCGTGCTCCGCAACAAGAGGAGCCACTGCAATGAGAAGCCCGCGCACCGCAACGAAGTGTAGCCCCCACTCACCACAACTAGAGAAAGCCAGCGTGCAGCAACGAAGACCCAACGCAGCCAAAAATTAATTCATTAATTAAATAAAATTTTTAAAAAGCCGTCAGATTTCTAATTAATAACTGTAAGCTTTCCAAATCATTAAAAAAAAAGGAGGAGGAAATAAGCACTGTCAAAACCACAAGACCTAATAAGCAGAAAGAACCAGGAAGAGACATCCAGGAAACTCCAGAGTACCTGCAGGATGAATCGCTGCTTGTATGTATACTCTTGGTCCATGACAGGCCGCCGGGAATCAACATACATGTTGAACTGTGAGATTCTAGTCTTCAATTCTTCATATAATTCAGCCACCTGAAAAAAACACATTGGGAGATGATGTCTCCAAGTGATTATATTATTCAGAATAGCGAATGCACTAGAAAAGTAGTACATAATGGGGAAAGCACGAGTATGTCTATGGGATGAAACACTGCAGCTATTAAGAACCATATTATTAGGACTTCCCCGGTGGCACAGTGGTTAAGAATCCACCTGCCAGTGCAGGGGACATGGGTTCGAGCCCTGGTCTGGGAAGATCCCACATGCTGTGGAGCAACTAAGCCCGTGCGCCACAACTACTGAGCCTGCGCTCTAGAGCCCGTGTGCCACAACTACTGAGCCCGCGCACCTAGAGCCCGAGCTCTGCAACAAGAGAAGCCACCTCAAAGAAGAGTAGCCCCCGCTCACCGCAACTAGAGAAAGCCTGCGTGCAATAACAAAGACCCAATGCAGACAAAAATAAATAAATAAAAAATAATTTTATTAAAAAAAATCTTCTGTAAGGCTGTAGTATTGATACATACAACTTCTCTAATTAAAAATCAACTAAAAATTATGCAAGTCACTTTCTCTGATCAAAATGCAATAAAAAAAATATTAACAAAAAACAAGATACCTGAAAATATTTCTTTCTACCTGTAAACTCAAATATTCTTCTAAAAACTCTGAATCGAGGAGGAAACCAACACTAAAATAAGTTACAGACAGGGAAAACAATGAGATCCCTACACGTCACAAATCAATGAGATGTGCCCCAAACTGTGCTCATAAGAAAATTCACAGCTTTAAATACCTTTAATTAGAAAGACTGAAAGTATTAAGAAATTAAATTCTCATCTCAGTAAGACTAAAAACGTAAACCAAGAGACACAGAAAAACTAAATTAATGGAAAAAATTAAAAATCAATCCTTTGAAATCCTCCACCTTTCCCCTTCCCTCAAAACACCTGCACAGTAAAACTGACAAATCAAACCAAGAGTAAGTTCTCTGAAAATAAAAATAAAACAGATTCAAAAACAAACAAACAAACAAAAAAGACAGATTGTCTTGCAAACTGTGCAGTAAAGGATTAAGTCAGCAGGCCCGGTTATCCACACCCTGGACATTCCAAAGAAAGGTTTGGCTCCTGGCCAGTCACCTCCAGGCCCTTGGAATATCCAGCCTTGTAAGAGTGACTTTGTTTACCTGAGGTCTTGGACACAACAAACAGTTCATGGTAGCAATGTGACTTCTGTATGGTGGGGACATACAGTATCAGTAACCTCTGGAGGGGCTAAAAACTAAGGAAGTTAAGGTCAGCCATGTGGGCACCCCACACTTATGTAACCAACCCTCAATAAAACCTTGGACGCCAAGGCTCGGGACAGCCTCCCTGGCTTGCAGTACTTCACGTGGGTTGTCACACATCGTGCTGCCCAGAAGACTCCACCGGGAGAGGACGGCTGCAAGCTGGCACCTGGTCTCTGTCTCTCCTGGCTCCTCCCCACCTGCCTCTTACCTTTGCTGACCTTAATCTGTGTCCTTCAGCTGTAGTCAACTGTAACCGTGAATGGAACACATAAATTCTACCAAAGCTGGAAACGAGGATGTACTTCTTGGAATACTCTCTGCTACCCTGGGTACTGCTGGTACTTGATAAACGTTTGATTAAGTCATCTTTACTTGCATTCAAAGAATTTATAGCTTACCTCTCTAATTCTCTTGATCTGAATGTAATTTAACCGTCCCCAGTCAAGTTCATCCTTTAAATACATAAAAGGGTAATATTCAATATTAACGCAACAAATTAGAGCTAATTTGGCTACTGTAATCCATATATCTCAGCTAAAAGTATACACCAAAAAGGAGATACACCAAGAAAAATAACATGGCTGACTCTGTAAAAGGTGACGTTCTCGAGTAACTCCCGTAGTTATTTTAAGGATACATCCAGGCATGGCAAATTTAAACACACAGACCTACCAACAATCTTTTGAACCTAGTCAGTTTAGAAGAAGAACAACACGCAACCACGCCCACCCCAAAAAATGAAGGCTAACAGGTTGGTTTTTTCAAGCCCATTATCTAAAACTTTGCTGAAAACAGCAGAACGAAATGCTTCGGGTTTCTTAGTTCTGAGCCAACACGCCGAGGCACATCCCACAGGTATTTAGTACTGGCAGCTAAGAGGCTCCTGACACAGGAAGGGTCACTACTGCCCAGGGGTGGGCGACAGGCAGCACGGCTGCCTCTGGGAAGTGACTACAGCTGAAGGTGAGCCCAGGAGCTGCCCTGGACTGCGGGCCCTAAGAACCGTCCACAGTGACCTCCGCTCAGGCTGAACACTGCCGGTTCACACACAGCGCTGAGGCTGAGCTAGAGAAGGCTCGGGAAGCTTCCACGACACAGGCAGCCATCCACAAAGAAACAGCTCACCGACCTTCGGATGCCGCAGCTCTCCTCTTTGTCTGCAAGTCTGCCAAGCCTAAAAACAAATGATCCAGAGTTTCAAAATAAAAAAATTCGGTTAGCGAATAAAGTAAGTCCAATTTCAACACATTCTGACCACAGAAAATTTACAAATTTAATTTTTCCAGTCTACTTCTAGAATTGGACTCCCACCCTCATCTACTTCTCCCAACACAATTTTTTTTTTTTGTCTGTGCCGCAAGGCTTACAGGATCTCAGCTCCCTGACCAGGGATGGCACCTGCGCCCCCTGCATTGGAAGCATGCAGTCCTAACCACTGGACCGCCAGGGAAGTCCCCATCTCCCAACGCACTTTGCTTACTAATGGACATCGGCAACCCTCACAGTGCTTCTGGTAGAGACGGCATGTGCTGACAAGCGGTGGCAGCCGCCTTCACAGCTCACGCTGGGAAAACTTACCCTGAACGCTTCAACAAGCGCAGCACAGTCACTCTTACTGTTGCCACAGAAATCCACTTTGTTCCTATAAACAGACAACGAACAGTGTCACTTGACACCACTAAAACACAGTGACTCTTAAAAATATGAATGTTGGGGCTCCCCTGGTGGCGCAGTGGTTGAGAGTCCGCCTGCCGATGCAGGGGACACGGGTTCGTGCCCTGGTCCAGGAAGATCCCACATGCCGCAGAGCAGCTGGGCCCGTGAGCCATGGCTGCTAGGCCTGCGCGTCCGGAGCCTGTGCTCCGCAATGGGAGAGGCCACAACAGTGAGAGGCCCGCGTACCGCAAAAAAACCCCACAACAACAACAACAACAAAAAAACAAATATGAATGTTAAATACCTATATCCATCAAGATGCTGCCTAAAAGGCATCGCAAAAAAATTCTTCAAAGAAAGAGATGCCGCTAACAAGGGAAAAAACAAAGAGAAGATAAGACTGTTGGAGTAGCCTTACATTACCCCCCATTCCCGCTTCTCGGCTCCCACACTCACCTATAATAAGACACTCGTCTAGACATCCAAACACATGTCCGAGGACTATGAGTTTACCAAGTTGCTGATTAACAGGAAGTTGGGCTAAAACTCTTCCTAAGAAGGTCAATTCACCATCATGGGGGTTTTCATCTCCTCTCGGCCCACTCACCGCAAGTGCTCCAACCTTTATAAAATAAATTAGTGCAATTAGCAAGCACTGATTTATTCACACTCTTTTCTTCCTTAAGGCAGGAGTTTAAAACAGGAAATGACCAAATTTTGGTGAATAAGGTTCTAAAAGATACCTAAGTCAACTTATGAAAGATTGACACTGAAGTTTTTTAATACGTGTTTTGATACTGAGAGCACATTTTATTCCTTTTTGATGCTGGGAGGTGGTGCTCAAGCCACCCCCACACAAGTCTCCTGAAGCCCCAGATTCAACGGCCATGGCACGCACAGCACTAAACCAACCTCCAGCCACCACGCCCCGTGGCCACTCACGGCCAAAACATCCAGACTGTGCACAGAAAACGACATCCTCAACTTGACTAAGTGTATTTTACGGACGCCCAAGCAGGTACCCAAGGTATCAGAGGCAGCCCCAGCTTTGAGGGTCCGAGGCAGAACGTCCACAGCCCCAACAGGCCGGGGCACTGGGCACTGCACGCAGCGAGAGCAGAGCGTGGGTCAGAGGAGAGTCAGAGAACGCACAGGAGCAGAGCAGGGCTTCCAGCAACAGGAAGAGGAGAGGCTAGCATGAGGGTGAAGAGCAGAACTAGAGGGGAAGTGGGGAGAAGGCTCACAGAGCCAGGGCAGGAGAGCAGAGCCCTGTGGCTGCCATCTCCTATCCAGCGCTTCTCAGCCCCACCAACAAACAGCAATCCCCCACGGGGGCGGGGTGAGAGAGTAGGAGCTTCACCTTCAGACAACTAACAAAGCTGGTCTGAACAACATATATAATATCTGGAATCAAAAATTAGTCATGACATGCTTTTCCAAGCAAATGCTGATTATTTACAACTGTCAAAATACCTTAAAGATATCCACAGTATGAAACTTCTAAACTTCACCCAAAAAATCTTAGCTTTTCCTAACACGAACAAGTATCAGATGGTCCCACCTCCTTTAGCAGAAGGATGGTGCGTTCAATGTCACTCAGGCTAGGTGGAGAAAGGGCTGTTGCCAGCAGAGCCCTCGGTTCACCCATATCAAGTAATTTCACTTTCAATATTGTGCTTCCTAATGGACAACGCTGAAAAGAACAAAACTTAAATTCAGAAACAGTAAAAACAAGTAAATCAATTAACCTATTCACATGACTAGTACTTTAGAGAGAGGAGGAGAGAAAAAGAAGAAAGGAAAACAGAGAAAGGGGTGGGAGAAGGAGAGAGAGAAATGGGAGATGAAGAGATGGGGGAAGAGAAGGAGAGAGAGAGATAAAGAAGGGAAGATGGAAAAGGGAAAGGGTGAGAAAGAAAGGAGAGGAAGCGGGGAGAGAGGGAGAGAAAGGAGAGAGAGGCAGGAGAGGAAAGACAGAAGCCAGTTCCACAGCATGAACTATAAAAGCACACAGCAGGGCTTCCCTGGTGGCGCAGTGCTTGAGAGTCCGCCTGCCGATGCAGGGGACGCGGGTTCGTGCCCCGGTCCGGGAAGATCCCACATGCAGCGGAGCGGCTGGGCCCGTGAGCCATGGCCGTTAGCCTGCGCGTCTGGAGCCTGTGCTCCGCAACGGGAGAGGCCACAGCAGTGAGAGGCCCGCGTACCGCAAAATAAATAAATAAATAAATAAACAAACACACAGCAGCAGCGTCTGTGGACAGTCCTCCTACAGGGCCAGAAACGTGACATGGGTGTGAAGTCCCTCACTGATGCTTAGTGACTAGAAGCCAGTTCTGTGATTAAAGACGAGTTTGATCAGAAGTGATTTTTCTGGGATCAAAATCATACGACACTCAAAATTATATTAAACTATTCAGCAAAACTGTCTACAAAAAACAAGCTATGTCATAAAGATGACCAAAGTTTATTACCAACATCTCAGGAATGACATGGTCGGGGATGGAGCTGTCCCAGAAATCCTTGTATATGAGTCTGTAACAGTATCCTTTAGACACTCGTCCAGCACGGCCTGCAAAGGAGAAACATTCAAACTCTGACGTTAATTACTTTAACACTAGCATAAAGATATACTTAAGAATAACCATTAAATATTAAGAAGAACTTCCGTTATCTTCTACCAAACCAGGTCAGTTTGGTAAAAACTTCAGAGTAAGTGTTAGCAGTGATCTTCTATATACAGATTAAGTGCTGACTCCTACTCAGTGATATATAGTGGAAAATCCAATGCATATTTCTAAAGAGAACCACCTTGGCCCCAAAATACAATGGCAATCTAAACATTTTAAATACCACACATCTCCTGCAAATGCATAGTTCATACTGGTAAAAATACAGAGGTCACCAAACAAAAGTAATCAAGCTGGCGAGAGAAGCCCCAGTGAAACAGATGGTTGTTACCCATCCCAACACCTCTGCAAAGGCGTCCTTCAAGACAGTGGCTTCATATGAAATGAGTGATCACACGCAAACAGCTCAAAACCAGGCCTGGACCACGGAGACCATCCTATAAACGACTGTTCTCTTGTGATGGTATTGCTTGTGCAATGGAAACTCCTTTATCCCCAAACACAATAAAATCTGAGAGACAGGAGACAGGTGGGGAGGCGGGATCCTTCACAAATGCTCAGCTTTTAAAAAACAGGGCAGCCCAGGGAGGAGCTTTCCTTCCCTACCTGTGGAGCCTGGAACCCCGTCCCCTTCTGCCCCCACCCACCTGTCCTGCCACAGGAGACTGAGTGCAGAGTCCAGACTGCTGCCTCCGCCACCATCTACCCACCGTATCTTCAAATGACAGGACTGTCTAAATGGAAAATCCCAAGGTAATGACAAAACCAAAATCAACTCCTAGAACTAATCGGTGAAATCAGCAAGTCACAGGGCACAATACCAACACACAAAAATCAATCACATTTCTATACACTAGAAATGAACATGTGAAAACCGGAATTAAAAACGCCATCACAATCACTATAATCCCTCCAAATTAAACTGAATACTTAGGTGTAAATCTAGCAAAACATATACAGGGATCTGTATGCTGAAAATAACAAAATGCTGATTAAACAAATCAAAGACGACCTAAATAAAGGGAGACACACTATGTTCAGGGATACGCAGCTTCATCAGAGCAAATATATCAATTCTCCACAAACTGATGTACAGGTTAACACAATTCCTAGCAAAATCACAGGAGGCTAAAAAAAAAAAAAAAAAAACAAAATCACAGGAGGCTTTTTTGTGTGTGAATATAGACAAGATTATTCTAAAGTCTACATGGAAAGGCAAAGTAGAATAGCTAAAACAATTCTGAAAATGAAGAATAAAGTGGGAGGAATCCATCTGTTTCGTGATAAGTCTTACTATACAGTGATCAAGACAATGTGGTATTGGTAGAGAGAAAAACACACAGATAATAGAACGTAATGAAGAATCAGAAATACACCCAGAAAAGTACACCCAAGCGATGTTTCACAAAGGTACAGAAGCCTTCAATGGGAGGAGAACAGTGGTGCAGGAACAACTGGGCATCCATAAGCAAACCTCACACCATCTACAAAAGTTAATTCAAATGGATCACAGATACAAATGCAAAACATACCTACGAAATGTCTAGAAGAAAACACAGGAGAAAAATCTTTGCAACCTAGGGCTAGGTGAAGAGCTTTACACATGACACCAGAGGCATGATCCACAAAATGAGACACTGATGAATCAGACCACACCGAAATTTAAAACTTCTTCTCTATGAAATACCCTGTTAAGAGGATTAAAAGACAAAATATAGACTGGGTGAAATATTTAGAAACCACCTATCTAATAAAGGACTCTATCTAGCATATATAATATAAAGAACTCCCAACACTCAACAATAAAAATACAAACAATCCAGTTAGAAAATGGGCCAAAGACTTGAACAGACATTTCACTGAAGAGATACAGAAGACAAATAAGCACAAGAAAAGACATTTAAGCTCATTAGCATCAAGGAGACGCAAATTAGAATTGCAATGAGACATTATTATGTACCTTTCAGAATGGCTAAAATAAAAAATAGTGGATACCAAATGCTGCCAAGGCCGTGAAAAAAACAGATCTCACACATTGCTGGTACAACTGTAAAATGGTGCAGCCACCGTGGAGATAGTTTGGGGCAGTTTCTTATAAAAGTAAACATATACTTCCCATACCACCCAGTAATTGCACTCCTGGGCTTTCATCCCAGAGAAATGCAATTTTATGTCCACACAAAAACTTGTACATCAATATTCACAGTAGCTTTATTTGTAATCGCCAAGAACTACAAACAGCTCAAATGTCCCTCAACAGGTGAATGGTACTGTTGACCTTAAAAATAAAATAGTAATTGGGACTTCCCTGGTGGTCCAGTGGTTAAGACTCCACGCTCCCAATGCAGGGGGCCTGGGTTCGATCCCTGGTCAGGGAACTAGATCCCGCGTGCCACAACTAAAAGATCCCAAGTGCCGCAACTAAAAGATGCCGAGTACCGCAACTAAGACCTGGTGCAGCCAAAAAAATAAATATTCAAAATAAATAAATAAAAACAGTAATTTTACCAGCAAAATGGGTTTATTCAGAAATAGCAGAGAATTGCAATTTGGGACAAGCAAGCTAAGGCAAAAACCATAGGCAAGTCCCATATAAAGAAGAGGAACATTATTTTACAGAGAAAAAGGAGGAAGCTGGGAGGGGTTATTTTGAACACAAGTCCACTGGAGAAAAGTGAGAGTTCAGGGTGGGGACGGTTTCTCACTGGCCGAGTTGCTGGGGCAGATGACTTCTTGTGGGAGATGCAAGGCACAGTTTTTCCTGTTGGGGCCTATAACTGATGCTTCTTTCCTGTTGCTGGTTCTTATTGGCATCTGAAGTTGACAATTCTTCCCGTAATTGAGCTCCAGTGGTACTTCAGGTGGTACCGAACAAGAGCGCCCCCTTCTGACCTCCCCCTCCATTTTAGAGAGGTTTCCCTTTACTAATTTTCAAAATACAATGGAATATTATTCAGCAATAAAAAGGAAACTTTTGACACATGCAGCAACTTGGATGGAGCTTAAGGACACTACAGCGAGTGAAGAAAGCCAATCTTAAAAGGTTACATGCGGTATGATTCCACCTAAATAATGTCCTTGAAAGGCCACAGCTATGGCTATGAAGAAGGGGTTCGAGGTCGGCAGAGAGTGGCAGGGGACAGTGTGACTAGAGATGCAGCACCAGGCAGCTCCTTCAAGGCAGCTGGAACAGTTCTGTGTCCTGACCGTGGCGGTGGCTACACATGGGATCAACTGGAGAGAAGTCTGCACAGTGTGAACCTGGGCAACTGACGAGGGTCCAGCCCTGTGCTGGCATCAGCTGCCTGGGCTGACACTGCACCGGGGTAGGAGGTGTCGCCACTGACAAGCTGAGATGCTGGGGCTAGGGTTCAAGGGACTCTATGTACTATTTTTTGCAACTTCCTGTATGGGAAAAGTTTTCTAATCATAGAAATTTTGAACATACAAAAAGACAAAGGATACAATTCCTATAATCTCAAGACTGACCCAAAAATAATCACTTTAAACATTTTTGTATATCTATTGGGTTGGCTTTTTTCCATTACACCTTACGGCAAAAACCAAACGAACTTTTTGGCCAACAATATTTCTAATCACTTCTTCTAAGCATAGTTTTATGTTCTGGGTTTTTTTGGCGGGGGTGGGGGTTGAGATGATTATAACAATACATAAGCTTTTCCCAAGGTGATGAGAAGCTCTCTATGACCATATTTCAGTGACTCCTTAATCATTCTCTTTTTTTAAAATTAATTAATTAATTAATTTTTGGGGCTGTGTTGGGTCTTCATTGCTGCACGTGGGCTTTAGTTGCGGCGAGCGGGGGCTACTCTTCACTGCAGTGCGTGGGTTTCTCATTGCGGTGTCTTCTCTTGTTGCGAAGCACGGGCTCTAGGCGTGCGGGCTTCAGTAGTTGTGGCACGTAGGCTCAGTAGTTGCGGATCACGGGCTCTAGAGCACAGGCTCAGTAGTTGTGGCGCATGAGTTTAGTTGCTCCGCGGCCTGTGGGATCAGGGCTCAAACCCATGTCCCTTGCACTGGCAGGCGGATTCTTAACCACTGCGCCACCAGGGAAGTCCCTTAATCATTCTCTCTTAATCCCTCTCCAGGCAAGCCATTTCAAGAGAGGTAACACGACAACATGGTTAAAGTTGCGGGCTGTAGCCATACGTCTGGGTCCTAGTCTCGGTCCCAGCACTTCCCAGGGTAACCCGAGCAGGCTACTCCTTCTGTGTGTCGGCTGCATCACTGAGAAGTCGGGGTGTTAACAGCGCGCTACCTCACTGGGGAAATGAGGGGTAAATGTGTAAGTACACGGAAAACACTTACACTCGTGCCTGGCCTGTGGCGAGCATTCAGTAAATGGGCCTCTATTCTGTTTTTTGATGTGGTAGCTTTATGACCCAACCCAACAGGTATTCTTGGAGCAGTCCTTCAGCTGTCCTCCCTGAAGGCTCTCTCATAAAGCACAAGCTACATCTCAGTCCATGGCGAGAAGGCTGTGCCCTGGGGCCACTCCCTGCAGGCAACTGCACGGCCACTGTGGCCAAAGCCCCCCCCCCCACCCCCCGACATCCTGGCCCCGACAAACGACTCCACACCCTCGTCTCCCCAGCAATACATCATGTGCACTCGCAGAAAAGGCTGACCCCTCCGTGGAGCCAGCTCAGCTCAGGAAAAAATCATCCCAGAAGGATGAAAACTTGGAGAGAAGTCAGAGGAAGGACTAGCAGCAATTAACAAGTGACCCGCACGGCTTCCGTAACTAGTCACTGTGAAAGATGACAGGACTCTCATCCAGTATGTGCAAAGGCTCTTACCTACTTCAGTGGACACGAGGAGGATCGTGGATTTGAACAGAGAGCCTGACAGTATGAAATGCTGTTGCTTAGAACTTAAAACCAGTTCCAATAAAGGAAATCTCTGAATAAGACTAAAGGTACAAAAAGCAAAAAATTCAAGAAGACACCCGAATGCGCCACCAACTCCTATTATTGTGCGGGAACACAAATGCCTTACCTTTTCTCTGATCACAACTGGTTTTAGAGGCCCAGCTCAATCGCAGGCTCTGGTAATTCGTATCTTCATCACAAACCAGAGTTCTAGTCAAACAGAAATCTATAACTGTCATTTAAAAAAGAGAATGTAAACACCAGGCTAGCAAAAAATAATTGTGTAACAATCACAGTGCATAGCGATAAGACAATTTATGAAACACACAGCCTTTAGAATTAGTGTACACACAGAAGCCTCTGGAAATGCACCGGCCATTCCTGACTGCCCAGGATGGGGAGGCCGGGGTCCCATTCTTTCTTCTTAAGTCCTGGGAGTCTGGGCAGAAAGAACATATGCCCTGTAAGAGCCCACACGTCATAATACGAGCCTACGCGGGCTGCAGCGACAGGCCGGCCTCACAGGGCTGCGCAGAAGCACAGGTGAAGTGGGGGACTGCCAGGTCCCAATCCCGTGTGCGTGCTGGCGGGGGGGGGGGGGGGGGGGGGCAGCCGGTCTCAGCATCTCTGTGCTGCAGTGTCCCGCTCCCAGCCCCTGGGAGGAGAGCAGGCAGCTGGTGGGGCGGTGCTGGCTCCTGTCCCCGCCCGCCCCGGCCTCGGCCTGCTCCTCAGCGCCGCTTCCCTCCTCAGCAACCTCCTGCTCACTGACTGCGCCGCCACCACCAGCCCTCCTTGCTGGCTCGCCAGGGCTCTTGAACACTCCTCCCGCCATAGCGTTTGGGGATCTCCATTCCCATAAAAACGGTGCTGGCAGCGCCGAGGCCCTCGGTTTCGAGACCCCATCTCCCACCTGTCTCAGCATCTCTTTCCCACCGCCCTACCTGACCCCCACTCAATCTCAATCGCAAGCATCTTTCCCTGGCACCAGACCGCTTTCCTCCCCTCCCACCCCCCCCCCACTCCCCGTCCTGTAACCCTACCCTTAATCCCTACAAACAGACCTGCCATCTGTGCACGTCAGGGCTGCTGCTAACTGTCCCCACCCCTCCGCCTAATGACCTTCCTTCCCTCCTGACCAAGCCACGGGCTCCCAGCCCCCACTGTGACCACTCCACACATCTGCCTTGACCCCTGGCCTCCTGTCACCCTGCTCTGCTCAGCTGACTCGACCCCAGGCCTGCTGATCACAGCTCTCCACCTACACCGCGCAGCCCAAGTGGCGCGAGAGGGAAGAAGAGAAAAAGCGGGCTGTAGGCTGACGGCGCCCTTTAAGCTCGCGGTCGCCAGCGGCCCTCGGGACTCAGGCTGCCCCGTCCATCCAACCTCCTCACACCTCCGGCACTTCCTGTCCTGCTCGCTTTCAGCTGAGGCCTGGCCTCTGGCTCACGGGGAACGCAGAGGCCATCAGAGGACCCTGCGCCCCCTCGGCAGCACCCCTCCGCCCACATCGGCCTCCTCCCCAGGATGGGAGCCAAGCCGCCCACCAGGTGCCTCGCCGCGCCCCCACGGCCGGCTCCCACGCGCCCTCTGCGCCTCCGGGCCCCGCGCCGCCTGGCACACACGTTCTCCCGGCCCGCCAGCGCTCCGGCCGCTGCCCCGGCTCTCCGCCCGCCCGTCACAGAAACCACCTCAGGAGCGCCGTCTGGCTTCACGACCCCCAGTGCCTCGGCGCCGACCCTCCGTGACCCCTCCAAGCCGGCCGCGCCTCCACAGGCTCCCCGCCTTGAACCGCCCGCTCGTGCTCCCTGGGCGGCGCGGAGCCCTGGCCCTAAGCTCCTCAAGGCCGCCACCGGGACATCCGCCGGCGTCTCAACAGCCCGGGCCAGTCTCTGCTGACTCCCGGGGGTGGGGCGCACGGCGGGGAGTCACCACGAGCCGTGAAACCGCTGCACCCGACCCCTCAGCAAGTCAAATCCCCGCAGGCTCCGCCCAGGAACGGCCGCCTCCGCCTCTGCCCCCCGGGCTCCCCTCCTAAGGCACCCGACACCCACCGGCCCTCTCCTCGGCCTCATCTCCGTCTCCCCCACCATGTCCCCCACAGGCTGTCGAGCGGACCTGACGTGCCCTCGTTCCTCCCTCACATGTCGCTGACGTCCCCGGCTCCCTCGGGAAAAGCTGGAGTCTCCGATGCCCTGGCGGCCTCCGCGCCTGGTGCCCTGGTGCCCGTGACCCCCCTGACCTCGCCCCGTCCAGCTCGCCCGGCCTCCCGGCTGTCCCGCGCTCCTTCAGGGACTTGGCACCTCCCGTCCCTTCTACAGAAACGCCCTTCCCGCAGATGCCCCCACTGGCCGCTGCCCCCGCGGCTCCGGCTGCCCCTCCCTGACCCCTGCCCCGCTCCTCCACCTCTTCCTCTGGACATGCGGCAGTCTACCTGGCGGCACGTCGCTGTTTGTCTAACTGATCGCCTGCGTGTCAACACCCGCCCCCCACGTGTCAGGAAAACGGAGCCTCGCCTGTTTGTGCACTGTCCCCGCAGCACCTGGACGGCCGCTGGCCCAGACGGAGGGCTGCCGTGGCGCCGGCTGACCTGTCCCAGCCACACTGGCCACCTTGCTGCTCCTCGCAGCTGCTCCCCACGCTGTCCCACCTCTTTCCACTCTCACTCCTCACCCAAGTCACGCCTTCCTCAGCTATCACGTCCTCACAGAGGTGTTCCCACATCGCCCCATCTAAAAGGTCATTTACCCAATTAACTGTAACCCCTTTTTTTGATTTATTTCCCTACATAACATCTACATCGACCTGAAATTGCACCTATTTCTCCCCCTGCTAACTGCCTGGCTCTCCCACCAGAAGACAACACGCCTCACTCGCCCCGTACGCCTGCCCACCACCACCAACAGTGCCCGGCAAGCGTCAGGCTCCCAAACATGAATTAACGCAACCTCACAGCGTCATCAAGGACACACACGTGGGAGACCAGACTATGAGTGGCCTCACCCCGAGGTGACGTGGTGTCTTTCTCAACGACCTGCAGCAACGGGGCAGGCTCGGGCCCCTCCCTCCAGTCACTATGTCCAGCAGGGGCAGCCCCAAAGCTCTCCTACTGCCCACGGTGCCCCGGGGACGCCCCCGATCGCTTCCTGTGTGTGTTAGTAGCTGAGCCGCAGAGGCTGCCCGGCTGAACGGACACGTGAGCTCAGAGGAGGGCGGGGGAGAGAGAAGTATAGGAGGAACTTCGGAACCCACTTTCCTACATTCTCTCCTCCAGAACAGGGGAAGAGACGGGGAAGAACAACTCCTGAGGGACACACAGGCTACAAATACTATGGTTTACTTTGTGAGGAGAACAGCAGGATCTCACCATATTTGACGTCTGGAACCGTGACAGAACTCTCCGCAATGTTGGTAGACAGAATGACCTATCAAACATCAAAAAAAGAATCTGACATGCTCACTATATACAGGAAATCATTAGGCACTGGGCTCAAATTTTGAAATTAGCCATTTTTTCTATTTTATACAGAAGTCACAGTTAGTCAAGGGTCCTGGGGGCGGGGCACGAGGAGGAGTCAGTGCAGTGCGGGCTCAGCAGCCAAACCTGCTCTGAATCCCAGCTCTGCTCTACCCCAGCGTTGGACCCTGGACTACTTAACCTCAGTTTTCTCATCTATAAAATGGAGATAATAATATCTTCCCTATTACTTGAGTTAATAAACGTGAAATGCTTAGAACTGCTCCAGGCGTGAGCCAAGTGCTCATAAATATTAGCTATTACCTGTAGCACCAGCATCCAATCACTGGACACCTACTTCGTGTCAGGCACTGCAGCACTACCATAATTTAAGTACGGACATATATTATTATAATTAACCTTCCTAACAGCTCTGCAAGGTAAATGTTATCGACTCTACTTTCCAACAGTAAAATTAAGTCTGAGAAGCGATGTGCTCAGAGGCACACACCTACAGGGGACAGAGACCCATGTCACCTGTCCAACTCCCCACGCATACTCTTAACCCCTACACCTCAATGTTAAGGTACAGCCTTTTCCTGGTGGAATCATTCCAGGGGTCCAGTGGAAGCCGCTGATGTACAGGAAACCAGGCCCATGCAACACAGAAGGTTCATAAAAGCAGCAGGCAAGAAACAGGGCAAAGACTGCTCTCCCTGACCTCAGATATGATAGCTTCAGGAGGTCTTGGAATTACCCAGGGGCACAGAGCACAACCAGGCTAAAGTTCCCAGGAAGGTCTGCAGTACATAAGAGCCCTGAGTTGCCATGCAAGGTCTAGGCTGCCCCTAGAGATGCAGAACCTTCTCACTGGAATCAAGGGGGCTGGGCTGCATGTCTGGAGTCCCTGATGATCTCAAGCAGCACTAGAAGGGTTGTGATAAGACAATCCCATCATTCACACATAAAAAAGAAAATTAAAGAAATACTCTTAAACCAGGACTAAGAATGTGGGTTCTAACCAAAACCTCCAGCGCAGTGCCAGGGACAAGAGAACAGTCCCACAGTTAGAGAACTGCTGGGGGTAAGAGGCGCTGAAATCCACTAGAAACAAGGTCCTGAGGCAGAGGAAATAAAAAACCTTAGCAAACTGACTTATAAAATACAGACAAAATGAAATAACATACTTGGCTCATCAGGCAAGTGCTTGTTTAGGTGACTAACCACCAGCTACAGAACATATCGGACAAACAGCTGGAATGTCAGCACTTCTCATTGGCAGAGTCTCTAAGGAAAATGTACCTAAGTGCTCAGAACTGCTCTCCCAGCTGTCCTACCTTTCTGTACCCAGGCACTGGACTTAAAAACACGTTATTCTGTTCTTCCAAAGTCACACTTGAATGGAGTGGATAGACCTGTAACCTAAGAAAGAAGTAAATGAAATAAAATATCCATAAAGACAAGATATACACGAAAATGAATAACTACTCATTGAGATCATTAAAATTATTTAAGCTAGAAACAATACAATGCTTTACAAGTAAAAATACAACAGTATCATTTTAAACACACCTTTTATGAACCATGTTTGTGAGAAGTTCATGCATATAGTTTATTTCACCCAGACCTAGGGAAGAAAAAAAGTGGAGGGGGAAAAAAAGATTTGTATTTATTTCTAGAAAACAACCTTTAAATTAAGATGACATCTTTTATAAATACGGCTCTACCAATTCATTTTATCTGACTTCTTTTATCCTCTTCACCTAAATATATCAGAATTACAAGTGAAAAATGCATAATGACACTGACTACCACTAACTCAAAAATATGAGAAAAACCATATTCTTTCTATGTTTTCCTTTCCACAGCAATGACTGCCTGTGAGTGCTGGCCATAGGAGATGAGTAATTTTACATTCCTCTCTTCCCCCCACTGGTTTTCCAAATGTCCTACTTTGATTATGCAAAATTTTACAACCAAAAAATAATATTTAAAAAGTCTTCGTCACAGAGATGTTTTAAATTTTTTTCATAAGGTTCATATTTGTAAATAAAGCATGATTGCAGATATAATTAGTTAAGATGAGGTCACAGTGGAGAAAAATAGGCCTTTATTCCAATAGGACTGGTGTCCTCATAAGAAGACACCCGCACAGAAAACGCCACGTGACGATCAAGGCAGAGATAGAAGTATCGCAGCCACAAGCCAAGGAGGGCCAAAGACTGACGGCCGAGGGAAGCTGGGAAGAGTCAAGGAAGGATTCTACCCAGAGCCTCAGAGGGAGCAGGACCCTGCTGACACCTTGATTTTGAACTTCTAGTCTCCAGCAGAGTGAAAGAATAAACTTCTCTTGTTCTAAGCCTTCTGGTTTATAGCACTTTGTTACAGTAGCCCAAAAAAAACTAACACAGAACCATTCCCCAAAGATCAATTAATGAAATAAATGTACTGTCAAATGAACTCACATAAACACATAAAAGAAAAACAACAAAAACTGTAAAATATCATTTATACATATTTTATTCAGGCAATGTTTAGCAGTTAGAAAGCATTTATTTCACATCAGGTGTTAAGATAGTGCTGCCCTGACTCTGCTTTGGTCCTTTCTTCCTTGATACAATATTATGCACACAGCAATCACTGACAACTATCTATTGGGACAAATGCAACTCCATACCACTGTCAGCTAATGCTTGTTTCCTGGATATAACACTAATCCGTACCAACCTAAGCAAAGCATGACCAAAGTTCTAAACTCCCATGCTGCATTCCAAAGTAAAAGGTTACTTTATTCATGCTTTTTGTTCTCCACCACAATTAGCACAAATACTCATATGTTCTACATATTACCTTCCAACAGCAAAGAATACATGAATTATTGTCATAAGGTTTCGTAAAGCTATACCACTTGATTAAAAAATCAAAATCATCATTTTGAAAAAGTACAATTTAACAAAAATTAATCTTTAAGTATCTTAAGAGATTATTTTGTCAAATACTGAAGAAAAAGGAACTCAAGGGCTACCCTGATGATTTTCATGGTATTACAATAATGATATTGTTATTAAATACGCTTTAAATACAGATCGATGACAATTACTTCGCATTTATAACCATATGTATGAAATAGCAAAATTAACATAGCCAATTTTTTCTGAAGGGGGTCAGACTGCCCTCAAGAAGTTAAACTGTTCATTATGAACGTTTTTAGCAACACAAAGGTTATAGTAAGAAGTCAAACCGAAAATCACATTTATTCACATTCCCAGAGTCTACAAAGAATAAACCCGACTACAAATACCATTTTTCACAATATGTGCGAGGCACAAACTAGTCTCCATCCAGCGCAGATTCTAGATCAGGAAGAATGACACCCACCTGGCAAAAACACCAACACACTGCTCCGCTCTGACACAAATGGGGTGCCCGACCAGGTCTTGGTCCTGTTAAAATGTGAAGTGCACAAGTATTAATCAAGGCTAAGTAGCCACTGTTTTTCCAGAATCCTCATATTATGGCTTCTGAACCTGAAAGGTTCTTACATCTAGGTCATCGAGTATAATTTTCCTTCTTCTACATAAGAACACACAGAGGCCCCAGGACGTGAGACACTGTCCAAAGCCCCAGGATCACCCAAGGGACCCCAAGCCTCTTGACTACTTTCTCCCATAAAAACTCACTATCCGAAAAAGTCTTCTCTGAAATTCAGTTACTGCAATCCAGAACCTCAAAATACAAAACATTTAGAAAAACTACTACAAACAAAACTTCAACTCTAAGGAATCCAAACTAGTATTAGAAAGCATGTTTATAGACCAAGATCTCAAACTGTCCTCTCGCCTCCCTGCTGCTAGCAACATATTTAAGTTGTGCGAAGTCAGAACTTTCATTCCTCCACAAACCCCTGAGCCCCTCCCCTGTGCCAGGCCCCCCTCCATGCAGGCAGGCACAGCAGAAAGACAGACAAGCTCCCCACTCTTTGGAGCTTACATTCTAGCTAGAGAGACAGACAAGAAACAAGGAAATCAGCCCCTTCAGTTCGGCAGTAAGACCGTGACAAGAACAAACGGGTCAGAGAGCCACGGAGCTGCAGTTACTGGTTTACCCCTCTCACCCCCTCCTCTTTCTTTGCGGTTACTGTTCCCAGGCACAGCAGGGATTGTTGTTTCTTTACTGTTCCAAGAAAAAAATAAAGATTAGAGTGGAAATCCATGAAATAGAAAAAGAAAAACAACAGAAAAACAAAAACCTAGCTCTTTGAAAAGATCAACAAATTGACAAATCTACCTAGTTTGACCAAAAGCAAAAAAGTGAGTCCATATACTACAATGAGAAATGAAAGAGAAGACATTACTACTAGTCCTAAAAAGACACAAGCTACTGAAACTGACCCAAGAAAAAACAGACAATCTGAATAGATCTATAACAAACAACAAGATTGAATTAGTAATTTTAAAACTACCCATAAAGAAAGCCCAGACCCCAATGGCTTCACAGCTGAATTCCAAAAAACATTCAAAGAAGTAATACCAATTCTTCACAAACTCTTCCGAAAAAACAGAACATTTCCCAACTCATTTTATGAGGCCAGTATTACCCTGATACCAAAACCAGACAGACATAAGAAAACTACAGACCAATACCTTAAGAGTATGAATGTAAAAATCCTCAACAAAATACTAAGTAAACCAAATCCAGCAACATATAAAAAGTATACACCATGACCAAGGGGGATTTATCCGAGGGATGCAAAGTTGATTTAACATCTAAAAAATCAACAAAGACTAAAATCACATGATTATCTCAATAGACAAAAATCATCTAACAAAATCTAACACGCTTTCATTTAAAAAACACTCAGCAGGACTTCCCTGGTGGCACAGTGGTTAAGAATCCGCCTGCCAATGCAAGGGACATGGGTTTGAGCCCTGGTCCAGGAAGACCCCAGATGCTGCGGAGGAACTAAGCCCGTGTGCCACAACTACTGAGCCTGCACTCTAGAGCCCACGAGCCACAACTACTGAAGCCTGTGCACCCAGAGCCCACGCTCCACAACAAGAAAAGCTACCACAATGAGAAGCCCGCGCACTGCAACGAAGAACAGCCCCCACTCGCTGCAACTAGAGAGAGCCCATGCACAGTAACACAGACCCAACGCAGCCAAAAATAAATAAAGTAATTAATTAATTTTAAAAAAAGAACACTCAACAAACTAGAAATAGAAGTGAACTTTCTCAACCTGATGAAGGTCATCTACAAAAAGCCCTCAGCAAACATGATAACCTAACAGAGAAAGATGGATGTTTTCCCCCTATGATCAGTAACAAGACAAGGGCATCCACACTTGACACTTCTTTTCAACAATGTACTGGAGGTTCTAGCCAGGGCAGTTAGGCAAGAAAAAGAAATACAAGGCATCCAGATTGGAAAAGAAGAAATAAAACTATCTTTATTCAGTAGACATGATCTTATATACAGAAACCCTAAGGAATCCTCCTAGAACTAATAAATGAGTTCAATGAAGTTGCAGAATATAAGATCAATAAACAAAAATCAATTGTTGGGGACCTTCAAGATGGCAGAGGAGTAAGACATGCAGATCACCTTCCTTCCACATCAAAAATACATCTACATGTGGAACACCTCTTACAGAATACCTACTGAACCCTGGCAGAAGACCTCAGACTTCCCAAAACGCAAGAAAATCCCCATGTACCTGGGTAGGGCAAAAGAAAAAAGAAAAAACAGAGACAGAAGAAACAATAGGGACAGGACCTGCACCTCTAGGAGGGAGCTGTGAAGGAGGAAAAGTTTCCACACGCTAGGAAGACGCCTCACTGGCGGAGACGGGGAGTGGCGGGGGGAAGCTTCGGAGCCACGGAGAAGAGCGCAGCAACAGGGTGCAGAGGGCAAAGCGGAGATCTCCCTGCACAGAGGATCCATGCCGACCAGCACTCAGCAGCCCAAGAGGCTTGTCTGCTCACCCGCCCAGGGGCAGATGGGGGCTGGGAGATGAGGCTCGAGCTTCGGAGGTCAGATCCCAGGGAGAGGACTGGGGTTGGCTGCGTGAACACAGCCTGAGAGGGCTAGTGTATCACAGCTAGCCAGGAGGGAGTCTGCGAAAAAGTCTGGACCTGCCTAAGAGGCAAGAGACCACTGTTGCGGGGTGCGCAAGAGAGGGGATTCCTTCCCTGTCTACCCACAGAAGGCAGAGCACCGCCTAAGCAAGCTCCAGAGATGGGCATGAGCCGCGGCTATCAGCTTGGACCCCAGAAACAGGCATGAAACGCTAACGCTGCTGCTGCTGCCACCAAAAAAGCAGTGTGAAAAGCGCAGGTCACTATCCACCCCCCAACCCCCTGCCCCGGGAGCCTGTGCAGCCTGTCACTGCCAGGGTGCCGTGATCCAGGGACAACTTCCCCGGCAGAACACACGGCGCGCCCCAAGCTGTTGCCACATCACAGCAGCCTCTGCCGCTGCAGGCTCGCCCCGCATCACAATTATGACCACCTTACCCCTCCCTCCCCCCGGCCTGAGTGAGCAATAGTCCCCTAATCAGCCGCTGCTTTAACCCCCTCCTGTCTGGGCGGGGACAGATGCCTGAGGGCAACCTACATGCAGAGGAGGGGCCGAAACCAAAGCTGAACCCCAGGAGCTGTTCGAACTAAGAAGAGAAAGGGAAATCTCTCCCAGCAGCCTCAGGAGCAGTGGATTAAATCCCCACAATCAACTTGTTGTACCTGCATCTATGGAATACCTGAATAGACAACGAATCGTCCCAAAAATGAGGCAGTGGATTTGGGAGAAACTGCAGACTTGGGGTTTGCTCTCTGCGACTGATTTGTTTCTGATTTTTGTGTTGATCTTAGTTTAGTTTTCAGCACTTGTTATCACTGGTGGGTTTGTTTACTGGTTTGGTTGCTCTCTTTTTTTCTTTTTTTTTTTATTATTTTAATAATTTTTAAACTTTTTTTTCTTTCCTTTTCTCTCCCTTTTCATCTGAGCCATGTGGCTGACAGGGTCTTGGTACTCTGGCCTGATGTCAGGCCTGAGCCTCTGAGGTGGAAGAGCCGAGTTCAGGACACTGGACCACCAGACACCTCCCAGCCCCAGGTAATATCAATTGGCGAGGGCTCTCCCGGAGATCTCCATCTCAACGCTAAGACCCAGCTCCACCCAACAGCCAGCAAGCTCCAGTGCTGGATGCCCCATGCCAGTCAACTAGCAAGACAGGAACACAACCCCACCCATTAGCAGAGAGGCTGCCTGAAGTCATACTAAGTTCACAGACCCCCCCACAAAACACCACCGGATGCAGCGCTGCCCACGAGGAAGACAAGATCCAGTCTCATCCACCAGAACATAGGCGCTAGTCCCCTCCACCAGGAAGGCTACACAACCTACTGAACCAACCTCACCTACTGGGGGCAGTCACCAAAAACAATGGGAACTACGAACCTGCAGCCTGCAAAAAGAAGACCCCAAGCACAGCAAGTTAAACAAAATGGGAAGACAGAAAAATATTCAGCAGATGAAGGAGCAAGGTAAAAACCCACCTGACCAAACAAATGAAGAGGAAATAGGCAGTCTACCTGAAAAAGAATTCAGAGTAATGACAGTAAAGATGATCCAAAATCTTGAAAACAGGATGGAGAAAATACAAGAAACGTTTAGCAAGGACACAGAAGAACTAAAGAGCAAACAATGATGAACAACAAAATCAGTGAAATTAAAAATTCTCTAGAAAGAATCAATAGCAGAATAACTGAGGCAGAAGAATGGGTAAGTGACTTGGAAGATGAAACAGTGGAAATAACTACCGCAGAGCAGAATAAAGAAAAGAGAAGGAAAAGAACTGAGGACAGTCTGAGACCTCTGGGACAACATTAAACACAACAACATTCGAATTACAGGGGTCCCAGAAGAAGAAGACAAAAAGAAAGGGTCTATGAAAATATCTGAAAAGATTATAGTTGAAAACTTCCCTAACATAGGAAAGGGAAAAGTCAATCAAGTCCAGGAAGCACAGAGTCCCATACAGGATAAATCCAAGGAGAAACACAAGACATATTAATCAAACTATCAAAAATTAAATACAAAGAAAAAATATTAAAAGCAGCAAGGGAAAAGCAACAAATAACATACAAGGGAATCCCCATAAGGTTAACAGCTGATCTTTCAGCAGAAACTCTGCAAGCCAGAAGGGACTGGCAGGACATATTTAAAGTGATGAAAGGGAAAAACCTACAACCAAGATTACTTTACCCAGCAAGGATCTCATTCACATTCGATGGAGAAATTAAAACCTTTACAGACAAGCAAAAGTTAAGAGAATTCAGCACCACCAAACCAGCTTTCCAACAAATGCTAAAGGAACTTCTCTAGGCAGGAAACACAAGAGAAGGAAAAGACCTAAAACAACAAACCCAAAACAAGTAAGAAAATGGTAATAGGAACATACATATCGATAATTACCTTAAATGTAAATGGAGTAAATGCTCCAACCAAAAGACACAGACTGGCTGAATGGATACAAAAACAAGACCTGTACATATGCTGTCTACAAGAGACCCACATCAGACCTAGGGACACATACAGACTGCAAGTGAGGGGATGGAAAAAGATATTCCATGCAAATGGAAATCAAAAGAAAGCTGGAGTAGCAATTCTCATATCAGACAAAATAGACTTTATTTTTATTTTTTTATTTTTGTGGTACGTGGGCCTCTCACTGTTGTGGCCTCTCCCGTTGTGGAGCATAGGCTCCGGACGCGCAGGCTCAGCGGTCATGGCTCATGGACCTAGCCACTCCGCGGCATGTGGGATCCTCCCGGACCGGGGCACGAACCCATGTCCCCTGCATTGGCAGGCAGACTCTCAACCACTGCGCCACCAGGGATGACCCAGACAAAATAGACTTTAAAATAAAGACTATTACAAGAGACAAAGAAGGATACTACATAAGGATCAAGGGATCAATCCAAGAAGAAGATATAACAATTGTAAATATTTATGCACCCAACATAGGAGCATCTCAATACATAAGGCAAATGCTAAGAGCCATAAAAGGGGAAATCAACAATAACACCGTAACAGTATGGGACTTTAACACCCCTCTTTCACCAACGGACAGATCATACAAAATGAAAATGAATAAGGAAACACAAGCTTTAAATGACACATTAGACAAGATGGACTTAATTGATATTTATAGGACATTCCATCCCAAAACAACAGAATACACTTTCTTCTCAAGTGCTCATCGAACATTCTCCAGGATAGATCATATCTTGGGTCACAAATCAAGCCTTGGTAAATTTAAGAAAATGGAAATCATATCAAATATCTTTTCTGACCACAATGCTATGAGACTAGATATCAGTTACAGGAAAAAAAACTATAAAAAATACAAACACATGGAGGCTGAACAATACGTTACTAAATTACCAAGAGATCACTGAAGAAGTCAAAGAGGAAATCAAAAACTACCTAGAAACAAATGACAATGAAACCACAACAACCCAAAACCTATGGTACACAGCAAGAGCAGTTCTAAGAGGGAAGTTTATAGCAATACAATCCAACCTCAAGAAACAAGAAACATCTCAAATAAACAACCTCACCTTACACCTAAAGCAATTAGACAAACAAGAACAAAAAAAAACCCCAAGTCAGCAGAAGGAAAGAAATCATAAAGATCAGATCAGAAATAAATGAAAAAGAAATGAAGGAAACAATAGCAAAGATCAATAAAACTAAAAGCTGGTTCTTTGAGAAGATAAACAAAATTGATAAACCATTAGCCAGACTCATCAAGAAAAAAAAAGAGAAGACTCAAATCAATAGAATTAGAAATGAAAAAGGAGAAGTGACAAGTGACACTGCAGAAATACAAAGGATCATGATGAGAGATTACTACAAGCACCTATATGCCAATAAAATGGACAACCTGGAAGAAATGGACAAATTCTTAGAAAAGCACAAACTTCTGAGACTGAACCAGGAAGAAATAGAAAATATAAACAGACCAATCACAAGCACTGAAATTGAAACTGTGATTAAAAATTTTCCAACAAACAAAAGCCCAGGACCAGATGGCTTCACAGATGAATTCTATCAAACATTTAGAGAAGAGCTAACACCCATCCTTCTCAAACTCTTCCAAAATATAGCAGAGGGAGGAACACTCCCAAACTCATTCTATGAGGCCACCATCACCCTGATACCAAAACCAGACAAGGATGTCACAAAGAAAGAAAACTACAACCCAATATCACTGATGAACATAGATGCAAAAATCCTCAACAAAATACTAGCAAACAGAATCCAACAGCACATTAAAAGGATCATACACCATGATCAAGTGGGGTTTATCCCAGGAATGCAAGGAGTCTTCAATATACGCAAATCAATGAGATAAACCATATTAACAGATTGAAGGAGAAAAACCATATGATCATCTCAATAGATGCAGGAAAAACTTTTGACATAATTCAACATCCATTTATGATAAAAACCCTCCAGAAAGTAGGCATACAGGGAACTTACCTCAACATAATAAAGGCCATACATGACAAACCCACAGCCAACATCATTCTCAGTGGTGAAAAACTGAAACCATTTCCTCTAAGATCAGAACAAGACAGGGTGGCCCACTCTCACCACTATTTTTCAGAACAGTTTTGGAAGTTTTAGCCACGGCAGTCACAGAAGAAAAAAGAAATAAAAGGAATCCAAATCGGAAAAGAAGAGGTAAAACTGTCACTGTTTGCAGAAGACACGATACTATACATAGAGAATCCTAAAGATGCCACCAGAAAACTACTAGAGCTCATCAATGAATTTGTAGGATACAAAATTAAGGCACAGAAATCTCCTGCATTCCTATACACTAATGATGAAAAATCTGAAGGAGAAATTAAGGAAACACTCCCATTTACCACTGCAACAGAAAGAGTAAAATACCTAGGAATAAACCTACCTGAGGAAGGTAGAAAAGACCTGTAGGCAGAAAACTATAAGACACTGATGAAAGAAATGAAAGACAATACAAACAGATGGAGAGATATCCCATGTTCTTGGATTGGAAGAGTCAACACTGTGAAAATGACTCTACTACCCAAAGCAGTCTACAGATTCAGCAATCCCTATCAATCAACCAATGGTGTTTTTCACAGAACTAGAACCAAAAATTTCACAATTTGTATGGAAACACAAAAGACGCCGAAGAGCCAAAGCAATCTTGAGAAAGAAAAATGGAGCTGGAGGAATCAGATTCCCGGACTTCAGACTATACTACAAAGCTAGAGTAATCAAGACAGTATGGAACTGGTATGGAAAACAGAAATACAGATCAATGGAACAGGATAGAAAGTCCAGAGATAAACCCACACACATATGGTCACCTTATCTTTGATAAAGGAGCCAAGAATATACAATGGAGAAAAGACAGCCTCTTCAATAAGTGGTGCTGGGAAAACTGGACAGATACATGTAAAAGAATGAAATCAGAACATTCCCTAACACCAGGGCTTCCCTGGTGGCACAGTGGTTGAGAGTCTGCCTGCCGATGCAGGGGACACAGGTTCGTGCCCCGGTCCGGGAAGATCCCACATGCTGCAGAGCAGCTGGGCCTGTGAGCCATGGCCGCTGAGCCTGCGTATCTGGAGCCTGTGCTCCACAACAGGAGGGGCCACAACAGTGAGAGGCCCGCGTACCGCAAAAAAAAAAAGAATAGGGAAATATATACAAAGACAGAGAGTTGATTAGTGGTTGCTTAGGTGCAGGGGTGACGGGAAAGACGAGGAGCAACAATTAAAGGGTTCAAGGTTTCTTTCTGAGGTGATGAAAATATTCTAAAATTGACTATGGTGATGGCTGCACATATATGTGAATATACCAGAAACTACTGAAATGTACACTTTAAATGTGTGAACTGTACAGTATGTGAATTATATCTCAATAAAGCCATTTTTAAACTGAGGGGAGAAAAAGGAAGGAGAATGGAGGGCTTAGATGGGGACAAGTACAATAAGTTCCTTGTTTGCCACAAAGGTAGCAAGTGGAAGTCGAAGAATATTTTCTTAGGTTAACATATATGATGTCATCTGCAAACAGTACAGTTTTATGACTTCTTTTCCAGTTTGGATGCCTTTTATTGCTTTTTCTTCTCTGACTGACGTGACTAGGACTTCCAAAACTACGTTGAAGGGGCTTCCCTGGTGGCACAGTGGTTAAGAGTCTGCCTGCCGATGCAGGGGACACGGATTCGTGCCCCGGTCTGGGAGGATCCCATGTGCCGCGAAGCGGCTGGGCCCGTGAGCCATGGCCACTGAGCCTGCGCATCCAGAGCCTGTGCTCTGCAACGGGAGAGGCCCCAACAGTGAGAGGCCCGCGTACCGGAAAAAAAAAAAGACAAACTACGTTGAATTAAACTGGTGAGAGTGGGCATCCTTGTCTTGCTCCTGATCTTAGAAGAAATACTTTCAGCTTTTCACCATTGACTATAATGTTAGCTGTGAGTTTGTCACATATGGCCCTTCTTATGTTGAGGTAGGTTCCCTCTATGCCCACTTCCTGGAGAGTTTTTATCATAAATGGATGTTGAATATTATCAAAAGCTTTTTCTGTGTCTATTGAGATGATCATATGATCACAGAACAAAAAATTTTTTAATTTGTATGGAAACATAAATGACCCCGAATGGCCAAAGCAATCTTGACAAAGAAAAATGGAGCTGGAGGAATCAGGCTGCCTGGCTTAAGATTATACTACAAAGCCACAGTAATCAAAACAGTATGGTACTGTCACGAAAACAGACATATACATCAATGGAACAGGATGGAAAGCCCAGAAATAAACCCACACACCTGTGGTCTAGTAATCTGTGACAAAGGAGGTAAGAATACACAATGGAGAAAAGACAGTCTTTTCAATAAGTGGAGCTGGGAAAACTGGACAGCTACATATTAAAAAATGAAATTAGAACATTCTCTAACACCAGGCACAAAAATAAACTCAAAATGGATTAAAGACCTAAATGTAAAACTGGATATTATAAAACTTCTAGAGGAAAACATAGGCAGAACACTCTTTGACATAAACTGAAGCAATATCTTTTTGGATCCATCTCCTAGAGTAATGGAAATAAAAACAAAAATAAACAAATGGGACCTAATTAAACTTAAAAGCTTTTGCACAGCAAAGGAAACCATAAATGAAATGAAAAGACAACCTACAGAGTGGGAGAAAATATTTGCAAACAATGCAACCGACAAGGGATTAATTTCCAAAATGAACAAATAGCTCATATAGCTCAATACCAAAAAAACAACCCAATCACAAAATGGGCAGAAGACCTAAAGAGACATATCTCCAGAAGAAATACAGATGGTCAATAGGCACAGGAAAAAACGCTCAACATTGCTAATTATTAGAGAAATGCAAGTCAAAACTACAATGAGGTATCACCTCATTCCGGTTAGAATGGCCATCATCAAAAAGTCTACAAATAACAAATGCTGGAAAGGGTGTGGAGAAAAGCAAACCTTCCTACACTGCTGGTGGGAATGTTAAAATTGATGAAGCCACTATGGAAAACAGTATGGAGGTGCCTCAGAAAACTAAAAATAGAATTACCACATGATCCAGCAATCCCACTCCTGAGCATGGAGAAAACTATAAGTCGAAAAGATACAATGTACCCCTATGTTCAGAGCAGCACTATTTATAATAGCTGAGACATGGAAGCAACCAACTTGTCCATGGACAGATGAATGGATAAGAAAGATGTGGTGCATGTACATATACAATGGAATACAACTCAGCCATAAAAAGAATGAAATAATGCCATTTGCAGCGGCATGGATGGACCTAGAGATTATCATACTAAGTGAAGTAAGCCAGACAGAGGAAGACAAATACCATATGATACTACTTATATGTGGAATCTTAAAAAAAAAAAAAAGATATAAATGAACTTATTCACAAAACAGAAATAGACCCACAGACATAGAAAATAAATTTATGGTTACCAAAGGGGAAAGGTTGGGGGAGGGATAAATAAGGAGTTTGGGATTAACACATACCCACTACTATGCATAAAACAGATAACCAGATCCACCAGAGGGTAGACAGCAGAAGCAAGAAGAAGTACAATCCTACAGCCTGTGGAACAAAAACCGCATTCACAGAAAGAGAGACAAGATGAAAAGGCAGAGGGCTAGGTACCAGATGAAGGAACAACTTAAAACCCCAGAAAAACGACAAAATGAAGTGGAGATAAGCAACCTTCCAGAAAAAGAATTCAGAATAATGAGAGTGAAGATGATCCAGGACCTCGGAAAAAGAATGGAGGCATTTCTTGAAGATGCAAGAAATATTTAACAAAGACCTAGAAGAATTAAAGAACAAACAAACAGAGATGAACAACACAATAACTGAAATGAAAAATACACTAGAAGGAATCAATAGCAGAATAACTGAGGCAGAAGAATGGATAAGCGACCTGGAAGACAGAATGGTGGAATTCACTGCTGCAGAACAGAGTAAAGAAAAAAGAATGAAAAGAAATGAAGACAGCCTAAGAAACCTCTGGGACAACATTAAATGCAGCAACATTCACATTATAGGGGTCCCAGAAGGAGAAGAGAGAGAGAAAGGATCAGAGAAAATATTTCAAAAGATTACAGTCGAAAACTTCCCTAACACGGGAAAGGAAATAGCCACCCAAGTCCAGGAAGTGCAGAGAGTCCCATGCCAGATAAACCCAAGGAGAAACACACCAGGACACGTAGTAATCAAACTGGCAAAAGTTGAAGACAAAGAAAAATTACTGAAAGCAGCAAGGGAAGAATGACAAATAACATACAGGGGAACTCCCATAAGGTTAACATAAGGTTAACAGCTGATTTCTCAGTAGAAACTCTACAAGCCAGAAGGGAGTGGCATGATATACTTAAAGTGATGAAAGGGAGGAACCTACAACCAAGATTACTCTACCCAGCAAGGATCTCATTCAGATTCGATGGAGAAATCAAAAGTTTACAGACAAGCAAAAGCTAAGAGAATTCAGCACCACCAAACCAGTTCTACAACAAATGCTAAAGGAACTTCTCTAAATGGGAAACACAAGAGAAGAAAAGGACCTAAAAAAACAAACCCAAAACAATTACGAAAATGGTAATAGGAACATACATATCGATAACTACCTTAAACGTGAATGGATTAAATGCTCCAACCAAAAGACACAGGCTTGCTGAATGGATACAAAAACAAGACCCATATATATGCTGTCTACAGAGACCCACTTCAGATATAGGGACACATACAGACTGAAAGTGAGGGGATGGAAAAAGATATTCCATGCAAATGGAAATCAAAAGAAAGCTGGAGTAGCAATACTCATATCAGATGAAATAGACTTTAAAATAAAGAATGTTACAAGGAAGGACACTACATAATGATCAAGGGATCAATCCAAGAAGAAGATACAACAATTATAAATATATATGCACCCAACATAGGAGCACCTCAATACATAAGGCAACTGCTAACACCTATAAAAGAGGAAACTGACAGTAACACAATAATAGTGGGGGACTTTAACACCTCACTTACACCAATGGACAGACCATCCAAACGGAAAATTAATAAGGACACACAAGCTTTAAATGACACAATAGACCAGAGAGATTTAAGTGATATTTATAGGACATTCCATCCAAAAACAGCAGATTACACTTTCTTCTCAAGTGCACACAGAACATTCTCCAGGATAGATCACATCGTGGTCACAAATCAAGCCTCAGTAACTCTAAGAAAATTGAAATCATATCAAGCATCTTTTCTGACCACAACACTATGAGATTAAGAAATCAATTACAGGGGGAAAAAAACATAAAAAACACAAACACATGGAGGCTAAACAATACGTTACTAAATTACCAAGAGATCACTGAAGAAATCAAAGAGGAAATCAAAAAATACCTAGAGACAAATGGTAATTAAAACCTGACGATCCAAAACCTACGGGATGCAGCAAAAGCAGTTCAAAGAGGGAAGTTTATAGCTATACAAGCCTACCTCAAGAAGCAAGAAAAATCTCAAATAAACAACCTAACCTTACACCTAAAGGAACTAGAGAAAGAAGAACAAACAAAACCCAAAGTTAGCAGAAGAAAGAAATCATAAAGATCAGAGCAGAAATAAATGAAATAGAAACAAAGAAAACAATAGCAAAGGTCAATAAAACTAAAAGCTGGTTCTTTGAGAAGATAAACAAAGTTGATAAACCATTAGCCAGACTCATCAAGAAAAAGACAGGGTTTCCCTGGTGGTGCAGTGGTTGAGAATCTGCCTGCCAATGCAGGGGACACGGGTTCGAGCCCTGGTCTGGGAAGATCCCACGTGCCGCGGAGCAACTTGGCCCGTGAGCCACAACTACTGAGCCTGTGCATCTGGAGCCTGTGCTCCGCAAGAAGAGAGGCCACGATAGTGAGAGGCCCGTGCATGGCGATGAAGAGCAGCCCCCACTTGCCACAATTCAAGAAAGCCCTCGCACAGAAATGAAGACTCAACACAGCCAAAAATAAATAATAAATAAATTTTTTAAAAAAAGAAAAAGATGGAGAGGACTCAAATCAATAAAATTAGAAATGAAAAAGGAGAAGTTACAACAGACACTGCAGAAATACAAAGCTTCCTAGGAGACTACTACAAGTAACTCTATGCCAATAAAATGGACAACCTGGAAGAAATGGACAAATTCTTACAAAGGTATAACCTCCAAGACTGAATCAGGAGGAAACAGAAAATATGAACAGACCAATCACAAGTAATGAAATTGAAACCGTGATTAAAAATCTCCCAACAACGGCTTCCCTGGTGGCGCAGTGGTTCAGAGTCCACCTGCCGATGCAGGGGACACAGGTTTGTGCCCCGGTGCGGGAAGATCCCACGTGCCACGGAGCGGCTGGGCCCGTGAGCCATGGCCGCTGAGCCTGCGCGTCCTGAGCCTGTGCTCCACAACGGGAAAGGCCACAACAGTGAGAGGTCCGCGTACCGCAAAAAAAAAAAATCTTCCAACAAACAAAAGCCCAGGACCAGATGGCTTCACAGGTGAATTCTATCAAACATTTAAAGAAGACCTAACACCCATCCTTCTCAAACTCTTCCAAAAAATTGCAGAGGAAGGAACACTCCCAAACTCATTCTATGAGGCCCCTTTCAGCCTGATACCAAAACCAGAGAAAGATACTACAAAAAAAGAAAATTACAGACCAATATCACTGATGAATTTAGATGCAAAAATCCTCAACAAAATACTAGCAAACAGAATCCAACAACAATTAAAAGGATCATACACCATGATCAAGTGGGATTTATCCCAGGGATGCAAGGATTCTTCAATATATGCATATCAATCAATGTGATACACCATATTCACAAATTGAAGGAGAAAAACCATATGATCATCTCAACAGATGCAGAAAAAACTTTTGACAAAATTCAACACCCATTTATGATAAAAACTCTCCAGAAAGTGGGCATAGAGGGAACCTACCTCAACATAATAAAAGCCACATATGTCAAACCCACAGCAAACATCATTCTCAATGGTGAAAAACTGAAAGCATTTCCTCTAAGATCAGGAACAAGACAAGGATGTCCACTCTCACCACTATTATTCAACATAGTTTTGGAAGTCCTAGCCACAGCAATCAGAGAATAAAAAGATATAAAAGGAATACAAATTGGAAAAGAAGTAAAACTGGCACTGTCTGCAGATGACATGACACTGTACACAGAGAGTCCTAACGATGCCACCAGAAAACTACTAGAGCTAATCAATGAATTTGGTAAAGTTGCAGGATACAAAATTAAGGCACAGAAATCTCTTGCATTCCTACACACTAACAATGAAAGATCAGAAAGAGAAATTAAGGAAATACTCTCATTTACCACTGCAACAAAAAGAGTAAAATACCTAGGAATAAACCTACCTAGGGAGACAAAAGACCTGTATGCAGAAAACTATAAGACTCTGTTGAAAGAAATTAAAGATGATACCAACAGATGGAGAGATATACTATGTTCTTGGATTGGAAGAGTCAACATTGTGGAAATGACTACACTACCCAAAGCAATCTACAGATTAAATGCAATCCCTATCAAATTACCATTGGCAATTTTTTACAGAACTAGAACAAAAAAATCTTAAAATTTGTATGGAGACACAAAAGACCCCAAATAGCCAAAGCAGTCTTGAGGGAAAAAAATGGAGCTGGAGGAATCAGAATCCCTGACTTGAGACTATACTACAAAGCTACAGTAATCAAGACAATATGGTACTGGCACAAAAGCAGAAATATAGATCAATGGAACAAGATAGAAAGCACAGAGATAAACCCACGCACCTATGGTCAACTAATCTATGACAAAGAAGGCAAGGATATACAATGGAGAAAAGACAGTCTCTTCAATAAGTGGTGCTGGGAAAACTGGACAGCCACATAAAAAAGAATGAAATTAGAACACTCCCTAATACCATACACAAAAATAAACTCAAAATGGATTAGAGACCTAAATGTAAGACTGGACACTATAAAACTCTTAGAGGAAAACATAGGAAGAACACTCTTTGACATAAATCACAGCAAGATCTTTTTTGATCCACCTCCTAGAGTAATGGAAATAAAAACAAAAATAAACAAATGGGGGCTTCCCTGGTGGTGCAGTGGTTGAGAGTCCGCCTGCCGATGCAGGGGACACGGGTTCGTGCCCCAGTCTGGGAAGATCCCACATGCCGCGAAGCAGCTGAGCCCGTGAGCCATGGCCACTGAGCCTGCGCGTCTGGAGCCTGTGCTCCGCAACGGGAGAGGCCACAGCAGTGAGAGGCCCGCGTACCGCAAAAAAAAAATAATAACAATAAATAAATAAAATAAAATAAACAAATGGGATCTTTCAAAGCTTTTGCAAAGCAAAGGAAACTACAAACAAAACGAAAAGACAACCCTCAGAATGGGGAAAAATATTGCAAACAAATCAAGGGATTAATCTCCAAAATATATAAACAGCTCATGCAGCTCAATATTAAAAAAAACTAACAACCCAATCAAAAAATGGGCAGAAGACCTAAATAGACATTTCTCCAAAGAGGACATACAGATGGCCAAGGAACACATGAAAAGCTGTTTAAAATCACTAATTATTAGAGAAATGCAAATCAAAACTACAATCAGGTACCACCTCACACCAGTTAGAATGGGCATCATCAGAAAATCTACAAACAACAAATGCCGGAGAGGGTGTGGAGAAAAGGGAATTCTCTTGCACTGTTGGTGGGAATGTAAATTGATACAGCCACTACAGAGAACAGTATGGAGGTTCCTTCAAAAACTAAAAACAGAATTACCATATGACCCAGCAATCCCACTACTGGGCATACACCCAGAGAAAACCATAATTCAAAAAGACACATGCACCCCAATGTTCACTGCAGCACTATTTACAATAGTCAGGTCACGGAAGCAACCTAAATGCCCATTGACAGACGAGTGGATAAAGATGTGGTACATATATACAATGGAATATTACTCAGCCATAAAAAGGAATGAAATTGGGTCCTTTGTAGAGACGTCGATGAATCTAGAGACTGTCGTACAGAGTGAAGTAAGTCAGAAAGAGAAAAGCATATATGGCATATTAACACATATATGTGGAACCTAGAAAAATGGTACCAATGAACTGGTCTGCAGGGCAGAAATAGAGACACAGATGTAGAGAACAAACATATGGACACCAAGGGGGGAAAGCAGCGGGGGGGCGGGGCGGGGGCGTGTGCTGAACTTGGAGATTGGGATGGACATGTGTACACTGATGTGTATGAAATGGATGACTAATAAGAACCTGCTATATAAAAAAATAAATAAAATTCAAAAAAAAATAGATAACTAACAAGGACTTACTGTATAGCACAGGGAACTATACTCAATGTTTTGTAATAACCTATAAGGGAAAAGAACCTGAAAAAGTATATATATACATACACACACACACACACACACACATATATAAAACTGAATCAATATGCTGTATACCTAAAACACAATATTGTAAATCAACTATATGTCAGTTTAAAAAAATTGGAAAAAAAAACCAAATATAAGAAGACTATGTAACATATGGGCCTTATATAAAGGTATTAAAGGTAAACACAAAAACAAAAGTATAAACATCCCTAACTACCAAGAAAAAATTCAAAACATAAAAAGAAAAGGAAGGACCATGCAATAAATATGACATATCTGAGGCTGAACACATGAGTCATACATCAGTAAGCCTGGATGGCTGAAGCCAATGAGCAAAAGAAAAAGATTTTCAAGTAGCTCACAAAGCAAAACCAACTCTATGCTATACGCAAAACTCACACTTAGACACTAAGCAATTCAGAAAATGAAAACAAATGGATGGCAAAGATTTTAGAGGTAAAGACAAACAAAAGAAAGCAAGAGTTGCAATCTTGATATATGACAAAGTAGAATTCAGACTCCACAGTATTAAGCAAGGCAAAGAAGGGCACAGTATAATGCAGAAGGCCATAGTTCACGACACTGTGACAGTTATGAGTATCTAGCAGCAAAAGACTGGAGCAGCCCTCTTCACAAAGCAGAAACCACACATGATGAAGGCAGAAACAGAAATACACTAATAAGAGGAGACTTCACACACCAGTCTCATTCCACAACCATTCCAAAGGTCAAAAAATAAATTTAGGGACCTCCCTGGCGGTCCAGTGGTTAAGACTTCGCCTTCCAATGCAGGGGGTGCTGGTTTGATCCCTGGTCGGGGAGCTGAGATCCCACATGCCTTGGGGCCAAAAAACCAAAACATAAAGCAGAAGCGGTATTGTAACAAATTCAATAAAGACTTTAAAACATGGTCCACATCAAAAAAAAATTCTAAAAAAATAAATAAATTTAAAAAGCTAACAACATAATGGATAGTGTGCAACTTATGACCATATGTCAAACTTTTCACTCTGATAATAAAAATTGTCATTTCAAGGGCATGCAGAATATTCATGACAACTGACCATGTGCTGGATCACAGGAAAAAAAACACTTCAGTTCCATGAAGCAAAAATAATACAAATAATATTTTATGATAACAATTCCATCAAACTTGACATTATTAGTAAAAAGTGCTTAAAGGCCCTTTTATCAAAAAAATTTAAATTTCTCTTGGGTCAAAGGGGAAATATAAGCCAAAATTGAGACTGTCTCAAAAATAATAACAAAAACACTATATATCAGAACATATGGGATACAATCACAGAAGTCACCAAATAAAAATTCATGGATTAAATACTTCTATCAATTAAATACTTCTATCAATTAAATACTTCTATCAATCACAGAAGTCACCAAATAAAAATTCATGGATTAAATACTTCTATCAATAAAATAAAAGGATGAAACTAAAATAACAATCAATTTAATAGTTAAAAAACAGTAACAAAGTAAACCAAAAAAGTGGAAGGAAGGAAATTATGGCAAATAATCAATTAAAATAGAGTTCTTTAAAATGTTTTAAATAGGCAACTAATAAACAAATGAACCTAGGTGTAAAATAAACTGATTACCAAACAGAATTATTATTTAAAGTAATATTTGAGAACAGCTCTCTCTGACTGTATATCCAGTGGGATATATTCTAAGAACAAAAGGAACAGCAAAGCAGTTTTATACTTCACTCACAGGTTTAGTTTTAGAAGGACTATCACTATTTACTTGTTAAACTATTTTTTATTATATTATGGGGGAAAACAAATAAGTAAATAATGTTTTAGCAACCAAAAGTTTTGGTGTTTAAGAAAAGCACTAAAAATGTAATCAAGCAGGACCCTATGGGGCCTTCCCAGGACAGAAACCACCCCCCACACACACCATGTCCTCCACCTTCCTCTTATTTGTAGAAAAACTTTAGCCTCCTAGGCCTTCCGAGAGTTCCAAAGAGCAAATTTAATCAGAGAAGTGAAAAAATGCAGAAACAAAGGAAAACAGTCAAGCAAGACAAAATAATAATAGTTTAGCCATTAAACAAAGTCAAGGACCTTTAGTTCCTCCTCAAGGGCAATAGGTACTATTCTGAGCCACATCCTTTGAGCTGTTTTGCAGATACTGAAACCCCCACCAGGTGGAAAAAGTTAACTGCATGGTGACCACAAGCCTGTAGACCCCAGACCAGTTGGAACCAGAAGGCTGAGGATGTTGACTCGCGATTACCTCATCAACAACCAATCAGACGAGCGTCCACGAGCTGATCAGGCACCCCACAACCCTCCCTCACCCTGTCTTTAAAAGCCTTTAAAGGCTTTCAAGGAGTTCGGGCTTTTTGAGCGTGAGCTGCCTGTACTCCGTGCTTGGCACCTGCAATAAACCCTGCACTCTCCTTCACCACAGCCAGCGTCAGCAGGCTGGCTTTACTGCACGTGGGTGAGCAGACCCGAGTTTGGTTCAGCAGCAAACATATAGAAGAAAAGCTAAGAAAAGAACAACATTAAATTTGAGTTTAAATATCATTTCATGTATGACAGTTAAAATAAATTACTAACAACAAAAAACAAAAAATGGGCAGAAATAGACATTTCCAAATAGACATTTTTCCAAAGAAGACATACAGATGGGCAACAGGCACATGAAAAAATGTTCAACATTGCTAATTATTAGAGAAATGCAAGTCAAAACTACAATGAGGTACCACCTCACACCAGTCAGAATGGCCATCATTAAAAAGTCTACAAATAACAAATGCTGGAGAGGGTGTGGAGAAAAGGGAACCCTCTTACACTGTTAATGGGAATGTAAGTTGATGCAGCCACTATGGAGAAGAGTATGGAGGTTCCTTCAATAACTAAAAATAGAATTACCATATGATAGAGCAATCCCACTCCTGGGCATATATCCAGACAAAACTATAACTCAAAAAGATACATGCACCCCTATGTTCACAGCAGACTACTCAAATAGCCAAGACATGGAAACAACCTAAATGTCCACTGACAGATGAACAGATAAAGAAGATGTGGTACATATATATACAATGAAATATTACTCCAGTGGAATATAACCTATAATTGAGAAGAATCTGAAAAAGAATATATATATATATACACGAATCCCTTTGCTGTACACCTGGAACTAACACAACATTGTAAATCAACTATACTTCAATAAAATAAATAAATAATACATTTCCAGCTACAGCCACTGAAAAGACTTAGAAGCAATGACAGACACCCCAGTAGCAATGAGCACATTTAGAATCCAAATCCTGTTTTCTAAAAACATTCCTCACTACAAGAATCAGTTCCTTGGAGAAATGATTCTTGGTCTAGTGCAGGGAAAGAACAAGATGAATGGCTTGGAACACCTTGTGCCAGAAAGCAAATAAATGCCCCAAAACTAAGGAAGTCACGTCAAATAATACAGGAGCCAACTTACCAAAGGCTCCCACTGGCCAAATTTTGGACAACTGACTGTTAAAAAAATAAAACTGATTAACTTTGACACTTTAAATAAATAAAATCCATGAGTCTCAAGAGAATGAGAAGACAAACCACAGACCAAGAGGAAGCATTTGCAAAACACGTATATGATAAAAAGACCTGTTATCCTAAATATATATATAATGCTTTTAGAACTCAGCAATAAGAATATGAACAATCTAAGTAAAAAATGGGCAAAAGCCCTGAAAAGACACATCACCAAATAAGACACACAGATGCCAAATAAACCTATGAAAAGATGCTCCACAACATATGTCATCAGGGAAATGCAAATTAAAACAAGATACCACTGCATACCTATTAGAACTGTCAGAACACTGACAGCACCAAAGGCTGGCGAGGATGTGGAGCAACAGGAACTCTTGTTCATTGCTGGTGGGAATGCAAAACGGTGCAGCCACTTCGGAGCACAATTTCGCAGTTTCTTACAAAACTAAACATACTCTTACCATATGATCTAACAAATGCACTCGTTGGTATTTACTCAAATGAAATGAAAACTTACATCCACACAAAAACCTGCACTTGGATGTTTACAGTGGCTTTATTCACAATTGCCAAAACTTGAAAGCAACCAAGATGTCCTTCAGTAGGTGAACAGGTAAACAGACTGTGGTGCATCCAGATGACGAAATATGATTCAGCACTAAAAAGCCCTGAAAGGACATGGAGGAACTTTAACCGCTTATTTCTAAGTGAAAGAAGCCAATCTGAAAGCTGCAATATGTACGATTCCAACTCTATGACATTCTGGAAAAGGCAAAACCATGGAGACAGTAAAAGGTCAGTGATTGCCAGAGGTTATGGAGGAGGAAGGGATGAACAGGTCAAGCACAGAGGATTTCTAGGAATCTTTAGGGTTAAGAGTGAACCCTAAACTATAGTCTCTGAGTGATAATGATGTGTCAATTGTAACAAATGTGCTACTCTGGTAGGAGACTTGATAGGAGGGGAGGCTGTGCATCTGTAGGAGAGGGGGTACACAGGAACTGTTTGTACTTTCTGCTCAATTTTGCCTTGAACCTAAAACTGCTCTAAAAAATAAAATCTATTTAAAACAAAAAAAAAATCCATAAGTCCACTGTGACATGAAAAGAGAGAAAGATAAGGAGAAAAGAGGCAAGGTAATAAAAGGAAAATTCCTCTTTATAGAACAATCTCAGAGAATAATAAGAACAAGTGATAAAATCAGAACCTCACTATTGTACCAATGACTCAGGAGAGAGCATCAGTGGATACTACTGGATGAAAGGTTGCTGGGCAACACCCAAGCCACCACCATTCAGACTCCCTGAGTCCACTGAGCCTCAAGCAAGATCAATGAAAAGACTGCCACACCTATTCACAGCAGTCAAACCACAGGACAAAGACAAGGAAGGAGGCTGAAAGTTAACCAGGCAAAGGCAGATTTACCGACAAGGAACAGCTGAACCAAAAGGTAACCTCTCACCATAATAAGAGAAGCCAGAATATTATGGGAAAATATCACAAAATATTGAAAGACAATAAAAATGGGTATATTTAATATATGTAAATTATACCTCAATAAAGTTACTTAAGAAATTAGAAAAGGTAAAAAAAGGAAAGTCTAAGATGAAACTGATGAATAAAATGATATATATCTGAGTAAAGCTAAACACACTGATCATATTAAAAAAAACAAAAAAATTGTGGGAGCTTAAAAACAGAGCTGCATGTAACTTGGATTTTCCAACTCATGTGTCAAGCACTACTCAAGGCCCCAGACACATGGAGGTCCTGGCACATCCCTGACCCCGGCACTGGAGAAACGGGGGAGTCAGAATCCGAACACACAAAAGTGAAATGTCTGGCAGGAAATCTATTCTGAAGGCGCAGAATACAGGCACCTCACTGCAAGGTACTGTTCACCAGGAATGTAAGACAATGAATACCTTGAGGAGGAACTAAAGACAGTGGATACCTTGACACTTTCTGTATGTTTACATTACACAACTAACAACTAAAAGAAGAGAAATACCATGTCTGTGTGTGTCTAGGGCCTATAAGAGAACAGCTTTCCCAGCAACCGAGTGCTGGTTACTATGAGGAGGTGGAATCTATATTCTGTTTGTTGTCCCAATATATAAATGGCATTTATGAGCTGTAGCAAAATGAGCACAGTAAAAGGTCTTAATATGGCATAATATTTTGAAAATTAAGACTCTAACTACCACTTGGAATCTAAAATTGTCCTTAAGGGAAAATAAATATGTTCTAGGTTTCAAAGAGCCAGCTAAATGAAAAAACGTCTGGATTACAATGGGAGACTGCTTAGAATCGGGAATATATCTTTACAGTAAATGGAAACAAAGGCAAAGAAAGGCTTTCAACAGTTTCTCCTAATGTGGTCGTTTGAGTTTTACCTTAGGACTGTGAGTGGCTTGACTGACATGACTTCCTTTTTTTTTTTTAAGATTTTTATTAGCTTTTGGTTTTATCTTTCTACTTTTTAATTAATTAATTAGCTTTTGCCTGTGTTGGGTCTTCGTTGCTGCACGTGGGCTTTCTCTAGTTGCAGTGAGCAGGGGCTACTCTTCGTTGCGGTGCACAGGCTTCTCATTGCAATGGCTTCTCTTGCTGCAGAGCATGGGCTCTAGGCACCCGGGCTTCAGTAGTTGTGGCACATGGGCTCAGTAGTTGTGGCTTGCAGGCTTTAGAGCACAGGCTCAGTAGTTGTGGCACACGGGCTTAGTTGCTCCGCGCCATGTGAGATCTTCCTGGACCAGGGCTCGAACCCATGTCCCCTGCACTGGCAGGCAGATTCCCAACCACCGCGCCACCAGGGAAGCCCTGACATGACTTCTGCGTGTCTGGAAAAACTATTCTATCTTCAGGCTGCAGTTTCTAGCTTTAAACACAGTCAGTCCTAAACTGTTCTTAGCATGATTTTAACTACTTTAAAATAGAAGTTTCCAGTAAAAAAATTTGCAAGATACTGACATTATTTTAAAATATACACAGTGACTACTGAAACAGTATCTACAGTTACTATTATAAAAACAGTAAAAAGCTTCAGAAAGAATAAAGATTTCTTAATTCTCAGATACATTCAAGTACACTGCCACGTAGAGCACCTCTTACCCACTCTCCTTCATGTCCAAGTCATCAAACATCTGAATGAGGGAGACAGCGACTTCATAGATGTCCTTGGTTATCACTGGCTCCTCCAAGAGGTGAGGAGAAAGCTAGAAAGAGGAAGAGGAAAAGCCAAAACAGGATCACCAAGGAAACTCGTGTTGGATGGGTGACCCGCGAGTTTACCACCGTAACAAATACCCCGAACCAACATGGCATCGTTTGCAGCCAGTATCTGGTGAATGCTAAGCGTCAAGCCCTTCTCAAGGCCCCGACACTCACAGCACACACGTCGCAGGAGCAACGGAGGAGTCAGGGTCCACACGTACAGAAGTGAGACCTCTGGTGGGAAATCTATTCCGAAAACAAAGAAAAAGTTGCTCCCAATGCCGGTGGAGCCAGGAAGAGCTTCTGGTCAGAGGCAGTGCTCATGCCCTTGACCTCAGAGCGCCTGAGGGCTGCAACAGCATCATGTGGAAAGTAGCCCTAAAAATCACAAGTACTGGGAGAAGGCAACAGCCCGTCTGTATCTGCCAATTTACAGTAATAATATAACCATGTCATATTATAGCTACCAAGCTTTTTGAGGGGGTCCCTAGACTACTTTTAATTGTGTATTAAAACAAAGCCACATGGAGGCCAGTTCCTTTAAACTTGCCCTTCAGGTGCTTCTCTGGAACACTGGGCTTCAACCACATCCACAGACTCCCTGGTGGGGTTAGAATTACCAGTCTGAGCTGAGAGTGTTCATAGGACCAAGGCCATCACTGCATATCTCTCCAGAATATCCAGCATTAGGTTATGTCATTGTTGCCATAAAATCTATTTCATAGCCATACTGAGTTTTTTCACCAAGAATATTTTTGTTTATTTTGTTTATTTAATAATTTTACTTATCAAGTACTGTATGAAAGACACAACATTTGATTTTGTGAAAAACAGATCAGAAGACTTCAGGAGAAACTCCTTTTCCAAGGAGTTTTACTTAGAGTAAATTAAGTCAGCTTACTTAATTTTTTACTTAGAGTAAATTAAGTCAGCTAGTATTCAAATAATCCATGTTTCATTAAAATTACAATTCTACTAATATAAATATGACAAATTGACTCTTATTTAATCAATAATTTTGAATAAGCATTCTTGACGTTCAACCTTTAAATAATTTGCTACTTTACCCAAACAATAACCAGTATTTACCATAACACAACCAGACAAAAAAGAAATAGAAGGAAAGGTATACTTTTCACAAACTCCAACAGTAGATCCAAATCCATCTAGAATTGTTTTCCTACAAACAGGTTGTGGGAAAAGCATGACATCAGTTCACAAGTGATTTCACTGAGTTCTAGAATCCAAGCCTAGAGAATATTTTTTGAACACACTGCTAAGATACCAAACATAGCCCTGCTTTCTCCAAGCCAGCCTTGACACAGGTGACAAAGGACATACACTAGTCACAGCCCACCCATCGACCTGTTGAACCCATCCCCTTCTGTTTGCGGAGAGGAAACCAGGAGGAGGCACGACAGACAAGCCTCCGCATTCCCGGAGAGCACGGTGTGGGCAGGCAGTGGAGTGAAGTGCACTGCAGAGGGCATGCTCAGTCAGGAGCGGGACTGTGGAGGGAAGCGCTGCTATTCACAGAGGCGGGGCCAGGGTGGCTCCAGTCAGCCCACCCACCGGTGCCCAGTGTTCAGCGACCATGGTGTTTCTGTTCCAAGCTGAGGCCCTGGAGCCCTGCCTGTCTGCCTCCATCCCAGTCGGCCTCGCCCAGGCCAACCAGCCTGTCCGGGAAGCAACCCGTCCTACACCATCCTCCCAATTCCCCTTCAAATGGATTACAGCAAAATCAAGCAGAATTACAGAACGGTGATGCTCTAGGGTGGTGGAGTGTGCTCCGAAAAGAACCCACGGGGAGGCCTGGGGAGTGGGCCATGCGCTGCTGCTGGACCAGGCTGCAGATCACGGGGGGCCACAATTTATCCCAGTTCGCGATTACATTTTATGTCCTTTCCTACGGGCAGGTTTTGTGAGGGTTTTTTGGCAATTAAAAAAAAAGTTGAAAATGAAGCATGAAAAGGGCTCTTCAAAGGACACTGAAAGTAACAGCCAGAGTTGGTAACAGAAAGACCAGGAGGGCATCATGGGACCCAGGGGAATGGTGAGTTTCAAGAAAATCAAAGTGGCCAACAGGGTCAAATATTAGCGAGAGCTCAGGGGGTGTAGGGCCGAGTGCTCTGGACCTCACGAGGTGGCTACCTGTGACACTGTGGGGTGCAGTCCTGGCTGAGAGGTGGCAGTGAGTGGGGGGAGGGGGGAGAAGCGGGCACTGGGAGTTCAGAGTCTGGCAAAAGCTATGAGAAACAGTGCACCTAACGTGGGTGTCTCTTAAGATGAAAGAGACTCAGTGCCGTTTAAATGTGGACAAGATGCTAGGAAAGACACAGAGAGGAGGGCAGTGAATCAGACGAGGCCCCTAAGGAGGTGGGAAGGTATGAGACAACCACAGGGTGGAGAGGCCGCTGCTCTGGAGGAGGAGGACCTTCTCCCTCGCAACACGAGACAGCGTGCTGAGTAATCACATGACAGCACGACTAATCACGGTAATAAAACTGATTTTAACAAAGGCCCTCTGACTCCAAAAATTATAATAGAATCTACATAAAGCACCTTTTCTGTAAGGCTTAAAATTAATACAGAGTTAAATCTTGAGTATCGGTTCACTGAAACCCTAAGTGACACCGATCAGGACATACGGTAAACAGCGCTGGGGCCAGATGTCCTCTAGCAGGTGAACACAATGCACCCATCTGTTGCCAGGGCCTACACGGGCTCAGGGCACGTGCCCAGGCCAGACCCCACTCCTCAGCATATCCACAAGGAATCAAACACAAAATACACATCAACAGAAGTCAATCAGACATTGGCCAGGTGAAAAGACTAGTAAAGCATTATTACTCTCATATTCCAAAATGGGTCAGACAAGGCACAATGGTTAAATGTTATAAATACGGGCCCTCTCCCCTCCACCTTGAATACGGGCTGCACTTAGAGAGACTTGTTTCCTACCACGGAGTCCAGTAAGAAAAGGAAAGAATGTGTCTCCTTACTCTGTTCATAACCTTGGGGGGGGTATACATACACACACACACATACATATATATGGAAAAAGAAAAGGAGGGCAGAGTAACGTTACAAGGGAGAAACCTGGTAACCACAACCGGGGCCAGGAGATAAGGCCTGTCACCAGCGATGAGCCGTGCTGCTGGTCATTATGTGATGAAACAACTTCACCCCGGTGCTCTTCCTCCCCCAAATTCACAGCCCCGGTCTAATCATGAGAAAAACACCAGAAAAATTCCAGTAATGGGGCATCCTACAAAATACCTGGCCAGTTCTCCTAAAAATCATCAAGGTCATCAAAAATAAGAGAAGTCTGAGAAACTGTCACAGCCCAGGGGAACCTAAGGAGACATGACAGCTAAACACAATGTGGGATCCTAGAGCAGAAAAAGACAAGAAACACTGGAGATTAGTTAAATAAAGAATAATCTTTACTACATGCACCCCAACGTTCATAGCAGCACTATTCACAATAGCCAAGGCACAGAAGCAACCTAAATGTCCATCGACAGATGAATGGGTAAAGAAGATGCGGTACATATACACAATGGAACACTACTCAGCCATAGAAAAGAATGAAATAATGCCATTTGCAGCAACATGGATGGACCTAGAGATTATCATACTAAGTGAAGTAAGTCAGACAGAGAAAGACAAATACCATATGGTATCTCTTACATGTGGAATCTAAAATATGATACAAATGAACTTATTTGCAAAAAGACTCAGAGACATAGAAAACAAACTTCTGGTTATGAAAGGGGAAAACGGGTGGGGGAGAGATAAATTAGGAGTTTGGGATTAGCAGATACCAACTACTACATATAAAATACATAAACAGTTAAGGTCCTACTGTATAGCACAGGGAACTATATTCAAGACCCTGTAATAAACCATAATGGAAAAGAATATGAAAAAGAATATATATACACACACAATATATATATAACCGAATCACTTTGCACACCAGAAACTAACACAACATTGTAAATCAACCATACTTCAATTTTAAAAAAAGAATAATATTTATATTCACATAAAAGAATGTTATGTAGCTCTAAAAAGGGAGTGAAGAAACTATATGACATGTAAAAAATGTGAAAAGGTAAGTGAAAAAAAAAACAAGATGCACATAGAATGCTATCATTCTGTAAAAAAGAGAAACAATACATCCATATTTGCTTGTAAATATGGAAAGATCCAGAGAAATTAATGACAATAATTTAGTGGGGGAACTGGGCAGACAATGGACAGGAGTAGGAAGGAGATATTTTATACCTACATATACTCTTCGATCTTCAAATCCTATAAATGTATTACCCACGTGAAAACAACTGTAAATCAACTGCAACTTTTCATAAGAATATGTTATCACACACTGTTCCGACAATGCAATCCTCCTTCAGTTTAGAGCAATACAACTTACATTAGAAAATTTAATTTAACAGAAATAAAATTACCTCCTACCCTCAGCTGAATCTGCAATTTTGTAGCTGACCAAAAGCTGACATTTTTTTCTTCAACATCAATAAAGTACAAAAGCAGTTTGAATAAATTTCACCGGGACACACAGAGTGCTTATCATGCTCACGTTTATGACAACAAACCCCGGAGCTTCCTTCCTCTTATTCTTCTCCAGCCCCATCCCACACCATCTCTCTGCTCCAATTTTAAGCTCCAAAAGAGCCTTTCAATTGTAGCTAATAAATGCAGGTGTGATCAAATACAAAAGTACATTCACTGTGAAAGAAACAATGCATTCCAACATACCCTGCTATGATGAACGTGCTCCAAATCATTAAGATAATACTCCTCAACTGCATAGGGCTTTCCTTCTACTTCAAAAATATAAGCAGGGTTCACCTTGTTCTGAACAGGAACAGCAAAGTAATCTGCAAACTCTTTACAGTTGATGGTGGCTGACATCAGGACTACCTACAGAGTAAGAAAAACCATTAAAACAGACAAAATGATGATGATAATAATAACTGAAATGAAATACTTTTACAATTCTAGGCTTGTCTTCTGTTTTAATAATTTTCAAAACTTTAACTGAATACTTCAATTTGATCTCCAGTGTAATTCAAATTATTACAGTTTAAAGAATGCTCAGAGATGCCAACTTTTAAATTTCTCATCAATTGCTTTATCAAGTGAGAAACTACATTTCTCCAATTATGCTAAATTACAACCATTAACGTAAAAGGACACTTTGCATCAGAAAGCTAACTTAAGGGCTTCCCTGATGGTGCAGTGGTTAAGAATCCACCTGCCAATGCAGGGGACACAGGTTCGAGCCCTGGTCCGGAAGATCCCACATGCCGTGGAGCAACTAAACCCGTGCGCCACAACTACTGAGCCTGCGCTCTAGAGCCCGTGAGCCACAGCTACTGAGCCCACATGCCACAACTACTGAAGCCTGCGCACCTAGAGCCCGTGCTCCACAGCAAGAGAAGCCACTGCAATGAGAAGCCCATGCACCGCAACAAAGAGTAGCCCCCGCTCGCCACAACTAGAGAAAGCCCGCGTGCAGCAACGAAGACCCAACGCAGCCGAAAATAAAATAAATAAAATAATTTATTAAAAAAAAAAAAAGCTACAGCTAAAAAAAAAAAAAGAAAGCTAACTTAAGACAGAATAAGCTACTAGATGTTATGCTCCAGAAAAATGAGGGCGTAAAAAGCACCAAAGAGAGGGCTTCCCTGGTGGTGCAGTGATTAAGAATCTGCTTGCCAATGTAGGGGACACGGGTTCGAGCCCTGGTCCGGGAAGATCCCACATGCCGCAGAGCAACGAATCCCATGTGCCACAACAGAGCCTGCGCTCTGGAGCCTGCAAGCCACAACTACTGAGCCCACGAGCCACAACTACTGAGCCCACGTGCCACAACTACTGAAGCCCACATGCCTAGAGCCTGTGCTCCGCAACGAGAAGCCACTGCAATGAGAAGACGGCACACCGCAACAAAGAGTAACCCCTGCTCGCTGGAACTAGAAAAAGCCCACGCGCAGCAACGAAGACCCAACGCAGACAAAAATAAATAAATAAAATAAATTTATTAAAAATATAAAAAAGCTCTTTTAAAAAAAAGGCATGAAAGAGGAAGAAAAGGGGCCCATAAAACCTTGACTCTAAGCCGAGAAACTGGAGAAGCCCCAGGACGGCCGCTGTGCAGCAGCCCAGGGGAACCAGTCCAGACCAAGTGGGACAGCAGAGGCCCAGGGACTCACCACAGGTTTCAGTTTTGCCAAAAAGCAAATATGGGATGACATCCTTAAGAAACTCAGCCATGAATACCAGAGGCAGCATCCACAGCCCATCAGCTGTGCCCTGGAGAAGGTGGCAGCGTTACAAAGGGTCTGTGCCATCCACCAGTCTCCAAAATGCTAAGCAGGAGGTAAACACAGCTATCTGCTGACCACTGACTACCTACTACGTTTCTGAAGTGTAAATCTTAGCAGAAAAGTAAAAACTTTACACAGGTATTATTAATACACTTACTGGGTAAACAAAATGTCTGCATTTTCCCAGCTAATGTTAGATACAAGAGGTCAAAGTCCTGCTGACCAGAACTCACTGAGACAAGATGCTTGTGGTTAGAAGGCAGGCTCTGAGAAACCACTTGGGGTGTAAGAGTGGCCCCCAAGGGGCACACCCATTGCAGCAGATGTTCTCTAAACCACCTACCAAGGAACAGTGAGGCTAAGGAACTGCAAGGCTTTTGTTCTACTGAGGCAGCAGGCGACGAAAGGTCAAATCTGGACTGCTCAAAGCTACGAGGTTCCGTGCTGCCACCAACTTCCCTGTCGTGCGCCCTCCCCCAAGCAGCTCTCAGCCTCTCCTCCAGACAGACCATTCAACAGCCTGCCCAAGACACCTGCTTGTCCAGGGTGGCCTGGGCTGAGTCTGGTCAGCCAGCGGTGACAGCAGGGTCAGCAGGCTGGGGGATGGCACAAAGCCAGGGACCTCTAAAGGTTTGGGTGGGGAGCGGAGGGGGGGACTGGAAGGCCCATCTGCCTGTGCTCCTGCATCTAAGTCTCTGACAGCCACTCTCTTTCTAAAAAGTAAGAAAAAAGGAATTTTGGGGCTTCCCTCGTGGCGCAGTGGTTAAGAATCCGCCTGCCAATGCAGGGGACACAGGTTCGAGCCCTGGTCCGGGAAGATCCCACATGCCGTGAAGCAACTAAACCCATGTGCCACAACTACTGAGCCTGTGCTCTAGAGCCTGCAAGTCACAACTACTGAGCCCGTGAACCACAACTACTGAAGCCCATGCACCTAGAGCCCGTGCTCCACAACAAGAGAAGCCACTGCAATGAGAAGCCCGCGCACCACAACGAAGAATAGCCCCTGCTCACCACAACTAGAGAAAGCCCACGTGCAGCAACAAAGACCCAACGCAGGCAAAAATAAATAAATTTATTAAAAAAAAAAAAAGAAAGGTCCAGATTCTGGGGACTTCCTTGGCAGTCCAGTGGTTAAGACTCCACATTTCCTATGCAGGGGGCATGGGTTCAATCCCTGGTCAGGAAACTGAGATCCCACATGCCCCAAGGCACAGCCAAAAAACAAAAAAAAAGAAAGGTCCAGACTTGTTGAACAAACTTCAATGTCATCTTTAAGATTCAGAAAAAGGAATGAAATAGCCAAATTCTCTCATTCATTTTATAGTCATCTCAAGCAATAAGACAACTTATTGCAAATTTCAGGTTCCATTTAGTCAGCACCCACCAGGTGAGACTGTGAGCCTCCTCAGGGTGATGTCCCCACCTTGGGGCAGGGTGGGAACATCTCCCTGAACGGACAGAGAGACGAAACACTTGAAGACAAAATATGTTACGATTTAGAGGGCATCTGCTTTCCAGTAACAGCAAATCCTTCCACAGTTCCTTTATATAATGAATGACATGCACCCAATCACTGCTGCTTCTGAAAGACTCCTACTTAGCATGGCTGGGTTGACCTATGTCTAAACTGCATAATAATTATAAACCTTTTGCTATTTTGGCCTAGTTCACTTCTTTGTCCTTTTTGCTCAAACAGAATGTAAGCAATGTTTACCATTTTTGCCACGGACTTCCAGTTAGCTCCTAACTCAAGTCTCCTATAATAACAGTGCATATCACTATTCTCAAACTTCAATGTGACTCCGTGCTACTTTTAAAACAGAGATTACAGATATAGTCACATACCTTCAGATTATGGTACCTATTCAACCAAAAGCAGTGCTCTAATACCCAGCATTTCATTAGCGTCAACTATCATCAGATCATTTTCTGCAGCCTGGAGAATATTTCACAATTTAATGCAACATAATAACCAAAGAGTACTCCATAGTCTGATCATACGACAGCTCCCTTTAGCCAGCTTCCTAGCAAGATCTGGAGGACTACACAAGACAATGAACAACTAGTTTCTATTAAAATAAAGAGAAACAAAACTAAACAATAAATCTTAACCCTAAATGTTTCAGTTACTCACGAAATCAACTTTACCTTCACAAAACGTGAATTTGTTCTTAGAAGTTTGCGGACGACCAACAACAGGAAATCCATTTCTTCAGTTCGCTCGTGCACCTGCAAAATAGAAAGGGGGCACCCCCAACGTGGGAAGGCACATGTCACCGCTGAGTGACTGGAGGGCAAGGGTTCAACGGTGCGCCTAGGGGCCTGGGGACTAAGTCTCTGCGCTAAACGCCGTTCCTCAGGAAACTATCACTCCTGGTTAAGAGGAAGCAAAGAACGGTGGCCCACAAACCAGAGAGCACACGAGGGGCGTGTGCGTCACTGTCGCCCCCAGCGCCCGTGCTTCTCTGTAGGGCCCTACTGGCATCTGGACAGAGGAATGTTTACCGCTCTCAGCCCTGCCCACTGCGACAACACAAAGCATCCCACCACCGAGAAGCAGCAGACCAGCCTCCCTCTGCCACTCCCGGCCCACAGCACCCCTCTGCATGGGCATATTTACGCTACTACTTCAGCAAGGGAGTGCAGGGCGGTGGCTATGCCCCGGCAGCAGTGCCCCCTGCCTGGCAGGCTGGAGCTCACAGGGTGGGCTCCGGAAGAGCTGGCTCAGTCAGAACAGGTAGCGCAGGGCTGGGTGAAGAGCTGAGGGCAATCGGAAGCCCCGCAGTAGCACCCGGGGAAATGGGGCTGCGGGGTCCCCCGGGGGCCTGCTGCTCAGGCAGCGCCCTCCAGGCCGGGTCCCCGAGGGCCTGTCCCGAACCAGCCAACACCCAGGGCTAAGTCACGTGTGGCCGTTTCTCTACACTTAGTCGGGCTCCCCAAGGCACAAGGGGACAGCAGATTCTACTCTGGGACATTCCTCTGCCCAAGTGGAGAGATTAGCTGAGTCTGAAAGAGGGCCTCCCTTCTCCTCCAGGCGAAAGGCTCCATTGTTTGTTCTCTAGCCGGCTCCTTCCCGGCTGCACTTCCCACTGAAGCAGGTATGGACAAAAGTAGTACAGAGAAAAGAAAAAAACAGCAGCTGAAAAGTATTTAACCTTCTGGCCTAACGGCTGGAAACCCTAACAGATACCTTATTAATCTAACTCTCATTTCATTCTATCACCAAACCCCAGAGCACTTCCTCAATGCAAACATCCTGCCTCGCGTACTTAACAAAGAAAAATAAAGGCTGTGCTCAGGCCCCAAAGTGACCTCTCCTTAGCGCTGAGACTCCCCTGGCCTCCACACCACCACTACAGCCTCCAGAGCTCTGACTTCACACAACCCGGCTTCTCCCAGTTGCTGGAGGCCGGGCTGCCTCCCCCTCCGGCCCTGAGGACCCCACTCACCCCTATATCCCAGGATGCCCACAGTCCTCTCCCTGCCCCAGGCCCTTCTCCGTTGCCCATAATTACACATATCTCAGTAGATATGTGTCTCCCCAGCAGAGTGGCTAAGAGCGGAAACTACAACTCCGGCATCTTTATAACCTCAGCACCTAATGAGGCAGGTACTCAAAAAATGTTTACTAAACGAATGATTCACCTGAAGCTAGTTTATTCTTTTTCAAGAGCTAAGAACTTAAGGACATGATCATTCCATTTTCAACTGCCTGGCCACCTTCAACTTCGTAGATTTCTTTTGGAATTCAAATCATCCTGCACAATAGGAACAATATTCTTTGTAAAACTGAAACTTCAGGTCTATCCAACCCATTAATTCTTTAAGCAAATAGTTATTGGAACACCTACGAGGCGCTGGGGACACGGTGGTAGAGTAGGAAGCTGCTCGTGTCACCAAGTGGCGAGGCAGTCCCTGTAGGACAAGCTCCTGCACAGCGTAGCTGACCTGTGCTCAGCTACCATCACACAGCTTCAGGAAAGAATGCACCCAGTAACGCAGTGTGCACGGGCATGTCCACGCCACTCACGCGTGTGTGTGCAAAGATACCTCCTAACACAGTCAGAAAGTTGCTGGATCTACAGAAATGAATGGAGGCATGAGAAGTAGAGCTCTGGAGTGAACTACCCCGCAACACCATGCTATCTGGAGGCCTCAGTAAAAGGCTCAACAACAAACGGTAGCTACTGTGGACTGTGTAATACCACCTTTGGGCATACTGCCTAAGTTTGAATTTCATCACTACCTAAAGACACTCAAAACTGCCAAAAGTCATAAAGAAAAATTATGAACCATACTGCACATCACACTGTATTGCAAAGAATAACAACATATTTTCCACCTTTTACTCTCCCAAACAACAGTAATTTAAAACCAAGTAAAGGTACACAAGCTAGTAAATGCACCCATTCAGCTTTACCTGCAGTATCGATGGAAGAAATTTTCACATATTAAGGTATGGGGAAGTCATTCTGGCTTATACATGACATGCTTGGACTTTATGCTAATTAGAACAGCCTTGTTTTGTGGCCTGTCACACAGGCATCGTGCATCTGCTTTAACCATTAACGACGAGAATGCACTGAAACATAAAAATGGAGTAACTATGGTTCAGGCATCCAAAATGGAGCCGGGTGGCCCTTGTGGATGTGGTTTCAGACACGCTCCTCCATCACTTGGAAGCTGAACTTTCTGAACTGCATCAGACTCAAGGACACCTCCAGCCATTCTCAAAACAGTATCCGCCGGCAGCTGCCGACTGCAACCTTATTATGGTCTCAAGGTCTCCGCTTGTAACTATGCAACCATTCCAGACCCCAACGGATCCCTGCTTAACTAGCACCCTTATTTCTCTCCAGCTCCGATCCTAATTCTCAACAAACAACTTATATTTTTCAGTTTTTGCCTTTATAAGCCCCCCATTTTGTAGTCCAGCAGAACCCAATTCAAGTGCTTCTTTAATCTGTGTGTCCCAGGCTATAGTCCTCAGTTTGGCTCAAATAACACTCTTTTGTATTCCTATTATAGATTGTTTACTGATTATTTCCATTGGCAGTATGTTTTGGTATTATACTGATCACACAACATATCAAGAGAATGGAGAGACCTTTCCCTAAAGGGCTGCTCAGGGGGTTTCATTCCAGCCTCCATCAGGTACTCCAGCCCCACCTCACAGTCTCCCACAAATCCTATTTACTTGCTGATGTTTCTAACGCCACAAGAAATAAGTAAAGCTTCTCAAGGCATAATTACTGATGAGGTTTAAAACTCAAGAGTTTGGGGTAGAGGCATTTCCAAAGCTCCTGGGAAAACTGTTTGAACACAGCATCTCCCCACCTCAAAAAACTCTATAAACAAAATTGGGAATTCCCTGGTGGTCCAGCGGTTAGGACTCGGCATTCTCACTGCAGAGGGCGCAGGTTCAATCCCTGGTCAGGGAACTAAGATCCCACAAGCCGCGTGGCGCGGCCTAAACAGAACAGAATAGAATCAAATCAAAATCGATTAAATATTCCATCCTTACTGAGGAAAGTCGAGAAAGCTAAGACTGGCACAAAGACAGTGTTCACAATACTTTATTAGAGATTTTGTTAGAAAAATGAATAGATCAATATCATCTATTTACTTTATTCATTTTCTTAAAAGATATTATTATCCTTGTTTTACTAGATGGAAAGTATCTGTAAGGCACTAAAAATACCTACAGACAATTAAAGTTCTTAATTGTCTGATGTGGCTAACACTCTAAACCAGGGTCAGCAGCCTTTCCCTGTAAAAGGCCAGAGGGCAAATACTTCCAGCTTCACGGAACATACGGTCCTGTTCCAACTATTCATCTCTTCTGTAGAACACCAGCAATCATAAACAAAGAGCAAAACTGTGTGCCAATAAAACTTTACTTACAAAAACAGGGGCCAACTCTGGCCTGAGGGCTGTAGTCTGCCAACCCCTGCTCTAAACAAGGATTCACAGTCCTCAACCTCCCCACCTGCATTTTGGAAGTAAGAGCAAAGGATAAAAACAGAAAATCAACATTCTAAGTAGAATAAGCAGATACAGACCCAAATTACTTTTTGACACTTTACAAGTAACTTGCACTGTGTTCTCTTATCAAATAGGAATATGAACATAAGAGCAGAGCACTTACTTCATCGATGAAGACATGTGTGAATTCCATCAAACTCTTGGCACTAACTATTTTCTGAAGCAGCACTCCGGTTGTCATATAAATTAACTTGGTGTCTTCTGTCGCTATTTTCTCCAACCCTACCTAAAATTGGGGAAGGAAAAAAGAAAGGAGAAATTTTTCAGTTTAAATGGTTCACATTTAATTACCAAAAAATGCTATGCTCATTTCATAATGAAGGTAAGAAAGGGGAAAAAAAGTACTGTATATCACAAAAAATATAGGGTCTAAATTAAAACGGAAATTCTCAAGTTGATTTTTCTTCTTCTTCTTCTTCTTTGGTGATGGGTGGAGAGATTGGCCTATCTAGTCGTACTTCCCGTATCATTTTTATGTTAAAATGATTGTGTATGAAGACATCTTCAACATAAAGATATAATTGAAAGATAAAATTATATAAAAGCCATTCTCAAGTCTGAGCATTCTCACTTCTTTTCTATTCAACTGAGAAAGAAACTAAAGTTATCAATATTTTCAAGAACTTCAGAGATTCACTGTTTCTAAAATTATGCCATAATTCTGCTCTATAAGCAACCGATTTCATTTTCTTTTCCAGCAGAAAATAATCACACCTTATCATCAACTTATATAAAATTAAAAATTAACAAAGAGGGACTTCCCTGGCGGTCCAGTGGTTAAGACTCTGCGCTTGCAACACAGGGGGCATGGGTTCAATCCCTGGTCAAGGAACTAAGATCCCACATGCCATGTGGCATGGCCAAAAAGTAAATTAAAAAATAAAATTAACAGAGAGAGACGGCTCCCTCTCTCAGTCTCACCTGATAGCCCACCAAACCACCCAAAGTCCAGGCGCGCTCTTTACTGATCCACCTGGCGATGCTGCTGGCCCCGATCTTCCGTGGCTGGGTGACCACAATGTTGCAGTAGGTAGAGCGTTGGATGTAATGATCCAAGATATACTGCGGGAGCTGAGTACTTTTACCACTACCGGTGGCACCGTGTATAATTACCACAGAATTACTTTCTATCAAAGAAATGACCTAGAATTAAAACAAAAAACAAACCTTCAAAATTGCCACAAATTTAACAATGATGTAATAAAGTATTACCTATGAACCAAAAGCTTTATCTCAAGAAGACTTTCAGAATTTATTTTCTTTTCATCCTTAAAAGTTAAATTATTACCTAACCACCTAAACATCACAAACGAGAGAAAGAAGGTTACTAATGGCTGCTGAATTTGAAACCAATTTGAACACTGTGAACAATAACTAATGGCCACAGTAATTCAGGCCAAGTTCACTGATCCCTATGTCTCAATTTCTTCGTCTGTAAATATGAAAACACCAAAATGAATTTCTATAGCTCTTGCTAAGTCTAAATTTCTATTATTTTAAAATTTTGTAATGAACTTCCGTGTAATTCTACTGAGAAACATGAAAACACAGCTGTTATTACACTCAAGTGGCTTTAAATTCTCATTTGAAACTCTTCAGACACACTTTAAAACAATGAACTTCTAGTGCGCCACGTACAGACTGCATGGAGCGGCCCGAGAACGCCAGCCCGATCTCTCCCCACCGCTCCCCGCCTCCACCCTAGATATGTGTAAGCTCTTATCACTCTAGCAATTGCCATGGTCAGGGAATACAAATTAATTTGAATACTGGCCTCTTAAAAATTAATAAAAGTATATCTACTCTACAAAAGCTGCATGATTCGATCTAAAGCAAAATAAAAATTAAATTTAGAACATTTACAATTTATTCCTATCTATAACCACTTCTTCCGCTAGTATAGTTAAGGTTTCAATACGCTTACTTTTACCCATGTTTAATAACATGTAACTAATTAAAAGTGTAATCATCCTGCTGCTATATTGCCCAACATTGTTCTTAAAATTACATATCAATGACTGATCAATCACCAGGCAAACAAACGAGGCAGAGTGTAAAGGAAACCCAGTGGAATGCTAGAGAAGACTGTGCTGAGGGCATTATTTGCTTTCTAAAAAGTCTGGGCAGCCGGTATTGCGAGAAGCAGCTCTCCTGGGGCCCAGCAGGTGTTTACTCACACTTATTTCAGAGCAGGGACGGCTAGGTGAATAATTAAATATGAGGAGATGAGCTCAGGGGAAGGCTGAACAAGTGAAGCACCGCCAAAAGGAAGGCCATCCACACGCTTATTACACAAAACCACCTCCCCAGGGTGCCTGCCCAGCACCTCGTCACTTTCAGACCAGAAACCAAGTGCTGGGTCGCTGGCATTTAGTCAAACAACAAAATTACATTATGACAAAAATAATTTTACCTCTTCCTTACATCGATTTATAGGCAAATCAGGATATTTGTAAGTTGTCTCTGGGATGCACATCACACTGCTTGATTTAGCTAAAGGTGGCCTTGGACCTGGATTCAGACAAAACAAATACAATGCTATTTCTTATGTGAAAAAAGACAAGGTAAACAACCTAGTGTTTTATCTATATACACAGCAAGCTGTACACACACACAAATACATATTCTACAGGCTAACACTGTGAGCAGGGTAATTAGGAAATTTCCTTAGCACCCACTGCGAACAACTTATACAAGCTGAGCACCATCTTACCCTCCATCACAGCAATCAGTGTTGTAGGCTCAGCACTACCTTCTAAGATAAAAGATCTGCAGAGCACAGTACTCATCACTTGAAAATGGCACAAAAATGTTTAGCTTAAAGAACAAACTTTTATTTGGAATTTCACACCAATTTGTTAAGTGTTCATTCCTTGCTACTAAATCCATAGTAGACAACCAAACACCATAAGGACACCTTAGGGACAAGCACCCTGGAAGGGACAACGCTACTCTGACAAAGACACACCTTGGGGCGCTTCCCTGGTGGTACAGTGGTTGACAGTCCGCCTGCCAATGCAGGGGACACGGGTTCGATCCCTGGTCCGGGAAGATCCTACATGCCGTGGAGCAACTAAGCCCGTGTGTCACAACTACTGAGCCTGCGCTCTAGAGCCCGTGAGACACGACTACTGAGCCCACGTGCCACAACTACTGAAGCCCGCGTGCCTACAGCCCGTGCTCCACAATGAGAAAAGCCACCACAATGAGAAGCCCGTGCACTGCAATGAAGAGTAGCCCCTGCTCGCTGCAACTAAAGAAGGCCTGTTAAGCAGCAAATAAGACCCAACACAGCCAAAAATAAATAAATTAAATTAAATTAATTTATTATTTAAAAAAAAAGAAAGAAAGACACACCCTGGGGAGCTCTGCCCAGCTCCGCTATTGAACGTCCTCCTGTAAATACACGCACTATACTCCGGGGATGCCACAAATTCTTGATAAATCATCAAGATTCACAGGATACACACTTCTATTGGGAAATAAGTTTTACTTCCAAAGTAAATAAACTTTGAAAGCTTCCCTGTCCCCCCCAAACTCAGCACTGAGCTGGCTCCCTCCCCAGGTCTCCCCTCAACGCCCCCCTCCCTGTTCCTCCCAGCCCTTCGCTTCTCTGGCCCAACCTCTCCCTCTGTTCTGCCGTCACCCTTCCCACTTGACACACGTGTCCATGCTTTGTTTTTGCTCCCCTACATTTTCTCCTACACATACGCTTAGTTTCAAAATCGGTCTAACTATATAATGAAAATAGGGCTATTTTCCTATAGTTGAATCAAGATGTGCAGTACTTGTTCTGAATTTTAAGAACAGAGGAGCCAGTTCTGTTCTCTCGCAAAGCAAAAACAGCTTCTTTGTGGAAACAGAGTTCCTTCTAGGGCATCGCGGCACTGACTTCGGAGGAAAGTTCTCTAAGTCCTGCCCTCAACAGCTTTCTAACTTCTAGTCACCTCACTACTGACCGCCAAACTCCACAAAGTGTGCACTTCTGTCCACTCTCACATCTCACTCTCCTTCCGTTGCTCCGCTTAGCTTTTAAGAAACACAATCACTGACGCTGTCCTGTGTTCCCACTGGTATACTTGCGCTCAATCTCACCCCTTCCAGAAGCACTCTCAGCTAAAAAGCCCTTTAATTTAACCACACTACCTTCAAAACATGTAGCAAAACTCAATGTGTAAACAGTTCCTAACTTACAAATGGTTCCAAGATTTTATTAAATTATGTAGAATTCTAAATGATGGCTGGGTACCCAGGCCAGTCTACAAATGCAAGAACTGAGATGATATATGCATAAATAGGGAAAAAATAGAGACCTTCCCATTTTTGGTGTTGGTAGGCTTATCAATCAATAATAGGCCTTTTTAACACAAAGGGAAGGGATGAGACTCCATGCGGCCCAACGAACGAGGAGAGACAGAGGGAGGAGCTCCTGAGCTGCTACATCGCTGGGAGATGCAGTGACAGGGAGTGGGACACAGGGTGAGAGGGACAAGGCCTGCATGGGGAAGAGAGGTGACACAGACTCTTTAGAAAGACAGAAAGGTAGCAGCTGTATTTTTTGCTCAGAACCTGCAGCCGTGGCTCACGGTGCTGCTGAACGAGCCATCACTTTGACAACACTGATGTGACTTACATTCCTTGATTACATGCATTTTGAAGGTTGCTGCTTAAAGACAGAAATGCTACAAGAAAAAAATTGCATAAGTCCTAACTGTATTGTCTAAACCACAGCCCTCTCTCTATTTAACAAGAAACACAGGCTGACATTTTTAGGTCACTGGCTGCAGCCGACCTGAGCGCAAATCAAGTCCAGCCTCCACATCCACCGCCAGAGGGAAGACCACAAGCAAAAGACATGTTCACGGCTGTGCAGCTCTTTCACCTGTGCAGCAGCAACCAAATCAAAGGAGGGGGCCAGGAAAATATTACAGGTAAGTTCTCAGAGAAGACAGGTAACAACGCAAATCAACAAACCACATACAGCGAAGTGTAATCCAAAAGTGATATCAGAAATACCTCAACCTCAAATTTTATTTTCCTGTTATCTCTTTATCTGAGGTTATTAACATTAAAATATCTCACATGAACTGGAAAAAACTGGAAACCATGAAAATTGCTAGTTTCTCAAATACAAAAAATCTAACCAAAAAAATTCAGCAGTCAGGGTTCCAAACAGTATATAATGGATTTTAACTGGAGAACATAATAACGTTTCTTATCATAAAATCTAGACACTGTACACTACAGAAAATAAGTTTAATTACTACATTGCTGATTTAAGTATAAAATTAAATCTTCAAAATAATTACATATCACTTTTTCCAAGTATGGGTTGGTATTCCAAACACAAAATTAAACTTAATTTGAATATTTCCCTTTTCAGTTATTAAAAACTCCAGACAGGCCATTCTCTTAAACTCAAAAGAAAAGCTATCAAAGGGATGGAAACCACCACCAAAAATATCACCAAATTAAAAGGGAGGTAGCACTGTGGCCTTTAATCACAACTAAGGACACCATGCCAGGACAAATTCAAAACTGCTATATGAAAACAACAGAAACCCCGCAGGAGTCCACAGCCTGGAACCAAGGTCAAGCTGTTCAGAAATGCTATTAAATCTCAATTTTTAAAAAATGATTTACTTTAAACTATATACAATGATTCTAATGTAATTCACAGAAATTCACTGAATGTGCATTCTTGGATTTCTACTCAGAAATGATTTTTTAAAACAGTTATATAGATGAAATAACACCTGTATCACGCCAAAAGCAAAGGTATTTTTTAAATTATTATTATTTTTTAATTTATTATTTATTTATTTATTTTGGCTGTGTTGGGTCTTTGTTGCAGTACATGGGCTTCTCACTGTGGTGGCTTCTCTTGTTGCAGAGCACGGGCTCTAGACACACGGGCTTCAGTAGTTGTGGCATGCAGGCTCAGTAGTTGTGACTTGCGGGCTCCAGAGCGCAGGCTCAGTAGTTCGGCTCACGGGCTTAGTTGCTACATGGCATGTGGGATCTTCCCAGACCAGGGCTCGAATCCATGTCCCCTGCTGGCAGGTTGATTCTTAACCACTGCACCACCAGGGAAGTCCCAGCAAAGGTATTTTGAATCAAAGTATTTTAAACTGGATATAACAAAATTTTCACGTTGAAACCTTGGGGCTGGACTGGAATTAGAGGTACCAGTGCATCCTCACAGTTTTAATGTAAACAGACAGAATAGGGATAGAAATAGCTGTGTACACACACACACACACACACACACACACACACACACACACACACACACACGAGAACCTCATCTCCTTCCCATAGGCACTGCCGCACTTCAAAGCGTGGAGCAGCACCTCCTGCTTCCTGCGGCCCCTCTCCTCCCTCACATCCCCATCCATGCATCACCTGGTCCTGTCCGGCCATCCCACGACCAGCTCCCCACTCCATGCCATCACCCCAGTCATCAGTCACCATCCAGTCTCACCTGGACTTCTCCTCATGTCCATGCTGGTCCCCACCAGTCCAGTCTCTCCAATATGATCAGAGTGGTCTTCTCAAAACACTGATCTCATCCCTTGACGTTCCCCCACCCACACACACTCATGCCAAGGTAAACCTAGAACTTTCAACAGCTTCCCCTTGCTCTGAGTATTAAGACTAAAATTCTTGGGCTTCCCTGGTGGCGCAGTGGTTGAGAGTCCGCCTGCCAATGCGGGAGACACGGGTTCGTGCCCCGGTCCGGGAAGATCCCACATGCCGTGGAGCGGCTGGGCCCGTGAGCCATGGCCGCTGAGCCGCGTCCGGAGCCTGTGCTACGCAGCGGGAGAGGCCACAGCAGTGAGAGGCCCGCGTACCGCAAAAACAAAAAAACAAACAAACAAAAAAGCCTAAAATTCTTAGTCATGGCCCCAGGCCCTATCGCCAGTTGTGCCTCTATCTCACCAGCGTCATCCAACACAACCTCACTCGTCTTCTACTGCTCCTGTGACACGTGATCCCAACCTTAGTAGCTTAAAACGACACACATTTACAGTATTCTCTTGCAGCTCTGAACGTCAGAGGTCCAAAAGCAGTCTGGGCTAAGGTCCAGAGGCCTGCACAGCTGGTTCCTTCTGGAGGCTCTGTGGGGAAGAACCCATTCCCCACCTCTTCAGCTTCAAGAAGCCGCCTGCACTCCCTAGCTCACCGCCCCCTCCTTGTATCACTCCGGCTTCTGTCCTTACATCTACGACTGACTCTGCTTACAGCCCTGCGATTACACCAGACCCACCCCCAGTCCCTCCACCTCAAGCTCCTCAACTTAATCTGTAAAGTTCCTTTTACCATGTGATGTAGCACAGTCACCACATGTTCTGAAGAGGAGGGTGAGGATCTCTGTGGAGGGCTATTATTCAGTCTCCAACTGACCCTGCCCACCCACACCCCAGGCTTTCTCCTATTACAGGCCCTCTGTATACATTTTCCCCTCCCCCGAGCCCCAAACTGTCTAGGTAACTTCTATAACTTATTAATTCTTCAGCTCCAAGCTCAATTGTTACTTTCCTGATACCCCAGCTAAAGGCAGAAACCCTTGTCCTAAGTCCCCAGAGAGTTTATCTTTCAGAGGATTTACCTCCAAAAGCATTTATTTGTGTAACTACACGATTAAATGATAATCTCTGTAAGAGGAGGGACCAGGTCTTTTTAACTTATATTCTCATTGCTTCACACCGTCCCTGGCACACACCTTGATAAACATTGGTCGTTGAGTCAATCCTCCAAGTGCAGTCAAAGCTATATGACAGCCTAGTGAAAAGCTCCAAATATATTGAGATGCCATGGACAGAGAAAGCAAATAGCAGTTTCAAATATGAATCCAAATCAAAAGTTATAAGAGCAGACACTTGCACTTGCAGGCACTCATTTGTCATCTAGCCATCTCCACACAGCGGCAATCCCTATGGCAGGCTCCAGGACCCACAGTGGTGTGCTCGGGGTTTGTATATGTGAGTGCAACAAGAAGGATCACATCACCAAGAGTCTTCTGAAAACTAACACACTTCCCCAAAAGGAAATATTAAATGACAGATGTCTTTCCACAGTAACACACAGCTATTTCAGGCTTCTATCAAAGTCCACACACTCCCCTACACCGATAAAAATCACCAGGCCTCTGTTCACTGACATTTAAGAGACTTCTAAGGCTTCCCATAAATAAGCAACAGTGCAATAAATGTTCTTACATGTACTACGCTGTACTTTTCTTAGAATAAGTAAATATTGAATCAAAGGACACACTATCTCTTTGAACTATCACTTCTGGTAATAATGTACTGGGTTGTTCACACAAATATTCCTCCTGAGGACAACTAAAGATGCTAGACAAAATATACAAACATCATGTTTAAAAAACCGAAAGCTTGGCAAGAGAGAGAGGAAACACCAGGCCAAAGTCTATAATAAGGCAAAGACACAGAGAGGAAGACAAAGAACTCAAAGCTGCTTCTGCCTTAGGTGAAAGATGAACAATGAGAAATTAGTCTGCATATAGTAGAGTGACCAAAAAAATGAAAAATACAAAACTGCATGAGAGAGTGGAGCATAGATAATGGCTCAGAATTTTCCAGAATTGATGAAAGATACCAATATTTTATATTGTCAAGAAACCCAAATAAAGACCAAGAAGAATAAGGATTAGTATACTTTTATGTATGGACTATATTTCATAATTTTCAAAAAGGCTGGAAAATATTACTCTAACCCCAACTTCTGTCCCTAAGTCCGAGCATAAGTACACAGAGTAGAAAGAAAGGAGGCAGAACTTCCTGACTGAATTGGTAGGAAGCTTGTGACGGATAACCTTTTATAAAGCAAAAAAATCAAAAACTTACTTCTGTCATATGAATACGGTCTAATGCTAATAAGACAATCAGCTCACTAAAAGAAAGTGCATACTCACAGAAAGTAACTAGCTTAACCTAAAGTCTGAACAGTTGTATCCTTGTATCTCCTCCTTGGGAGGAGGAGAGGTTAAGAAGGACCTTTACCTTTTATTGTATACATTTATGTACTATTTAAAATTTTGTTTTAATATGATTATTATTTTTAAAACTATAATAATTTTAATAACAATAAAATAATTTTATAATAATATAATATATTATTGTATTGTTATTATTAAAATTATAATAACAATTTTAAGTAATTCTAATTAATAGTAAGGTCAGGGACCGTTATTAGTCTTCCAAAGGACAGACTATTTAGACACTGTACTTAAGAGAGGAAAACATGAGCAGCTCACAACATATCATCACACACTCACAATTTATAATCTGTCATATACTCCTCCCCCCAAAATCCTGAATTAACAAGCAATACGGATTCTTTATTGATCAAAATACACTTCTTAAACACTTTTAAGAAGTTAATGTTTTAGGGTTTCCCTGGTGGCGCAGTGGTTGAGAGTCTGCCTGCTGATGCAGGGGACGCGGGTTCGTGCCCCGGTCCGGGAAGATCCCACATGCCCCGGAGCGGCTGGGCCCGTGAGCCATGGCCGCTGAGCCTGCGCGTCCGGAGCCTGTGCTCCGCAACGGGAGAGGCCACAGCAGTGAGAGGCCCGCGTACCGCAAAAAAAAAAAAGAAGTTAATGTTTTAACATGTGAACAACTCACATACCATATTTTATGATATTTAAAGATACTCGTTTACCTGGCCCACTGGCTGAATGATCACTGCCATACGTATCAAACTCTTGTGCTTCAAGTTTTCTGTATTTGTTAATATACTCCGTCTCTGAGCTCTTCTGGCTCAGTGGCCTGCAAAGAATATCAGAAGTTAGTACACTGTTCACAGAAAGCCAAGGAATTCCCACATGCTAGGAGAATGCTTGAATAGTTACTTTTACATTAAGTCCTATAAAAAAACTGCAAATCGTCAATAAACAAACGAAAATACACTCAAATTCACAGTCAGTCACCAAATAGATGCAAATTAAAACAATGAGAAACCTTTTCCACCCTTTGAATTGGCAAGAAGTACAACTATGCTTAGGTTACGAGGAGAGGGAGGCAGATGGGTACAAGTGGTTACTCTGCAGAGCACTGTGACCTGTCCTATTAACCTCAGAACACATCTCCTGCCAGCTGACACTTCTCTCCTCAGTATCTTCCCCAAGGGCAGTATTCACAGCACCTGTAGACAAGGAAGCACATGCAAAGACATGTATGGGAGCTGTAGGGGTTCAGAATAAGCCTCCCCAAAATGTGTCACTTTTGCATGAGGATTATTTTGAACTAAAGGCAGTCAAGACGCTACAGGTTCAGGAGAGCACAGAAGCAAAACATCCTCTGACATAAATCGTAGCAATGCGTTTTCTTAGGTCAGTCTCCCAAGGCAGTAGAAATAAAAGCAAAAATAAACAAAGGGACCTAATCAAACTTACAACCTTTTGCACAGCAAAGGAAACCATAAAAAAAAAAAAGACAACCTACAGAATGGGAGAAAATATTTGCAAATGATGCGACAGACAAGGGCTTAATTTCCAAACTATACAAATGGGTCACACAGCTCAGTATCAAAAAAAAACAACCCAATCAAAAAATGGGCAGAAGACCTGAGTAGACATTTCTCCACAGAAGATATCCAGGTGGCCAAGAGGCACATGAAAAGATGCTCAACATTGCTAATTATTAGAGAAATGCAAATCAAAAGTGCAATGAGGTATCACCTCACACTAGTCAGAATGGCCATCATCGAAAAATCTACAAATAATAAAATGCTGGAGAGGGTGTGGAGAAGAGAACCTTCCTACACTGTTGGTGGAAACATAAAGTGGCTGTTTTCCAAAACGCAGCCACTATGGAGAACAGTATGGAGGTTCTTTAAAAAACTAAAAATAGAGCTACCATATGGTCCAGCAGGAAAGGGGACTCCAAATACTCAAAACGGGGGCAGTGCACACCTTACATTTTTCTTTTCTCCATTCTCTCACAAGCCAGGTGCGGCCGGAGCATCAAACTCTGAGGGAGGGAAACTCCCTCTATAAGAGGGTGGGGCCAACTCTCACTGCCTTTTTTCTTTCTCTGCCCTCCCACTGCTTGGCCTGGGAGACAGACATCACTGCAGGAAGTGCCTGGCAGAGCAGGGCAACAAAGCCCCTGTCTTCTGGCCAGAGGACCAGAAAAGGGAGGCCCTGGGCTGGGAAAGCACCAGGGAGATTGCAGACACCTGAGAACCTTTAGGAACTGCTGGGTGCACCCCTGGGCTGGCAGGCGTGCCCTGACCCCAAACAGCCCATCACAGACTTTGAGAACTGAGCTACAGGACGGCCACTAGATGGCACAGTGCAAGACAGATCCAGACAGCCCTGCAAAGGCTCTGAAAACCAGAGGGACCACTGCCCAAAGGAAGCTGGCTGGAACTTGCAGCCTGAACACAGCTGGTCAGCTGCAATCCCCACAGGATTTAAGCAAGACCCAGAGTCCCATAATATAACATAATATTCAAAATACCCAGGATACGCCACACGGTTACTGGGCGTACTAGGAATCAGGAAAATCTCCTGGGTGGAACAATGACTACTTACTTTGAATAATGATTATCCAATTTGGGGACCCCTACACCTCAAACCAATCTCAAATCAATTTCAAACCAACTCAACACCCAGGAGTACTTATTTTTTTAAGCCTAAAAAGCTGACCTTCTTCTGTATGTTATAACTTTGAAGTAAAGAAGGGCTTAAACAAGAACACAAAAAAGGAAAAGTCAAAAAAGGAAAATAACAAACTAAACTAAACTATAATGTAAAACTTATGAACAACGTCTATAAAGGTTACAGAGCAAGAACAGTGGTCTCTCTCGAGTGAACATTTGCAGCACAGAACGCAGACGCACACTAAGAATTCTCTTAAGTCAATAAGATGTGGACAACCCAATAGAATAGGATTTTTAACATGAAAAAGTACATCTTAGTGTGTTTCAATCAGAGTATTTTAAAGAGGGAATTAATATTGGGAAAAGGAATTTAACATCACAGTTTCTCAAATATTAACTGCATCTTAATAGCCAAAAAGAACCAACCAATAATTCAGAACTCTGAATTCAGTAGCAAAGGAATTAAAAACAGAAAGATATCAGTCCTCTCACAATGAAAAATCTTCCTTTAATTGCAATCAAATGCTGCTGAGAACTGTATAAGGCCCCCTGACCATAAATATATACAAGTTGTATATAAACAACCTGGCTCCTTAGCCTGCCCTTCGAGATTCCAAAATTTTGTCTTTTTAGACTTAAGTACTTCCTTACACATCTTAAACTTCTACACACACACACACACACACACACACACACACACACACACACAATGAATGATACGATCCTATCTCACTTCAAGTCATAAAACTTTTTGCTGTTCAGCTAAGAAGATGAAGCCTAGAAAACCATGACAAAGACCAAAAAGAAATTAACCTAACTGCGTCATAGTTTAAGCTTTATGTCTTCCACACAAAATAGCCTAATGAGGTTGCAATCCATTAGAAATAATTCATTTATTCAACTTACTAAAATGTGTGACGAATAAAATCCAACATTAATCTGGTTATACTCCCAACAAACAGGAAGGATTAATGCAAAGGTACTTCCTTACCTTGATCTACAAATATTTCTGTTCTCTATCTACATGGTAGTAGGGGAACTACTGTAATCAGAGAATGCCATTTGGGCATAACAATCTCCGGAGACAGGACAGAAAAAATAAAATGTATAATAATGCAAGTAGCACACACTAAGTACTAGGAAAATTGGCTTACCCGAGGAAGATCAAAGGAAAACGCACTGAATGTGAGCCGAGGTGTAAGGAAAGCTCCGTGAAGGCCAGACTCAATCTCAATAGCCAGCTAGGCGCTAACAGGCCAAGCTGAGGAGGGAGCTGGCCGCATGAAGCGCGTTGTGTGGCTTCCTCGCTGGTCTTTAAACCTCTGCTCAAAGGACAGCCCCTACCCAGAAAGGCCTTCCCTGACCTCCACAGTGAACTGAGGAGACCTCGAGTGTATCATGACCACTGCACTAGGTGATTTGGGTCCTCGGGTTCATCTTTCCACTAGAACACGGGCTCCATGAGGACAGAGAATAGGTCTGTCTGGTCCACTGCTGCATCCCCAGTCCCTAACCTGCATCTAGGACATGGCACAGTCAAAACTATCTGCTGAGCTAATGAGAGCTGCAAATAAGTGGAGGACAGACAGAACCTAGTTGTAAAGGACTATTAGTTTAACAGTAAAGAGAAATAAAACCGGAATTCAAAGGAACAGGGCGTGGGGGCCAAGGGAAAAACGTTTTTCCCTCAGACAGAAGAAAAAATTAGTTGGTATCGAAACTGAGCCCTGAAAAAGAGTTACAGTATAGGGACTTCCCTGGGGGAACAGTAGTTTAAAATCTGCCTGCCAGTGCAGGGGACACGGGTTCGATCCTTGGTCCGGAAAGATCTCACATGCGGCGGAGCAACTAAGCCCGTGCGCCACAACTACTGAGCCCGTGTGCCACAACTACTGAGCCTGCGCTCTAGAGCTTGCGAGCCACAACTACTGAGCCCGTGCACCACAACTACTGAGCCTGCGCACCACAACTACTGAGCCCACGCACCACAACTACGGAGCCCGCACGCCACAACTGCTGAAGCCCACGCGCCCTAGAGCCTGCGTGCCGCAACTACTGAAGCCTGCAAGCCTAGAGGCCATGCTCCACAACAAGAGAATCCACCGCAATGAGAAGCCCGCGCACCACAATGAAGAGTAGCCCCCGCTCACCGCGACTAGAGAAATCTCTCGCGCAGCAACGAAGACCCAACACAGGCAAAAATAAATAAGAGAATTACAGTGTAGGTACATGGAAAAGAAAAACGAGCGACTCAGAAGAGAGTCAGTGTGACCAAAGCTGAAATGCCAGAGGGAGCACGGCCTGTGTGGGGCAGTCAGGCTTGGCTGACACGACAGACAGACTCAGGTAGAGCAAGAGAGCAAGCCGGAGAAGAAGGGACAGGCAAGACTAAAGAGGGCCTGGAACAGAAAGTCGGTTTATGCTCCACATCCAATACATTTTTGATATTTTTGTCACCATTTCAGAGGCAAAAAATTTAAAAATTAAAGCAATGACAACGAGTCTATTCAAAGGGAGAAGCAGCCTGACTCATCATAACTATAGTAGAAAATCAGATAGGACAGTTCTGTCATGATAAACTTTACTCCCTTCCCTTTCACAGTACTATACACAATGCAATATGAAAACCTTCTAGTTACAGATAATGAATCCTGACATCTGGGTTTTTCTAACATATAAGTAACAGGAGCTGGAGGATGACCACACACATCACTCTTTATCATGCATGACATGCAGGTCTGATGTAAACGAGGTCTATTCTTCATAGTTCATTTGAAGGAGAAAGCAACAGAAGGAACAAATATTATAAAAGGAAAAGCCACTACACAGTCATTTAACACAGAACTACAGAGTAACGAACCTGTCCATGCTTAAACCAAAGACACAAACCTCTCTGGAATAGAAAACTAGCACAATAAAGACCAATTACACATCAGTACTCGCCCAAACTGTGAGTATAAGTTTCACTTTCAGCTACAAAAGAAAACACGAAAATGATTTTCTATAATGAACTATAAGATTTTGTTGTGAACTTGATATGTTGTCATGTCTCTATTTTTTTCTGACCTTAATCTATTATTGTCTTATCACCATGTTTTTAGAGATTATAAAGTATATTTTAAAGTTATCTACTTATGTGTATATAATGTCCTCGAGCATTACAACTTGTTTAAATATACAAATTTAAATACTATTTAGAAAAACAAAATGTGTACAGAATATAACATTTACTAAATATTTCACACGACTGATATCAGCATTCTTTGCCTACTTTGCTCAATTGTAACGAGGTTTCTCAGAATGTATATTGTGCAAATAGTCAAGTCTGATCTATTTTTCCTGCTTTCATTAGAGGGGACAGTGACCTGGCTTCTAAACCGCCTGAAAGTTAAGCTGAGGAATAAAAGCAACACGGTTATTTTTAGAGCTCTACAGGCATAAAAATACAGCACTGAACTGTGGCCCGCAGCTACGCACAGCAAAGCACCACATCGCGCGACAGTCTTCACTCGAGCTGGCAGCGCATCTGTGGTGCTTCAGACGACCTTTCTCCGTTTCTTTATCAAAGATGTGTCTAAATGCATTTAGGACCAGAATCTGTAGCTGCCGGCATCTCTTTCAAATACACTGAGCTACATTCAAAAGGCAAACCATTATATAATTTGTAAAGATTAAATAGTAAGTTATTTTTGTCATTTCTTCTAGCTTACTTACAAGGTGAATTAATGAGCATTCTCTCCAAATGAAGACATCACAACCTCATTCCTAACACAGAAGGTTAGTTATTTCAAATACAGTTTCGGTGGGTAAAGGAGGAGAATCATTCTTTCAACAGGGGACACATCCAGGAGAAGGAGATATGCCTGAGTGAAGCACACCTTCATCACCAATTCAAGTAAACTCCTCAGCAACATCACCACATCGGATCCATCAACTTCACAGGTAATCTTTAAACCTTTTCTGTACAAAACATAAGTCAAAAGTATGTTTGCAGATAGCACTTTCCTATATGTTCATATTTTAAAGCCTCCTAAGAACTTTTAATAGCAAGTGTTAGTGGTATTTTCAGAAAATTGTTCAGTCTGTAGATTATCTGACTGCATTTCATTTCTCCTTAGCTACATAAAAGTATTTTCAAAGCCTGGTTTTTGGCACTGACCTAGTTAGAAATTAAGACTTTAATCCATTCTAATCTTATTTTGACCTGTATATCTAACCAGTGAAAAATTCATGCACTTTTCTGGCAAAGTTACTGTAAAGAAACAAATATTTGCTCATCAGAACCATAATATTTTATGCAAATAAACAAGTGAGAATATTTCCATAGGCTAAAAATGCCACTTTTTGGCTGGATGAAATGGCCAAAACACAATTCCTACAAATCCACACGCTACCCTGACTCAGAAGTAGTGACAAAGACTCTGCTTCGGGAATTAAAATGGCATCTAAAGGAACGAGAGAGATTAATACAAGAGATCGAAAGTGAGCAAAAAGTGAAAAGAACAGGTGTGGATTACAATTGGCTGAGAAACTATCAGAATCCCCACGCAACCATCCCAGCTACTGAACAAAGACAACTTGAAGTTCTTTGCTCACAGGTTCAACCTTGTCAAACTGGAGCTATTCTCAGCAGGTAAAAATACTACGTTCCCTTCTTGTGATATTTGCTGTCAAGTTTAAGCTCCTCACATCTTTAGATTGGAAATCGTATTATATCATATAAATTTTTTAATCATGTGTATCAACTACCCAGCAACCAAAATCCCTAAGGATGGGCCGGACACACACACACACACACACAAAAAAAACCACTGTTGGTATTTCACTGGCTAGGAAATGTTTTAAAGTCTCTTTTGAAATTTCTTTACTAGAAGTATAATTTTAAAGCAATGTGCAGTTTACTCAAAAGGTGGGTAACTACTATATGGTCACATTATCTAAGCTGAATTTTGGAGACAAAGGGATACGACAAAAGAGATTTTCTGAATTGAATACTGATAACTGCTTTGCCTCTAGATTTCGAGAAGTTCTGGCAGAAAACGATGTACTGCCATGGGAAATTGTCTACATCTTCAAGCAAGTTCTGAAGGACTTCCTAAGTAGTACTGACAAAGGCAGTCAGCAAGAAGGCGTGGAAGAGCCACAGAGCGCAGCCTGTCCTGTTCGCTCCATGATCCCAGGAGAAAGCTCCAAGAGTCCAGACAAGGATGAAATACCCACTATTTCAAGTTACGTAGACAAAAACACAAAGAACAGGTTCCCAACATTCTCACATACGATATGGAACCTACCATATTATTACCCATCAAGTTAAATTACTTGTAAACAGAGGAGTTTTTGACAGTCTTAGTATCGGAACCCTTAATATTAAGAAAAAAGAGAAAGTGATGTGACTTAATGCTACTCTTTGTCGCAAGATCAGAAGTTAAAATTCCTGTCGATGTAGCCTATGTTTTAAATAGTGTTCCTTTTTTAACCACTCTAAAAATGCAATGTTTTCATTGAACAGTATGCTTTTAACTAAAATGTTTCCTAAATATTTTCAAAAAATGTTTGAAGTATTTTCTTATACCTCAAACACATCCCAACAGGAACTAAGGCATTTTATTTTGAAATATGAAATATGAAATTTGTATGAAAGTACCAAGTATGAAATTCGATAAATTAACTTTGACATTAACCTTGCTTTTATTCTAAAAAGAACTATGTATAGAATAAAATAAACGATTGATGTGAATCTTATCTTTACAATATAACAATGAATCAGTCATTCTCTGCGGGGGAGGGGGAAGACGGCAGTGAGGGAAAAAATAATGTGCAGTTTGAAAACAAAGCAGTGCTTCATCCCAACACTGAGATTCGTTTTAATCTCAACCAGCATTAAGGAAAAGTATTTAAAAAAACAGCTCTATATTACATGAGCAAAAAAGAAATGGACTAGTTTAACAACATTAGTAACAGCTACTCAAAGAAAAACAGTCAATGCCAATCTATAATCTAAACCAATATTATGTTCATTTAAAATAGTAAAATATTTAACATAAAATTCAACCTCTCAGAATTTCATTAAAGTAGGGAACGATTCATTAGTCAGATTTATTTCTATGATTAAGTGCTAGAATCTATACCATTCTTAAAAGTAAATCCAAGGAACCTAATGTCCATAACTTCATATTTGGAGATTTATTCGAGTGAGTTTTTTTCCATTAAAAAGAAAATAAAGGGGCTTCCCTGGTGGCGCAGTGGTTGAGAGTCCACCTGCCGATGCAGGGGACACGGGTTCGTGTCCTGGTCCGGGAGGATCCCACATGCCGCGGAGCGGCTGGGCCCGTGAGCCATGGCCGCTGAGCCTGCGCGTCCGGAGCCTGTGCTCCGCTGCAGGAGAGGCCACAACAGTGAGAGGCCTGCATACCGCAAAAAAAAAAAAAAAAAGCTTACAGTGACTGAAGAAGCTATAGACGTTAGGTCATCCCACTAGTCCAGGATGAAGACGAACCCCACACCACTCTAAGTCACCCACGATGCAGTGAGTCAACTGTACAACCAGACTTTTAAAGGGACTGGAAAAATACAAAAGGGACTTTAGTATTCTGAGTTTCTACCTCTCACATTTGTTTTTGGCAATAACCTAATAACCATGTTTCCTATGTCAGTACTGGTGTGTATAACTGAAATCTATGGTTGTTTCTAAAAAATTGACAAATCAGGTAGAAATTATAACACAAATAACTTCCTGAATGTTAATAGATCCACACTTTTATACACTGGGCTACTTATAGTACCTAAAATTGGCAAAAGAATGTGCGTTAAAAATATGAAGTGGGTGCAGATGGGGGAGAGGACTACTAGGAAAGCTTCAGGTGTGCTTTACAAAGAGAAAGTACTGGCACAGGAGCTAGAAGTTTTAAGTAGGGAGTAGCAAGGAATAAATACACTAACCCACGTAAAAGGATTCTGATGACCTGACATATAGTAAGCTCTGAAAAGGAGGCATTATTAACCAGCCGAATCCATTTAATAACATGAAAGTCATTCTGCTACATGCCAGGCACTGTGCTAACCACTGTATGTATGTACATCTCATTTAATCCTAAACTTGAAAGTAGGTGATGTTATTCCCATCTGACAGATGAGCAAACAGCCTCACACCTGCTCAATGCCTTCGCCCAATATCACAAGAGATACTGAATGGCAGGGCTAGGATTCACATCAGCCTGGCAGGCCCCTACACCACCTCCAGCCCCAACTTACGTCTGAGCTCCAAATGCATACAGGCAATTGCCTACTTGACACCTCCTCTGGGAGACCTACAGGCAACTTAAATCAACATGCTCAAAACCAAATCACAGAGGTTTGTTTCCTAAAAGGATAAATAAAATTCAAGAAAGGAACAGAGGAATCAAAACAACACACTTTACACAAACGAAAAGCATAACTCTTCGAACACCTCAACTAGTGTTTTCCAGTCATTTCTCAGGAAATGACAACCCTACCTATCCATCCAATTCTACAAGCCAGAAATCTCAGAATCATTCTGGGCCCCCAACAATGGTGGAGGACCCCAAAACACATCACAAACAGCAAGACTTGGGGCAAGTGATAAGTGCTTTAGAGGAGGAGAAAAAGTTCACAAAGACTAGAGAGACTGCCAAAGAAGGTGGGGGAGGACTTCTGTAGTTATGGAGGTCACAGGAGACTTCTTGAAGGAGCAGAGCCCCGAATGATGAAAGGAGCCTGTCATGGGAAGAAACAGGGCAGGAATGGAAGAGGGCAGGCACTCCAGGCACAAGACAGACAGGTGTGGAAGCCCCAGTGTGGAAAGGAGTGTGGTGTCTTCAAGACATAGAAAAATGCCAATGTGTCCAGAATGCAGTGAAAGACAGCAGGAGGTGAGTCAGGTGCCAGATGGAGGAACACTCGGTAAGCCACGATCAGAGTCTACATCTTGTTCTAATAGCCATCTACCCCACAGAAAGTCGCACATGTGCTCCTCAAACCTTACGTGTGAATGTTTACTCAAGGATTCCTTCATTCAGGGCTCCCTGGTGGCGCAGTGGTTGAGAGTCTGCCTGCCGATGCAGGGGACGCGGGTTCATGCCCCAGTCCGGGAGGATCCCACATGCCGCGGAGCGGCTGGGCCCATGAGCCATGGCCGTTGAGCCTGCGCGTCCGGAGCCTGTGCTCCGCAACGGGAGAGGCTGCAGCAGTGAGAGGCCCGCATACCGCAAAAAAAAAAAAAAAAACAAGGATTCCTTCATTCAAGAAATATCAACTGGGCATCTACCTCACGCCAGGTATTCTTCTAGGTGCTAAAATAAATTATTAGGGGCAAAGACAGGAAGCCAGGAGACCAAAAATAGAAGGCTTTTGTAATAATCCAGGCAAGAGATGATGGTGGTTTATTCAGACCAGGGTGGTGATCGTATACACAGTGAGACACTCTTATTCTAGAAATACTTTACGGTACAGTTGCCAGGATATGCTGATTTTTATTGGACTGATTGTACACATACACACACACACACTCACTCACGCACACCCCTACCTTAGGGAAATCAGCTCTGGTCAGAGGAATAACTCAGATTTCAGGATTCACTCAAGGTAGGAGCAAATGAGGAAGCAACTCTCATTATTTCTAGAATAAGGACCGAGCACATTGTAAGCAATCAATAATTGGGACCTACGAAGGCAGTTCATTCATCCAAACAGACATCTGAGTTCCCACTATATGCCAGGTACTGTGCTAAGAGGTGGAGATTCAGTGAAAATCTGCACCCTCAAGAAGTTCTCATGTGGGGAAAACAACGCATAAAATAATTCCTTGGGACTTCCCTGGTGGCACAGCAGTTAAGAATCCGCCTGCCAGTGCAGGGGACACAGGTTCAAGCCCTGGTCCAGGAAGATCCCACATGCTGCGGAGCAACTAAGCCCGTGTGCCACAACTACTGAGCCCGTGCGCCACAACTACTGAAGCCTTCACACCTAGAGCCTGTGCTCCACAACAAGAAGGCACCGCAATGAGAAGCCCGCACACCACAATGAAGAGCAGCCCCCGCTCGCCGCAACTAGAGGAAGCCCGCGTGCAGCAACGAAGACCCAATGCAGCCAAAAAATAAAAAGTAAAAATAAATAAATTAAATAGATAAATAAATAAATAATTCCTTCGAAGTACTAAGAGATGCACATACAGGGCACTAAGCAAGCAGTTGTTTAAAACAGGCTCGCTCGCTTGGTTTTCCTCGGACCCTGCTAGCGGTTCCTTCTCGGTCTCCTTTGCATTCTTTCTCACCAACCTCTAAACATTCAGGTGCTCCAGGCTTGGGTCCTTAGGCCTCCCCTCTCTCTGCACTCACCCACCAGGCTCCATCACCCAGAGCCTGGGTGGTCTCGTCTCACTGGCCTCAGAGCCTTAAACTCCCAAACATCCAGCTCCATAACCAGACTTCTTTCCTCGATTCATGCACTTACTGTTATCTAACAGGATTTTCAGAGTTAGCATGTTCAAAATCAAACACCTCGTATTCCCCCAAAACCAGCTCTTCCTGCGGTCTGGCCTTTCTCAGTGGATGGCAACACCTTCCAAATGCTCAGCCGGAAACCTTGGTGTCACCCGTGACTGCTTCCCCATTCCTATTCTATACCTGATCCAGCTACAAAGTTCCCGCCTCTTAGTAATATACCCTGAATTCCACCATCGCTTGCCACCTCCACTGCTACTGTCCTGGTCTAAACCATCGTCCTCTCTCTTGCTTGGATGATGTATTAGTAAGGGTTCTCCAGAGAAACAGAACCAACAGGACATCTGTATATACAGAGATTAGTTTTAAGCTATTAGCTCACACAACTGTAGAGGTGCAAGTCCAAAATCTGCTGGAGACCCAGGTCAGCCGCAGTCTGGGTCTAAAGGGAGTTTGCTGGCAGAATTCCTTCTTGCTCAGGGGAATCAGTCTTTGTTCTATTCAGGCCATAAACTAATTGCATGAGGCTCACCCACATTATGGAGGTTAACCTGCTTTACTCAAAATCCGCCTATTTAAATGTTAATTCTATCCAAAAAATATCTTCACTGAAAGACCCAGAGTAATGTTTGACCAAATATCTGGGCACCGTGGTGCAACCAAGTTTACACACAAAGTTGATACCTGACCTCCCTGTTTCTGCCCTCGGCCCCCTTCATTCATTCAACTGGCAGTGACCCTGTTAGAGCGGAGACCACACGCGGCAGCTATGCCCAAAATCTCCAAGCGCCCTCCAGTGGGCTCCCCGATGTCAAAGATGAAGCAGCAGGCTGCTCACTGAGACTGAACAAGGAACTCTTGACCTGGCATCCTGCTGCCTCTCTGACTTCATGTCCTCCCTCCCTCTCAATCCCTCTACTCCAGCTGCACGTGGTAGATACAGAATAGACACTCAAATAGTTTTTCAATTAATGGGAAAATTACCTAATAGACTAAATCTGTTAAACAGACAAAGGTTTTTAAAAAACATGGACTTCTGTGGGTGAACAGAAAACAGAACTCCTTGGAGGGTAACACAAGCAAATACTACCATCTAGGGAAGGCCTAAATACTGAAAGACAAGGCAAAAAGGAAAAAGTCACATGCTTTGGAGTCAAATACACCCATTGTACAACATAACAGATACATGGTCTGGGATAAGTTTCTCAACTTACCTGATCTTTGACTTCCTCAGCTATAAGATGGGACTTGCCTCGTCTGTCAGAAAGAGTGAGATTGCTTGCACTGCCTGTGTCACCTGACACAATGCCCAACGCAGTAGGCATTCAGCTTATAGTAAGACATTTCAAGAAGGAAACGTGAAATTAACAAAAAAGGAAACTGGGTAACAGCATCACCAGATGCTTTTGAAAAGCGATTTGAAAGCTTTATGTAGTGGAGTTTCTCTGTGACAAAGTACATTTTAAGGTACTGGAGAGTCAAAGATGTCAAAGTGAGAATTAAGCAAGACCGTCATGAGCCCAGGAGTTCGCGTGAGTTAGGAAGACAGAGGGAAGTCCACACACAAAGAAAGCAACACTGGGCAGAAGGGCAATGGGAGTGCAGCGAGGCTGCCAGCCACAGTCTGAGGACCATGCCCTGCGTTCCAAAGGAAAGCTGGCACAGACAACCCTGGAGGAAAACACAACGGCCTAACACAGCCACTAAGTTTCTCTTTTTCATATGCCAAGGTGAAGAAACAGGAATGTAAAAATAAAAGCAAGCACACCCCAGGACTTCCCTGGTGGCGCAGTGATTAAGAATCTGCCTTCCAATGCTGGGGACACGGGTTCAATCCCTGGTCGGGAAACTAAGATCCCACATGCCACAGGGCAACGAAACCCGCGCACCACAACTAGAGAGAAGCCTGCAACAAAGACCCAGCACAGCCAAAAGAAAAAGAAAAAAGGGAAAGCATACCCCACAATCAGCACAAAGGAGCGAAAATACAATAACATGTGGAAAACAAGACGGGAGGAAATTCATAGGATCACTGAATATATCATTTGCAAACCATTCAACTACCCCTACTCACTTTACCACCCTTCCCAACTCCTGGTCCTGGCTCACTTCTCACCACAGGAACTCAAGCAGGGTTTTCTTTCAGAAAGAAACTCACACTGTGACTCTGTACTCACCACACAGACACAGGTCCATCTCACAGAGCAATTCTTATTTGAACTACCATGATACAGTCTGGTATCTTCTATTGCTCTTTCTGGTCACAACTCATATGACTCATTAAGCTGATTTAACAGCACCCACAGACTGGACTCCGGGGACTCAACGCAAGCTAATCTTCCCACCTGAGTGACTGTCCCTCTCAAATACCTTTTCACTATGCGATACCCTATACCTATAAAGCCTGCCTTCCCCTACATCGAATGTTTTCTCACCAACATCAAAACTCTCCTTCAGGGCTTCCCTGGTGGCACAGTGGTTAAGAATCCGCCTGCCAATGCAGGGGACACAGGTTTGAGCCCTGGTCTAGGAAGATCCCACATGCTGTAGAGCAACTAAGCCCGTGCACCACAACTACTGAGCCTGTGCTCTAGAACCCGCGAGCCACAACTACTGAGCCCACGTGCCACAACTACTGAAGCCCGCGCACCTAGAGCCCATGCTCCGCAACAAGAAAAGCCACCGCGATGAGAAGCCTGCACACTGCAATGAAGAGTAGCCCCCATTCGCCGCAACTAGAGCAGCCCACATGTAGCAATGAGGACCCAACGCAGCCAAAAATAAATTAATTAAATAAATAAATTTATTTTTTAAAAAAACTCTCCTTCACTGGGAAGACATCACTCAACAAGCCTCTGAGCAGCCGTTGTCTGCCAGGCACTGGAGCTGCCACAGCTTCACGGTCAGCTTATCTAAGTCTGAGTCCCAGCTCTACCACTGTATTAGTCTCCTGCTGCTGCCACAGGTCACCACAAGTTCAGCAGATTAAAACAACACAAGTTCATTATCTCTCAGTTTCTGTAAATCACAAGTCCAGGTGGACCAACTGGGTCCTCTGTCTAGGGTCCCACAAGGCCAAAATCAAGGTGCTGGCAGGGCTGCACTCCCTAAGCTGGAGGCTCATTCAGGTCGTTGGCCAAATTCAGCTCCTTGAAGTTGTAGAACTGAGGTCCCCATTTCCTTGCTGGCTGTCAGCCAGGATCCAGTCTTTGCTCTTAGCTGCCCACATTCCTTCTCAAGCTTTCCATGTGGCCCCTCTAACAATGACCAGTCAAGTCCCTCTCAGGTTTCAAATCCCTGACTCTACCCAGAAAAGGTCTCTGCTTTTAAGAGCTCATTTGATTAGATAATCCAGGTAATCTCCCTATTTTAGGATCTGTAACCTTAATTACATCTGCAAAATCCCTTTTGCCACGTTACATAAAATGCTCACAGGTTCCAGTGGATATCTTTTGGGGGTGGGGGAGGAAGTCATTCTACCTACCTTGACCATTTATTCCTGGAAACCAGGCAAGTCACTTTACCACCCAAGTGTGTTTCCTCATCTATAAAATCAAGGTAATGCCAGCAACCTCAAGGGGTTGTTTTGAGGATTAAATAATATAGCTATATTTAACTGAGTGCCTACTCTTTGCTAGAGACTCTGGCATTAGATGAGCATTAAGGGTCCAGGAAGTTAAAAGGACATTTAAATCCATGCTTGGCGTTTCTGACAAGGTCAATAATAGCTTACTTCAGTACCACAGTGAGTCATTTAAAAGCAATACTGTTCTGCCCATTAAGTCTACGGAGCAAGCAGGGGAGTGGGGGCAGGGGGCGGATCTAAGGGATCATTCCCCAGAGTTAATTAAAGGAAACAAAGTGTGTGAAAACGTAAACAAAACAGCCACTCTAAAGCTGTACCAGAGTCTCTCTGTCCCCTCCCTGCCTCCAAGAAACAGATTTACCAACGATCCCAAGTTGCACTTGACTTTACAAAGGCTCAAAACAACCCATGAGACCTTGACTCAGACTCTTGGGTCCATCCACTAGATCAAATGGGGGCAATGCACAATGGTAACTTAAAAAAAATTAAAATCAAAACCATCTTCTCAACGGTAAAGGCTGTTGAACTCGGGGGGAAGAGGCCAAGCAGTGATGCAGATACCCCAAGCAGGGGATACTTCCACAGTGACCTTCTTTAAAGAGGGAGCAGGTGTTTCTACTCACCAGGTCTAGGTCTCCTACAAATATAGGCATCCTCTTGCCTTATTTCCACTAAAATCATGTGAACAGATTAACTGACAGCACCCAAGTCAAGGAATAATGGGAGGAGAAGCACTCATAAAACTGAACAAAGATCCAGCATTAGTGCTCCTTGGTATTTACCCAAATGCGCCGAAACTTCTGAGCCCACAAAAACCTGCGCAAGAATGTTTACAGCAGCTTTATTTATAACTGCCAAAACTTGGAAGCCACCGAGATATTCTTCAGTGGTGATCGGGCCGTGGTGCATCCAGACAATGGAATATTATTCAGCACTAAAAAGAAATGAGCTACCAAGCCCTAAAAACACATGGAGGAGGGCTTCCCTGGTGGCGCAGTGGTTGAGAGTCCGCCTGCCGATGCGGGGGACATGGGTTCGTGCCCCGGTCCGGGAGGGTCCCACATGCCACGGAGCGGCTGGGCCCGTGAGCCATGGCCGCTGAGCCTGCGCGTCCGGAGCCTGTGCTCTGCGGCGGGAGGGGCCGCAGCAGTGAGAGGCCCGTGTACAGCAAGGAAAAAAAAAGGACGAACCCTCGTCTTATCGACGGATTTAGTTAATAATAATAAACATACCACAGTAAAGCTAGATGCTGACAATGAGAGAAACTGTTTGGGGAGCAGGAGGTACATGGGGCTCTACTTTCTGTTCAATTTCTCCATAAACTTAAATTGCTCTAAAAAGTAAATAAATAAAGCCTACCAATAAAAAGTTTTTAAACTGAACCAAACTCTGGAGCGGCTCCACTTCTGGTAGGGAGAAGTCCACCTGGCCCAGGCCACGGGGTGGGGCTTGCCTGGTGGCCAGCTCACTCTGGGACGGCCAGACATCTCACCAGAGCGGCCGAGGCCAGCGACATGGTCATGCGGGGTCGGGGAGGCCTAGGTCCTCGTTGCCCAGGCCCGCACCTGCGCCCGCCCCCGTCTCTCCCCCCCAGCCTCCTTACCTCCCGGGCGGCACCAGCCTGGCCTGGGCCTGGGCCGGAGCCGGGGCCTCATGGCCCACGTCCCTGCGCTGCACCTCATCCCGGGCCACCTCGGCCGGGAGAGCGGGCGGCGAGCCCAGCAGCTCCACATCGGTCACCATCTTGCCGATGGTGAACCAGTCATTGATCTGGTCGAGGGTGAGCTTGCGCAGCATGCTCACAGGCCGGCGTCCGCGCCTCTTCAACCTCGGGTCAGAGAAGCGGGAACACGTCGCACCACGACGCAGCGCCCGCAAGACGCAGCGCCCGCACGACGCAGCGTCGGCAGGCCCGCGGCCCCGCCCCGCCGCAAGCCCTCCAATCAGAGCGCTCCACACGCGCCACGCGCCCCCACGCGCCACCCTGACCTTGTGCCACCGGCCCCGCCCCGCCCCGCCCCGCTGCGCCGTGTGAAGCCTGTCGGAAGCGCTTGCCCGTCAGCGACGCCGAAGTCCGGTTGCTGGGGGTCGGCCACCAGGTACCGAAGTTGGCAAAACGAGTCCCTCAGGGCCCTTCGGCCGTCTGGGGGCGCGGCCCAGCATCAGCGAACCCGGGATGTGCAAGAACAAGGCCTCCAGTCTCTCTCCAATCTCCCGCTTTGAGGGCTACTCCATCTGAGGCTTGGTGGGCGCTCTGGGCCAACACGGGACAGACGTTTATTGAGCACCAGCTGTGTGCCTGGCCCAGCGCAGGGTCGTGGTAATAGACCTCAGCATGGAGAAGATGGAAGGCAAACCAGAGCCTGCTAACCTGGGACACCTTGCACCTAATTTGGGGAAGGGAGCAAGGAAGTCGGGGAAGGCTTCTTGGAGAAAATGACACCTAAGTGGAAACCTGCAGAAGAACCAGGAACAAGCCCGGCGAAAGAGGACTCGGAGGGGGAGGTAGTCCGCTGATGAAGGCCTGAAGGCAGGTGGCCCTGCTGGCTGAATTGAGGATCTGCAAGAAGTTCAGTGGGGCGAGATCTTGACTAAACTGAGTTCATCTTCCTTCCTTCCTTCCTTCCTTCCTAAATCCGCGTGTCAGGGGCGGTGTCCTCCCCACAGCTAGACAGAACAGGTGGTGAGAGGTTCGCATTTGGAAGTCGTCAGCAAATGGATGGTGGTTAAAACCACCCTGGGAGCAGCTGAAATGGTCCAGGCCAGAGCGAGTGAAAGTAGACAAACTAGGAAGCAGCCTGAAAGAAGGGTCAGAGAGGAAAAATCCAGTAAAGATATACAAAGGAAGAAAGGCAACAGGGAGAATCGGAAGAGTGACGTTACTGCCTGCCCACCTTCACACCGTCAGTGCCCAGTGCAGTGTGGGCTCACAGGAAAGAGCCCTGTGAAGAAATAGGTGGGAGGAATCCAGAGCATGGCACTGGTCAACAGTGTGAGGGCCAATCAGTTAAACAAACACTGGAAAATGCCCAAGAGTGGCAGATAGGAGGTCAGCCTGAGAACAGTGCAGAGAGAAGTCAGACTAGGCCGGGTTGAGCTATTGGTTTCTTACAAAAAACAAACCCAGCATGGTACTGAGCTAGAAGCCCCAGGCCCTATCCTGGCCACACCACTAATGTATTACGAGCTTTGGGCCTCGTATTTTGACTGTTCCAAATAGTACAGGCTTCAAAAGTCCCCCTCACACACACATTTTTTGGCAAGGAAAAAAGAACATATTTTTCAATAAGTAAGAAAATGTGATCATAAAGTCATTTAGACTCTCAGTATGTCATTCAGCATTGGTTGGAAAATACTGCAACTTCATCCATTTTGTGAAGGCTAGCACATGTTCTGAATTTCACAAGATAGGCCAAAACCACTTCAAACAACTCTGCCAATCCCATTTGTGTTTCCTAGTACGTTACTGTTCCCACACTACCTTCCTTTGTTGATGTTACAGTGAGTGTGTTTCTAAGCGGAAGTTGCTCTTTTTCTGAAGAAAGTGCCTTTCACGCAGATGTTTTCTGAAGGGCTTTTTCTGTTCGTTGATCCTTTTGGCTTACTACCTCCTTCGGTCCTCCTGAGGTTTGAGTTTTTAACTGCAGTTGAAGGACACCGTCTTGATGCTTCTTCAGTTTTGAAATGTGTTGTCATTTAACTGCCACTTTCCAGACGAAACACTGGTTAACATTCGGTGTCGTGACAGAGTAAATGGCTTTGAGCCCCTTCATTTCATGAGTAGTTCTTGGTTCTCTTTAGTCATCTAGCCCAGCTCATCTGGCATTCCTGCCCAAAGTCCAGAGTTAAAAAGAGGCAGCTTCATAGTTCCGTATAGGCATGTAGACATCTAGGCCAGAGCAAAGGGGAAGGCCACGGAGCGGGCCTTGGTGGAAGTTTCACATACTTGCAACCCCAGAGCAGTTGGAGCTGCAGGCCCAAAGGGAAAACAGCTGAGAGCAATTCCAAGTGATGGTGATGCTGTGAAGTGGGAGGAGCTTTACCCAAAATACCTTCATATCTTCAGTGACCTTCCCAGCCACAAAATACAGCATTTTGCATTTTGAATTAATCTGCTGGGATGACCCTTTCTTTAAACATTGTTTTCTTTGAACATGTGTTTTTCATGGGCTACGTTAGATTAACAACTGAGGACATTAAAATTCTGTTGCTCTCAAGTCGAGTTTGAAGTTTAAAAGATTTGTCTTGAACTAGCTTTACAATGATGATGCTCTTCCTTAAGTTCTTCCTAAGTGCTTATTGTCCTCTGTGGTTTTCTAGCTCATTATAAGTCTAAAACATTCTTTTTCTAAGACAGTGTTTCTCAAACCTTGTCCTTGTCTCAGGACCCACTTACATGCTTAAAAATTGTTGAAGAGGGCTTCCCTGGTGGCGCAGTGCTTGAGAGTCCACCTGCCGATGCAGGGGACATGGGTTCGTGCCCCGGTCCGGGAAGATCCCACATGCCACGGAGCGGCTGGGCCCGTGAGCCATGGCCGCTGAGCCTGCGCATCCAGAGCCTGTGCTCCGAAACGGGAGAGGCCACAGCAGGGAGAGGCCCGCGTACCGCAAAAAAAAAAAAAAAAAAAATTGTTGAAGACCCTACAGAGCTTTTGTTTACATGGGTTCTATCTGCTTTATTTAGGGATTACAACTGAGAAATGTTTTATTTACTTCTTAAATTCATTTTAAAATGATAATAAGACCAGTTGATGTTAAAGGGAATCATTATGAAAAGTCACTATATTTACCCCCAAATTTTGGTGTTTGAGAAGAGTAAAAGACGCTTACATTTTCACAGACCTCTTAATGTCTGCCGTAATGGAAGATAGCTGGATTCTCCTGTTTTTGTACTCATTCTGTTGTGGCATCACAAGCCACACAGCCTCTGGGAAACTCCACCATACACTTGTGAGAGAACTCTAGTGAAAAAGACGAGTAACATCTTACCATTATTACAAACAATAGTTTCGGCCCTCGGGGGCCTTGGGTACCCCGAGACCACACTTTGAGCATCACTACCCTAAGTTTTCCAAGTTTTGCATGCAGCTTCATTTGATCCTAAGCTTTCACTTCGAAGTAGGACCAAGTCTGTTGCTCTTCCTTTCACCCTCCCCATCCTTCCTTCTGAGCTCACTTTCCTTCTGCGTGAATAATGAACGTTGATTTTTTTTTTTTTAATCTGCAGGCCTACTGGTGATTATTCCCTCAGTTCTTAGTTGGCCCAAAATGTCATTTTGCCTTCTGTTCTGAATGCTAATTTCCTCACGCGTGGAATTCTAGATTGGCAGTTATACTAAGACACCAGTTACACCTATGATAGACTTTCTTGCTGTTGCTTTCTCTTTTGTCTGTGTTCCTGAATGGTTTCTTCTAACCCAGCCTCCAATTCAGTAATTCTTCAACTGTCTAATCTGTTGCTAAATCAATCCAACTTCTATTGGGCTCTTTTTCAAGTCAGCTAAGTGGCTTTCTTTTGTTTAACTTTTTACAGTTTCCAGTTTTCTGCTGAGATTTTCAGTCTTGTTTTTTAATTTCTTGCACATATTAAGCATATTTTTATTTATTTTTTAATATTTATTTATTTTGGCTGCACGGGTCTTAGTTGTGGGATCTTCGTTGTGGCATGTTTAGTTGCGGCATGCAGGATCTTTTAGTTGTGGCAATGCGAACCCTTAGTTGTGGCATGTGGACTCTTAGTTGTGGTATGCACGTGGGATCTAGTTCCAGGACCAGGGATCGAACCTCGGCCCCCTGCATTGGGAGCACAGAGTCTTACCCACTGAACCACCAGGAGGTCCCAAGCATGGTTATTTTTAAAGCCTGCGTCTTTTAGGTCCAGTGTCTTGCACCCCTGTGAAGTCTTTAGATTGTCTGTTGAGTAGAATTACGATGCACAGAATTGATGCATAAAAATATGCAGAGCGAAACATGTTAACACAGAAATGGCAAGAAAATCAGAGACGGGAGAGGCAAGTTTTCTGCGTTTAGCACAAGTAAAGATTCCATTTTTCGGGTAGACCGACTCGTCAGTTTTGTCCAAGACCTTCTCAGTTTCAGCACTGAAAGTCCCACTCCCAGGCAAATACGCAAATACGAATGGTTAAGTCACGTGATTGTCACACACACACACACACACACACACACACACACGCACGCACGCACGCACGCACGCACGCGCGCGCGCGCGCGTCCCCTCCCCCAACCCTCCAGGCGGCCGAACCCGGGCGGCCGCTGGGGGCGCTGGCGTGCGCAGGCGCGGCCGGCGGAGGCGCGCTCGTCTAGGGCGACGCCGCTCCTTCCGCCTTCCCGGCAGGCCCCGCGCGGCGCCTGCGCGCTCAGTGACCTTTCCGAGTCGTCAGCTTTGAGTTAGGGCTGGCTGAGGCGCTAGTCTTTCGCCGAGGTGAGAGCGGGGCTGGGGTCGGCGCTCGGCGCGGGGTAGCCGGTACGGTGAGGGGCCGGATCGCGGGCGGCGAGGACCTGGGGCCCGGAGTGGCCTCCGCAGCGGGTGGGAGCCTCCCCGGTCCCACCGCGGCCACACCTCCATCCCCGCTGACCTTGAGGTCCAACTCTTCTACCTGCCCACGCGCACTTTTTACTTGGGTCCCCCAAACTGTAAAGGGAGGTCGTCCTGGGGTTAGCCGTTATTAGTCGAGGCCGCGCTACGCCTTTTCCTTTGGCCGTGAGAGGTTCAACCACCTAACCGAGCTTACAGGGCAGGTTAGTGATGCAGTCAGGATCCAAGCCGAGAGCTCCTTCCCCACGTTTACTCTCTTCTCTCCTTTACACCTCAAGTTTCCTTGCAAGCACACTGTTCTCGGAGCTACACTGTACGTATGACAGGGCTTTGGGAGAGGGGGAAACGGGGACCAAAACGGGATCGGAGGTTATTGCAATTGTACGGACCTCAGCCTGTGAAGCCCGGTCTGAGGCTCAACGGGTCAGACGTTTCCTGTTTCCAGTGTAAGGTCAGGTGATAGTTTGCTGTTAATGTAACATACCAACCACTTTGCAGACTTAAACGGACACAACCGACACCCACTTGGCCTTTGAATAGGATGGGTCTTTGAAGGAATGGGCACTAATAAAACTCACACAGCTGGGAGACGATGCTAGATAGAGTGAACTCAGGCAGAAGAAGTAGGGGGCCTCATTTTGTAAACATTGGGAACATGTCGCTTGTCCAGCCAGATATGTCAGCCTTGGGCCAAAGGCGGGGTGAGAGGTAAGCATTTGCCGTGTACCTACCCTGAAGCACTCTTGGGTAATTCTAGGTGAGGAGACAATACCAGGGGTCTGGGCCCCGAGCAAAATATGGAGATAACAGAAGTTTCTTTGGCCCCTTCTTACCTCCTTTACACCCTCCTAGTTTGCTTTGCTCTTTTCCTTCTAGATCCTCTTCTGGCCTTGCTCTAAGGCCCCTACCTGACCTGGGCCTTGCCCTCAGCTTCTTAAGGCCTTCCTCGTAGAATCTCAGGAGCTTAGTACTGTTGTAGTCAGCTGGGCATCTGCAGAAATTCTTTCTGCTCTTGCTGCGATCATTTACTGAGTTTTTATTCCACACCAGGCAGTAGGTTGGGGTCCTTTACTTTGAGAGCCCAGTGGGGCAGGTGGAGCTATCCCTGTTTCACAGAAAGGGAAACCTCTGAAATGACAGCTTCAAGACATTGCCAGGATCGAGGGCAAAACAGGCTGAACTGGTGTAGGAACCTAGGATTCGCAGGCTTCCGACCCCATCGGTCTTCCTTCCCAGTCAGTGCTGGGCACAGGGAGGAGAGGAATTTGCTCAGTGCCTCTGAACTCCTCCTGTCCAGGGCTTCCAGAGGCTTCCTCCACATCCTGTTTGGATCTTCTCGTCTGCCTTTTCAGGGCAGGGCTGTGGGTTTCTTGGAACGTTATGCTCTGGCAGAGCATCCCGGTACTGCCTGAAGACAGGAAGTGTGAGGGCAGACACGTCTGCAAGGGGTTCCAGGAGGAGGACACAGCCACGTCTTCCTGGGTCACTCGGGGCTGGCTACCCTTCAGGCCTGGGTCTCAGCCTGGGTATGTTCTCTCTTTGGAAGAGCTGGAAGCCAGTCCTCAGAGCAGATTCTCAGTAATGAGGAGCAGATCCAGCTGGGTGACTTACAGATTCAGCTGTGTGGTCTCAGGCAACTGTGTCCAGCCAGATATGTCCAAGTAGTGCAGGAGATAAGCAAGTAAAGCACTTCGTGAATGCTGTTAAATTTGCATGACATTCTGAGAATAAAAGCTGCGCTCTTTGCTGTGGCCTGCAAGGCCCTGTATGACCTGGCCATCTTCTGTCCACTAGCCCAGCCATGACACTTCATGTAACAAGCACTTGCTGTAGGACAGCAGATACTGCAATTGGCACAGAGCAACTCCTCCATCTTCGTAACAGCCCTCTGAGGCGGGTGCTGTTTTAGAGATGAGGAAACCGAGGCAGTTTAAGTTAGCTGGAAAGTGACAGAGCCAGGATTTGAATCTGAGTGACCACAGTGGCCTTCTCGCTGTTCCTCCCACTCCGAGCATGTTCTGACCTTGGGTCTTGGCCCGTGAGCTGCCTCTACCAAGGACACTGTTCTCCCAGATGCTCTGGCTCTTTAGAGAACTGAAAGTTCTCTCCAAAAAAAGTGAGGTGATGGATGTGTTAATCACCTAGACAGGGCAAGTCCCTACACATCGTGCACATGTATCAAGTCACCACCATGGTGTACACCATAAATGACTTACAGTTTTATATGTCAGTTATGCCTCAATACAGCTGAGATTCAAACAAAACAAAAGAAGGACTGAGATACAGCTGATGAACGTGAGCCCAAGCCTGGGTGTTAGTGTCACAGGGAAATCACCATGCCTTGACCATGTTCTTTCCCAGCTTTGAACGCCAACAGTTCTTAACATGGTGATGCAGGTATGCTAGTTTCTTCAAAAGTGTGTAATTCTTGGCATAATTTGGGGGCATTCGTGGACGATAGCCTTCGGAGAGGGGGACCATTGATGACAGTGCGGGACAGCACGGGCTGGGAGAGCTCTGAGGCTGGAGGAATGTGAAGTGAGGAGTGCCCGGATGGCCAAGGTCAGGGGATGGTGAGAGGTGAGTGGAGCTTGGAAAGCTGTTGAGAGCAGGAGTCCCCATGTAGATGTTGGAATGGCTTCGGGTAGCAGGTCTGGCATAGGGGCTGCTCCCTGTTGAATAGTTTGGGAAATAGGGTCAAACTTAATAAATGGAAACCTCTTACCAGTTAGGTTTAAAACAATAGTCATGGTAATATTTATCACTGTGTTCCTTTTCAGATGCTTCAAAGCCTTATTAAGAATGTTTGGGTCCCCATGAAGCCCTACTATACCCAAGTTTACCAGGAGATTTGGGCAGGAATGGGGCTGATGGCTTTTATCGTTTATAAAATCAGGAGTGCTGGTAAGTTTCTTTGTGTTTGATTCATTGGAGGTCAAGAAGAAAATTACTTTCAAGAGGAATCACAATTCATATTGTAAAGAAACTGTGGTTCTTAACTAGGAGTGAACATCCGAACCCCTGGTGGTCCTTTGTTAAAATGTGGGGAGTGTAAGAGCTATGTCAGCGATAAGAAATTTGAACAAGACCTTGATATCGGAATTGTTAATTTTCTTAGGTGTGGCAATGGTATTTAGAATGCATAGGAGATATCCTGTTTTCAGAGATGCAGGTTAAAATATTTAGGGATGAAGTGTCATGGTATGCAGTGTATTACTGTACCTTTTCCATTGATCTGAATGTTTAAATATTTTCTTAATAAAAATAGGGGCAGAGTAACCATTTGGTTCTCAGTGAAGCAGAGATGAGGCCCAACTGTGTATGAATGAGTGATTGGTTAAAAAGAGGAAAGAAAGGAGAAACTTTAAACTGCAAGACTGGAGGTTAGGATCTGGTAGAGAGTGAAGAGTCCTGCAGATTCTGAAGGGCTATTTAACTGTTGAGAGAACATCTGTGGTAGAATTTTTACCACTTCTTGGCTTTGAGACACTATAGGAATTCCTATTTTCTGAAAGCTTCATTTAATAGCTTTGCCTAAGCTCTGAACTTTTCAGCCAAATGATGATTTCGACAGTGAGTCGACTAAAGGCATTTTTGTAAAGCATTGACATGACCAATTTTTCTTTCCATTTATTTTAGATAAAAGAAGTAAAGCCTTGAAAGGTAAGATTTCTGCTTCTTAAAATGGATGGGGAATGAAAAAACCCCATCGTACCTTTTTGGGACAAGGTATATCCCTGTTGTGAATTGAAGCTGCTGCGTGGTTCACTAAGCACGCAGAGGCAGTAGGAGCACTTCAGAACGTGGAGAGCGCTGGCCTGCTGGAAGCGGACTCTGAAGTTCCGCCCCCTACAGTCTGTGTGTTAAAAACCGTTGCTCACCCCTTGGGCCAAGTACAGCTTCCAGGAGTGAAATGAACTGATCGGAGCTAGCTGGTGTCACCAGTAGGCAGGAGGAGTTAGCTGTGCCAGTGGGCTGCCCTGTAGAGCGTGTTTTGAAAGCAAGAACCACATAAATTTGTGCCCTAGTGCTGGGCGTTCCTTCACTTCGCTTCCAAAGGACAGTGAAACTCTAGGCATCTGATTCCTGTGCAAACTTAGGACTGGCCCTTGACCTTGGGGAGAAGACATTTCCATGCCGCTTGCTCTTTGCGCCTGCACGTGAGCTGCATGCCCCTGTTGATTCCACAGACCCTCCATGTACATCCGTATAGAAATAACCCTCCATGTGCTCCATCATGTTGAAAGTTGTCCTTTGCATCTTCTGGCTTGTCAGTACATACCTATATAATGAACCACAGTCTGCTTGTTCCTTTCCTCCTAAATTGTATCTGTGTCGTGCTTCTCTTTGAAAAGCTTCCAGTCCTGAGCCTGCTCGTGGTCATCATTAACAAGCTCTCCTTGGATGGGACGTCGGTCTGGCTGTGTTGTGGGAACGTGGGACATCGGGTTGACTTGCAGCAGTGCCGCTGCCCTTGGGCATGAATAAACGTACCTGTGAGACCCATGCTGCCTGCGCCCATGTCCCTCCCTTCGACCCGCCCCCGCCACACTCCGAGTAGGTCTGCGTGCGCCAGGTGCAGCCAGAGTCTCGCCGAGCTGCCCTGTCCTTAGGAAATCCAAGGGGCCGATGAGTGAACACCTCGGTTAGCACAGGGGTGGAGGGCAGATCTAGGCTTCACACTCTGAAGGTCAGTAAATGGTAAGCAGATGATTCTGCTACTTAACTCCTATGACCTCCCTGAGCCTCTGTTTTCTCATCTGGAAAATGGAGATAATGTGTAAGTTCTAACTTAGAGTTACTGTGGAGTGCAGTAAGAGAAAGTATGCAAGAGCATTATTTAAACTGTACAATGCCTTTTTAAAAAAAATTTTATTGGAGTATACGTGATTTACAATGTTATGTTAGTTTCAGGTGTACAGCAAAGTTATGTAAAATGCTTTAGAAATAGGCAATATTAGATCACATCGTGGATGGAATTATAAGCTCTAGAAAATTTTATCCAGAAATCACTTCTAAGGCAAGGTACATCAATTTTTGTTTTTAATCAATTGATCCTTCTTGTAGTTTGGCTAATATCAAGTGAATGCTGCATAATGTTTTTCTCCATTTAAGGCGATGACCAAAACCCCTAAAATTGCATTTAAAACATAGATTCTAAAGCAGTAAGCGTAGGGGTGGAATTGAGTCCAGTTTGAAATCTGGTGCTTTGCAGGTGACGGGGGTCTGCCTGTGGAATAGAAATGGTGGCCCAGGTCTTGGTCCTGGTCTCTCGCCATGGTTGGTGCCTGACAAATGGCTGCCACTTTTGGGTGGAGTCTCTGAGCCTTGGTTTCTTCTGTTGTAAAATGGGGATAAAACCCACTTATCAGGCTCACTGCCTCACGGTTGTTGGCTCAACGGGGAACTGGCGTGAAAGCGTCGTACAGCCCCAGTGAGAGCTGGCATTGGAGCTGGGAGCAGGGTTCCATTCTAAAGCAGGGATCACATTTTCTCCGATAAGCTTTTGTTCTCTTCTCCCTCCAGAGGATGAGTCAGCACTGTGGATCAGAAAGTCCTAATCTTAAAAATTACTCACGTGGGCCATCTTTTCTGAGACAGGCATCACCTGGAGGGCGGTCAGCAAGGACTAGCGGGGCCCAGCATTTCTGCTTCCATTGGTGTGGCAAGGGGCCTGAGAACTTGTATCTCTCACAGGTTCCCGGGACGTGCTGACGCCCAGGGACCACACTTTGAGAACCACTGATCTGTACAAAGAACGTCCCGTCCCCTCCCACCCCGAGCCCTTACATCCACTACATCAGCATCCACCCATGTTCCCCCTGGTGCTGTGCCTCTTAGCACACTGAGTCCTAAGAACCGAATGAGGTAGGGCTGCAGTCCCATTTTACATAGGAGGAAACTGAGGCTGAGAGAGGGCAGTGAAGTGCCAGAGGCCAGCTAGCCGATGCTGGGACCGGGACTTGCGCTCCGGGAGGCTGAGCTCTTATCCGGAGAAGGAGAAGGTGAGGCCTGGGCAGCCAGCCCCTGGAGTCAGCAGAGGAGCTGGTGTGCAAACCCTGGGAGTGTGTCCCTCTCTACCGCTTGTGGGTTCCTTGAGTTATCATCAGTAAATAAAAACCCATCATGGACCAGTTGCCCGTGCAGAATGGGGTGAGGGGCTCTTGGGATTTATGTTGTGAGGGGAACTTGGCTGAGGTGGAGTATATCCTATGAAAGGTGGACCCTGTGGCCTGTGAGAGCGGCCGGTTGGAGGATGTTGAGGAGAGACGTGCTCTACCCCCATCCCCACCCCTGGAGATTGTGCCCAGCGTCAACCATGCCTTAAAGAGTGGAACAAAACTGTCTTCCTGCTGCACCAAGTGGTTTCCCGTCCCTAGTTCCTAAGTGGAGACAGCGTGTTTTGTCGCAGAAAGGAGTTTTGTTGCTGCCCAGAACCCACTTGACGTTTGCACACAAGCCGGTCATGTCCCGAGGTGGCCTGCAGGTGGAGCCAGTGCACGCCGCCAGCCTGTCGTCACCAGGCTTCCTGTGGGCGCTGAGTACAGATGTGGGAGCTGTGCTGGGCACGGGGGGCACCCTGTTCAGAGCAGCGCTTGGGCAGTGCCGGCAAAAGAGAGACGTCTGTCTACAGAAGCAGAGAGGGCCTCGAACTCACCCGTGGGCAGGAGCAGCCAGTTTCCAGGTGGAGCTCCACGGAGGCCCTTTATCCTGAGGTCCACACATCGCGCCCATCCGTGCTTCGTCAGTGTTCTTCAGAGTGGCCTGTGGAGGACCCTAAAGGCAGAGGGAGGAGAACATGGTCCCAGCATCTGAAGGGGTAACTTTCAACAATGTGTTTCAGCCACCAGGGAGCCTCTGGAGGGGGCATGTGTTTCTTGCTTGTCATTGTATTAATATATCCCAGGGGTGCGTGTGCCCCAGTCGAGCTGTGTGGCACCTGTAAGATGATTGATTTGGGACTTCCCTGGTGGCGCAGTGGTTGAGAGTCCGCCTGCCAATGCAGGGGACATGGGTTCGAGCCCTGGTCCGGGAAGATACCACATGCCACGGAGCAGCTAAGCCCGTGCGCCACAACTACTGAGCCTGTGCTCTAGAGCCCACAAGCCACAACTACTGAAGCCTGCGCGCCTAGAGCCCATGCTCTGCAACAAGAGAGGCCACCGCAATGAGAGGCCCACGCACCGCAACTAGAGAAGGCCTGTGTGCGGCAACAAAGACCCAACACAGCCAAAAATAAATAATAAATCAAATTAATTTTTTAAAAAAATTTCAGGGCTTCCCTGGTGACACAGTGGTTGAGAGTCTGCCTGCCGATGCAGGGGACACAGGTTCGTGCCCCGGTCCGGGAAGATCCCACATGCCACGGAGCGGCTAGGCCCGTGAGCCATGGCCGCTGAGCCTGCGTGTCCAGAGCCTGTACTCCACAACGGGAGAGGCCACAACAGTGAGAGGCCTGCGTACCACCAAAAAAAAAAAAAAATTCAGAAATAAAAAGCAGAGGACTTTCTAAAAAAGAATAAAATAGCGGATTTATGTAAAGGACACTAATTCATCTCTTTCCACCTGGTATCTCACATAGGACCAGGCATTTGTAGTAGGCACTCAGTGAAAGCAGAAGCTTGTTCTTTGAGAAGATAAATAAGATGGACACTCTAGCTAGACTGATGAAGAAAAAATAAAGGAAGAAGAAAAAAGTAATATCAGGAATGAGGGAGGTGCCGTTACTACAGATTCTACAGATATTAAAAGGATAAGGGAATATCACAAAGAGCTTGAAACCAGAAAATTCTGCAGGGTGTATGAAATGGACAAGTTCCTTGTGAGACACCACTGAAGCTGGCTCAAGAAGAATGGAGAACCCGAATAGCCCTAAATCAAAGAAATTTAATCTGTAGTTGAAAACTTGCTCAGAAAACTCCAGGCTCAGATGGCTTCCCTGATGAGTTACACCAGATATTGAAGAATGAAATAATACCAATTATACACAAATTCTTCCTTAATAGAACAGGGGGAAACACTCCCCAGCTCATTCTGTGAGAGCAGCACCAGCATGATTCAAAAGTAGAACGACATTAAGAGAAAACTACAGACCAATATTCCTCTTGAACGTAGATGCCAAAGTTTTAAACAAAATTTTAGCAAATTGAATCCAATCAAAAGTAAAAAGTCATGACCAAGGAAGGGTTGGGTTAACATTCAAAAATCAATGAGATGTGGATTTTAATCAATGGCAACATTCAATAGAGAGAATAGAGAGAAATTGAGATGTTTAAGAAACCCTGAATAGGATCAGGTTACGCTGGCAGGTTCCCCAAGAGAAAGAATCTGGCAAACAGCAGAGAACCTACTGATTCTTAAGAACAAAGACTAGATAATGACATAATCCTCAGCTGACTGACTGATAATCTATCTACAGCATTGTTTTCTCCAGGGAGCAGGGATTACTGGCGTATTTTTTGATATACAGGATGACCTATATTTGTAAATGCACATATTAATGCTGAAGCTAAAATAGTAGTAGTGGGGGAGGGATGGAGTGGGAGGTTGGGGTTGGCAGATGTAAGCTTTTATATGTAGAATAGATAAACAACAAGGTCCTACTATGTAGCACAGAGAACTATATTCAATATCCTATGGTAAATCACAATGGAAAAAAAATTTTTTAATGTGTATATACATACATATATGTATGTATGTATAATTGAATCACCTTGCTGTACAGCAGTAACTAACACAACATTGAAAATCAGCTGTATTTCAATAAGAAAAAATAGTAGTAGTTGTTTCTTAGGGCAGTGTGCTGTTATGTGTAGCAGAAATAAGGTGTTCTTTGCTTAACTAAAAAAAAAAAAAATCAATGTAGCTTACCATATTACTCCAATAACAAGGAAAAACAATAGCATCTCAATAGATGCCAAAAAAAAAAAAGCATTAGACAAAATTAAACATCCATTTGTGTAAAGTTTCTCAGCAAAGTAGGGATGGAACGGGACGTCCACAATATAAGTGCATCTAGGACTTCCCTGGTGGCGCAGTGGTTAAGAATCCATCTGCCAATGCAGGAGACATGGCTTTGAGCCCTGGTCCAGGAAGATCCCATATGCTGTGGAGCAGCTAAGCCCATGCACCACAACTACTGAGCCTGCGCTCTAGAGCCCGTCAGCCACAACTGCTGAGCCCATCTGCTGCAACTACTGAAGCCCATGCGCCTAGAGCCCATACGCTGCAACAAAGAGGAGCCACCACAATAGGAAGCCCGTGCACCACAACGAAGAGTACCCCCCTCACTACAACTAGTGAAAGCCCACGCGCAGCAGCAAAGACCCAACGCAGCCAAAAATGAATAAATAAATAAATTTATTTAAAATATACATATAGGGCTTCCCTTGTGGCGCAGTGGTTGAGAGTCTGCCTGCCGATGCAGGGGACACAGGTTTGTGTCCCGGTCCAGGAAGATCCCACATGCTGCGGAGCAACTAAGCCCGTGTGCCACAACTGCTGAGCCTGCACTCTAGAGCCCGTGAGCCACAGCTACTGAGTCTGCGCGCCACAACTACTGAAGCCCACGCACCTAGAGCCCGTGCTCTGCCACCTCAATGAGAAGCTTGCGTACCACAATGAAGAGTAGCTTCTGCCTGCCGCAACTAGAGAAAGCCCACACACAGCAAGAAAGACCCAATACAGCCAAAAATAAATAAAATAAATTTTTAAAAAAATTGTTTGTTTACATCTCCTTTCTGATGTTTCATTGTTAGTGTAAAGAAATACAACCAATTTCTGTATGTTAAACTTGTATCCTGCAACCTTGCTGAATTCATTTATCAGTTATGGTAGTGTTTGTATGGAGTCTTCAGGGTTTTCTATATAGTGTTCTGTCATCTGCATATAATGACAATTTTACCTCTTCCCTGCCAATTTGACTACTTTTTTTTTTTGCTTGTCTGATTGCTATGGCTAAGATTTCCAATACTGTGTTGAAGAAAAGTGGTGAAAGTGGGCATCCTTTGTCTTATTCCAGATTTTAGGGGGAAGGATTATCAGTATTTCACCATTGAGTATTATATTGGCTGTGGGTTTGTCATAAATAGCTTTTATTATTTGAGATATATTCCCTCTATTCCACTTTTTAAGGGTTTTTATCATGAATAGATGTTGAATTTTATCAGATTTTTTTCTGCATCTATTGTGATGATCATGTGGTTTTTATCTTTTCTTTTGTTGATGTGGTGTATCACATTGATTGATTTGCGTATGTTGAACCATCCTTGTGCCCCTGGGATGAATCCAACTTGGTCATGGTGTATGATCTTTTTTATGTATTGTTGGATTCAGTTTCCTAATTTTTTTAAATATAAATTTATTTATTTATTTATTTTTGGCTGCATTGGGTCTTCATTGCTGCACATGGGCTTTCTCTAGTTGCGTTGAGCGGGGGCTACCCTTCGTTGTGGTGCACAAGCCTCTCATTGCGGTGGCTTCTCCTGCAGAGCGCAGGCTCTAGGTGCGCAGACTTCAGTAGTTGTGGCACATGGGCTCAGTAGTTGTGGCTCGCGGGCTCTAGAGCGCAGGCTCAGTAGTTGTGTTGCATGGGCTTAGTTGTCCGTGGCATGTGGGATCTTCCCGGACCAGGGCTCAAACCCATGTCCCCTGCATTGGCAGGCAGGTTCCTAACCACTGTGCCACCAGGGAAGTCCAGTTTGCTAATATTTTGTTGAGAATTTTTGCATATATATTATCAAAGATATTGGCCAGTAATTTTCTTTTTTGGTGGTGTCTTTGTCTGGGTTTGCTGTCAGGGTGATGGTAGCTTCATATAATGTCTTTGGGAGTGTTCCCTCTTCAGTCTTTTGGAAGAGTTTGAGAAGAATTGGTATGAATTCATCTTTGTATGTTTGGTAGAATTCGCTTGTGAAGCCATCTGGTCCTGGACTTTTGTTTGTAGGGAGGTGTTTTTTGTTTTGTTTTCATTTATTTTATTTATTTATTTTTGGCTGCATTGGGTCTTCATTGCTGTGCGGGGGCTACTCTTTGTTGCGGTGTGTGGGCTTCTCATTGTGGTGGCTTCTCTTGTGGGGCACGGGCTCTAGAGTGCAGGCTCAGTAGTTGTGGCTCACAGGCTCAGTAGTTGTGGCACACGGGCTCTAGAGTGCAGGCTCAGTAGTTGTGGCGCACGGGCTCTAGAGTGCAGGCTCAGTAGTTGTGGCGCATGAACTTAGTTGCTCTGCGGCATGTGGGATCTTCCCGGACCAGGGCTCAAACCCGTGTCCCCTGCGTTGGCAGGCGGATTCTTAACCACTGAGCCACCAGGGAAGCCCCCTGTAAGGAGTTTTTTTATTACAGGTTTTATTTCACATCTAGTGATCGGTCTTTTCAAGTTGTCTGTTTCTACTGTATTCAGTTTTGGTGGGCTGTATGTTTCTAGAAAGTTGTACATTTCTTCTAGGTTGTCGAATTTGTTGGCACATGATAATTCATAGTGCTCTCTTCCGGTGTTTTGTGCTTCTGCAGTATCAGTTGTGACCTCTCCTCTTGCACTTCTTGTTTTGTTTATTTGGGTTTTCTCTTTTCTTCATGGTGAGCCTTTGCCCAGCATTCTCCAGCTCTCCCTGAGCCAAGGGACAGCGCAGGAAGCCCCAAGATGGAATCCACACCTCCTGCTCTCACCATGTTTTGCATACGCCCTTCTGGTGTTACTAAGCTCTTTTATTTTTTTTAATTGAAGTGTAGTTAATTTATAATGTGTTAGTTTCAAGTGTATAGCACAGTGATTCAGTTATATATGCATATATCTCTCTCTATATATATATTCTTTTTCAGATTCTATTCCATTATGGGTTATAATCACTAAGCTCTTTTAATCATTACGCATCTCCCTTGGTAGATGAATTTCTTAAAAGAATTACAAGGACGTTTTCCTTCCCATCTTGAAGGGTCTATGGAGGACTCAGGTGGGGTGGCTGCTGTCACTGCTGCCGCAGACCCCTGGGATCTGCTCATGGCCCTGAGTGCCCTCCCGGCTTTGCTGGCCTCCCCCATTGCAGCCCCTGCAAAGTTGCTTTTGGGGACTGGCCCAGGGAGGAGCCAGGAGTGCCGCGAGTTCACGTCCCCCGGGGCGGCCCTCCCCTGTGGAACCCCCGGATTGGCTTCTTCCTCTTGCAGAGTGTTACAAAGCCTGCTCCTCTCTGCCCTCGCAGTCTCCCCTGGGGCTACTTCCCCAAGAAGCCACCCGCACCCGCGTCCTCTCCCGGGAGTCAGCTTCTGACCACCCATCCTGAGCCTCCAGACACCTTTCAAATGAACGTGACAGGAATCCCAGGGGTGCCCAGTACACGGCCCTGCATACAGGTACCTCGGCATGGCGGCCATGCCTCTGCGCTCTCCCCTGACCTTCATATCACCTTCCTTCAGGTGACTTGATACCCCAGCCTGTGGCTTGGGAACATCACAGCGGACCTGCCAGTGTCCTGAAGCATCCAGGAGACTGGCGGGGGCCCAGCGCCTCCCCCACCCCACAAAGGGACTCCTGTGGGGAGCACAGGAGCCGCCTGTCCTGGAGGCTGGGGTTCTACCTCCTGCGAACAATGGCCGGACTCAGTGCAGACGCTGCCACTGAAGTGCGGGCATTCTGTCTTTTGAAAAGGGCAGAGAGGAGCCTTGTGTTTGCATCTCCTCTCTGGCCTCAAAACCCAGTGGCTTTTCCAGTGAAAGCAGCACTGTGGCCTCCCATGCCCTCACCCGGGGAGCCGGAGCAGCTCCAAAGTCCATCCCGTGTGCTGAGGCGCCGCTGGCCTCAGAGCCTCTGCCAGCCTTCGAAGTGGGGTCCCTGGGTCCCCATCCCTGCCAAGAAGCCCTTTCCACAGGTGAGCTGCGCCCTGAGCTCCAGGCACTGCCTAGAGGTCTCCGCACCCCACCTTCAGGAAGGAAGCAGGGCTCTGCCCTCACTCCGCAGATCCCGGCCCTCGAGCCCCAGCACCCTGGAGACAGTGGTCCAGGAGAGGTGATTCAAGTGCACTGGACAGGGCCGCAGCCCCCTTCCAAAAGGAAGCAGGTGCAGAATGATTGAAAATAAGGCCTCTCTGAAATGGCTTCAGCCACAGCGGTGGCTCTCAAAGTGGGGTCCCGGGGCCACTGCAGCGGCAGCAGCATCTGGGAACCGGTAGGAAATGCAGGTCCTCAGGCCTCACCCAGACCTGCGGCATCACACACTCGGGGAGGCAGCGGCCTGTGCTTTAAGGAGCCCTCAAGGAGCTTCTGATTACACAAATTCAAGACCCTTGGAAGAGCCTGCCTCTGAAGGAAGCCTGGAGCAGAGGCTCCAGCAAGGTCATCAGCCACCTGCAGTTCTGCCCAGCCAGTGAGTCAGACGTGAGCACAGCAGGTTTTCCTACCACAGGGCCCAGTGCCCAGGTGTCACCGGGGAAGAGCTGCGTATCTGAACACTTGCTTCCCTTCCCTCCCCGCGATCCCTGACCAAGGCTGGGGGCCCCACCGCACCAGTGTCTGGGGGCCACAGTTAGTCTTGTGGCCCTAAGCTCAATTTCTGGTGACCTGGAGGGTGGCCTTGGGCCCAGTGTCATCTCCCCTCCAGCCCCCTGGTGCACCCAGGTAGCAGGCTGAGCTGGCCCGCTGCCTCCCAGCCACTGTTTGAGCACAAGGCTGGGCATCAGAGGTCCTGCCGTCCTGCCTGGCTCTGTCCCCTCGCTCCAGGAGACGGACTGTCTTCCAGTCCCCGGTTTGCAGTCAAATACAGGTATAACACAGATGGAGCTAGTGTCACTACTGGCCAGGACCTCCCCTGGGCCCTTCCCACCCACACTGTCCCTCTGTTCACCAGGCCCCTCCCACAGGTGGGCCACCTGCACCCGACACCTACAGCCAGGTGCTGGCATCCCAGCTTGTGAGCCAATGCGAGCTGACCTACATTTACCTGAAGGCGGCCATTGGACCGTACAGAGCCACCCTCGGGACAGCCCAACTCCACTCTTGCCCCTCCTGTAAACCAAGGCAGACCAGAAGGAGACCAGGCTCCAGTGTCCACAGACGTCCATCCCAAGATGCTCTCACTTGGCTTGTCTTCACGTCGGCCTGGACAGGACAGGATCCCTGGGGAACCCAAGGAAAGCATTGGGGCTCCTGGGCCTCCTGGAAGCAGAACTGGATCTGGGAGAAGGAAGGTCTCGGCATCCCTTAGGCCTCCCCCTGCTAGCATTTCTTCTCCCTGGTGCCTGTTCTGCCCAGTCCTCTCCTCCTCCTGGTCTTGGCCCGAGGATGAGGTCATGATGCTGTGTGGGGCCCATGTGACATTTTGCTGCATTACCCTCCTCTCTGGGGCATCTCCCCTCCTCTCTTCCTGGTCCAGATACCTGAGGGGGACATCTGACTGGCCCAGCCCATCTTTCTGCACCAGGCTACAGGGCATGGCCAGCCTGTGCGTGAGCTGCCTTCAGGTCAGGTGTCCACCTGATCCAATCGGTGTGACAAGCAGAGACTGGCAGCCGGCTTTCCTTCACGACAGCTCTGACCATCACCTCTCACTCCATTGACTGGGCTTTGAAATTCTTGATTGTAAAAGCCCCCAAGTTCGTGAAGTTATATTTAACCTTTAAAGATTGATGTGTCGAGTATGTCAACCCAGTGATCCTGACCTAGAAGTCCAGGTTTGGTGGCAGTGCTGTGGGTGTGTGCTGGGTCCTGGTGCCAGGGGCCTGTCTGGACACCTGCATGCCCCCTTCTCCGGCTAGGAGCCCAAGTCCACTCGTGTTCTCTCCAGGTGGGAACTGAACAGACCAGAGGAAGACACGTGTTTGCAGAGCCTCTGGTTTCTCTGCCCAGACAGCGAGGACTCACTGGTCACCGCCACTCTTCTTCAGGGAAGACTGAGGCTGGCCCTCAGGACCAGGGTTCTCAGGGTGAACCTGGGGTCCGGGTGATGGCCACGACCAGCCTCTCTGACCGCCACGGGGAGTGGTTAACAAACCCCTGGGCTGGCGGAGGGACGCCTTTCTTCCAGGAAATTAGTTCAGGAGAGCTTGGTGGCCTGGATCAGGTCTCCTGTTAAAGAGTAACTTACACCCCATATTACATTTGAGTCCCGGGAGTAAATATCCAGGGGAAGTGTTTATTTTAACGGGTGAACAAAGCATCCTTTGTGGGCCAGCTCTGCCAGCGCCAGGATCTCCTTTGATAGGAACTGGCTGGCACAGCCCCTGGGAACATGCAGCCTTGTGGTTGACCAGTTAACCACTTTCCAGGTGGGTTTATCCACTCTGGTCTTTGCTTTCCCAAGCACGGGATTGCTGGGGCTGTCAGCACCCCCTCCAGACCCTCCACGTCAGAGTGGGATGGGATCTCTCTCCCTCGTCTGGAGTGAAGGCGCCACGTGCCTTCAGAGGGGGCCGTCCAAACCTGAACGTCTAGGTCAGGGTTGCTGGGCTGACACCCCATGCACCACAGCTCTGGGGTCTCGCGGTGTCTCCCAGACCCTCCTGGAAGCAGCTCCACAGATCGGCTGGCTCTAAACCCTCCCCACTGGCTGCACCCCTGTGTCTCCCAGGAAGGAGCTTTGCTAAAATACACTTTTTCTGGGCCCCAGCCTGGATGACTCGATTAAATTGCTGGGGGTGAGAGTCTGGCACTTGTACTTAAAAAAAATAGCTAAAAGATAAAAACCTCCTTTGTCTGATTCAAAACAATGTCGGGAGAAGGGGAACTGGGTAGAGTATAAATAAAACAAGCTGGGCATGAGTTGATGGTTGATACCGGGATATGAAAGTTCAGTATAAATCCTGTCTACTTCTGTAAAAAGTTCGATGTAAAATATTAACAATGTTCCACATAATGAAAGTTTTTAGAAAATGCTCCCCAAGAGATTCTGCTCTGCAGCCAAACTGAGAGCTCCAGAAGTGAACCCCACGGGGTTTACTGGGAGGAAGGCTGCTTGGGCGAGATACAGACTCAGAAAGCAGAGGTGCTACTAACCCCAATGCAGCAGCCTGTGGTCAGCTCGCTCCGTTCCTCCTGAACACCGGGCTCTGTCTGATCCAGGTAACGGCGTGTGGGATGGAATCTGAGGGTCTCCACTGTAAGTCAGGAAGCCTGAAGGGCCAGAGGTAGCTGGTCCAAGTCATACAGCCAGGAGAGCAGCAGGGCCTGGGGTGCACAGAACCTGCAGACCAAGCCCAGGGACGCTCCTCCCTGGGACTCTTGTGGGAAGGCCCCGACTGACAGCCTGCTGGCAGCGATGCCCCTGAGCTGCTGGGCACAAGTGGCCTTGTGAATAAGCCAGTGGCTTCTAAGGGGACAGGCACAACGTGGTCAGGTGGGGCACAGCCCTGGGAAACCAGGCCGAAAATGCTGCGTGGGTGCTGGCACCATGGACACACCCCGGCCGCACCCACCCCACCCCTCGGGATTGCCTTGGCCTCTTTCAGCCAAATGCCTGGGAAGTGGGTCAGCTGAGGCAGGCGCATGTAGGGAGCGTGGGGCAAGGTCCATCTCCCGGCAGGTGCTCCTAAGTCTGGGAAGGTTTGGTGACTTCCCGCCACAGGTGGGCAGGCCAGCAGTGAGTCAGGAGGAAGCAGCGCGTTGAGGAGGCTGGAGGCCACTTCCCTGCGTCCTTCCACCTCTTCAGGAAGCCCGCCCCAATCGGCACCTTGGCCGGCTCGGCCTTTGTGGGAAGCACTGCAGGTCACACCCTGGGCCCGCCCGGGTGGCCTGGTCTTTCCGGCACGTGCCTCACCCTGACATAAGTCCTGGGGAATGAGCACCTGGCAGAGTACATCCAGAGCTGGTGTCCTGGGGATGTGGGGGACAGACGTGGGCAGTACCTGCCCCTGCCCCTGGGCCCGCCTGGCATGGCAGTGGGCCCAGGCCATGTGTCCTGGAGGACAGGGCCCACTCGGTCATCACTCAGCCCTGAGCACCCCGGCCACAGAGTCTCAGGGGAGTCGGGCCCCGGAAGGGAGAGCGAGTGTGTGGCCGGGCGGGGCCTGCAGAATTCTTCGGCTTCCAGCGGAGGGCCAGCTTCCTGCCTGATCCATCCGGAATCGCTGAGACTCCCAGAGGCCCTGATTGATTTCCTCCCTCGGGCATCTGGACTCTGCCCTTGGGGTCCCCTTCACCTGCCACTCCTTTGTGCTCCACACTCAGCAGTCCCACCTGCCCCTCTCCCAGTCCCTGCCAGGCCCAACCCTCAAACAGCTGGAGGTGACGCTGGGCAAGTCACCCAACCTCTCTGAGCCTCAACTTCCTCATCCATAAAATGGGCATGCTGACTCCTGTGGGGGCCATTGCTGTAGCCTTGGGTCCTCCGCAGCAGACGCAGGTCATAAGGAAGATCTGTGCACACTGACAGGATCTCCAAGATTTAGTCTGCTCAAGGGAAAAGCAGTTTACAGCATGATACGTACAGAGCGACACCCTTTGAGTTTAAACACACACACAGGCACAACACTCAAACTACGTGTTTATATAGACACGAGCTTGTGTATCAGTAAGAATCTGGCAAAGTAGGCGCCGAAACAAAACGGGATATACCGGGAGTCGGGGGCACAATAAAGGGGCTTGATCAAGATGGATTTGGATTTTATTGGTAACACTGTGATTTATATGAGACTGTGTTCAAGAATTAGCTGTGTGTGGGACTTCCCTGGTGGCACAGTGGTTAAGAATCCACCTGCCAACGCAGGAGACACGGGTTCGAGCCCTGGTCCGGGAAGGTCCCATATGCTGCAGAGCAACTAAGCCCGTGCACCACAACTACTGAGCCTGCGTGCCACAACTACTGAAGCCCGTGCACCTAGAGCCCGTGCTCTGCAACAAGAGAAGCCCCTGCAATAATAAGCCCGCGCACCGCAACGAAGAGTAGCCTGCGCTCGCTGCAACTAGAGAAAGCCTGTGCGCAGCAACAGAGAACCAACACAGCCAAAAATAAATTAATTAATTAATTACTTTTTTTAAAAAAAGAATGTGTGATTTCAAATAAATAAAAATGTAAATTGCACCCTCCTTGCAAGGGCAAGAAGAATTACACCCTGAGAGCCTAACGCAGCCCTGCCCTCCTGCCTGGCTTCTCTCACCTTCTTGGCACCTCTGTTCCGGGAACCGTCCCCCAGCCAGGTCGGTTATTCACTCAACAAGCAGGTGCTGCTGCCTCTATGCTGGCCTCAGCCTGGACTCTGGGTCAGAGGCGGTTCCAAGGTGGGCCTGACCTGACCTGGAGAGGCTCCCAGCCCCGAGGGACACTGCAGGCAGACTTGATGCCCAGCTCGGCTTCCACATGTGTCTCCTAAATGTTTGGAGGTGCCAGAAAACCCAGCAATAGTATTTTTCAGGTCAAACACACACGAATAAACATTTACTTCCAAAAAGAAAGTTTGTCAGACCAAGATAGATTAGCCAAACAGTAAAACACGCAGCAGAACTAAAGGAGGCTGGATAACCTGCACCCCAACACCAATGAAGTCACAGGAAACAGGTGACTTGGAGGCTTTTTCACGCCCCTGCAACCCCCCTGCAAGGTGTTCTGAACTTGAGACCCTCCTAGCGGACCCCTTAGGCACCAGCGTTGATTGCAGCGCCCACCGGCATTCTGCACTTGGCCCTGCCCCTTCTCAGCACCCGCCCCTTTCTGATATCCTTTCGCATTCACTACTCTCAGCCCAAACCAGGCCCAGGCGTCTCTAAGCCAAGTGTACCCATGAGCTACCTGTCCCCGGGGCACAGTTGGCAAACACAGAAGGCCTGCTCTGGGCGAGATCCTGGGGACGCAGCATCCAGACACAAGCCCAGCTTCCCAGGTCACCCCAGGGGCTCTGGGAGGTTCCCCAGATCTGGCCACCCTCACCCCCGAAGTTTCACACCTAGACCTGGGGAAAATGTGTTTTGGGGTCGGTGGAATGCAGTCCCCAGGAGGGCGCCAAGAAAAACAAGTTCCAAGGTTGGCCTCCCAGGAGGTCACACCTGCTGCCTGGTCACCGCTGGGCTCTGGGAGCCCCTGCTCCCCGAAGATGGGCGGCAGCATCGTGTCTATAGCATCAGGGCCTGGAGAGCCGAGTGTGGGCGGGGAGCTGGGAGACGGGGGAAGGGCTTGGAATGGTTCTAATCAAATTCAGCCACTTAGTACTGTGTGGCTTTGGACGTGTGAACATCGTCCCCCAAGCCTCAGTTTCCGTATCTGTAAAATGGAGTTGTGACGGCCACATCAGCAACTCACGGTGAGACTTCATGAGAATGAATTAGGTGATCTGTGTTCCTCAGGACATGATGCTCTGGTTTGGGCTAAGGGGCTCGTCACTAAAATCAGGGCCACAGAAATGCACAGCACAGAGTTCCTCTGCAGGACCCCTGTCTTCCGTGCTCCCCAGAGGAGCCTCATGCACGCAGCCCAGCCTAGGTCTTCAGGTGCCTGCGCGTGGCTGAAAGGGGTCACCCCGCGCCCGCCAGCTCTCAGTGGCCTCCCCTAAGCCCGGGAAGCACCAGGGTATCAGAGCAGCCCAGCCCCAGATCCGGCAGCAGGAAGCAGCTGGAGAAGCAAGATGGGCAGTCACCCTGTGGGCTGTGGCCACCAGCGGCCGGAGGACTGTGCCAGCATCTGCTCCCAGTCCCCACGCCTGCCCTCACCTCCCAGGACTGTGCAGAAAATACCCTCATTTTTGGTCAGCTTTAGGTTGGGAGGCCGGGGTGCAGACCCTGTCTGTCTGCCAGCAGCCTTACCCAGCTGTGTCCCAAAGGACGGTGACTAAATCTTTTTTGTCATCCTGCTGCTGATACTGATGAATTGCGACAGTCTGCGTCACCTCCCCATCCATGAACCATGAACCAAGCTAATAGCACCACCCACTCAGTGCTCACAGGTCTTTATCGTGAGCTTGGATCGCTTCCGTAATCAAAAAATAACAACAGGGCACTTTAAAAACAATAAGGTAATAATCCCCCAGCCCAGCCAGCCAGGGCAGCATCAGTGAGATCGCGTGGGGAGGGGCTTCCTGAGCTCCCGGCCATTCGGTGTCCAGACATCCCACACCAGCAGCCTGACCACCCACGATGGGCACTGGTGTTATTACCACGATCACGGTCACAGCGGCCGCGCCTCGAGGAAGCCGCAGGATGGTTCAGCTCCCACTGCCCCAGCCTTTCATTAGCGGCTGTGCCAGTGCCCTCTGTCCACGTCCAGAGCGTTTCTGCCCCTTTGTCACCAGCTGAGGCTGTGCAGGTGCTGCCTTCTACCAGGAAGGACAGACAGACCCTGCCCCCAGACCTGCTCTTGGTGGGGGCCCTCGGGCAGCCCTCGCGGTCCGTACCCCACGAAGCCAACTCCTGACTCCCAACCCAGACCCAAGGCCTCAGTGTCCCCCATGTACTTAGAAAAGCTTGCAGGGCTGGGACCAGGGTCAAGCGAGTGAAGTGCCCAGGGCCCATCGCTGAAGGGGAGCTCATTCTAAGGGCCCACGACACTGCCCGACGCTGCCCAGCCCCTCCAGTGCCCCTCCCCTGCCCTGTCCCAGCCCTGGGAGCTTAGACCTTTGAAGTGGCTTTACCAAAGGGCCTCAGAGGCCAGAGCCACTTCCACTGGATGAGGATTTTTAAATAAATAAAATGTTTTGGGTTTTGTTTTTTTTCTTTTTGCGGTACACAGGCTTCTCACGGTTGTGGCCTCTCCCGTTGCGGAGCACAGGGTCCGGAGGCACAGGCTCAGCGGCCATGGCTCACGGGCCCAACCGCTCCATGGCATGTGGGATCTTCCCGGACTGGGGAACGAACCCGTGTCCCCTGCATCGGCAGGCGGACTCTCAACCACTGCGCCACCAGGGAAGCCCTATTTATTTTTTAATTGAAGTATAGTTGATTTACAATGTTGTGTTAGCTTCAGGTGTACAGCAAAGTGATTCAGTTATATACGTATGTAGGTATGTGTATATATATAGATAGATAGATAGATATAGATAGATAGCTATAGATATTCTTTTGAGATTCTTTTCCCTTATAGATTATTACAAAATATTGAGTATAGTCCCTTGGGTAAAATTTTTAAATGCCAAACCCAACTTACAAACACTGATACAGTTTAAAGTTTACATTTCCCAGTGTCACCTCTCACTCACCCTGAACCCCCTGAATTAACCTCATTGGAGCAGGTGCCAAAGGCTCACAGCTGAGGGTGGCTCCAGGCGGGCGCGGCCCCCATCCCCGCTCTGTGCCCGCGCTTCCCAGCAGCCTGGAGGCGGCGCTCAGCCTGTGGTCCTCAGAGCCAGGGCCCAACGCAGCCTGCGGGGACAGAGCAGGTGCGGAGGGGGACAGAGGCCGCTGGAGCTCGGGCGTCACCCGGCAGTGACGTCACTCTTGCTCTGTCGGCCTCTCAGGGAGGCAGTCCCGGTACTAACCCACTTCCTCCTCCGGCTCCATGATTCACCGGCACTCGGGCCATCATCGCACCTGACTCACCTTCAGCATCAACAGAGTGTGGCCGGAAGATGACCGACTCCGCGGGGACCCAGGGGCAGGAGGGGAACGTGGGGTGGAGGCGGGGCGGCTGGCAGGAGCTGCAGGTGCTTCTCTGTTGCGGCCTCAGAGAGAAACCCTGCTTCCTGCAGGGGGCAGCAGCCCTTCGCGTCCGCACGGCACTTTACAGTTTACACAGCTCCGTCTCCCATTCTCTTAGGGAGGCGGAAGCTGAATTACCTTTTGGCTGATGGGGAAACAGAGGTCGCAGGGGACCTTGACTGCCCAGGGAGGGACACAGCAGAATGGCAGGCCGGCCTCGGGGCCACACGCAGTGCCTTCCCGCTGCATCGGGCAGAAGCTGGAATCGGTGGGTCCTGGGGCAGTGCCGGGAGGATGAGCTGGGAGGGGCTGCAGCGCTGGCTGGTCTTTGGAAAGATAGTCATGAGCCCCACCCCTGCCTCTTCGCAGGCCTTCAATCTAACCTGCCTGGGAAAGGTTAGAGGTCAGAGGCAGCTCCAGAGGGGGCAGCCCCTCTGGGTGGGGGTTGGGCAGAGGTGTGGGAGGCGCCACATCTCTAGCACACGCACTGGGTGCTGTGTGTGTGGCTCACCCAGCCCAGCAGCCCCGGAGGGAAGCTGTCGCCAGCGGTGCACAGAAGCCATGCTGGTGGCCGGCCCCGTGAATCACAGCGCCCGCCCAGAGGCCTTGTGGCCCGTACATGTGCCTCCCGGGGCTGGGGGCCCAGGAGGCATCCGGGAAGCCAGAGAGGAGGGAGGCCCGGCAGGCGTTCCTCCCAGGCTGGGCGCGCCGAGCCCAACCTTCAGAAGAAGGAAGACGTGAGGCCGGCCAACTCCAGTCCTGCCCCGACTGGCTGTAGCGTCTATTTTTACATCCCCACTTCCCGCTTCTTTTCCTGTTCTCAGGAAAAGCTGATGGAGCTCCATGGGGCCTAGGGTTTCTCCCTGGAGCCAGAGGCAGCTGGGCAGCACCTCTGACCTGATCCAGATCCCTGAAGGGACTCTCCTCCTGCAGGTGGCCTTGGGGACACCTCTCCTGGCGAGGGCCTCGCAGGGTGGGGGACCCAGGGATGCTGTAGGAACCAGCCTCGTGCCCAGAGGGGGTGGCACCTGAGAGGCTCTGGAGCAGCCATTGCCCACTTGTCTGGTCTGTCCACCCTCGCCATCCTCTCACCCCCAGTCTCATTCTCCCAGCTCCATCCTGCTGTGACCCCGGCCTAAGTGCAAACAGAGGAAGAACCAGGAAGGAAGGAAAGAGTGGGCAGGAGAAACTGGGAAGGAAGCTGCTCACCTTTCCTTACAAAGAACAAGCTGCACATGAATTCTTGGAACCTGGCTCTGGACCCACAGCGGGGCCCCGGGCAAAGCAGCTAACTCTCCAGGCCCCGGTGTCCTCACCTGTGAAACGGGTCCGCGGCTGCAGGGGTGATGAGTGACACTTGGGCTCGCTCCGAGGCACAGCCACGGCAGGAAGGCCACGTTAGTTCTTAGGCCACCAGCACTCAGAATCCAGCTCTGGGCAGCTCAGGCCAAAAGGAGACAGTCAGGAAGGAGGTGAGGCGTCTCCCAGGTCAAGAAGGAGCGCGACCAGCGAGCCTGCAGCGCTGACCTTGGGGGGCCTTCAAGAGGCACAGCAGGCTCAGTGCCCCCCAAATTGTTTTTATTTCTTCTCAAATCGGAAGGAAAAGAAATGAGCTTTTAGGTTGAAGAAAGTATTTCCACATATAATATGCATATACTCGTCTTTATGCCAACATGTTTGGAAAATGTCATTTTTAATATTCTTTTATGGATGAGGAAGGGCCCCTGCCGCCAGGTGTGGCCCTCAGGGCTCCTCTGTGGGCCAATCAGAGCCAGATTTCCAGGAAGGAAATTCTGATTGGTCAGCTTGAGTCAGGGGCCCACGCCGAGACCAGCAACTGAGGCCAGTAGGCAGGGTGACCAGGCCCAGACTTGGCCACTGGGCACCCCATGTAAGGGGCTTTCTTGGAGAAGGGAAGTGGCTGGGAGCCCCACGGTGTGGGTCTACGCTGATCATTGGGTCCCCTCCAGGGGCTGCTGTTAGATTCTCCTGTTTCAGGGCTGGGCACCATCCTTTGTTCGGCCTCCGTGCACTCAGAGACGGACATCCACCAGGGACGCTGACAGCTGCCTCCTGAGTGCAGGGGACTTCGGGCCGCAGGCAGGGCTGGAGGCCTCACCACCAGCTTTGGATCTGCTGCCCTCAGAGCAGCCCAGCAGAGACCACTGTGGCCATGACCACTTTCAAGGTCAGCATTGCCAGTCCTGACCTTGGCCAGGGGAAGCCTCAGGGACACTCCTGAGTGCCTGTAGTTTGCGGGAGGGGCCCCCAGGGTGGGCGTCCACCAGGCTCCCCTGATCGGTGGGGTGGAGAGGGACTCTGGGCCAAAGGAATTTGGGATGCGGTACAGTATGGTCCATCCTTGCTGGCCATGGTGGACTTCTTTGGTCCCCTCCGGTCCCAGTGATAAAAAAGACTTGGATTTAAAGCCGATCTGGCCTTAGACCAACAGTGGGACTCTGAGAGCTCTTTCCTCTCTGAGCCTTGTTTTCCTCTTTTGTAAAGAAACTCAACTGCAGGGAGCAGACCTCATAGCATTGCAGGGGCAGCAGGGACAGGAGAAGGGTCAGGAGAACTCCAGAGACAGGACAGATTCTCAGCTAACATTTTCCACCCCTCACTCTGTGCTCTTGCTGGGTCCTTTAGGGCAACTTGGGAATTTTAAATGGAAATGTTAGCCCAGGCCCCCAGCCAGCTGGTCTGCACTGTCCAGAGGCCCTGACAGGCAGCAGAGGGCAGGGAACGCCCAGGAGGAAAGTTCTGGTAGGCCGCCCCTCTCGGCCTTCGGCCAGGCCCAATCGGGACCAGCCCTTCCCTGCCATCCTTTTGTTCGGCCCCTCCCCCCAGCCTCTGAGCATGCAGTCTTCCTGGGGCTTTGCAGTTTCCAGGCGTCCTATGCCCTCTGCCGGGGTACCCTTGTCCTCGTGGTCAGCCTGGCTCACCCAGAGCAGACACAGGATGAGAAGCCTTCCCTCCCTACCCCAGGGAGCCCCTTGCCCCGCTGCACCTGGGCGTGCACCCAGGCCCCATGCCGTGCCCTGACCACTTGCCAGGTGCCAGGATTATGTCACCTCCATCCTCCGAGCACCCTGAGGCAGTGCCCTGATTCTTGTCCCCGTTTTATAGATGCAGAGACTGAGGCTCTGGTAATCGAGGCTCTTGTATGTCTGTCTGTCTATGTCTGTCGAGGCTCTTGTGTGTCTATGTCTATGTCTATCGAGGCTCTTGTGTGTCTATGTCTGTCTCTGTTGCCTCTACACATGCGTCATCCTTACCACAGCACCTCATAAAGAGCGGCCTCCCCGCTGGTCTCTTAAAGGCTCTGGGGCTGGGACAGGGCTGGTTCACCTCAGCCGTCTGGGAAGTGTCAGGTATGCAGGGGAGGGCTGACAGGGCCTCTGCCAGGCCTCCCCTCACAGGCTGCCCCCCGTGGCACTGAACTGGAGAGGACTGCGTGGGGCGCGTCATTTCCCTGCCCGGTGTGGCGCGCCCAACTCTGGTCCTCACAGGCCTGCATGTGGGTGTCAGCAGGGTCCGAGGGCCCCACCCAGGCCAGCGGCCTCCCTGTGCTCCCTCCTGCCCCAGGGCCCAAGCGCTGCCATTGGCTGCACACCCAAAGCATCCCACCAAGCTGGGCGTGGGCAGTGTGGGGAATGGGAGACGGCTCCCCAGACGTCTGGAAAACCTCGGCTCCCTCTGCCACATGGCACTGGAGATAACAGCCTGTTTGTTTGGGGAGATGCAGGCCCCTGACCCTGCATGGGGCCCAGTGGACAGGGTGGCATCCTTGGCCTTTGTTTTCGCTGGATGCCTGTCCCAGGGAGCAGCCGGCCACGCCCCTCTCCGGGGCAAGGACGCCGCTCCCCTCCTCGGGCGGGTCCACGCGCCCAGACTTTCTTCTAAACGTTTCTGACTTCTTGTTGTTTACATTCAGCGCTTTCATCCCTCCGGGACGTATCTGTGAAGCACACCCTGCCTACACAAGAGTCTGTCCCCCGACCGCACAATCCCTGCAGCCACCTCTTTGTGAGTCAAGTTAAGATTTCAAGTCTGTTCCTAAAGCAACAGGGACCAGTAAACGACTCGAATCCAAGGAGCCGGCCCAAGGGTGGACGGGGCCACAGCAAGGACGAAGCAGGGCGACCGGCCGGGCAGCCACTGCCCTGGTCCAGGGGGCATGGCAGCAGCAGGGGTGCAAAGGAGAGGGCAGACGTGGAGGGGACTTGGAGGGTCTGCTCCCCGCGAGGCCCCAGCTGCCCTCCCCCCTGAGCACCACCCCGCTTCTGGGCAGCAGGGTCTGGCTTCCCCGGCAGAGCCAAGAACAGGGCCGGGAGTCCTGCAGCAAGACAGAGGCGGGGCCACTAGGCCCCTGGGGGTCCTGCCTGAGTCCTTAATTTCCTGGATTCCAGGAAGGCTCCCAGGGGGACAGTGGGCAAGCCCCTAACAGGGTGTGCCCATCCTGCCTTTCCAGGCAGCTCTTCCGGTGCCACGGGAGCCCCGCACCCGGCCAGCCGGAGGCTCTGGGAGTATCTGGCCATCTGGAGCCGGGGCTGGCTGGCAGGAAGGCCCCGAAGCCCCACAGGGTGGTGGGGAGATGACGCCCAGCGACCAGGGTCACAGAGCAGAGCCCCACAGGGAGGCCCGCGGCTACTTGGGCAAAACAGGCAGTAGTGGGGACTGCCCTGGCAGTCCAGTGGTTAAGACCGCCTTCCAGTGCAAGGAATGCGGGTTCCATCCCTGGTCGGGAAACTAAGATCCCACATGCCCCGGGGCAACTGAGCCTCTGCGCCACAACCAGTGAGCCCGTGTGCCTCAACTAGAGAGCCCACACACTGCAACTACTGAGCCCGCATGCTCTGAAGCCCGTGTGCCACAACTAGAGAGAAGCCCACGCGCTGCAACAAAAGATCCCACGTTCTGAAATTAAGACCCGACGCAGCCAAAAATAAATAGATAAATATTTTTAAAAAAACAAAACAAAAACAGGCAGTGGCTGTGGCATAGAAGTGTGCAGGCTCTGGCCTGCCCCTCAGTGTACCTGGCCCCTGTGGCCCTTCTGCGTCTGAGAACTTCTGACACACTGGCCTCCAAGTCCCTTCCAGTTGACAAGCTGGGAGTGTCCGAGGTCGTGCCCATCCGGGTGCTGACCGTGTGGTCACCCCTGAGCAAACCCGTGCTGACTGGCCCCCCCGATACTGGCGCTGCAGCAGGGGACAGGGGACGGGCCAGCTCGAGGGGAATTGCAGCGCAGGGGAAGGTGGGAGATTCTGAGGTTTCAGCCTCAGGTTTCTGGGGAGGAGTGGGGCAGGGCTCAGGCGGCAGAGATGCAGGAGGGCAGGAAGGCAGAGGGTCCCTTGAAGGAGACCGGGTCAGCCACCACCCTCCTCCCAAGCAGGCCTCTCTCAACCGGGCTCCCCCTCCAGCCAGCTGCTCCGGCAACGGCAACGCCCCGAGCAGCAGAAAGGCAGCGCCCACCACCCCCACCCCCGCCTGCAGCTCACGATGGGAGGCCCCGTGCCTCCCAGGGCCGTTCCCAGGAGAGGGCGGGGGAGGCGGGTCTCAGTGGCAGTCAGGGAGGCAGGGTGCAGGGGAAGGAGGATGGGGGAGGACGCGTGGCTTCGGTACCTGGCGGTGACTCCCGAAAGCCGGCTCAGGTCAGGGGGAACCCTGAGTGGGCGCCCCAGCTTGGAGTCCGCCCGGGATGGGGAGTTCACTCCCATGCCAGGCAGCGGCTGCTCCTCCCAGGGGTGACGAGAGGTGGGTGTTGAAGCCTGGGCCCCACCCTGGGCTGGAAGGGTGCGGGGCTGTTGATCTCAGCGGCTTGTCGCTCGGGGAGCCTAGAGCCAATAGGGGCCTGGCTTCTGGGGGGTCTGCCCTGAGCGGTGCTGCTCCGGCCACTCTGCCAGCCTCAGAACTGCACGGGGGGGTGAGGCCACCACGCAGCCGCAGGGCCAGCAGATGTTCTAGAACCTACTTCACAGCCGCCAAAAGGCAGGTCCCACGGTTGCCTTCCATGGAGGCCGAGAGGCCAATGCGGTTAACGGACTCCTCTGTATTCCAGCTTTATCAGCGAATGGCAGCTAAGAGTGATTTTACACGAAATAGTGTGTCAGAGGTAATTGTTCCTGGGCACAGCTCCCAAATTCCAACCTGAAATCAAAGGCCAAACGTGCCCGTTAATGATTAAACCTCTAGAATGGGCATCGAGGCGCTGAGCAACAGGGAGAGGCTCCTGGCGGCGGCCCAGCGGCTGGCCCTGCCACGCCGGGGAGGGGCAACACTTCTCCTCCGAGGGAAAGCTAAACATTGTCTAATCCGGCACCCGGGAAGGCAAACAGGCTTCCCATTGTCTGTCAGGAAGCAGGTCACGGTCACGGCCCAGGTTGCACCCACCTGAGGTCAGGATGAAGCCCAGGGGGGCCGGAGCATCCTGGTACCAGGTGGGCGGCAAGGGGGCGTGGGGGGTGGGAGCCCTTGCCTCTACTGCCTTCCTCTGCACCGAAGGACGTTCTCGAGATAGGTCTTGCATCGCACAAAGGGCTTAAAACACATAGAATGAACGGGTCTACGTGAGCACCAGCGTAAGAAAACCCATACCTGGAGACAGAAAGCAAATGTGGGCTGTTCTCCCAGGTGGCCAAGAGTTTTGGATTTACACTCTGGGCTCTCCTCCCAGCTCTGCCACGTTCTAGCAGTCCTGTGATGTCTCTAAGCCTCAGTTTCCTCCTCTGTAAAATGGGGACACGGTGCCTGACCTCACGTCATCCTGAGGCTTAATGAGATGCATGTAAAACTCTCAGCACCGTCACCTTGGCACAGGGTGAGTATCCAGTGCACAGCACTTATTTTCTTAAACCACACTTATGACCACAACAGGATTCTGGTCCTTTGCAGGATCCTCCCCCAACCTCAGCCTCCCATCTGTCAGTATGTGTTCGCAGGTTGATGCTGGACGGTGTTCAGGTTCACTGTTTGGGGCCGACTGAGGAGGGATGGGGGAATGCCGGGGGGGGCGGGACCAGTGACCTTGCCTCCCCGAGGCTGGGTCAGAAGTGAATGTGAACGAATAGATATATATTTTTCAACTTATTTTATTGAAGTATAGTTGATTTACAATGTCGCGTTAGTTTCTGCTCAAAGCGATTCAGTTATACATCTATATACATTCTTTTTCATATTCTTTTCCATTATGGTTTATCACACCATATTGAATATAGTTCCCTGTGCTGTACAGTAGGACCTTGTTGTTTATCCATTCTGTATATAATAGCTTGCATCTGCTAATCCCAAACTCCCAGTCCGTCCCTCTCCCTTGACAACCACAGGTCTGTTATCTCTGTCTGTGAGTCTGTTTCTGTTTCATAGATAAGTTCATTTGTGTTATATTTTAGATTCCCCATATAAGTGGTATCATAGGGTATTTGTCTTTCTCTGTCTGTCTGACTTCACTTAGCAGGATAATCTCTAGGTCCATCCATGTTGCTGCAAATGGCATTATTTCATTCTTTTTAATGGCTGAGAAATATTCCACTGTATATGTATACTACATCTTCTTTACCCAATGAGTACATATTTTTACATATAACAGCTTTATTGATAGATGTCACCCAGCATAAAACGCGCCCTTTTAAAGTGTGTGATTCTGCGGGAGTTTGTCCATTGGCAAGGTTGTGCAACCACCACTGCTGTCTACTTGCATCACTGTCATCGCCCCACAAAGAAACCCTGTACTCACTGGCAGTCTATTTCTCCTGTTTCTCCCTCCCCACCAGCCCTGAGCATCCACAGCTCTACTGTCTCTCTCTATGCATTTGCCTATTCTGGACATTCCACATAAACGGAATCACACAATATGTGTTTTGTGTGTGTCTGGCTTCTTTCACTCAGCATAGTGCGTTCAGTGGTAAAGCCTGTCTCAGTACTTCATTCCTTTTTTTTTTTTTAATTTTATATATTTATTTTTGGCTGTGTTGGGTCTTCGTTGCTGCACGCGGGCTTTCTCTAGTTGCGGCGAGTGGGGGCTACTCTTCGTTGTGGTGCGCGGGCTTCTCATTGCGGTGGCTTCTCTTGTTGTGGAACACGGGCTCTAGGCAGACAGGCTTCAGTAGGTGTGGCTTGTGGGCTCTAGAGCGCAGGCTCAGTAGTTGTGGCACATGGGCTTAGTTGCTCCGTGGCATGTGAGATCTTCCCAGACCAGGGCTCGAACCCGTGTCCCCTGCATTGGCAGGCAGATTCTTAACCACTGCGCCACCAGGGAAGTCCCCATTCCTTTTTATAATTGAATAATATTCCATTGTGGGAATGGACTGCATATTATTTAACCATTCGTCAGCTGCTGGATGTTTGAGTTGTTTTCCCCTTTTTGACTATCGTGAGTCATGCTGCTATGAACATTTATGTACAGGTTTTTGTATGAACATGTTTTCTTTTTTTTTGGCTGTGCTGCGCGACATGCGGGATTTTAGTTCCCCGACCAGGGATCGAACCCGTGCCCCTGCAGTGGAAGCGACGAGTCCTAACCACTGGACTGCCAGGGAAGTCCCGTGGACACGTTATCATTTCTCTTAGGTATATACCTAGCAGCGGAATTGCTAGGCTATATGGTAGAAAGAATGTTATTTAAAGTTACCAAAAAAACAATAGAAGAATAAAAGTAGCTATGTAAATATGAAAAATAGGAGGGTCATGTGCAGCGGACCCTTGAACAACATGGGTTTGAACTGCATGAGTCCACTTATACGCAGGTTTTTGTTTTTTTTTTCTCACTCAATACATACCGTAGCACTACCCAACCCGAGGTTGGTTGAATCCTCGGATGTGGAACCTCAGATCAGAAGGCCACCTGTAAAGTTATACTGAGACTTTTGACTGCACAGGAGCTCGGCACCCCTAACTCTCGCATTGTTCAAGGGTCAACTGTAATGTTCTTGAATTTCCACCTCTCACACTGAGGAGTCCATAGTGTCTGAAATTTGGCAAGTCAGAGATGAGAGGTAGATGTGGTGTGTACAGCTGCAGGGGCCGCTGTGAGCCTCACTGAGCCCCATGGGATCAAGGAGCAGACTGGGGGAGGGTGGCTGGGCACTGTGTGGCTTCGCATCATACGCACCTCTGTGTATTTCATTTGTGACTGTCAGTGTGTTGCTTGCAACAAAAAGACACTTTGTTAATTGGAACATGTTTGGAGTCACAGACCATTTGGAACTGAAAATGTAAGTTAGCAAGAAAACCGGTTCCGTTTACCATTTGTCAGGAACACAGCAGGAGAGGAGGCAGGCTCCAGCAGTTGGCTTTGCCTCAAGACACCATCTGCCTCCCTCCCACTTCCCGCACTAGTCCTGGGTTCATCCCTAGAGCCATGAGGTTAGGAGGGGGTGTCCTTGCCTCTCCCAGTGGAGAGCCCTCCAAACCCTCAAAGGCGCCTCTTCTGCTCCCCTGAGGCTTGTCTTCTACAGGCTGAGCTTCACCCACCTCCTCAGCTGTTTTATGAACAGGCTCTGTGATCCTTTCCTGGCCTGGAGCCTTGGGGCACTCAGGGTGTGCAGGGAGGTCTGCTGGCCTTTGTTGGGAACATGGTAACTGCCCACCCACCCACCCATCCACCCATCCATCCACCTACCCATCCACCCACCCATCCACCCACTCACATATCCATCCATCCATCCACCCATCCACCCATCCATCCACCCACCCATCCATCTACCCACCCATCCACCCACTCACATATCCATCCACCCACCCATCCATCCACCCACTCACATATCCATCCACCCATCCACCCACCCATCCACCCACCCATCCCTCCACCCACCCATCCATCCACCCACCCATCCACCCACTCACATATCCATCCACCCACCCACCCATCCACCCATCCATCCACCTACCCATCCACCCACCCATCCACCCACTCACATATCCATCCATCCATCCATCCATCCACCCACCCATCCATCCACCCACCCATCCATCCACCCACTCACATATCCACCTACCCATCCACCCACCCATCCACCCACTCACATATCCATCCATCCATCCATCCATTCACCCACCCATCCATCCACCCACCCATCCATCCACCCACTCACATATCCACCCACCCATCCACCCACCCATCCACCCACCCATCCCTCCACCCACCCATCCATCCACCCACCCATCCACCCACTCACATATCCATCCACCCACCCATCCATCCACCCACCTACCCAGCGTGGGCAGACCCCAAGCCAATTGTGAGGAAAGTGTGCCAGCAGATTCTGCCTGGTGGAGACATCCTTCTCACCCAGCTATGGTTCCAGAAACCTCCATTTACCCTTGAAAAACATCAGGACTTCCCAGCTGTAGGGGGCTGGGGGTGAGTGAGACTTGGCTCTTCCTCTTGGAGACCCCACCCTGCTCTGGGAGAAAGGACCCTCGTCAGCTTCCTGGCCCCTCAGGACTGCAAGTCACAAGCCGTAGGAAGACTCCATCCTAGGTCTTGTAGCAAAAGATCCTTGTAGCCGAGTTGGGCCGTGTTGCTGGTGGCCATTGTGGAAGCCACCTAGCCACGGCACATCTGATTGGCCTCTGGAAGCCTGGCCTTAGGGACACTGATGACACCGTTGCTGGGAGGTTGTGGGCTGTGTCTGGGAGGGGGTGACAGAGTATGATTCTCAGAGGTGAGAAGTTAAACTGGGTCCACATCTGGGAGGGGGTACTTTTGAGGAGGGCCTGGAGGATGGGCAGGTTTAGAGAGCTGAGCCAGGGCGGTCAGCAGGGAGTGGGAGGGTCTGGGTAGAGGCTCTGGCCGGGCGGGATGTCTCCAGAGGACCCCCCCCCCCCCGCCAGGGCGGGGACCTGGGAAAGGCGAAAGCCAAAGCTCTTCTTTTTTTTTTTTTAATAAATTTATTTATTTATTTTTTGGCTGTGTTGGGTCTTCGTTGCTGCGCGCGGACTTTCTCTAGTTGCGGCGAGCAGGAGCTACTCTTCGTTGCGGTGCGCGGGTTTCTCATTGCAGTGGCTTCTCTTGTTGCAGAGCACCAGCTCTAGGCACGTGTGCTTCAGTAGTTGTGGCATGCAGGCTTTAGTAGTTGTGGCACGTGGGCTTCAGTAGTTGTGGCTCGCGGGCTCTAGAGCGCAGGCTCAGTAGTTGTCGGGCACGGGCTTAGTTGCTCCGCGGCATGTGGGATCTTCCGGGACCAGGGCTCAAACCCGTATCCCCTGTATGGCAGGCAGATTCTTAACCACTGTGCCACCAGGGAAGTCCCCAAAGCTCTTCTTATCGTCCACGTTGTCATTGTCACCACGTCTAGGACATAGGATCGGAGGGGAGGGCCCAGCGCCAGGGGGAAAGAGCAGCAGGACCACCGAGCAAGACGTAAGCCCCCAACCAGAAGGAAGCGTGGCAGGCAAGAGGGGCCCACAGGTCTCGGAAAGCAGGCCCCGCCCCTCCCGTTGAAGCCTCGCCCACTATCGAGGCCACGCCCCCAGTCCCTGTCGGAGCATCCTAGGACCTCTGCAGACCCCAGGGCGCACCCGCCTCGCTGGCCACCCTCCCCCCGTGCCCTCCGTGGCATTCCGCCCCCATCCTTTGCGTGCTCATCCTCACACGGGTTCCTTACACTGTGGTGTGGGGATGTCAGGGTGTGACGACCAGGACAACAGAAGGTCCAGGGATGAAGAGGGTCATGGGCCTACCCTCCTGCCAGTCCCAGGGCAGGAGGACACAACCTGGGCAGGTGGGCTGCTTGGAGCCCTTCATCTGGACCCCCTCTTTGGAACAGGAAGCACTGTCCCCAGACATGGGACAAGAACACCAACCATAGCCATCAGAGAGGCTACCGTGGCAGACCTGCACACACCTGGGGATTATTGCTCCAGTAACCAGGGGTGCTACTTGTCCAGAAGCCATGCCCAGGGAGGATGGTCCTGGGACCCAGCTAGCAGGCGATCAGAGTCAGCGACAGGTATGGGAAGGTGTACTTGGTCCAGCTGGCAGCAAGACAACACAGAGTGCAGATCACAGGGCAGAGGGTAACCAGGGCATGGGACCCAGAACAAGGCCTGATGGACAGAAGACCCCTCCAGGTTGGGAGGGCTGTAAGAGGGTTCTGCCTCTGAGCTACAGAGCAGGGACTTACCTGGTCAGCCCCCTCCAGCCTCAAAGCTGGCTCGGCCCCTGGGGCTGGGTTAGAGCTAGGGGTGGAGGCAGGGCAAGAAGAGCCAGTCATGTGGCTCCAGCTATCTTGGGGCACGAAGTTAAGCCTGACCTGAGACTCCACCTGCAGGGGTCAGAGGCCCAGTTCTGTGCCCCATCTGCCATTCTGACCAAAGCCACACTGTTTCCGCTGAGGTCGTCTGAGGCCCAGGCCTGGAAGGGGTTGAACGGTGGAGCCTCAGGAGCTCTGGTTGCTAAGAGACAGTTGGAGGGAAAGCTGGTCCCAGGATGCGGCCCCAGCAGCAAAACCTCTTGGGAGGGGCTTCCCTGGTGGCACAGTGGTTAAGAATCTGCCTACCAATGCAAGGGACACGGGTTCGAGGCCTGGTCTGGGAAGACCCCACATGCTGCGGAGCAACTAAGCCCGTGCGCCACAACTACTGAGCCTGAGTTCTAGAGCCCACGAGCCACAACTACTGAGCCCACGTGCCACAACTACTGAAGCCCAAGCTCCTAGAGCCCGTGCTCCGCAGCAAGAGAAGCCACGACAATGAGAAGTCTGAGCACCGCAACGAAGAGTAGCCCCTGCTCGCCACAACTAGAGAAACCCCCATGCAGCAATGAAGACCCAACGCAGCCAAAAAAAGCCACCAAAAAACAAAAACCTCTTGGGAATATCCTACAGTGCCCCAATATTATCGCTGGACACACCATCTCACACCCAGCCACACTCACAGATGCCCTCACGCTTGCACACCCAGGGTTAGGAAAGCCGTGTTCGGCCCAGCAGCTCAGTGCAGTCTGGGTGGCCTGGCCACATATGGACAAGGCTCACAGCCACCACCACCTCCTGCCTGGGGAACACCCCATTCCTCCCTCTTAAGGGCAGTCCAGACACTAGAGGCAGAGATGGAGGCCCTTGAATGCCAGGTACAGGAAGTCGGACTTCATCCTACAGGCAAGCGGGAGTGAGGGTGGCCTGGTCAGATCCGGGTTTCATCAGGCTGCTGTGGACACTCGGGAAGAACGTGGTTGGGGACAGGATGCCCAGCGAGTGGTACTGCTGTGTGTGAAGAGGTGAAGTAGGGGCCTGAGCTGGGTGGGGCCTGGCAGGCTGCAGCAGTGGGGCTGGGGGCTGGGGAAAGTCAAGGCCTCTGGCATTCTCCCTGGGATGCCTGGGGACGGCTCCCACCTCCAGGGGTCTTTGGGGCCCCCGTCGTGGAGACCCAGCAGAGGCAGTGCTACTCAGCTTTCCAGAAGCCCTTCGTAGGTGTGGCTTGCTCCACTCCCATCCCAGCTGCCCAGGCTGCCGTGGACACCCAGACAGACACCTGAGCTCCTGTCAGGGCAGGTGCAGAACGACACAGCAGTGTCCCCAGGATGCTCGTTGGCCTGAAACTGACCTGTAACTGCAGCTCCTGGAGCCTTCCGGAACCCAGATCTCTACCTGAGATCAAACCAAAGACTTAGTTTAAGGTCCCTCGCTTGGCTCGCAGCCTCCCAACACTGACCCACTTCACTGTGTCCTTGGGCCTCCCCCTGACCTCCTTGGGCCTTGGCTTTCCCACCTGCAAAATGAGAGGGGGCTGAGATGTCTCCCTCACCCTCACTCCCACCCCACGCACTTCTGGGTGCCAGGCCCCTGCAGACTGATGGGGCCACGGAGGGGTGCAGACACACTGGAGGGACAGACAGGTACTAGGAAGGTGACACTCATGACGCATGAAATGGAGAAGGGGGGAGGGGGGAGGAGTTCAGGGTGGGGACGTCAAGGTGCTCCTGAAGGCTGGAAGAGGGGAGAGCCCTGCCCCTCCCTCCTCAGCCCAGCGCCCAGCACCGGCTCCTGCCCACAGGCCTGTCGATGAACAGATAAGCTGTCATTAGTAGCAGCTACCAGTAACCACCAATAGGTGTGAAGCCTACTGAGTTACAGAGGCCTGAGTCATCCAGCAGCGCACACCTGGGCCTTAAAGTAACTCTAAGATATCGTCATTCAGAAATGAGGAGACGGACGAGTGGTGCAGTCACTCACTGTCAGTGAGTGGCCATGTAGGGTGGCTGTGAGCCTAGACGGGGGAGGCGTGCAGCCCTGGGGGCCAGAGTCGGCAGGGTGCTGAGGACCCCTCCCTGTAGCCCTGGGCAGCCGGTCCGGAGAGCCTTTGGAGTGAAGCCCAGGTCCACCACCCCGGGATCCAGGAGCCTAGGGCCCAGTCCACACCCTTCCCTCTGGCCTGCCCTGAGTTTTGGAACAGGAAGTGGGAAAAAGGGTCACCCTCCTCCCCGCATCCCACCCCCCCAAGGCTGTGTCTGGGGGCTGTTAGGATTTCAAGAGATAAAGCCTACTAAGTGCTTAGCCCGATGCCTGGCGGAGACAAGGTGAGAAGGGAGTGGACCAGAGGAGGATTCTAACCAGAAAAGATGGAAGCCAGGGCACCCTGGGGTCCAGTGACAGCAGCAGCAAAGGCGGTGGGAAGGGGCAGGTGAGGGAGTGACAAAGGGGATGCCGGAGCGGGGTGGGACCAGCCCCCAGAGGAGCTAGAATGGAGGGCCCAGGGGATCAGGAGCCAGGCCTCCTTCAACACGTGCCCGCCCCCACCCCAGGTCAGCAGCAGATCACTTCTGTGCTGAGCTCTGAAGGGGACACCACGTGCCCACCCCCCCGCCCCCCGCCCCCAGGTCAGCAGCAGATCACTTCTGTGCTGAGCTCTGAAGGGGACACCATGTGCCCGCCCCAACCCCCCGCCCCCAGCACCAGATCAGCAGCAGATCACTTCTGTGCTGAGCTCTGAAGGGGGCACCAAGGAGGGCTGGGGAGCATCACCACCTCCCAGACCACCCACCACTGTTGTTTGCCCACAAGGCCAGACCCCAGAGCAGCACACTGTGCCCGGCTAGGACCCAGCTCAGTCAGTGGCCCCTGGGCAGGAGGGTGCAGGGCTTGGGGGGCCAGGGGTCCCAACTGGCTGGTGAGAGAGATGAAAGTCCCTCTGAGATGAGAAATCTGGGTCCAACATGTAACCCGATGGATTCCTTTTTGGCCTAACAGGCCCAGAGCCAGTACCTGCAGGCCCAGGCGTGACTGCCACCCTCCAGCCCCACCTCCCACGCAGCCCTGCCTGGCACCCCGTTCAGCTGGGCCCTGGGCAGAGGTGCTTTGCTGTTGGAACTGCAGGCACAGGCGCTGCTGCCTGCAGGTGTGGGAGCTCGTGGGCTCCAGGCCCTCTCCTGCGGGTGTGAACTTGAGTGGCAGGTTATCGATCCTCTCTGGCCTCAGTTTACTCATCCGTCAAATGGGGATGTGGTAGCAGCTCTCACTTACCAGGGGCGGGAAGTGGCGAGGATAAAAATGTGTGTAGAAACGCCCTCGGGGAGCTGACGGAAGGCAGACTCATGCAGCCATGAAACCATGTCAGAGTTACCTGACCAGTCCCCTCAACCTCTGGGGAGGTCACGAGGCAGCAGGAGGTGCTGGGAAGCTTCCAGCAGGCAGGGTTCTGGAACACAGGCCATGGGAGCGCTTTACCTCTCCTCCTAGTTCCTAGTTCCCCCTCTTCTACAGGGCAGGGTGGGTCCGGGCCCCTCCTCTGAGCCCTGCGGTGTTAATGTGGGCCTTTGGGACAGAATGGCTGGAGCTGCTCACTGTTAGGCGTGGCCTGTCACTCTCAGCGGAGAAGGGCACCTGCACAGTCCCTATCCTGGGGCCCCTGCTGCCTGGGGGTATGGGGGGGGCGAGTCCCTCTGCAGCCCCTCCCCAGCTTGGAAGCACCGAGAAGCACCCCTGTCCTTTTTGAGGTACTGTCCCCAGGCTGCTTCCTCTCAGGATGAGGGAGATGGGCATTGCCCTGCCCCGCCGCCGAGGCTCTGGAAGCCCCTGGAAAGAGCTGCGAGCCCTGGTGACACTCGGCCTGTAGCCCAGCCTCCCCAGAGCCTAATCCCAGGAACAATACAGGCTCCCAGCAGGAGGCTTTGTCAGGGCTGGCGCTCCCCACCCAACATCTCCAGTCTGGACAAGCACCCAGCCGGGGGCATGTGAACTGTTAGAGCCAGAGGCTCAGGTTCAAGTCCCCACCCAGCAGCTGTGCAGCCTCGGGGAAGTTGCTCGACCTCTCCTGCTCAGCTCACCCACCTACAAAGTGGGAGTCACGTGGTAAGAGCTTTCTCTGAGAATCATAGTTTTACCAAGTTGGCAAGTGCCTGCAAAGGAGCCTGGCCCTTAGGGCTAAAAATCTAAATTTCAGAGGAGGGGCAGGGCTGAGAATGGCCAAGGGGCTGCTCAGACAGGCTGGGTGGGCAGTGGGTCACAGCTGCCGCTTTCCAGAATTCCACAGCACAAGCGCCTGGCAACAAGCCCGCAAGGGCAGCAGCAGGATGTGATGCAGAGCCCAAGGGTCCAGCAGTGGTTCTGAAGGTGGAGAGCAGCGGGAGATGAGCTGGCAGGTCCGAGGAAGCTGCAAAGGGATGCCACAGGAAGGAAGCCCGTCCATCCACTCATTCATTCATTTATTCACTGATTCACTCACTTTTTTGTTCATTCAATGTGTTTATTGAGCACCTCTTATGTGCTGGGCGGTGTTCTAGGTGCTGGGGAGATTTCTTCCCCACCTTCTCCATGTATGAATCATCTGTTCCAGAGGTGAGAGGCAGGCTTTAAACAGTATGTACAAGGCCAGCTGGAGTGCAGGGAAAGGGTGTACCAGGCGTGGGGGGAGGGGTCAGGGGTGGTCTCACTGATGAGACAGAGCAAGGAAAGCATGTCTAGGACCAGCTTTATGGACCAGCACAGGGTCCCAACCCAGGACTTATGCTCTGCCCGCTGTCTTGAGAGTCTTGATAATTTTACCTTTGGATGTGTGTTTCCCTGCCTCTTGACTGCCCACTCCTCTGCTGGCTGGCGCCCCGGACCCCATCAGAGCCACACACACAGACCAGACCAGCAGCTGCTGCCATCTTCTGCCCCCCCTGGGAACCTGGGCACAGGGAGGGTCAGGGGCTGTCACACACGGCCCCCGGCATCTCAGGGTAGGACATGGAGGTGGCTGTCCCTGCCCCATGCTGGCCAGCTACACAGCATGTTCTGTAGGAGATCTGGCAGCCCCTTGGGGGTCACCCATGGTAAGGGGCGATCGCTTTTCTAGTAGGGGTTACTCAGCAGCCTGTGATTTGTGCATGCGCAAGTGTGGGACCCTGCGTACCCGTCAGGGTCTGCAAGTCCATGGCAAGCATCCCTTTGCCCCAGGGACTGCAACATTAAATAACAAATTAAAAAGACCTTGACAGGTCAAGAGAGAGCCTCTCTCTTGGAAGAAATGAAAACCTTTTATATTTTGGTACTTTTAATGATACCTTTTTTTCCACTGCTCTTTGAATGAGGATTCCCACATTTTCATTTCTGCACTGGACCCCACAAATTACAGAGTCAGCTTTGGTCATGTGGAATCTGGGAGGACTTCCCAAGCGGAGGGAAAAGCAGCTACAAAGGCCCTGAGGCAGGAGTGTGGTTAGCACAATCGAGCAAGGCGGCCAGTGTGGCTGGATTAGAGTTAGCGAGGGGACAGTTGCTGGGCATGAGGTGAGAGAGGGCACGGGAGGTGGCAGTGTGTCAACACAGTAGTAGGCTTTTGCTGGGTGAGATGAAGAGCCAGTGAGAGTTCAGAGAGAGGAGTGAAATGATCTTATTCATTTTAAGAGGATCATGCTGGGTGCTAGGTTGAAAATGGGCTCAAAGGTGGGTGGTGGGTGGTAAGCGGGCAGCAAAAGCAGAAACAGGGGGACCACTTTGGAGGCTTTTGTAGTGATCCGAGCAAGGGATGATGCCCCCTTGGCCTGGAGTGGTTGCACGTGGAGGTGGCGAGACCTGGTAAGATTCTGAAGATGTTCTCAACGTAGAGCTGAAAGAATTTCCTGGTAGACTGGATATGGGGTATGGGTCAAAGAGGACTCAAGGACCACTCTGAGGTTATGGCCTGAGCGATTGGAAAGATGGGGGTGCCCTCAACTGACATGAGAAAGTCTGTGGGAGAAGTGCGGTGGGGAACGAATCAGTTTCCGATCACTGCTAGAACACATTACTGCAAAGGGAACCAATCCGTTTCCGATCACTGCTAGAACACATTACTGCAAAGGGAACCAATCAGTTTCCGATCACTGCTAGAACACATTACTGCAAACTTGGGGGTTTAAAGCAGCGCATTTTTTATCTTACAGTTCTGGAGCCCAGACGTTTGAAATCAGTTTCACTGGCCTAAAGGCAAGGTGTCAGCAGGGCCAGTTCCTTCTGAAAAACTGTGTCCTTGTCTTTTCTAGCTTCTGGGGGCCACCTGCTTTATTTGCTTCATGACCCCTTCCTCACATCACTCCAACCACTTGCTTCTGCTGTCACATCTCCTACTTCCTCCTCTGACCATATCCCCTCCCTTTTTTGTGTTTTTTTTGGCCACTCCTGGCGGCATGTGGGATCTTAGTTCCCTGACCAGGGATAGTGTCCCCTGCATTGGAAGTGCAGAGTCTTAACCAATGGACCACCAGGGAAGTCCCTCCCCTCGCTTTTATAAGGACACACGTGATGGCATTTAGGACTCACTCAATACAGGATCATCTCCTCATCTCAAGAGCCTTAACTTAATCATACCTGCAAGTCCTTTTTGCCATATAAGGTAACATCCACAGGTTCCGGGGATTAGGAAGTATTTGTATTTTGGGAGCCATTGTTCAGCCTAGCACAGGGAGTTAGAAACCAGACATTCAGTTTTGGATCTATTAAGCCAAGATGTTTATTAGATACGCAAGGAGAGATGCTGAGAAGCTGGTTAGACAGAGGAATATCGAATTTAGAGGAGAGGGCCAGGCTGGAGTCACGAGTGTGCAAATAGCATTTAAAGCCGTGAAACTGGATAAGATCATCTTGGGATCATCATTTCATCAAGTTGAAGAAATCTCCCAAAAGACAGAGATAGAAATGAGGAGAGAAATTTTAATAAGAAAATTAAAAAACTAAACCAGCGGGTCCAACATCTGAATGTCAGGAATTCCACAAAGAAAAAAAAAAAAACAGAGAAAACAGAAGAAATGAAATTATCAAAGAAAAATGTTAAGAAAAACTCCCAGAATGGAAGGATATAAGTATCCACATGAAAAAAAATCCCACCAAGTTACCAGCGTAATTAATAGATAAAAATTCACATCAGTGCACTTCATCTTGAAATTTCAAACCAATGAGGATAAAGATAAAACTTCCAAAGAGGGGAATTCCCTGGCGGTCCAGTGGTTAGGACTCTGGGCTTCCACTGCAGGGGGCCTGGGCTCGATCCCTGGTTAGGGAAATAAGATCCCACAAGCTGCGTGGCACGACCAAAAAACGGGGGAAAAGAAAGACTTCCAAAGAGAAAAAAGAAGGTCATTTTCAAAGGAGAGGTAGCAGAATCTCTTCCACAAAAATACTGGAAGCAAGATAACAATGGAATTGACACCTTCAAAATTCTGATAGTGATGATTTCCAACCTGAAGTTCTATACCCAGCCAAACTATCAGTTAATTGTGAGAGCAGAATAAAGACACTTTCAGAATGCAAAGTCTTAGAAAATTCACCTCCTATGCACCCTGTCTCAATAAGCTACTGGTAGATGTGCTTTGCCATGAAGAAGATGCAAACTCAAGAAAGAGGATGACAAAGGATACAGGAAACAGATGCCCATGCAGGAGAAAGGTCAAGGGACAACAGCCATGGGCAGACTTGAGAGCAACCCATCCATATAACTCCTAGAAGAACAAAAAATTATAGAGGAAAGGAGATGTAATCATAACTGAAATATTTTTGCTCTAATTATATATAAATGTTCCTTTAAAATCTTGCCTTCTGTAAAGTCATTCACTGAAAAATAACAGGGCTTACAGAGAAAAGAGGGTTAGACACTTAAAACCTGTGGAACATCTTTAAGAAGTTGAGTTTATTGAGGTATAATTTGTACACAGTAAAATTTTTTCTTTTGAAGTGTATCATTTGATGAGGTTTTGAACATGTAAACAGTCATGTAACCATCACCACTATCAAGATATAGAACATCTCCATCATCCCCAAAAGTTGCCTCAGACCCTACTGCAGTCATTTCCCCTTAATCTTTCAGGAACTACTTATCTAATTACTGTCCTTATGATATTTCTGTCCCTATGACTTTCCAGAATGTCATAGAATCATACAGTATGTAATCTTTTGTGTCTGAATCCATTCACTTAGCATAATGCTATTTTAGTTGTGTCTATTTTACTGTGTATATCACTTAGTTTGTCCCTTTTTATTGCTGGAGTCGTATTCCACCGTATAGAGGTACCACATTAACCATTTGAATAGAGGTTGGGTTATTTCCAGTTTGGGGTTACTATGACTAAAGCTGCCTGTATGCAGGTCTTTGTGTGAACTTATATCTTCATTTCTCAAGGGTAAATGACTAGAAGTGGGACTGCTTCTCATTTTATAAATACGCACACACGAAAATACCAAACTGAGAGCCCAGAAATAAACTCACACACCTATGGTCAATTAATCTATGACAAAGGAGCCAAGAAAATACAATGGAGAAAAGACAGTCTCTTCAACAAGTGGTGCTGGGAAAACCGGACAGCTACATGGAAATCAATATTAGAACACTCCCTAACACCAGATACAAAAATAAACTCCAAATGGTTTAAAGACCTAATATAAGACTTGACACCATCAAACTCCTAGAACAGATCATAGGCAAAACATTCTTGGATATAAATTGTAGGAATATTTTGTTAGATCATTTTCCCAAGGCAAAAGAAATAAAAGCAAAAATAAACAAATGGGACTTAATCAAACTTATTATCTTTTGCATGACAAAGGACACCATCAACAAAACAAAAGGCAACCTATGGAACAGGAGAAAATACTGTAAATGATGTGACTGACAAGGGGTTAATATCCAAAATATATAAACAGCTCATAAAACTCAATACCAAGAAAACAAACAACCCAATCAAAACATGGGCAGAAGACCTAAATAAATGTTTCTCCAAAGAAGACATAGAGATGGGCAACAGGCATATGAAAAGATGCTCGATATCACTAATAATTAGAGAAATGCAAATCAAAACCACAATGAGGTATCACCTCACACCGGTCAGAATGGCCATCACCAAAAAGTCTACAAATAATAAATGCTGGAAAAGGAAACTCTCCTACCCTGTTGGTGGGAATGTAAATTGGTGCAGCCACTATGGAGAACAGTATGAAGGTTCCTTAAAAAACTAAAAATAGAGTTACCATACGATCCTGCAATCCCACTCCTGGGCATATACACGGAAAAGATGAAAACTCTAATTCAAAAAGATACATGTACCCCAGTGTTCATAGCAGCACTATTTACAGTAGCTAAGACATGGAAGCAACCCAAGTGCCCATCAACAGATGAATGGATAAAGAAGATGTGGGGACTTCCCAGGTGGCACAGTGGTTGAGAATCTGCCTGCCAATGCAGGGGACACGGGTTCGAGCCCTGGTCTGGGAAGATCCCACATGCCGCGGAGCAACTGGGCCCGTGAGCCACAACTACTGAGCCTGCGTGTCTGGAGCCTGTGCTCCGCAACAAGAGAGGCCACAATAGTGAGAGGCCCACGCATCACGATGAAGAGTGGCCCCCGCTCACCGCAACTAAAGAAAGTCCTCGCACAGAAATGAAGACCCAATACAGCTAAAAAGAAAGAAAGAAAGAAAGAAAGAAGATGTGGTATATATATACAATGGAATATTACTTAACCATGAAAAAGAATGAAATAATGCCATTTGCAGCAACATAAATGGACCTAGAGATTATCATACTAAGTGAAGTAAGTCAGACAAAGACAAATATCATATGATATCACTTACATGTAGAATCTAAAATATAATACAAATGAATCTATATACAAAACAGAAATAGACTCACAGACATAGAAAGAAAAAACTCATGGTTATCAAAAAGGAAAGGGAGAGGGGGAGGGATAAATTAGAAGTATGGGATTAACAGATACAAACTACTCTATATAAAATAGATAAGCAACAAGGATTCACTGTATAGCACAGGGAATTATATTCAATATATTATAATAACCTACACTGGAAAATAACCTGACATATATATATTATACTGAATCACTTTGCTGTACAACCGAAACTCACACAATATTGTAAATCAATTATACTTCAATTTCAAAAAATAAAAGAAAATTTCAGGGCTTCCCTGGTGGCGCAGTGGTTGAGAGTCCACCTGCCGATGCAGGGGACATGGGTTCGTGCCCCGGTCCGGGAAGATCCCACATGCCGTGGAGCGGCTGGGCCTGTGGGCCATGACCGCTGAGCCTGCAAGTCCAGAGTGGGTGCTCCGCAACGGGAGAGGCCACAACAGTGAGAGGCCCGAGTACCTCAAAAAAAAAAAAAAAAGAAAGAAAATGTCAAACTTTTTCAAAGGGGCTGAACTGTTTTGCATTCCTAGCAGCCGTGTATGAGAGTTCTAGGTGCCCCACCTCCTTGTCAACACTAAATATTGTCAGTCTTATTCATTTTATCCTTTATAGCAGGTGTGTGATGGTATCTCATTGATGACGACCAATGATGATCTTTTCATGTGCTTATATGTGATGTATATTTCTGCTGAAGTGTCTCTTCAAAATCTTTTTTTTTTAATAAATAAGTTATTTGTTTATTTATTCTTTGGCTACATTGGGTCATCGTTGCTGCATGCGGGCTTCCTCTAGCGCTGAGCCAGGGCTACTCTTCATTGTGGTGTGCGGGCCTCTCATTGGGGTGGCTTCTTTTGGTGTGGAGCATGGGCTCTAGGTGCACGGGCTTCAGTAGTTGTGGCACACGGGCTCAGTTGTTGTGGCTCACAGTCTCTAGAGCGCAGGCTCAGAAGTTATGGCTCATGGGCTTAGTTGCTCCGCGCCATGTGGGATCTTCCCGGACCAGGGCTCGAACCCGTGTCCCCTGCATTGGCAGGCGGATTCTTAACCATTGCACCATCAGGGAAGTTCCTCTTCAAAATCTTTTGCTCATTTTTTTATTGGGTTGTTTGTCTTATTATTGAGTCATAAGAATTCTTTATATATTCTGGATACACTTCCTTTATTAAGTTTATATTTTTGCATAGCTCTATAACCAGAGCCCTAATAAGACCAACAATGATACTAATAAAGATACTAACACAGTCATTTCTCCACTGGCATTAGCACCTAAAATCACAGCTAGACTCTCCTTTGCAGCCTTAGGCTTTAGGCTTCTGCTTCCTCCTTGGAGATGTTGACCCTTGAAGATGTTCACCTCTAAAAGAGACTGGTTTCATCAACAATAAAAATACAATCTAGAGGTAGCTTTCTCTATCCATCAAAGACAAAATGTTTTAATATGAGAGCACACCTTTGCATCTTCTTCATCTGCACGCTCAGCTTCCCCAGACAGACTGAACACAAAGGGGAGTGAAGTGGTCCTACACTACATTATTCTTGCTCTAAAGGAAGACTTTCTGTGGGATTTTTCAGCTTACCTAATTTTTTAAGGCCTTCATATATTGCTAAGGCCCTCTTTTAATTGTTGTAATCCTTGTCCTTGCTGACTTCAAAAACATTAATACACTGGGAAAAACTGCATAAGAACTACCCAGCTTCCGGGTTGTACTTATGCCTTGCCCCTGCCTACCAATCACCTGTGAGCTAATATGCATAAATAAAACACGTGTCAGGGACTTCCCTGGTGGCGCAGGGGTTAAGAATCCACCTGCCAATGCAGGGGACACAGGTTCAATCCCTGGTCTGGGAGTTTCCCACATGCTGTGGAGCAACTAAGCCCGTGAGCCACAACTACTGAGCCTGCATGCCACAACTACTGAAGCCCGCGCGCCTAGAGCCCGTGCTCCACAGCAAGAGAAGCCACCGCAATGAGAGGCCCGCACACCACAAGGAAGAGTAGCCCACTCGCCACAACTAGAGAAAGGCTGCATGCAGCAACAAAGACCCAACGCAACCAAAAATAAATAAAATTCTTTAAAAAAAAAACCAATAACAAAAAAAAAAAAACAATGCAGGGGAAGTGGGTTCGATCCCTGGTCTGGGAAGATCCCACATGCCGCGGAGCAACTAAGCCCGTGAGCCACAACTACTGAGCCTGTGCTCTAGAGCCCACGAGGCACAACTACTGAGCCCACGTGCCACAACTACTGAAGCCCGTGCTCCTAGAGCCGGTACTCCGCAACAAGAAGCCACCGCAATGAGAAGGCCGCGCAACGCAACGAAGAGTAGCCCCCGCTCGCCACAACTGGAGAAAGCCTGGGCACAGGAAGGAAGACCCAACGCTGCCAAAAATAAATTAAAAATTAAATCTTAAAAAAAAAAAAATCAGGGCTTCCCTGGTGGTGCAGTGGTTGAGAGTCCGCCTGACGATTCAGGGGACATGGGTTTGTGCCCCGGTCCGGGAAGATCCCACATGCCGCGGAGCGGCTGGGCCCGTGAGCCATGGCCACTGAGCCTGCGCATCCGGAGCCTGTGCTCCGCAACGGGAGAGGCCACAACAGTGAGAGGCCCGCGTACCACAAAAAAAAAAACCAAATCCGTGGATTATTTTGATAAGAATATGAATTAATTTTAAACATAAAGTGAGGTATTTTGTCCAAACAGAACTATTTTTGCACATTTGCATTTTTGAATTGGAATTTGAATCAGAACTTTCTGACTCTAATCACTATATTACAAGTAGAGAGCATTAGAAGCCGATTGGGGAGGTGACAAGCAAGTGATAAGCTGTGACCTGTAGCTCTGCGTGTGTGTGTGTGTGTGTGTGTGTGTGTGTCGTGTAAATCCCCCTTCTGGGCCAGCGGGACCCACCTGTCAAGACCAATGTTCTCCAGCAAGGCTCCCACATGGCCTTGACGTGCTCTGCGCACCTCATTCAGCTGAACCGCCCTCCTTGCTCAGCCAGGCAGGCTAAGGGGTTGGCAATTACCCTTCTGGCTCACTAGGAGGCAAGCCCAGTGTCCTCCTCATTCACTTGAAGGAGTTTCCGGAACTTGTCCAGAGTTGTCTCAGGCATCCCGGGACAAATGGCAGCAGTCAGTCACGTTCTCTCCACATACCAAGAGGGCCAACCCTGCTGCCAGATGCCTTCTTTGGGGTTGGCAAAAAGGACAGGTCACCCTGTTCCGGATTGTGCTGTATTGTGTCTGTGCAGAGGAAACTGCGAGGGGGACGAGAGGGGGGGAGTAGACACTGCTCTTTAGCTGGTGGGGGCTTTTTAAGGTCAGGCTGGCATACCCAGGCACCCAAGGCTGCAGATCAGTGGGTGAGCACAGTGGTTCTGAGAGCAGGGACCCTCCTGCTCTGGCAGCAGTATCTCACCCAGTTCAGGGTAACAGCAAATGCCCGTTTGGCATTCACTGTGTGCCACACTTATCATTGTATGTAATCCAGACAAAAATCCTTGAGGAAGGCACTGTTATTATCCCCATTCTGCAGATGAGCAAACTGACGCACAGAAAGTTTGCATAACTTACCCCAAATTACACAGCCAGACCTAAATAGCAGGTGGTCTAGCTCCACAGTCCAAAGGCAGAGCTCCTATGTGAAAGCTAATTTGGTTAACTTCTTGCTACAAAATAACAAAGTAGTTATTGTGAAATGGATTCTAAGCTCATAAAACAACATAAAGTGTGTATAGAGTGCAGGATTTAGCATTAGAACTATGTTTGAATCTCCGCTACTCTCCAGGGGAGGCCCATCTCCAGGGACTGCATCCACAGGTTCCTGGTACTCAGAACCCAGTGGGTTGGCCCAGTGAAGTGCCCTAGTGGGAGGTCAGGGGGCCTTGGACAGGCTGTCACTTGACCGAACGTCACTGCTCTCAAGGACGCAGGCATCCCCTTGGTGACTCTCTTTTTTCATTTGCTGGTGACCTCCCCTCCTGCTTCCCTCCAGCCCTACGGGTGGTAACTGTCCCCCCTGTGCTGGTCCTGGAGGCTTACACTCTCCCTCTGGTTCCCTCACCCCCGCGGCCCTGCCCCTTCGGTAAGCAGTCCCCCTTTGTAAGTAACCCTCCTGGAATTTCCCTAATTTGCGGAAGCCATCTGTTTTCCCACAGGACCCTGATTGATGTGAGAGCGTCATGGATAATGGGGGAAACTGGAAGCACCTGAAGTGTGTGTGGGCGGGGGGAGAGGAGGGAGGGCTGATTAGGGGACCCTGCACAGCGGCTGGGCGGGAGGGGCTGCATCCCGCGGAAATGATGTTCCGGGAGTGGGGAAGGGAATGCTGAGGGTAGGACGGTTGGGTAAGAACAAAAGACTGGGGACTAAATTGCCCAAATTGCATTCTGTCATGACCTCTAACAAGCTGCCTGCGGGCAGGGAGATGCAACCTGGTAGCCTCAAGTCCAGCACGGAGGACACAGTCAAGGTCAGAAATGAATGAAGGAATGACTGTCTGGGCCCAGCACTGGCTTCTCTCCTTCCCACAGGGGCCCTAGGCGGATCCCAGGAGGAGAGCAGAATGCGGTTCAGGCCTCAGACCAGGACGAGGGGTCTGTGATGTGTGTGTGGTGTGTGGTATAGTGGTGTAGTGGGGTGTGTGTGTGTGTGTGTGTGCGTGCGTGTGCGTGTGTGTGTCTGGCTTAGCCAAGGCGCCCCGAAGACCCTCTCCGGGCGAGAAGGCCCCGCCCACCTGGGCGGAGCCTGCGGCGCCGGGAGCCCCGGAGGCTGCGTCCGATTGGAAGAGCGCGCCTGGACCCGCGGCCGCGGGGCGGACTCCGACTCTGTCAGGTTAGAGCCCCAGCCACCGTAGGTCCCCGCCCCGTGACCCTGCACAAGTGGCGAACACCTGCCTCACGAGGTCCCCGCGGGGATGAGCAGAGGCTTCTGTGTACCGAGCACTGGCCGCGTCCTGGGCATGTGGACCCCTCCCCCAGCGCTGAACCGCCGACCCCGGGGCGGTGACCGGGCACCTCTGCACCCGTGGCAGCAGCGGCGGCCTGTGTGGGAGTGAACGCAGCTCCCCAGCTGCCGAGCCCCCGCCCTGAGGTTCGTCTGCCTGGGGGTCTGCTGTGCGTTTCCTGAGGTGGAGGCGGCGGTGGGGTGCGCGTTAGGCGCCACTCGGTGCTGGGCGTGGAGGACCCCGCGGCGGACACACCCCCTCAGGGCCCGCCCAGCAGAGCAAAACACGGGAAGCAGATCGCTGTGTTCCTGTCAAGTTCTCTTCTCACCTTGATCAAAAATATTACTATTTTAATGTCCCTGAGGACCGAACGGAACCACGATTGGTTCGCAGCCAGGGTTTGTGGAATCAGGCTTCCCTTGGAACTGTGGGGGCGGGACACGAGGCTTCGTCCAGACTGTCCCCACCCCCGCACGAAGGGGACACAGGGGTTGTGGGGTGGCGGGCTGCCTTCAGGCGGAGTGGGAGGGGTAGGAGTTCACCTGGGGCTGGTGGAGGTGGGAAATGAGCCTGGGGGGTGAAACCATGCACCTCAGGTTGGGACTCGAACACACGCGCCCAGGACTCCAACGCAGCCAAAACCCGCAGTCTTCCAACTGAGATCACACACCTGGTTTCAGGACTTAATCGAGCTCAGGTGCTTGACATCTCATCGCAGAAAGAATTCAGTGAGAGGCAAGGTGATAGGTAAGAAGTGGATTTATTTAGACAGAAACACACTTCAGAGAGTGTGGGCCATCTCAGAAAGTGAGAAAGGCACCAGAGTACGGGGTCGCCAGTTTTTATAGTGGTGGGTAATTTCATAGGCTAATGAGTGGGAGGAGTATTCCAGCTATTTTAGGAAGGGGCGGGGATTTCCAGGAATTGGACCACCGCCCACTTTTTGATTCTTCTGGTCAGTTCAGTCTTGGAACCGTCATGGCCCCCGTGGGCTTGTCATTTAGCTTGCTGATGTGAGCATATACTGAGGCTCAAGGTCTAGTGGAAAAAGTCGACTTGCCCACCATCTTGGAGCCATTTGGTTCTAATCAGTTTGTGTCGTGTCCTCGGGCTATGTCATTCTTTCAAAGGTTGTGCCCTGCCTCCTTCCCTCCTGTTTCAGGGAGAGAAGGCCCAAACCCGCAGGGGTTTAACAACCCCCTGCCCCCTGAAGGGAGCCACTGAGAGGGTCCCACTGGGGCAGTCGGCAGGTATGATTTCCACATCAGAAACACCCCCCTGGCCGAAAAGAGTTTAATGGAGACGAGAGGTGAGGGTGTCCTGTTGCAGTGGGGCAGGGGGAGAAAAGGGATGGGGTAGGCAGCAGTCAGGGATGGTGGGCAGAGAAGGGGAGAGGCCGGGCCATGCCTGACGCCTGCCTGGAGTGCTGGATGAAAGGCTGGGTGGGGAGCGGGTTCAGCCTGGTCAGAGGCAGGGGAGTCCTGAAATGTGGCCCTTCGGGGACCACGTGGCCAAGCAGGACGTCAGCACTGGACCCACTAGCTCCTGCTTGCTAAGTATGCCGGAGGCTCTGTGGGCACCAGACAGCCTCGCTTGAACCCCAGCCCCCAGCACTGGGCAGAAGGCTGGGGGCCGTCCCAGGTCCTTCCTTCTCAAGCCCCACCCCTTAAAAGCACATTCCACATGGGACCCCTTCCCTGCATCCACCACCTACACCTCAGTCCCCCTAAGGGGCCTCCTTCCCCCACTCTTGCCACACGCCAGCCAGCCTCCCCATGGTGGCCACTGGGCATTGGAAAACACACATCTGGTCTCTCTACCTGCCCAGAATAAAATGCAGGCTCCTGGCCCACAAACCCAAACCTGACGTCACCTCCCTCCATTCTCCCCTGCTGTGCCTGCTGAGCCCCCAGGGCTGCCCCCAGAGCTGCCCTCAGCTCATTCCTTTCTTACCTGTTCTCCCTCCTCCTTCACGTACCCCTCCTCAGGAGCCCCAGAAGGTGCCTCCTCAGTATTCAAGTCCCATCTCAAATGTCACCTTCTCCTGGCAAAAGCAGTTATCTCTGTCACATTGATCTGGTTTACTGCGTTTGTTGTATATGCTTACCAGCATTTGAAGAGTTATTTTATTTGCTTGCGTTCTTGTTTATCATCTTCTCCCTGACCAGACTATAAGCTCCGTGAGAACAGGGACCATGTTTGTCTTACTCAAGGTTGTGTTGCCGGGGCCTGGACCCGTGCTGGGCACACTGGAGAAAGCCAGTGAACACTTATTACCTAAATGAGCCCACTGGCCCCTGGGGGAGATAGGTACGTCTCCAGACCTAAGGTAGCAGGATGTGACGAGAGAGCCAGGTCTAAGCAGTCTGGAGGAAGGTGGTAGAGGTGAGTTCTTCTGGGGGGAATCTGGAAAAACCTTGAAGAAGAGGAAGGATTTGAATTGTGACAGGAGCAGGTAGCACTTCTTGAGGAAATTGCAGAAGCATTTCTGTAGGCATAGGGTCCTGGACGAGGGGAGGGCCCAGCCTCTGGATGGCTGGGGTATAAGATCCAGGTGTGCAGGAATTCCCTGGCAGTCCAGTGGCTAGGACTCGACGCTTTCACTGCCGGGGCCCAAGTCCGATCCCTAGTTGGGGAACTAAGATCCCACAAGCTGAGTGGCCAAAAAAAAAAAAAAAAAAAAAAAATTCCAGACGTGGGGTGCTGGGAGCATAGGAGATTAACCTGAAAAGGTAGAAGGTAGACTGGGCCAGGCTATGAAGTGTCTTGTTAGGGACTGAATTGTGTCCCCCCGAGATTCATATGTTGAGGTCCTAACCCCTAACACACCTCTGAATGTGACTGTATTTGGAGATAGGGCCTTTAAAGAGGTAATCAAGATTCAATGGAGGGCTTCCCTGGTGACGCAGTGGTTAAGAATCCGCCTACCAACAATGCAGGGGACACGGGTTCGATCCCTGGTCCAGAAGATCCCACATGCTGCAAAGCAACTAAGCCCGTGTGCCACAACTACTGAGCCTGTGCTTTAAAGTCCGTGAGCCACAACTACTGAAGTCCGCATGCCTAGAGCCCGTACTCCGCAAGGAGAGTAGCCACCGCAATGAGAAGCCTGCGCACTGCAACGGAGAGTAGCCCCCGCTCGCCGCCGCAAGTAGAGAAGCCTGTGCACAGCAACAAAGACCCAACGCAGCCAAAAAAAAAAAAAAAAAAAGATTCAATGGAGGCCATATGGATAGGCCCTAATCCAGTAGACTGATATCCTTATAAAAACAGGGTGAGACACCAGGGATGCGTGCACAAGAGAAAAGACCATGTGAAGAGCTGGCGAGAGGGCAGCCATCTGCAAGCCAAGGAGACAGGCCTCAGAAGAACCCAACCTTGCCAACACCTTGAGCTACGACTTCCAGCCTCCAGAACTGTGAGAAAATAAATTTCTGTTGTTTAAGCCGCTCATGCTGTGATCTTTTGTTATGGCAGCCCTAGCAAACTAATACAGGTCTTAAGATTGAAATTTTAAAATTTTAAATAGTACTTTATTCACCTGGTTCAAAAATCAAACAGGAAAGGTAATAGTGACCAGGTGATCAGGTCAACCACAACAGTGAAATGGCAGGTTGATAGTATGCACCTTTGATATGATGTGATGAAAATGGCATTTTACCTCTGTGACCTTCCTCCCCAAATCCCATAAACTCAATCTAATCATGAGGAAAATAGCAGCTAAATCTCAAGTGAGAAATATTCTACAAAGTACCTAACCAGTATTCCTCATTAATTGTCAAGGTCATAAAAAATAAGGAAGGTCTGGGGAAGTGTCACAGCCAAGAGGAGCCGAAGGTGACATCACTAAGTGTAATGTGGTGTCCTGGATGGGATCCTGGAACAAAGGACATTGGGTAAAACTAAGGGAATTTACCCAATGAATAAAGTATGGACTTAGTTAATAAAAATGTATCAATATTGGTTCATTAGTTTTAATGAATGTACCACACTAATATAAGATGTTAATAGTAGGGAAAATAGGGTGGAGGCTGGGGGAAGGAAGATGGGAACTCTGTATTATCTTTGCAAGTCTTCTGTAAATCTAAAACTGCTATAAAGTTTACTTTTAAAAAGCAATAGTGGGGCTTCCCTGGTGGCGCAGTGGTTGAGAGTCCGCCTGCCGATGCAGGGGACACAGGTTCACGCCCCGGTCCGGGAAGATCCCACATGCCGCGGAGCGGCTGGGCCCGTGAGCCATGGCCGCTGAGCCTGCGCGTCCGGAGCCTGTGCCCCGCAACGGGAGAGGCCACAACAGTGAGAGGACCACGTACCGCAAAAAAAAAAAAAAAAAAAAAAAGCAATAGTGAAAATTTGGGACTTCCCTGGTGATCCAGTGGGTAAAACTCCGCGCTCCCAATGCAGGGGGCCCGGGGTTCGATCCCTGGTTGGGGAACTAGATTCCACATGCAAGCCACAACCAAGGAGTCCGCATGCCTCAAATAAAAGACCCCGCATGCCACAACTAAGACCAGGCGCAGCCAAAATAAACATAAAATAAATAATAAATAAATAAATATTTTAAAAAAGTAATAGTGAAAATTCTTACTCTGATTTCTGTCCCTAATCCACCCAGTTCCCATTCCCATCTGCAATCATTACTTTATTAGTGTTCCTGATCATTCAAGAATTCCTTTATGCAAATATGAATCTATACTGATTTTCTCCCCAAATGGGTTTTTTATTTGCTTTAAAGAGTAATCATTTTTTTAAATATAAAATAGTTCAAACATACAAAGTAGAGAGAAAAGGACAATGTATCCCATGTACCCATCACACAGATTCAACAATTACCAAGAATTGGCCGAGCACGCATAAGCTATCCCACCTGCCTCGCTCTCCTTTGCTGAACTGTTTTGCTAGTATTCCTCTCTGAACAACCCAAACATCTTCTTAGACCACCCTAAAAACCACATCCCAGCATCAACAGTGACTCCTGAAGGGCCTCTTGTGAACTTTAATCTGGGTGATGTGGAGACACAGAGGGCTTTGCAGGGTCGGGGTGTTTGTGTGTGACCTAATTATGTCCATGTGTGGGATGGTCCAGGCGTGGAGGTCAGAGAAGGGAGGCCAATTATGTACGACCTTGGTCTGGGTACCAGGTGATGGGGCCTGATGCTTGGAGCTTGCAGCAGGATGGAGAGGAGTGGCAGCAGCTGGAGAGCCTCTGTGGCGGGCCGGTGACCAGCCTGTCTTCAGAAGGTGCCTGCCTGGAGGACAGAGAGTACCTTGGTGTGAGAGCAGGGCAGCTGCCACTGTCTGTGCCCACAGGTCCTACAGGCAAGAGTGGGAATCCAATGGCCAAGCCTCCCCTTCTCAGGAGAGTGAGCTCATTTTGACCACCTCATCCCAGGTGGCGCTTCTCTGCCGTGCCCTGGCAAAGCCTGTCCCTTGCCTGGCTTAGTGGGCCGGTACCCACTCCTTCACGACTTGTGACCATAGCATGTCAGGGCTGAAAGACCCTCAGAGATCCGGAATCTAACCCCTTCCTGGTTAGAGATGGGGAAACTGACACCCAGAGAAGAGATGCAAGTTGCTTAGGGCCACACAGGGAGTCAGAAGTAGAGCTGGAATTGGAACCCAGGTCTCTGACTTTCAACCTAGGATCTCCCGTTACCTAGAGCTTCCTCTTCTCTCCAAACCCTGCTCCCAGGAGAGATGTGTCATTAGCCATCGAGGCCCAGTGTGTATAAATTTTAAAATCCCTGCATAATCCCTCTCTCAGGGGATTACCTGGGATCCATGTATATACTAAGCCTGCTTGCTAATGATAGCGTAACTACAGAAAACTACTATTTATGGAGCAGCTCCCATGGGCCACAAACTGCTAAATCTCCCTAAATATGAGGCAGGTGTTATGATTCCTGTAATTTCCCATTACAGAGATGGGCAAATTGAGATACAGAGAGAAGATGTAGCTTGTCTAAGATCATACTGTGAGGGTGTGGCCGAGGCAGTGTCTGTCTAACTGGAAAGTCCTACACTCTCAACCACTAACCCCCTTGGCCAAGAGGAGTATGGTGTTGCTCTCTGGCCTCTTTGTCCCTCAGCCCCACCCAGCAGCCTCAGGCCCCTCAAAGGAGCAGACAGGCTAGGGATGGACTCTGACCACCACCTGCTGTCACCTCTAAGTAGCTGAGCCCTTCCCAAGGTGGGTTTGGGGCCATAAACAGACCCCTATGCTCCGGATGCTCAAGGAAGTTTTAGAGCTGCCTGTGGAGTGCATCAGTTACCATCTCATCTCTCTCAGGGTTCCAGTGAGTGGTACAGTGTGGAGGGCACAGAAAGGATGCCTGCCCATTGGCCGGCCTTCACTGAGAGTCTGCTCAGCCCCTGCCCTGGCCTCTGTTACTCGGGCGCTCAGACCTGAGTGGGTGGCGTCACGGGAGAGAGGGCTGTAAAGAGAGACCCGGACCCTGGAGAGACGGACTGGGCGCTGCCCGGAGACGTCTGAGCATCGAAGGATGCTGGTACAGGTGCGCACAGGCATTCTAGGCCGGGGGTATCGCCTGTGTGAAGGGCCAAGGCTGAAGAGCGGTCACGTGCCCGGGAAGATCGGCTGGCCGTAGGGAAAGGGCAGCGGGAGTCGCAGAACACGCGGGGAGGTAGTGGTGTCGGGGAACAGGTGCCCAGGGACCGAGCGCCACGCCGGTTCGTGGGTTCATCTTGAGCAATGCGGAGCCGGGTCACTTGCATGGTTTGGGGCGCACCTACACCCTTCCAATTCGGCCCCTGACCTGCAGCCCCACCGGGCGCCGGGAGCCGGGGGTCAGGACGCGGTCAAAGGCGGGCGCGCGCGCCGTCGCCACGGGATGCGCCCCGCCCCCTCTGGCCTCCCTGAGTTGGGGTTCGAGTCTCGGCCCTACCGTGACCCGCTGCGGTGCCCCGGCCGGACCCTTCCTTCTTTGGACCTCGGTTTTCCCATGCCCGACGTCTCCGAGGGTCCGGGATCTTGGCCCCGCACGGCCTGGAGGCCACAGGCCGTCACGCCGGGCGGGGCAGCGGTCCAGCTTCCGCAGCACTCCCGCCCCTCCCCCGCCCGCCCGCGGGAGCGCGGACGCGCTCGTACCTGGCCGCGGCCGGGAGCGAGGTTGGGCGGGCGGGGCAGAGATGCCCCACCCCCGGACCCGCCCCCAGCACAGTCGGGCCAATCGGAGGGGGCGGCTGGCCCCGTGTGGGGCGACGCGCTGGGGGCAGGGCCTGCGGGGGCTGAGGGGAGTCCGCGGGCTGGCGGCGGGAGGCGGTCGGGCGGAGGTGGTGGCGACGACGACCGGTCCTGAGACAGCGACGCAGCGAGCCGGCGGCCACGACAGGGCCGGCCAGGCTCCGCAGCCCGCTGCAGCCGCCGCCTCGCCGTGAGGGCCCGAGAGCGCGGCGGCGGGCGCGCGGCCTGTGAAGGCGGCCGGAGCGGCGGGCGCGGCGCGGCGCGACGCCGAGCGTCCTGTCAGGCGGCGGAGGGCGCCGCGGACCCGCGCCGCGATGATGCCGGTGGGTGCGGGCGGCGGCGGTTTCCTCCGCGGGCGGCTGGCCAAGCCTCCTTCCTCCCGCGGCTCCCGGCCCTCGGTGCCCGCGCGAGCCCGGCGGGCCGGGCGGGCGGGGAAGGAAGTGGCCTGGCGGGCGCGCCCGGCCCCGGCGCCCCCCGGGCGGGCAGGTGGGGCGGCGCCGGCTGTCAGCGAGGGCTGAGCCGGCGTCCGGGGGTCCTTGGTTCGGGGGTCGCTTCGGGGTCCGGGTGCGGGGGCCGGCGTGGTCGGGGGTAGGTCCGGGCGGGGGGCCCGGGCCGGCGCCCCCTCCCTTGGCCGCGGTGCGGCCCTTCCTGCCGAGCCTCCCCGGCCGCACTGCCCGGGAGGGGAAGCCGGAGGTGAAATTGGAGCCGGTCGGTTTTCCCCGTGCGTCCCGGCGGGGGGTCGGACGGGGAGGCAGGGGTGTCGTTTGGCGCTCGCCCCGTTTCGGGGTCTCGAGGCGCCTCTGCCCCCCGCCTGAAATGGGCCGGTGTCGTATTTGGTGTCGGCAGTGTGGGCACCCCCGTGTGGTGTTCCCACGCTAGAAACCCACATTTCTCCGTAGCCCTTTCCTGATTCTGGAATCCTGTTGTATTATATTTAGGAATTTACTTTACATTCCTTACTTAGGAATGGATTTAGAGAGCCGTTTTAGGAATTCCCTTTCACCGTGCCTTCGAGATTTGTACATTTTGCGTTAACTGGCCTGTTGTCAGTGTGCTTTGAAGGTTGAACTAGGTTCGTTTGTGGTGGTGCCGCCTTTGTCCTGCCCTCAAGGTTGCGTTGTACTAGGAAGAAGACAGTGCTTATTAAATTTGCCATTCTCCTACCTGACCTTTTCCTTTACCTGTAATCTAAATAGCAGTGGGTGCTGAATTATAATTTTTTCATCTGGCTTTTTGTGAAGTAAATGTCATGTGAAAAAAATGAAGGGCTGGTGGTACCCTGTTGGATGTATTGGTTTTCTGAGTGCCTGTATATTAAGTAAAATTCTCAAACACATTTATAGTAAAGTAACAACAAAATCGTTCTTTTAGCCTACAATTTCTACATTGAAAATCACATTTCAGAAGGAAAGTACCGTTTCTCTGCATTTTCTGCTTGAATACTGTTATTCTGCTATGCCTGCACCCAAGGACATTTAGATCAGAATTTTTTTTCCCTGATCTTTCAAGTCATTTCCTGTCTCTTGATAATCTCTTCTCCCCTTTTTGAACTGATTCCAACACACCGTGTTTGCAGAGTCTTAAGGTTTGACCTAGTTGATCCTTAGATCCTTCTTTGGCATCAGAGCTTGTTGTATTTTTAAACGTTTGGTTTTAAATGAGTGATTGTCTTGTAATGGAAGGAGAACTGGATGAGCCTCAGAAGAACCAGAATCAAGTACTGGTTCTGCTACTTTTTAGCAATGTGACCTTGAACAAGTCAAGGTCTCCAAGCCTGGAATTACCTCTAAAGCAGGGATAAAAACATCCCAATATCTGAGGGCTGTCCTGAGGATCAAAAAGGATGATGTGTCCAATAGTGCTTGTCAAACAGAATGCCCTGCAAATATTTTTTATGGTTAATATGGCTCTGAATTGTCAATTTCTAATTTTAACATCTGCAAGATAAGGCGTTTGGAAACAGTTCCCTCCCTATTTCTCACTGGCTAGATTTGGAAAAGGCACTATGGTGTTTTGGAATTTTGAAACCACTTTTAGTTAAATCCTGTAACAGTTGATGCCATAGTAATATTGAAGGATATCTATAAAATTTTGACTGGTTTCATCATTGTATGATGTTTCATTTTAAATACCCTGTTAAGAAATTTGGCTTACATTTTCCATATGGTACACTCAGACATTTTACTTCTATTCCTCACATAGTTAGAATTTCTAGTCTGAACCTTACCAGGTTCCCTTTTTACGACGTTTGCTTAGCTGGCAATTGGGAAATTTCTTTATGATACTCATAATAATCAAATGTTGTTTTTAAAAAACAGGCCTACTATTTAAAACACACTGCTTTTATTTTTAAATGCCTTCTAGAAACAGATGGTATTTCTCTTAGTCCCTCTTTTGTGGTCTTTACTTTGTATTTCCTTCTTGTTCCCTAAAAGTACGACTTTTAGGATTGAGTCCTTCCTCTATAAATGTAGTTGGCGTTGGTTGTAAATTTAATAGAAGTTTTAAGAACACGCCATTCTTACTTGATACTATCTTAAACTATGTATCCAAGGTATAAATGAGATTTTTTCTTTATTATATATTTGGTGTTCATCATCATCGTCATGAATCATCAAAGGAGGGTTAGATCGCATTTTGCATAGTTTGTATAGAGTAGCACTACCCAATAGGAATGTAATGAGTGACACAAATGGGACTTAAGTTTTTCTAGTAATTGGTATTATTATTATTATTATTTGCGGTACGCGGGCCTCTCACTGCTGAGGCCTCTCCCGTTGCGGAGCACAGGCTCCGGACGCGCAGGCTCAACGGCCATGGCTCACGGGCCCAGCCGCTCCGTGGCATGTGGGATCTTCCCAGACCGGGGCACGAACCCGCGTCCCCTGCATCGGCAGGCGGACTCTCAACCACTGCGCCACCAGGGAAGCCCTTGGTATTATTTTTAATAGTATCTTTTATTAACTCAGTATATCAAAAATATTATCATTTTAACATGTAATCAGTATGAAAAATTTACTAATGGATATTTTACTTTTTTTTGGTACTAAGTCATTGAAAGCCAGTGTGAATCCAGTAAAGTTTTACATATATAGCACACCTCATTTCAGATTAGGACATTTCAAGTGCTCAGTAGCTACATGTAGCTGGTGGCTACTCTATTGAACAACACAGGTTTAGAGTATATTCTACTTATTTGAGAGTCTGTAATAACTTTTAATTGATCAGATGGCTTACTGCAGCACCCAGTCTCTCAGCTGTTGGAAATAAGTATCTGGCTGTGTTCTCATCTGACACAATAATGTCTTTGTAGAAATGTTCAATTTGCCTGTTACACAAAGTTTCATGATTGTCTACTTTTAAACAAAGCTGTATTTTGGAATTTTCCCTTATTAAAATATTATGGCATTTTAGTATTTGTGGTCATTCACCTTTTTTCAGTGGGTGACATTTTAAAACTGTTTTCCCAAGGAAAAAAGAGGGCTATACTTTAAAGATTACTCGTTGGCTGGTCCCTAAAGTCTAGACCTGAAATCATTTAGGCCATACCTAAACAGATTTGATAGAAATAAGAATTTTTTTAAAAACTAAATTTATTTATTTATTTTTGTCTGCGTTGGGTCTTTGTTGCTGCACGCGGGCTTTCTCTAGTTGAGGCGAGCGGGAGCTACTCTTCATTATGGTGTGCAGGCTTCTCATTGCGGTGGCCTTTCACTGCATGCGGAGCATGGGCTCTAGGCGTTCAGGCTTCAGTAGTTGTGGCATGTGGGCTCAGTAGTTGTGGCTCACAGGCTCTAGAACACAGGCTCAGTAGTTGTGGCGCACAGGCTTAGTTGCTCCGCGGCATGTGGGATCTTCCCGGACCAGGGCTCAAACCTGTGTCCCCTGCATTGGCAGGCGGATTCTTAACCACTGTGCCACCAGGGAAGTCCTGCTTAATCATTAAGTCATTTGATAGGCTTGAATTTACAGGCTAACTCAGTAAACAAAACACAGGACTAGAGAAGATTTTTTTTTTAACTGGTTTCTTTAAGACAAAATTACGAACATAATATTACCATTTAAAATAATAAAACTATTTCTAGCCTTTGGAGTGCCCAAAAAATTCACAAAAGGAAAAGCAGAGCTTCGCTCATACAAAGATGTGTATATAAAAGATTTTATTGGGCTTCTCTGGTGGCGCAGTGGTTGAGAGTCCACCTGCCGTTGCAGGGGACACGGGTTTGTGCCCCGGTCCGGGAAGATCCCACAGGCCTTGGAGCGGCTGGGCCCGTGAGCCATGGCCGCTGAGCCTGCACGTCCGGAGCCTGTGCTCCGCAACGGGAGAGGCCACAACAGTGAAAGGCCCACGTACCGCAAAAAAAAAAAAAAAAAAGATTTTATTAGTACAGTTTTATTGAAATAAAGACTAGTCTATAGGGATAACTCTTCTGAAGACTACAGTATTAAGTACAGCAACAAAGTTTTTTTTTTGTTGTTGTTGTTGTTGTTGTTTTTTTAGCGGCACTTGGGCCTCTCACTGTTGGGGCCTCTCCCGTTGCGGAGCACAGGCTCAGCGGCCATGGCTCACGAGCCCAGCCGCTCCGCAGCCTGTGGGATTTTCCCGGACCGGGGCACGAACCCGTGTCCCCTACATCGGCAGGCGGACTCTCAACCACTGCGCCACCAGGGAAGCCCAAGCAACAAAGTTTTGCAGCTATTTAACTTCCTACAATTCAGTTTAGTTATAGTGAGCAGTCAGTGTATGGTGTTTGTCATTATGCGCTAAAGCACTGCATCTTATAGGCTTTGTGGTGGTGTCTCTATTTTTATGGAGAACTGAGGCTCAGGAAGTAAAACTTGGCTAAGGTCCCCCAGATAGTAAGTGGTAAAACAAGGTTTGAAAACAAACTGTCTGACTGAAAAGCCTTTGCTCCTAGCCGTTGTACCAGTCACTTACTTGCTATGTAGTCAAGGCATTTTGCTAGAGGTGCTGGTAAGTTGAATTGGGCTAAATATTTTCCCCTGATGCTTAGCTCAAATGGAGCTTAATATTTAAAAGATTCTCATGGTGAATCTTTTTGATAAAAGGCGATAGTTTTCGCCATCTTGAGTTTGGGGACAACTCTGTTTTTTTGGTTTTTTGTTTGTTTGTTTTTGCGATACGCGGGCCTCTCACTGTTGTGGCCTCTCCCGTTGCGGAACACAGGCTCCGGACACGCAGGCTCAGCAGCCATGGCTCACGGGCCCAGCCGCTCTGCAGCATGTGGAATCTTCCCGGACCGGGGCACAAACCCGCGTCCCCTGCATCGGCAGGCAGACTCCCAACCACTGCGCCACCGGGGAAGCCCGACAAGTCTATTTTAAATGTAAATGTGTTAAATGTCTCTTTTTTCCTCAGCGTCCTACTTTGAAAAGTTTATGCCAGCATATATGCCTAAGAGTTACTTAGAATTTTTAGCATGATAGAAACTTAAAATATCACCAGGTTACTGTATTGAAGTTATATAACTGGTTGTCAACATGCAGTTTTGTGTGTTTGCACAGATGGGCAGTAACTTCCCAGCAAATTTTGGTGGGATTTTGATGCCTTGAAGTGCTGTTGCCATAGTTATTTCACAAACTATGGTTCTAGGGCTGAACAGAGGAATGGTGGTAATCAGGTTCTATTGTGACACTTTCTTGGCTCCATTGCTTTGTTTTATTTCACTGCAAAGATAGCCGTATGACTGTTGTTCACACTAATTGGTAAGCAAAAGCTGCTGTTACTAGATTTTGTAAAATAAAAATCTTTGCATGGTGACATCATACAGAACAATAAAAGACTGGAAAATGAGGTAGTTTTGATTAAAATTAATAAGAGACATTCGAAATGTTAGTGTCTAATTCAGAACAGGGTCTTGCTAGGAGTATTGTTAAGTGTGTCTAGAGAAAATGTTAACTGAAGTTTCGGCAGCATCATGATTTATAACATATGTTGTGATTGCAGTCATAGTAGGTCAAGCAAATGCAAAGGCCCTGTGGTAGGAGTGTGCCCAACATTCTGGAGAAACAAAAGGAGGCCTTTGTGGCTGGAGCAGAGTATGTGGGGGGGCGGGGCGCGAGAGTGGAGAAGATGAAGTCAGGAAGGTAATGGTGGTGAGCGGATGAGTTAGGATCTTAAAGGGCCTTTTAAGGGCCTTATAGAGGACGTGGAGAGAAATTTCTTTTGGAAGAAATGAAACACAGTGGTTTACTTATTGTATCATAAGTAGCTCTGAATAGCAGGCATTGCCCAGGTGACTTCACTGTAGCAGAGTATGGGCCCTGGTGTCAGTTGGCTGAAGTGTGGATTCTGACATCACCGTTTATTGGCTCTCTGACCCTGGGTAAAGTTACTTGATTCCTCAGTTCTTTGTCTTTAAACTGAGGATAATAATAATAGTAACCTTAGGGTTGTTAGGAGGATCAGATGGATTATTACAGCAAAAGGTGCCTGTTGTGTGGTAAATGCAAATGTTAGTTATATGTAATAAGTTTCATTTCCTCTGGAAAGCTTTCCCATCTTTGCCTTGGCCAAATACACCAGTAGAGGCCTTCAACCTGGTGTGCCTTTTTTTTTTTTGAAGATATAATTCACATACCATAAAATTTACCTTTTAAGGTGCACAATTTAGTGGTTTTCAGTGTATTTACAAGATTGTACAACCTTTGCCACTATTTGATTCCAGAACATTTTGCCTGGTCTACCTTTGCAATACTTGTAGTGCAGTCTTAAACATTTGTTTGTGTGACTGGTAAATGTCTTTCTTGTCCTAGACTGTAATTTTCATGGCAGCAGGAGCTGTCTCTTTTTATTTGCTATTTACCACCAGTGCCTGTCCCAGTGACTGGCCACATAGTTGGTGTTTGGTGACGATGTTTTGAATGAAAGAAGGTATGATGTGGAAAGTAGTGTCAGACCCCATTGTGAAGAGGTGTGTGTGTGTTCTAATGGGGTTCGCACTTGATCCCGTGGGTGATCAGAAACCACCAAATGTTTTTAAGAAGTGGAATGATGCAGTCAAATTTGTATGGTAGAGGGAGAATTCTGGAGCCAAGGCCGGGGGATGGACTGTGGAGGAAGGGAAATTAAAAAGAAACAGGAAGAACAGTTAGGAGACCAGCTGGTGCAGGTCAGACTTGACATGAAGGTCAAGGGAAAGAGCCAGTCAATAGGAGGTAAAATAGATCTGATGGAGTGAGAGGGTGTGTGAGAGTGTGCGTACATGTGAGTGTGTGTACTGACGTGTAAGTGTGTGTGATTAACAGGAAGGAAGTACAGTGGCTGGAGTTGAGGATAACAGGTTTATTGCTTCAGCAGCCGGGCTTGTCTTTCCTGTAACCAAGATAGAGAACACGTGAGAAGGAATAGGTTTAGAGGGCTGTAAGGGGATGAATGAGGTTTATTCTGGGTGTGTTGAGCTTGAGATGCCTGCTATATCCTGCCTGAAAAATGTTACTCTTAAATCTTAAGGTAAAATAAACATATTGAGTTAAAAAAATCATTTGCCCTATATTAAGTGATTTTTAATGTTGTGTTTTTGGTGTTCTAGATTACTGCCTGGGCATTTGTGGCATGCCACACACATGTGTCATCCCTTGTACTTGTCATTTTGCCTGATCAGCCCCACCCAGAGCCCCCGCTAGACCCAGCTTCATGGGACAGTGGCTGGCCTGGGCCTCCTCCATCTTTGTGGAGTATATATGCACACTTTTTATAGCAGTGTAATCTGTGTCTCTGTATTGATAGTTTGTATTTTGCTTTTTGCTCTATTGCATGCTTATAGTTCTATCTCATGGCAGTCTTGAAAATAACATCAGTAAATAATTAAACTCAAAAAAAAATTAAACTCAAATGATCAAAATATAGACAGATTTTTGTGTTAGAATAGGAATGAGAAGTGAGATTTTGTCAAAATGTGAAGAACGATGAAGTAAAGTGTGATGATTTCAGGATTAACAGAAAAAAAAAACCCAACAATACGAACAGAGTATTTATGATAGAAATACAGATGTAAAACAGGGGGCATAGTGATTATCAGCTCAAACTCTGAAGCTAAGACTGTCTGGTTTCAAAGTCTAGCTTTGCCACTTACCAGCTCTGTGACCTTGGACAAATTATTTAACCTCTTTGTGTCTTATTTTCCTCTTTAAAAATGGGTTTTAATAGCAGTGTATTTCAAAACGTGGTTGTGAGGATTGTCAACTGCTTAGTGCATTCTGTTGATAACATCTGCTCCTCTTAGTTTTCTCTAGCAACCATAAGGCCTCATGGCAGAGAGGATTCAGTCAGCAAAGGACCATAAGTGAACTTTACGCCACCTAGGTAGAATACCTGTGTTCTCTCTGCCAGGAGAACTAGGTGTTAATTGCAAAATCTATCAAGTTGATAGGACAGAGCCGGATGGTTTGTGTTTCTTAGAAATGAAGGTTTACCTTCTCTTTCCAGTACCCTCTGTTATCCAGACCACAGCTCAAAACCAGCTCAGATTCACTTCACTCAGTGTTTTGTCAGCAGAAAAGCTCACCCCCTGCTCTCTGGTCTCTACCTAATTGGCACGTTCCAGGCCACCCTGTATAAAATGTCCCTCCCTGATTGTACTTCATTTTTCTTTATAGTACTTATGTCCACCTAGCAGATATTTGTGGAGGCTCCATGAAAGTGGGGCTTCATTTTCTTTTCCCACTGCAGGATCCCCAGTGCTTAGGATACTGCCTGCCTCTGGTCGGCATTCAGTAAGTACTTGTTTACTGAATGACCTCAGCAGGCATTTAGGGCACATCCCTTATATGCTGGGTCTGTGCCAGGGCTGGCACAGTCCCTGCTCTCAGTGAGCTCACGGTGGGGAACAATCATGTAAATAAAAAGTGCCATTCTGAAAGATAAAGACTGTGCGCCTGGCAGAGTACAAGCTATGTACGGCAGGGCACAGTGGTGAGAGGAGTCTTCTCAGCCTTGGGATGTCGGGGGAATTTTCACAGAGGAGGTGACATTTGAATGGAGTTGAGAAGGATGAGGAAGAAGGGATTTTAGGTAGAGGCCTTAATGTTTGCAGGGCATTGAGATCTGAATTGGTGTAGTATATTGAGGGAAGTTGCTTGGAGCTTAAGGCCAGATGAAGCAAGGGGGCTAGAAAGGAGGTCAGTAGAGGTCAGATTCTGAGGGCCATGTGTGACCTGCATGAAAGTTTGAACTTGATCCTGAGAAAGATATGAAACTGTTGAAGTTGGTTGTTTTTTTTTAAACTGCGGTAAAATATACATAACAAAATTTACCATTTTAACCATTTTTAAGTGTACAGTTCTGCGGAATTAAGCACATTCACATTGTTCAGTAGCCATCGCCACCATTCATCTTCAGAACTTTTTCATCTCTAACTGAAACTACCGTTGCAGGATTTTAAGGAGAGTTGTAAATGCTCTAATTTATGTTAAAGTTGGCATTAAGTGTCTGGAATCAATGAGAAGAGTCTACCAGGATAGTCAAGGCAGAAAAGGGTCTCCGAGCAGTCAAAGTAGTTGTCAAAGAATCATGCGTTGAAGCTAACTTGGAGGTGATCCTCCTCAGCCCTCACTTATCATTGATTCGTAGGTGTTAGTTCTAATTTACCTGGCTTCTAAATCTTTAGAAGCTGCATCCAAGGTTGCTGGAGGGGTGTAGCTGTGGGCAGACATGCTGCTGGAAACCGTAGAAAGAAACAGCTTTAAGAAAACCTGAGGTTGTGGTCTGAGGGTGGGCACCCTGACCTCAGTCAACACCAAAGATAGCACAATGACAGATTACAGACTACACACAGGGTGGTGGTTAAAGGTCCTCATGATGACTGAGTCATCAAGAAAAGACTAAATAATATCAGTAATGTAGACAGCAGCTGGACACATTTTAGATGAGCTCTGTCCAGTAGGAACATAATGTGAGCCAAAAATGCAATTTTAAATTTTCTGGTAGCCACATAAAAAAGTGAAATTAATTTTAATAATATATTTTATTTAACTCACTATATCCAAAAATTATTTAAACATGCATTTAATATTAAAACATGATGGGTGAGGTGTTTTACATTCATTTTTTTCATACTAAGCCTCTCAAATTCCAGGACACATTGTATACATACAGCACACCTGATTTTGGACTAGCCACATTTCAAGTTCTCAGTAGCCATGTGTGCCTAGTGGCCATATCAAATGGACAGCACAGTTTCAGATTTTGGCTCAGACAAAGGGGTTAGATGCTCAGCTATTCAGAGAATGCTATCATTCATAAGAATTAATTCCTCAAGGATTATACATGGCTGGTGTTTTGTTTTATTTATTTTTTTAATTAATTATTTATTTTTGGCCGCGTTGGGTCTTCATTGCTGTGCGCGGGCTTTCTCTAGTTGCAGCAAGCAGGGGGCTACTCTTCGTTGTGGTGGCTTCTCTTGTGGAGCACGGGCTCTAGGCGTGCGGGCTTCAGTAGTGTGGCACGTGGGCTCAGTAGTTGTGGCTCGTGGGCTCCAGAGCGCAAGCTCAGTAGTTGTGGTTCATGGGCCCAGCCGCTCCGCAGCATGTGGGATCTTCCCAGATCACTGCTCAAACCTGTGTCTCCTGCATTGGCAGGCAGATTCTTAACCACTGTGCCACCAGCGAAGTCCCTGGGTTTTATTATAGTAGTTTTCATTTACTAATTTTTGCTTTTATTTTCGAAAAACTATTGAGGGACAGTGTAATGCAGTAGTTAAAGAGCACGGATTTGGGGGTAGACTGTCTGGGCTTGAATTTCAACTATTTAATTTCCTACCTATGTGATCTCGGGTGAGTTAATCTCTCTGTGTCTTAGTGTCCTCATCTGTAAAATGGAGGTCATAGTAGTACCTACCTCGCTGGTTTTGTAAGTATTAAATGAGTTATATATAAAGAACCTATAACAGTGCCTGGTCTATTATAATAAGCACTATAGATGTGTGCTTTTATCCTCCAAATGTTGAGCATCTCCAAAATGTTAAATGATCTTGATTCAGTACATTTAAAAAACATTTTTGCTTTGGAGACTGCTTAATTTAGATAGGTATTTAACAAGTTTTCACAGGTGAAAAATTGTAATTTTGTGAGGATATATTCTAATTGATGTCTTTGGGTAACTAATTTTATTGTTTGCTGGGACATTAAGGGTGCTTAACAACCACAGAAATAGTGTAATTAATAATTAAAGGATTTAGGATTCTAATTAGGAAAAATTTGAGAGGATGATTTTATCAACATTTAACTACTAGTACTGTTACAGTTAAACTACTCTCTCTCAGAAACACTTCATCAGCCCTAGTATGTCTGGGAAGACTACCTAGTTCAGTTTTCCTTCAGTATATTCTAACACTGAATTATTTTGAGAGTTTCACCTTCTACTGTCATTTGTAAATAGAGTAGAAAAGGATAGCAAAAGTAAACCCAAAATATAAAAAGAACACTGTGGAAGACATTTAAGAGGAGGTCCTTTATCACCTTCTAGAGTGAAGCATGGCTGGAAACATAACCAAATTAGGGTATGGTTATTTAAATGTCAAGTTTTTGGCACAGAAGAAGGCAGTGCCTAATGGGGTTTATTTAATCATGGCTGTTTTCATCTGTCATTGATTGGTGGTCTGTGGAACAGTTAAGCAGACTCTCTGCTTAGAGCATAATCTCCATACACAAAAATAAACTCAAAATGGATTAAAGACCTAAATGTAAGACCAGATACTATAAAACTCTTAGAGGAAAACATAGGCAGAACACCCTCTAACATAAATCGCAGAAAAATCTTTTTTGGTCCACCTCCTGGAGTAATGAAAATAAAAACAGAAATAAACAAATGGGGCTTAATTAAACTTAGAAGCTTTTGCACAGTAAAGGAAACCATCAGCACAACGAAAAGAAAACGCACATAATGGGAGAAAATATTTGCAAACGAAGCGACTGACAAGGGATTAATCTCCAAAATATACAAACAGCTCATGTTTAATATCAAAAAACAACCCAATCAAAAAATAGGCGCCCTGGTGGCGCAGTGGTCCATCTAAATGTCCATCGACAGAGGAATGGATAAAGAAGATGTGGTACATATATACAATGGAGTATTAGCCATAAACAAAGAACGAAATAATGCCATTTGCAGCAACATGGATGGACCTAGAGATTGTAATAGTGAGTGAAGTAAGTCAGACAGAGAAAGACAAATATCATATGATAGCGCTTCCATGTGGAATTTAAAGAAATGGTACAGGGCTTCCCTGGTGGCGCAGTGGTCAAGAAGCTGCCTGCCAATGCAGGGGACATGGGTTCGGGCCCTGGTCCGGGAAGATCCCACATGCCGCGGAGAAACTAAGCCCATGCCCCATGACTACTGAGCCTGTGCTCGAGAGCCTGCGAACCATGACTCCTGAGCCTGTGTGCCACAACTACTGAAGCCCGTGCACCTAGAACTCTGCAACAAGAGAAGCCACCGCAAAGAGAAGCACGCACACCACAACGAAGAGTAAGTATTCCCTGCTCGCCTCAGCTTGAGAAAGCCCACGCACGGCAATGAAGACCCAACACAACCAAAAAATAAGTAAATAAATTTATAATTTAAAGAAAAGAGACACATTAGAAAAAAAAGAAATATGGTACAAATGAACCTGTTTACAAAACAGCAGTTGAGTCACAGATGTAGAAAACAAACTTGTGGTTACCAAGGGGGAAAGGAAGGAGGAGGGATAAATCGGGAGATTCGGAATGACATATACACACTACTATATATAGAACAGATAATTAATAAGAACCTACTGAATAGCATGGGGAACTCTATTCAATACTCTGTAATGACCTATATGGGAATAGAATCTAAAAAAAGTGGATATATGTTTATGTATAACTGACTCACTTTGCTGTACAGCAGAAACTAACACAACATTGTAAATCAACTATACTCCAATTAAAAAATGAATAAAAATTTAAAAAAAAAAACAAAAGAACATAATCTACTTACCCCCTGGCTCCCGCACGCATTCTCCACTCCCCTTCAAGGCTAACTCCTTTAGTCTCAGCCTACGTGTTGCTTCCTTTGGGAAGTCTTCCCTGGTGCTGGCATCTGGATCAGGCTGTCCTTCTGTGGGGTCTCATGGCACTCTGTAGTTTCCCACTGTAGTTTCCTGGTGTCTCTTCTCTGTCTCAGCTCAAGGTTCAGTGACTGGGGCGATGTTGACAGTCTGTGTCCTGAGCCTGGCCCAGGGCCATGTCGGGCTCAGTAAAATTTTCCTAAATGAATGAGTGATCCTGTAAGTGTGTCCAGTTTATGTTATATACATTGTAATACTTTGCTTTACATTATGGGTTTTGGTTTTTTGTGTCTATTATACTGCAGTGTCTTGTCATAAACACGGGAGGATAATTATCTCCTTATATGGTTATTTGCCTCTAGAATCGAACAAATCCTCAAATATCATGGTTAACGGAGAATACCTCATGGTCCAGTTGGTTTCTGGTGGGAGTCCTTTTGGAGAGTTGCTGATAATCAGATACTAAGGCTCATATGGGGTAACTGGGAGGGAAAATGGGATATTTTTATAGTAGCAGTAGCAGCTGCTTATGCTTTTTTTTTTTTTTGATGTGGACCATTTTTAAAGTCTTTACTGAATTTGTTACAATATTGCTTCTGTTTTATGTTTTTTTGTTTGTTTGGTTTTTGGCCCTGAGGCATGTGGGATCTTAGCTCCCCAACCAGAGATCGACCTCACCCCCTGCATCAGAAGGCAAAGTCTTAACCACTGGACCGTCAGGGAAGTCCCCTGCTTATACTTTTTTTTTTTTGCGGTACGAGGGCCTCTCACTGTTGTGGTCTCTCCCTTTGCGGAGCACAGGCTCCCGGACGCGCAGGCTCAGCGGCCATGGCTCACGGGCGCAGCCACTCCGCGGCATGTTGGGATCCTCCCAGACCGGGGCATGAACCCGTGTCCCCTGCATCGGCAGGCAGACTCTCAACCGCTGCGCCACCAGGGAAGCCCCCCTGCTTATACTTTTGATAGTCAAGTCAAAGTAGCTAAGTTCCATGACTAAATTTAATGGAAAATTATCTTTTGTTTTTGTTTTGCCAGTTTTTTTTGTTACGCAAAATTAAGAGATTAAATTAAGAGATTAAAATCTCTTAATCTGAAGCTTTATGGTTAATCATACAATAGAAGAGCCCATTTCTATCAGTTGATGAGGTTTTGGCTAATATTCAGAGAAGTCTGGTGCTAGAGGTTACGAAGGTCAAAATTCTGCACCACCATGGAGTCAGGCAGGACGAGACTATAAACTCAGGGTTAGTAGTCTTTTGGAGGCTCAAGTAGACATTTAAATTGTTGCAGAATTTCACTGCCTTCGTATCTTGCCATCCCCCTCCTCAAGTAGTACCTAGCAAAATCTACTTTAAGTGCCTTGCACTTTGGTTTTGAAATTTTTAGTTTCTTGTGGGTTGAAGACTTATTAGTTTGTCATAAAACCATGGATTACGATCTCTATTACTACAGAGTGAGGAGGGGTACAGGATGAATAACTGCTAAGATTGTTTCTAGTGCTAACTTTTTATGATGTTGTATTAGAGCTGAATAGAGGGATCTCCATGTGAAAGCCCTCTGTTAGGGAAGCTCCTGGGGAAGCAGGTGGGTCTGAGCTGGCATTACAGGTGAATTCTGAGATGGAGAGAGGCCAAGTGACCCAGACCGAGAATGGCGTTAGAGCTATACTTTCAACAGATATGTTTGTGCCTCCATGATATGCCAGGGCACTGTGAAAGATATGAATGGCATAGGAGGGAAGGTAAACGAGGTACAAAAAAAGTGACATTCATCAGATATTTACACAACAAATATTTATTAACTCTTATTATATGCCAACACAATGCTAGGCATTGGAGACTTAAAGACACTGATTCCCTGTCTTCAAGGGGTTTGTAGTCTAGTTGACAGAAACTTTCAAAACAAGTACCTTGTGGGACCGAGTGTCTGAGAACACAGACTTTGGAATCAGGTAGGCCTGGGTCCAGCCTTGGCCCTGCCACTTACTCTGTGACCTTAAACAAGTCACATACCTGTTGGAGTTTATCTCCTCATCTGAAAGTAACAGTGTCTCTCAATAAATAATGGTGTGGCCATAGGGAGAAATAATATATAGCCTAAAAAAAAGGAGTAGAACTGTGTGAATTCTTATGGAAAAATGCCCCAAATGTAGTGTTGGCTGAAAAACCCGTTTTCTACTTAATGTGATCTCACTGTAAAAAAGAAGAAAAGAGTTTTGTGGTGGAGAGAAAGGTCTAAAAGGATATATACCAGCTGTTTAAAAGTGTGAGTCATTAGGGGGACTGTCTGTTTTTTATTACATCTGTTGTTAGACTCTAAAAAAAAATTACGTGGGTGTTAATTTGCCACCTAAAAAATAATAAGGATAATAGAAAAAAAAGAAAAAGCCCCAAAGAAAAACAAAAACCTCTTCCCAGGATTTCTGGCGGGATTGAACAATATTATGCATTGGAGAATGCTCAGCATGAGGTCTAGCACATAGTGTCAATCAGTAAATGGGTGCCATTACTTTTATTGCTGTTCACAGCAGCTGAGGAGGAAGATGGGTGCTGGACTGCAGAACCCTTGAAAGTTGAAGTTAGGTTCTGTGGTTTGAATTTCCAAGGTCAGTTGACTCCTTGGATGTAGGATCTTGGTTGTCCTGTGGGTGTCCTCGGTTATCCCACGGGGCCCAGATCTGGTGACTAGGGTCGTTGTGGTCCATGAGCTTTTTCTGGCCTTGGCTGAAAGAGAGAGACCCACAGCTGGGTGAGGTGTGCCAAACCTACATGCCAAGCCCCTCCCCCCTCCCCTCATTCTCTTTTGAGGATAGAAACACTGTCTGCCTCATCTTGAAGGGAGGGAGAGAGGTGGCCTGCCAAGCTGTGCTGTCTGTCCTAAAAGAGACCTGGGACTCTGATGGGCCTTGTAGCTTTTGGAGTCATCCCCGAGTTTAGATTCGGACCTTGAGTGACGTATCAAGACTCTCTTGGGGGCTTCCCTGGTGGCACAGTGGTTGAGAATCTGCCTGCCAATGCAGGGGACACGGGTCCGAGCCCTGGTCTGGGAAGATCCCACATGCCGCGGAGCAACTAGGCCCGTGAGCCACAACTACTGAGCCTGCGCGTCTGGAGCCTGTGCTCCGCAACAAGAGAGGCCGCAATAGTGAGAGACCCGCGCATCGCGATGAAGAGTGGCCCTCGCTTGCTGCAACTCGAGAAAGTCCTTGCACAGAAACGAAGACCCAACACAGCCAAAAATAAATAATAAAAAAATAATAAGTAAATTAAAAAAAAATTCTCTTGACCCTGCTTCTTCATCTGTAAAATGGGGATGATGCTCCTACCTCTTTCACTTGCATGTCATAAATGGTTCTTTTCCTTGTTTCTGTTGGATTAAGGGTGGAAAAGAATTTTTTTGAGGTATGATTGATGAGTCATTTTATAAGGCTTACTTTTAAAAAATATTTATTGCTGCAGTGGGGTGGCTTCTCTTGTTGCAAAGCACGGGCTCTAGCCGCACAGGCTTTAGCCGCACGGGCTTCAGTAGTTGTGGCACTCGGGCTCAGTAGTTGTGGTGCACGGGCTTACTAGCTCCACGGCATCCCGGACCAGGGCTCAAACCCATGTCCCCTGCATTGGCAGGCGGATTCTTAACCACAGCACCACCAGGGAGGTCAGGGCTTACTTTTCATCTGCCGGTGAAGTAGATAGTTGGAATGAATATTCATGGAAAAAAAAAATCTATTCTGTAGTTTTCATTTTCTCTTTAGTCCTGATTTTTAAAATATTTGTTGCTTTGTGGTACTCATCTCTTGCGAGTGTTTTCTTGCAGATGAAACAATGTAGTTTTCCATAGGTGTGATTTATACTGGGTGCCCATACATCCAGGTGTGCAAGAGAACATCTTGGTTTTTGCCTGTTGTCCTGGCATTCTGTTTTGTTAGCTTTTTTTCTCCACTCAAAGTGACCATGTTTGGTTCTTAATTATATGGTCACCTAGTTATATCCCAATTGAACGCCTTTTTAACAAATAGTGTCACTTAGCTTACATTTTTCAGGATCCCATTGATAGTCATGGAGTCATTTTCAAAATTTATTATAGGTCTGTTTTCTGATCAGCTACCTTTTATAATTTGCACTTGATAATGTGTTCCTCTGTCAATTTTGTTTCATGGTTCTCTTTTGTAATTTAATTTCAATTCATTTCTATAATTTTTAGTTCTGGCGTTTTTCTAACTTTTGCAGTGCCCAGGGTTGTTGCCAGGTATTTAAATAAACAAGAAAGGAAGGAAATTAGATTTGAGAGAATATTGTATGTCAGGCTTCTTGCTGGACATTTCACAGACCTTCTCATTCAATATTAAGTAAACAGTGTAACTAAATAAACTGCTGAAAGGGAGGCAGCCTGCTGGGCTGAGAATTGAGAGACCTGATTTCAGTCTTGGTTTTGTTACTAATAAGATTTATTAACCTTGACAAATTATTTCCTTCTCTGGGCTTCTGCTTGCTCATCTGTAAAATGGGGAAAGAGTGGTGGTTAGGTAAGTCTCCTTTCTGGCTCTAAGATTTGATGACTGATCTTTATGATAGCTTAAATTTGAAACTCTCAGCATATCCCTTTTAATTGCATTGAATGCTTTTATGAATGGATTAAGAAGCAAGTGGTTATTTACTCTAAAATAACTCAAATTACCAAAAAAATTTTTTATCCTTTCTTTTTCCCCAAACAACTTTACTGACTATTGAAAAAAAATTGAGGCACCTGTGTACTGTCCTCTCAAATTTGCAGCTTAAAATGTATGCTTTTTGTAGGACTGGTATGACTGTTACCTCAGGAAACACAACATTTTATTTTTGTGTTAAAACGTGGATCCTTGTGAGATCACTCTGAGTGCTGAGCCAACAATAATACGTTAACTGTTTTTGTGACCTGAGGGGGAAGAAAACTATTTTGTGGCAGTGTAGGGAGATGATAAGACCAAAGGAAAGGTGATCTGTCAACCTGAGCCCCATTTCCTCTCTTCTTCTGGATGGAGACAGTTGGAGCTTTCAACTTGGTACAGAGCTGGGACTTCCATGTGTTTGCGGAACAGAGTTGCTGAGGCCCTTGACCCTGTGGGGTGGAGGGAAAGGGAGGTAGGTCTCCGTAACAGGATGATCCTGCTTCTCACGTCTTGTGAAATGCTGGCCCTGAGGCGGGTTTTCTTGCTGACCTTTTCTCCCTACTTCCCTCCCACTTTTGCTTTTGGTTTTGTTTTGCTTTTATGCTCTCTGTGCCTGTTTGCAGGTAGAGGACTAGTCAAGGCCTGGGAGGCAGTGTGGCACAGGTTTTCGGGAGCCAGGCAGACTTGTGTGTTCACATCTGAACTCAGCTACCCAGGAACTGCTGTGCCTTGGATGAGCGCTGAACCTTTTTTATACCTCAGGTTTCTCATTTGTAAAATGATAGCAACTTTAGTAGTTGAGTTGATTTTGGTTGCAAGTACTTTCTAAAATCTTAGAAAAGGGACTTCCCTGGCGGTCCAGTGGTTAAGACTGCGCTTCCAGTGCAGGGGGTGTGGGTTCGATCCCTGGTCAGGGAACTAAGATCCCACATGCCGTGAGGTGTGGCCAAAAAATTAAAAAAAAAAATCTTAGAAGGGGCTTTATTGGAAGGATGCTGGAGGGAGAGCTGAACAATGGAATCTTCAGGTGGAGCAGGAACTGGGACGACTCTGGGGACCTTGGCATCAGGGGTGGTGGGCCCCCTCTCTACGGCACAGCCTCTTTCTCAGCATCCACTCCATCAGCAGATCAGAGCTACCTTCACAGTCTAGCCAGCTTCTGTTCTGCACTGCCTCCGGGATTCTCTCTCTCCTGGATTCCTGGGTTCGTCTTCTAAGGGCCTTCCTGTTTCTGTGCTTCTTCACCCTCAGTCTGTTCTCAACAAAGCAGCCGAGTGAGTCTGTAAATCATGATGGTAAAACATGCCACTTCTTAGCTGAACTCTAAGGACTTCCAAGCTCCCTCTGAGCAGAAGCCTAATTAGTAGTTTACCTCTCATCACCTACTCTTCTCCCCTTGATTTCTCTGCTCCAGCCAAGCTGACTCCTTGTTGATTCTGAATCGTACCAGGCATTCCTTCTGCCTCAGGGCCTTTGCACTTGTTCCCTCTGCCTGAGTGCTCTTCTGTCAGGCTGTCTGCAGGCTCATTCTCTCACCTCCTTCCCAGAGGCCTTTTCTAACCACCTCACTTAAAATTAAAATTGCCTTGTTCCCAATCTCCTTTGCCTGCTTTGCTTTTCTCCATAGTATACATCACCACCCACCATACGATACATGTTCTACCTACTTATTTTGTCTCTTTCCTCAAACTATAATGAAAACTCCACAAGCAGACACAAGAACACTGTCTGCTTTGTCAGTGCTGAATCTCCAGCGCCTGGCACACAGTAGGCACTCAGTGGATATCTGTGGGACGAAGAACATTTTTCATCACGTATCTTCCTTAGTTTGAGTCAGCAATGGCAAGAGGGATGGGCATGTAAAATAAGCCTGACCCCTGAAAACTTGCCAAGTGTGCGTCCCAGAGAAGAGGGGAGAGAATTGTCATCTGAAAGCCATCCCAGTTGGGGTCTCTGAGGTTGCCGTGAGGACTGAATTGGTGTATGATTGCCTAGTAGGGGCTAAGAAAATGTTCATTCTTTTCTCTTTCTGAAAACATATAACTTCCTGACAATATTAATACTCAGAAATTCAGTCAGATCTCCATAACAGAGCTTTTTGTTTGGAAAGGTAAAAATTTGGATGTGTGATATAATAAGAAAACTTATATGCAGCCTCATGTTGTAATGAGTGATGGAATACATAATTCTCTCTTCAAAAGGAATGGTTTTGAAGTTTTGCAAATTGTACACAGGTTTTTATAAAGGTTCTTCTGGTATCTGAGCAGATCCAAATCTCAGGACCCAGGTCAGGTCAAGAAAGAGGTGAAGACGTGGAGTGGGAAGGCATCAGTTTTTAGTTTAGTCTTTGTTAGTAGGAATTTTTTCCCAGAGGCAGTCTAGGCTGTGGAGTACATTCATCTTTGGATTTTATAATGAGTCTCTACTAATTTACTGTTTTGTATTCATACTTACAGTGTTTTGCTTTTCAAAGGAATGTGTACATTATATATTTGAAGTGAGTTCTTCCATTATAAAAAAAATAGTTTACGTTTCTGATAACTTTTGAATAGAGATTGTTTCTTACTGTTTCATAGGGATGAAGAACTTGAATAGTTGTGTTGTTTTTTGTTTTGTTTTTAAAGGTGTTCACAGCTTTGTTCCTGAGCTATTCAAGTAGAAACTTAAGCTTTGGAGTCAGACACTCTTGGGTCAGACACTCTGGCACTTCTTAGTCACGTGACCTTGGGCAGTCCTTCGGTCTGTATGCAGTGACACGATCATCCTAGCACCTAGCTCCGTAGACCTGTTGGGAGAGTTCAGAGATATAATATGGGTAAACAGAAGGCCTGTCTGTGAACATAGTAAGCACTGAAATAATAGCTATTTTTATTATTAATAAATTGGAAAAGTCCTTTGAAGTTAAGTATCTTGTTATAAACTTCATTCGATTTTAAGCACCTAAGGTATGTCAGAACTAGCATAATTTGAAAAAAACAATTGTAGCTCTGTATGTGTCCTACTTCCAACAAGCAATTTTCCTAAGCATAACATACCAACAAGGCATTTATTATGAAAACTTATTTAAAAACCTTGAGGTTTCTCTTTTTAAAGTTGATGACGAAATTTAGGCAAGTCTTTTTTTTTTTAACAGTGGGTTTTATATGGAGATTAGTAAATTAATGTTTAGTTTTCCTTTTCATAGTGATTTCTAGATCCTGGTTACAGTTGTTATTGAACAGTGCTAACACCAAACTTTTTCTTCCGTGGAACTCACCTAATTAGGTGAAACTTTATCCACCATATCACTCTGCTGTAACAACAGTGGTCTGTCTTGTTTCATTAGGACATCTTATCATGGTTCATGTCATTAGTGCCTGAATTTAGATTCCATGAGGCCTAAGGGACACCTATTGAAGTATTTTTCCTTTGTAAATGGCATAGATAATCTCCAGGCACTGGGACTTTTGTTTTCTACACTTGAGTTTTGCTTATTTTTCTAGAGAAATATTTTGAGAATGGTAACTCAGAGCATTATAGGCAAATTCAAAGTAGCATCATGGTTTTTAAGAGCTGGCTCAAACCTGAAAGACAAAATGGACGGAGTCATTTGTAAAGAGATAGGAGGGCTATTGGACTTACTTTTCCTTCATAAATTTTATTCTGATTTTGTACAGATGATGGTATTTGCTATGGTGTCTATACGCGTGATTATATTAAAATGTTCTTCAGAGACATTACTAATTATCCTTGTTTTGAGCTTTGTTTTCTGCTGGCAAAAGGATTAGTACTCAACTTTTGGTATTAGCAGACATGAAAAAACAGGATTTGTACAATTATAAATCTTTATTACTAGAGAAAAGAAAAATATATACAAGGAAATGATATTTATTTATTTATTTATGGTTGCATTGGGTCTTTGTTGATGCACACGGGCTTTCTCTAGTTGTGGCAAGTGGGGGCCACTCTGTTGTGGTGTGCCAGCTTCTCATTGCGGTGGCTTCTCGTTGTGGAGCACGGGCTCTAGGCATGTGGGCTTCAGTAGTTGTGGCACGTGAGCTCAGTAGTTATGGCTTGTGGGCTCCAGAGCACAAGCCCAGTGGTTGTGGCGCACGGGCTTAGTTGCTCCGCGGCATGTGGGATCTTCCCGGACCAGGGCTCGAACCCGTGTCCCCTGCATTGGCAGACGGATTCTTAACCACTGCGCCACCAGGGAAGTCCCATAATATTTATTTAAAGTTGTTTCCATTGGGAAAAATATTTTACTGATTATGTAGGTTGAATAATTGGTATAGCTAGATATTTTTTAAATACAGCTTTATTGACATGTATTTCACATAACATTCACTCCTTTGAAGTATGCAGTTTAGTGGTTTTAACATATTCACAGACTTGTGTAACTGTTACCACTATCTAATTTTAGAACATTTTCATCACCCCAAGAAGAAACTGTACCCATTAGCAGTCACTTCCTATTCCTCCTTCCCCTTATTCCCTGGCAACCACTAATCTACTTCCTGTCTCTATGGATTTGCCTATTCTGGACATCTCATGTAAATGGAATCACACAACATGTGACCTTTTGTATCTGGCATCTTTCACTTGGCAGTGTTTCTAAGGTTGATCCATGTTTGTAGCATTCACTTCATTCCTTTTTATGATCAAGTAATATTCCATTGTATAGATAGATATACGACATTTGTTTATCCGTTCATCAGTTTGGGCTGTTTCCACTTTTTGGCTGTTATGAGTAATGGTGCTATAAACTTTTTTGTTCAAGTTTTTGTGTAGACATATGTTTTTAATTTTCTTGGGTATATACCTAGGAGTAGATAAATATTTTTAAAAAAATACCTACAGGAATATATTTTCTTGAATTTTACAAAGAAATATGTAGAAAGAGGAAGCCTTATTCTGAAAATTGTTGGTACACCTAATTTAAAATTTTGTAAGGTCAAGAAAATTTAATTAGAACATCTATTAGTGAGATCATCTTTATAGTTGAATAATTAGAAAAAATGCATGATTCTTTGTTCTGGTTCCCTTGTATGATTAACTTTGCATTTTAGATAGCTTCAACTGTAGACACTGGATAAAATTTGGTTAGTTGAGAAGTTATCTAATAATGGGGAGTATACTGTAAGTAGAAGGTATTTATTAAAATTCTGCTGTTTTGCTTTTTTTCTTTTGAAGTGGTTTAGAGTAGTGGTTCAGACCATAGCTTTGGAGTCGGTCAGACCAGGGTTAAATCCAATCCTACTCTGGCATTTATTAGCTCAGTGACCTTGGACAAGTTATTTAACCTCTCCAAGCCTCCTTTCCCTAATCTGTAAAATGAAGGTTGGTATTTATCTCACGAAGTTGGTGTGCGAATTGAGAATGTGTGAAGTGTGTATCACAGTGCCTAGTAATAAGCACTGATAAATGTTGATGGGAGTGCTTTTCCCCCAGTGTAGTGATTTTTTCATTTAATCCTGGGGGGTTTCATGAGGCCCTGAGAGCAGTTTCTTCCAAACTTCTTGGACCATGACCCACACCAAGAAACACCTTTTACAACGTGACCCAGTCTTACACACAATCCTGTATCTCTCTATATGGATATATGTAGTCAGAATTTCAGGAGACAGGACTCAACCTTTACCACATGTAGTGTATTGTTTTATTTTTTATTTTAACTTAATAGACTCTGCTTTTTAGAGCAGTTTTAGGTTTACAGAAAGATTGAACCCCAACAGTTTTCCCTATTATTAACATTTTGCTTTAATGGGGTACCTTTGTTATAATTAATGAACTAATGTTCATACATTATTATTAACTAAAGTCCATAGTTTACATGAGGGTTCACTCTTTCTGTTGTACAGTTCTGTGAGTTTTGACAAATGTGGAGTGTCATTTATCTACCAATATGGTATCATACAGAGTAGTTTCACTGCCCTAAAAAATTCTTTTCCTTCCACTTACTCATCCTTCTTTCCACCCTCAGCTCCTGGCAACCACTGATCATTTTACTGTCTCCACAGTTTTTTCTTTTCCAGAATGTCATATAGTTGGAATCATACAGTATGTAGTCTTTTCAGACTGGTTTCTTTCACTTAGCCATGTGCATTTATGTTTCCTCCATGTCTTTTTGTGACTTGATAGCTCATTTCTTTTTATCACTGCATGATATTCCATTTTCTGGATGCACCACAGTTTATTTATCCATTCACCTACCGAAGGATATCTTGGTGACTTCCAAGTTTTGGCAGTTATGAATAAAAAGCTACTATAAACATTCGTGTGTAGGTTTTTGTGTAGATATAAATTTTCAGTTCATTTGGGTAAATACCAAGAATCTTAATTGCTGGATCTCATGGTGAGAATATGTTTAGTTTCGTAAGAAACTGCCAGACTGTCTTCCAAAGTGGGTGTGCCATTTCACATTTCCACCAGCAGGTTCCTATTGCTCCACGTCTTTGTCAGCATTTGGTATTGTCAATGTTCTGGATTTTGGACATTCTGTTAGGTGTGTAGTGGTTTCTCATTGTTGTTTTAATTTGCAATTCCCTAATGACCTCTGATGAACGTCTCTTCACATGCTGATTTGCCATCTGTGTATCTTCTTTGATGAGGTATATGGATCTTTTGTTCATTTTTTGATTGGGTTCTTTGTTTTCTTATTGAGTTTTAAGAGTTCTGTGTATATTTAGGATACAGATTCTTTATCAGATATGTGTTTTATAAATATTTTCTCCCAGGCTGGTCTTTTCGTTCTTTTTTTAAATTTATTTATTTATTTATGTATGTGTGTATGTATGTATGGCTGCGTGGGCTTTCTCTAGTTGTGTTGAGCTCGGGCTACTCTTCGTTGCAGTGCACGGGCTTCTCATTGCAGTGGCTTCTCTTGTTGCAGAGCACGGGCTCTAGGTATGAGGCCTTCGGTAGTTGTGGCTCGCAGGCTCTACAGCGCCGGCTCAGTAGTGTGGTGCACAGGCTTAGTTGCTCCACGGCATGTGGGATCTTCCCGGACCAGGGATCAAACCTGTGTCCCCTGCATAGGCAGGCAGATTCTTAACCACTGAGCCACCAGGGAAGTCCCTTTTCATTCTCTTAATACTGTTTTTTTTTGATGTGTGTTTTGTTTTAATTTTTATTTTATATTATAGTTGATTTACAGTGTTGTGTTAGAATACTATTTTATATTGTTCTTCTCCATTAAAAAACAAAACTGGCCCTGAGGGCACTAATTGATTATACAGCACATTAGTAGGTCACAACCTGTGGTTTGAAAATCAGTTCTGCTTCCATAATGTTCACATGGACAATGTCAGTAAAGCAACCATCATTCTGAGCAGTGATTCTCAACATTGATGAACAAGGGTGTCAGAGTTGATACTGCCCTGTTCCTATTTTAGAGGATTCTTTAAGTTATAATGAATAGATTATATTTGGTCAGCTGCATCACCTCCACACATGGTATGGAGTAATAGCATATCTAGACATTACAAGAAGCTTCGTGAGTTTTGTATTTCTACAAGGTTTTAGACAGGTTTCCTCAAAATGCATATGCTTTTAAATACTGGAGGGATTAAGTAAGTAAGGTGAAGGGAAGCTGAGATGTATATTTTGTATTCCCAGGAATAGCGTGTGACCAGATTTCACCAATTCAAGCTGGTGAGAGGAAATTTTTATATGATGGAATATATACTTTTAAAATATTAAATTATTAAAGCAAAGGGACTTCCCTGGTGGTGCAGTGGTTAAGAATCCGCCTGCCAGGGCTTCCCTGGTGGCGCAGTGGCTGAGAGTCCGCCTGCCGATTCAGGGGACACGGGTTCGTGCCTTGGTCCGGGAAGATCCCACATGCCACGGAGCGGCTGGGCCCGTGAGCCATGGCTGCTGAGCCTGCGCGACCGGAGCCTGTGCTCCGCAACGGGAGAGGCCACAACAGTGAGAGGCCCAGGTATCGCAAAAAAAAAAAAAGGCAAAAAACAGTGACTTGAACTAATTGATATGGTTATTGAGGATCTAATTTAATGGTCATTTAACTGTATTAGTCTCTTATGAGTAGATGCTACTTAAATATTTAAATGTATCTGTCCTCTCAAGAGTCTTAAATATTTACTTCTTGCTTATTTAGAAAAAAATTCTTCATTGATCTTGAAAGGCTAGTTCTAGTTCTTTGCCAAAATAACACGAATTCCAATTATGAAAATTGAGTGTAATATCTTACCAAACTCTTTGTTCATTTTCTTTGGAGTTAATTCGTTTCCCCAAAATTTGCAGGAGTAAGGATGGGACTCCCCCCCACCCCCCCGACACCCTGCAGTGCCACCTTGTGGAAGGAGGGAAAACTTTAACAAGGGATTTCTGTGATGTCTAGTTTTGAGTAAAATCTGCCAAATATCATATGCGTGTGTATAGGCTTCTGACTTTTACGCTAACATTTAAAAATTTTTTTTAATTCATTTTTTGGCTGCCTTGGGTCTCATTGCTGCATGCAGGCCTTCTCTAGTTGCGGCGAGCGGGAGCTACTCTTCGTTGCGGTGCGTGGGCTTCTCATTGCGGTGGCTTCTCTTGTTGTGGAGCACGGTCTCTAGGCACGCGGGCTTCAGTAGTTGTGACACGCAGGCTCAGTAGCTGTGGCTCGCAGGCTCTAGAGCGCAGGCTCAGTAGTTATGGTGCACGGGCTTAGTTGCCCCGCACCATATGGGATCTTCCCAGACCAGGGCTCGAACCTGTGTCCCCTGCATTGGCAGGCGGATTCTTAACCACTGCGCCACCAGGGAAGTCCCCAACACTAACATTTTTAAAAGATTTTTATCTTTCTCCTCTCTGATGTGGAGTAACTCAGTGATAAGGGGGGTAAAATATTGTTTGTTTGTTTGTTTTCCTATGGAGACCTTGAAGATAAGAAGGCAGACACCTACCCTTTGTGACTCAACCTATTTTAAAAAGAAATTTTTTATATACTTGGGGGAGTTTACTGAGTGCCTACTATGTACCAGGCTTTACTCCAGGCACTAGTGATAGGGCAGTGAACTAACTAAAATCCCTGCTCTCAGGGAGCTTATGTTCTAGTGGGAGGAGACAGAGGATAAACAAGTAAATAAATATACAACATAGATCAGGTGGTGATGAAAACGAAGAAGAAAAAAAGCAGAGTGAGATAGAGGAGTGCTGTTTTAGATAGGTTGGTTAGGTGAGCAAATGTTTTAAAGGCTCTCCTATGTAGATGACTTACATTAGTGGTAGATTCCCAGTGATTTTCTTTATGTAGCTCAAATGTTCTTGAGAGTGAGGAGAAGTTGACCTCTTAATCTGATATGGTTATGCAGTTAGCTGCCTGCTAGGCTGCTTCCATCTTTTATTTACTGAGCACACATATTTTACTCAGGCACTGAGTTAGAGAACACAGGTCCTGCCCTCAGTGGCCTTATGGCCATTCTAGGTTTTTTTAAAACAACTTTAAATAAAAATATGTGCAGCTTGAGACCCACTTAGATGATTTCAAGAGCAGGTGATGGGTCACAGCTCACTCCTGTGAGTCACAAACACTGTTCCAGTAGAGGATGTAATCATGAAAACCATTGATAATTTAGTGTAAGAATGTTATGCCAGAAATAGCCACAGTCTGTTATAGGAGAGCAAAAGAGGAGGCCCTGACTCACATTGGGTCAGGATGGGTGGACAGTTGCGTCAGGAGATACTTCCAAGAGGAGGTGGACGTTTGCGGATGATGGAGAAGGACAGACAGGCGGGCAGGGTCTGATAACGTGACTTGTCTGGGCAGAGGGAACAGTTTGAAGAAAGGCATATAAGGCATTTTATCATCACGTGCCATTCTGGTTACAGCACATAGTATAAATCTTTGTGTGTTTTTCTAACTGTAGTTAACCAAATCTTTTATTTTCAACATATTAATCTTTTAGGAAGAATAAAACATTAACTTCTTTACTTTGTTTTCTTTGTCTTCTTAATCCTTAACCCTATTGGGTTTCATCTCCATACATACTATTAAGAAAGAAAAAAAATAACACTACCCATTAGATTGTGACATGCTATCAGTTGTAAGATATATTGTGATTTCAAAGATATTAAAAAAAGTGCATCTAGGATTAATACTTATGATATTTATGTTGGAGATTCTTCAGTTTCTTTTAATTTAAGAAATACTTGCTAGAATAATGGTAGCAGTCCCATGCCTTTTCAGCTCCAATTTTAGGGGTTGCTCTAGGGAAGTATGTACCATCCAGGTCAATGCCAGCTTAATTTATCTCGAGAGCTTTTAAATCTGTGATGATTATAATGATATTAGCTTTGATTGAGTAGTAGAGATTAGGGGAAATGGATTTTGCTAAGATTAGGAAAGATAGGGTTTACTAAAGACTATAAAATAGAATTAAAAACTGAAGTAATGTGTAGTGACTTTCGGATAAATTATGTGCGAGTTCTTAGCTTTCAAAAAATAAATATTCAAACTCACAACTCTGCCATTCTGCCCCTCCTCCCCTTCCCCCATCATGTTGAACTTATTCACTAGCTGAAAAGTCTTGGTAATTCAAAAGTGTCCCTGAAGAGTGTCACGCCATGGTTCATTCTGACAGCAGGTTCCTAAAGAATTCTGCTTTCCGAGCAGAGAAGCACAAGCCATGCCTTTACGGGTGCCACTGTGTGCCCATGGTGGGTGATGAGCATGCGAGACTGGTTCTGGCCAGAGGCCCGGCTTCCAGAAGCAGATGGTTGTGTAAACCTTCACTAGCTCACAGTATGGAGAACAAATCATGGATCCTGTAGTAGACACAAGCGGTACAGGATGAGGAATGAAAAGGCTGAAACACCGCAGAAAACAGGACCCACTCCTGGTTATTAGTGAAATGTAGTTACAGCACTTAAAGAGAAGATAATTTTTAAAAATATTCTCACTGATTTGAAATTTTGATTTATAAACTGTGGTTTGGGAAAATATATTATTAGATCTTAAAAAGCATAGGCTATGAGGGGACTTCCCGGGTGGTCCAGTGGCTAAGACTCTGCACTCCCAATGCAGGGGGCCCGGATTTGATCCCTGGTCAGGGAACTAGATTCCACATGCCACAATGCAGATCCCGCGTGCTGTAACTAAGACCCGGCGCAGCCAAACAAACAAATAAATAAATAACTAAATTTAAAGCATAGGCTGTGAAATCACATGGGACAATATTTACCATTAGAAGAATAAAATAAATATGAGTAAACAAGAATAAAAATATATTCCAAGGGCTTACCTGGTGGTGCAGTGGTTGAGTATCCGCCTGCCAGTGCAGGGGACATGGGTTCAAGCCCTGGTCCGGAAAGATCCCGCATGCCACAGAGCAGGTAAGCCCGTGGGCCACAACTACTGAGCCTGCGCTCTAGAGCCCACGAGCCACAACAACTGAAGCCCGCGTGTCTAGAGCCCGTGCTCCACAACAAGAGAAGCCACCGCAATGAGAAGCCCGCACACCGCAACAGTAGCCCCTGCTCGCTGCAACTAGAGAAAGCCTGTGCACAGCAACAAAGACCCAATGCAGCCAAAAATAAATAAGTAAATAAATTTATTTAAAAAAAATTCCACTTGTTCTGATGAAACTGGTATAGCATTAAGGCCCTTCAGTTCTGGACTTGTTTGCACTGGATCCAGGAATTACCAATTTTATTCCAAATTCTATAGATTCCAGGCCATTTATGTTAGTATTTAAAAGACCCCAACTTTTTGTTTTTTTTTTTTTTTTTTGCGGTACGCGGGCTTCTCACTGCCGTGGCCTCTCCCGTTGCGGAGTACAGGCTCCGGACGCGCAGGCTCAGCGGCCATGGCTCACGGGCCCAGCCGCTCCGCGGCATGTGGGATCCTCCCGGACCGGGGCACGAACCCATGTCCCCTGCATCGGCAGGCGGACTCTCAACCACTGCGCCCCAAGGAAGCCCAAAAGACCCCAACTTTTAAAGATAAATTCCTCTGTGGGTTAGTGAGCAGAAATAACTGTTTTATTTCTTATAAAAGAGAAATGTGTTTATAACATCCTAGAAGAACTGAAGGAAAAGTGCTTGTTCAACAGACTGGGTGTATCTTACTTAGATCATGAGTAGTGTTTCCTCAGTTCTGTGGTATGGTGGAGGTTTTATATTTTGTCTGCCATTCGTGGAGTCGACCAGATTTCACAGTGCCTCCCATACGTCAGATACTGATGAGGCAACGGGAACAAAAGATTCAAAAGTGAATTGCTTGGAGGCACGTAGAGCCTAGGGTGATGTAATGAAGATGTGTGTGAAGAGCTACTGGATCACAAAGGAAGGAACATGTAGCCTCCTTGGTGAGAGGAGGTGGTGAAGGGAGGTTTTGCAGAGGTGTAGCGTATGAGCTGAGTTTCAGAGGGTGAATAGGAGTTTACAGGCGAACAGTAAGGGCACTGGGGCAGGGGGACAGCGGCCTGGGAGAGCTTGGACTTGAGGGAGCAAGGTTCATTGTGGGAAGGCACTAGGGCTGGAAGGCTAGGAAGGTTGTGAGGAATCTTTTACCCGTGATAGGAGTTTGCAGTTTATCCTGTAGTCTAGGCTTTCTCGGAGGGCATTCTGTGGAAATCCAAGCCCCATAAGAGTCTCTGGGGGAGAAAAGTTAGAGATTCACATGAACATTACAATGTTAGACTCTTGAGTGCTCAGTAAAGAAACCAGTTTCCTGTTTATAAACTCGAATAAATGTTTTGGGAAGGATTGCTATTAGGCAGCGCAGGGCTCCTGAATATTTTAAGCAAGGGAATGACTTCAGCTGATTTACATTTAGGAAATTAACTGGCAACAGTGAAGGGGGGTAGGTTGGAGTAAGGGGAGATTGGTGGCAAGAGAACAGTTCATAACTATTACTAGTTTTGGTAATAAAATCTGGCTGTCAGTATAGAGATGTTTAATCTCAAAATTTAGGAATTTAGGGCACTTCTAAGAAAAAAATATTTTAACAATGAACTAAAATACTTAGTTGACAGCCGAGATTTTGAGAGGAGAATTTTGGGACAAATGCAGATTTTGTTTCTGACTTTGATCAAAGATTAAACAGGGCTTCCCTGGTGGCGCAGTGGCTGAGAGTCCGCCTGCCGATTCAGGGGACACGGGTTCGTGCCCCGGTCCGGGAAGATCCCACATGCCACGGAGCGGTTAGGCCCATGAGCCATGGCTGCTGAGCCTGTGCATCCGGAGCCTGTGCTCCACAATGAGAGAGGCTACAACAGTGAGAGGCCCGTGTACCGCAAAAAAAAAAAAAAAAAAAAAAAAAAAAAAGATTAAAGAAAATCTTTGGTTTAAATTTTACTTTAGGAGTAATGTTTTTTAAAAATCCCTTGTGATACAATCTCTTGAGTTCTTAGATCAAAGTGGTAGGGTTTTTAAAAGTTTTTTTAAAATAATGCTGGACAATTTTTATTTTTTAATTTTTCAAATACATTATAATATACCTTCATTTAAGGACCATTTTCATTTCTTTTACTGTGATATATTATTTCTTCAGTCAATTTTTTAAAATAAATTGGATTTTTGGTCTTTCTGGTACCAGTTTTTAGGAGCCTTTTATATATTGAGAAGATTGGCTTTTTATATGTGATATTAGTTACAAATATTTTTCCCCAGTTAGTCTTTTTTGCTTTGTAAAAGATCCCTGTGTTTTATTACCTGAATATATCTTTTTCTGTGGTGTCTGGTTTTTGAGTCATAGGTAGAAAGGGCTCTGTACTCCAAGGTTATAAAAAGGAATTTATCCAGTTTTAGTCTGGAATCTTTACAATTTTGTGATTTATATTTAAATATTTGATCTATTAGGAACTTATGCTTGTGTATGATATGCAATATGAATCATTTTTTTCCAGATGGGTATTTTAATTGCTCAGGCATCATTCATTATATATAGTCTTTTCCTTCCTCAGTTTTGAGATACCTGCTTCATCATTTACCATTTTCTGTTTCTGGACTTTATAATTTGTCCCGTTGATCTATTTATGTGCTGTTGCCATACTGTTTTGAGGCTTTATAATATCTAGTAGTGCTAGTTTCCTTCTAATACTCCTCTTTTGGCATTTTCCTGACTTGTCTTATATTTCAATTTTTCTACATGAACTTTAGGATCAGCTTAACCTGCCCCGTAAGCATTCTGGCAGGGCGGAGTGGCAGTGGGGGACTGGGGTGGTGGGGGGATCACTTTTAATTTACAGATTAATCTCTTTATTGATGGATGACTCTAAGTTGTAGCTTTAATTTAATCTTTCTCTTACAGATGATATTAACCGTGTTCTTGAGCAACAATGAACAGATTTTAACAGAAGTTCCCATAACACCAGAAACAACATGTCGGGATGTTGTAGAATTTTGCAAGGAACCTGGAGAAGGCAGTTGCCATTTAGCTGAAGTGTGGAGAGGAAATGGTATGTATTAGGCTCTATAAAGATGACTAAGTACATGAAATCCAGTGTTTATTGAATACAGAATGTTGTTTCCGGTTCTTTGTTATCTGAGGTAATAAGGAATTGAGTAAAGTAAAAACTATTTTATCGCATGAGGATAGGATGTTATAAATGCTGTTTGCAAAGAAGTGTGTTCTGTGATTTGACCCTCACCGTAGCCATGTGGAAGAAGCTGGGAAAGCAGATCCGGTTCTTGTGTGAAGGCTTTCTGACATCACTACTGACCAAACGAGAGTTCTCTGTCCACTGAGACCTTACAGTGTTTTGTTTGTTGCATGTCAGGTTGTTCATCTGCTTTTCTTCTCCCTACGATAACTTCACGAAGACAAAAACACTATCGTGTTCCCCTGTGTACAAAGCCTTTTAAATAGTAAGTGCTTCATAAATATTTGTTTATTAAGTTGAGAAGAGTTAATACTGGCTCTTACATTTAAGGATTTGTCAGCTAGCTGGGCAGAGATGATCAGTGTAGGTAATATAATTACCGAATACAGAAAATTCTGCAAAATAATGTGGATTCTCGTGGAGATGTGGAGTTGAACTGGGATAGGATACACCAGGCGAGGGGAGCAGTGTGAGGGAAGGACAAGAGAAGAGCATGGGGAAGGCGTGCTCCTCAGACAGCACTGAGAGGAGGGGCCCAGGAGGGTGGGAACTAGACTGGCAAGGCCACCTGCTCTGGCAGCGTGTGGAAGGAGGTAGCTGTGTGCATGGATGGGTCTGAGTCAGGAAGCAAGAGAGTGGTCAGTTGGAACATGCTGTGTATGAGGTGGGTGTCCAGATGGATGTGTTTAAAGGACACTTAGGGATAATCAGTGAATTCTTACACTTTTTAAAAATAATTTTTTAATTGAGGTATAATTGACATACAACATTTTATTAGTTTGAAATGTACTATATAATTATTTGATATTTGTGTATATTGTGAAATGATCACCACAGTAAGTCTAGTTAGCATCCATTTCTGCACACAGTTACAGAATATTTTTTCTTGTGATGAGAACTTTTAAGGTCTACTCTTTTAGCAACTTCAAATATGCAGTATGTTTTTTTTTTAAATTCATTTTTGGTGGCATTGGGTCTACGTTGCTGTGCACAGGCTTTCTCTAGTTGCAGCGAGTGGGGGCTACTTTTCATTGTGGTGCGTGGGCTTCTCATTGCGGTGGCTTCTCTTGTTGCAGAACATGGGCTGTAGGTGCGTGGGCTTCAGTAGTTGTGGCACACGGGCTCATTAGTTGTGGCTCACAGGTTCTAGAGCACAGGCTCAGTAGTTGTTGCTCCGCAGCATGTAGGATCTTCCCGGACCAGGAATCGAACCCATGTCCCCTGCATTGGCAGGCAGATTCTTAACCACTGCGCCACCAGGGAAGTCCCTGCAGTATGTATTGTTAACTCTGGTCACCGTGATGTACATTACATCCCCAGTAAGAGTTCTTTATATATTGTAGATACAAGTCCCTTATTAGGTGTATGATTTGTAAATATTTTCTTCCAAAGTCTTGTGCTTTTAATGTTATCCTTCAGATTCAGAGTAAAAACTTTAAGGACACATTGAGAGAAACTTGACTTTGATAAATGGTGGACTATTTACTAAAGTAGAAGTAAGAGGCCAGGTCCTCAGTTATCAGTCTGATATCAGCTACAGGAAAAGGGGTGTTAAGTAATTGCAGTTTTTAGAGGACTAATGTTAGAGGCTGGTCATTCCATCATTGTTTGCTCTCCTCTAGCCTCTTAGCACTCTTGCTTTTTGTGGCTTGCTGTCACTTCTTATTCCTTATCTGCCCCTTATATTAGTCTGGGAGAGCCCCAGTGGTCCCTGGCCGCTTGAGTCACTCATTTGTTGCAGTCCTTGGCTCCAGGGCCATCTGAAATCATAACCTGTGGTCTAGCCTCATCAGGAATGAGGCCTACCTCCTCGGAGCACAGAGGGTCACAGCCACTGCTCCCACTGTCTAGAGCAGTCCCTAGCACCCACGCACCTTTGCCTCTAATCCCTTCCTTGAATCTCAGAGTGTGTTAAGGGTCCCTCCCCTTTGCTCCAGTACTGTCATTGTATTTATCAAAACATAATATGGTAGCTTTCATCTCTCTCTGTCTTATTGGACTAAAATTCCTGAAGGCAGGAACTTGTTTGTTCACCATCATACCGCCAGTGCCCAGCCTGTTTCTCATAATAGGCCCTGAGTAAACACTTAAATCATTGAGTAAATTGGAGCAGCAAAGCGAGGTCTTGAAGAGATGGTGGTGGATGAGATTCAAAGGAAGGGGAAAAAGCACAGCCTTTCTCAGTCTTTTTTACCCCAGAGGAACCCTTAAGGTAATATTCAGATTTTGGAGAACGCTTTGCATAAAAATGATTGCATCCATAACACATGGTATACTCATGTCATCAGTATTCAGAAATATGATACTCCAATGTAATTGTCAGTGCTTTTGAGAAGAGAATATTTCTCTGTGGATCTGTGTATTACTTTGCTCAGGCCGCCATAACAAAGTAACACAAACTGGGTGGCTTAAATAAGAGAAATTTATCTTTTCACAATTCTGGAGGCTAGAGGTCTGAGATCAAGGTGTCAGCAAGGTTGGTTTCTCCTGAGGCCTCTCTCCTTGGCTTGTAGACAGCAGTCTTCTCCCTGTGTCCTTACATGGCCTTCCGTCTGTATCTGTGTCCTAATCTCTTCTTAAAGGGACACCAGTCATTTAGATTAGGGTGCACCCTAATGACCTCATTTTAACTTATTACCTCTTTAAAGATCCTGTCTTCAAATAAGGTCACATTCTGAGGTACTAGGGGTTAGGACTTCAGCATATGAATTTGTGTGTGAAGGGACACAACCCAGCCTGTAACAATCTGTTAACTTGGCCAGCTTATTATCCTGATCTTTTTGTGGTTCCCTTCCTCGAGTATGTCAGCTCTAATGCAAATCAGGAGTGTAGGTAGGACCTTCAGTTTTTCTTTTTGTGAAATTTCCTACTTGATTTTTTTTTTGCCTTATCCAAGAATGGCTGAAAGTCTTATCATAGATTTCTCCATTACATAAGATGCTAATGAGGTATAGTATGCTATTAATTCTACATGATACATGTGGGGTAGTTTTGTTTTCGCTTTAAAACAGAAATACGTTTTAGTTAACCCTTCTTATTTAAAAAAGGTAGTGAAGCTTAGCTTGCTTTTCTTGAAGTTAGTCTTTAAAATTTTTTTATTTATAAAGGGAAACATTTTTTTCAATAACTGGCTTTAAGGCAAAATTGGAGTTTTAACTTTATAAAGTTATGCTCAGACTTGGTAGATTTAAGTGGAGATTGTAAACTGATTTTAATTAATGTGAAAAAAATTTGTAAGCCAAAGCAATATGAATAAAAATATGGCCTAAGACAATTTTATGTAAAACCAAGGGACACGATTAGGCTTAAACATGGACCTCACAGCTATAAAACTACAATATACAAGTTCCTAAAAATCTTTTTTATAGGCCTATATCCATAAAAAGTGTTACTTTCAAAACTAAAAATATGGAATGATATTACTTCATTAGTGTTCAGTTTGTGCTTGCTTTTCGTTGTACAAATACTCAGTTCAGAGTTGAACTAAGCACACACAGACTTCATTTTCAACTGAGATGAGATGATTTATGTCCTTGCCCTTGATGTTGGCTGAATAGGCAAAGCTTGCCTGCACATGTAGGAAGATGAAACGGCAGCAGCACAATGTGCGCTGCATTTCTATGAATGGTGGGGTTTTCTTCCTTACGGAAGTCTGGCACTTATCTAGGACTGAACAGTAAATCACACCTTGAATGTATGACAAGGCTGCAGCTTGCACAGCTCTTTCTCTTGACTCAGTGTCGGGTTCTCAGGCTGAGCAGGAGGAGCCTCTCGCCCAGACATACTCCTGTGTTGAAAGGAGCCAAAATATGGTTCGGTTTTGTCCTGCTCCTCTCCCACGCCAGGCCGTTTGCTGTGAGCCTTGGAACTTGCCGATATCCTTTCTCTCTTTCAAGCACAAGCAGCAGTGGGAACATTTCAAGATTTGCTTTTAATTGAGATAAAATTCACATAGCATAAAAATCCCCATTTTAGTGTACAACTTCGTGGTTTTTAGGACATTCTCAGTGTTGTGCAACTATCTCCAAACTCTGTACCTCCCCATTCCTTCCTCCCCCAGGCAACCACTGTATTACTTTCTGGCTCTGTGTTTGACTATTTTAGGCATCTCATATAAATTGTATCATACAATATGTGACTTTTTAAAAAAATTATTTATTTATTTTTAATGTGTGACTTTTTGATCTAGCTTTTTTCTCTTAGCATGTTTTCAGGATTCATCCATGTTGTAGCATGTATCAATACTTAATTTCTTTTTTTGGCTGCAAATATCCATTGTATGATACACAACAGTTTATTTATCCTTTCATCAGTTAATGGACACTTGGGTTGTTTCCACTTTTTGGCTACTATGAATATTGCTGCTGTGAACATTCACGTACAAGTGTTTGTGTGGGCTAGCTGTATTGCCAGCAAGTGCGTTGTCAAGCCTTTATACCTCTGATTGCCACCTGTAACATTTTAATGAATAACAAGATTCAGCCAATTTGTTAATGTGTTTCTTTGAAAGAGTGGGAGGCATACTGCTTCATGATAAATATACTAAAGGACATTTTTTTCACTGTTCCCCATTTAATGTTGCAAAATTGCTTTTATGTTTACTTCTTTGTTTATATGTTACCTAAATTATTTCCCCTTCATGGTCTTGCTTTCACTTCATTAAAGTTAAAATTCAGTGCTTGTAATATCCTTGAATTCTAATATATGTGTACATTTATTTTAAATTATTTTTATTCATTTTTTACTTTTGGTACGAGTCATTTTGTTTCTGAGAAAAGTAAGATTTTTTGTTTGTTTGTTTTTTTCCTAGAGCGTCCCATACCCTTTGATTATATGATGTATGAACATCTTCAGAAGTGGGGGCCACGAAGGGAAGAAGTGAAATTTTTTCTTCGACATGAAGATTCCCCAACCGAGAGCAGTGAACAAGGTAGATAAGTGCTTTTTTCCCCCATTTGCTAATTTTTGCCATAAAAGTTAATTTAAACATTAAATTAATTAAAATTAATTTAAGAATTAACAGGAGTAAATATTAAATTATTCACATGACTTTCCCCCCTTCACTTACAAGTGGTGAGAGGGAGAGTTGGTATCTCACAGGTTTTTTGACCTCTGTTATTGCAGTTTATGATTATTTCACACTTTCAGCCTCCTCCTCAGGATCCTAAGTTAGTCACGTAATGCACTGAAACACGTAAGGGGACCTGCTGTTGAAAGGGATTGCTTTTGATAAATATCACATGGATGAAATCTCTAGATTTTAAGAATAAATGAAACCATGAAAGGATCATAAAAATTCTGGGAAATATATATATATATATTTATATAGTATCTATATATGTGTATATATACACATATATGTATATGGAGAGAGAAAGAAAAACAGAAAAATAAGAACAAGACCTAAGTGGGGAGTTCTCTGGTGGCCTAGTGGTTAGGATTCCAGGCTTTCACTGCCACAGCCTGGGTTCAGTCCCTGGTTGGGGAACTGAGATCCTGCAAGCTGCACGGTGTGGCCAAAAAAAAAAAAAAAAAGGAACAAGGCCTAAGTGTAACTAACTCTAAACCATAATAGAAAAGACAAACCGAATTATTAAAATAAAAAACCAAAAAAAACCCTCTTTGCATGGCAGTAACCACATTAAAGCAAGGTCAAAAGACAAATTATAAACTGGGAAACAGCATGTATAGCTCATATTGCAAAGGGCTAATTTCCTTTACGTAAAATGATAAGAAGAAAAACAGTAAAAAAAAAAAAAACAGACAAAATATACAAACCCGATGTTCACAGAAAAGGAAATATTCATGACCCAGAAATATATGCAAAGAAGTTCAGCCTTACTCCTAATAAAAGAAATGTAGGAAAAACACTGAGATACTGTAGTTCACCTGTCACGTGGCCAAGATTAGAACATTTAATAACACAGTGTTGGCAAGAATGCTGAAAAACAGGCAGTCTTCCACATTGTTGGCAGCTTCTGTAGAGGGCAGTTTGGTGGTATCTGTTAAGCTTACAAAAGCATGAAACCTTTCACCCAGCAATCTCACTTTTGAGAATTTATCCTGAAGCTGTGTCTGCACACATACAAAATGACATATACATAGTGTAAGTCATGGGCACTGCTGGTAGGAGCAGCCTTCAATGCCTCCAGGGGCGTCGGCTGAAGAAACCGGAGTACATCTGCTCTGTGCCCTGTCCCAAACCACTTCCTGCACTTGTCACTTGAATAAGCACAGTGTACACACATGCTGCCTCCTGTGTAACAGAGATGAAAGAGTAATCACGTATTCTGTGTTGGCTTGTGTGTATGAAATACCTTTGGAACGATAAGTAAGAAACTGGCAACATGGCTAGCCTGGGGGGAAGGCTGCTGGGTAGGGGAAGGAGGGAGGGAAAATTGGTCATTTATATCTTTTGGTTCCTTTTGAATTTTTTAAAAAAATTTATTTTATTTATTTTTGGCTGTGTGGGTCTTCGTTGTGGCCCGCGGGCTTCTCATTGAGGTGGCTTCTCTTGTTGCACAGCATGGGCTCTAGGCACGCGGACTTCAGTAGTTGTGGTGTGCAGGCTCAATAGTTGTGGCTCGTGGGCTGTAGAGCGCAGGCTTAGTAGTCGTGGTGCACGGGCCTAGTTGCTCTGCGGCATGTGGGACCTTCCTGGACCAGGGCTCGAACCCATGTCCCCTGCATTGGCAGGCAGATTCTCAACCACTGCACCACCAGAGAAGCCTGTTTCCTTTTGAATTTTGAATGATAGGAATATACTACTTTTTAAAAAAAATTTTATTGGAGTATAGTACATTTACAATGTTGTGTTAGTTTCAGGTATACAGCAAAATGAATCTATTATACATATACATATATCCACTCTTTTTTAGATTCTTTTCTCAAATAGGCCATTACAGAGTACTGAGTAGAGTTCCCTGTGCTGTACAGTAGATCCTTATTAGTTATCTGTTTTATATATAGCAGTGTGTATATGTCAATACCAATTTCCCATAAACTACTTATTTTTTAATTAAAATTTAAAATAAGGGAATCTTTTTTTTGGAAAGCATATACACTGTACAGTTAAGAAAGAAACCTTTGTTATTTAACGGTGATTATGGATTACTTCTGGTATTTAAAAAAAAACAATGAAAGGACATCCTTTTGTAAAAAGAAGATTCCTTTATTACAAGTTATCCCTCTTTATTTATTTTTTGCTGAGCCACATGGCTTATGGGATCTGAGTTCCCCGACCAGGGATTGAACCCACGTCTTCTGCATTGGAAGCACAGAGTCTTAAGCACTGGACCGCCAGGGTAGTCCCTAGCTGTATTTTTTTTTAATACCTATTTATTTTTTTGGCTACTTCAGGTCTTTGTTGCAGCGCATGGGTTCCTCGTTGTAGTGCGCGGGCTTCTCTCTAGTGGTATGCAGGTTTTTCTGTGTCTGGTTGTGGTGCACGGGCTCCAGGGCGCATGGGCTCTGTAGTTTGTGGCATGCGGGCTCTCTCGTTGAGGTGCGCAAGCTCAGTAGTTGTGGCGCGTGGGCTTAGTTGCCCCATGGTGTGTGGGATCTTAGTTCCTTGACCAGGGATCGAACCTGCGTCCCTTGCATTAGAAGGCGGATTCTTTACCCCTGGACCACCAAGGAAGTCCCTGTATTTTTAATTAAAGGATATTTTGCCCCTAGGATGAGCTACTGTCTGCTTTAAAATCATCTTCCCATAGCTGTAAATATCATGCTGTTTTTCACAATGCATCATTACTTCTGTTTTTTTTGTTTGTTTTTTTTTTTTGCGGTACGCGGGCCTCTCACTGTTGTGGCCTCTCCCACCACAGAGCACAGGCTCCGGATGCGCAGGCTCAGCGGCCATGGCTCATGGGCCCAGCTGCTCCATGGCACGTGGGATCCTCCCGGACCGGGGCACGAACCTGCGTCCCCTGCGTCGGCAGGCGGACCCCCAACCACTGCACCACCAGGGAAGCCCTACTTCTCGTTTTTATTCCACTGGGTGCTGGCCATCTGGAGTCAGGAGACCAAGACTCCAGGCCTAGCTCTTCATCCATTTCTACCTTAGAAAAGGGCCCTGCCTCTCTGGACGGACTCCTCCTGAGGAGGATTAGACTAGCTGGCAGTTAAAGTGCTGTTCTAGTGCTAAGAACTTACTTTAACTCTCTACCTGAGTGCTCCAAATATTTATACCCTATAGTTAAATGAGAAGTTTTATATTTTACTTTAATCATTATAATATATGTACATAACCCTTACTGTCCCAGGATGGTGGAATGGGGGGAAGGTCTTATATTGTTCTCACTCTGTAAAGTCTGGAAGCGTTAGGGATACTTGAGAGAACTGTCTAGAGTTACAAGGAATGGGACAGCACTGACCTTCCAGTTGACCTTCATTGTCACACCGGATGCTGCTCAGTCTCGTTGTGCTGACGTGGCAAGTACACCTGAGACAGTGGAAGAGCTGGATGCTGAGCTGTTTGAGGTTAGGGAGACAATGCGTCCCAGGGGGATGGGGCTCGAGACGAGGGCCTTGAAGAGGGAGTCGGACCTGGAGGGGAGAGTAGAGAGCTGCTGCACTGAAGGCAGGAGACCAGGATGAAGGAGGCTCCGAGGGGAGTGGTGCCAGGGAGTACACCTTTCTCGACCCGGGCTGGTATGGAGGATTGGTCAGGATTGGAAGAACCAAATTCATCACACGACTCTCATCACTTTTCACGACTTTCAGCAAAGTCCCTGCTTCCCTATTTAATACTCCTCAGCTTAGCTTTGATGGCATTTGTAATGGGACCCTGCTCATCTCCTCAACCTCACTGTCTCTTCTTTCTCTCTTCCACCATATTCTTAGTTGCATATTCATTCCCTGTCGTGCCCTAACTCAGAATTCCATCTTCCTCCAGCTGTGATGCTCCACCCTCTTCCCTTTTTCCTCTGCCTGTGCTTCTGCATGTTCTGCCTCTCTCTCAGAGCTCAAGAAGAAAGGTGGCAGGTAGAACAGCTCTCATTGGGTGCTGTGTTCCGTTTTATTTCTGTTCACTGAACTTCTCCTCCAGCTTTTTTTTTTTTTTTTTTTTTTTTTTTTTTTTTTTTGCGGTACCCGGGCCTCTCACTGTTGTGGCCTCTCCCATTGCGGAGCACAGGCTCCGGACGTGCAGGCTCAGCGGCCATGGCTCACAGGCCCAGCCGCTCCGCGGCATGTGGGATCTTCCCGGACTGGGGAACGAACCTGTGTCCCCTGCATCGGCAGGCGGACTCTCAACCACTGCGCCACCAGGGAAGCCCTCCAGCTTATATTCTAAGCAGCCAGAGGTGAAGATCCAAGACTCATGTTTCCTCTCTGCTCCCCACAGAGCTGAGGACAAGCCAGTTGTCAGTGATATATATTGTTTAAAAGGAGTTACATTTGAGTATTTATTGCCTGTAGAACTATAAGATATAACAAGAAGTAAAGGACAACCCTGACTTAAAACAGTAGGAATTCTCTATATGGAAGCTAGAGGAGAGTGTGGAGGACATTTCCTTCAATCACCTTGTATACCTGGGGGAACAGAAGCTTAATGTGTAAAGTAACTCGGTGCAGGTCATGTGCAGAGTGTAAGCTAGAATCCGGGGGCTGGTGTGATGGAGTTTGGAGCGAGGCCTCCTGGGTTCAGCACCGGCCCTGCTGCTTACTCAGTTTGGACCTTGGGCACGTGACTTCCATCCCTGTGGCTCCGTTTCCTTACGTGCGGGTGCATTGGCTTGTGGTGGCAGTTAATGAGGCGTCCTGGCGCAGTGCTCACTAAGTGTCAGCTCTTACTATTACTTTCTGACTCCAGAATGCAAGACCATCAAGTTTCTTCTTTACCATCAAAGATTAAGTGGCACTTGATATAATTCCAATGTTGCGTGTTCTATAGTATTCTAATTTGATGGCTTGCTGTTTGCAAGAGGCAGCAATGATAGAATATTAAATTAACCCGAGTACCTTATTTCTTAAAAGTACTAATAACTAAGAATTTAATTTACCCTGTAAACTGATAGATGCTGTAGTCTAGGATGTGTGTATGCCTAATTTCTGCTAATAGGAAATATAATAGCTGTGATGAAATGGCTATTGTATATTCGACTGTGTTCAGTGGCATACTCTGTCATTCCCATTTGTTTAACCTCATTTTTCATTATCACCTCCCTAAAGGCCCTTTACTGGATATAGTATTCTTACTTGCCCCTGTCTTCCCCCTATCAGATGTACTGTATATCTGTTTATGTACCCAGTAGCTTTGCTTTATACATAAGAAGAGTAAGATTTTTTTTTTAATAAATTTATTTATTTATTTTTGGCTGCGTAGGGTCTTCGTTGCTGTGCACAGGCTTTCTCTAGTTGCGGCGAGCAGGGGCTACTCTTCGTTGCAGTGCACAGGCTTCTCATTGCAGTGGCTTCTCTTGTTGCGGAGCACGGGCTCTAGGCACATGGGCTTCAGTAGTTGTGGCACGCGGGCTCAGTAGTTGGGGCTCGCGGACTCTAGAGCGCAGGCCCAGTAGCTGTGGCGCACGGGCTTAGTTGCTCCGCCGCATGTGGGATCTTCCCGGAGCAGGGCTCAAACCCGTGTCCCCTGCATTGGCAGCTGGATTTGTAACCACTGTGCCACCAGGGAAGTCCAAGCTTTAATTTTTAATAACAATTAATTGTGGTAAAACAACAGAGAAGAAACTCTGAAGTCTGGCTGTGAGCAAAGAGGCACCACTGGAAGGTGTGCTTCTTCTTGGACCCTCCCCTGCGGTCAGGGGTGCTGCAGCTCCCACCCAGCCTCCAGTCTGGGGCACAGAGTCACTCTCTGCACGGGGTGCAGCTGGTCGGAGGCTCAGAGCTGACCGGGAGGTAGCCTGTTCCAGCCAGCATTTCATCCAGGACCCAAGAGGGCTCCAGGAACCGGAAGGCGAAGGCCCAGGTCTGAGGACCGTGTCCTCAGGTCACAGAGCAGAGGAGGCCCAGGCAGTGCCAGGAGTCAAGGTGAGGTTGGCAGGGGACAGGCCGCCCAGGAGGGGTGCCCCTGTGAGGCCCGAGAGCACCCCTCAGAAGAAGACCTGCCCATGGTCCCCATCTGTCACCCCTGCCCACACTCCTGTCGGCGGCCCGATCCCAGTCATCAGGCCCCTGGTCCAGATGAGTGAGCTCTGCAAGCCTGAGGCAGACCTTCAGGCCCCAGTCCAGGCCCAGGGCCCAGTGGAGGTGCAGCTGTTCGGGACTGAGGGGGAGGAGGCTGCATCCCCCTCCTCCTCCTCCTCCCTAGTCCGTGCCCGCCCCCCAACCCAGGCCGAGTCCTTGTCCCAGGAGGCACTTGGTGTGCTGATGGCTGACCTGGTGGGGTTCCTGCTCCTCAAGTATCGCGCCAAGGAGCTGACCTCCGAGGCGGAGTTGCTGAGTATGATCCTCCGGGACCATTGGGACCACTTCCCCGTGGTCTTCAGCCATGCCTGCGAGTGCATGCAGCTGTCTGTGGCATGGACGTGAAGGAGGTGGACCCCAGCAAGCACACCTATGTCCTGGTCCCCACCCTGGGCCTCACCTGGGATGCCATGTTGATCGATGCGCAGAGCATGTCCAAGGTTGGCCTCCTGGTGATGCTTCTGGCCGTGATCCTCCTGCAGGGTGAATGTGCCTCTGAGGAGGAGGTCTGGGAAGCACTGAGCGTCATGGGGGTGTATGCAGGAAGCAGCACTGCATCTATGGGGAGCCCAGGGAGCTGCTCACCAAAGTGTGGGTGCAGGAGGGCTACCTGGAGTACCAGCAGGTGCCCCACAGCAACCCGGCCCACTACGAGTTCCTGTGGGGTCCCCGGGGCCAACATGGAGACCAGCAAGTGGCAGGTCCTGGAGTATCTGCTCAGGGTCCATCGATGGGATCCCAGGTCCTTCCCATCCCTGTCTGCAGAGGCTGTGAGCATTGAGGAAGAGGGGCCCTGAGCCAGAGCAGCAGCCAGGCTCCTTCCAGGCCCACGTCCAGCAGCTTTTCTTGCAGGGCAAGAAGGGAGGCTGATCCTCCACTGTGAGTTTGAAGAGGGAGCAGCCAGCCTTCTAAGTAGTGAGGGTCTGGGAGAGTTAGGGGAACACGGTGTATAGCATCTTTGGGTTCCTGTTGTGTATGATGACATGGAATATCATCTCTATTTTCTTTAGGAATTCTTCAAATATTGTTCCTTTTAAAAGAAGGCTTAATAAGCTTTGGTATCTAAGTTTGTGAATGGCATTGATCACACACGTATTTGTGCTAATTCAGTTCAACGACAAGAGTTTCGCTATTTTGTAAAACAGATTGTAAGATTCCCATATTATTTTGTGATCCTGAACAAGATAACATGGCATTGGAATATGAATCTCTTGGAAATGAGAAAGAACTTTAGAATAAAATTGATGAGGTCAAGAAAAAGAGAAATAAAAGTAAAAGTTAATTCTAAAAAATATATACACACACACACACACACACACACACATAAACGTAAAATTTACCATCTTGACCATTTTCTAAGTGTTAGAAACTTTTTGATATAAAGCAATTTCAAAATTCTGAAATAGAATATTAGAAAAAATTTTCATTTAAACAACTTTATGTATACAGGTTGATTATAAGACATTTTTTCAACTGTACTAATTTTTGAGTTGTCCAGCCTGGTATTTTATGCTTGTGTTCAATAAATATTTGAATAAGTGAAGAAATGATAAAATATCGCTTTTCTAGTATGTCTTTTAGTAAGTTTGGCCTTCATTTCTCTAGGTGGCCATCAGACCCAAGAGCAAAGAACTCAGAGAAATGTAATAAATGTACCTGGAGAAAAACGCACTGAAAATGGGGTAAGTAATAGTGAATTAAATTGAAAAATTTTAATTGCTTTTTATAGGTACTAATGAATTGGGGTTATAATTTATTTTTAAAGAATTAATTTTGGGGTAGTGCTAACCGAAAACAATAAAACAGCCAATTATTTTACCAGCAAAACAAGTTTATTTGGGAACAGTGAAGAATTGCAATTCAGGACCCGCAGCTCTGGACAACCACATCCCAGTCCTCTAAAGCAAAAGGAAACTCTTTTTTAGAGGAGAAGGGGAAGTTGGGAGGGGCCGCTGTCAACAAAAAGTCTGTTGGAGGAACCTGGGAGTTTGAAGTATGGTGGCTTTACATTGGCTGAATTGTTGTCAGGCAAAGAGGAGATTGTTCTTCCTGCTGCTGGTGGCAGTAGAATGGTGTTACTTCCTCTGGGGATGCACAGTACATCTCTTCCTGTTGGGATCTGCACCAGTGTCTAGTGGTATGTGTGTGAGCGCTCCCCATTGTGGCTTCCCAACTCCATTTTCCTGAGGTTGCCCTTTATTTTCACAGAAGTTGTCATTTCTGTTGAATATTTCAAACATTTTTATGAAGTTATAAAGTGGCAGTCACTTGAGTGGTAATGGTTTTATCAGCCCATACCATGGCCCATGCACTGGATGGTCTCAAGCAGAGCAGTGCTCTCCATGCCCGTTACATGTTGCCGCCCACAGCATGTCCTGGAGCAGCAGCTGCATGTGTGCCTCTGTGCTCGTGACAATGGCCTGTCTCCAGGAAGCAAATGGTCTAGCCTCTAGACTAAGAGATGGACAGGCAGACTTGCTTTGTATCTTCAGTGTTGATGTCTTGATCCTTCTGTCAGGTCTTAAAAGACAAAGTGGCTGGTGGGTTGAAGTCTTCATAGGTGCCTCCAGGAAAGAGAACTTCCTTTATCATATGGTGTAGAGTTGGAGCATAGGCCTAACATTGATATAGGTGAGGAATTTTGTCTAAGTAGAAGCGTTCTTCTTTTTTCAATATTTATTTATTTTATCTGGTTGCATTGGGTCTTCGTTGCAGCAGGTGGGCTCCTTTGTGACTTGCAGGCTCCTTTGTTGTGGCACATGGGCTCCTTAGCTGTGGCATGCGTGTGGAATCTAGTTTCCTGACCAGGGATTGAACCTGGCCCCCTGCATTGGGAGCACTGAGTCTTATCCACTGCGCCACCAGGGAAGTCCTAAAGGGTTCTTTTTAAGAAATACATGTTAAAAGAATGAGCAGAAATGAATGAATGAGGGTGAATGAATGAGAGAAGGAAGAATGAGAAATTTTCACCATGGTCTTTTCTGGAAGTTTTAGTAATAAGTTTTCCAAATAATTTTCAGGCTGGAGAATTAGTTTCTTTTTCTGGCTCTGCCACTAACTAGGTGTGTAGCCTTGGGCGGGTCACCCCCTGGCATGTGCTTGGCACAGCTATACACTGGAAAAAGCACCGGCCTGGAGTGCGGAGGGCCCACGCTCAGACACGGCTTCAGAACTTTCTAACAAGCTAAGTCTGAGCAAGTTACTTTGCCTCTGTACTTTCCAACTCGCTATTATTGATTTCCGATTTTATTTGTTTTATTGGCTACCATTGTGACTTTAAATGATATACTTAAGTCTCTATTTCTTTGTATGATAAACTTTAAACCATGTCTCTGGACCTCCCTTCTTGTAAGATGAGAGTATTAGCACCCTCTCCCTTTTCTCCGTCTCCCCTTCCCTCCTGTCCTACCTTCCAGCTTTTTCAGCTGTACTTTTCTTTTTTTTTTTTTTTTTTTTTTTTTTTTTTGCGGTACGTGGGCCTCTCACTGCTGTGGCCTCTCCCGTTGCGGAGCACAGGCTCCGGACGCGCAGGCCCAGCGGCCATGGCTCACAGGCCCAGCCGCTCCGCGGCATGTGGGATCCTCCCGGACCCGTGTCCCCTGCATTGGTAGGCAGACTCCCAACCACTGCGCCACCAGGGAGGCCCTTTTTTTTTTTTTTTTAATTTATTTATTTTTGGCTGTGTTGGGTCTTTGTTGCTGTGCGCGGGCTTTCTCTAGTTGCAGCAAGTGGGGGCTACTCTTTGTTGCAGTGCGCGGGCTTCTCATTGTGGTGGCTTCTCTTGTTGCGGAGCATGGGCTCTAGGCGTGCAGGCTTCAGTAGTTGTGGCACGTGGGCTCAGTAGTTGTGGCTCGCGGGCTCTAGAGAGCAGGCTCAGTAGTTGTGGTGCACGGGCTTAGTTGCTCCACGGCATGTGGGATCTTTCCAGGCCAGGCATCGAACCCATGTCCCCTGCATTGGCAGACGGATTCTTAACCACTGCGCCACCAGGGAAGCCCTCAGCTGTACTTTTATGTTGTCAATGTTGATAATATTTGTGTACTTTTATCTAAGTATAGTTAAGACTTTATACTTTGTTTATACATTGGTTATAAAGTTGAAAACTATTTAATGGTGTTTATTATTTTAGATTTTTCAGATATTAGCCACTGCAGAGCTAAATGGTATACTAGATTATATTTTCTTCTTTTTAGTTCCAATGTACTAATCCTTGTGCCACTTAAGGAGAACTATTCCTAATGTCAAGATTAAGGATTCTCCTTCCTTACCCTTCAATTTCTAAAGATCATTCCACAAATCCTCTTCTTATTCCTGCCTTCTGATATACTTGTCCACTCCAAATCTAGAGCCTTTGTGGGGTTCCGTCAGGCATATGTGCTTCAGAAAGTCATAAGAAATAAAGGCCCAGGCCCCACTGGCAGAACTTTTGATTCAGTAAGTTTGGAATGGGCCTGGAAAACTCCCTATATGACTCTGTTGCCCTACCAGGTTTGGGAACCTCCAGGTTACATGTACCCACTGTCGGAAGCATTCAGAACTTACCTGTACAACAGAATTTTGAAGATCCTTTTGAGTTCTAAGATTTCCTGACCTGAGCTTTAGGGAAGGTGAAGTAAATACATTGAGTAGGCTTTGTGTATTGAGGCGGGGTATGTGTGTATATGATAAAGGGAAGGGACTCAGGAGGAAAGGATTCCCTTCCAATAATGTAATAAGGTGAGTTTTGATGTTTTGATGTGATGGGTCTGTGATCTTTTCCAGGATGAAGTTGTTTCTTGTTAACATGGAAATGATGTTTACATTTCAAGAGCAACAAAACTGAAACCTGAAACCAAAATTAAAAATGTGTTTGTAGGGCTTCCCTGGTGGCGCAGTGGTTGAGAGTCCGCCTGCCAATGCAGGGGACATGGGTTCGTGCCCCGGTCCAGGAAGATCCCACATGCCGCGGAGCAGCTGGGCCCGTGAGCCATGGCCGCTGAGCCTGCGCGTCTGGAGCCTGTGCTCCGCAATGGGAGAGGCCACAGCAGTGAGAGGCCTGCGTACCGCCAAAAAAAAAAAAAAAATGTGTTTGTAGCCTTTACATGAGCTTATAATTAGAGGAAGGTAGAGAGCTAGCGAGGAGGTATAACTCTGGCCTAGAAGCATGACATCTAAGATGTTACTGTGTTTTATGGCACACACACCTGCCTTTTCAGCCTAATAATATATTACCTTTGTGAAGTACTTTATTGTCTACAAAGCACTTTTACATGCATTTTTTTTTTTTTTTTTTTTTTTTTTGGGTGGTACGCGGGCCTCTCACTGCTGTGGCCTCTCCCGTTGCGGAGCACAGGCTCCGGACGCGCAGGCCCAGCGGCCACGGCTCACGGGCCCAGCCACTCCGCGGCATGTGGGATCCTCCCGGACCAGGGCACGAACCCATGTCCCCTGCACCGGCAGGCGGACTCTCAACCACTTGCGCCACCAGGGAAGCCCTACGTGCATTTTTAAAGTTAATAAGATGTTAAAAATGTCCTTCTCCAAAAATGTTTTTGTGTATATCCTGGATATAGAATGGTGGCACAGTGAACCTTCTGTCTGTGGGCTACAGCAACCAGGAACAGATCCAGCAGCCTGTGGGTTGGAAGAGAAAGACAGGCTGCTGATTTGGTGTGATTCATGCCCATTAGCAGCTGCTGAGGCAGGAGGCTGCGAAAGTTCTGCTCTCCTAAAATTGCAGGTCATGAAGTCAGGTTGTCTAAGAAATAAAGGCCCACGGGCCTCCCTGGTGGTGCAGTGGTTAAGAGTCCGCCTACCTATGCAGGAGACACGGGTTCGAGCCCTGGTCCATGAAGATTCCACATGCCATGGAGCAACTAGGCCCATGCGCCACAACTACTCAGCCCACGTGCCACAACTGATGAAGCCCGTGCACCTAGAACCCGTGCACCGCAATGAAGAGTAGCCCCCACTCGCCACAACTAGAGAAGCCCGCGCACGGCAGCAAAGATCCAACACAGCCAAAAGTAGATAAATAAATAAATTTATGTATTTAAAAAAAAAAGAAAGGCCCAGATCCCATTGGCGGAACTTTTGATTCAGTAAGTGTGAGGTGGGCCTGGAAGACTCCCCATATGACTGTTGCCCTGCCAGTTTGGGAACCTCCAGGTTATATGCACACACTGTCGTAAGTATTTGGAACTTACTTTTCCAACAGAACTTTGAAGATCTTGTTTAACTTTATGGTATAAAGGCAAATTGATTTATTCTCATTGTGTATGCCTGTATCAGGGGTCCCAAGACCACCCCCGGTGTCGGTGATTTGCTTGGAGGACTCACAGCGCTCAGCATTATGGTTGTGCTCACGGCTGCAACCTCCTCCAGTCAGAGGACACAGAGCAAGAGCAACAGAGGGAAGAGGGGCACGGGGTGACATCTGAGGAAACCAGGCTCCCAAGAGTCCGCTCCCAGTGGAGTCACACAGAATGCACTTAATTCTTCCAACCGCTAATCATGACACGTGTGAAATGTCTGCCGGGGAAGCTCGTCAGAGCCCCGAGCCCTGGGGTTTTATTGGGAGCTGCTCATGTGGGCAGCCTCTGTCTAGCAAGCACCAAAACTCCAGACTCCCAGAAGGAAAGCAAGCATTTTACTTAGGTGTCCTGAAAGTATCTATACTTCTTTGCTGTTTTCTCAGCCAGTCAGGCTAAATCTGAGTCCGTTTGTGCTCTCTTCCTCTACATCCACTAAGTTGCCAAGGCCAGTTGATCCTACCCCCACCCCCCATATTTTCTTCTAAGAGCTTTATAGTTGTAGCTCTTATATTTAGGTCTGTGGTCCATTTTGAGTTAATTTTTGTGTATGGTATGAAGTAGGGGGGCCAAGTTTATTCTTTTGCATGTAAATATCCAATTACCCCAGCACCATTTGGTGCAAAGACTATCCTTTCCCCATTGAATTGTCTTGGCACCTTTGTCAAATCAATCGACTGTATATGTGTTTGTTTGTTTCTGGAAGCATTTATTATTAATATGGTCACTTAGTCTCCTTGTTTTCCATATGGTACCCAGGACTCAGCTGGGACTGTCATCTCCCAGGCCAGATAACGTTTCAATTGTCTAGAGAATAAACTTCTAGACTTCCGCCAGGGTAAGAGAGAGGCAGTCACCTAGATCATAGAGTTGGGGAGGAGATCTAGGGATTTGAGTGCTTCTTAAATATCTTTCACTCAGTTTGCTTTATTTTAGGTGCCTTACATTTCATCCCCCTTTCCAGAGGTACATAGTTTTGCCAATTCCTGAGCCCTTTGAAGGTTCTGTGATATAACTGGTTTCTTCATCCAGTTTCACCTCTTCTCTCTTGAGGTTTGTCTCAGATCTACTAGGTCAGTTACTTCTCATCCATTCTCTCTCCAGCTTCCAAACATTCTTGTTGTCTCCATTCCTGTTTTTGTGGTTTTATATTATTTGATGTCAAAAATCCCTTTACTATCATATAGTGGTTTTGAGATTTAATGAAATTAGGATTAAATAATTCTGTGTTTTGAGCAGAAGAACTAAGTGTACATTTCTGTTAATTTCTCCTGTTGGGATTTGTTGAACTTACTGATTCTGAGGATTGGCATCTATCAACATAGCTGGAAAGTTCTCTACTGTTATCTCTACAGGTATATCTTCTTCCACATTCCTTCTTTTTTCTTCTCTGGAACTTTGATTAGACATGTTATATCTTTCATTTTATCCTTAATTACTCTTTTATATTTTCACTTTCTTTGTCTCTTTGTACTGTGTTCTGGATAATGTCTTAAGATACATTTTTCAGTTAATGAATTCTGTCTTTCACTATGTTTATTTGGATGTTAGTACATATAATATGCTTTTAGTGTTACTTGTTATGAAAAGACAAGGCACAGTGTGGGAGAAAATACTTGCAAATACTATACCTAATAAGGAACTATATTCAAAATATAAAAAGAAATCTCAAATCTCATTAAGAAAATAAAACAGTTTTAGAAGAAGCAGGCAGAATATTTGAATAGATGCTTCACTAAAGAAGGTATGTGAATGTCAAGTAAGCACGTGTAAACATGTTCCACATCATTAGTTTTTAGGAAAATACAAATTAAAACCACAGTGAGATACTACCACGCATCCATCAGAATGTCTAAAACTAAAAAGACTGGTGATAGCAAGTGCTGGCAGAGGTGTGGAGAGCCTGCGAGACACACACGGCTGCTGAGAATCTAAGTGGTGTGGTCTGGAACACAGTTGGACAGTTTCTTTAAAACTTGAACATAAATCTGTTATACGATACAGCAGTTCTAAGTATTTACACGAGAAAGGAAAGCAGATGTCCATATAAACTTGTACATGAATGTTATAGCAGTTTGATTTGTGGTAGCCAAAAATCTAGAAAAACCCTAATGTCTGTTAACAGGTGAATGGACAAAAAAACTGTTATATCCATACAATGAAATATTCCTGAGCAATAAAAAAGAATGAACCGGGCTTCCCTGGTGGCGCAGTGGTTAAGAATCCGCCTGCCAATGCAGCGGACATGGGTTCAAGCCCTGGTCTGGGAAGATCCCACATGCCGTGGAGCAGCTAAGCCCGTGTGCCACAACTACTGAGCCTGTGCTCTAGAGCCTGCAAGCCACAACAACTGAGCCCATGCACCACAACTACTGAACCTGTGCTCTAGAACCTGTGAGCCACAACTACTGAGCCTGCGCTCTAGAGCCTGCAAGCCACAACAACTGAGCCCATGCACCACAACTACTGAACCTGTGCTCTAGAACCTGTGAGCCACAACTACTGAGCCCACGTGCCACGACTACTGAAGCCCGTGTGCCTAGAGCCCGTGCTCCGCAACAAGAGAAGCTACCGCAATGAGAAGCCCGCGCACTGTAACAAAAGAGTAGCCCTCACTCACTGCAACTAGAGAAAGCCTGCGCACAGCAACAAAGACCCAACAACACAGCCAAAAATAAATAAATAAATAAATTTTTTAAAAAAGAAAAGAATGAACCACTGCTGCATGCTGCACCATGGATGGATCTCAAATCATTACGCTGTAAGAAAGAAGCCAGACAAAAGAGTACACACTGTATAGTTCCATTTATATAAAATTCGAGAAAACGTAAACTAATTTCTAGTAAGAGAAAGTAGATCAGCAGTTGCCTGTGCACCTGGGACCTTGGAAGGGGTTGGAGGGAGGTGGGAGGGAGGGATTACAAAGGAGCACAAGGAGGTTTTAAGGGTGATGGGTTTGTCCATTTTCTTCATTGTGGTGATAGTTTCATGGTGTGCATGTTTGTCAGAACGTGTCAAATTGTGCACTTTGGATATGTACAGTTTATTATATGTCAACTACAGTAAAGTGGATTTAAACAGTCATTAAAAATTTTTCAGTTTAGAGGTTTTAATTGGTTCTTTTCCACCTCTTCTTGGTTACTCTTTGGTCATATTTTAAGCTTCTCTTACTTCTTTAAACACACTAAACATAGTCATTTCATATTCTGCAACTAATAATTTCAGTTTCTGCATATGTCGCTTCTACTGGCTTTAAGTCATGGTTTTATGATCTTTGTGTGCTTTGATTTTTGACAATGAGCTTCTCATTTTCCTTGGAACTTGACCTGTGAGGTTTTTGTTTGTTTGTTTGTTTTTGCGGTACGCGGGCCTCTCACTGTTGTGGCCTCTCCCGTTGCGGAGCACAGGCTCCGGACGCGCAGGCTCAGCGGCCATGGCTCATGGGCCCAGCCGCTCCGCGGCATGTGGGATCTTCCCAGACCGGGGCACGAACCCGTGTCCCCTGCATTGGCAGGCAGACTCTCAATCGCTGCGCCACCAGGGAAGCCTGACCTGTGAGTATTTTTAAGGTCTGGATGAAGGTGGGATTTTCCCAGGTGGTTTGCATTTGCTTTGGTCAGTAACTGGGCATGCAGATAGACTCACTCTGTGGTCCCCTTTGTGGGTCTTGAAGCTTGCATGAGGGCTGTCAAGTCTTCATAGATTCTTAGCGGGGTCGTCCCCCTCCACTCAGACTGCGATGGAGAGAGGGCAGATTTCTCCTGCTCCCATCTGTGGGTTTGAGGCTGTTTCTCATTCACTGTCACACTGAATCGGGGTCCTGGATGTATATGGGCATCTCCTATTGGACTCTCCACCCTGGGTTGGTCTCGTCTTTCTCTCTCTTTTTTTTTTTTAAATCTGAAATGTGTTTATTGGGATGGTTTCCTGTTCTTCTTGATTCAGGGTGCTTTTAGTGCTGCTTCTGTCTGGAGGAGCATCCTTCTGTAAGCCTTGCTCTTCCTCTTGTAGGCTGGCAGAGGACAGTAGAGCAGCCGCCACACAAAACTACTGTCTGTGCATGGCTAGAGACGGTGATTTTATAGCATCCTGGGCATTTCACATCCATGAAGTAGGAACTGGGGCTCTGCACCAGGCGCTTCTTCTTGTGTTCCTCTTCTCTCCTGGAAAGGGATGAAGGAGATCCATTCCAAGAGGCGTGTTCTCTTGGGGAGGTCGTCACTACCGGAAAACCATATTTCTCTCTTAGTGCCAGGCTTCAGCAGCTCCAGAGGGCAAGTCTCCAGGTGGGCATAAGGTGGCTTTGATATTTCCTCAATGCCCAGAGCTTCTGCTGTCTCTTTATTTTGGCCCCTGTAGCTTCCTTCCTGCTGTGTCAGCTCAGTGATGCTTTTAAAAATAGGTTTTTATGTTTTTTTATTTTTTTTTTGTGGTATGCGGGCCTCTCACTGTTGTGGCCTCTCCTGTTGCGGAGGACAGGCTCCAGACACGCAGGCTTAGCGGCCATGGCTTACGGGCCCAGCCGCTCTGTGGCATGTGGGATCTTCCCGGACCGGGGCATGAACCCGTGTCCCCTGCATCGGCAGGCAGACTGTCAACCACTGCGCCACCAGGGAAGCCCGGCTTTTATGTTTTATCTTGCCTTTTAATTGTTGCTATCAGGAGAGTAGCTCAGCGTGTTTTGTGGACCACATTCTGAGAGATGGAGCAGTTACCATAATGCTCAGCTTGTAGCACTCATGCGGGGTGTAGTTGGTTTCTCTTATTGGTGTTCATGCTCTTTGATAGCCCTGTTCTCCTGTTGATCTTTCTAGCCCCAACTGCGCCTAGCCACTTGCCTTGGGTATAAATGTGGTTAAACCACACTGAATTGGTATCAGTGAATTTTAATCATATGAGTGATTCACATATAGGATAAAATAGCATATTGTAGTAGTATTGCAGGGGGTGGGAGCCAGTATATGCTTTAGATATCTGATTGACTCTTATTAATTTGTAAGACTTAGTAATTTTTGGAATATGAAATACACCAGTCCCAGAGCACAATGAGATGTTAGGTTCAATTTTACAGAATATTTTATGTGATAAAAATAAACCTACATGCTTATAATGTACCTTGATATCATTATCACCTACTTTTTTGTTTGCTAAATAAGCAAGTAAAAATACTCTCCAAACCTGAAAGTTTATAACCTTGGAGAGAGGTAGGAAAAAAGAGGAATGATTTAATGTTCTAGAATATCTTGTGAGTATAAACAGATTTTATCCTAATTATTTTGTCAGTTTTGTTTTAGGGATGTTTGTCATGTTTGAAGTGGCATTGTTCTTGAGAATCCAGTTATACTTTAAAAAACTAGTTATAATTTTAAACCAATATCTTGTGATGATTAAATCACAAGATGGGATACTGGCTGTTAGGTCTAATTCTTCTTTATTTCTTACTTTTTAAATTGAGAAATAAATGCACAGAAGAATGTGTAAAACATGTATGGTTTAAAGAATTACTTAGCAGACACTCAGGTAACTACCACCCAGGCTTGGAGGTCCTCTTTTATTCTTTTTAAAGCAATTCTATCCAATTTATTTGTTTATTTATTTATTATTACAGTAAGTTGATTTACAATGCTGTGTTAGTTTCAGGTGTTCAGCAAAGTAATTCAGTTATACACACACATATATATTCTTTTTCATATTCTTTTCCATCACAGGTTATTATAAGATATTGAGACTTCCCTGGCGGTCCATTGGTTAAGACTCGGTTCTTTCACTGCCGAGGGCCCAGGTTCAATCCCTGGTCGGGGAACCAAGATCCCACAAGCTGCACGGCACGGCCAAAAAAAAGATGTTGAATGTAGTTCCCTGTATCCAATTTATTTATTTTTTTGTGGTACGCGGGCCTCTCACTGTTGTGGCCTCTCCCGTTGCGGAGACAGGCTCCGGATGCGCAGGCTCAGCGGCCATGGCTCACGGGCCCAGCCGCTCCGCGGCATGTGGGATCTTCCCGGACCGGGGCACGAACCCGTGTCCCCTGCATCGGCAGGCGGACTCTCAACCACTGCGCCACCAGGGGAGCCCTACACATTTATTTTTTACGTTGTTTATCCTTAAACATTTGACATCCCAGTTTACTCAAATAAATTTAATAGAAGCAGTCAACAATTAGGAGGAAAAGTTCTTATGAGAAAGTAAACTTATTTATCTTCTCTTAGCTTCTAGGGAACCTATTTAAAAATCCTGATGTGTGTGCATTTTGACACTAGAGAAAATGATTATGCAGATAAACATACATTCCAGTCTGAGTTTGTTTTGTTCCCTGCAGATTGGAAATCCACGTGTCGAACTTACCCTCTCAGAACTCCAAGATATGGCAGCTAGGCAACAACAGCAAATTGAAAACCAGCAGCAAATGTTGGTTGCCAAGGTAAGTTATTAAAGCAGCGGTGGGGAAATGTTCAACAAGTGTGTCCTTCGGCATTACTTTAGATTACCTGGCTAACCCCTGCAAGTAGGACCATGCCGCCACAGTGTTAAACACAATATCTTAATTATCTCTTCTGTAATCATAAATGCATACTATAGCTTCTTGAAGTTGGGAAAGTATCAGAACAAGAGCATCTGACCCTTGACTTGCACACACAACCCCCCGGGACAGGAAACAGTTGGCCTTACCCAATTGTAGATAAAATTTGGAAAGAAAGGATGCTTTCCATTGTCCCCTCCTTTTCCCTCTGGATGTGTTCTCGGCTGATGTAGTTGGCATTAGTGTTCTAGAGGAGGCCAATGACCTGTGATAAGACACTGGCCGTGGGCCCCCAAGACAGTGGCTTCCCTTTATCCCACCCTACAAGGAATTTGTTTGGTTTATTTTGGTGCACGGCATCATCAGCACTCATTATTTACACTGAGTACTGGATTTGTTGTTGAAACTCTGTCGTAGCATTTGAAACTGTTGCCGACCCGCAGTGAGGCCAAACAGACCAAAACAGAAATGTTGGAGTTTGGAAAAGAGAAAGGTTTATTGCAGGGCCAAGTGAGGAAAACGGGTGGCTCATGCTCAAAAAATTTGAATTCCTTGGTGGTTCTCAGGGAAGCATTTTTATAGGCAAAATTTAGGGGAGGGCTGCAGGGTGTGTGGCTTTCTTCTGATTCGTTGGTGGTGAGGAAACAGGCTGGTGTTCCGGAGTCTGTGCTCAGCGTGGAGTTAGCATCCTCCACCTGGGTGGGGGCCTTAGTTCCTGCAGAAGAGCTCAAGGGTATATCGTTCTGTGTGTCCCTGGAGGAGGAGCCAGGACCCTGTTGTTTCCTGACTGTTCCTCCTTTGTTCCTGCATTCTCTTACTTCCCTGGTTAGTAACTGAATCTGCCTTTTAGGGCTCAGGGAAGGCATAGGAATCTGAAGCCTTTTCCCTACAAACCAGAAATGGGGGCGCAGAAAAGGCTTATGTACCTGGGACGGCCCCACAGGATCCTGCTTGCTTTCAAAACTTTTCTAAATAATGGTTTAGTCTTGGACTAAACAATCAGACCTATCACCCATGCCTGCTGAAAATGATTTCATGTTCTAATGATCGTAAATGTTCTGAAACTGCTGTAGAGAGAACATGTTAACGCCACTACCTAGGTTTTTCATGCTTGCTCTGTAGAGAGATTTTCTTAAGAACCAAATGTCCAGTTCAATTTTTTATCATTTATTGAAAGACCATGTGATTCTGTACACTTTTATGTAAATAATAGTTTAAGTTGGACTTGTTTTTAAAAGTTGTCTTACAAAGTTTATTGGATTTACAAGAATAAAGAACAATTAAAAGTAATTGGAAAGTATTTTCATTCCATTTCTAAGATGAAATGTACGTGGTATTATGTCATTATAAAATTTTTAATTCTACTTTTTATTTTCTTTCCAAATATTGATCCAAGAGTATTGCTATTTTAAAAAAACCTTAGATATTTTCAGCAGTGTAATTCACAAGTTAATGCTGATCTTTCCATATTGAAGCACATATTCCCTTCCCTTAGTGTGCAGTGTGTAACGCCTACACAGTCACACTTAAGCCTCTTCTTAAGTATGTTTTATGCATACAGATGGGACCATGGATAATGCTGACTGTTACCCTTAAGGTGTGCTTTCACATGAGTAGGGAAAAAAACTATTGAAGAGTATCGCATATATTTTTACTGTAGGACTGTCCTGTTCTTGTCTGACTATAAAATGTTTGATTACTTTTGAAGGAACTAATCCTAAAGAAAACAAACCCTTCCTCAAAAGTTCCTGTCACTTAGCAGATTAGAGGTTCATCTCCTTACTGCTCACCTTATCTCTTTTCAATATAAAATTCTCTGCTACTCAGTGCTCATTTCCTTTAGGAGGTTAATATGAGGGACCCTTGAAAGCCGCTTTGTAGCAGCAGGAAACCTGGTACTGGCGGCAGGAAGCTTAGGCTGCTGGGGCTTCACACACAGGATGGAGGTGGAAGCGTGGCTGGCATTTCTGTAGCATTCATTAAGATAGGAGATACTGAGGGATCCACTTAAATTTTTTTAGTGTACAAAAGTTACTGTATGTTTCAGTTTTCAAAGTTAGCTATTTTCCTCTCTCAATAGGAACAGCGTTTACATTTTCTAAAGCAACAGGAGCGCCGTCAGCAGCAGTCTATTTCTGAAAATGAAAAGCTTCAGAAATTGAAAGAAAGAGTTGAAGCCCAGGAAAATAAACTGAAGAAGATCCGTGCCATGAGAGGACAAGTAGACTACAGCAAAATCATGAATGGCAATCTGTGTACGTGCCGCGGCCCACTGGCACCCTGACACTCAGCAGGCGTAGATGACGTGAGACAGAGGCCAGCTTCCAGATGCTCTCAGTCACAAGCTGATGTCAGATCTTGCTGTAGAAAAGCACTAAAGCTTTGCTCTGTCATCTGCATCTAACTGGATGGATTGGTTAGATTAAGAGATTTTAGAAAATCTTCTGCAGCTTTAGCAATGTGGTAGAGAGATCCTTTTGTTACCTTGGTTGTAGCCACCCTTTGGACTGGGGCTAGGGTACTCTTTTTTTTTTTTTTTTTTTTTTTTTTTTGCTGTGTTGGGTGTTCGTTTGTGTGTGAGGGCTTTCTCTAGTTGTGGCAAGGGGGGGGCCACTCTTCATCGCAGTGCACGGGCCTCTCACTATCGCGGTCTCTCTTGATGCGGAGCAGGCTCAGCGCAAGCTCAGTAGTTGTGGCGCACGGGCTTAGTTGCTCCGCGGCATGTGGGATCTTCCCAGACCAGGGCTCGAACCCGTGTCCCCTGCATTAGCAGGCGGATTCTCAACCACTGCGCCACCAGGGAAGCCCGGGGCTAGGGTACTCTTAAGACTCAACTCATCATGAGGGTCTGTTTTAATTGAACAGCATAAATTTTATCTGTGTATTAAGATAAAGCATACAAATGCTCACTTTTTATTTGTGTGCGTGGATTGTTACTTCATCAGTCAGTTCTGTCAGTACCTACTTTATGTTACAGAATAAGCAAGATAGATTTGGATGGTCCTGCCCTCACAGAGCCTTGGTCTCTTTGGTGCCTTGAGATTCCTAAGTGGCTTGACCAAGATAGCTTTTGGACAGATTGCCCTGATTTAAAAATATTCAATAATTAGTGCAAATTAATTGTTTGTCATATGAGCGGTCACATTATGTGTTCCAAAGGCTTGTTGAAGTGTGTTTTGGATTATGGATATTACAACTTTCTCTCCAAGGTCTGGCACTAGATGATGCTAAAGTTGAGTTAAATGGATAGAAATGAAGAAATCACAAAATAAAAATAGCAAAATACTGTGAAAAAAAGAATATCAACTAAATTATGGTTTTTTTTTCCCCTAATTGGTGGGAAATTATAGCTGCCGAAATAGAAAGGTTCAGTGCCATGTTCCAGGAAAAGAAGCAAGAAGTACAGACTGCAATTTTAAGAGTTGATCAGCTCAGTCAGCAATTGGAAGATTTAAAGAAGGGAAAACTGAATGGGTTCCAGTCTTACAATGGCAAGCTGACAGGACCAGCAGCAGTGGAGCTGAAAAGACTGTACCAAGAGCTACAGGTAACTCACCTGGGTCCGAGGAATGATTCTATTAAAACTTCCTTATCTTTTGAGTTTTCTTTCAGTGTGGAAACCTCAGGAACTGGAAACGAATTAATGGATTCTAATTTAATAGTAGGCACAAAATGTATTCAGTACAAAATAATTTTTTAAACAGCTTTGAGACATAATTCACATAGCATACGATTCACCCATTTAAAGCATACAATTAAGTGGTTTTCAGTATCTTCACAGAGTTCTGTATACGCCACCACAGTTGATTTTAGAATATCTTCATCACCCCCAAAAGACACCTTTTAGCCATCACCCCACAGCCCCCTATCCCTCTAGCCCTAAGCAACCATGACTCTGCTTTCCATCGCTATGGATTTGCCTATTCCAGAAATTTCATATGAATGGAATCATGCAGTTGTAGTTCTTTGTGACTTGCTTCTTTCACTTAGCATGTTTTCGGTACAGCAATTTCGGTATGAATTTAATTGGCAATATGATGAACTGGTAAAGAATTAAGCTTTAGATAATACTTAAGGCCTCTGTGTAAACTGTGTTTTGACAAGATAGATGCTTATTTGTTAAATCCTTGTCTTAGTCAGCTTGGGCTGCCTTAAAGCAACAGACATTTATGTCTCACAGTTCTGGAGGCTGGAAGTCCAAGATCAGTTCATGGTGAGGGTCCACTTCCTGGCTGCCTTCTTGTTGTGTCCGCACATGCTCTGATCTCTCTTCCTCCTCCTATAAGGACACTAACCCCATCATGAAGGCCCCACCCTCACGACCTTATCTAAGCCTAATTACCTCCCAAGGGCCCCATCTCCAAATACTATCACATTGGGGATTAGGGCTTCCACATATGAATTTTGGGAGGACACAATCATAACAACCCTCAAGATTCCCATTTCTCAGAAACTGTCATTCAGCAGGTGATTTTTTAAAAATATTTATTTATTTATTTAGGCTGAGCCAGGTCTTAGTTGCGGCACGCAGGATCTTTAGTTGCGGCATGCAGACTCTTGGTTATGGCATGCGGGATTTAGTTCCCTGACCAGGGATTGAACCTGGGCCCCCTGCACTGGGAGTGCAGAGTCGTACCCACTGGACCACCAGGGAAGTCCCCAGCAGGTGATTTTTCAAGCCAGATACAAGTTTTGCAGTTATATTAGTACTTGCTAGAAAAAGTATTATATCATTTTACGAAATGCAGATTTTTAATTACAGAGAGTAAACTCACTTGTTGCCATTAAGTTCTGTAATGTAAATGCATAGAAACAAAGTGTTATAAAAATTTATTACTTTTTATATTTTTAAGCAGTTGTTAAAAGTGCAGGGTTTTTCTTTTTTTTTAACATCTTTATTGGAGTATAATTGCTTTACATTGTTGTGTTTCTGCTATATAACAAAGTGAATTAGCTATACGTATACATATATCCTCATATCCCCTCCCTCATGCAAGTGCAGGGTTTTTTAAGGATTTATTTTTGGTAAAGTGTGAAGACTGTAGTACATTTATTTATATATATTTCCAATTTTTTGACTGCAATCTAGGTTATAGAGTACATGTTACCTCCTGTCTATACACATATGCCAGTATGTATGTGCTAGTACATGTGTGCATCTGAAGGAGTTTAGCAAGACAAGACTTAACCTTCTATGTGCAGTGCACTCTGATGTTTTCTATTCTCTATTTCATTTTTTAAAAGTGCTCCCATTAAAATGATATAAGAACATTCTGTTTGGTGATTTGGCCATCCTTGGGTTTCCTGCTGCCACATTCAACGGACTGTGTGGGGCAGAACAGATACCCCTCCTTATGTCACTGAACCCACCCACCCCCGTTCCCTAGGACCACAGGCATGGTGTCCCACAGTCATTACTGGTACTAGTCATTCCGTACGCTTTGAAGAAGACACATTTGCAGATATTTGCTCTTTTTTTGTTCCGTAAGAAATATGTTCCGGCTTCATCTGTGCTGTACCTGAAAATATTTAGCATACAGGGGACGATGCCTGTATGTAAATACACATAAGAACTCAATGTTGCTTTTTTCTTCTTGTTTTAATCCCCCTAACAATGAGAACTTGACTATTTAGTTAATACAAATCATGAATGTTGTGTTTTCTATTTTGCAGATTCGTAATCAGCTCAACCAGGAGCAGAATTCAAAGCTCCAGCAGCAGAAGGAGCTCTTGAATAAGCGCAACATGGAGGTGGCCGTGATGGACAAGCGGATCAACGAACTGCGTGAACGTCTTTATGGGAAAAAAATTCAGGCATGTGAAAAAGAAAATATTTCTGTGAGATAAACTACTGAAAATGGTTCATCCTCAAAGTGTACATTTCACTGTAATGCCATTCTGCTCCCCCCATTTGCCATAGCTGATAAACATAAATTGGCCATAAACCATAAAAAGTGACAGTAGAAGAAAGTTCATGTTCCCAAAGACACAGTTGTTTCCTGGTGTATGTATGGATCAAAACCGCCCGGTGCGCAGCTCCTCACCATTCATTCTCCCCAGGCAGCTCTGTCTCCTTTGCACTGGGGGGCAGCTTTGGCGCTGGAGTTGCAGCAACCATTTTAAGCTGCGCCATGTGCATAAATTCCTTGACCTTGTGTAGCCTTGTGTCCTTGCTGTGAACTGAGAATTGCTATAAGGATTCTGAGAAATAACCCATGTGGAAAGACTTTGTAAACTCTTGAGAAAAGTGCTATATAAGGAGTTATTGCTTTTTAAAAATCTTTATTTGGTATTTTGAATTTCAAAGGTAGTAAATACTCATTGGAAGAAAGTTAAAACAGTGCAGAAATATTTAAAGGAAAATGTGGAAGTCCCTTCCATCCTTCTCATTCTCCAGGGATGATAGTTATTAACGGTTCCAGTCTTTTGCTTAATATAGAGAGAAAGGTATTCAATTTTTAATTGAAAATGGAATTGTAGGAATTATATCATTCACACTGTTCTGTACCTAGTCTTTTTTTTTTTTTTTTTGGAACTGCAATATGGGTATCTTTCCAGGTCATTATTACCTCATTCCTTTTGTAACTTCTGTGTAAAATTCCATGTTCCAGGGCCTGTGGTCACGTTACCCAGCCCTGTTGTTAGGCAGGGTGCCCCTGAGTCTTGCTGTTGCTGTCAGTGCTTCATGAGCGTATGCATCGCTGGGAGTTCGTGGGAGGATAAGGGACTGCTGTGTGTGGTGTCTCTGGCTGGATGTAGCACTTGACCTTTCGTTCCACCAGTGGTGCTCAGTGTTTGAGGGGAGCAGTGCCTGAGTGGAGAGCTGATTGGCACTTTGCCCTCAGGAGTGGAAATGGAGCAGGCAGCCAGGTAGCTGGGACAGTGCTCCCAGAGTTCCTCTCTCCACACTCCAAAACCAGTGCTTTCACGTTGACAGGTGTCCTCTTGTCAGCTCCTGCTGCTCTGAAGGTAGCTCTCAGGAGGCGAGGTGCAGGCTTCAGCAGCTTCGCCTGGTGGGATGGGTTAGGAGGACACGAGAGGCAGAAGGGTACTGCCACTTCTGTGGGCATCGTGATCAGTGGTCTCAGGTGAAAAGTCTCTTATTTACAAATCCACACTTTTTTTTTTTTTAACCAGAGTGCTTAAAGGTCAATGGTTGATCTGTATGATGCCATGATTTCAGATAATGATTTCCTTGTTCTCTCAATTAACAACACACAGAGCATGGGAGAGGACGTGTGCCCCTGCTCCATGCTTGCTTACATTACAGTCTTAGTGGTGGGTCAGGGGTCTCCGGAGAACAGAATCAGTTCTGTGTGTACCTGTGTGTAGAGACTGATCAGTCGACTGACTGTAAGGAACTGCCTCATGTGGTTGTGGAGGCAGGCACACCCCAAATCTGCAGGGCTGGCTGGCAGCCTGAAACCCAGGGAGTTGTCTGAAACCCAGGGAGTTGTGGATGTTGCAGCGTGAGTCTGAAGGCAGTCTAGAGGTGGAATTTCCTCTTCCTCTGAGGACCTCAGTCTTTCTCTGTAAGCCCTTCAACTGATTGGATGCAGCCCACCCACATTATGGAGGGCAATCTGCTTTACTCAAAGTCTGTTGATTTAAATGTTAAAAATACCGTTACAGCAACATCTAGACATGTTTGACCAAATATCTGGGTATCACAGCCTAGCCAAGTTGATAGGTAAAATTAACCGTCACAGATGGCTACATAAATATTACTTCTTATTCCATCTGATACTTCAAGGGATCTCCCTGAAGAAGTTGGTGCTTCTGCAGAGATGTGTCTCCAACCCAAAGGTTTTAGGCACCTTTGAACAATTGTCAAAATCATCAACGCTTTCTCCAAAATGACACATGCTCATGCATGCAGAATTTTGCAAACAGTTGTAGGATGGGTATGGCTCTCTCAGAGCCTGTCTGGGGAACTCTAAGGGTCAGTGTTTCTCTAGTCAGATCCCTGTTTTGCAGGCTTTTTTTGTTGGGCAGTGTCACGTGACCAGTGTCATTGGCTGTGGCCCGGTGTCCTTGCTGAGAACAGCAGAGCTGCCTTTAGGGAACTGGTCAGAGTCTCACCTGGTTCCAGACCCTATTACTTTGTCCTGCGTGGCTCATTCAGTCCTTACAACAACGCTTATCCCGAATTTTCGGACATGGGCACAGAGGCTCAGAGATGTTCCATCACTTGCCCAAGGCAGCCCAGCGAGTAAGTGGCAGAGCAGGATTTGAAGCCAGGCTCAGAGCCCAGGCTTGACGATGCCTCTGTGCCCACCCAGGGAAGGGAGTGCATCCCCAGGTGACAGGGTTATGTACACAGAGGGGTCCTGAGGGGTTGCTCTGTTACACACTCGGCTCCTGGTTTTATAACTCACAAACAGGTAGGTGTTATCACAGAGCATCACTCATGTGGGACTGTGGGCTCAGGCCCTTTTTTGAAGTCTTGCCCTTTCTAGGTACTGATCTTCTAGGGTCATGGAGCTTCCTACGTATGAACTGTTGAGTGATTGGCTCAAATCTGAGCAGTCGGTCATACTAGGCTTACAGTTAAAAGAACTTAACTGAGGATAATCTTGACTCTGATTTCTTCCCATTTTATAGCTGAGCCGTGTGAATGGCACGTCGTCGCCACAGTCACCCCTGAGCACGCCTGGCAGGGTCGCTGCGGTGGGGCCTTACATCCAGGTTCCCAGCACTGGCAGCTATCCTGCCCCCGGAGACCCCATAAAGCCTCAGTCTCTCACTATCGCCTCAAGTGCTGCCCACGGAAGATCCAAATCCGGTGAGTGGCCTGGGTCCTCTTTCGAGGGGAGAGTGAGCAGGAAGAGGGACTGTGGGGGTGACAGTAGCCTCAGAGAAGACCCCCACGTTGCACCCAGCCTCTGTGATGTGTCCTCCAAGGCACTTTGTCCTCTAGGGCAGCATTTGGGGAGCTGTGTGCCACCACAGTAATGATGATCCTAAAACAAGAACAGGTTCTCTTTTTTGGACTCAGTGTCCTTACTGTGTGGCTTCTCAAAACACAAATTAGTTAAGACCTGAGCCTCTCCTGCCACAGGTTTTGTTTGCCTGTGAGGGTGCTCGCTGGCGGCAGGGGACGCGTCACTGTAGCCTGGGCTGCTGCTCGTCCTCACGCTGCGGCCCAGGCAGAGGGCTGCCTCCACATCAGCAGAGCCTGTAGCTGCTCTGCCTTCCCTACCCAGCATGGTCTCTGTCCACCAGAGCGTCCACAAGCCACCCCTTTGGCTCTTGGCCACCCTGAATCGTGCGGTGTGACTGGACTCGGGCCCCAGCGCCGAGCCGGTGCGTAGCCGTCCCGAGGACATGGAGCCCCTGTGGCGCCCCCAGCTTCCTAGCCGAGTGCAGGCCCAGGTCTCCACGGAGACTCTGCACTGTGTGCTCCGAGGAAGACGGCTGTGCTTTAAACTGATGCATGAGATGCCAGGGCTCCTTGGCAGTGAGACTTTGTATATGACAGGGCTGCCATGCTGGCCCATCACACACGGAATCACAGAGCACAGGTGACATGCCTGACAGCAGTAGTGCTGACTGGGTCAGGGCTACGTTTTGAGGACGTTTTTCCAGGTTTGGTGGTAGATTTGTGCTGGTCTTTCATTTGGTCGCTTTGAGTTCTCTTGCCTGGCACCTGGTCTGAGCAGCAACACCACTGCTGCCCCCGCTGGAGGACCGGGGGCTTGCTCCGACCCAGGTGGGAGGAGGCGTCCCCAGTCCTCGTGGGCCACGTGCCCGGCTCAGATCTCTTCGTGGCTGTGTCTCAGAAGCCACGTGGAGTGCGTGGTCGGCATGAAACTCTAATTGCAGCTTTCTTTGATAAGCTGTTATTTATAGTTTGAACCACCCGATGGTGGGAGTATATATTCAGCTATTGCCGATGGCAGATAATTAGCGCAGCCGGCTCCTTCTCTGCTTAAATATCTCAAACCTGCCCCGAGCTGAGGATGGCTCGAGTTTCCCCTCTTCTCTGTGGGTGTGTGCTAGGCCGCCTCACAGAGGCTGCCGGGAGAAGACCCCTCGCAGGGCCGGGAGACCGTGTCCTCTGGAGGTTCGGCAGTAGCCTCGCTCCTTCTCTGTGCTGTGGGGTGAGTGGGCGCAGGAAACCTGTGTCACCCCCACGGTGGGGGGCAGTATCGGCCCAGATGTAGAGCCGGGGTGAGAAAATCTCCCAGGGGAGACTAACTGTGCTGTCGGCTGTCTTTCTGGTTCCCGTGTCACACAGATGGCCGTGGTAAACCCAGAGTGACCAGCTCGTGGGCAGTGTCAGACCTCGACGTCGGGCCTGACTGTGGCTCGTCACAGCGCCCCACAAGCCCGTTTGCGAACCGTATGTTGGCCGGCAGGTCCGGTGGGAAGCTCTGGTGACAGTGCCGAATCAGCCGTGGCTGTTCTTCCAAACTGACGAAGGCCTGCTCCTCGCATTCAGGCGTGAGGCAGAAGCCATGTACATGTTGATCGGTCCCCACCTTCAACCGGTGTGCGATTTGGGCTGGGTCGGAACACCAGATCCTCCTCAGGAAGGGTCTGACAGGTGCTGGCCCAGCAAGGGTTTTTTGGTTTTGTTTTTACAAAATTAAGATGATTTTCTGAGTTTATTATGAGGGTTTTAGTTTTATCTTCAGTACAGGAATCTCCCATCATACTTAGATGATTTTGTCCCTTTATAATAATAATAAATGGTCTTCCTTCTGTACCTCCTGCCTCATCCTGAAGAAAGAAAATTCCTAGTCCCTGTCCAGTCCCTTTGTGCCTGATCTCTGCGAACTCTGCCATGGCTGTGGGATCTGAGGAGCAGCTGGGGGCCGCATTTTATGTGATCCTGAGAGAGGTCAGGGACTCCAGCCCCCACGGCCAGCCCCATCCTCCCTCCTGAGTCAGCAGCAGGCTCTGTCCATCTTCCCCTCAGCCCGGAGTTTGCACCTTGGTGCATCCTTGGTGAACCTGTGCATCTCTGGCCCACACACCCCCCGGTCTGATACGACCAAGGGGGTGTGAAAGCACACACACTTCTGGCCCGGAAGAGGCTGATGGGCCACACAGAGCAAAGCGATGGTTTGGACTAAGGCCTGGGAATGCCTCACCAGGGCCCTAGCAGCGGCCTGGAGCCTGCAGTGGTTTCCAGCCATGGAGGAACTGAGCCGGAGGAGCAGTGGACACATGGGCTGGCCGTGCTGCTGCCAGAGATAGATTGACTTAGGAGCTGTCGCTGCTCGGGCACTCAAAGGCCCTCTCATCCTCACTGCGCTGGCGCTGCCTTGTATGGCTGTGTGCAGAGTGGATTTGAGAGTTTGCTCTTCCTGTTTTGTGAGTCGCACGTTTGGGCTCAAGCACAATTGCTGTAAGGGAGGGTGATTTCCCTGCTGCTCTGCTGTTGCCCCACCTGCCCGTGCTGGCAGACGGGAGGAGAGGCGAGGGTGTGCTTCTCTTACAGGAGGGCCCAGAACAGTGCCCCTGGCTGCTTTCCCTCCCATACGGCTGATGGCTGGGAGGGTTCCCACTCCGGTCCAGCCCTGTACCGCTGCGGAGAGAAGCAGGGGCCTGAGGCGGGCTGAGATCTAACCCTGTGGGCTCACTGTGAGTGGGCCTGTGTTACCAGGGAATGCTTCTGCACCCTTTCTCAGTTTGGAAGATGCTATGTTAAAAAACATACCTTTTCAGTGGCTGTCCTGAAAATGCTGGGTTGACTGGCTTTCTAATCACTGCAACAGAATAATAGCCTGCTACTCCAATCACTGGGAGCTTGTACTGTCCTCCTGTGATCATGAATTATTTTAAGAGGGTGGAAATTTCTAACAGATTAAAGTCAAATCTTTCTTTTAATACTAGAAGCAGTACAGGTCAAACCTGTTATGAAGTTAAAAGATTTTGTCTTTTTTTATATTGCTGTCTGTATTTGTAAATAGTGTTTGAACACCAAGTGCCGACGCTTATGTTATTCATTGGTGTCGATGTAATGGCTTTGACCTGTATTTCAGTGGGCGCTAAGAATGTTTCTGCAATCCTCTGGCCCCTCTCCCGGGCTGGAGCAGCCCTGTGCTTGGTCATGGAGTCTCTGCACACGTGACCGCACGTGGGCACTGGTGAGGCGGTGCCGGCAGAGGCCGACCTTGGTCGTCCTGCCGCGCAGCAGCCGGTGTGTGTGTGGGGGGCACCTCCTGGTCATGGAGCTCCGTCAGAGCGTGACGTTCCAGAAGGTGATTTTTGCTTCTGGCAGGGGGTTGTTATTATGTTGGTTCAACTAATTTCAAGAAAAATTTTACTTAAATTCTGTGTTCTTTTCAAGCCAATGATGGAAACTGGCCAACATTAAAACAAAATTCTAGCTCTTTGGTGAAACCGACGCAGATCGCCAGTGTGGACTGGAAGGACCCGAACGTGGAGGGGCCGCTCAAGCAGGGGGCCGTCTCGAGCCAGCCTACGCCCTTGTCAGCCTTGGGAGCCCCGGAGAAGCTGGTAGGCCGTTTGTCTTTGTCACAAAACACAAACAAGCTCCTGACTGACTACATCCTTATTTAGCCTTCGTCTTTATCTAAGTGGTAGGAGGTGTCACGAGGCAAATTAATCCTGTTGGTGTCCAAATCATACCCAAGTCTGAAGGAGTTCATGGACCCTGAGCACGAGAGTGGGGTACAGGTGTGAGGCCTTTGGTCAGGGTCGTTCACCCTGCTGTTCACCCCCACGGCGTGCCCCGTGCCTGGTCACAAGCCTGTTTGAAGGATTACAAGTCCTGCTTTGTGCTCTTGTGACCGTGGATGGAAACGTGCTTGACTTTTCAAAGGATGACTTTGTCTTTCTTTTTAACACCTAAATTTAGGGCATCGAGATTGGTAAAGTGCCACCTCCCATCCCTGGTGTCGGCAAGCAGCTGCCCCCAAGCTATGGGACGTACCCAAGCCCTGCGCCCGCGGGCCCAGGCTCGACAAACTCCCTGGAGAGGAGGAAGGAGGGCAGCTTGCCCAGGCCCAGCGCAGGCCTGCCCAGTCGGCAGAAACCTGCACCGCTGCCCCCTGCGGCTGGCCCCCACCAGCCAGGGTCCTCCCAGCAGATTCAGCAGAGGATTTCTGTGCCACCAAGTCCCACGTACCCACCGGCGGGGCTGCCTGCCTTTCCAGCTGGCGACGGCAAACCTGAACTCCCACTGACTGTGGCCATTAGGCCCTTTCTGGCTGATAAAGGGTCAAGGCCACAATCCCCCAGGAAAGGACCACAGACAGTGAATTCAAGTTCCATATACTCCATGTACCTCCAGCAAGCCACGCCACCTAAGAAGTACCAGCCAGCGGCGCACAGCACCTTAAATAAGTCGGTTAAAGCAGGTACGGTGGGTTTGCACTCGCCATCTCTCGGGGTGAGGAAGTCATACTTGAGAACCTTACTTCTGGGCCACGTGCTGTTTAGGATTAAACTTGATGCTTACATAAAGTGCGGCCTTGGGTATCTGTGTGAGGTGGGGGTAAAAGATGACATGCATGGAGCAGTTCTGCAGGTGGACCACCGCTCTCTGACTTCCTGTCTGAGCACCCGCCTGCCCACATTTCTCAGGAAATCCAGGTCTCGGAAGGCTGGCACTTTGGAATTTCCTCTTTTCCTCCTGCTTCGTAGTAACTCGTACAGGACCTATCGTAGTGGGAGCTCTGCCTGGATCTGATCCCCCTGGCCTCCTAGCAGTAGCTGAGCCAGGCCCCTAGGGGGTGATGCGAGGGGGGACGGTTTTGCTGCTTTGGGATCCTTTCCCAGAGCCCACAGGGGAGAAAAGCCCTGGTTTGGGTGCGGGAACATCAGCGCCGGGCCTCCTGGGGAGGCAGGTGTGAGCACAGAGCCCAGTTCCCCACATACGGAGGCTGACAGTGATTCCTCCCTGTGCGGCAGGATCCTGGGCATCTGGGCTGGGCTGGGGCCTCTTCAGACGTTCTTGGGCGTGGCTGCAGAACATTTCTAGAATCTAGTTTGAGAATCCCTAGGCAGGCCAGGCCACCCTGTGCCCAGGGATCTCCCAGGTGGATACACCAGCACTGGCCTGTGGCAGGCCCTGGCCCACGGGGGAAAGGCTTGCCGGGGCCACCGGATGAGCCTTCCTTTCTGGGGTGGCCTGCGTTTTACATCATTTGGTTTGGTCCCAGGTCACGTGGGTTCTTCTTGGCCAGGAAACAGTGAACACCTGTTTAGGGCAGGAAGGCAGGTTTGCAACCTTTTGTTCTTTTTCATTTGAGAAAGACCCAGTTCTGTAAAAACTGATAAACTAGAGACACTCCACCTTCCAGAAGGAGTTGGTGGGGTTCTGTGAGCAGCAGCTTCCTTTGGGATTTAATATGGGGACTTAGCATCCTCAGTGGCAGATTACAGTCTCTGTAGGAGCCCATCTCTGTGTCGTCAAAGGTGCCTGGTGAGCAGGCCCCAGACGCCACAGGCTGCTGAGGTGGGTGTCCTCTGTGTCTCCCCAGTGTACGGTAAACCTGTTCTGCCCTCCGGCTCCACATCCCCGTCGCCGCTACCGTTTCTTCATGGGTCGCTGGCCACAAGCGCCTCGCATCCCCTGCCGCCTTCAGAAAGTGCTGAGAAGGAGCCAGAGCAGGACAGCCCTGCCGCCCCCGGAGACGGGGCCGCCGTGGAGAGCCTGCCGCGGCCGCTCAGCCCCACCAAGCTCACGCCCATTGTGCACTCGCCGTTGCGCTACCAGAGCGATGCTGACCTGGAGGCCCTGCGCAGGAAGCTGGCCAACGCGCCCCGGCCCCTGAAGAAGCGCGGCTCCATCACGGAGCCAGAGGGCCCCGGCGGGCCCAACATCCAGAAGCTGCTGTATCAGCGCTTCAACACCCTGGCTGGGGGCATGGAGGGCACCCCCTTCTACCAGCCCAGCCCCTCGCGGGACTTCCTGGGCTCCTTAGCCGACGTGGACAATGGCAACACTGCTGCCAACGGGAACCTGGGCGAGGCCGGCCCCACCCTGCCCACGGCCCCGCTCCCGGCCGAGCCTGCCCCCACCTCGGATGCCAATGACAACCGGCTCCCTTCCCCCGAACCAGAGGGGCCCATCTGTCCCCTGAACACCCACCAAACGGCTGAGCCTGCCGAGGACGACAACAACAACGTGGCCGCGGCCCCGCCCACTGAGCCGCCGCTCCCCCCATCGCTTCCCCCCGCCGCGCCCCCGCCGGCGGCCCCTACGGTGGGTGCCACCCCGGACCGGGGCCATGGCTCCCTAGTCACCCAGCCAGTGCCTGTGGAGGGCGTGCCTGCGTCGGGGCTGCTGGGAGCAGTGGGGCTCATCCGGGGCACGAGGGGCGGTGGCCTCTTACCAGAGAGCCAGCCTGGGGGCCCGAGGCGGCCCTGAGGAAGGGCAGCCATGTGGGGATCAGAAGGGCAGGCAGCAAGGGGAAGGAGAACCTTCTAGACAGAGCCCTGGAGGGAGGGCAGTGCTGCAGGAGCAGAGGCAGGTGGGAGCCCCTCACGGCTGGCAGGGCGGAAGCAGTTGGGCTCGGCTGTGACCCCCCCCCCCCACTTGCTGCCTCTCTCGGGTGCCCGTGGCGCAGCCCGGCCCCTGAGGCAGAGACACCCTCCGGAGCCAGGCTGGGCTGGCCCGAGAGCGGGCTGGCCCCGGGGTGCCCGGCACCACTCGGGGCTGCGGGAGAAGCTCTGCCTTGGGCTTTCGGCCCTCCCCTCTGCCCCCCGGGCCTGCTTCCATGGGGTCACCCTGAAATCCAAAGCTTCCTCCCGATAGAGCAAACGGACCAACCTGAAGAAGCCCAACTCGGAGAGGACGGGGCACGGGCTGAGGGTCCGCTTCAACCCGCTGGCGCTTCTCCTTGACGCCTCCCTGGAGGGGGAGTTCGACCTGGTGCAGAGGATCATCTACGAGGTGAGTGGGCGGGCGGCCGCAGCCCTGGTGGCCCCGGGCAGGGCTGGGGCTCACGCGCCCTTTGTCCTAGGTGGAGGACCCCAGCAAGCCCAACGACGAGGGCATCACCCCGCTGCACAACGCCGTCTGTGCCGGGCACCACCAGATTGTGAAGTTCCTGCTGGATTTCGGGGTCAACGTGAATGCCGCCGACAGCGACGGCTGGTGAGGGCCCCGGGGCGCTGGGGTGGTGGGGAGAAGGGAAGAGGACGAGGGTGGCAACTTGGTCCCAGGCCTGCGTATCCTCCTGGTCTTCGTTCTCGCGGGCGTTTTGTTAAAGGCTCGGCCATGATCACGCTCTACGCGTGGCTGACCGCTGACTGTAGGCTGAGCCTCTGCTGATCCATACGTTTTTAAGCGGCCAGAAAGCCTGTGTGGAGGGGAGCCTTGCAGGCCGGCCGCTGCGCCGCAGGCCCTGTGCCCCGTGGGTCTCATCGTGAGCTTCAGGCAGCAGTCTGCACTGCTGCGTTTGAACAGCTGTTTTTTGTATATTGTGATACAACACAGCCGTCACTGTCGCAGCCATTGTAAGGGACACATCATTGGTGTGAGGGACATTCGTGCTGTTGCACTGTGAACACCCAGCTTCCAGGCCGGTGTTCAGTCCACTCCCCGCCCGCCCTTTTCAGAAACGTGTGTGTGGCCCAAAACTGTTAGTAGAAGTGAGGCCACTACACAGCCAGCAGCACAGCAGCTCGCGGGGCACTGAGCACACAGCCCTGGGGGCCGCCTGGGACCCGGCCGGGCGTGAGCACCTCCTCTGTCCCTCCAGGACGCCGCTGCACTGCGCTGCTTCCTGCAACAGCGTCCACCTCTGCAAACAGCTGGTGGAGAGCGGCGCCGCCATCTTTGCCTCCACCATCAGCGACGTTGAGACTGCTGCGGACAAGTGCGAAGAGGCGGAGGAAGGCTACCCCCAGTGCTCCCAGTTCTTACACGGTGCGGGGCGGGCGGCCGGGGGTCCCCAAGGGAGAGGCCTATGAGGGCTGAGGTGTCCCACGGTGGGTCTCCCATCCTGTCCTGTGGGGGAGGGAAGCTCCCTTCTCCATTAGGCAGCGCTGGGTTTTCCAAGGGCTAAACAGTCACAGGCCATCCACGCTACACCCGATGGGAGAACCTGTGGGCCCAGCCTACCTTAGACCCTGGGGACAAAGTGACAAATGAAACAGGCAATGCCCTCCAGGCCCAGCTCCCAGGACAGAGGCCTTGTGGCGGGGCGGGGGGGGGGGGGGGGGGGAGGGGGCGGCCGGCCTTCCTGGGGACCCGCAGGCGAGTCCTGGGTGTGCGCTCACTGGGTTGCAGTGGCTCCGTCGCTCTGGTGGTGAGTGCTTCCCACTGTCCAAGAGCAAGTCCCGCGGCTTCTTTAGTCGTCGACTTTTGGGAGTTTGTTCTGCGTGTGGGCTGTAAGTTTCACCTTAAGAAACGCCTTTTAGAACAACCCTGCTTTGCTTCTGGACACAAAGGTTCCGCCACGGTCCTCTTGCTGGGACGTGGAAGGGACTGTTGGCTTTAAGCGGAGGGTGGCAGCTGGCCTGGCTTCTGACCGCTCCACTGCGGCCCCCGCCGGGCTGCCCAAGGACAGCAGCGTGTCCCTTCTGGTCCTGCTGTGGGGCTCTCTCTGCAGCCCGCCCTCCATGGAGACCTGACCGTTTGCTCTCCCGTCCCAGGGGTGCAGGAGAAGTTGGGCGTGATGAACAAAGGCGTGGTGTATGCTCTGTGGGCTTACGAGGCCCAGAACAGTGACGAGCTGTCCTTCCACGAAGGGGATGCCCTCACCATCCTGAGGCGCAAGGACGAAAGCGAGACGGACTGGTGGTGGGCTCGCTTTGGGGACCGGGAGGGCTATGTGCCCAAAACCCTGCTGGGGGTAAGCACTCTGCGCTGCACCGGGGGCCCCGTGCCGGAGCCAGCTGTCCCCTCTACCTGCCCGTGGGCGTAACCTGGGCTCCAATCCTGCGGGCGGGAGACTGCCTTTCTCCAAGCCTCGTGGGAACCGTGGGGGGGGCATCTGCCGGAGCCCCCCGACGGGGGCTGCTCAGAGTGCTCTGCTCGTGGGGTCGGTAATGCGGTGGGGGACAGGCGACTGCAGGCTGCTTCTCTGCGTTGCACTGATGCTTCCTCAGACCCTTGGCAGGGCCGTGCCTTTGCTCTCGTGCTCCGTGCCCGGTGGGGCTGGCAGATGCTTTCGTGACACAGTCACTGGACACCGTGGGCCTGCCAGGCACCTTTAGGGGCCTTACAGACAGTGTCAGTGTCGAGTGCCCTGAGAGGAAGAGGAATGGGGTATCCTGGGAGTTGGAAGTTCTCCGTAGGAGGGTGACAAGCTGAACTTCGGCCTGAAGGAGCTGGTGTGCGGACTTCTGAGGGCAGCCTGGCCTCTGGAAGGGGTTCCTGCCCAGTGGGTCGTCCCCTTGTCCTAACTCCTGTCCCTTGCTTCCCAGTTGTACCCACGGATCAAACCCCGACAGCGAACACTGGCCTGAACTTCCCTTGGGAGCACCGCACGGGCTTTCCAGCGACGAGGAGCCACTGAAGAGATGATTCTGCCATTTCCCTGGGAAGCTGAAGCTAGAAATGGCTTTACTGGTGCTCCCTTTATCAGACAGCGTCCACAATGTGAAAGCCCGGCAGGTTCTAGGTGAGGCCCTTTCTCTGGTCTGCCCGCAGCTGGGAGAGAGACATTCGCCTCCAGGAAGACCGACTTTTGCCAGTTACTGTAAATCCAAATAAATACCCAGCTTTCTAAACAACTGTCCCTGTTGCCAGTAAGAAGCCCTGTCATTAACCCCTGGTCGGTTGCCAAGGAAGATGAATGCTGTCACACACACGGGCCCCAAGGCCATCGTTCCTCATTCCCGGTGTCACCCCAGCCCCAACAATGAAAACTTGCAGCTGCCGTGAGGTGCGTCCCCTCGCTAGAGCCCTGCCCTCCCGTTTACTAGAAATCACAGAAACCCGGGCACCTTTTTCGTCCTCACCACATGCGTTTCTTCATCACCAAACGAGGCCCTGTGTGGAGACTTCTGTCCAGCAGTGGTGCCTGGTGTGTGGGCTCCACTTCCTGTTCCAGGCCTCGGTCTAGGTCACCGACAGGCCGTGGATGCGAGGGACCTTAAAATCAAGTGACACGTGGGCAGGAGTCTCAGCACAGCACTGCCTTCTCTGCAGCCTTGTGCTGCCCCGGTGTGGTCCCCACCCCTCCCAGCGTGGACGTGCAGCCCACGGGCCAGGAGGCGGTGGACGCAGGGACGCCTGCAAAGTCACGGGGGCAGCTATGGGGGTGGGAGGGCAGGGGCCCCAGCTCCCCGGTCCCAGCCATGACACCATAACCTGCCTGGTTCCAGACTTGAAGCAAGTAAGGCGCTTCCCTGAAGCGTCAACTGTACGTACAGGCTTTTATATACCAAAACTATTTTTTGACTAAACCACTCGAAACTGTCAGAACCACGTTGGAAATGTTTTTTTCTCTCATTAAAATCCAGGCCCTGAGCTTATTTTCCATGCGTGAGTCTTGTGTGTAATTTACGTACAGACACGTGTAGGTCCTTGTTGTAGAGTCACCTACCTTTAAGCACTGACTGTGCACAGTGTGCTGATGGGAAGCGAGCACCCTGCATGGCAGTCTCTGCGGATGCCGTGTAAACGTGCACACGGTAAACTGCTGTCTCTCCCCGGAGGCTGTGAGCGAGTCTTGTGTCCTGGAGCCAGAACTGAGCTGAGCATGAAGCTCAGGTTGTCTGGACACAGCGAGGTGAGGCCTGATCCGTATTTTCAAAATAGGTTTTAATCGTAAGCTTTATATACAAATTGTTGTTGTACAATTATTTTAATAAAGGGAAATAGTGAAAAGTACAAAACACAAATCTTGTTCCTTTCCCTGTGAAGTAGCAAAGGTTTGTTCATAGCCCCAGATGAGTGACACGTGAACGGGCAGTCTGTGAGATGCGCTCCAGTACAAATCAGGCCAGGTCACCACTGCCCAGATCACTTCTGTGGAAGAATTAATGGAACGAACATCAAGGGGCCAGAACTATCTAGTAAACTTGGGCACTCATAAAAACATGGTATAGATTATGCTAAAAAGATTTAGCAGTAGTGTAGCTCAGTCTCTCCCACCCCCAGTTAGGCATCGATGAGACAAATTCTAAAGCACGAGGTGTTCTGAGCATTAATCAACTGTGTACATATTGCACTAGGTAAGCTCCGAGTACTTGAGTTGCGTTTCCAGCACTTGTAGGGTTAGTTGCGCCTGTGCGTGCTCGGCGAGCAGGTGCTGCTGCCCCTAGCGGACTGTCCAGCCCACGTGGCGTTACTGGTCCCGAGATTCGTAGAGAAGCTTGGCAGCCTGCAAGGTGACCAGAGATAAATGCGTGTGCCTGGCTGAATCCAGTGGGGGCACCCCGGGTAGGCAGGCGGCGGGCCTCCCTCTGGGAAAGGTGGGCAGTGCTCTGAGCAGAAGGGCCAGGCCCACGGTACCTTGTGCATGGCCACCAGCCATGCTGTCGCCTGCCTTCTGCTGCCGTTTGCGTCCTCCCCGGCCGTCAGCTTCAGCTGCGTCACGCCCTCTGCCCCTGGCGCCCTGTACTGCAGGGTCATGCCTGTGGCCCGCGCGTTGCCTCCTGGAGTGCGGAGACAAGGTAAGGATGCCCGAGGGGATGCTGAGCGCCCAGGGTGCCGCCGGCCCTGATGTGCTGCCGGGGTGCCTCCTCCCCAGCCCTGGTGCTGGTCTCAGACGGAGGCAGCCTGGTGGCGGGGCCTGGGCTAGGGGCTGCCCAGCGTTTGAGCCCAAGCTCACAGGCCCGGCACCACGTGGCCAAGAACCCAGGGAGAGGCACGGTGCCGTTGGGAAGGCTGCCCAGGCTGCACCCTGCCTGTCACGCTGGCCTCACCCCCACCCTACTCTGGAGAGCCAGGGTCAAAGCGGAGGGCACAAGTGCCACCAACACCCCACTCTAGTACATGAGCTCCTGAAGAGATGCCATGTGGGGTCGGCCTGCTGGGACACTGCCCGCCTTTGGGCTGTGACACCATGGACGACGACGGGACCCCAGCACCTGCTCTGAGAACCAACGGCTGGAGGAACAGACGGCCTTTCTGTCACGACTGCAGTCAGAAAAGTGGCAAGGAGACCAAGCCTCACAGTGGAGTTTGCCTACCTACAGCTGTTCTACTTTGTGACTTGGGAGGAAAACTCCATTGTGAGCCGTTACCCAGCTCAGAAGATCCCTTCCATCAGACGCAGGTCTCAGAGTCAAACGCAGGCCGGTGGGGGAGCAGGTGCTGGGGGGGAGAGGCCCGGCCCACCGGGAGGTCGATCCGGCTGGAAGTGCCCCGCCACCCAAGGCCTGGGACGCCCCTCATGACCTTTCATAAGCCACGGTTCGACCCTGGGTGTCAAGCGGCTTGTCCCCGCCTGGGCTCCTTGCAGGAGTGCCCCCCGCCCCCGGGCTCTGGGGCAGGCAGGCTGTGCTCTGCCCACCCCCCGCTCCCATAGGTAGACTTCTACTGGCCCAGGCCACGTTTCCATGGCTCCTACGACCGCTGTCGCATTTTGAGTCTGTGGCCGGCAGAGCTGCATGCAAGTACCTGGGCCTCGACAGAAAGTGCGCAACGCTGCTGTGGCCACCGCCCCCGCCCACTCGGGAACACATTTTTCTGGACATTTAACGGTTCCGGAAGCCTGGTTAGAGCAGGGCTCACTGTCCTCCCAGCACCGCCACAAGGGGCCGCATAGCGCCACCTGCCCCCGGCCCCGCCCACACGTGGGAAGGACACGGAGGGAGGCCCCGGCCTGGGTGGGGGGTGGCCCCCCGCTTCTCCGGACCGTGACTTCCGCACCTTCGACTCACGGCCCAGCACAGGTGCCGCCACGCACAGCCTGTGCTCGGGGACAGGGGGCAAACGCTGAGCCGGCCCGCTCCCCTCGCCACCTGCGGGCCCAGGAGCGCAGGGAGGCTCCTACGAGAGAACACGGGAGCGAGCGCGCTGCGGAGGGACGGGAGCGCGCTGGGGAGGGCCGCCGCCCGCGCCCCCCTCGCGTGGCCCGCTCAGGCCCCAGTGGATGCCCAGGGGAGGATGCCCAGGGGACGTTAGGAAACACTGCGTAGGGCTCCCCTTGGGAGTGCAGAACTGAGCAAATGAGATAGATTGCTTCATTCATGCTTTGTCTGCCCGTCTTAGACCCAACTGTCCTTCAAATCAACCAAAAGAAGGGAATGTGTGTTTCACAGAGAGCCTCGGCGTGGACCCCAGCACACAGCAGGGTCTGAAGGAGGCGCAGCCCGGCGCGGGGGCAGGGAGAGCGGCGGGGAGCGGGGAGCTGACCTTCAGAGACGGGCTGGCTCCCCGGGAGGCTGGTATAAGTGTGCATGTCTTTTTCTACGTCAAGAAGGTAGGCCGGCAGGAGAGAAGAACAAGCAAGAGCCGATCAGAAAACAGAAAGCAAGACGGACTAAGTCACGTGGGTCTCTTCAGCGCACTGCGCCCAACGCGGAACACCAACTCCACTTCCGTGGAAGGACAGCTGCTGAAGTGCGAAAGTTTAGGTGGAAAGATCCAGAATAGGCTAAGCGCTCCGCAAGCTCCAGGAGGAGGGTCGTCCCCGCAGACCCTGGGGGTCGTGGTGCTGGGCGGGCAACGATCCAGGCATCAGGGAATCGGACCGATGCCAGCTGCCGCCGGAGCCTTACCCCTGACCCGAGTCCGACAGGAAGTGAAACGTACAGAAGGGTAGTCCCCGCTTGTTTACACGTTCAGCCCCATTCTCCTGGCGAGCTCCTACAGCCACTCACTGAACACAAGCCCCCACCACGGCTGAGCGCGACGGCCCACAGACCTCGAGGGTCACCCAGGCCGGTGCCACACGGCGCTCACCTCCAGGAGGGAAGCCTTCCGTGAGCATCTGCACGGCGGCAATGCGCGTGACCTCGACCTCGTGGCGACTGTCCCCGTCCAGAAGCAGGTACCTGCAGCAAACGAAGGGTGTCCACACCACGTCACTTCAGGCTCGGAGCGACAGAGCGTCAGTGCCGCGCAGCACCCGCTTTTACCTCTGGTTGCTGGAAAGACGACAGACCATCATGTCCGGCTTCTCCGAGTTTCCAAAAGTTACCAGGAAGGTGGCTCCTGGGGATGAAAACCAGACATGAGGACCCGGCAGCTCCCTTCTCGCCTCCCCTTCCAGGCCAGCCCACCAGGGGACACGCACAGAGGACAAAAGGAAAGCAAGACAGGTGGCAGCTCTGTTCTGTGGGGCCCTCGGCTGAGGCGGAAAGGCCGTGACGGGGTTGGGGTTCAACAGTGGAAATAAAAGGTGCTGCCTGGGGCTCCCAGGGGACTTACCTCCCAAGGGCCTGGCTCACAGGGCGCCGACCCTCCCCCAGTGCTCAGGGGCCACTGGGCAGCACCACCTGCCCTGCTGCCAGGAGGTGGAAGGGGCCTGCAGGCCGGGGGGGCTAGGCTGCCAAGGCCTGGGAGGGGACAGCAGGCACGGGGAAGGGCAGCAGGCACGGGGAGGGGGCAGCAGGCATGGGGAAGGGCAGCAGGCAGGGGGAGGGGGCAGCAGGCACGGGGAAGGGCAGCAGGCAGAGGGAGGGGGCAGCAGGCACAGGGAGGGGACAGCAGGCACTGGGAGGAGGCAGCAGGCAGGGGGAGGGGGCAGCAGGCAGGGGGAAGGGGCAGCAGGCACGGGGAGGGGGCAGCAGGCACGGGGAAGGGCAACAGGCAGAGGGAGGGGGCAGCAGGCACAGGGAGGGGACAGCAGGCACTGGGAGGAGGCAGCAGGCAGGGGGAGGGGGCAGCAGGCACGGGGAGGGGGCAGCAGGCACGGGGAGGGGCAGCAGGCACAGGGAGAGAGCTGCCCTCTCGCCACCACCATGTCCCAGGACGGCGGGGGCCGCACCTGGAGTCCCAACCATTGGTCCCAAGCCTGCAGCAGGCACCCTGCAGAGACAGAGGCCAGGCACGGCGTCACAGCATCGCAGCCACCACACGACAGACACGAGGCCCCAGGTGCTCACCACTCAGGAGCAGCTTGAGCTGCTTGTCGTAGAACTCGGCCTCCCGGTGGGACACCAGGGCGCACTCAGCGCACTGCCGCACGGGGTCCACGAAGCACATGCGCCGCAGCGCCACCTTCTGGCTGCAGCACTTGTCGCAGAAGCACTTCCCACACCGGCGACAGTGGTGCTGCAGACGCGGGGCAGGCAGTGAGAACCCCCGGAGACCCACGCCACCGGCATCCACGACCAGATGCCTCGAGGGTCCCAACGGTTTCCCAGCGGCCGGAACCCTGCCTGCTGACCAGGCTGCCACTGTCCCCGAGGCTCCGCGACAGACAGCACCCACTCCCACCCCCCACGCCCCCTCCCGCCCCACCGCAGCTCACCTTCCTGGTGAGAAAGTCAAACTTGGTGTCGCACTGCATGCACCTCGGGCACTAGGAGAGAAGGTGACGGCGTCAGGACCCGGCTGCCAAGGCCACGTGGTCAGCTCCTCAGGGAGCCCCGTCCTGTCACCGGAACCCAGGATCGGCTGTGAGATGATGCGATGCCACAGCAGAAAGTGATCTACACCGGGTCCCCGCGCGGAGAAGCGCAGTGGGTCTGCTGAGCTGGGGCAGCGTCTAGCTAGCAAGGGTGCTACCAGCCCCAAATGCCCGGGGCTCAGCGGGGAGGCTGGGGACAGTGCTCCAGGGACAGGCCGAGGTCCAGGGCCCGAAACGGCCACATTATCACCAAACCAACCAACCACGCAGAGGACCTCAGACCTCTTATCTGACAAAGCGAGGGTTTCTTCCCATCCTGGCACCAAGTGCGAACAGACTGTCCCCGCACCGCCAAGGCTCAGCCTCCACGGTGGAAAAGCTGCTCCTGGACACATGTGCCACCTCACCCCAATGACACGGTGACAGTAAAATGCCACTGTCAGGGAGCCAGACACCCTGACCACCACGCGACCCGAACCCGGCCAGTCCCCAGTCAGTCCTGGCCAACACGGCCTGACCCCAGTGTCCTGCCCTTCGTCCTCACTGCCTGGCTTCAATCTGGGCAGCCAGAACCCACTTGCCGCCCAGGCTTTGTTCCCCATCCTCCCCGTTCTGCCAACGCAGTGCTTGACCTTGACCCCTGCTCTGCACCCCTCCCGCCCCCAGGCCTGCGCCTGCAGCCGGGTCTGTTGCTCTGAGGAAAGGCACAGCAGGTGCCAGGGCCCACCATGGGGCCGGGACCCTGAGGAAGCTTATGGAAGGAGCCTGGCATCCACACGCAGTGTGCCCTTCTCCGTGGGAGGGCAGGCATCCAGGCCGGCCCCGAGCCCACCCAGCTCTACGTGGCCACGGCCCCACCCTGGGCTGGTGTCTAAGCGTTCTGAGATCCTGTGATTGATGTTTCCTTATTTTCTCTTTGCTCTTACGCTGCTTTCTGGGCTGGGACACAGGGCCTGGCCCACCTTGGCTCTCCAGAACCATCCACAGAGTCCCTGTCGGCTTCAGGCATGAGCTGGCTAATCACAGCGCAGCTGCTTCCACCAGTCCCTGCCATTGCCTCTCGCTGTCAGTTCTGGAATGTTCCGTGTGTTTGGCCCTTGGGCCTCCACCCATGGCAGGGCATCTGTGTGCCACGCTCTCCTGTGACCTCACACATCTGCCAGCCACAGAATCCACTGGATGTGGGGAAAGCCGGCTGGACCACCAGCGTCAGGCCAGGCTCCAGTGCGAGAGCTGCCTCCCGAGTCCATGCGCGTCCTGCACCCACGGCTGGGACACGGAGCCCAGGGCTGCCCCACCCTCGCCGGGAGGCTCGCATCTACACAACTGAGAGACCAATTTCTAAACTAAGACCACAGCAGAATTTAACATTTGCTCCCGGGGCTTCCTTGGTGGTGCAGTGGCTAAGAATCCACCTGCCAATGCAGGGGATGAGGGTTTGAGCCCTGGTCTAGGAAGATCCCACATGCTGCGGAGCAACTAAGCCCGTGTGCCACAAATACTGAGCCTGTGCTCCAGAGCCCGTGAGCCACAACTACTGACTGCACGTGTCACAACTACTGAGCCCGTGCACCACAACTACTGAGCTCACGTGCCACAACTACTGAGCTCACATGCCACAACTACTGAGTCTGAGCTCTAGAGCCCATGAGCCACAACTACTGAGCCCACATGCCACAACTACTGAGCCCACACGCCACAACTACTGAGCCCACACGCCACAACTACTGAGCCTGCATGCCACAACTACTGAAGCCTGCGTGCCTAGAGCCCGTGCTCTGCAACAAGAAGCCACCATAATGAGAAGCCTACGCACTGCAACGAAGAGCAGCCCTTGCTCGCCGCAACTAGAGAAAGACCGCACGCAGCAACGAAGATCCAACGCAGCCAAAAATAAATAAATAAAATAAATTTTTTAAATAAATAAAATTCACTCCCTTAAAAACATTAGTGATCTAGAAGTTTTGTATTAATCTAAATAACCAACGAGGTTATTCAGAAAACTTACAGGCTTTAAATAAAGTAAGTTTCCTGTGGATTATATAAAAGAAGCTTTTAAAGTTATCAAGAGAACAATTTGGTATGAAAACAGAAGTAAATAAGGAAATAAAGCAACTGGTGAAGATATGAGAGTAAAATTACCACCAAAGAACTCACACCTTGTCTGATAAACCAGCTGCATCGAAAGGAAACGAAAAGCCCAGGCCGAGCCCCGTGCACTTGACCTGGACCCAGAGGCTCTGGGGTTCTGGGAAACCACTGTCTGGGGAGACGGAGTCCAGAAACCAGGTGTGAGCAACCCACCTGCACCATGTGTGACAAAAGCTGCCTGGGTTCCAGCCTCCCGGACTATGTCGCACCCAGGCCTGTGTCACCGCGGCATCACTAGGGTGGGCTGGGGCTGGCATCACAGACAGGCACACTTGTAAGGGAGAACCGGGACCCACAGGAGCTCAGTGAAGGCCCTGCGTGTGAGGTGCAGGTTAAGGCACAAACACACACAGCACATGCAGACAGGCACAGAGACACAGACACACATGCAGATGCTGCCTGATCCTCCGCGGGCTGCCCCAGGCCGCTCCCCACCCGCCAGGACGGGCGGTAGGACCAGCAGGGCCGTCCTCGTCCTCGAGTGAAACAGTGTCAACGGTGGGGCCTCCAGCCCACCACCGGGGCCCCTGCGCTCACCCCCAGGACTCCTGCCCCGCAGTTGGGAGGAAGCCGGTGGTAAGGGTGGCCTCCACAGTGTCCCCTGGGCGCCCACGAGAGGACAGGGGAGCCGGGGGGGTGGCACACACAGCCTCTAGTGAAACACCCGACACCGAGGCACTCCCGGCTGCAGCCCCAGGGTCAGAGCCCAGCGGCCTCAACCCCTCGCAGGGCCAGGAAAGCAACAGCTGACTCATGCCCACCCTGCCAACGCAGGAGAGTTCAGACGAGGTTGGAGGTGTGCTTTCTGGTGGGGAAGTGAGGGGATTACGAGCAATCAAAGGAGAAACCAGAAACGGCCACAGGAAGCCGGGCCCAGATGGAAGACTTCAGGGCAGAAGGGGCCTTCGGGGATCGTGGGGTCCACCCCGGCACGCAGCCGAGGGCAGAGGCTGGGCCACAGGGCTGCTTGGAGACCTGCGGTCTCTGCCGACCTGCTGTCCAACTCCAGCACAGGGAGCCCTGGGGGTGCCCAGGGCAGCGCATCAGGACGGCCGACAGGGCATCTTCCCTCAAGGTAGAATAGTCGGAAGAGAGAGTTTGGAGAGTTTAAAGGAGCGTTTAAAAAGAAGTTACTATAAAAAGGACAGGGCTTCCCTGGTGGCGCAGTGGTTGGGAGTCCCCCTGCCGATGCAGGGGACACGGGTTCGTGCCCCGGTCCGGGAGGGTCCTGCATGCCGTGGAGCGGCTGGGCCCGTGGGCCATGGCCGCTGGGCCTGCGCATCTGGGGCCTGTGCTCCGCAACGGGAGAGGCCACAGTGGTGAGAGGCCCGCGTACCGCAAAAAAAAAAAAAGGACAGAGTTTGGGACAGATGCCCACCCTCCCTCTGAGGCTGGAGCGGCAAAGGACAGTCACGCCTCCTCCCACACTGTCCTTGGCGGTGCTAGGAGAGACAACACCTGCCCGGCTGTGCCTGGCTTGCACGCTAGACCGCTTCTCAGGCTACAAGGGGACTTCCCTCGTGGTCCAGTGGGTAAGACCCTGGGCTCCCATCACAGGGGGCCCAGGTTCGATCCCTGGTCGGGGAACTAGATCCCACGTGCATACCGCAACTCAGACCCGGCACAGCCGAAACAAACAAGCGAATAAATAAATAAATATTTTTTTTAAAAAAGCTTCCTCTTCCCAGAGCCCGTGCTCCATAACAAGAGAAGCCACCGCAATGAGAAGCCCGCGCACCACAACGAAGAGTAGCCCCTGCTCGCCGCAACTAGAGAAAGCCCACATGCAGCAACGAACACCCAACACAGCCAAAAATAATTAAATTAAAAAGAAAAAGCTTCCTCAAAAATAAATCATAAAAATAAGTTACAAAATTACATGTATTACTGTATCTTTGTTGAAAGACAACCGTTTTTAAAGAGTAAAAGCATAACTCCTACAAATATAAAGTGAACCCACGTCAAAGATTTAACTCACGGACTTCCCTGGTGACGCAGTGGTTAAGAATCCGCCTGCCAATGCAGGGGACACGGGTTCGAGCCCTGGTCCGGGAAGATCCCACATGCCGCAGAGCAGCTAAGCCCGTGTGCCACAACTACTGAGCCTGCGCTCTAGAGCCCGCAAGCCACAGCTACTGAAGCCCGCGTGCCTAGAGCCCGTGCTCCGCAACAAGAGAAGCCACTGCAATGAGAAGCCCACGCACTGCAACGAAGAGTAGCCCCTGCTCGCTGCAACTAGAGAAAGTCCGTGCACAGCAACGAAGACCCAACGCAGCCAAAAATCAATAAATTAATTAAAATAAATTTTAAAAAAAAGATTTAACTCATTAACTAATGAGGGAACCAATAGGATGTTAGAAACCAGCTCAAGGGACGAAGAGCAGACACACAGCAGCCCCGGGAACGAGACGAATTTGACAACAGATGCTTTCACGGGGGTGGGTGGGGCGCCTGAGGGAAGGAGCGGCAGGGACAGAACACCTCCAAGGACAAAGCCCAGAGCCATCAAACAGGGAGCAGCAGGTGCAGACACCACATCCCAGGAAGGAGAGGCTGCCACTGTCCATGTCCCGCAGGACGGCCAGGAACCCGCCTTCTCCCAACACTGGCAGCAGCGCCCCGCTGGCCCGAGCAGCCGTGGGCAGCTCTCCTGGCTCCTGACCATGGGGACCCGCCTGGGATCCCGGAGGCCACAAGACCAGAGACCGGGGACGCCGCCCACAGTGCTCTGGGAACGCATCCTGCAAAGGGCCCCCTCCCCTCTTGCCCCAGAGAAGACTAACAGACACCCCTGTCCACCCACCACAAGCCACACGCGGACTGCAGATGGGACTGGCTGACACATCCATCGGAACAAAGCGCCCACGAACTGGACTTGGTAAAACCTTCGTTCATCTCTCCTTCCTTCAGGGCCTTGAACTCTGACCCACCCCGTAGCCTGAGACAGGCTGTCCTGGGGTGATGCACCCCCTGATCCTCTGTCAGATCACACCACCTGCCCCTCCCACCCCACTCTCTCCTAGCCTGGGCTGCCCCTCCCATGGAGCAAGCCCCTGCCACCTGCCTTTGGAGAGCTCACAGGGCCCTGGGCCGGACCTCCCCCCACAGTGACCCTGGGGACACAAATCTCTCCTCACCTTGTTTTTGTTTGACACACTTGTGCTCTCTCCTCCCCGGTTCTGCATCTGCAGAGCATCTGACGTCAGTGACAGTGCAGAGCCATCGTCATCACTGGCTAAACCCAGCGCCCAGGACAGGAAGAAAAGGGATGCAAAACTGCATGGATTCTAACGATAAAATTCAGTATTTTGGGCTACTTGTAGCAAGTCCTTATGGCTGTGTGCCCAGAGAGCCCACCCCTAAGGCCACTCTCCTGGTCATCGGACACTCGGACGGCAGCCACACGAGGCCCAAGCTATTCCCAGGCCCTCCCTGTCCCGCCACTGCCTCCCCACCTCACAAGCTCCCAGGGGCACAGAGACACCAGGAAAGCAAGTCTCAGTTACTTCTGGGTCAGGAACCCCTCTGAGAAGCTGAGAGCTACAGATGTACCCACATCCCCACGTTTTCCAACATCTGTAAGGGATGCCCCTGTGGGCCCCAGCTACCAAGCTGGCACAGGGTCAGGCACTGAGTAAAGAGTTGATAGGGCTTCCCTGGTGGTGCAGTGGTTAAGAACCTGCCTGCCAGTGCAGGGGACACGGGTTTGAGCCCTGGTCCAGGAAGATCCCACATGCTGTGGAGCAGCTAAGCCCACAAGCCACAACTACTGAGCCCACACGCCTAGAGTCCGCGCACCACAATGAAGACCCAATGCAACCAAAATTAATTAATTAATTAATTAAAAAAAAAATGAATCCCACTTTGATAATGGCAACACAACGAGAAAACCACATGTAAATAAACTTCAAAAAAAAAAAAAAAGAGTTGATAGATGGGCAACCGGTTGGCCGCTGATGGACCCAGCAGAAGACAGCCGGGACGAAGAACACAGGACGGCTGCACACAACCGTGACACTCATCCACCCACAGCTGAGTGCGGGGGCGGGTGAAGCTGAGGACAGCATGTCGCCCCCTGCCATGCTCCACCTATGCCCCCCACCGCCTGTCCCAAACCACAAGTAAACCTACTTCTCAGCACCGGTAGATCCACACTTGGGTCCCCTCCCCACACACCAGGGTCGTGGGTCCAGAAGCACTGGGCAGGCCGAGTGCCGCCAGGCCGCGCGAGCAGCAGGGCAGAGGCCCCGCAACCAAGGCCAGCCTTCGTCCCGACGCTCCCAGCCCCAACTGCCCCACTCCCAGTTTCTTTTCCTCCCGACACTTCCTTTGGTCCCTTCTGGACTCTAGGACATTCCCCAGCACATTTCAACACGCACTTCCTCAAAGTCAGAGGAGAAACTGTCCACGGTCACTTGGCGCTTCCTCCCCGCTCTGAGCTCCCTCCGCCTCTAGGGCCTTCTTTGGCTGCTCAGATGGCAAACTGGGGGCGTGTTTCTGGAAGGCACCCCGCCATCCTTCTAACACAAGAACGAAACTTCTGTTACAGGAAGGAGTGCCACGCTGATCCCAGCACTCCCACCCACACTGATCGCTTTCCCGAGAGCCCCCAGACAGGCAGGCAGGGCCCCAGACGCACCTCAACACCAGACCCGCAAAGAAAGACAACACATGCAGTACAACCTGCGAAACAATCATTCCAGCAAAGAGCAAGGGGCCCTGAAGAGTGCTGGCAGGGGGGACCCAGAGGTTAACTGAAGAGCAGCTCACGGGCTGCAGGGGAAAACTGCACATCGTCCAGAGGGGTGTTCTCCCGCACATACGGTCCCTAAGGAGGTGGACATATCCCTGCTGTGAGCATTTCATGGGGGAATCAATCAGGGGAAAAAATGTCTAAAGAGGGTCCTCGGAGGACAAAAGTGGAAAAAGACTGACACTCTGACCTGGCCTCGAGGACACGCTTGGTGCCCACTCAGTGAAGTGGAGATGCTGCGGACACAGTATGTCCCTGTCCCGGCTCCCCTCCCCCGGCGTGGAACAGACCAACTCGCCTCTAGCTCCTGCCCTCACCTGCCTCCTTCCAGGTCAGGCTGTGCGGTTCTGACTTCTCTTTGAACCTTGATAACACCTGCCCGGCTCCCTCACTGATGCAGTTAAAAGAGCTCCGGAACATGCATTCACTTAGGAGAACGAGAGTCGTGATATTACCTTTTTTCTCTTTAATCACCTTTTAACAGCACTAACCAAGGAGACCACACGAGAAAAGGTATGTTCTGTGATTTCAAACACTGCAAACGCCAGGAAGAAAAATGCAGAAGAGAAAGAGCACAGACAGGGCGACCAGAAACCCAAGAGGAAGGGAGGACGTGGCCTGGGCCAGCTCAGTGACCCGCCTGCGCGCCAACATCTCGCCCTCTGTGCACTGGCCTGCAGGGACTCGGTGACCAGGAGATGGGAGGAAAGGGCAGCCCTGGCAGGACGGCGCTGAGACCTCCCCGCGGCTGGCCCAACCGCCCCTCCGAGCTCTGGGCGCTTCACCGCCAGTGCCCTGAAAACACCTGATCGCATCCCCTCACTTCGCCCCCCCTGCAAAAAAACGTGCCGCCTGCAACCGTCATTCTACGGGGAGGAAGGAAAAGTGGTCAATCGGAACGCTGGAAGGAGATGCAACTTAAAGCATTTTCAAAAATCGTGCTACTGGGCTTCCCTGGTGGCGCAGTGGCTGAGAGTCCGCCTGCCGATGCAGGGGACACGGGTTCGTGCCCCGGTCCGGGAAGATCCCACATGCCGCGGAGCGGCTGGGCCCGTGAGCCATGGCCGCTGAGCCTGCGCGTCCGGAGCCTGTGCTCCGCGACGGGAGAGGCCACAACAGTGAGAGGCCCGCGTAAAAAAAATAAATCGTGCTACTTTTATGTCTCTGGGACGTCTGTGATTTACAGGAATGCGGTAAGTTTTTCCGCCTGGCTTAGCATAGCTGAGAATAACCGGCTTATGGGATCCAGTCCAAACCCTGTGGCACAGCACAGCACAAAAAGGCCTTCAGAGGTTCCGCCCCCACCCCACCCACGGGAGAGCTCACGCCCCACCCCGCCCCTCACCTCTGGGCGCAGGTGCAGCTCCCCAGGCAGGACGCCCTCCACACGCCCCACCTGGACACGCGTACTCACCCCCAAGACTCCCTCAGACACCACCGCCAGGCAATCCACACAGCGAGAGTCCCCTGCACAGAGCGCTGATTATAAATAAACAAACACGAGACTCCTCTCCTCCCTCGCGGGAGGGAGTCGCAACTGTATCAAAGGTTCCAGCCCAGCAGCTCGACCTATGGATGTGGCGGAATCCACAGATGACCTCGCAGCTGGGCAAAGCCCGGGTCGTATCAGGAAGGGAGATATGTGAGGGGTCACAGAAACCTCGGGGGGCAGTTTCTTAAGAGCGGGGTAGACTGGGCGCCCCGCGAAAGGGAACCAGGCCAGGCAGAGTACCCGTGGCCCGGGAAGGGTGGAGCCCGGGGGCTCCGCTAGGGCGCGGGGCAGGCGTCCCGAGGGCGGCCGGGTTTGGGGGTGGGGAGGACACAGGGGCCGGAGTAGGCAGTTCCGGGGCCGGGGTGCGCGGGGAGCGGAGAGCGGGTCGGGCTGCGGAGGGGCGTCGGGGAGGTGGGGCGGGCCCGGGGAGCCGACGCGGGACGCGGACGCCGGGAGGCTCGGGGGCACGGGAGGGGACAGGGGGAGCGGATCCGGTCCCGGGGCTGACGGGCGTCCGCGACCTACCTCCTTGTCCGGGACCCACTGCGGCTCCTCCAGGCCGAACGGGCTGCCGAAGGCGCGGTGCTCTGGCACCATACGCAGGCCGCTGGGGGAGCGCACCAGCTTCTTGGCGTCGCGGCGCGCGGCCACCTCGGAGGACATGACGCCGCCCCAGCGCTCGCCCGCCGCCCGCAACCGGACCCTAGCCCCCCGGGAGCCCCGCCCCGCCCCGCCCAGCCAGCGCGACTGACAGCGCCTCCGCCCAATAGCCACGCCAATCACAGAGCGCAGACCAATCGGCGCCAGATGTCCGTCCCATCGCTGCGCTCTCCAATTGGCGCAAGGGTACCTCCCCTGCCACCCTGCGGTCGGCCACCAATAGGCAGTGAGGGCCGGCCCGAGCACGCTCCGCCCCCTCAGGGCTATTGAGACTTTGGATTGGCCAATTAGTCGGCAACGTGGGCGCCGCTTCCTCTCTGATTGGCGTATCCGGCGCGAGGCGCCCGGCGCTCATTGGAAGAGTAGGCTGCGAAGGGTAGGATGGCGCGAAGAAGCCTGTGGAGCGCGGGCTAGGTAAGTGCGAGGAGTAGTGGTTGCTGTGGTCCGGGGCGGGATGGAGGCAGGGGTGGCCTTGGGCACCGAGAGCGCAGCTCGGCGCCCGCGCGGCCCTCCTCCTGGGGCTTTGGGGGGACGGGGTCGCGCGTCATCGATGCCCCAAGCCGCGCTTCGCACCCGCGGGCGGGCGGGCAGAAGGCACAGCCGAGCGAGGGGCCGAGCGAGTCCCGGTGGCGGGAGGGAGCCCGGTGCCGGGGCCGCGCGGGCTGGCTAGCGGGGCTGGGACCGGAGGGCCCCTGTCCTGGGGCCGTCAGCCCGCACAGCTGCAGGGCCAGTTTGGGCTGTGGCAGCAGTCTAGGGGCCGTGGGGTGGGGCGGGAGAGGGTTGGGGGTGGACAACCTCGGAGATGCAGCGCCCGATGGGAAGAGCAGATGTGCGTAGGTGGCAGGGTGCGTCTGCAGGGCGCCCTGGTCCATCGGACGGCCAAGGCGGGGTCTGCCGGACACCCAGGTCTGGGGGAGTGGGGAGTGCTCAAAGCCTCAGGGGCTGAAGAGAGAAGAGATGCCCAGGGCAGAAGACGATCCTGAGAAGCGACGGGGGCCAGAAGTCCAGGCTGGCCAGTTCTGGAGAAACCACAGAGGTGGCCCAGCCGTGGGAGGACCTGTATGGCCACCCAAGGTCCCAGGTGAAAGCGTCCTCCCAGCAGCCCAGGATGAAGGAGTGCTCGTTGGCGCCCTTTGTGGGAGGGGGAGCCGGAAAAGATGCCCATCCTTGAGAGTGGGCTGCTCCCAACAGGGCTGGACACCCCAGGGCAGGTCAGCCTCTGGATGACTGAGTTCTGCAGAGTATGGAGACCAAATGATTCCCTTTGGATTTGTTAACAGGTGGGCTGTGTAAACTCAGGGTCGGCCTAATTTGGGTCGGGGCTTAGAACACACAGCCTGGACCTGCATCGCAGGCCAGCCACTTGCTGGCTGCATGACCTTAAGCTTGTCGTTTAACCACTCTGTGCTTCTATTTTCTCACCAGCAAAACAGGGGTTATAATATTGCTCGTGTGATGTCTGAGTTCATACCTGTCACGTGCTTGGAAGAGACTAAGTGTTTGATAAAAGTCAGCCCTCGACCTTCCATTACCTTTGGTGATTTTAGGGCAACATCAGTGGAGCTGTATGTAGTTTGCCTGAATTTAGCTCCGAACTTGGCCAGAGAAAGAATTAACAGTTTCAGTGTGTGGGGATTGGGTCCTCCCACCCCGACCAACCCTCCGGGTCCTTTGGGTGGCTGTCTGGTTGAGCGGGAGAGGCCCTGAACACGTTTATTTTAGTGCATTAGTTTTTTGTTTTTTTTATTTATTTATTTTCATTTCTATATTTATTTATTTTTTTTAACATCTTTATTGGAGTATAATTGCTTTACAATGGTTAGTTTCAGCTTCACAACAAAATGAATCAGTTATATATATACATATATTCCCATATCTCTTCCCGCTTGCGTCTCCCTCCCTCCCACCCTCCCTATCCCACCCCTCCAGGCGGTCACAAAGCACCGAGCTGATCTCCCTGTGCTATGCGGCTGCTTCCCACTAGCTATCTACCTTACGTTTGTTAGTGTATATATGTCCATGCCTCTTTATCGCTTTGTCACCGTTTACCCTTCCCCCTCCCCATAGCCTTAAGTCCATTCTCTAGTAAGTCTGTGTCTTTATTCCTGTTTCACCCCTAGGTTTTTCATGACATTTTTTTTTTTAATTCCATATATATGTGTTAGCATACGGTATTTGTCTCTCTCTTTCTGACTTACTTCACTCTGTATGACAGACTCTAGGTCTATCCACCTCATTACAAATAGCTCAATTTCGTCTCTTTTTATGGCTGAGTAATATTCCATTGTATATATGTGCCACATCTTCTTTATCCATTCATCCGATGATGGACACTTAGGTTGTTTCCATCTCTGGGCTATTGTAAATAGAGCTGCAATGAACATTTTGGTACATGACTCTTTTTGAATTATGGTTTTCTCAGGGTATATGCCCAGTAGTGGGATTGCTGGGTCATATGGTAGTTCTATTTGTAGCTTTTTAAGGAACCTCCATACTGTTCTCCACAGTGGCTGTATCAATTTACATTCCCACCAACAGTGTAAGAGGGTTCCCTTTTCTCCACACCCTCTTCAGCATTTATTGTTTCTAGATTTTTTGATGATGGCCATTCTGACTGGTGTGAGATGATATCTCATTGTAGTTTTGATTTGCATTTCTCTAATGATTAGTGATGTTGAGCATCCTTTCATGTGTTTGTTGGCACTCTGTATATCTTCTTTGGAGAAATGTCTATTTAGGTCTTCTGCCCATTTTTGGATTGGGTTGTTGTTTTTCTGTTATTAAGCTGCATGAGCTGCTTGTAAATTTTGGAGATTAATCCTTTGTCAGTTGCTTCATTTGCAAATATTTTCTCCCATTCTGAGGGTTGTCTTTTGGTCTTCTTTATGGTTTCCTTTGCTGCGCAAAAGCTTTTAAGTTTCATTAGGTCCCATTTGTTTACTTTTGTTTTTATTTCCATTTCTCTAGGAGGTGGGTCAAAAAGGACCTTGCTGTGATTTATGTCATAGAGTGTCCTGCCCATGTTTTCCTCTAAGAGTTTGATAGTTTCTGGCCTTACATTTAGGTCTTTAATCCACCTTGAGCTTATCTTTGTGTATGGTGTTAGGGAGTGATCTAATCTCATACTTTTACATGTAGCTGTCCAGTTTTCCCAGCACCACTTATTGAATAGGCTGTCCTTTCTCCACTGTACATTTCTGCCTCCTTTGTCAAAGATAAGGTGACCATATGTGCGTGGGTTTATCTCTGGGCTTTCTATCCTGTTCCATTGATCTATCTTTCTGTTTTTGTGCCAGTACCATACCGTCTTGATAACTGTAGCTTTGTAGTATAGTCTGAAGTCAGGGAGCCTGACTCCTCCAGTTCCTTCTTTCGTTCTCAAGATTGCTTTGGCTATTCGGGGTCTTTTGTGTTTCCATACAAATTGCAAAATTTTTTGTTCTAGTTCTGTGAAAAATGCCAGTGGTAGTTTGATAGGGATTGCATTGAATCTATAGATTGCTTTGGGTAGTAGAGTCATTTTCACAATGTTGATTCTTCCAATCCAAGAACATGGTATATCTCTCCATCTATTTGTATCATCTTTAATTTCTTTCATCAGTGTCTTATAATTTTCTGCATACAGATCTTTTGTCTCCTTAGGTAGGTTTATTCCTAGATATTTTATTCTTTTTGTTGCAATGGTAAATGGGAGTGTTTTCTTGATTTCACTTTCAGATTTTTCATCATTAGTATATAGGAATGCCAGAGATTTCTGTGCATTAATTTTGTATCCTGCCACTTTACCAAATTCATAGCTCTAGTAGTTTTCTGGTAGCATCTTTAGGGTTCTCTATGTATAGGATCATGTCATCTGCAAACAGTGACAGCTTTACTTCTTCTTTTCCGATTTGGATTCCTTTTATTTCCTTTTCTTCTCTGATTGCTGTGGCTAAAACTTCCAAAACTATGTTGAATAAGAGTGGTGAGAGTGGGCAACCTTGTCTTGTTCCTGATCTTAGTGGAAATGCTTTCAGTTTTTCACCATTGAGGATGATGTTTGCTGTGGGCTTGTCATATATGGCCTTTATTATGTTGAGGAAAGTTCCCTCTATGCCTACTTTCTGCAGAGTTTTTATCATAAATGGGTGTTGAATTTTGTCAAAAGCTTTCTCTGCATCTATTGAGATGATCATATGGTTTTTCTCCTTCAGTTTGTTAATATGGTTTATCACATTGATAGATTTGCGTATATTGAAGAATCCTTGCATTCCTGGAATAAACCCCACTTGATCATAGTGTATGATCCTTTTAATGTGCTGTTGGATTCTGTTTGCTAGTATTTTGTTGAGGATTTTTGCATCTATGTTCATCAGTGATATTGGCCTGTAGTTTTCTTTCTTTGTGACATCCTTGTCTGGTTTTGGTATCAAGGTGATGGTGGCCTCGTAGAAGGAATTTGGGAGTGTTCCTCCCTCTGCTATATTTTGGAAGAGTTTGAGAAGGATAGGTGTTAGCTCTTCTCTAAATGTTTGATAGAATTCGCCTGTGAAGCCATCTGGTCCTGGGCTTTTCTTTGTTGGAAGATTTTTAATCACAGTTTCAATTTCAGTGCTTGTGATTGGTCTGTTCATATTTTCTATTTCTTCCTGATTCAGTCTTGGCAGGTTGTGCATTTCTAAGAATTTGTCCATTTCTTCCAGATTGTCCATTTTATTGGCATAGAGTTGCTTGTAGTAATCTCTCATGATCTCTTTTATTTCTGCAGTGTCAGTTGTTACCTCTCCTTTTTCATTTCTAATTCTATTGATTTGAGTCTTCTCCCTTTTTTTCTTGATCAGTCTGGCTAGTGGTTTATCTATTTTGTTTATCTTCTCAAAGAACCAGCTTTTAGTTTTATTGATCTTTGCTATTGTTTCCTTCATTTCTTTTTCATTTATTTCTGATCTGATTTTTATGATTTCTTTCCTTCTGCTAGCTTTGGGGTTTTTTTGTTCTTCTTTCTCTAATTGCTTGAGGTGCAAGGTTAGGTTGTTTATTCGAGATGTTTCCTGCTTCTTAAGGTGGGCTTGTATTGCTATAAACTTCCCCCTTAGAACTGCTTTCGCTGCATCCCACAGGTTTTGGGTCGTTGTGTCTCCATTGTCATTTGTTTCTAGGTATTTTTTGATTTCCTCTTTGATTTCTTCAGTGATCACTTCATTATTAAGTAGTGTATTGTTTAGCCTCCATGTGTTTGTAATTTTTACAGATCTTTTCCTGTAATTGATATCTAGTCTCATGGCGTTGTGGTCAGAAGAGATACTTGATACAATTTCAATTTTCTTAAATTTACCAAGGCTTGATTTGTGACCCAAGATATGATCTATCCTGGAGGATGTTCCATGAGCACTTGAGAAAAATGTGTATTCTGTTGTTTTTGGATGGAATGTCCTATAAATATCAATTAACTCCATCTCGTTTAATGTATCATTTAAAGCTTGTGTTTCCTTATTTATTTTCATTTTGGATGATCTGTCCATTGGTGAAAGTGGGGTGTTAAAGTCCCCTACTATGAATGTGTTACTGTCAATTTCCCCTTTTATGGTTGTCAGTATTTGCCTTATGTATTGAGGTGCTCCTATGCTGGGTGCATAAATATTTACAATTGTTATATCTTCCTCTTGGATCGATCCCTTGATCATTATGTAGTGTCCTTCTTTGTCTCTTCTAATAGTCTTTGTTTTAAAGTCTATTTTGTCTGATATGAGAATTGCTACTCCAGCTTTCTTTTGGTTTCCATTTGCATGAAATACCTTTTTCCATCCCCTTACTTTCAGTCTGTATGTGTCTCTAGGTCTGAAGTGGGTCTCTTGTAGACAGCAAATATATGGGTCTTGTTTTTGTATCCATTCAGCCAATCTGTGTCTTTTGGTGGGAGCTTTTAGTCCATTTACATTTAAGGTAATTATTGATATGTGTGTTCCTATTCCCATTTTCTTAATTGTTTTGGGTTCGTTATTGTAGGTCCTTTCCTTCTTTTGTGTTTCTTGCCTAGAGAAGTTCCTTTAGCAGTTGTTGTAGAGCTGGTTTGGTGGTGCTGAACTCTCTCAGCTTTTGCTTGTCTGTAAAGGTTTTAATTTCTCCATCAAATCTGAATGAGATCCTTGCTGGGTAGAGTAATCTTGGTTGCAGGTTTTCTCCTTCAACACTTTCAATATGTCCTGCCACTCCCTTCTGGCTTGCAGAGTTTCTGCTGAAAGATCAGCTGTTAACCTTATGGGGATTCCCTTGTGTGTTATTTGTTGTTTTTCCCTTGCTGCTTTTAATATGTTTTCTTTGTATTTAATTTTTGACAGTTTGATTAATATGTGTCTTGGCGTATTTCTCTTTGGATTTATCCTGTATGGGACTCTCTGTGCTTCCTGGACTTGATTAACTATTTCCTTTCCCATATTAGGGAAGTTTTCAACTATAATCTCTTCAAATATTTTCTCAGTCCCTTTCTTTTTCTCTTCTTCTTCTGGAACCCCTATAATTCGAATGTTGGTGTGTTTAATGTTGTCCCAGAGGTCTCTGAGACTGTCCTCAGTTCTTTTCATTCTTTTTCTTTATTCTGCTCTGCAGTAGTTATTTCCACTATTTTATCTTCCAGGTCACTTATCCGTTCTTCTGCCTCAGTTATTCTGCTATTGATCCCATCTAGAGTACTTTTAATTTCATTTATTGTGTTGTTCATCGTTGCTTGTTTCATCTTTAGTTCTTCTAGGTCCTTGTTAACTGATTCTTGCAATTTGTCCATTCTATTGTCCATTCTATCTCCAAGATTTCGGATCAACCTTACTATCATTATTCTGAATTCTTTTTCAGGTAGACTGCCTATTTCCTCTTCATTTGTTAGGTCTGGTGGGTTTTTATCTTGCTCCTTCATCTGCTGTGTGTTTTTCTGTCTTTTCATATTGCTTATCTTACTGTGTTTGGGGTCTCCTTTTTGCAGGCTGAAGGTTCGTAGTTCCTGTTGTTTTTTGTGTCTGTCCCCAGTGGCTAAGGTTGGTTCAGTGGGTTGTGTAGGCTTCCTGGTGGAGGGGACTAGTGCCTGTGTTCTGGTGGATGAGGCTGGATCTTGTCTTTCTGGTGGGCAGGTCCACGTCTGGTGGTGTGTTTTGGGGTGTCTGTAGACTTATTATGATTTTGGGCAGCCTCTCTGCTAATGGGTGGGGTTGTGTTCCTGTCTTGCTAGTTGTTTGGCATGGGATGTCCAGCCCTGTAGCTTGCTGGTCGTTGAGTGAAGCTGCGTGCTGGCGTTGAGATGGAGATCTCTGGGAGATTTTCGCCGTTTGATATTATGTGCAGCTGGGAGGCCTCTTGTGGACCAGCGTCCTGAAGTTGGCTCTCCCACCTCAGAGGCACAGCACTGACTCCTGGCTGCAGCACCAAGAGCCTTTCATCCACAGGGCTCCTTAATTTGGGATGATTGGTTGTCTATTCAGGTATTCCACAGATGCAGGGTACATCAAGTTGATTGTGGAGCTTTAATCCGCTGCTTCTGAGGCTGCTGGGAGAGATTTCCCTTTCTCTTCTTTGTTCTCACAGTTCCCGGGGGCTCAGCTTTGGATTTGGCCCCGCCTGTGCCTGTGCGTGTAGGTCGCCGGAGGGCGTCTGTTCTTTGCTCAGACAGGACGGGGTTAAAGGAGCCGCTGATTCGGAGGCTCTGGCTCACCCAGGCCGGGGGGTAGGGAGGGTCACGGAGTGCGGGGCAGGCCTGCAGCGGCAGAGGCCGGCATGACGTTGCAGCCTGAGGCGCGCCGTGCGTTCTCCCGGGGGAGCCGTCCCTGGATCCCGGGACCCCGGCAGTGGCGGGCTGCACAGGCTCCCCGGAAGGGCGTGTGGCTAGTGACCTGTGTTCGCACACAGGCCTCCTGGCGGCGGCAGCAGCGGCCGTAGCGTCCCATGTCCGTCTCTGGGCTCCGCACTCTTAGCCGCGGCTCGCGCCCGTCCCTGGAGCTCTCTCAAGCAGCGTTCTTAATCCCCTCTCCTCGTGCACCAGGAAACAAAGAGGGACGTAAAAGTCTCTTGCCTCTTCGGCAGGTCCAGACCCCTCCCCGGACTCCCTCCCGGCCAGCCGCGGCGCACCAACGCCCTGCAGGCTGTGTTTACGCCGCCAACCTCAGTCCTCTCCCGGCGCTCCGACAAAAGCCGGAGCCTCAGCTCCCAGTCCCGCCCGCCCCGGCGGGCGAGCAGACAAGCCTCTCGCTGGTGAGTGCCGGTCGGCCCGATCCTCTGCACTGGAATCTGTCCGCTTTGCCCACCGCACCCCTGTTGCTGTGCTCTCCTCCGCGGCTCCCAAGCTCCCCCACTCCGCCTCCCGAAGTCTCTACCCGCGAAGGGGCTTCCTAGTGTGTGGACACTTTTCCTCCTTCACAGCTCTCTCCCGCTGGTGCAGGACCCGTCCCTATCCTTTTGTCTCTGTTTAGTTTTTTCTTTTGCCCTAACCAGGTACGTGGGGGGTTCCTTGCCTTTTGGGAGGTCTGAGGTCTTCTGCCAGCGTTCAGTAGGTGCTCCGTAGGAGTTGTTCCACGCGTAGATGTATTTTTGGTGTATCTGTGGAGAGGAAGGTGATCTCCGCGTCTTACTCTTCCGCCATCTTCCCGGAAGTCCTCAGTGCATTAGTTTTGAAAGAAGATCTTCCCTCATTCTCCCCTTGAGCCCTTAGTTTGAGTCAACAAAAGCTGCCGGAAACCCGAGTGTTGCCCCCAGGGTGGAGGTGGGCCCATCTGCCGCGGCCCCGCCTTCCTGTCCCAGCGTGTGTTGGCGGCGTGGGGTCCTCAGGCCCCCTCAGAGCCCCAGAGCCCCAGAGATGCAGGAAAGCGATTCCACCTGGGAAGGCTCGGGGACGTAACTGGAGTTTCCTCAAAGCCTTGTGCTGGGCCCTAAGAGTTGATGCACCTTCACACAGCAAACAGCGCCCGCTGTCAGCTGTGCCCCTGAGACGGTACCTGCACTCGGATGCTCCTGGAAGGCCCCGCTCCGTCCAGGCCCACCCCGTGCCTGCTACTGGGTGCTGCCTGGGCACATGCTTGTCCCCGGTTGGAGAAGCACAGGCCTGGAGGGTGGCTGGCTCACCCGGGCCCTGCTCTTGGTCCGGCCCCTGGGCCAGTGTCGGGTACCCAGCGGGTGCTCCGCCAGTGGGCACTCTGCTTCTGGGGGCCCCACCCCCATCACGGAAGCTTGAGGCCCTTCGGCTGGTGGCCACCCACTGGTTTTCCCGCCCCGTGTCCAGCTGCTCGTCAGGATCCGAGCCGTATATACAGGCACCTCCCGGCTGTGTCCCCACGCAGGCTCCCTCCCCCCCGTCATTCAGAATCCAGACCCCAGCCCACTCCCGCTTCAGGGCCCACGCCGGGGCGGGGGGGGGGGGGGGCGCTTTCCACACGTCCAGGGGAAGAACACACGCACTTCCTCTAGAATTTACAAACCCAGGTTGGTATTCTGTCCAGATGTCTGATGCCCGGGCGTCTCCCACACGGCCTCAGGGTGCACTCCTAGCTACTCAACATCCCCCAGCCGCCTTGCAGCTGGTACCGGGGCCCTGCACTCAGGCCGCCCTTCTGCTCTGATGTGCAGTCCTGAGGGCCTCGGTGTCTCCCCTCAGCCTCAGCAGTGTCTACTGTCAGCCCTGCCCCGAGCAGCTGGCCTGGGAGCCCCCTGCCCCCTACGCCAGCAGAACGTGGGAGCAGCCTGCTGGCCCGGAGACCCCCTGCCCGGGCTGTGGGCCCCAGAGCCTCGTGCTGCCCCCTCCCAGAAGCTGCCTCCAGAGGCTCCCTGAGCAGACCGCAGATGAGGGGGTGTACACGGCCTGGTTCTTTAAGCTTCCGGAGCAACCTGACACCATCCAGAGGCCCGGGCCTTGCTGCTGCTGCTGGACGCTGAGCCTGGCCTCTGCTGAGTGGCCACGGCCTTAGTGTTGCTGCCCTGCTGCATCCCCGGCTGTGCCGTCTTGGGTGGACACGCCACTGGCTGCCCCTCCTGCCAGCGGGGAGGGCAGGCTGCAGGCCGGGCCAGACTCGGTGTCCGCTGTTCTCTGCTGGGGCAGCTCGGTGGTCACAGCGGTTCCGACCTCCTGGGCGTCCTCTGAGATCCACCACACGTGGCCTTTTCTGTTCTTTCCAGATCGCCGTGGAGACACACTTAAGGGAACTCACACCGGAGAACGCAAAGCAGGCTCCACTCGGGTGAGCCCGGCGCGCACGGGCCTCTGACTGTATCCGCCGCCGTCACCCCAGAGAGGTGGGTCAGGGCAGGGCGCCCCTGGCCTGGGGGGCGTGGGGCTGGGACACAAGCCGGTTTCTCCCACCTTCTGCGGGGGATGAAGTGGGCTGACCTTCAGAATGTGAGGCGGGGGGTGGCTCTTCAGATGCATCTGTGTGTGGATTGAATCCTAGGTTCTGAGTTACCGAACAATTGCCCGGACAGAAGCGCCGCCTTGGACGTCTCTCAGTGCTGTCCCTGTCCCTGGTGCAGTGAAGCCTCTCCAGGCTCCGGGCTGATGGTGTGGCCCTGTCACAAAGGGAACCGCGCACCTGGGCTCCGCCACTCTGCTGCACTCAGCTCCCGGGCTGCTCGAGGGGACGACAAGCGCGTCAGAATTGTGTCCCTGGGAATCCGTCCATCTCTGTGGTCACCCCATTGAAAAAATGGACGTGGATCAGTTGGACCTGAATCCTAGAATTATTGCTGCAGTTAAGAAAGGTGCGTTTGCTGATGTTTATATAAAGTGATTGTGTAAAAGCATGAACGCACAGATATACACACCTCATGTAGAACAGGCTTACCAGGTTGCCTGTCCGAGCCTCGGGGACCCTCTGGTTACTGATCCCAAGACAGCTGGTCCTGATCAACGCCCTGATGCTGGAATGTGCCGCAGGTTTTTCAGTTGTGTGTGTTTTTAACTGAAAGGACTTCTTTTAAGTTAATTTCATTTTCATCAAAGCAGTACACACACAGTGTCTGAAAAGTGAAACGGAACTACTTACCACTTAGGAGTCTTTTAGCAGCATTTTGTATTTATATCTGGGTTGCTGGCGAGTGTGCTTGTGTTGCTGTGTTTGATTTGTCTGTGTTATGAGTCCTCACAGGCCTCCTGTTTTGGGGGTGAGGGCAGGCCGGTGCCCGTGTGCCCCTACTTCCTCCACACCTCCCCCCCACAGTTGGAACACAGTTTGGGTCCCATTAGCCATCAGGGTTGTGACTAGGGACATAATGGCTGCCACTGAACCCAGGGTTATGACTGTTTCCTTTCTTGTACCGTCTCTGGTTTTTCCCCCCAGAGTTAGTGGTTGCCTCCTTTTTTCATGCACTGCATCTCCTCTGTACTTCTGATTATTCCCACGTCGCAGTAGGTCTGTCAGGCAGCAGTGGCTCTTTTCTAAATGCTCAAAGGGTTGGCCAGCCCACCGAGTCTGCTGGCATCTGGGCGCGTCCATCCCCAGGCTGCACTGGCCCCTCCGCAGCCCGGCCGGTGCCCCACACCCGCCCTCTGTTCTCCCTGCCTCCCGGGGTGTCTGTGAGGGACGCTTCGACATCAGGTGCTTGTGAGCAGGTGACAGGGGCCCTGAGTGAGCGCAGGGCTCGGCAGCAGGGTGCCCCCCTGCTCCTCCATCCTGAGAGCACAGCAGTAGTTTTGTTTTCCTCTTTCATTCAGTCTTTGTCTTTTAACTGAAGCACTCAGTGCATATGTATTTAAGGTAATTCCTGATAAATGTAGGTTTAACCCTCCCTTATTATGCTGCGCTGTTTGTCCTATTTTTTGTGTTGTTTTTCTTTTATGCTTTCTTCTGGATTGGTTGGATCTATTTTGAGCGTATTTTTTTCTTTCTACTCGTTTGAAAGTAATATGCTTATCTAAGCTCAAAATTGTTCATTTTCCTCATGAAACACCAGCTCCCTTGGGCCGTTCACCCTGTAACCCAGCCCTCCGCGGTACTGCCACCAGCATGCTGACTCTTCTTTTGTCTGTTCACCCCACTGGCCATCCCGTGGCCTGGGTGTTCCTTTGGATCCCTTCCTGCGGCTTCTCCCTCGTGCATGGTTCCCCCGACTCGGCCTGGGCCCTTCCCAGGCTGTGCACACACAGACCTGTCTTGGGAGATGTGTCCGGGCGGGCATGGGACCAGGCGGAGGCCGCTGCTCCCGGCACCAGGGAGAGGCCCAAGCATCCGGCTTCTGCAGCCAAGACGTGGGCCTCCCCAGGCCCCTTCCCTCCCGTCCCGTCACGGTCGCCCTCTATCTGGGGGTCCCTGCAACTTCAGGGAGCAGGTGGACTGGCCCCTGCCCACCAGGTCCCCAGAACTGGAGGATACCTGTTGTCCCTGCTGTGTCTGACCTTGTCTTGTAATTGATTCTATACCTTCAGCCAAACTGAGGTCAGTAAAGGAGGTTCTGCATCTTTCTGGACCAGACCTGCAGAGACTGACCCGCCTCTCCGGCCCCGACGTGCAGCGCTTACTGAAGGCGGCCTCCTCACACCTGCAAGGAAGCAGCGTCTGCACAGGTGCCCGGTGCCCTTGGGTCTGGCTGGAGGAGTGGGGCGTGGGGCTGAGCCCAGAGGCCACGGCGCTGCAGCCCGAGGGGCCTCCTGGCCCGGGGGCGGCTGTGCGGGACTGGGCTCACCTGTTGTTTCCCCGCACCCAGCGCTCCACCTGCTCCAGCAGGAGGAGCAGTTCCCTGAGCAGCACGAGCGCCTGAGCCTGGGCTGCCCCGTGCTGGACGGGCTCCTCCGCGGCGGGCTGCCCCTGGACGGCATCACCGAGCTGGCCGGACGCAGCTCCGCCGGGAAGACCCAGCTGGCACTGCAGCTCTGCCTGGCCGTGCAGCTCCCACGGCGACACGGAGGCCTAGGGGCCGGTGAGTGCGGCCACTTCGGGGGGCGGGCAGGGGTCCTGACCTGTCACCTCGCGGGCACCTGCCCTCAAGACCAGAGGCTGCCCCTGGGGGCCGTTTTCCAGGGTTCCCGTCTCTGTCTTCACAACCGCTCTGCGATTCCTGCCTCAGGAGAGGGAGGTGGGCCAGGGACCCCTCAGTGGGAGGGAAAGTGCAGAGCCCCGGGGCCTGGCCGAGGGGGGACAGAGCCGGCCTGGGGTGACTCCGAGAGACATGTCCCCTGCAGAGGCTTGGCCCGCAGCCACTGTGACCGCATTAAATGTGGGGCCTGAGGCACATTTTCCTGAGAAAGTGATTTCCCAAATCAGGTCTGAAAGGCCCAATTTTGAAAAGAATGGCCAGGCGGCTCTGCACTTCAGAAAACGTGGAGCTCCCCCCCGCCAACCCTCAAACACTGGGCCGCCTCGCCGCCAGCTTCTCGAAGCCCCTCTGTGGGCGGGCACCCCACTCATCTGTCCCAGTGAGACGCCCAATAGGGTGTGGGGCGAGGAGCTTCGAGGGCCGTGCGACTGGGTTTGGCTGTGACCCTTCTGTCCAGGCCTCTCCCAAGATGCGGAGAACACGGGTGCCGCGGTGTTGTGACGAGGGTCTCGGCCACGTCGGGGGCTCCCCAGGCAGCCCTGCCCCCGGGAATGGGCTGGAACGTGCCAGGGAAGGTTAGGGAGGCCTCAAGGGTCAGGAGCTCACCACTGACACGGTCAGACGGTGCTTCTCCCTCCATCCTGCATCTCTTTTCCAAGTTTGAAAGTCTGTTGAAACAGAATCGGGTCAAAATGAAAGTTACACACTCACAAATAGGGCATGCGGACGTGGTGTCAGTGCTTCTGGCTCTTCTCTGGGTCCCCTCCCCGGGGCGGTGCCGTGACCGGTACAGCGAGAGGAACGGTAGGTTTAGCTGTGGCCCTGAGAGTCCTGGTGGGGCTCAGCCAGCGCACCGCCAGATCACAGGCCTTTCTTATTTATTTATTTATTTATTTTTGGCTGCGTTGGGTCTTCGTTGCTGCACGCAGGCTTTCTGCAGTTGTGGTGAGCGGGGGCTGCTCTTCACTGAGGTGCGCAGGCTTCTCATTGCGGTGGCCTCTCTTGTTGAGCATGGGCTCTAGGCGTGCGGGCTTCAGTAGTTGTGGCGCAGGGGCTCAGTAGTTGTGGTTCGCGGGTTCTAGAGCTCAGGCTCAGTAGTTGTGGTGCACCGGCTCAGTAGTTGTGGTTTGCGGGCTCTAGAGCCCAGGCTCAGTAGTTGTGGCGCACGGGCTCAGTAGTTGTGGTTCGCGGGCTCTAGAGCACAGGCTCAGTAGTTGTGGCGCACGGGCAATTAGTTGCTCCGCGGCACGTGGGATCTTCCTGGACCAGGGCTCAAACCTGTGTCCCCTGCATTGGCAGACGGATTCCTAACCACTGTGCCACCAGGGAAGTCCTGAGGCCTTTCCTCTTTCTTTAACTCAGTGGTTTTTAGCATTTTCACAAAGTTGTGCGCCCACCACTACTATCTAGTTCCAGAACATCTCATCACCCCAAAAAGAAGCCCCATCCCTATGAGCAGTCACTCCGCACTCTCCCCTCCCCCAGCCCCTGGCAACCACCCATCCGCTTCCTGTCTCTATGGATTCGCCTGTTCTGCACATTTCAAATAAACAGGATCATGCACATGTGCCCTTTCACCCAGGGTTCACCCACGCTGGAGCACGTGTTGGTGCTTCCTTCCTTTGCAGGGCTGAATAATGTCCCTTCACGTGTACAGACCACAACTTAGCGACCCTTTCATCCGCTGACAGTCATGTGGGTTGTTCACACCTCTTGTTCGTGCGTGGCTTCGGGTGGACACCTAGGAGTGGGATTGCTGGGTCGTATGGTAGCTGCGTGTTCCGCTCTTTGAGGAACTGCCAGACTGTTCTCAGCAGTGGCTACACCGTTTCACTTCCCATCAACGACGCAGGAGGTTCCAGTCCCTCCACGTCTGAGCCGACGCTTGTCCCCCTCTGACGCCAGCGTGGGTGGCTTCTCACCGTGGCGCCGACCGCACCCCCGGTGGCCGGTGACGTTGGCCGTCTCTTCACGTGCTGCTGCTCATTTGTGTGTTTTTGGAGAAATGTCTGTTCCAATCTCTTGCCCATTTAAAAGCCTGGGTTATTTGCCTGTGGAGCTGTAGGAGATCTTTATATAATCTGGACACTAAACTCATCAGATAAACAATTTGCAGTATTTTCTCTATTCGGTTGTCTTCTCCCTCTCTTGTTGGTGTCCTTTAAAGCAGTTTTTCACTTTGATGATGTCCAATTTGTTTCTTGCTTGTGCTTCTGATGTCATGTCTGAGGACCCACTGCCTAACCCAAGGTCATAAGGTTTACCCGTGTTTTCTTCTAAGAGTTTTGTGGTTTGGGCTCTCATATTTGATCCATTGTGATTTAGTTTTCCTATATGGTATGAGGTAAGGGTCTAATTTCATCCTTTTGCACGTGGGTGTCTCTGTCCCAGCGCCATTTGTTAAAAATACTCTTTCCCCACTGAATTGTCCTGGGGCCTTTGTTGAGAATCGGTGGCCCCTGGTTCTTTTCAGCGCAGGACTCCGGGGGTATCTTCTGGTGGGGATTCCAGGCCCCTGGTGATGCATCGCCTGTGTTTTGTTTACTGGCTTTTCCAGGCGCAGCAAAGACAGTTACCACCAGGTAGCCCAGAACCATAGGAGGAGCCTTGACAGTGGAATTGAGGGAACATCCGCCCAACAGGGCCTGGGAGGGGCATCTCCCTGTGTCTGCAGGAGGGGGCGTTTCCGAAAGCCGGGAGCCCCTACAGTTCCCCTCGCTCCCACTCGGACAGCCCAGGGTAGGCAGACCCACAGGGTGAAGTTCCGGCAGCGAGGGGCCTGCGCTGGGAGGTGGGCGCCGGCCGGCCCCCATGATGGGTCAGAGGGGCAGACCCACGAGAGGCAGTGCAGGAAGGAGAGGGTCGTTGGCCTTTGGCGGGGCGGCCTCAGGCCACCCCCAGCTGCTCACCGCCCTGCGGCTTCCCAGGGGCCATTTACGTGTGCACAGAGGACGCCTTCCCCAGCCAGCGTCTGCAGCAGCTCATCGCTCAGCAGCAGCGCCTGCGGATAGATGTCCCAGGGGACGTGCTCAGGAAAATCAAGTTTGGCCACCAGATCTTCATCGAGCACGCAGCCGACGTGGTAAGCGTCTGAGGGGAAGCCGGCCGTGCGGGCGGGCCACGTGCATGACCCGCGAGGTCAGGCCCCGGTGCCCACCTGCGGCGAGTCGCCTGCTGGGGGCCGTGTGCTCCGCTCAGGCTGGCACTACTCGTTACCTGGACTCAGGCTGAACTGAGCGTCCAGTGTGTTTCTGGCAGCCTAACCCCAAGGGAAGAACGGGCAAGGGAGGGCACCGGACACGCCACCTCCTGCCCCCTAGAGGAGGCCCCGGCAGGGCACAGAGGTGCCCGCGGCCCAGAGGACGGGACCCGCCGTCCAGGCCACTGGCCCGGCAGCAGCCGTGGTGTAGGGTTGTACCTCTGCCTCTGAAGGAGGGGAAAGCCCCCTTGTCGAGCCCCCCCCCCCCGATTGCTGAGCACGCCTGGCAGGGCCGCTGGGGCGACACCACACCTGGAAGCCATCCCCGGGTCACGCGCCCTCCCCGTGGGCAGACAGCGGTGGGAACACAGAGGGCAGTGGCCCCTGGGGAGGGGGCAGGGGCAGGCAAGCGGCCGGGGAGCAGCCAGCTGAGGTCATTGTTTGGGGCTGAATAACGAAGCAAAGGCTTCAGGAGGGAGATGGGAGACGGAGTACAGACCAGTGCCCCGAACACAAGTGTGCAGAGCCACCCACCCGGGCCCTTCCCCCATTTAAGAACTGCTATGAAAAGAATTTCCGGTAAAGGATGAGCTGTATAAACTTTTAATTTTAAAAAATTTTACCGTAAAATACATGATCACACATAGCACGGGGAAGTGGCACGATGAGCGGTGGCACGCGAGCCCGGGCTGGTTCAGGGCACGGGCGGCCCGCGGTGGACCGGCGGCAGGTGGCCGTCCCCTAGGGGCCCAGCGCGGCCGTGGCTTTGCAGGTGAGTGCGCGCTGGCGGCGGGCAGCGCGGTTATTAGCGTGACGGTGCTCAGGGCGTGGACACAGGAGAAGACGAGGTCAGTGCTACAGGCTCCGGCTCCAGGCCCTCCAGCCTCGCGACCGTCCCCTGGCTGTCACAGGGCCCTCTGGACGCACACAAGCAGCACAATCCTCATCCTTCCGGTGCATCCTCACTGAGAAACGCAGCAGTGGGTCAGGGCCAGGCCGACCGAGACCCCAGCGGGGGGTGGGGGCACATTCCTAAGTTCTGTTCCGGGAGCAGCTCTGGTAGAGGAGGCCCCCAGCCCCTCGCTGGTGTCTGCCCAGCAACTGGGGGGCCCTGCCGGGGGGAGGCGGGAGGTGCGGACCAGGGCCTGATGCTGCTGCACAAACAGAGCCTCGGGGTCCCAGGCCTCCTCCCGGGGGACGGGGTCTCCAAGCTAGGCCCCTCTCGAAGTGCCGACGCTGCAGCAGGCGGGTGCAGCCCTGCCCCCGCCCCCGGCCCCCCGGTGCCCCAGCGCCGCCTGAGGTGGCGGGAAGGGGTGCAGGACTCACGTTAAGGCTGGCGTCCTCCAGGCCGCTGCTGCTGCTGTCATTTTCCACAGAGAGGGGCTCTGCTGGAGACACCCTGGAGAGTTAACAAGCACAGAGTCGAATTTCATCCCAGACACCCAACAGCTCTCAGGAGTGCCTGACGGGATGGCCAGTGTGTGGCCACTGGGCACCAGGGCCGAGTCCAGGCCGGCAGGGCCAGGCGGCCCCAAGGGACAGGGCTGCCCCGAGCACAGTGCGTAGGGCCTTGGGGGGCAGGTGGGGCTGGCCTGGAGGCACCTGAGGCCCCACGCCGGGCCGGTGGCGTCCTAGCACACAGCCTGGGCGCGGCCCGGGGGGCTTCACGTGGGAGGCAACGCTGGTGGCAGGACAGACTCGGGTCCCCGCACACCTGCTTCCTCCCTCCACTGGGTGGGGCTGGGCAGTCCTGGTGACCGTGGTGGTCCGGGTGGTCGGTGCCCAGCACGGGGCCACTGAAGGGGAGGGGCCCGGCCACCGTGATGGCCCAGGACGGGGCGTGGTGAGGGGCCCCCCCCGCGGGGGTGGTGACGGCCACCTCCCCTCGGCTTCCAGGACACCCTGCTGGAGTGCGTGCGTAAGAAGGTGCCTGTGCTGCTGTCGCGGGGTATGGCCCGCCTGGTGGTCATCGACTCCGTGGCAGCCCCGTTCCGCTGTGAGTTCGACCAGGCGGCCTCGGCCCTCAGGGCCCGGCATCTGCAGGCGCTGGGGGCCGAGCTGCGCCGGCTGAGCTGCACCTTCCGGAGCCCCGTGCTGTGCATCAACCAGGTGGGCCCCCCTCCACCCCTGGGGAGGGCGAGGCCGGGGGGGCCGGGTCCTCACCGCCGCTGACCCCGATCTGGACCCTCCAGGTGACGGAATCCACAGAGGAGCGGGGTGTGGCAGCCGGGCCGCCGGGGTGAGTGGGGCGCCCCGAGGGCAGGGGTGGCGGGGCCCGCAGATCCACACACAGCACAGGACAGTCGGGCTGTTTTCTGTCTCAGTGTCGGGGGAGAGCGGGCTTCTCCGGCCCTGGGCATAACCTGGTCCAACCAGCTCCTGGTGAGGCTGATGGCCGACCGGCTGCGCCCTGAGGAGGCCGCCTCCGCCGCGCCCCGCCGCACCCTGAGGGTGCTCTCCGCCCCCCACCTGCCGCCTTCGTCCTGTTCCTACACGGTCACCGCCGAGGGTGTGCGGGGGACACCTGGGACTGAGTCCTGCTGACGTGTGGCCCTCCCTCTGGTTAGGGTCCCCTCAGGTACCAGGGGCTGCAGGAAGCGCCCAGAATCCACAGCCTGCCCCCACCCCCACCGGCTGCTGCAGCGTCTCTACAATAAGCAGCAGCTTCCCCCCACCCCGGGCCCACGTTAGCTCCCGCCCGGATGCAGGCCCCTGGGCCCCGGCCAGACAGGGCCTCCACCTTGACCCCCACAGGCTCCGCGTCCCCTTCCCAAAGCTCCCAACACCCACGCCTCGGGCCACAGCGGGGCCGAGGTCAGACGAGTGCCCACTGGCCCTCCTCACCCCGTGGTTGGGCTGTCGGCTCCTGGCCGCCAGCACACCCCCTGGCCCCGGTCTGGCACAGGGTGGAGAACACACGGCAGGCCAGGCCGCAGGGTCCGGGAGAGGCATCGGGGCGGGGAGAGGTGCCTTGTGTGCTGCCCCTGCCACCAGCCCCCCAGCCCGCAGCGAGCGCTAGCAGCCTCGGCGCCGGCTTGGCCCATCTGCCGGGAAATCCGTTCTGGGCAGACGAGAACTATTCTAAAGGGAGAGCACATCCCGCTGTGCCCTCAGTGCCTCCAAGGCTGGCCACAGTGGCCGGGACCGTCAGCCCTGGCCTGGGGGCGCATCCACTCTGGCAGGGCGCTCCTGCACTGTGCAGAGAACTCGGGACCTCCCATCAGCCGGGGTCCTGCTGCATCGGGCCAGAAACTCCAGAATCTGAGCATCTGGTCGTGGCAGCACAAGGCCCCACGGTCACCAAGGGACGTGACTGCCCAGTTCCGGCAGGGCTGCGCCGCCTTCACCCCCATCATCACCCTGCCTCTGCCCCCTCCCCGCTGCTGCCCGGCACAGAGCAGCCCCGGCCGGACAGACGTGCCGGGAAGGCACTTGCAGCCCCTGGACCCTCACCAGCGCTTGCTCTTTGCCAGGCACTGTCCTCAGGACTCATACACGTGACGTCTGTCCTCACAGCCTGGGGCAGCCCTGTCACTGCACTTTCAGCGCCGTGGCCACCCTCCCACAGCTCCAGGAGCTAGACACTGGTCCCAAGCTCCCACGGGCTCACTGGGGCGGGGCGGTAAACCCGTCACGGGGCACACGCTTTGTGCCCGTCATTCTAGGACCGGATGATCCAGTTACAACTTTCATCATGTTTTCAAAGTAGTCTGTGACCCTAAAAAGATTGGGTGCCTAACGTTAAACAGGAAAGGGTTCTTTTAGGGTTGGAGTTTTACAAGAGAGCCTTTCCACAAAAGTACAGGGGCTTTACAACAGGAAATAAAACACTTTATTTTTGTAAGTAAATATAAACAGTTCCAAATGATTTCCTAGGCGAGTCACACCAACAGTGAGAAAAGAAAACTACTGCTCCAAGACAGAAGGTATGTTTCGCGGCCAACCCCCTGCAGAGGTGCGGACCAGCACAAGCGCACCCACATTCGGCCTCTGGGCAGCCGCACCCGCCCACCAGGCAGACAGGCCGCCCTGGGGGTGCTCACCCACCAGGGGCCATAGAACTTGGCAGTGGGGTTTTCTCTCTGTGTCTCAGGAACACCAAGCCCCAAAGCAGTGTCCACCCTACCTCCCTGGCCTCTCAGCCAATCCCATCCCCCAGAGCACACCCCAGGGACAATCGGACGGTCCTCACAGGCCTGTGACCCCCGAGGGGTAGCTGCACACCACTGTATACACCATCTGAGTCCTCCTGTCGTGGTGAACTCAGTGGAAGCCGCACAGGTCTTTACGCATCAGCCCGATTGCACGGAGGAGACGTGTGCAGGACGATGCTCGCTTAGCTCACTTGAACTTCACCTTTGGTTGGTGCTGTCCAGTGCTGCTTTAGTTTCCGGATATCCCATGATTACACAGTACAACGTCTAAACATACCAAAAGTTGGCCTCGTACAGATGTAACATGCCTTCCCCAGAACATTCTATGAAGTTATAACAATGAGTGCTACAAACTAAACTCTGAATTCTTAGCAGTACTTATACTTTACTGTAAAGACAATAACTAATTACATGATACTCCTAGCAGCCTCCTGACCAAACAAATAATAGGGACTTTTTTTAAGTTTCAGAAAATAACTACCTGAATCCCTGCAGCACCAGAAGTGCCTGCTCCGCCTGGGGAGGGGCGCAAGGGTCAGGAGGCCCAGCTCTCCACGACCTCAGCCCTCAGACGCTCACGCAGACCCTCAGCTCCTCCACTGCCAGTCCGTCCTCTGACCAGGGGAGTCTAACTTGATAGACACAGCACAGTGTAGAAATGGGTGCTGGCCCCCTAGGGTCCCCTCACCAGGAAAGGAAGAGGGAGGGCTGGACCACCCCCACTGCTCTCTCCGGGAATGTTAAAATCCTGACTACCAGACTGCAAGTAGGTTACAACCTGGCTTCTCTCTATTTTGATACAAGTTCAAAAATCAGACACTGCCGAGTCCCAGGTAGCATCCCCTCTGAGACACGAAGGCTTTTACAACCCAGTTTCAGGAAGGCCCTCGAGCCTCTCTTACCCCGAATGCTGTCTCCATGTGGCCTTACAAAGGCCACCATAACCCTCGGGGAACCAGGGCCAGAGGGCTCAAAGCCAGACAAGGTTCAACTAAGGCCCCTGCAAAGAAGGTCTCTTTTCACCAACTGGAAGCTTAAAATTAAATCCTGTTCTTAGCCTCATGTTTATTCTTTCTAAATGCCCTTTGTTTTTCCAGAGACAACTGTCACTAAGGGAAACCGAGTGGGTTTCAGATGTCCTGTACCAGATCTGTGGCTGGGAGGAAACTTCAATGTAGTGGGAGGAGGAGCCAGGACAGCTTGGTCCCCTCCTGGTTCTGATGTGACACAGACACATCACCCCCACTGCACCTAAACGTGAACCTGAAAGGGCCACAGTGCCCACGTGGGGACACAGCTCTGCTCTTTTTTCCAGTGGTTTCTTACAACCCATCATATTTTTTTAAACACCTCTAGAGAGCATTTTGAAAGTTCCTGATCCATCGGAAACTGCAAAACCTAAGGAGTCAGGAGCTGAGGAAAGGAGCGTGGCCAGAGGAGACAGGCTGCAGGAGACCGGTCAGCCTCGAGGGCCCCCAACACCGGGCCAGGGTGTCTGCCTCTGGGGGGGGGCACAGCAGCTCTCACCAACACAAGCACCAGTGCCCTGAAGTGATCCACTACTGAATTATAGAAACTTTTAAACAAAACTTAAGTTAAAGTCTAGCCTTGCTGTACCGAAACCCCAGGACGCTGCTGCCTCTAGCCCTCAGTCCGAGGTCCACAGTGGGGGTGAAGGACACGTGCAGTCCAAGGGCACCCCACAGTGAGCACCCCCTAGTCCCCACAGGGAGCCCAGGGAGCACGTAGCACCCCAGCCCAGTGCAGTTGTTGAGGAAAAGGTGGCTGGAAGCGCCTTTGCTCAGTGACACCACCCATATGATAACATTAAGGTAAACTAGAAACTAACCCTGACAACATTTCACAAGGACGCTCACAGCTTTCCAGATCCTTTCAAACCTCCTCAGCAGGGATGTGCCCTTGTACAGTTGGCATCATCTGGAATTACACCTTCTTAGCCTACCAGCTAGTCTCATGGATTCCCTTAAGGAGTAATGTCTCAGGGTTGGTTTGAAAATGTATTTGTCAGGCCTTCCCTGGTGGTGCAGTGGTTAAGAATCCGCCTGCCAGTGCAGGGGGCACGGGTTCAATCCCTGGTCCGGGAACTGAGCCTGTGCTCTAGAGCCCGTGACCCACAACTACTGAGCCTGTGAGCCACAACTACTGAAGCCTGCACACCTAGGGCCCGTGCTCTGCAACAAGAGAAGCCCCCGCAATAAGAAGCCTGCACACCGCAACAAAGAGTAGCCCCCGCTCACCACAACTAGAGAAAAGCCCGTGCACGGCAACAAAGACCCAATGCAGCCAAAAATAAATTAAAAAAATAAAATAAGATGCATCTGTCAGAACCCACCCTGTGTTACTTAACGCTACAAAGAAAAGCTTTTTAAAAGGAACACATGCATCTCCGTGTGCTAGTGTACAGAGGCCTGGAGGAGGGAAAAGGGCTCCAAAGGGGCTGAGATGCAGACCAGGAGGGGGTGCAGGCCTCCCCGCAGCTACCCCATCTCCCCCGCTCCCTAATCCCAGCATCGCTGCCACAGGTCACTGGACTCCTAGTCTCAAAGGATGTAGTTTAAGGTTCCAGTCTTAATGAACAGCCTTAACACAGTATTACAATTGCAAGCAGGTTTCGGTGCTGGGGCTGGTGTCCATGAGCAGCGGCCGACCCCGAGTGCGCTGAGCCAGCTCCATACCTGGCCGGGTCCCGCCGCCGGGCTTTGGCAGCTCTCGGGCACTAGGGCTGCAGACCGCCTAACAGAATTCGGGGCAAACCTCCAGCAGGTGGTGGAGGTCACCATCCAGCCAAGGAGGCGACCCCAGGGCCGCCCTGCAGGGGGGAGGGGCCTGGCCAAGCTTTGAGGGTCTCAGCGCTCATTAGCCTTGGGGGTTAATCTAGCTCTGCCTCGACCCGTGGGGGCCAGGTCGGCGTGGCTGGCACTGAGAGCTCTGGAGTCTGCCAGACAATTATTTCGTTCCTGCGTGAAAAAACAAATGGAAAAATTATTCTTAACCAGTACCTCACATGACGCCAGCTTCCAGTGGTCTCGGCACTAACAATAGCTTCCCAACTCACATCAACACACGAGAGTCCTGATGCTCAGATGTGTGTGTGCAAAACACAAGAAAGGGGAGCAAAAGGACTGTGTTAGCTCCAGACCTTTTAAAAACAAAAGTAGTTTCTTCTATCGTCATCGTCAGGAGTGCATCCTCCCAGCACCCTGCAGCTTTTAAACTAGAGGCCCGATGACAGCATCCTGGGAACAGCCACCCCCCGCAGCATGCTGGGGGTGAGGGGGAAGGCCAGCACTCCTGCCGGCCCGTCACCATCCCTGTGCGTCAAATAGTTTACCGGTGGGACTGAGTTGACTGGGAGAGCTGCTGCACCAACAGGTGTGGGGACCAGGACACCTGGTCCTGGTGGACAGCAGCCAGGCCACAGAAGGGGCCAGAGGCCTGGGCGCACCCAACAGTCACACATGGAAAATAAAAAGGCCATTTGTAATGGAGAACAGGATGCCAACAGTTTTAAGTGCAAAGGTGACCGGTCTGTGCGAGAGACTTGGACAGGTGACAAAGTGCTAAAGACTATTTGTCAAAGTGACTGTACTTAGTGAAGTTCTGAATAGTTTTAAAACACTGAACAGCTTAGCTAGACATTATATTAGTTATAAACTACTAGAAGCTAAAATCATACAAATAATACAAATTAACAACTGGCCAAGTTTTGATATTACTTCATCAGAATATTTAATTTTTAATTGTCAATCAACGTATTTGTAAAGATCATTAATTCGTACACTGAGAATGTTCACAACATTCCCATAATTCAGATGGTTAAGTTCATGCCGACTATGAAAGTGTCATTTATGGTGTCTATGTGTCCTGAATCAGGAACACTAAAATGCCCACAGGCTCTGCTGAAAGGGTAGCAGCGGTGGGGAAAGGCCAGCCAACATGTAAAGGGTGTAAGTGGGGCAGTCCCCACAGGCTCTGCTCAAAGGGCAGCAGTGGTGAGGAAGGTCCAGCCAACATGTAAAGCGTGTAAGTGGGGCAGGGCTCCTTACTTGGAAATGGTCTGCGGCCGCCGTGCCACCCACGTTAAGGACAGTCAGAGAACTGGCACGCTTCATGCTGCACCCAGGACGGCGGACATGCAAGGACAAACCGTCAGCACATCAGTCAACCAGGAGCAGAGAGCACAGCAAAGCCACCCCTCCAAAGCTTCTGTCACCATGGGGGCCGGGGACCATCCCTAACGGAGAGGAGACCTTTATCTCACCCAGACTGGGATACCCACTGGGATACACGTACAACCCAGATCTACTCTATTGCACCCAGCAGAAAAAAGCGAAGTTCCTCTGCGTCTTTCTCAGCAAAAAGTTTATCTTTGAGCCCCATAAAGCCAGTGTCGCTGCAGTTTCACTTGTTAAAACCTGGCTCCTATAGGAGCAGAGGGGCTCTGCCAATGCCACCCGCTGACTTCGGCGTGGGAGCCCGAGGAGCCTCCTGAGATGAGTTTCAGGAAGGGATCCTCAACGACTCCCGTAAACCTCGCCCCCAAGTGATCGCGTCAGAGAGAGACCCTCAAGGGACTTCCCTGGTGGCACAGTGGGTAAGACTCTGCGCTCCCAATGTAGGGGACCCGGGTTCCATCCCTGGTCGGAGAACTAGATCCCACATGCATGCCGCAACTAAGGAGCCCACCGGCCACAACTAAGACCCGGCGCAACCAAATAAATAAATATTAAAAAAAGAGAGAGAGACCGTCAAAGCTCAGTATTAAGATCAAATGCATAAATATATTTTGTAGATTTTTCTATATTAAAACTAGGCAAAAATAATTTTTTATTAGTAAAATAAACTCTAAGGCTAGTATTTCTCTGCTCAGAAACCAAAATTTAAAACATATTTCATGGCTTTTCATTTACAAAAAGCATACTGATTTTTATATATATATATATAAAATTTACTTTTTTCTCCCGTTTAACACCTTTAAGATACTTAATAAAATATCTTACAAATTACCTATAATCTAAACTTATAGACAGTCGTAAAATTACTGTAATTGCTTACTGCCACCACGGATGACCTCAAACAAAGCCACCTTCTCTTTTAAAGCTAAAAGAACCAATATGAAGGGTTATTTTTAAATGTTTATAATAGGATCAGTAATTCTGAATTTGAACTACTGTGAAACCAACAGTGACCACTATTATTTACAAGCTGAGGGCATGGCTGCAAGGGTGAAGCACAGGTGTGAAGGCTGAGCACAACCAGACACAGACACACACGCGCGCGCGCGCACCAGCTGCAGGGACCAAAGGTCCACGTGATGGACGCATGGCCGCCAGCGCCACAGGCACAGTGCCAGGCAAACAGCAGGCGCTTACTGAGCTCTCAGTAAACAAACTACACTAAAAGCAAAACCTTAACTGGCTCATCCCCAAGTATTACAGAACTCACTCCCCAAACTTCCCACCTAGGACAAGACAAAAACATCCCAATGAACCCCACACAAGTGTTGCCAGAGCTCTGGACAGGTTTTCCTCTATTCAGAACCACTAAAGGACAAAGGATAAAATCAAACCAAATCACCAGTGAATTATATTCTGCCATATTTAATTATTCTGTTACTTAATTGGCCAGCTACCTTTTCCTAAGAAAGGTACACAAACTTTGTCCTCAAACCTCCTTTTCTTTACAAGGTGAAGTGAAAGAACAACTTGCCCCATCAGTGACTCTTCAGAATCGCACCCACACTCTCACTGAAGCCCGCGGTGCCCAGACCATCCAGCAGTCCAGTGCTTCCCTGGAGCTGTGCCCACTGCAGGCTGCAGACCCTGCTCCCGGGGCACCCACTTCAGTGATTCTCACAACGTGGCCCACCCAGCAGCGCTGGCGCTACCCGGGAACTTGCTAGAAAGGCAAATTCGCCCCGCCCCCCCCACCCCACCCCAGCCCCACTGCATCAGAAACGCAGGGGTGGGCCTTGCGGTCTGTTTTAGGAACCCTCCAGGAGACGCTGAGGCATGCTCCAGTTTGAGAGCCACTGGTCTAGTTAATAAAGATCGCTGCTCTTACCTGGAAAGATTACTTTGTTTCATGCATTTGACGGGATAAACTTTCTAAATTATTTAGTTTTTCAAAACGTTTAGTAAGATATCAACCCAAATAACATCACATGGGAAAACTGTTAAGATATGCAAGTGTGTGGGTCTACTTTTCATCAGGTCAGGCTGGCAAAGCGTTCTTAGCGCCGTGAACATCCGTACTGGGGAGCGTCCACACATGCGGCGTCACGGGAAAGACAGAAAGACGTGAAGAAGGAGAAACTGTGAGCTCTGCCGTGTCCAGGACTCGGTGCCAGAGTTGGACGCTGCCCTAACGAGCTCTGAGACATCCAGAACCCCAGGCCACAGTGCGTCTGCCCTGGCAGAACCGGCCGACGGCCTGCACGGCACAGCGCGCGTGACGCACCCTCACTTGACGCATGAGACACGCCGAAGGGTCAGGACGGGGACTCAGCGGGCGCAGCGATCTGCTCAGCCCCTCCCCACGCTGTGAGAGGCCAGACAGCACCCTATCACCTTAGCTCTGGAAACCGAACAAGGGCACTTTAGGCCCACTTCCCTAAGGCAGCGCGCACATGCCTCCTCCCAGGCGGGGCCGACGCCCCACGCGCCCGCTGAAGCCCCCAGTGGCTTCCAACACCGCAGCTTCTGGCGATTCCACACCGGATGTGGGCGGAGCGCGGGAAACTCCCTCTGCAGATCGTAGGCATTTCTGAGAAGAGGGCAATGGCAGCATATAAACATCCAACTGCTCCTCTTGCCTCCAAAGCCATCGGGAAGCAAGTCCCTCGCCAGCAGAGATGTGGGGGCAGAGCTAAGGGCAAGCCCAGCCCCTCTCCCCACAGGTGCGGGTGAGGCGCGGGGCAGAGAGCCGGGCTGGGCGACCCCAGGGGTCTCGGGAGTCAGGCCCCAACTGATGACAAGAGGAATGACACGGGACATGCCTTACAGACAGCAAAGCGCACAACTGTAAACGCACCTGCCTTTATACTCCCGTACGTTACCCAAAGGAACTCGGTCTCAGTCCTGAGACATTAGAATTCTTACAGAACTTAAAGTGAAATACTTTAAAACAGAGTCATACTAAGATAAGAATCAACCTTTACAAAATAGGCACCATTTTAGGGAGGCTGAGTTTCACGAACAGCTGACAGTACAATACAGTGCTTCTGTGAGAAACGCATCCAAAAACAGGAAGCCGTTTACACCAGAAATAACCCAGAAACCAGGGCAATTTGTTAGCACTAACAGGGAAGGACAAAGAACCCTTCCTCTGACGAACCTTATGAAAAGCAAGGAATATCTTAGAATCAAATTCCTTTGATAACTTAAAAGTTATTGTTCAAAAGACCCTAAAAGACTCATGACTGAAGAGACCCTTTTCTAAACACATGCAAAACCTAAGGTTTTTTAAATCTCCTAAAGAAACTCATTATAACAAAAGTCTTGAAATTGTCATCCTTCTATTTAAACCATTTTTCTTCCTATAGTAACACCTGTATGATGAGATTGAATATAGTCATAGCTGGCATTTGATTTTAAAAGATTAAAACTAACTTTAAAGGATTTAAGCTAATGCTGGTTTTAAAATGAATAATGCATACTTAGAGAAAACAAGTTAATATGCTCAATATTTTAATATTAAATTCTTACTTTCCACTGCTAAGGCTTTCTTTGAACATGTAACAAAATCAAAGAATTCCGTAAATTTCTAAGCTTCAGCTCTTTTAGCCTCTAAGCAGGAAATTTCACAATTTTTTCTCAACCTAACCTGGGCAGAAGTCGGATTGCAGCTACTAACCCTCTGCACTCCTACCGTGTGGGAAGCAGGCGGGAACGCAGCTCTGAGGTCTACGGGCGGGCGAGAAGGGCGGGCGGGCGGGGGCGGCGATAGTTACCCAGGGTCCTTTGGCTCACTGTCTCGTGAACCTCCTCCCTTCAGCTTCCTAACCAGCTTCTCACTGCTGCGTCTAATTGAAGCCCGGAGTTTGCTAAAGGAACCACTGCGTTTTAAAGATCCAGTGCCATCCTGAAAAAAACGTGAACAAATGTGAAGCGCCACACGGCTCTCCCTCCCAACCCGCAAGAGACAAAGCTAAATGAAAACAAGAATTCACATCGTGTTGACCTGCTGGTCTGTGACGTGCTGGTAATGTGATTCCTACAGAAATTATCAATTCGCCATGTATGTAAATACACTTTAAATAGAAATCTATCCATTTTAAATTTCATGAAAGCTAATCCAATGAATATGAAAACCTTTGAACATGAAAAAGCTCAAACAAAAGTAGTAAAATCCCCAAAGGAAAATTAATTATATTACTGTTTTGAAACAAAAGATACACAGAAAGACTCAAGGAAATTAAGGCAGCTTCTAGGAAGATCACCAAAATCAAACTCCACGTTTAATAAATAAGGAAGCATCTGGTCCATGAAACAGTACAGGACCTAAAACATTTAGGTCTGACATAGGCAACTTCCTTTTAACAATTTCATCTACATGCAATAGATATACTGTTTCTTCATTAAGTTTTATAGGACAGTTTTATTAAATGTTGATTATAGATGTAGTGGGAAAATTAAACAATACGTTCATTCTATACAAATAACTAAAAATCCTTAGATGCCTTGTAGGAAGCAAGTGAAAGAGTGCCCAGCTTTCGTATAACTGATTCAGACATTAATAAGTGAAACACTTGGCAGCATCTGGATATGAAAATCAAATACACAGAGTGAAAAAAATGTGTATAGAACAACTTTTATTCTCAGAATGAATCATTTAGTAAGATTAACAGTAGCCCCACCACTTCTAGAAGCTACGGCAATGCTGCATTCCATGGAAAGAATGAGAAGGTCTACCAAGCAGACAGACACCAAGACACAGGTCAGTTGGAGTGAGTTTATTAGAAGTTAGAAAGACACAAATACACAAATCACTGAACACTTAAAGATTAGTAGAGAAAAGCAGAATTGCCAAAATTTCACACAAAGACTACACAGCAAATTCTACTTGAGCACGATCCTAAGGGGAGCGCCCAGAGCCCAGGGTGGTCCCACCAGGTCTCCAAACGCGACAGGAGCAGCACATGCCCTACTCTGACAGCCTAGGTAGTGTCACAGTCACCATCATGCCATTGCAGTAACACCTGGGGGATACTACTAACTACCTCTTATCAAAGTGAACAGCTAATTGCTCTTAGTTTTCAAACTCATGTATTACACAGTAAATGGTTTTATTAACACAGTTTATATTACTAAGTACATATCTGGCAAAGCTACATGTATACAGAGATAAGGAACCCCCCAAAAGGACAGCAGCACCAAAGGAATGGCCAGTCACAGAGAGGTGTAGCTCTGACAAGAATCCTAGGGGATTGCTAAACACAGCAGTCAGCACTGGAGAGAGAAGAAAAGCTGGAGGAGATGCCGCCCATCATGCAGGAGACAGTGAGTGTCACACAGGGCAGCTAGGCCTGTTAGACAGAAACGGAGAGAGAAAGCCCAGTGAAACTCATGAGAAAAGAGCCAGTTTCCACGCAACACAGCTTGGCTTACAGTATTTCTAGGTCACAAAGTCTAAGCAGCATTTTTACCGCTTTAGTATTTGGAATTACCTTCTGTCTGCTCCTGTCAGCCCCGTATGAAACAGGTACTGGACCTTATGTTACATTTCACATAATCTAGACTAAAATCACTCCTAATCCTCAATAAAATAAAATTCAACATTTTTAGAGCACGGACTGGCACCGTGCTAGAAATCTCCTTGATACTTACAATAAAAAGGTTTTCAAGTTACTGTACATAAGGAGATTCTGAAACAAAAACCATCGACAGTGACCAAAAGAAAGATTGCTATGCACAGGAAGAGTGCATTCATTAAAGATTTAACTTTATCAGAAATCCTCTTGCATAGAACTAAACTATAAAGTTCTCTCTGAAATCAGAAAGGACTTTCTCTGAAGAACACTAACATTTTAGACATTTCAGAAATGTTAAGAAACACTGATTTTAAAGTTTATAGCACATTTTAAACATGCAGTTGATAATCCAAAATAAAATTAACTAGAAAAAGGATTTCCGAAGCAGCAACGCATCCTGGGTCCTGGCAGATTGGAAGCCCCAGACCGCGGGGACCTGAGCCCGCCCGCGCTGACTCACCATGCGACGCTGAGCAAGTCATTTAACCAGCCCGAGCTTCATCTTTCTCATCTTTAAAATGGAAAAATAAAACTTGTTACCAACTCCCCACCAATGCTGGGAGGACAAGAAAACACAAGTTCTTGCTGCTCTTTAGAAATAGAATGCTAAAATGTTAATATAATTCTATAAATGGTACAACTCCTTGTGTTCATTTCAAATTCAGTGCTACTCTTTAGTAGCACTATTTGTAATATTCCTGTACTAGACACTCCACAGAATATGGAAGAGTAATTTCACTCAGATTCCAAGAGCATTTCATACACTTATCCACACACACTCACTCTCCCCCCGCCACCCCCGCAAGGCAGGCTGGGCTGGGCTGGGCTGGGCTGGGCTGGGGGAGCAGCACCTGGAGGGGAAGTGGGGCGCTGGAGCAGGTAGGTCTGCCTGTCCTCCTTGCTCTCACCAGCTGGGAACCTGGCCCCTGAGAACCAGCAGGAAGGACAGCACAAACCCACCCAAACAAGGTGGATTTCTACTCAAAACAGACTAGAGGGTTGGGAGGTTTCACTGTATTCCAGCACTTTCAGAAGAGTCTAGGTCGTTATACTGCCAAGAAAGAATATTTGCATCAAAACACTGGGTTTCTGAACAAAAGTTAACAGTATAATGTATTGGTGAAGAATTATGTGGCAGTAATTATCATCTACGGATTTCAGGTGATTTGGTGTTTTTAAATTCTTCTTTGGTTTATTCTAGTTGTCTTCCTAGTTTAATTTTTATTTTTCAAAAATAACATTATTTCTAATTAACAGCTACCTCATTCCCAGTAATCTTGGGAAAGAGTTTAGCGTATTAAAAGCTTTTAGAAACATTAACATGGGGAGCAGTATGAAAAGGATGGGGACATGGGGGTGGGGCTACTTCAGGAGGACCCCAGTAGAGAACTGGCGCTCTGAAAACAGAAAGGCCAGCACAGGTGAAGCTCAGGTTCCGCTCAGAATGTAAGACGTGTGATGTTTCCTGGTGGCCTAGTGGGACCACTGCAAAGGCAATTCCTTAATTAGAGTGCAGCCCCAAGGCTCCTGCGTGGCCCAGTGGGGACCTGGGTCCCGGTGACTGACACATGTGCGTCTCACAGTTAACGTGAAGTCAATTTTACCCAGGAAGGGTCACTATGCACAGAGCATCTGCATCTTTAGAAGCAGGACCGTAAGAGACTTATCTCGACAGTGACTTTTAGATCTGAACAGTTTACACAAAGATAACATTTGATGAAGTTACATTTTCAAGTACTTCAATTATGATCTCTATGGTACCTAGAAAAAGAACAGAACTGTACTTCCCTAAACAAATTATCTACCATGTCAAGAATCTCATCCAGAAACTTCACGTGAATTAGAATATGTCCAGGAGCCTTACGTTTCTTATATCTTAATAGCATACAATTCAGTTCTCTGCTGATCCAGACTTGCAGTATCTGCGGGGAGTCACTATCATATAACCTAGTTTGTCTCGTCTTTGACCACACTGCCCTTTGTGGTCCATGTTATTTCTGAGTGTTGAGAAGGCCTGCGCCTGGTGGCCTGTGAGAATGTTTGTGAAAACCCAAGTGAGGGCTGTGTGCGTCTTCCCCAACAGAGCAGCTCAGCACCTTCCCTACAGCAGTGGTTTCCAAACTTTATAAGGAGCGCTGAAATCCTTTTTGAAAAAAATTAAAATCTAATGTAGAACCCCAATATAAAATAAAACCTAAACAGCATTTTCTCATTATAAACGGGTAACAAGTTCTTATGATTAAAGTAAACAAGAACAATGAGGCTGCCTTAGAGAACCTGTGATCTGAACGTGAAGTTACAGACAGGTCCAGCCTCAGTGCCCACCTCAACTCCCAATTTATTTTTATCTTTTATCTTGACTGCATAACAAAGAAAATCTTGATGCACACAGGAAAGTGGCTGCAAATAGCAACAATGCTTAATCTGCTTGCCCTGTAATCCCAGGGAAATCTGCACTCATGCAGAGACAGCATTAAACATTTCATCCTCACACCTGGACAGAGATAATGTGAGGACAGCAGTGCGTGAGCCTCTAAACCAAGGTGAGCCTGAAATGGGCTCCTCTGCTTGCACACAGTTACACCTCAATAAAGCTGGGTCTGAAGAGCACCTAAGGGTAGAGGAATGGATGAAGAAGATGTGGCGCATACATACACTGGAATGTTACTCAGCCAGAAAAAGAAACGAAATTGAGCTATTTGTAGTGAGATGGATGGACCCAGAGTCCGCCATACAGAGTGAATTAAGTCAGAAAGAGAAAAAACAAATACCGTATGCTAACACATATATATGGAATCTGAAAAAAAAAAATGGTTCTAATGAACGTAGGGGCAGGACAGGAATAAAGACGCAGACACAGAGAATGGACTTGAGGACATGCGGAGGGAGAAGGGTAAGCTGAGATGAAGTGAGAGAGTGGCATGGACTTATACACACTACCAAATGTAAAACAGACAGCTAGTGGGAAGCAGCTGCAAAGCACAGGGAGATCAGCTCGGTGCTTTGTGACCCCCTAGAGGGGTGGGATAGGGAGGAGATACGGGATACGTGTGTATGTATAGCTGACTCACTTTGTTATACAGCAGAAACTAACACAACGTTGTAAAGCAATTAGACTCCAAAAGAGATGCTGAAAAAACCAAACACCACCTAAGGGTGCATACTGCCTTTCCTGCCTCTTTTTAAAACATAAATGCATGCTTTGAAAATAAAACTCAAGTCAAGTGTTGGAAGAGCGGCACTAACTTCTCAGAGCCTCAGAGCTCCCAAAGGAAACCAGTCTGAGAGCCAAGGCCTCCCGTTTGGGGGCGGTGCTGGTCTGAGCGGTGGCCTCAGGCGCCAGCTCTCGACTGTCCCTCCCTGGTTAACCCAAGCAGTTCTCTATTTACTTACTGCTTCACATAAGCCCCATCTGAGGGAGGGTTCCTTCTGCGAGGGTTCCTTCTGCTGCTCAAAGTGAATTTAGGAACCGCTGCACTGGATGACCTGCAATCTAGATTCTTTCAGTCAACTGAATCCAGCCCAGGCGAAGCGCCCTGGGGTGGATTCTGTCAAAGATGCAGTCGCTAGTGTCTAAAAGTCAAGTAAAAAGGTATCCAGCACCCAGCGTGTGCGTGTGTGTCCTGAGTGACAGCATGTCCACAGTGAGAGAGGAAATGTGCGGTGAAGGGCAGAGAGCAGGAACGGCGGGGGGGGGGGGGGGGTGCCCACCTCTGCCCACCGCACCGTGACGCCCGCCCGCCCGCCCCTCCACAGAGGAATGAAAGCAGCTCTCCCTCACCCCCGAGTCTCAGTCTTGAAGACAGTAATAGAACTCTGAGATGTCAATAATTTTATTTTCACGTGATTTCATAAAAAGATTGACCTAGAAATACTGTCTCAAGAGAAAGCTCCTCCAGAACTTCATTCTAAATGATCAAACCCTGCCCTCTGGCTCCTGAAGACCAGTGAAAGGAGGGGCCCTCTACACAAAGCACGCAGACAACAGCCACCACGGGGAGAGTACAGTACACAGTGCGGGCTGGACGCGGACATGAGTAGGGCAGCGCCGCCCTCATTTCACTTTGGGCGACTGCCCGACAGGGTGAGTGGTCAAAGCAGATGCTGATTGGTTGTCTTGGCACAGGGAAACCAAAGCAAGGGAGCTGCCAGGTAAAGACAGTCGAAAGAGATGCTCTCCCTTAAAGCTTGGCCAACAACATTCTGTATAAAATGTCAACTAGAGTGCTGACCCTTACCAAATTGCTACAGCTGTAGAAAATCCCAAAGAATAAATAGATTCAAAAAGATAGACTATAAGAAAGCCCCAAACTACCATTTGGAAAAACATCTGCACAATTACAACTAATCAAATTGCATTACGTGACTTCAAAAAAATCAACACTGCAACTGGATGCATTAAACCTAACCCTGCATTCAACCCTCCCCCATAAAAGCAGAATTCCAAAGACACCAGCTCAATGTACAAAAAAATTACCCACGTGTTACAAAAATTCACTAGAAAGAAAACGTCCGAAAGGCAATACTGGAGAAACAGCGGTGGTAAGAATTTCCACAGAGGCAGAGGCAGAGCCTGGCCACAGAGGCGACGTGTTTCTAACAGAGGCACATGCTCGGGACGCAAAAGCCTCCGGCAGGTAACCATGGAAAGCAATGAGCCGCTGGGCCCTCCGTGGACTGAGCTGGGACATGGAGAGCAGCCATCCTAACATTCTCACTCCTGACCTGTTCTCTTCTACAGAAGAGTTCTGTCTGAATCACCCTTTTCCTTGGAAGTATTTAAATTAATTCTAACAAAATCTACAGCAGCCTCGTCAGTGAAATTAGGAGCACTGAAGTTAGCAATGAAAATGGGTAAGTTAAAAAAGCGAGTTAGTGATCTGCCACACTAATCCTATTATTAAAATAAAACCAAATTATGGATTATGCTTTAAAAACCAGGACACTCAATCAGCATTGAAGTGCTCAAGGTTAAGCCAAACAGCTTTCATGGATTCCTAAAAAGAAGAAAATTACTACTTCAAACAAATAACAGACTTCAGTGTTAGCAGAGGAACTTACAAAAAGCTTAATTCGTATTTAATTTGAGAAAAGTAGGCTGTCTAGCAGTTAAGCCAGGAGATGCCAAAAAGCACTCCCGGTGGGAGACGGCCCAGGCTGCTGCCCGGGGCCTCGCAGCACGGGCTGAGCACGCGCTGTGTACTGTACTTACCCCGTTCCACTCTACGCTCATACTCACTTCCTCCCCTCCGTCAGGGCCGCTCTCGTACTTGACCACATCCACGCTGAGGCTCTCGCGGCTTCTCCGCTTCTCCATGTTCTCAGGGTCATTCAGCACTTCAGCTACTCTCTGTTTGTGAGCATTGTCAAGACCCTGCGAGCCAGGCAGGGGGAAAAGGGTGTGATCCATCAGCACTTAAGTTTTAGTGGGAATTTCTAAGATAACTAAATGTATATTAGGGGAAAAAAAGTTCTTAAACATTGGAGGGAAAATCAGAACAGTGATTCTCAGGAATGTACACCTAACACTTGTGCATTTCACCGTATGTAAATTTTACCTCAAATGTTAAAAAATTATAAACAAATACTGAGCTCCAGGTTATGATGTGCACGCTGAAGTATTTAAAAGGAAGTGTACTGAGGTATACAACTTTGAAAGGCATCGGAAAAAAAAAAGGACTGAAGGATGGATAGATGGGAGAGATGCTCGTGACTGAATCTAGGAGGCGGTACACGGGTATAAAATCCTCTCAACTGTACTCTATGTTTGGAAGTTTCATGGTGAGACGCTGGGAAACTGCCCAGTTTTTGACACTTTAACATTAAGTGCCTGGTGTTCCATGCCTCCAAAATAAGTACATGGTTGAAAACTCACGGATTCCTTTGTTCTCAGTATAACATTTTTAAAAATTAGCCACTAGGGCTTCCCTGGTGGCGCAGTGGTTGAGAGTCTGCCTGCCGATGCAGGGGACACGGGTTCGTGCCCCGGTCCGGGAAGACCCCACATGCCGCGGAGCGGCTGGGCCCGTGAGCCATGGCCGCTGAGCCTGTGCGTCCAGAGCCTGTGCTCCGCAACGGGAGAGGCCACAACAGTGAGAGGCCCGCGTACCACAAAAAAAAAAATTAGCCACTTATTTAACAAAAGGCATTTTAACAGCAAACTTTCCTACTCCACAGAGCGATGAGCAGCGGCAAGCACTCGCCTACTTTCTCAACAATCACCCCACGCACATCTGAGTGGAAACATAACTGGATTAACACCCAGCAGCAAACGTTCTCCATGTGCATTTCAGCACCATCTGATGACCAGGTGCAGCATGTCTTATGTTCTAAATGGAATCTCAACCCGAACAGCTCATGCAAATACTGCCCCTTCGCTGACCCTGAGGGTTTCCTCCTCAGGGGGGCACAATACCCAAACAGACCATGTGCTGCGGTGACCTCCACAGTGAAGCGGACCGTGGCCCTCCCAGGCGCAGGAGGGGCTGTTCTCAACACACCACTAGCAACATCCCTTTCTCTAAACATCTGCAGCTCAGGACTCTAGACACCACTGGCTGGATAAACACTATCTGGCACTGGTTTACAGCAAAGCCTGGTCATGAAGGAGCACCACGGACCACCAGTCGAGCCAGAATCCCACGCTGCCTACACCCAGGGCGCCCTCCCCTGAACAGTAGCCCCTCAGAGTCAAAAGACCTGGGAAGGACGACAGGACTCAAGAAAGGGGCTCCTGCAGGGCACAAGCTAGGAGAGCACCACTGACAACACCTATGCTGGGCCTTCTCTAATCCCTCTGCACAGAATCTCTCGAAGGAAAAACTTCTAAGGTACCTATGGGTAACTTTAATCCCAGCCAAAAGGTGGCTTTAAACCAACAACTGCATAATAGGCTACACACACACCATTCAGGGGAAAAAGCCACACCTGTCCCTCCAGCACTAAAAATAGAAAACAAAACCTGCCATCTTTATATGCATAGACATACACAGCAATACATTAACTCCTTACTCTAAAACTGGTAATTAAGGGGCAAGAACTAAGCCTTTTTCCTGAATGTTCTTTACAACTGTATTTCAGCATAACTAAAATACCTCAGTTGATGAAGCAAAGTGCTTCGGTAGTCCTTCTTATTGCCAAATAGTATTCCATCGCATGGATATACCACCTCGTGTATCCATCCATCCACCGACGAACCTGTGTCTGCGTGTTGGTTCAGCCTACTGAGAGTAACGCTGCCACGAACGTATATGCACAGGAGCAGTCAACCATCATCACTTACGGAGGCCATATTTGCTAATTCACCTACTGACCAAAACGTATTTGTAATCCTAAAATCAACACTCGCAGTGCTTTCATGGTCATTCACAGACACACGAAGTGGAGAAAACTTCGAGTCACCTGACACGCACATCCCCAGCTAAGATCGAACAAGGTGACACTCTGCTTTCTTGTTTCAGCTTGTAATGTGAACAAGCATCCTCCCTCCCCGAGTCTAAATCATCTGGTGCCATGTTTTCCGCATTTCAGTCAGTGATTTCACTGTTTAAAACGGTGAAAAAGTGTCCTCTGGTGTTCCTAAGCGCAAGAAGGCTGGGGTGTGCCCTATGGAGAAAGATAAGCTCTCTTCAGGCACAAGTTACAGTGCTGCTGGCCATGAATCCGATGCTAATGAATCAACAACATATACTAAATAAGGTGTCTTTAAACAGAAACACACCTAAAACAAGGTTATGTATTGATCGAAGTAAATGTGACCAGAGGCTCCCAGGAACATAACTCTGTATCTCCCTAGGAACAATGGTTCAGTATTTGCTAATTCAGTGTTCAAAGCAACTTTATAGAACATAAGTACCATGAATAACGAGAACCGGCTGTATTTCTTTTGAGTACCTGTGTTCCATTCTCTCCAGTGTATACCTAGGAGTGGACTTGCAGGGTCAGATAGGAACTCTATGCTTCTCTTTTGGATGAACCTCCAAGCTGTTCTCTACAGAAGCTGCACCATTCTGCGTCCCACCAGCAGTGCACAAGGGTTCCAGTCTCTACACCGCCTCCTCGACACTTGCTATTTCTGTTTTGGTTTTGAACTCCAGCCATCCCAGTGGGTGTGTGGTGGCGCCTCACTGTGGCTCTCCTTTGCATCCCCTGATGGCTCTTGACGCTGAGCGTCCTTCCATGTGCTTGTTGGCAGCTGTATAGCGTCTTCAGAGAAACGTCTACTCAGGTCCTGTGCTCGTTTTCTAATTAGGTGGTCCTTTTGTCTTTATACATTCTGGACACTAGACCTCCTCAGAGATGTGATTTGCAAATATGTCCACCCATTCTGTGAGTCTTTTCATTTTCTTGATAGTGTGCTTGAACGCACAAATGTTTGTAATTTTGGTGAATCTGACTTTTGCTTTTGTTGCTCGTGCTTTTGGTGTCATATTTACCATATATTTACATTATATCGTCGCTTGAACAATATAAGTTTATTTGTACAAACTAGAACAGTAAACATTTTCTATTTCTAAATCAAGGTTTCAGTAAGTCTCATAAAAGAGAATCATTAAACTCAAAGTTAAAAACGGAAGGCTAGGGCTTCCCTGGTGGCGCAGTGGTTGAGAGTCCGCCTGCCGATGCAGGGGACACGGGTTTGTGCCCCGGTCTGGGAAGATCCCAAATGCCGCAGAGCAGCTGGGCCTGTGAGCCATGGCCGCTGAGCCTGCGCATCTGGAGCCTGTGCTCCGCAACGGGAAAGGCCACAACAGTGAGAGGCCCGCGTACAATCAATCAATCAATCAATCAATCAATAAATACGGAAGGCTAAGTTAAAAACAGAAGGTTTTTGACTGACCTGTTTACGTGACCTCATGGCTGCTTCTTCCAATGTTTCTGCAGCTTCAAATTTGCCTTGACGTCTGTAAAGTGCCCCAAGGTTTTTTAAAGTAGTTGTAACAGTTGGACTGTAAGAAAGCATATGATATACAAAACTATAAAATATAAGTTTTAGAGCAACCACTATCAACAGCACATAATCTAAAGGACAAACAGACTTATGTTTGGCTAAAATTATTTAAATTTCTATGGTACTTTTTTTTAACTGTAAAACTCTAAAAGGCTCTTCCATGTCAAGCATCCCCTGCCTACTGCACTGAGCCCTGTGGCTGATGGGACATGCCCCTGTATTCTCTCCAGTCTGTGGCTGCTCCCACAGACCACCGGGCAGTCTCAACAAAAATGTCTATTCTGGGTCTGTCCAGTGACCATCAGGCTTCTCCCCCCATCGGGGGCAGAGCTGACTGTGCCAGGTAGTAAAGAGGACACATGTTTTAATGCTGCTATCTACCTTCTCCCCTCCCTCTACAAGTAGAGGGGAAGCAAAGTGAATCCAAAACTCATCACCAATGAGATCTGAGTCACAGAATGACGGCTGTGTGTGCGAAAGGATGAACAAACAGTGTGCACACAGACAGTGCTTCTGCACTCCTCACAGAGCACTCTTACTAAGAAACGAGAAATAAGTCTAGTTCATTTTAGTACAGACATACTTCAAGAGATTCTTTTCTTACTGATGATAGGCGCTTTAGAAATAAAGAAGCTATACTCCATGTCTTTGAGACAATTTACAGAGTATTGGGAGAAACAAAGCACATGCAATTCAGAAGTTATGCTAAGTGCTATGGGGAACCCAAAGAAGGAGTACTTGTTCCAAACTAGGGGTTCAGAGAGTTTTTCTGAAATAGAAGACTGGTAAACTAAGTCTTAAAGGGTGAGCAAAAGTTAAAATAGGAAAAAGACTGCAGGAAAGGTGTTGCAGTCAGAAGAGGAAACGGGCATCTGCACAGGCTCATGGGCTGCTGGTGAAGGAGCTCACACAACCCTCCGCAGACACGGAGGCCCTGAGGGCTGCGGGAGACTGGGGTGTGCACCTGGACACACCTGCAAAGTGCTGGCTTTTGCGCGTCTGCTGGCCTGTTTCCCGTGAGTTTGCTCTATGGCGACCTCAAATGTTGTGTCTATATTTAGTCATCTCTTCTCCTGCGATTTGGTACTTAGCCTTAGACACAGCATTAATGTACAGAACCAATATTTTACCCACGTGACCCATATTACGGTGGGTTTTGTGTACATGAATTACCTCATTTACGAAGTTATGGAATTTGTATTGGAATTTGTGGAAAATCAGGGACTGTGCAACCACACCACTTTAAGCAACTTACACACTCGGTCATTTACAAGCTACCTTTGAAGCATTAGCACCTTCCACAGCTGTGTCTTTGTTTTTCAGTTAAGCAGACGTACCTGTCAACTTTGCAGGCTTTGTACCAGCCACCATACTCTCCAAAAGAAGTCCCATCCTTTTGCTTTCCCTAAATTATAGGAAATAATTTCAAGTGAATAATTATCTTAAGCAATATATTCAATTTAGAATCTCTCGAAATAGTATGTCCTTACTTTGCATTCTTCTCTTTCCTCAGCATGCATCCAAATGGGTTTATTTTCATCTAGGGAAGAAAAAATAACATACTATAAACTGAAGCATAACAGAGCCCACAAAGTGGAATTTGTCAAGTTTCAGCAACTGCAAGGTTTCTGTTTAGTTTTCCGTATGATCCTTCTCAGATATTACTTTTCACATCATGGACAGACAAGGTTTCACAATGGAGAATAAAGACTATGAAGACAGAACCAGACCACAAGAAACCAGTAGGAAATGGCCATTCACATGCAGCTCTGTGAACAGAAGACATGGAATCAAAGGTACCAACCTAGACAGGGTAGGCAACGACCAAAAACACGGACAAATGCTAGGGTCCCTATAAGGAAACTTTTAATGCTAGAACCCTCACGTAACACTTGGGACTACTTAGAATTTGAACAGCTAACATTAAACAAAAGTCTAAGAAATAGTAGTAAGATGTTGGGAGCAAAAATGGAAAAACTACAAATCAATATTCCTTTAAAATTTTCTTCACTTTTGAGAACACTGACACATACCACTCATCCAAAGCTTCCAACTAATGCACCCACATCATGGAGGATAAGCAGTCTTAAAAGTGAAGGTTATGGGCTTTCCTGGTGGCGCAGTAGTTAAGAATCTGCCTGCCAGTGCAAGGGACACGGGTTTGAGCCCTGGCCCGGGAAGATCCCACACGCTGCGGAGCAACTAAGCCCGTGTGCCACAACTACTGAGGCTGCGCTCTAGAGCCCGCGAGCCACAACTGCTGAGCCCGTGTGCCACAACTACTGAAGCCCGCACACCTAGAGCCTGTGCTCCGCAACAAGAGAAGCCACAACGAGAAGCCTGCGCACTGCAACAAAGAGTAGCCCCCGCTCACCGCAACCAGAGAAAGCCCAAGCACAGCAAAGAAGACCCAACGCAGCCAAAAATAAAAACAAATAAATAAATATTTTTTAAAAGTGAAGGTTATGAAAATACTTTTATGACATGAAAAATGCTTAAGCTACAAGTATAAAAGAAAATAAGCAGTATGCATGATTATATATAAAGTGTGGTTTCAATTTTGCAAATCAATTGGCAAAAAAGGAAGGAAAGACACAAAAGATTAAGACATATTTGGGTGATGAAATTATAGGTGATTTTCATGATCCCGTCTCTTCACTTATTTTTGAGGTTTCTGGAGAATAAGACCTGTGCCCCCACCCAATCCAACCACTCATAAGCTACCCATCCTGGGCGAGTCGCTTAGCCTGCAGTGTCCTCGCTCCTAAAATGGAGTAACGTGTGACCCATTTCACAGGACTGTTGAGAAAATTAAATAAGATTACATATTTAAACTGTTTTTAACTAAAAGACTAGTATGTGGTTAACTATTCTTAGGATTATTGGGCATGTCATAGGAGAAGAATGAAACTAGTTTTAAATACTGGCTTTAAAAGAATGAATATTTGTATAGCAAAGGAAACCACAAACAAAATGAAAAGACAACTTACGGAATGGGAGAAAATATTTGCAAATGATGCAACTGACAAGGGCTTAATTTCCAAAATATACAAACAGCTCCCACAACTCAACAACAAAAAAACAACTCAATCAAAAAATGGGCAGAAGGGGGCTTCCCTGGTGGCGCAGTGGTTCAGAGTCCGCCTGCCGATGCGGGGGACACGGGTTCGTGCCCCGGTCCGGGAGGATCCCACATGCCGCGGAGCAGCTGGGCCCGTGAGCCATGGGCACTGGGCCTGTGCGTCCGGAGCCTGTGCTCCGCAGCGGGAGAGGCCACAGCAGTGAGAGGCCCGCGTACCGCAAAAAAAAAAAAAAAAAAAAGGCAGAAGACCTAAATAGACATTTCTCCAAAGAAGACATACATATGGCTAACAGTCACAAGAAAAGATGCTCAACATAACTAATTATTACAGAAATGCAAATCAAAACTACAATGAGGTTATCACCTCACATCAGTCAGAATGGTCATCATTAAAAAGTCTACAAATAACAAATGCTGGAGAAGGTATAGAAAAAGGGACCCTCCTACACTGTTGGTGGGAATGTAAATTGGTGCAGCCACTATAGAAAACAGTATGGAGGTTCCTCAGAAAACTAAAAATAGAATTACCGTTTGATCCAGCAATCCCACTCCTGGGCATATATCCAGACAAAACTGTAATTCAAAAAGATACAATGCACCCCTATGTTCATAGCAGCACTATTCACAATAGCCAAGACATGGAAACAACCTAAAAGTCCATCGACAGATGAATGGATAAAGAAGATGTAGTATATATATACAATGGAATACTACTCAGCCATAAAAAAAGAACGAAATAATGCCATCTGCAGCAACATGGATGCAACTAGGGCTTACCATACTAAGTGAAGTAAGTCAGAAAAAGACAAATACTATATGATACCACTCATATGTGGAATCTAAAATATGACTCAAAGGAACCTATCTATGAAACAGAAACAGACTCACAGACATAGAGAACAGACTGGTGGTTGCCAAAGGGAAGGGGGGTGGGGGAGGAGTGGAGTGGGAGTTTGGGGTTAGCAGACGCAAGCTATTATATACAGAATGAATAAACAACAAGGGCCTCCTGTACAGCACAGGGAACTATAAGTATCCTATGATAAACCATAATGCAAAAGAATATAAAAAAAAAAGAATGTACATATATAACTGAATCACTTTGTTGTACAGCAGTAATTAACAACATTGTAAATCAACTATACTTCAATTAACAATGGTGAGACTAGCCAGGGAAGTTTTGAAAAGGAAGAGTACTTACAGACTTTGTCACATCACATATCTAACTTCACCCCCACCCCGCCTCACTGCAAAACCACAGCAGCCAAGAAGATGTGCAACTGGTACAAGAATCAATACCTGCATAAATGGAGAGGAATGGTCCACCATTACCACTACCACTACCACCAGCAACAAAACCCTTGACTTGATAAAGAATTTAGAATATGACCTTACGAATGAGTGGGGGGAATGGAAGGATTATTCAGTTAGTGGTGCTCGTACAATTGTTTAAATACTTGAAAAATAATTGTATATCACAATTATTTAAAAAAAAAAGTGAACAGTATTTAAAGCTTAATAACACTGTTATTTACTGCAGTTTTAGCTTTATGTACTAACCTAACCCTATTGTTAGAACAGACAAGAATCCACCAGTTAAGAGAACTAGATTTCCTGACAACAAACCAGGTCATGGGTTTCAATGCTGCACTGTAGTCAAGAAGGCCCTGTGACCTGAAAGCCACGCCCCGACAGCAAACCAGGACACATGTGCATCTTGCCCAAAGAAAAAATGCCTTTCTGTCCTACGTTTTAACATTTGTGTGGAGGATAAATCTGAGTACAGAAAAACTGCTTTTAACTAGAACCCAATTAACTGGACTTCATGCTACTATTTTTAGTAGAAAGAAGCTAGCAAATCGCAAGGAAACAAGTCTTCCCCAAGAGTAAAATTTTTTGAAAGAAGCACTAAGGAGATGGCCTGGAATCAACACAAAACCAGCAAGGCCTCTACAGTTAGACGAGGACATGAAAGTGCCCTGTGAACTGTACAAGTCCAGGGAGGTGGACTGTTATCCAATCCTGGCCCAACTGCAAACAGAATCCATTTTCAAAATGATGAGCCTGAGGCATCACGATCTTCTGATAGGAAGAGATTTACTGCTCCACTTGTTAACAGACGAAAACTAATACACTTTTCAAAGATTTTTCAAAAGTAGTTTCTAGAAACTCTCTATAGAAGAAAGTATTTATTAATCAAAACCTTTTTCCCCACGAATTCTAAGGTTTCCCACACACTAGTAACAACTGTTCACATTCTGAAATCCTTATGTAATAGGCAGTAAAGGGGGGAAGATGCCTTATGTAACACACAAATATTGTTTTACTGAGCAATCAAAATCTTATAAAATATTAATATTAAGCACCTACAATACTTTAAGGGATACAAAGGAGACAGGCCTTAGCTCCTTAAGGCTGTCAAACAACCCAGCAGGCCTGGGATGGGTCGAGAATCTGCATTTCTGACAGGTCCCAGGTGGTGCTGAAATTGCTGGTTCCTGCCGGCACTTTGAGAATCACTGTATTACAGAGCAATTCTAGAAAGCACTAATGACTCCAGGAAGGCTTTCTGGAGTCAGTGCATCTAGGTTGTGCCTAAAGCACGTGTGGACTCCGGTGAGGGTAGCGTGGCCCATCACCCTGACCACAGGCTGCATGACTCCATTATCGGTAATGCCAGGGCAGGTACGCAGGGTTCACCACGGTCACTGGATGATGAATGATGAGCCGAAGGGCACTCACTCAGACCGGGTCACATCCTCTCCAATAAGCGCTCCGTGGAAAATCATTTCTAAAATTCAAATTAAATTCTACCTTGAAAATACTGTGATGACTTGTGTATTACCAAGTTCAAGCTGGGAATCACTATTTTTTTTTATCCTTTTGCTTCACGGAAATCACTATGTTTAATGCATCCTACAACTGCATCTGCTTAGAAACAAAAGTACATTTCTTACCATCTACAGAACCAAACTCCCTTTCATGTGCGCGAGTGAGAATCTCTTTGTACAGCGTTTCTGCTTGCTTGAATTTTCCTTGCTTCAGATAGCAGGATGCCTTAAAATAAAACAAAGTCCTTACTATTCTTCATAGTAAGTGAAGCATACGTGCTTATTTATAGGTTAGGCTATGAAACAGAGTTCAGATTTCAGGAAGAAAGTCATCTGGCTCTATCGATAGAGTTGTACCTCTGTCAACGTACCAGGTTATTTTTCGTTTTGGCCACGTTGGGGTCATCAGGCCCCAGTTTGGTTTGGTAGATCTCGAGGGCTCTTTGATAATAATATTCTACTTCTTCGTACTTGCCCTGGTTCTGGCACAGTAAGGCCAAGTTATTTAACTGCTTGGCAACATCGGGGTGATCCTTTCCCAAAACCTGGGAATAAAAAATAGTGTATTAGAAACACTTATTATTTGTTTCACATGGTACCATCCGATCCATTCTCCACCCTATCATGAGAAGGCGCGTTCTAAACATAAATACGACTGTGCCTTGTTTCCAGGCTTATGATGTTTAAATGGCTCCCCATGCAATAATAAAAATAACTTAACCAGAATTTGTTGAACTCCTTATTCTTGCGGGGAGGGGACTATGCTGATTTCCTTCACGTGCTTTAGTGTCTTTAATTCTTATAATAATCCTACATGGTAGGCAATACTATGCACAGTTTGAAGATGAGGAAACTGGGTTTTATAAAGGCTGTTTAATATGGCCACCCAGTCCTTGAAGTGCCTGAACTTACACCTGGCCCTTCTGAGTCTAACTACATTACACTTATCCCTGCACAGAACAGCCTTCAAAGGAAACTTCCAATTCTTCAATTCACATCCTACGTATCCCTTCACATTCAGACCCAGATTCTCTGAGCATCCCAAACCACTTCCCTCACATTTCAAACTTCACCTCAGGGCTCTTCGAACTTGAACTTACTGTCCCAGACGCCCAACACTCTTCTCCCAGCACTGCCCTGCTCCCCACCCTCCACTAAATAACTCATCTTTCAGGTCTCTTTTCAGGTCCCCTGAGAGAGGACCTCCTTATATCCAATTTAAGGGAGCCCTCAGCCCATCCCCACCCAGTTTACTCACAAGCACATCACCTGGTTTTTTTCTTTCTTTGCAAGTATCACTACCCAAAACTGTCTTATCTATTTAGTCCTTTATCGCCTAGACTCTCACCCGTTACGACGTAAGCCTCAGTATGCAAATGCCTTGTCTCAATGTCTGGATGTAATGTCCTCTCAGCATCTAGGACGGTGCTGGCACACAGGTGGACGACCAAACACTACACTGCTTCCTCAGGACCTGAGCCAGCCACCCAGTCTCTCACCTTGTGCCTTTACCTACACAGTCCCCAATGAGGCAGGCTGCCTCTCCATCCCCTCTGCATTCCCTTCCTCTCCCTGCCTGGGAAGCTCTGACCTCGGTTCTCGAGACTCAGCTCCAACGCTGGCCGTTTGTGGGAGGCCATGCCCAGCACAGTCCCAGCCCTGTACCTGGAGAAGCCCTTGCTCTATGTGCTCCCTGAGCTCTAGGCTAGAAGCCAAAGCACCTGCATTCCCAAGGTCTGCTTGCTGCACTGTGTCCCCAGGGAAAGGACTGTGTCTAATTTGAAATCGCCAACTCTAACCAAGCAGGGAGCCCCCAAGTCCTCAATAAATGTCTGCTACATGACTGAACGAAAGAGCAAATATATATGAATGAATCTGACAGATCATCACCTATAGTTCATAATCCTCAATTTGATATATTTGTGATTCTCCCTGATTTTAACCCCAGCCCACTCAAAATCTCAGTGGATAAATAAAAAATAAAATAAAAACTATTTTAGGGCTTCCCTGGTGGCGCAGTGGTTGGGAGTCCGCCTGCCGATGCAGGGGACACGGTTTCAATCCCTGGTCCGGGAAGATCTCACATGCCAGTCCGGGAGGATCCCGCATGCCGCGGAGCAGCTGGGCCTGTGCGTCCGGAGCCTGTGCTCCGCAGCAAAAGAGGCCACAGCAGTGAGAGGCCCGCGTACCGCAAAAAAATAAATAAATAAATAAAATAAATAAATAAAGACTATTTTATTTTGTAAATATTATGCAGACGGCAACATGGACAAAACTTTACCTGCATAATGTGATAATTAGCCCCTTTTCATCTTCCCTTTCCCAAGTCCTTGCCATATAACTCAAAATTAAATGACTGATTGCTCAGTATCAATGGTAAATAATGACACAAAAAGTCAAATTAAAATATCATGGCATTGGACTTCCTGGTGGCACAGCGGTTGGGAATCCGCCTGCCAATGCAGGGGACACGGGTTCGATCCCTGGTCCGGGAAGATCTCACATGCCACAGAGCAACTAAGTCCATGCGCCATAACTACTGAGCCTGCGCTCTACAGCCCGCTAGCCACAGCTATTGAGCCCACATGCTGCAACTACTGAAGCCCGCGCGCCAACAGCCTGTGCTCCGCAACAAGAGAAGCCACCACAACGAGAAGCCTGCACACCGCAATGAAGAGTAGCCCCTGCTCGCCGCAACTAGAGAAAGCCCACACGCAGCAACAAGACTTAACGCAGCCAAAAACAAACAAATAAATAAACAAACCTATATGTCATAAAATAACCTTTAAAAAAAAAAAGTCACGGCATGGACCTGCCAAGTCTCTAACATCTGAATACACGGTCATCCAGAGCACTGCTGAAATTAACAAGTTACATTTAAAAAAAATACCTAATTACTATAAACTGTATTAGCTGACATTACACATCCATGACTGACTTAATCTCCAGCTCTGAGTTACTCTTTAGTTCTCAAAAACAATTATTCATTTTCTTCAGTTTCATAAGCATATTTGTTGACCTCATTTTTAAAATTTTAATGTTTTTCTTCTTGACAGGCACGTGCCCCACCGTCAATGAAATGCCCCCGTGCCTTCCACCTACAGGCCTGAGAAATTCCTTCTTCAGTTGAATCATTTCTAGGCCTCAGGCTGGGAGGGCATGCAGACTCAAGGCTCCACCCTCTGCATACCCACTCCTCCTAAACTCCCATGTGTATGGGCCCATCTGGCTGCGTTTGGGGCTGCCCACCTGACTGAAGGGCTTATTTTCAGTAAATGGTCAGTAATGATATATCACAGTGGTCCTATCTCAAAGCTTAAAAGTGAGTTATTAAAAAAAAAAAAGTGAGTTATTTAAAAGCATAAAACATAGCATCTCAAGGAGAACCGTCCTTAGTCGCACCTTTTCTCTGATCTCCAGAGCTCTTTTACACAGCGGCTCAGCTTCTTTGTACTTTCCTCTTTTGCCGTAAAGCACTGCGAGGTTATTCAGAGTTGCTGCCACCTACCAACACAGGGAACCGTGAAGAACAGTAAACGACAGCAGTGGAGGGGATGTGAGACATCACACACTCATCACGCCCAGTATGTGCAGGGAAGAGCTCTCAGCTGGATGAAGGAACATGACTCCACTTAAAGGCGAAAGAGCAATCTCACTGTCTGCAGACAGACTGCATAAAGGAACACTGCAGAATATTAAAATTAACAAATCAACATCAACAGGATCTTGATTTTTTTAATTTCACTGAAAGCCACAAAGCCAACCAAAATAGATCTATATGCAAATCTGACCAGATTTTAATAAAGAGACAATACAAAATCTTTATGAAAAAATTTACAGAAGTACATGCAACTTGATTTAGGATCAAAAAACACAGTACGTGATCCATTTGAGGTGGGGTGATAAACAACTGAAGTGCACACTGACACCTGCTAAATGGGAGTCACCAGCACTGAGGCTCATCACTTGTACTAAGTGAGGGAAGTCCTACCTGTGCCATCCAGTGAAAAGGCAGCTCTTAAATCTTCCCTGTTGAGTTTAATATTAAAATGAGATGGGTATAAAAATACATTAGGGAAAATAATATATAAAAAGAATGAAAGGACCAGTATACAAACCGCAGGATGGTCTCTGCCCAAAGTTTTCTCGCGGATGGCCAAGGCATCGTTCAGTAGACTAGCTGCATCTTTGTATTTATTCTGGTCTCTAAATTGAAAAACATACAGTTAAGTGTTATAGACAGAGCTTACTACATCTCTGTAAAATGTAATTTTGGAACTAAAGAAATAGAAGTTAAGCTTCAGTTATTAAAAAATAGACGCTAGCTATTAAAACTGTTAAAAACACTCCTAATGTAGGAGAAAAAGACTCCATCAATAAATGTACTGGCAAGGTGAGCTGGGAGTCGGGCCTGATTAGCTTTTGAACCTGGCCCTCCCATCCAGATCACTGGGACAATACTACCCCCATAACCCCGCACACAGTAAGCGAGGCCATCCAGAACGGTGAGGCAGACGGAACAGATCCCAGGGTCTGCACCCAGTTCTGCCAGCTACCGGCTGCGTGGCTCTGGCATGTCACATGGGCTCCACAGTCGCAGTCGGCCCACCTAAAAAGGAAGGACGTGACTCACAGAGCTGCTCTAAGAAGCTAATGATTCGCCACGTGCCATGGAAAAGCCTGTGAAACAGAAGCCCAGGACGCACCCCGCAGTGTCTGCTGGAGCAGGGCGGGGCGAAGGGTCCTGCTGACAGTGGGGAGACAGAAGCACCTCCAGCCCAGCCCCCCTGGTTTAAGTGCTACCTGATGATGGGGCTGCAAACCAGTTACTTACTTTGTGAGACTGAGTACACATACTTCCCAACTGAGTAAGAACGGCTGCCCAGCAAGGCTTTGCCCTGCAGAAGCCAGACTGTCCTGCAGAACACTGGAAGGGCTAATAAGCCTTCCAGATCCTCCGAAGCACACTAATTCTGGCCAAGTATATAGGTTTTGGACTTCCCTGGTGGCGCAGTGGTTAAGAATCCGCCTGCCAACGCAGGGCACACAGGTTCGAGCCCTGGTCCGGGAAGATCCCACATGCCAAGGAGCAACTAAGCCCCTGGGCCACAACTACTGAGCCTGCGTGCCATAGCTACTGAAGCCCACGTGCCTAGAGCCCGTGCTCCGCAACAAGAGAAGCCACTGCAATGACATGCCCACGCACCACAACGAAGAGTAGCCCCTGCTCGCCAAAACTAGAGAAAGTCTGCGTGCAGCGACGAAGACCCAACACAGCCAAAAAATAAATGAATAAACATATATTAAAAAAAAGGTAACAGAACATTCACAGAAGGACACAAATGACTAAACACACACAATCACAGAATACAAATTAATACACAATGCTGCACTTCTCCATTAATAAAGAATAAGAGACAAGCAGCCCAGCCCCAGGCTGGTGATGGAGGAGGAGGAGTGTGAACTGGCACCACCTTCCCGAAAGCAGCTGGGCAACATGTACCAAGAAGCGTATCATGTTTTGTTTTGTTTTTTTAATTTCTTTATTTAACTTATTTATTTTTGGCTGTGTTGGGTCTTCATTGCTGCACGCAGGCTTTCTCTAGTTGTGGCGAGCAGGGGCTACTCTTCGTTGCGGTGCACGGGCTCTAGGTGCGTGGGCTTCAGTAGTTGGGGCACATGGGCTCAAGAGTTGCGGCTCACGGACTCTAGAGCGCAGGTTCAGTAGTTGTGGCACCCAGGCTTAGTTGCTCTGCTGCATGTGGGATCTTCTCAGACCAGGGATCGAACCCATGTCCCCTGCATTGGCAGGCGGATTGTCAACCACTGCGCCACCAGGGAAGCCCGCGTATCATGCTTATACTCTAACCCGCTTTAGGAATTGACACTAAAACAAAATACAAAATCCTGAGCAAAACTTGAGCAAAAGATGTTCATCAGTAGATTAATGCCCCCCCACAAAAAGCTTAAAATTAAATGTCCCTTAACAGAAAAATGTTGAAATAGAGTTATGGTACAGCTCTAGAACACAACATTAAATATGAATATATACATAGCTGCTAACTTTTTTCAAATGTTCTGCTGACATGAGTAAACTCTCACGCTATAGTGCGAAGGAAAAACACAAGACTGAGGAGAGGCCACCGAAGTCCCAGCACCCAGCACAATGACATCTGTGTGACCACGCACCCTAAGTACAACAAATTCCAGTGGCATTCTACGCACATTTTTTATTTAACTCATTTACAATAAAAATATCTACCATCAGCCAGAAACTCTCATGTTCTTCGTAGGCATGTAAATTTTTTAAAGATCTTTCTGGAATGAAATTTAGCATAATCTACCAAGATTTTAAATGCAACCTGTGACTAGGGAATTCTTACAATAATGCGTAACAGTAAAAATCTGCAAACCTAAATGTCCATCAGCAGGAACCTGTCAAAAAATGTCAGGACTACCTGTAAAACAGAGTGCTATGCGGCATGGAAAAGGCTGTGCTCTCTCGAAGCCGAGCCGCGGCAGTGGCATGGCAGTGCTCAGTTTCCTTCCGGTGCTCTTTAAGGCCATCACCTCTCTCTCTGGACAGTTTACTCCTCTTCTCTTCATGGAGCCCTCCCCCTCCTTTCCCACTCCCTGCTCAGGTTCCCAGCTCCATCCCCGCCAGCCCCATGCTGCTGCCTCCTGCCGGGCTGCCCTGCCTCCAGGCTCCGGCCCCCTCAGGTCCTGTGCACTCCCCACAGCCACTCTTCTAAGACCTGGCACCTGCAGAGTGCCCAGTCCTTTCAGCCCCATCTCTTACTACTGCCAAACAGGATGCAGGAGTCTGCCCCAAACACACCCTTCAAGGCCGCAGAAAGCGCTCGCACCCCTCCATTAGGCCTTCCCTAATCCTCTCAGCTGGAAGGCATCTTTCTGTTCCATGAACACTTCTGGGCTACTTTCTTTCTTTATTGGCCATACCAAGCGGCTTATGGGATCATAGTTCCCCAACCACGGATTGAACCCGGGCCCCAGCAGTGAAAGCGCAGAGTCCTAACTCCTGGACCGCCAGGGAATTCCCACTTCTCTGTTATTTTATTCACAACAGTCTCCCTGCTTCTATAATTACATATGAACATAGCCAGCCTATTCTCTAAACAAGGTTCTCAGTTCCTTTAGAAACAGGTTTAGATGATGCTGTTTGACTATTTCACAGTGCCAGGTAACACCATGTCTCACATCCCCTGCAACCCTTCAGAGGCTCAGAAAAGCTAAGGGCTCTGGACAACATCCTCTGTCTAGGGGCCACTTAGCAGAGATACAGACTGAACTCTCCTGACTTCAAATTCCACGTTCTGGTTTCTCCTTGAGAACAGGTATCATGTATCCATCTTTAGGGTCTCACAGAAACCAGCCCAAAGTCTTACATACATCTGGATCAAAACTGTTGGCTAAACTGAAACAACCAAACCAACAAAGAAAAAATGGAGCAGTTCCCTGAAACCCACCACACTGGAGTGGCCACAGCAAACCAGTCCTGCATGTGAGTAACACCCCGACCTGCTCGATTTCAGGTCAGTTCGGCTAAAAGACAGAAGCAGACAAAGGGCTCCCACATACCACTGCCCAGTCAGTGCCTAGGCAAACTATCTAATTCCATTCAGGAAGTTCACCAAAGGCTTCTGAGTTAGCAAACATTTTCAAGTGACTCAAGGTGGAGACAAGAAGACAACCTGGTCCTCAACTTCAAGGAGCCAGGATCCCGGGAGAAGAGATGACAAAATTCAAATCACCCGGAGGCCAAGTACAGGGCAAGCGCTGCGAGAGAGGCAGGGACAGGGTTAAGGGGCACAACTTGGGAAGGGGCACGTGGAGCCCTGGATTCAGAAAGGAGAGAGAGCTGACAAGGCCTCAGAAAGGCAGGGGATATGGGCAGGCAGGGTGGGCAGAAGGAGCCTGGTATACCAAGTATTGTGGGGAAAAAAGTCAAAAGAGCTTAGCCTGGCCAGAGCGAAGGGTGCTGTGGGCTAGTCCTGGACGGCTGCCTGGGAGCCCCAGGCAGCGTCTGTTCTTCAGGGTCATGCTCTTGCCAGAGAGCTTGCTAAATGTTTGAACTTAACCCCTGGCTGTGTGAAGACAAATGGACGATAAGGCTGGAAAAGTAGCTCATAACAGTTTACAGAAACGTATTTTTAGGACAAGCTCGTTAAAAACGTTGTCTCTAGGTAAAATTAAGAGAATAAAATGAGGACTACTAGCCTGTACACCAAGGCCAAGATGTTCAGCATGGTGGCCACGTCCGGGTGGTCATGGCCAGAGGTCTTCTCCAGGTCCTCCAGGGCCTGCTTGCAGAGGGGCACGGCGACCTCGTAGCGCCCCTGCGAGGCGTACTGGATGACCAGGTTGTGCAGGGTGCGCAGCCGCGCGGGGATCTCGTAGCCACCCTGCTGGGCGGCCGCCGCTGCACTGCTCTGCTGCTGCTGCACTACACAGAGAAGGGCTCACTTCAGGCAATAGAGAAAATCACCCGATGACACCAGCTGATTAGCACTCCCCACTCTGGCTCTGGTCCAGGTCAGCACGTGGTCCCCACTGTACCAAACCTGTCCAGCATTCCCCGCGCAGGCAAGGCAACACCAGCAACTTGTCGGGGATGCCGCACGCGCCCCAACAGTGTGGTGAGACTGCTCTTGGCCCCAGGAAAACTCTTTTGCCCTTTCATTCCGTGAGAATCCACAGATCGCGTCGGAACTGCTGGTGCGTGCCCCTGTTTACAAGGGCTGGCTCAACACGTTACTCTATCCCAGCGAGAAAACGACTCGCAATTCTCTGGGGAACCACGAGGCAGCCTGAGTGTGCAAGGGCTGCTGTGAGGCAGGCTGCAGGCACGCCACCGCCTGCTAATGACAGCAATTACACCCCAAGAGGACCCGCCACCTCCGTCTGCATGCAGCCATTTAACCACCACTCCCAACTTACTTCCTTGACCAGGGTCGTCGTCGTCATTTGGGAAGAGGTCATCCAGAGGTTCTTTGGTGGAATCAGTGTCTTTGTCCTCCTATAAAACCAACCCAGGACAATATTAGTCTTACAAATACTATAAATCCTGCACTGGAAATCTTTGATACAAATTTCATTTAAACTAAAAATAGAAAAGATGGTTTGTTTTTCAGATGTCAGTTCAGTAAAGAGTAATAAAAGGCCTGCTAGACTGAACTCAAAGTACTTGTCCGGGCAGGAGTGGCAGAACAGATCACGATGGCATCTCTGTGCCTTAGTCGTCACCCGTGCCCTACAGAAGTTTAAAGAGCAGGGAAGCCCTTACTTGAAATAAATTTTATTTGGAAACCAAACGATTAAAATGGCAAATCTCTGAACACCGCAGAACTGGCAGGCTGGACACTCCCCTCCCCACCCAGCATCTCCACCACAGGACCCCTAAGAGCAGTGTGACAGCCTATGACTCGTGTTCCCCACAGATGAGCCCTCAGGTAAAAAGAGTGAGTACGCGCTGGAGAGAACAGACAGCAGCTCGACCAGGAGAACTCAGCGGCGCCCTGGCACAGACGGACACCATCTGCCTCTGGAAGGGGCCCGAGAGGCACCTGTCACCTTTATAACATTCCCATCTGGGACACACAATCCAAACACACTCATGAGGAAACACCAGACAAACCCGAACGGAGGAACAATCTATGAAGTTAACTGGCCTGTATTCTTCAAGAACATCAATGTCACGAAAGACAAAGACAGGCTTTCTTCTTTCTGTGAAAGGACCTGTTCCAGATGAAAGATGACTAAAGGGACGGGACCACTATGTCCAACATGTGGTCCTGAACTGGATCCTGGAATGAGTGAAAAACGTCATCGAGGACTCTGCTGAGATAACCAACAAAAAATGGAATCTGGGCTGCAGAGGACAGAGGAGGCACTGCGCCTGTGTTCAATCTCCTGAATCTGACCCCAGCCCTGGGTCTCACAGGAGAACTCCTCATGCTAAGGAAATGCACCAGCAGCGGTAGGAGGAACGGGGCAGAAAAATTATCATGCGAACCCCCTAAAAGGGGAGGCAGGGTTAGCTCATTGTATCTCTTCTCCAAGCTAGACATGTTTTCCAAATAAAATGTTTTAAATGTCTCTGATTCTATGAGACTAGCTTTCCCCTGCTCAATGTTATCCAGTTTTCCAGGTGAATCCACTTCTCTATTCTTATTCCCACAGCAACCTACAGGAGTTATAGCTTTTAAATCAAAACATTCAGTTGCTCCTGACCTAGAGATGCAAGGGAGAAATACAGTATGCCTCGTAAAACAGGGTGCTGTGGACTAATTGTGCCCAAAATCATGTTGAAGCCCTAACCCCCAGTGTGATGGTATTTGGAGGAAATTAGGTTAGATAAAATCACAAGGGTGAGGCCCTCACGATGGGATTAGTACCCTAATAACAAGAAGAGACATCAGAGAGCTAGTTCTCCCTCCCCCCACACCCACACCCTGCCATGTGCAAACATAGTAAGAAAACAGCTATCTGCAAGCTGGGAAAAGGGTCCTCACCAGAAACCAGCCATGCTGGCACCCTGATATCTGACTTCCAGCCTCCAGATTTATGAGAAAGTAAATGATCTGCTCTTTAAGCCACCCAGTCTATGGTATCTGGTTATGGTAGCCAAGCTAAGACACAGGGCAAGTGTAGGTCTGCTGGTACAATACACAAAACCACTCCTGCAGTCTTAGGATGAGGGCTCAGACTGGAGACACAAATGTGGACCTCAACGGTATACAGATTATGTAGCGAACATGCCTAGAGCTATGTAGGCATTAAAAAACATTAGCTCAAAATACCATGTGAAATCCAGGATTGGAGTCGAGAGCAGAAAAGGGACACTAATGGAAGGACTGGTGAAATCCAAATAAAGGCTGTAGTTCCGTTAATAGTGACGTAGCAATAGCAACGTTAATTTCTTACTTTTAACAAACGTACCGCTAGGGACTGAATGTCTGTCCTCCCCACCCCCTCATCCCTATGTTGAAGCCCTAATGGTCAGTGTGATGGTGTCTGGAGGTGGGGCCTCTGGGAGGCAGTGTGGATTAGATGCGGTCATGAGGATGGGGCCACCATGACAACATTAGTTACACAAAGAGCAAGAGACTCTAGGTGTGTGTGTCTCTCTCTCTCTTTGCACAAATGCACCAAGGAGGCCACACGAGGACACACCAGGAAGAAGGCCCTCACCAAGAAACCGACCAAGCTGTCACCGTGATCTCAGACTTGCAGCTTCCAGAACCAGGAGAAATTAACTGTCTATTGTTTAAGCCATGCAGCCTACGGTACTCTGGAGACAGACAGCGCCCCAAGTTAACTCAGACACGTTATGCGGCAATACAAGATGTTAACACTAGGGGAACCTGGGTGAAGGGCATGTGGGAATTCTCTTTACAGTATCACGTCAAGAGACCTAGGGTCTCTTGCTCTTTGTGTAACTAATGTCGTCATGGTGGCCCCATCCTTATGACTGCATCTAACCCACACTACCTCCCAGAGGCCCCACCTCTGACTTTTCTGTGAATCTAAAATTATTCCAAAATAAAGAAGGTTACTTTAAAAAAAAAACTTAACTGAATCAGAAATAAACAGTAAATGAAAAACGGTAATCGAGATTGGGATGAACATCCAGAGAGAGCCAACAGAAGAAGGAAAAGACCACGATCCTTGGGGAACCCTAACATCCAGGAACCGCAGGAGGCCAAGGAGGCACGAGCGAGGGCGCAGGAGAACCAATGGCGTCCTGGGAGCAGGGCAGAGGGCTGCAAAGAGAAAGTGAGGATCCACTACAAACTACAGAGGCAGTCCCGAGTCTGGATTCAGGCGACTGGATCAGGGCACTGTTAAAGGAAAAGCATTCCAGCAGTGGGATGTGCATGGAAGCCAGACCGCAAAGGGTGAGGATGCTCAGGAGATCTCAAGCTGCAACAGGCCTCGCTGAAGGCAATGGCACCTCTTTGCATTTATTTTATATTTACAAAGTATTTTTTGAACTGACCATCGTTCAAAAAAAACACATACGAAGAAACTACTCCAGAGAGAACTTATATGACTTGCCCAGGGACTCAGTCCCAAGACCCTTAATCCTTGGTCTTGTTTAAACACAATCGCTGGAGGAAACAGGAAAACACTGCCGGCTTTACTGAAACAATCTACCGATGATAACGTGGTAACTGTCAATACTGCATTCCTACAGAACCACTTACTGATGGAGAAATGTCATCATCGTATTTTTTTAGCTGATTCATGAATTCCAGATGCTTCTTTTCTTCCTCCAGTTGAGCCACAGACTGCTCACTCTTCTGCAATTTCTGCTGCGTGTTGGCCAATTCATCCCGCAGCCACTGATTCTCCTGGCACAGACGACGAACCTGTGCACGCAGCTTCTGCTTCTCCGACTCGACGGCATTCAGGTGATTTGACAGAGCCATCATAACCTAGACAGACAGAAACGCTGACAACACTGCAGTACTCAGCCCAACAAACGCCACCTCCCGTCTCCGCAAGCGTCCTGGGGTTGTAGCTCTACCTGACACCTGCAGACACGTGCTCCAAAGTACATACAAGTACATTTTGCCATTTACTTCTATTTCCACCCTTTCTTTAGTCACAGGCTACATTCAGGGCATGATCAAGAATATCACATGCTCAGAACGTCTATGAAAAATGCATTTCTTTTTTCTGTTTAGAAAGTATCTCGAATGGACTAGCAATGGACAGGCAGCTACTGTACTGATGAAGCTGTGTTCTTTTACTTTTTATCTAGATGGCGCAAACAGAATTTCTCAGAGACCCTTTGCCACGGGTGAGAGCACGTGCACACACCTGCACACGTGTTCAGAGTGCAGGTCACTCTGTGAGGGGCTGGTGGTGGAGCTGGGGCGGGGCACACAGACAAGACTTCTTCGCCACTGCAGGGGAAGGGACGAAGGCTCTGTGTTGTGGCCAGTACCAAGAGTCAGGACGCCCTGACGCACTCATAAGCGGAGGTCCCTACTGGGCTCTGCCTGGGGTGCACTGATGGGTCTCAGGGACCGGCCTGCCTGGGAGGATAAGGGCTGGAAGAGTTGGGGAGGAAAGCCGGCTTCGGTCTGTTCTCTCTGCAGACCGTGCACCTGCCCCTCCCTCTTTATTATCCTCCTAGGTCTAAAACCTGACACTCTAGAAGGTGGGGCTCTTTCCTCCTCCTCCTTTTAACCCCAATATCTGCCAAACTAAAAAAGGAGGTTCACCTCTATATCGCTTTTCAACACAACTTGCAAAATAAGAGATTCACAATAACCAAAGTCCTACAATTAGAATCTGTAACATGCTTAGGATGGAGAATTCTAAAATCAGGGTATGGCCGTCACTTTGGTACAGAATGATTTCCTCTGTGAAAGCAGGAACTGGTAACCCAGCAGCCCCACTTCTGCCTCATTCATTCGCTATACAAGACGAAAGCTAAGAAAGAAGAAGCCAATTTTTAGTGTATTTAATTTTACCTAAAATATGTTGGCAAAGCTGAAAGTTATGGTGGGGGGCGGGGGCACACCTAAATGTTTCCAATTTTTTCATCTCTATGTCTAGCAGGATAGAAACAAAGGTTTAGTCAAGTGCCTAAGACAATCTTGTCTTGGGGTACTGCAGAGACTATGAGCTGTTGGCCAACATTCACCCTTCTTCCTCAGGCTTAAGAACCTGGAACTCTAAGGGGCAAGACAACATTCCCCAGTGTCCCTCACAACTAGGTATGCCCACGGAACCAAGTTCTGGCCAATGAGGTGTAAGCAGAGTGCCACGCACACTTCAAGGAGGTAAAGGGAGGAGGCACACCCTTCCTGCCCCTTCGCAGTCCTAGGGTGGGGTCACGTGGCTGCAGCTGGGACTGTCTTAGCCCACGAGATAGGCTGACTGGGGTGCAGTGCAGCAGGTGGCAGGGTCCTGGGTACCCGACACCCATGCAGCTATAGCACCCATCTGGGACAGCCCACCTCAGTATGTGCTTTTACATGTAACTATGATATTTACGCCACTGTTTTTGTTTTTTGATATATGCAGCCAAATCAAATCCTAACCGACACAGAGTTACCTATTTTCGCTCTACTTTTTAAAATGCAGACATGCCCAAATCATCATTTGTATAACATACATAACCCACATATAAGCTGATTTCTATTGTTCTATAAGTATCTGCCCTCTAGTTTAGTTAAACCTCGTATGTCAAACAAAGTCTCCCCTTTTCCAGACTGTCAACTTCACGTTCATATCTGAGACTTGTACCTGTGCCTCGCTCAGGCCAAGCTCCAACATTTCCAGTGACTTTCGGATCATGTTTGATTTCTCTTCCACCAGATTACTTTCGTCATCTTTCTTCAAACACTTCAGTGTCTCCAGTAAACTTTGTAAAATGGAATTGTGCTCATTCTTCAGAGCCTCCAGGCCCTGAATTACTTGCTTTGTCTTAGAAATAATTTCATCCTGTGTAAGCTTCTCCAACTTGTCTTCCTTTATGTACACCATTGTGGACATGTTGTCATACATTCTAGGATGGAAAAAGAAAAAAAAGATAGAAATCTCATTAGAGGCTTAATTTATGTTACATCTTTAATGAAATACATGTGTGAAGACTTTTGAATTAACATTTTTATAGGTGAATAATAAATAGGTGTATTGTGATTTATTACCTGGAAATACTACATTCTGTACTGTTTGTCCTTTGCAGACCAAATTAATTACTTTTCTGGCTTATGTCTGAATTTTTTTTTACGGAAGAAATGACAGTAACTGAAATTAATGCCAGAGATGAAAACCAGCAAAACATCCAAATGGCATTTCTAAAACACACAGCAGGGCTTCCCTGGTGGCACAGTGGTTAGGAATCCGCCTGCTAATTCAGGGGACATGGGTTCGAGCCCTGGTCCGGGAAGATTCCACATGCCGCCGAACAACTTAGCCCACGTGCGACGGCTACTGAAGCCCGCGCGCCTAGAACCCGTGCTCCGCAACGAGAAGCCACCACAATGAGAAGCCCGCGCACCACAACAAAGAGTAGCCCCCACTCGCCGCAACTAGAGAAAAGTCCACATGCAGCAACAAAGACCCAATGCAGCCAAAAATGAAATCAATAAAATTTTAAAATAAATAAAACACATAGCCTCTGTGAACAAAATCTTCTGTGAATGTTTGCAAGCTTTTTTTTCCTTAATGAAATGCAGAAGGGACAGTAAATTCTCGGTCACATATTTACCAGACAAAGCCTTGAGAAGGGGTCACAGCTGGAGAAGGAGAAACCAGCAAAGGAGCACGGGAACAATCAGAGCAGCAAGAAAACCACACCTGACTGAAGCCTGGTGACAAAAGAGTGACACAGCAGGATGACCAGTGCTGTAAAGACTCCAGGAGGGGGCTTCCCTGGTGGCACAGTGGTTAAGAATCCGCCTGCCAATACAGGGGACACAGGTTTGAGCCCTGGTCTGGGAAGATCCCACATGCCGCGGAGCAACTAAGCCTGTGCACCACAACTACTGAGCCCGCGTGCCACAACTACTGAAGCCCATACACCTAGAGCCCATGCTCCACAACAAGAGAAGCCACCACAATGAGAAGCCCCCACACCACAACGAAGAGTAGCCCCGGCTCGCTGCAACTAGAGAAAGCCCGCGCGCAGCATCGAAGACCCAAGGCAGCCATAGATTAATTTTTAAAAACATATTAAAAAAAAAAAAAAGACTCCAGGAGGGTGAGGGCTGAGCATGCCTACTGGGTCAGACTAGCCAAGAGGTCACCAGCACGAAATCATATGGTGTCTGGGACTGGTTTTAAAATACTACAGTGAGAAGGTAAAGGAAAGGGGAAAGGAGCACATAAAACAATGTCAGCAAAATGGTGATGATGGCTAATACGAAGCAATAGTTCTTTTTACTATCCTCTCTAGTTTCATGTCTGTTTTTAAACCCCATAATTTTTTTTTTAAGGCCACAAACAGTGATTAGGAAAGCCTGTTCAGGAGAGTGATAGGGACAGAAGTCATATTAAATCACCTGAGAGTGATTTCCTTCAGAGCACTTACGACTACCCAAAATCTTTGTTTTCACATATTATCTTATATTCCCTGAAATATGAATTCTATTTAAAAGGCAAGACTTTACCTTATACCCACAGTGAATGCACACTACGTAGGACAGTTCCCGGCCCTCACAGACCATCTGGTGAATGGATGGACTGATAGATGCTGGGGGAAGGGAAGCACTGGTTGGTTGTTTGTTTTGTTTTGTTTTGGGGTGGGGGGGGCACGCCGCGTGGCTTGTGGGATCTTAGTTCCCTGACCACGGGTTGAACCTGGGCTACGGCAGTGAAAGCGCCGAATCCTAACCACTAGACCACCAGGGAACTCTGGGGAAGCAGTGTTGAAGCAGTGAATACAGACCACACATTCCAGGATTTGGGAGTGAAGGCTGCAAGTAGCTGATAACAGGGTCACATCTGCCCTTATACCCCCAGTTTCATACTGGAAAACTGATTTTTTTGCATAACACAAAGACTAAACTTTGGAAATTTAGAAGCTGTCTGTAGGACTATTCAGAAATCCACCTCCGTAACACAAAGAGCCCAGAAAACAACAAAAGAACAGAGGCGACTCCTCTACCTGACGGTGTAGGATGATTAGATTTGTTACATACTTATTTAACTCATAGCTCTCCAACTGCACTGCAAACTCCAGTAGAGCAGGGACCTCATTTGTCTTGTTCAGCACTATATTCCCAGCCTGCCACACGGTAAACGCTAAATGTATGTTTGCTGAATGAAGGAAGGAAACATTTTAGAACCAGCTTCCAATGAACAGGACTCAATACCACTAGGTTAAGGTGTGGATCTGAGCACTGCCTAAGGTTCGCTTCCCAGAACTGGTGTCCCTAGAGAAAGAAAACAAACCCAATATGAAGAGCTCCTTCTCCACTTTTGGCAGCAACACATTTATGTATTATTTCCTAACGATGCAACGTTTATTCTCTTCTTCCCCAACCTAGACCATAAAAGTGTTTTACTACAACACACTCTGAGCGAGGCCTTGGCTTACACAGGGTGACAAGGGCCTCACCCTCAGGGACATGCAGGTAAGGAGAAGATAAGTAAATGAACAAATCCACCCAGAGCTAAAGACACTTTACAGGTGACAGGACTTACGGTGGGAGCATGGGGGGTGAGGGGGCAGCAGCTCTTCCACTGGAGAGGGGAAGCCAGCTACTCAAGAGAAACGACCCCCGACCGCCACCCCCAGGAGAGCCGTTCTTAGCAAATGAGCACATCTTCTCTAGGCGAAGTGCGGGGCGCTGCTGGCAACGGGCGAGGCAGAGATGTACACGCTCCTGCTGCCTGTGAGCAGCTGCACCACGCTGCAGGTCGCTGTGCGCTAGGCACACTCACGGTGATAAGACTGGAGACGCACAGGAGTGAGGCCACAGCACACCTGCGTTCTGAAGGCAAGAGCCGGGGTGAGGGGGCCACGGCAGCAGTCAGGAGAGAGAGGAGGGCATCAGTGGCCACGCCATGGAGCCATCCATCAAGACCCACAGCACTTACTTCCCAGCCCTCTGCTGGCCCAAGGTTTGATGCTTCTGCTCAGAAAGCCAAACACCTCGCCAGCAACTTCTCAGTCTTTCCCAGCAACGTTAAACCCAAAGGGACGCAGAGGAGAGTCTGTAGACCTAGTAATAAATGGCAGCGACTTCACTGCTCAAATCACCTCCGGAAAACCAAGGCTCTTGGGGCATGAATGGGCAGTAAGTCATAGCTCTGCAGGTTAAATTCTGTCCAGCTATAAAGATGGTCAGTGTCACACCTCTACAGGTTACAGCAGTGGCTGAAACGGGAAGAGAGGGCACTTTTGTTGACGTAAAAGAGAAAGGGGGACAGTGTTTATACAAAAGTAGGAAAACCACAAAAGGCAGGACTTAGGTAAAAAAGAAAACAAAATGAGAAAGACTTACCACTTTAATTGAGGGAACGCCTCAATTAAGTAAATACATTTAGAGAAACCCAATTTTAATTCCTTAAGGAATATGTAACAAAACTGGCCCCAGGGTACTGCTCACACACTCTTGCAATGGCTCTAACCATATACACAAGAGTAATGAATATAAATGTTATCTGGATGCATGCATGTATACACACACACACACCCCGAAAAAGAGTCGCTTAAGGCAGTTTTCTTTTAAACTTACTCTTAAAAGAAAATGAGAATCCAAATGCTTTTGGGGGGCACTTAGAAATGAGATGACAGGTGCTGTGGACAGGACGGAGCCTGGCTCCACCACCAGCCATCACCTCAGCATGGGCGAAGTCCCCAAACCTCCTGGGGTCTCAGTGGTTAGCAGACCTCCCTCACCAGGCTTTTATCAACATGGGCGAGTGTAGATGGGGCACTAAGCACAGGGCTGACAGACACATAGGAACCGCTCAGTAATCAATGCAATCTCCCACCCGAGAGATAAGGAATCAGGAACTTCCCTAATAAATGACTGCTCAAGGTCTGCAGACACACTTCCTATAACTCACTACTCTGTAAGATAGTTCCTTGTTAGACTGTTCCAGTATTTAGTTAGAAAGTTATTCCTTTTGCTGAGTTGATATCTTCCTCCTTGTAACTTCTACCCACTGAGCCAACTTCTTCCCTCTAAAATAAACACAAAATACATTTACTATCGCATCCACAAGATAACGTTTCAAATATTGTGTGACAGGCATAGGACTCTGCAAATCTTCCATCTCCCTGGCTCACACCTCACACTACTCCTCTGGCACGCCTCAATCGTGACAGTTTCTGCATCTCCCATCCAAGTCACCATCACATGGATTCAACTGTGCACGCTGCTTCTTCAGAGGGAAGCACACAATGGCACATATATTTATACTGCTCCATAGCTCTCTTATTTCTAAGCTAAGCCATTATAACCACAGGTGGGTTATATAAAAAACAGCGCTAAGACAACTGGCTATTTGCGGCGGGGGCGGGGGGGGGTGGGATGCATTCCTACCCTCACTATACACTAAAATAAATTCCATATTGCATAAAGAATTAAAGGTTAAAAAACCCATGAGAAACTAGAATAAAATTTAGGCAAAGATCTATAAGCATACAGGTGAAGGTAAAGAGCATTCTATGAATAAAATGGCAGAGAACTAAAAGAAAAGACTAATAAGAGTTTATTTAAAGTAAGAGGGCTTCCCTGGTGGCACAGTGGTTGGGAATCCGCCTGCCAATGCAAGGGACACGGGTTCAAGCCCTGGTCCAGGAAGATCCCACATGCTGTGGAGCAACAAAGCCCATGCGCCACAACTACTAAGCCTGAGCTCTAGAGCCCGCTAGCCACAACTACTGAGCCTGTGTGCCACAACTACTGAAGCCCAAGCGCCTAGAGCCTGTGCTCCGCAACGAGAAGCCACCGCAAATAGAGAAAGCCCACGCGCAGCAATGAAGACCCAACACAGCCAAAAATAAATATAAATTTAATTTTTTAAAAAAAGGTATGTTTAAAATAAGAAACTGCTAGGGAGTTCCCTGGTGACCTAGTGGTTAGGATTCTGGGCCTTCACTCTCGTGGCCCGGGTTCAATCCCTGGTCGGGGAACTGAGATCCCACAAGCCCCAGGACGCTGCCAAAAAAAAAAAACCTCCTACTAAAGTTTGATCTGGAAACAACCTTTCTGAGGAAACACTATTTTGCAGCCCATCACAGTAGAGAGCTGAGAGGGTTAAGGCAGAGGTCACGCTGATTTCTAATGTCAGCCATCCCAGTTTGTCAGCCCTCAGTCTCCCTCCACCCCTGCTGCTGAGTGCGCCTCCAGGCGGCTCCGCTGAGGCATCAGCCAGCACAGCCCTGGCAGGCGCACAACAAATAGACACGCTAGTTATTCTGTTGCTCAAACTGTTCCAGCTCTGGCCATGGGAGCTCTTTCCGTTTCTTTTGTGCCCCACTGACATGCCCATCCTTTTATTTTTCGAGCACTTTCTGGCACTACAAGACATTCCAGGCCCATCTTGTATTCTCCCTAGCCCAGCCCTAGAATCAGCCATTAGTCCAAAACTGGGCTCAGGGGTCTCCCTCCCAAAACCCATAAACCGGGCTTCCCTGGTGCCGCAGTGGTTGAGAGTCTGCCTGCCAGTGCAGGGGACACAGGTTTGAGCCCTGGTCCAGGAAGATCCCACACGCCGTGGAGCAACTAAGCCCGTGCGCCACAACTACTAAGCTTGCACACCACAACTACTGAGCCCACGAACTGCAGCTACTGAAGCCTACACGCTCTAGGGCCCGTGTGACGCAACTACTGAGCCCACACGCCTAGAGCCTGTGCTCCGCAACGAGAAGCCACTGCAACGAGAAGCCCGCACACCACAACAAAGAGTAACCCCCGCTCGCCACAGCTAGGGAAAGCCCGTGCATAGCAACAAAGACCCAACACAGCCAACAATTAAAAAAAGAAATAAAAAAAAGAAATGTGGGGAATAAAAGTAGCAGCTCTGTATGCAGAGTGAATAACAGCCAAGACAGAAATGTGAGTTATTCTGACAGTTCTTGAGTGCGAAATGAAGTTCCTATAAACACAGCAGAGAGTGGCACAGAAAAATAAGATGGAGGGAAGAACACGGAGGTCTTTACCTAGCAAAGATTGGTAGCAGAAAATCACATTTGAGATGTTTTTCCAAGAGATATCTGAGCTGATCCAGTGGGAAACTCTGGCAGCCAGCCAGACCCATCCCTGCACACAAGCCCTGATGAGCACCAGACACGGGGAAGGTGCTGACGCAGAGGGCAGCAGTGAGGAGACGCAGGTCAAGAGTCTCTAATGGGTCTGTAGAAAACAACCCAAGTTGTACTCAGGGAAATATTCAGTGCCATGATCTGAATGTCTGTATCCCCCCAAAGTCATATGTTGAAACCTAGCCCCTAAGGTGATGGTATCTGGAGGTAGGGCTTCTGGGAAGGCCATGAGAGTGGAGCCCTCATGAATGGGATTAGTGCTCTTATAAAAAAGACCCCAGAGACCTCCCTCACCCCTTCCCCCAGTGAGGACACAGGGAGACACCATCTATGAAACAAAAGCAGGCTCTCACCAGACACCGAATCTCCTGTCACCATGACCTTGGACTTCCCAGCCTTCAGAACTATGAGAAATAAATTTCTGTTGTTTGTAAGCCACCCAGTTTATGGTATTTTGTTACAGCAGCCTGAATGGACTAAGACATTCAGTATCCTGGAACCCAAGATTACAGTGTGTTGTAGGTAAAACAACATAAGTGTCAAAACTTAAAAAATTAAATGAATGAGCCATCAATTCCACTCCTGGGTATATACCCAAGAAAACTGAAAACATGTTTATGTAAAAACTTACACATGAATGGTCCAAAAATCAAAATGCTGGACAAATGTAAAACTTGTACACAAATATTTTGGCATTAATCATAATACTAAAAATGTGGGACTAACCCAAATGTCCATCAACTAATGAATGGATAAACAAAATGGGGTATATCTAGACAGTGGAATATTATTTGGCAATAAAAAGGAATGAGATACTGATACATGCTACAACATAGCTAACGGTGTGCTAACTGAAGGAAGCCAGACACAAAAGGCCACATGTTGCATAATTCCATTTATATGAAGTGTCCATGGAGACAGAAGGTAGATTAGTAGTTGCCAAAGGGACAGGAGTATGGGGAGTAACAGCTAACGGGTACAGGATTTCTTTTTGGGGTGATGAAAATGTTCTGGAAACAGATGGTTGCAAAACCCTGTGAATTTTTTCATACATGAATCATATCTCAGTAAAATACAACCAGAATTTTTTTTAATTAAATGATACAGATCAAAGAAAAACACAAAACCCCACTTTGGGACCTAATCTATTTTAGCTTTGTCAAGGAGTCACAGAAAGCTTCATTTCTCAACCTTTTTATCCTATGCTCCCCTTTTGATAAAAAAAATCTCAAGCCCTTCTCAAGGTATTTAAAAATGTCTAAATACACAATACGTTACCTATTGCAACTAAAAAGGTAATCAATGGTAATATTAGAAGTAAAAATATACATACTTTTTGGTTCTGAAATTTCAGAACAATAATTATACAGTGTAGAGTCAAAGGGAAATACAATTCGAGAATTTCCAGGGGATGGTTCATTTTTGTTTTGGTGGGGGCAGGAGAGGGTAAGCAGGGAGGTGTGTCACTCCCCCAGTTTATATAACAAAGTTAAGGTTCATATTTGAGCAAAATCCAAAAAGGTCTCCTGCAGGGTCTCAATCTTGTTCAAACCATGACATTTTGGATAAAAATGCAAATGTCACACCCCTTTGTAGTTTGTATTACAATAGTGAGTTTGTTTTCTAAATATAATACCATATTATAATAATAAATATATTTTATCCAGCTCTACACGGCCTGCCCTTACCCACTGAGAATCACTATAATCTACTCGAGGGAGAATGTGCTGTATCAGGTACCTCCTGACCAGAAATTTCATCTCTGGGCTATGAACTGACAGAGACAACTGAGAGATACAACTCCAGAGCCTGCCAATGGAAACTACTGACTGCATCATTTTCTGCTAGAACCATGGTATCTCCTCTCATCTAACTTTATCTAATCCTTTTATTTCCTCTTCTAAACTTGGGTCACAAGAATGAACTTGAATGAACAAAAATCCTGCTGGCCTAAAAATCAGAAAAATCTATAAAGTGAAATGTTTTAAAATTAAAGACTCCATAATTACAGTATCTATTCTGAATTTGTTTCCACCCTAAAACTATAAACCACTGGATAAAACAAAAGCTTGTATTTGCCTCTTGGGTGAGTCTACTGTAGATGCCCTTGCAGAATTAGAAATAAAGGCAGAACTCCAGGTACTTTTCCCCACAGCCCTGCTCAGGAAGTTGCGGCTGAGTGTGGTTCTGTTTTGCACTGGGCCACCTCTGCGTACAGAGATCCTCTAACTCTATGATAACCTAAACCACACCACCTGTGGAAAGAACTTTACAAGAAGGCCAGGTCCCCCACCAGCTGGTGAAGTGCCTACCTCTCCCCGAGCAACGCTCCAGGCCAGGGCCAGGAGTGCACTGAGGTCTTTTAATCTGCTGTGGGACCACAGGTCCATCTCTCCGCATACAAATTTTAAGTATGAGAAGCTACAGGGAAGGGTACTACATGAAAATATGGGAGAACATGCGTTTTCCTGAAACAAGGATGAGTGAGCCCAAATGATGCAGATGTCTCTATTACAAGTCCTTGGTTGAGCAAGCAAAAAGGAAAAACAGCTTCACCAGACGTGACTAAGAGAATACATAAGAGGGTGGTTATGGGTGACTGGGGCAAAAGAATATAGAGTATTCATTCTGTGGTTTAAAAAAAACCATTTTTATTTCAAAATGAAAAATGTCACCAGATTAACATAATACCATAGGACGAAGTTCACGTATTTAAATGCTAATCAATAACACATACATGAAATAATTTTCTTTCCTAAAGAAAGGAAATTAAAAAAAATTTTTTAGGGGCTTCCCTGGTGGCGCAGTGGTTGGGAGTCCACCTGCCGATGCAGGGGACACGGGTTCGTGCCCCGGTCCGGGAGGATCCCACATGCCGCGGAGCGGCTGGGCCCGTGAGCCATGGCCGCTGAGCCTGCGCGTCTGGAGCCTGTGCTCCGCAGCGGGAGAGGCCACAACAGTGAGAGGCCCGCGTACCGCAAAAAAAAAAAAAAGGCACAGCCAAAAAAGTTAAGCCCCAGATTGGGAAAAAGTATTTCTAACATATGGCAAAAGACATGTACCCAAATACATAAAGAACTCCTACAATCAATAACAAAAAGACAACCCAATTTTTTTAATGGGCAAAAGACTTTAACAGACACTTCACAACAGCAGGTATACAAAAGGCCAATAAGTATGTGAATAAGTGCTCATCATCATTAGTCATCAGGGAAATGCTCACTAAACCCATCACAAGATGCTACGGCCTTGCAGTCGCTAAGATGAAGCAGACAACACCAAAAGCTGGAGAGAACATGGAGCAGCTGGAACACACACACTGCTGGCGGGAGTGTAAAATGCACAACCACTTGAGAAAACTGGCAGTGTCTTTACAAGTTAATCCTACATCTAACCTATGAACAATGCCACTCCTAGGTATTTATGCAAAAGAAATGAAAATGTGGGACTTCCCTGGCGGTCCAGTATTTATGATCCCATGCTTCCACTGCAGGGGGGGAAAGGGGGCACAGGTTCTATTCCTGGTTGGGGAACTAAGATCCTGCATGCCTCGGGATGAGGCCAAAAAAAGATGTATGTCCACACAGTCCTGTACAAGAATGAGTGCTCCCCACCCCAGATGCGCAACAAAAGGAGAATGGCTAGACTGTGGTAGATCCATACAAAAGAACAATACTCAGGAAGAGAAAGAAGGAAATCACTGACCCATGCTATTGTATGTGTTGAATTTTTTTAAATTTATTTATTTATTATTTTTGGCTGCATTGGGTGTTCACTGCTGCATGCCGGCTTTCTCTAGTTGTGGTAAGCGGGGGCTACTCTTCGTTGCGGTGCGCGGGCTTCTCATTGCAGTGGCTTCTCCTGTTGTGGAACACGGGCTCTCGGCATGCAGGCTTCAGTAGTTGTGGCATGTGGGCTCAGTAGTTGTGGCGCACGGGCTTAACTGCTCTGCGGGCATGTGGGATCTTCCCAGACCAGGGATCGAACCTGTGCCACCTGCATTGGCAGGCAGATTCTTAACCACTGCGCCACCAGGGAAGTCCTGCATGTGCTGAATTTTAAATGGTTACGCTGAGTTACAGAAGATGGATGCGAAAATACATATATTGTTTAATCTCATTTGCATGAAATTCTAGAATAGACGGAACTAACCTATGGTTATGGAAGTAAGTCAGTATTGCTGGTAGGGGAGTGCAGGCCACCTCTAGGAGCTACGGGAGGCAGCCCTCAGCTGACAGCCAGCCAGCAAGAAAACCAGGACATCAGTCCTACAACCAAAAGAACTGAATTCTGCCACAACCGCAAGAGCTTGCAAGAGCATCCTGAGCTCTGGAAGAGCTCAACACACAACTGTAGCCACGTGAGCCCTGAGCAGAGGATCCAGCCAAGCCATGCCTGGACCCCTCATCCACGGAAACTGTGAGATAACAAACATTACTGTTCTAAACCACTAAATTTGCAGTAATTTGTTATATGGTAAATAGAAAACTAACATAAATGTCACACAAAAAAAGCTTTAGAACTTAATGATGTTTTAGTTAAAAAAAAGTAGAAATTATGGATGAATCTTGAGAACATTATGCTAAGTAAAATTAGCCAGTCACAAAAAGACAAATACTGTATGACTCCAGTTATCTGAGGTATCTAAAGTAGTTAAATCTATAGAAACAGGAATTAGAATGGTGGTTGCCAGGGGCTAAGGGGATGGGGGGAAATAGGGAGTTGTTATTTAATGGATACAGTTTTAGTTTTGGAAGATGAAAAAGTTCCAGAGATCTACTGCACAACAATGTAAATATATTTAAGACTACCGAAATACACTCTTAAAAATGTTTAAGATGGTAAATTTGGGGGTTTTTAAAACCACAATCTAAAAAGAATAGAAATTAACATTTTCCCCATTTGGTCAATAATACAAATAATTTTTAGACAGAATAAGTGAATTTAAGAGAAAACACACCACCATATTCACCGTAAGAATGAAGATTCAGTCAGCTTTTACTGACCACGGAGCCTGTGCCAGCTTCTCTGAAGGCCACAAGTACTACAACACCAACATGGTGACCCGAAACACTATACTTTAGACAGCAACCCCAAGGAGTGACCATGACCACCTGCATCACCTGGGCTTTTGAAACTGAAGAAATGGGGCAAGGGCATCCCAGGTGAAGGCAACTGGAAGACTGAGCTTAGCATTACTGGGATTCATGATAGCAAGGTGGTTCAAAGCTTGAAGTGTACAAGCAAAAAGCCTTGAATTAGAAGGCTTTAAACCAGCTGTATACCTCTGGTTTACATAACTTACCCTCTCTAATCCTCAGTTTCCTCAACAGCAGGATAGAGGCGATTGCTGTACCAATTTTACCTGGTACAGTGCTAAATTCACTATTATCAGTTTTATCGTAGAAGTTTAATAACTTCAAAGAGGCTGGAGCATAAATTTCCACATCATGCCATCGAAGTCAGGGAACAATCTAAGGTTTGAGTTGAGTTAGGCATTTCCCTGGCGGTCCAGTGGTTAAGACTTCGCCTTCCAATGCAGGGGGTGCGTGTTCGATCCCTGGTCAGGGAGCTAAGATCCCACATGCCTCATGGCCAAAAACCCAAAACATAAAAAACAGAAGCAATATTGTAACAAGCTCAGTAAAGACTTTAAAAATGGTCCACATCAAAAACAAAAAACAAAAAATCTTTAAAAAAAGAAAAAAAAAGTTGAGGTGAGTGGGATATTTTAGAACCAAGGAAATAATTTCTACTTTACACATGCACTTAGCTTAAATTGTTTGTTCTAGTGATATTCACTTATATCTGCTTTATTAAGTATCAACGACATACCAAGCATATTTAAAAGCATAGATTGAGACTGCTTTCATCTGCCTCCAAAAATCAGTTAAAAATAAAAACATAATTCATTTTTGATCTAAGAGTATGTTAACCAGCAGGCTACAGGGCAGAATGACACAAGGATGCCTTGGGAGAAAAAAAAAGCAGGTCATCTCTGAATTAGCCCTCCAGTCTTGGGAAGCAATATTCTCAGGAAAAGTTTAAAAGGTCACAAATAGCCCTCCAGAACCAAACCCAATAGACTTTTCTGTCCAAATCTTTCCTTACCTCTTAGCCAATTTGATACTGCCCTCCTCTTCTTCCCTGTGTCCCAGGGCTTTCCTACCCTTAGGGCCACTCCGCAATCTCTACCAAGTGCCAGAAGCTCTCACATCTTTATCTCCAGCCTAAATCTTGTCTTGAGCTCCAGGCCTGAATCTCCAACAGACCACTAATCCACTTGGCCGCCCCACGAGCATCATGGATTTAACCTACCCAAACCCAAACTCACCATCTCCTCCTCCCATTTTCCCCATCGTGGTGGGTGTCACCTGCCAGTGAGTCACCCAAGTTAGAGACAGGGAAGTGACTCTAAATGTATTCCTTCACATTATGTGCCAAGCACTGACACTGAATACACCAGATAAAAATCCCCACCCTGCCCTTGTGGAGACTGAATGTAAGTGGAGACGACAGATAAACTATATAAGAAAATAATTAAGTAGGGAATTCCCCGGCAGTCCAGTGGTTAGGACTCCGAGCTCTCACTGCAGAGGGCCTGGGTTCAATCCCTGGTCGGGGAACTAAAATCCCACAATCCTCGAAATGTGGCCCCCCCCAAAAAAAGAATATAATATTGTACAGAGAGTGAGAAGTAGTAAGGAGTGTGTGGAGAAGTGAGGACATACTGATATCCTGAAGAGCAGACTCGGAATGCGACTGGGCGGACTTGAATGAGGGCAAGAGTAGGAAGACAAGGGGAAAAGATGGGGTGGGGTGCTTACAGGACACTGGCAAGAACTTCAGCAGAGGAGTGACATGATCCCACCTAGGTTTTAGCAGTTGGCTTGGGTTTGAAAACTGCCTATAGTCTCCTTCTGCCTACAGCCCCACCCTTCCCCCACTCCACTCAGGTCCCAAGTCAGGACCACCCTCCCTAGACACACTGTATATCGCCTTTCCTGATCTCATCCTTCCATTCTCACCCATTCCCAATCTGCAGCGCCACCACTCCCAGTCCCACCCCACTTTTCTTCAAGTCTCCCAGCCAGAATCACCTCCTCAGAGCACTCGGCACAGCATTCAATCTCATCTGTGGTACCAGACTGTGAGCTCCTCCAGGACAGCGACTGTCCCCGTATCCCCGACTACTCAGCACAGCACCTGCCATTCAGCTGGTTCAATAAACATTTAAGACCTTGCTTTCACATCTTAATAGGCTAACCATTTTTATCCTATACCACGAAATGGACACTTAAAACTTCCCTGTACTTTTTGATCAGTACTTTTGTACTGATCACTTCTTTGTTAATAAAGTTCTGGTTCATTATCATATTTCACTTAGGTTTCCAGGTTATACGAATCCTACACTTTAACTTCTGACTTTTCCACTTCTAATTTTCTTTTTGTACAATTACATTTTGCAATAGTTTATAGCCCTACATGGAAAGCTACACATTGACTTACCTATCTTTCAACATTATGAAACATGCTTAAGGTATAATTTTTTAAAAGAATATATAATTTAAGTAACTGCAGCTGAGTTTTTACTTACTATGCAATATTTAGGATACTATGTGCCTCTCTCCCCGGTGGCATTTCCTCCCTCCTCCTTGCTGCGATTCCCACGCATGTCTTTCTTCCTTTATTATGTACTGTCTACAGTACTGTTAGAAGACACTGCCAAGCTAGGTGAACCTGCAAGGCTGCCATGAGGTTACCACCCCAGGTCCTCCACGCCCCTCAGTGACAACAGGGCTGCCAGGCTCCACTGCAACATGAGGCTGCATTCTTAGATGACTTGGAGAAACTGGCTCTTAAGAGAGGGTCCTCCCCCACGACATATAATCCCACACAATCTGAAATTTTTAATGTTTAATATCACTGTACTCTTAGAGGTACTTAGGAAACAGAACAATGAATCAAATTTCCCACCTTAACTAAGGCTTGTTGCCAGTCCATAAAGGAGGGTCATCCTAAATAAGAGTATGAGATCTAAGGAGGTTGTTCCAATTTCTAATGGGACTATTCACTGAACTATTACAATGTATTCTGAGCTAATGATTCTGATCAGTGGCTTAGTCATGCTCTACAAAAAAAAACCTTTGCATTTAACTAATGCAAAGGCTCAAAGAACCAACTGCCCCTTCACACAGCAGTTTAAATGGTGTATCACAAATTTTCTGCTCTCACACTTCTAAAGAACATTATTTTTGCAAGTTCTCCTTAACAAACGCTTAATATGTAAACTCTGAATGTGCTGTTTAACAAAACAGTAAAAAGCAGCAACAGTACAAAAATCTCTAACACCGAATTGCCTGGATCTACAAACCTTAAGTTATAAAACCATCCAATTCACCAGGCATTCGCTTTTTTAATATTTTATTTTAAATTTTTAAGGAAAGAGGTACATCAAATTTGACAACCGAGTAGATATTCCAGGACCGGAATGCTACAAGTTTAGTGGGAGCAACTCCAGCCTAGGCGAACACTGGGGATGAGGCGTTTCGGGTCTGGCCGCTAGAAGAAAGAGGCCGCGGGGCAGGCGAGGTCCAGCCGGACTCTCGGGAAGGAGCCCGCACGCTTCCGACCCGCCGACCGACCGCGAGCATGACAGGCGCGCCCGCCCTGGGCGGTGCCGCGGGAGAGGGCGGGGGCCGGAAGGAAGGGGAAGGACTCGGACAAAGCAAGCCGGGCCGGCCGCCCCCTCCCCGCGCGCCGCGTCCAGCCTCCCGTCCCCAGCCGCGCGGCTCCCGGGGCCACAGCTGTTCCCAGGGCGGCCGCCCCCGCCCGCAGCGGGGCCAAGCCTGCGACGCTGGGCCGGGCGGGGGGCCGGGAGGGGCCGGAGCCAGATGCGCACGCGGAGGAGACCCGAACCTGAAGGGGCCGTGACGGGGATGGGCCGGGGTCCTGGGCGGCGGCCGGGGCCGGTGGAGAAAGGGGACGGACCTGCTGGAGGCTCGAGGGCCGGAGAGGAGCCGGGAGGAGCCGGGGGCGGGAAGGGACACGGGTGCGGCCGGAGGACCCGGGCCCGCCGCCGACTCACCGTGCTGCTCCCGCGGGGCCGCGCGCTCGCGCTGTCAGCACCGGGAGGCCGCGGGCGCGTGCGCCGAGCGGGACCGCCGGGGCTGTCGCCTCGCCGCCTCAGGTGCGGCGCCGCGGTCACAAGCGAGGGGCGCCGGCGCGGCCGCCCCGCAGCATCCTCGGCCGCCCACGCGCGCTGTGTCCCGCGGCTCCTCCTCGCAGCCGCCGCCCAGCCAGCTCCGGCTCCGCTGCTCCCGCTCCGCTGCTCCCGCCGCCGAAAATGGCGTCTCCGCGTCCCTCCCCCGGCTCGGCGTCCCCGCCCCACAATGCCGCGCGCCACCGTGACGTCACCCTGCCCCGCCGCCTATGGGCGGGGCAGCTCGGGAACCTGGGGCCAGGCGGAGCGGGCCTCCTGGAGCCAGACGCGGTCCCAGGCTGGCTGTCGCGGGCCACACTGGGGGCGGTGAGGGGGTACTACCCACCTCCGTGGGCGGCCCCGCGCGGGCAGGGCCAGAAGGTGGCCTGAGGAGGGCGCTGGCCCAGCGCTGCCGGTCAGCACCGCGTCCTGGCCCTTCCCTCCCGGGCGCGGCCGTCTCCTCCTCTCATGTATCAGGAATAATATTTATTCACATAATATTTATGTGCTCGTTTAAATCTTTCCAGAACCCACGAGGGGGGCTTTCACCAGCCCCTCCAAAGGAAAGGGTCCTGAGGCGCTAGCCTAAGCCAGGAGGCCTTTCTCCAGGACAATCTGGAGTCTTCGGTCGAGACCCTGACCCCCCAGTCCCCACGCCTTGCCTATCTCGTTCCCTCGCCCCTGGGCCATCGGATCTTCAAGGATCTGAGTCCACGGGCTCTTTCCAAGCCCTCCCCTCAGCCACAAAGGCCTCGCAGGAACAGCACCTCAGGCTCATAAGCGGGGTGGGATGCTTAACCCCTAATGCCCGGCAAGAGCAGAGGTGCTGTCGCCCCCCCACCCACGGGCAGCCATCACCAGGGCACACCCCTGGGCGCAGTGCCACGACCTCCAGCCCAACCCAAAGGGCAGTACTTCCAGGTCAGAGGGTGCTTCTGGGCCGCATCCTGCTGCATCGGGGCTCTGCAGGCCTGACTCAGCAGCCAGCTGCGAGGATGCCTGCTGATTCAGTGGGCAAGACTCGGCTTGCTTTGCCTGCCACCAGCTTGGGAGACCACCCCCCAGGTGTCTGAGGATGCCCCAAGTGGCATTACTAACCAGGAGGGGTTCCTGTGCCAGTCCCCCCCACACTTGCTTTTAAACTGCTGTGTTTTTCAGATGCTACCACCCCAGCACCAGCAGCCGTTTTAACCCTGCGATGACCCAGTCACCTGGGAAATAAATGCTCCTAGATTTTCAGAGGGTGGTCCAGTTACTTTGCTTTCATTTGTAAATGCAAAGTTGAGCTAAAAGTGGGAAAGATCCTTGGTGACACAGCAATTACTGGGCAGAGAGAGAGAGAGAGAGAGAGAGAGAGAGAGGCAGTTAATCAGAGTCAAACAACCCCTCCACATTCCCTTAGTGATTGGGCCGCACTGCAGCTTGGATGTCACCTGCTCCCCAGCCACCACCCTGGGGCTGGGCATGGCAGGCAGCTGTAACTGAAGTGCTCTGGAGAGGGGAGGAGTGGGCTGAGCTCTGGGCTCAGAGACTGTTCCTTCCACTCACTCATCACACCAGCAAGTAAGGAACCTGAGATGCTTATGCCCTCTTCCGATGGGTGGCCAAGATTCTACCCCTTTGCTATCGCTTTAGTCCATCCCCTCTGCTGCCGCTCTGTTCAGGCTCTATTATCTTGGTCTTTTATTCTCTCGACAAATATCTGGTGAACTGCCGTGGTCACCATGATAAAAGCCAAGATGCACCGGTAAACAGAATAGATAAGATGCCTGCTCTTTCTGGTGCAGTGCTCGGCAGAGAATTGAAGTAAGATGATGCGGCAGGCAGAGGCAAGGTGGTGGGGTGAGCTGAGACCTAAATAATAGGAAGCAGCCAACTGCAAAGCCGGCGGGGATGGCGGTGGGGGAGGGGGTGGGGGACACTCCAGGCAAAAGTCCTCAGGCGGCAATGAATCTGAAGTGATGAGGGAAACAGAGAAAAGGCCAATCATCCACCACAATCAGGGACCCTCCTGGAAGCACTGGATGCACCATCATTCTCAGGGCGGTGGGCTGGAGCGCCTGTCCTCACCCAGGGTCTCACGCTGAGACTAATAAGCGTCTGTCCTCCCTGAGAACCCCTGAGCAGCCTCAGTCTCTTCCAGTCCTCTGAATCTCATTGGAGCTCCCAAGAGGAGCACTGCTCTCTCGTTTTACAGATGTTGCAGCTGAGGTCCTGCTAGTTGCGAGGTTTGCTTGCTGCTTCCCGAAGAGGGGTTAGCTTGGCTTTAGGAATCAAATGGAAGCCCCTGGGCCCCTGGCACTGGCGGGGCCAGGAGTTGATGCCTTTGTGGTGGGGAACCCTCATCAGGGCTACTCAGGGGCCGCAAATTCATTCGTTATCTGACCTTCCCCAGAAACCTAGAGGCAGCAAACACGCTTGCACATCCCTGTAGCCAACAGCCTGCTGGGCCAGCCAGGGTCCTGGAGGGGTGGGGCTGTGCCTGGGGGGCAGCAGGGATCTTTGGCCAGAGCTGGGCCCTGCACCCGACCCCTTAGGGCAGGACTAGGGGTTCCTCCCACAGACACGAGAGGCATGAGAGACGTGAGCGGCCTCCCTCCTCACTCCCATGTATGTCTCTTCCATTTGGAAAGGCAGCCCATGTGGCTTGAGCCGCTGCCTCCTCGTTCTCTCTGCCTGTCCCTGTCTCTCCATCCTCCCGCCGTGTTCTCTGCCCTCATCTATTTCTGTCTGCTTCCCACCTTTCACTCCCCTGTTCCAAAACCTGAGAAATCAACAGGCAGCCTATAGGTCGAAACAGAGGTTAGGGCTGCAGTACAGCATACAGGGACCAGATGAAGCTGTGACTGAGGTCCCTGGTCGAGGAACAGCGGAAACAACCACAAGCCAACCTCCTGCAGTTCGCAGGCACCAGGGCATAGGAGATAAGCTAGGAGGGTGGCCCACGCTCATTCCACTCCCAGTATTTATTGAGAACCAATACCGTCTGGTGCGAGGCTGGGCAATAGGAGAATGAGGGGCACCTGCACAGGTGAGCCCAGGACAGGAGCTCAGACAGGAGGCTGGGCCAGGTGCGGCAGGGATTAGGGGACCCCATGCAAGAGGGACATTCACTTGGCAGGTGGGAAGGACCCAGCAGATGACGGTCCCAGTGGAGGAAGCGCCCAACCAACCACAGGATCCTGTCTCCAGTGGAGAATGGGGCGGGATGCCACCACGGTTATAAAGCATCCATCTTCTTACTGTAAATGTCTGTGGACGTCTGTGTCCAGGCGCAGCCCTTTGCGGGAGACTGGGATCTGGGGATTTCCCTTTGATCCTGCAAGGTCTGCATTCGGGGAGCGGGGGCCGGCCCCAGTCTGTGAGTGCCTGAGAGGGAGGGCAGGCAGGGAGAAGGAAGGGAAGGAAGCCTGCTTGCTCATGGCAGTGGGGAGGGGCCAGGAAGCGGTACTTGGGTGGCGTCCTCAGTCCGGAGGGGCGACCCATCTGGGCGGCCCAGGCCAGAGAGGAGCCTGCACACCCGCAGAGGCACAGGGAGGGGGGAGGGTAAACAGAGGCTCTACAGCCAGGACCCCCCAATTCCCTGCTGGCCCCATTGCACGCCCCGCACCTCACCCAGCGCCCACAGCCCACACTCCTCTCTCGGGTCCACACCCCTCCCCGCCCCCTGCCCTAGCCTGGGCGTCACACCCAGCCTGGACCCCCCCCCACAGTCGGGCACAGAGGAGCCTGGGCATCATCGGGTCTTCTCCAGGCTCGGGAACAAGTGGCCAGCGCAACCGCTGGGAGGGGCAGCCTGGCATCCAGACCTGGGCCGGTCACACCCTCTCTGATCTCTGGCTTCGATGCTGAAAATGGCATTTATCAGATTTCCAGGTGCTTTTCCTTTAAAGAGCTCGAGCTGTTAGCATTAATTAAGCTCCGGGAACTGCTCCCTCAGACAAAAGGGAAACAGCAGCACCTTGGGTGGGGAGGAGGTGGGCGAGGGAGGGGTAGCTGCAGGGAGAAGCCCTGCCCCCTGCTTCAGCCTCCCTCGTACGCATTTTTTTTTTTCTGATGCAGAGGAATTGAAGCCTGGGTCCTGCTGGGGAATTTTGACCCCAGGGCCCCCAGCATTCCTGAATGCTGAATGGACTTCATCAGTTGCTTGTTTTTTAGGGAAAACTTACACAACGTAAAATGCACGCATCTTAAGGAGACCATCTGATGGGTTCTGATAAATGCTCATACCTGCGTAACTGAGCGCCCCGTCAGTAAATGGAAAGCTCCCATCACCCCCCAGAATTCCCTCAAGTGCCTTGTCAGGCAACCCCCATCCACTGCTGTGTACTGTCGTTTCCTTGGGTTCACTGTAGACTCGTGTTGCGTGCTCTAGCACTCCACATGCACGGAACCACACAGGAGCCACCTTTGTGTGGTACCTTTCACACAACTAGCAGATTCGCACTCATCCGTGTGGTTGCATGTGTGTTTGCCCCTGTTGATGGGAACTTGGGCTGCTTCCATTCTGGTCAGCATGAATAAAGCTGATCTAAACTTTCTCATACAGATCTTTGGGGAACCTGTATTTTCATTTCTCCAGTGAATACCTAGGAATGGAACTGCTAGGCTATAGGGCAGGGGTATGTTTAGTTTTATAAGAAACTTCCAGACCTGTTTCCTACGTGACTGACTATTTTACACCCCACTAGTGTTGTATGAGCATTCCACACGTGGCAATTCGCTATACCAGAATCCTTGAAGAGACGGTCTGGAACAAAGGACAGCCAGTACCGCCCAGGGGCGCCACACTTGGATTATGGGGGAGGGTGGTGCTGGCTGAGCAGAGGTGGTTGCTGGAAGGCCTCAAGCCTCCTGCAGGGAAGGGACAGAGTTCCTCAGTGACAGCCCAGCCGCCAGGTGCAAAGTCCCATCACAAGACATCCTGTAGGCCAATGATTCTGCTGTTCAAAAGCAACGATTAAAACACTGGAATATGCGTTCCAAATGTGCAGGAACTGGAGGTGTGGTGAGGAGGGGACACCAGCTGTCATCTCTGGGGAGAAGGCAGGGAAGGGTCAGGGTAGGTGGCCTTACGACCGCCCCCCCGCAGAGCCAGCTTACAGTTTCCAAAGATGGCAGCTTCGGTACGTCCCTCCCATTCTTCTTACACAGTGACTTTGACACTCCTCCCAACAAAAGGGGGAGTCTGCCCCCTCCCTTTGAATCTGGGCAGGCCTGTGATACAGTGGAAGTGACACCGTGTGACACTACACTACGAGCAGCTAGGTCTTAAGAGATGATTCTGCCTCTACCCGGCTCTCCTGGGAAGCTCCCTCTTGGCACCCGGCTGCCATGCTGCTGGGAGGCCCAAGCAGCCTCATGGGGAGACCACGCAGAGAAGCCTGTGTAGACAGTCAGCTGACAGCCAGCATCACCGTCAGACATGTGCCAGCCCCCAGCCCTGGTGTCACCCCAGCCTCTGAGACATGGAGGAGCACAGATGAGCCACCCCGGGTGTGCCCAGGCCAGACCCTTGACCCACCCTTGACCCCATGAGCACAGAACACTCTGTCACGCCGCTGAGCTTTGAGGTGGTTTGTTCCCTGACGTTATGTCGGTTCCCCCAACGTGGCCCCATTCCTCTAGTGCTCATGGCCCTTTGGGAGGCCCTGACACCTGGGGACGGAGGGGCACAAATTAAGAGTGCAGCCCCCGCAGGACCCTCCCTCCCCACAGCTGAGGTGAGGTCATCCTCGCGGCACACCCATCCTGATACACGTGCAGCACGAGGTTGGCACAGAAAGCGTTAAAGGGGGAGGGAAGGAGGGAAAGAGGAGAAACTGAGTTCAGTCCTGAACTATGGCCTGTGAGGAGCCACACTGTCCTGCAGTCAGGAGAGCAGGACCCAGCCCCCTTCCACTCCGGCGCCGGCTCAGTCTATCCACCTGTCAAGGGGGCATAAACACGCTGTCTGTCTGGCCCCAGAACCGTGTGAGGAGCTGATGGGTGAGAAAGGGGCTCATGAGTGCCAATCCCATGTTCCACCCCAATCCCTACGGGGCAGCTGACCGACGGCAGAGCCTGGGGGCATCTCCACCCCCAGGGGAAGGGGCTCAGCCAGAGTCTCCCACGGCGACCACAACATGGGGCGAGATCCCTCTGCTCCTCTCTCCTTCTGGGGGGTGTCTACAGCAGTGCCCAGAGCTTGAAGGGCTGCAGGAGGTTCCAAGGCCTGGGCTGCTGTCCCCGCTTGCCCTGTGCCCCCAGCCCCCAAAGTCACAGGTGGATTCATGGCCTCCACTGACCGTGTCGTGTTCTCTCGCCTCCCTGCCCCTGTCCACCTGTCTCCACATTCTACGGCCCAGCGCAACTGGCCTCCTCCAGGCAGTCCTCCGGTCCTTCTCTCTCTCAGGGACTCTGCTGCTTCAGCTCTGCACTCCCCACGCAGGTGTGCCCTGGAGGCAGGTCGCCAGGCCCTTCCAGGGGGAGATTCTCTTGACCCTCCCCATAAGGCCCTGCTTGTGCAGAATGCTGACGGCCCAGAAGCCCACATCTTGGCCACCCCCCCTTTTCACCTGAGACAGCTGCAATCCCGGGGGTGGCGGTGGACTTGCTCAAGGACACAAATCTGGGGCTCCTCAGACAGCCAGATGGGTAGCTTATTCGTTTTTGGACAAAAATAGCCACGCAGGTGCCCAGTCTGTCCTGGAATCAGCACAGGCTGCAGCCCCCCTCCACCCACAGGAGTCTGTCTGGGGACTTCAAGCTCTGGATGCCTGATGGCGCCGGCCTCGTGCGTGCGCCCAGACGCGCCCCCCGGACTCAGCCTCCTCCCGTCCTCTCCACGGCATCAGCCTCGTCCGGTAAGACCAGGCTGTCTCCAAGCTGTTATGGGCACTCTGGGAGCACAGACCCCACCTCGATCTCTTTCCAGCCCCTCCTCCTTCCCACACACCCCAGGCCTAACTCAGGTTCTTGGACACAGTGATTCTGTCAGTGGGGCTGAATGCATGAACAAGTGAATGAACGAATGAACAAACGAGGAAACAGTCAACACCCCAGGTGCTGATTTCACATGCCCCAGGTGGGAATACTAGTCGGCTTCGCCCTTCCCCTGCTCCACCTGCGGGTGCCCCTGGACTTCTGGATCCCACCATCAGGCAGGGGGCTCTGTGTCCTGTGGCTTTCTTCCCTCTGCCTCTGTTCGGGGTGTGATCAGGCCTCAGCTTGGCTCTCTTTGTAGGAGCAGAAATGGCTGCACCAGTTCCAGACATCACATCTTTGAACCTCACAGTTCAGAAGGAAAGAGACCCTCACCTTCCACCCATCAGCAATGCCCTGGGCTTCACTGGGATTCCACCTCCCAGGTCCCAAGCCCCCCAGGACCCACCCCTAGCCAGGAGAACACCTCACACTGCTTGGCTTTGCCTGTGGCGGCTGCCCTGGGAACATGCTGCCGCAGGATGGGGGATGGGGACTGGAGGCTGGGGGCAGCTGGTCCCCTCTACGGGGGCTCTCTGAGCTCACGTAGGCCCGTCTCCCCGGGGTGGGGGTGGCGTGCAGTGGGGAATCTCCAAGCAGACCTTCTGCACGCAAGCCATTGGCTCAGCCGGTCAGGCTTGTTGACCCTCCCAGGCCCCATGAACCACCCTCCAGACTGACTTCCCCCTTTCCTCCCCCAAACCCCCGGCTGCCAGACAAGCCTGTCTGTATACAAAGTGCAATTGTGAGCACTGGTCACGCTCGTTTTCCCTCTTAGTAGACTTCTTGGTCCCCATGTGATCTGGTGCATTCACAGTCACCTTTGGGAGAAGAGGGTCAATTATTTTCTCCTACCAGAATCACCCGCATGTTGGCCCAGCTGGGACCACGTGACTTGAGAAAGGGAGCTGGGGGCGGAGGCTGGCCAAAGCTGGGCTTAGAGGGTCTCCCCCAGGAGCAGAAGCAACACACTCCCACCCTGCCAGGACGTCTGTTGCGCTGGTCACCTGTGCAGAGAGAAAGGCCAGGCCTGAGGAAACCTGCGAGCACGGCAGACCCAGGCCGCCCACACCCAGGGAGGGCTCTCAGCCCTGCCTGCGTTCGGTGCCCTGGGATGGGCCTCTGACGGTGTCAGGCCCCACTCAGCTCCGCGGGACAGAGCGGAGAGGGGGACAGGCGCTGAACAAGGATATGTGCAAGTGGATACATCACGGCCACAGGCTAAAAAGGAAAACACCCGGCCTTCAGAAGATCCGGGGTGAGCCCGCCTGGGCTGGGCTGACCTGGTCCATCTATGCTGCACCCTTGGCCTCTACCTTCGTTCAGCACCCGTGACCCCCATCTGTAGAGAAGCTTGGCAACCACAGACCACCCTTATCCCATGTGCTGGCACACCCTTTCCCCAAGAGCCAGCCAGGGCAGGGAGTACCATCCCACCCTGCAGCTGGAGACACTGAAGCTCGAGTGTGGAAACTGGCTGCGAGGCCTCAACTCAGGTCTAGTCCTTGGACCCAAGCCGAGTGCCCACTTGGGTGCTGCAGTAAGTAAGACCGAAGCCTTTACCCACATTCTCGCCTCTGGAGAATAGATTCAGGAAGAGGCTTTTATCTGGACATTTTCATCTATCGGTTCATTGTAGAATTTTCATTGTAGAACTCTATCAGTTCATTGTAGAATCTGCTGATCCATCAGACATAACTCTCGTTCTCCTCTTCCAGGGCTGCACACCGACCCAATCTCACCCAAAGTGCCATGCGTCCCTCCTGCCGTTCTCCTCGCTAACCCTAAGTCTGGAGCCCGTCAGCGTGTGACTCCCATGGCTGCCGGAACAAGAGACCACAAACCTGGGCCTTAAAACAACAGAAGTGTGTTCTCTGGAGGCCGGAACTGGAAGCCAAGGTGTGGGCAGGGCTGGTTCCCTCTGGAGGCTGTCGCAGGCCTCTCTCCAGCCTCTGATGTCTCCCGAGGTCCTTGGCTTGAAGACACATCACTTCAACTTTTGTGTCTGTCTGTGCGTGGCCTTCCCCTTTGGGTGTCTCTGTCTCAAGTATCCCTCTCCTTTCTAAGGACACTTGTCAAGGGATTGAGGGCCCACCCTAAATCCAGGATGATCTCATCCTGACATCCTTATCTTAATTACTTCTGCAAAGCCTCTGCTTCCAAATCAGGTCACAATTCCAGGTACAAAGGGTTAGCATGTGGACACATCTTTGGGGGGCCACCAGGACGGTCAGGCTCTTCACAGAACCAGGAAGCTAACATGAGCCACAATGTTACTTAAAGTTGTCCAGTAGCCACAGTAAAAAAGATGAAAAGAAGCAGGGGAAATTTACTTTAATAAGATATATACAGGGACTGCCCTGGTGGCACAGTGGATAGGAATCCACTGGCCAATGCAGGGGACATGGGTTCGAGCCCTGGTCCAGGAAGGTCCCACATGCCGCGGAGCAACTAAGGCCATGTGCCACAACTACTGAGCCTGCGCTCTAGAGCCCTCGAGCCACAACTACTGAAGGCCGCGCTCCTAGAGCCCGTGCTCTGCAACAAGAGAAGCCACTGCAATGAGAAGCCCACGCACTGCAACGAAGAGTAGCCCCCACTTCCCTCCACCAGAGGGAAGCCCCTCTTTTCTTTTTAAGGCTGTTTAATATATCTTACTGAACCCAATATATCTAAATTTTATTTCAGCATGTACCTATATAAGAAATGATGAGGTAGTTTGCATTCCTTTTCTCACACTAAGTCTTTGGAACCTGGGGTGGAGCTTATGCTTACAGATCGCTCAGCTCAGACAGGCCGCATCTCCAGTGCTTGCTACCATGTGGCCGTGGCTGCAGTGCTTCTTGCCAGACATCCTGGGAAAAGCCGGAGTGGCCGTGCCTGGCTTGGAGCATCTTCTGGATCCCCTCCCCGCTCAGTCAGGTACTGACTCACCTGGATGGCCCACCTGTCCTCCTGGGGACACAGCCTTTTGCATCCCCTCCTCAGTTCTCAGCCCTGTCCTGCCCCACCTGCTGCCCAGCCCACACTCACACATTCCAAGCTCCCCTCTGGGACCAAAGAAGGAAGAACATGCCTTACGGCACCTCCCAGGCCAGCACTGACAGGACTTGCTGCGACAATGGAAATGCTGCACATCTGTGACGCCCAATACAGTGGCCACGAGCCACACGTGGCTACTGGGCATCTGACAGGGGCTAGTGCAACAGAGGGACTGAGTTTTTAACTTCCCTTTATGTTTATTGAAATGTAAATAGCCACACGTGGCTAGTGGCTCCTGTACTGGACAGGCCACTTCTCACCACCTTCCTGGCTGCCCCTCTGGTCAGAGCCACCCGAGTCCCGGCAGTAGCCTACGTGGGGTAGCCCCCTGCAGAGTGACGAGGCCATGGCCTCCCTTGCACAGAGTCCTCGGTGGCTCCCCGGAGCACTCAGGGGAAAAGCCAGGGTCTGTGTGGTGGCCTGCCAGGCCCTGGCCTATCTCCTCCCACCCTCCTCCTCCATGGTTCCCGCTGTGCCACCACGCTGGCCGTCCTGCTGCTCTTGGCTCTGCCGGGCACACTGCAGCCCCAGGGCCTTAGTCACTCTTGCCCAGATCTGGGTCAGGTGCCCTTGCCATCTGCTCCTTCCCAAACTCCCTAGTCTGCTTGCTATTTTCCCACAGCACTGAGCATCTGCTATGATTTACTCTTTACTGCATACATGTCTGCCCCCTCTAGGATTTCTGCCAGTTTTGTTCACGGACGACCCCCCAGCGCTGCAGCAGTGACTGCAAGCCTCCGCGCATTGCTGACCTAACAGGACACCCGGGAACATGGGCTCCGCAGCATCCATCCTCCCTGCCAGCATCTGATAGGCCAGGGGGCGGGCCCAGGACCTAGCCAGGCCAATCAGAGCAGATCTGATTCCAAATTGCCCCTGGATTGCAGGGGCCTGTGCTGGCCTGACCCGCCTGTCCCTGTGCTCCGAGGGGCCCCAGAACCCTCCTAGGGCCGTTCTGAGGATGCTAGGAAGCCACCTGAATAATGCTGCAGGAGCCGTGCCTGGCAGGCAATAACCCTTGCTCACTATTACTGTTGTTATTATTATTGTTCGGTACAGGGGTCCAGGGCGCTACAAGTGCAATCATTAGCACACTTGTGTCCAAGGCCTACTCTGCACCAGGCAGCATGGCGAGTACCGGGCGGGGCGGGGGCGCGACGACAGGGATGAAGGTCACCTCCCCGGGCCGGGCAGTCATGTCCCTTGGTGACCTCTGGGCCCCATGTCTGCATGACCAGATGTTCTGATTCTGGAGTCTGTGGCCAGATGCAGCAGGACCCTGGCTGACGGGAGGGCTTGCTTTCTACGTAAAAGGCCCCCAGCCATGGCAAGGGAGCTGGGTCTGTGCCGGTGGCCCTGCCAGGTGTCTTGCTACATCCCTACCAGAATGGGTGCTCCCCAGGCCAGGGCCATGCTTGACATATGACCACTGTGGCCAGGCCTGGGGAGGCACCAAGGACACATTAGGATGCTGTGCTTTCTTTTTTATAATTTATTTACTTTTGGCTGTGTTGGGTCTTCATTGCTATGTGCAGGCTTTCTCTAGTTGCGGCGAGCGGGGGCTACACTTCATTGCGGTGCACAGGCTTCTCACTGCGGTGGCTTCTCTTGTTGTGGAGCACGGGCTCCAGGCACGTGGGCTTCAGTAGTTGTGGCACGTGGGCTCAGTTGTTGTGGCTTGAGAGTTCTAGAGCGCAGGCTCAATAGTTGTGGCGCACGGGCTTAAGTTTCTCTGCGGCATGTGGGATCTTCCTGGACCAAGGCTTGAACCCGTGTCCCCTGCATTGGCAGGCGGATTCTTCACCACTGCTCCACCAGGGAAGTCCCTGCTTTCTTTTTAAAATAAAAAGCTCGTTTGCCTACTTGTTTTCCTGGCAGATGGGCCAAATCTTCACAAGCCAGTGCCCACAGCTGTTTGCTCATTCGTCTGGCTGTGGCTGGCAGACCCCGGGTGTGTGTGCCTGCGTGTGCACAGAGACAAACAAGCAAGCAAGCAGCGCCTCTCAAGGGCCTCTCCACCACAGCTCTGGCTTCCTTTGTGTTAATCTTCCCACTCTGCACCACACTGTGGATCCATCTGGACGGTAAACTCAAGTCTTCAGGTGCGTGTGCTGGGGTGAGGGGAAGGGGGGATGGGCCTGGGGGAGCTTAGAGCCCCCCGTTACCTGGATAGAAACCACCTCGAGACACCTACCGACCTCGTCCATCCATCTCATCCCCTCCTCCGGCAGCTCTTCCGGTACTTTTTCCACTCAAGGACCGACTTGGACTCAGTGAAGAGAATCATCACGGCAAATCAACAGCCAAGCAGCTCCAAACGCAGCCTGAACATTTCTGGAAGATTGATCAACGCATTTTCAATGGCACGAAAAGAAAGAAATGACTTTCCTGGAAGACCAGTGAGGTGAGCTGAGTGTCTGAGCAGGGGCACTGCCCAGCAACGAGGGTGGCTGTCCTCACCATGTGGGCACAGGGCACTGGGGCCACAAGGTGGGCAGGGCGGCCCGTGCGGGCTGCTCCAGCCCCAGGGCTGAGAGCAGGGCCTGGCGCGCAGCAGGTGCTTCTGAGCATTTGTTGAGTGAGTGAATGAATGAATGATGAGCAAGGACCCTGCTGTCTTCACAGGCCCCAGACGGAACGCCACCACGTGCCCTTTGCTAGTGGGCGCACCATTCTCGGTCTACAGTGCATTCGAGGCCCAAGGGCTCAGATGCCAGAGCTGAGATGGCAAACAAAACCGTCTTCACTGGCTACAACGTGGATGAGCCCTAAGGATGTCACGCTAAGGGAAGTAAGCCAATCGCAAAAGGTCAAATACGGATGAGGCCCCCCAGGGCAGTCAGACTCACAGACTGCTGGGGGCCAGGGGCTGGGGGTGGAGGCGGAGAGTTAGTGTTTCATGCAGACAGAGTTTCGGATGGAAAAGTCCTGGAGACGGATGGTGGTGACGTGAATGTACTTTATGCCACTGAACTGTTCACTCAAAAAATGGTTAATGTTACGTGTATTTTACCACACATACTCACACAAAATTACTCTTCATTCCGTTTGGCCTCTGGGCCTTGTGGTATCTCTGAGGTGAGGCTCGTCCACTCCGAGAGGAGGGCACCCCGCACAGCGATCAGGCTTCCTAAGAGAGATGCCATAGAGGTGCGCCTCCCAGCAAGGGGTAGCGGGCACGTCCAGAGTCACCAGCAGCCCAGCCTGACCCAACTCGCCTCTGCTCAGGTACAAGGGCTGCTTCCACGGAAGGTAAGTGAGTGACAGGCCCTCTCTGGGCCTGGCCTGTAAACCCTTTGCTGCTCCTCCAGCCTCCCTCCTTTCCTGCAGGCACGGGGGGGCAGTGCCCTGGGCCACTCGCCAGCCATGGACACGGCAAAGCTCCGTTCAGGTGGGCAAGTCTCCTGAGCAAAGCTGAGGGGCAGGCCCCCTGGGAGGTTTTTCTGGGGAGCCAAGTCTTGTAACACAAGCAAGTCTGCCAGCCAATCGGGGGGTAGGCTGCGCCTGAGGCCCCTGACGTCAGGACACGGACCGGGAGTGGGAGGTGCCTTCCTCGGCGAGCAGATGCAAGGTGTGGAGGGGACAGTGCCCTGGAAGGGCTCGCGCAGTTGTCTGTGCATCCCCACTTGAAGTCCCGTGTTTTAACATTTGCCTATCCACTTTGCCGTGCACTTGAAACTAACACAGTGTTGTTTATCAACGGTACTCCAACATAAAACAGAAAGTTAAAAAATAAAAAGATAAAATTTGCCTATCAACTTTACGATGCTATTTCTTTGTGATACCAGCAAGAAAATGTTAATTAACTAGCACTTAGATATAACTGCAGTACATTTTAAGTAGAGATGCTTCTGCAATTAAAGGAATGTAATTAAAATCTATGGTTAACCTGGAATATAAACATGCAAATCAGATCAGGTGATTCCATTAAATATTCTTCATGGGTTCTTCATCACGTGACTAATTTTTTCTCCTACCTTACATCCTGCTAGTCTGTAAGCGCTGCAGCGGAAGCAACAAGTCCTCACCATCACAGCCCCTGTGCCTGGCACGGACAGGCACTCAGTATCTGTGGGATGAACGAACTCTCCCACTCACCCACAGCCTTCATGGGTGGGCAGCGTGCAGCTGGCCAAGAGCAGGCGGCGTACGCCCGGGGCCCATGGGAAGCGCTGGGCTTTCCCAGCTGTGGCAGATGCGACGCCATGATGCAAAAACCTTGGGAAGAAAGGGAGGCGCCAGAGCATGTATTCAGAAGGCCTGGAAGTTGTTAAAAGGCAATTACTTTGAAATAAGAATAACATGGGTGCAATGGAGTCTGAGAGGGAATCTAACAGGACTGAGGCCTCCCCTGTGGGCTTGGCCACACCCCAGAGGAGGAGAAAGCACGGCTGGCGCCAAAACCCCAGCTCTCACCGGCCCCCCAGTCAGGCGGCCTTGCTGAACAAGAACGCACAGCCTCCCCTTTGGGAAACTGATTCCCCGTAAAGGAAGGCTGTTCCTTTGCTGTCTGCTCCTCCCTGCACCGTCCCAACTTTCTAACCAGAGGCATTCTTAAATTTCTAACTTAAAAATTGTCAACAGAATATGCTTATCTGTTGTTCTGTTTTCAGAATCAGAAAAAAAGCAATGCTAGTAGGGGAAGAAAAATCAACACGCACAAAACTTTATCACACGATTTCCCATGAGTTCTCTGACTTCCCCACTCATCAGTAGTGTAAAATAGTCTTCGCAAACGTGCAGAAGAGGCCTGTTGTGCAGGCGCCCCCGTGGCTGTGTGCCCTGCGCCGTGGAAGTGGCCTGAAGGGCTGGCTGGAAAAGGGCCCGCCAAGCCTGCGTCCTTGGGGGAGGGACAGAGGGTCAGAACACAGCAGAGCTTCTTGGCAGCCGACGCTGCGATGCTTCCTCCAGAGCCCGTGTGAGGCTGCCGGCCACAGGAGTGGTGAGCGGGCTCATTCGGGAGAGGCAATCCCCGAAGACCCCGTGTGCCAACATCTACCTACAGGCATCCTGCTTAAACTCCCGCTGGTGCAGATGCTCAGCTCCCACTCATGACGGGCTGGCTTCCAGTCACCCCTCCCCCACAGAGGCCTTGAGGCGCTTGGGAACCAGACCCTTTGAATGTTATTAGTCACTAATCTCCCCATTTGTGAGGAGCCTGTTAAGTGCCGGACACTATCTGCGACAGGCACGTGGAATGCGCCCAGGGGTTCTGTCAGGTGTCATCGCGGCCAAGGAAGCCGAGGCCAGGAGATGGGCTTGGGTAGACCGGTCTGCTCTGGAAGGCTCCTCTGTGCAGGTCTGTCATAAAGACGCTCCCCTGGACCTCCCAGAGGCAGACTTTCCAATATGCTACTAGGGCTAAACAGGGAAAGAGGGCTTCCCTGGTGGCATGGCGGTTAAGAATCCACCTGCCAGTGCAGGGGACACAGGTTTAAGCCCTGGTCTGGGAAGATCCCACATGCTGCAGAGCAACTACTGAGCCTGCACTCTAGAGCCCACGAGCCACAACTACTGAGCCCGTGTGCCGCAGTTACTGAAGTCTGCGCACCTAGAGCCCGTGCTCCGCAACAAGAGAAGCCATCGCAATGAGAAGCCCACGCACTGCAACGAAGAGTAGCCCTGCTCGCCGCAACTAGAGAAAGCCGGCGTGCAGCAACGAAGACCCAAAGCAGCCAAAAATAAATAAATAAAATAAATAAATTTATTTTTTTTAAAAAAGGGAGGGCTTCCCTGGTGGTGCAGTGGTTAAGAATCCGCCTGCCAACGCAGGGGACACAGGCTTGATCCCTGGTCCAGGAAGATCCCGCATGCCGCGGAGCAACTAAGCCTGTGAGCCACAACAACTGAGCCTGTGCTCTAGAGCCCAGGAGCCACAACTACTGAGCCCACATGCCACAACTACTGAAGCCTGCGTGCCTAGAGCCCATGCTCCACAACAAGAGAAGCCACCGCAATGAGAAGCCCGCACACTGCAAAAAAGAGTAACCCCTGCTCACCGCAACTAGAGAAAGCCCGCGTGCAGCAATGAAGACCCAATGCAGCCAGAAATAATAAATAAATAAAGTAAATACATTAAAAAAAAAAGAGCTAGAAGGACTTCCCCGGTGATCCAGTGGTAAAGAATCCTCCTTACAATGCAGGGAACGTGGGTTCGATCCCTGGTCTGGGAACTAAGATCCCACATGCCGTGGGGCAACTGAGCTCTCGAGCCTCAACTAGAGCCTGCATGTTGCAAACTACAGCGCCCACGTGCTCTGGAACCCATGCGCCATAACTAGAGAGAGAAAACCCGCATGCCACAACATGTGCCGCATCTAAGACCCGATGCAGCCAAAAATAAAATAATTAATTTAAAAAAAAAAAGAATTAAAAGCTAGAGAACAGTTCATGCCTCCGGGCTCACTCATATGGAACCGGGGCCCAACTTGGTCCCCTAACTCTGCTGGCATTCCTTTGCAGATGCAAACAGTGTCACATGTGCTGGTGACAGGTTGTGTTTAGCAGAGGCAGTGGCGTGACGCGTGAGATGGGGTTATTTCTGTGAAGCCTCGTGTCCCACGCTGCTTGGTGCATGCACTCCACTCCCTGGGGACCTCCATGGACACCTGGGTTAACAGCCCACGGAGCTGATGGACCGCACAGGGTTCGCCAGGAACCACGGCGCTCAGTGGCGCCCAGCGCTCGGCTTTCCTCTTCAGCATCACCCTCGTCCATCCGCGTGGCCCTTAAGGGCCTGGGGTGGGGTGGGGGTGGGATGATGTGCTTCCTCTGGTCTCTGGAATTTCTCCTTGGAAATCATCTTCGGGGGCAGCAGATTATAAGCCACTGAAAAAATCCAGCCTTTCGACTCTACTGTCACATCCCGTTTTGGAATAAAAACTGCTTGCCAAGTGGCTTTTGGTAAAATCCAGATGTCTCATCTGTCCTCAGAGGACACCTTGTGCCCTGACTCTGAAGGCCACTTCCCCGCTGCTGAGGCAGGTCCCCCCACCCCTTCCCCGCCACGGCTCCAGGACACAGTACAAAGTGAGCCTCATCATTTTACAACCACGTAATCCTATTTCAAACAATGCTGATTTTATAAGAATTGAAGCAGAGGGACACGAGCCACAGCAAGCTGTCCCGGAAAACCTTGGAAACAGGCTCTGCCTCCCTGGAATAAATGGAGAGAAGTCCCCTGGGGCCTGTTGGAGGAGCCGCACCTGCTTCCGGGTCTGTGTCCGGACGCCTCCCAGGACAGCTGCGCTTCATCAGGGCCTGGACCCGGGGCCCTCCAATAACCAGGGCTCACTGGTCAGGTGAGGCTGTGGTAACACTCCAAAACATTCCTATCAGTAGAGTCAAATTTTTCAAGTGAAATTTTATTAATATCTTTATATTGTTCTCTTTCAAACTGGTATAATTCAAAAACACAGAAAACAGGCGCACAGTGCTTGGGTTTTATTTAACATCACTTCCATGACCAAGAGCCAGCTTGGAATCCACAGTCAGGACGGAGCCACGTGGGCCACAGCGCACCAGGACCCGCGTCCTCCCAGCCTGCCCTGCACACACAGCTCTTAGAGCCCTCGTAAAACGAGCTCCTGTAAGCAGCTGCTTCTCGTGGAAACTTAGACGCTGGGCGGGTGGGTCAGGGTGGGCTCCTAATTGCTGGTCTTCTTTCGTTTCAGTCTAAGCTTGTTCCAAATCCTCTCCAGGGCCACTTTTCCCATGAAGAAGGTGATGGCAAAATTACGCTTGTACCAGTCCCTGAAGAAGAACAGCACAAGCACACGTGACCCACGCTCAGGCATCCGACTGTCTCCTCTTCCACCCTTCCCCACCATCTCTGCCATTCCCCGCCCTCTTTAAAGCTAGACTGCCCGTAAAAGCCTGCCTGCCTTCCACCCGGATTTTCATCAGGCTGATGTGCCCAGGGCACCCCGACCCGCTTTTCCCACTCCTGGAGGCTGCTGCAGCCTTCCTCAGTTTTTGCTAGAAGACACAGAAAGAGCTCTCGGAAGCCTTGGGGCCCCCAGAGCCCAGCGGCATTCTCTCGGAGACACAACTGTAGAGCGATGGGGGCATAACCTCTCAGAGAAGGACTGGGGGCTCTGCAAGAACTCAGTGGGGACCCTCCAGGCTTTGGCACCTTAATTGCAGAAGAAGCACATGACAAAAGCACTCCATCTTGAGAAGCTAACTTATCGCAGGTGCCAACATCATCAAGTTTCATATCTTCTTTTTCTTGATGATCTGAACTTTTGGGTAACTTGTGTCTCGAAAGGGATATTCCAGAACTTCTCATACAAATACTGGGATGGAGTTACACGCTGTCATAGGCTCACTTGCCTGTGAATTACTCTACAGAACATGTCAGAACTTGCAAATTCACCACATTGTCAGCAGCTGAATGGGCAAAACTTGGCAAGTTTCCACAACGGAAAGCACACATTCCAGACTCTCAGTGCTGAGCCCTTGGAAGCTGAAATGCCAGCAAGTGCCAGTGCTTTGGGTCCAAATGAGCTAATGAGGGACATGGAACTGCTATTCCAGACTGGACTCAAACGGCTGACTGGATCTCAGCATAGAAGAATGGAGAATAACCAAGGGCTTGAGTGAAGCAGTAGCAAGAGGCAAAAATGCCCGTTTCCTGGAGCCTTTGCACAGCTGGACAGAAAACCCCTCTCCACACGAGAACGATCCTTACGTTTCTATCCACTTCAATGATGCTATAAATGGGAAGCAATGCCCTAAATAAATAAAAAAGGCTTCCAGAAAAAAGAAACCTGGTATCCCACCGAGATTAAAGTTCTTAGGTTACTAGGGAAAAGCCAGATTCCACTCCACCGATACAGACAACCTGAACTGGGAGAGTGGAAAAGACAAACTAAGCTGTCCCCACTTCCGTAAGGAAAGCAGGGGCAGGAGGTGGTGCGGGCACAGAGGGGGAGCGCGCAGGCTCCACCGCTGTCCGACCCTCTCTCTACTCTGAGTGCCACACGGAAAACATCAAGCTTACCGGAGGGGAAGCAAGATGCAAACATGCCGTGTCCACGCCAGAAATCAAAGGTCCAGGGAAATCTAACTAATACTGGCTTGACTGAATAACTCAGCTAGTTCAGAGTGACACATGACAGCATTAGCAACAGACTCTGGACGCTGCAGGACTGGGCTTTATGCCAGACTGTCACTCAAGAGCTCCTCCAGACTCGACGATCACCCCACTGTCTAGACCCTGCCCCACCCGCCCATCCGGCGTGGCCATTGCCCTATGAACGTCACAGCAAAACTCAAACGCCACGTCCTGTCGTCACACCTAGGAATACACATCACTATGTATTGTCAAAACCTTTTTTAAAAACACCTAACCACAATACCATCATTGTATCTGATAAAATGAACAATAACTTATCTATACAACCTAATACACAGTCACTGTTTGGTTTTCTTTGACTGATTGTCAAAAATACCTTCTTATAGGTGGTTTGTCCGTATTAGGATTGTCTGCACACTGCATGAAGCCTCTTTTATCCTATAACATTAGCTCCCCCATGTAGAACCCACTGTCTACGCACTAGGGGTGCAAGCTGCTTTAGGGCTGCCATGCAAATAACTTTAAGCTGTCCTTTTTTTTTTTTTAATCCTAGTTACTGGTTGAAACCGGATCGTCTGTCTTGCAGAATTTCCAACATCTGGGACTGTATCTTCAGGCTACGATTTAAGCACAGTCTGTGACCTGCTCTCTCCACCCCCCCAACACACCCTTTTATCTTGTTCCTGTAACCTGGTATTAGACCTGGAGGCCTGCCAGAGTGCAGTCCCCTTGTTTGGTGAGGACACCTCACAGAAGTGCAGGCAGGCCGCTGCCCCACTCCGCACAGTGCAAAGAGGAACCAGGGGTTCAGGTGCGATCAGCCCGACCCGTCCATTATGAAGTGCCCATCAGCCCTGCTGCCGAGCGGTTAGCAGCTGCGGGGTGATCAGGCCCAGATCTAACTCCAGCACTCCTGCGTCAGCTGTCATTCTTCTACCAAGAAAAATGCTCCTTCGTTTGGCTACCCTGGAATCCAGTCGGTGCAGGAAAGGCAGGAGAGGTGACTGTTCTTTGGAGGCGCTCCTTCACTAATGGATTTTCAGAACCATGGGTTGGCTGCCTAGCAATACCCCGCGGTGCCTGTGAGCCACTCAGTGTCATTATGATCGCAAAGATGTTAGTGTATTTGATAGATTTTTAATCCACAGCCGTCATCATTTTCTTTGTGTGGCTGCAATGGCTTCGCCTCTGGCCTACGGGAGCCCCGCGAGTCGCCTTCTGTGCTGTTCTCACACGACCCCACTGGGCTCCGAGCTTCCTCTCTTTCAAACACAAGATGTCTCGACTCCTCTCGTGCTGCTCCTGCCTCAGACTGTGCTTCTCCATGGAGTCCAGGCTCCTTTCAGCGAGAAGTGCTGTGAACCCACTGTCTAGGCACTAGGGGTGCAAGCTGCTTTAGGGCTGCCATGCAAGTAACTTGAAGCTGTCATTTTTATTTAAAAGTGCAAACACTAAGCTGATAGCAACTTCTACCTTTAATATAAACACAAATGTTAAATTCAGATAGACAATATGGTTGTGATATTCAAACTTTCAGGAAAAATGTAGACACCCACCTGTTGTAATACATGTGCTTCTGAAAATTTTTACTTAAAAATTCCTTGTAAAAGTCAGCCATTTCTTCTGCATTCAATGTTGCTTTTTTACCTGAAAATTAATTTCAACTTAAACATTAAGACTTAAGGGGAAGGGTTCTCCAAACAATTATTAGAGTTAACAAATGAGTTCAGCAGGGTTGCAGGATACAAGATCAATATACAAATATCAACTGTATTTCTATACACTTGCAATAAACAATCTGAAAACAAAATTAAGAAAACAATTTCATTTACAACAGCATCAAAAAGAATGAAAGACAGGATAAATTTAAGACAGGAAGTATAAGACTTACACACTAAAAACTACAAAACATAGAAGTGAAGGACCTAAATAAATGGAAAGACATCCCATGTTCACGGTTTCAAAGACCTAATACCATTAAGGTGGCAACACTCTCCCATAATGACATATAGATTCAACACAAACCCTACCAAAACCCCAGCTGGCTTTTTTTTTTCCCCCCCCAGAAACTGACAGGGAATTCCCTGGTGGTCCAGTGGTTAGGACTCTGTGCTCTCATTGCCGAAGGCCCAGGTTCAATCCCTGGTTGGGGAACTAATATCCACAAGCTGCATGGTGCGGCCAAAAAAACCCAAAAAACAAACAAAAAAGAAATTGGTAAGTGGATCCTAAAATTTATATAAAAATGCAAGGAAACCCAGTAGCCAAAGCAACCTTGGAAAAGGAAATCAGAGTTGGAGGATTCACACTTCTTATATTCAAAACTTACTACAAAGCTACAGTAATCAAGACAGTGTGATACCAGCAGAAGAACAGGCTTACAGATCAATAGAACAAAGCTAAACCCAAACATTTATGGGCAAGTGATTTTCGACAAGGGTACCAAGACAACTCAATGGGGACAAACAGTCTTTTCAACAAACGATGCTTAGGACAACTGGATATCTACATGTAAAAAAAAAAAACCAGCTGAATCCCATCTCACACCATAAACAAAAATAATCTAAAGACCTAAATGTAAGAGATAAAACTATACAATTCTTGGAAGAAAACACGTGCAAATCTTCATCACCTTGAATCAAGCAATGCATTTTAGATATGGCACCTAAAGCACAGGCAAACAAAGAAAAAAATAGATAAATTGGATTCATCCCAAAAAATTTTTTTTAAATTTTATCTATTTTATTTATTTATTTTTGGCTGTGTTGGGTCTTCACTGCTGCGCACAGGCTTTCTCTAGTTATGGCGAGTGGGGGCTACTCTTTGTTGTGGTGCGTGGGCTTCTCATTGCACTGGCTTCTCTTGTTGCAGAGCACAGGCTCTAGGCGCACAGGCTTCAGTAGTTGTGGCACATGGGCTCAGTAGTTGTGGCCCACAGGCTTAGTTGCTCCGTGGCATGTGGGATCTTCCTGGACCAGGGATTGAACCCATGTCCTCTGGGTTGGCAGGCAGATTCTTAACCACTGCACCACGAGGAAAGTCCAGATTTCATCAAAATTTAAACTTTTTGTGCTTCAAAGAGCACTAGTGAAAAAGTGAAAAGACAACCTATAGAATGGGAGAAAATATTTGCAAATCATCCTTCTAGTACCGGTCTAATATCCGGAGTATGTAAAGACCTCTTACAACTCAACGATAAAAAGAGAAATAACCCGATTAAATCCTTTAAAATAACCCAATTTTAAAGGATTTGAATAAACATTTCTCCAAAGGAGATATAAAAATGGTAAATAATGGGCTTCCCTCGTGGTGCAGTGGTTGAGAGTCCCCCTGCCAAGCAGGGGACACGGGTTCGTGCCCTGGTCTGGGAAGCTCGCACATGCCGCAGAGCGGCTGGGCCCATGAGCCATGGCCGCTGAGCCTGCGCATCCGGAGCCTGTGCTCCGCAACGGGAGAGGCCACAACAGTGAGAGGCCCGCATACCGCAAAAAAAATAATAAAAGTGTGAATTTTGGGGCTTCCCTGGTGGTGCAGTTGTTGAGAGTCCACCTGCCAATGCAGGGTATGCGGGTTCATGCCCCGGTCCAGGAAGATCCCACATGCCGCGGAGCGGCTAGGTCCGTGAGCCGTGGCCGCTGAGCCTGCGCGTCCGGAGCCTGTGCTCCGCGACGGGAGAGGCCACAACAGTGAGAGGCCCGCGTACCGCAAAAAAAAAAAAAAAGTGTGAATTTTACGGTACGTGAATTATATCTCAGTAAAGAAAAAGAGATTTAAGGGGGAAAAATACCTTCCTCTACCATTGGACCCTAATGGTTACAGTGTAACTAGTTTTCTTCACAATTGATATATACATAGGTGTGGGATGTGTTTCAGCACACACAGGCCAATGCTTTCTGAAGTTTCTGGGTGGAGACTGTGAGCTACCAGTATATCAGCATAAGGAAAACGACGTTCCTAAGTAGAACGCAGCCCGGGGCAGACAGCAGCCTAACCATGCCACTCCGCATCAGTGCGCACACACTGAACCCGGTAACACACTAGGTGCTGGTGGGGACTGGCGACACACACGGACTGACCTGGTAGCCTCTGTGGTAGGAGATGCCAACCGTGACGCCCACCCTCAGGGCTGCCCCTGCCCTCCACACTCTCACTAGACTTGAAAGGCCACACAGGACAGGAACCACAGCCTGCCAAGCGGGCAGTAGGGCCCCTGTGACTCGGGATGGTACAGCAGGCCAGGGGCCAGCCTCAGGACACCCTGCAGCGGCTCAGGGGCGAAGGAATGAGACCGCAGGGAGAGAGCCCTCTGGCTTAGAAGCCCCAAGCTCCAAACAGGCATCGCACCCAGGGTCCCTGCACTTGCAGAGCACCCCCATCCAGAGAGGTCCCCGCTCTGGCTCCCCCCGGGGTTAGTCCACTCTCCAGGACTCCAGACAGAGGCCATGTTTCCTGGCTGCAAAGCTGATGCTGACACTTCAACCACACCAGGAATTTGGGGAGACACAGACAGAGCTGGGAAGGTAACCCCAGGGCACATTTTTACAGAAACAGGAGGGAAAGTGGCCAACCCTGAACTCACACAGCACAAAGGCAAACGCAGACCGCACAGTACAAGCGTGGCTGTCCCCCACGAAGACAGAAGGGCCACCTCCCAGCCAGCCTGAGCAGGGCCCCACGAGTCACCTGGACCCCCAGCGCCTGAGTGAAGAGCAGTCGATTCCATGTGTCCTCACTCCTCTGACTCGGCCTCCTGCTGGCCCTCGAGACCTCCACCTGGAAGACCCTCTCCCAACCTCCCCCTATGCCCCCGCTCTGCGAAACCGCCGCTCCTCCCCTCCCCCCGGCTTCTTTCTCCCCCGCGGTCGACACCCCGGGAGTGCAGAGTGCGTTCACCGAGCTGCTTGTCTGCTGGTCACCCTCCCGGCCCACGCAAGGAGGTCTGCTCCACAAAGGCGAGGCCGTGGCTCTGTCTCGTCCCCAGCTGGTCCCCAGGACTAGCATGGGATGTGGCAGGTGTTCAATAAATACCTGGAATCAATCAAGGGGTGGATGCCGATCGGGGAAAGAGAGGGACGACCAGCTGGCTGCGGCGGGGAGGGAAGCCGAAGGCTCCCAGGGAAGGTGACAGCCAGCTAGGACTCCACAGGGCGGAGAAGGGGAGCAGCATGGGCAGAGCAAATGAAGGGTGTGGAGAGGCAGAGACGCGGCTGAACAGAGCGAGGGAGGAGAGGGGCAGGCAGGGCTGGAGCGCGGTGCGGGCGCCACAAACGGAGCTCTCGCTTCAGGGAGCGGGGCCAGCATGCTGGCCCCAGAGCACGGCGTCTCCTAAGCTGCAAGCAGGTTCCACCGGTCCTCCAGCCGGCCTCCCCTGCCTCTCACACTGACGAGAGGAGCTGAGCAGGTGGGCCGTGTCCTCCTGGCCCCGCAGGCAGCGGTTCCACGAGCCGGGCTTCCGTCCCTCGCCGGCCCTGCAGCCGGGCTGTGGCTTCTCCGGGCTCCAGGACGCAGATCACAACAGCACACCTCATAAGGCTGCTCTGAGACAAACCGAGTCGCAGTCAGGGCGGCAGGTGGGACGGGCCTGGCACAGAGGGGCGCACTCGTCACCGCCGCTGGCAGAACAGCAGGCGCCCCAGGGTTCTAAGGACAGGTCGGGGTGCCACCTTCAGCTACTGGTCTAGTTTGGTGTCCTGCCCAAACGTTCCCAGGTGGCGCTCAGCGTAAAGCAGACGCACCATAAATGTCTGCTAAGTAATTCAGGTTCCACACCTGTCAGCACTGCAGTGTGACACTGAGCTTTAGTAATACTAAGAACGATAGGCAGGACAATCTAATCTATTACGCGTTTACCGAAAGCCGAGTGGGTGCTTCTTAAATACCAGCTGACTTAAAGTAGATCCATCCTGATAGCACCCACTCCAGCTGCATGAACACTTCAGCAGTGAAACAAACGAGGCAAGAGCCCTCCCACAGCACTGCCTGCTTACACGAGATTTGATCGGGGGCGGGCAGCGCTGACGTCATGGCATTCTACTTCTCGCACTTGAAATTAAGTCAACAATGTTCCTAGACTGCTGCAGAATATTCCGGTGAGCATCCAGTGCGCAGTGGGCCACCTCAGCCTCATGTAACCTGAAGTGGCCGGGTATTGAGATACTTTCCACTGTTTGGCAGTGAGAAACAATGCTGCAAGAACAGAGTGAATCTTCCCATGTTTTCCCACAGGATGAATTCTTAGATACTCAGTGGCCATAATTTCCCTGCTTCTTGGCCTATGCGTACTTCATGCAACTAAATCCTTCTGGAAAAGGAGCTGGGAACACATCTTGAGTTCAGTAAGCATAAAACAAGGCCTAGGTGCTGTTTTAATACACACTGTGAAATTTAGTTTGAGGAGTTTTTTTCTTGTAGTCACATTATTCATCTGCAGGTGTTTTGCTATTTCTACAAAGTTGTTAAGGCTTTTCATAAAGTCCACACGCCTCTTCATCTCTGCCACAAACGCCTCCCGCCACCTGCCATTCACGTTTAATGTGATTCCTGGACGTGGACCCCTTTGCCTGGCCCTCGGGTTTGCTGGGCACTGTCTGTGGAGCAGCCTCACTCCTTCAACAGAACCCCGCCTGGGCAGAGCCTCAGTCTGGCTACTTCCTTGGACCTGGGAGGTATAAACTGAGAGGTGGAAAAAGCCTGTTTACAGCAAAAGAAGGCTGAAGCAGTGGGGCAGAGAGGAGGTGAAACGAGAGGAGGGAGATGTCCTGGGTTCCCTCTAGTGCCGGCGTCTGAGTACAGGCCGTGCCTGGGCCCGGCTCTCCCCTGGTCCTGGGTCTGAGCCACTTCGTGTCCCCTCAGCAAACTCTCCTTTCCAGGAGGACAGATCAAAGGGAGTCCTGACTAATCCAGACATTGTCAGTTTTCACGTTCCTGAATCTTTCTACCTTTACTGTCAAGCTCAGGGAATCATCACTCCTCCAGATAATGGAGGGTCACTTTTATCGTTAGACTTTCTACAACTAGGAGCGATGTACTTAACTTTTTACTCCATAAACAACTGATTTTTAATAATTAACTTTTTCATCCGTTTGGAATACATTTGTATTACAGGGAGCATGAATCTAAATTTATCCTTTTGGGCCTAAAATAATTAGTTTCTCCAACATCATTTATTAAATGTAACTCCTCTTTCCTGGGTTCTGCGAGACCCCTGCACTCAGGTTTTACACATGCGTGCTCTGGCCCACGGGGGTGACACACCTGTCCCCCCGCCCCCAGTTCCATCACTGCAGCCTGGTAACTGTTTAAACAGCTGACAGAGCGGGCACCTCCCTTCATGAGTCCTTTCCTCAAGATACTCTTTCCTGTTTTCTTACCAAACTAATCTGAAATCTAATTAAGGCCCGTCTTTCAACACTCAGTAACGCCATCAGTAGGAACCCATGATACTCACAGAAGACAGTGGCCCGTGGGCCTCCCTGGGAACCCACTCTCCAGGTCAGGACCTAGGCCCCTCCACTTGCTCACTCTGTGACTTTGGTCAAACAACTTGCCCTCGGGATCCTCATCTACAAAATGGTAAAAGTAACAGCACCTACTTCATTGGTTCACCATGGGAAATGAAACAGAACATATGTGCAAAGGGCACAGTCCTGAGGTCGGGGCTCTCATTCTGTGCTTCGTGATGAGAGCCTGTCCTCGTCTCGATGCCCCGGCCCCTGGCCTAAGGACGGTGCTACCTAAGAAAGTCTTCCCCTCACCCCACACTTGCCTGCTCAGCGGCCAGCCAATTGGAGGAGGATTCAATGGGAGTGTGTAAATGGGAGATAAAATGTCTTGGTTGTACCTGTTTGTGGTTTAGCTTTGTATTTAAAAAAAAAAAAGGAAGTAAACTTGAAAATTGTCTGTCACCATAAAAATAAAATTAAAATATTTACTGCCCCCCCCCAAAACAAACAAAAAACAAACAAAAACTGATAGGACATAGCACCTTTTCCTGCTCACTCCTGCCCTCCCAGACCCTCAGCGGGCCCGTGCAGCAGACAGCACACGACTGGGCCCAGCATGGGGCTAACTCCATCCTCCCCAGACCTCTATGCTAATGAGCCCAGGCAAGGCTACCACGAGCAGGTAGAGTCACAGTGCTTTAGCCCAACAAAGACCTGGCTTTGGGGGTCAACGATTTCAGATTTTCCATCAGAATGTTCTGACAGTAGACACCTGTTTAACCAACAGAACAAAATCTTATTCAGGCCAAACATCAACAGTGAGAGAAAATGATTAAAGGTTATTCTGAGCACTAGATTCTCCATCCAAAAGAAAGGACAGCACGGTAGGCAGAGGGAACTGAATGCAGTCTGCATCCCTGACACATGAAGCGCGCAGCCTGGGGAACAAGACACGAAACAGGTAAAACAAGTAAAACAGGCAGGGGCCGGGCAGGCCTCCAATCCAGAAGGAGGAGCACGGCTGTCACTCTGTCGTCACAGGAAATCGAAAAACCTAAGCTGAGTGGCAACTGTCAGAACTGCATTTGGGGTAGAACAGACTGGCTACACTGCAAAGAATGGATTTTAGGCATGAGTTGCTAAACTACAGCCTGTAGGCCAAGTCTGGCCTACCAGCTGATTTTGTAACTACAGTTTTATTGGGACAAGTTCACGCCCATTAATTTACGTATTTTCTATGGCTGCTTTCACAGAACAACAGCAGAGCTGACCAGTTGAAGGAGAGACCCATATGGCCCAGAGAGACTAAACTATTTACTATCTAGCCCTTTACAGAAAGTCTAATGACCCCTGATTTAAAGACTGGGGGCCAGGGAACCAATTAGGAAGATACTGCAATAGGCAGAGAATTAAAGCCATGTTTAAAGGACAGGGAGTAGGGACTGCCCTGGTGGCGCAGTGGTTAAGAATCTGCCTGCCAATGCAGAGAACACGGGTTCAAGCCCTGGGCCGGGAAGATCCCACATGCCACCGAGCAACTAAGCCCATGCGCCACAACTACTGAGCCTGCGTTCTAAATCCCGCAAGCCACAACTAGAGGAAACCTGTGCACAGCAACAAAGACCCAACGCAGCCAAAAATAAATAAATAAAAATAAATTTATTTTTTAAAAAAAAAGGACAGGGAGTAGCAAAGGTGCTGAGAAACACCTAAAAGGTAAATCTGGTGGAGAGATGAAGGATGAAGGGGTCGGGAGGGGCTTCCAGGATGACTCTGCAGTTTCCGGCTCATGGCCAGTGGGACCATGAACTGCCATCAGGAAGCAGGGAAGAGAAGCCAGGGCAGAAGAGACAGAGGCTGCTGAAGCCATGGGACCTCGGATATAAGCCCAAAGGTCAGAAAGAGGTCATCGATCAGAATGACCCAAAATGACGAGAGGGCTGACCTCACCCAAAGACAGGAGAGGGAGCGGGAGGAGGACAGACGTGCGTCCCACCGAGGACACGGCCTCAGAGCGCCTGCCCCTGGAGCCATGGCCTGCCCCCTGAGCTTCTCTACTTCATTCAACATCCTTTCTTTTTCATTTCTTTTTTTTGGGCTGTGCCGAGAGGCACATGGGATCTAGTTCCCTGACCAGGGGTGGAACCTGCGCCCCATGCAGTGGGAGTGTGGGTCTTAACCGCTGGAGGGCCAGGGAGGCCCTAATACTCTTTCTTCACACCTTCTCGTATAGTTACTCAAACAAAACCAGTGTTGGCAGAAAAAGAACTCACTCACCTGATTCAGCTGTCAGTTCCAGGCCTTTGGCTTTTAGTCTTGAGTCAATAAATTTTTCTTTTTCCTAAAATAAGACAGCTATCAGAATTCCCTTTCTTCATCTTTCCGTTTTTCCTTGGCTAGGACACAGCTCTCAGTGTTCTGGAGAAATCTGGATGTGGATTTCCTGAGAAGTGGCCCATCTCAAAGCCTGTTTTAAACCATCTGAGCTTAGTTAAAAGTTTCATGCTTGAAATAGGATTTGAAAATGAGATATTTAATAACCTTTGGGAGGCACTGTTTGTTTATAAATCCACAGAATAAGATAAATGCAACTTGACTTAGCCTGCCCAAAGGGATAAACATGTGTCGCCTAAGTCTTTCTTCTGGATTACAATATTTATACTCCTTTCTCGTAGTTTCTTTATGAGTATGCTATTAAGAATCCTGAATTCTCAGGAAAAATGACAACACATCCCAGACACCCATAATTTCATAAACACACACACACAAGCGTATATACATGTGGAACCTGCAGTTCTGGTTCTGGCTCTGCTACTCTCTTTACTTCCTTGAACGTCTCAAGATCTGTGATTCTGTGAATGATCAATATTTCTTCTTTACAGTTACATACTGATTTTAAAATTCTACGCATATATACACACATACGTATGTATGGCGCGGAGGCAATGAGATGCTGCCAAATAACTGAAAGGCAAAGCAGATGCTAAAGATTTAGCACCCCCAAGTGGCCAACTGTATTATTTCTCATTCTGACCCGAAACCTAAACTTACCTTAAGAAAAGTCAAATTCTGGTTTGCCCAGAACTGTTGGTTCCATTCTTGTGTTTCTTGTCTTAATTCTCTTAACTTTTGTTCCAATGGTGATTCATTTTCAGGGATGTAGAAGTGAACAGGTCGAAGGTTTGAATATTTATCTGGGGGTCCTATCCAATCATGGCAAGATTTTCTTGGAGGGCAGAATCTTGAGACCTTTAACAAAACGCGTGGCGTTACTATACAACTTAACGAATCTCTAGTATTATGAAATGAACAGTCCAGATTTATTAAAGACCCTTGTCAGCTTCCTCTTTTTAGGACTATGTGCCAGGGAATATCCAAATTAAAAGAACTATAATAAATAGCATTCACATTAATACTACACCAAACATGTTCAGCAATGGTGCTGGAATAATTCAACATCCCAAGGCGGAAAAAGAATGTCAACCTGTGCTTTGTATCATATACAAAAATTAACGCAAAATGGATCAAAGACCTAAAATGTAAAATCTAAAACTATAAAACTTCTAAAACAGTAAAAATTCTACAAGCTTGGATTAGGCGAAGATTTCTTACATACAACACCAAAAGCACAATCCACAAAATAAGAAATAGATGAACTGGACTACACCAAAGTTAAACTCTTCTGTTCTCCTAAAGACACTATTAAGAAAATGAAAAGACAAGCCACAGACTGGGAGAAAATACATGCAAATCTGTAAAAGGACTTGTTTCTAGAATATATATAGACTTTTCAAAACTCCATAATAAGAAAACACACAACCCAATATAAAACTGGGCAAAATATTTAAATAAAAGTTTCCGAAGAAGATATATAGATGACAAATAAAAGCACATAAAAATTGCTCAACATCGGGCTTTCCTGGTGGCCCAGTGGTTGGGGGTCCGTCTGTCGATGCAGGGGATGCAGGTTCATGTCCCGATCCGGGAAGATCCCACATGCTGCGGAGCAGCTGGGCCTGTGAACCATGGCCGCTGAGCCTGCGCGTCCGGAGCCTGTGCTCCGCAACGGGAGAGGCCACAACAGTGAGAGGCCCGCGTACCAAAAAAAAAAAAAAAAAAAAAAGCTCAACATCATTAGTCATTAGAGAATGCAAATCAAAACCACAATGAGATATCACTACACACCTATTAATATGGCTAAAAAAAAATCTGCCAAAACAAGTGCTGTCAAGGACATAAAACAATCGAGTTCTTAAATATTCCTCATGGCAATGCAAAATGATACAACCACTTGGGAAAAAAGTCAGCAGTCCATTATAAAATTAAACACACACCTAACATACAATCCAGCAGCCCCTTCCCAGGTTATTTATCCAAGATGCATGAGTACACATGTTTGCACAAAAACCTGGATATGACTGTTTAAAGTGGCTTTATGTATAACTGCCAAAATCTGGAATTAGCTGAAATACCCTTCCACTGATGAACAGAAAAACACAGCACGGCATATACATGTGACGGACACTACTCGACAACAGAGGAGACTACAGGTAACACAGATGAATCTCAAAGGCACTATGCGGATTGAAGAGGCCACACCAAAGAGGTTGCACACTGGATGGTTCTATTCCCAAGACATCCTGGAAAAGACACGTGCTGGGGTAGGGGAAGGGGGTGACTACAAAGGAATTTTCTGGGGTGGTGAAAGTGATTGATACCTTGAATTGTGGCGTACATGTCTGCCAGGAGTGAATTTTACTATATATGAACTGGACTTCAATAAACCTGATATTAAAATAAAGAGATCAGCTGAGTAATTAAAAGACTATCCATTTGTCTGTTAAAAGATCAATGTAACCACAGTCCATGGGGGGAAATAACATTCAGTTTGGAAATCTCTTATACCCTATTTTTTAAAAAGAAAGCTCTACCTATAATGGAAAATGTATAACTAAATCACTTTGCTGTACACCCGAAGGTAACACAACACTGTAAATTAACTGTCCTCCGATTTTAAAAAAGCAAAAGCTCTACTGAGCACGACGTCTACCTCCGGAACATCGGAGTGCCTCCCGCCAGTCCTCCCTCCAGAAACAACCAGAAAACTACTCAGCAGCACAGAGGAGTGAGCCACTGACAGGTGGAACACGGACAGATCTCAAAACAACATACAGAGCGAAAGAGCCAGGCACCGAAGAGGACGTTCTATGTGATTCCACTTATGTGACATTCTAGAAAAAGTAATCAGATCAATGGTAGCCCAGAGTGAGGGGTGGAGGGGATTGGAGTGATGTTCTAGATCTTATTGGGGTGGTGATGCACAGATTTACACATTTGTCACAACTCATCAAACTCGAAATGGGTGCACTCATTTTACTATATATAAATTACACCCCAATAAAGTCAATTAAAAGAGTGGTAAAACTTACAAAGATACAAAATTACTATATTGAACACAACAGTTCTGCATTTAGAAGGCCCTTCGTTTAGGATACTTCAGTACTTCACTATCACCACTATAAGCTGCAACTTCCAAGGAACTAAAAATAGAGATGCAGGGTTTGCAAAGTTTAAGATAAAGCAGCTCTTTTTCTATCAGTAAGCAGCTTACTTATAATTTCACTTGAAAAATGTAGCTTTAATAGCTAATCATTTCACAAATTAATGCAGATAACCAGGTGCAGCTGCGTGTTTTGCAATGGCTCACGTGGCAGGAGCACCATGGGAGGAAAGGAGAGGCCAAGCAGAAGCTCAACTTGGTGTACAGTCCTCAGCGTTCCTCTCCCTGGTGTGGGTCTGACCATCTTCTGGTCCCTGGACTCAACCCTGGACAATTAGAGTAAAGAACCAAGTGGAGACTGAGAAAGGAAACCAAGTCACTCTTCAGGAAACACAGTCAGTTAGTTTTCGCTTTGACGGCTGCCACTCAGCACCACCAACCTACACGGAACATCCCAAGAACCTGGCATTAACTGAAGGAGACTGCTAGATGCAGCACCACCCGTCGGCCCTCTCCTTGTCTTGGATGCTATGACCTTCCTAAGTCTTCTAAATTCCCAGGCAGTTTAAAAATAGGAAGAATTTAAAACATGACAAGGATAGCAGCGGGTTTGGTCGGGAAGTGGGTTACAAAGCTCGGTGTGGCCACCTAGCGAGGATAGTTCAGACCACAGAACACCTGAGGAGGTTTCATCAGCTCTGCCATCACCGCTCAGAGCTCAGCAGGTCACGTTATATTACAAGATATGCAGGGCCATCCGCTCACGCAAAAAGCTTCTCCTTACACCCGAGGACACAGAGTTTCTGAGTTATAACACATTATAGCTCTGACTTTAGGACAACACTGGCATTTATAATATTTTATTAAAAATCTGTGGCATGTTCAGCTCAGCATTAGAATGCTTACTATTTGGGGACTTCGCTGGTGGTCCAGTGGTTAAGACTCCACGCTCCCAGTGCAGGGGGCCTGGGTTCGATCCCAGGTTCAATCCCTGGAACTAAGATCCCACATACCTCAACTAAGCGCCACAACCAGAGGAGCCTGAGGGCCGCAACAAAGATTCAGCGCAGCCAAAAATAAATAAATAATTCTTTTAAAAAAAGGAATGCTTACTATTTAGAAAATTATTTTGAGTCTAGAATAAGTGAATGAGCAGGAAATGTTGAAAAGTACATATGATTCCCTCAGACTCTCAAAACACTTCTAGAAAAGTATCTTTTAAACAAAATTTCAAAATTTTAAGGACCCTTGACAGATTAGGTAAAAGCAAACAGCATTTTTTTTTTTTTTTTTTGCGGTACGCAGGCCTCTCACTGTTGTGGCCTCTCCCGCTGCAGAGCACAGGCTCCGGATGCGCAGGCTCAGCGGCCACGGCTCACGGGCCCAGCCGCTCCGCGGCATGTGGGATCTTCCCAGACCGGGGCACGAACCCGTGTCCCTTGCATCGGCAGGCGGACTCTCAACCACTGCGCCACCAGGGAAGCCCAGAATACAGCATTTGACTGGGGAGAAAAAAAGGCTGATAGAGGCCTTCCCTGGTGGCGCAGTGGTTAAGAATCCACCTGCCAATACAGGGGACACGGGTTCAACCCTGGTCCGGGAAGATCCCACGTATCGTGGAGCAACTAGCCCGTGAGCCACAACTACTGAGCCTGGGCTCTAGAGCCTGTGAGCCACAACTACCGAGCCCACGAGCCACAACTACTGAAGCCCGCACGCCTAGAGCCCATGCTCCGCAACGAGAAGCCACCGCAATGAGAAGCCCGTGCACCGCAACGAAGAGTAGCCCCTGCTCACCGCAACTAGAGAAAAGCCTGCGCGCAGCAACAAAGACCCAACGCAGCCAAAAAAAAAAAAAAAATTGATAGAAAATGTCCAATCACTAAAAAGAACCTATGTAGTAATGAGTTAAAGATTTGGTGACAAGTAGAATATGCCCTAAAATTCACTCAAATTTACACATCAGTAATGGAGCTTAAGAAGCTGGAGGAGGTCCCAGGGGAATGCAAGGAAGGGTCCTTCAGGCCTGTTCTGGGGGGACATGACCACTCTGAGGGGGTGGAGAGGAAGAGCCATTCTCTGAGGCTGTGGCGGTATGGGGGCTGCAGGGACAGAGGAACGGGAGAAGGCCTGGGGACAGTGTTGAGGAACCAGTGGATGGAGCCGCCCCCCGGGCAGTGGTGTGCCCTTAAATGTTTAATGGCTGGGGGACGCATGTGGTTATAACTTCACTGATATCAGGATGTGCAGCACACACTTTACAAATAATAATAAAACATACGATACCTTTCCTCATAAATTTTACATAGCCGATTGATTCTCACAAACCGCTTTCATTAATTTTTAACAACTTTAGTGATATATAATTCACATACTACAGGGACTTCCCTGGTGGCGCAGTAGCTAAGACTCCGCGCTCCCAATGCAGGGGTCTGGGTTTGATCCCTGGTCAGGGAACTAGATCCCACATGCCGCAACTAAGACCCTACACAGCCAAATAAATAAATATTTTTTTAAAAAACAGTATTACTATAAAATTAACCCTTTTAATGTATACAATTCAGTGTTTTTAGCATGTTCACAGAGCTGGGCAACTATTATTACTAATTCCGGAACATTTTCATCACCCCCGAAAGAAACCCCGTACCCAAGAGCAGTCACTCCCCATTCTTCCCCTCCCCCAGTCCCTGGCAACCACGACTCCATGGATTTGCCTGTTCTATATATTTCATGTAAATGAAATCATACAACGTGTTCTTTTGTGACTGGCTTCTTTCACCGAACATGTTTTCCAGGTTCATCCAAGCTGTAGTATGTGTTGCCAATACTTCACTTCTTTTTATGGCTGAGTGACAGTCCATAGTGTGGATATAAACACATTTTGTTTATCCATTTATCAGCTGAGAACATTCGGGTTGTTTCCACTTTTTGGCTATCATAAATAATGTTGCTATGAACGTTTGTGTACAGATTTTTGTGTGGACATATGTTTTCAATTCTCTTGGGTGTATATATAGGAGTAGCATTGCTGGGTCATATGGTGACTCTGTTTAACACTTTGAGGAACTGCCGAACTGTTTTCCGAAGTGGCTGCATCATTTTACATTCCCACCAACACCTGCTATTGTCCATGTTTTAAAATGACAGCCATCCTAGCGGGTACGAAGTGGTATCTCATTGCAGTTCCTTCACTGATTTTTGCTAAATTTGGTATTAATAGCCAAACCCTGGTTGCAGGTGACTAATTAGTAAGCATATAATACTTAGGACACAAAGGTGATTTGATATTAAGAAGTAGGGTGGGGGCTTCCCTGGTGGCACAGGGGTTGAGAATCCGCCTGCCAATGCAGGGGACACGGGTTCGAGCCCTGGTCAGGGAAGATCCCACATGCCACGGAACAACTAAGCCTGCCTGCCACAACTACTGAGCCTGTGCTCTAGAGTCCGTGAGCCACAACTACTGAGCCGGCGTGCCACAACTACTGAAGCCCGCACGCCTAGAGCCCGTACTCCTCGACAAGAGAAGCCACCGCAATGAGAAGCCCGCACACTGCAACAAAGAGTAGCCCCCGCTCGCTGCAACTAGAAAAAGCCCGCGTGCAGCAATGAAGACCCAACGCAGCCAAAAATAAATTAATTAATTAAAAAAAAAAAAGTAGGGTGAACAAGACCTACTGACCTCATCTATTTGTCAAGGACACAAATGATTTTTTTTTGTAATTAATTAATTAAGGGTGAACAAGACCTACTGACCTCACCTCTTTGTCAAGGACACAAATGACTTTCTTTTGTTATTTATTTATTTTTGGCTGCGTTGGGTCTCCATTGCTGCACGCTGGCTTTCTCTAGTTGTGGCAAGCGGGGGCTACTCTTTGTTGCGGTGCGTGGGCTTCTCATTGCGGTGGCTTCTCTTGTTGAGGAGCACGGGCTCTAGGCATATGGGCTCTAGAGTGCACGCTCACTAGCTGTGGTACACAGGCTTAGTTGCTCCGCAGCATGTGGGATCTTCCCAGACCAGGGCTTGAATCCGTGTCCCCTGTACTGGCAGGCGGACTCTTAACCATTGCGCCACCAGGGAAGTCCACAAATGATTTCTTTGATGAAATGGATAACAGCTTTCAAATACTGGAAGAATATTTTCTCAATTTGGTTTATTCACAATATGATGTCAACCGACGAGATACACTACTTTTTTTTTTTTTTTTTTTTTAGTATTTATTTATTTATTTGGCTGTGCCGGGTCTTAGTTGTGGCACACGGGATCTAGTTCCCTGACCAGGGAGCGAACCCGGGCCCCTGCATTGTGAGCATGGAGTCTTAACCACTTGACCACCAGGAAGTCCCAAGATATACTTCTTACTTAATTTAATCCACATTACAGTTGACCCTCAAACAACTTAGGGGTCGGGGTGCCGACCCTCCATACAGTCAAAAATCTGCATACAACTTTACAGTCGGCCCTCCATATCAGAGGTGCCACATCTGCAGACTGAACCAACCTGAGAGTATATAGTACTACAGAAAAAAATCTGAGCGTAAGTGGATCTGCGAAGTTCAAACACGCATTGTTCAAGGGTCAAGTGTACTAACATTTCATCCTTCACTTTCCTAAGTCTGCACCATCAACAAAACAGTAAGTCAAGCCCTGATTTGGAAAATTTGCCAATTTCCATAGTGCAATGACTTCCACCATGGACAACTTCAAGCTAGCAACGTGATGTTACTGAACAAGGAGTTGGGAAAAGATGTGCAGAAATACCATTATATGTTATTTCTGCCATATAGGTATGGTAGAAATAGATGCAAATAACCTCAGAAGCAGAGATAGTTATAATCCAACCTTTAGTAAAGGAGGCAAACTCTTCCTCTCCTCTCTGAGAGTCTCTAAACGGGCCTGAGAGTCAAACTAACATAAAACAGATTAACAAAAGAAAACAATATAGATTTTTTAATGTACACATGGGAGCACCCATAGGAAAATGAAGACCCCAAAAAGCAGATAGGCCCAACTGCCTATATACCAGGCTGAACAAAAAGTTCCCACTGTGGAAGAGGGACTAAAATCTATGGGGAGACTAAAGGAAGGTAAGAGTTATTTTACCAAGACCCGTTTGCACAGACCTCTTTCGCTCTCTGGTGATAAGAACACATTTTGTTCCTGATTTACGAAAGGCAGCTTTCACGCGGGAGGTTTATCTCCTGCCTAAAGGAAGAAAAGGGGGCGGTCACAGTGCCCTTCTTGCACCTGCTGTCTTTCAAGTGCTTTTAGCTCAAAATAATCTTTATGCCAAAGTGGCCTATTTCGGGGTGGCTTATTTTGTTACCGTTTAGTACTATTTATTTATTTTTATTTTAAAAAAGATTTATTTGGCTGTGCTGGCTCTTAGTTGCACTGTGAGAGATCTAGTTAGCTGACCAGGGATCGAACCTGGGCTCCCTGCATTGGGAGCGCGTTGCCTTAGCCACTGGACCACCAGGGAAGTCCCTTCAGTACTCTTTAGAGAGCTAAAATTTACACCATTAGTTTAAATGCCTAAAAATGTTTTTAATTTTCCTAAAGATATTTATGAGGATATAGAAGAAACTTAATAGAACGTCCAAAATTATCAACATAATAAAGTTTGTTTCCTGTAGTTATTGTTGTCTAGAACAAGCAAATATAAGTGTGTGTGTATTAGAAAACTAGTAAGGAAAAGAAATTTTTTAAAATATTTTCTAAAATACTCTGTGTGCAGTTTTTGCCGTAAGAATTCTAATTAGCCTCATTTCTGAGCAATGAATATTAGCAGGCTCTGCTGCTTCCAATACTTTATTTTACTTTTTCTTTTATTACCTTCAGACTTCTGGAGAAGAAGCTGCTAGAACTAAAACCTTCTCCGTGCTTCATGCTAGCTTATTTCATGATTGATGCAAACATTTTTATTAAGATGAATTTTTCTCACAGCTGCAGAAGATGCAAGAGCCTACAGCTGATGAAAGTTAAAGGGAGTCAAGTACTATCTTTTGAGAAGCCTTCTTCTCTGTGGCCCAGGGAATAAGCTTACAGATTTCCAGGCCCAAGCAGCACTTAACTCTGGCACCCTCCCACCAGGCCCTTGAAGGGTTCAAACAGCTGCACCTGCAGCGGCTCCGACTACCTCCTGTGCCAGCTGCCCCGGGCCTCAGGCTTCCGCGGCAGGCTGAAGGCTCCACTTCAATTCTGCAGTCAGCTAGTGTGTGCAGCTCCAAGTGCCTCCAGAGGCCTGCCCTACACCCACCGATTCTCCAGACTGCAGCCAGAGCAATTGCTCCAAATCATTCAACCTAACCGTGCTACTTCTTTCCTTAAAAACCGTCAGTGACTACTCATTACCCTCAGGATAAAGTCTAAAATCCTCACTGTGGTCTAGCAGGCCAGGCCTGCCCCATCTCTGCTTCCCCGTCCACCCACCGGAACTTCCTTTAATAACAGGACAGCTGATTTCTGACCGTCCTCGGGAACTCTACTTATGTCCTCCCTGAATCCCTCTCATCTCGTCCCCTTCACTGGCTTCAGGCTCCATGGCGCATCTCCAGGGCATCCTGAGCCCCCTGGTGACGTGAGGAAACACATGTTTCCCCCACTAGATTGCAAGCCCATGGGGGCAGAAACTGCATCTCTCTGGTTGTAACAAGCACTTGTTGGAGGAATGTTCTTCCCAGTTGTTAAAAATCTTTCCTGTTCACTTTCTCTACGCTTATGCAGAGAAATCCCTTCATCTTCAAAAAGCTTGATTTACGTGAACGATTTGGTGGAGAAACATCTAGCAAAGATTTTTTTAAATATTTATTTATTTAATTTATTTATTTTGGGCTGTGTCGGGTCTTAGCTGCAGCATGTGGTATCTTTCGTTGTGGCGCACGGGTTCCAGAGCGCGTGGGCTCAGTAACTGTGGCAGGAGGGCTTAGTTGCCCGGTGGCATGCGGGATCTTAGTTCCCCAACCACAGATCGAACACGTGCCCCCTGAATTGGCAGGTGGATTCTCAACCACTGGACCACCAGGGAAGTCCCTAGCAAAGTTTAACTCGATATGGCAATCACTGATAACTAGCACCAGAATGTTGAGAAGTTCTGAGGGAGCCAGAAGCCATCACCGCCAAGAGTGTTCCTTATGTAACTGCTAGTTCTTGACGAGTTTCTAGGTCTTCCAGTAAACTCTCAAAGGCTGTATAATCAGAGAAGCAGAAGCACATTGAGTGGCTGAGTGTTCTGGAGTACGACTTACACGTGGTGGAAGAACAGGGAGGCACTGTTGCAGATGGACACGTCAGAGCTGCAGGGGAAGTGGAAAGCCAGGCTGACCGGCTGCTGGAGAGGGACAGAGGGAGACGGAGAGAAGCCTAGGCATAGCTGTCACCTCTGAGTGGCCAGTTCACACTCCACACCGGTCTACTACACCCTACTGACCAGTTCAGCATGGCTATTTCATTTCTTCTTGCAGACTCAAACATCTTTATCTTTGACCATTTTTACTTTTGTCTAGTTCTTCTAAAGAGTGTCTCTCTTGTTGTCACTGGGAAGCAAAGCTGAGCCGTAAGAGGCACAGCCAGAGTGGAAAGTTCTAAATGAAGGGCCAGCAAGTCCCCAAGAAGGGACTGAACTCATCCTTCGTGTGTGAAAGTGATAGGGCCCCACTAGCAGAAAGGCATCCTGATCTGCTACCTAAGACCTGAAACTATGCTCCTCGCCAGCAGGGTTGAAATATACTGACTTGATACTAGACTGACTTAAAAATCCTTTTTAGAAAGTAAAGGCAGGGGCTTCCCTGGTGGCGCAGTGGTTGAGAGTCCGCCTGCCGATGCAGGGGACACGGGTTCGTGCCCCGGTCCGGGAGGATCCCACATGCCGCGGAGCGGCTGGGCCTGTGAGCCATGGCCGCTGAGCCTGCGCGTCCGGAGCCTGTGCTCCGCAACGGGAGAGGCCACAACAGTGAGAGGCCCGCGTACCGCAAAAAAAAAAAAAAAAATGGCAGGACCGTAACACATAGATCTTTAATGTTTTATCCATCATTCTAAGAATAATATATGGTTACCACATTTTCCTTTTCTTTAAAAAAGCTTTTAAGAAAAAAAAAGAAGAAGAAAAAAAAGCTTTTAAGAAAAAAACCCTACTTTTCTGCAAGTATTTCTGGACTTTTCCCACACAGCCTTTGCATCTGTTGTATTCAGATATTCTTAGAAATTGAAGGTGATTCACACAAAGGGATCCAGTGAGTGGAGACAGAAACGGAGCCAGCCTGGGTCCCCTGCTGTGAACTTCTGTTGCAAGATGGGGTTCCTTCCCCTCCTCCAAGCTGGGGAGGCTGCACAACACCCCTTGGAGACGTCAGCTCTGCCAGCAGCAAGGAGACAAAGGGGCAGGTTCCACCCTAACTGCACCTGTTTACCTGCCTTACTATCTCCCAGAACTGTACCCCATCTATTCTTACAGGCTCCCTATCAAGAAATGCTAAAGAAGCCACCCCAGCTGCCCATGCGTACCAAGGCAAGCTCAGAGGAGCCGGGGTATTCAGTTACCTTCCCACACGCATCTTTTAGTTATTGCTTACAAACTACTTTACAGTTCATATGTGAACTCTGTGAACCAACTCCTTCAATCATCCTCAGTTTTCCGCTATAATTTGAGAGACTGCATCTTCAATTATGGCAGAAGTAGTCCTTCTACTCTCCCCTATAAACATACATTCTGTCTTTGTTCACCCAAGAACTGCTATTTAAAAGGGAGAAGAAGGGGCTTGGGGGAGGAAAAGAAAGAATCCCTTTGAGGTTTGAATAATTACCATAATTTATGGTTCTTACAGCAAAAGCATACAGTGCACAGCTTCCTGAGGCCTGGAGGGGCAGGGATGTGCGTGGGAAGGCGTGGCAGACCTGACAGCTCCGCGGAGGGCCACACATGTTCTTACGGGTCACACTGAGTTTTCATTACTGGGGGGTGGGGTGGTGATGAACCTTCCAGTTTTTTCTCTGTAACTGTAAACTGCCAGGCTGGGCAGCCCCACACCAGGCCTCTCCTTGTTCAGCTCTGCAGGCCCAGCCTGGCTCTCCATCCCTTCTGCCTTGCAGCAGGCTCCAGAGCTCTGCCAGCACACTCCCACCCTGGGGCCTGTCCTTCTAGAAGCCGGGATTTGGAGTGGGAGACCTTTTTATCCAGCGCCTTCCTTCCCAGAAGTGCCTGTGCACAACACAGAGCTCCTCTCTGAGCTGAAGTTTCACTGCCAGACACTGGGGAAACCAACGGGCAACAGTGAACGGAACAAGTGTGGGCCAGATTCAGCGTTCTCGGCGTGTTTCCTGATCTAGAGTCCTAACCCTCCTGGGATGGGAACTGAAAGCCTTTCCCTTCTGGAGGGTTGGCGCCCCCAGCCTGTCATTCTAGACGGATGCTAGACAAAGCAGCACACTGAATTCAGCAGTACACAAAAGGGCCATCGCATCAGGACCAAGCTGGGTTTATACTGGAGTGCAAGGTTGGTTTAACATCAGAAAATCAATAACCAATGAAGCAGTCTTCTCAGAAATAAAAAAGTCAAATCCACATGAGGTCAAGGCTGTAGAGTGCAGCTGTCTGTTTACAGGAAACACACAGGTCAGAGGACCACGTTAAATTACACCACAGGAACGCAATCAGCAAAATCCAGACTCTGAGAAACTCCAAAGGACAGACTCCCCTCAGCAGCCCCAGATAAACTGCTTTAAAAAAAGGAAGGGGACCAGAATCACAACTAACTGCTGAACAATCATCGACAGGAAGACACTGGAACTCACCAAAAAAGATACCCCACATCCAAAGACAAAGGAGAAGCTGCAATGAGACGGTAGGAGGGGCACAATCACAACAGAATTAAATCCCATAACCGCTGGGTGGGCGGCTCACAAACTGGAGAACACTTATACCACAGGAGTCCACCCACTGGAGTGAAGGTTCTGAGCCCCACGGCAGGCTTCCCAACCTGGGGTTCCAGCAATGGGACGAGGAATTCCTAGAGAATCAGACTTCGAAGGCTAGTGGGATTTGACTGCAGGACTTCAACAGGACAGGGGGAAACAGAGATTCCACTCCTGGAGGGCACACACAAAGTAGTGCGCGCGACGGGACCCAGGGGAAGGAGCAGCGACCCCACAGGAGACTGAACCAGACCTACCTGCTAGTGTTGGAGGGTCTCCTGCAGAGGCAGGGGGTGGCTGTGGCTCACCGTGGGGACAAGGACACTGGCAGCAGCAGTTCTGGGAAGTACTCATTGGCATGAGCCCTCCTGGAGTCCACCATTAGCCCCACCAAAGAGCCCAGGTAGGCTCCAGTGCTGGGTCGCCTCAGGCCAAACAACCAACAGGGAGGGAACCCAGCCCTATCAGCAGACAAGCGGTTTAAAGTGTTCCTGAGCTCCGCCCACCAGAGCAACAGCCAGCTCTACCCACCACCAGTCCCTCCCATCAGGAAGCTTGCACAAGCCTCTTAGATAGCCTCATCCACCAGAGGGCAGACAGCAGAAGCAAGAAGAACTACAATCCTGCAGCCTGTGGAAGGAAAACCACATCACAGAAAGATAGACAAAATGAAAAGGCAGAGGACTTTGTACCAGATGAGGGAACAAGATAAAACCCCAGAAAAAACAACTAAATGAAGTGGAGATAGGCAACCTTCCAAAAAGAATTCAGAATAATGATAGTGAAGATGATCCAGGACCTCGTAAAACGAATAGAGGCAAAGACCGAAAAGATGCAAGAAATGTTTAACAAAGACCTAGAAGAATTAAAGAACAAACACCTAGAAGAAGTAACAAACGAACAGAGATAAACAATACAATAACTGAAATGAAAAATACACCAGAAGGAATCAATAGCAGAATAACTGAGGCAGAAGAACGGATAAGTGACCTGGAAGACAGAATGGTGGAATTCACTGCTGCGGAACAGAATAAAGAAAAAAGAACGAAAAGACATGAAGACAGCCTAAGAGACCTCTGGGACAACATTAAACACAACAATATTCGGATTATAGGGGTCCCAGAAGGAGAAGAGAGAGAGAAAGGACCCGAGAAAATATTTGAAGAGATTATAGTCGAAAACTTCCCTAACATGGGAAAGGAAATAGCCAGCCAAGTCCAGGAAGCGCAGAGAGTCCCAGGCAGAATAAACCCAAGGAGAAACATGCTGACACACATAGTAATCAAGCTGACAAAAATTAAAGACAAAGAAAAATTATTGAAAGCAACAAGGGAAAAACGACAAATAACATACAAGGGAACTCCCATAAGGTTAACAGCTGATTTCTCAGCAGAAACTCTACAAGCCAGAAGGGAGTGGCATGATATATTTAAAGTGATGAAAGGGAAGAACCTACAACCACGATTACTCTACCCGGCAAGGATCTCATTCAGATTCAATGGAAAAATCAAAAGCTTTACAGACAAGCAAAAGCTAAGAGAATTCAGCACCACCAAACCAGCTCTACAACAAATGCTAAAGGAACTTCTCTAAGTGGGAAACACAAGAGAAGAAAAGGACCTACAAAAACAAACCCATAACAATTAAGAAAATGATAATAGGAACATACATATCGATAATTACCTTAAACGTGAATGGATTAAATGCTCCCACCAAAAGACACAGGCTCACTGAATGGATACAAAAACAAGACCCATATATATGCTGTCTACAAGACACCCACTTCAGACCTACAGACACATACAGACTGAAAGTGAGGGGATGGAAAAAGATATTCCATGCCAACGGAAATCAAAAGAAAGCTGGAGTAGCTATACTCATATCAGATAAAATAGACTTTAAACTAAAGAATGTTACAAGAGACAAGGAAGGACACTACATAATGATCAAGGGATCAATCCAAGAAGAAGATATAACAATTATAAATATATATGCACCCAACATAGGAGCACCTCAATACATAAGGCAACTGCTAACAGCTACAAAAGAGGAAATCAACAGTAGCACAATCATAGTGGGGAACTTTAACACCTCACTTACACCAATGAACAGATCATCCAAACGGAAAATTAATAAGGACACACAAGCTTTAAATGACACAATAGACCAGAGAGATTTAATTGATATTTATAGGACATTCCATCCAAAAACAGCAGATTACACTTTCTTCTCAAGTGCACACAGAACATTCTCCAGGATAGATCACATCTTGGGTCACAAATCAAGCCTCAGTAAATTTAAGAACATTGAAATCATATCAAGCACCTTTTCCGACCACAATGCTATGAGATTAGAAATCAATTACAGGGAAAAAAAGGTAAAAAACACAAACACATGGAGGCTAGACAATACGTTACTAAATAACCAACAGATCACTGAAGAAATCAAAGAGAAAATTAAAAAATACCTACAAATTACAACAAAAACACGATGATCTAAAACCTATGGGATGCAGCAAAAGCAGTTTTAACAGGGAAGTTTATAGCAATACAAGCCTACCTCCAAAAAAAAGAAAAATCTCAAATAAACAATCTAATCTTACACCTAAAGGAACTAGAGAAAGAAGAACAAACAAAACCCAAAGTTAGTAGAAGGAAAGAAATCATAAAGATCAGAGCAGAAATAAATGAGATAGAAACAAAGAAAACAATAGCAAAGTTCAATAAAACTAAAAGCTGGTTCTTTGAGAAGATAAACAAAATTGATAAATCTTTAGCCAGACTCATCAAGAAAAAGAGGGAGAGGACTCAAATCAATAAAATTAGAAATGAAAAAGGAGAAGTTAGGGCTTCCCTGGTGGCACAGTGGTTAAGAATCTGCCTGCCAATGCAGGGGACACGGGTTCGAGCCCCGGTCTCGGAGGATCCCACGTGCCGCAGAGCGGCTGGGCCTGTGAGCCATGGCCACTGAGCCTGCATGTCCGGAGCCTGTGCTCCGCAACGGGAGAGGCCACAGCAGTGAGAGGCCCACGTACCGCAAAAAAAAAAAAAAAAAAAAAAAAAAATCTTCCAACAAACAAAAATCCAGGACCAGATGGCTTCACAGGTGAATTCTATCAAACATTTAGAGAAGAGCTAACACCCATCCTTCTCAAACTCTTCCAAAAAATTGCAGAGGAAGGAACACTCCCAAACTCATTTTGTGAGGCCACCATCACCCTGATACCAAAACCAGACAAAGATACTACAAAAAAAAGAAAATTACAGACCAATATCACTGATGAATATAGATGCAAAAATCCTCAACAAAATACTAGCAAACAGAATTCAACAACACATTAAAAGGATCATACACCATGATCAAGTAGGATTTATCCCAGGGATGCAAGGATTCTTCAATATACGCAAATCAATCAATGTGATACACCATATTAACAAATTGAAGAATAAAAACCATATGATCATCTCAATAGATGCGGAAAAAGCTTTTGACACAATTCAACACCTATTTATGATAAAAACTCCCCAGAAACTGGGCATAGAGGGAACCTATCTCAACATAATAAAGGCCATATATGACAAACCCACAGCAAACATCACTCTCAATGGTGAAAAACTGAAAGCATTTCCTCTAAGATCAGGAACAATACAAGGATGTTCACTCTCGCCACTCTTATTCAACATAGTTTTGGAAGGCCTAGCCACGGCAATCAGAGAAGAAAAAGAAATAAAAGGAATACAAATTGGAAAAGAAGAAGTAAAACTGTCACTGTTTGCAGATGACACGACACTATACATAGAGAATCCTAAAGATGCCACCAGAAAACTACTAGAGCTCATCAATGAATTTGGTAAAGTTGCAGGATACAAAATTAATGCACAGAAATCTCTTGCATTCCTGTACACTAACAATGAAAGATCAGAAAGAGAAATTAAAGAAATAATCCCATTCACCATTGCAACAAAAAGAATAAAATACCTAGGAATAAACCTACCTAAGGAGGTAAAAGACCTGTACTCAGAAAACTATAAGACACTGATGAAAGAAATCAAAGATGACACAAAGAGATGGAGAGATATACGATGTTCTTGGATTGGAAGAATCAATATTGTGAAAATGACTATACTACCCAAAGCAATCTACAAATTCAATGCAATCCCTATCAAATTACCAGTGGCATTTTTTACAGAACTAGAACAAAAAAATCTTAAAATTTGCAGAGAGACACAAAAGACCCCGAATAGCCAATGCAGTCTTGAGGGAAAAAAACGGAGCTGGAGGAATCAGACTCCCTGACTTCAGACTATACTACAAAGCTACAGTAATCAAGACAATACGGTACTGGCACAAAAACAGAAACATAGATCAATGGAATAAGATAGAAAGCCCAGAGATAAACCCACGCACCTATGGTCAACTAATCTATGACAAAGGAGGCAGGTATATACAGTGGGGAAAAGATAGTCTCTTCAATAAGTGGTGCTGGGAAAACTGGACAGCTACATGTAGAAGAATGAAATTAGAACACTCCCTAACACCATACACAAAAATAAAGTTAAAATGGATTAGAGACCTAAATGTAAGACCAGACACTATAAAACTCTTAGAGGAAAACATAGGAAGGACACTCTTTGACACAAATCACAGCAAGATCTTTTTTTTTTTTTTTTTTGCAGTTCGTGGGCCTCTCACTGTTGTGGCCTCTCCCGTTGCGGAGCACAGGCTCCGGACGCGCAGGCTCAGCGGCCATGGCTCACGGGCCCAGCCGCTCCGCGGCATGTGGGGTCTTCCCAGACCGGGGCACAAACCCGTGTCCCCTGCATCGGCAGGCGGACTCTCAACCACTGCGCCACCAGGGAAGCCCCAGCAAGATCTTTTTTGATCCACCTCCTAGAGTAACAGAAATAAAAACAAAAATAAACAAATGGGACTTAATGAAACTTAAAACCTTTTGCAAAGCAAAGGAAACTACAAACAAGTCAAAAAGACAACCCTCAGAATGGGAGAAAATATTCGCAAACGAATCAATGGACAAAGGATTAATGTCCAAAATATATAAACAGCTCATGCAGCTCAATTTTTTTTGCGGTATGCGGGCCTCTCAGTGTTGTGGCCTCTCCCGTTGCGGAGCACAGGCTCTGGACGCGCAGGCTCAGCAGCCATGGCTCACAGGCCCAGCCACTCCACGGCATGTGGGATCTTCCCGGACCAGGGCACGAACCCGTGTCCCCTGCATCGGCAGGTGGACTCTCAACCACTGCGCCGCCAGGGAAGCCCCGCAGCTCAATATTAAAGAAACAAACAACCCAATCCAAAAATGGGTAGAAGACCTAAACAGACATTTCTCCAAAGAAGACATACAGGTGGTCAAGAAGCACATGAAAATCTGCTCAACGTCACTAATTATTAGAGAAGTGCAAATCAAAACTACAATGAGGTATCACCTCACACCAGTTAGAATGAGCATCATCAGAAAATCTACAAACAACAAATGCTGGAGAGGGTGTGGAGAAAAGGGAACCCTCTTGCCCTGTTGGTAGGAATGTAAATTGATACAGCCACTATGGAGAACAGTATGGAGGTTCCTTAAAAAACTAAAAATAGAATTACCATATGACCCAGCAATCCCACTACTGGGCATATACCCAGAGAAAACCATAATTCAAAAAGAGTCATGTACCAAAATGTTCATTGCAGCTCTATTTACAATAGCCTGGAGATGGAAACAACCTAAGTGCCCATGAATGGATAAAGAAGATGTGGCACATATATACAATGGAATATTACTCAGCCATAAAAAGAAACGAAATTGAGCTATTTGTAATGAGGTGGATAGACCTAGAGTCTGTCATACAGAGTGAAGTAAGTCAGAAAGAGAAAAACAAATACCGTATGCTAACACATATGTATGGAATTTAAGGAAAAAAATGTCATGAAGAACCTAGGGGTAAGACAGGAATAAAGACACAGACCTACTGGAGAATGGACTTGAGGATATGGGGAGGGGGAAGGGGCAGCTGTGACAGGGCGAGAGAGAGGCATGGACATATATACACTAACAAACGTAAGGTAGATAGCTAGTAGGAAGCAGCCTCATGGCACAGGGATACGGGCTCGGTGCTTTGTGACCGCCTGGAGGGGTGGGATAGGGAGGGTGGGAGGGAGGGAGACGCAAGAGGGAAGAGATATGGGAACATATGTATATGTATAACTGATTCACTTTGTTATAAAGCAGAAACTAACACACCATTGTAAAGCAATTATACCCCAGTAAAGATGTTAAAAAAAAAAAAAGACACATGCACCCCAATGTTCACTGCAGCACTATTTACAACAACCAGGACATGGAAGCAACCTAAATGCCCATCGACAGATGAATGGATAAAGAAGATGTGGTATATATATTCAATGGAGTATTACTCAGCCATAAAAAGGAACAAAACTGGGTCATTTGTAGAGATGTGGATGGATCTAGAGACTGTCATACAGAGTGAAGTAATTCAGAAAGAGAAAAACAAATACCGTATATTAACACTTATATGTGGAACCTAGAAAAATGGTATAGAATAACCAGTCTGCAGGGCAGAAATAGACACAGATGTAGAGAACAAACGTATGGACACCAAGGGGGGAAGTGGAGGGGTGGTGGTGGTGGTGGTGGTGGTGATGGGATGAATTGGGAGATTGGGATTGACATATATACACTAATATGTATAAAATAGATACCTAATAAGAACCTGCTGTATAAAAAAATAAATAAAATTCAAAAATTCAAAAAAAAGGAAGGGGATAGAGTCAAACCCTATAGATTGAAAGAAAACTAAAAGAATATGAATCGATCCCAATGTGTAGGCCTTATCTGGATGCTGACACAAGCAAACTGTGAAAGAACACGTTCATGACATTTCTAAGACAACTGAAGGAATTTGAACGTTGGAAATTTGCTGGGATTAAGCAATTATAATATTTTTAGGTGTGACAATGGTATTATGTTTTATATATATATACACACACACACACACACATATGTATATATATTTAAGTCTGTATCTTTTTAAGATACATACTGAAATACTTACAAACGAAATATGTCTGCTATTTGGCACAAAATTATCTGGGAAGGGGGACTGGATGGGGCTAAGGATGAAATAAACAGCCATGAGTGGATAACTGCAGAAGCAGGGTACTGGATACACAACAATTCTTTATGTTCTTCTATCTTTGTACATGTTTTAAATTTCCCATAAGTAACAAAAAAAGAAAATCAATAAATCAAAGTAATTCTCCACATTAACAGAACAAGGGGAAATCATATAATTGTTTCAATAGGTGAAGGAAAAGCATTTGGTAGCGTTAGAACACTGGACTGAGTGGGAAAACATTGATTTCAATCCTGACTCTGCTCTGTGATTAGCAGGCAAGTCACTTTACATCTCTGGGTCCCAATTTCCTCACCTTTATGATAAAAGAGTTAAATTGCATGGTTTTTAAGTCCTCCCACCGCAGCTTTGTTTTCCAACTATTTATTGAAAGCCTTTTAAATACTAGAAATAGCCATGTTAACCTTAAAATTCAGTGACTGGCTCTCTCACCAGTTTCTCATCTATCCTGAGTTTCAACTTCTTCCTATGAGGTTTATTCCAAATCTAAACTTGGGGATTTTGGAGCTCATTCTCCTTAATGAAAATGTAAGCAAAACGTGACACCAGTGGTTCCATTATCTGTTGTTACTTGCAAATATTATCTCTCTATGCTGAGGGCCTGTTTCTCTGTTTTGTTCATCTAAAATTTACTAGAAGAAAAATTTTAATTCATTATCCTTTGGATAAAGGAACTATAACATGTATATTCCTTATGTGCAAGCATTATGATCTTGAAATTGTTTAATCTTACTGTAAAAGTAAGTAATTATTGAAAAGTAATTATTCAATCTCATCTGTAAAATGGGGATGATAAAAGCACCTACTGGACAGAATTTGAGGCTTAAATAAGGTAAAATATGTAAAGTTTTCAGAACAGTGCATGCAAGTGCTTGATAAACGTTTACTATCAGTATAAACGTGAATGGAATTCAGGACTATAAGCAAATATTAATGCATATAATGTAACCATGGTTCCCGAACTTGTGAACTTATTGGACTTGCCCTTAAGAATCCTGATGTTTGGGGCTTCCCTGGTGGCACAGTGGTTAAGAACCTGCCTGCCAACGCAGGGGACACGGGTTGGAGCCCTGGTCCGGGAAGATCTCACATGCCGCGGAGCAACTAAGCCCGTGCGCCACAACTACTCAGCCTGCGCTCCAGAGCCCGCGAGCCCCAACTACTGAAGCCCACGCGCCTAGAGCCCGTGCTCCGCAACAAGAGAAGTCACCACAATGAGAAGCCCGCGCACTGCAACCAAGAGTAGCCCCCGCTCGCCGTAACTAGAGAAAGCCTGCGCACAGCAATGAAGACCCAATGTAGCCATAAATAAATAAATTAAAAAAAAAAAAAGAATCCTGATGTTTGGACTTCCCTGGTGGCACAGTGGTTAAGAATTTGCCTGCCAATGCAGGGGTTCGATCCCTGGTCCAGGAAGATCCCACATGCCGCGGAGAGGTGCGCCACAACTACTGAGCTTATGCTCTAGAGCCCTCGAGCCACAACTACTGAATCCCACACACCTAGAGCCCGTGCTCCACAAAAAGGGAAGCCACCGCAACAAGAAGCTCACACACCACAACAAAGAGTAGCCCCCACTCACTGCAACTAGAGGAAGCCCACGTGCAGCAATGAAGACCCAACACAACCAAAAATAAATAAATAAATAAATATTTTTTTTTTAAAAAAAGAGAGAGAATCCTTATGTTTTATCTCAACAGAGCTGGGGGGAAAACAACTAGACAAATCAAGAAAATAAGTAAATATCCTGATGCCCAGGCTGCATCCCAGACCAATCACATCAAAATCTCTGGGGGTGGGCCCCGGTATTTCCTAGTCTTCCAGATCATTCCAAATGTGCAGGCAAAGGTGTAAACCAATGACGTAAACAACAAAGGTAAGGAATAAGCAGGTACGAAGCAGCTAGAGAACTCCTGATTTGACAGCTCAGTTTAAGCTGGGTTTGTAAGGAAAAGTGGTGCTTAACTCTAAGTTCTATAATGTTTTTCTATTAAAAACCGGTAGCCAGGGACTTCCCTGGTGGCACAGTGGTTAAGAATCCACCTGCCAATGCAGTGGACACGGGTTCGAGCCCTGGTCTGGGAAGATTCCACATGCTGCAGAACAACTAAGTCTGTGTGCCACAACTACTGAGCCTGTGTGCCACAATTACTGAAGCCCGCTCGCCTAGAGCCCATGCTCCACAATAAGAGAAGCCACCACAATGAGAAGCTCACGCACCGCAACAAAGAGTAGCCCCCTCTCACCGCAACTAGAGAAAGCCCACGCACAGCAACAAAGACCCAACACAGCCAGAAATAAATAAATAAATTTATTTTTAAAAAAACAGTAGCCAGGGAATTCCCTGGCCGTTCAGTGGTTAGGACTCTGCGCTTTCACTGGTGAGGGCCCAGGTTTAATCCCTGGTCAGGGAACTAATATCCCGCAAGCTGCACGGCATGGCCAAAAAATAAATAAGTAAATAATAATAATAATAAACTGGTAGCCAGAGATTAGAGAGGGAAATAAATTGTGTAGGTCCTAAAAGCAGGTCTCCTTAACGCAAGTGAAGAACAAAGAATGAGAAAATACATAGGGTGAACTAGAAATACAGGATTAAAATACATCTCTTTAGATAAAGAAAACAAAAGGTTTAGGACCTGTGACTTTTAAGAAGACCTTAAAAAATATTTAAAATCACAGCCTGAAAGACAACAATCTGTCTCTGCTGCAGGAATTTAATTACCTGGAGAACGGGCTGTGTGCTCAGGAAGCACACAAAGATGGGGCCAAATACATAGGAAACACAAATTGCCCTGAGGAAAGAACTGTTCTTCAACGTCCCATCCAAAACCTAGCGTAATGGGGAACACATTCTAAAAAACAACAACAAGGGCTTCCCTGGTGGCGCAGTGGTTGAGAGTCCGCCTGCCGATGCAGGGGACGTGGGTTCGTGCCCCGGTCCGGGAGGATCCCACATGCCGCGGAGCGGCTGGGCCCGTGAGCCATGGCCGCTGGGCCTGCGCGTCCGGAGCCTGTGCTTCGCAGCGGGAGAGGCCACAACAGTGAGAGGCCCGTGTACCACAAAATAAATAAATAAATAATAAAATAAAAAACAACACAAGTCGTAAGGCTAGAACGGGGAAGGTCTGACTCATGGGTCAGCTGCTCCACTTTCAGCCTCGTCGGCATCATCGCCTTCACAGGTGTAGGCAGTCCAACAGCTACGCAGCACTGGCTCCTTGTCACTTGGACTGCAAAAGGCAGAGGTCTCATCCCGAGGATCAGACTCACAGTAAGACTTACTTTAACAAAAGGCTGTATGTCGACAGAGAAAGCCCTGTGTGGGTGCTGTTCTTTTTTCCAGCACTTGTTCACAAAAGAAGCTGGGCGAAGTCCTCACCGTGGGGGCAGCTGTTGGCTGATGTTGTTTGCCCTCCCAGAGCATTTTCAGATACCTGTTGAGTATCTTTCTGCCCAAAGACTGAGATGCTGGCGGGTTTCTATGTTCTAGGAACAGAAGTCAGGGCTGCGGCCACGGTATGAGGGAACTGAGCCAGAGGCTTGGGGTCTAGGCGCCCAGTTGCCCTGGTAACTCCCTGTTTACACTGTAAACCAGACAGAACTTCAAAGCTGCATTTATAAAAGCATGCTAATAGCAACAGACCAAAATAAATGAAAATTTACAGGCAGGCACGTTTTGGAATTCTTAATAAGCTTTTTATCCTTCTTTAATTATCGTTTAAAGGATGCTTGCCAGCCTGGCTCCTTAGCCTGCTGGCAAATGAAACGTTAGTTTTTGTATGCTTTTTTTTTTTTTTGGTGGGGGGCGGGGGCAGGCTGCACAGCGCGGCATGCGGAACTTCCCCGACCAGGGATAGAACTCGCATCCTCTGCAATGGAAGCGCGGAGTCTTACGCACTGGACCGCCAGGGAGGTCCAGTATTTTTAGGCTTCGTTTAAATATTCTATCTGCAGTCCATTCCACACCGTTAGTCCAAATTTTCATGTGACAGTTGGAATGAAGGCCTATGGCTCCCTCAAACAAAACATCCTGCCCCAAAGCAGTGCAATTTATAAAAACTGCTCGCCACCCCTTGCTGCTAAAGATATTCATCTTTGTGCATCTTTGGTCAGTAACACGCATATATGCACACACAGTTTCCAAACCAGAAAAAGCGTTCAACGTGAAGTCCTACAAGATATGACGATAGTTTGTCATCACTTGACGAAAAGCACTAATAATTTGAACGAGGGGCCAAGCGCGCGCGAACACACACGCTGTGCTTATCAACAACTCTTTAAATGTAAAGACTAATTACCCTCGACAAGAAATAAGGTACGTATAAACTTCCTAGCTGACTCTGCTCTACTCAACAGAAGTTCTGTCAACAGCTCCGGGGTGGCGGCGACGCACGACACTTGGGGGCTCCGGGGCCTTCCCACTCTCCACCCGCCCGTCCCCCCACGCCGCGTACGCTGCTCCGCGCCAGGCCCGTGCCGGCTCGGGGACCCTGCTCCCGGGTAGCTCAGCCGAGGCCGCCAGTGCGGCAACGCAGGTGAGCGCCCACATGTGTCCCTGAGGGGCGCGGCTCGGGTCTGTCGCCCCTCGCGGTCACTCCCGGCCCAACCTTTCCGGGAACCACGCTCACCCGGCTCGGCGCGGCATCCCTGCGCTCACCGCCGCGCTCGGGGACGGGCTGGCAGCCGCCGCCGGAGAAGGCGCGGCAGAGAGGAAGGAGGAACCTCCTCGGGGGTCGCAAGGCCGCCATGGCTGCCGTCCGGCGGCTACCGCACGCACAGCGGAGTCGCGACGGTGCGAGGGGCTGCCTTACGGCACGGTCGCAAAGTCCGCGGGAGGGGACTACTTGGCCGACCATGAACTAGCCCGGCATGTGACAGGCTGCGTGGGCGGCCGAACGGCGCGAGCGCGCCCGGGTGGCAGCTCCTCGGGCGCGGGCATTCCAGGGCATTGCGGTAGGCGGCTAGCGGCGAGCTCAGCAAAGGTCGAGGTGCAGCGCGGACGCCGGAGGACGTTTTCCCAGGGCGGGGTGTGTTCGGCCCGGGGACGGGGCTGCCGGTCCCGGCGACTGCAGGACTGAGGGGCTTTGGCGGCGAAGCGTGCGATGGCGCGGGCTGCGCAGGTGAGCGAGGGCGGAGGCCTCCGCAGGAGGGAGGGGTTGCGCGCGCGGCCTCCCTCGGCGCGGGCTGCCAGCGGACGACCCCTGTCCCGGGGCGCCACCCCCGCCCCGGGTCAGACGCGGCCGGGCCTGGTTTCGGAGCCGGGCTCCCCGCAGCCGGCCGGGCCCGAGTTCCCTCTCTTCTCACCGGCTCCCCTGGCCCGGCAGAGCGCGGCCGTCCCCTCCCCCCACGGGCCATTGTGAGGTCAGGCCGGCGGACGCGTCGTGGGGCCGGGCGAGACGCCCGGAGCGGCCGCTGCGGCCGGTAGCTGCCGCTGCCACCGCCGGCCCCTTCACTGGCTGCCCCGTTCAGACCTAGCCGGGACGGGGAGAGAGATGCAGCTCCGGTGCCGCACCCCGTAAAGGGTCGATCTTCCATCTGGACACTTCACCCACGGGAAGCCAAGACCAAACCAGCTTAGACCGCTGCTGGGTAAAGTGCCGGGAGGGCCGGGCGAGAGAGGAGGAAACAGCAGAGGCAGCCTGCTCTTCTGGGCTTCCAGAGGCGTGTTCTGGGCTCGGCCACCCACAGGGGATTAGTTTCGGTTGAGCATCCATCCCCCTCCCGTGAAAGAGCGTAAAAAAAAAAAAAAAAAAAAATGCGTTAAGCCCTTCTGGACCCTTAAGGGGAGGCTGGTGAATGAATTAGTCATAGTTGTCTCATTCTCGTGGGGTGTGGCTTGGAGGAGGAGAGGAGCATGATAGGGCCCAGGGGGTACTAGGCCTCCGAAGCCCAAGGTGGTGTCTTTAACGGAACCCCAGTCGCCTTCCCTGTGGAATTTTATCCCTGTGCAGGGAGGATTTGTGAGGCATGAAAAGGGCGGGGCGAGAAACAGGGTATCTTTACACAAGTGCTTAAAGGGTGGAGAGGAAGTAGAAGCGGGGACTTTTGGGAGTGTCTGCGAACCCCTGGTGTTTGTTTCACTGGCTCAGCTCCTTTTGTTTAGTTCCTTTTCCTGAAACTAGGCATAGCACTTTGGCCTGGTGGGGTTGCTTCAGTGAACCCACGTCGTCTGGAAGGTTAGGAGAGCTGCTGTTTCACATTCTGCAGAGGGGCCCTGCTCTTGCCAAAAACCAGGTTCCAGTGTTAGGACCTAAGGTACTTGTGCTTTTTCCAAGCTGATGGTTCAGCCTCGTGGCATACTTACGAAGGCATATGCCGTTTTCTTTGATGACTGAGGAAACTGAATTTCCCAGGTCCGGAGCTCTGGCTCATATTCCCCACTGCAGTAACCCCGATCTCAATCACTGTCACGTTTAGGTTGTTTTCAGGAGAGGGAGTTGATTAGTCACTCTAATTTCTGTACTTGAGCTTGACTGTTCTTGGGATCGCAATAACAAGCCGTATTTCTTAAGCATATCTTTGTAGAATGAATTAATATATGATTACCATTCTGCAGGCTTTGTGGTGTAATAAGTTATCGTGTTTGTCATCTTTTAGTGCTTGTGAAACTGAACACAACAAAAGTATGGAGATGGGAAACCAACATCCTTCTATTACTAGGCTTCAGGAAATCCAAAAGGAGGTGAAAAGCATAGAACAGCAAGTAATTGGTTTCAGCGGTCTGTCAGACGACAAGAATTACAAGAAACTGGAGAGGATTCTAACAAGACAACTTTTTGAAATAGACTCGGTAGATACTGAAGGAAAAGGAGATATTCAGCAAGCTAGGAAGAGGGCAGCACAAGAGACAGAGCGTCTTCTCAAAGAGTTGGAGCAGAATGCAAACCACCCACACAGGATCGAAATAGAGAACATTTTTAAAGAAGCCCAGTCCCTAGTGAAAGAGAAGATTGTGCCATTTTATAGTGGAGGCAACTGTGTAACTGATGAGTTTGAAGAAGGCATCCAGGATGTCATTTTGAGGCTGACACATGTTAAAACTGGAGGCAAGATCTCCTTGCGGAAAGCACGGTATTACACTTTAACCAAAATCTGTGCAGTGCAAGAGATTATCGAGGACTGCGTGAAAAAGCAGCCTTCCCTGCCGCTTTCTGAGGACGCGCATCCCTCAGTTGCCAAAATTAACTCTGTGCTGTGTGACGTGAACAAGACCAGAGGCACTCTGATTGCCCTTCTTATGGGAGTGAACAGTGATGAGACTTGCAGGCACTTATCTTGTGTGCTCTCGGGGCTGATGGCCGATCTGGATGCTTTAGACGTGTGCGGCCGCACAGAAATCAGAAATTACCGGAAGGAGGTCGTGGAAGATATCAACCAGTTATTGAAGTACTTGGATTTAGAAGAGGAAGCAGATAGCACTCGTGCGTTTGACCTGGGGCAGAATCATTCCATTTTAAAAATAGAACAGGTCCTCAAGAGAATGAGAGAAATAAAAAACGAACTTCTTCAAGCACAGAATCCTTCAGAATGGTACCTGAGCTCCAAAACAGAGCTGCAGGGTTTGATTGGACAGTTGGATGAGGTAAGCCTTGAAAAAAACCCCTGCATCCGGGAAGCCAGGAGAAGAGCGGTGATCGAAGTTCAGACCCTCATCACTTACATCGACTTGAAGGAAGCCCTCGAGAAGAGAAAGCTGTTTGTTTGTGAGGAGCACCCCTCACACAAAGCGGTCTGGAGCGTCCTGGGAAACTTGTCAGACATCCAGGGGGAAGTTCTCTCATTTGATGGCAGTCGAAATGATAAGAACTACATCCGGCTGGAGGAGCTGCTCACCAAGCAGCTGCTTGCCCTGGACGCCGTTGACCCACAGGGAGAGGAGAAGTGTAAGGCTGCCCGGAAGCAGGCAGTGAAGCTTGCACAGAATATTCTCAGCTATCTCGACTTGAAATCCGATGAATGGGAGTACTGAAACGCCAGAGAGCCCACGGTCGATCGTTCTTCTTTTGCACTTTATATATATGTCTGTGTATTTATAGAGAGCGTTCAGTTTGTTGAGCCTGGATGTGATTTATACGTGCATATGTCAATCTCAGTATTTATGATTTAAGCAAATTCAGTATCTCTGCTGCTTTTGATGTTGAAAAACAAATATTACGACATACTAACTTTTCCATTTGGATCACTATGTTGTGGTGTGGTTTTCTGTTGTTTTTTTTTTGAAATCAGAAAATGGAATAGGGGCAGCTTTTAAAAGTTTTAATAGGTTCAAGCATTAAAATGCAGATATTTCAGAATCTAGAATAGACATAAGCTTACATAATAAATACCAGGACAGTTATGAGGAAGGGGGAAATTTTTGGTTAAATAGAAGTAAGGTCCAAGCACAAACGCAGTACAATGAAATGTTTTATTATGCTAAATAAAGCAGAAGGATTTTTTTCATTTATAAAACCCAGTTGGTTCCACCCAATCTAATAGGGTGGGAGTCTTTTTGTTTTTTTGGATGGTGGGTTTTTTCATAAACATTTTTTGTTTGAAATACAGTGTATTTTCTCCTGTACTCTGCATTTAGAGGGGGAGTCTTATTTTTGTGTATGACATAATAAAATTATGAAAATGAATAGCAAAAACACCTTTGAGACTGCATTGAAGAAGGGATAAAACACCAGCTGATACCTTCAAGTTGTTTTTGTTTGTAAAATCTAAACTTAGAATTTCCCTTAGAAATTACTAAGGATGGGAACATTTAAATGAAGTTAATGGACCTTGAAAAAAAAAGGAAACACCCACACCCATGGTAAGATAATGAAAAGAAGTGGAAATTACCAATTATCAGGTTATGCTAAAATAAGCAAAAATGTCTGCATGTAGCACGTAATGGGCTTCTTCTGTCATTCAAGGCGGCATAAGGGACAAACTTGTTAAACATTCCCGATGCTGTTTTACAGTGTGTGAGAGCAGAAACTGTCAGCAGCCCTGCAGGACCAGCTCTTTGAAGCTTGTTCAGAGGAAGCGAGCATCAGCTCCCTGCGCCTGCAGACGTCGCACTCCGGGCACCTGCTGCATTCCTTAGCTCATGTTATTGGCACATGGATGCCTCTCTAGTGCCTGAAAGGGCCAGTAAAGTCTGTCAGTGCAGGAAATTTTTTTTTTCTGCTAAAGGGTACACATATTTCTGTACATACTTTTTGAGGATCCAAGATTACCAGTTGCCTGTTAATGTGAACAAAAGAATTTCCCAGAGTTCTGAAGTGCCTTGATAACTTGCTGCCCCAGTATTATAACTAACAGACTACTCTGTAGTCAGCTCTCACAAAATAATCGTATTAGAGTACATCTTTTGAGCTCTATAGTAATTTGTTCTTTTCTTTCAGAGATTAATTTGATAACTTTGGAAACAGCTAAAAATAAGATGGATAAAGGAATAGCCCTAAATACCTAAAAGATTATAAACGTGTAGCCCTAAAAAATTTTCATTTTGTCTCAGTACTGCCCAATAATTAAAAGCCCTTGATATGTCTTTCCTACTAGAAATGTTATAGATTCATCGGACAGTGGGGTCAAAGGGCAATCGGAGGTCTTTGGGCCGTGAGCCTTCCACCTGCACGTCCAGCGGGCTTTCAGTGCAGCTTATTGGTAGCTCATGCCGACCAAAGTCGTTTCAGGATTGCTCTTCTGTATCATAATTTTAGGGTGCTCTTAAAATCTTGAGTTTTTAAGTTCGAGCACTGTTGCCGTTATATCACTGGGCAATCAAGGCTGTACTCTGACTCACTTCAGACGTACACACATCCTGCACCAGGCCCCACTGCTTCACGTTAATTTCAGATTTGAAAGTTAAATGTTAGCCTGTCCTTTCAGAGTATCCATTGTTGTTTGAAAGCAGTTATTCCTCTAGCATTCATTTCCAGCAGTGTTTTCCATAACTCGCAGAGATGGCTCAAACTGTTAATCTTTGCGCATCGGGGGTGAGCATAGGATGGTGAGCCCATCCACGGTCACGCTGGATTTCTCACGGGGATTATTTTGGTCATTGAAATAATCAGATCAGCCTTGAGTGCTGAGGAGTGATGCTCCCTGTCTTCAGTCTGTTCTAGTTCCTTGTACCTGATGATTCGGTTCCCAAGATGAGCCCTAGCGATACTGGCTTTAGTTGCTACTGTCCCTCGTCGGGAGGCGTGTGTGTTAATGTGGCCTGCTGCATGTATTTTGGGTTCATCACTTTGTATTGTATTTTTATGATCTCACTTGAAGAGAATCTGTACTGGAAGTAAAACCTGCCCCCTAAAAATGTTTGGCCTTGGGTCTGCATTAAACTGTATAATCCATGTTCATGAAAAATTGGCTGGGAATGTTTGCTTTCTTTACCTTCCACTCAGTCAGCATTGCTTTCAGGTCATTCTTTATCCAAACAGATTAATCAGCCTACTGTGAAGTAGTTAAGAAAATAAATATAATGACTATGTCTACTAAGTACAATTTAATGCTTTATTTTGCTAAACTGCCTGGGTATAATATATTTGACATAATTTAGTATATTTGAAAAGTTTAACCAGTTTTTCTCATTTGTTTTGCTTGGCCAGTTTTTAATCTGGTTTTGGAGGGTCTAAGCTTATCCTGTTCACACAGGTTTTTTTAAGCAAAGCTTTTTAGCTTTTAACTCATGCAGTGTTTTTCTCAAGAATAATTGGAGAACAATTTGCCACACTGATTTTGATGTATAATTCAGGTGTGTCATTCCAGCGTGTTGGTTCTCGTCCCTGCCCCATGAACTGTGTGACTACTGAATACCGTGTCTTAAATAATTCAGCATTATTTTGAGGTAGACATACTAGTATACCCTTAATTATTGATGAAATAAAAGATCTCTTAGCTTCTCTTTGCGGTGGAGAAAGGACGTGAGTCTGAGGTGTGAGTCCTGTCGTCATGTTTTCACCTTTGGGTACTGTCTGACTTGGGTGCCCCTGAGCAGGCCAGGCCCGGGAGAAGGGCTCCTTGGCTCCAGTCAGGGGCAGCGATGTGAGGGGGCCGCAGCGCAGAGCACAGACGGGGATCCAGTGGCGGGTGAAGGGGTAACTGTGCCCCCGTAAACAACCCAGGAAGTGGGGGGGGGCAGGGAACCTGGAGCAGATGTGGCCTCACGTGCTGCTTCCCTGGGGAGGGTGCCCGCGGGCCAAGCGCACAGGAGCTGCCCTTACTCTCAGGAGGGGAAACTCGAGGCGTTCTGGAAAGGTCCTCTCCCCGGAGGAAAGGTTTGAGGTAAGGTGTTGTGCTGTTGAAACTCATCTTAACGGAGATGTTTTTCTGGCCACTTGAGAGTCTCGTGCTCTGCCACCTGAGCTAGTCGGGCGGCCGTGTATCTCTGACCATCTAGTCCTTCCAGCATTCCCAAAATGCTCTGCTCTGCCTCGGGCTCCCTCACCCACCTCGCAGCTCACCCTCGTTTTGGCAGTTGTCTGTCACAAACCCATTACAACCCATTACCTGGTGGCAGCAACTGGTTTTGCCTTTTCCCCGCCTGCTCCTACAGGCCCTCTTTTGTCTTCTCTGCCTGCGTGTTCCAGTGATCCAAGTGGAGAAGCAGCGCGGCCAGCCCCGCCGTGCAGGTGTGTGATGCGTAATAGGCCAGCCGCCAGGAGAAACAAATCATACAGGTTAAAAAGACAGGAAATTTGACATTTTTAATTCTCTGCCACCCACCAAGGTGCGCTCTGCCCCGTTAGGCTTGGGTTATTTACACACGTTAGAAACTGTTCTCAAGGACTTCCCTGGTGGCGCAGCGGTTAAGAATCCGCCTGCCAATGCAGGGGACACGGGTTTGAGCCCTGGTCCGCGAAGATCCCACATGCCGCGGAGCCACTAAGCCCGTGCGCCACAGCTACTGAAGCCCACGCACCTGGAGCCCGTGCTCTGCAACAAGAGAAGCCACTGCAATGAGAAGCCCACGCACCACAAGGAAGAGTAGCCCCCGCTCACTAACTAGAGAAAGCCTGCGCACAGCAACAAAGACCTAATGTGGCCAAGAATCAATAAATAAATTTTTTTAAAAAACTGTTCTCAAGCTCTTGCTGAGTGCTCAGGTTGGGAAATGGCCATCCTAGTGTGTCTCAGCCAGCGTGGAGGTGGTGAAGGACACGCTTGTCCCGCATCCGTCTCGGGCATAAACTCCAGGATGTCAGGAGAGCAGGGCAGGTCCTCCCTGAGCGCTGGAGAGAGACCGTGAGTGCCATAGGCCAGGGAGGCTGAGGGACAGGGCTCAGGGACCCCCCGAGGCCGGTCAGGAACAAGACAGGAGAAACCCCAGCGCAGGGCAGCGATGTCGCACAGGGGCTGCGCAGCACAGCGCTGGCAAACTTGGTTCTTACTTCCAGCGCGCAGAAGCGCTAACTGGAGGGCGAGCGAGGCCCGCCTCAGGGCCCGGATGCAGGTCAGCGGGTGCCCGGCTGTCAGAGTGTGTCTGATGCGGGGCGGGGGGTGTCCTACGTTGCTTCCGCTATCATTTAAACATTTTTCAAGCCATCGTTGAGTGAACGTTCCTGCGCGCCAGGCCCTGGGCGAAACGCCTCATGTGCGTGTTAAACTCTGCGAACCATTCCACGGCAGGTTTTGGTAAGTGTATTTCACAGATTTGGGCTCTACAGCAATCACTTGCCCAAGGCACTGCCCGAGGCCGCATGGCGAACGGGGAGGACAGGACAGCCCAGTAGGGTACATGCAAGCACAGGGTTTACCTGGAGGGTCCCACCCCAGGGGCTCTGATTTCATCAGCATGGGTGCAGGCTGGACGGTGGGAAGGCGTCCGGAGCACTCAGGGTCGGAGAACTCGGCCAGTTAAAGTGTAGTTGGCATTTCCCCCGCTTAGGAGTCACAGACCTTCGGAGCTCCAGGCACCCGTGACTCGCAGCTGAAGAAACACCGGAGAAACACCAAACCGGTCACGGCAAGTGGCTGACGTCGTCTGTATACTAACCCTTTGAACTCCTGAACCATTTCCCTGCAGCCTCCACCTGGCCCTCACACCCACGTGATTGTCCCGCCGCATCCTCCGGCAGACGCAGGATGTGGAGTTGGGTGGAGGGGCGAGCCACCATTGGTGGGCTCTGTCACCTCCGCCCCACCCCTGAGACGGCGGGCGTGGCCTGGTACTGGCCCCCTCCCCTGCCGCATCCCTCGGGGCCCACGGGCTGGTCACTCCCACGCCAGGCTGCGGTGCCTTCCTAGGCAGAACCTTCTCCTCATCCTTGAAGCCTCTGTCCCAGGCAGCAGGAGGCGCTCGGATACCCTTTGGCTGAACTTCTCTTTAGAAACAGTGTCCTGGCACATAATACATATTCCCCAAAAAACTTGCTGCATAAGTAAATGGAAAACCTCAGCCCTTCACGTGGCTTCATAAAGTGTTTAGAATCAGGGAGATTCCCTGGCGGCCAAGTGGCTAGGACTTGGCACCTTCACTGCTGACGACACGGGTTCAGTCCCCGGTCGGGGAACTAAGATCCGTGTGGCGCGGCCAAATAGTTAATTAAATAAAATCAGCGGCCCTTTTGCTCATCTGGATCCAAAGAAGCTTGGTCTACAGCACCTGCAGCCGAAATCCTGCTATCCCCATCAGGAGGTCACCTCACGCCCACCTCGCCCGCTGGGTGGGATCGGCAGCGGCCGTGCCCAAGACCCGTGTGGCAGGAAAGCCAGCCAGGCTGGCACGTCGCCACCCTCACGTCTGACTGACTGCACTCGGCCGAGCAGCCGGCTGGGTGAGAAGCCCAAGGGACACGTCAGCCCCCACATAAGGGGCCCTCAGGGGCACGCACTGCGGCCTCCTCCCTTGGTCACCTCGTCTTGCCGGCCAGGCTGGCGGACGAGTCCAGGGGAGCGGGTGCGCATGTGCCCTGAGCTCCTGTGCAGGGGACTCTGAGGACGCTCTAGGGGCACACCCTTTACACGGAGACCCCCGGGGTGGGAGGGCCTCCCAGGTGAGTGGGCATCGGAAGTAGAGGCCCAGAGTCTGGTGCCAGGCGTACCCGAGGGCCTGGGAGCACCTCGGCAGGGAGCAGGGGTCAGAGCACGGGTGCCGGGGGCCCTGGTGAGCCAGGGGAGGATTTGGGTCTTTGGAGACGAGGAGTTTTGTTGAAGGCTCACCCCGGTGGCAGACGTAGGGACTGAACTGGGAGCAATGGGGCCAGGGCAGCAGGGCCCGGAGGGAGGGAGGGACCCAGGGGGAGGGTTTACAAGGACGGTGAGGGTGGCACCAGGGGATGGGGGCTCCCAGGGGTCTGGCCTAACAGCAGGAGGGTCTACTCAAGGGGACAGGGTCACACAAGCAGTGCAAGAACCCCCTGGATCTAGCTGAATAACAAAATGAGCTGGTTATTAAAGGTGCAAAGAGGGACCTCCCTGGCGGTCCAGTGGTTAGGACTCCACGCGCTCACTGCCGAGTGCCTGAGTTCAATCCCTGGTCGGGGAACTAAGATCCCACAAGCTGCACGGTGCGGCAAAAAAAAAGAAAGAAAGAAAGAAAGATGGATGCAGATAATTTAACAGGCAGGCACAGAAGCCAGCCATGTCCCATGGGCCTGGCTCCTGAGCCTGAGGTCTCGTCGGCACCGTCCACAGCCTCATCATGCTGCCCTCCCCCACAGGCCAGCTTAGGCAGGCCCAGGCCACTCTCAGGGTCCCATATGCCTTATTTTCTCTGGGAGGCCCAGGTTCCATCTTTTCAGAAAAAGGCATCTTTTGACACTCATCCCCGACCCAGCCACTCAAAAGAAAGGCAGGTGTCCCAGGGCCAACTTGGACCAACAGGGTTATCGGGGTGGCCCAGGAGGTAGGGGCCACGCGAGGGCCAGGGGAAGAGTGTGAGGGCAGACCAACAGCTGTGCAAAGGCCCTGAGGTGCAGCAGCTCCTGTGGTTGTAGCCAGGTGAGAAGTCAGGTGAGAGTCTGCAGGGCTGGATCCCACAGGGCCTTGCTGGCTATGGGGGGAGCCATGTGTGCCTGGCAAGGCAGGATTGCATCCTAGACCAGAGGCTCCCCAAAAACAAGAGAGCCAGGTTCAGGTAGCCTTCTGGGACTGGGTGCTTCTGGGGAGACCCTGCCAGGCCCAGCCCACAGCAGCTCCACCAAGCCAGGCCCCGTGACTTTTGCCATGGATGGCCGTCCAGGTGCTAGGCCTGTGCTTGGGCCAGCTTGAGAGAGCGCCCCTTGCGGGGGGGGGGGGGGTCCCTCCAAATGAGATCCCTAGGGGCCGGTGTGAGACCCACTGTGCGCGGGGCCTGCCCGGCTGGGTGGAAAAGGATGACCTAGATAGACCCTCCGCACGGCCCGGCCCGCACCGCGGCGCACCTGCTCCCACGTTGGGCCCCTGACCTTGGAGGGCGGTGTTCCCCTCCGCGGCCCGCCCTCCGGTCTTGTTTTGCTGTGCGGCCGCCAGGCGGCGCCCGAGGCCCAGTTTCACGGAGCCCAGGACCCGCCCGGGTGGAGGGAGCAGCAGGCAGCGGGCAGGGGCGCCGGCCGCGCAGCTGCCCTCGGGATGCTGGACAGGTGGCCGCGGCGCCGCTTGGCTGCGGCTTCTGTCCCCGAGCTGTGCGTGGTGCTCGTGCTGGGTTCCATGACCCGTCACGCCGCGACCACGCGCTCTGATGGGTCCTTGTGGAGGCCTGTGGATCTCGCTTCTGACTCACCCCTCCGAGTTGGGGGTCCAGCAGGACCGTCTCAGGCCGGGTCGGCCCACCTGCCCACAGCTCATGTGGCATCGCGCCATCAGGGTGGAGCTGGGTGGCCTGGCAGGCAAGGCAGCCCTGCAGTCCGCCCCCATCTCTACGCAGGCTGGTCCCTCCCTCCTGGGCAGTTGAGCTCAACCTTCACGTCCAAGCCAAATGCCACATCCTGCCCCCTGCCCCGTGTGCTGACCCTCCGGGCCCCAAGGCGCTCTGGCCTGGGACAGATACCGCCCCCCCCCTCCGCCAAACTGGCTGATCCCAGCCGCATCCTCTGTTCCCGGGCCCCACGGGAGCTCCTGTGTTTTGAGGTCTAGGGCAGGAGGGCCGAGGAAGTCAGTGGAAACCGAAGAGAAGGGAGGAACTGGAAATCAGTAGCAGGTGGGCGGGCCCGGGCGGGGAGTCTGGGCCCTCGGAGTCAGGAAACACTGCTGTGGGCAGTGGGAAAGGAGGGCTGGTCCTCACCCTGCCTGGGCCTCCCCCGGTGCTCCCGGGGCTCAAGGAGCCCTGTCCTTCTCCAGGCCTCCGTTCCCCCCTGCAGGCCTCCCAGGGCCTGTGTTGGCAGCAACCAGGGCAGCTCAGGTGACGTGCGCCAGGCAAAGGCCTCTGCCCCCATGTGAAGCAGGCCTCTGGCCCCATGCCACCTGCAGCAGCAAGGCGGGGCAGGTGTGAGGGCGACCGCAGCAGCTCCAGCCATGGGGCCTGGTGGGTGGCCCAGGGTGCAGGGGTCCCTCCCGGCCTCCAGCCTGGCCTGTGCCCAAGGCAAGCCTCTGTGCCACTGTCACCTCAGCGCCAGGAGCAAGATCCTTTCCCCCGCCCCCCGCCCCTGATGTCAGACGCCTCCTGCCCTTTCTCCCTCAGGACCCCCAGCATGCTCCCAGCTCCGGCCCACCCACTCGCCCCTCCACGAAGCCCCCTCTCCCCCTGCTGCCCCTCCACCACGCCCCCGCCTAAGGAAGCTTTTGGGGGCCTCTCAAGAGCCCCTCTCCTCTGCCCTGAGGCAGCTTTAACTTTCGAGCACTTCCTGAGCGCCTCACACAGCTTCACGCGCTGCTGGCCGCTGGGCTGGGGAGGCTGCAAGGGGCGCAGAGGTAGGATCCCCACCGGAGAGCCTCGGCCTCCTGGGCCCGAAGGCCTTTGTGCTGAAAGGCCCCCGCTGCTAACAGCTCAGGACCTTTCCCCGGGCCCTTGGGATTCTAACAGACAAAGCGCTCATCCCAAGGACGCGGGTGCCCACGGGGCCGGGGCCACCGCCACCGCGGGGCGCAGGTCGGAAGGACGCAGGCCCTCCTGTTGGCGAGGAGCCAGCGCCTGCACAGACAGCGGGCGGGCGTGAGGACCCCTGGCGTCAGACTGGGAGGGGGGAGCTCACAGGGCCCAGCTGCGACCCTGAAGGGCGGCCTGGGAGTCCCCCCGGCCCCTCCCACCTGGCCCTCCCCAGGGAACTCGGCTCCCTTGCTCCCTCCCCGCCCTCACTGGGGTCCTTGCCGGCTGGGCTTCCGGGACCCTAGGGTCAGCCCCCTCACCGACGCCTTGACGTCAGCTGACGTCGGGAGGGAGTCGGGCGGAGCTCCGGCCATGGCGGCTGCCCACCAGGGCCTTCCTGGGCCCCTGCCTGTGCAGCGGGCGGTGAAAGCCACTTCATCGCGGGGCTGAGTCCAGCGAGGCACACACGGGGCCCGGGGTGGGCACGGCAGCCGCCGTGGTGTGTGGAGGAAGCCCAGCGGGGCCCAGAGGCAGCCCGAGACAACGCGCTGCTGCTCGGCTCAGTCTGCCCCATTAGGCCCAAAGAGCCCCTCCCCTCCCCGCTCCTTGAGCAGGGCAGCCAGGCTAGAGGAGGCCCCTCGCCAAGGCCGCTGAGGCCCAGCTCCGGGCTTCGCAGCCCCTCGGAGTCCGGGGGCGTCTTGGAGCCGAAGCTCTGCACTGCAGCCCACCTCCCACCGTGAGGCGGAGCTCCTGCAGCTTCACCTTCACCGAGTGCCTCGTGTGGCTGCGCGTGTGTGCTGTGAGTGTGTGCACAGGCTGTGTGTGTGACGAAGTGGAACAGACGCTCTGCCACGGCTCCCTCCGTTCCCCGGCAGCCTGCGGGTGGGCAAGGGGCCCGGGGGTAGAGGAGGGCTCGGAGACTGGGAGCAGCCCCTGAGTGGCGATGGGGCCTGGCCGGGCTGGGGAGGGACGCCTGGCAGCTAGCTCGAGGTGTCCTGGGAACAGGGCCCAGAAGGAAGCCTGCACAGCAGCAACGGCGGCGCCATAGCAACGCTGCACAGAGCGCTGGCCTACTTACACCCCGCCCCCGCCCTGCTAGCTCTCTGTTCCAGGGAGGCGGTGAGGGGCTCCTGCAGGCTGCGCCCCAGCCTTTGGGGGCTCAGTGTCCTGGAAGCCTCAGGCCTCCTCCCCAGCCACAGAGACTCAGTTTCCTCATCCACTATTGGGGGTGATGGGAGGACAGAAATGTCCAGCACCCAGTCTGTGCTCAGTTGCGTAAGTTTCCTCCCTGTCTCCTGCTGGGCTCTGGCCCCAGTGGTTGCAAAAAGGCTTTGGGAGTTTCCGGACCAGGAATCTCAGAGCTCTCTGTGCTGCTGGAGTGACTGCAAGCCGCGAAGTTCTCAGACCCCAACCAAACAACTCAGGCCAAGTCCCCCAAGTCAGAACAGCATCTGGGTGAGAGGGGGGCCCAGGAGCCCTGGGGACGGAACCCGGAGCTGGTGCCCTCCACACGCTCAGACACCCTCTCAGCCTTTGTGCTCAGTGTGGACAGGACGCAGGGCCAGATCCTACTCATGGCTGGTGGGGGAGGTGGGGAGGGCTGTCACTCTTTGAAGGAGACCCCCTGGGCCTGACATAGCCCTGCTGACAGTACCAGGTCTCCTGCGCATGCCTCCTGGACCCGGCCTGACACTTAGGGCCATCTGCCCTGTTGCCTCCGCCTGCAGGAAGCCCGCCCGGCCTGGGGCCCTGGTGCACTCAGAGCCTCGGGGATGGGGGCAGGTGTCTCCGATGCCCAGTGGGGCTCAGCAGGCCACAGAGGAGATCTAGGGCATCCATGGGACAGCCCAAGGGGCGCTCTGGGTGACCTGTGCTGGCCGGGCACTATCTGTGATGTCGACATGCCCTGCCACCACCGGCCACCCTGAGCCATCTGACCCAGCAAGGCCTCACCCAGGGGTCATCTCTGGTGCAGGGGAGGTGCCCTGAAGAGGGAGGGCCGCGGGCCAGCAAAGCAGTGAGGATGCTTGTGGAGCCCTGGGCCCCACAGGGGGCGGATGTCACCCGACACCACTGATCTCATTGAAAACCAGATGTCTTCCTGACCTCACCTGGGGAGCTGGCCAGGCTGAGAGGCTGCTCTGTGACCTCAGGCCCGGCCAACTGCTGGGCCTTGGTTTCCCCACAGGGACAGACATGCAGCTGTGGGTGTCCCGAGCACCTGCTTGGATGGACTAGCTCCCTGCTCAGCCCTGGAGCCTGGGGACCACGGTGACTGGCTGTCCCAATCCCCCCTCCAGACTGGGAGCCCCAGCCATCACCTGTCCATTCACTCCTTCCTCCTCCGGATGCTCTTCTGCGTCCCCAGGGCCAGTGCCCAGTGGCCATGTGTGGAATGAATGAAGTAGAGATGAATGAATGAGCCTCGGAGGGGGGCAGCTCGTGCACCGGTGTGTGCGGGGGGGTTCGGTGGCCGTCTGTGCGTGCCTTCCTCCGGGCACCAGCTGCAGCCGCCCTGCCCTCCCCTCCCCCACTTCAGCCCCCCTAATTTATGCCATGGGGGGGCCAGCCCCTCACTGGTCCCCTGCCGGGCAGCCGCTTTGTCCCCAGGCAGATTCCCAACGGCCGCCTTGGGAAGAAAGGGCCCTTCTCTGGGCTGTGATGAGGTCACCAGGAGGGGCCCTGTGCTCACAAAGGCCGAGGCCCCCCAACCCGCCCTGCTGGCAGCTGCCTCTTTGTCCTCAGCTTTGGCCTAGAAGAGACCCCGAGGGGCCCCTGCTCGGCCTTGGAGAGGCCCAGGCTGCCTCCCTGGGAAGTGGACGGAGTGGGGGAGGGGAGGGGAGCGGCCTCCTCCCCTGGCTTTGCTCCTGATAAGTGGCAGCACCTGTTGAGGTGCAGACTCCACCCCAGACGCCTTGCTGGGCCCAGGCAGCTCTTGGGGGGGGTGGGGCGCGGGTCTTGGCCTGGTGTGGGAGGGTCTGTGTCCAGCTGTCTGTCTGGGTCACAGGACAGGCAGGCAAGCTTCAAGGATGAGGGCTGCAGGAGGGGGAGGGGAACCATGAGGCCGGCATAAGGAAGCACCCTGGGGTGGGCTTGGGCACGGGGGGGGGGGGCTCTGAAACTACTATCTCCCTGGATCCCACGACGCCTGGCACGTGCACCTGTGCATTCATCTCTGTGCATGTGTGTGTGGTGGGGTGAGGGGCTTGCAGGCCTGGGCACGTCCCCATGCGGGAAACCGCCTAAGCCCAGCCAGGGAGCTCCTGGGCGTACCGTGTTCCACAGGGGGTGGGGGGGCTGAGGCTCAGAGAGGGCAAGTCTTTTGCCCCAAACCACCCAGCCCCCAGCCGGTGGGGCTGGGAGAAACTCTCACCCTTCTGCCAAGCGTCCACAGTGAGGATGAGTCAGATTGCACTGGGCACCTCCTCGGGCAGGGGCCGGGGGGCCGGCCCGGTGGGGGTCAGCAAAGACAGGGTAGCAGAGAACAGAGACAAAAGCTGGGCAAGTGCAGAGACGGTGCCTGGTGGACTCCGATGCCGTAACTGTGGCCGCAGAGCTTGGACACGGTCGGGCCCGCTAGGACTGTGCAGTCCATCTGGGGCCCCGGCACTGTGCAGTGGGAGACAGGCCTGGGTGGGCTCCTGGGACGTCTGCCTCTCGGGGCTGCAGGGGACCTGGCGGCTCAGCCGCCCTGGTGGAGGGGGCCCTGGGCCGCTGGAAGCGGGAACTGCGAGGGCCAAGGCCCGATGGACGGACCAGGAGCTTGGTCCCACCCATCAGAGGGGTGGGAAGGGCCGCCGAGCCCCCGCCACTGGGCACCAGCTGGCGGCCCTGGGCCCTGAGATCCTTAGCAGTCTCTCCACGGAGGAAGGAAGTGGAGCCCAAAGGGAGCCGACCTACCCCTTGTCTTGTCCCAGACAAACAGAGGCCGCGCTGGACACCGGGGCCAGCCGCCGGGGGCCTGGGGCCCTGCCGGGCGTGGCCACCAGCAGAGCCAGCCCCGGCCGGGTGTGGCCAAAAGCGGAGGTGCCGAGGCTAAGGGCTGGGGGGGCGGAGGCCCCCCAAACCCTCTGAGCTCTGCCCGGGACCCCGTGAGAGCCTGCACTTGAGCCTTGGGGGGACCGGCCAGGAAGCACGGGGCAGAGGAGACAGAGGCCCAGAGGAGGTGGCTGGCACGGAGGGCTGGGTCAGCCTGAGCTGCAGAAGCCCACGCTGGCCACCCTCCCCACTGGGTGCCCGGCTAGTGGGCCTGGATGTCGGAGGCCCCGCGGGGCCGGGCAGCGTATGCCTCACGTCCTGGGGGACAGCAGAGCTGGGGGTGGGGGTGGCCTGGGCCCCCCGTCCTCCTCCCGTCTCTGTCCCAGTTGCCTGGTGCCCGGAATGTCCATTGTGGCCGTAGCTTAGCAACAAGCCTCTGTCTGTCGCCCCCGCAGCCCCCGCCCCACAGGCGGCCACCCGCATTCCTCGGCAGGGCCCTCGCCTCCGCAGGCCCCGGGCCTTGCTCACCCGAGTGTGTCCAGCGGCTCAGAGCCTTCCCATCGGCGTGCCCAGCAGCCTGGATCCTGCGGAGCCGTGTGTCCGCTGCTGGCCCTGTCGGTGCTCCCTGACACCACGGAAAGAGGCTGTGTTCAGACCTCGTCCCATCCCCTGGTTCACTCGCCCGCTTAGATTCATTTTCTCGGCAAATGTAATGACAGTGACAGAAGGCAGCCGAGTGTCCGTCTGGGATAGGTGCGGAGACAGACTAGGGAGGGACAGCGGGGGTCCAGGGGTGCATACGTGGGTCCAGCACTCCTGGAGCTGGACTGTTAAACGGGTCCATCCTCGTATGGGAATTACACTGCAATCGAATGAATCCCTTAGCTACCTTCTGGGGGCATGGCATGAGGTCAGGCCTATTGGTGGCAGCAGGGTGGACAAAGGGGGTACAGGGCTACAGGGAGGGTCTGGAAGCCAACACAGGGTGGCTGTCTGGAGCTGGAGAGGCCAGAAGAGCGGCCGTCTCCTGGAGCGGGCAGCACCCCCTCCGAGGCAGGAGGTGAGGACGTCCTGCAGCCCTCCCCCTCCCACCCTGCAAGGCTGGGAGCTGCTCCCAAGGCCCAGGCTCCACCACAGCAAGCTGGCTCCTGGGTCTGCGGCCACTGGATCCACGCTGAGGGGAGCAGAGAGTGGACGGCTCACCGTTGCCCCTGCCGGGGACCAACCCTCTGTGTCTCTCTCCTGCCCCACAGCGCGTGAGCTGCTGCCCCTGCCCCCAGTGCTGGAGAACCCGAGGGACACACCACCGCCCTCGATGTAGGAGGAGCCTGGTGGCCCTGGGAGGGGAGGCTGGGACTAGTGACCCTGGGCACTGATCTGGTTGACCTCCTCCAGGGCTGGGGAGTCAAGAGCAAAGAAATGGTTAAGTGGCCTGGAGCATTTCTCCTTTAAAACAAAACAAAACAGAACAAAACTCTATCATGGAAAACGGCAAAGAAAGGTGAAAGTAGAGAGAATCCCAAAGGCTTCCTGGTCCCAGGGGACCAGGGTTTCGGATCTCCCTCCCCCTCACCCCACCCAGGTTATTTTGAGGCCGATGGCAGCCACCGTATCATTTCATAGTATCATTAGCACACCTAAAAACGCTGTCATCCCTAAACCCATGAAACATCCACTCGGCCTTCAAATGGCCCAGCTGAACCAAAAGAAGCGTCCGCACTGCATTGCCTTGTTGTCCCCCTGCTGCTGTCAATCTGGGAGCCCAGGGGCCTCTGCGATGGAGCCACTGGGAGACACAGTGATCCCAGAAGGGCCTGGGGCGTCGGCACAAACAATCCAACCAAAGGGAGGGAAAACTAAGCTCATGTTGACAACAGCGCAGCCTCGGAAAGAGCCAGGAAGCTGGTGCTGGAAGCTTCCATAGTTGTTACCGCGCTGCTTAGGTTCATCAAGGCGCGAAAGAAAAGAGCAGTTTGAGGGATTCCAGTTCCTCTGGCAGGCCAAGGGGCTGCACTCCACGTTGGGCCCAAGTGGGGAGCAGGATGTCAGAGCCTGAAGGCTGGAGAGACCTGAGCCTCCTGCATCCTTGGAGAGGGGGGCTGCGCACTCCCCACCATCACCTTTACCCAGGACAGAAGGAAAGAGAGCCCAGGAAGGAGTCAGGGCAGGAGGGTGGGGGCACCCTCAGAGCTTTCTCACATCACCTGGCCCTGGGCAGGGGCTGATGGGCCCCGGGGAGTGAGGGAAGTGGCAGCGTGGGCAGGAAGGGTGGAAGTGGCCTGCCAGGCAGGGGACATGAATGGAGCGGGGTCAGCAAGGGAAGCGGGGGAGGGAAGGAAGGGGCCAGCCACTAACAGACTCCCCGCCCCGTCCCGATCCCCTCCGCTCCTTCTAAGAATGTGCCCGCACCCGGCCTGCCCTCCTCTTTGAAGGGACAGATGTCGGGGAGAAAGCTGATTATCCTCAAAGGCTGGAGGCTGTGACCGGAGCTCTTGGGGAGCGTGACCCAATTCTGAGCTATTCTCAGCCTGGTGGGAGTGGAGTTATTCCCTCCCGCCAACGCTGCTGCTTCGGAGGCAGGCTGACTTTGAAATGCCCTCATCCTGCGGCCGGGCCCACACACACACACACACACACACACACACACACACACACACACACACACACACACACACACACACGCATGCACGCACACACACACACACAGAAATGCCCTCATCCTGCGGCTGGGCCCAGACAGACAGACAGACAGACACACACACACGGAAATGCCCTCATCCTGTGGCCGGGCCCGGACAGACACACACACACACACACACACACACACACACGGAAATGTCCTCATCCTGCGGCCGGGCCCAGACACACACACACACACCCCCACAGAGGAGGGCAAGAAAGGCTGGCGAGCCTGGCTGTCTCAACCCCGCTGGCTGAGGACCTGCAAGCCCCAGCCCCCATGCCCTGTGCCAGCAGCCCTGCAGCTCCTCCCCTAAAATCACAGGGTCTCTCTCTCCACCAGGATCTGAGGTTAGGCCATGTGACCAAAGGCTTGAAAAGCGCCTGCATGACCAGGCTCGCCCCTACTGCGCCTGAGCCACAGGACGTGATAAGAGTCACAGTCCCAGGAGGAAAGGGTGGAGCAGAGCAGAGTTTACATCAGCTCAGCCCCCACACATGGACGAGCCTGGCAGAGGTCAGCCAAGAGCAGTCAAGCTACAGACCCAGCAGAGGAGCTGGCTGCTGCTTTAAGACTCTGCGTATTGGGGGCAGGGGGGTGATTTGTTATGCAGCACGTCTGTGGTGACAGCTAACTAGTACACCTACCGCAAAAATTGTGGAGGTCAGTTGAGTGCCATCTGCCTGTGCACAGCCCAATGTTCTCAATTTTTAGTTTTATTATACAACTAACTATAAGCACAGTGACTGGATGACCTGGATTTTCCCGAAAAGTCTCAATGTCAAGTCTTCTGATGAACTATTCAAGTGCCCCTGAAGGTTCAAAAAGCTATTCAAGTGTCACAAAGTGCAGAGGACATTCCTCAGATTCATAAGTGGCCCCCAAATTCCGGCCTTGGAATCTGAAAGAAGGCCAGGGGTCTTCCTGGAAAGGGCGGTGTTTCCCACTAGCGCTAATAATCATTGAGACATTCTGTGGACACGGACAGTCCAAACGTTGACACGACACTTAATCTCACGGCAGCAGCTTCCCCCACCCCCATCCCCCCACTAGGCAGGCACTGTGTTCACCTCTGCACGAAGGAGGGAGGGACTCGTCAACGTGGCGCCAGAGGGAGGATGTGACCCCGGCAGACCCGGCGCCTGAGCCCTTAAGTGCATCCTCCCGAGGGCAGAGCAGGGTCTGGTTATCCCTGTTGAGGACAGGCTGACTGCCGGGCCCAGTCCAGACTCCGTGTTTCCCCGTGACCACCGAGGCCACGTCCTGGCGAGGCCTTCCTGTCTCACCCCACCCCCTTCCGTGCTTTGCTCCAGCCGTGCACATCCCACCTGCAGTCTTTGCCTCCCGGGAGCCCTCGAGGGCAGGCCAGGCTGCCCTGAAGGTCTGGGTCCCCGGCACCAGCGGGCCGCTGGCAGATGCTCGACCCCCATTTGCTGCATGAGAGCGCCCGAGGTTGGTGAAGAGGACCGACCTAAGGATTGGGCCCCCATCTGCACGCTCCCTCCTCCAGCAGGGCCAACCCAGGGACACTCTCACCTGAGCCCCACTAGGAGGCAGGAACACCCCCAGGCTGGCACGCGAGCCCGAGAGCCCCCGGGCAGAGCAGAGCACTGGGTCCCGTGACTGGCCTGTACTCAGAGCAGCCTTGCACACGGCGGGCACTACCAGCCTGGGGCTCCAAAGCAGCCTCTCCTGCGCTTTCCCTTTCATCCTCCTGGGCCTGCAGGAAGCTGTCCTGCCTGGGGCCTCCTGCTGCCCCCTGGGGAGGCCTCCAGCTCACCCACCTCCAATTTCCACCAGCCCCTCCACACCCTGCAGACCGTCGCCTCTTCCAAGGAGCCTTCCATGACTGCAGCAGCAAGTCTCCTTTGACCTCCCTAGACAACCACATGGGTGGGAGAGTGTCAGATATGGGAGGTCCTGGGTGGGTGGGTGGAGGAGGCCTGGATCTGCCTCATCTCTGCTGGGCCTGTTTCTCTCCCTGTGCAGTGGGCTGGGATGGGGTAGGAGCTGCATCATCTCCCTGGGCCAGGGTCCCACGCAGCCCACCCTCCCTCCAGCACGCAGACTAGAGGCCGGAGAGCCGGCAGCCCTGGGAGAACAGAGGCCATGGAGGCAGAGGGAAGGGGACGGGAAGGGGGGCCTTCCTGCAGACCTAAGGGTTGAGGGGGGCAGGTGTGGGGAAGCCCATCCCCTGACTTGTCCTCATGCAGATGACCTTCCTTGTCGCCCTCTGCTAGACAGGGTACAGCCTCCAGGGGCCTGGCATCCCTTGAACCAACCAACACCCATCCAACAACCGCCCCGAACCCCCAGCCCACACTGCCCCCGGTTGGGTGCAGGGCACGAGCCCCTCCAAGGCAGGTGACGGTGAAGCACAGGGAGGACAGGAGCAGCTCACATTGGGGCTGCGGGGGCAAAGCCCGGGGGGCTTCCGGGGGGAGGCAGCTGGAGACAGCCCAGAGGCAGGCCCTGATCCTGGCCCGAAGGTGGGATCCTGGCCCAGGGCCCTCAGGGCAGGTGAGTGAGTCTGAGTGGCCATCTGCTTCCCGGGCTCAGACCTGGGAGCGGGGGCTGCAGCGGAGGGAGTTGATGTGTCACGTCTCAGCCACTCAGACCAGGGCTGGGCAGGCGCAGGAATTTCCGAGGAAAAACTGAAGGCCAGAGGTGGGAGTCTGGGGCTGGACGGGGACTTTCCGGGTGAATCCTCGTCCTGTGACCAGCCCTAGGCTCCTGCCTCGAGGAGGTGACCAAGTGACCTGCTGATCGGTCACTCACCACGGACCCTGGCCCTGACCCTCCGGGCGTCAAGCTCCCCATGTGCGGTTTGTGAGGCCGCTTGGCTTCTGCTGTCTGCCTGAAGGGGCTCCCAGGCTAGGGGCAGCCCTACAGGGCTGATCACCAGCATGGGATGTGTGGGAGCAGAAGACGTGGTTGAGCAAGACGCTCTTGCCTCGGTGTGTGGGGGTGGGAAGCTCTGAGAGACACTTGAGGGGCTTTGAAGGATGCGCAGGAGTTCACTGCTGGCTTGCGGCCAGGTGGGGCTCCAGGCTGAGGCCCCCGGCATGGGATAGAGGCCCAGTGGAGCCCTGGGGGCTCGTGTGCAGGGCCTGGCAGACAGTCAAGGGGCTGGAGGGCCCCATACTTGAGAGCAGCTCTGTGCGTGCAACTGCAAGTGTGGACAGGGATCCAGGCCTCCTGACCCCTACCCTGGTGGCCCTCCGCCCTTCATCCATCCTGGGCTTTCCCTTCCACCTCACACGGACCCAAGTGCAGGCTCCAGTGACTCACCCAGGGCCATAGTCTAGCCTGCCAGCCGAAGCCCTGGAGAACAGGCAGAGCCAGGCCTGCAGAGGAGGCCTATGCCCTACATCAGACACCTCACAGGCCTTTCCTGAAGGCCAAGGAAAGCCCAGGTCCCTCCTCTGTCCCCAGACTAGGCATTTGGTCAGAGGTCAGGACAGGTCCTTGAAGGGGGGACATGACCCCTGGAGTAGGGCAAGGGCTTCTAGGGACACTAGGGTCTCTGAGGGGACACAGGTCTTACCAGAAGACAGAAGGCGCCCCTGGCCCTGTGATGCTGCCAGCAGGAGACTGGTCCTCTTGTAGGCCCACCTAACTTGGTATCCCTCCAAGGACCCCCAAAGCCTGGGTGGTGGCCTGGGGCCAGGACAGCAGGCCTGGGAGGTCCTTCTTGAGTTCTGGGCCCTTCCGGCAACAAGAGGGGCAACCCAGGTGCCCAGGCCGGGCTGCAGACGGAAGGCCCAGCCGGACATGGACGGAAGGAAACACACACACGCGCGCGCGCACACACACACACACACAGCCAGAGACTCTCTCCCCCCCCCCCCCGCCCCCACCCTTCCCAGGAACAAGTGGCCCTTTCTGCAGCTGGGTGGGGGTGGCCACACACTTGTCCCTTTGTCCACCATGTCCCAGGCCATTGTCCTGGAGTCCAGAGCCCCTGTGGTGTCTGCCCTGGGAGAGGAAGGAGCAGGGGCCGGGGGGCCACGTGCAGGGAGGTCCAGCCTGGATGCTGGTGTGGGGAGTGGAGGTCTGGCCTCGTGGGGCACCAGGGTGGGCCAGTCAGCACAGCAGGGGCAACAGTGTTTTATTTCTCTGCCAGGGGTGGTCGGGGACCAGCCTCAGGCCAGCCCGGTACCCTGGGGCTCTCGCGCCGACCTGGGGTCACCGAGTCTCCTGACGGCTGGCTGAGGCCAAGGGCAGGCACCCAGGCCCTTCGAGCAGCAGGGCGGGAGGGATGCCAGCCGTGCACCAGAGCTGGAGAGCAGGCCAGGGCAGGGTTGGCGTCGCCCCCTCCATCCTGGGTGCACGCCCCCATCCCCACATCCCTGCGGCTCCTGTGAGCGGCAGGGGCACCGAGTGGCTCTGACCCGACTGGCCAGCCACCGGAAGCACGTTCCCGCCCTGCCCAGCTCTTCCCTACATGACGCTGCGTGTTCGCACGCATCGACACGAGAGGGCTCTGGCTGGGCCAGGGCCGCAGAGGTACTTCCCGGAGGCAGAAGCGAATCAGCGGGGCTGCCCCGGCCCTTCGCCAGCGGGAATCTGGGGACATGCCCACGCGGCCTGTGCACTGCCCAGAGGGGTGGGGTCAGAGCTGAGGCCACACAGCGGGGTCGCCTCAGATGCCGGGCAGCTGGACCATGGGGGTCCCTGGCCCTCCTCCTCCGGGTCTTTGCAACCCCCGTTTCCTCCCTCCTCGTTTGGGGCCACCTGGGAAGGGTCAGACCTGCACCCCGCCACCTGCACTCTCGGGCCTCAACATCCAGGAGAGCCTACGGCAGTGGAGACGGTGAGTGGCAACAAAGAGCAGCAGGACGGGGACGCTGACCACGGCGGTGACGTGGGCGGGAGGCCTCCCTCCCCGGGGGCCGGATGCTGTTCCACCGTGGCAGCCCCACTCAGCCGCCCGGGAGGCCCCCGGCCCCGCCCCACCCCGCGTCCGTCAGTTTCTAAACACAGGCCCCGGCTGGCACCCGCCGACCATATAAGGCAGCCTCTGGCCGAGCTTCGCCTCCCCGTCCGGCCCCGCGGTGCTCCCAGCTCCCTGGAGCTCCTGCAGGCGGCTCACTAGCCCGGGGTCTTGGTGGCAAAGGTCAGGTAGCCGGTGTGGCCCACGGTCTCCTTCATGGGCATGCCGCTGCGGAAGGGGCCGGCGTCGGGGCCCGGACTGGCCCCCAGGTCGGGCGCGGGCAGGCTGATGGTGCGCACGTTGTAGACCTGGGGCAACACCTCCAGGGTGCTGAGCTCCGAGAAGCCGCAGGCCGCCAGCGCCTGGCACGTGCGCTGCACCTGCTCGATGCACGGGGAGAAGGAGCAGAAGCGCCCGCCTGCGCAGGAGGAGGACACGGGGTCAGAGGGCAGGGGCCGCCCCCAGAGCCCCGCCCGCCTGGCAGCCTCCTCTGGCCCGGGCGTCTGCGGCCTGGGACTGCAGGGCAGAGGCAATGCACCCCCAGTCCCTTCGGGAGTGGGCGCTGCGAGACCCCACTGTGAGAGCTGAGGAGGGTGGACGCCCCGACCCCTGCCCTGGGGTCCGAGGCCATGAAGCCCCCACCAAGCCCTCTGGCCACGAAGAGCTGCGGCCCCAGCGGCCCCAGAGTAGGGGAGCCGGGCCGGGGCCGGGGGCAAAAGCTCTTCTGCAGCCACAGGGCAGGGCCCTGCCCAAACAAAGCCCTCTCACGCGCCGCCACGGGCCCAGCCCACCACCCTGATCTCCCTGGGCTTCCAGAGGGCACCGCCACCCCTGATTCCCACCAGGCAGCTGAGGGTCGGGGCCAGCGCGGAGCCTTGGCACGGCAGCCGCCAGAGTGCTGGGCCTGAACAGCTTCAACCACACAGAGCAGCCTCGGGGGCGGGGGCTGCGGCTGTCACAGGAAATTACAGGCTGTCGCCCACTCCTGGGAACACGAGGTGCCCACTCTGAGCGGAGCCCCACGGACCAAGGGTGAGGGAGAGGGGGCGGGAGCCGCAGCCCCTTCCTGCCGCCTCCCACCAGGGCTCGCCCACACATCCAGCAGGCTGGCTAGGGGAAGGGACGTGGCCCAGGCCAGCCCCTAGAGATCCCTGAGGCCTGGTCACCTCAGCCACACGTGGGACACAGACCCCCAGGTGGTCAGCTGGGAGGCCTGGGCTTGGAGGCAGAGCGTGAGGTTGACGTGAACCCAGAGGGCACAGGGTCACCCCCAAGAGGGGACGCAACCCCTGTGCACACAGCCGAGGAACTGGGGCCTGAGCCTGCTCGTCAGCCAGAGGCCCCGAGAGCCCGCGGCCGCACCTCGCCGGGCCAAGCTGGAGAAACGCCAGACCCACGAGGAAGTCGGGAGCCTCTGGGCCAGAACAAGCAGATCCAGAGAACGGGGCTTAGCGGGGCGGAGGGGACGGGACAACACACAGCATGGCTCCCTCGGCAGGAGGGAGCCCAGGGCAGGGACTGCCTGGGCTCAGCCACGGCTGCGCGACCGGCTGCGGCCTTGGGGTCCGAGGCCTGGGCCCGCTGGTGTCCCTGGAGCAGCGAGGACCTGCAGGTGTCCAGGGGGCAAAGCCGGAGCGGGCAGAGGTGTGGGGAAGCCAGCGCTGCCCCTCTCCCCAGCCCCAGGCCACCTCAGCAGAGACCAGGACACAGGAGTCCAGGGCTGAGCTTGAGCCAGCAGGCAGGGGCCCCGCTGGGACCCTATGGCCGCCTTGGCGTCTGTCTTTCCGAGGGGCAGGCCTTCCCTGGGGCGCCCTGGCCTGCCTCTCCCGCCCCCTCGTGCTGCACTGCTCAGCGGGCAGGAGGACGGCCCGGCTGCCTGAGCCAACAACTTCTCCAGAAAAGGGAAAAACCCAGGGCCTCGCCAGCACTTTCCTGGCTCGGAGCCGACCTTCCAGCCTCTGCACCCAGCATCTTCCCTAAAAGGGGCGCATTAGCCTGGCTGTGGCGGCGGGTGGGGAAGGGAGACTCTGCAGGCACTGGCTGGGGTGAGGGGCTGCCCTCTGACCTCTGGCAAGCCCAGGGGTGCAGGGCCCGCCTCTCACTCAGGCAGGGATGCCACATTCCCCAGGGACTCGAGACACCTCCCACCTTGGGGTGGGAGTGGGGCCAGGCCAAGGGGCAGGAGCCCAGGTGGAGGCCCACCCTCCCCAGTCCTGACCCCTCTCACCCTCACCCTCTCCCTGGGCGACCTCCCCATGACTCCCCCGCTGCCCTGACCCACCCCCGCTCAGGCCGAAAGTGGCCCCGGCCTGGCCACACCCCTCCCAGACCCCCCCCCGCTCACCTTCAACCTTCAGGGCGTCCCAGGCATGGCCCACGGCCTCCCAAGGCGAGGGGATGTCCAGGAAGACAGCGTCCGCCTCGCGGCTCACGCCGAAGCCGCTGCGGCACACGTCCTGGGTGCGCACGGTCACCCATCGGCCCACGCCATGCTCCTGGAACTCCTCCCGAGCCTTCTCCGCCCGCTGCTGGTGGAACTCCACCGTGTGCAGGTGGCCCGTGGGTGCGATGGTGCGGATGATGGCGTGCGACACGGAGCCGCTGCCGGTGCCTAGCGGGACGGGACGGGTGTCAGACGGGAAACGAGCCCACCCGCACTATGAGGGACCCATCAAGGGCCCACGAGGTCAGCCGACCCCGGGTTACCAGCAGGCACCAGTCTGGAGCTCCCTGAGGGGTCCTGGGACACGGAGGCTGCATGTGTGGCAGGGGGAGAGGAGGGAGCTGACTGATCATCGATGTCCGCCATGGGTCCAGAGGGGAGGGTGGCAGCCCTGACCACCCCCGGCTCTGGAGAGACTCTGCTGCACAGACCTGGAGCCCCGAAGACGGGTCCCGAGAGGGGCCGGGACTGGCCCGTGGCCCTGCAGGCTCTGTGCAGAGCAGATCAAGGGGACTGGAATCGTCCCATGTGGTGGCTGGGCCCAAGCTCCCCGAGGGACTCAGGTCAGTCCATCTTCCTGCTCCCCCCCGATCCGCTCCCACCACACGGGATGCAGCTCTGCCCTCACCTTGCGCGACCAGAGACACGGTGACCAATGTGCCCCCCACGTCATCGTCTCTGTTTTCCCCCAGCCTCACGGGCCACTCCTCAGCTTCCTTCACGGCTGCCCCTCTGCCAGCCTTCCTGTCCTGCAGTGTCCAGCCGGGCCTGCGTCCTCCGGTCACCCCCCGTGACCTTCCCCCACCTCGCTGCTCCAGGCGCCAGGCCTCACGAAGACGCCCGGGCGCCCACTGCACACCGATCACCTCCCCCGCGACCGCAAACAGCGCCCAGCATTTACAGGTGCAGAGCTGGACCCGATCCAGCCCAAATCCACTCCCTGCCAAGCCTCCCGAACCAGCTGGTGACATGACTGCCCAGCCAGACGCCTCGGAGGAGCCCTCCCCTTCCCCACAGGTAACTCCTGCACCTCCTCCCCCATCTCTCTGGGAGCCCTTCTCCCCACCTGCCTGCCGTGCCCGCCCGGGCCCCGCTTCCGGCTCCCCGTGACAGCCCCTGACCCCCGCCTTCAGTCCACCTCAACACAGCCGCGGATTCTCTCTCCCCGCGGTCAGACCAGGCCTCTGCCCTTTCCACGCACGGCGGAGTCGGACTCCTCGTGACTCCCGAGCAGCACCCCCTTCCTCCCTGACCTCATCCCTGCTCCTGCCACGCTGGTCTCCTTGACGGCCCCTCGCGCAGGGTCTCTGCAAGACTCTCCCTGGGGTGACCCTCCCCTTTGGCTCTTGGTACCACCTTCCCATCACATTCAACCACATACAACTCACTGCTCCCTCCTCAGAGAGGTCCTCCCTGACACCCCTAGCTGGAGGGACCCCTCTCTGAGTCACCCTCAAACACGCAGCCCTGTTCCCCAAGCCCCCCAGCAATCAACAACACCGTAACGGTCACAGTGGGCTTCCTGTCTGTCCCCTTTGAGAAGCAGAAACTTGGTCTGTCTGGTCACGGCTGTAGCCACGGTTCCTAGAAGGGAAGCTGGCGCATCAGAGGAGCCCAGAAGCACGCTCGCCGACAGCACTTTTCAGCCGAGTGGAGCGAGGCCCTGGCTGCGGATGCACAGGGGGAAGCAGGGGATGAGCTGGCCCTGAATCCCGTCCACCCCCCAGCTGCCCTGGTGCCTAGCAGTCAGCCTCTGCCCAGGCCCCACCCACTCTCTGACCCGCTCACTGCCCAGGCTCTGCATCTGACTCTCCCCATTTCAAAGTGCTTGGCTGGGCAAAAAGAACCATCCAATTGTCCACATGGAGAAACTGAGGCCCTCCATGTGGACAAAGAGAGGGATGCAGATGGCTTGAAGCCTCCAAATGTTGGCAGCAGCGCTACGGGGAACTCTTCGTGACTCTGGAACCCAGATGCCCGGCCCACGAAAAACATGCTGGAAACCTAGGCACACCTGGGCCTGGGCTGCTCTTGGCTAGGGTGCATGCTTCAATCCCCAGCACCTGCGCGCGTGTGTACGCGGGCGCACACATGTGCAGAGGCTGGGAACAGCTGCCTTCAGGCACTTCCATCTGCACTCTAGGCTCTGGGCTCAGGGACAATGGTGCTGGCCTGGGATGAGCACGGGGCTGGCTCCTCACCCACAGTGAGCACCCTGAAGCAGCCCTGGCCTCCCTCCAGGAAGGGGCACTCTCAGCCCTGGGCCCGGGGCTCCCATTCGCAGCAGTCAGGGACGGCCAGGCCAGGCACCCTCTGCCCTCGGTCAGCGCCGAGCAGCGCTCACACCCCCTACCCCACCTAGACAAGTAGGATCCCCCCTGGGCACCAGCTCCTCCAGCGGGCTAGCCTTGGTCCAGTCCCATCAACTCTCACACAGAGTACAGCACCAGTCTCCTAACCGGCTTCCTTGCTTCTGCCCTCACTCCCTGCGGTCAGCACCCCCAGAAAGACCCTGTTAAAACAGAAGTTGAGTAATAATGCCTGTGTTCAGGAAGGGCAGGCTGGAGGCTGGCTGGACAGTGGGTCTGACCTCCACCTTCATGAACTGAGGCAACCTGAAGAACTCACCCGATTCACAGACCACAGAGCCTGGCCGAAGCTCCAGCATCATGGTGAGCAGGGCAATGTCGGTGGAGTAGAGGATCTGGGTGCGGTGTGGCAGGTTCAGTGTCCAGAGCTCAGGTGTGGGGTGCAGCACGTACACCCAGCCACCTCGGCCGCAGGTCACCTTGGAGCCGAAGGGGCGGCCAATGAGGTCTACTGAATGCCGAAGGACGCCGTGCCGGGTCTGGGTCTGGGCCCCACGCTGCACACGCACTGCCACCATCGCACCATGGCCCAGTGACAGGATGGCTGTGTCACCCTCTTTGATCAGCTCCTCATACGCCACGAAGCTCATGGTGTTGCTGTCTGGCAGGTGCCAGGGACCTGGGAGGTGTGTCGGCATGAACATGTAAGGGGGCCAGGAGGCAGGATATGCACCTGGGGTCCAGAGAGAAGGCTGTGAGGCCCAGATCCTGAGCAATGGGGGTGGAGTAGCTGGCTCAGTCCCTGGCACTGTCCATTAGGACAGCCCAATAGGGCTGCACCCTGGCCTGACATTTGAAGCCCTTCTTGGTGTGGTCTTAAGAAAAAAGCCATCAGCCCAAATCACCGATGGAGAAACTGAGGCCCTACACTGACAGAGGAGGGGCCCAAGGATTCCCACAAAGTAAGGGCCTGACCCTCTCTCTTATCACCCTTCTCCAGGAGCTTGGTTCCTATTCTCCAGCTGTAGGATGAGAGAGCGACTACCTAGGGAAGAGCTGCAAATGGCCCGTGAGGTCACCTCCACGCCAGGCAGAACGCCCCCTCTCCCCAGTTTCCCCTATGGCGGGCTCCTGGGCAGACAAGTGGCAGGGGGATGCAGATGTAAGGGCTCGCAAGCAGAGGTTGGGGACGTGCAGGGGGCAGTAAACAGAAACACTGGCCTGGCCTGTGTAGAGGCAGGGGGCGGCTCAGGCCAGGCTGGCACAGGGCTGGGGGCGGCCATGAGAGGCTGCAGGGAAGTGCAGGGCGACCCCCACCCGCGCACTGCCACCCTGGCCCTGCGGAGTCTCACCGGCGACGCTCGTCGGGCTCCGACTCCCGGAGGGTCTGCACGTGGCCCCGCGCCACTGCCACAGCACTTCCGGCTCCGGCCTGGTGCGCGGCGCCCGCCGATGACGTCATGGAGTACCGCCCCTCGCGCGCGGGCTCCCGGGAACCACGGGCCGTCCCTCTCGGCCACCGGAGCGCGCCTCGTGCTCGGACTCTCTGCTTTATATCTACTTGTGCAAAAAACAAACTGAAAGCCCCACTGTCCCGCCGCCGAGCTGCTGCAGTCCTTCCAGACTCTTCCTACGGGCGCTGTTGATAAAGGCTGGGAACAGGGCAGGGCCCCGTTCCGCAGGCTTTTGACAGCCCCGGAGTCCCCGGAAGGGCCGCCCAGGCGAGCTGCGCAGTCCCCTACGAGGACACTTTGCCATGGACATTTTGTCACTGCAAACCGCTCTGGGAACACCTGTGACGGGCCCCAGGATAAATTCCAGAAAATGGAATCGCCGATGAGAGGGTCGACCCAGAAGGCTTTGGCTAGGGTCAACCAGAGGAGCAGGAGATGGTGGCCTGGAAGGGTCTGCAGAAGTGGCCTTAGCCCAGGCCTTGCCTCTTCTTGGCCTGCCTCCTCTTCAGGGGCACAGTCTCCGGAGTGCAGGAGCTGCTTCAAGGAGGGAGGGGGTCCTGTGTCCCCTCCTGGAACCCAAGGTGCAATGAGCACTGGGTGAACTGTGCTCCCTTTGGGGTCGGTCAGTGAGGACAGGGCCAGTGGCCTGAGCAGGGGACAGGGGGAGGGGCAGCTGGAGGACGGGGGCAGAAAAGGGAAGCAGCAGCTCTGCTCTGTCTCAGCAGAGCTGATTCAGAACCGGTTCCTCTGGAGAGTGTGTGCGGGGGAGGGGGACAGGGGACATGGACTATTTTCCTCCAGCACACAGGTCCCTGTGGGCCAGGGCTTATCCTGTTAGCCTGGGGGACTGGAGAGGGATAGAGACCCCAGCCCACCCAGCCACCCTGAGGCCTGAGCCCTAACCCAGGGTCAGCTAGCAATGACTCTAGGCCACACTTACCAGGCCCAGGCTGCTCCATCCTGGGCAAATGGGAGTAGCCAGGCCCTTCAGAGCCAGTCCCTTCCCAGAGCCCTGCCAACCTGTGAGGCACTCTGAACTCTCCCTCCTCTGGGGCCAGGACTGGCGAGGGTGTCTGTGGACCACAGTGCCCATGATGGAGACCCAGGTGCCTAGCTTCAGCCCCTCCATGCCCCTGCCCTGACTGGGCCTGGGTCTTGGAGCCCCAGAGGATGAAGGTGAGGGGCCTTTGGTGGCCTCCCATTCTCTGTGGGTTCTTGTCCCTGTGGGGCCAGTGCTCTGGCCACCAGCTGCCTGTGTGGCTGTATCACTGTCCCCTTGCCTCTTGCTCTGGACACCGAGACAACCCAGCTCCATCCACGGCTCACCAACCTTTGTTCCAGGTGACTTTGCACCAGCCTGAATCACCCCCTAATTGCTCTCCTGGGAGATCTCAACTTTCCACTTCTCATGGGGGTTCCTTTTCCCCAGGCTTGCAGCTGCTCAGCGGCTGAGTGCCTACTAAGAGCCTAAATTAGGACTCCCAACTTCCCACTCGCCTCTCTGTGACTGGCTGGCCAGCTCCTCCATTGCCCCCTCCTCCAAGCAGCCTTCCCAGGGCTGTCCATCTGAGCCTGCCCCACCAGCCTAAGTCCTCAAGCACCAACTGATTAGCCAGGTCAGGTGGGTACTTTGCCCAGGGCAGAGTTTATATATTATATATTGGGCCCCCCCCTAAAAAGAACTGATACTGTATGAGCCCAGCTAAGTGTCATCACATTGAGTCTTCCCCACAATCCTGTGAGAGAGGGACCACCACCTTACAGATGGGGAAACTGAGCCTCAGGGAGGTCAAGTAACTTGCGTAAGATCACACAGCCAACGTGGCCAAAGTGGGATTGGGATTTAAAGCCAGTAAACTTGGCTTCAGAGAACTAGTGGCAGATTTGAAGAAAGCTGGAAACTGGCAGGAAGTAGGCCCTGGAGGAAAGGGAGACCCTGAGGATGCCCACAGGGGGAGGCTGCTCTGCTCTCATCTCAGGCAGGGATCAGGTGACCCAAGGTCTCCTCTTCCCTGACCAGCTCAGTCTCCTGCGCCAGCATGCTCTGTGACCACAAGGCAGCCTCCGCTCCTTTTCTGATCCTAACTAACTTCCCCTTTGGGTTTTGCGGAGCTCAGGGACAGGGCACCAGGAGGAAGCAATGCCCACCCTGGCTGCACCCTGAGCACAGACTCTGAGGATGGCCTCGCATCCCCTGCTTGGATCCTGGCCCTGCCCTCCTACCTGGCTCACCTCCACCTGCCCAGCTCTGTGCCTGCCCTGCTGAGCAAGGTCATGTTCTGGGGATGAAAGGCCAGGGACTCCTTTGAGGCTCCCCACCCCCTCCAGGGCCAGGTGGTTAATGTATAACCAGGTGCGATTTCCAAGAAACCTGGACCATAAATGGGTCTGGTGATGTCACCCAGCTTCTTGCCCGGACGCGGCCAGACCGGCTCCTGTGGGCCCTAAGGAGAGTGGAGGGTCCACAGACGAGGCCAAGTGTAGCTGGGGGCAGTGTTCTTCCTGCTGAGGTGGAGGCCCCCTTCCTGCTCCCCTGCTTGAGACCACCCAGGCTCCCAAGCGGCTCCTGCCTGGTGGGGGGCCTCACCCTGACTTTTGGGTCTAAAGGCCTCAAAGGCCTCTCCCCACTTCCCCCATCACAGCTGCTGACCATGTGCACCATCAGACTGAGTCCAGCCCAGGTTTGGCCAGCCGGGGGTCCTCAGGGTGGGCCCCAGTTCAGGTTAGCACAGGGCCCATCACTCCAGGACTGCTGAGGGACTGCCAGACCTCCAACCCGGTCCCCCATCACGCACCTTCTGATCTTCCCTTTGCTCATCTGCAAAGATGAGGACAAAACACTCATCTCCAAAGGCTGAGGATTGCTGGAGCCCCAGGCAGGAGCATCCCTAGGGCCTGACCCTGAGCAAGACCCCAAGCCTCTGGACTTCACCTCTCCAGTGTGGACCTTGCTTGTGGAGAGAAAGGGGAGCAGGGGTCCTTTCCTGCCCCCATTCTCCCAAGTTGGTCAGGCCCTTGGTGGCCTGAGGGTAGGGTAGGGGGGCCTTCTGGGAAGCTGCAGAGGCTACAAAGAGGAAGCCCTGAGTACCACCCCTCCACCCGCTGGGGTCTGAAAGCCAAATAGGCCTCCAGGAGCAGCAGCTCTGTTTCTAGAAACAGAAACGTGAGCCCATCAGGCCTTTGGGGTGGAGACTTGGGAAAGGCAGCTGCAGATATTTCTAAAATTAGGGGAAGGGGCTGCAGGGGGCACAGAACGCAGGAATTTCAGGCTTAAGGGACACCTGCTGTCTGGCCAGTCCAGACCCATTTGCCTTTTTGCCTTGGCTTGTTTCATGGGTCTAAAAAATGCTGACTGCGAGCAGGTCAAAACACGCCAAGGTGAGCAAGAGAAGAGGCAGGAGTCTCTCTGCAGTAACGTCGGGGGACAGAGCACAGAGGCAGAGGCAAAGGGACCTGCTCGCCCTTTGCTCCAGTGCCCATTCCTCAGAGGCACCAGATATGCTGGAATGCCCGCTCTGCCCCAGCCTCTGCAGGACCCATCTCCTCCCATCTCTGGATGATATTTTGTTCACTTAGCTGCTTGCTCACAGCCAGTCTTCCCGCAGCAGCAGCAGTGTTCACCTTGCTGCCCACAGAGCACACTGTGCAGTCCTGGAGGGATTTTGTTAAATATACACATAGATAAGGCTCTTCCCCCTTCCTTGCTTCATTCACAAAGCAAAGTATGATGGACATCAACCACACAAGCTCCAATTCACGCTTTTTAATAGCTGTATAATATTCCACACTAGGGAGATGCCTTCCCTACCCCCGGCCAGTCCCCAGTGATGGGCATCGAGTTATATCCGGGTTTGTTTGTGTTTGTTTCTCCTACTACACATCTCTTGGTCTATCTGCAAAGAGAAATGAGACTGGACTCCTAGAAGAGAGTCCATTCTCTCTTATAGAGAGAATGAGGCTCTATAGGCTTGACTCCTAGAAGTGTGATTGCTGGGTCATGGAGGATGAACATTTTAAATTTTAATAGATACTGCCAAATTACTTTCCTAAAAAGATGTAGCAATTCACAGTTGCAGGCAGCGTGTGCATGCCTGTCTCCCCACATTCCAACCCACAGCCAACACTGGCTGGTATCAATCTTCTTTTTTTGCCAGTCTGGTTGTGCTGGGGCTAGTGGAAGGCATAGTCGTTATTTTAACTTACGTGATTCTGATTTTTAGTCTTTTTTTTTCTTTTTTTTTAAATCTCACATGTGCTTATTGTTTGTTAGCATTTCCTCCAGTCTTTGCCAAAAGTCTCTGAGGACTGCCTTTGGGGGTGGGGTGGGGAGGTGAACCTGTCCCCTGCAGAGAGGGCACAGGCCTGGGGTCTGGGGACTCTGAGACTGTGCACTCCCCAGCAGAGCCAGAGTATTTCCGCATCAACCAGGAGGGGCTGGGCCCGGGGGTCTCTGGCTCAGACGCCCAAAAGCCCGGAGACTTGCCCAAGGTCAAGGCACCAAGGGTGCCGCCGGGCTGGGCCGCAGCCAGGCTGCGCCTCCGGAGCGCCTTCGCTCTGCACCAAGACCGCCCGGGAGATGCCTGCGGGCACCTTGGAGAAGGTCGGCGGCTCGGGGCCAGCTCGGACGGGGCAGGAGAAGGAGGGGCGGCGGGGGTTTGGCAGTACCTGCTGTGGAAGCCCTGGACGCCCTCGCCTGGCCCCTCGCCGCGACCACCGCGGGGACTGGCAAGACGAGGGAGGGCAGGAGCCATGGTGCAGACAAGCCCGAGCGTCCTCAAGTGCCTGGTGGCCCTCCTGCCTCGGTTTCCCGCTAGGAGGCAGGCGGGGGGGGGGGGTGGGGATCCAGAATGTCCAAGGGCCTGAGGTTCCGGCTTCGGGATCCTGGGCGGGCGTGGGGTAGGGTAGGCGGGCTGCGCGGGGTTCCGGCGAGGGGATAGTCGGGGTGGGCTGCCTGGGGCGGGGGGCTCTGGGGGGCTGCGGGCGGCGGACAAAGCGACGTCACAATCCCGTAGCGCGGCCCAATGGAATGAATGGGCTATAAATAGCGGCCAATGGGAGGCCCGCGTCGCGCCCCTTAAGAGCCGCGGGAGCGCGGAGCGGCCGCTGTTCGCCTGCGCCGCGCCCTGAGCTGCCGACCGACCGAGAACCCCCGCCCCCGCCCGGCTGCTCAGTGAGTGGGCCCGAGGGCGGGGGTGTGGGGGTGGGTCGTGGGGCACCGGGGCAGGGGCGCTGCGCATGGAGGGGGCTCGGGGGCCGCGGCGTCGCGCGCTCCCGGCACGCAGGGGCCCGCCGCCTGGAGCGGGCGCCAGGCCGGGGGTCCTGGGCGATGTGGTAGCCCCCTGCGCGCAGTGCCGACCCCGCTGACCTTGGCCGCGCCCCGGGCGACCGGTGCCCGGGTCCCTGGGTGGTTAGCAGGTCCCCAGGAGGCCCGGAGCCTCGGGTGCCCGCTGACCCCCGCGTCTCCCCGCAGCCCGCCGCCGCCATGCCCTTCTCCAACAGCCACAACACGCTGAAGCTGCGCTTCCCGGCCGAGGACGAGTACCCCGACCTCAGTGGCCACAACAATCACATGGCCAAGGTACTGACCCCCGAGCTGTACGCCGAGCTGCGCGCTAAGAGCACGCCGAGCGGCTTCACGCTGGACGACGTCATCCAGACTGGCGTGGACAACCCAGGTACGCGCACACCAGTCCCGGGGTCAGGGTGCCAGCGCCGTATCCGCGGGACAACCCGCGGCTAGGGCCCAGAGCCCCCCCCCCATGCCAGTCCCCCTCGGGCCAAAGTCCGGGCGCCCTCTTCCCGCGCACAGCCGCGGGGTCCTCGGCGGCTCGCTGAGGCCTGGCAGTGACGTCACTGTCCCCACTCCGCGGCCCCCCCACAGGCCACCCCTATATTATGACCGTGGGCTGCGTGGCTGGCGACGAGGAGTCGTACGACGTGTTCAAGGAGCTCTTTGACCCCATCATTGAGGATCGGCACGGCGGCTATAAGCCCACAGACGAGCACAAGACCGACCTCAACCCCGACAACCTGCAGGTGCCCGGCGGCCCGGGGCGGCGGGTCGGCCTGGGGAGGGGTCTCCCGGAGCTCACCTCTGCTTGGCCCCCAGGGCGGCGACGACCTGGACCCCAACTACGTGCTGAGCTCGCGGGTGCGCACGGGCCGCAGCATCCGCGGCTTCTGCCTCCCCCCGCACTGCAGCCGCGGGGAGCGCCGCGCCATCGAGAAGCTTGCCATCGAAGGTAAGGGTCGGGCCGGCCGGGCCACGGTCCCGGTCCCGGTCCCGGCCCCTGCCGGCTTGTTTACTAGTCACCCGAGCCGCTGCCGACGCCGCGCTCTTATCTGCGCTCTGGCTCCGGTTTCCCGGAGGGACCGAGGCCCAGCCCCGCGCTTACAGCGTCCTGGGGCCCGGCGAGGGTCGGCTTGGGCCGGGTCACCGGCTCGGCCCGCCGCCCAGACCGGGAGGACTGGACTCCAGCCAAGCCGAGCGGGCATGGGGAGGTGGGGCGGATCCGTGTCGCTAGGGGTGGTGGCGGTGTGGGACAGGAGCCCACCCGTTCGTCCTCCTGAGCGCGCCCCTCCGCAGCCCTGTCGAGCCTGGACGGTGACCTGGCGGGGAGGTACTATGCGCTCAAAAGCATGACCGAAGCGGAACAGCAGCAGCTCATCGACGACCACTTCCTTTTCGATAAGCCTGTGTCGCCCCTGCTGCTGGCCTCAGGCATGGCCCGCGACTGGCCGGATGCCCGCGGCATCTGGTGCGTACTCCCCAACCCCCCTCCCGCGGGTCCCCACTCCCCCACTTCGTCCTCTCCCTGGCGAGGCCGAGGAGGAAGAGGGAGGGGCCGCGCTCCTGGGATGGGTTTGGTGCCACCCAGGCCTCCTTGCAGGTGACCTCACCTCGAAGGTAAGTGAAGAACCCCGGCTAGTAGAGGCCTCAGCCTCTCAGGATCTTAGAGGTGGGGGGAGCAGGCGTGTTGGCTTTCCTCCTCCACCCCCCTCTGGGGAGCTGGAGCTTCTTGTTTTCTCTCCTTTCCCACCCGCTTCCCCGCGGGGAGTCAGTCAGGTGCTGGGTGACGCAGACGCTTCCTCGAGTGGGCGGTGGGGGAGGAGGGCTTACAAGCTCCTGTTCACACTGTGCGTGTATCCTGGGGCTTCCGCGCCCAGCTACAGCGCATCCCCCTGTAGGGGGGCTGTGCTGGCTGCCTCTGCCCCTTATCCCCTTGGTGGGGACCACACAGTACCTGATGGGCAAGCTGGGGAAGCAGCTCAGGCCTCTCTTTCTGTCCCCTCTCTGAGCTGTCCTGGCCTCCATCCGTGCCCCCAGGCTGTTGACGGGGCTGGAGTCCGGGCAGCGGCCCCCACTCCTGGGTACAGCTGGGATGAGCACCCCAGGGACCTGGGAAGTGCCTCTGCTCTGGGGACCCCCTAGAGTTTTTTTTCTGGATGTGCCCTGAGACCACAGTCCAGGGAGGAGGCTTGACTGTGCCCCTCCCCCAGGCACAATGACAATAAGACCTTCCTGGTGTGGATCAATGAGGAGGACCACCTGCGGGTCATCTCCATGCAGAAGGGAGGCAAGATGAAGGAGGTGTTCACCCGCTTCTGCAATGGCCTCACCCAGGTCAGGCCTGGCCCCCGCCACCTGGGCTGGCACAGTGGGGGCTGGGTGCCAGGGAGGGGGCAGGGCCAGGCCCCCCCGGTTCAGGCAGAGATGTAGGTGCCCCATTAACCTCCTGGGGAGTCCAGGTCTCAGTTGCCTCAGGGTCCTGCCGGGGGGCTCCCGGGTCTCAGCTGGTCCCCTGGGGCATGTCTCAGCCAGGCCTCCGCTCTCACACCTCCACCTCCAGATTGAAACGCTCTTCAAGTCTAAGAACTACGAATTCATGTGGAACCCTCACCTGGGCTACATCCTCACCTGCCCGTCTAACCTGGGCACAGGGCTGCGGGCAGGGGTGCACATCAAGTTGCCCCACCTGGGCAAGCACGAGAAGTTCCCGGAGGTGCTCAAGCGGCTGCGGCTTCAGAAGCGAGGCACAGGTGAGTGGGGTGGGGCGCCTGCAGGCACCCCTCTCTGCCGGAGCAGCCCACCCTCCCCCACCCAGGCCTGCTGACCTGGCTGTCTCCCCAGGCGGTGTGGACACGGCTGCCGTGGGCGGGATCTTTGACGTCTCCAACGCAGACCGCTTGGGCTTCTCGGAGGTGGAGCTGGTGCAGATGGTGGTGGACGGCGTGAAGCTGCTCATTGAGATGGAGCAGCGGCTGGAGCAGGGCAAGGCCATCGATGACCTTGTGCCTGCCCAGAAGTGAAGCCCTGGCCTGCATCTGCCGCCATCTCCAGCCCTGCTGCTTCCTAACTTATTGTCCGGGCAGTGCCCACCATGCACCCCTGAGGCTCGCCGTTTGGCGGCTGAGCCCTTAGCCTTGCTGTAGAGACTTCCGTCGCCCTTGGTAGAGTTAACTTCTGTGATGGCTGATGCTGAAATAAACTAGGGTTTTGGCCTGCCCCAAGTCTGAGTGGTGCCTCCCCTTTCCAGGGGCAGCCCAGGGCTCAGCAGCCAGGCTCTGAGGCCTGAGTCTTGGGTCTGCCCTTTGTGCTTCACTGTAAGCTGGGACAGTAAGTAATCAGGAGGCAGGCACCCTGCTGTACCCACCTAGTCCTGTTCCCTGAGCCCCTCCGCCATCCTGTCTACTTGGCTTCCCTGCAGGCCTGGGGTGGGCTGGTGGGGGAGGGACAAGAAGGGGGAGGAGCTCCAGGGCGGCAGAGCCCCAGCCTGAGCATCCAAAGGATTTTGGGCCCTGGGGCGTGGAGTCTGGCACTTTGCTGAGCCCCATCCTGTAGCCTGGGGGAGCTGTGGACGCTGGGGGGAGGGCAGGAGCCCAGAAACTTGATACCTTTTCCCCCCAAACCCTCTTCCTCTTCTTCTTGCAGGCAGCTGCTCCCTCGCCCACCCCAACACCTACTCCAGCTCCTAAATAATGTCTCTCCTCCCCTTCCTTCCCTCCCAGCCTCCCATTAGGCTGGACTGTCCCCTCGCCTGCTCCTAGCCTAGCCCTCCAGCCCCTTCCAGGAAGCCCCAGGGCCCCGTCAGTCCCCCTCCTCCCTGCAGCCTCCTCTCCAGAACCCTCAGGTGCCCCAGTCCCTGGGCCCCCCATGGCAGGCCCCCACCAGAGGGTCCCCAAGCAGGAGGGAGGTTGGGGCTGTTTGGGACATGGCTTTCTGGTCTGTTTTCCAGCCACCTCCTGGCTGCTGCTGTCCCCATCTGGTCTCACTCGGGGGTCCCCACCATGGGTGGGCACCCTAGGTGGGACGGGTGAGCCAGCCGGGGTCCTGGGCCCGTCCTCCTTCGCCAGCTCCTCAGCTCTGCGGACAGTCTGTGCTGCCCCCTGCTGGCCAGGGCCGCCTCTGTCCTTCCTTTCCTCAACCCCATCGGGGTCTGCGATGCCCAGCTCCCCATGCATCAGCCACACAGTCCTCCTGAGGTTATCCTGCACCTGGGAGAAGCCAGGCATGGCCTCCACGCCCTGGACTGGGCAGTCTTGCCCACTAAGGATTGGGGGCGCTCACGTCCCAGGGGCAGCTTGTCAACCCGGACCCCGAGGCCCAGGACAAGCAGGTTGGTGGGGCGGCAGTGGAGGAGGAGGTGCGCCCTGGCATCTGCCTCGGTGGCCAGGCTTGGTCTGAGGGGCCCATCCAGGCAGTGTCCAGGCTGGGGAGGGCTCTCAGGAGCCTTTGCCAGGGAAGGGGGCATGGGCCCAGAGGTTGGGTGAGTGAACACCTGGATAGGCTGGGCATAAGAGGGGGCAGGCCCCCAGGTGCAGAAGACTGGCAGAGAAGGGGTCTCTGCACCCACTCTTGGGGCCCCTGACTGGCCTGGGGGCCAGAGGCCAGTTCTGGGCTGGCCCTGTTGCCATGAAGTTCCAGGTCAGGGGCACACACCAGGCAGGGGGCCCCTTTTCTCGGCTTCCTCCTCCAGCCACTGTCCCCCTCCCGCCAGTGTGGGCTGGGCCAGGCCATACAGTGCTTCGTAGAGTCTGGAGACGCAGGGTAAAAAGGGCTGTGACGGGCACAGGAGGTGTGCCCCTCCTGTGAAGGCGTCGCCCTGCAGAGAGGGGAGGCTGAGGGCAGCTCAGGAGAGAGCGGGAACAGTGGGAGGCCTCCCCCAGCTGGTCCAGGGGCTGCCCAGTCCGGCTGTGTCGCTACCATCCGAGGGGTCAGCAGGGTTCCTGGCCTGTCTGCCTGCGCCCACCCCGGGGCCCTTGCCCGTGCTCCCTCCAGCTGAAGGACCTCCTGCTTGCTCAGGCCCCCTCACCACCGCCTGGACTGAGCCCGGGGGCGCAGGCTCAGGAATGACTGTCCCGAAGCCACCCTCCCATGTGCACGGGTACCTGAGGTCCCTGGTCAGGCAGGCATGTCACTTCCTGATAAAGAGAACGTTCCAGCACTTCCCTTTCACCACCTGCGCAGGCCCCTCAGGGCTTGGCGCAGGGAAGCCAACTCCCTCTGAGAGGCCTAAGCCTCGCCCTCTTGCCCTCGCCTGCAGCTGGGGTGGGGCACACACAGCACCTGGGCTCTCGGAAACCTGGTCGATCGAGCAGGGCGGGCACAGCTCCCTGGGACCCTGGGGGGAAGCGTCTTCCACAGGCTCAGAGCTACGCCATCTCAAACCCACTGCTGCTTCCCTAGGCCGCTCGTTTTCCTCTCCACCGTTTTCCCTTTGCCTCACTTTTACTTCTCACTTTCTCATTTATTTTACCTGGCTGTCCTGAATGCACGCTTGTAAGCTGTAAGCTGCATTAATTCTTTTTTAGGACAAGACAGAGCTGACTATACACTCAGCAAGGGCACCTCTGCTCAGCAGTCCATGGACCCTTCAGCCACAATCCCTACAACCTCTCCCCCTTTCCTCTGGATTCAAGAGACCTCTAAACAGGGTGGTTTTAATTTTCCTGAAACCACGGTCAAACACGGAAGGTCTAAGAAATGCCCCACCACATGACGATACACACTATTTGCTCCGATCAGCACCAGTGAGAGCATCACACCTGTGTCGCAGCCAGGGCCCAGCCGGCTGGCGGGAGGATGGGGGGCGGTCCCTGGGTACTGCCGGGTGCTCAGCACTATCACCAGCCTCCAACCTCTAGATGACAGCAGTATCACCCACCCCGACTGCCACAATGGAAAGAAAATGTCTCTAGGCATTGCCAAATGTCCCCGGGAGGGGGGGGGGGGGCAAATTGGCCCTCAGCTGCTTCGAGAACCATTGCCCTACAGAGATAACGAAGAGATGCAGTCACTTAGAACAGGGAACAGCTGGTCAGGCCTCCAACAATAAAGGGTTGTTAAAAAACCAGGCCACCTCCCTCCCTCGACGTGGCGCCGCGCGGACCTCGACAGCAACGTGGAGAGCTCAGTGAGACGGTGACATGATTAGAAAAAGCAGAAGTGTAAAAGCAGGTTATAAAACAGCTTGTACTCTTGGGATCCCACACAGAACACGTATGGAAAAATCCTGAACAGCAGCAGTCAGCTGTGGGTGGTGGGGTAACAGGTGATTTCCTTCTTTATACTTTATTTTCCAAATTTCCTACAGCGAACACATATTACTTATATAAATAGCTGAAACAAATTCTTTTTTTGAGTGGTTTAAAAAAAAACACTCGAATGTGTCCCAGTTGGTGGGAGACCACTGAGGGCTGCAGGGCTTCACCGCCACCACCCCCATTTGCTCTGGGTGAGCCTCTCCCCACCCCTGGGGTGGAAACTGAACTGGCTCAGGCGTCAGCACCAGTGAGCCCACCCAGTTCCAAGTCCTGGGCTCTTTTCACTGCTCTGACTTTTCAGAACATCTTAGACCTCCAGTGTGCAGGACCTGCTGCTCTTATCGGTAGCTGAACTGGTGGCAGTTGCCTGGAAGGTCCTTCATCCCGCATTTCTACTTGGAGCTGCGTGGTGCCTCTACACCAAAGCCCCATAAAGCACCCTTGGGGGCACGCATGTACTCACTTCACAGGTAACAAAGAAAACGATCTTTTCATTGGCAAGAAGTCATCTTGCTGCCTGTGAGGTTTCCAATGAACAGGGGACAGAATTTCAGCTTGGAGAAGCAAGGCTTTTTGACCCTGCTGAGGGTTGAGGCTTTTCACGTGTTAACTGGATGACAAAAATCCCAGTTCCCAAGTCTGGCTAGAGGCTTTCTGCAGGGATCCATTCCCAGCATCTGGACTCTCTCTACCTTTCTCCCCAAATCTGTGAAGATGTTCTGCTTGGTTTCAGAAGTTCTAACTTTCACACCTTTCCCAGAGTTGGGGTCTTGCCCAAATCTAAGGCTCAACCTAAATAATTAAGCTTAACACCCAGAAAAGTTAAGAGTACTCCTTCCATTCCCTCCTGCTGCCGATAAATCTCTGTGCACTCTCCCCTTCTGCCTTCGTAGCAAAACCCTGGCTTTGAGCCTGGCGTGCAACTGCCCAGCTAGAGGAGCACATTTCCAAGACGCTCTTGCAGCATCCGTGGCTGCAGGGAAAATGCTTCAGAGGCCCACCTCAGACAAGGGGCACCCAAGCCCGGAGGGTGGAACACCCTCGAGTGTTTAACCTGGTGCACACGTGTGACAGCCAGTATCACTCCTGACCTGGCAATGGGGACTGGGGCGGGGTCCTGCCTGGCTACACACTCATCCCACTGCAATGTCAGGCCTGGCTTGGTGCCTGCTGGTCCAGGAATTTAGTTGGAACTGAGACCAATGGCTCTAGAAACAGCCTGGCTTTGGGCCCCTCCCAGCCAGCATGCACTCAGTCAGGATGGGACACACGTGACCAGAGACTGACGGCAGTGGCACCAACACCCCCAGACTTGTTCCCATCTGCCATCTCGGTCCAACCCGGGGCTCCCTTCTGCACGTCTGCACTCTGCCTGCTATGCACCTTGCTAGTCCCACTCAGTATTCTCCTTATTTCAACCCCTTTGTCGACTGATACCAAGTTGGGCGTCATGCTCCCTCTTAAGGGTCACATCTCTTGGGGAGCCCAGACACCCCTGAGCGGAAGTGTGGGAGAGCACTTCTCTCGTGGGGTTCACAGGCGGACTTTGTCAATCCCTGAGCAGAGGTAGCGGGCGAGCACGTTTCTCAGCGGGCTTACGAATCTCTCTTAGGAAGTGTCGTGGCCGCACACCTTCCCTCCTATCCTGGATTCCTCTTATATCCTCCTCTCCTGACTTCTTGGACTGTCTATTGGTCCTTGAGCCTCCTTCGAGGCCCCTGGCTCTATTTGTTTCTCTTTCTTTTGTTTCAGTGATAAAGTTAATCTGTTTAGTTGGCTCAGGGCCTAGGTCTTCTCCCTCCATCTCTGAAGGATTGAGGCCCTGGGACTCTTGTTCCTTTCCTTGACTAATCCAAGGGGCATCCTCAGGCTAACCAACCTGGCAAATTTCAGGTTGGCTGGTGGCTCTCAGGGACCCCACTGTTGACACTGGGAGAATGCCAGGACAAATGACTACCATCTGGCCAGGATCAATCAGACCCCCGTCATGTCAAGACATCCCAATAAGAAATGGGGGCAACTACAAGCATCCCGAAGGACTCTCTGCTAGGATGCACATTAGCTAATTGGGGAAAACTTAGGATGGTTTAAGAAAAAAAGAAATTAATTTTCTTTTGCAATACTGCATGGCCCCAGTACGAACTAGGGGACCAAGAGATCTGGCAAAAAAATTGGGTCATTAAATTATAATCCATCTTGCAGCTGGACTTATTTTGCAAAAGGAAAGGGGCTTCCCTGGTGGCGCAGTGGTTAAGAATCTGCCTGCCAGTGCAGGGAACACAGGGAAGATTCCACATGCTGCGGAGCAACTAAGCCCGTGCGCCACAACTACTGAGCCTGCGCTCTAGAGCCTGCAAGCCGCAAGTACTGAAGCCCGTGCGCCTAGAGCCCAAGCTCCGCAACAAGACAAGCCACTGCAATGAGAAGCCCGCGCGCTGCAACGAAGAGTAGCCCCCGCTCACCACAACTAGAGAAAAGCCCGCACGCAGCAACGAAGACCCAACGCAGCCAAAAATAATAAATAAAATAAAAATTTATTAAAAAAAAAAAAAAGAAAAGGTAACTGGAGGGGAAGTCCCATCCATCCAAATGTTCATGACCCTATTCCATTATCCAGGTCTAAAGAACTGCCGGGTGTGCCTGGCTCACACCCCTTTCCAAGTGCCTTCTTCCCCCACAGGAGCCCGATGTTTTAGATGACCCCTTATGAGTCCATTTCCCTGGGGTCCACAACCAGGAGCTCCTACCTCCCCCAATTCCGAGGGGCCACAGTCCTCCAGACCACTTACCCCTATTGCCCCGTCTGGGGAGCTGGAGACCCCAGACCCCCATAAATCAGCTCATGGATTTGGCGTTTGGAATTTAACAATACAGATAGGGTTGAAGAGATAAAAAGGATTCAGGGATAACAGCAAAAAGCACAGTTACTGGCAGAGGCCCTAACCCCTGCACCATCTCAGGGTTTCCCACCCTTGCAAAGACCCATGGTGAGGACAGGATCCAGGAAGCCTAGATCAGAGCCACTGTCTCACTGAGAAAGGATCTGTTTTAAGTGTGGATAACAGGGCCACTGGAAGAACGAATGCTCCCTGTATGGGAAAAGTCCACCAGGACCCTGCACAATAGATCAAGAGGGCCACTGGAAGCGGACTGCCCCCAGTCCTGAAGGGGACTCGGGGCTCTCAAACCAATGATGGCTGAGAGGACCAAAGACTGACAGGGCTGGGGACCCAGGACCCTTCCCAACTCCCCAGTGACACATGGTCACTTCCCTGGAGGAGCTTTGGGTAACCCTTGACGTGGCAGGTAGGAAAGGTATTTTCTTATTAGATATGGAGACTGCCTACTCTGTGCTGATTTCCCTGGACCCCTGTCCTCCTAATCCTCTAAGGTAACGGGGATTGATGGAAAGCCCCAAACCAAGTGCTGCCCATGCCTGAGTGCCCCATTCCCTTGTTGGGAAATGGACTTGCTCACTAAATTCCAGGCATCCACCAAGAAAAACAATTACTCTTGGCCAGGGGAGCATGCTTCAGTCCCAAGTGAGAGGAGGTCTCCATTCCACCCCATCTAAGTTTTAAAACTATGGGCTGTTAAACTGGTTCACAGTGCTAGAACTAAAGGGTGCTTTCTTCTGCATTCCCCCGCTCCCAGTCTCCCAATATCACTTTTCCTTTGAGTGGGCAAATCCGGACACTGTAATGCCATGAATGCCTCCACTGTGTGTGCTTATAAAATTCAAGCCGAGGGTGCCTACAGAATAGGAATGGAATGAGTGAAAAAATTGGGCTAAAAATCGTCCAGCTATCTGTAACAATGGGATCACGTGAGGTTACAGGAAAGCCTCCTCAAAGGCCGGACTGAGGGCCATAATTTAAAAATTTCTTAAACCCAGGGAGGATCCCCCAAATTGTGTGTAAATAGATTACCAAAATGTGAGGCCACTGGTCTGACTAAACTAATCATACCTGATAGGAATTTGGGGGGAGGGCTTCTCCCCTAAGCTAAATAAGGAAAAGTAAAACATTCCAACATAGGTGAATGGGTATATCAGTCCTTCAGTATCACTGAGGTAGCCACCCAATTCTTTAAAAGAGCAAACAAAAAACTGTCCTTGTCTTACAAATCAAGTCTTTACAGGAACAGAGGTGTGGCTCCAAAAATAATCCAAAGCCCATCCATCCTTTTACCACTCCCCAAACCTTCCCTATTTATGTTAAGAGTTTTGTAAGTATTAAACAAAGGGGAAACCTAGGAGGAACTTGCCTATGCCTGTGAGATGCAAATGTCCTACCAGCAACTCTTGTCTCTGCCATCTTTTTTTTTAAGGAGTTTTTTTTTTTTTTTTGCGGTACGCGGGCCTCTCACTGTTGTGGCCTCTCCCGTTGCGGAGCACAGGCTCGGGACACGCAGGCTCGGCGGCCATGGCTCACGGGCCCAGCCGCTCCGCGGCATGTGGGATCTTCCCAGACAGGGGCACGAACCCGCGTCCCCTGCCTCGGCAGGCGGACTCTCAACCACTGCGCCACCAGGGAAACCCCAAGGAGTTTTTGATGTAGACCATTTTTAAAGTCTTTATTGAATTTGTTACAATATCGCTTCTGTTTCTTATGTTTTCATGTTTTGGCCGCAAGGCATATGGGATCCTAGCTCCCCGACCAGGGATCGAACCCACACCCCCTGCGTTGGAAGGCAAAGTCATAACCACTGGACCACCAGGGAAGTCCCTCTGCCATCTTTTTAAAATGCAAATTTTGAAAAGGGGCATAAATAATTTGGAACTTGCCAAGGACAAATAAAAATCTTAAACACCTTCCATAAATATTAGTAGAAAGGGTTTAGCCATCTAGATAAGTGAGCTTGATTTGTTCCATCTGCCAGAAACCCAATTTTAATCCAACCTCTTCTGTAGACTGATGGATTTTACATTGCTGTACCTGACTCATGGCTGAAATTTTGGAATGGGAACTACGAGTTTGTGTGTTCATTTGTATCTATATGTGTGTTGTAGATGTATGGTATTGCCAAAAATTAATTCATAAAAGAGCTCTATTGAATTGACTTAAAGGAAATTAAGCATATATATAAATGCTCAGAAATAGAAAATAATCTGGCCAGAATGAATTTCAGGTTCATGTCATCTGGAAAATATTTAGTACTAAACTGATATCTGGTATTGAAGGTGGCTTAAGCTTGTTGGTTTAATATAGACATGTCTTTGGTGTCATCAATGTTAAGTATAATACTTCTGTTGAACCTAGGTTTACTAGACCTTACATCTATTGCAAATTTGTCAGCAAGAAAAATAACTCAATGTGGAAAAAACAAAATTTAAGTTATGTGTTTTCAGTAAAAGGTGTGAGGAATGAAAAGAATACTGAAAAGTTATGCACGATCAGGGTTTTCTAAGATTGGATTGAATTTAGTTGGGTAAATGGATGTTGTTGGGAGCAAGCTAAGGTAAGACTTGGATTTGGTTTTTCTTTCTGTTAAGAGAACAAAGTTTTCTTGGAATGTTGTTTTTGGTAACAGATTGTCTTTAAGTGGTCTGTATTTGTTTTTGAGATCTCTTGTAACTTTGGTTAAGAAATTAGTATTGTCTCACAGAGACCGATGATCTTGCTTGATCAAGTGTTTTAATTAAAACTTTTTGACAAACTTCCCAAGTTCAAATTTTAGTCGAAGCTCTTCTGACCTTCAGCTAGCTTTGGGCGGCTTTAGAGGGCTCCTGAGGCATCGCGGAGAGAAATATTTAACTAGGATTAGTTATTTTATTTTCAAAAAAATATTGATTGATTTGGCTGCGTCGGGTCTTAGTTGAGGTACGTGGGATCTTTCGTTGTAGCGCAGGCTTCTTTCTAGTTGTGTTGGGTGGGTTCCAGGGTGCACAGGCTCAGTAGGTGCGATGCGCAGGCTTAGTTGCCCCGCGGCATGTGGGATCTTAGTTCCCGACCAGGGATCGAGCCCACGTCCCTTGCGTTGGAAGGCAGATTCTTAACCGCTGGATTACCAGGGAAGTCCCAAACTAGTATTATTTAGTATGCTAAATTACATAGAAAGCATTATCGCACGAGCCATAAAGCTACTTAAAAATATACTGTATGGATGAATGTTATTAATATAGACATTCTAAAAATTGTATAAAGTTTCTAAAATTTGGGTATGTCCTGGTATAAGGCTATGGAGTTCTAGTTGTTACCTTAAAATGTTATGTCACAACAATAACCAAGCTTCTTTATCAATTACACTGTAATCAGATGTTTAACTATGCCTTTTAAGTCTTTTGTTGTTGCTGTTGTTAATATTTATTTATTTATTTGGTTGAGCCGGGTCTTTGTTGTGTCAGGTGGGCTCCTTAGTTGCGGCATGTGTGTGGGATGTAGCTCCCTGACCAGGGATCGAACGTGGGCCCCCTGCACTGGGAGCACGGAGTCTTAACCACTGTGTCACCAGGGAAGTCCCTCCTTTCAAGTCTTTTGTCGTTTATAGACAGTTATTGTACTCTGATGCTGTTACAAAAGTGCTTCATCTTCAAAAAGATTCATAGAAAGGCTGGGGAAGCAGTTACAACAGTTCCACATCAAGATGATGGCTATGCGAGGATTCCAGCCCATACCAACTCAAAGCAAGAAGCTTCCCCCTGTCCCCCCACCCCTGGGACCCCCTAGATCAGGCATCTAGAGATTTTTACTCCCTGACAGGCAGGGTCAATGACCCTGCTCAGCCCTGAAGCAGCTACAGAAGGCAGACCATTGCCCCTCTGCTTCCCATAAGATTATGGGAGTAAAATCTCTGAGGGGGGAATGAGACAGGAAGGGGGCCAGACACAACCTTTAAAAGAATGACACAGCCCAAGGACACGACGTAAACCGATTAGAACCAAATTGCTCCAAGATGGCGGAAGAGTCAATTTCCACTAGACCCTGAGCTTCAGTATACACTCACTGAAACACATCAGGAAGGTAAATGACACACCTACAGGTGCCATGACAGTTCCATAGAGGTAAAAAAGTGGGCAGTGGCCCAATTCCTGGAAATCCCCATCCCCTCCTAAAATAGCTGGAATACTCCTCCCACTCGTTGACCTGTGAAATTACCCACCACTATAAAAACAGATGGCCCGGTACCCTGGTGCCTCTTTCACCTTTCGAGATGGCCCACACTCTATCTATGGAGTACTTATCTCCCTGAATAAACCTCTCCTCTCTTTTAAACAAACAAGCACAGCCAGGAAGGACCTCAGCCCTCACCCGTCCTTCTCCTTCTCCTTGTCCCCTTCGTGCAATGGTTTCACTGTGAATCTCCAGGGAACACTGGCTGTGGGGTCAGGCTTTGGGTTTTTCCCCATTCATCCCACCTCACCCAAACTGGGCTGCTCCTGTTTCTGGTACGTGTGGTCTGTGTTAATATCGATACATGCCCAGGTTACTACAGAAGTACACCATTTAGCAAATAAACAAAACTATCAAATTTTCACTGGAGTGAAAAGTCTAGTTTTGTCAATACTTTTGACCCACCAACTGCCCAACACATCAAGTAGCGTTACAATTTCAAAAAAAAATAAAGGTGCTCCGTATTCATGCATACTTGAAATCGTCGACTCTGCTTGACAGGGGCCACCTGGGCTGTGCACCAGCAGTCACGGTACCACTGCCTGTCTTGGAGAGGCGATGCTGTGAGCAGAGGTCGGGGCCAGAGGTCCCGCCTCCTCCTCCTTCCTCGAGACCAGAAAGGAGGATCCAGATGCTGATGGCTTTCTTCTATTCCCCAGCATCAAAGACATAGGATAACATGCCTTTGCTTTTCCAGCCCCGTTCCAGTGTTTTGGTTCAATTCATTAATGCTGTGATACTGGGAAACTCAACCCAGCAAAACGTGCCCTACACACCGAGCGAGGTCAAGACAAGAGGATGTCCTGCACAGCCTTTCAGGGTAACAGGAACTCCCACCCTCTACCCACAGGCTAAGTCGGTATGTGACAAGCCATGAGACAAGCCCATGCCAAGCCTCCAGAGCTCAAAGAAGGAGTGGAGAGGACCAGAGACACAAAGAGAAGACAGGTAGGCTGAGGGTGAGAACACTGAAGACTGGGGGCAGCAGGTGACAGCTGAGCTGGGTGCTGAAGGACAAGCAGAGACTGGCCTGGGGACCCGAGCCAAGAGGGGACCAGCAGAGCAGCCCCCAGGCTGCACAGTGCATTCAGGGAATGGGGTGCGTCTGGGGCTGGAGGAGCAGCCCACAGCTCTGGTGTTGGGACATGGCTCTCAGGGGCACCCTCTACCAAAGGACTCCTGCTGCCACGCTAAGGAACACGACCGCATATGCTCCTACCTCCCAGCTTATCTCCATGCAGAACACGCCCGCTTTGAGAAAGTATTCACACCTCCCCACGCCTGCTGGCAGCTCCCTCCTGAGAGAGGAAGGGCAAGTCAGTGCAGACCTCGCTCTGGAAAGAGCTGGTGAGCCAGGTGCCCCACACTAGGATGCTTCCTCTCTGGTCCCCGGGACCTGGCTTCCCAGGGCAGCAGGGTCTCATTTGGTCTGGCAGAACTCTCCCCTGAAGCCTGCCACGTCACTGCCTAAGGAAGTGTTGGCCCTAAGTCCCCTTAACAGAACAGAGGTGCATTGTCTGAGACGTGCTTTATTGGGATGGCGACAAGAAAGCCTGTCCAGGAGCACGCCAGGCCCACCGCTGCCCTTACACGTCCCGAGCTGGAGATGGGATGGGCCCTCCGTGCCTGCCTTTGTACACGCTACGCCCTCCTCTTCCACTGAGCAGACTTGGGGGGCTTCAGGCCATACCTGTCATCTCTACGTGCCTCCTCCACCCAGACTGGGCTTCCTGCTCGGCCCCGAGCCCTGGTGTTCCTTCATGCAGCGCTGGCCATACCAGGTTTCAAGGCTGTGTCTGTGTACCTCTTCCTGTGAGAACGTGCTTCTAGAGGACACAGGTTTTGCCTTATTTTTGGATCCCCAGAGCTCAGCACAGGGCCCTCCAGAGTAGCTGTCCCACCTTAAACCCCCCCAAGTATGAATGTCAATGAAGGAATATATGAACATAAAAACAATGATAGAAAGTCTTCACATCTTGTCCTGAAACATCTGAAAAGAACTGGGGCAGTTTAACTTAGAGAAGCAAAATTCAGGGAGGGAATACAATTTTTATCTTCAAATACTTGAGCCTTGACTAGTTAAAGGCTAGTCAAGGAGAGTAGGAGAGACTCCCAGAGTGGTGCAGGAAGCTGCTGTGCATCCGGAAAATGCAGAACCAGCCCGAACTCCTCGCAGCCCTCTGGCACTGGAGGCGCCCAGCAGAAACCAGAGAAGTTCCTGATGAGCAACTGCAGACTTCCCTTCTGTGTGAGGGACGATTCTGGCTTAAAATAACACTCAGAGATGGCTTAAGTGGGTGGGATGTAGAGGGAGCAGGAACGTACAAATGGCACAGGGGAAGAGACGCGGTATGATCGGTCGTCTCTTTTCTTGGTGACACCCCCAGGAAGGCCTCTACTTATCACCATAACTAGAAACCACAAGAATGAATATCCAGGGAGCTGGGAGAGGATGTGAGAACCTCAGAATGTGCAACCACTCAGTCCCATCACACAAACCACCACAAAAAAACAAATCAGCAAGGCGACCAAACCAACGCCGATGGCATCAGAAGTGCCCAACACAGCCCCCAGTCTCCCCTGCCCCCACCCCGAGAGATCCAGGTCGTCTTGGCAAGCGTGGTCTGGCCTCCACCCCAAGGTGACCCTGCTCTGTGGGAGGCTCCTGCTCATGACAAAGCAGTCAGAGCGGGGGCCACTGTTAACACACAAGCGAATCTGACGGACCACCTGACTGAACACAGCTCACATGCACTGCCGACCCTCAGGTCACTACTCTTTCAGCAGTCTGAAATCCAAACGCTACACTGACCGAGCGATTCTCTGTCGCGTGGGACAGAGTACGGCGCTAAGCCAAGCACTTCAACTTGCAGTTTCACATCTGATGGCAAATGTCAGGCGATGCGGGGCCTCCTCCTCTACGTCCCCAGGAACTTGCACGGTCTGAGCCCCACTTGAGCTGAATGACACCATGTGGGCATCTGTTATCCAGGCAGCTGGGTGAAGAGAATATTGCACCAGTCACCTGGACTGTGGGCTCCATTCTCATCCCACCTCTGGGTCTCGTCTGTAAAACAGGAGAGGCTCGGAGAGCTGCTGGACACCAAGTAGGATGGGCCTTGTACAGACCAAACATGGCTTCCCACAGCTGCTGCCCGTTTCAGCCTGGGCCGTGGGGGAGAGGCAGCTACAGGGGAGACTCACGAACAGCCCTCTCGCGCTTTCCAGATCTCTCCTGCGTGCGCTCCATCATCACCCTGATCGTCATGGCTCAATGAATACTTATTTTGTGCTGTGTACCAGGCACTCCTCTAGGTACTTGGGTTACATGAAAAAAAAAGGGCTTACATTCTAATAAGGGCAGGAGATGAGAGACAGAATAAATCTGTAAATGACGCTGAGGGTCAGGGCGGCCGGAGCAGCAGGCCTGGAGAGGCCAGGGCAGGCCTCGGTGGAGGCGGCGCCATCGGCTTCCTGTCTGCACGCTCACACCAGGCCTGCTGCTTCTCCCTGTCCTCTGGGGACACTGGCAAAGGCTTGGGGCCAGGAAGGTGGTGGCACAGGCCTGTCAACTTTCCTAACAGCGGGTTCTGAGCCCAGAACTCTACGCTTTAGACACGGGGGGAATGTCCTTATGAAGTCTATGCTGGCAGGGCAGTGTCCCCTCCTGAGAGCCAGAGTGTGCTGTTCAAGGACTTCTGTGCCTTGGGCAAGCCGGGAAGAAAGAGAAGAGGACTGGCTGGTGTTCTTCTTTAAAAAGACCTGTGCCTGTGTGCGCTGCTGTCTTCCAGACACCTGCCAGGCGCCCTGCTCTGTACTGGCCGTCTGGTGGACCCTGCCAACAACCCAGAGTGAGATACTCTTACGACATGCTGACTTTCTGAGGAGGAAACCTGAGGTTCAGAAGCTGGAATCTGGACACCAGGCTGCCCAGGTCAAGGGCGTACATCTCTAGGCCACGCTGCCCAGTTCACTTTTAAACAGGGCTCTGAGTCTGTCTGGAGGGAATCCCGAGGTCCTGCTTCGGAATCCGCCCTGCCCCGGCCTTCCTGGCCGCGCAGACCCTGCTGCAGCAATTAGCTGGGACAGGCTCAGCGCCCCCGCTGTGGCCAGGGGCTCCCCTACTGGCAGAGGACTTTCTTATTTTGAGTTCACAAAGGCCTCCTCGCAATGCCCACCCTGCTATCTGTTCTGGGCCCCAAAGCCACCCGAGAGTCTGGCCCAAACACAAAGAAAGGTCTCAGACTCTCCCACCACAACCCATTTTCCACACACATCACAACTCCTCCTCACCAGGTGAGCTCCCTTCCCTGGGGACATAAGTCTGGCCCAGATGTCCTGCTTGTGTTTTTTTTTTTTTCCTGCCATTGCCACACAGCTTGTGAGATCTTGATTCCCCAACCAGGGATTGAACCCGGGTCCTCGGCAGTGAGAGTGTGGAGTCCTAACCACTGGACCGCCAGGGAAGTCCCACTTTCTGACTTCTGAGGGTTGTGATGCTGCTCTGTCACATATCCCCCAATCTCACCAGTGGCTGGGCAGCCACACTGGGATGCCACCGCACCACGCAGCGAGCACTGCTTGTGAGGAAGCGTCACCTCTGGCTGGGTTCTGGTCTCTCCACGTGGCAAACCAAGACCAACTCACGAAGCTGCTGGATTCTGGCCTCCTCGATGACTGGCAAGGACACCCGGGGTCTGCGCTCGGGAACAGTCACACCTGGACTCACCTGTGCACTGTCAGGACACCTGCAAGGCATGTCACCCTCTTTACATCGCTCCCTTCAAAAGCAACCATTTCCCTCCCCATTCAAAAGTGGCTGCTGAGCTGTCTAAAGGATCCCACGGCAAATTAGTAATAAAAAACAAAAAACAGCCCCAACAACAAAAACCAAAAAAAGCGAAGTTTGGACCCTCTGATCCAAGCCCTCCCTCATTTCTGCTGCCGCTCTTGCCTGGGCCAGACCAGAAGACACAGCACTTCACAGACACGCCTCCCACGTCCCTGTGACTCCCTGGTGCTGCTCACGGAAGCCGCAATTGCTCCATGGATCCCACGGTCACCAAGCATCACTCACTGAGCAAGAACTGCTGGGAGAGGGTATTCTAGGGACAGTTTCCATGGCAACGGTAACTCGTTCATACCGCACACGGAGGGAGATTTTTCTTTTAAACATCATCGTTCTCTAGACTTTTGGAGAAACATATGCTGTGGAAGTGATCACAGTTGTGCTTCTGAAAGCTAGTCATGTTTCTTAACAGTTTTCTGCACGGGTCTTCACTTTTAGAAACGGAAGGACAGCCTGAGAACAAGGCACGTCATTAAGAAACGTTGTCTTGGTTCCTTTGATCTGCCTGATCTAGATGAAAGTCGACCTAACTGGAAGATAAGCCTTATATTCAAGAGTAAGACAACACTCTGATTGTCAGGTAAATAAAACCAGTAGTACTGCCTCGCCAGGTACCTTACCTCACTTCTGAGGGATTCCAGGGAAGTAAATGAGGAAAAAAGTGTGGCTTTGTCTCAAGTAATCAAAGTACTCTAGAATATTCCCTTTCAAAATTCACCATACGGGACTTCCCTGGTGGTCCAGTGGTTAAGAATCTGCCTTCCAATGCAGGGAACGTGGGTTCGATCCCTGGTTGAGGAACTAAGATCCCACATGCCATGGGGCAACTAAGCCCACGTGCCACAACTACTGAGCCCGTGTGCCTCAAAGAGAGAGCCCACGTGCTCTGGAGCCTGCACGCCACAACTACTGAGCCCGTGAGCTCTGAAGCCCGCGGGCCACACTAGAGAGCCCGCGCTCTGGAGCATGTGTGCAGCTAGAGAGCCCGGGTGCCACAACTACTGAGCCTGTGTGGTTTGAAGCCCGCGTGCCCCAAGTGGAGAGAAGCCCACGTGCTGCAAAGAGCCTGTGTGCTGCAACAAAAGATCCCGCGTGCTGCAGCTAAGACCCAACGCAGCCAAATAAATAAAGTAAAAAAAAATTCACTGTATGAAGAATAAAAATGCCATATCCTGAGGACGTAGTATCTCAAGGAAGGATGTGGGCCCCTCAGTAATGGATGAGATCTCAAGTTTTAACCTCAGTAAAGGTAACACTACCTATGCTGCCACTAAACTGAAACCTTCATCAATAGAGTCTTTTACATACAACCAGTTCAGATGACTTCTGCAGATGAATACTGGTACTACAAACACACACAATTTCTCATTGGATCAGTAACTATTAAGATGCAGATATGGCTTATGAAAAATAAGCAATCAAAAATAATATGAACATTTGTGTCTGTATAAAGAGTGGCCATTTCATTAGGGCACGCGGTAAACTGATTTCTCCTAAAGGAGTTTAACTTCTAGTATTCCATTTGTCCTTGAAAACAATTTAAAACATGTCCAAGGCAACAGGATCAGAAGAAACTCGGCTGCAGCCACACCTTTGCTTGGCAGAGCTCCGCTTCACACCCGCAGCTCCTGCAGGGCCATCTTGCACAGGAAGCCCTGCACACTGTGCTCTCGGAAAAGTGCATGCTGAAAGGGGATGGGTCTGGAGGAGAAAGGAGAATGCCTCAAGTGAAAACATGAGGGGACTTGTTTTTTTTTCCTGTAATCACAAAGGTTTGAAAGTACCAGTAAGGTGAAAATGACCGGCTCTATTGTTAGGTCAAAGGGCACTGACCCCTCCATCCTTCCCTGACCCTGGCTGGGGACCACAGGCCTGGCGCTCCTCCCACCACAAGGCTCTCCCGCCAGGCCCACCTCTTCTCCCCGGCCTCCCCAGGCACTGTCTCTGGGGCTCAGCACTGGTCCTCTCCTCTGCTCTGATGAGCTTCTCTCACTTGCCGAGGGTTCCCGGGGTCTCTCTCCCCAGTCTCCACCTATGTGTAAAGGTACCTCAAACTCGATGTGTCCAAACCTGTTCTCCCACCCCCAAACTTTCCCACAACCTGTCCTGTTTCGTGGGCAGCAACCCTCTCCTTTCTGCTGCTCTGGCCGAAAACCAGGACAGTCATCCTTGGCTTCTTCTCACTCACCCATTTCTAATCCAGGAGTAAACGCAGTTGACTCTTATTTCAAAACATACCCAGAATCCAACCAGTCTCACCAGGGCAGCATCACCTCTTACCTAATTAGGGCCGACAGCCTCCAAATGGCGTTTCTGGCTTCTCCTCACGCCCTGGGATGAATTTGCAACACAGCTGCCAGAACATGGGTTTGAAAGCCTGAGGCCACTCTTCTTCTTCTGTTTGAACCCCCCAGCTGCTCCCATCTCAGAGTAAAAACACATCTGCATCACCTCTGTGGCCCAGTTGGCACCCTGACCAAATGCCCTCCACTCTGCTCCAGCTCGCTGCTGCGCTCCGGCCTCGGCCAGATACTCTTCCGGGAGACGTGCGCGGATGCCTCCCTCGCAGCCAGGCCGCTGCTCAAGCACCCCATCCCCACCCGAGCCCCAGGACCTCTGGAATGCCTGACCCTGCCCTGTGACGTTTTTCATGCCATTTACCACTTTGTTCTATACTAGATACTGTACTATTGTTTACTGACTGCTCTCCTATTAGGACATATGCTTTAAGAGGCTAAGGATGTATCCCAAATACCCAAAACAGTGCTCTGCCCGTGGTAGACAGTAAGTATTTGTGATTGAGTGACCAGACTTTCATACTTGGACCACCACCGACAAACCCAGAACCCAAACAGCACACCAATTAATGTGATAATATCCCCGTGAGATTAAAGCATCAAACTGACTGATGAGTTTATTACCCTCTTTATGTAACCATGTAGGTGTTGGGAAACGGCTGTGAGTCTAATTCATGTACTGAATCACAAAAAACAAGAGAGGAAAATTACATACTTCATGGAGAACAAACCCAGAACTGCCAAGGCCTGGCGTTTCTCCACACGGGGGCGCGCCGGGGCTCCCGAGGCTGAGGCTGACGGCCACTCCCGACTCCCATCCTGCTCAGGTCACCAGGGGGGCCATCTTCTCCCTTTATTGCCTTTGGGGAAAAAAGATGCTAGAAATCACAAAACGTTGGGATCCACGCTAAGGAAAGAGTGGCCCGGCCTTCGCACACTTTCCATTTGCTTTTGTTCAACTTGGTGGTGGAGGCAAAAACACATACTTTTAAGTCACTGCCTTAATCTGAATCTTAAATACAGTATTAGGAGACAATGCAAGATTTTACTCAGAAAAAGTGAATTTTTAATTATCTTGTGAATCTACTTAGAAAAACACACACAAGCAATGTTCACAACTATAAATTTAAACCTTTTGCACTAAAAAAAAACACGAAACAACAAACACAAAACCACAGGCATGAACTGTAAACCTGCATTAATTACCAACTAGTCTTAAAGTTAATTCTTAGTAGTAATTCAGTATTTTCCTCCTTGGCAATTTTAATGTTTTAGCACCAAATAATCTCCCACAGAGGTACTCGTAACAACTCTGGTTGCCAGTGTAAGGAGATGCTTCCGTAGCACTACTTCACACACACACCGTCCACTCTCACACCCGCACAGACAGGAGGCACGTGGAGATGGATGTCACACGCTGACTTTCAGGGCAATGGAAATAAGACAGAGGGCACACGTGTCACACGTCTTTAATGTAGTGCATTCGTAGAAAAAAGGCCAGCTTTCGCTCCCAGGCGTGCTCTCGTCCTTATATTTTAATATCATGATTTAGAAGATGCAGACGTTATTGCCTAAATATTATTCTATACATTTCCATCAGTGTTCAGGAAAACACTTTAAATTGCTACTTAATTTACACCATAATTACTGGGTTACAGCTTTAGCTCATTGGCAATTTTGGAAGCGATATTTTTGAAAGCTATGGACGTCCCTGATATCCGCTTAAACCGGACCCCGTTCAGAGACAGTCTTGGCAGCTTGCACACTTCCATCTCCCACTGCACGAGGCTCTCCGCGTGCCCGTCGCCGTGGACACAGAAGAGTAAGAAGCGCTCTCTCTGCTCGTAGTCACAGTTATTGGCGTCCAGCACTTTGCGGATTTCCCGCATCATGTCATTGGGATCCATGGAACTAGTGGTTTTCATGCTCCAGGTAAAGCGCAGGGAACGAGGTTTTGCTTCTTTGTTTTCCTCCTTTTGCTCAGCAGATACGTTGCGACTGAAAGGCACAGTGCAGGTTTATTCTTAATTGCACAGGAAAACTCACCTTTTCTACTCTACCCAGCTCATGACCAACGTCTTCAATACAGCATAATAAATGACTTCCACGTTTTTCCCGCATAGGCTCATGGCTGGTAGACTGTTCCTTTGCTAAGAAGTACTCACCTATTTCTCCACAACCCCCTTCCCGTCCCAATCATAAGCCACAATGTAAAACATCTACCTGGCCGAAAAATCTCCACCAGTCATCCGGTGAAAATTAAGAAAGTAATTGTTAAACAGAACCCTTGGGAGGAGGCAAAGTGGAGAGCGAACTGAGCACGTCTCCAGAGCCCAGCCCCTGTCATCCAGGCTGGCTGCCGGCGGCAAGGTGCCGGCAGGGCCCTTCACAGGCCAGCTCAGGGAGGCGGCGGCAGCAGCCCAGCCACCAGGTCTGCTCGGCCTGGCTGCTTCTCCTACCACAATTTTAAAAGATTCAATTCATCATAACCTCCACTGTAACTGTTACTCAGGATAACCAGTTACTCAACACAGTTGAAAATCGCTTTCCCGGCAAACGGCCCCAGATGCTAAGTACAGCTAGGTAAGAGAGTGGGCCATTCTCGCAGTCCCCTACCACCACCTTAGCATTTTTCCTTTTACTGTGCTAATTTAAACTTCCAACTTCACAGTTAAAAAGAATTCTTAGATGACACTACCTTACTACTGAAATAGGAAAATGAAATGTTGAGGCTTACTTGCTGCTGAGCACTGAAATGACCAATTTGAATGTAAACTGTACAGATTCACAAGGTGCAGGCTGTGGTCCCAGGCACGGCTCTCTCAGGAACTCCAAGAGGCACCTACCATCTCACTGCTCTGCGGTATTTAATCATTACTGCCACAAGCCGTTACTGACATTCTCAATTAGGAGGGTGAATACCTAACACGCTTGTGCATTAAAAACTCACAGTGGGGCTTCCCTGGTGGCGCAGTGGTTGAGAGTCCGCCTGCCAGTGCAGGGGACACGGGTTCGTGCCCCGGGCTGGGAAGATCCCACATGCCGCGGAGCGGCTGGGCCCGTGAGCCATGGCCGCTGAGCCTGCGCATCCGGAGCCTGTGCTCCGCAACGGGAGAGGCCACAGCAGTGAGAGGCCCGCGTACCGCAAAAAAAAAAAAAAAAAAAAAAAAAAATCAACAAAAACTCACAGTGTATGTATGTTCAATACACTCAATCCTATGGCAAATTCACCAGAGCTGAGAGTGGACCGTAGGGTTTACTGTGTATGTAACTCTCCCTGTCAGCCACCTGCTAACAGAATATTCAGTTTGGTTCACACCTACCAAAACTGTTTGAAAGTTTCCTAAGTATAAAATGCTGCTAAATACTAAATAGGTTACAAAAAAAAGCAAAAGCTCTCTAAGCTGGGGTCAGGGGGGGAAAAACTAAAACACAAGGAAACAGCAATAGCACAGGTAAGGCACGGGCTGTCAGCTAGAGTCCCAGAGAGGTGGAGCCCGCCTGACAGGGAGGACCGCAAGAGAGGGGAGGAGTGGAGCAGAGGGAAAGGCAGGGTAGACGACGCGGGGCGGGGCGGGCAATGGCATCTGAGAAGAGCTACGAAGACACCATGGGATTTCAACATGACGGAGGCGGGAGAAAGTCTGTGTCTAGGGCAGAGGAAATCTCTTAAGTGAAGGTAAGGAGGTATGGAAAGCACAGAATGTGTTGAGGGCAAATTCGAAGGTACCCACGGACTGGAGCTGAGGGCACAGTCTCACCCCCCCCAGACGGCCGCTGGCATTTACTGAGCCCTTGATCCTCGGCACACCAGGAGGTGGGTTCTGTTAGTCCCTCCCAACTATGGCTGGGGAGACAAACTCAGGGCAGCTAGACTTGCTCAAGGGCAGGCGGGGGGATGCTGCCTGACTCTCACCCTGAACTTCTGCCTCAACTGAGGGATTTGTGCGTGGGGGAAACTGGGGCTGCTGAGGCCACACAGGGCCTCATATGGACATGGTCGGCCAGGCGATGGGGCCACTGCAGGTTTTCATTCAGGGTAGTCATGATCAGAGCTGTGTTTTAGAAAGACCAGGAAGAGAGGAAATGGGCTAACAAGGACCTGAAACAGCATGGTGGCGACTGGCATAAAAAAGGGCACAAGTGGAAGAAATCTAGAGTCCTGAACCCATCTGGTGACTCCCCCTGCCGCCAGATCCATGCAATGACAGGTACAGAAAATTTAAACGCAAAACACTCAACTACATAATCATTCTTTTTTTTTTGGCCGCACTGCACGGCTTGTGGGATCTTAGTTCCCCGATCAGGGGCTGAACCTGGGACCTACTGAAAGCACAGAGTCCTAACCACTTAATTCCCTACATAATCATTCTTAAAGAAAAAAAAAAAAGACATCTAATTTGAAATATGAAAATTCTCCTAGGGAATTTCCTAGAGGTCCAGTGCTTAGGACTTGGAGCTTTCACTGCCAGGGCCAGGGTACAATCCCTGGTCTGGGAACTAAGATCCCACAAGCCACATGGCGCGGCCAAAAAAGAAAAAAAAATTCTCCTAAATATTCTGCTTTCACTCCTTGAGACTAGAACTATGCCAGGAGTTCTCACCAGGTCGACAATGCTCCAGACTCCCAGACCTCACCTCAGGTCAGGAGAGCTCAGGCAGGAGGAATGCGTCTTTTTTTTAAATTACAAAAGGAAATTTATTTCAAAAGCATAAGGGAACACTTACATTTGAACAAGGGGATATACAGGTGTCTCGCAAAAGAAAACTAACCCATGGCATGAAGTTTTTCGTTCAAATTTTTGAAAAAGAAATAACCTAAGTTGTGCACTATTGCCTTAGGAAAGGGAAGGGGAACAATGAGGTGGTAAAGGAAGGAACACAGTCAACTTAATATCAAACTTTAGAAAGTAAAGTCACTTCTGCTCAGCTTTGAGTTTACAAACATTAAAAAGAAAAAGAGGAAAAATCACACTTAATGTTCAAATTTATATAACTGTAGTTCCAAAACAGCATCTATACTTGAAATGGCTTTAGGCCACTGGCTGATCTGCCGCTGAGGTCCAGGCTACCTGGTCACAGTTTTCAAATGGCAATTCCACGTTCCTATGCCTAGGAATGCGTATTTTAACACCCAAACACCAGTGAGAACCCAGGTGGGGCTGGGACCCGAGGCTCCCACCAGCAGGTGGCTGCAGCACTCCAGCGCCCTCACGTGGCTGCGAGGTGCGGGCGGCAGCAGCAATGCTTCCTGACCACATATTGCTGGTGGCACTAAGCAATTCCACGTGGAGCAGGGACAGATGCAGAACGTTCAGAAAAGGGGTGTTGCCTCTGCCGCAGAAATGAGGTAAATACCTATAAAATATTTTAAGTAAAAATCGTTTCCCTCACCTTGAGCCCTCATATCTCCCGTTCCTCTCATATTCAGTTGGAAGCCTCAATGAATAGAATGCAGAAGCACAGAGAAGTGGGAAAGAGAAAAGATATCTTACAACCAGTACACGACCAACCCAAATATAAACAGACATTATAAAATGAACAAATCCAAAGCACTTTTTGGTCACCAGCTGAGCTTATTAAAACTCCTACTCTTGTAGGTGTGACTCTGCCAGAGGCCACCGCCATGAGTTCATGAAGGCCGTGCAGGAGGCTGGCTACACACCTGCTTCACATACACAACAGGTATTCCTGCCCAGCTCTGGAATCTGCGCACACTCACGGCCTTCAACTGGAGGTATTCTTTTTAATCACTACCCAAAGTATAGTGGGTTTCCAATTAAATAATCATGGAGTGGAGTTTCCCACAGAAAGAAAGCACTCTTCCCACGGTTTCTGATAAAGAGCTCACGTGAATAAAGACTCTCCACGACCCACTGGTGGCCTCCACGTAAAACCCATAACCTGGCCCGCTGGTGAGCTGAGAGCAGCAGGCACGATGTGGCTGCAGTGGCAGCTTTTCCCTCAAGGGTGTGTGCATCCCGAGACAGTGAGCAACGCTTCTGGTCTTTTGAGTGTCATCATCAAAAAACTATCTACCTAGTAAGAATAACATTTACTACAGTGCTTTAAGTAAAAATGAGACATACTTTCTTCAGAGGTTGGTGGAAAGTGCCTTTTAGATACAATACTGTTCACTCTTCAACTCTTGGAAAATATTAAAATATTTCTGCTATACAGTTGCCCACGTCTTAATTTCTGAAAAACCCCAACAAATGAGGTTGTAGGTGTGAATTTTACATTTATTTCCAGTATCAGGATATTAGCTGATTTATCTGTCATTTTAAAGCCTTTTGCTAATGCAATCCTTCATGAAATAAAAAACGACAGCTAACACAATTACCACTTACCGTTTGCATGCTTGAGGCTAATCATGAATTGCACATTGTTACTGAACATCTCATTCTTCAAACAGAAGCATGCTAAGTGTTATTAGTATGAAGACAGAATTATTTGGATGCTAAATAATTCTACCAAAGGAAGAAAATGCACAGAGCATGCGTAGGCCTCTTGTTACATGGGTGCCACAGTCCCTTTAAAAATGCCTGACAGAGTTAATCTCTTTCTTTCCAGCTTCCTTTCAAAGAAGTATTTAGTTCTCAGCAGAAAGTTTAGTGTTTAAGGAAAAAAAAACAAGGCTAGAAAGCCAAACCTGATGTTAATTGCAGGAGCCATTTCAGGGTGAGGATTGAAAAAAAAATGTGTATATATAAATCCTACCTTTTGATAAACCTGAATGACATGTTTCTAAAAGAAATTAAGCCAAAAAAAAAAATTAACAAAAATGAGTTGCACAAGTTAAATAGTCAATTACAGATAGAACAAAAAACAGCAAGTAAAACAGGGCTCCTCTCCTGTCCAATGAACAATGAAACAGCGACATTTGATGAAAAAGTAAAATTATCACAAATAATTGAGTATGTGATCTTTTAAACAGAAATACAAAAAATCTGTACTTGTAAGAAAAAATTTAGCAGTAAATATTGACATTAACTATAATTAAATGTTTTAAGGTTCTTCAGATGGGTATACCTTAAGATAATAAAATTCAACATTTTGTGTTAAAGTCATTTGCAATGTACTAGAAATAAAATAACATTCCTCAACTTTCTTCAGAATATCTTATGAACAAAAAATCACCTTATACAGAAACATTAAAAATTTCATTATAAAAATATTTATCCATGAAGAGAATCATTACTTACTTCAGGAAGATGATTTAGACATTAACAGAATGTCTGTTACAGTGGTTTCGTATAAATCACTTTTTAAGAAAAAAAGTCATTGGAGGTTAGGTTTTTTTCCCTTCCAGTTTTGATATAACTGACATACAGCACTGTAATAAGTTACTGGGAGTTTAAAATGAAGTAGACTTTTTAGAGCTTTAGATATCAAAATGAATGAAAATTAAATGACCAGACAACAGTGGGGGGTTCATTTTTATGTTTTATGTAATAAACGGAAAGAGCTGTGTTTAAAAGAAGTAACTCTGCTCATTAAAAAAAAATTTAAGGAGATGCTTGGGTTGTGCTGAACAGAATTTGACAAAAGAAATTTCAAACTGGCTCAGGCTTGTATGATCACGCAATAAGCATTCCTGGGTGAGTGTGAGCTGGGCTTGTCAAGCTATTTCTAAATCTCAGTTCTGAGACAGAGCACAGGAGGCACTCAAATGTATTTGAGGACTGACTGAATTAATAACTTCCTTCGTTGTTTTTTTCCTAATTTGGGATGACTTTTGCATTGCTTCAGATACCTACCAATTTTAAAAGTATCTAACTACTGGAGATAACCGCCCACCACTCCATAATCAGATCAAAAGTAGTATACAGCAGGATTACACACAGTAAGGAAAGATCATGCATGTGAAAACTGATTAAAAGGCCTTTAAAACGTATTTTCATTTCCGAATTTTCTACCTGAGAAAAGTCAAGGGGACTGCTCAGGTACCATAGGACTGATTTTCTTAACTTTTCCTCCCTTAAATCCCTTGAGGTATAAAGAGGAGGAAGCTACAGGATTAAGGCTCTCACACTCCGCCCGGGACCACGTGGATGGCTCCCAGGAGCACAGAGGCACCTGCGCTTGTGCCCGGGCTGTCCTGCCTGCAGAGTATGGGTGACTCTGAGTGCCCTGAGCCCACAGCTCTCTAAAGCTCTCACAACATCCAGGGCACAGCCAGGAGCAGAGGGCGAGTTTTCTGATGCCAGTCCCACCACGTCACAGCAGGTCTCCTTGCGGCATCTACGTGCCAACACCTGAGCCTTTCCTGCACTAGAACTTTAACCCTCACAATTATTGTTAGGAGAGGGTAAGAAGCTGATGCTGCGGCAGCAAGGACTCTGTTTTTAAGAATGAACTGACTACAACTGAAGTACAGCACCAAGGGAGGCTACAGGTCTCAGTCTGCAAACTAACAGAAGACTTTCTGTAAAAATTTTGGGGTGGAAATTATAAAATCAGATGAGCCCCTCTAGAATATTTTTAACAAGAAGCCTCAGCCTTCACTTTCAATTCAAATACATGAAATAAACTTAATTCTAAAATGGGGGAAAAGGACTCACGTCTGTAACCGTGCTTTACCGTTTTCTGCCAGGGACACTACACAGTGGGTTCACGGCTCTTCTGGAGCCACGGATCTGACTCAGCACTCTTCTGCTGTAGGATCTTGAACATGTACCTTAATCTCTCTGAACCTTGCCTCCAGTTTCTTCTATGAAACTGGGACAATGTCTATTCCATGGGGTAGATTATGGAGATTAAATGAGTATGTGAGAGAGAATGCATGTGTGTGCATACACACATACTTATTTATGTATAGAAAATGAGTATTCCTGGGCTTCCCTGGCGGCGCAGTGGTTGAGAGTCCGCCTGCCGATGCAGGGGACACGGGTTCGTGCCCCGGTCCGGGAAGATCCCACATGCCGCGGAGCGGCTAGGCCCGTGGGCTATGGCCGCTGAGCCGGCGTGTCCAGAGCCTGTGCTTTGCGGTGGGAGAGGCCACAGCAGTAAGAGGCCCGTGTACCACAAAAAATAAAGAAAAAGAGTATTCCTATATCTATAAATCTACAGACATCTCTTTAGCTTAGCACACAGGAAGCATTCAGTATACTGTGGCTGATGTTATTTTTGTCAATGATAGTATTAAGATGACCCCCAAAAACCCACGAAGAAGGCAAACAAATAAATTCAAGGATTTTAATGATGTGCAAGGCTTTATTTAAAGAGCCCATTACTGACCAATGTGTAAGGACACAAAGCTGACTGTCCTGTGACTGGAGCTTAGACAGACCTGACCGCCACACATCCCTTCTGTTCTCGGGGACCAGAGGGCAAAGGATCAGTTGACATTAAGCAGCCTAGGCTCCGAGGAAGGAGCTAAGGCACAGGGAGGCTGGGGACAGCACCTGGGATGACCCTGAAAGGAAGCAACGCATTATTTTGGGGGGTCATCAGACTCTTCTTGGGTTGAACTCATTGTCTCTCTTGCTGGCCACAAATGGGTGCCCCAAATCTGGCAAGGCCCTTCAGACCATTCTGCTCTTCTGCCCAGCCTGGAATGGGATGTCTCAGCAAAGGGGCTCAGAGAATAATAGGGTAGACCAGAAACTCTGGACTCCTCTGACCTCTAGTCAATGCTAGTGGATATCAGAAGTCCTCCCTAATCTGGTATTTGACATCCTGACAATGAACAGATCATCTGGGGAAAGACAGTTTAATGTGACTTGTCTAAGTTTTAGATGACTGATTTAAAATAAAATTACTGGGGGAGACTGAAAAGTGGTATTTAGCTTCAGGTTAAATCAAGAAGACGGCACATAACAGATCAGTAGGCTAACGGGCCACAGAGAGTCAGAGAAGAGAGGAGGAGGGCATGTATCATTTTAGACTCTGGGAAGAGCCCACTGTTGTTCTGTGAAGAAGACACAAGTGATGAACCAGAGGGTCTGTAACAGGCAAAACCTGCAGGACACCTCGGACAGACTAATCCACAGAGAGGCTTAAGTTCAAAGAATTTCCTCTGGGTGTCCTGGAACTGCAAGGGCTCTCAGGTTTCCTGGGTGTGGTCCTGGCTAAAGGTGCCTTTGCTTATAATGCAGAGTGGTATCTCTTCTTTTTCCTCTTATAGTAGCCAATGTTTCTAGGCTTTGCAACCTCTAGACGAAGATTCTGGAAATAAAGTTAAAAGTACCTCAAGGGACCTTTAGAGATTTCCCAAGGCCCCAACTGACAGTCTACTGGACATACAAAAGATTTTATACATGACCAGATACTAGCTTCTTCCTAAGAATAAGGCAAGGATTTTATCTCCAAAACTACTCAATATAGAATGTTACCTTGTTCTCATTATAACTCAGGCCAACAGAGAGAACAATTTCAAGATTGAAGCTCTAAGAAACTTAGTGCTCCTCAACGACGCTGGAATGCAACGAGAGAAGAGGAAATGTCTCTCTCCTCCGTGTCTAGGGACGCTTACACCATACACGTCTTCCTCGGTGGCTACTGATGGGGCGCCAGCCCCCGAACTACACTGGATCTGGGCTTTCGCTAAACTGAAGTGCACATGCCATGTAGAGAGATGTGAGAGTAAAAGGAAAAGTAATTAAACAACAACCACCTCCCAAGTGCTAGATAACTTTTAGTGTTGTGAAAGGACTCTGAGCTCTATAATTCCTCTTCTGAAAGGTTTTGAAAGTACAGCATTAGAAAAATGTGAGCTAAAGACAAACTGAAAAGCATCTGGGCAGCGGCTTCACACGAGGGAGACGGCACTTCTCCCTTTGCCCTTGTGTTTGCTCCAACCAACAGCACCACCTAGGCACTTACCTCCTCGTGAGTTTGGAAGTTAATTTACTAAAAAGATTAGTGGAGCCTCGGCTTCGAGTCTGCGACAATGGTGTGGCTTCATGGGACAGGCTGGGTGAAGCAGGCGGGCCGTTATACGTGGCAGTGCGCCGCTCCCGGGGCTGGCCGTGGAAAGTGCTACGACTGGCAGTGCCTCTTGGGAAGCGGGTTCGATCTGGGGTGGTGGCGCTGCTAATACTGTGTGTTGAAGCAACTGGAGCTCTCTGGTCAGGAATAGTGCTTTGAGATCAGAAAATGACAGATTCTTAGATCTCTGTTCACAAAACCCTGCATTTGTAGCAAACATGGCACACAAACATTTACGATCACAATATACCTTTGATATAGAGTGGAGAAAACCAGTTATATAAATCCAGATCCAAGGGGTATTTTATAGGACTTAGGAGCAAAAGGTAAGTTAAATGGCAAAGGGTACCAAAGGAATAGTACATAATCAAACAAAACCTCATGGAGTTTAAGGGAACAGTACACACATATTTTCAAGGACAAGATTAATGCAGGGAAATTCTAGAACAAAGAACAGCTAACTCAAGCTTTTTTTCCTTTGCTTCCCTCTCAAATTGCTTACATGCAGAGAAACTTGCCAATACAAAAGAAATAAAGGCTATGCAGGTGAAACTGAAGAATAGGCAACTAAAAAGTTTTGGAAGCACAAAAATGGCATAAGTACTGTAAAATTCCACATGCTGAAAGCAACTTGGAAAGAAGGGGGAATTTCTTACACCCTTTGTAGTATGCAAAGGCATGAAGACACAAAGATGACCAGGGACACCATGAGACAGGATGTGCTTAACTAAAACCACACACAGGAAGGACACTTTGTAGACAACTGGAACAAGATCTTGGACTATAAAATCCACAGCACAAAATTAAGAAGCAGTGGGTACACATTAGTTTCACAAGGAATGTGCATTTTCTTACATAGCCTTGAAGTTATCTCCTTCACTGTCTATTGGAGGTAACATCATCTTGGGGCGCCCAGAGCCTGACATGGACATCGACTTGTGATGTCGCAGCCGACAGGTGGAAGATGTCTTACAAACAGAGGCAGGGCTAGCTGCGTAAGCGAACATTTCCATCAGGCTGGGAGGGGGTTTGGGTTCAGGCAGAGGCAGAAACAACAGTATGATGGACTAGTGACAAAAAGAGCAACTCTTGTTCAAAGCATATAACCTTCCTCCCCAAACCATCTTGTCTTTGTCAAGGAACAAAAATCTCTTAAACCTGTTTTGGGGATTCTGGAGCAACTGCTAATCTGTATCTGCTTTTTTTAAAACAGCAATTTAAAAAGTTTATTAGCTTTAAAGAAAAGAAAATAACATCATACATGTTTGAATATTTACGTGAGAGGGACGATCTCTTCCGAGCTATGTATAAAATTAAGCCTACCCTAAAAGAGATGCCTCCATTCATACCAAAGTGAATCTATAACATGAGCCCACTATGCTCTTGACCTGTTCCCAAAGCACACTGTCATATTTTAAATGGACTAGTAACATCACAGGCGCAGCAGTAACTAGTTCTATTTATCAAAGTATTCTATGTTGTTTAGATATCCTATGTTGTTTGTATTTATCAAAGTATCCTATGTTGGGCTTCCCTAGTGGCGCTAGTGGTTAGGAATCCGCCTGCCAATGCAGAGGACACGGGTTCGAGCCCTGGTCCAGGAAGATCCCACATGCCGCGGAGCAACTAAGCCCGTGCGTCACAACTACTGAGCCTGTGCTCTAGAGCCCGCAAGCCACAACTACTGAGCCCCCGCGCCACAAACTACTGAAGCTCAAGCGCCTAGAGCCCGTGCTCTGCAACAAGAGAAGGCACCACAGTGAGAAGCCCACGCACTGCACAAACAAAGAGTAGCCCCTGCTCGCTGCAACTAGAGAAAGCCCGTGCGCAGCAATGAAGACCCAATGCAGCCAAAAATAAAATAAATTTATTTAAAAAAAGTATCCTGTTAAAACCTTCCTACTCAAAGGACTTTCACTTCTTTATAAACAACACTCTGAATTCCTAAGGGGTCAACAGAGCCCCATTTTTCAAGGTGGGAAAACTAATAAGAGCGAATTAACTGTTTATAGACAGAAAAAGAGTAACAAGTGGCTACATGTCTGCAGTTTCACCTGGCACAGACAGCTATGGGACAAAACTACCTAAGGGAGTTTCCCCATCCTTAATTCCAGCTCAGTCATCATGTCCTTGGAATTTCAAAGGGGCAGTTTCTTTCCTTTAAAAGATAATCAGGGATTTAGAATTTTGACCATACTCTTTCAGTGACTTTCTACAGAAATCCTTTCAAAGCCTGAAACCTAGAAACATCAGGTTCTTTCCCTCATGCCCCACATCCAGAGCAACTGGGACATCTTGTTGGTGTCAACTTCCTAACAGCACTTCAATGAGCCCGGGCCTCCCCACCTCTACTCTGAGGGTCTTCGTGCAGCGCTTCACCTCTCCCACAGGCCCAATCCTAAGTCATCTGTCTTTACTGGTCTCCAATTTCACACTTTCCAATCTGTCCACCATACAGCTGTGAACTTTCTAAAGCGCAAACCTGACCTTGTCACTCATCTGCTTTTAACCATGCAAAAGCACACTGCGTCTTCAGGATAAAGTCCAAACTCCGCTGGCATCCAAGTAGCATCCTCAGGTGCCCACAGCTCGGCCCCTGCCACCTCTCCAGGCTTGACCTTTCACTGTTACCTCCCGGGACGACTTTCGGGCCCACCTGATGATGTGCAGTTGCTTGGTCGTGCATCAAAGAACTTTTGCAGGAGCTATTCTCCGTGTCTGGAGAGCTGGCATCTTTCTACTTTCATCAAAATCCAACCCAGAGGTCATCCCCTCCGCGAAGTCTCCACCGGTGCCCTCTCCCATCAGGAGTGACTCATTCCGCTCTATGTATTCAGTGCGGGCACCTGCTACCGCACACCACACTGCACCGCAGTGACTCCTGTCTGCTCATGCGCCCTGGAAGCATGGCCTGCAATCTCATCGTGTCCCCGGGGTCTCCTAACTGAAAAGGTACATTAATGAAATGAGCCACTGGAATTCTAACAGTCCCAATATGAAGGAGACAGGTCTTTGTAATAAACTGCTCAAGAAGATCTGCTTGTCCCTGCGTTTGTTTGACAATCCTGCCCTCCCACTTGGGGGAGTGGCTTATAAAGATTAAACAGAGATTCACTTTTGTGTTTTTCACAGTCCTTTCCTTTGGCAAAAACACCTGAATTCTGTTTTGGTAGAAATAGGTTTTTGGTCTCTCGATGTCGTTGACTCCACCCCAGACTTTCCCAGCTACCCTGGCCAGTGACAGATTAAGAGATGGGCACATGGCCAGAGCCAGACCAACAGGGCCCCAGAAGACAGCCCCAGGGCTTCTGCTTGAGCAGAGCTGAGTGTGGGAAGATGTCAGGGCGGATGCTGCTGAGCCCATCAAGGAACTCCTGCAGAAGAAGCAGAACTATGAGATGAACCCTGACTCTATCCCTGAACTTTTTTAGTTATAGGAATTCATAGATGCCCTTTTTAATTTAAACTTGTTTGGACTGGGTTTCTGTCACCTGCAACACAGAGAGTCCTAAGTGATTCAACTATCTGAAGAAATGCTTTGTTGTTTCCAATATGCACGTACAGACATACATACACATAGATACATATAATTTTACTTTAATAAGTTACAGATAAATACAACTGTCTTTTGTGCTCTATTACCTGTTCCAAGCAGGTCAAGAGTCGTCAAACACACTTTATGCCCCTGCCCAGCTGCTGATGTTCTCTTGCCCAAATTAGGAGCTAAGATCAATAGATGCATTAAAAAAAAAAAGCAGGGGAAGAAGAGGAGGCAGGGGTTATTTGGCATCTTCCCTGGAGAATATAAATGGTCCCAAAGACTCTGGATAAGGAAATGGCTTTCCTTATCCAGAGCAGGGAGATGCTCAGTCTATCCCCTGTGAGGCCATTGCTCCCTGGCTGGACACTGAAGGCAAGACTGTGTGGACAGACACTTTACAACAAAAAACTGACCCCTCCTTAGAGTCAGAGACCTTCTTAAAAAGGAAGTGTAAATTGATATATTAAAAATTATTAAATTTTTACAAAATCTTAAAGGCAATTAAATGAATTATTTCTTTAGAAATTTAATCATGTCACATTACGAGTTCCACAAAGCAAGCAACAAAACAGATGTGTTTTTTTTGACTTCTAAAGTAGGCCTAGCACCTCAATTTAGGAAACAGTAAACTCAATAAATGTTTGCCGAATGTCAAGTCTGTACAAACTCACAAAAATTCTATTTACAACATACAATCCCAACATCACAATGGGCTGCATCAAACTGGACAAAATTTCTCCCCCAGAAAAGTGGCACAAATGATGGTTATAGTTCATAGACCACCCCACAAGAATCTACATAAACAAAACAGTAACTGCGTTATATTTTTAGTAGTTCTGGGTACAAGGAAAAATCATTTTTTAAACCTTAACTTATAGAAATAGTATGATTTCTTAAAATTCAAATTGTGTGAAGTTCCTGTTAATCTTCTGGTTTTATATCTATGCCTGATAATTTTTTAAAATTCTAATCTACTTACTGTTATTAAAGGAAAGGTATTTTCAATTTGTTTGATATGACATCTATCCTATATCAGAACATTCTGATATGAAATTGGTCGCTGACTCAAAGCATACTCAGTGATTGGGCAAAAGCAAAATTAAAAATATAACCCAAAGATACTTGTGTTAAATGTGATAAAACCTTCTTTGCTCATTTAGTTTTCATTAGCCACAATCATTCTCTTGTTGGAATTCTGTAAAAACATTCTCATGTATAAGAAAAAAGTCCAACATATTGAAGGCTAAAATGGGAATTAATGTCCTTCTTTCAGAAGTTAACATAGATCCAGGCATCCTGTACCTTACTAGTATTGTAGTCAAGGAATAAGATATATATGGGAGAGGAAAAAGCAACAATCTGCCAAAGAAGTCATCTGCACACAGAGAAGGCTCAGTGCATAATTTATGACTCAAGCATCTATTTTAAGGGTGAGAAAGTTGTCACATTTAATGCCTTCCTTAACTGGAAGTAAAAAATATGACCACCAGTTTGGCACTCAAACCTCCAATATTTTCCCACAATTTTTCAATTCATTTGTAAGACAGAAAAAGAAAATCCAGATATTATGAAAATCATGGGCCCCGCTTGTGTGGTTGGAGGCACTGTCTGACTGAAGATAAAGACAACACTTTCAGCAAAGCATTTAAAGAGCCGATGCTAACAGATGCCATAAGGCCCAGGCTGGTATAAGGAGGAGGCAGCCCCACTGAGGAAGGCGTCTGCAGGTAGAACACAGACAGGTAATGACTCCAAAGAAATCAGAGTATTCCTAAAACTATTTCCAAAGAGTGAACTGAATAACTGTAGGGAAGGAGAATTAGAGGAGTAGATGCACACACAGAAACACAAATCAAGGGAGCAGACCTAGATCTTGGTCTTAATAGCCTTTTAAATAAAAGTCTGACTCTGTACCTCAGAGAATTGTATATTCTAAAGTTCAAAAGGAATGTGATAGAATAATTCAACAATTTAGAAGAATCTGTAAAAAGAAAGGTCATGAAACAACATTTTTCTAGTTCTATAGACTAATATCCATAACATATTAGAAACTTTTGGGAACTCCCTGGCAGTCCAGTGGTTCGGACTCAGCACTTTCACTGTGGGGAACCCAGGTTCAATCCCTGGTCAGGGAACTAAGATTCCATGAGGCCAAAAAAAAAAAAAGAAGAAAGAAATTTCTAAGTCTTCTACTGATATCTCCTATTCAATCCCTTCAAACTAGAAGAAATTTGATAGATTTGACAAAGTAACTGTAAGAAAAGAAAATTTACCAAAGAATAGACCACTATTAAAAAATAAATATACCAATCACTAATTTATAAGCTATCTAGCCCAGTTGCTCTACTCAAATTATTAATAGTTCTTAATCATAGGAAAAAGACAATGTTAAAACAAGCACACACATAGGAATCAGAATATCAGGATGTAAATATTTCTAAAAATTCACTGAAAAATGAATGTAATCTCACATAGTAAGCTTTTACCTTCATGTCAATTCAAACATAAGTGGTCTGTGGAAGAGGGGAATGATAAAATAGTCTGGTTTTAAGGGTGAAAGAGGTTAGGTTAGGCTTAGGTTGTTACAGAAGTTACTGATCAAACATTTCATTTGACTGATGAGATCTAAAGGAAACAGAAATCTTATAATGCAATTTCAGAAAGTAAATGTCAGAAAAAGAGGAAAAACAATTTTGATGCTACACATGAGAATGTGATATGACCAAGCAATGTTCAGAGAGGCCAGGGGACAATGAAAGATGATGTGAATTTATTTTATGGATTTCTACTCCAGAACTTTATCTGCTCACTTTGACCTTATCTCACCATTTTGAATTTAGTTTTATACTACTTTTCCAAGAAGAAAGAAGGAAAATCATGCCCATTTGGGAAATTTGTTCTATATACAATATATTTCACTACTCTACCAATCCAACTCCCCCCACCCACTTTTCCCTCTGCCCAAACTTAGCTCTACTCCATGGTTTCTGGATGTACTTAATCCCACTTTTCTGACTCTATTTCTTATTTTGAAACCCCAAGAAAATTGTTTGCATGATCTAACTCCTTACTGACATATTACTTTGTTAGTATTTTAAATCATGCTTATCCAATGTATGACTGCCTCTCTACCAGATTAAAATCATTCAGAAGATTGCACTCTCCATTTCTCTGGGATACTCAGTGTGTCTCTTTTAAGGTGAAGACTGTGTTACTACTTGTCCGCCATGCTCCTCTGACACACTGCTGACCTATGACTGAAGGCTCACCCGCCCCATCAGGTGCTCCACATCTTCCTGAGGTGTGGCTCCCCGTCTCAGGTCCTCATCCTTCCCCCTTCCAGCCCTGGTTCAAGTTATTCATGTGCACAAAATAATCTCCATTTCCCTGTTCATAAGTCTACAATTAAACCATAGCTTACCATCTATTTCCTCTGGGAAAGCTCCCTGCTTTAACTCAACCCTTCCAATCATCATACGCAGCTGGCCAGGAGGATAAGCTCTGGACAATGAGAGGAATTTGGAATTCTAGGATCTCACTAAAACTCTGCGTTCAAATTTAACTTACCATTAGCGAATACTTACCACTAGTATTTGAATTTTGATTATAAAAACTGAGAAGCAAATATCATTCTTCCATTTCTCTTGGGAAAAACAAATTTTCTTGCAAACAGGTAAAATTTCATACCTGTTTTCTTTGCCATTATGAATTACTGAATGTCTATCAGCTGTAGTTCTTTCACTGCAAACATAAGTATTCCGCCGCGTCATTCCACCAGATGCTGTATTACTCTATTAAAAAAAAGGGCATTTTGGTCTTAAACTATTTAGTAAGTATAGCACAATAGGAAAAAAACCCCACCTAATTTAAATAAACGTGAATACTCTTTAAATAAACCTACACTAAAATATCAACAGTACTGGCCACTAGATCAGAGAAGAGGATGAAGGCAGCAGCCTCCACCCTCCTTCCTAGCCTCCAATGTTTCTGCAATAATGAAAGATGGCTATGGTAAAGTGACTCTGAAAAGCTGGCTATAATAATCTACAGAGTAATAACTCATGGATTATTTAAAACAAAGCAGACAGAGAGATCCACTATTTTTAAAAGGTAATACTTTCAAAGTAAAAAATTAAAAAGCAAGGATTATAAATATAAGGTAAATATACAAATAAAATAAAAAATAAAAAAATAAAAAGATAAAAATTAGGGTTAGAACTGTAAAACTATTAGAAAAAAATGGGTATATCTACATGACCTTGGATTCGACGAGAGATTCAGATAAGACACACACACAAAAATATGAGTAACAAAAAGAAAAAAATAAACTGGACTTTATCAAAATTAGAAACTTTTGTGCATCAAAGAACACTATCAAAGATGTGAAAAGAGAACCTACAGAATAGGAGAAAATATTTGCAAATCCTATATTTGGTAAAGGTTTAATATCCAGAATACATAACGAATCCTTACAACTCAACCACAAGATGACAAACAACCCAATTTAAAAATGGGCAAAGGACTTGAATAGACATTTTTCCAAAGAAGGCATACAAATGGCCAATAAACACATGAAAAGATGCTGAACATCACTGGTCATTTAGGAAACGCAAATCAAAACCACAATGAGGTACCACTTCACACACACCAGGATAGCTATAATTAAAAAAAACAGAAAATAACAAGTATTGGCAAGGATGTGGAGAAACAGAGACTCAAATACGGCAGGTGCGGTACACAAACTTGTACACAAATGCTTACAGCAACATTATTTATAATAACCAAAAGACAGGAACAATCTAAATGTCCATGAACGAATAAGAAGGTAAACAAACTGTGGCATATAAAAAGGAATGAGTTCACCCAACAACTTGGATGAACCATGAAAATATTACGGTGAGTGAAAGAAGGCAGACACAAGAGGCTTGTATAAGTCCATTTATATGAAATCTCCAGAATAGGCAAACCTACTGGGAGAGAAAGCAGATTACTGGATGCCAGGGGCTGGGGAAGAGAGGATTGGAGAGAGTGATTACTTAATGAGCACAGGGCGTTCGGAAGTGTTTCAGAACTAGAGAGAGGTAGAGGCTGCACAACACTGTGAATGTACTACATGCCACTGAATAGTATGCTTCAAATGGCTAATTATATGTCATGTGAATTTCACATCAATTTGTAAAAAGCTAATACTTTCAAAATTAAAAAGCAAGGAATAAAAGTCACAAGTAAAAACTTTTATCAGATAACAATTTTAAAACAAAGATAAAAGCAGCCACCTTTAATACAACATGAGCAGATCATGTATAGGGAAGCAGAAGACAAGTGGGAGAAAATTATAACAACATACTTCTTTCCTTTATAAATAATCATATATGAGTGGCTAATAATGCTTGCGATATACTTTCAAAAGGGGGGTGGTGCAGATGAACAGAGTGAAGGAATGGAAGTTATGAAGGCAGGGAACAAAGTCTTTTTCTTCTTCTGGTAACTGTCAACAAAAATTGGAGGCTGCATTTAAATTGCAGGGCTATGGAATGACGATCCAATTTTACTGCATTAGGAAGCCAAATAAAAAACCTTTCCACACAGCGTTTACTCTGATAAAGCACAATGTCAAAGGATGGAACACACAAAACCTTCTGGGTTCCTTTCTAAGCCTCTCCCCAAGAAATGGCCAAAGGGAGCAGCACAGATTCCGTGTGGGATCCTCAGTTTGGGGTTTCTTTAGGGTAGAGGAAAGGCTTTGTCACCGCTAACTTTTAGGGAAAAATGTGGTTACAGAATATCCTTAAAATTGTTCATTCTCTGAAAATTCTTTTTAAAATTACTTTTTGAGTCTTCCAGTTATAAAATAAGTAAGCCCTGGGGATGCAATGTGCAGCATGGTGACTCTAGTAGTGAACAATACTGTAGTGCATATTTGGAAGTTGCCAAGAGGGTAAATCTAAGAAGTTCACATCACAAGAAAAGAATTCTGTAACTGTGTATGGTGACGGATGTTAATTAGACTTAGAGATCATTTCACAATAAATACAAACATCAAATCATGAAAAAAATTACTTTTGGAGTGCTAAGAATAATAATCACTATGTTAGGTCAGAGAGAACACATTTCAATTCACAAAGAAGTTGTTGAAACTGAATAGATTCAATTTAACAAATACTACCTACTTCCTAGGGAGATTTTGTTCAGGGCAGGGACTAAGAGACGGATTCGGTTTAGCAGTATAACTGCAGACAATTACCTAACTTTTCTTCAATTACTTCACCTTAACATTTAGCTAAGACATGAAAAAGCACTCAGCATGGTCCCTGGCACATGGTAAGGACTCAGTCAACACTCTGTATCAATAGAGCCCTTTGAGATGCAGGGCAAACACCAAATCCCTGGCAGTCAGAGCTCACAGTGCCCTGTACAGACTCCATCAGGTTGCTGTTTGCCATCACCTGTCTGCACTGTCCCCATTTGGTTTTATTCATTTCCTCTGTTAGATTATGACGTCTTTCCATATCTCAGCACCTGATACAGTCTGAAGTTTAGCAGATGTTTATGGAGTAACTAAAAACAGCCCTTGACATAAAGGATCTGATCACTCATCCAGTGGGATACGGCTCAACAAGAAATACGTGCAACAGAGCAAGTGATCCTTACAGGCTGAGACTGTGCCTGGTGGCCCAGTGGGTAGGGCTTTGTAGGCAGATGAACACACAGGAGCAAAATGTCTTATCATTTCAATCCTACAACCCTTGCCTGCCCTACAGTCCAACAATACTTACACCAGGGACAGTGGAGCTCTTCTTGCGTTCAGGAATATCTGCCTTGTTGGGATTACTTGCACTCCCAAGCATGGGACTGGCTGGAGCAACTCCCTTTCCTCCAGCAGCACTGCCGCCTGGTTTCCGGGAGGGAACTCCATCTTCTCTGAGGTCGCCGTCTGCAGTGCTGGTCTGACTCCTTTTTGGATACGCCACAACTGAAGGAATAGCTGGTCCAGCTAAAATACAGAGTTCACTTTTTAAAAGTCAGAATATAGTTTTATGTTTTATCCTGTGAAAATGAACACTTTATAAGATGACCCAAGATTTCTATTCATCTAAGAGAATATAAGACAGTAAAAATCTTCTAAGATGCTTCCCATTCATGTATAATGTCTTCCCTATGCAATGAATTCAATTTTATTTTATTTTTTTTAAATTACCTAACCACTTTAAAAATATATATATATTTATTTTTGGCTGTGTTGACTCTTCATTGCTGCACGTGGGCTTTCTCTAGTTGTGGCGAGCAGGGGCTGCTCTTCGTTGCGGTGTGTGGGCTTCTCATTGCAGTGGCTTGTCTTGTTGTGCAGCACGGCCTCTAGGTGCACAGACTTCAGTAGTTGTGGCTCACGAGCTCTGGAGCGCAGGCTCAGTACTTGTGCCGCATGGGCTTAGTTGCTCTGTGGCATGTGGGATCTTCCCAAACCCGTGTCCCCTGCATTGGCAGGCAGACTCTTTTTTGTTGTTTTTTATTCCTTTTTGCAGGCAGATTCTTAACTACTGTACCACCAGGGAAGTCCTGAATTCAATATTAAAATTTCACTTATTAGTCCCTAACATTCTACGTTTTTTTTTTTTTTTTTTTTTTTTTTTTTTTTTTTTTTTGCGGTACGCGGGCCTCTCACCGTTGTGGCCTCTCCCGCCGCAGAGCACAGGCTCCGGACGCGCAGGCTCAGCGGCCATGGCTCACGCGCCCAGCTGCTTCGCGGCATGTGGGATCTTCCCGGACCAGGGCACGAACCCGAGTCCCTTGCATCGGCAGGCGGACTCTCAACCACTGGGCCACCAGGGAAGCCCCATTCTACGTTTTTAAAGTTGTTTTTTTTTTTTTTTTAACTAATAGGCTTATATAGTTGTCTTTCTGAAACATGTTTACGGGGTGTTGCTGGACAGATAAATAATCAAACTAACTTGATGCATACACATCATGCAGAATGAACTGGTTCACCTGGTATCTATACATCTGAGTGAATTTCATCCTTTTTGTATAAGAGATGCCGTCACCTTTTGGAAAAGAACAGTACAGATTTACAGGCTCTTTCTTTTGAAGTTTTATCTTGCATCTTTTTTAAAGCACTCATAATCTTCTAGGTAAACAGGAATTTGAGTAGACAAGGAGAGGCAGTATGAGCAAAAGAAAGCATGTTTCTCATGGAAGTGACAGGGAGGACATGGGTGGATGTTCCCGGTCAGACCCCCTCCCAGGGGGAGGATGCCTAGGGACACCCCAGGTGGGCAATTAACTGATGTCCTGCAGTAAATCACCTAGAGACTCTGATGACACAGGAGATTCAGAGTTCAAAGAATTATGGAAATGAACGAGATAACTAGTATATTCATTATATATGACGTCCAGTGGTAATCTTAAGGAACAGCACCAAATGCTAATCATTTATGGTAGAAAAGCCTTTATATTTTAGGTCTATTAAAAAATGGATGGGAGGGGGAAGAGGGAAGGGGAGGGAGGGACTGGGAGCTTGGGGTTAGTAGATGCAAACTATTACATATAGAATGGATAAACAACCAGGTCTCATTGTATAGTACAGGGAATTATATTCAATATCCTGAGATAAACCATAATGGAAAAGAATATGAAGACGAATGTATATATGTGTATAACTGAGTCACTCTATTGTATAGTAGAAATTAAGACAACACTGTAAATCAACTATACTTCAACAGAAAAATAAATTATTAAAAAAAAATGGATGGGGTGGGGTACAGAAAAGCTACTTCTAGGACAAAAATCCAAATGGTAAATCTAGGGAATTCCCTGGTGGTCCAGTGGTTAGGACCCTGTGCTTTCACTGCTGAGGGCCCAGGTTCGATCCCTGGTTGGGGAGCTAAGATCCCACAAGCTGCGTGGTGTGGTAAATAAATAAATAATGGTAATTCTATTTGGAACTGAATTAAAAGTAAACAAAGATTTGATTTATGGGAGAACAATCAAGTTCTCAGTTTGGCAATTTTAACATATAAAACAAAGAATCAACCAAGTACAGGGTGATACTACCCTTAATACTTCTTTCCTCTCAATATCATGATACATCTAATGACATTCTGAATCTTTAGGGTTACTACCAATTTGTTCTGAAACATTTATTATTGCTATTTAGAAAATTAAAAGATTTTTTTTCATTTTAGGATCTGAGACTGTGCATGGAACAGCTACTGATACAAGCCGCTGACCTCATTCATTCAGACTGCTCCTGTCTTACTTGCACTGTGTGTTATGTGCGTGTGCATTCAGCTCTCCACATTTTAATCACATGTGCAGATGCACGCGATCACCACCAGTCAAGACGAAGAACAGTTCTATCTCAAGGACCTTGTGAGCGACCCTAACACAGCCACAGCCATCTATCTTCCACCTCAAGTCCCTTCCCTAAATCCTGGCAACCGCCAATCTGTTCTCATCTGTGTAATTCCGTCATTTCAAGAATGTTATGTGAATGGAGTCAATGTAACCTTTTGAGATTGTCTCCCCCCACTCAGCATAATTCCCTTGAGATCCATCCAAATTGTTGTATTTATCAATAATTTGTTCCTTTTTTTTTTTTTTTTTTTTTGCGGTACGCAGGCCTCTCACGGCTGTGGCCTCTCCCGTTGCGGAGCACAGGCTCCCGGACGCGCAGGCTCAGCGGCCATGGCTCATGGGCCCAGCCACTCCGCAGCATGTGCGACCCTCCTGGACCGGGGCACGAATCCGCGTCCCCTGCATCGGCAGGTGGACTCTCAACCACTGCGCCACCAGGGAAGCCCAATTTATTCCTTTTTATTGCTGAGTAGTGCTCCGTAGTGTGGATATATCACGCAAAAATGTGATTTTTCTTCTTTTTTTACTTTTGGGCCACACCGCACAGCTTGCAGGATCTTAGTTCCCTGACCAGGGAGTGAACCCGGGCCACGACAGTGAAAGTGCCTAGAGTCCTAATTAACCACTGGACCGCCGGGGAATTCCCCAAAATATGATTTTTAAAAAAATAATTTTTATTTAATTAATTAATTTATATATTTTGTATTTTATTTTAGGCTGCGTTGGGTCTTAGTTGTGGCTCGTGGGATCTTCGTTACAGCATGCAGGGTCTTTTGTTGCGGCGTGCGGGCTCCAGAGCACATTGGCACGCAGGCACAAGCGCACTCTTGTTGAGGCACGTGGGCTCAGTTGTTGTAGCATGCGGGCTTAGTTGCCCTGCAGCGTGTGGGATCTTAGTTCCCAGACCAGGGATCAAACCCGAGTCCCCTGCACTGGAAGGCAGATTCTTTACTGCTGGACCACCAGGGAAGTCCCAGTTTCTTTTTTTTATATTTACACCTTTATTCCAATTGGAATCCAACCTTGTATAAGATGTGAGAAATTGATGCAAATTTATTTTTTTTCCTGATCACTACCAACCTCCCCAATACCAGTGACTGGTTAACAGAACAGTGATTCTTCACTTTCTTTTCTTTTTCTTTTTTTAAATAAAAGAACCCCTTGAAAATCTGATGAAGATCACCCTTCCTAGAAAAAAATGTACATACATACAGGGGGGTTCATACATGGGACCGAAATTAAGAAACACAAATAAAAATTAAGTTATGATTTTACAGAAGCAGGCAGATATAAATCATTGGCATCCAGAGGGAGGGAACAAGAGGAGAGATGAGATGGGGTGGGAGGGCAAGCTAAGAGTTGGTCTGTCTACAGGCTTGCCTGCCTTCACTTGGCACCAAGTGGATGTGCTTTACTAGATTTCATTATTTGGAACCGATCTCATTTTCAGCACTTAAATGAACAGTGCCAGAGGCATAATCAAATCTTTTTTTTTTTGCTGACCACTATCTTCATCCCCAAAGAATGTGGAATTGGGTCAGTGATTTTCTATATACAGAATATCTGGAAATGTTCTTTTGTGAACTTCTTTTTAATATCAGAGGCTCCAAGAAAGAAGGATGATTATTATTATAAAAGCACTACTATAAGAGGTAATGGGCGGGTTAGTGGACACAGCCATAGGACCAGGGGCCAGGAATCCTGGGTCTGTCTCAGGCGTTCCCACTTCTATTTAACCTCAGAAGACCTGGTGAGCTCTCTTGCCCTATTTCCTTTTTGCTAATATGGCGGTTTGGTGACCTCTTTTTAGCTCTAAAATTTTCTGAGCTGGGGAAAGGGACATGAGAAAACTCCACCACCAGGTTTCTTCCAGGATCTAGGAACAATTTCCTTTAAACTGGTTGATTTAGAGCAACACGTAGGCATTTTGCTAATTGCTCTGCAGTACACAGAAAACCCCTCCTTGTAAGCAACTAGTATGAACACGAGAGACAGAGACCCAGATCGACACTTGGTTTACAAATGCCACCTGCACAAATCCTGGCATCAGACAGGTTCTGAGCTCTCAGTTACACCCTAGAAAATAGCAGACATATAGACAGTTTACTGACAGTGTCAGTACAATGTGCTGCTTTGGCCCAAACCACATAGAGAGGCAGCAGCAGCAGGGAGAGAAATGGAAACCAAAGTGTCATCACTTTTGGTACAAAACCAAAGCTACAGACACCTGGAATACTCTGTGCAATTCTAAGTGCCACATCTCAAGGTGAAAGAACGGAGGTGGACAAAGTCCAGAGAAGGGAAATGAACTGAACAAAGCGATGAATGGGTGTTCCATGTGAGGATGTATTTTTAAAAGTTAAGACCAGGCCAACATAAATTCGGTTCCTGCATGCTGGAATTAGAGGAAATAATAATATGTGAATAAACACACACCTACTAGAGTCTCTGGATTCCAACAAATGGGGCTGGCTTGAAGGTAGAATAACTGTCAAGTTTGGTAAGCATATCCTTTAGAGTCTTAAGTCTCATGAAATATTCACTTCTATGGTGAAAACTTTTAAGAGTGAGGGTGGTTAGACACAACAACAGCTAGAGTGTGGCTGAGAAAGACACATGTCAAAAATTTAAACCAATTAAGGCAAAACTGGGATACTATACATTTTCCAGGGCTGTGCTGTCCCATGTGGTAGCCACTGGCTGCACAGGGCTTTATAAATTTAACTGAGACAAAACTGAAAATTGTTTCCACAGTTCAAGTGCTCAACAGTCACATGTGGCTCAGGCTTCTACCCAGCCAGGCCTTACCCAATAAAAGCCTACTGAGGGACTTCCCCGGTGGCACAGTGGTTAAGAATCCGCCTGCCAATGCAGGGGACATGGTTTCCATCCCTGGTCCGGAAAGATCCCACATGCTGCGGAGCAACTAAACCCGTGCGCCATAACTACTGAGCCTGTGCCCTACAGCCTGCGAGCCACAACTACAGAAGCTCGTGCTCCTAGAGCCCGTGCTCCGCAACAAAGAGAAGCCACCGCAATGAGAAGCCCGTGCACCGCAACGAAGAGCAGCCCCCACTCAATGCAACTAGACAAAGCCCGCGTGCAACAACGAAGACCCAACGCAGCCATAAATAAATAAATTTAAAAAAAAAAAAAAGAAAAAAAGCTTACTGAGTGTACCAAGGAGATCAGAGCCTTGAGATAAATATGCCAGAACCTGCAGGACTGCTTTGAAAGACATGTCAAGAAGGGAAAGCAAGCAAATCCAACCCCAGTAGTCCATAAGCAAAAGGATGCTTCCCAGTGTTAGGAGGCCTCTTGGTTAACGGGAGACTGAGAGAACACACTGGAATGGTCTCAAACTTACCGTGGTCACTGTACCGCCTCTGCTTCTGGCTTGAAGAAACACTTCTCTGGACTTTGTGGTGAGGAGACTGGCCAGTACTGTTGTTGAGGTCACTGCTTGGCCTAACCTTAGCAAGTGAAAGATTGCTGCTAGAACTGGAATCACTAGCATCCAGCTAAGAGAAAATGAGAAAAACAGAGCAAACCACAACACGAGCCCAAATGGTTTATTATGAAACTAAACTTACAATACACAAACCTCTCATAAGTAGTTCACTGAGAGAGAAGAATCAGTGTACAAAAATGACAACCCTACCGCAATGGGAGAGGCCACAACAGTGAGAGGCCCGCGTACCGCAAAAAAAAAGAAAAAAAAAAAAAAAAAAGACAACCCTAAACTCAGGCAAAAGTATTTTTCTGACTGCTGGAAAAACTCACACAAGGATAAATATTTATGTTCTTCTTTCCAGGCTTTTTCAAAAAACTTAAAACGGTCTATTTATTTCATCTGATACTTTACATTATTTAAAAACTACTAATGACTATAGGTTAACCTAATGGAAGCCAAATTATTAAAGGTTATCTTAAAGTTAAAACAGCATCTCATAATAGTCATAGGACTTAGATTAGTTATTTAAAGGTAAATTTAAAAATATTATCAAATGTTATACACACTAAAAAAAACTAAGTTTACATGAGCTAATAATTCACAAAAAGGATATTGTAGGTTTTTATCTGATTATTCTTACCTCTGAAGATTTTCTCCCCAACAACAAGTATGTAGCTGTGATTTCATCATATTTCATCTTACTAAGAGATTCTTGAATTTCGTCTTGTGAATATCCCATTCCCACCATAATATCTAAAAGAAGGGTATAATATAGTTTATGTGTTTCGTTTGGTTAAGAAATCATTATGTTACAGGGTAAAATAATTTCCTTTATTTGACCCAAAAGATCACACATTTTCTAACATAAACGGGCAGTTGGCTTATTTCTGAGTTACTGAGTGCTATTACAGGAAATTGCAGATAAGTTCCTAAATATGACAAAACATATAAGCTGATTCATGTAACTTATACTTAACTTCCCATTATCCCCATTTTAGGCATACACATATGAATCAAAACAGAAATATGCTACTTGTACACACACCAACATGCAGGCACAGAATAATTACCTATTCTTTTCTGGTCTGAGATGTCCAGTTCTGGTTCAACAAATGGTTTTAGTTCATCTTCCTCATGCCCTGCATTGATCCACCTGTCCTTCATGATTTGCTGAAAGGTGAACTGTTCATTAGCAGCATAAAATGAAACGTTCTGATAATCACAATACTTAGGAAAGTTTATTTTCAACATTTCATCGATTATGGCTCAAAGGGTAACTTTTAAAAAACGTCTCAATGTTACCCCAGGATAGTATTCAATACGTCATACAAACCAAGCAAAGTTCTAAAAATACTTCAGAGACGCTCCAAAGTTGTTCCTTATTTCCACTTATGAGATTACCTCTAGAGTGCCTCGTTTTATTGGATTTAGCACCAGGAAACGTTTGAGAAGGTTTTCACAGTCTGTGGACATGTAGAAAGGGATTCTGTATTTCCCTCTTAATACTCTCTCTCTCAGTTCCTTTGGGGAGGCAGAGAGGAAAGAAAACTAGTGAGTCAACTTTTAGGTTAAAAAAGAACTCAAAGAACCCCACTGCAACAACATTAACACATTAACTCTTATCATTTTATAAAATCCTTTTAGCTTTCTGAAGAACGTGGATGCAACCACTTCTTATACCTTTAGATTCTGTCCATCAAAGGGGAGTGACCCGCTGACTAGAGTGTAAAGAATGACGCCGAGGCTCCACACGTCCACTTCCGGCCCGTCGTATTTCTTGCCCTGGAAGAGCTCTGGGGCTGCATACGGAGGACTGCCACAAAACGTATCCAGTTTACTGCCAACAGTAAATTCATTGCTAAAACCAAAGTCAGCTATTTTAATGTTCATATCAGCATCTAACAATAGATTTTCAGCCTAGAGGGAAAACACCAAGACAAAAATGAAATTTAACCAAAATATAATCAGAACTGTGATAGAATCAGGCATTTCACAAAAGCTTTTTGTAATGATGTAAAGTTAATATATCCTAATGAATAAGAAAACATTCTTTCTAGAGAAAAAAAATAGGAGCTAAATCAGAATTCCTCATTTTTCAGCATTAATAACCAGTAACAGATATGAGGTTGTAGTCATCCCTCAGTCTTCTTAGGGGACTGGTTCTAGGACCCCCTGTGGATACCATAATCCATCATCATACAAAACAGTATAGTACAGCCAGCCCTCCTTAGCCACAGATGCAGAACCCGGGGATATGGAGGCCCGACTGTAAAGACTGATTCTAGCACTAATTATGCAGCAAATGTCCACGATCAATAAAATCTTTAAAGAGCTTTTTAAGAATAAGGGGCTTTTAAAAAATAGATACTTGCTTTAGGTGGAGAGCCACATTTCATAAACACTGCTAAGTAAGCTGCATAACGGCTATCATTGAGGAGGGAGCATCCAAAACTTCATTCAAGATAGAGATCACAGTCTTTTCCACTTGTTTCAACAAACATTTACCACGTGGCAATTACACACCAGGTGTTATATTAGTGTCTGGATATACAGACAGACAGGGTCCTGCCCTCAAAAAGCTGACAATTTAGAAAAATAAGCAGCTACACTCTTGGCCCTAACTGCTGTGACAGAGAAGTGGGGAGTCATGGGCCCAGCACTGAAAGGTATGGTACGGCTTCCTAGAGGGGGTGAAACTAAAACCACTGCCTGGAAGATTAGTTGACAGTAGTGGGTGTGTTAACCGGAGGCATTTCAAGCAGAATAAACAGTGTGAAAACCCTGCTGAGACAGAACACGTTTTCCTCAAGAAACTGAAAGGCAGTGTGTGGTAGAGAGATGCAGAGAGACACAGCTGGGGATGTGGCCATGTCTGAATTACAAAGGGCCAGCCAAGTGACTTGTAGTCAAGAAGTTTGGGTTTGTAACCTAAGGGCAACAGGAAGCCACTGAAAAAGTCATTCAAGCGGGAAACGACAATCCGTGGGCCTCTCACTGTTGTGGCCTCTCCCGTCGCGGAGCACAGGCTCCGGACGCGCAGGCTCAGCGGGCATGGCTCACGGGCCCAGCCGCTCCGCGGCATGTGGCATCTTCCTGGACCGGGGCACGAACCCGCATCCCCTACATCGGCAGGCGGACTCTCAACCACTGAGCCACCAGGGAAGCCCGGGAAATGACAATCTTATTTGTGTTTTTAAAGGACCATTCTGGTTACAATGTAGGAAACAGACATGGAAGAAAGAGGCAAAATTGGAAGCAGGGAAGACCAGGCAAGAGGCTAGTGTAGTAATCAGGTACGAGATATGCTGGTGGTCTGGACTAGGAGAGTGTGAGTGGGGACAGAAAAGAGTGAGCTCAAGTGATACTCAGGAAACAGCAGCAAAAAGACCTGGGGTCTGAGTGGACGGCAGAGTAAAGGAGAGAGAGGCACCTGAAGGACAGTCACCACAATGAGAAATAAAAATTCAAGTTTAGGAAGGAAGAGTTTAGGTGTTGAACTTGCTGAACCCGAGCTACCTGAGGGATGCTGACGTGAAGGTGTCCTTTTGTCAGCTGGACACTAAATCCTAGAAGAGAGCTCTGGCTGCAGGAATGGATCTGGGGGTCATCAACATATAGGTGGCCACTGCAGCTACTGGAGTGGATGTGAATGCAGCAAGGGTGGGTGAACAGAGAACAAGCAAACTGATAACAGTTATGTGAGGGGAGAGAATAAGTGAGTATCAAGTTAAGAGAGAATCTAAACAATGTTTAGAGAAATACAGCTGTGAAGGTGAAGAGGAAAAAAAGGGTGTACCAGGAAGGGGAATCGGGGTGGGGAGGTTTTTTGGTAAAAGAGGGTATAAACTTGAGCATGTTTTTATACATGCTGCTAGTGACACGCCAGCAGAGAGAGAGAGGGCAGATGAAGAAGGGAGAGATGGGAGGAAACAGAGTGAAGCACCCCCTGGAGGGACACAGGACCCAGAACACAGAGGGAGGGACAGCAGAGGCACCCCGCTGTCCTGTAACAAGAGGGAAATCCTGAAAGGTTAAGGGTGGATGCAGGTGCAGCTGGGAAAGGAGTCTCTGCCTGGTGTTTCTATTTTCTCTGTGAAATAGGAAACCTTACCCTATGCCAGGAGTGTGGGCAGAGGTGGAGAACCGTGAAGTAGGTCTCATTTAAATAACGCTGCTGTTAACAGGAGAGAATGCTGACTAGAAAAACAGAAAAGGATGCCAGGCAGCACTGAGGACACTGTCCAGGTGAGAGCGTGCATTTCTGGAGGCCCCCATCTGTTTGGTGGTAGGATGATTTTTCTCCAGAGACCAACTATGAGCTGCCTTAACTGAAATGTAAAATATATCTTAGGATTTTTTTTTTTATTTAATAACACAGTCTAATCTATGCCTCCTTTGTGTCATGAGCACTGGGAGAACTGAGCACACACAAGGAAAGTGTACAATAGTAAGGGCATTATGACTCACCTTGAGGTCTCTGTGGACGATCCGCTTTTGGTGGCAGTACTGGACTGCAGACACTATCTGGACAGGAGAGATGCAAGGTTATTAGTCATTGCTGGTGCAGACTACTCAGTGAGCACTCACTTCAATGTCTGTGTGGATCTCTAAATATAATTTTCTCATGCTTTGGACTTTTCAATTTGGAGAGATTGAGAGTGAGTGCAAGAAGAGCTAAGTGAGGCTGTTCTTCTGTTCTTTCTAATTTTAACTAGAAAGTCTCTTCTTGAGCCCTGCCCCGAATTAGAAGGCTCTGGTGCAACTTCTGCATGCCCACGTTGTCAACTCAAAACCAAGCCGGCAGTTACGGACTATCCGCGCTGGGTGTTTATCCAGGTTGGTTCTCCCCAGCCAGTCCCTACAACACTCTCTTCCTTTTGGCTAATGCAGGTTCAAGAACAGCAAAAATGACTTCACTTCTCTGAGGACCAGTTTCCTCTTCCTTAAAATGGAAGGATGAATGTTGTAGTGTATGTGAACTACAAACTATGGAAACTATTATGTGCTTTATCAGTAAGAATCCCTCCTACTCTCAGCAAATGATATGCTTTCATTTAGTCAACTTTTGATTACTCCTGGGATTAGCGCTGTTATTATTATTTTTTTGGCTGCGCTGTGCAGCTTGTGGGATCTTAGTTCCCCAAGCAGGGACTGAATCTGGGCCCTCGGCAGTGAAAGTGCAGAGTCCCAAACACTGGACTGCCAGGGAATTCCCTGATTGGCACTGTTAAGTAACTGCTCTACTGAAATTTCACACTTACTAGCAATTTTTAAGTCTCCTTGTCTAATTATAAAACTTTTTTATCCTTATTATAAAAACTTTAGGAAATACAGAAAAGTACATACAAGAATATGCATTTATAACCAGCAAATAGAAATGACATCTGTTATTCTGGTGCATTCGCCTCTAGTCTCTACTTTGGTATTACATATGTGTATTTAAATATATATGATTACACATCTACAAAACTGGTGTTATAATGAAAATACTGCTTGTTTCTCCAAATCATCATCAACTTTGTTGTAAGCAACATGCATGTAACTGCACTGGACACAAAAACTCAGAGAGGGCTGTTCTATTGGTTGCCATTTTGGTTCAGAATAAGCAGCAAGGATAAGCTGGGCTGGGGTTAGGGTGGGAATGATGCCAAAATCAAGGCTTCACTAAGCAGCTTCATACTTTATGAAGTGCATATGCAGAAGACCAGCCCACTCATAATCAACTAAAGGTACACAAATTCCAATGCCAAAATATCAGTTTTAAGAGCATCTGTTAACAATTACGCCGTTCTATATTGTCAGCATGAAAATTGGGGAAGTGAAATAGCGATAGATTTGTTTCCCTCAAAGTAACAGGTTTATTGCCTAGGAAGGACATAGGTAAATTTTATCTTACTTCTGCCTGATCAAATTTTCCCTGTTCCCCCCAACCCAGCCCCCATATTGAGATTTCTCTCATAGGTTATTTTCAAATTCTGCTTCCGAACCAGATTTGACAATGTCCTACCCTTTCTCAAAGAGAATTTCTCTTCTTTTACCTCCAAACAGCTCAAAGCTAACCTGATGCCACAATAACCTGAAAGTACTCAACTTTCAATTATTGCTTTTTTGCTTTCTGCTTTTAAGGTAAAAGCAGTTATTTCCAAAGAAGGCTGACAACCCAGATGTTTCCCAGGTGAAATAAGAATGCACGCCTAATTCACTTCCAGCAACACATGAAAGAACAGAGGCAGCAAGACCAGCAACCCACCCAGAAAGAGCTGAGGAAAGAAGACGGAGCCAGGAATCTCTTCTCTCTCTTTGAAAAGAATGAGAGCTCAGCCAGCATAAATTAAAACAGCATAAACAGTAACAAGGATGAGAGTGGGGAAGGAAATTGGAAGAGGGAAAGCCATCTGCTGATGAATATGGAAAGAAGGGCCTATTTTTGACAGAAAACAGATCAAGCATAGTGTACTCTTGTGTGTGGCATACCTTTCTCTTTGTAATAAATAGGAAAACTTTTTATTTCATCAAATAACGACATAAACTTTTGGAAGGCATGGCAATTAGAAACAGAGAAAAGTGGAAGCACCAATATGCCTGATCCTTCCAGGTTTAGTAAGTAGACTTAAGGAAATACTATGGCAGGAGAAAAGATTACATTAATTGTAAGCACTGTAAATCAAGCCAGCAATTGTACAAGTACATAAACTCTCTTTCCTGGACCAACTAACAGGTCCCTCAAATAATGCTTCAGAATTTCTGCAGGGAATTAAGAAGATGTGTGATAAATGTCCAAGTATCCCTCACAAGTCAGACCCCCACCTGGGGGATGGGCGGAGATGGAAGAAGAGAGGACAGGTCTAAGCACTGAACTGCTTCCCTGGAGAAAGTCCAGGCTCAAACCTGCTGCTGCCGGCTGGCAAGGGCCTTTTCCTCACAGTCAATAAATCATATTTGCATAAACATTTGCAAGTCAGATAGCTTCATCCGAGTGGGAAGGAATTTCAGTTTTATGAAGCAAAAAAATCTTGACTTTTAGGTGGCCAATTTATAAAAATTAAGAGTACAGTTATGGAAAGGGCCAAACAGACTTGTTCTGTAATAAAGAGAAATTTGAGCTTCCTTCTGTAGACCACAGGATAAAATGATATCAGAACTGGAAAGGATTTCAGAATTAATCAAGTATAATTTCCTCTTTTTATAGCTAGAAAAACTGAGGATCAGAGAATTTAAATGATGGCCAAAGTCAATTTCAACTTTGATATTTAACAGGCTTTAATTCAAAGTACCATTGGTACTTTTAAATCAAATTAAATTTAAGCAACAGCAAAAGTTAAGAAATTTATTTGTAAGTCCTTAACTGTAAACACTAGACTAAGCAAATCAAAAGAGGCAACTGTTAAGAGAAATCTTGAAAATTGGTTAAACTTGCCTTTCTAAATACTGTGAAACCCTTAAAGACTCCTATCTGTACTTCTACCTTAACAACCTTAAATGTTAATAAAACAAACACTTAAAGGTTCTGAGAGAAATGAGGCTATACTGCCATTTAAATACAGAACTTAAAACTATGGGAGGACAGCGTTAATTTAGAAGAAATAAAGTACCTGCTCCTTCCTTTATCTAAATCAGGGGTGGGTAAATTATGGTCTGTAGGCTCAATCTGGCCCACCACTTGTTTTTGCAAATAAAGTATCATTGGGACACAATCATATGAGTGTATTTATTCACATATTGTCTAAGCTGCTTCTGTGCTACTACAGCAGAGTTAAATAGCTGCAACAGACTGTATGGCCTACAAAGCCTAAAATATTTACTATCTGGCACTTTACAGAAAGAGTTTGCTGATTCCTAATCTAAGTAAGACCACATCATAATGATTAAGAATTTTAGACCTGTCTCTGACTCAGTGGTAGGTTTCCTACTTGCCAGTCATCAAATTTTGGGCAAATTATTTAGTCTTCCTGTGCCTCAGTTTCCTTATCTTTAGCAAATGGGCATAATACTCTTTACTCACAAGGCTGCTCCAAGATTTACATTAATGTAGGTAAAACACTTATCCCAATATTTAGCAGGTAATGATCAATCAATAAATAGTAATTGTTATTAGAGAGTTAAGTCACCTTTATGCTTAAAACCTATTTATTAAAATAAGTGTCTCTTTAAGGCCATGTGGTAAAGCAAGCAAAAAGGTAAGCCATTAATTCACAGGTTAAGTTCTGTTTGGTTTTGGCTTATATAAGACAAAACTAATAATGAATTTTGGGATTGTGCCACTTCTTGCTAAAACTTGGGGATGGTTTTCTTTAATGCAATCTCAAGTGTTTGCAAGGCTCTTGTTTTTTAAGGCTCAACTGTCAAAAAACTAAGGCTAAGAGTGGGACTAAAAAAACCCACAAGAGTGGGACTAAAATTTCAATTACAAAGCTAGAACTAGAACCCATGGTTGCCTCTAGCACAGTGCCTTAGGCATGAAAGCACTTAATAAATTTTTGTTGTGTTGAACTGAATGGCCAAACCCTGATCCATTCTATGGGCCTTATGACATTTATAGAGACAAACACTTGTTTGCTTTAGGGTTTAAGCAAGAAAACATATTAAATCAATAAATTAAAGGTGCAGCAATCCATACCTGTCTAAATTTAGCTCTTGCTTCTTTTTCCTTCATTCTTCCATGTGCAACCAAATAGTCAAACACTTCACCTATAATTGAGAGAAATAAAAGTAAGCAGAAGTCCTACTTCTGAGCATTAACTTTCCCATAAACTGAAAATGTTTCACTTTTAGCGATGCTCTAATTTTAATTTTTTAAATTTTATTTATTTATTTTGCGGTACGCAGGCCTCTCACTGTTGTGGCCTCTCCTGCTGCGGAGCACAGGCTCCGGACGCGCAGGCTCAGCAACCACAGCTCACGGGCCCAGCCGCTCCACGGCATGTGGGATCTTCCCAGACCGGGGCATGAACCCGTGTCCCCTGCATTGGCAGGCGGACTCTCAACCACTGCGCCACCAGGGAAGCCCGCTCTAATTTTAATTTTTAAAATATAGGTATGAAGATAAACAGAAATATGTGGAATCTGAACTAACTTAGCCTTAACGATAGGCAAAGTTTATAGATAAAATCTTTTAAGCTAAAGATAAGCCTTAACATTAAATTCTCATGTTTAAATTATAAAACTTTTATTTTAAAGGTTATGTTTCCAGTATGCTTTAATAAAAACTTGGCAATGAAAAGTGAAAGTTAAAATGGTTAAGTGATTTGTGTTAAAAGATGTCTTCACTATAGGACCATGACAAAAAAGCATTTCCTGAATATACTCATTCATTTAACAAATAATTATTGAGTGTCTACTAACTGCTGAGAACCGTTCTAGGCTCTGGGGAAACATAGCAGTGAACAAAGCAAAGTCCTTTTCCTCATGGAGTTTACACTCTAGGAGGGGGTAGACAGATAATAAACAAATGAATATATAGTATAGAAGATGATAAAAAGTACTGTGGAGAAAAGTCAGGGGAAAGAAACAGGAAGTGTGTTTGTGTGTGTAAGCATTGTGCTGACTACTGTGAGGGAGTGGACACTAGTTATCTGGGAGAAAGATTCTAGACAGAGACAAGAGCAAGGAGGCCACGAGGCTGGAGAAGCGTGAACAAGGGAAAAGGGAGGTAGTGAACGAGCACAGAGATGATAGGAGAAGCGAGAACAAGAAGAGTCCTGTGGGTGCTGTTCTAAGTGAGAGGAGAAGCAGAGGAGAATATGAAATGACTGGCTTCTGGCTGCTAGAGGGAGAAGAGGGTTAGGGCTGAGGAAGGGACCGGGAAACCGAGTGGGACGAGCGCAATATTCAGGACAAGAGAGAGGGTGGCCGGGCCTAGAGTGGGAAATGGCAGTGGTGCTGACAAGTGCGGAGATTCAGGACACAGTGCAAAGGAAAAGCCAATAGAACTCACTGGTGGACGTCTAGGTGGTAGTTTACACAGTATTAATTCCTCAGGGAAGAGAAGTGACATTTCAAGGAACCTATCAGTACTGCCAATTGCTTATCAATTTGGAGTAAAGAAACACCTCTGAAATCAACAAAGAGTACTAATTTAGCAAACTGGATATAAAATGTGTTTGGGAAAAAAATCACATTTACTTCATACAAATAAAGAATATTTCCATCAGCTTAGTGACAACAGTTAACTAAAATATTTTGATACTTAAAAAACGCTTAGTTTCAGGACTTAAATATTGTTGAGGAAAAGGTTATTCTGAACTGTACATTAATATCTCTGACTTAAACTTTTAGCCCTAACTTTGAATAAATTTTAAAATAATAAATGGGTATAAATATTTTCAAGTTATCACTGACTGCCTAATGATCTTTTAAAAGGAATTACCTATTTTTAATTTACACTACACAATTCATTTAACTGTGATGAATTATAAAATTAAATGTCAGCTCAGTAAAATGTCAGTATTTTCTATGAGAATGACCTTTCTATTTGCAGAATAATATACTATATCAAAACAAGTGGTTAAAAAGTGAAAACAAAGATGCGTGCATAACATATGGAACAGTTTTGACTTTTTAGAAAAACGTAATGGATTAAACCCAGTAGTTGTAGAGTCACACAGATAAAGTCAAAGTCTGTCAATATAATTTGAAGATATTTTAAAATTCAAATGCAATATAAACCTGTTAAGAGATTTTGGAACCATACACTCACAGTCACTAAGTTATAAACCAGAAATACAACCCAGATCTCTTATTTTTCCCCTTATTAAAAATGCATTAACACTCAGATTAAGCAGCTGAATTGAAAACCTCTCAAGGCTATTATTTATTAGGAGAAAAAATTGCAAACAGTGGCTCTCCCTGCCCAGGTCACGGCCCATGTGGTTGATGAAAGGACACTGGACAGGACAGTTCAGAAAGCCGTTGGTTTTAGTTCAGGTCCTGCCACTATAACCAGTGATGAAACCACTGGCATAGAAAAACCATTCAGAGCTTTAGGTTCATCTGTAAAAATTAGGCAATTGCCCTGGATGACTTCTAAGATTCCTTCCAATTCTAGAATTCCATGATTGTACCAAATTGAAAAATACGAGGCTGGGGAGGAGTAGGTAACCATTTTTTAAAAAATTTTATTTATTTATTTAGGCTGCGTAGGGTCTTAGTTGCGGCATGCGGGCTTCTTGGTTGTGGCATGCAGACTCTTAGTTTCGGCATGTGAACTCTCAGCTGCGGCATGCATGTGGGATCTAGTTCCCCGACCAGGGATGGAACCTGGGCCCCCTGCATTGGGAGCACGGAGTCTTACCCACTGGACCACCAGGGAAGTCCCTAGGTAGCCAATTTAATGAAACGTTTGTTGTTCAAAATGGCAAACGTATCAACAATAAAACAGCTGCCCTGGAGATGGTGCTTCGTTGAGCTGATTAAAACAAATGGCCCAAGCCAATAAACCACCACCACCACCAATCAGTGCTGTTATAATGCTGAGCGACGGCACCGAGCCCTCAAAGGAGGGCTGTGCTCCCATGCCCAGTAAGAAGCTCAGAGACATGTAACTTATGAGGTCACACTGCCAATGACAGGCACTGGCTGGATCGACTCCATGTCTGTCTTTTCTGGAGTCCATCCTCATCCTGGATGGACACTTCTCAGATTCTCAGATGTTTCTGACTTCTCCTACACAGAGCAATCTCTAGGACCTGGTACCTAAAAGAGATGGGAACGGAAAGCCGTGACTGACTGACCAATCAGTAGAGGCTATATGGTGTCGGAAGGCTGGGCTCCAGGCCTGGCAACATGACCACAGTGAGATTTCCCAGCCTCCAATTCCTCAAGGGTAAAAGCCCATCGCTCACTGCTTGGCCACATCACCGAGGCATTGTGAAAGTCAAAGGAGACCAGGTAAGAGAAAAAAGCACTTGTACACTGCAGTGGCTACACAGATGAAAAGATTATGAACCGTAAGATGAGTAGATAGCATTCAAACTCCGTATAGACTTATGGTTCTACAATTAACCTTCAGCTCTTCCTACTGCTCAACTGCGAAAATCCCAACTAAATTCTCAAACCACACATTTAAAAGATGAAGCACACAACTAATTATGAATTAGAAGTATGAAAAAGTGGTGCCAGGGGTGTGCCTGCTCTGCCCACAACAGGTTTACAATCTTTTATTTAATGGTTAACTCACCACAGTGAGGCTGAGATTCAACTTTCTGTCTCCAGGTTCTGCATCCTGGATCAAAGTGCTAACAAAACAAAACTCTACTATAATCAAAACAATTTAATCTATACTGTAGAGTTAAATAGAGTATGTCTCCAGTAGTTTATAATTTCATTAATTCAGTTCAATTCTTATTTGCTGAGTATCTGCTATGTGCCAGGCACTATGCTAGAGACAGGGAACATACAAAGACAAACAAGAAAGCTTCTGCCTTTCACAAACAATGAAAACTCACACACAGTCCAAAAACTACAAGCACAGCCCAACAATAACCCTAAAATAAAAATCTTTGTAAAAGATAACAGCGATATACCTTCATTTCATAAAACTGTCTACATGTATACAACCTTATAGGCAAATAATTACCAGTCCTTAATCTTTATTTTAGGGAAGTCTAACCATAAACACGGTGAACACCATTTCTGGCCTTGGGAAATGATGGACACCAATGACAAAAATCTGATAAAGACATCCATCCAACATGCAGTACACATTTATTTCGAATAGGCTAATGCACTGACAGTTTTGAAAATTCAAGTACTGGAACAAACAAAATGTGCTACATACACACAATGGAATATTATTCAACCTTGATAAGGAAAGCAATTCTGACACAGGCTACTAAATGGATGAACCTTAAGGACATTACGCTAAGTGAAACAGGAAGTCACAAAAGGACAAATATTGTATGATCCCACTCATATGAGGTCCCTAGAGTAGTCAAATTCATACAGAAAGAAAGCAGAATGGTGGTTGCCAGGGGCTGGGTGGAGGGAGGATGGGGAGTTACTGTTTAATGGAGACAGAGTTTCATTTTGGGAAAATGAAAAAGTTCTGAAGATGGATGATAATGGTTAACAATGTGAATGTACTTAATGCCACAGAACTATACACTTGAAATGGTTAAAACAGTAAATTTTATGTTATACCATAATAAAAAAAATCCAAGTATTTGCTTATTATCAATTAATGATGCTAATAATGAAACACTTAATAGCAACCCACAGAACTGCTAGGAATCAGCCTTCCTGATTCTCATTCTAGTGTATTATGATTCTGAATGTTAAGTGAAACTTTAACGATTATCCGTGTGGGCTGTGTGGTTGTGTATTCTTCTAAAAGGGAAGAAAGAAAGAAAAACAATTTATAAATTTCTTACCTCCACTGGCATACTCCATGATTAGGTAGAGTGTTTTGTCAGTTTCAATGACTTCGAATAACTTCACTAGGGGAGGGGAGAAGATACAGGAGAAAAAGAAACAAATGTCCATATGCACAGTACTATGTACATATAAACTATAACCACAAAAAGTAACTTTTTCCTGTTAAAGATTTTAATAGCTGGCCCTCTAAAAAAATTCTTTTAGGAAAATTTATAATATATTACAACAGCAGAAAAGATTTTATAAAAACATGGAATTCCATAAAAATAAACATAGTTTCTGGGTGCTCAAACGGTGTAACTTCAGGATGCACTCAGCAGTCTAGTGAAGTGTATCTGCTCTCGTTTCATCCTCCTGTATTACGTCTGTATCTGTTCTATTCCTAAAAGTGCAAGTCCATTCACTTGTCATTATGGCTTTAAGGATACATATAACTCCACTTGAGACTTCTATTGCTTGGGAAACATCACAATTCTCAGAGAACAAGGTCCTTTTGTTTCTTTTCTTTTTCTTAAAGATGTATTTTATTTTATTTATTTATTTTTTTTGGCTGTGCCATGCAGGATCTTAGCTCCCCGACCAGGGATCCAACCTGAGCCCCTGGCAGTGACAGTGTGGAGTCCTAACCACTGGACTGCCAGGGAATTTCTAAGGAGGTTCCTTTGTTTCTATTCTAAAGCCAGAGATGGCAAAGTAGAAGGGATTATACTATAAATAATTGAAGAGAACTTTTTAAAAAGAATTATTTTCAATGGGTCAGTGTGACTACTATAGCAGTCTCTTGTTACAGATACAAATAATATTTCTATTACTGCTAATTCATAAAACCATAACAAATCAATCAGAAATATAAAAATTTTAAATGAAACTGAAGTTACTCTCTCAAGCTATCAAATCACTATCTCCTGTATCTACTTTGGTAATACATACTTTACAATTAAATTTAGCAAAAAAGGGAGCAGGGAGGGAGAATGCTAATCTCTTATATTGTGGGTTATTTTCTGATGCTTTAACACAGAGTATTAGATCAAATAAAGTACCTTACACAGTATTGGATGTGTTTGTTGAACTGGTGAATAAAAGTATCAGATCATTTTTAAGATGATATATGTTCAGGCTGTTAAGAAAAATTATTTAAAGAAATTTAAGGCATATATGCTGGTAAACCATCAACATATAAATAACAGCTTTCTAAAATTCCAATGCAAGGGGAATTCCCTGGCAGTCCAGTGGTTAGGACTCCTAGCTTCCACTGCAGGGGGCTGGGGTTCGATCCCTGGTCAGGGAACTAAGATCCTACAAACCACGTGGCCCGGCCAAAAAATAAATAAATAAATAAATAAAATAAAATAAAATTCCAATGCAAATACTGGCTCTTTTGCGTAAACTATTTTAATCCAATGGGAATTTAAATTTTTTAGAAATTTACATTTTCAAAGATGTCATTTAGTAGTAAGTATAGAGAACTCTAATCAGGGTACAACGTAAGTAATTAAAAAACAAAACAAAAAGGTTTAAGTTAGCTAGTTCTTGGCAGTATTTTTTTGGCGGGAAGTTGGAATTTGAAATCCAGAGTTGGCTAGCTAGTTCCCTATTGCTTTAAAAATATGATTCAATATACCAGTATTTTCTTAGGAACACAGCTAGAGCACAAAGTTTTACACCTTTGAAAATCGTAACTCTAACTTACTATAATTCCCTCTTCTCTATCTATAAATTAAGTACAATTATGACATTTTCTAATATATTAAAAATTAGAAAATTATAATCTGATTACATGTGTTTCTACTGAATTAAAGCTTTACATTAATCTTTTAACCTATCTTAGTAATTTCAAAAAGTTAACAAAAATGATCAATATATATATACATATATATTCTAAAAGTGTACCTGGGCTGGGAGAAGGGAAGAAATCTCCTGTCACTCCTGGAATTATGTTTAGCTTTATGACATACTTTCAAGAATGCATTTAGACCCAAAAGTATTTAAGAAAGCAGAAAGTACCTATGTTTGGATGATTTAAAATCTTCATTATTCTTACTTCTCTGAAGAGCTAAAAAACAAACACACACACAATTCCCCCAATACAGGTTATTAAACATTATATATATTTAATGAAGATATATTTATATTCCATGGTTGCAATATAAATTTTCTCTTAGATAATTGATTCACGGATAATGTTTAGTAGTCCACATCTAAGAAATGGAAATCCAGGGTAATTATGAAGTAGTTTTGTTACCTAATACTAAATACTTTAATTTTATCTTACGAAAAAAGCAGAGGTCCCAGAAGAGGATGATATTTTGCTATTGTGAATTATACTCTGAATTATATTTTGCTACCTTGAACACAGAAATCAGATTTAAACAGGAATAGTTTGTGATTAGACTTAGTGTGATTCAGTAACTACCTAGGGGTTCTAATTCTGCAAATCAAAACTTGTATAGTCACAATGAACTGCATCATGATAATTCCAAGTAATTCTATAAGATTTTGAATAAAACCACTTCAAGCTGACTACCCATCACACAGAATAAGGGGAAATAGTAAATTGTTGCACAAACACCTGCTGTGAGTTCAGAGGCAGGTCACAGCATTAGGGCCTGGGCTAATATGAGATTTCAGAAAATAACAGAATTTTACAGGTCATCTTATACAACCCTCCTGCAAACAAATGGAAACCAGAAAAAGAGAGGAAAAGATCTTCCAAGGTCCTACTATCTTTCCATGGGGAATATGGCCAGAACTAGTCTCCCAGCACCCAGTATACTATACAGCCTACAGGAGGCAAGGCTGGAACGTGGTTTGGGAAACGAGCAGCCGCTGGCTATGGAAAAAGGAAGTTGGGGCTCTCCCTGCGTTTGTCCTTGTCCACCAGGTCTGATCTAGAACTGAATCAGCAGCTAACAGCTGAAAGGCATGGTATCTGACCTATAGACAGCTCAGAGCTTAAAAACATGTAATCAAGATGAAGAGCATTCCTGTCTAGAATACTGGATCATCCCTAAAGGCAGGAGCACTTTTATCTCCAACATAAATACTTCCTATTGCTGTTGTGGTCATTCCCACATTTTCTGTTCTGAGATGAGAAGACAGCCTCCCTGACAACCATTCAGGCTTGAGTTCTTTCTTAATTTCCCTCTGTCAAGCTAACACAGGAATCTCGTTTTTCCAATCCATCATAGTTGGACTTGTAGCTATAATTTGAACCTCCCAGTTATTTCTACAAATGCTAAATTAGAAGAGCTCCAAGTTGGATATCATACTAACACAGCTTAGGACACTGCATTTAGAATGAAACCCTGACCACGGCCATGGCAGCCTCTGCCTACCCTCCAACCTCAGCTCCAGCCACCGTGATTTCTCTCAGATATTAGAACATACTAAGCTCTTTCCTTCCTTAGAGTCTTTTTTCCTTTTCATCCTTCAAGACTCAGGCAGATTCTCTAAAAACCTCATCTAAGTAGGTCTCCTTTGTTTTACATCATAGCAATTTTTACTTCCTTCCTAGACTGTCTTTCAAGTTGTGATAATACACTTCTGTTTACCAGTTCACTGTTGTGTTTGTCCTCATCCACAGTGAGCACGTCTGTTTCCCTTCACTACTGCATCCTTGAAACCAAGCCTGGCCCACAACAGGAACTCATTTGTTTGACAAATGCCTGCAGGAAAGTACTAACTACCAAGAAGTGTGGTCTGAGCCAGGCTCCTTAGCATTCTAATGACCACACTGCTTTGAAATCCTGAGCAGCAGAATGCCTATTACAGGGTTGTCGTAGTTCTGCTGGCGAGAGAGGTCAAATGAAAGCGATTGTTTTTTTAAATCCCTACTAGCAGTGCAGCACTAAAACATCAGAGCTAAAGTGATTAGAACCAAAGAGCAGGAAAAAAAAATGTAATACTATAGGGATTCAAGGGAGGGAGAGTTCACTTATGTCTGGGGTAGTGGGCACCATGGAGGTAACTGGATTTATGCAGTTGAAAATGGGCTATGTGTGCTCCATATATGTGAGCAAAGACAGGGAGGTGCAACCAAGTAAGACTATTTAAAGAGACCAACCCATCACAGATCACTTCCTTGCATGTTGTGAGCACACTGAGCACCTCAATGGACAGGCCCAGATGGCAAGGAAATGAGGACTCATACCCACAGCTGGTGAGGAACTGCAGGCCCTAGACAAGAGCCAGGGGAGAGGGCCTTTTCGAAGTGGATACACCAGCCCCAATCAAATCTTTGGATGCTGCATCTGTGGCTCTCACCCAAAATCTCTTGAGAGCACCTGAGCCAGAACCATCCAATGAAGTCACTCCCAAACACATGACTCACAGAAACTGTGAGATGACACATGGTTCTAAGTTGCTAAGTTTTGGAGTAATCTTTAGAGAGTAGTAGTAAACACTACCGGTAACACACTAAAGTTTGAAACCCCCTGAGTTACATACAGCAGAGGTCACACCAAGGGCTGCATTGTGAAAACAGAGGAAAGGTGAGTGGCACCAGATAGAAGGATGAATAGTACAAGCTTACGCTGTAGAAAGAATAGCCAAAGGTTCCCTAGCAGGGTAGTGTCAGGGTATTACCAAAATAACTTTACATATCTGCCTCTATCAGAATTATACATCAGGTAGAAATGAGTTCATAAACTCTATACCAAGTTAATCAAAGGTGGTGGGGAGAGGAAGCTAATAGTGATCAAGTGTCACCTCTGTCTGAAGCTCAGCACTAGATGCTTCACGTCTATGATCCTCTCTGACTTAATTTTCACAACTCTGTCAGGTGACTACGGTCATCTCCAATGTACAGGAGAGGAGGACTAAGAAAGTTAAGAAACTCGATCAGGTTCTCTCAGCTAACACGTGCCGGAGTCCAGAGTCTGAGGTGTCTGACTCCAGAATCCACACTCATCTCACGAGTCCAAGCAGCCACCTTTGAAATGTACAAGTAAAACAACCGACAGATTACAAGCTGGGAATACAGAGAACCCAGAGCAACAGGTGGGTACTGGCACAGAATTGTTTTAAAAGTTGACAATTTGCATATACGGTTAAAATGCCAGAGATTTCATTTATTTGTATCAACTGTGAACCTGATGGCTGAAGATAAATTTGGATATAAATAATGTATTGAAAAGAAAACATGAACTTTAAGCAAAGTCCCTACTAGGATTGTACAACATATTTTTAAGTTTTGCTACTATAAAAGGACATTTAAATAAGACGTTCACCTATTTCTACTATCTTATTTCTCTACATTCCCTTTCAACCTTATGCAGATGCTAGTTGTAAAAAATAAAATAACACAGAAATGTGTAAAGTGAAAGAGTTCTCTCCTCATCGACTAATCTCCACCCTCTACACATCTTCCCATTTTTATGTCCTTTAGGAACTGGTAGACAGGAGAACAAACATCTCTAAAGGCAAAGACGTGGACCCTGGTGACGAGAACACTAAACACACTAAGCCCACAGTACTACAGAGTAAAGAAATGTCCCCAAAGCCTGTACTGAGGATGTACAGGAATTATCCTTGGGAAAAAACAATTTTACCAATTGATATAAAAATAAAATGAGCATATAAGAGACAGCATAGGGTAGGGTGAGATGTTATCATAGTCATCAAACTGTGATCTAAATCATCATGACCAAAGTGTTCAGACTTGCTTCTCCAGATATATAGGTATGAGACAGAACGAACAGGCCAAAGGTTGAGAGCCTGTGCTTTTCATGGCAGCTGAGTGACATGCTGGATGACAACTCATGTATTAGAAATAATGGACAGGAATATAATCGCCAACCTCGTCTTTACTAGGAGAGAGGTGAACTGTAAATCAAGATTGTGAGTAATTATTAGCTGCCTTGGATGAAGAGAAGGAGATACAGGTAAGAAGCATTCAGGGGGTAAGGGAGAGGGAGGCAGAGTTGAAGCTGACACCCAAGTTCGTGAATCTGGGTGCCACTCTGAGACAGAAGACTCAAGCTGCAGCGAGGAGGGTGAGCCTGGCTTTGGACATGCCACGTGAGGGGCAGTTAAGTGAGGATACTGAAAGCATAGCATGGTACTTGGTGTTTGGGTCTGAAGCTCAGGAAAGAAATCTGGGCTAGAGATAAATTCTGTAGAATTATTAGCATAGGGATAGTATCCTTGGAAGGAAATGACACCGCCTAACTGTAAAATGAAAAAAACAGAATCATCAACAAGCAAGCATTTCAGAGAAGAGAGCTGAGGCCCACAGTGGAGACTCGGAAGAGGCAGCCAGAGTGACAGAATGAAATCCAGACACTAGACTCTAATGCCTACCACAGACATACCTCTGTTTGTAACCAGCTTCCCAGACCCTGGAACGTGTCTGGGGCACTTCATGAAGGAAAGAGAGAAGGATGATGTACCTGCTGTTTCCTCATTATGGCCCTTTGTCTCACTTACCACACTGATCACAGCACCTCTGCTGAACAAAAGAACAAATCAAAGACCCTCTCAGACAAAACTGAGGGAGAGAGCCTGGCAAAAGCCCAGAGTTTGTGGAGAAGGAACTGTCAAAATGCTCTGATGTGAAAAAGAAAGAAAAAAAATGTCTTTGCTTCTCTATAAACAGAATACCTCTAGAAGGACAAATAGAAACTGATGCCACTGGTGGTCCCAGGGCAGGGACCTGGATGGATGGACGTCAAGGGGTAAAGACTTTGCCTTCTATACTTTTATCTGTCCTTTGAACTCTGAATCACAACTGTAGTATCTATCTCCTCTCCTCCAAGTAATTTGAATTTTAAGAAGAAGATGGAGAATGAACAAAGAAAAGTGTTTTTTGACAAAAGGGGAATTCCCGAAAAAGAAAACTGCTGTATTCTGAGGACTGTTAACAAGAAGAGAGTTTACTATTCCTTTTCATAGTCTGGGCCAAGGCTGCTGATGGGTGAAAGGCAGACAAGTCTTCCAGGGAATATCTTTAAAGTCCAGCAAATATGACAGCCAGCACAGTAAGGCAAAACTTAAGGAGCTTAAAGAGAGTTTAGTTACTCTCAGAACCACCCTAACATTAAAATAAACAACAGAATAGGAAAGTTAACAAATAACAGAGAAGATAAGAGCACTATTAAAGACCATTTGTTTAACACTAGGCAAAGGCAGTGACCTATCTCCTACCCAGGAAGAGCTGTCTATAGATGGGGGGAGATATATATGTGTGGGTGTACTACAGTGTAATTAACCAGAATTTTACTGGTATCATGTAGGTTATCCCTAACTTTTTGCTGTTGTAACATTACAATGAGCATCCTTGTATATATACATCCTCATACACTTATGCAAATATATTGGCAGAGTAGATTGGGGGGCCAAAGGGCATACATGCTTTTAAAATTTTGTTAGTGCTACATTCCTCTCTAAATATATATTAATTTAAACTATGTCAGCAATAACAGAGTCCCTGATTCTCTACACTCTTGCCAACAATATGTATTATCAGTTTTTTGCAAATCTGGTGAAAAAATGTTATCTTTTCGGATGTTAAACATTTTTTACTTGAATATTGACCATCTGTCCTACTAATTGCCTGAGTGTATCTTTTGACTATTTTCTATTAGGTTATATACTCCTGTTTCTCCTCGATCTGCAAGACCTTTTATATAGTATGGAAATAAGACTTTTGTCTGCCATAGCAGAAAATGTTGGGTCCTTACTCAAATTCATCCTCTTTCCTTTGCTGACTTTCATAAGCAATCCTTCCAACTTTTTAAGCTATTTCATCTATTGTTTACTGCATATTTCTAAAATGCCAGATTATATTGCTTCCTTGATTTTCCATTTTAGACACTGTCTTGTGACTCCCACTTTGGATTTAACTTTTGTAAACCCTTCCAAACACAGACTTATGCTTCCCCTCTCCATCCTCTTCATGAGGTTCTATTACAGTTTTGGCTAAATAAATATTATGTTTAATTTTTATTGCTAAAAGCAGTACATATAGTTTTAAAAGTTGAACTGTGTAATGTAATATATCTCTCCACCCTCAACCCTTGTTCATAATGTCAAGCACTTTCAACTCAGGTTTTTGCTGCCTTACTTTCTCTTTTTTTAATATATATATATTTTTTTGACATGGACCATTTTAAAGTCTTTATTGAATTTGTTACAATATTGCTTCTGTTTCATGTTTTGGTTTATTGACCACAAGGCATGTGGGATCTTAGCTCCCCGACCAGGGATCGAACACACACCCCCCCTGCATTGCAAGGCAAAGTCTTAACCACTGGACCGCCAGGGAAGTCCCTGCTACCTTACTTCTGAATAGCATGCTTGTGCTGTTATTCTATGATTTCTTAGCCCCTCCCCCTGATATTAGCTATTTTCTTAGTACTGGCAGTGAAGATTTAGCTCTCTTACACCCTGTCCCCCACCCCACATCCCTTCCCACCTTCCTCCTGATCAGTTACCATAATATTTGGCTAAAGTATTCAGTTTACATTATATAAATATGCTTTATAGCCACACTAGGAATGCATTTCCATTTTTTATTTATCAAAAATGTTTCTGATTTCCTTTGAGCTAATGACTGTCTCGGTTATTTTGTTCACTTAGGTTTTCTATGTATCTCTCACTTTACTAATTCATCCTTAAACTTTGTAACAGAAGTGTATATCTCCTCTCAAATACTTGCAAATAGTCACGTTTTCTTTCTTTTCCCCCCCTGGAAATATCCATATTCTGGAAGCCTCTGTCCTGCTCTCAAGGCCTGCTATGTTGGATTTCCTGTTCTAGACCCTATGCTCTTCTCTTTTTTAGTACTGTCCCCCGTTGTGGTGAAATATCCCACCAATAGCTCCTGAGGAAGGATAAGTGTATGATTAAAACCTTGCAAGAATGTTCTGATTCTATCTTCACATTTGATTGACATTTTGGCTGGGTAAAGAATTCTAGGTCAGGACTTCCCTGGTGGCACAGTGGTTAAGAATCCACCTGCCAACGCAGCGGACATGGGTTCGAGCCCTGGTCCGGGAAGATCCCACACGCCACGGAGCAACCAAGCCTGTGCGCCACAACTACTGAGCCTTTACTCTAGAGCTTGCAAGCCACAACTACTGAGCCCACATGCCACAACTACTGAAGCCCATGCGCCTAGAGCCTGTGCTCTGCAACAAGAGAAACCACCGCAATGAGAAGCCAGCGCACCGCAACGAAGAGTAGCCTCCGCTCACCGCAAGCAGAGAAAGCCTGCACACAGCAACGAAGATCCCAAAGCAGCCAAAATTAAACAAACAAACAAACAAAAAAAGAATTCTAGGTCATAATTGTTTTCTCTCAGAAATGCGCCCCCCCGTTTTAATGAGATATAATTGACACAGAACACTGTGTAAGTCTAAGGTTGCACAATGTGATGATCTGATACACATATATATCGTGAAATCTTTACCACAGTAAAGTTAGCTAACACATCCCTCACCTCACATAATTACCATTTTGTTGTTGTTTTCGTTGTGGTGAGAACATTTAAGGTCCACTCTCACAGCAACTTTCAAGTACTTGCTAACTATAGTCACCACGCTGTACAACAGATCCCTGGAACTTTCCATCTTGTAACTGGAAGTTTGTACCCTTTGACCAACAGCTCCCCATTTCCCTCAACACCCCCATCCCCTGGCAACCACCATCTACTCTCTGTTTTTATAAGTTCAATTTTTTTTAAAGATTCCACATATAACTGATATCACAGAGTATTTATCTGATTTAACTTAGCATAATGCCCTCAAGGTCCATCCATGTTGTCACAAAGAGCAGGATTTCCATTTTTACAGCTGAATAATATTCCTATTATTATAGGTTAGAATATATAATAATAATACTCCTCACACTTTCTTTACCCATTCATCTGTCAATGAACGCTAGGTTGTTTCCCTAGCTTGGCTATTAGAGTATACAATGCAACGAACATGGGATCTCAGATATCTCTCTGAGATAGTAACTGCATTTCCTGTGGATATACACCCAGAAGTGAAACTGCTGAATCATATGGTAGCTCTAATTTTAGTTTTTTGAGAAACTTCCATACTGTTTTCCAAAGTAGTTGTACCAATCTACATTCCTACCAACAGTACACAAGGTTTCCCATTTCTCTACACCTCTGTCAGCATTCATCTCTTGTCTTTTTGATAACAACCATTCTAACAGGTTGATTTGCACTCCCTTGATGGCTAGTGATGTTGAACACCTTTTCATGCACTTGTCGGCTATCTGAATGTCTTCGTTGGAAAAATGTCTATTCAGATCCTTTGTTGCTTTTTAAATTGGATTATTTGGGGTTTTATTTGCTACTGGTTGTAGGGGTTCCTTTTCTCCCACTTCGTAGGCTGCCTTTTCATTTTGTTGACTGTTGTTTGTTTTTTGTTTGCTGTGAAGTTTTTTGTAGTCCCACTTTTTTGGCTTGTGATTTTGGTGTCATATTAAAAAAAAAAGTCATTGCTAAGAACAATGTCAAGGAGCTCTTTCCCACTGTTTTCTTCCACGAGCTTTATGGTTTCATATCTTCCATTTAAATCCTTAATCCATGAGTTAGTTTTTGTGCATGGTATAAGACAGGGGTCCAGTTTCATTCTTTTACACATGAATATCCAGTTCTCTCAGAATTTTAAAGGCCTCGATCCATTTCCTTCCAGCTTACAGTGGTGTGGAATGGTATGATGACATTCTGCTACAATTCTTTGTGACCTATTTTTTCCTCTTCCTTCTCTTTAATTTTGATGTATTTAAATTTTAATATACCACAGATTCAGTCTCTGTGGTACATTAGCATTCAGTCCAGATATATTGTGGGTCTTTTGTCATTTACTGCATTGGGCACCGAGCCTTTCAATCTGGAAATTCAGGTCCTACAGTTCTGGGAAATCACCTTCTGTTAGTCTTTGATAATCTCCCCTCCTATCCCCAGTTCTTTTTACAACACCTCTTTACCAGAAACTAGACCTCCTAGATAGGTACCTCAAGTTCACATGGTATCTTTCTTAATTTTCATCTCTATGAACTTCTGTAATACTTTCTGAGAGCTTTCCTTGACTTTATTTTCCAACCCCTTTATTGAATTTCTTTCCAATACTATAAATTACCCTCTCCCCAACAGTCCTTTCTCAATGCACCATGTTCTTCTTTCATGAATATAATGGTCATTATTGCATTCTGTCTCCCTCTTTTTAAAATCTTTGAAAACATAATTAAAGTGTTGTTGTTTTTTAAAGTAGCTGAGTTTCCTCTTCCAGTGTTCCTTTCTCTTTCTTATTCTTGTTTGTTTTAGTTTCAGGTTATCCTCAAATATCTGGAGATTCTTGGCTGTCCTCCCATATTTAAGAGAGGCACCAAAATACTGGACTAAATGTTATATATATAAAAGCTGGACCATAGGATGACCGGGCAAAGATTAAGTAGATTCACTGAAAGACAATAATGTCTCTAACTATATTTTCATTTAACTCAATTTTCCTGGAGAAGAATCCTCCAATTTCCTTTTCAGGCAACACATGAAGGGCTAGAGAGTTCTGGGAGGCAAGCAAGGAGAGGGAAGACAGAGTATCTCACCACTCAGTGGGCCCGTTTTTAGTATGGGGTCCCCAAGTCTAGATGCTCTTCAATTCCGCCTCTTCAGAAAATAAACTGCCCAATTTCTCCTGGGGCAGAGAAGGGCGGGTTGCCTGGAGGTGATATGAGGCCCAGTTACACATTTTAAGCCAATCCTGTTTCCAGTTCTACATGTACCTCCACCCACAAAAGGAGCTAACAGAACTCATCCTTAAACTTTCTGAATTCTGTGGCATGACTCAGCACGATTTTTGCTGGCACCAGCCTACCTATTCCCACCCCTAAGTGCTCCCCTTACGGATTGGTTTCAGTTCACTATGATTTGCTAAGTCTACTACATGAAAAAATATATATAATAGTGTACACACACACACACACACAACTATTCATCCATCTGCTTTCCATCTGGCAAACTAGGTTTAATTCTTTGTCTGCCAGTCTTCTCTATTTTTGACACTCCTTTTTAATTCCTTTACTACTATTTAGCGAGTGGGAGGAAGGAGCAAAGATAAATGTACTAATGTTTAACTGGAAGTCCTATATGCTAATACTTTAATTCTGAATTTTTGAATGGATGTTGTAAGTGAGATTGAACTATAGTTTTCTTCCCTGTTTCTAATACATTTTGATAGCCATGTATGTGAATTCCAGAGAAGAATTTGGAAGCTTCCCTTCAAGATCTATTCACTGAAGGTTTCAAAGAAGCCAATCATGAAATTCTGCATATGGCAATCTGAGGTGGCAGCTGGCCTTTTTACCACTATTCAATTTCTTCTGTAGTTACTGATGCATTTAGATTCTTTTGTAGAGTTAATTTTGATAAGTTACGTTTTCCTAGAGAATTATCCATTTTTTAGGTGTTCTAGTTTATTTGCACAAAAGGTTCTCTCATGATAATTTTAATTCTTCTCTATCTGGTCTTTTCCCTGCCCCTCATTTCATACTCATACTTTGTGTTGTCTCTCCCTATCCCCTGGATTAAGTAACTAGTGGTTTATCTATTTTACTGCCTCCCTTCTCATCCCCCTCTCAAAAAAAAAAAAGCTCTAGATCATTTTGATTGTTTTTCCAATTCACTAATTTCTGCCCTTTATAAGTTCCTTACATTATTCTTCGTTCCTGAGCTTTATTTTGTTCCCTTCTCTAACTTATTAGTTGAATATTTAATGTATTGTCATTTTTTGTTTAATAATGTGTTTAAGGTTTCAAATTTACTTGAACACCAAAAGCAGTATTCTATAGGTTCGGATACACAGTGTTACCTTCTAGATACACTGCAATTTTGGTTTGCATTTTCTCTTTGACCCCATGAATTCAAAGAGTGTTTTCAAGTCCCACCATGCTTGTACTTTTTGTTTGTTTCTATTTTTATTGGTTTCTATTTTTATTGCTTGTTCAGAAAGATCTGGAAAGATCTCTTAGTCAGGCTTATTAATCATATTAACTGTTTATAGCTGTGTAAGTTATGCATTGCCCAACAGTGAGGAAATCACTTACACTACAATCATCATAGATTTGACTGGCACAGAGCTGTAATGTATCCTAAGAAAGGGATGCTTTTAAAAAAAAATGCACAAATGTGTGGGATTTCCCTGGCAGTCCAGTGGTTAAGACTCCGTGCTTCCACTGCAGGGGGCACGGGTTTGGTCCCTGGTCAGGGAACTAAGATCCAGCATGCCACATGGTGGGGCCAAAAATAAAATAAAAAATAAATTAATTAAATTAAAAATGCGCAATTTGTAATATGGGCTAGTGGAGGGGCTCTATATTAAGATCTGTATCTTTTTTTCCTCTACTTAATGTGTCATACATAGCCTGAGAGAAGATAAATCTATTTTGTCACTCTTGTGCTTCTATAAATTTAGCTCAGATTTTTCCTGTCATATATTTTGGGATTCTGTTTATCATTTGCCATTCCACTATTTTTATTTTTATTTTTTATTTTTTTATTTTTTTTTCCACTATTTTTAAAATAAATTTATTTATTTATGGCCGCGTTGGGTTTTTGTTGCCACGCGCAGGCTTTCTCTAGTTGCGGCGAGCAGGGTCTACTCTTCATTGCAGTGTGCAGGTTTTTCATTGCGGTGGCTTCTCCAGTTGCAGAGCACGGGCTCTAGGCGCACAGGCTTCAGTAGTTGTGGCTCGTGGGCTCTAGAGTGCAGGTTCAGTAGTTGTGGCTCACAGGCTTAGCTGCTCCGCGGCATGTGGGATCTTCCCGGACCAGGGCTCGAACTGGTGTCCCCTGTGTTGGCAGGCAGATTCTTAACCAATGCGCCACAAGGGAAGCCCTGCCATTCTACTACTGAAAATAAAAATTTTAAATGAAAATAAATTTAAAAACCTGCCTTTAAAATAGCAATTGTGAAGTGAACCAGAATAACCACTTTGGAAGAACACAGTATGTGTGTGTAGAGAGGTACGGAAACTCTGTATTGCAGAAGAGTGGGGAAAGGAGAGACAAGGCAATAAGTTGTAACACGTATGAAAAAACATAATTGGATTGCTACTTCACAATATGCACAACTTCAAGGTGGATTAAAGATTATAAACCTTTGAGACAACAGAGAAAAATATCTTTATGGCCCCAGGCAGGGAAGAATTTCTTAAAGAACACAGAAAAGGGGCTTCCCTGGTGGCGCAGTGGTTGAGAGTCTGCCTGCCGATGCAGGGGACATGGGTTCGTGCCCCGGTCCGGGTAGATCCCACATGCCGCGGAGCAGCTGGGCCCGTGAGCCACGGCCGCTGAGACTGCGCGTCTGGAGCCTGTGCTCCGCAACAGGAGAGGCCACAACAGTGAGAGACCCGCGTACCGCAAAAAAAAAAAAAAAAAAAAAAAAAAAAAGAACACAGAAAATGTACAAACCATATAAGAAAAGAATGACAATTCAGGTGTGTTAAAATTAAGAAATTCTGCTGTTCATCAAAAGACAACATCCAGAGAATGAAAAGATATACCATCAAACAGAAGAAGATATCTGCCACATGTCAGTATCCAGAATACATAATCTCTAAAATGATTAAGAAAAAATCCACTAGAAACTGAAAAGGCTTGAACAGGCAATTCACAGAAGAAACAAAAGCCAATAAAAATATGAATGATGTAATACTCATCAGCAATCATGGGAATATAAATGAAAACCACAATGACATAGTTTTATATCCATCAGATAGTCAAGAACTGAAAAATCAGACAAAATCAAATTTTGACGAGGATGTAACATTACTTGAACTGTCTTATATGCTACCGGTGGGAATATAAATTAACACAACTGCTTTGGATGAATGAGGATGTACAAACCCTGTGAACCAATAAGTCCACTACTGGACACATATCCTTAAGAAACATAAACAACTTCACCAGGACACACACGAACAATCCATAGCAGTGTCTGTGATACAAATAGCTATAAGCAATCCAAATGTCTCTGAATCAGACAGAAAATGGATAAAATAAATCATGAAATATTCATGTAATAGGATACTATATAACCATGAAAATAAGCATAGCAGTGAAAGTAAATTACATCTAAATACATCAACATGGAACACAATTTGGGCAAAATAAAGCAAACAGGAGAAGGACACAAATAACATGATTCCATTTATATAATATTTAAAATCTTCACACTATATTGATGAGGGACCCATATGTGGTAAAATTATAAAAACAATCAATAGAAAATAGTAACACAGGGACTTCCCTGGTGGCACAGTGGTTAAGAATCTGCCTGCCAATGCAAGGGACACGGGTTTGACTCCTGGTCAGGGAAGATCCCATATGTCGTGGATCAACTAAGCCCGTGCGCCACAACTATTGAGCCTACGCTCTAGAGTGTGCGAGCCACAACTACTGAGCCCACGTGCTGCAACTACCGAAGCCCACATGACTAAAGCCCGTGCTCCGTAGCAAGAGAAGCCACTGCAATGAGAATCCTGCGCACTGCAACGAAGAGTAGCCCTCGCTTGCTGCAACCAGAAAAAGCCCACATGCAGCAATGAAGACTCAATGCCGGCAAGATAAAGAAATAAATTAATATACAAAAATAAATTAATTTTAAAAAGAAAGAAAATAGTAACACAAAATTTTTGTTAGTGGTTACCTTGTAAGGTGGGAAACAAAGAAGGAGGTCACGTTGGGGAAGGTTACAACGTGACTGATTTAAAGTATTGTTGCTGATCCATTTCTTGAATCAAATACCCTAAACATATGTATATGGCAAATATGTAACATTCTTCTGTATGTAAAGCATTTCATTCATTCATTCATTCATTCATTTTTGGCTGCATTGGGTCTTCACTGCTGAGCGCAGGCTTTCTCTAGTTGCAGTGAGCGGGAGCTACTCTTCGTTGTGGTGTGTGGGCTTCTCGTTGCAGTGGCTTCTCTTGTCACGGAGCACGGGCTCTAGGTGCATGGGCTTTAGTAGCTGTGGCACGTGGGCTCAGTAGTTGTGGCTCATGGGCTCTAGAGCAAGCACAGGCTCAGTAGTTGTGGCGCATGGGCTTAGTTGCTCCATGGCATGTGGGATCTTCCCGGACCAGGGCTTGAACCCATGTCCCCTGCATTGGCAGGCGGATTCTTAACCACTGCGCCACCAGGGAAACCCAATGTGCATTTTTATGATCAAGTATTTCAAAGACAAAGAAATTTTCCTACCACCTCAAAACCTAAGGTTCTGGTGGTCAAGATTCCTGGAATTAGGGCAATATGAGAAAAATATTAATTTAGTATTAAAATAAATTTGGTACTTATAAAATAATGAACAGATATTATTGGGTATCTACCACATGCAAGGTGAAGGAGCTTCAGTAAGCTCCTTTGTATGCTTCCCATATGGAAGGTGCTGGGCCTGATTCCTTCCAAGGGGACATGTTGGGAAAAGGCTATGTGAAGTTAGGGCTTTAAGTTCTAATGTTAGTTCAGTCAGTGTGTCAGTTAGTGCACAGTCATTAAGAATTTGAACTCTGGAGCCCACTATCTGTCCCCACCTGGGGATCTACCATTGACTGACTGAATCTAGGTGGCTTGATCTCTCTGGGCCTCTGCTACCCCCAGGGATAAAGGAACCTGACATGTTGTTGAGATCTTGGAACAGTGCGTGGCACACAATAAGCAACATACGGCTGTGATTCTGGTTGTTGTCGCTAGGATTCTTTCCCAAAGGTCTAGTTTTTGCCCAACTTTCAATTTTCCACAAATGGGTCCATGCTAGGCTCTAAGTTTAACCCATTTAAAATACCTGGTTCTTGGGACTTCCCTGGTGGTCCAGGGGTTAAGAATCCATCTCCCAATGCAGGGGATGTGGGTTTGATCCTTGGTCGGGGAACTAAGATCCCACATGCCACGGGACAACTAAGCCCAAGCGCCACAACTACTGAGCTGGTGCGCTCTGGAGCCCGCACACCACAACTAGTGAGAGGCCCACGCGCTGCAACAAAGAGCCTGCACGCCACAACGAAAGATCCTGCATGCTGTTGAGGAAGATCTGTGTGCCGCAACTGAGAACCGATACAGCAAAATAAAATAAAATAAAATAAAATAGTTGGTTCTTCAGTGGCTTTTCTAAAATAGCACAATGAACAATTGGTACAATTAAAAATAAATTCTAATATTCTCAATTCACAATCTGTACTCTAAATTTGCTGCCAAAGTGAAAATGTCTGGCAATAAATTAAAAATTTCCCCATAAAGCAGCAGCAACACTGAAGCTATATTTTCTTACACTCCTATTACTATTTTTGAAATGTAACAATATACATATATTTTTATTCTCAATATTTTAAACATGTAAAATGAAGAGGGTTTGACTTAGATTTCATTTACCATATCCTGTTTGTAAAAGTTTACCTAATTCATTACACTGATCTGAATGCAGATGCTGGATTGAAATTAATAGTCAGGACTCTAGGTATTTTTTAATATCCTCTTTGATTCCTTCAGTGATCCACTGGTCTAGTGATCCATATTGTTTAGCCTCCACGTGTTTGTGTTTTTCACAGCTTTTTTTCTTGTGGTTGATTTCTCCTCTCACAGTGTTGTGGTCAGAAAAGACAACTGATATGACTTACAGTTTCTTAAGTTTGCCAAGGCTTGTTCTGTGGCCTAGCATGTGATCTATCCTGGAGAATGTTCCATGTATACTTGATGAAAATGTGTATTCTGCTGCTTTCAGATGGAGTGCGCTAAAGAATCAATATTGTTAAAATGTCCATACTAACCAAGGCAATCTACAGATTCAATGCAATCTCTATTAAAATACCAATGGCATTTTTCACAGAACTAGAACAAATAATTTTAAAATTTGTATGGAAACACAAAAGACCCCATATAACCAAAACAATCTTGAGAAAGAAGAACAGAGATGGAGCAATCATACTCCCTGACTTCAGACTAAACTACAAAGCTACAGTAGTCAACACAGTATGGTACTGGCACAAAAAGAGACACATAGATAAATGGAACAAGATACAGAGCCCAGAAACAAACCCCCACACTTATGATCAATTAACGTATGACAAGCGGGGGCAAGAATATACAATGAAGCAAAGACAGTCCCTTCAGTAAGTGGTGTTGCGAAAACTGGACAGCTACATGTAAAAGAATGAAATTAGAACATTCTCTAACACTATATACAAAAATAAACTCAAAATGGATTAAAGACCTAAATGTAAGACTGGATACTATAAAACTCCTGGAGAAAAATATAGGCAGAACACTCTTTGACATAAATTGCAGCAATATTTTTTTGGATCCATCTCCTAAAGTAAAGGAAATGAAAGCAAAAATAAACAAATGGGACCTAATTAAACTTAAAAGCTTTTGCACAGCAAAGGCAACCACTGACAAAATGAAAAGGCAACCTACTGAATGGGAGAAAATATTTTCAAATGATATGAATGATAAGGAATTAGTATCCAACATATATGAAAGAAGCAGACTCCCAGATACAGAGAAGAAACCAGCGGTTACCAGTGGGGAGAGGGAAGTGGGGAGGGGCAATATAGGGTAGGGGAGTAAGAGATACAAACTATTAGGTAATAAGCTGCAAGGATATACTGTACAACACAGGGAATATAACCAATATTTTATAATAACTATAAATGGAGTATAACCTTTAAAAATTGTGAATCACCACTATATTGTACACCTGTAACTTATATAATATTGTACAACAACTATACTTCAATTTTTAAAAATTTACAAAAAAGGATTCTAACAACTACTTTTGTTAATGGCCTGAGCTGTTTAGTCTCCTACAAGTCAATATGGAAAGAGGAAGGTATTAAGAAAGGAAAAGATCAACAGCGCTCATCAATGAAAAAGATCCCAACAATGATTTGTGCTTCACCAGATGGGTAAGGAGAAGGAAAGAAGTCCAGAAATTGGGTCAGGAAGAGTTTGAGAGAGGGGGGAGATATCTGGCAGCTGTAGTGGCAGCAGTCTATAAGACTTAAAACACTGGAGGAGGGGGTCATCTTTAAAACAGGTTACCTTTAGAAAGAGAATAGAAATTACGGGTTTTTTTTTTAACTACACAGATGATTCTACTGCACAACAAGGGTTAAAAAAGACTGCCCTAAGGAGGCTGAAGCAAAAGTACCCCAGATAACTCAGTGGTGGTAACAGTAAGAGTACATTACATTGTAGACCATAAGAAAAGCATGAGCGGGTTCTCTCTGCTTCCAAATATACAGTTCCCTGGCTTGTCCCACAACTGAGATTCCCTGGGATGCCAAAAAAAGGTCACTGCTATTACAGAGCTCTAACCATTAACAGTGGCTCCAAAATAAACACCAACTTTAAAAAGAAACCAGACTTGAGTGGGTGTAAGTAAAATTTCTCACAAAGACCCCGATAAAAGGAACCTATAGTCAACAATACTTTGATAATCATTCAGCAATCTGCTGTATATACTTTTTTTTTTTGGCCACAGTGCACGGCTATGTCGGATCTTAGTTCCCCGACCAGGGATCGAACCCGTGCCCCCTGCAGAGGAAGTGTGGAATCCTAACCACTGGACCTCCAGGGAATTCCCGCATTTTGCACATACTTGAATTTATGCACATACTTAAATTTAAAATCATTCTTTTTTTTTCCTTAGTAATTTTGATTAATTTTTTTTTAACACAGGGATTTCTGTTTCTCTCTTACTAAAAGTCTGGATTTGAGAATGGTGCTTGAATATTACTCAAATATTGCTTGATGAGTCAGCAGAACCAACTAAAGGGTGGATTCTCCAATGAGGTGCCTTGTCCCTACCTTGTGGGATATTTTAATTGGATGAAAACATCCTTGTCCAATGTATACAGCACCAAACTAGAAGTGATAGCTAATACAAAAGACTCATTTTTCAAAAATACACTAAAAGGACTGGAATTATGGTAGGAAACCATTTAAATGGTCTTCAGCAAGAATGAAATAAATTCAGTTAAGAAAAAAATCAATTACTGATGTGGAATAAACTAGCCCTGTGTTGAGGGCAAGTCCTGTAGCTGGCCCAAGAGGCTGAGTATTTACTCTGGAGAAGGGACCAAGAAGACCCAAGATAGTTGGTTATGTTGGATTGGTAGGGGTTATTTTTGTGGACTGGTAGATTTAACCTCCAAAGCTCCAAATGAAAGAACAGAGAACAGTACTGTACATGTTTCTAGAAGACAGATGCTAGTGTAAACGATGAAAGAAAAAAACCTGTTTAGGGACTTCCCTGGTGGCGCAGTTGTTAAGAACCCGCCTGCCAATGCAGGGGACACAGGTTCGATCCCTGGTCCGGGAGGATCCCACATGCTGCGGGCAACTAAGCCCGTGCACCACAACTACTGAGCCTGCGCTCTAGAGCCCGTGCTCCGCAACAAGAGAAGCCATCGCAGTGAGAAGCCCGTGCACCACAATGAAAAATAGTCCCTGCTCACCACAACTAGAGAAAGCCTGCGTGCAGCAATGAAGACCCAACACAGCCATAAATAAATTAATTAAGAAAAAAAAACCTGTATAATAACTAGAGTCGTCCAACACTGGAACAAGATGGCATAGGAAGCAGCGTGCCTCCATCCCTATACATGTTTAAAGCTGGCTAACCAGCTATCATAAACACATATTTTAAAAAATCAATTATTTCACTACATTCACACATTTGTTTTTAACTAATGGTTCCAGTTTAAGAAAAAGAGATTACTGTTTAAATTGACTATGTCACAGTATGGTGACAATTAAAGTTTCTGCCACCGAGAAGACTGAGTATTTCTAAAATAACAAAATCTTAGTCAGAAGAACCCAGGGGAAAGTTAGGGAATTACTGAAAAGTTTATTACACAGAGATGATTGTTCCTTAAAGGGCCGGGGCATTCAAGGCTCCCAGTTTGGCCTGATGTAACCGCCAGCTCAGGGCCTTGCACTGCCCTGCATACTCGCAGGCCTCGGCAGCCCACCGCTGCTGCAGTTGCTGCTCCTCAAGCTGTGTGTGCAATCCTCCCACGAACACTTAGTGAGGACCTCCATGTCAACGCTGCAAGGAGGACTGCAAAGGTCTTTCCATTCTTTATTACTTGGTAAAAAACATTTAGATCCTAAAGGTCTAAGTAAACTTTTACTGCAAACCACATGGTGAAGTTCACCCAGAGTCTGTTGTACTTATCTGACTCTTCTTATCACAACGCTTGGTTCAGGAGAACAAGAATGTTTCTTAAACGAATTACTAAGAGGGCACCCCTACTTTTCACTTGAAATCTACACATTCCTCGGATACTATCTCCTCACCCTGTGTTTTTGTTTTTTAAATTTATTTATTTATTTTTGGCTGCATTGGGTCTTCGTTGTTGCGCATGCGGGCTTTCTCTAGTTGCAGTGAGCAGGGGCTACTCTTCATTGCGGTGCACGGGCTTCTCACGGCAGTGGCTCCTCTTGTTGCAGAGCATGGGCTCTAGGCATGCAGGCTTTAGTAGTTAGTTGTGGCATGCAGGCTCAGTAGTTGTGGCTCGCGGGCTCTAGAGCGCAGGCTCAGTAGTTGTGGCGCACAGGCTTAGTTGCTCCGCAGCCTGTGGGATCTTCCCAGACCAGGGCTTGAACCCATGGTCCCCTGCATTGACAGGCGGATTCTTAACCACTGTGCCACCAGGGAAGTCCCCACCCTGTGTTTTAAAATGTAGGTTCTATTATTATTCAGGTATGGTGAGCCAAGAGATCAGGAGAAGAGTGCCATTAAAATGATGGTCTGTTACTTATAGTTCCCAAAAGAAGGGGGCACACAGTGCCATGCAGGGCCATGTGAGGAAGCACCAGGATGGGTTAGAAGGCCGACGGAGCAAGGGGAAAGCATGGGGAAGAGTTTTTATTCTGGTTTCCACAGGAAAGGTAAGTCCAGGCAGGGTAAGCAGGCTGAGGACTGGTTCATTGGGATAATTTCAGCAGGTTCTTGAGTATAAGTACGGTCTCTAGGTGTCCGATACCAGCTCTGCAATGATTAGGGCAGAGAAATATTGCCTCTTGGAGTTTAAGAGCCAGATAGGGGAGATGGTTCAGAGTATGGGCTCTGTACTGGTTAGTTTGCATCTGAACAGTGTACTCACAGGGGAGTTGCTTACTATTTCCAGGAACTAGCTAGCCCTGGGGAGTAGTCTATCTCAGGTCAGCAAGGCCCCAGATGCCAGAGCATCAAGAATACAAAAAATAAGAAAATACAGTCAATACATCTTGCTTTATTTTTCTTCATGGCACTGACATGACATTATATATCTGTTTATTGCTGCTCTCCCACTATGATATCAATTCCATGAAAGTAGGAACTTCATTCATTTGGTTCAATGTTGTACCCTCAGTGCTCTGAACAGTGCCTGGCACACAGCAGGTATTTACTAATAAGTGTTTGTTAAGTGAAGGAGTGAATAAACAAATTTGCATAAAAATATGACTTATGCAAAGTTTGGAAGGGGAGGTGGGGTACAAGGCCTACTTCTCTTTCGTACTTGAAATACTGGGTTTGCCAAAAGGTTTGCTTGGTTTTTTCTGTAAGATGGCTCTAGTAGCACTTAGTTGTCTTTAACTTCATTTGAAACAATTTTGTTAGATTGTGTGTGACAGCTGTCATATAAGAGTGCATTTAAAAAAAAGGCTTAACAAAATTAGTGAATTTTTGTGTAGCCATTTTAATATTGAAGATGGAAGAAAAAAACATTTTCGGCATATTATGCTTTATTATTTCAAGAAAGGTAAAAACGCAATCGAAATGCAAAAACAGATTTGCTCAGTGTATGGAGAAGGTGCTGTGACCGAACATGTCAAAAGTGGTTTGTGAAGTTTCATGCCGGAGATTTCTCGCTGGACAATGCTCCACGGTTGGGTAGACCAGTTGAAGTTGATAGCGATCAAATTGAGACACTGAGAACAATCAACGTTATACCACGCGGGAGATGGCTGACATACTCAAAATACCCAAATCAAGCTATGAAAATCATTTGCACCAGCTTGGTTATGTTCATCGCTTTGATGTATGGGTTCCACGTAAGTAAAGCGAAAAAGACGTTCGTGACCGTATTTCCTCATGCGATTCTCTACTGAAACATAATGAAAACGTTCCGTTTTTAAAACAAATTGTGACATGCGATGAAAAGTGGATACTGTACAATAATGTGGAACAGAAGAGAGCGTGGGGCAAGCGAAATGAACCACCACCAACCACACCAAAGGCCGGTCTTCATCCTAAAAAGGTGATGTTCTGTATATGGTGGGATTGGAAGGGAGTCCTCTATTACGAGTTCCTTCAGGAAAACCCCACGATTAATTCCAACGAGTACTGCTTCCAATTAGACTAACTGAAGGCAGCACTTGACAAAAAGCGTTCAGAATTAGTCAACAGAGAACACATAATCTTCCATCAGGATACTGCAAGACCGCATGTTTCTTTGATGACCAGGCAAAAACTGTTACAGCTTGGCTGGGAAGTTCTGATTCATCCGCCGTATTCACCAGACATTGCAACTTCAGATTTCCATTTATTTCGGTCTTTACAAAATTCTCTTAATGGAAAAAATGTCAATTCCCTGGGAGACTGTAAAAGGCACCTGGAACAGTTCTTTGCTCAAAAAGAGAAAAAGTTTTGGGAAGATGGAACTATGAAGTTGCCTGAAAAATGGCAGAAGGTAGTGGAACAAAAGGGTGAATACATTATTCAATAAAGTTCTTCGCGAAAATGAAAAATGTGTCTTTTATTTTTACTTTAAAACTGAAGGCACTTTTCGGCCAACCCAATATTTCCTCAACCTTGAAACTATTTACTAACTTCTTCATAGCTACTACAAAGAAAGCCTCAGGTTAGTTCCCATCTCAGTTAGGGAAATTTAATTACAGGAGGGGGCCATAATGAAGTGGAAATAGTCCATGCTTTGGAGTCAGGCTAAGACTTACATCTTTGCTCCATCACTTACGAACTGGAGAGTCTGACTATACCAACTTCTCAGACTCTGTCTCCTCAATGGAAAATCAAGATGGTAGTAATACTCACCTAACAGAGTATGAAGGTGAAAAGGTATCTATCAGACTAGCTACTGTGAGAACGCCTATATGTGTAAGAACATGGGAAGCACATGCTCTAGTATCTAATGACAATGAATTCCTATCCAACTAATATACCTGGGACATTGCTTACAGCAAATGCTCTATGGTCTAAACTGTGGTAAACATGTTTTCATTTAGAGTTCATTAATGCTCGACTCAATGATGACTACACCTATCATAAAATGACTGCCCAAGCAGCTATCACTTACTAGTCAGGGGACGTTGGGCAGATTACTTTATCTCCCTGGCCTCTCTTTCCTGAATAACAGAACTTACTTCATGAAGCTGTCCCACAATGTGATATTTGGAGATGGAGCATTTGGGAATTAAGTTGGTTTAGATGAGGTCATGAGGGTGGGTCCTTATGATGGGATTAAGTACCCTTGTAAGTAGAGACATCAAACAGCATGCTCATGTACCTTCCCCCTACTTTGCTATGAAGACACAGTGAGACGGCAGCCCTCTGTAAGCCAAAGAGAGAGCTTGCACCAGAACCCGACCATGCTGGCAACCCTGATTTTGGACTTCCCAGGCTCTACAACTGTGTGAAATAAATGTCTGTTGTTTAAGACACCCAGTCTACAGAATTTTGTTATAGTGGCTCGAGCAAACTAATACAGTACTCCATATATACTAAATGCGCAAATATTAGCCGTGATCAGAAGTAGTCTACTGCAAATAAGTCCTATGAGACCTAAGCCAGAACCTACCATTCAATCCTTAAGTTTTACTTATTTCCTGTGAGGGTAAAATTTAAAAAACAAACAAAAAATATCTCCTGGGAAAAGAATCTTAAAAAAAAAAGGAGTGGATATATGTATATGTATAACTGATTCACTCTGCTGTACACCTGAAACTAACAACATTGTAAATCAACTACACGCCAATAAAAGTTAAAAAAAAAAAATCTCCCACTCTCTCTCAAAACCAATATTCAGCAGGACACACAATAATAGCAAACACTTGGTCCTTACCATGTGCTAGGAACTACACTCAGCTCTTCTAAGGGCTTTTATTTTATTATTATTTTTTAACATCTTTATTGGAGTATAATTGCTTTACAATGGTGTGTTAGTTTCTGCTTTATAACAAAGGGAATCAGCTATACATAAACATATATCCCCATATCTTCTCCCTCTTGCGTCTCCCTCCCACCCTCCCTATCCCACCCTTCTAGGTGGTCACAAAGCACCAAGCTGATCTCCCTGTGCTAAGGGCTTTTAAATGTTAACTTATTTAATTCTCACCACAGCCCTAGAGGTACTGTTATTATTTCCATTTTACAAACAGGGAAACTAAGATCCAGGAAGGTGACTTGTCACACAGCTAGGCTGGGTTGAAATCGAGATTTGAATCCATGTAGGCTGGCTTAACTGTGTTCCTAACCATTACTTTATAATCCCTCTTTACATTAACACACTACTCCAAGATGAGAAAAGAAAATAACTTTAGATGGGTTACACTTAGTGTACTTGCATGTCTTTTTTTTTTCTTTTATAAATTTATTTATTTTTGGCTGCGTTGGGTCTTCGTTGCTTCACGTGGGCTTCTCACTGCGGTGGCTTCTCTTGTTGCAGAGCACAGGCTCTAGGCACGCGGGCTTCAGTAGTTGTGGCTCGCTGGCTTCAGCAGTTGTGACTCGCAGGCTCTAGAGCGCAGGCTCAGTAGTTGTGCCACACGGGCTTAGTTGCTCCGCGGCACGTGGGATCTTCCCGGACCAGGGATCAAACCCATGTCCCCTGCACTGGCAGGCAGGTTCTTAACCACTGGGCAACCAGGGAAGCCCTACTTGCATGTCTTAATAAATTCATAACTTGCTTCTTAATGACGAACTTGAATTTAATAAAACAAGATTATCTGTAACCAAATCAAAGCTAAAAATGGGGCTTCCCTGGTGGCGCAGTGGTTTAGAGTCCGCCTGCCGATGCACGGGACAAGCGTTCGCGCCCCGGTCCGGGAAGATCCCACATGCTACGGAGCGGTTGGGCCCGTGAGCCATGGCCGCTGAGCCTGAGCGTCTGGAGCCTGTGCTCCGCAACGGGAGAGGCCACAACAGTGAGAGGTCCGTGTACTCCCCCCCCCCCAAAAAAAAAAAAAAAAAAAAAGCTGAAAGTGACTTTGTAAAACCAGGAGGAAGACTAACATTTTTTTTCACTCCTGTTGTTTTCAAAATCATTAAAGGTACACAACATTACAGAGTTCTTTAACGGCTGACCTAAAAGACATTTATGGACAGAAAATGTCTCAGGGATAGTACTCAGAAATTGAGATGTACAAAAACAATGGAGAAAAATATATCTTACTAGAATCTAACATTTATTCACTCAGTGGCTGGAAAAATTAAAAGGAAAAGTGAAGAACCTGTCAGTGAAAATAACATCAGTTTACTAATATGCAGTCAACTCAGGTTTGCTTAAATGCGTTTATCAGATGTACATGATTCAATGTGTAAGCCAGAATACTGTGAATATTTTGAAATGACACTATTTTAAACACCTGTGTTCAAACACTGCCTGAATGAGCCAGTCCACATTTTTTTTGGTAGTGGCAGTACAAAAAGATCGCATATTGTTGATGGCAGAATGTTGTTAGCTCCTAAGGCCATACACCAAGTTCCAGAGTTTAAAATCACAATATACAGAGATTTGAGTGAGCAGGTGTGATACAACTGTGAGTGGTGCTGAGGAAGAAAACAAGCTGCAAGCACCACTATTACAAGGGCAAAAGATGCCAGGTATACACCACTCTGCTGCCACCTTTCCATGGAAAGGGAACTCAGCGAAAAAGAATGTGAAGGAAGTATTTATAGAATGCTTCTAATTTATAAGAACACAAACACATGATTTATGATTTAAAACAATGCCCTACAAACTGAAAACATTACACTTATCAAATTATTTAACTTGGACGGATCTGCCTTTAGTATAAATTTTTTGTGGATGGTTCATACTTGAGCTATACCAAACAAATCTTAAAAGTCTTATTATTTATATGCCAAAATTAATGCTGATAAAAATCTGCATCACACCATCAAGCTAAACAGACAGCCTACCAGGTACTAAATTGGTAATGATGTGACAAACAGTAATTTGGAATAATAACAAAAAAGAACAGTGGTAATTAAAAACTATGACCAAAAATAATGAAAAGAAGCAAGCAAGAAAAATCACAACCAACTCAAGACAATACTATGATAAAATTCTTCCTAGAAAACTGCTAGAATTCCAGTTATCTGCAAGTACACATGAATAGTGGAAGATCTGTAACATTCGAATACTGAATTAGAATCCTTAGCAAACTTCTCTACATGCTAATTTTAGTTCTGAATACCAAGTTTTAGTAACCTCTAACTTATTAATTACTACCAAGTCCTTAGATATATGAAGAAATGAGTTTAAGGAAATGGATACAATTTCATGTTCAGAACAAAGGACTGGAAATTTTGGATCCTTCCAGGGCCACCCTGAGAACCCTTAAGGCCCACTATGCCCTGCAGAGCCACTTGTTTAAATAACATTTTCAGTGCAAGATAAAATCTGTCTCCCTCTCCACCTTAATCCCACACACACACAGACAGTTTCAAAATTATGATGATATAAATAGAAAATAACCAACAGAACTAGAACTACATTAGAAATGTAGATAGGGCATGATTACCCTTAAAATGTCTTACGTACTGCTTTGCAGTTTATGAAACTCTTTGATATGTATTATTTCATTAATATAATCCATCATGAGAAGATTAAATCTCCATTTAGTTATTTTTATTATTATTTTCAACTGAAGTATAGTTGACATACAATATTATGTTAGTTTCAGGTGTACAACACAATGATGTGACAATCAAATACATTATGAAATCATCACCATGATAACTCCAATAACCATCTGTCACCATACAAAATTATTACAGCATTACTGACTACATTCCTTATGCTGTATATTATATCCCCATGACTTGTTTACTTTATAACTGAAAGTTTATATCTGTTAATCCTCTTTACCTATTTCACTCAGCTCCCCTCTGGCAACAGTTTCGCTCTCTGTAAGCCTGTTTCTGTTTTATTTTGTTTGTCTATTTGTTTTATTTTTTAGATTCCACATATAAATGAGATCATATGGTACCTGTCTTTCTGTCTGACTTATTTCACTTAGTGAAATTATCTTCATTTTAAAAGATGAGAAGCCCAACGTCCAGAAAGTTAAGTGACTTGCTCAAGGTCAAGTTACACATTCAGCTAAGTGGCAGAGGACTTCCTGTTCTTTTTTTTTTTTTTTTGCGGTACGCGGGCCTCTCACTGCCGTGGCCTCTCCCGCCGTGGAGCACAGGCTCTGGACGCGCAGGCCCAGCGGCCATGGCCCACGGGCGCAGCCGCTCTGCGGCATGTGGGATCCTCCTGGACCGGGGCACGAACCCACGTCCCCTGCATCGGCAGGCGGACTCCCAACCACTGCGCCACCAGGGAAGCCTGACTTCCTGTTCTTATTTCTAGGTCTCTGTATCCCCCAGCTACCATAGGCCAAGTCTAGAAATCAAATGAAGTATGTAAAAAGGCTCTGCAAAACCAAAAGTAACTAAAAGGATCTTATTATGAAGATCATTAATCATTCACTGATGCACCAGTGAAATACCTATGACCAGGCCCTACCTGAGCAATTAAATCTCCCTATGGGCCAGTCATCAGGATTTTGAAAAGAGGCCCAGGTGATTTTAACATGCACCAGGTTGAGAACTCCTGATCTACATTAGATAATACAAATGGCAATAGCTCATTAACAAACATGTTTTCAACTACCAATTTAGTTTTACTTTTATATTTTCCTTTTATATCAATTAATCATCACTCCTTGATTAGACATATTGTGGTAGCTTAAGAAAGCCAAAGTGCTGACTTTAGAGATCTCAGTATTAGCTGTAAGAAAGATGTGTAACTCTGCTTAAGACTAATTACATGAAACTATGTTGTTCTGTCTTTTTTATAACTCTATTCTAGTCAATATTTAGAATATTCAAAGTACAGCCTTCAGTTTGTGCTATTAAGAACATTTAAAAGTCATTATCTTCAACTGAAGGAAAAAAATACAACAATACGACATTTAAACCATATTAAATTTAAGTTGCATTCATTTGAGGAAGAGGAAGCTTTACTGTGTACTAAATACAATAAATAAAAATAATAGTAGAGGTAATTAATGGACAAATTAGGTGACAATTAGCACTGAAAATCATTAAAAAAAAACTGGATACTGGACCAATCTTACCTTTTGTAGACTTGTTGGATTCAACTGAGTTTTGTCAATTATTTTTATTGCGACCTAGAAAAAAATTAATATTTATGGATTTTAAGAATTTGGTCATTATAGACTAATTAGTAATAGTTTTGTAAATGCCCAGACATGTAGCATTGTTAAATAGCAAGCAAGTAAACAAACCTCAGAAACCTAAAACTCAACCAGTTACAATTATATTTTACACTTTATAAATATTTTATAATTGACAAGAGGGGCTTCATGCAAATAAGGGTATTTTATAACATTTTACATTTAAGTTACCTATAGACACAGGGAAAATAAGTCTCCCAGAAACCACCTCCTAACCCCTCCCAAAAGGGGAGAGATTATACAATGAAAACAATTCTAAAAATATGGCAATGTAGAAAATCTATTCATTATTTTCTGACACTTTAATTTTATCTGACTCTGGGATACAAGGGCAGGAACTATAGCTTTTATAGGTTTATACAGCCCAAAATGCTTTCTAGAGTGTCCAGCACAAAGTGGGAGCTGGTTAATTGAGTAAATATATGAACAAATAAGTTGGTGTTGAATCTGAAAACTTTAAAAACATCTTATTTCAATAAAAAAGCTCTTTAGAGAAGAGGAAGAGGCACTAGCTCTTCGAGAAGGAAAAGGCACTCTTAGAGAAGGAAAAGGCCCTAGCTTCAGATCAATCAACAAGCTAACCAAATGAGTATGTACAGAGGCAACAAATGGGTCCCCTAGTAGTCTTTGTTCAAAAAGGGGTGAGGCAGTCTAAAAATAAGCCACTAAGACATAGGAAGAAAGAGCTACAGCTTCTAATTATATGCACTTATCTTAAAAAAAAGAAAAAAAATTAAGTTGTACTAACCCTGCACCGACATCCTCACCTAGCCAGTCTGTCTTTTCTTGCTTAAAAATGAACTACGTGCACTGTGGTAACCTAAATGGGAGGGAAGTCCAAAAGGGAGGGGAATATCTGTATGTGTATGGCTGATTCATTTTGTTGTGCAGTGGAGGCTAACACAACATTGTAAAGCAACCATACTCCAATAAAAATTAATTAAAAGAAAAAAGTGAACTACGGCTAACCAGAACTAGGAACTATGGATATCGAGAAGGGGGGATGGGGTGATGACAGGGGACGGAAGGAAACGTAAGTGAAGACAGAGGCTTTGCCATGAATTAGGGAACATAATTAACCCAGCTTTGCACCTGAGGTCCAGAACAACAAATGGTCTCACCCCATGTCAGTGAGGCTGTGTTCCTACTATATGTCCCTCAGAACACAGATCCAATAAGAAGCACCACTGAAGAAAGGGACTATAGTCAAAATCTGGGGCAAGTGTTCAAAGATTCTTTGTCAACGGTTCTAGAACTTTTTGGTCCCCTTTATATTCTTAAAGATTATGCTGGACTTCCCTGGTGGCGCAGTGGTTAAGAATCCACCTGCCAATGCAGGGGACATGGGTTCGACACTGGTCTGGGAAGATCCCACATGACACAGAGCATCTAAGCCCGTGAGCCACAACTACTGGGCCTGTGCTCTAGAGCCCACAAGCCACAACTACTGAGCCCACGTGTCACAACTACTGAAGCCTGTGTGCCTAGAGCTCGTGCTCCGTAACAAGAGAAGCCACCGCAGTGAGAAGCCCGCGCACCACAACAAAGAGTAGCGCCTGCTCGCCACAACTAGAGAAAGCCCGTGCGCAGCAATGAAGGCCCAGCGCAGCCAAAAATAATAAATAAAATTAAAAAATTAAAAAACAGATGGTGCTGGGGAAATGATATCCACATGCAAAAGAATGAAGTTATCAGACTCTTAACCTAACATCAAATACAAAAATTAGCTCAGCGTGGATCGAAGACCTAAATCTACGACCTATAAAACTATCAAATTCTTAGAAGAAAACATAGGGCAAAGCTTCATGACATTTCAAATTTTATGCATCAAAAGACGTTATCAACAGAGTAAAAAGGCAACCCACAGAATGGGAAATAATATTTGCAAATTACATATGTGATAAGGGATTAATATCCAGAATATACAGAGAACTCTGAAAACTCAACAAAAACCTGATTTAAAAATGGGCAAAGGGGCTTCCCTGGTGGCGCAGTGGTTGAGAGTCTGCCTGCCGATGCAGGGGACACAGGTTCGTGCCCCGGTCCGGGAAGATCCCACATGCCGCGGAGCAGCTGGGCCTGTGAGCCATGGCCGCTGAGCCTGCGCGTCCGGAGCCTGTGCTCCTCAACGGGAGAGGCCACAACAGTGAGAAGCCCGCGTACAGCAAAAAAAAAAAAAAAAAAGGGCAAAGGACTTGAGATGTTTCTCCAGAGAAGATATACAAATGGTCAATAAGCACATAAAAAAGACGCTCAACATCCCTCATCATTAGAAAAATGCAAATCAAAACTAGGAAACACCACTCCACACCCAACTGGATGGCTTACTGCCAAAAACCCCCAGAAAATAATAAGCCTTTGTGAGGATGTGGAGAAACTGGAACCCTTGTGCACTGTTGGTAGGATTGTATAAAATGGTACAGCCACTGTTAAAAAAAAAAAAAAAAAAAGTACAGATTTCCTCAAAAAATTAAAAATAGAATTACCAGATGATCCAGCAGTTCCACTTCCGGTATGTACCCAGAACTGAAAGCAAGGATGGATGGACGGATAGATTGATTGACTGATTGATTTTTGGCTGTGTTGGGTCTTCGTTGCTGTACCGCAGGCCTTCTCTAGTTGTGGTAACTGGGGGCTACTCTTCGTTGCGGTGCGTGGGCTTCTCACAGCGGTGGCTTCTCTTGTGGTGGAGCACAGGCTCTAGGCGTGCAGGCTTCAGTAGTTGTGGCATGCGGGCTCAGTAGTTGTGGCTCGCAGGCTCTAGAGCACAGGCTCAGTAGTTGTGGCCCATGGGCTTAGTTGCTCCACGGCATGTGGGATCTTCCCCTACCAGGGCTCAAACCCGTGTCCCCCCCTGCACTGGCAGGTGGATTCTTAACCACTGCGCCACCAGGTAAGCCCGAAAGCGAGGATTTAAAAAGCTATTTGTGCACCCATGTTCATAGCAGCATTATGTATAGTAGCTAAGATGTGGAAGCAACTCAAGAGATCATCAAGGGGGACTTCCCTGGAGGTCCAGTGGTTAGGACTCCACACTTCCACTGCAGAGGGCACAGGTTCAATCTCTGGTCAGGGAACTAATATCCCACAAGCCACGTAGCATGGCCAAATAAAAAAGTTCATCAAGGGATTAATGGAAAAGCTTAATGAGGCACATCCATAAGATGGAATATTATTCAGTCTTATAAAGGAAGGAAATTCTGGCACCTGCTACAACATGGATGAACCTTGAGGACACTATGCTAAGTGAAATAAAACAGTCACAAAAATACAAATACTGCATGCTTCCACTCTTATGAGGTCCCTAGAGTATTCAAAAGCATGGCGACAGAAAGGAGAATGGTGGTGGCTGGGGGGAGGGGGGAGGGGGAATTTAATGGGTGTAGAGTTTCAGTTTTACAAGATGTAGAGTTCTAGAGATGAATGGTGGTGATGGCTGCACAGCATTATGGATGTATTTAATACCACTGAAATATACACTTTAAAACAGTTAAGATAATACATTTTATATGCATTTTATCACCATAAAAAAATTGGGAAAAAAGTCTATTAGTGTTAATATAAATAACATTTTAATGAAGTTCTCAAATGTCCTCCTGTAGTCAATCTGTTATGATATCACACGTCACATACTTCTGGAAAATTCTACTGTACGCTCGTGAGAAAGAATGGAAGAAGCAAATAATGTCTTAAATAGTATTACCAAAACAGTTTTGATTTTGCAGACCCCCTAAAATGGTCTCAGAAAACCTCCAGGGGTCCACATCCCTACTTCAAGAACTGCTGCACTATTCATATTAAAGCTTTTTTTTTTTTTTAACTGATTAACTTGGTCTAAAGCCTCCATCTCCCCATGCCATTTGATTACTCCCTATGAACCTATTAACCTCCTAAGGAGCTAAAGAAAGGGAAAGACTGCAGCAAGGCATCCAGTGAGTCTGACCCTGAAGTACAAGGAACCCATCACCCCTTCACCCCTGACTGGGGTAGGCAAAAAATCAGAATCGGTGGGGGAGGGAGAGTTAATGAGTGTGTGTGCTTGCAAAAAGCAAAGTCAAAATTCTGATTCTATATTTGGAAAATATAAGTCTTGATGGAAACTACAGTAAATAAATCTAAAGGAAATACTGGCTGCTGGAATATGCAAACAATGACCACCTTGTGCATAACTCAATGGGGAGAAGACATCCTGTTATAGCCCTAGAGCACTACCTGTACACAAGGAGCATTCAATAAACGCTTACTGGGGTGATCTGAGGCCTTGAATACTCGCATTAGTAACCACACACACATCAGAGATGGAGATAGAACAGTGAAGAAACAGGGTTTCTGGTGTTTTAACAAATACCAATGTGTGTTTTTTTGTTTTTTTTTTGCGGTACGCGGGCCTCTCACTGTTGTGGCCGCTCCCGTCGCGGAGCACAGGCTCCGGACGCGCAGGCTCAGCGGCCATGGCTCACGGGCCCAGCTGCTCCGCGGCATGTGGGATCTTCCCGGACCAGGGCACGAAGCCGTGTCCCCTGCATCGGCAGGCGGGCTCTCAACCACTGCGCCACCTGGGAAGCCCACCAATGTGGCTTTAAAATTCCATTATTTTAAAGCTGAGGGAACTCCCTGGCAGTCCAGTGGTTAGGACTCTGCATTTCCACTGAACGGTACACAGGTTCGATTCCTGGTCGGGGAACTAAGATCCTGCAAGCTGTGTGGCGCAGCCAAAAAAGAAAAAAATAATTTAAAGTTGAATGAATGAATTTTCTTCAAACTTTACTTTCATATGTAATTTTATGTGGTATACTTGGATCTCCAAAAGATCCAAGGGATTTCCATCTCCCAAAGGGATTTCCGAAGAAACCCCTTCAATAACACTGTTCTGGCCACAATTCTGTTTTCTTCCTCATTCTCATGGCCAAATCCATCAAAAATGCTGCCTTTCCAGCTCCTCTTTCCTCTGATCTTCTGAGACTTTGTTTCTATTCTCATGACAGGCCCCTTGATCACTAGTTTCTTCCGGTTCTGCTCAATATCCACCTTCTAAAGATTCTATTCTGATTTTGTTATTATATATTTTCATTTTCAAGTACTGCTGTTCAAAAAGTATCTAAAGCAAAAACAGAAAAAAAAATGTGTTGCATTCAGCTAAACCAAACTGTAGAAGAGAGTCATTTTATCAAAAGCAAGTGTCCTCAGAGTGAAACATTATCATTTAACATGCTGTGTGTATGTGTGTCAATGAAAACTGAGGGGGAAGCTCCTAATCCCCTCTTCCTTCCAGTTCCCTTGCTGGGATGACTCAACTACCAAAATAACCTTGGCCCAGAGCTGGAGCCTGGAGAAGAGCTCAGACCTCGAGGTCACCAAAAGAGGAGGCAACTGTGGGGCATCACTTAGGTGCCTCAGAAAGATGCATACTGGAGAGAAGACCACTGACTCATTCCCAAGTCTGTGGAGGGGGTGTGTGTGTGTGCGCGTGCGCGTAGGTGTGTGTGCGCATGCATGCGCGCACGGCAAAAGCCAAGGGAATTCACTAGGCAAGGAAACAGGAGTGTCCCTGGCACTTGTGTAAAGTTCTGGGAAATTCCATTTATTCACTCTGACGCCTAAAGCAAAGTGGAAAATTACAAAATAGGGATAAAGAGAGCTCACACATGAGAAGGGCTTCCCCCGCCCCCCGCCCAACATTCCTCAAATCAAGAGTCCAACAAACCTGCAGCAAATACTCACTGGAGGAAAAATCCGTATCTTCCACTTCCTGTCAATTAACCACTGGTCAAAAGATCCACCCTGCTCCTGACTGGTGTTAAAGCATCTACAACCACCAGCATCTACAAGAGCAGGCAGAAAAAAGATCCCAAGTCCTTTAAGAGGACACAATAATCCAGAAGAATGGTATATTAGTCAGCTCAGGCTGTCAAAACAAAAAATACCACAGACTGGGCAGCTTAAAGAGCAGAAATTTATTTTCTCACAGTTGGAAGCTGGAAGTCAGAGATCGGGGTGCCAGCATGGGCAGTTCCTCTTGGCTTGCAGATGACCACCTTCTCACTGTGTCCTTACAAGTGGAAGAAAGCAAGCAAGCTCTCTGGTGTCTCTTTTTATAAGGACACTAATCCTATCAGATCGGGGCCTACCCTTATGACCTAGTTTAACCTAATTATTTCCACAAAGGCCCTACCTCCAAACAGGCTTTAACATCTAAATTCTAGGGGACACAATTCAGTCTACAGCAACGGAGAACAAGCCTATCAACTATAACAGCTCCCTACAAAATAAAACTTCAAATCAAAACCTAACAATACAAACAAAATGGGTGAATGGCACAAGCACAGGGTGGAGTAAAAGAGGCACACACAAAATAATAAACACTGTATGATTTCCATTGTAAAATTTTAAGAGAAAAAAACAGAATATGGTGTTTTAGAAGTCAGGATAGTGGTTATCTTGGGGAGGAAGGCCAGTGAAATGATTAGAAGGAGGTACAAAGGAGGACTTCTGGGGTTCAAGTCATGGTATATTTTTGCCCTGGGTCATGGTTAAGCAAATGTTTACACTTTTTCTGGATGTGTGCTATATATCAATAAGGAGTTAATTTTTAAAAGTCAGTGATGACTTTAAAAAATTATAGTGAAGTCAATAGATAATGATGCCTAAAACTGAAAAAATAATTAAGAATAAAACATGCTATTAAAATATATGAAAGTAAAACATAAAGAATCAGTTTGAAAGACTGAAAGTGGCCATCTTCGGAGATTAGGAAATTGTGGGAGGGGGCAGGGAACACATTAAAAAAAAAAGCCTTGACTGTTTAAACTGTATAATATATAATTAACTTGAATAAAAATAACAATGAAAAGCTCCTTCATACCCACAATGAGGACATTCAGTTAAAGATGGCATACTAATCACATGCATTCTCTCTTCTTCCACCTGACAGTCCAATTAAACAATAAAGACAAAATGACAAAGAATGGCAAAGAGAATGGGAGAGGTGGCATCAGCAGACAAGTGACTTTAAATAATTTCTGGGGGACAAAAATCAGAGGCATCCAGAGCAGGGCACACACAAGCCTAGAGTATGCTCTAAGAAGGGTGCAATCCAGGAAAAACTTAGTAATGACCAGAGAAAATAACTCAGTGCCTTGAATACGGAAGGTCCCAGCAAAAGGCCAACTTTCCTCCCAGCCACCGTGAAGCCAAGCCAGGCACCGGAGCAGCACCTTCCACACACCTCATGTAGAGAGCTCTCAATGTGCTTCGTATTTCTCTGCTCTTAAAAACGTTTTCAAGAGTCAGACATCTGAGGAAAGCCCATACCCTTTTCTAATACCCCTTCCCATATATCTGTTGTTAGGGGAAAACACCAGTAACAATTAACCCTCCTCCTTCAGAAAAAAAAGGACAGTTGATTCACGTTATTCACGGTAATTACATTCTATGAAGTCACTCTGAACACTGAACTAGTGAATGCTGAACCACTGTTCCTAGGCGGAAGGAGTTAAGACTCCTGTGAGCCCCTGGTCATAACATTTTCATCAACTGATCAATACATAATCTTGTTTTATGTGTGTTTCTGTTTAAGGATACCTCATTTACTATACATTATTGATTCATTAACACTGAACAGCACTATCTAACTCATGCCTGAATGAAGTTTACCTAACAAATGTATTTTCTCTGTAAGGCACGTCAAAGCCTTGCACTTAGGAACACTGGCTAATACCTCAGCCCTACAGTTGGGGGCCATTTTAAACAATAAAATCACCAACAAAATGCACAAAGATGTGGAAAATGTGTACTAAATAACCACAAAAAGGGCATCTGTTTATAGTACGAAGGCTGAAAGGCAGAGTGTCACCTCGTTGGGCCTCAGCTGGGGAAACGCACAGTAAGCAATTCAAACTTTTTACTGCTCTGTGCGTGTCTGAAAAAGACTGCAAAAGCACAGCAAGTACTGATTTTTGGGATTACAAATAATTTGTAGTATGTGAATTTGCAAGTATGGAATTTGTGAATAATGGGATTGACTGTATCTGTTCCGAAGATGGATAGTGATGGTTGCAAACACTGCAAATGTACTTAATGCCACTGAGCTGCACTTAAAAACGGCTACAATGGTAAATGTTATGCATATTTTACCACAATAAAAAAAAAGTGTCACAACTATGTAATTAAGTGATTTTTAATTTGTGGGAACTGGGTTTATGTGAATACTCCACAATGAACCATGATGATCATCTTTACCATTTTCAGCTGTATCTGTTATCAGACTTATACTAAGGCTATCTTTACCGTCCTGCTTGCTCACTTCCAAAACAAATAGTTATTGAGTATTTAGAGGCCAAGGATAAATGAGGTTCAAGACTGAATCTTTTTCCCTCTGGCCTCTCTCTGGTTTCTCCTCTAGTGTAGGAGAGAGGACACAGACTGACAATAAAAGCATACAGCCACAAGAGCACAATAACAAGCTGAGAAGACAACAGTGGGAAAGCTATTTCAATAACTTTCTGAAAGAGAGAGAAGAGACAACAGAGGAAAGGACACTATAACCAGAAACAGTGTGATTTCCCCAGCATGACTTGGAAAGGGCTCTAGACTTGGAGGTCCCAGGGGACCAAAGGCGACAGGGGAGCTGCTGGGCTAATTCCAAAGTCAAAAGTCTGTATAAAGAATGCTGCTGCTCCCCAACCAAACCAATGACCACCGGTTCTTAAGGGACTGTAAACTTATTCTGCGGAGAAGACAACGAGGCTCTGGACTCAAGGTCAACAGGCCCAGGAGAGGGCAGGAGTGAGGCATGGAGATGAAAAGGGGCGGGGGGAGGAGATTAAGTGTCAGACTGCCGCTGAGGGGTGGGACCATGGCTCCTCTCGGGCAGAACAGAAGATTCTTAACCTAGAGAACAGAATGGTCCCAGAGAAGAGATCTAAAGACAAAGATACCTGGGTACTCCAATAAAAGCACTGGATGACTCCCAAAGGAAAGTTCTGTGGTCAAACATATCCTATACATGCAAACCAGCTTCTGATCAGCTTCTTAGGGTTCCACCTTAAACAGACACAGACAACCAGGGGTTACCAGATTCCAAAGAAAGTCTCTGTATGAAAGACAGACACCAAGAAAGAATCCCAGAGAAAAGAGAAACAATGTAGGGAGCAAAAAATCTACTTAAAAAAAAAAAAGAAGAAAGCTTTTACTATCCTCAGAGAGTTAACAGAAGAAACAGTATTGATACCAGAACTGGATACTACAAAGACAAATATCAGAAAAGGAAAGAGCTAGGAGGAGGACACATGCAGGGACTCAAACAAATTTAACAGAAAGATTGGAAGATAAAGTTAAAGACATCACTCAGAAAGTAAAATAGAAACAGAGACAGAAAACCAAGACAGATAGATAGATAAATAAGTAAATAAGTAAATAAAATAAATAATCAAGGTTCTTGGGAATTCCCTGGCAGTCCAGTGGTTAGGACTCGGCACTTTCACTGCTAGGGCCCAGGTTCAATCCCTAGTCAGGAACTAGGATGCTGTAAACCACATGACACAGCCAAAAAAAAAAAAAAGGAATTCTAGAATGACGATTTTTAAATAATAAAACGAGACAATTCTCCAGAACTGAAAGATAAGAATGTTTATATTGAAAGGGTTCAATGAGCACCAGGAACAAAGAATGAAGACCAACTCCTTGGCACTTCACTGTGAAATTTCTCAACAGCATGGATAAATGAGAAGAGTCTAAAAAGCTGCTAGAAAGGTGGAGGGAAAAGCCATTTACACTGTTTTACTCTAGACTTTGTAACTACCAATATCGGAAAACCCACTATGATCTTAATCTTGAGTTTCCCACTCTCTAACCACCTCCTCCTAACTTTCCCACCCACCCACTCTAGAATCCCAGTAACTATCTGAACTCACCGGGACCCACAGCCATTGATCCCACCACCTTCTTATGGTCTGCCTTCTCCCTCAAGTACTTACTTCCTACTTAAATCTATTGTCTTTAATTGAAATCACTCCCTTGGGTATTCCAAATCAATGCCCTTGCTCTGTTTCCATTTCACTACTTACTATAATAAAATCCCAACCATCTACAAATGCTATGCCTGTGTCTGGTTAACTGAATGTTGCTGGACAGTAAATTACATCCAGGCTGTCTATTCCCGATTTAAATCCATGATCAGTAACCTCAGGGAAGTGTTAAGGCTGCCTGGTAATTCTACTGTATTTCTCAGTGCATTCACTCTCCTACTAACCTGTTAATTACTGTAACTTTCTCAGATCTCTAATATCTCCTATCTCCTTGACAGTCACATTCTTAGTTGGTAATCTTGCTTTCTATTTTACTGAAAAAAGAGCTGCAATGAGAAGAAAACTTCTCAAGCTCCCACCCTCATATAGCACCACTCACCTGCAGAATATTGGCATAGTACCCTCTACTTTCCTCCTACTTCTAAGGACTGTCCACGTTATCCAAAGACAATACCTCTACCACCCCCTCTCACCCATTCCAGCACGTCTCCTCAAAGCACCATTTTCACCCTTTCCCTTAAATTATTCCCATTAGCAGACAAACATGTTGGTATTTTGCCCATCTTTTTTTTTTTTTTTTTTTTTGCGGTACGTGGGCCTCTCAGTGTTGTGGCCTCTCCCGTTACGGAGCACAGGCTCCGGACACGCAGGCTCAGCAGCCATGGCTCACAGGCCCAGCCGCTCCGCAGCACGTGGGATCTTCCCGGACCGGGGCACGAACCCGTGTCCCCTGCATCGGCAGGCGGACTCTCAACCACTGCTCCACCAGGGAAGCCCTTGCCCATCTTTTAAAAAATATCTTGGCCTGACATCTCCCTGTAGCCACTACCCCATTCATCTGTGCCGTGAAAGCGCTATCTTGCTGTTTTTAACCTCTACCCACCTATTCTCTCTTGAACTAATATGTTACATCATATGCATCGGTACTGCAAGGTATTTGAAAGATATGTTGGATCAATTTGCAGAAAATACATAGAACCATGAGAAAGTTGAAAAAAAACCCCCACAAAACTTGAGGCAACTATTAATTCTAGAAAAAATAAAAAATTATATAAGAAAATAAATTATTGTGGTCCAACACTGAACAACATTTACATAGCTTGATTAAGTTAAAAAAATCTAACTTTAACCAAATATATCATTGCAATAGAAAGGCTGAGGAAAGGAAAGTAGATGTGGAAGTGAATCATAAGAAAGCTATATCCATCTTCCATAAGGGGAAAGTCAGTGATGTCTACAATTATAAATCAGGAGATAACCAAAAGACTATCAGAAAAAAGAGCCTAGAAAATTGAAAGTAGGAGCCTTTGATTAATGGTACTGAATGATAAAGAGGAGGCAAAGAAAGTCTGATTTCAGTTACAAGCTTTTTAGTATTATTTGACTTTTTAAGCTATACGCATGTATTACTTTGGAAAATAATTTTTTAAGGCAGTAAAAAAACAGTCTCAATTAAGTACCAAATGACAGATACAAGTGAGTTCTTCTGTAGTTCATGTTAGGGGAGAGATCCCTAGGGGCCTATGAAAATAACTATGGGGAAAAATGAACTTGAAAGAAAAACTTGACTTGAAAGAAAACTGTAATATTAAAACAAACAATTATTTCAAAAACCAAAATAATCTTCAGCTGTGAAAAGCTAGCCAAAACCAAGACAGAAGATGGAACTAACATTCCCAAATCCCAAATATGGGATAGCTGCTTCTATGACAATAGGTAGCATTTTCATCAAAGAGTTAAATCAGATGAATTTTATGACTGGTGCCTGTACTTTTAAATATATATAAAATAAGGATTTTGGTGTTTTTCTGGTCTAAAAATTAAGAACCATCCTAGAGAGACAGGTCTCATCTACAGTGGACTTCTACCACAATCATTCTATTTAAAGACTTGATTAGAAACTGTTCACTAGATGTAAGACGTTCTCTTGGTTATAATTCATTAATCTAATTTGTCTGTTCACAGGAGTTCCCTGGCGGTCCAGTGGTTAGGATGCGGCGCTCTCACTGCCAAGGGCCTGGATTCAATCCCTGGACGGGGAACTAAGATCCCAAAAAGTCATGCGGTGCGCATCCCACCCCCCACAAAACAGACAAATAAAACAGAAAAAACCCACAAAAACTAATTTGTCTGTGCAGTAAAAATGCCATTCTTCCATCACATAAATTTTCATGAGTATCTTTTATGTTCACAATGTCCTTGTGATGTAAGTGCATGATATAGATTATCCCCACTCTCTTCTTTCAGGGAATTCTTTCCACTATATAATTCTACTACATTGCTAGTCTTATCCTCATGACAGCAATTAAAACTGTCTCTTTAACATATAGTAACTCTTTATCTCCTACTGACTCAGAATGAATTAAGTCTCTGAATCACCAACACCACTTTCTGGTGCACTCTGGGTTTCCTTTAGTGCTCTTACTACCTCAATAGGAAAGATACATCACATTCCTATAAAAGGGCAAGAGAATGCTGATGGAAAAACTTTAGTTTCTAGTGGGCTGAGAACAGTACCAAGTGATAAAAATAATAACTAGACTAGAGTTTTAAGTTTCTTTAGGAATATTATACTATAATAAACCTGTAATAAAACCAACTTTCTAGAAAAACTTCAGTTTTTTACCATATGACCCAGCAATCCCACTCCTGGGTTATCTTAGAGAAATAAAATTTTATGTTCACACAGAAACCTGTACAGGAATGTTTATAGCAGTTCTATTCATAATTGCCAAACATGAAAACAACTCAAATGTCCTTTAGTGTAGGAGTGGATACAAACTGTGGTCCAGTCACATAATGGAATACTACTCAGCAATAAAAAAGAACACACTGGGCTTCCCTGGTGGCGCAGTGGTTGAGAGTCTGCCTGCTGATGCAGGGGACGCGGGTTCCTGCTCCGGTCCGGGAAGATCCCACGTGCCGCGGAGCGGCTGGGCCCGTGGGCCATGGCCGCTGGGCCTGCGCTCCGCAGTAGGAGAGGCCGCGACAGTGAGAGGCCCGCGTACCGCAAAAAAAAAAAAAAAAAAAAGAACTAAGAATACTATATGCAACAAACTGGATCAATCTCAAAGGCATTAGAGAAAATATACTGTATGATCTCATTTACTTAACAGACTTGAAACAAACAAAATTATGAGGATGAAGAATAGACAGGTGGTTGTAGGAGGTTATGATGGGGGAGGGAGCAACCATAAAGGGACCACAAGGGAATTTTCTGAGGTAATGGGACTGTTCTGTATCTTGATTACGGTACTGGTAACATCAATCTATAAATGTGTTAAAATTCATAGAACTGTACATCAAAATAAAAAATGATGTATAATTTAAAAAATAACATCAACTTGCTTAATTCTGATATCCAAAATGAGAGTAAGTTCAAAAGGTGCTCAGATACAAGATGTTATGCAAATTTGGTAGCCTCATATATTCACAAACCCCATTCACAACAGCAACAAAAATTATAAAACACTTTGGAATGAACATAACAAGAACTATGCAAAATCCAGATGAAGAAAATTATGAACCTTAAAAACAAAATCGAGACACACTTCATAAGCCTGGATAGAAACACTTGGTATCATTAAAACAGCAAATTGCCTCCCAAATCAGTTTATAAATTCAATTAATTTCATCAAAATTAATCCAATCAAAATTCCAGTAAGGCTGTTTTTAGAACATGGCAACCTATTTCTAAAATTCATCTGACTGGGTGTTCCCTGGGGGTCCAGTGGTTACCACTCAGCACTGTCACTGCCATGGCCTGGGTTCAATCCCTGGTCGGTGAAGTATGATCCCGCAAGCTGTATGGTGCCACCAAAATAATGAAATGGAATGAAATGAAATGAAATAAAATTCATCTGACAGAGTAAACTGCAAAAAAGAGCAATGAAATTTTTAAAAAATAAGAATAATCAGCAGGGGACTTAACCTACTCCAAAAAAATCAAAACGTACAATCAAAAGGTGCAGTAATAAAAACACCATGATATGGGTACAAAACTAAATAAATGAAATCAGAGAAACAAAAGGGAATTTAAATAAACGAGGGGAGAGAACAGATGATCTGGGACAAGCAGTAATGCACATAGGGGAAAAAAAATTAGAGCCCTACACCTCATACTAATCCCCCAAAACACATACCAAATGAATTAAACATTCAGATGCCAGCCACAGGAGTATTTGAAGAAAAAACAGAATCAATTTAAAAAATCCTGGAAGTAAACCTTTCTCACCAAGACATGAAACCCAGACAGATCAGACTGATGTCTGAAACACATAAAATGTTTAAATCGCTAAAATTTTAAAAGAGAAAAAGAAAAATGGATAAAGGATATACAACAGGAAACTTATTTTAAAAAGAAAATGACACAAATATACGAAAATATCATCAATCTAAGTAGTTATCAGGAAAAAGCAATCTTTTTTTAAAAATAGATTTATTGCTCATCTGATAGACAAAAATTATCTACAATGTTAGTAACGGTGTAGAAAAATGGGCACTCTCTCATTCCAGTAGGGCTAACAAAACAGTAAAACGTTCTCTCAAAACCAATTTAGCAGTACCTATTACAGTATCAAATATTCATCCCCTCTGACCCAGGACCTCCACACTTCTAGGAGTTTATCCTACAGAAACACTCTTAACGAGAGCACAGAAAGTTATGTTAAAGAATGTTCACTGCAGATATTTGTAATAGCAAAAAAATCAGAAACCACCCAATGCCCACCAACGGGGGTGAACTACGGCACCAGCACACACTGGAAGATGACGTTCCATTAAACATAATGTCAGATCTATGAGCACTAAGATCCAGACGTGATCAAGTATGTTGCTAAGAAAAATTACCATTAAGTCCCATGAGTCCCTTTTTGTTAAAATAAACAAAAAGTTACTGTGTATATAAAAAACTGTGGTAATCTACACCAAACTGCTGAAAATGATCCTCTTTGAGGAGAGAAAGTTTAAGGAATTTTATTTTCTACATAACGAATTTCTATAATGTTTACATTTTATATGATTCTGGTTAAGACCTACAATAGGGGGAAAAAATTGTTTATTTCAAATTTTTAAAAAAGTGTTTTAATTTACGCACTATCTAGTCAGATTCAAGCCATTTCTGGAGAGAGAACCTACTAGATATAAACATGGTAAGCCACACTCCAGCACACATGTTATGTAAAAGGGGAGAGGGTCTGTCTGTCCCACTCCTCTTTTAACCCACCATCTCTACCTATGGAAGGAAACTGGCCAAGCAACCACTCGAGATTGGTGGGGGAAATAAACTCAGAGGTTTTGTTCCTTATTTCAAAAATTTTTGATCAAGGGCAGCAAAGAAACCTGCACCCATTCATGCTATTTACTGATTCCAAAAGCAGTCCAGGCATCTCTACAACCAGGAGTCTTAACCAGGGAACTGTCACTAAAATTGAGATGAAATGTGAAGAGGCAAATTTTTAGTTACAGTCTTTACTTAAGACTGTAGTCTTAAGTAAAGACTTTAGTCTTTACTTTAGTAAAGTCTTTAGTAAGTCTTTACTCTAGTTAGCAAAGACCAATGCTCCCCAACCTTCTTCAGGTCCCAGCACACACAGAAAATCAGAATATTTGTAGGGCAAATTGTAGCAAACCCAGGGTGGGTCCTGCTCCAGCAGCCCTCAGCATGGTGGGCTGCAGGCATCAGTACCATGGCACATCGGTAATACCACCTTGGCACACATATCAGGAGGCTTTGGTACATGGGAAGCATTTCTTTATAAAGCTTCCTTCAAAAGTAACATGAAATTCATTCAATAAATATTTATTAAGTACCTAATATGTGCCAAGCATGATAAAGTACTGATGTCTACCCTATAGACTAGAGGGGGAAGACAGGTTAATAAGCAATTCCAACATAATTGTAATTGTAATAGTAAAACATAATTGTTTATGTAATTTTAATAGTAAAACACGCTATCTAAGGAAAGTATCAGGATTTTTAACATGAATCCCATGCCTGGGGAAAGGGAGTCTGTCAATGACTACTTTCCAGAAGAAGTGACTCCTGTACAAAAGGGTGAAGTGTATTTTAGGCAAAGGAATTGCAGGTACAAAGATCCAAATGCAATAAACTATGTCAAAAATAAAGAAAAAGGCAGAACGGTTCTCTGCTGCATAAGTAGAATGTGAGGAGGGAGTTAGTTTAGTAGCAGTTTCGTAAAAAAATATTTATTTATTAATTATTATTATTTTTGGCTGTGTTGGGTCTTAGTTGCTGCACTAAGACCTTTCTCTAGTTGCGGCAAGCAGAGGCTACTCTTCGTTGCAGTGAGTGGGCTTCTCATTGTGGTGGCTTCTCTTGTTGCAGAGCACGGGCTCTAGGCGCCCAGGCTTCAGTGGTTGTGGCACATGGGCTCAGCAGTTGTGGCTCGCGGGCTCTAGAGCGCAGGCTCAGTAGCTGTGGAGCACGGGCTTAGTTGCTCCATGGCATGTGGGGTCTTCCCGGACCTGGGATCAAACCCGTGTCCCCTTGCATTGGCAGGCGGATTCTTAAACACTGCACCACCAGGGAAGTCCCTATTAATTATTTTATTATCTATTTATTTTGGCTGTGCCAGGTCTTAGGTGAAGCAGGCAGGATCTTCACTGCAGCATGTGGGATCCTTTAGTTGCATCATGCGGACTCTTAGTCGCGGCATGCATGCAGGATCTAGTTCCCCGACCAGGGACTGAACCCAGGCCCCCTGCACTGGGAGAGTGGAGCCTTACCCACTGGACCACCAGGGAAGTCCCTAGTAGCAGTTTTTTGTTTTTAATTAACTTATTTTTATTATTTTTAAATTTTTGGCTGCGTTGGGTCTTCGTTGCTGTGCGTGAGCTTTATCTAGTTGCAGTGAGGGGGGCTACTCTTCATTGTGGTGTGCAGGCCTCTGATTGCGGTGGCTTCTCTTGCTGCTGAGCACCGGCTCTAGGCACATGGGCTTCAGTACTTGTGGCCCGTGGGCTCCACAGAGCAGGCTCAGTAGTTGTGGCCCACGGGCTTGGTTGCTCCGCAGCATGTGGTATCTCCCCGAACCAGGAATCGAACCCGTTTCCCCTGCATTGGCAGGCATATTCTCAACCGCTGGACCATCAGGAAAGTCCCCCTAGTAGCAGTTTTAATGGAAGCGTTTTTAATAAATACGGCATGTGGTTGAGTAGAAAGCCAATATCACAAAAATTAGGAAAGCATGTGCCTTCCTGCACAATAACCTATCAAACATAAGCTATGAGAAAAATATTTGGGGAGATGAAGAAACTTCTTGAGGATAAGTCTATAAAAACAGACAACACTATTGATTTTTTCAAGCACCATGAGCTTACAATGAAGTTAAAAATTTTTACTGTGGTGGTACACATTTACCACTGAAAAAGAACACTACCTCTTTTTAAATGCAGAAGATTATTCAAACTCAATATAATCTTTATAACATTTAAAGAAATGAGAAAGCAAAAGAACTCCCACATAATTAATACATAAGCTTCTTGTTCTTAAAAAAATGTTTAATTAGCCCAGATATATACATTCTTTTTCTTTCTCTCACATGGAACTAAACAGAGCAAGTGTACTAACAGAAATCAAGCATAATTTGTATTTACCTCTCTGCCTGTAAGGATGTGTCTTGCCAATTTCACTTTTGCAAAATTCCCCTTGCCGATTGTTTTCAACAGTCTGTAGTTTCCAATGTGAGGTTGTTCATCTGCACAGGAAGCTACAGAGTTTCTACATCGTGCTCCAGAGCGCCCAGTGCGAGAGGTAACTTCTTGCCGCCCGTCTCCATGTGACGTGTGCTACAATAAAACATACAACAAACATTAGGAAATGAGAGACCCACGGTACCTGACAAGTTTTAAGAGCCTCTAGTTGAAGAAACAAAACATCACTGCTTTAATTTTAATCCCAATACATGTGGCACTTCAAAGGGATTTGCCCACCTGATATAAAGTTGTGAGGAAAACAAGAAAATGCTAAGAGAAATACCAAGTGTTGAAATTCAACTGGGTGTTCAGAAAGAAAGGAGATATTCTCTATATGTGGCTGTAACATAAAATAAGATAAACAGGACTGCCTTACAGTCGTAAAGAGCTTAACGTTTTCATTGTAAAACAACTATACTCCAATAAAAATTTTTAAAAAAAGAACTTGACTTTTTCATATGCTATTAAATGTACCAGCATATATTATCTTTAACACACCCTGTGATGCAGGCAGAACAGCTAATATCACCATTCACCAGATGAGGATACCCTGAGATTTATTCACTGCCACATCACTAGTGAGAAATTCAAAGAGAACCTAGATTCCCAACTTCTTTCTAAACTATGCTGCTAACAATAATTTAAAACAATGTGTTTAAAGACACAGCCAGACTCTGTAGTCCCTGACAAATATTTGTTGAAGAGATGAATACAGTACTCAATATACTCCATAAAGGTAAAACAAATCATATATGCCTCTGACCATATTAAATATAAAGGTACGAGAGATACAAATGCCTGATGTGTACAATTCTGTACGTAGAAGCAGCCAGCTGCCTAGTGCTTCCTCTTTCCCCTAGTGCCCAAAGGATGCCATGCCCCACTGCCTACTTTTCATGGCTGCTAACTCCTTCCTGCTCAAGGAAGGCCTCTCACTCTCACGACACTCTACAAAGACACTTTCAACCTCTTTCATTCTTTTCTCTTTTCCAACTTTTTGTCCAGGAAAATGTCCCTTGTTTCTCATGCTCTCTCTCTCTCTACCTATAGGTCAAAACAAGCCTGATTCTAGGTGATAAACCTAAGAAACTACACTTTGTAACACACTCATATCAAGGAAAACAGAAAAACAAGTATTTTACAGTAAAAGCTTAAGAATTTGTGCCATCAACTTAAGTCCTCAAAAGATGTCCTTTTCAGAATGCCCACGTTAATTTCTATCTACTTTTTCATATTCCTCTAAGTAAATCTCTGTCCCTCATGTACCAGGTTTTGGGATAGGTTCTCTTCTGTTTTATTCAATTATCACATAATACTGCATTGCAAATAACAATTTCTATGTTTTTTACTGTAAATGTATATTTTAGGTTAAACAGACTTTTACAAACTGGTCACAAATCTAAACAACTCTGTTCCTATAACAAAAAGATTCTAATTTCCAAATTACAAAACAGCCTATTATAGGGTCTCCCCTGGTGGTTCAGTGGTTACAAATCCGCCTGCCAATGTGGGGGACACGGGTTCGAGCCCTGGTCCAGGAAGATCCCACATGCCGCGGAGCAACTATGCCCGTGTGCCACAACTACTGAGCCTGCGCTCTAGACCCCGCGAGCCACAACTACTGAGCCTGCGTGCCACAACTACTGAAGGCCATGTGCCTAGAGCCTGTGCTCCACAACAAGAGAAGCCACCGCAACGAGAAGCCCGCATGCCACAACAAAGAACAGCCTCCACTCGCTGCAACTAGAGAAAGCCCGTGCACAGCAACAAAGACCCAATGCAGTCAAAAATAAATAAAATAAATAAAATTTTAAAAATAGCCTATTATAAACGAGGACTTGATTAAAGAAAAAACTCAAATAACAACTAAGTTATTACACTAAGGCTTTACGCAAAATAGGTGTATTGTAATGCAAATTTTTATAGATCCGCTGGAGTACAGTTTTTAAAAAATTTTGATAACCATTATGTTTATTTCCAAACTAGATATAAGTTTCATAAAAACAGGGACAGTAATTTATTGTTCCTTAGATCTTAGCAGTTGGCATATAACAGGTACTTAATAAGTATTGGAATGACTAAATAAATGATATCAAAATACTGATCACTGTAACATTCACATGGTTAAATTACGGGAAATTTTTATCTCCCAAATTTCTTTCTTCTATTCATTCATTCAAATATTTATCAAATGATAATGTATAATAGATTTTTAAAAATAAATTTATTTATTTTATTTATTTATTTTTATTTTTGACTGTACTGGGTCTTTGTTGCTGCACGCGGGCTTTTCTCTGGTTGCAGCGAGTGGCGGCTACTCTTCATTGTGCTGCACAGGCTTCTCAATGCAGTGGCTTCTCTTGTTGCAGAGCACAGGCTTTAGGCGCGTGGGCTTCAGTAGTTGTGGCACACAGACTCAGTAGTTGTGGCACACAGGCTTAGTCGCTCTGCAGCGTATGGGATCTTCCCGGACCAGGGCTTGACCCCATGTCCCCTGCACTGGCAGGCAGATTCTTAACCACTGCACCACCAGGGAAGCCCTGTATAATAGATGCTATATAAATATGAGCTGGGCACTTGTTTTGAATGTTAGAAAGCAGTGCATAAAACAAAGTCCCTGTTCCTATGAGGTATATGTCAAGTGGTTTTACTATTTACGCAATGAAAATATAGTTTTAAAAATTACACTGCTATCCAAAATTTTGGTCAGAAAAGCTCTTTAAATGCAAACATACACTTTCTAATTTATATGTTTTATAAATTCAGCCCTTCATGTATTAAGTTTTATAGAGTAAGGTACAGTTAAACAGACAAAATATTAACTTTTATGCAAATCAACTGTCTTCTGCATGTAAAATAGAAATATCAGAAACTTAAAATTCATAGTCATCTAGTTTATACCTTTGCATACTCTCCGATCTACTTATAATAAAAACTAACTCCTTCTATATGTGGCTGTAACATAAAATAAGACAAACAGGACTGCCTTACAGTCGTAAAGAGCTTAACGTTTCCATTGTAAAACAACTATACTCCAATAAGAATTTTAAAAAAAAAGAACTTGACTTTTTCATATGCTATTAAATGTACCAGCATATATTATCTTTAACACACCCTGTGATGCAGGCAGAACAGCTAATATCACCATTCACCAGATGAGGATACACTACATCCACTAGCATGTAACCTGCAGGAGAACACAGAGATCTTTGCCTGTTTTGTTCCTTATCAGATATTCCCAGAAATTGGAACAGTGCCTGGCACATAGTAGCTGTGCAATACATTGTTGCTGAATGAATGTTAAATGAATTCAAGGCCCTCTGTGATGTAATCCATGCCTCCTCTCCCGCTACATCATCCACTATTCTTTAGCATGATCCTCCCTCAGTTTGAGTGCCCTTTCTTCTCTTCAAACCTAAGAAAATCCTACTCATTCCCTTATGTTTGAGTCATTTGTCACCATCTTTATGAAGCCTTCCATGACTCTCCCTGCATTCCACCAGAATTTCTTTTCCTTTGGGCTCTGGATGTACTCTGCTTGTATCTATCTCTATTTGGCTACTTTGTTGTAGACAATTATCCACCACAATACACTGACTTCCCAGAGAAACTCACACCCCTCACTTGAGGTTCCCAATAGCCATGTGCCTAAGATTGGTCAATGAGATATGAGTGAAAGTGACATGTCATTTCCATGCTGAAGCATTTATTGCCAGGGCTTGACTCCAGCCCTGTGGTCTTCTCTCCTGAACCCAGAACACTGTCCAAAGATGGAGGGTCACAGGACCAAATGGCCTGGAAATGGAGATCACTCTTCATGGAGTCAATGAAGTTGACAGTTTTTTTAAACTGTGTTAAGACACTAAGATTTTGGTCATGTATGTTACCTCAGCATAACCTAGCCTAACCTAATACACCCTTATGCAAATAAATAATCATAATACAAACCCAAAAGAAACCCGTACTTCCTCTTAAGAGTGTAAACTCATATAACAGATTGAAATATCTGATGTTTGTTAAATTCCAATAGTTACTGAACTTAGTATATTTAGTTTGATACATAAAGTCCTGAAATTTTAAAATCTAATGTGTTTAACTAAAAAATTCTCAGGGCTTCCCTGGTGGCGCAGTGGTTGGGAGTCTGCCTGCCGATGCGGGAGATGCGGGTTTGTGCCCCGGTCCGGGAGGATCCCACGTGCCGCGGAGCGGCTACACCCGCGGGCCATGGCCGCTGAGCCTGCGCATCCGGAGCCTATGCTCCGCAGCAGGAGGGGCCGCAGCAGTGAGAGGCCCGCGTACTGCAAAAAAAAAAAAAAGATAAAAAACATTTCTCTCAAACAGAAGCAAATTAAATTGCCTTTTCTTGGCCTTCATTTTATTTTTCCCATGCATCCATCAGTGGCCCTAAAGAAGAAAAAATTTCCTAGCATTTTAACAAATAATTTTGAATTCTTGTACTATTAGCCAATTACTTCATGCTTGAATTTTTTTTCTCCCTAAGGTGACAATAAACCGAGGACCAAAAAAAAAAAAAAAAAAAGTTACATAATAGTAACCACTTTTTGTGGCAGCACTAAACACACAACAGGCACTCAGAGCTGTTTAATCTCAAAGATTAAAGGAGTCCAGGGACTTTCCTGGTGGTGCAGTGGTTAAAAATCCACCTGACAATGCAGGGGACACAGGTGTGAGCCCTGGTCCAGGAATATCCCACATGCCGCGGAGCAACTAAGCCCGCATGCCACAACTACTGAAGCCGCGCGCCTTGAGTCCGTGCTCCGTAATAAGAGAAGCCACCGCAATGAGAAGGCTGTGCACTGCAACAAAGAGTAGCCCCTGCTCGCCGCAACTAGAGTAACCCTGCACACAACAACAAAGACCCAAGGCAGCCAAAAAAAAAAAAAAAGAAAAAAAGATTAAAGGAGTCCTGATCCTTCTCCTTCTCAAGGAATTGACCTGAACCACTTTATCCACCATGAAAACTAGAATATGGGTAGTGCTACTAAAAATTAGGCAGAATTGGGCTTCCCTGGTGGCGCAGTGGTTGAGAGTCCGCCTGCCGATGCAGGGGACACGGGTTCGTGCCCCGGTCCGGGAAGATCCCACATGCCGCGGAGCGGCTTGGGCCCGTGAGCCATGGCCGCTGAGCCTGCGCGTCCGGAGCCTGTGCTCCGCAACGGGAGAGGCCACAACAGTGAGAGGCCCGCGTACCGCAAAAAAAAAAAAAAAAAAAAAAAAAAAAAAAAAAAAAAAAAATTAGGCAGAATCAAGTCAAAGAGAGAACACTGTTAACAAATCCATAAAGTGTTCATTTTCAAACTAAAACTTCCGTTTAATGCAACACATTTAAGTTGCCAGGTAATATTAAGGAATGGGGCAAATACTGTAGGTATCTACTCAATATCCATTCCTCCCTTCTTCATTTCTAAGAGAAGCCAGATGTGTATCTGGGGAGGCAATATGGCCAGTGAAACTCCTGTTTCCCCAAATTTCCTTGGTAGCTGGAGGTAGCACATGGCTTAGTTCTGGTCAGTTCTCATTAGGGAAAGTCTACTGGGGGGGTCCTCGGAAAACTTTTTGTTTCTCATAAAGGGAGACAGGTACACTAGCACAGCCCCTTCCTCCCTTCTCCTGCCTTGAATGCAACGGTAACAACTAGAGCTATATAAGTTACCCTGTAGCCGTTAAGGTCTCAAATGTGAGAGAAAAGACAAAAATATGTTTAAAAACCACCAGCTCCACTATTACTGAACTGCTGAACCAAAGCTAGAAGCTGTCCAGACTTCTTTTGTGAGAAAAATAAACCCTTATTTGGTTAAGCCATCGTATAAGGTTTAGTTACTTTCAGCCAAAGCACTACTAAACTGTTACAGGGGCCATATCAATACTAATATAAGAGGCAGCAAGAAAAGTGAATGGGGAATGCACTCCATTTTATGTTATACATATCAGTTCTTCTTTAAAAATGTGTCTATGTATTTGTGTGTGTGTGTGTATATATATATATATAAATATATATATATAAAGCAGAAACTAACACACCACTGTGAAGCAATTATACTCCAATAAAGATGTTAAAAAAAAGTGTCTATATAAGAAAGAGCCATAGAACTACAAAAAGGCATCACCTCACACCGGTCAGAATGGGCATCATCAAAAAATCTACAAACAGTAAATGCTGGAGGGGGTGTGGAGAAAGGGAACCCTCTTGCATGGTTGGTGGGAATGTAAATTGGTACAGCCACTACGGAGAACAGTATGGAGGTTCCCTAGAAAACTAAAAACAGAGCTACTATATGATCCAGCAATCCTAATCCTGTGCGTATATCCGGAGAAAACCACAATTCAGAAAGATTCCTGTACCCCAATGTTCACTGCATAGCTGTTTACAACAGCCAGAACATGGAAGCAACCTAAATTGACGGAGGAATGGATAAAGAAGATGTGGTATATATATACCACATAGGACTTCCCTGGTGGTGCAGTGGTCAAGAATCCGCCTGCCAATGCAATGGACACGGGTTCTACCCCTGGTCCAGGAAGATCCCACATGCCACGGAGCAGTGAAGTCCATGCGCCACAACTACTGAGCCTGTGCTCTAGAGCCCACGAGCCACAACTACTGAGCCCATGCACCGCAACTATTGAAGGCTGTGCGCCTAGAACCTGTGCTCTGCAACAAGAGAAGCCACTGCAATGAGAAGCCCGCGCACCGCAACAAAGAGTAGCCCTCGCTTGCCACAACTAGAGAAAGCCCGCACACAGCAATGAAGACCCAATGCAGCCAAAAATAAATAAATAAAATAAATTAAAAAAAAAAACTCAGAGAGAAAAAAGTGTCGTTATCTGTAGATGATATGATCTAACTGCAAACCAAAAGAACTGGAAATACCACTAGAACTCAAGAGAGAGCTTGGCAAGGTGCAAGATCAACCTATAACTACAGTTCCTTACACCAGTAGTAACCTACCACAAAATTTAACTAAAAATAAGTATTCATCATAGCAATAAAAACTAAAAAGTAGGTAGAAAGTAACTTATTTAAGAATATATAAGAACTCTGGAGAAAGCTTTAAATTTTTAATAAAAGACATAAAAGGTCCTCTGAATAAAGGGGAATTCTATATTCTTAGATAGATATTATACAATCTACCCAAATTAATCAATAAGTTCAATGCAATATGAATTAAAATTTCCAGCCAGTAATTTATGAGTAATCTTAAACTTACTCTAAAGTGTACATGGACGAATATTTCATGGCTGCCAGGTCAGCCTTGAAAAAGAAGTTAAAAAAAAAAGTTCAGAAATGAAGAGTGATCAAGGTTAAAACCAGTAACAAGATGTATCTCTTTCATTGCACCCTCTAAAAGCATGCACTGAGAGGGACACAACATCTTTTCTGTGGCATTCTTGCCAAAAATATATAACCTTAATCTAATTTTGAGAAAACATTAGACAAACTTAAATTGTGGGATCTTTGATTGGAACTTAGAACAGAAAAAGAACGCTGGAGAAAAACTGGTGACAATTCAAATTAGTTCTGCAGTCATCGTTAACGGTATCAGACCAATGTTAACTTTCTGGTTTTCATAACTGCACCATGGTTATCTAAGTGTTAACATCAGGGGAACCTGAGTGAAAAGTATACATGAACTCTGTACTAATCTTGCAATTTTAAGTCTAAAATTATTTAAAAATAACAAGTTCAACAGACAGATACATATAAAGGTACGTAGATTACATATATTACAAAGCCACGGTAATTTTTTAAAGAAAAGAAAACCTGTAGGGTATCGGCACAACAGAAAAACAGACCAATGCAACAAAATACAAAGCTAAAAGACATGAATGTATGGGAACACAAGATACAATGAAAGCAGTCCTATAAACCAGTGGGGAAAGGATGGACCACTGAATGGATAGCAGTGGGAAAACTGGTTCACGGTATCAGTCTACAGAGAAAAATAAAACTAGATCCCTACCTAAGTCCACACACAAAAGGCAGCCTCCCTTTTAATCTAGAGGGATTAAAAAATCTACATGTGAAAAGTAAAATGATAAAGGGTTAATGTGAAATGTGAGAGAATATATCCTTGTGAGCCAGGCATTTAAGCAAAACTTCAAAAGCACAAACATAAGGCAAACGTTGGTTACACCAAAATTAAGAATTTCTGTCCAATAAGGGTCTTATAGAAAGATGACAGAAGATACATGCAATGTCTAAAACCTACATCAGATTAATATCTAGAAAATCAAGGAACACCTAAGAATCTACAAGAAATAAACAACAACCAAATAGAAAAAGGGACAAAGGAAAAGCAGCAATTTACAGAAGGCCCCCAGAGCCAAGGAATATATAGACATACTAAAAACCATAGAGAAATGCAAGTTAATAATGAAGCAGCACATTAAACTACTTTAGTAGGCTGGAAAAAAAAATTAGAAAGCTGGACAATTCTAAATGTTGGAGGAACCAAGGAGACAAAAACCCCTGTGCACTACTGGCGGGAGGGTGGGCTGATAGAGCCATCCAGAAGAGCAACCTGGCACTATCTGACATTTCCTGTGACCCAGGAGGTCCACTCCTAGCTACACATCCCCAAGAAATTCTTACACAGCTCCACAAGGGGACATGTATGAAGATATTCATTGCTGCATTGCATGGGGGGAGGGGGGAGGCGGCAGGTAGTCTACCCCAGAAAGTAGGTAAAATGTGGTAGGACTCATACCACAGAGTGCTATGCAGCAGTTAGAAGCAACAGATTCGATGCATACATGAGACTATGCAATACTTACACAAAGTACAAAACATACACTTCTAAGAACACATACATGTACACGCATGACAATATATTAAAATGTTAGAACAGTAACTGTTGGAAGGATAAGGAAAATGACATATAGGGATTAACAGGAACAAATAAGAGAACAGCCTCACACTGTTCAGATCAAAGATACGACTTTTGCAGCTGAGTTTATGAAAACGTTTCCAAAAATATGAATAATAGGAAAGGGGGACTATTATTGTTCATATGCTTAAATTCAAATTGGTTTCACTTGTAATAAAACACTTATTACTGGCATAGCAAGTGAACTATCATAGTAATGAAATAAACTGAAAAATAATTTACTTGACCAATCCTCAGAAGAATAAGGCACAAATAAATTGTGGCTAAAGAAAACTTTGACTTGGTAGCTTTTGACCAGTTAATTATATGCTAAGCACTTACTAAGTAGCAGGCACTATAATGGGATAAAAGAAATAGAAAAGTATGGTGTCAAACTTTTAACACTCATAATCTAGCTGGGGAGCTAACACGGGGAACAGTAACTGAAACAAGGGGCAATCTCCGCCCCATGAGAAAATCAGAGCGTGAATACTCCAAGCTCCATCCAATAGATTTGTGAGCTATGCATGAAATTTGCAATTTTCTAGTAGCAACATTAAAAAAACATAAAAAGGGCTTCCCTGGTGGTGCACTGGTTAAGAATCCACCTGCCGGACTTCCCTGGTGGCGCAGTGGTTGAGAGTCCGCCTGCCAATGCAGGGGGCACGGGTTTGTGCCCCGGTCTGGGAAGATCCCACATGCCGCGGAGCGGCTGGGCCCGTGAGCCATGGCCGCTGAGCCTGCGCGTCAGGAGCCTGTGCTCCGCAACGGGAGAGGCACAACAGTGAGAAGCTCGGATACCGCCAAAAAAAAAAAAAAAAAAAGAATCCGCCTGCCAATGCAGGGGACACGGGTTCGAGCCCTGGTCCGGGAAGATCCCACATGCTGCGGAGCAACTAAGCCTGTGTGCCACAACTACTGAGTCTGCACTCTAGAGCCCACGAGCCACAACTACTGAAGCCCATGCGCCTAGAGCCCATGCTCTGCAAAAAGAGAAGCCACCGCAATGAGAAGCCCGCGCCCCGCAACAAAGAGTAGCTCCTGCTTGCCACAACTAGAGGAAAGCTCGCGCGCAGCAATGAAGACCCAACGTAGCCAAAAATAAAATAAAAAATAACATAAATTTAAAAAAAAACATGAAAATAGGTTAATTTTGATAATAGTTTATTTAACCCAATATATTCCCAAATGTTTCAACACATAATATAAAAAGAGTAAGATTTACATTCCTTTTTTCATACTGTCTTTGAAATAGTATATATTTTATACTCACAAGACATCTTAATTCAGACTAGCCACATTTCAAGTGCTCAGTAGCCACGTGTGCTGGACAATGCAGCTCTAAGCACTCAGAGGGTATGATCACATTTGGGCGAGATGAAGGAAAAAAAGGGATGGAGACTTTGATGGACAAGTAGTAGAGTTCTAATGAAAGATGAAGGCCATTTCAAGCCAGGCACCAGCACAAGGAAAGCTTAAAAAGCTTGGGGGATTGGGGCGGGGGGGGGGGGAGACGGGGAACCTCCCTTAACCTTCAAGTCTAGCCAGTTTCACATCTCACAACTCTTTCATATGCCACTAACACTGAAAAACAAAATGGCTTTAGTTCCTTGACATCATGATTGCTGGCAATTTCTTACCTTTATGTTCTTGACTAGGCTGGTACTTCTCTGTCTTGCATCCCCTTGCTTAGCTTAGTTAATTCCTACACTAAAGTACTTGACAATGAGCTCCTTGAGGGTAAGAATTATCTAATCTCTGTATTCTTAGTACACAGGACCTGGCAACCAGCAGCTGTGAAACTGCTAGATGAAGAGACAGCCAAGGAGAATTGTTTGGCTGTAGTGTTAAGTTTATATAGGTGAACAGTTAAAAAAAAAAAGACAGAGAAGTGGGTCAAGAACTTTGAATACTAAACCAAAGAGTTTAGATTATCCAGTTTTCTAGAATAACACTACAAAACCTATCTCAAGAGGGAATTAACATTTGAAGAACCCCCATTATATGGAGTAGACTGGGCCAAGCACTTTATACATGTTAGTTTCTTCAATCACAACAACCCTGAATAGATGGTGTTATTCTCTTTTGTTAAATAAAAAAGATGTAATATACAGCATGGTGACCATAGTTAGTAATACTGTATTATATATTTGAAAGTTGCTAAGAGAGATTTTTTAATTCTCATGAACAGAAAAAAAAAAAGCCTGTAATTATATGTGGAGATGGATGTTAACTGTTAACTAGACTTATTGTGGTGATCATTTCACAAAATATACAAATATCAAATCATTATGTTGCACACCTGAAACTAATACAATGTTATATGTTGATTATATCAATTAAAGTTTTTAATTATTAAAATTTTTTAAATGAAGCACAGACAAGTAATTAACTTGCCCATAGTTAAGTGACTTGTATTTGAAGACCGGTTTCAAACACAAACCTGTAACTCCAAATCCCAATTTCTCTTATGTTTTGTTGCTCCTACTTTTTGGCTCCTCATCTGGTCCACCATTCCTCAGAAGTGTCTTCAGAATCTCTCCCTCAACCACAGTCCTAGGCTCCCACTTTATCCCTCACTTCTAAGCCCAGACTCTTTCCATCAAGCCTCCCTTTAAGAAAGCTATCTGAGGTTTTAAGAAAGGAGAAAGAAGATGAATTCATTGGAACTACTGAGGGAAGAGGCTGAAGATACAGGACACAGAATGAGAGAAATGACAACATAGAGATGAGAGATGAAAAGACCAGTAAACAAACCACGAATGATGGCTAACATTTAGCTATTACTTATTATGAATCAGGCACCATTCTAAATGCTTTACACATATTGTCTAATTTAATCACTAATTCGACCAATATTTATTTACTCTTCATCTGTAATAAATGACCAGCATGTTCTATGTATTTGAAATAGTATTAATAAACAAAACAAATATTCCTGCTCTCAGGGAGCTTTCAGTACACCAGAGGAAACTGACAAAATACAATAAACATAAGAAATATGCAAATTATATAATATGTTAAAGGTAACAATGCAATGGAAAAAAAAACCCAGATCAGGATTAGGGAGGTTGGGAGGGCCACAGATGGTCAGAGTAAGACTCACTGAGCTGATGTTTGAAAAGAGGAGAAGGTGAGACAGTTAGCCATGTGGATATCTGGAAGAAAAGTGTTCAAAGAGAAGAGCCAATGTCAAGGCACTGAGGTTGGAGTGTCCCTGGTGTGTTCAAAGAACAGCAAGAAGACACCTGGGTCTATGAATGTAGTGGGTGCGGAGAGGTAGGAGATGAGGACAAAGAGGTAAGGGAGGCCACAGCATGGAAGACCTTATTCTTACAACAGCCCTATGAGGTCATTACTACTACCAATCCCACTTTATAGATGAGGTAACTGGGGCATGAAGAAGTTAAATAACTTGTCCAAGGTCACACAAAAAATGCTAGGTCAGATTATAAACCCAAAGAGTTACCATTATAGTGGTTGGAAAACATGAGCCCAAAGCCTTTGACATACCTCCCATTACAGGGAAAGGTCTATGTCCCTTCCACTTGAATCTGGGTGCCCATGACTGCTCTAACGTTTTAAGAATAAATGGCAGAAGTGATACTATGTGACTTCTGAGGCAAGGTCATAAAAGGCAAGCAGCTTCTGTCTTGTTTGCTGAAACACCGAGCCACCTCATGTGTCCGATCACACTGGAGTCTCCATGCTGGAGAGGCCCATGTAGCCACTCTGGCCAAGTCCCAGCTGAGCCCAGCCTTTTAACAATACCTGCCAAGGTGCCAGATATGTGAGTGAAGAAGCGGTCTTAGGATGTGGATCTTCCAGCCCAGCTACTCAAATCCCCCAGCCTTTCGTTATTCCCCCAAACTGAAGTCCCAGCCATAAACCATTCCCATCTGAATTCCTCACACAAAATCTGTGAGTATAATGAAACACTTGTTGTTTTACACTACTAAGTTGTGGACTGGCTAGTTCCACAGCAGTAATAAGTAGGACAACTATACAATAAGCAGGATATAAATGTTAAGCACCTGGCCTAAATTAACAGAAATGGAAAAAGCAACTAGAATACATTACCATGGTATGTAGAAGGTTCTTTATCATTGAATATCCTTAATGTCTAGAAGGCAACCTTCTTTTAAGAAAAGAAAATATAAGTTCCTTTAATCCATTCCACTAGTAAAGCTAACACGTGCCTATGAATACCAAGGCAGGCCTAGGGTAGGCAAGGGCTACACAAGGGAAGGAAGACAAGGAAAGAGGTGGAGACAGTACGTGAACAGAATGCCATCAAAACACCTCAAGTACCTTGAACAACAAAAGCTGCTTGCCCAGCTTAGATTATTCTTCTGGACAAAGAATGGCAAGGCTAAGGGCAAAAGGCTGTGCTAGGAAATGGTTCTAGGTCTGCTCCTCTCCAGGACCCTCATGCTAGTCTGCTACTGTACTCAATGAAGTCATAAAGGTACTGACTACAGAAAGAATGGGGTTATATAAAATTCTGGAATAAAACCTTTGGTTCAGCTTACTTGAACTTCATGTTAAATTCTTCCAATACAGATTTTCATGTAAAATGTCCATAATACAAACCCCACAATATTTCAACTCCACCTCCAAGCAACACCTAACTATTAGCATGAAATACAAACAAAACATCTCAAGCTTTATTCAAGCTTCAATTCTGAACACCAAGATCCCAGGTAACCCACAGAACAATGCCTTATCTAGTCTGCATAAGACTGTATAAGACTAACCATGGCCAAGCAGCTCAGGTGACTAAAGTGCAGTGCTAAAGAACTCTAGCTTGAAGAAAAAGTTGGACTCCCCCCAAAAACGTCATTTTCTTGCAGTGCCAACTTCTGCCCTCTCAATTACTGTTCAGGCAGGTGCATGTGGGTCAGCACAAACCCCTTATTACTACTTGCAGACCAACTCCAAGCACATTCTTTAAATTCCTACGTAAGACAACATTAAAGCTGGGAGATTGCCAGGGAAGAGATTTGTTTTCTCTTTGTTTATTTTGAAAGTTTAAAATGGATGTGAGACAAGTGAATTTCTGCTTCAGTCCTCCCAATGGTGATCAGAAGCGGCTGTACTCCCTGACTCTTATTTCCAGCTTGGAAACAAATTCCAGGGATAAAATTTGGCTATGGGGACTTCCCCGGTGGTCCAGTGGCTAAGACTCTGTGCTCCCAACGCAGTGGGCTCGGGTTCAATCCCTGGTCAGGGAACTAGATCCCACACGTCACAACTAAAAGATTCCGCATGCCGCAACTAAGACCCGGCACAGACGGGAAAAAAAAAAATTGGCTACGTTTTAGAATCCAGAACAATCCTCTCTGAAATTAAAGATAACAGGGACTATTAGGACTTCCCTGGTGGCTCAGTGGTTAAGAATCCGCCTGCCAACGCAGGGGACACGGGTTGAAGCCCTGGTCGAGGAAGATCCCACATGCTGCAGAGCAACTAAGCCCGTGCACCACAACTACTGAGCCTGCGCTCTAGAGCCTGTGAGCCACAACTACTGAGCCCACGAGCCCCAGCTACTGAAGCCCGTGCGCCTAGAGCCCATGCTCCGCGACAAGAGAAGCCACAGCAATGAGAAGCCCGCGCACCACAACCAAGAGTAGCCCCAGCTCACGGCAACTAGAGAAAGTCCACTCGCAGCAACAAAGACCCAACGCAGGCAAAAAAGAAAGAAAGAAAAAAAAAGATAACAGGGACTATTAATTTATATTAAACTGTTTATGAGTCGTTTATAAGTAATTACAATATAAATACTCATGCACTACACAATCAAAACGACCAATATTCTACTCATGGAAAATTTCCACCTTTATCTAATTTACATAAAAAAGAAATGAAAACAACTCTGTAATTGAATAAGACCTTTTCCCAAACACTTTGACCCAATAAAAAATATTCTTCAGAGATCAACTTTTTTTTAAAAAACGCCCAAACACCTCGATTCAATAGATAGTTGTGCTTGGAAGTTAGGAAGATTAAATGAAATCATATTACTTATTTTTTTAAAGATTTTTTTGATGTGGACCATTTTTAAAGTCTTTATTGAATTTATTACAATATTGTTTCTGTTTTATGTTTTGGTTTTTTGGCACGAGGCATGTGGGATCTTAGCTCCCCGACCAGGGATCGAACCCACACCCCCACCTGCATTGGAAGGCGAAGTCTTAACTGCTGGACCGCCAGGGAAGTCCCATATTACATATTTTAAATGAAATATTATATAAAGTACTTAGTATTGTTGCCTGATATTATAGTTAGTGATCAAAAATAGTAACTATTTTTATTCTCCATAACCACACTTCCCTACAAAGAACCAACTTTAAAAACTCAAGGAGGGCTTCCCCGGTGGCACAGTGGCTAAGAATCCGCCTGCCAATGCAGGGGACACAGGTTCAAACCCTGGTCCGGGAAGACCCCACATGCTGCGGAGCAACTAAGCCCGTGCACCACAACTACTGAGCCTGCGCGCCACAACTACTGAGCCCTCACGCTACAACTACTGAAGCCTGTGCGCCTAGAGCCCATGCTCCGCAACAAGAGAAGCCACCGCAACGAGAAGCCCACGCACCACAACAAAGAGTAGCCCCTGCTTGCCGCAACTAGAGAAAGCCTGCGCGCAGCAAGACCCAATGCAGTCACACACACAAGAAAAAACTCAAAGAAACTGAAAATGTTATTGAAACCATTGAAATCTCTTTTCTTTAGTCATAATACAATCTAAAGGAACACTGTTTAGTCAGCAAGTCTTCACTGAATACTAAGATAGCAATTCTTTAAAGTGTGGTTCCTGGATCTGCAGCATCAACATCACCTGGTAACTTGTTAGAAATGTAAACTCTAGGGCCCCGAAGGTAGAATCAAGGTCTGCGGGTGAGGCCCAGCAATCAGTGCTTTCATAAGCCCTCCAGGTGACTGTGGTGTTTGTTCCAGTTTGAGAGTTTACAGACTAGTTTCACAGAGCTCAGGGTGCTTTGTTCTGCAGGGACTAGGAAGTCCTAAGGCAGGGGAGTGATATGGTTCCTAGGTATATCCTCTACGGCGCCTAGCACAGTGTCATACACATAGCAGGCAGTCAGATCTTAACAGGTTAATAGTCTCATACAACCAACAGCTGGCTACACAATAACACCATCAGTTTATTTATTTCACAGAGATAAGGAATTCTGATGACTGTCTGCATTAACTAATAATAAGTAAGTACATGGTGTGCACACACACCAGGAGCTGCTAAATTGGCAAAGCCCTCCAGGACCTCTGGTACCTTTGGCAAATAACCCAGGCTTACTTACAAAATGTCATATGCTTTGAAATGTAAGTGAAAAATACATTTCTAATTTTGCCAGTACACAAACAGGATCTGTCCATGACCTCTATACAAGTCAACTGTAGAACATAAGCTAAAATGCAAACTTTTTTGTTGCCTTTAAAAAAAAGCATCCTGGGGGACTTCCCTGATGGTCCAGTGGTAGATAATCCACCTTGCAATGCAGGGAACGCAGGTCGGGAAACTAGGATCCCACATGCGGTGGGGCAGCTGGGCCCCGCACCACAACTACTGAGTTCGCGCACCTCAACAAGAGAGCCCGCGTGCGGCAAACTACAGAGCCCAAGTGCCCTGGAGCCCGAGCAACAAAACTGGAGAAGAGAAAACCCGCACACCACAACTACAAAGAAGTCCGCCCACCACAACGAAGAGCCCACGCACCACAAGGAAAGATCTTGCATGCCGCAACTAAGACCCAACTCAGCCAAAAAAAAAAAAAAAAGCATCTTGAGGACTTCCCTGGTGGTCCACTGGCTAAGGCTCCGCACTTCCAATGCCCGGGTTCAATCCCTGGTCAGGGAACTAGATCCCACATGCATGCCGCAACTAAGACCCGGTGCAACTAAATATATATTTTATTTAAAAAAAGACTCATCTGTGAAGAATTTAAAAAATAAATTTAAAAAAGCATCTTGTTTCACATATTAGCCATCTATAATATATGGAAGCAAGATTTATTCTAATTTGAACAAAGTGTTTTTTAAAAAAAGACAACTGAGGAAACAAGCACTGATTGGATATTTGATATTAAAAAATTATGATAAAGGGATTAAGGTTACATTTTTTAAAGAAGGTTTATCTCTTCTAAAAGCTTTGGAGATGAAATGATATGATGTACTGAGCTTGCTTCTTGGGGAGAGAACAAATAAAAGAAGTCTGGTCATTAAGCTGTTGAGTACATGGTGGGGGCTAACTAGATACCAGGGTTTCCCAACCCTGGCACTCTTGACATTTTGGGCCAAATATTTCTTTGTTGAAGGGCCAGGGGGCACTGTCCTATGTACTGTAAAATGTTTAGCTGCATTTCTGGTCAGTAGCAACGCTCTTCAGTTGTGACAACCAACAATGTCTCCAGCCATTGTCAAATGTCCACTGGGGGGGGGGGGGGGGGCGTGGCAAAATTGTCCCCAGTTGAGAACCATTGATAAATACTTATTAAATTCTCTTTATTTGTTTGAAATTTTCCATAGCAAAACATTTTTAGAAGTCTAATTTTAATTATACTCTGTGTATTGGTACAACTACATCTCCCTAGTTGAATAATTAGTACATAGCTTTTGAGAAACAGTCTGCTACACAAAAAAGCAGAGAGGATTGAGATGGAGACCTGAGGTCTAGTACAGGCTCTGCTGCTAAACAGTGAGTAGTCACAAGCAGCTCCTGTCATCTCTCTGAGCCTCAACATCCTCATTAGGTCTGACTGTTTGACTAGTCCTTCTGAGTTTTAAAATGATTTGATAACAGTTTTATATTTTTTTTTTTTTTTTTTTTTTTGCGGTATGCGGCCCTCTCACTGTTGTGGCCTCTCCCGTTCCGGAGCACAGGCTCCGGACGCGCAGGCCCAGCAGCCATGGCTCACGGGCCCAGCCGCTCCGCGGCATGTGGGATCTTCCCGGACCGGGGCACGAACCTGTGTCCCCTGCATCGGCAGGCGTACTCTCAACCACTGCGCCACCAGGGAAGCCCCAGTTTATCTTTTTATACACCTATCAGCTAATGGTGAATACTCACATCTGGAAATCAAACAACTGAAAATAGAGTAGTGTACTAGCATGAAGATAACATTCTTCTTGCAAATTATCTGTCTTTTATTATTCCTGATCTATAAGCAAAATTCTTACCACAATTATATTTACTTAAAATTTAAATAAGATTCCTAGGGTAAGCAAAATGGAGAGTCTTTTTACAAAATATAAAGACAAAGCTATTTGTCATATCAGCCAAAATGTCCATCAACTGGTGAATGGATTTTAAAAAACCGGTACATCCAAACAATGAGTTCATTACTACTCAGCAATAAAAAGGAGTGAACTACTGATACACACACAAAAATGAATAAATCTCAAAAGCATTATGCCAAGTGAAAGATGCTACACACAAGATTACATGCTCTCTGACTCCATTTAAAAACGTTCTAGAAAAGGTAAAACTATAGAGACAGATAACCGATCAGTAGTTGCCAGGGGCTGGGGGAAGGGAGAGGGGATTGACTGTAAAGAGACACAAGGGACCTTCTTAGGCAATGGAAACATCCTCTAACTTGGCCGTGATAGTGATTATGTGACTATACATTTGTCAAAACTCATCAAACTGTACACTTAAAAAGAGGGAATGTTCTATCTCAATACACCCAACTTTAACAAAAGAGATGCCCAACAGACTGAGAACTCCCATTCATTCTTGAACCCTCATCACTCGATTGGCAGGAAGTCTAACACTTAGCAGTTCAGTAGTGGTATAGGTAAATAATATGGTATATGCCAGACGTGTAACACTGGCACAAGGGCACCACACTGTAAAAGATACACAACTACTTCCGGAACATGTCAATGCCGGAGTTAAAAACAGGGCATGGTGAACTAATGCAATGATGTGCTACAAACCTCTATTTTAGCACTGTCAAAAATTCAATTTTAAATACATTCCATGAGAATAAAGGCATACTCCATACCCTACATTGTTTTTAAAGTTAGTAATTCCTAACGACACAAAAAGACTACACCATAATTCAACAAATTCAACAGAGAACAAGGTAAAGACCCATGTGGTGTAAATCCTTCATTATAACAAACCTGCTATGATTGTTTCTGGCTTCAGTTTATTCAGTAAGTACGGAGCTCCTGCTCTGGTTCAATGTAAGATTTTGCAATGGAAGTCAATGATCAAAGCTAATCAACTCACTTTTTTGCTTGCTCCGCCCGACAGGGTAGTCAAAGAACAACAAAATGATGAAGTAAGAATTAGGTTCTTCAAAGGGTCTATGAGAAAATAAGTTCACTGACTCACCTAGTCTAGATTTTCTACTACTTTTTATGTAACTTTCTAATCCATCTCAGGTAAAGGAACATACACCACTGTACCACTTATTTACCAGGTTAAAGAGCATTAAATACCACACCTTAATATACTGGAGGGATGCCTTAGACCGAGGTTTACATAAACAGATTAAATCATCTGACAGCTATCCAGCAAACAAGTGGCATTCTGAAGATTAAAATGAAGGCATTTGATACCACTAGGCCACAAGGTCTCAGGACGTAATTGAAAGCATGAAAACAGGCAGAGCCAGGAAGCTTTTCCTAAGTGATAGCATTTTCTTGCCAGGAATTACCTCATAACACTTAAAATAAAAGGCCAGTGAAGTTTCTCTACGAGTTATTTTTTAGATATTTTTGTTTTTAACAGAAGACAACTCACAGGTAGCTTGGAACAGTCCTGAAGCCAGTGCTAGAGAAGAGTTCAGAATGCACTTGGACAGAGTCAACATTTCTCCAGTGGAATTTCTACTACAAATTGTCAGGCCCTAAAACTGCTTGCTGTTCCTGGCCTTCTGAAAAGGTTTACGTGAACAAAATCAAAGGTTCCTTTTACAGGATCACAGAATGTGAGTGCCAGAATGGACCTAAGAGCTCATCTAAGCCAACTTCTTTTGGGGAAGGGGGAAAGTTAAGCCCAGAGTGGGTGGCCCTCCGCTAGGCAGTGGGTGGCAGGGCTGCTTGACTACACATCCTCCTCTGAAATGTGCTTAACCAGCTCCTTCAAAACAGATTCGTAAGGAAACGGGGCTACTCCTCGACAAAGTCTTAGCTCTCTCCAAGAACTTCTGAACAGCTTCGGAGTTGCATCGAAGGGGGCCGAGAAGATTCCTCAGTGCGCACCTAGTTTTAGTGACTGTCACTTAGTTTAGTGACAGTCACTAAATTTAGTTCGAGACAACTTAAAGAACGAGGCATGACGGACAGTCCACTCGATCCAATTAATTGCGTTTAATCAACACCACAAACGTGTTTTTAACCCGACAGCCTCTCATGAGATGCCTACCTAATTTAAAAGGTGAATTTAGTGGAAATAAGCCCTGTACACTGCGGGGACCCGACACACGCTCGGAGAGACCACCGCGCGGCCACCGGCCGGCCACGCTGCAGCCCTCAGGGTTCGCTACGAAGCGAGCCCCCGGCGTAATCGCGGATGCACTTCCCCGGCCCGCGCGCTCGGGAAACGGGCCGCCGAGGCCGCCTCCCGGGGCCCATGGCCATCCACCGGGCCCAGAGCGCCGCGGCCTGGGGACCCGCCGGCGGCGAGGCGAGGGCTGCGGCCGCGCTCCCGGGGACGGCGCGCGCAGACCTGGCCCGGGGCAGTCGCCTAGGTTACTCACGTTCTCAGTGTCCCGTTCATTCACCGTCGGCAGCGGGGTCCTAGTGGACATTTTACTTCACTTCACTTCTGCACAACGCGAGGGTGAAACAAATCAGCGCGGTCCCGGGGGCCGGAGAAGCGGCGTCGAGGGCCCGGCGGTTCCGGAGCGGCGCCGCTGCAGGGCGGCTCCCCTCCCCCACGGCCGTCTAGATCCCGGGTCGGGCCCGGGCCGTCCCCCGGCGGGTCGCGGGGCTCATGCTCCCCCGGCCCCGGCGGCCGCGCCGAGGAGCCCCGCGGGCGGCGGTGGCGGGGCCGGGCCGGCGGCGGCGGGCTGCGGGTCGGCCCACTGGCGTCCCCGCGCCTCCGGGCGCCCCGCGGGCCCGGACCCCCTCGCCTCCTCCTCCGCCCCCGCCCGTCGCGCCGCGGATTTCAGCGCCGGAGCCTCCACACAGCGCCGCCGGCGGCCCCTGAAGAAGAGGAGGATGTAGAGGAGGTGGAGTGCAAGACAGGTCCCCGCGGGCTGCGGGCGCCGACCATGGATGGGGCTGCGGAGGCGGCGCCTGCACCCGGCTGTTCTTCTCCCTCCGGCTCGCTTTCCGCCTCAGCCTCCGCCCAGTGGCCACCGACACCGCCGCCCCCAGCACCTCCGAGCCTCACGGACCCAAGATGGCCGCCCCTCGGCTTCCTTTGCTGCCTCCGGATGCCGGAAGTGACGGCACCGCCGCCTCCCGGAGTCCAGCCAATTAGCGCGGCCCGAGGAAGCTGGCCCGGCTGCTGTTGCTAGGGGTGACTCGGCCTGGTCTAGAGCCGAGGGGGCGGCGCCCGAGGCTGGGCAGGGCTGGCGGGTCCTGGCGGGCAGCGGGGGCGGCGGGTTCCCAGCGTCCAGAGCACGCGGCACCCGTGAAAGAGCCGGCAAACGGCCCTGGGCGGCGGCCTGAGCTTGACTGCTGGATTGATACTTATAGTGTTGATCGAGGGCCTGCTGTATGCAAAAGCTGAGGTAGCGTCCCTCAAAAGCTGGGACCGCGCTGCCCCAAATCGAGATATAACAGCAATTATAGGGCCGGGGCTGTGGGGAGGAGCCGAGTTCCTGCATCGTTAACGGTGACCCGGGAGCCGAGGACTCAAATCACCCTTCCTGCCTCCGGCTCTGAGCAGCCGGGGCTGGGCTCAGCATCCCGAAGGCGGCAGACGCGTCCTGCCCTCAAGGAGCTCGCGGTCAGGAGGGAGATGGACCCGGACCCAGCTAAAAGCCTTTCGTAAGGAAGAGCGCTAGAAGGTGGCGGGGAGCCCTAGAAGCCTCCTGGGATCACCGCCTAAATGCCTGTAGGGGATTTATAACCAGACTTCAAACCCCGGGTCGGATGCTCAGATGCTCAGTGGACGGATGCTCCACCTTGGGGCGGAGCCCGGTGGACGCTTGCAGACTGGGACGTTGGAAATGGAACCTCCCCTAGAAGCCTTCCTTGCTCTGGAGCCTCTGAATGTCTCCCGAGGACCTGCCTAGAGCCGAGCCAGCGTTGGATGGAATGCTTTGGTGCAGGGTTCTGAGGAGGAAGAGCGGAATGGGCTGGAGTAACATGAACTGTTACTGAGAGTCTACCTTGTGGGTACATTACATTTGTTACCTCATTTAAGCCTCAGAGTAACCCTGTAAGATGGACAGACACACCTTGTGATCCCAAGTCTAAACAGGTTACAGTGACTTGACCAAAGTACCCAAGTTGGTTAGCCGCAAAGCTGGGATTTGAACCCATATCCTAAAACTTCCATAACAGATAAGCCCTTGTAGTGGGTATGTCTTGCTTTTCTTTTTCTATTTTTAATGTTTTCTCTTTTGGTCCCCCAGGATGTGACTCCTCTTGCTATGTCTGGGACATTTCCTGCTCTGTGAGACATATACGTCTTTAAACACCAGAATCATTCCCATGTGAGGACTAAGATGCAGTCAGGGCTTGCATCTCTCCCTCTCAGGAAAGTGTTCACTGGGCCAAGGACAGCCCTGTTTAAAATGTCCTTCTCTTTCTCCCTCTTTGGCCAAGCAGAGATGGTTGAATTCTTGTTAGTTAAATGTGTGTTTCACACAGTTCAAGTGAAATGTGGGTGAGCACAAGATTGTGGGAGTCCCTGTAGGGACACTTAGCCCAACTTGGGGAGTTGGGTCAAGGAAGCTTCCTGGAAGAGTGGTGGTTATGCTGAGTCTAGAAGCATGAGTCAAGTTAGCTAGGTGAGGATGGGTGGAAAGGGATGCCAAGCAGGATGGCCTGTACAGATGAGGAACAACATGGTGGGTTTAGGTCAATGTCAAGAGGTGAGAGGTGAGACTGGAGGGGTAGGCAGGGGCCAGGCCAGGTTTAGACACAGCATGGCACTCCTGATGACAGGAATGTCAACTAGGTCAGCTGGGAAAACATGCAGAGGACCCACAAAAGGGTTTCAGCCTTGGGCAGGAGCTGAGAGAAAGGGTTTGGATGATTCAGAACATTCCACATTGGCCAGAGAAGTGGCTGGGGGTGAGGTTTCCACCTTGATGCTTTTTTCACTGAAGCCACACATTAAATAATGAGTCAGTGAATGCCAAGAGGTAGGAAGTGAAACTGACAGTACTTAACTCAAGATGCTTCTGGTTTTCATAAAGGCTAGAATTAAAGAAACACTTTGAACTTTTCATAGCGCTTATGTCAAATGATATCATGGTACCATAAGGAGCTGGAAATGGGAGATAAGGCGTACATGTTATGTGAAAACTGGAGAGGAGGAGGAGGAGAAAAAAGAAAAGAAAAGAAAAAACAACACATTATTCTGTCTGAAGGACCCTCTGTAGCCTGAAATATGTACTTCTGTGGATCTATGGTCTGGAAGGAATGGAAGCACAGGATCTGGAAGTTTTCCTGGAATCCCTTCTTCTGTCCTTTTTCATATTCCTGTTTCCTATCATCATATTAAAATAGGTTCTATTTCAGCCTCCTTAAACTGAAAAGACATAACTAAATATACCAAGTTGTGTATGTGCTTAGGTAGTGCCTACTTTCATGTCAAGGAGGAAGGTCATCCTGAGAGGTAAGAAACTGAAGATAATCTAGTCCTACCCTTGCTGCTTTAGGACAAAAGAGAAACTGAGCCTCAAAGAGGTGAAGTGACTTGTCTGAAGTTGACAGCTGGTTAGCAGCAGAGCCAGAATGGGGCCCAGATTTCAGAAGCCCCAGACCTATGTCCTTGCTCCACAGCTACTATGGGCATGTGGTGGGGAGATCTGTTTAGCACCCACCCCATCCCAGCACCAGAAAGAACGAGTAACTGCACTAGTCCTGAGATTGCTCTCCTCTGGACTTCTTATGCAAGAAAAATAAGTCCCCATTTGTTTAAGCCATGAGAGTTTAGGCTGTCTGTTACTTGCAGCCCAGTGCATTCCTAACCAAGACTATCATGTCAAGTGGTCAGATCTCCTGACCCCTGGGCCTGTGTTCTCTGCACCACATCTAGTTTGGACAGAGGTGGAGAGGCCTGCTTCTGCCTGACCATCACACCACAGCATTCACAAGCACAACTCCCCTTTGAGAAGGTGTGGGAACTGCTGGGATCCAGGATCCATTCCTCAGCATGTGTGTGCATGTGTGTGTTGTTGTTGTGTAATTGATAGGGAGCAGAGAGCTGAGCACTGAGAATAAATAAAGCCAAGAAGAGAAGGGGTATGATAATTGTGGGACATCTGGGGGTCATCATGCCTGGAGGCAGGGACAGGTGTGTCCCCAAATAGGCCACAGATGCTTAGAGGCTGCCACCCAGGGAAATATAAAGTCCATTCCAGACTCCACCCTCCCCAGCTTCCCCAAGCTGCTCCCCAACATACCGGGGGTCAGAGCAGACATGCTGCTATTCTTTTAATTCACTGCTCTGGTCTCCTTCACCCTACTGGGGCCATTGTTTTCCTCTGTGAGGGCCAGCAGGCAGTTTAGGAATTCTCACATCCAAGACTTGTCCCTGCTGTTCTCCCTGGGATGGCTTCTGGTCTAGTTGAATCTTCCCTATTGTTACAAGGCCCTGTCGTCTTACTTCTTCTATGGGACCTTCTCAGACTAGCTCCCAGTGAACATTCCCCCACTCCCAGAATCCTTGATTTTTGCCGCCTGAGGTCATAGTACGTTTACTGAGTTCCATTTTGAGTACATTTACTGTGCTCCAGCTCTATTGGCAATGCACCAAGCACCTATGGTAAGACCACTAACTGCACCAGCCCGGTGAGGGAGGTGTCAGCCAGTGCTCAGAGAGAGGCTGTAACTTGTCCCACGTCGGCACAGTTCACAGAACAGCCATGATCGGACTCCAAAGCTGTGCTCTTCCCTCCAGTTGTCTAGTGGTGATTGGTTCCTTTTGTTCTGGGTAAGTGGAGGGCATTCTAGTCCGTTTGCTTAGCTCTGAGGAGGGCCCAGTTTGAAACCCAGCATAGATCTGTCAGGGGTTTTCCACCCTTCTCTCTTCCACAGTACTGTATCTTTTCAGGATAATTGTGGATGGACTGTTTCTGAGATGGATCACAGACTTCCCAGCCTTCCTAAACACACTATTCTGAAATTTTCAGCTTTTATGAAGGACTCATAGTCCTTTTATCAGTTCCCATGATGCACTGCAATATTGGGATGGCCTTGGGGGATATGGGGATAGAAAGGGCCACCTGCCCGGGCACTTAGCAGCCCCAGGCTATTGAAATGTTCTATTCTCTCATTTGTTGGAGATTATAGATCCAGATCTAGGTACAGAAGGACACGTATATGACCTTCTGTTGGGTATCATTCCTATATCCTGACAGTGGAGCTCTCTGTGCAGGCCCTTTCCTCCGTCCACTCGGCTCTGAGCTGGGAAAACCCACTGTTTAGAACTGTATCCAAAGGTCTATGGAGACAACAGAGGTGGTAGGAAAGCAAGGGCTCTGGAGTTTCAACCCTGGGTCTCAACCCTGGCTATGACCCTGAATGCTAGGTGACCTTGGCAAATCACTTCATGTGTTTGAGGCTCAATTTCTTTTTTTGAAATAATTAATTAATTTGGCTGCGCTGGGTCTTAGTTGCAGCATGTGGGATCTTCCTTGCGGCATGCGGAATCTAGTTCCCTGAGCGGGGATTGAACCCTGGCCCCCTGCATTGGGAGCACAGCGTCTTAGCCACTGGACCACCAGGGAAGTCCTAAGGCTCAATTTCTTAATCGGTCAAATGGGAATACTAGAGCCTTCCACCCCTGGTTGCTGTGGGGATCCATGGAGATAATGCCCAGCGAATAGCCAGCACGCATGTGCAGATTTCAACCTCCCAGCGCAGAGAGGACCCTCCTTCCCGGGCAGCTGCACTTCTCAGTTCTCCCCTGGATGAGCACAGGACTTGGAATCTGTAGACATAGGTCAAGGTTTACCAGGCCACACATGGCTGCGCGTCAGAGTGTCACTCCTCCTCCCATCCAGTTTCACCTAGCTCACTGGGCACTGAGCTCGTTAGAGGAGGTAATGGGTACAAACGAGCTTGGTAAGGGGTGCTGCAATACAAAAGGTGTTGGTGTTTGTATTATTGCCTCTATTTTGCAGACAGGAACATGGAAACTCAGGAAGGGCAGGAGGCGTGCTCAAGCTGCCCAGGGCAGAAAGCAATGCCCTCAGATTCCACTCTGGTGGCTCTGACACCATGCTGGCGGCAAAGACAGATGGGCAACAAAAGAATGAAGGAGAAAAAGGATGAGTGGGTAAATAAAACCTGCTCTCTCCTGGAGCATCATATCTGCCCCTTCCTTTAGGGTTGTCCTATTAAAGTAAACATCCCCCCAAAATACAAATCTCCCAAATACAAATCATAACTTTTAAGTCTAAGCTCTGTCAGAGGAAAGAATATTTCTTCCATTATATAGGTTCCTGCCCAACCCTTGGAGCCACGGGACCCCCACAAAAAGCCGTGTTAGCCCTTAAGGGTGGCCCTCTATCCTTCCCCACTCTCTTTCCTCTGTTCCTTTCTTCCACAGTGTCAGGTGAGCACCTGCCTTATGCAAAGCAGTGGTTTAAGCACTGGGGATATAGCTGTGAACAGAAAAAGTTAAAGTTCTTAAGCGTCACTTACAGGATACATGTAAAAGAACTCAAAAATAATATAATTTCAAGACAATAACTAATAAAAAATTTAATCAGGGTAAAGTGATAGAAACTAGCTCTTTGTTTAAATATTTATTTATTTATTTTTGGCTGTGTCGGGTCTTAGTTGCAGCACACGGGCTCTTTCGTTGCGTTGCGTGGGCTCTGTAGTTGCGGCACTCAGGCTCTCTAGTTGTGGCATGCGGGCTTAGTTGCCCCGTGGCATGTGGGATCTTAGTTTCCCGACCAGGGATCAAAGCTGCACCCCCTGCAGTGGAAGCATGGAGTCCTAACCACTGGAACACCAGGGCGTTCCCTAGCTCTTTTGTTTTAATTCAAATTTTATTCAGTTTTTTTCTTTTGGTAATAGATGCACATGGTGCAACATTTAAAAGTTGCAAAGGAACATACAGTTACAAAAAAGCTCCCCTCCACCCTATAACAATTTCTGTTTTTGAAAATATCAAGAAGGTGAAAATACAAACCTCAAATCGAGAGAAGATGTAACTGATAAAGGATTCATATCCATACTCCGTAAAGAATGTCTACAATTGGGGCTTCCCTGGTGGCGCAGTGGTTAAGAATCCGCCTGCCAACGCAGGGGACACGGCTTCGAGCCCTGGTCCGGGAAGATCGCACATGCCGCGGAGCAACTAAGCCCGTGCGCCACAACTACTGAGCCCGCGCTCTAGAGCCCACGAGCCACAACTACTGAAGCCCGTGTGCCTAGAGCCCATGCTCCGCAACAAGAGAAGCCACCGCAATGAGAAGCCCGCTAACTGCAACGAAGAGTAACCCCTGCTCGCCACAAGTAGAGAAAGCCCGCGCACAGCAACGAAGACCCAATGCAGCCAAAAATAAAGAAAGAAAGACTTAAAAAAAAAAAAAGAATGTCTACAATTTAGTAAGATAAATAACATAATATGAATATGGAAGAGACATAAAGGCAGGGGGAAGGCATAAAAGCAGGCACTTCACAGTGGTCAATAAATGTAAGAACAAATGCTGAAACTGATTTGTTAATGCAAACGCAAACCAAGACCATAATGAGTTACCATGCAACAGCCACCAGAAACAGTCAGACAAAAGCAAGTGTTGCTGGGTATGTGGAGCAAAAGGCACTCTAAGACGCTGCTGGGAGGAGTGGAAATTGATAAAAAAGGCCAGAGCAGAAAATTATGAGATGCAACACATACACCACACAGAGGACCAACAAAGCCAAAAACTGGTTCCTTGGCAAAAATGAATACAATCGACATCTTGGGAAACAATCTGGCATCAGTGAGTACGCTTGAAGTTGTGTATCCCCTGCAACCCAGCGATACCATCCACAGTATTTACCCTAAAGAACCTTCTGACCATGTGCACAGGGGACATGCATAAAAATATTACCACATTGCCATTTGTAATAGGAAAACCCTAGAAACAACCTAGTTGTCCACTATCTGTGTGAATAAAGAATATAGCATGTTCACACCAAGAAACAGTATACAGCAGAGAGAACTTTATTGCAACTATGCAGAGCGACGTGGATGAATCACAGTTCTTGAGTACAAAAACAGTTCATATAGACTATATAAAGCATGATTCCATTTATGCAAACTGCAGAAACAAAAACATGTAAAACCAACATATTGTTTCAGGATGCAAACATAGGGGGTAAAACAATTGAAAAAAACGTTAAGGGGGTGATAAACCCCCCAAATCAGGGTAGCGGTACAGTGCTTACCTTTAGCGGAGGAAGAGGGAAACGAGAAGCAAGTACAGGAGCGTTTGTGTATCACAGCTCCTGACCAATACTTGAGATGTACCTGTCAATGAAAAAAAATAACTTATTGATGTGAAATTCACAGAACATAAAATTAACAATTTTCAAGTGAACAATTCAGGGGCATTTAGTACACTGGCAAGGCTGTGCAAGCACCATGTCTGTCTAGTTCCAAAACATCTCCATCACCCCAAAATAACACCCACACCCTGTTAAGCAGTTTCTCTCACCCCCTCCCCCCAACCCCTGACAGCCACCGATCTGTGTTCTGTCTCTGGATTTGCCTATGCTGGATATTTCGGATATCAGTGGAACCAGACATAATTTGATCCTCTGTGTCTTGCCTCTTTCATTAAGGACAATGTTTTCGAGGGTCATCCACATTGTGGTATGTATCAGTACTTCCTTCTTTTTCGTGGCTGAATGGTAGTCCGTTGTACAGATAGACCACATTGTGTTTATCCGTTCATCCATTCATAGCCATTTGGCTACTTTTTGGCTACTGTGAATAGGGCTGCAATGGCCATGTGTACCCACATACCCGTGTGAGTGCCCGTTTTCAATTCCTTTAGGTATACATCTAGGAGGGGAATTGCAGTTCTATTCAGTTTTTATTAAAAAATAAAAATCATGAACAAATGTTGGCCAAAAAGAAAATAAAATGACCCTCCGGCGGGTGTGGAGGGGCTGAGAGGGAAGCTGCAGGCCTGGTGAGGAAACTCCTGCACAGCCAGGAGTGAAGAGGGAGCTGGGGCCGGGGCGGTCGTGCCAGGTCAGATTTGGGAGAGCTTATCCCTGTCAGGACTGCAGGACTTGCTGATGGACTGGATGCTTGGGGAGACAGAAAAAGAGGGACTGAGGCTGGCTCCCAGTAGCATTTCCTGAGATGGGGGAGACGTGGTTGAGGGAGGGGCGCTGGGGGATGGCAACAGAAATAAATCCGGTTCAGTTTTGGACACGTTACTTCTAAGATCGCTGTCAGACATCAAATGCAATAACCCGGGACCTATTTTGTGTCATAATTTCCATCTAGTAAAAATGGAGTGTGGGGAAGAAAGACATAATACCTCTTGCAACATTATTATTATTGTAACTACGTTTTGGTTGGTTCGTTGGTTGGTTGGTTTTTTCTCCGGATCTTAGTTCCCCGACCAGGAACTGAACCCAGGCCCCAGGCAGTGAAAGCACCGAGTCCTAACCACTGGACCGCCAGGGAATTTGTTATTATTGTAACTACATTTATTCAGGAATATAAACTCAGTAGGAGGCATGACTATAAATCTGTTTTTCTCTGCTCCCTGTTTTCAGCAGAGTACTGTTGAATTCCTAACTTTCTGGACATTTTCAGTTGTTGAAAGTCTGGCCCAGTTTAAAGCTGCCAGATCGAACTCGTTGTAAGGGTGGGCTTCACCCCACCCCATGCGGCTGGTGAGCCACCAGAGGAGGAAGGGGGTGGCCCCTGGTCTTGGCACACCTCCTCCCTTTCTGGGTTGGAGCTCCTTGGGGCAGGAGGGGAAGGGCAAATACTGGGGTGAGCCGTGTCTGCCCCAGAGGATACTGAGGGTCAGAGAAGCAGCAACAACCCACCCACCAGCCTGCACCGTACACCTGTTTAATGCCTCATGGCTGGGAGACCCCACGGATAGCCCTGGGCCCTATGGAGGGCCACCTTTTTCTTCTACTTCCCTGCATATCTGGGGAGTCTGGGCTTAAATCCTTCCGGCCCCCTCAAACCTTCCTTGGACCCTCCCTGGATCCTCGGCCCCTCTTTCCTCTGTACCCTCTCCCTCCCTACAGACCCTTCCCCTCAGGCACCAACCGATGCCTTTCTCCATGTTCTAAAACAGGGGACCCTTGGGACTTCCCTGGTGGTCCAGTGGTTAAGACTCCACGCTCCCAATGCAGGGGGTCTCGGTTCGATCCCTGGTTAGGGAACTAGATCCCGCATGCCTCAACTAAGAGCCCACATGCCGCAACTAAAGATACCGCATGCCACAATGAAGATCCCACAGGCGGCAAAAAATATTTTTAAAATAAAATAAAACAGGGGACCCTTGTTTGTTCCCTGCCCCCAGCCTTTGGTTCCCTTCTCTTGCATTGTTGCTGAGGTCAGACTGTCCCCACCATCTCCACACAAGGCCCCAGTGACTCCCAGGTTGCCCCCTCCTACAGGTATTCCCAACCTCACCCTCCATCAACTGTCTGTGGTATATGGGAAGGCCCATCAACCTGCCTGCCTTCCCTCTTATCTTCCTGGCCTCTCCTGCAGCGAATGAATTCCCATTTTACAGACGAGAAAACTGATACTCCTAAAGGTTAAGCAGTTTGCCGAGCTCCCCCAGCTGGTAAACGCTGATACCAGAACTCGACTCCATCTGTGCCCCGGAGTCTGCGTGGGACCTGGGGAGTGTCTGAGCTCACTTGGAGGTGGGTCTCCTGCCCCAGATTACACCCCAGCAGCAGCCAGCCCTGGGCTCCAGTGGACTTTTACAGACTTAAGGATCTGGGGCCCCTGAATTTGGGCAGTGAGAAAATGAAAATGAAATTGAGTGATGAGTAGTTGACTTATTCATCAGAGCTCAGAGGAAGGAGCCTGAGTTTGCTCGCGTGGTTAACCCCTCAGCGGACCAGGAGGAAGCAGAAGCCAGGGACTCACCAGTGAGAGGTGCTGGAGAGATGGCAGCTCTTCCACCTCTGACCTCCCAGGGGCTGCCTGGGGCCTGCCAGACCTGGGCTCACTCTGGTGCGGGAAGGGGCATCAGCTGGGTCTGGACAGGAGAAAACCCCAGCGGCCCACATCCACCGAGCAGGACAGTGGATTCCCCTGGGGACCAGCGCGCAGCACCCACAGCATCTCCACAGTGCCCCACACGGCATCCTCCCTGGTCTCCCTGGTCTCGGCATGTCAGTTTCCTACGACCACAGACAGTGGCTTGAAACAACATGCCTTTATTCTCTTACAGTTCTGGAGGCCAGAAGACCCAAATCAAGGTGTTGGTAGGGCCACGCTCCCTCTGGGGGCTTTAGGGGAGAATCTCTTCCTGGCCTCTTCCAGCTTCTGGTGGCTGCTGGCTCCTTGCCTTGTGGATACATCACTTCAGTCTCTAGCCACAGTGCCATCTCCTCTTCTCTCTGTGTGTCTAACGTCCCACTGCTTTTCTCTTAAAAGGACACTTGTCACAGCTGAGGCCATGCTAAACTAGGGAGCCCTCAGACAGTCCACAGCTGACTGCAGGTGCATGAGTGGATGGACCCAGCTGAGATCAACTAGACCCACCTAGATTAGCAGAGGGACCCAGCTTACCTACGCATCCCTGAGCTAAATAAATGCTTATTATTTGTTTATTTATTTTAACGTTTTTTATATCTGTGTGATTTGAATCTTTAGTATCTTTATTTCCTTTGTTTCTCTCTTTGTTTCTTTCTTTCTTTCCCTCCCTCCTTCCCTCCCTCCCTTCCTTCCTTCCTTCTTTCCTTCCTTCTTTCTTTTTTGGCTGTGTCGGGTCTTAGTTGCAGCACGCAGGATCTTCGTTGAGGCACAGGGGATTTTTCGTTGTGGTGCGCGGGCTTCTCTCTAGTTGCAGCATGCGCGTTTTCTCTCTCTGTAGTTGTGGCACGGGCTCCAGGGCGCGTAGGCGCTGTAGTTTGCGGCGCGTGGGCTCTCTCGTTGTGGCGTGGGAGCTCAGTAGTTGTGGCGCGCGGGCTTAGTTGACACCTCCCCTCTCCCCCGCATGTGGGATCTTAGTTTACCGACCAGGGATCAAACCTGCATCCCCTGCATTGGCAGGTGGATTCTTAACCACTGCACCACCAGGAAAGACCAGGACCTGACATTTTGAGGGCCAGTACTAAGCCTACTGTACTCGGGCTTAGTGGGACTAACTAACTTGCCCAAGGTCACCAACTTGAAGTGACAAAATGACCAAGAAAGTGTGGCTAAAATATGCAGTTTATATTGACTATTTTTGTGGTTTTGAAAGAAAGGAAGGTAATTCTTCACTTGCTGGTAATGGATTTAACTTCGTCTTGAAGTCAGTGCACGAGGGCATAATTAATGCTTGACTGACCTTTCCGTCCCTCATTATGGATTCGATGTGGGAAGCTGACAGAGAGTAGCTGTCACGAGACGAAGTTCACCCCACCCTTGCACCTGACTGGTGAGGGGCCCTGCCTGAGACCCTTCCTGCCCTCCCTCACTTCTGTTTCCCCATCTGCTGATCACAGCGATTCTGATGGTTCATCATATTCCTCAGCACATGTCAGCTGGGAAAGCAGTTGTCACTATTGCATTTGGAAAATATTTGCCGTCAGTATGATTCCAGGTCAAAAACAAGGGCAGAATTGAAGGAGTGAAACCCTCAAAGGTCTAGCGTTTCATCTTGATAACTCCCTGACTTCACACGGACAGCTCAGGAGCTGGGGATGGCTAGGCAGCTTGGAGCCCGCCAAGCTGTTAGACAAAATTCTGTTCCGGCTCGTGCGACCTCAGACATGAGCTGTCCAGGGCTGGGCTTCTGAGTCAGCCCTGAGCCCCACCTACACGCCCTCCCTGTGGGACCACCAGACTCAAAGCCTCCTTTCACAAAGAGGGCAGAAGCACGGATGACTCGGAGTGTGTAACGTGTCCAAGCTCAGATGAATAATAGATGTGCTTGAATATTAATAAGTAGGAACGGGTTTCTGTGGCCAGGGAAGCCCAAAAAGAGATTCTGTTAAAGTAAACTCTTGAGTCTAGACCTAAGGCAGGCAAACAAACATACAGACAACAACAAAACCCCAAACTTCCTAAAACTCCCCTAAACACAGAAACCTACACACACTTACATACACAGGGATAATTTATAGTTCAACGAAATCAAGAGAAAACAGTAGCATTGAATGATTATGAAAATTTTACACATCAAAACTTGTGGGATACAACAAAAGAGGCATTTAGAGAGAAAATTATAGCTTTATATGCTTAAATAAGAAAAGAGGAAGAGCTAAAAATTAATGAGCTATGTGTTAATATTACGTAGTTAGAAAAATAACACAGTATACCCAAAGAAAGTAAAACGATCATAATGAAAAGCAGAAATTACTGAAATAGAGAACAAAGGTAAAATGAAATTGACAAAACCAAGAAATAGTTCTTTGAAAAAACTAGGAAAAAAGGCAAAACTCTAGCCTGGTTAACTAAGAATAAAGGAGAGAAAGCATGAATAGCACATTAGAAAATATAAAGGAGGATATGACCACGAGTGTTGCACGGATTAAAAAATTAAGGGACTACTGGGACCTCCCTGGTGGTCCAGTGATAAGACTCTACGCTTGCAATGCAGGGGGCCCAGGTTCCATCCCTGGTCAGGGAACTAGATTTCGCATGCATGCCGCAACTGAGTCCACATGCTGTAACTAAAAATCCTGCATGCCACAGCAAAGATCCCATGTGCTGCAAATAAGACCCGGCACAGCCTAAAAAAATAAATAAATAAATACTACAAAAAATTAAGGGCACACCGCAACGAAGAGTAGCCCCCGCTCACTGCAATTAGAGAAAAGCCAGCGCACAGCAACAAAGACCCAACTCAGCCAAAAATAAACAAATAGGTAGATAAATAAATAAATTTATTAAAAAAAATTAAGGGACCACTATCAACAAATTGTGTCAATAATTCTAAAGCTTATATGAAAGAAATTAATTGCTAGAAAACTAAAACATCATCACTACTGAAGAAGAAAGAGAAAATGAATAGCTCTATAACTATTAAAGAAATTGAAGCAAGCCCGAACAGTTTTACAGGTAAGTTGTACCAAACGGTCAAAAGAGCACATTATTTTCAGCTTTATATACATTATTTCAGACAAGAAAAAGAAAGACTGAAAATCTATAACCTAAGCAAGCATCTCAAGAAGCTTTAAAAGAAACAGTGAACTAAACTCAAAGAAAGTAGAAGAAAGGAAATAACACAGAGGAGAAAACAAACAATAGAAAGAATGAATGAAGCTACAAGTCTCAGCTCTGGGGAGACTGAACACGGTAAAAGAGAGTAGCACAGATAACAACGTCAAGAGTAAAAATAGAAGACATTATTAGAGCTCCTTCAAACATTAAAGTGTCAATAAGAGGGTATTATGAACTTTATAACAATACATTTGTTTATTTATTTATGTTACAATCTTTATTTGTTTATATATTTTAAAATAAATTTATTTATTTATTTTTGGCTACGTTGGGTTCTCCTTGCTGCACGCAGGCTTTCTCTAGTTGCCGCGAGCGGGGGCTACTCTTCATTGCGGTGTCAGGCTTCTCATTGTGGTGGCTTCTCTTGTTGCAGAGCACGGGCTCTAGGCGCTCGGGCTTCAGTAGTTGTGGCAGACGGGCTTAGCTGCTCCACAGCATGTGGGATCTTCCCAGACCAGGGCTTGAACCCGTGTCCCCTGCATTGGCAGGCGGATTCTTAACCGCTGCGCCACCAGGGAAGTCCCTAAAACAATACATTTAGAAATGTAGATACTATGGACAAATTTCTAGAAAAATACACCTTACCAAACTGCGTGAGAATAAATAGAGAATCTAAATAGTCCTATAACCAACAAAGAAATTAAACTTGCACCTCAAAACCTTCCCACAAAGAAAATTCTAGGCCCTGATGACTTTACTAGGTGTCCTACCAACTTTTCTTTGTTTTTTGGCCACACCACACGGCTTGTGGGGTCTTAGTTCCCCGACCAGGGGTGGAATCCAGGCCCTCAGCAGCAAGAGCACGGAGTCCTAACCACTTGCCTGCCATGGAATTCCCTGTCCTACCAAACTTTTGAAAAGAAGTAACACTAATCTCACACAAACTCTTCCAAAGAAAAGAAAGAGAGGATACTGTACAGCAGAAATTAACACAACATTGTAAATCAACTGTACTTGAGTAAAATAATTTTTTTTTAAAAAGGAGACACTCACAAGTTTGTTTTAGTTGGACATTGTAGCCTTTTTCCTAAGTCTGACGAGGACATTATGAGAAAAGAGAATTACATGCCAATGTTACATTGTTTAGGAACATGGATAAAAGAAATTCTAAATAAAATATTAATAAGCCAAGTCCAGTGATTATTGAAAACATAGTATGTCACAACCAAGTTGGGTTTATTCTAGGAAGGCAAGTTTGGTTTAACATTAAAAAATCAGTCAATGTAATTCACCAAAATAGTAGAATAAAGGAGAAAAAAAAATCATACGAACATTCCAATACATGCAGAAAAACATTGTTTAAATATCCCTAGCAAACTAGGAATAGATTGGGACTTCCTTGATCTGTTAAAAATATCTAAACAGAAACTAACACACCATTGTAAAGCAATTATACTCCAATAAAGATGTTAAAAATAAAATAAGCTAAAAAAAATATCGAAACAAAGATCTGCAGTAAACATTATCATCCCTAATGTTGAAATATTCCCAGCTTTACCCTTGTCGTCAAGAAAACACAAGGGCTGCTTTAACTCAAGATTGCATTGGAGCTCCTAGTAAGTGCAGAAAGAATAGAGAAAATAAGGTAAAAGGATTGGAAAGGGACAAATAAAACTGTCGTTATTTGCAGATGACAGAATAGGTACATAGAAAATCTAAAATAATACGTGGGTAAATTATTAGAATTAATAAATGACTTTAGTAAGGCTGCTGGATATAAGATCAAAATATAGGGGCTTCCCTGATGGTGCAGTGGTTAAGAATCCACCTGCCAACGCAGGGGATATGGATTCGAGCCCTGGTCCGGGAAGATCCTATGTGTCGCGGAGCAACTAAGCCCGTGCACCGCAACTACTGAGTCTGTGCTCTAGAGCCCACGAGCCACAACTACTGAGCCCACGTGCCACAACTACTGAAACCCATGTACCTAGAGCCCTTGCTCTGCAACAAACAAGAGAAGCCACTGCCACGAGAAGCCTGCGCACCACAATGAAGAGTAGCCCCCGCTCGCCGCAACTAGAGAAAGCTTGCGTGCAGCAACGAAAACCCAACGTAGCCAAAAATAAATAAATAAAATAATTAATAAAAAAAGATCAAAATATGAAAAGAAATTGTATTTCTATAAAGTAGTCACAAAGAGCTAGAGAATGAATTTTTTGTGAAAAGATATACTATTATATAGGGACTTCCCTGGTGGTCCAGTGGTAAAGAATCCGCCTTCCAATGCAGGGGACACGGGTTTGATCGCTGGTCAGGGAACTAAGATCCCACATGCCATGGCGCAACTAAGGCCGTGCGCCACAACTACTGAGCTCGCATGCCTCAACTAGAGAGAGAAAAAACCTGCACACCACAACTAAAGCCCACGTGCCACAACAAAGAGCCCGTGCTGCAACTAAGCCCCCATGCAGCCAAAAAATAAGTAAATAAAAAATAAATAGATACACTATTATATAAAGGGTACACAAGGCATCTGCATAGAAAATGAGAGAACGGAGAGAAATTAAAGAATATCTAAATAAAAGGTGGAATAGTACTATTTCTACATATCAGAAGACTCATTATTATAAGCACATTAACTCTTGGATGAAATTAACCTACACATTCAGTGCCATCTCAAAAAACATGCCAGAAAGGTTGTGTGTATGTGTGTGTGTGTGTGTGTGTACGTGTGTATGTAACTTGGCAAGCTGATTCTAAATTTATATGGAAATGCAAAGGACCACGAATATCCAAAACGCTTTTAGGTCAGAAGAGCAGGGTAGGAGGATGGCGTCACTGGGGATCAAGGCTTATTATAAGGTCTGGTAATTGAGGCACTCTGGTATTAGTGTATAAATACAAAAATACTTCAGTGGAACAGCAAAGAAAACTCAGCAGCTGACCAACACATAAATGGACACCTGATTTACAACAAAGTGGGGATTGTAGAGTGGTGGGGGAAGAACAGTCTTTTAAGTAAATGGTTCTGAACAAGTGGATATTCCCATATGAGAAAAACAAAACGAAACACGTGATTCTGCCTTCACACCATACACAAAAATTAATTGTAGGTCTAAATATGAGACAAGATATAGTTTGTAGAATACAATATAGATATTATAATATCTTCAGCAATTTCAGGTAGCGAAGACTGATACATTTGATTACAGTAAAATTAAGAACTTCTGTTCACTAAAATACATCATTCAAGGAGTAAACAAACAAAATCAAGCAAATACCTTTGAGAAAATATTTGTAACACATATAACTGACAAAGGCTCATATTCAGAATATATAAAGAACTTCTACAAATCCTTAAGAAATAGCCAAACAACCCAGTAGAAAAATAGGCAAAAGACTTGAAAAGGCACTTCACAAACAGGCTGGCAAATGGGCAGTAAACATACATAAAGATACTTAATTTGGGACTTCCCTGGTGGCGCAGTGGTTAAGAATCCGCCTGCCACTTCAGGAGACAAGGGTTCGAGCCCTGGTTCAGGAAGATCTCTCATGCCACGGAGCAACTAAGCCCGTGCGCCACAACTACTGAGCCCATGTGCCACAACTACTGAAGCCCACGTGCCTAGAGCCCGTGCTCCGCAACGAGAAGCCACCACAATGAGAAGCCCGCACACTGCAACAAAGAGTAGCCCCTGCTTGCCGCAACTAGAGAAAGCTCACGTGCAGCAATGAAGACCCAATGCAACCATAAACAAATAAAATTGATTATTAAAAAAAAAGATAATTTTGTCAGCAATCAGGAAAATACAAGTTAAATCCACTTTACATTAAAATATCAAGAAAGGAAAAGTCGTGCTACAAACTTGGAGAAGATATTTTCATGCACATTATCAACAAAAAAAGATTAGATCTTGAATACATAAGGAATTCCTGTAAGGCACTAAGAAAAGCAAACAGTACAGTGCAAAATATTAATCCGCTATGTGTATACCACACTGGATTGATCCACTCATCAGTTGATGGGTATTTGGATTGTTTCCACTTTTTGACTCATGAATAATACTGCTATAATATTCATGGACAAGGTTTTGTGCGAACATGTTTTCATTTCTCTCGAGTTTATACCTGAGCGGAACTGCTAGGTCATATGGTAACTCTATATTTTGAGGAACTGCAAGCCTATTTTCCAAAGTTGCTGGACCATTTTACATTCCCACCAGCAGTCTATGTGCGTGAGAGTTCCAATATCTCTACATCCTCACCAACATTTGTTATCTGTCTTTTTCATTATAGCCATCTGCATTTGTATCCTGGGACTGCCATAACAAATTACCACAAAGCTGGTGGTTTAAAACAACAGACATTTATTTTTTCGCAGTTCTCAAGGCCAGAAGTTTGAAATCAAGGTGTCAGCAGGGCTGTGCTTTCTCTGAAGTTTCTAGTGGAGGTTCTGTTCCTTGTCTCCTCCAGCTTCGGGTGGCTGTTGACATTCCTAGGCTTGTGGCTGCATCATTCCAATCTTTGTTTCTGTCCTTATATATCCTTCTCTATTGTGTGTGTCTCTCTCAAAACTCCCTGTCTCTTTCTTATAAGAATACATGTGATTGCATTTACTGTCAGCTCGAACAATGCAGGGTAAGCTTTCCCTCTCAAGGGAGGGCTTAATCACATCTCTTGCCACATAAGATGGCATTTACAGGTTACAGGGATTTGATACGGCTCTTAGGAAATGCCATTTTCTGATCTAGCACGCCATCCCAGTGGGTGTGACGTATCTTATTGTGGTTTCAATTTGAATTTTCCTGATGGCTAATCGTGCTGAGCATCTTTTCATGTGTTTATTAGCCACTTGTACATTTTCTTTGGAGAAATGTCTATAGAGATCCTTTGCCCAATTTTTAATTGGGATATTTGTCTTTGTGATTTATAAACTGGGTTATTTAATTTTATATAAGAGTTCTTTATATAGCAGTGACATCAGGGAAGATGATGGAGTAGGAAGTGCCAGGAATCTGTCTTCCCACCCAGACAACAATTGTACTGGCAGAATTTGACTGAAGTTAACTATTTTGGGACTCTGGAGTCTACAGGAAAGCTTTCAGTTTCCAGGGAGGGCTTAGATGGTAAGCCCTGGTTAATTCCAGGCAATTTATCTCTTAGCATACATGGTAGCAGGTACCCATTCCCCAGTCCCCTCAGCCTGACAGCAGGAAGCTGTGCCCATGTTGCTGGAATGGCTTATGGGAGCCAGGGTAGGTAAGTAAAAAGGACCCAGTTCTCTGAATACCAGGGGTCTGTGTACTGATTGCTGATTGCTTCTTCTGATCACAGACGTGCAGATACAGAGGCAGGCAGTCATCATTATAGTCATATTACAGCCACTGGCTGAAGTGGCTTCCAGAGAATCTAAAGAGACAGAGTCTGTTGTCCCCCACCCCCTTTTGTTTTTCCCTTTTCTCCTTTTGAAAGCCAGACAATTAAGAAAGGGAATGTTTTATTTTTTTGTGTTGTTTTTTGGCTGTGCCCCACACCTTATGGGATACTAGTTCCCTGACCAGGGATTGAACCCAGGCCCTCGGCAGTGAAAGTGCTGAGTCCTAACCACTGGACCACCAGGGAATTCCTAAGGATGGGGACATTTGAAAGCAACCACATATACAGGGGAATCTAGAAAGTCACTGCACATGCCCAGGAAAAGACATAGTCTCAGAAGAAACCTGAGAAGAGCTTAAGCTTGTACCTCAGGCTGATACCCAGCACAGAGACACCCTACAACAATTATTTAAAAAGAAAAAGAGAAAAAAAAAAAAAAAAAAAAGGAAAGAAGGAGGGAAAGAAGGAAGGAAGGAAACTCTGGGGAAGGGGGGGGGTCTGATTTTGAGAGTTACCGCATTACAAAACTCAAACGTCTGGTTTTCAACAAAAATAACAAATCATAAGACATATAAAGATACAGAAAATCTGGCCCATTCAAAGGAAAATATAAACTGACAGAAACTTTGTCTAAGAAAGAGCACGTGGTGGAGTTTCTAGAAAAGACTTCAAAACAATTGTCTTAAAAATATTCAAAGAGATAAAGGAAGACAAGGACAGAATCAAGAAAATAATACTACTTGAACAAAAGGAAAATATCAATAAAGAGACAAAGCATAAAAAGGAACCAAAAGGAAATTTTGTATATGAAAAGTACAATAACTGAAATGAAGAATTCACTAGAGGATTTCAAAAGTGAATTTCAGCAGGCAGCAGAAAGAATCAGCACCCCTGAAGATATGAAAATGGAAATTATTGAGTCTGAGGAACAAAAAGAAAAAGATTGGAGAAGAGTAAATGGAGCCTAAGGGACCAAAATATGCATCGTGGGTGTCTCAGAAGGAAAAAAAGAGAGAAAAGGGGGCAGAGGGATTAATTGAAGAAATAATGGCTGAAAACTTCTCAACTTTGATGACAGACATGATTGGAAACACTCAAGAAGACCCTCACCAAGACATATTATTTTCAAAATTTCCAAACACAAACACAAAAAGAATCTTGAAAGCAGCAAGAGAAGCAAGTCATCACATATAGGAATGCCCACTAAGATTTCTCATCAGAAACCTCAGAAGCCAGAAGGCAGTGGGTTGATATATCCAAAGTGATGAAAGAAAAAAAAACACACACTGTCAACGGAGAATCCTGTATCTGGGAAAATTATCCTTCAAAAATGAGGGTGGAGGGCTTCCCTGGTGGCGCAGTGGTTGAGAGTCCGCCTGCCGATGCAGGGGACACGGGTTCGTGCCCCGGTCCGGGAGGATCCCACATGCCGCGGAGCGGCTGGGCCCGTGAGCCGTGGCCGCTGAGCCTGCGCGTCCGGAGCCTGTGCTCCGCAGCGGGAGAGGCCACAGCAGTGAGAGGCCCGCATACCATAAAAAAAAAAAAAAAAAAAAAAATGAGGGTGGGGACTTCCCTGGCAGTTCAGTGGTTAAGACTCTGTGCTTCCAATGCAGGGGGCGTGGGTTTGATCTCTGATTGGGGAACAAAGATCCCAGATGCTGTGAGGCAAAAAAAAAAAAAGAGGGCGGAATTAAGATATTCCTAGATAAACAAAAGCTGAAAGAGTTCATCACCACTAGATCAGCCTTCCAAGAAATGTTAAAGGAAGTCCTTCTGGCTGAAATGAAAGGACACTAGACAGTACCTCATAACCATATGAAGAAATAAAGATCTCTGGTAAAGGCAAATGCACAGGCAATTATAAAAACATATAGTATTGTTGGAACTTTGGTTTGTAACTCCACTTTTTATCTTCCATGTGATTTTAAAAGCTAATGCATAAACAACTGTTAACCTGTTTTTGGACACACAATGCATAAAGATATAATTTCTAACAGCAGTAATGAAAGGGGTGGTAAAAAAGCTTGCTAGGAGTAGAGGATGCTATTGAAATTAAAATGGTATAAATTTGAATGAGTTTTTTAACTTTGGGATGCAACCTAAATATCCCTAATTGTTTTGGGTAGTACTGACTTTTTGTGTGTGTGTGTGTGGTACGCGGGCTTCTGTTGTGGCCTCTCCCGTTGAGGAGCACAGGCTCGGGACGCGCAGGCCCAGCGGCCATGGCTCACGGGCCCAGCCGCTCCGCGGCATGTGGGATCTTCCTGGACCAGGGCACGAACCCATGTCCCCTGCATCGGCAGGTGGACTCTCAACCACTGCGCCACCAGGGAAGCCCAAGTACTGACATTTTAACAACATTCAGTCTTCCAATCCATGAACATGGGATGTGTTTCCATTTATTCGTGTATTCTTTAATTACTTTCAGCAATGCTTTGTAGTTTTCATTGTACAAGTCTTTCATCTCTTTGGTTAAGTTAATTCCTAAGTTTGTTTGTTTTTTTTGATGATACTGTAAATGGAATTGTTCTTTATTTCCTTTTCGGATTGTTCATTGTTAGTGCATAGAAATGCAACAGATTTTTGTGCTTTGCCTTTGTAGTCTGCTACTTTGCTGAATTCATTTATTAGTTCTAATAGTTTTTTTGTTTTGTTAAAAAAATTATTTATTTTTGGCTGTGTTGGGTCTTTGTTGCTGTTTGCGGGCTTTCTCTAGCTGAGGCGAGCAGGGGCTACTCTTCATTGCAGTGCGCAGGCTTCTCATTTCAGTGTCTTGTTGCAGTTGCAGAGCATGGGCTCTAGGTGTGTGGGCTTCAGTAGTTGTGGCATATGGGCTCAGTAGTTGTGGTTCACGGGCTCTAGAGCACAGGCTCAGTAGTTGTGGCACACGGGCTTAGTTGCTCCACAGCATGTGGGATCTTCCTCTACTAGGGCTTGACCCCATGTCCCCTGCATTGGCAGGCAGATTCTTAACCACTGCGCCACCAGGGAAGCCCTTTTGGTTTTAGTTTTTTGTTTTTTTTTCTGTGGAATTCTTACGGTTTTCTACATGTAAGATCAGATCATCTGCACAGAGATAGTTTTACTTCTTCCTTTCTTATTTGGATACTTTTCTTTTTCTTACCTAAATGCTCTGGCTAGAACTTCCAGTATTATGATGAATAGAAGTGTTGAAAGCAGACTTCCTTGCCTTGTTCATGATCTTTGAGGAAAACCTTTCCGTCTTTCACCATTGAGTATGATGTTCCCTGTGAGCTTTGCATTTACAGCTTTTATTACGTTGAGGTAGTTTCCTTCTATTCCAAGTTGTTTGCATGTTTTTATCATGAAAAAGTGTTAAATTTTATCAAATGCTTTTTCTGCATTAGTCAAGATGTATCATGTAGATTTTCCCTTCATTCTGTTAATATCGTATATTACACTGACCAATTTTTGTGTTGATGCATCATTTCATTCCAGGAAGAAATCTCACGTAGGCCTGACGTATAATCCTTTCAATATGTTTCTAACTTAGTTTGTTAGTACTTTATTGGGGACTTCTGCTTCAATGTACATAAGGGATAGTTTTCTTGTAGTGTCTTTGTCTGCCTTTGGTATCAGGGTTATGGTGGCCTCATAGAATGAGTTAGGTAGTGTTCCCTCTTCAATATTTTTGGAAAAGTTTGAGAAGGATTGTATTCTTATTTAAATATTTGGTAGTTAACCAGTAAAGCCATCAGGTCTGTGGCTTTTATTGTCTGGAAATTTTATATTTCTGATTCAATCTCCTTACTAGTCATACTAGCTTTTATTTCTTGGTGATTTAGTCTTGGCAGGGTTTGTGTTTCTAGGAATGTCCATTTCATCTAGGTTATCCAATTTGTTGGTGTACAGTTGTGCATACTGCACTTATGACCCTTTTTATTTCTGTGGACTCAAAAGTAATCTCCCCATTTTCATTTCTGATTTTAGTAATTTGAGACATTTTTTTTCTTCTTATTCCGTCCAGCTAAAAGTCTGTCAGTTTTGTTGATCTTTTCAAAGAACCAACTTTTGGCTTCATTTATTTTTTCTATTATTTTCCTATTCTCTATTTTGTTTATCTTTGCTCTAGTCTTTGTTATTTCCTCCCTTCCACTAGCTTTTAGTTACTTTTTTATAGTCCCTTAAATTGTTAGTTTTTTTTTTTTAACATAAGCATGTATAGCTATAAATTTCCTTCTTAGCATTGCTTTTACTATGTCTCTTAAGTTTTGGTATGATGTGTGTGGTTTATTTATTTTGGCCACGCCACGTGGCATGCAGGATCTTAGCTCCCCAACTAGGGACCGAACCCATGCCCCCCTGCAGTGAAAGCGCAGAACCCTAACCATTAGACCACCAGGGAATTCCTGTTTTTTTAAATTATTATTCATCTCTAAGCATTTTCTAATTTCCCTTGATTTCTTCTTTGATCCATAATTTGTGTAAGAGCATTTTGCTTAATTTCTACAAGTTGTGCCTCCTAATTTTACTTCTGTTGTTGATTTCTAACTTCATTCCATTGTGATCAGAGAAGATACTTTGGATGATTATCTTTTTATTTTTGCGGTTCACGGGCCTCTCACTATTGTGGCCTCTCCCATTGCGGAGCACAGGCTCCGGACGCGCAGGCTCAGCGGCCATAGCTCATGGGCCCAGCCGCTCTGCGGCATGTGGGATCTTCCCAGACCGGGGCACGAACCCATGTCCCCTGCATCGGCAGGCGGACTCTCAACCACTGTGCCAGCAGGGAAGCCCTGTATGATACCTTTTAAAATACAGTAAGACTTCATTTGTGTCCTAACATATGGTTTATCGGGGAAAATGTTCCATGTGCACTTGAGAAAAATGTGTATAGCTGTTGCTGGGCAGGGTGTTATGTATATTTGTTATACCTCTTGGTTTATTGTATTAAGTCCTCGATTTCCTTACTTACCTTCCGTCTGGTTGTTTCATCCATTATTGAGAGTGGGGTATTAAAATCTCCAACTACTACAGTAGAACCATCTATTTCTCCTTTCAATTCTGCCAGGTCTTCCTTCATATATTTTGCTGGTCTGTTATTAGGTGTGTAAATATTTATAATTGTTATTATCTTCTTGATGGATTTAAACTTTTATTAACATATTGTCTTTGTCTCTTGTAAACTCTTTTGAGTTAAACTCTATTTTGTCTGATATTAGTATAGCCACCTCTATCTCTCCTGGTTACTATTTGCATGGAATATCTTTTTCCATCTTTTCACTTTCTATTTATGTTTGAATCTCAAGTGAGTCTCCTGTAGACAGCTTGTTGTTGGGTCATGTGTTTTTATCCATTCTGCCGATTTCTGTCTTCTGATTGGGCAGTTTGATCCATTTACATTTAAACTACTACTGGCAAGCAGGGACTTCCGTCATTGTGCTGTTTCTTTCTGTATGCCTCACAGCTTTTTGTCTTTCATTTCCCGCATTACTGTTGTCTTTCACATTTACTGGATTTTTTTTTTTTTGAGGTTAAATGCTTTCATTCTTTTCTCATTTCCATTTTTTTTAAAATTTATTTTTTGGCCGCATGGTGTGGCATGTGGGATCCTAGTTTCCCGACCAGGGATCGAATCAGTACCCCCTACGTTGGAAGCATGGAGTCTCAACCACTGGAATGCCAGGGAAGTCCTCATTTCCTTTTGTATATATTCTAGAGCTGTTTTCTTTGTAGTCATCATGGGCACTACATTTAACATCCTAAAGATGTTAACAGTCTGATTTGAATTTATACACTCTCCACTAACATAAGCTCCTTTACAGCTCTATCCCTACCCGTATCTGTTGATGTCACAGAATTACATCTTTATACAGTGCAATGCCCCAAAAGATAACACAAAACTATAATACTAGCTCTTAGATTGTTTTTAATGTATTACTCTCTTAAATCACGTAGAAAACTGAGTTACAAACCACTGTTACAATAATATTAGCTTTTATAATTTTCCATGTATTTACCTTTATTGAGATCTTTATTTTTTCTTATGGCTTTGAGTTATTGTCTAGTGTTCATTTCACCCTGCAGGAGTCCCTTGAACATTTCTTGCAGGACCTCCAAGGTTTCTGATGAGAAACCTGCTATGCTATCGGGGCACTGTATGTTACGAGTTGCTTCTCTTGATGATTTCAAGTTCTCTTTACCTTTCGAAAGTTTGATTATGTGTCTGTGGTGGATCTCTTTGTGTTTATTTTACTTGGAGCTTGAAGCCTCTTGGATATTCATGAAGCTTCATTCACTTACTTTGGGACATTTTCAGCCATTATTTCTTCAAATATTCTCCCTGCCCTTTTCTCTCCCTCTCTCTCTCCTTCTGAGACTCCCACAATGTATATGTTGTTCCTCTTCATGGTGTTCCACAGGTCACTCAGGTTCTGTTCATTTTTCTTCAATCTGTTTTTCTTGTTCTTCCCTTGTCCTATCTTTAAGTTCACCGATTCTTCTGTGTGCTCAAAGGCTGCCTTTGAATCCCTCTAGTGAATTTTTCATTTCAGTTACTGTACTTTTCAACTCCATAATTTTTGTTTTTTTAGGTTTTCTCTTTATTGACATTTACATTTTGTTCAGACATCATCTTCTTGACTTTCTCCACATCCTTAGTTCCTTGATGTCCCTTGTGTCATCTATAGCCTGGTAACCACAGTCTGATTTTTCTTTCACACAAAATGCTCCTCTTGAGTCCGCATCTGGCTCCACCAGTTGGGTCTCCCTGTGGCCCAGAGGATACTATTTAACTCAGGAACTCGTCCACTCTGCATCCTCCCAGGAAACCTTCACTAACAGCCTTTCACACATATTCTAACCACAACCGTGCAAGGCCACCCCTTTATCAGGTAACCCCCAGTAGCTTCCTGAAGGCAAACTGTGCCTCCCCTGTTAGACCCCAAGATCTCTTCAGCAGGGCCCACGTCCTGTCCTCTTGCCTCCCACACAGGGTAACTGAAGTGCTGGGCGCTCACAGTAGAGCAGAGTCCACTTGCTGTTTGACTGCCTGGTTATACAAGGAGGCTGCTGCGCAGATGTCCTTTACACAGAAAATAGGTTCCAGTGAAAATACCCTGTCCTGGATGTTTCCAAGCGCCAGTTTCCCTTGCTCCAATCACAAATCCCTATTGGAAGGTAGCCTTTGGCAGCCATGTTTCAAATCCCTTGTAACGCTCTGCACCCCCGTGCCCCTCCCTCACCTTTGGCCACATTTGACTGGAGCTGCCACTGGAGCTCATGGTGCTGGAAGTGAAAAAAAATCAACCTGATAGAAATGCTGCAAGACCAGTGTGAGCCTATCAGACATGCCTTCTTAGGAATCTCAACTAGGAAGTCTGGAGAACTGAGCATTAACCAGCAGGAACAGAAGCTTGATGGTCACAGGGGGCCATGAGAACACCCAAGTCATGAGGAGGTTCCGTGTAGCTTTACAGGGCCAGAAAGTTCACGAGTAGTGGACGGAGAACTAGAGAAACCCAGAGAGAAGTAGACATGTGGGCAAGCGCCCTGGAGGAATGTTCTTTCTTGCCCAGGGACCTGGAGTCCTAGTTGGTACAATCTGTGTCCACAAGGCTGGACCTGCTGGTGTCTCTTGGGTCCTTGCAAGGCCAGGTTTGTGCAGTGGGGCTCCCAATGATTCCATCATAATGTGAATCCTTGGGAAACCGTTCCCAAGTGACTCCATGAGTTATTTGTCACCAAAAGAACTTTATCACATAAGACCTGTGATCACATTTGAGAATGCTTTTCATTGCTCTTTGAGGAATCCAACCCTGCAACTACAGAGGGGCTGTTCCTAGCTTGGAAGTCATAACAGAAAAACCCTGCGTTCACTCAGGCCCTGAACCTCCTGGAATCCCCTCCAGGGTGCTGCCCTAACCCCAGACGGGAGATCTTGGTCTGCAGGGAAGGTTCCAGCACTCCTGGGTGCTCAGATTCTGCTGCCTGTGGGAGGGATTTGGGCTTGTTAATCCTTCCAATCTGACATTGTGCCCTCAGGACAGCCAGGGGACCCTGACATTCCCAGGCCAAAGTGCATCCTTGTCTGACCAGTCCACCCTCATGGCAGCTGCTGGCTTTGTCAGCCATGGGATTAATAGCCCTCCTCGATTCCCACAGTGGCTCAGCATTCCTGGCAGCAGGATACAAATGTAATTCCATTCCTGCAGCTTGTGAAGACTCGGTTCTCCAGGGTTCAGTTTGTAGGTAAGTACTGCCACCTCCTCCAGCCTCATCCCACACACTGCACTCAACTAAAGGGAGTAGTTTCTACTTTCCAGACATGCTCCCCTACTTCTTCCTCCGGGGTAAATTCCTGCTTCTCCTTTGAAATGCTACCTCTTCTCTTAAGACATTCCTCAAAGTCCCCGATTGTTTCCTCCCTCCTCCGAAGTTCCACCCCTCTGTCCTGTGTCTGCTTTGGTCTGCGAGCTCCTTTAAGGTGGGGCAAGGCTGAAGCAAGCGAGAGATGCGGGCCAGGGGTACAGATGCGGTGCATGAGGTTGGCACCCTGCCTCAGATTCTGTCTGGAGCTTCACCCAAGTCAAGCCTGGACTCTGAGAGCTGCTACCTGGCCCTCCCTCCAACAACCACCCTAAGGACCAAAAAGTTACTCCTTATCCTTGCCCTAGGTGCTTCCCAGTTTACAGGACCTCAGAACTGTAGGGTGGGACAAGGTGGAAGCTTACACAGCAAAAGCCATGGGGTCTGGGCTGTATGCGGGTGTGCTGTGGAACCTTCAGCCAGTCTCCTCCTCCTCAGGACTTGTTCCTTCCTTGTGAAGTACATGTTACCTAATGTTTATGTCACCAACCTCACTGGGTACTTTGGAAGGATTCCTTCCCTGGATGTTACAGGACCACTGGGACCAGACTCAACCCAGCCTCATACACTGGCCCTGCACCTGTCAATCCTTATCTCAGGCTGGGCTGGCTTCTGGTTCATGCTGCTATTTACATTATGTTATGGGCCCCAGGTGGGGCCATGGCCTGCCCTCAGCCTCTGCTCTAGACTGGTCTGAACATCACTGCACATTAAGGGCTGCTTGAGGCAAAAACTGTTAACACCCTGAAACTGCTCCAGCCAAAAATAACAGCGCTTTCAACTACCCACTGCTCTCAATCTGCTGTAACCCGTTCTGAATGTCTGCAGGTACCGGCATGAGCTCTTCTTCCCTTTTGTCTCTCTTCCACACAGGGCAGTTTTCCCTAGCTGCCCCACTCAGGCATTACCTCTCCTGCTTGCTGTATTCTAATTGCTGTACACAGGCATTACCATCCCCATTAAACACAGAAAGATGGGCTTCTAGTTTTACAGAGGGCCTGCCAAAACCTAGATGACTCCAGAGCCCAGGTGAATATGCCCCATAAACTCAGAACGCATAACCGAATACTAGTCATTGAGAACAATGTACGAGTCCTGGTTTGGGTTCTGAGGAAAGAACCTCTCCGTGTTATTTCCATATGCTAGTACATAGGAATGGTTCAATTTTCTGGCTGTGAAGAACTAGCAATCTTTCTGAAGACCTTTGTTGGGCTAGGGCTGGAATATAGAACCCTGAGGCAGGTGGCCACAATGCCTGAGCTCCCAACCTCCTACAAAGGCTCAAAGGGACAAATTCTGGAGACTGTGCACAGGTCAGACACAACAACTTTGGCAAGTCTTATGGAGTGTCATTCTTGGAGGAGAAAGATCTATACAGAGTACTGGGGACAGAGAAGATATAAACATGACTGTCCATTCAGGAAAGACAGGACACAAACCACATGATAGTTGGAGAGGGCAGAGATTCAAGTGCACTACTGTTCCTGGTACCGAGAGCGCTTTGAAGCTTTGGAGTGGTCAGATAGGCTGGAATCTGAAAAACCATCAAAACTGACAATACAGGGGTTGGGCAAAATTTTTGCATTTTAGGGTTACTCTTAGTACTGGCCTGTGAAGCTGTAGCAATTCATTAGATGAACACCCATTCTCTCTCAAACCTTTAGGAGCCCAAATAGTACCTTTCAAGTTCATTAACCTCATAACTTTAGAAACATTCCTTTCTTAACTAAGGCTAAATGCTATAGCCAGTTATTTAACTATATACCAGACCCACCTCAAGTCCCTCATCAACACCCAGGCAAGATTTTAAGAAACCAGATGAAAGCAGACCTTTTTGGTTTGTAATCAACTTGAGTTACAGAATAAGAACACGAGATCTAAGGAAAGCCACTGTAATGAGCAACATCTGTTTTTGAGTAGGGGGCAACTGCAGAAGGAAACATCCAACACAAATCTGAAGCAACAGCTACAAAAAAGGGGAGATTTCAATGCTTCAATTTTAAAAACAAAAATTTAGGTTAATATTAAAGCAAAGACAAAAAATAATTTTAACGTTGTTTTAATCACGTAACATAGCTGTTTCAAACAGGAAGTTTTAAGACAGTTGAATACAGCAAAGTGAAAGATCACTCTATTAGGATAGCTGCTATGAATAAACTCCTTACTCTGGATGTGAATTCCACTGAAAGTTTGGCACTAGACTGAAGAGTGGTCTAAGCCAAAATTTTCTCTTTAGTGTTTAGAAGCCTTGTAAGTTTTCCTTCAGATTTAAGGGGGTGGGGGAGGAAGAAAAAGGGGAAAAGAACCCTCTATAACAGAACCTCATTAGCTTGATAATGGGTATGCTGAATGCAACTTGATCCCCCCAGAACAATTCCAGATAATGGCAAAAATTTAAAACCTAGGTGAGACATGAATTTGCAAAAACCTCTTCTCTTTGGTGCGACAAAGCACATTCCCCTCCAGGTAGGTATATGGCTCTCCTTCAACCTCACCAAAATCTATCAAGAAAGGCAGCTGGAGACCAATTTGTACCTCTCCAGTAAGACTGCCAGGGTTTAATTTCTTAAAATACCAAGCTAACAAGGTTTTATTATACCAAATGTTCATATAATTTCAATGTGAAAAAAACTTACACACATTTGTTAAGGTCTCACTGTAATCTGTGAGATGGATCACAAACGAAGAGGCGAATGATACAAGCCAGTGCTCTCCACGCATTTTGATTCCCAGTGTACTTTTTGTGTAAATTTGCATCCTCAAGATGATTTCTCAGATGTAGTCATGAGCCCTTCTATCAAGTGAGTTTACATCAGCAAATTGGGCAAGCAAATCACAAGAAGTTATTTCCAAACCTAAGGCCCAGGATGGGCTGGGTCAGGCCCTAGTCACCTGCTTTCAGTTGCCATCATCACAGACTTCCTGGGTATCTCACACTATTCATTGTGAAAATAAAAAACACCCCAAGTCTTACACCAAAATATAGGCTCTTAGAAGTATACTTGCTTTTAGCTTTTAAAAATAAGACATTTTGGGGGGTGGGGGGAATCTGAGATACAGTTAACACTTGTTTTGGCAAGATAGCAACAAAAACCAATAAAGTATAAGCTATGTATCCAAATGCAGAAGTCATCAAAGAACCAGTTTAACAGGGGAAAAATCCACACTGAACAAAAGATACACTATGTCTAAATATTTTGAAATTGTAATTTGAATCAAGAGTAAAATTGATTGAAAAATTTTGCTCAGTTTTTGCTAGAGATTAAGTGTACCTTTTCCTGCTTCCCCCAAATAAAATGGTAGAGCTTACTTATCACTCCCCAAAGTTTCAGTTTTCTCTCAATATAAAGCAAGAGCTACATACACATAATAAAATGTTTGTGTTAATGTAGTAATTCCCCTGGCTCATCCAACGTGCAATGCACATGACTTCAAAGACTACAATTTGGGGCAAGCATAGAAAAAATGAAAAAAAAAAATACACAATTCAAGTTTCAAAACCTGTTCTTAAAATTATTTAGAGGACACCCAGGTCATTTTAACATCTCAGTAAGTTAAAGGTGTTGCACTGTCATTTGATTATCAGTCCACCTTGGCATGGGAAGAATGTACATTACCAGATGCCAATCTGAGGGACTAGAAATAAGACTTAAAAGTACTAACAGGCTCCAATAATCCTATCAGATTAGATGATGGTGCAACATTTTTTAAAGGAGCCAATTATTTCAGCTTACTTAAGTCATTCAGAGCCAAAAATCTGAAGAACGACCAAAATCAAATCTTTATTTTTATAACTGTATAAATGTGACCCAAATGTGTCCACCACTAAATTTTCAAAAAGAAACATGCTGTAAATAAGCAAACTACATCTGCTCACTGATATGTGTATGGACTCCCTAGATGTCTTGTTGGGTTTAAATACAGACCACTCACAGCAATACATTTTTAGTAGAAAGTGTAGCATGACGTTAAGCCATTTTAGCTTTTGCACATACATGTTGCACTTCTGGCTGATGATGCAGAAAGATTCTCAGCATTACACTGTTAAGCTGGGCTGCACCCACCCCTTTAAATGGCATCAATATCAATGTCATCGTCCTTGTTGTCAGACTTTACAGCTTCAACTTTCGGTACACTGGCAGTCTTTGAATACACCACCTGATAAAATGAAGATTTTTGATTGTAAACCTTTATCCCAGTAAACCCTTGTAAAATAAAACCACTAAGAAGTCAATGGTCAACAAACGACAAAAACTACCTAGAGAAAGCCATTATTCTTCATGAAAATTTGTGTGTATGTAAAAAGTAAGCTAACCCTCCGCAGCCTAACAGTACCTTATTTTTATGAACGATCAACCCTATACATACGTTAAATAAACTCTCCCTTTGGAAATTCAGACAACGTTTATTTGGAATCAATGCCTGGGGGTAGGAGAGATTTCCAGCACCTTTTCTATTAATGTGATTACTTTCCAAATTAAGAGGCTGTATTACCCAATACTGGCATTTTATAATTCTCAAACACCCACCACTAACACTGTATTTAACGATTTCCCCAGCGTTTACCTCAATGTTCTCATCTTCATCATCATCTTCACCACCGGAAGATTCTTCCTCTGCTTCCTTCAACCATTTTATAAAAGGTTCCGCTTTGACACGAATCTCTTTGGCAAGTTCTTTTGAGACATATTTCTTAGAGGCCTAAAAAGTGTTCAGTATAATTTTCTTAGTTCAAGGAATTTAACATAATGCGAGTCATTTATATAATTGCCCAAATACATCTCTTTGAGGGGACTGGGCCACATCCTAATCTTGACCCCTCAGCAGAATAAATGTATTCAGCACAAGGTTTTCTAGAAACCTTACTAGAAAACTACCATGATGAGAATCACCCTACAGGTTATACCAGTCAAGCATGTACAGACTAGGTATTAGTAGTTAACTACTTCTTCCAAAAAAGCCCCAATACTTCTAATCTTAAAGAGCCATTTAAATATTCCCCACCTTTTCTGACCAGCTAATGATGACTTCTTCCTCCAAAAGGTCTGCATCATACATCTCCTTCAAGATATGTGGAATCTTGGAGATGAGCTGAGCTTGATGCATTGCTACCACACACTCCAAGCCATGAAGAAGGTACCGTTGAGCTTTTTTGTTGTTGTGACAAAACTGCAAATAAATATCTCAGCATTAACAAGCTTTCTTAGATGTTTTAAGCTGACAATTCTAATATATGTTCTAAACTTATTGCCTTAGAAATTGTTCTTTGAAGCCATGGCCCTACAGCAGTCATTCAGAGAGATCAATGCTTAAAGATCTCTAATTTACTTTACGTATAAGGGCCTACATGCACCAATTTCCAGGTACTCCCATTCCTGTTAAGGTAGGTCAATTATCTCCATTTTCAGGATGACAGTACAAATAAACGAGGTTAAATCAGTATTTCCAAGGTCACACAGCTGTAAAATCTTATGAATCTAGAATGATTCGCTTACTCGTAAGAAATGGCGCCTGTATTTCTTAATTTGCTCTCTAATTTTCTCATTAAAAAGAACTTCAGTCAAAACAAGAGGGCCCATGGCTTTTACATCCAGTCTTTCTGCTTCAGCTACAATTTCTTTGTCAGATGAGTCAATAACACCCTCTTCTTTCTTTTTCTGCAAATAAAAGGAAGCAATTCAGTGAGATGGAAGCACATTTTGCTCTAGAGATACCACAGTCCCTGCTCTTACGAACTCTTCCCCTACCTAATTCAAGAAGGTTCTAGGACTTCTAAATAATACACACCTGCCGAAAACAATGCCTGGAACCACCCTCAAAAAAATTTTGGAATAGAAGTAAAGGTGAAACTTGTATTTGAGTATTTCAAAAGGAAGCATGGAAAAAACACAACAAACTACCTGCCAAGTACCCAGCTTAAAGTAATATCTAACAAAGCTCAGGGATGGGTAGAAGCTGATTTAGTATGATCACGAAATGTTTAACTGTTCTTGAAGCAAGCATTTCACCTTAACAAAATCAAACAGGATATTGACACGCTCTTCAACCGTCCTTTCCAAATCATCACTGAGGGTTAAAACTTTCGCGTGGTCACTGATTTCGTCCATTCTTCGCCTTTGAGCTTCCTCTGTTGTATCCTCCCCCCAATCATCATCTTCCTCTTCTTCCTGTTTTTAAAAACAAAACTGCTTGGCCAAAAAAAACGACCTTACAGGTAATAAAAAGAAATCCCAGATTTCTAGTCAACAACATCAACTTCCCACTAAACTTGTGTTCACATTAGTTTAGTCAACGAATAGCACCTGGAACCCAATATACTGATGTATTGTTCACTGAAGAGCAGTTCATTTCTGCTCACCTCAACCAAAGGTCACACTGTACACAATTTTAGTGCCCACCACACCCATCAACCTTGCACTGACCACAGCATGCGGAGGACTGATTTCACTGGGTGGTGGTGGTGGTGGTGGTGTCTCACTGCTGGACATGGAACCATTTTCCTTGTCTTTGCCCTTTCTATTTTTCTTTTCCTTCTCTTTCTTTCCTGTACCACTGTCACTATTCTCTACAGGGACAAAAAGGAAATAAAGTTTAGTACCGTAACTTATATTACACCTCATCGCCCATTGTGAACATTTAAAATCTTGCCCTTTTGCTTTAAAACCCTCCCCTCAGAAAACCACACAGAATGCTACCTATAATTCTAAATGAATTCACAAATCAATTTCATCCACTATATTTCACAGGTAAGCAACTCAAGCTGAGAATGGAATGTCCCTACCTATCAGTGGTATTAACTATTGGGTAAAATTAAGACTGAATGGTAATACCTCAGAAGACCAGGTAATTAAAGTGGCACTCACAACCCTCTCCTTCCATCCGTCATGAACTTAAATAAGGGTATTTCTTAACCGCACTTTAGTCAACAGCTGGAACACTGTTTAAGCCTATATAACGGCTCGTCTCACGGAGAAGAGAACACCGGAATAGGTTAGACTTTCTTGCTATAGCAAGCTCAAATTGTGTCAGAGTTTTGATCATCTGCCACAGAGTGTTGCTTGCATGCTCTAAAACCACTTTAGCTTAATGAGCAAAGACCCACATTTACAAAAGTTTTCCAGAAGTCGATCCTTTACTAAGATCCCATTACAATTTGCCTTACAGTATGTCATACATACTAAGACAGGTCTTGAAAATCGAGAATGTGGTACAGTTTAATTGGCAGCCTGTACTTCACCTTTAACAATACATAAAACAGTACATTTAACAAAAAAGTTCAAAATTCAGTAAAATATGGCACAATGACTAGAAATTTCTTAAACAGTTGACCTTTGGACAACACAGGTTTAAACCGCACGGGTCCATTTACATGGAGTTTTTCTTCCCTCAATAAATACACACTACAGTTTCACACCATCCATGGTTGGTTGAACCTTGGATGTATAAGGCTGACCCTATTGTTATAGGCAAATTTTCACTTGTGCAGGTATTCAAAGGTCAACCTCACTCCAGTTTTACAGCAGTAAAGAAACTTCCATTGTTTCCATCTATTAGGTGCTTTACGCCAAGATTTTAGAAGTTATCATAAGCACTTACCAGGTGGGTTTTTGAGAATGAATGTGCAGAGTTTATGATGTGTGTCAAGCATGCCTCGATAGCCACAGGCTTTACAAGAATTACCTATTGTTTGTTTCTTTGGATTGACATGCTGCCAAAAAAGCAAAAATAAGTTATGTCAACCATAATGTATGATGAAAATTCTGTGAGGAACGAAATATCAAAAGATCTAACCATCGAGAGGCATCTAAAACACAAGTCTAATATCAAAATAATTTCTTTTTTTTAACATGAAATCAGTATGGAAATACCTGCAAAATTTGATGTTCGCTCTGCCTTCCCGGGAACATAATTTGCGGACATCACAGAAACAGATACAGTTTTTTCTTTTACTGACAAAAACCTCAAAGGCACTCACCAGATCCGTTTCAGGATTCTCACACTCAGGACAAAGAACAAATTTTTTAATGAATCCATCCAACATGTCTTGCAGCTTATTCGCCTCATGAGATCCATTGACAATGTAACGGTCATTCTTAACATCAAACTGGGTCTGTGCTCCCAGTTCACAACCAAAATATTTGGTGGGATCTATTTGGGGGAAGAAAATCTGTTCATTACAGTTAACTAAATTGATCTTTGGCTGCTCACCCTCATTTATACAAATATCACTCTGTATTTTTAAGTTGCTAGGTTCAAAAAATGTGTTGCCCAGATAGTTTTTTATACTAGTAACAACTAACACACCAATGAGTTTTAAGCCCAAATTTCCACTCGACCCAGAAGTTAACCAACATACAATTCAGGCAAGATTTTGCGGACCAGAAATTATCAGGTTTGTGTCAATAAAATGCCTCTTTAGACTTCTTTCAAGAGGTATTACTTACACGTTGGAGGCCGATTAAGCGCTTTGGCTACGTCAACCATGTTGACTATAACTGTCTTGATTCCATTTCCTTTGCCCTCAACCTAAAGGAAGTAAGAAGTTTAATTTTGCGCGTCTACCCCGGGAGAAGCAATCTTCAATAATCTATGAAAGAAAACTTAGGACTTGCTACTAAAATGAAGATGAACGTTACCTTGGCAATCAGACGGGGCATCTTGTAGCGATAGAACTGGTCTGACACGCTGCGGTTGACGTTGACAGACATTTTGGCTTATTAGTGGCTTTATCAATAAGATGAAGAGATCTTTGATTGCAACTTTTTGGTATCCTCTGTCTGGAGAAGAAGGGATGACATAAACGACTGCAAGAGTTCTCGGTCTCTGACATGAAAAATTTTTCGCCACTGAGGCTGTAAGCTTCTTGCTTGTATGCTATGTTTCCCCAATACAGGTACCAATGGCTGCGCAACAGCTCTGAAAGAGAGGAGAAAGAACAAACAAATCCCCCACGTTTAACGCGATCCCTGCATTAAGACACCTCCCTGTCCTTTCCGTTTAATCACACCTAAGGCTCCAACGTTAAAAGCATCTGTGCTACGCAAAAACCAGTTCTCAGACTCACGTAACACGGGACACCTGCAGCAACATAAAAGGCCTCCATTTGGACGCAGATGTGATTCTGGGAGCCACCAGACTAAAACGACAACCAACTACGGCGCTTCAGCTGCTCTGGGTTTTTATCCCACCAGTCACCACGTCAACGGTCGGCTTCGGCCGAGGAGCCGTGCTTTAACGACCGCCGAGGAACGAACACAGACAGGCGTCTCCTCTCCCCAACCCAGTCCGCGTTGTCAACAAACTTGTGATACATCCCTCGACGACGAAAGTCTGTACAACTGTTCTTCACGGTCAAGTTGCGCCTTCGGCAGCCAGGGCTTACTCCAGAGCCACCCGTCCCCAACTACACCCACGGAACGCGGCCTCGCGGGACGCCGCGGAGCGTGCGCGGACGCCCGGCCCCGACCGTGACCCCCTGTCCCTTCCTCTCTACGCACACGCACCCGCAACCTTCGCTCCCGTCCCCGCGCCCGTCGTTCCCTCCAGGGCTGTCAGGGATGAGCCGGAGGCCCCCGCGAGGCGGGAGCGGCGGAGGCGCAACGTCGCCAGCTTCTCCGGCGCCCGCGGCAGCCCCGCCATGTGCGCCGCCCGGCGGGGGAAGCGAAACCGGCCGAGGGCCGCCGGCCCGGCCGCCCCCGCCCCGCCGCGGCGATGACTCAGGAATGCAGCAATTAGGCCTGAGTCAGCCCCGGGCGGCGGCGGGCCCGCGCGGCGCGCTCCCGCGAGGCCGGGGTGGGGTACAGGTGGGGGTGGGGTACAGGCGGGGGCGGGGGGCGGTGTGAGGACAGGAGGGGACGCGGCGCCCGGCCCCGCCGCCCGCCCGCCCGCCCAAACTGCGCCACACACGCGCGCTCACACACACAAGCGCGCGCGCGCGGGTCACGCGGCGCGCCGCCATCTTGTGCGGCCGCCATCTCCCCGCCGGCCCGCCGACTCACCGTTTTCGTCAAATAAAGACATAAACCCAACGCTGCTCGCCCGGGACTGGGATGAAGTGAGGCGCGCGCGAACCCGAGTCCGAGGAGCGGCGGTGGAGGCGGCGGAGGCAGCGCAGCGAGCAGCGGCCGGGCCAGGCGCCGCCGAGCAGCGGGGAGGGGCTGTCCCAGCGACGTCCGGGGTCCACACCCTTCAGCGCCCGGGGCCTGGCGACCTGGCGCGGAGAGAAGGCGCAGTGAGCCGCGGGTGTCGGGGAGCCTTCCCCGCCAGCCAGCGGCCCGCGGAGGTCGAGGGTGCGGGGAGAACGGGGGACCGGGCCTGGGGCTTCCGCCCCTCCACCGGACTCACCTCTGGAATGTTCTCGCTGTGACTGAACAACGCCGCCGCCGCGCTCAAGCTACCCTCGGCCCCAGCGCCCGCCCCCCGCGCCAGGCCGCACAGCCCATTGGCTGGCCGTCCACCCGAGCTCGCTCGTCATTGGCCAGCATTTCGCGTCAGTCGCGTCTTTCCCCGCCCCTTCTGCTTCCTGAGGCTCCGCTCGCCGCCTCGGCCCGCCTCCAGCCCTGCAACCCGGCTTCCTTCTCTCGTTTTCCCCTCCCCCGCTTTTCCCAGAGGCCTTCGCGGGCTCGCGAGAGTGGGCGGGCCGCGGCGGGGAAGCTCTGTCGCTGTCTCGCGCTTTGTCGGTTTGGGCGCTCCAGGAAGATGGCGGTTGGCCCCCCCCTCCCCCGCTTGTTCGGCAGCGGCGTTGCGGCTCCCGAGGCCGCGTTCCCGCACGAGTTCCCGCTCCGGGCGGGGGAACTCTCGGGGGTTTCTCTCTGCCCCTTCCGTTCCTTGGGGACGCCCGTCGTCGAGTCTTGAGAAAGAAGTTGCTTTTCCTCCCCACTCCCCTAGGCCTGGGCAGAGGGCGAAGGTTGGAGGGCCTGGGTGTTTCGTCCCAGGTGCCGCCTTTTATCCTCCGAACCTCAGGTGTGCGTGGCCGCGGCGATCGTGACTCAACCGCCCGCCTTGCTCCCTCCGCGGCGCCCGGCCTGCAAGCCTAGTTTGGCTGGTCGCTCACGTCCACCCGTTTTCTAAAGAGGAAAACACCAAATTAGTTCGTAACTCCGGGGCCTCCTGAACCGATCCTGGGACTGGGGGGAGGGGGTCCTCCATGTTCTCGTGCTCCACCGTCACTTTGCTGAAAATAAGCCTCACATCAGGTTACCGTTTGTGGAATCCTCCTCTTCAGTGTTTACAAATTGACCTCCTTGCCCGGCAAAGGAAAGCCGAAAACAGGTGTTCCTAACGATGTTCCAGTGTATTCGCTCGAAAACGATTACTATTTACAAAGAGCCTCTCACATTTTAGTTCTGTTCATATGATTACAGAAACTCGCCAATTCTTTCAGATACTTACATTTTGTGTAAAATTTCGGTTGCGACTGTAAAAATGCACTGAGTCCACTCTGAAATGTGAAAACATACTTGACTCTAGAGCAAGAGCCAAATAACTGAGCGGTTGCAGCAGTGTCCTGGGTGGCAGTGTGGTTTCCCGGATCTGGATGAAATAGCAATGTTACTGAGGACAGGGTGAGGTGGATAAGGGGCTGACCTTTGTTTTACAACATTCGAATTTGCAAGGTTAGAATTGAAAGGTGTTTTGATTTTTATCAAAGTTGAAGATTACTCTGACATGGTTTTATAAGCTTTGTAAACCACTTAAAAATTGACAGTGCCGGCTTCCCTGGTGGCACCGTGGTTAAGAATCCGCCTGCCAATGCAGGGGACACGGGTTCGAGCCCTGGTCCGGGAAGGTCCCACATGCCGCGGAGCAACTAAGCCCGTGTGCCACAACTACTGAGCCTGCGACCTAGGGCCCGTGCTCCGCAACAAGAGAAGCCACCGCAATGAGAAGCCCGGGGCACAAACCCCCGTTCGCCGCAACTAGAGAAAGCCTGCATGCAGCAACGAAGACCCAAGGCAGTCAAAAATAATTAATTAAAAAAAGTTGACAGTGTCAGTGGGGAGAATTAATCAAAGGGATGATCCAGAATTGAGAGAAGTGATTTGTTCATTGCTGCAGGGGCTTCTGTTGTAATCACACAGTGTATACGTTGGTGTGTAATCGTTAAACCAAATGCATAATGCTTTATGGGTACCCGGGTTCCCGTCAGACAAACTAGAAAGATCCCAAATGCGCTTCTCTGGTTCTCCCTGGGGCTTGACTTAGCAGTACTGAAACTGAGTTTTTGCATGGCTGCAGACAAATGACATTATTTTAGAAACTTGAAAATGTGGACATGAAACTACCTGAGGTTAGAGGCCTGCTTCCACAGAAAAGTTTTTTTTTAACAACTAAATACAAAGTGATCACTTTTTTGTGTAATGTTTGATGGCCCCATATTTAATTTCATTAAAGAAGCCTGTACTAATTTTAACTTTAATTTTTAGTATGTGTACCATTCATTGTGTCTAATCACGGACAACGTTTAAAAACAACTCAAACATAACCATTTGTTGAATGCTTCTCGTAACCTAGGATTTTCGAAGTCCTTTGAATACACTATCTTATTTACTTCTTTGACCCATGAGGAATTTTTATTCCCCTTTTACAAATGAGCAAATTGAGGCTTACTGGAAAAAAGCAACTTGCCCAAGATCATACACTAGTAAGTGGTAGATCTAGAATTTAAACCCAGATCTGTCTGATCCCAAAGTCTGTTCCCTTAACCATTGTATGACACAGCCTCTCCAGATGAATATAACCATAAATAAAACTAGGCAATTTGCATGTGTAATCCCATTTAATTCTTTAACAATTATGTGAGGGAGTGTTGTTATGCCCATCTTACAGGTGAGGAAAGAGACTCAGGAAGGTTAAGTAATTTTCCCAGTCACCTGTCTCGTAAATAGTTGACCGCGTTTGAACACTAGCTTGACGCCAAGCTCATTGCACAATTGCACCTCCCATTTCTGGGTCTCCACCACCTTTGGCTGCGTTTTTCCCCCAACCAGGTGCTCACAGTTTGCTAAATAATGGGTACTTGGTGCTTATGAAATCCTTGTCAAATGAGTGCCCGAATTAATGCATTTCAGGCAATGTCCTGGACGGCAGATACGAATAGCTATCGAAAAAGTAAGTTATTAAATTGGCTTTACGATTGTTTAGTTACGGGTGTCTGTGAGTCTCTTTAGCATGAATTAGCCCCCGTAAGCAAGATCAAGTCTGTGTAGACTGAGAACCTTGTGCTTCTGAGCTGAGGGCCACTGAGGGGACCAAGGCATTGCCCTCTGTGATGGGCCTCCCTCTATGACATCCCTCTCTCAGCTCTCTCTGACCTCTAGCATACTTTTTTTTTTTTTTTTTTTTTTGCTGTACGCGGGCCTCTCACTGTCGTGGCCTCTCCCGTTGCGGAGCACAGGCTCCGGACGCGCAGGCTCAGCGGCCATGGCTCACGGGCCCAGCCGCTCCGTGGCATGTGGGATCTTCCCGGAGCGGGGCACGAACCCGTGTCCCCTGCATCGGCAGGCGGACTCTCAACCACTGCGCCACCAGGGAAGCCCTCTAGCATACTTTTAAAGCTGTGTGCTATTAGTTAAGCTCCTGTCTCCCCTACTTGAGGATGGGCTACAGGGGATATGCCCCGTTCTCCTTCTAGCACAAGCCTGTAAGTGTACGCATAGGCAGACATTTGAAGCTGCTGGAAGGGAACTGAAGGTTATCTGGTGAGTACAGAGGTGGTGAAGGGTGTTGGCTGTGTTGAGGACTAGTGTCCTAAACCACGGTAATCTAGTGCACCATATCAGTAAACATTTCTGAATTGCTAGGCAGCGAGGATATAGGCTCTGCCTACATCACAGGCCCTGCCCAGGGAGACCATGTGTCAACAAGCGGTGGCTAATATCTTCCTGGTGGACACCCCGAGTGAAGCTTGTCCCGCTCCGTGGAATCGCTGACCCTCTGGGCAGGGGTCTCCCTGCCTTTGTGCCTGGCACCACCCCCACCCCAAACCTCTGGCATTCACAGTGCTTCTTTGTAGTTGCCACTTCACTTGTCCATCTTCCTCATTAGGGTAACTAACTGGCAGACAGGAAACTTATCCTTGAGGAGAACCAAGGCATTTGAACTTTGGCTGAGGACCAGGGACCTTCAGTTGCAAAGGGGACAGATGCCTCTGAGGAGAAGAGGTATCCAGGCGAGGTGTCACTGGGGACAGATGTGACATCTTCTGCCTCCCAAGTATATAACTCTGACCAGCGTCTCTCATGTGTCATTCCTTGAAAGAGAGAAAAAAGTGCGAAGTGGTATCAATTCAGTAGATGATGGAAAAACGTGGGTGACTCGGAGAGCAGGCCTTGCTCTGGAACTGGTTGTGTCCTGGTCACACAACACCTCAGGATGGGACAGTGACCACACTGGTGGCTTCTGGCTTGCCGCAGGTCCTTTCTTTAGGGAAGCAAGGTGGGTGCATGCTGAGCTGGACCCTCACATGCATGACTCTAGTGGCAGTGGGCTGTTGTGGCCCTACGAGGCGTGTGCGCTCAGAGGGCTGGAAGGGGCCCAGGAGTGCCCTGCAGCTGGCTCTCCCGCTGAGACCCTGGGTTCCCGCTCTGATTCCTGACAGCCATTTGCAAACCTTTGTGAGAGAACATCTTAACGTGTTCCCATCTCTGCCACACACTGTCCTCTTTAGCTGGGAGTCTGGCACAGTGCCAGCCAGTTAGCTCACTGAGTGCGGACGGGCCGTGGCCTAGGCCTTGTGATCAAGCACTGGACCCACGCCCCAAGGAAGCACATTCTCGGCTGAGTCAGCTGCCACTTTGGGTAGACTTGCCATCTATGTCTAGTTTTTGTTTTGTTTGTTTTTTGGGTTTTTTTGGCCGCACCCTGTGGCATGTGGGATCTTAGTTCCAGGACAGGGATCGAACCCGTGCCCGTTGCAGTGGAAGCACAGAGTCTTAACTACTGGACTGCCAGGGAAGTCCCTAGGTCTAGTTTTTGACAGCATATATGTATGGTTACCTTCTGGGCTCTGTGTTTCTTACAGGAGGCCTATCCTGCTCCTCTGTGTATGGCCTGGTTTTCCTAAGCCAGTGGTTCTCAAATGTGGGTGAGCATTAGAATCCCCGGAGAGCTTAGAAAAACATAGACTGCTGGACCCTTCCCAGACTGGAATTCAGTAGGTCTGGGTGGGCCCAGAATTTAGATTCCTATCAGATTCCCAGGGGCTGCAGGTGCTATTTGTTCCAGGAAACACTTTGCCGTAAAGCCAGGGGACCATGTGACTTCGGAGCCCAGGGACCTCTTTTCCCCTCACCAGAGTCTCAGTAGCTTTCTTTTGAGATAGTCCACGTGCCGTAATTCAGGCAGGCTGTCTGTGAATTAAAATAAGTAAAGAAGAACAAAATTAATGCCCCATGACTGCATTGCAGCAGTGGTCACTAGGCCTAATGGTGAAGTTATGGGACTGGCTGTCGGGAGACTTTGCGTTATACTGACCACGCCCATCAGAATTATGATAATGGTCCCAATGACATAGCATTGCTGCCGGAGCCCTGTCACCCGAGTTCTCTGATAGGCATCCTGACACCTCAGGGGGGTGGCAAGTATGCATGTTACCCCCTCCTCTGGTGGTTGGATAGAGTGAGCCTTGGAGAGAAGATTTACCCCAGGGTTGGGGTCAGGTGTCCTTACTCCCAGCTTTAGGGCCTTCCCCACATTGTAGGGATTACTTATCCTGCTTGGTGTATCCAGATTCTAGCAGTTTGCTTCTCCTCTTTTAGTCGGATTTCAGTGGCTCCAGTGCTCTTCTTCAGACACTTCAGCGAGGAGGTGGGATCTGAGGGCTGAGGATACATTTTCCTTTTGCCACTCATTTTCTTTTTTCTTTTTACTATATTAAAAATTTTAATTCTGTTCAGTAGAAGTCACCATACACAAAATAAAGAAAAACAATGGACTGTTACACACACATAATAACACACACACACAGTCTAAAGAGATAGGAAAGGATTAGTATTCAAAATATACAAAGAATCTTCTACAAATCAATAAGAAAAAGCCAAACAACCAAATTAAAAAATGGACAGAGAGTACTAACAGTAGGTTTACAAGAGAAGAAATCTAAATGGCTGATAAAAATAGGAGAAAATGTTCAGTCTTACTAAATGGAGTGTCCACTTTGCCCAACTATCAACAGAATTTTAAACTCTGGCTTTGTCAGGTGTTGACCAGATCATGGAAAAGTACAAACTATTATAAGACATCAATAAGTGTATAAATCTACTGAATGACATTGGAAATTATTCTAGCAATGACTACCTGTAATCCAGAAATTCCATTTCTAGGTATATATTCCAGAAATATGGCAAATGTACAGAACAAAAAGTTCATTGTGGGACTTCCCTGGTGGTCCAGTGTTTAAGAATCTGCCTTCCGATGCAGGGGATGCGGGTTTGATCCCTGGTCGGGGAACTAAGGTCCCACATGCTGCGGGGCAACTAAACCTGTGTGCCACAACTACTGAGCACATGAGCCACAACTTGAGAGCCTGCATGCCGCAACTACAGAGCCCACGTGCTCTGGAGCCTGCGCACCACAACTAGAGAGAAACCCGAGCGCCACAACGAAAGATCCTGTGTGCAGCAACGAAGATCTCATGTGCTGCAACTAAGACCCGACACAGCCAAAAATAAAATAAATAAATAAATATTTTTTAAAAAGTTCATTGCCTCATTGTTTCTAAAACTAAAAATGGGATTTCCCTGGTGACACAGTTGTTAAGAATCTGCCTGCCAATGCAGGGGACACAGACTCAAGCCCTGGTCCAGGAAGATCCAACGTGCCATGGAGCAACTAAGCCTGTGTGCCACAACTACTGAAGCCCGTGCACCTAGAGCCTGTGTTCCGCAACAAGAGAAGTCACCGCAATGAGGGGCCTGTGCACCACAGCGAAGAGTAGCCCCCGCTCGCCGCAACTAGAGAAAGCCTGTGTGCAGCAACGAAGACCCAATGCAGCCAAAAATAACTAACTAAATAAATAAAACAAAACTAAAAATGAATTTCTAATCTAAAATATCCATCAATACAGTATGAGCTAATTAAATTGATGTATATGTATGTATTGAAGTACTACATGGCAGTTAAAAGAATTTACATGATATGAATATGCCTAAATCTCTCAAAAACATAATGTGGAATAAAAAACAAAATGCATATATATATATATATGCAAAACATTATGTAATAAATGCATAATATCTAATTTAAATATAACACATATGTGTGAAGAATAAACATAACACCCATGATTGAGGCTGCCTTTGAGATTAAGGAAGAAGATAACAATGTCATTACATATTAAAAAATTGGGCTTCCCTGGTGGCGCAGTGGTTGAGAGTCCACCTGTCGATTTAGGGGACACGGGTTCGTGCCCCAGTCCGGGAAGATCCCACATGCTGCGGAGCGGTTGGGCCCGTGAGCCATGGCCGCTGAGCCTGCGCATCCGGAGCCTGTTCTCCGCAATGGGAGAGGCCACAACAGTGAGAGGCCCGCGTGCTTAGAAAAAAAAAAAAAAAGATTCAACTGAATATTGTCTTTGTTCTTTCATGAGTAATATAAAAGATCTGGAGCAAAGACAACAGGATATTGAAATATGTTAACTCTACATGGGGATACATTGATATTTAATGTATCATTCTCTATAGCTTTGAATATTTTAAAAATATTTGATTCTATTGTGCAAGTACTTATTAGGTACCAGCTGTATACTCAGTGCAGGGCTAAGTAAAGAAAAAATAAGAAAAAGAAAGAAAAGAAATTTTCACATGTTGAGGTATGAGAAGTCATTCTGGCTTATACTTGAGTTAATTTGAATTGTATGCTGAGTAGAACAGCCTGTCTGTGGTGTATCAAACATACACTATATATCTGCTTTAATTATTAAAGAAAAGTGTACACTGACCAGAAGTAATGAATGTCCATGTTAAAAATAAAGATGAAATGCCTCTCTTCCCTGGACGCCAATGCAGGTCCACTTGTGATTATGACTCCCTCCCCAGGTGCCAAGGCCATGCTGACTCACTGTGTACGTGCTGATCTGGTCTTTTTTGAAAGCTGGAAGGAATGTATCCCTGACTTGTATGACATTCTTTGTTCTGACAGGACATAAAGCTGTGCTGAAAACCATGCTTCCCCAGAGCAGTTTGTCAGAATAATCTGGGAAGCTGGCTTCTGAGCTGTGGTCCTCCGTTTGGCTCAAATGAAACTCTTTTCTATGCCTCTGGTTGTTTATTGGTTATTTTTGTCGATGTTACTTGGCATAGTCAGCAGGATATCAGAAAAACGCACCTGAGGTCACCTGGAGTCTACTTTGGACCAGCACTTGGTACCATTCATGGTCCCTTGAGCCCCTGCATCTTCACAGCACCCTTTAAGTGATTTGGTGAGTTTTTCCTGATATCTGGACCTCCTTGTATTTTTTGTTTGTTTGTTTTGGCCACACCGTGCGGCATGCGGGATCTAGTTCCTCGACCAGGGATCGAACTGTGCCCCCTGCAGTGGAAGTGCCCAGTCTTAACCACTGGACCATCAGGGAAGTCCCCTGGACCTCCTTGTATTAAGTGATGGTCCACAACTTTTTTTTTCTAATTAATTTTTATTGGAGTATGGTTGCTTTACAATGTTGTGTTAGCCTCTACTGCACATCTCGGAGTCTTAAGGGGGTACCAGGACATCTCCTACATGAAGAAAACCTAGAGGGAATTTCTAGGCAAGGGATCTAGAGGAAATTTCCATACAGGAAGGCCTGGAAGGAATTTTGGAGTGAAGTGTGTTGGCTGACTTTTTTTTTTTTAATGTGGCTTAAAACTGGAAATTTAAATTTAATTTTAGACTTGCACTTTATAATAAAATGAATCTAAAAGAAAGGGGGAAATTGTGTTTCTAAAGCCTATCAGCTCCCAGACAGGGAGCCACCCACTGGAACTCCAGCTGGCTTCCACAATTGGTATGGAACCAATACTTGCAAGTACTTTTCTAACCCTAAAATGGCCAGGAGGAAAATTTTTTTTTTTTTTTTTTGCGGTACGTGGGCCTCTCACTGTTGTGGCCTCTCCAGTTGCGGAGCACAGGCTCCAGATGCACAGGCTCAGCGGCCATGGCTCACAGGCCCAGCCGCTCCGCGGCATGTGGGATCTTCCCGGACCGGGTCACGAACCCGTGTCCTCTGCATCGGCAGGCGGACTCCCAACCACTGCGCCACGAGGGAAGCCCAGGAGGAAACTTTTTTGACATTCCAAAACTGATTTTTATATGCACAATCAAAGAAAGCTAGCTTGATAAAACATCTTTTCAAAATTCTAACCCTGAGAGAACATAAGTACTCCTAGGAGAAAGCTTAAAGTTATAACTCCCATCATGTCCTTGAAATGCAAACACAGCCCACACTGCCTGAGACTACAGCCTTGGCTCAATTAGTAGAAGCCAAAATCAAAGGGGGGAAAAAAAGGAGGGGGGAAAACCTTTTAAAATTCAAGCAGGATGGTCGGGACTTCCCTGGTGGTACAGTGGCTAAGACTGCCCTCCCAATGCAGGGGGCCTGGGTTCAATCCCTGCTTGCAGAACTAGACCCCACATGCATGCAGCAACTTAGAGTCCTCATGCTGCAAATAAGTCCACATGCCGCAACTAAAGATCCTGCATGCCACAACTAAAAACATGCCACAACGAAGATCCCATATGCTGCAACTAAGATCTGGTGCAGCTGAAATAAGTCAGACAGAGAAAGACAAATATCATATGTTACCATTTATATGTGGAATCTAAAAAAAGATACAAATGAACTTATATACAAAACAGAAACAGACTCACAGATATAGAAAACATACTTATGGTTACCAAAGGGCGAAATGGGGGAGGGATAAATTAGGAGCTTGGGATTAGCAGATACAAATTACTATATATAAAGCAGATAAACAACAAGGTCCTACTGTATAGCACAAGGAACTATATTCCATATTTTGTAATAAACTATATTGGAAAAGAATCTGAAAAAGAATATATGCTATATCTATACCTATATACCTATATCTCTATCTATGTATCTATTTATCCCTATATCTATGTAGCTCTGTATCTATCTATCTTTGAATCACTTTGCTGTACACCAGAAACTAACACAATGTTGTAAATCAACAATACCTCAATTTAAAAAAAGTAAGTACTTAAAAATCAAATATTTCTAAATGTAGAAAAGACTAATCCAAATGCTTAAAGGATGATGTGATCTAGGATTACTCTTGAATAAAGGGAAACAAGTTTAAGTTGTTGGTTTGATTAATACAGACATGTTTTTAGGGTCATCACATTAAATGGAATACTTTTATTGTACCTAGGTTTACTAAAAGTCAGTAAGTTCATGTTGTCTCTGTTACAAAATTTGTCAGCAAGAAAATTAACTTGGTATGATGATATTTTCACAAGTAATGAAGTAGAGATAAATGGGATAAAAGTATTAGGTGAACTCTTAAAGAATGGTTATGTTTGATAGTATGCATACCTAAAAACAGTTTCTCCAGATTTTAGGTAATTTGAAACTCTAGAGTTTTGTTCTATTGAGATAAATGATGGGAATTCATTGAAAATCCAGATCATTTCCAATTAAGGTAAAAATACTGCAACATTCACTGCTAAACATGTCTAAATTTACCTACTTTGTCTTCTGTTTTTTTTTTTAATTAATTAATTAGGCTGCATCAGGTCTTAGTTGCGGCACATGGGCTCTTCGTTGCAGCGCGAGGGATCTCTAAGCGTGGCACGTGGGCTCTAGAGCGCGCAGGCTTAGTTGCCCCACAGCATGTGGGATCTTAATTCCCCAACCAGGGATCAAACCTGCGTCCCCTGCATTGGAAGGAGGATTCTTAACCAGTGGACCACCAGGGAAGTCTCCACTTTGTCTTCTTATGAGAGAAAAAACTGAAGATATTTGGGTTTATTAGACACATGTCTTGTACCACATTAGAAAGAGAAATTATGCTATGAGGAAAAGGTATGTTTTTAAAGGTTATGAAATGTGTTCTTAAGTTTGCTAATCAGGAAATACTGATATGACAGAGTAATATCTTGATTCACTAGAGATTAAATTTTTTAAGGGTTAAAAATTATAATATATGTAATTAAAGATACTAAAATAATAAAGTAAGCATTTCAGGTATAAAAAAGTAGGCTGTATATTGTTAGTGATAGAAGATATAAAAATGTAAATATCTTTGTTTAGAGAAAAAAAGGAGAATAATTTTTTCCTACAGCTGGTTGTTTCTGGATGGAAAGAAAAGGGGGGGAAACAAACGAATATTGATAGAGACAATGATGGAAGGTTATGGAAAAGGAAACTTGAGAAAAGAGTTTTGTACATGGTCAGAATTGATTAAGATTAGATTGAATTTAATTAGATAAATAAAATTTGTTATTAAAAGTACGCTGAAGCAAGACTGGATTTGGTTTTCTCTCTCTGTTAAGAGAACAAAGTTTTCTTGGAATGCTGCTTTTGATAACAGATTATATGAATTTCTTTGCCTTTAAGTGATCTGTATTTGATTTTGAATTTTTTTGTCACTTTGGTTAAGTAAATAAGTATTGTTTCACAGTGACCTATGATCCTGTTTGACCAAGTGTTTTGAAACTTTTTGATATTTTTGACAAAGTTTCAAAGTATCAAATTCTAATTAAAGTTCTTTTGACCTCCAGCTAACTTTGCGATGCTTCAGAGGGCCCCTGAGGCATCTCAGAAAAATATTTAACTAGGATTATTTGGTAGATTAAATTATGTGGGAAGCATTGTCAAATAAGAGATGACATTAAGCCTTCTTTATGTTATATCTATATAAGTATACGTATTATAAGTATTCCAGAAATTATATGAAATTCCTGGAAATCTTATATGTCCTGACATAAAATGTTATCTGTCATCAGAATTGAGGCTCCCACTGAAGGGACTGAACCCAAGTATTAGGGAAATGCCCTAGCTGTCTTTCACACCATGGCAACAACAGCAGAATCTGTAAAGATCATGGCACATGTAGATAAAGTCCGTTCTGCTTCTACAAAAAGTTAACCCCTCATTGTCAGGCCTTTGCCATCCTGATGTGCTTTTAACATGGCAACAGTCTGCTCCTAAATCAGAAATTAAATGGGTAAACGATAGCTATGAATTAAATAGTTGGGGCTATGGGAAACCCAAGACGGCCACCTGGCTCTTCCCGGCTCCCTGGAAAACACTATTTTTTATTTGGTGGGTTAAAGCCTTCCCTTGCTGCAAGGCTGATACCCTCCAATGACAAACTGTTAGAAAAATGTGCTTTTCCACTTGGGGTACACTTTCCACAATCTCCAGTGATCAAGGCACCCACGTCACTGGGCGAATCATGCAAGCCTTAACCAAAACCTCACAAACTTCTTGAAATTATCACCGTCACTATCACCCTCAACCATCAGGCAAGGTCAACAGAACTGATGGAAAAACTGGACTCAAGCAGAACAAAAAATAATTACATAGAATTGAATGAACTGATAAACATGACTATGACTTTTATGACGTTTTATCTGAAATGTTACTGGCTTTTCATCTTTATTTTCCAGATACAGGAATCTTTCCCTTTAAGCTAATTATGACTTACATCAGTTTGATAAATTACACATTTGTAAACAGATTTGAAGCATTTATCTTTTCTCTCTACCTGATCCCTCCAGAATTTATAAACTCTTAGGTTCCCAGTGGCCTTTCCAGGTGAATAGGGAAGGTCACCTCCTGGCAGATATAAGAACCTCAAGACAGGGCTTCCCTGGTGGCACTGTGGTTAAGAATCCGCCTGCCAATGCAAGGGACACGGGTTCGAGCCCTGGTCCGGGAAGACCCCACGTGCCGCTGAGCAACTAAGCCTGTGTGCCACAACTACTGAGCTCTTGTGCCACAACTACTGAAGCCTGCACACCTAGAGCTCGTGCTCTGCAACAAGAGAAGCCACCACAATGAGAAGCCTGCACAACGCAATGAAAAGTAGCCCCCGCTCTCATTGCAACTAGAGAAAATCCACACTCAGCAATGAAGACCCAACACAACCAAAAATAAATAAATTAAATAAATAAAAATTTTTAAAAAGCTTATAAAAAAGAACCTCAAGATATTTTGGAACTTGAGAAGAGAGGGACCCACCTAAATCTGTAGGTATTGCAGGTGGAATCTAATGGCAAATCCTTAGCATGACTTTCCTGGCCTTGTGAGACCTTTTAAAAGTTCAATCTGTGGGGCTTCCCTGACAGTCCAGTGGTTAAGACTCCATACTTTCACTGAGGGGGACACAGGTTTGATCCCTGGTTGGGGAACTAAGATCCTGCAAGTAAGTTGTGTGGTGTGGCCAAAAAAAAAAAAAAAAAAAAAAGCTCAATCTGAGATCAATTATGAAAAGTTCCAACAAAGCCAAATTTAAAAGAGTCTATATAATCAATTACACTTATGTAAATAACCAGGCAAAGTGTAAGACTAAACAAATTAGTCTTAATTTGACTCTATTTGGTAAAAAAGAGGATAATTTAGAGAGAAAAAATTATGTTTCAATAATATATCTTTACGGGCATTGAGGTTTTATATTTGCTGAGGTTTTATATATACTACCTACTGAGGTTTTGTATTTAATTGAATTTTAAAGAGGATATTCTAAACTTGTTTCTGAAGCTGATCGCAGTAACCTATCCTTGGATGAAGATCAGATGCCCCATGACCTGCACCCGGGAGATTATGCAGACTGGAAAATACATCATTTAAAGGACTCTTTCTCCAACTTAGATGGTAGGACCCTTCTCAGATACTCTTAAGTAACACACGCACAATAAAACTGAGGGGAATTGACTCAAATTTATACCTTCTACTTAAGAAGGGCCTCTGCACTAGCCTTGGTCTATAGAAAGGACTGCTGATCAAAAACCCATGACTACATTCTATTGACGGGTTATCTTCTTGCTTCTAGTAATGACTTACAAGAAATTCCCATTGGCAATGCTGATCTAACTTGGCTTACAGATGGGTCCTACTTAAAATATGAACGAGGACATAACTGAGCTGTATACGCAGTAACATCCACAGTGGACGTAATTGAAAGCTCTTATTTACCAGAAATTAACTCAGCACAATCAGCCAAATTAATTGCCTTAACTTGAGCTTGTCAAGTAGCTAAAGACCAGATAGCAAATATTTGTACTGAGAGTCGTTATGCCTTTGGAGTGGCACACGACTCTGGGATGTTATGGCAACAATGAGGTTTTTAACCTCTTCAAGACAGCCTATAAAAAATGGAAAGCAGCGCTTCCCTGATTGTGCAGTGGTTGAGAGTCTGCCTGCCAATGCAGGGGACACGGGTTCAAGCCCTGGTTTGGGAAGATCCCACGTGCCGCGGAGCAACTAAGCCCGTGCACCACAGCTACTGAGCCTGCACGTTTGGAGCCTGTGCTCCGCAACAAGAGAAGGCCGCAACAGTGAGAGGCCCGCACACCACGATGATGAGTGGCCCCTGCTCGCCACAACTAGAGAAAGCCCTCGCACAGAAACGAAGACCCAACACAGCCAAAAATAAATAAATAAATTAAAAAAAATGGAAAACAGATTGCAGAGTTATTAAATGCTATACAATTACCAAAAGAGTTAGCAATTATTAAAACACCAGAACATTCCAAATCTAAGACTATGGATGCTAAAGGAAATCAGCTTGCCGATGATGTCACAAAGCAAGCAGCTCTAAATAATCATTCTGTCCAGTCTCGAGAATGTCCACTGCTCTCTGTTAACCCTGCCAACTCAATGAAGGATTTCCTTCTACAGGCTCAAGAAATTGCCACTGAAGAAGAGAAACAGATATAGCAATAAAATGGGGGAATTTTTAACCCCGTCACACAAATATGGCTTGGACCTGATAAGAAACCTATAGCACCTGCTGGAGCCCCATTGTCATTGCTCCAGCATATACATTCTTTAACTCACTGGGCACCTGAGAAAATGATTCTATGGGGAAAACAGTACGTTTGGAAACTTTCTCCCATAATGGTTCCTAATGTATATGCTCACTGTAATATATGTCCTAAATATAATCCTGGAAAGTCATTTCGTGGGTCACAAGGCCACTTTCCCCTTCCCAAGGGACCCTTTGAGGCATGGCAATTGGATTTTGTCCAGATGCCACCCTCTCAAGGAAATAAACATAGCTTGGTAATGATCTGCATGTTTTCACACTGGGTTGAAGCTTTTCCATGCAGGAGAGCAATGGCTTTAACAGTAGGTAAATTGTTATTAGAAAAGACAATTCCTCTTTGGGGAATTCCTTCTGGATTACACAGTGACTGAGGAACTCATTTTACTGGACAAATAATTAAATCTGTTTGTGACATTTGACCAATAATGTGGCATTTTCACTATGCTTATCATCCCTAATCTTCAGGATTGGTAGAAAGGACTAATGGTGCTATCAAAATGCAACTGGGAAAATGTTCAGCAGCATTTCATCTCTCACGGCCAAAAGCTCTTCTTCTAGTGCTTCTCAACCTTAGATCTATGCCTTTTGGTAAACACTGGCTGGTCCTTTTGAAATAACAGGATGGCCTATGTGATTAGATGAGGGAATTATGAACCAACCTCACTCCAAGGAGATATATTACATTACAGTATTGTCAAATTCTTATTAAAACACTTAAGGAAAATGAAAAATTAGTAGCTAACTTCTTTCACAGTGAGATCCTGGGAGATGAAGACCTTAAGGATCATGGATTACAACCTGCAGATTTTGTTTATTGGAAAAGACATAAAAGATTCATTGCAGCCACATTAAAAAGGACCTTACCAGGTATTATTAACTAATCCATGTGCTACCAAAGTAGAAGGCACAGATTCGGGGATTCACATCTCTCATTTTAAAAAGGCCTCTCTAAAAGGGAACCCTCCCGGGGACTTCCCTGGTGGTCCAGTTGTAAAGAATCCACCTTCCAGTGCAGGGGACAAGGGTTCAATCTCTGGTTGGGAAACTAAGATCCTGCATGCCTCAGGGCAACTAAGCCTGCGTGCCACAAGTACAGAGCCCTCGTGCCCTGAAGCCCATGCGCCACAACTAGAGAGAGAGGGGAAAAAAAAACCCACAAAAAACTGACACACCACAACTAGAGAGAAGCCCGTGTGCCAAAACGAAGATCCCACTTGTCGCAACTAAGACTTGACACAGCCAAAAAGTATATTTATATAATAATACTAATTAATAATAATAATAAAGGGAACCCTCCTACACTGTTGGTGGGAATGTAACTTGGTGCAACCACTATAGAAAACAGTATGAAAGTTCCTTAAAAACCTGAAAACAGAGTTGTCATATGATCCAGCAATTCCACTCCTGGTATATATGCGGACAAAATTCTATTTCAAAAAGACACATGCACCCCTATGTTCATAGCAGCACTATTTACAATAGCCAAGACATGAAAGCAACCTGAATATCCATGGAGAGATGAATGGATAAAGAAGATGTGGTACATATATATATGTACACTGGAATGTTACTCAGCCATAAGAAATGAAATAATGCCATTTGCAGCAACATGGATGGACCTAGAGATTATCATATTAAGTGAAGTAAGTCAGAAAGAGAAAGACAAATATCATACGATATCACTTATATGTGGAATCTAAAATATGACAAACGTGAACTTATTTACAAAACAGAAGCAGACTCACAGGCATGGAGAAGACTTGTGGTTGTCAAGGGAGAGGGGGATGGGGGAGGGTTGGATTGGGAGTTTGGGGTTAGCAGATGCAAACAATTATATATAGGATGAATAAGCAACAAGGTCCTACTGTGTAGCACAGGGAACTATATTCAATATCCTGTAATAAACCATAATGGAAAAGAGTATGAAAAATAAAAATATATATATATATGTATAACTGAATCACTTTGCTGTACACCAGAAACTAAAACAACATTGTAAATCAACTATACTTCAATTTAAAAAAAAACGAAATTTGTACTTACACACACACACAAAAGCCCTCTCCACCTGAATGGACTTTGTCCCCTATTTCTGACACTTGGCTTCAACTAACTGATATCAGATGGCACCCTCACCAGGATGAGAAGAAGATGACAGCAGTGGTAGACAGCTGACCCAAGAATCTGGGCCAGACCTGTAAGACCCATCGACTAGTTTAATTGAACTGTTTACCAAATATTTGTCTCCCTATCAAAACTGAAAGTTATTGTTTTACTTCTAGCTATACTCTTGCCCCAGTATTCATGATGGAAAGAAAATTCTTTAGTAAAGTTTTCATCAAGTATAGCTACTGGGATAATCCCCTCATAATATCTATCACTGACTTTTCAGATGTTCCTAATGTTACCACTCACCCAGGCCAACCTCCCTCTGACCTAATCTTTCAGGTTCAGATTCCTCAACATATTAATATGTCCATCCCTTCTCTGATACTATCCTCTGTTCTTAGAGACTGGACACAATTTACCCCAGGATGCCCTCATTCTGTTCCTTATTTAATTGAAAAATGTCTTTAAAAAAAGAGAAAAATGTCTTAAAGAGAAAAAGGTGAGTAAATTGTGCCAGCAGTGCCCTTATATCAAATACTTAGTTGACTTTTGGAAAGCCTACAAGAGAAGGGATCCATAGTTTAAAGTTGTGTTGACAAAACTCCCAAATCATGAGGCTATCAATGATAGCGCTCTGGGAGGGACCACCTGTGCTCCCCCAGGTTTTGTCTTCATATATGGTATTGGAACTGACCTACCTTCCCAAGGATGGGTTCATAAATGTCTTAATAGCTGACAAATAGAAGGTTTATGTTTATTAGGACATTATGTTACTTCATTGTCTATACATCAGGAAATAGATGAATCTCCTTTGTCTCTTCATTACAGAAGCAAGAGATCCATGTTAGCAAGATACCAAGATATCTGGTGGCACAATCCTTTGGTTCCTAATGCAGGAATATAGGTAAGCAAAGAGATGATTAGAAATCTATCAGCTACCATTCATCAAATAGCTGAAGAGACTGCAAAAAACACTGCAGCACAACAGACATCCCTAAATTCCTTAGCCAAAGTTGTGTTAGATAACAGGGTTGCCTTAGATGTTCTACTGGCTAAACAAGGAGGTGTTTCTGCTATTGCTCATACTACTTGTTGTAATTATACCAATACCACTGGAGAAGTTGAGACGTGCCTAGAAATAACTTCCCCAAAGGCAAGGTGGTTACAAGATGTAAGAAAAACTGACCCTTTAAGTGACCTGTTTAATTGGTACACTTCAGGAATAAGCTATCTTTTTCACTCTGCTTTACAAATGATTATTATTTTCATAATATATGTTACCATTCTTTTCCTAACTATCAGCTACTAATGACATGTATCACTGCTTGCTTTAAGTCTACTGCTAAAGGCACATGTAGGGACTTCCCTGGTTGTTCAGTGGTTAAGACTTCACCTTCCAGTGCAGGGGGTGTTGGTTCGATCCCTGGTTGGGGAGCTGAGATCCCATGTGCCTCATGGCCAAAAAAACAAAATATAAAGCAGAAACAATATTGTAACAAATTCAATAAAGACTTTAAAAAGTCTTTTTTGGTCCACATTAAAAAATATTAAAGAAAAATAAATAAAAGCACATGTACTATGTTTGTGTGACAATTCAATATGGTTGATAATATGTATAGCTTATAAAATTCTTCCCGTGTCAATATATGGCTCTGTTTTTATCCATTACACTCAATTACACCCCCCCCCCCGTGAGGATAACTAGGCATCTCTATTCCTGTAAAAAAATAAATAAATAAAAATAAAGGAAAGAGGTAGACCTAGGACCAAGGGACATGATAGACCCAGGGCAGGCAGCAACCACCCTGGCATTGAGGGAAAAATTTTTTTGTGTGTGCGGTATGCAGGCCTCTCACTGCTGTGGTCTCTCCCGTTGCAGAGCACAGGCTCTGGACGCGCAGGCTCAGCGGCCATGGCTCACGGGTCCAGCCGCTCCGCAGCATGTGGGATCTTCCTGGACCGGGGCACGAACCCGTGTCCCATGCATCGGCAGGTGGACGCTCAACCACTGCACCACCAGGGAAGCCCAGGGACAAATATTTTGATCATCAGTGCTTTCTATTGAAAGATTTACAATCAAAATGGGAGAAATGATAAAAGAGAATTTTACATTTTGAGACACGGGGAAGTCATTCTGGCTTATACACGAGTTAACTTGAATTTTATGCTGACTAGAACAGCCTGTTTGTGGCCTATCAAACATACTTCTACATCTGCTTTAGTTATTAAAGAAAAGCGTGCATTGACCAGAAGTAAAGAACGTCCATGTTAAGAACAAAGATTAACTGCCTCCCTTTCTGGAACACTAGTGCTTGTACTCTTTCAGTGATAAGACTCCCTCCCCAGGTGCCAAGACCATACTGACTCACTGGGTATGTGCTGATCTGTTTTTCTGAAACCTTGAAGGAAGATATCTTTGACTTGTTTGATGTTATTTGTTCTGACAACACATAAAACTATGCTGAAAACCATGCTTCTCTGGAGCAGTTTCTCAGAGTAATCTGGGAAACTGGCTTCTGGGCTATAGTCCTCAGTTTGGCTCAAATAAACCTCTTTTTTAATACCTATTTTAGGTTGCTTATTGATTATTTTCATTGACAATAGGAAGAAGGAAGGAAGGAAGAAAGGAAGGACACACTTATCTTTAGGTCCCTGTCTGTTCCTAAAAGTTCTGCGAGGCTATGAACGATGCCTATCTTATGCCACTGATTTTCATCAGGCAACCACTGTGCTTCCTGACCAAGGCTGATTCAGACATGAGAGATGCAGATGGGCTTCTGGATATGCTGTATCTGCTCGTACACTTGTTCTGTTTGTGAACTGACACCTAAGAACTTGGGAGATTTCACCTAAAAATCCAGATTTCTGGTTCTTTGGAAAGTTGGAAGCCCTGGCATGCTGGAACATATTCCCATGTGGCAGGTTTTCCAGGAAGAAAGTCTCTGTCATTCAGAGCCTAAGATGGGCTGTGAGTGTTCATGGAGGAGAGCCACTGTCCCCTCCCCCATCCAGGTGTGCATGTGCACCTATACCTGTCCTGTTACTCCCATTGCCTGCCTCACCTCTGTTGGTCTTCACTCATCTATTCATTTATTCATCCATTCAACCAATATATATCAAATGCCCTCTATGTGACAGCTCTAGGGAATTTAAACATTTAAGACATTGCAGTAGCTTCCTAGGGCTGCTGTAACAAAGTATCACAAACTGCTTGGCTTAAACAGCAGAGGTTTAATCTCTCATAGTTCTGGAGGCCAGAGGTGTTGGCAGGGCCATGCCCTCTCTCCTAGCTTCTGGTGGTGTCCAGCAGCCTTTGGCATTCTTTGGCTGGCAGCTGCATCACTCCAGTCTCTGCCTCCATCATGTGACTTTCTTCCCTCTGAGTGTCTCTGTCTTCACATGATATTTCCTCTCTATGTGTGCCTGTCTCTGTGTCTCCTCTCTTCTTAGGACAGCAGATGTAACGGAGTAAGGGCTCACCCTACTCCTCAATTCAGTATGAACTCATCTTAACTATTACATCTGAAAAACAGTAGCTCCAAATAAAGCCTCATTCACCTTGTTCAGGGTTAGGACTTCAACATTTCTTTTGGGGGGATGCAATTCAACTCACTACAGACATTAAAAAAAAAAACAACCCTCAAACATTCCAAAATTTACAACATGGCCCTTGCTCATCACCCACTTGGGGAGACAAGACTCCTAAAAAGTCAGCAAAGCACCCCAGTGACAATTTAACCTTTCTGGAGCATGTACAGTGAGATGGCTCCGTGGTCTCAGTGTTTCAGACACACTGATGCATCTAATCCTCAGACAGTCCTCCGAGGTAGATTGTGTTGTGACTCTACGCTGTAGATGAGGAAGTTGAGGCATGGAGAGGTTACACTGTGTGGTCAAGGTCACCAAGGGAGCACAGCTCATGCGTGGAAACAGAACAGCGAGTTCCAGTGGGCGGGTGAAGCTCAGCAAGCTACCTTCCCTCCCCCATCAGGCTTTTCCCCTTGTGATACGGACATCAGACAGTTTGAAGCTAGCCTTTCTCTCGGCCACCATCATGAAACTTAGTACTTATCTCATTTACAGTCCCCTTGTGAGGTGAAGCAGGCTGCCCTGCTGCTCTGTGGACTTCCCAGGGCAATTGCAGGGGCTGTGTGTATGATGTATAAAAGGTCTGATTATTTTCTTGACCCAGAGAGTGATGTTTCTACACTTATATTTAAACAAGATTTAGTCCATATTTAGTGTCAATTTCCTGTGTCTCTGTTGCATTCTCTCGTAGATGGAAGAATCATTCAGAAACTATAACAGTATGCTCTAAATAACCTTTATTTTGTGGTACTGATCTATCTAAGTACATATAGTTAGTACTGGATGGGACTTTTGCAATGCAGAGTTCTGAACGAAAGAATTGATTCATTTTGAGTTTCCTTAAATTAGGTGAGAGATTTTTTCCTCTGGTGATCAACTCCCACATTCAATATTCCCAGCATGACATTTTGTACTGTTATACTTGGTAAGTAGGCTTAGCTATTCTGAGCTTTATGTGAAAGGAGCCTGTGCTCAGAGTTCCTTTTTTAGTTTAGTCCATAAAGGCTGCTTGTATGTTTGGGTATTTCATGCAGAAAGAAGTCTTTCGGGCTAGGCCTTTACATTCCATACTCTCTTGCTAGGTATTTACAAAGTTCATGGCTATTTTTAACACACACTTTTGCTACCTTAAAACCGCAGTCAGAATTTAAAGCCATGACTGGCCTATTTCACTTAACATAATGTCTTCAAGTTTCATCCATTATGCTAAGTGAAATAAGCCCGTCATAAAAGGACAAATACTGTATAAGTCCACTTACATTAGGTCCCTGGAGTAGGCAGATTCATGGAGACAGAAAGGAGAAGGGTGGGTGCCAGGGGCTGAGGGGAAGGAGTAGTAGAGAGTTAGTGTCTAATAAGGGACAGAATTCATTGCAGCACTATTTACAATAGCCAGGACATGGAAGCAACCTAAGTGTCCATCAACAGATGAATGGATAAAGAAGATGTGGCACATATATACAATGGAATATTACTCAGCCATAAAAGGAAATGAAATTGAGTTCTTTGTAGTGAGGTGGATGGACCTAGAGACTGTCATACAGAGTGAAGTAAGTCAGAAGGAGAAAAACAAATACCGTATGTTAACACATATACAGGGAATCTAAAAACAAAAATGGTTCTGATGAACCTAGGGGAAGGACAGGAAAAAAGACACAGACGTAGAGGATGGACTTGAGGACATGGGGAGGGGGAAGGGTAAGCTGGGACGAAGTGAGGGAGTAACATTGACATGTACACACTACCAAATGTAAAATAGATAGCTAGCGGGAAGCAGCCGCGTAGCACAGGGAGATCAGCTCCCATAGCACAGGAAGATCAGCTCCGTGCTTTGCAACCACCTAGAGGGGGGCAATAAGGAGGGTGGGAGGGAGATGCAAGAGGGTGGGGATATGGGGATATACGTATGCATATAGCTGATTCACTTTGTTATACAGCAGAAACTAACACAACACCGTAAAGCAGTTATACTCCAATAAAGATGTTAAAAGTAAATAAATAATAAATAAATAAATAAAAGGGACAGAATTTCAGTCTGGGAAGATGAAAAAGTCCTGGAGACGGGTGACGGCGATGGCTACCCACAATGTGTATTACTTGATGCCACTGAACGATACACTTAAAGGTGGGTAAGATGGTACCTTTATGTTAGGTATATTTCACCACAGTAAGAAGAAAGCCCTACAGGAACCTAAGCCACTCTAAATATATATAATATATGTATAACATATCTAAATATACACAAAATACTTTAAAACTCCCACTCCTGCAACTAAATATGACATACATTGTAAATATTATTAACAATCACACAGAGTTTTATAGAGTTTGTTTACTGGTTTGTGTTTTTCTACTTTTCTTTTTTTTTTTTGCGGTACGCGGGCCTCTCACCGCTGTGGCCTCTCCCGTTGCGGACGGAGCACAGGCTCCGGACGCGCAGGCCCAGCGGCCATGGCTCATGGGCCCCGCCTCTCCGCGGCATGTGGGATCTTCCCGGACCAGGGCACGAACCTGTGTCCCCTGCATCGGCAGGCGGATTCTCACCACTGCGCCACCAGGGAAGCCCTTTCTACATTTTTTAAGTTAAAAACTTCCTTGGCAAATACAAATAATTTTAGCTCTCTGACTTACTGACTCTGTGACTTAGTGCAAGTCTTTTTAGCATTTCGTGCTGTTATTATCCTGTAAACTAGGAGTGCTAAGTCTACAGGGCTACCAAGGGGGGGTGGAGATTTAAAGACATGAAATTTACTCTGCAACACAAGTAGAAACCAAAGTAAACTGAGATCACCCCTCAGTAGGGTTTAAGGTGTAATGGAATCAAGAGTAATTCTGGAAATTTCTCAGTCCCATAGAGCAAGAGTTGTAAACCTAAATCTTTCAAGGGCCTGGCAGGTGATAGCATAGTGTGAAGTAGGCAATAAGGAACGGCAGGTCCTGTTGCAAACTGGAGATCTCTTGTATAAAGGCATTCACACTCAATTAAAAAAACAAAACAGGGGCTTCCCTGGTGGTGCAGTGGTTAAGAATCCGCCTGCCAGGGGCTTCTCTGGTGGCACAGTGGTTAAGAATCTGCCTGCCAACGCAGGGGACACGGGTTCAAGCCTTGGTCTGGGAAGATCCCACATGCTGCAGAGCAACTAAGCCCGTGAGCCACAACTACTGAGCCTGTGTGCCACAACTACTGAAGCCCGCACACCTAGAGCCCGTGCTCCGCAGCAAGAGAAGCCACTGCAATCAGAAGCCCACACACTGCAACGAAGAGTAGCCCCTGCTCGCCGCAACTAGAGAAAGCCCACACGCAGCAACAAAGACCCAACGCAGCCAAAAATAAATAAATTAAATAAATAAATTAAAAAAAAAGAAATATTAAAAAAAAAAAAAAGAATCCGCCTGCCAATGCAGGGGACACTGGTTCGATCCCTGGTCTGGGAAGATCCCACATGCTGCAAAGCAACTAAGCCCGTGCACCACAACTACTGAGCCCCCGTGCTGCAACTACTGAGTCCACGCGCCTAGAGCCCATGCTCCGCAACAAGAGAAGCCACCGCAATGAGAAGCTCGTGCACCGCAACAGAGTAGCCCCCGCTCCCGCTGAAACTAGAGAAAGCCCGCGCACAGCAACGAAGACCCAATGCAGCCAAAAATAAATAAATAAATAAATTAATTAAAAGATCATTAAACAAAAACAAAAGAAAACAAAACAGGACCAAAAACTTCATGCAGACAAAACAAAACATGAGGGGGTTGTGTCTAGCCTGTGGGCCACCAGTTTGCAATTTCTGCTTTGGAGTGAGAGACTCTTTAGACCTGGGAGGACATGGGAGGCCTTTTGGTCCCAACACTTAATTTTTCAGAAGAGGAAATCATGACCGAAGATATGGAATGTTTTAGAAAGAACTGCTCCAGAATCTACTTCTTAGATAATCATTTCAGGCTTCTTCCTCACTGCTGGCTAGAAACTTTTTTTTTCCCCAGATAATGTGTCGTTCCAAGTTTGAATTCAAATCTTTATTTTAACATAGGTAAATGTATTTAATTCCATCTTACTGCCCAGATCAAGTCAGCCCCTAGTATTTTTCTATTTTAATAACAGCTACCACTTCCCAACGAAATCCAACGCTCAAGTGTCAGCAGAAATTTTGGTGTGCTTTCTATATGCCTACTAGCCTTTTAAAATTGCAATTACTTGTATTCAGTTCTTCGGATTAAAATGCCAATGGAATTCATTGGTGGACGTTTTCATGTCTCTGATTCTGCTGGCCGCCTGTGAGATTTAACATGTCTAGAGAAAGACAGATTTTTCTCTGGCTCTCAGGTTATTAACATCTGCTGTGAGAATTTAGATTATTTTTAGAAAACTCTGAACCAGGGGCATGAGCTGGCAGACCTAGAATGAATATGGCCCCTGCACCTGTGTCGTGTTTGGCTACCATGTTTTGGGAGGAGGGGAATGAAATGCCTTAGGTCATCGTGTGCTCTGGGGAGTCTGGCATGCTCCCCACTCTCCCACTAAGGACTCTTTCACACATGCACTGCCCCGCCCTGGCCCCTGAAGGCAGGTGAGGTTGCGATCTGTCTCACTCAAGGGAGATCACAGTGCAGTACTGTCAAACTGAGATTCTCCAGGAGAAGTGTTCAGAGGTCAAGAGTGTCATCTGACCTTGCCTGGACAGCCTCACATGTGGTCATTGGATTTGGCCTGTTGGACAGGGTACAGATCAATTCACCTGCTCTGCCTCTGGCCATGTTCAGGAGTGCCATGTGGCCTTCAGCCAGAACATTGGAAGCCGTTCTCTCATGGAAGGGGTGAGCCCTGAGGAGCTGCAAAGGACGCCCCCTATTTAGGAATGGAATTTAAAACCACTCCAGTCCAGGGCAGGCCAGTCAGCATTTATGGAAACATCCCCATGGTCAGGCCCTGTGGGGTCCATCGACATGAATAATCTTCATAAAACAGTGGCCCACATCTATTCAGCTCCTGCAGGTTCTGAGCAAGGTTCTTTTCGAGGGTTAGAAGTCAGAATCCACAGCACTAACAGAGCTTTGGCTGCGAGGGGAACTCCGGGGACCAACTTGTCCCAATTTGCTCAGGACTTTCCCAGTTTTCCCACTGAAAGTCCCTCATCCTGGGAACCCTCGGTCCCAGGCAACCTCAACAGTTAGTCACCCTGGGGAGGGGCACACATTTTATCTAAATTACTTGGTATAACATAAAGTGGAATAAAAAATAGTGGGCCAAAAGAACGATCAAGTTCACTAGGACATGTTGGTCACACTGCAGGTGTGGTGGCCAGGAGTAAAAGCAATGTAGAGGGGTGAGAAGAGCGTTTGTTTAAATGTTTACTTTTTATCATTTAGATCCGTTTTAGGCTCACAGTAAATTGAGCAGAAAGTACAGAGAATTCCCCTATGCCCCTCCCCCACACAAGCCTCCCCCCTCCCCTCCCCCCTCCCCCCGTGCTCACCCCCATCAAGTGGGACATTTGTTCCAGTTGATGAAACTCCACTGACACATCATTAGCACCCAAAGTCCATAGTTGACTTTGGGGTTCACTCTTGGTGGACATTCTATACACAAGAGCATCTCAAAGAAAATGAAAGGAAGTAGAACAGATCACTCGTCTCGTTACACGCACACGTGCATGTGCCGCGCTGTCAAGTAAGACTCTTCCCTAACTGGGTCGTGGTGACAGACGGTCGAGATACTCTGCTTGGAGTTGAAGGGCCAAGGGCACATCAGGCTGGGGAGGACCTGGAAGGGCTCTCTGGGGTAGGGAGGACATCCAAGAGAAGCAGGGACTGAAGAGACAGCCAGGAACCCGGAGGGAGGACGGCAGGACGGGTGGGCGGGTGGAGGGCTGGGCGTCACGGGGCCTCGGAAGGCTGAGAGCGTTTGGGTTTGACCCCTGCTCTGCGGCTCACTGATGTGTGACCCCAGCGCCCACGGAACCCCTCGGGCCTCTGCTTCTCAGCAGTGAGAAGAGGGTAGTCATGGTACCCCCCGCGTGGGCTGGGTTAGGAGTCAGGTGGCGCAGTGCCTGGAGTGTGGGCAGTAATACACCCACTGTTATGGTCAGGCTTCGTTAAGGAAGATTTGTGGGGCAGCCACCCCAGAACCGCGGGGGGAAGGCAGAGATGGCGTCTGACCACGTGGCTGGCGGGTGTGCGGTGCGGGGGGGATGCCCAGGGCCCAAAGGGCTGTCCTGGAGGCCATTTTTTCATGTTCTGCTTCAAGGGGTAGAGCCCTCGGTATCACTGTGTTCATTGTATTGACTTGTTCGTGGCATGGAGGTTTGACCTCGGGGCAGGGGCAGAGTGGGCTCTGTAAACTTTTGGGGCTCCGTGGAGACTCCTGCAGGACCCCGGGCCTCCCACTAAGGAACTCCTGGCTCTTTCTCTTGCCCAGCTGGAATTCCCCAGGGTGGTCCCAGTACAGGTCAGGATGCCTTCAGGAGTCAGCCTCCGCCCTTGGCCACTTTCTCTTTCAAACAAAGTGACCTCGTGATGTCGCTTCCTGGCCGGTCGAGCTTGGTCACCTCGGATGGAGCCTGTGCTCCTGAATTCAGGGTCCCGGCTGCCCCTGGACTGGCTTGGGTACCGCATCTTCTTCCAGTGACACCATGTGCCTTCTCTCTGCCCTGACGCCCCATCTTGCTCTTGCCATGCCCCTCCTGGAGAACACCCGCGTCCCCCCCTCCCCCTTGATGAGCCCTAGTTTTGGGGCCTGTTTATAGACTGTTTTGGCCTGTTTAGGGAGCCCCACATCTGCCTGGTAGCTTCCTGCTGTTCTTTTGGGAAACACCATTGGCAATGACCCTCCCGGCCTGAACAACAGAATTTGCTGCTTTGAGAGACCTAGGCTTTGAAACAAAAAGATCTGTTTATCATGCTTCATCCTCCCAAGGGCTAGCAGGGGACCAAGGGAAGCACAGCTCCATTTGTGCCCTCAGCAGGTCCCTCTGACCCTCTTTTGGATACTCTGTTGCTCTCCAGACAGACGCTTGGTGACTGGATGCTACAATTGACGTCTGCGCGGCTGTGGCACCCAGAGCAGTGTCCTGCCGCACCGGCTACTGAGTGCTGAGTATCAGGGTCAGTGGTGAGACCCCATCGCCTTAGGGAATGGCACGTGGTAACACTTCCTACTCACACAGCTGTGAAAAAGTCATCCCCAGCTGCTTTTCCCCTCAGGAAAGCGTCAGGCAGGGGCAACGGGCCAAGACGGCGTCTGATGCTAATTTTCAAGGATATCCTCTAGCGGCTTTGGCCTCCCATTAATCCTGCAACACGTCTTGAGTGCCTCCCCCGTGCATGCGGTGCCAGTCCCCGTGCCTCCAAGAAAACCGACGATCTATGTATGATGCGACGTGACGACTGGTAAATCATGAATACCTTGCCTTCGGAGAAGCAGTGTGCATTGTGGGCCAGGGTGGGCAGGAAAGGAGTGCCAGCAGTGGAGGGAGAAGGAGGGCTGTTGGCATCTGTCTCCGAGTGGTGAAGAGCAGCAGGAAATGCGCGGAGGTGGAGGTGTGAAAGCAGGGACTGCATTTAGAACGCATGTGAGTAGCCCCGGCCAGCGGCAGGCATGTCTTAGAGCGTGTTGGGAAGGAAGGTGCGGCCACTGGCTAAGAGAGACGTGTGTGCTGTGTTGTAGCCACTGCTTTTGATTAAGTAATTGATATTTATCGGCCACCTCCTAAGTGCAGGCCGTGTACTAGGCCCCCAGGATAGAGTGATGACCTGGATGTCTGTGGTCCTTGCTCTCGGGGTATGGACAGATCAGCACATGGACGGATGTAAACAAGAGGCCAGTGTGAGCCTGATGAGTCAGCGAAAAGGGGAGTCCAGAGCGCTGGCTTGGGAAGCAGTTACACGAAGCCCCAAATTCTGAGCAGGAAAGGGCCAGATGAACAGAGTGGGGGACTTTCCAGGCAGAAGGAACAGCTGGTGTAAAGGCTCAGAATGAAGGAGGAGGACACAGGCTCCTGGGAGAGGAAGAAGTGGTGTGTCACCCCTGAAGTGTGACTGCAGGTGTGCGCCTGAAACCAGTGGAGGGGAGGGCTCTCGAAGGCTCCGAGCAGAGCGGTGGCCCAGGGGAGCAGTGTCCTGTGCAGGGACATGTGGAGGGGGCCACAGCAGTGACAAGAGGAAACAGGCCTTAGTCAGGGCGTGGCAGGGGGGCAGGAGGGTGGACACGGGGAAGGCACGGGGTGCGGGGTGACCGTTCCCCCGGTGTCTGGCTCTGGGAAATCCTGGCAAACCGGCCGCTGTCCCCACCCCCAGGACCTGTGGTCTGTGAGGGACTCTGAAGCCGCCTTGGACCTTGTGTAGGGCAGGCAGAAGACAGGCAGGTCCATGGCAGCCCATGACAGGTTTTTATAAAGGGCCCCTGTGTGCATTCTTTCTTTACAGGTTGCAAACCTCTCTTTCTATATATATTGTACATTGGGGTCCAGACCTTTTAACTCCTTGCTGCTTTTTTGTCAATATCTGAAGGATCCGTATTTGAAGGATGTGTTGAAATCTCTCCCTAAGATGCTGGCTCTGTCCGTTTCTCTCTGAAGTTCTCCCAGCCTTCACTTCAGAGATCTTGAGGCTGTGCTATCAGGTACATACTTGTTTAACATCACTTTACTGTCTTGGTGACTTGAAACTTTTTTCCATTATTTAATGACCATCCCTATTCCTAGTAGAACTTCATCTTGAAGTCTATTTCATCTGATATTAACACCTGCTCTTTGGTTAGTATTCGCCTGATGTGTTGACCTCCACCTTTCATTTTCAATCTTTGTGTGCCCTTAGGTTTTATGTGTCTTCGGCAAACAGCATTTATCTTGGTGTTTTTAAAGACCGGCGTGTCAGTGCCTGTCCTTTTTTTTTTTTTAATATTTGTTAATTTATTTCTTTATTTGGCTGCATCGGGTCTTTGTTGCGGCACAACAAAGATCCGATGTTGCAGATCTTCATTGCGGGATCTTTGCTGTGGTTTGCAGGCTTCTCTCTAGTTGTGGCGCACAGGTTTTCTCTTCTCTAGTTGTGGCCCAGGCTCCGGAGTCTGTGGGCTCTGTAGCTGCTGTACGAAGGCTCTCTAGTTGAGGCACACGAGCTCAGTAGTTGTGGCGCACGGGCTTAGTTGCCCCGTGGCATGTGGGATCTTCGTTTCCCCGCCAGGGATCTAACCCACCTTTCCTATTTTTGAAGGTGGATTCTTTACCACTGGACCACCAGGGAAGTCCCTGTGCCTGTCCTTCTGATTGATAGGTTTAGTCAATTTTTTATTACTGTAATTATTGATATATTGGGGCCAGTTTCTACCATTTTAATCAGTTTGATCAGTTTTTCTGTATTCTTTTTTTTAAAAAAATATTTATTTATTTATTTATTTTGGCTATGCTGGGTCTTAGTTGTGGCATGTGGGATCTTTGTTGCCACATGCGAACTCTTAGTTGCGGCATGTGGGATCTAGTTCCCCGACCAGGGATCGAACCTAGACCTTCTGCATTGGGAGCATGGAGTCTCACCCACTGGACCACCAGGGAAGTCCCTTTCTGTATTCTTTTTAGTCCTTTCGGCTTTTTGGAATTGATGTCTGTGTGCTGCCCTAAACAGACAAGGACAGACCAGCTACTCACATCCTTCACATCCTTCGGTCTCCCCAAAACCTTGATTCCTCTCAAATTCATCATGACTGCCTTTTACTTTTGCATTGCTATAAGTATATATTTTCCCATATTTATTGGAATAGTCTTGGCTATTTGTTCTTTGTGCTCTAGGTGTGCGGGCTTCAATAGTTGTGACACACAGGCTCAGTAGTTGTGGCTCGTGGGTTCTAGAGCACAGGCTCAGTAGTTGTGGCGCACGGGCTTAGTTGCTCCACGGCATGTGGGACCTTCCCGGACTAGGGCTCGAACCCGTGTCCCCTGCATTGGCAGGTGGATTCTTAACCACTGCGCCACCAGGGAAGTCTTTGGGTGTGGGCCTTTGACCCTCTCTGAGTCTTCAATGTCAGGTCTTTTATTTATTTTTCTAAATAATTTATCTCCCTTACTCTTTCAGATATTTCTCTCTGTCTCCTTTTGGATCTCCTCTATTCCAGTGTTAGCAGTTCTGTGTGTACCCACCATTTCTCTTCCTATTCCTGTTCCTTCTTCCTCCTAGGAACTTTCCTGCATCTGATCTTACCATCTGCTGATTTGCTCCTCAGCTGTACCTGGTCTGCTCTTCAGTCCATTTATTTTGTTCTTAATTTCAACTCTGTTTTTCATACCTAATCTCTGCTTGGCTCTTTATTTATTTATTTTTTTTGCCGTACGCGGGCCTCTCGCTGTTGTGGCCTCTCCCGTTGCGGAGCACAGGCTCCGGACGCGCAGGCTCAGCTGCCATGGCTCACGGGCCCAGCCGCTCCGCGGCATGTGGGATCTTCCCGGACCGGGGCACAAACCTGCGTCCCCTGCATCGGCAGGCGGACTCCCAACCACTGCGCCACGACGGAAGCCCTGCTTGGCTCTTTAAAAAAACATTTTCCAATTATTATTTTGCAGTGCTAATCTCTCCCTTTACCTCATTTGCTAAGTGTAGTAACTAATTTCAAAGTCTAGATCCATCTTTCCTAATTTGTTTTTGGTAGAATCTGTAGCCCAGGCTGTGGGTTTCCTTTAGAAAAGTCATGTTCTTCAAGTGTCTGGATGTCTTTCTCTTTGTGCTCAATTTCCCCTGGGGGGTATCAGATACTCTGCCAGGCTTCCCATAGTGGGGAGAGGCCAGTGGGCTTGGCGGGTGGGTGGATGAACCCCGGATGGAGCGCCCCGGGCATGAGAAACCCTGGAACAACTTGGTGGGTCAGGGTGTGCAGCCGACAGGCCTAAGACTGTAATTCCCAGCCCTGGTCTTTTGTGGGGGAGGTGCAGGTGGAGTGGGGGTGACGGTGGGGAGGCTGCAGAAGGACCGCTGGGGATCTGTTCGTCCCCCTCAGTTTTTCTTAGTGTGTCGCATACTCAGGGCTCCTGCTGGCCCTGATTTCACTCTTGAGGCTCCCGGAGTGGCTGTGAGAGTGAGGCCAGCCAGGCCCTGGTAGCCTCCAGGCAATGCAGGGAGAAGCAGGCACAAAATTCCCTCAGCTCCTGTTCCATTTTATTCTCCAGTGGTCCTGTGCCGTGTGCCTGAGGCCAAGGTCACCACCCACCTGATCAAAAGAGCATCCAGTACTTTCTACCAGCTCACTCATTCTCTTCCTCTACATCTGATACTCTGCAAGTGTGACCAGCAGCATTGGCCTCACTGGGGAGTTTCTTAGAAGCACAGAATTTCAGGCCTCACCTTGGACCTGTGGAATCAGATTCTGCATCTTTTTAAAAGCAGCTTTCTTGAGGTGTAACTGACATACAATAAACTGTACATATTTAAGTGTACGGTTTGATAAGTTTTGACATATCCTATGGCTGTGAAACCATCACCATGATCAAGACAGTGAAAAGCTTCATTATTCCCAAAGTCCGGTTTCTGTCACTAAAGATTAGTTTGTATTTTCCAGGGTTTTTTTTTTTTTAATAGATCTTTATTGGACTATAACTGCTTCACAATACTGTGTTAGTTTCTGTTGCACAACAAAGCGAGTCTGCCATGTGCATACATGTCCCCATATCCCCTCCCTCTTGAGCCTCCCTCCCACCCTCCCTATCCCACCCCTCTGGGTCATCGCAGAGCACCGAGCCCATCTCCCTGTGCTATGCGGCTGCTTCCCACCAGCCAACTATTTTCATTCGGTAGCGTATATATGTCGATGCTACTCTTACCTCGTCCCAGCTTCCCCCTCTCACCCCATGTCCTCAAGTCCATTCTCTATGTCTACCTCTTTATCCCTGCCCTGCAGCTAGGTTCATCAGTACCATTTTTTTTTTTTTTTAGATTCCATATATATAGACGTTAGCATACGGTATTGGTTTTTCTCTTTCTGACTTACTTCACTCTGTAGGACAGACTCTAGGTCCATCCACCTCATTACAGTTTCCAGGGTTTTGCCTGGCTTCTTCCACTGGGAATAGTTACTTTGAGATTCATCCGTGCTGTGCGTATCCATGGTTCATTCCTCTCGTTGCTGAGCTGCATTCCATTGCCTGGATATACCACAGTTCATCCATTCACCCATGGGTGGACATTTGGGTTGTTTACGGTTTTTGGCTATTACACATAAAGCTGCTATGAGTCTTAGTGTACAGATCTTCGTGTGGACATGTATTTCCTTTTCTCCTGGGTAGTTAACTAGGAGTGGAGTGTCTGGATTGTGTGGTAGGTGTATGCTTGACCTTTAAAGGAACTCACAAGATGTTTTCCAAGGTGGTTGAACCATTTTACATTCTCATGAGCAACGTGTGAGAGTTCCGGTTCCTCCACATCCTTGTCAACGCTTGGCTTTTTTACCTAATTAAGTCATATGGACCCTGCTCGGGCCCTCGCCCAGCCAAGGCCCTCTGTCTTGGTGGGAAAAGGCTCTTTTTCCATTTGGGTTTGAATAGCTAAATAATGAAATGCAAGTCGAGATCGATGCAGCACAAGCTTTATTCAGTGGCCAAAGAATGGAGAAGTGGGAACTTAGTTCACAGATCAGTTCTCACCCACGTGGCGAGAGGGATTTGATTTTTTTTTTTTTTTTTTTTTTTGCGGTACGCGGGCCTCTCAGTGTTGTGGCCTCTCCCGTTGCAGAGCACAGGCTCCGGACGTGCAGGCTCAGCGGCCATGGCTCACGGGACCAGCCACTCCGCGGCATGTGGGATCTTCCCGGACCGGGGCACGAACCCGTGTCCCCTGCATCGGCAGGCGGACTCTAAATCACTGCGCCACCAGGGAAGCCCCAAGGGATTTGATTTTAAAGAGTGAAGACAAGGGGAGGAGTAGTGAGGCTAATGTTGGGGAGGCAGATGCATTAGTCTACGGGGAAAGGGCAGGGCTTTCTGAGGGAGTGGGGGGCCACTGTCTTTTTATCCTTTTTTTGTCCTTAATATCCAGTCGTGACTGCAGATAGGTGTGTCATTTAATACGCTAATGTAGTAAAGTCAGCATATAATGAGACTGAGGGTCTGTTGGAGGTCAGATTGGTCGCCATCTTGGTTCCAGCTGGTTCCATCTGGTTTTTGTTTGTCTCCCCCTATAGTTTCCTTTCTTATCTCTAGACCTTGTGACTTAAAGGTTTACTTTAACTCCTGCTAAAGGTAGGGGTTTGTGGGTTTTGAGCAAGGGCCTGGAGCATCTCTGACAACAAACTCCCTCCTTTCCTTGTTACTGCTCCTCATTCTTTTCTTTTCTTTCTGTTTTTTAGTATTTATTTATTTGGTTGTGACGGGTCTTAGTTGTGGCACGCGGGATCTTCGTTGTGGCATGTGGGATCTAGTTCCCTGACCAGGGATCGAACCCGGGCCCCCTGCACTGGGAGCATGGAGTCTTAACCACTGGACCACCAGGGAAGTCCCATTACTCCTCATTCTTGAGGGGAGCTGAAGGGTGAAGGTCTATCTTCCGAAGCTGCTTCCTGCTGAACATGGGCATAGTTTTTCCCTGGATTAGAGGAGCAGAACTGTTCCCTGATAAGCCTAAAATATGTCTGACTGTTCTCAGGCTGCAGTCGCAGGTGCTCACACCCTTGTGTTAGTATCATCGGAAGTTTGATGGCTTCAAGCCGTTTACTATCGAAGTTGACAAGGCAGTTAAGGAGGTAAGGCCCAAAGATGAGCAGGAAGACGATAGCAATTAGTGGGCTGAGAAATGGAAAACACCAGGTTCAGCTGGGGAGGCTCTATGTGACCATATCCCAGATGGAGCTTGGGTCTGGACCTTGTGTGTTATATCTGTGTAACCACTGAGCTTGCTCACGTATCTCTTTTGTGTTTGCAGAGTTACTGACATACGTGCAGCAGGTTTTGTTAATAACTGCAAAAACTCCCCCTTGCTCAGCCAGGCCATAGTGAAAGGCTAGCCTACTGTTGAGAACATTTGCTAGTGAGTCCAGAGAAGTACGGAGTCCTTGTAAGTCATCCCCTGTAGTTTTGGATAATTCCTCAAGGGCCATGTGAGACTTTGTAAAGTGATTTCATGGTGTGGGAGGCCTCCCCAGGGGGCTGCCAGTCTGAGAGCGATCCCTGCTCCTGCCAGAATGAGTCCTATTGCCCTTCAATCTCGGGGTTGGGTGATATTATGAAGGGTTATACCAAGGTCCTGAGAACTTAGCCGGCCTAGTGTGCACTGTCCCCAATTGGGCGTTATCTAAACAAGAATAGGCTAGAGCCTACCCCGGAGAAGGGAAGGGGGAGTTGGGGCTGTTCTCATGGGCAATTGGTTTACTCTTGGGGCAAAAAGCAATAGGTACCCAGGGGGAGTGCATGCCTGGCGCACTTCTGAGGAACTGAATCACCTTCATAAGAGGCTAGCCCGAGAGGAGGTGCCTTTGCAGTGTGGGGAAAGAGACCCACCTGCATAGTAGGGGTCACTGGGGGATCCTTGACCAGTGGCTTTTCCCCAGGCCTCAGGAGGGCCATACACTAAATGTCAGACAACCGGCACCTTCCCTCCCCAATAAGTACATCTCCTGTCTTGTCCCTGTGTGTATCCATCGAGTCGGTACAGAGGGCACCAATGGGTGAGATTTCCATAGGAGTCAATCCCGGGGCACTTAAACTGTGGGGTAATGGAGGAAGCAGTGATCAGAGTCCAGAGCGGCCCGGGGTGTTACTGCAAGTCCCCCACTTTGGTAGGGGCTCTTGATAGGGGCAGTGGCAGCGAGGCTGGTTAGAACGATGACACTTTAGACTGAATGCTTTTGTATTCATTAGAGACGTTAATGTAGGGGGCGAGGTCCAAGCTGGGAAGCTGTCTTGGGGGTGGGGTGTGAACTTCAAGAGGAGTAGGTTTAGCAGACCTGTCAGCCAAGGTGAGAGTGAGGTGGTCATTCTGAGGGGTAGAATGTAATACCTTTAATCCACAGGTGTCACTTTGGGGGTGGGGGTGACTGGGATAGATGTTGTCCATGGGCTATAATTCTCGAGAAATTTACTATTGCATTAAATTCCCATTCTGCGTGGACAGTTGTAGGAGATAGGGCAGAGAGTGTTAAAAAGAACAGATAATATAACCACTCGTCCTGCTTCCAGTAATAGTATTCCCTATACCCAACATGGAAAGAGGAGACGTTTGCCAGAGGAGGGGCTTTGGCAGAACAGCAGAAACTAAGTGAGACAACAGCAATGACAAGGCCAGCTAAGTCTGTCCGCCACGTTACGTACCCACTGGTAAGTTCATCCTTTTGAAGAGTAACTTAAGGGCTAGGACAGGTTCACAGGTGTGTTGAATGGGTGGCTCAGTAACTTCTTCCTCAGGCGTAGGTGTCGTCTTCTCTCTGGTATGGTGGGTCCACAGGGTCGTGCCCTGTAATTGTCAGGCAGAATGAATGGTCAAGATTACTAAGAAAGGTCCTGTCCACTTGGGGTCTAACTGGTCTTATGGATTTCCAGCCTCCTAAGTTTTCAAACAAACCCCATCCCCAGGGGAGAAAGGATGTAAAACCTTGTCAGAAGGGGAAGGCAATTCCTGAGTCCCATGGACATGTAAAGCTTTGACTATTTCCCCTCTCTGTAAGGTATATGTCAGTCGGTCCATAGCCCTAAGGTTGGCTTCGTAGCCAGGTCCTTCGGGAATGGGCCTCGCCTGCATGAGCTCATATGGACTTAATCAGAGCTTTCCTTCAGGGGCTATTCGCATTCTCAAAAGTGCTATGGGGAGAAGGTAGATCCAGGGTTGATGAGTCTCTTGACATAGTTCGGCTACGTTTCTTTTGAGAGTTTGATTTGTTCCTTCTAATTTTCCTGAGGTTTGTGGTCTCTAAGCCTGGAGTGTAAACTCCATGTAATTCCTAGGGCTCCAGAGACTCCCTTAGTAATTTGGGAGACAAAGGCAGGTCCATTGTCACGTTGAATGCATTTAGGGATTAATCCCTCGAGCAGGGCCTTAGAGACTTCCAAGGCAGTTTTAGTTGGGAACGCCTCCATCCAGCTGGAGAAAGTATCAGTTAAAACCAGCAAATATCTAAAATTTCCTTGTGCCTGGGGAGTTGCTGTAAAATCAACTTACCAATATTGACCTGGATATGTGCGTTTATAGGGGTCAGGGGTCACTCCCTTGACCTTTGGGGGGTGAGTGTTGGGGGTATTCTGGAGGCAGATAGGTCAAGCTTCAACCACCTGTTTAAGGAGACTCCAGAAACTGAGGGTAGTCATGGACTTGATGAGCCATTGATACAGGGCCTCCTGCCCGTAATGTGCGCTCTGGTGAGCTTCCGGGATGGCCTACCGTGCAATGGCCGATGGGAGGATCAGTTGCCCATGACCGTTAACCATGCCCCCCAGGTATCTCCTTTCTCCTGGGGTGCGTGTAGGAGTCAGGGTCTGGGGGAGCTAGCAGGAGTGGCGTCTGGAGTCTATCCCGTATGCTTGTTTGGATGCCGTGTCCACCAGTTGTTTCCTCTGACTGTGTCTGCTTCTCCCTTTTGACGGCCTCTGCAGCTTCTAGCCGCCACTCCATTTCCCACGGGCATGTAGGATTGAACAGGCACGTTAAGAGTCAGTGTAGATATCGGCAACGTTTCCTTTCCCCAGCTCTAATGCTCCAGGCAACTAATCCAGCCCTCTGAGCGGAACAGCCAGAGGGCGAAGCTTTATCTTCCGCTGCTCCCATCAGCGAACCATCCCAGCTCTGCATTCTCTACAGCGGAGCTCTTCCGGTTGGGCCTGCTGGAATAAACCTGTTCCATAACTTCCTCGCCATCGTGAGTTAATTTTGGACCAGTGTGGGGTAGCAAGGAGGCAGGGTTGAGGACATTACAGGGCATCAGATCCACAGACGGGTGGTCTAGAAGCATGGCTTGGACTTGGAGGGTTCGACCAGGGGATAACCAATCTGCCCCCCTTTCCTTTAAGAGGCGTCGGAAGTGGTGCGGGGTCCAGATGGTCAGGAGCTGCCCACGGGTTAATTTGTCAGCCTCTGTGAGGAGCTGAGGAGTAGCAGCAAAGCCCCCGTAAGCACGGGAGCCATTCTTTAGCAGTTTGGTCCATCTGCTTAGAACAATAAGCTACCACCTGGGTCCGAGGTCCCGTTTTTTGTGAAGCCCCCCTAGGGCAGTTTCTCCTCTCTCAAGTACATATAGATGGGTGAGGCAGCTCAGGTCGGGTGAAGCTAATGCGAGGGCTCCCGTGAGATGGCTTTTCAGTTCCAGGAATGCCTGGTCCCAGCTGGGGGTCCGCTCAAGAGGGTCAAGGTCCTTCCCTTTTAATTGTTCATACAAGGGCTTAGCAATTAAGCCAAAGTTGGGAATCCATGTGCAGCAGGACCCAGCCATCCCCAGGAAATGCTGGAGCTGTTTCCTCGTACCGGGAGGTGCTGCTGCGGGAAACAGAGTGGGGCACGAGAGGATGGCCACATCCCAGGTCTCAGGCGAGTCCCTGGGATGGGCTGCCAAGTGTGGGTTCTTGGCTTCACGCAGGAAAGAATTCAAGAGCTGAGACAGGAGATAGATGGGCTCCAGCCTAGACATGTACAATGGCCTCCTGTTCACCCTTCCTGGAGCGAGAAGAGATGGGCTGCAGCCCGGACGCTCACTACCAGCCCCCCATTCACCCTTCCTGGGGCGAGAGACAAATGGGCTCCGGGCTATGTATTTACAACTGGACTCCTGTCTGCATCTCGAGATCTGCACTTCGATACAAGGAACAGCAGGAATAGGGTAGATAACCGGACTTTGGACACTTTTATGGCCGGGACAGAGAGTGGCTAAACCCTGTTAGAAGGTCAAGAGATCATACATTTCCCATCCTCGTGGCAAGGGAGACACTACACATGCACAAAAGGCTTCCCAGGGTCAGAAAGGCAGAGGAAGCCAGACCATAGTGAGTCTTGCTATCTTCCTCCCAGAAGCCTTTGGGATAAAATCTATCTTGCCTGAGGGGTGCATGCGCACACAGGGGAGGGTCCTGAGACAGATTAGCCACGGGGTCAAAACAATACAATTGGCCAGGAAGAAGACAAAGACGTGGAAGACTGCCCCCTTATGAAGGATTTAAACTTCCCAGTGGTGCTGTCACGACTCTTTCGCTGAGTTTGCCGGTGTGTCTTTCCACATGTACTCTGCTTTTCTAATAAACACTTATATTTCCTTCTATACCTTCTGTCTCCTTACCAGAGTCCTCCTTTCAAGGTAGACAAAGGACTGGGGGCTTAGGTTCTAGCCTCTGACCCCGTGGGCCAGCATTTAAGATCCTGGTTTCCAGCCAGGGGACCTGGGTTTGATTCCCCGTCAGGGAACAAAGGTCTTGTTTCCAGTCGCTGCTTACTGCAAGCTAACACACACTGCTGCATGCATCTGAAATCAGAGTGAGCCATAGTAAAGTGAAAGCAGGTTTATTCAAGGAGATACACGCTCCACAGACAGAGTGTGGGCCATCTCAGAAGGTGAGAGGCGCCAGGGTATGGGGTGGTCAGTTTTTATAAGAGTGGGTAATTTCATAGCCTAATGAGTGGGAGGGTTTTTCCAACTCTTTGGCGGAAGGGGGTGGGGATTTCCAGGAATGGGGCACTGCCCACTCTTTGGCCTTTTATGGTCATCATTGGAACGATGGTCATGGCACCTGTGGGTGTGTCGTTTAGCGTGCTGATGTGTTACAAGGAGCGTATACTGAGGCTCAAGGTCTAGTGGAAGTCAGTCGTCCGCTATCTTGGACCTAGTTAGTTCTAACCAGTTCATGTCGTGTCCTTAACAGCTATGTCACTCTTTAAAGGTTGTGCCCTGCTCCCTTCCTGTCTTAGTGCCATCCAGCAAATCACTTCTTTCCTCCTCTTAGATAGTGCCCTGTGCCCCTTTCCTACTATAAATCCTAAGTATTTTACCTGCTGGAGGGAGATCCGGGCTTTTTCCTTTGAAACTTTATATCTTCTCTCAGCCAGGTGATTTAAGGCGTTAACGGTGTCATGGTCAGAAAGCTCTTTGGTGGGGCTGGTCATCAGAATGTCATCCACGTATTGAAGTCTGGTTCCCTGTTCTAGCTCAAGGTCACCAAGATCCTCAGCTAAAACCTTTCCAAAAAGGGTGGGGGAGTTTTTCAATCCCTGTGGCAGAACCTCCAGTACAATTATTTCCTTACGCTGTTGGGATCCTGCCATTCAAATGCAAAAATGTATTGAGATTCTGAGGCTAGGGGTACCCCAAACAAGGCTAAATCTCACACTGAGTACCAGATCCTCTCAGTTTATGGTGGAAAGCAAGGTGTAAGGGTCAGGCACTATTGGGTGAATCTCTTCAGTAGCTTCCTTTACAGCCCGAGGTCCTGAACTAGCAGGTGTGTCCCATTTGGTTTTTGTACCAGCAGAATAGGGTGTTGCAAGGGGACTGGCAGGGTCTAAGGAGCCCTTGCTTGAGTAGGTTTTCGATTATAGGCTTAACGCCTGCTAGGGCTTCCTTGCATGAGGGGCATTGCTTTTTATATAGGGGATTGTAGCCAGGTTGCAGCTTGACTATGACCAGTGGTGCCTCCTGGCTCTGCCCACGGGGCCCATACTAAGGGATTAACGCCCTCAAGGTTAATTGGGACATTATTCTCTGGAGAGGGCGGTAGCACTAGGACTGCAGAATGGAAGGGAGTCTTACGTATTTCAGTGGTAAGGTTTTTGTCTCTGAGATAACTGTATCTCCCAATTCCTACTAGGGGAAATGGGCATTCTGAGAGAGAGTGAGATAAGAAAGAGTGAGGTAACATTCTCCCTTCCAAATTGCACCCAAGGGGCTCTAAATAAAGTCATGCTCCTGGGGCTTCCCTTCCACTCCCATTATCCTAAATGTATCTTCAGTCATTCTGTCTGGTTGGGTGTTCAAGACCGGGTAGGTGGCCCCTGTGTCGACTAGAAAGTCAACCTTTTTATCCCCTGTGGTCAGGGTCGGCTGAGGCTTCTCCAAGGAGCCCCTGGGCTCTTTCAGTCCTCCTCTTCTTTCATGTGTGTGACCAGCAAGTATGGGCCAAGAGACGGCAGTCCACTTAGCTTCTTTCTTGGGTGTTTGGGGCATTCCGCCCGCCCTCCAGTGGCCCTGCTCCAGGCGGTGTGCACGCTGATTGGCTGTGAGCCCTTCTCTCCACCGTGGGTGTGGTCTTCGAAATCCAGGATGACTCACCGATGTTACAGGGTCCCTCGTAGGGGGAGCGGGGGATGACTCTCAACCCTGGGAGGCAGATTGACCCTGAATCGCTAAAGCTAGAATACTGGCAGCCCGTTCAGTTCACCTATCTTCCTTTGCATCCACCTCCAGATCCTGGTTTTGAACACCCAAAATGCTGATGAAAGCCGATGGGGCAAGGGGTCCCTGGAGAAAGAGAACCAGGCATGGCTTTCTTGACGCAAGAGAAGTCATTTCTGACATAAGCCATTTCGGGATCTAGGCCTGGCCACAGTGCTTGCCCTCGAGCAGGTCTCAGTAATCAGTGATCTTAAGGGAAGTGAGGGAATGCAGGAACACAGGAAAAGCAGCTAAGAAACAATAGCTCAATGTTAAAGCAGAGTCCTGGTTCTTCCTCCACGGATTTACATAACAATCTCATAAAGTCTTTTTAAAAAAAATATTTTATTTATTTATTTCTTTGTTTATTTAGCTGCTCCGGGTCTTGGTTGCAACACTTGGGATATTCGTTGTGGCATGTGGGATCTTTTAGTTGTGGCATGAAGGATCTTTTAGTTGTGGCATGCGGGATCTAGTTCCCCGATCATGGATCAAACCCGGGCCCCCTGCATTGGGAGTGCGGAGTCTTCGCCACTGGACCACCAGGGAATTCCTGAACTTTGCCCCAATTCTATGTTGAAGTCTCTGCTCCAGTTTTGCTGTTCAGGAAGACACTGCTTTGGGAGAGATCCCTGGTGCTCTCCTTACTTGCTGCAAGTGATAAATCCTCCCTTCTCCCAATCTTTGCCTTGGCTGTGTCTTTTGGCTCGACACCCCCAAGAGGCGAATCCAGCTATTGGGTAACACTGACTCCACTAGCCAGGAACTGAGTGTGAGGGGCCCTGTCTCCAACTTCTGTAATTTTCTCCTAATGTCTGGGGTGCTCTGGGAAATGAAATGGGACTTCAGAATGGCCTGCCCTTCACTGACTTCAGTTCACATTTGTACACACCCAGAGGCATTCATTTAGGCACCCAAGAAAGGCCGAGGCGGGCTTCCCTGGTGGCGCAGTGGTTGAGAGTCCGCCTGCCAATGCAGGGGACATGGGTTCGTGCCCCGGTCCAGGAAGATCCCACATGCCGCGGAGTGGCTGGGCCCGTGAGCCATGGCCGCTGAGCCTGCGCGTCCGGGGCCTGTGCTCCGCAACGGGAGAGGCCACAACAGTGAGAGGCCCGCGTACCACAAAAAAAAAAAGGCCGAGGGATTTTCCTTCAGTGCCTGGTTGATTTCCTCCACCCTACTCCAATTTATGGGCTTCCTCCCTGCCGTGTCAGTGTCCTTAATAATCAAATCCCTGGGCTTCCCTGGTGGAGCAGTGGTTAAGAATCCGCCTGCCAATGCAGGGGACACAGGTTCGGGCCCTGGTCTGGGAAGATCCCACATGCCACGGAGCAACTAAGCCTGTGTGCCACAACTACTGAGCCCACGTGCCATAACTACTGAAGCCCACATACCTAGAGCCCGTGCACCGCAACAAAGACCCACGCAGTCAAAAATAAAGTAAATAATAATAAAAAAAGAATCAAAGCCCTGAAATGTGTGAGGTGCTGCCAACTGTTTCCTCTTGATGGTCCAACCCAGGGTCCTATTGGGAATAGCTTGGATTCAAGGCTGGTGTACAGTGTGCCCTGCATTATTTTGATTAATTAACTTCCTCCCTCACATTAGGTATAATCATTGGCTTTTCTTCCCCAGAGAATAAAATGTTTCAGAGGGTTTGGACATCCACCCAAGTGGGGAAATGGGTATGGAATATTCCCTGGACTAAATTAAGAACTCCCTTGGGGTCTTCCCTCAAACCCTTGAATTGATACTTCCAGCTATATAGATCTGAGGAAGAGGAGGGTACATACATGGTGGTCAGTCCACTTGCCCCACTGGGGACCTCCTGAAGGAGGAATAGCTTATTGATTCCAGAGGGCTGTACTGAACCACACTGTGAGTGGGTGTTGGACTAGTCTCCAAGGGAGGACTGAGAGATGGAGGTGGGAGAATCGGGGGGGAGGGTGCCCACCAAGTTTTCAGTTGAACCTCTAGAGCTGGTGGGATTTTTTGTTTTGTTTTGGTTTTGGCCACACTGCATGGCTTGCGGGATCTTAGTTACCCTGACCAGGGATTGAACCCGAACCCTTGGCAGCGAAAGTGCAGAGTCCTAACCGCTGGACTGCCAGGGAATTCCCCCAAAATGGTATTATAATTTAGAGAGCCATTAGTTGGACAACTCTCTCCATACACCAGTTTATACTGGGGTCACGTGGTATTGCAAAAAAAATAAGCTGTTTCTTTGTTAGCAGGTGGTACTTCAAGAATTTCCAATGATGAAGGATGTACTGTAGCAGTGATTTTGCTTGGATAGCGGCTTGGTTACCCATACTGGGGATTCCTTATTTCTAATCTGTTTTCAACTCTCCAATAGCCTCCTCCTAGGCTTGGTAGCAGTGCAGATCCCATAAGATCTGGCCCACACCAACTGGTCTAGGCGCTCTGACTGAAATCTGAACGAATTTTTGCAGTGGCTGGAAGGGGAGAGGCTGTCTAAGAGGGTCTTGGTTATGAGGTCCCCTCTTAGACGTCTTAGATGTTCCTGGACCCTCTGTGGCACTATAGGAGATACCCGATGTAGGTGGGTGCTTTCAGTGAGCAGTTCCTGGATAGTGTGAGGGGGGAGTGGGAAATAAGTGCTTTCTAATCAAATAAATTGCCCAGAGACCCTCTCCGGCAGTCAAGGAGGCTTGTTCAAAAAGGGCTTAGCCTTGCTGGGTTAGAGGTAATTGGGAAGGAAGGCCGAATGCCCACTTGGTATACATACAATTTTTTATACTCTCAGCTACTAGGACCCAAGGACCTTGAGTGACTTTGGGGTTCCTCTTCTTCTTTCTCCAGCCAGGCAAACTGATTGCTCTGAAATCTGGCAAAAAGAAGATTTTTTAAAGGTTCGTGTTTCAGAGGAGGGACCCCTAAGGATTTGTGATGGAGAGTGGTGGGGAGATACCTACCCGACAGAGACGTGTACCCTGCCCCAGGATGGCACACTGGGGCAAGACCAAAAAACACAAAAGATGTGCTCTTGGATTTTTGACTGTACCTTAGAGGTGGGAACGCTGCAAGGGCTGGGGCTATGAGTGTTTTACAGTGTGCCTACTTACGTGGACATTTGCTTCTGGTCAGCAGCATGCCTAGTGTTCATCTACCCTGGTCTGTGACCAACTTATCCTTTCATGGGAGTCTTCCAGTGGCAAGCACCTTAGTGGCCTTTAAGTGCTCGACCCGTGCCCACAGTTGCGGCGAGGATTTCCAAGAGCATTAGGACAGACAAGACCACATAGAACAGAGATTGAAGCTTCACTCGTATCAAGAACGGAGACTAAGGCTTATGTCATACCCACAGAACAAAGAGATGTTCTTACCTTGCAGTGGTCTCCAGAGGGCTTCCCATTCTGTCCAGTCCTCTTGCTGGGAACCAGTGCAACTAGATAGCCAACTGTTCAATCTCACCCCACCTACCAGAGGATTGGCTCAATTCAGACAACCAACTGCCTAGTCCAGTCCTCTAGACAGAGGTCTGGTTCCAGCCAGACAGCCAGGATACTTTCCCTTAACCAGCAACCCTTACAACCAACCTCAATTTTATCGGCCAAAGGGGGATCAGCACCCCCTGTATTGGGCGTCCCTGGACATTACCCCAATCTATAGCAAGTGTCCTTGCTGTAGAGATGCTGGGCTGGTTGCGGGGAGCTCTTTACCTGGGGATCGCTCCACTTGACCCTTGGCTACTTTTTGATCTCAGGCTGAATTCAGTAGCTCTCACTGGCCCAGAGGTCAAGAATTGGGTCAGGGACTTCCCTGGTGGCACAGTGGTTAAGAATCCGCCTGCCAATGCAGGGGACACAGGTTCGAGCCCTTGCCCAGGAAGATCCCACATGCCCCAGAGCAGCTAAGCCCATGTGGCACAACTGCTGAGCCTGCACTCTAGAGCCTGCGAGCCACAGCTACTTAGCCCACGTGTCACAACTACTGAAGCCCACGTGCCTAGAGACCGTGCTCCGCAACAAGAGAAGCTACCGCAATGAGAAGCCCGCGCACCACAACGAAGAGTAGCCCCCACTCGCCGCAACTAGAGAAAGCCCGTGTGCAGCAACAGACCCGATGCAACCAAAAATAAATAAATTTATTAAAAAAAAAAAAGAATTGGGTCAAACCGCCCAGTTATTTAGCTGACTTTGTTAACCCTAAGTCAGCAAGCAAGCCCTGAGTCACCAGACAGAATGGTGGATCCAAGGCCACCACCTTCCTACTGCAGTTGCCAAAATTTGTTACAGAAATTAAGTCATATGGACCCTGCTTGGCTCTAGCCCAGTTGAGACCCTCTGTCTTGGTGGGAAAAGGTTCTTTTTCTGTTCACATCTTTTTGGGTTCATGTAGCCAAATAATGAAACTGAAGCTGAGATCGAAACAGCACAAGCTTTATTCAGTGGCCAAAGAACGGAGAAGCAGGAACTTAGTTCACAGATCAACTTCTCACCCACGTGGTGAGAGGGATTTGATTTTAAAGAGTAAAGACAAAGGGAGGAGTAGTAAGGCTAATGTTGGGGAGGCAGATGCGTTAGTCTACGGGGGGGGGGGGGGGGGAGGGGGAGGGGAAGGGCAGGGCTTTCTGAGGCAGTGGGGGGCCACTGTCTTTTCATCCTTTTTTGGTCTTTAACTTCCAGTCATGGCTGCCATAGATGTGTCACTTAATACGCTAATGCAGTAAAGTCAGCATATAGTGAGACTGAGGGTCTGTTGGAGCTCAGATTGGTCGCCATCTTGGTTCCAGCTGGTTCCATCTGGTTTTTTTTTTTTTTTTTGTCTCTCCCTGTAGTTTCCTTTCTTATCTCCGGACAGTGTGACTTGAAGACTTATGTTAACTCCTGCTAACGGTGGGTGCTGGTGGGTTTTGAGCAAAGACCTGGCACAGCTCTGGCAATAAAATGGTCCATCTTTTTAATTCCAGCCATTCTAATAAGTGTCTAGTAGTACGTCATTGTGGCCTTAATTTGCATTTCCTTAATGACTAACGACGTTGTGCATCTTTTTATATGCTTATTTGCCGTTTGTGTGTCTTCTTTGGTGAAGTGTCAGTTCAAATCTGTTGGCCATTTTAAAAACTGTGGTGTTAAAAAAAATAAATAAAATAAAAATTGTGGTGTTCATCTTCTGAGTTTCAAGAGTTCTTTATGTATTTTGGATACAATTCATTTTATTTTATTTTGTCTTACTTTTGTTTTGTCCCTTTCAGGACTTGGCTTATTCTTTCACAGTGAGAACCTGAGTCTCTTTTCTGCTCTGGAAACTTTTATTATTTCTTTCTTTCCCTTTTATTTTCTTCTTTTGAAAAACCCTAGGAGATGACAGTTTAGAGTCTATTAGCTTCTCTTTCCTCTGCTACATCGTCCCCGTGTTGAACGCAGGTACCCTTCCTGGTTCCTGGGGCTTCGCTAGCGAGCAAAACGGATAACCAGCCCGCCCTCGTTCTCACCGCGAGGCAGAGTGAGTGATGCAGTAAATTGTTTCTTCTGTGACAAGGTGATCCTTGCCAAGGAGGAAACTGGAGCAGGGCAAGGAGGAGGGGAGGCTGCGCCAGGAGCAGGGTGGTCAGGGCCCATCTAACCCAAAGGAGGGGAGGCATCTAGGGAGAGCTTCTGGTGGAGGGACCAGCAGTGCAAAGTCATGGGGGGCCAGTCTGGCGGGGGCAGAGGGAGAGACGGGGGCGTAGACGATGTCTGGTCAGAGAGGAGAAGGGCCAGGCCATGGGTTGGGGTCAGTCCAGTCGCTGCATGGAGGACAGACCGTGGGGTTGGGGGGTTAGCTATGGAAGCGGTGGGGTGTGACAGCTGATCTCTGTGTCAATCTGGGTCTTCTGAGAAGCAACGGGACTAAACGTCTTGATGTGGGAAATATCTGTGGGAGGGAAAGTCAGGAGAGGGGGCAGTCATACAGGTCTGACCCAGAGGGAAGGAGGGAAGGCAACCGAAGGACCTGTAGCCTAGGAAAGGTCCAGCCTGGCCATCAGAGGAGCCCTAGCTCCTAGAAATGGGCCTGCTTTTGTAGCCTTGCTGCACTAGATTCCTGGCTGGGAGTGGCCCTGGGAAGCATGAATTTCAGAGCTCAGCAGCTGGGACCCTGGGCTGGTTTCTGTTTTTGGATCTGGGGGCTCTTCAGGTCCACACTCCCTTGCCCATGATTGGCCTGGACTGGGCCCCTCACCCCCACCTCTGTGATCCCAGATGCAAAGGTCAAGGAGGACAGTGGCCCTAACCAACACGTTTATCACCGGTTCCCGCCAGCTGCCTGATGTCTGCGTCCTTTGCTTAGGGGGTCAAGTCCCTATCTGATGGGTATTGGGGTTAAAATGGAATGTGATTCTATCGCTACCATGGAGGTCCCAGAGGAGAGAGAATGGAAAATCAGGTCACGAGATCTAGGAAAGAATGTAGGTTAATTAAAGTTTAAAACACAGATCTCTCTGCAGCGGTTCTGTGATTCAGCGTGGAGCTTGGGGAGAGAGCCCAAGGCACACGAACCATTAGAGGGTCCTGCCTGGGGGCCTCAGCCTCCGTATGGTGCCAGCACCATTGTCCCCACTGGGGAGAGCGGCCCGAATTTGCTTTTAAGCAGCATTTAAATTCATCCCTGTATATCCTGGACTGCCTGGGAAACGTCCTAATTCAAGCTGAGAATCTGGGTCAGCTGCTTATAAGAACAGTATTTGCTGAACGAAGTTGGCAGCCCAGACAGCGGGTGACCTCTTGGGGGGCAAGAGGAGGTGGAAGGGGGAGGGGTGTAGCCGTGAGCTCACTCGTTTGACATCTGCCCTGTGCTGCGCTGCTAGTTTTACTCTCCAGGTGTTGATCTGAGTGTTGAGCCCACCAGGTACCACCTGGAAACATGGTACAGCAGGGCTCCCGGAAGGGCTTCCCTGTAGACAGAGGCACGGTGGGAGCCGCAGGTACCTGTGGCACAGGTGACTTAGCATTTGTGGCCTGGCCAACACACACGCACACACACACACACACACACACACACACACACACACACACACACACACAGAGAGAGAGAGAGAGAGAGAGAGAGAGAGAGAGAGAGAGGGAGAGCGAGCAAGAGCAAGGGAGGGAGAGAGAGAGACTTGCCGCAGGGTTTGCTTGGGCCAGGCTGGGGTTTCTTTGCAGCGGTTCTGGGTGAGGTGAGCGTCTGTGCCTCCTTCCTCTGGGCTCCTGCCCTCATGGTCCCGCCTGGGCTTGAGCTCTGCTCTGGGCTGGACTGTAGACACGTCTACCAGACTCTGAGGGGTCCCGGGACCGTGTCTCCGTCTCTTTTAAGCTCCCACATCCATGTTATGGGCTGAACTGTGTCCACCCCAAATTGGTAGGTTGAAGTGCTAACCCCAGTATCTCAGAATGTGGCTGTATTTGGAGATGGGTCTTGACAGATGTAGTCAAGTTAAGAAGTCACTGATCCATCAGGGCAGGTCCTGAGCCAGTATGACTGGTGTCCCTATAAGAAGAGGAGATGAGGGAATTCCCTGGAGGTCCAGTGGTTAGGACTCGGAGATTTCACTGCCCGGGGCCAGGTTTGATCCCTGGTCAGGGAACTAAGGTCCTGCAAGCCATGCGCACAGCCAAAAAAAGAAGAGGAGGAGATGAGGACCCAGATACACGGAGGGATGATCACATGAGGACACGGGGAGAAGACGGCCATCTGTAAGGCGAGGAGAGAGGCCTCAGGAGAAGCCAGCCTTGCCAACACCTTGATCTGGCACCTTCCAACCTCCAAGACTGTGAGAAACTAAGACCCCCAGTCTGTGGTATTTTACGGCGGTCCCAGGAAACAGTGTCTGGTGTATTTGGGTAACTTAATATTTGTGGGATAAGTGAAGGTGGGAACAATCATTTTTTTCAAATGAAATATAGTTAAGGTACAATGTTATGTTAGTGTCAGGTGTGCTAATGATTTGACCTTTGCACACATTATGAAATGACCACCAGGATGTCCGGTAGCCATCTGTCCCCACACAGAGTTATGAGAATATTACTGACCATATTCCTTATGCTGTATATTACAGCCCCGTGACTGGAGGTTTGTACCTCTTAATCCCCTCTCCCTCCACCCCCCAGCAACCATCCATTTGTTCTCAGTACCTATGAGTCTGTTTTCGTAAGGTGGGAACCATCTTTGGTAAAATCCTTCTGTTATTCTGTAGAGGAGGCAGGTGAGGCCCTGGGGAAAACTGCTCACCCGCGGCTGAACTTGATGTTCTGGCTGGAGCTGAAGTCCCAGGCCTTGTGTCGCAGGCTCCTTCCACCCAAGATTTCTTTCTTCCCGGGCAAGGAAAAGAGGGGCTCTGGTCCTTGCTTTCCACATTTCCTACCGACTTCAGGGCAGGGGGCCTGCTCAGCATCCGGAAGGGGAGGCTGCACCAGGTCTTCCTCCCAGATAGGCTGCCGGGGGGTGGGGGTGTGTGTGTGCCACACCTGGGCCTGGTCCTCTGAGCTCAGAGCCGTCTCTCCTGGCGTTGGCTCCAAAGGCCCAGTGCTGACACCTGTGTGCGCCGGGTAATAATGGAAGTGTGTTTCCTTCCGTGGGTCACGGTCAAAAGTGACAAGCTTGCAGAGGGGCTCTGCCTTGGACTCCATCTGTGTGTGCGTGGTCCCCCACCTCCTTAAGGCGGAGAACTTTCCAGCAGTTCTCTAGGATGAGCAAAGTCAGGAGGGCATTGGGAAGACTCACATGTCTGTAAGGTCTCTGAGTCTCGAGCTGTCACCACCCCCTCTTAGTTTAATGCTGTTGACATCTAAGGAGTTGTCCTGAAGTGTGTCCCACACTTTGAACCTGACGGCTCACTTGCTGGGGGGGCCGTGGACTTGCCCAGTTTTCCTGGCGACTGGCTTAGACCTAGGCTCAGACTCTGCCTCTGGCGGTGCTTGTGCTTAGATGGCATCATGGTGGCCGGAGGCCCAGGGGAGGCCTCAGTCCACTGGGCCTTGATAGATTTGAGCACGGGCTTTTCTCTGGCTGGTGACTGGAGTTCTGCGGGATCAGCTCTGTGGTCGGGGGTCAGGAGCTCTGCACCCCGGTCCTAGCGTGACTCCTTACTGGTTTGTGTTGGCCCTACTGGCCTTATGTAGAGCCTGGGAATGATGTAATGAGTTCTTGTAGGGGTGCAATGAGAACATTGACTTGAAAGAGCTTTGGAAGCTATAAAGGGGCATTTAGGGTGACGATGATTCTCGCCCTGCTGCCTGTGGTTCAGGTCCCCCGCCGCTCCATCCCCCTCCCTGGATGGCTCACCCCTGCATCTTGCCCTGCTGCCCTCTCCCCGCTACACCAGCCCGACCTGCCCCTCCGGGCACTCTGTGCCTGGGCTCTGTCCTGGGCGGAACTCAGCCTTGCCCCCCACCCCCATGCTGTCCAGGGCCCGCTGGAGGGTCCAGGGCGTGGGATGATGCCCGGCGGGAGAGCGGCTGGTTGACCCAAATAACAGAGCAACGAGTTAACATCGGGGCACTTGCTGCTGGGATAAATTCATGCTTTGGGGTAAAACTCTTGGAACCCCATCGTATAAAAGGCTGCAGAGCAGTGAACTTTTGGCTGAAGCGTGGTATCCGGAGGAAGAGCCGCTCAACAGACTTTCAAAGCAACCTTTGGAACTTTTTATTGAAGTATGATCTACATTCAGAGAAGCACACGTGTGAGAACATGGCCCAGCGAATGTTCACAAACTGACCGCTTGCAGGAACGAGCACCCAGATCGGGAAGCAGAACCTACACTCGCCTCCCTCATGCCCGGCTCCGTCACCCCAAAGGTGACATCCCGAGATGTTTGAAAGGCTGATTTTCTCTAACTATAAAAACGGCGGAACTGTGCTCAAAGCAGACCGGTCCCGCCCCCATCTCCAGCCGTGAACGTGCCACCCTGTCCTTCCTGCTCAGCCCCACTGCTTCCCAACATGCTCATCAAAGGGGAGCCGGGGATGCTTTATCTAGGAAGAGTTATTTTCTACTGACAATCAAGAGGGGGACAAGTGGTCACTGATAAGAGGTCATTATGGCCGTGTTTCTGAAGAGGGTAGCACTTGTCCCCCCTCTAGAACGTGGTTTGGTTCACCTGTGTGTGTGTGTGTGTGTGTGTGGCTGTAAAGAAAGTACTTCTGTGCCAGGACGGAAGACTCACCACATCACCAGGAAATGTTTTGTTAATTACTGAATTGAAGCATTTGAAGTAATTAAATATGTAGTTTTAAAGGTTTAACAGTTTTTACTTAAACTGGTTTGTCAGTGAGACTGAACCTCGATCAGAGAAGGCCCCTTGTAAATGATTGCTAAAATTGACTGGGTTTATAAACAGCATAAGATTTTTAAGTTGAACGTCAACGCTTAAGGAAAAACTAGGCTTTTAAATGTAGTATTTTAAGAAATTGAATATTTATTTAAAAAACAAAGTGACTGCCACCACTTGTTTATGTGCACAAACGTCATCTTAAAAAAAGGCCGCGATCCTTTTACTGCAGGGAGTGCAGGCCTTTGTGGGGGTGGAGTAGGGGGGCCTTGGGAGGGGAGGTGGGTTCTTCTGCAGCTGGAAGGAAGGGGGGGGGCTCTCAGCAGCAAGAGGTGGTGGCTGCTGGTTTCAAATCTAATTCCTGCACTTAGTTTGTTTTCCCCTGTGGTCCTGTCACCTAAGGCAGTGTCTTCAAACTGGGGCCTGCAACTCACTAGGAAGATCGGCTTAGGGGACTGCAACCAGTCTTTTTAAAGGGTTGTCAGGTAAAATACAGGACAAATACAGTTAAATTTGAATTTCAGATAATGAAAACTTTTTTTTCAGTACAAATATATCCCCAATATTATATGGGGCTTACACATACTAAAAAATGTCAGATTTAACTGGGAGTCCTGTGTTCTTACCGCTAAATCTGGCAGCGCTGATTAGGATAGAACAGAAAATATCACAAGAGGCCTCACAGCACAGGAGTAAATGTTGCTTCAGGTGTCTGTGTGGGCGTGCACGGGGTCACACCAGGGTCGCCTCCCTTACTGAGGATTGGAGTGTGAAAGCCACGGTCACAGGTGGTTGGGTTAAGTGTCAGACAACCCCAGAGGCGCTAACAGCGCCTGATGTGTAATAAGGGGCACCCCTGGTGTTACAACAATCATTGTTGCCCCGTTCTCTGCCTTATTCCCTATTTTTATTTTGGAGAGAATTTTTCTTGAAAGAACTCCGAGCCTTCAAATGTTTGCTGAAATATTACTCAGAAAATTTCCCCTGCTGATCAGACTCTCACCTTCCTTCTAAGGGAAAGAACCCAGTTCCACTCTCTGGTCTCAGCTTGGGGTGGGCAATGTGCCCTTCGCCATCGGACACTTCCACCCATGGCCACTAGGTGGCGGCACGCGGCTGCGGTCTCTGTGAAGCGGCACTTTCTGTGAGAGCTGATCAGGTGGTCCATACCGAGGGCAGATAACACGCTTCCGGTCGATCATCTCCTTTTTCCTCGCAGCAACCCCAGGCCGCATCCTCTTCTCATCCAGATGCCACAGCCGTGAGTAAAGAAGCTGTCGGGCGTCCGGAACCCCTCCAGTAAATTGTGGCCGATGAGCGTGGGACGAGGGTACCTGCGGGGGACTCCAGGTGAGGCCGAGGTGTGGCTCCAGGACAGGCAGCCCCAGGGGAGGGTGGCTGTGGACCGTGACGATTCATGAGGGGAGGTGCGCAGCATTCCCGGTGCCCAGGGCAGCCACTCGCCCCCCACTCGGTGTTTCCTCCCCCTTCTCAGCGGCCCCCCTTCCCTGCTGTTCAGGTGCCTCTGTGCACCTGCTTCCCTTCCACCCCGCCCACTCCTTTCCCTGCTGGTGGTGGTATTCTCTCCTTCCCTTAACCGAAGCGAACAGGGAGCAGCGGGCAGCGGGGTGACTTCTTAACCCCTCACAGCCCATGAGAAAATCAAAGCACCAGTCCAGATGGAAAACCTTCTAAATTTCCTGCAACCTTAGTCGACTGACAGTGCAGCTCGCTGACTTGACTTTACCTTCTTTTTTTGATTACTCAGAAGCATAATCACGAACATGGATTATTGAGTCATCTGGTAATGTCTGATGTTTACATTTTCTACTTCTTTCGATTTCAGTTTGTCCTTTCTCCTTTGTCGCTTAATTGGTTTGAATAAATGCTCCGTGTGGGGGGTGGGTGTGCATGCACTTGTGTCACTCATTGCTATGTTTGTATGAAGTTTTTTTGGTTTTAATTTTAAAATCTGGTGAGTTGAATCTTTTCTAACTTTCTGCTAAAATCATTTCCGGATTTGATTTCCTTCTAATTCGGTGACCAAATAACCAGTAAAACACCCATATTGTGTTTTATTTGTTTGTTTATTTATTTATTTAACTCTATTGAAATAACTAGTGGCCCCCACTACTCGACACTGCTGGAAGCGGATCCTTCTTGAGCAATTCATGTGCTTTGCCCCGGAAGGAGGCCATCTGCCCTTCCTCATCCGGGTCTGGGGTCCCAAGCTCCACACCCCACCCCTTCTCCCCCATCCTCTCCCCTGCTGGGCTGCTGGGAGTCAAGTCTGGGGGATGGAGGAGGAGAGGCAGTGGGTTTCCCAGGGGTGGGGGTCAGTCGGGGTGCCTTCAGACTCTGATGGGAGGTTGGGAGTAGATGCTGGAGGGACTGGCCACCTAGCGCTGCCACCCTGGGGGCCACAGCCTGTGCCCACGCTGGCCCTCATGTGGGCTCCGAGGACGTGGACAGCGAGCCTCTCTGCGGACACGAGGGTGGACGAAGGTTGGTGCGTCTGTCCCCATCCTCTGGGCCCTCCACCATGTTCTTTAGGGTCCGAGGAAGGAGAGAGGGTCCTTCCGTCCTTCCTGTAGCCTCTGGCCGTGGGAGCTGAGCTGGATTCATCAGAGTCCTTTCTTTCTTTCTTTTTTTTTTTTTTTTGCGGTGCGAGGGCCTCTCACTGCCCCGGTCTCTCCCGTTGTGGAGCACAGGTTCCCGATGCACAGGCTCAGCGGCCATGGCTCACGGGCCCAGCCGCTCCGCGGCATGCGGGATCTTCCCGGATTGGGGCCCGAACCCGTGTCCCCTGCATCGTTAGGCGGACTCTCAACCACTGCGCCACCAGGGAAGCCCCCCAGAGTCCTTTCTTGCCCACGTTGGACAGACTGACCCTGGGCTCCCGAGGCCTGCGCTTATCTCGTGCTTTCCCACCTGTGCCCGACCTCCACTACCCATGGCCTTGCTTCCGCTAGGCCCTGTGTGCCTGGCCCGGTGCCCTCCGACCGCGGCCAGCAGACCCAGGCTGGGGGTGGGGACAGATAAAGTCAGGTTTCGAAAAGGAAAGTGGGTGTCGAGATGTACTTTGGGATTTTACAGTTTCGTGGCAGTCACGTTGTGCAATTTTACCTGTTTCACAGGAAGTTAGGATGTGGGAGAGATGATCCCATCATGGTTCCGTTTTGCCTTTCCTGGAAAAGCCCACGTCTGTGTCCTGCTGGCTATTGTAACGGAGCAGGACCCTACGGGGCCTTCCCGGGACAGACCCCTCCCTCATGTCCTCTGGTCTAGTTCCTATCGGAAGTACCCAGATAACAGTATCTGATGCACATTTCCTGAGTTCTTTTACAGACGCTAAACCCACCTAATGAAAGAGCTTAACCACCTGATGACCGTGAACATGAAGCCCCCAGACCTCCTGGAGCCTGAGGATCGATAATGTAACCGTGGTGACACTGGCCTGTTACCACCATCAACCAATCAGAGAACTGTGCACGAGCTGATCACGTACCCTGCGACGCCCCTCCCTCACCTGGCCTTTAAAAAGGCTTCCCTAAAACCCATCAGGGAGTTCGGGCTTTTTGAGCACTAGCTCTCCTGGATTGCATGTCTAGCGCCCTGCAGTAAACACTGTGCTTTCCTTCACCACAACTTGGGGTCAGTAGATTGGCTTTACTGCACGTGGGCGAGGGGACCCAAGTTTGGTTCGGTAACAGTGGAACAAAGGGGGTCTGTGCAGCTGGGTTGAGAGCCAAGCCGTTCTCCGACCTGCATGGGGTGCGGGTCTCCCTGACCAGCCTCTTCGAAGGGCAGGCGGAGCTCCAAGGGGCACCTGAGGGCGGGAAGACCCTTCTCTCCCAGCTCTAGCCCCACTCACCTCAAAGCCTCAGGCCTGTTTCTTCAGGGAAATACGATTGTCTGCGGGGGGCGGAGGGGACAGGCCCAGTCAGGGCCCCCTGCTCCTGAAGTGACGGCGGAGGCTGAGGGAGTTGCTGAGTTTCATAATCAGAGGCCTTGGAGGCCACCCGGCCCAGCCCAGCCCCCACCCCAGCTGAAGGAGTTCACCTCAAACAGGGGCTCAGGGCTTTTTCAACCGCATGCCCATTCTATTCATCCATCCATCCATCCATCCATTCATTCATTCATTCATTCAGCAAACCCAGATCACACTAGGTGCTGCCAGGCCCTGGGACGCAGTGGTGAACCGGGGCCTGAGTTCACACAGCTGATGGGCCTTTGGGAAGAGGGGTGCTAGGCAGTGATGAGGGAGAGAAGGTTGGTGCATGGGGTGCACATTGGGCAGATTTGTCCTTGTCTTGGGGGCCCAGGGGCAGCCTCGTGGAGAAAGTGACCTTCAGCTGAGAATGCAGAGGGAGACTCGGAGTGTGAGGGAAGAGGATGGACAGAAGCAGCTGTGCGTCCGCAGCACTGAGGGGCCAGTAGGGAGGGGGCGGGATGGGCCAGGAAGGTGCTCAGGACTTCAAGCTCCCCTATTAATTGTAGCAGGAAGCCTCTGAGTAGGGGAGAGAGGACCAGGTTTGCATTCGAACATAATAATCTACTCCTTCGGGGAGCAGGAGTGAGCTTGGCCACGCCCTTCTCAGGGTTCAGGGGGTTACGGTGCTTGGAGAGGGCTGGCAGGGGGAATGGAGAAAAGTGGGCTGATCTGATCCACATTTCAGAGGAAGTTCCCTGGACCCTAAGCCAGCGAGCGGTTCTCAAATGTTTTGGCCGCGGGACCACTTTACGCTGAATAGCTATTGAACTAAAGAACTGTTGCTTATGTGGTTATATCTACTGATAGTTACTATATTAGAAATTAAACCCAAGAAATATTCATTAATTCGTTTACAATATATTTGTTAAAAATAATAGAAATTCGTTAAAATAGAAAATTAGTATTCATGAGATAATTATAAAGTAAGTGATAATACACATGAATAATTTAGAACTAAACTAGTATTTGTATAAAATGATATTCATTTAGAAAAATTAATTTATTTTAAAATAATGATAATAAACCCATAACTTGTTAACATTAATAATGATTTTTAAATGAAAAAATAAGTATTTTCTGAAACAATAACAACAAATTTAATGACATGGGTGTCATTGCTGTACATTTCTGCAAGTATCTTTGGCTTGCTAGAGACAGGTAGGTTCTCATACCTGCTTCTGAGTTCAGTCTGTTGCGATATATTGTTTCGGCTGAAGTATTTAAGGGATATCCAGCCTCTCACAGATACACTTTTAGGAAAAAGAGAGGTTATTTTAATGCCTTTTTTAAAGTAATTATGGATAATCTTCTTTGATACCACACCAGAACTGAACAGGAAGTAGTTTATTAAAGATTATTTACAAAGTGGATTCTGAAACCATCTCGATGAATTTTACAAAATTTGCGTACTCTGTTACAGTAACCATTGGTTTATCTTGTACTTTGAATGGCTCTTTTACCCACATGTGATTTTGTAACATCAGATGTTTGTCATCTGGCAAGTACTGGTTCACAGACAGAGTGATGCCGATCTTCTAGATGTTGACCCATTTCATTATACGTTATCCAGAAATCACCTTTGTTAACATCACCACAACCTCATCAGGAAAATCTTTAGCTTTGGGGAATCTCTGGTCACAGTGGTGACCAGAAGTGAGTTTTCCAAAAACCTAATTTTTGCTTAAGAGCTCCAATTTTATCATCGGCAGCAAACACTGTCCGTTGTTTACCTGTAAGTGTCCAGCTCCCATCATTCATTTTCAAGAAAATGCCTGCCGATAATTCAAGCCTGAACAGGCACAGTTTACTCATTAGTTCTTCTTTCAGGTGAAAGTGCTGTAAAACAAGTGACTAGTTCAGCTGGTAACTCGCACAGTCAATTGCACAGGTGCTTTTCCTCAGGGCCGTGCCTGTCCTTCCCTTTGCGTTTTATCATACAGACTATTAAAAAGAGGTAAACCCAAGGGTTGAGATTTAATAAAAATAGCCATTTTTACTGCTTCAGCAGCACATTTTAAAGGGAAACTAGGTTTTTTTCTGTGAGTGCACCGTGGTGCTGGATCCAGTGACTACTGGTAGAGTTTGGTGCTGCTGCCTTGATCTGTGCTGAGGTTCCAGCAGCTCTACCCACCACAGCTCTTGCACCATCAGGGTAAATGTCAGCCCAGTGTAAAGGATGGAGAATGCTTTAGTGTTATGGAAAGAGTTTCGACCTCATGGGTCCCCAGAAAGATCTCAGGACCCTAGGATTCCAGGGAACACACTTTAAAAACCACTGGCCTACCTGCACTGGGCTCCTCTCCCCATCCGCCTGCTTTGGATTGACTTCTATGAAATTTTTGCTGTTGATCATTATTTTTTGCCAAAAATGACAAACTCACTTGGTTCAGATCGTCTCCACATCTTTGCATGTTCTGTTCCACCTACCTGGAATGCCTTTCCAGCTGCTGAAATTCTCCTCCTTCTAGGTCTGGCTCCTAGACACCCCAGTCTGGGTTGCTCGCTCCCTTTCCCAAGATGTGCGTCACCATCTTCTTTGGCCAAGAGCTGTCCTGTCTGTTCCTTGGCAAATGCCATGACGGCAGAGGACCAGCCATGGTTGTCTTCATCTACGCAGTGCCTGGTGGCACGCCGGCTGCCCCAGATGGAGGTGGACGTGAGCTCTAGTTTCAGGGAGACTCTGCCACTGAGGGCTGTGGAAGTCATGTGGCTCCAGCCCCCGACTAAGGCAGAGGATCTGAGTGGCCCTGACCACTTCACAAATGGCAGCCTGAAATCCAGAAGGAAGCCAGTCCTTCTCAAGTCTGGACTCTCCTACCAGAAGGAATCCTGATCTCAGACACCAGGCAATGAAAGGCTGGCATACTCCGTGGTCCACCCAAAAGAACAGGAAGGCAAAGGGATGGCCAGGGGCAGAGCAAGGCACAGGTGCTTCCCACCATCCTGGTTGCGTCGTTGCTTTCTTGTGCGTACAACAGCTTTACGGAGATACAATTCACATACCATGCAATTCACCCACTTAAGTTTAATGTACCATTCAGTGGTTGTTAGCATATTCACAAAGTTGTGCAACCATCACCACGGTCAATGTTAGAACATTTTCATCACCCTGTAAAGAGACCCTGTACCCTTCAGATATTACCCCAAACCCCTCTTCCCACCCTGCCCCCAGCCCTAGGCAATCACTGCTCTGCTTTCTAGCTATATAGCGTGTTCTGGACACGTCACATAAAATGAATTATATAATATGTTGCCTTTGGTGATTGCCTTCTTTCACTTAGCATCACGTGCTAAGGCTCATCGGTGTTGTGACTTGCATCCATATTCCATTCATTTTTATAGTTGAATAATATTCTGTTTTACAGATATTCCACATTCTGTTTATTCATACGTCTGTTGATGGGCATTTGAGTTGTTTCTCCTTTGGGGCTCTTGTGAATAATGCTGCTATGAACATCTGTGTACAAGTTTTTGTGTGGACATGTTTTTAGTCCCCCTTTGTTCTACTTAGGAGTGGAATTCCTGGGTCAAATGGTAACTCCGTGTATAACTTTTTGAGAATCTGTAGAGTATTTTTCCAAAGTGGCTGCACCAGTTTACATTCCCGCCGGAGCTGTACGAGGGGTCCAATTTCTCCACACCCTCATCAACATTTTTTATTTCTGACTTTCTGATGATAACCATCCTGGTGGGTGTGAAGTGGTATCTCACAGTGGTTTTGGGTTTTTTTATAAATTTATTTATTTTATGTATTCATTTTGGGCTGTGTTGGATCTTCGTTGCTGCGCACAGGCTTCCTCTAGTTGCGGCGAGCGGGGGCTACTCTGTTGTGGTGCATGGGCTTCTCATTGCGGTGGCTTCTCTTGTTGCAGAGCACGAGCTCTAGGCACATGGGCTTCAGTAGTTGTGGCGCACGGGCTTAGTTGCTCTGCGACATGTGGGATCTTCCTGGACCAGGGCTCAAACCCGTGTCCCCTGCATTGGCAGGCGGATTCTTAACCACTGCGCCACCAGGGAAGCCCTGTCCTTTTTCAAGACTGTTTTTGGCTATTCTGGGTCCCTTGAGTTTCCATGTGAGTTTAGGATCAGCCTGTCAATTTCTACGAAGAAGCCGGCTGCAATTCCGATATAGCAATTGTATTGAACCAGTGTCCTTTTTGCTGCAAGTTAGAGTGTAAACAAAACAATACAAGGAAGGTTTCTGTGAGTTGCAGCCTCAGGGAAAAGGGGCCCCTTCAAAGCAGATTCTGGAAAGAGCAGCCTTGGCTGGTTTTGAACAAAATGTTCTGGCGCCGCTGGAGCTGGGTGGGCACCTGGGCCTGCGGAAGCGGTGGGTGCAGGCGGATGGTACTTTCCTGCCAGCTCTGCGAAGCGTATGGGGCACCTGGAGCAGTGGCTCACCTAGACCTGGCCCGCCCATGCCCATGGCTTCAGAGGCACGGACACTGACCACCCACAAACAGGCTTCCTCTTGGTGGCAGCACGGCGGGGGGTGCTGAAGAGACTGCCCGCAGGTGACCCTGGACTCCCCTTGCTCTCCGCCTGCTCACGTGCTGCCTCAGTTGGACGAAGGTTTCAACACCTGTATACAGTCTCCCAGCGTATGCCAGACCTCACCTCGGCCCTGGCAAAACCCAAAACCTGGAGGATCTTGATCGGGGAGCCTGATTTTGGGGAAGACACACAAAGCAATGCAGGGTGGGGCGTGAGACAGTACAGGACCTTGTACATCAAGGAAGAAGGGATGAGCCCAGCAGGAGGGGACTGTGTTTGCAGCAGGGCTGTGGGCTGGGCTGGGCGGGACGGTGAGGTCCAGGAGGGCCTCTCAGAGGAGGGCCAAGGTGCCCCACCCCCATCAGGGTTAGAAGGAAGGTAGGAGTTTGCCGGAGGATAAGAGGAAGGTGGGGAGGGGTGACGGAAGAGATGGGCTGGAGCTGGGTGTGTTGGCACCAATGAGGCAAGTAAAGGGGCAGCGGGAAATGGTGGCGGGGGGCAGGGCAGGCAGGTTAACCGGGGCCCTGGTGCCAGGCCAGAGCGCTCAGGCCCTGGGCCTGTGGGCAGCAGCAGCCGAAGGGCTTCCATCAAGGGGTGACCCCGTGGTGGGCCTGTTGCCCCCGCAGCTGCTGGCAGCGGATGGAGGGGGCTGGGCAGGATGGTGTGACCCTCTGCTTGTGGGACTCAGCGCCCCGGTATGTCCCCCTGGGAGGCGAGGAGGGAATGGGTGTTGCCGCGTCACTTGCACTCTTATCAGCACTGCCTCATCTCTGACAACATTTTGGAATAGATCTAACTGCCACCACCACAGATGAGAAGACCGAGGCTCAGAGGGGAGCGTGACATCCTCAGGGTCAGCCACTCCTCAGTGTGGGTGTGGGTACAAACCCAGCACTGCCAGCCCCTCATCTCCAAGGGTCCTGTGCCTTGAGAGTGGCCTGTAGCCCATCCCAACTCCCACCAGAGGGCGCCAAAGCCAGGCTTTTGTGAGGAAACCCCACCCCCACCCCCGCATTGACTGAGGGTCCCAGAGGCAGACCCCACTCCCAGGCCCTCCCAAAGGTTGGCCCCAGTCCAGGCTTAGGTCCCAGGGGGATGGGGTCACCCTGTCAGCCCAAGACAAGAGAGCGGACTGGAGTTAGGCCAAAGGAAGGGGCAGCGTGAGGACCTGAGGCAGCCACCACGCAGCCCTGGGCTCCTTCGCTGTCCTTGAACATCTGGCAAACTCTTCAGGATCCTGGCGGGCCCTGCGTCTCTGGTGAAGCCCTGCAGGGGGCCGCTGTGATCTAGCCCAGGGTTTCCCCCAGCGCTGGCTGGTCAGGAGGAATTTCCACCTCTTCCCACAACCAGCCCCCAGGATGAACTGTGACCAGAGCGCTCAGGTGCACAGGCCTGGGACTAGCCTGCTGCTTCCTCCCTCCCTCCAGCCGGGGAGCTGACGCAGAGCTGGCCGCGGCCTGCTGCCTGCCCGGGGACCTCATGGCGTGCCAGGCTTGCGGGGAGAACAAGGCGACTGGAGGGCAGGACGGGAGGGCTAGGCTGAGCAGCCTCCCCCCGACCCCTTGGGGCCTCTCCCAGGCCGAGACGGGTGGCCAGGATGTGATAGGACATAAAAGCCAGAGAAAGAGACAGGAAGATGTCAAGGAAGGGGAGGCGGGGGTATCTGGGGGCTACTTGGCAGGGTGCCCAGAGGGGCCGTGAGCCTTCCTGCCTCCGGATGCAGTTGCAGGATCATGGAGGGGCTGGTCAGCGTCCTTTCACTGTGAGCGCAAAGCTGAGAGAATCGTGGAGGAGAGACCTGGATCCTGGGCTCCACTGGTCCCCAGATTAATCCCAGGATCACTGGGTCAGTCAGCTGGAGCCCAAAGCATCCCGCAGAGCCATGTCATCACCCAGAGAGAGTGTCCCTGCCCCAGGGCTGACTCACTGTCCTTGTGGGCGAGGCTCGCCCCTCTGAAGGGATCTGGGTGACGGGAGTGCCACCTGCCCTTGGATGGCTTGATGATATCATGACAATATCACCCACATAAGCTACAAGTCCAAAGTCATCCCAACCGAAACGCCATGTAGATCCTTGGAGGAGTTCAATAAACATACTCGAAAAGTGAACGACTACGTCACCAAATGGCCAAGTCACTGTAAAAATGGAGAAAATCTGCTGGGAAGGCACGGCAAGGTCAAGGTCAGAGAAGTTTCTTCTAGCCAGAGGGGAGGGTGGGGAGCTGGAGGTGGAGCTGGGTGAGAGGAGACCCTCACCACATACCCCCGGGGCCCCACCGTCAGCAGAAAGTAAAAACGGTCCTTACTTAACCCCACCTACAAAGACGGATCCTAGAGAGAATAAAGACCCAAATGTAAAAGATAAAAATATGAAGTTAGAAGAAAAATGCGGAAGACTCTTTCTAACATCTGGACAGGGAAGGACTTCTTACACAAAGTTCCCAAAGCATAATGCATACGGCAAAAAACAATGATAAGTTTGGTTACGTCAAAACTCAGACTTCTTCTCAGTGGACTCCACAGACAGGTTAGAAGGAGATCAGAGAACGGGTAAAGATACCATGTCTAAAATTAAGAGATGGAAATCTCTAGAATGGACAGGAATGCCTGTGAATCAGCAAGGCTGATGGACGGGGCAGCGATGGAGGCAGGGGCTTCCCTGGGGTCTCAGGGTGTGTGTTGAGGGGTGAGGGGGCAGGAGGTGTTCCTGGGAACAGGAAGAGTGTGTGTTCGCGTTAGTTTCCTGAAGCTGCTGTAACAAATTACCACAAAGCTGGTGTCTGCAAAACACTGGAGAATTGCTTGGCGTGGAAAACCTACACATTTGGCGCCACAAGCGTTGGGAGTAGAGGGATAGTTTTCCTTTCACCACCTTTTTTTTTTTTTAAATAAATTTATTTATTTATTTCTGGCTGCATTGGGTCTTTGTTGCTGCGGGCTTTCTCTAGTTGTGGCATGTGGGGGCTACTCTTCATTGTGGTGCGCAGGCTTCTCATTGCGGTGGCTTCTCTTGTTGCGGAGCACGGGCTCTAGGTGCGCGGGCTTCAGTAGTTGCGGCACTCAGGCTCAGTGGTTGTGACGCACAGGCTCAGTTGCTCTGTGGCATGTGGGATCTTCCTGGACCAGGGCTCGAATCCGTGTCCCCTGCATCAGCAGATGGATTCTTACACTGCGCCACCAGGGAAGTCCCTATATAGTACTTTTATATATTTTAAAAGAATTCTGGGGACTTCCCTGGTGGTCCAGTGGCTAAGACTCCATACTCCCAATGCAGGGGGCCCAGGTTTGATCCCTGGTCAGGGAACTAGATCCCCCATGCTGCAACTAAGAGTTTGCATGCTGCAACTAAGATCCCACACAGCCAAATTAAAAAAAGAAAGAAAGCAAAAAAGAAAGAAAAGAAATTCTGCAGTTTGGGGCTCTATTTCCTTTTTGACCCTAGAGATGTCAAAGGGTTTTTAAATATAAATTTCCAGGTGGGAGGGTCTTTTTGTTTTCTGATTTGTTTTTATCTTCTGGTTTTATTGTGTGATATCATAGAATATTGTCGACATGATTTCTATTTCTTGGAACTTATTGTCATTTAGGGGAGAGGGCAGTACGTGAAGATGTTCATGGAGGTTCCCTGGGAAGGGTTGTGAGAAGCTTGGGCCAGAGCCACTCTGTGCTGGCCCAGCCCCTCCTCTGTCTTGGGTAGAAGGGCAAGCCTGGCCTTCACATCATCCCCCTGTCCCCAAGGAACTGTCTGGGGCCCCCAGCTTTACTGATACTGAAGATCCCTGGGAGCCCGGAGGCTGATGGGATGTGCCAGATCACCACGCCCACTCAAGTCTGGCCACTCAGCCCCCATCAGCCCGTAACCCTGATTACCCCCTTCCCAGCAGGCTTTGTCTACAGGCCACAACCTGGTCCCTCCCTGGGACCCTGCTCGGGGTCAGTCTGTGTCTTTCCCCCAGAAGGACCCTCAGCTGGGTGGGGAGGGCATTACTTTGGGGGCCCAAATACACAGGATCCCCCCTCCCACCACCCACCTTTTCTCCAACCCTGGCCCGACGTCCAGCAGAGGGCAGCCTGGCCCATCCCTGAGAGTCCCAGGAGTTCTCGACCCCCCAGCGTCCAGACAGCGCGTCCAGACAGCGTCAGACCCCCCAGAACAGACAGCGTCTAGCCCTGGGAGTCTCGCTCAGAGGCTGGGGAGGTCCTGCCACGCAGGTGCGGGGGGGAGGGGGCAGGCGAGTCCGGGGCCTGTGTGATGCGCGATCCTCCTCACAGGGTGAGATGGAAGTCCCTCTTCCTTCCTTTTGCTTCCTGATCCCTGCACTAGGAGGAGGGCGTGTGGCTATGGGAGGCGGTGGGGCAGACACCTGGGGTCCAAAAGGAGGGCTTAATGTTCCTCTTGTTGACGAAGGAAGCGGTTTGTTCATTTCCCTCCTCCCCCTCCCCCTTCCCTAATCACCACGCCCACCACCCGCTGGGGAGAATGAGCAGGCGGGTCTCCTAGGAGTCCTGGTTGGTGTCTCAGCGGCCCCCCTTCCTCTCTACACCACTCTTTGCAGGGGCCCAGGGCTCTGACTCCAGCCCAGGAAATCCCGCACTCCCCACCCCAAGCTCCTGTGTCGCTGCGGTCATTGCCTCCCGGCGGTGCAGGACCAAAACAGGCAGGGACCTGGAGACCCCGGTGCGCTTGGCCGAGGCCCGGGCGCGGCGGAGCCTGGGGCACAGCCAAGGGATCTGCGACATCGTCAGCCCCTTTGGAACCGGGCCTGGCGGGAAGAGGGCCCCGGGGCGGAGAGGGGTCATTTTGCGCGCCCTGGACACTGTCCTGCCCTCGGGCAGATGTGAAAATCGTGGAAACTCTGCTGGGCGCCCCTGTTCTCCGTCTAAGGATCTTGGAGCCAAGGCCTCAGCCCGGCCGGTCCACTACCCCGAGGGCATCGAGGGCCCGTCCCGGGAACGCTCCAGCGGTGACAGAGGACCTCACCGCAGGTCTCACCCTGTGCTCAGGAGCCCGGGCCGCCTCCAGCTCCCTCCCACCTGGTCCGCGGGCCTGGCTCTCGGCCCTGACCTCCCGGGCCGGCCCCGCCCGCGCGACCCAACCGAAGCCTCCCCGCCGCAGGATGCGCTCGCCATGGCCCGGGTGGCCTCGAAGGAGACACCGGTGCCTCGGCCGGAGCAGTCGAGGCCGTGGGCGGGGAAGGGACCGCGCGCTGGGACCCCCCCCCCCGGCCCTGCCACCTCCTGTCACGCGGCGCCGGCGCCTCGACGAGGGCTGGACCGCGGGGGGACAAGACGGCACCAAGTGGCGCCCACGCCGCCCTGCCGTCCACGGCCCGCGAGCGCTCCCCACCAGTGCCCCCTCCAGGCCCTCCCATCGGAGCCGCGCCCGGGGCACGCCGGTCACGTTGGAGAATGGAGGAGGGGCACGCGGGGACGTGGCGGGGCGCCTCCCTTCCGGGGGCGAGAAGGAAACGCGCACTGCGGGGTGCAGTCTTCGGTCCTGCAGGAAATGAAGGGGCCGGGGTTGGGGGGCCTGGGGACCTCAGAGGCTCCGCGGCCCCGCCCCGCCCCCAACGCGGACCCAGCTCCGCCCCCGACAGCGCTCTCCCGGGCCGGGGTCCCTGGGCGTCGAAATGCGGAGTCCTGTCCTCCCGGAGCTCCCACAGCGTTGCAGGCCCTGGACCACCTGGCGGGCACCGGGGTCGGGGGGAAGGGTGTCGGGGAGGGTGACCCTGGCGGCAGGGTGAAGAAAGGAGACGCGCCACTGGGCCTGGGGGGAGGGAGTGGCGAAAGAGTGTCTGCCCGAGGGGAGGGCAGGCCTCCCAGGGCGACGCCTCTCCCCCACCCCCGCAGACGCCGCTCCTGTGGGACTCCTGAGGGGGACGCAGGAGGAGCTGGAGGCGGGGTCGCGACTCCCGGCCCGTCCCCGCTGCAGCCTGGCTGTCCCAGAACGAGTCAGGATGGGCAGAAGGCTCCCGTGGGCATCCTGGCCTCTGGGTTTGAAACAGCGTCTGCACCACGGGAGGCGCTGAATTATTGTTAGTTAACGGATGGATTGAATGCAGGAATCATTAGGAATCACTTCAGTTTCCCCCACTGGGGAACTGGATTTCAGCTCGCGTATGTCTGTCCCCCCCCCCCCCCCCCCACACACACACACTTGCACACGTCTTCTCTAGCCGTCTTCACGCTGAGGTGTACCAGAGCTTTCCAAGGACTGGCAGGTGCATGCAGCTCTGGACTCCCATATGAACTCTTTCCTAGAACCTACCTTAGTTACAAACTGGGTATTTGGCTCTAGTTGACGTGTTCTGAATACATATATACCGTAGAATGGCAGCGATGACAAATTTAACTGACTTTGTCAAGAAATGCAGACTGCGGGGGCAGTGACAAAGGACAGAGCATCAGGGAAAGGCGTTGCACCTTGCTCCAGCCAGGGCCCCTCAAGGCCAGGCAGCTGCTCTGCCCAGGCCTTGCCGGAGAAGCAGAGCTCAAGCGAGATGGCCGTAATGGGGGCACGTGTGGGGCGCCTCCAGGACTGCTGCTGGTGCTTCAATGTCCACGGGGCAGGGTGTCAGGAAGGGAAGTTCGGGAGCAGCCCGCAGCCTCCTGAATGGGAGCTGGTGCCCCATGAACACAGGCTGAAATACAGATACCCACTGAGATACCAAGGTCAGTTCTTGTTGCCTCTGACCTTGGTGACTCCGGTATTCTGCGAAAGCCAGTATTTTTATTTAGTATCAATTTTCCTCATGTCTCTAACCTATCAATATTTTTTGTTTTTAAAACGTATTTATCTTATGTCTTTGATCTGGTAACCCTACTGCCTGAAAATTACACTGTCTGTGCTGACTCTTGCTCGTGGTGACTTGTTCCCTTATCTGTTCTGTAACTTTGGACCATGAGCTTTATCTGAGAGATCCCCACTGAAGGTGCATCCTTCCAGACAAGTTGGCTTATACTGCTTCCGGGGTCTTGAAGGAACTACCGACCTGGGCTCCTTAATGTTAATTTCTAAGCTTGCTGTTTCCAGGACCTCAAAAGGATGTTCAGTTTAAACCACCCCGCCGGTGCCCTCCCCCCTGGACTGAGCCCTCGTTACAAATTTTAAGGAAGATATTTTATTTTTTGTCCTAGGAAGGGCCCTGGGTAGGACATTTTCATTCTCATCTCCTTTTGCTGAGTGTTTGAAAAATTTTGAATTCATTCATACACTGAGGATATGGCCCTTCTAGGATGCAGACTGTGTGGGATTCTCGGTTCTAACTGGGAACTTTATAAAGGCTCAAAATGTTGTCTCTCTTCTCCATCACACCCAAAGCTCTTGGTGACCAAGATTGCAAATACCCCCCCCCCCCCCATGCCCATTTTCAGCTTCTTTGTTTGGGACATTTCCTCTTCCCCACTGCTGCAGCTGTGCAAGGAAAGATTCTGTAACAGTTCATTCAGAATTTCTAGTCTCAGCAGATTTTTTCCAGTCGCCGAAACTACTTAATTGCCAAAAAAGGGAGTAACCACTTCCGCTTTGCAATAGCTGCGTCCACATTTGTCTTCACTGGTAGACCTGTTAACAGAGACAGCCCAGCGTGTTTGCGGCAGTTCTAGCGATCGTCAGAGGGCTCCTTTGTTTGCTGCTCCCAGGAGGGTCATACAGTTGCTCTCCACAGAGGCCAGCGGCAGCTGCTTTTTTCCCAGGAATGCTGTCCTTCTCTGTGCCGAGAGGTACTGAGACCACAGTTCCTCCCAACTGGGTGGAGACTTGGAGGTCAGAGTGATTCTCTCTGGCCTAGGGCCAAAGCCTCAGAGACAGTTTCCGGGCTCCCAGGCACAGCAAGTCCTAGATAATAAGACCAGGCCAGGAGTCTGGGGAGTGGGCACCTGGAATATGGTGTGAAGTTTGCTACCTGTGATTCCCTGCCGTGAATTTCAAGGGGCCACTCCCACTGGGGTGGCCTGTAGGTTTGCAGGGCTGCTCACCACTGGGCAGGTGAGTCCAAATGTGGGATTCAGGATTAGGAAGGTCACTGTGTATTCTGCTAAAGCCAGCCGTCTGCTCCGACCCAGACATCATCTGTGACAAGGTGCAATTTTATGTATTATATAAAATATATAAAATATTGAGTCTTCTTTATCCCATCTCTCGAGTGCTTGGGCCTTGGGCAAGAATAATGAGGTGTCACTTACTGGGTCCTTTCACAGCCCTGCATTAGCCACTAACTTATCCTGTGTGACTCTGTGCAGCCTTTAGGATGCAAACAGCCTCAACAAACGGTTAGCAAATGTATTTCATTAATATACTGAAAATATACCAGGATAAATTGGGGTTTAATTCAGAAAGGCAAGCATTTATTCAATCACTCAACAAATAGGGTCGGTTTTGCTATGATGTATCGTAAGCATTCCTAAAATTCAGGGTGCCACGCAAAACTGTACAATGAGAACTATAGGGCTTCGGGGAAAATGGGGCTGGAGCGGAACACGCAAAATACTTCCTCAGTGACACATTTTTTAAAAAGATGGGAACCTAATACAGAAGGTTAGCACAGGTGTACAAGTTCAATAGTTTTTAAAAATACATAAATACTACCAAAAAAAATGATTCTTTACCAGAAAAGGCCTGAACTTTGCTTGTGGAAGTAGGCATCGGAAGGGCTGCAGCTTAGGAGGTATTGTGAGGTGAATGGAATGTTGTAACCCCGCTGTGGAGGGGGGTGGCTCATAACACAGAGGTTAGGAGGTAGCTGGGAGACATTGAGGTGTGTGAGTGTGTGTGCTTCCTACACACCTGAGCTCAGCTGGTGGAGTCTTCTGCGTCCACCCAGTATTTCTCGTAAACAAAATCACACGGAATGCAAAATTCACATTATACTCCAACTATTCCCTAACTGTTCAATGGTGTTGGAACAAATTCCCATTTTCAAAGCAAGCATCATAGCAGAACTGTAGTTATGGACTACCTACTCTGTGGGAGGTACTGCCTGACACACAGTAGGTTCAGCAATCTACTGTCTATGCCCTCATGGGAGATACATTGTAATGAGGGAAACAATAAACAAGTAAATAATCAATTTCATATAATACCATTTGCATATCACCCTCCCCCCAAATTCATATGCTGAAACCTAACTCCCCAGGTGATGGCTTTTGGAGGTGGGACCTTTGGGAGGTGATTAGGTCCTGAGAGTGGAGCTGTCATGGATGGGATTAGTGTTGTTATAAAAGAGACCCCACAGAGCTCCCGGCCCTTTCCACCATATGAGGACACAGCAAGAAGATGGCTACATATGAAGCAGGAAGTTTCTCTTACCAGATACTAAGTCTGCTGGCGCCTTGACTTTAGACTTCCCAGCCTCCAGGAATGTGAGAGATAAACACCCAGTCTATGGTATTCTGTTACGGCAGCCCAAATGAAGTAAGACAGTAGGACAGTAAGTTCTGGGTTTCTGGTAGGTGGAACTGTATGCCCCAAATTCCTGTGTTGAAGTCCTAGCCCTCTTACAGGTTGATGTGTTAGTTCCCGGGGCTGCTGTTAACAGAGCCCCACAGACTGGTGACTTACACAGAAATTTAGTATCTCACAGTCTGGAGGCCAGAAGCCTGGGTGAGATCAAGGTGTGGGCAGGGTTCCTTCCTTCTGTGGACTGTGAGGAAGAATTCATTCCATGCCTCTCCCTTAATTTCTAGTGATTTGCCAACAATCTTTGGCATTCCTTGGCTTGTAGAAACCGCCCCCCCATCTCTGTCTTCCCCTTCATGCGGCGCTGTCCCTGTGTGTGTGTCTAAATTTCCCCTTTTATAGAGCACGAGTTTTACTAGATTAGCGGCTCACCCTACTCCACTAGAACCTTGTCATAGCTGATTACATCTGAAACGACCCTATAGGGTCACATTCTGAGGTACTGAAGGCTAAAACTTCAACATGTGATTGGGGGGGGCGGATACAACTCTACCTGTCACTTACTTCTTGCCCCCTTAAAGGGGCAAGGGAAGACCCCTTTAAGTAAGTGATATTTGAGCAAGAGACTTGAATAAAATGAGGGAGTGAGCCCTGCAGACATCTGAGAGAACAATTTCAGGAGGAGGGAACAGCAAATGTGAAGGTTCTGAGACAGGAACACCGATTGGCCTGCCAAAGGAACAGGCCATTGTGTCTAGAAGGTAGCAAGGAGAAGAGTGGTGTAAGAGATGAGGTAAGAAACAGAAGGATTCACCAATAGGAAATCCACCAACAAATTAACAAAATTAAAGGAGAAAAACCTTATGTATTTATCACGGACCAAAACAAAACAAAACAAACAAAAAACAGCTGACGTTCCCAGTAAAAACTCTAAGGTATAAATAGACGAAAACTTCCTCTTATGATAAAGAATATTGTTTAGAGAACAAAAGCAAACATCATATTAATTGTGTGATATAAAGACATTTCTGTTATTCAGAAATGAGGAGGGGGACTTCCCTGGTGGCACAGTGGTTAAGAATCTGCCTGCCAATGCAGGGAACATGGGTTTGAGCACTGGTCTGGGAAGATTCCACATGCCGCGGAGCAACTAAGCCTGTGTGCCACAACTACTGAGCCTGTGCTCTAGAGCCCGCAAGCCACAGCTACTGAGCCCATGTGCCACAACTACTGAAGCCCGCATGCCTAGAGCCCATGCTCTACAACAAGAGAAGCCACCGCAATGAGAAGCCCGTGCGCCACAATGAAGAGTAGCCCCTGCTCACTGCAACTACAGAAAGCTCGCATGCAGCAACGAAGACCCAACACAGCCAATAAATAAATAAAATTAATTAATTAATTTAAAAAGAAAAGAAATGAGGAGGGCTGCCAGCAATTATGCTTTTGGTTCAGTATTGTTATTTTTGGAGAGTCTAGCTAAAGCAATAAGATAAGAAAAGGAAATAAGCAATATTCTCACCATTGTTTGCAGATAATATGCTCCTAAACTTGCCCCCCTGCCCCAAATGAGGTATTTTCAAACTATTAGAACTGAGTCACACAGACATAGAGATCAGAATTGTCGTTGCCAAGGGGGAGGGAGGAGGGAGAGGGATGGACTGGGAGTTTGGGGTTGGTAGATGCAAACTATTATGTATAGAATGGATAAACAACGAGGTCCTACTGTATTGCACAAGGAACTATATCCAATCTCCTGGGATAAACCATGATGGAAATGAATAAAAAAAGAAGAAGAATACATATATATGTGTGTGTATAACTGAGTCACTCTGCTGTAGAGCAGAGATTGACACAACACTGTAAATCAACTACACTTCAATTTTAAAAAAAATAGAACTGAGTCAGTCATCTTTTATGCCCTAAACTCATGTACTCTGGGTCCACTTTCTTGCTCTAGTCATGGCTACAGCAACCAGCTAGTTGTGCAGATAGAGCCTGGCTGCTGCTTGCCTCAACTGCACTGCACAGCCCTTGCTCTCTACTGCTGCTGCTTGGAATGCTTCTGGAGCTCACTCAACCTACCTGGCACATGTGCACACATGGAAGAGGGAGTTTGCAGGGCAACCCTGGAGCAATGAGGAATGGATGCCAGTGGACACATGCTCCCCTCGCTTCTGTGCATCAGTGGACAATTCTGATGCTCGTTCTATACTGCTCCTCAAGTATTCCCACAGCAGTGATTACTCAGCAATGCACCTGGCATAAGATCCCCCCGCCCCTGTTTCTCTTTTCCAGGGCCCCCATTCCTGATCTCCGTGATCACTTCCAAAAATAAACTATTTGCCCACAAGACCATGTCCCATGTCATAGATTACGCTTTTGGAGGGAACCTGAACTAAGAGAGTTAGTACCAGAAGGGGCTGTAGAAAGCAGAACATTGGGGAAGAATTCTAAGATATGTCACGCACCTTTCAGACCCCGTTGTAGGACGCTTACTGCTGGTGGTAAGTGAGCTGGTGATGAGCTTTGGCCTGTGGCAACAGTTACAGTGACTCACTAGGGGTGCATTAGGATGTCACGCATATGGAACGTAAAGCATGGGCCTACGTGGTAGCAGTGGTCCTTTAATCGAACTGAGGTCAGGGTAAGAAGGACTGGGGGTCAGGCTGACTTCTGCTAAGGGCTTTCAGAGCCTCAAATAATAATGACAAGCTCAAACCAGCCAACTATCAATTTAAGGCGCCCTGTGACTGTCCGGCAGCCTCATGGCAACCTGAAGAAACCCTTGTCTCCTGCAGGCACAGGTCACTGTATGATGAAAATTGGTCCAGGATTATTCACATCTCTGAATACTGTTGGCTTTATTTTCTCTTCAGCCATGTTTAATCTCCTGTTTAACCTATCAGTGGGTGTTTTGTGTTAATTAAAATAATACATGATTATGTTTTCCATTTCTAGAAGGTTTTTTTTTTTTCTTTTTTGGGGAGAATCTCTTTCAAACTACTTGGCCGCAGTCTCTTGTCCCTTGCTTATATTTTTAAGATTTTATTTCTTTAAACACAGACATAATTATTTTGTGTGTCTGTTAACACTAATACCTGCCGTTTTCTGGATGTGATTTTGTTGTCTGGTGCTTCCAGTGGCTCTCACTCAGAGTGACTTTTTTTTTCCTTGTGCATTTTGGGACTTTGTTTTGACAGTGAGTCCCCTATTTCTCTCAAAAGTTATCCACGGGGAGTTGTTGAAACCTATATGGAACTTGCATTTCTCCAGAAAATGTTTGCAGTTTATCCTTTTCTAAAAATTGATTCTTAGTTTTGTTACTTTGCAGTCAGAGAATAAGTCTTGTACGATTTCTCAATTTAGAAATCAAGTTGTCTGTTGTATTAAGTATATAATTAACACTATACGTTAAGGATGTTCCATGCACTGTTTATAGAAAAGCACATTCTGTAGCTGACCACAGACACCGAGGTGCAGGGTGTCCTATTGTCACTTAACCTTTATCTCTGAGTCTGTGCTGCCAGGGAGCCAGGAAATTCCAGCTCGGTCAGTTTTGCGGCCCTGCTCCCTCAGGGCTGCACCGGAATGAGGGAGCTTCAGTGGTACCCCAAGCCTAGGGACAGGGACAGTGTGGATATCTCATCTCCACTTCCAACCCAGGCCTGCAGGGCCCCTGAAGTCCTAAGGCACCTGTTAGTGCCTGAAACAGACAGTGGGCGGAGTTTACTCAGGTAGCCGATCCCAGAATTTCTGTCCAGCCCCCTCTGTCCCTACACAGCCTTTCCGCTCCGACATCAAGGAATAGCAAGAAGGCTGTGCAGCTGGAGAATGGAAGCTTGAGAGAGACTGGGGCACGGGAGTCAGACCTGGGGGAGCCCCTTTATAAGCAGGGTGATAAGCCCCGTTTCCCCGGGTTTTTCGGTTTTTGCCTGCCGCTGGGTGAATGGGTTCATGCTTTCATTGTCAGGCTTGGGTTGGAGTTATGCGGTCACTTCTACTCTTAGATCAGGAGGGCCCAATAGAAAGCCAGGGAGGGTTTAAGTGGGGGAGTGAAACGTGATTTACATTTTATAAAGTTCCCCTGGGCTCTGCTCAGTGACAAGAGGGCGCTGGCGGGGGCCAGAGTGAAGGCAGGGGCACGAGGGGCACAGAATGGGTGCCAGGAGCGAGCAACGTGGGGCCCTCGGTTGAAGCTCCCTCACCGGTCCCCCCTTCCGTGGGGTCCTCCCGGCCAGGAGAGGTGCCCCAGCGGCGCAGCCCCACCAGGCCTGACCTTGAGCGAGGCCAGTCTGGCTTCCGGCCACGAGACTGGATCTGAAATGGTGGAGAAATGCTGGTATTTCCCGGCTGACGTGGAAGGGATCAGGTTACCTTCTGGTCCCGCGGGCGGAGCGGGCTCTCCTAGGAACGGGTGGCAAGGAGCGGGGACTGAGGGAGGGGCCCCAGCCGGCAGGCCGACGGGGTACTGGGCGGAGCGCGGCCGGCAGCTCGGGACCGACCGGAGAGGGAGGCCGGGACGTGGAGCTGGTGGGGGGTGGCCGGCGCCAGACCGCCCGGGCCGGGGGCGGGGCAGACGCTGCGCGGGAACCAGGGGCCGGAGAAGGGGGCGGGGGGCCCCGTCCCGGAGGCGGGGCGGGTGACCTCTGAGCCGCAGGGAGCAGATCGGGGCCGGGCGGGGGCAGGTCTGGGCGCGACGGAGGAAGCCCACCGCGGCCCCGACGCCAGAGCCAGAGCGCCAGGCCCCCGGGGTCCCCTCCCCTCTGATTTCGTCCCCGCCCCTCTCCCCCCTGCTTCTCCCTCCCCGGCCCTGCCTCCACGCCCCCGCGGCCCTGGCGGCCGGGCCCCAGCCTCCGCGCGCCATTCCTCCGGCTGCGCGTCCAGCCAGCCGCGCCTGGGCCATGGCGGGCCTGGGGCCGCGACCCGCCAAGGGCTACCGGGTGGTGCTGCTCGGCAGCGTGGCCGTGGGCAAGACGGCGCTCGCCACGCAGTTCGCCTGCGGCAGCTTCCCCGAGCAGTGTGAGCCGTCGGTGGAGGAGCTCTTCAGCAAGGTGATCGAGGTGAACGCGGCGCCCGCCCTGCTGGAGATCGTGGACACGGTGGGCGCCGAGCACCTGGTCACCCTCAAGGACCTGTACATCAAGAACAGCGACGGCTTCGTGGTGCTCTACAGCGTGTGCAGCGAGGCCTCGTTCGAGGCGGTGCGGCCGCTGCGGGAGCGCATGGGCCGGCTGCGGGGGTCCAAGGCCGTGCCGCTGGTTCTCGTGGGCACCAAGGCCGACCTGGACGCCCAGCGCCAGGTGCTGACGGCGCGGGGCCGCGCGCTGGCCCGCGAGTGGCGGTGCCCGTTCCTGGAGGTCACGGCCAAGAGCAAACTCATGGTAGACCAGGTGTTCACGCAGGTGGTGCGCGAGATGGAGGCCCTGGCCCCGCCCGAGGAAGAGGTTCCGGCCGTCCCCACCAACGCGCAGGAGACGTGGCCATCGGAAAGGTTCATCGGCTGATGTGCAAACGGTTCATGATTCCTGTATTCATCGCTTTTCTTGATTTCTGAAGCTCACTTTACTCTTCTGCCTTTTTGAAGAAAGTTATCCAGCTGTAAACAAGTGGTTGCTTCTATATATTGACTCAGATCGGTGCTTCAGACTGTCCAGAGCTTCTTAAATATTTTGTTGAGAACTTTACCTCTGACAGTGCTGGAAGAAGAAATTAAAAATCGATTTTCTTTTCTTGTATGGAGAGAGTATTACCCTTTTCTTCGAGTGGGGTTTGTTGCAGGATTCTTTTTTTTTTTTTCTTTTTGGTCATAATTAACACCTTCAAATGTCATCTGACATTTGACATTGATTGAGGAACATGACCTAAATCGAAGCTTTCCAATCCATGAGGCTTTCATGTGTTCCCCTCTCATTTACAGCCTTGAATTGCAGCAGTAATATTTTCCTCTCTGCGTATTTCTAAATATAGTTATGACATACATAGCATTGGTTTGAAAGGGATGTTGTATACCCTGGGAGGGGAAAAATCAACTGTGTACTCAGGCAAAGACGGTTCAGCTCTGCCTTCGGTTTTGTAATTGACATCTAGTCGATTTCTGCATCTGTAAATTAAGTGAAAATAAAATGACTCTAGAAGTTGATAGTTTTTAATATTTGTCTTTCTAGAACCTAAAGCTACAATTCCTAAAGTCTCCGTACACCATACCTTTGCTTTTCAGTTATTTTCCCGGACAAGTTAGTTGCTAGGGTGGAAGCGGCACCACATCTTTTTGCGTTTTTGCAGAAGTGCTTTCTGCGGCTGGTGTTATTTTCCCTGTCACTTGCCGGAGTCGGATACGTTGTCTGAATACCTGCCTAGCTTAACAGTGACAGGGGTGCTGAAGTAGAAGCAAAACGTGAAGAATCTTTTTGTATAGTTTTCACGTAACGATAGAAGAGACTTTTCTTGTACTGGTTTAAAAAATTATTGTTTTATAATTTTAAAAACTGGTCTTTGATATGAGTTACTTGTGTTTATTTGCACAAGTTAACAATTTTACCTCAGCCGTTGCAACAAAATTTTCAAATTTACGAACCTAACTTAGCCATTTGAGCAAACTTCTAAAAATAATAAAAAGGAAAGCTCCGTGCCTGCGATCTGAAATCATTTTGTTAAAGGAAAGTTATCTATAAAGTGATGGTTATACAAGGCTCTGGGAGTTTTATTTATATTGTATATGATGTTTGACTAGAAGGATGGATTTTAACACAAAAAATATATTTTAGAACCTAACAGTGCCTGAGAGCCAGTTCGCCCCACAGGAGAGGGCTAGGCTGGGACCTCCCCTGTCTTTGATCCCTTTCTCTTTCCCCTGGATGGTGGGGGCTGGGGCAGTTGGGGTGCTTACTTTTGAAGCCTTGAAACCCAGCTAAGTCACTACTCTCTGACCCTCTGTCTCCTGGGGTCACTCCTCCTGGCAGCATTACCTCACACCCTTTTCCGAACCATCATTTCTCCAAGGGGACGGTTCAAACACAGGGAGGAGGGGAGGGGGCGGTGGGGTGGTAGGCAGGAAGCATCTCCTGGCCTCAGCTTCGTCCAAAGCTGCCCCCTCCTCCTGCAGAAGCAGAGGTTAGAGCCAAGACTGTTCCCTGACTGGGTGTGGGCGGTGCAGAGAAAGCAGGGTGTGGGGCTGGGGTGGGCAGGTGAACAGCAACCCCTTCCCAGCCCTGAGAGCTGGGGCCCCAGGACTGCCAGCTGGCGACTCCCCTCGCCCTGCCTGCCCTGCCTTTCTGACTCTACCTGCCTATACTGAGGCCTCCGGGGAGGTTCTGTGTCCCTGGATCCCAGGCCCTCTGGATATCAGGCCTGATCCGGGAAAAAATACATAAATAGCTATTTCTTCCTTTAAATTACTAGAACCATCTCAGACTACCACTCAGATCCAAGCGTCGGCTTAGAGCCCAGGGGTGTTCCTGACTGACTGGTCAACAGAGGAATGGTCAGGCTCAGGTGATCCGCTCTTGTGACCTCAGGAATATGTATGAAGCAGCCTTCTGGGTGTAATATTCTCACACACACACACACACACACACACACACACACACACACACACACACAAAATTAAAGACCCAGACACTAATTTTCTTTCTCTTCCTGCATTTCTAATTTCTAACTTATGCATGTTATTTACAAGTTTCCTGCAGTCCCTCTGGCCTCAACTGAGACCTAAATAACTCTACAGTGAATTTGCAAGTGGCTGATGTGACCACTTGTCAGGGTACCATGTTACCCGGAAGCACTGTGCCCAGGTGGAGGGACCCATGAAACTGTGGCAGCCAACCTGATAGCTCGAAAATGGTGTTCAAATCACAAGCCCTTTGTTTAGCACTGGGGAATGTGAAACTGGTTTCCAAAGAGTGAGGAACATTCACTTGCCCACAGTCAGGGTGACTGCTTCTGATTCTCCAAATGCCCTGCAACTCAGGGCACGGACAGATCTTTTTCTTGCCAGTGTGTTATGGTTCAGTTTGTACTATTCAGAGTGCTGGTGATGCTGAGAATTTTTTTTTTTTGGCCTTGCCACGTGCTTTGCGGGATCTCAGTTCCCTGACCAGGGATCGAACCCAGGCCATGGCAGGGAAAGCGCCAAGTCCTAACCACTGGACCACCAGGGAACTGGTGACGCTGAGAGTTCTTTTGGAGGTTTTTATTTTTATTTATTTATTTTAATTTCTTTTTTTTTAAATTTATTTATTTATTTTTGGTTGCGTTGGGTCTTCGTTGCTGCGCACGGGCTTTCTCTAGTTGCGGCGAGCAGGCGGTGCGCGGGCTTCTCACTGTGGTGGCTTCTCTTGTTGCGGAGCACGAGCTCTAGGTGCGCGGGCTCAGTAGTTGTGACACACGGGCTTAGTTGCTCCATGGCATGTGGGATCTTCCTGGACCAGGGCTCGAACCTGTGTCCCCTGCATTGGCAGGCAGATTCTTAACCACTGCACCACCAGGGAAGCCCCTGGAGGTTTTTAAATGACATTTGAGTTCCTCTTCTGTGAAATGCCCGCTCTTTTTGCCCGCTTTTAAACTTGTGTGATCTGTCCTTTTCTTCTTGGTTCTTGGCCTCTGAGACACCCCCAGTGATCCCCGCCTCCTGGTACTCATGCCTTTGTGTGGTTCCCTCCCCTTGAGTCTGGGCAGGACCTAGTGACTCTCTTCTAAGGAATATAACATAACAAGAGTGATGGGGTGTCATTTCCAAGATTATGTTCCACCCCTGCACAAGGATGACACACAAATTTGTGAAGCATTCTATATTTTTTAGTCTTGGAAATATTAAATATGATAGGTAAAGTAAAAGTTTTTTAAAAACTCTAAAAAAAAAAAAAGATTATGTTCCAGAAACACTGATTTCTATCTTGCTCACCCACTCTGTCTCTTTCTCAGAGCCCTTGTTCCGGGAAAAGCAAGCTGGCCCGTTGTGACTAGCTCAGTGGAGAGCGCCTTGTAGCAAGGAACTGATGTCTCCAGCCCGCAGCCAGAGAGGATCTGACACACACCAACAGCCTCATGAGGGAGCTCGGGAGGGGGGTGTTTTCCCAGTTGAGCCTTGAGATGACAGCCACTCCAGCTGACCCTTTGCTGCGGCCTGGGGGAGACCTTGAGCAGAGGACGCAGCTGAGCCACAGAAACTGAGATGACAAATGTTCACTGTTGTCACCACTGCGTTTTAAGGTAATGTGTTATGCAGCAATAGAGAACTAATATAGCTTTTTGGTAACTGGAAATGGGGTGCTGTCACACAAATACCTAAAAGTGCAGGACTGGCTTTGGAACCAGGCTGCGGGCAGAGGCCAGAAGGATTCTGAGGACTGTTAGATAAATGCTACATAACCATGGACAGACCATCAGTGGAAAGCTGGACTTGGAGGATGCTGTCAGTGAGGGTTCAGAAGGAGGTGAACAACAGGGCTTCCTGTTACGTAATGGCAGAAAGCTTAGCAGCTGTGTGCCAAATCTGTAGTTAATGGAGAGCCCCAAAGGTGCCCATTGTTTTTGGTTTTTGTAATGGGCTTTATTTATTTATCATTTACTTATTTATTTATTTATTATCTTTGGCCGCGTTGGGTCTTTGTTGCTGCACGCGGGCTTTCTCTAGTTGCAGCGAGCGGGGACTACTCTGTTGCGGTGAGCGGGCTTCTCATTGTGGTGGTTTCTCTTGTTGTGGAGCATGGGCTCTAGGGACACAGGCTTCAGTAGCTGTGGCACATGGGCTCAGTAGTTGTGGGCTCTCGAGCGCAGGCTCAGTAGTCGTGGCGCACAGGCTTAGTTGCTCCGCGGCATGTGGGATCTTCCCAGACCAGGGCTCAAACCCGTGTCCCCTGCGTTGGCAGGTGGACTCTCAACCACTGCGCCACCAGGGAAGCCCTGGTGACTCTTTTGTGTTTCCCATCTGCCCCCCTTTTTGAACAGGAATGTCTACAGCAGCTCTCCTATGCCAGTTGCGCCATTGTACACGCGGGCTATGTGTGGCAGGGGAGAGGCGGATAACCTTTCTCTTAGTTGCATGGATCCACAGGCCAAGAAAAACTATATTTGAGCAGCTGTTTACTTAAGGAACTACACCAGAGGAGCCTCATCCTCACTAGACTTGATTAGGTGACAAGATGGTAAACTTTAAGCTCATCAAACATGGATGGTTACTAATCCGTTTTATGACGTTAAAGCAACGTTGCACTCCTGAGATAAACTCCAACTGGCTGTTAGTTGCTATAAATTTGATACATTTGATAAGTCGGTTTTCCTAAGATTTTGCTTCATATTTTTGCCTCTGTGTTTACGAATGAGACTTGCCTATAGTTTTCTTATACTGCCGTTGTTTGCATTTGGTATCAATATTATGTTAACATACACAAAAATGTAGCGGGGGACTGTTCCCTCTTTTTCTCGTCTCTGTAGGTTCTGTGTGAGATTGAAATGATCTGTTCTTTCAATATTTGGCAGGTATTGCTTGTAAATCCATTATTTTGAAAAGATTTCTAATGTATTTCATTGTTACAGGTTTTACATTTTCTTCTTAATTTAGTTTCCCAGTTTGTATTTTTCCGGGAATCTATACATCCTATGTCTTTTCAGATGTATTGGCATAAAATTGTTCATAACCTCTTACAAGATTTTGAGTAACCGTAGCATCTCTGGTTACATTCTCTGCTTTGTTCCTAGTATTGTTTATTTATGCCCTCTCTCTAGCTCCAGTTCTTTCTCTAGTTCCTTCTCTATCTTTGGTTTACTCCAAAATTCACAAAAGAAAAAGTCGATACGTTCTCAGAAGAGATTCTAAGATGAGTTTAGAATGCAGGACGCTCATTAAGAGATGCTTTTGGGAAGGACACGTATGGAAGGAAGGGAAGGGAAGTAGGAGGGCAGAGGGAGAAGTTGAGCAATGCAACCATGATAGTGGCCCCAGCCAACCCCACAGGGGTCTCCGAACTAGAATGGCTCTTCAGGTGTTCTGAGTTGGGTAAGAATGGCCAGGTGTTTATACTCCCCCATCAGGTCAGTCACTGGATGTGTGATATTGAGCAGGCCTGCTCTATATGCTGAGGTAGTCCTTGATTGACAGCTGAAGTCTGTCAATCAACAGCCCTCCCAGCAGCTGAGGCAACAAGCCTGTTGAAGGAGAATCCGGGCAGCGCCTCTGCAGTCCTTCATGGCAATGGTGGCGTAAATAAGTCAGATCTTTATTCTCCTTGGTTTGCTTCCAGTCTAGCTAACTTATGCCTCAAGTTTTTCTTTCTTATAACTTTGCTAGAGTTAGCCTGAAGCAGCCAACACAGGCCACTTACTCGTTTTTTTCTAACTGCTTCTTTACTACATGTACCAGTCAATTCAGAAGAAGGAAACTAGACTAATTATTTCAACAGAGAGAATTCAACATAAAGAATTATTCACCAGGTATCAGAAAACTGAAAAAGCAAAAAGGCGACAATAATTTATCTCAGAGCTGGTATTTCAGGAAGCAGCGACCATGCCTAGTGCTGGGGGAACAAAGGTAAGAGGCTGAGATTATTAAAATTTAGAAGCTTAGAGAAGGGATCCTGTAGGAACTGAGAGCCAGACCTCTGAGGAAGGGCCATGCCTGATTTGTGCTGGTGCCTCAGCAGCTGGATGGAGGGACCTCAAAGAGCTGAGATCCAACATCTCTGAGGAGAGGGCACCAGGGCGCTGGTGCTGGTATTCCAGAGGAGGAATGCAGCAAGGCTTGTTCTAGAAATGTGGGAAAACTGCAAACCGGAATCCACTGCTGCTCTTGAAATCACCTGCTACTCTCACGGTGAAGCACCATTTCTCTGGCAGACGGAGAGGAATGAGTGCATTTTCCCTCCTGCAGCTTTCCCATCGACATCCATTACCTACTTTGGTGAGATGCTAACAGGCAGCTAGTTGGCAAAGGAGAAATGTGTTTGCAGAGACCCTGCCTTAGCATCAGAAAGCAGAGTGTAGAAGCATGGGTTTGAAGGAGAGAGAATAATAGCAGTGCTCCTCTTTGACTGCTAAGCACCCATACATACACTCCTACACACACAACAACAGAAACAACCTGATGCTTCTACTGAACAAGATGTAACTATTTACTCTAAATTGAAAATGCTCTCCCCCTCATCCCAAACCACGGGGGACACAAAGTCCCAAGAGTCATTGCATCCATCACACGGGGGACACAAAGTCCCAAGAGTCATTGCATCCATCATACGGGGGACACAAAGTCCCAAGAGTCATTGCATCCATCACACGGGGGACACAAAGTCCCAAGAGTCATTGCATCCATCATACGGGGGACACAAAGTCCCAAGAGTCATTGCATCCATCACTGGGACACAGTTACAATCTCCATCTCTGGACGGCGTTAATGACTCCATAAATTCAGGCCCAGTCCCATATGAATATGCTGTTACCGAAAGACTAAAATTTAAGGTTCACCAGCACTTGCAACCCTTCTATAAAATAATGGGAAGAAGGAGAGAAAGAAGCTCTCAGTGATATGCACACACAGCCACATAACATGAAAGGAAGAACATTTTCATGGCTGCCATAGGCATTGTTTCTGTAACCCATCATGAGGCCATAGTTGATTTTTAAATTGTGATAAAGTACACACAACACAAATTTTGCCATTTTAACCATTTTTAAGTGTGCCGTTTTGTAGTGTTAAGTATATTCATGTTGTTGTGCAACCAATCCCCAGAACTTTCTCATTTGTAAACTGGAACTCTGGATCCATTAAACAACAACTTGCTCTTTGCCACTTCCCCCTCCTGTGCCTATAGCACCCACCATCCCACTTTCTGTCTCTGTGAATTTGACTACTCTGGTACCCAAAGAAGTGGAGTCAAACAGTATTTGTCTTTTTGTGACTGTCTTATTTCACTTGGAGTGATATCCTCAAGGATCATAATGTTGGAGCTTATGTCAGAATTTTCTTTCTCTTTAAGGCTGAGTAACATTCCATTGTATTATGTACACATATACATGTGTATGTACAGACCACATTTTATTTATTCATTCATCCATCAGTGGACACTCGGGCTGCTTCCACCTTTTGGCTATTGTGAACAGTGCTGCTAAGAACATGGGTGTGCAAATCTTCTCTTCTGCTTTCAATTCTTTTGGATATATACTCAGAGGTGGACTTGCTGGACCCTATGGTAAACCTAGGCTTAAGTTTTCAGGGCTCACAATCCTGTTTTCCATAGCAGTACATCCTCAGCAACGCCAGCAGCGCACACGTGCTCCAATTATTCCACATCCTCAGGGCCACTTGTAATTGTCTTCTTTTTTTTCCCCATAGAAGTCATTCTAATGGGTGTGAGGTGATACCTCATTGTAGTTTGGGTTTGCATTTCCCTAAAGATTAGTGATGTTGATCTTCTTTTCATGTGCTCACTATTTGTATTTCTTCTTTGGAGAAATGTCTGTTCAAATTCTTTGGCCATTTTTTTAATCAGATTGTATTTTTGTTGTTAAATTTCAGGAATTCTCATTAAATTCTGGATGTTAATCTCTCATGAGGTATGTGATTTGCAAATTTATTTCCCATTCTGTGGGCTGCCTTTTTACTCTCTTGATAATGTCTTTTTAAAAAATAAATTTATTTATTTATTTTGGCTGCGTTGGGTCTTCGTTGCTGGGCGCGGGCTTTCTCTAGTTGCGGCGAGCTGGGGCTACTCTTCGTTGCGGTACGCAGGCTTCTCATTGCGGTGGCTTCTCTTGTTGCAGAGCACAGGCTCTAGGCGTGCGGGATTCAGTAGTTGTGGCTCGCGGGCTCTAGAGCACAGGCTCAGTAGTTGTGGCTCAGGGGCTTAGTTGCTCCTCGGCATGTGGGAATCTTCCTGGACCTGGGCGCGAACCCGTGTCCCCTGCACTGGCAGGCGGATTCTTCACCACTGCGCCACCAGGGAAGTCCCTGGATAATGTGTTTTGATGCACAAAATTTTACATTTTTCATGAAATCCATTGTTCAGTTTTTCTTTTGTTGCCCGTGCCAAGAAATCACTGCCGAATCCGAGGCTGCGAAGACTCTGACCTACAGAAACGCGGGGTGGGTCTATCCTGCTTGCTGGTCTGTGTTTGTCTTCATGCCAGCATTACACTCTTCTGGGCACCAGAGCATTGCAGCAGTTTTGACATCAGGAAGTGTGCCTTCCAGCTGTGTTCTTTTTCAAGGTTGCTTTGGCTCTTTGGGATCTCTTGACACTCCATGTGAATTTTAGGATGTTTTTTGCTATTTCTGAAAAAACGCCATTGAAATTTTCATAGGGATTGAATTGAATCTATAGATTGTTTTGTGTAGTATTGACATGTTAACAGTATGAGGTCTTCCAATCCATGAACATGGAATGTTTCCATTTATTTGTGTCTTTAATTTTTTCAGCAATTTATTGTTGTCTTCATGGTACAAGTCTTTTTTTTTTTCTAAAGGTCATTTTATTGTAAAACCATAAATACAACACTGACATGAAATCATTTAAGCAGCTGATCTTCTCTAACCATTAAAAGGATGTCTTTTTGCCTTGGCATCAACCAACTGGGAAGTAACGTTGCAAGAATTCGGCGGGTAGCGGGTGCTGAATTCTGGGCTGAGGCTTTTGGCGATTTAAGGAAACAAGTGGAACCTTCCTCTTCTCCTCGGGAATGTCTCACTTTTGGACAAGAACAGACAGGTAAAAACAGCAACATTTAAACAGCTCAGTTTTAAATTTTATTATTATTTTGTAAAAAATTTTTTTTTTCTGTTCCTTTCCTCCATTTGACACGAGTGGGGGAATTCCATGGGCATAGCCTATTATTTCATTTTTTTTTGCTGTAAAATTAATCCCTTGATCAAAGAAATGTTCTGTGGGATAGCATGAAGGTCCATAAGGCGTACCGTAAATCTGTGGACGGTGGGGCTGGCAGAAGCATCACGGGCAGTGAAGGCAAATCTATATCCAGAATAAATGTCTACCCAGTGAGGGCAAATTGCTGCTCCTTCCACAGTGGAAGAGATCTAGTGTAATTGACTTTTCACCAAGTGACTAGTTGGTCCCTTGGGAAATGACACCATATTAGGGGCTCAGTATTAGTCTCTGCTGTTACTCAACAGCGATGGCAGCCAAATCAGACTTGGTGAGGCAAAGTCCATGATGTTGAGCCCCTTCACAGCCCCTGTCCCTGCCTCCTTAGCTGTTTTGTACACGGGCCCATTGAACGAGCACTTGGATGGCTGGCTGAAGAGGCTGAACTGCTATGCACAGGATGGACTGTCTTGCTCAAGTGATTTATTTAATTTTTTAATCTTTTGGCCATGCTGCATGGCATGTGGGATCTTAGGTCCCCGCCAGGGGTCGAACCTGCACCCCCTGCAGTGGAAGCACAGAGTCTTAACCACTGGACCACAAGGGAAGTCCCTTGCCCAGCTGATTCTTGTGAGCCTCCTCTGCAGTAGGTGCCTTTGGGTGGGTATTCACATATGGTAAATTTTCTTCACAGTGTATGCCTATACAGAGAGGTCCATCCTCATGTCTCCTCCCCAGATCACCTCTTCACCGATTTTTTTTTTAACATCTTTATTGGAGTATAATTGCTTTACAATGGTGCGTTAGTTTCTGCTTTATAACAAAGTGAATCGGCTATACATATACATATATCCCCATATTTCCTCCCTCTTGCCTCTCCCTCTCACCCTCCCCCGATCTTCCAGTCTTGTTTTTTCCAAATCTCTGATGATCCAGCCAAGCCATTAGCAACTGTCCACGAGCAAATGTAGAGCCATACTTCTAGCCATCTTTCAGTCCAGGCAAAGTGGACAACGACCCAAAGGGATGCTTGAAATGGAGACCACTGGGAAGATTTTCCTTCATCACTCTTTTTTATTTTATTTTATTTATTTATTTTTGGCTGTGTTGGGTCTTTGTTGCTGGGGGCGGGCTTTCTCTAGTTGCGGCGAGCGGGGGCTACTCTTCATTGCAGTACGCGGGCTTCTCATCGTGGTGGCTTCTCTTGTTGTGGAGCACGGGCTCTAGGCACACGGGCTTCAGTAGTTGTGGCACGTGGGCTCAGTAGTTGTGGTTTGCGGGCTCTAGAGCACAGGCTCAGTAGTTGTGGCACACGGGCTTAGCCGCTCCGCGGCATGTGGGATCTTCCCGGACCAGGGCTCGAACCCGTGTCCCCTGCATTGGCAGGCGGATTCTTAACCACTGTGCCACCAAGGAAGCCCCATCACTCTCCTTTAGGGCCACCTCTGAGTGGGACTGTAGAGCCGCAGCCATCCACTCCTGGACCATCTGTAAACCAGGATCAAGGTTTTTCCTCCTCAATCTACTGGTCATAAGGACCTCCCTGTGAGGCCATAGGTGTGGCTTGTGGGTGAGGAGACACAGCCTATCAGCACATTTCGACAGACTCTTTAGGTACGTGGTCTACCTTCAAAGGCACAACAGTTTTACCAAATGTTTTGCCGTGGAAGCACAGGGCTCACTGGCTTCCCAGCCCACCTAGATGCATACTTACACCAAGGGAGAAGCAGCCCCTGCCATCTGGGAGCTGGCCTGGCGCTCACAGCTACGCCATGGCGTTCTCCTGTTGAACGTAAACAAGTTCACAGAGCATGACCTAGATGGATCGAGACAAAAACAAGAGCACCCTGTAATCAGGTCTAAACACAGAAAAAAATGTTTCAAAACCACGAAAAATGACCAAACATTCCCCCTCTCTTATCTACTATGAGTGATGAATGCTTCTTTACCAAGTGCAGCCTTCCCTCCTTATAGATGAGTTACTATGATAGTCAAGCATTTAATTTCCCCCACTACCTGACAGCGTCTAATCCAGAGCAAAGCCCTGCTTCCTATTAAACTTTCACCAAAACCACCTTACACAAGCCTGTAACCAAGTGCCTTCTACCATCTTCTTACTGAGACACCCCATGACTCCCAGGTGTGTGGTCAGCAGTGCGGAGTGAAGTCAACTTTTTTTTGCCACCGTCCGCGGCTTGCGGGATCTTAGTTCCCCCACTAGGGATCAAATCCGTGCCCCCTGCAGGGGAAGCATGGAGTCCTAGCCACTGGACCACCGGGGAAGTCCCCGGAGTAAAGTCAACTTGTTCAGTGACAGGTGTGCTCCTCTGGTCTTTAGCTGGAGGGCAGTGACATCACCCACACCTCACCTGTTACCACAGGTGGTAAGGCCACATTATTTCTAGCAGCAAAACCTGGGGCAGTCAGGGTGCGGGGAGCAGAACCACGGGAGGTAATCTAAGCAAGGCTGACTTACTAAACTTGATCAGGAAGAGCTGGAGGAACAAGGTCTGGGCTTGGCCTCTGGGAACACTTCCAGAGTAACAAAAACTGCCTGGGGTGGGGGTGGGGCTTCCGCGATCTAAGAACACTTCCAGAGTAACAAAAACTTCCTGGGGTGGGGGCGGGGCTTCCGTGCTCTGGGAATACTTCCAGAGTAACAAAAACTGCCTGGGGTGGGGGTGGGGCTTCCGCCCTCTGGAACACTTCCAGAGTAACAAAAACTGCCTGGGGTGGGGGTGGGGCTTCCGCGCTCTGGACCTGCCTCTAGAGTCACGAGTTTGCAAAACATCCAGAGCTACCATTCCAGGTTCTGGCGCCAAAATAGAGATGCTTCTGCTGCTACTCTCACTGCTGTCCCCGCCTGCCAGCACCCGGGCAGCTCGGAGGAGACACGGGAACATGCTCAGAGAGTCCTCATCGCTTCACGACCTTGCTCGTCGGCAGAAAAGAGCAAAGAGCAGCAGGGGCATGGCCTCCACGCCCTTTCTCACTTCCAAAGCTCCTGGAATATCATGCAGTTGGCGGACTCCAATTCCCATGCAGATCTGAGACGGAGGAAGTGCGGACACGCGGCTGTAGCAATTCCCCCAACGCGGCCTCGAGCAGCTGCACGACCCACTTCCAGATTTCTCTTTTTCTTTTTTTAACAAAACCAGACTTTTGGGTTTAACCCCACTGGGTCCGGACTTCTGACTGGCGCGGGAAAGAGCAGGGTCTCCCCGGGATCTGGGTCTGGGGACTCTGACTGGGCTCCGCAAGCAGAAGCCCAGGTATCAGCTGCGGCAGAAAGGGCTCCTGGGGCTCCCTCGGAAAGGCCTACCCTGCCCTGCCCTGTCGGGGGAGGGGGCTGCGTGGGCAGTGTGGGTACAACTAGTCAACGGTGGTTTCAGGTGAAATGGGGACAGACACTCAGTTCCAAAGGCATGAAGGCCCCGGAGCCGTCTGAAGGTATCTTGGGGAGGGCAGGCACTGGGGCGCTGAGGAAGCCCACAGGGGGATATCTCTCCAGATTCCATCTGTGCAGGCAGTGAATCCCCGGACGGGCCTCTAGCACTTTCCTTGAACCACAGCACAGGAGGTCAGGGCTTCCTGGGGTGCGGACACCGGAGCGCGAACTCTCAGACGTCCTGTTACACATGCGTGTTGTGAAGTCACACTCGGCTAGTTAGTGAGGCCCGCCCGCATTCCAGGGAGGACCGCAGGCCGCAGGGGAGACCTCGCACCCGGGTTGGCAGCCGTGGGCGGGGCGAGGAGGGGCTGCGCATTCCAGCGGGCGGAGGCGGGTCCCGTAGCCCGGCTGGCTGACCGCGCCTCCCGCCGGCCTGGCCGCGCCTCCCGCCCGGCCGCCAATGCGCCTGCGCCTGCGCGGGGGCGGGGCTGCGTAGAATCAGCTTTTATGGAAAGTTGGTGTCTGTGGCGGGTTCGCGGTGTGTTACGCAGAGAGGCCGGGACGCGGGAAGTCTGGGCTGCCGTGGGCCGGGAGGCAGGGGACGGGCCGGGCCACGAAGGGCCCCCGACGCCGGCCCCCACTAGGTGTTTGTGCTGCGGCGGCGGAGGGGCCATCTCTGGGACGAAGACGCATTCGGGTGGCGGGGAAGGAGCCTCTCAGGGCAGCGACTTCGGTACCTCCTTGGTGACTTGGAGGGAGGGGCGTGTCCAGAGGAGGACGTCCTTGCTCAAGGTGTAAGGTGACACCGCCGGGGAGGGGAGGGGTGGGGAGGCCCATCCCGCGTGGGAGCAGGGCGGTGCGCTTTTTGGATTCCAAGGCTTCAAAACACAGTCCGACACCTCAGAGGGAGGGGACGCTGACCGCGCCCCAGAGCCCGCCCTGCCTCGGGTTGAGAATTGAGGTTTTTGGTTTTGTTTTTATTTTTGAGGTGGGTAGTAAGATAAAAGCCATCACCTTATTTAAATGTTATATGGAATATTAATAGAACTCCCCTTGAGAAAGTTATTTAGTTACAGATCAAAATACGGTTCTGAGGTTGGTTTTGGGTTTATTTTATTTGGAAGCGTGTGGCCGGCCGGTATAGCTGATGAAGTAGAGAAGCCACAAATCAACACAAACTGCAGCTTTTTAAAACAAGCTGAAAAGATAATCCTTCCTAAAATTGCAAAAGCTAAAACCTTTCAGAAAAGAGTTCCCCATACACCACTATCAAAAACCAGGATTTAAAAAAGGACTTAGGGGACTTCCCTGGTGTCGCAGTGGTTAAGAATCTGCCTGCCAATGACACGGGTTCGAACCCTGGTCTGGGAAGATCCCCCATGCTGCGGAGCAGCTAGGTCTGTGCGCCACAACTACAGAGCCTGTGCTCTAGAGCCTGTGAGGCACAACTGCTGAGCCCATGCACCACAACTACTGAAGCCCACGCGCTTAGAGCCCGTGCTCCGCAGCAAGAGAAGCCACGGCAATAAGAAATTCACACACCGGAACAAAGAGTAGACCCTGCTCACCGGAACTAGAGAAAGCCATCGCGCAGCAACAGAGACCCAATGCAGCCAAAAATAAATAAATTAATTAATTTTTTTAAAAACCTACTTAAAAAAAAGGACTTAGGCTTGATAGGTTTTCTGTTCCAGTGCTGATGCTACCTTTAAAATATTCAAGAGGTCAGACTGAATAGAGGGATCTGCTAAACACCTTTTAAAATACACTTGCAGGGCTTCCCTGGTGGCACAGTGGTTGAGAGTCTGCCTGCCGATGCAGGGGACACGGGTTCATGCCCCGGTCCGGGAAGATCCCACATGCCTTGGGGCAGCTAGGCCCGTGAGCCATGGCCACTGAGCCTGTGCGTCCGGAGCCTGTGCTCTGCAATGGGAGAGGCCACAACAGTGAGAGGCCTGCAAAACTCGGTGTTGTTTCTCATTGTGCTGATTTTGCCTTTCCTCTTAACAGAATTCTTGGGAGAGAAGTTAAAAAAGTAGATGTGCTATAGATGTGCTAACAGCTAGTTAACACAGCTTTAAAATAAAATTCATTCAGACAAATGTAAAATCACTTTATTTGTGCTCAATTTACTGATGCAAATGTCTACTAAAACTAACATTTACAAAACTGGCAGAGCTGAGTTCTAGGGTCTGGATACACAATTAATACCCCAGCGATGCAGGCCCCTTCTCAAGGCATTCCTAGGGAGGTCACAGCTATATTTAGAGTGATACAGAAAGGGCCACAGCTGCAGTTCAGGGCTGCAGATAAGCTTTAAAATATATGAGGCTTCATAGTATTCTGAGCTTACTTGTCAGCTAAATTGTCCAGTGAAAACATTAATTATAACTCTCAGAGCAGGTTCTGCATATTATCTCATCTATACAGCAGTGTCCTAGTGTGCCTCCCCTGCCAGGAAACAAAGTGTCAAAGCGTGAGTGTGCCAGACAGGGAGAAAGTTTTCAAATAAGTAACCACTGGTTTGAGGCTCAATTCTTCTTTTTTTCTTTCTTTAAAAGACACTGATTTGGTAATTCAGAGCTCAAATATTTACTCATTGCAAGCACAGAATGTGAGTAAGAAAATCAATTATATTTTTAAAAACCATCCTTTGCATTTCAGCCATTTTGAAGATCTTAGAAGGCTAAAGGGCTGACTGATAAGGACCAGATATCATACTGGTGGGAACAGCTGAGCACCCCTGTTCTCCGCCCATGGATCTTGCAGGGCCAAGGCCACGGCACAGGCTGGTCCTCTACCCAGCCAGCACCAAGGCCCCCATCTGGGGACACTGAAGTGGTGGCACAGGACCTCACTGGAGATTCCACCTCAGGCTAGTCTCCACCTCATGGTGGACCTGAGTGCACACCTGGTCCACCTGGGCCTCACTCTTTGCTGGGACCTCCAGGCCCCAGCACCGCCCCTAGCAGGCCAGTGTGTGCCCTGCACTGTCAGCCCCTCAACTCACCTGCTGAAGCTTCCACCACCACCCAATGTGCTTGCCAAGGTCCGGGTGGCCCTGCAAGGCATGAAGAGCTTGTGGAATTTTATACCCCCCCATTAAACTACCATTCAAGAGTGAGGATAAAACGAAAATATTTTCAGAGAAACAAAAATGGAAAGTGTTAGTAACAGACTGTGATTAAAGTATGCACTTCAGGAAAAAGGAAATTGAACCCAGAACGAAGATTTGAGAAGAATGGTGAACGAAACAGATGAGGCAAGACCAAGAGAAGTCAGTGAACAAACTGAGTCTGGGTGATCCCATTATTTCAACCTATTAGACAACAAAAAAAGAACCTCCACATTCCAAGGAGTGACACGAGAACCCTTCTGCATACAACTTATTAAGAAGTGTCCGACTGACTCGGGGACCATATCACTCTCAACAGGCTACTGAAGAGGAAGTTTATGGTAATGGTGGCCTAGGTAGTCTAGAACTGCCTGCCAAAGACAAGTGAACTGATGAACAAGATCTAGAAAACATATTCTTCAGAGCACCAGAGAGCTTACAAGATAACAACCCAGAGAAAACAACCCAGGCAGCATCACACGGTAGGAATCCGGAGAAGTGAGTCTGGCAGTTGGGAAAGCTTTTTCCCTAGGGACAAATCCAGGAGAGATGGAAGGCTGTGCTGCATCTCTGAAAGCCTCTATGGCTTAGAGGTGTGGAATTGAGGTTTGTGTGTAGAGATGACCAATGATGACTCCTGCACACACAGTTGCTCCTTCCATAAGGAGGCGAGTCTGTTTCCTTTCCCTTAGAATCTGACTTCCTTTGACTAATAGAACGTGGCATTAAGTGATACTGTGTCAGGTCCAGGTCAATGCCTCAAGAGGACTAGCAGCTCCTCTCTGGTCCTCTTGGGATGCAGTCGCCAGATAAAGACGTCAAGACTAGACTACTGGATGGTGGGAGACCATATGAAGAGAAAGAGAGAGCTGAAGCCATTCCAGCCTTCCCAGATGAGCGAATACATGCACATTCCCTCCCCAGCTGAGCTGCATAAGTGGCTTCAGCAGAAGAACTGTCCAGCTAAGCCCAGTCAATACTCAAGAGTCATAAGAAATAATACATCTTTTAAATTTAAGCCACTGAGTCTCTGGGTTTCTGTTATGCAGCAACAAATAATCAACAGAGTCTGTGGCCCACCAAGATTGGGGCCCCAGGGAAAACACGTGCTACTTTGAGCTGGAATCTTAAAGGGTTGCACCCTAGAAGTGAGGGTTAACTGGAAGTAAATCAACCCTCAGAGAGTCTGGAGCCCAGCTTTAGGAAAATCTTTTAAGGAAATCTCAAGCCCTGAAATTAGATTAAGCCTGAAAATTAGATTAGATTAAGCCCTCTCTTATGGTTAGTGCTCCCAGGCACCCGGAAAAAAACAATTAAAACTCTTCTGGAGAAAGAGAACAACCTAAGCTTCAAATTGTTTCAGTGATTTATCCAATATGTAAAAAAGATCATCAGGCCCATATGAGAGATGAAGAAAAAAAAAAAACAAGGAAGAAAAAAAAAAACAAGAGACAAAAATATAAGAACAGACCCTAGAGACCCAAGATACTGGTTTAATCAGACACAAACTTTTATTCTGTTCAAAGAAAAAACAAAAAAGCTTGAAAAATTTAGCGGACAACTGAAAACTGTAAAAATCACATAGCATATTTGAAAAAGAATTAAATAGAAAGTCTAGAACTAAAAAATTGAAAAACTTAAATCCCAGTTGACAAGTTAACTGCAGATTAGACACAGCTCAAGAAAAAAATCAGTGACTCTGAGAGTTTTCAAAATAAATTATTCAGAATAAATTTTTAAAAAGTAAATAGGAGAGGTAAGAGAGTAGGTGAGGAAGTCCAACATAGGTGTAATTTGAGTCCCCAAAGAAGGCAGATTAGACCACAAAAAAGCATATTAAGAGCTAATGGCTGGGGACTCCCCTGGTGGTGCAGTGGTTAAGAATCCTCCTGCCAATGCAGGGGACACGGGTTCGAGCCCTGGTCTGGGAAGATCCCACATGCCAAGGAGCAACTAAGCCCCTGCGCCACAACTACTGAGCCTGTGCTCTAGAGCCTGTGAGCCACAACTACTGAGCCCACGTGCCACAACTACTGAAGCCTGTGCCTAGAGCCCGTGCGCCACGACAAGAGAAGCCACTGCAATGAGAAGCCCATGCACTGCAACGAAGAGTAACCCCTGCTCGCCACAACTAGAGAAAGCCTGTGCACAGCAATGAAGACCCAACACACGAAAAATAATAAATAAATAAAATAAATAAATTTTTTAAAAAAGAGCTAGTGGTTGAAAATGTTTGAAAATGGGTGAATGACAATATACACAAACAAAACTATGGATTTCAGCAGAATAAATAAAAAGAAACCTATACATAAGATACATCACAATGAAATTACAGAACACCAAAGACTGTGAGATCTGAAAGCAGTCAGAGGAGAAAAGTACAGTAGTTAGACTAATAACTAGGTTTTTAACAGTAATATTCAGAAGCCAGTAGGAAGATCTCTTTAGCATATTGAAAGAAAACAATTGCCAACCTAGTTATCTTTCACTGTCTTTCAAAAGTGAGGGCCAAATAAAGACATTTCAGAAAAAAAAAAAAGGGATTGGCACTACAAATTCATACTAAAGGAAATTCTAAAGGATGTACTTCAAGCAAAGTGAGAGTGATAATAAAAAGGAATAAAGGGCAAAGAATGATCAATATGTGGTAAAATCTAAATGAAGATTGCTATATAAATGGTAATAATTATACAGTATTTGGGGGTTAAAAACAAGATAGAATTAAAACCACAACAATAATAATAGCAGAAGTTTAGAGGAAGGAATATGAAGTTAATGTTTCTTTTTTTAAAATTGAAGTGTAGTTGATTTACAATGTTGTATTAATTTCTGCTGTATAGCAAAGTGATTCAGTTATACATAGATATACATCCTTTTTCATATTCTTTTCCATTATGGTTTATCACAGGATATTGAATATAGTTCCCTGTGCTGTACAGTAGGACCTTGTTGTTTATCCATTCTATATATAATGGTTTGCATCTGCTAACCCCAAACTCCCAATCCATCCCTTCCCCATCCCCCTTCCCTCTTGGCAACCACAAGTCTGTTCTCTATGTCTGTGAGTCTGTTTCTGTTTCATAGATAAGTTCATTTGTGTCATATTTTAGATTCCATATATAAGTGATATCATATGGTATTTGTCTTTCCCTTTCTGACTTATGAAGTTAATGTTTCTAAAAATCCTTATTTATGGGAAGATAGGAAGGTTTTTAAAAACTATTTATTTATTTATTTATTTGGCTGCATCAGGTCTTAGTTGTGGCACACGGGATCTTCGTTGAGGCACATGGGCTCTTCATTGTGGCATGTGGGCTTCTCTCTAGTTGTGATGCGTGGGCTCCAGAGCATGCAGTTTCAGTAGTTGTGGTGCACGGGTTCTCTAGTTGTGGCACACAGGCTCCAGAGCTCGTGGACTCAGAAGTTGTGGCATGCAACCTCTCTAGTTGTGGTATGCAGGCTCAGTAGTTGCAGCACATGGGTTCTCTAGTTGTGTCACGCAGGCTCCAGAGCATGTGGGCTCAGTAGTTGCAGCACGCAGGCTCTCTAGTTGTGGACTGCAGGCTCTAGACCACATGGGCTTAGTTGCCCTGCAGCATGTGGGATCTTAGTTCCCCCACCAGGGATCGAACCCGTGTCCCCTGCATTGGAAAGCAGATTCTTAACCACTGGACCACCAGGGAAGTCCTCAGAAAGGTTTTGATTAACTTTAAACTTTGATGAGTTAAGTGCGAATATTAAAAACTTTAGTGTAACAAATAGAATATTTAATCAAAACATGAAAAAATAAGAAATATCTACAAGATGACATAAGAGGTGGGAAAAAGAAAATAGAATAGGCAGGACAAATAGAAAGCAGAATATAAGATATTATATTTAGGGAGTTCCCTGGCAATCCAGTGGTTAGGGCTCCACACTTCTGGGGGCACAGGTTCAATCCCTGGTGAGGGAGCTAAGATCCTGCAAGCCATGCGGCCAAAAAAAAAAAAAAGATATTATATTTAAACTCAATTATAATTTAATTACATTAACTATAAATAGAATAAATTCTCAATTTATGAAACAGATTATCAGATTAGATTTAAAAAATCAAACTACTGCTATTATGGGATACACATTTAAAATGTAAAGATGCATAACGTTTGAGGGCTTCCCTGGTGGCACAGTGGTTGAGAGTCCGCCTGCCGATGCAGGGGACATGGGTTCGTGCCCCGGTCCGGGAAGATCCCACATGCTGCGGAGCGACTAGGCCTGTGAGCCATGGCCACTGAGCCTGCGCGTCCGGAGCCTGTGCTCCGCAACGGGAGAGGCCACAACAGTGAGAGGCCCGTGTACCGAAAAAAAAAAAAAAAAAAAAGATGCATAACGTTTGAAACAAGAATAGAAAATTATAGTGGTGCAATAATACCTAGAAGTTTGGTATAACCATATCAGTGTTTGACGAATAGGCCTAAACACAGATTTGGAAGGCTAAGGGAAGCAGTCTCTGTTTTGTAGCTCACACAAGTGTTTGCTGACATGCTGACTGGCCTATAGATGTGAGGTTATAGCTGGGCCTCAACCTGCTCCACCTTCCCCTAGATCCTCCTTCAGCTTCTCTGACTCCTGGACCAGGTGTGTGCGTTTAGCTCTGTGATGAAGGACCCAACTCTTCTGCAGGATACCCATATCACCAAGGCCAGAGGCAGCAAGAACTGGCACGGATTTCATTCTGACTTCATGGGGTGCCAGCTCCTGCTCAGAAAGTGCTTTTCTTCAAACGTCTCTCTGACATGCGAGCACATAGGTCTTTTCTTGTGGCCATTTAATATCACAACTGGTTGATTATTAGCAACCAAGAAAAACTCAATTCCAGTCTTAGTTTGCTAGGGTTATTATTATTATTTTTTTTAAAGATGATTTCATCTAGAACCAATGATCTCTTTTTTTAAAATATTTATTTATTTATTTTTGGCTGTGTTGGGTCTTTGTTGCTGCCTGTGGGCTTTCTCTAGTTGCGGTGAGCGGGGGCTACTCTTTGTTGCGGTGCTCAGGCTTCTCACTGTGGTGGCTTCTCTTGTTGTGGAGCACGGGCTCTAGGTGCACAGGCTCAGTAGTTGTGGCGCATGGGCTTAGTTGCTCCGTGGCATGTGGGATCTTCCCGGACCAGGACTCAAACTCATGTCCCCTGCATTGGCAAGAGGATTCTTAACCACTGCACCCCCAGGGAAGTCCCCGCTAGGGTTATTATAACAAAGCACCACAGATTGGGTGGCTTAAACAACAAAAATTCATTTTCTCACAGTGATGGAAGCTGGAAGTCTGAGACTGAGGTGCTGTCAGGGCTGGTTTCTCCTGAGGCCTCTCTCTGGAACTGAAGATGACTGTCTTCTCCCTGTGTCCTCACATGGTTTTCTCTCTGTGTCTGTGTCCTAATCTCCTCTTTTTATGAGGACACCAGTCATAATGGATTAAGGCCCACCTTAATATCCATATTTTAATATAATTACCTTTTAAAAGACCCTCCCTCCATATACAGTCACACTTTGAGGAACTACGAGTTAAAATGTGAAAATATAAATTTTGGAATGCAGTTCAGTGCATAACAATTCCTGGAAGGATCTGCTGGATCTCATCCTCCAGCTAAAGTGTATTAAAGCTAGAGCACTGCAGTTGTTCTTTAAGAAACAAAGTTCAGGGCTTCCCTGGTGGCAGAGTGGTTAAGAATCCACCTGCCAACGCAGGGGACACGGGTTCGAGACCTGGTCCAGGAAGATCTCACATGCCGCGGAGCAACTAAGCCCCATGTGCCACAACTCCTGAGCCTGCACGCCTAGAGCCGATGCTCCACAACAAGAGAAGCCACTGCAATGAGAAGCCCGCACACCGCAATGAAGAGTAGCCCCCGCTCACTGCAACTAGAGAAAGCCCACGTGCAGCAACAAAGACCCAGTGCAGCCAAAAATAAAATAAATAAATTAAAAAACAAAAACATTCACTTAAAAAAAAGAGAAACACAGTTCAGCTTAGGATTCGTAAACATCCCAATGTATTTCCAAGGAGAAGAGGCATCTTACCATCAAAAATGACAAAGCACACAGGAAGTGAAACACCATGAGAGCACGCCAGCAGAATCATATAAACTGGATAGAATGGGATTATCAGACACAGAATTATACTTTATATATATATATATATATATTTTTTTTTTGCGGTACGCAGGCCTCTCACCGTTGTGGCCTCTCCCGCCGCAGAGCACAGGCTCCGGACGCACAGGCTCTGCGGCCATGGCTCACGCGCCCAGCCGCTTCGCGGCATGTGGGATCTTCCCGGACCAGGGCACGAACCCGAGTCCCCTGCATCGGCAGGTGGACTCTCAACCACTGCGCCACCAGGGAAGCCCTATACTTTATATTTTTAAAGAGATGAAATCAACTTCTAGTTACTACCGCACCACTATAATTTTCTACTCTTTGTTTCAAACCTTATGCATCTTTACATTTTAAATGTGTGTCTCATAACAACAGTAGTTTGATTTTAAAAATCTAATCTGATAATCTTTGTTTCATAAATTGAGACTTTATTCCATTTATAGTTAATGTAATTAAATTATAATTGGGTTTAAATATAACATCTTTTTGTTGTTGTTGCTGTTTTTTTTTTTTTTTGGCCACACGTCTTGCAGGATCTTAGTTCCCCCACTGGGGGTTGAACCTGTGCCCCCAGAATTTACTTTATATTTTTCCTTAAATTGGTAAGGAAATGACCGTAAATAATGACCATGGAGATTTGTAAGAGATTCAAGTAGACCTTCTAGAAATGAAAGTTATAAGAATTCGACTAAAATTAAACACTAACTAAATGGCTTAATAACCAGACACAGCAGCAGTATGAATAAAACTGGCATAACTCAGATATCCTTGTCCCTGGAGAAAATCTCAAAGGATCTACAGATAAGTGACAATTAATATGTGACTTTAGTAAAGTTGCTGGTTTATAAAAGTTTGCTTACAGAAAGGATTCTGGGAAGATGGCAGGGTAGGAAGCCCCCAAATCTGTCTTACCACCTAACCAACAATTGCCCTGGCAGAATCTGTCCGATGTTACTATCTGGGGACTCCATAGTCTACTGAAGGCTTTCAGCATGCAGGCAAAGGCTTGGACAGTAAGTTGCATGTAACTTTAGTCATTTTCAGGTCTTAGCACAGCAGATGCCCGTCCTCCAACCTCAGCCCTGTGGGAGCCAGCTGTGCGCACCCTCCATACAGCCTGCAGGGTCAGGGTGGGCCCAAAGGACCCTGTCTACCCAACAGTGGAGACGTGTGCTCCAGCTACTCTTGTGATCACAGGGGTCCAAAGAGGGAGGCAACCTTTGATGTTGCCCCTCCCCCATTATTGCAATCCGCCCCCCTCCAGGCAAAGTGACTTCCAGGGGATATAATAGGCCAGTGCCCTTCCCACTTTCATTTTTCTTTTTCCTCTGTTGGGAGCCGGATATTGGAGACTAGGGCACTCAAAAACAATTACATATACAGTGACAGCCAGAAGATGACTGCACATGCCCAGGACAGATGCAGGCTCAGAAAAGAGCTGAGAAGACCTTAAGTTTACACTTTATGCTGATCTTTGACATAAAGACAACCCTCAAGAGAACAAAAATAACCAAATCCCCCAGGAAACTCTGCGGAAGGGGGAGCATCTGATTTCCAGAGATACCACAATAGATTCAAATGTCCAGTTTTCAACAACAGCAACACAAGGCAAAGAAAGAAAAGTATGGCCCATTCAAAGGAAAAAGAAATCAACCAAACAGTTCCTGGAAAAGATCTGATGGCAGATCTCCTAGACAAAGACTTTAACACAACTATCTTAAATATGCCCAAAGAAATAAGATGTGGAAAAATTCAAGAAAATGATGTATAAACAAAATGGAAATGTCAAGAGGTAGAAAACCTGAAATGAAACCCAAAAAATTCTGGAGCTAAAAATGTATGATAACTGAAATGAAAAATTTGCCAGAGGGATTCAAAGGCAGATTTAAGTAGGCAAAAGAAAGTCAGTGAGCTAGAAGATAGGGCAATGGAAATTACCAAGTCTGAAGAACAGACAAAGATAGAGGAAAAGTGAACAGAATCTAAGGGATCAGTCAGAAACTATCAAGTGGACCAACATACACATTGTGAGAGTCACAGAATAAGAAAGGGAAAAGCATCAGAGAGAATATTTGAAGAAATAATGACTGAAATCTTCCCAAATATGATGAAACATGTGGATATAAATGTCCAAGAAGCTCAATGAACTCCAAATAAGATGAATGCAGAGAGCCACACCCACACCTGCTATAATCACACGTTGGATAGAAAGACAAAGCATCTTGAAAGCAGCAAGAGAAGTGCCTCGTCACATACAAGGGATCCTCCATAAGCTCTAAAGTGGATTTCTTACCAGAAACTTTGGAGGCCAGAAGGCAGTGAGTTAATAGATGCAAAGTGCTAAAACCAAAACCTCTGTCGACCAAGAATCCTCTACCCGGCAAAACTGTCCTTCAGATGTGAGGGAGAAAAGACATTCCAGATAAACGAAAGCTGAGGGAGTTGGTTGCCACCAGACCAGCCCTGCAAGAAATGCTCAGGGAGTCCTGTGGGGTAAAGGGAAAGGACACTGGACAGTAACTTTAAGCCAGGTGGAGAGACAAAGATCTCAGGATATACATGAGCTGTTATAAAAGATATTGATGTCACCTTGGTTTGTAACTCCACGATTTGTTTTCTGTATAATTTAAGACTAATGCATTTAGCTATTAGTTCATGTTTTGGGACACAAAGTGTCTAAAGATATAGTTTTGTGAAAACAGCTAAAAGAGATGGAGCTGTAAAGGTGCAGGGTTTGATACTGAGGTTAAGCTTGTGTAAATTGAAATTAGAGTGTTATAACTTTAAAATGTTGAATGTAAGCCACATGGCAACCACCAAGAAAAAGCTATAAGTCTGCATGCCGTAACTAAGAGTCTGCATGCTGCAACTAAGAGCCCACATGCCGCAATGAAGATCCCATGTGCTGCAACTAAGAGCCAGCACAGCCAAAATAAATAAAATTTAAAAAATTTTAATTTTCTTAATTAAAAGGAAATAAGGAATTGGTGTTTCACCATAAAATTCAACTACACACACAAGATGACAGTAATGCAGGAAATGAGGACAAAAAGTTATAAAGCATATAGAAAACAGCAAAATGACAAGAGTCCCTTTTATCAGTAATTACTTTAATCCATTTACATTTAAACTGTCCAGTCAAGAGTATCCATTCTGTCAAACACACATGATCTAACTATGTCTACAAGAGACTCACCTGAGATCTAAAGACACAAACAGATGGAAAGTAAAAAAGGGAGGAAAGATTCTGTGCCAAGAGTAGCCAGAAGAGAGCAGAGTTCGTTATACTAATGTTAGACAAATTAGATTTTAAGTAAAAAAATTGTTACAAGACAAAATAATAAAAGGTTCAATACAGCAAGAAGATATAGTAATAGACGTATATGTACCTAATGGCAGACCAGAGTATTCGAATAAAAAATAGAAAGGGTGAAACAGTTGGCTCCACAATAGTGGGAGACTTCACTACCCCCCTCCCAATAATGGACAGAACATTGTAGCGGTCAATTCCTCTATAAATCAACTACACCTAACAGGCATGTACAGAACGCTCTACTCAACAATAAGATACACATTCTCCAAGGGAACATGGGATGTTTTCTACCATAGACCATATGTTAGGCCACAAATTAAGTCTCCATAGATTTAGAGAGATGCATATCATATAGGATATCTTCTCTGACCACAAGACGATAAGTTAGAGGTCAACAGAAGGAAACTGAAATTCAAAAACTGGAAGTTAAACATAATCTAAACAACCAATGGATCAAGAAGAAATCACAAGGGTAGTTAGGAGTTACAGACAAGTGAAAACAAAAAACAACAAACCAAAATGTGTGGGATTCAGAGGAAGCAGCGCTAAGGGGGAATTTATAGCCATGAATGCTTACATTAAGAAAATAAAGGGCTTCCCTGGTGGCGCAGTGGTTGAGAGTCCGCCTGCCGATGCAGGGGACACGGGTTCATGCCCTGGTCCGGGAGGATCCCACATGCCGCAGAGCGGCTGGGCCCATGAGCCATGGCCGCTGAGCCTGCGCGTCCGGAGCCTGTGCTCTGCAATGGGAGAGGCCACAACAGTGAGAGGCCCGCGTACTGCAAAAAAAAAAAGAAAAAGAAAAAGAAAATAAAGGTTTCAAATCAACCACCTAACTTCACAGCTTAAGCAACTGGAAAAAAGAAAACTAAGCCCAAAGCTAGGAGAAGGAAGGAAATATAGGGCAGAGATAAATGAAACAGAGAATAGAAAAATGAGGGAAAACATAGTCAATGAAACCAAAAGTTGGTTCTTTGAAAAGATCAAACACGTTGACAAACATTCAGGTAGATGGACCATGAGAGACTCAAATTACTGAAGTGAGAGATGAGCGGGGACGCTACTCCTGACCAGCAGAAACAAAGCCTGCGAGAGCTGTAACAGCGATGCAGACAAGTTGTGTAACTGCGATGAAAGGGACACAGGCAGCCAGTCGGACACAAAGCCGTTTGAAATGTTTTATTCCAGTTTCCAAGTGTCACCTGGTAAACCAAGGTTTAGCGGTTAACAAAAGTGCTAGTCACAAACCCGTAAAATAGAACACAGCGGAACCCATTTGGTCCACGCGGGCTTAGCTAGTTAACTGTTGTCTCATTGAGCAGTTTACTAACGTTTCTGGACTAAACCCCAGGACGTCACCCATCAGTCGGCTTGTCTGTTTGTGGAAATTGTGGCAGGTGACCCTGGGAAGCCTGTGTCCCAAGTCCAGTCTCTACAGTGTCAGTGGATCAGGGGACTGGCACGGTCATTGGAGGTGAAGTGTTTCCTTCCAGGAGATTCTGACTCTGATGTGTAGTTTGAAGCACATGTCTTTCAGTAAGTGACAGAGAAGTGGAAACCACCTGTTGATGACAGTTAGCCAGCGTCACTAAGTTCTATCACTATCACAACCCAGGTGTCAGATGGAAGAGATGAGTCTTCTGAGAACAAGATCAGTTAAGCATCTAGCCAATGACTGTCGTGCAAATGGACATTGGAAGTACTTCCAGGTCGTTTTAGTTTATCACACAAAACATGTTTGATTGTCACCACTGACAAGTATTTTAGACCTAGAAACTGCTTTTTAAAAAGTCCATTCAAGACTTATTGTTTCCAAGGGAGAGGGATGGATTGCGAGTTTGGGATTAGCAGATGCAAACTATTATATATAGGATGGATAAATAACAAGGCCCTATGACAAGGTCCTACTGTACAGCACAGGGAACTATATCCAATATCCTGTGATAAACCATAATGGAAAAGAATATAAAAAAGAATGTATATATGTATAGCTGAATCACTTTGCTGTACAGTAGAAATGAACACATTGTGAATCAGCTATACCTCTCTCTCTATATATATATATATTTGTTTGGCTTACCTGTGCTAGTATTTTTACTGGGATCAGGATGCAATGTTGAGTGTTTAGGGCTAAGCATATGACATTCCGTACATTTTGAGTGGTCTGCCCCAATCTTGTTTTTCCATAAGTATGTTATTTTTACTGAGCAATTTTGCAGAAGGTAACTTTTTTTTTTTTTCAGTACGCGGGCCTCTCACTGTTGTGGCCTCTCCCGCTGCGGAGCACAGGCTCCGGATGCGCAGGCTCAGCGGCCATGGCTCACGGGCCCAGCCGCTCCGCGGCACGTGGGATCTTCCCGGACCGGGGCACGAACCCGTGTCCCCTGCATCGGCAGGCGGACTCTCAGCCACTGCGCCACCAGGGAAGCCCCCGAAGGTAACTTTTTAAGATGCATAAATGTCGTTAGAGTAGAAGTGCCTGCACACTGTACGGTATACTAAGCTATACCTGGGGGCAGGGTGTGACAGATGCCACAAAAGAGGGTCCTAGGGTACAGGGACGTGGACAGTATGTTGTTTCCTGTACAATTACTTCTCCAGGATATGCCACTGAGCTGCGTCACAGGAGGGTAAGTGCTCCCCCTGGAGGAACTTACAGTCTGGGGGCCAGTTCCTTCCACTCCAGGCGGCGTTCCTAGCACACGATTGCGCTGGTTGAGATGAGGCCCCGGCTACATATAAATAGAATGGTGTCTGCTTTCACTTCCGAGATTACATTTTACAGAAGAAAGCAAAGCGTCACCTGGTCCTTTGCAGCTGGGACTGGTTTTGCCTGTGGAGCCATCCCCATTCCCAACCTCTCTCCTCTCAAGTTCAGTGGATACACAATAAAATATACTTCTAAAAAATAAGTTAAGGGGCTTCCCTGGTGGCGCAGTGGTTGAGAGTCCGCCTGCCAATGCAGGGGACACGGGTTCGTGCCCCGGTCCGGGAAGATCCCACATGCCGCGGAGCGGCTGGGCCCGTGAGCCATGGCCGCTGAGCCTGCGCGTCCGGAGCCTGTGCTCCGCAACGGGAGAGGCCACAACAGGGAGAGGCCCGCATACTGCAAAAAAAAAAAAAAAAAAAAAAGAGAGATGGTAGCCCTCGGAGTGACTGTCCCTTGAGAAGACCAACCACTCACTTGGCCAGTTTATTACATCAGACCTCCTCCAACCAGGAGAGGAAGAAATTCTTCCTCAACAGAATCAATACCTACCCTGGATATAGATTTTTTTTTTCTATGCCCAGAGCTCCTCTGCCAGCTCTGCTCTCCAAGGCCTACCTGCTGCCTGATGGATCTTGCATACATCACTTCAGAGCGAGGGCCACGTGGTACAGCAAAAGAGGTGCGGCAATGGGTTAGGACTGAAGGATCTTCTGTTCCTAATAGAGGCCATATCACCCCGAAGCAGCTGGCCACATAGAAGATTGGAATTACCTTCAGCTGCTAAGACATCAGATTGGGGACCTCATCCTACAGGGGTGAGGGTCTGTCCACCAGGGTGTAGAGTAAGAATGGAACCAATGGCCACACATGATACTACATCCAAATAGCTAGAAGACGCCGGCGGAGTGGGAGTGGCCACTCTTCTCATCACTCCCGGAAACCCATGTGAAGGATTTGTGCTTCCTGTCCCTGAAGCAGTAACTTCCACTACATTATTATCCAGGGGATGAATTCTTCCTCCGGGTACAGTAAGGGTTCCACTGAACCTGAAGCTATGACTACCATCTGGTCACTCTGAGCTCTGTATTCTGATGGACCAGCAAAGAAAGGAGTTACTGTCTTGGTGGGGGTAACTGACCCCGGTTATCATGAGAAGCCACGGTGCTGCGGTACAATGAAGACAGAGAGGAGCACGTCTGGAACTCAGGGGATTCTCTGGGGCATCTCTGGGTGCTTATGTCCTAAGTGAAAATGGTGAATGGCCTATTGCAGCAACCGTATTTTGACCAAAGCAAGGCACCTAAAGTCTCAGACTCCTTAAGTCTGAAAGTCTTGGTCACCCTACCAAGCAAGCAACCTAAGCCAATTTAAATGATTGTTGAAGGCGAGGAAAATCTCGCCTGAGTGGTGGAGAAAGAAGATGGATATCAATTGCCCTCTTCAGTCCAGGTGCATCGGCAACTCTAGCTTCTCCCCCTAATTTTTGTGCATTTAGCCTTTTGTGGATATTGAAAGAAACTGAAAAATTGGACTCAAGTTTGGCATGAGAGGGTCTGAGAGGCGCAAGAGGCTGACGGTGGCTGACACCCCTGATGTCCCATGTTACACATCATCAGCCCACTCTGTCCTCAGCCACAAGCGTAACGGGCAGTTCCAGGTAAGCTCAGGTTGACGGCATCCCAAGCCAGTGGGCACCGTGCAACCTTTCTACTTCCTACGGCAAGGCTGCAGTCGTTGTTTTCAAAGACCACAAATTCTTTGGTGCTCATCCCATCAAGAGGTAGAGTCTCTCTGCTTCTTGATTTCGGGCTTGGACACGTGACTTGCTTTGGCCAAGGCGATATTAGCCAGCATACCATGAACAGAGACTGGCAGAGTGCTTGCTCTTTGTGACTCGCCTTTTCAATAATTCTTTGACCTACGCAGTCCAGGCCAATATGGTAGGAAGAGTCAAGTAAAATTACCACCATCAAAGACCCAAAAGATGTGTGGATGGCGGTCCCTCCAAAATATTCATTTGCTTCATCTGTCTGGCATCTACATAACGCATAACCTAGATGGGTCGTGGCAGGTGGTGGTGGACGAATGTGAACTTAAACGGGTTAAACAGGTGGTAATTCTAATTATAGCTGATGTGCTGGATATGATATTTTTTTACTGGAGCAGATCAATCAACCCTCTGGAATATGATATACGGTTGCTGATTTAGTGAGTGGTTTAGTCTCAACACCTATGAAGACAGAGGAGCAGAAGCAATTCAGCACTATGTCGTAAGGTCATCAATACACCTCAGCTCCGCGTTAAATCTGCTGCCCTCTGTTCCAGCCCCGGGCAGGAGAGACCTTGACCATCTTGATCTTTTGCATGACGTCATGCTAGTTCACTATACTGACGACACCGTATGCTAATGGGATCTGTTAAGCAGGAAGAGGCAAGTACTTTGGACATGCTGGTGGGTCTCATATATGCCAGGTAATGGGAGATTAAAGACAATTCGGCGGACTGGCACATCAGTGAAATGTTTACAGGTCCAATGGTCTGAGCATGCCGAGACATCTTCTCTAAGGGAAGGGAAGATTGCTCCCTTTTGCATCTCCTACCACTAAAGAGGAGGTACAGCTATGTAAAGGGGCTCTTTGTATTTTAGAGGCAACAGATACTGCACCCACCTATTGAGTGATCCAGAGACTTCCAGCTTTGAATAGGACCCAGAGCGAAAGTGGGCTTTGCGGTGCGTTCGGGATGCTGTTTGAGCCACAGGATCCAGCACGTCTAATGGAAATACAAGTGTCAGGATTGGATTGGAATGCTGTTTGGACTCTCTGGCGCGCCCTGATAAGAGTTGCAGCAAAGCCCTCCAGAATGTGGGGCAGGTCCACACTCTCCCCAGCACTTACGAAACAGCTCCTGGGAGCTGTCAGCCCTGGTAGACATACAGCAGAGGGTCATGGCCACAAGTGACTATGCAGAAGAGCTTCCCGTCGTGAGCTGTTATCTGACCCACTGAGTCATAAGAGAGTCAGTCACAGGGCAGGCATGCCCAGGAGCCATCTGTCATGTAATGGTAGTGGCACTTTTGAATCAGGCTCAAGCCAGTGCAGAAGACAGGAGTAAATTCCAACAGATCCACCACCTCTTCTCTCTCAAGCCCCACCCACGGCCCCTGGGGAGTTCCTGATAACCAGCTGGTGGTAAAATGACGGGCTTGGGCCAGTGACCCACTCGTGGAATTTGTGCTTCTTGTCCCTAAAACTCTGTCAAGTTAGAGTTCCCAGGGATCTCTCCCAGGAGAGAACACTGAAACCTGGGACACGGCAGGTTTTGCTAATTACCACTTGGCTACACGTTATTACTGGTAAAGTTTCCACAAATCGTCATTGACTCTGCATGCCAGTGGACCAAGGACAAAACGGTACCAGATCCTATCACCACGAGAAGCTCCTACACGATGGGGACACAGGGAGGAGATTGTCGGGAGCTTGGGGATTCCCTGGGACGGCTCATCTTAAGGCTTCCAAGAGACAGCTGCTGGCCATCACCTTGAGAGGGGCTCTGTGACTGACTGGAATGACACCATCTTGTTTTCATTGAAAAAGGGGAAAAAGTGAGCCCCCGCATTATAACATGCAAGGAAAATAATAGATCCAGGGCGGCAAGGGGAAGACAGTAATGGACACAAGTGTTACGCGTCCCCCAGGTCCCCTCAGTGCTGCCCACCTCCTGAACCTCCCTGTGGCTTGTTCCTCCCCAGCTGTTTCTACTCCCAACTGACTCAGCGCCCAGGTTGTCCTGGCACCTGGGACAGAATAGCCCTGTGCTCTGCGGACGCTGGACGCCTCTCCTTGGTTGCCACGACATTATCCGACCTACTTTACACACATCTGCAATGCTGGCCTTCCCTTCCCTCCTCTGGATGAAGCCCCACATCCCACGCTGCAGGATCTGCACCCTGACTGCCCACTGAAGGGCCAAATGAGGTAACGTAGAAGGGTGAGAAAGTGACCTCCTCGTAGGGCAAACTTTGGCCAATGGAAAACTGAAGGCATCTAGGCAGACACATTTCCTCCCCTCTTCCGTCTCAGGAAGTGCTGAGGAAATTCCCCCTCCCAGTCTATCCAAAGAAGTCCCACGGGCCAAGCGAACTCACCTGCCAAGCATCTGCTCGCCACTTTGGGCTCGCTGTGAAATGGTACCAGCGTGGCGATGCATCACTTCACACTGGGCCGCACTCTGTTAGCCTTTCTCTGTCTCCCCTCCTTGCTCCCTGGTTTGCATCTCCCCTGAAAAAGCATCGTGCCAACTTCATCTTTGCCTCAGGCTGTTTTCTAGAAAACCCAGGCTAAGCCGTACTTCACGTATTTACTTTCATTTTGAAATTTTTATTGGATAAAATATTTAAAGCTGTGGTCTTTTCTTTCTGTCATTGTTTCCCCACTCAGGGAGTCAGAACAAGGAGTAACCCAGGCGGCCGGCAAAGGGCCTGAGAAGGGATGTGGTCGGGAGCGGTCCATCCCGAGTTGCCACCACGAGGGGGCGCAGCCAGCTTGGTGGAAGAGAAGCAGCGCGTCTGCCCAGAGCTTCCAGATCAGGGCATCAGGCCGGAGTCTGCAATCCCCAGAGAGCCTCCTGCAAAGCCGAGATGGGCTGGTGTCCTCTCCCCGAGGGAACGCTGCTCTCCAAAGGTTCCTCTGCACGAGGGGGTTCCCAACACCCCCCTCCCTTTCCTTCCAGTCCTGGTTCCCGTTGATTGCCGTACAGCATCCAGGTCAGTCCCCGGGGCCACTCCCTGGCTGGGGCCCCCCTCCCGGGAGCTGCCCTGCCCCAAGGCTGGCCCACCTTTTCAGGGATGTCATTGGGATCATTGGCCTTTGGAGGACCCAGGGCTGCCATCTGCCCCTGGGCAGCATATGGGACACAGGAAAGGCTGGACAGCACGGACCTTGTGCCCTGATCCCCAGGGCCAGGCATCTGAGGGGTGCGTCATGGGAACAGAGTGGGCGTAGGGCTGACAGATGTCATTGTGGTGATCTGGAAGGGGGACTCAGAGTAACGACGCCCTGGGACTTAGAGGCTGTTGCCACTGGCCAGCGGGGAGAGTGCTGGATCGTCAGTTCCCTCCTAAGCCTCGCGGGGAAGGCACAGGGAGGAAGCAACCAAAGGGGGGCCCAGCCGAGCTCCCCCCCGGTGTCCACTCTTCACGGTGTCCCCGTGGGTGACCCAGCCTGTTCTTTGTCCCCTGCCCACTGACTCCCCTCCTCTCAGTGCAAAGGGGAGGGGCTGGCCCCCACCATGCAGCCCCCTCTCTCTGGGGACACCTCTCTCAGTCCGCCTGGCTTCTCTCCTTCCAGCTCAGAGTGCCCTGTGTCCTTGGGAATCCCAACACTGCTTCCTCTTTAAGTCTATCTAGAAGTTCACTAGCCAGCTCAGCCCTTGCTAAACAATTCTGAAACAGTCCTTGGATCTCCTTGGAAAAAACAAGAGTTCCCCTTCCTCTCCTGGCCTCCCAGATTTCACCTATTGATAACGTAGTACAGACTGGGATGCTGACTGCACTCAGGGGAAAGACTTGGCAGGCAGAGGCAGCCGGCAGAACTGCCCCTTCCCCCCATAGGGCTGGGGCGAGCTGAGGCAGGGCCCCTCCCAGCTAAAGTGGGACTCGTGTGCCCCTGCTCAGGCTGGGGAAGGGCCCAAGGGCTCCTGCACAGAGTGGGCCGGGGTCTCTAGCTCACAGGGAGCAGAGTGAAGGTCAGGGCAACTGCGGGGCATGGAGTGTTGACAGGGCTTATCCTGCGAGACAGCTCCTGACCTCCAGGTTCTGGACTTTGCCCACCCACCCCTGAGAAACAGCCGCCCTCTGGGTCCAGGAGCGCCTCTGCTGACCGAGCTTGACCCAGCTCTCCTTTCACCCTGTGACCCCAATGACAGCTTCCTGGGCAAAGACCCCCTAGCCCACCAGGTACTTGGCAGCCCTCAGCATGGGTTCCTCCTTCAGGGGGTGGCTCTGCCCCAAACCAAGACAAGGTGCTCTTAACCGCCCACCACAGGGCCCAGACCAGGCAGCGAGGGTGACAAAATTTTACTACCTGTCCTGGGGACCCCAAACTGGGTCCCCTCCACCACTCCTGGCTACACTTCAGGAAGCTGCAGCCCTGGGGTCTTGGCCAAGCCCTAGGTGGGCCCTGGCCCTCTAGGAGGGGACGATGTTGCCCTCCTTCCCCCCAGCCTAGGCCTAAGCCTCCCAGCCCCTCAGTCCTCCACCTGGATCAACTCTTCACGGAATAACTGGCAGGATTGGCCAGTCCCTTTGGGAGGAGCCCGGCCGCAACTCAGGCCCCATCACATAATATACCAGTGTGACGGGTCTTGTTTTGAAGTAAAACCCTAGGCATCCTTTGCTCTATTATATAGACTTAAAAAAAGAAAAAACAAAACAAAACGATTTTCTAGTTTCAAAAGTACTTCGCTGTAGAAAATGTCCAAACTAAATAAAATATCAAATAAGAAATTTAAAATTATTCATAATTCCAACAGACTCAAGCACTACAGACATGGGTACGTGTTAAACAAACTCCTTTCTACACCATGTTTGTACAAAATACCATTTTGTTTTAAAAAATCTGAACAGGGAGTTCCCTGGTGACGCAAGACCCTGCGCTCCCAATGCAGGGGGCCTGGATTCGATCCCTGGTCAGGGAACTAGATCTCACATGCATGCCTCAGCTAAGAGTTTGCCTGCCACAACTAAGGAGCCCACCTGCCGCATCTAAGACCTGGCACAACCAAATAAATAAATACATAAATAATATTTTAAAAAAATAATAATTAAAAAAATCTGAACAAAGAAAAGTCACCCACCATCCCATAGATTTTATTTATTTATTTTTATTTATTTATTTTTTTGCAGTATGCAGACCTCTCACTGTTGTGGCCTCTCCCGTTGCAGGGCACAGGCTCCGGACGCGCAGGCCCAGTGGCCATGGCTCACGGGCCCAGCCGCTCCGCAGCATGTGGGATCTTCCCGGACCGGCGCACGAACCCGTGTCCCCTGCATCGGCAGGCGGACTCTCAAACACTGCGCCACCAGGGAAGCCCCATCCCATAGATTTTAAAGGACTATGTGAAGGACAGAATGGACGGGACCCCTCCACCCTCAGCCTGTCTGTTCCTCTCTCCCCTCCCCAGGCGTGCAAACACATCTATATTCACGCAGCGACCCTGCCATAGATACTCTACTGCAAGTTTGCGTTTTTCACTTAATGTCATGTCACGGACATTTTCTCCAATGAGTGAAAGTGGACCTGGCTCATTTTGCGGCATGCGGGATCTTAGCTCCCTGACCAGGGATCAAATCCAGACCCCCAGCAGTTGAAGCTCAGAGTCCTAACCACTGGACGGCTCATTTTTTGAAATGACCACGTTGTCATGTAGTGTAATTATTTCCTCTTTCCCTCTTGCTGGATATTTGGGATTTTCCAGTTTCTCCTACAGCAAGGATCCTTGTATACATAACAACACATGTCCATTTATTTCGGATGCATACGTTCCCTAGAAGTAAGATTGTTACCTCAGAGATCTTGTTTAAGGTGAGATAAGACTCTTCATCTCTTTTTTAAGATAAGAAATCTAGCAGAGGACTTCCCTGGTGACACAGTGGTTAAGAATCCACCTGCCAGTGCAGGGGACACGGGGTCGACCCTGGTCCGGGAAGATCCCACATGCCATGGAGCAACTAAGCCCGTGCGCCCCAACTACTGAGCCTGCGCTCTAGAGCCCGCGAACCACAACTACTGATCCCACGTGCCACAACTACTGAAGCCTGCACGCTTAGGGCCTGTGCTCTGCAACAAGAGAAGCCACCGCAATGAGAAACCCGTGCACCGCAACGAAAAGTAGCCCTCACTCGCCACAATTAGAGAAAAGCCCGAGCACAGCAACGAAGACCCAACGCAGCCAAAAATAAATAAATGTATAAAATAAAAAAGAGAAATCTAGCAGAGAGGCAAACTGTCTACTGTTTGTCCGAGAAACCTCTTAGGTACTTATACTGTTTAGGAATCCAGAAATGTGATTACACATGGTTACCAAGTAAGACCGGTAAGCAGAGTTCAGGTTTCTACTGGAAGTTGTTCTCATGAGTCATGGCAACAAATTCTAAAATCTTAGAAAAACGTTTTAAGACCCTTCTGTTTAAATAACAGATGCATTGTAACAGAAATGAGAAGTTGGTAACAGTATAAATGTTCAGACAAGTCCCAGTTTTGTACCAGAAGACAAGATTTGTACAGAGTAAGTGGTCTGAGTTCAACACCTTATCAAATCAAATTCTTCCATCAAGTTTTATAATTCAGAATGATATCTTTCCCTCCATGATTTCAGGGGAAAGGAGACATCTTTAACTATCGGCTTCATTTTGTTAACTATGTAGTCTTTCGTTTTTAAGGCCAGGTTCTGGAAGTTCATTAGCTGGCCTTAGAAGCAAGAAACAGATGTGTGGAGCTCCATTTTACTGAGCCAAAAAGAGAAATAAATGAATAGGATCTTAATTAATAACAGCTGAATAAGGAGCACATATAATTTCTCTTCAGCAAAGAATAGAAACGCTTTTTAATGGATACTGCAATAATTAATTCCAAAAAGACTTAGGCCAATTCATTCTTCTACCAACAGGGAGCCAGTTTCCTCACAATTTTGCCAGAACTGGAGGCAATTAACTTGTTTATTTTCGGACAATCTGATAGGACACACACACACACACACACACACACACACAATTAACATGTTTTCATGCTTTAAAAAAAGGGCTGGGGACTTCCCTGGTGGTCCAGTGGTTAAGACTGTACTTCCAGTGCTACCACTGCAGGGGGTGCGGTCAGGGAACTAAGGTCCCATGTGCCACGTGGCACGGCCAAAAATTAAAAAAAAATTTTTTAAGGGCTTTATTAAAATGTAATTGACATGTAATAAACTGCACATATTTAAAGTATCCAGTTTAGTAAATTTTCATATGTATATATACTCATGAAACTATCACAGCGATCACGATTAAAACATCCATCATCACCAAAAGTTTCTCACGCCCTTTGTAAGCCCTCTCCTCGCCCTCGCTGCTCACCACCCCCCAGGCAGGGACAGACCCGCTTTCCTAGTTAGATCAGCTCCCATTTTCCAGTGGCGAGGCTGATGGCCACTAGCCCTCCTGCTCGCTGCTTTTGCAGTGTAATTGTCACACCCCCTGTGGAGGGCCATTTGACAATATCGGTCAAGGTGACAAATGCACAAACTGAACCAGCTATCCTGCTTCTAGGAATGAATCTTATCAACATCCATGCAAAATGACGCAAGGACCAGCTAGACACTTCCATTGTAGTAGCAAAATGTTGGAAACTCCCTAAATGTCCATCCGCAGACACCGGGGAAATAATTGCAGTGCACCCAGACAATGGAGTACTATGTGGCCATAAAGAAGAATGAGGAAGTTCTCTTGGTTCTGATACAGTAATTACCCCCAGATATGATGTTAAGGGGAAGTGTGTGTGCAGAGCATTGGGTGGTGTGCATGCCTCTTCACTCGTTGGGGACCATCAGGAGAGCCATGACCCTGACCTTTGCCCCTCTTGCCCTTCCCCACCCCTCACCGCAGGAGAGGGAGGAAGCATTTACCCGGCTGGCTGGCAGTTGGGTGGTGTTATTAAGGCTTTCTCTGTCTTTTATTTGTTACACTTGTCCCACTTGGTCTCCTTCTGTCTCCAAGGGGGAGATCTGCCCGGGGAAGCACAGCTGCTCACATCCAAGGGGGTCTGTGTGTCCAGCAGTGGTACTCAGTGTTGGACAGCCCAGAGCCTGAAGTGAAAGCCACATTCTCCATGTAAGCTTTTTCAGTAATGCCCAGGATACTTTGATCTTCACCTGCCTGCCAAACTCAGATTGTGCACAGGTAGGTCATTTACTGGATCCCTAATGATGAGATTTTATGCCAACAGTTTATACACATGCCATACATGCATTCTACAAGGTATCTGTGTATTTTGTGTGTGTGGTAAACTACACATAACATGAAACTTACCGTCCTAAGTGTTTAAAGTTACAGTGGCATTAAATACATATGTTCTCATCATCGTGCAGACGTCATCACCACCCACGCCCGTAATGCTTTTCATCCTGTGAAACTGAAACTTCATAACGACAAATAATAACTCCCCGTTCCCTCCCCCCGCCAGCCCCCTGCAGCCACCATTACACTTTCTGCCTTTGTTTTGAATACACTAAGTGCTTCCTCCACGTGGAATCATACAATATTTGTCTTTTTGTGACTGGCTTGTTTCATCTAGCGTGATGTCCTCAAGGTTCATCCATGTTGTAGTACGTGTCAGAATTGCCTTCCTTTTTAAGACTGAATAATTAATCCCATTTTAGTTCAGTGGAACTCATTTAATTCTATTTTAATTGCATCGTATGGATGTACCACATTGTGCTTATCCATTCGTCCATCCATGGACACTTGGGTTGCTTCCATGTTCTAGCTATTGTGCATAATGCTGCTATGAACATGGGTGTACAGATATCTCTTTGAGGTCCTCCTCTCACTTTTGAGTATATACCCAGAAGTAGAATAAAGAATCATAGGGTATTCTTTTTAAAATTTTTTGAGGACCGCCATATGTTTTCTCCAGCAGCTGTACTCTTAGGTTGGTCAAAAAGTTCATTCTGGTTTTTCCATAAGATGGTACAGAAAACCCAAATGATCTTTTTGGCCAATCCAATATTTTTCACATTCCCACCAACAGTGCACACGGGTTCCAATTTCTCTACATCCTCACCATCACTTGCTGTTTTCTGGTTTTTTGATAGTAGCCACCCTAATGGGTATGAGGCTGGTATCTCATTGTAGTTCTGATTTGCCTTATCACTAATGATTAGTGATATTGAGCATCTTTTCATGTGCTTGTTTATATATCTTCTTTGGAGAAATGTCTGTTCAAGCCTTGCCCATTTTTGAACTAGATAGTGTGGGTTTTTTTTAAAAATTACTATTATTTTTGAGGTTTAGAAGTTCCTTACGTATTCTGGATATTAATCTCTTATCAGATATATGGTTTGCAAATATTTTCTCCCATTCTGTGGGTGGCATTTTTACTCTGTGGATAGTGTCTTTTGATGAACAAACTTTAAAATTCTAATGAAGTCTAACTTGTCTATTTTTAATTTTATTACCTATGCCTTTGGTGATATGCCAAGAAATCATTGCCAAATCCAATACTGTGAAGGTTTTGACCTGTGTTTTCTTCGAAGAGTTTTATAGTCTTTGGTCTATCATTTGGGGTCTTGATCCGTTTTTAGTTAATTTTTGTAAATGGTGTTAGGAAAGGGTACAATTTCATTCTTTTGCATGTGGGTATCCAGTTTTCTGAGCACCATTTGTTGAAAAGACTGTCCTTTCCTTATTGAATGGTCTTGGCACCCTTGTCAAAAATCATTTGACCAGGGACTTCCCAGGTGGCGCAGTAGTTGAGAGTCCGCCTGCCGATGCAGGGAACACGGGTTCGTGCCCCGGTCCGGGAAGATCCCACATGCCGCAGAGCGGCTGGGCCCGTGAGCCATGGCCGCTGAGTCTGCGCATCCGGAGCCTGTGCTCCGCAACGGGAGAGGCCACAACAGTGAGAGGCCCGCGTACCGCAAAAAAAAAAAAAAAAAAAAAAAAAATTCATTTGACCGTGTATGTGAGGGCTTATGTCTGGGCTCTCCATTTTACTCCATTGACCTATGTCAGTCTTTAGGCCAAAGCCACTGTTTATATTACTATAGCTTTGTAGGAAGCTTTGAAATCAGGACATGTGAGTTCTCAGTTTTGTTCTTTTTCAAGATTATTTTGGCTATTTGGGGTCCCTGGAGACTCCATGTGAATTTTAGAATGGGTTTTTCCACTTCTGCAAATAATGTCATTAGTTTGCAGAATTCGGGACTTTCTAGGGATTGCATTGAAGCTGTAGATTGCTTTGGGTAGTACCGATATCTGACAATATTAAGTCTTCCAATCCCTGAGCATGGGATGCGTTTCCATTTATTTGTTTCTTCTTTAATTTCTTTCAGCAGTGTTTTATAGTTTACATTGTACAAGTCTTTCCACCTCCTAGGTTAGGTTAATCCTTAAGTATTTTATTCTTTTTGTTGCTATTGTGAATTTTTTAAAAATTCCTTTTCATATTGTTCATTGTTCACATATAGAAATGCAAATGATTTTTGCATTTTACTTTGTATCCTGCTACTTTACTGAATTCATTTATTAGTTCTAACAGCTTTGTGTGTGTGTGTGAGTGTGTGTGTGTGTGGTGTCTTTAGGATTTTCTACATATAAGATCATTTCATCTGCAAATAGAGATAATTTTACTTCTTCCTTTCCAATTTGGAAGGCATTTATTTATTTTTCTTGCCTAATTGTTCTGGCTAGAACTTTCAGTTCTGTGTTGAATAGAAGTGGTGAAAGTAGGCATCCTTGCCTTATTCCTGATCTCAGAGGAAAAGCTTCCAGTCTTTCACCATAGAGTATGATGTTTGCTGTAGGTTTTTCATATATGACTTTTATTATGTTGAGGCAGTTTCCTTCTATTCCTATTTGTTGAGTGTTTTATCATTGAAAGGGCGATGAATTTTGTCAAAAAATTTTTCTGTATAAAAGAAGTTGATAATGTTTTTTTACCTTCATTTTGCTGATGTGGTATATTACAATGATTGTTTTAATACGTTGAACCATCTTTGTATTCCAAGAATAAATCCCAATTGGTCATGATATATAATCCTTTTAATGCTGCTAAGTTTGGTTTGCTAGTATTTGTTGAGAATTTTTGCATCAATGTTCATAAGGGATACTGGCCTGCAGGTTTCTTTTCTTGTAGTGTCTTTTTATTAACATAACTTTTTTTTTAAGTAATTAATTTATTTTTGGCTGCTTTAGGTCTTCGTTGCTGCAGGTGAGCTTTCTCTAGTTGCGGCGAGTGGGGGCTACTCTTCTTTGAGGTGTGCAGGCTTCTCATTGCGGTGGCTTCTCTTGTTGCAGAGCACAGGCTCTAGGCATGTGGGCTCAGTAGTGTGGCTCATGGGCTCTAGAGCACAGGCTCAGTAGTTGTGGCGCATGGGCTTAGTTGCTCCGCGGCATGTGGGATCTTCCTGGACCGGGGATTGAACCCGTGTCCCCTGCACTGGCAGGTGGATTCTTAACCACTGCACCACCAGGGAAGTCTCTCTTGTCGTGTCTTTATCTGGCTTTGGCATCAGGGTTATGCTGGCCTCATGAAGTGAGTTAGGTAGTGTTCCCTCCTCTTTAATTTTTTAGAAAAGTTTGAGGAGGATGTGTATTAATTCTTTAAATGTTTGGTAGAATTCACCAGTGAAGCCATCAGGTCCAGGGCTTTTCTTTGTTGGGAGATTTTTGATTACTGATTCAATCTCCTTACTAGTTATAGGTCTTATTCAGATTTTCTGTTTCTTCATCATTTAGTCTTGGTAGGTTTTGCATTTCATGTGGGTTATCTAATTTTTTTTTTTTTTTTTTGCTGTACGCGGCCTCTCACTGCTGTGGCCTCTCCCATTGCAGAGCACAGGCTCCAGACGCGCAGGCTCAGCGGCCACGGCTCACGGGCCCAGCCGCTCCGCGGCATGCGGGATCCTCCTGGACTGGCACGAACCTGCGTCCCGCGCATTGGCAGGCGGACTCCCAACCACTGCACCATCAGGGAAGCCGGGTTATCTAGTTTTTTGATGTACAGTCGTTCATACTACTCTCTTTTAATCCTTTTTATTTCTGTAGAATTGGTAGTAATATCCCCACTTTCATTTCTAATTTTAGAAATTTGAGTCTTCTTTTTTTTCTTAGTTCACCTAGCTAAAGGGTTGTCAATTTTGTTGATCTTTTTGAAGAACAAACTTTTGGTTTCATTGATTTTCTCTATTGTTCTTCTATTCTCTATTTCATTTATCTCTGCTCCAATCTTTAGTATTTCCTTCCATCTAGTAGCTTTGAGTTTAATTTGTTATTTTTCTAGTTCATTTAGTAAAGTTAGGTTGCTGATTTGAGATATTTCTTGGTTTTTAATGTAAGCATTTATAGCTATAAATTTCCCCTTAGCACTCCTTTTCCTGTATCCCATAAGTTTGGGTATGTTGTATTTTCTTTTCTTTTTTTTTTTTTTGCGGTACGCGGGCCTCTCACTGTTGTGGCCTCTCCCGTTGTGGAGCACAGGCTCCGGATGCACAGGCCCAGCGGCCATGGCTCACGGGCCCAACCGGTCCGCGGCATATGGGATCTTCCTGGACCGGGGCACGAACCCGTGTCCCCTGCATCGGCAGGCGGACTCTCAACCACTGCGCCACCAGGGAAGCCCAGTATGTTGTATTTTCAATTTCACTCATCTCTAAGTATTTTCTAATTTCTCATGTGATTTCTTCTTTGATTCATTTGTTGTTTAAAAGTGTATTGTTTAATTTACACAATTTTGTCAATTTTCTAGTTTTACACTTGTTATTGATTTCTATCACATTGTGCTCAGAGAAGAAACTTTGTATGGTATTTGTCTTTTAAACTCTATTTTAACAAATCTAAATTTTTAGGTTTGTTAAATCTAAATCTAACTGAGATTCAATTTGGGACCTAACTTATGGTCCCTCCTGGAAAATATCTTACGTGCACTTAAGAAGAATTTGTACACACTTCCCTGGGGGTCCAGTGGTTAAGACTCCGTGCTTCCAGTGCAGGGGGCTCAGGTTCAATCCCTGGCTGGGGAACTAAGATCCCACATGCCATGCAGAAAAAAAAAAAAAAAAAGAAATAGAAGAATTTGTATGCTGTTGTTGGGTAGGGTGTTCTATATATGTCTGTTAGATCTAGCTGGTTTTCTGTATTGTTTAAGGCCTCTGTTTCCTTACTTATCTTCTGTCTGGCAGTTTCATCTGTTACTGTGAGTGAGGTATTGAAGTCTCCAACTATTATTGTAGAACTGTCTATGTCTCCCTTCAATGCTATCAACTGTTGCTTTGTATATTTTGATGGTCTGTCACTAGATGTGTAAATGTTTATAATTCTTATATCTTCTTGCTGTATTGAAACTTTATTAACATATACTGTCTTTCTTTGTCTCTAGTAAACTTTATTGATTTAAAATCTATTTTGTCTGACATTAGTATAGCCCCCCCCCCACTTTCTTTTGGTTACTATTTGCATGGAATATCTCTTTCTATCCTTTCACTTTCAATCTGTTTGTGTCTTTGGATCTCAGGTGAGTCTCTTGTAGGCAATATATAGTTGGATCATGTGTTCTTATCCATTCTGATAGTCGCTGTCTTTTGATTGGACAGTTTAATCCATTTACATTTGAAGTAGTTACTGATAAGGAGAGGCTTACTTTTGTCAGTGTGCTGTTTATTTTCTATATGTCTCATAGCTTTTTTGTCCATCATTTCCTGCACTACTGTCTTCTTTTGTGATTAGTTGATTTTTATAGTGAAATATTTACATTATTTTCTCATTTCCTTTTGTGTATATTTTAAAGGTAGTTTCCTTGTGGTTACCATGGGGATTACATTTAACATCCTAAAGTTATAACAGCCAAATTTAATTACTTAATTAATTAATTAAATTAATTTTGGTTTATTTTTGGCTGCATTGGGTCTCTGTTGCTGTGCGTGGGCTTTCTCTAGTTGCAGTGTGTGCGAGCTACTCTTTGTTGCGGTGCGCAGGCTTCTCATTGCGGTGGCTTCTCTTGTTGCAGAGCAGGGGCTCTAGAAGCGCGGGCTTCAGTAGTTGTGGCACACAGGCGCAGTAGTTGTGGCTCGTGGGCTCTACAACACAGGCTCAGTAGTTTGTGACCCACAGGCTTAGTTGCTCCATGGCTTGTGGGATCTTCCCAGACAAGGGATCAAACGTGTGTCCCCTGAACTGGCAGGCAGATTCTTAACCACTGTGCCACCAGGGAAGTCCCTATAACACCCAAGTTTAAATTTCTTCCAGCTTAACTTCAATAACATATAAAACTCTGCTCCTTTACAGCTGTCCTCACCTCTTTCATGGTCAGTATCACAAAATTACATCTCTAAAGATGACTGTTGTGTCAGTCCCAGCCTACTGAGGGGAACGCTCTTGGCTGGGAATGTCTAAGGCACTGGCCTGGGCCTGAGTTACTCATGGTGAGTACCACAGGCATTTCTGCCATCAGAACCAATGTTGTGGCTGGGCTGGCCTTGTGTTTCTTAGTATGATTGCAGGATGCATGCACTTCAGCAAAAACCCATCAGGGAAGTTTGAGGAACAAGCTTTATTACTCACAGGTCCTGGAGGGTGCACAGCACATCTGAGGGCCACATAGTGAGATTGTGGGAGAGAAAGAGAGACAGAGAAAGAGCACCTGGGGCTTTGCCCTTATTGGGCTCCAAAGATGGTGTCCGGGGTTTTGTGGGTCACTCAGCATTGAAATATAAGAGCAAGAGTTAGGGTGTAGTATCCTACCAAGTTGTCAGTTTTCTACGTTTCCCACAGTGTTCTGAAAGGGGAACATCTTGAGTTCGGGTGGCCTAGTTCCTTAACTGTTTGTTTTGGTAGTAGCTTTTTCAAACAGATGGCAATATGTTTATTTGAAATGGGTGTCTTAGCATTTACACTACAGTCAAAAGCTTAATTTAGGTACTTACACTACACTTGTGTTTCCCAAAACATAAATCAATAATTCTTTTAAATTCATTATTCTCCTAAATTATGTACAAAACAAGGTTTGGAGTTACAAACCAAAGTTACAGTAACACAAGCTTGATACTAGTAATTCTTTTTCTTTAAATGTGTTAACCTCTTAATCATGCAGAAAACAAGCAAAAGTACAGTTACAAACCACTGTTACAATAATACTAGCTTTTGTAATTGCCCATGTTTACCTTTATGGAGATGTTTATTTCTCCATACGGCTTCAAGTTACTGTCCAATGCGTTTTCATTTCATCTTGGATAACTCTTTTGGGCGTTTCTTGCAGGTCAGGTCTAGAGGTCATGGAGTCTCTCAATTTTTGTTTATCTGGGGACATGTTCATTTCTCTCTCCCTTTTGAAGGACAGTTTTGCTGGATATAGGATTCTTGGTTCACAGGTTTTTTAATTTTAGTATTTGCATATATTGGCCCACTGTCTTCTGGCTTCCATAATTTCCGATGAGAAATCTGCTGATAATCTTACTGAAAATCCCTTGTATTCATTTCTCTCCTGCTACTTTCAAAATTCTTTGTCTTTGTCTTTGGAAAGTTTGATTATAATGTGCCATGGTGTGAGTCTCTGAGTTTATCTTACCTGGGGCTTGTTGAGCTTCTTGGGTGTTTATAGTCATGACTTTCATCAAATTTGGGAAGTTCTCAGCTGTCATTTCTTCAAGTATACTCTCTCTCTTCCCTCTGGGACTCTTATGATGTGTATGTTGATCTATTTGATGGTGTCCCACAGGTCCCTTAGGCTCAGTTCACTTTGTTTTCAATCTGTTTTCTTTGTGTTCCTCAGCCTTAATAATTTCTATTGTCCTACCTTCAAGTTCACTAGTTCTTTCTTCTGCCTGCTCAAATCTGACTTTGAATCCCTCTACTTTCTTTCTCATTTCATTTATTGTACTTCTCAGCTCCAGAATTTTGGGGGGAGGTGATTCTTTTTAGGTTTCCTCTTTATTGATATTTTCAATTTGTTTACACATCATTTTCTTGACTTTCATTACATCTTCCTTTAGTTCTCTGCACTTCTTTAAGACAATTATTTTAAAGTCTTTGTCTAGTTTATCTTCTACCAGGTCTTTTTCAGGGACAGTTTCTGTTGGTTTATTTTTTCCTTTGAATGAGCCATACCTTCCTGTTTCTTTGTATGTCTTGTGATTATTTGGTTGAACACTGGACATTTCAATGTAGTAACTCTGGAAATCAGATTGTCCTCCTTCCCCAGCGTTTGCTGTTTTTTGTTATTGTTTTTATTTTTATTGTTGCAGGCTGTCTCTGTGCTGAGGATTAGCCTGAGATGGAAACATAATGTCTTTCTGAGTCTTTCCTGGATATGCACTGTCACTTACTATTTTCCCCTGTACATGCAGTTGTTTTTGAATGCCCTACTCTGCCTCCCAAAAGGATAAAAAGCAAAAAGGAAGGGGTGGGGAAGGGCAATGGCCCTTTAAATCCCCTGTAAGTCACTTCAGCTAGTGGGAGAGGGTCTTCCAACAATGGGGAGGGGGGAGTGCCACAGCAATAGCTGCCACCTCTTTGTCTGCACCTCTGTGATCAGACACAGCAGTCTGTGATGAGAGCACAAATTCCCAATATTTGGAGAGCAGAGTCCTTTTTTCCCACCCTAGTTCCCACATGCTATGTGTGGGCTGCTCCAAGAACATGTAAATAGCTGCCTGCCAGGCTTCCCAGCCTGGGGGTCTGGCAATGGGAGGAGGATCCCCCAGAGAATCTGGCTTTGAAGGCCAGAAGGGTTTGATCATAGGAATTACAGGACTGGGAGAAACAGAAACCACCCTTGGAGGGCACACACAAGGACCTGTGCACACCGGACCCAGGAGAAAAAAGCAGTGACCCCATAAGAAACTGGGCCAGACCACCTGCTGGTATTGGAGGGTCTCCTGTAGAGGCGGGGGGTGGCTATGGCTCACTGGAGGGGCAAAGACTCTAGCAGCAGCACTTCTGGGGAGTACCCACTGGCGTGAGCCCTCCTGGAGGCTGCCATTAGCCCCACCCAACAGCTTGTAGGCTCCAGGGCTGGGAAGCCTCAGGCCAGACAATGAACAGGGTGGGAACACAGCCCCACCCATCAGCAGACAAGCGGCTTAAAGTCTTGCCCACCAGAAGGACAAGACCAAACTCCACCCACCACCAGTACCTCCCATCAGGAAGCCTGCACAAGCCTCTTAGAAAGCCTCATCCACCAGAGGGGAGACAGCAGAAACAGGAAGAACTACAATCGCAGCCTGTGGAACAGAAACTGCAATCACAGAAAGTTAGACAAAATGAAACAGCAGAGGAATACATCCCAGATGAAGTAACAAGATAAAACCCCAGAAGAACAACTAAGTGGAGATAAGCAACTTTCCAGAAAAAGAATTCAGAATAATGATAGTGAAGATGATACAGGACCTTGAAAAAATAATGGAGGCAAGGATTGAGAAGATGCAAGAAATGTTTGACAAAGACCTGGAAGAACTAAAGAACAAACAAACAGAGATTAACAACACAATAACTGAAATGAAAAATACACTAGAAGGAATCAATAGCAGACTGAGTGAGGCAGAATGGAGAAGTGACCTGGAAGACAGAATGGTGGAAATCACTGCCGCAGAATGGAATAAAGAAAAAAGAATGAAAAGAAATGAAGACAGTCTAAGAGACTTCTGGGACAACATTAAATGTATCAACATTCACGTTATAGGGGTCCCAGAAGGAGAAGAGAGAGAGAAAGGACCTGATGAAATATTTGAGGAGATAATAGCTGAAAAATTCCCTAATATGGGAAAGGAAACCATCACCAAGTCCAGGAAGTGCAGGATAAACCCAAGGAGGAACATGCTAAGACACATGTAAACAAATTGACAAAAATTAAAAACAAAGAATATTAAAAGCAAAGAGGGAAAAACAGCAAATAACATACCAGGGAACTCCCATAAGTTTATCAGCTGATTTCTCAGCAGAAACTCTTCTGGCCAGGAGGGAGTGACATGATATATTTAAAGTGATGAAAGGGAAGAACCTACAACCAAGAATACTCTACCCAGCAAGCTCTCATTCAGATTTGATGGAGAAATCAAAAGCTAAGAGAATTCAGCACCACCAGGCTAGCTTTGCAACAAATGCTAAAGGAACTTCTCTAAGTGGAAAAGAAAAAGCCACAACTAGAATCAAGAAAATTACAAACAGAAAAGCTCGATGGTAAAGGCAAACACATAGTAAAGGTAGTATATCGTCCACACACAAATATAATATCAAAACCAGAAATTGTGCAAAGAGGAGAACACAAATGCAGGATATTGGAAATGCATTTGAAATTAAAAGACCACAACTTAAAACAATCTTGTTTTTATATATTACTATATCAAAACCTCATGGTATGTTCTTGGATTGGAAGAATCAACATTGTGAAAATGACTATACTACCCAAAACAATCTACAGATTCAATGCAATCCCTATCAAACTACCAATGGCATTTTCCCCAGAACTAGAACAAAAAATTTCACAATTTGTGTGGAAACACAAAGACCACAAATAGCCAAAGCAATCTTGAGAAAGAAAAACGGAGCTGGAGGAATCAGGCTCCCAGACTTCAGACTATACTACAAAGCCACAGTAATCAAGACAGTATGGTACTGGCACAAAAACAGAAATATAAATCAATGGAACAGGAGAGAAAGCCCAGAGATAAACCCATGCACATATAGTCACCTTATTTTTGATAAAGGAGGCAAGAATATACAATGGAGAAAAGACAGCCGCTTCAATAAGTCGTGCTGGGAAAACTGGACAGCTACATGTAAAAGAATGAAATTAGAAAACTCCCTAACACCATACAAAAAAATAAACTCAAAATGGATTAAAGGGGCTTCCCTGGTGGCGCAGTGGCTGAGAGTCTGCCTGCCGATGCAGGGGACACGGGTTCGTGCCCCGGTCCGGGAAGATCCCACATGCCGTGGAGCAGCTGGGCCCGTGAGCCATGGCCACTGAGCCTGCATGTCTGGAGCCTGTGCTCTGCAACGGGAAAGGCCACAGCAGTGAGAGGCCCACGTACTGCAAAAAAAAAAAAAAAAAAAAAAAGGGAAAAAAATTGAATTAAAGACCTAAATGTAAGGCCAGAAACTATCAAACTTAGAGGAAAACATAGGCAGAACACTCTATGACATAAATCACAGCAAGATCCCTTTTGACCCACCTCCTAGAGAAATGGAAAAAAAAAAAAAAAAACAAATGGGACCTAATGAAACTTAAAAGCTTTTGCACAGCAAAGAAAACCATAAACAAGATGAAAAGACAACCCTCAGAATGGGAGAAAATATTTGCAAACGAAGCAACTGGCAAAGGATTAATCTTCAAAATTTACAAGCAGGGAGGGTGGGCGGGAGATGTAAGAGGGAGGAGATATGGGGATATATGTATATGTATAGCTGACTCACTTTGTTATAAAGCAGAAACTAACACACCACTGTGAAGCAATTATACTCCAATAAAGATGTTAATAAACAAAAACCCAAACCTCATGGTAACCACAAAACAAAAATCTACCATAGATACACACACAAAAGAGAAAGAGGAATCAAAATACAACACTAAAATTAGTCATCAGATCACAAGAGAAGAGAACAAAAGAGGAAGGGAAGAAAAAAGACCTACAAAAACAAATCCAAAACAATTAACAAAATGGCAATAAGAACATACATATCAATAATTACCTTAAATTTAAATGGATATGAACAGACTGATCACAAGTACTGAAATTGAAAGTGTGATTTTAAAACTCCCAACAAACAAAAGTTCAGGACCAGATGGCTTCACAGGAGAATTCTATCAAACATTTAGAGAAGAGTTAACACCTATCCTTCTGAAAATATTCCAAAAAATTTCAGAGGGAGAAATACTCCCAAACTTATTCTATGAGTCCCCCATCACCCTGATACGAAAACCAGACGAGGATACCACACACACAAAAAATTACAGACCAATATCACTGATGAACATAGATGCAAACATCCTCAACAAAATACTAGCAATCCAAAACCAACAATACATTAAAAGGATTATACACCATGATTAAGTGGGATTTATCTCAGGGATACAAGGATTTTTCAATATCTGAAAATCAATCAGCACGATACACCACATCAACAAATTGAAGGATAAAAACCATATGATCACTGACAAAGGATTAATCTCCAAAATATACAAGCAGCTCATGCAGCTCAATGTCAAAAAAACAAACAACCCAATCCAAAAATGGGCACAAGACCTAAATAGACATTTCTCCCAAGAAGATATACAGATTGCCAACAAACACATGAAAGGATGCTCAACATCACTAATAATTAGAGAAATGCAAATCAAAACTACAATGAGGTATCACCTTACACTGGTCAGAATGGCCATCATCAAAAAATCTAGAAACAGTAAATGCTGGAGAGGGTGTGGAGAAAAGGGAACCCTCTTACACTGTTGGTGGGAATGTAAATTGATACAGCCACTATGGAGAACAGTATGGAGGTTCCTTAAAAAAACTAAAAATAGAACTACCATATGACCCAGCAATCCCACTATGGGCATATACCCTGAGAAAACCATAATTCAAAAAGAGTCATGTACCACAGTGTTCACTGCAGCTCTATTTACAATAGCCAGGACATGGAAGAAACCTAAGTGTCCACTGACAGATGAATGAATAAAGAAGATGTGGCCCATATATACAATGGAATATTACTCAGCCATAAAAAGAAATGAAATTGAGTTATTTGTAGTGAGGTGGTTGGACCTAGAATCTGTCATACAGAGTGAAGTAAGTCATAAAGAGAAAAACAAATATCGTATGCTAACACATATGTATGGAATCTAAAAAAAAAGTTTATGAAGAACATAGGGTCAGGACAGGAATAAAGACACAGACATAGAGAATGGACTTGAGGACATGGGGAGGGGGAAGGGTAAGATGGGATGAAGTGAGAGAGTGGCATGGACATATATACACTAACAAATGTAAAATAGATAGCTAGTGGGAAGCAGCCGCATAGCACAGGGAGATCAGCTCGTGGTTTGCGACCACCTAGAGGGGTGGGGTAAGGAGGGTAGGAGGGAGACGCAAGAGGGAGGGGATATGGGGATATATGTATGCATATAGCTGATTCACTTTGTTATACAGCAGAAACGAACACACCATTGTAAAGCAATTATATTCCAATAAAGATGTTGAAAAAAAAATATGATCACCTCAATAGATGCAGGAAAAGCTTTTGACAAAAGTCAATACCTATTTATGATAAAAACTCTCCAGAAAGTGGGCATAGAAAGAACATACATCAACATAATAAAGGCCATATATGACAAACCTACAGCTAACATCATACTGAAGGTGAAAAGCTGAAAGCATTTCCTCTAAGATCAGGAACAAGACAAGGATGTCCACTCCCGCCACTTTTTTTTTAAGTGAGTTTTTTTTAAATTAATTAATTAGTTTATTTTTGGCTGTGTTGGGTCTTCGTTTCTGTGTGAGGGCTTTCTCTAGTTGCGGCGAGCAGGGGCCACTCTTCATAGCGGTGCACGGGCCTCTCACTGTCGCAGCCTCTCTTGTTGCGGAGCACAGGCTCCAGACGTGCAGGCTCAGTAGTTGTGGCTCATGAGCCCAGTTGCTCCATGGCATGTGGGATCCTTCCAGACCAGGGCTCAAACCTGTGTCCCCTGCATTGACAGGCAGACTCTCAACCACTGCGCTACCAGGGAAGCCCCCTGCCACTCTTATTCGACATAGTTTTGGAAGTCCTAGCCACAGCAATCAGAGAAGAAAAAGAAATAAAAGGAATCCAAACTGGAAAAGAAGAAGTAAAACTGTCACTCTTTGCAGACCACTTTAGAAAATCCTAAAGGTGCTACCAGAAAACTACCAGAGCTCATCAATGAATTCAGAAAAGTGGCAGGATACAAAATTAATGCACAGAAATCTGTTGCATTTCTATACACTAACAATGAAAGATCAGAAAGAGAAATTAAAGAAACAATCCCATTTACCATCGCATCAAAAAATTTACAATACCTAGGAATAAGCCTACCTAAGGAAACAAAAGACCTGTACTCCAAAAACTATGACACCGATGAAAGAAATTGAAGATTACACAAACAGATGGAAAGGTATACCATGTTCTTAGATTAGAAGAATCAATATTGTCAAAATGACTATACTACCCAAGGCAATCTAGATTCAATGTAATCCCTATCAAATTACCAATAGTATTTTTCACAGAACTAAAACAAAAAAAATCTTAAAATTTGTATGAAGATACAAAAGACCCTGAATAGCCAAAGCAATCTTGAGAAAGAAAAACAGAGATGGAGGAATCAAACTCCCTGACTTCAGACTATACTACAAAGCTACAGTCATCAAAACAGTATGGTACTGGCACAAAAACAGAAATATAGATCAATGGAACAGGATAGAAAGCCCAGAAATGAAACCATGCACCTATGTTCAATTAGTCTATGACAAAGGAGGCATGACTGTACAATGATGGAGACAGTCTCTTCAATAAATAGTGCTGGTGGGGTTTCCCTCGTGGCACAGTGGTTAAGAATCTGCCTGCCAATGCAGGGGACATGGGTTTGAGCCCCGGTCTGGGAAGATCCCGCATGCCGTGGAGCAACTAAGCCCGTGTGCCACAGCTACTGAGCCCACACGCCTAGAGCCCATGCTCGGCAACAAGAGAAGCCACAACAGTGAGAAGCCCATGCACCGCAATGAAGAGTAGCCCCTCTTGCTGCAACTAGAGAAAGTCTGCACGCAGCAGCAAAGACCCAACTCAGCCAATAAATAAATTTTAAAAATAAATAAATAAATGGTGCTGTGAAAACTGGATAGCTACATGTAAAAAAATGAAATTAGAACACTCTTTAACACCACACACAAAAATAAACTCAAAATGGATTAAAGACTTAAATTTGAGACCGGATACTGTAAAACCCCTAGAGGAAAACATAGGCAGAGCACTTTCTGACATAAATCGCAGCAAGATCTTTTTCAATCCATCTCCCAGAGTAATGGAAATAAAAACAACAATAAACAAATGGAGCCTAATGAAACTCAAAAGCTTTTGCACAGCAAAGGGAACCATAAACAAAACGAAAAGAGAACCCACAGAATGGGAGAAAATATTTCCAAATGACGCAACTGACAAAAGATTAGTCTCCAAAATTTACAAACAGCTCATGCAGCTCAGTATCAAAAAAACAAACAACGCAATCAAAAAGTGGGTAGAAGCAGCCGCATAGCACAGGGAGATCGGCTCAGTGCTTTGTAATGTCCTAGGTGGGTGGGATAGGGAGGGTGGGAGGGAGGCTCAAGAGGGAGGGGATATGGGGACATGTGTATGCATATGGATGATTTGCTTTGTTGTGCAACAGAAACTAACACAGTATTGTGAAACAATTATACTCCAGTAAAGATCTATTTTTTAAAAAAATGGACAGAAGACCTAAATAGACATTTCTCCAAAGAAGATAAACAGATGGCCAAGAGGTACATGAAAAAATGTTCAATATCGCTAATTATTAGAGAAATGCAAATCAAAGCTACAATGAGATATCACCTCACACCAGTCAGAATGACCATCATCAAAAAATCTAAAAACATTAAATGCTGAAGAGGGTGTGGAGAAAAGGGAACCCTCCTACACTGTTGGTGGGAAGGTAAATTGGTGCAGCCACTACGGAGAACAGTATGGAGCTTCCTTAAAAAATTAAAAATAGAGCTACTGTATGATCCAGCAATCCCACTCCTGGGCATATATCTGGAGAAAAACTTGGTTAGAAAGTATGCATGCTCCCCAATATTAATTGAAGCACTGTTTACAATAGCCACGACATGGAAGCAACCTAAATGTTCGACAGATGAATGGATAAAGAAGATGTGGTACATATATATAATGGAATATTACTCAGCCATTAAAAGAATGAAATAATGCCATTTGCAGCAACATGGATGGACCTAGAGATTATCCTACTAAGTGAAGTAAGCCAAACAGAGAAAGACAAATATCATATGATATCTCATATGCGAAATCTTAAAAAAAATGATACAAATGAACTTCTTTACAAAACAAAGAGACTCACAGACTTAGAGAATGAACTTATGGTTACCAGGGGGGAAGTGGAGGGAGGGATAGATTGGGAGTTTGGGATTGACATGTGCACACTGCTATATTTAAAATAGATAACCAGCAAGTACCTACTGTATAACACAGGGAACTCTGCTCAGTATTCTGTAATAACCTAAATGGGAAAAGAATTTGAAAAAGAAGAGATACATGTGTATGTATAACTGAATCACTTTGCTGTACATGTGAAACTAACACAACATTATTAATCAACTATACTCCAATATATATATATAAAAAAAAAAGCTGCCTACCACATGGCTGGGGATGGGGGATGGGTAGCTACTGTGCTAGGAGCTGAAATTGACCAAAATTAATCAGCAATCAAAATGTATCATCCAAGTATTTCTGTACAATTTGCAAGCCTTCGACAGACTCCAGAGGTCCAGAATAGTTACATCAGACAGACTCTGTCCGTGTGATTGTTGTCAAGGTGGGGACATAGATCCCTGGTGCTTCCTCTTCTGCCATCTTCCCAGGATCCTCTCCAAGATGTGTGTATTTTATAAAGATATAACACAATGCACATATACGTGTACAATGCCCCCAAATGATACTATTGTTCACCTGAAAATCAAAGAAACTAAACCAAAAGCCTTTTAGAACAAATAGCACAATCTGGTAAGGTCACTGATTACAAGACAAATGTACACAACTCAGTAGGTTAACACTTTATGCCCAGGACCTCATAAGATGATTTTTATGGTAAAAGGTCTGATTCACAATATTGGCTAAAACCATGAAAACCCTAGTAATAAGTTTTAAAAGAATTGTTCAAGACCTATACGATAACAGCTCAATAGAGAACATTTAAAGCTAAAAATCAAGAAAGAGGACCAGGGAATTCCCTGGCAGTCAAGTGGTTAAGACTGTGCACTTCCACCGCAGGGGGCACAGGTTCCGGTGTGATCCCTGGTCAGAGAACTAAGATCCCACATGCCATGCAGCGTGGCCACCAAAAAAAAAGGAGGGGGGCAGAATCCATGGGTAGAGTACAAGGGGCTGCCTGGGGTGGTGCTGGTGGCAGGGGGCAGAGAACTGACTTTTTAATTATAAGCCTAGAACTGGTATTTGACTTTTTTGAACAATATTTACACTGTTAGTCTGTAAATAAAAATATAAAATGAAATTTGAAAAAATTCACAAGACAGAACAAATTTGTGAGAAGTTACAAGATAATTTTGAAACCTTGGAATTACATTTTTAAAAATAAATATTCAAATGCCCTCCAGAAATTTTGTGCTAAGTTACAGTCCCACCAATAGTGGGTGCATGTATTAATTTCCAACACTTTGCTTGTGTAACCCCGGAAGTGGGTGTTGCTTTAGGAGTGAGGCAACTAGGGCACAAATTTTAAGTGCAGGCTTGGTATTTGCATGATCCTCAGAAGAGCACTTCCTTAAGTTTTGTGCCTTGGCGCCTCACTGCTTCATCCTAGTCCTGGCCCTGATTGTGTCCCTGGGTAATTGCAGAGATTAATGCCACCACTGAAGACTTGAAAGAAGCAGGAATGGGAATGCCTAATACAGTCCCATACACCTAACTCGCCAGCTTAGCCTGTGCAGATGTTGAATGGATCTTGGAGAACGACTGTGAACTGTAATAAATGTGATTAGGTGGTGACTCCACTTGTATCTGCTGTCCCAGATGTAGTAAGTTTGCTGGGGCAAATCAGAATGGCCCTGGCACTAGGTAGGTAGCTACTGGCCTAGCTAATAACTTTTTCTCTGTACTAATTTTCAAGGACCACCAGAGACAGTTTGCTTTTACCTGGCAGGGTCAACAGTAAACCTTAACAATGTTGCCTCATAGCTATGTAAATTCTCCTGCTCTCTGCTACAATATATTCCACAGAGATACAATTGGTTTTCCACTACGTCTAGAGTGAGAGTTGGCTACAGGGACAGATCTACGCTCATTTAGACAGTTGCTAACAGTTTGGCTGGATGGACCCCAAACAGAATTGGGAGTTTGGTGACAAGAAAATCTGGGGAAGAAGTGTATAGACAGACCACCTCTCAGAGGGGGTACAGACAGAGATTTGTGTGTGGTATGAATACCTATCAAAGGGCGTTCACTTCGGAAGACGCTTATTAATCAGGTGAAAGAATGAAGCACTGCAGTGGTGTCAGTCAGCCTCTGTAACAGTTTGTTAGGGTTTCCTTAACAAAGCACCGCAAACTGGGTGGCTTGGACACAGAAATGTATGTTTCACAGCTCTGGACGCTGCAAGTCCAAGATCAAGTTGTTGGCTTCCTTCTGAGGGCTGTGAGGAGACATCTGCCCCATGCTCCTCGCCTAGCTTCTGGAGGTTCTCTGGGAATCTCTGGGGTTCCTTGGCTTGTAGAAGCATCAGCCCAATCTCTGCTTTCATCTTCACATGGCATTTGTGTGTGTGTGTGTGTATGTGTGTGTGTGTGTGTGTGTCCAAACCTCCCCTTTCCATAAGGTCAGCAGTGATATTGGACTAGGAGCCACCCTAATGATGTCATTTTAACTTGATTACTTCTGTAAAGATCCTGTCTTTAAATGAGGTCACTTTCTCAGGTATTGGGCATTAGGATTTCAATATGAAGGCAGGGGGGAAGAACACAGTTCTACCCATAAGAGCCTCCTTCTCCAGCCACCCCAGTGCTTTCTCAATGGACCCATGAACAAAGCAGCTACGGTAACAGGGATGGTGGCTATGCATGGGGTCAACAACACAGACTTCCTCTTACCAGGCAGCTCTGGCCACTGCTGAGTGCCTTATCCGACAACAGCTGTAGGTCAGCACTTAGCTCTTGGTGGTGCCATTCCCTGTGGACAGCGGCCAGCTGCCTGGTAGCAGGTTGATTACATTGGACCTCTTCCATCACGAAGGGGCCATGATTCATCCTCCCTGGAATAGATGCATTCTGGACATGGATTTGGCTTTCTTGCCCACAGTGCTTCTGTCAGCACCATGACTGACAGACTCATGAAATACCTTATTTACCATCATGGTTTCCACGCTGCATCGCTTCTGAAACCAAGGAACTCATTTCACAGCCAAGGAAATGCATCGTGGCTCCCGGCCATGGAATTCACTGATCTTACTGCATCCCTGATCACCTGGAAGTGGCTGGCCTGACTGAAAGGGTGAGCGACTTAGTCAAGTTTCAGTTATGGTGCCAGTTGGGAGACAACATCCAGGACGGACGAGGCTCTGTTTCACAGGGTTCTTTATATGTTTGGATCAGAGACAGTTACATGGGTCTGTTTCTGCCGTGGCCATAATGCACTGGTCCAGGGACCAAGGAGTGGAGTTGTGCCGAGCCCTCCTTCTTATACTCAACATTGAGCTCTGCTGATTTCAGGGTCTCAGTCCCCACGGTGGGGCATACTGTGGCCTGGGGACACACAGAGGCTTCATTAAATTGAAAGACAATACAACCACCTAGCCCTTTGGGGCTTGTTACGCATGGAAGCAAAAAGCCAGCGAGGGATTGCTCTGTGGATGGCGTGACCAATTCTGATCACTGGGGGGAAACTGCATTGCTGCTTTGCAGTAAGGACAGGAGGGTGGGTCTGCAGAGCAGGGCATTCTCTGCAGCTCTTCTGACAATTTCCATGACCAACAGGAAGGGCTAACGGAGAATCACATCAACCATAGCAGGGCAGCATAGCTGGGGACTCAGACCCCTTGGGAATCTTCATTCAGGTCATTTCATCAAGTAAACATCCCCGGCCAGCTGAGGTTCTGACTGAGGGTGGGGAAAATCCGAGCTGGGTAAGGAAAGAAGGATGAGTAATCAGAGAAGGAAGCCACAGACACCGTAGGGCCTCTCCATAAGCTCTCCACAGCTCTTACAGAAACAAGGGCCGTGGGACCTTTGCCTCATTCTCTTTGCTTGTTTAATGCGTTTGTTTGCACATGCAAACCATTTCCCTCTTTTCTCCCCTTGACATTGTGATTGTACGTGCAGTTTGTTGGAGGTTAACTTTACAATTCAGAGCCCAGGTAACAGACTATGCAGTGGGCCGTGACTAACTCTGAGGAATAATGAGCACAGCCGGCGAGGGATACGGTGACGCTCGCGACTGCATCTCCTCATTTTGGAGAAAGAGTGAGCACCTTCTCTTGTAGGAAGGATAGGGGTCTTGTGTTGAGTGGAAATGTTTATGGAAGGTTAAGTATGCGCAGAAGGTGCGTCTGGAAGCTGATTGCCCGTGGGCAGTCTACTGCCCGCCCAGCCCCCAGCTCCAAACTCCTCCTACATTGCCCTGCTTGGGGATTCTGGAATTTTCTCCCTTGCAGAGTGCTAAGCTTCGTCAGTAGAGGGCGCTGGAGGGACAGTGAAGCGCGAAGGGGTCTTCTGGTTCCAAGTGTTTGTTGGCTGCCACCTGGCACATCTCTCTGTGGACTGCCTCCTCCGCCACCTCCTGAGGTGGCCTTGCGGCCAGCTCTGAGCACGGCACCTGCCGGTGCACAGCTCACCTGCCATCCCAGGGAGTGACTTTCCAGCAAGTTCTACAGGCAGAGCACCTCACTGAACTTCACCGGGGCTGCATCCTCCCCACTGAGGCCTGAGTCCAGTCCCAGTGCCGGTGTGGAGGTGAGGGGACGCTTCCAGATTTGCTCCTTCCTTGGAACGGTGCCTCAGCCCTCAGCAGGAGCTGCTGCGCCTGCACTGTGAGAGTTCTCCTCATGCTTAGTAGCCAGTCCCTGTCACTCCAATGCTCTGCTGCCGTCCTGCTTTAAATGCTTCCTGTCCCAATTACTGTGTGGTTTCCACCTCTTGATTGGACCCTGAATGACGCAAAGACCAGAAAGGGGCTCAGCTACAAGCGTGGGCCATTGTTATGGCCGAGGGATGCTTAGAGGGCAGAGCCACGGGTGGAGAAGAGATGGGGGAGTCCAGAGCTGGGGAGAAGGATGGATACTCAAGGGCACCCCAGGGAATAGCCACCCTCTCCCGGAATAGGGGTTCGGGCAGCACACAGAAGCTGGCCTTCAGAGTTGCCTCCGGCCCCTCCTTTTTTGCGTGGCATTGCTAACTGACATCATCCTCTCCTCTGTGTTGCGTGTATAAAGTCTAACTAGTCTTTATAGTTCACAAGACTCTGGGTCAAGAGTTGCTCCACCCAAGGAACTGTACTGGAGAAGCCCATCTACGTTCACAGGGTCACGGGATCACAAACAGACAGCCTGATCCATGATAGCATGAGACTTTGGGAGATCTTGGGACGGGGGTGAATATATTTTTCATGAGAGAGGAATAAAATAATTGTAGTCAGAGGGTAGATTGTAGGGGAAAATGGCCACAGCATTCAGCTTCTCCCATCAAAAGGGAGCCAGTTTCTCCAGCCCTTGAATCTGCACTTGGTCGTGTGACTGCCTTTGACCACTGGGACCTTAGCAGATGTGACGCAAGCAGAAAAAGTGGGGCCTTCCCTGGAGGTCCAGTGGTTAAGACTCCGCGCTTCCACTGCAGGGGGCGCAGGTTCGATCCCTGGTTGGGGAACTAAGATCCTGCATGCTGAGTGGTGCAGCCAAAAAAAATTTGTAAAAAAAAGACAAAATAGAATTCATGGTTGAGAATTTCTATCTTTTGTATAACACAGGGCACTATACTCAATAACCTGCGATAAACCATAATGGAAGAATATAAAAAAGAATGTAAATATATAGGTGTATAACTGAGTCATTTTGCTGTGCCACAGACATTGGCCACACATTATGTTTTTTTAATTAATTTATTTATTTTTGGCTGTGTTGGGTCTTCGTTGCTGCACGTGGGCTTTCTCTAGTTGCGGCGAGCAGGAGCTACTCTTTGTTGTGGTGCGCGGGCTTCTCATTGCGGTGGCTTCTCTTGTTGCAGAGCACAGGCTCTAGGCACGCGGGCTTCAGTAGTTGTGGCTCATGGGCTCTAGAGCACAGGCTCAGTAGTTGTGGCGCATGGGCTTAGTGTCTCCGTGGCATGTGGGATTTTCCCGGACCACGGGCTTGAACCCATGTGCCCTGAACTGGCAGGTGGACTCTTAACCACTGTGCCACCAGGGAAGTCCGGCACAACATTATAAATCAACTATATTTCAATTTTTAAAATAGTAATAAAAAAAGAGGAAGTGCTTGTGCACCAGGCTGCCCTCTAGTGCTGCAGGAGCCTTCCCACCACTGTGTGAACAAGCTCAGGCCAGCCTTATGGGAGATGAGAGGCCCCAGCTGTCCCAGCCATCCTCCCCAACCCAGAAACTTCCACAGTTCAGGGCCCAGGGCCATCCGGAGAAGAGAGGCTGTGGGTCCAGCCTCAGGGTCAGCCCTAAACCATCGGACCATCCCCCCATCCACCAGAAGCAGAGTCACAGTAGTGGAGATCTCAGCTGACCATCCCTGCATCCTCCTGACCCCACCCTGTCCCAGGCCCTCAGGGTGTCTCTGCAGGGGAATAACTGTCCGTGCAGGAGCGCAGTGCACCTGACTCACCTCAGTCCTTCATGCAGGTTCATCAGCTGCGGCACGCACCTGGAAGGCTCCCTCCTTCCTGGGGTCACCCCCACGCAGCCCTCCCAGGTGAGGCTCCAGCAGAAGCCTGACCCGTCCACTAAATCCAAGGACTGTTTACCGCCCTGCAATGATGGGCAGAAGCCAGGGGCTGAGCCTGGTCCGTGCCCACTTACGCCGCAGGCAAGCCAGCTCCACTTCCCTCGACGTTGCTGTGGGCTGCCTCACCTCTGGGTCTCTCCCTGGCATTCTCAGGGAATGTCAGCCCCTGCCCGCTGCCCCCTCCACCACGTGGTCAGCGTCCACCTCTGCCTCCCGGTTCCTGGAGCCCTCGGCTCCCCGCAACGTCAGCCACGCTGTCTCAGAGCCTCACCCCCGCTGTGTCTTCACCGGTAACTGCAGCAGTAACACGACCTCACCTGTCCTCCTATCCCCACACCTACCAACTCACCCCTGCAAGAGCACCCCAGCCCCTGGGACCCCATCTTCTGACCCAGCACCATTTCACAGCCCCTCCCCATCTCACACGCCCACCAGCCTCCTGCCAGCTGAGACCCCAGGTCCACTGCTCTAACCTCTCCTGGGGGAACCCCCCTCACACCTCAGCTCTGCTCACCCCCTGGTGTGATCGCCTGACCCAAACCATGTTCTCGGTTAAACCCGACTCTGTGACTCCAGGCTGGTACCTGAGCACTGAACTTGGCGGGAGAAAATCTCAGGCTGATGAACCCACTGCAAGGACCCTCGGCTTTGCTGGATAATCCCACACCAGAGAGTCCCAAGTCTCCTCTCTCCTGGGACCTCCAGCATCTCAACGAAATGTTAGATTATAACATGTATAACACGTTCACATGGCTCGATAATGAAAAAATTAAAACAGGACACAGTGAAATATCTCCTCCCCAGCTTCTGTCTCCCTCCCCTTCCCCTCCCCCTCCCCTCCTCTCCTTCTCCCCCAGCAGCCCTGCACATGCACGTGTGCGCACGCACTCGCCAACAACCATGCTTAGTTCCTGGTGTGTTCTTCCGGGCTGCCTCAACGCACACACAGGCAGACACGAATGTCTATCTTTTCCTACTTTTGTTTTTTTCGATGGCGGTACACCACCAGCTGTTCTGCGTTGTGCTTTTTTCCTCAACATTATATGTTGGGACAATTTTCAAATCAGAACCAAGAGAACTTCCCCATTTTCTTTTCTGGCCGAATGGTACTCCACTGTCTGGGCGCACTGCAAATATTTCCCCGGTGTCTACTGATGGACATGCAGGGAGTTTCCAATATTTTCCTGCTACAATGGAAGCGACTGTCCTGATCCCTGTGTCGTTTTGCATGGATGTTGGAGTGTTGATAAGATTCATTTCTGCAAGCGGGATGGCTGGTTCGCAGGAGTATTTGTGGGCTTCACTGATCTTATTGAATGGCCCTCCACAGGGGCTGTGAAATCACACTCCCAGAGCAGTGAGGAGAACGCCTGGTGGCCGTCAGGCTCGCCAGACACTGTCGTCACCCATACGCTTGAGGTGTGGACAGTCTTATGAGCCACCCTCGCTTTCTGCACATCTTTCAAACGTAACTCCCCAGATTTCTCCCCCAGGGATCTCCTGTCTCCTCCCAGGCCTCCCCTGGCTGTGAAGAGGCCCCCAGGTCCCCGGCTGGGATGGGGATGACTCTTCTCCCTCATCCTGCCCCTAGCCAGGCTCATCTCCCTCCAATCACAGGACTCACAGACCAAGCTGTCTCTCCCCAGGCACCCCAGCACCCCTTAAGGGCTCTCCTGGCCTCCCCGCTGCCCCCCACGCTCCCTGCAGCAGCCAGCAAGGCCTTTCCCAGTCACACGTCACAGCAAACAGCCTCTTCCAAGCTCTCCAGTGCTTTTCCTCTACAGCTGGAGTGAACCCCAACTCCCTGCCCCAGCGAAGTCCCCCGGATCCCCGCCTGCTTCTCTGGGGGTGTCTCGCTCCACTGCCCACTCTCAGCCGCCTCCGCCCTTGAGCTCTTTCTTTCCCTAAAACCTGAGCCCCTTCCAGTTCCCACCTCCTGACGTGGCCAGGCTGTCCACGTCCCGCCCCTTTCCCGTCTGTGCAAATGGGTCACCACGCATGGTCCCCTCCTCAGTGAGCACTCCCCATGGCCACAGCGAGAGCTGGCCCTCCACCCGTAACTGCGGCATCACCCCCTCCCCGTCTCCCCCTGCACTGGGGCCTGGACTGTTTACTTACTTGCTCCCTGTTCTTCCCGGGCCTCCCAGGAATGTGAGCCCTTCAGGGAGGGCCCGGGCCAGCTCTCCCCCCGCCCCCAGCAGGGATGGGGCGAGGGCTGGAGGGTCCCACCCATGCTTGTCCCACCATCCACCGTGGCCTCCCTTCCAGTTCACAGGAGCCTGGATGGGGAGCCGGGTCTTGGGGCCCCTGCCCAGGCTCTGCCCTCTGTCCCCTCTGCCCAGTCACTCACTCCCCAACTCTGGGGCAAATCCTTCCCTGAAAGGAATTTTCCTGCGGTGACCGGGAAGTTACTGAAGTAGGTGGCCTGAGCTGGCGGCCCTGACGGGAACTCTGTACACCTCTACCCCTCCTACAGGAACAGCAAGGTGTCCCTAACTGCGACGGCCACGTCCTCTTCTCATTGCCCTTCGCCTGCCCCGCCGGGGGTGGCCCTTCCTGCGCTGGGTCCAGCAGGAGTTGACCTGGCCCTGCCCCCCCAACCCCACCCCAGGATGCCTGCCTCCGGCTGCCTCTATTCTTCTCGGACCCCGGCCCACCCCGCTGCTGTGAGACTGGGGGTCTCAGCACCCCAGCACTTTTGAGTCCAAATCCATCCTCTTTGGTCCATTAATGTCTGTCCGGATTGATCTAAAACTTTCCATCTGGTCCTCAGCTCCTTTCACGTCCCCCTGTGCACCCCCTTCCCTCTTATCTCTCACCCCGGATTCTGCGGGAGGAGCCAGGGGAAACCCGCGGCCACTCCCACCCCGCACTGCAGGCTCAACGCGCCCAGGACCCCGCACTGGGAGCCCAAACGCAGGGCGTCCCCAGTCGCCACTGTCCCCTCCCCTCCCCTCCTTGCACAACACTGCTTGGTGGATCCATCCCACCCCCATCTCATCTGAAAGGACCTTCCCTCCCCATCCAGGCCTTTCCTGACAGACTCCAGACTCCACTCACCCTTGGCTCCCTTGGGCGGCCCCCTCAGCTCTGTGGAATGTGTTCACCCAGGTTCCCCTTTCCCTCCCAGGGACTCTGCCCTTCCCCCAATCCTGGGCCAGGATGGGGATGTAGAGGACAGTTGGGGTCAGCTCTGTTCACAGCTGTAGCCTTCAAGGTCAATTCCAGAAATATGAGAGTCAGTTCCCACTGGCCCTATGTGTGGAGCTGAAAGGACTGTCTGGAGGCCCCGCCTCCCCTTCCTCAGTAAAGGACAGTGGGGGGGATGGTTAGGGTCATGACCACCCTTTATAGGTGAGGAAACTGAAGGGCGAAGTGATGGGCCTTGCCCCACAGCAGACCCTCCCAAAACTCATGCTCACAGGTAAGAAGCGGGTAGGAGACGCTGGGGGGCCGGACTCATTGGGGATTTGACACAGAAACTGGGGGCACAGGGTCTGCCAGACCCCAAGAGGCTGAGAAAGCCACTGATGGCCCATCCTTGCTCCCAAAATAAATCACTCCACAGCCACTTTTGAAATCAGCTTTATAGCAAGCTATAAAAACTAAGATCATGTTATAGAAAAACACATACAAAAGCAGTACTATCAAAAATAATAATAATAACATCAAACATGCAAACTCCTACAAATGTACAAAGGCCTTTGTGCACCACTTACACGGGCCAGTTTCTGGCCACAGTACCTGGAAAGAGGGAGCACAAACCCGAGAGCTGGCTGCAAACCCCGTCACGGCGTGCCCAGCGGCGCAGGTGAGGTGGAGTTGTGCCTACGTCTGACTGCCGAGAGCCTCTGGGGTAAGCAGAGGCCGAGGAGGGTAACTGAACCCATGTTTTCCTGGGATAGGACAAGGCACCCCACAGGGCAGGGGATGGGTGGAGGCTGAGGTGGGCAAAATAATACCCCCCTCCAAAGACGCCCACGTCCACATCCCTGGAACTGCGACTACGTCAGGTTCCAAGGCAAAGAGGAGTTAAGGGGTCAGGTGGAATTAAGGTTGCTCATCAGCTGAACTTGACATCGGAAGAGGATCCTGGATTGTCTGGGTAGGTCAAAGGTCATTGTCTGGGGGGTCAAAGGTCATCACTGGGGTCCTTAAGGAAGGAAGATGGAGGCAGGAGAGGGGTGCTGAGATGTGAAAAAGAGATCGACCGGCCGTTGCTGGCTTTGGAGATAGAAGGGGGCCACTAGCCAAGAAACAGGGGAGGCCGGCCTCTAAAAACTGGAAAAGGCAAGGAAATGGCCCTCCGGAGCATCCAGACAGAACCAGGCCGGCTGACACCTTGGCTTTAGCCCACTAGGCCCACGTCAGACTTCTGACCTCCACAACCGAAAGAGCATTCTCGTCTTAAACTACTAAGCTTGTGGAAGTTTGCTGAAGTGGCAATAGGAAACGAATCCAGAGGCCGAGGAGTCAGAGGTCAAGCTTGCCCTGCCCAGACCTCAGCCTGACTTCCGGGGAGGACCTGCGGAGGCACCCCTGGGCCTGTCTCCGTGTGGGGGAAGGCGGAGGCCGAGAAAACCCAGGAGGTCCTTGCCCCTCCCGGACCCATCCTCAGGGGAAGCCCGTGGGGAAGCAGAGAAGGGGCAGGGGCTGAGCTGCAGGGGCCCTGATGCCAGCTCTGCCCCCAGCGTGCCATGGGACCCCACAGGCCCCTTTCCAGGTCCCAGATGAGAGCTCATCTTTCCCTTTTTTCCCTCCAGTCTGCCCTCCATTCCACGCCCCGGCTGAGCCCAGCTCAGCACAGCCCTGGACCAGAGGAGGCAGGAGGGGTGAGGCTCAGGCCGCCGCCCAGGAGCTGGGGAGGCGCCAAGACCCAGGCTGAGGAGGGCAATCCGGAGGCAGCCTGTGGAAGGACGCCACAGACAGGCGGTGACCCTGGAGCTCCGTCCCCTGGCCACTCCCCCTCCTGGCCCCTCCTTCAGAGCGTGCAAGATCCCCTGTCATCTACAGGGAGCTTCTCATGTGTGGCCTCCTTGGGTCCCCATAGCTCCCCCCCGCCCCGCCCCGCCACGGGAGGGGTGAACAAGCCAGGGCCTGTCCAGTTCCCGCGGCCCAGGGACCTGCGCCTAGGCCAGGGCTGGTCAGAAGCAGCAGCAGAAGGCAGGACGTCCGTGAGAGGCCGTGTGGGGCTGTGAAGCCGGTGCTGGTCTGAACGGCCCCCGAACGGGGCGGCATCCGCTGCTCGCCGTGAGCTCACGAGCAGGTCAGGCCGCGGAAGCAGCTAACCAACCTTTACAAGTGAAAACAGGGACTTGGAGGGCTCGCGCGCCCCCGTGTGGATGTCCAGGATGCTCCGGATGCCCCTGGATTCACTGTTGGTCAGGTTCCCCTTGATGGCCAGGATGGCACTCAGGTGGCCTTTGCTGGCAAAGAGAGTATGCTGTCAGTCCAGCCCGCTCGCCAACACCCCTGCTCACACCCCCTCCCAGCTCCCCAAACTCCGGGCGGAGCCACAGGGCACTGCAGCCAAGCCCCTGCCCACGAGCAGCACCCCCCACACCCGCTCCTTTGCCCGCTGAGCTCCAGCGGCGCTGGCCACCGTGCGTCTCCAGAGTGCGCCAAGCTCCTGCCCACCTGGGGCCTTTGCACTGGCTGTCCATCCTGGAGTGCTCTTCCTCATGCTCTTGAGATAACCCGCTTCGTCTCACCCTTTAGCTCTCAGCTAAAATGTCACCTCCCCTGAGAGGCTTTCCCATCTCTAAAGTCAGCACCTCCTGTCGTTCACAACCTTGGTTAAACAATCTTTAACACTCGCAATTGAACTCCTTTGCCTGATCGCCTCATCGTTGCTAACCTTAAACAGACTGTAAGTAACATGAGGGAGAACGAAGACCTTGTCCGTCTTGTACTTCATTGCATCCTGGTGCCAAAAACAGAGCCTAAGGAGACCAGTACCTAGTAGGAGACCACTCCGTAACTGTTGGTAGAATGGGTGGATGGGTGGATGGATGGATGGATAGATCAGTGGATGAATGGATAGGTGGATAGATGGATAGGTGGATAGATGGATAGGTGGATGGGTGGAAGGGTGGATGGGTGGATGGATGGATGGATAGATCAGTGGATGAATGGATAGGTGGATAGGTGGATAGATGGATAGGTGGATGGGTGGAAGGGTGGATGGGTGGAAGGGTGGATGAATAGGTGGGTGGATGGGTGGATGGGTCAACGGATGGACAGATGAGTCGATGGGTGGGTCATCAGATGGATGGATAGAAGATGGGGGAGCAGGTGGGTAACTAGGTGCTTGTATGAGTGGGGAGATGGACGGGTGAGTGTGTAAGTGAGGGGATGGGTAGGTGAGTAGGTGGAGTGGGTCAGCCAGTGGCTGGACTAGGCTACGCCGGGACAGTCCAACTCATATCCCATAACTGGAACAGTCCGACAGCATTAGAGGACTCAGCCCACAGAATCAATTTCCCTGACTCACCAGATCCTCAGGCAGCCAGGGGCTAAGCCTCCACTCCGGAACAGGGGTACTAGGACCCAGGGCACAGGTCGCGCCCCTGAGGGCCCCTAGGCTGAGTGGTGGACCCCAGCTTCACTACTGACTTGCCATGGCCTCCAGCAGGTCCCTGGTCTCTCTGATCTCCGTTTCCCCTCTGAGGGGCAGTATCATAAAGGCTAAGAATCTGGGCTGTGGAGCCAGACCCCCTGGCTTTGTCGTCTTAGCTCTACCACTGACTAGCTGTGTTACCCTGGACACATTCCTTAAGCTCCCCAGGTCTCATCTGTAAATGGGGATGAAGAGTGTCAGCTTCACAGGGTGGCAGTAAGGACTGAGTGAACAGCCACTGTAAAGATCTGGGCATGGTGGCCGGTACACAGCACTCAGCAAAGGGACTGCATCACGGTGGCCGGTACCTGAGCTCTACCCACCCTGGAGGGACTCATTCTGGCTCCACCAGGCCCTGACCACAGCCGGGTACATCAAGGCCATGCTACCTGCCCAGGTCCTCTGGTGCCTTGCTCTCACCTGAAGTCAGGGTACCAGGCGGCACACGTGGCCACCTCGATCTTGATGGCGCTGGGGTCTTGCAGGCGAATAATCTCTGCGAGCATGGGGAGGGCACGATGCAGCCAGGTTGCCGGGGAGCCCTGCAGGCACAGGCCTGGTTGGAGGGAGGCTGTCCCTGCCCCGGAGGCCACCCAGGGGCCCAGAGAGGCTCAGGTCCGACCTGATTGGGTTTGGAGAGGCCCAGAGGGGCTGTCCTGGCCTGTGAAGAGCTTGGAGCGGGAGGGCAGCCTATGGGAGTGGGAGCTGGGAGGGGCGGGTGGGGGCTTACGTTCTGAGTGCAGAAGCGCTGGATGAGCTCAGCGTTGGCCAGGATGTGCCCCGCCAGCTGCTGCTGCTGCTCTGCCGTCTTGAGGACCAGGCGCCGCTTGCTGAGGCGGACGATGTACTCTTTCACCAGGTGCAGGTGTACAACCTCCATGAGCTCCTGGGTGGGCGAGTGGGCAGGGCCATGTGAGCCAACACACAGGAAACTCACCACCTCCCTCGAGGCTTCGAAGCCAGGGTCCAGGGAGGGGCGGATGCCAGAGCACAGGAGCGCGTCCGTGTGTGCGCGCGCGCGTGCGCGTGTGTGCGCGCATGTCCAGACCCCCCCCTCCGGCTCCTGCCACCAGCTCAGCACCCCCTTACCTCCCGGAAACAGTCCTGCAGTTCAGAGAACTCGGGCAGCCTCTCGCCCACCACGGAGATAATTTCCTCCAGGGTCTGCGCGGGGGCCGCCCAGCGGGTCTGTGTGAACCTCTTGAACAGCGGCTGTGAAAGGAGAGAAGCAGGATGTCTGGCCACGCCCTGCAGAGGAAGGGCCAGCTGCAGAAACATGCACACACAGACACACACAGACACACGGGGCCCAGGACAGGGGCCGGGGACGTTAAGGACTCCCAAGGAAGCCAGGGAGCGCTCGGCCCCTGCTCACAGGCAGGGACTGGAGGCGTGGTCTGCACACCCTTCTCAGAGGCCGACCAGCTGCCATCTGCCTGCCCTGAGGCCTTTTCCACTGGCCACCCTCCTTAAATAAACAAATTCCTACATAAATAAAGCCTTGTGCTTGGCTGGGCCTGTGAGGAGCCAGCCAAGTCATCCAGGGTCACCGCCTGGTCACCCACAGCTGCTGGGCACTGAGGCCAGGGCGGGTTCCCATGGAGGGCAGGCAGGGAGTCCCTCCTCCTCGTTTCCTGGGACCCCTGCCTCATCCTCTGCTAAAGGCACTAAAGGGTTTCTGTGGATTTCTTGGCCCACAGCAGACGTGGTGACGGCTGCCAAAGGCTCTGAGCATCACAGCTGGGAGTTAGGCACGGGGACAGGGCCTGGGCAGGAGGGTCTGGGGCGTCTAAGCGGGGGACGGGCATTGAAGCTTCCTGTCTGTACCCGAGGGCCCTGGGCGGCCCTCTGAGGCCAAGCCCCGGGGCTGAAGCGTTGGATGTGAGGTCAAGGGCCCGCCACGGCCCCCTCACCTGGTCTCACACCACGCCTTCCACGTGCCAGCTCTTCGCTTCTGCCACCCTCCCTGCCCAGCCCCCTCCCAGGCCCTCCCCCAGCACCGGACTCAGCATGTGACACACGGCAGGAGGTTCCAGCTACCTTCAGGGCCCCAAACAGGCTCTGGAGCAGGGTATCAACGCCATGACTCTTGAGCTCATCCAGGGGGCTCAGCAGGTGGCTCGGGATGTCCTGTGGTGTCTGCCACTTCTGGTCCACGAACATCCTGGAAGGACAGGGGAGGCAGGGAGATCACACCAGTCCTGCCCAGAGAGCCAGTGAGCCTGAGACTAATCTTCCTAAACCATTCCTCTAGAACCCTCCCTGGCTCCCCACTCCCCATGGGAGCAAGGCCACATCATCCCACCCATGCTGCCGAAGCAGGGCCCAGCCTTCCCACTGCCAGCACACACGTAACACCACATCCTCTTCTAACTGAGGGCCTCTCCACAGCACCTCACTTTGCTCATCTGCTTAATGGACGTGATCACTGTACCTACCTAACAGGGTTGTCATAAGGGTAAAATAAAATAAAGTAAATCAGTTGCGCGAGTGCTTGACCCCCAGCACTAGATAAATGTTCACTGCTGCCGCCGCCACAGGCCCTGGCATTTCCTTACGGACCTGCTCGTTTTAATTCAACATCTCTGCTGAAGCTGTCCCTCCCCCCCATCCCGGGCACCTCCCAGCCGCCTCCCAGTTACCCTCTCTCTCTCTCTCTCTCTCTCTCACAGGCAGGCAGCCCCAGTGATGCCGGCTCCCACAAACCCCACCCAGTGCCCTCACCGGAAGGAGAGGCAGTTGTTGATGTTGGCGATGACATTGGCCCTGTAATTTCTCAGCTGTTTGCTCCTCTCCAGAAATTCATCAAAGGCACGCTGGTAGCTGGTGAAACCCGAAAGGGAACATGCGGGACCAGCACAAACACCGGGACAGGAGCAGCCTCCCTGGGTTTACATGTGGGCTCCCTGCAGCACAGGGAGGGGCCCCTAGCCCCGAAGCATCCTGTAACTGGCTTCACGTGCTCAGGCCAGTGAGGCCAGGGCCCCTGCAGAGCTCCTGAAGAGGGTGTCCACCCCGCTCTGCTGCCTCCCTCCTTCCCCCAGGCCCCCTCTAGAGCTGGAAGACTGGAGGCCTGGGCCATGCAGGGGTCCTCAGAGGAGGCGGAGGGAGCTAGCCAAGAGAACCGTGAGGGTGCAGACTGGAGCGTGCCCGGATGGGGAGGCCAGTGTCTCAGTCCCTCACTGGGCATCTTCTTTGCAGCTGGGGGCTGCTCTGCTGGGAGCTTTGCCGAGAGCAGGTGGTCAGATTACCTGAGGCTCTCAGCACCCAGGTGGGTGGTACAGGGGGATGAGGACGCCTGCTCAGAATGACAGACCCCCGAGGAGCAGGGAGGGGCACTGATCTAGCTTGGATCCCCACCTGGGGCACGAGGGCGGGGCGGGGCGCTGAGAGGGGTGGCCGCAGGGACCCTTCCTGCGCGCGCACAGGCCGTCACCCACCTGTTGAGGAACGCAGCCAGCTCCACCAGCAGCAAGTGCTTCATCTGCGCGCCCAGGTCAAGGGTGATGCTCTCGGCCTTGGCCTGGCCCTGGGAGATGATCTGCAGGGGTGAGGTGAACTGAGCAGGGGCCCACCCGGTCTAGGGCTGGGGCTGGGGCGGGTGCGGGGGTCGGTAAGACATGGAAAAGAGGGACTGTGCTCAGGGGCGAGCGTGTGTTTGCACGCAAGGATGTGCGCTCGTGCACGAGGGGCAGCCGTGCTACCTGGATGATGTCAATGGCCAGCTCACTGTGGCAGCGGCCGTCCAGCCTCTGCGGAGCCACATCCTGGGTCCAGCGCTGTGACTCCAGCTCCAGGGCACGGGCCGTCAGCTCCTTCACGCTGGCCTTGGGGGAGGGGGGGCTGGTCAGGGGAGCGCGAAGCCCACGTGGACGTGCCTGTCAGGCTCCCTGCCACGTCCTGTCTGCCCCGGCCGCCCCTCCGCTTCCTTCCCGCCCCTCCTTTGCCCCGGCCCTGGCGCTGGCGCTGGACTCACCACCTGATTGGAGAGGAACGTGGCCTCCAGCAGCCGGATCTGCTCGGGGGACAGGAGGCTCCCAAGCCCGACTCCTTGCAGCTCGCCTGCCAGCTTGGGGCTGTTGATGACGTCACTGTGGGCAGAGGGGGCTGGCATGAGGAAAGCTCACGCCACCCGTCCAGCAAGAGCCCTCCTCCTCGGCCTCAGCCTCTGGCAGGCCCAGAGCTCAGCTCTCCTGGCCTCAGCCTCTGGCAGGCCCAGAGCTCAGCTCTCCTGGCCTCAGCCTCTGGCAGGCCCAGAGCTCAGCTCTCCTCGGCCGCAGCCTCTGGCAGGCCCAGAGCTCAGCTGCCTGCCTCCACCGAACCCCATCCCTGCTTCCCCACCTCATGCGGTGGGCCCTGCACCTGCTCAGCCTGATCCAGGCCTCCAACCCTGGAACCGTCGTGCCTCCTTTACTCTCTCACCCCCATCTGCTTCTGCTCCGAAATACCGCCCCGAAACTGATGAGCCGCAAGCTACCCGGCTAGAGGCACCCCCCTGCCCAGCCACCGCCCTCTCGCCTGGCTCACTGCAGGACCCCCCTCCCTGGCTCCCCGCTTCTGCCCTCACCTCCAACAATCCCTCCTCCACCCAACAGGCAGTACCACCTCTCAGGTCTGATCTCCCGGCTCTAAGGGCTCCCCGCTCTCACACAGACAGGATACAACTCCTTACCCTCTGCCTCCTTCTCACCCATCCCCCACCACACTCCAGCCCTGCTGGCCTTGGGCACCCACTAGCCCTGTGCCCTCTTCCCCCCGCCCCCCGAGCCGGGTCTGCTGCCCCCAGAGGTGGGCCAGTCCAAGCAGGAAGGGCTGTTCCCGCACCACCCTGAACTGCTCTGAGGAGGCAGATCCACCCATCCCTGTGGACCTCTGTTGGGTCCCAGAGCCCCCTGGGGACTGCCCAGCCCTGGGACTTCCTCAGGGACCTTGGTCCGCCTGGAGGCTCAAGAATGGCCCTCTCTGCCCCTCCCCCAGCCTGGATGCGCTGTGCCCCTTTGCTCCCCGCACTTCTGGCCACACAGGCCTCCACGGAGCCCCCCTGGACTCCCCCCCTCGGGGCTCCATGCCCGGCTGGCCTCAGTTTCCTGCTGCAGTGACCCCAGTGGGTCCCAGGCTAAAAGCCCCTGGGGTCACTGGGACAGGAAGGCTGAGGGTGAGAAGTGTGAGTGCCTGGCACTTCCTGGTGAGTCAGGACAAGCAAGAAGGAACAGGTTCAGAGCCGCCCTGACTCTCCCGCACCCCCTGCCCTGTGCCAATTTCCCTATGCCCTGCCGACTCCTCACCCACCACTCCCCAACCGGCCCTTCCTCCGGCCCCCGCGAGGCTGACCCACCAGTACCAACCGAGACCACTGGCCACCCAGATGTGTCCCCGAGATGCTTGGACATTGTTCACACGGGCTACACCTCCAGGCTTCCTGTGGGCTTTACACTGGGTGCCGGGGCCAGTCCCTACAGGAGCCCCTGGCCTCTCGTGCCTTGGTCATCTCCATGCTGCAGTATAAGTCTCTCCCCACCCAGCTTATGTGAACGACCAGAGGTCTGGGGAAATGAGGGGATGCCTGAGGCGGTACCCGGCTGGTAACCAGGTATCCTTCACCGGCAGAGCAAGCCTTCCAAACTGAGGGGCTCCAGGCCTCGGGGGCCAGAGCCCAGCTCTGTGCGGCCTCACTGGGTGACCCTGCACCATGGGGATCTTCCCAACAGGCCCAGCGGCCCCACCCTGCCCCTGCTCCCTGTCCTGCCTGGGAGTGCCCCCAGGGGCCTGCTGGATAATCCAAACACTGACAGCTCCACACAGCTCCCAGAATGCTTCACAGCTCAGCCTCAGGCCCTGGAAGATGACTCCCTTTGCCGGAACACCACCCTCCCTCTTACTGACCTGTCCTCCTCTTTCCTGCCCTGCCTGACTTCTATTAGACTGTGCGCTGCCCCAGAGCAGCAAACTCCTGTGGCAGGCAGAAGTCTGCGCCGTCTCTTCTGAGCTGGCTTCCTGGGCTGACCCAGGCGAGGTCAGGGCCCCCTCCTCCGGGCTCCCCTGCCACACCCCTTCCTGCTCTGGATGGGCGCTGCTTCATGCCCTCCCCAGACTGGGAACTCATGAGTGAATGATGAAGTCCCTGCCATTCTCTGTGCCTCAGTTTCCCCAACTGTGGAATGGGGCCGAGGCCCAAGAGACTAAGGACTCCAAGTGCAAAGCAGACCCAGCCCAGGCCCTGCCCCCTTGAGTCCAAGCCCATCTGTGCTTCTCCCACCTGGAACTCCCTGCACGCGGTGACAGCCCCTGCAGAGCGGCCTCCCTGCCCCTGGGGCCCCGCCCAGCACCGGGGCGCCCGGCTGCCCAGCCGCTTACTTGGGGTAGAGGTTCTGCACCCAGACCAGCAGCACGTAGGTGTCGCGTTCGCTCAGCTCGAACTGCGCCAAGTCCGCCAGCTGCGCCGCGAAGTGCTCGTGGTAGCTCTCGGCGTAGGCCGCCACCACGGCGAACTCGGCGGGGAACAGCGGCTTCAGCCGCTCCACCACGGCCTCCAGGTCCTCCTTCATGGTGCGGCCCATGTGCAGGAAGGCGCGCTCGGCCTCCGTGCGGCCCTCGGCAGCCGCGGCCGGCCGCTGGCCCAGGCGCTCCTCGGCCGCCTGCGCCACGCCGCGCCGCCACAGCTGCAGCCAGCGCCGGGGCCGCGTGGCCGCCAGTGCCGAGGGCCCGGGCCCCGCCGCCGCCGCCGCGCGGTCCTCGCGCTCCTGCTCGGCCAGCACGGCCAGCGCCTGGCGCAGCCGCTCGGGCGCCGCCTCCAGCGGCCGGCGCAGCAGGCCGAGCACCTGGTCGCGCAGCAGCACGTACAGCGCCTCCACCTTGCTCTGGCGCCGCAGCAGCTCCTCCTCGCTCACGCCGCCCGCCGCCATGGCCGCCTGCAGCTCCCGCTCCAGCGCCAGCAGCGGCCCCGCCGCCTCCAGCCGCCCGTGCTCCAGGTCGGCCTTGAGCTCCTCCACTGCGGCCAGGACCCGACGTTAGCGCGGCCCGGGGCCCCGAAACCCACCAGTCACCTCCCGTGGGCCGAGACCTCAAAAGGTGAGGTGAGGCGCCGGAAGGGGCGAGTCGACGTCCCAGACAGGACCGAGGACCTCTCCGCTCGCTCCCTGCCCCTGAGATCAGGGCGCGCAGGGGAAGCTGGCAAGGGAGACACCTCCGCGCCCACCTTCCCTGCCCTCTCTGTCCTGGGTGAGTGGGGCGTCCACTCCAGTGAGCCCCGATCCTGCCCAGACCCTGCCTGGCTGGGACCTGGGGCCCCTGCCTACCTGTGGGCAGCCGGCCAGCCGGCCCGGGCTGGGACTCAGAGTCGCCCTCTGTCTCTGCTGAGCTGGGCTGACTCTTCTTCTTCCTCCCTTTGGTGAAGACGCTGAACATGTTGGCCAGGCCTTTCGACTTCTTCTTCTTCTTCGCAGCCTCTCCTTCATCCCTATCTGGGGCTTCGTCGGCCTCCAGGGGTGGCACCAGGTCCTCGGAGGAGGCCTCGGACATGGAGGCTTCTGACTCTGCCTCCGAGGTGAAGGGCAACTTCTGGGGGCTTCGGGGCAAGTCAAGGGCCCCTGGCGCAGGCTGCTGGCCCGTAAAGCCTTGTAAGGTCATCGTCTTCAGCATGACGCCGGCTCGGGCCTGCGGGTTGGCAAGGCGAGGGAATGAAAGGCTCAGCGGTCACCAGGGGATGGGCCTGGCTCCCGGCTCCCCGGCCCAGGTACACAGCCAGGTTGATGCATTTTCACCCGTATGACCACCAGGCTCTGGCATTCTCCTGGCCCAGATGGGCACCAACAACTCAACTCTCTCCCCGGACACCAGTTCCTCAGGACCCACCGGCCCTCCGAGAACTGCCGAGGCAGGGAGGAAGCTGGGCTTGGGAGGCATATTCCAGACAGAAGGCAAATCCTTCCTTGACAGCCCACCCTCTGGGCAGGGAGAAGGGACTGCAGTGCATGAGAACCACCCGGATTCCATGAGACCCCAGGGGAGCAGGCAGACCACGGGCCGCCGTCCCACGGCGCCGAGCGAGAACCGAGGTCCAGAAAGGTCACAGAGCACCAGCGGCGGACCGAGGCGGGAATCCAGCCCCAGCCCCGTCCTCCATTTTGCCGGTTCTTGTCTTGACTCGTACAGCTTTGGGGTCACAGAGGAGCGCTCTGAGCAGAAGCACAGCTGCTCCGGCTGGGACCACAAGGTAGGCAGGGCCTGACCCCTATATGACCTTGGGGCTCAAGTCTACAGAAACCACAGTGCCCTCTCAAGCTTCAGGGGGTCTTTCCCACGTCCGTAGGGACAAGGGGCCCAGTGAGGCACAGGGCTGTCTGAGGTCACACGGCAACTGGCAACTGGGACTGGAAACCCAAGCTTCCCGGCTCCACAAATGGGGTGACATCATCGTCACAAAAGCTTCCATTTTCTGGGCGCTTCCTGAGTGCCCATCCCATCACTTCCGCACTCCCTTCCAGGAGGCGTGTTATTTTCCTCATCTCACACAGCTAGCTCAGAGGGGCTTAAAATGCCCCCATGGTCAACAGCCTGGGCTTGGAACTCGGATCACCTGGCTCCGGGCACCCCTGCCTCGTGGCCCCCAGCACCTCGCCAGCCACATTCAGAGGGGCAGCACCCTCCCCAGCACCTTGACCATTGTGAAAGCCAGGCCAGGACCGGTGGAGGGGAACATGGCTGACCCCAAAGGAGGGAGCGGGGCAGGGCTGGGCCTCCCTGGTAACGGGGGTGATGCATAACCACAGTGCCTGCCCCACCACCCGAGAGTAAACACACCAAGTCATGACTCACACAAACAGTGACTTCAGTTCGCCCCTGCAACGGCCCTGCAAGGCAGATGGGGTGATCCAATCATCCAGAGAGAGAAATTGAGGCGGCAGGAGGCGGGGTGGGATTAGGCCTGTCAGACTTTCTACAACCCCTACTGCCTCCCCATCGGCCCAGCCTCCTCTCGCATCCGCCCGAGGACTCGTCCCAAACCCCCGGGCTTGACCAGAGCCACTCAGTGGCCAGGAAGCCGGGCTTTCTCACACTCCCACTGGTTTCAGCAGGTGCCTGGGCAGAGTCCTACCCTGGGCAGAGTCCTACCCTGCTGGATCTCCGTTGCGTTCCCTGTGCCATGTGGCCTGAGAGTTCCACTCCAGAACCAAGCAGGGGGTACTCTGGGCATTTCTGCCCTGCAGAGCCCTTGCCCCAGCTTCCCTCCTAATCCATCCCATTTTCATGCCAGGCACCCACAGGAGCTGGTCTGGCCGGCTGGCTGGGGCTGCTCAGTGCCACCCTGGGCCCCCAGGCCCCACCTCTGCCCCCCGCTGGGGTGAGGGTGAGGGCCATCTGACCCGCTGTGCTCCCACCGGCCTCACTTCTGTCCTCACTGCCCCCCACCTCCTCCGTCCCCACACGTGCTAGGCTTTACCCAGCCTCCAGACCTGGCTCCTGCAGGTCCCCGCATGGCATCGCTGCCTCCTCGCCTCTGTGGCACAAACTCTCCTCACCCTTCAGGGTCCTGCAGCAGCCCCCTTGGCCCACGTCCCAGGCCTGGACTCTGAGGCAGCTGGTGCAATAGAAAGAGAACAACTGTGGGCTTAGCTGTACCACCCACTAGGGTGTGGACCAGACTTCACCCTTCCTTCATAGGCCTTAGTCTCCCCATCTGGGAAATGGGGATGAGGACCCCACCTCACAGTACTGCTGAAAGGATGTGAGGAAACCACTCAGACACATGCTGGCACCTAGCCAGGCCTCAGTAAGGGTCTGCGTCATGTGTCCCAGTGTCTGTCAGGCTAATCCTGGCGCCCGGATACAGCAGAAGAGGGCAGGAGAGGGATCCTTTAAGGCCAGGCTCGCGGCTGGGCACACTGAGACAGGAAGGGGAGTGCTCCGAGTCATACCCTGTGGCCACAGCCTGTGGCCCAACAGTGGCACCCCTCGGGTCCTCCCACCTCCCCCGGCTTCTCCTCAGGCACACACACCCTCACCCTCCTTTCCGGGTCAGGGCTGAGGTCCACCCAAGCCTCCCTGGCCCCTGTGCCTAGCTCCTCCGTGCTTATAGGTCCCGCTTCCTACCGCAAAAGGAAGGGACACCCGGCGCCTTTCCCCACAGCCCCTCCCTGATGCTTTTTGCGGGACGCAGTCCTCCGCTGGGAGCATCTAAGCCGGACCCTCTGCACCCTGACGCAGCAGCTCAGCCCGGGGGCCTCAGTTTCCCTAGAAGAGGGGCTGCCAGAGACCTGGGCTCCGTCCTGCCCCATTGGTCCCCTCCGTCGCGCCGGCCGCTCCCTCGTGGGATGGGGCCGGAGACTCGGGGTCGGGGCGGCCGGGCAGCCGCGCGGAGAGGTTGGGGACGGACGCACGGCGGGCGGAGGTCACTTACTGTGTCCGGGCCGGGCCGCCGCTGTCTGGGCTGAGCCGGGCGCCGCCTGAAATAGACGCAGACTCCGCCCCCGCTGGGCCCGCTCGCCCCGCCCGCCGCCTCCGCGGAAAACCCGCGGGCGAAGGCCAAAGCACAGCGTGGCGGGGGCTGCCTGTGTCCCCGTGTCCGGTGCGCGCGCCCCCCCAGGCGGTGCGGGGCCTGCTTAGCAGGGGAGCGGGGGACGGGGTCACGACCTCCCACCAGCCCGGACGGGATGACTGGGCTGGCCAAGCGTCGCCAGACTGTGTCGGGCGCGGGACCGGCACCCAAGGCGGACGGAGTGGGTCTGGCGCTGACCCGTTGTCCGACGACGGCTTCCGATTGGCTGGCTGGGAGGGGCCCCCGCGCTCAGGACCACTTTCGCGCGTCACAGATCCAGCACCCACCCCAGCTCAGCCCAACTGTGGGGAGTCCCCTTTCCCCCGCGGGGTGCTGGGGACAGTCCCACCTGACTCCCTCGGAGGTTGGCCGCGCGGAGAATCACTCCCTCTGGAGAGAGTGTTCCCACTCTGGGTATCACTGTGGCCGCAGAGAGCCATGGGAGGGGGCCTTCATGGAGGAGCCTCCCTAAGGGATCGGGGGTTGGTCAGCCATGGACAAAGCACCTGTGCTGGTGCCTTGCATACGCTGTCACTATCGAGTCTTGCTTAAAACGGAGAAATGGCTCACAGAAGTGAGTGACTTGGCTTCCCTGGTGGCGCAGTGGTTGAGAATCCGCCTGCCGATGCAGGGGACGCGGGTTTATGCCCCGGTCCGGGAAGATCCCACATGCCGCGGAGCGGCTGGGCCCGTGAGCCATGGCCGCTGAGCCTGCGCGTCCGAAGCCTGTGCTCCGCGACGGGAGCGGCCACAACAGTGAGAGGCCCGCGTGCCCGGGGTGGGGGGGGCCGAGGGGGGGGAAGTGAGTGACTTGCTCGAGGGCACACAGGCAATAAATGGTGGTCGGTGGTCGGAACCCACACGCAGGCCTGTAGGACTCCCACTGAAACACTCTCCCTTTCTGGGACCGGCGCTGGGCCAGGACAGGCTCCTAAAGGCACCAGATGGGGACCCCGACAGCTCAGGCTTGAGTCTCACTCAGCCCAGCTTTGTCCGCACTCAGCGTGGCCTTGAGCAGGTCACATCCCTTTCTGGGCCTCCGTTTCCCTATCTAAGCCCTGTTTTTCTGTCAAAGGGCCAGAGGGGTGCTGGTGAAGAGTACCCCTTCCCCGTTTCACATCTTAGGAATTCCTGCCCTCTGGAAAGGACCCTGTGGCTCAGGAATTTCCCGCCTGGGCACCAGCTTCCTTTTTGCTTCTTAATAGAGCCTCTGCTCCTCCCTCCCTTTTGTTTGCCACCCCTCCCCCTCCCCACTGGTTCCCTGCTCCCCCTGGGAACTGGGCACAGATCTCTGCAGCCTGGGAGGCCTGGCCAAGTGGGCAAGGCAGCGGGGAGATGGGGGTGCCCTTTGGAACTGAGAACTTCCTCTTCCTCCTTAGGAATGGTGGCGAAGGGCCACCATTGGGGCTTGGACATCGATCCTGTCCCTCGGGGCGAGGGGGGGTGGGAAGGGGAGGCTGCAGTAAGAAGGGCTCCACCCCTTCTCTCCCTGTAGCCGCAGGGGTGACATTTTTCAGATCTGAACCAACTGGTCACAGTGCCCCAGCAGCTGGAGGGTCATTCCAGCTGCTCCCAGTGCATAGATGGGGAGACTAAAGGCCAGAACCCCCCTCCCCCCAAGTTCATCCAGCCAGACAGGGTGACAAGGGCAAGAAGCAAGGGGTCCTGGCCCAGTGCCTCCGTGGCTGCCTGCTGTGGCCTCATTGCACAATCCCCATGCCTTCCCACCAGGCTTCTTCTTCTAACCCCACACAGATTGGGAAATTGCTGGAGAATCCAAAGTGCTCTGGGTAATGGGGGGAGGGGACAGTGTCAGGCTCAAAGACCCCACCACCCCCTCAGAGCTCCAGACCCTGGTCTTCAGGGACAGGAAGGATGCTTCACCGGGCAGATGCTGGGCAGCCACCCTCGTCCCCAGCTGCCATGACACCTGCGCCCCTCTCCATGGCCTCACTGAGCTCCAGGCTGCGGCTAGGGGGTGGGAAAAGCTGCCCACCCCTCCTGTGGCTGCACCAGGTACTTCTTTCCCTGAGTTCAGGCATGAGGGTCAAGCGTCACATATGTGAAGCCCCCAACTCAAGGGAAGTCCTCTGAAAATAGGGCTGCATAGAGGGCCAAGGGGTGTGACTGCCAGCGGGGCCCATAGGGCAGGAGCTATTCTAACCCCTCTTGACAGATGAGGAGACTGTCCCCAGGAGACCACACTTCCAGAAGGAGCCAAAGGCCAGCCAAGAATTCCACCCTCAGCAGGAAATGAGCATCAGATGCTTGTTGAGAGTGTCCCTGGCCAGCTGCTCTCCCATCCCCCACCTCCCCAGGCGATGGGTGGGGGGGCTGCAGGCCAGTTCCACCTGGCAGGGAGGGCAGCACGCAGGAGCGGACTGGCAGTAGACCCTTCAGGCCAGCCCGGAAGTCAAGTGTGCCAGCACCTGGCCAGGAGCTGTAGTCAGCTCCTTGCATGCAACTCAGGGCTTGGGAGGCCCAGGACACGTGCCTTCCCTCCGCTTGGAAATGACAGATGACTTTTTTTTTTAATTGTGGTAAAATACACATAACCAAATGTGCCATTTTGACCATTTTAAATATATAGGTCAGTGGCATGATGTCATACATTGTTATGCAACCGTCACCACCATCCACCTCCAGAATTTTTTCACTTTGCAAAACTGAAGCTCCGTACTCATTAAACACTAACTCCCCCTCGTCACCTTCCCACTAGCCTGGCACCCACCATTCTACTTTCCATCTCTATAAACTTGACTATTCTCAGTAGCTCATATCAGTGGAATCAAAAGGATGGTAACTGTCCTTTGGTAACCGGCTTATGTAACTTCACATAATGCCATCAAGGTTCATCCATGTTGTGGCATGTGTCAGAATGTCCTTCCTTCTTAAGCTTGAAGAATGTTTCATTGTTTATCTTTTCATCTGTCCATGGACGCTTGGGTTGCTGCCACCTGTTGGCTGTCGTGAGTAATGCTGCTCTGAGCACGGGTCGACAGCTGACATCTGTCGACAGGTGCCAAGCTCTGTTCTAAGTGCTTCGCATGCACTAACTGATTTCATCAATCGTATGAAATGGGTACTCCGTAATTATCCCCTTTTCACAGCTGAGGAAATCGAGGCACAGATAGTTCCAGTGGCGTGGTGGTCAGCGGTGGAGCTGGAAGCCACACAGTCAGTGTTGTGCTGTATTACTTATCCCCTAATGTTGATCAACTGAAATACAGCTTGATGCATTTAAGTCAGACACAAGGAAGGACTGACTGCTGGGCTGGGAAGCTTCGATGCAGAAATGGGAGCTTTTACTGCCCTCTACCCCTTTTTCATCTTTGGAAAAAAAAAAGATTTCCCAATCTCTTTCACGACCTTGTCCAGTCAATTAACTGAGTCTTCACCCTCACCCTGTGGGGCAGCAGGAGGGGCTGACCCAGTCCTGGCAGCCCAGCCAGAGAATAATGCAGGCGGTGTGTGTTTAATGTCCTCCCTCTACTCCCCCTCCCGAAGCTCCCTGGAAGAAGGGTGGGAGGCAGAGGGAGCCCGTTCTGGCACAGGGCTCAGCAGGTGCAAAAGCCGGCGGGGGGATGGGACTGGAGCCGGGGGCACCGGGAGGACCTGGCTGGCAGGGCGGTGCTGACTGCGGGTGGACTCCTCCTCACGGCCCTGCCAACTTCCCTCTGTGAGATGACTTGCACTTCCCACTTCCCCAGCCCTGGCTCTCACGGCGCTGCTTCTCCCTTCACTTCTCAGGCGGTCACCTGACCTGGGACCCTTCCTGGAGCCTCTTGTTTCCTGGGGATGTCCCACTCACTAAGAGCGCTGGGCAGAGCCATCGGATCCTCTGTTGACAGGTGAGGAAACTGAGTCCTGGAGGGGTGAGTGCATATGCAAAAGCTGAGGCCTTCAGGCTGGCATCTCTGCTGCCACCCAGCCTTCCCCAAAGGGGAAGTCACTTGCTCAGGGTGACTGGCAGCTGCACCTGACCTCGGCCAGAGTCTCCTGACCCCGCTGAGAACCATGGAATGGCCAGGACAGCTGACCAGGCACCACCCTCCCAGGCCAGCCCCTCCCAGGGGGGCACCCATCAGAGCAGGCGTACCCCGACAGGCAGTGCCCCCCAACCCCCAGGCAGCCGTCTACTTGATAACAACCCCTCCCTTCCTCCCCGGAGGAAGTTAGACCCCACACTCCTGTCTGTGTTTGGCAGATGGGGAAAATGAGGCCTGAGGAGGAATGGCTTCCTCTGGTTCTCGATGAGCCTGGCCCACTTCCCGTGCTGGAGGTGGGACCACTTGGGAGAAAGCAGGGCCCACTGGGCAGCAGGACCCTAACCCCAGTGGCCTTCTAAGAAGTGTAATGCAGGAGGGCCCCCTGGAGGGGGGGGCATCAGGGAATCTCCGTGCCAGCCCCAGTGGCCTGGCCTCTTTCCTAAGTGGGCCTGGCTTTTCACAATGGCTTTCGGTGGTGATGCAAGATGGCCAACTTCACCTCCTAGCCCTTCTGACCCGGGGCTGCCCTGGTCCAGCAGCCTGCGGGCCCTTCTCCTAGGCCCGCATCATCATTTCCAGGAAAACAGCCTTACTCCACATAAAGTCCCACCCAGTGACAGAGGCAGGTCACGTGGCAGGAGCTCTGGTGGGAATCCCAGTGCTGTGTGGAGCCCGCCAAGGCTGAAGGGGGGGGGGGGAGCCTGCCCCAAACCGCCACAGGGCCCACCAGTTTCTCAAATCCGGGTGTTGGAATGCCTCCTCACCCGACACCAGGGAGCTCTGCCCTCCTGGACTTTGGAGAAGGAAGGCATGATGGCGGGGCTCGGGCATGGGACCACTTGGACCCTGGGGCACTCTACCACTTACATCTATGTTTTTTGTTTTTGTTTTTTGGCCATGCCTCGGCTTGTGGGATCTTAGTTCCCCAACCAGGGATGGAACGCCGGCCCTTGGCAGTGAAACCACTGGACCACCAGGGAATTCCCACATCTGTGTTTTTAGGCACATGGCTTCACCCTTTGGGAGGTGCAGACACTTGCTCAGGGGGTTGCCCGGGAAGGCTCCAAGGAGGGAGTGCATGTAAATAACAGGAACTGCTACTCGAGGGAGTGCAAACCCCAGGCCAGGCCCTTAGCCAGCACATCGGCATTTTCTCCTGTAATGCTCCCAATTTTACACCAGGAGCCAGAGCCCAGAGAGGTGGAGTAACTGCCCAAAGTCACACAGCTAGGAAGGTGCAGAGCTGGGACCCCAGCCCAGAGAGGTCTGAATCCAGAGGCTAATTCTTTTTCTTTTAATTGAAGTATAGTTGATTTACAATATTATATTAGTTTTAGGTTACAACATGGTGATTCGGTATTTTTCCAAATGATACTCCATTTAAAGTTATTATAAAATAAGAGGTTAATTCTTAACCCCTGCACCGAATCCTTAGGAAGGAGGAAAGCCATAAATCACTGTGCAGAGCCAGCACAGAGTGCACCCCAGAAACAGTGGGACTTCTCACAACATTCCTCTTTCCCACATGCTAAGAGTCCAATATTTGGGGATCCTATCAATCTAAGAGCGTTAGGTTCTCTACCGTCTGCTTTCACAGGGCTCAGGAAAGACTGCCGTCCCCCCAACACAACTCCCTCCAGCAAAAGCAGGTGCTTCACCAATGCCTGAAATGTCACTATTCCCATGGATGTTCCGTGTATACAGCCCACTATCCGTGTATATATCCATGTGTATAGCCACATATATTGCTTCTTACAAACTCAAGGGTCCTATAAGGAGCCCTCATTGTTTCTGGGGAAGGACACAGGGAGATGGGAATAAGGAGACGTTCACTGTATATCCTTTTTGTACCTTTTCAATTTTGAACTATGTGAATGTATCACTAAAACATTAAGGTTAAAAATGAAAACATTTGGGCTTCCCTGGTGGCGCAGTGGTTGAGGGTCCGCCTGCCGATGCAGGGGACACGGGTTCGTGCCCCGGTCCGGGAAGATCCCACATGCCGTGGAGCGGCTGGGCCCGTGAGCCATGGCCGCTGAGCCTGCGTGTCCGGAGCCTGTGCTCCGCAACGGGAGAGGCCACAGCGGTGAGAGGCCCACGTACCGCAAAAAAAAAAAAAAAGAAAACATTTAACAACATTTTATTTTTTTTAAACATTCATTTATTTATTAAACATTCGGCTGCACCGGGTCGGGCCTTAGCTGTGGCACATGGGATCTTTAGTTGCGGCATGTGGACTCTTACTTGCAGCATGCCTGTGGGGTCTAGTTCCCTGACCAGGGATCGAACCTGGGCCCCCTGCATTGGGAGTGCGGAGTCAGCCACTGGACCACCAGGGAAGTCCCAACAAATGCATTTTAAAAGCCGCTAATGAGCGGGTGGGTGTATGTGCACCCAGAGGATGGGAATCCCTGGAAGGATGAAGGGTTTTGTAATGACCCCACGGGTCCAGGAGAGGAGTGGACCCAGAGGTGGGTGTGACCTGTCGAAGTATCAGTCCGCTGCAAGCATTTCACTAGAGCAGGGGCCCAGGGAGGCTGCCCTGAGTCCCTAGAGGCGCTCAGCCACGGGGGTGTGACGGCTCCCAGCAACTCCGCCAAAAAGGGCCCTGCGCTGTCACCCAGCGGGCCCTGATTCCCCCAGACCTGGAGCTCTGTGGCTCAGCCCTCGTCAGCAGCCCCCTCCGATCATCTGATCGCAGTGCCTGGCACAGGCCCACTGCCCAGTGTTCGGCACCGACTGGCTGGGGAAGGACTGTCCCATCTCCTCCCCCTGGGCCGAGGATGGACAGTGGGCAGACACTGACCTTGGTGGGTGGGGCCTCTGACCTGCTGGAGTTGCCTAAGTGACTCAGGGGTAGCAAAGGAAGGGAGGGGACAGAGAGTGGCCCCGGGGACCCCGCAGCTCCTCTCCCGGCCAGGGCAATGCTGAGGGGCCCCGCCAGGACCACATCCTAGCTGCTGAGGGTGCTGCCCCTGTGTCTAGGGGCCCCATGTGGTGCAGGGCCTGGAAGGAAGGGGCCGGGGTCACCAGGCAAGGAAGGAAGAGGGAGAGGCCGTGGAGGCACGGAGGTAACACGATGACTGCCCCTCGCAGCAAGCCCTTGGTGCTGGGTCTCTTTGGCCGGTCTCATCTACCCCTGAGTTCCCTCACCTACTGGGCGCTCCCTCCCACATCGCAGATAAGGAGACCGAGCCTCAGAGGGGAAAGGGCCCAGGTCACCAGCTGTGGGAGGGCAGCGCTGAGACCTGAACACGCTCAAGCATGGGCGAAGGGCCACAGAGGGCACAAGTCCAGGTGGAGCTAGGGGGGACACCCAGGTCCCTCCTGTCACCCCAGGCTATCCTTGGATAATCAGGCTGGGTTCATCCTGTCCTCGGACCCGAGCACCCTGCCTTGGGCAGGCGGCCCCCACACCCTTTCACTGCCCTCCAGCCTCATCAAGGACCCACAGGCTCAGGGCCAGAGAACAGACGTGACCCTCAGTCCATGAAGGAGCCCCAGGAAACATGGGCACTGGGGGAAGCCAAGCTGAGCCGAAGCGGGAGGAGTAGGGGGCCATGCGGGGGGAGGGAGTGGCCAGGCAGAGGTGCGACCAGGGGTCAGAGGTAGGGCCCAGGACCCGAGATCTAGGGGCAAACAGGATGTCCTGCTGCACAGGGGAACACAGGCACCAGGCAAGGCCCGGGCACTGACAGGGGCTGGCACATTCCAGGAACGCACACACATGTGAACACACACACACACACGTGCACACAAGCACACACGTTTCCTTATCAGCCAGACAACATGGTTCACAAGTCCGGAAGCAGCTCTGAGAGCCAGCCCCCTCCCCCCATGCTTGGCCTGGACAACAGGATGGCCACGGAAGCACTCTGGCCCTTCGCAAGGCCTCATGGGACCTGGTGGGCAGGGGGGTCCTGAGCACAGCCCCCAAGCCCGGGGCAGAACAGCCAATGGCCAGAGCCCTGGACCTGAGCCAGCCCCGGGTCCCCTGGCCTCAGCCCTCCCTCCAGTCTGCAGCCTCCCTGGCTGCACCCCCGTAGAAGCTGCCGTCTGGCTTCCTGCTCACCCCAGCTTGGCCTTGGGAAGCTGACCCCAGCCCCCAAACTCTGCTGGGCTCACAGGCACATCCACAGGGCACACATACCCACCGGGCACGGAGGCTCCTGCCGGGAAAGCCCTGACTTCCTGCCTCTGGGCCTGGGTCTCAGCCTAAATCCTTCCCACTGCAACATGAGGCGTCTGCTCAGACCCACACCCCTCCCCAGCCTCCCGCTGGGGGCCTTGCCCACTCACTGACACCATCCACCTCAGGATTCACTGACAGAGTCCCCCACCCCTGCACCCAGCCTCTCTTCGGCTTTTTCTTGCAGATGGTGGCCTGGCCAGACACCTGCCAACACGGGGTCACAGTGGGGCCAGAGCCTGGCTTTACGGCAGGCTCTTAACTTCCCTCTCCCCGGCCTGGGAGGCACAGACAGAACCCTTATTTCACAGCTGGAAAAACTGAGGCACAGAGAGGTGAAGAAACTTGCCTACAGTCTCCTGGATCCCCTCCCACCTCTGCAGCCTGGCTTAGAAACCCAGCCCCAGGACCCTCAGCCTGCAGCCAAGGGGCTCAGGCAAGGTCAGGCCTGTCAGGGTCAGGGCGAGGAACAGGGCCTGCAGGAGGGGGCCTCCCTGAGTGGCCTGGGGACTGGGACTCAAATGTGGGAGGGGGTGGCAGGGGCTCCCGGGGGAGAACCTGGCCAGGACCAAACCAGATCAAGGCTTCCTATACTCTCACCACCCCCCCGGCCTGAGACTCTCACCCAGACCACTGCCAGCCCCTGGGCTTACATGTGGGGTCAGGCTGACCTGTCAATCACCTGCCCCTCCCTAGGAAGAGAGGTGCCCCTCCGATACCTCCCCTCTCCCTGGCTGTGAGGATCCCAGGCCACCAGTGCTGGGGCCTGTTGTGAAGCAGTGCCAACCTCCACCCTCCGCTGGCCTCAGTTTCCCCACTGACACAAGGACCGCTTGTCAGCGTCAGCACTCACACACCCCGCCGCCGCCCCTGTTCCCGGAGCCTGGGAGCCCCATCCTCTCTGCTTCCTCCTTCCTGCCTTGCTCACCCCACCCCCGCTGGATTCCCCACTTGGGAAGATCTGGACACTCCCTCGGCCCCCGGCCTGCCCCACCCCTGGCCAGGTGCCCCCATGGAACAGGCTGCCGCTGGGACCTGTTCCTGCTCCCCCCGGGACCCCGAAAGGGGACTGGGGGGAAAGGCACCTATCGCTGCCTCCAGCCGCATCCTGTCCGTCTCCCCATCTCAGAGCTCAGCCTTCCTGGCAAGCCCGAGGTTATGGACGCAAATGGGTTCCAGAGCAGCGTCAACTGCAGGCTGGAGCCCAATTTCAGTGCCAACTATTGTGAGAGGAGAACGAGGAGGGGCGTGCGCGAGGGTGCAGCGCGGTGATCTCCTTGTAGCGCCACGTCCAGAGCCGAGACCTGCAGGGGCACCCCCCATACACACACTCCAGGTTGACACTTGCCCTGCCGCAGCACACAGCTCTCACTGCTGGGAAGTTCCTCTCACAACTAACCCAAATACCTCAAGCTGCAGAACAAGGCTTGGCCTTTTCTTGTCTCCCAGGGCCCAGGCCTGCTTAGAACGGGACAGAGCAGCGCTCACCCCGCTGGGCAAAGCTCACTAGGCACGCGGCACTGGGGGCCCGGGGTCAAAGCCTGTCTTGCTCTGCAGCCACAGGGGTGGGCCTTCCCAGTTCTAGACCTGCCTCAGTCTCCCCATTGGTGCAGTGAGCAGGAAGCAGTCGTCACCAAATGGAGTCACCACGGAACTTCTGGCTGGACCCTGGGTGCATGGGAACCCAGGCCTCCTGCCTGAAGCCAACTTGGCCTGCCCCTCCTTAGGGAGACACCATTTTCATTCATGTTTATTTTAAAAATAAATACTCTGTTCTTCACTTTCAGACTGGGGTGGCGCTGGACAGTTAGGCAGGGAGGCCTTCCTGGGTGGGCAGTGCCGATGGGAACTTCTGACACGCCCGAACCCTCCCCCGCAAATGCCTGAGATGCCTCTCATGGCTGTTCATTCTGGTCACCAGCCATGCGTGGCTGAGGACGGGAACTCCACGACCATGGGCTCCTGACTTGGGGCTCAGTGCCTGGGGGAAGATGGCCAACCCTCCACCTGGGGTCAGCCCCTCTCAGGCCCAGGAGCACTAGATGCAGGTGACTAGCACATCCACGGAGGTGGGCACCTCGATCTCCTCGAAGAGCACGTGGCCCTCAGCAGCGCCGGGGCCCCCTGCCTTGGCCACGGCCCTCAGCAGGTCCTGGGCATGCGTCAGGAGGTGCTGGTTCCGACGGTGGCCCAGTCGGCGCAGCGCTAGAATGGCCAGCACGTGGTCCCGCCTGCAGAGACACGCGGACCCTCACTGCAGACCCAGCAGCTTCAATGACACCCCAGACCCCGAGGTGAGGAGAACCCTGGGGGCTTGGGCTGGAAGTACGAGTGCACCCAGCATTCCTGGAGCCTGGTCTCGGAGAGACTGAGAATGAGCCTGGAGGAGCTGTGCTCCTGGAAGAGGTGGCTGGGCCTTGAAGGGTGCGAAGCCACGTGGAGCCAGGAGGGCAGGCCTCTGTGGCCTACGCAGAGGTTCAAGAAACCTAGTGGATTGAAGGATGCAGCAATGCGGCCACACGGGGGCGGGGCCGGGGGAGCCGCTGGCCTCAGAAAGGAGTCAGGGCCTCCCGCTTCCAGCCCTGTGCGGGGAGCCACAGCCAGGCAGCACGCAGAGGCAGCATGGGGGTGGGAGGCCTGCGCCCAGTGGCATCAGGAGCTCCCCCTCCCCTCCCGAGCACCCCAAGAAGCTCGAAGCACCGCCCCACAAGCTAGGGAGGGCAGGCCAGCCCAGGGCAGGAAAACAGGGACGGGCCAGAAGGGGAACGTCGGGCGCTTGGAGGGGAGGGGTGGTGACTGCGGGCTGGGGGCCTGGAATTTTCCCCGGGGGGTCGGGGTGCAGGGCAAGGCGGTGGGTCCAGGAAGGAGCTAGGCCGGGGGTTTTCTGCAGTCTCCCCACCCTGGAATCTCCAAGGCCGTGGAGAAATTCGGGCTGGGATTTCCATGGGTACCATGACTCACCCCCCCCCCCCCACCACACACCCGGGATCAAAGCCTCCTTCCTCCTGGCCAGGTCTGGGGCTTCCGGAAAGAGCCTTCTCCCAGGGGTGGGGGCCGCGGCCTCTCCTCAGCCTCTCGGGGGAGGGACGTGTCCCCACCATCAGACATGGGAGGAGAGTCTCCCACTCCCTTCAGACTCCAGGGGTGGGGACGTCTCTCCCCATCTCACCACAGGACTGAATGTGGATGGTGAGAATAGACCACGAGACCACGAGGGAAGGGCAGCCCCCATCCCACGAGGCTCCGCCACAGCCTGAAGGCCGGGGACCCTTAGCTGCTGCACCTGCACCTGCGCACTCAGGCCGGCGCTAGTCCGAGCCCCGCCCGGGAGGCGCCCCTTCCCCTCCCCCTCCCCTCTCCCCTCCCCCGAACCAGCTCGCACCGCCCTCAGGCTCGTCGCCCGCCCACCTGCAGCCGCAGGGACACTTCTGCAGGCACGAGTCCCCTGACCCCAGGGCCCCGCGGGGCCCGCCAGAATCTAGTGGGGAACGGACCTGATGTCGGGGTAGCTCCGGATGAGTGTCTCCAGGTGCCGCCGGATGTCGTCTTTGTAAGTCTCGCCCAGTATGTCCGCCACGCACGGGATAGCTCGGCCCAACCAAGTGGCCTCAGAGCCCTACGGACACAGGGAGACGCGTGCGGGGCGGGCCACTGTCCCCCCCCCGGAACCCCCTTGCCGCCCCTGCCTGCAGCCCATCCATTAGAGCCCCGTAGAGCCCTCCTGAAGCCACCACCGCGGTCCCACTGGGTTGCCTCCTGCATCGCGGAAGGGGACGCGGGCCTCGGCACCGTGGACTCAGTCGCAGCTCAATAGTCATCTTCCCTCCCCCACGATAGAGCACGGAGGTGTCTTCCAGAATCTGCTCAGATGGGTAAACCGAGGCCCCGCGGGCAAGTCCTGCCTGGAGTCGTACAGCGGGTGGGGGACCAGCTACCCAGATAAGAGGTGTATGTGTAGGGAGCAGACCCTCGAACTGCTCAGGGTCAGGGGCTCAGGAGAGGTCTTCCATAGTTCCCTCCCATCAGACGGGGCTGTGACCCTCATCCCTTCCCCACACACCCCACAAACTACATGCAAATGAATGCAAACGTATGCAAAGTGTCGTCCCCACCGGCCCCGCTCCGCTGGGGGAGAGTGTGCAGAATCACTTCCGACAAAGCCTGCCCCGCAGGGGCTCTTACAGGGGCGAGCGGAAATGAGAATGGGGGATGCTAGTGGAGGGTCCCCACGCTGGAGGCCCCCCGAGGAGGCCGGCACGCCGGGCAGCCAGACAGTGCTCCTACCAGGTCCTGGAAGGTGTTGCCAATGGCCTGGGCGTCCAGGCCCATTTTCTGGGAGCCACTCACGCGCTCCACACCCCGGAACCGCTCGCGGGGCCTCAGCGCCTGCGCCAGGTACTCGCGGACGACGTAACGGTGTACCTCCTGCAGAGTCTCCTGGGCGGCCAAAGCGGGGGTCTGGGTCAGGGTCAACAGTAGGGGCCCTGGGCATGCCCCCACCACAGCTCGCCCCCCCCCATACCTGCGCCCGGGGCGGGACCACATGCTCGAGGTGGCCGGCGAATGCCACCACCTTGTCCAGGAGGGGCTGCAGCATGTCCTGTGTCAGCCAGGCCTTGGTGCACAGGACCTTGAAGAGCGGCTGGGGGCAGAGGGGGTCAGGAGTCTTCTAGCCAGGTGTCCTCCCCACGCACTAGACCCTCCCCTGGGAGCCCCGTGCATGGCTCCTGACAGGGGTGTTTCAGGCCAAGGGACAATCTGTCAACAGGAAGAAATTCTGGGGAGCTATCTGACCCCCTCTCTACGGTACCTTGGTGACATCCCCTCTCCTGCCACAAATTATGTCACTAGGCCTTTCCCAGGGACTGCCTCCTCCAGGCCCGGAGCCCCAGTAGGCAGAGTTTGAGTTTGAGTTTGAGCCTCTAGCCAGGCCTTGCTTGGGGAGTCCTGGGGGGGCCTTGAGGGGCCGGATGAGGAGAAGTTCCTTGGACACACCCACTCTGAGACACGGAGACTGAAGAAGGTAGTTGTTTCCCAACTGTTTCTGCTCAGCTGGGAACTTGTCTGGGTCCCCCGCCAGCCCCCCGACACACCACCCCACCCCAGCACTGCCCCCACGGTAAATGAATGCCGTGACTTGGGCTTCCAGGCTCCAGGACACAGGGGGCACCTGCTGGGCATGGAAAGTGGGGAGAGGAGGGCCCATTCCCCTCACCTGCACATCACCCTGAAAGCCCTGGAGCAGCTGCTTCTGAAAGGCGCAGGTGGCAGCCACCAGGGGCTTCTCCAGCTCTTCAAGGCTTCCTGGGAACCTGGCCAGAAGATGAGTTCTGGGGAGGGGCCAGGACAGGGGACAAAGTGAGCAAGGGGGAACAGGCTGGGGTCAAGGCCTGGCATACAGCCATGAAGACTGGTGCCACACCAACTCCATTCACTTAGACTATAATGTGAAGGGCAGACCCCTGGGGCTGGGAGCAGAGTCAAGTGAGGGGCCAGCGCTATGCCCAGACCATAGAGGGGCCGGGCAGTGGAGCGGTGTGGCCCCACCGCATGGCGGAGCTCCCCTGGGGCAGCGCTGAGCCGAACCTGCATCCCTCTTGGTGGCAGAGCAGTGCAATGCAGCCATTCCTGACACAGGGGCCCCTCCTTTGAGCCTCATAACTGCCTCTCCAAATATTATAATGTCCCCATTTCACTGTTGGGTAAACCGAGGGCCAGGCTCTGCCCGGTGCCCAGCCCAGGGACACAGAAAGGCAGGCTAAATTTCCATCAGGGGCTTGGCCAGAGGCTGCCTACCGAGGAACAGAGAATGTTCCCTGGGGCTGAACCCCAGGGTTCCCCGTGCCCAGGGCCAGTCTGGCCCAGGTTAGGGACAAGAGAGTGCTCCAGAGGCAGTGCCTCGGCGTGGTCAGGCTTTGGGGTCACACAGACCTTGTTCACGTCCCAGATCCAGCCCGTCCTGTCGGTGTGACCGTGGACAAGTGGCATTTCCTTTCTGAGCCTCCACGTTCCCATCTGTACATGGGGACCCCACCCTTGCGCTGCAGCAGCTGATGCATCTTAAGTGGGGGGGACACTAACGCTTGGCACAGAAGGCGGACAGCCAGTGCCAGCCCACGGGGGGCCTCTGCCTTCTGGGGGTAGATAAACCCAGGCCCCAGCACGAGCAAAGCCCTGGGGGGGAGTGTCAGGAAGGGCTTCTTGGCCTCTGCTCGGCCTTGAAACTCCCCGCATCCCTTCCAGGGCCTCAGCTCTGCGGGGCCGAGACAGGACCCCACAGCGGAGACGGAGGCGGAGAGGCAAGCTATCCCTGGAGGCCTCCTGGGAAGGCCGCCTGAGGCCGTCGCGGTAGCCTTCCCGGTCCCGGTTCCCTCAGTTTGCGCGCCCCCTGCCGGCCGTGCTCGGCACCGCCCCTGCGGAGGAGCGAGATAAACCCACCTGAACTCCTCGCAAGCATTGATGTTGGCGCACAGGTTAGGCTCGCTCACCGCCCCCGACTCCAGGAAAGCCTTTTCAAACCTGGCGGAGAGGTACGCAGTGGTCTTGGAAACTCTTTCTGGCTTCTATGACCTCGCGTCCGCCCTCCCTCCGGCCTTACGATGAGGCTTGTCCGGGGATCTCGGACACTGAGCCAACAGGATGGGCCCTCCCCAGGGACGACCACCGTCCACACCCTGGCCACTCCACCCACCACACCCCGGCCCAAGATGCGCCCCTACCTGGGCAGGAAGAGGCCAAGGGCCCGCGTGCAGATCTGCAAGGTGGTGGCCTCCAGCTCCGCGGAGATGACGCCGGCTGCCTTCACGTGCTGTGCCACGAGCTGAGAGCGATGCCACGCGCTGAAGGCGCGTCTGAGCCCTCAGTCCCGACGCCCCCAGCCCCCCACCTCGCGGCCCCGTGATGTCTCCAGCCTTCCCTGCCCTTCCTCGACGTCTCGCCTGCAACTTCCAGCGGCCCCAGCCTCGAGGTCAGCCCTCCCAACTCCCCCCACCCACAGGGCCGCCTGCTAAGCTGGGAGCTGTGGCCTGGCGCTCCCAGCTTGGCCAGGCAACCCGAGGGCCTCTGATCCGGCCCCACATGGGGCCTCAAGCTCCCGTCTAACGGGGAGGCGGTTATGACTATTTTACAGCTCTGGGTGTCTCTACCGCCTGAGGCCCAAACACATGTCCCTCCTTCTGGGCGCACCATGTGTACGTCGACGGACAGCGACGTACGGTAGTGGCCCTGCAGCACGTCGGGGGCCTCGGCAGCCACCCAGCGACTCTGTTCTTCCTGCAGGATGCCATCGAAGCAGCTCGCGATCTTGGTCTGTGCAGGGTAAGGAAGGGGCCGCGGTGAGACCCTCCCAGGAAGGAGGTCCCCTACCTCCCGAGCCCAGAGCCCCGTCACGCGCCCTTGGAGACAGGGGCCACCCTGCTGGTGCACAGGCCCACGCCTGAGGGCACGGAGCCTCCCTGCAGTGAGGCGGCGGCGGCCACACTCAACCTGGACCCCGCCCCCTCCGGCCTGGCCCCTCGTGGCCCTTACCTCCAGGAAGCTGGCGTAGTCGCTCTCGAGTCGGGCCCACACATCGGGTGCCAGGAGTGGGGGCAGCAGCTCCGAGGGCAGAGCCAGGTCCTGGGAGCCCAGGAAATCAGGACTGGAAGGCAGGGTGGGGCCTGAAGTTCTGAGCAGAACTCTGATGGGGCAGCGGCTGCCCCTACTCCCCTCTGGATAGGCTCAAAGCCTAACGCCATCACCGTGAGGGCCCCGAATCTGGGCTGTTCACATCCTCAGCCCCCCAGCACGCCCTCCAGGTTTCCATGCCAGACACCCCTCCCCGCGGCTTCTGACTGCCGGACTTCCTGTTACCCTCAGCAATCAGGTGTGCATGCGCAGAGTGCATAAAGAGGGCCGTCCAGATGGACCTTGACCAGGTTGCCTCGGGTGTGACCACTACCCGCACGGTCAGGGTACACCCAAGACTGAACTCTAAACGCCCCCAGGACCATGCAGCTCAGGGACCAGCCACTATCCTGTCCACACTAGGGAGGCCCAGACAGGGGCGGGTACTTGTCTGAGGCCACAGGGCCTAGTAAGGAGCCCAGAACTTTGGCGCCCTCCTCCGGCTTGCCTGTCTGCCCGTGGGGCTGGGGAGCGCTCAGCGGGAGAGGTGACCCACCCCACGACGTTCTGCAGAGCCCTGAACCCAGGTGTCCATCCAAAGCGAGAGTGGGGCTGAAAGCCAGCTCACGCCAAGCGCTGTGAGCCCACGGCTGTGTCCTGCCTGGAGGGGTGCCCGTTGCTAATTCGCTCAGAGGCACCCTGTGGACTAGCTTGTGCCTAACTGGGCTCCCTGCCTCATAAGCAACCCCCGCCCCCCACCCGGATGCTTTCCAGCTTCAGGAACCGGCGGCTGATGGCCCCCTCCCCTCTCGGGAGAGCACCATGGTCTAGAACGGAGAGGAGAGAATGTCGAAGCCTCCCGGATATCGCCAGCACTCTCCGGGGAGGAAAAGGGGAAGAAAGGTGCCCTGTGCTCTTTAGAGCAGGTTCCTGAAGGCCTCTCATGTGGGCAGTTCCAGCCCCTCCTTGCCCCTCATGGCGTCCTGGCTGGGGCCTCACCTGCTGTAGACATTGGAGGCCCAGTCCAGCAGGATGTAGAGCTGCTCGCAGCCGTGGGCGTCGTGCGCCAGCTCCTGGAGGCGCTGGGCCACTGCGCCGTGGAAGGCGCGCCGGTAGGCCTCCCACGCGGGATAGCCGGCGGCCGCGTAAGCCGGGTGCACCTCCAGCTGCACCTTCTGCAGGTCGTGGCGAACCAAGCGGCCGAGCTCGTCCAGAAGCTGGGCCAAGCCGGACCCCGGGGCCTCCCCCGCGCTCACCTGCTGCACACGCTCCCGCGCGCTCCGGCGCACCGCGTCCTCCCAGTGCCGGCGCCAGTGGCGCGGCGTGCACAGAAAGTCGCCGTCTGCAGGGGGCTCTGGGTGGGCCTCCTCTTCCGCGCGCACCACGCGGGCCAGCTCCGCGAGCACGGCCGCGTCCACGCCGTCTGGGCCCAGGGTCTCGAGCACGATGGCGCCGATCTCCGCAGCCAGCCCGTCGTAGTGCAGGCACAGGTCCATGGCGCGCCGCGCAAAGCCCGTGGGGTCCTGCTCGAAGGTGCGCGAGGCTTTCTCGGCCACTAGCCGAGTCTCGAGGTGCCGCAGCTGCTCGAAGGCCGCCAGCAGTTTCCGCTCCGTGATGAGGTCAGCCACAGATTTGTCTTTTGCGAGGTCAGGTGAGAAGAGGGGCAATGAGGGGGACGCCTCAGCTAGGCCTGTCAGCCCCAATCCCACACATCCGGAGCCGGGCTGCCGGGACCCAGAGCTGCATCTGAAGGCCTGCTCCAGGAGCAACAGCCCCAGGTGCCCTGTGTCCTTTGGAATCACCTTTGAAGAGGCAGAACCACAGGTCCCAAGCCTGGCTCAGAACAGCAATTGGGATCAGCCCCTGCCTTCCCGCTCCCCCACTCCCATTCCCACTCCCAGCTCTACAGAACTAGACCTGGTGGCTTCAAGTACAGTCCTGACTGCAGCTCCATTGGGGTCAGAGCTCAGGGTGGGCATGCCCAGGCTCCTGCCACAGTGTCCAGCTTCAGCACTTCTTGCTGTTCCCTGCTCTGGGCCAACTTCCAGCCCCTAGGAGCGCTCTACCTTCACCTACATTCCCCCTTCAGGGCCCTACTCCAATGTGTCCTCTCCTGGGCAGCCCCCTGACCTCTCCTCTGCCCCATGGCTCATAGGCACCCTCTGTGACGCTGTGATCTGAGAGGGCCAGTGCCTTCTCCACCACTCTGGTTTGGCCAGGAGCCAGGCTGTGGAAGCCTCTGGAGTCCTGGGGTCCTGCAGATCTGGGTTCACATCCCATTTTTCCACTTCCCAGCTGTGAGACTTGAGGCAAGTCACTTAACCTCTCTGAGCCTCGCTTTTCTCAGCTGCCCTTGTTGGAATGTTGGAAGAATTTAACGTGAGATTGTACAGGGGCAGGGGTTTGGGGTAGCTGGGGAGGAGAGCCTGTCAGGAAGCCTAGGCCCCACTGCCCCCCTCTCTGGCCTCGGTTTCCTCCCCCGCTTAGCAGTGAGGAAGCCCTCACCTTCTAGTTCCGCAGGCCCTGCCCCAGTGGATGACTGCGGGCTGACACCGTCGATGGCCCTTGAGGGCGCCTCCCGGCCATGGGCCACCCCTGGCCCAGTGGCAGCCTGGGTCTGGTCAGCAGCCGGGCCCTCGTCCCGAGCACGCCGTAAAGACCGGAACAAGAGGCGGGAGCTGCGCCTGAGCAGGCCTGGGTCCTCCTGGGGGGCGCAGCCCGAAGCCCACTGGCTTGCCTTTGAGAAGGCCCGCCGAAGGGTGCCCAGGCCAGGCCTCAAGCCCTCACGATGGGCGCTGGACGCATCCTCGCTGCTTGCCTTCCGAGTGCCCTGAGCTGGGATCTGGGGTACCACAGGCTCCCTGGGGTTGTGCAGCTCCGGCCCAGAGGCCACTGTCTGAGGCGACGGCATCTTGGCGGCAGCAGAGCTGGGGGCGAAAAGGAGGCTCAGGAAGCCCTGGGGGGTGCCTAGCCCCCAGGAGCAGACACAGAAACCCATGAGAGCCCTGTGGGATGTGCTGGGGCCCAGTAGCTTGGTCAGGGAAGCTTTCCCCAGGAGGTGACCCCAAGGCTGTCAAAAAGGAAATGTCACCAGGCAGCTCCCATGGCCAGAGCCCTCTTTGTGCCAGGCTGCAGCTACTTCTGCAGACACAGACAGCTGCTTCCATCAGGAAACCTTCCCTGACACCATCTTCCAAGAAGGTCTCCTCCAGGTACCCACCTCACCGGCTTTGCCAGGCCAGACCCTCCCATCGGAGCTGGAGACCCTCCCATCGGAGCTGGAGAACGCGTGGGTTCCGGGGCACAGCCCGACCCGCAGCCCACAGTCCCTGGGGCTGGGCCCAGAAACCACGTCCAGGACTTCCTGGACCTTAGGTCCTGAGGCTAAAATGCCCACCCCCTCCACAAGCCACTCACTGCCCCCCACCCCATCCTTCAGCTCACCCCCATTCAGCCATCAGGCCTAACTGCTTCTGCTCAAAGCGGAGCTCAGGGACCCCCGTGGGAGGCCATGCCTTTTCCCTGGGTGTCTCAGAACTGGAGGGAGGTGGGGTCAGGCCGGAGGGGGCTGGCCTAGGCCACCGGGGGCTTATCGGGCCTTGCAGCCTGCAGGGAAGGTTGTGGGAGGGGCCGTGCTTCTATATTTAACCAGGGGTGGGAGGTTCCCAAGCTGTTTCTCACCCATTGCATCTCCTCCCCACCACCCAGGGAGGTATGCTCTGGCCCCTCCCCGACAGAGGGTGGGGAGGGGGTCCCCAGGGCATGGGGGTGCAGAACAAGGGCTGCCCCTGACCCACCCCGAGCAGGGCCCTCACCACCCGGGCTCCCCCAGGCTCCGCCCACACCCCACCCGCTTTCCGCCCAGCCTGGCTGTGTTTGACTTTCTGCCTTTAGGTTAAGCTAGGGGTGGGAGGAAGGAGAGAAACTTCTTGGCTGCTGGAACCTCCCACCCACCCCATTGTGTTAAGAGGGGTTGGAGATGGTGGGGGGCCAGCAAGGTCTCACTTAGGCCTTGAAGAAACTGGGGCCCAAAGAAGGGCAGGACCTGCTGAAGTCACTGACCAACCAGAGGCTGAGACCCCCCCATCCCCAGGTCACCCCCCACCGTGGGGACAAAGGCCAGGCTGGAGCCAGCACCTGACTCTTGGGTGATAGTGGGCAGGAACGGCCTCTCCCCGGGCCTCAGTTTGACACCAGGATGGGCAGGACCCAGACCCCTATCCACCCCCTCATGCCCTCCAGCGAGATGTCTGTGCGGGGGTCAGACATGCAGGGGGTCCGCTGAGGCCTACCTTCCTCTCCCAGAGGCCACTGAGCTGCTGGAAGGAGGCCCCACTGAGGGAGGGGCAGGCTCAGGTGATTGATGGGGGCCTTATCAGCCCCACCCCGGCCACAGGTCGCTGTCCTTCCCTGGTGCCAGGACCCGGGGACCCTGCCCGCAGACCAGCCCAACGGTAGGGAGCATTGTCACAGGAGCCGGCCATCCCCTCCACCCACTGCCCCCCCACCCCACCCCCGGTGTCCCCCAGTGCCCAGCAGGGGCAGGTGTGGTGATGAAGAAAGCCATTCCAGCTGTGCCCAGTCTGCCGTGCTCCGGGCTCTGTCTCCAGGGAGTGTCTGGGAAGGACAAGCTGGCCTGCCTTGGCTGGGAAGAGCTCACACTTAGTAAGCACCCCTTGCGTGCTCAGCCCAATGCCCGACACACGTCAGATCCCCATGACAACAAAGTGGCAGGGTGTCGTTCACCGCATTTCATACATGAGGAAACAGGTTCAGAGAGGGACAGGGTCTTGCCTTAAGCCACACAGCTCCCGGGTGGGGAGCCTGGGCCAGCCCAGGTCTCTCTAGGAACCTGGGAGCAGAGGCTGGACTCCTGTGTCTCCCGGCATCAGCAAGCCCTGCTGCCCGAGGAACCCTTTCTCCTGGCAGAGGTTCGGAAGGTGGGGTCAGCTCCAGATGCCCGGAGCGGGGTCGGACTTGAAGCTCTCCCAGGAAGCCTAGAGGCAAGTTCTGGGGGAGGAGGGGCAGCTGGTGGCTGGGTCTCATGGGAGGTCACAGAGGCAGAGACTTGGAGCCCACCTACCCTGCTCAACCACCCTCGTCCCAAATCGGAGCTGCACTGAAGGCCCATCGAGGCCCCCAGCTGGTCCCTCTGCCCCCTGTTCCCTGAATCCCGCTTCTGCAGCTTCCCAAGTCATTCTTGACCCTCACAAGGCACAAGTCAACCCAGTCTCCTACTTTAAACCCTTCCGTGGCTCTCCGCAGCCCTCAGGCCAAGCCTGAGCCCCACAGCCTGGCATTCGAAGCCCCCCGTCCTGGACCGAGCTTTCTGCAGCCTCATTTCTGGGCCTCCTTGACCTGCACCCATCCAGCCCCACCAGCCGCCTCGTGCCCGTCCAGCCTCCCACCTTCTACTTAGGCTGCTCCTTCTCCCAGCCTCCCCCTCTACTCCCCGAATCTGACCTGGTCTTCAGAACCTCAGGCGCAGGTGCCTCCACCTCCAAGGAGTCCTCGGGCTGTGCTGTGCCGCCTGTGTGCTCGCCAGGCCCTCGGACTGTCCCTGTGGCGATGGGGCCTCGTCACTGGCCTGCGGACCTCTGTTCTTCTACCCGCTGCCCGTCACCCCAGAGCCAGCCTGGCGGAGGAGTGAACCATCAATGTAAGGGTCACCCCCTGCCTGGCTGGCGTGGCCAGGCGTCACGCTGGTGTCTTCTGGGCTGCAGACTCCTTGCCGACTCTACCTTGGCCCCTGCTCCGTGCCTGCCTCCCCACCCATGGGGCCTCTCTCTGGCTTTCTTTCTATCTGTCCCATTGCCCTGAGTGTTCAGAGGCCCTTGTGCCTGGGACGCGGTGCTGGATGAGCTTCAAGGCCCAGGAGGCCCAGGCCTAGCCTGAGCCCTGGGCCCCATGTTCTCCAGGTCAGGCCACGGCACCCACACCGCAGGGCCAGTGGCAGGGGCAGGAATGCCACCCAGAAGACATGGCCACTGGAAGTTCCCATCTGGGGCCACCCTATCTGTGACCAAGAAGTCAAGTTTGGGCTTCCCCCACCACTTGCTATCCCCAGCCCCAGCTTCCACCCCCTTTTCCTAGGCCTTCCCTCCTATAGCATCTCCTCCCAGGTATCCCGTGGTGCCCTTCCCACTCCCAGCCTCTCCGCCTACCCTGAGCCTGGACTGTCACCCCATCCTTCAAAGCTCCAAATTAGCCACCTCGGGCAGAGGACTGTGTCTCCTTCATACCTCCCACCTGCCACCCCCCATCATCTGATTACAGGTCCTAACTGTACCCCTTCCTAGACCCTTTGGAACCCATCTCGTCAGAGCAATGGGGGGGTCTTGCCAAAACATAAACCTCCCTTAAAACCCTGCCTTGCAAGGTAAGGGTCTTCTCCTGAAATACGGAAGAAGACAAGCGTGTGTTCTCACACTATTCAACATTTGCCTAGAAGAACTAGCGAAGGCAATAAGGCAAGAAAAATGAATAAGAAGTATAAATATTGGGAAGGACCCGATAAAAAATGTCATTATTTGTAGGTGATATGATCATCTGCTTAGAAATAGGTTTTCTATACTCCAGAAAAGCCTATTTTTAAAAGGCACTTAAAAGGCTTCCCTTTTTAATAGCAACAAAACATAACCCCTCTCCCCACCCTGGGCTGCCATCACCCTCAGGAGAAGCACAGATCCTTAGCTGGGCATTCAAGACCCTTCCTAACTGGCCCCTCCAGCTTCATCTACTCAATCCCTCACCCACTCTGATCACTTGGACGCACTCACCTCTCCTCCACACCTTTGTACAGACTGTTCCCTCTGCCAACAGTGACCTCACCCCCGCCTTCTGCAGCTGCTGACTCCTTCAAGGCTCAGCACATGTGGCTCCTCCCCCAAGAAGCCTTCTCCAACCAGCTGAGCCCCAGATCATGGTCAGCGCCTCCTGCTCTGGGCCTGGTTCCTGCCCTGGGCACACCTTCTCCCATGATCGGGGGACAATGACAGGGTTTGGGACATCTGCCTCTTGACCAGAAACCCCCCCCAGGGCAGAGATTGGGCCTGACCCAGCCTCCAGCCAGGGCTGGTACATGGCAGGTGCCCAAGGAAAAGAGAGAAACAATTTCATGTAGGCGAATCGGCCCGTAGGTGTGCCACTGCTTTGTGCGTGTGGTTCCGCACAACTATGCGTTGGCCTGAGTGTGTCTCCCGGTACGCGTGTGCCTCAGAGTGTCTGTGAGTGGTTCTGTTCGTGAGTCCGTGTAGGTCTGCATGTTCATGTCTGTATGCTTTCTAGCTCTGTGCGTTGTGTGTGCATGTGTGCACGCGTGTATCACTGTGATTTGAGCTGGCATTCTGGCCTGGGCTCCGAGCCGGGGTGCTCAGCCTGGAAGGCCACTAGCAGAACCAGAGTTGTCCTCAGCCCCTTGAGTCCCCGCCTACTCCCCACAGCACCCCAGTAGCCCTCCTGCCCCACCTGCACAGACATACCTGCCGGGTGAGTAGACACTGGGCCCCAAACAGAGCAGGGCAGCCAGGAGAAGCCGGCCGAGCAGGGGCCTCAGAGCGGGGCCTAGGCGCTGGGGCCTCTGGAGCAGCCAGAGCGAGTGACCAACAGCTGGGACTCCCCAGCTACCGCCAAGCTGGCCACGGCCCCCAGACCCCCCCAGCCCCACCCTCCACCGCAGCCCCATGCTTTCACTTGTAGAAATGCTCCCACCCCCTTCCCACTCCAGAGGCAATCACTCCAACCTTTGACTCCTGGCAGCGCAGGCTCAGGTTCAGGCCAGGGGCCATGGAGGGGAGGGACGAGGAAGCAGCGCTCCGGAGGCCATGGAGGGGGTAGACACGGCTGGGGAGGGCTGGTCAGACTGAGGCCAGAGGCAGCAGGCGCCAGCTGGCTGGAAGGGGGCACCCAGCCCACAGCGGCCAAGCCCAGAAGGACCCCTCCCTCCAGGGCAGAGTCGCCAGCGCCAGCCCTGTGCCCTGCCTGGCGCTAAGAGACCCGAGGGCAGAAATGGGGGGGAGACAGCGACGGCCAAGGGAACATTGTAGGCCACCTGCCAGGAGCTGGAAGAAGGAGAGGGGCCCTCGAGGACAGATAGGATTACGCTCAGGGACAGGAGGGATAGCAGGGGTCCGCCCGTGAGGGAAGGTGAGGAGGTGGGCCTGAGCCTGAGTGGCCAGGAGCACAGGTCCCACTCCTCCAAGGTGGCTCCAGCTAGAGACATTTTGTGGGGAGGGTCACTGAGGAGACGCTGGCCCGACACCCTCCTGGGGGGATTCCGCTGCTGGCGTCCTAGGGAAAAATCTTAGGGAAAATCCAGGGAGGACAGATCCAGGCCTGTTCACTCGGGCTGGAGCCACAGGGGCGTGGGGCAGAGCAGGGGAGGTGCTCTGGGCAGCGTTCTGAAGAGAGCAGACACAAGCCCCTGAGCTGTCCCAGGGCTGCCATAACACAGTACCATGGGCTGGGGGGCTTAAACAGCAGACATTTATTTTCTCACAGTTCTGGAGACTGCAAGGTCCCAGATCAAGGTGTTGACAGGGCTGATTTCTCCTGAGGCATCTCTCCGTGGCTTGTGGACGGCCGTCTTCTCCCTGTGTCTTCACATGGTCATCCCTCTGTGGGTCTGTGTCCTCATCTCCCCCTCTTATAAGGCCATGTTGGATTAGGACCCACCAAAATGGGCTCATTTTAACTTAGTCACTCTTTACAAAGACCCACCTCTAAATACAGTCACGTTCTGAGGTACTGGGAGGTAAGACTTCAACATGAGAATTTTTTGAGGACAAAATCCAGCCCATAACAGATTGGAAGGCACCTGAGATGCTGCAGTACCTTGCTGACATCTGCACATGGACCAAGCTGTACCTGGAGACACCAGCACCTCCTCCAGGAAGCCCTCTAGTTTTCCCTTGAGTCATTAGCTCCCACAGCCCTGGGTTCCCCTCTGTGAAGTGGGGCCATAAGAGTCCCAGCTCAAGCCTGTGAGGCACCCCGCTGGTTGGGTGGGCCTTCCCCCCCACCCCCGCTCAGGCCAGCCTGCCCAATGGCCTCCTGTCCCATGTGTCTCCAACAGTCAGAGACTAAGAGATGAGGGGGCAAGCACAACTCAAGAGACCGAAGTGGGGGGCGGCCCTCGAGGTGATCACCCAGGGCTCTTCGGTGGAAGTCCTGGGACCCCGTGGGGTAGCTGCTCTCCACCCATATTGCACTAGGACACCAACTCAGAAAGGCGTAGGGACCTGCTCACGGCCACACATCTGGCAAGAAAGAGGCTAGGCTTCCAGCCTAGATCTCTGCCTCTGAGGACTGGGTCTTCCCATGGGGCAGGGTCCTGGTGGACACTGGGGGCTCCTTGGTCTGCCCCTCCTGTTCTCCAGGTCACGGGGCACATCTGAGTGCTGGGACCTCCCAATGTAGGTCACCTCCACTCAAAAGACAGGTCCCTAAAAAGTTGGTGGTGCCCAGGCCTAGGGGGTTGCCCCCAGACCTCTTCCCAACTCCCAGCTGCACCCCACCCCTGCCCAAACCTGTGCCCGCTTTTCAGCATGAGGCTGTGCTGTTTCTTTTACTCTATTTCCATGTTGTTTTCCCCCAACTTTCTCAGTAAAATCCCTTCGGAAAAGTCCCAGCCTTGTCTCAGAGGAGCCTTGGGCACAGGGCCGGTCTGGCCCGGGTCAGGAGAAGGCCGAGCAGAGGGGGCAGTTGGGAAGGGGCGGAACAGCTGGGGACCCCAAGAAGAGAGCAATTCCTCTGCCCCATGCTGGGCTGCACAGCCCTGGGAGAGGCATTTCTCATTCAGCCTCAGGTTATTCCTCCATAAAATGGGGTTGTTGTTGGGATCCAGTGGGCTCACCTCAGCAGGGGACCTGGCACCCAGGGCAGGAAGGGAGGGAGAAGGACCACACCACCAGATGCCTGCCTGTCCTAGGGGTTCCTGGGGAGCCAGGCTACTACACGCTGAATGTAGAGGCCCAAAGCGGCAAATTCCACTTACACTGCCGCCGGGTCCAGGGCAGAGGCCGGCCTGGGAACAGGACACCAAGGCTCCAGCCTCTGCCCCTAACCGGCTGTGGGCCTGGGCAGGGGTCAGTGTCTGTCTCTGAGCCTCGATCTCTCCGAGGCCGATGTTGCAAAGTTTAGGTTGGCCAGCTCCTGCGTGCTGGGGGCGGGGCCGCAGGAGGAGGGGCGGAGCATATATCTCTGGCACCGCCCCCTACAGTTACGCGCAAGCTCGCGGGTCAGTTGTTGTGCGCGTGGTCTCAGCCTGCTGGTCTTGAAGGGCCGAGGCCCTGCGCTGTGCGGGACAGAAGACCCACAGGGTGAAGATCGCCCCCACTGGGCTGCCTCCCCGGGCCTGACACCCCCTTATTCTCCAGCTCACGGAGCACGACGGGGACCCGGGACCTCCAGGTGGGTCGCCTCCACCCAAGAGCTGCCCTGTTAGGCGGTGAGCTCCAGAGTGGCGTTGTGGGTACCGCTAGGGCTTAGGCCTCGGGCGCACCTGGGATCCTGCCCCAGCCCGGCTCTTTGTCAGCTGTGGGACCTTGAGAAAGTCGCGTTTAAATGGCTGCAACACTCTGCCTGGGAGGGGCGAGGATGAAATCTCAGTAAATAGCACCATCGTCCCGCCCCTCCCCAGCATTCCACACCAGGAACCCGGAAATGACTCCTGCTTGCTGAGGCCCTCGACCCAATCCCATGTGTCAGCAAGTCCTGGCAAGGCTTTCTGTGAAGTGTCTGCCCCCTGCCCCCTTGTGGAGCCGACAGGAAGGGTCTGTGGAGGAAGAGGGGCGGGACCTTGAAGGACAGCCCAACCCCCTCCTAAGAGGACCCATCCTGGGCCTGTGTACTGGCCGCAGGTTTAAAATTAAAGCAGGCTGCCAGGCAAACTTCTGCACCTCGCCTCCCACCTCTCCTGCATTTGGGGGGTGGGCTATTTTTAGAAAGAAGGCGGGTAGGAGAAAGTGCCTTATTCATCCTGGAGGTTAGCAAGGCCTCCAGGAAAGAACAGAGGGGCCTGTGTCTCCCACCTCCTCCTCCAGGTTCACCAAGACCTCACGCTACCACCCACCTGGGCCTGTGGATTTGTTGAGCTAACATCTAGGCAGGGCTCCCCCTTGCCAGGCCCTGAGCTTCCTCAGGCCTGGGTCAGCCTGGCTGAGAGCAGGGGGCCAGGTTGGGATGATGGGAGGGAGTGGGTCCAGGCAGTGATCAGGTTTCTGCGCCCCACGCCCACCCCAACCGGCCAGCAGAGCCAAGAAACGATGTCGCTGTACCCCACGGAGGGATAGGGCCCTCGCGTGGCCCAGGAGGAGGTGCTACCCAATCTCCCACATGGGCACTCTGGCTGGATCAGTGGCTTCCCAACTTCAGGGATGCTGTCATAGCTGGGGCCAGCAGTAGCCTTGGGCACCTCCGCTTCCTCATCCATACAATGGGATTACGCAAGGATTTAATAAGATTCAAGCTGGAATAGTGCACCCCACCCATGTACCATTCCTGTGCCCTGCTGCACCCAGAGTGGGTAGGGGGTGACAGGAGAAGTCCTGCCGCGGGGTCCAGCCAGGGCTGGAGGCCCCAAGGAGGGGGGGAGGCCACCTAGAGGAAGCTGGTCTATCCTTGGACAGCCTCAGCTGAGGCCGAGCAGAGCAGAGGGCCCTAGGCAGGGCGCCAGAGCAGCAAACACGACAGTCCCGCCAACCACCCTCACCCCCAGTGTGGAACGCCCAGTGGTCACTCACTGGGCACTCTGGTCTGGTCAGCACGGGCTCTGAACAGAGGCCCTTGCCTGGAAGGCCACTGGCAGAACCAAAATTGTCCTTAGCTCCTCGAATCCCCACCAAGTGCACCCCCTGACCACCAGGAAGAGTCTTTATTTCTGCTTCCAACCAGAGAACAAGGAGGGGTGTGATCCGGACCCTGGGCTGTGGACAGGAGAGGGCCGAGGCTTGCAGTGCTGGCGGAGCTGGTGAGGCCGGACGTGGTAGCTCAGCTCTGCCTACTGGGCGCCCGGGCAGGCCCAGGCCGCTCTGGGGCTGAGGCCCTCCCAGCTGTCAGAGCCCAGGGACAGCGGAATCTGGCCATGGCCTCGTCCCATCACTGGGTGCAGGGGGACTGGTCCTCAGAGCTGGCACGCTTGCTGCCAGCGTCATCTGGAACCTTCCCTGGTGCTCCCGGCAGACGCGGTGAGGGAGGCTGCAGAAACACAAGGGCCTCCGTGTTGGTGGCTGATGCATTTCTGACAGGTCTGCAAGGAAACGTGCGAGGGTGGGGCAGTCCCCAAGTTCCCCACGGGCGAAGGAGAGGAGGTGCTGGGTGCGTGGTCCTCGGCGAGAGAGGGCGGATGAGGCCAGGCTCTGGGAGCCCCCGCCCCAGAGCATGCCCACCAGAGCTTGGGAGGAGGCCCGGGGACCTCCCCAGAGCCCATGTGTCACTGGTTACCCGAGGGGCGGACCCTGGACAGACCTGGCAGCGGCTGAGGGGAGTCTGGGGAGAGGTGGGCGGCACGGCATGGACAGGCTCCTTCTGGGCCCAGGCTGCAAGGGGCCTGCGGGCCAGGGAGGACTGCAGCGGGGGCAGGGAGCTGGCCTCTGGGGAGGAGCAACCGGCAGGCGGGGGGCCAAGCAGCCCCAGCTGAGGCTGAATTCCCTGGGACAGACTCCCCAGGGGTCTCCAGGGGACAGAGCTAGCCAGGGCGCCACGCACCCCTCATGCACCCCCCACAGAGGCCCTCACTGCCCAGCCTGCTGTTTCTCCCGCGCCGCAGGGCTGGCTCCTGGCTGACCCCTCTCCTGCCCGCATCCCACTCCCAGAAGCTCCGCTGGCTCTGGCAGCCCCTCGGCCTTTAACCAGGGCGCCCACGCCAAGACAAGCACCTCCCACCAGGCTGGCCCATCTCCCCGGCCTCGCACCCACACCCGTACCCCGCGCAGGCCCTGGTGGGCAATGCACGCCTGTCCCAAAGGTAATGAATCGTGAGGGCGAGGGGAGAGGGGGTGGGACCGGGTGGCGAGGGGTGAGAACAGACGCACACCTGTGTGCCAGGCCAGGGGCCACAACAGCGGATGAGGGGACCTCGTGTGCCGATGGGAGGGGGACGGTGACAGGGAGAGGGGCAGGCCAGGCAGCGCCTAAGCGCCGAGCAGAAGCTCACAGGGCAGGCAGATGGATGGGTGCGAGCAGGCTGGAGGGCGGGGGACCCGGCTCCCGACTCCTCTCGGGACCCCTACAGGCAGCCCCTCACTCAGCAGCAGCAGCCTGGCTCTGGGTGGACCCCCTCTGGGCGCCCTCCGGAGGCCAACACAGCTCCCCGCTCGCCACGGCACCCCCCTTGCCGGGCTCCACCATGATTGAGGGCAGCCGCTGGCCCACCCGAGGGCCCTTCTCCCGGGCACCCACCATGGCCTGCAGGGTGGGTGGGGGTCAAGGCAACGCCAGGCCTGGGCTCCCCACTCCCTGCCATGCCTGTCCTGCACTGTCCCAGTCCTCAGGGCCAGGAGAGCACATGCGCATACCTGCACATCCCCCAGAGGGTCCCGGCCCCTCCCCCATCCCACTGCTGGAGCTGGGGCACTCAGCACCTGGGATTGCGGGCTCTCCCTGGGGCAACACAGGACCCACCTGGGCTCAGCCCTTAGGCCCATTTAACGAACAGCAGCCTGAGACCAGAAGGCCAAGGTCACATGGTGGGCGAGCTCAGGGCTTTTGTGCATCCCCAGCTGTCTCCGGTATCCTGCAAAGCCCCTTCCTGGGGTCTTTCCTACTGGGCCCTTGGCCTCCTCCCCAGCTCGGAGCAGCTGGGAAGCTGTTGCCATGGCAACCCGAGTGACTTGCTCCGGGCTCATTGTTCAGTGCCCACAGGAGCCCTGCGGGGGGGCTGCCTCCCCAAGCTCTCCTGGTGCCCTCAGCATCTCCGCCTCCCGTTCAAGGCCTTCCAAGGTAGAGGCCCCAACCCCCAGTGCCGCGGCACAGGCCTCCGGCCCCGACGCCACAGCAGCCCTGACTTCCCTCTGTGGCTTTGCCTCGGCTGGTCCCCTTCCTGGAGCTCCCCATCCCCGCTTCTTTTACCCAGAAAGAGAACTGCTTGGTGCGTGTCTGCCTTCCCCCAAAGGTGCATCGAGGAAGGGCAGGCACACAGCCGGCAGGACTTTGTTAAATGGCCCTGAGTGCCCCCAGCAGAACCATCTGAACATGTGTTTAAATGCACTCTCTGGGTGGGGGCCCAGGAAACAGCATTTTAACAAAGTACCACAGGTGACCCTTAAGTGTGAAAACAGGTGTGACTAGGCTGGGACATCTGCGGAATCGGAGTGACAACAGAGCAGGGACCCCAGCATGGCCTAATGACTGGACCTCCTGCTGGCCTTGCCAGTCCAGGGGCTCCTTCTGGGAATCTCTCTCCCCCCATCCCACCCTGCCATTCTCCTTCCTGCCCTCCTCCAGGGAACCCTGCTTGTCCCCGCCCAGGGGTGCTCCTCTGCCCAGGCAGTGGGGGAAGGCGATCCGGGCCCGTGGAGTTTGGTGTCCACCCTCCCCATCCGCCCCGCCAGGAGGGCAAGCCCAGGCTCCAGACTGGCCCTCGTGCGGCTCTGGGCTGGTCCCCCCACTCTGGTCCCACTGTCCCCAAAAATGAGAAGAGCCCAACTCCAGCACTCAGGATATCAGGACGGCACCCCTTAGGCAGGGACCTCACTTTTCAGCTCCATCAATACCACCCGGAAAAGTAGCGCTGAGGGCAGGGGACCCTGGCATGGCCGAACCCAGCAGAGAGCAGACTGTCTTGGGCACAAGGTCTGCTTTGCAGATCAGACCCCCGTAGAGGAGAACCTCCACCCAGATGGGTAAACTGAGGCATGCGCTGAGTCGCAGGCCAGGGCTCCAGGGTGGCAGACCGCAGGGTCCCGACTGCATACCTTTCCTGCCAGGCCTCCAGCCTCCTCAGCTGGTTCAGCTCTGGCACGGCAGGCTGGGGGGCACTCATGCTGCTGTCACTGTTGGGCTGCTCGGAGACAAGGAGCAGAAACGGGGTGTCTGCTGTGGGCCAGATGCTCGATCCCACCCTCCTCCCGGAAGCTTCAGACGACTCCAGACCACACCCGCCCCACCCCAGGCCCAGCACCCACAGCCCAGGCTGGACCTCTCTCACTGCTGCTCCCTGCCTGAGCCCACCCTCAGAGGGGGCGCTGAGGGACAGGTCCCACACGGTGTGCCCAGGCTGCAGCGGGGTGGTGGCAGGAGTGCTCAGTCCTCCCTGAGAACAGACACCCTGCACACCCAAGGCGAAGGGAAACTGACCTCCTGCCTGCGTGTGGCCACGCCCACTCAAGCCAGGCGCAGGGGCAAGGGAGCCCCGCCAGAGACCACACAGCAGGGGCTCTGGGAAGAGAGGTCCTGCCAGGACTCGTGGGCACCAGCCTCAGACTCTCCACCTGCACTAGGCCAGAGGCAGAAATGGGGGCGGGCTCTGGCAGGCAGACACCTCGTTGGGCGCTGGCTCAGGGGACAGCAGCGGCCACGTGCAAGGGGCAGGAGCGCTGGGAGGGAGGGCACTGACCGGCAGGCTGGAATGCTTGTGATGCCCTGCTGCTTGTGGGGAGGGGATCCTGTGCCCACCCAGCAAAACAGGATGGCTGCCTTTCTGGGAAACGAGGTTTCTTTCACCCAGCACCCAGCTTAGGTCAGCTGAAGTCCCACTGGGACCCAGGGAAGGCTGTGAGGGGACCACACACTGCAGTGGGCATCCCAGGGCATACCCACCTGAGCCTCCACCCAATCCCAGAGCTTGTGAAAGCCCCTCCCCCCAGGCTGATGCTCCCAGGTCAGTCCCTCCAGAGGAGCCCTTCATGGGGGGTCCCATCCCAGGACCCCAGAACCTCAAGTAGAGGCCGGGGAGCCAGGACAGAGACCAGGAAAGTGGACTCAGAGATTCAGACAGATGCGAGAAAGAGCCAGAGGGACAGGCAGGAAAAACCCACTGGCCACAGAGACAACGCAGAGCTGACAGAACTGGAGAAAGAGAGAGACAGAAGACAGAAACTGACCCAGAGGGATTATGCGGATGGAGAAGGAGAGAGGAGGGGTGGTAGAGACAGGTGATAGAGCAAATGCCTGAGGGCTGCCACCCCGCAGCCCGGCGCCAGTGCCAGTGGGGCATCCGCACATCTAAGGCTCCGCCACCCACACCTCCCTCAGCTGCCAGGTGTGTAGGGCCAGGTATGGCCGCGCACAGCCCCCACATATACTGTTCTCGCCCAAAGCGCAACGTCCAGCAGCCAAGGGCTGACTGTGGTCCCCACACCCTCCCCTTCTCAAGGGAGCTCCGACTCAACCCCCCCACTCGCCCCTTCCTCCTCTCCCACCCACGCCGCGCCTGGCCGCCCGGGCGCCCCGCGGGGCCCCGGCCGGGACAAGGGTGAGGAGGGGCGCCCCTTGTGCCTCACTCACACTCACCCGCCCGCGCTGGATGCCCGCGCCGGGGCTGCCACGCCGGGCTTGGAGCTGCTCGCCCCGTTCGCCCTCCGTGGCTCGCTCCCTCCCTTCGTCCCCCCCCCCGCGCTCTCCGCCCACGGGCTGTCCCTCGCCCCGGCCCTTCATTCACACTCACGCCCCTCGGCTACCGGCCACCGCCCTTCCCAGCTCCAGCTCCCAGGTAGCACCCCGGCCTCAACCTCCCTTTGACAAGACCGCATCCCCCAGAACCTGATCCTGGTCACTTGAGGCGCCCAGCCTCAAATTTGAGGTGCAGGAAATCAGGGGGCAGAATTTGGGGAGGCCAGATACATAGAGGACGCCCTCCAATTGGAAGGGGGAGTGAAGAGGACTACACTCAAGTGTGAGGGCCAATATGTGCGGGGCGGGGGGGGGGGGGGGCGTGTCACTGCACCAGTCCCCTCTTCACCCCTGATGCCATTCCCCAAAAGGAACAAAACAGCCTTGGGACAGTCAGTCTCATTCAGCCTGGTGGATAGGCCTGACACCTGAGGCCAAGATGCCTAACCTCTCTGATCCACATAATTCCCCACCCTTCCACCATCGGGCACCTAACATCCACCGTCATTTATCCAACGTCCAACGTCCATCCAACAACCACAGTCTATCACCATTCAGCATCCACTTATCCAACCACCGTCATCTACCATGCGCCATCTATTCATGTCTTTTCTACCATCCAGTCACCATTCAACCACCATCCAACATTGACCATCTACCATCCATCAATAAACCAACATCTGTCCCATCCACAATCCACCACCTAACTTCCACCATCCAATTACCATCCATTCACTATCCACCATCCAACCACCATGCATCCATCCATTCCCCACCACACCCACCCAAGCATCAGTACACCATGAAAATACCCACCCTTCAGTCCAACCTTAATTCACTATCCATCCATCCACCACCTACATATCCATCATTCACTAGGTAACAGCTTTCCATCAATATTTAACAACTATCTATCCATCTACTGATGATTTATCCATTCACCACATATCTGGCTGTGAATCATCAATCTACCATCTACTGTCTATTTATCTGAATTTATTCACCACCCAACCATTAGCCTCCAGCCAGCCAGCCACAATTCACCCATTCACAATTCAGTCACCAGTCATGCCCCTCCCTAATCCATTCATATTTCTATGAACCATAATCTACTGTCCCCCACCCACTAGCCATCTACCATTCACCCACCTCTTATCCCTATTCACACATATCTATCCGTTCATTGCCCATCTCACAATATCCTCTATCATCCATTCATCATCTATAATTCATTATTCATCCAAAACCCGTTCAAGTGTCCTCTACCACCCATCCATATTCACCCATTCTAGAAAAACTTACTGAGTGCCCTCTATGTACCAAGCATTACTTTAGGCGCTGGGGATGGAATAGAGAGACAGCAGTGAGCACTCATCCACCGTAACTCCTCCACCACTACAATCCATTCACCATCCAGCCAGTCATTATCTGTGCCTCATCCCCCATCCATTATTCACTATTCACTCAACATCCATATTCATTTATTATCCATTCACTATCCATTTGCCATCTATCCATCTTCCTCTATCTATACATTAAACCCTGCATTTACAGTACACTGACCACCTACCAACCATCTACCATCTCTCCACCATCTTCCCATCCACCATTCACCTTTCATGCATCTATATTCCAAGATGTAGCCATTTATCATTTAGCCATCATCCATTCATCACCTAATCATCATCTCTGTATCCAGAATCCACCCATTCATTATCTGTCCACCATCCACCTTTCATCTACACGTCCACAGCACACAAACCATTATCTATGGACCTAGCAACCATCCATTTGCCATGCATGCACCTTCCAGCCACCATTGACTTGTTCACCATTGATGATCCATCCATCACATATCCATTCACATTGATCTACCATCTTGCCATCCATTCTCTACAGCTAGATCCTTCACAAGCATCCACTTACTATTTATCCACCATCCATCCATACTCCCATGATTCATTCACCCAACAAGCGTCCACCACCCGCCACCTATCACCTGTAATGCATCCACTATCTATGGATATTTCAGTATCCATCAATCCATCAAGTTAGTGTCCACATTCACCCACCCTCCATCTATCAATCTACAGTCTATTTAGCTATTCATCATCACTTAACTACCATTATGTAGGTGCATCCACCATCTTCCTACCATATACCATCTAGCACCACTATCTACCATCCTTCCAGTACTTATCCAACCATTATCTATACACCATCCACCCAACCACACACACATCCTGCCATTGCATCCATCACTCATCCGTTAATTCACCTCCCATGCAGTCATTCATTCCTCACCAACCACCTACCCACTTAGTAACTTACCCATCCATCATTCTGAGATGAATTCATCTATTCCTGTATTCTTATGTTATCCATACACATAAACAGAAGTAAATCATTCTCACTTCTCTTTTTCCACCACCCATCTCCATCATTCACCCATCCACCCATCTTCTCACCATTCTTCTGCCCATTTGTTCAGAAACTAAGCATTTATTAATAAATCTTAATATTAAACATAAATAGTAAACACTTATTACTCAGTGCTAGCGCTGGGTTCTGGGATCATCAAAATGAATAATCTGTATTCACAGTCTGATGAATTCACAGTCTGATGGTTCAAAAAAGGGAAACATCACAATAGCCAAGACATGGAAACAGGGTTTCCCTGGTGGCATAGTGGTTAAGAATCCGCCTGCCAATGCAGGGGACATAGGTTCGTGCCCTGGTCCGGGAAGATCCCACATGCCGCGGAGCAACTAAGCCCGTGCGTCACAACTACTGAGCTTGTGCTCTACAGCCCACGAGCCACAACTACTGAAGCCGGCATGCCTAGAGCCCGTGCTCCGCAACAAGAGAAGCCACTGCAATGAGAAGCCCACACACCACAACGAAGAGTAGCCCCCGCTCACTGCAACTAGAGAAAGCCCTCGCGCAGCAACAAAGACCCAACATAGCCAAAAATAATAAATAAATAAAATTTAAAAATACATTGGGAAAAAAAAAAGACATGGAAAGAACCTAAATGTCCATTGACAGATGTATGGATAAAGAAGATGTGGTACATAGTACTCAGCCATTAAAAAGAATGGAATAGTACTCAGCCATTAAAAACAATGAAATAATGCCCTTTGTAGCAACATGGATGGACCTAGAGATTATCATACGAAGCGAAGTAAGTCAGACAGAGAAAGACAAATATCATATGATATCACTTATATTTGGAAGCTAAAATACAATACAAATCAACATATCTACAAAACAAAAATAGACTCACAGATATAGAGAACAGACTTGTGGCTGCCAAGGAGGTGGGGAGGGAGGAATGAGAGTTTGGGATTAGCAGAGGCAAACTAGTGTGTATAGGATGGATAGACGACAAGGTCCTACTGTAGAGCACAGGGAACTATTATATATTCAATATTCTGTGACAGACCATGGTGGAAAAGAATACGAAAAAGAATTTATATATATGTGTATATCTGGGTCACTTTGCTATACAGAAGAAATTAACACAACATTGTAAATCAACTATACTTCAGTACAATTAAAATTTTTTTAAAAAAAGGGGAATCAGGCCAGACAGAGAAGTGTCAGTGTCAAAATGTGTACTGCGTCCAAATCTTGGTGCCTCCACCTCCTGGCCATGGAGTGGCTGCAGCTCTTCGCACAAGTTTCCAAGGAGGATGACCTGGAAGGCGGCATCACGTCAGGATCAGCTGAGGCCTGATCTGGGCAAGGTGGCTGCAGCGTGGGAGACTTGATGATGTGGGTGAGAAAAGAGGTGAGAATGGGAAAAGAGGTTGGCAGACATGAGGCAAGGCTGGGAGTACCCGGCTAAGAGACTGGTCCCTGATGATGGGTTCCTGGTGACAACGGGGAGCTCTGGGGGGCAGTGTTTAGGCAGGCAAGTACCCCATTCAGCTAAGTCCTGAGAAGGGACCCCTCCCCCAATATACATACACTTCTTCATTGGACAGTACCTGGACCAGAAGGACGGGGCAAAGCTGCGGTGGTCACTGTGGCTGCAACCACACCCCCTCAACACCCAGGAAAGCGTGTGTGGGCACACTCCCCTCCCACCACCCCATCCCCCCAGAGGCCATCCCACCTCCTTTCCACTTGCGCAGGATTGTCTCTCCCTACTTGTTGATGAGGGTGTTAGCTGTCACCCAAGGTGTTGCCTTTCACCCAAGATGTTAGCTGACAAGGGCCTCACGGCTCCTGGGGTTCGCTCACTCCTAATAGGGCTCTCAGGAAGTGCTCAAGGCCCTTGAGGCTTAAAGCTCTGATGGTGCAGCGGCGGCTTGGGACGGGGAGTATCTTTAAGGACAGGCCTGGAGGCCTGTATCTGAGCCCACAGAGTCCAGTCTTGGGGCCCATCTTTGCCTCCAGCCTCCGATTCTGCTTTTCCTCCCCCCTTCTGCCCTCCACCATGGGCCCTTCTCCACAGGAGACGGGCAGAACTGGAGGCAGGAGCTGTGTGTCCCGGCTGCTCCCAGCCTTTGCTGTGTGCCGTTGGGAAGCCCTGCCCCTCTCTGGGCTTTGGTGTTCCCGCCAATGCAGTAAGAGAATGGAGTACCAAATGAAGAGTAAGAACCAACTATCTCTGATGCTCCCTGGCCCCGGTGAGGCTGGAGTTATCCCCTTCCCAGCCCCCTCACCTACACGCACCCTCCAAAGCTTGGACGGAGGTGAGGGCAGCGCCCGGCTGGGGGTACTCAGAGTGGGTGGAATCCTGGCTCTGGGCCAGGAAGGTTTGCTCTTGGCGCCATCTTGTGGCCATTCTAGAGTAAAACATCCCAGACTCCCGCGAGGGCCACAGCAGAGCAAAGGGAAATTCAGGTGTTAATTTGAATGTGAGCACCTTGGTCCTATACTTCGTCCTCGCGTGCTGATCCTCTGTGAGAGGCAGGTCCAGAACGGAGTCCCTCTGCCCTTGGTGGGCTGCTGGGCGGAGGGTCCTAAGTAAATGACCCCAGTGGAGGAGTGGACGGGCCCAGGGGGTGGATTGACGGCGAGGGAAGAGGGAGGTCCGGCTGGAGAAAACATCCCACCCCTACCCCGCGAGAACGAAGGCCCTGAGGCAGGGATTTTCAACCTTCGCTCCAACACTAAATCCCCAGCCCCTAAAGATTGGTTGACTGCACAAAGTTTCTGGACATTTCTCTCTAATGTAAATAATCAGATTTCAGAGTTTTTAAAATGCCATAAGAGAATCACACCCAGAGAGCACGGGCGAGCAGGTGCGCAGAACACAGGCGCACGGCGCCCTTCCCAGCGTCTATAGGACCCCAAGAGCCGCCGGCCTTGCCATCAGCCCTTGAGACCTGTGATGTGCTCCGCCTACGCTGAGCGCCGCGCCGGGACAAGTGCGGGGACAGATCCCGGAGGTAGGGGGAATCTGTCCTCCCGGTGAGGCCGGAGTGGGGAGCGGAGAGGGACCCGGGCCTGCCCCCAGACCCGAACCGCCCTCCTTGACCTGCACTGCCGCTGCGCTGAGCCTGACAGGGGGACCGGGTGGATTGGGGTCCTGAGACAGGGCGTCAGCTGGGGTGGGTGGGCCGACGGCCGGGAGGCTCCAGGGGTCGGAGCTGGGCGTTCACTGCTTCTCTCGAGCGCCCCCTCCCGGTCCGGGCGACGCCCGTCCGCTCGCCTTTCTCCAGCGCCCGCCGGCCACGAGGCGACCCTGCGCGGGCGGGGAGCCCGGGGGCGCCCAGGCCCTCCGCCCCACTCCTCGCTCCCGCGACCCCCGACCCAGGAAAGGCAGATTGAGGGCGGCTGGCCTGGGAGCCTCGCCCCGCCTCCGACGGTAGGAGCGGGCGGTGGAGGAAGCGCCGCTCGCGGCCCGGCACCCGCTCTCCCCTTGGACGTGGGCGGCCCGGAGTCTGTCTCTCGGTCTCTGTTTCTCCGGATCTCCGGCCCTCCCTCGGGCGGGGATTCCGGTTGCAGGAGCCAGAGAAGGCGAATCCAGTTGACCTTCCTTCCTCGCTCAGCGCCGCCGCCTGCAGCCTCTACCCCAGGCACAGCCGGAGAAACTGGGGCCCGGAGAGAGCGGGCTCGCCCGCGAATGGGAGGCGGAACCGGACGGGAACCAGCGCCAGGAGCCCCGCGCTGCGCGAGCACCCTGCCCTCTGGGGGAGGAAGGGGCTTGCTCCCTATTTCAGAGGCGCGAGGCGCTCGCTCCCCCCCCAACCCCCCCAACCCCCATCCCACCCCGCGCAGGGAACTCAGCTTGGGCGGAGAAGGGAAGAGGTGGGGGGGGGGGAATCTGTCTCCGCCGGGCCCGGCCTGGAGGACAGGTGACCTGGGACAGGTGGGGATGGAAACGAGAGAGGCAGCCCAGGTGTAGGGAGAGCGCGGCGGGCAAGTGAGCGTGGGGCTGCTGCTGGAATCCAGCGCCGGTGCCACCGCAGAGCTGACCGAGGCAGCAGGGGAGGAAGGGAGCTGTCCAAGGCCACGGCCGCAGTGGCCACCCGGTCATTCCGCCTACCATAGGGGACAGTGTTGTCTCTTGCCCTTCCCTGTGCCTCACCCCAGCCCTGCCCGATGTGCGCAGGGAGAGACTGGGGCTGGGCAGGGCTCATGGTCCTGAGTTTTTTGTTTTTTTCTGTTTTTGATTGATTGGCTGCGTTGGGCCTTTGTTGCTGCGCGTGGGCTTTCGCTAGTTGTGGTGAGCAGGGGCTACTCTTCGTTGCAGTGCGCTGGCTTCTCATTGCGGTGGCTTCTCTTGTTGCGGAGCACCGGCTCTAAGTGCACATGCTTCAGTAGTTGTGGCGTGTGGGCTCAGCAGTTGTGGCGCACGGGCTTAGTTGCTCCGCGGCACGTGGGATCTTCCCGGACCAGGGCTCGAGCCCGTGTTCCCTGCACTGGCGGGCGGATTCTTAACCACTGCGCCACCAGTGACGTCCCTCACGGTCCTGAGTTTTAATCTCTAAAGCCCCCCAGGACTCGCCCAGTGCCAGGAGCAGAGGGCAGAACCCAGCTGGCCAGCCTCGGAGACACCCCAGGTCTTGCCCCACGTGGCCACCCCACTAAGCTGAAGTTCCTGTTCACAGAGGTGGGGACAGATTGTTCTCCAAGACGCACTGGTAAATTAGCAATGCCTGTCCTGAGCCCCTTTGTGTAATAAACATGAAGTTTAAAATATGTGCCCTTTTATACGTATATATGTTTGTATGGCATTGAAATGTTCTGGAAGTACACCAATATTCTAGCTGAGCCTGCGTTGCACTTCCTGTGTACAAGGCACTGTCTGGTGCTTTGCCAAGCTCACTTAATCTTGGAAACCTTGTGAGGATGGTATATTGTTATCTCATTCTAAAGAGGAGGACACCGGGCACAGAGAGGCTGAGGAAACTGCCCAGGGTCACAGAGCTGAGAGGTGGGGCTCGGGTTTGGGTGGGCACGTGAGACCTGCTGCAAACCACTGGGCTGGGCTGTCGTTTTCGGGTACGGGGCGCGAAGGGGTCGGGAGGCAGACCTCTCACCGCATCTCCATTTAACACTGTCCAGCCACACCCCAGCTGTGGCCCGGCCAACCCCGTGGGCCCTCCAGACCTCACAGCAGCCCTGGAATCAAGGGCGGTTAACTTCTGTTCCCGGATACGGGCTCAGACACTGAGGCTCCGAGAGGGAAGCGGCTTGCCCCAGGGCTCCCAGCGCAGAAGTGAAGCTGGGACTCGAGTCTTCCCGGCCCCTCCTGCCCTCCAGGGGGCGCCCCGGAGTCCTCCCTCTCCCCACCCCACCCCCACCCCCGCCCCAGGGGCGTCGAGTCCCTGCCGGACGGACGGGATGGATGTTAGGCCCTTGGACGGCGCAGAAACTGCCCGCTCCCCGGCACCCTCGCGTTTAACCGATTCTCGGGAGCTGGGCTCTAAAAGCCCCCGCGTGACTCTCCTGCGCGCCTGGGGGCAAAGCCCTGACGGCCGGCGGAGGCAAGGCCCGACCTGAGCAGACTCGAGGTGGGCGGCGGGTGGGGCGGGGCGGGGTTCCCAGCCTGGAGGCCCGGCGAACGGTGACCCCGCGCGTCAGGGCTGAGCGGTGGGGCCTGGCACCCCGGTCCCGCCCGGCTTCTGCGCCCGGGAGCCGCCGGGAGATCGCCAGCCCAGGCCGGACAGCCCACGCCCGCCACACTCTGCCCCGGCCCCCCAGCCCCGGTCTTCTCCGCTCCCTCCCCACCCCTACCTCCGGCAGGTCCTTCAGCCGCGCGGCCACCATTTTCTCCCGCATCCGTTCCCCAAGCCCCCAAGCGCGCAGCGCGACATCCGCCGTTCCAGGCGCACCTCGCCAGTGGGAGCCCAGGCCCCCAAACCCCGAGCCGCTCCCTAGTTGGGTGGGAGGGTGGGAAAAGGCCGGAAGCTCTGCTGGGAGGGGCGACCCAGGCGGCAGGCCGTGCGGGCAGAGGCCAGGCCCCCAGACTCCCTGACCCTGGAGAGTCAGTGGGGGCCCGGAGCCCTGGGTCTTGGAGGCCGATTTAGGGAGATTATCCTCTGAGCTCTGCGGGCGGCACCCGGGGGAGGTGTGGGAGCGGGTACGGGGTGGTGGAATGGTGGGGTTAGATCCATGGTAAGATCGGCAGTTCTAATGGTGATGGAGACGTGAGCTGTGAAGTGGCCTCGGTGCCCACCCTGCACATTCTCTCACTTAATCCTCACAGCCTTGGGAGGTGTGGACCCTTATACCCTTGCAGCAGATGAGGGATAATTTGCTGACAGGTATAATCATCCCTTGGGTTCAATCAGGTGAAGCGGGGACTGGCCCAGCAGTCTCCCTCCCTCCCCTTCTCACTCAGCCCTGGGGGACTGAGGGGAGTAGCAGGGAGGTGAGCGCCCACCACGGCCCAGAGCAGAGGCCCTGGAGGGAAAACAGCCACCGATGGTCCCCAGCCTTCAGCGTGCAGCAGAGTGGCACGGAGGCCCCTGCCCCTGTGGGTCTGGGGTGCATTTGTAACAAGTTCCCAGGGGTTGTGCTGCTGGTCGGGTCCAGGGACCACACTTTGAGAACCACAAGGTGGAAGGGTGGCCACAGCGACAGGAGTGTCATCAGCCTGCCTCTTCCAGGCCTCCTCTGTCCACACACCAAACAGGACATTTCAGCCTTGCAGGCTGTGCTCAAGGTCAATGCTCAGACCTCTGCTGGCCACACAAGCTTAGACGAAGCCCTAGCTCCTCCAACGCCCTGTGCGCCCCTGGACAGTCTCTCACCCACTCTGGGCCTCAATTTCCTCATCTGCACGGTGGGGAGGAGCTCAAGGCCGTGTGCAGATAAGCGAGGGGCCATGTGGAAAGTGCTTGGCATGCAGAAGTAGCTGGGGTTGGTACTCCTTACGGAGTTACTCTTTCTTCCTGGGAGGAAGACACCAGCCTGGGTTAGGAGGAGGCCCCTGCTGCTTTGAGGGAAGGTGGCACAGTGGCGGGCCAGGGTGCCTAGGCTCGGAAGCAGGCCCTGCCTTTACCAGCCCTTACTTCGCTTCACCGAGCCTCAGTTTGCTCTTCTGAAAAAGGGGGCGATTCCTGTCCCTGCCTCGTTGGGTTCTCAGCAGATTAGTCTGTAAAGAGCACAGGGCGCTTAGAGTGTTTGCAGTCTTTGCTGCAAAGCCTTGATGTTCTCCCCGAAGACCCCCCATCCCCACCCTACGCCTCCTCCCTGACTTTCTGGTCTAGCCGCCACACCAGCAGCAAGTAATTCCCTCTCGAAGCAGCAGTGTAGACTCTGGGAGGGGAAGTCCTAGGTCAAAGGCTCAAAAAGGGGACTCCCCTGGTGATCCAGTGCTAAGACTCCACGCTCCCAATGCAGGAAGCCGGGGTTCAATCCCTGGTCAGGGAACTAGGTCCCACATGCCTCAACTAAAGATCCCGCATGCTGCAACTAAGGCCCGGCACAGCCAAATAAATTAATTTTTTAAAAAAGGGCTCCAAAGGGCCCGCTTATCCCTGAGGCAGCGGGGAGCCTTCCAAGCAAGAGAGAGATGTGATCAGAGCCAGGCTTTGGGAAGATGCGTCTGGCGGCCAGTGGAGGATGGGGGAGACCAGGTAGGGGAGGGCGGCCGGGTGCGGATGAGGCTGCACTGGCTGCATTGATCGCCGCCTCCAGTCTCTCTCCTTCCATTGCCATCACTGTCATCAGCTACTATTAGTGTGACTGGGACGATCTGCATTAATGTATCCAGTACGACTGCAGGTCACCCGTGACCTCGCTGAGGTCTCTCCGGGACCCTGTAATGGAGGGTCTCCCTCTCTCTTTCAGAGGAGGAGCTGGGGGTCACAGAGTTGGGCCTCGGTCTAGTCCTCTCACCCAGCCCTCAGAGCAGCCCACGTGGGCAGCTGCTGGATACTGCTGGGTTCAGTGGTTTTGGATGCAGAGAACATTCCAGGCAGCCACGGGGCGTTTCGCGCAGGGACATGCATGGGGAGGGGCTCACAAACTTGCAGCCAGTTCTGTGCCAAGGTGCCCAGGCAACAAGAGGCCGCACACTCGCGACAGGACCGCCTGACGTCCCCTCGCCCGCCCCCCCACCCCCGCCGCTGCCCTCACCGTGGGCTCCCTGACTCCTTCCTTCCTGTGCACACGTCTGTGGGGACACTTTCTTTGTGTCTGCCCTTGGCAGAGTACCCGCTCGTGCCCCTGACCTTCAAAGTTCTCCACGTCGTCAGCTCGGAGGCTGAGAAAGCGGAAGAGAAACACCCCTCAGGAAGAACTGTGGCCTAGGGAGGCCGGCAGCAGGAAACCTCAGGAACCACTATCAGGGTCACAGCGGCCGCAGGACCCAGGCAGCGACTGTCAGGGAAGGTGGAGCAGCTTGACGTATCAGCTGAGGCCCAGCCACACACGTCTAGGCCTGCCCGCCTCTCCACCATTCCATGCCGGCTGCCTTCTGTTCCCGCTCTGTGACAGGGATTTCTCTACCTGGAAAGCCTCACAGAGCTCCTTCCTTTTTGTTCACTTCTCAGCTACAGTGTCCACGCCGTAGAGGCCGCCCCGTATTCCCCATCTGGAAGGCAGGCACTGCCCTATCTCATTACCAGGTCCACTTCCTTCCAAGCCCTCATCACTCTCCAAAATTCTCTCTTTCTACTCCTCTGTAATCTGTTCCTGGACGAGAGTGGACGCTTGGGCAACCATCTGGGCCGCTGCTGCATCTTCAGCACCTAGAACAGTGCTGGACCTGTATCATTTTTTAATGGCTACGTGGAACTCCATATTTTGAAGGTACCATCATTTGTCTATCTGTCCATTGATGGACATTTAGATTTTCATTATTTTAATTGCAAGTAACCGGTTCATGAATATTACTGTACACAGGACTGCATTGGTCAGAGTCCCAGCAGGGGCACACGAGAGCAGGGAGATCCAGGAAAGCATAAAATGGCCTGTTTACTGATGTGTGAGCAGGATTCCGGGCAGTTGGGGAGGGATGGGGGGGGCAAGGCTGGCAGCGGCAGGGAGCTATTACCACCTATGGGGGGGAGGGGCAGTGGGGGGGAGGGGCGGCTGGAACCTGGGGGCAGCTGTTTCAAGGAGAGGGGCCTGGAGCAAGCCGTGGCTGCAGCGACGGGAAGGGGGAGGTGGGGACAAGATACCCTTCTCGCTCTCCTGAGCTCCGCCTCCCATGGGTACAGCCCATCTGGGGCACAAAACAGGCAGAGAAGGACGGAGAGTGGACCGGGAGGGGCACCCACCCCTCGGCCTTCAGCATCCACCCCTGTTCAGTGGGGGACATGTGTCCTCAACACCCAGGGCGCACGATGCTACATTAGCCTCTGATCGTGCTGGGTGATGGGCAACCGGGGAGGCAGCCAACCCCGAAGCCGGAGGTGGTGAGCTCGTGGTGAGCATCACAGCGCTCCCCATATAAGGTCGCAAGGGTGGAGCCGGGCAGGTGAGAAGGAAATAGCCCCCAGGGGGCTTGCTGGGCCAGTGACTGCTTGCACAATGTCCTGCAACCACTGAACCCTGGGTCAGCCCAAGGGATGACCCAAACTTTTGTTCCTTCAGGACCTGAGCGCTCTGTGGGCCCATCATTAAGGAACTCCCTTCCTTTTTCCCAGTAAGAAGAACCACAGTGCCATCCCCGGGCTCCACATGTAATCTACCTGCCCCAGTGTGTGGACTCAATTCACATTCCCTCGGCTGACTGAGATCAACATCCCCTTCCATGCCTGCTGCTTCAGTGGTATAAGGAACCAGAAACAGCCCATCGGGGGAGGGGACAGCCTCGGCTTTAATTCACTTTAATTCATTGGAAGCATGACTGTGTTTCCTGATGGAGGCATTCCTTTCTTGGACACTAGCCCAAGGTCACAGGAAGGAAAGCAAAAATTCCTCCAGTGCGTTCTTTCTTTGGTGTAATCGTGGGGCGGGGCCACTCCCACCTCCATTGCTTGGTTCCTGGACCCATGCGTTTGGGCTGCGGGGGAATGGCACCATATAATGCCTGCTGGGTCAAGGCATACACTACACCCTGGAGAAGAGCGCTTGAACCTTGCAGGGTGTTGGCTCTCAACAAGCACCACAACTAGTCTTCTACAAACCCTTCCACCATTCTCCCCAGCCAGCTGCTTCTGGGTGATGGGGCACATACATGGTAAGTCCAGGGAATTTCATGGGCTTGAGCTCTCTGCCACACTTTCTTCAACAAAAAGTGAGTCCCTTGGTGGTCCACTGGTGGCCCAGTGGTTAAGACTTTGCCTTCCAATGCAGGGAGTGTGGGTTCAATCCCTGGTCAGGGAGCTAAGATCCCACATGCCTCGTGGCCAAAAAACCAGAAAACATAAAACAGAAGCAAGATTGTAACAAATTCAATAAAGACTTTAAAAATGATCCACATCAAAAATCTTTTAAAAATAATAAAATATTTTTTAAAAAATGAGTCCCTCAGTCCAAGGCAATGTTGCTTCAGTTGCCATGGTGATGGATAAATAAAGCATTCTCTGAGTCCACAAATGGCAGTGTCGGTAGAAGCAATGTGGCTGGAAAGGCAAGTTCTGACCTGAAATACACAAGGGCAAAACAAATCACTGTCTCTTACATGATGAAAGAGGTCCTATATCTCCAGGCAACTGCCTGGTCCCTCTGGGGAATGGCACCATATTAAGAGCTCAGCGTGGGTCCCTGCTGGTGACAAGGTGGGCTCTCAGCCATAATGGAAACCAAGTCAGCCAGGCCGAGGGAAGTTTGTGTGGCTGAGCCCCTGCGTAGCCTCCATTCCTGCCTCCTCGGCCACTTGGACATGGACCCGTTGAGCAAGCACTGGGACAGGGGAGGAAAGAGGCTGACGTCCTCAGAGTAGGTCATCTTGTCCACTTGACACGCAAGAGCTTCCTCCATCCTTTGGAGATGTCCTTTGGTGAGTATCTCTTCTCACTCTGTGCCCATTCTGAGAGCTCCATCTGCTTGCCTTTCCCCCAGATCTCCTAGAAAAAGTATTCTTCCCAAGTCTCTGATCAGCTGGCCAACCTGTTAGCCACTGCCCATGAGTCAACATAGAATCAACATTTTTGCCTCTGGAAGAATTTCTCTTCACTGTGGTCCTTCAGGGCTTCTTCTGAGTGTGTCTGTAAAGCCACAGCCATCCATCTCTGGCTGGAGTCACCACCCCAGGCAGACAAATCTTTAAATCAGGCACACACCTTTTCATCCTCTGTTGACTGATCACCACGCTTCCCATGAGGGCATAGCTGTGAGTTTAAAAGAGTTGGTAATACAGTAGGAGCAGGTACCGTGGAGTCTAAGTCGCCTACTCATGAAGTCTCCTTGTTCCTTCCAGGTCTGTCAGGGACCAGTTTCATTTTACAATGGAATGCTGCGTGCATATCCACGTTTAAGATTTAATAGGTACGATAACATCTATCTTATGATGGACAGCTTGAGTCATAGTTTCTTGGTATCCATGGCCAGGCATTAAGTCGCCACTTAGATCCAGCAGCAAGCCAGGAGTTCCCTTTGAAATGGAGGAAAGTTGCTGGCAGAAGAAGGCATGGCCTGACTCCAAAACTCTGGGTGCACACACAGTGATTTTCGTATTGGGACTTGCTCCACAGAGCACCTCTGTCTGCCACACACACTAAAAACAACAGGTTCTGCTGGATCATGGGGTTTAAGTGGCAAGGCAGCTTGCATCAAAGCCTAGACCTGATGAAGAACCCATTTGTTCTCTGGGTTCCACTCAAAATTAGCAGTCTTAGTGGGTACCCAGTAAATGGATTAGAGAAGCTTACCCAAGCAGTAAATGTGTCTATAAAATCCAAAGAAGCCAGTCAGGCAATGGACCTCTGTCCTCATGATGGGCCTTTGTATGTCTGAAAATGTCTTTATTTCCACCTTCATTTTTGAAAGATACTTTTGCTCGGTATAGAATTCTAGGCTGGCGGTTAACTTTTTTCTTTTGGTCCTTTAAAGATGTTGCTCCAATGTCTTTTCATTCACGTAATTTCCAATGAGAAATTTGTTGCTCTGCATGTAACGTGTCTTTTTTCACCCTCTGGCTATTTTTTTTCTCCTTATCACTGGTGTTGATTATGATGTGCCTTAGTATAGTTGTTTGTTTTTTGGGTTTTTTTTTTTTTTTGATGTTTCTTGTGCTTGGGGTTCATTGAACGTCTTAGATTTGTGATTTATGGTTTTCATCGAATTTGGAAAATTTTCAGCCATTATTTCTTCAATTTTTTTTTTCTGTCCCTCCTCTTTCTTGCTCTTCTCCTTTGGGATTCCAATCCACATATTGGACCACTTGATATTGTCCTACAGTTCACTGATGTTCTGTTTATTTTTTAAATTCTTTTTTTCCTCACTGTTTTATTTCGGATAAGCTCTATTGCTACGCCTTCAAATTCAGTAATATTTTCTTGTGTGATGCCTAACTTGCCATTAATCCCATACAGTGTGTTTTTCATCTCAGAAAGTGTAGTTTTCATCTCTTAAAGTTCTCTTAGGTTTTTTAAAAATGTCTTTTATGATTCTATAAACTTTTAAAAAAATTTATTTACTTTATTATTTTCTTTTTTGGCTGCGTTGGGTCTTCGTTGCTGCATGCAGGTTTTCTCTAGTTGCGGCAAGCGGGGTCTACTCTTCATTGCGGTGCATGGGCTTCTCATTGCAGTGGCTTCTCTTGTTAGGGAGCATGGGCTCTAGGCACGCGGGCTTCAGTAGTTGTGGCACACAGGGTCAGTAGTTGTGGCGCACGGGCTTAGCTGCTCTGCAGCATGTGGGATCTTCCTGGACCAGGGCTCGAACCCATGTCCCCTGCATTGGCAGGCAGATTCTTAACCACTGTGTCACCAGGGAAGTCCCTCTATTAACTTTTTGAACATGTGGAATACAGCTTTCATAACTGCTTTCATGTCTTTCTCTGTTAATTCTAACATCTGTGTAAGTGCTGGGTGGATTTTGATTATTTGCTTATTCTCTTCACTATGGTTGTGTTTCCTTGCCTGCTCGAATGTCTACTAGTCTTTGATTAGATACCAGACGTTGTGATTTTGCCTTTTTGGGTGCTGGATATTTTTCTGTTCCTATAAATTTTCTGGAGCTCTGTTCTGGGATGCAGTTAAGTTAGTTGGAAACGGTTTAATACTTTTGGGTCTCGTTTTTATGATTTGTTAGTAGGCAGATCTGGAGCAATGCTCGGTCCAGGGCTAGTTTCCACTCCCAAGGTATAACCTTCTAGAGAATTCTGCCCAGTGCTGGTGAATTAACAAGTTTTTCTAGTCTGACTGCTGCAAAACAACACTATTTTCAGTGTAGGTGAGCACCAGGCACTATGCCTGGTTCTTTCCCCAGCCTTGGGTAGTTTCTTTCTACAAAAGTGCTAGTCAGTATGCTGTTGGGTACTCAGGGGGACCCTCTGCTGATCTCCTGGTTCTCTCTCTGTGCAGCTCACTCCTCTCTGGTACTTTGTCCTGAGCCTTCCAGCTGCCAGACCCTCAGCTCTGCTTCCTCATCTCAAGCAGCCCACGGGGCTCCCCCCGCAGTCCCCTCTCCCTGGATGGGCAGCCATAGGGATCACTTTTGTTTATGGTGGCTGAGGGATCACAGTCCTTTGTCCCCTGGCTTCTAGCATCGTGAAAATCGTTGTTTCATGTATTTTGACTATTTTCTTCACTGTTTCAGGTAGGAGGGTAAATCTGATCCCCATTACTCCATCTTGGTTGAAAGCAGAAGTTAATTTGCGTTTTCCTGTCAATAAGGTTGAGCACATTCTCATATATCTATTGATCCTTTGTGTTTCTTCTTCTGTACAACACACCCTTGTTCATATTATTTGCTTGTGTTCCTTTTGGATTACTTTCATTTGTTCTTAAGGATTTGAAAGGGCACTTTTCAGTGTAAATGGCAAGACCCTTGCTCACACTGGTTTAAAGAAAAGAGGAAATTTTATTGTTTACGTAACAAAATACCCCCTGCTCCTTCTCTCTTTCTAACAGGAACTGTGGCTGTTGGGGTGACGTCCCACCATCACAACATGGGCTACAAAGCAGGGATCAGCCACCTGCAGCCTGTGGGCCAAGTTCCTTTTCTGTAAGTAAAGCTTTTCTGGGGCACATGCTCATTTGTTTACATATTGTCTATGGCTGTTTTCATGCCATGCTGTTTTCATGCCCCTGGTCTAAAGCAAAAGATGAGAAATTCTCTCTCCCAGTTTTTTTTTCTTTTTTAAAAAATTTATTTGGCTGCACCGGGTCTTTGTTGCAGCACGTGGAATCTTAGTTGCCACGTGCGGGATATTTAGTTGCAGCATGAAGACCCTTTGTTGCAGGATCTAGTTCCCTGACCAGGGATCGAACCAGAGCCCCCAGCATTGGGAGTGTGGAGTCTTAACGGCTGGACCACCAGGGAAGTCCCTCTCCCAGTTTAGTATACAACATCCTAAAGGAGTTCACCTATTGGCCTGGCGTGAATCATATGGTGCCCCTGATCCGGGGTCGCTGTGGGTGGAGGGGAGATGGAGAGCTGACCAGCCACCTCGGGTGACATGTCCACCCCCTGTGGCGGCCACTCTAGGATCCCATGAGCAGAGTGGAGCCAGAACAAAGACTTACGGGGAATGGGGTTCAGGGGACAGGGGGTGCCAGGCAGACAAACACCAGACTGTCCAGCAAAGGGACGATGACCTTTGTCTTGTGTCCATGTACAAGGGATTGCTCAGTGAGCTTCAAAAGCAGCCCTCCATTTTGGGGCACAGTGGACTGGGGATGGACTCCCAGCCGGGAAAGAAGGCTCACGAGCTGCTCTGGAGCCAGAGCCAGGAGTGTGCTGCTGTGTGGGCGCCTGCCTGCTCTGGAACATCTGTCGGGGTGGGGGGTGCTTCCTGTGGACAGACGTGAGCTGTGTGGACAGATGTGAGTTGCATGGATGGGTCATCTTAGGTCCTGTCCAGTGGTCTCCATGGAAGGGCAGAGGGTCCCCTGCAGGCACCAGATAAACACCCACCCAGAAAAGTGATACTGCTGCCCAGGAGAGAGAATATCAGGGAACTGTTGGGGAGCCTGTGAATGTTCCCAGGAGAGAGGGGTCAGCTTACACGTTGCCAGACCAGAGGTGAGGCCATAGCCCTCCCCAGTGCCTCTCCGTTCTTCCTCTCTGGCAGCCGCCCCGGATGGGTGGAAGCAGGGCCGAGCTAGCTGAGCGGCTTGCGGGAAGGAACGAGGGAGACTGCTGAGCACAGCCCCCTTTCCCCAGAGTTCATCCCAGGCCCTAAAGGGCCCAAGGTAAGATTTAAAGTTAGATCAGGTTCAAAGGTTTGGCTCTGTAGACCTGGACGCTCTAACTTCTGAACTGAGACATTGTTTGTGACTCGGTTACTGTATGTTGTACACGTTTCAGGGTCTGAGGCTAAGGCTAGCCTTAGTCTGGCTTGCAGTGTTGCAAAGACCAGAAACCCACCGTACCAGCCTATGTAGGAGGAGTTTATTGTAAAGATACTGTTATGGACTGAATGTTTGTGTCCCCAAAGTTAATATGCTGAAATCCTAACCCGCAATGTTATGTTTTTAGGAGGTGGAGCCTTTGGGAAATGATTAGGTCATAAGGGTGGAGCCCTCATGAATGGATTAGTGCCCATTTATGAGGCCAGAGAGCTACCTCTTTCCCCATGTGAGAACACAGAAAGACAGCCCTCTGTAACCAGGGATAGGGCAGTCACCCAGAACCAGACCATGCTGGCATCCTGCCCTTGGACTTCCAGCCTCCAGAACTGTGAGAAATAAGCTTCTGTTGTTTGTAAGGCACCCAGTCTATGGTACTTCGTTATAGCAGCCCAAAGTGATTAAGACAGACACAGAGGAACCTCATGGATGCCTGAGGACACTGGGGTTCCCTGGTCTGGGGAACCCAAGACACTGTATCCATCAGCTGGTCACAGAGCCCTTAGTTTTAGAAATAAAACTCTAATGCACAGTACCAGCTACCAATATGTGAGCATGTAAAGCAAGCCAGGCACTGTTCAAAGTACTCTCTGGGTATTAACTCATTTAATCCTTCCAGAAACTCACTGAAATACTGGGGTAGGTCCTATTATTATTCTCTTTTTACCTCCGAAGAAATTGAGGCACAGGAAGATTTCTAGTATCCAGACTAACGGGCAAGACTCACAGGTATCCACTTAGGCAAGTGCTAAGAAAAACTACAGGGTGAGCTGGGGCCTGATCCAGCCCAGTCAGGTAGGCAAGGCTGCCCTGAAGGGACAATCCTGAAACAGATTGGGGCTGAGGACACAAAGTGAAGGTGGTCAGGGAGGGGCATCCAACGTGAAGGGCTTGGCAAGTGCAAAGGCCCTGAGGCAGGAGGGAGCAGGAATAGTAGAGGAACAGCAAAGAGGCCAGTGAGACTGGAGTCAGAGACTGAGAAGAGAGTAGGGACAGGGCTAGAGGGCTGAGCAGACCCTTGCTGGGTCTGATCATGAGAGAATATACTGTGCAAATGCGGACACAGTGGGAATGAAGGACGTTGTTATACATACACCGGGACAAGGGCAAAAAATGGGGACTGTCCCAGACAAATTCAGACGTTTGATCACCCTACTTAAAAGCTAAGATGAAGAATTTGGTTTTAACTGTAAAATGGCCACGTAGGCTGCTCGGCCTTTTTTTTTTTTTTAATTTAGGTATCATACACATAAAGTGCATACATATTTAGAGTACGATTTGATTAATTATGTACAGACCCATATACCAAGATGGGTCTGGTCAAGATACAGAATGTTCCTAGCCCCTCAGTTCATAATCCCCCCAAAGTATCCTCTAGTTTGACCTCTAACACCAAAGATTGTTTTTGCCTGCTTTTAAAAAACTAAGGTATAATAGATATACAGTGATATGCACTACTCTGAAGTGTAGAGCTTGAAGAATGTTCCTTTTATGTACTCCTGCATAACCATCACCCAAGTCAAATTATAGAACATTTCTAGAGGCCCAGAAGGCTCCCTCCTACCCTTTCCAGTCAATACCTCCCACAGCGGTAGATGCTACTGTGATTTTATCTCCATGAGCCAGTTTTGCCACAGGTTCCTTTAGTGTTGCATCTTCGAACCTCTATCTGTCCCCTCATCTGCTCCACCTGGCTGCCCTGCTCCTACTGAAGCTCCCCCCGCCTCCGCCTCCCTTTCCCAGGTTGGGGATCCCTAACCCTGCATCCTGGCTCCCCAGCCCTCGCCCACCCCCATGGCCTCAGTGACCTCCCACGAGTTCTAGGCCGCCCCTCCTCTCCCGACGCCAAGGGTTTGTTTGGGTGGAAGACGTTCTCCGTCACCCTCCTTCCCCAGGCACACGAATAAACCCGTAATCTTGGTATAAGCAGGGAATCGCTAGGCAAACCCAGCCTGGAGACAAACAGCAGGCCCTTTCCTACCAAACTGACACCCCAAGGCATCTGTTTGCGGGGAGGGGAAGGTGGGCAGTAGAGTCTGAAGCGGCCAGTGCGGGTGCAACACGAATTCACGGGGCGCTGGGTAGACCGCGGGGGCGCCCCTCTCCAGCAGCCCCCACCCTGTACGGGCGGGCCTGTCTCCCGCCCGTCAAGTTAGAAGAAGGTCGCCTTTTCCGTAAGGCCGCTCCCAGCCCAGATGAGACCCGGTTTTAAAAGAGACAGCCGAGGCTGCCAGCGCTGCGTCTGCGTTACGGCCCTCGACGCTCACGTCAGCCCACCGGCCACGAAGCCCCCAGGGAGGCCAGGCCCCGTGGGTCTACTCCGAGACCCCAGGTCCCCTTCTGGAGACAAGACGTGCGCGCGCGGGAGCGCAGGCCTCGCATACAGAGGCCCGGTCCCCGACGCGCTCGCGCACGCCGCCCGGCCGCCCTCTGCGCACGCGCCTGCGCCACAATCTCGGCGGAGCACTGGCTATTCGCTCGCCCCGCCCCCGCCGGGCGACACTCCCCTTCGACCCCGCCCGCCCGACCTTCCCAGCATCCCGACCCCCCCCCCCCCTACGGCAAGCGGCGAGGTCCGATCCCGCCGGGAGCCGGGAGCCGGGAGCGCAGGGGCGGGGCGGCGCGCTGAGGTCAGCGCGGCGGCGGCCGGCCACGCCGTGGTTGGCTGCGCCCGCGCTGGCCGCGCCCTGGTTGGCTGCGGGCCGCGGGGCTGTGCCGCCGGGTCGAGGCTGGGGTCGGGGCTCGGGCGCCGGCCGGGCTTGCGCAGCGCTCGGCTCCGCGCCGCTGCAGGTCGACGGCGGGCGGCGAGGAGGGTGCGGCCGCGGGCGGGGCCGAGGAGCGCGAGGCGGGGGCGGGCGGCGGCGCCGAGGGGAGGAGACCAGCCCATGGACCCGCGGGGCCCGGCGCCCCAGACGCTGCGCCGCCGGGACCGAGCCCAAGATGTCGGCCTAGGCCGGGGCGCGACGACGCGGACGGGGCGGCGACGAGGGGCCGCGGCTGCCGAGGCTCGCGGCCGCCGGGACGCTGAGGGCTCGCCCTAACGGACTGGCCGAGCGGGCGGCGAGAGGCCGGCGCGTTGGGAGCGGGCCGCGCGGCACCATGTCTGCCAAGGTGCGGCTCAAGAAGCTGGAGCAGCTGCTCCTGGACGGGCCCTGGCGCAACGAGAGCGCCCTGAGCGTGGAGACGCTGCTCGACGTGCTCGTCTGCCTGTACACCGAGTGTAGCCACTCGGCCCTGCGCCGCGACAAGTATGTGGCCGAGTTCCTCGAGTGGGGTAAGTGTGCGCGGGCCTGACCCTCGGCTCTGCGACCCCCGCCCGGTTGCGCCCTCCCCCCACTCCGCCCGCCTCCTCCCTGTCCTCGGGCTTCCGCTCATCCCGCCTCGTCACCGCTCCCAGACCCGCCGCCCCATCCCTGTCCGGCCGCTCCTGGCGCCCTCACCGCTTCGCGGCTCTCCATCCCGCCCTGCCCTCCTCTTTGGCCTTCTCACATCCGCGTTCGGCCGACCCGCCCCCTCATCCTGCCCCTCGGAGCCACATCCTCCGTTCCCACCCCCACCCCCGCGCCCGGCCATCGCCCCGGCCGCTTCCTAGATCCACCCTCCGAGTCTGGATATCGTTTCCTGCAGCACTCCCTGGGATATCCGCCCCTCGCCCTTGGGGTCCGGAGTCCGCGTCGAGTTGCTCCCCCCGCTCGCCCTGCTGGCTTGTGGGGGCAGCGGCGTGTGCTTTTTGCGTCTGTCCCCCGCACCCCCGTGCGTCTCCTGGGAGCCCCTCCTAGGTGACAGCCTGTCTGCATCCCTTGGTGTCCGGGGCCTGAACATCCCTTTGACTGTACCACCTCTAAGGGAATTTTAAGGTTAAAAGCCTTGTTTTGAATACGCCATGCGAGAGCAAATTGATTTTTTTCATTGTAGTTTTGCCAGACCCTTGTAATATTTGGGGGGCAGCTGGAACTGTTAGTATATGGAAGTCACTTAAGAACTTTCTTCGTCTGATCTTTGCGTGCCTTAATCATTGGTTAACTAAGTTATTATGCTTTATTAGGACAAAAATTTGATTAAGCTACTTAATGGTTAGAATCTCAAGAACAGCTACACGTGTAAAGTAAAATCTTCTTACAGTCTCTCTCTCTAACTTGGACATTTTGTCAAGACCCTCAGCCTCATATAAAAATACTGAGAAGGAAGATGCAATGTTTCTGTTCCGGGTTCGGGCCAGATCTATGAAAATCTTCTCCTTGGGTCATGTGCGTCATTGGACTAGGATTGTGCAGTTTGATCCAGTAATTTCTAACCTTTGGGGCTGATAAAGCTGATATTGACATGAAGAAACAAACGAATGTGTTCCATAGTGAGGCCACCTCCTCTGCCAAAGTGGTAATTAGAATTTGGAATTTTGTTTACAAAATAAAACTTAAGTTGTGATATTCTTTAGAGAGCTGCTGTTTTTCGCGCTTCAGTGGAATTTTGATGTCTTGTGAGAGCAGCAGTAGAAGGAGGCCCACAGCCCCAGGACAGCCTGTTATGCTTTATTTTGGTGGGGTCCACCTTTCTTGATTATATACGATATCAGTAAAATAAGAGTACTATTCATTTTCTGGGGTCATTTATCAGTGACATGATTTCCAACTGAATGAGTTAACTGACTTCACAGTTGCTTTGAAAGTGAAGTCTTTGGTGCCTGTTACATCCCAGCCTTCTGAGTATCCTCTTTGCTGTTCTTGCTGAGTGTTTGATCTTGAAATCCAGTTTCAAGATCAGGTTCAACTCAGTGCTTGGTATGTGAGTAAATGTGTGACTGCAAAGAGGAGGCAGAGGGAAGGTTGAGTTAGCAGGTAAGGTGTGGTCCAGCTAGCCTCTGGCCTGGGGACCTGCAGTGCCTCGGAGGGGCTTATCCTGAAGGCTGGGTGCCCTGTGGAGCAGTGGTCCTTCCTTGTGCAGCCCCCTCACCACCAGACGGTACCTGCCACTCTGTGAACTGGTGGGCTTCACTGGAGGAAGCTCTTCTCTGCATGTGCGGAGGTCTTATGGGATTTGGGTTTTCCAAGTCTTAAGTAGAAGCTCTGTGCTGTAATAAAGAAATATTTTGAAAATCGTGTGCTGGCTCTTTGGAAATTATGATTACAAATAAATTACATTATTCTAAAGAACTCAGTCTGCACAGAACTTTAAATTACAGAGAAGAATGTACTCTAAGGTGGCATGTTCATGGAATAGTAATATGTTTTAGAAGCAGTATTTCATCTCATGTGTGTTAGCATACGCACCGATGTAACTCCACAGTGCGTATTACTAGTTAGGATGTGTGTGCAGTCATTATTTAGTGTTACTTGGAATGCCCAGTCATTGTGTTTGGAAGGCAAAGAATGGTCTTTCAAGTGGAATTGTTTGCGGAGCATTATTAGGTGCCCTGACTTCCAAGTGGAATTACTTCTGCTCTGCTCAAGAAACACATACATAGGCTGTCAACCTGCAGATGGTTGAGTGTTTGGATTTACACTCTGCCTGATGTTTGAGACCTCTGATGTTTGAGTCCTCTCCTGCAGAGGGGCCAACCTTGCTAGGTGTCTGTTAACAGTTATGTAGAATTCTTGAAACTTAATGAAGGAAAATAGCCGATTCAGCCCAGATTTGAGACTTACTGGGGAATCTTTGAGGAAATTTGGAAAGTATAAGTATTAAAGATTTTAAGTTTTAAAAGAAGATTTTCTTATTTCCACAGTGGCTGCTTGGGACAAGACTCATCCTAGGCTTCACTGTAGATTTTGCCTTTAATTTTCCCTTGATTGTGTTTATAGTTTGATTAGTTTTCTCTATGAGATCCAGGACCTTAATTAAAAGTTGGAAATACCCTGCTTTGCGTGTGTATTTCTTTAAGCTGTTTTTTAAATGCAAATTTGATACCGTTTGAAGCAGAGCATATGAAACATTTTGAAATTTCTACAAGTAGACAGCAACAAATATGGACAACTAAATGAGGTGAAATTGTTGTCTTTCATCTTCGTTATATAAAAATACTTTTACATGTCTTAAAATTTTTTTTTCATGACTTAAAAATAATGGCCGGTATTATATTTAGACAGAGCTGATGTTTGAAGTCCCAGCCCATTGGCATTGGGTGGATCACAGTGGCCCTCTGCTCTGAGCCCCACGTGGCCTGCAGAGCAGGTGGGAGGCCTGGAGCTCGCTGCTGGCGGCATACGTGAGCGTGGGTTTCCCGTTTCCCAGTCCAGAGCATCTTCTCTCATCGTGCCACCATGCTTCCTCTGTAAGGGCTAGAATTAATCTTTGTAGCCCTCTGTTTAATTTCCTCATTGGTGATTTTTCTTATTATGAAGGAAGCGGTACCTTCTCAGAGTTCTCCTTCATCTGTGTGAATTCCTGTAGCTCTTGGCCTGGGGATGCTCAGCCCTAGGTGTGAGTGGGATGACTCTACCAAGTTTAATACGTTCAGGCTTAGCTGATGGTGCTGAACATCTCAAGATACATTTTAATCTAATGGTTTCTCCAGATAGAATTTTTGCATAACATAGGAACACGTTTTTTAACTAACAGATATAAGAAACAGATCTTTTGAATAATAAGATCTAACTTGTAGGGGAATACTGGGATTGGGTAATAAAATTTAGGTTAACATAATTCGGATTTGTAAATAGGTATTTGAAATGCATGGTGATATTGACTACATGGCAAGTGATGGGACTGCTGAAACCATTAAACATTAACCGGCCAGCCTTACTTTTTCTCTCTTAAAACCTCCTCCATTGACAGTTGGGCTTTGAGGTATACAGCAGTGTCTTTGTTAAATGTAGACTTGCAATAAGTAAAACTGGAGTTGGAGTGAGTTGTTCTCACTTCAAGATACCACTGTGTGAGCTACCTGAAAAAGCTTCTGCTGTGTGGTGAATTGCTCTTCAATTGCAAATGCACGTTAAGGTAAAAACTCAGAATGCGCCGGTGGCAGTGTTGACAGGAACGCCCCTTGCCTTTGCCCTGCCTCTTGTTGCAGCACCTGACGCCCTTGGAAATCTTGTCCTGTCTGTGCTGACGTCTGTGATGCTGGATAAACATGCGAGCAAACAGGACTGTTAATTTCAAACTATATTAAGTACAGCAAAGCTATTGAATGCTTTTCTTGGTAAAGAGGCAAAATGTATTTTTTGAGACTAATAAAGTAAAAGGATCATGCTACAAGAGACCACATATAGATTTTTTACCCTTTTTTAAAAAATCATAAGTGGTAAAATGGGGCTTCCCTGGTGACGCAGTGGTTAAGAATCTGCCTGCCAATGCAAAGGACACGGGTTCGAGCCCTGGCCTGGGAAGATCCCACATGCCGCGGAGGAATATGGTAATTTTTGAAGGCTTTATTTAGACTTAAAATCTACCAAAGAACAATTAAACAATTAGTATCTATTTTATCTTATTTTTTAATTTTATTCATTTAAAATAAAACAGATACTATCTATGAGATGAAGATCACACTTCATAGTATGATTTTAAATAATCTGTGTTTCATATTAGATTTTTGCCAGTAGGTAAGTGGCAGCAAAATTGTTTTCAGATTAAAACTTTGCCAAAAGGATCAATTGTATAATAGGAGACTTGAAAAAAATTTTTTTAAATATTTAATTTAATTTATTTATTTTGGCTGTACTGGGTCCTAGTTGTAGCACGCGGGATCTAGTTCCCAGACCAGGGATCGAACCTGGGCCCCCTGCATTGGGAGCGCGGAGTCGTACCCACTGGACCACCAGGGAATTCCCCTATAATAGGAGGCTTTGGATTTTTGTTGTCTTTAGGAAAGAATTAGAAATTTGAAGAGAAATTTGAATTGAATTATGTAATTTCTGTTCTTGTATTGGAGCTTCTTTGGAGACGTAAGGAATTTACTCTGCAGCGGGGAGTCCTAACATTTACTGCATGATGACGATTCCTCTAGCCTCCAAAATCACAGTCATGGGTTTGAAAACGGTTAGGAGTTTGAGAGATCCCATGATCTGCCCTCCACCCCCATTTCCCCTCTCATTTGGGTAAACCGGGCTCTGGACATTTTCCCTAATCATTTCTGAGCAAGTAGCCCTCTCACCAGGGTTTCTCTCCTTCATGGACCCATGGTCAGCCCTGGGCCTTCTTGCCGGCACCTGCTTTGAAATATCTTAGTTTTATTTTAAACTTTCTTCCCCCCCGCCCATTCCCCTTATCAGTGGCCTAGCTGAAGCTCTCAAGCCCTCAGACCTAAATTAAAGCCTTTCTTGCTTGAAGATTTAAATATCTCTGCCAGATCAGTCTTCAACACTGCTTTTCATTTCATCATTCCCCCTTTCAAAACTTCTACAATGACTTTGTATTCTGTTGCCTTAAAGAAAAATCAGGTCTGAAATCCATGGTCCAACGCTGGAATTTCACATTGACCTAAGGGACTTCCCTGGTGGCACAGTGGTTAAGAATCCGTCTGCCAATGCAGGGGATGAGGGTTCGAGCCCTGGTCTGGGAAGATCCCACATGCCACGGAGCAACTAAGCCAGGGCGCCACAACTACTGAGCCTGTGCTCTAGAGCCCGCGGGCCACAACTACTGAGCCCGTGTGCCACAACTGCTGAAGCCCGTGCGCCTAGAGCCCATGCTCCGCAACAAGAGAAGCCACCGCAATGAGAAGCCCATGCACCGCAACGAAGAGTAGCCCCAAAGAGGTTGCTTATAGAAGTTAGACCCAGAGTGGGCTGGCTGGTAGACGGACTACTGTTTTGCATTATATTGAATAACTCTGTAGAACTACTTGACTTTTAAAACTGAGTAAATGCATTACCTTAATAAAAGTAAACTTGTATTTAATGAAAATCACCCCCACAGGATATGGTCAGAGGTGCCATTAATCTCAACCTCTAAAACTTGGATTAGTTGTATCTTTTCAGGTTTATTTGTTTCATTTATTTATTCATTCACTCATTTATTTTTGGCTGTGTTGGGTCTTCGTTGCTGCGCGCGGGCTTTCTCTAGTTGCGGCGAGCGGGGGCTACTGTTCGTTGCGGTGCACGGGCTTCTCATTGCTGTGGCTTCTCTTGTTGTGGAGCACGGGCTCTAGGCGCACGGACTTAAGTAGTTGCAGCACGCGGGGCCAGTAGTTGCGGCATGCGGGCCCTAGAGCACGTGGGCTTCAATAGTTGTGGCACGTGGGCTCAGTAGTTGTGGTGCGTGGGCTCCGTAGTTGTGGCGCACAGGCTTAGTTGCTCCGCGGCATGTGGCATCTTCCCGGACCAGGGCTCGAACCCGTGTCCCCTGCATTGGCAGACGGATTCTTAACCACTGCGCCACCAGGGAAGTCCCTAAGCAACCTCTTTCAACCCTTCTGTTTCTCCTTATCATCAACTGTCTTATGATCCCATTGAACTGCCAGTAATAGAGAACCAAACAACAGTGACTTAAAATCAAGGTTGAATTCTCTGTCATGTGACACTGTTGGTAGTCCAGGGCTAGGAAGACAGTCTCATTCCAAGAAGCCTTCAGGGACCTGGGCCCTTTCCTGCTAAGCCCACTGTGTGGTCTGATGGGGGCCCTCCTGTCTACACTCCAGGCAGAGGGTGAAGGTGTTATGCGGATGGGGGCGATTCTTGGATGCTGATGGTTGTCTGTTTAGCAGTTCTTGCCTCAGGTTTCATGCATCTAAATCGCATGCTTGTCCTGCTGATTTCTGATTTGCCATTTTATATATTACCTGTTAACTTCCTACTGTGGAAGAGAAGGCTAGGAGCTTTACAGGTCTTCTTTCCTGCGCTGCCCGAAACACACACACCCTTCCTTTCTCTCTGCTTTTCCAAATCTGACTATATAATAATTTTTGTTTAAACTGATACTCAGTGTTTGTTGTTATCATTGGGTAAACATTTTAACAGCTGAGCCACATAGGATACAGTTAATTCACAGTCTACTAAGACAAGGAATTATTTTTGTGTTAATTGGAATGCATTATTTTTTCTCTCATTTAGCGTGGATGCCAATGTATAGTCATGAATTTAGTCCAGGCTTCTAAATAGAACTCCCCAGTACAGACACCTCGAGTGATCTCTCACTTTCATCCCTTGTAGAGCCTTTCATTTTCCTGTTCCATTCTAGGCTGTTTCTTCTCTAGGCCTGCTACTTAGCAGTCATCCTGGGATTTCTCTTCATTCCTTCTGGGAATTCTTTTTGTGCCTCTCCTGTGTGGAATGGGAATTCCTGGATCCTGTGTCGTATATTCTAGTGGCTTCCTGAGAAAGAGTTCATCAGAGAGAAGTCTTTTTGAGAGCCTGTCTGAAAATGTCTTTTCTTTTCTCACACTTGAACGGCAGTTTACCTGGGTATTGAATTCTAGGTTACAGGTCATTTTTCCTCAGAAGTTTGGAGCTTTACTCAGAGGTCTGCCTGCTGTTGTTGCAAAGGGGAAGCCTGAGACCATTGTGATTCCCACGCCTTTGTGAGACTTGTTCCATCTCTGGGAGCTTTCAAGGTCTTTATTTATCCCTAGTGTTCCTTGGTGGGTCTTTTTGGTGGGGACACTTGGGTCCTTCAGCTCTCCAGAACTTTTCTGTATTATATCTTTATGATGTCTGCTTTCTTCATTCTTGCCTTTTTGGTTGCCTGTTATTCATATTTTGGACCTTCTGGAACTTTCTGCTAGTTTCCTTTCTCCTACTTTTTTCCATTCATTGATCTTTTGTCCTTATTTTTCTGGGAGAGATCCTCAACTTTGTCTTCTAGTCTTTACATTGAGTTTTTATTTCTGCCATCGTGTCTTTCATTTCTAAGTGTTTTTGTCCTTAGTATTTCCTTTCTTTTTAATAACATCTTGTTTCTGTTTCATGAAGGCAAATCATTGAAAACTTTTTCCTCTTTATGTTTTGTTGATTTATGTGCGTACATTTATGTTATACAGACATTTTCTTTTGTTTCTTGTGCTGTCTCTGTTTCTTCTGAGTCCTTTTAATCCTGTTTCCTACTTTGGTCTTCGTCTTTGATGTCAGAAGCTCTTCTTCAGATGTCTGGTGATTATTGGCTGTCTTCCATAATTATGCCTGGACTGATTGGAACTCCCTGTGTGCGCAAACTTCAAATGTTGAGTCTCACCACTAGAAGGCAGATGGGGGTGTGGCTCATTTGAGGGGCGCTGCCAGGGTTGTTAAAGTAGTTCCTCCTCTGGGAGTGGGGTTTCTGGTCTCCTGCCTAGATGGTGGGGAGAGTGGTATATGCCCAGCTGCCAGCTTTCTGCAAAGGTGGGGTGAGGTGGAGGAGGGCCAGTGGTGGGGATGGGGGTGGGAGGAGGTCTGGAGTATAACTTCTTCTTCTGCGGACTTAAAGCCAATTCTGTTTTCTGTCCATTATTGTTTAGCCTTCAAGATACTGGTGCTGCTGGTTATTCCTGGGCTGCCTTATCCCTACTTCACTTTCACTTTTCTAGCTTCGCTAAATTAGATGCCACTTGTCCATTTGCTCTCCCCACTGTGCAGAATTGTGTTGACATTTGTAGTCTACTGTCATCTCCTGTCATTCATTCAACAAGCATTCTTTAAGGACTTAAGAAGTGCCAGGCACTGCAGTGGTAACAAAACAAAATTACTGTTCTCTGGAGCTCATGTTATCCTTGAGGCTACGTCCCACTGTAATCTATGCTATCATTTTATGAGATTTCCAGGTGGTGCAGAGATAAGGGTGTCCTATACACTGGAGGTAACTGAAAGGTACCCTAGTTTTCATCTCTAAATGAAGTCAGAGCGTACAGTTCCTGTTTCATTTTTTTTGGATGTATTCTGTTTGTTATATTTACTCACTTATTAGAAAGTTTCCTGCGTAAGTAGAAGGAAGAAATGGAGATATGGGAGGGCAAGTTTTTTTCTAGTTATTCTACAACATTGGAAGAGAGAGAAAGGAGAAGGGGTAAAAGGATGTGAAGGAGGGGGACTTGGGTGTGTTGAAAGCAGAAGAGGGGGTGCCTGAAAAGTGGTTGGAAGGAGGGCTGGGGAGGCACCCTGGGTGGGCATAGGCGTGAAGCAGGAGTGTGCCTGCGTGGATAGGTAACGTGGCGATGTTTGAATTGGGTGTTTGTGACTCAGGGACCCGGTGTATAAACTTTATCTTTCTTGAAGTGACACAGAGCTGATTCTGTTTAACTCTAAAGCTTTTGGTATGTAGGAAGAAATCACCAATTTAAAATAAAGAGCAGAATAAGAAATGTTCTTACCACTCATGATTTTATAAATACATAAAAAACAAATGAAATCCAAAGGTAAATAGACCTCCCTTGTTCCTTAAAAAACTAAAAATAGAACTACTATATGACCCAGCAATCCCATTATGGGGCATGTACCCTGAGAAAACCATGATTCAGAAAGATACATGTACTACAATGTTCGTTGCAGCACTATTTACAATAGCCAGGGCATGGGAGCAACCTAAGTGTCCATTGACAGATGAATGGATAAAGAAGATGTGGCACATATATACAATGGAATATTACTCAGCCATAAAAAGGAATGAAATTGAGTTATTTGTAGTGAGGTGGATGGACCTAGAGACTGTCATACAGAGTGAAGTAAGTCAGAAAGAGAAAAACAAATACCTTATGCTAACGCATATATATGGAATTTTAAAAAGCGGTACTGATGAACCTAGTGGCAGGGCAGGAATAAAGATGCAGACATAGAGAACGGACTTGAGGGCACGGGGGTGGGGGCGAAGCTGGGGTGAAGTGAGAGAGTGGCATGCACATATATACACTACCAAATGTAAAATAGATAGCTAGTGGGAAGCAGCCGCATAGCACAGGGAGATCAGCTAGGTGCTCTGTGACCACCTAGAGGGACAGGATAGGGAGGGTGGGAGGGAGGCTCAAGAGGGAGGGGATATGGGGATATATGTATGCATATAGCTGATTCATTTTGCTGTACACTAGAAACTAACACAACATCGTAAAGCATTTATACTAAAAAAGTTAAGGAAACTAAGCACTCAAAAAAAAAAAAAAAAAAAAACCCAAAGGTAAATAGATCTCCCTTACCAGGATACCCAAACTACATTTTAAGGCTGTTGCTCTCTTGTGTTTTACCCCGTTCATGTGAAAGAATTGAATTAAAAACATTGAGTTTCTCTCGTTTTGTTTAAAAAATTTAAATCAGGGGGCTAAATTGACTTTTAACATATTTTTTACTTGAAATAGCATTTATATTGATTCTTCATTATTGAGAAAGATGCTGGTTTCATAATTAATGGGTTTGCAGCAATCCTTAAAAAATAATTTTGCAGCTCAGATTTGTTTCTTTTTTAACCCTAAGTATTTGGAATCAGATTGTTGAAAAGTCTTTAAGTATATTAACAAATCACCTTTTTGATGTACCTTTAAATGAATCTGAGAAAATGTTGATGAAGCATTGCTTTCAAATATGTAGGATATATTGTCTAGCTGGCAACACTTTGGGAGGTTACTAAGAATGCTCTATTTCCAATTCCGCCAGTTAAGGTGTCAAGGGTAGCATTTACATTAGACTGTATTGGGACAAAAATGTTTCTCAAAACCTAAGGCATTATTATGGTTTTATGTAATCAAAGTGATAAGCCTGGATATATTTCTTGTACAAGTATATAATTATTTTTAAAAAACCAAGATTTGTGTTTATGAAGTTTTGATAATCCTTGTGAAGTGATATGTTAAGAGGGATATTGAACAGACCCTGGATGTCTATCAACAATGTGAGAGAAACTTAAATCGAATTACACAGCTAACTAACTTTATTTTAGTGAAAAAGAAAGGTTTCCCTGCCATTTACAATTAACAAATGATTTCTTTTCTTTCTTTTTTGGTAACAGTTTTATTGAGATGTAATCCACATGCAATTTACCTATTTAAGTTGTAGAGTTCAGTAGTTTTAGTATTTCGTAGAGTTGTGCAGCTATTTATTTCCACCTTCATCACCTTAAAAAGAAATCCTAAACCCTTTAGCTATCAGTCCCAACTCCTTCCTTCCCTCACCAGCACCAGGCAGCCCCAAGCAGCCACTAATCTCGTTTCATTATATATTGGCATATTCTGGACATTTCCTATAAATGGAATCATATAATATGTGGTCTTTTGTGATTGGATTCTTTTCACTTAGCGTAATATTTTCAAGGATATATCTGTATTTCATTCCTTTTTATTGCTGAATAATATTCTGTTATATGGATAGTCCATATTTTGTTTACCCATTCATCAGTTGATGGACATTTGAGTTATTTTCTACCTTTGAGCTAGTTTGAATAATGTTGCTATGAACGTTAATGTACAGGTTTTTATGTGGACATACGTTGTCATTTCTCTTGATTGTATACCTGGGAGTGGAATTGCTAGGTCATTTGGTAACTCTCTGCTTAGCATTTTGAAGAACTGCCGGATTGTTTTCCATAACAACCGTCCCAGTTCACATTCCCGACAGCAGCAGTAGGGTTCCAGTTTCTCCTCATCCTCACCAATGCTTGTTCTTATTTGTCTTTTTTATTCTAGCCATACTAGTGTGTGTTGAAGTGGTATCTCATTGTGGTTTTGATTTGCTTTTGCCTAAAGGCTAATGATGAGCATCTTGTTTATTGTTTTGTTTATTGGCCATTTTTATATGTTCTTTGGAGAAATGTCTATTCAGGTTCCCTGCTCATTTTTTTAAATTGTGTTAAAAAATAAACAAAATTGTTTATTTTGTTGAGTTGTGAGAGTTCTTTATATATTCTGGATACAAATCCTTCATTAGATGTGTGATTTGCAGATATTTTCTCCTATACTGTAGGTTGTCATTTCGATTTCTTAATGGTTTCCGTTGAAGCACAAGTTATTAATTTTGATGAAATCCAATTTAACTTTTCTTTTGTTGCTTTTGGTGGCCTATGTAAGAATCCATTGCTAAATCCAGGGTCATAAAGATTTATATCTGTGTTTTCTTCTAAGAATTTTATAGTTTTAGCTTTTACATTTAGGTCTTTGATCCATTTTGAATCATTTTTTATATAAGGTGTGAGATGGGAGTTCAAATTCATTCTTTTGCATGTGGCTATCCTGTTGTCCCAACACCATTTGTTGAAGAGACTGTTTTTCCCATTGAATAATCTTGGCACCCTTGTCAAAATCAACTTGCCATAAACGTATGGTCTTATTTCTGGGCTCTCAGTTCTCTTCTGTTGATGTATATGCCTATTTTTATGTAACTACCACACTTTCTTGATTACTGTTGCTTTGTAGTAAGTTCTGAAATCGGGAAGTTTGAGTCCTCCAACTTTGTTCTTTTTCAAGATGGTTTTGGCTATTCTGGGTTCCTTGAATCTCCATATGAATTTTAGGGTCAGTGTGTCAATTTCTATGAAGAAGCCCTCTGGGATTCTGATAGGGATTGAGTTGAATCTGTAGATCAATTTGGGGAGTATTGCCATCTTAACAATATTAAGTCTGCCTGTCTATAAACACAATATATCTTTCCATTTATTTAGCTCTGAATTTTTTTTCAAAAATATTTTGTAGTTTTCAGAGTTTAACTTGTTTTTACTTTTTTTACTGTGGTAAAATACATATGACATAAAACGTGCCATTTTAACTTTTTTTTTTTTTTTTCTTCGCGGCACGCGGGCCTCTCACTGCTGTGGCCTCTCCCGTTGCGGAGCACAGGCTCCGGACGCGCAGGCTCAGCGGCCATGGCTCACGGGCCCAACCGCTCCGCGGCACGTGGGACCCTCCCGGACCGGGGCACGAACCCGCGTCCCCTGCACCGGCAGGAGGACTCCCAACCACCGCGCCACCAGGGAAGCCCCATTTTAACTTTTTGAGTGATCATTTAGTTGCATTAATTCCATTCACCATGCAAAGTGTAAGATTTGTACTTATTTTGTTAAATTATTCCCAAGTTTGTCTCTTTTTAAATGCTATTGCAAGTGGAATTGTTTTCTTAATCTCATTTTTGGATTGTTCATTGCAAATTTATACAAATACAGTTTTTTAATATAAATTTTATTTATTTATTTATGGCTGCGTTGGGTCTTCGTTGCTGCACGCAGGCTTTCTCTGGTTGTGGCAAGCAGGGGCTACTCTTCGTTGTGGTGTGTGGGCTTCTCATTGCGGTGGCTTCTCTTGTTGTGGAGCATGGGCTCTAGGCGCACGGGCTTCAGTAGTTGTGGCACGTGGACTCAGTAGTTGTGGCTTGCGGGCTCTAGAGTGCAGGCTCAGCAGCTGTGGCGCATGGGCTTAGTTGCTCCGCAGCACGTGGGATCTTCCCGGGCCAGGGCTTGAACCCATGTCCCCTGCATTGGCAGGTGGATTCTTAACCACTGCGCCACCAGGGAAGCCCCAAATACAATTTTTTTTAATAGTGATTCTGTATCCTGCAAAATTGCTCAACTTGTTTATTAGTTCTAATGGTTTTTTTAGTGGATTTCTTAGGAGTTTTGTGTACAAAGTCATGTCACCCATGAATAGAGGTAGTTTTGTTTTTTCCTTTCCAATTTGGATGCCTTTTATTTATTTTTGTTGCCTAATTGTCCTTGCTAGAACCTCTGGTACAGTGTGGAATAGAAGTGGCAAGCGTGGGCATTCTTGTCTTATTCCTGATCTTAGGGAGAAAGTGTCTCTATCTTTCACCATTAAGTATGCTGTTAGCTGTGAGTTTTCATAGATGCCCTTTATTAGGTTGAGGAAGTACCCTTCTATTCCTAGTTTGTTGAGTATTTTTGTCATGAAAGTTTATTGGATTTTATCAGCTGCTTTTTGCATCTGTGGAGATAATCATGTGGCTTTTGTTTCTTATTCAGTTGCTGTGGTGTATTACATTTAATTGATTTCTGTATGTTGAATCAACCTTGCATTCCTGGGATAAATCCCACTTGGTCACAGTGTACAATTCTTTTTCTGTGTTACTTGATTTGGTTTGCTAGTATTTTGTTGAAGATTTTTGCATCTATATTCATAAGAGATAATTGGTCTGGAGTGTTTTTCTTTCCTCATATATGTCTTTGTCAGGTTTTGGTATCAGGATAATACTGGCCTTATAGAATGAGTTAGGAAGGGTTCTCTCTTACATTTTTTGAGAGTTTGTGAAAAATTAATATATGATTCTTCCCATGTTTGATAAAAGTCACCTATGAAGCCATCTGGGCTTTTTACTTAATTTATTTTATTTTAGGTTTTGGCTTCTCTTTGTTGTGGAGCATAGGTTCTAGGCACGCGGGCTCAGTCACTGTGGCTCGCGGGCTCTAGAGCTCAGGCTCATGGGCTTAGTTGCTCCAGGGCATGCGGGATCTTCCTGGCAGGGCTCGAATCCGTGCCCCCGGCACTGGCAGGCAGATTCTTAATCACTGCGCCACCAGGGAAGTCCCTGGGCTTTCTTTGTGGTTAGTTTTTTGATTACTAATTCAGTCTCTCTAGTTATTATAGATCTGTTCACATTTTCTGTTTCTTCTTGAGTCAATTTGGTAGTTTTTGTCTTTTTAGGAATTTGTCCATTTCACTGAGGTTAATTTGTTGGCATACAGTTGTTTGTAGTATTTCTTAATCCTTTTATTTCTGTAGGATCTGTAGTAGTGTCCCCTCTTTCATTTCAGTTCTAGCAATTTGAGTCTCCTCTTTTTTTTTTTTTTCTTGGCCAACTTTAAAATGGTTAAAATGGCAAATTTTACATTATATATATTTTATCTGAACAAAAAAGTAATTGCAAGTAAAGGTAATTGAAATCCATCCATGTTGTTGAGTGTAAATAACTACTAGTTCTTTCTGGTTGCTGTATAGTAGTCCACTGAATTCGTTTCCCACAGTTTATCCATTCATTCAGATGGACATCTGGGTTGTCCAGTTTGGGGCTATTAATGAAGAGTGATGCTGCCAGAAATTGTTTTGGTTTTAAAATTCTCCAGAAAGAATGAATGATTTTTCTAAATCTAGTGCCTCTCTCCAAACGTTGAATTCTGTAATAGTTTGTGGCGGGTGGTCACAGATGGTCCAAGTCCCAGTTCTTGGTAGCTTAGGATTGTCCCTCATACCAAGTATTAAAAATATTAGAACCTATATCACAGAAATTATATTTGGCCAGTACTATTTTTATTTTAAATAATGTTAAAATTATAAAAATAATGTATGCTCGTGATTTAATGAATTCAGGCAGTATAGAAGGGTATGTCATAGAGGGTAAAAGTCTTCTTCCCCTTAGTTGTATTATAATTTTTTTACTTCTTTTTAAATTTTAGAGCATCTTCTAGAATTTACATTAAAATTGAATATTGATTTGAAAGCTTTTTAACATCAAAATATATTCCTATTTATAGTCATTTCAAATTTTTCATAAGAAATTAATGTTAGAATATGGTTATTACATATATCGAGGATTGTGATTTTTGTCTTTGACTATTAATTTTTATTGTTTATATTAATATACATAATGCTGTTGAATCATTCATACATTGCCAGGATAAAGCACACTTAGCCATGGCATTTTATTCTCTAACTGCACAGTCAAACCTGTTGTATTCATGTTTTCTGTATTAATTGAAGAGGAGTCTGTAGTTAGTGGTTTTAACTTTCATATGTTGTCTTTGGAATATTTTGGTATCAGAATTATGCTAAGAAATAAGATTTTTTATGAAAAGTTATAAAGCTTCCAGTCTTGTGTTCAAGAATATTTTTACAGAGTGAAGAACTATCTAAATACAGTGGCTTTCAGTGGGGGATATTCTTAGACAGCTTTCAAACTTAGTATTCTGTTGGGTTTTCTGTCTCTTGGTTCATTTTATAATTAATATTCCCTAAGAAACACCATTCATTTTATCAATAACCTTTGGTGTATTAACATGGAATTGTATATGAAATAATTTAACTACTTTTATTTCTTTTATGCCTGTGGCTACATCATTTTTAGTTTTCACTCAGTAGTTAATTAGGGGGAGTTACCAATTTTATGTTGTCAAAGTTTATAGCATTTATGTTATGTTGTGACTTACAGTGAAATCTTTTTCATTCTAAGTCTAAGTTGGTTGTAAGAATTGGAAACTAATGAATAGAATTTATAATAATTTTAGGTATGTAACTGTTATTCACTGTAAAACCCAATTGTGTGACTGGACCCAGGGAGAAGGCACCTATCCTGTGCCTTGAGCAGGAGAGTCATCCAGATGTTAGCATTGAGGAGTCCCTGGACTTTCTTCCTAACTTTCTTTGCTGCTTCTGGGCATAACTCAGCTGCCACCGTTTCTTATTGCTCACGTCACTCTTTCTTGGATTCTTTTATTTTGTCAGTGAAATGGACAAATTCCTAAAAAGACAAAAACTACCAAATTGACTCAATGATTTGCTAGAGTCTTTTCATGGTGGGGGGATATGTATACACATATATATATTTTTTAAATTTATTTTTAAATTTTGTTATTTATTTTTGGCTACGTTGGGTCTTCATTGCTGCGTGCAGGCTTTCTCTAGTTGTGGTAAGTGGGGGCTACTCTTTGTTGCGGTGCGCGGGCTTCTCATTGTAGTGGCTTCTCGTTGTGGAGCACGGGCTCTAGGCGCGCGGGCTTCAGTAGTTGTGGCATGTGGACTCAGTAGTTGTGGCACGCAGGCTCTAGAGCGGAGGCTCAGTAGTTGTGGCACACAGGCTTAGTTGTTCTGCGGCATGTGGGATCTTCCCGGACCAGGACTTGAACCCGTGTCTCCTGCGTTGGCAGGCGGTTTCTTAACCACTGTGCCACCAGGGAAGCCCCGTATATGTTTTATATATACAACTGTATGTGTATATAACATTTTACCCCCATGAAGGGATCAAGGGCGGTAATCTTTCCAAGTTATTGCATGTCTAAAAATGTCTTATTGTGCCCTTATTTTAGTGGTGTTTGTTTGACTGAGTATGGATTTCTAGTGTCGAAACGTCTCCCTCTTTTTTTTTTTTTAAAGTCAAGTCTATTTTTTTTTTAAATTAATTAATTTATTTTTGGCTGTGTTGGGTGTTTGTTGCTGTGTGCGGGCTTTCTCTAGTTGCAGCGAGCGGGGGCTACTCTTCGTTGCAGTGTGCGGGCTTCTCATTGCGGTGGCTTCTCTTGTTGCAGAGCACGGGCTCTAGGCGCAAGAGCTTTGGTAGTCGTGGCACGCGGGCTCAGTAGTTGTGGCTTGAAGGCTGTAGAGCGCAGGCTCAGTAGTTGTGGCGCACAGGTTTAGTTGCTCCGTGGCATGTGGGACCTTCCGGGACCAGGGATCGAACCTGTGCCCCCTGCATTGGCAGATGGATTCTCAACCACTGTGCCACCAGGGAAGCCCCGAAATGTCTCCCTCTTGAAAAAGATATTCCTTCATGATCATGGTGAGGTGCTGGGTAGAAGGTGGCTGTAATTTTTTCTCTTTCTGAGGATACTAATTAGAATTTTTACAAGTGTTCTCCCTGATTTATGTTTCCTGTGGGGTCAGTTCTTTGTTCACCTTGGAACTTTTCCTCTTAATGATTTTCCTTCAAATACTGGTAATTCTTGGTTGTTCTTTTTGTCGTGGATTATTTAGAAAACTTCCCTAAAAATAATATAGAATTACTAGTTGTTCCTACTGAGTGGTGATGTTTTTGAGCACTGCTAAATCCTTAGTCCATCAGATTTTATTATTTATTTATTTATATTTTTAAAATTGAGGTATAGTTGTTTTACAATGTTGTGTTAGTTTCTACTGTACAGCGAAGTGGAGTTCCCTGTGCTATACAGCAAGTTCTTATTATCTGTTTTATACATATTAGTGTATATATGTCAATCCCGATCTCCCAATTCATCCTACCCCTCACCCCCCACCTCCTCCATCAGATTTTATAGTTTTTCCTCTCTGGTAGCATTTTCATAACGATTGGTTTGTAATATAAACAAAACTTCATTTTGTAAGAAGAAAAAAAACTTAAAGAATTCACACCATTCTTAATATCTGTTTCACAGCACCAGCCACATCCCTCTTCTTATGGCTTATTTCTTCCCTACTACAGTAATTATTGTGGATTGTATTCCAAGTTTAACGATGCTAAAAATACTACATTTATTATCTGTGAAAAATATTCTCCAGTAAAATGAACTTTAAATGTTTTTTAAAATAAAGTTTGGTGTGGAGAAATCTAACTGTTGTTTTCCACTTTTCCCATGGTATTCTCGTTTCTTCAAAGTGAAAGAGAGTCCTTAGGTAAACATTTAGCAGTTAGAGCATCACCTAGACCTTCTGAAAGTTGAGTCCAGGGTACGTGCTGCTGCACCGGCATTAACCAGGTCAGGGTCTATAGAGATCTGTTACGCTGAATACTGAAGCCGTTAGTCATGGCAGCTTTGCAGAGTTTGTTCGAAATGTTTACCAGCTCATAAAACTTTTATGACCCAGAAGGAATGCCAGCAATAAAACAAATGAACTCATAACAGATAAACTGGGTGTGTAGCTGATTTTCGTGCCCAGATATGCTTCCAGTGAGGAAAACTGTTGTGTGGTTTGTGACAAGACTTTGTGGAGATTTGGATTCTTTCTGTTTGGATTTCAATTGATTTGAGTATTTGTAAAAGGAAACTCATTTGTCAAAAACTTCTAGCCTAATATCCCTTGTCGTGCCTTCACTGTCCATTTAGATATGAAATAATCGAGGACCCCATGTTTGAAAATGTCATTGTTCCTTTTTTGGAATGGCTTGAATTTTTCATATGTTGATATTCTTTGTTTTCGTAATTAGTGTTAATAAAAGTGATAGCAATTGGTATTATCTCCTAATAAATTATTTATTATAGGAATCTCAATGAGAGAGTAGAATATTGAACCCCTCCGTCTTTCTGCGGAGCCCACGTGTCTGATTCAGCCCGCCTGCCCGCCCCCGGCATTTTATGACAATTTGAAGAGTTGATTAATGTCTCACTGGTATCCTTCCCTTTTCCCCACACTTCATATTGGTTTGTTCAGCTTTTTCGTATACATTTCTTAGAACTTTATATTTTAATATTCCCTACTGTTTCCTTGTTATATTAGGGAAATTAGCTGCTTTTCTATATTCTGTTTGATAGTTTTTCTTAGTTTGTCTTTTGTCAGAACTCGCTGGTGTTTCGTTCTGAGTTTATTACTGCAAGTTGAAGTGGAGGGTGCCGGGGTCTGAGGTCTCCAGTGCTGTCCCCCCTTCTGGTGCCGGGTGCCCCCCTTCCTGTGCCGGATGCCCCCTATTCCTGTGCCAGGTGCCCCCCTTCCTGTGCCGGGTGCCCCCTCTTCCTGTGCTGGATTCCCCCCACTTCCTGTGCCGGATACCCCTCTTCCTGTGCCGGGTGCCCCCTCTTCCTGTGCCAGGTGCCCCCTCTTCCTGTGCTGGATTCCCCCCACTTCCTGTGCCGGATACCCCACTTCCTGTGCCGGATACCCCTCTTCCTGTGCCGGGTGCCCCCTCTTCCTGTGCCGGGTGCCCCCCTTCCTGTGCCAGGTGCCCTCCTTCCTGTGCCGGGTGCCCCCCACTTCCTGTGCCGGGTACCCCTCTTCCTGTGCCGGGTGCCCCCTCTTCCCGTGCCGGGTACCCCCCCTTCCTGTGCCAGGTACCCCCCTTCCTGTGCCAGGTGCCCCCTTCCTGTGCCGGGTGCCCCCCTTCCTGTGCCGGGTGCCCTCCTTCCTGTGCCGGGTGCCCTCTCTTCCTGTGCTGGATTCCCCCCACTTCCTGTGCCGGGTGCCCCCTCTTCCTGTGCCGGGTACCCCCCCTTCCTGTGCCATGTACCCCCCCTTCCTGTGCCAGGTGCCCCCTTCCTGTGCCGGGTGCCCTCCTTCCTGTGCCGGGTGCCCCCTCTTCCTGTGCGGGATGGCGGGTAGGCTAGGCTCTGTCACCAGCGCCTTTAGACAGCAAGTGAGCACTGCCTGGCGTGGAGCTGGAGAAAATGCTGGGTGGCCAGAGTTCAGCGCAGCTTCCTCTGTCTGGAGAAATGAGAGGCCTCGCTGAGGCGAGCCGGTCGTGTTTGATCTGGTCGCAGAGGGGGTGGAGGTTTGCTGGGTGGAGGGGAGGCCAGAGCAGAGTGGCCTGGAGGCCCGGCGGGAGGAGCGGGGCGTGGCTGGACGGTGCTGAGGAGTTCCGTGGAGGGTGCAGGCTGGGAGTGGGGAGCCCGAGGCTGGGAAAGTGGGTCAGATCCCGATGAAGGGGCGAGGAGCATGCTCAGAGGGTAGAAGCCACCCCGGGAGTGGGAGGAGGTGCAGACAGCTGTGTAGCCGTGTGACAGGCGGGCCACCCCCCGCCGGCCTTTCCTGAGTGACCGTTGTGGTTATGGAAGAGGCGGTGACGCTGCACACCGTGGCACACAGCTCCAGCCACCCCTTCGCCGGTCCTGTCTCCTAAAGACACGTTCTGGTAGCTGCTCTGGTGCCCACGCGGGCCTTCCCGGACCTTCGCTTAACCCCCCACCCTTGGTCACGCCAGCGCGGGCCCCTCTGCGCGGGCCGCACCCGGGGGCACCCGGGATTCCGGAGGCCTGCGCGGGGCAGGCCAGGCCCGGCTGGAGATGATGGTGGGCGGGGCTCTGGGGTAGCCTGCTGTGCCCCGGCCGGCCCTGCCACTCAGCGTCCTCCGTGCCGGTCAGGTGGTCCCCTTCCCATCCCGCCGCAGAGTTCCAGGTCCTCTAGGTGTGAGAAGGCTGGTCCCGTAGGGAAGTCACAGTGATTCTCAGCGTTTCCTCTTAAACTGGGGTTCGCACGGTCAGGGTCAGGGTGGGACGAGCCCTTGAGGCTGGTTGGGAGGTTGTGAGTATCATGTGCACTGGAGGATGTGATGGCTCCCAGTGGGGGACGGGCACGGCATCCCCTGACCAAGCAGGGGGGTGAGGGAAGTGAGAGGTGCGGGATTGCCTCTCGGGTCCTTCGTGTCAGAAACGGCCACGCTGCCCAGGACGTGGGGAAAGGGTCCTCACTGACTTCAAGGCCAGAAGCTCATTTAGGTGCTTGTTCAACTTGGATGACCAGCAGGGAACTCCAAGAGACACGCTGGGCTCCTAGCATCTATCTTAGATATTTTTTTAAATATAAGGCAGGTCTTAAATATAACATAACAGTTGTTTGTTGGAGACACTTTGGAATTGACATTGGTGAGGACTCACTTTTTAAAATATGATCTTAAGCTTTTGGTTTTTTAATCGGGCTTCAGAAAAAGTAGTTCATGCTTGGCTGTGTCTGACAGTGAAGCCGTACCCTCCAGTGCATCCAGCTCTTACTTTTTCTTTAATCCAGCTCTGAAAAGCCAACCTGCCGACAGGCCAAACAAAGGCTGTGCCCTTGAAATGTTAGGAGAGCCAAGCAGCTTCCTGCTGAGAGCACTCCGGGGAAGAGCTAAGGAGGGGTGTGTGTGCAGATTCAGTTCACTCAGAATCACCAGACATTCTGGAAAAGTGTGATTTTTTTAAAATCAAATAACACTTGTAATATAAATCTTTAATTTTAATGAAGGATTGTTTAAGGAGAAAGCCATTTTTTGATTGGTTCTTATAGTGTGCAAAGGTAGACTTCACAAAGCTAGATGTCCTTTTTTGAAATGTTAACATTTGCCAACCTTTCAGTAAAATTGTATTGATTTACGGGAAGCTTTTGTCATTTGTTTGTTTTCAGCTTGTCTCATCTCTGGCTGGGTAGTGAGAAGAGGACCACCTTACCAATGGCTAGATGAAACCAGAGTGATACTTTAAAAAGTCTTATATACAAACAGCTTCCTTCCTACTTTTTAACTTATTTTGCGAACGGTGAGCTGAAGATAGAAGATACAGGAGGACATTTAACCTTCTCTAGTGTCTGGATTATTTTCCTTTATGTTTCATTTCCTTTACGCTGACATTTTATTAGTGAAAAAATACAAAGCAGAGGGCTTGCTCGCTTATTTTTTAAAAAGTACCTCAGAAATGCATGGGTTCAGTTGGATGATGTGACGTACCACTTAATGTGGATAGCGTGGCATCCAGCCTTGGACATATCCAATTGTTGATGTTCAAATACACAGCATATAAAATGAGTGAAGCCATTTTTGTCACATCTAAAGTACTTCTCCAGCAACTTTATAAGCTTCTTTAACAAAAAACAAAACCATGCAACTCGGTTCTTCTATACACTCGGGAGCGTTTTGAAAAGCCTTGGTTTCCACCTTAGCCTTGCAGGGCGAGGGCTTTGAAACTGCTCGAGCACTCAGAAGCGCAGGCCCATCTGGGGCTGAGGTGGGTGACAGCTGCTCAGAGGTCAAAACCGCCCTCCTGTCAGGACCGAGAGGCAGGCACAGAGGCCGGCTGCTCCTTATTTCCCCCCTTTTGGAAGGGAAGTGAGTGCATCGCTCTGAGGGCAGCTTGCTTGGTTCTTTTCTCTGGTTCAGAAGCAGTTGCCTTGAAAGTAGGTTAAATATTGGAGTTGCTCTGTGGCTTGCTGTTGCCGTTTTGAATATTCTTAACTCTCCTTCATGTCTGGCCACTGGGGCTGCAATCTAGCATTTCTTGGTAGCCTCAGATGTCTGACATAGGAGTAGGTTCTAGAAGATTCATGTAATTTTGGTAGAAGCACATCCTTCCAGAGACATTTATTCCTTGGGCAAAAATACAGAGCTAGTCACTGAATATGGTAAAGCTTGAGTGACTTTTGAATAGGAGAAGATCACCGACGAAAAGGGTTACTTTTAACCCCCCCCCCTTTTTTTTTTTTTTTTTGCGGGACGTGGGCCTCTCACTGTTGTGGCCTCTCCCGTTGCGGAGCATAGGCTCCGGACGCGCAGGCTCAGCGGCCATGGCTCATGGGCCCAGCCACTCGCGGCATGTGGGATCTTCCCGGACCGGGGCACAAACCCGTGTCCCCTGCATTGGCAGGTGGACTCTCAACCACTGTGCCACCAGGGAAGCCCCCCCCCCTTTTTAAACACCTTGTATATCAGCCATCCAGTTCAGAGACATCGTCAGATCGGACTTGGGTCATTTCTGTATTTGGCTCTGGGCAGTCGTCATGAACACTGATGAAAATGGTTTATGTGCAGAAGGTTTAGGAGCTTGAATAGGGCTCCACTGGTCTCTGGACGTGTGCTAGAATTTTTTTTTGAGCCCTGACGTGAGTTCGTTTTTCTCTTGTTTTCAGTTGAATGAGTTTAAAAATAAATAACAATCCCATTAACCAAGAATTCCACGCACTTGGGTTCAGAAAGAAGAGTCCGCTCCATATGTACGGGTCGTGAGCATGGAATATAATGAAGGTCATAAGACGATGCTGAAAAATGCTTCTTGGAAGCAATAGATTTTGTTTTATTCAAACCAGGTCAGTGTTGGAGTGCTCTCGGAGGGCAGGCCTGTGAGGTCAGCCTCCTCAGGGCCGGGCAGGGACTGGCCCTTCGCAAAGCTGTGGCTGCCCGGGCGGCGCGGTAGGGGCCGGGGCCGGGCTCGAGGCAGCAAGGGAGGCAAGGCCTGTGTCCCCGGAGAGGGCCAGGTGCTTGCTGGCACCTGCCTGAGCACGGGCTGACCCTGGGAAAAGGAATCGAGGTGGGGGGAGCACAGTGAGTCTTCTGTGATGAGCATGTGATCACACACGATTATAGTGGCTCCACGTCTGGATACAGGGAGCTCGTGGTTTACGTCCAGGTCTCATCTAATCTTCCCCATAACCCTCAGTGCTGGGATTATCCTTAATTTACCAGTGAGGAAACCAGGGCTCAGATCAGGGATCTTGCAACACCAGTGGGGCAGCTAGGTCTAACTCAAGTGCCTGCTCTCAGCCACTGTGTCTGCTTCATTTCAGTAACTTCTTTAAATATCCCTAATACCTTTTGAGTAAATGAATGAGTGAGTCATGAACCCAAGCAGGCTCTGTTGTGACCCCCGTGTCCCCCCCGTGTAGAACTCATTCCCCACTAGTAAGCACTGCTGCGACCCCTATCACAGATTAGTTAATGCCTATTTTTTTAAAGTTTGTTATCTTTTTAAGTGTATACAGTTCAGTGATTTTTAGTATATTCAGAGTTGTACAACCATCACCACTATCTAATTCTAGAGCATTTTCATCACCCCTAAAAGAAACCCTATCCCCGTTACTAGCCACTCCCCATTCCCCCCTGCCCCCAGCTCCTGGCAGCCACTAACCTACTTTCTGTCTATGGGTTTGCCCATTCTGGGCATTTCATGTAATTGGAATCGTAAAATATGTGGTCTTTGTGACTGGCTTCTTTTACTTAGCATAATGTTTGTAAGATTCACCAGTGCCTTTTTATGGCTTAATAATACTCCATTGTATGGATAGACCACATTTTGTTTATCCATTTATCCAATTAAAGACATAGAAAAACAATTTTTTCCTTGTGATGAGATAAAGAGGTCCATACTTTCAGTTACGAAATAAACGAGTCACAGCTTTGAAATGTGCAGTATGGGGAATATAGTCAGTAATTATGTATCCTAAGAGTTTTCCTCACAAGGAAAAATACATATTTTTTAATTTCTTTAATGTTGTATCTGTATGAGATGATGGAGGCTCGCTAACCCTATTGTGGTCATGTCACAGTATGTGTAAGTCAGGGCACTGTGCTGTGCACCTCACGCCTACACGGTGCTGTGTGTCAGTTACAGCTCAGTGAACAGGAGAGATTCAGAAGGCTTTACTCTCTGAGCAACTTTCACTTACACCATGCAGCAGTGTGCATTATCTGGGTCATGTTGTGCAGCACATCCCTGGCACTCATTTGTCTCACAACTGGAAGCAAGCGTTTTTAGTTTTGATGAAGTCTAACTAATTAAAACATTTTTTCTTGCTTATGCTTTTGGTTTCATATTTAAGAATTCATTGCCTAATCCAAGGTCATGAAGATTTATACCTATGTTTTCTTCTAAGAGGTTTATAGTCTTAGCTCTCACTTTTTGGTCTTTGATGCATTTTGGGTTAATTTTCATCTGTGGTCTGAGGTTGGAGTCCAGTTATTCTTTTGCTTGTGCTTGTCCCATTTGTCCCAGCACTGTTGGTTGAAGAGACTGTTCTTTCCCCTTTGAGTTTTCTTGGAGTTGTGTCTGGTTTTGAGTTTCATACAATGAAATCGAGAATATTTTGTGTCTGATTTCTTGAGCTTCCTGCTCTGTCCTTGAGGTGCGTCAGTGTTGGGTGTAGCACTGGGTCATTCTTTTTTTCTTGGTGAGTAGAATTTCATTGCAGGAATACCACAGATTTTTCTCCATTCCCCTGTTAGCGAACATCTGGGTTGCTTTCAGTTTTTGAGGGTTATTAGTAAAGCTGATATGAACATTCTTCTATCTTTTTGGTAGGTGTAACTGGGTTGTAGGGTATGTTAGCTTAAGAGATACAGACACAAATGGGGGCATAGAAGGGCGATAAATCAAATATTCTGTTTAGAGGATAGTGAAAGAATTGTTTGCTTGGATTACCAGTTTTCAAAGAACTTGAGTGGTACGGTTCACCTTTAACTAAAATGATCCTGGCTGCCATTGACCGTTAGTTCCTCAGAAGGTATACTAATCATGAAATCAAAAGCAGCTGTTATTTTCCTGTGCAGAAAGAAAACCAGGCTCTTCTGAATTCGCAGCAATGGCGCACAAAATTATATTGCCGACTTGATGATGATTAAGAACAAGAAGAAGAATAAGTGGAGTTAATTTTTTCCCTTGTTTTTTAAAATTGAAAATTTTAAATTTTATAAGAAATGTGAAGTCACGTATGTGGAAATAAAGATAAATAACAAGGGAATAAAAATACCAAGCATTTATATGAACTTGGGCTTTGTGTTTTCTCAGTTTGCTTATTTATCAAAAGCAGATAATATCTATCCTGTAGGTTTTAGAAACTATTATATGACATTCCTGACACATATGTAGATGTTCAGAAAGTGGTGATAATTTTATCAAATATTTGGGGTGGAAAAGAGAGTAAAAGACAAATTTAAAGTATTAAGTCAAGATCCTAACTTCTTAGGTTTCCTAAATTGAACCACGGCACAAGTTTGATTTAATCATAACAGAATGTTGGTGAATATTTTCGCTTGGTAAAAATTCCTCCAAATTACTGACTACTGAAAATAAGTTGCCTTCCTTTGAATGTACTAATTTGCTGATGATTTGCAAACTTCCTACTTTCTTATTTTGCTCTCCCCACTCCCTACTGAGTTACCATTTCCTTCCTAGATACAGTTTGTATTAGTGTCCTTTGTTGAAGGCCTCGGGACCAGTGTCTTCTAGAACTGTGCCAGCAAGCTCAGACTTGCGAGTCAGGGGCCAGGAAGAGTAAACGAGGACCCACTCTGTTACAGGGTTCCAGGGGCGAAGCTTTGAGCTCCTTTTTGCCCCTCAGCCGCAATCCAACATGCCTTGTAAATCTGAGGCATTCTTGGAGGAAGGGTTGTAGACATCCCCTTCCTTGCCGCTGCTCACGCCCTCCTTCTTGCCCCCGGGGGTCACAGCCCAGTTGTGTGTGCGAGGGGGTCCCCGGGTCTGGCTTTGTGCTGGGAAGGGGTGGGGAACTCAGGGATTTCTCTTCCTGCTCTGCACCGCAGCTAAGCTCATTTCCCGATCCCTCTTCCTGGTGACGGCCTAGTCCTCCAAGGGCGTCCCCGTCTCAGCGCTGGGTGTGTGCAGGGTCCTGCCCAGCTGACTTGCAGGGCGTCATCTGTAACCACAGAAAGCACTGTGTACTGCTTTTTGTCTTTAAAGTAACTCAGAATGCTGAGGGTGAAACTGGTCATTTACAAAGTTTCCTAGATATCTAGTTAACAAGTAAGATTGGGAATCATAAAACCATCTCTAGATGGCCGTGTTACTGTATAGCTGAACTAGCAAAAAGCCATACTCTGTTATCATAGATGGTTTTAAATACTTAAGTTTGGCATGTTGTGAAATCTGTGTATTATCAAAATATATACGTGTATAATCCCAGTAGTTGATTTGATAAGGCAGTCTGTATGTTTATCAATATATTTATTTATCAGAGTTTTTACTCAAAATTCAGTAGAGAAAAATCTGGAAAAACTGAAGAAAAACCATTGAGTAAAATCACTAATTCCACACCCCCCCCCCACAGTAACAAAGTGCTAGTGAGGGTACATGGGGAGGGAGCCTGATGCAGGTGCGCAGGCCCATCAGGGGAGTGACTCCGCCAAGCGAAGTGGCCTAGCCGTAAAAGTATCGAGTGCCATTACGTTCATTTTAATTTTGTTTATTTCATTTACTTTTTGGCCTCCACACGTGGGATCTTAGTTCTCCAACCAGGGATCGAACCCGCACCTGCTGCATTGGAAGCTTGGAGTCTTAACCACTGGACTGCCAGGGAAGTCCGATGTTCATTTTAAAGAATAGCTGTATTCTGTGGATTGCTTATTGAATCTTGAGACATTTATCTTTGTAACCCTAGAGTCATGGTTTATTGTTAGCATCTAATCCAGTGAAAGTGACCTTCTTGTTTACAACCTCTGAGATGTTGGTAATACTCATCCCCTCCCCCTCCCCCTCCCTGTGCTGTTGGGCTAGTTGATCAGTGTGATGTGAGCACAGGTTTGGAATAGATCGACTTCCCCTCCATTCCAAAATGAGTGGGGTTGCGGCTTGGGGGATCTCAGTCCCCCCACCTCCGCCCCAAGGGACTGAAACCTCGCCCTTGGCAGTGGAAGTGTGGAGTCCTAACCACTGGACCACCAGGGAAGTCCAGTTGTTTTTTAACAAAACATTTGGTGAAAATGAATTCAAACATCTAATCCATGCTTTTTATTATTATTTTTTAAAGCAGCAAAGCTCTTCAGAGTTGTCTGTTCTCACTGTCTTCACTCCCTCTCTCCCATTCTCAAACTCAGTCTAATCAGACTTTGTCCCTCACCACTCCCTCAAAACCGCTGCTCTTGTCAAGGCCACCTGTGGTCTCCACATGGCAGAAACTGCTTAATTCTCAGCGTCAGGACGGAAGTCCTGGCTTCCTGCGCACCGTGCTGGCTGTTCCCCCAGGCTCCCAGCTGCTTCCTTCTCTTCTCCCCATCCTCTTACTGAAGCTCCCTGGGCTCAGTCCTCGGTCCCCTCCTCTACTCCGCTAACTCCCTGGGGGACCTCTTCCAGGCTCCTGACCCTAATGCAGCCGCGTACCGAAACCCCAGTGCACAGCCCCAGCCCGGGCTCCTCTCCAGAATGCAGACTCGTGCGCTGGCTGCCGGCTGCCTCCTGGGCAGCTGCTGGACACCGGCAGCTCACCCCGCAGTCTGCCCCGTCCTGCTTTCCCCACCTCACTCGTTGGCAGCTCCCTCCTCCTAATTGCTGAGGCCAACGCCTTGGATGATTCTCACACTGCACATCCAGTCCAGCAGGAAATCCTGTTGGTTCCACCTTCAAAATATAGTCAGAATCTGACTGTTCAGACCACTGTCACCATGTAAATTGTAACTCTCCTCCCTGCCCCACCACACTCCCAGTTTCCCTGCTTTTTTTCCTTTTATCCAAAGGGTTTACTATTTTCTGTATAATCTATTTGTTCCTTATATGTACTGTTTCTTTTCTGTCTTATTCCACTAAAATGTAAGCTTGATGAAGTTAGGGATTTTTGTTTGTTCACAGATTTATTCCTACTGCCTAGAATAGTTCCTTGCAAACAGTGGGCACGTAATAAGTATTTGTTTAATTGACTGATAATTTTGAAACATGTATATAAAGCCCTTTGGGTCCTTATTGATTAGGTGGTAGTCATTGTATCATTGACAACAGCGTTTATGTACAGGATTGCAGTTTACAAAATGCTTTCACATATTCGTTTATTCAGCTAACACAAATGCCAGTCATTGTATCAGACCCCTGTACAAAATCCGTGGGTTCCTCGCTCTGGCCCCCAAAAGAGATAAAGATGCTATGTCTTTGTTCACGTTGGCTTGTCCCACTTTCACGGCCAGATCTTTCTCCACATCCCTACACGTAATTTATACTGCAGCCGAGCCCTACTGGGTGTTCTTTCGGATGCTCTGTGGCTCCCTTCTTCATGCCTCTGTTTGCTCAGGCTGCTCTTTCTAAATCTCTGCTGATGGATGTGTGCATGCACCTGTCTTCCTCCCTCCCTCCCTCCCTCCTTCCCTCCCTCCCTCCCTCCCTCCCTCCCTCCCCTCTCTTTTTCCTGTCTAGTACAGTAGCAGGACTTTAGGGTTGCTTTTTTTTTTTTTTTTTAAATATTTATTGGGGTATTATTGCTTTACAATGGTGTGTTAGTTTTCTGCTTTATAACAAAGTGAATCAGTTATTCATATACATGTGTTCCCATATCTCTTCCCTCTTGCGTCTCCCTCCCTCCCACCCCTCTAGGTGGTCACAAAGCACCGAGCTGATCTCCCTGTGCTATGCGGCTGCTTCCCACTAGCTATCTGTTTTACGTTTGGTAGTGTATATATGTCCATGCCACTCTCTCACTTTGTCACAGCTTACCCTTACCCTTCCCCCTCCCCATATCCTCAAGTCCATTCTCTAGTAGGTCTGTGTCTTTATTCCAGTCTTACCCCTAGGTTCTTCATGACATTTTTTTCCCTTAGATTCCATATATATGTGTTAGCATACGGTATTTGTCTTTCTCTTTCTGACTTACTTCACTCTGTATGACAGACTCTAGGTCCATCCACCTCACTACAAATAGCTAAATTTCGTTTCTTTTTATGACTAATATTCCATTGTATATATGTGCCACATCTTCTTTATCCATTCATCCGATGATGGACACTTAGGTTGCTTCCATCTCCTGGCTATTGTAAATAGAGCTGCAGTGAACATTTTGGTACATGACACTTTTTGAATTATGGTTTTCTCAGGGTATATGCCCAGTAGTGGGATTGCTGGGTCGTATGGTGTTCTTTCGGATGTACAAATAGTTCTATTTGTAGTTTTTTAAGGAACCGCCATACTGTTCTCCATAGTGGCTGTACCAGTTCACATTCCCACCAGCAGTGCGAGAGGGTTCCCTTTTCTCCACACCCTCTCCAGCATTTATTGTTTGTAGATTTTTTGATGATGGCCATTCTGACTGGTGTGAGGTGATACCTCATTGTAGTTTTGATTTGCATTTCTCTAATGATTATTGATGTTGAGCATTCTTTCATGTGTTTGTTGGCAGTCTGTATATCTTCTTTGGAGAAATGTCTATTTAGTCCTTCTGCCCATTTTTGGATTTGGGTTGTTTGTTTTTTTGTTATTGAGCTGCATGAGCTGCTTATAAATTTTGGAGATTAATCCTTTGTCAGTTGCTTCATTTGCAAATATTTTCTCCCATTCTGAGGGTTGTCTTTTGGTCTTGTTTATGGTTTCCTTTGCTGTGCAAAAGCTTTTAAGTTTCATTAGGTCCCATTTGTTTATTTTTGTTTTTATTTCCATTTCTCTAGAAGGTGGGTCTGTGTCCTGCAGAGCTTTTACTTGTTTTCCCCTCTACCTCTATCCTCACATCTCCCTTCAAAAAAGCAAAAAAGATTGTAAGTTCCCTCCCTCATACCCTCACAGCTGGTTTCTTTTCTCTCTCTTCTAACAACTTTATTGGGATAAAATTCACAGACCATAAAATTCACCCATACAGCTTTTTTCTTAAAATTCTTTATGTCTCTTACCTTGCTCGTCCATGTGCTGTATTCAGTGTGTTTCTGTCCCTGTCCTCTGCCAGGCCAAGGGAACTCTGGACGGCAGGGAGTCGGCCTTGGTAGGGGTGCCCAGTCGGGCTTTCCTCAGTAAGTGAGGTTTGAATTGAACTTGGACTGGAGGCCTGCATTCCTCAGGTCTTGCAGGGCGTGTTAGAGATGGAGAAAAAGGCAGGGCCCTCCCGCAGGACAAACCAGAGGGTCACTGTGAGATGAGACTGCTTACAGCAAGGGGATCATGCCAGCCAGCAAGCAGGTGCCACGCCCACCAGTGGGCCAGACGGACGTGGCGAGGCCCAGCCAGCCTCACCTTCTGCCTGCCCATGGGGCTGGGCCTTTTCGGATTCACCCTTGTGGTGAATGATTCCAGATGTTAAAGTGAAATTTCTTCAGAACTGTTGCATTTGAAGACCAGTGTAGTAAAGAGGGTGTGGGAGACTTACGGTTTGAAGAAAAACTACAGAGATGGCTGAAAGGCCCTAGAAAATTGAACAGTGTTGAAAGGGACAAGAAGCTGTGATTGTTCCAGTCGAGAAGAAGCAGCAATTTACCAGATCTTTTCACTCCATGATTGGGTTCTTCTCCGTTGGTAGAAAATTGAGTGAAAGAAACAGACAAGCTGCCATATTAAATTATGAAAAAAAATTTTTTTAATTTATTTTTTATTGAAGTATAGTTGAATTACAGTGTTGTGTTAATTACTGCTGTACAGCAAAGTGACTCATTTATACGTATATATACATTCTTTTTCATATTCTTTTCCATTATGGTTTATCACAAGATATTGAATATAGTTCCCTGTGCTGTACAGTAGGACCTTGCTGTTTATCCATTCTATATGTACCAGTTTGCATCTGCTAATCCCAACTCCCGGTCCATCCCTCTCCCTCCCCCCTCTCCTTTGGTAACCGCCAGTCTATTGTCTATGTCCCTGATTCTGTTAAGTGACGAACATTTTTTGGGTTAAATTCTGGAATGGGGTACATTAGAGGGTAACAAAAACCTAAAACGTTTCCCCCCTTATATCTGTCTTGCTAGTGTAATCCCAAAGCACCACGGTAGCTTAGATGACCTCTTACGGGAAGATGACTAGAACTGGCCCTTCTGACGAGCCCTTAGCACTTTCTAAGCTGCTCGCGGAAAGGTGAGACAGCATTCCCCACCAGTCCCAGAAACCTGACCCAGTGCCCTGAGAAGACACAGGCCTGAGGCACCACGCCAGCTTTGGGTTCAAGAAGCTCTAAGGTCAGGGTGCAGCTCCAGTTTTCTCACTCGTAGGATGGGGGTAATGCCGCCGAGCTTGCAGGGCGGCTGGCGCTGGGGGGGATGGCAGAAGTAGCTCATGTCTGGTGCAGACTCAGGGCCTGTTGTTGGTGGCCACTCCAATGCTGGGTTCAGCAGCGGACACACTAGGAAATGCTCTATATCAGTGAGTTACTGTTCCACATTCACACTCCGTGTAGACTTTGCCCTCTACCTGTCATATTAAAATGAGCTCAGACAAAACAGAAAGAGAACTAAAACTCTTACATCAAAAATTCTACTTACTACAGAAAAAAATATGAATCTCTTAAAAGGTTTTTGTCCTGGGCTTCCCTGGTGGCGCAGTGGTTGAGAGTCCGCCTGCCGATGCAGGGGACACAGGTTCGTGCCCCGGTCCGGGAAGATCCCACATGCCGCAGAGCAGCTGGGCCCGTGAGCCATGGCCGCTGAGCCTGCACGTCCGGAGCCTGTGCTCTGCAACGGGAGAGGCCACAGCAGTGAGAGGCCCGCGTACCCCCCAAAAAAAAAAGAAAAAAAAAAAGGTTTTTGTCCCATTTTCTCCAGAAGCAATAGGGTGGTACATCTGATGGTGGTCCTTCAGGCGTGTCTTCAGCTCATGTGTTTTGCCAGTCACTGTACTGTAATTAGTGACGAGCCTTTGGGCAAGTTGGGGAAGCAGAGGGCAGGCAGCTTAAAGGCCTGGCCCGAGGGGGCCTATCACAGTCTCTGCCTCAGGCAGAAATTTCACTTGAGTTGACCCTTTGTGTTTCACCTTTATAAAGAAGTTCTTAAGCGGGGCATCACTGAAGAAAAGTAGCCGTGTGTGTGGAAACATGAAGGTCATCACAACAGTCAGAACGCTGTTCCACGCCTTCCACGAGTCACAGCTGCTCTCTGGTGCGTGAGGGGGAAGCAGTAGAAATGCTGGTTAAAGTGGAGGGTCAGTGATGGCTTATTCACCAGGGATGGGGCAGGCAGAATGGAAACTGTGGGGTGGTCTGGACCTTGCAGGTAAAATTTCCCTCCCTCCACTAATGTAGCAGGTCCAGGAGCAGCCCTGCTGTGGAAGGCGTGCTCGTGGGTTATGTTACACCCTCCTCAGAAGAGACCCTCCTCCCGGGCTGCACGGGGCCCTTTTTGGGGTGCTTGGTTTACAGGGCTACTCAGTGGAAGTTACTAAGTGCTACCCAGGTGTCGTCTATGTGTAACCTGCTCAGTAGAGCTTGTTTGTAACAAGTGTACCTTCTTGGTTGGTAATTTAGCTGGATTCTAGGATAATTTGGGGTGGTATAGTTTACTTGTTAAATATGACTTATAAATAACTGATTAGAAAACAGTGTCATCCAGTAACAATGACAGTAGCTCCCGTGTAATGAGAACTTACTGTATGCTGGGCACGGTGCTCAAAGCTTTATGGGGCCCATCTAATTTAGTACTCCGCCGGTGACTTCTTGGAGGAACACTGTTACTCTCAGTCAGCGGGTGAGGAGACAGCCTTGGAGGTGCCAGGGAAATCTGCCAGGCTCGCGCAGTGGCCTGGGGGTGTGTGGGCTTAACACGGGGACCTGGCTATGCGAGTGTGCCTTCTGCTGAGTAACGGGACAGTGATCCTGGGGGAGCTTTATCCCTCCCCTGCCAGTTTGCTAACCAGTATTCATGCTGTACCCTTGATTTTTCTTTTTCTTAAATTTAGAATATACATATGTAGGACGTCTCTGTGACGCACAGAAGCAATGGTCTGGAGGCTAGCCGTCTCGTTGCTGTGAACGTCAGGGCATAATGTTGTCATCTGTTTGTGCTTGTATTGCATGTTTGTGACTTGTATACAGGTATCCCCTGCTCATCAAAAATTAGGTTTCTGCCACTTCGCTTTTATGAAAGACCTACCTGTTTTTGACAACCAAGAGAAATCCTAGGACGATTTCCACTTTTAGGAAAAAAGGCAAAGAGTGAAAATACCGGTCAGTGTTTATTTTGCTGAGTGCCATTATAGCGGCATCACCCTCAGCAGTGACAGGGGCCCCCGCCAGGCTCCCTCCCCGGGAACCACACTCGGCATCTCCCCAGAGCTGTGCACTGTGTCTGAGAGCATCTCTGCTTTGTCCCTGTGCGTCAGTTAGAAAGATGTGTCTATCCTAAGGTGACTGCTTTACTCCAGTTTGGCTTAGGAAAGGTTTCCTTGGAGCACTGTACTTTGGGTAGCGGGAAATCTGGATGTGACGGTGTTGGCTCTTTCCTATTGTGCTATTGTACACTGGGTTTTTTTTTTTCTTTTTTTAACAAAACATATATTTGTATTCACATTAGCAAGGGAGTTGGCTTTCTTTTATTATTTATTATTATTATTATTCTGGCTGCATTGGGTCTTCGTTGCTGCGTTCGGGCTTTCTCTAGTTGTGGTGAGCGAGCTTCTCACTGCAGTGGCTTCTCTTGTTGTGGCTTGCGGGCTCTAGAGCTCAGGCTCAGTAGTTGTGGCACACGGGCTTAGTTGCTCCACGGTATGTGGGATCTTCCCGGACCAGGGATTGAACCCGTGTCCCCTGCATTGGCAGGCGGATTCGTAACCACTGCGCCACCAGGGAAGCCCCGGGAATTGGCTTTAGAAAAGAGACGTGTGCTGTGAAGGTCACTCACTTTACACAGGTTCTTTGCTTTGACAAAGGAATCCCAAAGGGCAGTGCCACGGCAGCTTGTGGGGGAGACCCGCTGTCTCTGGATCACTACCTCCTTGATCAGAGGCTTCAAGTGGGACGTGCCACTCTCAGGCAGGAAGGCAGACAGTTCTAAGTGATACCCGGTAGTGAGGCAATAGGATTTTATTTCAGTAGTGACAAAGCAAGATGGACCAAATGAAAAGGAATTGAGAAAAGCAATCGATCAACTATGGAGTGGAGGCAAAGATGAAGGAACACGTGACTGACCCCTGGCTCGGTCCCCACGCGGGGTCTTAGGAAGGTTAACCACCTTCATGTGACAGCAGGCTGTTGGAATGAGACTCCTGGTTTACTGTTGACTCAGTACAGCCTCCTCACCCGTTCCCCACCCCAGCTTCTCAGATTTTCACTGACTCAGTCTGAACCTTACTTGCCTTCTGAGTCACAGTATTAAAGGGCTTCCTTTTCTTTCTGGCTTTGTTTTTTTTTTTTAACATCTTTATTGGAGTATAATTGCTTTACAATGGTGTGTTAGTTTCTGCTTTATAACAAAGTGAATCAGCTATACATACACATATAAGGGCTTCCTTTTCAGTCCTCTAAAATCTTAAATCTCATTAAGTTAAAATCAGTGTTTGTTCACTTCACAGCATTATAGTTCCTGATTATCAGCTTATGTGGAAGAGTTCGTACTTGGAGAACTTTATTTGGGAGTTAATAGGGCTTCTTGGAAGATTCAGCTTTCTCAAACTGATTCATATTGAGAAAGATTTGTGACGGGCTCCCTATGAAGGATCGTATTCTGTCATTTAACAAAAAATCTTAGTTATTAAAACAAGTAAAACCCATTTAATGTAATTTAAGCACATTTTTCAAAAACTTTATGGTAGGTGTTATTCTTCCATAGGTGTATCAGCGATCTGAACTGTGAGAACAGATTTCAAGCCATTTTTGAACTATGAACTCCTTCAAAGCTGGGACTGGTGGAAGTGTTTGCTTTTCCTGCCACGTGCTGGATCAAGACCTGGCCCTTGCCCTGTATTCCCGGCCCGTGGGGAGTTCATGCCGTGGGTGCTCAGCAGGGGCTGAGTTCATGTCTGTCTGCTTTATTGTCCTGCCTGTGGCCACACTCCCGGGTCCTTGGGGTGCTGTGCCGGCCTCTCCTCCCTTACACGAGACGCCTTGCAGAGCTGCCCGTCACTGTACCCAGCCAGCGGGGGGTGGGGGGTAGTTGCTACAGGCAGCAGAGGGTCTCCATCATGGGGGGGCGGGGGGAACTTCCCAGGATCGGAGCTGCTGTTCACTCCGGAGGGAGGAGAGTTGCCCCTCGTGTCCTCTGCATGTCATTTGGCCGTTGGGCTCCCATTTCCTCATTAGTAAATGTACTGTTTGGACTGGATAATCTGAAAGACCGTTTCCAGTTCTCCATGTGTGATTGCCAAGGGGCTGAGGCCATGTCAGGAGAGAGGCTGGGTGACGCCCAGGTTCGGGGGGGGGGGGGAGGGGGAGGCCACGCAGGGCACAGGCAGAGCGGGGCGGGCTGAGCAGGCTTCCCGCTGCCCTTGGGCTGCTGCCCTGTGACACAGTCCTCTTTCCTGACAGGGCCCCTCCCGGGCACTCCTTCCAGCCTGTCTGATCTTATTTCCTCTCTTGATAAACAAACCAAAGGTGGGGGGGAGCAGTCAGTTTCTCCTTTCACAACTGTTTTCAGTCACTTTCAGCTGGAGATCCTCCCTCCACCCCCAGTCCTTCCTGGCAAAGCTTTTTCCTGTTTAAAGGGAACACTGGGCTCCCAGTTTTCCCTTGCAGTTGGGACCTCATACTTGCAGGTGGTTGCCCTTGATTGGTTGATTGATTCATTGCCTTTTAGGGCATCAAGAGAAATTTTATAGGGGACAGTCTTGGGTTGTAGAAGAATGAAGAGATTAGGAAAATTTTTCTCCTAATTAAAGTTTAGCTATCAAAGGGCTAAAGCTTTATTCAGTCTTCTTTTGGTGGGAAATAACCCAAGTTTTTGAATATATTCTTACCTTAGAAAAAAATAAAAGCCGTCCCAGTGGAGAAAGTAACCTTTCCTGACTGGTGGTTGAGGATGGTTGTTGAGTCAGCTGTGCTTATTGCGTTCCCTTTTGTGTTCCCTGTTTGTGTCGGGGCTTGCGGGGCAGCGGTTTACCAGGTGGAGGTAGACCGTGCCTTCCTGGGCCCTCCAGTCCAGCGGGGAAGATGGCAGTGAGCAAATACACGTGCGAGGCTCACTTATCAGAAGGCTAGCAGGCTCCTGACCTAGTCACCTGGCTGGAGCCAGGGACCCCGAGGACAGTAGCAGATGGTGGGGGAGATGGGGGCGGGGGGGGTGCTATTCCACCCAGGGTTGAGCGAGGGCCTGCATAGCTGAAAGACAGGTGTGGTGGGATTGAGGGGAGCACAGGGGCGACGCGGGGCAGGGGGAGGCAGGCAGGACCCAGACATGCAGCAAGCTCTGTGAGCATTTAGATGCTATCGAAGAGCCATGCGAAACTTGAGGAATCGTCAGCAGGGGAGTGATGGGATTGTGTTGGTTTTGGAGGAGATGGTGCCGTGGGGCTGGAGGGCTGGAGAGGCGGCGAGTGGGTGCAGGAGGCCAGCTGCAGGAGCAGGGGAGCGATGGTGGTCTGCGTCGAAGGGACGAGGATGGGGCTGGGGGCTTGGGGAGTGGTCTGAGGCTGCAGCTGCAGGTCAGGGGGTGTGTGGTGCAGGACTCCAAGTGGGTGTCAACCCCGGCAGTCGCTGGAGTGCAGAGCCCCGCAGGGCCAGCCAGTCGGCCTGTGCCCGCTTCTCTGAGCCGGAGGGCGGCAGTGCCCGTCTGTCCTCAGCGTAGCGTCCCGGTGCTGGCGCACTTGGGGGCCCAGTCAGTGTTTGCTGACTCGGCAGCTTTTGTTGAGGGCATGGGAAGGAGAGGTCATTTTACTCTTTCTAAAATTTAGAATAGTGATGTTGTCTTACTTCCGAAACTACCAGTTCATTATCACCATGAAAAGCAAACGTTATTTTAAGCATCACAGCTGATCTGTTTTCTTCAAGCTACCCATAATGTCTGTCTTCTAATCTTAATATAAATGATGTTTAAAATGAATCCCTAATGGTGTTTTGGTTGCTGTGGTTTTGCTTTGCATCCTGAATGTTTCCAGAGTGCATGACAAGCTGTGTTGCACCCCAGTGGATATAATTCATAAAATTTTCCGATAACATTTTGTATTCTGAGGAGCATTGCAAGCCCTGGGCTTAGTGGAGGGGCATTTATGCTTTTCAAGTGCTACTGCCCTGCTTCCTCCCAGTAAGCTCTAGCTCCAATTTCCTAGCCACAGAGACTGGTTCTCCCCTCCCACCCACCCCCAGGTCAGCTGGCTGTTCTGAAGGGCTACTTTTTTGAAAACGTGAAACAGCAGTAGAATCTTGTGAGAAAAATCAGTTTGGTCTGTTCCCTGTCTCAGGCTCTGCAGCAGTAACTGTGAAGTGTCTCCTTCCCCACCTGATCATCCCTGGGTCTTTCCACGTGAGTAAGTGGCACCCACTCATCACGTTGCCCAGGCTGGAAACCCAGCAGTCATCCTGGAGTCTCCTCTTGCTTCACCCACGTCGCAGGCGACTGCGCCTCCAGAGGGAAACCGGACGCGGCCTCCTCGGGGCTCCAGGCCCGACACCCCGAGCCCCGCTTACCTCCTGTGGGAAGCAGCGTCCCCCAGCTCTCCTTCCACGCTTGCCCTCATGGCCTGCTTTCCAAATAGCGACAGATGATCTTTAAAAAGAGGTTAAAAACTTGTTTGGAAACAGGTTCAAACTTACAGAGAAGTTGCAAATAACAGTATAAAGAAGTGCCTCGAGGAGCTGAGAGTAAGTTGCCTGCATGGTCCCCCTCCCTGCTGAAAGTTTGGTGTGTATTTCCTGCAGCCCCGGCTGGTCTCTAGCCCCAAGTCAGGAATATGACATTGACACAGAGCTAGCAAGGGATCACCCCAGCCCCAGTCTGCTGTTCTCTCGTAGCAGAGGAGCCTGAGAACCAACGCTCACTTGACTTCCGTGCTGTCTTCCTCTCTCCCTTCTGTGGGGACTCTGGCCTCTCCTGACTTTCATGACTGAAACCGTTGCGGGCCAGTCATTTTGTAGAATATCTCTTCAATTCAGGTTTTCCTCCCGTTTCCTCATGATTAAATTCAGCTTTTATAACTTTGCCAGGAAAATCACAGAGGTGACACTGTGTTTTTCTCATTGCGTCCTTTGGGGTGGCACACAGTCTCACCCTGATCACATCACTCTGATCTCTTGGTTTAGGTAACGTCTGCCAGACTGCACTGCGAAGGCACTGTTTCCTCTGTTTGATCAACAAGTATTTCGTTTGGATGTACTTTGAAGCTATGTAAATATTCCATTTCTCATCAGATATTTTAATATTGATTTATTTAATATCAGTGTGTACTCCTGATTTTGTTTTATTTAGTGGGCTGGATAATCTGTGACTATCCGTATTTAATTTGATTCACTCCCATTCTTTTTATTTTATTTATTTATTTTTTTGCGGTACGCGGGCCTCTCACTGTTGTGGCCTCTCCTGTTGCGGAGCACAGGCTCTGGTCGCGCAGGCTCAGTGGCCATGGCTCACGGGCCCAGCCGCTCCGCGGCACGTGGGATCTTCCCGGACCGGGGCACGAACCCGCGTCCCCTGCATCGGCAGGCGGACTCTCAACCACTGCGCCACCAGAGAAGCCCTCACTCCCATTCTTTGAGCGCTTCCTTATTTTCGGGCACAAGAAGATGTTCCAGGCTGACCTGCGCTTTCCTGACCCACCTCTGGACTTGATGGAGGTGTCCTGGTCCCTTAGCTGGAGAATGGTATTTAGAAACCAAGATCTGTCACTAGTGATGCTTCTTGCTGCTGGGGTGTTGCCGCCTCCTGGCCCTCTCCAGAGGCAGAGCTAGGGCTTCCATGTGTATGTACACACCCATTTATGTCTGCATCTTTTCTGCGTCCACATACTGAAAACCACGAGCTCACACTGATGCCTCCACTTCTAATTCAGTGCTGTAGGGTCTGTTCTCCCTTTTTCGTAACTCCCTTTTCTGACAGTGAGGAAGCTGGCCCCCGTTATCCTGAACCTGTTTACTGGTGTGATCAGTCCTTCTGTATGTAACAATCTCCTGTCCCCGACGGACGTCCTCCTTACCCCAGCGTCACCCAGTTTGGGCTCCGACCCCTGTTCCCGTTGGGCTCTGCCTAAAGGAGGTGCTAGAGGAAGGCAGGTGTGTGTGGGGGTGTATGGGGGGGTGGGCCTTGCAGCTTCCTGCCAGCTTCCCTCCTCTGTGGCACCTTAGCAGCCAGCCTTCTCCTGGCAGGAAGTGTCTTCTGGTAGTGGGCAGCTGGTCCCGGTTTGGGCATTTTCCCACACTTGCAGAGACCCCAGCATCAGCTGGCGAGTGCCCCTCTCAGCTCCCTGGGTCCCAGCCCTTAGCTCGCAGCCTTTGTGCTTAGAGACCCCAGTAAACGGCAGCAGCAGCAGCCGAGCCTCAGAGTTTCAGCTGGGCGGGGCCCTTCCCCAGGTTTCACAAATCCCAGCTTCTGCCTTTGGTTCCCCAATCCTAAGCCTAGCATTTGCTTCTTGCACCTGCTGTCTCATGATAATCCAGTGCTCCCTTTTAACTTTTTTTTTTTAAGTCTGTATTGAATTTCTTACAGTATTGCTTCTGTTTTACGTTTTGGTCTTTTGGCCGCTGGGCATGTGGGATCCTAGCTTCCTGACCAGGGGGTCGACCAGAAATCGAACCCTCACCCCCTGCATTGGAAGGCGAAGTCTTAACCACTGGACCGCCAGGGAAATACCCGCTTTCAACTTTTTTGGTTACCTAGGTAACAGTCCTTTCTGTTACATTTTCTTCAAATAACTGGTGTGGTTTCTGTCTGTTGACTCTACCCAGTCCGTATGGTGGGGTCACCTTGTACTTGTGTTGACACTGATTGACACCCCATTTGAAATGTCACTCTTTCTCCTTTTCATGGGTGTAAGTCCTTCCTGTCAGAGTGATTTCATGGCCTCTCAGTACTTGTGTGGTTCGCAGGGTGGTCTGCTGCTGTGATTTAATTCTCTATTCTGGTTCTAGCTAATGCAATCTTAATGATTTTTACATAGCGCTACAGTATTTTTACTGTGTCCTCAGAACTGTTTGAAAATATTTAACATTTTTCAAAACTAATGCTTTCCTTCTGGCTCCTTTTTAGTGCCCTCTATTTTTAAACATTAGGTTTTGTTCACATAGTTGATTTCCTGTTGCTTGACTCTTAATTTCTTTGTCTTTCCAAGCTTTCATTTGGGGTGTTTCCATAGTTCTTCCCCCGTTTATCAGACTGCCCCTGATAAATCCGTGTTCATACATTTCAGGGAAATTGTACAGGGCTGTGTAAAATGCATAAGCAACAGAAACAGGTTCTATAAAAAGAGTAAGAGGAAAACTTGTCGAGGAACATCAGGTAAGACAGTTGATGTGGAAAGAAAAGATGAAGAGGAAGCTAGCCAGGTCTCATCCGCCACAAGGGACTTCGCGCTTCTCTGCCTCAGCCCTCACTGAGGTGGGAGGAGGGACTTTTTGCCTATTTTAGGGATCAGAAAATTTAGTCACAGAGGGGCAGATGACTTTCCTAAGATGGCATGGCGACCAGGTGTCCCACTTAGGACTTGACTCCTGAATGGAAGGAAGCCAGGGCTTTTCCCTGGGCCTCCTCCTGCCAAGTAGGGCAGGAGTAAACAGAACTGGATAGCGTATCGTTGGACCACTTACATACACACAGATCGCTACCACTAGAAATAAGATAAACACTTCACACCGTGCTCCAACATACTCTAAACAGCAGATGAATAATGGGTTGACTATTTTAAAAAGCCGTTTGACCAAAAATAGGATTGACAGTCAGATTGGTAACGAGTCATGACTTTCTAAGCCTTAGTAAGAAAATGACAAAGGAAAAATGAATTTGATTTTATTAAAAATGATACTTTTATTGGAAGTAATAATTGCTATAAAATAAAAATAGCATAGTTCAGATGAAAAGAGGCAACAGAATGGAGGAGTAGTGTTTACAGCTGTTACGTGTAAGAGAGCCAAAGTAAAGCTCTTACACAGTTGATTAAAAAACATCAAGATGTGATTAATGAGCAAGTGTCATGAATGGATAATTAACATCACAGGGCACAGCCGGATATGGGAGAACACCGCCTCACAGGCATCAAAGAACTGCTGATTTCAAAGGAAGACGAGATGTCGAGATGTCGGTGTGTGGCTGTGAGGGGGGTGTGACTCAGGAGATGCAGCTTGGAAGGCAGGTTAGGAACCAGATAGAATGTTAGTGTCCTTTGGAGAGTCCTGGAGTTTCATCCTCAAAATTAATTTAAAATAGTAAAAAATCTGTGTGCATGAAAAGTTCATTGCAGATTTATTCACCATAAGAAAATAATTTTAAAAAAATTTAACCTCTCCATTCAGTAGACACAATTATAAATTGTTGGTGTGTCAACTTAGTGAAATATTATGCAACTGTTAAAATGTTAGTTGAGTGGTATATAAACATGAAAAATGTAAGAAATGAGATAAAAGCAGAATACACAAAAATGGCTATATAAACATTGACCGTGTCTACGGTCAGGGGCTGGAATGGGAACATGTGAAGTTAAAGTGGTTCATGGCACAATTATGGGTGGAATTTTCTTTAATTTCCATGGAAATTGCTGTTTGATTTGCACGTTTAAAACACTGGCCAGCAGGTTTTGTGAATCTTTGGGGTTTTTGTAGAAGCGTCCAGAATGCTGTGTTGAACCCCTGCCAGAGTGAGTGTTTCGGCAGTGTAGCAAGTGTGACTGTGGCGTGGGTCCTCCACAGGTGGGCAGAGCGGCACCATCTCCTTCCCACACTCGCTGGCCTGGGGGTGGTTTGTTGGGATTGTGTTTCTTCACAGTAAAGTGGAAGGTACTGTTTGGTTCCCCCAGAAGATGCCAAGAGAGATTGTGAGCTCCAGGGGCTGTTTAGAGTGTATTTCCATGAGGATTTTTGGGAATGGGTATTTTAGGTGATATTTGGAAGAAAGGTGAACCATAAGTGACCTTTAAGTTCTAGCTCAAGGGTTTTCTTTAGCCTGGCTTCCCCCCCCCCCCCGCCCTAAATAATTCACGGCCTGTGTGTTCTGTTCCCTAATCTCTGTGCCAATGGGTATTTACCGTTCTTGGTGCCTGTTAATAGGTGCTCTGGCTTTTGCTCCTTGGATCAGTGAACCATGGTGGTCAAACCTTGGTGGTACTAAGCAACTATTTAAGAAAAAAAAATTTGGAGTTAGATTCATAATATGGAGCTCAGTTAGAAGCCCAGAAAGTACCAGATTGCAGGTTTGGGGGGAGATAATTGTAGATGCACGTGTAGTTATAAGAAACAACACAGAAAGAGCCCTGGTACATTTTGCCCAATTCCCCCGCCCCCCGCCATGGGAATGTTGTGAAGCTGTAATCGTGGAGGATTTGAAAAAGATCCGTAGAGAACAAATAAAAGTTGGCATAAACATAGGGATTTAGATCTGAAGGTGAAAAGAGGAGAAAGGTGTAGGAGATGTAACGGAGCGGCTGCTAGACGGAGCGCGGGTGGTCAGCGCGCGGGTGCTGCTTCTGGAGTCTCACAGCGCGGGGCTTCTGGTCCTGGGGCTGCTGTGACTAATTACCACCAACGGGGGCGTAAGGTCGCAGAGATTTTTCTTCTCTCTCACAGTTCTTGAGGCCAGAAGTCCAGAGTCAAGGTGTCAGCAGGGCCATGCCCCTCCTGGAGGCTCTGGACGGAGTCTGTCCCTGTCTCTTTGAGCCTTTGGTGGTGGCAGCAGTCTTTGGCGCTCCTTGCTTGTAACTGAATCACTCGAATCCGTGCCCCCATCTTCGCGTGACTGTTCCCCTCTCTGTGTCTCTGATCCAGATCTCTCACTTTTATGCAGACGCCAGTCATGCTGGACTTAGAGCCCACCCCATTCCTGTTTGTGACTTCGTCCTAACTTGATTACATCTGCAGAGACCCCACTTCCAAATCAGGTCGCATTCACAGGTTTTGGGGAGACACTGTCCAACCCAGTCCACTTTCCACAGAAAAGTTGGCTTAGTTTTCTTCTTCCTAAAATGTGGATGGTCATGGAATGAATTTCAAGAACGTGTGTGCTGACCTCGTGGGAGCGGTGTCAGATGCTGCTCCCAGCCCGGCCCCCGTTACCGTCAGGGGCTCCGCGCGTCTCTCAAGGGTGGTTGCCCGTTGTCGCCGAGAACGCCTTGTGTCCCGCCCCCAGCTGCCCTGTGGCCCTGAGAGCCGGCAGGTGGTGCCCAGAACTCACGGACCTGGTGAGCCGGTGCCTGTGCCGCCCTGCAGAGCAGACGGGTGCCCAGCGGGGAGAGCTCAGCTTTCAGGATTTTTCTAGGGGATCTTTGTTGTGATGGTATTTGTTATAACAGATATTGAAATACAGGTGCCAGTATGAACATCCACATTAATTGGGCATAAATAGCGACTTTCCAAACGTTAATGACTTTACAGATGTTAAGTGTCTTGAAAAGTATTCATTCATTTAAAAAGTATTTTCTAAAGAAAGTATAACTTAATGGAATGCCCCAGTCAATTAAATTTTTATCGTCAACTTTTTAGAGTAAGTTATTAATTTTACTTTTTTTAATTTGTAGCTAAACCATTTACACAACTGGTGAAGGAAATGCAACTTCATCGAGAAGACTTCGAAATAATTAAAGTAATCGGAAGAGGTGCTTTTGGTGAGGTAAGATAAACTTATTTTTGTTCATTTTGCCTAGCAGCTCCCATCTAGCAGTTTTAGGGTCCTGTACATTGATTTTGGGACGAGGTAATTATTGGTATCATTTGGAGAGTTCTTGGTGGATAAAATCTGAAAGATAGAGTTAAGGAGAGAAAAAACAAAAGCTGGTGACTGGTGAATTACCCTGAAAATTGTCTTGACCAAAATGGTTCTTTCTGACAGATAAGTTTTTTAAAACATCCGTTTGTCAGTCAAAAAAAAGTGTTGGCAGCGGTTTTCAAAAAAATACAAGAAGGGTCGCATCAGAGTGGTGCTCATCGTTCGTAGCTTGCCTACAGTCCTCATGCGATTGTGAGTCTCGCCCCGTGTTTGGAGGAGAACAGCTTGTGCACCGGGTGACCCGCCCTGCAGCTCCCCCCAGCTCCGCCTGGAGCTGCTGTCCCTCCTGCCGGCTCCGGCCCAGCCGGCCGGGTGTGTTTACAGGCGCTTAACTGAGCTACATTAACTCCTCTCCTTAGGTTTTGCCTGTGGCCCTCCCAGGCTGCGGAGCTGCGCGTGTGGGTTAATGAGATGCTCTGTGTCATGTCCAGCAGCGCGTGTGCTCTGTCCAACATAGCCCTGCTGGACGTGACTCTAAAGTGCTGCAGAGTGGGAGACAGCATTTGTTGTGCACGGTGTACACTTCATATTGGGCAAAATATACGTGGAAAAAAGCAAAGCAGGAATTTAACAAGATAGCTGCTTTGTTCTGAAGTAGCTCATGAGTGGAAACCAGGCCTGTGATCTTTGAAAACATCTCAGTATTTTTGGCGATTCTTCTGCCACCAGCACCTGATGACAGCCCTGCTTTATTTGCAGGGCTTCAGTAGAATACACCAAAAGAAAACATTCCTACGAAAATGCTTTCAAAATACTCGAGTGAGAAAGCTCTGGCCTGCCTGAGTGAATGTGGGCGGTTGTGTGTTGTGCCCTCATTTCTTCCTTGGAAACTGCCCTGGCCTCAGATCAGACCCCAGCCCCATGCTCTGTGGCGAGCCCCGTCTCTCGTCCTCATACCCTCCTCTCCCTCACGCAGCCTGGTCTTCATACCCACCCCTTGCCCAGCCCACTCCTAAGAGCGAATCTCACCAAGGAGTGGGTAGAGGGGAAGTAGCGCCCGGGGGGGCTGCTTTGGTGGCAGCCTTGTCCTCTGGGACGGCATCTCCTCCCAGGCTGACCTCGGAATGACCCTGGATCCAGGACTCCCCGACCGAATTCAGCTCTGGGCTGGGACGGGATAGGGAGGTTGTTGGCTTTTTTTACGGTACGCGGGCCTCTCACTGTTGTGGCCTCTCCTGTTACGGAGCACAGGCTCCGGACACGCGGGCTCAGCGGCCATGCCTCACGGGCCCAGCCGCTCCGCGGCATGTGGGATCTTCCCAGACCGGGGCACGAACCCGTGTTCCCTGCATCAGCAGGCGGACCCCCAACCACTGCGCCACCAGGGAAGCCTGGGTTTTTGTTTTTAAATATTAAGGTATACTTACATGTAAAACGCACAGATCGAGGTGTATGGTTTGAGTTATGACAGATGTCTACACCTGTGTAAGCAGCACCCCAGTCTATATAGAGCATTTCTATTCCCTAGAAAGTTCCTTCCTGTTTCTTTCCAGAGCCTCCACCTCCTGTAAGCCCCACCCTTCCCCAGGTGGCCACTCTCCCGATGGCCGCCAACAGGGAAAAAATTGAGTTCTACATAGAAATAACAGATCTCTGAGCTCTAGTTACGATGTGATGAGGTAAGGGAGGGTTTTTGTTGTTGCTCAGTGAGAAGAAAGAGAAAGACTTTGAAAGCTAAACCCAATTCAATTCGCTATATGCTTTTACCGATCGGCCCCCTTGTACCAGGAGTTGTGCTGGGCTGCTGGACAGAGCGCCAAGCAAGGCCCAGGCCCATGCGGAGCTCCGCAGTGACAGCGAGCCCGTTAGGGTGTTGGGGGCCAGGGGCAGGGAGAGACTCCAGGGCAGGAGCCGGGCGGCGTTTGGGAGGAAAAAAGAAAGCACAGGAGAGAGCGTTGTTGTGTCAGAACAGCCGGCGGTTACTTTTAGTGCTCTTCTTTGCCAAAGGACTTGATGCGAAACTCAGTTCCTGAGTTTAAAGAAGATAACATCGATCACTTTTTAGCTCTTCCCACATGAAGAGAACGTGTTCTCGGAGCCCCCCCTTTGCCTTTGCTCCCTCTCCAGGCTTTAGCAGCTGCTTTGTGCATTCCCGCCCCCCTCTCCCTCCATCGTCTCTCCCTGGGCCCTGTGGCCTGCGCTCAGCATGCCAGCCCTCCTTGCCCAACTGCTCTGGCCCTGTGGCCATGCTGGGTCCCCTGCACACGAGCGCCAGCCTTCCTGCCACTAGAATTCCGGGCTCTGTGGCTTGTATTGCCGCCACCGCGCTGCCTCCCTGGGATAGTCTCGTAATCACGTACCTGAAATGCAGCCAACTGCAGCCTCTGTGTCTGACAGCACCAAGTGGATCACAGAAGTGAGGATACCCTTAATCATTGTTGCGTCCAGGGTGTTCTTCACATACAGTTCTGATTGAATGGCAGGCCAGGGAAGGGTGAGAGTCTGTGTGCGCCCCCGCCTTGGTGCACAGGTGTGTGTACCTGTGCTGCTGAGGCCACGGCACGGGCTGCTCAAGAGCCCTGCCCCTGAGAAAGAGCTCACGGAGTCCAATTTGAGGGGAGTGTATGAAACGCTTACCTCAGCGGAGTTTAGCAAAACGTTTCTAGATTATTATTCAAACAAGGATTGGAGTCCTGGGGCATTGCCCTTTTTCTGGAGCACAGTGGCTTTGAGAACACCTTCGTCCTCCCCTCAGTGTCTCGGGGACAGTGGCCCAGGAAGTTCCTAAGACCCTGGCACCCTTCTGGAGGCTCGTTCCTCAGCTACCGGGGTGCGGTGCCCAGGGCCATGCTTTCGGCATGACGGCAGCCCCCCGCAGATGACTGTGTGCCGGGCAACCCAGGCCTCGAGCCCCTGGAAGCCTTGCGGCCACTGGCTACACCGCTGGCCCACTGGCAAGATGAGAAGTCAAGCCCGGAGCGGGGCGCCACTTGAACCCCACCTGCGTGACCCAAGGCCTGTGTGTCCAGACACTGTGCCCTGCCGTCTCTCTTGTTCCTAGAATGACTTAAAGAAACAAAGCTTTGAAAGCTTTGTTTAGAAACGGTTTCAAATTAACAGAACAGTTGTATGAATACAATGGTTCAAAAACAGTCTAACCCTTTACCCAAATTCCCTTTTGTTAGCATTTTATCACATTTTCTTGATCATATTATAGCTGTGCTGCTCTCGCTTGAGCTTGCTCCCTCCCTCCCTCCGTGTGTGTGTGTGTGTGTGTGTGTGTGTGTGTAATTTTTACTGAACCACTGTGGATAAGTTGCTTACGTCAAGCAAGACCCTCTACCCCTAATACTTTAGTTCCTGTTCTGATAGGGATGGTCTTTGACATAACCACAGTTCATAAACTTAAATTTAGAACTGATAGAACACTTTGTCCAATCTGCTGTCTTATACCAGCTTGGCCCAGTGATGTTCTTTGTTTTACCTTTTCCCTCTTGTACTGGATCTGGGCTGGCATCAGTTATTATACTTAATTGTTGTGTTCCAGAATCACTTTTTAATGTTTTGTAAAATTACTTTGATTTGTATTTCTTTACTTAAGTGTCTAATTTTGGGGAGATTTGTAGGATTATCATCTCTCTCTGAAGGAATTCAGACTAAGTTTTTGGCTAGGAAGAAGCTTCTGGTAAACCAAACAAGATTCTCTAAAAATTATTTCTTTTATAGGTCGTTGTACAATAGAGAAGGTTTGTTGTTTTTGTTTTTTTTTACATTAAATTTTACTTGTCTACTTATTCTTTTGTTTTGGCTGCGTTGGGTCTTGATTGTGGTACACGGGCTTCTCATTGCGGTGGCTTCTCTTGTTGCAGAGCACGAGCTCTAGGCGCACGGGCTTCAGTAGTTGTGGCGCACGGGCTTAGTTGCTCTGCAGCATGTGGGAACTTCCCGGACCTGGAATCGAAACCTTGTGTGCTGCTTTGGCAGGCAGATTCTTAACCACTGCATCACCAGGGAAGTCCTTGTCTACATATTCTTGGTTTGATACGTGTTTTCCATGGACAGATACATTCTTTTTCCTTCTACGTATTTTATCAGAGCCATCTTGCGTGTTTTCTGGAAATGGTCTGTGCCCTAATAGGCCTCTTGTAAAGAAATCAAATTTCCTGTGTTCTGCGTCTCATTTCCAGCGAGATCTGGATCATTCATGAGGCTCGTCATTTTCAGAATTTCATTATTTTCCTCAAAGGTTAACAACTCTACCATTCTTGCCAAGTTAGACCTTTTGTGTAGTAACTACTATGTGGCTTTTTTTTTTTTAACTCTAATAGCTCACCTATCTGGATTATAGCTAATTCCCAGGAAGAAATAGACACTTCTAACATGATGACAAAGTATGTGCCCAGAATTCTTGTTCTTAGACATGTCGGAGAGCCCACAAAGCCTTTATTTACGCACCGTTTATTTTTAATTTATTCAGAGTCGTAGCGAGTTTGGTCAGTGGTTTCTAAGACCGTAGCGAATAGACAGCAGCTTAGGTGTGGTGTGCCATGGAGTGGCAGTGAGAGGGGTGACTGAGGGCGATGGCCGGAGCGTGATCTCGGTGTACTCGTGGGCAGGGGGCCCTGGCTGGGAGCCCTGCAGAGGAGGGCAGATGCCTCTGACCATCTGCAGGCTCTGGAGCCACATCAGGGCACGTCCTGGGGACCCCCAGCCCCGCCCGCCACCGTCAGGCTCCGGGAGGGTTATATCTAATTATGACGGTCAGTATAATACAGTCCCAAAAGGCACGCACCTGAGGATGAGCCTCTGCCGCTTCTTAGGCATGTTGTTTAACCCCTCTGGGCCTCAGGTTTCACATCTGTAAAGTAAGGATATTAGAAGTAGCCACCATCTGGGGCTCTGGAGACGATTAGCTGAGAGGGTGCAGGGCCATTGCTTGGCACAGCTCCGGGCATGGGAAGTGGTCCGTGAGTGTCAGCTCTCATGGTCCCTTCAACGATGTTGTTGTGTGGTGGTGGTGTTCAGAAAGTAAGGAAGTAAGTGATTCACTTTTAGAACTCTTTGTTCCAACCCTGCTGTGTGGCCGCCTGCCATTGGCAGCAGAACGGCTCAGAAGTTATTATCACTGCTTATGGTTTTGTGAAGGGGACTTAGGTCAACGAATGACTGTTTTATATAGGGTAGGATGTACCATATGATGGTGCAGACATCACATCTGGTGTTGGTAGTAATGGAAGAGTTCATTTGAAATTTGATGAAGACCAGGAGTCCCAAGAGGACTTCCTGGAAGAGGTGGCATTTGAGTTGTACCTTGAAGAATATGGCTGACAGCCAGCACACTAAGGGCTAATAACTACGTGCCTAACCATTCTGAGCACATTAACTGTGTTGACTCATTTGATCCGCACAGCAGTCTTAGGCCAGTCCTGCTGTTATCCATTCTAGTTGTAGAAACTGAGGCACAAAGAAGTGAATTTGCCCAAGTTACATTCCAGAGCCCCCCTAGATACTCACCAACCCAGTGAAGAAAAGATCCCAGAGTTAAGCCCGGGCACGTGCAAAGGCTGGCCGTGGGCATGAGAGGTGGACATGGGCATCGGTGGAGGCGGGTAGGCGTGAGTGGGGATGGAGCCCCTGAATGCAGGAGGGCAGCTTGGGAGCCACTGACGAACTTCAAAAGCCATTACCGTGAAGATCCCCAGACACACCAGAGTAGAGGCCAGCAGACCCCCATGTGCACCGGTGCTCAGCACTGAAGCGTTTCGGACTGAGCAGGTGACATCATTCAAGCTGCAATGTAGTTAAAATCAAGTTTTGATGCTTAAAAGGGCAAATCTTTATTCACATAGAAAACTACTTTCCTTAACAGGTCATTTTCCAGGGTTTCCAGGCAATTAAGATTTCCCTGTAGTTATATGAAATGTGCTGACCTTTTGTGTTCCGTTGACTAAATTTTTGTTAAACTCCCATTTGTGTGGCAGGTTGCTGTTGTCAAAATGAAGAACACTGAACGCATATATGCCATGAAAATCCTCAACAAGTGGGAGATGCTTAAAAGAGCAGAGGTAAGTGTGGAGCATTAAATAAATAAGTAAACAGGGGTTTATATGCACGAAAAGGGGTGATGAAGCCCAGCTGGGTAAGACCACATCTGGGCCTTCCTTCCTTGACGAGAGCAGGCCGCTCTTTGTCAACAGGACCTCAGCCCCCTCCCAGCGCCGTCTGCCTTGGTGTTGACTCATTACCAGGTGTCCTGCTCACAAGCTCCCCCTCAGGTGTGTCTGCAGGGGCAGTTTAAAACCTCCATGGAGGGACTTCCCTGGCGGTCCAGTGGTTAAGGCTCCACACTTCTACTGCAAGGGGCCTGGGTTCGATCCCTGGTCGGAGAACTAGAATCCTGCATGCCTGTGGCATGGCCAAAAAAAAAACCAAAAAACAAAACAAAACCCTTCAGGCATTTATCTCAATTCTGCTCCCTCTGCAGAAGGAATTATTGAATTTGGAAATGTTTTGTATTCCCTCCTCGAGGGGAGTGAAGATTATAAATAAAAGTAGATGACTGCTGCATGGCAGCCTCTGACCCGCTTTTTCTTTCTTCTTCGTCCATCCCTGTGGCGGCTGTTTCGTGCCCCCGACCCCGCTCTACCCAGTCCCATGCCCAGCCCCCACTGAGACACAGGTTCTCCCTCTGGTCCTTGCCAGACTCACCTCCACTGCCTCCCAGTGTCTGTACTGCCCGCCCTGTGTGTTCCTCCATTTCACATTCACCTTGGAGCCAAGGGTCCTTCCTTTCCAAGGGCACGTTGCCATCAGCCTCCTGGCTTTGTCCTTTCTGAGCTGCCCCATCACTGTCCTTTGTCCTCTGATTGGCTCAGTGCCCGCTCTGCACCCAAGCCGCTGTTCCCCTCCTCACACCGCTGCTGCCCTTTGTTTGCCCGGCTCTCTCCCCTCCAGAATCGGCCACCTCCTCCTTTCGACATTCCTTCTGTGGTTTCTGGCCTCTCTCATCCTGTCACTAAACCCTCCTTGTGATTCTAGGTGGCCCTTTCCTCTTTTGTTCTGGATTTTTACCTGCCGATGACAGTCGCCACCTTGTGCGGACAGTACACACGCCTCTCACTGAGGCCGCATGGCTGTCCTGAGCTCAGGTTTTCCCTCCCTCGCCGGGCACTTCCGCTTCAGCATTCCTCCCCACCGCCCCCAGCGTCTCAGGTTCATCATGTTACACTGCGTGTGGCTTTTCCTCCTTCCCTGTCTACACCCGTTTCCTCTTTCCAGCTATGGCACCCAGCACAAGGTCTTACACCTGTTTATTGCTCAATAAATGCATGTTGGTTGACTGAGTCGTCACCAGTTTTGCAGCCACCAGGGCTCGAAATGTGGGTGGCCCATGACTCGGCCTCAGCCACCCCCTTCCGAGCCTCCGTCCCTCTTGGCTCCGCTGGTGTCCTCCCCGCCATCCTCACCCCTCACCTTCCTCACCTCGTGCTGCAGCCTCGGCCCTGGCAGCCCTTCTTCATGTCATCACTGGCATGTTGGCAAACACAGGAAAATCACTGAAGCAGTTCTCTTGTCGGGGGAATCGTCTACTGTTGCATGAAAGTTTGGGAAAGGAGATAAGTGTTTGGGGAAAGAAATACTAGCAGCAAATCTATTGAAGTTTATATTTTTACAGGAGTGATTGATTTTTGAAGGTGATAGCTGGGCCGTACATGGCATGACTTGTTACGTTAACCTCTGGGGTGAAGTGTGTGTGAGGCCCTCAGGTTAGGGGGAGGTGATTCTCACCTTCTCATACTAGCTAGTATTTACCCAGATGTCACCGTGAGTGAGTACATTTTAGAAAAGTAAATATTGCTTTTTACATGTAAATCTGGTTACATACACCCTATTTAACTGGCATACTCAGCACCAAGTCCAGGGTTGTCTGCTAATCATGGTGATTATCCTAGAATGTGTACAATGGGCTGTAAGTATATGTGTGTGTGATACATACAAAAATGTAATATAGATACAGTGCTGGTTAAGGTAATTTATCTTTTTATTCACATTTCATTTAGTGGGCTTATTGTATTGTATTTTTATTTTTTTAAGTTTATTTTATTTATTTATTTTTGGCTACGTTGGGTCTTTGTTGCTGCGCGTGGGCTTTTCTCTGGTTGCATCGAGCAGGGGCTACTCCTCGTTGTGGTGCGCGGGCTTCTCACTGCAGTGGCTTCTCTTGTTGCAGAGCCCAGGCTCTAGGCGTGTGGGCTTCAGTAGTTGTGGCACATGGGCTCAGTAGTTGTGGTTCACGGGCTCTAGAGCGCAGGCGCAGAAGTTGTGGCACATGGGCTTAGTGGGATACACGGCATGTGGAATCTTCCCGGACCAGGGCTCGAACCCGTGTTCCCTGCATTGGCAGGTGGATTCTTAACCGCTGCGCCACCAGGGAAGCCCTTCGTCGGCTTATTTTAAATATTTAATTTTATAATATTGACTTCAAAAACTCATCTTTAAAAGCATGAATTCAACAAGAGTTGGCAGTAGAAAAGTCACTAGGCAATGGAAGTTCATAACTTATAGACCGGGCTGGGCTTTTAGTTCTTTATTTTTTTGGTCATAAAAAAAAAATTAGAAAGTTTATCTGCTCTTAACACTATTGAACAGTATGTACATTTCCTCTCTGTGGGTACCATACTGGCGATCCTGGTTTAAGAATGGGCTTTATGCTGAGTGATGTTAGGTAGACACTTGAGGATGTGGATCAGAACCTGGTGGAAACAGTGTTCCAGACACTGGGGCTTCCGGGCTGGCCCCGGCCCCAGGACTCAGGTTTTCTTTCTGCTGCCCCTTCCCCAGGCCTGTGGTCTGGGGGCCATGGTAGTTTCAGAACCACTTGTCTCTGCACATCTGGACGTTGTTAAGTTCTCTCGTCTGCTTCAGTTAGGAGAATAGGACACATCTACCTCAGTCCCGTTTTCAAAAGAAAAAACTCTTTTTAAAAGTTTAGAAAAGAGGGCTTGCCTGGTGGCGCAGTGGTCGAGAGTCCGCCTGCCGATGCAGGGGACACGGGTTCGTGCCCCGGTCCAGGAAGATCCCACATGCCGCGGAGTGGCTGGGCCCGTGAGCCATGGCCGCTGAGCCTGCGCATCCGGAGCCTGTGCTCCGCAAAAGGAGAGGCCACAACAGTGAGAGGCCGGCGTACCGCAAAAAAAAAAAAAAAAAAAGTTTAGAAAAGAAAAACTTGTAGAAAAACAAGTTCTAAAGGTCACCAGGAGACTCTGAGAGAACAGGTGGAGAGCTTGCTGCCGTGCTGTGTGTGCAAACCCTCCCCTAGGGGTGCTGTCATTTTCCTTAAGCTTTGCAAGTTGGAAATACAAGGAGGAGTTAAAATCTTCTGTGGCCAAGAAAGAGGACGTCTTATTGTAATTATGCCAAAGACCTAGTTCCTTTTAAATACAGAGTCTACCTGTGTGTTAAAGCTCTTAAAAAAAATCAACAACCCACAGCAGCCTAAAAGACGGCCTTCTGCCCGCGTGCTGCAGGCCATGGGTCTTCATAGGAGAGTCCTGTTAGCATCATGTGCATCAGTGTACTGTAAATAAATCACATTTCTTGAGAATAACCGACCCAGGTCTGTAACTCAGATCAGTAAGCAGGTTTGTGCCCTGTCCGGCCAGCCGTGGCTCCTGACCTGTAGTCCTGCGATGGGGGTGGGGTGGAGGGGATGGGACCTGAGGGGCAGCCACACCACAGGCTACCCCGAGGAGTCGGCGACACTGGAATGGGGGGCAGCTCAGAAGCTGTAGCTGAAACGCACGCGTGAGCTGGGGTGGACCTGGCGTGCTGGCCCTGGAAGCGGCGTGTGTGGGAGGGTGGGTGCAAGCCCCAGGTGGGGAGGTGAGTTCTCAGCGGCCCTTGGTGCACCGGGGTGAGGGTCGGGCTGCAGGAGCAGGAGAGAGCAGAGGTTCAGCTGGTGCCAGGAGCCCCACTGGGAGGCGGCGGTGCGCCTGGGTCCCTGCGTCCCAGAAGGCCGGGGACACTGTCTCCAGAGCCTCTGTCTGCTTGGGCCTGTGCTCTGCAGGGCACTTTCCCGATGGACACAGACTGACTTTCTCCCCAATTCTTTACAGACGGCTTGTTTCCGGGAAGAACGCGATGTGCTGGTGAATGGGGACTGTCAGTGGATCACCACGCTGCACTATGCCTTTCAGGATGAAAATTACCTGGTAGGTGTGGGTCACCAAGAACTTAAGGACTCTATCAAATGGCATCTCACTGAAGTGTTTCGATTTCTTTGTGCTGCCACTAAAAAATGAGTGAGACACCGGAACTGTCATTGCCTAAATGTATATTTGACAGATAAAACTGAGAGTTTGTTTTCATGTAATCATCAGGTGGACTTTTTTCCTCTAATCACTAGATAAGGTGCTTATTTTATTCTTGGTTTATTATAAACTGGGGGTTTAAAACATTTTCTATCTTGAATTACTAAAAGAATAAGAAATTGCTGTGGGGATTTAAAATGTTTGACCCTTTAACCGAGTGGGTGTTTCTGCCACGTTTCCCTGACGGCCAGGTCGGGTGGCACGTGCTGGTTTGCAGCCCTCCCCGCTGGAGCCGCTGACACAGGTTTTGGGGTGACTCTTGGTCCCCTTGTTCTTGTCACCTGTTTGTTCTGATTGGAGCTGGGGCTCACTTGCAGTGTAGGCTAATCAGCTTTGTGATTCACGTGCGTGGGTAGAATTGCGCTCGGACGCCTAGTAGAACAGATGCAAGACAACCAGTTTGGAGTGAAAGGGACACCAGACTTTTGGCTCAGGGCCTGCGTGACTCCACGACTGCTTTGTTAGGACTTTTAACTCTGAGAATGACTTTCCAGGTTTGCCTAAACCTAAAAATGTCCGCACCGTGGAGCTCTGGGTAGACGGGGCCTGGGCAGACCTCAGGGAAGCCGGTCTCAGCCCAGCTCCTCTGGCCGGGGCACAGCTGGCATGTTTCCCCAGCAGTGGCCGCACGGGGCCTCGAAGGCAGGGGCCTCGGCTGTGTTCTCGAGAACAACTGACTTGTAAGTTCACTCGCAGTAGTGGGCTGCATTTGCTTACAAGTGGAGTCATGGAGGATTTCTTTTATTTATCTTAAAATAATCTCTTGCAGACATCAGAGAACTCCCTTGGATACAGTAGTCTAGGATTAGGTGAAATAGTTCGTTATAGTCTTTATTTAGATTGAAAACACATGTGTTTGATGGAAGGGGCAGCTGGGGTTTATTGAGCACAACCTGTGGGTTATCGCGGTCACTCTTCCCAGTGGCCAAGTGAGTCAGGCATTCATGATTTTCCACCATTTTATGAATGGGGTCTGGGGCAAGGAGGGAGGAAGTCATTTGTCCAAGCTTATCACACAGATACAGGGATTGTGCCAGGCCCAGCCCGGGCCCCTCTGGCAGGAGGTGGTGCGCGGTGCCCTCCCTCTGGCTGAGAAAAGAGTCCTCCTGCTTGGGGCCATCTTTCCATAACCCGTTGCTTCTGGGACCAGTGTCCCTGCGTTGAGTGGACTGTCTCCAGTTCACTTCCTATTTTGATAAGAACTGAATGAAATCTCTAAGGAGTGCTAGTCTGGGTCTGCACAGAAGGAAGACAGCTTTTTCTGTTTCAGATAGTTTCCCTGCAGTCGGCGTAGCGTGTTGCCAGCTTATTCTGAGTCAGAGCAGCCGGTAAGGAATTCCGGTGATGGAGCGTCTTCTTGAGTTTGGGAGCCCCCCAGTCAGACGTACGGTGAAGACCGCGGAGAGGAGGATGGCAGGGGCCCTGGCCCTTCCTAGTTCGTGAACACGGGGCTGCAAGACCGGGTTTGGCTCCTGCCTCTGCCACCCACGAGTGGCGTTTTTAGGGGCGGTCACTGCCCTGCGGGGAGGAGGTGAGGAGGAATGAGGCGGGAAGTGAGCGGCCTGAGTGCCGCTGGGGCGCAGGGTGCAGCGGGGTGAGGGGTCTTCCGTGACACGGAGCCCGCCCCACAGAGCCCGCTTGTGTTAGAGTTGCTACGGTGGGTATCTAGACTGGGCGTTTCGTAAAAATTAAACTTGTTTCACCAGTAACTAAAAGGGTGTTGCCTTATCGACTCAAGTCAGGATTCTGTGTTATGTGACAGGGGACATAATTGGTAGCGTTCTCTTATTCCAAAAATACGTTTCTACTTGCCTGCCCTATCAGCCTTTGCAGGTTACTCTTCTTGTAAACTTGTTTTCCAGGAGCCCATCAATCGTATTTGGCACCGCTGTGATACACTTTTGTTTTTCTTTTCAGATTTCTAGGTGGACAGGGAAACCGCTGAGCTCCGCTAGATGCGGCGCTTGCCTCACTCCCACTGTTTTCTTTTGGGGCACCCGATTCTCCTTCACCCGTGTGTCCGTCCACAGGTGCTGTGGTCTGCTCCCCCGGATTACCTGTGCTCTGCCCAGCTGTCGTTCTGCCCACCCTCCCCAGCGCTGTCACCCTTGCCTCCTGCTGGGTCCCTCTCTGGTCCTGCTCTCGTCCCTCCCCCTCGAGTCTGCCCTGCACAGGGCAGCCAGAGGAAGCTATAATCGTGGAGCAGGATGCAGCTTCTCGTGGTTCTCAGAGTGGAGCCCGACGTCCCTGCCGTGGCCCGCGGGGCCTGGCCTCAGCCTGTCTGCACTCGCCGCGCTCTGCCCCAGTTGCCGGTTCCCGTGTCTCCAGGGGCCATGTTCCTGCTCCTCTCAGTCCCTTTGTCTGGAAGGCGACCCTGGCCCAGCCGGCTTCCTTCTGCCCTTCAGACCCCCGGGCTGGATCCTCACGGTGTCCGTGTGCGGGAGCCGCCAGTCGGGCCCTCCCACGCCTACAGTTGGGTTTTCTTCCTGGTCCCGTCACTCTGAATTCCTGTGTTCACCTCCCCCCACGTGATGTCAGCCCCGTGGAGGAGGGACCCGTCGCCTAGCGGGTGCCGACAAGTTTGTTACTGAGAGAGTGAGCGAGCAGACGTCCTTTGAGAGTCATCTGTGTGACCGGAGTTGTGCCAGGCGTGGGAGCGACAGGACTCCCGCCCGTAGAAGCCGCTCTTGGGTGGAAGGGATGGGTGACAGTGCCAGGAGGCCAGGGTGGGAGGCCCGACTGAGGCTGCCGTTGGGCAGGAGGGGGCAGGGAGATCAGGGAGGCTTCTCAGCGGAGGGGTCGAGTGAGGTGAGTCTTGAAAGCCGAGTTCTGAGGCAGGATGGGAGGGCTGTTGTGAACAGGGATCTGCAGGGAAGGCTTCCTCCTTAGACAGGCCCGGCCACGGGCTGATGGCTGCCCTCTCCCAGGAGACACTATGCCTCATTTAAGACCAAGGACCTGGAGTCCAGTTGCCTGGGTTCACATCCTAGCTCTGCTGCTTGCTAGCTGGGTGACTTAGGCTGCGTCATCAAGCCTCCTTTCCTTACCTGTAAACCACGGTCATGACAGTAGCTGTGGCCAGGGCAGTTTTGAGGATTAACAGTGATGGTGGCTGTAAGTCGTAGAACCTGAAGGCACAGCACATTATAGTTACACCACGAACGGTAGCTCTTAGTACTAGGGTCTCCATAATACTAAAGGATTGTCTCTCTGGCTGAGTCATCGGGGAGTGGGATTTCCTCTCTCTGTTCATTGGTTAAAAGTTAACTGCTCAGACCAGGGCATCCATCTCTTAAAAGCATCAAAGGGGACGGTTCCTGGGGGGAACAGCTTCTCCAGCGGTCTCTGCTCGGCAGCCCCAGCAGTACGGGTGCTGGCTGCCGCCCTGACTCTGGCTATGCCAGTCTCTCTCTGCCTGGTGGGATGACCCCATCAGGTCTCCACAGCCCCTGGGGCTCCTCCACCGTAGCCTTCAGGGTGCAGCCAGAGGGGCTGTCTTCCAGTGGAAGACTGTCTTCCGGTGGAAGGCTGCCCAGCACTGCTGGCCCCGGGCCCGTGAGCGCTGAGCGAAGGGATGGCCCAGTGCTCTTGGTGGAGCACACCCAGCGCCTCGGCCTTTGCCCTCTTGGGGCTCTGGTTTCCACTCCAGCAGTGCATTCTCTGACCCTTCCGTGGGGATGCACCCATAGGAACTTACCTTTCAGTTTGTTCATGAAACTGTTTTTCTAATAAGAGCCGCTGGTTTTGTGATTTTAGGTAATTCACCTCCCTTCTCTGGTCCTGTGTCCTCTTCGTGTGGCAGGAGAAACTGGAGAAATAGTTTTAAACCGCACAAAACTTGATGGAGTATTATTTGTGCTTCCACTTTGGGCCATTAGCTTTTAGAGCACCTCCTGGAGTGTCGAACCTTTCAGTCATTTTTTCCACTGATTAAATATATGTACGTGTATATATGTATTTTCCCCATCTAGGCAGTTATTATCTTAGCATTTGCTTTGAAGAAGATGGTCTGTCATAATCAAGGATGTTTGTCATCTCCACATATTTTTTTTCCTAAAGGAATTGGCGTCTTCTACCTATGTTGGTTCCTGTGTGCCTCTTGACATGATTTATAAAGTCCTTCCAATTTTGGAGGGGGAGGATTTCTCACAAAGAAAAAGAAAAAGTTCCTGTCCAGGAAGTTTCCATTCTAGCATATCTTCAGAAGAAGATCATCTGTGTTTCATAATCAAGGATGTTTGTTATTTCCACATTTTTTTTTGAGAAGTTGGCATCTTCTGCCTGTGCCAGTTTGTGGTCTAGACAAAGAGTATCCAAGTGTTGGGATGTCCTGCCCCCACGTCCCCACACGCCTGGTCCCTCTGTGGACCGATTGCAGACTCTTAACCACCCATGGCCCTGGGGGAGTCGGGTCCCCCACAGAGTTGGAATCAGGCAGGTCATCAACTGCTGGAATCACTCAAATGAGGTGTGGCCATTCCCGAGGTTCCCGGGCAGAGAAGGCGGGTCAGGTGCAGGTGACACAGCTTTACTGATGGCAGTGACAGCTCAGCTCACCAGGGAATGCAGCACGGGCCCTGAGAACAGGTTATATAGTGTGTGCTGAGCCAGCAGAGACACCCGTCAGACCATAGCCCAAGATGCCCTTTCTCAAACATTGAATATCCTCCCTGCACATACAGGAACACCAGCCCTTCGGGGAGCAGACACTTGGGGAGACAGAGGCTCAGCTGCCTATCCATGGGCTGGGGTCTCTAGGGAGACACTGTGAATCTGCATCTGTTCTTTCCTCTCCTGCCTTTTCCATATACGTTTATTTTCCTTCTGAATTTCGTATGTCATTAGTCTCTCACTGTATCCGTGAATCAACACAAAACTATTTTAATTTTCATTTCTTTATAATGTATGTTATGGGACTTCATTCTGTTATTTTCTTCAGACATTTTGAAAATATTATTATTTTGTTTATTCTTCTTTAACCTAATTAAAAAATGGGCGGAAGGGACTTCCCTGGTGGCGCAGTGGTTAGGAATCCACCTGCCAGTGCAGGGGACACCGGTTTGATCCCTGGTCCGGGAAGATCCCACATGCTGCGGAGCAACTAAGCCCGTGCGCCACAACTGCTGAGCCTGTGCTCTAGAGTCCGCGTGCCACGACTACTGAGCCCCTGTGCTGCGACTACTGAAGCCTGCACGCCTAGAGCCCGTGCTCTGCAGCAAGAGAAGCCACCGCAATGAGAAGCCCACACACCGCAACTAAGAAAGCCCGCATGCAGCAATGAAGACCCAACACAGCCAAAATAAATAAATTTTTTAAAAAAAGGGCGGAAGAACTGATAGACATTTTTCCGAAGAGGAAATGCGGCTGGCCAACAGGCACGTGAAAAGACGCACAACATTGCTAATCATCAGGGAAATGCAAATCAAAACCACAGTGAGATATCACCTCACACCTGTCAGAATGGCTATCATCCAAAAGAACACAAATAACGAAACATTGGCAAGGTTGTGGAGAAAAGGGAGCCCTCCTACACTGTTGGTGAGAATGTAAATTGGTGCAGCCACTATGGAGAACAGTATGGCATTTTCTCAAAAAACTAAAAATAGAATTACTATATGATCCAGCAATTCCACTCCTGGGTATATATCCAAAAAAACCCCACCAAAAACACTAATTTGAAAAGATATATGCACCCCAATGTTCATAGCAGCATTTTTTTTTTGTTTTTTTTACAATTGCCAGCCTAGGCGTCCATCAACAGATGAATGGATAAAGAAGATGTATATATGTATATAACATATATGTAATGGAATACTACTCATTCATAAAAAAGAATGAAATTTTGCCATTTGTAGCAACATGGGTGGATGGGAGCGTATTATGCTAAGTGAAATAAGTCAGAGAAAGACAAATATTGTGTGATATCACTTATATGTGGAATCTAAAAAATACAACATACTAGTAAATGTAACAGAAAAGAAGCAGACTCACAGATACATAGAACAAACTAATTGTTACCATTGGGGAGAGGGAAGGGAGAGGGGCAGTATAGGGGTAGGGAATTGAAAAGGGGGTTTCTATGGGATTGTATGAGAACATGTGTGTGAAACTTGAAAATTGTAAAGCATTATAGAATTTAAAGAGTGTTTCATTCAATAAAAATGAAGGGGATTGGGTAAAATATTTCTGAAGAATATGAAAAAATGATTTGTACAAATCAAAAATAATAACACTGCTAGTTTACATAGGAAGATTGAACGATATCAAGAAATCAGCAGTCCTTTCAGGGGCTTCCCTGGTGGCCCAGTGGTTAAGACTCTGCGCCTCTATTGCAGAGGGTGCAGGTTCAATCACTGGTTGGGGAGCTAAGATCCTGTATGCCGCCCGGTGTGGCAAAATAACCCCACAACAATATCTTGTATATCATTCAGCCATAAAAAGGAACGAAATTTGGTCATTTGTAGAGACATGGATGGACCTAGAGACTGTCATACGGAGTGAAGTAAGTCAGAAAGAGAAAAACAAATATATTAACACATACATGTGGAATCTAGAAAAATGGTACAGATGAACCGGTTTGCAAGGCAGAGACAGAGACAGGTGACACCAAGGGGGGAGAGTGGGGGGGTGGGTGGTGGGATGAATTGGGAGGTTGGGATTGACATACATACACTAATATGTGTAAAGTAGATAACTAATAAGAACCTGCTGTATAAAAATAAATAAAATCCCCCCCCCAAAAAAAAAGAGAAACCAGTGGTCCTTTCATCAGTTTATAAATGGAATGTGACTTCTATATTGATGCCATCTGATTGTGTTGTACAGGTAGAAATTTTATTGACAAGAAGAATAAGTATTTACTGAAATCTCTTCTCAACTACAGCAGCATCATGGTCCATCAGGGTCCTTGTTCTGGGGGGAAGTCCTGGATGACAGGAACTGCAGGAAGCCGTCCACCCGGACTTGAGGAGTCCAGAGCTCCTGCAGTGGAAGCTGACCTTTGGTTGTTAGGTTTCGTGGTGGCTGAATGTCGTCTTCTCTGCCCTTCTCTTCCCAACTGTAGTACTTAGTCATGGATTATTACGTGGGTGGTGATTTACTGACCCTGCTCAGTAAATTTGAGGACAAGCTTCCAGAAGATATGGCAAGATTCTACATTGGTGAAATGGTGTTGGCTATCGATTCCATCCATCAGCTTCATTACGTGCACAGGTAATCACCTTGTTATATATTTTATGGAAATCACCTTTCATGTGTCGGGATATTCCTTTCAGAGTCCCCTGAGTCGTGGACCCCAGTCCCGGGCTGTGCAGGGAAGTCGTGCAGTTAGCGGGTCCTCCCTTCGACTGCCATGGCGCAGGATGCCTTACCAGGCCGCTGCTCTACACCCCAGCACCTGGCTCCCAGGAGACCCCAGCTTTACGTGACTGTTGTGACGCTCTAATTGCTGTCAGCTGAAGTCACCTTGTCTTTTGATATTTACCTGCCATTGGCTCATGTTCTCCCCTGCCCAGCCCCCAGAGCTCATGCCTCAATCACCCATAAAACACTCAGGAAAGGGGGCTTGGGTTGAGGAGAGGGGCTCACATCACAGCATCGTAAAGGACTTGAATTGAGTGAGTGTAACTGCTCTTGCATGTCAGGCGGGGGCGGGGGGCCCCCTCCTGCCCTCCCCACCCCTCCCCCGCCAGGACAGCGGCCTTAGTGCCTCAGCCAGCCTGTGCCTCTGTGTCAGTCTCATTCTACCATTTAAGACAGTGCTTTAATCCTGTGGGATTTGGGTGGGGTTTTGTTGGTTTTGTTCTGTTTTACTTATTTTATTTTTATGAAAGTATTTCACGGCAGTAGTTTTAAAAAGTCAAATAGTTGTACAGGGCTTAAAACAAAACGTGAGTCTCCAGCCATCCCCCACCCTGCTGCCCCTTGCCATAGGCAACGATGGACAGTTTTTACTTGTTTCTTCTGTTTACTTCCATATTTCTAAATAACGGGCTTCATGGCTGTTTCACTTTGTGTGGGGGGTGGGGAGGTCTTAGACCACGTCTATCGATGTGGAGATTTGACTCTTTGACACAAGTAAGTACATTTGTCTCTCATCCCTGTCTCCCACACAAACTCTCAAACTTCCCTCTCCCATCTGGCCCCAGTTAGTAAAATACAGTTGGCCCTTGAACAACATGGGTTTGAACTACACGGGTCCGCTTATACTCAGATTTCTTTCACTAAATACATAATACAGTCCTACACGGTCTGTGGGTGCAGACCCACGGCTATGGAGGGCCGACTGTGAAGTTACACTCAGATTTTCGACTGCGCAGAGGTTGGCACCCCAGCCCTGGTGTTGTTCAGGGGTCAAATGTAATAACTTTTGGTTAGATCAGTGTGTGGCGTTTATAGTATACTGTGTAAACATTACAGATGAGCCTTGTGGTATAAATAGTTACACTTCCTATATAAAGTTTTGTTTCCTCTGGAGTTAATAATTGCACTGTTTTTTCTTTGGCTACTTCTCTGTGTAGCTGCCACTAACTATCCCCAAATATCGTGACCAAATTGTAAAGCTCTGTACGTTCAGACACACCAGCAGTCCTCGATCTACCTTCCCGGATCCATCCCTCTGTCTTTCCCACGCCTTCCTGCTCTGGTGGCTCTCATCGTGAGGTTTCTTTTTGAGTGGAGAGGTTCTCCTGCCGTCTCCCTGGGGTGGGCTCCCTTGTTTTCTGAGTCGTGCGTCTTTCTGTTTCTTGGTTTATTCTTCTGATTTGGTGGCACATATCCTCCAGCAGTTTCTGGAAAAGGAGGTGTGTGAAATAAATTTTTTGAGAGGAGCATCTTAATTCCATTCACATACATGACTGATAGATGATCCCGTGTGGAATTCAGTGTTGCCGTCGAGAGGTTTGCAGCTGTCATGAGTCCCCTGACCTTGCACTGTGGTCGGGCTGAGCCTCTGAGCCTGTCAGGGATTTTCCTAAGCAGACACAGCTCCTGCTCTGAGGGTAGCAATGGCTACCAGTGTCAAAGTAACAGCCCTTCAAGTCCTGCCAAGAGTGTGACCTCATTGCCCTGCGGGGGGCGGGGGGGGGCAGGTTGCCTGGGACCACACGCTCCTGCCCAGGGCGCTGTGCATAGGTCCCCGTGTCATGGGCGAGCCCAGGGAGCTGCCCCCCATAGCGGTTGCTGCTTTTAGGGCCATGAGGTTTGGGACGGGGCATTTCCTCTTTTTCCTGTTTTCTTTAATGTCGTTACGCCTGCTTTTATAACAGTTATTGTTGTTGTTTTCAACATTAGATTTTATACTCTTCTTGAGAGAACTTTGCCTAATTCACAACAGAGAGATGAATGTCTTTGTATTTGTCACAGAGCTCCAGGGAAATTAATTTGACTGTCTTTTGAATAGTTTATTCTTTCCTGTTTTTCCCTAATTAGGAAGCTTTCTCCTCATTTTCTTAATTGGTTGTGTAGAAGTTTTGCTCTATCTTTTAATCTCTGGGCATGGTAGGGAACATTAAAATAATTCAAGAACTTTTTTTCCCTTAAAGTCAACTCCATATTCAGACTAAGTGCTTGAATGACCTAGTGAAAACAGTAAGCTTTGCGTTTTTGCTAGACAGTTCACAAAGTTAGGTAATACAGGAAGTCAGTCCTACCCAGTCTCAGGGGGATGTAAGTTGAGGCTGCATTTGGCGGGGCCAGAAGTAAATGAGTTTCATCAGCACAAGAGTGTTCTCACTGGTGGATTTGAGGAGCGTGGTTCAGACCGTAGCTTGGGGCCCTTTCCCGTGGGAGGATGTGGGCCTTGGTGACTTCAGGCAGTGCCCGCCGCCCCGCCGGCCGGGCTTCTGCGTGCGGAACGGCTGCTCCCTGGCTCTGGACCCCTGCGAGGCTCACTGTGCCAGAAGCAGTGGGGAGCTCGGACCTGGGAGCCCACCCCCCCGGTGGGTGCCGCCGCTTCCTGAGAGGTCAGACGCAGATGCCAGCAGAGGCAGAGACGGAGAGCAACAGGCTCACGAAGGATCGCAGCTGGGAAATCACATCCCCAGAGAGAACAGAATACGTACAGCTTACGATCGAAATAAGAACAGGTACACTTTTAAGAGAAGGAATATTCAGAGAACAAGAAAGGCCTTAGAGGGCTTCCCTGGTGGCGCAGTGGCTGAGTCTGCCTGCCGATGCAGGGGACACGGGTTCGTGCCCCGGTCCAGGAAGATCCCACATGCCGCGGAGCGGCTGGGCCCGTGAGCCATGGCCGCTGAGCCTGCGCGTCCGGAGCCTGTGCTCCGCAACGGGAGAGGCCACAACAGTGAGAGGCCCGCGTAATGCAAAAAAAAAAAAAAAAGAAAGGCCTTAGAAAAGGAAAACTAGAAAGCCGAGTAGAAGAGGCGTGGAGTAGGAGTATAGGACCTGGATGAAGACAGAGGCAGCCCGGGGCCTCCAGGAGCCAGGCTGGCGCGGAGGCCCGTCCATGGAGGCACAGGGACCAGCCCTGCGCCACCTCCACTGAGCCTGCGGGTTGGTTTTGCAGTAGGAAGCCCCATGGGCGCACTGTGTGTCGCTCAGAAATGGGACAGCAGTGGGCGGGAGGGCCTCCCTTCTCAGCGCATCACGGGCAGAACAGGAAAGGAAAATCAGACTGCAGTCTGTCCAGGGCTGTAATCCCACCCACCTGGCCCCGCCCCGGCCAATTCCACCGTTTTAACCAGAGTCACAACAGCCGACAGAGAAAAGGCCCTTTCGGGGGACTGGAGCTGCTTCTCAGCTGTGCCCCTGACTCTACTGGAAAAGCGGCCACTGCTGGGTTTGGAGGGAGAATGGGCTGGGTTAGTCCCAAGCAGGGTGGTGGCCCATGGGGACAGTCCGCTCATGGATTGGCTGCTCTCTCAGTTGGTGCTGTGGGGACCACCTGCCCAGCTCAGAAGCACTGCTGGTAGGAGCTCTGGGTTAGTCCTTGCCCTCGGCCTCCCTGGTGTTTTGCTGAGAGGGCCTTTCTTTGTAACCTCCCTGCATGCAAATGGGCAGTTCAGTTTTTTTTTAAATAACATTTATTGATGTTATTATATTTTAAATAGAGAATCATGCTGCCCAGATAAACCAACACCATTGGAAAAGAAAGGTGCACGCATATGGTTAGCAGCTGAACACCTCTGGAGGGTATAAGGGAGAGGGGCAACCTCTGTGAAGACCCTCCCCACCCGTCTTCTTAGGCTCAAGTAGTGATTCACTGCTGCATAGTTAGGACTTTTTCCCCTTTGTATCTAAAAGCAATCTGTGGGGAGGCACTTTAAGATCATGCATACATCCTCTTCAGAGTGTCCCCCTACATTTAGTATCTGTTGATGATTTTTGCCTGGTCCAGCCTTTACTGTGATGGTTGCAAAATGACGATTTCCAAACTCCAGGATCCACTCCACGTTGAAGCGCCTCCCTTCTCTCCCATTTGTCTATTTATTATCAGTGTGGGTACCTGGGTCCTTTGTCACCCCAACGGTTTATAATTTGTCATTGTCTGAATTCTTTTTATGCTTGTATTGTCCTGTATTTGGCCAGTGGAAGCCGCTTCTACCTGACTCCCATGTTTCTGACATGCCCTCATCGTTTTTGAGAACTGCCTTAGTTTCTGGCTCATCTCGTACCTTCTCTGAGGAACCCTGGTGCCTTTAGTGGGGGATGGTTTTAAAGACCGTATCTGGGTGCTGGGTGTGCTCAGAGTTACAGGGTGTCTGTTTTAGGCCCCTCAGTGGACAGAGTAAAGTGCATGTCTGTACACGTCTGCATTTATACATACAGACCCATGTCTAATTTGGGAATCACGAGTTACCCTTCTGGCTTTCTCCTGGTCCATTTCCGTCTCCTCCTCTGGCTCCCGGCAGCACCAGCACGTCCAGTCATTTGCCCAGCCCTGCCATGTATCTGAAGTAGCTTCAGAATTGCTCTGCTTTTTTTATTACTATAGTTTATAAATTTATTTATTTATTATTTTTGGCTGCGTTGGGTCTTTGTTGCTGCACGCAGGCCTTTCTCTAGTTGCGGCGAGCGGGGGCTACTCTTCGTTGCGGTGTGCGGGCTTCTCATTGCGGTGGCTTCTCTTGTTGCAGAGCATGGGCTCTAGGCGCACGGGCTTCAGTAGTTGTGGCTCGCAGGCTCTAGAGCGCAGGCTCAGTAGTTGTGGCACACGGGCTTAGTTGCTCTGCGGCATGTGGGATCTTCCTGGACCAGGGCTCAAACCCGTGCCCCCTGCATTGGCAGGCGGATTCTCAACCACTGCACCACCAGGGAAGTCCTGAGCTACCAGGGACCCTCGCTCTGCTTTTATCCTACTAAAAACAAACCTAAGCCTAGCCCTAACCCCACCTCCCAACTGCAAGTGTCAGGTTCTCTGCCGTAAGTTACTTAGGTTTGGGGTTCTTTTTCTACCCCATTTCCCTTCAGTGCTGTTGTGTTACTGGTTTGAAATACAATTGGGTTCACTGGTTTCATCAGCTTTCCATTTCAGGTGCCCCTTCCCATCTTTGTTGATTTCGTTTCATTTTTTAAGCATGTAGAACACAAGCATGCTTCGATAATACCAAAACTAAGCAAGGTTATACTCAGAACTGTCACTTCCTTCCTTATCGCATCCACCTCATTCCCTGCCCCTTCTAAGTAACCAGTTCCTTGTTTTCCGTTTATCGTGTGTGTGTGTGTGTGTGTGTGTGTGTGTATGCAAGATGAGCAGACATGTTTCCTTATTTCTCCTTTCCTTAAACAGAAGGTAGCATGGTTAAATATGCACTTAACGCATCTTGTTGTTTTCACTTAACGTATCCTAGAAATCATTCTGTATCAGCTCATGGAGCTCTTCATTCTCTTTTACGTTTGCACAGCACGCCGCATGTATCGGTACCATAGTTAATTCTCTTGTGGGTGGACATTTAGGTTGTTTCTAGTATTTTGCGATTATAAATAATGCAGTAATGAATAACCTTGTACCTACATCTTTTTGTACTGTCGGTGTGTCTTTAGGGTGAATTCCTAGAAGTGGGATCACTGGATCGACAGAGAAATAAAATACATATTAGATATATACTAACATTTTTTTTAACTTTATCAGATGTTGCCAGTTTCCATCCGTAGAGATATACCTTTTTGTGTTCCTACCAGCAATGTATGAAAGTGCCTGTTTCGTTGCAGCCTTGGCAACATAGTATATTTTTATGTTTTTGCCATCTGATGGATTAGAGATGGTTATACAGTTGGGTTTTTTTGTTTTTGTTTTTTGTCTTTCTTGCGGAGTTGAATTTCATTTTTATATCTTTCTGTGTGAGTTATTTATTTCATGTCATTTGCCCATTTTTCTGATTTCTAGCTTTTTCCCTTCAGTTGCTAAACATTTGCCCTTTATCTGTAATATATGTTGCAAATATTTTTTCCCAGTTTGCCATTTGCTTTTTGATTTTGCTTATTGTAGTCTTTTGCCATGTAGATTTTTTAATGTATTAAATTTATTGGTCTTTTATTACATTGGGATTTTGAGTCATAGTTAGAAGTACTTTTTTTTAAAACCCCAGAGAAAAAGAAAACCCATGTTTTCTTCTAATAGTTTTATTTTTAACGTATGGATCTCTTATCCATTTGGAGTTTATTCTTGTATAAAGAATGGATCTGGGCTTCCCTGGTGGCGCAGTGGTTGAGAGTCCGCCTGCCGATGCAGGGGACACGGGTTCGTGCCCTGGTCCGGGAAGATCCCACATGCTGCGGAGCGGCTGGGCCCGTGAGCCATGGCCGCTGAGCCTGTGCGTCTGGAGCCTGTGCTCCGCAACGGGAGAGGCCACAACAGTGAGAGGCCCGCGTACCGCAAAAAAAAAAGAATGAATCTGATTTTATCTTTAACTAAAAGGCTCTTCAGTTGTCCCAGCATGAAACTTATTTGTGTCTGCCCACTGATTTGAGATAACATCTTTATTATATACTCAGCTTCTTTATGAATTTGGTCTGTTTCTGGACATTCTATTCTGTTCCATTGTCGTCTTTCTCTCTGTGCTCTGGGACCACACTGCTTTAATCATGGAGGCTTGAAATCACGTACGGCCAAGTCCCCCCATCATACCTCTTTCTCTTCAGTGTTTTTCTAGCTATTCTTGCATGTTGGTTGTTCCATATCAACTTGTCTGGCTCCAAAAAACAGGACATTTTATTTATTTATTTTTAAATTTGATGGGCCCTTTTAGTCTGTAGATTCAGGTCTTTTTTACTTCTGGAAAGTTCTCTTGGAGTATAGTTTCAAATGTTAGTTATGTTTTATTGTTTTGATTTCTTTAGGGACTCCTGTTATGTATATGTTGTGCCTTCTTTGCTTGTCTTCCATTTCAGTCTCCAGCTACTTTCTCTCTGACCCTTTTTAATTCTTTGTCTCATTTTTATTCTTCCAGACCTTTTCCTCCATTTCTTCAATGCCTTTCATTAGATTTTTATTTAAATTGATTCCCCTTTGGCATCTTATAATTTAGTCCTTATTTCTATTAAGATTTTGTCTTTTTCTTCTATTTCTTTCCTGGGTTAAATCAACTCTCTTTTCACTTCTCCCTATGTTTGTCTAGTTCTGTTTGTAGGTTTTTTTTGTTTCCTTTTTGTTTTGCCACACTGCAGGGCATGTGGGATCTTAGTTCCCTGACCAGGGATTGAACCCACGCCCCCTGCAGTGGAAGCACGGAGTCTTAACCACTGAACCACCAGGGAAGTCCCCTGTTCTTAGTTTTTATTTTTCTGACTCACTGAGGGATTATATTGTTTTGTTTTTCATATTCTTGGGTGTTTATTTCAGGAGATTTATTTCCGTTTGGAGTGCTAGAAGGGTTTTTTGCTTTGTTTCTCTTTTGGGGTAAGAATTGTCATCATCTTTTGCTCACATTTCTTTGTGAGACTCGTCTGTTGTGTTGGGAGTAGTTGGTGCTCCTGTGTGATTTCATTGAGATGTAGCATTCTGTCACGTGAGGACAGCCCGCTGCTTTACCTGTCTCCTGCAGGTGGACGTTAGGTGGATCTCACTTTGTGGCTATTACAAGTTGTGCTGCTGGAAACATCCTTGTACTCTTCTTGGTGAATGTCTTCCTCTGCTTTTAAAGTTTCTGTTCCTTTTCGTGCTTATGTGGCTTTTCCAGTCGCATAAGCTTATTCTGCCAGGAAGGAGGGCTAGTTCCTTAAAGTCCACCCTGCCGTCCCCCCATCCCTGCCCGGTGTTGGCAAGTGCACAGAAGAACTGTCAGTAAGACCACGGGTTTAGTGGGACAGTTTACTTTCCTGCTGCTGTGTAACTGGGCAGACTGCTCCACTCTGGAGCTTCCCTGTTATTGTCTCTAAAATACAGTTTTGGCGTACGTGGTGCTTTGTTGGTCTGTAGCTGTTTTGCCCCAGTTGCTCAGGCGTCTCTTCTCAGTGGTAACGGCCACGTTGACTCGCTTCACACTCTGTCCCTCTACCTCTTTTTGTATCTCCTCCTGTTTCTTTGTAGCACTTGCCCCGTGGATTGTACTCAGGGATGCCAAGACCATGTGCATATCTGTGCATTTGCATGTTCATTTCCTGACACCCCAGCTGGTGTGAGGCTTCGTGAAGGCAGGGCAGCGCCGTCTTGGTACTGTCGTAGGCCCGGGCTCAAGAGCAGCGCCTGGCACGAGGCAGGTGCTCTGGAAGCATTGGTTCGCAGGCTGGGTGGGTGGGTGGGAACAGTAACGGTGTCTCAGCGTGGTAATGGGGGATTAACTGCTGTGCAGGAGTGAGCGCTGGTGGTGACTGCTGCTGCCACGCCCGACTGCATCATCACGGGGATGTTTTCTTGGATTGTTACAGCTGTCATGACTGATGCTAGCGTTTCCCCCGCTGATCCGCTACCAGTTAAGGGCTTTGACCTACCTGATGTGTTGCATGGAAATGGTTAATTTATGTATTTATTTTACTAACAGAGACATTAAACCTGACAATGTCCTTTTGGATGTGAATGGTCATATCCGCCTGGCTGACTTTGGATCGTGTTTGAAGATGAATGATGATGGAACTGTAGGTATTTTTGTTGGAGATTTTCCATTTGGTTTTGGGGTTTGCTTGCAATTAGAAGGGGCTTATTTACATTTTCAATTTGAGATACAATTAAGAAACCAAGTTTATTAATGTAAATTAAGACGAATGCACTTAGGAGACACTTGAAATTTTCTATTTAGTTTAAAACATCTTTGTTTTTTATGTTTACAAAAGTAATACGTATGCCTTCTAAAAGGGGGGTTGTCAGGTTTCCTCAGATCCCTAGGCAGCTAAAAGTGTGCCAGCACGGCAGTGAAAGAGAGGCAGCCCTTGGGTCCTTGCTTAAAATGCCTGCCAGGTGGACAGACCTTAACTGGGTGATGGTGCATTCTCGTTTCCGTCTGGGGCGGGACTTCCTGTCAGCCAGGGGTGTTGCAGATGTAGAAATGGGGGCCTTGATACCCCTGTTCCAAGGGCCAACGGACACTCCCTGCACAGCAGGAGGACCTCCCCGGAGGGGCCGTCACCAGGAGGCTGGGCTTGGGCCTCAGCTGGACCAGCACGCTGGCTGAGTGGCCTCAGGTGGGGCTGCTGCACCTCACTCAGCTGCTTCCAGCCAGCGGCTTCCAGTGCGTTAGGGAGTCGTCTGCGTTCTCCCTTGCGGCCCTTGTCACAGTTTCAGTGTGAGGTGTTTGGGAGACTTTTCTTTAGAATCTACACATATCATAAAGTCTAATGCAACTACTTCTCCAGAGGAGAGCAGACCCCCGCCCCCCTTCTTACTGTGAGTTTTCAAGCAGCAGTAAAAGAACCTGTAAAACTGGCATCACTTGACAGTGTTTTCAAATGAGCGAAGCGATTTCCTCACTTTCTCTCCACAAAGCCAGTCTCTTATTTCTGGAAGTCTTGACCACGCGTTGATTGATATATTGGTGCTGTCCCCGAAGCCAGTCTTGTAACGACGGGAGCAGTGGCCTTGGTCTGAGCCGGAGCGTTGGTCACCTCTCTTACCTGCATGGCACTCCCGTCCCGGTGGCACTCACCCTGCGATAGCTCCCGACGGCTGTTGCCCGGTCAGAGCTCCTGAGGACTCCCCGCTGAGTCATTCAGATGGCTCTGGGGCTGGCACCCAGGGAGAGCCTGGTCTTTGTGCAGACGGGCCTTCTGGATTATTGTCTCCATGGCCTGCCTGACCCTCAGGCCTGTGCACTCCACGTGCTCTGAGGCCGATCTGTGACCTCTCAGCCTGCGCAGCATCCTTGCCTTCTCCGGGATGGTTGCCACCTCACCAGTTGTAGCCCTCCATAGAGGTGTCGCTACGTTCAGGTCCATTCCCAGTGCCCCATGTAGGGAGTGTCCAGGCACCCAGCTGATCCCTGGACCTACTTCCAGACGTTCCTGTTTGGGGGCCAGAGGGTAGGGTGTGGTGAGCAGCCTGGACTTCCCCTGGGAGCATGTTAGAAATGCAGCGTCTTAGAATCTCTGTCTCACAGGTATATGGTGTCCCTGCATGAAGGTCTGAGAAGGGTTGGGCTGATGCACATGGTCCTTGGACCACACTTTGAGCCGCAGTGGAGAATGTGTGTCTTCAGTGCCATGTGGAGGCTTGGTGGGCCTTTGGGCGTTGAAAGACCCAGCCTGCAAGAGTCCCGTGCATTCCGGACACTGCCTCTGTTTAGTGCTGTAGCAACACTTATTTGCATTGAATTTTGAATTCTTAGGTTTTTAAATCATGATCAGGTGCCAGTTTTATTCCATGATGATTTCATCATCTGCTGTCCCTGTTTTAGAGAAAATAATTAGGAATTTGAAAGTAGAGATGCCCTAGGGTTTCCCTTCAACACCAACCGCCCTCTCCCCTAAGGTGCAGTCCTCTGTGGCCGTGGGCACCCCTGACTACATCTCCCCAGAGATCCTGCAGGCGATGGAGGACGGCATGGGCAAGTACGGCCCCGAGTGCGACTGGTGGTCTCTAGGTGTCTGCATGTACGAGATGCTTTATGGAGAAACGCCGTTTTATGCAGAATCCCTTGTGGAGACCTATGGAAAGATCATGAACCATGAAGTAAGCTGTCACATTTCCACACCCTGTTTGTTCTAGTCCCGAGGCGCAGGCCCCAAGGCAAGGGAGGCAGCCTGAGGGGGAGTCACTGGGGAAGAGGGACGGGGTGGAGTAGGCTGGGCAGCCAGACGGGAGTCTGCACAGGCTGCTGACACAGAAGGCTGGGTGGGAGGGGAGGTTCGAAGGATGCTTCTGTTTCCTGGCGGAGGGTGACGGGTTCATCAGGCCAGGATCGCTGCAGGAGAAGCGGGCTTCGGTAGGAAAACGCAGGTACCCGCAGTGCCGTGTGGGGTGGGAATTGCCAGAGAGGGTGGCCCACTGACCACCTGTGCGTCTGGATCCACCAGATGCCAGCTCAGACTCTCAAACCTGTTTGCCCAGAAGTCAGTTGTCATGAACAGATCACACATCTCAACATAGTAGCGTTCTTAGTCCTTTCTTGATCCTATTTCTTTTCCTTATTTTTCCCCTTTCCTTTTCCCAGCTGTTCATTTCTCACTTCAACGTTGCTTTCTTCTGTTTCCTTCGTTTTTCTGTTTATTATTTCTTCTTCCATCTAATGTTTTTGTCATCTGTATTTTTTCTTCATACTCCTTATCAAATGTCTTTCTAATGCCAGTTTCATCCTTTCTGCCTGTTTGCTTACAGCATTCTTTTTTTCCCCACCTGCTCTGTCATTCACACACCCCAGCAAGGTTCCCACTTGTCTGCCATCTGTCCTGCAGCCGTGTCTCCCTTTATTTGCTCAAATAGGGAGCAGATTAACACTAAAGTGGTAAAGGGTCTTCTGTTTAAATCAAAGCAAGTTATACTGTTTTTTAAAAAAACACTTTTCCCAAAGTAGAAATAATTTTTTATTTATAAATTAATATATACTTACTATAAAAACTTCAGTAAATAGATGGTGAAAAACACCCCGTATGCTTCTCAGCGAGACCTGCTGTTTCCAAGCGCCTGCCGCCTGTGGGGCCTGGCCTAGTGGTCTCTTCGTTCTTTTATTCAGTCTCCACTGTAGCCCGGGACAGCAGGGGCGGCTCAGTGCTCAGGCCCACTGTGCCATGGTGGTATGTGGCCTTGTGGACTTAAGCTGGCGTGGGGGGTTGGCATTTAGATAAATGGCATCACATCGCGTATGGCCGGGGTTTTGGTCCTCTTCCTGTCAGCACGCGGAGGTGGGCCTTACTCTCTGTGTATGTGTGCACCGTATCTTGTTTTAACAAGTCCCTTTTTGATGAGCATTTAGGTACTTTTCAGTTTTCTTGGTCAGAATAGAATGGCATCATGAACATGTTATGTTTTCTCTTTGGGACCGTTTCTCTAGACTAAATTTTTGGAAGTGGAACTGCCACAGCTGTTGGCAAAATGCGTTCTGAAAGGCTGTGCCAGTTTCTCTCCCACCCACAGCCTGTTGTCAGCATTCTTTGCCACCTTGATAGGTGAGAATTTACCCCCGTTTTAATGTATGTGCAGTGTGGTAACAAGTCTGCCATGAGGAAAGCCAGCAAGACTCACGATTTTCATGTTTGCTTTTCTGGAGTCAGGCTTCATTAGCTTTGGTTGCACTTAGTTCCCATGAAATGAAAAGTGACTGTTGCTTTGGAGCTGTTGTTTCTACTCTGTTCCCTGTGATGTCTGTGCACCTTAGATTTTTCTGAGTGTTTTCATCACGTGTCCCCTGATTTGCCCCCTTCCCCCTCCAGGAGCGGTTTCAGTTCCCATCCCACGTCACAGACGTGTCCGAGGAGGCGAAAGACCTCATCCAGAGGCTGATCTGCAGTAGGGAGCGCCGGCTGGGACAGAATGGGGTGGAGGACTTCAAGAAGCACGCGTTTTTCCAAGGACTGAACTGGGAAAATATACGAAACCTGGAAGCCCCTTACATCCCGGATGTGAGCAGTCCTTCCGACACGTCCAACTTTGACGTGGATGACGACGTGCTGAGGAACGCTGTAAGTGCGGCGGCCGTCCCCGTGTCGCACCCCAGGGGGTCTGCAGCGCACAGGGTCGCTCGCCTTGGAGGTGGCGAATCTTAGAACTGTGCTGGGCTCCAGAAGTTTTGGCAGTTGTCTCAAGAAAATGTACCTTTTATCCCAGCCTATGGCTTGGTCCTTAACATCCCGTTTTTAAAATGATGGGTTACTCAATTTGAGTAAAATGGAGTTATTAAATAGCTGTTTTGTTTTAGAATTCATCAGAATTACTTTTATCTTCATGGCTTTGTACCTTTGCGAAACAGCGTCAGGTACGTTATCACATTAGAACGTCACTTCCGTTGTCACCACTGCCAGGAGCCCGCCTGCGGCCCCACAGGTAGTACGTGGGCCTCAGGGTTTCCGGTCCTTCTCACTGACCCTGTGCGTGAGGACGTCCAGACTTCCTGCCATCACGTGTGTTCAGCGTGTGCGTGAATGTTTCCTTATGCCTCAGGAAGTCAGGAGTGACAGTGGTGATGGGCCGATTTTGAGTTGCTGATGTTTCAGGTCGTGGGTTTTTCAAGTTGGGATGTGGCCCTGGGACCCTCTGGTGTCTGACCTTTTCTGTCAGGGCCTCTGATGCACTTGTCAGTATACCTTTGGCCCCCAGAGAGTTTTGCTCATGTGCTGTAAAACTATTCTGGCGTCATCAAACTCAGCCTTATTAGTCTATACGTGTGTCTTTGTTTGGGGATAGAGAAACTGAGGTTTCAACCAAGTAAAAGAAAAATCTTGATTATTCCCTACAGACTTTTTCTTAGTAAAATAAGAGCTGACGTTTAGATGATGTGAGAAAAGTATTATCATTGTTGAAAGGATTTTTCCTGGACTTCAGAGAAACTGTTTCCACACTGCAATTCTCCAGATAAATAACTTTGCTTTTATTTTTAATAGAGAAGGACCCGCATATTGAAAAATAGAGTTGTAGTAAACCTGTCTAAAATAGTCCACCTTTGGGTTCCAAACCCTGCCTCTTACCTTGGCCTCTGTTTCAGGCCAAGAACCCAGAGCCCAAGCCCCTGCCCCGGGTCCCCCACTCCTCCCTGCCCAGGCTCACGGTGAGTGGGGATCCTGCCGCTTTAGAAGGTTCACAGTCAGCAGCCTGATCCAAGTTGGACCCGTGCCATTATGATCATCAGAAGCAGTGGGTTTATCCCCTTAACTGCGTCACGCTTTGGCCCCTGCCAGGAGCGGGAAGTGGACCTGCCGGTACCCGGCCCCATGCAGGTGGCACCATGGAGGCAACATTCCAGAAGCGCCCTCCGTTCTCCCCGCTGCACTCTTGAGTTCATCCTGGGGTAATACTTTTTCTCCCTTGTTTGCCATTTGTTTGAACATAATTTCGTTTATGTTGTGTGTGTTCTTGCGCAGGAAATATTACCTCCTGGTTCTCATACGGGCTTTTCTGGATTACATTTGCCATTCATCGGTTTTACATTCACCACGGAAAGGTATGTCAGCATTTATCGCTCAGCTGCAGAGCAGGAGCCTTCCCCCCCGGGGGGGTGAGCAGTCCGAGTGCTGAGAGGGCTGTGCTTACGGGAGCGCCAGATGGCTTTGTCCTTTAAAAGTGCACACCTGGTGCTGCACGTGATGCCACGTATAGCGGGGTCGGCAGACTTTCTCCATAAAGGGCCTGGTAGCACATACTTTAGGCTTTGAGATCTCTGTTGTATACTTTTCTTTTTTAACAACCCATTAAAAACGTAAAAACGATTTTGAACTTATGGGAGGTACAAAAGCAGGCTCGAGAGGGTTTGGCCCTCGGGCCGTGGCTTGCTGGCGCCTGATCTCTGTAGGCCATCGGCACTGGCAGGGTTTGTGCCGCCGGGACATCAGTGGCCGCAGTTAGTGGCACGGTGTCCATTCACGCCCGGCTGAGCGCCATCTTCATCAGGGTGCCCACTCGCTTTTGCAGGGCTCTTAGCCACGGCCCCGTCGCTCCCATGGGTGGGGCTGCAGCACAGTCCCCGCCAGAGCTGAGAGCACGAGCCCCACATGTGGCTCCAGCCCCGGGAGCCCCGGCTGGTGTTTGTCTGCATCGGCCTCTGTCTCGAATGGGCCTCTGGCAGACTTGCGTTGCCGGAGACGCTCTAACTTGCTTTTAAAAGGAAACTGGGCCAAGAAGAGAGGGGTTAGGAAGAAAGGCGGGTAAAATAAAACAAATGGAGCTGCCACGGTGCCTGAAGTGGTACAGATTCCTTGCAGAAGAGGGTTACTTGTGCTCAAGCTTGTAGAAACTCTCTTTAGGTGTGGTTGCCGGAGTTAAACAGCACGCAAGCCAAAGTTACGGTACATGCCTTCCAGCCAAGAAGGAGGCGTTCCAGGGCGTGCTGGGCGTGTTGATTTATTAGCCCCTCCGCAGAGGCGCTAGACCTTCCACTGCATTCGGTTCACTGGGTGCTTATCACACCTGTGGATCCCAGCCCCGTCCCCGCGACCGAGGCTCAGGTGTGTTGGGTTGGGTCCAGGGACCTCCTCCTGGAACGGACCCCGGACCCCGGCAGTGCCAGCCGGCACAGCACCCTCGGACCACCTTTGAGAAACACCAGCCAGCCCCTCCTGTGAGTGTGTGTGTGCTTGCGCGTGCGCGGTGGGTGCCTCGCTGCATGCGTCGTAGGACTCAGAGACGTCCCTGACGTCACTGTCACGTTAAATGCAAGAGGAACTAAGTAACCTGTCCCCGAGTTAAGCTCTGATGGAGAGAGCCATCCTCGGCCTTAGTCTGTGTGTTGTGAGTCGGCTGGTCGTTGGTGAGGAGCTTATCTGTGCTGGTGAGAGTGCTGGAATTGAAGGAACCTTACAGGGTGTTCAGTCTTCGGGGGAAGATGAGCCCCGGAGGGTTGAAGGAACCGTCGCCAGTCAGCGTGGAGCCAGCGTGCCCTCGCCGACTCACTTCGCTGCAGGCTCCAGGGTGAGCGTCCTGGGAAGCCTCTGCCTGAGCCCAGCCAGGCCCCACCAGCCCAGCTCCTCGTGCAGAAGGCCTTCTCTTTTCAGTGTCTGGTTGAGTGGACGCGATGATTTAGAAGTTATGCTCTGTACTAACACAGCATTGTAAATCAACAGTACTTCAACAAGAAAGAAAGAAATTAACGTCCCCTCCCCTGCAGAGGCAATGTCTCTGACCAGCTCTGAGGGCGTCCCTCTTCGCTGCCCGTTGTCACCCAGTCATTTGCAGGAAGGAAGACTCTTGTCTAATTTTGGCTCCATAAACAATAAAGTCTTTTCACAAGTGTTTTTGTTTGCCAATTTAAAAAGGCTTATCTTTTACCCCAGGAAGTTTTTAAATGCTAATGGAATCACTGTAAATTCTCAGTAGATCAGAAAACCCTGTTGCTTTATTTGCAGCTGTTTTTCTGACCGGGGCTCTCTGAAGAGCATAATGCAGTCCAGTACGTTAACCAAAGACGAGGGTGTGCAGCGGGATTTGGAGAACAGCCTGCAGGTTGAAGCCTATGAGAGGAGGATCCGGAGGCTGGAACAGGAGAGGCTGGAGCTGAGCAGGAAGCTGCAGGGTGAGTGGCAGCGGGGCCTCTGCAGTGGGGTCTGCTTGCCGCTGCCGTGGGCCTGCACTCATGTGTGTCTCTTCCCCAGAGTCCACCCAGACCGTCCAGTCCCTCCACGGCTCGGCCCGGGCCCTGGGCAGTTCAGCCCGGGATAAAGAGATCAAAAAGCTGAACGAAGAAATCGAACGTTTGAAGAACAAAATAGCAGGTAAGTGTTCTAAAGTCAAACTGCTTAGTCTCTGTTCTCGGGCATTCGTCTCTGCCAAGAAAATTTTCAGAGTCCTTTTCATTGGATGGAAAAGCAGGGGAAAAAGGTTAAACTTTAGCAAAGAGTTCTGGTGTTTTGCCAGCTTATTTAAAATCATTTCTCCAACGTGCTTAACTCTAATACTATAATGTTATAGTTACAGCTAGAATCAGTTCTTAATATTTTATGCATAAACTCTCAGAATATTTTGCATTTCTCTCTCTTAATTCTCCTCTTTGTCACTCTAAGACAGAATTGCCATAACTTTCCTTTCTGAAGCTTCCCTCAGTGGCTGTACTCACTTTCCAGTGTTTTAGATGCTGGTTCTATTGTCACGAGAGTGTGTGTTTTGTGGTTCCTAGGTTATCAGAGCTTCCTGAAGACTCAAGTCACCTTTAAGTCTTAACCGTTTACCTGACACATGGTTGCTGCTGCACTTGACTCTCATCTCAAATCAAACCCGAGTCAATTGCCTTCTGTCTGTTTCCTATCTGGGACCCACTATCCCGATCCAGAAAAGGGCTTCCATTGAGTCCATTACTTACTAAAACCCTCCTGCACCACTCGGCTGCACTGTGCTGGCGCACACAGGGAGCAAGGGCGAGACAGAGAGGCGCATGCCGCCCTGGGGCTCACGGTCCCGGGGAAGGGTGCGTAGACAGAGGGGCAGAGCCAAGTCTGCTGGGTCTGCTCAGGTGTGCAGGCGGCCACGTGCGTGCCTGAGAGAGAATGTCAAAAAAGCCTCGAGGGCATTTGGGATTATTAAATAATTCCCTGTCAGTAGGTCAGATCACAAAGTTTTGCATGTAAGGGAATACGCTTTCTTTTCTCTTTTGCTCAGATTCAAATAGGCTCGAGCGACAGCTTGAGGACACGGTGACTCTTCGCCAGGAGCACGAGGATTCCACGCATCGACTGAAAGGCCTGGAGAAGCAGTACCGCCTGGTGCGGCAGGAAAAGGAGGATTTCCACAAGGTAGTCAAGAGGCCTCGTTTGCGTGAGAGAGGCTTACGTGATCTTGCAGAGTGTGAAGTTGAGTCCGTGCGCGTGTTCGAGGATGTCCAGGCCCCTCGCCTGCATGCAGATCCTGGCCCCTGCTGCCGAGGCTCACACGGAGCCCAACTGGCGCCCGGTTACCGTGGGGCCAGTCGTGGTCGCGGGGGCTCTTCAGCGCCGTGGCTCCACGGGCGCACTTCCCGGTCGTCGTCTTTAACCTCGGACACGGGCCTGCTGAGCGGGCAGCATCCCCGTGTGAGGGCTGAGGGCTTTCCCTGCGCTGACCCAGCTGGCGTAGGGCGCGTGTCCTCACCCGAGCCAGAGTCCCTGTCCTTCCTGCCCGGCCTGCAGCTCTGGCAAGGCTTTGCGAAAGAGGCCATAGCTCCTTTATGACGTTGATTTTCAGTGAGACACTTCCAGCTGTGTCCAGACAGCAGTATGTTCACACCGGTGAGGACCATGTTTCCTAAGGTACACTCGGTTGTTGACCCTGTGGTTGGGGTCTGTTTTCTGAATCGAGCAGGATTTCCGTTCCCCGTGGTATCGTACCACCTGCAGGGCTTCGTCTCAGAGGCGCAGGTGGGCTGGAGAAACTTGCAGTGGGCGGGTCCACAGGGGCCTCTCTTCCCTGTGGCGGGAGCTGCCCTCCAGCCTGCTCAGATCCTGCTGCTTCCAGCCGCAGGCCAGCAGGTGCCACGGTGACCGAGCAGCCCAGTTGTCAAGGGATCGGCTGCAGGGAGCAGATTGTTTTTATACGGTTCTTTACTTTGATTGAAATCTTAAGCACTTCTGTATATAATGTGCTCTTGTCTGATCTGCTGGGTTTAAGTAAGCACATTGGCGACCAGATTCGCGCTTGGTGATTGCGTGGATGACACAGGGGAGAGGTCGAAATTCCTGGGCCAGACTTGCCTCTGTGAGCAAGCTGCTCACATCATAGGAGGGTCTCACTGGTCTCAGGTGGGCTTCTTCAGGCTGCGCTGGGACAAACAAAGGGCTTTTTCCAGGAAGGTCAGTTCTCGGGGCTGTGGCTACAGCCTGTAACCAGATCTGCTGTCACTTTAACCCCTTAATACCGTGGAAGACAGCGCTTCCCGCCTTCCAGTCCAGTCCTTGTTAGGCAAACGTAAACCATCTGTAATTTAACTCTTTTGTGTTCAGCAATTGATTGAGGCTTCCGAGCGGTTGAAGTCCCAGGCCCGGGAACTGAAAGACGCCCACCAGCAGCGGAAGCTGGCCCTGCAGGAGTTCTCAGAGCTCAACGAGCGCATGGCCGAGCTCCGGTCCCAGAAGCAGAAGGTGTCCCGGCAGCTGCGGGACCGGGAGGAGGAGGTGGAGGCGGCCGTGCAGAAGATGGACGCGCTGAGGCAGGAGGCCCGCAGGGCCGACAAGAGCAGGAAGGAGGTAGCTTCTCGGGGCTTCAGGGGACGCTGGTGGGGTGCCTGGGTGATCCCAGTAAAACAGCTTTGGGAGCTTAGGCTGCGTCACGTAAATCACTTGAAGATACAATGGATCTTAAATTTCACGTGAAGCCAAGTAGCCGCTTTGCTAAGCATCTGTTTTGTAGCTCTCAGCCCTTGTTCCCTATTTGTGAAGTTATTAAAAGAAGTTCCTGTAGTACTAAAATTGTAAAGCAGAATAGAGGGTATTCACGAACAAGACATACCATAGAAACACGTCATGATGTGACGCAGCATGGCTTCAGGAGACACGAAGGCTTCTAGGTGCTCAATGCCGCTGCCCCAGAGCAGTGGTCCTGAGACTGGCTTCGGAATCCTTGACACTCAGAAATCACTGAGGGCCCCGAAGGGCTTTTGTTTGTGTGGTTATAGGTCTTAGTGTTTACCACGTTAGAAATTAAAACTGAAAAAATGTTCAGTATAACAACAGACTCATTACATGTTAACATAAATAACATTTTTATGAAAAGTGACCAGTTTTTTAAAATATAGTGAGAAGTGTGGCATTTTTAACATGCTTATGCCTTTCTTTAATGTCTGACTTAATAGAAAACACCCGGGTTCTTATATCTGTTTCTCCATTGTCTGGAGCAATACGCTTTTTTGTATAATGTACATGAAGAAAGCCCAGCTCCTAAGGTAGGGACTTAGAAGGGGAAGGGCCTTGCAGACCCTAAAAGGGCCTCAGGACCCCACTTTGAACTGCTGCCCGAGATGATTTCAAACGTTCTGTTACCAACAGGCAACACATTGCCCACAACCCTTCCTTTAACATTCTGTTGGGTTTACTCGGTAAACTGAGTGGGAGGCGCAGAGCATGTGCTCCTGTTCCTTCATGTCCAGGGCTCTTTGTCCTTCGGCCTCAGAATGCCTGTTTGTTTTCTTCTTAGACAGTTGATTTTGCAACCCCAGTACATTTGTAGTTCTAGCCAACTGTAACTCTTTGTAGTGAACCCCTAATTAAGCATGACCATTCCAGTTCTGGGTGAAATGATACTGTGTCTGGGGTTTGCTTTAAAATGATTGGGGAGTAGCCATGCAGCTGAAGCAGGCCCAGGGTGCTACCTCTTGATGTCGAGTCATGGCACATGGGCTTCATTATACCACTCTATCTACTTTTGTGTATGTTTCAAGTCTTCCATTAAAAAAAAATGAATCTGGGACTTCCCTGGTGGCGCAGTGGTTAAGAATCCGCCTGCCAATGCAGGGGACACAGGTTCAAGCCCTGGCCTGGGAAGATCCCACATGCCGCGGTGCAAATAAGCCCGTGCGCCACAACTACTGAGCCTGCGCTCTGGAGTCCGCGAGCCGCAACTGCTGAGCCCGCAAGCCACAACTACTGAAGCCCGCACGCCTAGAGCCTGTGTTCCACAACAACAGAAGCCACCGCAATGAGAAGCCCACGCACTGCAACAAAGAGTAGCCCCTGCTCACCACAACTAAAGAAAGCCCGCGGGCAGCAACGAAGACCCAACACAGCCAAAAATAAATAAGTAAAATTAAAAAACAAACAAACAAACAAAAAACCCCGAACCTGTATCCTACAGGTATTGGAGTATTTGTTTTCACAAACTGGTATCTTTTCTTGAAATATAGTTTCAAAGTATCAATTTAAATTAGAATTTAAACTTGTTTTATTACTAACCAGCCATTCCAGTTAAGTCCTGAAGTGTATTTCTCAGCCTTTACTTTATGATCAAAATCTGATGAAGAGCGAAGAGTTACAAGGTTTCGTTCGCTTAGACTTCCTTCTGGGTAAAGGTCTAGCTGCCGCAGTGCAGCTGGTTTGTGTTGATAAAAAGTGCTGTTCTCCTTCCTTAGCTGGAAGCTCAGCTTGAGGACGCCGTGGCCGAGGCCTCCAAGGAGCGCAAGCTGCGTGAGCACAGCGAGAACTTCTCCAAGCAAATAGAAAGTGAGCTTGAAGCCCTCAAGGTAGTGCTCGGTTAGGTCTTTATTCTTACTGAGAGAGCAGACTCTTATCCTTAGCGGCTGCCGGGCGGGAGTCACCTTAAACGATGCGCTTGTCAGGGCTCCAACAAGACCTGGCGTGGGGCGGGGGCGGCGGGGGGCCGGGAACGCGATGTAAAGCTTATGGGAGCTTCTCACCTTTAAAAACCGGGTTCCTTCGTTTCTTTCCTTGTGTAAATGTTTCCGGCAGTCTAGAGCCAGCCCTAGCAAACTGACGCCTCATGCTTTCTCTGTGTCTGGGTTTCTAAATTCGGTGGAGTCAGTTTCTGTAAAAGCTTACAGCCCATGTCCTGCTGCTGGCAGTGGAAGAGCCGGGCTGATGGCCTGGGGCCCTCGTCCAGGGCCAGAGGGCAGTGGGGTGGCTGGGGAGGGGCGGGGGAGCGGGGGAGGGCTGTAGTGGCTCCTCATGGGCTTGGCGAGACTTCAGATCCGGGACTCCACTTTCTGAGCCTGGGTTTCCTCTGTGAAATGCAGACGATGGGTCTTCTCTCGCCCTCACACCTGGCCCGTCCCCCCAGTACACATCCCCGAGGTGTCAGCTTCTCCCCGTCGTATTTGCTTCCACGGGCAACACCTTTTGCCCGGACTCGGCGGCCTGTGACTGCGTCTCCCCGTCCCTTTCTGTGCCCTCTGCAGTCTGCTCTCCACACAGCAGCTCGTTACACCAAAGTCAAAGCTCGTCACGTCGTTAATGCCCTCTGATGGCTTCCCGCAGCGCTCGAATAACCCTGACCTCCTCCCTCGTGCCCCCCGATTCCTCCTGTTCTTCAGACACTTGCAGCTTGTCCCCCCACTCCCCTCACTCAGTGCCTCTGCCCTGGCTGAGCCCCTGCCTCCCCCGTGATGAAGACCTTCCTAGCCTGATGGCTCACTTCCCACGTCACCACCCCGTGTGACCCTGTTAGCAGGAGGGTGCCTGGCACACGGTCAGCCCTCCAGAGAATATCGTTGCGTGAATGAACGGACAGCGTGAGGAGACCTTGAGAACCATTCGTATCAGAGTGTGAGACGGAGCCTCTGGGTCTCAGGCAGATCTGGGCTTACCCCTCCCAGGGCAGACACACACACACACCCCCGCCCCCACCAAAGCCTGCCCTGCAGCTGTTAGAAGGACCGGTGTCTGTTGGCAGGGCAGAGGAAGAAGCGCTTGCAAGTGTCTGCCGTGGTCGGGGTGATGCCTGAGCCTCGAGGAGGGCGCAGAGATTTGTAATTTATTCCAACCTTTATCTTCAGATGAAGCAAGGAGGCCGTGGGCCAGGTGCCGCCTTAGAACATCAGCAGGAGATTTCCAAGATAAAATCTGAGCTTGAGAAGAAAGTCCTGTTTTATGAAGAGGAATTGGTGAGACGCGAGGCCTCCCACGTGCTGGAGGTGAAGAATGTGAAGAAAGAGGTGCACGACTCTGAAAGCCAGCAGCTGGCCCTGCAGAAGGAGGTCCTGGTGCTGAAGGACAAGTTAGAGAAGTCCAAACGTGAGCGGTGAGTCCGCACAGCCCCGCGGCGCAGAGGCCTCGGGCTGCGCCGGGCCCGGGGAGGAGCGTTGGCAAAGTCAGGAACCCCTAAAATCTCTCCTGCCTTCTCAGGCACAGTGAGATGGAGGAGGCCGTGGGCACAGTCAAAGACAAGTACGAACGAGAAAGGGCGATGCTGCTTGAGGAAAACAAGAAATTAACTGCAGAAAACGAAAAGGTGATTTAAAGGATCTGAACCGTCACTTTGTGGATGCTGTAATTTTTTCGTTCTTGAGTCTTAGAAGTTTGGTGTTTTAAGTATTTTAATTTTTAAGTGAAGTAATAGTATGTTTGATCTTTTAAGTGGGATGTTTTCATTTGGTTACAAGCTGCTAATTACCTGAAACCAGTAGCTCTAATCACTTTGATGTTAAGATTCGTATTGAAACGTGACTTAAGTTTGATATGATCAGAAAGTCCACATTGGAAACTTCGTTTGGGAAACTCTCATAACGATTAAAGAAAACTTGCAAAATTCAAAAGGACTTGTAGTTTTCATAATGCTGAGGATGCCCAGTAATGAGTTGTGTGTTACAATTGTTTAATTTCAGCTTTGTTCCTTTGTGGATAAACTCACAGCTCAGAACAGACAGCTGGAGGATGACCTGCAGGATCTGGCAGCCAAGAAGGAGTCGGTTGCCCACTGGGAAGCCCAGATCGCGGAAATCATTCAGTGGTACGTGCACGGCGAGCCCCGCGGTGCGGCCCAGCTGGCGCCCCCATCGTGGTTTCCCCAGCTGCCACCTCCTCCTTCACACCTCACACTGTGTCTCTGAGGTCTAACCCTACAGATCTCGCCTGTTTCCCCCAAATCGGTACCGTCTGGGGGCAGCAGTTCTGTCCCGTGATCATGATATTGGACTGAAGGTGGAGAAACAGCACCACCAAGTCCCCGAGGGTGTGGGTCACGCTGGTCCCCGCCCCGCATGTCCTGGCTGAAACGGAGGCAGAGCTTCTGGGAAGCACGGCTGCACGAAGGCCCAGGAGCCCCAGAGAGCGAGCTGGGACTGGCCTCCCCTAACAGGGTGTGGGCTCGTCACGGGTGTTGGAGGGTGACATGGCATTGGGCCGCCGTGTCCTGAGGAGGGGTGGTGGGCACCTCTGGCTCACGGGATGGCTGTTCCCCTCCAGGGTCAGCGACGAGAAGGATGCCCGGGGCTATCTTCAGGCCTTGGCTTCGAAGATGACCGAAGAACTCGAGGCGCTGAGGAGCTCCAGCCTGGGGTCAAGGACACTGGTAGGTCTGGGTCTGAAATGCGCACTTCTGTTGCTGGGGGATCATAGGTGGCTCCAAATGTGAACGTGCAGGTAATTCAGTGACGTGGGAGGCTTCTGTGTGGCTGGCATCTTGTCGGGCGTCAGGAGATCACAGATTACTTTGATACCATTCATTCATTTAGCAAATCACTGTTGAGTAGCAGGCTCTGTGGTGCAGTCTTAACTTAGCAGGATGGGATTCTGCCGTCGAGGAGGTTTGCTTTATTAGTGTGTAGGTCTGTCCGTCTGTCCAGCAGCCTGTGTGACTCTGAGCGCTGGGCTGGTGGTGCTGGTCCCCGTGCAGCAGCTCGCGCCCCCTTCTCTCCTCCACCATTTACCCTTGTTAAAATACACATGTGTGAGTTACTTTGTGAATAATTCACAAAGTCAGAATAAAGGTGAAGAGGAACAAAACTTCATTAGGATTCTGGCTAGAATTAAACTTAGTGAACGCACAGTTTTATTCCATGTTTTCCTGGTTTGAAGGTATGTTTACCAAGGTTGGGGGGCCAGTACTTTTGGGTGGACTGAACTGCTGGCCCCCGTCCCACAGGGCCTGGAGCACGTGCGGCTTGTAGACGCTGAACCTCAGGAGTCCGTCTCTGATAGGTTCCAGCTCATCCTTGACCTCTCACTCTTCTTGCGCTTCTGTCACCAAAACACAATACATTTTTTATTTTGTTTTTATTTATTTATTTATTTTTGGCTGTGTTGGGTCTTCGTTGCTGCGTGCGGCCTTTCTCTAGTTGAGGTGAGCAGGGGCTACTCTTGGTTGTGGTGCGCGGGCTTCTCTTGTTGTGGAGCATGGGCTCTAGGCGTGCGGGCTTCAGTAGTTGTGGCTCTAGAGCGCAGGCTCAGTAGTTGTGACGCACGGGCTTAGTTGCTCCACGGCATGTGGGATCTTCCCGGACCAGGGCTCGAACCTGTGTCCCCTGCATCGGCAGGTGGATTCTTAACCACTGTGCCACCAGGAATGTCCAGAACACAATACTTTTGAAAACATGGACAGCTCATAATTTTATTGAAAGAAAAACTACCGCTGTGTTCTTCGCTCCATGATTGGAGAACATTTTCATTTTTACATTTACAAACACCAATTAGAATGAGCAGTAAATTTTTTTGTTTCTGTTTTTCTCTTTTCTTCCAGTCATGTTTACAAGTACACTGGCATTTATAAACTGCATTAAATAAAGTTTGTGCACAAACCTCATAAAAGATGAAAGAATATGTCCTTTTAGCAAAATGGGATTGTTGAGTTTTTTTTTAAATTTATTTATTAATTTTTGTCTGCGTTGGGTCTTCGTTGCTATGCGCGGGCTTTCTCTAGTTGGGGCGAGCGGAGGCTACTCTTCGTTGTGGTGTGGTGGCTTCTCTTGTGGCAGAGCATGGGCTCTAGGCACACAGGATTCAGTAGTTTTGGCATGTGGGCTCCAGTAGTTGTGGCTCGCAGGCTCTAGAGCACAGGCTCAGTAGTTGTGGCACACGGGCTTAGTTGCTCCACGGCATGTGGGAATCTTCCCGGACCAGGGATTGAACCCGTGTCCCCTGCGTTGGCAGGCGGATTCTTAACCGCTGCGCCACCAGGGAAGCCCCCGTTGAGATTCTTGTTGCAAAATACAGTGTGGGTAGTTCTTCGTGTTGAAGGACTAACTGGATGAGAATGTCCTTAGAAGTGTATTGTCCTTAGAAATGTGTTGTCTGTTCACTTATCCATTCTTGAGAAAGTTCCCCTAGGATGTGGTCCCCTGAGCCTTCTCTCAGCTTATCGGTCCCGCTGTCACCGCTAGATGGAGCCCTGCCCGCTCCTCCGTACACTCTTCTGCTTGTGAGCCATCTCTCTCACTCCGTTTTCTCCTTTCTTGTTACGGAGGAAAAATGAAGAATTCTTAACCGTATTCAGTGAAAGCCTTAAGAAAAAGTCTGCAAGATAATCTCTTCAGATTTCTCTTATGCTCTTGAAAGTCGGTGAGATACATGAGGCAGCTCAGTAAGAAAATGGAAGAATGCTGTCCTCAAGCTGGTTTATTTCACTATGGCTTCAACCTTCTAGGTCATTACAGCATTCTTCCTTTCTGTTATTATTTTAGTGTTTTATCATAGGTGGGAATAATTGATGAGTAATGACATAGTTACTAAGATGATGAAATAGCACAACGTTTCAAGACGTAGGAAAAATAAGGTAACTGTGATCCTAGAATGTAACTTAAATTTGTAGAAGAGTGTAGCGGAGCCCTGTAGAAATCACACTGCAGGGTCAGTTTTATTCTTAGAGAAAAAAAACCCGTCAATTTTATTCTCTAGAAGACCTCTAAGAAAAAAGTCACAAAACTAAAATTGGATCCCATGGACTTTAACATCTGAGAGTTGATACTTAAATATAATAAAAGCTTAAGATTAAAAGAAGATGAATTACTTATTTGTTAGCATTAATTTTGTTAAACAAGTAAATAGCTTAAGAATGTATTTTTAATATTTGAACTGATCTCTACAGGATCCCCTTTGGAAAGTTCGCCGTAGTCAGAAGCTGGACATGTCTGCACGCCTGGAACTGCAGTCAGCTCTAGAGGCGGAGATCCGGGCCAAACAGCTCGTCCAGGAGGAGCTGAGGAAGGTCAAGGACATGAATCTCTCCTTTGAAAGGTGCCTGCGGGGCCTTGGGCCACCCGGGGGCGGGCACTTAGTCGGTGCTCAGTCGGACCTATAGGTGCGCGGGTATGTGGGAGCGCTTCACCGCCCGGGGGCTGTGCTTATTAGTGTTTCAAGGGAAAATGAGAGCATGAGGGTCTGCAGTTTTGAAGTGTATGAGCAGGGGTACTTGTCGTGCCTGCCCTGCCGCTTTCCCAGGCACCTGGGTTAGACACCCTCCCCCCACCCCCCAACATCTTGACACTCTCTGAGCCAGCACAGAGATGACATGGGCTCTGGGCACTTAGAGCTGTTTATTTTTTATTTTAGCAAACTAAAGGATTCCGAAGCCAAGAATAGAGAATTATTAGAAGAAATGGAAATTTTGAAGAAGAAGATGGAAGAAAAGTTTAGAGCAGATACTGGTAAATTAGAATCAACGCGTCTGAATTTTTTTTTTTAATTTATTTTTGGCTGCATTGGGTCTTCGTTGCTGCGCACAGGCTTTTCTCTAGTTGCTGAGAGTGGGGGCTACTCTTCATTGCAGTGTGTGGGCTTCTCATCCCGGTGGCTTCTCATTGTTGCAGAGCACAATGGGCTTCAGTAGTTGTGGCTTGCAGCACGTGGGCTTCAGTAGTTGTGGCTCATGGGCTCTAGAGCGCAGGCTCAGTAGTTGTGGCGCACGGGCTTAGTTGCTCCACGGCATGTGGGATCTTCCTGGACCAGGGCTCGAACCTGTGTTCCCTGCATTGGCAGGTGGATTCTTAACCATTGCGCCGCCCAGGGAAGCCCCTGAATGATTTAAATACAAACCTTTTTTAATGAAATGGTTTTATTTTACATTTCATTTCTTTTAGGTTTAATAGTTTTTAGTTACATAAAGAAAGCACTTAGCATAATTCCAAAGTCCAAATTCTGAAGTAGAGTTTGTTCAGAGATGCCTTCTCCAAAGGTAGCCACAGTTTTTGGTTTATTCTTCCTTTGTTTCACCTTGAAAATATAAAGCAAATACCTGTAGCTGTATAATTAGACAGTTGTGTCCCCCATGACTTCACAAAGGCCTGCCCTGCTCTGTTCTGTGCTCAGGCGAGGCCACAGCCCTCAGCTGGTCCCGGACCCTTCGCCCAGCACAGCACAGCACCCTGCTGGGTGTTGGGCTATTCTGGTCTCTTGCTATCACAGAGTGCTGCGGTGAGTAGCCGTGTGCATATTAGCGTTTTCTGTTTCTGTCCGTGCATTTTGGGGCTAGGTTTCCAGAAGTGGGATTGCCAGTCAGAGGTTAAGCACGCATACACTTAGCCTCAGCTGTGCTGGATTCTGCTCCGACGCTTGTGCATTTGTGTCTCCGCCACAGTGCAGGCGAGCGTTCCTGCCCCAGGGCCTCGCCTACAAAGTGTGATCTTACTCTGAAGGGGTGAGAAGTAGCACCGCGTTTGCATTTTTTCTTATTATGAGCCAGACTGCACACCTTTCCATGTGTTTGAGGGCTGTTTGTATTTCTTATTCTGGTGACTTATGTATGTATCTGTGTTTTCTGCCCATTTTTTATAATTCAGGTTGTGGCTTTTTCTTAGAAGCTTTCTATATATTGAGGACTAGAACCTTCTGTTTGACAGAAGTTGCAAATATTTTTCCTAGTTTGTCCTTGTTTATCATGGTTTTTTGCTGTTGTTATTTTTGTTTTGCCAAGCGTAAGGTATTTTTATTGTTTTTTAACTTTTGTGTGTCAAATTTATCAGTTTTTTCCCTTTTTTGAGTTACAGGGCAATACCCCCATGTCCCCAGTTGCTCAAGTAATTCGCCCATGTCTTCCTTTGATGCTTGCATAGTCTCACTTTTAACATTTAGATTACTGACTTATCTGGAATTTACTATGATGTACAGTTTGAGGGGCGGACCCCGTTTTATCTTTTTCCTGTGGCTAGTTAGTTGTCCAGTACCAGTTATTAAAAAGTTCCCCTCGCTACTGATTTCAGATGTGGGTCTTACCATAGCTGAGATTTCATTACCGTGGGCGCGGGGGCTCTTCCTGGATTTTCTCCCCTGCTCATTGTCCATGGGCGATGCCCCCCGATTCTAGTTAGAGACGCTTCAGTGAATCTGCTTTAGCATCTGGTAGGTCTCCTCCCCACCCCCCATTTTTAGAGATTTCCGGATAGTTTTCCTCGGTTACTCTCTCAGATTTATCATTAACTGACAGAATTGATATCTCGGTGACACTGGGTCTTTGCATCTTAAGTTTTTTACCTTGACTGGCCTCGTTTTGTTCTCACAGGACTCAAGCTTCCAGATTTTCAGGATTCCATTTTTGAGTACTTCAACACTGCACCTCTTGCGCACGATCTGACGTTTAGAGTAAGTAATTGTTTTTTTACAGTGACAGATGAATTGATGAAGAGTTAGAAATCAGTTACTGTGATTTGACTACCTGCAGGGCCGCAAACCAACAGTACATTGGCCCCGGGCGGTTTAGCTCAGCTGTGCCGATCCTGCAATTGACCAGGGGCTAAACGTGTACAGTTGGAAGCAGTTAGGGTGTTTGAGGCGTTCACAGAGAGGCCCCTCAAGTTAGGTGGAGGGTAAGAGAGTTCTTGGCATCTTCCGGGAGGAAGTCCACACCGGCCTCTGCCTGTGTGCTGAATATTTCAGGCAGTTTTTAAACCACAAGTTCTCACGGTGAAGAATGAGCCGGTCATGTTCCCGTTTCAGTACGGTGCAGCCTCGCCGGGGCGGAGGTGGGTGGCTTGCAAGAATAGTCCGGCCCGGGCCCCTGTTGCGGTCCTGGTGCTGGAGTTCATCGCCTCTGCTCAGGGAGACCCGCCCCGGACAGGAGGAACCCAGAGCAGCCCCTCCAGCTTCGGGAGTGGCTGCTGGTCTGAGTGGATCCCGCTTCCCTCCTCTTCAGCTGCGCATTCTTCACATCACTCTGTGGAGGCAGGACGGTCTCTGCAAAACTGCAGGGATAGGCCCTTCCCAGCAGCCCCGTAAAGCAAGCCGCAACGGAAAGCTAGTGAAAGGAAATCTCATTAATGGGACTTCTGATGTGTTTGCCATTGCTTTTGTTTTCTAACTTTTTATTAGAAAATTTTAAACCTGCAGGAAAGTTGAAAGAATAGTACAGTGAACATATGTATCTCTCACCTGGCATGTTGCTGCACTTGCTCTCTCTCTCTCTCTCTCTCCCCACATGCACATGGACCTTTTTCCCCTGAGCTATTTGAGTGTGGGTTGCAGGCATCATGACCCCTAATACACTCAGTACTGCAGCGTTTCTTTCCTGAGTTGAAGACGTTCCCCTGCGTATCCACAGTGCCGTCACCACGCGGGGATGGTTTGCACTGATGCCGCAGCGCACAGCTGCCTTCCCTCCAGCTCAGGAGCCAGAGCTCGTGTCTCTTTGGTCTCCTCTAATCTGGAGCTGTGCCCCTGTCCCCCCCACCCCCCACTTTGTGTTTTATAACATTGATGTTCTTGTAGTGTGCCAACCAGTTCTCTTGTAGAAGGCCTCCACTCTTCCTCTCGATTAGATGTGGGTTGAACATCTTGATGTGAACTCTGCTTGGGAGATGGTGTGTTCTCCCCGTGAGTGGAGGCCAGTTTGCTCAGCACCGGGGACGCTAAGCTTCTTGACCCTTAGGTGGAGGTGGTGTCTGTCAGACGAGACCCCACCCCGGGAAGGGCCCTGGGAGCAATCAGCGGTCCCCGTGGGTTAGCGGACGACCGTGATCCTTGCCTAGATCAGTCGTTAGGAAATCCAGGCGGATCTGTGTTGCCCCCACCATTCTGGGCACACACCTGTTTACATTCACCTGTCAAGAGGGTTTTTTAAATCAAATTTGTGATGCTGCCTTTTCCCTGAAGTCCTCAGTTTTTAAGAGGCAAATACATGCAACCGTTTACAACCGCGGTACGTGCAGAACCTGCCGCTGCTCAGCCTGGTGCCTCCTCCTGGCCCTGCACAGCCAGACACCGTCGTCGGGGCAGATACAGACTCCCGAGAAGCAAAGACTGGGGTTGTTAATGGGGGGAGGTGCGGACAGCAGTGGCTTTTCTGTAAAACTAGTGGACAGCATAGCGATCCGTGAGGCGGCAGGTGGTTTCTGGCTCAGACCTTGCATCTCCGTGGGCGGCCAGCGGAGCGGTTTCAGCGTGGCGGCAGGGGTTCTGACCTCTGAACCTCATCCTGTGCAGCCAGCACCCCTGCCATTTTCATGCTTTAGTCCCTCACTACCCTGTGATTTAAGTAGGAAGGACACTTACTGATGGAAAGAAAACAATCCTTGGTCAGAGTCTTGAGTGTGCTAGGAGGGTTTCCAGACGTGAGAAATGTCTGATTGAAGCTTCTCCTCTGCTTTCCCCGTATTAAGCTTGCTGTTTATGCTAGGAATGTTTGCCACAATGAGTGAATCAGTACATTTTCACGCAAGTTTTTATTGGGCGGGAATGATGGTTTTGTGCCTCCTGTCTGTCGCACCCGAGGGCTCTGTCTCCTCCTCTCTGCCAGCCTCTTGGGAAGAAGGAGGCCGCTGCCCACGCCGGCTCCCTGCGCCCTCACTCACGTCAGCAGAGCGGCATTGGATGTGCATCTCTCCTCCTCCTTCGTTTGCATCCTTTTGTTAATTAACCAACGAAATGAAACTAGTGGGGCTGCTACACGGCTAAAATTAAATTACTTAATGTTCTTTTGCCCTTCATTTATCTAAAGATGGAACTGTAACTCATGTAACGCGCCTTACATATGGGAGAAACTTGCTTACATTTGTAGCTAATTGATCTGGCCTTTCCCTTGTGAGTCGCTTACGAGTTCCGGTGTTGGAGCACACAGCTGTGTGTGTGTTGTTGTGTATGTGCTGCCTTCCCATCTGAATTTGGCTCCCCAGACAGCAGCCTGATTAATTCCAGCCACAGGAAAGTGCTTCTCTGATTTGGTTCAATGGGATTTCGATTCGGAATGCAAGCTGTAAACTGCTCTCGTAGGCACCTACCCAGCCACTTCTGTGTCACATGTATGAAGCTTTGTAAACCGTGTATGTGCATCTGTGTAAGTCGTAATTGCTGGTGGTGAGGAAACGTTAGAATCAGGAACACTCATGGATGTGAAGTCATTTTCAGGTGGATTTAGAATGCAGCTTGAGCTTCAAAGTGTGGGAGTAAATTGGGAATCTTGAGTTATCAGAACAGAACATGACTTCCCTGTGTCATAAAGCTTCCAGGGAAATTCCTACTTCTGATCACAGGTCCATAGACTTTTTTGTTTTGTTTTGTTTTGTTTTTTGCAGTACGCGGGCCTCTCACTGCTGTGGCCTCTCCCGTTGCGGAGCACAGGCTCCGGACGCGCAGGCTCAGCGGCCACGGCTCACGGGCCCAGCCGCTCCGCGGCATGTGGGATCCTCCCGGACCGGGGCACGAGCCCGTGTCCCCTGCATCGGCAGGCGGACTCTCCACCACTGCACTGCCAGGGAAGCCCCATAGACCTTTCTTGACGTTAGTACGTTTTCTCGATCCCCGAGTTGGGGTTATGGAGCACGTGGCTGCTTGATCTCAGGGCTCCTGGGTGCACAGTAAAATCACTGCTGACTGACCTCAGAGGGTTGGCAGCTCCTGTTCCTGCCCTTAAATGGCTGGGCCGGAGGATGGGGGGGTCCGGGCTGCAGTTGGAGCGTGAGACCTTTGGCGATTGTTGTGACTTGTCAGAGTCCACCCTCCCACGCGGTCGCCACCCCAGCCTTAGAACGCCGGGGGCAGAGGCCTCGGAGAAGGTAGGGCAGCTGTGAGTGAGGTGGGGTCCGTGGCGGGACGTCCCAGGACTAAGGACCAGTGCTGGGACCTTAGGTCCCCAAGGAAATTCACTTTTTAAATAAAGAACATGTAGTTAGAGTCTAAATTCTGCAGAGTAAGCTCTTTTATTCCCACAGTATTTCTCTGCCTTTGTTTTCACAGACCAGCTCAACTAGTGAGCAAGAAGCACAAGCTCCAAAGCCAGAGGCGTCCCCACCAGTCCCTGTGGCCGCAACCACAGAACAGCAGGAGGTGAGAGTATTGCCCTGTCGACGCCCCGAGAGCCCTGCGGTCTGCCCCCTGCCCCCACATCCACGCGCCTCACGGGCCCTCGAACAGAAGCTGCCCTGATGCCTCACAGCTTGCCACTCCAAGCCCGGCTTGTGTTTGAGAATTACTGTCAGAGCATCAGCCAGATGAGGGCTGCTTTGACAGGTGTCTCAACAATCTAGTAAATTAAAATGCAGGACTGTTCATTATTAATCAGTTCTGCTGTGTAAGAGGCGTGCTGAGCTAGGACAGTGCTCACCTGTCCCCGCTTGTCCCCGCTTGTCCCCCAGGACGTGGCTCGGGCCCCTCAGAGGCCACCCACCGTGCCGCTGCCCACCACACAGACCCTCGCTCTGGCGGGACCAAAGGTAGGAGGGACCTTGCTCTTCCCCGGGGGGCCTTCTCAGATTTAGACAACTTTTGTGTAAATAAGACGGACTTAGTATTTTCACGTACACAGTAATGTTTTGTTCTGAGTAGTGTGTAATCCAGAAAGCATCAGGACCCTGTGTTTTCTATACTTTTTTAAAAAAATATATTTAATTAATTAGTTTATTTTTGGCTGCGTTGGGTCTTCATTGCTGCGTGCGGGCTTTCTCTAGTTGCAGCGAGCAGGGGCTACTCTTCCTTGCAGTGTGCGGCCTTCTCATTGTGGTGGCTTCTCGTTGCAGAGCACGGGCTCTACGTGCACGGGCTTCAGTAGTTGTGACACGCGGGCTCAGTAGTTGTGGCGCGCAGGCTCTAGAGCACAGACTCAGTAGTTGTGGCGCATGGGCTTAGTTGCTCCGCGGCATGTGGGATCTTCCCGGACCAGGGCTTGAACCCGTGTCCCCTGCATTGGCAGGCGGACTCTTAACCACTGCGCCACCAAGGAAGCCCCCTGTGTTTTCTTGATTAAACCAATGAGACATGAGTGCATTTTAATTAGCTGATTTCAGAGTTTAACCTCCCCGGCCCTCTGTCTTCACTCCCCAGACCGCATTTCCTAGTCCACTGGTAACCACTCTGCGCTCGGTGTCTGTTAAGTCCCTTCCCCACATTCGTTCCCATTTGTCTGGCTGCACTTTGGGCCTCAGAGGTCCACGTGGTTTATGGGAGGCACTGCTTCCTCCGCGTGAATGGAATTCTGCTCAGTGTGCAGCTTCCTAACTTGTCTTGTTCGTAAACGTATCTTGGAGAGCTGTGCCGTCAGTACGCCCGGGTTCAGCGTAGGTCATGGCTTCGAGGTGTGACAGGGCCCTGGTTTCAAGCTTAGCAGGTGTCTGGCCTTACGTACTAGATGTTCTTTTTTCTTTAACGTAGACATGGTCTTTTTTAAGGCTTCAGTCACAGACAGCCATGCCAGCTAGAGATGGGGGCTTGATTTTGTTTGAGACCAGCTAACGGCTTGGCTTTTGGACTGCGATTCTCGTGGACTCAGGGATCAGACTGCTCTCTGGATTTTGTGTTGGTCACTCCCTTGCTTCCTACAAATGGTTCCACATCTTCACGTGCCCCTGAAATGAATCCTTTCATTTGCCGTGTTAAGCTTCATGGACGCTGGCTGGGCTTCTCATTCCGTTGTCGGTGGCGTCCTGTGTCTGTTCTCCCGACAAGGAGCATTGGGTCTTTCCAGACTCTTGCCGGGAGAAACAAGCTGCTGTGGGTGGCAGCCCACTCCAAAACACGGCCCAGGCCAGCCCCAGAGCCTCTGGCAGGCAAGGGGCTCGAGTCACCACGGCGCCCCAGCCCGGCCAGCGTCGCTGGTGTGGGCGGCGAGGGTCCTCACTGAAGGCTGCACGTGTGGACTCATTTTCTGGCTCAGGCTCCATGCGTGGGGTCACGCCGGGAGCCGCGCACGTCGTGGTGAAAGCGTGTGGCTCAGCTTTTCCAGGGTGCGCTGCAGTTGTTGGAACGCTTGGTTACAAGCAGACATGTCCCCGGTCCCCACCGCCCGTGTCTCACCACCTTGACTTTCTTCCTGCAGCCGAAAGCGCACCAGTTCAGCATCAAGTCCTTCTCTAGCCCCACGCAGTGCAGCCACTGCACCTCCCTGATGGTGGGGCTGATCCGCCAGGGCTACGCCTGTGAGGGTGAGTGCGGCCTGCGAGCCAAGAGGGGCCGGGCGTGGGAGTCACGGTGAAGGCCAGCAAGGCCAAGGGCAGCCTAGCCGTGAGGGGCCCAGGGCACATGCTCCTTCTCTGGCTTTACAAGTGCTCGGTGAAGGTCTCTGAGTTGAGATCATGCTGCAGTGGACAGCGCGCTGCTCTGGGGTTACCAGGGTGTCTGTTGGTCCTTGTTTGTTACAAAAGGTAACATCCACGTCCCGTCCACATCCGTTCTCCTGCAGGATGAGGAAAAGCAGAGAGTAAGAAGAACTTTACGATCTTCCACTATCAAGTCATTTAGAGATACGCACCACTGTCTGGTCTCTTTTCTGCTAGTTTGTCATTGTTAGCATTTTAGGCCTCTGTGTTGTGGTCTTACCCTGCGCTGGGGCTGGGCGGGCATGCGAGGCCAGCCGAGGTCCCGCGGTGAGAACTGTGATGAGCCTGGGGCCGGAGCCCCCGAGCACAGGCGCCAGCCCCCCAGCGGGTGCTCGTGAGCGTGTGGAAGCGTTGCCCGACGCCAGCGCACCTGAGCGTTGTAGGAACTGCGCTAAAGCCGTCTCCTTCCTGGGGCGCCACGCACGCCTGAGGCGACTGCTGCTGTGGGGCGCAGGCGTGACAGTGTGTTCTGTGCTTTCGCAGTGTGCTCATTTGCCTGTCACGTGTCTTGCAAGGACAGCGCTCCCCAGGTGTGCCCCATACCCCCCGAGCAGTCCAAGCGGCCTCTTGGTGTGGACGTACAGAGAGGCATAGGAACAGCCTACAAGGGCTACGTAAAGGTAGGACGTTCCCCCCGCTGCCTGCCCAGGCAGGCGACCCAGCCTGGTGACCCACGGCCTTGCCCAGCTACCCTGGAAATTGGTCCCTTTGCTGCATGAAGCGACCCACATGCCGGTCCTGGGAGCCCTCTGGTCCTGGGAGCCCTCCCCTCCTGGGGTCCTGAGGGACCCCCCGCCCCAGAAACACACTCAGCATCAGCTGGGGCCTCTCTTCCCCACGTCCTGGGCTGATGCACTTAAGGTTTCAAAGCCAAGTGCCATTTGAAGGCGCTGTGCCCGGCCCGGCATTCCACGCTGCTCCCCATCTGCTGTGGGCATTCCACGCTGCTCCCCGTCTGCTGTGGGCATTCCACGCTGCTCCCCGTCTGCTGTGGGCATTCCACGCTGCTCCCCGTCTGCTGTGGGCATTCCACGCTGCTCCCTGTCTGCTGTGAGCACACCCATTCGTTGAGCTGTCTGCACTGTCCCCTGCGCCACCTTCTGTCATGGGCAGAGCCCCTCCCCAGCACTGCCCGAGTCATCCTGGGCCCAGCCTGGACTGGCCGTGCAGCAGCTAGGAGCGACCACTGCACAGCAGCCGCCTCCACTTGCCGTTGTCCGGCCCAGAGGAACATGGTTACTTTGATCTGCAGGTCCCCAAGCCGACCGGGGTGAAGAAGGGGTGGCAGCGGGCCTACGCAGTGGTCTGTGACTGCAAGCTCTTTCTGTACGATCTGCCCGAGGGCAAGTCCACCCAGCCTGGCGTCGTGGCCAGCCAAGTCCTAGACCTCAGGTCAGTGTGGTGTAGTCGATCCTCGTTCTAGGAGGTTTACTTGACTTACATGTCTGAGAATGAGAGTTTGTTGCCTGGTAGCCTTTAACCCCATTTCTACCTTCACGCCCTTAGTTATTGGGCAGCTCCAAAAACAGGTGCCTGCTAGAAACTTTCCTGCTGTGAATGTTTTTGCCCTGAAAGATTTGCCAAATAGGCATCTAATACGTACCCAAGAACAAGTAGAAAAGATCCCCGAGACACACTGACAGCCTGAGGTGGTCTGTGCTCTGTCCTCGTGAGCCCTTGTCTTCGTGTGGCCACAGCGTTTGCTGAGTGGCACCGTCTCTTAGGGCTTCCATCTCTAGTCAGATGCCTTCCTGCCATCCACATACAAAAAGGCACAGCACCCTTCCCTCCCCACCTTCTCTGTGGTTAACTCTGAAATGGACATAATAGCAACGTCGTGAGGTACTAGGGTTGTTGGGAAGATTAATTAAGCAAGTGAATAGACAGGGTGTGCTTAGCTCAGAGCCTGGCGAGCGGAGCTACTGTCGCTGCTGCCACGTCCTCTCCTCACAAGGTGGAGTGCCCGTCCCTCTGTCACCCACCCCCAGTGCCACACAGCATGGCACGTGTCCGGGGCTAGGGCCTGGCCTGGAGCTTCGTTCTCCAGCATCGGTCTTCGGGGGGCCCACGGGCAGGGGTGAGCAGCTGGGCACCTGCAATGTGGGAGCGGCCCCGGGCGACCCTGCTCACCCCTCGCTGCACACAGGTGTGCCCCTGGCCCAGCAGTGACGAGACCGCTCGCAGGTGTCCCGAGATGAAACGCTGCCCGTAGCCCAGGGTTTAGAGCGAACTGGAGGTGATTCCGTGGTTATCTCAGCACATTTTATTCCCGTTTATAGCCAGGTACAGGCCAAAGCAAAGAGGTGGTATGTTTGTACCTGTGGAACAGTCTGGCACAGTATAGAACAGTGTGACTCAGGAAGGTGGTTTTATTCTCAGTCATCCGTAATCATTGAAACGCATGCAAGATTCTTGTCTTTTGTTTGTTGCCTTTGTCATTATAAGCGTTTTCTTATCCTGGTGGAGGCGAGGAGCCTCCCTTGTATTCTAGAAAGTATCCTTTTTCATACCGTTCCTAAAGGGTGGAGGACAGAGTCCTGTGTGCGTGCCTCTTTTCTGATATTCTGAATGTGTTATTTCTTACCAGAGATGAAGAGTTCTCTGTGAGCTCAGTCCTGGCTTCAGACGTCATACACGCTTCACGCCGAGATATTCCGTGTATATTCAGGGTATGTTTTCTTTCCGATTTTTTAGAGACGTTTCATTAATGATAAAAAGTCCGTAGGGGGACTTCCCTAGTGGTTAAGACTCCGCAGTTCCCCTGCAGGGGGCACGGGTTCAATCCGTGGTTGGGGAACTAAGATCCCGAATGCCACGTGGTGCGGCCAAAAAAAAAAAAAAGAAAAAATCCATGTGGTTAAAGTGAAAGGAGTGTTGTGAGCATTTCCTTGTCTTGTAGCAAGGGGCTCGCGCACATCCAGAGCGGACCTCCCGTTTCTCCAGATCCTTCACACCTGTCGATGTGTCCCGTGTCGCCCGTCCCCCTCCCCGTACTGGGTAACGGACCTGCTCTGCACACAGCAGAGCCCTGTCTCCCCAGGGTCAGGCCCTCCCGCTCCGTCCTCCCTCCTCGGTCTGTGTCCCGGCTGCTCCAGTCCAGTGCGCTAGATGCTGGAGGCCGACACACGGTTGGCTACAGATGAAATGGACCATTCAGCCTCCCTCCTGAGGACTTGCTGGCCATTAACTGGAGCAAAGCCGGGGAGAAATTAGTAGACGTTGCTTATCAGCGGTCTTGCTGGCTGAGTCGGAGTGTCCCCTGCTGAGCTAGTGTTAGATGCTGTGGCATCAGGAAGCTTCTAAAAGATGGGGGACCCCCTCCCCCTCCACTGGGAATTTTTATAAGTGCAGAGAAATTTGGCCACAAAACCAAGTGTATGGATCACTTTCTGTGAAATCACATCTCTTCAGAAACCGTCTCTGTATACAATACAGAAAATTCCCGTCATTGTGTGCCCAAAGGATGATTTATAGCAACTAAGGTTGTCCCGTGTCCCGGTAAGTGTTTGGGGAGCGCCCACAGGGAAGTCGTTTGTTTGAAATCCTGTTGTCCCTCGACGTGTTCTGAGAGTGTTTCTCAGTTGTGATCAGAGCATTCAAGAAGGCAGCTTTCGAGTGAACAGTGAACCGCACTTCTGGCCAGAGCCGAGTCACCTGAGCTCTGGCGAGGCCGGGCTGCGGGCGCTGTGTGAGAGCCAGGCTGTCGCGGCCTGCGGGTGGCTGGACCAGGACCCTGGCGGCCCGCAGAGGCGAGCTCTCCGGGCAGCAGCCCCCGCCCTCACCCCTGCAGGCCGCGTGGCGTCGGTTCGGTGTGTCCGGTTGTCTTACGGCTCTTCTCTGTTTTGTTTTCCGTCGTGAAGGTGACGGCCTCTCTCTTAGGTACACCTTCTAAGACCAGCTCGCTGCTCATTCTGACGGAAAATGAGAACGAAAAGAGGAAGTGGGTGGGGATCCTGGAAGGCCTGCAGGCCATCCTCCACAAGAACCGCCTGAGGAACCTGGTGGTGCACGTCCCGCAGGAGGCCTACGACAGCTCGCTGCCCCTCATCAAGGCTGTCCTCACGGCCGCCATCCTGGGTGCGTTTCTCCGCGTCCCGGCTGCCTGTGGGCTCAGCGGTGTGGCCCATTTGAACTGGTAGTTTCTCTGCCGCTTTGGAAGCAGACGGCCCGCGCGCCGGTACTGACCGCTTTACGTTGTTCGCAGACGGGGACAGGATCGCCGTCGGTCTCGAGGAAGGGCTCTACGTCATAGAGGTGACCCGGGACGGTGAGTGAGCCGGACGCTCAGGCCGCCTGCTTAGCGCCACGCGCGTGGGGTCAGTGGTGGCAGCGTGTAGGGTTAAGACAGATCCCCTGGGTGAGAGCAGTAAGTCGCCGTGTCAGAGAGCTTTATAGAGGAAGGGAAAGGCCAGCGGCTGAGGAGAGGAATGCGCCACAAATAAGACAGATGCTCAGTGACTGTCTGCCTCGTGTCCCCCAGCCCTGAAGGCTGTGGGCAGGGCCCACCCGGTGGGTCCAGTGAAATGCAGAGACCAGCCTCGAGGGCGGGTGGTGAGCTGACTGCCGTGTATGTTAGGCCCTTCAGGGAGAGGACCGAGCAGGGAGTCGGGGCAGGGAGAGCTTCCCAGGAGGAGAAATGCTTCCTTAATTCCTGGGTGCACTGAGGCCTTACCAAAACTCGCCTTCCTTTGCTTCAAATTTTGACCTTTCATTCTTCCCAGAAGAAAAAGCAAAAGTACCCACATGTCTCCCCGCTTCACCGCCCTGGGCCCAGCTCTGGGCGCCTCCCCCAAGGAATAGGGAGTTGCCCCGAGGTGGTGGTGGTGCCTTCCCGATGGGCCTGGGGTCCCGACACAGGCACAGTGGAAGAAGGGTGAACACGTGTGGCCTTGGGATGGTGGCTGCTGCCACAGGCTGTTGTCCCTCGGGGTCCAGACCCCCGGCTCTCGCTCAGAGCCCAAGTGGAGGCCCTGCCCCAGTTAGGGTATCGAGGGTCCTGGGTTGGTCTGGGGGCCCAGTGAGCAGGTGGGAGCCTTCAGCGAGTTTATCCAAGGATCCAGTGAGGTTTTTTTGTTTCCCAACGTGGTTCCTGGCTTCAGGGATGAGCCGGAAGGCCGTCCAGATCCACCCACGCAGGGCCTCACTGCCCTTGGCACCTCCCAGCCAGGGCCCTGGTGCCAGGCGTGTATGTGAGATGACGAGGAGGGGGCGCTCCGGGTGGGGCGCGAGCAGAGGCCCCTGGCCTCACGCTCTGGCCCCCATCCTGCAGTGATCGTCCGTGTGGCCGACTACAAGAAAGTGTACCAGATCGAGCTTGCCCCCAAAGAGAGAGTCGCCATCCTCCTCTGCGGCCGGAACCACCACGTCCACCTGTGTCCATGGTCCTCCTTCGACGGCGTGGAGAGCAGCGTGGACGTCAAGCTTCCGGAGACGAAAGGCTGCCAGCTCATAGCGACCGGGACGCTGAAGAAGAGCGGCCCCACCTGCCTGTTCGTGGCGGTGAAGCGGCTGGTGCTCTGCTATGAGCTGCAGAGAACTAAGCCTTTCCACAGGAGGCTCAGCGAGCTTGCGGCCCCTGGCAATGCACAGTGGATGGCCGTGGTCAAGGACAAGCTCTGTGTTGGCTACCCTTCCGGGTTCTCTCTGTTGAGCACCCAGGGAGATGGGCAGGCTCTAAACCTGGTAAATCCCAATGACCCCTCGCTTACGTTCCTCTCACAACAGTCTTTTGATGCCCTTTGTGCTGTGGAGCTCAAAAGTGAGGAGTACCTGCTTTGCTTCAGCCACATGGGACTGTACGTGGACCCGCAAGGCCGGAGGTCACGCACGCAGGAGCTCATGTGGCCTGCGGCGCCCGTTGCCTGTAGTATGTATATGTTTTCTGTTGCCCTACCCCGTTGCCGCTGTCGCACCACCGGTCAGCATGTGTCCTATTTGCTTTGGTTTGTCCTCTAGCTCCCTTAGCTGAGTGGTCGCGAGAGGCGGGCCCCGCGGCTTGCTGCGGGGGCAGGGTGGTCCCACTGCCACACCCCGGGCCCGTTGGAGTGGGCTTGCCCTCCTATCCCGCGGGCACTGCGGGGGCCCCTCAGCCCAGGAGCCCGACGGAGACGGCTGGCCTCCCTGGGGGAAGCCCAGGCCAAGGGAAGACAGGACCTGAGCTGTTTTACGTTTTAAAAGATGTTCTTCGTGATGATGTATAAACTTACACGGTGATGAAAACAAGCTAAAGGTTTCCAGTGACCAGAAAATACTCAGTTCTGATGTCCAGGTCAGAGTTCCTCTCGGGACAAATATTGTTCCGAGGGGTAGGAGCCGTTCTGGAGAACAGTTGTTGCTTCATCGGCTCAGTTACGTGTCCTTCTGCGTGGATGCCAGCGCTGGGCACGAGGCCCTGGAGTCTGCACTCCACAGGGGGCGCTTCCTGCTGGGCCTGCTGTCTGAGCACTTTTTAAAGACCCTAAACCTCCCATTCTAGCCGCTCGATATAGAGTATAGCAGGTGGGCTGCATCATGAGGCCGGAAGGCAGAGGGACGAGGAGTGAGTAGGCAGCCGCAGGGCACACGTTGATTTCCAGCTGTTGGGGGCTGGGGTCGTGGGGATGGGACGTGGGAGTTCGGTTTTTCCTTCATTACCTAAAGGAACAGTCTTGCGGCTGCCTCGTTGCTGGCTTCCCCAAGCTGGCAGAACAGCCAAGGCGCTGGGACCAGGAGCCAGGCCCGTGAGGGGAGCTGCCGGCCTTCAGCCGGCGGAGGCTCGCTGGACGTGTCCCGGCCTTGTTAGCCCTTGGCCAGGGCCTGGGGTGCGGTGCGGGCAGCCAGAGCCAGCAGGAAGGGCCGAGGCCTGGCCCTGGCGCTTCTCCTGGTCTCTCCCTGCCACACCCGCTCGTCTTCGTGGGCGGCCAGTGCAGGAATGGCCTCAAGACCACCCGGTAACGTCTGACAGGATGCAGGTCACTGAGTGCCGTGTTCTGTAATCTTGACCGTGAGTGACCTGGCGGGGACGCCCGAGGTTCCTGCGTTCTCCCCTGATTCCAGCTCTTTCTCCACCTTTGTGCTCTCGTCTCACCTCCATGCACAGTACAGATGCCAAGTCAGTTTTAGAGCTGCCAAAAGTAATTCAGTGACTTTGAGGCTGGAGAGCTAGAAGTGTGGCCTGCTTGTCCCAAGCCCCGTCCGAGCATGCGTGTGTTCTGCCCCTTCTCCTGTTCCCCGGGGGGCGGGGCTGCGGGGCGCTAATCGGTCCCAGCCTACCGAGGAGGCCCCTGAGGGCCACGTGGTGAGGTGACCTGCACAAACTGCACAGCAGAGTCTGGCTTCACACTTGGACTGTCAGACTCCACGGTCCATGTTCTCGCCACTGATTTAACTTTTTAGTTCAAATTTTTCTTTAGACTGGACATCTCAGTTTATCACTTTATCAGTAAGTCGTACGCACAGATCTCTCCTGGCTCCCTGCAGATGAAGCCCCACATGCTCACAAGTAAGAAGAGCTGCCCCAGAAGCCCCCATGTGGGGGAAGGTCCTCTGAGTCGCTTCAGGGCCCTCTGGTTTCTCTGACCATCTTTTTCGCGTGTGGCACTCAGAAGGCCTCATGGTTTGTCTGAGATGTCACTTCTGGGACAGTTTGGTGACTGGTTCCAGCATCTTTTGTCTGTTTCCTAAACCCTGTTGTATTTTCTTTTTTGTGTTCAAAAGAACAGGTGTGATCAGAGAGCCCATATGGAATCTGTAATAGCAGCATAGCAGAAGCTTTTTAGAAATTTACCTTCAGTTAAGCGTAACGTGAGGAAGATTAACCCTGGAAGGTAGAAGGACCAGGAACCAGGGCTGAGCCAGAGCCACCTGCCAGCTCTGCGTGCCCGCCCGGGCGAGGCTGTGTGATGACAGCATGCTGGGACCCCAGCCTTGCGCCTCCCCTGGCAGGATGGCGGGATGCAGCCCCCACCGCTGCTTTCTCTCAGATAGTTCAGATATTTTTTACCGCTGTCCTAAACGTGGGAAAGGCCCCTTAAACTTCGGGTGCCACAGGGCCACCAGTCCTCGGTCTCACACGTCTGGTTCGCTGGGAGGGTTTTCCGTCACGACCTGAGGATGTCCCATCCCTTAGCGGGGAAGGGGAGAGACAGCACCAGCTCCCCAGCTCATTGCAGGAGAATAACTGTCGTTTTACCACATGTGTGTTCAGACCCGATTCCAGGAGGGCGGCCTGAAAGCAGCCCCAGAGTGAGCCAGCACCCCTGCCCAAAGCCCAGCAGCCGTCTCTGGGTGGAGATTTAAGTGTTTACCCAGAAATCTGACCTTTGGCATCTCTGAAAGAAGGGATTTGCCTTAAGAAACAAGACATTAGGCCCCTGCCTGGATTTCAGATGTTTCGAGCCTGAAGTGACAGGGTTCTGCAGTAGTTGTATAAGAAAGCTAAAGGGGAAGCCAGGTGTTTAAACAGGTCACCTTCGGCACCTATGGCGACGGTACTGAAATGCTGTTTAGTTTCAGGAGTGGAGGTAAAGCGTTCAGCCGTCTGTTGTGTTTGTCTGAACCTTCAAGTGAAGGTTCCCTCTAGAGTGAGGGGCAGGGCCCCTGCGGCCTGGGCCGTTGCACCCCACGCTGGGCGGGCAGCCCCCAGCACTGGGGGGGGGGCGGGCCCGGGCTCACCACTCTGCTCCGTGTGCGCCAGGTTGCAGCCCCGCACACGTCACGGTCTACAGTGAGTACGGCGTGGACGTCTTTGACGTACGCACCATGGAGTGGGTCCAGACCATCGGCCTGCGCAGGGTAAGGCCCAGCGGTGCCCGGCCCCTCCCCCGGCCGCCCCCCCCGCCCCCCCCCCAGCAGCCAGCCTCCCTCTCTGGTTTCCAACGCAGATCCGGCCACTGAACTTGGAGGGCAGCCTCAACCTCCTCAACTGCGAGCCTCCCCGCCTGATCTACTTCAAGAGCAAGTTCTCAGGTGAGCCCTTCTCGGGGGGAGCAGACGACGGGGGCTGGAGGGGGCCTGCCTGGGAGTCAGTGGCCCCGTGGCCCTCCCCCCGGCCCCACGGAGCCACAGCGGCCTTTCCTTGTCCTGCAGGAGCGGCTCTCAACGTGCCCGACACCTCTGACAACAGCAGGAAGCAGATGCTGCGGACCAGAAGCAAAAGGCGGTTTGTCTTCAAGGTGCCGGAGGAGGAGAGGCTGCAGCAGCGGCGGTAGGAGCCTGGCTGGGGGCTGCGCTGGGCCCAGAGGACCCCGACGCCTTCCTGAACCTCACGGTGTTTCCTTTCCCCAGAGAGATGCTCAGAGACCCGGAGCTGAGATCCAAGATGATCTCCAACCCCACCAACTTCAACCACGTGGCCCACATGGGCCCAGGCGACGGGATGCAGGTGCTCATGGACCTGCCTCTGGTGAGCCCGCGGGTGCTGTCCCCTGCCCTCCCCACACCCCGGCTCCCCTGTGGCTCCTGCCTGTGTGCTCCTGAGGTGTCTGTCACCGTCTCAGTCTGTTAGGGGTTTGTGAGAAATAGCTGTCAGCGGTGCTAAAACATCTCAGTATATGGGCACGTAGCATACTTCGTGGGGTTTTTTTTTTTCCCTTAAAAAATGTGTTTTCTGTAGAATTTGACTTGGCCTAAAGTCACTATTGCCAATTCTTAGCTCAAAACTGACCTGATGCCGCTGTCCAGAGGTCCTTCCCAGCCCGTTTTGCCTGTCGAGGCCCAGGGCCCCGGCCTGCTCGTGCTGCAGACTTTGCACTTGGCCTGCGCGCTCTGCCCGGGGCCCGGCTGTGCTCCCCCAGGGCGTGCTCACGTGCTCACGTGCTATTCTCTCTGCCCAGAGCGCCATGCCCCCCTCCCAGGAGGAGAGGCCGGGCCCTGCTCCCGCCAGCCTGTCCCGCCAGCCTCCGCCCAGGAACAAGCCCTACATCTCGTGGCCCTCATCAGGTACCAGGGGTGCCCGGGGCAGGGCCTGGATGCTGGGACTCCAGGCTTTCAGTTCGTCTCTGAACTGTTTTCCCCGAGATGATCAATGGCTGCCTGTGTTCCGTAGGTGGATCTGAGCCTGGCGTGGCTATGCCTCTAAGAAGTATGTCTGATCCCGACCAGGATTTTGACAAAGAGGTAAGACTTGCCCAGTTACAAGGGACAAGGCCTGGGGTCTGCAGCTCCACACGTGCAGGAGACTCGAAGCAGCTGTTCTTTGGAGAAAGAGACTCCATCTCCCCTGCAGCGGCCACGTAGGGCCCCAGTGGTCACCAGCCCCCCCGGAGCTCCCCACTCATGACCGCTCAGGCTGAGCCAAGGCCGGGAGGAGGGAGGACGTGGACCCTGTGGCTGTGTGTTGGGAGAAAGATGTGGATTCTCGCCTCCAGGTCATGGCCTCAGGGAGACCGAGGCCTCTGCGGCCTGGTGCTGGGCCTCCTTCCAGGCCCTGCTCCCGAGTCACCTGGTCCCTTGCCCCCAGCCATGGCTGCCCGAGGCTGGGCCAGCCCCAGGAGGATGCCGCTGAGAGCTCAGGAGGCATCAGGAGGGGGGCCAAGGAGCTGCTGGGGCCCGGCTCTCCTCCTGGGCACTGACTGCGGGTGAAAGATGAAAGCCCTCCTGTGAAAAGTGCAGGAAGGCTTCTCCCGTCTAGACTCTTCCGTGTACTTTTATGCACGTGGCTGTAACACGTCAGTAGGCACGTTCCTTTTAAAGCACAGGTGGCCTCACGTGTCTTGCTCTCTCCTCCTCTGACTGCCCCCTGGGATCGGAGCGTGGGGGGCCAGGTGGGGGCATCCCTGGCTCAGGTGTTCTTGGGCTTTCAGACCCAGCTCCAGGTGGCAGTGTCCTTGGTTCCCTGTGTGTGTGGTGGGGGAGGAGGATGGGAAGAATGGCAGCCTGAGGGCTGTGCCCCAGCAGCGCTTTTGTGGGAAGGAGGACAGAGGCTGGCTGCGCTGGCTGTTCTAGCAGCCTCAGCACCGACGGCACGTCCTCACGGGGGCTGCTAAGCTGACAGCGGGAACCAGAAGGGCTTCGCCTCACGGGGTCCTCACCTTCCTGGCGTGGCCAGCTTTTCAGGTGTGGATCGGCTGCTGCTTCCTCTGGGTCCACGTTTGCGCCCTTTACCCGTCTTCTCTTGAGTCACCATGCTTTCCTCTTAACTCGTTTATAGAAACTCTTCATAGGTTGTGGGTGTTAATCTGTTGCAGGTACTTTTCCCCTTACTGCTGACTTTTTAATTTTGTCTTCAATTGTAAGGGCATTGTCATACAGAAATATTTAATTCTCGTACAGTCTAGTCTTTATCTTTTTAATTAAGATAAACATTCTCTTGTAGTCTGAGAGCTTGGTAGGGTTTTCTGTTTGTCATTACGTCGTGAAAGTGTCTGCGAGGGGGTGTGAGAGTGAGTGTGTGTGTCTTAGCATGTGTGTGCGTGCGCAAGGAGCTGAGCTGCTTCTTTTTAAGGTACATGACACGCTGGCCCTGCACCACTTCCTTCCTTCCAACTTGAAGTGTTACCCTTTATTATTTGTTAAATTCCTTTGTTTACGTATCTCTATCCCTGGAGCCTCTGCTGCACCACCTGTAACCTGAGAGCCGGTAGAGCACATCTCTTCATTCCCACTTTTCAAAACACTTTCTTAGCTTCTCCTTCAAATAAATTTTAAAATATTTTTAGGGGCTTCCCTGGTGGTGCAGTGGTTAAGAATCTGCCTGCCAATGCAAGGGACACGGGTTTGAGCCCTGGTCCGGGAAGATCACACATGCCGTGGAGCAACTAAGCCCGCGAGCCACAACTACTGAGCCCACACGCCTAGAGCCCCTGTTCCGCAGCAGAGAAGCCACCACAATGAGAAGCCTACACGCCGCAGCTAGAGAAAGCCCGCGTGCAGCAACGGCGACCCAACGCAGCCAAAAATAAGTTAAAATTTTTTTTAGATTATGGAGCTTGTTGACTCCATCATAATCTAAAAAAAGTGAAAATTGTGTTGAGCTTTTCTCTGGGATTGTGTTGGATTTGTAGATTAATTTGGGGGCCGCTCACCATCCTGACCTTCTCTGTGTAGGAACACTGCACGTCTCTCCCCTTGATGGGCTCCCTCTTGCAGGTTGCACGTGTTGGTGGCTAATAAGTTCATTCTTAAGCATCCCAAGGTTCTTGTTGCCATTGTGCATAGAGTATGATCCTCTTAATGTGGGACAGTGAGAGATTCAGCTGGTGAACATTTTGATGCCAGTTTTCCCGTCTGTGTTTATCAGTGAGGTTATCTGTGCCTTCTTTTCTGAGCTGCTCTCTTTAGCTGTCTTCAGGGCTGCACCCGCCTCAACTCTGGCTTAGGAAATCCGGATCTCTTAGTTGCCATCATACAGGGGTTTTCTTTTCCTGGAAGGTTTCATAGGCCTCCCTTAAAAGGGCCTGAGGTTGATGGCTAGAGAGGTCGGTCTTCTGGGGGTTTTTTTCTTATTTTTTCCCCTGCAACTATCTGTTTTGAAAATTTTCAAACTTCCAGGAAAGTTGCAAGAATGGTAGAGTGAATAACGCACATGAGCTGTACCTGACCCATTTTCCCCATTTGGGTTTTTGGGGAGGAACCAGCAGAAAGTGAGTTGCAGTATTACCCACCCCTAAGTACTTACCCCGCACCTCCCTTGGGAGGGCGTCTCCCCGCTGCCCGGTGACGTCCTGTTCCTAAACCTAGAATCCAGCCAGGGCCACGCGCTGCGTTTAGTAGGCACAGCTCTTTAGTCTTCAGTCCACTGTGCAGTTTGTTTACAAAAAGTGCAGTTTTTTTTGCAAAACGTTCCTCAGTCAAGGCTTGCCTGGTTTTTTGAATTGGGTAAACAGTGAAAAGGCTCCGCACCTGTCTCCCAGCCGCCCGGTTCTCCCCAGGGACCAACAAACAAGTGTGTATGAGGGTGCGTCCTGACTGCACACATCGTACCCTTTATCTGAGAGCAAGGCTGATCCCTCACATGACCAAACACAGTACAGCTGCCATACTGATGAAGCCACCTGCGTGTCCCCATAATGTCCTTAAGCACCTTTGCTGGCGCGGGACCCAGTCCCCAAGCACGCGTGGCATTTAGCTGCCTCATCTCTTTGGCCCCTTTACTCTGGAACAGGCCCTCAGCCTGTCTGGCATAAAGCACATCTTCTAGAACACTCCTCAGTTTGCGTGTCTGACATTTCCTTGTCTTTTGAGATTTGGGTTGTGTGTCCCAGGATGGAGTACGGCACACAGGACGTGGTGTCCTTCTTGGGGTGTTGCATCCTGAGGTACATGGCATCTGTTTGTCCTGTACTGACCTGTTTGTTCCTCTTTTTAAGTTTATTTAAGTGAAATTCACATAACAGAAAGTAACCATTTAAAAGTCAACAATTCGGACTTCCCTGGTGGTTCAGTGGTTAAGGATCCACCTGCCAATGCAGGGGACACGGGTTTAATCCCTTCCAGGAAGATCCCACATTCCGTGGGGCAACTAAGCCCGTGAGCCACAACTACTGAGCCTGCGCTCTGGAGCCCTGAGCCACAACTACTGGGTCCACGTGCCACAGCTGCTGAAGCCCGTGCGCCTAGAGCCCGTGCTCCACAACAAGAGAAGCCACCGCAGTGAGAAGCCCGCGCACCGCAACGAAGAATAGCCCCTGCTCGCCGCAACTAGAGAAAGCCCGCCTGCAGCAAGCCCGCGCGCAACGAAGACCCAACGCAGCCAAAAATTAAAGAAGTCAACAATTCAGTGGCTGTTCAGTACATTCACAGTGTTGTACAACCACCAGCTCTGTCTACTCAGAACACTTCCATCACTGCAAGATAAAACCCCTACCCGCTGAGCAGTTTCTCCTCAATTCCTGCCTCCCCCCAGCTCCTGGCTACCACCAGTCTTAACAATCTAGGGATTTGCCTGTTCTGGGCATTTCATATAAGTGGAATGAATCAGACAGTACATGGCCTTTTGTGTCTGGCTTCTTCCACTCAGCATCATGTTTTCAAGGTTCATCCATGTTGTAGCGTGTATCAGTAAGTTGTTTCTTTTTATTGTCAAATAGTCCAGTGGATAGATGGACCACATCTTACGTACTCATTGGTTGTTAGGAATAGTGCACTAGGAACAGCTGCGTACATGTATTTGTTTTGAGTACATGTTTTCACTTCTTTGGGGTATGTACCTAGGAGTGGGATTGCTGGGTCATATGGCGGCTCTACTTCTAACTTTTTGAGGAACCACAGCAGCTGTACCATTTTACATTCCCACCAGCAAATGTACAAGGGTTGAGTCCACATCTTTGCCAACACTTACTTTTTTTCTTACGAGAAAATTTTTTTTCAATAGCCATCCTAGCAGGTGTGAAGTTGTATTTCATTGTGGTTTTGGTTTGCATTTCCCTAATGATTAGTGATGTTGAGCATCTTTTTCATGGGCTTATTGGCCATTTGTGTACCTTCTTTGGAGAAATGTCTATTCAAGTCTTTTGCCCATTTTTAAATTGGATTATTTGTCTTTTTGTTGTTGGGTTGTAAGAGATTTTTATATGATATGGATAGGGAATTCCCTGGGGGTCCAGTGGTTGGGACTTGGCATTTTCACTGCTGTGGCCCGGGTCCATCCCTGGTCTGGGAACTAAGATCCCATAAGTTGTGTGGTGTGGCACAGCCAAAAAAAAGGATACCAGACACTTATCAGATATGTGATTTGCAAATACTTTTTTCACGTTCTTTTGGGTTGTCTTTTCACAATTCTCTGTGTCTTTCAGTGTACAGAAGTTTCTAATTTTGGTGAAGTCCAGTTTTTCTGTTTTTTTCTTTTGTTGCTCGTGCTTTGGATGTTATACCTAAGAATCCATTGCCAAGTTCAAGGTTATGAAGATTTAGTCTGTTTTCTTCTTCAGAGTTTTATGGTTTTAGCTTTTGTTTAGGTCTTTTTTACATTTTGAGCTAGTTTTTGTGTGTGGTGTGAGGTAGGGGTCCAGTTTAATTCTTTTGCAGGTGAATATCCAGCACCATTTGTTCCTTCCCCCATTGAATGGTCTTGGCACCCTTGTTAAAAATCCGTTGACCACAGGTTTATAGATACATTTCTGGACTCTCAGCTCTATTGCATTGGTCTTTATATTAATACTACCACGCTGTATTTGATTACTGTTGCTTTGTAGTATGTTTTGAAGTTGTAAGTTTGGGAAGTGTGAGTCCTCCCACTTTTTCTTAGTATTGTTTTCACTATTCTGAGTCCTTTGCAATTCTGTATGAATTTGAGGATTGGCTTTTCCATTTCTGCCCCTCCCCAAAAAAATCCGTTGGAATTTCAGTAAAGATTGCATTGAATCTGTAGGTTGATCATGTCGGGGAATATTGCCATCTTTACAGTAGTCTTCCAATCCATGAACATAGGGTGCCCTTCCGGTTATTTAGGTGGTCTTTCATTTCTTTCAGCGATGTTTTATAGTCTCAGTGTACAGATCTTTCACCTTCTTGGTTAAATTTATTCCTAGCTGTATTTTATCCTTTTGGATGCTATTGTAAATGGCATTGTTTTCTTAATTTCCTTTTCACAGTGTTTATTGCTGATGTCTAGAAACACAGCTGACTTTTGTGTGTTGATCTTGTACCCTGCAGCTTTACTGAGTTTGTTCTTTGTGGAGTTCTTTAGGATTTTCTGTCTGTACAGAGTCGTGTCAGCTGTGAAGAGAGGTGCTTTTACTTCTTCCTTTCCAGCTTGGATGCCATTTTTTCTGGCCCTGGCTGGAACTGGGAGCACAGTGTCGAATAGCAGCGGTGAAAGCAGCAGCCTGGTCTTGTTCCTGCGCTGAGCGGGGAGCTTTGCCTTTCACCGCCAGGTGTGAAGTTAACTGTGGGCTGCTCACGGACACCCTTTGTCATGTTGAGAAAGGTCCTCTCTGTTCCTCATGCTTTTATCGTGAAAGGGCTTCACGTCTGTGACCTCTGACTGCTTGGTTGCCATGCTGTCTGGTTTCTTCACTGTGGAGTTACTCCTTTTTGGAATAGTTACTGAGTCATTTGTGGGGTTGGGCCTTGGTTTATGATCTCTCACCAGCAAGGACCACGTGACAAGCTTGCAGAGCGTGCTCTCATGACAAGAATGGAGCCAGCAGGGGCTACACCTGCCCAGGCAGCATCGCCTCCACAGGCCCAGGGCCATGGTTCTCACGCTGTCCCTCTTTGTCTTCACAGCCTGATTCGGATTCCACCAAACACTCGACTCCATCGAACAGCTCCAACCCCAGCGGCCCACCAAGCCCCAACTCCCCCCACAGGAGCCAGCTCCCCCTTGAAGGCCTGGAGCAGCCGTCCTGCGATGCCTGAAGCTGCCGGTCACCGCAGCGGGGCCGGGGGCCCAGGTGGCCTCCTGTCAGTGCCAAGACTGAGCTGACCCTCCAGTGTTGTCCAAGGAAATGTAGAATCGATTTGTAGATACGGAGATGAAGAAAATACTTTATTATAATAATGATTGGCTTTATGCCGCACCGAGGCGGTAGGCCAGATCTGCTCATCTGCACAGCTGTTCCGTTTGCACACGAAGGACCGCCTGCGGCCCCTCCTGCCCAGAACCAGCTGAGGCAGTGCGGGGGGCCCGTGACGCCAGCCTCCTGCAGACCCCAGTGGTGCCGGGGGGCTCTGCAGGAAGCAGGCAGCTCGGGACGGCCTCGGTGCCGCGTCTGTTCCCTGTTCCCTGAAACTGTTTCCTAGGACCTTAGGAGAATAGTAGGAAGTTGTGTATCATTCCCAATGTCCCTAGAGTTTTGAAGACAGAGGAAAGTGGAGCTTAGTTTGTGGCCTTTTTATTCATTTAGCCATTACATAGTCAGATGCAGAAGTCCTTCTGCCGACCTTGTAGCCATGGACAGAGGCCCATTCAAGTGAAGCCTGCCCTGTCCTGGTCCCTCATGTGTGTCAGTCCGTTTCCGGTCACAACCACGAAGTGTCACCCGTATCTACTACTGTGAAGTCAGCTGTGCTCCGTTTCCCGCTCGCTTCCACAGCTCTGCCTCCTGCTGTAAAACCAGTGAGTGTCGTGCAGCCGGGCCCCGAGGCCTGCGGGCCGAGAGGAGGCCAGAGCCCCGGGTAGCCCCGCGGCAGGTGCCAGGACCCCCGCCCCGCATGGAGCCCCGTGATCAGTGCCCTTCCGGATCGTGTAGACTCGCCGCCACACTCCACCCGGTGGGCCGGCCGCAGCGCCCGCGTGTACCTGCCTGCCTTCCCCGCGGCATTTGTGAGTATCAGGCAGCCTCCTGTCTCTGTAAAGGCTTGCGATTAACTTGCCCCGCTGGGCTTCTCCCTGTTCTCCCGCCGGTCGATGTTCTCGGTGGCAACGCTGTTGAAGACGTGCACTTACCTTGAGTCGGCACTGAGTGACCTGGGCACCGTGGCCTGCCTGTGCGTGTCACACGCCCAGCACCCGCCTGCCCGCCCCCTGGGCCTTCTGCTGGGGCTGGCACCTGCTGGGGGTTCTGGTTTTTACTTTTTTAATGTAAGTCTGAGTCTTTGTAATTATTGAATTGTGAGAACATTTTTGAACAATTTACCTGTCAATAAAGCAGAAGACGGCAGTTTTAAAGTTCTCAGTGGTTTGTCTGAATGTGACCACCTGTCACCTGGTGTCTGCCCTCCCCCCCCCCCCCCAGTAGCACCCTGTGCTGGAAAGCACCGTCTTACCTGTGGAAGCCATTCTTGGTCATTTGCTCAGGCGGGGTCCACACTAAAGGTTCGTGTCCACGTGGCAGGAACCAGCCGCCAGAGCTGGGACCTCTTGCCTGCCAACGTCACGATGGGGGCCTCCTGGGGACACCCTGCACCATGGTAGGCAGGGTCAGGGGTGGCCCACTGGCTGGAGAGGGGGGCCGTCTGGCCAAGTGTCCGTGCCAGGACAGGCAGATGGGCATTCAGCCTGAGAGCAGCAGGTGCCCTCCAGGGCCAGGGCAGGGCGGGGCCGGCTGCTGCACCGGGGACCCCAGTGCTGGGAAAGGGCGATGTGCCCATGAGCCCACAAGGCAGAGCAACGCCCCGGGAGGGAAGCTGCGTGGGACAGACGCACGCACACGCTGGCCCTTCGGCAGCCCCGGGGGTAGGGTGGGGCAGACCACCCCCAGGAGGGGGAGCTCATGGGGAGGCTGGGCTGGATGGGTGGCCACACTGGGGGCTCTGGCCCCCAGGGCGGGGAGCAGCCTGCGGTGAGTTGGGTTTCATCGTTTGCTCTGACCCCCAGTAAGCTCTGGTAACGGCACCTGCCGAAGAGGGTGGTGCGAGGATACAGTAGAGCACAGACAGCAGCCGGGTGCCTGGCAGGTGATGCTCGGGGAGCGTCCTGGGCACCCTTGCGGCTCCGCCAGTCAGCACAGCCTGGGCTCCGCAGCCCAAACAAACAGCCCCGCCGCCGGCGGGGACCCAGGCCCGTCTCACTGTGGGCCTCCATTCTCACAGCTGGGGAAGGAGCATGGCAAATTCTAGGAGCAGACACAATCCTCCCACCTGTCCCTGAAAGGAGACCACCCAAAGCACAGGCAGAGACAATTGACTGAAATCACAGCACCTGGAAAACTGAAAAGCGAGCATAGGCCAGTGGTGAGCGGCCACGCGGGCAGCCGGGGCCTCGGGGTCAGAGATGATGGGATTGGACATTGGCCCTCCCTCCGTCTGATGTCTGACCCACGTGAGGTGAGCACCTCTCACAGCTCTGAAACACGGGTGCTGAAGCGTCAGTCGTTTTTTAAATGAAATATTAGCTATTGCAGCAGCTACACAGCACCGAGTAACAACATGGGTGAGCTTCACAGGCAGGATACTGACCACAGAGCACGGCTTCGCGACTGACGGAAACTAACTCACAAGCAAATTCACTGTTTGTTAGAGGCTCGCACGTGGTTACCCTTGGTGGGGGGGGGGAGCGAGGGGGGATGTTTTCAGATGCTGCTTACACAGAAGTGTCCCTGACAGTTCAAGCTGGGCATCCGTCAGTACAACTTTACACACACACACACACACACACGATTCACCGTCCCACTGCTGCCCCATCAAGCACCTACCAAGTGAGTGTCCTACTCAGAGCGGCTCAGTCCCGACACCCACCCTCCGGGTCAGAGCTGCCCTCAGAAGGGAGAGGGCGAGGCCTGGCCCTGCAGCGATGGACACCAAACAGCCCCCACCCAGCAGGACGCACCTGCCAGCTCTCTGACACGCTCCACCACTGTGGCGGGCGGCTCTGCCCCTGCCCCCAGCAGAGGGAACAGATCTACTGTGTCCCTAGGACCGCTCCTCCGGGCAGCCCAGTCTGCCGGAAGTCCAGGTCCACCTGGCTGGCCCTGGGTCCGAGCAGCTTGGCATGAGGTAGGGAAGCACCTGGCAGCTCACTTATCCACCCTCCTTGGTGCCTCACTCGGATTTGCCTCTCCCCACCGCCCCCCTCCTGCTTCAGTCCCCTCCCTAGCCTTAGGGGATTCTTCCATGGGCTCCTCCAGAACCGGGGCAGCCCCCTCCTAATTCTGGGTGGAACGTCGCAGGCCAGAAGCCTCGGACCGCCCCAGCCTACAGGTAGTACCCAGGACTGCCCTGGGCGGGTGGCCAGGCGCCAGCCGGCACAGGCTCTGAGGACCACCCCTCGCCATCCCACCAGGCAGGGGCAGAGGGGTGGCAACGCAGGAAGCAGTGTGTCCACGGCTGACCGCAGGTGCGGGAAAGCCCTTTATTGAGCAAGGACACCCTGTCCTTGGCCAGCAGAGGGTATCCCGCAGGGCCTGCGACGCCGGCGCGGGGGCGGGGGCAGGTTCCGCGGCCGCTCAGGCCTCGGCCTCGGCTTCGCCAAAGAGCGGATTAACGAAGTAGCTGCGGCTGGAGCTCCAGACGTCCAGCTGCGGGGCGGGGAGCTGCGGGAGAGCGGGGTCAGGGATCCGGCCGCGGGAATTCCCACACCCCCGCCCCCGGGCGTCCCCTCACCGCCTCCGCCGGGTCCGCCGCGTAGAACACAGGGTTGTGGAAGCCCACGGGCGCCCCAGCCGGCGCGGGGTCCGCCTCGTCGCGCCTCCTCCACCTGGAGGCAGGGACGCGCGTGAGCCCTGAGTGCCTGAGCGCCGCGTACCCGGGCGCCGAGGCCCCGCCCCGAGGCCCCGCCCCGCGTACCTGAGCCTCCCCGCGCGGCGCAGCAGCAGCGCCCCCGCCAGCAACGCCAGCAGTAATAGGAGCAGCGCGGCCGCCAGGCCGCCCGCCAGCCCCGCGCGCGGCCCCGGCGCGTTCAGCCCCGCCGCCGAGCCGCCCCCAACGGGCGCGCCCGACTCTCGAGCGGTCGCCGATAGGACCCCGAGGGCTTGGCCTGCAATGGAGGGCGCCGGCTCAGTCGGCCCCGAGCAGGGCGGGGCGGGGCAGAGGTGCGCGGCTGGGAACGGAGCGCCCGCGGTTACCGTGCTCCGCGATGTCCGCCAGGAGGGCCCGGGCTAGGCGCCCCGCGCCGCCGGTCTCGGGGCCGGTCTCCACCAGCACCACCTGGATCTCCGTGTCTGCCTTCGCGCCTGAGGCTTCGCGGAGCCGGGGCTGGCGCGGAACCTTGGACACGGCCATTTGCAGCCCCTGATACTGGGGCTGGAGAGGGGCACAGAGTTGGTTCGGGAACTCCTCCCCTCGGCCCTGCGGGAACGTTGTGGGCAGGGACAAACGGTGGACAGGCGGAGAGTGGACGCCTCAGTGAGGAGGCGGAGTGGGGCCCGGGGATTCCTGCGGAGAGGGTGGTCCCAGACCGGGGCTGCGGAAGGGCAGGGGCCCCGGTCGGGGCGCGGCCCCATTACCAGAGCCAGGAAGGCGTGCAGCAGCCGCGCCCGGTACCGCTGCAGGTCAAAGGCCGGGCCATGGGTCAGCGATACGATGGCTCCTGAAGAAGCAGGCAGGTGAGGGTCAGCACCGCGGATCCAGGCCCGACAGGGAAACTGAGGCTGGGGACGAGCTAGGGTGGCCAAGCCGTCCTAGCTAGCAGGGGCCGGGCGGGGCTCTCACCGCAGAGGTCGCAGCACTGCCCTTCGGGCCGGAGGGGGTCTCGGCAGGCAGCCTGGGGGCAGCGGCCACCCAGGGGCTGGAGCAGTGCTGCGCAGATCCACGGCTGCACCTGGAAGCGGAGAGGCGGCGGTCAGCGCGGAGACGGCGAGGAGCAGACCGCAGTGAGAGGGCCCCGCGCCCGGGGAGGCGAGCGGGCCAGAGACGGCGGGGCGCGGCGGCCCCTGGCACAGTTCCGACCTCCGGCGCGGAGCCGGGCCCAGCTGTGCGGTGCCCCAGCCACCCCGCTGCGGGCCGCCCTCACCTCGGCGTGGCCGCAGACGCAGCCCGACTGGTCCGCGCAGGCCTCGGGGCCCACGCTCAGCGCGCCCGGCCCGTGGAAGCGCAGGCGGCCCGCGCGGGACTCCAGGAAAGCAGCCAGGTCCTCGTCGCGCGTGAACGTCTGCAGGTGGCCGGGTGACCACCGGAGCCAGCCCGAGGACGAGAAAGAACCTGAATGCTCGGAAGCCACCGGGCTAACAGGGGGGGAGGCGCTCCGGGGAGCGGCACTGAGGGGCAAAGGCGCGGAGCTGAGACCCCAGCCCCCGCCCCGCCCCGCCCCTCCCCGCGCGCCCCTCCCCTCCCCGCGCGCCCGGCTCACCTGGCCCAGAGCCCGGACGCTGCGGACGCGCACCGTGCCGGCGCCCGGGCCGAGACCCACCCGGAAGGAGGCGTCGGACGGGAAGATGACGTCGTCGTGGCTGCAGGGCACGCGCTCGGCGTCCACGGAGAAGAGACCGTGCGCCGCGTCTCCGGAGCGCCACAGGCGCGGGTCGTGCCAGCAGAAGCGGTCGGGGTCGCGGAAGAGCGCAGGGCCGCCTGGGCGAGCGCGCGACCCTGAGCTCCGCCCAGAACGCGCCCTCCAACCCGGCCACGCTCCAACCCGGACGTCGCCGTCCGCTCCAGGCCCCACCCACGAACGCGCCCCCTCGAAGCCCTGCCCCTGGCCCGCCCCCTCACCTGTGCTACAGTCCAGGTGCGAGCCGATGTCCAGGGCGCTGAATCCAGCTCCTGAGGCCAGGACGAATTCCCCGTCCAGCGGCAAGAGCTGTAGGAAGCGCAGGCTGAGGCGGCGCCGCGCGGTGGACTGGGGCGTCAGAGGGTCCCACTCTGCGCCCACCCCCGGTCCCCCTGTCCCTGGGGAGAAGAATCTAGCCCACAGAGTGAGCAGGTGAGGTCAGGGCCTGGGGGCACCTCGCCCTGCCTGAAGGTCAGATAGGCCGCAGGGAGTAGGGCTGCAAGCCAAGGAGCAAGGAGCTAGCCTGAGACCTGGGAGTGACAGGTCCCAGGGGCAGGGTGACTCTTGTCAGGGCCATTGCCCTCCCCTGTCGCCCCTGAAAAACTACAGTCCAAGGGCTTGTAGGTTCCAGGAAGCCAAGCTGCTGGGGACTCTGGAGTCAGCCCTGAGCCTGTGAGGGAGGGGAGGGGCTACAGCTGGGGAAGCGGGTGCCAGAGGCAGCGGGGAGGGTAGTGGGGCCTTGGAGCCCCTTCAGCACAGAAGCCCAGGCCTCAGGTGTCAGAGGAAATAGGGCAGCGGGGAAGGCCAGGAGGAGGGCTGACTGGCCCTGCCCCCTCCACCCGCCGCTCCAAGCCCCAGGACCCCATCTTTTCTCCTTGCCCCCGCCAGGGTTGGGGTTGAAGGTGAGGGTTGGACCAGGGGAGCTGCCCAGTGCAGGGGTCACGGGGGTTCAACGTCTCAGGGCACATCCACCCAGGGCCCCGCCTGGCATCCCAGCTTGCTGGGTAGGGCCTGCTCTTCAGTCCCCCAAGCACTGGGCCTGACCAAGAGGCTGACACCGGGGAGATTCAAGGTCACAGGCCAACTACCTCCACAGCTGAGGGTGCAGCACTGTGACAGCAAGGCAAACCCACCTGCAGGCGCCAGGGACAAGCCATGGACAGATGGACACGATGCGCCTCAGGAGGGGGAGGCGGGTACTAGCGGTGTGAAGCATGAACAAGAGCTCGGTTTTCAAAAGAACCAGAGCGGGAGAGGTTCATACTATATGATAAACGTAATAGCGGAAAGACAGCAGGAAAGCGCTAAGCGGGAGAAGCCAGGAGAGACGGGAGCCCGCCCAACCGAAGCACCAACATTCAGATACAAGGGTGGGCGGGGGGAACATCTGAAAAACGATGAAGATGAATTTTCCATATTTGAAGAAAGCTGGGAGACCTCGAGTTGAAAGGTCTCATTGAATGCCACACAAGGAAAATCACAGAACACTATGTTCATGAATATCAAAGACGAAGAGAACATTCTAAAAGCAGCAGAGGGGAAGGACAGATCACCCAGGAAGGAGAAAATTCAGGAATCGGGTTTCTCAGCAACAACAATGCATGCACAGGACAGAACAGGCTGCCGGGAGACTTCTGGAGTCTGCAGCCACCTCTAGACACGCCCCTAGACACAGGCCTGTCCACCAGTGGGCAGGAACCAGCCCTGCACTCCAGATTAGTATGTTACATATATTAAAAGATAATAAAAATACCTTTAAGCCTAAAAGACTTCAGAATGATTGCCACACAAAGACCTGCCCTGAAAACGTGCTAGGAGAAAGTAAGAAGGAAAGAAATCCAGAAGCCTAGAAGAGATATGGGAAGTCGGGTGATGAAATACTGTGATGAAGCTTATTGTTGTCTCTTAATAAATGTTTAAATCTAGGACTAAAATGTGATGGGGGATGGGGAGACCACAAGGGCACGGACATACAGTAAAGAACTTACTCGTTCGAGGGAAGATACAGGTATTGAAAAGATTAAGAAATCAGGACTGCCAAACTTGAAAACCTGAATGAAATATGCCAATTTCTAGAAAATTTTTAAATATTAAAATTGATGCAAGAAGCAATAGAGGGACTTCCCTGGTGGTCCAGGGGTAAAGAATCCGCTGTCCAATGCAGGGAATGTGGGTTCGATCCCTGGTCGGGGAACTAAGATCCCATATGCCGCAGAGCAGCTAAGCCCATGAGCCACAACTATTGAGTTCGCGTGCCTCAACAAGAAAGAGAAAACCCTCACGCCACAACTAGAGAGACGCCCACATGCTGCAGCGAGGAGCCCGCGTGCCGCAACTAGGACCCAACGCAGCCAAAACAATAAAGAAAAATATTTTTTTAAAAAAGAAGCAATAGAGAATTTGAATAGACAAGTACGCATTAAAGGTTTGTTTGTTTGGCAACACCGTGTGGCATATGGGATCTTCGTTCCCTGACCGGGGATGAACCCACGAACCTGAGAACCCGCGCCCCCTGCTGCGGAAGCATGGAGTCTTAACCCCACTGGACTGCCAGGGAAGCCCCTAGAGAGTTTTTTTGTTTTTGTTTTCAAATTTTATTTATTTACTTATTTATTTATTTTTTGCTGCACTGGGTCTTTGTTGCTGTGCAGCGGGCTTTCTCTAGTTGCGAAGCTGGGGCTACTCTTTGTTGCGGTGCACGGGCTTCCCATCGCAGTGGCTTCTCGTTGCAGAGCATGGGCTCTAGGCGTGCAGGCTTCAGTAGTTGTGGCACACAGGCTCAGTAGTTGTGGCTCGCGGGCTCTAAAACGCAGGCTCAGTAGTTGTGGTGCATGGGCTTAGTTGCTCCACGGCATGTGGGATCTTCCCAAACCAGGGCTCGAACCCGTGTCCCCTACACTGGCAGGCGGATTCTTAACCACTGTGCCACCAGGGTAGTCCAAAGAGTTTTAAATGTTAGTCAGAGACCTCCTGTTCCCTAAATTCCCAGACCAAGTGTTTTTTATAGGTGAGGTATACTAAACCCTCAAGGAAAATTTAACTTCTTACAGGAAGTTGTTCTGGAAAACAGAAAAAGAGTGAAAATTGCCAGCCCATTTTCTGGGGCCAGTGTAAGTGCGATTCCAAAGCCAAATGAAGGACAATACAAAGGAAGAAAGATTATAGGCTCAGTTGAGTTATAAACGCAAATGCAAAATCCTAAATAAAATATTAGCTGACTGGATCCAATAATGTATTTTAAAAATACATGGTGATCATAGGGTTCATGTCCCAAGAATGCAGGAAGGAAAGGATAGGGAATGCTCCCATCACGACTTCCCTGCAGTATGTACGATGGTGTCCCAGCAGATGGTAGTGGAGAGTCTTGTGCCAGCAAAATCAGTATGACAGAAGTCAAGTGTCTTGAAGAAGCGGCGCACTTTGACCTGCACCTGAAGGAAGGTACCAGGAGGACATCAGTCTTACCAGGACGGTTCAACCTCAGAAAAGCTCACTAACAGGCTAAAGGAGGCAGGGGGGAATTACATCTCAAGGGATGTAGGGAAAAAAGAAAACTGAAAAGTTCAACAACATATTTATGATTTTTTTAAAGCTTCTAGCAAACTAGAAATAGATTAGAATTTCCACAGTTAAAGTTTATGTACAAAACCCTACAAACATTCATTTAAACCCCACAGTTTATCTCAAATGTGAGTTTGGGACTGCTTGGCAGCATTGTATTGTTTCTTATTCAGAACCACTGATGAGGCTTTATTTTTAAACATACTTGTCTTCTGACAGAAAGGACTGTACATCATATTGTTTCTTCCTTTCCAAAATTAGTCTTCTGTCTTTGTGACAAAAAACATACTCTGATTATTGCTATAAAGATGGAGGAGAAGGTCTAATACTACTTAGCCTTAAGTGTTTCTGGCATTGTTCAAATGTATTTTCTGTAAACAGAAACCTATTTGGAATATTTTCCAATTGCTACGAAGAGTAGCCCCCCCTCGCCGAAACTAGAGAAAGCCCGTGCGCAGGAACGAAGACCACACTCAGCCAAAAATAAATACATAAATACGTAAATTTATATGTATATTAAAATAAGGAGTTAGGACTGGAAGAGAAGAGGAACAACGGTTGTTGTTTACAAAGATAACCAAATAGAAAATATAATTCTTAAAAACAGGGCACCATTCACAATAGAAACCAAACTATAAAGTATTTATAAATTAACCAATACTACACAAAACCTCATGTGGACCGTTTTAAGACTCTAGTAAAGAGTTTTATGACCAACGATCTGAAATATCTGGAGAGAAAATCCACGCTCTTGAATGGATGACTTGCTTGTATAAAGGTATCATTCATTCCCAATCAAATTCCAGGGTTTTGGTGGTGGTGCTGTTGTTACCTGATAAACCTACACTATAATCTCTCTGCAACAATCAGATCCACAAAGAACTAGTCAACCTCGTAACGGGGGTGAAGAAGGCAAGTTACCCAGTGGGATATTAAGACAACTCGCAGAGCCTCAGAGCGGGGACAGTGCAGTGCCGGCAGGAGAACGGGCAAAAAGATCAAAGGAACTGCAGGGAAAGCTCAGAGGCAGCCCTCACTGGGCAGCTGACGAACGGTGACCGCAGAGCCACAAAGCCAGGGGCAAGGTTGCTGGTTTGGAGGAGGACATTCACTGGAAACTGGGCTCATTCCAAGGAGGAAAAAATACGCCTGGTTCCCTAGCTAGTGCCCCACTCAGCCACGCGCCCCTGATGGCAAAGCTCTGACTTAACAGACAGAATATATAGTTGATTATGGTTGTGACTGAGAAGCAGGAAGAAGATGCTTAAACAAAACACCAAAAACACAGTTATAAGGCAACAGATTTTGCAGTCGACAGATTAATAATGGGGGTTTCTGATCAGCAAAGGGAAACGCAGGCAAAGTCCACAGTGAGAAGACACTTGCAGTATCTCAACCATCATCAATGGGTAGAATATAGGAGATTTCCCCCAAAACAAGAACCTGGGCTAAGGGTAGAAATGGGAGGGGAGAAGGGTTCAGGAAGAGAAAAATCCCAGGGAGAGAAGTTCCAAACCGAGAGAAATGCAAATGAAATCACTGACAGTCGTTGTGCCTGTTACTAGGGCGACATCTCAGCAGCCGACAACGCTGGGACCCGCGTGCAGAGGGGGTGGGAGGGGCCTCAGGCAGCGCTGGGTCCGTTCGGCCCCCTGTCCCTGGGCCCCTGGTCATTTCCCACCCGGGTCCTCCGGGAGCTGACCCCGCGGAGCGGAGGAGAGGCAGGGGAGGTGGGGGAGAGGCCCACGGGGCCGTGCGCAGGGGTACAGGCGCGCGGAAGCCTCTGGCCGGGGGGAGGGCTCGCGTTTGGGCGGCGGGGCGTGGGAAGGAAGGGGCAGATGGAGGGACCCGATAAACGAGTGAACAATGAATGAACGAATGTTGTGTCTTTTAGGATCCCCAAGCTCTTCCAAAGGAGACCATCAAAGTAACGAAGTCAGCCAGGAGGAGCCCCCAGGTCCCGGCACCCTCCCCCGCAGCTGAGTCCTCTGCCCGCGGGTTCCGGCTCGCTCCACGCCGCTGCCTGGTTGCCATGGTTACCAGGACTGCGGAGGCGGGTCCCCTCGGTGCAGCTGCTGCGCCCCTACCTCCCTGGCTCTGCTGTCACCTCCTCCTCATCACTGCTCCCTCCGCACCTTAGTCTTTGCGTTGGACAAATGTGGAAAAGACATCCCGACCCCGGATCTGCGGGGACGGGGATAGCCTGCTCTCTGCCCCCTTCCCAGGCTGCAGGTGAGGGCGGGGCTCCACTGAGCCCACAGCCCTGCCCCACTTGGCGCCAGGCTCCCAGAATTAATGCCGCTTTTGAAAACCATCAATTAACCGAGCTGCCTCCAAGTGGAAATAAGGGGTCACCAGATCCTGCATCTGGGCAAGAGATTGAGTCCCAGGCCTGGGCCCCCGGACTGCCCCTATTCACCCACAGAGTCCAGCGGCCTCCGGGTGAGGGGACCCCCACCCTGGAACTCACACTGTGAAGCAGTTTGAGAAAAAGGTCCCCTCGAATTCTGCTGGTGGAGTTTGAGGCACCAGGACAGGGAAAGGCTTTGGTGGGGCGGGGAGCGGGGGCTTTCCCAAAGCAAACCTTGGAGAAGACAGACTACAGGAGGGCAGGGGCCAGAGGCAGAGGGCAGTGGGGATAAGAGGCGCCCTCCACACCCCCCAACAAGGCTGGGGCATAGCCTGGCTGAGATTGTAGGACCGGCGTCCCCCGCTCCCATGTGGGTCCCGGACCTTCCCGAAGCCCCTCCAGAGGCTGACGGCCAGTGGACTGCGGCGTCCCCCACGCGAGTGCAGGCCGGTCAGGAGGCAAGAAAGGGGCATGGAATTGACCCCGGCGGGACCCACCAACCCCCCACCGACCTGGGCCCCATTTGCCACCCGGACTCACCATGTCCGAGATGCTGTGACTTTCTCGCACCAGGACTGACACCATCTGCAGGCAGAAGCGGCATCAGCGAGCACACCCCACCCTTGGGCTCCCAGCGGGCCCGGACCACGCTGGCACCCACCCCGGCCCCAGCAGTGGGGGCCAGGCACCTTGTCCGCGGGGAACTCGACGGCGGCGCCCGCGCACGGGGTCCGGTTCTGGCTCCAGTTGGCGGCGGCGTCGAAGTCGGTGTTGGGGACCCAGAATTTGTAGGCGGCCCGCGTCAGCGCTGGGGAGGGGTCGACTGAGTGCTCCCGGGCCCGCGGCATCCGGGGTTCGCGCCCAGACGCCCCAGTGGCCCAGGGAGGACGACCTCGCCCAGACAGGCCCTCGCCACTCCCGCTCCCGGCGTCGGACCAGACACTGCAGGAGCCTGGCCACAACGCTCCCTGACGAACTCCTACGGGATCTGCAGAGCCCGCTCAAACGTGCCCTCCTCCGGGACGCCCGCCAAGATCGCCTCCTAGCCCGCCCCCAGTTCGCCCCGCGCTGGAGCCAAGGACCGGGCCAGGCAAGGATGGCGACGACCAAGGGACGGAGGCGAATGGGGCAGCAGAGGCCTCTGCCACGTAGAAGGGGCTGGGGGGGCCGCAAGACCCGTCCAGACGGGCTCTGAACTGGAGCTGCGTCCTGAGGGGGCCGCGAGGGGCTTAAGAGAGGGGAACAGGGACGGGGCTGCAGTTTCTAAAGTTCCCGGGGGTTGGGGGCCGGCCCCGAGGACACGCGCCGGCCTGGGCGCGACGGGGAGGGTCCGCGACGCCCTCGGGGCCGGGAGGACGTAGGTCGGCGACGGAGCTTCGGGAGGGGACCGGGGCGGTGCCCAAGTCGAAGGCGGACAAGCGCCCGAGGGCAGGCGCGGTCCGGGCGTAGGTCTGGCCCGGGCTCCTCGCCTCCCGCACCGCCCGGCGGGCGCTGAGCGCGGAGGGATCTGGAGGCCCGGCCGGGTTTCGCAGCCCCTCAAGCTCTCGCCGCCCGCCCCTCGGGGGCCCTTGGCCTCCAAGTGTGTCGCGTCCCCCCCTCCACCCACCCCTTACCGGAGAGCTGCAGCCACAGCAGGACCCGGCCCGGCGCGCCCATCTTGCCCGGGCTTCCGCGTCTCGGACCCGGAGACTTTGCCCCGCGGGGCCCACGTGACCGGGCGGGGAGGGGCGGGGGCGGCCGGGGAAGGTTACACATTTACCTCCAGACCCGCCTGCAGCGACCCTTAGGCCCCTCGGAGGCGCCGGCCCCGCCCCCCTCCCTCCCACACACTCAGCCCTACAGGACCTGAGGACCTTGGGCGCTTGTCGGACCGACTTGCCCAAAATAACGGGTGTGTTGGGGGCGGTGGGTAAACAACCTCTGCTCCCACACCCCCCTGCCCCAGATGCAGCTGGAGCTGCACCCAGTCTGCCCACCTAGTGGGGCTGGGTGTCCGCTCTCCGAAGCAGGCCCTCCTGCCTCCTGGGCTGGATGGACCGTGGATGGTGGCAGGTAGATGGTGCCTGGCGTCTCGCGTATGGAGGAATGGTGAGCGGGTGACAGCGGGTGCATGGTGAGTGGTGGAGCGTATCTGTGCTGGTTCGTGGATGGACGAGGATTGGATGGATGGGAAATGGTGAGTGAATAAACAAATGGACAGTAAATGAGTGACAGTGGATGGAAAATGAGTAGTGCGTGATCAACGCGTGTTGGATGGTAGATGGATGCATGGATGGCGAGATAAGGGATGGTGGATGGATAGAGGATCGATGGTCGATGGTGAGTAGACAGATGATGGGTGGCAGGTAAATGTAGGTAGTTGTTAGTGGGTGGTGGATGGATAAATGGATGTGATCACAGATGGTGGATTGATGGATAGAGGAGAGTAGATTGTGGAAAGATGGGCAATGGATGGTAGCTGGTAGTTGGATGAAGAAGAATAGTGTAAAGGGTGGAAGATGGAATGGTGACTGGATAAATGGATGGTTGGTGGGTGAAAGATAAATTGTGGATGTTAAATGGTCTGTGGGTGGATGGCTTGTTGAGATGGATGGTGGGTGAAAAAAGGTTGTGGATTTTGGATGGAATGGCTGGAAATGGGTGGTAAATGAGCTGAATGGTGGATGAATGGATTAATGGTGGATAAATGAACGGCAAATGGGATTCAGATGAATTGTGAATGGATGGTCGGTAGAGGGGTGGTGGACGGATGGATGAGAGTAGAGATGATGACTGGATAGAAATGGATGGGTGGATGGATAGGTGGATAGACTGAGTGAGTACAGGATGGGTGAATGGAGGACGGGGGATGCTGGAGGGATGAGTCAGGGGTAGATGGCCGTGTTTAACTGGCGAGGTGGGTGCTTGGCTCTCTGTATGATGCACATAGGGATGGATGGTGGTGAGTGGGTGGAGGATGGATTTGTTAGGGATGGGACGTAAAGAGTGAGTGCGAGGTCAGATAGATTGGGCTTGGTAACCTGGATGGTTATGGGTGGTGGGGTGATGGTGAACTGATTCTTAGGGGATGAGCTGTGAATCAATGGTGAGATGACTGGGGTGATTGGTGGATGGTGGGAGACCAACAGATGACGCCTTGTCAGTTATGGTTGCTGGAAGGGAGAGGAATGGTGGGTGGGCCATTGGGTTCAGGATGCCTTGGGTTGATGAGTAAATACAGAAGGATGGATGGAGGGGTAGATGATGGAGGTAGATGTATAGATGGAGGGCTGTGGGTGAAGGGGAACTACTCAGCACCTTCTTCCCTCCCTCCAGCTCACCTGCCCTCTCCTGCACCCCCACCTACCTCTCACCTGCACACCTCCTGTCATGAGCACTCTTCTCTCTGACTGGATCTTTGCTTCTCCCCAACACAAGATATTTCATCCAAGGAGGAAATCCAAGGGGCCCACCGCTGGGAGCACTCAAAGCACTTTATGCCGTGGGTAGGGACAGAGACTTCTCTGACTAGGAAGGAGGGAGTGAGCACACCAGCTTGTCCCACCCTTTCTCTTGGGTGGGATCGGGGCACCTGCTCTCAGTAGCTCAGCGGTGCCAGATCTGTGTGGAGGGGTTGGCTCCCAGCCCAGCCTGGGATGGGGAAGGCGGGTCTGCATGGTCCTGAATTTGGCTTTGGCCACCGGTAGGGCTGACAGGAAGCTCCATCCTCCATAGCAGTCAAGGAAGGCTTCCTGGAAGAGGTGGTGTTAAAGCTGAGACTGGAAGGATGAGGTCACAGCTGCAGCTACAGGTTGGGTTGAAAGTGGCAGAACAGGAGGAGCCGGGGCTTGTTGGCTGTGGGGTATCGGTGTCCATTGCTGAAAGGGGTATCCTTGAGCAGAGGCTGGAGGTGGGTCCAGTTATCAGAGGGTGGCCCAAAGAGGCATCCACACCGAGGCAGGAGGCAGGCACCAGCCGTGGCCCAGAGCTGCCAAAGGGTCCCTGGAATGACTCAGAAGCAAAGACATGAGGTAAGGAATGGCTGGACTGAGATGCAGTCCTAACCCTAACCCTATCCTGCATTCACAGAAGGCCTGCAACTGCACGCACAGGTGCCCGGACACGCAGGTACATATACGTGCACACTCTTTCCAACTGGTCAGGACCCAGTGGGAAGTAGGAGAAAATGCAAGTCTCAAAGAGAATTTCTTCCAGTAACTAGGAAATCCACGCAGCAGCTGCTTTAGGCAAGGTTGGATCCAGGGGCTTGGGCTGTCTGGTCTCTCAGTCTCTGTGTCTGTCTGTCTGGCTCTGTCTTGACTTGACTGCCCTCTGTGGTCAGCCTTCTTCTGGGAGACCTGGACCTGCTACCTCCCCAACTAGGTCACTGTGCAGAGTCTCAGTGAGGTTCCTGTTTCCAACTGAGCACCAACCCTGTGGGCCGGAGTTGCTGTGCTCCAATTGGCCACTGCAGCCTTCCTTTGGTTGAGGTCAGTGTGAGTGAGTCCTGCAGCCCTGGGGGTGCGGGTGGTCCCCACCCTGCCTGCAGCCATGGTCCCTAGTCAGACCCCCCCATCCTCACAAGTCTGTGAGGACAGAGCCGTGCCCCCCCAGGCCAATTCCCCAGCTCCTTCTCCCGCACTTTTGTCACTGACTGGCTGTGTGACCTTGGGCAGGTTCCTATACCTCTCTGGGCCTCAATGTCGCTCTGGAGGAACTGAAGCTCCAGTACACACGGTTTTGTTCCTGGACACCAGGAGGAGAGGTGGGGGTGGGAGGAGGATAGAGGGCAGCCCCCCTCAGAAGGGCTTCCCTTTACTCAGGTCTCTGCACATGGTCACCTCCCCAGAGAGGCCACCTTGGCTACAAACACCCCACTGTCAGCATCTGCCACCACGTGCCCCGTGGGGCCCACAGGGCTCTGCTCACCGTCCTCATGTGCTGCCTGCAACACAGGAGATGCTCCAGAAATATTCGTGAGGGGAAGGGCTGGCTGGCCGGTCACCCCCCAGCCCTGCCGCCCACAACCCACCAGCTCAGGGGCTCTGACCCCTGGAGAACTCCCCGCCCTCGGGCCTGTGGCCTCCTTGCAGCCTCCGGATTTCTCTTTGGGCCTTTTGTTCATCCACACGCTTGGCACCAGTCCTGCAGCGGGGCTGGGAGTGCAGCCTCCTGGGTTTGCCAGTGGACGGGGAGACGGATGATGGACTGGTCAGTGCTCTGAGGAAGCACGGATCAACCGGGGAGGGCCGGAGTGTGCGTGAGGCTGTGCAGGAGCCCTCAGGCAAGGTGGCCAGGGCAGGCCTCTGTGAGGAGGGGACATGCCAGCTGAGACCTGGGAGCAAGCAGCTGGTGCAAAGGCCCTGAGGCTCCAAGGAAGGCGAGAAGAGCACAGCAGGAGGTGAGGCCAGGGCAGTGTTGGGGGCTGGGTCTGATGTACACGAGGGAGGTGTGAACGGGGGTCTCCGGCTGGCTTGGAAGGGGCTGAGCTGGCCACCTGTCCACCAGGGGAGCACAGGTAGGGCAGCTCTGTTGTCCAGCAGTGGGGCGCCAGGCTCGGATGCAGGCTGTCCCGGGTGTGGATGCAGGGCAAGGCCACACGATTCACTTAACCTGGTTCGTCCCTCACCTGCAACCCTCACCTGCAAAGCCGGGTGGCAGTGCCCGCCTCACAGGGCACCAGGAGATGCTCAGCCCCGGACACTCCATCTCTTTTCTGTCTGCCGACGCTGGGAAAAGGAGGACATCGGGGGAGACTGACCTGGGAGCTGCCCCCGACACGTCACTAAGCCCCCACCTTGGGGAGGGGTCCCGCAAGGGTCCAGCCCAGGCCTGCGCTGTCCTGCCTGCCCCCCCTGCCCCCTCTCCCGGTGTCGGGGGGACTCGTCACCGCCCCACAGCCTTTGTTTGGGGGGAAGTTTGTCGGGAACTTCGCAGGCCTCTGGGCCCAGAGGAGCCACAGCTGGAGGTCAGAGACCTCCCGACCCCTCTCCCCTGCCCTGGGATCGGCTGGGCGAGGACAAATGAGTGGACGAGACGGGACACACAGGGCCGAGTCTGAGGGCCGCCACAAGGGGAGCGGACCCACGGAGGCTGCGTCAACTAGGTGTTCGCGCCCCAGACTCGGCAGGCGTTGGGAGAAGGGGGAGCCTCTGGAGCCCAGGGCCACGGCCACCGCGTGGTCCCTGACTCCCGGGGTGCCTGTCTGTGGCTGGAGACCTCTCAGCTGAATGACCAGAGGCCAAGTCCAGGGCCGGCCCGCCCTGCCCAGCAGGCCGAGGTCACCTCAAGGTGCTCTGTCCAGGTGTGTCGGCACCACTGGCTGAGCACATGTCCCCCCCACCCCAGGGCACCTTCCACCCGGCCTCACGCGAGCAGAGGCGCTGCTATCCCCATTTTACCCACAAGGAAACAGAGAGGTGCTCGGCGCAGGGGGTGGGGGGGCTCTGCCTGCAGCCCTGCATCCCCCCAACTCCAGGGCCAGCCTTCTGGTCCTCAGATTCCAGCCCACCCCCCGGGGCCTGGCGGGGGCAATGGCTGCCTGGGCCTCTGGGGTCTGGCCTCCGCCCTCCGAGGCCTCCCTTGGGGTCCAAGGGTCACCTGGGAGCAAGGCCGGGGCCCGGAGCTTGGTTCACTCAAAGTCTCTGACTTCTGATCTTGTGGCCGGGCTCAGGACGCCTCCTCCAAGCAGCCGGAGCTCTGCAGGGACACACGTCCCGGGCCTCTGCGGGGTCAGCGTTGGCGCCGCTTCCCCTGGGGTGTGGGGGTGGGGGGTTAAGAGGCCGCCGACGCCGATTTCGATCCCACAGCTGGAAACGACCCCGTGAGGTCCCAGCGGTCCCCAAACAGGCCGGCCACACTCGAGACAGCAAAGCGCAGGGTGGCTCCGGGGCCGCGCCCCCTCCTCTCCAGGCCTCGCTCTTCTTACTTAAAACAGACCCTGCAGAGCACGGGCGTCCGGGGCACGTGCGGGGGGCCGGGGCTCCGGGCACACTTCTCGGGACGGCTCGGTCCCGGGAGCATAGCAGCGTTTCTGCCCCGGCTGCTGAGGGGACAGCGGCAGCGAGTCCCCAGCTTCCCGCTAGTCCCCCTTCATCGCAGGGCTCAGAACAGGCAGCCCACCCCGCGTCCGGGGCTGAGGGAGGCGGCGAGGGTCCCTCCGCAGGCGGGGACCGGGCCGCACCCGGGCCGACTGCGGGGACCGAGGTGGGGCGGGGCCAGGCCCCGGGGAGCCGCCGGGAGGCCCCGCCCCCAGCAGCCCTGCGGCCGACCGGCGCCCGGGTCTGCGGCCTCGGCCCAGGGGCAACCCCGGGGCGGGCCCTTCATCCTGGGAGTTGTTGCCGATTCTTGCCCCGTAAGACGCAGGAGAAAAAACTCCAGAAGGGGGAAAGGATCCGGCTTCCGAAATCCCAGCTGAGCGGCCCCTCCGGGGGTGCTGGAGACCCCACGGACACGGCTCCGCGCGCTGCCCGCCCGCGGCGCCGTCCACACTGCGCGCTGCCACCCGCCAGGGGCTCCAGCTTCAGGGCTGAGGGCCCCCCAGGGGCCTCACTCAGCACCCGTGGTGGCATCAGGTCCGAGGTGGGGCGCCAGGCCTGAGCGCCCAGGGAGGAGGGTGGAGCGCAAGGGGTGCGTGGACTTGGGACGCCCCCCAGACGGAGGGACTGAATGTGGTCCCCTCTGGCAGCTCCTGTGTGTGGGGACCGCGTGTAGGAAGAGCTGGGGGCCACGGGCTCCCCTGCAGGGCTCCGGGTGCGGGGTGGGCAGGAACACTTGAGCCCCTGGGGCCCGGGCAGCACCCCTAGGCCAGGCCCTGAGCCCCTGGGTGGGAGCAGCCTTGGGGGCTGGTTCCTGCGCTGCCCCTACCAGCTGCCCGGTGGGCGCACGGGGAGGCCCGGGCCGCAAGCCGTGACTTAAAGGGGTGAGGCCGAGCACGGGCTTCGGGGGCTGCGGCGGCGACACGTGGAGGACCAGGGCAAGTGGGGGAAGGGCTGAGCGGTCCCCAGGGCCTTCGCGCTGCCTCGCGGTGCTGGAAAGCAGCCCGCGCACCTGGTGATTCGGGGGAACACCGTGGGAGACGCAAGGCTTCCTGCTCCGGGGCCTGACCGCCCGGGGAGACCGGCCCGCTAGTGCTGAGCCGGGCAGGCGCCTGCTGGCCCTGTGCCCCCAGTGTCCCCACTGCGGGTGGCTGCGTGGAAGGCGCCACCTGGAGGCCCCACAACCACCCGCGGTGTCAGCACTGGCGGGGCTCACAGCCAGCCCCCTGGTTTCAGAAAGGAGGCAGACGCTCTTTCCCCTGACACGCGAGGAAACCGAGGCTCAAAGAGCTCGAAGTCCCATAGCTGATAAAGTGGCGGAAATGGGACAGGATCTCCGGGAGGATGAGGGCCCCCTGGCTTGCTCTGGACCAAGCCATGGACTTGAGCACGGCTGCTGGGTGCAAAGGCCCCGGGGACCCCCCTCAAGGTAAAGCCACCGCCTGAAGGGAAGGCCAGGAAGCCACGGCAGGACCGGTGGCACCCTCTGCAGGGGCCGGTGCAGAAAACGTGTACGCAGAGCCCAGGACAGTGACCGCAGGAGGGAGGGGCCCCCTCACGGGGCCCTGGGCCGCGCCTGGGCCTACGAGTCAGTGTGAGAGAAACCAAGACTCCTAGTCAGATTTATTTGCCTCTAATCAGACAGTTTAGCATTTCAAAGTTTTGCATTCTACACTCTTACAAACTTTAGTTATTAGCATCAGAAACACAAAAACCTTGCAAGACCTCCAAACACAAATAAATACCAAATAAAACCACACACAGTATACAGTAAACAAAAATATCAAACATAATAATGCTACCAGGAAGTCAGCCATGTTGCTAACCCACAGTAACAACATGATTATTGCTGGGCAATAACTTACACTGTCCTTTTGTGTTTTTTTCTTAGAAGAGCAGAAGAACACGGGACGTGAATCACTGGTCACAATCACTTGGACTGTCGAGATGGGTCCTCACAGCGAGCGGTTATACAGATGCAAGTTTTTAAAACAGGCAGGTTAAAAATAGAGAGTCAAATGAGAGATTGGCCTTCTTTGGTCTTTGTTTTGGGTAAGAGAACTGAACGCAGAGGGTGCCGTCAGAGAAAGAATCGATTCTGGAAATGCGACACAACTGTCTGCGTGGATTTACACACTTCCTTTACCACAGACGTTATTCTACAGAGAATTCTTATAGAAATCCTTGAGAATCATGCCAGCTTTTGTGTTTACCGATTAAGTCGTTGAGTTTGCTGTGGAAGTTATCTCACTGGTCTAAGGGGACTGAGTTACGACCCGATCACCACGAACCGCAGGAGTGGTGCAGCCGTCCTGGACTCCACCTCCCTCGTCGTGAGTTCACAAGACAGACTCTAGACGCAGCAGCAGTGGCAGAAATGAAATGCGAGCACTGCTTGGTGCCACTCGGGCCTCCGCAAACGGCACCAGCCACCTGTGGCCTGGGTCACCCGAGGCCAGCAGAAAACGCCCCGGACGCTTCCAGGTCTGCGCCCTGCCCCCGCTGCCCCGGGGCCCTGGTGACGAGCAGCACCGCCCGACAGACAGCAGAGACGAACAACCGGGTCACCTGCCCTCACTGGAGCCTCACGCCGACCTTGTCTGACCCGACCCTAGTGGACACGTTGTACTTTGGAAAAAACACAGCTATCAAGATTTGCAAACAGAAGGCAGAGCCATGGTCTTGGGCTGAGGAGATTGGGTGACAGACCCCCCCTTCATGTCACAGATGCAAAGGAACTCCCGGAATTCCCCGCAGCTCTCCTCGGCGGCCAGATCAGTAAAGATCTAGACTAGAAGTTAGAAAACAGTATTCTACGGCTCCGCCTGAGCCCTTTCCAGCACTGATAATCACTGCAAGCGAGGGATACGTTTTGGAGAGCGGAGGTGTGGGCAAGAGGCCCCACGAGGAATCTCATCTCCTGCCCAAGCCCGTGAAGACAGGCAGGGATGCTGGGGCCGGAGAGGTCTGTGTCCGGCACGGGACGATGGGCACTCCTCCACGTGCAGGCGGGAAGAAGGTGCGGGCCTGGACGGCTGGAGGGGCCAGCGCACCCCCCAGGGTGCACTCGGGGTCCTGCCTCTCCCCCCACCCCCTCGGGGCCCTGCTGTGCCTAAGGGTTCGTCCAGCCGCCCTTTCCTCTGCCTGAAGTTGCCCACGGGCTGCAGGATGCCGGGCCCACCGCGGGCGACCACCCCCATGACGCGGAGGGTCAACAGGGACGCGCGGCCCTGGGCGGCTGGGGACGCTGCAGGAGACGAGCTGCTGGGGAGAGGCTGTGCCGTCCTGGCCGGCGTCTGAGGGGCCTGGTGGAGTCGGCCACCAGGACAGGGAGGTGACAGGCGGGGGCAGGAGGGCCGCCTGGCCAAGAGCCTGGGCTCAGCTGGCGGCTGCGTTCTGGGGCGGGGCCTGGGTGGCGGGGCCGGTGGCCCTCCTCGACGGCCGCTCGGTGACCGCGCCTGACTCACTCTTGGGGGCTGGTGCCACCCTCTCGTGTGACAGGTCTTGGAGCAATTTACCCGTCTCCTCTGCGTCACCACGAACCTGGGAAACTGAGAACCCCAACCTGTAAAAAGAGGCCCAGGTGAGCCGCCCGGGCTGCTCCAGCCCCAGAGCCAGAGCCTGGCATTCGCTGGCCCCGCCGGCCTGACACCCTGGCCCCCCACCCCTGACCAGAGACCTGCAGGCAGGCAGACCCGGCCGGTCTTCATTTCCAGGACAGGCGACGACGCGGAAGCAGGGGCGCTAACCCTGCACGGGACTCGGCGTCGGTTCCTCTATGGCACTGGGGCGGTTTTGTTCTGTGCGGAATTTGTCACTCTCGGTACACGGGAAAAGTGCGTCCACACGCCGTGTCCGACACCATCACTTGTCGCTGCGGCCCTGGTGGCGGGAAGGCCCGCGGGCACCAGGGAGGCGTGCGACCCGCTACCACCAACCGTCACCGAGCCACGGCCTGAAGCTCCCGCCGCGTCCCAGCGTCCCAGCCTCCCGCCGGGGGACAGTGAAGCTGACTCCCTTGGGCTCCTGGGTGGCGGCCAGGGGCCTGGCGTCTCCCACCGGGAGGAGCTGCTGGAAAAGTCCCCCCACCAAGGGACGGATGCTTCTGGGGCGCTGCCAGCGGCCCGCCCCCAACAGGATTCCAACCCAGGGGAGGGAAAGAATTTTTTTTTAACCAGACCGAGATGTTGCTTATCCTGAATTTGTTAACAACGCCCATACTTTCCGTGAAGGGGAGGAAGTCCCTGTTGGTAACCCCTGGCCTCGCGAGAGCCATCTGAGGCCGGGTGGGGCCTGCCGGGCAGCCTCCCTCCCCTGGGTCTCCAGGGCAGAACCGGGCCCAGGCCTGGAGGAGGTCTGGGCACTTGGGGGGGAACAGTGGTCCCACAGCACCTGCAGGAGGGCCCTCCTCTGTGAGCGGGGACACACGACTCCTTACTGGGCAGGACCGATGACACTGATTCGCCCTCAAAGCAATTCTGGGGTCAGAGGATGGGAAAGAAAAAGAGACGAAGACAACTGAACATCTTAACTGCCGAAGGGCAGGGCAGGTGCTTGGAACCCATGAGGTCACTTATGGAAGCCTGGGACGGCGGTGGCCAGGAGGTGCTTCCAGCAGGCACTGGGGCGAAGGCACACCCAGGGCGGAGGGCAGCACCAGAGACACGGGGGCCACCGGGCACCACCCCGCCGTCCCCCGCGTGGCCGTGGCCACGGGGAGCCCGGAGGCAGGCAGTCTGAGGTGCGCGGCCCAGCTGGCCAATTCGTGGGCGCGTCTTTTGGATGAGTGGCACAGATGCGGCGGTTCACACACATTGGTTTTGCCTAAGAAGCACCCGTCACGTGTAGCACCCATCAGTGGTAAGAGCACCCGTGGAGCATGGTGCATAGCAGGGGGCACAGGAGCAGGGCCCCGCTCTGTCACAGTTGGACCATTGAGAGAAGGTAAACGGGGGTGAGAAATGCCGCCCGGACAGGCGCAGGCTGGGGCCAAAGACCCCAGGGCCACCCTTCCCAAGAGAGGGGTGGGTCCCAGGACGCCTGTGGATCAGCCTGGGCGGCCCCCGGGGACCAGTCTCTGGAATGCTCAGAGGGCCCCGCGGCGGGTGGTGGAAGCGCCCGCAGCCCGGGGACGCAGAGGCGCAGCTCCTGCCCTGTCCCTGCCTGCGTGTGGACTGCGCAGCTCGCTTTTGGGGCCTAGAGATTTGGAATCTGTGATTAATGAAGCAGTGGAGGCTCCAGAAGCCGACGAGGGGGCCCGGCTTCCTCAGCAGGGACAGGGCTGTCTGAGGGCCCTCGAAGAGGCAAAAGGTCTAGTGATCAAGAGAAAGGTCTGGCTGAACGATCGCCTTCTGGAATTACAGCGAACACAAAGCTGGGGTCGAGAAGCAGCATGTCACATCTAAGGCACATGTACAGTATGCCACCATCTCTACGCAAACGCTGTTAACAAATGCAGCAATACGACAGGATGAAGAAACACATCTGCTGTGGCCTCCTTCAAGCACGAGTCACCTGCCCACCCCCGGACACTGGACACGGAAGGTCGGTGTTGTCAGCAATAGAGAGCTTGTCTGAACACGTGGGGCAGAATTTTAAAAACCTACAGGATTTTGTTTAGAACTCCAAAGTTCAACTAATGCCCTATTTTAGGGTGAAAACAATTATAAATCTGAAATGATGCACAGCATCTATGAGCAATTTTCCTTTCATAGTGATTTTGAAGTAGCGTCATTAACTACGACAGATATCGGAGGCTTACATTTCTAACGAGAAATAACAGCAGTTGAATATTCTCTTTCCTATATCACAAGTGATAACCAGGGTTTGATATTTTACATTTTCTTCCAAGGAATATCAGTCTATCGACGTTTTAAAATGAAATGTTTGAAGTAACAATTATCTTAGAACTTTAAATTAAAAAACGATTCTGAATTTAGAGACTTTCAAAAAAGACCTAGGTGCACTTCAGGGTCTTCTGACAGAGTACTGAAGCAGAGACCGGATGAGGCCTTAAAACAGACAACAGGCTATGTTGGAAACAGGACTGCACTCTTGAATCTTAGAATGAATATAGCAGAACTGCATATGATTTCATAAATTCTCCTTTTACTTAACATGCTGACATGTCCAGCTATCCCCAGGTATGTGCGTGTGTGTGTGTGTGTGTGTGTGTGTGTGTGTGTGTGTGTGTTCTTTTTTTGGTGTTTAAGGAAGAAAAATCATGGTTCTTTTCTTTAGCATATATGTTTTCCACCTTAATTAACTAGATCTTTAAAAATGAAAACGAAAACCTTCTCTGACAGCAGTATTTCTCTCGTCGAAGGATAAATAATTCTTCCAAGTGAAGTATTTCTAGTCTATTAGAAAACGTGTTGTGTGTGTCCTGACGCGTGGCTCCTCCCGCCGGCCCGCGGCCACCTTCTGCCGCTTCCTCCGTTCCACAAGGTCCTTTTCTGGGCGTGAGGACCTCGGTGGAGACGGCCGGTTCAAACCCCCCAGAGGAGTTGCCTTCTGCTCAATCCGCCTCCCCAGAGACTCGTCAGGGGTCTGGCAGGTCCGAAGTATCCACTATGACTTTGATAAAAATGGTATCATCTTTAATGTACGTCCCGTTTTCCAGCACAGTCTGCGCCACGAAGACTGGGCAGCCGGAAGCGATGTTCATCTCGCCGGTGGGCTTCTTGAAGCTGCTGCTGTTGGGGTCCGGCTTGAAAGCGTCCCCCAAGTGTCGCCGGGAGGACCCCTGGTCCATCAGCATGAGCGTCACCTTCTGCTTGAACGGCCAGGGAAGGAGGGCGTCGTATTCTCCGCGCATGATGACGAAGAACAGCGACAGGTGCGTCCCCTTGCCCATGCCATCCCCGTTCAGGTAGACCCTGGCGCACATCTTGTAGCCGAAATAGCCGGTGTAGAAAGGCTGGCTGTAGAGGGACAGGGTCTTCCCCATGACGGCCTCCTGCTTCCGCCGCTTGTAATCACGGATCTTCCAGATCAGCACACCGTTGTAGCTGGCGGTCTCCAGGACCTGGAACCGCAGGTCCATGTCGGCCAGGCGGATGTCGTGGACACTCAGCATCTGGTCGTGCCGGCTCAGCTGGGACTCCAGCAGGCCTGCGGCGGGCGGGAGAGATGGGCGCGGAGACACATGACTATCACAGGGGCTGGAGAAGCCGATCCCCACCAGCATCTGAGCAGAAGAGCCCAAACTCGCTGTGGCTGCTGGGGGGTGGTGCGTGCCCCGTGGAGGACCGGAAACGCAGGCCTCGGGATCCACAGCCTGCTGAGAGGCGACAGCCTGGGCTGCCTGCCCTCTGGCTCACGGCCCCTGCCTCCAGCCCCCACGCTCCGGGTCAGCTGCGCCCTGTCAGGGCTTAAGCTGCTCCTCCCCCCACCCCACTCCACGTCCTTGGCTGGCTGAATCCAGCCCCACACGCATCACAGTAATCCTTGTTCTTTCCCCCATTAATCCTTCTCGTGCAGATATTCAGAATACTCGCTCGGCCCTTGAAGCAGCGGCCCCGGTGGCTTCTAGGTATCGGACACGCTGCTGGGCTCGCCGGGTCCCCTGCTGCCTCTGGTCACCTTCTGTCCCCCAGGCCTTCAGGAGCGGGTCTGGAGCACCCGACCCGCAGGCCGCCCCGCGCCCACTCTGCCACGCAGGCCTCCTGCACGGAGGGGAGCGTCTGGGCCCCTGCTGTGGGCATCTCGGTAGGAAGCCAGCTGCCCCGGCAGGCGGCGCATCAGAAGCACCGGCCGTGACTGGACGGCGCCGGCCTAAGGCAGCACGCGCCTCGCCTACCCCAGCTCTGGCCTGGGGCCCCGGGACCCGGCCAGGCTCCCCTGTCCCGGGGCCTCCCGGACCCGCACGGCTCTCACCTGTGTTCCGAGCCGCCTGCCCCGCACTCTTGTCCACACTCTCCAGCTCGGTCACCCGGCTCTGGAGCGACTCCACGCTGCTCTTCATGCTGCCTGCCTCCTCCCAGCTCTGCCGGAAGGGGCGGATCTCTTTGTCGAGCTCCTTCAGTTTCTCTGCTTGGCTGTCTATTACTCGCTTCCACATCAAAGGTGTGAAAAAGGCAAGATACAGTTAGAGCTCGCTGCCAGCGCTGCGCCGCTACCAGCAGACGCCCGCTGGTCAGGCACAGGGAGCCCACATCAGCCCGCACAGGGCATCTTACCTTAGACCCACGGGCATCTCGGGGGACACAGGGACCCAGGCCCCTAGTTCCAGGAGGGGACCGAGGCCTCGACCACCAAGTGCAGGGCACGCGGCTCCCACATCCCTCTGTCCTAGCGTCTCAGCTCAGGACTTGGAGTCACACTCATCGGCCCCGTCTGGAGGCCTCCATCCCCTGCAGGGTCGAGCGACCAGCAGAGGCCAAACTATATGGCCTCCAGGGCTAGAGGGGCTGCCCTGTTTCTGGGGCACAAAGAGTGCTCAGAACCCCGCCTGGGTCCCAGAAGAGAGAGCTGCCACCACACTGCCACCTGGCTCCAGAGACCTGGCTGCCAGCACAGGGCTGGCAGCAGGACAGGGCCCTGGAGGCAGGTCCTCGGGGCCCCGGGTGAAGCCAAGGGGCCAGTGCCTATTGGCGGGGTGGGTGAGGGTCTGTTCCCACTGGGGCAGAGCAACCCTGCTGACAAACACGTGGCTGTCGACAGCGAGGCTTGACTTAAATAATTCAGAAACCCCCGTTTCCAGAAGCACATGACCAGCACGTCTGTAACAGTAACTGGAGGGGTGGGCCTGGCGTGCCAGCCATGGCGGCCCAGTTTGTCTGCAGGACTGGCCTGCCCACTTGTTAGGTGAAGCCAGGGACCCAGCGAGTTTTCACTTCTAAAAAGAATTTGCATTTTTGAAATAAAGCTCCCAAAGGCTGGGTGGTTCAGCCCCTGAAGCTGTGGAGCGGCTGGGCCGCCCTTGAGGCTGAGCCACACAGGGGAGAGCCCCGGGGACCCGCCGAGCTCACTTCTCCTTTGGGAGACTATTTTTAAACATCGAGGTTTCAGCACCTTTGCTGGCTCGTAATAACCGTGAAGGAACAAACATGTAGGCTTGGGTTACTTTTTCTGGGTAAAAATACAGTGTTAATCTTCTTCTTTCCAAGAAACCTGACATTGGCTAACATTTAAAAAGTAAAGACGATTTCTCTAAAGAACACTTCTTTCTACACCGATACTACTTTATTTTAAAATATATACGGTGAGAAGCATAGTTAGTTCACAAAGTCTATTTTCTGGGGACAATCCTATTGACATGAATGAACGCCCATACCCACAATGAACAGCTGTAATTTTTCTCCTGTTCTCTACCTACTCAAGTGACAAAATGACAAACTAGGCTGATGTGGGTACTAGTGAGAATAAGAGGGGAGTTAATGGAAACCTAAACGATCAGTGGCAGTTCCTTGGTGGACCTCGTTGTAAACCACGAGGACAAGCTGCTCATCACTTCCAAGCCCCCCTCCCCAGCCCCGGGACTGGTGGCGCACACAGGACAGTGGCACGAACGCATGAGGCGCTCTCGAGAGGGAGCAGAACCGTGGAGTCTGAAATGACAGCAAGGCCCCCAGCTACAAGCCAGGAACATGGAGCCAGCAGGCGGGTGGCGGGCAGGAGGGAACATGGGAGCGAGCACACGCGTACACACACACACACAGAGACAAGGCCCAACCACTGTTTAAAAGGCACTCCTCACACAGCAAGGGAAAATGTGCTATTTTCAAACAGACCCTTCATTTGCAGAAAGGGTATGAGGTCAAAGCAGAATGCTGACCTAAATTAAGCTTTCTCTGTAAGATGCAGCAAACATGATGTCATTCTTGAAGAGCAGTCTACACTCAGCCCCTGCAGTGTTTCTATAAAAAACAAATCTTAAATGCAGGTGAGGATTTTACTAGAAAAAAGGATTCAGGAGCTGAGAGAAACAGCACAGATCACACACTATGTGAATAAACCCTGATCAGGAGACCTGCTCACAGAGCATCAGTCTATCAGTCTCATGCTCGTGCACTTAGGGCTTAAATCGCCGTCTGTCACTTGGCACCATCTGGTCACCGAGCCGATGTGGGTGGGACTCCTGGGCCCAGCAAGGGGCCCGTGGACAGAGCGCTCTCGCTCCAGCCCGGCAGAGCCACTGACTGTGGGGGCGCCCGGGAGTGCAGCTCCTGCCAACAATGCAACACGGGAATGAAGCTCACATCTAGTCACATCTAGGCTGTCTTTTTTTTTTTTCATTTTTTTTAAGTTTATTTTTTTTACTTATTTATTTTTGGCTGCATTGGGTCTTTGTTGCTGCGTGCAGGTTTTCTCTAGTTGCGGCGTGCGGGGTCTACTCTTCGTTGTGGTGCGCGGGCTTCTCATTGTGGTGTCTTCTTTTTTTTTTTTTCCTTTTTGCGGTACGCGGGCCTCTCACTGTTGTGGCCTCTCCCGTTGCGGAGCACAGGCTCCGGATGCGCAGGCTCAGCGGCCATGGCTCATGGGCCCAGCCACTCCGCGGCATGCGGGATCCTCCCGGACCGGGGCACGAACCCACGTTCCCTGCATCGGCAGGCGGACTCCCAACCACTGCACCACCAGGGAAGCTCAGTGGTGTCTTCTTTTTTAAAAAATAAATAAATTAATTTATTTTTGGCTGTGTTGGGTCTTCACTGCTGCACGCGGGCTTTCTCTAGCTGCGGCGAGTGGGGTCTACTCTTCGTTGCAGTGCACGGGCTTCTCATTGCGGTGGCTTCTCTTGTTGCGGAGCGTGGGCTCTAGGCACGTGGGCTCAGCAGTTGTGGCTCACGGGCTTAGTTACTCCGCGGCATGTGGGATCTTCCCGGACCAGGGCTCGAACCCGTGTCCCCTGCATTGGCAGGAGGATTCTTAACCACTTCACCACCAGGGAAGCCCTAGGCTGTCTTTTTAAATTGAGAAAAAAGGGACTTCCCTGGTGGTCCAGTGGTTAAGACTCCGTGCTTCCACTGCAGGGGGCACAGGTTCAATCCCTGGTCGGGGAACTAAGATCCCACATGCTGCACGGCATGGCCAAAAAAAAAAAAGTTCTTTACAAAGTAAAATAGTAAGAAACTACCCTTCCACGGCTGGCAAAAGCTAACCCACTCTTAAGTTCCACTTCCTTTGCACAACTCTGACTGCATCCCATCCGCCCTATCTGGGGCCGTCAGGAGCTCTGTGTGGACTCCTGTACAAGCCTGTCTTCAGGATTTAGGGTCGACTGGAGACTCAGACAAGGGAGGAGATGACACAGAGAGGGATAGGTCTGTCACCATCCAGGGGGTCCAGTGCACAGGGTGGGGAAGGCTCCCTGGAGAAGGTGGCATTTACAGTGCCATCTGAGGTGCCTGAGGAAAGGAAGTGGGGAGGGAAGGTCCACTCTGCCGCGGAGAGAGTGGCAAAGGTGGCAGCGAGGAACAGCGGCCAGTCACGGTGGTCCCGAACCACTGTATGGCGCTCAGGTAAACTGTCCTCCAGCAGCTGGAATTTCTAGGGTGAGGACCGAGGGGCAGGTCTGAGCCAGGCTCTGCTGAAATGGGGGGTTGGCGGGGGGAGGTCGGGAGGGACGGGAGGGAGAGCGCCACCCAGAGCCGGCATCTCCAGCCCCAGTCCGCAGGGCTGCCATCAATGTTCACTCAGAGGAGGATGGTCCAGGCCGCCTCTCAGCGCTGGCAACCGTGGTGGCGAACATTGCCGACCCTGAGATCCTGCAGGGGGCGCGGTTCCATGTAAACCATCGGGAAATGGTCAGCCGTCCGGAGGGGTTTCCAGCCCGGCAGCCCCTGCTCCTGACCTCGTCCCTCTCTTGGAATGCAGCCTACTTTCCTCCGTGCCTGCCTTCCAAGGAGGAGGAGAAGAACGCCGGCGCGGGTCACCGCCACCTGCAGACATGGCACCGCTCAGCCTTCCCCTCCCCGGGCTCCGCAGCTTGGAGCTGGATCTCTCTGACTTAGATCTCAGTGGTTCTTCAATCGTGGAAGTTTTAAAACGTGAATCACGCACAGTGGAATGATTAAATTAAATTCCAACTTTTCATGCTGGAAGTGGGGAATGGAGGAGAGGAACGCATATAAGATCTCCAAGGTGTCAGGCGAGTGCATCCATGACCTCATTATGGACACTCTCATTTTTTTTGGTTATAAATGAACCCACTACTACATATATACAATGGAATACTACTCAGCCATAAAAAAGAATGAAATAATGCCACTTGTAGCAACATGGATGCAACTAGAGATTATCATACTAAGTGAAGTCAGAAAGAGAAAGACAAATACCATATGATACCACTTATATGTGGAATCTAAAATATGACACAAACGAACATATCTACGAAACAGAAACAGACTCACAGACAGAGAGAGCAGACTGGTGGTTGCCAAGGGGGAGGGGATGGGGGAGGGATGGAGTGGGAGGTTGGGGTTAGTAGTTGCAAACCACTGTATATAGAATGGATAAACAAGGTCCTACTGTGTAGCACAGGGAACTATATTCAGTATCCTATGATAAACCATGATGGAAAAGAATATGAAGAAGAATGTGTGCGTGTATAACTGAGTCACTTTGCTGTACAGCAGCAGTTGACACAACACTGTAAATCAACTCTACTTCAATAAAAAAAACCTTTGGAAACCACTACATTAAAATAAGAATTAAATATAAGAAAAAACAACCACCCATACTCATTCTTCCTTCTGCTTTCAGTATGCCTTAACAAGTGGTTCTCTAGCATAACAGCATTTCCTGGCCTTTCCACGCACCCCTCTGAGCCCTGGCCGCCCTGCGCACAGCTGGACCTGCCTACCGGCTGGCAGCACAGGCCTCTGTCTGGACACGCTGACCAGCACCTCCGAGGCCTCGGCGAAACGCCACAGACTTCCCGGAGGAGGCTTGTGGTGTTTTACGCGACACTGTACTTTTCTGACTTGATTCAATACTTATGACTTGGATCTTTTCTACTACAACCTCATGGTTCATTGTGTTTTTCCTTGTCTCGGGACCACCACAGAGTTTAATACAAATGAAGTTAATTTAATAAATCCCTATTCAATTCAAGGCACTATAACTAATCTCAACATTAAAATGGGAGGAAAGACAATCTCAAAGATGCTGTGACTCTGAGCTATTAGAAATATTTTCTCTTCCAGATAATTTAGGGAAACACTGTAAGTACAAGCACTGAAAGACCCTTTCGGCAACATGTGATTCTCCCACGGGTGTGTGTGATGCACCCCAGAATTACCATCACCAAGGTACACTCTGAGTAAGCGGATGTGAAGACAGCGTCTAGAAGGATAATCTATAACAAGCACCTAATGGAAGCCTGTGTTGGTAACAGAAATGAGGAGCCACATCGTAATCAGCCTTATTTATACACCACCTTTTTCGGGAGCAGCAAAGGTTTATGTGTTTATTTTGGAGGTACCTGTGGTTCACGGTGGTGAAATAAGGTGACTGTGTACGTGCATCGCTAGAAGATTCAGAACAAAATAGTTTGGCTTCAGTTCACTTTAGGAAGTGAAACTTTACACATAACTACTCACGAACAATATGAAATCTTAAATAATAATAATAAAACAGCTAACTTTTAGAAACGCGGGCTTTCAGTCTCATTTCACCAACAATGAACCAAGGGCACAGAGGAGAGGTGACGGGGCTGGCCCCCGGGAAAAGGCGAGAGGCGAGAGGCGAGGTGCCTACAGCCTCCCAGGGCGGCCCGCAAACCCAGGCCACCTTCCCTGAGTTTCACTTAAGCAAGAGAAACAAGTTGCCTTGTTCGACAAAGGTCAGGGCTTTTGCTCAAATATCTCCCTGAGAAAGTCTTGGAGGGAAACGCAGATGTGTTCCCTTTTATCCAGACATAATCTTAAACTTCTTACCTGTAAATGAAGTATTTTGGATTCATTATTTCGAAGCATTTCCTTTTGTCTCTCAATTTCAATTTCAAAGCTGCATATCTGGTTGTGCAAACTCTGTATGCTCTTGTTTTTTTCTACACTTTCATTCTGCAGCAAGGAAACCTGAAAAAGAAAGTCTTCAATTAAGCAAACAAACAGTGAGTTTAATACCAATTTATAACAATTATAATAGTGGTAATTAAATGTTTACAATACAGGCCTTCTATCAGCTCAGTGAAGGAGTTCCAGGAAAAAAAAAATCCCTTCACACAGGAAATGGGAGTCCTGGTAGTTTAACAGGGATCCTACAACTGCATTTCTCAGAATCTCTCCCAAGAATCAAATAAGATGAGGCAAAGTGCAGCAAGGACTGAATTTCAGAATGGATGCTTTTTCAAGTTTTTGCTGAAAACTAATAAATCTTTTATCAGAGTGGCTTTCAAACTTGGACAAGGAAACATAATAGGAAACACATCCTTACACCCCACCTCTTGTGCACAGACACTTGTGTACGTGTGCATATCCCTAAAAACAGGGATCTCAAAACCACATCTGCCCTGATCACAGTGCACCCGGATACTTTCTCTTTTACTCTATTTTACTTTTGAAAATGCTAGCTGCAACCCACTAAATTATTTCACGTCCACCAGTGGGCCATACACGCCCTTTGAAAAGCTCTCTCAACGGAACGAGGGAGCACGATGGGAACAGTCTCGCGCGCTGCAGTGAGTCCTGGGGCCAGCCTCCCAGCCTCCCCGCCCCCCGCCACAGAGGAGCTGCCGACGGGGGGGTGCCAGGAAGGGTCTGCTGGGGGGGCGCCATTCCCAGCAGGGAACCCACCTTTGAGTCTTTCAAAGTTCCTTTCTGAAAAATAATTGGCTCCCAAGAGCCAATTTACACTGGTCTTACAAGCCCCAGGGTGAGGAGTTCAAGGGCGATCCCACCAGGCTTCTTTCTCACAGTGTTTCTACGAGGGGCATTTTGGCCCCTGGAAAGGTTCCCTCCGCCAACAGCTGTGTCCACGCGCAGATGCGGCCGCCATCCTGGAAGACGCGGAGCTCCGAGATGGATCGGAACAGCTCTACTCGCAGGTGCCTCTCTAACACCTCCAGCACCTGAGGACGGTCTGGCCGTGGGGATGGCCCACGGGCATCTCAGGACACATCTGGGTTCCTGACCTTGTCCCCTCTGAAGAACAACGAGCCTGAAGTGAGGCGTCCTTACGTTACTCAGTCTGCTCGGCAGGCAGCACCTCTGGGCGCTGTCTCAGTCTATTTTATTTATAACCAAGGTATTTATGAAGGAATACAGAACTTGCAAGATATACTTCGCTCTCCTAGGATTTCACTCAGCACAAACAGACTTTCCTCCCTAAACTACGCTGTCTCCCAGGCCCACGACCTCCTCCACGTGATCAGCCTGCAGCGCCCAGGCTGGGGCACGGGTAGCAGGCAGCGGCATTTTTGTTTTTTCTGAAATTACAATTCACTCACTCCCATCTGTCAAAGATGGACACAATTCCCAGGCTCCTTATTCTCACACCCCAAAAAAGAAATATCATGCACACGGGCCAACCTTTCTGATAAAAATCTCAGTAATATCTCCAAAACCAATGGTGATTTTTTCTGCAGCAAATCAAGCTACCTGAGGATGACGGAAATATCTCACACTGATGATCACACACCGTGCCGCATCCAACTCTTAACTTCTTAATTTAGGGACTGCCCTTAGACTGACGTTTTATTTATTTACACATTTTAATCAAGGATCCCAGCCCCTGGGTGCCTGCAGACCCCTGCTTTCACCAGTCTACCAGGTATAGGAAAGTCTACCTGGCAGGTGTGTTTCCAAGAAGCACAGTGTGACATCCACACAGCAGATGAAAACAGGGGCCCCCTCATCCTTCCTGAGACCCTCCTCACCAGGAACATCCCCCACCCCAGCCTGTTTTGGTGGGCACTCCACACTTCCCTTTGATTTAAGCTTTCCTAAAACATAAGATGGGTGTTTTTAAGCCTGGATTTTACAAAAAGTTTTTCTTTAGTTTGACTGTGAATATAATAATCAGTGTTTCTGAATCAACTCAGACGTTCTATTTTCTAGTATAGATGAACAAAATAACTCAGGAGATTCCAACTGAATAATTCTATGATGAGAAATAAATGCCCATTTTAAGAAAATACAAGTATCTGCATTCATCGTCCAGGTTTTGCTCTTGGGCCCAGTGAAGAGAAGCCAGCTCCTCATGAACACAAGCAAGGATGCGCAGGGCGGAGGCCCGGATGACCTGAGCAGTGGGCACGGCGTCAGGGAGAGGCTCACGCTCCAGCAAAACCAAGAGGACAGACGTTTCAAATGTATCAGCAGCAACTCGGCCCCCTCTCGGCCGGTGTACAGAGGGAGAAGCTCTGGGGAGGGGTGCTGGCTGTGCGGCTGTGTCCCAGAGCTTCCAGCGATGCAATGCGGATGCTTTGAGGAGGACAAGTGTGGAGGTAGCAGGGAAGGAGGACGCAAGTGACAGGATGACCCCCGCGTGCCCCACGGCGATGGCCCTGAGGACGAGCGTCCTGAGAGCTGAGCGCTCGGCAGCCCAGCCCCGCTCAGTGGTTATGTAACTAGCACAGCTGGAATAACCAATTCACTTTACATGAAAGGAAGAACCTTTTAGATAAATGAGGAGCCGTATCTGGGAGAGACCAAAAGCCCTGAGATCTATGCCTATAATTAAAAAAGGCAGAAACAATGCATTCTTCAAAAAGAGGGGAAAAAAAGATTCATAGGTAAATCGTCACTGAACTCAGAGCAAATATGTGCTCCTGGGAAAGTCACAAATGATTCAGGTAACAGATTTTATTTCACTGATAAACAGAAGGCTTCTCCTGCCCCACGTGTGTACACACAGCACGCAAATCCTTTCATTGGTTCTCTCTCCAGCTTAAGCATTTATATTAAAAAAACTATTTTATGTCAGATTTAATAAACATCTTTTGATTTAAAACTTTAGACTCTTTTAAGTACATTTACATTTTAAATTGCTTGGATTTAATACTCAAAACAAGATATCCAAATCTTTACAAACCTTTAGAAAGCAAACATCAACACCCTGGCTGCATCCTAGTGTCCTCCCACCGCAAGCTCTCAACACGTTGAATATCAAATTAATTTCTTATCTGTGTACATAAGCCACAAGCCACAGCGGGAGATCCTATAACCTCCTTCTCTATCAAGTCTTGGAGGTTTTCATCTTTTCCTCAGGTAAGAAGGCCCAGAAAGCTGAGCACCACAGGACACACTCCCCAGGAAGGAGTGCTACATGGGCGGGGGCCTGCTGAGGAGTCCAGACCCCACAGCTGGGGCCCCTCGAGGAGACACCCAGGAGAGCAGGTGTGTCCGGGAAGGGGCTGCGTGGTCCCCCAACACCCATGGTCAACAGTCACACTCGCGATGTGCAACTGTCCTCTCCTCGTCTCCAGGAAGACAGAGGATGGTAAAGCAGGTGACACTGGTGACCTTCCAGATCGGGGGTCGGCAGGCTTTTTCTGTAAAGAGCCAGAGAACAGTTTTGGGGGCTGTGCGGGCCGTACAGTTTCTATCTCTGCTCATCCATGCTGCCGTCCTGGTGCAAAGCAGCCACGGATAATACGAAAATGAGTGTGTGTGGCTGTGTTCCAATAAAGCTTTATTTACAAAAAGATGGGGTGCGGGGTGGACGGGGGTTGGAAGTGACAATCCCTGTCCTAGATCAATTCTAAGAGAAGCACAATGTGATTTTTTTTTTTTTAAAAAAAAGCACTTCATAGCTGCTTGGCAATTAAAAAACAAACAGCAAGGACTTCCCTGGTGGCACAGTAGTTGAGAATCTGCCTGCCTATGCAGGGAACACAGGTTCGAGCCCTGATCCGGGAGGATCCCACATGCTGTGGAGCAACTAAGCCCGTGCGCTACAACTACTGAGTCTGTGCTCTGGAGCCTGCGAGCCACAACTACTGAGCCCACGTGCCACAACTACTGAAGCCCACGCACCTAGAGCCCGTGCTCCCCAACAAGAGAAACCACCGCAGTGAGAAGCCTGCTCACAGCAATGAAGACCCAATGCAGCCGAAACTAAAAATAAGTAAGTAAATAAATTTATAAACAAATAAAAAAAAACCCAAAGAGCAAGCTAACAAAACCACACAGCTTCATTTATAAACTCAGGATCACTTGAAGAGAATTTACTTTTTTGACACTCTTGATGCTGTTTCTTTTATGCAAAATCCATTACCAACTATAAACAAGGTTTTCTTCTTTAAATAATTTGAAGCAAGTATTAAAAACCAACAAAAGCAGGAGGCGGTGCGTCGTACCTTTTTCTCTAGAGAGTTGCTCCATTCTTTGAGTAAGTTGACATGCTGCACCGCGGAGCTGGCCTCGTGGGCCTTAATCTGCTGGTTTGTCCCCTGCGAGAGTAAAGAGGCAACACGTTACCCAACCTCACTCCGCCGAAGTCAGAGAGACTCGTAGCCGACCTCAATCCAGCACTACACGAGGCGGGGGTGACTTATTCATGGACGGTTCACAGGGGATGTCCAGCCTCAGGAGGGCTCAGTGGCCCCTGATCTACTGTGTGCAGGTGAGGAGGCTGTTTCGAGAAGAACGGAGCAGCTCAAAGCCGAGACACTGCGAGTTCTACAACAACTATCTCAAGGCCGTGAGCTTCGCTCCTCAAGCTTCTTATCAAGGGCCTTCTTACCTACGTTTCATACTGGTAACAGCAAGAAACTAAATTTTAGATATATCATTTTTGTTCCCTAAAATTTTTTTGCGTTAAAATATAAATGGAAAATGTTTAGACACCTGCAAGTCATAGCTAGAAGCTGCTATAATAATCTAGCGAATATGTAATCAAAGTAAGATTCTAAATGATTTATTAAAGTATTAACTTACCAGTGAAATACACTGTATTACTGTTCCTAACTATCCTATGTATACTTAGAAAGTTACATACAGAACATAAACAATCTACAGAGTACATAAGATGCAGACCATCTCAGAGTCAGTAACAAGTGTGGGAAACAGTTCTTCATATATTTAACAAAGTAATTGGTGTAAGAATATAATTTGTTTTGAAACTGGAATATTTAAAAGCCAGAGAAAGCATTTTAATGATCTCCAAAACATATACTCTGTACATAGAATAGTCATATATATATGTTGATACAAGTATTGCTATATATAAACATATATATATACATACACAGAATGAATGATATATATGTACATACGACATAACAGTGGTGAGGGCTCAGTCTCATAAGAGACTGAAGCAAAGGGAAAGCTATAGTCATTCTTACTCTCAGGCTTTTTACTTTCTAAGAAAATACTGAGATGCCAATATCTCTGTATTGATTTCACAATAATGTACTGATAATACATAAAAATCAAACACAAAATACTTTAATTAGAGTATATACTGCCCTTTGATAGTTCTAAGGTCAAGATATACATTTAAATGAAAACTAATTCAAATTCACTAGCCATCTCCGATGTGTTAAAAAAACAGAAACAAAAACAAAAACCCAGGACCAGCTTTCTCACGGCCCAGGTGTGGCAGTGGCAGAGACCTCCTCTCCACATGGCCCTCCGGGCATGTGCCTGTGGCATGTACATGGAATGCACTCTGGACACACGCACGTGCGATCCTCACAACTGTGCACGGATGCACACACTGCCGAAACCACGTCCAGTTTGCCAGTGACTTACATTCAAGTAACAGCTCAAATTCCATAACTATCTACCTAGAAACCCCACCGAATGTCAGTTCTGCTTGTCCCATTCACTAACTGGTTTTGAATGTAATCGTTCTCCTAATGCATTAACTCCCCCTCAGCACAGGTGTCTACCTCAAGTCTCACGACACCCCCGGCCTGGAAAGCGAGCACCCACATCCGCTGCACGTGGCTCTCGTCACCCGTGCAGCAGGTGACTCAGTTCCATGGCAAAACTGAAAGCCCAGAGCTTGCATGTTAAAATGTTAATAGAATAACTTTCTCTCATGGTGGAATGTCAGTGACTGGGAAGGACAAATGTCGGATACTGACCTGAAAAACGCAGCCATAGCGCTTAAAACTACAGGTGCTGGGGGCATTGACACACTCTGACAAGTGTGCACTCAACTGCAACGGGAAAGAGACGTGAGTTGTGGCACGAACGTTTGCATGAAAATGTTCAAACATATCAAGGGCACAGATAGCATCTGGGTTGTACTATTACGAATGGTGTTTATCAGCTACAGGTGTGTATATAGCATCTGCTTCCTAGACTTACATGCAGTAAATATACAGTATCATCACGTGTATACACATATATACACCAATATACAGAAATACATTTACTATAACATTTCTTAAACTTGCAGTTTCTTTAGAACAAGTTGTTTTGCGACATGCTGTCTGCAGTGCCAGAATTTTAAAAAGAAAGGGAAAAAAACATAAACTGAAATGCACATTTAAAGACTATAAACAAAAACTGCATGAAACACAAAAAATAGGAAGCATTCAGGATGCAGCTGGGTCACACACCTGATATACAGCACACGAAATAGATACCTTTCCAAAGCAAGCGTACACAAGGTCTCATCACTCTCAGTACTTCTGAATGGCCAGAGATTCAAGTAGCTTTTCAAAGACCTCTAAGGTCATTCTAACAACATGAATCTTATGATGGTTACCTCCAGTTCATGGAGGACGATTAGGAGGGGCTGGGAGAGGGTAACTCCCCTTGCAAGGAAAAACCCCTGTGTTCAGCTTAAATGTCAGCAAATCATCAAATAAAGACCACCTACGGTGCCCCCTCAGGAGTAAAGGGAATTGAAATACCTACATTTTAAAGACACAGTGTTTTGTGTTAGGCTAATGCAATTTAAGGATAAGTTCTTTCTTTACTGAAGAGATTCTCATCGGGAAACTCGAGGGATAGATCTTCTTTATAGAAAGCCATCAGACCCTGAATTGGGAGAGTGGCCAGTGAGCGTGGCGCATGGTGGCCCCGGGAACGCGCTTCCCCGCGAGCCAGCGCACACGCACTCCCGGAGGCTCGCGGGATGTGTCACTCCGGTGGGTGCAGGCGGCTTCTCCACCTTCTCCTCCTGTCCTCCAGGACAAAGACATTCCTCTCCCTTCAGGTCAGTATTGAGGACAAGAGTGAGCGGCTCACAGGACGGCCCTCCCGCCTGAGGGACCCACCTGACCATGGCCAAGGCCAGCCCTGCAGAAGGTCTGAGCCAGGGTGGGGTCGTGGTGGCCGCAGAGGCTCTGGCCTGCAACTGGAGGAAAGCACCCCAAGGGTACATTGCAGGTGACGGGCGCAGAAACCCGAAAGGACACCGTGTGCGTAGTAACATCAGTTTGAAAATTTTAAAACATATTCTTTCAGCGCCATCAGTACAATCGTGAATCTGACCAGTTAACACTCCTGAGGTTAAAATCAGGGTCATGTCGAGGTTGACGCTGTTTTCAGTGCACTAACTGAAAGGGCTGTACTTTTTTCAAACTGGCTTTATCATCATTAATCTCAGAGCCCTACAGAATTTACCAGAGCTTGGGGATAAAAGCAAGAATCATCTGTAAACCAATAGCACCTTTCACCAGAAACCCAAGATAAATGCAGGTTTAAAGTTTTGTGGTTTTTTTAGGTTTAAAGATTTTTAAAAATAAAAATAACTTAGAGGCAAAATGGAGGCAGCTTTTGCCCCGAATATAGACAGTCCTGAGTGAGTAAAAGTTTAGGAAGGTACATAAAACCCAGGAAATTATTTCAACAATACAGACTCTTCGTACATTCACTTTAACAGAGGGACTTTCCAGCTGTGGAAATAATCTACGTGCGTTTCCCTGCCGCTCCCAGAGGCACATTCAGGGGCCCAGAGACCACCGTCGCCAGTCCAGACCCTGCCCTTGCCCAGCAGAGTCAACGTCCAGGAAGGGTGCACCTCAGTGAGAGTGGCCTTCGGCCCACACGGGTCCTCTCGCTGTCATGGACGTGAGAGACTGAGCTCCCCTCCCCCATATCCAGGTGTTAAATTCCAGGCTGTTGAAAAGGCTGAGGTGAGCAGGCTCCTCAGATCAGAGAACCCAGGACCAAGAGAATCGGGCGTGGGGACCGGGGGGTGGGGCACGCACCCACCGAGCCCATAGGAGCCCCAGACGGTTCCCAGAACACCAACCAGAGGGGGTCCAGGTCAGGATCAGATGCGAAAACATTAAGAATCCTTGGAATTGTTCCTTCCGGATATATCCTGATCAAAATGAGGTTACTGCAAAATCCACCTGCCTTAAAGCAAGTGTGCCCGAGGGCAGCGTGATGTGCACAGCCTCTGGGGAAGGCTGCCCAGGTGCCTTCCCAGCGGCCCCTGAAGTGTGGGCACCACCCCTGCACCCACTTGCCCCCCGGCACAGGTCCTGTACAGCACGTGTGGCCTAAGTGGTTCAGGAGTATTTCTAAGTTAACTGATTTCCTTGAGATAATCTTAGAGTGATTCCTAGTTTACAGATTTAAACCTAAAAAGTGTCACCTTTGCTTGCATTGTAAATATTCCCATTTTCTCAATTCTTAATATTTTGCTCTGAATTTACCACTCTGTAGCTTTTAATTGTTTGTTTCTGAAATATCTGACTTCCCAAAACAGCATGAGGGTTTTCATTGTTTTTGTACTGTAAGTTATCACTATCACAATCTGTGAAAACCTCTGACCTCAGCCTTAAGGGAAGAGCGGGGCCCTGAAGGATCCCCAGCTCCTGCACAGGCCCGGCCACGGCCCTTACCTCGCTCCTCAGAAGGGTCTGGACACTGCACTTATGAGGGCAGGACACCACCACGCAGGGACACTCGGTGTCTTCGTGTTTCTGAAGGAGAAAGAGAGAGTGTTGCCAACTCTGAAACACAATCCACCTTCCCTCAGATCCCACCAGCGTTCCCAGCGTCCCCACAATGACCCAAGGGAAGCCCTCTGCTCACGGTCATGTCCTTGAGTAACAAGACTCACATCACACTTGGACGGGTCGCTATGTTACACAAGTTTGAGTGCTCAAAAGAATGCCTCTCACGAGAGCTACTCAGATATGACTGGTCGGGGCCACTCATGGGAGCACAGCCCACCGGAGGGGCATCCTCACGGCAGCTTCCCTCTAGCTGTGTCCCCTCTGCTGATGCTTCCCTGACACCTGCGCCCAGGTAGGCTGGGCCTTGGCCTCCCTCACACAGCAGGTGGATGGCAGGGCCCAGCCTCTGCTGGTTGGAGAGAAGGACAGTTCTCCTCTGGCTTCTCAGTTTGGGGTCTGGAAATGATGCTTCTCAAGAGCCTGAAAACAATGTGATCTCCTGGGTGTTTAAATTACTGTCCTGATCTCTGATCTTCCTCTAGTGCGTGGTAAACGTGCATACATTTTGGTGTAGCCCTTCTCTGGAGGGTACAGATTTCAGCACAGAGCCTGGATGACAGTGACTGTTCAACTCGGTGCCCCAGGCCCCTGCTGGGCACCTGTCCGGTACACCTGTCCACAAGTGAAGGGCAGGCAAGAGCTCCCACGAGGAGAGCAAACCCAAGGCTCTGGAGAGCACCTCCAGACACATGACAAAGGGCCGCTGCAGGGAGGCCGACGCAGGCAGAGCCAGACCTGCCACGTCACACAACCGTGGGAGGCCAGGCTCCCGGAGGTGGCATCCCTCGGCAAGAAGAGAATGTGGCGGGTTTTCCTCTGAGGCCCCGGGACACTCCCAGTTCTCCTGGCTGGGCCTCCAGTTAGGCCGCTGTTGAGGTGTATCTGGGGCCGCGCTGGCTGCCGGGCCGTCTGACCCAGCAGGCGTGCAGGTCAAGAACACGGCGCCCGAGAGGACACTCCTCTCCTCCGGGGAGGCCTGGAGCCAGGTGCAACACCATCTGAAGTCCCTCGTCTGGACCAGCACCCTGCGGGCTGTGCAGCGCGGAGAGGACACCTGGACGCGGCCGCTCTGCTCCGGGGCCTGGTCCCCAGAGGCCTGCAGGGCCCACGGTGGGCGAGCCCACAGCTGTCCCGAACTCAGCAAAAATCACCTGACTGGACTGAGCCTGACCAGCACCTCCCAAGAGGGGACCCCCGGCGGATGCCTGGCCGCGCTCAGAATCCCTAAGAGTTCCCAGGTGCCATCGCGCCTTTCAGGGGGAAACCTCGGGCCAAACAGCTTCTCTCTGCCTCACCTGTAAGAGGGGGCGTGGCCAGCCCTCCCTGAGGGCATCTGTGAGGACAGAATCCGTCACGGCCCGGAGAACTAACGTGGCCGACACTCCACGGACGCCACGCCTCCCTCCTGCGCCTGCCCTCGACCCCGCCTTCATTCACCAAGCCAGGCCTGCCCTGGGTGTCAGGGGTGGCCTGACCAGGACAAACAGATGATCACCACTGCGGCAGGGGGGCTGGGAGCGAGCAGCGGGGGTGGTGGCCTGGGAGGGCGCTCTGAGGAAGAACCAGGGGTGGGGGCAGCGTACCGGGGCGGGCAGAGCAGGGGGCAGCAGGAGGTGAGGCTGGCGGCCCGCAGGCCATTCCCATCAATAGCTTTGTGTATCTTGGCAGATCTGTGCAAGGACGTCCAAACGATGAATGTCTAGAAATGGGCTTCTTTGCCCTTCTTTCAAAGGGTAGAGCATTTAAAATGGGATTTGGGGGCTTCCCTGGTGGTGCAGTGGTTGAGAGTCCGCCTGCCGATGCAGGGGACATGGAGTTCGTGCCCCGGTCCGGGAAGATCCCACATGCCGCGGAGCGGCTGGGCCCGTGAGCCATGGCCGCTGAGCCTGCGCGTCGGGAGCCTGTGCTCCGCAACGGGAGAGGCCACAACAGTGAGAGACCCGCGTACCGCAAAAAAAAAAACAACAAAAAAAGGGATTTGGAGGGGTGTTGCCAGACTACCCTGCAATCAGCCTACACAAGCCCACCCTCACTGCAGTGAGAACGCACGGCCCCAATTGAATTCTATCAAACTTTCCCATCTCTGACAGTGACCGGTGAAAAACAATGAGTATGATTTGCAATTCTTTAATGATGTGTAGTTATTAGTATCTTTTTTATGTTAACCATTTATATTTCCCGTGAACTGCCTTTCATAGCTTTTGTCCACTGCAGTGGGTTGAACAGTGACCCCTGAAGTTCATGTCTCCCTGGAACCTCAGAATGTGACCCTGGTTTAGGAAAGAGGGTCTCTGCAGATGTAACGAGTTAAGAGGCCACCCTGGATTAGGCTGGGCCCTGAACCTAGTGACATTGTCCATGTAAGAGGAGAAGACGTACAGCAGGAAGACTGCCATAAGGACATGCAGGCAGAGGTTGGAACGGTGCAGCCGCAAGTCTGGGAGCCCAAGGACCGCAACCCCCAGGAGGTGGGGAGGTGAGGGAGGGGTCTTCTCTAGAGCCTCCAGAGGGGCATGGCCCTGAGGCAGCCCTGGATCCAGACTTCTGCTTCTAGGACTGTGAGGGAACAAATTTCTGTTGTTCTAGGCCACCAGCTTTGTGGTACTTTGTTATGACAGCCAAAGGGATACACCCGTTTTCCAAAAAAAAAAAAAACCTGTTAATCTGTTGATATGTAAGAACTCTCCACATATTAATGAAATCTGTCCTGCCTGTCAAAGCAAGAGTGACTTTGATACACACACAGAACGATATCACGCGTGTGTGGGCCACAAAGCATAAGTGCATAGTGAGCGCCCACCAGGGACAAGGGTGTAACCAACGCCCATCACCTGCAGGCTCCTCTCCTGCCTCGCCCCCGCCTTCTCCGACTAAAACCACAAGGCTGAACCTGCGCTTTTACTTCCTTTGCTTAAAAAAAGGTCTCCTTACACGTGTATGTGTAACAGGTAAGATACTGTTTCGTCTTGGCTGCTTTTGAATTTTGTTAACACGGAATTCCGCCTTTCGACTCTTCTGCGACCTGGCTCAATGTCACGCTCCTCAGGCGGGCGAATCCACGAGTCGCATGAGTGGACTCGTGGATTCCACTGTCACCGCTGTCATACAACCTTCCCTGCTGTGCACACTGTCCACGGGGTCCGCTACAAGTGACGTGTCTGTTCTCCAACAGATGGGCGTTTGGATCGTTCCCAGATCTCTCTGCTCCTCTGGTTATGCCTGACATACCCTCTGCAGTGCATGTGCGACAGTTTCTCTTAAACATCTAGGAGAGGGACTGCTAGTTGAGAACATGCGTTTTCAACCTAATAAAATACTGCCACGTGTTTGCCAAAGTGGCTGTACCTGTACGTTACAGTACACAGTTGACCCTTGAACCTGGGTATGAACTGCGTGAGCCGACGTACACGTGGATTTTCTTCACTAGGTGTGCACTGCGGCACTACCCGACCCACGGTCGGCTGACGCTGTGGGTGCGCGACCTCGGCTAGGGGGGCTGACTGTAACGTTATACTTGTGTTCGAGACTGCTCGGAGAGTCTGCGCCCAGCCCCTGTGTCATCCAAGGGCCAAATGTATACACGTTCCCATAAAACGAGATCTTTACAATTCTTGACTTTTCACAAATTAACAGAACTGTTTAAAGAGAATAATATTCGATAATTTCTGGGCTAAATGGAAAAGAAGAGATTTTTTTCTGACACTTTAAATTCTGCTATTAGATTAAAAAAAAACAACTTGAAAATAGCTGCCGGTACCATGGTTTAAAGATAGAAAAGAAATGCTCACGTGAACTGCAATGGTCCAGACAGTCAGTGCGCTTTTTGATTTTTTTGATGGGGACCATTTTTAAAGTCTGTGTTGAATTTTTTTTTTAATTTATTTATTTTTGGCTGCATTGGGTCTTCATTGCTGCATGTGGGCTTTCTCTAGTTGCGGTGAGCAAGGGCTACACTTCATTGCGGTGCAAGGGCTTCTCACTGCGGCGGCTTCCCTTGTTGCGGAGCACGGGCTCTAGGTGCACGGGCTTCAGTAGTTGTGGCTCTCGGGCTCTAGAGCTCAGGCTCAGTAGTTGTGGCGCACGGGCTTAGTTGCTCCGTGGCATGTGGGATCTTCCCGGACCAGGGCTTGACCCCGTGTCCCCTGCATTAGCAGGCGGATTCTTAACCACTGTGCCACCAGGGAAGCCCTCTGTGTTGAATTTTGCCACAGCATTGCCTCTGTCTTCTGCTCTGGCCCCTTGGCCGCGAGGCCTGCGGGATCCTAGTTCCCCAACCAGGGACTGAACCGCACCTCCTGTGCTGGAAGGCGAAGTCCCTGGAGCCTCGGCACTTTATCAACCTGTATTTTATCAACATTGATGTATCTGTCACACCACAAAATGCAGGACAGGGAGGAAAGTCAGGATGAACTGGGGCTTCAGGCCTAGGTTAAGCAACGGCTCTTTTTAAAAATAACCTTAAGGCCTGAGAGGATGAGACTGTGAGGGTTGAAAGAACAAGACTTGGGAGCCAGATCCCACCACTGCTAACAGGGCGAGGGCCCGGGGGGAGTCTTGGCCGCTTCCAGGTGGGTGAGCAAGGGTGGATGGGTGTGGCCGCCTGCCAGCGACGAGGGCCCCAGGAGCCGGCGGCTGGCGCACAAGCAGCGAGCCCACGCAGGGCGCCTCTCACAGTTATCACAGGTGGACAGAAAGTAACATCTGCCCCAAGACACGCTGCAGCACCAACACTGATAAAACAGTTTTAAAAGTTTTCATCACAAAAGCATAGTAAGATTTAATTTAATTTAATTTGCACAACTCAGGTCCCAAACTGGTAATTACCACTTTGTGCCTCTGCACCTGCTGTGTCTCTCTCTCCTGTCTGCAGTCAACAGATTGAAGACCCAGATCAGAGCAAACGCCACCTCCTCTCCAAAGCCCTCCTGGACCCTACCAGGCCATGTTTAACTGTCTCTTCCCATACCACCATGTACATAATTGTATATCTGACTGTCTCCCCTACCAGACCGTGAAAGGAAGGGGAGAGACTGCAATCTACTCTTGTGTGTCCTGAGCAACTAGCTCAGGGTCTGGCGCCCAAGAGCAGTCAACAAACGTTTCATGACTCCATGTGTGATGCCGTTATTCCAAAACCAATCTCTTTAAGCCTCGGCTGGAGCCCAGAGCTGGTTACTCATAGGCTGTTTAACTGACATGCTTACACTTCTTTCTCAGATGAAAATTAATTCCTGGATTCTATCCTGCAAATAAAGGTAATTGATTTGGGGCCAGAAGCAAAGTGTAACTTTGATAGCAACATAGTAACGTGTAAGGTCAGGAGTATTGCTCATTGGGTACACCGTCTCATTCACTTGAATTTAATTCCTGAAGAAATCAGAAACACTACTGCTATTTTTCAAAGGGGAGGGCACAGTTGTTCAAGGTTATTAATAACTGGAAACGACAAGAGAATCATACAGGAAACAGACTTCACAATGGAAGAACCCCAGGCACAGGAAAGTTATGCAAAAGGTAAGGTAAAATGGAGGTCGTAGGACACGTCTCCTTTCATACAGAATAACCGAGAAAACTCTTCCTAAATTTGTGTCAAAGTACTCCCGAAGATCCACCAGGAATTTGACGGTGGCCCTCACGCCTGGCTGCTCTTCCACGGTCCCCTCCCACCTGGTGACCCACCAGTCGCCATCCTGCCTGGCCAGAAGCCAATTCCCAGCCCCTCCAGGCCCAGCCTCTCAGCAGCACCTGCGCCACACACCCTGCAGCTCCGCCTGCCTCTGGGACGTCACTCTCCCGACCCTTCCACGCCGGCCACGCCTTTGCTGGGCATACTCCTCTTAGTATGCTGTAAGCATCATGTGCCCCAGTCCTCTGTCCTCCGACTCTGGCCCTTCTCTCTACTCGCTCCAGTCCCAGGGCTGCAAGTACCACCTATTTACACATACCTACGGCCCAGACCACTCCCTATCCCCCCGAAAGCCTCCTCTCTTCCCCTGAGCCCCACTTCAGTAGGACGCTCCGGTTGGTCCAGCTGCTCTAGTTACAAACGCTGGGCATCCTCCAAGCCCATACTCCATAACTCGAGCCATCGGCTAATCCCACTGGCTCTGCGTTAACTGTGACCGCATCTGTCCCTTGCTCAAGGCTGCCCCCCGTCAACTTCGCACCTCGCCTCTGCTCTGTGCAAGGGGAAATCTGCCTGCTGAGTCTGTTCCATCTTGGAGCCTGAGGCCCCCACTGCTGCTCCCTCTGCCCCAGTGCTCTTCCTGCATCGTCCTGACTGCCTCAGAAGGGCCCGCCCTGATCACCCCTCCTCCCCTGTTACCAGTTTGTCTTCACAGTACTTATGATCTCTTCCCACTGGAAGATGAGGGTCACCACTGAGACTGCAGCTCCAAGAACAGTGCCCAGCACACAGTAGGTATGCAGTAAATACGCATTCAACAAACAGACAAATACCTGAGGGTCTCTACACCACTGACTCTTTTTAAAGTTTGTCCTCCATCCCAACACCTGTTTCTCTTTGATTTACATATAAGTGATCGGGTTCTAACATGCGCACAATGTAAAACCGTGCCAAGATAACGGAGGCGTGAAAACATTTTAAATTCTCATCTCTCTCCAGGAGAGACCGCTGCGCCTCAATACTGCAGGATAAATTACCCTGTTGAAGTGATGGTTATGTCACAGAGCCGTAAAATGATTAAGCAATCCAACAAGATTTTAGAGGCTATTCCCTGGCACAAGAGAAAAATTCTACCTTTTTTGAATAATCGGTCTTCATTTTTTGGGCACCCCAAATGGCAGTCAATCTAGGCAATGGAAAATTAATTGCATAAATCAAAATGGGCAAAACAAATGAAGCTTAACTCTGAAATAAAGTCAGATGAAAATTGCTATTTACCCCTATCTTGTCTCTTTATTTCTGTTAGAATAGTCATTTAACAAGCTATCCTGCGGACAAACGACATCTGGATGGAGTAGAAGGTGGGTGAGACAAGAAAACACCGCACCTGCAGCGTTATCATTGGGACCTGGCTTCTGCAGTGGCCGCACGTGGCCTCACGGTATTTACAGGCCTTGTCCACGTGGTCACGCAGGTCCTTCCTCAGCACCTTCTCTTTGCAGTCGGCACGGACACACAAAAGTTCCTCAAACTGGCAATCATTCTTCAAATGCACCTGTGAGACGAACAATTCAAAGTTCTTAATTGGCAAAACTCCAATCTGAAATACCAAATTCTAGCCTCTATGCAATTAAATCCCAAAAAAATGTTTCTATCTGCTGCGAGATCAGCTTTTCACAGAGAAGAGTGACAAATGTATCAAGAGACACTGAATTTCATGTTCCATTTAATGATTCCTCAAACTATATTGCTTTTGAAGAATTAAGTCAATTAACTTTTCTTCCTGGATAAATAAATGGTTATCTGCTAAGAACTTTGTTTTATTCCAATTCAAATATCTTTCCAGGATAAAATATGATACTAATCAAAAAAACATAAGAAGTTACGTGGAATTTCATGGTTATAAAAAGGAGAAGGTTTTAATGGGCCTTCCACAGTCAAAATTCAATTCAGATTTTTCTACTCTAAATAGGGTGGGGTGTTCAAAAACCAACGGACAGTTCTGCCTATGATGTCATTAAAAATAATATTTCATACCTAAATGGCTCTGACTGCTTTCATAGTTGGTTGTGTCTGAAAGATTAATGCAAACATGATCTTAAGGGGCCACATCGTACTGACCAGGGACTCGTATTTCTGGATGTAAAGCCGACACCTCACATCCCCACTTACCAGCAGGTGCCCCAGTGCTAACTGCTCTACACAGCCTCTGCCTTCGTTCCTACAGTATATCTGAAGGGCCAGAATCTCTCTCTTGCAGCAATTATCCTTAAACACCTGAAATTGAAAGTTAGCTATTTTAGAGGATTAATATTTCTCAATCTCCACATGCTGCTACTTTAGACAAGGCAAAACCACTGTAAAAATACCATGGGAACATCACTTAAGTGGGCCTCAGAAAGCATTAAGAACTATTTTAATCTAAGTAGAATGAAGGAGCCACCCCCACTAAGAGACACAATTTAAATAATAAAACCTTAACTACCGCCTTTTATTAAATAAACCAAAAGTAAGCAAGCTATACGGAACAACTGAAGATCACTTTGGAGCAGCACACATTCTGGATTAACTCTGACACGCTCAGGACGAGGACACACCAGGACCAAGTTCACACCTGGATCCTGGAGATTTCAGGCACCAGCACTGCCGCAGGTGGGACCTCCCACCAAGGGACCAGGGCAGAGCCCGCTACAACTTGATGCCTTTGTAGATCCTTGCCAGAGAAAGAGAGAAACTACTGTAAAAGATAATATTTTGCAGATGGTTTGTAAAACATTTATTTTGGTTCTTGCTCCTAAGGTTATGTCACTAATAACTCATTTTTCACCAAGAAGAAAGCATTAGCCTGCTACGTAAGAAACTTTTTTAAAATTTTTATTTATTTATTTATTATTTATGGCTGTGTTGGGTCTTCGTTTCTGTGCAAGGGCTTTCTCTAGTTGTGGCAAGCAGGGGCCAGTCTTCATTGTGGTGCGCGGGCCTCTCGCTATCGCGGCCTCTCTTGTTGCGGAGCACAGGCTCCAGACGCGCAGGCTCAGTAATTGTGGCTCACGGGTCCAGTTGCTCCGGGGCATGTGGGATCCTCCCAGACCAGGGCTCGAACCCGTGTCCCCTGCATTGGCAGGCGGACTCTCAACCACTGCGCCACCAACGAAGCCCAAGAAACTTTTAAAAATATATGTTGCAAAGACTGCGGTTAATCCAATAATGAAAATGTTTCCCTTTGAAAATGAAAACCTCCCTTTAATTTCATTTTTCCCTTGGAAAACAAATACTCTCACTCCTTCTAACAACACAAGCTACACGGTCCTCATCCTCAGGCATTTCTAAGAAACGCCCACACGCTGACACGGTAACAGGGGGAATGCTCAATATGCCCTTCTAGACTCCACAAGAAAAGAAATAGAAACAACAGCTGTTAAGAGTTAAAAATAAACTAATTTGGAGTCAAATCTAATCCTTTGTAAACATGACTTTTTAAAAAAGGTCATAATTTTAGATATTAAAGTAAACAGAACAGGTATTTTTAACCAGTAATAAATAAGCTTCCTTTCTGTGCCATTAAGTTCCTTTCCTTTTTTTTTTTTCTCCTTTGGCTATGCCTCACAGCTTGTGGGATCTTAGATCCCCGATCAGGGTCCACGGCAGTGAAAGCACCAAGTCTTAACCAATGGACTGCCAGGGAATTCCCTAAGTTTCTTAAATTATTTACCTTTAGGGAGAAAAAACATAGAATGAAAATATCAGAATAATAAAAGTACAGAATTTTAGAGCTGGAAAAGATCTAGTATCATTACTACAACTGTCCCATTTTACAGATGGGGAAGTGGAGGCCCCACGGTGGCCACTATCCTCAGTGACCCGCCGAGGGGTTGATCTCGGTCTCCCGGGGCCCAACCAACCCCACATTTTCCCACGAGGATCCATGGCTTCAGTCAGTCTCATTTATGATTCTTCAACAAATCTAGTAACTCTTCTTCAGCTGTCAATGCCATTGAAAAATAAGGATAGTAACTCCGCATAATGAAATCAGACACTAAAAAATTCATCTTAGCCCATTGTTTCAACCTTTTCTCCTGGTCACATTGGTTAGATACATGTTAACAGGTTAACAGGTTGCCATGTTAAGACAAGAGGTAGAACTGAGTGATTTGTTTTTCTTAACAACAATCCCTTCCAAGCTCAGTGAAGTCTTTAGTGGCAGGTAAATGCTAAGGAAGAACAGGTGCATGGACGTTCGGCCAATTCTGTCTCTGAACCGCCCAGAGCAGGTGACACCGGATGCCCCGTCCTGGCAGCCCACGGGCACCTGTCACCAGCAACCCTCAAATCACCACACTCACCTGTGCTGCTTAACAACAAAGCCATGGGAAAACCCCGGAGTGAGAATTTTACTGTACAATTTAATGACCTACATTTAAAAAATTGTTCGGTTCATTCATCAAAATTTCAGAACCACATATTTTTATTGATATTTTAAGTACTTCAAGAACGAGTCGTTTCAAACTAGAAGTGTGCCTGGCAGGGCCTGGATGGCCACAGGGATGGGTGACAAGGGCTCAGGGCCCACGGGGGAAGCTGGTGGGCGCCCAGGGCCCCTGTGTGCTCATCTGCAGGACACGTGAGCTTTTCCTGGCATTCTCAACCACGTGGGGGAGGGAAGGGCTGAACTCTCACACGTGTCTTAATGACTTCAGACGCTGCCTGGGGGCAGGGAGAGAGCAAATCCAATGGAACCCCTCAGACTAGCACTGCTTGAAGGTAGAGCGCAGGCATCTGGGATAAAGACCCGAGACGACAGTGCACATCTCTGCACTTTACTTACTCCTCACCCACCTGGGGGTCTTGGGAAGTGAACCCATTACTGACACAGGTGAGGAGACAGGCTCCGGGGTCACACGGCTGGGGACCTGCCCAGCGGATCTGCCCCGTCCGTCCCAGTGTTTACATGACACAGTCCCCTGTCTCGACCCTGCTCCATCAGCTGTCAACTCAGAGAAACTCGGAACCAGGGCACTGGATGCAAACTACGTAGGAGGCACTACCCAGCGCAAAACAGTGACAAAACAATTTATTAAAAACCAAGAATACCTTGTCTTTGCTGATGCCTTCTCGACACGCAGTGCATTTCGGGCTGGAGGAGCTGAGGGGAAACACACAGTAAATGTGTTAGAGTGAAAGCCACCTTCTCATCTGAACCCACTGGATACGGTGAACCGTTCACTTTAGGGTCATGTCTGCCATGCGAAGCTCAGAGCAACCACCAGAGCTTCAGGATGCCCCGGTGAATCTGGTTTAAATACGGTTTAAATAGGAGAAAAGGGTTAAAATTCTTTTCTTAATAGTAATTTTTCATAAGGAAGTTTTTAAGCAGAACAGCTTAGATCAGTCCCTCTTGGAAAGTCCCTTTCAATTAAAGGTGAGATTTTACTTCAGAAACCAAAAGCAGCTCTCTGTGAAGGGCTCTTCAGCGTGAGTGTCCACAGCCATCGGGAAAGCCTCTGAACGGTTCTGCTCTATAAGCAGTCAGGGCTTTCTCCACAGGCTATTTCCTTCACAGTGTATTGAAAGGAAGATGCAAGTCCGTGGACTTGAACAGTGTGGGGATTTAAAGCTGACCCTGTCTAAAGAAACCACTGGTCTCCTACATTATTCTTGTCCCCAAACTCAGGACACCAGCCACTGCTCCCACACTGCCCTGTTTTGGACTTGATTCTCACCCCATCCCGGGCCTGGAAACCACCTCCTAGAGATTAAAAATAAAAACTAATTTTGAGCGCTCCCTACTGCCAGGGCCCCTGCCCTAGACAGCCTAAAGGCGCCAGGAGTCCAGGCCAGGGAGCGGCAGCAGAGGCTTCAGGAGCAGGGGGCAGGTGGGCACGCGTGCACTGGGGCCCTGCGGAGGGGCAGGAGGGCGAGGGTCGGTGCGGGAGGAAATCAACGCGTTTTAAAATAAAAGCTCACTCATTCAGCCTACGTTAATATGGAGCTTGTGCCAAACTGTTTTAATCATGGGGATCTTTTCACACCCTTAGACCCCGGGGCTGAGTGGCATCTGGGCGGGATCCCCTGACACCTGCAGAACACAGAACAGGAGGAGCTCAAGAAGCAAAGAAGGGCCGAAACCAGCAGAGCAACAGCCCCCGGCCGCTTCCGCGGCGCCAGAGTGCAGGGAAATCAGGTGCTCTGAGCCTGCTCTGCCATCACTAAGCTCCAACCAAGAGTTATTTTACCCACAAGTTGGCGAAGCTGAGTTCACTGTTGGGGACGAGTGGATAAGAGCACGGCGGGAAGTACCCAAAGGAGGGTGCCGGGAGAGAGGCTGCGCTCAGCGGCGGGTCTAGAGGAGCAGCGGGCAGCCTTGCCGGCCCTTGTCCGCTGCTGGGGACCCAGGCTGAGCACAGTGCCTGGCACCCCACTCAGGAAATAACTGTGGGATGAACGAAGGTGCTCTCTCAGCCAACGTTAGCTCTGCTGTAAAACTCCAGCCTCTCTGACACCCGTGATTCTAAATGGCATCAATGCCCAGCTGACACCCATGAGGGCTGCTGCGGATTCCCTGACGCTCACTGGATTCTCCTCAGCTTCGGCCTGGCCCACCCCTCCCATCACCCTGTCCCCCAGTCCCAGCCTCCAGGCGCTTGCCCCAAAGGGCCCCACCGTCATTTGCAGATGGGACGTCTCCTCCCCATACTTGGCCACGCAGATGGAGACCGGGCACCGGGGCCGAGACCTCGCTGGAGAAGCTGGGCAGGGGCCACCTGAGTCTGCGGGCCGGGCCCCGGTCCCCTGCGTTGGGGCACCCACCTGAGCAGGGCGCCCATGCAGGTCTCGCAGAAGCGGTGTCCGCACTCGGTCTGCTTGGGGTTGCAGAGCACCAGGCGGCACTTCTCGCACTTGTACTTGTCCTCCACGGCCTTCACGAAGCGCTCCTTGTAGCCCCCCTGCTCGGGGACCAGGACGGCAGGCCCGGCGCCACGGTCGGGGTGCAGCTTCAGTGGGGGGTTGGCTGGCAGGGTGCCGGCTGCGTCCAGCTTTTTACTCGGCTCCATCCTGCGGGGGGCGGGGGGGGGGGCGTCCATCAGAGACACACGCCGGGAGGCACAGGGTGCTGACGGGAGGCCCGGGAGAGCCAGTACGTGCGCTCTCCTTCAGCCTCGAGGACACACGGGTGCCCTTCCAGCCTCCAGCACCTGACGGAGCAGGACGCCGCCATCAGACACACCTCCCACCCAAGGACCTGCTACAAGGTGCAAACTGCATTATCAAGGCTCTTTAACTTAAAATACAGATGATACTCTGCCGTAACTTTAAATTCTATGCATCATTCTGATGTCCTGGCTGGAGCCGCAGCTGCTCTCAGCTGATTTCATTTCCTTGTGAGCCTCGCTGCGCTGCCAGGTGATGCGACCCAACCCAGGGCAGTGTCACCGCGGAGCCCAAGGCCGGACCCGCTCCTCTCACCAGCGATGGCGCCTCCCTCGGGGTCCTTCGCACTCTGCCCGCCCAAGGGCCCCTGCACTGAGCCCATGCCCTGCAGTCTTGGGAGGTGCTTCCTGGGTTTGTGGGGACCCCGTGCCCGGCGTGGGCCGGTGGAGGGGACGCCGGGCTGGGTCTCCGCGCCCTCTGCCTTCTGGGAGCGCACAGGTGGCTGGTCCCCACCTGCGAGTCCTCATCGCCAGTCAAAGTAGGGGGTGCCTGGAGACCAGCCACAAAGGCCCCAGGCCCAGCAGCCTCGGCAGCAGCGCACCTGGTGGCCCTGCAGAGAAGGTTCTTTCACAGCTCACCAGGCCTCTCAAGACTGCGCTGTGCTTCTGCTCAATTCATCTATTTATGCTGCTGACAAAAATAAGGGCCAAATTCTTTCTCCTCACAAGGTTGCGGGCATCCGCCCGCGTCCCCACCCTGCCCTCCTCAGCCTGAGGCTCCTCGCCAGCCGGGCCCGGCCAGGCCGCAGACTCGGGTTCTGCGGGAACCAGGGCGCACCCCACCCTAGACCCCAGGGTGCCCGGGCGGGCTGCGGGCAGAGCCCAGCTCCCCCAGCCTCATTCCTCACGCCACCTCTTCCTGCCTCTCCATGGGGCTGAGGGAACGAACGTTTCGTAGCTGGGATGTGTAGGAACCACACAGGCAGCAGTACATGTGACACGTAAATGACCTGGTGTTCCAGCCACACTTGGGTTCCTTTTAACAAAATAGCACATTATCGTGCAAAGTGTGGGAGCCTCCTATGAAATCTATTTGTGAAACCAAAACAAAGAAGATTTCAAAATGACCCCAAAAGGCCAGCAATCCTTTGCTCACCAACTTGTTGATTAGAATCCTGTTCATCAAGATGCTAAGTAGGAAGGTGCCCGTCAGGGAAAAGGGTCAACCAGGAGCCGACCTGCTGCCACTGGCCGCCCCCCTGCCCTTCTGCAGAGGCTGACCCTGGCTCCACAGCTCCCCGCCGGGAACGCCCCTCCCACCTCCTCAGGGAGGCCCACCCTGGTCAGCCCCCACACCCCACCCCTTGGTCCGTCCTCCTAAGGCTGCTCGTTTATGGTTTAGTCACTGCCTATCTCCCTGTGGCAGGACGCAAGCTCCCCAGCAACGCGGGTTTGGATCTGTTCTGCTGACTGACAAACACCAGGCACCTGGAATCACTAGTGTCTGATGGGTAGAAGGTTCTCATCTTATCTCAACTCAAAAATACACATTTGTTGAGTTAACAGATAGAGGGAAAGGTGAGGTCTGAGCCACTCATACCAAACTGTTTCTGTGAAACCAGAAAAAAAAAAAAAACAGGAAAAGAAAACTCTTCAGATTTCACAGCTGATCTCATAGCTTCATACCTTGCTTAGATTATAAGCTACTTGCAACTTTGGTTTAGTACTTTATCCTATAGTGCGTAAAGAAGCCGTGTGTTCAATAAAGTTTTTAGTGAGAAATGTTTGATTCGTTGGAGGTGAATTCCTAGTTCAAATATGAGAGACAATTACCTCAAGATCAAGTTAATGACAAATAATAAATGTTCCTTTACCTGTAACATGTCACACTCTGTATAGACAAATGAAGAATATAGTTTTAGATCCTTGGTTTTATAGGCTGCTTAAGATAAGCGAACGGATGCAAGCATCCCAAGAACATAAGGAGACCGTCACAGCAGCCTGTCCTGAACGGCAGAGCACAGCCTGCGGCCAGCAGGTGTGCCAGGACTCACCTGGAATGTGAGGCGCTGACGTGGGTAGCTCTGCAGCGGGCCCCAGGGGCCTCTCACAGTCCTGCTCAGGGTCCCGCATCCTGGCCCACGCACGGCCCACTCCTGAGCTAAGCTGCTGGCTGGAGAACGAGCCTTTGGGGAAGGAGGGAAAGAGGCCCTACAGTGCTCAGACAGCACGAACAAGAAAAATACCAGACCTCCTTTACCTAATATTCACAAGTAAGGACGGAGAAAACTATCTAAACGTGAAGTGTCCAGAACAGGCAAATCCACAGAGACACAGAGTAGATGCTCGGTTGCCAGGGGCTGGGGGAGTCGGTGCATCCACGAATGGGAACAGGGCTTCTCGGGGTGATCAAAGTGTTCCGGAATTGGATACTGGGGACGACGGCACCTTCTGTGAATATACTAGAAACCACTGAACTGGACACTTTAAAGGGGTGAATGTTATGGTATGTGAATTATATTTCAATTTAAAATCTAACCAAGAATATTACCAAGTAACTGTTTAAGATGGTTGGTTCCACTTGGGTTTGGTTAATTCGTGACATTTATACATAGTGTCATACACTTTAAAATGGAAGACTAAAACCAAAAGTGGAGGGCTTCCCTGGTGGCGCGGTGGTTGGGAGTCCGCCTGCCGATGCAGGGGACACAGGTTCATGCCCCGGTCCGGGAAGATCCCACATGCCGCAGAGCGGCTGGGCCCGTGAGCCATGGCCGCTGAGCCTGCGCGTCCAGAGCCTGTGCTCCGCAGCGGGAGAGGCCACAGCAGTGAGAGGCCCGCGTACCGAGAAAAAAAAAAACAAAAAAAACACCAAAAGTGGATATGCCTGATGCTGTGGGCAGTGCCTGACACATGAGGGGACAGTAAGATTTCTTTGTAACAACAGCACCCGCTCACAGAGAAAACAACAACTAGACACGGGGGTAACGTGTAAAGAGTAAGTACCAGATTCCGGGACTGCAACCACCCAGAGGCAGACGCTCCCCTGGGTGCTCAGTGCGACTGTGCAGGTGTCCAAAAACAGCGAATGCACACAGAGGAAAACGTGTCTCTCACCAGCTGTGCTGTACACGCAAACTAACCTACAGCTCTTCCCTCGGCACCTACAGTGTATCCTGGGCACTTTTCCACATCAGCAGGTAAAGATGCACCTCGTTACCGTGAAGGGCTGCACAGCACTCCACTGCGTGGTTTACCAGCTCTACTCATGGCGAGCTAGGCTGGGTTTGCTTTATATTATAAACAAACTGCAGTGAGCACTCCTGAATGCATCTTTGTACATCTAGGCAAGCACACAGCAACCCAACTGCTGGGTCAAAGATGATGTGCGTTTTAAAATACATAATCACTGCTCGGGATTTCCCTGGTGGTGCAGTGGTTAAGAATCCGCCTGCAGAATCCGCCTGCAGGGAACACGGGTTTGAGTCCTGGTCCGGGAAGATCCCGCATGCCACAGAGCAACAAAGTCCGTGCGCCACAACTACTGAGCCTGTGCTCTAGAGCCTGCGAACCACAACTACTGAGCCTGCATGCTGCAACTACTGAAGCCCGCGTGCCTAGAGCCCGTGCTCTGCAACGAGAGAAGCCACCGCAATGAGAAGCCTGTTCGCCGCAACTAGAGAAAGCCCGTGCACAGCAACAAAGACCCAACGCAGCCAAAAATAAATTAATAAAAGAGTGTGTGTGTATATATATATATATATAATCACTACCAAACATCTTTCTAAAAAGGTTGTCCATTGTATACTTCCTCCAATGGCTAGTAAACTAATAAACATTATTTTAGAGGACAGTAGCTCCTTTCACTCAAGCACTGGTGCTCCCGACTTTGTTTCGGCCACAGCCGGGTTTTCTGGAGGGCGCTGCTGGCCTTGTTGGTGAGCACGTCTCAGGTTCTTCTGCAGAGCTGTCGGCAGGCACCGCCACGCCACGCCACGCTGGAGGGCACAGCCGCCGGCCTCCTCCACGAGTGGGAAAGCCCTTCTTCAGGTGAGCAACTCTGCAGAGGTTTGCCAAAGCAACCACATTTTATTTCAACAGATAGCCGGGCACCTACAACGTACACAGCTCTGTGCCTCGTGTGCAGGGCACGGGGATGAAGGAGACTGTCCCACCCTTAGGGGCCTCTGCGGGAGTCGTGAGGAAGGTGAGCACTCCAGGGTTAAAAGGTACGAGCGGCGGCAGACGCCGAGAAACGCCACCTGAGAGGTTACAAAGGGCTGCGGACCTTCAAAACAGGAGGCTAGCACCTCTGTTTGGGGGAGATGGGGGGTTTCCTGAGTGGGATTTGTGGTATGATTCCAATTCTAGCAGAGGAGGAGAGAAGGAGGGCAGGCAGACACAGCACCGTTAGCTGGTTGTGGAGGGGAACCGGGAACGGGGGGCTCTGGGGAAGAAGCCGGACAGGCAGGGCATCCGGCCCTGAGGGGTCTGGGTGGGAAGGACGGCCTGGTGCCCCTTCCCTGAGGCAGGTCCTTGGGCACAGCTTTTGTCCTCTGGGCCTCACTTTTTCTGTCCCCGTGAAAAAGTGAAAAAGAATTACTACCCCTAATTCTCATGGCATTACCAGGCGTCACTGATATATTATACAGAGGATCCCTCTACAAACTCTGCAGCACTATACAGAGAAGATACACTCTCCACCAGCTGGGGTCAGGAAGTCTGATGGGATCGCACTGTTTCCTCATCTCAGACAGCTCAAAGCCTCTTTGAAAAGCCCCTTCTCAGCAATTAGGCAAGAAAAAAAGAAATAAATGGCATCCAGATTGGAAAGGAAGAAGTAAAACTATTTCTATTTTCAGATGACATAATCTTGTGTATAGAACATACTAAGGAATCAACTAAAAACAAGCCGAACTAATACACTTGTTCAGCAAGGCCGCAGAATACAGGGTCAATATATAAAAACCAGCTGTACCGCTAGACACTAGCAATGAACAATCCAAAAATAAAATTAAGAAAATCCATTTAAAAGAGCACCAAAAAGAATAAAATATCTAGGAATAAACGTGACCAAAGAAGAGCACGATGTGTACTCTGGAAATCATAAAACGTGTTGAAGACATTAAAGATGTAAATAACGGAAAGATACCCCATGTTTACGGACTGGAAGACTTAACATACTACTCACACTGATCTACAGATTCATCTCAACCCCTATCAAAATCCTAGCTGGTTTTTCTTTTCTTGCAGAAATTAATAAGCTAAACCTAAAATTCATATGGAAGTACAAGAGACCCAGAACAGAAAAAACAGTCTTGAAAAAGAAGAACAAATTTGGAGGACTCACACTTCCTTATTTCAAAACTTACTACAAATTAATCAGGATACTATGGTACTGGAAGTTAAGGACAGATATATGGCCAATGAAACAGAACCGAGAGTCTAGAGAGAAACGCTTACACTTATGGTCAACTGATTTCTGAGCAGGCTGCCGAGGCCATCGACGGGGAAGGAACAGGATGCACTCAGGGTCGGCGATCTCACTACTGTCACAGAACAAAGGAGGCTCCACTCCTAGCTGTCCTCTCACAGCTCTTTCAGTCTGTGCTGGTGGCCACCGCCCATCAGCTGCGGAGACACCTCCCTCTTCCCTCCCAGGTGGTCAACTCAGCAGAACTCGGGGACAGAAAGTACCGCTTCATGGAGAACAGGTTGGGGGGATCTAAGACCTCCCTGGCTGATATCCTTCCCTGCCTTTCAAAAAATGTACTATGTGATATTTGACACATAGAAGAGATTATGTGCGATATACATGCAAGGTAAGAATACAACAACAGAACCCCAGAACCCACTGCCCATTTGACAGTCACCGTCTACCTGTGTGCTCCTCCCTCAGCTATCCTCCTGCCTCTCTCCAAAAGTAAATATCAGCCTGAACTTCGTATTTATAATTTTCTTACTAGCATATATTTTTCTTCTTAAACAATATACTTTTGCCCGTTTTTAACCTCATAAAAATGATATACCATATGTAGTCCTCTGCCATCAGTATTACATCTACCCATGTTTGCTGTGTATAGTAGACATACTTCATTCATTTTCACTGCAGTATAATATTCCACGATGTACTTATCTATTTTCTTACCACACTGCTTCCGGTTTTTGCTATTATGGACAGTGTGTTCTGAGGCTCTCATCTCATCTAAGTTTCTCTAGACCAGGGGATTGGGGTTCAGCAACTATAACCTATGGGTCAAAGATAGTCAGTAGACTATTTTTGTTAGGCCCTTGAGCTTAAAATGCCTTTTAGATTTTTAAAGAGTCGAACAAACAAATGAAACAAAGGCAGCTGTGTGACAAGACTGTGCGCTGCCCACAAAGTCTAGAACGTTTACCACCTTGCCCTTTACAGAAGGAATCTGCCAGTCTCTGCCCCGAACTCTACGTCTAGAGTGCAGAGGAACGGCTGGTTAGCAAGGTGCAGGCGCGGCCAATTTACAAGCTTCTCTTAACCCACACCCTCCCTCACCAACACTGGGTATCATCAGACATCTTAATTTCTGCCAACCTAGCAGGTACGATGGTCCCTTTTCTTCCTTACTCTGATTAACTAAATAGGTTTAGCATCTTTTTGTACACTCATGGGCCACTTGTGATTTCCCTTCTGTTGAAATGCCTGATTGCGTCTCTTTTGCACTATTTAATTGGGTTATCGGTCTTTTAAAATATTGATTTGTAGGTGTTATTCATATGTTCTGACTGCTAATCTTTTGTTAGTTATATGTTTTTCCCCTAGGTTGTGTCTTGACTTCATTTATGTATTTTAATGAAGAGAAATTCTTAATTTTAATGTAGTCAAAGGTATCCTTTTAAAGGATAATCTTTATCTGTATCTCGGCCTTTTAAAAATATTCAGATTAGCTCATGGATGAGGTGATGCTGATGAAAAGGGGACGACCTAGTATATAGGAAACCAAAATAGAAAACAGCTCTGATTCCACCACAGAATTATTTTCAAAAGAAGGATATTCTGCTCAAATAAAAGTAGCAAATGTGCCACCAACTATGTCAAACAGACTCATATCGCTCGAGGAAAATATTCTTCCTAAACAAAAGATTATTCAAGACAGAGATGGACCCCGAGCAGGGCCCAGTGGGCAGGCCTGGGCCCACGCCCTTCTGTATCAGTGAGACGCTGATGTGGGCCTTAGCTGGACCGAGGCAAGCAGGGGCTTGACTCCTTGGTAGGTGCCAGGACTGGTGGACGAATGAACACTCTCAGGTTTACCGACAATCCCAGACTCTGCCAGCGATCAAGGTCACTACAAGAAGTCAGTTCTGATTTGAAGTGTAAGAATCACCTAATCACCTCCTGAAACAACTATGGCGACAGGAACGATGTCTTAAAATAAGACAATTACCCACCTATTGTGTCCTGAGGAAAAGGGAGTTCTGGATTTAGGAAAACCACCTTTGGAGGCGAATTTTTCACAATCAGCTCAGAGGCAACAACAGTGAGCACTGCTATAGTCGGATGATGATGGGTGTATCACCTTAAGACCACATACAAAGTCATGCAGAAGGACGACCACTGAGCTGAACCTGCTTCAGATGTCCTCCCATCTGTGCAACAGGGAGGGTGAAAACCTCAAGATCAGCAAAGGAAACAAAATTTCTATCTGCAGGACCAAAGTTTTCAACATCAACCAGGGAGGACACAATTTTTACTAGAATGCCCTCCAACCAACAGGCACACAAACATTAATAATAATTTATTTTATCTTTCATACTGTTTACCTTTGTAAGCCATCGTAATTCCTTTTAGAAATCAGGTGGGGTGTACATAAATTAGGCAAACTCAAAATTGGTCACAACGTTAAGAACAGACTAGTGGACTTCCCTGGTGGCGCAGTGGTTAAGAATCCGCCTGCCAATGCAGGGGACATGGGTTCAAGCCCTAGTCTGGGAAGATCCCACATGCTGTGGAGCAACTAAGCCCGCGAGCCACAGCTACTGAGCCCACGTGCCACAACTACTGAAGCCTGTGCGCCTAGAGCCCGTGCTCCATAACAAGGGAAGCCACCGCAATGAGAAGCCAGTGCACTGCAATAAAGAGTAGCCCCTGCTCGCCACAACTAGAGAAAGCCCGCGTGCAGCAATGAAGACCCAATACAGCCAAAAAATAAATTAAAAAAAAAAGAACAGACTAGTGAGTGATGTCAGTGAAAAGGGCTCAGTAAGGAATTCCAAAAGTCCATCCTTCAATAAAAGCAAGAAAAAAGCTGGCAAACTCTGTCAGAAACAACTTTTGTGGAACTCTAAAGACTAACCAAAAGCTTGCAACATTCAGAGGAACACTTAATCAAGCGAAGTCTTGGCAAGAACAAGTGAGCTCTGTGGCATTTTACCTTACTCTGGTCCCATCCTCCAAGAGGTAGTGGCCTGGAAGATAGAAGTCTGCAATCCCAGTACAGGTACTTGGCGGGGGGCTGGGGGTGGGTGGGTGGAGCAGAACAGATCTCATTTGCAAAGGATTTCAGTAGTAGGTTATGACCTATCTGGTGGCTCCCAAGAAGACCAGCTCAAATGGCTTGCCTTTACTTCACCGAACTCAGGACTCTCCCAGCGCTGAGGCAGCTACTGGTAGGGGGCAGGGGGTGTATACTGAAAACCTCTACAGACAAATGTATTAGTTGCTGATGCCTGGGGCAACCAGTCACAGCTGAGGCAAATGATAGAGAAACCAACAGGCTGACAGGAAATGCTGGGAAATAAGGGCTTTGAGAAGCACCAGCATGTTCCTGGGGTTCTAGAAGGCCAAGCACATGCCCAGGGCTGTGTGCACACTCAGGGAAGGCCTGAGAAGACTTTAAGGTCTCACCCCTGGCTGACCTTCAGGTTCCGCACAAGCAGGAAGTGAATGCTAAGGCAAAGCTGTCCACTGCCTGGCCGAGCGCTGAAAACATACCCCAATACTCATACAGACCCTGTCTGAAGAGACTCCGAGATAATTCTGGTTCCAGGCACTTAAGGAAATCTCTGTCTGATTACTAGCTGACTACTATACTATTACAAAATTAGCTCACAGAAGTTATTACGCAAACAATAACTATAACAAGCAGCAACAAATACTGGGGAGAATCTGATTTCCAGATTTGCCATATTATACTATTCAACATGTCCATTTTCAACAAGAAAACTACAAGTCAGGCAAAGAAATAAGGAAGTGTGGCCCAGGAAAAAAAGCAAGTAACAGAAACTGTCTAGGAGGAAACCCAGACATTAGACTTACAAAGACTTTGAATCATTGATTTTATGTGAGTTCAAAGAGATAAAGGAAACTTTGTCCAAAGAAGTAAAAGAAACCATCAGGGACTTCCCTGGTGGCGCAATGGATAAGACTCTGCACTCCCAATGCAGGGGGCCCAGGTTTGACCCCACATGCATGCTGTAACTAAGAGTCTGCATGCCACAACTAAGGAGCCCACAAGCTGCAACGAAGGAGCCCACGTGCTGCAACTAAGGAGCTGGTGAGCTGCAACTAACGGGCTCACCTGCCACTATGAAGACCTGGCACAACCAAATAAATAAATAAATATTTTTTTAGAAATTAAAAAAAAAAAAGAAACCCATCAGAACAATGTCTCATGAAATAGAAAATATCAATAAAGAGAAAATTTTAAAAGGAACCAAATGGAGATTCTAGAGTTGAAAAGCACAATAAAAGAAATGAAAAATTCAATAAAGGGGCTCAACAGGAGAACCAAGCAGGCAGAAGAAAGAATTAGAGAACCTGAAGCAGGTCAATTGAGATTTGAAGATAAGACAGTTGAGTTTATCCAGTCTAAGTAACAGAAGGAAAAAATAATAAAGAAAAATGAGGGCTTCCCTGCTGGCACAGTGGTTGAGAGTCCACCTGCCGATGCAGGGGACACAGGTTCGTGCCCCGGTCCGGGAAGATCCCACATGCCGCGGAGCGGCTGGGCCCGTGAGCCATGGCCGCTGAGCCTGCGCGTCCGGAGCCTGTGCTCCGCGACGGGAGAGGCCACAGCATTGAGAGAGGCCCGCGTACCGCCAAAAAAAAAAAAAAAAAAAAAAAAGAAAAATGAAAGGAGCTTTAAGACCTGTGGGGCAACATCAATCATACCAACATATACATTATGGTAGTCCCAGAAAGGAGAGGAGGGAGAGAAAAAGGTGGAAAGAATACTTTAAAAGGTAATGGACAAAAATTTCCCATATTTGATGAAAAATATTAATCTGCACATCCAGGAAGCTCAACAAACTCCACGCAGGATAAACTCAAAGAGATCTACACTAATACACATTATAATTGAATGGATGGAAGACAGAAAGAATTCTGAAAGCAGCAAGAGAAGTGACTCCTTACATAAAAGAATTTCCTCAGTAAGATTAACAGTTGATACCTTATCAGAAACCATGGAGGACAGAAGACAATAGGATGATATATTTGAAGGGCTGAAAGAAAAAAATATCAATTAAGGATCCTCTATCCAACAAAACTATGTTTCAGAAATGAAGGAGAGGGGCTTCCCTGGTGGTGCAGTGGTTGAGAGTCCGCCTGCCGATGCAGGGGACACGGGTTCGTGCCCGGTCCGGGAAGATCCCACATGCCGCAGAGCAGCTGGGCCCATAAGCCATGGCCGCTGAGCCTGCGCGTCCGGAGCCTGTGCTCCGCAACGGGAGAGGCCCCAACAGTGAGAGGCAAGTGTACCACAAAAAAAAAAAAAAAAAAATGAAGGAGACTCTCAACAAAATACTAGAAAACTAAACCCCAAAGCATATTAAATGTATTATACACCACAACCAAGTGAGATTTGTCCAGGGAAGCAAGAGTGGTTTAATATAAGAAAAATCAATCAATGTCATATTCCACAGAAATAGAGCAGGGGAAAAAACTACATGATCATCTCAATTGGCGTAGAAAAAACATTTGACAAAACCAAACTCCCTTTCATTATAAAAACCCTTAGAAAACTAGGAATAAAAAGGAACTTCCTTGACATGATAAAGGATATCTATGAAAAACCCACCACATTTAATGGTGAAAGACTGAAGGCTTTTGCACTAAGATCAGGAAGAAGGGAAGGATGCATGCTTTCACCACTGCTATTTAATATTATACTCTGAAAGTTCTATCCAGAGCAATTAGGCAAGAAAAATAAATAAAGTCATCCAAATTAGAAAGAAGGAAATAAAACCATCTCTGTTCATGGATGATATGATCCTATATTTAGAAAATCCCAAAGAATTCTCAAGAAAAGCAACTAGAACTAATAAGTGAATTCATCAAAGTTGCAGGGTACAAAGACCAACAAAGAAACATCATTTGTGTTTCTATACAACAGGAACAAACAATCTGAAAAGTAAAGTTAAAAAGCAATTCCATATACAATAGCATCCAAACGAATAAATTACCTAGGAATAAATTTAACCAACAAGGGGAAATATGTGTTCACAATTGCTGAAAGAAATTAAAGAACACACCATTAAATGGCAAGATACTTGTTTGTTCCAAAACAAATCTATGTACACGGATTGGAAGATAATATTATTATGACGGCAATACTACTTGTGATGGTTAATTTTTTATGTCAACTTCTCTGGGCCACAGGGTGCCTACATATTTGGTCAAACATTATTCTGGATGTTTCTGTGAGAGTGTTGGATGAGATTAACATTTAAATTAGTAGACTAAGTAAAGCAGATTGCCCTCCCTAATGTGGGTGAGCCTCCTATTCAGTCAAAGGCCTGAATAGGAACAGAACAAAAAGGCTGACCCTCTCTCAATTAAGGAAGATTCTTTCTTCCTGTCTTCAAACTGAGACACTGGCTTTTTTCCTGCCTTCAAACTCAGACTGATGTCAGCTCTTCCTGGATCTTGAGCCTGGCTTTTGGATAGGAACTATGCCTTTGTCTCGCTTGGTTTCAGGCCTTCAGACTCAGACTGGAACTAAGCCACTGGGTCTCCTAGTTGCCAAACTCTGCATATCTTAGGACTTGCCTGTCTCCATAATTGTGTGAGACCCAATTCCTTATAATAAATATCTCTACACACACACACACACACACACACACACACACACACACACACACCCTTATTGGTTCTGTTTCTCTGGAGAACGCTAACTAATATAGTACACAAAGCCATCTACAGATTCAGTGCAATCCCTATTAAAATTCCAGTGGCCTTCCTTTTACAGAAATGAAAAACCTGATCCTAAAATTCACAAGGAACTGCAAAAGAGCAAAACCGTATTGAAAAAGAAAAAGAAAGTTGAACGACTCACACTTCTCAAACTTACTGCTTCAAAACTGCCTACAAAATGACAGTAATCAAAACAGCGTAATATTAGCATAAGGACAGGCATGTGGACCAATGGAATAGAACTGAGGGCCCAGAAGTAAACCCATACATCTGTGGCCAAATGATTTCTGACAAGGATGTCAAGACCATTTAGTTGGAAAAAAATAGTCTTTGAAACAACTGGGTAACCGGGCAGAAGAATGAACTTGGACCCTATCTCACTCCATATACACAAACTAACTCAAAATGGATGAACAACTAAAATGTAAGAGCTAACACCATAAAACTCTTAGAAGAAAGCATAGGGGTAAATTTTAATGATGCTGAATTTGGCAAAGGATTTTTAGATATGACACCAAAAGCACAAGCAACAGAGAAAAAGTAAGATAAAAGTGGCCTCACCAAATCTGAAAACTTTTGTACATAAAAGGACACTATTAAGAATGAGAAAAGGGGCTTCCCTCATGGCACAGCAGTTAAGAATCCGCCTGCCAATGCAGGGGACATGGGTTCGATCCCTGGTCTGGGAAGACCCCACTGCCATGGAGCAGCTAAGCCCGAGCACCACAACTACTGAGCCTGCGCTCTAGAGACCATGAGCCACAACTACCGAAACCACGAGCCTCAGCTACTGAAGCCCGCGTGCCTAGAGCCCGTGCTCCGCAAGAAGAGAAGCCACGACAATGAGAAGCCCGCGCACCAAAATGAAGAGTAGCCCCCGCTCACTGCAACTGGAGAAAGCCCATGCGCAGCAACGAAGACCCAATGTAGCCAAAAATAAATAAATAAATAAAACAAATTAAAAAAAAATTTTTTAAGAATGAGAAAAGACAACCAAAAAAATGGGAGAAAATCTCTGCAAATTACGTATCTGATAGGGGTCTAGTGGCCAGAAATACACAAAGAACTCTGACAGCTCAACAACAATTAAAAAATGGGCAAATGATGTGAATAAACATTTCTCCAAGGAAAACACAGAAATAGCCAATAAGCACACGAAAAGATGTTTAACGTCATCCGTCACTCGGGAAATACAAATCAAAACCACGGTGAGTTACCACTTCAAACCCACCAGGATGGGTATAATTTTTTTTAAAAAAGGTAAAATAACAAGAATTGGTGAGGATGTGGAGAAACTGGAACCTTATATATTGCTGGTGGAAACAAAATGGTTCAGTTTTAGTGGAAAACATTTTCGCAGTTCTTCAAAAAGTTAAACATGAAATTACCATGACCCAGCAATTCCACTCTTAGGTATATACCCAAAAGAACTGAAAACAGGTACTCAAACCATACCCACACACATGGTTACAGTAGTACCATTCACAGTACTCAAAAGACAGAAACAACCCAAATGTCCATCAACAGATGAATGGGTAAACAAAATATGAGATAAATATTACTCGCCATAAAAAGAAATGACGTGATGATAGAGGCTCTAACATGGATGAACGTGGAAAACATTATGCTAAGTGAAAGATGTCAGAAACAAAAGGACACATACTGTATGACTGCATTTATCTGCAATATACAGAATAGGTAAATCCACAGAGACAGAAAGCAGCTTGGCGGCTGTCCAGGGGATAAGGAGAAGGACAATGAGGACTGCCTGCTCAATGGGGAAGGGGTTTCCTTTCGAGGAATGAGAACGTTTGGGACCATAGAGAGGTTGTGATTATACAACACTGTGAATGTACTATATGCCACTGAATTGTTCACTCTGAAATGGTTAATTTGGGACTTCCCTGGCAGTCCAGTGGTTAAGACTTTGCCTTCCAATGCAGGGGGTGAGGGTTCGATCCCCCTGGTCGGGGAGCTAAGACCCCACATCACTCATGGCCAAAAAACCAGAACGTAAAACAGAAGTAATACTGTAACAAATTCAATAAAGACTTTTTAAAAATGGTCCACATCAAAAAATCTTTAAAATGGTTAATTTTATGTTCTGTCAATTTTATGTCAATTTAAAAATTATTAAAAAAACTGACCATCATGAGATACTACTTCACAGCTATCAGGATGGCTGTGATTTAAAAAAATGGAAAATTACATGCTGGTGAGGATATGAAGAAATTGGAACCCTCAAACATTTCTGAACATAAAATGGTTCATCATCCATAGAAAACACTTTGGCAGTTCCTCAGAAAGCTAAACACAGAGTTACCACATGACCCAGCAATTCTCCTCTTGCGTATAAACCCAAGAGAAGTGAAAACATATGTTTACACGAAGACTTGTACATGAATGTTCATAGCAGCAATATTCGTAATAGACAAAAAATATTAACATTCCAAATGTCCATCAAGAGATAGCTGGATAAACAAAATTTATAAGTATCTATACATTGTACTATTATTTAGCCATAAAAAAATGAAGTCCTGATACATGTTACAACATGAATGAACCTTGAAAACTGTTATGCTAAGTAACAAAAGTCAGAAACAAAAGGCCACACATCATGTAAGTCCATATGTGTGAAATGTCCAGAACAAGCAAATCCACAGAGACGAGAAGTAAATAAGTGGTTGTCAGAGGCTGGGGCAAGGGGAGAATCATACAGAGTGACTGTGTGGAGTTTCGTTTGGGGCGATGAAAATGTTCTAGAATTAGACAGTGGTGACGGCTGTATAGCACTGTGAATATACACTAAATAAAAACCGCTGAACTGTACATTTTGAATGGTTTAAATAGTGAATTTTTTCATAATAAAAAATTGTAAAAAATTTTTAATGAAAAATAAAATGTCTAAGGAGCTTAGACACTCCAATCTCTTTCTTCATCACAGAGCCTGATAACCACTCCTCACTAACCCCAGCCAAAAAATAATAATAGCAGTAACAACATAAAAACATGGCGAGCACATTTAAACGTGATGTCATATAATTCTGTTCATATTTAGATCCAAAGAATTTGACATCATCGCACGTATTTTAATAGAAAAATTAGAAGTGGAAAGGAGTAAAACTATTAGAAGGCAATGAAAAGCTAATTAGTGGCCAAAGGAAAACTGCAAACACCAAACATGGACCCCACTGAATGCCAGTGTAGACGGTAAATGAGTGTCCACTGGAGTCAGCCACCTCTCTCGATCCTCGGCCGGAACAACAATATCTGCTATACGTGCAGTGACAAGAGCTAATACCATGTTCAAAGACCCCCAAACTAAGAACCACTGTTAAAAAAAAAAGTTCCTTGGTTCTTATTATAATTCTCTAAAACAAACATATAAAATTAAAATGCTAATTTTTCCTAAAATACCTGTGATGGTTACTTCTAATCTACAACTGCATCTGGTCATTCACACCAACCTGGAGGTGGGCCAGGAATCACACGTGTGCCCCACACGGAGGCCGATTGCCAGAAGGGGCGGTAAATAAGCAAAGTCACATCTTTGGAAGCTTCCAAAATGGGGGACTGTGGAAACCTTTGACTAGATTGCTTGATTAAAATATAAATACCTTTATTTCACTTATTTATATGTGGGTATAAAAATAGTTAAATTCTACCTTAATCCTAAAGTTTACATGTAACAATTATAGGTTAATGAAATTCTATAATATTTATAATAATGATTGTGTTGATGAAGAAAAACTATGTGAACTCAGTCAAATGCCTTAAGGAGATGGTGGAGGGGGCAACTTTTAGGGACCTACAACAGACTAAATGTTTAACAGCCTGACTGCAGAAGCAGCTCAGAGGTTACAGCACCCACAGACTGGACACACATGCCTCTGGTTAGCACCCCGGGCCACTGCCAATACCTCACTTTCCCACCCTCATTCTAGCATCAGGTTTGGAAAGAGGATGTCTGCTTCCACACACATAAAAAAAAATGTTCTGCTGAACAGTAACAACAGATACACTAGGCAAAGAGAGTGCAAAGGAAGCTACAGTGAAGGGAAAGTATGCGACCAAGGATTCCAGTAGAGTAATTACTCTATTATTATATTATTTACTGTTTGCTACATGTTTAGGTATGGATTTACTGTATTTTGAGGCCACATTTTTACCCAAATGAAAAAAGTCTCTATTTGAGAAATTCGTTTCATAAAATTCTAGTTTCTAGCCAGCTACTCAGGAAGTCCTTCTCTCACAGTTGAGGCATATCTGTACTTGGAAATACAGCAAAGAATTGGACTAGATTCCTTTCACTTTCCTCTATGCCTTCATTACCCTAATGATTTATTTTACGTTCCCTACTTTTGTGATTTAAGTTGAGCTACATTTTACTTGGAGATTAGAAACTGGAAACAAATGTACATCTGCTGACAAAAGGGTGTTCCAAGAACTGGAAAGCCCGGGGAAAACCAAAAAAGGGAAGCATCAGATAAACAAAGAAAATGGCTCCTGCCAGCAAGAAAGTACTAAACACAACAAAGATGCAGAAGAACAAGCTCAACATCAAGCCCAGGAGGGAAATTAAAAACATCATCCAAGCGATGCCAATAAAGCGAGAAGGGAGAAAACGACAGACAGACAGGTGTGCCCTGCTGATAAAAAAAGTGTTCTGGCAGTCCATATTTCTGCAAACATTTCAGCACACTGGCTCTTCTCGTGATACCTGATGCCAAACACTCTGCCGAGGGAGCGAGCGCGTGGCTAACTCGCTGGGAAAGCAAAGACAAGGGGAGACTAGATGCTTATCCAAACAAATAGGCATCTCATAATCACAGATGAAAAGCCCCACATCGGAGACAGAGAGAGGGAGAGAGACAGACGGACACAGGCATGCAGCTGGAAAAGAAGCTGATTAAAACCACAGTATAAAACTTGGTCTTTCCTTTAGGAAAACAATAGCTATTTGAGGCCCAACACTGCCAACAGCGCTTGGTTCAAATGACTTAGGATTTTCAAAACATCATTCATTCAACTCTGACTATGTGCAAAAAGGCTGTGCCTCTCCTGGCCAAGGGCCAGAGTCCTGCCATCTGGACAGGAAGGCGGGAGAAGAGCTGAGGGCTCCGTCCACCTGACAAGCAACTAAGACGGTCCCGCACCTTTCCAAGTGGATGCTGCCCTGAGGCCACGCCCGGCCTGGAGGCTCCTGGGCTGCAGGTTGTGTGATAAGGTTCATTTTCCTGGAGCATTGACTTTACTGGGAAATACGAGTGAAAAGCATAAAACATGGCCGCATTTAGGAGTGGATTACAATATTTAAACCACTTTTAGAATACAACACGGGAATTAAAAAATCAGTGGCTCTTGGCTCTGTGCTCCTTCTCCATCTCTTTCGCAGACTCTCCCATTCCTACCTGTGGTTGAAAGGCAGGAGCTGTTCAGGTGCTGATCTAGATCCCCTTCTTTCTCCTGCTGGGCAATCAGACCTGCACAGATGAGCCTCTGGCTCTGATCCCCACACTCACTGAGCTTTGAGACGACCCCTCTAACTTTGTCGCACTGCACAGGCGCCTCATGGTCAACACAGCCCAGATGGAATTTGTCATCTTCAGTGCTTCCCATTCCTGTCCAACTCACCTCTCTACCTACTCAGAAACAACCTGCTCCCATCTCAGGGAGTGACACCATTACCTGGTCAGCTGCCTAAGGCAGAACTGTCCCCACCTCCCTGATTCTGACACTCAACCATTCATCAAGACCTGTCGATTCCATGGCCTCCAACCTAATTCCCCATCGCCACCGTGGCCTTGGTTACGGGGTGGTCATTCTGTCGCTAGTGAGATGCTCTCAGGTTCATTTTACTCATCTGCAGTCTCTGCCAGCTAAAATAGTCCATCTTGAGCTTCTAGTCCAAGTCTCTCATTTTACACATAAGGAAAACCAGGCCAAGACAAGTGATGCACTTGCAAGGAAGGTCCCAAAATTACTGAGAAATCTGAAATTGGATAAAAAGCAAAACTGATGACATTTATATGCAGGAGAAACATATACTGATTAATGCCAACATATTTTTTAAAGTTAATTTTTTCCTATAGTACAGCCAACATGATGGAATACTATACAGCTGTAAAAAGGATGAGGAGAATCTCTATTTACTGCTATGCTGTGAGCTCATGATATGTTGTTAAATTAAAAAAAAAAAAAAAAAGGTGGAGAGGGACTTCCCTGGTGGTCCAGTGGGTAAGACTTCGCACTCCCAATGCAGGGGCCCTCGGTTCAACCCCTGGTCAGGAACTAGATCCCGCATGCATGGCGCAACTAAGAGTTTGCATACCACAACTAAGAAGTCCGCATGCTGCAACTAAAGATCCCACGTGCCGCAACTAAGACCTGGCACAGCCTAAATAAATAAATAAAATTTTTTTTTTAAAGATGGAGAAGAGCTTGTACTGTATACTACCATTTTCTAAGAAAGAGGGCTGTAGGTATACACACACACACACACACACACACACACACACACACACATACATACTTATATTACAAATAGACAAACTAAAAACAAAAAAAAAAGTTAACTGTGGAGGAGGGAAGAAACAGGGTACAAAGATCAGGAATGAAAGCTAGATTTCTGAAAATACTTTATTTTGACTTGTAACCATGAAAATATTTTTTATAAACGTCTAACGCAAGATTTAAAAAGAAGCTATTCCTTAAAATAAAAATAAAATAAATGAACCTAACTGTGTAGCAAGTTGGTGGCGCACCGAGGAACTGGCTCAGGTGACGCTAAAACTTAACAATTTGGCAGAACATCCCTAGGGACCCACCCTGAGGACAGAAAGAACTGCAGAAAATCTCAGACAGTTTTCAATAATCGTACACTGGTTGGTAATATGTTGGTGTTATTATTTTAAAACTATCACGTTTATTTTATAGGTTAAAACAAGTAAGTAATGATGTGAATGTTGTTAGGAACCAAGATTTTCAGCATAAGAGAAAAGACACATCAATACAGAATCAAAGAAGTAAAAACCATATAATCCTGAATTTGAAACAAAAATATCAGTATCAACTCATGATTAAAAAGTGTATTTCCTGGCTGTCCACCAAAAAGGCCCAGGACAATAACCAGCCTTATAGCAACGAGTATCCCTAGTGCCCAGTCTGTGGTCTCAAGGTACCGTTTTCTACAAGAGGGAACCAGAGCTGCTTAGAGAAATAGCCAATTCCAGGTCTGGGGTGAAAAAGTACAAAACGAATCCGAAACATCTTACCATTTCAGAGACCAAGGAAAGGAAGGCTACGGGTCACGTCAAAGGACAAGAAGTCAACTTAAAGAGGCTCCACTGGCAAAAGTGGCACAATCCTAGCATCCGTGAGAGTAATAACTGCAATGGATTAAACACACCACATACATTTAAATTCAGGAGTTTACACTGATACTTAATCCCTGGTCACTTTTGGAGTGGCTATGAGACCATCTCATTATTTTGAGAACCCATAAAGAGAAAGAATCAGGCATTTGTCCTACCTTTCCTATTTGAACTGTCCCTTAGGTTAACCAAACAGTTAGTATTTCAGTGAATCAAGGCAGGGAATTCCCTGGTGGCACAGTGGTTAAGAATCCGCTTGCCAATGCAGGGGACACAGGTTCAAGCCCTGGTCTGGGAAGATCCCACATGCCGCAGAGCAACTAAGCCCATGCGCCACATCTACTGAGCCTGCGCTCTAGAGCCCGTGAGTCACAACTACTGAAGCCCGTGCGCTCTAGGGCCCGCGTGCCACAACTACTGAGCCCACATGCTGCAACTACTGAGCCCGAGCTCCTAGAGCCTGCGCACTGCAACAAAGAGTAGCCCCCACTTGCCGCAACTAGAAAAAGCCCGCACGCAGCAACAAAGACCCAACGCAGCCAAATTAAAAAAACAAAACAAAAAAAAAAGGGTAGAGTAAAGGATGAAACTTATCATCATTTACAACCCCTAATGACCGTGAATCCAAGTGCCTCCTGGTGAGGGGACACACCACCACCTCCGAGTGCACGTGCTCAAAGGCTGAGCCAGTCGAACTTCTAGATCTACCTACCACCTCCCAGGAAATAACGGGATAGAAGAATGTGTTCAATGGAAATGGCAAAAGTCAAAACAGGGACACCCCCGACTACAGAACAACCAGCATGGATTTTCCAAAAAAAAAAAATGCAAGGAAGAAAAGGGATAGGGTGGAGCAGTCAATTGATTAACAGAGACTTAAGAGACAGATCAGCTAAATGCAATTGTTTCGACCCTGCTTCAAACAAACTAAAAAAAATCGAGACTACTGGGGGAAATTGAATGGTACTGTGATTATGAATAAAATTTTAAATACCAGTTTTCTTGATACTTATGAATTTATCAAAAATAGCTAGGTATTAAATCTTACTTTGCATGCAAACATTTCAAACCCGTTTCATATTCATTTTTATGTTCTAACATATTAAAGAGTTCTTAATTTCAAGTATAAAATGCCACTCAATCACAAATTAGAGATTAAAACACAGGGTATTTTGTTTCCTTTCAAACTCCTAGAGAAAGACGGTTAAGGAGCAAGCAAAAGATGCAATACTCAGCTGGGCAGGCCTCCAGCCTCAAGCCACTGGCACCTTTACTGCAGCGGCATCCTCTGAGGGAAGGCTGGGCCTCAGGGCTTTCAGAGGGCAGGCAGAGATGCATGCCGCTAACCTTGGTTTTCAAACTCATTATCGTTACTAAGACATCAGGTGTAATGTCTATCACTTGCAAAGTTTAATGCTGGTTTTAAAAAAAGAAAAAGTCAGATGCACACCAAAATACAGTGCCGTGTAAGCAGAAGACAGTCCAATACACCTGTTATAGAATGAAACTGCTAAAGCCAAAAGTGAGGAAGTTCAGGATGTTTTTGAATTTAATTACTTCACTGTCATGCAAAGCAAACAAGTAACAGCTGAAGAAGGAAATCCACACAAATTAAAATTTTCTAGTGACATACCTGTGTGTCATATGCTGTAAGAAGATGTGTCTAAGCTTGATCAGGCGGGAAGAGATTTCAATAAAGAAAAAGCAAAGCAGCGTCAGCCTTATCCTTCTTCAGATAATGTAGTGGAGTCCCTTACCTAGGAAGTAAGATACGTGGTTAACTCACATGTGGAAAATTTTAAAAACAGAATTTCAAAAATGGAAATTTCTAAAAAATTATAAAGTAAGAAGTTTAGGAGAAAACTTTTTTAACCATCTATATAAACATGTGCTTTGAATTTTCTGCATTTTTTGAGTTGAACATAAATTACAAAGTCTGGATAACTTCGGATTATCTACACATAGAAAAGCACAAGAAACATGTATGTACAGTTTCACAAGGTTATTATGAAAACACTAGTCCAACTACCACCAGACCAAGGAATGGTATACTGTTGCAACCAAAAAAAAGTTGGGTGCCTCTCTCTGATCCCAAACCCTTTCCTCCGCCTCTAAGTAACAACCACCCTAACTGTGGTTATCATTTCGTTGCTTTTCTTTAGATTTATCACCTAGGCACGTAGCTCTGACAGTTTATTTTTGCCAGCTTCTGAATTTTACATAAACACAATCATACAGTGTGTCTTCTTCTGTCTTGCTTTGTTTTTGCTCCATTGTTGTTGCTGGCTCTGTTGTTTGTTTTCATTGCTGTATAATATTCCATCATGCAATATACCACAATTTACTTATCCATTCCCCTGTCCCCTGGGTAATTTCTGCTTTGGAGCAAATATTAGCACTACTGAGGTCTTTCTGGCACAGCTATCTTAAGCATATAGGCATATATTCCTCTAGTGTATACACCTACAAGTGTGACTGCTAGATTACTGGGTAAGTGTATATTCAACTCTGCTACATAAGGCCAAACAAACTACTTCCCCAGGCGGTTGTAACAATTTACACTCCCACAAGAAGGTATGAGAGAGTTTCTGTTGCTCAACGTTTTCAAAATTTGTCACACTATTTTTAATTCTTGCTAACTGAATGGCTATGCAGTGGTGTCCTAAGAATCCTTTATTATGTAAAATTTTATAATTATTTAGGAGAAAAGCTCATGAAATTTGACAACTGCTCATGAAATTTGACATCTGACAATTGCTGCAATGGAGATTTAATTCTGCAACCAAGCATTCGTTCACTTTTCCGATGGTTACTGCACTCCCATTTCTCACCAGGTGTAACCCCCCCACTCTCAGTCCACCAGCTTCCAGAGACACTGGTTCCAACACCCAGGCACAAGGGGACAGGTGTCAGGGTGGGGGGGTGGGGGGCTGGCCAGTAAGAGCAGCCTATTCCCGGCCAGAGTTGTTTCATCTGTGAGCATACAACCCAAGTCAAAATGAATCGAGTCTTTTCTTCCTCCTCTGGGACTTAAAGAGATTTTCATTCTTTCCCAAAGAATCTGAACATGAGCACATGGGAGTGAAGAGGCTTTCTGAGAATAGAGCAAAAATGGAGGAAGATGCTGGGGAAGAAGCTGACTCAACTGCAGCCAGCCCTGAGGCTTTTCAATTAGGTGATCAATAAATCCCCCTTTGCTTGTAACAGCTAAGGTCCAGGGACATCAGAAATAGCCCTCACTGACATCACTCATTATAAAACATGTGTTGTTTTGTTTTGTTTTGCGGTACGCAGGCCTCTCACTGTTGTGGCCTCTCCCGTTGCGGAGCACAGGCTCCACACGTGCAGGCTCAGCGGCCATGGCTCAGGGCCCAGCCGCTCCGCGGCATGTGGGATCTTCCCAGACCGGGGCACGAACCCGTGTCCCCTGCACCGGCAGGCGGACTCTCAACCACTGCGCCAACAGGGAAGCCCGATACATGTGTTTTTTTTTTTGTTTGTTTTTGTTTTTCGAAGTAAACAATCTCAAATGTTTATTGCTTTCATAACAAAACAAAATATGAAGCTCAGAACTGGATCACTTGGCCCTTTCTCTTCTTATCTCCTCCCAGCTCAAAATGCTTGCATCTCTTAATAGCCAGCATTCTCTTAGATCTGCAGTTCGGCTCAACACATTCAAGCCTCAGCACAATCTTCTTTGTAGTTTTAGCCTTTTTCCGGAAAATCGGCTTAGTCTGCCCACCATAGCCACTCTGCTTCCTGTCATAACGCCGCTTTCCCTGGGCATACAGAGAATCCTTGCCCTTCTTGTACTGTGTCACTTTGTGGGGTTGGTGCTTGCCGCACTTCTTACAGAAAGTCCGGCGGGTTTTAGGAACGTTCACCATGTTTGCGAGCGCGCTATCGGCACGGAAAGAGCCCGATACATGTGTTTTAATCTACTCAGTAAGCCGCAGAGATCAATTAAGGTAACACACGATAATACACACACACACACACACACACACACACACACACACAAACACACACACACACACACACGGCCTCAATGTTATTTCAATCACATTTTGTAAGTCAAAACAGTTTATCACCCAAACTTGAACTACAGTTCTTGCCAAATGTTAACTCTGAATGTTTCTTTGGCAAGAGAATGAAAAATCAATAGCTGTAATTTATTTGTCCTTGTCTGCTATAAACACTTCACTAATTATACTATCCCTATTGGGTTTTAGTAACAAAGTTATGATAACCTCATAAAATAAATTAGGAGGTGTTCCCTGGTTTATTCTGAGGAAGTATTTGGATAAGATTGGAATTATTTCTTCCTTGAAAGTCTGGTGGAATTTAACAATGAAGCCATCTGTGCCTAAAAAATTTTAATTACTGATTCTATTTTTTTGATGGTTATAGGACTAGTGAAGGTTTCTATTTTTTCTGCAGCTACTTTTAGAAAGTTACATTTTTCAAGAAATTTGTTTATTTCATCTAAATTTCCAAATTGACTGACATGATGCTATTTCTAATAATGTTTTATGATTTTTTATAGTCTACTGAATCCAAAGTAGCTTCTCTTTTTTCCTTTCTTTTCATTGATTGTGCCTCCTCTTTTTTTCTCCCTTATCTCACCAGACGTTTGTCACTTTTACTAGACTATTCAAAGAACCAATCTGGGTGCTTTGTTGTTCTTTTCTACTGTAAAATTTCCATTTGCTGAATTCTGCTCTGATTTTCTTCCTTTGGGCTTTTTGGGGTTTTTTTGGGCTATTCTTTTTCCAATTTTTAATTAGAGTGATACTTAGCCTACTAATTTTCAGCTTTTCTACCTTTCTAAAGCTATAAAATCTCTCTCCATGGACAGAGAGATTTGGCTGCGTTCTACAAGTTTTGATGTATAGTATGTTCATTTTCAGCCAGTTAAAAGCATGTTCTAACTTCCATTATGTCATCTTCTTAGAATATTTTAAAAATATTCCTTTATTTTTAAGCTCGTAGGGATTTTATAATTATCTTTTTGTTACTGATCTACAGCTCAGTTCCACTGAGGTCAGAGATTATAATCTGTATTATTATAATCTTTGAAACGTATTGCACTATGGCCTAGTATTGGTCAATTTTTAGAAATTTCTTCTATGTGCCTGAAAATAAAGTATACGTTGCAGGTTTTGGAGGGAATGTTATTTATACGTACATCAGACCAAGGGTATTGATCCTATGCAAAACATCTGTGCTTACAGAATTTTTAAAATTTTTGGCCTACTTATTCTATCAGTTACTGAGACGTGTGTTGGAATCTCCACGGTAACTGTAAATTTCTCAATTTTTTCCTTGTACTTATGCAAATTCTAGTTTGGATACTCTGAAGTCATATTATTAGGCTTCTCCACATTGAGAATTATGATGACTCTCTTTTGAGTTGAACCTTTTACCATTACAAACCGTGACAGAGACGACAGGTTGACCGAACTTCCTTCTTCTACTTCCTGGGCACAAAGCTAGATTGTTATTTCCCAGCCTCCCCTGCAGTTTGGTTCTTACCAAGGTTTGGTTATACGACCTGGGCTCCCCCTAACAGAACGTGATCGTAATGTACCCCACCCGCAGGCCTAGCCCGTGAATACTGGTGTGAGTGTCCATACTCCCCCGAACGCAGAGGCTCCTGCAGAGTATTCCAAGTCCTAAGAGATGGCAGAGTCACAGGCAGAAGCAGCTGAATCCCCAGATGACCATCTGGAAAGCAATCTGCCAAACAGGACTGTCGGTACTGGACTTTGTGTAAGAAACGAATTTGCTTATAATAAACTACTGAATGTTTTGTTATAGGAACTAGTTGCCAACTCTATTGAGTGAAATGACACTCATCTCTAGTACTGTTTTTTTTGCCTTAAACTGTATTTTTTCTGACACTATACAATCTTGCTTTTGGCTAGTGTTTGCATAGTTTATTTTTTTCATCATTTTTCTTTCAACATCTCTTAATCCTCATGTTTTAGGTGGGTCTCTTATGAACAGTATACAGTTGGATTTTTAAAACATCTTACTTGATACCCTTGTCTTTTAATTGGAACACTTAGCTATTTACACTGGAAGCAACTACTCACATTTAGGTTTAATTCTGTTATTTTACCAGGGGCTTCTATTTGCTCCTTTTGGATTACTTGTTATCATTCTAGTCCCCACTCCCCAGTAATCTGGAAATTACACATTGTTTCTATTCTTTTAGTAATTGCTTTAGAAATTATAATGTACAGGTTCTTACCAAAGTCCAATGTTAATCAATATATTTACCCTTCCCTTGGACAGCAAGGGCCTCAAAATATTAACTCCATTCACCATCTTTCCAACTTATATTCTACTGTTGTGTGTGTATGCATGTGTATACCTTTCTGTCATTATTGTTTTACACAATATTCATTCATTTTTCTAAAAAAGGTACAGGATTCTTTCTTCTAGTGTACTGAAGCTGTTACCCCAAGTCTTTTTGGCTTTCACTGCCTGTGTTGAGAAGTCTATTACTGTTCCTTTATAGGTAATCATGTGTTTCACTATGTGTTTGGGTGGATTTCTTTTTACCTATCCTGCCAGTCATTTGTTGAGCATCTTGGATCTGTGGTTTGGCTTCTTTCAGAATCTGTGGAAAATTTTCAGCCATTATCTCTTCGAATACTGCTTCTGCACCATCCTCTCTCCTCAGAACCAATTATACATGTGCCAGAGCTCACTGTTTCCAGTCTCCGGCCTTCCCTTTGTGTTTTCCACATTCCCATCTCCGTGTTTCACTCTCGTTTTTCTTCTTTTGGTCTGTTACTGTGGTGGATTACATTGATTGATTTTCCAATGTTAAGCCCATCTTTCATTCTTGAGATAAATCTGATCATTATGTAACATCCTTTTTATATGCAGCCTAGCGGATTCTATTTGCTAAAATTTATGGAGGATGCTGTGTATATCACAAATACTGCTTGGTGGTTTTTCCTTTATTATAATGTCTCTGTCTGGTTTTGCTTTCAGGATAAGGCTGGCCTTACAGAATGAGACAGGAAGCATTCACTTCTCTTCTATTTTCTGAAAAAGTTTTTGTCAGATTCAGTATTCTCTCTTCTTTAAGTGTTTAATACTTACCAGTGAAGCTATCTGCGCCTGAAGATTTCTTTGAGGTAAGGATTTTAACTACAAATTCTTCAATAAATATATAGTTATGCTATACATTTGTTCTTGAGTGAGCTTTGGTGGTTTATGTTTTTCAAGGAGTTTGTTCATTTTATTTAGGTTGTCAAATTTATTGGCATAAAATTCTTCACAATATTCCTTATTGCCCATTTAACGTCTGTAGGATCTGTAATAATGTCCTTTTACATCCCTGATACTGGCAATTAATGTTTCTTTTTTCCCCACTGATGAGAGATTTAGATATAATATACATCTTCAACTCATCACAGCTTACCTTCAAATAATATTATACCACTTGAGACACAGTAATACTGTACTTCCATTTCTCCCCTCCCAACCTTTGTGCTATTGTTATTTACTTACCTCTACAAGTATTATAAATCCCAAAATACATTGTTATTTTTGCTTTAAATAATCAATTTTAAAAAGATTAAAAGCGTGAATATCTGCCAATTATTGACCATTTTTGGTTCTTTTCATTCCTTTGTGTAAAAATTTCCATCTGGTATCATACTGCTTCTACTTGAGCTTCCTTTAAAATTTCTTGTAGTTGTAGATCTGCTGGCAATAAATTCTGTCAGCATTTCTTGGCCTAGAAGTTTTGACTTCACTTTCATTTCTGAAAGATATTTTCACTGGGTACAGAATTCTAAATTAACAGGCTTCTTCCTTTCACTGCTTTAAAAACAGCACTGTTGTCTCCTGACTTACACAGGTTCTGGCCAGAAGTCTTCTCACGTTAATTTGGTTCCTCTGTAACATGTCCTGTTTTCTTCTTGCTGCTTTTTAAGATTTTTTTCTCTTCATCACTGGTTTTTCAGCAATTGGATCACGTGGCACCTTGGTATGATTTTCCCTGTTTGCTCTATTCGGGGTTTGTGAGCATCATGGTTTGCAGTCTTCAAAAAATCTGGACATTTTTCAACCACTATTTCTTCAAATACCATTTCCATTCTCTCCTCTTCTTCTAGAACTCCAGTTACACATATCTTGAAACAGCTGATTTTCTCTCACAGGTCACTAATGCTCTGTTACTTTGTTCAATCTTTATTCTTTGTACCATATTTTGGATAGTTTCTACTGCTATGTCTTTTTTTAAAAAATAAATTTATTTACCTTATTTATTTATTTACTTTTGGCCGCGTTGGGTCTTCGTTGCTGCGCGCGGGCTTCTCATTGCGGTGGCTTCTCTTGTTGCGGAGAACGGGCTCTAGGCGCATGGGCTTCAGTAGTTGTGGCTTGTGGGCTCTAGAGCGCAGGCTCAGTAGTTGTGGTGCACGGGCTTAGCTGCTCTGCAGCACATGGGGTCTTCTCGGACCAGGGATCAAACCCGTGTCCCCTGCGTTGGCAGAAGGATTCTTAGAACCACTGTACCACCAGGGAAGTCCTCTATTGCTGTGCCTTGAAGTTCACTGATCTTTTCTTCTGTACAGCCAATTTGCTGTTAATCTATTGTATTTTTCACTTCTCTATTATATTTTTCATCTCTAGAAGTCCTAGTTCAGTCTTTTTCATATCACTCACTCATTATGCTCATTCTCCCCATGAATATGTACAACTTATTTATAATAGTTATTTTAATGCCCCTGTCTGCTAATTTCATCATCTCTGTTATTTCTGGGTTTCTACTGATTGATTTTCCTCCTGGTTAATATCATATTTTCTTGCTTCTTTGCATGCCTGGTAATTTTTATTAGATGCTGGACACAAACATTTTTACATTGCTGGGTGCTGGATTTTATCATATCCTTTTAAATATAGTTGGGGCTTTGTTCTGGGAATGCAGTTAAGGTACCTGGAATCAGTTAGGGCAGGTCTGCAGCAGTCTTTTAGTCCAGGGCTGATTCAGTCCCATTACTAAGGTGATACCCCTCTGAGGAATCTACCTGATGCCCTAAATGAAAAAGCTGCTCTGAACCCACCCTCACAAGATTAAAAAACAAGCTTTAAAAGGACCTAACTGATACAACCCTGGGTGGTGCGAACACAAACTATCTCAGCTCTGTGTGATGTCCAAAAAGTGTTGAGTCCACTCCTTTCTGGTGCTTCTTTTCCTGGCTTTGAGGTGTTTGCTCTGATGGACGCGTAGATCAGCACTCGGCCCAAATCTCAGGAGGTCCTTCTGCAGATCTCTGGAGTTCTCTAAGTAGCTCCCTACCCCGTATACTTTGCCCCTCAAATTCTAGCTGCCTTGTGCTCTCCAAACTCTGATCTCTGTTTTGCTACTTCAGTAAGGCTAGTGGACTCTGGTTTTGCTCTCCCTGTCCTGTAATGTAGAAACTGTCTCTAGACCAGGACTGGTAAACTATGGCCTGAGGACCAAATCCAACTTGCTACTATTTTTATAAATAAAGTTTTATTGGAACACGTCAATGGCCATTCATTTACATACTTAGTATGAAAGCAGCCACAGACAAGCCATGGTTAAAAGTTATAATTTTGATGAAGAAATAGTCCAGAACTCATGAAACTCAAATTCATTTAACAATCCAACACGCTGAAATTCACGAAGCACCCTCACACACTTCCCTCCCCACTCTGTCCTTCTGACCCGGCCCTGGACGTGAGCCTACCTCCCCCAGCGTGGCTCAGCAGGCCCTCCTCTGCCGAGAGCCAGCCTCCCTCAACACCAGGGTGGGCTTGCAAGCTCTGCTCCACCGGTGCCCTTTCTCCTCCTGTGTTCATGCTCCTTCTCTCCCACCCCCTCCACTGTCCTGTCAGACACTTCATCCCCAAGACTACATTCACGTGCCTTGAAATCTTCTATTCACACTAACCCTTAGCACTTAACGAGGTGCCAGGCACACACGGCAAGCACTTGCTTGTTGGGGAATTAAACTCCTTTTAATTAAAGTGGACTTAAACTCGCATATTTCTGTGAACCTTCCCTTCCCAGGGAGAGTGACCCTCCTCAAACCCTGGTCTGTACTGTACGAGGAGGATGCCCATCACAACACGCACAAGCCTGTACCAGCCTTGCTTCCTCCTCCCTCCCACCTGACTGTGAGCCTCCTGAAGACACAGCCGTGTCTCCGTCAGGTTTGTGCCCTCAGCACTCAGAAGGTGCCTGTCGCACAGGAAGCACTCAATACACGTTAGTCACAGTTTTTATTAGTTAGTATTAATTTAACCTTGTAGTTATTCATTTATTCCTCACAACTCTACAAATACCTTTCTCCTTTTTCCACTGCATTGTAGAGATGAGAAAATTGAAACACAAAGATTCAGCAACTTCGCAACATTACACATTAGCAAGTCGGGGATCAGTGTGCCCCTGGAACCCATGTGCTTAACAACCGTGTCTCTTACCAGATAGACTGCACCAACAGAGGTGTGCTCACTGACTCAGGATGTCGTGGGAATCAATACAGATTTATGCTGCAAAATCGGATTTGCCATTTGCACACTCAAATTATCTTTAAAATGTTATCCAGGAGACAGCAGAAGCAAGAAGAACTACAATCCTGCAGCCTGCGGAACAAAAACCACGTTCGTAGAAAGACAAGATGAAAAGGCAGAGGGCTATGTACCAGATGAAGGAACCAGATTGGACTACAGAAAGACAACTAAATGAAGTGGAGATAGGCAACCTTCCAGAAAAAGAATTCAGAATAATGATAGTGAAGATGATCCAGGACCTTGGAAAAAGAATGGAGGCAAAGATCGAGAAGATGCAAGAAATGTTTAACAAAGACCTAGAAGAATTAAAGACAAACAAACAGAGAGGAACAATACAATAACTGAAACGAAAACTACACTAGAAGGAATCAATAGCAGAATAAGTGAGGCAGAAGAATGGATAAGTGACCTGGAAGACAGAATGGTGGAATTCACTGCTGCGGAACAGAATAAAGAAAAAAGGATGAAAAGAAATGAAGACAGCCTAAGAGACCTCTGGGACAACATTAAAGGCAACAACATTCACATTTTAGGGGTCCCAGAAGGAGAAGAGAGAAAGGACCTGAGAGACTATTTGAAGAGATTATAGTTGAAAACTTCCCTAACATGGGAAAGGAAATAGCTACCCAAGTCCAGGAAGTGCAGAGAGTCCCATACAGGATATGGGAGAAACATTTCAAGGAGAAACATTTCAAGGAGAAACATGCCGAGACACACAGCAATCAAACTGGCAAAAATTAAAGACAAAGAAAAATTATTGAAAGCAGCAAGGGAAAAACGACAAATAACATACAAGGGAACTCCCATAAGGTTAACAGCTGATTTCTCGGCAGAAACTCTACAAGCCAGAAGGGAGTGGCATGATATACTTAAAGTGATGAAAGGGAGGAACCTACAACCAAGATTACTCTACCCGGCAAGGATCTCATTCAGATTCGATGGAGAAATCAAAAGCTTTACAGACAAGCAAAAGCTAAGAGAACTCAGCACCACCAAACCAGCTCTACAACAAACGCTAAAGGAACTTCTCTAAGTGGGAAACACAGGAGAAGAAAAGGACCTACAAAAACAAACCCAAAACAATTACGAAAATGGTCATAGGAACATACGTATCGATAATTACCTTAAACATGAACGGATTAAATGCTCCAACCAAAAGACACAGCCTTGCTGAATGGATACAAAAACAAGACCCATATATATGCTGTCTACAAGAGACCCACTTCAGACCTAGGGACACATACAGACTGCAAGTGAGGGGATGGAAAAAGATATTCCATGCAAATGGAAATCAAAAGAAAGCTGGAGTAGCAATACTCATATCAGATGAAATAGACTTTAAAATAAAGAATGTTACAAGGAAGGACACTACATAATGATCAAGGGATCAATCCAAGAAGAAGATATAACAATTATAAATATATATGCACCCAACATAGGAGCACCTCAATACATAAGGCAACTGCTAACAGCTATAAAAGAGGAAATCAACAGTAACACAATAATAGTGGGGGACTTTAACACCTCACTTACACCAATGGACAGATCATCCAAAATGAAAATAAATAAGGAAACAGAAGCTTTAAGTGACACAACAGACCAGATAGATTTAACTGATATTTATAGGACATTCCATCCAAAAACAGCAGATTACACTTTCTTCTCAAGTGCGCACAGAACATTCTCCAGGATAGATCACATCTTGGGTCACAAATCAAGCCACAGTAAATTTAAGAACACTGAAATCATATCAAGCATCTTTTCTGACCACAACGCTATGAAATTAGAAATGAATTACAGGGGAAAAAAACGTAAAAAACACAAACACATGGAGGCTAAACAATACGTTACTAAATAACCAAGAGATCACTGAAGAAAGCAAAGAAGAAATCAAAAAATACCCAGAGACAAATGACTATGAAAATGCGACGATCCAAAACCTGTGGGATGCAACAAAAGCAGTTCTAAGAGGGAACTTTATAGCTATACAAGCCTACCTCAAGAAACAAGAAAAATCTCAAGTAAACAATCTAACCTTACACCTAAAGGAACTAGAGAAAGAAGAACAAATAAAACCCAAAGTTAACAGAAGGAAAGAAATCATAAAGATCAGAGCAGAAATAAATGAAACAGAAACAAAGAAAACAATAGCAAAGATCAATAAAACTGAAAGCTGGTTCTTTGACAAGATAAAATTGATAAACCATCAGCCAGAAAAAAAGGGAGAAGACTCAAATCAATAGAATTAGAAATGAAAAAGGAGAAGTTACAACAGACACCGCAGAAATACAAAGCATCCTAAGAGACTACTACAAGCAACTCTATGCCAATAAAATGGACAATGTGGAAGCAATGGACAAATTCTTAGAAAGGTATAACTTTCCAAGACTGAACAAGGAAGAAATAGAAAATATGAACAGTCCAATCACAAGTAATGAAGCAATGGACAAATTCTTAGAAAGGTATAACTTTCCAAGACTGAACCAGGAAGAAATAGAAAATATGAACAGACCAATCACAAGTAATGAAATTGAAACTGATTAAAAATCTTCCAACAAACAAAAGTCCAGGACCAGATGGCTTCACAGGTGAATTCCATCAAACATTTAGAGAAGAGCTAACACCCATCCTTCTCAAACTCTTCCAAAAAATTGCAGAGGAAGGAATACTCCCAAACTCATTCTATGAGGCCACCATCACCCTGATACCAAAACCAGATGAAGATATTACAAAAAAAAAAAAATTACAGACCAATATCACTGATGAATATAGATGCAAAAATCCTCAACAAAATACTAACAAACAGAATCCAACAACACATTAAAAGGATCATACACCATGATCAAGTGGGATTTATCCAGGAATGCAAGGATTCTTCAATATATGTAAATCAATCAATGTGACACACCATATTAACAAATTGAAGAATAAAAACCGTATGGTCATCTCAATAGATGCAGAAAAAGCTTTTGACAAAATTCAACACCCATTTATGATAAAAACTCTCCAGAAAGTGGGTACAGAGGGAACCTACCTCAACATAATAAAGGCCATTTTAAAAAAAAATGTTATCCAGTAGTCCAAATTCCTCCCTGGTCTCTTGAGGAACTAAAATAATGACATTCAGCAACTTGTCCAAAGTCAGAGTCACCAGGACTGAAACCCAGGTCTCACGGACCAGCACTGCCTCCGTGGTAGCTTGTTCACGATGGCTCTGACACCTGTAAGCTCACATCCTGGGCAATCACCTAATACCTTAGCAATAAGCAAAATACACACCTCAAAATTCCCAAGACATCGGTAATGCCTAACAGATGCATTTGTCCTTTTTTTTAAACCAAGCATCTTTTTTCATTGCTTTGAATTTCAGCATTGACATCCCTGGGTTGATGTATTCCCTCAGGACTAACAAATGACACTCACAACCAGATGCACCAAAAAAAAAGCACCTTTAGCTGAACCAAGTAAGGCCACTTCAGACTTCAGGGAAGGTTACTGAGACCTTGGCTAGGCTAAAATGAATTTTCTCACATCATTTAAATAATCATTTGCTTAGTTTCTAGCCACTTTAATATGAGAATTGACCAGAATTATTCTGCTTACTTTTGAAAAGCATTATCCAAATGGATTTGAACAAGGAGGAGGCAAGGAGCTACTTAAGAATGAAGTGACTACCCCACGCTACCGGGTAATAGAGTTAAAACTACCCTTGGGTAAAACACGCCATGGTTTGTAACTACAAGGCAATGGTGAGTTTAGTTTCGTTTCTGGCCTTGTGATAGGTTTCTCTGAAGTCTTACTCACCTGAAATCATGACCAAACATCCATTACCACTGCATACTTACTTTAGTCTTAAAATACAAAATGTCAGAAATATTTTGACAGAGTCAAGTTGAAAATTTAAGATATCCAGTGATATCTTATCACTGTGATCTCTTTGAATTTAATATTCTTCATGCTACATAAACTCTCTAGAATAAATCTACTTCCTAATCAAATGTGACCCCTGCTGCTAAGATTGCTGGATCCACCAGTACAAAGTTTCCTATGTGGCATCTGACTGATCATATTAACTTAAGAGTTATACAGAAGCATGAAACCTTTCCAGGTCACCTTGAAATTTTCATCTAATTGTTCTTTCAAATAAACTCTATTCTGCAGTGCTGGCTTTGGCTTAATATAGTTATGGTTCACTGCAGTTTATTCAGTGAATTTAAATAGAGATTTGTTATGCAACACCAAATCCCTTAGGTTTCCCCCAAAATTAATCAATATTTTGAACACAAAATATTCTGTCAACACCTTTTATACAAATAAAGTGCCTACATTAATAAAATCTTCTATCGGAATAATATGAAAATAAATCTTTATTTGTAGGTTAAAGCAGTGCTGCTAAGCGACGTCAGCACAGACCCAGCAAGTTGGGTCAGACCCAGCAAGTTGGCTCCCTGACGAAGCGCAGGGAGCGAGCGCCTTCGTGCTGGGGCTCCGCAGCGCCCGGCACCACACCCTGCACACAGCACCCGGCTGAGTCCCAGGTGGTCCGGGGCAGCTGGGACAAAAGCTAGGCTTGTCTGACCCCAGGGGCCATAAGTGCCTGATAAATATTTTTGAAGGGTAGGTCCCTTCTCACAGTCCAGCACCTGTCATGAGGAAAACGAAAGAGAATTTCCTATAAAGAATCCACAGCACCAGGGCAGGTTTTACTAGTTTCTCAAAACTTCCTCATTCTCCTCAAAAATCTCTATCCTTATATTAGAAGGGTCCATTTGAATCTGCTATCCCTACAATATATTCGTCCACTTACATGAATAAGAACCTGAGGGAAGAGCAGAAGAAGGAAGGACCCATACAAAGTCATCTGTTCTTAGTAGTTTCCAACTCCTTGGAGGAGGAAGAAAATAGAAGTATTCAATCATTTGAAAAAATAGGAAGTTAGTCATGGAAGAAAGATTTCTTGGTTGAATGAGAAAACACTTGAAAACTTCCAAGACTGCCCCACAAAGGAAAGGTTAATGCAGAGCACGACAACCCCCTCAGAGGGAAACTCTGGTGCCCAGTCTCACTGGGAACCCAGCATGCAGCCTAGAGCCGCGGTGGCGCAGGCACCGTGCCAGGAGCAGGGGACAAGGAGGGCAGGGCCCTGCCGCCCAGAGCTGCCGCCTGGGGGAGGGACACAAGTAACTGTGGGTGGGTGTGCGTGCACGAGACGTGAAAACTGCCCAAGGGAAGCACGTGACGAATGCGCCAGCCACACCCCGCGTGGGTGCAGGGAAGGCCTCCCTGAGGAGAGAGTGTCTAAGGCATAAGCTGAAGGATCGGTAGGAATTAACTATTTCTGAAATTCTCAGATTAAAAAGTGGCTCAGGGGCTTCCCTGGTGGCGCAGTGGTTGAGAGTCCGCCTGCCGATGCAAGGGACATGGGTTCGTGCCCTGGTCCGGGAAGATCCCACATGCCGCAGAGCGGCTGGGCCCGTGAGCCGTGGCCGCCGAGCCTGCGCGTCAGGAGCCTGTGTTCCGCAACGGGAGAGGCCACAACAGTGGGAGGCCCGCGTACTGCAAAAAAAAAAAACAACAAAAAACTGGCTCATACTGAACATCAACTCAATAGCTCATTCTATAGGTTTTAGAGGGGGAAAAAATCCCATATAATTCTACGGTATCTAACTTTTTGCTATACTTCTGCTTGATTTTAATGAGTGTGTATACATATGTATATATAATGAGTGTGTATACATTTATGTATATAGTAAGTGTATAACGTATACATAAACACACTAACATATATTTAGCACAAGGATGTAAATATATATACAAATATAATAAAATACTATACTGATAAATATTAGTGCTTGATAAATATTAATTGAATGAGTGGGTTGCTGGCCAGAGCTTAGAAAATGTGTTTGTTAAAAAGATACTTTTCGGACTCCCCTGGTGGTGCAGTGGTTAAGAATCCACCTACCAACGCAGGGGACACGGGTTCGTGCCCTGGTCCAGGAAGATCCCACATGCCGCAGAGCAACTAAGCCCGTGAGCCACAACTACTGAAGCCCGCGCGCCTATAGCCCGTGCTCTGCAGCAAGATAAGCCACTGCTACGAGAAGCCCCCACACCACAACGAAGAGTAGCCCCCACTCGCCGCAACTAGAGAAAAGCCCGCATGCAGCAATGAAGACCCAACGCAGCCAAAAATAAAAAATATTTAAAGAAATAAAAATAAAAAGAGATACATCTCAGGAATTCCCTGGTGGTCCAGTGGTTAGGACCCCGCGCTCTCATTGCCGAGGGCCCGGGTTCAATCCCTGGTTGGGGAACTAAGATCCCACAAGCCGTGAGGTGCGGCCAAAAAACAAGAAGAAAAGATAAAAAAGATGCTTTTCTTCTCACACTTCTTTCCAAGCAACAAACTAAAACCTGAACAGTAATTCACTTACACGCATTAAATTACATTTCAAAAATATCTTTATTAAAGGGGATACAGGAGCTGTTTTTCCACAACTCATAACAGAAGCCTTGTCCTAAATTAATATTATAAACAGAATTTTTAGATGAGCAAATCTGAATGTAGAAAATGAATTTGCTCTCCAAGACCTGTAGCTGCAAGTTGTAACAAGCCACACTACTCACGATGATGAATGACAAAACTGTCCAGCGTTATTAGACGCTCTGAAAACCCCAGGCAGAATAAAAAAGGGAGCACTCTTCTTGTGGGTTTGGACTTAAGGTTCCAAGCTAAGAAAGATTCCTATACTCTGGGCAACAAGACCCATGGCTGGCGTTGGAGGATGAAGGTCACCCCGGGAGGCTGGACAGGAGCCCAGAGGCCAGGGCTCAGACGCTCCCCTCTGGGGTGGGTTTCAGGGAAACAGAGGGCTGGCAGGGAGGGACTGAACGAAATAATTTCTTGAGGTTTTAACATTTCACAATCCATGTCTTCCATCATCGAGAGTATCAAGGAGGCGTGTCTTCACGGTGCGGCAAACCCAAGCTGCATCCTAACCCTGTCTCTGTGAGCTGTGCATTCAGGGACAAAAGTGGTCACTCAGAAGACAGAAGTCACCTCGTTACGCAGATGTCCTACGGTCCAGCTCAAGCCGCAAGGGAAGCACGTGACAGGGGGGCTTCCTCCGATCTGAGGGTCTGAAAACCCTTGCAAAATAACCCCAATTAATGAATTTGCCTGTGAAATGCCATTTTGTAACATATGCAGGGCTGTGAAATTTTGTCATTTTTAATTGAATATCATTTTTTTGACAAGTCAAGATACTTTCTTTCTTCAATTGAAGTAATTTTTACTCTTCTAAGCCAAAGAACAATTTAAATGAGATTATACTGTTGAATTCATTGTTAGTCGATCACAGGCTTCCAACACCAGTGCCCGATGCACGTACCATAAATGAGCGGCTACTCCTCGTCTGGATGTGAACAGGGGTCAACAGTTCGAGAGTGTGTCGGCTTTTTCCTCTGGGGCTTTATCTCCTCTAAACTACCTGGGGAACTGAGCACCTTGTTGTTTACTAAGGCGCTTGCTTTAGAGATCTGATTATTAGGCTCTTAGGTAAGGCACCTAGGTTACATGATTCCTCATTAAAAAAACCCACAGTGTTTCCCAAGATTTGAAAGCAGGAATGTTCTCCACCTGAAAGGTTACTTCTAAGGCTCCTGATGCAGCTCTCTTGAAAGGTAATTTAATCTCACATAAGTGGAATGATGCCTTGGGTCCTGGGCTCTTCATGCAGGGCCAAACCGTTCCAGATTTCCCCACATTCTACCACATGCCTCTAAGCAATGGGGTCCAGAAACTACTGGACCTACCCACTGGCTTTACTCCTTCTGTCCTCTTGGCTCACCACCTCCCCCCCTCCCCAAACCCGCGACAGCCCTATCACTTTTCAGGGGCTTCGGACGCTGCTGAGTTCCTGCTGTGTATGTACCGAGTCAGAGGTCCAACGCTGAGGGGGGTGCGGGCTGCCCTGCTGAAGCTCTCCATGCCGGGGCAGCAGCCAGGGGCCGAGAACTAGCTGTCCCGACGGCCTCGAAGCCTGAGCAGGAGACGGGAGGCACAAGCCACGTCTGCGCCAGGACCACTGACCAGGCAGGGGGATCAGATGGATCCGTGTAGGCCAGAGGCAGGCAAACTTGGGTCCACCGTCTTGTAATTAGTTTTGCTGGAACACAGCCATGCTCACTGGTTTACGTATGTCCTACAACAGCAGAGACCCAGGACTGGCCCACAAAGACTAAAACATTTACCATCTGGCCCACTACAGAAAAAGTGTGCTGACCCCTGGTCTAGGCTGTCAGCAGCCCTTTCCTCTTTGGGCCATGCCTCGGCTTCCTTCCGCCCAGGAGGTCAGCTTTTGCATGTGCACGCACGAAAGGGAAGAGCGCACACCCACGGGAGGGCAGGCAGGAGCGCGAGTGTGTGTGCGCGGTACGCACAGCGGGGGAGGAGCGTGCAGGCACAGCACGCGTCTGAACCTGCCCCTGCCCAGCAAACACCCTGTGCTCCATTCTCCTCTGACAGGGACCCAGCCAGAGATGTCCTTCCCACTGTAGCACAGTCTCTGTCCCTCAAACGCTTTCCTTACTCCCCTGCCATGAAAACCCAGTTCAAGGCCCACCTCTCACCAAACACCCAGGGTGAACTCCCGTGCACATAACAGATGCTCCAAGCGCTGCAGCCAAACCCAATTCAACCTGCCAGGTTATCATCTTCCGCTTCCATTTGAGTTCATGTATCAGCAAACACGGGCCTGAGTGCCTACTGGGTCCTAGACACCCAGCACCACAGTTTAACGTAATGCATAGGAATCCTAATCTTTCATTTGTCCTTGTCTGTTGAATAAATTATATTAAGAGTCTGATTATCATTTTGAGGTGATAAAAATTGTTCTGGATGAACAACTGGGAATATACTAAAAACTACTGAACTGTGCACTATAACAGGGTAGAGTTTATGTTATGCAAATTATCTCCAAAAAGCTGTTATTAAAATTTTTTTCTAAGGTTAATCATTTTTTCAAAAACAGTAATTTCTTAAGCTTTCTACACCCAGCATGTAATAAAATGTCATGTCTAATATCGATGAATGGAAACACTAAGGACTGCAGTAAGTAGGCTTCGTAATAAGTCACCCCAGCGTGGAGTGGCCTAACCCCCCAGTCGCCACGTTCACAGGCTCTGCAGGCTGGGGCTCTGCTGGACCGGGCACAGCACGCCTCAGCTGGGAAGCGAGAAAAGTGGAACACCAGAGTCACCTGCCCGGCCACTCACTCGCCGCTCCCGGGAGGCTGCTGACTGGGGCCTCAGAATGGCTCCTTGCGGGCCTTGCCATGTGCTCCCCCTGCCCGAGCTAGCTGGGCTTCACAGCATGGCTTTCCCCACAGCAAGTGTCCCCAAAAGAGAAGCCAGGCAAAAACTGAACCTTTTTTTTAAGACCTAGCTTGGAAGTCACACAGCATCACTTCTGCCCTACTACTGGGTGAAGCAGGTCACACACCTGGCCCAGGTTCCTAGAGAAGGAACAGAGACCCACCTCCCGGCCAAAGTCCCACTGTGCGACAGTCCACAGGATAGGAGGTGTCACTGAGGCCATTTAGGAAAATACAGGCTGTAACACAAGCCCAATCTTCTTGAAGACTGGCAAATTAAAAACCCGGGTGAAGCGGCATCTGGCATACCAAGTTATATTTCAAGCCCTGTGAGCTGAACCTCATTACTTGCAATAAGCTGTGACTTGTAAGCTGCACCTAACATTGCTATGTTGTTCTGTCTTAGTAAATACAGTATCGTGACCTTGATTCGATAGGTGATGATTCAGGTTCACCCCTGGTGACTGCTGGGCACTTAGCTTCGCTGGAAAATACCGTAGGCAGGCGGAAGTGCAGCTGTGGAGGAAGAATTCATCTCGACACCCAGGCTGCGTGCTCCGGTGCACCCGCCACTAATCTCTCGGCACAGCACGTGGCCTGCCCTCCTCCACCCCCATCCCCAAAGTCTTCAGCACAGTGAGCAGAAGCTGCTCAATGACTGATGGAAGAAAGAAGGAAGGGAAGGTAGGAATGTTTTAAATGACAAATTAGAGGGTGCTAGTCCAGTTATCATGATAGGCCTCTTTTCTGTAAAAGGAAAGTGAAGAACGGTGAACTGAGAGCAAACCTCTTCCGTCAGGAACGCGATCCTGAGGAGGACAGAGAGCCAGGTTTCTGATCCTAGATCTGGTTCTCACCGCTTTGGGACCTTAACCAAGTGGCATAGCTTCTCTGGGCCTCAGTTTCCTCATCTGTAAAATAAAGGGAGTGAATTAGATGAAGATTCCTAACTGAGGCCTGTAGGTGAGTCACTGCAACACACCCACTGACGGGAGAGGTCAACTCTCCTTCAAGTTGAAAGTTCAAACTGTATGATCTAAATGTTTGTTAACAACAGAAATGAGCTCTCTGCAAGGGTGAACTGTCCTCCCGAACCAGTGCGGCTAAGCTCAGGAAAGAGCCTCAGCAGCCGGCCTCGTCCCCAGGGCTGCCCCAGGCCTCAGCCCCCCAGGCAGCAGGCTGTCTGGGCGCCTTTTGCAAAATATTAGCCAACAGATACTTCAGTCCCACGCAGTCAAGATATCAATACAGTTTACATGCACAGGGCAACTGGTTTTCAAACAAACTAAGCTACACATATTTCTAACACCAGCAAACGATCCTTTGGTAATGAAGAGAACAGGCCTCCGTTTATTATGTTCACAAGTTTGGCACTTTGAATGTGGGTCTCTCTAACTTGGGCCTCCCCCTCCAAAGCCAGCCATCCTGATATCCTGGAAGCAGAAGTAGGCGGGGCCCCCTCTCTGGAAGTCAGGCTCTCCTGGCGCCCTGGGGTGTGCTGCTGGAAAGAAGCTCTTCAAGTGGAGAGAGCTCTGCCGGAACCTCACGAGCACACAGGGCTGCGACCATGCTTTGGGCATGTCGAGGACTGCCAGCCCCCAGGAGGCACGGACGTGCCAGTCCATTCCGTGCTGCCGCACACGGAGGGCTGGGATGCTGCACGCACACAGGCTAGTCCCCAACCTCAAGCAGAAAACCACCTCTCAGCCACAGTCTGTTGCCAGGAACCAAGAGACCAAGGCAGATGTCACCAGAGGAAGAACTGGGCCGAAGTGACAACTCTGGTAAATGAAGAGAAAGGATGTGCTGCTCAAGGGAAGCTGAATTTATTTACCCTGATCATGAATGTAGGCTCTCAGCTGGAACATCTCACTCAAAATGCCAGAAGGTTCAGAACCCATTCATAAGCTTTTCAGAACGCATGCAGTCGCCATGGTAACCATGACATTATATTTCTAGGCGTTGCACATATAAATTACCACCCGTAATGCATTTAATACAGTTTGGGGCCACCAGCTCATAGAAAAATAAATCTGAGCTCTGACTCTCAGCCTGCCTCTTAGATAAACAAAGCAGAACAGCTGGAGGTAGCATCCAACTCACCCCGGGATAAGGACGGGGCTGCACACACTGAAGATGCTCATCTGAAGGCAGATAAGAACTAAGGAAATCAGACTTCATCAGCCACCACCATATGGTTGAGATTTTGTAAAACAAAATGTTCCACACCAGATTCATGAAACTGTCGTCGCTTAAGTTAAAGAAACAAACATACTACATCCATAGCTGTATCTCTGGAATTCGACCATGTTGAGCAAGTCAAAGAAAAAGCAGATCTCTTTAACGAACATCTTTAATTTATTTAGACGGCATTTGTCAACACAAATAAGGTAGTTGTTCAAATGTCCAGACTGTCTTCAATAAGAAATCAAAGTTTTATTTCTCAGGTTCAGGAGAGATCTACTCAGTCATAATTCTTTACCTTCATCAGGGACACTGATAAACATTTAAAATACACATCATTCATGGTTTTTAAAGTCCCTTACCTTCTCATAATCCACCATGAACACAGAGAAGAAAACAAATACCGTGCACAGCCTGCAAAGGCATCGTCAGCCTCACATCCCCAGGCAGCCCACTGCATCGGGAACTTAACGGAGCTGCTGCAGGACATGCCTGTGCTGGCACCGTGTCCACAAAGTTGCCTCTGTCCGTATCACTAAACGGCTAAGTCCAGGGGAGCACCACCTTCATTACCCCCTCCTTCAGACTGCAGGCCACAGGTAGCAGCTGTGAAGGGGAGCAAAAGACCTCCCCGCCGGTTGCTGCCATATTAACAGAGACTTTGGCAACCGCTGCATTGCAGTCTTTCTGCAAGCTACCAACCTCAGAAGCAAGAGCGCTGGAGAGAGACTCTCCAGCACAGAAAGCTGCCTTTTGAATGACAAAGATTTCGTAGAGATCTTTTTAAAAAATGCTGCAAAGACCTTGGGGGGAGCATTCTAGATTTCCAACCTGTTTCCTAAAGGCTGACTAGTTTGTGGTTTTCACTGGAGGATTGCTTTGACAATGTACTGTGCCGTGTGAAAATGCGGAAATTAATGAAATGTGCGTGACGACACACCGTCCTTAATGCTCAAGCAGTCCCGGTGAGAATCCTGCACACCTGCTGCCTACCACCAGCTTCAGAGCCTGACGGAGGAGCTCCGGGGAACCAAGCAGGACTTTCACTCCAGAAGATGCGAGCGCAGCAAGCACTTCTAGTGCCTCAGTGGCAGCAATCACCTTGAACGCTCAGCTACCTTCACAGACAGCGCACTTGAAATATTAAACCACTGCCCGTACAACCAAACTCAGAAAAAGACACTTAAGATAGTGGCATGCTTACTAAGTGACCTTTCATCTTCGTTGCTTTATTCCGTTTATTTAGTGAGCATTAATTAACCACGTGCTATCTGTGAAAGGACATGAGTAAGGCCGAGCTCGCTGTCCTGATGGGGAGGGGCTCTCCAGTGGGGTGACACACGGAGGACAAGTCATTCCAGGCTTGAGGACTGGGATGCAGGGGAGGGCAGCGCAGCCGGGGAGACGGAACTGGAGCCGGTGTGGGGTTCCAGGGCAAGGTTCTACGAGGAAGAACATCTAACAGGAGCTAAAGGATGTGCCCCCCGCTGAGAAACGGGGAGACATGGGGAGAACACCCTCAAAATGGTGCAGCGTTCCTCGGCACGTGCCAGTGAGTCCCCAGCGAAAGCGCGCACAGGCTCCGTCCAGAAGTCCGTCAGACCCTCACGGCCGCCCAGACAGACACCCGAGCACCTGGTCCCTGAAGCACACACTCGCCCTGGGCGCACGGCCACCAAGCGGACGTGGCAGATTCTGAACGGAACAGGGCGGCCCTGCACCAGGACCCTCAGGACACAGCAGCAGTCCCCCCGTGGCTCTAGCCACCACCTCCCGGCGGGGTTACCGTGGAAACTGCCGAGCCCGACACTGACCAGGTAACGGACCGGGTGAGGGAACCAGCAAATCAAGGACCCTACTACTGGCCACTCCCCCATCGAGCGGCAGGACCCGGCCTGGCCCATGGCTTCCCCACAAACAGCCCGCCCTCCTCTCGAGGGAGAACCCTGCTCTGCCTTCCCTCTGTCCCCCACTCCCCTCACTCCTCAGGCTCCGGAATCTTCTCCTCCAGGAAGTCCTCACCAGCTCCCTTCCCACCCCCAGCAGCCAGGACCTTCCCGCTGGGCTCCCATCGCCCGAGTGGCGACCACACTGTAAGGAAGGGACACTGCGGATCTGCAGCGCCCAGCACGTCCCCGGCGTGGCCGGCGTCCGTGCAGGGGCCCCACGCGCCGGCCCCCTGCTCCACGCCGTGAGGCGCTCCCGCGTCCCCTCCTCCTGAGGCGCAGAGGATCTCAGCTACAGGCCAGGTGGGAGGCCCAGGAGTCACACCACCCCGCTGGGCTCCACAGGCCACAGCCTCACCACAGGCACCCCTGGAGAGCAGGGCGCCTCCCTGGGGCTTCACTCGGGGGAGCAGGAGGGAGCACATTTATGGACCTGCTGCAGCCCTCCCACCCCATCTCTCCCCGGAGAGGCGCGATGTGAGTAAATGAATATCGCAGACCAAACCAGAGGCACCTCACGCGGGCATTCCTGACTGGCACGAGGTGGATGACCAGAAGGGAAGGCAGGAAGAGACAGCGCGAGGACATTCCTCGTTGCTTTACAGAGACCCACTAGAGTGGTTTAACGGACGCAGAGGAACTTTCATGAAACGCCTCCCGGCACATTTAGGCGCTGGCCAGGCACTCCCCCCAGATGCCGCCTTTCAAATCGCGGCTCAAGGCGGCTCTCTGCGGCCGCTGTCAAACCACTCCTCAGCTCCTCGGAAACCTGAGCCTGGGTCGCCAGAACGCGGGGCTCCGGCCCGAGCGGGCTCTCCCAGGAGGGTCTGGGGGAGCTGGCAGGGGTCTGATCTCAAGACTCTGTGCTTCTCGGACAAGCAATCCTCGAGGTACGGGAGGGGCGACAGCGGCCCGGGGCTGAGACCCCAGGCCCAGCGCTGAGAGCTGCGTGGGGTGGGGTTTCGAGGGCCAGCGGCGGCGGGCTGGGGGGGGGGGGGGGCGGCCGCTACGAGGCCACACAGCATCCGCCTCCCAGGTCCGCCATCTGAAAGCCAAGGGCAGCGAGCCAGGCCCAGCAGCGCACAGAGCCAGGCCCCGCCTGCCGGCCCGGCAGCGGCTTCCTACCGTCTCCACTGCACGCTGAGGCGGCCGGACTCAAAGACGAGAAGGAATTTTTCAGGTGCACCGCCGGGGCGCTCAAGCAAGGCCGCCTGGCTGTGGGCTCTGGACTTTGCACAGCCCTCCTGGTGGGGCAGGGCCTGCTCTCGCACACCCTGCTCCCTCTGACGCCGGCTCCCAACCGGCCGCTCTCTTTCCGAACCTGCAATCTCTTGTCTGTAGGAAAGGAGTAACACTCATCCTACAAACCTCACAGAGTTGAACTGATTAACTGCTTTTTTTTTTTTTTTTTGCGGTACACGGGCCTCTCACTGTTGTGGCCTCTCCTGTTGCGGAGCACAGGCTCCGGACGCGCAGGCTCAGCAGCCATGGCTCACGGGCCCGGCCGCTCAGCGGCATGTGGGATCTTCCCGGACCGGGGCACGAACCCGCGTCCCCTGCATCGGCAGGCGGACTCTCACCCACTGCGCCACCAGGGAAGCTCTGATTAACTGCTTTAATGCACGCGTAAGGTTCCTGAAAGCATAAGCTTCTCAAAATGTAAGGCACAACTGTCACAAGATAAAGCCAGTATCCACAAAGCACTCAATAATTATTTTTCCAAGCTTAACTCTGTTTAAATACATGATGAGAGACCTGAAGGGCTCTCCCCATTAATTGGAATGACCACGGCACAACCTGCTCCTTTATTAAAGAGCAGTAATGAAATTCATAACTAACTCAGGCAATTAGCTAATATTGCTAATGTACGTTTACATGAATTTGATACAAATTATGGAAACATCCCTATAGGTCTCATTTGGATACTTAACAAAATGCTCAAGAGTATCACTACTATCTTACGGTGTTTACTACTTCAAAAATAGACACAACCCAGTTACCAAAATTACCGTAAGAAAAGCCAAAGGAGTGAGTGTATACTGCCTGAAGGGAAAATACACAGACAGACAAATCACTCCGTCACTCCCTGTGCTGCTGGGGCCGAAGAACAAAGGGTGTCCCCAAGAAGAAGCAGGGAGAAGAATACAAGAAAAATATCAATATAAAATACAGACAAGAGTTAGCTGGCCTGGATGCAGAACAGGCTTAATTCGCTGCAAGAAAATCTAACGGGACACTTATTTGATAAGACCCTGTGATGGGATCTGATCTTAGGAAAGAAGGATATTGCATATTCTGGCTGCTTCTCCAGGCCACAGGGCCCAGGGGCTTCCAACATGAAACAGGAGCGATCAGGTCACCAATAAAGGCCCAGTTACAAGAAGTAAATCCTCTCTACAAATTTAAATGGGAACCTGAACAGTAAGTCAAAGCTGGTGCAAACCCCTCTAGGTCTACACCCAAGAGAAACGAAAACATCTGTCCTACAAAACACCTGTACATGCATGTTCCGAGCTGGACTATTCATAACAGCCCAAAAGGGGAAACAACGCAAATGTCTATCAATGGACTTAACGAATACATAAAACGTGGTGCATCCACACAAAGGAATACTCTTCAGCCACAAAAGGGAACAGCCTGCTGACACGTGCTACAACACGGATGAAGCTCAAGAGCATGATGCTAGGTGAGAGCGCCAGACACAAAAGACCACACACCGCATGCTCCAATTCACAGGAAATGTCCCAAATAGGCAACAGTGGCACAGTACTCTGTGAATATACTGAACGTCACTGAACTGGACGCTTAGAAGAGGTGAACTCTATGGTATGTGACTACCTCAATAAAGGTATCTTTTAAAAAGAAGACACAGTCAAGCAAAAGGCCAAACATCTGATAGTTAATTAACATCACTTAATGAGATGCAGCTCACCATCTCAATTAAAGAAATAAAAAAGGGAACACGTTATAACAAGTCTTCATTTTGCCCCCCCAAAATGCATTATTTTGGGGGTGCCCCTTCCAAATAATTGTAAATAAGCTTCTCATTGTTCAAAACAACTCATAAACATTTCTGGTAACTCTTTCTCTCCCCCAAATCTCACAGTTCACCCATTCTGTACCAAAAAAATTGATTTTCGATTTAATGTAAAATATAAATTACACCTATATACAAACATAGCACTTTTAAACACAAGGGTGGATGACCACTAGAGAAACTACCAACCCCACCACCATCGTCGAAAAGGACTCATTAGTTCTTTCTACTATGAAATAAATATGAGCACTTGGGTTTTTAAGACCCAGAAATATTTACAAGACTTGAAGTCAATACAGTCGAAGAAAACACACACAGTGGCAGCGGCTGAACATAAAACTCATAAAAACAAAAACAAGCCTATGTACGAAATAACAGATTTATAGAAAGACTACATCCTCTACACCCAGCAAAAGAGCTCCCAACTCACTCCCGTTGCTGTGTGTCCATCTCAAAGTTTTCAACAACCCAACCAACAGAAGGCAACATAGCCACCTAAGCACAGTTCTGGAATTGGCTAAAACCGTCATTACAATAACGTGTGTTTCTATTTTCCGCAGGAAGAGAATCATGTCTACTCACGGTTCACAATGAGTCAATCAGTGTGTAAAATATTTTACATAATGGGAAAATTTATTGTGACCCAAAAGTTCAGCGTGTTCTCATTAAGTTACCAGAAATTACAGATGTGAAGATACTTCTGTTAGCTTAACCAAAATCAAGAAAAGAAACTTCTTTAGATGTGCACACATTCTCAGTTCGGTAGATCTAATTCTTCTTATGCTACTGTGTTTCAAACCACTCCGGTTGGTAAATCCGTAGTTTAAATACCGAATAAAGAAAATGTGCATGTTGACAACATAGGTAATTTTAAACTGGTTCTGACACTGCGTCTCTTGCTACCTAAAGAGCTAAGCAATGTCAAAACCTGGCAGAGATGGCTTCGGTTTTTGCAAACACCCCTATGGTGAAATGGTTTTTCCAGAATTATGATACCATCTAATGTGCTAATTAATGGAGCCTTCCCATTGTGCCTCACTGTGAATAAAAACGTCTGTGGAAAATCTTACATGCAGTGTTGCATCCACTTAACATTTTCTCATATGTTACATTCAGTGGGTTTTTTTTGTTTTGTTTTGTTTTGTTTTTTTAACAACCCCAGGAGGAAAAAACACTTAAGTAATTAAAACACACACAACTTTTCTATTATGACCTTTTAAAAACCCTTAGTCTCCTATGATACCCTAAAGGCTACACCGGGAAACTGATATGTTTATATATGAAATACAGATGCAAACATTTTAAACTACATAATCTATTGATACACACACTCTAAGAAATCAAATATTTCCAATTCTATAAACGTAACACATCTGTAGCAAAGATAATACCACAGGATACTTTTTATGTTATACATTGGTCCCCCCAAAAGGGTAACTATAAAACACGAGGAGTCTCTTTTTTTTTTCGGTATGCGGGCCTCTCACTGTTGTGGCCTCTCCCGTTGCGGAGTACAGGCTCCGGACGCGCAGGCTCAGCGGCCATGGCTCACGGGCCCAGCCGCTCCGCGGCATGTGGGATCTTCCCGGACCGGGGCACGAACCCGTGTCCCCTGCATCGGCAGGTGGACTCTCAACCACTGCGCCACCAGGGAAGCCCGAGGAGTCTCTTTTAAACCCTGTTAAATAAATTATTTGCAAATATTAACCACAAAACTCTGGGTGATGCCATCATTAATCACTCATAAAACCCCAGAATGTGTCTTGAAGGAAATTTTTACAATACAAACGCTATTCTTAACTATCTTAAAATATATCGCAAAAGACCGTTCTCACAAGTCTTTTTGAAAACTATAATATCTCATAACATCTGAAAGACTGAAAGTGTGTTTCTGATTCAGTGTCATGGCTCATTAAATCTGAAGTCCAGTACCTTGGACAAAACTAATTCTAAATCTTTTGGAAGAATCATCTTTAATGTATATGTTCAGATAAGAGTTAATACAATCTACGTAATTTATCAAAGACCACATAAAAACTTCAGATACAAAGTGACACCTGCTTCAGGTACAAACGATTTCACCCTGTATCCTTTTCAAATGCCTGAAATCCACATGTCTAGACATATTTCAGTATTGGCTCTTTGGTTTCTAATTTAAAAAGGCAAGCTTTCCTGCAGCCTGGCAATTAAACAGTTTTTCAAAATGCAAAAGCACCATCTCAGAAAGCAGGTAAAGCTTTTTAAATTAAAGATTTCTATTTACGTCAAAAGCTCACCCTAAAAACATCAAAATAAAACTATACTCACATTTTAAAAGTCAGAAAACATATATTAAATCCACCCAATGTTGAAAACTTTTGGCTCAAGAGGGCAGAGTGTGAGCGTGCAGACAGGCCACCCCAGAGCTGAGGGCCTCAAAGTTCTCCACCCAGCCGTGAGGCTTGATTCGCAACCGTGGAGGGGAAAGAGGTACACAGGGTCTGGAACGGAAGACCACGTGCCGTGCAGCACCTCGTCCGAGCCTCCCTCTTCCGCCCTGAACCTGTGGCCAGGCGGCCAGGCTCGAGGGAAGGGACCCAGGATGATGCAGGACAGCCACCACCTACACGCCCCGCACCGCGGCATGGTGCCCCGCAGCCAGCGCCTCGGGGGAGCACACTTCTCGAAAGCAAGGGCGGGGGATGACAGCAAAGCCAGTGACCGCCAACGCTGCCCTCCCCATGTGTGCTCCGCACAGCACCCCAAGGGAGCACAGGCACTGTGTTTTCCTCTTTCCCAGCCCACTTGGCACAAATGCCTGAAAAACAGACATGCACCCAAACAGGTCCACGGTCCCTTATCTGTGATTCCGAAATCCCAAAAGCTCTGAAAACATGTTCATAACACACCCTGGCACGGTGTGGGGCTCCCACAGCCTCTGTCCCACTGGCCGCGAATGGTCACACACCTGCTGCAAAGATCTTAGTGTCTGATTACACGGTGCTGCCTAGGATGTTCCACGATGTGTGTGTGGTCTATTCACACATTCCATTCTAAAATCTCCAAAATTCCAAACTCCAAAACACCCCAGCCCCCAAGAGTAGCAAAGGATTGTTAAATGACAACAGGACAAGCCCTGGCGGAAACAGGGACACATGAGCCCCCTCGAATGGCCAGGAGACAACAGCAATCTGGATTAAAAGTCTAGATTTACATACACGTTTGTTTGTTTTGCAAACTTTCTGGGCACGAGTGTGCCAGGCCCCTCAGCAGAGGCTGGATATATATAGCAGGCTGAAAACAGGCTGCAGTCCCTGCCTTCATGGAACTCGGGGAGTACTGAGCAAATGCTCCCCGTCGCACGTGGCAAACACTGCCGCGGTCAGAAGGTGCCCATGCAGACCCTCCAGCGGAGCCATGCGGAGGGCGGTCAGGGAAGGCCTCTCCTCCAGTGCCCGCAGGAAGCCAGCCTCGGGAATGGGAGCGCTGCTCTGGAATTCAAGACAGGGCGAGGGAAGGAGCAGGCTCCACACGGCTGTCCAGGCGGTCGTGGGAGAACTGGGAAGCAAGGGGCATGTGACCTAGTCATGCAAATAACCTCCAGGTACAAACCAAGCTGGCTCTAAGCCTCGGCCATCTCATCTGTCAACAGAGAGGGACCAGAACGCTGACGTTCCACACGCTCCCAACCCCATGAAGCCAATCCGACTGTTCGCAGCACTTTCTACTAAGGAGGCTGAAGGACCTAAATGGGGAAGGGGGACTTAATTATACTAAAACTGTATAGAAAGGAAAGAAAGCAGGCAATGCGATAACTAGGAAAGAAGATGAAGAACTTTTCATCAGTGCTGATTAAGTCCCGTAGAAGGCTGGCTAACAGCACTACACTCCCGCAAACCACTCTGCCAGAGTGAAAAGATGCACAGCACAGCTGTTCATCACTTTGTGAAAACAGGAAAAGGTTCACTCAAACGTCCTTGGAAGGTGTGGCACTTCAGGGGCCCTGCCTTCCTCCACACCCTTACCTGGGAAAGGGGTGGAATCGAGGGCCGCATTCCACCTACAGACACCCCGTGGCTTCCCGCGTGGCCTTCCCCGCCCAGAATGCAGCGCTTGCCGAGCAACTATTAAGATGCACCAACAGAGGGATATTTGGAGCAGCTGCAAAAGCTCTACTAAAGATAACAAAATGTGTAAGTGAAGCCCAAACTCTTTAAGGTTAAATACTCACTTGGGTGAGATTTAACAGCGTAACAATAGAATACAATAATGAATACAAAATACACCCAAAGGCACGGGAGAGAGAACCCCGAGGGTAAGCATTCTGAGGCAACTTAACTTCTGTGAAGTCTCAGGTTTCACATTAAAAATTCATACAAATTTTACATTTAACCCCACAACATCCTACAACACCCCTTCCCTCCTTGTCACTCTTAGCTTTTGGAAACAGAGGCAATCTTTTCTCATCCTCCCATGTCCAAGTGAAAGGCCTGCCGGTCTCCTTTGCCTTCTCTCCTGATCCTGTGGGCAAGGCCTCACCCTCCACCCTGGCCCTGGACCAAAGCCCCTGCCACCTCAGCCTCTCTCCAGGGCCACTCCCACCAGTGCCCGAGGAAGAGGCAGTCTATCCCAGCTCCCCACCCCTATCTTTCTGTTCACCTAGAGCAAACTCTTTCTAGGAGTTGTCAACACACACATCCCATCCTCCCTTAACTCGTACCCGCCACGCTACAGCAGCTTCCCAACACCACGCTTGCCGAAGTCCTCCAAGACCTCCAGGTTCCCAAATCCAATGGTCAACTCTCACTCGACCTGCTTGATGTCCAAGTAGCTTTGCCTGACTCCAAAAATGTCTCTCCAGCCCCACCTCCCCCGTGACTTCCAGGCGGGTACATCTCATTAACAACTCAACATCTCCACGTGAGTACCCGAAAGGCACTTCTGAACTCCTGGTGCCCCCTGCCCTCTGATCCACCTCTAGCAATCCCTGGCTCCATAAATGGCACCATACAATTGCTTAGGTCATAAAAGCCTCCCCTTCCTCACATGCCCCACACCCAGTCATCAGCAAAGACTGTCAGCTCCATCTTCAAAACATATCCCCAATCCAACCACACTTCTCACCAAGCTCCAGCCACAGTGGCCTCCTTGCTGTTTCTAAAACACACATACTCCCACTTCAAAGTGTCTGAACTTCCCGACCCCTCTACCTAAAAACCTTCTTCTCACAGATCTTTGCATGGCTCCCTTCCTTCCTTCTGTTTCAGCCCCTGCGTCAATGTTGCCTGCTCAGAAAGGCCTTCCCTGACCACGCTGCTACACGCCAGCCCATAAGCCTGCTTCTGTGTCCTCCTCACATCGCTCTTTGGCATCCACTGATACAGTTCACGGTTTGTTGACGATCCCTCTCCCCCATTAGAATATAAACTTCGAGAGGGCTAGAATCTGGACTCATTCATCACTGTTTCCCCAACTCTTGGGTCAGAACCCAACTTAAAGCAGGGGGCTCAATCAATATCTGTTGAATCTGTTTGCAGCCTTACTGTGAAAGATTTTTCCGTTAATATGAAACATTCACTCACTTACTCAGCGCCGTAACACAAGGGTTTGCATATACCCTTGACTCAGAAGGACAGCAAACACATTCTCAAGTCCTCCTTATGAACCCTGTCCTGGCAGCATCACAGGCGGGCAGGAAGACCCGGCTACGAGGTTACCCCTCACGACGCTGTAAATGGAGAAAACTGGAAACAACCCAAGTGTCCAACAACAGAGAACTGAATCAAGAAACTCTGACACAATCATACAACCACCAAATAATCAACCAAATTGGATGCCATTCTACTAAAAAGTACTTCCAACATAAATATGAGAATCAAATAATTTTAAATCTAGTAGCCAACTTAAAAAGGTAAAAAGAAACAGGTAAACTTATGTAATGTATATTATTTAATCCAATATAAAATTTTATAACTTCAATATGTAATCAATATAAAAAATTATTAATGAGATATTTTGTGTTCTTTTTTTCCACACTAACTCTTGGAAATCTGTTGTCAGTTTATACCTACAGCACACCTCAATCTGGACTGGCCACATTTCATGTGCTCACTAGCCACACGTGACTCAGGGCTACTGTGTTATAGTACAATCATAGACTAAGAAAAAAGAAAATGTTCATGACATAGTAAGTGAAACAAAGAAAGTTATACGTTGCAGAAATTGATCCTAAAATGCATAAGGGAATGCAAGGGACTCAGAACAGACAAAACAATCTTGAAAAAGAGCAAATGTGGAGGATTCATGATACCCAATTTTAACAGACATATAGATCAAGAGCATAGAATTTAGAGTCCAGAAATAAGCCCTTACATTTGTGGTCAATTCATTTTTTAAATCCTTCTAAACATTATTTATTTATTTATTTTTAATCTTTATTTTTTCGGGGGGCTGCGCTGCGTTGCATGTGGGATCCTAGTTCCCTGACCAGGGATCGAACCTGTGCCCCCTGAAGTGGAAGCACCGAGTTTTAACCAATGGACTGCCAGGGAAGTCCCCTGTGGTCAATCAATTTTTGACAAGGGTACTGAGACTGTTCGATGGGGGAAAGAATAGTCTTTTCAACTAATAGGCAATTGGATATCCACATGCAAAAGAATGAAACTAGACCCCTACCTCACACCATACACAAAAACTAACTCAAAATGGATTCTAGGCTAAAGGTAAGAGCTAAAACTATATAACTCTTAGAAGAAAACAGGAATAAATCTTCCTCATCTTGGATTAGGCAATGGTTTCTTAGATATAACACCAAAGGCACAAGCAACCAAAGAAAAAATAGATAAACTGGATGTCATCAAAATTAAAGGACACCATCAAGAAAGTGAGAAGACACCTCACAGCATGGAGAAAATAGTTATAAGTCATATATCTGATAAAAGAATTGTACCCAGAATATGTAAAGAACTCTTACACTCAATAACAAAAAGACAACCCAACTTTAAAAATGGGCAAAGAATAAACATTTTTCCAAGGTAGATATCTAAATGGTCAATAAGCACACAAAAGGATGTTTAACATAATTAGTCATCAGGGAAATGCAAACCAAAAACCACAATGAGATACCATTTCACACCCACTAGGATGTCTAAAATAAAAAAGATGAACAATAACAGTGTTTAGTGAAGATGTGGAGAAACTAGAACTCTCATACACTGCTGATGGTAATGGAAAATGTCCCAGCTGCTTTGAAAAACTGTCTTGCAGTCTTTCAAAATGTTAAACATAGAGTTACCACATGATCCAGCTTTGTTTACAACAGATACAAAAACTTAGGTTCTCACAAAAACTTGACAGGATTGTTCACAGCAGCGTTATTTATAATATCCAAAAAGGGGAAACAACCCAATGTCCATCAACTGATGAATGTATAAACAAAATGTGGTCTATCCATACAATGGAATATTATTTGCCTATAAACATGAACTACTGTTATGTGCTGCAACATGGATGAACCTTGAAAACATGCTCCACGAACGAAATCAGACGCAAAGAACACATATTGTATGATCTCGTTTGGATGAAATTTCCAGAAATGGCAAATCAGTAGAGGCAGAAAATAGATTAATGACTGCCTAGGGTTGGGGGTGGGGGAGAATGAGAAGTGACAGCAAACGGGTACAAGGTTTCTTTTGGGGATGATGAAAGTGTTCTAAAATTAGAAAGTGGTGATCATTGCAAATTACTGAATATACTAAAAATGACAGAATTGTACACTTTAAAATGGTGCATGTTATACGTGAATTACATCTCAATAAAGTTATTATTATTATTATTTTGCGGTACGCAGGCCTCTCACTGTTGTGGCCTCTCCCGTTGCGGAGCGCAGGCTCCGGACGCGCAGGCTCAGCGGCCATGGCTCACGGGCCCAACCGCTCCGCGGCATGTGGGATCTTCCCGGACCGGGGCACGAACCCGCGTCCCCTGCATCGGCAGGCGGACTCTCAACCACTGCACCACCAGGGAAGCCCTAAAGTTGTTATTTTTAAAAGCATATTATAAAATGGTGTTACATAGAATAATTCTATCTTTATAAAAAGAAAATATATGTGTGCCACAAAGACGGCTTAGAAAAGCATACATGGTAGTGATCTGAGCGGGCAGAATGAGATTTACATTGTTCATCTTTTGGTTTTAATACATGATTTTCCTAGAACTGAATGGGCATTGCTTTTTGAATAAAAAGGGGTGTTTTTTAATTTTAAAAGAGTGTTTTTAAAAGCTAAGAATTATTTAACTATATTCCTATTTCTGTAAAAATGCGTTAAGATTATGCCCCCAAAGGAGGCATGAATGATACATACCAAAATATTAACAGTGGTGAGGCAATGGAAAATATCTACATTTTCTAAATATTCTACCATGACTACAATGGCTTTTTTCTTAAAACAAAGACACACACGCACGCGCACACCTCTTTCAGGACGCCAGAACTCCAGTATGGGGGCAGTGTGGCTCTCGGGAAGCTCAGCAAGAGAGAGAGGGTGTAAGCGGATGGTGGTCGCGTGGATGAACCCCTTCTGAAGCGAAGTCCACAGGGACCCGTGTATTTGTTGCTGACTCCAAGGGGGCCAATTTCCCAGGCAAGGTGTCCTGGGGAAGGGCAGACTGAGTCACACGGCCCCACTAAGGGTGGTGGCTGCACCCCAAGACCACGGTAGATCTCAGGGGCACGGTGTGGAGGGAGGCTCTGGGTAGACAAGCCCAGGTGGGGGTGGAGCCTTGACCTCCCAGGACTGGTCAGGACTCCTCAGGGATAACCCTGGTGCAAACAAGACCTTTCTGAAGGGCTTGGTTCGGAAAAGCAACTGCTATCTGGCTAGAGCAGCATATTCTTTACAATGTTAGCCCACCTGAGCAACTCTGGACAAAGCCAAGAATCCAATCAAGAGGTCAGAAGGAAGGCCTTCATCAACTTCTCACTCTGAGACCAGGGTTCCGACTTCCGCAAAAAACAGTCCACATGCCAATGGTTCCCTGTTGGTGAGGGCTCAGAATCGATCAAGAGCACCCCTCCCTTGCTCAGAAGAGAACCAACAGAGAGCAAGCATGAAGGACGCACCAGGGAGAACCACAGAAACACAGCAATTCTAATAAGAACCTGCTGTAAAAAAAAAAGAAAAAAAGAAACACGGCAATTCAGCATCCCCCTTAACGACCAGGCCACACTGCACTCTACTGCAGGTAACGAAGTACAAGGTACAGGACGTGATTCTCACAAAATTATCTACGTGCACACGTACTGAAAAGGGAGTCAAAGACTGTACTCCTATATGTTTATAGTGGGGGATAATGAGAAAATTTATTTTCTTTATTTTTATCTTCACGCATTTTCTCTGGGTACACACACTTACAAAGTTAGGATACCTCTACCCAGCTTTCCCCTGGGAGACCCCCTTCTGGAAACAGATAACTGTAAAGGTTCTGCCTTCAGAGAAGGTCCATCATTGGGAATCCAGACGTCCACCCTCATCAGGGCACCTTTTCTACTTTTTACCTCTCAGAGAATACAACCACACCTGGGCAGGCTGACAGAGCACAGAAAATTGAAATCCTCCATGCAGAAGTTTAACAGTGGAAATACACATCAACTTCAGCAAGAATTTTTCCACCTTTCTAGAGATTCTTTCAAGTTCCTCAATTTACGTCATCACTGAGACTTCACCAAGGTCTGCTGCTGATCAGGAAATGTCAACAAGTATGAAAAGCACATCAACCAATCTTCAGCCTTAAACCAGGAATTCTGGACCCAAGTGCACATCAACTGCCACAGAGTCAGTGGCCTATTAAGCGATACAATCACCTCTAAAGAACTATTTTGCAGTTTAGGAGAGCATGACTCAGGGAAAAAAGGACTATTATTTCAAGTTCTCACAATTAACTCTAATTGCAACACTGACGTTCTCTGACTCAAAAGCTTCTGAGGGCTCACGACACACTTCAGAGTTGAGTTCAAGCTTGCTGGTATTTAAGATAAGCCATGCCCTTTGCCCCCGCCCCTCCTTGCCCAGGTCCCAAGACGTTCTTCGCCCACCCTAAGCTCCAACCACAGCCCACAGCACCGTGTGTGATTTACGGTCCCTGTGCTCCCCACCCCGTCTTTTCTCTCACCTTTGGCCCTCTTGCAGCACAACATCCCTGCTGCCCTGAAACTCAAGGTATTATTTATCCTGTAAAACGCCTGCTCAAATTTTAGTCTTTATAAAGCATTTCCTGACCCTTAAACCAAGAGTCAGCAAACTCTTTTCTGTAAAGGGCCAGAAAATAAATATTTTAGGGCCTTCCCTGGTGGCGCAGTGGTTAAGAATCCGCCTGCCAATGCAGGGGACACGGGTTCGAGCCCTGGTCCGGGAAGATCCCACATGCCGCAGAGCGACTAAGCCCGTGTGCCACAGCTACTGAGCCCGCGCTCTAGAGCCCGTGAGCCACAACTACTGAGCCCACGAGCCGCAGCTACTGAAGCCCATGCACCTAGAGCCCATGTTCCGCAACGAGAAGCCACTGCAATGAGAAGCCCGCACACCGCAACGAAGAGTAGCCCCCACTCGCCGCAACTAAAGAAAGTCCATGTGCAGCAACAAAGACCCAACGCAGCCAAAAATAAATAAATAAAAATAAATAAATAAATATTTTAGGCTTTGTGGGCCACTGATGGTCTCTGTCACATACATATTCTTCTTGTTTATTTTTACAACCTTATAAAAACCTAAAAACTATTTTCAAACGTGTAGTTTTCCAACCATGGTTCTAAGCACCATCACTCCCACGCTGTGCTCTGACGTCCCACACCATGATGCCTCTGCCTCTGTCACTACCATGATTACTAATACTATCCCTCTATCACACCCTGTGCACTGTTCTGCTTTGTCTAACTGTTCACACCGTCTGCGTGTCTGCCCCTCCTCAGACTACATGTTCTCTGAAGGCAAGAAAACTCTATTTCTAACCCCCACAGCACCTACTATAAAATACTAATACATATAAAGTGCTCTGTCCATGAATCTTTTAAAATGATTGTTTTTGAACAGCGTATGCTGAATTTTAAATTGCTTATTCAAGCATTTTCCATCACAAGTAGCCGAAGCACTTGTTTTTGGTAAAGCAGATTTCTAATGAGCTTCTTGAACACGTGAAGATTGCCTGGGGTTTGATGTGAACCTCCTTAGCTTAATTTCAACTAGATGAACTTCTAAGCCAAACTGAGGTTTATTACCTTCAAAGAGCTGCTCCTGTCCTCAAAGGTCTTTAAAATTCTATGCTGTGAAAGATTTTATCATAAAACATAAAAATAATCCTCACGTGCTATACATTCGGTTTCCAGGAGATACGTAATCCTCAATTTTATTAACAAGGTCAAAACAATGCAAATTGAGACCAGGACTCGAATTTTTCTAGAAACAACAATCAGTTGTTAGAGGATGTATTTCTCCCTCAAGAGGACACTGTACCTTCAGTATTTCCAGCTTATTACTTCTTGTGAAATAGCTCCCTGTCTGGGATCCACCTGCTACACAGAGTCAGAAGTTTCTCTGTGACCAACAAATCATTGCACGTAACTTCTCAGACATTTCCTTTTCTCAGAGGCCACCTGGGAACCCCTCTAACTCCTGACTAGTATGGGCCTTCTTTTATACTCATTTTCCATTTGGAAACTTCGGACTTCTCCAGCAGCAGCCTGTGGCACAGAAGGGACAAGGCCAACTGGCCCCTCTGTGCCCACTTCCCGCATCCTGCTCTTCCAAAAACCTGAGCCAATCTAATACACTATTACTCGGTTAGGGACACCTGCAGCGTGCATTGTTTCATATCTAACAAAACAAGACTTCATCTACCTCACACATGTCTTAAGGACCAGTAGAGCATATACGTATACTACCTCAACTTCCCTCCAACACCGATTTGCATGCTGGAGCAATTATGCCAAAACCGTGGCACTACTTTTCCATTTCCTTTTTTTGTAGTAAGAAAGGCCTACTAACTCACAATGCTTCACTTCAAAAGCTTAGCAACAGAGTCGGTACACGGCTATCTTTCTGTGCTGTGTGAACACAGGGTGGAAGGTAAGCCGGCTGCAGGGATCAGGGAACCCCCAGGAGGTGGGGGCACTGCCACCCCACACACCACTGCCTCGGCTCTTTTAATACTCCAGAAGGTGAGGAAAAAATAACTGACAGAAAAATCCCCTATGCAAAAACCCCAGCTCTGCGGGAAGGAGGGCGGGTACCTGTGCCTCATCCACTCCTCCTCCAAGAGCACGTGGCCAGGTGAGTGATTTCTCATCTAAACATGGCCAACGTGAAGGACACAGCCCTGACGGTGGCACCTGCAGGACACAGGGCAACAGGACTCCAGGAGGCGGGGCAGGAAGGTGGGCTCCGAGCCCCCTGGAGGAAGGGGGACGAATACACGGGCCAGGCAGGCAGAGTCCAGAGGAGAATGGATGGGGCCTCGGGCCAGGCAGGGAAGAGGCCTCTTTTGGGAAGAGGCCCACGGGAGGCTAGACTGTCCAGACTCGGGCAGGAAGGACGGTACAGGGCCTGGTGAGGAGGACACTGAATTTCTGGAGAGCAGTGGGAAGCCACTGGAGGGTTTTCAGTGAAGGGCAGGAGGCAACATGTGCTTCTAAATGATCTTTCCGGCCACTGCACGGAGAAGGGCCCGGAGTGACCCAGCAGAACTAATCAGGGGCCATCAGCAAGAGGTCTGGACCAGGCTAGGGACCAGGCAGGTGGAGAAAAGCAGGATGTAGGACTGAATGCCATGGACCCAACGGAAGGAAGGAGAGAGAGGGATCAAGGAATGCTCCCCAGGCTCCTGGCTTGAGCAGGTGGGGGGTAGGAAGGACTCTGAGGACAGGTTAAGTAACATGCAAGTGAAAACACTAGGTAGCCTCAGGTGTGTCTGGTCACTCCCTCTCAGGGCTCAGGACAACACACCTCCTCCTCCTGCAGGGGCTGGTCATCCAGCTCCTCCCAGACCAGCCACGTGAAGTGTCCTGCTCTTGACCCACCCCATGCCACCAGAGCCATGCTCCTCTGGAAGCAGCATGTGGACTTCCCTGTCCGTCCTCCAGCGCTGCCTTACAGCACAGGCTTCACGACAACGGTGCCTGGCACACACCGCGGACGCAGTAATCGGTTGTTAACTAAATACTTGGGGCCAAATCTAAAGCTCAGAGAGAGCTACGGGTTAAAGACACAGATTTGGGGAACTTGGGAACCACAGCTGGAAAATTATTTTATTTTTCTCATGGTACCTACGAAAAAATTCCCATTCAGCTGACCAAAGTTTCAATGCAAATTGTGTTACCTTAAAAAGGGTTTCCAACCTGACCTGATGGACATCTGGGCTTCTGGTCCCTCTGCTAAGTATAATACACACTTCTAGTAGAACCTCACTATATTAAAAAGGTTTGTACAACACAGGCAATGTAGCCAATATTTTATAATAACTATAAATGGAGTATAACCCTTAAAAATTTTAAATCACTGTTGTACACCTGAAACTTATCTATAATACTGTACATCAAATATACCTCAATGAAATAAATAAATAAGGTTGTTTTAATTCTTAAGATCTTATTTCACGGCTAAAGACTGAATTTTGGTAGAAAGCACCTCACCTTACAAAAATATTAAATCTTAACAGTCATACATCACCGGAAATCAAGAAAAGAACATCTCTGAAGAACTTCTACACCAGGGTTTCTCAGTCCTGGCACTCCTGATAATTCTTTGCTGCAGGAGACATCCCGGGCACCGTAGGCTGTCCATGGGCCCCTACCCTGTACTCACTAGATATCAGTAGCACTCCCCAACCACCCCCAGCAAATTTCCAGACACTGCCAAGTGTCTCCTGGGGGACAAAACTGCCACCCCCCTCCCCCAGCTGAGAACGACTATCCTAGCCCAAATGGTCTTTCCATGTTACTGACATAACCAAGGAAACAGGGATAAAATTCTATTAAGTTTGAACCGCTCACTTAAAAACTGACCCAACTTACATCCTCTAGGGAAACTGAAAGCAAAACAGATACTTACACGCACACACACACACACACACACACACACACACACTGGTGAGGTTTTGAACCATGTCATCAAGAAATGCTGACATTTCCTTTGGAGAGTCTGAATCTAAACGCAAGCATCTCTGGAAGGGCTGCTCACACTCCGGGTGAGGGAACTCATTCATCAAGCCTCTCTTTTTCTGCAGGATGAAGATCCCCCCTGCGTCGGCCAAGGCCCTCTGAGACACACATGAGAACACGGGCCTGTGGAGCTGTTCTCACAGATGTACAACTGGGTGGAAGCACGGAGGCGGCTGAATGCAAGCAGCTCCCCGGCACCTCTTGGGCCCTCCTTGCTCATCAGCCAGGAGCAGCCAGCAGACAACTAGGCAGTCCTGGCTCCAGGCCCCCGTGCATCGCATCCCCGAGGAGGGCTGTCTGCAGCCCAGGAGTGAGTCTCTCCTCAAGGGGCTTCCAGCACCCCGGATTCCATGGACGAGGGGAAGTGACAGTCTCACGTGGGCTTTCTCTCTACCTGTCATTGCTTTTACGCTCACTGCTCTCTATAAAAAGTTAGTAAGTCTTACACACTTTAAATCACTGGAGACATTGTAGTATCAGATTCCCACATCAGTTTACCACAGAGTTTTGAGGTTTTACCTTTTTCCTCCCATCTTAAAGAGCATTCACACACACAGTAAGCACCCAGTGAGTCTCTCAACCTTCCAGATGAACCCCAGGCGTGACTGGTGATGGTGGTACTTAGCTCAAAGTTTTTAATAAGCTCAAAAGTGGTTGCCAGTTACCTAAATGATCTAAATCAAAAGGCACCAGATATACATGGAGAACAAATAGTCCCTTAAGGGCCAAAAGAAAAGAAAACTGAAGATAAGTAGTTAAGGGATTAACGATGTGTCAATCTCAACACAGACTCTGCTCTGCCCAAGGAAGGTCAAAACCTCTCCTCGTGCCTCTCAAAGTGCAGAGGTAGGTAAGGGGGCCTTGGGAACACTGGCACATTCTCTTGTCCCAGAGGGTCAGCTTTGACACACAGGAGGGTTTTTTAGTGTCTGTACCATTAGAACACATGTTACATAGGAAAACGCACAGGCTGCTTTAGAATGCCGCACCCCGGCCCTCTTGTGACGCGTGGTACATGCCACAGGTCCACTCTTCTGTCGCTGAGGGGCCTCACGGCGGAGATCCTGGGACACGCTGCTACTCATCATCCACCACTGTGCACCGAACACGGCCCACGTGTCTTCCTAGCGTCAGTCATGGATCAAAGGAATCCGACCAACACACCAGAGAACCCAAGGCTCTAATCTCCAGAGAGAAAAACCAGTAAAATGGGGAGGGGGGGCTGTTTACAAAGGCACACAAGTTAACATGCTGTTTCTCTGAACGTTTAGCCAACTGTTCCAGCCCATTTCATAGGCTCACCTCCTCCAAGCCAAGAATTGTATTTGGGGCTTCCCTGGTGGCGCAGTGGTGAAGAATCCACCTGGCAGTGCAGGAGACACGGGTTCGAGCCCTGGTCCATGAAGATCCCACATGCTACGGAGCAACTAAGCCCGTGCGCCACAACTACTGAGCCTGCGCTCTAGAGCCCGTGAGCCACAACTACTGAGACTGCGTGCTACAACTACTGAAGCCCGCGCGCCTAGAGGCCATGCTCCGCAACAAGAGAAGCTACTGCGATGAGAAGCCCGTGTACCGCAACGAAGAGTAGCCCCCCGTCTGCCGCAACTAGAGAAAGCCCGCACGCAGCAACAAAGACCCAACGCAGCCAAAAATAGATAAATTAATTTAAAAAGAAAGAATTATATTTGTGCATGTTTCTGTGGTACATGCAGTGGTCATCAAACACTTCCCAAATGACAGGACAGGCTGAGAGAGATGGAGGCCAGCCAGCTCCAGGGTTCAGGCCCTTCACCACCACAGGGCCCGGCCCCAGGGGTCTCCTCAGGCACACAACACCTGCGGGAGACTCCATCAGTCAGAAGCGCACAGGTTTCTCGTGCCCAACAAGAATCCCCTTCCTCTAGAAAGGCTGCCTTCTGACACACCTTCTCCTCTTGGCTTGAAATGTCATTAAATAGGTGCTTTAAAAAAAAACTTCCATGTTTTCTATTTCCAGGACTAATTCCTAAGCTTTCTGCCAGCAGGGACCATGTTATAGGCAGATTTTTACTCCGCTGTGATATCTAGCCCAGATACATGCACAGAGTAAGTGATAGATACCCAGCTGCAGATTCAATTTACTTCTGATTTGTAGAAGATATTGAATTATCTGAAGAATAAAGCCTGGAATACCAAATGTAAACGTGCTGGGAAAACAAAGGAACCAAATGGGGGAAAGTGTAAATCCATAAATGGCAGAATTACAAGAGCATTAGTAGCTGTATCTGTTGGGTGCCTGCTAACTCTGCCAGGAGTTTTATATACATACTCACATATTAATATGATGCATACTGACTCCCTATAACCACCTGTAAGCTGAGTCCCTGCAGCTCCACGATCCCTTACCCCAACCAAAGCTAGATGTGTTTCAGAGTTCAGAACTGTTTGGATTTTAGAAAGGAAATATTGCATATATTATATATTACATAACACTCCCAGTGAAGTCTGGGACAGCAGCCATAAGAAAACACATTAACTAACCGTCTGCAGTGAAATACAGGAATATTCATACCAAGTGGAATAAAGATTATGAAAAGCATCAAAACAGTTCAGGCCAGGTTTTGGCACCAAACCTATGACAAAACCATTCCATTGTCAGAGGCTCTGTGGCTTCAGAATTGTGGCTGAGAGACTAGGCGCCCACATTATCGTCCTCACTGTACGTGCAGGGGCCCGACGCTCCGGAAGGTCAAGTGACTTGCTCAAGTTCACTCTCTGCACCAAAGCCTGTCCATCACCCGAACACCCTGCTGAGAAGCACCCTGGGACTCAGCAGGTGTGAGGGAGGGCCTGTGATCCTGCATCTCTAAGGACAGGAATCATCCTTTGGGGAGAGAGAAGTGAGCTCCTTCTACTAAACCACAGGCTCTCGGCCCTGCTGAGGGCACATCAGCGTGATATCCAGGAAATCTGATTTCTGGAGGCTTAACTGACTGAAATAGTCTGAAGTAAGGCCCCCAGCTTTTGTGGTTCTTTCTAATAATTCTAATGTACAGCTGGGATGCAGAGTCGCTGACATGAAACCATTAAGAGAAAAGAAAAGAAAGCACTGACAACAGAAGCCTCTGAGAAGGCAGCCGGCAGCTCAGTCAGGAGTTCCACTTCAGAGTGCCCACAGTCCATCAGAGGAGTCTGAGAGGCTTCCAGTAACGACCAGGAAATGTTATTAAGTTCCTCAGGGATGGAATACCTCAACCATGCCAGGCTCTGTGGGTCACAAGCATTCTTACCTCCTTTGAAACCAATGAAATCCGAGACATACCACACGAAAGGCCGAGTCCTATGGGGCAACCACACATCAATTCAGAATCAAGAAGTACTGCTGCCCGCCTGCCAGCAGGAACAGTTGGCAGAAAAGGATGAGAAACGAAGCTGTCACGCTTAGGCTGCTGCTATACTATGGGTATGAACTCGTGAACGGAGCGCACACACCAGTCAAACAGTGGACTTTAAACTTCGTTCACGAACCCTCAGACTGAAAGGGACATCAGTGGTCCTGCAGCCTGCTTCTCCCTGCTCTAACTCCCTGCTCCTCCCTCTAACACGTGAGGACACAGTGAAAAGGTGACAACCTACAAGCCAGGAACAAAACGCTCACCTGGAAACTGAACTGCTTGGCACCTTAATCTTGGACCTTCAGCCTCCAGAACTGTGAGAAATAAGTTCCTGTTGCTTAAGCCACACAATCTATGATATTCCGTTAGGACAAGCTGAGCTAATACGTGTCTCTTTCATGAAGCGTAACGTCCCAGGTTGAAATGAGCAGTCTGAATTTCTTGAGAACACAGAGAGTGTCTCAGTATTTATACACACACACATACACATATACACACTTACACACACACACACCCCTAGCATGTAATAGCATGACTGGCATCCATGAAGTGCTTTATAAAATTTGCTGACTCCAGAAAGCAGGCAGAGAGGGAACCTACCTCAACACAATAAAGGCCATTATGACAACCCCACAGCTAACCACTATACACAACGGTGAAAAGCTGAAAGCATTTCCTCTAAGATCAGGAACAAGACAAGGATGCCCACTCTCACCACTTTTATTTAACATAGTTTTGGCCACAGCAATCAGAGATGAAAAAGAAATAAAAGGAATCCAAATTGGAAAAGAAGAAGTAAAACTGTCACTGTTTGCAGATGACATGATACTATACATAGGAAATCCTAAAGACACCACCAAAAAACTACTGGAGCTCATGAATGAATTTAGTGAAGCTGCAGGATACAAAATGAACATACAGAAATCTGCTGCATTTCTATACATTAACAACAAAAGATCAGACAGAGAAAGTAAGGAAACAACCCCATTTATCATTGCATCAAAAAGAATAAAATACCTAGAAATAAACCTACCTAAGGAGGTGAAAGACCTTTACTCTGAAAACTGTAAGATTCTGATGAAAGACACTGAAGATGACACAGCAGATGGAAAGATATATTGTGTTCTTGGATTGGAAGAATCAATACTGTTAAAATGACTGTGCTACCCAAGGCAATCTATGGATTCAATGCAATCCCTATCAAATTACCAATGGCATTTTTCACAGAACTAGAACAAAAAATTTTCTCTTAATTTGTATGGGAACACAAAAGACCCCAAATAGCCAAAGCAATCTTGAGAAAGAAAAATAGAACTGGAGGAACCAGGCTCCCTGACTTCAGACTATACTACAAAGCTACAGTAATCAGAACAGTATGATACTGGCACAAAAAGAGATCTATAGACCAACTGAACAGGATAGAAAGACCAGAAAGAAACCCACGCACCTATGGTCAATTAATCTACAACAAAGGAGGCAAGGATATACAATGGAAAAAAAGAGAGTCTCTTTGATAAGGGGTGCTGGGAAAACTAGACAGCTACATGTAAAAGAATGAAATTAGAACACTTCCTAACACCACACACAAAAATAAACTCAAAATGGATTAAAAACCTAAATGTAAGACCAGATACTATAAAACTCCTACAGGAAAACATACGTAGAACACTCTTTGACATAAATCACAGCAATATCTTTTTAGATCTGTCTACTAGAGTAATGGAAATAAAAACAAACAAAAAGTGGTACCTAACTAAACTTAAAAGGTTTTTCACAGCAAAGGAAACCATAAACAAAACGAAAAGACAACCTACAGAATGGGAGAAAATATTTGCAAACAATGTGACCGACAAGAGATTAATTTCCAAAATATACAAACAGCTCATACAGCTCAATATCAAAAAAACAAACAACTCAATCAAAAAATGGGCAGATGACCTAGACATATCTCCAAAGAAGACATACAGATGGCCAACAAGCACGAGAAAAAATGCTCAGCATTGCTAACTGAGAAATGAAAATCAAAACCACAATGAGGTACTGCCTCACACCAGTCAAAATGGCCATCATCAAAAAGTCTACAAATAATAAATGCTGGAGAGGGTGTGGAGTAAAAGGAACCCTTCTGCACTGTTGGTGGGAATGTAAATTGGTGCAGCCACTATGGAGAACAGTATGGAGGGTCCTTAAAAAATTAAGAACAGAGTTGCCATATGATCCTGCAATCCCATTCCTGGGCATATATCCAGAGAAAACTATAATTCGAAAGATACATGTGGGACTTCCCTGGTGGTCCACTGGTTAAGAATCTGCCTTCCAATGCAGAGTAGGTGGGTTCGATCCCTGCTTGGGGAGCTAAGATCCCACATGCTGTGGGGCAACTAAGCCTGTGCGCCGCAACTACTGAGCCTGTGTGCCACAACTAGAGAGAAGCCTGTGTGCTGCAATGAAGAGCCTGCCCACTGCAACTAGAGATCCTGTGTGCCACAACTAAGACCCAACACAGCCAAAATAAATAAATAAATAAATGAAAAGATACATGCACCGCAATATTCATAGCAGCACTATTTACAATAGCCAAGACATGGAAGCAACCTAAATGTCCATCAACAGACGAATGGATAAAGAAATGGAATACTACTCAGGCATAAAAAAAGAATGAAATAATGCCATTTGCAGCAACATGGATGGACCTAGAGATTATCATACTAAGTGAAGTAAGCAAGACAGAGAAAGATAAATATCATATGATATCGTTTATCTGTGGAATCTAAAAAAAAAAAAGATACAAATGAACTTATTTACAAAACAGAAACAGACCCACAGACATGGAAAACAAACTTATGGTTACCAAAGGGGAAAGGAGGAGGGAGGGATAAATTAGGAGGCTGGGAGTAACACATACACACTACTATATATAAAGTAGATAGGACTTCCCTGGTGGCACAATGGTTAAGAATCTGCCTGCCAATGCAGGAGACACGGGGTCCATCTCTGGTCCGGGACGATCCCACATGCCGTGGAGCAACTAAGCCTGTGTGCCACAACTACTGAGCCTGCACTCTAGAGCCCATAAGCCACAACTACTGAGCCCATGTGCCGCAACTACTGAAGCCCGAGCACCTAGAGCCCGTGCTCCGCAACAAGAGTAGCCCTGCTCGCCACAACTAGAGAAAGCCCAGGCGCAGCAACGAAGACCCAATGCAGCCCAAAATTAATTAACTAATTAATTTTAAAAATGAATAAAAAAACCAACAAGAACCTACTGTATAGCACAGGGAACTATACTCAGTATTTTGTAATAACCTATAAGGGAAAAATAGACATATGTACATGTAAATAACTGAATCACTGTGCTATACACCTGAAACTAACATGACGTAAATCAACTATGCTTCAATATATTTTTTTTAAAAAGTTTGCTGAACTAAACAAAATTTGGTCAGTGTTCATTTAAATGTTGTTTTTCCTTATACACTTTACACGCCCACACACACACACACACACACACACACACAACTGAGCACTAAACTCAGCCAGGCACCCAGTAGATAAACATGTGCTGACATGGTGAATGTTTGCTGGACATATCCTCTATTTTCTCTTCCCTGGGCTGAAAAATGTCTGTTCCTTTAGCCTTAAATACCATATTTCATTTTTCTGGTGAATTCATTTTTTAAGGCTTACTATTTTATTTTCACAACAACCACGACACTACTATTCCCATCTACCATGAAAGGAAACAGGGGTTTCAAAGGTTAAACAAGTTGCCAGAGGCCACAAAGAATGGCGGGTCTAGCTCGCTGGTCCCTACGCCTACTTGAATCTTGTCCTGCCACGGCAGGGCTTCTACTGGCGGGAGGCCACTATCCCCCCACCGCCTCCAATCCAGCCCCTGGCCCGCCAACAGTGGTCTCCATGTAATTTAGAAACTTTTATGTCTGCAGTGTTATACTTAGAAGAATAGAATGTCAAAGCTTTAAGAGCTCTTATCTGTCATCGTGAATGCCACTGCCCTCCTGACCCCCATCCTCCCTGCCTTCGTTACCAGCCTTCCCAGTCCTCAAGTCTCACTACCCTTCTTTAGCCCCTGTGCTAGTCACCCCTGGGCCACAGTCACCACATTCTGGCAGAGAACATCCTGAAGGTGATAGTGAATGAAAAAGGTAAGTAGTATCAAAAGAAGCATCCCCCAAAACCTGCAGAGAGCAGTTACTTTCTCCCTGATGAAATGGCAAAGGCCAGCAAATTTTGGGAATTCACAGAAAGGACAGAGTAAGAAATGGGCACCCCATACCAAAAAAAAAAATTGTGTGTGTGTGTGTGTGTGTGTGTGTGTGTGTGTGTGTGTGTGTGTACACATAAAGTTTCACATAAAACTTTACTATAAGAGACCTGAGACCATCTAGACCAGAGGTTCTTACAACAGGCACGAAGGCAGGGGGTCCAGGAGCTCCCCGGACTCCCTGAAATTCCATGCATCAGTCAGTCACTCCGGCACATCAACCACGTAAAGTGGCTGACTCTCTTCATTCACGTCTACTTTGGACAGAAGGTTACATGCCCAGGGGTGATGGGTATCTGGGAACAAAAGCAAGTCACATTTGGGAAACACAGAGCTGGGCAGCTCCTGCTGTGCACCTCTGGACCCGGAGGCCTCAGGGCAGCACTGTGTGAGTGGGGCTCTCTGCGCAGGGCGCAAGCAAAGGGCGCACGTGGGACATAGCTCTGCCCCCTCCACCGTATTAATCCCGATACCTGGTGGCTCCACTGGAACAAAGATGCAGATTCCTTGCTCATTATTTAATTCCACACCCTCAGTCCCCTCTGACCTCATCATATGTGCTCCCACTCAAATAGTGTTGCAACAATCCGCTGAGATAGGCGGAGAAGGTTGATATACAGAAAATGAGACTTCCTATTGAACCAGTGCATACACACGTCTTGCACATGCTGTCAAATTATCCCACCCTTTTATACACAAACAGCTCCAACTTTATTCTATTACATCTCTAGGGGACTTACTAGAATGATCTAGGGTGAAAAAAGGATATTTAGGATATATAAGCTTACTAATATATTCTCAATGAAACTTTAAGAACAGAGAGAATTACAGCACTCTTCAAAATGAAAGTGAAGTTTTCAAATAATTTTTTAAATGAACTAATAGGAAGGGAAAATTTATGGACTCAAAGTTATACTTGAAAAACTCCTGGCAAATAGATGATCAAGGATGCCTGATTAAATAAAGCACACATTTCATACAAACAATTACCATTTCATGAATGGGTGTATTTCAAAAGTTTATTCATGAATTCTTGGTTCAGAATACAGAATGCACTTTCTCACAGAAAATGGGTAACACACAACAGTTGGTGTTTCCATTTTAGCCCACAACAGCCTCTCTTAAAAAATATATACAATATGCACATTGCTGACAGCACTGTGGAATCTAACCACCATACATGTAGTGAATTAAAGACAGTCACAGATTCCTTGACACTCCTCTTACCAAGAGGTAGGCTCTATGTCCCCTCTGCTTAATCTGGGAGCACTCTGTGGGTTCTTCGACTAACAGAACACAGCAAGAGTAACACTACACTGGGACTTCCCTTGGTGGTGCAGTGGATAAGACTCCGCGCTCCCAATGCAGGGGGCCCGGGTTCGATCCCTGGTCGGGAACTAGATCCCACATGCATGCCACAACTAAGGAGCCTGCCTGACGCAACTAAGACCCAGCACACCAAATAAATAAATATTAAAGAAAAAGAAAGAGTAATGCTACACCGATTTGTCATCCCCACTTACTCTCCTAGAGCAATCACTCTAGGAGTCTACAGCTGACATGTAAGAAGTCCAACCACCCAAGCAGAGAGGCCACACGATGAGGCCCTGACACTATGTGGAAAGTGAGGAACCACTAAGCCTGGCCTTCCAACCATCCAAGCATGTGAGTATAGCCATTCTGGACCCTCCGGACCAGACCAGAGGCCAGATAAATACCAGTGAGAGCCCTCAGTTAATGCCACATACAGCAGAAGAATCATCCAGCTGAGCCCTGCCCGAACAACCCACAGAACCATACTATCTAATAACAAATTACTGTTTTAGGTCACAGACGCTTAGGATGGTTTGTTACTCAGCACTCATTATCTGGAACAATCTGTGGCTTTTTCAGGAAACAACAGAAGCTCCAGCACTGGCATCAGGAATAGAACCCCTTCCTCCATTCACCACTGGTGGACACAGAGTTATGGTGGTGATATCAGCCAGGATTTTCCTAGGTATTAGCCATTGGGGCAGCCTCATTTAAGAAAGCAAGGAGGTATGTGGTATGATCATCACTGAAGAGTTGTCCTGTCTGCTTCAAAACCCTCCTAGAATTCTCTATACACTACTGAGGACAGGTTTCAAAATTCTGAAGAAACACAATGTATAGTCAAAATGCAGCTGGTACCTTGATACCAAAGCCAGACAAAGATACAAGAAAGGAAAACTAAAGACCAATATCCCATATGCACATAGATACAAAAATTCTCAACAAAATAGCAAACCAAATCCAACAACACATTAAAAGGACTCTGCGCCATGATGAAGTGAGATATATCCCAGGAAAGCAAGGGAGGTTCAACACACAAAAATCAATTAATGAAACACACCACATTAATAGAGGAAGGAGGAAAAAAAACACATGATCATATCAATAGACACACAGAAAGCATTTGACAAAATTCAACAACCTTTCATCACAAAACAATCAGTAAACTAGGAATTTAAGGGAACTTCCTTAACATGACAAAGGTCATTTATTTTTTGAAAGCCACACATAACTTCATAATCACACTGAAAAGCTTTCCCCTAAGATTAGGAACAAGACAAAGATGTCTGCTTTCACCACTGCTATTCAACACTGCAGTAGAAGTCCTAGCCAGAGCAATTAAGCAAGAAAAAGAAATAAAAGGCACCAACATTGCAAAGAAAGAAACATACTATCACTATTTGCCAATGACATGGTTCTATATATAGAAAATCCCATGGAAAACTAATAGAGGTAATAACTAAATTCAGCAAGATTGCAGGGTATATGATCAACACACAAAAATCAGTTGTGTTTTTATACACCAACAATAAAAAATTCAAAAAGAAAATTAAGGAAACAATTCCATTTATAATAGCATCCAAAAGAATAAAATACCCAGGTATAAATTTAACCAAGGAGGTAAAAAATTTATATACTGAACCTAAAAAATCTTGCTGAAAGAAATTAAAGGTGTTGGACTTCCCTGGCGGCACAGCGGTTAAGAATCCACCTGCCAATTCAGGGGACACGGGTTCGAGCCCTGGTCTGGGAAGATCCCACATGCCGCAGAGCAACTAAACCCATGTGCCACAACTACTGAGCCTGTGCTCTAGAGCCCGCGAGCCACAACTACTGAGCCGGTGAACCACAACTACTGAAGCCCACATGCCTAGAGCCCATGCTCCACAACAAGAGAAGCCACCGCAATGAGAAGCCTGCGCACCACAACGAAGAGCAGCCCCCACTCGCTGCAACTAGAGAAAGCCGACACGCAGCAATGAAGACCCAACGCAGCCAAAAATTTAGTTATTTATTTAAAATAAAGAAATTAAAAGTGTAAATAAATAGAAAGCCATCCCATAGTCATGAATTGGAAGACTTAATACTACATGGCAATTCCCCAAAGCAGATTCAATGCAATCCCTGTCAAAATTCCAATGACCTTTTTACAGAAAGAGAAAAACTGATCCTCAAATTAATATGGAGCTACAAGAGGTGCCAAGTAGCCAAAGCAATACTGAAAAAGAAAAATAAAGTTGGAAGACTCACACTTCTCAAACTTACTACGTCAAAACTTTCTACAAAGCTACGATAATCAAAACAGTGTGCTACTGGCAGAAGGACAGGCATATAGACCAATGGAATAGAACTGAGAGTCCAGAAATAAATTCAAACACCCACAGCTAATTTATTTCCAACAAAGGTGCCAATACCATCCAACGGGGAAAGAATAGTCTCTTCAACAAACGGTGCTGGGACAAATGAATAATCAAATGCAAAAGAATGAAGTGGGACTCCTACTTCATTCCAAATACAAAAATTAACTCAAAATGGACCAAAGATCTAAATGTAAGAGCTGAAACTATAAAATATAGGGGTAAATCTTCATGACCTTGGATTTGGCAATGGATTCTCAGGTTTGATACCAAAAGCACAAGGAACAAAAACAACAAAATTAAAAACTTTTGTGCATCAAAGGACACTATCAAGAATGTGAAAAAACAACCTACAGAATGGGAAAAATATTTGTCAGTCATATATCTATTAAGGGTTTAATACCCAAAATATATAGAGAACTCTTACAACTCAACAAACATGTCAAAAAAAAGACAAACAACCCAACTAAAACATGGGCAAAGGACTTGAAGGGACATTGTTCCAAAAAAGATGTACAATGAAAAGATGTTCAATAACATTGGTCGGTCGCTAAGGAAATACCAAATGACAATGAGATACCATTTTATATCCACTAAAATAGCTTTAATCAAGACAAAACAAAACAAAATAAATGTTGGCAAAGATGTGCAGAAATTGGAACCCTCGTACATTGCAGGTGGGAACAAGTTAGACACAGAATGACCACATGACCCAGCAATTCACTCCTAGGTATATCACCCAAGAGAAATGAAAACACTGTGTCTACATACAAACTTGTAAACATTATTCATAATAGCCAAAAGGTAAAAACGATCCAAATGTCCAACAGTGGATGAATGGATAAATAGTGATATATACAAACAATGGAATATTATTTGGCCAAAAAAAGGAACAAACTACTGATACATGCTACACCTTGGATGTACCTCAAAAATGTTATGCTAAGTGAAAGAAGCTAGACACAAAAGGTCACAGGCTGTATGATCCCTTTTATATGATATACTCAGAACAAGCAAATCTATAGCAACAGAATGCAGATTAGAGATTATCAGATTAGAAGAAAGGGGGGATGGGGAATGATTACTTAATGGGTACAGATTTTTTTACAGAGTGATGAAAAAGTTTTGAAACTAGAGCGAGCTGGTGGTTGCACAAAATTATGAATACACTACATACCACTGAACTATACACTTTAAAACAGTTAACTGAATATTATGTGAATTTTGCCTCAATAAAAGAAAATCTCGTTGGACTGTAGTTTATTGATTGATTGATTCATACAAATACTTGAGTATCTAACATACTCCAGGCACTCTCCTGGTAACTGGGTTACGGTGTCGAAAAATAATTTTCTGCTATGAATTAAGAAAGCAAGGTTAAGAGACTAGAGAGTGATAGCATGGGCTATTTTAACTAGGGTGTTCAGGGAAAACCTCCTAGAAGAGGTGATATTTGAACAGAGATTGGAATGAATTTAAGAATATTATTCTGCTAAATAATGGGAAAAAAGTACTAAAACGTAATTTTTTTTTTTTTTTTTTTTTTTGCAGTACGCGGGCCTCACACACTGTTGTAGCCTCTCCCGTTGCGGAGCACAGGCTCCGGACGCGCAGGCTCAGCGGCCATGGCTCATGGGCCCAGCCGTTCCGCGGCATGTGGGATCTTCCCAGACCGGGGCACGAACCCGCGTCCCCTGCATCGGCAGGTGGACTCTCAACCACTGCGCCACCAGGGAAGCCCTAAAATGTAATTTTTAATTTATCAAAAATCATATGTAAAATTTGTTTTTCTAAAAAAGTGAGGGCCTATCTATAGACATTTATTCCTTTTTTTGCAAATACACAGTGATTTTTAGTTTCCAGATATTTTATTCTTTGTTACAAATAATTTCTTGACAGTCCAATAATGTGCTTCTTCTACCCCTACTTGTCATCCAGGGCCAGGCCATACTCCCAAGAGAGCCCATCATTCACTTTGCTAACAAGGCATGTTCTCCCTTTAGGGAATCGCTCAGGAAAGGAAAGAGGGAAAGGAATTACCACTCATGCTATGCTAGGTTCTCACATTCACTCACATTCTCACTTTCGGTCCTCACAACTACCTTTTCACAGATGAGAAAACTGAGGTTCGGAAAGGATAAAGAACTTACTATCATAGTTAGCTAAAGGAAGGACCAGAATTCAAATTGGGTCTGACTTCAGACCCATACTCTTTTCATACATAAATTGGTCTAAGATGGCCTAAGTACATCTTAAGCCAGACTGTGAAAATACGATGAAGTGACCCTGTCCTTAAGAAGCTCGTCATCTAGGCCTCAGTGTCCAGCTGTGTCCCCTTACTCACGCCCTCCCTGGAGCAGGTACAGACGGCTATGAAACAAGCCCCCTCACCTCAGTCCAGCCATCACGACCCTTCCTGGTTCCGTGTTCAAAACTTTACAGTGGTTCTAGCAGAAGAGCCATGTAAAATCTTCTCCAAAATAGCCAATGACATAATTTCCCTGCTAATTGTGGAGAAGGCTTCATTGCCTTTAACTCGTATTCCCATAAGCAATCCGCAGTTATAATTAAATTCCAGATGAATGGGTGGAAAGCTGCCTATGCTGGCTGTAACCAGCTCTCTACAGAGTGACCAGGCCTCCAGGACTTGTTCACCACTAACGAGCTAATATTTGCAAAACCCTGTAAAAATATAATGACTAAATTCTATCATTATTACTAGACTACCGGTTTAAATGTAAATTAAGAGAGAGAAAGGAGAAAGAAAACACATTAGTAAGTCAAGTTTGGGGCCTTTCCTCGGCGAGAACCACAGAGTAAAGAACGCCTTAACTGAACTTATTAAAGGATGTGGAATGCAATGTTGCTGCTCTAAGAAAATAACTCAAAACAGAGAGACGAAATGGAGTACCACCTGGAAAAGTAAGTCGATACAGGCAAAACAGATGTTGGAGGAAAGGAAAGGCCGCATGAAAAATATATGCTGGGGCTTCCCTGGTGGCGCAGTGGTTGGGAGTCCGCCTGCCGATGCAGGGACGCGGGTTCGTGCCCCAGTCCGGGAGGGTCGACGTGCCGCAGAGCGGCTGGGCACGTGAGCCGTGGCCGCTGAGCCTGCGCTCCGCGGCAGGAGGGGCCGCAGCAGTGAGAGGCCTGCGCACCACACACACACACACACACACACACACACACACACACACACACACACACACACACACACACACACACACACACACACACACACACACACACACACACACACACACACACTATATATGCTGGAAAAATACACAGTGTCTTTTTAAAAGCACTATATAGCAGCAAAACTAAACATCTAGAATCTGAAAGCAAAACTAAAAAGTCTAGAATAAGAACAAAATCTAAAACCGGATTGTAATTCAGCTTAAACTGACCACAGAGCACAGTGATGAAAACACGAACTCTATAATAGAGCCCAACAGGCCCGATGCTCTTCCTTTTCCTCATCTGTAAAATGGGGACGATTCTTCCCTCAAAAGTTAGGCTGGCACCAAGGTGGCACCCCAAGGCAGGCAGTTCCCTTCTCCGGAGCCCTGTCCCCTGAACGGCAGCCACAGGGAGCCTCTGCAGGCTCACAGGTCCCCTGACACGCTCCTTCCTTCTGCGCACGCTCACCCTCCCTTGGAAAACACCTCCGCACTCCCACAGCGCCTCTGCCCCACCACCATGGCACCCACCACACTGTGCTGTAACCAAATGGTTCTTCTGGCTTACTCATCTCACGGAAGCTCCTTGAGGGTAGTGATCATATGCATCTTACTTTACTTTTTAGCTTTGGCAACTAGCATAGCTCCTGGGTAAGTTCTCAGAAAAATGTGTGTTGATTAAATAATTCAATTATCCCAAGTTGGAATTAGAGGCCAAGCAGCTTCCCTGGGGCCAATCTTGGAAAAATGAAGACTGCAAGGGGGAAAAAAAAAAAACCCAAAAAACCACTACTCTGGGTGAATAGTCCCTGCTTTGCCAGATAACGATCTGACTTGGGAGAGTTACTTAGGCAAACACTCTGAGCCTCAGCTGCCTCCCATATAAAAAGAGGGAACTCAACTAGAAAATCTCTACAGCCCCCACGGAGATCTGACACATTATGTTTATATTCTAAGATCTTAACGCTCTTACTCCATTACATCTCAACCCTCTATTACTATGAAAATTGACATCAGTAGAAGGCTTTCTTGTCCATTTCATTCATAAGAAGCAAGTCTGTACATGGTGCTATCCATCCCATTTTACAGATGGATAAACCAACTCAGAGAGGCCCAGCAGCCTTGCCCCGGGTTGTTCTGCTAGTGTGTACAGAGGGCAGGACTGGGATTCAGATCTTTAAAGCTGGTGCCTTCCACCATGCCCACACTTCTCAAGTGAGGGGGTGGAGAGCCCCAAGGACACATGGTAGGAATGCCAGGGGACCCCTCACAGATCCTAGGGAAGCCAAGGATGAACACAACGCATCTTCTGGAGAATCGAATGTACTCAGAACCTGGGGGGGACATATTACTGAGTACAATGTAAAAGTCCTATTCAATTTTAAGATAAAACTTTAATGGGCTTAGACTCCTATCGAGGGTTTGAGACATACTGCACTAAAACCATGCCATGCCCTTTCTCACACAAAAAAGCCTTCTGAAACCAAAACACTTAATTTACCCTATAATAACATTTCAAACATCAGGCTATGCACCCACGAAAGTTAAAATGTCAAATGAAGCCTCCCATCTTACAAGCCCCCTAACGCAACAAACCAGGGAGCTAAGCGCCATCAGAACAGGGGACGAGAGGTGGGGGGAGCGGAAGCGCAGTCAAGGGAGGCCAGCTCCAGGGCACACCCACCTGCAGACACGTATGCCAAGCCACATGGAGCCACTGTGTGGGCATCTGTCACACCCCTCTTCCTTCCCAAACCTGCAGATTCTGAACACAAACATTGACGGAGGGTCAGTCCACCATGTGCCAGGTCCTGGGGGGGAGTGGGGGCCTGACCAGCACCTCATCACCTCAAGCGTATGCAGGCCTCCTATTGGACATTAACCTTCCAGGGTACAAAGTTAGTCTCTGAAAACCTTCACTATCATTATGACTCCCGGAAACTAATGTTTTAGTATTTTGATGCTACTGTTGTCCTAAAGATGACATTATCCCAGTTAGTCAATTTAGCTTTTCTCTCCACTTAAAGAAACGAAGTTTCCAACAAATACGCTTTTAGGTTTTGCCATAGAATCAGTGTTTTAATTGGAAAGGAAATCAGGATATCAGAACAGCAGGCATGATATCTTTCTTGGTAGAATGGCCTCATAAAAGTTACCAAATAACCTCCATTAAAAAAACATGGAGGAAAAAAAACATGGAGTCGGGAATTCCCTGGCGGTCCAGTGATTAGGGCTCTGCGCTTTCACTGCCTAGGGCCCAGGGTTCAATCCCTGGTCAGGGAACTAAGATCCCACAAGCCTTGCGTCGAGGCCGAAAAAAAAAAATGGAGTCAAAAACCAGCATGGAGCAAACGCTCGGAAAAAGTAAACCATGAAATGAAATTACAAGGCACTTTTTTATTTCTTGCGAATTAAAGAGATTTAGGTCATTTCAGCATGGATGACACAGCAGTAGATTTGGGGGGAAATCTACATTTACACCCCTCCCCTCGCCACCACCTTTTTTTTTTTTCCGGTACGCGGGCCCCTCACTGTTGTGGCCTCTTCCGTTGCGGAGCACAGGCTCCGGACGCGCAGGCTCAGCGGCCATGGCTCACGGGCCCAGCCGCTCTGCGGCATGTGGGATCTTCCCGGACCGGGACATGATCCCGTGTCCCCTGCATCGGCAGGCGGACTCTCACCCACTGCGCCACCAGGGAAGCCCGCCACTACCTTTTGATACTTTCTACCTACAACGAGAAACATCAGGGACAGCAAAGTGCTGCTGCCCAGGTTGGGGCCCACTGCTCTATTCCCCACCATAGACCAGGCCCATCGTGGGGCAGACCTCCCGACTGCCCCGAGCTTGAGCTCCTGGTCACAAAGGGCCTGGCAGGAGCCAGAGGACAGCACGGGAAACATCACAACCGGAAACCCACTGACCAGTAGCATCACCAGGACTGTATCTACTGGCAAGAAGCAACAGGACTGCACATGTCAGATGCCACACTACCAAAACAAAGCCAGGAGGGGGAGAAATCCTCTTCTTGCCTTTCTCAGGGCCCTGCAAGAGGCCCCGGATGGGCCCATGGCACCTGCCTTCCCGACACTGGGTCTCAACGCCCACTCCCCAGAAGACTTCCCTGGCTACCCCCGCCAGCCAGGAGCTGTCCTTCCCTTTCCTGAACTGCCACCATACTTCCAGTCCTCTGCACAACCCACTGATTCACGTTAGCCTACACTGTATGACTTTTCTAGCTTCTTCCTAGTGGGTCTTCACCCTCTAGCTGAGCAGCCAGCTCCCTGAGGGCAGGGTGGTGAAATCATTCTTCCTCACCCTCCCTGGCACAGGCTTCAGTCCTGGTGCTACCTCAGTCAAATACCCACTGGCATCTCCTTCACCACGCACAGGGGCCAAGAGGCCCCGGACTTCTGCAGACCATGCCCTCAAAGGCAGGTGCAGTATCTCCCTCAACTTAGCGCAATAACTAGAACATTATGAGAACTCAAGGCACATTCATTGAACATCAAATTAAATGAGAAAAAGACTCCCAAATCCCAGTTAACGATCTACTTATCTCGAAGAATACAGAATTCAGCAAGAGATTCCCACCTGATTTCCGGAGTTGACAGAAACCAACACAGTCACCTGCATTTATGACATCTCACCACCTGCCAGCCTCACCCCGAAGTGTCTGCATAGGGAGACAAGCAATTCTGGCCCCCAAGAGGTTTTCATGCTTAATGATAAAAAATCTCACCTTCTCCTTCCTAGACTGGTCAGTCCCCCACCCCTCACTATGTGTAGAATAGTGCTGTGCAGACCAGTTAGTAAAGGCCCTCCAAAATGGGAAAGCCATTTCGTATTTTTTAGATTTTTTTATGAATAATAGATATTACACAAGCACATACAATGTTTTCTGTTTAAAATTGCATTGTCTTCTACGTCCATGAGCTCCTTTGGACCCAAAGCCTGCTGCTGTGGCACAAGACACCCCATCCCCATTCACCTCTCTCTACTGCCCTCCTGCCCGCAGGCATCCGGCCCTCTCTCACACTAGCTTCGTTCCTTCTGCCCGGAACTAGTCGAAGCATCATCTCCACATTTAGGCCTCGGCTGCCTCTCCCTGGTCGTCTTCCAAATCCACTGGCCTCACCTCCTTCTTTCTCACTTTGTAGCTCTCTTCCTAGTTTCTCTCTGTATCTGAAGTCAATATTATGACTCTCCTTCCCCAGCAAAAAATAATAATAATAATAATTTTTCTTCCTCTATAAACACTTGTAAAGAAGCATGTGGGGGGGGGGGGTCCTGATTCCATGGAACTGATGCAGAGGCCTTGGCCGTAAGAGATCTCCTCTGCTAAGTTAATAGTTCTTAAATTGACCATCACAAGGAAACTCAGCTATTGCATAACAGTTGATAGGTTAGATCACTTGCCGTTTGGAGAGTCTTGCTCTGCAAAGATGAGAAAATAGAGACGGGCAAATTTAACGCAATTTCCTTTGCTTGCTTGCGCTAGCCTAGACTTGCAACACCGCAGTGACAGTTTTTCTTGAAGTACAGCTTTAACATCATAAAAAAGGACTTTAAGAGAGTGATAAATCATTCTCATCCTTCAGCTTACTAGCACATCTATCCTGACACCGCCCACCCCCCACCCCACCCCCAAGGCCCTTCTCGCTTTGCACAGTGAACAATTAAAGGGATTCTAGCAGGGCTGTTTACGGAATCAAAATCCCAAACACAGGGGAGAACAGCAAGAAGCAGCTCAGATGTTTCAGTTAAACCAAGGACTCTCTTCGAGGCACGAACAAGAGCAGGAATATTTTGATGGTATTAACAGAAACAACTGGCCACTGCTATTGCCTGTTTCCAGTGGAAGGTCTTTACACCCTGCTTTACAAGGAGTGAGGCCATCTTATTAATTCCAAAATTAATGGATAGCATCCAAGGAAAATAATTGGTCTTCTTCCCCTCATAGAAAAATTCACATGAACGTCTGGAAAAAAAAAAAAAAAAAGCTGGAATTCTCCCTGCCAGCTCTCTGCTTTCCCGGCTTCTGCATTGTGACAGCTGGAACAGATGGCGTCTGGGTGAGACACCTTACATCTTAAACCTCATCCCTGATAAGGTCTGATTTTAACTAGTGATGTGGGAATCCCAGGTCTGTCAGGGTTTCTGTCCTGAGCACCTACTCACCAGATTTACAATCTCATGTATTTTACAGTTTTCACACTGATAAGGCTTATTTTTGTTTTGGCCAAAGAATTTTTCACCTTGGACTAATTCTCAGTATACATATTGTCACCACACGGTGAAAACACAAGTATTTCCTTTCATTTGAAAAACGAACGTACACTCTTTTGCCAGACATCCTACATATGATGCAGCCTTTTAAACAGGCCATTTTCAAAGATGTGAAAGAAGATTTTAGCACCAACTGATGGTCCACCTGGTCGTTTCTTTAGATAAGGATTTTATAGACATACACAAGATTACAGAACACAACATTTCCAAAAGCTTCACCAGCAAATGCTAGGGGAAAAAAAAATTATGGCTCCTCCTCAGTTGTATGCTGTGAATGTAAATTAAGAAGCGGCGACAACGCTACTCAATACAGCCTTTATGACTCCACAAAAATAAATGAATAAATAACACACACACACACACACACACACACACACACTCCCCATCTCATTCTGAAAACTGATTCACGGCTTAATACGAAAAACATGAAATAAAATTGCTTCCTTCGGACAGGAATAAAGACGCAGACGTAGAGAATGGACTTGAGGACACGGGGAGGGGGAAGGGTAAGCTGGGACGAAGTGAGAGAGTGGCATGGACATATACACACTACCAAATGTAAAACAGATAGCTAGTGGGAAGCAGCCGCATAGCACAGGGAGAGCAGCTCCGTGCTTTGTGACCACCTAGAGGGGTGGGATAGGGAGGGTGGGAGGGAGGGAGACGCAAGAGGGAGGGGACATGTACACGTATAGCTGATTCACTTTGTTATAAAGCAGAAACACAACAATGTAAAGCAATTATACTCCAATACAGATGTTAAAAAAAAATTGCTTCCTTCAAATGGACAATTATATGAAGGCTTCTTAAATTTCAAAGCACGTCCACAACACATCATTCATTTCCATTTTGCTGCTATGTTTTCAAGTGAAAGGTAAAGAATATTCTTCCACACGGAATTCTTTCTAAAGGCCTAAATATTAAATAGATGTCCCCAACGGGGTGACAGTGAAAACGTGGCAAAGTGTGCAGGAGCAATTAACCAAAGGCGGAATGTGTGCATTTCGCCCCAAACTGGATCCCAGTACCCGCCTGCCACCGAGGCCACTGCAGCTCTCCGATTATGAATCAGAGGTTCATCTGCAGAGGAATGACTCAGTATAAACTTTTAAATAATGGCTTTAAAAAAAAAAAAAAAACCTAAGCCAACCCAGGGTGAACACGTTCGGCTATGTAGACACCCTAATCGGTCCGCTCCTCACCCCGCAACACACAACCTCGCAGGAGATGCTGATTTCTCGCCACCCCGATGGGGGGGGTCACGTTTCCAAGAGGCCTCGGCGCCCCGTTTCCTGAAAAGCTGCGGGAGCCCCGGCCCGCGGGCCCCGGCCGGGCCGGGCCGGAGGACAAAGTTTCCCGAAGTTGAGGCGTCCGGGGGGCGGGCGGGCCCGGGCTGGGGCTGGGGCGAGGCGGCGCCGTACCGGGCACTCGCCGCCGGGCGCCGGGCCTGCGCCGCCCCGGCCCCGCGCCGACCGGCCCCGGGCCCGCCCGCCGCCGAGGGCGCGGGATGGAGCCGCCGGGGATGGAGCCGTCCGCCGCCCGCCACCCGCCGGGCCCCTTACCCGCGTCCGCGCCGCTCGGCCGGCTCAGGGGCGCTGGGCGCGTCCTCCGCCGCGGTCCGCAGCGTCCTGCTCCCCGGGCAGCCCCATGTCGGGGGGCGGGGAAGGGCCGGCGGCCGCCGCCGCCGCCGGCTGGAAAGTCCCTGCTGGGCTGCAACCCGGCTCGCGCACGCGGCGGCCGCGCCGCGCCGCGCTCCCTCGCCCTCACGCACCCTCTCGCAGGCACTTCCTCTCGCGCGCTGGAAATCCCCGCCGGCCGCTGGAGCGCGCCCCGGCGCGCGCCCGCCCCGCCCCCGCCGCCAGGCCCCGCGCGCGCGCACGCGTGGGAGCTGCGGGAGCCCGCGAGCGCGGCCGGCCCCACGGGCCGCGGCCCCGCGCGCACCCGCCCGGCCCGCGCGCACCCGCCTCCCGTTGCTAAGCCCTCCAGCCCGGCGCCAGTCGGCCGGCCTTAGCAACGGCGCCACGGCGCGGGCGGGGGCGGCCTCGGGCGCCCCCAGCGCCTGCCAGCCGCCGCGCGCCCTCCCGCCCCCCCCCGCCGCCCCCCCCCCCCCCCCCCGCTCCGCGCGGCCCTCACCCCGGGCTTCCACCCCTTTCCGGGTCGAAAAGCCACGCGAGCCTCGTGGGGGCCCGAAAGGTGCAGGTCCCCTCGCAGTCGGGAGCGATGGCGTCACCCGGTTCAGCAGGGCAGCCACTCTCGGTCACACGCACACGGACACACATTCAACACACAGTCTCACACAACTACTCACAGACACAGGCTCAGACACACTCAGCCAACATGCGTTCTTACACACTGTCCCTCACACTCAGACACACATGCTCACAAGACATGCATACTCTCACAGACATGTTCACACGCTCTCGGAGACACACTTGGTCACAGACACGATCACGTGCTCTCACACTTGTACACGCATTCACACACCCACGCTCCCTCACACCCATGCACACGGCACACTCTCACACATACACACTCGCTCCTACACTCGTTCCCTCTCGTCCGCACGAGCAGGTGGTGGAGCTGAAGGAGACTTGCGACATCTGGGCCCTGATCTCCTTCACTAAGCGGGGAGCTGTCTCAGCGTTGGTTTGGTTGGCATTTCCTTGCTCCCTGGGGTCCTCCCACACCCAGGAAGTTGTGTCTTGGTCTAGTGCGAAGAGTGTGGCCAGTTTGCCATAAGCTGGCCTGGGGCCCCAGGACAGAGATCCTGCTGCCCCGCGCACCCCTCTCCTCCCTGGACCCCATGCCTTCAGGGGCGTGTGCAGCCTCCAGAGCCAGGGCACTTACTTCTCCAGGGGCCTCGGCCCTCTGCCCCCCCAAATCATGAAGGATTCCCCATGGTCCTCTAAGACGGTGTCCAGTCAGGCTGGGCCTGGCAAGATGGGGCGCAATGGACGGCCTGTCTCTGCGAGGCTCCAGGCCAACCAAAGAGCAAGGCCACCTCTGCACAAGTTTACAAGTTAACAGTGAGGAGATGGAATGATGTTTCCTTTTTCTCTGCTCAGGAAGGCTCATAAAGACCCCCAGACCAGCGCTGAGACCTGTGTGACCAGCTTAAGCCAGGCTCCCTTCTTATATTTCTCCAATGACTTGTTGAATAGAGGCAGGAAGTCCAGCATCTCCTCTGGAGACTTCCTCTGTGGAACATTCCAGAACCCTCGACAGTCCACGGCTCTGGCCCCATCAGCCCGACTGGTACTTGTTCTCCAGCCACAGAGGTGGGGACTCGGCCAGGGTACAGCAGCGCCCCTGCTTGGGCCACTGAAAGGGCACAGCTGAGTTCAGACAGAGACCCCAAGATGGCTGTTGTTCCCCCAGCACCCATGTCAGGGCGACAGCCAGCCCCAGCCAACCCTCTCACACAGACTCCTGGGCTCCAACCCGAACCTCGGTCACCAGATGAGCGCCTCCTTCCTTCCCTCTCCGTGGCTTCCTCTCCAGAGCTTTGGGTGTCCTTTCCTGCCTGTCAGAAGCCGTAAAGACCCTGCCCTCAAAGGGCAGGGTCCACACTGCTTCCCACACCCCCAGCTCCCAGGCCTCTGTGTATCCGCCCATCTCCTCCCAGGTCCCCAGGCCTGCTCAGGCCACAGTCCTGGGACACTCAGCCGGGTCACACTCCCACCTCCTGCCTCACACTATATTGGGATCTTTTCAAGACTCTGCCAAAATCAGAGTTTGCCAAAAATTCTCTAGGCTGGACTATTCTTGGTTCTTTTAAAATAAGCAACAAGGTAGAAGTTTCAAAGACCCGTCAGAGAGGTTTTCTACAACTCGTTTTATCCTCTACCAAAGCAGTATCAAGCAGCATTCAGAATGAATAGATTCAGGTACAAGCCGTGGTTGAGCCCTCTGCTGGGGAGTGAGGACCTGCTCCTTCTCTTCTTCCCCTTCCTCCCCCTTCTTTCTTTCCTCCAACCGTCTGAGCAGTTCTGGATCCCCTGCTTTGGGGAATTGGAGGGGGAGCAGCACAAAGAAGTTTGCCCCAAACAGGGCAACGGCTTTGGGGGCGGGCGTTCTGTCCTCCGCAGTTTCGGCCGCTGGGCAGCCGTGATGAGCAGCGAGGAGAGCCAATCACAGCTCTCCTCGCTGCATTTCAAAGGCAGAGCTCTCTGTTCCCTATGGCAACGTGTAACAACAAGCTGACACCATTTCTGGACAAAGAAATTTCTCGCAGGAATTTATGTAGCATTACGTGTTCTGTTTGCTGCATTTCTGGGAGAAGTGCACACAGATATTAGAGTGACTCAAGTACAATGGCTCAGAAGCCATTCCTGTCTGTCTTCCAGAGAGGAGGAGAAGGTATCCACTGTTTAGTGTAAGGGGTCTTCAGGCCTACGAGAGGGGTTTCATCAGATCTCTCCCCGAGTGTGATGATCAGACACGCAAGTGACACCTCCCCACTCTGAGACCATCAGCTCCCGTGGTTCTGTCTTGGGCTGAAAAGTGCTAGCAACTTCTCCCACCGAAACGTATGAAATACCACCTCAGGTGGGCCTTGGCACCTGGCAGAATCAAAAAGAGTTCCGCCAATTGTTCAGACAGGTGGCTTCCAAACTTTCTGAATACACTTTGCGTTACAAACCCCTTGTGCATAACACAAGTGCATTTACACACACACATGTAACAAGGCTTCATCTCAAACATGGGATGTACTCTGTTATTTTCTATTCCATTCCATTTATTTTTGAAATGCTGCTTGTGACTCTCTTAACTCACTGTTGGTTCATGACCTGAAGTTTGAGAACACTATCATAAACTAAAACAGCTGCTGAAGGTGGTGGAAGTGGCCCGGCGTTTGGGGGTGGTCATCGTGGGAAAGCACCCCTCTCCCTCCTGCTCCATCGTGAGTGTGCACTGCGGTGCTGGGCTGCAAAGCCAAGGACTCCAGCCCCCCTCCCCTGCCCAGCCCAGTCCTTCAAGTAGACCCTGGCTAACAGCAGAGGTGCCCCTTCTCCGGACAGGGATGGCCAAAAACAAATGCAGAGGAAATGGGGCCTGGAGAGGCCCAGGAGGCCTAAGGGTGGGTATGCAAACACAGCCACGGGTTTCCTGCAAGTGATGAGAGAAGGGAAGGCAAGGTGGGAGATTTGTATAACTGGCCACAGAAAGTTTTAATTTTCTCTCATTTCTGTGGGCCTCTTGGGAAGATGAAGTTATCCTCATTTTAGGGAAACCTGGTTTGGGATTTGGGTGCACGCTCACACACACACACACACACACACACACACACACACACCACCAGCAGCTCTGGCACTTCCCCAGTCCTTCAGCAGTACATGAGCCCCAGGTAAAGGCCAGCTTCCCACAGGCAGCCTTGACTAGAACCCCAAACCCACACTTCGCTTCCGAAAAATAAATTCAACTCCACCAAGAAAGGGGGACACTTTACTGCAGGCCCCATGGGAGACGGGGAGAGGGTTTGCAGCAAGCTCTCACAGCAAACTCATGAAACCCGTGAGAGGCTGAGCGCCTGCCTTACAATCCCATTCAGAGGCTCCACCTGCCTTTGCGGTCACCGTCCCTCTCCCCCAGGTGGGCTCCTCATAGCCTCTTTGTCCCCCCACAACTCAGCTCCGGCCTTAGCTGGCAGACCCCGCTCGGCACACAAAAGCCAGTGGCTGGTGGAGCAGTGCCCTCGGGGGACCCAGCTCCTCCCACCCCGGCAGCACCCAAAGTGAGCTCTGCTCCTCCCAGCACATTAGAAATGAGGGAGAAGGTTATCGGGTCCAAATCAAGTCTTGGATTAACGAGACCAGCTGTTTAAAGTACAAGGGTTCTAAATCGTCCAAGCTGCAATATGCCATCTAACTACGAACAAGTGCAACTGCGGTGCCCTTCCTCCTCTCTCCAGGCTGGTGAGGACAAGCCTGAAATATCACATGATGCTGGATCAAAACAGCTTACTCCACCTTCCCCTGGTCCCTCAGTTCATTTGGTCAAGACCTGCTTGCTGAGCACGACCCCTGCCCAGCTCTCTGCTAGCATGAAACCAACGAACCGCTTGTCCTTTGGGAGTTTACCTTCTAGCAGGTGTAGACCAAATAAACAAATCACAAGCGAATCTATAACAAGAGCTGCGACCAAAGCTAGAGAAGAGGAGGGGAAGGAGGGAGGCCTGGAGCAAGTGGCCGAGGGCTGACGGATCAGGTGGCATCTGAGCGTAGGCCCGAAGGGGGAGAGGAGGGTGGCATGCGGACATCCGTGGGCAAAGCATCCGGGCAGCGGGAACAGCATCGGTAGACACCCTGAGGTCAGTGAGCATTGGGGAGGCCGGTGTGGCTACAGCCAGTGAGCAGGGGAGAGTCACAGAGGCTGGAGGTGACGTGGGGCTTTGGGGAGGGGTGGAGACGCAGGGCCTTGTGGGTCATCACCAGGACTTTGATTTTGCTCCGAGGTAGGGGCCCTTGTAAAGTTGATTTATAGCTTGCGTTCTGCCCAAACTAACCCTGCGTTTGATCATACTTCATTGTCCTTCAGCCAATAAACATGTGCCGGGCACTGGGCAAATCCAAAGGGCGGGGCGTGACTTTGCCGCGTGGTGGACGCGATCACAGCCAAGGACGCCCGGCTCTGGCAAACGGGCACACACACAGGTGTGAGCCAGCAACCAGAAACACAAACCTCCTGGGCGCCGGGGTGGGCGTGTGGTGTGAGCCCTCGGGCCCAGTGACCCACATCCGGGACTCTTCCAAAGGAATAAGACCAAACGCCAGGAAACCACTAGGTACCTCCCACCTTGAAAGCCAGAGAAAGGGAGTGGGTATCACCCCTTGTCTGGTGGCCATCAGGGTGGTGTTCTAAACCCAGCCAACGCTCAGAGTGCCGCGTTTGCTATCGGATGGGGGCGAGAACCCAGAGCACACTGCCTGTAGGCCAAGCACCGCTGTCCCGTAGGCCAGGGCTCTGGCCACAGCACTGCTGTCCCCACAGAGCGGCCTTTGCGGAGCTGCTCTCCGTGGCCGAGGCCCTAGGAGGAACCGAGGGGCCGTGGTTGTCACCTCAGACCCCATGGCTGCCCCTTGCTCACCTGTTCCACCCACACTGGTCTCCAGGGAGCCTCCGTGGACCCAGGCTGACTCACCCTCAGGGCCTTTGCCCACGCTGTTCCCTCAGCCCAGAATGCTCTTCCCCCAGCTACTTACATGATTTACTCTCTCTTCCTTGGGGTCATAGACAGTTGAGGGGATTCCAGATCAAAGATTCGTTCCCAGGACTCACCACAGTGCACCTCCAAATGGGCCCCTGGCCTGACACGATGCCAGGGACAAGCTCCCCAAAATACCCCAGGGATGAGTCCCCTTGGAAAGGTGAACAGGAGGAATTCACTCGAGCAGGAGAATTCTAGAGCAGGAATCAAAAAAGCAGAACTCAGCTCATGACTAACGAGCTGTATGATCTTAGGAAGGCACTTTACCTCCCTGGCCCCGGGTTTCCCCTTTTGCAGAACGGAAATATGACTGCCTGCCCTACCCCAAGGGGGCTTTGAGAAGGCGGCTGAGGCCAGTGGGGACCATGCAGCCAGTGTGTCCCTGAGAGGTGTCATGATACCCAGAAGGCAGGCACAGGGCTGCGTTTCTGATGCTGTTGCCTTCATTACATAAAAAGGATTCACCCAGATCTCCGGGGAGGGAGGGATTGTTTTAATTTCAGGTGTCCGTGATCAACTACCATGAGTAACCGTCACATCTGCCCCACTGTTTTTCAGGGACGTTACCTAATGCTTTCTCATCACACTGTCGGGGATGTTAAATTGACGACAAACTTGCTTATCAATTCCCTGAAAAGTGTTTTCTGAGGGATTGGTCCTCAGACCTACGCTGTGGATACGACGAGCTGTCAGAATTGTGCCAGCCCCTTCACCTGGGATGTGGTGTTTTCCAAACTGCAGTTTGTAATCTACGAATTGGTTGAAAACTCAGTTCGGTGGGTATGACCGGCATCTTTTTAAAAAATGAAATGAAATAAAATAAAATAGGAAATAGCAAAATGCTTCTTACTTACTAGGTCGGTGTCGTTTTGTGAAACTTTTGTTTTAGTTCTGCATGGGTACACACAGCTAAGTTTGTCTGTCCTGAGGTAAAATGCATTTCTCGTTGTAGGTTCTGGTGCAGACGTTCGAAAAGCCACTATGCTAATGGAAACATGAATCGAGTGTATGGAGTTTAAAAGTTATTTTCCTCACGTGTGCTGACACATCTGTCTCGTGTGCCCTGCCCGTTGGAATTTCCACCCACGCTGGGTTGAAATACTCAAAATTAGTAGCATCTGGGTTAATGAGGTTTGTTATATTCAAAAAATAAACGATGGTGCGGTTCACCTTGCATGCGTCCTTCTGAAGAGTCCTGAGCGGAGGACCCTGGGCCCGCTTCTCTGTCCACTCCACTGCCAGAGGCTTTGGTCCACTTGGCCAGTTCCCTCACTCTCTCCTTGGTGGAAAGCCCTGGGCAGCCCTTAAAACATGTGGCTAAGTGAATCAAGGCAGGAAGGAAGGGAGGGAGGCAGGGAGGAATGAGTGGACCATCTGCCCCAGGCCAAATCTTTCCCGTCCACTTCATGTACCTCCAGTTTTGCTTCATCAGTAAGCGGCCCCCCACTCGGGACTCTGGCCTGCGGGTGGGTTCGGGGCTGGGGCCACCTCCAAGCCTCCGCACAGGAGAGGTTTACCGTGCGGTCGTCTGTCTAGAAGAGCGTGCGAGGGCTTATCTTGAATCCTCATTGCCAGCGCAAGCGCAAGTCCTCTGTTTAACGTGTGGATTTGGGGCAGATCTGGGGTTGTTGAAGGTTGGGGGTCTTTGGCCACCCCTTGGGCTCACCACTGAGGGCGGATTCAGAGGAAACCCGGGGCCTGGCATGCGCCCGCCCCAGGCCGATCAGGAACCCGCTCTAGAACCCTGCGGATTTCCCGTCTGGGGGAGCTCCACCCAAGCAGCTCTTTGTTCTTTCTTCCCAGGTTGTGTGTGGGGCAGCCCAGTTGTACTTGCGTCTTGTGATTCACCTCAAACATGTGATTAGAAAGCCAGACGCAACCGAACTTGGGAGCAGTTTAAGGCCTCGAGCATAAGCTGAGGCCGCTGGGGGGTGAGCCGGTGTGAAGGGATACAGTCCAGCCCATCCGTCCACAGTGGGGATGGAGTTTCCAATCTGGAGGCCAGAAGGGATCTAATTAGCCCTGCAATGGCCGTACCTCCTCTGTCCTGGGTGACAGGATAAAACAGCAGATTAACAAACTCAGGCTCTCCTTACCGCTCTGGCTAATCTATTGCTCTAAGACGTTCATTTCCATGGATGATTCGCAACGTAGGTGATTTTTCAAACTACCAAGTTTGCATTTCCCTCTACTGTTTTTCAACATGGACCCAAATAAGCTCATTTCACAGCGGGGAGGCTAACACTGCTATGCGCTGATACCTAAAATGACAGCCTTGGGGCTTCCTTAAGTAAATAATTACTTTCTTTGTAATTAGCAGGCTACCTCAACACCCTGCTTCATCAGTCTAACAAAAGCTTGCTAAACACCAGCTCGATGGTACTTCCTAAAGCTGGGGAGGCAGAGCCGGCGTTAGGAGCCGTGAGGACATGACTAAAGGGACAGGACTGGTGCAGGTGTCCACCTGGGCTCTCTCCTGACCCTCTGGCCCAGGGCCCGGGTGTCTTGGGCCCATCCCTGCACCTCTTAGGTGGTGTTCTGGGGGCTAATAAGAGCCAGCAGCCAGTTTACGTCAGTGGGCCAGAGCTCAGGTGAGACCTCCCCGTGAAGTTGCCCCGCGGAGGTGAGGCCCGCGGGGGTAGGGGACACTCAGGCGCTTGGGCCGTGAGGCAGGGCGGCTGCCCCAATGGCTGTGTTGACAGGAAAGGGCCTTTCCTCCCTTGCTGTTTCTTTTTGAGTATGAGGCAAACTAAAAAATTTCCCCACAGATGGTTAAGGAACCAAAATCGGACGCTCTAGCTTTGGTTTGGGGATTTTATTCTTCTGACGGAACACTTCATTCTGCAACTCCAAATGCAGAAACTGCGCAGCCAGGGCCCCCCAATCAAGGCTTTTCTGGGCAGCGGCTTCCAGGTCGCTCCCCGGAAACGGTACCGTGGACCCTGGGCTTCCCTTTGACCCTGTCCTCTCCGGGAAACAATTTGAATAGGCCTGCGTCTGTCTGAAGTCACCTGGGTCGTTAGGAAACGGGACTCGGGTAAATGTGGCGTCTCTTGATTCCCCAAAGAAAACAAAAAGTTAGAAAAGGATTAAGGAAAAGTCCCCCAGTTGGTCCAGAGCCTTGATTCCACTTCTTCTCCCACCATTTTTAAGGATAAATAAGATGGACTTTGCCCCAGGATCAGTAAAAATTAACATCCACTTACGTATCTCTGAAATAGTCATTCGTTCATCCACTTAAAATGTTTACTGGACACTTGAGGAATAGCATCTACCCCGAGTCTGTTCCACTTGTAAACCCCCAAAGGCTGCCCAGCCCTGCGGCGGGGGGGGATCGCAGCACCCCACTCTGTGAGCCCAACTCATGCTGCTAGTATCTGCCTTTGAAGGCATCTCCCCGAACCCCTCTTTAACCTCGCTCTGTGCGAGCTTCGAGCTTCATGACCCCTGGAATGGACTTGGAAACGAGGCAGCCATGAACTCGCTGAATGTGATTTCAGAATCGTGTATTGTGAGGTTTTTGCCCCTGGACAAGGGTCCAGCTGTCACCATATTGTTAGAAGACCTGAAACCCTAATAATGCAGTAGAATCTCTGACATTTGCCCAGAAAACAAGACATCCTAAACGTACACCTCCTAATACCTTTTGTAATTAGGCCAAATCCAGTAGCATCGTTCAGCTACACACATAGAAGTTGGGATCTTTCAAAAATGCTGGGATTGGGCTTCCCTGGTGGCGCAGTGGTTGAGAGTATGCCTGCCGATGCAGGGGACACGGGTTCGTGCCCCGGTCCGGGAAGATCCCACATGCTGCGGAGCGGCTGGGCCCGTGAGCCATGGCCGCTGAGCCTGTGCGTCCGGAGCCTGTGCTCCGCAACGGGAGAGGCCACAGCAGTGAGACGCCCGCGTACCGCAAAAAAAAAAAAAGATTCAAAAATGCTGGGATTTCCTCCAAGCCATTCCCTGCCACTCACAACCCCTCACCACACCTTCCTATCGTCCGCCTGCCCCTCACCATCCCCACAACCCTCCCCTGCTCTTCCCCCCACCCCATCCCTCCCACGCCTGCCACTCACCATTCCTCCCCCATCACTCCTCCGCCAGCCACTCTCCCCGTACCATTCCTCTATCCACCACCTCCAGCCTCCTGGGTGATGAAGGGTGTCACTCATCCCCCAGACCCAGCTGCTAAGCACAGGCTAATGAGTGGGCAGGCTTTGTGGCTGGGAACCGATGTCAACGCCTCTAAACCGCATCCTAACCCTGAAGGCTCTGACCCCAGGAACCAGCTCTTGCCTGGCCCTTCCCCGCTCTCCCAGTCCTTGAAAACTCTAGGTCCTCTTGTCTTGCAGAGTTGCACTCCCAGGATTACGGATCTGCTCCAACAGGCTGGAGGGGCACACAGCAGGCGGAGAGCATGCCCAGACAAATTTCGGGTCCTTTGGAAATGGGCGTGCTTCCAGAGTTTCCAACAGAGAAGACCTTTAACCGACCCCAGCACCGTCCCTTCCGCTGGGCAACCGCAGAGGCACCTACTGTTCTGGAAATTTCTCTCCTGCATCCTCTAGTGGAAAGGAGGTTAGAGGGGCAGAATGGCTTGCCGGAGACATGGAAGATCTGTCTGGCTAAAGACATGAGGGCCCTGAGGTGTAGGAAGTTTCACGAACATTCATGGACACTACTGTGAGCTAAGCAGTTTGAGAGGCTCTGGGGGTGGAAAGACAAATGAGACTAAAAGGACACACACACACACACACACACACACACACACGGTGACCTGTGCAGGACTGAGAATGGAGGACCAGCAGTTTGGACACAGTAGCCCAAGTCCCGGGGAAACCCCATCTTATCTGTGTTCCTCATGATGATAGGAAGATGGTCACGGTCTAAGAAGATCAGTGCACAAAAAGCTAGATAAGAACGTAGGGGCTTCGGCAACAGCAATCATTTTATTATCTCTCACTGCTTCTGTGGGTAGGAATTTGGGAAAGGTTTAGCTGGGTAGGGTCTCTGTCGGGCTCAGTCAGATGATGGCAAAGCGTGAACAGCGCGGGGCTGGCCGGGCATCACTCCAGGCGGGGCGCCTGGGCTCCCTCACGACTCGGCAGCCTCAGGGTCGACGGGCAGGCTGAGGGCTTCAAGAGCAGGCTTCCAGTCAGCACGGCAGGACCTGTATCGCCTTTGATAACCTTCCACTAGAAGTCACGTAGTGTCCCTTTCGCCATTCCCTGGTGGTTACAAGCTAGTCACCAGCCCACCCAGATTCAAGGGGAGGGGACATAGACCCCACCTCTCAACAGGAAGAGTGTCCAGGGCACACTGTGGAGAAACATGGACCCATTGGCTGCAAGCCCCGCCCCCCAGGCAGAGCGGAAGAATATAAACTGGGGTGCGTGGCTCTCGTGAGCTGAGGCCATTCTCTGGAGGAGAAGCAGCTTCGCTCGTGGCCAGCACGCACAGCAGCTGGGGAATGGATACACCAGCCCTGTAAAGGTGGTCTGGGGGGACTCTGTGGTCGATTGCAGAACAGGCACAGATCCCACCTATCCCTGCATCCATGCCCTTTTGCACTTGACTTGGTTCCTTTTCCATCAAGAGGGGTCTATTCCCCACTCAGGTCTGGGCTTGGCATGTGACCTTCTTTGGCCAATGGGACATGAGCAAACATGATGCAAGCAGAGGTTTGAAAACTACTCGTGTATTGGTTTATGCTCTCCTGTGGCACTTGGAACCCTGAGAGTATGGGAACAAAAGCAAGCTGACTCCCAAAGGGCCACATGGAAGGGAACCAAGGCATTCTGACCAATAGCTTTCACCTGCCTTCGCCTGCCAGAAATGCGTGTCAGGCTGTCCTGAATCATCCAACCTCAGCTGAGCCACATAAGTGAGCCCAGGCAAGACCAGTAGAACCACCCGGCTGAGCCCAGCCCAAATTGCCAACACACGTCATCAAAGGCCAATAAGGGCTTGTTATTTTAAGTCACTAAGTTTCTGGGTTGTTTGTTATACATCAAAGCTAACTAATACAGGCACCAATAGTGTCCACTACAACAAGAAAATTTTTTAAAGAAAAAGAAACATAAGGAACAGAGACTTCCCTGGCGGTCTAGTGGTTCAGACTCTGTGCTTCCATTGCTGGGGGCATGGGTTTGATCCCCGGCTGGGGAACTAATATCCCACATGCTGCATGGCACACCAAAACATTTTAAAAATTAAAAAAAAAAAAAAAAGAAACATAGTGTCCACTACAGAAATCTAGCTGCCCTAAAGGCATGCTAACCCCCTATAACTGCAGGGATGGAGAAAAAGAGGGATTTTCTCCTAGGTCTCGTCCTTGGCCTTCTGACCCTCTGACCCTCCAGCATGTGACTCACACTGACCTGCAGAGATGTCAACCAGGACTGTTCCCCGAAGAGTCAGAGCCCCCCACTCCATAAATGAGGCCTGTGGCCCAGTTAGAGACTCTGGAGCTCCTGAGGGTCCTGGAAGCAAATAGGAACCAGCCCTTGAGGAATTCCCAGAGCAATGCCTCCAAGCCCATGCTTTTTGCCTTTAGGTCTCTGACCTCTGGGGCCCCAAACTTCAGATTTGGGTAAAAGTCAGGGTCACTGGGTCACAGCTTCAAATTAGATCCAGGGAGCTCTGCCAGCAGGTTTGGAAAATGCCAAGCTGCCCCTTGTAAAATATGTTTTGGGTTTCTTGGATAAAGATCTCAATATTAAACATTAAGATTTTGCTATGATTAAATTCTCACTGGGCACAAGGAAAGAGCTGTAACTACATTTCAGTGTAGCACTGGACGGGATTTTGTGATTTTCCATTAATTTTTTTAAATGTCAAGGGTATCTGTCTTTTTTTGTTGTCGGTCAGAAGGTGCTTTATTGAAGGGCGGGGGCTCCAACATCTCGCGGCAGCTACAACTGGATCTCGCGGAACGCCCGCTTCTCCACCAGCTCCACTTTGTACTTGCGCTTGAACTTGGCTCGCTCCCGAGGCTCCATCATGTTTCTCCCCTGGAAGCTCTTGAACCGGTCGCAGAGGATGTTGCCCTCAAGGCTGCGAGACACTGACAGGGAGGCCTCAGCGGGTGCCAGGCAGAAAGGGGGTATCTATCTTTCTTCGAGGACTCAGCCTACGGCAAAGTTCAGGTTTAAAAAGACCCAGGGATGGACTTATGAGACCAAGAAGGAGAGGCAAAAATCTAGACTTCAAAAATTATGAAACTGCTAAGTTTTCAGTTAATTCAAAAATCATCTCAGTGGAAAATTTTGTAAGCTTTCCATGCATAATCAAGGAGATCTGGTTTGGAATTGCAACTGAAATGAACCCTTGTAAGCGCTTGCTTTCTGAATAAAATGACCAACCTCAGATCAAAGGCTCTGGTGAGTGATCAGATCTCATTACAGAGAACCCAAACAAAGGACCAGCTTACGCTGTAACAAGTAGGCAGGTCAAACCCTCCCCCTCCCCTTCCCAGCCCTGTCTGCCTCTCTCCCCGGCCCTGTCTCTCAGCCAGAAAAGCAGGCAGAAGGTGCAGTCTCCAATTTTATGGAGCAATGAGATTTGCAGTAAATATTTATCAGCTGTTCGGTAAATACAATTAAATTTCTGGCAGAGCTTTGCACGGCTATTTTATTAGAATTAGCTAAGGCTTACTTGCAAGTCTAAGTGGACACCACAGAGTAAAGCAGTGTAGACATTCAAGTGCAGATGAAAAACGGGTGCTGATCACAGCAGGAGGGCAGTGTCTTCCCACCTCTGGGAGAAAAGGGCCTGGTCAGGGAGCCAAAGCCACAGCAGATGCCCACACACAGTGCCTTCTATGCCCTCTGTGGGTGGGCACCGTCATCTCTCCCCAGCACGGTGGCAGGGAGGAAGTGGGCCTGCAGGTACCCTCCCAGGGCAGGGCTGGGAGCACCTACTCCAGGACCCTTGTCGCCGTGATCTATCCAAGGTCCCAGAGCCTCTAGACAGCACAGCCAGAACCACGACCTCCTACCCCCCACTCCAGGGCTCAGAACACCCTGACCCCCCACCCCCGGTTAACCCTTGCTTTCACCTCGTAAAAAGGACTTTCGCCCAGCGATGCCGCTCCTGGGTATCTACTCTAGAGGAATGAAAACTTCCGTCCGTGCAAAAGCCTGTATATGACTGCTCCCTGCGGTATTAGTCACAGCAGCCAGTAGCTGGAGGCAGCCCAGCACCCAGCAGCTGAGGACGGGATAAACACAGTGTGGTGTGCCCGCACCACGGGGTATTGTTTGGCAGTAAAAGGAGCAAAGCGCTGACGCTTGCTACACATGGATGGACCTCGAAATCACGATGTTAAGTGGAAGATGCCAGACACAAAGGTCTACGTACTGTAGGATGCCAGTATATAAAGTGTCCAGAATCAGCAAATCTACGAGACGGAAAGTAAACCAGTGGTTGCCTGGGGCGGGCGGGCGGGAAACAGGGGGTGACCACTGAGGGGTGAGTGGTTTCTTTTGGTTGTAGTGAACTTGTTCTAAAATCGATTGTGGTGGTAGTTGCACAAGCTTGTGAATATACCAACAACCACTGAATCGTACACTCCAAAAGAGCAGATTACATGGCATGCAAATTACATTCAATTTTTTAAAAAGGCTTTCGCTGGCCGGGTGTGGGTCACAGTAGGAGCTCTGGGTCCGAGCCCAGCTCCCCCACTTACCAGATGTGGAGCTTCGGGTGACTGGCCTCGGCCTCTGCCCTCCCGTCTCCCCAGCTCCGGAGCTGCCGTGGGGATTAAGTGAGCGACTCTGGGAGCTGCGTTTGGGTCGCACACAGCTTCTAGGCGAGGGGGCCTCAGGCAACATGCAGTGGAGGTCCTTCCAGTTTCCAGAAAGTTCTAGAAAGAGCCTTCTCCTCCCACAGGGACCTCAGACTGACCCAGACCCAGGCAGAGCACAGCGCCACCTGAGGGTTTTGCCACAGGTACAACTGGCTTTTATGACAGCCTTCGGCAGAACAAGCATGGGGACCTGAGTAACACACAGAGGGGGCCGTCCGTGCTGACAGAGCCCACTTTTGTTCTGGGTACCAGGCCCTGCCCCGTGTGCCTCAGATGTAAACTCTGATTGGCTAAGCCAATGGTTCTCCTAGCCAATGACTGGCTTAGCATAGGGCATGTGACCCAATCCTAGCCAATGAGATGTGGGGGGCTGGCTTCTGAGGGATGCTGGGAAAGGTTTCTTGGCTGATAGAAGACAGAGAGCAAAGATGACTTTTTTCCTTCTGTTGTTTGGGTCTGCACGTGACACCCAGAATCGTGTCAGCTGCATCGCAACCATCTGGGGACTCACCTGAGCACGGCAGGGCAAAAGGGTCAGAGAATGGCCCTTCAAGATGCCACTGAGGGGTGAACTGCTCAGCCCAGAGCTGCCCTTCCTGGGAAAGGACACACGGCTTTCCTTCTCGTTTAATCCAGTTGGATCTGTTACTTGCAGTAAAGTGTCCTAGCTGACAGTGGATGAGGTGCAGAAGACCCAATCTGTAATGATGAGGGGGCTTCGCCGATATGCGGTGCCTGATGTCAGCAGAGGGGTGGCAGGTAGGCATGTTTTCCAAATAGTTTCTAACTAAGCCACTGAGTTGTTTTCTCCTGGAGACACATGCTTTTCTTTCCAGGGCGTGGCTGCAGAGAGTATATGTCTTCTCCTTCTGTGATTACTACCTGTGCTGGGCTCTAGGACTAGTTGCTAGAAAAGAAAAAAGACGCCTTGCTTACGTGGGAACTTTGCCATAGTCCCTTGAAGTTTTCTTTGCGGACCTGATCCTCGACACTGAACAAGAGAGCATGTCAATCCAGTGACACTGGGACCTTGGACTCTTCTCAGAGGCACCCGAGAGGTCTCCCTGGCTGGTCCCTCAGGGAGGAGCTGCCGGGGAGAAGGCTCTGATGAGGCCTTCGAGAGATGTTTGCTCTGGCCTGCAGCTCAGGGTGGTCCCGTTTAGGAGACTGTGGTCTTGCGGACCCTGGTCTGTCCCGGCAGTCAGGAGGCTGGGGCCAGTCCTACCTCTGCCTCAGCGTTTCCTTGTTTACGAAGAGGCCCAGAGGATGTCCACCTCCCTCCCATCACAGAGGTGCTGTGATTCCACGATGGCAGCGGCAGGTAAGGAACAAAGGGCCACTTCTCCTTCTTTTGGAGAAGAATCCATTCATTCATTCCTTCATTTATTCTATGACATTAGTTGGGTTTCTTAGGCTCCACAAAGGCAGCAGTGGTTAAACTGCTTCTCAGGACCAGCTGGGGCCATCCAGACTGAGAGGGCCGTGAACCAGAGATGGGCTGGGGCAGAGGGACACCGGGGTGTCGTGCATTCAGGACACAGAGGAGCAGCAGGAACCCCCTGGGGTCGTCGCCAGCTGTGCTGGGAAGGTTGGGAGCAGGTCTGAATCCTGTCTGTGGGCTCCAGGCAAAGATGGCTGAGAGAGGAGTGACGGGATGCTCACATCCCTTTTAGGAAGGGAACCCTGGGCACAATGTGGACCGAGACAGCCACGGGCAGAGTGGCTGGCTGCTGTGACCGACCGGGCCTGGGGACAGCAGTGCTGAGGGTCTGCAGCCGGCAGGTGGGAGGCTGGGATTGATCTGAGGTGGGCTAGTCTCTGTCATCAACAGGATTCGGTGACCAGCTGGCCATTGGAGGGAGAAGTCGGGTGGATGCCGAGTTTCCAAGGGCTCCAGCCCAGGCGCCTGGGGCGGGAGGTGCGGGGAGGGTGGGGCTGTCACAGGCTTGGACGCGTGCAGTTTGAGGCTCCTGTCCCAAGTCCCGGGAGACCTGCGGGAGCCGCGGGGACGCAGGGGTGGTGGAGCTCAGGGCTGGGAGCCTTTGAAGTGCAGACAGGGGACCCAAAGAGAAGGAAATGCACCCACAGGGCCCTGGCCAGGCATTCCTTCTCAGCAGGAAGCAGCGTTGTGGCCAGAGGCCTGGTGAGTCCTCAGGGCCCTGAGCCTCCGTCAGTTTCCATGAGCCTGAACACCTCAGAGGAGGGAGGAGAGAATCAGGGGAGCAGAAACAGGTCCCGGTGATGCACACAGCCAGTGGACATGCATCCTTTCACTTGGGGCAGTAAAAATAACTCAGGCGCAGTGTCTCCCCTGGGTGCTGAAACTCCCCAATTTCAGAGTGGGGTAACTTCAGCAAGAGTGAGGTGAAGCCAGCTCGCTGGGCGAGCGTCCAGGTGCCCTCAGGCGGCCGCCGGGATTCTGGCAGCTGGTTCCACCCTGGCCTCAGTTTTCCCATTATCGACTGCGATTGTCAGAACTGCTCCCTCCCATGATGTCACCCAGGGAGCAGCCCTCACCTTTGACCTTGAGGCCCCAGGTGGGAAGATGAGCCTCGGCCACTTTCAAGCCCCCGCTTTCCTCTCACTCCTGCCTCCGAAACCCGGCCTCCTCTCCAAGCTGCCAGCAGTGATTTATAAAGATTTAATAGCTGAGGGGTGTAACGAGAGCTTAGATTATTAAGATCTCTTTTCTCTTTGAAAATATCTCATGAAGTATTCTCTTAATTAAAACTAAATTCCACCTATCAAAATAAATGAAAAGGCGTGTTTGGCTCTGAGGTGTCCTCAAGCGACTTCTCGGGCCACCAGCCCTCTTCTGTGCACTCTGTCCCCAGAGGAACTGGCTTAAAGTCCTGGGCTTTGTAAATCCATTGTCCCCTTCTCTCAGGCCAGTGCTGTTCACGATGACACTGGCCAAGTTACTGACCTTCCCAACATACCACCGTCCTGAATATACACAGACAGGCCCCAAAAAATCATGCCGACATCAGAGGTTGACACCAATTGTCCAGTCCTAAAATAAGGGTTTATACATATTCTGAGAATGCGATTCTGTCTGTACTTAGGAGGTGGAATTCAGCCTCGCTGGTTGACGGTGAGCTCATCACCTCCAAAAGCCAAGAGCTTGGAGAACCCAGACCCTAACCCCTGGGGCAAGCAACGCCCGGCCGAGTCCCGTTCTGGTAAAGCAGGGGCAGCCGCTTCTGTGCGCAGCCTGCCGGCCTGGGACCCTCCCAGCACCCCGACGGCTGCGCAACTCAGTCCTTCCGAGAACCCGCCGCCCGCGTGTCACTCTGCCGCAGAACACGCAGAGCGGGTCCAAACGCCTGAGGAGGTAACTGAAGAGTGCCGGGGGGCTGTGTCTGCCAGCCGGGACGTCTGAGGATGAATAAGACAAGGTCGCTACCCTTAAAGGGCTTCACTTTAGTGGGGAAACAGCCAACGTCCAGTGTGGTCAGTACAGGTGGGGACCCGGTGCTGGGGGCCTGGGGCCATCACAGGGGCTCCCCAGTGGGGGGATGCCTGAGTGCAATCAGCCGGCCGGGGATGTCCAGGCAGAGGGGAGGGCGTGGCAGGAGCAAAGGGCTGGAGGGGGCGCTGGTGAATGTCAGCGAGCAAAGGCGTGGAAGCTGGGGTTGATCCTGGGGGCCCGGGGGAGCCACAGAAGGGGAGGCACCTGGGCAGACGGACACTGCTATGCATCCTGGAGAAGGTCCCTTGGGGGCCGGTATGGAGGACGCACTGGTGGGAAGGGAGTGGAGGGCGGGAGCAGCTGTGGGGGAGGCGTCTGAGGACCCGCCCTGGGGAGACCGCACATGACGGCAAGCAGAAGGCTCGGGCCTAGGGAGGTGATGGAGGAAAAATAGACTGGGCCGATGGACGAGGGGCTGGCGAGCCAGGTGGTGCTCAGGGCTGGGGTCTGCTGAGATGGGGGCCCAGGAGAAGTCGAGGACTGTGGGAGAAGGGCCAGGCGGGGGCAGGTGCTGGGGAACAGCAGAAGAGCGAGTTTCCAGGACAGCGTGCTTAGTCATTCAACCGCTTCCCTCTCAGGGCCTCCAGGGGTCAGGCTGTGTGCAGGGGGGTCCACGTGGGCCATCAGCACCCACGTGTCCCTGTAGCGCATCCAGACAGGAGACCTTCACTAAAGTGTCCCACGAGCGAACATGAAACCACGAATGGGACAGGGTCAGGGCCCTCCAGGGAAGTCCAGGGGCCTGGCAGGGCTTTGCTGAGGTGAGCCGTGGCTGAGCCAGGAGGAGGCGGCGTCCTGGAGGAGGGGACGGTGCCCGAAGACTGTGGGGAAGAACCTGGAGGTTATCCAAGGGTAATGGGGAGCCCCAGAAGGCACCCCATCAGGGCGCCGACGGGATCCGAAGTTTGCACTGTGAAGAGAGCACCTACGTTAGATGCTTCTGACAGGCTGTGCACCGCACGACGTCAGACATCTAAGAAGGTACTGTTCTCAATGCAGACATCTCAACCCTGGGTACAGCAAAGGGACGCGTTCTAACTAAGCAAAATTACGGCCACTTTCCATTAGATGGAGTGAAGGGTCTAGAGGAAGGGGGGGCCTCTTTCCGAATCATGCCTAGGGGTCACTGGGGGGCAGCACAACCACAGCCGCACATGCCAAAGGGGAGAGTCCAGAAGACCTTGGACAAAACCAGTTCTCTGGAGTGCGGGGCCCAGAACCCGCAGGGCAGGCAGCCAGCTCCCGGGAAGTGGGGAGGCGGGGCCGGGCCGGAGCACCCAGGACAGGCAGGGGCCTCGGCAGCAGGGGGGTCTGTCTGGGGCGCGGAGGCCGTGGGCCTGGGCCCGGGTTGGCAGGGAGAACACGGAGAAGACGGCTCCGCCGAGAGCGAGGGGTCCAAGGGGGGTGAACGTCTGGGTGTGGGACTGGGTGTCGGCTCCAGAAGGTCCCCAGGTGGCCTTGACCTCCAGCCCACACGTGACCCGGGAGGCAGGCCACATGGACGTTCCCTCAGCCCCAGGGAACGTTCTCTCAGTTATGAGAACGTTCCAGCGACGCGAAGCAGGCAGGCCAGTTTCTCTGGGAAATAATCTAGAGCACTGACTGTGAGGGTACAGACACACCTCGTTTTATCGCCCTTTGCAGATACTGCGCTTTCTTTACAAGTTGAAGGTTTGTGGCGACCCTGCGTCCGTCAAGTCTACAGGCACCACTTTTCCAACATTTGCTCACTTCACGTCTGCGTCACATTTTGCTAATCCTCACAATAGATCACACTTTTTCATTATTGTCATGGTGACCTGTGATCAGCGATCTCTGATGTGACTGCCATGACTCCCTAAAGGCTCAGATGATGGCTAGCGTTTTTTTAGCAACAAAGTATTTTTAAATTAAGGTATGTACTTCTTTTACACAAAGGCTATTTATTGCACAGTATTAATAGACTGTAGTATAGGGTAAACATAACTTTTAGATGCACTGGGGAACCAAGAAATTCACGCGACTCACTTATTGCGGTATTTGCGTCACGGTGGCGGTCTGGAACGGAACCCGCAGTATCTCTGAGGTCTGCCTGTATAATTTTTGTCTATGAGTCTCGATAAAGTTATCTTCATTTTGAATTGGGAGAAAAACCATGAACACTCATTTCTCCTGTGTTGTCTCTGGGTGAAAAGAACGCTCCCTGAGCCCTGGGTGTGCACTGGGTGCTCACCCCTGCCCCCAACCCCTGCGACCCCTTGGGGCACCCCAACTCCCCTCCCACCTCAGCCTGTACCCCACCCTCCAGACCTGTCCCCAACCTCTGGACAAGGAAGGCGTGGCCCTCGGTTGTGGCCCCAGCCTCGGCCCAGCTGGCCCTTCCCGATTCAGACCCTTGTAGGGATAGAGGGGGGGAGGTAGTGAGGGGACACAGGAGCCCCTGAGTGTGGGTCATAGGAGAAGCCATAGAGTGCATCTGAAAAGGAAGAGTGTCTGTCCACTCGACACTGCTAATAATAATAACGATGATGATGGTGGTGGTAGCGCCTCCCCCAGCTCACTCTGCCCAGCTCTCTGAGTGCACCTCATAATCATCTCACTTGATCCTCACTACTGCCCCGTGGGAGGTTCCACCACCTCTGTTTTAGAGATGAGAACAGTGAGGCCCAGAGAGGGGAAGTAACCCACCCAGGGTCACACAGCCCCTGAGTGGTGGAGCTGAGATCTGAGCGCAGCTGCGGGAGCCTGGGCCTCCCGCTCTCACATCACAGCAGCTCCACCAGTGAGCCCAGTTCTAGGACAGGCTCACGACTTAGCAAGTACACATGGTGCCAAAGCAGGCACTTTCAGACGGGCTTGTCTGCATTCTCGGCCCCTGACAACCCTGGGACGGCTCCTGGGGCCTCAGGGACGGCACTTAAGAGCCCCACCATGAGCCCCGGACGCCTCTCCCCCATCCAGGCCCTGATGGAGCTGCACTGGGATGTCTGTCCTCCTCCACGGAGGTTGCCCTGTGACCACATCCTTGTTCCTGATCACGGGAGACCTGGTCTCGGGGTCTCTGAGCCCTGGGCAGGTGGCTCCCTGCAGAGTCCGCTCTGTGGGGTCCTGGACCGAACTGCTGCGGCTGAAAAGCAAAGGCTTTCGTGGATCGTTAAGTCTCTGGGCGTTTTGCAGGAGCAGACGTCTTTGTCAGCATCATCACCTTCCTTTCCAGGCCGCATGGCTGAAGCTTGCACCTGGCCAGGCCCCAAGGCCCAGATCTGATGTGCTCTCTGGGTGGCCCTGTCCCGAACCCCAATTTCTGCGCAGCCGTACTGAACAGTGCTGGACAAGGCCGGGTCCTGTGTCAGGCCCGCCCCAGCTGAGCAGTCTTTCTGGCCCCAGGGATCACGGGTTTCTCTGAAGCCAGGAAGGCCGCCCAGCCCCTCCCAGCGGAAAGTGCTAGAGTGTTATCATCAGCCCCCCCGCCCCCACAACTGGCTCAGGAGCCCCTGGATAAGTACCAGCTTCCCCCCCTCTGATCGGCCATCCCAAGGTGTGTGATACACGATTTCTCAGCGTCCCCAGCAGACTGAGCCCGGGAGCCTGCACGGGTGACCAGCTCCATCACTCTGCCTGCGCCGGCTGTGTCCAGGCTCCTCCTTGCCTCCTGGGATCTGCTCAGATGAACTGCTTGGACCCAAGTTCTTATTCACTCTCGGCTTTCCGGGCACTTGACGGGCCGTGAGACCTCTCAGAGCCCCAACTTCCTCACCCGCAGGGGGGCATAAGAGACCTCGTGGCCACCTCGGGAGGTTTGGGAACCGACCCCAGCGTGGCCTGGGCTGTGACCGCAGGGCTCCGGGCCCTGCAGACTCCAGGGAGGGGGACTTCCCTGGACGCAGGCCCGTCGTGTCTGCTTACGCTGGGCGCGGTGCAGGGGTGGGGCCGTGGCAACGGTGGCAGCTCGGGGACGCGGGCAGCTGGCGCACAGGGCCCTGCTTTGCTCACGGCGACTCCGGGTTAGGAAGGCCTGTGGCACCTGCAGCCCCGCGGTGCGGCCTGGTCCAGATGTCGGCTCGGCCCTGCCGCCCAGCTCTGGGGAGAAGTCGCTGACCCGGAGAGCGGAGGGATGCAGGCCCGAGTCTGCAAGGACGAGAGTTCTGCGGGAAATCTCACAGGCTTTCCTCCAGGCCCTGCAGGGACCTGCAGTCCTGGCCATGCCGCCAGGGAGGGGAGGTCTCTGGGGCCCAGAGAGGCTGGGGCACAGTGCTGTACAGCGGCCTTGGAGCCGAAGACACTAAAAATAGCTGGGGCCTTGCCCCTGAACCCACTCCACCTGGCCGCGCGGCAGGTCGGGGGTTGGGAACAGGCCCCCAGCACGGCGGGCCTGGGGAGCCTCCACCTCACGGGGGGCTCACCCTTCAGCTGCAGCCCGGCGGTGGGACCCTAGGTCCTGGAGCTGAGCTGCAGAGGGAACGAGGGAGGGGGGATCCGCCACCCTCAGGGACCCTTGTCCGGCAGGGCCTGGGAAGCAGGCCTCATATAATGAAGGGACAGGCCACCCCAGCTTGACGGCCAACCACAGTCCCTGCAGCCCCAAGGCAATGCCCTGGACTTCAGAGCCAGAGCTGGGGTCCTGGTCCCTCTGTGACCGTGGTGTCCCTTAACTCTTGGGGTGCAGTGTCCTCTCCTGCACTCAGGGACCGTGAGTCTGCCCTCACAGGGGGACAGGAATGGGGGGGACACAGGGAGCGGGCAGCTCAGGGGGGCCAGGGAGGACCCAGTCCCCTGTGGGCTACATTTCTGGGGCCAGGGCGGGGAAGGTGGACGTGAGCTGGGCCAGCGGATGGGCGAGCTGGGCATGAGCACCTCAGTCCCCCGCACAGAGGGGACAGAGGCCGGGCCCCCAGCCCCGGGCCGCCAGGCCCGCCCTGTGTTCCCGCATGGCTGATAAGAATAAGCTGCCGCCGGATGGTATTTCAATCCAAAATTTCTAAGAAGCAACATGTTCTGCAGGCTAAAATGGTTCGGTCACCAAAATACAGCAGCCGGGGCGCCAGACGTCCGGGGTAGAAGGCTGGCCTACAGTCTTTGCTGTCCAGCTCATGTCTTCAAAATATCGCATCTCGTGGACTATTCCTGGCGTGGCCAGAGGGTACAGGGTTTGCGGTCGGCTTCCTTTTTGTTAGTAAGTGTGAGCAGCCGGCTCCCAGGCTGGGCTCAGGGCGCTGCAGCACCCGGCACCTGGGAGCAGGGTGCAGGTGCTGTCCCCGTGCCCCCTCGAGAAGCCGGTGACTTGCAAGGCTAATCTGGTGCTGGAGAGAGCGACCACAGCCCAACCCTGTCCCTGACAAGACTGCTGCTCTCCCTCCAGGGTGGAGAATCCACTGCGCACCCACCACGGGCACCCCCCTCGTCAGGTCCCCTGCGGGGCCGCAGCATGCCACCTGTCACACAGGAAGCTCCCTGTCCGGCACAGCTGCCTGCAGGTGGGAGCACAGGCCCCAGGCTGCAGCCAGCAGGGGTGGGCACCTGGCTGGGTGTGGAGGGACGGACAGGCTGGAGGGGAGGGCAGGGGAGGGGGCGGGAGAGCCAGCATTCCCCTGCCCACGGAGCCTCCCTAAAGGCCCTGTCCCCTCACTGATGGCATTCTGCCAGCTGGGCAGGACAGGGGATAGAGCTGGCTCACCTTGGTCCTGGGCAGACTGTCGCCCCGCAGCCCCAAGCCGGCCAAGCAAACAGCCCCAACCGCCTTCCCTGCCCGGGCGAAGGCCTTCTGAGCAGACCGGGGCGGCTCTGCCCTCCAGGCACGGCATGTCTGCTTGGCTGCTGTCACGAAGCATCAGTCTGGGGTAAAGGGCCCAGGGCTGGGCAGGCGCCCCTTCTCTCGGGGCTCTTGGCGCAAGACTGCTGTCACTGCTCACCTCCTCGCCTGGTGCACAGGACGCCCTAAGAGACAGTGGCCCTGCCTTGCTGGTGACTGAGCACGCTCCCTGCGGTGGTCCAGCCAGCCTGCTGGGACGGCTGCCCTCTCCCCGCCTCCTGCCCGGCTCGGTCCCTGGCTACCCAGCTCTGCGGCACGGCAGGGGCCAGCCTCTGGGGCTTCCCCACCTCAGACCCATCTGAAGAGCCTGCTCCCGCCTCGGGTCATCCTCCCTTTGTGGGAAACACAAACTTCCCTCGCTCCCGGGGCGGGTTTACTTCCCACCGGCTCTCCCAGGGAGCCTGGACAGGTCCCAGTGGCGGGACAGCGTGCGGAGCAGCGCCCGCGTGCTGTGCACCCTCTTCCGCTGAAGCCTCCCCTGCCCCGGGAACCAGGCCCCACTAGTGAGTCACTGCCTGCAGGCCCAGGATCTAGGCTCCAAACGCTGACGGTCCAAGCGGGATGGAGGGTCCTCGGGGTCACCAAGGGCATGGCGGCCCACCGGAGGGGTGTACAGGGCAGGAGGGGCCGCTTGGGTTTCACCAGTGGCTCTTCTCCTCGGCTTCTGGGGCTGCCACCTGCACCTGATGTCCCTCGAGAGTGGACTGAGGGCCAGGACAGGGATCTGCCCCCAGAATTCTGAAATCCCTGTGCCCGGTCCCGAGAGCCACCACAATGGCTTCTTGGGGACTTTGTACCCCAAGGCTGCTAGGGAGTCCTGGGAATGGCAATGTCCCCAAAGGCACTGTGCCCCCTTCCCACTCCCTCTACATGCACGCAGGCCCTGGATACCTCCAAGGTTGCTTCTGGAAGTCCCTGGAGCCCAGGGCCTCAATGAGTTCACCCTCCAGCCAGGCAGCTCCCTGGAAGGCCGTGTTCACTGTGTGGGCCTCGCTTCACCTCCCCAGGGAACAGGCTGGGGCAGGCATCGCTGCTGAAACCATGCTTGACTGAGGGGCCTGAGCTGCCCCTCCGCTGCCTGGGCCCACAGGGAGGGCCCTTCCACAGCTGGCCTCCCCACCCGTGGAGGAGAAGCCTGACGGCCCCTCATCCTGGCAACTCTTTCCCCCAGACCGGGAGTCCCAGCTGGGCCTGCCGTGGCCCAGGTTGCTCTGGCCACGTGGACGGGACCTGAGTGCCGGGGCCATGCCTGCCGCTACCGTCCAAGGCCTTGGCCAGGCCATCGCTCCTCCGTCCCACAGACGCCCTCCGCTCCAACGCGGGCCCGCCTTGGAGACCCAGCAGGCTTCTGCCCCATCCACGCTGCATCTACCCTGCCCCACGGCACTGACGGTTCCAGGGATGGGGGACCTCAGAGGCCCGGAGAGGCACCCGTCCTGATGGGTGTTGGCAGGGAGGGAGGCCTGGTGGGAAAGCCTCCAGACCACAGGCCCTGGAGTGACCCGGGGCTGGGCGGCACTTCCTGCTGCAGGATTCTCCAAACCCCCGTCTCATCAACAAATGGGAGAAATGACCACTGCTGGGAGGAGGAAGCCACGTGAGATGACTTACCAGTCACCGCGCAGGCTCAGAGGATGGGCTCAGGAGATGGACCAGAAGCGGGTGGCAGGAAGAGCCGGGGCCGTGCAGTCGTGCTGTTGAGGTGTCAGGGCCCAGGTGGCCGTGGCTCCAGCTCCAGTGTCCAGCCTCAGTGGCAGCGGTGGGTGCAGCCTGCGGCGTCTGTGGCCAGGAGCCAAGGCAGCGGGGTTCTCGTGGAAGTGCGTCTAGGTTGCAATGTGGGGGGCTGTTCCCAGCAGCGGGGCCTCCAGACCTGCTTCTCATCCCTCCTCAGAGGTTCTGTGGGCTTCCCCATCTTCCTTCCGGAGTCCTACATCATTTAGTTATCTAGCTGTCCCATCGGTATCGTGAGAGGTGGGCTAAAAACTCCAACTGCAGTTACGGATCTGTGTCCTCCCTCTAGCTGTCAGACTGCGTCATGCGTTTCGAAGCTGTTATTAGGTGCATACCCACTTATAACTTTATGTCTTCCTGATGAACGGACCCTTTTATCATTATGAATTGTCCCTCTTTGCCCCTAATAATATGCTTTGCCTTAAAGTTTATTTTGTGTGATATTAATATAATCTCTCCAGCTTTCCTAGGCTGTCTGCAAGGAATACCCACGTAATTGTGCTTCTCAGATATTGGAATTTTTACAAATTGAAGGTTTGTGGCAACCCAGTGTTGTCAGATGATGGTTAGCATTCTTTTGGCAATAAGGCATTTTAAAATTAAGGTTATGTGCATTGTTTTCTAGACAATGCTATTGCACACATAATAGACTGTAGTATAATGTGAATATAACTTTTATATGCACTGGAAAACCAAAAAACTCCTGTGACTTGCTTTATTGCAATCTTAGTTTTATTGCAGTTGGTCTGGAACTGAACCTGCAGTATCTCCGAGGTTGGTCTGTATCTCTTTTTCCACACTTTTACTTACAAACTATCTGTGCCTTTGTGTATAAAGTGTGTCTCCTGTAGATGGCATAGAGTTGGATCTTGCTTTTTCATCTAGTACGATAACATTTACCTTGTAATTGGAGTTTTTATTCCATCTACATAGAATTTCGGTTGCAATTAGGTTAGATTTAGATCTGCCATTTTGCGATTTGTTTTGTCTCATCTCTTTTGGTTCCTCTTTCCCTGCCTTCTTTTGTGTTAATACAGTATTTCTTAGAATCCCATAATTTTCCCATTGGATTTCCAGCTATATGTCTTTGCATATATTATTTTTCAGTGGTTGCTCTAGAGATTAAAGTATGCATTTTAACGTATCCCAGTCTACATGGAATTAGTATTGGATTCCTTCAGGTAAAATACAGCCACGTACATCTCCATTCACTCTGCCATCTATGTTACATCTTTGTTATAAACACAATACAGTGTTAGTACTTTTGCTTTACATAGTAATGTCTTTTAAAGGAATTAAGAAAGCAGAAGTAATACAGCGTGCGAGTTAGTTTATTGCCTCTCAGCTCCAAATCTACCCTTCTTTGTCCTGCTTTGTGGAACTGGAGCTGGACCACGGAAATATCTTTTGCCTGCTGGACGATGCTCCAGCGTCGTCAGTAGAGGGCACTAGAGGGCCACTGCAAGGCCATAGTCAAGCCACAGCTTCCCTTCCTGGTTCCCAGGTGCTTTTCATCCACCTGTGCGGCACAGCAGCCAGCAGCTGGCAGGAGGCCCGCCAGTGCTCACTCTCCAGCGAGTTTCCTGGGTAACCAGTGGGTCACTTCCTACGAACCAGCTTCAGCCAGCACTGTCCTGTCCTGTTTCTTCACCACTGCTAGGCTGCATATTCCACGGGGGGGGGGGGTGGTCTGAATTTCACCTTCTCACTTTATCCCCCTGAGCACTAGACAAAGCATCTGTTTTCTGCATTTGGTATTCCTGTAATCCTTAAAGTTCTCTTTTACCCACTTTAGTAGTTAACCATCTCTTACCAATTTATAAGTGTTAACATTTCCCTGTTCACATTATGAGTGGTTCCTGTCTTCTGGCTGGACATTGAGTGTCTAGTCTTTTACCCACAAGTTTACCACTTCCACTGCCATCCATTCCTACCCGTAGACCAGAGGTGTCATCTGAGTTCCTTTCCCTTTACCCTAAACAACTTGCTTCAGCATTTCTTATGGTGCAGACCTGCTTGCGACACATTTTCTCAATTTTTGTTTACAGAAAATGTCCTTACGTTGCCTTCACTTAGAAGATTCTGCTGGATATAGAGTTCTTGTTTGATCATTTTTAACTTTGGCACTTTGAATGACATTCCAAAGTTTTCTGACTTCTATTGTTTCTGTTGAGAAGTCAGCTGTCAGTCGTAGAATTGGTCCCCGTCCATATAACCTGTTGTTTTTCTCTCACTGCTTTCACGGCTTTCCCTTATCTTCAGCTTTCAGCAGTTGGACTATAATGTTCTGGGGAGTGGTTTCCATTGTTTCTATCCTGCTTTAGGTTCACCAAGATTCTTGGATTTTTAATTTAATGTTTTCCACAAGATTGGAGTGGTTTTGGCTTTATTTCTTCAAAAATGTCACCTGTCCCTTTCTCCATTTCCTCTCCTGCTGAGACAATTACATATATGTCGGCTCCTTTACATTGTCCCCCATATCTGAGGCTCTGTTCATTTTTCTTCAATCTTTTTTCTCTCCATTTTTGGGGTTAATTCCTATTGATCTATCTTGAAATTCACTAATTCTTCTGCCATCTCTAATCTGCTATTCAAACCATCTAAAAAAACCCCACAAAATTTTCATTTTAGTTTTCATACTGTTCAGCTCTAGAAATTGATTTTTTAACAGTTTTTAACTTTTGAGTTTCCCTGTCTGTTCACTAATTAAGATAATTATACTTTAATTAGTGATACATCTTTATTTTAAAATTTATTTATTTATTTTTGGCTGCGTTGGGTCTGCGTTGCTGCGTGCAGGCTTTCTCTAGTTGCGGCCAGCGGGGGCTGCTCTTTGTTGTGGTGCGTGGGCTTCTCATTGCAGTGGCTCCTCTTGTTGCGGAGCACGGACTCTAGGTGCACGGGCTTCAGTAGTTGTGGCTCGCGGGCTCTATAGCACAGGCTCAACAGTTGTGGTGCACAGGCTTCATTTTTCCACCGCATGTGGGATCCTCCCGGACCAGGGCTCGAACCTGCGTCCCTTGCACTGGCAGGAGGATTCTTAACCACTGCACCACCAGGGAAGCCCCTTGATACACATGTATAACAGGTGTCTTGATGTTTTTGCTAAATTGAACATCTGGATCCATGTGGAGTCAATTCCTATTGACTGTTTTTTCCTGACCATGAATCATATCTTCCCAATTCTTTGCATGTCCTAATTTTTGGTTGAAAATTGGCTATTTCAGACAACATATTGTAGTGTCTCTGGATTCTGCTGTGTTCTTACGATGATTGTTTTGTTGTTGTTATTGTTTTAGAGGGAAGTTAACTTGCCTGTATTCAAACTACGAATTCTGTCTCCCACGGCTGGGTGCAGCAGCTGCTATCTTTAGCTTGTAGCCCCAGCCTTTGTTCCTCTGTTCCGCTGGGGATATTCCCCTCTGCCTGCATAGTTTGGCAGTCAGTCAGGGATCTCAGTAAACTTTATACTCAGCAGCTCATCCTCTCTGTGGTGTCCTTGTTTCTGAGGATTCCCTCCTAAATTCACAGCTTCTCCACCGTCATCAAGTTATATCCTCTGATACCTCAAGCCAGTAAGGCTACAGCTTTCCACCACCCATGCTGTACACAGTTGGGAAATGCACTCAGATAAAAAGCAGTGAACTCATAAATCTCACCGTGCAGCTGCCTCTCCAGAGTAGATCCCTGTCTGTTCTTTGCTGAGTCTGTAGCACATGCATAGATCTGTGGTCAGGCAGGGATTTGAGCAAAAGGTTGACTCAGATTTTGAGTGTCATCCCTTCTGTGGTTCTCTCACTTCCAGAGGTTTGCCCAGGTTTTTTTTTTTTTTTTTAATTTATTTATTTTTGGCTGTGTTGGGTCTTTGGGGCTGCACACGGGCTTTCTCTAGTTGCAGAGTGGGGACTACTCTTCGTTGTGGTGTGTGGGCTTCTCATTGTGGAGCACGGGCTCTAGGTGCACGGGCTCAGTAGTTGTGGCTCACGGGCTTAGCTGCTCTGTGGCGTGTGCGATCTTCCTGGACCAGGGATTGAAGCTGTGTCACCTGCACTGGCAGGCGGATTCTTAACTACTGCGCCACCAGGGAAGTCCCTGCCCGGGTTTTTTTTCAGCTCTGAACTCTGTTTTCTGCTATTTCAAGATGATAGGGATGTGGTGCCCTGCTGCTCTTTTCCTCCACTATGGCAAAGGGCATCATTGGGCAGCATCATCGGGGGAAAAACACAAACTCCCAATTCTTATCCCTTGTAGTTGCAGTTTTTCAAGAATACTCTTCTAGTTTCTCTCTGCTTGGGGGTGCTTTCCAGTTCTTTTAAATAGTTGGGATGCATTTGTTTCCGTATTTTGCTCAAATTTTATCATTGTTGTCTGCCGATGGGGTGGCCTGACCACTTTATTCCACCATCAGTACTGGAAGTGTTCATTTAATACCTCCAGTGGTAAAATACATATGACATAAAATTTACCATCTTAACCACTTTGAAGTGTACAGTTCAGTGGTATTAAGTATATTCACATTAACCATCACCACCAACCATCTCCAGAACTCTTTTCATCTTGCAAAACGGAAACATTGTACCCATGAAACAATAACTCCCCCTCCCCCAGCCCCTGGCAGCCACCGTCCTACCTTCTGTCTCTGAATTTGCCTACTCTCGACACCTCATCTAAGCGGAATCCTACAGTATTTGTCAGTTTGTGGCTTATTTCACTTAGCATAGCGTCCTTGCTATAGACTGTAAACTCATATTTTGAGACTTAACCCCCGCCCCCAGTGTGATGGTATTTGGAGGTGGGGCCTTTGGGAGGTAATTAGGTCGTGAGGGTAGAACCCTCATGAATGAGATTAGTGCTCTTATAAAAGACATTTCAGGACTTCCCTGGTGACGCAGTGGTTAAGAATCTGCCTGCCAATGCAGGGGACACGGGTTTGAGCCGTGGTCCAAGAAGATCCCATATGCCATGGAGCAACTAAGCCCGTGAGCCACAACTACTGAGCCTGCGAGTCACAACTACTGAGCCCACGTGCCACAGCTACTGAAGCCCGTGCGCCTAGAGCCCGTGCTCTGCAACAAGAGAAGCCACCGCTGTAAGAAGCCCGCGCACCACAAGGAAGAGTAGCCCTCGCTTACCGCAACTAGAGAAAGCCTGCGTGCAGCAACGAAGACCCGATGCAGCCAAAAATAAATAAATTTATTTAAAAAAAAAAAAGACATTTCAGAGAGGTCCCTTGCCCCTTTTGTGAGGATACAGCAAAGTCAGCCATCTGGAAACCAGGAAACAGGCCTTCATCAAACACCAAACCTGCTGATGCCTGGACCTTGGACTTCTCAGCTTCCAGAGACGTGAGAAATAAATTTCTTCTGTTTATAAGCTACCCAGTTTATGGTATTTTGCTATAGCAGCCTGAATGGACTAAGACAGCCCTCAAGATACAACCATGCTGTAGTATATATCAGATTCCCTTTCTTTTGAGACTGAATAATATTCATTATACACATATGCCACGTTCTGTTTATCCATTCATCTGTCGGTGGACACTTGGGTTGTTTCCACCTTTTGGCTACTGTGAATAATGCTATTATAAACATGGGTGTACAAATATTTCTTCAAGACCTTGCTTTCAATTCTTTTGATATACACCCAGAAGTAGAATTACTGGGTCATACGATAATTCTATTTTTAACTTTTTGAGGAAACTAATGCCTTTCTAAGAAGTCCCTTCTTTTGCTTACATTGGCCAGAGTTTGTTTCTGTCACTAGCAAACTGAGTCCTGCCGAGGTGCATCCTCCCCCCCAGATTGTAGCGTGCTCACTAGAACGGCAAGTCAGAGGACTGCGGACTGCCAGCCTCCCTGGAAAACAGAGCCAGAGGAAAAAGCTCTTTAACAGCAAGTGCAATGCAAGGAAGAAGTGAGGAATAAAGGAAGCAGCTAGAGCAAATAAGAGAGGGTGCATTACTGAACCAGCTATAGCTTCCGGACAAACCAATTTGTTCAATCTCATGGTAAACTTTCAGAGAGGCTGTATGAAGCTACTACATCTCTGCAGAGTCCAGGGTGTGAGAGAGAAGAATTAATAGGCTGAGTCCCACCTCCTATGGCTGGAGTCCATGGAGGGCATCAACACCTGTTGCAGTGCCGTGTGGCACATTTGTGGGTACTGAGAAGATCCTGCTGTGTCTTGTACTTCAGCAGAGGCAGGGAAGTCCCAGGCCTGGAGACAAGGGGTACAGGGTCTGGGTGTGAGGTGAAGCACTGATGGAGTGTGCCTTGAGCAGCAGTAGTTCAGGAGCAGTTGCTGCTGCAGCACACCTGGATCCATGATCATGGTAACAATCAAGCCAATGCAAGGATGCAAGGACCAGAAAGCAGGGCATGTGGGCAGGTCTAGGGTGACGTGTGAAGTGAATGTAGTATGGGGGTGGAGGAAATGGGGAGATGGTGAAAGGGTACAAATATTCAGTTATACGATTAATCAACTCTGAGGATCTAATGTACAGCATGGTGACTGTATTATAACAATTCTGTATTGCATACTTGAAATTTGTTGAGAGTAGATCTTAAATGTTCTCACCACACATCTTAACAATATTAAGCCTTCCAATCCATGAACATGGGATATCTTTCCATTTATTTGTCTTCTTTAATTTCTTGCAGCAATCTTCTGTAGTTGCTGGTGTACAAACCTATTCCTTCCTTGGTTAAGTTTATTTCTAAGTATTTTATTCTTTTTGATGCCAATGTTAATGGAATTGTTTTCTTAATTTCAACTTTTCAGATTGTTCATTGTTAGTATATAAAAATTAAACTGATTTTTGTGTGCTGACTTTGTATCCTGCTACTTTACTGGACTTACTAGCTTTAAGTCTCTTTGTGGAATCTTTAGGATTTTCTATATATAAGATCATATCATCCATGAACAGAGATAATTTTACTTCCTCCTTTCCAATCTGGATACCTTTTATTTCTTTTTCTTGCCTAATTGCTCTGGCTAGGGCATCCAGCACTACACTGATAGAAGTGGTGACAGCAGGCATCCTTGCCGTCTTCCTGGTCTTAAAGGAAAGGCTTTACTTCTTTCACCATTGACTATGATGTTCACTGTGGGTTTTTCATATATGGTTTTTATTATGTTCATTTAGATTCCTTCTATTCCTAGTTTGTTGAGTGTTTCATCATGAAAGGATGTTGAACTTTGTCAAATGCATCTTCTGCATCAGTGAAGATGATCATGTGGTTTTTTCCTTCATTCTGTTAATGTGATACGTTGATTGATTTTTATATGTTGAACCACCCTTGCACTTCAGGAATTAATTCTCCTTGGTCATGTGTAAAATCCTTTTATTATGCTGCTGAATTGTTTGCTAATATTTTGTTGAGGATTTTTGCATTAACGCTCATAAAAGATATTGGTTCATAGTTTTCTTTTCTCATAGTGTCTTTCTCTAGCTTTGGTATCAGGGTTACCATGGTCTCATAAAGTGAATCAGGAAGTGTTCCCTCCTCAATTTTTTTGGAAAAGTTTGAGAAATATTGATGTTAACTCTTTAAATGTTTGATAGAATTCACTAGAGAAGCCATTAGGTCCAGGATTTTTCTTTGTTGGAAGATTTTTTTTATTACTGACTCAATCTCCTTACTAGTTACAGTTCTAGTTAGATTTTCTATTTCTTCATGATTTAGTCTTGGTAGGTTTTATGGCTGTAGCAATTTGTCCATTTCATCCAAATTGTTGGTGTACAATTATTCATAGTCCTCTCACAATCCTTTTTATTTCTGAAGAGTCAGTAGGAATGACCCTACTTTCATTTCTAACTTTAGCAATTTGGGTCTTCTTTTCCTCTTAGTTCATCTAACTAAAGGCTCGTCAACTCTGTTGACCTTTCTGACAAACCAACTTTTGGGTCATTGATTTTCCATTCTCTATTTCATTTACCTCTGCTCTCATCTTTACTATTTCCTTCTTTCTGCTACCTTTAGGTTTGGTTTGTTCTTTTTCTAGTTCCTTAATTTGTAAAGTTCACTTGTTGATTTGATATCTTTGTTTTTTAAAGTAAGCATTTATTGCTATAAATTTTCCCCACTGCACTGTTTTTGAGGCAATGCCTAATTTTTTTTTTTTTTTTTTTTTCCGGTACACGGGCTTCTCACTGTTGTGGCCTCTCCCGTTGCAGAGCACAGGCTCCGGACGCACAGGCCCAGTGGCCATGGCTCACGGGCCCAGCCGCTCCGCGGCATGTGGGATCTTCCCGGACCGGGGCACGAACCCGTGTCCCCTGCATCGGCAGGCAGACTCTCAACCACTGCACCACCAGGGAAGCCCGCAATGCCTAATTTTGGTATGTTGTGTTTGTACTTTCATTCACCTCTAAGTATTTTCTAATTTCCTTTGTGATTTCTTCTTTGAGCCATTGGTTAAGAATGTGTTAACTTCCACAAATTTGTGAATTTTCCAGTTTTCCTTGTGTTATTGATTCCCACCTTTACCCTGTTGTGGTTGGAGAAGATACTTTTTATGATAGCTATCTTCTTAAATCTACCAAGACTTAATTTATGGCCTAACATATAGTCTATCCTGGAAAATGCCCCATGTGCACTTGAGAAGAATGTGTATGCTGTTATTGGGTAGAGTGTTCTGAATATGTCTGACAGACATAGTTTATTGTGTTGTTCAAGTCCTCTATATTTTTATCTTTTGCATGGTTGATCTATCCATTAAGACTGGGGAATGAAGTCTCCAACTATTATCACAGAACTATCTATTTTTGCTTCATATATATTAATGGTCTGTTGTCAGGTGTATAAATGCTTATAATTGTTTTATCTTCTTGCTGTATTTGAATGTTTTGTTACTGTATGTCCTTTTTTGTCTTTCGCAAGTTTTTTTAAAGTCTATCTTATCTGATATTAGTATAGCCACCGCTGCTCTCCTTTGACTACTATTTGCATGAAATGTTTCCATCCTTTCACTTCCAACCTGTTTATGTCCTTGGATCTAAAGTGATTCTCTTGTAGACAGCACATAGTTGGACCATTTTTTTAAAAAGAAATTCATTCTGCCAATCTCTGTCTTTTGATTGTAGAGTTTAATCCTTTTACGCTTAAATACTGATAAGGAGGGGCTTATTTATGTCGTCTTTCTATCTGTTTTCTATATTCCTTATTGGTATCGTCATCTCTCATTTCCCACATTACTGTCTTCTTCTGTGTTTAGTTGATTTTTCATAGTGAAATGCATCCCCTTCTTGTTTCCTTTAGCATATATACTACCACTATTTTCTTTGTGGTTACCATGGGGATTACGTTTAACATTCTAAAGTTGTATCACTCTAATTTGAATTTACACCAGTCTAACTTCAATAACATACAAAAACTCTGCTCCTTTACAGCTCCATCTCCATATCTTATAGTTCTTGATGTCACAAAATTACAACTTTATATGTTTTGTGTCCAGAAGCTTAAACTAACAATGGCTTTTCTGTTAATGCATTAGTCTTTGAAATTATGTAGAAAACAAAATATGTAGTTATCAATCAAGGCCAAATTATTATCTTTTAGATTACAATTGACACTTGAACGACAGGTCAAAAGTCCGTGTATAACTTTACAGTTGGCCCTCTGCATCCAACGTTCTGCATCTGCAGATTGTGTAGTACTGTAGTACATATTTATTGAACAGAATTTGCATATCAGTGGACCCACACAGTTCAAAAACCAAGTCGCTGGAGGGTCAACTGTAATTTGCTTTAAATATACTACCCTCAGAAAATAAAAGTGGAGTTATAAACCATTGTTACAATAATAGTAGCTTTTATAGTTGCCCCACGTTTACCTTTACTGAGGTCTTTATTTCTCCATACGACTTCAGGTTACTGTCTGATGTCCTTCCAAATCACTCTGCAGGACTCTCTTGAGCATTTCTTGCAGAATGGGTCTGGTGGTAACAAACTCCCTCAGCTTTTGTTTATCGTCTCTTAACTTCTCCCTCACTTCTGAAGGGCAGTTTTGCCAGATATGGGATTCTTTTTTAAAAAATTTACTTATTTTATTTATTTATTTTTGGCTGTGCTGGCTCTTCGTAGCTGCGCGTTCTTTCTCTAGTTTCAGCAAGCAAGGGCTACTCTTCATTGCAGTGCGCGGTCTTCTCATTACAGTGGCTTTTCTTGTTGCAGAGCATGGGCTCTAGGTGCGCAGGCTTCAGTAGTTGTGGCACGTAGGCTCTAGAGCACAGGCTATGTAGTTGTGGCGCACGGGCTTAGGTGCTCCACGGCATGTGGGATCTTCCTGAACCAGGGCACGAACCTGTGTCCCCTGCACTGGCAGGTGGATTCTTAACCACTGCGCCACCAGGGAGGCCCCAGATATGGGATTCTTGATTGTGGGGTTTTTTTTTTTAGCTTATCAACCCACTGCCTTCTGGATGCCAATGTTTCTGATGAGAAGTCTGCTCATTATCTTATTGAGGACCCCTTACATGTGCTGAGTTGCTTCTCTCTTGCTGCTTTCCAGATTTTCTTAGGCTTTTGATGGTTTCATTATCACGTGTCTTTGTGTGGGTCTCTGAGTTCATCTTACATGGAGTTTGTTGAGCTTCTTGGATGTTTATGTCTTTCGTAAAACTTGGGAAGTTTTTGGCCATTATTTCTTCACATATTCTCTCTGGCCCTTTCTCTCTTTTCCGTCTGGGGGTCTCACAATGTGTACATTGATCTGCTTGATGGGCCCACTGGTCCCTTGGGCTCTGTTCACTTTTCATCAATCTCTTTTCTTTCTGTTCCTCAGACTCGATAATTTCAAGCATTCTGCCTTCAAGATTTGAGCATTCTTCTGCCTGCTCAAATCTGCTGTTGAATCTCTTTGGTGAATTATTCATTTCCATCATTACTGTTTTCAACTTTAACATTGTTTCGAGTTTCCTGTTAGGTTTTCTAGCTCTATATTGCTATTTCCACTTGATTCACATGTCGTTTTCTTGACTTTTCCCTCATCTTCCTTTAGTTCTTTGAGCATCTTTTTAACAGTTGTTTTTAAACTTTGTCTAGTAGGTCTGCCATCTGGTCTTTCTCAGGGAAAGTTTCTGTTGGTTTTTTTTCCCTTTGAATAGGCCATTTCTTTGTATGCCTTGTGATTTTTGTTGTTGTTGAAACAACCATTTGAGTCTAATAATGTGGTAATTCTGAAAATCAGATTCTCCCCCTTCCCCAGCGTTTGCTGTTTGGTTGTTACAGGCTATCTGTGTGTGAAGGATCAGCGTGAGGTGTAAATTTAAGGTTTTCTCAGACATTTTCTGAGTCTGTGCCTCTTCCCCTGGCTAATTTTCTCTGCAGTTGCTCTTGAATGCCTTTGTCTTCAATGTCTGGCTCCCAAAAGGGGAAAAGGAAAATGAGGGGGTGGGGAGGGTGGATCAAAAAAAAAAAATCATTGGCCCTTTAAATCCCCCAGTGTTGCTTCCGTTGAGGGGAAAGGGCTTGCAATGATGGTGGGGGTGTGCGATCATGACTGTGTGCCTCTGTCTGCACCTCCACGATCAGAAGCAGTAACCAGGGTTCAGAACACAGATCCCAGTATTCAGAAAATAGGATCCTTGCTCCCACAAGCTGTGCGCAAGCTGCTCTAGGAACAGGCATCTGGCCGCCTGCCATCGGACTTGGTAACTGCTATTATGTTATCAGCTGAAATTGATGGAGAGTACAGTTGGCCCTTGAACAGCATGGATTTCACTGCACGAGTCACTTATATCCAGATCTTTTTCAATAAATATGTACTACATTACTACACGATCTGCAGTTGGTTGAATCCGCAGATGCAGAACCGTGGATATGGAGGGCCAACTGTCAAGTTACACGTGAATTTCCGACTTCACGGGAGGTCGGTGCCCCTAACCCCCATGTTGTTCAAGGGTCACCTGCAACGACAACTTATTGTCCAAGACTTGCCCTGGAAGTTGCAAGGCTTCAACAGACTCCAGAATGCTGAAGGATGAAGCAGCTCACTTGAGATCACAGTGACTCAGGGACAGAATCCAAGCCCCTGATTCCTAGCTAGGCATGACTTGGCTTCACAGAGCTGGGAAATGCTCCAGCCAAACGTAGGCTGGAGCAGGAAGGCAAGGAGAAAGTGGGTTGAGGGAATGAGGAGAGGGAAAAGTAGGGAAAGCATTTCAATTCTGAATCTCCATCATGAAAAAAGCAGTCAGCCAACAGGACCCAGAGTAAACTAGCTTAGAAGGCTGTTTAGAGCAGGTGCCAAGAAAGCCCCAGCAGCAACCCCCCCAGAACGTTCTGTGCCCAATCCATCCTGTGCTGAAGCCCTGGGGCCTGTCTCAGGGATCTCAGGGGAACAGGCCCAAGGGGCTGCAAGTGCTTCTCTGCAGTGAGTGTCCCACGGGGACCACATACCACCAGCCCCCCTGAGCCAGAAAAGGTGGCCTCCCAGGCAGGCAGGGAGCCTGCAGCTTCCTCCAAGCAGGGACACGCAGCCTTGCCTCTGAGAGCCGTGGACACAAGCAGACACCAGGCACCAGAGCCCGAGCGCTGCAGCCTGAGTCTTCACGAGTCCCCCTGGTCGCACTCCTCTCCAGGTGTCTGTTATCGGCTCCTGCGTGGAAAATCACTCCAAACCTCAGTGCTGGCAACACAGACATCCTTTTCTTTGCTCACAATCCCGTGGGTCAGCAATGTGAACTGGGTCCATCCGAGTAGTTCTCCTGCTGTCCTCTGGGCGGCCCCACCAGGGGTATATGGCTTCACGCACAGGTCTGGTGATCTGTGCTGGCTGTCACCTGGACCACCCGTCTCCAGAAGCTGGTCCCAAGCTTCTCCATCAGGTGGCAGAGTTCTCAGCAACCAGAGAAAGCCAGCCCGGATGCTCATGCCACGCTTGCTAAGGTTCCACAGGGCAAAGCAAGTCCATGAGCAAGCCCAGAGTCAGGGCGAGTGATAGCACGTGGCAGGCACGCCCGGAGGTGTCCCTCACTGGGCCGCTCCTCTAACAGCCTTTCCTACCAGACGTGTCAGAGAGAGGAGGTCAGCAGGGCCAGCTCTGCGGTCAGGGCCAGACGGGGGCAGAACTATGTCCTGGCCCTGCTGTGAAGGCACAGAGGCCGGATGGAGGCTCGGGCCTCACGGTGCTGATGGACAGGATTCACTGGGCACCGCCAAGTACTGGGCTCAGTGTCCCGGAGCAGCAGAGGAGCTGGAGACTACCCTCTGGGGAGGAAGGGGCCGGTGGGACTGACGTCAGTGACTGGGTGGCATTTCAACACAGGCCCGAAAACGGACATGGTGGGAAAACTCCAGAGTCCTCTCTGGACAGCTCGGCGCCGGGGGTGGAGAGGTCGGGGACGTGGGGGAGGAGTGACCGGGCCTTAGCTGACGAGGAGGGCTGATGCCAGGTCAAGCCAGCCCGGGGCACCATCCAGGTTTCCGGGCAGGTGTTCTGCCACCGGCAGGGCAACTGAACGCCATCTGTTGTGACGGGTGCAGTGAGGAAACCGAGGCCTGTACGAGGGACCGCGCAGGCCCTGGAGACGCGAGTTCCCTTGCAGGAAGAGGGCAGCTCCCAGCCGGTGCTTGGTGGAGGCTGCAGGCAGGGAAGGACACCCCAGCAGGGGCCCCAGGGCCTGGATCCGAGACGGGGACCTGGGCCGTGCTTGCTGCAGCTGGCGATGGGGAGCTCGGGAGGGGCCCGGCCGTGGGCCACAGCCAAACCGAAGAGGCCCCACCTCGTCCTCCCCACGACCGCTCAGCCACTTGACAGCAGCCACGGCAGGAGGCCCGGAGAGGAGCTGTCTCAAGGCCAGCTGACCGGGGCCTCCAGCCCAACCCACCACCCACCACCCACCACCCGACTGACCTTCAACGAGTCACTTCGGCGCTCCGGCCTCAGCTGCCTCGGACGAGTTGGGGACCCCCTATTTCACAGAGCAGGATTCCCAAGCCTCAGAGCAGTAACGGCAAGAGACTGTCAGTGTTAGTCGTCTACAAGAGTGGGAATAGGAAGAAAACGGCTTCTTGGATTTTTCTAATTTTGAACAGACTAATCACAGGTACTGCCTGTATCCGGCATTATAAATGACTACACAAACACTGAGGTGCCTGGTCAGTAAATTCCTTCCGCATAGAGTGTGCCGCAAAGACCACTGCAGTATCATTGGTCTGGGGGTGAGACTGGAGGCGGGGATTCTGCAAGAGAAGTGAGGATTCTGCTTGAAGGCCCACGAGCTGTGAACAGCGTGGCTCTTCCCCTGCCCACGGGAGATGCGGCGACACACACTCTGATCTTTGTCGAAGGAAAGGATGAGCCACTTGTCGAGCATCTCTTCACACAGCACCTGGGCTGGACGGAGGCATTTCCAGGCACTACCTCCGTTCAGCTAAATTGCTACCATCCTTGCTTTACAGATGAGGAAGCAGGCCAAGGGGGGCTAAGGGAGCGACCAAGATCCTAGCAGCTTTCATCACCGAGCGAGGCCCGAGTCCGTGTCCCGGGGCTTAAGCGGGGAGGCCGCACAGTGGAGCGGAGCCTCCGGCACATCCAGCCCTGACTCAGGCACTTTCTCCTTTCACACTTGGGTAAGACGTTCTTCTCTTAGTCTTGGTTTCCTCTTCTATTAAAACTGGATGATAGTCCCTACTCGTAAGGCTGCTACGAGCATTACATCAAACAAGGTATGTTTGGTCCTTAGGGGCCAAGGCAGTCTTCAACAAATTAAGCAATTAATACTAAAACCCACAAATAATTTGCTATACACAATTATCCGGAGTATAAGACTTAATTGTTGAGCTTCCCTGGTGGCGCAGTGGTTGAGAGTCTGCCTGCCAATGCAGGGGACACGGGTTCGAGCCCTGGTCTGGGAGGATCCCACATGCCGCGGAGCAACTGGGCCCATGAGCCACAACTACTGGGCCTGCGCATCTGGAGCCTGTGCTCCGCAACGAGAGGCCGCAACAGTGAGAGGCCCGCGCACCGCGATGAAGAGCGGCCCCCGCTCGCCGCAACTGGAGAAAAGCCCTCGCACAGAAACGAAGACCCAACACAGCCAAAAATAAATAAATAAATAAACAAACTTTAAAAAAGACTTAATTGTTGGGCTTCCCTGGTGGCACAGGGGTAAAGAATCCACCTGCCAATGCAGGGGACACAGGTTCAAGCCCTGGTCCGGGAAGATCCCACATGCTGCAGAGCAACTAAGCCCATGTGCCGCAACTACTGAGCCTGTGCCCGAGAGCCTGTGAGCCACAACTACTGAGCCCACGTGCCACAACTACTGAAGCCCGCGCGCCTAGAGCCCGTGCTCCGCAACAAGAGAAGCCACTGCAATGAGAAGCCCGCTCGCCACAACTAGAGAAAGACTGCGCGCAGCAATGACGACCCAACGCAGCCAAAAAAGAAAAAAAAAAAAAGACTTAATTGTTGCTGAATTTACTTTTCAATCAATTAAGTGCCATGGGCCACCATATGCAAAATAACTTCGTTACACAAAGAGTCTTTGAAGGAGGACTAGGCGGCCCGCCAGCAAAGCTTTTCCTCAGGCCGAGCGCCGGCCACAGGTCCAGGGACACCAGTGACGGCCCTGACCTGAGGCCGGGGGTTCCTAACATACACCCCAGCTGGAGAGTCACCTGGGCGTGTTCAGCCCGCCTCCTGTCCTTGGACTCCCACCCAAACCCTCTGTCCCTGACTGCGAACAGGGGCGGCCTAGAGAAGGGAGCCTTTGGAGCAGCCCGTCTGCAGTGCCTCCCGGGGAACTTGGCTTCTCTAAGTTTCTGAGCAGCTGTGAACATTCACCAGGCCTTGGCCATGGGTGGGAAACCAGGTTGATGCAAGGATCGCCATGGAACCACATGAAATTCCAACACCCTCCGGTGGACGGTGAGGGAAAAACAGAGCCTCAACTTGACTGAAGGGGGCCTGGCCCGTCCCACGTAAACCACAGGGTCTGCTGCGGTACCTGCACTAGCTGTCGCTCCCTCTTCAACTGTCACCTCCTCGGGGACACCTTCTCCAAGAGCGCCCCAGGCAAGATGATCCCTGCCCCCAGATCACTCAGAGCTGAGAAGCACTGCCCAGCACAGGGCGTCCGAGCTGCAAGGTGTCTGCGCAGCGCCTCTAGGCCAGGACCCTGAACGTCTGTCTGCTCACTCCTCAGTCACCCAGCTCACATGATGGGACAGGGGCTTGTGAGGAGCGGGCAGAAATGGAGGACCAGAAAACCAGAATCCGCAGAGCGCTCTTCAACCTCATTTCAAACGTACAAGCACCAGATCTTGAATTTGAATTCATTTTCCCCCCAGTACTTAGGCAAGAAAAAATAGCAAATAGTTCAAGAAATAAGCCAAGAGCCCAGAAAACCCCAGACCTCAGCGCTTCCATCTCTGGATGCCCAGGGACTGGCAGCTGCACATCCCTCCCACACCCCCTCCCCCAGGCGTCCATCATAAGCCATCATGGGGCCTTTCATCCTTAAGCACAAGGGCCAGCAGGCATTCACTTCTCTGCCTCAACGCACCAGACCTCCCCATTTCTTTATTCTATGTGGCTATTATCGCCAGTCGTGGGGACCGAGATGACTATGACAGTCCTGATCTCGTAAAAAGCTTATAAAACACCTCAGATCAAAACGTTTAGTTATCACAGTACTGCGAAGGGCACAGGGCAACAAGTTGCCTCATTCATGGTGGATGAAAGGAGAGATTGGTACAACCCCTCTGGAAGACAGAGAACAGTATGTGTCGAGTGTAAAAGCGAATAGACTTTTGGACCCAAATTCTAATCCTCTGTATTTATTCTACAGCTACACTTGCATGGAGGCAAAATGATACAGTCTGCTCGTATTACAAATGGTACTCCAGTGACTATCGATCGAGGGTGGTTTAAGTAAACTGTATCTAGTCATAACTAGATACCATGGAACCAATGCAAAGGAATGAAGCAACTTCGTATCCATGTCCTGATGCGGAAACACTAAGATACTGGCAGGTGAAGTAAGAAAACGAGGTAAGAATGGTAAGGTAAGAAGGGCATACGTAGTACAGTCAGCCCCGTACCTGTAGACTTGGAACACAAGGATACAGGGGGCTGACTGCTCCATTTCATACAAGTGACTTGAGCATCCTTGGATTCTGGTATCTGCAGGGGTCCTAGAACCAACCCCCCACAGATACCGAGGGGCGAGGGGTGGCTGTATATTATTTGTATGGAAAAATGAGTATCTGCACACGTGCAAGTGAGCGTGCACGCTTGTACATGTATTGACCCTCTCTCGAAGGACGCGCCAGAGCAGCAACTGCCTGTGGAGGGAGCCGGGTGGCTGGAGGACACGGATGGGGAACTTAGGTCTCTCACTGTTTGCCTTTCATACCAAGTACACTGGTTACCTATTTAAAAGGATAGAAAACTTAAATCGTTTCTTTATAGTATAGTATGAAGAGGGAAGTGCACAGAGGTGTAGGTGGCAGAAGCCTTGAGACCCATTCCCTCTGCTGAAGGTGGAGGCGTGAGGTCAGGACTTCAGAGAAGCAGCTGTGGCTGAGCCGCAGGGGGTAGGGCCACGTGGAAGGGGGAAGGCGTAGCGGCCGAGAAAAGCCCGGAGAACGGCCCTGCAGTAGGAATGTCATATGGCTTAAGACAGAATGAAGGGTTGTGTGTTTTTGTAGAAGGCAAATGGAGCGTTTTAAGCAGGAAAGGGCCCGAATTACGGTGGGGAGGTGAGGGGTGGGTGAGAGAAGGAAAATGGAAGGTCGGGGACAAGATGAATTCGGAGCTCGCGCATCAGCCCAGGAGACTGGGAGGGGCCTGAGCGGTCACTGGACGTCGTAATGGAGAAGGAGGCTCGAGGGGGCTCTCAGAGGCAGGGGACACCCGTGTTTCTAGTTTGATGAGCTAAGGTATAGCAGTGCCACACAGCAGGGAAGAGAACTCAGAAACAGGAGTGGGGGAGGGAACTTAGTCTCAGACCTGTCATCTAGAGGTACTGACGGACACAGGAGTGAGCTCCGAGGGGCAGGGGCTCACAGTGTGACAGCTATCAGGCCACAGGTGAAGCAGAGGCCCCAGTGGGGGATGAGATGGTCCGGGGAGGGAGAGCTGAAAGAGGGGGAAGGCCAGGGGTTGCTTTAAGGCCTGCAACTGCAGGAAAGCAGACTTGGCAGGCTGCCCTGGGAGACTGACTCCATCCAGCCCGGGGCCAAAGAGTAACTCAGGATCTCCTGTGAGCTTGTCTAGACTCTAATGATGCCCCAAGCACGAAGCAGCTGCAAGAGAGGAACAAGCACGGTCTTCAATCTGCCAAGAAGGAAAGGAATTCGATCACCTGGAATGCTTCATGCATCTCTCACTTCCAAGAGTCAGCACCTAGCATGGCCCTGGGAACACGGGAGCACGGAGAACAGGAAGTGCAGCATTTTCAGTACGTGCACTCGCCGGGTGGAGGCAGAGGGCGGCGCCAGGGAAGATCCCGAGTCCCCACCCGGGGCTGCCGCCCCTCTCCTGCCGCGTAGGTTGGGATGTGCGCCTGTGCTCAGGCTCGGGATGATGAGAGATGTGGCACAGCAGGCGACCTGGATGCACCTGTACGTGGGAGTCCTTTCCTTCCTACTCGCCGGAAGGGGGCCTGGACCCCCGCTCCTCATGCACCCTCGATTCAGGACCCATGAGTCGACTCCCGCCGGTCCTACGCTCCGCTCATACACGCGCGGCGGTCCACACTGCTCTCTGGGAGCCTTCCCCACAGCTCCTCTGTAACCCCTCATTTTACCCTGAGCTCACTGTTCTTCTAAGTCAAGAAAGACCAAGCCCACACAGCCCCCAACCCCGGGGCGCATCCTAGCGGACGACCAGTAGCAGACGGCGGCCACCTCCCGAGCCCCGCCCCTCCTCCTGGGCCCCTCCGGCTTCCCTTCTTCCTCCATCTCCTGGAGCAAAGCCCAGGGTTCTGGCCTTGGCACTTGCTCCCCCTTGTTCCGTACCAGGAGTCACCTCCACAAGGCACATTCTGAGGTCTCTGAGCCTTTGACCTCTTCTCCCAGGGGCCACCCTCAGGTCCCACCCTCCCTTCCACGCAGACCCTCCGGCAGCACTGGATACACTCTCCTGGGACACTGAGCGCCATGACCAAGTCTGCCAGGCGAGGGACTCCGAGAAGCGCCCCGTAAAGCCCGCCTATGCTACGTGAGGTCACACACACGGAGAGGCCGGATCTACTTTTTTTTTTTTTTTTTTTTTTTTGCGGTATGTGGGCCTCTCACTGTCGTGGCCTCTCCCATTGCGGAGCACAGGCTCCGGACGCGCAGGCCCAGCGGCCATGGCTCACGGGCCCAGCCGCTCTGCGGCATGTGGGATCTTCCCGGAACGGGGCACGAACCCATGTCCCCTGCATCGGCAGGCGGACTCTCAACCACTGCGCCACCAGGGAAGCCCGGATCTACGTATTTTAAATGCTGTATTGGGCAAGGCTGGACCTGGAAGTCAGGTTTTTACATGGTAGTTATCTAACCAAATCCTACATTTCAGCTAAAAAAGGCCCCAGAGATGTCCAACGGATGCTGAAAGCGTTCTGCACGTTACTCAGAGAGGTGCTGAGATTTGGGCCGTGTCCACGGGGCTGACCAGAGGCAACAAAAGTGGTGGTCTTGCCTCTTCTCTGCCAGTCCCGAGGCTGTGCTGAGGCCAGCATCCACGTGCCCAAGCCTGGTTGGCCAGAAAAGAGAAAAATCACTAACGGGGAAAAAAATTCCTCTCATCCAACCTATAAATTTCAGCCCTCAATTATCACAAACGTTACAAACTTATGTACCTTGATTTGATCCCAACCATAAGCTTATTATAAAATAAAAATGTAGTTCAGGTAGAGATAAAGGCTAAAAACAAAAGCACCCCTGGTTGTGTGCTCCCACAGGGCACAGCTCTGGGGAATTTACACTTTCAGAAATCCCAAGGCCCAGTGCAAAAAGGCAGGGAAAAACCCACTTCGTATGAGGGTGGGGTATTGCTTTGATGGAGGGTGGAGGGTCAGAAAATTCTTTTGTTTCCTATTTTATTACATCAATGGCTTGAAAATTTTTATTTAACTTCAGCAAATATTGGAAATAGAAAAATGAATTCTGCAGAATTTCACAAATAAAATTTTCAATCTCTACTAACAAATGTTATCATTTGATGGCTAAGCAATTATAATGCTATGAACATTCACCACAATGAATGTGCTGAAATAGAAAACAGGCAAAAAGAGACATTAAAATATTACTTACAACAGCATTATTACAACATATTTTCTTTAAAATTCCAACATGGATTTTTATCACTTCAAAAGATATACAGCATTTCCATTATATTTGCAAACTTAACCTTATACATCTTTTAAAATCTTGAAAAATTCTTAAGCAGTCTAAAAAGCACTTAGCAAAGTTGGTAAGTCTACGTAATGGACTACTATCCGCTCCAGTATCAACGTGAGCTGAGGAGAGGGCTGTAAACACTCAGTACCACACAGCATGCATAGGCTATACTGACCTTCCTTCTGCTGCACTGCGACGTTACTGCGCTTGTGCTTTACTGTAAGTAGGGAAAGCTGCAGAGATCCAGGGAGTGGCAGAAAGAGTATTTGTTTTTGAGCATTGCACAAGATCACTAGATTCAAATTAGCTAACCACCTTGAGTCAACTTGAGGCCAAGTTTCACTTGGTATTAAAAGCTTGAATCCTGGGTCACTTGATTTAGATCAGGCTAGACAAGAGAAATGAGGCTCTCGTGTGGGCTGGCTCCATCCGTCCTTTGCTCATATAAGAAGGGATCCAGTTAGTGTAATGCACTATTTGGCTTATTTTTGGTCTGTAATTATACCAATAGTACATCTGATATTCAGAAGGACAAAAATAGGGCATAGTTGAAATTTAAAGTGACAACGAGCACACTTAGAGTGGTGTGTGATGGTTGAGAGAACTTTATACGCACAGAAAACTACTGCTTAATTAGTCCACCACAGTAAGCTTTTAAAACTCAACTATTTTTTCTTTTTCATCTTTTGATTAGAGGTTTATGACTATCAAAAGCCACCTTGAGGACCTGGTGTCTGGTAGGCACGAATGTACCAAGACGACACGGGGGAAGCGGGGCGCGGAGGGGGTCACACTAACCTCAGGCTCCTGCTGACACCAGCACCGACCTGCACCACTGCTCACCTGATCAGCACAACTGAGGCAGGGCTGCTTCCTGGTTAAAAGACCTATATTACAGAATCCATCACTGCTTATGACCAGTCAACACAATATTCAAGTAACAAGGTGTTTAAATGAATACGTGAAAAAAAATTTTACCTAACACTTTACACATCTACATAAAATTAAATAAAACAAACTTTTAATGCATATGCAATACAACTTATATCTTTTAGGATTTCTAAACTAAAAGTTAAACTATCATTTGCTTCAATGGTACTATATTTTGCACAATAACTTATACTTAGGAGAAATTTTCCACAAAAAATATATATAATTATGACATTCACATTGATAATTTTTAAGAAGACAAAGCTTAAGTGAACATTGCATCCAAAGCAGTTGCCACTGTGTCCCCCTTACACATCCAAACACAGCCTGCTGATGCACCGAAGTCTTGATATGTTAAAAAGGGTCTTCCCGTAAAATAAGACCAAATCACTTGGCTTCTAAAGCTAAGTGATTTCTTGCATTTACAACATCATTGCAAAGACAGTGTAATGAAACGGTTTAAAACACAGTGCTCTCTTACGCATGAGACTACAATGAAGGCCGTTGGGCAAAGACAACTGCCTGTTTTCCTTCTGGCAAGTGAAAGCGACATGCCCCTCCCCCTCGGAGAGAAAGCCGCAATTCAGCTGCTGTGAGAGCAAGTACTCCAGCACGTGACTCTCCGGGACTGGGGCCCACTTGGTGCCAGGAACCAGGTAAGGGGATGTCTGAGCACAGACAGAGGCCTGGCACTGCTGGGATGCCTGCCGCGCCACACAGGACCCAGCACCAAACCTTCAAGCACTGCCAAAGGGGATTGATTCTTAAGGAAAATAGCCTGGGGTGAAGAGAGGAACAGCAGCTCTACTGGCAGGGAAACCACTGCAGCAAATTGCCTACTGCTTCCGTTAAGAGGAAGGAGGTCTCGAGAAGAAGCAAGGAGAAGCGAAATCTTCTTTCAGGCCTAGTGTCCCCTTTAAGCGACGTGCAAAACTTATGCCGCCTCTTACCCACGTTTTTCCTGCCATTTTCCAATTACACAGCAGGCTCATGATAAAAACAGAATGAGCCCTACGCTGTGACTAGTGTTACCGTGCCGGCCCGTGTAGGTGGGCGCGGCGAGCTGTGACGCCCCTAGCCCCTCTCACGCTCTTCTTCACCAGCTCCTGATCAACAGACACCTCTCGCAGGGACAAGAGTCGAAAACCGGCAAAGTCCCATTTCACTCCCCTTTCGAATGACCTTTCTCCAGATTTCAAAAAAAGAAGTACAATTCCAAACAATCTAGGTTCCTTGCTGACCTCTTCCTAAAGAGAAAACCAGCTGACTTTAAAAAAAAAAAAAAGTCAAGGTGCTTGGGAGGCAAAACACATCAAATTTTAATTGCATATTTCAAATTCTTAAGAATTCTGTTTATGCCTTAAAGCATCTGCAATTTTTTTTTCTTTTTGGTATTGAAAGCACGAAAAATATTTAAATGATGCAAAAACCAACAACAAAAAAAGCTCCTTCAACACATTTAGTGCAGGCTGAACCAACCGTGGGATGGGGAATGGGTCACATTAGAGCACACCTCGCAGTCTACCCTCAACCCCTCAAGAGCCCACGGTCTGGCAAGAGAATAAAAGTGATTATGGAAGTTTTAAACATTTATTAAACATTTGTAATTGTTCCCAGTCCAACCAAAGGCATTACATACCACTTCGCAGACTGTTTCTTTCCATCTTGGTCTCACTAGAGCCAATAACTGATCACGTCTCTGTCCTGTACTATCGATATAATATTGAGAGAAGATGGTGCTCATGTGGTCACATCAGTACATGACGGACACAGAGGCTATGTGGAGTGACATGTGAAAGGCCAGGCATACCGACAGGACGGGGAACAAACAGCATGTAGCTTTTATAAAACCATCACCAGCTACTCCAATACCCTTTATTATTGCCCTAACCTGACATTTAAAATCTGCACACTGTCAAGAACCTGCAGCAAGTTCTCCCCTGTCTCCTAATCTCAGTGATGTCATCTTTGGCAAGCAATAAACTTTAAAGAAGAAATAAGACACCGAAACAGAAAAAGGGTTGAAAACATGGTTGCCAAAAGGAGAAGGCACCAATTCCAAATGTACAAGCACCAGGTACAGTGGTATAGACCAAATCTCTTGGAGTCGGGCGGTGGTGCGGGTGGGGGGTCAGGAACAGACAGGGTGGCGCCCATCCTGGGGTGACGACCTGCAAGCTGACGGCACGAAGTGTTGCGTCCACGTTCCCTCTGAGCTAGTGTCCAAGGACAGGTGCTGTGAATCAGCTTCCTACCTCGCGGGAAGGGAGAAGGGAGAGACTGCAGCCAACTAGATTTATAAACCATAATTATACCGACATTTAGGGAAATATGAGTTGCGTCAGGCTGTTTGGCACGATAAGGGTTATAATGCAGTCTGCCAATATATCGTGATTTCCAAAGAAGCATGATATCACTTAGGTGGATGCCGCAGAAAAGAACAAGGGAAACTTCCTACAAGGCCAATGGGGTCACAGTTACTCTGAAAATTACATTATGCACAAAGTAGAGCTTGCAGGCCATGCAGGAACAGAGTCACGCCTTCCAAGTCGACTACGTGTTCTGAAGCCGCCGACGGGGAAGAGCTGCTGTTGGTGGGCCGGGGCTCCGACTGAGGCGGTGGTCCCCAGGGTCGCAGGAGGCGGGCAGGCCACGGGACCCCCCTCACTTAGGCAGAGCGAGAGACGCAAAGAGCTCTCTGGGAAGTGGCGCCAACACGGAGGAACGAGCAGAGAATTAAGGCAGATGTAGCGCAGGACTGGAAGTGTATGCCTTTTTGGTAATAGCTGCTTGTCCACAGAGATGTGATGCAGATGGCTAGGTGATGTCTTGTGATACCTGAATCCTGGATAACACAGTCGTCCATACCAAGTGCTCAAAGCCACCAGAGTTTCTCATGAGGCAGATGCGTATCTGACGTCAAGAACAGAAGCAGCCTGAGAAGAGGAGAAAAAGCAGAATCAAAGACAGGTAAACAATATAGGGGGCTTCCCTGGTGGCGCAGTGGTTAAGAATCCGCCTGCCAATGCAGGGGACATGGGTTCGATCCCTGGTCTGGGAGGATCCCACGTGCCGCGGAGCAACTAAGCCCGTGAGCCACAACTACCAAGCCCGTGCGCGCGCCTAGAGCCCGTTCTCTGCAACAAGAGAAGCCACCGCAATGAAAAGCCTGTGCACCGCAAAGAAGAGTAGCCCCCACTGGCTGCAGCTAGAGAAAGACCATGCACAGCAACAAAGACCCAACGCAGCCAAAAATAAAATAAATAAATTTACTTTAAAAAAAGACAGGTAAACAATATAAACTGCTAACTCCGGTCTGGTGCAGCCCAACCCACCCTGCCCCGCAAACACAGGGCCCCGAGGCAATGCCTGTGCTGAGGCCAGGCGGGCGGACGGAGGGCGAGAGTGTGGCCCCTGCGGCCACGTGTCTTGGGTTCAAAATCTGGCTCTGTCCTTTCTAGCTGTGTGTCCTTGGACGAGGTATCATTTCTCTTTGAGCGTCAGTTTCCTCATCGGCAGAATATACATAATAACGATGTCTACTTCACAGGATTAAATAAGAATCCCTGCAAAGGGCGTATCGGCACAGTGCCTGGCAAACAGCAACACTCAGGTGTCCTAGGACCCGCCGCAGGGTACACCATGGTGCCTGCCCCGTTCAGCAAACAGCCACCAGAACACGCTGGGGTACAGACGATACCAAAGATCACGGGATCTCCTTAGAAGCTTCAAAGGCATTTCTTAACTCTCTACTCTCATTTTTTAAGACTGACTTCCAGACCCAAGCCTAAAAGTCGTAGAGCTCACTGCTACCCCCGTGGTGTCTTACTTCTAAGGAAACAGCTGAGATAAGAGTCCAGAATCTGAAAGCAGTTGCGCCTTCAGGTGAAATCCCAATTTATGAGAACGGCCGTTAGTCAAATCAGATTTCTCCTCACTAGTAACACACTCAATCACTCTATAATTTTAAGCGAGAATGTGTATCTCCAATTCAGTCACTTTTAGCATCCCTCTGTGCTTTTCTGACACCTCCCCATACTCTATCCTTGGCCACCCCAGAGAACTCTGAGTCTCAAAAGCTCAACCCTCTTGGGCTGCTCTCCCTCCTTAGCTCTGAAGGAAGAGAGCCCGCAGCTGCCAGACCGCTATGTTTCCAGAACTTCTCAAATCTGATGGTCTCCTCCCTGTCTGTACTGCATAAATACATAAAACCCGAGGGCAGGCAGGACACCAGCAGACATCTTTCTCAGCAGCTGGATTCCAAAGGATAAACAAGAATGGGAAATTACAAGGACACTAAATTCTGAGCACTGATTAGACAGACAATTAACCAGTTCCCTTAGGCCCTTGGTGGACACAGAGAAGCAGCTGGTCCTTACAGATTAATTTCCTTCTGCAAACTAACATATGGAGAACAGAAAACCAGGGTGGTAAAGCAGGAGGGCTGGTACCGTAAGAAACATAAAAAGAAAGGGAGGGACTTCCCTGGTGGGTCAGTGCTTGAGAATCCGCCTGCCTGTGCAGGGAACATGGGTTCGATCCCTGGTCCAGGAAGATCTCACATGCTGCAGAGCAACGAAGCCCGTGCGCAACAACTACTGAGTCTGTGCTCTGGAGCCCGCGAGCCACAACTAGTGAGCCTGCGAGCTACAACTACTGAAGCCTGCGTGCCTAGAGCCCGTGCTCCGCAGCAAGAGAAGCTGCCGCACTGAGAGGCCCACGCACCACAGGAAGAGGGGCCCCTGCTCGCCGCAACTAGAGAAAGCCCGCACGCAGCGACGAAGACCCAACGCAGCCAAAAATAAAAATAAAATAAAATAAATGTATAAAATAACAAAATAAATAAAAAGGGATAAAGAAAAGGAAATATAGGCATGCACATGCGTGCACGTCTGTGTGTGTGTGTGTGTGTGTGTGTTAGAGAGAGAGAGAGAGAGAGAGTGAGTTAGTTTTAAATGACTAAAGAAGTGAAAAAATTTTAAAGGAGCTATAAAGATTATATATTCGGGTTGAGTTAGATAATCCCATTCCTTCTGAAGAGAAGGCTGGGTAAACAGACACAGGGAACATCAGCCATCAGAGAGAGAGAAGACGTGCTGCTGGGCGGGGGAGGCCAGCTATGGCCGAGCCAGGCAGACAGGCTGAGGGGACTCTGATGTGCCATCAGCACCGCAAGCGGACCATGAAGGATGGAACTTCTGGACCAACAAGAAACGAGGAAAATGTAGCTGACTTAGCCTAAGCCAGTCAGTCAAAGAGCCAGGCCTAAGAAAATCATGACCCTGGGTCCTAAATCTACTATCTCATTTTTTATGCTAACCCTGCTGAAGCTGGCTTTGATTAAATTTGAGAGGCAGGTAATCTGAGTTTCCTATTATTTCTGCTTCCTGGGACTTAAGTCAGAAAACATACTGCGAAGAAAGCTTTCGCTCTCGCAAATCCTGACGTTCTTTCCCCAGTAATCCTCATCTTTTCAGCGCTTCCTAAACTGAGTCCAGGACTTCAGGGAAATTAATTTGTTGCTAAAGGGGAAAGTAGCGCACAGACAAAAACCACTGCCGACAGAGAAAGACAGCTTTGCTGTGCTCACGTGCCCCCCTGCTCCTGGGCAGGCCGTGCCTGGGTGTGACTCAGGGACCCCACTCACGTTGTCAGTACTATAGGTTTTGTACACTTAACTACAAAGATTCTCTGGTAGAAGGCTCTAACGAGTCTAACTTTAACAGAACTAGTGTTTATCTCCTGACAGGCCTGCAAAAGCCACTCGCTGGGTGTCCTCTTCACACGGCTCTCCCCCGGGGGGGAAAAGGGCAGCACGGGCAATACAAAAGAGGTAACTCCAAACCACTCCTGCCTCATTTGGGGAAGACGCTGATGAGAAAGTGATAAGCAAATTAACCCTTAAATTGCCATGTCAGTGAGCAAATGCAAATGTTAAAGGCAGCAGCAATGAACTCTTGGCCCCCAGCCCTGCCTCAGCATCCGTGGGTGGGGGGAGGGGGGAGGTAAACGTGCAGAGGGAGGGGCAGCCTCCACAATCTCCCCCATCCCGACCCCCGCTGCCCGGGCTGATGAAACCCGTGCCACCACCTAGGAGACGACCAGGATGGCAGCCTCCATGCAACCCAGGACCTACAAGTGTCCCCATCAGTACTCCAGCAGGTCAGCCCCAAAGAGCAGCACGGCAAGCAGGTGTGGAAGCAGACAGACCAGGAACCTGCAGACTCCCCGGTGCGCCCGTAAACCTCACAGGAGACGACAGCACAGTTCACACGACTGAGCTTTGCTGATACTCAAGGCACTTCTAACTTACGGTTTTAGGGCAAAGCTGTCATTGTATTTAAGGAAATATTGGTAATGTGGAATACTTTGTGGCCGGAGGAAACCAGGATGGAATTAAGAATTTGTCCAGAAATTAAAATGTGAATAATATACGTAGTGACCAAAAAGTGACTGAAGTCAACACATGTATTATGGTATTTACAGGTAAAAATCAAGTTACTGACATAGCTGAAACCTAACAGTATTTCTGCAGCTGGAAAAGGTCATCAATGAAGACACTAACTGGAGAACTGAGTATGAATCTGGCAGAGATCAACTGTTTCAGACTTACCTCGTCTTCCTCTTCAGGCATCTTGACAGAATTATCCGGGGACGTTACAGGTTTCTGGTTACTGGGACCATTGGTTTCTTCCTTCCCATGTTCTGCCTCCCATTCTTGTAAAACTTCATCTATGTTGAAGCGGCGTCGATAATTTACAAAAAAGTTTTTCACTTGTACCACTGATTTGTTCCCAATCACATCTGAGATTGCCTGAAAATCTCGGCCGTATTTCCTGATGGCTAAGGATGTAAGAAAGCATTTTTTTCAACACGACAAAAATAATAAAACACACACACACACAATTGAGACTTACCCCTTATCCAGATAAGGAAACATAGAGGCTTTCAACAGCAGGTCCTACCTTAGCGCACTAATGGAAAAGAGTAGTAGAGAGCCCAGTGTGGATGACTGGCAGAGACGCTCCGTGTGACCCTGTCACGCAGGGTCTGTACCTCCCTGACGTATGTCGCATGGTAACTGAAGTCACCCAGCAATTACTCTATGCCATGGACATCCTACACTGGCCTCTTCAGGGTCCCCAGGACTAGAACACCTCCAACCATACAACCCCAACACGCGAGTTGTACTTCCTGACTACTCAGAACCCAACGAGGAGCTGCTAAAGTGAAATACACCTTTAAACACGGAGGCTTCCAGATTAATTTTTACATCTTGTGAGACATGGGAAAGGAAAAAAGTAAAGCCCAAAGAGAATGCAGTAATTTAGCTAAAATGATGCCCACTAGAAGGACGTAATCCTCCAAGAATTTGTTTCAACATGAATGATGTGCTGGGAGCAGGATGGGGTGTACTTTTTTCCTGAAAGCGACTGCTGTTCCTAAACCTTTATTTTATAAGAACTTCCTCCTACCTTGTACGGCGAGAAGCTGCTCCTCTGTGGTCCAACGTGCGTTACATTTCTGAATGACCTGGGTATTCAAATGAGTCCTATTAGCATACTACCTTTAGAGATGAGTATGTCCTTATGAGGATTAATGAATCTTTTTCTCATATCATAATTTTAACATCAACTAGGTTTATAAAGTTATATCTACACCTTTCCTTCTAAGAGATGTGTACTGGAGACACAGACAGTAAATTCTTAAACACATAAACTCAAGTGTGACTTCAAAGATGATGTTAACATAATCCTACCTCTGGAAGTCGATATGGTTCTATTCCACCATCAAGTTTTTCTTTTAGAGCACTGTTCGTCTGTTTAATATTCTGAATCTAAGGGAAAGAAGATTTTCATTTTTAAAATGAAACACTTTTATAAAGGTATGAAAAGAAGAGAGAACTGAGAAAGCTAAAAGAAACAAAAAACCAAGAGGAAAGAAGTTCCTACCCTGTAAGGTAGCCCAAATTTGAGGTCCCTATGGTATCCTTTGAGAGCAGCTCACTAAGTTCTTTAATTGACTTGCTTAGGGCACCGGACAAGAGACAACCAAGACGGAAGGGTTGGTGGTAAAAAGGCGCCTGCGCACACGATCCTAAGGCACCAGCTCGGCACAGGCGACCGGGGCCACAGAATGCACGACTGCAGCCTGACACAGAAGACAGTGCCTGGGCTCCCACCACACAGAGCTGAGCTGAAGAAAGAGCGCAGGCAGAGTGAAGGCAGGACAGCCTCACAGCCCCGAGCCCCGCACGGACGCTACGAAGGGCAGAAGCCCCACCTGTAGGCTTCTTTAACGGGGAGGAGAAAAGAAAGCAGTATGTCAGTTTTCCACAAGGCTAATTCTGAGCAACAGTAACTTCATTTTCTCACAAATTACCTTTCCCACATTCTTGCTTTGATTCAGTGGACCTTTCACTGTCCTTGCCTAATCAAAAGAAAGACACAAACAATAAATACAAACCACTCAATCACTCCACAGCTGCTCTTTAATTCTGCACTCGCTCCTGAGCAAGCTGGGTCACAGGAGGGGGCCCTTCTCTCAACTCTAAGCAGAGGGGCGTTTCTGTGCCTAGCACTAGGGGAACTCTGGCCCTATCATTTTTCATTCTTGAATAATCACTTGAGCAAATAAGAAAGCAAGCAGAGGAACACGTTCATTTTCCCAAGTAAAACATCAAAAATATTCATGAGCAGAAGGTGCCCTTGAAAGCAGAAATCCTATTAAGGCAAAAGAAGAAAAGCAGAAATTTTAGAGATAGGGAAGGGGTGGGAGACGAGTGGAGATGGTGGTAAATCTCTCTCCTCTTCAAAAAAAACTTTTTATACTTATACAATTTTTTAAAACCCCACTTTTGATGACTTACATTTCATAGATTTCCAGTTTCACAGATCCTTTCCTCCTTTGTTTTACTTCTTCTAAAAGGTTTAAGGGGTCGGGGGGGGGGGCTGGTACAGGAAAAATTTTCTATGCTATGGGACCAGTGGGCAAGTAAATAAGACCAGCACTTTTAAGGACCAGAAATTGACCCTGTCTGCCCTTACCAAGGGCCTCAAAGTCTGCCAGAAATACAGTCTACTCCAAATCTTTTGTAACGATGCCACATCAGAACATAAAAACAACTGAAAAGAAAAATACTGGAAACATGCACAAAATTCACTCTACTGTAAAACCAAAAACCAGGACCTTGCTTTACTGAAATTTGTTTTAGTTTATTTTGAAATGGTACAGATCAGGAGAAAATACTTGAAATTTACTCATAGTAAGTAATTCCAAGCTCTCAGACCAGCATAAGCTGACAGAACTCTCTCTGATAATGAAAATATTCTGAACTTGGGCTGCCTGACAGGGCGGCCACCTGCCACACGCTGCTACTAAGCACCTGAAAAGTGGCTTATCCAACCGAGGAGTCACATTTTTAATTTTTCCAATTTTAATTAATCCGAACTAAAATCTAAAGACCACACGTGGCTACCACACTGAACAGCACAATCTTAGACTCTTCTCAGAGCTCACAGTTACCAACAAACCACAAAATACCCACAAAATACTGCAAGGCACTCGGATTATGCTCCCTGAATTCCGAAAACTAGGCCTAGAAACTTCTGACAGGGAATGAGCAAATTCTCAAAAGTCAGGGGTCTAGACATAACGGAGCCTTATAATTATTATTCATGGTAAACCTTGTTTCATTTATAGCAGGGGTTGGGAAACGATGACCTACATACCAAATCCAGCCTACTGGCTATTTTTATAAATAAAGTTTTATTAGAACACACACACAAAAAAGTCAGGGGTATGTCCACTAGAACACATATTCAATTTCATGCCCCCCCCAACCCATCCCCTCCCCCCTTGGCATTCCAGTTACTCTCTTCCTTCTAGCTAGTTATATATATATATGTATGTTACAAAGCTGGGCGTGTGTGTGTGTGTGCGTGTGCGTATTGCATTGTGATTAAGTGATTAAGTAACAGGCATTTCCCAACCTGTTTAACACATACATTTTCCCTCTAAAATCAATGGATAAAGCAGCATTGAGATTGAATGAGTGGCTACAAGGTAAAACACCCACAGATCCTGAACCAGAAGTTAGCTCTATGTTTTCATTTACCTACGTGTCTGCTCCTAATCATTTTCCAAATGAGCAAATGTCCAATGTTTACTCATCAGAATAAGAATTGGGATTAGTTGCCAGCATCATGCCAATCGGAAAGAAGCCAGAGTGGCAACAAGCTGGATAAGAAACAGGATACAAAAAGTAACCAGCATTTAAAGAAAAAACAAAAAAAGCAGTTGACTTGGCCTGGTGCCTTACCTAGAGCTCCTGGCTGAACACAACTTTCTTTTTCCTATTTTATTGGGTATTTAGTGATTCTTCTCTAAGGTCAGACCATTTCATTCTCTCCACCTGGAAAGACCTGATGCAACCAGCAGTGTCTGCTGGCTAACCTGACGGCTGTTCCCAGCCCCCTTCTCACTTGTATCTTTGACAGCGGCTGACGATTTCCTCAGCGCTAGGAGGAGCCGGGCTGCAAAGCCCTGCCACACGAAGTCCAGGAGGTTCTGGGAAAGCAAAAGCTTTTCCTCCACCCCCTCTTCTTACTGCCCTGAATGCAGACACGAAGGTGACAAAATGGCTTCTGCAGTGTCCAGTGTGAGGCAACAAGCAAGATGAAAAGCCTAAAAGCTAAGAATGGTGGAGCAGGAGAATCTGAAAGAATCTGGGTCCCCGAGAGCATCACTGAACAGAGGAACTAACGCCAGCAATCACTGATGTTGGAATTTCTTGTTATTTGTTAAAAATAAACCCTTCGCTGTCTGAGCTGCTGTTAGTCAGGTTTCCTGTCCTCATCGGATGACGGTTTCCCTGGCAAGCAACCAGACATGGGGGCATCCAGAATAGCATGCCCACTGTGTGACTGACCGCCATGTGCATCTGAAGGGCAGCTGGCAGAAGCCCTAAAGGCTGTGGAAAGTAAACAGCTGACCTCACCTCTTAGTAAGTCAGCCTCTGAGCCTTCTCTCCAACAATGTCAGCTCTGAGCAGCTACCTTCAAATAAAAAATTCCTGCTCTTGGCCCTGGCTCTGAAAACCAAAGCCTCTTTATCTATCATACTACAAAGTCAGTAACACCTCTGTAGAAGAAAGGGTCTCTTTCCTTCTTTGACATATTGACACCGAACAGCAAGCGTCAGGAACTCACTCAGCAGAGGGGATTGAGGCCCCTCGGAGAGGAAGGTGAAATGCACAGAGGAGCTCCCAGCCCCAGTCACAGAGCTCTCCCAGCGCAGATGCAGCTTACTGCCACGCCCTCACACATCCTGTAAGATCAGGCAGGCAAGGATTAATCTCATTTGAAAAAAGAGGCCCAGGAAGATTAAGTGATTCTCCTAAGATTAGAATGCAGCTGTGGCAGCCGCAAGCCCGCAACTCCGAGGGGCGCGCCGGGTCCTGGTCTGTGCAGCCTCCTTCACCAGGGGACAGCCGGGGCCACAGACCCCACCCTTCTCTTCTCAGCCCTGCCAAGGCAGCCATCAAGATTGACAAATCCAAGGCAGCACGAACTAAAAGTGAGCCACCAGTCCATAATTCATCTTGCATTTGGGGTCGGGGGGAGGTGACTAACGGAAGGGCAGCACTGGGCTGCTCAGCTAACTTTTGGGTTTGACTTTTACACAAAATCAGACGAAAAGACAAGGAGGAGCCATTTCTCACATGAAGCACGAATGATCAGGAAAGGATGCGTTTTAAAAACAATATTCTTGGGGCTTCCCTGGTGGCGGAGTGGTTGAGGGTCCGCCTGCCGATGCAGGGGACGCGAGTTCGTGCCCCGGTCCGGGAAGATCCCACATGCCGCGGAGCGGCTGGGCCCGTGAGCCATGGCCGCTGAGCCTGCGCGTCCGGAGCCTGTGCTCCGCAACGGGAGAGGCCACAACAGTGAGAGGCCCGCGTACCGCAAAAAAACCCCAGAAAAACAAACAAAAAAACCAATATTCTTTACAAGAGCACCAGAAATGTACCAAACATGTAGGAATAACACTAATAAAGGAAATACAAGGCTTATTCATAGAGAATGACAAAATACTGGAAGAAACTAAACATCTAGAGAAGTGCAGGGATATATCATGTTCATGGATCATGAGATGTTAATTCTCTATATTGATCTATACATTCAACACAACCCCAATCAAAATTCTAGCAGAATTACTATTCTGGAAATTGAGAAGGTGATCCTAAACTTTATATGGAAATACAAGGGCCAGGAATAGCCATCTTGGAGGACTTCTCCTACCACACATATCCATTCATGATTATGTATTATTAAAACCATATAGTACCGGTGAAGAATGGACAAACAGAACTCCAAACCTGACCGATACACATAATGGACACCGGATTTAAGACAAAGGTCCCACAGCCTTACAACAGGGAAAGGGTAGTCTTTTTTAATGAACAGTACTGGGTAAACTAGATATCCGTATGAAAAAAAAAAAATTTGACCCTACATGTAACAACATACAAACAAAAACACTACCAGGTAGACTGAAGATCAAAATGTAAAAGGCGAAACAACACTTTTAAGACAGTGTGTAAGAGCATCTTCATGACCTCAGGAAAGGTTCTTAACAGAACTCAAAGAGCACTAACCGTAAAAGACAAGAATGAGAAACTGGACTACCTTAAAACTAAGAATTTCTGTTCATTAAAAGACACCACTAAGAGGGCTTCCCTGGTGGTGCAGTGGTTAGGAATCCACCCGCCAATGCAGGGGACGAGGGCTCGAGCCCTGGTCCGGGAAGATCCCACATGCCGCGAAGCAGCTAAGCCCATGCGCCACAACCACTGAGCCTGCGCTCTAGAGCCACAACCACCGAGCCTGCGCGCCTACAGCCAGTGCTCTGCAACAAAGACAAGCCACTGCAATGAGAAGCCCGCGCACCGCAACAAAGAGTAGCCCCCGCTCGCCGCAACTAGAGAAAGCATGCGTGCAGCAATGAAGACCCAACACAGCCAAAAATAAATAAATAAATGATAGATAGATAGATACCACTAAGAGAGTGAAAAAGAAGCCCTCAGAATGGGAAACATAAGACCATTCCGCCACCGCCCCCGTAACTCCACAATGAGGTCACACAGCATGGTGGAGGGGAGGGCGCTACTGGCATCCAGTGGGTCGAGGCCAGAGATGCTGCTAAACATCCTACAGGGAGCAGAACAACCCCCAGAACAAAGAAATTATCCAGCCCAAGATGTCAACGTGCTACAACTGCTGGAAATCCTGATGTGGTGCAACCAGAACTCACGTTAAGTGATGTGACCACTTTGGGAAACTGTCTGGCATTGTTTTCTAATGTCAGTCATATGCACAGTCGATAACCCAACAACTGCACTCTTAGGTGTTATCTCCAACAAAGATGCACCCACAACACACTCAGAGGCACATAAAACAACGTTCTTATCAGTATCATGTGTAAGAGTCAAAAACGGGAAACAACCCAAATGTCCACTCAAAGTAAAATGGACCATCTGTTGGGTATTTATACAGCAATGAGAAAGAACAAGAAGTATGGCTGTTACCTGGATAGATCTCACATGCTGAGTAAGAGCCAGACACACACACACACACACACACACACACACACACACACACACACACACACACACACACACACACACACACACACACACACACACCCCTACTTTATCATTCTGTTTATATAAAATCAAAAACAAGATAAAAATAACATATGGTTTTAAGTCAGAACAGTGGCCACCCACCAGGAGAAGGTGGGTAATGAACAGGGGGCATGAGCGAGGCTTCTGAGGCAACGACACATCTCTCAAGGGTAGATAAAGGGGCTGTGGAGGCGATGCTCCACGTCTTCATCCAGACAGAGGTTACTTGGGTGTGTTCATATTACGACAAGTCACTGAAATCTGTATCTATATCGATATCTGTATAAAATTTCAACTTCACGGTTAATTTAAGGGAAAAAAAAATCAACGGGCCTAAGATCTTCTGTCCAATTCCTTAGAAACAAAGTGCGCTTTTGAGATTTGGGGAAAGAGAACATCCAAGTGAATGAGAAGTAAGAACACGTCTAAAGTGCAGTTAACTCTTCACCCAGGACTGGGCTCACGGGTACCTGTCGTTTGATTGACACCAGCTCCATGTCCAGTTGTCTCAGCACCGTGGTAGCAGCAGTGGCATTGGCAGAAACAGCCTCCACGTCTTCTTGAGAAAGAAACATTCCTTTCGGAGGTTTCCTTTTTGCTCTATTTTTAGCTTGTGTACTATGTTTTTCTTTTTTGATCTGAGGAACTGTCTCAGTAGGGGGCACCTGCATGATACACATATTTGATAAATGAGAAACTAAAAAAACTAAAATGCCAAATGAACAGTAATAAGCATATTTTCTTAACATGGCTCCAAACAATCTAAGACAAATACCACGCCATATCGTAATTGCCATCCACAAGTTCTAACACACAGCTAACAGACAAAAACATTGGCTACTGAACTTTGGCTAAATAAACACTTCAAAGTGGACTCCATTTCCTTCCTATACAGATACATCCTTATTCTGTAAACCTCTGACAAGAAGGACTCCCAGCTTCCTGCAGGAACACAGGAAGAAAAAATAACCTGTATTCCCTTCTGGTGAGCTTTGCGTTTATGAATAAGGAGTTATTTTACCCAAACAGTCCCTAGCAACTGTAGATGGACATACGGCCACAGAAAGAAAAAGGAAAAAAGAAAAAAAATGATTCAGCACATGTATAAGGATCCACTTAAATTCTTTAAATCTTTATAGATGGTTATAAAAATAAAAACTTCAATATGAAACTTGTTTATACACCTTTTCGGTTTCTTTTTTTGGATGACCCAACTTTTAGGGCAACTGTGTAACTTGCTTCAAAAACTATATGCTGTCATTTAAAAATGCATGACCGCTGCTTATTTTTTTAAATGCTTTCTCTAAAACCAAAACCTTTGGAAATGAAATGCACTAATATCTTGGCAAGGAAAGGATAACATCCTAGTGGCAACCATTTTAAGAACAAGAAGTTTTGGTTAACTGTTTATAATTTCATCTTGTCAGTGTATTAACAGTGGCTGGTAAAGCTGAAAATACATTCAGCTTTTTGCTTCATATTTTAAAAGACTGAGATAAAAAGGCAATGCAAACCATGCTGGTAGCAATAAGCTCTCGAACATGTGGTAATAAACAACACAGAAACATGTAAGTAGACAATAAGCTATGTTCTGCAATAGCGCTATGCGATTCAGTAAAGATCACCTACTGACCATGTGTCTGTTTTTGTTTTTTTTAACACCTTTATTGGAGTATAATTGCTTTACAATGGTGTGTTAGTTTCTGCTTTACAACAAAGTGAATCAGTTATATATATACATATGTTCCCATATCTCTTCCCTCTTGCGTCTCCCTCCCTCCCACCATGTGTCTGTTTTAATAACATTTTAGTAGGTAAAGAAACTGAGATTTAACCATTTTTCTTTTTAAATTAGAAACTGCTATATAAATAACAATTACAGAAATTAATATAAAACCAAGCCTCTTTCATTTAAAATGTTCCACTGAAGAACCTAATAAATAACAATGCATCAAAACAAAGCTTACTAAAAATTGCAAGTACAATTTGATTTCCCAAAAAGCAATGTAATTTAGCTAATCCTTAAAATGATCTTGTTATTTGGGCACTCATAAATCACTGGTAAGAGTGCTATCCAGAAAGAATTACCAGTTTCCTATTTGATAATATATACCATACCAAAAGAAGCCTTAAGAATATATCTAGAACACTTTGACTCAATAATTCAACTTCCAGAAATTAATTCTAATGGAAAAAATTAAGTGCACAAATATGTAGTCATGAGATCAGCATTTCAGCATTACTTACAGGGAAAAAGACTGTAAAAACCCGTATAAGATTAATTAACTCAGTTATAAAAGATCTGTAATGATGGAATAACATACAGCTATGCATACAAATATGTTTGACATAAAAATATGTTCAAGGTTCAGTATTGACGTTCCTCAAGAAACTAAAAATAGAGCTGCCATAAGATCCAGCAATCCCACTCCTGGGCATATATCTGGACAAAACTATAATTCGAAAAGACACAGGCAGCACCCCTATGTTCACAGCAGCACTATTTACAACAGCCAAGACATGGAAACAACTTGAATGTCCACTGACAGATGAATGGATAAAGAAGGTGTGGTACATGTATACAATGGAATATTACTCAGCCATAAAAAAGAATGAAATAATGCCATCTGCAGCTACATGGATGGACCTAGAGATTATCATACTAAGTGAAGTAAATCACAAAGAGAAAGACAAATACCACGTGATACTGCTTACATGTGGAATCTAAAATAGAACACAAATGAACTTATCTACAAAACAGAAACAGACTCAGACACAGAGATCAGACTTGTGGTTGCCAGGGGGAAGGGGGTTGGGGGAGGGATGGACTGGGAGTCTGGGATTAGCAGATGCAAACTATTATATACAGAATGGACAAACAACAAGGTCCTACTATACAGCACAGGGAACTATATTCAATATCCTGTGATAAAGCATAATGGAAAAGAATATATACACAAAACTGAATCACTCTGCCATACACCAGAAACTAACACAACATTGTAAATCAACTATACTTCAATTTAAAAAAAGTGTTCAAGGCAGAGTAAATTGAAAAGGTTATAAAATTATATATTAAGATCCGATTTTATCTTTTTAAGCATACAGATTCGGAGTTATGTATAGGCATATATATTTTACAGAGGAGGTCGTCTGGAAAGAGGCACCAAAATGTTAATAGTGACATGGGTGATGAAATGATACATCATTTTCATTTTTCCCTTTTGTTTAGCTGTATTTCCTACATGTCTATAAAATCATATATTATTGGTGTAATTTTAAAGTTTAGGTATGTCTAGACCCTTTCGTTTTTCTCATACTTTAGTACCTTTTGAGATAGAAAACCTTTTCAGATTTTACTGAAACTACAGACTCTGTCTTTAGAAAAACACTTATGTGAACACATGTAAAAGTCATGCCCATGCTGGGATTCCGTACTCCACCCTGAATGAGGGGCTGATGGGCACCAATGGGCTGAGGCCCTTTTTCCTCAGCTGTGGTGGTGGCACCCATCAGGGAACTGCTGCAGGCAGCTCTGTACCGTGGGGGTCCCCAACTAGGCCACAGAACTCTGGTCTACCCGGAGGGCCCTCGGGGACCCCACATACGCTTTATTCAATTTTTATGAATGGGCAAAATAATGCAAGACTCTAACCCCCATTTCAAAAGGCTAAGACCGTCCAGACACCCCACTGTTCTCAGTGGACAATTTACAATAAGTAAATGTTATAGATATACCCCCCCAAAGTCATGTATAATTGTAGGGATTCGTGGACCTCTTGGATCCAGAGACTATAAACCTTTGGCGTAATGATTTTTAAAACTTGAGAGATTAAAACTTCACCATGACCCAGAGGGTGCAGGCCCCGGGCAGATACAGAAGGAAGGCGGCCACCAGAGCCGAGGAGGGGCCGAGCTCGAGCCCGGTCCTAACAAGGCCCCTATGTAACCTGCTGAGCGAAGGGCCCAGGCAAGAAGGCAGTGAGAACTGTTACCCTACATAAAAACTTTCCTCGTTGATGCCATTTTTTCCGTTAAGGCTTCCTTTCTCGTATTTCTTAGCAAACAAAATTCTAAGTTCTACAAAGCTAAGTTAGTATTGTTTACAAAGCCACACCATGATGCCTTGTACACAGCACTTAATATATTAAGTAGAATGAGAAAAAGGAATGTTTTACTTATGAAACTAGTAATGAAATTTATTTGTCTTAACAGTACTGGGGGAAAAAAATACCTCCTTTTTGCTTTCCTTGTTTTGATCAATCTCAATGTCAATGGCATTATTTCCATTTGTTTCTTCCAGTTCATCCTCACTGGAAGACAAAAACAAGTTACTGAAAGATTATTTTGTACTAATTCTATTTAATACACAAATATAAGCAATATATTGATTTAATGACAGATGTAATACAAAATTAGTATATGTTTTCAGAATGCTGAGATAAATACATTTTTACAATTCAAATGAAATACCAATTCCATAGCTCTTTTAGTCTAAATGATTAAAAAAGCTATTAAATGGGTTTCTAACTCCCAAACCAGGCCTAAAACATTGTCGCTTTATTATTTGTAAAGTGTTTTCTCTCAACTAAAAATGTCAAATTTAAGACATTTACTTTAATTCTCCATAAGTAGCTAATGGAGGACCAGGACATGATCATTAGATATAACTGAGAAATTATTCAGGAATAAAGCCTATTTTATTGGGAATAAATTCACCAACAAGTAAAAATCCATGTTCGAGTCCCACCTGTCTACTCACAACTACACAAGTCTGAGAATGGGAGAGGCTTTTTGGTGGCTCGAATAACTGGTATTTTAAGTTAATTTTAAAAAGAACGCTCCCAAAAAAAAAAAAAAAAAAAAAGAACGCTCGCATTGATATGGTGCATGCTTTTGTTTATATCCTTCCATGCAGTATTTCTTACTTAAAAAGAAAAAAAAGGGCTTCCCTGGTGGCGCAGTGGTTGAGAGTCCGCCTCCTTGTGCTTAAAAAAAATGTGAAAGCGAAGGCTCACAGAAGCCAGGCAGCCTGCCCCAGTCTGCCTGCAGCTAAAGCCAGCTGAGCAGTGGTGGCAGCAGAACACTCAGGGTTTCAAATGTCAACACCCACTTTGTCTCAGGAACCCATCCCAGGTGACGCACCCACTGTGCTCTCCTTCTCCCCCAACCCACCCCCAAGGCCCACAGTGGTAAGAAGTTCTGGCTGAGGAAAGCATGTCTGAGAGGAGAAAGAGCCAGGGGTGGAGGGAATTTTCCCAGGCCCTGCCGTTCCTTTCACAGGGAGGTCCCGTTAGAAAGACAACAATCTCTCAGGTGCTTCTGCCATGGCCAGGGTGCCCCACCTCTGTTTGCATCCCGACGGTGTGAAGGTGCACCGGGAAGGTAGGAGCACCCTTGTGCAGATGCAAAGTGAGAACAATGCCCTTATCGCTTCATCCTCAAGGATAACAAATCCCAATCTTTTTTTTTTAATTTAATTCTGATTTCAGCTTAGTAAACCGCACTTGTTTGTAGTAACAGACTTAGTTTATAAACAGTAAACTAGACCTAACATATAAAGGAAACAAGGGATTTTAATCAAAAATTGCTATAACACTAAAAACAAATTCAGTAGAGTTTGCTACTTTTCTTTGGTCACAAAGAGTACTGATCCATAAATAGACCCACTAGTTATATATGTTGCAAACTAAAAAATATGCAGATGTGTCAAGGTCAACAATTTTATCTAATCTTATGGTTGGAAAGAGCTTCGCAGGTGTCTCCAAAAGTGATAATTCTCAATCTGTCCCCACAGGTTATTCTCTTTCATTTGAAATCATAAGATACTCTCCTAACACAGGGCCACAGAGATCATATAGTTTATACTTCTTCATTTTATTCTGTATTGTTAATTTATAAAAATAATATATTATAGAAAATATAATTTTTAAAAGCCACCTATATTCCCACTACCATAAAACCCACTATGTTTGTGTGCTGCCTTCTAGACCTGAAGCATCTTCATTTTAAAGCTGAGGAAACAGAGGCCTGGAAAGGAGTGCATTGACCCAACCTGCCTGTGAGACCATCAGCAGACCCTTCAGTTGAGACCAGAACCCACTTCTGCGGGTGAGCAAAGGCCGCTTCCCTGACTCTGCTGTATGTAAGGCTGAGGGCGTGATGGTTAAGGTGCGTCCTATGCACTAAGCTGTCCTTAAAACTAACCTCCTTATTAGGAAGTCATAGAATGTTCCCCTCTCACTCACTCACATACACAAAATGGACGGTAAAAAAGGAAGAAGGGAATCTAAACTGCAGATTTTAACATGCCAAACATAAAAACGTCAACTGAATCCTGCAGAAGCACACCAAGTAAATTTCAACATAAGAAGAGATTCCTTTTTACTAAAAGAAGACACCCTTAAGGGGCACAAAGGAATGTGTTGGAAAGTTCACTCATTCAGAACAAAGTGTGCTGACTGCAGAGCGGTGAGAAAAGACACCTTCAGGAGGTAGCACTCATGCATTAACACAGCTCATGAGCATGGAGCTGAAGGATATTTGTGTATGTTCTGGTTCCACCAGGAAAGAACTGGGGGAAATCCGGTCCCTCTACCTTTCCTTTGTGTACCCACCAGCTCTTAGAAATGCCGGTGCAAAGATCTCCAAACGGCTGAGACACCACCCCGCGTGCATACCGACCTTTCCTCCCGCTCCCGTTTCTGTTTCCGAGCGTGGCGATCCATCACGCTGGTTTTAGTCCTCGTCTTCTTCCAGGAGTAGTAAAATTTCACCAGGCTTGCTATAGATTTATCAGGAAGCTAAATATAAAAAACGAGTTGGCTTAGATTTAAAGCTAATCTTTAAAAATCAAATGTGTGTAGATATATTTCATAAGGATCACTCTCATGTATTCAGAAATGTCCTAAGTCACAGCCATTTCTCCCTGAATTCACAGAAGAACTCTCATCGATACATTTTCAAATTACTGAAGTTTGACTGTAAGTGAAACTTAGCCCATGAAAGACTGCAGTCAGCTTAAGATGAATCAGAGTTTTCACACGACTACAGCTTCTAACATAACTTCTAGGTTATTTTTTTAAAAATTCATTTTAGCACTAATGTAACCGTCAGTAAGCTTTCACAGTAGGAGTCCACCAAATACCTTTCTAGAAGTGACAGGTCAGCAAAACTCCCCAGGGAGACAGGGGCCCCATGATGTTTGGCCTCATCCACCATCAGAGACCCTTTCTATCAGAACACTCTGGGGGGACTTCCCAGGTGGCACAGTGGTTAAGAATCCACCTGCCAATGCAGGAGACATGGGTTCAATCCCTGGTCCAGGAAGATCCCACATGCCACGGAGCAACTAAGCCCACGCACCGCAACTACTGAGCCCACGCGCCGCAACTACTGAAGCCCGCGCACCTAGAGCCCGTGCTCTACAACAAGAGAAGCCACTGCAAAATGAGAAGCCCGCGCACTGCAACGAAGAGGAGCCCCTGCTCGCTGCAACTAGAGAGAAAGCCCGCGTGCAGCCATGAAGACCCAATGCAGTCAAAAAAAAAAAAAGGACACTCAGGGTCGTCCCGACGAGAGGGGTGGGGTGGGGTGGGCTGAGGTACAGCTGTCAAGCTGGGAGGTGCTAGGGAATAGCTCATTCTTGTAATGTGAAGCCGCTCACGCACCCAGCAGCTTGCAGTGAGCCGCTTTATTAAGAACGGGAACACTCATGCTCGAGGATGACAGCCCTACCCCTCAGGTACATTGCGGGGCGGGGGCACACAGCGAATGGTCTCACCTACTCACCATTTGTTGGATTCTATGAAAAGTTTTCCCGTGAAAACTAAAGGCTTGCTCAAATAAGACTTTATCTTCCACAGTCCACTCATCTGGGAAGGGGGTAAAGTTGGGCAAATCAGCCAATGATTTTTCAATATTATGCTTATGCCAAAAGAGCATCCCAAGAGCCTAGAAAAACAGTATCAGTGAAATTTTTAGACCAACAACATGACTGACATGACTGAAACATTAAAGTGGAAATGAGGCTGGCACAAGAAGAGCAAGTATTTCTTCATACCCAGACAAATTCACAAATGGCGAACCCACATACACTGCTAAGTGGCAGACGCTGATCCGTGCCCTTCTGTACACTAACTCATTTGTCTCGAGCCCTATGAGATAAGTTCCATTATTCTCAATTCTCAAGTTGGAATATGGAGGCCCTGAGAAATTCAGTAACTTGCCAATGGTCACAGCTAGTAAACAGCAGAAGCAGTGGGACTCTGGAATCTGTGCTCGTACAGGGTCACACTCTAAAGCCACTGGATATGAAGGAGAAAGTAACTCAAAAAGCACACAATTGTTTGTTATTCTTTTGCCAAAAAATTTCAAATCTAAAGAGTTTTCTCCAGCTCAGAAAGGAAAAAAAATACAAATGGGTAAGGAACAAATTAGAAACAAGAGAATTCAGGAATACTTTCCAAAGAAAACTCCCTGTATGTCAATTTTAAAGTGGAAATGATCATACTTTTGAAGACCAAAATCCTTAAAAATTCATACAAGTGTAATCAGCAATCATCCAATAATAATTACACTTTCTAAATAGAAAAAAAATCGATGATTTTCTGAGGAGCTTTGTGAAGTTCATAAGTAGGGTTTGGAGAAAGAGAAGCATACACTTCTTGCTTTGAAAGATTCTGAAACTACTTTATTGTAATTGGTTTTCCTGACAGTTCTACCAGGGTAGAATGACTAAAAGTAAGGCCAAGGCTAAAAGAAAGGGTCCAAGTCTATATAACCAGAATCAGTGGTATCCTCAGGCATTAGGGTAAATGAAAAATTTTGGTAATTTACAGGCTGTAAAATCTAGATCAGTAAAAAGGAAAGCACTAATCCAATTTAATGTGATTACCTAAAAGAATCGTAATTAGAAATAAGGCTGAAATAAGATACCATCACACTTTGGGAGAAAAATTAATCTTGTGGATTTCTCATTAATTGGCTCCAACCAATTTTTTAAAAACCTTAGTCAAATTTTACAACCAGAAAGTGATTCAAAGCAATTAATATTAAAACAGGTTTGAGTAGGTTTGAGTGTGACACCATGAGTCAGGAAAAAAACCATCACGCAACCACAAGAATGATAAACAAATCCCATATTCAAATACGAAAGCATTATGCCCAAGTATCCAGCACCTAAGAGCCACTGCTCCCCTAAACAGTGCAGACTGGCAGGAACACATGCATGCTTTTCCAATCAAAGGGTCTTCTACCACTCATCTCAAGCAGTAAAAAAGGGGACTAGAGCCTTGTATAATACTGCTAGTGACTACAAAGAAAGGCTAATGAGCAAACAGTGCTACCGAACACAGAGAATAGAAAAAAATTAACAGGTCAACTATAAACCCCATTTGTAACAACAAAAGAAAACCATGCCATTACCTGTTCCATGTTGTACCCATGCTTCTCTTTGGCAATGGCAATGTATTCATCCACTGAAAAAGAAGATAAGGGGCCGGTAAACAAACTGAGGGACAGGGCGTAGTCTACGGGCACCAGAATTGACATTGACGTATATGTATTTCAGGCCGGCCATGCACAAGAATAAAAATAAAGACTAGACAGGAACAAAATAGAGCTGAATAATATGATCTCATTATGGGTCTTACATATATAAATCCCACAGAGAAATGGCTGAAAAAATACTCACAGTACTTATTTCTGGATGGTGAGATTATAATTCTGTTTTTGTTTTAAACAAGGTTCTACTTAAATTTTCTATGATAAATATTACTTTGGTACTTTGAAAAATAATTATTTAGAAATAAAAAGAAATATTAAATAGGGGTTTGCTTTTAAGTCTAAGCTGAGGTTGAAGAACAAGCAACCCACTTTTATGTTAAAAAAAATCTGAGATAAATTACATGCACCACCGCCTAGTATTTGCTCTCCAACTCCCAAACAAGGGGGCTAATGCCAGCTCTCAAGCACTAAGGAGACACCCAGGAAAACTAACAGCCTCAAGCCCCAGAGGCTGCCACCCCCAGTGACAAACCTCCCTCCTCTCCACGCTTTCTAGCCTTTCTTCCAGAAAAATACGAGACTACCAATCAACAGCACTTCTTTATTCATGTATGACTTTTCTTCATAAACTACAAAAATAATACAAGCTTGAAAATCAAATAGCACAGAGTTGTATGAAACAAACACTAAATCCTACTAGCCCCTATTGCCCTTCCCTCAAAACTCACTCTCCAGGTGCAATGACCAGACTTAGAGTTGAGAAAATAAGGCTGAGTGTTACAGCAGACACCTAATAAAAGTCAGTGCTTCTAAGTTTCAGAATGCTGTTCAATTCTATCACAACCATCCTTCCTAATTTTGGTATAACTGACAACTAACTAGGAAAAAGAAATCAATTTTGAAAAAGAATTCAAACTCATTAGCATATATTCTAATATAAGGGGAAAATTTTTTCCACTGACAAGAGTCAATTAAGACACTAATTTTCTATTTTCTTTTTTACATCTAAAATACTCACAAACTGACTGGTTACTCCACTCAGAAGAGAGTAAAATTCCAATTTACCTGAGAGTCAGTGAATGATAAAGGCCCTTGTTTGTTCCAAAAGTTGACACTGGTGATTTTTATTTATTTTTAAAATATTCATTCATTCATTCATTTTGTTGTGCCAGGTCTTAGGCACATGGGCTCCTTGGTTGCTGCCAGTGTGCTCCTTAGTTGTGGCATGCAAACTCTTAGTTGCGGCATGCATGCGGGATCTAGTTCCCTGACCAGGGATTGAACCTGGACCCCCTGCATGAGGAGTGCAGAGTCTTAACCACTGCACAACCAGGGAAGTCCCGCAACTGCTGATTTTTAAAATGGGGGCGTAAATATTCTGAAGTGTGTCCCTTGTTTTACTTCACAATAGGGTAGATTATGCCAAATAAGAGAAAAATGCTCAAACGTTCAAAAAAAAAAAAAAGAAAAAAAGGGCTTCCCTGGTGGCACAGTGGTTGAGAGTCCGCCTGCCGATGCAGGGGACACGGGTTCATGCCCCGGTCCAGGAAGATCCCACATGCCGCGGAGCGGCTGGGCCCGTGAGCCATGGCCGCTGAGCCTGCGCATCCGGAGCCTGTGCTCGAGGCCACAACAGTGAGAGGCCTGCGTACAGCAAAAACAAACAAACAAACAAAAAAGTAAGGCTGCAGAGCGGGTGGCTGTGCACACCTGGCCGGAGATAACTCTTCTGAGAGGTGCCTAGATGCTGCCAGCGGCACCTAGAGCCCGGGGCTGGACCGCAGGTCAGAGGACAAAGACCAGGTAATGAGATGTGCTCAAGTCAAGAACACGTGAGAGAGGAAGAGAGAAAAACAATGTACAGTGAACTGAGGGTCAACCCTGGAGGTCTGCTTTAAGGGTTCCTTCTTTTAATGAATATTTAGTGAACAAACAATAAACGAACCTCAAACTTCTGCTATATAATCTCAACTCTGCGCGCATACAGGTTTCCAGACGCTGTTATTCACCTTAGCTGAGTAAGCAATGTGTGACGTGTGCACACATTCAGTCATGTGATCACCAGTCAGTCAAATGATCTTCAAGCAAATAATGCACAGGCTGGACGCGATGCAGGAGGCCCTCGAGAGCCTGTCCTGCCCACAGCTCTCGCTCTCGGGGCAGAACCAGAATCTGCTACACCAGTAACAGGGTCCATTAAACCTGTCCCCATTGTCTCTTACCAGATTTACCTTAAAAATTACAAGGGAAACAAAAGCATTCTTTAGATGCTTTTTCTATTTTCATCTGTTCTTTTGTTTTAACACAAAAATTAGCTGGTCGTAGGGCCAGGAAAACAGACTAACACAGTGGATTCCAGCTGCTGCAGCTAAAGGTAAATGTAACATTTGCCACATTGTAAACTGCAAGGTGCTCTTATATGGTGGCTTTTCAAGTCACACATCTTTTAGGTTTTCTTGAAGACCACCCTGCGGACTCAAATCTAAAGCAAAGGAAGAACGCTGTCATAGCTACTTAAGTAAAGTCACCTGGTCTGTCTACCAGGCGCCTTGAAGGTGTGATGAAATAAGTTAATGTATGGGGAGCCTTACAACTTGTAAAAGAATTACCATCTGATACCCACTAGCAAAAATACAATTTTTCATTCTTTTCATTGCTCAATGTCCAATAAAGGTTAGACAAACATTTGCTGAATGAATGCTGGGGGACCTGTGATATGTACAATGTCAACATTTTCGGTTCTTTTTCTAGCAAGTTGAAAGGCAGCACGTATCATTAAAAAGCCTACAGATAACAAATGCTGGAGAGGGTGTTGAGAAAAGGGGACCCTCCTACACTGTTGGTGGGAATGTAAACTGGTGCAGCCACTGTGGAAAACAGCATGGAGGTTCCTTAAAAAACTAAAAATAGGGGCTTCCCTGGTGGCACAGTGGTTGAGAGTCCGCCTGCCGAGGCAGGGTACACGGGTTCGTGCCCCGGTCTGGGAAGATCCCACATGCCGCGGAGCGGCTGGGCCCGTGAGCCATGGCCACTGAGCCTGTGCTCCGCAATGGGAGAGGCCACAGCGGTGAGAGGCCTGCATACCGCAAAAAACAAAACAAAAACAAAAACTAAAAATTGAGCTACCATATGATCCAGCAATCCCACTCCTGGGCATATATCTGGAAAAGATACATGCACCCCAATGTTCACAGCAGCACTATTTACAATAGCCAAGACATGGGAACAACCCAAGTGCTCATTAACAGATGACTGGCTTAAGAAGATGGGGTGTATTTATACAATGGAGTATTATTCAACCATGAAAAAGAATGAAATATTGCCATTTGCAGCAACATGGATGGACCTAGAGATTATCATACTAAGTGAAGTAAGTTGGACAGAGAAAGACCAATATCTGACATCACGCATCCATGGAATCTAAAAAATAATACAAATCAATTTATATACAAAACAGAAACAGACTCATACTTATGGTTATTACCAAAGTGGAAAGGGGGAGGGGTAGATAAATTAGGGGTATGGGATTAACAGATCCAAACTACTATACATAAAATAGGCAACAAAGATTTACTGTATGGCACAGGGAACTATAGTCAATATCTTGTATAACCTTGTAATGGAAAATAATCTAAAAATATATATATGTAAAAAACTGAATCACTTTGCTGTTCACCTGAAACTAACACAATACTGCAAATCAACTGTACCTCAATTTAAAAAGAAAGGAAGGAAGGGAGGGAGGGAGGGAGGGGGAGAGGGAGGGAGGGAGAGAGGGAGGGAGGGAGAGAGGGAGGGAGGGGGAGGGGGAGGGGAGGGGAGGGGGGAGGGGAGGGGGAGGGGAGGGGAGGGGGAGAGGGGGGAGGGGGAGGGGAGGGGGAGAGGGGGAGGGGGAGGGGAGGGGGAGGGGAGGGGGAGGGGGGAGGGGAGGGGAGGGGGAGGGGGGAGGGGAGGGGGAGGGGGGAGGGGAGGGGGAGAGGGGGGAGGGGAGGGGGAGGGGGAGGGGGAGGGGAGGGGGAGGGGAGGGGGAGGGGGAGGGGAGGGGGAGGGGAGGGGGAGGGGGAGGGGAGGGGAGGGGAGGGGGAGGGGAGGGGAGGGGAGGGGGAGGGGAGGGGGAGGGGGAGGGGAGGGGGAGAGGGGGAGGGGGAGGGGAGGGGAGGGGGGAGGGGAGGGGAGGGGGAGGGGGAGGGGAGGGGGAGGGGGAGGGGAGGGGGAGGGGGAGGGGAGGGGGAGGGGGGAGGGGAGGGGGAGGGGGGAGGGGAGGGGGAGGGGAGGGGGAGAGGGAGAGGGAGGGGGAGGAAGAAAGAAAAGAAAGAAAGTTGGGAGGGAGGCAGGGAGGAGGAAAGGCAGCACAGGTCAGGTGTGGGTAAGAAAGACTCAGGTCAGATCTTGGCTCTGTCTCTTGATAAAACGAGTTCACAGCTAGCGGTGCCTGGCGCATAGTAAGCCCCATATTTGAGACTGTGTTACCCTTAGCAACTTCCTAAACCTTCGTAGGAAGTTGCTCTCCCCGGAAAAGCTGGGTTATAGCACCTGACTGAAAACTACAGCACAGCAGGAACCCCTCCTCTCCCCTCCTCCTCACACAATGTTTCGGACTAGAGTTAATTCAGAATACAGCCATTGGCACAAACAATGCTGCGGACAGGGCTTGTCTCTCACTACCTTCCCACCCTGTATAGTCCCCAGCCCTCGTTCCCTTTCATCATCAGAGGGCATGGCCACCCATCACAGTTTCTGGACTCCCGATGCCCTCCCCACCACCTGCCTGACACAGCCTGCCAGGAACTATGGGTAGGTCATGAAGAAAATGGAAAGTGTACATTTTTCAAAACCTCCTGTGCGCTTTCCTTAAGCAAAAGTGAGCTTTCAACCTAAGAAAACAAAATCCACTCCCAACTGCCTTGTCTGTGGACAAAAGATGAAACAGGAAGGGAAGCAAGAGAAGTACAAGCTGCCTGAGACAAAGAAAGCCGGGGTCCGTGGGGTCATTTCCAACACTTTCTTTTATCTGGCAACAGTAATCTTGACTTTGCCTGTAGAAGACTGAAGGTTAACCAGAGTCCATCCCAATCTGGGGCGAGGAGCCACTGCGGGCAGAGTCACTGAATGAGCTGTGATCAGGACATCCCAAGGTCCCTGGCCCGGGCATCTGCACCCACCAGCCTTCCCCAGGGCACAGGCCAGAAGCATGTGTTTCTTGTACAGCTTAGCTAACAGTCTAATCCGTCGTCAGCAGCAGAAGAATCAGACACAGAGTTAAGTGTACTCTGCTTTAAAAACAATTTAAAAAGAAATAATGCAATGTTTTTAAAAACTTGAAAACTCCTATAGGAACAACCAGGGAGAACTGTCTCATCTTAAATTATGATGGATAAAGACACCTGCACCACTCTGATCCTTTAAGAAGTACACGGACTATACAAACCACGGCTTTTTTTGACAAGACCTTACCATTATGGAAAGCATAGGTGAATGAATTACGTTTTCGGGGTAACATCACTTAAAGGTAGAAGGTGTGAGGGACTTCCCTGGTTGTGCAGTGGTTAGGAATCCGCCTGCCAATGCAGGGGACACGGGTTCGAGCCCTAGTCTGGAAAGATCCCACATGCTGCGGAGCAACTACGCCCACGAGCCACAACTACTGAGCCCGTGCCACACTACTGAAGCCTGTGCGCCTAGAGCCCGTGCTCCACAACGGGAGAAGCCACCGCAATGAGAAGCCCGCGCACCTCAATGAAGAGTAGCCCCCGCTCGCCACAACTAGAGAGAGAACCCGTGGGCAGCAATGAAGACCCAATGAGGCCATAAATAAATAAATAAACAAGTAAACGTATTTATTTTTAAAAAGGTAGGATGTGTGAGATTCATCAAAAAAATGTACAAAATTCATACGGCTCAGTCAAACGTTTACTGAACTACCCTTACTATGCACTGAACGCTGCACTAAGTAGGCCAAAATACAAAAGAAAAATGATCTATTGCAGTAGCTTGAAACAACACACAGGTGGCAGAGGAGAACATAAATACACAAAATAACAGTAGATGCAGGATAATGTGAGAATGCAAAATACTCAGTAACTAGTGACGGCGATGATGACGACTCAAGGAAAGCTTCCTAAAGATTCAACAGCTATACTGACTATAAGAGTCACTAACATTTGAGAATTTACTATGTTCGGGCCACTGCTCTAAGCTCTCTACCAGGATTATCTTTTTAATCCTCTCCGATAATTCTATTATCACTCCCATTGACAAACGAAGAAACTGAGGCGCAGAGAAGTTAGACCATTTGGGCAGGGTCACACAGCTGGTAAGTAGCAGTGCTAGGACTCATGTACACCGAGTGTCTGGCCCCAGGACCCATGGCGTTAAACCTCCGTTCACTATCCCATCTCTTGAGTAAGGGAGACCGGGGGTGGGGGGGGTGGGGAAGGGCATGTCAGATAAGAACAGTCTCCACGGTAGAGAGAACTGAGCAAGGCACATCAACACGATCTATTCAGTTTGAATGAAGTTAAGAAAACAGAACTGTGGCTGATGAAGGAAGGGACAGAAACTGAGGGTAACAGGCAAATGGCTGCCTCCTGCGAGGCTTCATTGGTTTCTATATTCATGTTTTAACCCAATGACCTAAATGCTCCCAGTACCATTAGTAAGAATCTCAAATTCAATTGCAAAAAGGGGAAGAATGCAGATGAAAACTGCCCCCTTAACCTTAACTCACCCTTTCCTCCCCCAGATACTGCAGCGATTTGGAATACCTTGTGATCTTGCATAGTCTATGCAGAGCAAGAGGCTGACACCATAAGGTGTGCTGAGGACAAAGCCACAGCCTTAAAACAGCTTTTTAAAATTTTTACCATCATAACATTTACAGTAGCTTTAGGTGCTGCAAAGGAAATACGGTACCAATTTCTCTCTCGTAACTCAAAATGAGCATGCTAAGTTTTCTTCAAGAATATGGTAACAAATATCGTGGTACCTCTTTTTATTATTAAATAAGAAATGAATTATCACTGTAACTCGCTGAGAATCAAAATGAGCTTAAATCATTTAGGTAGAGCAACTGTGCCACCTGGTGGGCACAAACATTACTACAGCTAATATTTCAGTGATCCCTCTGAATATCTTGAGGTGGGGGATAGAGGGCTTAAGAAATAAGCCACAGAGTCTCAGCCAGAGCACAATGTAATGTAATGAACCAGTCCTTCCTAGTCAATGATGAAACACATCTTCTTCATGACAATGCTATTTCGTAATGTAGTTTTGTTAAAATCCCACTCTAGAGAAAAAGCTCCTCCCACCCTCCGGCACCCCAGTAAATACTACAAAATCCAGCCCAGTCTCATAGACAATCTGATCAAGTGGAAATAAGAAATATGAATACTAAGCCATACACGCTGAAATTCAGCTTCTGGCATCCGTTCCTACCTAATCCACCCAGGATCAACGTACACAACTCTGAAAAAGTCCTACCCCTGACTCTGTGCCACAGTTTCCTCATCACGTAAGAATGGATTGACCCTTATGTCTTCCAGGGCTAAGATTTTAAGAGTAATTTTTAAAACATCTAAATGTTAAATTTAAACGTTTTTTGTGTGCTGCATTAAACATTTTTTCCAAGAAAAGGATAAGAGCATCCCTCTCCCTTTACTCTAGTATTCATACATTTGTGTATTCTCCAGAAAGGCATACGCAGAATCTCCCATATTTTAAAAACTGATCATCACTAGAATGAATGACATTTAGTTGTGACTAATCAAAACAATAACCACCTTTTTCCTTAAAAATGCCCAAAGTCTACGGTAAAGAGTAAGATCAACGCAGTGACACACTATCCTCTTGCATCTCTGTCACACCAAGTCAACTTACTTGATGACTGAGTCCCTCACAGCAGGCAGCCGTGCACTCAGAATAATCTTGTTTGCTGTCCTGTGCTTTGCTTTGCGTACATGAGCTGAAGGAAGGAACCATGCTCACAAGGTCTGCATCTCCCTCAACTGAGGCAACATTCCCTGACATTAAAAGAGGGGGAAAAAAGGGCTTCCCTGGTGGCTCAGTGGTTGAGAGTCCGCCTGCCGATGCAGGGGACACGGGTTCGTGCCCCGGTACGGGAGGATCCCGCATGCCGCGGAGCGGCTGGGCCCGTGAGCCATGGCCGCTGAGCCTGCGCGTCCGGAGCCTGTGCTCCGCAACGGGAGAGGCCACAACAGTGAGAGGCCCGTGTACCGCAAAAAAAAAAAAGGGGGGGGGGAAGACTAACAGTTGTTTCACCCATAACCTCATAGCGGACTCTAGTGGAAAGAGCCCTAGACCATGAGTCAAAGTCCTTAGTTTCCATCAGGAACTTGCAGGCTAAGCCCATTTCATCACTTGTAAAATAATAAGTATTCTATAAATACTTTGTATAAAAATACACATATATAAATATATATGCACATACAAATGCTTTGTATACTTCGTATAAAAATAAAAAATAGAAGAGTCGAAATATACAGATGAAAAGTATTAAAATTCCTTCATAAACATTTGTGAGATTCAACCAGAAGGAAGGGATGCAGCAGTTTACAACCACAGAATTAGTTTAGCAAGAGAACCTGCCCAGTCCTTGAACTCCGTCCATCAGAGCTGTGCTCCAATTCAACAGTTCCTAATCCTGTCTGCTAAGAATCATCTGACAAACGTCTTTAAAATACTGACTCTTGGGCTCCACCCTGTTTTGTAAATGTATGTGTACACGCATGTATGTGTGTTCATGTTTATGTCTGTATATATGTGTGTGCATGGATGTGTATGTATACTTTATGCATAGAGTTTTTAGTAAAGTATGATGTGTGTAGAGAGAAGCACTTATATAAGGGTACAGCAAGGTGAATTCTCAGAAAATGAATACACTTAGATCACGGAAAGAATCTAACACACTCTTGATGTTTTTGGTTTGTTTTTACAATGCTCCCAGGTGATTATGATGGGCCAGTTTTGAGAATCAATGAATTAGAGCATAAAGTTAATGTGTAAAGACCATTCCCTATTTTAATGTGATAAAAACCCTCTCAATGAACACAAAATTTTAAGGTTTTGGCATTTAAAAGAATACGACAATATCAGAACCACAGAACTGAGAAGAAATGTTCCTGCTATATAAAATAAGGTTTTTGAATTTGTGAGTTGTGAATTTCAATCACGCAAAAAAACCCCTCCTGCTTGTGGGGTTCTGAGCAGGGGAGGAAGGAGGTGGTCAGAAGAAGGGTTTGAAAGTCTGTAAATCCTAGTGACTCCCTATAACTTGTATACAAACCTCACTTCATAGGGACATTTGTCCTTTAACCCTGCCTCTTCCAGACTCTATACAATGCTCCTCCCTCCAGTACAATCCATCTGTATACAAGACACTGGAAAGAGGGATCCTAAAGAGACTCAAGTGGCCAAGGGAAACTCAGAGGGAGGCTAGGTTACAGGAAGGTGACAAAAGGCTCTGCCCATCACAAACTTTAGACAAGTCCCTTCTCTGTGGGCCTGGTTTCTTCAGCTCTAGTAACAAAAGCTAGACTGCACAGTGGGATAGTGAGATCACGGGGGGCATGTCTGTTGGGAGGCGGCAGGTATTCCCACGCCGATGCTTGAATCTCGTGGGGGAGGGGGAGCTTCTTCATCCACTAAAGAAATCTAAGCTTTCAAAGTAGGCTGCAGAAGAGTGATATTTTATAATAAACTAAATCTGTTTTACATTTAATTATTCCCCACTGATTCTATACATCTTTTAGGCCTACTGTGTGCCCGGTACTGCTTATATATCCATGATTAAAAAGGAGAGTCTCTGCCTTCATAGAACTCACAGCCTGGCCAGAGAGAGAAATAATTCCACAAGTAATTAATTCCAATTGTCATAAGTGCCAGAGAAAAAGAACTATGAATGCACTTAACTGGGAAACGTGACCTGCAGAACCCAGGATGGCTTTCTTTTCTGCTGGAAAAGGACATTATAAATTCCTGCTTACTCATATGTTATTTATAGTAGGGGAAAAAATTGAAAAAATATAAATGTCCAAGAATAGGGACATGGTTAAGTAAATTAAGCTATTTGATGGGATATTATTCAGGAACAAACCTCAGTGTAACTTTTAATCATAGGAAAACTAAAATTGGAAAACTATTATATTAGTATGATCCATTTGTGCTTAAAATCAGAGTATATACACAAGCTCAGAGAAAAGACACGAAAGCAAAATTTTAGTAGTGGTTATAGCCAATGTGATGAGATGAAGAAATTACAGGCTACTTTTAATAATAAAAACAAGCTTGTACGTATACTCGTAATTACTTTTCTGAACCATCTGAGAGTGTCATATAATATATGCTGAGTATTACTCTTAAATACTCAGCATATATTTTCTAAGAGTAGTGCTCTTATGTAATGACAGAACAGTAAATTTAACACTGAAACAATACTTTAATCTGTATTCCGATCTGGCCAACCAACCCAAAATGTGCTTTACATCTGCTAAAGAATTTTAAAGTAAATCCCAGTTATTTCATATATATATATATGTATATATCAGTATTCATCTTTTTAAAAATGTGGATATAGTTTTTGCAGAACCATAATGTCATTATCACACCTAACAAAAATAGCAAAATTCCCTGGTATGAGAAACAAAGCCATACTCACTGGATAGTCTAAAATGCAGAAGTCCAACAATAACAAACATGGGAGAGAACACTGAGCAAGTAAGTTGTGTGTTTCACTGGTAGCAGTATAAACCAGCTTGACCACTTTGGAAAATAATTTGGCATTGATCTAAATATCTATATTCCAAATAGATATCAGAAATCAGTCAAAGAATGTTCCCAGTAGTAATAGTTGGCAGTAATAAAAAACTGAGATGTCCATTGTGAACAGAAAGGATAAATAAATTACAACTTAACAAACTGAAAAATTTTAAGTTTAAAAGGATGAAGATAAGACACACTGATATGACTGAAGGGTAAGGGAGGACTAACGGAGGGCTCCCACTATCGTTTATAAATTCAGCTCTTTGTCTCTTCTAATAAGTTTTACACATTTTAGTTAACTCTAGAGCACTTAAAAGAATAAAAACGATTTTTAAAAAGTAGTTTTCACACCCTGAAAAACGTCACAAACTTCAAACCCCCGATAGCCATTTATTTATAAATGGCTGAAAACCAAGGCCAGTATTAGCTTACCTGACCCCTCCCTGACTCACTCCGGTCCCAGACCTAACAGGTGAGAATTCTAAGTACACTCTTCCCTCTTGTCAACGCACTCATACCTTACCAGGGCAGTTTTCCAACAGACTGTAAGCTACACGTGGGCAGACTTATCAGATCGTTCGTTCTTGTATTCCTCCAGGACCTGACACATAAACAATCACTCAAATATTTACTGAGTAAATAAATGGACACCACAAGGTGAGTGGCAAAGAAGAAAATGTTAGAGGGCTCCAAGTGACCCGAGTTACAGAACAAATAGCCAAAAGGCCTATTTTCGCAAACCTCCACACAAGTGTGGAGTGTCCACACCCCATCATCTTCTCATTGGACAAGTATTGATCCACCACATGTCAAGAGAGGACTGACAGAGAGCTGAACAAACATACCAAGTTCCTCTGCTCGTTCATTTTAGTACAGAGGAGGGACATAAAGTAAGTAACACTACGCCAGGTGATGACAAATGGAATGAAGGAAACGAAGATAAGGCAGTAGTGGTCTCTGTCTCTACTTTGTAGTGTAGTCAGGAAGGGCCCCCTCCTAGTGACCAGGAGAAACTGAGGGAGAGAACGCCATGCGGACATGTGGGAGAAGAGTGATCCAGACAAAGGGAACGGAAAAGGCTCTGGACAGCGTGCTCGGGATGAGTTCCAGAGGGCAGAAGTGGGGTCAGACTACCGAGAGCCTTGTGGCAACTGTCAGGTCTTTTGACTTCAATCTGCAGTGAGTTAGAAAGTCCTGAATATAGACTCCCAACATTTACTATATATTTCTATGAAAGTTTAGACATTCACTACATACCTGTGAAGATCTCACTCACCATATAATCTTGAAAATGTGTACTGAAGTCAAATGACTTAATGCAGAAACAACTTTTGCAAATACTGCAGGTCTAAGAAGGGTTCTCATTCCAAGAAAGCTAAAACTTATTTTAAAATCTCTAATTTGACTTGCCTTTTGACACAATTTTAAATTCTATATGTCTGTCATGTTATATGTGTTATTTTTTTTCCTTTAAAGTTAATAGTTCGGCCAGCCTAAAAAAGAAAAAAGCCTTCCAGCTCGGTTGTCTTTGGCATAGCTAATGATTTCCATCTTTGTCTACTTTAACACTGAGACCAGTGCTTCGTACCATTGTTCCAGTTTCTCCTCATTTTTATAAAATAAAAACAAAGAGCAATCAATCACTTAAATAACTGCAAAAGTAATGATTATACATAACCTATACAATATGTAATGTATAAATGAGCAAAACCATCTGTTTTACTGATTCCCAATAGCCAAAAGTGACCTCGCTAACTTCTACGCCCAAGGCAACCGCAGCCGAGTCTAAGGTACCTGCTTCTTCAGGAAACTATCAACAGTGTGCAGGGCTGTGTACTGGCGTCCCCCTTCCAGTTCCAATTCACCTCTTTCAAGCCCTACCTTAAAAAGAATCAAACAATAAAAAAATCATCCTCAGATTACTCCCTTTCTTAACCTGTCCTCTCTTCTAAAACTCCCTTCTAAGAATTCTCCCAGGCCACAGTTTTGTATTACATTTGACCATACATGCTTTGATAAACTTTTTTGTTTTCCTAAAAACAGTAAAGTGAAACAGACTGGGAATAAGATCTGGCCTAACTCTCTATATATGTCAAAGAAGACAAGACTACCTACTAAAATAACCTTTTGAAATTTCTTGCAACTAACATGTCCACTTTGTTCTGCTAACTTTCAAGTGCTTCTCTTACACAAAGCCCAAACCTTGGGTGGGTCTATGTATAAGGGTAGGGACCAGAGGGGAATGTGAAGAGTACGCTGCACTGCACCCAGGGCAGCAGGATCCCACTGAGAGAAGACTGCCCTAAAGCCATTAGGGGCAAGCAAGGTGGACATCTAGGGTGCAGACCAAGTGAGACGAGGAGGGAGGACAGCCTGGAATAGGGTGGGGAGGGTGTCCACAGGTGAGAGGAGAGGAAGGCATCCAGGTAGGAGGGCAGCAGTACACATCTCAACGGGGACTTGGGGAGCAGACCATCCAGGAGATGATATCCTATCACAGAAACAGAGTGCCTAGTAGGTATGTCAATGAAAATGTGGGGAATAAACGGTGAAACAATGCAGATGACCTAGATGTAAGAAGTATCCCGCTTTAAAGGCATGTGAAGGCCACCTGGACCACGCAGCTAACCCACACTCCTCTCATCTCATTTCCTTTGAGCACTCCCAACATTGACGTTTTGACTTCCTAAATCTCCATCAAGCCTCCCTTTAACAGCAATGGCCCAGAGAGGCATCAACATCCCTCCCCTGCAAGTGCACCAGCAGGTACCGCCTCTAGCCCCAGCTCTCTTCTAAATCACAGGGCCGTCAAGAGCTTTCTAATGTGCACAATACTGCTTCTAGCTAAAAATCCCTCCAAAATCCTCATCCCTTTAAGAACTGGGCCTGTCTTTCCAGCTTCATTGCTTCTCACTTCCCCAGGGACAATGTGCGTCACAGCCCGGCAGGTCTCTAAATGCTGTGCAAACGCCAACGCTATCTCCTCTTCTTAGAGCGCATGTGTGCCCCTCATCCAGCCAGTGCACTTACTCCTTCCTCATCGTCCTACCCAAATGCCATCTGTTTCCATTGCTGGTTTCTACCTAGGAAAACAGAGTGCTTTCTGCTGGGTCCCAAGGGGCGCGTCCAAATACTAAGAGTACACAGGAGATGCCTGATGCTAAAATAATGTAAGAATCAGCTGCCCTCTCTTCCAATTAGTGAGCGTTTTTCAGTCTCTCTCACTGTGTGTCCAACCTCCAGATTCCACCACATGATTTAACCTTCATTCACACCTTTGTCCCCTTAGTATCATGTCATCATTTAATCATGTAATTTTCCACAATAATTTTTATAATACTATCTAAATCCTATTGTTCTCATCTGTGCTACTTGGAATTATTTACATTTCCTCTACATGAAACATGTCTCTACAAGGCACATTTTTTCTGGGCATACTCCAAAGGTCGTATCTCTCCTTAAGGAAGTTTTACTTAGACACAGCCCAGAGCAACTTATGTAGTACCAGTAATGCTTTAAGTATTTTGGTTTATTAAATCAAACAGTACACCAAGGCAGATGTGTGTAATAAATGCAGTCTGGAGACCAGAGATCTAGCCCAAACTTGGCTACTAACTAGCTGAGGGACCTTAAGCATTTGACCTAACTTCTCTAGACCTCAATTTTTCACAACTAAGAAGAAACAGTTGGACTAAAGGAAATACATATAAATTACCTGTTTACACGTTCACTTCCCCCTTCTTTCTCCATTAGAATATAAACTTCCTGAATCCCTCAGTCCTGGTACACTACCAGGCACACAAAACTGCTCAATAAAAATGTGAATGAGGGCTTCCCTGGTGGCGCAGTGGTTGAGAGTCCGCCTGCCGATGCAGGGGACACGGGTTCGTGCCCTGGTCTGGGAGGATCCCACATGCCGCGGAGTAGGCGGGCCCGTGAGCCATGGCCGCTGAGCCTGCGCGTCAGGAGCCTCTGCTCCGCAACGGGAGAGGCCACAGCAGTGAGAGGCCCGCGTACCGCCAAAAAAAAAAAAAAAAAAAAATCTGAATGAAACCAATTCTCACTAAATAAACCCAAATTCAATATAACCCTAATTGAGATACTTTTGGAGGAAAATTTGTTTAAAAATAAATAAAAAGAAAAGACTAAATTATGGTGGACCCATACTTGGTAGTTTAAAACTAGGTAATTGTATTGTGTTGGCCAAAAAGTTTGTTTGGGGTTTTCCATAACATGGTACAGAAAAATCTGAATGATCTTTTTGGCCAATTCAATAAATGTATTCAAACAGAACAAAGTCCCACATGTGTTGTTAACAGCAAATTGCTAAACAGCTCATATATGTGATTTAAAAGTCATCTACTTATTAAGATATATAAAAATATTAGGAGAAGTATATATATTGTAAATAGTGACTATAAGAGGGCTTTTTTTAAAAGAAGGTTATTTATTTATTCATTCACTCATTCATCATTCAATCATTTATTTATTTATGGCTGTGTTGGGTCTTCATTGCTGTGAGCAGGCTTTCTCTAGTTGTGTCGAGCAGGGGCTACTCTTCGTTGAGTTGCGGAGCATGGGCTCTAGGCACGCGGGCTTCAGTAGTTGTGACACACGGGCTCAGTAGTTGTGGCTTGCGGGCTCAGTAGTTGTGGCTCACGGGCTTAGTTGCTCCGCGGCATGCGGGATCTTCCCGGACCAGGGCTCAAACCCATGTCCCCTGCGTTGGCAGGCGGATTCTTAACCACTGCACCACCAGGGAAGTCCCAAGAAGGCTTTCTTTAATTGTCTACATTATACATTCTATATTGTTTGAAATTTCTACAACAGTATTTATTTCTATAACCACAAAATAATTTTGTAAACTTGCAGTAAACCTAAGAGGCAGAACTCTAAACATTTACTTGAGAGGAAAGAAACCAACCCAGGAAAAGCCAGAGATCTACAGACATCCTTACACATCGGTACATCTACTAGAAGTCTACAGATGTCCCAAATCTCCTATTTCTACATCAAGTCAGAATCAATTGTTGGACAAGCAAGACTTCCACATTCTTTCAAAATAAATTAGAAAGGCAAGTAGAAAATACTTCTTTTTTGTCTATGTACTGGGAGGGAGAGAAGCTAAGGGGGAAATGATAGATGGCAAAGAGAACAAATTATGTATACTTGTCCCCAGTGACACTATGGCCACATTTCAAGGCATAACTACGATTAGACTACTCGTCAAAGAATATGATTCCCAAAGCTCCACAAATGGAACCTAACTCACATCAACAACTGTGTTCACATCCTCACACTGGAGTAGTTAAGCAAACTCTCATCGATCCACAATTCCATTCCGAGGGATGTATCTTAAGAAAATACTAAAAACACAACAATAACAACAAAAGAGAACAAAGCTCTGATTCCGTTTTTCACCACCGCCTTCTTTTACAATAGCAACAATTAGAAACAACCTAAATTTTCAATAGAAGAATGCTTAAATACACTGATACATCCATTAAACATTATTTTAAATATTTACAAGGGGTTTAGCAAGGTAACGAATGCTTAGGTCATTGTTCAGGAAGACAATACACACTCACATACATAGAAATACCAACATCTCACTTATAAAAATATGCACAGAGGAAAAAAAGGGATTGGGAAAACATCCAAAATGTTTAACAGTTATCTCTGGGTAATGAAATAATGGATGAACTGTTTCTTCTTTATATTTTTCTGTGCCTTCTGAACTTTCAACAATATATAAATGTTACTTTTAGATTGGTTTTAAGAGTTTAAAGTTTTAATCAATACTGTCAGGACTTACATTAAAACTGCAAATTTATTTTAGGCAATACCATTGCTTAAAAATCTATTAACTTCTCATATTCTGTTCTTTTCCTGCAGGTCTAGGAAAATTAAGATAATATTAAAATTAAATTCTGACTCCCAAGATTCCAAAGGTAACACATTAACAGCAAGAGGTACTAATACAATCTTCACTGTAATGACAGCAGGAAGTGACTGAAATGAAGAGAGGACTGAGACCTGACGAACTCGACCTGAGGGACATGTTTAGAGCATAAGCCAGGGTGAAGAGTCAGCAAACCTGGATACTACTGGCTCCACCACTGACTCTTTGTGTTAGTTTCACAACCTCTTTGGATTGTGGAATGCCACCTGTAAAATGGGGACAAAAACGTCTTCTTGGTTTACAGTAGAGACTGAATGATATAGGAGCATGGAAAGCATTTTAGTACAGTGCTCAACAAATGCTCACTATTTTTAATATTCAGTTCCAGGCACCATAATTGAAGATGGGCACCATGACCAAACGGAATCTATCCAGGAGTACAACAGAGACGAAAAAGACCCCAAAATCAGGCCATCTGAAAACACTTGAGGCAACCAGGCAGGCTTAACTTGAACTGGGACAGCAAAGAAGGTAGGAGAACTGAACACCTAAAAGACTCATAAGGAAGCAGACTTATTTAACAGAGTTCAGGAAAACAAAGCTTTAAAAATTACACAGATGCAGATTTTCAGCTGTTAGAAGGAACAACATGTTCAAAAATGGAATAGATTGCTTTTTTAAGTGCAAATCCTCAAAGGGAAAAAACAAAAAACAAACAGGAAATACTTGAAAGCTCTTCCCCGGCACAGTAAAGGCATCAGAATTGCCAATGTACTTCCTTTTGCTATTCTGTTCTCCATTATAAACTCATCAAGCAGCAGGCTGGCAAAATTAAGATACTATGAAAATCAGATTAGACTGAGATTATTTTATTCTTGCTAAATTAAGCATTACTAAGAGTAGTTGAATTTCCTGTGTTCCATGGAAGGTACTGTATTTTTAAAAAGGGTCCTTCTTGGTCAAAATCAAATGTTTCTTGACCATCCGAGCTCTTTGCACCTTAATGCAAACATGAATGTTAAATATATAAGAGGAGGATATTTAATATGCATCATCTCTAACCCTTACTTGACAGTGGAAACCTGTTAACACCTACTTTAATACTGCAAAACACAATCTGGAAAATCCTGATCAAAGCCTGAGAGTTCCGGCCTTTATTCACAACTTATGTTTCCTGGCCAACATTTACCACTGAAGGCTTTCTAAGCCCTACCACATTTTAGAGCATTGATTCTTATCCTATTTTTGTCAAAGAGCCCTTTAAAAATCCAATTTTCTGCAGGAAAACGTACATGCACCAAAAAAAGTTTGCCTGTGATTCACGAGTTCACAAATGGCCGTAAATTCCATCCATGGACCACCCACCCCCACCACTGAAAAATTCTCGAAAGGGGGAATTTATTTTTTCTTCTCTCTTTAAAGTTATGAAGAAAACAAAAACTTTGAAAATGACAAAGACTTACGGCAATATATCAAATATAAAATTATTCTTGCACGGTATCACCTGAGCAGAGGGGACAAAAAACTGAAAAAGCAAACTCTGAAAATACAATTAATCTTTATAACTCTAGGACCCCTACCGGCCCCCCAAAAAGAAAACCCAAAGTAGCTCAGAATATTCATTCTAACAAAAATGTAAACACAAAACAAAGAGCCAATTCAAAAGTTCTACTTCTAGCTAGGATGAAGTCTTACAGTATAAAACCTTTTTCCAGTAACATACATTTGCCCTTTGTAATCCTTCCAATTAGAGATTTGTTAAACTCCTCATCTTTATATCAATAAATCTATAAATTCCCAGCTGAAGGAGTTATACACTACATTATAATTTTCCTTTCGCTCTGAACCCTTCCTCCTAGTTACTTCAGAATATTAGCTGGTACAGCATTTTGAATAAAAAGTAGATTATGAAACCACAGCTTAAGAATCTTTGAATCACTATGACAGGCCACAATTAAGAACACACTTTCAAATTCTTCAAAATTTTACTTTAAAATGGTAAAATAAATGTAATATATAGAGAGATTTTTACCTACAAAGGTAACTTTAGAAGTTTGCAGTAAATAAGAAAGGTGGAAAATAAAAGTGCTCTAAAACTTACATTTTGCTTCTGATAGATTCTGATTAGGTGACCAGACCAGCATGCCAAGATTGTCTCGTTCTTGACTGCGTCTTGCTACTTTGGCTTGGTAGAAATAAAAAAAGAAAATTCTTATTATAATTTAACAGACATAAGAAGCGACAATTAATACCACCACTCTGCAGGGATCGAACCCACGTCCCCCGCATTGGAAGGCGGATGCTTTACCACTGAACCACCAGGGAAGTCCCACAAATTAAGTTTTTCAACACATTAACATGGTATCTCTCTCCATTTATTTAGATTCTCTTTAACTTAGCACCATCAACACAATGTTGAATAGAAGTGGTGAGAGCAGATCCATTCCTGTATTGTTTTGAGTCAAACGAAAGATACTGTATAATTTCATCTGTAATTATGACTGTGTATATTTGTAAAAGAAAAAGGATAAAACCCCACAAACTATTCGTAATACATCTAAATTAATGTCTTTAATTATAATAAAATATTCATTTATGTATAAATTTTCAAAAAACCACACCACTCTGGTCTTCTTTAGACCTCGGAAGATGATGTTATCACCCCCCCTCGACTGGAGTCGGCCCCAGTGGAACCCGCACATTTAACACAGGGTGAGGGTGTGGGTGGGGAGGCTCTGAATTTGCTGAAATATTTCTACTTTTAAGTCTTTTTCTACCTAACTTTTTACTTATTTCACAAACAGGTCATATGAGGTAGGTATGATTACTATTCTCACTTGCTAGGTGAGGAAACTAAACAGGTCATTAGTAGCCACTAGGAGGCAGACCTGGACCGACGTTAGGCAGGGTGGTTACAGGGCCCGAGGGTTTAGGCACCATACACTCTGCTGCTCTGCTCCCAGATGGGGACACACAAAAAGGAAGCTGCATGTGGCAAGCTGCTCAAATATTCTTTTAAACTACGAATTCTTCATGTGTGCTTTGAATAACCTTACCCTTCACTACCATTAGTGACTGGGTATTTTAGTGACTTGACAGCAGGAATCCAAAGATTCTTTTAACAACTTTAATAAAGAGTACCATTAAAAAGATTTAACCTGAAAGGAAACATCTGAAGTGCATTCAAATTCTTAAAATTCTGTGATACAAAACAGTAGGTCAAAAGGTTGACAAGTGCCGGGTGTTGAGTTGACTACTACTGGATTAACCACAAACAAGTCACATATTACACAGAGCCAATTAAAACGTTATCTTCCAAAGGTACAACAGACCGAAGAGAGAGGCTCACTAACCAGCCTTTGGACTGCTTAGACCCAAACTCATTCATCCTAAAGACATTCTCTTTCTTGACCTTTTTTTTTTTCCTTTAAACAAACTCCTCTGAAACACGATGAAAGTTATGGAATCTACTTCCAGAAAAAAAAATTCAACTAAACATAAACACACACACACACACACACACACACACCCCAATACAAACATACTTTTATAAAATTCATAAAGCCTGGTTTAAGAATTCCTGCTTTTATGAAATTGCCAGACCTTTTATTTAATCTTACCTTTTATTTAATTTTGTATATCAGTGTGTTCTAGATTTTATAAAGAAAGAATTTCTACACTTTTGCTCAAATCTGTGGGGCAGCTACTTTAAAGAAAAATGATGGAATGGTGGGAGGGAAAGACCCAAAGTGCGAACACTATGAATTAGGCAAGACTGAAGGTGGAATTTACATGCTGGGTGGGAACAGGTGTAATACACAGGAGGGAGACAGGAATATGATGAAAAGATGGGAGTGACTACCTTTGAGTACACACCTTTTTATACGGTTCTGACTTTTAGAACAATGTTAATGCCACACATAGTCTAAAAGTAAAATCAAGTCAACAAATACGTGTGTGGGGAGGGACCGCACACGGAATACAGGCTTGCTGTATTTCAAATAAAAATCAAAAGTCAAAACAGAAATAAAAGAATCTACATTGGGAAAGTAGAATTAGAACTGTCTTTACTCACAGATGACATGATCATCTGTGTAGAAAATCTACACTACCTACAAAAAGTTGCTAGAATAAATGAATTTCAGCACAGTTGCAGGAAACAAGATCAACAGTAAAAAATCAATTCAATTTCCATATATAAGCAATCAAAACTTAAAACGAAAGAATACCCCTATTTAGGGATAGATGTGATAAGACATATACACTGAAAAACTGTAAAACATTTGAGAGAAACTAAAGATCTAAGTAAATGAAGAGATATACCACGTATATGGATCAAAAGACTTAAATATTATTAAGATAGCATTCTCTCCCCAAATCGCTCTACAGATTCAACATAATCCCAATCAAAACCCCAGTATACTTTTTTGTAGGAATTGACAAACATTCTAAAATTCATACAGGAATGCAAAGTACCTAAAATAGCCAAAACAACTTTGAAAAAAACCAAGTTGGAAAACATATACTGCCTGAATCGAAACTAATTGATTACAAAGATCCAGTAATCAAGACAGTGTGGGGCGTCCCTGGTGGCGCAGTGGTTGAGAGTCCGCCTGCCGATGCAGGGGACACGGGTTCGTGCCCCGGTCCGGGAAGATCCCACATGCCGCAGAGCGGCTGGGCCCGTGAGCCATGGCCGCTGAGCCTGCGCGTCCGGAGCCTGTGCTCCGCAACGGGAGAGGCCACAGCGGTGAGAGGCCCGCGTACCGCAAAAAAAAAAAAAAGTGTGGTACTGGCACACAGAGAAAGAAATGGAATAGAATGGAGTTCAAAAACAGAACCCGGGACTTCCCTGGTGGCGCAGTGGTTGGGAGTCTGCCTGCCGAAGCAGGGGACACGGGTTCGAGCCCTGGTCCGGGAGGATCCCACATGCCGCGGAGCAACTAGGCCCGTGAGCCACAACTACTGAGCCTGCGCGTCTGGAGCCTGTGCTCCGCAACGAGAGAGGCCGCGATAGTGAGAGGCCCGCGCACCGCGATGAAGAGTGTCCCCCGCTCTCCGCAACTAGAGAAAGTCCTCGCACAGAAACGAAGACCCAACACAGCAAAAATAAATAAATTAATTAATTAAAAAAAAAAACAGAACCACACGTATAGGATCAACTGATTTTTCCACAAAAGTGCAAAGGTAAAATTCAGTGGAGATAATCTTTTCAACAAATGATGCCTGAACAAATGGATATTCATATTTTTTTTAATTAATGGAGATCTATATACCTCATACCACATACAAAAATTTATTCAAGGGCTTCCCTGGTGGCACAGTGGTTGAGAGTCCACCTGCCGATGCAGGGGACACGGGTTCATGCCCGGTCTGGGAAGATCCCACATGCCGCAGAGCGGCTAGGCCCGTGAGCCATGGCCGTTGAGCCTGTGCGTCTGGCGCGCGTGCTCCGCAATGGGAGAGGCCACAACAGTGAGAGGCCCACATACCGCAAAAAAAGAAAAATTTATTCAAGATTAATGACAGGACTAAATATAAAACCCCAAATTATGAAACTTGTAAAAGAAAACGTGAGAAAATTCTTTTTGATCTTAGGTTTAGAAAGATCTTATTAGATATAACACCAAAAGCACAATCCATAAAAGAAAAAACTTCATAAATTGGACTTCATCAAAGGTAAAAATTTCTTTTCAAATAACACTACTGAAGAGATGAAAAGCTAAGCCAAAGACTGAGAGAAAATAATTATAAACCACAGATCTGATAAAGACTTGTATCCAGAATATATAAAGAACTCTCAAAACTCAACAATAAGAAACAACCCATTTGTTAACAAATGGGCAAAAGATTTGAATAAATACCAAAGATGGTATATGGATAGCAAATAAACACATGGAAAGATACTAAAAATCAACAGTCATTAGGGAAAGCCAAATTAAAACCACAAGAGATACCACCACGTACCTATTACAAAGTATAAAGTTAAAAAGACTGACAATACCCACAGTTTGGCGATAATGTGGAGAAACCAGAACTTTCTTAAGCTGCTGGTGGGAATGTAAAATTGTACTATCACTTTGGGGGGAAAGCCTGGCAATTTCCTAAAATTGTGGTATATCCATTTAATGGAACAAAACTCAACAATAAAAAGGAATGAACTATTCAGGCACACAATATGAATGGAGCTCAAAATAATTATGCTGAGTGAAAGAGTTACAGATACAGAAGGGGGAGGATAGAAAGAATTCTGAGGTGCTAGACAGAAATAGATGGTTACCGTAAGAGCTCATCATTTTCAGTATAAATAGAAATACAGATGTGTATATACCTGTATACTTGCACACATAAATACATTTATTTATCCCAGCTTTGTCCACTCCAAGGGTCTAGATACAATGACAACCCAGCAAAAAATGAGCACATTTAGCTCCCAGACGTTGGTCTCTGAATGCCATTCTACAATAAAAGAAACTAGGTCTCCTTGGGAAAACGGTTGATTCCAGGGCTAGGACAGGAAAAGTGCAAGAGACCCTAGAATATTTTGTTATGCCAGGAGGTAGGAAAGTGTTCAAAGAACGATGGAATCTATCTCCCATTGGTCAGATCTGCGATAACTTGAGCAACAAAATAAATGACAGTAATAAAATAATAATCCATAAAGCCATGAAGTAATAAAATAATAATCTGAGTCCATACTGACATAGACAAAAGGATAATGTAAAAGGGGAAGGCAAATGAGCCCAGAATAGCCAGGTCAGAGTTGGAAAACTTACACCACTCTACTTTAAAGACTTACTATAGAAAAGTACAGTATTCAAGACAGTGTGGTACTGGTAAAAGAACAGACACACAGACCAATGGAACAGATGGCAGTCCAGAAATAAACCCATATAAATATGGTCAACTGATTTGCAACAAAGATGCAAAAGTAACTCAATGGAGAAAGGATATTATTCTCAACAAGGCAGCGGCCCCCAACCTTTTTGGCACCAGGGACCTGTTTCCTGGAAGACAATGTTTTCCCCCAGACGGGGGCGGGGGATGGTTCAGGCAGTCATGCGCTCACCTCCTGCTGTGCGGCGCTGGGGGGCTGGGGGGCTCCTGCAACAAAGAGTATTTTAACAATTGGAGGCACTTCCCTGGCAGTCCAGTGGTTAACACTCTGCACTTCCACTGCAGGGGGCGCAGGTTCAATCCCTGGTTGGGGAACTAAGATCCTGCATGCCCTGCGGTGCAGTCAAAAAGTAAAACAAACAAACAAAAAAAAAATTGGATATGCAAACGACGTGAAACTCAACCTATACCTCATACCTTACAAAAATTCAACTCAAAATGGATCTTAAATATAAATGTAAAACCTAAAACTACAAAATCTTTTAGGAAAAAACATGAGAAAATCTTCATGAACTCGGTTGAGGAAAGAGTTCTTAGATATAACACCAAAAGCACAATCCATAAAAGTTAAAAAATGGTAAATTGAGCTTAATAAAAATTTAGACTGTGAGGAAACATCTGCAAATCACTGTATCTGACAAAGGACTTGTATCCAGAATATATAAAAGATGTTTAAAGTACAATAAGAAAATAACTCAATTTTTTAAAAAGTGGGCAAAAGATGTGAATAACTATTTCACCAAAGATGGCATATAAGCATATGAGAAGCAACATCACATTAGCCATCAGGGAAATGCAAATTAAAGCCACAGTGAGAAACCAATGTATACCTATTAGAACTCCTAAAATAAAAGGAATAGATAATACCAAGTACTGACAAGAATAAGGAGAAACTGAAGCTTTCATGCAGTGCTGGATCAGTGGATAATGATAAAGTCACTCAAGAAACGTTTCGCAGTTTTAATTAAAGATATAATTATATTTAACAAATGACTGAATCGACAATCCCACTTAGCTATATACCCTATAGAGTTAACCTATGTTCACAATAAAACTTGCACATAATTATATATAGTAGCTTTATTCACAATCATCAAAACCTTGGGGAAAAAACCCAAATGTCCTTCAAGGAGTAAAAGGTTAAACTGGGAAGATTAATACACTGCAATACTACCCAGCATTCAAAATAAATGAACAAAATAAATGAACTATTGATATATGCGCAACATGGCCATATCTCAAAAGAATATGCTCAGTGCCAGTCTCAAAAGTTTACATACTGTATGATTCCATTTATATGACATTCTGGAACAGGTGAAACTATAATGATAGGGAACAGATCAATGGGGTTAGGAGGGGGAGGAAGGCTACGAGTTGTACGAGGTACTTGTTTGAGGAGATGGAACTGTTCTGTATCCCAGTTGCGCGTGGTGGTTATATGAAACTACACATGCCTTAACACTCACAAATACAGACACCAAAAACCAGTCCATTCTGCTGTATGCAAATTGAAGAACACAAATACAATGAAAACAAAGCAATGTCATTCATTTCTGGACAGACACTGGTGTCTGCTGAAGGTGTCAGTAACTCTGCAGCTGCTCTCCTTGTTTAATATAGTTTTTATTGAGGTGTCATTGATGTACAATATTATATAAGTTACAGTTGTACAACACAGTGATTCACAACACTCTCCTTGTTTAAAGTTGATTACCAACGGCTAAAAACCGCCCTACCTGGAAGGAAGCAGAAGAACGACAAAGAAACTGCAATTACCAATGGCCATCAAGGGCAAAATGAAAGAACTCGCACCACCCGTGGGAACGCACAGCTACTTCAGACAGCGCTGGCAGTGCGTAAGAAAGCTGAAGTATGGATACCCTGCAACCCAGCAATCCATTTCTAGATACAATACATATACCAATAGCAATGTGTTTCAAATTGCAGGTCAGGCCAATTTAAATTAATTTATTGGGTCCTAACCAGCATTAAAAAAAAAAAAAGAATAAGAATAGAAAACACCAGCATACTGTTTCATTAAGTATGTGTATAAATCACCAGGGGAGACTTTTTTAAAGTTCGTTAAGTACCTGCCCTAGAGATTCCTTAAGATAGGTGTCAACCTGGCTAGGTCATAGCACCCAGTCATTTAATCAAACACTACTCTAGGTGTTGCCGTGAAGGTATTTAGTAGTTGTGGTTAACATCTACATCAGCTGACTTTAAGTAAAGAAGCTAACCCTCCATCTTGTGGGTGGGTGGCATCCACTCAATTAAAAGGCCTTAAGAGGAAAACTTGAGACTTCCCAGAAGAAACTGTGCCTCAAGACTGAAGCCCCAGCTTCTCCTTGTAGGACCTGACCTACAAATTTCACACTGGCTGGGCACCCAGTCACATAAGCCAACAGCTTAAAATAAATGTCTGCGCACATACCCCTACACACCTGGCTCTGTTTCTCTGGAGAACTCTAAGATGGATGCTCACTGCAGCGCTGTTTATGGTACTGTGATACAGCAAAATCTTCAAAGTCCATCAACAGGAATTAGCTAAATCATAGTATGGATATTCAAAGAAATCAAATACAGAAAATACAACAGTCTAGGGACTTCCCTGGTGGGCCAGTGGCTAAGACTCTGTGCTCCCAATGCAGGGGGCCTGGGTTCGATCCCTGGTCAGGGGATGCCGCAACTAAGAGTTTGAATGCTGCAACTAAAAAACGATCCCGCACGTAGCAATGAAGATTCTGCATTCTGCAGCTAAGATCCGGCACAGCCAAATAAATAAATATTTGAAAAAAGAAAAAGAAAGAGAGAAAGAGAGAAAGAGAGAAAGGAAGAAGGAAGGAAGGAAGGAAGGAAGGAAAGAAAGAAAGAAAGAGAAAATACAACAGTCTAGCAGTTCTTCAAAAGGTTAAACACAGTTACCATAGCCCAGTAATTCCATTCCTATGTATATAGCCCAGCGAAATGAAAACATATGTCCATATAAAAACTTGTATATAGGGACTTCCCTGGCGGCACAGTGGTTAAGAATCCGCCTGCCAATGCAGGGGACACGGGTTCGAGCCCTGGTCTGGGAAGATCCCAAATGCCATGCAACAACTAAGCCCATGTGCCACAACTACTGAAGCCCACGCACCTAGAGCCTGTGCTCCACAAGAGAAGCCACCGCAATGAGAAGCCCGCATACCACAACAAAGAGTAGCCCCCACTCACTGCAACTAGAGAAAGCCCGTGGGCAGCCACGAAGACCCAACACGGCCAATAAAAAAATAAACAAATAAATAAATGAAACTTGTATACAAATGTTCATAGTACTACTCATAAGCGCCAAAAGGTGGAAACAATCCAAATGTACATCAACTGAATAAGCAAAATTTAGTATAGCCATGTAATGAAATATTATATCGCCATAAAAAGGAATGAAGTTATTAATCCATGCTCGGTATGGATAAAACCTGAAATCATCATGTTAAGTGAAAGCAGCCCTGTCACACACACAAAAAAGACGTATTATACAATTCCATTTATATGAAATGTCCAGAATAGGCAATTCTATAGACACAGAAAGTAAATTAGTGGTCGCTAGAGGGTGTGGGGTGTTTGGGCGAAATGGAGAGTGACTGTTAATGGGTAGAGAATTTCTTTATGGGATAATAAGAATGGTCTAAAATTGATTGTAGTGACAGCTGCACAACTCTGTGAATATACTGAAAACAACTGAATCGTACATTTTAAAGAAGTGAATTGTACATTTTGTGAATTATATCTCAGTAAAGCCATTATTAAAAAAGTGAGAACACCTGTTTTGTTTCTAGCATGTGTATTTCTTTATGAGTAAATGAATTAAAAAGCAAAAATATCAAACTGTAGGTAAGAAAAACCACCCAGTAAATTTAAATAGTGGATAAATCCTAGGAAAGAAGTGGGAGCACTGAATTGAGAGGAAAAAATGAAATTTGTGCTTTTTGCTCCACATACTTCCTTATTGTTTGGATTTTCTTCATAAGAATGCATTCAAATACTACTTACACGATTAAATTCTCTTTTAAAGATAAACAGTAAGGGAATTTATTTAAAACTTGTGAAGAATTATTTCATGATTATAATTTTATATCTCTTATGCTCATTTCCTAAAAAAGTGGAAAACCTGAACAGATTACTTACAAAGAGTAAACTGAATATATCTTCAGAATTAAAGAACTCTGAGCTCTTACAATGACATCCACTATAACGGAAATAAAGGAAAGCAAAAATCACACTCAGTTTCAGTAAACTTGATCTCACTCTTACAATTTCATAGTATTGGGTTAGACAAAAAGTTTGTTCTGTGTTTTCCGTTAAGATGGCTCTAGTAGCGCTTACTTGTCTTTAACTTCATTCGAAACAATTTTGTTAGATTGTATTGTGACAGCTATCATATCAGTGTGCATTTAAAAAGAAAAATCAAAATTGGTGAATTTTTGTGTAGCCATTTTAATATTGAAGATGGAAGAAAAAAACGTTTTTGGCATATCATGTTTTATTATTTCAAGAAAGGTAAAAACACAACTGAAATGCAAAAAAAGATTTGTGCAGTGTATGGAGAAGGTGCTGTGACTGATCAAACGTGTGAGAAGTGGTGTGCGAAGTTTCGTGCTGGAGATTTCTCCCTAGATGATGCTCCATGGTCGGGTAGACCAGTTGAAGTTGACAGCGATCAAATCAAGACATTAACTGAGAACAACCAACGTTATACCACGCGGGAGATGGCCGCCATACTCAAAATATCCAAATCAAGCACTGAAAATCATTTGCACCAGCTTGGTTATGTTCATCACTTTGATGTTTGGGTTCCACATAAGTTAAGCGAAAAAAACCTCCTTGAGCATATTTTCTGCATGCGATTATCTACTTAAATGTAATGAAAACGTTCCATTTGTAAAACAAATTGTGACGGGCAATGAAAAGTGGATACTGTACAACAATGTGTAATGGAAGAGATCGTGGGTCAAACGAAATGAACCACCACCAACCACAGAAAAGGCCGGTCTTCACCCAAAGAAGGTGATGATCTGTATATGGTGGGATTGGAAGGGAGTCCTCTACTATGAGCTCCTTCCGGAAAACCAAATGATTAATTCCAACAAGTACTGCTCCCAATTAGACCAACTGAAAGCAGCATTCGATGAAAATCGTCCAGAAATAGTCAACAGAGAACGCATAATCTTCCATCAGGATACCGTAAGACTGCATGTTTCTTTGATGACCAGGCAAAAACTGTTACAGCTTGGCTGGGAAGTTCTGATTCATCTGCCGTATTCACCAGACATTGCACCTTTGGATTTCCATTTATTTCGGTTTTTACAAAATTCTCTTAATGGAAAAAATTTTAATTCCCTGGAAGACCGTAAAAGTCACCTGGAACAGTTCTTTGCTCAAACAGATAAAAAGTTTTGGGAAGATGGAATTATGAAGTTGTCTCAAAAACGGCAGAAGGTAGTGGAACAAAACGGTGAATACACTGTTCAATAAAGTTCTTGGTGAAAATAAAAAATGTGTCTTTTATTTTTACTTAAAAACCAAAGGAATTTTTTGGCTAACCCAATATAATTACAGTGAGGCACATCACCACAGATCTAGTGCCTAAAAACACTTGGGCAACACAGATCTAGTGCCTAAAAACACTTGGGCAACAAACAAGCAACTTAAAAAATCCATAACTGGGACTTCCTTGCTGATGCAGTGGTTAAGAATCCACCTGGCAATGCAGGGGACACGGGTTCAAGCCCTGGTCCGGGAAGATCCCACATGCTGCGGAGCAACTAAGCCCGTGCGCCACAACTACTGAGCCTGTGCTCTGGAGCCCGCGAGCCACAACTACTGAGCTCACGTGCCACAACTACTGAAGCCCACACACCTAGAGCCTGTGCTCTGCAACAAGAGAAGCCACCGCGATAAGCCTGCGCACCGCAACGAAGAGTAGCCCCCACTCGCCGCAACTAGAGAAAGCCCACGTGCAGTAATGAAGACCCAACACAGCCAAAAATAAATAAATAAATTAATTAAAAAAAAAAAAAACAATGGGGAAAAGATCGCCTCTTCAATAAACGGTGTTGGGGACTTCCCTGGTGGTGCAGTGGTTAAGAATCTGCCTGCCAATGCAGGGGACACGGGTTCGAGCCCTGGTCCAGGAAGATCCCACATGCTGTGGAGCAACCAAGCCCGTGCAACACAACTACTGAGCCTGTGCTCTAGAGCCTGCAAGCCACAACTGTTGAGCCCATGCACCACAACTACTGAAGCCCGCGCGCACCTGGAGCCCGTGCTCCGCAACAAGATAAGCCACCACAATGTGAAGCCCATGCACCGCAATGAAGACCCAACACACGCATAAGTAAATAAGTTAAAAAAAATAAATGGTGTTGGAAATATTGGACAGCTGTATGCAAAAGGATCAAACTGGACTACTCTCTCAAACCATGCACAAAAACAAATTCAAAATGGATTAAAAACTTAAATGTAAGACCTGAAACCATAAAAATCCTAGAAGAAAACACAGGCAGTAAGCTCTCTGACATCAGTTGACCTTAGTAATTTTTTTAATATGTCGCCTCAGGCAACGGAAACAGAAACAAAAATAAATGGGACTACACTCAACTAAAAAGCTTTTGCACAGCGAAGGAAACTATCAACACCTTTTTTAAAAGGCCACCTGCTGAATGGGAGAATATATTTGCAAATGATCTATCTGATGAGGAATTAATATCCAAAATATACAAAGAACTCATACAACTCAACATCCAAAAAACAGTGGACTTCCCTGGTGGCACAGTGGTTAAGACTCTGCACTCCCAATGCCTGGGGCCCGGGTTCAATCCCTGGTCAGGGAACTAGATCCCATATGCATGCCACAACTAAGAGTTCACATGCCACAACTAAGGAGCCAGCAAGCCACAACTAAGGAGTCCACGTGCTGCAACTAAGACTCAGCGGAACCAAATAAAAATCAATCAATAAAAATAAAGACCTTTTTTAAAAAATCCAGAAAACAAACAACCCAATCAACAGGTGGGCAGAGGATCTGAATAGACACTTTTCTAAAGAAAACATACAGATGGCCAACAGGCACATGAAAAGATGATCAACATCACTAATCATCAGGGAAATGTAAATCAAAATCACAATGAGATATCACCTCACACTTATCAGAATTGCTATTTATCAAAAAGACAACAAATAAAAACTGCTGGTGAGAATGTGGAGAAAAGGGAACACTCATGCACTGTTGCTGGGAATGTAAATTGGTGCAGCTGCTATGGAACAGTATGGAAATTCCTCAAAAACTTAAAAATAGAACTACCATATGATCCAGCAACTCCACTTCTGGGTATTTATCCAAAGAAAATAAACACACTAATCAGAAAAGATATATGCACCTCTATGTTCACTGCAGCATTATTTACAATAGCCAAGATATGGAAGTACCTAAGTGCCCATGAATAGATGAAAGCATAAAGAAGATGTGCTGTATATACACAATGCAGTACTATTCAGTCATAGAAAAGAATTAAATCTTGCCAGTTGCAACAACATGGATGGACCTAGGGGATATTATGCTAAATTAAATAAGTCAGACAGAGAAGGACAAATACTGTATGATTTCACTTATACGTGGAGTCTAAAAAACAAAACAAATGAACAAACAGAACAAAACAGAAGAGAGTTATAGATTCAGAGAACGAACAGGCAGTTCCAAGAGGTGGGGTGAGGAGGAAAGAAACAGATGATGGAGAATAAGGTACAAACTTCCAGTTGCAAAGTGAGTCAGTCACGGGTATGAAATGTACAGTGTGGGGAACACAGTCAGTAATTATGTAATATCTTTGTATGGTGCCACACTGTAATTACTAGACTTACGGTGATCATTTTGAAATGTATAGAAATATTGAGTCACGATGCTGTGTAACAGGAACTAATATAGTATTGTAGGTCAATTATTCAAAAACAAACTTACAGAAAAAGAGATCAGGTTTGGGGTTATGGGGTTGGGGGGAGGGAGGGACTGGATGCAGGCAGTCAAAAGGTAAAAACTTCCACGTGTAAGACAAGTAAGTACCAGGGACTAAGCATGATCCAGATAATGCGCGCTGCAGCACGGTGTAAGTGAAAGCTGCTCAGAGAGGAAAGCCTAGTTCTCATCACAAGGAAAAAGGTTTTTCTATTTCTTTAATTTTGTATCTATATGAGATAATCGATGCTCACTAAACTTATTGTGTAAGTCAAATCATTATGCAGTACACCTTAAGCTTATACTGTTATGCATGTCAATCATATCTCAATAACACTGGAAGAAACCAAACAAAAAAGCAACCAAAAAACCTCAAGAATAGGACAAGATAAAGTAAAATGACATCACAATTATAATTTTATATGTACCTAAAGAAGTCTCAAAATAAAAACTGATGGAAGAATGGAAATATGACAAATACATCATCATACTGGGAGAGTAAAACATTTCTGTTGACAGTCCAAACAAAAAAGATATATAAGATCTAAAAACAGGGCTTCCCAGGTGGCGCAGTGGTTGAGAGTCCGCCTGCCGATGCAGGGGACACGGGTTCGTGCCCCGGTCCGGGAAGATCCCACATGCCGTGGAGCGGCTGGGCCTGTGAGCCATGGCCACTGAGCCTGCGTGTCCGGAGCCTGTGCTCCGCAACGGGAGAGGCCACAACAGTGAGAGGCCCGCGTACCGCCAAAAAAAAAAAAAAAAAAATCTAAAAACAATGAGCAAGTTTTATTTATTGGACATACTTTGAAGGATACATCTAATAATTAGGGTAGAAACATTCTTCATAAGCAAATTCACAAAATATTTACAAAAATGACCATATATGTACAAGGCTATAAAGCAACTCTAAGCACATTTCAAAGAATAGGTAACATACAGATTACACTTTCTAACCACAATCCAATTAAAAGCCAATAATTTAAAAATAAACCAAAAATCTTCATACATTCAAAAATGATAAAATACTCTTCAATAACCCTGGGTCAAAGATGAAATCTTGACAAAAAATAAATAAAATTGGGCTTCCCTGGTGGCGCAGTGGTTGAGAGTCCGCCTGCCGATGATGCAGGGGACACGGGTTTGTGCCCCGGTCTGGGAAGATCCCACATGCTGCGGAGCAGCTGGCCCCATGAGCCATGGCCGCTAAGCCTGCGCGTCCGGAGCCTGTGCTCCACAATGGGAGAGGCCACAATAGTGAGAGGCCCGCGTACCGTAAATAAATAAATAAATAAATAAATAAGTAAATAAATAAATAAATAAATAAATAAAATTACTTAAAATTCAACAGTAAGAGTACGAACTTATGCAAAACAATGAAAAAGGTAGTTTACAAAAAATGTATACCTGTAAATGCATAAAATCAGAGAGGCTAAAAATTATTTCGCTAAGCATACAACTTAAGAACATGGAAGGAACAGCAGAATAAATCCAAGGAAAGCAGAAGGCAGGCAATGAACAGCAGAAATGAATGAAACAGGAAACAAAGATATAAAAAGGGGATTAACAAAGCCAAAAAAAACCCCCTAAGAGACTAATCTCTGCAGAATCTGATAAAGAAAAATAAGAGAAGGTATAAATAATTTTAGGAATCAAAAAAGTGGACACAGGACTTCCCTGGCAGTCCAGTGGTTAGGACTCGGTGCCCTCACTGCCGAGGGCCCAGGTTCAATCCCTACCTGGGGAACTAAGATCCTGCAAGCCACACGGCATGGCCAAAAAAAAAAAAAAGAAAGAAAGAAAATGGCAGTAATGGCATAACAAGCTACCTTATCAATCAAATGCTACCTACCAATCAATCAAATGCTACCTCCTTGCTCAAGTTCCTGACAAGAAAACTGAAGTTAAAAAATTATAATCCTGGGACTTCCCTGGCAGTCCAGTGTTTAAGAGTCAGTGCTTCCACGGCAAGGGGTGTGGGTTCATCCCCAGTCGGAGAACTAAGATCCCGAATGCCACGTGGTGTGGGGGAAAAAAAAAAGACTCCCCCAAAACGATCGGGGAGTTCAGAGTTTAAAAAAAATTATAATCCTGTACAGAGTGCTATAGGGTCATTATATCCACACTAATATCTCCATATTATCAAACCACCTTAATCTCAAATTAGCTCTCATAAATAAGATGGCTGCTTTGTTTGCTTTAAAAGTTAAATTCGGGGGCTTCCCTGGTGGTGCAGTGGTTGAGAGTCCGCCTGCCGATGCAGGGGACACGGGTTCGTGCCCCGGTCCGGGAGGATCCCACATGCCGCGGAGCGGCTGGGCCAGTGAGCCATGGCCGCCGAGCCTGCGCGTCCGGAGCCTGTGCTCCGCAACGGGAGAGGCCACAGCAGTGAGAGGCCCAAAAAAGTCACATGGAATCCAAATACACGGTAGGATAGATTACTCATCAGTGGAAAGAAGAAAGTAACAAAGGAATAAAGCTTTAAATATTGGTAGTTCTTATTTCTAAATGTACTAATTTGCCATCCATACTTTCACTATATCCTGAGAAGCTAAGCATCCACAAATGTAACCTTATGTTAAATTTAGGTTAGGGACCAAAAATAATTTTGTGAGTCCAAAATTTTTGGCTTCTGATTTGGGGCATTCAGAAAGAAATGTCATCAACCTGAAAAGCAACAGTATAATATCGTCACTGTCGTTATAACTGACATGTATGCTTACTATGTACCAGGCACTGTGCATTTACTTGCATTACTTGCATTACTTGCACTTACTTGCATTAGCTCGTTTAATCTTCCTAACAACCTTCTGAGGTAGGTACTATCACTATTCCCATGTTACAGATGAGAAAATTAAGGCAGAGAAAGATGAAGTAACTTGCCCAAGATCACACCTGTGACCAGTGGAGCTGAGAGTCAAACCTGAGCAAGAGATTCCAGGGCCATGATGTGAGCCCTTATGGACACTGCCCAGAGTTTAGAGACACCATAAATTATCAGAAGTATAAAGACAGATCAAAAGCTAGAGTAAAAAGTACATTTTTCCGCGAGTTCCCTGCTGGCCTAGTGGTTAGGATTCTAGGCTTTCACTGCTGTGGCCCGGGTTCAATCCCTGGTTGCGGAACTGAGATACCACAAGCCAAAAAAAAAAAAGGAACATTTTTCCTCCTCATAATATTCTCCCATTAAGTATTTTAACGCTTAAGTTAAAGGCTTGAGAATTCTCAAATGACAACGGTTTGTCCTATATACAGCAAAGAAGTCAGAAACAATTTTGGTATTTAAATACTTGTATCTTTCTCCCATTGAAGTATATACTTCTTTGTCTGGCTCTCTCCCCCCTAGGCTCTTCCTTTTTAAATGCTACAAGTTTAAACTGGAATAAATAAATACATAATTTTCACTCAGCTCTCTGGAATTAAAATCTACAATAAGCATAGGAACGTAATAAACCGCTTAAAAACTCAAACTTTGCACAAGTTCTCCTAAATTTGATGAGAAACCTGACAAACCTTCTTCAGCCAGGTGATGAAAGTCAGCTTCAACAAGTATAAGTCATGTAGACAGTGTGTGCCCTTGATGAGTCGCCAACCCCCAGCCAGATCCCTGCACACCCATCCCCTCTACCAGTTCCCCACTGAACCGCCTCAACTTTTCTCAAATCAATCACTCCCTCTCCAACCCCACTGCCACTGCCATAAGTTCAGGCCTTCATCTTTTCTCGTCTTGTCTTGTCTTAAGGGATCGAGCTAACCAAGACCCAACACACAGACCTATCCGCAAATTCAGTCTCTCCAGTCTCTGGCTAGATCAATCTTTCTACATCAAATCAGAGCAAATCACTCCAGTGTTTAAAATCCTTCCATAGTGATGGACCACAACTCTCCAATCCTTAAGTGTGGACTGCACATAGTGCCTTCCTTCAAAAGAGGACAGTATGGAAGGGGTGGGGAGGGTGACAAACTTCACAGTGGAGAACCCTGGCAAGCACTACCTCAGCCAGGGACAAAGTCAACAGCAACAGCAACTAGGTCGTGTTCACAGTATGTGCCCTCTATGATGTGAGGTGATGAGAATGGCCTTTTACCTCTGGGTCTTCCTCCCAAAATCATTAGAAAAACATCAGAGCAATCCCAACCGAGGAACATTTTACCAAAATCCTGACTAGTACTCCTCAAAACTGCCAGTCACCAAAAACAAGAAAGTCTTAAGAAACCGTCACAAATGAACTTATTTACAAAACAGAAACAGACTTAGAGATGTCAAAAACAAACCTATGATTACCAAAGGGGAAACATGGCAGCGGGGGGGGGGGGGGTAGGAATAAATGAGGAGCTTGGGGTTAACACACACACACTACTATATATAAGATAGATAACCAACCAGGACCTACTGTATAATAGCACAGGGAACTCTACTCAAGAACTACTCAACATTCTGTGATAACCTATATGAGAAAAGAATCTGAAAAAAAAATGAGTATCTGTAAATGTATAACAATCACTGTGCTGTACACCTGAAACTAACACAACATTGGAAATCAACTATACTCCAATAAAATTTAAAAAAGAAAAAGAGGGACTTCCCTGGTGGTGCAGTGGATAAGGCTACGCGTTCCCAATGCAGGGGGCCCGGGTTCGATCCCTGGTCAGGGAACTAGATCCCACATGCATTCCGCAACTAAGACCTGGCACAAACAGATAAATAAATAAATAAAATTGGGCTTCCCTGGTGGCGAAGTGGTTGAGAGCCCGTCTGCCGATGCAGGGGACACGGGTTCATGCCCCGGTCTGGGAAGATTCCACATGCCGTGGAGCGGCTGGGCCCGTGACCCATGGCCGCTGAGCCTGCGCGTCTACGGGAGAGGCCACAACAGTGAGAGGCCCGCGTACCACAAAAAAAAAAAAAAAGAAAAAGAAACCATCACAGCCAAGGGGAGTCTAAGGAGACATGGCAACTAGATGTAATGTGGTATCTTGGATGGGATCTTGGAACAGAAAAAGTAAAATTAAAGAAGTAAAAACAAGGAAATCTGAATAAATGATGGACTTCAGGTAATAATAATGAATCAATACTGGTTCATTCATTGTAACAAATGTACCATACTAATGTAGGACAGTAACAGTGGAAATGGGGTGTTGGGTATGTGGGAACTCTCTGTACTATCTTTGTAACTTCTGTAAATCTGAAACTATTCTAAAGTAAAAACTTTACTTTGAAAAAAAAATCCTTCCACAGCTTCCCCATTGTCTTTAGGCTAAAACCCATGGCATTCCAAGGCCTTGCACAATCTGGCCAGCCTATCTTTCTAATCCCATGTCCCATTCTCACGATTCATCATCGCCCACGTGGTAACTGCATTACTGTGCCTTTCTACTTTCCCACGTCTTTCCTCTTACCACTTCCTTCTCACTGCCATGTCCCTCCCTATCTTTTCCCACCAGCTAACTGCTACTAATTCTGTAAGACAGCCCCAGGGTCACCATCTTCGGGAAGTTTGCTCTAACTCTCCCAGGCCGGTTAGCGGTCCACCCCCTCACCACTCCCATTAACTTTGGGGACAGCCTCTATCACAGCTTAGACTCTTATTAATGGTTTGCATAAAGATGCATGCTGCTGTAGACTTTGTACGTAAAACTCAATTATTACTGGTAGTAATTATTACACTTTTGGGCTCAGTAAGATCTAATTATTACCTATTACTATGTGCCAGAAACAGGGCTAAAGTACTTTACGTGTCTGTGTCATATAATGCACAAAACAACCCTATGAGATAAGAATTGTTTTACCGTATGTTTGAATCTTTTCATACGAGGGCCCTTATCTGAACTCCCATCTGAGACTGAATCCCCACTCAGCCACTGTGCTGCTGGGTGATGAACTCAGCTTCACGGAGCCGCGTGGAAAACGGAGAGGAGGTGCATACTAGAGCCTGGGCTTCTCTGAGGATTTGGAAGGGCACATGTTAAGTACCTGGTGCACACTTAATAATAATAAATAATAGCAATTATTCTCTTCGGTGACCTCTGTGTCTTCACTGTCTGGCACATGACTGGTGCTTCATAAAAGCTGAATAAATTAGTATGCATAAAGTAACAAGTTAGGTGGCCAACTAATGGAAAGTTTTAGAAGGGAGTGGTACGTTGACCTCTGGCCTCTAGAGCGCAGGCCTCCCCTCCCTCTCCTGTACCTCTCCTCAGAACAGAGGGGACGAGAGTATAGCCCGACAGGAAGGTCACTTCAAAACATACAGTGATGTACAATGTTCCAAGCTGATGAGCTGGGTGAATACTTTCCTCAGAACTGGTTGCATCCTGTCCAGTAACCTGAGTCCAGCCAATCCTGATCTCTGTCCCTCTCCTGATTCCTCAAGGAATTTAGGTTCTTATCAATGCTACTGAAGTAAACTCTACACTAGAAACTCCACTTGTGTACTTGGTTCCTTTCTGATTAAAAACATCATGTTTTCTCTCATTCTCTCTGACCTACATGTGTCTTGAACTCAGAATCAGTCTCTAGAGGAAACAGACTTTCCTTCCATGCTTCAACCTAACAAACACATTATTTAACACCAATGTCACAATATATATAATCCTTAATCTGAAACAGAGAGGGACAAAACACTTCAAACACCAATTAATTTCACAGTGAAAAGTTTTGTGCTCTGGGTCCCCCTATTTCTCTTAAACTCAATGTCACAAAGGCACACTCATTAGAATGGGCAGGACTACTGCTGTTGCACCACTAAGCACTCCAAGAAGGAAAAAAACCCTCTAACCACAGTCTGACTAATGGTGATACACCACCATCATGAGAAATACACAGGGACGGTTTATCCTACAACACAATGTTCCCAGCATCATCCCCACTTCTCCACGGCCCAAGGAAAACTTCAATCACTGAACCACTAGCTGAGCACACATCTTTAACATTATACCCATGTTTTTGTTTTCTTTTCCAATAACATGGATGAATCTATTTATTTATTTATAAATATTTATTTATTGCCCGCCCACAGCAATAAAGACCCAATGCAGCCAAAAATAAACAAATAAGTAACTTTATAAAATAAAAAAAAGAAGTTTTTAAAAAAGTACATTTAATGACATGGGGAAACAATACATCAAGTAAAACAGAGCAGACTACAAGAAGCACTGCATGTTACTGAATCATCCAATACAAAACAATGCATGTCCGATTAAGATTATGTTTCCATAAACATTACTACATGTATACTAAAACCCTGATACAGCTGATTATCTTCTTCTGCCTTACCTGCCTCTCCTGTGCTTACTTCTAACAAGAGCACCCTCTGTCCTTGGAGGTGCTCTCTCCCCAGTGCTTTTCCCACAGCTTAACACTTAATAAATGATTAAATCGTTTACTAAATTTTTCTTAATGAGAAATTATTTCCTTCCATCTGATGTCTTATGAGGTTAGGGGATGCTGAGAGTATAAAGCCACTGACGTAGTTTAATGAAAGAAAAAGGAATGAATATCCAGTCTTTTGGTGGAATTGAAAAACAGCACTATGGATCAAATTTTTAAAAACCTTTAAAATTATTACCAACTATTCCATAACTAATCCAGATTTGTGAGGACTTTATTAGATTCCTGCCTCCACAATCTCTCTTTACAGTGCTTTATCCCTTTGAAAAAAATATGGACATTCCTGGTCCCACAGAGAGTCTAAAAAAAAAAGCACTGCTAGAAATATAACATATATAAAGTAGACATAATTTCTATGACTATAATGTCATTAATCTAATTGGACCCAAGAGCAGGGCAAAAGCACTTTGCACCCAAAAGGTTAAACGTCTACACTTAAAACAAGCTAGGTTCCAGAATGCATGAAACCAAATTAAAAATAAGACTTTTCACTGTGGTTTTATTTTTTTTTTAATTTATTATTATTATTTTTTTATTGTTGGCTGCGTTGGGTCTTTGTTGCTGCGCACGAGCTTACTCTAGTTGCAGTGAGAGGGGGCTACTCTCCGTTGCATTATGCGGGCTTCTCATTGCGGTGGCTTCTCTTGTTGCAGAGCACGGACTCTAGGCAAGCAGGCTTCAGTAGTTGTGGCTCGCGGGCTTAGTTGCTCCATGGCATGTGGGATCTTCCCAGACCAGGGCTCAAACCCGTGTCTCCTGCATTGGCAGGGGGATTCTTAATCACTGCGCCACCAGGGACGTCCTTCACTGTGGTTTTAAATAGAAATTAGGGAATTCCTCTCTTTTTGATATACAATGATATGCAAACAACTTAATAACAAACTTTTGGGGGGTACCATCTCATTCCTGTAAGCAATGATCTTACATTGGACATATAGTCTGAGCTACAACTATTACTATTCTAATTCAAATAGTAACATATATATACAAAAATTAACTACATCGTATCCCAGAAGAGTTTAGCAATACCACAATATACAATTTTACTGGTTGTTTTCTTTTAAAAACAAATCTAAGCCATACGGGTCACACCATATTAAGGAAACCTCTATCCTTAATATTATAGTTGAAACTGAAAACTGTCATACAATCTTCATTAGCATACTAATCTGGTAATATCACACACTTTAACAATGTTGGAAAACCAGATGCCCTCAATTTCTTAACTCTAGTCATAGAAAAGGCGCATCTTAATTTAGAACAGATTGAAAAGTTAATTTTACTATACAAGATATGAAAAGAAACTTATTTTTGCCCAAAAAAGTAATCTATGCAAAAGTATCTGTTCAGATTTTCATATTTGTTAGGGAAATCACAAATCACAACAAATATCACTTACACTGTATATCAAATTCATAGAACTATTTTACTAAAAAGCAGCAAAATGTTAACGTTCACCAGAACACATGAACCACACAAACTCTGGTTCACATCCACAGAGAAACCACTAAGATGAACTGGTTAAACAGATGGGCTCAAACCTCAAATTACCATAGGTTAGAATTCCACGTCTGCCACCTACAAAGTTAAGACACTGGAAAAATTCCTTAGAAGGAAGCCTTTATTTTCTCAACTGAAAAATTGATTATTCTTACTATGAAAGCCAGTGTTTGGAGCAAGACAAGCAAAAAGAACCACCTGAAAATAACTGAACATAACTTCCTTCGCGCTTCTCAGCTATAGCTCTCTTCTCCAACATTCCAGACCACTGGTCTAGGCCCTCAGTGGCTTTTCCAGGTCCCAGTAACATCCTTACCAAACTTTCTGCCTCTTCCCCTTGCCTCCAAATCCAAATCTGCTCCATAAACAGCAGCAAGAAATATCTGTCCTGTATGGTCTAGGTAATACTACTTCACATCACCTTGCAAGAATTTCTCCAAAATTCACGCCAGCTCAGAAACTGACTCATAATATTACAGCTACAAAGAGCTTCAGAGTCTGCCTAATTTACAAGTGAGGAAACCATACTCTAGACATGAAATGTCTTGCCCAAGGTGATACAGTGCCAAGGCTAATAAGTCTTTAATGCAGGCTCCCACCAGTTTCAGCCCACGGCTCTCCATCAAACTTGATCGCATCCCGTCCAGACTTTCGTGCTTAAGAAACGAGCGTGGTTCCTTGTGTCCTGGTATTCTGTGGCACTTCACAGGAATTTCTGGTAAAACAAGGTAATTTTTGTTGTTGTTTTTGTTAATATTATGTTCCCTGTCACCAGAATAGCCAAAATAAAAATAGAAGACTTACGGACTGTGATGATTCTGGTACCTAGCTGCCTGCTTATAAATGCTGATGAGAAGAAGATACGTTTGTTTTGATAGTAGAGATCTCATAACTTTCTATCAACAAAACAAACAACTTGTTTACATGCAAATAGCTAAGTTCAATAATTTATCCAAATATTTATGAAGATCCTATGTAAAGCACTTCTTTTAAAAGTCAAATTAAAAACCCAAAAAGCCAACAGAAAAATGGGCAAAGAAGCTATTTCCTAGAAAAAGTGGCTTCCCTGCAGAATTTCAAATAATTTATGGAAATACTCCCTTTCTCCAGGAGGTGGAGCTTGATTCCCCACCACTTGCATGTGGGCTGGACTTAGTAACTTGATTCCAAAGAATAGAGCAGGAAAGAGGGTGGGAGTAACTTCACAGGAGAGATACCTGGTTAACATTACCTTGGCCAGGCAATCAAGGTTAACTTTGTATGTTTCATCGCATGATTCTAGCATGTACACCACCACCCCCCTCTCCAATACGATGAGATGTGAAGGGCACTTTGCCTCTGCAGATCCTTCCCCAAACCCATAACCCCAGCCTAATTGTAGAAAAAGGTCAGGTAAATTCAGGGATATTCTATAAAACTCCTCAAAACTCTCAAGATAGTGAATAACAAGGAAAGACTGACAAACTGTCACAGACCAGAGGAGACTGGGGAGGCAGGACAATTCAATGCAGTGTGGAGACCTGGACTAGATGCTGGAACAGAAAAAGCACATTAATGGGAAAACTCGTGAAATCTGAATAAAGGATACAGCTTAGTTAACAGTAATGTACCAGTGTTGGCTTCTTAGTTTTGATACTGTGATATAATGTATGATTAATGTAAGAGGTTAACATTAAGGAAAACTGGGTGAGGGATCTGATAATCTATAGTGTACAGGAAGGGGAGAAGGATTGGTAGCCACTCTGTTTCTGAGAAAGTAACACCCTAAAAACTCCCAGAATTAGTGCAATAAACATAAGAAAACGTCAAAACTACAGTTTGCAGCTCATTTTTAAAAAGATCACTCATCAGAAAGAAAAACCTTGCATTTGTTTCAGAGAAGCAATGCAATGACAAACTGCCTAGTTAAAATTTTATCCTTGGGACTTCCCTGGTGGTCCAGTGGTTAAGACTCTGCGCTCCCAATGCAGGGGGCCCGGGTTCGATCCCTGGTCAGGGAACTAGATCCCGTATCCTGCAGCTAAAGATCCCGTGTGCTGGGCTTCCCTGGTGGCGCAGTGGTTAAGAATCCGCCTGCCAATGCAGGGGACACAGGTTTAATCCCTGGTCCGGGAAGATCCCACACGCTGAGGAGCAACTAAGCCCGTGTGCCACAACTACTGAGCCTGTGCTCTAGAGCCCGTGAATCACAACTACTGAAACCCACGCACCAAGAGCCCGTGCTCCGCAACAAGAGAAGCCACCGCAATGAGAAGCCCGCGCACTGCAACAAAGACCCAAGGCAGCCAAAAATAAAATAAATTTATATTAAAAGAAAAAGATCCTGTGTGCCGCAACAAAGATCCCGCGCAGCCAAATACATAAATTAATAAATAAATGTTTTTTAAAAAAATTTATCCTTAATAACAGATCTTATGGGCAAACATGTAATGTTTAAAATCCCACTAGATAAATAAATCAAATTTTCTAATATCAAAAAGGATGCGTAAGATTGAAAGTTTTGTTTTATACTCCAGATAGCTTTTCCAGGGTGATGACAGACATTTTAATTATATACCAATTATGAAAATTCTCTTCATCTTCAGAAGCCATTAACTAACTAATCCTCACAACACCTCTGTGTTATACAATCTTATCCTGAAGCAAAGACAACCTAACCTCCCTAGAAAGTTTAATATAAATTAGCTCCAAGTGGAAGTAAACCAGTCCTAGATTAGGATTAAAATACTTGGGTTTTTAATGCACCTAACAAAAAGCCACCACGTCTGCATGCCTTGACCCCGAGGACACGAAGTCACCTAGGAGGACTCGCTGCAAGAACAGCACAGGTGAGAAACCCTAAGCCAGACCCAGGGCACACATCAGTATCCACCACGGCGATGAGCGACACTCTGCAAAGGTAAGTTCAAAAAGCTTTCTTACAAGTTTCTACCCTGTATGTTTGGGTTTACATAGTCAACCTAACAAAACTACATTAGGGAAAAAACCAAGTCTAGACTTGAAGAATTTTTTTTTAATAGCTGAGGCAAAGTGAATTAAAAGAAAGAAAATAATGTATTTCTACTCAAATGAATGGGTTCACCAAGAAATATTACAACTCACACAAGCTTAATCTTAATTTTGGAATCCACTGCATTGTCTGGTTCACAAATTTTTTTTGTCTTATTTTTTGTTTTATACACACCAAGTGGGAGGGAGAGAAGGGACAAGATAAAAGGAAATATTTATCGACCGACTATTATGTGCCAGACACTTTCACAAACATTAGCTTGTAATCATCTCTAAAACAGATACCAAAGCCAGTTCTTAAAAACTGAAAGACCATAAAAACATAGGAAAATGTCATGATAAAGTAAAAAAAGCAAATTACGAGACGTGCCATAGGAAAGGTCCTGAGAAGATGGAATGCCAAAGCTTCACGAAAGGAAAAAAGAAATGTCTGAAAGTGAGTCATTCAGCTTCCTGCCATTCTAAAGTACGACAGGTCAGATACCCCTTTGGAAGCCAGTGTCATCATACACAGAAGAAACTAGTAAAAATGGTTGTCTCCAGGGAGGGGAAATGGAAGGCTACGGAGGCAGGAGAACTCTCCTTTTTATACTACATACCTTTTTGCATCTTTTAATGTTGTACCACATGCCTCTATTACCTATCCAAACACTCAATAAAATTTTACTTAAGAAGAAAAAAAGTTAACTACAGGAAAGAGGTGTGGCCATGACCACCAATTCTAAATCACAGAGATTAGCCTCGATCACCTCCCTCTGCCAGGGAATACCGTGGTTCCAACAAACGTCCTTCTCTCCAGGCCTTCCACATCACAGAAAGGGGGTATGTTGTCAGAACCCCACAGCCATTGTAAGGCGTCACTCAATGACTAAACGACTAGCTCAAATCAGAACTAAGTCTTGTCTTTACTTCCTCCTCAGCTTTACGCAAGTGCCCAACTCAAAATGGAATCCACATTTTACTTGATGGTTATAAACATGTGACAGGAACCTTTTAAGAATTATTAAGGGGGACTTCCCTGGCGGTCCAGTGGTTAGGACTCCTCACTTCAAATGCAGGGGGCGCGCGTTCGATCCCTGGTCAGGGAACTAAGATCCCTGCAAGGGGCAGCCAAAAAAAAAAGAAAAAAGAAAAAATTAAAAATAAAAAAGAATTATTAAGGAATAACACTATAAAATTCAACAGTTGGTATATTCAAATAGACGCACACCCTTCCCATTTTATGTGTATAGTTATACATTCTAAGTACATTCATTATTTATCAATAGTAATATTTTTGTCAACTGGAAGAAAATGTTAAAAGTAGATGGTTGTTATGTTTCTAAGCAAAAAAATCTCAGCTGGGAGGCTGGTTCTAGGTTGATAAAAACAGAATACGCTAGAAAGAAATGCAGTTTGGAGAATTTTCACCCAAATTAGGGTCTCAATGAAAGGACACAATAAAATACTTAAATACTAATGTGGGTGGATGGTACAATACTTGAAGGGAAATGTTCAGAGGAAGAAGCAGATAGGCAAGCTTACTATGAGGAAGAAACAAATAATATCACATAAAACACTTGGTTTGAGGACACAAGAATTAGGCAAAGGTCTGAGAAATCTGATCACTGCCAGAAGAAGACAGAGGAGGCAAGAGGGTGCCCACAGGGCACTTGTCAGCATCCTTCTTCCATCCCCGTCAGTCATTCTCTGATGCAGCATTTATGTGGTTTAGTGGAACAGTTCTGGAATGGAACCCAACTCTGCCTAGATTGAAGGAGAGTTGCCTAATATCTCTGAGCCTCAGTTTTCTCTTCTGTAAAAATGGAAGAAGAAATTTCTTCCTCAGAGAGATTAAGTAAGACAGCATTTTAAAACAAGCAGCAAAGGTTTTCGCACCTTTGCTAAAGGCTTTATGAGGGACTTAAAATAATCGATCCAGACATCAGAACTAGATTCAATCATAAAGATGTTTCTAAGAGACTTGGTTACAATGCTCTCACCTAAAGCAGACCTAACAGTTCCTACTTATTCCACCCAACTCAGCATAAAGATCCTCTAGTATAAATTTCCTTTTATTTAAAAGGCCTACTGATAATCAATTCAGACAACTCTCAGCCACAAGATATCAGAGACATGCAACTATCTAAATAGTTAGGGAATCCATTTATTTTGCAAGTACGCTTACTCATATCAAGCATTTCTACTCCAGTCTCTTAAACTATTTTTAATTCTATAACCCTAATAAATGGCAATACTCAAAACTTACTGTCAAATTATTCTACCCAATCGCAGTCAACAACGTGCAGTGCAACGAGAGTTCTATCCGCTGCTAGCAAATTAGGAGTTAACTTTAAAAATGAGAACAGTCTCATTAAGATATGTTGATTCTACTGTGAGTCCAAGTCTTGCTGCCTATACAGTAGTTATTGGTGAGAAAACAAACTATTCAGTACCCGGCAAGCAATCCAACATTTAGTAACTAAGATTAAGTACTCTAAAGTGAGTCCCATGTTTAAAATATCAGGGAAATCAGTTCCAAACTCAGCTGTAAAGAGCACTCATAATACCAATAAGAAGAAACAGAGTCCAATAACCCCAGGGTTTATTCCTTCATATTCAACAATTGCAGAATGACCAAACTCCTGCAAAAATAGAGAAATTTCAGAAAGTATCTGGGACTGTTTCCCCATCAGTAAAATAAGAGAACTGGACTTGACCTCTAGACTCCACTTAACAGACAAATGAAATGGCAGCATCCTGTCTGCTACACTTTGAAGTCTGACCCCCTCTTCCCGTTATCCAAGGAAATCCTGTTTTGTTTTATTTTGCTTTGTTTTACTGATGGGTGTGGTGAGGTTTGTAAAGTTTGTGGGTGTTTTTCACTCACTTCCTCCTGAAGTTTTATTAACGCACTGACTTCACAATAATCTCAGTCATTACCGTTGCTGATCACTACGATTCTTCCAGCTCTCTCCTTGCTTCACTGCCTTCACATACAGCCAGGCTAGAGAACCAATCCATTTTCTTGTAGATCCTGCTCCGAATGCCAGTTTCTCCATCAGTCAGACTTCTTTTTAATGTAGACAGAACTCATTCTACAGTTCTCATTCTTCTTTTTTCTTTTTAATGTTTATTTATTTATTTGGCTGCACCCGGTCTTAGTTGCGGCACACGAACTCTTAGTTGCAGCATGTGTGTGGGATCTAGTTCCCAGACTAGGGATCGAACCGGGGCCCCCTGCATTGGGAGCACAGAGACTTATCCACTGCGCCACCAGGGAAGTCCCTACAGTTCCCATTCTAACCCTAACCCCAGACTGGATGGTGGATGTAGACAGAACTCATTCTACGCCAGCAGCTCAGTGGCTCACACAATCTCTAGGAGGGTCAGAAAATCAGCATTAGAGGGCATACAGCCAGTATAACACCAAAACCATCCCACAGAACTGCTTCAGGGGAGATCTTACTACCACAACTGCTCCACACGACAAGGTCACCAGCAGCGAACACCAGCCCTAGAACCTGCTGCCTAGAGGCTGGTATCCTTCAGCCCTCCTGGCTCCCTCACATCACTTGCTTCCCAATCTCAGTCTTGCCCTGGTTCATGGAGCAGAAGTCACACGCCTATAGCTAACTACAAGGAACGGTGGGAAAGCATAGTAACAGTTTCTATTTTAGGATGAACAGTGTGGGAAATTCCCCCCAAAGACAGTGTTCAAAAGGTGCTGGTGGGACGTCCCTGGTGGTGCAGTGGTTAAGCATCCGCCTGCCAATGCAGGGGACACAGGTTGGATCCCTGGTCCGGGAAGATCCCACATGCTGTGGAGCAACAACTACTGAGCCTGAGCCTAGAGCCCGTGCTCCGCAACAAGAGAAGCCACCGCAATGAGGAGCCCGCGCACCGCCACGAAGAGCAGCCCCCGCTCACCGCAACTAGAGAAAGCCCACGCGCAGCAACGAAGACCCAACGCAGCCAAAAAGAAAAAAAGTGCTGGTGGCCAAAAAGCATAACATATACCCACAAATGACACCATTCTAGTCGCTTACCTCCCAAGGCCTGGGCCCATTTTTTTCCTCAGCTTATTCCCTAAATTGCTCCCTGGAGTTCAGTGTGATGGCTCCTCCCGCCTCGCTCTGTAGAGTGGAATCATTCTCAACTTTATTAGCTGTTTCCAGTATTTCTAAACAATATACTTAAGCTGCTACTGATCCCCCCATCCCCCGTTTCAATACTGTCTATTCACTACCTTATATAAAAGAAGAGGATTTGGCTTTCTTTCACAACCAACCTCTCCCTTCCTCCAATCATCCTACAATATGCTTAACAGGTGTTGATTAAATCAATATTTTTATTTTTCACAGCTATGTAAATACTATTCATAGCTGAATCATTAATAATTGTCTTTTTTTGTTTGCTCAGTTTTCTGTATACTTTTCATGATCCCTCCCACCCCAACTTCTACTAGAAGTACAAATCTCAACACACGGGTAATTATCAGTTGTCTATTTCTTGAAGCCGTTCCTTTGGAGCCCTGTCTGCACTCACCAGTCTGGACTGTCTGGTTGATGCCTCCATAGCTATTATCCCAAAATTTCTCTTTACCATCACTCTAGAAATTCCCTTCAGCTTACCCCCTTGTGGAATTCCCCATTTCCTGGATCCCATGTCTGAGCGAAGCTTTCAGGGAGATTAAGCAAATGGTTAAATATATTGAGAATAATGAGAGCCAGGACTCTCACTGTCAAAGAAGGGAGTTCAGAAAGAGGAAACGAGGAAGGCCAGAATGCACCTACAGTGCTGGATGCAAAATGGTGGCGTTGGTATGAATTCACGGTTTCTAATACGAATACATGTATAGATCTAGAAATAGATCCTAGAGGTGTGTAGTAAACACATGGATCTACTTCCTAGTTCTGCCCACTGAGAGGCCTAGAAGCAATGATACCCTGGCAGCAATGTGCAGATATACCACCCAGACCTTGGTTTCTACAATACTATTCCCTCTACTAAAAGAAATCAGTGCTCCTTGAAGAAAGAGTTCACTCCAGCATGGCGCAGGGAAAATACAAGATGAACGTGGAATATTTTGATATATCAGCAAGCAAAGAAGTACTTAAAGAATGATGGAAATTTGTCAAAAGGACACAGAAACTCACCTGAAGGGGCTCTCACTGGCCAAATCTGGAATAATTTGAGCATCAAATAAATAATGATAGTTATGAATTTTAACTTTGAATAAAATGGAAAACCATGAGTCCACACTGATTGTAAATAAAGAAATAAATGGCAGAGAAGTAGAAGCCACACACTATTTCCTCACAAAATACTTATTACACATTAATAAGTATAAAAATACTTCTTAAATAATTTTACAGTGGAAAATCCTGGCAGACACCAACTTATATCAAGAGATAAAGGACAAACCTCTATCATGCACCTCCTGCATGATATGCTAAGAAGGGCACAGTACCCTTCTGTGGGATCCCCGCCCAAAACTCAAAACTGGAATCTAATCATGAAAACATCAGACAAACTTGATTTATTGCACATTCTGTAAAGTAACTAGCTGTACTATCCAAAGATATCAAGGTCATGAGAGACAAGGAAAGACCAAGGAACAATTATGGACAGAAGGAAACTAAAGGTACATGACAACGAAATACAACACATAATCCAGGATTGTATTCCAGACCCTTAAAGAACATTATTGGGACAAATGATGAAATTTAAATGGGTCTGTGGATTAGAGGTATTACAGGATCAATGTTCCAATTTCCTGATTTTGATACGTGGTTATAAAGGAATGCCTTTATTTATAGGAAATACACAATGACATATTGAAAAATAATGGAGGACTTCCCTGGTGGCACAGTGGTTAAGAATCCACCTGCCAATGCAGGGGACAGGGGTTCGATCCCTGGTCTGGAAAGATCCCACATGCCGTGGAGCAAACTAAGCCCGTGCACCACAACTACTGAGCCTGAGCTCTAGAGCCTGAGCACCACAACTACTGTGCCTGCACGCTGCAAATACTGAGCCCACTCGCCACAACTACTGAGCCCGCGTGCTGCAACTACTGAAGACCGCACGCCTAAAGCCCGTGCTCTACAACAAGAGAGGCCACGGCAGTGAGAAGCCCGCGCACTGCAACAAAGAGTAGCCTCCACTTGCCACAGCTAGAGAAAGCCCGCGAGCAGCAACAAAGACCCAACGCAGCCAAAAATAATAATAATGATGGAGTCAACAACTCGATAATAAAAAAGACAAATAACCCAATTAAAATAAAAAGACATTCGTCCACATAAGCACATGAAAAGATACTCAACATCATCAGCTATCAGGAAAATGCAAATCAAAACCACAATGAGGGAAACTCCCCGGCTATCCAGTGGTTAGGACTCGATGCTTTCACTGCGGTGGCCCAAGTTCCATCCCTGGTCGGGCAACTAAGATCCCGCAAGCTGTGTGGCATGGCCAAATAAGAGAAAGAAAAAGAAAAAACAAAGAAGAACAAAAAACAACACAGTGTGATACCACTTCACACCACTAGAATGGTTATAATTTAAAAGACAGGCAATAACAAGTATAGACAAAAATGTGGAAAAATTGCAACCCTCATTATACTGCCAGGGGGAACGTGAAATGATGCAGCCACTTTGGAATGGAAAACAGCTTGGTGTAGAATCCTAGATTGGAAGCAATACTCCTAGAATCTGAGGGCACTATTCCACTGCCACTGAGATTCCAGAGTCACGCAGATTCTCAATCCATTCTTGTAAGTTGATTTGTGCCCTCTGGAAGATTTTGGGATCCTCTCTATTCTCAACATTCTGAAATCTCATTAACTTATTTTTTTTTAATTCACTGTGCTGGGCACTTGATGGATCTGTTCAACCTAGAGATTTATGACCTTCCGTTCTGGAAAAATTTTAAGTGCTGATTTAATCACTGTACCCTTTCAATTTTCTTTTTTCCCCTCTCTCTAGTAATTCAGATGTTGGCTCTCCTGAATTGATCCATTAAATGTGATATACTCCTTTATTTTGCTTCTGTATTTATCATTAATTATTAACATAATGTCACAACTGCTTTAATTATCTCTTTCTCTTGGTGTGGCCTCTCTCTCCTCTACACACACACACACACACACACACACACACACACACACGATAAATGCAGACGTCATAACGCATCCTTTGGTATGCTTCTCCTAGGAATAAGATGTTCTCCTACATTACCTCAGTACCATTATCACACTTAAAGAAAATTAACACTAATTCATTATCACTTAATATACAGTCCATATTAACATTTCCACACTTCTTCCTCTCACCTCAAACTATTTTTCAATCAATGATCCAATCAAGGCTCAGGCACTGTCCATTCCCTTTTTCATCTGTCTCTGCCTAATACTTCCTGGAAGATTTTTTCAGTTTCCTATTGAAAATTTTCCAAGAGCTCTTTCTTACTCTCTGAATGGTTCCCTATTTTGTATAATCCCCTTTTTTTGGGGGGGGGGGGTGCTGCACAGTATGCAGGATCTCAGTTCCCCGATCAGGGATCGAACCCGCACCCCCTGCAGTGGAAGTGTGGAGTCCTAACCACTGGACCACCAGGGAAGTCCCTGTATAATCCTATTTTTGCATCATGAATTTAATGTTTTCTTTAGTTCTTTAAGCCTTCTGTTTTTGAAGTTTGAACTTCCCTTCTGCAACTTACATTTTCTTTCTTCATTCAGTTTCTTTTTATCTGTTTGCATGAGACTGTTAGAGCCTTTCTTCACGTTTACAATGATCCTTGCCTGTTCGGTCATAGGAAGTCCTAACTAAAATGTAGGTTTTAATTTCATGTGCACAGATGAGGTTTCTTAGTAGCAAGGCTTGCCTGCAGGGTGATCAGACAGGGATCTAACTATTTCACTAAGACCCATGGTGGACTGTATTTTCTAAAGCTGACCACATTATCTCCTACCTCGCGTGATCTTCTTACGTTGTGACCAACTGTAACTCTTGCCTTCAAGAGGTGAGGTCTATGCTCCCTCCCCCTTGAACTTGGGCAAGTTTGTAACTACAGCAGAAATGACATGAAATGCCTTCCAAGACTACATCATAGAGATGAAACAGACTGCCTGTTTCTCCTGAGACACATACCTTTGGAAAGTATGTGTCTGTGTAAGCGATCCGAGTGCTTGAAGCAGGGGCACAAACTAGTCCACACGCAGAGATCTCGTGGAGAGGCCGTGAGACTACATCGGAGACAGGCGCCCAGCCACGGCCCCGCCACACACCCAGACTCGCCTGCCTGTGCCCACGACTCTTCCAGCTCCACCGATTGACTGCAGCCACAGAAATTACCTTAGCCAGAATCAGAATCGGCCAGCAAAGCTCCCCCAAATTCATGACCCATAGAAACCAGTCAAGTATTCAGTCATTTAATTGGGGGGGGGGTAATTTTTTAGGCAGGAAAAGTAAGTGAAACAGATCTTGGCACCTGGAAGTGAGAGGCCACTGCAACCAAAACCTAGAACGTGTGGTAGTGGCTTTGAGACAGGGTGGCAGGTGGAGGCTGGGAGGCCTTGGGGAGACTGCTACTGAAAGCCTGAAGGGCCTCGACCAGGAGGCTATTGGTAAAGGCTTAGTGGAAAGTACGAAAAATATTACTATACATTGGAGAAAAGGGGACCTGTTATGTGGTGGTGTGAAATGCAGCCTGTAGTCACGTGGAATCTTTTATCTGATCAGCTCAGTGACCTATCAAAGGAGATTCCCAGGCGTAACACGTGAAAGCACCACCCCACTGTGCCTGTGATAACATGAGGGGTTGGGATGCTGAGGAAAACCAACTGTTAAAAGTAAGGGGTCAGAACTCGCTGGGTTCAAAAACAAAGCTAATGGGAGTTCCCTGGGGGCCTAATGGTTAGGATCCAGCACTTCAACTGCAGAGGCCGAGGTTCGAGCCTTGGTTGGGGAACCATCCCGCACGCTGCGGAGTGCAGTCAAAATGCAAAAAAAATAAAAAATAAAAAATAAAGCCACTGCTTATCCCCAGCCTCTCCTGAAGGCAAAATGATTCTCAAAATAGGAAATGGCTACAGCAGGGAAGACTGAATCCAGGCTATGGTTGAAAAACTTTTTAAAATACCTCAGAAAGATGCAAGAAGGTTCCAAATTGGCATTTTAAACAGACCAAGGGTCTTCTAAAATCTTAAGGGCTGCCTCTAAAGAGCCTCTCCATTAAAACAGCGGAGCTCCTCAGACTGCTAGCAGAGGCCGTTCCACAGCAGACTTACAAGGAGTCGGAGGAAGTGAAGGACCAAAGAGTGTGGCTGGGGAGATGGGCTGTGGGAATGGGGAGTCAGTGTCTACCGGTTACGGAGTTTCAGTTTTACTCTATAGATGCAAAGCATTCTGGAGGTGGATTTCTGCTGATGGCTGCACAACATTATGAACGTGTTTAATACCACTGAACTGTTCACTTGAAAATGGTTAAGATGGAACAACAAGGTCCTACTGTATAGCACAGGGAACTATATCCAATCTCCTGGGATAAACCATAATGGAAAAGAATATTAGGAGCTTCCCTGGTGGCACAGTGGTTAAGAATCCGCCTGCAAATGCAGGGGACATAGGTTCGAGCCCTGGTCTGGGAAGATCCCACATGTCGCGGAGCAACTAAGCCCGTGCGCCACAGCTACTGAGCCTGTGCTCTAGAGGCCGCGAGCTACAACTACTGAGCCCGTGTGCCACAACTACTGAAGCCCGCGCGCCTAGAGCCTCTGCTCCACAACAAGAGAAGCCACTGCAGTGAGAAGCCCGCGCACCGCAACGAGAGTAGCCCCCGCTCACCACAACTAGAGAAAGCCCACGCACAGCAACGAAGACCTGATGCAGCCAAAAATTTTAAAAGTAAAAGAATATTAAGGGCTTCCCTGGTGGTGCAGTGGTTGGGAGTCCGCCTGCCGATGCAGGGGACACGGGTTCGTGCCCCGGTCCGGGAGGATCCCACGTGCCACGGAGCGGCTGGGCCCATGAGCCATGGCCACTGGGCCTGCGCGTCCGGAGCCTGTGCTCCGCAGCAGGAGAGGCCGCGGCAGTGAGGGGCCCGCATACCGCAAAAAAAAAAAAAAAAAAAAAAAAAAAAAAGAATATTAAAAAAAGAATGTATGTGTATAAAACTGAGTCACTGTGCTGTACAGCAGAGATTGCCACAACACTGTAAATCAACTACACTTCAACTAAAAAAGTGGTTAAGATGGTAAATTTTATGTTATGTGTATTTTAACACAGGTTTAAAAAATCAGACATGACTTATGGAAAAGGATAACTCAGAAAGCAAAACAAAACTCTCACCGTGAGCCAAGAGCCTTGGAGAACCATTCCCAGATAAGAGAAATGAGTCCTAATCAAGGACTGGCAACTTGTGCCTGGCTGGATTTCAGAAAAGCTTTGGACCAGTGACTGTTATGCCTGTTCTCTCCTTTTATGAACAGATGCGTCTACGGCAATTACCCTAAGTCTGACCCACCATTTTAAGTTGGAAAGAATGGCAGTTTACTTGTCTCTTAAGTTCACATGTGTCCAGATCCAGAACCATGCCTGAGGAAACTCATCTGGCCACAGCTGGGCCTGGTTTAGATGACAAGATCCTGAACTTGGGGCTAATGCCATAACTGGAAGAGAGCTGGGGGAGGGCATGAATATAATTTGCATGTAATAGGAACATCTTATAACTAAAGGGTGAACTGTGGTAAATCATATTTTCCAAAGATGGCCACAACATCATCCTACACATTCTCCTCATAATCAGACTTTGACTCAACTTCTCTCAAGAGATGGAATCTATGCTGCCTCCCTTTGAAGCTGAACAGACGTGTGACTATGGCAGAAATGATGCTGTGTGGCTCCTGAGGCTAGGTCGTAAAGGCCATATGACTTACACTCGGTTCTCCCGCTATGTGCCCATGCTAAGACCACATGAAGAAAGGTGCTTGGCCAGCCCAAGCTGCTTCAGCACCCCTGCAGATCTGTGTGCAGCCACCATGTGACCACAACCTAAAGAGAAATCCAAGCCAAAACTGCCCACCTGAGCCCTTCCTAAATCCTGACCACCAGAAACTGTGAGAGATAATAAAATGACTGCTGTTGTTTTCAGGCAACAGTCATGAAAACAGTAATGCAAATAGTTAACTGGAATACAGACAGTGTGACAACTGTCAGATGCTGCAGACCTTTACATCCGGGCCAGTTTCTCTCCAAGAAGAATCTTCTAACCTGCTGCAAGAATTCTGGAATGTTCTGAGGTTCTCACCACTCAATAGGCAAACTTTCATTTAACCTACGCACCCACCACCCTCCCATATCTAGGCATCCATCCTCCGGCCCTCAAATCCAGCGTCCCTTTGGTTCAAACTCTACGAAGAGTAAATCTGTCCTCTGCTGGGACAGGAAGGAGGCAGTTGCTGGGCTGCGGGAGTGAAGCCAGACTCTAGAGGGCTTCCTACAGGCTTCTGGTCAGCCCTGCGGTTGAGCCCGGCCCACACCGCACTTCAGCCTTTGGAGACACCTGGTACTTCTACTCCCCAGGCCTTTCGGAGCTTCTGCAGCAGCAATCTGCTTGCTTCCCTACTGGCATCACTACCTCTCCCTCTGGTTCAGCTTTCTCAGTTCTGCCAAGGTAATTATTTTACATTAACCTATTTTTCAGTTTCCAAAACATTAGTGATATCTCCATATTGCTCTACTGTTTATAGTATCCCATTACCCAAGGCATCAAAACTCAGTCTTTTTACCTCCCTGCCTTTCTGCCAGCCCTACATGCTTTCTTCACATCCCCTCAAATCTAATCTCTTTTCCATTTCTAATGCTTAGTTCAGCCTTCACTCTCACTTCAATACCGCTGTGAAATCTTTCGAATGGCCGTCCTGACTCTCTTCTCCTACACTCCACCCAGTCCTTCCTGTAACGTCTCAGAATACTTTTCTGGCCCATATTATGCTAGCACGTACAAAGTGTTCAGCAAGTTTAACAATTAGTATTATCATTAAATTATCAATCCAAGACTTTTATAAGGATTATCTCTTAATCCTCATATCAACCCTATGAGATAAATATCATCCTAACTTAACAAAGAAAGTAATTCAACAATTACCTATGGAATTGAACTGTCCCTCATTTTCCTCTTGCCAAATAATCTCAATAATCTTACCCAAGCTCTAAAATTTTATTCTCTACAATGCCTCTACTGGAGGCACTGCATACAACTCACACTAAACACAGATTTTCAAGATCACAGACACGTGTTAATATTGGCATTTAACAAAGGAGTTTATTCCTTCTAGTTGACTCCTTCTATTCCTACTTATTCCTTCTCTTAGACCATGAAACTACAATGACACTGGGCCAAGATATAGCTGGGGCAGGAGTGGAGGAAAGGGGGTAAAAACTAAACACACCCAAAAGGAATGGAGTCACAATTATATTAATCCCTATGTTAACCACCCTCATCCCCAAATACTGGACCTTATCCAATCACAAGGGAGGTTCTCCCAAATGTTCCCAGCATGAAATCCAGAAATATAAGGTTCCCTTCATAAATATTCAGATGCAATGCTGCTCCAATCCTCAATGTGACTTCTCTACAAAGAGAAGTCTGAGTCACAGCTACACAAATTCAAAGCCAATAAATGAGGATACAACCACCTTTGTAAAACCAGCCTTCATACTACGTTTGACACACTAGCAAATCCCACCGGAACTATATTTGATACAGGGGGTTAAAACAGAAATAAAACATGGCCCCCACTTTCTTGGAGCATATAATCTAGTGGGCAAGAAATATTAAACCTTGTGCAAGTTATTTAACTTCTCTAAGCCTTAGAGAAGGTTTCCATATCTGTAAAATGGAGTGAATAGTAACTACTTCCTAGGTTATCCTGCAATGCACTGATCACAGTGGCTGGCACACAAAACGTATAAATGTTACCTATTTTCTATTACTACTGAATAACTACTCAAATAATTCTTTAAATTATAATCAGACAAGGAGCTAGTAAGTATGGTGGCCTCTGGGGAACTGTGTGACTTAAGAGGACATAGGTAAGAAACCAATTACATTGCACTATATACCTTTTTCAAATTTAGTTGTTTTATACCAATGACACATTACCTATTAAAAATTTTTAGTTAAAAAAAATGAAACTTCAGCCAAAATAAGAGACAGGTATCTTAATCTCCACAAGGCCTCCTTCATTAGTCCGCCGAGTCTGAGAGCCAGAAGGACTACCTTAAAATACCTGTTGTCATTCTGGGATTTGATATATATTCTAGGATGGATCGGGTGGTCCACATCTAGTCCCTACACATCTGAATACCGACCTTTTTTTTTTTTCTTTTTCTTTTTCTTTTTTGCAGTACGCGGGCCTCTCACTGTTGTGGCCTCTCCCGTTGCGGAGCACAGGCTCCGGACGCGCAGGCTCAGCGGCCATGGCTCACGGGCCCAGCCGCTCCGCGGCATGTGGGATCTTCCCGGACCGGGGCACGAACCCGTGTCCCCTGCATCAGCAGGCGGACTCTCAACCACTGCGCCACCAGGGAAGCCCCCTGAATACCGACCTTTTAAACCTAAAAGGCCAAGCTTATAGCACACAGTTATCTCATCTTATTCTCTTCAATTTCAAACATTCAACTAATTAAAAACATGACCTGTCCTTTCCACTCTAAAAGGTTTTACAATTTCACAGTTTTAATTCCAGACTATTCTGTTTCATTACCTTCCCCCACAGAAGGTAAAACATCCAAACACTTTTTAATGAGGAAATTTTATTACATTTCGAGCTACATCTGCCTAGCAACAAATTATAAACTTATGTCATCCTACTTATGTTCCCATGGATACAGTCATGAACAGTACAGTGGCAGCTCTACAAATCAAGAAAAGAATCCCAAGAGAATCATATTTAAAACTTGGATAGAAAACAATACTATAAAGGTAGGAATAATGTCTAGTACGCTTCCCATTAAAATTCATCTCTCCATTACCTACAAGTCCCAAACAGCCTTCTATTAGAATCTCCCTCCTTAAACCTACCCTCAACCAGTATTTCTAAAAACAACTGTTGGACTTCCCTGGCAGTCCAGTGGTTAAGACTCTGCACTTCCAATGCAGGGGGTGCAGGTTCAATCCCTGGTTGGGGAACTAAGATCCCACATGCTGCGTGGCACAGCCAAAAAAATAAATAAATAAAAATTTAAAAATAAAATAAAAACAACTGTTAAGAAGAATTCATCTGGGACTTTCCTGGTGGCGCAGTGGTTAAGAATCCGCCTGCCAAAGCAGGGTACACGGGTTCGATCCCTGGTCTGGGAAGATCCCAGATGCCGTGGAGCAACTAAGCCCATGTGCCACAACTACTGAGCCTGTGCTCTAGAGCCCACGAGCCACAACTACTGAGCCCACGTGCCACAACTACTGAAGCCCGTGTGCCTAGAGCCAGTGCTCCGCAACAAGAGAAGCCACCGCAATGAGAAGCCTGCATACCTCAACGAAGAGTAGCCCCGATCTCCACAACTAGAGAAATCCCGCACGCAGCAACGAAGACCCAACACAGCCAAAAATAAATAAGTAAATAAATTAATTTTCTTAAAAAAAGGCAAGTTCCGGGGCTTCCCTGGTGGTGCAGTGGTTAAGAGTCTGCCTGCCAATGCAGGGGACACGGGTTCGTGCCCCGGTCCGGGAGGATCCCACATGCTGCAGAGCGGCTGGGCCCATGAGCCATGGCCGCTGAGCCTGCGCGTCCGGAGCCTGTGCTCCGCAACGGGAGAGGCCACAAGAGTGAGAGGCCCGTGTACCAAAAAAAAAAAAAAAAAAAAAAAGAAAAAAGGCAAGTTCCTTTAACATACAGAGTCATCATAAATCAATCAGAAAGTAAAATGGGCAAAGGTCACAAACCGCACACAGAAAGAAAAAACCAAATTCTCTGTAAATATATGAAAAGTTAAGTTCACTAGTTAAAAGGACAATTACTCTTAAAATAAGGACACTTTCAAAATCTACAGGGAAAACAGCCTTTGCAGAAGGCAATTTGGAAGTTTAAATCTAAATTTTGATCCAACTGTTCCACTTCTAGTAATTTACTGTACAGAAAAGTTAACCCAAGTGAACAGAGATTATATGTAGCAAGACGATCATGCAGAATTTGTTGTAATAGAGAATATTAGAAACAAGAAAATGTGGTACATATATACAATGGAATATTACTCAGCCATAAAAAGGAACGAAATTGGGTCATTTGTAGTAACGTGGATGAACCTAGAGTCTGTCATACAGAGTGAAGTAACTCAGAAAGAGAAAAACAAATATCGCACGTTAATGCATATATATGTAATCTAGAAAAATTGTACAAATGAACCTATTTGCAGGGCAGGAAAAGAGACAGAGACATAGTGAATGGACTTGTGGACACAGTGGGGGAAGGGGAGGGTGGGACGAATGAAGAGAGTAGCATAGACATATGCACACTACCATGTGTAAAACAGATAGCTAGTGGGAAGCTGCTGCCTAGCAAAGGGAGCTCAGCTCGGTGCTCTGTGAAGACCTAGACGGGTGGGATGGGGGCGGTGCGGGTGGGGGGTGAGGGTGGGAGGGAGGCTCAAGAGGGAGGGGATATGAGGATATATGTATACGTATAGCTGATTCACTTTGTTCTACAGCAGAAACTAACACGACATTGTAAAGCAATTTTACTCCAATTAAAAAAATAATTAAAAAAAAATTTTTAAAAAGAAAATGTCTATCAATAGGGTCAAATCATGATTAAATCCATATAAACACTCTACACAATCATTATGAAGAAAAATAGCTGCTCATTTTTACATATAAATATATACAATCTAATAAATATACGTTGCTTCAGTATTTCTCCATACAGGAGATTTTAGAAGTTTATATGGAGGAAAATTTTAAAGTTTGCATGAGAAAAACCAGGAGAAATGGGAAAGGGAAGGAGGACCTAGAAATTATAAACAATAGAAGCACACGCAAAAAAACCCACAGATTTTACTAAAAAAAACAAAAAAAAGAAAGAAAACCTCTAAATATTTCAAAGGCAAGCAATCTGAGAACACATATTTGCAGCAGGTGACTAAGTGTTAACATCTCAAAATGATAAAGAAAACCATAAAAACCCTATTTAATGAGAAAAGGACATAAGGACAATTCACAAAAGAGTACGCAGAAAATGTTCCAACTCTGGAAGCTGGAAAAATTTTTATTAAACAAGGCAATCTTTTGCGTATTAATTAATATGCAATTAATTTCATCTATTTGTCTAGTGCAAGCAAGAGTATATATAGCAAAACAGACTGCAATATACTGCTGCTATGCACTAGTATGTGCCTTCTGGAAAGCAATCTGCAATATGTCTAAAGATCTTCAAAATGTTCATACATTTTGACCTAGTAATTTCGCTTTGGGGAATCCACAGAAATAATCCAAAATACAGGGAACCATTTTAAATACATGGAGATTCATCTCAAACTGCTTGTAAGAAAACAACAATTGTTTTTAAGCCCAAATATTGCCAACAATAAGCAGTGGTATTCTACTCCATGGACTGTTACCCAATTATTAAAAGTTTTGAAGGCCATGCACATAAAAACTGTTAACATCATAACAACATTAATAGTGAACTTACTTCTTGTCAGGCACTGTTCTAAGCACTTTATGTATATTAATTCATTTAATAATAGTGTTGGGAAAATACTAATGGCATAAAGCCGTGGTTCTTGGGGTTAGTTTTTTCTTTTGAGTCAGAAACCACTGAGAATTTCATGACAGCTATCGATGCTGACATTTTCCGCAAAAAAAGCACAACATTTTGCACACAACTTCAGAGGGTTCCTAGGTCCCAGGTTAAAAACCCTGTATGGTCAGCATGTTTACAACAGTGTAAGAAACAAGCGTATGGAAGATGCGAGGCAATATAGCCAAATGGAACCACTTTTCCTAGGGATGTGGATCTATGAAAGTACGGACAGTGTCTAGCTGGGAAGGATCTTTGTGTAAGTAACCAAAATGGGGGTGGGGGCAGGTAGGTGGGGGGTGAGCCACGAGAATTTTTAAGGCAAGCAAACCTGAGCTCAAATCCAAGCTCTGACAATTACCAACTATGTAACTCTGGCAGGTCAGTCTTCATTCCTTCCTGTGTAAAAGGCCAGTGTTCTTCACAAGACTGCTATAAGCGTGCATATAAAAGGTGTTCTATAAATGATAATCCTCTCCCGAGGTGATTACTTAATGATTTGAAAAATTAACATCACCTATACCAAAGTCATCTTAAAAGTAAACAAACTAACATTTTCCCTGAATCTCAATATATATGAGCCTGTCAAACAAATACAAAGTTCACTAGTCATCCTAGTTACCAACATACCCTCCTCCCCTTCCTAGAAGCAGACAATAGACAAACAGTAACATATAAAGTTAGCCTTTATCCTTACTATAAACATAACTAGTGTTAGAGATGCTGCATCATTAAAAATGTAATACAAAACATGCTGTGGAAAAGATGTTATAAATATACAGAATATTTATGTGGTATATACTTCCTGAAACCAATGTTAGTGGGAACCCTCTGCCCCCAGTGGCAGAAAGCATAGTGCTTCACTTGACTACAGTCACATTAGCAACTTGTTTAGTGAAAAAGAGATCTCCCAACTATTCAAACCTGCAGACACCCAGTTTGGAGAGGTTTGTTTTTTGTTTTTTTATACAGTAGTCAGGGTTAATAAAGAGGCTATCACACCACATTCAAGCCTAGAATTTTCACTGACCCTACCTCTCACCAGCTGGGGAAAGATACCAAAGGGCCTCAGGCAAGCATTCCATAGGAACTGCATCCTCTCCCCGCCACTGAGCTGCAGGAAAGACAAAATGGACCCTCATCGCACCTTCCTGAAGCACGATTACAAACACGCAGGTGTGAGGCACTGGAGGCACTTCCCATCAAAACGGGATCTTAAAGGTCATGCCTCAGAAGTCTACCTTCTATTATATAGAAAAATAGGATTTTTAATTTTAGAATTTTGTTTTACAGTCAACTTTTCAAGACTTAATATTCAACTGAGAACAAATTCCATTTTGGATTGCAAACTAACATTCCTTCAAAGTATAGAGTAAAAAGGACTCTACCCCATAAAGATTTCTGGATCCCACCTGGCCCCATTTCACATAGGAGCTGTGAAAGCTCTTATTATAGCTTTCCAGTTGTCCTGTGGCCACCTGTAACAACTTTCTACAAGATTAGAGAGAATTTTAGAGCTGGAAGAGACCTTCTGAGATCATCTGATTAACTACAGAATGGAGCTATATCTTACAAGAGGACTAGGTTCCAAGTTATCAGGTAACGTGAAAATGGCACACAGTCAAAATCAATCTTGAAAAATACCTCAGGAAAGCTCCCTTCTGGAGGCCAACAAACAAAATCATTTCAGGAAGCTCAAATCCTCCACTGCCAAAATAAGTAACTCCTGTACTCACTGAGCACCCAAATAAAGTTGCTGGGTTGTTATTTAAAAGTCATGGGCTTCCCTGGTGGCACAGTGGTTAAGAATCCGCCTGCCAACGCAGGGGACACGGGTTCGATCCCTGGTCCGGGAAGATTCCACATGCTGTGGAGCAACTAAGCCCGTGCACCACAACTACTGAGCCTGTGCTCTAGAACCCGCGAGCCACAACTACTGAGCCCGCATGCTGCAACTACTGAAGCCTGCGTGCCTAGAGCCTGTGCTCCACAACAAGGGAAGCCACTGCAATGAGAAGCCTACACACCACAGTGAAGAGTGGCCCCTGCTCGCCACAATTAGAGAAATCCTGTGCGCTGCAACGAAGACCCAACACAGCCAAAAATAAATAAATTAAATAAATTTATACAAAAAAAAGTTTTAATTTTATTAAAATGTTTATTAAATGTTCAATTTAAAACATGAGGCCCATACTTAACATGGTCATAGCTTCACAATGAGAGAATCACAAGAAAAGATTCAAGGTAATACCTAGCTCTTGCTTCCTCCAGGGTACAAGTATGACTATGATGACCAATGTCCAAGTGGGTCCTAGACAGTTCCGGTTTATACCCACCAACCCAGCATAATTTTTAATAGGCCCCTGTTCACTTTCAAAAGTAGTTTGGACTAGTCTACTACCAACGGAGCTGCTCCACGCCTAGTTACCAGCACACCTCACAACACATCTGTGTAGTAAAACTCACAACACATCTGGGCTGGTCCGTGACTCATGTTAACCAAGGAAATGTGACAGGAGTGATAACATGCCAGGTCTGGGCCTACACTTTAGAAGGACTAGCAATTTCTGGGACTTCTCTGGCGGTCCAGTGGTTAAGACTCCACGCTCCCAATGCATTTTTTTTATAACGTTAAAAAAAAAAAAAAAAAGACTAGCAGTTTCCACTTCCTCCTTCTTGGAATGCTTGCCTAGGGGAGCCCTGAGCCACTACGTAAGAAATCTGACTATCCCAGTGGACACCTTGCCCACTGGAAAAAGGATAGGTCCTGAGACTACACAGAGAAGAAAATAGGTCCAGCTGTCCCAGCATCTCAGTGAGGCCACCAGATGACACCAACCCCCGCTACTCCCGGACAGCCACCACATGAGACACCCCAAGTAAGCCCAGCAGAACAGCTATCCAGCTTAGCAAGAACCATGAAATAAGAGTTGTTATCTAAGGCCATGAAGTTTGAGTGGTTTGTTACACTTTCCTTTGAGGCAGAAGGGGACTCCTATAATTCCTCATGGAATACTCCAGTGGTAGGTAGCGCTGATTTGATAACCTGAGCCAGAAAGGGCCAGCTCTTTCGTGATGGCAGTCACCATTACCCTTCTAATCTCCTGGACAAGGTATGGACCTCAGATCCAGGAACCTAACAGGTAGACTGACCCAAGAAGATCTGGGGAGGCTAAAGCTGAGAAAGGCTTGAGGTTCAGTTATTGCTGCGCTGATATTAGAGAGGATTCCTGACTTTGAACGGTTGCTTTGTATTCTAAGCACCTTGAATATTTATCACCATTATGGCTGAAAGGCGACAAACAGCCTGCCCAAGGTTTCCAAGTTCCTGCATGCCACAAAACAAGATGACATCTCTATATCTAGAAGGCAGCATATAATGTACTAACAGTCAAGAATATAGGATCTAGATCAAGTTACCCCAAGTTGGGTTCTGCCACTCACCAACTGAGACCTCAGGCAAGCTGCTTAAGCTCTCTAAATCTCAGTTTCATCGTCTGTACAATGGGAGTGATACAATTTGTGCTGCAGGATTGTTTTAAGGATTAAATAAGATCGTGTTTGTAAAGGGCTTCAAGAGTGCTGGTTCTTTTTTCTTTCTGATGTGGGCCATTTTTAAAGTCTTCACTGAACTCGTTAAAATATTGCTTCTGCTTTATGTTTTGGTTTTTTGACCCTGAGGCTTGTGGGCACACACACACGGAGCTAGAAAGAAAGGAGGTGAGAAAGCTGATAATGTGCCTTCAGAATTACGTCAGCTCATCCATAGTTAACTATCGAAGACCTATCTAAGAAAAGACATATACAAAAGGCATCTATAAGCCAATAAAGGTATTCACTGCTGAGAACTCCAGGCTAGAAACCTGTATTTTGTAAACTTCCTGGGAAGAGTTTCTGTCCATGTTTTTAAACAAAAAGAAAGCTGTTACTGAGAGACAAATTTGTACCAGGCACTATCTCAGAAGCTGGGGGTATGAAAGGCAACAAGATTGAAAAGCCCTCACCTCACAAAGCTTACCTTCTAGTTGGAGGAGTCAGACAACAGACAAAATAAATAAATCACACAGATACAGATATAGACATAGACAGAGATGTATCTCCTATTGATTCTGTTTCTCTGGAGAACCCTGCCTAATCAGGCTTCAAAGAGGAGTAATCTACAGGGTCTCTAAACAGGTCAAATAAGGTGAGGACTGCAAAGTGACCACTGCATTTAGCAACATGGAAGTCACCAGTGATGTTATGAGCAATTTTAGAGGAGCGGGGCCTAAATGGAATGTGTTCAAGAAAGAATAAGGGAACAGGAAAGAAGAGAATACAGACAATTAATTATGAGAGGAATTTTTTAAAAAAACAAGGGAGAAATAACAGCATTTTATATGCTACTGAGAATGATACAATAGAGAAGAAAAATTTGATGATGCAAATAAAGGATGAATTACTGGAGTGATGTCTTTGAGCAGGTAGAAGGTGACGGGGTCGAATGCACATGAAAAGACGGTGGCCTCAGCCAGGAGCATAAACACAGAAGATGAGGCAGAGGGTCAGGCACAGAAGTGGGAAGGTGCCATATGCCAGTAGGAGCCTGTGGAAGTTTTCTTCCAATTGCTTCAGTTTTTTTCCCAGTGAAATAAAGGAAGGATGGGGAAGGAAGAATTCAAGGTTTAAAGTGAGATATTTAAATACTGTCCAGGAGAGTAACTGGAGTGAGAAAACAGAATATAACCAGTAACAGGCCTACTTGATTTTGGTGATCATGACTCTAAAGTGAGACTAGTCAGTAGGGTTTCTCCAGCCACATTTCAGCTATACTGACCAAAGCAAAAAATAAGCAAGAGGCTGGATTAAACAGGCCAGAACAGATGCAGTTCATGCGCCCCCTCCAAATCCACCCAGACTCGCCTGCTGCTCTACCTCCCAGCTAGAGCTGCCCCAGCAGGCCTAGCCAAAGCTCGCAAGCTTCACATGATCACAGAGCCCCAGCCCATGACCCGTGTGTCCTTTCCTAACACCGCCAGCTGTCCTTTCCTCCCCCCAGGGGTGAGGGTCGGGCTTTGGCGGGCTTTGTTTTGCCCACTGTGGCAGAAGCCACAGCAGCTCCAATGCCCAAATTCAGCTGCTTGTCCAGCAGGTACCTGGAGAGCCCAAGTAACAAACCCGAAAGCACGGAATAGTTAAGACCCTGTGGGGCAACTCTGACCATTAAGAGACAGGAAACAGGAAGGAGCCAACACATTTCTCAGCTGTCCTCCCCACACACCTGCCCCCTGGGAGTGTTCTGAGAGGTGCCATGATTCTCTGGAGGTTTCCAGCATTGCCTAGCAACCAGCTAAGGTTCTTGTGAAACTGTGGCCAGCTTGATAACATACCACTCGCTTTGTATATGCTTTCTCTCCTTCTCTGCCTAACTTTCTTCTTTCCCCCCTCACTCTAACTTCACATAAAGTATTAGCAATATAAGCTTTGTCTTACGCTCTTTTCTGGAGAATCCAGGCTAAGACACAGGTGGGGGCTTAGCCAAGACTACAGATGAAACTAGAGGAAAACAAGGTAATAGGAGCAGAGGATGTATTATAACGACTGACTGTGGAACTCAAAGTGAACAAAAACATGAGAATGCTCAGGGGAAGAGGTGGTAGGATCAATGAGCTGAAGGTCACGATGGGGCTGAAGACGGCAGGAAATGGGATGGTGGAAGGTGCGAGCTAGAAAGTTCAGGAAGAAGCAGTCAGAGTGCTAAGTTTGAAATTAAGATGACAGGGGTGTTTCAGATAATGGTAATTCAAGGGAATGGGTATACAAGGTAGGGTAGAGAACAGGATACCTGGGAGAGAGGTCAAGGAACTAAGAAGCCAAGGTATTTAATGACCGGGGTCACTGTTGTTTAACTGTTGTCCAGTCATTCACAGTTGCTCTGGGATCAACTATCTTCAGGGATACTGAAATCATAAAAGACTACAGACACTGTACTGTACTAAGTGACAGAAAGGTAGAAGCTACTTCTGTTCTAGTAATAGACTAGTAACTCAGACCCCTCCCTGAGAACCTGAACAAAATATTTAAAACATCTGCTTGAAGGAATCAGACAACTGACAAGATAAGGCCAGAATGCACTGAAGCTTAGGAAGGAATGTCCAGCTACTGAGGTCACTCTTCCCCTCAAGGATGTTTGCCAATTTCATAGGGGACCATTAAGAGATGGAGTAATGTATCTGACAGGCTTCTGGAGTTAGGGCAAAGACACTGGACTCCACAAGTACCGCCACTGGGGAGAGGAGAAAAGGACAGCAGCTAGTCAATGCCTGTTTCTTGGTTGACACTCCAAAAGGCTATACCCTAGGAGTTAAGGATGAAACTGAAGTAAACAGACCCTCAAAGGGACTGCAGTTCAGCTTTGAATCATTTCAACTGGGTCATCTGAAATTGGACTAAGGTGATTCCAGAGTACTAGTGTAAATAAATCCTCTCTAGAAGAAGATATTATCCTGGGCCTCAAAAATTTTTTATAACCAATTTTGTAAATTGCAAGTTTGATATAAAACATGCGATAAAAAATGACCAGGCATATGAGGAAACAATACAACACGAACAAAAGACAGAAGAAATATAAAATGGAAACATCCACAAGCATTCCACATATTAAGAGTTACCAGATTTTAAAATAACTATACTTACAATGTTCCAGGAGATAAAAGACAAGACATACAATTTTAGCAGAGAACTAGGAACTATAAAAAAAGAACCAAATGAAAGCTCTAAAACTAAAAAAAGACTATACAAACTGAAACTAGGAACTCAATGGATGGATTTAAAAGCAGAAAGAGAAAGACAACTTAGAATAAAATAAGTCAAATGAAGCCCAAAGATATTAAAACTTGAAAAACACAGACTAGAGGCTAAGAGACAGAGATACAGAACATACACGAAATTGAAGTTTCAAAAAGGAATGGAACAGATGCAATAACTGAACAGTGACTGAGAAGTTCCTAAAATTAATGAAAAGACAGCAAGCCACAGGTTCAAGAAGCCCTAAGAATCCTAAACAAACTTAAAAAAAAAAAAATTCATACCTAGGGACATCACAATAAAATAGTTGAAACAAAGACAAAGAGAAAAAAATTTTAAACCACCTGAAAAAAAAAACAGGCAGGTTACAATACTACTTTACTAAAAAAGAAAAGAAGACAATATATGTAAATGTATAGCTGATTCACTTTGTTATAAAGCAGAAACTAACACACCATTGTAAAGCAATTATACTCCAATAAAGATATTAAAAAACAAAACACAATGAAATACTTCTGAAGTGCTCAAAGAATATAACTGTGGCCTAGAATTCTATACCCAGTAAAACTAACCTTCAAGAATAAACCTGACGTATGGGCTTCCCTGGTGACGCAGTGGTCGAGAATCCGCCTGCCGATGCAGGGGATAAGGGTTCGTGCCCCGGTCTGGGAAGATCCCACATGCCGTGGATCAGCTGGGCCCGTGAGCCGTGGCCGCTGAGCCTGTGCATCCGGAGCCTGTGCTCCACAATGGGAGAGGCCACAACAGTGAGAGGCCCGCGTACCGCAAAAAATAAATAAATAAATAATAAACCTGACATAAAAACATTTTCAGATAGATTTATCAATAACAGGCTTACCCCAGAAGAAATATCACAGGATATTCTGCAAGCAGAAGAAAAATAAACCCAGATAGAAAATTATGAGGGGCACAAAGGAACGAAGGGCAACAAAAAGGGTAAACATGCAAATAAATCCTAATGAAATAATTGTGTAAGATAATTGTTTCTTATAGGAATTAAAACATGTAAGACAAAATATAAAACAACAAGGCACACAGGGAGCATAAAGGGTAACTGAAGGGTTCTATGCTCCTTGCACTGCCCTTTAAGAGGGTAAAAGCACCTAGTTTACATCAGGCTGATAAATCAAGATGTAAATTATAATCTCTAAAGGAGAAGATTCTGGGAAAATGGTGGAATAAGAAACACCCGAAATCTGTCTCCCCACCTAGACAACAACTGCACTGGCAGAATCTGTTGATGTAACTACTGAGTAACTCTGGGGTCTACTGAAGGCTTGCAACTTCCAGAAAAAGGGTTGGAACGTAAATTGCGTTAATTTCAACTTCAGCTTTTATACATGCACTCCTATGTTCACAGCAGCATATTCATAGTAGTCAAGACATGGAATCAACCTAAATGTCTATCGACAAATGAATGGATAAAAAAGATGTAGTATAGGGCTTCCCTGGTGGCGCAGTGGTTGAGAGCCCGCCTGCCGATGCAGGGGACACGGATTTGTGCCCTGGTCCAGGAAGATCCCACATGCCATGGAGCAGCTGGGCCCGTGAGCCGTGGCCGCTGAGCCTGCGCGTCCGGAGCCTGTGCTCCGCAACGGGAGAGGCCACAACAGTGAGAGGCCCGCGTACCGCAAAAAAAAAAAAAAAAAAAAAAAAGATGTAGTATATGTATGAGTGGAATATTACTCAGCCATAAAAAAGAATGGAATAATGTCATTTGCAGTAACACAGACAGACCTAGAGATTATCATACCAAGCAAAGTAAGTCAGAAAGAGAAAGATAAATACCATATGATATCACTTATATGTGGAATCTAAAATACAACACATATGTAGAACCTATCTACAAACATAAACAGACTCACAGACCTAGAGAACAGACTTGTGGTTGCTGGGCGGGGCAGGGGGCGTTGGATGGAGTGGGAGGTTGGGATTAGCAGACGCAAACTATTATATACAGAATGGATAAACAATAAAGTCCTATCGTACAGCACAGAGAACTATACTGAATATCCTGTGATAAATCATAATGGAAAACAATATGGAAAAGAACATATATATATGTATAACTGAATCACTCTGCTGTACAGCAGAAACAATCAAACTTTGTGAAAGTCAAAGACAGAATCTTGAAAGCAAGAGAGAAATGACTCGTCGCATTCTAAGGATCCTCAATAAGATTATAAGCAGATTTCTCATCAGAAACTTTGGAGGCCAGAAGACAGTAAGTCAATATATTCAAAGTGCTAAAAGGAAAAAACCATCAACCAAAAAATCTTGTATCTGGCAAAACTGTTCTTTAAACAGGCTTAAAAAGGAAGGAAATTCTGACATATACTACAACATGGATGAATCTTGAGAACATTATGCCAAAGGAATTAAAAAAAAAAAAACAACTGTATGATTCCATTTATATGAGGTACTTAGAGCAGTCAAATTCAGAGAGACAGAAGGTAGGAGGGTGGGTGCCAGGGGCTGGGAGAGGAGGGAATGGAGCGTATTTAATGGGTATAGAGTTTCAATTTTACAAGATGAAAAGAGTTCTGGAGATGGAGGGCGGTGATGGTTGCACAACATCATGAATGTATTTAATACCCCGAACTGTGCACTTAAAAATGATTAAAGATGGTAAATTTTCTGTGTATTTTACCACAATAAAAAAAATTTGCAAACCAAAATAAAACCATTAAGAGAACAGTATTTTGAAAAAGAGCATATAACTACCAAGCTAAGGAGACAGGGTAGAATAATAATAAACACTAAATGCAAAAGAAGATCAAAGGAACAAGAAAGAAACAGAACAGGTGGGTCAAATAAATAGAAAGCTTTCAATCAGTAGATCTAACTACAAATATATGAGCAAATACTTAAAAGAAACTGTAAACGGTACTAAATGTCCTACATAAAAGCAAAAACTTCCTTTTAAGATTTGGATAAAAATGTATACAGACATACCTAAAACATAAGAATAAAGAAAGACTGAAAGCACAAAGATGAAAAGTCACTACGCAAACACTAACAAAAAGAAACTGGCGTAACTATATTGATATGAGGTAAGAAGCATTACAAGAGATACAGAGTGACTCCGTAATAAGGGGTTCAATCCTCCACAGCAACCTTTGGAGAAGCTTCAAAAAGCAGTAGTGAGTGGTATAATCTGATGACATCATATTCACTGTGGGTGTTTTTATGGAAGAGAAAAAAATGGTACAGGAGTGGCAATACAGAACAAGGAAGACATCCCACTTCCAAGCACAGTGATATGAGGAATGTAGGGGAAAAGGCAAGTACCACGTGAGAGGGCTGCAGGGGAAATAGTGCCATCAGGAGACAACGAATTTGCAGTAAGAACAAGAACGTGAGGAACATTCACAAAAGAAATTGAGGATTAGGGGGATTCTGCTGGTGTACCCTAAGTTTCAGAAGGCTCCGTGTAGAAGTGTCAAGAGAAGGTCCGGGGTGCGAGATGCGATCAGAAAAAAAATGTACAGTGTCTTAGAGATTAAAGCCTATAGAAGAAGGGGATGACCCAGGAATCCTGGCCTTCTTGGTGACTGATAACCAAGAAAAAAGAACATATGGGACTTCCCTGGTGGCCTAGTGGTTAGGATTCCAGGCTTTCACACCATGGCCCAGGTTCGATCCCTGGTCGGGGAACTGAGATCCCACAAGCCACACTGCACGGCCAAAAAGAAAAAGAAAAATTGAAAAGCACATAACGAGATCAATACCAATGGCAGAGAGCGACAGAGAAGCTAGGAGTGCTGAGGGAGGGGAAGGTGGGGTGAGGACCTCGCCAGGAACATCTGAAGTTCTGGGGCTTCCTTTCAGCTTCTGTTGAAGCCTCTAGGCTGGCAGAGTAGCAGTCTCACTCTGAGCAGAGGAACACTTTCTTGATCCCCTGAAAAAGGCTGCGCGACTCTGAGCTTGGATTTTAAAGAGCCAATAAATCTCTGGTAGCTACCAGAAGGAGGGTTATTCTCAGAGGAAGAAGTAGAGCTGGTTACACAGCCCTCCTCCAAAGTCCACCTCTAGAGTTCCTAACTGCCCCAGTTCCAGAAGATTTTACATTGTCTTTAATAGTGTTGTTAAGCACAATTATTCTATCCAAAGAAAATGTTACTTTTCTATGAATGGTAATGAGGGTAATGAGAGTTCACCAGTTCTGTGCCTTTGTATTTCATTCATTTATTTGTTCAAAAGATTTTTACTTTGTGCCAAGTATGTGCTGAACAATGTTCTAGACTCTGGGAATACAGCATAAACAAAAACCTGTGCCTTTATGGAGGTTAAGTTTTAGAACAGATGTTAAACAAATACGTACATTTATATTACGTTAGTAGGTACTATGAAAATAAGAAACAGTATACCAGGATAAGCGGGACTGGAGTGCAATGGAGGTTTTTTTTAAATAGGATGGGCAAAATATCTCCTCTGAATTATTCTTGCCCAAAATAATTTTAATCAGAAATTGATCAATTCTCTAAATTTAACCACCAGTTTATAGAAAACATAAAGGATAAAGGAACATGTTAAAAACAGTACAGGGGGTGGGTCTCTAAGACCAGAAAATTGAGAGCTTCTTCGCGCCCCGGCGGCTGCACCCGGTGGCTCGGCCGCCGTCAGCATGCCACAAAATGAATGTATCGAGTTACACCGTAAGCGGTATGGATATCGTTTGGATTACCATGAGAAAAAGAGAAAGAAGTAAGATCTAGAGGCTCATGAACGTTCAAAGAAGGCAAAAAAAATGACTGGTCGGAAAGCTAAGCTCTACCATAAACCGCCATGCTGAGAAAATACAAATGAAAAAGACTATTAAGATGCATGAAAAAAGAAACACCAAACAGAAGAACGATGAAAAGACTCCACAAGGAGCAGTACCTGCATATCTACTGGACAGAGAGGGACAGTCTCGAGCTAAAGTACTTTCCAATATGATCAAACAAAAACGAAAAGAGAAAGTGGGAAAATGGGAAGTCCCACTGCCCAAAGTTCGTGCCCAGGGAGAAACAGAAGTATTAAAAGTTATTCGAACAGGAAAGAGAAAGAAGAAAGCTTGGAAGAGGATGGTTACTGAAGTTTGCTTTGTTAGAGATGGCTTTACTCGAAAACCACCTAAATATGAAAGATTCATATTAGGCCAATGGGATTACGTTTTAAGAAGGCCCACGTAACACATCCTGAACTGAAAGCCACCTTCTGCCTGCCAATACTTGGTGTGAAGAAGAATCCCTCATCCCCACTATATACAACTTTGGGTGTTATTACCAAAGAAAGGTACTGTCATTGAGGTGAACGTGAGCGAGTTGGGCCTAGTGACACAAGGAGGCAAGGTCATCTGGGGAAAATATGCCCAGGTTACAAACAATCCTGAAAATGACGGATGCATAAATGCAGTCTTACTGGTTTGACAGCAGATACATACAAATAACTCCTTATAATTATTGAAGACTACACACCAATCAGGAAACCATTACTCTGATATTTCTGACTACTACCAATCAGCCTTACATGTCTACAGTCATCAAGAAAACTATTGTTTAAAAAAAAAAGTTAATGGCCTAGTTTAAAAAAAAAAAAACAGTACAGGGATGCAATCAGAAAATCCAGAATGAGGGAAACTCAACCAATCTAGTGGTTTTCTACAACTAAATTACAAGGGAAATCAAAAACAAAGACGAGAAAATCTACAAATTAAGATTTATATGTGTGCTTTTGGCCAAGATGGTAGCAGAGACCAGATTTACCCTCCTCCCTGAAAAATCCAGACAAACAAACAAAATATAAGAAACAATGGTCTTCCAGACAACGCACATCAGTGATCCTTGAAAGATGGGAAACAAGGGACTTCCCTGGTGGTCCAGTGGTTAAGAATCCACCTTCCAATGCAGGGGACGCGGGTTGGATCCCTGGTGGGAGAATTAAGATCCCACATGCTGCGGGGCAACTAAACCTGTGCACCACAAGGAGAGAGAAGCCTAGAAGCCCGCTTGGCGTAACTAGAGAGAAGCCCGCAGTGAAGAGCCCACACAGTCCAAAAAAAAAGAAAAAAGGGAAACAAAGGAGGTCAGCCCTACTGCTGTCCCAGCTTCCTGTTTGAGAGAGCTTCCAGGCCATGGAGCCAGGTCAGTGAAGTGAACCTTTATAAGCAGCCATGGGGATGACAAATAAGCATACTTTTTAAGTGTTCAATATCATTTGTCAGTAGTCAAATGTAAGTTAAAACCACAATATGGGGCTTCCCTGGTGGCGCAGTGGTTGAGAGTCCGCCTGCCGATGCAGGGGACTCGGGTTCGCGCCCCGGTCCGGGAAGATCCCACATGCCGCGGAACAGGTGGGCCCGTAAGCCATGGCCGCTGAGCCTGCGCGTCCGGAGCCTGTGCTCCGCAACGGGAGAGGCCACGGCAGTGAGAGGCCCGCATACCGCAAAAATATATATATATATATAAAATAATATGATACCACTACACACATATTAGAATGTCTAAAATTGAAAAGACTGACCATGGCACGTGTTAGTAAGGTTGTGGAGCAACTGGAATTCTCATACACGGCTGGTAAGAAGGTAAAATTATAAAACCACTTTGGGAAAGTCTGCAGTTTCTTAAAAAAATTAAGTATACAACTACTACATGATTCCATTCCTGAGCATTTACCCACAAGAGAAGGAAATATATGTTCACACACAGACCTGTACACAAATATTATTCACAGCAGCTTTATTTGTCATAGCCAAACAACGGAAATAACTCAAATGTCCATCAAGCGGTGAATGAATAAAAAAATTTCTGGTGTATCCATACAAGGTAATACTACTGAGCAATAAAAAAGTATAATCAAATGACACATGCAACAATGTGGATGAGTCTCAAATTAATTATGCTGAAAGAAGCCAGACAAGATAGTACATAATTTAAGATTCCATTTATATAAAACTCTAGAAAATGCAAACTAACCTACAGTGACAGAAAGCAAATCAGCGGCTGCTTGGGGGAGGAGAGGAAGGTAGGAGTAGTCACAAAGAGGCATGAGGAAATCTGGGGGTGGGGGGTGATGAGTATATTCAGTATCTTGATTGTGGTGATAATTTCACAGGTGTATACATATGTCAAAACTAATCAAACTGTGACTTCCCTGGTGGTGCAGTGGTTAAGAATCCGCCTGCCAATGCTGAGGACACAGGTTCGAGCCCTGATCCGGGAAGATCCCACATGCCACGGAGCAACTAAGCCCGTGCGCCACAACTACTGAGCCTGCGCTCTAGAGCCCACAACTACTAAAGTCCGCGTGCCTAGGGCCCGTGTGCCGCAACGAGAAGCTACTGCAATGAGAAGCCCGCACACCACAATGAAGAGTAACCCCCACTCACCGCAACTACAGAAAGCCTGCACGCAGCAACGAAGACCCAATGCAGCCAAAAATAAATAAATTTAAAAAAAAACTAATCAAACTGTACACTTTAAATATGACGTTTATGGAATGTCAATTATACCTCAATAAAGCTACTTTTTAATATTTTATTTATCAATTTATTTTGGCTGTACCAGGTCTTAGTTGCAGCACTTGGGATCTTAGTTACAGAGTGCAGGCCCTTAGTTGTGGCATGTGGACTTCTCAGTTGTGGCATGCATGTGGAATCTAGTTCCCCGACCAGGGATCGAACCCGGGCCCCCTGCATTGGGAACTCGGAGTCTTAACCACTGGACCACGAGGGAAGTCCCAATAAATCTTTTTTTAAAAAATAAATTTATTTATTTATTTATTTTTGGCTGTGTTTGGTCTTCGTTGCTGCAAGCAGGGGCTACTCTTCGTTGCGGTGCGCAGGCTTCTCATCGCGGCGGCTTCTCTTGTTGTAGAGCACAGGCTCTAGGCACTCGCGCTTCAATAGCTGTGGCACATGGGCTTCAGTAGTTGTGGCTCATGGGCGCATGGGCTTGGTTGCTCCGTGGCATGTGGGATCTTCCCAGACCAGGACTCGAACCCATGTCCCCTGCACTGGCAGGAGGATTCCTAACCACTGCGCCACCAGGGAAGTCCCAATAAACCTATTTTTTTAATGCAACATGTGCATCATGTTTGAATGCTGATCTAAACAACTATTTAAAAAGAGACAACTGGAGATTTAATTATACTAAGGAACAAATATTAATTTTATTTAACTGTGCTACCTGTGGTTAGATTTTTTGTTGTTATTGTCGTTTTTTATATTTAAAGACTTAATTGTTTTAGAGCAGTTCTAAGTTTACAGCAAAATCAAGAGGAAATTACAGAGATTTCCCATATACTTTCTGCCCCTACGCATGAATACCTTCTCCCATTATCAACATCCCCACCAGAGTGGGACATTTGTTACCACTGACGAATCTATGTTGACACATCATAATCACACAAAGTCCATAGCACACTAGGGTTCACTTTTGGTGGTGTACACTTTATGAGTCTGGACAAACGTATAATGACGTGTATCCATTACTATGGTATCCTAGAGTATTTTCCCTGCCCTAAAAATCCTCTGTGTTCTGCCTAATCATTCCTCCTCCTCCTCTAACCTCTGGCAACCACTGATCTTTTTACTGTCTATGTAGTTTTGCTTTTTCCAGAATATCACATAGTTGAAAGAACACAGTATGACGCTAGACTGTCTGTATTTTAGGGATAACATACTTACAGATGGATAGGTAGGTAGGTCAAGACAGGCCTCATTGAGAAGGTAACACTTAACCAAAGATTTGTAAGAAGGAAAGGAGATAAAAGTCATAAAAGTAATACAAGAACCAGACTAAGTAGGTCTTGTAAGGTCGTTGTGAAGTCTTTCACTTTTACCCTAAATGAAACACGGGCCACTGTGAGGTTCTTAGCAGTAGAGAAACATACTGACTTACATTTTAACATGTGGAAGCAGAAGACTTACTAGAAGGCAACCTCAGTAATTAAAGTTATAGATGATGATGGCTTATAGGAGGACAGCTGCAGTGGAGGCAAGTAAGAAGCAATCATATTCTCCAAGCTAGCAGAGATGGTCTGTAGGCAGGGATACGAAAATGATATAGGCAGTTCCCACCCTCAATGGGCAGTGGCGAAGACGTAGAAGCTAATACTTACCTAAAGATAGAGAAGTACTACGACAGAAGTAAGTAACAAGGTACAACAGGAAGACAGACGAGGTGAACGCAACTTAGAGGAGAGATGGGAGAAGAGTCCATGATATTCTCCATAAATGTTGCCTGAATTATGATGTGCAGGTATCCCAACCTCAAAGCTGCTACATCCCCTGTTCAGGGGACGGCACCACCAATCACCAAGTCACTACAGCCAAAGTCCTAGGAGCTGTCGACGCCTCCTTGTACCCCACATTAAACCTATCATTACAGTCTGTCTACTGTAACCGCTTTAGAGCTTTCCAACACAACCTCATTTCCCTCCTACCCCCACGGCATCCCCTCACCAGAACTTGACTCCATGAGGGCTGGTATGTCTAGTCTGTTCACAGTGCCTACAAAGGTGTCTGGCACATAGTACATGCTCGTTTACAAGTTTCTAAATAAATAAGTGGTCTTCTCTACCTTCCGTTAATTCATTCCCACAAGCTCTCCTCATCACACCCAATGATCTTTCCAAACTGCAATCACATTCACAGCACTCTGTGGCTTAAAACTCTCCAGCCTTGCTCAATGAAGAGCAATGACTCCTAAGTGGGGCAGTGTAGCTTTAAAACACATGGTCAGTACGGCAGGTAGTATTTCACAAAAATATTACACTATTGCTTCCATAACACAAACATTAATGTGTTATTTTTAAGAGACATAAGTCTTAAACGGTTATTAAAGCTCGTTTAATTTTGCACAGCAATGGGAATCACTGACAAATGGTTATTAAAAATCACTTAGGGCTTCCCTGGTGGTGCAGTGGTTGAGAGTCCGCCTGCTGATGCAGGGGATACGGGTTCGCGCCCCGGTCTGGGAAGATCCCACATTTCGCTGAGTGGCTGGGCCCGTGAGCCATGGCCACTGAGTCTGCGCATCCGGAGCCCGTGCTCCGCAACGGGAGAGGTCACAACAGTGAGAGGCCCGCATACACCAAAAAAAAAAAAAAAAAAAAAAAAAAAAATCACTTAATTTTGCAGAGCAAAGGGAACCATTGAAAAAACGAAACAAGAACCTACAGAATGGGAGAAAATATCTGCAAGTGATGCGACCAACAAGGGGTTAATATCCAAAATATACAAACATCTCATACAACTCAGTATCAAAGAAAACCAAACAACCCAAGCAAAAAATGGGCAGAAGACCTGAATAGACATTTTTCCAAAGAAGACATACAGATGGCCAACAGGCACACGAAAAGATGCTCAACATCACTAATTATTAAAGAAATGCAAATCAAAACCACAGTGAGGTAACTCCTCACACCAGTCAGAATGATCAACAAAAAGTCTACAAACAACAAATGCTGGAGAGGGTAGACAGAAAAGGGAACCCTGGTGCACTGTTGGTGGGAATGTAAATTGGTGCAGCCACTATGGAAAACAGTATGGAGGGTCCTTAAAAAACTAAAAATAGAACCACCACATGATTCAGCAATTCCACTCCAGGGTATATCTCCAAAAGCACAGAAAACACTAATTCAAAAAGATACATGAAAAAAAAAATATATATATGCATCCAGTGTTCCTAGAAGCACTATTTACAATAGTCAACACTTGGAAGCAACCCAACTGCCCATCAACAGACAATATGATTAAGAAGATGTCAAACTCTCTCTCTCTCTCTCTCTCTCTCACACACACACACACACACACACACACACACACACACACAGGAATATTACTCAGCCATAAACTATGAAATACTGCCATTTGCGGCAACTTGATGGACCTAGATAATATTATGCTTAGTGAAATAAATCAGACAGAGAAAGACACACTATAATATCACTTACATATGGAATCGAAAAAATAATACAAATGTATATGAAAAACAGAGACAGACTCACAGATATAGAAAACAAACTCATGGTTACCAAAGGGGAGAGGGAAGGGGGGAGGGAAAAATTAGAGGTATGGAATTAACAGATACAAAATACTATATATAAAATAGATAAGCAACAAGGAGTTACTGAGAGCACAAAGCATTATAACCATTATCTTGTAACAACTCACAATGTAGTATAACGTGCAAAAATACTGAATCACTATGCTGTACACCTGAAACTAACACAATATTGTAAATCAACTATACTTTAATTAAAATATAATAGGGGTCTTCCCTGGGGGTGCAGTGGTTAAGAATCCACTTGCCAATGCACGGGACACAGGTTCGAGCCCTGGTCCAGGAAGATCCCACATGCCACGGAGCAACTAAACCCGTGCGCCACAACCACTGAGCCTGAGGTCTAGAGCCCACAAGCCACAACTACTGAAGCCCATGTGCCTAGGGCCCGTGCTCCACAACAAGAGAAGCCACCGCAATGAGAAGCCCGCGCACTGCAATGAAGAATAGCCCCTGCTCGCCACAACTAGAGAAAGCCTGCGTGCAGCAACGAAGACCCAATGCAGCCAATAAATAAATAAATAAATAAATAAAATAGGGAGTCCCCTGGTGGCCTAGCGGTTAGGACTCCGCACTTTCACTGCTGTGGCCCAGATTCAAACCCTGGTCAGGGAACTGAGATCCCACAAGCCACACGACGTGGCCAAAAAATAAATAAAAACATTTAAACAACATTTAAAATAAATTCCAAATGGAGGATGACTGCTAGTTGAGTAGAGGGTTTCTTTGGGGGTGATAAAAACGAAATTAGACAGTGGTAACAGTTGTACAACTCTGTGAATATACTAAAAACTGCCAAACTGTACACTTAAAAGAGAGTGAATTTTATGGTGCGTGAATTGTATCTTAGTAAAGCTATTATTTAAAAATAAAATAAGCTCCTTAGCTTGGCACACAAGGCCCTTGTGATCTGTCATGTGCCTACCTCTATAGTCTCACCTTCCACCACTTTCCTGATTGCTTCCCCAAGCCTCAATTGTATCAAACTTCCTCAAAAATGTCACATCCTCTCTACCCACAGGATCTAAACATATGGATCCCTCAGCCTGGAGAGCTTCCCTTCATATGCCCTTCAAGACCTACCTAAGGATCACCTCGGGAAAGCCCTCCCATCCAATTTCAACCACCTCACCTCATCCCACCATGTCCCCAGGCTGTCAGAGCACAGGCATACTTTATCACACAGCACTCACGTACACCAGACGAGACATTTTATGACTACTGGATATAGTAAGTATTCAATAAATAAGTCTAATATACAACTTCATTTTCTGTAATGTGGAAAAGCAAATTTACTAAACTTTAGCCAAAAAAGTTTTTTTTGGCTAAAGCAAAGATGACAAAAATCTTACAATTATAGGGACTTCCCTGGTGGCCCACTGGTTAAGAATCCGCCTACCAATGCAGGGAACACAGGTTAGAGCCCTGGTCCAGGAAGATCCCACATGCTGCGGAGCAACTAAGCCCGTGAGCCACAACTACTGAGCCCACGTGCCACAACTACTGAAGCCTGCGCGCCTAGAGCCTGTGCTCCGCAACAAGAGAAGCCACCGCAATGAGAAGCCCGTGCACCACAACAAAGAGTAGCCCCCGTTCGCTGCAGCTAGAGAAAGCCTGCACGTGGCAACGAAGACCCAACGCAGCCAGAAATTTAAAAATACAATAAGTAAAAAAAAAAATCTTACAATTATTAAACCTGGTTGCCAGACATACAGGACTCATTAATATTTCTATTGTTTTCTACATGTTCAAATTATTCATAAGCAAAAAAGCAAACTCATTAATGTTTAGGAAAACTATGTAAGTGTAAAATCCTGTAACAGAGAGAAAAATTAGTGTTCTTAGACCACCATACATAAAAGGAGTCCATCGTTTTCACACACGAGTTCCTAAAAGTATGTACAAAAGTGCAATGTGTACAAAGCAAGACAATAGATGTGTCAGAGGGGAATTACGTTCCTGAAAAGCTAAAACTAAAAAACACCTAATTACATCTCATCTTACTTTTTCCAGAGCATAATTCCAATTTCATACATGTTCTTAAATTGGTTTTTTCCTTCACAATTAAACACAGTCCACCAATGAATGTGTCTAATTGAGGCAAAAGTTGCATGCTTATAGAATGCCTAATGATTATTAGCTTTGTCTTAACTGCATTAAAGTCTGCAGAACTTAAACTTCAAATCACTGGTATCAACACTTTCACTTTGCTACTGCTACTTGTTCTTAATAAGATAGAAAGTGTGGTTTCAAAACTTTTTTACAGCAATACAACTCTTACTTTAAAAATGATCTAGAAACTTAAAATGCAAAACTAAATAAAAGCTCAGCTACTCCAGCTTCTACCCCGCTTTAGCAGGGTGAGGGGCCTGCATGCCCACCCCCAACCTCTCTGCTCCACTAACAATACTGTACAAAAATGGCAATGCCATGGAAACTGACCCATTGCCAAGCAAGCAGAACACCAGCAAGGACTCAAAATGATAGTTCATCAGTTATATAAAACCCTAATTCAGTTTAGGAGGATCAATATATGGCATATGAAAGCGCCAGATGTTCAAAATCTAAAAGGCATCGAGCTGAAAATGACTAGGAAACAATAAAAATTCTGTAAGAAGTGCTTCAAAAGGAACACACACACACAAATACTTACTACATCTCAGCAAGATGGAAGCCTAAGACAGTCCAAGAATGAGATATTTCCTAAATTATACTTTTCAAAGAGAAAAGTATACTTTTCTCTGAAAAAGTATACTTTTCTCTGAAAAAGTATTCGTTCTTATTAGAACGAATACTTTTTAAATAATATATTTTATAAAGAATAGTGAACTCAAAAAAAAAATCCTGCTTTGGAAAATTCTGGCTAGAATCATCAGATTTCAATGAGTAGGCAGACTAAGCACTCTATCATGAACACTGAAATGAACAGTGGCTATATGAAAACATAAAATTTGATATTCTGGTTTCTAAAAGCATTATTATTATTCTATTTACAGAATGCTTCCATGAACATAAACCCCAAACTTAAAAGTTTAAAAGCCACAACAAGCCAAAGCAATTTGCAGAAGAAACAACAAAGCTGAGGGTTATCATGTTCCCTGATTTCAAACTACATTACAAAGCTACAGTAATCAAAAGAGTATGGTACTGGCCCCAAAACAGGGACACAGATAAATGGAACAGAATAGAGAGCCCAGAAATAAGCCTACATTTATACAATCAATTAATCCACAACAAAGGAGACAAGAATATGCAATAGGGAAAAGACAGCCTCTTCAATAAATGGTGTTGGAAAAATCATGCAGCTACATGCAAAAGAATCAAACTGGACCACTTTCTCACACCACATACAAAAATAAACTCAAAAATGGATTAAAGACTTAAATGTACGACCTGAAACCATACAACTCCTAGAAAAAAATACAGGCAGTACACTCTGGTTGCCAGAAGGGATGGGGTGGGGGGTGGGTGAAATAGGTAACAGGGATTAACAGGCACAAACCTCCAGTCATGGGGATGTAATATACAGCATAAGGAATATGGTCAATAATATTGTAATAACTTTGTATGGGGAAAGATGGTTACTAGACTTATCCTGGTGATCATTTCATAATGTGTGCAAATATCAAATCATTATGTAGTATACGTGAAACTAACATAACATTGTACATTAACTATATTTCAATTAAAAAAAAAAAAAAGCCTTAACAGCTTCAAGAAGAAACGAAATAGATTAGGGGTAAATGATAACATGTAAATGTGTACTAATGTTTTCTTTAAAAAAGGAAATATAACCAATTCCTCTACTTTTCTTTTTTAAAAAATCTAGACTTCTGCTTCCAGCCAAGGTGGGGTGACATGAACCAGATTTACCCTGTCATTATGAACAACTAAAAATGAACATACAAAGCAACAGTCTTCAAGACACTGGACACCAAGCAACAGAGTACAACGATCCCTGAGAGATAGGAAACGAACGAAGTAAATCCTACAACTGTCCCGGTTTATTGCCTGGAGAGAGTTTCCAACTGGCAGCACAGGGAGAGAGAACCCAGGGAAAGTCAGGCAATCTCCCCAAGTTTAGGAGGCAAACTTAGGCCAAGGAAGCCAGGGCAGCTAGAGTTTGTAGGGCAGGACACCAGAAAAGAGAGAGCTGCACAGAAAGAGAACTCCAGAGATCTCCTCTTTGTGTATTCAGCATAGTACTGATCAGCACATGCCTCTGAAGAAAATACTTGAGGTATCTGAATAAAGAACTACTCAAAAGAATAAAAAGAATAATCCATGAGGCTCACACAGGGCCAAGAAGAGTGCCTATTCCCAACAGCCAGAGTGGAAAACCTCAGAATTAAAGGACTATTGGGTAGAGTAAGTACTCAGAAGGGTTTTGGCTCAGTAGTGGGAAATAATTAGCCCTAGACTAAATGCTGCTCTGATCCCACCTAACAAAGCTTAAAAGCAAGATCTGAAATGAACAAACCATGTCTAAGGAACTTAACCATGTTCCAGAACAAAGCGCAAGAATATTTATAGGAATATAGATACCCAGCATCCAAAGTAAAATTCATAATGTCTGGCATCCAAACAAAAATTACCAAACAAGCAAAGAAACAGGAAAAGACAACCCATAATGAGGAAGAAAATCAATCAGTTGACACCAACTCAGAAATGAGGTGGATGGGAGAATTAGTAGACCAGGGCATTAAAACAATTACAACTGTACTGCAAAGTGTTTGAGAAGTTTGAGGCAAGGCTAGGTATGCTCAGGAGACATGAGATACATTTAAAAAGCCCAAATCACACCTGAAACTATCACAACACTGTTAGTCAATTATACTTCAATAAAAAAATGAAAACATTTTTAAAAGACCCAAATCAAACTTCTAGATATGAAACCTGGAAGATGAAAAAAATACATGTATTAACAGCACATTAGACGCTACAAAAGAAAGACTGGCAAACGTAAAGATATAGCAATAGAAAGCATTCAAAATGAAAGAGAGGGGCTTCCCTGGCAGTGCAGTGGTTAAGAATCTGCCTGCCAGCGGGCAACATGGGTTTGAGCCCTGGCCCGGGAAGATCCCACATGCTGCGGAGTAACTAAGCCCACGCGCCACAACTACTGAAGCCCGCACACCTAGAGCCTGTGCTCCGCAACAAGAGAAGCCACCACAATGAGAAGCCTGCACACTGCAGTGAAGAGTAGCCCCAGCTCGCTGCAACTAGAGAAAAGCCCGTGCGCAGCAACAAAGACCCTACGCAACCAAAAATAAATAAAATAAACAAATTTATTTTACAAAAAGAAAGAAAAAGACTGAACAGAGCATCAGTAAGCAGTGGGACTTCAAACAGCCTAATATATGCACACCTGTGTATGTGTAAATATGTATAGTTTATGTCAATTAAACCTCAATAAAGCTGTTTTAAAAACCTAACCTTTTCAGGGCTTCCCTGGTGGCAAAGTAGCTAAGAATCCACCTGCCAATGCAGGCGACACAGGTTCAAGCCCTGGTCCGGAAGGATCCCACATGCCGCAGAGCAACTAAGCCCATGCTCCACAACTGCTGAGCCTGCGCTATAGAGCCCAAGAGCCACAACTACTGAGCCCTCGTGCCTCAACTACTGAAGCCAACGCGCCGCAACTACTGAGCCTACATGCCGCAACTACTGAAGCCTGCGTGCCTAGAGCCCTTGCTCCGCAACAAGAGAAGCCACCACAATGAGAAGCCCGCGTACCGCAATGAAGAGTAGCCCCCGCTCACCACGACTAAAGAAAGCCCGTGCAGCAAGAAGACCCAACGCAGCCATAAATAAATAAATGAAAATAAAGATCCCTTTAAAAAAAAAAAAAAAGGCTGAGCCTTCATATTGTTGATTTTTTAAGTCCTACATTTATCTTCAATATAGCCTTATATCTTAATCATCCTTTTGGTTTAATTAGGTACTAAATAACCACCTCAAAAAACAAACCTCTCCAAGCTTTCAATTTCTACTTGCTTTCTCAAGAAGCCTGTTTTGAATACCTTAATAGCAATATTTTAACAAATACTCCACTAGAGGAATTCAGTACACAGCCATCATAATATTTATCGGCTGTTCCAATATCACATTTCATCATGCACCTTGATTAAAGGGGCAAAACTACTGAACTAATTATAAAAAACAAAGCTTTCATCAGAACCTCTAGATCAGTGCTGTCCAACAGCACTTTCTGGGATAATGGAAATGTCCTACTCGGCGCCATCCAATACAGCAGCCAATAGCTACATACTTGAAATGTAGCTAGTGTGACAACTGAATTTTTAATTTTATTTGATTTTAATAAATTTAAATTTAAATAATTATAGATCGGGGCTTCCCTGGTGGCGCAGTGGTTGCGAGTCCGCCTGCCGATGCAGGGGACGCGGGTTCGTGCCCCGGTCTGGGAAGATCCCACGTGCCGCGGAGCGGCTGCGCCCGTGAGCCATGGCCGCTGAGCCTGCGCGTCCGGAGCCTGTGCTCCGCAACGGGAGAGGCCACAACAGTGAGAGGCCCGCGTACCGCAAAAAAAAAAAAAAAATTATAGACCACTAGTGGCTATATTACTGGACAGCACAGCTCAAGACAATTTAAAAGAAAATCTAGATTGAAATTCTTAAGAAAGATTAGCATTTTCAAAATAATTTTTTAACATTTACAGCTTATATATATTAATTTTTAAATTAATAAACATTATAAAATCATAAACACAGAAAAACTCCTATTTTTAAGGCTTGGCTCAAAGGACCACTTCACCTAAAACTTCTTCCTGGTTTCTTCAATGGCCCTCCTCCACCCCAGGGTCAGGTGACCCCGCCTCACCATGCCTCACAGCACCCTCTGTGTGCTCTCATCAGTGATGGGGTGGCGGGGGGGTGGGAAAGGGGAAGTAGACGCTTAAGGGAGATGAGGTTTTCTCTTGGGATGATGAAAACACTTTGGAACTAGATGGTGTGGGTGGTGGGTGCACACAATGTAAATGTACTAAATGCCACTGAATTCTTCACGTTAAAATGGTTAATTTTATGTCATATGAATTCACCTTGATAAAAATAAATTTTTAAGAATGCATCTAAGATGTGTATCTCTAATTCATACAAATTCATTACTAAAAAGGCACAGAAAACAGGGAAAACCAGCTTTTAAATGCAACTTTAAAGCTCATTTTTTCCCTTGGGTTTCCATTTTTTAACTAAACTTGGTGCTTAATTATTAACTGTCCATTACAAAATGCCTATTCAAGGTAAGTCAGTCAGTGCACACAAATGTTATTAAATGCAGAACCACATTCAGCTACATCAAATGAGAAGAGAAACCTTTAGATATTTAAACCGAATTGGTGGCTCAAAAAACTAAGAAAGCAGAAGCACATGACACCACCAAGACTTTATGGAACCGAGTAAGACCAGACTAGCCAAGTACTTACCCTACTCTTCTTACCATCCTGATCGCCCTATATCCACACTAAGTCTGAAAGCAGAACTAGCCCAAGCCCAGAAGCTTCTATGTCAGTAAAGCAGGATCTGCAATCTTCAGTAAGATTATGTATGTGTGTAAAACAGCACAGTTTAAGTGAACAGAATGTTTAACCAACGCCCAAAATTTTAATTAACCTTTTCAGGCATAAATAGGGCCATCAGGTAGTATTTCTTAGTCACTAGATGAAACTGCTGAAAAGGATAACCATGGCCAAACTTGAGGATCAGAGACTCACCCAAGTGCCCTCGGTAAATGTACAAGGCAAACCTTGGGGTTCTGGGCAGACAAAAACTAGTCCTTAGTTAACTTACACTATGATCAAATCAAACATGGCAAACTTCACAAACAGAATAAAGCTTACAATTTTCTTTAAGTATACTCTGGTCTTTGAAAAATAGAATACAATTCACCAATATATACTTTGGGGATTTTGGGGGAGGCAGGGCAGGGTTAGTTTGGTTTTTGTTTTTTTGATGGGGGAGGAAGGATGGGAATAATATGCAAGGGAGGAGAATTAGTTGTTGAACAACACTAACCAGATAGCTGTATGGGTGAAACTAAGGGGTTTTTTTTAAATGCTCTCTTAGATATTTTAATTTGTGTATCTTTTCACACTTTATTAAGACCTGGTTCTTAAATTCATTCCACAGCTCAAGTTCAGTGCGAATCTGCAGAAAAACATATGGGGGGGATAGATATTTAAAAGTTATACTCAACTGTTAAACTAAAGGGTAACCAAAATAACAGGGTCCATTGTAACCTTATGTCATCCAATCGCAAGAAATCGCTCCCCTCAAAAAAAACAATTGTATTTTACACTCTGAAAATGACTATTGTGACATACATGGAGTAAAGCAATTCATTCCAATTTGCCCCAGTCAACCAAGCCAGATACCTCCCATTTCATTTGTGTTTTCACTTCCAGAAAGAGGGGGAATGTAATTGGACATGAAGCAGGCTCTGGCAACCCTAAACATAAAACTCCACAATACCTGGGACCACATGGAAATGACTAAGCAATTGATCCAATAAAGTATTGCTCCTAAGTGTTTTTTCTTAAAGAGGATTTCTGGCTGGCTCTCCCTGAAATACACTAGATAGAAATCTGACAGCAACTTACACTTAATGCGATCTTGGTGTTTTTCCTTTCTTAGTGACATATAAAATAATGGTGCTTCCGACAACAGATGGCATCTTAGAATGGGTTACCTTGGGCAAGTTACTAGGTTGAACCATAACAATCAGCCTCTCCATGCCTCTGTTTCCTCAGATGGAAAATGGTGATAACAACTTTACCTGATATGACTGTTTTGATCGTTGTGTTAAATCATTAATAGGTATAAAGTGTTCAAACCAGTCTGGCACACAGCCAGCACTACACTAACCTGGCACTGACAAATCATTCCTTCAAGGGTCTTCTATTAGCTGCACCTCCCCATGCACACACTCGCCCACTCGCTTATCATCAGTGACAAACCCATAAGACAGCTGAATTTGGTTTTAGTCCACAGCACGTTAACCTGTTATAGGAAACTAACTGACCATCGTGGAAACTAAAGCTGTAACTTTAACCTCTAACTGGTATGCTGTTATAACTAGATGCTGGACAGAAATTAAATCAGAGCTTTTCAAGTCATCTGGTACTGAAATTTAGGTCAATCGGTTAATAATTAGTACACCAAATGAACTGAATAAAGTTGAAACATAACAAAAAAAGATGTGTCAATTCTCAGTGACATTCATCTTAAACCAGGAGTCCTAGTGACAATTATTATAGGAGCTATGTACCAAGTCCAGTCTCTGAGCAGAAACATATCCAACCAGGGATATATTTTTATTCCTTCCTGAAAAGAAACTCAATCAACCCCCATACTAGAGAGAAAACAAAAAACTCTACATATGTAACCCTAATAAAGGATCAGTATCCAAATATATAAAGAACTCCCACAAATCAGTAAGAAAAAGAACACCCTACAGAAAAAGAGCAGAAGGTATATTCACAGAAGGAAACCAAGTAGCCAAAAAAACATATAATAAAAGCACACTTAACCTCACCAGTAATTTAGAAAAATGCCAACATAAACCACAAAAAGACAGTACTGCAAAAAGTTAATAAACCTAACACCTTAGTGAAAATTGGGTGAAGGAAAGGAATTTTCTGTGCCTGTTAGTGGCAATGTACTTGTTTGGAAAACACCAAAGCAAATGAATATGCACAAATAATTCCATTTACAAAAAGACTTTGACAATAACAAAACATATTGCTTTTCACACATAAGTACGTACTGAAGTACAAAAACACACATGGGCATTCTGCCGGCCTTGAGAGCGTGCCACTCAGATCTCCCTTCAAGAGAGAAAGAGCTGAGAGAAGTGTAATTAGCTGACAGCCCCAGCTGCCCAGCACCTTTGGGGTCCACTGCAGCATTCATAGCAACGCCAGGCCAACGACTGAACACAGCCGGCATTCTAGGGCAGGCCCTTTCCTGCCTAATGCACTCTAACAATCTGTGCTCCGGCTGCACTGCAATCTGAGGCTCCCGGGTCCAATAATCAATCATCCTTCTTTCTGTTTGCCTTCACAGGTGTCACACCTGCACCCATTCTGAAGGCTTTGCCACCTAACCTTCTTCCTCTCCTCTCTATCTTCACAGGCATTTACCCCTGTGACACTCTTGCACGGCTAATTCTATCTTGGCATCTGCTTCACAGAGGATGCAAACTACCACAGGGATAACAAAAATCAACTTCCAATTAGTGAAGGCAGGAGTGGAAGAATTAGCCTCTACCTGCACCTGACGCAAATATGCCCTAATATCAACAGTGTTTAATCACAGTGGTGGGCATGTAACTGTAGATATTCTTTTTTATTTGAATGGGTTTTTAAAATAACTCTATCTTTACAATGCTATCCTACCTTATGATAATTTGCAAAGACATTCCAACATCTAACCACTATCTAATCACTTCAATTTTAGGAATTTAACTCTTACTCCTGGTTCTAAAATCATGCACCCGTATTACCGTTCCCAATTATTGTATGCAGTAACAATGCTCTAAAACATTAAGAGTTTTAAGTTTGGCTTCATTGGCCTCAAGTCTACCTGGAGATACGTTTAATGACTGAAAGACAAATACAAGTCACTTTGTCTCCGCAGGCCTTACTTTCCTCATCTAGAACACAGGAAGGCTGGACTGGGCGGACACTACAATTTTCTCTCTCATTACTCCAAGGAAGGGAAAATCCAGAAATTTCAAAGAATTATGTCTACTGTGCGATTTTTACTAAGATCATCATCTTTAAAGAATTTGACTAATTTGAAAAAAAATAGTTTTAGGGTTTACTGTCAACATTTCATTTAAATGACATTTTAATGTTATTTTAAAATATGTCTCAAACATTTTAGCAAAACACCTTTTGTCACCTTAAACCATTCTATTTTTTAAATACTTTTTTTAAAATCAACAACAGAAAACATAAAGCTCAACCAGAAGACAGATATATGTACTAGAAGAATTTCCATAACACAAAACAGAAGGAATTGTTAAATTACAATTATTACCCCTTATCATTTCTAGGGTCACAAATATTTTCCATAGTTGCTATTTAAAGCTGTAGGAATTAACTCACTCCAAATCACTGAATCAGCATTCAATCCCCAATTCCTACCTTATTCAAACTTTTACTGTGCTGCTACAGAGACTCCCTCCACAAAAGGGATTTCCAGTTCTGTTTTAAATATAAAAACCAATACAAGCCTTATTTCTTACTTTTACATTATGCATGGAACCTCTAAAGAAAGGCTCAGAAGAAAGTGAGAGCTAAATTACAAATTAATTACAACAATCTATATAGCAGAGAGTAAAATATAAAAAGTAAAATAGACTGGGGGAGAATACAGTAACTTGGATAGACTCTCATGTTTCATCTCCAAAGACTAAGAAGTTAGTTGCAACTAAATTGCCCCATAGAACTTTATAACACCAAGGAAAATAGCTTTTTAAGAGTAAGCCTAAATTTCTTCAGTACCAAGGACTTTCAACACTGCTTTTAAAACAGCTCTGCTCTGATCAGCCTCAACCAGCTAACCTTTGAATCACACTCATCACCCACAGAAGGGAACATTGTGGCAGAAGAACCTCACCTCGAAAACATTAACTCTCAAAGACAAGAACTTGAAAGTTTAGAGCAAAAACTCCCTAACTCAGAACACAGTTAATGTGTACTTCACTTTGGCCCAGGGATGGATTCAAGGTCTCTTTTGTACTATCCAGAAACTTGATCTGAACAGGTTTACCTATCCTCTCTGGACCTCAGTGTACTTTTCTGCTATATAAAAGTATTGGACTAGTTCTCCCTCTTCCAGGAAAGAATATTTACCTAAATTGCAGCAGGTAACTTAAAAGTAATCTTCTCCAACTATCACAGTGCATGATTCACATTCAAATCTACAGCTTCATTATAATTCAGTCTTACCTCTGCAGTAAAGCAGGCAATGCGGGGACCACTGCTTGGCAACTGAAGTCCCACAAACGATAATTAGAATAAGATAGCAGACAATGTTTACTTAACACTCACTGTGCCAAGCACTGCGCTGGACATTTTACATGTATTAGCTCAGTTAATTTCTTCTCTTGAGGAAGAAGTTCCACTACCTCTACTTCACAGATGAAAGCAAAAATAAAGTAACTTGCCCAGGGGCAACACACAGTTGTCAAGAGGCACTGCCAAGATCTGAACTTGGGTTTGACGATTCTCATAGCCCAAGCTCTCACAGTCTACTCTATACTGCTTCTGAAAGAAGCCGGAAATTAAAAAGATGACTATAACTGACACAATCACAGGCCACAAGTGAGGGAAAGATCCCTGATTCATAATGGAGGGAACTGAGGCTCCAGAGATAAAATGACCAGCTCGACCTTAAACCACCTTCTTAACCACAGAGACAGGGCATTCAGCCTCCCGACAACCAGTTTTAAGTGTCTCCTACTTCACTACATCATGAAGGTGATCACTCACAGGGTTTATCATTACCCTGACCTCTCATTTGGGTAAACACTACCTCAAAGTACATCTACATCACAAAGCATTCACTGTAACTTATGAATTTTGGGGTATCTTTAAAATTGATTTTTACAATGAAACTAAAGTATAGCAAATAATGTGTTCAAAGAGGTACCTAGAACCACCAGTAAGAAGAAATGAAAAGCAGGTCAAGACACCCTGTTCAGAAAAATTATTCCACGTTAAAGCATAACACATTTTATTAATACAAGTCAACTCTGAAGTGACAGTTGAGCCAATGACAACCACAAATTTTCTAATCTGATTAAATATACTGGATTCAATGTTCCAAATACAGGGTGCATGTTTAAAGGGCTATTACCTCAAAAATATTTACCATTAACATTTCCTCTTCTGTAAGAGTCTTAGTTTTACTATTAGTGAACTGTGATACTGAAAACCAGCACAGACAGAAGTTGACAGTAATAACACATGCTGGGACTTCCCTGGATGCACAGTGGTTAAGAATCCGCCTGCCAATGCAGGGGACGCAGGTTCAAGCCCTGGTCCAAGAAGATCTCACATGCCACGGGGCAACTAAGCCTGTGTGCCACAACTACTGAGCCTGCATGCTGCAACTACTGAAGCCCGTGCGCTTAGATGTAGCCTGTGCTCCGCAACGAGAAGCCACCACAATGAGTAGCCCCCACTCACCACAACTAAAGAAAGTCTGCATGCAGCAACGAAGACCCAACACAGCCAAAAATAAATAAATTTTTTAAAAAATAAAAAATAAAAATAAATAAAAGAAACCAAAGACGACTCAGCATACACTACGGCACTGAGTATGGAAAGACAGTCTGGACCCCACATGAGAACAAAGACTAAGGTAAAGATATGGAACTGCATTCTGGTCTTGTTTTTAAATCTAACTGATAAAACTTGTTCCATCATTATAAACACAGATGTTATTTTAACTACCAAGTTCTGATCCAGTGATCCAGTTTAGGTCTTCATTAGATAATAAGACTGAATCAGCATTTTAGGATGGCAGTGCTCTATCCACTTCACTCACTACTTGTGAGGGATGACAAATCTTCTTTGGGCTATACAGGGAGTATCAGGTGGATCTAGTTTCAACCATTCGCTTTTAAAGCTAAATAGGGTCAAGTTGGGATACTGTGGGTAAATAAAATCTGACCTTAAAAAAAATTAAAATCAACTTCTTCCACTCATACATCTTTACAGAGATAGTTTTTTAAAAAATCAGTTTCCTGGGCTTCCCTGGTGGCACAGTGGTTGAGAGTCCGCCTGCCGATGCAGGGGACACGGGTTCGTGTCCCGGTTTGGGAAGATCCCACATGCCGCGGAGCGGCTGCGCCCGTGAGCCATGGCCGCTGAGCCTGCGCGTCCGGAGCCCGTGCTCCGCAGCGGGAGAGGCCACAACAGTGAGAGGCCTGCGTACCGCAAAAAAAAAAAAAAAAATCAGTTTCCTGATGAGTTTCACACTTACCAGTCTGTTCAAATTTGTAAAAATAAATAAATAAATAAACAAACAAATATTCAAAACTCAGGCAGGGAAAAAAAAAACTAACAATCACAATCTCAATTCCATATTATTCCTAACTTGTACTCATGGAAGGAAAGTGTCTTAAGTCTAAAGACCGAAAAAAAAATTTTTTGCCATGAAACAAAATCGTTGTATCATTTCTATTCCAAAATGGAAGTCTCCCCGTCCCTTAGATTTTTTTTTAAATCAATTAATTAATTAATTATATTTTTGGCTGCGTTGGGTCTTCGTTGCAGTGCACCGGCTTCTCATTGCAGTGGCTTCTCTTGTTGCAGAGCACGGGCTCTAGGCGCGAGGGCTTCAGTAGTTGTGGCTCACAGGCTCTAGAGCACAGGCTCAGTAGTTGCGGTGCACGGGCTTAGCTGCTCCACAGCATGTGGGATCTTCCCGGACCAGGGCTTGAACCCATGTCCCCTGCATTGGCAGGCGGATTCTTAACCACTGCGCCACCAGGGAAGCCCCGTCCCTTAGGTTTTTTTTTTTCTTAGATTTTAAGTTAAATGAGAACACACCTAAAAAATAAATCAGTAGGAAACAGTAAAGTCCTACAATTTCCAGCCATACCTAGGAATTCATCCCACTGCTCAGATTGGCAAAACAGGGTTTCAAATTATTTCATACCAGTTGGATTCCTTTCCAGATTAAAACAAACACAAAATACGAAATGTTAATGCCAAGACCCAATCAACTGGCAGCAAGACCATGCAGCAAAACATTTACAGTGTTTTACTTTTTAGAATGGCTGGTCTCTAGCAAATTTATGCTTGCATCTATTCCATCGAAACTGCAAGGACAGCTCAAAATATGATCCTATTACATGTGCTGTTTCAAAGAGAACAACTCCAAAGAAATCAGGCTCATTCCTAACAATGCTGAGCTAGACATCAATATTTAGAAGAATGTCAGAATTCTAATTCTTGCTGTTGCCATCAAATATGCCCTTTTCTTTAGTCACATCCAACATATTTGAATAAAGCTTTCAAAACAAACATAAACAAAATATACCAAAAAACTGACCAACTTACTAAAACTAAAATATACAAGTTGATTTTTTTAAATATGTGGGGGAAACTTGGTGACAAGCTTTGCTTTATGTTCTGTGTATTAAAACAAAGATGGACTTGACCTACAAAATGAAGATAGGGTCAACTGTAACCAAAAAACAGTATGCTTCCCCTGGTGGCCAACCATGGAACGGAGAAGGCATGCACAGAAGAGAAAAAGCCTTGTCTCGGAGTTCCATCCTGTCACTCTTATAAATGAGAAGTGACTACCAAAAAAGGAAGACGCGGGGGAAGGGGAAACTATCAAAAAGACTAACATAAGTTAAAAGGAATACAAACCTGGGCGGTAGACTACATATACTTTAAGAGATTTAAATCATCAACAGACTAAAATGTAGAAGGCAAATACGGGAAAGGTCATTTATTTCCAGAATGCCCAAGAGCTCACTCAGGGATCCCTATGTATTTTCACTTCCAACACCCAGAGTTTCATACCTAAATAACAGCTTAAGAGCAATCGCCTTTTTCAAGGGCTAGATCCTTGCAATTTTCTGCAGTCTTGTTTCCAAGGAAAAGCATTTATGCATTTATCTTCTCAAACTCGTGGTATAACCTACATAGAGAACCTTCAGTTCTAAAGCCCTCCAACCAGGAGGACTGTTAACTCCAGTTCCACAAGGTTCTCTTTTGAGTTTTATTTCTGAAAGAAAACCCACGTCCTTTCAAACATTTTCCATGCCAACAATCTTTTAAAGATAATCTTATACGGAGACAGGCTAGAATCTCACTGACGAATTCCTTTGTCTGATTGGATTTTTCTGGTACTTTAAATCTGCTTCCACACAGAAGAGCAGCAAGAGTAGCAAATGTTCCAAGCTAGGGGGTAGGGATTTCTTGGAGGCGGACATCATTTGTTAGGCTAAAGCTTCTGAAGGTTCTAATCTTTCACAACCCGTTCCTTAAAAAAAAAAAAAAAAAGCGGGGGCGGGGGGGGAATACACACACATTTACAAATAGGTCCTAAAATCAAACTGCCACCAGCCAGTCTCTCTTCCCCGGGCAGGCGCCCTCTGGGAAGCACACTTCTTTTATTAACTGGTTTTGGGAGATCTCAAGACGGGAGGGGAGTCGGGGCCAGGCAAGAGTCCAGGGGCGGGCAGGACGAGGAAAGGGCATGCGGGGCAACCCTCCGCAGGGGAGAAACGGGTCCGAGGACGTCCCAAGCCCAGGCGCTCGCAGGACACTAACTCTCCGGCGCGGCCGCCCCTGCCCGGCCCCGGCGCGGCTCGTGCCGACCCGGGGACGCCGGAGCCCCCGGGCCAGGTGGCCAGGTGTGGCTGCGCGCCGCCGCCTCCAATCCGACCCGCCGCGGCGACCGGGGCCTCCCCAGGGGCAGGCACGCCAGCAGGACACCCTTGCGCGGGTGTCTCCCCGCGGACAGCAGGACCCACACAGGCAAAAAGAAAGTTGTCCGAGGCCGCCCGCCCCCTCGGGTCGCCGGCCGGCCGGGCTGGGGCGCTACTCACCGGGGTCGAAGTCGGGCACCACCGCCTGGTACTGGGGTCCGACCCGCATGCCGCCGCCACCTGCGGGGAAGCAGAGAGGAGGTCAGCGGGCGAGCGGGCGGGCGGGCGAGCGGGCGGGGGCGGCGCGGGCGGCTGCCACTTACCGTGTTCCTCGTCGCTGGACGAGCCCGAGCTGCCTTCCTCCCAGGAGTTGCTGCTGCTGTTGCCATTGGGCGCCGCCGCCGCCAAACTTTTATTCTGCCCATTATTGGGGGCGGCGGCGGCCGAGGCGGAGGCGCCGGTGGCCGAGGAGGCGGCGGCGGCCGAGGAGGCGGCGGCGGAGGCGGAGGCGGCCGAGGCGGCGGCGGCCGAGGCGGCCGCGTTGGCCGCGTTGTTCCTCCCTCTCCGCTTCCCTGAGACCTCGGGGCCCTTCTCCACCATGGCCGGCATCGGCGGGGGCCCGGACCGGGCGAAAGTGGCGGGGACCCGCGGCTCCTGAGGAGGGGGCGCCGGGCCGGGGGAGGGAGTGAGAGCGGGCGCGGAGGCGGGCGGGCGCGGCCGGAGCTCGCGGGCGCGAGTTGGGGCTGGGGCGGCCCTAGCGGGCGGAGAGCGGAGCCGCTTCAAGCCCCCAGCGCCGAGCCGAGCGCAACTTTCGCTCTCATCGCCGCCCGCACTTCACTGGCACTAACTACTCCAGGAGCAGCGAGCGGGAGGGGAGGGGGGCGGGGCCTGGGCGAGCGGGGGAAGCCGCGCGCAGCCCAACCCGGCGCGGGGTGGCTCCGCCCCCGGCGTGCTCCCATTGGCTCTTGTGGGATTTGGACGGCGAGCGGCAGCCAGATTGGCTCCGCGTACCAGTCTGTCCAAGGGGCCGGGGCGGGAGAGCGGGGAGGGGGAGGCTCCGGGCTTCCGTTGGTCAGGTTCGGTTGACGCGTATCGCCCGCTGTACGTGGTTTGAGGTTTGCAATCTCTCTACGCCCCATGATCCATCTCTCTAGGCAATAGCGAGGAGTTAGCTGTCCTCCCCGCCCCCTCCTTCTGCCGGTCCCCCCCTTCACCTGAGCGCGCCCCCCGCGGCCTCTGCCCCCACGTTCCCCGAAGGGCTCCACTGAGGATCCCATCGGTTTCAAAAAGTAAAATATACGCGACACGAGAACAGAAATTGAACGCAAGGTTGGGACTACTTTCCCCCTCGCGCGGAGGATTACATCTCACAGTTTGAATGGGTTCTATACAAAGAGGGGAAACTAATTGGAAGAAACTAATTGCGCCCCCACCTTTCCCAAGGGATTTGGGGGTTACTCAGCGCCGGGGGAAGCCTGGTGCAGGGGACAGGCTTCCCAGGTGACAGTCACCCCCGGAGCAGAAGAAAGCAGTGTAGGAGCTCAGGGGGTTTAGTGGCGCTTTCTGCTAATTTGGTGGGGGGAGGTTGGAAATCGCCGCGATTGCCCGAGTTTCGGGGCGCGCCGCGCCTGCGAGGCCAGAGGAGAGGGTCCTCTGCCCCTGCCCGGTAGCAGAGTCGGGGCGCGGGGTCCCTGCCGTCCCGGATGGCCGTTTGGAGAGCTGTGAAGGAGCCGAATTGTCACAGGGGGAGGGGAACACTTAAAAATGGGGTGGGGGACTTACAGAAATGGGCTGGGGTCCGGGAAGGGTAAAGAGGAAGAAGCTATTTTCATCCCAAGCCTTTGGTAGGGGAGGAGGGTCTTGCCTTCCTCCGAGGCAAGAGCTACTTTTCCGGATCTGCTGCCTGCCCTGCCTCCCCCACTCCACCCCTTGCCCCAGAGAGTGACCACCGGCCGACGCGGGGCTGCTTTTATAGCTGGGGGTGGGGGTGGGAGATGGGAGAGTGTGTGACTCCCCTGGAGGTCTGTATCTGCTCCACCCCCACCGATCCCCCCAAACAACACGCTCTTCGTACATAATCAGGAATAATCAGGAGGCGAGAGAAGGTCTATAAATGAAAAAATATATATATGTATTTTTTTAATGCAGCGGATGGCTATTTTTCTTTTAAGTTACTCCAAACCTGAGCTTAATATGGGGACAGTTTACACCAGCTCTGGTTATAAATAGCTACAGGGAGAAATCTGAAGTTTTATGGTTTTAAAGCCTGAATAAATAAGCAGGATGTTCTCCACGTTTTTTGCAGCATGAGCCATCATTATTACTTCAGTGAAGTGACCATGTTCAATTCTGCCTGAATGAACTGTAAGAAAAAGCGCTGGGAGACCTCCCCATGGAGGAGAACTGCCCCCGCCAAGTTCAGGGTCGCAGCTCCTGGATTCCCCTTAAAAGGACACTCATCTCCTAGGAGAGCCCAAGTAGCGCAGGTGTGTGCCCCGGGATACTCCCCAACAGCTGGCCTGGGTAGGATGCAGACAGCAAAGCCAAGGGTTAGGAACCAGAGGTGGCATTCCCCGGGCTGAACCACCTGGCCGAGGGCTGTGACTCATCTAGAGGTGAGCACTGTGTGAGGAATGAGGTTAAGAGCCCTCTGCCCTGCTCGCTTAGTGTCTATGAAGTTATACCACAAGACTCTGGATAGATTAGCCTACAAGGGCACAAAGGTGATATTGAGTCATTTATTAGAGCAGCAGGAATGGCACAGCACATGGGGTCACCAGCACCACCTACCAAACCCCAAGGTTGGAGCTACTTTCTGGCTGGGTTATAACAATGGGTGCATCACTGGACCTTCCAGCCATTCAATTTTTCAACAAATATTAACACCTAACACGTGCCAGGCCCCGTTCTATTTTGACGCCAAAGCCACACAGATACTGGCCTTGACCCTGTCAGCTTCCTTGTCTGTAAAACACAGGTAATAGTAAATACCTCCTGGCCTGGTGGAGTTTTTACAGATTCCATCTCTCCAGCCCCCTTCTTCCACCATAGGGAACCCCTCAACCTGAAGGAAACCCCCTTTCCTGCCCCTGCCTATTGTTTGGGGTGGGGGAAGGTGGCCCACACACAACCCTTCTGATTGGGAATTTGTGACCTCACAACTTCAAACTGGCACTCCATCGAGTCAGCAGCCCCACCATGTTTTTCGGTGACACCCTCTCCCACCCTCTGAGTCTAAGAGTTCACACCTTCTCTCCTCTCCTCACACTTCCCACAGCCCCTTCTGCCCTCACTCCCAGCCAGCGACCTCACCTCATTCTTCAGTGGGAAAAACTGAATCCATCAGGTGGGCCCTCATCTTCCAGTCCCCAAGCTGACACATCTGCCTGCCTGGCACCCCACTCCCCCGCCGTCTCTCCCACCCCAATCTTGATCTCAGGCACCCACCTCCGGCTGCCCTCCCCTTGCTACTCTCCTGTACCATCAGCCTCTCTCTCTCTTTCCCCTTGGCTAGCATTTTCTCAAAAAACAGGGGAAAATCTCTCCCTTGCTCCCAAGCCCCTTTCCGCCTCCTCCCCATTTCTCTACTCCCATGACAGAAGACAGAAAACTCCAAAGACGTGTCCATACCTGCCTTCCCCACTCCCTCCCTTCCCAGTCTCTCCTCACCCCACCCCAGCAGGGCTGTGTGCCTACTCCTACCTATTGCTAAGGTCACCCACAAGCTCCCAGCTGCCCGATCCAGCGGTCACTTCCTGGAACACTGCCCTTCTCAGCAGCACCTGAGTCCGCCACTCCTCCCTCTGGAAGTTCCCTCTCTTGTCTGGACCTTGGCTCCCCTCCTACTTCACACACTGCTCCCCCTCCGTCAGTCCCCTGTGCATCCTCCACCCTCTCCTTCCACCCTGTAGTCATTGGGGTTCCTCCTGGGCCCCCTTCTCTGTGCCTGATGCATAGTAGGCACTCATTAACCGCAGAGTGAGAGATAAAGGGAACACAGGCTGCTGTGGGTGCACAGAGCAGGAGCCAGTCCTGGGTGGGGGAAGGTCCCTGGCACAGGTGACGTCTGACCAAGACAACATGAAATATGCCCTATAAGGGGGACCTTTGGTTTTGTCAGCCCAGCGTCTCCCAAGTGTCCACCCATCCACAACACCCTCCTCCTGGTGGTTGGCTTGGGGCTTCCCCATCTCTAACTGGCACGTGACCCAGGCCTGGCCAATCAGAGCACCCCAGACCTCTGGCTACAGTGATTGGCTCCGCAAGGGCACATGACCTAGCCAGGCCAATCAAGGGTCTTTCTGGAACTTTTCCTGGAACTCTCAGGAAGGAAGGGACCTCTCTCTCTCTCTCTGAAATCAGGACCTAGAGATCTGAAGCCTAGAACCTCCAAAGCAGGGCCAGGGATGGGGCAGGCAGGACAGGCCCCACTGGGGCTGGAAGCTGGAGGAGACGTTTGTGCCCCGGGGTCTCGCTTGCCCACCCCAGTCCAGGGCCTGTTCCAGGGAGCCCTTCTTACCCCACCAGTCTGTGGAAAAGGCCGGTTGAGTCCTGATAGGATCTTTTGACCTCTCCCCACTGTCCAAACCGCATAAGCCAGGCCTGAAATCCTGGCTTTTTAAATAGAGCGATTGGACTTTCTGTTACAACTCAAAGAATCCTGGATGTTACGAATAATTAGGCATTAATCCTGTGCAGAACAAGAGAAAGGAGACGCTGGCAGAGAAATAGCACCTTCCTGTCCCCTGTGAAAGGCTTTAAAGATAATAGCTAATATCTTCAGGGTGTAACTGTGCCTGGTTGTGCTCTCTGTGCAGAAATCATCAGTGCTTTTAATCCGCCCAGTACTCCCACTGGGTGTACACGGTTATGACCGGCTCATCCGCGCCTTGTAGGTAGGGAAACTGAGGCACCTCCAGGTGAAGTTTCCGCCTGAACCGTGCGACCCCACTCGCCGGCAGGCCTCAGCCACGTAGCCATGCAGCCGCGGGCCTCACCAGAGACCTAAGAATGTTGGGAGGACCAGGGAGGAGGATGTGGGCAGAATGCCTTGTCTGATTCCACACATAGTGTTTATAATTCTTATTGCTGCTTTTTTTTTGTTTTAGTAGTATTGTTAGATGACTTGTTAGAAAATTCTGCCAGGCAAGGAGTAGCTTCCCCAAAGCTGGACCAGGCAGAAGGCAGGGTGTGGGCTGGCAGGGAAACAGCCAGAAGCCAGTCCTGGGAGGGTTCGTTTCCCCCGCAAGGCTCTTCAGAAACTGAGACTGGGCAGGAATTTTAGCCATCCTAGGAGTTCTTTTTCTTTCTTTTTTTTTTTTTTTTTGGCTGCATTGGGTCTTCATTGTGGTGTGCGGGCTTCTCATCACGGTGGCTTCTCTTGTCGTGGAGCTTGGGCTCTAGGTACGTGAGCTTCAGTAGTTGTGGCTCGCAGACTTAGTTACTCTGCAGCATGTGGGATCTTCCCGGACCAGGGCTCAAATCTGTGTCCCCTGCACTAGCGAGTGGATTCTTAACCACTGTGCCACCAGGGAAGTCCCATCCTAGGAGTTCTTAACCTGCAGTCTGTGGATAGATTTCAGGGGTACCATGAACCTGGGAGGGTAGTTACAGGTTTATTTAAATGAAACTTTAACTGAAATCTAGTATTTTCTTCAATTATGAATGTAGGCGGTACTAGTAATGGCTGGGACTATGGTACCCCTAGGAATCATGATACTGTCTCATCACATTACATGTTGGAGAGATCTCAGAACAGTGTGTACAGTCATCTCCAAAATTACAGAAAATATTAGACCTGCTGCCAGATCTTGTTACTAATGTGTTAATAACCAAAGAAATAAACTCAAAATGGATTGTATACCTAACTGTAAGAGCTAAAACTATAAAACTCTTAGGAGAAAACACAGGAGTAAATCTTCACTTCGCAAGGAGTGACCTCAAGTAGGCAAAGCCTTCTTAAATACAATTCCAAGAGCATAAGGAACAAAAGGAAAGAAGTAGATAAATTGGACTTCATCAAAATTTTAATTTGGGTTTTTGGGTTTTTTTTGCAAATGATACCATCAATAAAGTTAAAAACAGTCCACACAGTGGGAGACAATATTTGCAAAACATGCCTGGTAAAGGACTTTATCTAGAACATGTAAAGAATTCTCACAACTCAATAATAAAAGATGAATAAAATGGGTAAAGTATCTGAATAAACATTTCTCCAAAGAAAGTATACAAATTGCTAATAAGCACATGAAAAGTTGTCCAACATCAGCCGCCAGGGAAATGAAAATCAAAACTGCAGTGAGATACCACTAGGTATCCTAGCCCACTATGATAGCTATAATAAAAAAGAGTGGTAATAACAAGTATTGGGGAGCATGTGGAAACGTAGAAACCTTCATACACGGCTGGTGTGAAATGATGCAGCTGCTTTGAAAAACGGTCTGGCAGTTCCTCAAAAAGTTAAAAATATAGTAACCATATGACCCAGCAATCCAACTTTTAGATATGTAACCAAAAGAATGAAAACATGTGCCCACACAAAAACCTGTGCACAAATGCTCACACTAGCGTTATGCACAATAGCCAAAAAGTGGAAAAACTTAACGTCCATCAACTGATGAATGCATAAACAAAATGTGGTCTATCCATAAGATGGAATACTTTTTTAACTTCATTTTTTAATTAATTTATTTTTTTGGCCGTGTTGCGGCTTGCAGGATCTTACGTCCCCAACCGGGGATCAAACCTGCGCCCCCTGCGGTAGAAGCGCAGAGTCCTAACCACTGGACGGCCAGGGAGTTCCCTCATAAGATGGAATATTATTCAACCATAAAAAGGAAAAGGATACTGACATGTGCTGCAACATGGATGAGCCTTGAAAACATTATGTTAAATGAAAGAAGCCAGTCACAAAAGAGCACATACTATATGATTCCACTTACATAAAATGTCCAGAGTTGGCAAATGAATAGAGACAGAAAGAACATTTTTGGCAGCCAGGGGCTGGGAGAGGAAGGCACTAGGCAGTGACTGCTGATGGGAACGGGGTTTCTTTTAGATGTGAGGAAATGTTCTAGAATTGATGGTAGTGCTGGTTGTACAACACTGTGAATATACTAAAAACCATTGAATTACACACTTTAAATGGGTACATTGTATGGTATATGAATTCTGTTTCAATAAAGCCTCCTTGCTGGGCCTGGAGATCTCAGGTCCGGCTCTCCACGCCGGCCTCCTCGGGCGCTGCGGATGAAGTTCTGACTTTGCCCGGATGCCAGGGCCAGCAATGGTGACTGCTGGAAGGCCACCTGAGGCTCCTGCCTCACAGGTCCCTGCTCGCTCAGGTCCCCGTTGTGCATTATGGCAGCCCCAAGTCAAGTCTTGCAGCCTTGACCTCCACGTTACAATGAGAGTCAGAGGCCAAGCCACAGCCTGTCTTCAGGGTAGGACTTGGGAGTGGAAGTATCAGGCCCAGGCCCTTCCTGCCCAGTTCCCCCCCGCTCTTTCTTTAAGTACCTTCAGGAATGTTTCACTCTTTATCTGAGAGCCCTCCGCAAGAGAATTTGGGAGATGGCCACAGGCCTGGGATAAGCGTGGGGCCTCCGAGGGTGACCCCCTCAAGGGGCTACAGGCTTGTGAGAGGACCAGCTGAGACAGACCTTAGCTCCAGGCCTACAGGTGGCTGAGGGGGGTCTCCTCGCTAGAGCCCAGTGGCCCTCCAGCCCTAGGTCTGTCTCAAGTTTCCACACTTTGGGGACCCCTCCCTTCCTGGGGTTGCCCCAAGCATGCTGCTCCCACCAGGCCACGTGGCCCACTCCTTCATGTCTCAGCTCACAGGTCACCTCCTCCAGGGAGCCCTTCTGACTTCCCTGACCACCTGAGTCCCCTGTCCCAGCCCAGGTCCCCGAGATCCTCCTTCCTGGGACCGATCACAATTATAATGGTCTATGTGTGGCACTATCTTTCTCTCCCTCTGGAAAGGAAGCTCCATGAGGCTACTCTGTGGTCTGTGAGCCTCCCGCACAGCAGGGCTCATTAAATCACCACTGCTGACTGTGGTGGGGTCAGGCTGGGACATTTAAACAAGACCTGAGTCAGAGCGTAAACATCGCTGGGCAGTAAGTGCTGAGCATAGCACTGGCTTCCCAGGTAGCCCCGTGGCTGGCAGATGCCGGCTTTCAGGCTGCCGCCTGGCTGCACTCAGACAGTCAGACCCTCAGAGAGAGGACTGCCCCTTCTCTCATCTAGAACCTGCCTTCCAGCGTGTGGTTTCCTGTCCGAGGACCCACCCCTTATCTACAGGAGCGACAGTGGGAGTAGGACCCCCTCCTCCCCTCACCCCACAGGATGCTATGTCTGAAACAGGCAAATCTGCTAAAGACCCCCTGAGACGAACAGACACACAGACAGGGGAGACAGATGGCCCTGGCAGTTGGCGTGGGAGCGCTTAGTCCTGGAGCCAGGTCACGCCACAGGAGCTGCAGGGGGCCTTCTCCTGGGCAGGGTGGGGGGTACCTGGGCGGCTCCTCCTCCCCTCCCTGCTTGAATGTCGGACAGCCTACCTTCGCCCCAGAACAGCCAAGGACATCCTTGAAACGTGGACTGGATCCTGCCCTTCCCGGCTCACAACCCCCGGGGCTTCCTGCTGAGGATATAATTCAAAGCCCCCTCAGAGACATCCAGGCCCCCAGGGACGCGTCTCCCTCCCCGCCTTCCACTCCCGGCCTCTCCCTCACCTCCTCCGGGACTTTGCACAGGCTGTTCCTGGCCTGGAGCACCTCTCCCCTCCTGACTCGGCCATCGCCTGCTCGGAGAGCCTTCCCACCTCCAGCGCCCCCCGGCCTCCCCCTGCAGCGCCCCCCGGGCTCCCCCTGCAGCGCCCTCTCCACCTCCCCCTGCAGCGCCCCCGGCCTCCCCCTGCAGCGCCCCCCGGCCTCCCCCTGCAGCACCCTCTCTGCCTCCCCCTGCAGCGCCCCCCGGCCTCCCCCTGCAGCGCCCCCCGGCCTCCCCCTGCAGTGCCCCCCGGCCTCCCCCTGCAGTGCCTTCTCCGACTCCCCTGCAGCGCCCTCTCCGCCTTCTCTCAATGACAGTTGTGGCTCTTTGTTCTTGTTGGCTGTTGCTCACTCCATAGACTCCACCTTGGCACCGGGACATGTCTGTCTGTCCTGCTCACAGCGCACTCCAGCCCTGGCTGGTGCCTGGCCTAGAGGAAAATACACCTCAGGGTCCCCCTCGTGGTGCGCACGTGGGGTCGGGGGGTGCCGGGGGTGATGGATGCGAAGGGGGGGCCCGGTGAAGGCCACCTGGCCGCTTGCGAGAAGGACTGCCGTGGCCCAAGGGCAGGGCTCAGTCAAAGCCCCTCCTCGGTCCTCCCACCGTCTCACCAGCCTTCCTCCTACGGCCTGAGCGTGTCTTTTTTTTTTTAACTTTTTAAATTATTTTTTTTTTCCAGCCATGCCACGCGGCTTGTGGGATCTTAGTTCTCCAACCAGGGATGGAACCCGGGCCCTCAGCAATGAGAGCGCAGAGTCCCAACCCCTTGACCGCCAGGGAATTCCCCCGGACATCTGTCTTGCCGGTGTCTGTCCCCTCACTGGCCTAGAACACGTGGGCCTCGGTAAAGGTGAGGGGTTCTGATGAGTGGCCCAAGAGGACGGCATCCTTTTAGGTGGGGGCACAACATGAATAACATCAGGGCCCTTTTAGCAAATGCCTGACATTTGCGGAGCCAGTGGAGGAATCAGGCAGACCTGGGCCAGCCCTGCTCCGTCTCCCGGGCGTGGTCTCCGCACATTCCGCCTCCGTGCCCCTGCTTCTGCTCTGAGGAGCGCTGAAGCCTGTCCCCAAGGGCTGCTTCAAAAATCTCAGAAATCCTTCGAAGGAGTGGAAAGATGGTGGGTGGGGCCCCTTTGTTCACCTTCGCTCCTGCCCCAAACCCCACCAAAATGAAAACGAAGGGACAAAACAACAGCAAAATCTTGGAAGCTGAAAATCAGATGGGAGGGTGGTCACCGACTTCACCCACCAGATAGAGCTGGTACCAAATCCAGCTGTGGGGAAATCCGAGGAGTCACCCCGGACTATGCAAACCCCCAAAGCCTTCCCGTCCACACTGTGGGCACCAGGCCCGCCCCCTCTGCCCAGTGGGAAGTGGGCTCACTACTTCCTGATGTATTTAAGGGTCCTCCTGGCAACCCGATGATGTAGGGTGGGAGACTGTGCAACTCAAGTTCGCAGAGCTGGCCAAGGATGGAGGGACCCAGCCAAAGAAAGGGAGGAACTGTGTATGGACCCAGCCACAAAGTGGATGAGCCTGAAAACAACATGCTAAGTGAAAGAAACCGGCCCCCAAAGGTCACACGGTGTCTGATTCCATTTCTGTGAAATACAGAATAGTCCATAGAAACAGCAGATTTGGGTTGTCAGGTGCTGGGGGAGGAGGGAACAGGAGTGGCTGTTTATGGGGACGGGGTTTCCTGTCGGTTCTGCAACAGATACTAGAGATGGTTGCACAACACTGGTGAATGTACTTAACAACCACTCAGCTATACAAGCCAAAATGGCAAAAGTGATACATTTTATGTTGTGTGTATTTTCACACACACACACACACACAGGAGAACTGAGGGACCAAAGTTGGAGCCCAGGACTTCCCTGGCGGTCCAGTGGTTAAGACTCCACACTCCCAAGGCAGGAGGCACGGGTTTGATCCCTGGTCGGGGAAATAAGATCCCACATGCCGTGGAGCAAATAAGCCCGTGTGCCACAACTACTGAGCCTGCGCTTCAGAGCCCGTGAGCCACAATTACTGAAGGCCGTGAGCCACAGCTACTGAGCCTGTGCTTCAGAGCCCATGAGCCACAACTACTGAGTCCGTGCACCACAACTACTGAGCCACGCGCCTAGAGCCCATGCTCTACAACAAGATAAACCACTGCAATAAGAAGCCCACGCACCACAACGAAGAGTAGCTCCCACTCACTGCAACTAGAGAAAGCCCGCACGCAGCAACGAAGACCCAACACAGCCAAAAATAAATAAATAAAATAAATTTTTAAAAAATTCTTTAAAAAAAATTTTTTAAAAACAGAAACCAGATCACATCATTCCCCTGCTTTAAACCCTCCATTGGCTCCCATCTTACTCGGAAAGGAAACAAAGGCTTTCCAGTGGTTCCTGAGGCCCTACCCAAGCAGGCCCCCAGTGACCTCTTGGACCCTGTCTTGTCATCTGGCCTCCTCTGTGTCACCAGCTGGCTCTAGCCCCACTACCCTTCCTGTTGATCCTCGAACAAACCAAGCACACCCAGACCTCAGGCCCTTTGCACCTGCTGTTCTCTGTGCCAGGAATGCTCTTCACCTAAAGACCCCCTCGGCTCACTCCTCACCTCCTTCAGATCTGACCACTCTTTTGAAACAGGCCACCCTCCACCCAACACACTTTTTCGTTTGCACATGTCACCAGCTCGCATATTTTACGGATTTGTACTGTCTCTCTCCCCCTTAGGATGGCAACCTCTTGAGGACAAGGATTTCCGTGTGCTTTGTTCCCTCTTGTTTCTCCAGAACCTAGAGCAGTGCATGGCACACGGTGGGCTTCCATAAATATCTGATAAATGAATGAACCATTTTAGGGTGAGGACACAGGGCCCAGAGGGGCAGAGTGATGCAGCTGTGGCCGGCAGCTCCAGGGTTTCCTCCAGGCCTCTCTCCGGAGCTCCCCGATCCTTCCAGCTCTCGGTGCTTGTTATTTTTGTTAGTATCCACTCGTATTCAAGACGCAGTGTTCTCACAGCATCTTCTTGCTGAGAAGGCAAATATTCAAAAATACTTTGACAATGACATTCTCCACTTCCCCAAGGCTGTGTGAGATGCCAGAAATGATGGGACTAATTAGCGGCACTGACTCCCCACACATCCTGGCATCTGTGTCTCCCGGGGAGAGGGCATGGTAGCCAAGACTCTCTGGACACTGCACATGGACCAGGGCAGAGGGCAGTGAGGTCTTGAACCTGGGCTAGGACTGGCTCCACCTCTGGCAGACCGAGGGCCCCTGAGCCCATCCTGGGCCTCTCTGGCCTCAGTTTCCCCATCTGTAAAACGACAGGGCTTTCGCCTCAGGTTCAGGTCTAGATGCTACCTGCTGCAGGAAGCTGCACTGCCCCCATCCTAGAGCGCAGGGCCCACGTGCCACATGCCAGTGCCAGTGAGGTCTGAGCGGTTCCTTCTGAACGACCTCAGAGACCTGAGCCCCTCTCACTCAAGCCCGCTCTCAGCCTGTTTCACTCTTGGACCGTGCCACACGGCTTGCAGGATCTTAGTTCCTCGACCAGGGATTGAACCCGGGCCCTAGCAGTGGAAGTGCTGAGTCCTAACCACTGGACTGCCAGGGAATTCCCATCAGCCTCCTTCCCTCTTCAGGGTAGCTCCACACATCTTGAGTGTTCCTCCATGCTGGCTGCTAGGGACACAGCAACAGGTTCCCACATCAAGGTCAGCTCTATCCCGGTCCCAGTCCCCTTGAGACCAGGCTTTATTTGACCCTTGCAGCAACCCCAGGAGGCCTCCAGCACAGGGCTTATTGCTCCCATTGACAGATGTGCAAAAGGAGGCCCTGAGAGAGCAGGTGACTTGTTCCAGACCCCACGGGAAGCTGGGTGGGTAGAACCACAACTGGAACATGGGCCTCTGACTGCTGGCTCGGGACTCTCATCTGGACACCTCTGAGAAGTGTCAAGAGGGAGCCTCAAAAGCTGGGAAGGGCCCCCTATTCTCAATCACAGACAGATGGACCCAAGCTCAGCTCACAGACTCCACCAGGATCCGGGGCCGCAGGGAATGGCCAGAGGGGCTGGAACTGGCCAGGACCGAGGTGGGAGCTAGGTCACCCCAAACGTCAATTTCATCAAGCCACTCCTCTGCTAAAGAACCTTCCATGGCTCCCACCGCTGAGCCGCACCAAGCCTACCTCCCTAGCATCACCCTAAAACCCCACACTAAGACCCCACACCCTAAAACCCCACCCTAAAACCCCACCCTAAAACCCCACCCTAAAACCCCACAAGGGGTCCCTTGTCGCCCCCCACCCAGCTGCAGCAGACTGGTCTTCAGGTTCCTCCAGGTTCCAAACTCACCCCCACCTCGGCACCTTTGCTGGGGTGGGGATCCCCACGTGGAGCTCCCCCCACCAACCTGGTCCCATTTCCTTCCCTCCTCAGCAGCCCTTACTCCATGCCAGCTCTCCCTCCCGTGGTCCTGGAGATCAGAATTCAGGAGGACAAGGTCCCCACCCTCCAGAAGCTCAGGGCCTAGTTGGGGAAGCAAATACGTCTGTGAAAAATCAGAATACAATGAGGCGACGGCATCTTGGGGGTGAAGGAGCCAACAGGGATGGCAGCTCCTGATTCTACCGGGGGCCAAGAGAGGCCGCAGGGTTCCCAAACCGAGAACAGCTGGAAGGACACTCCCAGCAGGAGGAACAGCCTGTGCAAAGGCCCCCTGGAGTGAAAGAATATGATTTTTTCCTGGAAAACAACACACCATTTCCCAAGCCCAGTTTCTTCATGGAGATGTGATGGCAGACGAGGCCTGGGAACGTGAGGGAGCTTGAATGCCAGGCGAAGGTGTCGGGTTTTATCCTCTAGGATAGGAGTGAGCAAACTACCACCTAAGGGCCACATCTCGCCCACCACTGGTTTTTGTACAGCCCGTGAGCTGAGAATGCTTTTACTTTTTTAAATGGTTGAAAAAAATCAAAAGAAAAAGACTAGGGCTTCCCTGGTGGCGCAATGGTTGAGAGTCCGCCTACCGATGCAGGGGACACGGGTTCGTGCCCTGGTCCAGGAAGATCCCACATGCCGCGGAGCAGCTGGGCCCGTGAGCCATGGCCGCTGAGCCTGCGCGTCCGGAGCCTGTGCTCCACAACGGGAGAGGCCACAACAGTGAGAGGCCCGCGTACCGCAAAAAAAAAAAAAAAAGTAAAAGACTATACTGTGTGTGACACAGAAAGTTATATGAAATTCAAGGTTCAGTGTCTATAAATAACATTTTATTGGAAGACAGCCACACCCACTTGTTTACACAATACCTGTGGCTGCTTTTCACTTCAACAGTGGTGTTGAGTAGTTGGTTCACAGGGCGTGCCAAGCCTAAACTATTTTCTATCTGATGCTTTCCAGAAAGTCTGCCCACCTCTGCTCTAGGAAGTGGCAGTGGTTCCCAAAGGGGATTCCAGGGAACACTCATCCCATGAGATTCTCTGGGAGAATAGGGTTCCCCAGGTGAGTAAATCTGGCCTACTCTGCCTGCTGCATCCCACTCCCTCCAGAGAGGGACAGTGAGCAATAGTACAGTAAAGGCACTGAGACGTCCTGCAGGAAAGAACCTTATTTAACTGCGATGAGTCATTAGAGCTGTTCACAGAGCTTTGAATCCTCTCCTTCCACGCCCATGGGAAGACTGTATATCTCCTTGGAGATAGGGGTGGCTGGGTGGCTCACTTTGCCACTGAGATGCAAGTGGAAGTGACATGCATCCTCTCTGAGTGGAGGCTGTATGAGTCCGTGGGTGACTTAACACTTCCTCCTCCTCTTCCCCCTGGCGATCAGTGTAGCTCCGTCAGCCTGGGCCCTGGAGTGAGAAGACTTGGAACAGAGACCCTGCCAGCCCATGATGGACATGAAACAAGAGGAAGAAAATGTCCCTTGCTGTGTTGTGCCACTAACAAATGGACGGGGTGGAGGGGCATATGGGAGAGTTCTACCTTCCACCCAGCGGGGCTGTGAACCTAAACAATGAAGTCTAGTTGAAAACAAATGGGCAGGGCATGTGATCCAGCAATCCCACTCCTGGGCATATATCTGGAGAAAACTCGAAGTCGAAAAGATACATGCACCCCAATATTCACAGCAGCCCTATTCACAGTAGCCAGGACATGGAAGCAACCTAAATGTTCATCAACAGATGAATGGGTAAAGCAGATGTGGTACATATATACGATGGAATAGTACTCAGCATAAAACAAATGAAATAATGCCACTTGCAACAACATGGATGGACCTAGATATTATCCTACTAAGTGAAGTCAGCCAGACAGAGAAAGACAAATATCATATGCTATCACTCATATGGGGAATCTAAAATATGATACAAATGAACTTATTCACAAAACAGACTCACAGACATAGAAAACAAACGTATGGTTACCAAAGGGGAAAGTGGGGCGGGGGGGAGGGATAAATTAGGAGTTTGGGATTAGCAGATACAAACTACTGTATATAAAATAAACACTCTTTTACCAAGGAGCTGCCGACATGAGCCACATTTGCACCAAAACCGTGAAGAAGGTGGCCCGGGTCACCATTGAGAAGTACTACACTCATCTGGGCAACGACTTCCATACCAACAAGCACGTGTGCGAGGATAAGTACTACACTCATCTGGGCAACGACTTCCATACCAACAAGCACGTGTGCGAGGATATCATCTTTGTGTGTGTGTGTGTGTGTGTGTGTTACGCGGGCCTCTCACTGTTGTGGCCTCTCCCGTTGCGGAGCACAGGCTCCGGACGCACAGGCTCAGTGGCCATGGCTCACGGGCCCAGCCGCTCCGCGGCATGTGGGATCCTCCCGGACAAGGGCATGAACCCATGTCCCTTGCATCGGCAGGCGGACTCTCAACCACTGTGCCACGAGGGAAGCCCGAGGATATCATCTTTATTCCCAGCAAGACGCTCCGCAACAAGATAGCAGACTATGTCTGATGAAGTGGATTCAGAGGGGCCCAGTGAGAGCTATCTCCATCAGGCTGCAGGAGGAGAGAGAGAGACGAGATAATTACGTGCCTGAGGTCTCAGCCCTGGATCAGGAGATCACTGAAGTAGATCCTGACACTAAGGAAATGCTGAAGCTGTTAGACTTTGGCAATCTGTCCAAACTGCAGGTCACTCAGCCTCCAGCTGGGGTGAATTTCAAAGCACTGTGTGGAGCCATTTGACTCTTCCTGCTGTGCTGTAGTATCTTCAATAAACCTCAGACAACAACAACAACAAGAAAAAGATAAACAAGGTCCTCCTGTACAGCACAGGGAACTATATTTAATACCCTGTAATAAACCATAATGGAAAAGAATATGAAAAATAATATATATACATATGTATCTGAATCACTTTGCTGTACACCACAAACTAACACAACACTGTAAATCAACTATACTTCAATAAAAATTTTAAAAAATTTAAAATGGGGCAGAGGACCTGAACAGACATTTCTCCAAAGAAGATACGTAAATGGCCAATAAACACATCAAAAAATGCTCACCACCATTAGTCATGAGAGGAATGCAAATCAAAACCACAGTGAGATCCCACACCCAGAAGGTAGACAATCACAAGTGTTGGTGAGCATGTGTGGAAACTGGAACCCTCATGCCCTGCTGGTGGGAATGTGAAATGGTACAGTCACTGTGAAAAGCATTCTGGCAGTTCCTCAAAATGTTAAACATAGAGTTACCGTAAGACCCAGAAATCCCATATCTAGGTCTATGCCCCAGAGAAATGAAAACTTATGTCCACACAAAAACTTGTACACAAATGCTCATAGCAGCATTACTGTATTCATCATAGCTAAAAAGTAGAATCAACTTAATGTCCATCAACTGATGAATGGATGAACAAAATGTGGTCTATCCAGAGACTTCCCTGGTGGCTCAGTGGTTAAGAATCCGCCTGCCAATGCAGGCGACACGGGTTCGAGCCCTGGTCTGGGAGGATCCCACAGGCTGTGGAGCAACTAAGCCCATGAACCACAACTACTAAGCCCACGAGCCACAACTACTGAGCCTGCGCGCCTAGAGCCCCTGCTCCGCAACAAGAGAAGCCCCCGCAATGAGAAGCCCACGCACCGCAGCAAAGAGTAGCCCCCACTCACCGCAACTAGAGAAAGCCCGCGTGCAGCAACGAAGACCCAACGCAGCCAAAAATAAATACATAAATTTATTTTTTAAAAAAAAGAATCCATCCGCCAAGGCAGGAGACGTGGGTTCGATCCGTGGTGGGGGAACTAAGATCCCATGGGGCAACTAAGCCCGTGCACCACAACTACTGAGTCCGTGCGCCACAACTAGAGAGAAGCCTGCACGCCACAATGAAAGATCCCGTGTGCCGCAACTAAGACCTGACACGGCTAAATAAATATTTTTTAAAATGTGGTCTATCCATATGATGGAATAGTATTCAACCATTAAAAGAAATTAAGTACACCATGGATTAACCTTGAAAACATTATGGTAAGTAAATTAGTCACAAAATGCCACATATAAGATTCCACTTACATGAAACATCCGGAATAGATAATGCTATAGAGGCAGAAGGATTAGTGGTTGCCGGGAACTGTGGGGAAGTGGGTTAATGGAGATGGATTTCTAATGAGTGCAAGGTTTCTTTTGGGGGTGATGAAAATGTTCTAAAATTGTTTGTGGTGATGGTTACACAACTCTGTGAATACACTAACTGAATTGTAAATTTCAGATGGGGAATTTTATGGCATCTCAATAAACCTTTTATTTTTAAAAAATCTGTAGGTAATTAAAAAAACCCAAAAGATTCTGGGGTCGTTTGTTACTATCACATACTCCAGCCCTTCCCTTATGATATAACTCAGAAAGAGTAAGTGATTTGCCCAGACCTCATGGCTAGTGGGCAGCAGGTCTGGCCGCTCACCACCTGCCTTGGTCCCCTGGCTATGGAATGGGAACTGTGATCTTGGTGAGTCCCAGGTCCTGGGTCGCCTGGTGGTCTGAGAGAGCTCTAGGGTGACTACAGGGCAGCCCCCCTCTATTCCACCTGTCCCACCCTGGAGGACAGCTGTGGCTTCCTCGAGAGACTGCCTGGCAGGTGCTATGCAGGGGGTGGCTGGATCCCCAAATATAATTGCAGGCAAGACGGAACCCGGTGATTTCCCATTTCTGGACACAGAGGCACTCTTCTCTCAGGCCCAGTGTGGGCCTGAGGGAATCACAGCCACGTGCAGAGCCCCTTCGCAGGCAGTTTCCCTAGGGCTGCAGTACTCACGGGACAGGTGGGCCCCCCTCTTAGGTGGCTCCAATCCCGAGTACATGCCTCATTCGTTCATTCATGCACGGAGGGTCTGCTCTGTGCCGTCCTGAGCTGGGTACTGGGGCCAGCACTGCGTCAGCCCAACAGCCCCCTTGTCCTGGAGGCCATTACACCACTCACTTGGCCCCCACCAGACCCTCCAGTCCAGCCCCCAGTTACACGACCACAGCCCACCCCAGCTCCAAACGTGTGACGCCTCCCAGCCACTTCCAAGCAAAAGGCAGCCTGGTATTTGAGGCCCTTCATGGTCTGGTCCCTTCCAGCCTCTCCCATCACCTGAGTGCCCGGGGCTCCTGAAAAAGGAACCTGATCCCAAATTGTTCCCAGAATGGCCCCTGCCTGATCCCATCCCTCCTTCTGGTCCATTGCGTTCCCTCGCCTGGAGTGCCCTTCCCTAGCCTGTCCGGTTGGTCCAAGTCTCTGCTGCTGGATGATGGGCAGGAGGGGGAAGGGCAGCAGAGCGGCCCCTGGCTCTGCCTCTGGCTGGGGGAGGGTGTATGGAGGTCAAGGAGGTGGTAGCCAAGGCTCCCCTCATCGGAGTCAGCCCAGCTGAGCTCTTGCCCCCATGGGTTAACCCCCTGGCTCCCGTGAAGCTGTCATCTGTCACTGTCCTCTGTGCACAGGAGTCGTCTGAGGCCCAGAGGGAGAAGTGACCTGCTCCTTGTCACGTGGGTGAGAAAGTGGCAGAGGAGGGACTTGAAGCCAAGGAGCTAGACCCTCTGAATCTCAGTGCCACTCTCCCCCACCTAAGGGAGCCACCTGGCTGTGGCCCCAGCTCTGGCACCATGGGCCGCCTGGGGCCCCATCACTTACTATCGCAGGGCCTCAGTTTCCCCATCTGCATCGAGGGGAAGCTGATCCTGTCTTTTCCTACCCAGAGGACACTCTCTATCAGATGGTTCCACAAACACAGCAGGCCCTGCTCTCCCGATGCCAGCCCGGCATGAGCACTGGGACCTGGCGGGGCAGAGACGTCATGCCCACACAGAGCAGCGGGTGTCCTTTCCCTGGCTGTCGGGGGAGACAGACCAGTAAAGGGGCTGTGTGACCGGGTTGGGGAAGAGTGCTGTCTGGGTCCGTGCAGGGGCTGGAGGAGGGGACATGCGAACTGAGTGAAAGGCGAAGAACAATTAGAGGTTTGCCAGGCAGACAAGGGTGGGCAGGGCATCCCAGGCACTGGGAAGAACACGTGCAAAGGCAGGGGAGGAACCAGTGTGAGCAGAGCCTCCGCCCTCAGGCGCCCTGCAGTGTAGGGAGGGAGGGCAGGGTTGTACCACGGTGGGAGCCTGGGTGAGGCTCCAGGGCAGCCTTCCTGATGACCTGCCCCCGGGCCCCTAAGGTCCTGAGACCCAGAGCAGCAGGGTTGGGTTAGCCTCGGCCCAGAGGCCCAGAGAAGACCGGACACCCTGGAACCACACAGCAGGCAGGGCTATAAGGGCGCCTACCCAGCTCACAGCTATTTCTGGTCTGTTCCCACAGGCCCACCCACAAGAAAACATCTGCTGCCTGAGGTTTGGGGTATATATTCATTGGAGAGCTTCTTTCTGGGAATAAGTGTGGGTCTCCTAATTCCTGGCGCAATTCCCTTGATCAAATAATGAAGCTCCCACTCCCATTCTCATTCCCTTTATGCTTTGCCTGCCAGGAAACTCCTAGCTACATTTGATGCTCAATTACTGATCATTAATGCCCTGGTATTGGAAAATGCATGTCTCTCCACATTCCTCATTGTTCAATATTATCTGTTCCTATTGTTATGAGTTCATTGTTCCTGACTTCCTGTAGGCTGTTGCTAATTCTTTCTGGAAGACAGAGTGGTATGAATCGCAGATTATACATAAGGAAAACCCAGCACATTTGACCCCGTGCACAAATTCTGGGACCACGTGGCTGAGCAGGGAGGAGGGGCTGCTGGAGACCCTGCAGAACCTGCCGTTGTCCTGCACCACACCCACTGAAAAGCCTCAGTTTCAGGCAGGCAGGTCTTCCTGCTGCTGCCCACAGGTCGAGGCACCCTTAGGCTGGGCCCCCTGCCTGAATGCTCTTCCTGCTCTTTCTAATCTGTCTTGGTCTAGGCTTCCGGCTCAGCTGGAGGGCACTCTCCACCGCACAGCCCACCCCGACCACAGCCCAGGTAACCCAGGCTGGCCCCTGCATTACAGGGTGAGGGGGGTGGGCAGGGCCACATCATGGACATTTCCTGAGTCTCCACAGAAGTGAGGCCAAGACGAGATCTTCATCTTTGCCGATGGGACCTTAGCACATAGAGGTGTTAGTACAGGTGTGCACAGAAGGCTGGCCTTTGTCATAGGGCAGGGTTTGGGGGCCCATGGCTGCCCTGATGTGGAAGGGAGCTCCCCACCCCAGGGAGGTTGGACTGAGGATCTCTGAACGTCGGGAAGTACTCGGCTGGAAGACATGGCAGAGCGCCCCCTGCCTCCCCACACCCACGCCACCGGCTGGGTGATGCTGCAGTTTGTTGATTGGCTGAGTGATTCCTGGCAGGGCTGCCACCAAAGTGCCCCCCCCCACCCCGCCAAGTCTCCTGCTCCCAGTTAGGCAGGAGTGCTGGGCTCCATGGGGTGCCCCCACGGTATCACAGGCAGCTCCTCAGACACACAAGCAGCGTTCAAAGGGCCAGGGTGGGAAGGACAAAGAGGACAGCAGCCCCGGGGCTCAGGGTCCGGGGGCGCCTGAGGGCTGCAGGGGGTGGGATTTGCAGGACAGGGGGACATTCACAGTCTGACACAGTTTATCTATGTCTCATGCTGCTGCAAGCACTGCCGCTCTTAGCCAGGTCCTGCTTCCTAGTGGGATAACACGGGTGGAGCTTGCCTTAGGTCACCTGCAGGGAGGATGTCACACCTGCAGGGGGTCCTGGTGTCCTCACCGAGCCCCCTGAGGGTGGGCTAGAGCAGCAGGAGTGGCTGAGCCTCTCTGATGACCCCCCAGTGTGACCTATCACTTTTCTCTGCCCATTAGGAATGGCCTCTCCACTCCATCCCCATCCCCACGGGTCAGAATCACCACAAACTGAGAGGAACTGGGATGACCCCCAAGTGTCAGGTGAGGAATCAAGCTCAGGGCCCCACCTGGCCTCCTCTGCTGGGTCCTGGGTCTGTGGGCTCTGGAAGGCAGGGACCAGACCCAGCCCTCACTGTGGCTGGGCCCCTGGCTTGGAGTCTAGCCCAAGGGGGCTGGGCATAGAAGGAGACCACCTGCTACCTGCAGACACTCCTCGCGCACCTGGGGTGGCACACACAGCCCAGAGGGGCCCCGGGCCCTACCACACCTCAGACCAGCCCATGGTGACTGCAACAGGCATTGGGGGGCCTAGGGCTGCAGGAGGCTAGAGTCTAAACCTCTGCTCACCCCCTGTTACAGATGGGGAAACTGAGGCCCAGCTTGGGGTAAAGGGGAGGACCAGGGTCCCCCAGCCTGTAGACTAATAGTGCTCTCAGGAAGGAGCTGGGGAGCCAGGCAGGGCCTGGCCTACCCACCAGGAGGGCACAAGTGTCCCGGAAGTGGAGCGACGTGGGCCTCTGCCACCAGGGGAACAGGGCCTGGTCCTGTGGCAGACCCTGAGGCAGGGCCAGGCGAAGAGAGGGGATCACGCGGGTCTCCCCATGGCTCCCCACAGCCTGACCCCACGCTGGGAGGGGCTGCCCTGGGCCTCAACAGGTGCCAGGTGACCCTCCCCTCCCCCCTGCCAGCCCTGTCTCCTCTTATGATGGAGGGAGGAGTCTGCCCCCACCCTCGCCCCCGCAGAACTCAGCACTCCCTCCCCAGGTCCCCCTTGCGAGGACCTTCCAGATTGATTTATTCTTCCGAGGGAGGAGGAGGCGAAAGGAAAGGAGAGAACCGCCAAACCCAGCGAGAGTCTGGAGGAGCAGCTGGGTCCCGACCCCGTTGTCCAGATAAGGAAACTGAGGCCCAGAGGGCGCGAGACTGGCCCAAGGCCACCCGGAGGCCAGGGCTTGTTGGCGGCTGGGCCGCGGGGCCTCCGTGGGGGTCTCCGCGAGGCCGGCGCCACCCCCGCAGCCCTCATCGCCGGCGCCGCGGGTTCTTTGTCTCCCGCGGTCACCATGGCTACGGTTCCCGGCAGCTCCCGGCCGCGCCTCCTCCACCCGCTGCCTGCGAGGGCCCGGCCTGGGGTTGGGGGGGAAGCGGCCGGCGGTGGCCTCGGCGGCCCCGCCGTCACTTCCAGGCCGGGCCTCGGTCTCCTGACCCGGCAAATGGGCGGGCACGCCGCCAGGGAGAAGCCAGGAAACGTGCCGGAAAGGCGGAGACCCTGACTTTTCCCCTTGGGACGGGGTCTGAGTGTCCTGGGGCGGGCCCCTCCGCGGGCCCCTCCCCTTTCTGCGCCCCTTCCCGCCCTTGTCACATGGGTGACACTCATGTGGCGGGAAGGCCACAGGAGCCTTGGGACACGGCAGTTACCCACTACTAGAGAGCCACTGTCATTATTCTCAATAAAACATGATGACTTGGGTTGAGTTGCTTCAATCATCTAATGGCCAGCGAGCTGGGGTCTGGACAGGCCCGGGATTGGTGCTGGGCTGCGGCAGGACGAGACCCAGGTGTCCCCACCCTCACTGAGCAGGCAACACAGTCTACCCCATTTGCTATTAAGAAGAGCTGAGCCTGAATCTGAAGATGCAGGAAACTGCCCGGGAAGGGCATTTAACGCGGAGGGAACAGCATAGACAAAGTCCCAGAGGCTAGAAGTCTGGGGCCCTTCCCCAAGCTGAAAGAAAGCCCGGTCACAGGAGGACCCCAGGGGGCGGCGTGGGGGGAGGCCAGCCCCTTGGGCTCTGACATGTGCAATCCCATGGGGGTCCCCTGCCCAGAGGAGCCCATGTTTGGTTTAACGCTCTGCTGTTGCCAATGTGAAATTCTTAATTTTTGAGCAGAGTCCCTGCAGTTTCATTTTACACTGGGCCCTGCAAATTATGTAGCTGGTCTGCCATGAGGCAATGCAGAGCCAAGGGAGGATTTCTTGTTTAATTATTATTTTTTAATTGTGGTAAAAATATACATAAAATTTACCATTTTAAAGTGTGCAGTTCACAGGGAACTTTATTCAATATCCTGTAATAAACCATAATGGAGGGATATGAAAAAGAATATGTATATATGTGTATATATATATACACATATATACATATGTATAACTGAGTCAGTTTGCTGTACACTAGAAACTAAACACAACGTTGTAAATCAACTATACTTCAACTAAAATAATAATAAAGTGTGCAGTTCAGTGGCATTAAGTAATACACATCGTTGTGTAACCATCACCACTGTCCATCCACAGAACTCTCTTCATCTTGCAAAACTAAAACTCTATACTCATAAACAGCTCCCCATTTCCCCCTCTCCCAGCCCCTGGCAACCACCATTCTATTTTCTGTCTCTAAGATTTTGGCTACTCTAGGGACCCTCCCATAAGAGGGGTCATGGGGATTTGCCCTTTTGTCACTGGCTTATTTCACTCAGCATAACATTCTCAAGGTTCATCCATGTTGTAGCATCTGTCAGAATTTCCTTCCTTTCCAAGGTCTGAATATACTCCACTGGATGGATAAACCCCGTTATCTATCCATTCATCCTTCCATGGGGATAAAGCCGGTGGGCTCCCCGTGGCCTCGGGTCCCTCACGGTCTCGCCAGCTGAGCCCCAGCCTCACCTGACACTACCCTCCCTTGCTCCCAGCACTCATTCTTCTATCGTCCATCATTTAATGAAAATCTACTACATATCAGGCACTGGGGATACATCACAGAACAAAGCGGACAGAGATCCGACCTCCAGAGGCACTCAGGCCACAAGGGCCACCAGTTCTCCCCAGTGCTTCGTGACCCTGCCACCTCAGGGTCTTCAGCCCTCCAAGTCCCCTGCATGTACTGATCCCTCCCGCTTAGCTGCTCTCATGCTCCCCCCTCAAATTTCCTTTCCGGAAACAATCTCCCCTCCTCGCCACCATGGTCGGGTTTCCCTTGTTCACATTTATACTTCCCTGTCCCTCTTTTCCACAGATGTTAGCACAGCCCAGTGGCGGACCACTGAGTTATTAGTGGGTCATGAAATCAATTTATGGAACAACTAGCATTTTCTTTCTTTTATGCAAAATTGTCACACAGTGCAATGCAACCATTTGAAGTATCTAGTTCTTTACGTTTTAGCCAATGTATGCGTCAGTTATGATATAGAGCATTTCCATCACCCCAAGATGTCCCTCAGTGCCCCTTCCCCATCAATCCTCGGGGCCCCAGCAACCCCAGATCCACTTTTTGTCACCACAGATTAACTTGGCCTGTTTTAGAATTTCACATAAATGGAGTCATGCAGTACATAGCGATTGTACAAGGATTTTTTTGGCTCACTGTAATGTCTGTGAAATTCACGCATGGTCTTGTGTGTATTAGTAATTTGTTTACTTTCACTGCAAAGCAGCATTCCTTTTTACAGATATACCACATTTGCTTATCCATTCATGGGTGATGGGAAATTGGGTTGTTTCCAGTTTGGGACAACTATGAATAAAGTGTTAAAAAAAATTAAATAAGATAGGCTAGACATGGTACTTTGTAAGGGTAAGCTCTGCTCCATAAGCTTTTCTTTCCTTTGTGTAATTGAATATGAGTGCACAGGGCGTGGGGTAGAATGTGATCCCTCCTGCAGCCATGGTGGAGCAGCCAGCTCCGGATTCCACGTGTCCCTGCTCAGGGGCAAGCGCGGGTCTGCGTCAGAACTCCACTGGCCTTGCTCTGAGCCAGGGTGGGAGTGGGGAGGATGGTCTGTGACCTCCACCTGACCTGGAGATCTGGGACCAGGCAATGGGACCCCCAACAGTCCCTGGGAGAGTGTTTGGGCCATTATAGCTCTCAGGTCCCTGCACTTGGGCTGGTCCCCACTGTGCTTCTAGAGAGGGAAAGCCTGGTGGTCAGCCCCACTTCTGCTGTGCAGCAGCCCTTCCTCCGGGACCCCATCCCCATGATCAGGACTTCCTCCACTGCTAGGTCCCAGGCCATGATGGTGGGAGGCCAGCGAGCTCAGGGAAGGAGCCCAGACACCCCCAGGGCCTCGGACTCGGTGACACTACTTGTCTCCGGGAATGTGCCTGTTCCAAACTCGGGCTCCCCAGCAGAACAGCAAGTGGGACTTGGCCAAACTGTCCCCAGGAAGAGCAAAGGGGAGGCTGGGCTTGGCGCATCCCAGGGCTGCAGGGGCCCCTGGGCACGTGGGCTGGAAATGAAGTGGGGTTATTCGTTGAGGAAGCTGAGGCTGGGAGGGCCGGGGTGCCGGCCCTGCTGCCAGAGGGGCTGGAGCCACAGGGGCAGGCCGTTAAGACCAAAATTCTGACACACACCCACTTCCGATGCAACTCAGGAGGACTTTCTTGCCTTCACAGCCCAGTCCCATCGGGGAGGGTCCCCTGGCTCCTCTCTCTGCCCTCCCCGCTGTCTCCTGCCTCGCCTCCCACGACAGCTGCGCTGGTGTCACCCGAATTTTGCAGATGAGGAAACCGAGGCCACTTTAAAGTATGTGCAGGGGGACTTCCCTTCCCTGGTGGTGCAGTGGTTAAGAATCCACCTGCCAGCGCGGGGGACACAGGTTCGAGCCCTCGTCCGGGAAGATCCCACATGCCGCGGAGCAACTAAGCCAGTGCGCTACAACTATTGAGCCTGTGCTCCAGAGCCTGTGAGCCACAACTACTGAGGCTGCGCGCCACAACTCCCACGTGCCTAGAGCCCGTGCTCTGCAACAAGAGAAGCCACCGCAATGAGAAGCCCGCGCACCGCAACGAAGAGTAGCCCCCACTCGCCACAGCTAGAGAAAAGCCTGCACGCAGCAACAAAGACCTAAGGCAGCCAAAACTTAATTAATTAATTAAAAAAAATAAAGTATGTGCAGGGAGGGAGTGGCGAAGCCAGAGTTGCCCTCCAACCACTATGCTCCAGGTAGGGGTTGTCTCCGCTAGTCCCAGCCCCACCCGGCAGGTGGACAGCCCAGCATGGCCCTGTGCCCTGAGTGGTTGCCAGACACCCTCAGAAATCCCTTTCTCCTCCCACCCTTCACACCGTTCCTCTCTTCCCAGCTCCTTTGCACCAGAACCTCCTCAGATGTTCAGGCCACACTGTTGTGAGGGCCTGGGACTCCAGCCTGTGACAGGTGTTCCCAGCCAGACTCCCAGGGCCTTGGGGGCAAGAAAGCCTGGCAGGCCGCGTGGAGGTGTCCCAGCTACAGCTGAGTTACTAAGAGCAAAATCCTACGCTCAACATGAACACCCCCCCACTGGGGACTGGGCACACAGATGGGTGCTCCTGGCACAGGGGCCTGGAAAAGGAGTAAGAGGGCCCTCTTTGGAGGTCTTGTCGTGGAAAGAGCACCTGGACAGGTGGCTAAGTGAATAAAGCGGGCGCAGGCCATGGGTGCGGAGAGAGAGATCACTGTGTGCCTGGAAGAGAGAGACTGACATCGATAGGAACCAGAGGACACCTGGAAACCCAGACAGCCTGACAGCGGTCACCCTGCTGGGCACCAGAGCTGGGCTGCGCTTTTCCAAGCCATCCTGTGCTTCCCAGGGCTTTTACCAGAAACATTTATTACTTAGATAAAAACAAATTATACAAAATCTACTGACCGAAAAACAAAGCGAAACCTCATTGGAGCCTTCAGAGTTTTCCCAAGAAATGTCTACGGAGAGGGGGACTACCAGGGTAGGGGCATATCACCCTGGGCCTGAGGTTCCCCCCACCCTAGGGGAGGGATCCCCATTCCCCCCTCCCCGCTGCCTTCCCAAACCCTCCAAGCACCACAACTTCCCCGTCCCCAGGCTGTTACCGTATTCTCCCTGTGGAAGCTCCGGTTACCATATTCCCTCGTGTATGTGCCAACTGGGTGCTCCCCTGGATCCGTGGAGCCCCTTCCCCCAGGATAAGGAGAAGCTCGATTGTTCAGGACCCCTGGGGATATCACTGTTCACACCAGGGAATGTTCTTCCTCCTCCTTATCTCTTTCTCTATTAATTAATGTGTATTTTTATCGAAGTAATGCAATAGTTTAAAGTATATGCACATGACATGCAAAGAATTTTAAAAGATAAATAGGCCTATATGTAAAGCAGCAACTCCTCCCCAACTGCGCCACCCCCATCCCTCCCCGGAAACAACCCCAGTCAAAGCTTCTGGCTCCTTCTGGATTTTATCTCCATGTTTATAAACGACATGCTTGTGCTGCTGTTACTTGATTTACCAATTTGAGCCATTATCTACTGACTTCCTCTTACAGAAGACAAGGGTTGAGCTTTCTCACATATCCCCCCAACACACCCACACAACACACTCTCCCTGTGTCACTTCTCATTACCAATATGTAACAATTTTTGGTTCAACCAATATTCACTTGTTTCATCGTAATGATTATATAAACATTGTTTGCTACGGAGTCAAGGAAGGCACTATGGCTGAATTTCCTTTCCGGTTTAACTTTTAGTTTTTCATGAAGTTAATAATTAGCTTTGTTCAGGCTGCTTCAAAAGTGGCTCTCAAAGATCCCTACCACCTGGTGTTCACACCCTCTTGTAGCCCCTGTCCTTGAGTGCAGGCGTGACCGGTGACTCACTCTAACCAACGGAACATGGCAAAGGCGGTGGGATATATATGATTATGTGATACAGTATAAGATTGCAGAGCCCATCATGCTGGCGTCTCTTGCGCCCTCGCTGGCTTAGAGAAGCAAGCTCCCATGTTGTGTGGCCACCGTAACTATAGGTGGCCCCTAGGAGCTAAAGGCAGCTGCTGGTCAACTTTCAGCAAGAAACGGAAGCCCTCAGTCCTACGCAGCAAGGAAATGAATTCCAGACACAACTTCAGTGAGCTTGGAAGTGGATCCTTCCCCAGTCGAGCCTCTGATGAGTCTGCAGTCCCAGCAAGCAACTTGAGTGTAGTTTTGTGAGGCCCTGAGCAGCAGACTGAGCTAAATTATGCCCAGACTTCCACAGAAACTGTAAGATAAATTTGTGACAATTTGTTATGCAGCAATAGATTACTAATAGTTTACTTTGCATCCATCGCTAAATCTTCCCAATGCTTGAATAATCTCTCAATACTATCTCTTACCTATCACAAAATCTGTCCTTCTCACCACCCCACAACTTCCCTCCCAGAAGCCCCCCCTCCTGCAGCAATCCATGCTAGCTGCTCTCTGGGCCTTCAGCACAGCTACTGTTGACCTGGGATCCCCCTTTGCCTCTCTCTAAGGCTGGATCCCCATTTCCCGGATCCCACGTCTTTCCTGTTCTTGGTTTCCTTGTCTCCAGCAGCTTCCTGAGAAAAGGTGCACGGAAGACTGATTAGTATAATCCTTGCACGTCTGAAAAGGTCTTCATCCAACAGCATGCTTGGTGATAGCTTGGCTAGATATAGAATTTCAACTTGAAAATCATTTTTACCGGCATTTTGAAGGCATTTCTCCATTGCCTTCTAGGCTCCCAGTGCTGCTGTGGAGGAGCCCATAGCCTCTCTGACCCTCAGTCCTTTCATGACGCTTGCTTTTCCTCTCTGGAACTGTTTGGGGTCTTTGATTTAGCCCTGGTGCTCTGGAACCCCTCTGCCTGGGGGGCAGGGTGGGGTGGTCTTTGTGCAGCTATTGTGCAGGGCAGGCGTCTATGCTCTGGGAACTCGTACCCTGCAGACCTCTCCTCCTGGGACTCCTGTACTTGGACTTAGCCCTCCTGAGTTCATCCTCTAATTTTGTTGTTTTTCTCTTTTCCTATTTTCTATTTCTTTGTCATTTAGGTCTACTCTTCAGCGGAGTTCCCTAACTTTTACTTCCACCCTTTATTTTGACTCTTGTCTTTTAAACGTCTACAAGCTCTTTGCTCCATTAAAACAAATAACATCGTTCTGGTTTAATGTCCTCTCTAAGGAAGTACGACGTATTTTGACATTTTCTTCTGCCCCCTGAATCCTCTCTTTTCATCCTACTTCCTTTTCTCTCTTCGCTTTGGTCTCTGTTCTTCCATTCGAGGGTCTCCTCTAATGCCTGGTGATCCTCAGCTGCCGCTCACACTACCGTAGAGCACGGACGGGCCAGCTGGAATCTCTGTGCGTTGAAGGACTCCCTGTTGGATTTTCAAGCGTCCAGACAGCTTCCTTGGGTGCATCAGTCAGCTTTGCTAAGTGATGCTACAGTAACAAACAACCCCCCAAATCTCAGGGACACACAACAGCAAAGGTTTCTTTCTCCTTCATGTTATACGGTGTCTGCAGGCTGCTGCAGCTCTGCTCCATGTGTCCTTTTCATCCTGAGACCTGGGCTGAAGGAGCTGCCCCCTTCTAGGACACGCTCTTCTATGGCAGAGGGAAAAGAGCAATGGCAGGACCATGCTCTTTTCAGCAAATGCAACATGACATGTCCACTCTCTCTTCATTCACCAAAGCAGGTCACACGGCCTTTACAGCAAGGGGCAGCGAGTGATCAGGAATCTCCCCGTGATGGTGCTTTTGGGTTTCCACAGAAGACCCCTCCAATCTCCCACCTGGGGACACATGCTTGGTTCCTGGCATTCCAGAAGCAGGGCAGGGAAGGATTGGGAAGCTGTGGTCACTCAGGCGTCTTTTTCACCTCCACACTCATTCCTGCCTCTGCCATGCCTGACGCCCCGATTTTGGAATCTCTCTCCAGAGATGATGCATCTTGCCTTCTGCAGGGGGGTAGGGTGGGGTGGGTAGAAACAGGGAAGTAGATGGTGAGCAGCTGTGGGAGGACTTGGGAGTGTACACATTTTCTATGCTGTGTAACAAATGACCACAGACTGAACAACTGAAAACAACACACATTTATTCTTTCTCATTTCCCGGGGGTTGGAGGTCTGGGTGACCTGGTCCCCTGCTCAGGGTCTCGCTTGGCGGCAATCAAGGTGCCACTCACTGTGTGTTCATCTGGAGGGTCGGCTGGGGGAAAAAAAATCTGCTTCCAAGCTCATTCTGTCGGTTGCTGGCAGGATTTCTGTCCTGTGGCTGTGGGACTGAGGGCCCTGGCTTCTTGCGGGCTGGTGGCTGGAAGCCACACACGGTCCCTTGCCTCTCGGGCTTCCTCTACATGGCTGCTTACCTCATCCAGCCCGCCAGGAGAGTCTCTCCCTCATCTGCTCAGACAGAGGCGGTATGTCCCATCACCTGTGCCATGTTCTATTGGTTAGAAGCAAGTCATAGGTCCTGCCTGCACTCTGGGGAAGGGATTTACACAGGGGTGTGAACATCAGGGGGCAGGAAATCATTGGGGTCACGTTAGGGTCTGTCCACCATGAGGGCTGTCATCAGACCCGCCCCCACCTTCCACAGTGCCCAGCCTAGTCCCCCCAGTCTCTGCTGGCCTAAGGTATATACCACCTCAGGGAGGCACATAGGTAGCTGTCCCCCTTCTCTGCTGAGCCCTGTCAGTTTCTATCTTCCTAAAATGTGCTGGACCTCTCATCTGCAGTCCTCTCCTCTCTCGTGTTTATACCTTTTTAAACGTTTTTGCCATCGTTTTTATAGTTTCCAGAGGAAGCGGAGAGAAGCATGAGATTTATTCTCCAGGTTTAACCTCCCCCCTCTATCCACCAGCTAACCCTCCCCCACCTGACAGCCTTGGCTTTGATGTGGTCTTCCCTGCCCCCTCTGCCCATCCTCCACCACCCACCTCCTGCAACCACCAGCCCACCCAGTTCAGAGGCCTGTTGCTGCTCCTGCCTGCACCTTCGCAGCCTCCGAGAGAGACGCTGACACCTGCGCAGACACACTCCAGATTCTTCGCACTCAAGTTCTAATTCGGGGGTTTTCTGGGCGCACTGTGCTCTTTCCTGCCACTGTGCCTTTGCACATGCTGTTCCCCCTCTGGTGCTCCTCCACCCCCACCCTGCCTCTCGGCATATCTTCCTGTGATTCCTACTCATCTGCAGGCTAGGGCCCCTCTCCTGGGAAGCCTTCTCTAAGTGGTCCAGGATCTTGCATCGACAAACATCTGCAAAATGGGCATCCCATCCATTTCCCTCATCCTCCCACAAAGCCGACCAGGGCCAGGAGGTTGCAGGGTTACCTGATGGAGCAGGAAATTCTTTTCTTCCCAAGCTGTCAGAGCCCTGAGAAGACACCAAGGCCAGAGGGATCTATGAAAACCCTAACTGGCTGCACTACGCCCCAGCTTACAACACATCTGTGGCCCTTCTGTGCCGTTAGGCCAAAATCCAAAGGCCTGTGAGTGGCCCACAGTGCTCTGCGGGGCCGCCTCTGATCCCTGCCCCCAGCTCGTTGTTCTTCCGAGGGAGACCAGGAGTCCTCTCCAGTCTCAGGGCCAGCTGCTCAGAGCCCTTTCTATCTCTCCAATTCCGGACCTTCCCCCAGTCATTTCCAAGCTCACGCTGCAGGTCTCTCAGCGCCTCTTCCTCAGGGACTCTCTGGGCCCCTGCCCCTCTGACATCCCCCTCCCTGTAGTTCTGGGGCACAAACCACCTTGTACCATCCCCAGGCTGTAAGAGCCGTGGGGGGCATGGCTGTGTCTGTGTCACTCAGGATATGTCCCTACCTCAGAGAGTAGGTGTTGCATGCAGGAATGTGGAACTCGGGACAGCAAAACCCACTTTGCAGCTTAGAGTGCACAGATAACCAAGTCCAGAGGGTGCTCAGGGTCAGGGGGACGTGCTGTAAGCAGCTTGAAGCCAGAAAGCCAAGCGACGAGTGCAGTGTGGACCCAGCCTCGGCCTCAGCTGAGCGCAGGGCTCTGTGACACCGGAACTATGCTCTCTGCCCCTCACCCTCCCTCAGATGGGGCCCCTGCCTGAGGTAGCCCTGGCAGCATCAGGTCACCAGCCCCCTCCCCACCTGCAGGGCTGGGTGCCCTTCTCCAAACCAGTGGGTCAGAATGCTGGTTGCCAGGCCCATAATTAGGATGGTGGGGTGCCACCCACCATACCGTATGCCTGCAGGTTGGCTGGGTAGGGTTCCCCCTGGAAACCCGGAGTTCTCTTATCTGAAGAAGGAGGCATTGGAAGCTGGCCAGAGTACCCCTCAGGGTGAGCCCAGAGGAGTGGGAGCAGCCCTCCGGCCCCAGGAGACTCAGCCCTGGAGAGCTGTCACCGGTCTCGGAGCCCAGCGCCCGGACTGCAAGGCTGCAGGATGCCTTTGCTCCAGACCCCATAGTGGCCCAGCCCAGATAGCAGGGCTGGCGAGTTGGAGGAAGAAGCAGTCACATGTGTGCCCTCCCCAGCAGGCACCCAGGGCACTGAACAAAGGACCCATCCCGGGCGGGAGGGCGGGGTGAGTCACTAAGTGGAGAGAAGGCTTCCGGGATAAGGTGGGCCTCCAGCGGGGGAAGGGAGGCGTCCACACGCACAGGAAAGAGCCCTGGAAGACTCAAATGCCTGGTCAAGTCACTGCCCTGCCCATTTGCCGCCTGTAAAATGGGTCAACGATCCCCTCCGTACAAGGCCAGGGAGCATTGCAGACCAGGCCGAGAGAGGGGACGGGCAGCCTGGCTGCGGGGGAGTTTGCAAAGCCAGGGAGCATTGCAGACCTGCCCGAGAGAGGGGACGGGCAGCCTGGCTGCGGGGGAGTTTGCAAGGCCAGGGTTTGAAAACAATCGGATTAATTCTCCCCATCAGGTCTTGGGGACAGGGTTTAAAGTTCCAACTTAATCTCCTCGGGTGTGACGCGGAGGGGTGCATGCGCACTGGGCTGGGGGAGCCGCCCACCCGCGGGTCCCCGGAGGCGCGGAGCCCCAAGTCCACCGACTGCGCGTCCGCACACTACACCCCCGTCCGCAATCCCTGCGGGTGTCGAAGCGGGCTGCTCGGTCCCCGGGCCGTGTGGTGGCGCGGGGTGCTGTCCCCCAGGCTGAGCTGGGGGAGGTGACGCGGCAGGGGCGCGTCCTCACCAAGGAAAACCGTGCAGTCCTTGATGGGGTGGGGGCAGGAGTTCAAATCTCGACGACACCCCACCCTCCTGAGACCTTGGAGGCCACCTAGCCCCTTTTGTGCCTCCCTCTCACCCGAAACGTGGGATAATAATAAAAGCTGCCTCGTGACGTCGAGCGCTCCTCTAGTGGCTCCCGGCAGCTGCGAGGGTATTTCTGGGGGTGGAGCCCCGCTCACAAATATTTTGGGGTTTTTTGGGGGGGGAGGGGGAGTTATTTTCTGAGTTTTTTTTCCAGTGACTGTTCCTTACTGTTGGTCTTGGACAATGAACTGTCCTCCAAGAGGCCCGCAGTTAGGGGCACGGCTTGGAGGCGGCGCCATCGCCCCATTTTACAGTCGCGGAAGCCGAGGCGCACGGCTGGGGGCGGGGCCGGGTCCTCCCTGAGCTCAGCCGGGGCTGAGCGGTCAGAAACAGTCGCACGCACACGCACACACAGACACACACACACACACAATCCAGCCCCGGGTCATGCTGTGCACCAGCGGTTGTGGCGCGGCCGGGAGGGGAGCCCTGGGCTCTCGGATTTCATCCCACCGCCCGTTCCCAGCAGCTCCTTCCAGATGTTCTCCCGTTGGGCCTCCTGGGCCGCGTTTTAGGGGCCCTTCGCTGGTTCTTGGGGGATGGGAATGGGCCGCCCGTGCTTTCGTCACCGGCTGGCAAGGCTTAGCGAGCACCTGGCCGGGATGAGGAGAACAGCGGGCTGGGCGGATGTGCCCAGAAGGCTGCGAGGCTCGGGGGGCCCCTCCTGTACACCAGGCCCCGTGCAAGCAGAGCTTTCTTCCCTCCTCCCAGCTCCCCAAGGGAGGGACCGCTTTGCTTCCTGTTACGGCCGGGGAAACTGAGGCCCAGAGAAGTTAGGTAGCTTTTTCAAGCTCAGCAGGCAAGCTCTGAGCCTTGAAGGATGGGAGAGATCTGTTCATATGGAGAAGGGAGGGTTGGTGTTAGGCAGGGGAACAGCTTGGGCAAAGGCATGGAGGTGGGCCAGGATGCAGGGGGCTACAAAGAGAGGTGGAAGCCAGCCATGAGCGAGGTCGGGCCAGATGGCGAGGGCCCAGCACGCTGGATGGCATCCGCCCCCAGTGCACTGAGGCTTAGCTGGGCATCTGAGGAGCCGGGCAGTCAGATGGAATCAGGGGAGCAGCCAGGAGGTTGTCCAGTGTTTGCTGGAGAGATTTTGCCTCTGATCAGGAGTGGGGCAGGGAGGGCCACTGGGAAGGAGGACAGGGCTTGTGGGGCCTGTCGCACCTGGTGAGTGCTGGGAAGCTGGTTCTGGGGAGAAACCACCAAATAGCTGCGTTTGTTGCCGGGGGAGGGGGGTGATTCTTGCAGCCCTCTCTGCGCAAATCCCTCCTCTGCCCCCTCCAAAGGTCTGGGAATGGTTAGGAGGAGGAGGGCTCCCTGGAGGAGGAGGCACTTGGCAATGTGACAGCCTGGTCTGAGGGGGTGGGTTCCTCCATGAAAGGTGGTAGGGGCAGCAGGGGCTGAGGGCAGAGGACAGCCAACAGGGTGCCCAGCAAGCTGGTTGGACCGGCTGGGGACGGGGCACAGCCTCTGGGTGGGGCGCCCGTGACACACTCCTGCCTGGAGGCCGGTGACCTCAGAGGCCGCATCCGGGGATGTCACCCTGGTTGGGGTCTGGGGCAGCACCGCGCTGTAGAGAGCGCAGAGGGCGTGGCCCCAGCCCCACACCTGGCCACCCCGAGCAGAAGCCTTAACCCCTCAGCCCTTGACCCTACACCTCCTCAACAGCTGGTCAGCCCTCTGTGCCCTTCCACAGCCAGGCTGCTCCCTAGAGGCAGCCAGCCCTCCTGCCGCCACCTCCCTTGTGGCCTCCCTCACCCTCGCTCTGCCTTCTGCTGCCCTAAGGCGTCCACCTCGCGGGCCGCCCTGGGACACAGAGCCCTCTTCTGTCAGGTCTGTACCCACTCTCCCTGGGGGGAGCTCCCCTCCCCGGGATTCATCGACCTCCACCCCCAAGCTAAGGGCGCCCACCCCGTGCCAGTTCCAACCTGCCTCTTCCTGAACTTCAGACCCAAATACTGGCTGCCCTGGGGGAACTCAGCGCCCACGTTCCGCGGGCTCCACAGACACACCGTGCCCGGCCCAGCTTCCTCCTCGGGCTGAAGGCCGTGTGGACTTGAATTCCAGTCTGCTCCAGCTCTTACAGGCTGTGGGATTTGAGAACAAGCTACTGCCCTCCCTGGGCCCCCCCAAGTGGGGGTAACTTTAGTGCTGACCTCATAGGGTGGTAGAGAGGGGTCCGCGTAAAGTTCCCGGCACAGTAAGGGCTCCGTTCCGAGGGTGTTAGAGTCTAAGAAGACCCCTCATCCCACTCAAAAGGGACATCTTCTCCGGGAGATTGTGGTGGGCAGCCTTCAAGAAGACCCCAAATGATCCCGCATCAGGCATTTGCAGCTGGGCATAATCTCTGCCCCTTTCAGTGTGGGCGGAAAGTAATGACCTATTCCAGGCAATAGAAGAGAGCAGACTTGATGGCATCGTCACTTCTGAGACTAGTTTATAAAAAGCCTAACTTCTGTTTTGGGTGCTCAGCCTCCCCCTCTTGCTGGGGGCGTGGGGTGCCACGTCCTGAGCAGCCCTGTGGCCAGGCCCCCTTCGCCAGGACCTGAAGCCGCCAGCCTCCCGTAGGGGATCTTGGGAGCAGATCTATGCTCAGGGTCCTTCTAAGAGTTTACATTTTCCCCTGGTCTTTACAACTGTCTCATCTATACCTAATTCAATAGCAATTTTAAAAATTAAATTGCTATGAACAGGTCTTTCCAACTTGCCAACTTAGTTTTCATAGGCACAGTGACTCTCTTTTCACACTTATATTTCAGCAGTTTGTGTATTACTCAATTAAAGGACTCACACTAACGTGTTTCAGGGTATAAAGAGGTTGGAGAACAAGGCAGTGATCTCAACGAGTAGGGCAGAAGCTTAGGGTACGCATGGAGCAGCCTCTCTCAGGGGTTTCTACCCCAGCTGGGGTGGGAGGATGGCTTAAATGTTCCAGGAGCTCCTAGGAAGTGTACCCACTTTATTGTCATGGATGGGTGTGTGTGGGTTTTGGAAAGGGTCAGTAGCAAACGTCAGTTTTTGCCCATGTGCTTTACAGAGGGTGTGGAGTGGCTCCATGAAGTGAGCTGGTTAAGTGCAGCTGGGATAAGAAAGCTTCTGCTGCGTTGTTATGGTTTAATTACCTACCGTGCTATGGCCTTTTCAGCTTCTGGGGCTTCTAAGTGCTTAAATCTGGGGAACATCTCTGTCGACCCCCACATTTACCTCTGTACCCCATCAGTCACCAAGGCTCAGTGGTTGTGCCTCCCAGATATCCCCGTGGTCCCCTTGGCTTCCTCCCGGTAATGACACCGCCCCCTTCAGTTCAGCTCCTTCCAGAAAGCTGCACTGGGCACTTCCTGCTCCCATGGGCAGCCAGAAGCCATCTCTCACTCCCCTGCTTACACCTTCCTGCTTCCTCCCCTTCAGCCATTCAGCCATCACTCTGCCCCACCTGCCCACCCAGTCCTTTCACTGCTCCCCCTCCTGCCCTTTGAAGTCCAACCTTCCCACCTTGACCAGGTATGTTTCCGAGGCCCCTCCTTGCCACCTGCTCACCAAACTGCAGATAGAGGGTGTGCAAAGAGCCTGGGGCTCTGGTCCTACCAGCTGGGACCACTTATCTGTCCTAGGTGTCTTAGTTGTCCCAGCTATAAAACAGAAGTAACGGTGGCCATCCTAGCTCTTCCCTAGATTGTTGGGAGAATCAGATAACAGAGATGAAAGGGCTTGAAAAGCGTCAAGGGCTTTGTGAAGGGCTAGCATTATTATTATTGCTGTTGTTATTTTATTTTTTATTCTGTTTTAGATTACAGCTAACAGTTTATTTTATTTTTTTATTGGAGTAGAGTTGCTTTACGATGTTGTGTTAGTTTCTGCTGTACAGCAAAGTGAATCAGTTATACATACACATATATCCACTCGTTTTTGGATTTCCTTGCCATTTAGGTCACCAGGGAGCATTGAGTAGAGTTCTGTGCGCTATACAGTAGGTTCTCATTAGTTATCTATGTTATATATAGTAGTGTATATATGTCAATCCCCATCTCCCAATTCATCCCACCCTATTATTATTATTAATTATCATTGTTGTTATAAGCACTCAGAAACAAGACATTCAAAGCCATCGGATGGCTAGTAAGAAATGCCAAAAGGCAGCAAAAATCCACCAGGTCCTTCCCCAAGTGGCAGGCAGTGGGCAGAAGAGGTTGGGGGTGCAGAAGACCTGGATTCAAGACCTGGGTTCAAGTCAGCTTCCAATGGGAGGAGGCTGCCAGGACGGCTCCCCTTCCTCAGAGACAGCGACACAGTGCCTGAGGCCACAGTCCTTTAGGGGACCATGAATTGTTTCAATTCTGTTTAAAATCAGAAAGGAGGAAAAAAAGGAACTTTTAGGGCGAAGAAAATGTTCTAATATATATTATTAATATATTCTTTATACGAATGCAGTCATAAAATAGAACTTTTGTTTTTTGTTATTTGTTTTGTGTGGAGGAAGGAGTCCAGGAAGGCCAAGTCTCTCGGGTGTCTGAGAGTCAGGCGTGGCCCTGGGCCCTGGGCAAGGTTTTCACATCGTGAGCCTCAGTCTCCTGGCCTCTAGCATGGGTGTGGTTGTATGAGCCGCGTGGGGGTGAGTGAGCCATGCAGCCTGGGTGCTAGGCTGGGGGCTCCTCCAGCCACCCATCCAGCGGGGTCTCTGATCACTGCTCTGGCACTTGGAACGCAGTTTAAGAGAGGCCGACAAGGTCCAGGCCTCATGGGGCTTAAAGGGATTACGATGAAGAAAGTGCGAAAGGAAAGAAAGGAAGAGGGAGTAGAGTGAACCAGATACAAGGAAACCTTTGGAGAGGACAGACCCTTTCCACCTTCTCCTGCCAGTGGCACAGAGGCGGGGGAACTAGAGCGGGTGGACAGAGCTCCACCGGCCTTGCTGGGTCCCCTCCGGAGGAAGGAGCAGAGCAGCCTGAGGACAGGGGCCCTCCACATCCCATCCACATTCCCAGCGTCCTGGGCGTGTCGTCTGAGCGCTTGTCCTGCGTCAGCATGTCCCATGCGTGCACTGAACCCCTGTGAGGCGGGAGCAGGTAACTCACCTGCCTTACGGATGAGGAAGCTGCCACTCAGGCAGGTTAAGCCTTGTCTGTTTTCCAGGCTTGGGCGTGGCCCCTCCATCTTAGGGAACGTGTGCTCTATTTAGAAGATGCTCAGGAGGAACTGCAGACAAGCTGATGGAGGGAGAGAGGTGTGTTTGGAACAGGAAGTCTGCCCTGGATATCCCGATACCCGTGTGTGTGTGTGTGTGTGTGTGTGTGTGTGTGTGTGTGTGTGTGTGTGTGTGTGTGTGTGACAGAGATTTATCACCTACGGGCACATCCCAGCCCACAGCCCCACCACATACACACAAAAACGCCCCTATGCAGTTGTCAGCCAACATGCTCAACCCGTGTGCAGGCGTAACTTCCATCCTGGGAGGTGACACAGCAGGCGGAAGAAAATGTTTGGCCTCCTTCATTCTGAATTCAGACACCACCCTGCCAAGCACCCCAGGACAAACTGCAGGGGCGACGTGTACCCTTCCTAGGAGGCCGTGCATGGCCAGCTTCCCCAGCCCTGGGTCCCATCAGGACCCTCCTCTGTGCCGCCTGGGAGTGTGTGTGGCGGAGAGGGCCTACCAGCGCAGCCCTGTAGCCCCTCTGGGCCCCGGGGCCCCTCCTAGCCTGCTGGGCAGCCTGCTGGGAGGATGAGGGCTACGGAAGGGGGGCTGAGGAGGGGGTGGGGCAGGCATCAGGAGGGAGCACCAATGGGGGCCCTGGTCCCTCTCCCCGCCGGCCTCCTGCCAGGACCCCTGCCAACTCCCATTCCACTCCCCCCCACCCCCCGCCCTGGCTCCAGGCCTGGCAGCCTGCCCTTTACCACTCTCACGGTTCAAAAGAGGGGGTGGGGAGACCCCACTGAAGCACAGCCTCCGAAGTGTGTCTGGAAACTCCTGTGGAGCCTGGGTGCGGGTCGGGGGGCCCTGACTCCCCATGGGCCTCTGTTTCTCCCAGGAAGACCCACCTAGAGCCTAGAACCTAGAGGAGCCTAGAGGAACCCTGAGGACGGGGTGGTGTCAGGCATGCGTGTGCTCCCCACCCGGCCTGGCAGGCTGTGGGCGTTCTTGGCAGGAGCCAGCCAGTCCCGGGCTCTGCAGGAGGAGCCCGGATGGGGGTGGGAGGCTGCCAGCTCTGGGGAAAGGAGCAGCACAGCCTCCGGGCTCCCGAGAAGGGGCCTCCATCCTCCCCACCCAGAGAGGCTGGACCCCAAAGGGCAGTGGCCTCCTGCTGATGGAGGAGGGCACGCGGCTGTTGTCTTGGGTCATGGGTGGCCATACCCCGCACCCCCAAGATCCCTGGCTCAAAAGCGCTCTGGGACAGATCGCTGGCCGTCTCCGAAGACCCGGGCCTCAGTCTCCACTTCTGTGCAACGAGGGGCTTCCGCTTCAGCTGCCTGGGCGGGGCCGGGCTCTGAGCACGTGGATCTTGAGGACTTTGGGAGCCGCCCTCTCCACCCCACTATGTTCACCTCCCTTCCAGATCAGCAGAGGGGCTGTGGAACCCAGATGCTAGAACCCAGGGCCTCAAAACCCAGTTCCCGGGATCCCAGACTCCAGAGCCCCAGCCCAGGGAACGCTGGACCAGGAACGCGCTCCAGAGCTTGGGCTGCTGCGGGTAGAGTGTAAACTCTTCACTGTCCTCCATGCAGCTCAGTGCTTTGCATTGTCTCCCAGGCCCAAGGCCGGGCAGAACAGAGCTCTTCCTGCAGAATCTTGGGGCTCTTCTCCGGAATCTCCTAGTCTCCGAGCCTGGGTGAGTGAATTCTGCCACCGGGGCTCAACCCCATCCTGGAGGCTCCTGTCGTTGCCCTGCAGGGTCACCGGGAGGGAGCAATGTCCACATCTGTGGAGGAGGAAACCAGGGACCCGCGGAGCTCACCCACCAGCCCACCCATCCTTCTCAGAGCAGGATTGCAGTGTCCTGAGGATGCCTTGCTGGCCCTGGCCCCAGCGCTGCTCAGGATGGGGCGAGGCTCCAGGAGACCCAGGGGCGGGGCCTCCGGAGCCGCCAGCGTCCCACTTCCCGGTGTGCTGTCTGCTCCAGCCCTCCCGGGCTCAGTGGCTTTGGGGGCTGATGTAACGAGGCATCCCCCTCCCCGGCTTGGGACCGTGTGAGAAACCTGGGGGGGGCCTGCACGCCCCTGCCTGGGCGGCCGGGGAGCTGGCACGTGCCCAGCCTCGGGAGCATCATGGTCATGGGCGCAGAGGGCATGCCCGGAGCCCACCCCAGGCTGGGGTGTGGGCACAACCCGAGTGTCTCTGGAGGCCCTGGGAGGAGTTTCTTTGACTAGAGCGTCAAGTGATGTCCTAATCGGACCCTGGACCTCCACAGAGCCTCAGTGAGCCCCAAATCATGGCGGAGGCCAGGCCTAGAGGAGGGGATCTGAGCCCCCAGGGGTCCATGTAAAGCCCCGGCATTTCACGCTTCCCTGCTCTCAGTCTCCAGTCTGTGGAATGGTAAGAACCCCATCTCAGGGGCTGTGGTGAGGACCAGATGACACCGGGCCGGGCTGCCTGTCCCCCGCCCCACCCCGTTAACCTGGAAGTAGTGCCAAGAACTTCGGAGGGGCGGGGCTGGAGGCCGGTTTTTAAACACCTGGAACCTTCTACAAGATCCAGGTCCACTTTGGGGCAGGGCTTTGGGGCCCAACCCTTCCACCCCCAGTCTTGGAAGGCCAGGCGGGCGGTGCAGATCCCGGAGGGTGGAGGCTGGGCTCAAGGGCAGATTCTGCCCGTGGCCTGTTTCTTCGTAGGCACCCCGGGGCGTGCGGTGGGCAGCGCACTGGCCCGGACGGCCTGGAGCCCCTCGGCGCCTCCCCGCAGCTCATCCCTACAGATGGTACCTCCCCGCCTGCCCCCACCGCGCTGCACACTGCTTCGTCACCCTGCCTGCAGCCCTAAGTGTCCATACCTCAGGCCTTCGCTCACGCCGTGGCCCTGCCGGCCAGGCTCTGCCTTCCCTCTCCATCTGTCCGTCCTCTGAACTAATTCCCCCTCCCACGTTATCACAGCTCTTGCTATTTACATCAGCCGGCGTGGTGGGCCCTGACCTCCTATCCCCCACTGAAGTGGGCACCCCCCAGGGCAGGCGCCTGCACCTCCCGCTCTGGGAGCCAAGGACACAGCACCAAGGACTGCTGAGCAAATGTCTGTGGAAAGTAGGAAAGTCTGAATGACAGAAACACACAGATCAACAGATGCTATTCACAGCCTCACAAGAATCTCACGTTTTTTCCATTTTACGGACGAAGTGGGCTCAGAGAGGTTAAGTGGCTTGCCTGAAGCCACACAGCCTGGAAGTGGCAGAGCTGATCTGAAGCCAGGTCAGGGACCTTCAGCACTGGCCTCTTGGGCCCCTGACAAGATGCAGGCGGAGACACCGTGGCCCTCACAGTCGGGCTGACAGACGCAGGAACGGAGACTCCTGGTCTTGCCCTGGGAGGAGGGGGAACAGCCTGAGGAAGCTTCCTGCCTGAGGAAGGAAGTTTTCCACATCAGGGACCCACGGAGAGAGGGGCTCAGATACCAAGAAAGCAGGTTTGCCCCGGCCTGGGGCCTCCGAGAGCACGCAGGCCCCTGAGGGCCTTGGTCGGGAGCTTGGCTGGGGGCATGACTGGGCAGCTGGTCCCAGGCCTTGCAGGCCCAGGGAGAGGACTGTGTTTAGCATCCCTGACGGTCGAGGTGCCCAATGCTTACTCTGGGCCTCCTTGGAGGTCACCTCTCCACAGCAGTCGAGGTCTGAGGGCTTGGGGGACCCCAGAAGCCCTCTGCCAGCCCTGTTGCCCTCAGAGTGTCTGTGTGGGAATTGCCCAGGAGCGAATTACAACGGACAGTCCAGACAGGGATGCGGGGGTGGGGGGATGGGGGGCAGGAGGCTGGCGCCTGCCTTTTAGACAAGCCCCAGCTCCACGCCCTCTCCTGTCTGCCTCGCCAGGGGAAGCAGGCCGGCCAGTGTGGAGTTGGCTTATCTGCAAGGCTGTGGTGTGGCCAGTGCCCTCAGCGTTCGTCAGGGGCAGCTCAGTCCCCTCCGTTTCCCGTCACTGTCACTGACCGTCGTGCTCAATCACACTATTAGCTTTCACTAAGCCCTTACCTAGCCTGCTCTGAGGGCTGCTATAGAGGATCTCACTTGACCTCACAACTCCCGATTTTGCAGATGAGGAAAGTAAGGCCCAGAGAGCTATGTAACTTGTCCGGGGTCACACAGCCAGTATGTGTAGGGCTCAGGACTTGAACCCAGGTTGTCTGGCCCAGAATCCCTGCTCTTAACCACCAAGGTCACAAGGCTTTTGTATTAAACAGCTCGAGCGCCCGTCTTGAAATAGGGAGAATGTCCTTCTTGGCCCCCTGGACCCCTCACCCCATCCACAGTAAGTGCAGGCACTCCTGGGCCTTGCTCAGGCTTGGAGAAACACTAGGAAATCTGCTCTGTCACAGGGACATGCTTCCCGGCTGCCTGACTGCTGGGGCCACCCCACAGAGATGGGGGTCAAGGGACAGGAAGGGAGGAAGGAGGGGCCGCTCCCAGGGCTTGGCTGCCTGGAATCGCCCTTTGATTATACACATGTCGCAAGCCACCCCCAGGCCTGGGTCATAGCAGACCCCCTTCAGTTCCCCAGGGCCCTACCCCTTCCTGCCAGCCCCTCAGGGGCCTGAGAACAGCAAGTGGAGTGTCCCGGAGCCCTGGCTCCCCAGCAGGCCAGATGGCTTTGCCTTACTTCAATTTTTTTTTGCTTGTGAGATCTTAGCTCCCCGACCAGGGATTGAACATGGGGCCCGGCAATGAAAGCACAGAGTCCTAACCACTGGACCGCCAGGGAATTCCCTAGAGCTCTTTAATATTTGTTATCACAGTAGTACAAGGGGTGAGGTTAGGAGAAAAGGGAGCTATAGAAAGGCTTGGGAGGAAAAGCACCCATGATTTCTTTCCTACCCGCCCGCCCCCAGAGAGCCATGTCAGCACCTGGTGATGACCTCCTCCCTCCCCCCTGTTCCCCTTCACCAGCGCCCGAGTCCCTCCCCCATGGCACCCATCCCCAGTCTTGGTCCTCTCTTCCCCTGCCACCTCTGCGACCCTAAGAGATATGATGCCCAGCCGTCCTCTGTCCCCTCAGATCCCTCCTGTCTCAGGATGACCCTGGGGGGCCTTCCCTCCCCCCACCCCGCAACGGTCTCCCTGTCTGTGTTAATCAGGTTGCAGGTTGAAAATCAATCATCAAGTTTTAGGCTGCTGCGAATCTGTAAGACTTGGAACAGGCACCTTTTAAACAGGAGCTGTTCTACCCTTGGTTTTGGCCTCCGCGGGCTCTCTGCTGCAGGGTCACGAAATGTCAGGGCAGGGAAGGGTCTTGGAGACACTCTTCCTACACCCCCATTTCATAGAGACACGCAGGAGCTCAGAGAGCTGAAGGGACTTGCTCAAGGGCACACAGCTTGCCAGTGGTTGGGGCAGAGACCTCTCACCGCCCCTCAGGTTCCTGTTCCCACCCCACCACCTCCACTGTCCAAGGAAATAGAACCTCTGAAGGTTTATCTGGCCATTTGCTGCCTGGAGTTAAGATACTTCCCAGCCCCTCTTACACCTGGGTGTGGCCATATGACTAAGTTTTGGCCTAGATGTAATAGTGTTTAATTTCAGGAAGGGTCCTTAAAGGACGAGGCACGCCCTGTTCCCCTCTCTCCTTCCTGCTGCCTGTAATGCAGATATAATGGCAGGAGTTTCGGGAGCCATCCTGGAGCACAAGGTGATCTTGGGAACGACACCTGTGCGTGGCACAGCCATGTGTAGGAGGAGCCCAGGCTCCTGATGGAGAAAACTAAACTTCCATCTTATGGTAGTTTGGGTTGGTAGTTTGGGTTGCCGGCTGGGTCTGTTTCCTCTCCCAGGGTGTCTTCTCTAAGGAGGCCCCACAGGGAACAAGCAGGTCTTGGTGCAGAGCAGACCCTGGGGCTCGTGACTTGACGCCTCACGGGAGCGCAGGTGCCCCCAATGTTGTTTTAGTAGCTTAACCCCCGAGGAAGGAAATCTTACTCAGAGGCCCGAGAACAACAACGAAATCCCTTCCTAAAGTCGAGAAGCTCCCGTTGAAAGGAGTGGGGTGGGAGCTCCCTTGCTCAGCCTCCCCTCACGGGCCCCAAAGCCCCGGAGCCCACCCACCGCCTGCCCAGGCTCTGTTCTCAGAAGCACCTGCCTGCTCCCCCTTACTGACAAACAGACTAACTAACGGAAGGTTGTAATGACTTAGCCTGGAGGTGCAAACAGCCGTTACCCCCTGGGGCCGGGCATGGGCTCCACGAATTCAGGGTGTAGCTGCATGCCTCCCCGAGCCCGCCTCATCCTGCCGAAACAGGCGAGAGAAGCAGCAGCCCCCTCACCCCCTCCAAGATACTGCCTGGCAATGGCTGGGCAGCTGCAATCAGCGTCAAGCGCAGAGAAGCACGAGGAGCTGGGGCCACAGTCCCCCCACCAGACCCCTTCAGCACCTCTCCACCTCTCCTCCTGTGTGTACGGGGCCCTGGCCTCTCTGGGCGTCAGCGCTACCTTTGTCAAGTGGGCACATGGCACCTTGCCCTGCCTGCCTCTCTCTGTGACTCAGAGAGAACAGATGAGCAGGACTCCGGGGTGAGGGGCTGCTGTGCACGTTGCCAACTTAGGGGGCCTGGGAGGCAGCCACAAACGACACCCTTGCTGACCCTTGCGTTCCAGGGGACCCATCCTTCTGTTTGATGAGTCATCACGAAGCGCGTCATGAGACAGGGTGGTGCTTTCTCCCCAAAGTGGCAGATGGAACACAAGCTTCTCGAACTTCTCCACCAACATTTCCTTAATTGTGGAGGCCAGTGAGCTCAGAGGATGGGACCTGCTGCTAGCACAGAATCCCTTGGTTTATCGAAACATTCATGTGGGTGTCGGGCTCTTTCCCTTTAAGATGGGAATGCTTCAGTTACAAGAGTTAAGTTTTACGCAGTCACTCAATTTCCCGCTTCTCACCCCAAATGCCTGACTAAACCTGCTGCTCTGGAAGCTGATCTGTGTCTATCCGTGGCTATTCCCCCACAGCCCGCGCCACACACTCACACACACACACTCACACATACACACATACACACACTCACACACACACACACACACACTCACACATACACACATACACACACTCACACATACACACACACACACATACACACACTCACACACACACTCACACATACACACACACACACTCACACACACACACTCACACACACACTCACACTCCTAGTTGAGAAACAAAGTTTTAGGAGAGCATGAGTTTTGCAGTCAGAGTGACTGGTTTCCAGTTTTGGCTCTGATGCTGTCAGCTGTGTGACCCTGGCCATGTCACCTAACCTCTTTGAGCCTCCATTTCCTCTCTGCTTTCACTCCCCAGCGAGGTCAGTGTGGGGATGGAGGTAGGTGGGGTGGTAGTCAGGATGTTGTTTTCTTTTCTGGCACAGAGCCGGTCCCCGAGAACTTTAAAGAGGCTCTGTGGAGGGCTCCACTCTGTACAGGGAGACCGGGTCCAGCAGAAGCTGTCCTGGGCAGACTCAGGAGACTGAAGATGCAGAGTTACTGAGGCCGCTGTGCGCAGTGCCTGTCCTCCCTTCACCGCTTCCAGGAAGAGGAGCTTCATGAGGGTTTCCTGCCTTGCTGTGAGGCTTCTCTCCAGGGGAGCCACATGGAGCAGATCCAGCTGACCCCCATAACTGACTCCCCTGCCTCCAGGCTCCTAAGTCCACTTAGGACTGACGGTCCAGCAGGAGAGCCTGCCCGGCCACTCGGATCTGAGCTTTCCCACTGGCATCTGTGATGTCCCCTTGCGGGTGGGTGAAATGCCCAGATTTCACTCTTCAGTCTCAAGGCCTGGCTGGGTGACGGCGTTCTGGCTTGGCTGCTCTGCCCTGTCCGGGACCACAGCAAGTCCACCCAGGAGACAAATACTTCTGGTTGTACAGCATAGAGGCCCTCCAGGTTCGCTCAGTGGGTGGATCCGAGGGTAGGATGAGCTCTTGGGTGCCTGCAGGAATTTGATTTTTAAAAATCGTGATAGGGCTTCCCTGGTGGCGCAGTGGTGGAGTCCGCCTGCCGATGCAGGGGACGCGGGTTCGTGCCCCGGTCCGGGAGGATCCCACATGCCGCGGAGCGGCTGGGCCCATGAGCCGTGGCCTCTGAGCCTGCGCGTCCGGAGCCTGTGTTCCGCAACGGGAGAGGCCACAACAGTGAGAGGCCCGCGTACCGCAAAAAAAAAAAAAAAAATCGTGATAAAATACAAATTACGTAAAATGAACCACCTTAATCATTGTTAAGTGTAGCGTTCAGTGGTATACATACATTCACATTATTGTGCAACTCTCACCCCCATCCATCCCTAGAACTTTTTTCATCTTGCAAAATCGAAACTGTTTCCATTAAACAAGAATTCCCCTCTCCTCTTCTCTCCAGCCCCTGGCAACCACACGTTTCTACTTTCTGTCTCTGCGAATTTGACGGCTCTTGGTACCTCATCTGAGTAGGATCATGCAGCATTTGTCCTTTTTGACTCTGCATAATGTCCTCAAGGTTCATCCATGTTGTAGCACGTGCCGTAATTTCCTTCCTTTTTATGGCTAATACTCAATTGTCTGTATAGGTTCCATTTTTTTATCCATTCATCCATCCATCCATCCACGGACACTTGGTTTTTTTCCTGCCTTTCGGCTACTGTGAAGAACACAGCTCCGAACATGGGTGTGCAAATGAGGTCGATTTTTTTGATGGTGGCGAATTCATTTGAACACAAATTGGAGCAAATGACAAGTACACCACACTTCACAGACATGAATGCTTAGGGTGCCGCCAAAGTGATGGTGATTTAAGGATAAACATCCAAGAATGACGGTGGAGGAGTGAAAGGCCCTGCGTGCCTTGGGTACCACTAGGTTTTGAGCAAGTCGGAGCCCCGTCGAGCGGAGGCCAAACCCAGGCCTCTCCCCTTGTCTTTCCCTCTCCAAGGCCCTCCTCTCTCTCGTCAGCCCTGCCCAGACGAAGCCCGGAGGCCAGCCACTGCCCCGCGTGTCCCTCCCCGTCTCTTTTGGCTCCAAATCCCAGAAGGCATCTGATTGGCTGTGCCCTCACCAGGCCACCCTGATAGGTCACTGGTCAGCCTATGGATGGGCTCTCCGTGGTCAGGTGCTCTGCCTGGTCCAATCAGCAGTGGGGAGAGCGGGCTCACGCGGGGCTGCCTGGGGAGCTGTGGTTCTCCCGGCGGCCGCACTGCCCTCCGATTCCCAGCCCCCGTGGCTCCTCCGAGGTGGGCCCTGGAGGATCCCCTGCAGGCGGGAGGCTGAGGGTCAGGGTCTAAGCTGACTGCCCCTGAACCCCAAGCCTGCCGATAAACAAGGGTGGGAGGAGTGATGGGGAGTCCTGCTGCTCGACCCGCCGGCGCCCCTTCTCCTAACGAGGCACCCGGGTCTTGGTGTTTGGGGAGTTGGTTGCTGCAGCTGTGTGTGTGGAGGAGGGGGGCCTAGGGGCTCCCCAGACGCCGCCTTGCTCTCCTGGGCAGCCGTGCCTTCCTGCCAGCGCCCCTTTTCTCACTCAGGGAGCCCGACAGTGAGGACTTCGGCTCCTGTGCTTTGTCGGCCTTGCCTAGATCAGAAAAACCCAGGTCCTAGGGTGTCCTGCTGGGAGGTGGGACCCTCTGCACCGGCTTTTCAGCGAGCCTCTGAGCACAGCGTCTGTGGGTTCCAGACCACGGGGCTCGGGGGAGGAGTGGTGTGTGTGCACTGCTCTCTCCGCCAGGCACACACTCTGTCTACTTCTCCCAGCGGATCTCCCCTCCCCGAAGTGTCTGCCCAGGGGAGCCAGGCCCCGCATCCCAAGAGAGGAGCATCCCGAATTGCCCGGTACTAATGGCCACGTCACCTGTGCAGCTGGGCGGGGCCTCCGCTGGGCCTGGAGCTTGTTACTGGGAGGAAACGCATTTCTCCAGACCGGGAGAATTCACACTTGCGGGGGGGGGGGGGGGGGGGGGGGAGCGGGTAACTTCTTCTGGTTTGTAGCATTTATCATTCAAAACAGGCCTCATTCCCTTATGGAGGGTTTTCTGTAAACAACTTAGAAGGTATCCCCACATCGTCTGGGCTCCTACCCAGCTGGGGTTCCTGGCCTAAGGGACAAGGGGTGGCACCCCAGGGCACTGCAACACTACACAGGCCCCCAAGGGTTTGGGATCTGAAACCTGGAAGGCTCGGGGCTGTCTCCAGCACTGGTGGGCCCTCAGCTGAGTCCCAGCCCACTCTGAAGGCCTAGCCCTGGTTTCTCTCTTGTTCTCTCCAGAGCTTTATTGATGTGTAACTTATATACCATGAAATTTCTGGAGTTGAAAGGGCATAATTCAATGATTTTTAGTACATTTATAGAATTCTGCAACCATCACCACAATCTAGTTTGAGATCACTTCCACCCTCCAACAGAACTCTCTGCGCGGCTTTGAAGTTAATCCCTGCTCCCACCCCCAGCCCCAGGCAAGCACTGACCTGCTCCCATATCTATATATTGTACTTGCCTTTTCTGTATGCTTCATGAAAATGGAATCATACACTACATAGTCTTTTGTGTTTGGTTTCTTTCTCTTTTTTTAAGTTTTTTTTTACATATATCCCCATATCCCCTCCCTCTTGCGTCCCCCTCCCACCCTCCCTATCCCACCCCTCTAGGTGGACACAAAGCACCGAGCTGATCTCCCTGTGCTATGTGGCTGCTTCCCACTAGCTGTCTATTTTACATTTGGTAGTGTGTATATGTCCACGCCGCTCTCTCACTTCGTCGCAGCTTACCCTTCCCCCTCCCTGTGTCCTCAAGTCCATTCTCTGTGTCTGCATCTTTATTCCTGTCCTGCCCCTGGGTTCGTCAGAACTATATATATTTTTTTAGATTCCATATATATGTGTTAGCATTCAGTATTTGTTTTTCTGACTTACGTCACCCGTGTGACAGGCTCTGGGTCCATCCACCTCGCTACAAATAACTCAATTCCGTTTCTTTTTATGGCTGAGTACTATTCCATTGTATACATGTGCCACATCTTCTTTAGCCATTCATCTGTCGATGGACACTTAGGTTGCTTCCATGTCCTGGCTATTGTAAATAGCACTGTCGAGTTGTATTTTATTGTGATAAGATCTACCGTCCTAACACAATTTTAAATGTGCAATACATTCTTGTTGACCATTGGTGTGTTTGATTTCTTTTACTTAGCATCATGTTTTTGAGGTTCCTCCTCGTTGTGGCATATATCAGAGTTTGTTCCTTTTTATGGCTGAATAATTTCCCGTTGTATGGATAGACCACAATCCCTTGATCTATTCACCAGTTAATGGCGTGTGGACATGTGCTTCCACCTTTTGGCTATTACGAACGATGCTGCTGTGAATGTTCATGTACCAGTAGTTGTGGGGACATAGATTTTCATTTCTCTTGGATGGATACCTGGGAGTGGAATTGCTGGGTCATACGGTAAGTTTAAGAAATTGTCAGATTGTTTTCCAAAGTGGCTGCACCCCACTCCCAAAGTGTGAGAATTCCAGCGGCTCCACATCCTTGTCAACAGTTGATATGGTCCATCTTTTTCATTTTAGACATTCTAACAGGTGTGTAGTGGTATTTCATTGTGCTTTACCTTGCATTTCCTTAATGACTAATGATGATGAACATGTTTTCATATGCTCATTGGCCATCTGTATATATCTTCCTTGGTGAAGTGTCTGTTCAAATGTTTTGCCCCCTTTAAAAACTGGGTTGTGGGGGACTTCCCTGGTGGACCAGTGGGTAAGACTCCACGCTCTCAGTGCAGGGGGCCCGGGTTCGATCCCTGGTCGGGGAACTAGATCCTGCGTGCATGCTGCAACTAAGAGTTCACATGGCGCAACTAAGAAGTCCACTTGCTGCAACTAAAAGATCCCGCACACCGCAACTAAGACCTAGGGCAGCCAAAATAAATAAATAAACTACAGCACATTTAAAAAAAAAAAAAAAACTGGGTTGGTTGTGGGAATTCCCTGGCAGTCCAATGTGAAAGGACTCCGCGCTTTCACTGCTGAGGGCTGCGCGGCACGGCCAAACCCCCCCCCCCAAAAAAACTGGGTTGTGTCTCTTATTATTAGTTCAAAGAATTCTTGATACCGTCTGGATATGTGATTTGCAAATATTTTACCTCAGTCTGTGGCTTATCTTGTCATTTTATCAATGGTATCTTTTGAAGTGCAAATGTTTTCAATTTTGATAAGGTCCAGTTTATCATTTTTGTTTGTTTGTTTTATAGGAAAAAAATCTAAGACCTCTTTGTCTAACCCAACGTCATGAAGATGATCTCCCAAGCTCATTCTTAAATTTGTCTTCTTATCCCTCACCCCTCCACTTCCTAGGCCTGACAGTTCCACCTCCTCCGTTTTTTCTCTTTGCGCTCAGCCACCTCCTTTTGTTCCCTTTCAGCAGTGATTTTTAAAAAAATCCCCAAATCAGATCACACTCCACAAGGGCAGGGATGTTCCTCTGTTTTGTTCACCAATGAGTCCCAAGTGCCTAGAACAATGCCTGGCATACAGTAGGTGCTCAGTAGATGCACTTTGGGTTGAGTCATATTGTTCCTCGGGAGGCACTGCATTGCACTTGGAGAAAAGGCCAGCCTCACTGTCCAGGCCTACAAGATCCAACACAATCCAACCGTACCCACCCTGCCCCCTTGCCCACTCCCCTCCTACCACCCCGATCTTCCCTCTAATCCTCCAAGGTGTCAAGCTCATTCCCATCTCAGGGCCTTTGCTTCAGCTGTTCCATCTGCCTGTGATTCACTTCCCTCTGCGTTCCCCAAGCCTGGCTCCTTTTGTCAGTATGAACTCAGCCTAAACATCACCTCCTCTGAGAAGCCTTCCCTGACCACCTCATCTAAAACAGCTGTCCCACCTGCCCATCACACTAGCACCACCCTATTTTCATTGTCCACAGAGCACTTACCTCCAGATATTTTCCCAGTTTATATATATTTACTTAGTGGATGGTTATCCTCCATCCTCCATGGGCCCCAAGATGGGAGCAGGGAGGAGAACAGAGCTCCCAGGCCCTCTTTAGGCAAGCCCTTCCTCCTTCAGGAGGCTTCCTTGGTTATTCCAGCCGCTAAAGCTTTCCTGTCTCCTGTCTGTCTTCCTTCCTTTCCCACTGCAGTTAGCTGTAAAGTTGGTGCCCCACAATGGACCATGCTTCCTAGTATTCATGTCCTGGGGAGGTCTCATTCCACATTGTTGCTGAGCTCGGCCATGTCACTTGTTCTGGCCAATGAAATATTAGCAAATATGATGGAAGTAGAAGTTTGATGCTCTCTTGCATATTGAGGATTGTTCTCAGTGGAACGTAGCTGCCATGCTGTGAAGAAGCCCAGGTTAGCCCTGTGTAGAGGCCAAGTAGAGGAGAATCAAAGTACAGTCATCCCTTGGTGTCCACGGGGGATTGGTTCCCAGACCCCCGCAAATACCAATATCCAAGGATGCTCACCTACCTTATATAAAGTGGCACAGCATTTGCATATAAACTAGGCACACCCTCCTCTGTGTTTCTGATCATCTCCAGGTTGCATATAATACCTAAGACAATGTCAATGTGTGTAAATCCCTGCTGGTACCAGGCAGATTCACGTTTTGCTTTTTGGAATATTTTTCCCAAATATTTTCGATCCTTGATTGGTTAAATCCAGGAATGTGGAATCTGTGGATACAGAGGGCCACCGTACCTGAGATGACAGCCCACGCTGGCAGCCAGCTGAGTTCCCAAGCTGACAGTTAACATCAACTGCAGCCATGTGTGTGAAGCCACCTTGGACGTTTCACCCCAGTTGAGCCCTCAGCTAATTGCAGCTGTATTAATGATCCCAGAGGACAAAATATGAAGCAGAAGAACTGTCCAGTCAATCCAGAGGATGGTGAGAAATAAAAAATCATTGTTGTTTCAAGCCACAGTTGTGGGGTTGTTTGTTACACAGCAGTAGGTAACTGACACACCTGTGGAAGTCTCTTTTGTCTCTCAGGGCTCACTGGCATAATAACTGTAGCCCACCTACCCATCCAACCCTGCTTCCCGCTTTCCTGTTCATTGCTCTTGGAGTTTGGCAGTTTGCCTAATCCTCCCCCTCCTTGGAGCTGGGAAGCCCCTCCCAGGCCTTACTGACCTGTCTCCTCACCTGCCCAGTTCTGTACTCCCTCCACAGTAGTGATCAGGAAAGCTTAGGACCTTAGCGACACCTGGTAAGGCCCTCCCTGCCCCTCTAGGACCTCAGCGCCCCATTGGACAAGGGGTGGCAGAGTGAGGGGCCACACCCCAAGGATCCCTGACCCTCCCATCCAGACTGCACTGGACCCTCAGTGGGCTTTGCTAGGCATGTCCCGTCCATTGCTCCCTGGAGTGGGAGCAGAGGACAGGCTTGGGACGCAGTGACATGGGGGTGGGTGGCCCAGGAGTGGGTCACAACCGACAGCTAGGTTCCCTCTGAGCCACCTCCCAGCTGGGCACCTTGTGGCCGGCTTCTCTGAACACTCTGGTCTCAGTGTCAGCCTTCTGTAAAATGGGCCAGGGTACGATGAACCCTCCCCTGGAGAGGAGCAGTTAGGCCACTTGCAGAAGCAGCAGGCTCAGCTGGGTGGACAGCATTCCGAGCCAAGGAACAGGTAGCAGGAAGTTCTGTTCCCTGGGGGAGAGGTAGGGCTGGGCGAAGCCCTCGGGCAGAGCCGGTCACCAGGGGCCACTGTGGCCCGTAGGCCGCTGCAGGCGCTGGAGGGCAGAGGCGGGGTTGGGGGTCTCGTGGCTGTCTACCTACGGGGACCAGGGGGGCAGCGATCGTCCTCACTTCGAAGATGGAAAACAGAAGCACCCCTCGGCCTCTTCCACTCCCAGAGAGCTGCCCTCCGCGCCCTGCGCCCTGCCGGGGTTCGAGGACTCTCTGGAAGGGGGCGCCCCAGGAAGGGATGCGAGGGGAGGGGGAAACGCAGAGCGGGGGCCCCCCTCGCTTTTCGCGCCCTCCCCATCGGACAACCCCCCCCCCCCTCCCTGTCACGCCCCGGACTTCGGATTGGCCCATCGGGGCAGTGATCCCGCCCACGAGGAAAGGGAGGGGCCGCTAACCCCGGGGAGACCCGGCGTGGGTGAGGAAGGCGGGGCTCGAGGAGCCCGAGGGGGCGGCCGAGTGGCCACAGGCGTGCGCTGGGCACGATTGTCGCTCTTTCACGGCGGAGACTGAGACCCAGAATGGGAAGGGTCCTGCGGCGGCCACGTGGCGAGTGGAGAGCGGGGTGGACTGTTCGTGGGTGGAGACCCAAACCCGCGAATCCCGCCGCTGGGGCAAGGCGCTCAGTTGTCCCCTGTCCGCTAGTGACCTGCGGCGCCCCGGCCCCGCTCCCTCAGTGAGCCCCGTGCCGGGCTGAGGGCCGCAAGGACGCGCGCGGCCGCCAGGGGGCGGTGTCGGCCCGCGCCGGGCGGTGGGACAGGACACCGCTTCCAGTTCTGAGCGGATGGAGAAACTGAGGCCCGGCCCACAGTGGCTCCAGCCAGGGCCTCGCCCCCTCCTCCGTGGGGCCGCACTTTGGGATCCGATAAGGGGACCTCCCTCCCCAAGCCCCGGACTCGGTGAGTCCCATAAGCCTAGCTGACGTCCCCGTCCCCCCATGCCCGCTCCAGCCCCTTGCTGAGTGGCTCCGCCTCCCCGGACCTCAGTTTCCTCTCGTGTCACCTGAGAGAAAGTGATAGTGAGACGCGGGGATCCAGGCCCGACTGCTCGGAGGGTCTTGGGAAGAGGGAGGTTCCTGTGCGCGGCTGGCAGGCGGGGCCGCTGTTATCCTTAGGACTCATCTGAGCTGTGTGACCAGGGCCAGGCCTTAGTTTCCCCTGCTGACTCTCTTCACTGCAAACCACAACTGTTTACCGAAGGGGACAGTGGAAAAGAAAGTGGGAGGTGCAACGAAGTGGGGGGCTGCCCTTGGCCCGGCCCACCTCAGCTGTGCCCCCTTGGCACCCAGGGACGGGGTGCTGCCCGCTCTCCCCAGGGCAGCCCCAGGCCTGGGCATGGAGCCCCGCGGGGACAGCGATGCGCTCAAGGTGACACAGCCGGGCCGGCATCCAGCCCCTGCGTGCTGGGAGGCTCAGGGACAGGGCCAGCCGGCCTGCCCCGCCAGTGTCCTGCCCCTGCCAGAGCTGGCCTCCCCCAGGAGAAGCCAGGTCTGAGCTCTGCGGGCCCCTGCCTGGGTGGGCTGGAACCTGGGCTGGGCCACGGCCGGGTCCCCCTTGTGCTCAGGGCTCCTGGTGCCTGGGACTCTGGTGCAAAAGAGATGAATCATGTACTTCCTGCTCCCCGCCCTCCAGGGACCGGCCCACACTCCCCAGAGGGTGACCCCTAGCCTGGTCAACTCCTGCACTTAGTCATCAGCATTTATGGGGCACCTACTGCCCCCCGCAGGGACAGGCTGTGGGCAGAGGAGAAACCCCCAGGAGCGCAGGACGCTGTGGTGAAGCCCGGAGAGGCTGGGCGAGCTCCTTCAGCCACGTGGCGCCTGAGGTGAGTCCGTGTGGACTTCTGGGGATGGGCCGTCCAGGCGGAGGGCATGGCATGAGCCAGGGCTCGAGGCCCTGAGGCCTGAAGGCCAAGGTTCTCGTGGAACGTGAAGGGGTCTGGTCCTGAGGCAGAGCAGGGGTTTTCGACTCGGGTGGGTGGCATCTTTGAGCAGGGAGGGCTCCTAGCAGAAGGGCTGAGTTGACTTGGATTTGACGGGATCCCCTCAGGCTTCAAGAAGCTGGGGCTGAAGCTGGAGCCTGGAGAGTCCAGGGCAGCCTGGCCCTGGGAGGTGGGATGGAGTAGCGAGGGGGGCGGGGTGGGGCGTTTGGACACAGAGTCCAGGGCATGATGTGAGGGGTGCAGGTGACTCCTCTTCATCTCAGGTAGCCTCCTCCTCCAGGAAGCCTCGCCTGCCCACTCACCTGTGATCCTCAGGGCAGGCTGCAGGGGCTTGTTCGTTGAATTACCGAGTTAAGCTGCTCAGAAGGGCTGGCTGACCATCTGAGTCCCCTGGCGAGGGGGACCATCTGAGTCCCCAGCCCACCATCCCAACCTGCGTCTGAGGCCCCTCCATCCTGTGAGTGGGAGACATTTCTAGCAGAACTTTCCTCAGCTTTCACAAGGGGTTGGGAACTCACGAAACCAAAGCCTTCCCTTCCTAGGCCCGGACGAGGCTTATATGCTCCAGCCCTGTGGGCAAAGCCCCGTCCCTTCTCCGAGCTTGTTTCCCTACCTGTAAAGTGGGCTGACAATGCAGCCTGCCTCCCCTGCGAGCCCACGAGAGGACGGCTGGGAGAGCACTTTGCCCGCGGGACATGCCTCTTTAAAAACTCACCTTAATTATGCAAATAGTATTTGAATATGTGTCCCTTGTGAATGACTCAAACCATAAAGAAGGTACAGAGAATAAAAACTAAGAGCTCCTTCCTCCTCCCCCCTCCCCCTCCCTGATGCTCCCCCAGGAGGCCCTGCCCTCCACAGATCAGTGTGTGGCTTCCAGTATTTTTCAAACAATTTGGGGGCTTCCCTGGCGGTCCAGTGGTTAAGACACTGCGCTCCCAACACAAGGGGCACGGGTCTTTTAACACTTTTATGTTGAAGTATTGAAAATTAATCCTAGGAGCTCTTTACTGCCGTGTCCTGCAAGAACTCAGTGCCTTCTCAGGAAGGCTCTCTTATCTCCTCTTGACAGAGGAGGAAACTCAGGCTCTCTATTGCCGCCTGCGTCTGCATGATACCTGGGCTGTGCGTTAGTCACGTGGCAGCTGTAGGTTTTACCTCCTAAACCAGGACCTGTTGAGAGTGAGGGGGACACTATTATCATTATGCTGGGATGACAAGGGCTGTCCTGAGCAAATACTCTTAAGGAGCCAGGAAGTTTTCAAGTGATAAACCCCTGTCTCCAACTGGCCTAATCCCCAAACTGGATTATTTAAATATTAAATAAAATTATTAAAGACTAAATATACTTTAATATAAATATTAAATAAAACATTTATTTAATTAATTAAATATTAAATTAAAAAATAAACAATTCAACTGGCTCATTTAATGAGGAAGCCCGAGTCCTCAGGCACGGCTCTTTCCAGGATCCTACATGGACCCAGAGACACCAGCGAGAGTCTCACATTGGGTTGGTGGTGGGGGCGGGTTTGAGGGAGATGCTCCCTAGGCTCCAGGCCGACACAAGGTCCTATCCAAGAGCCAGGAGAGGAGCAGTGCCAGCTGGGAAGGATGCAAAAATCCCAGCTGGGATGGATGCATCATGATTATTTTTGGTGTTCCCCTTTGGATGGTCACCTAGGAGGTTTCCGTTTTTTGGGTTTTTTTTTAAGATTTTATTTTATTATTTATTTATTTATTTTATTATTTATTTTTGGCTGCATCAGGTCTTAGTTGCGGCAGGCGGGATCTTTCATTACAGCGCATGGGCTCTTCGTTGCGGTGCGCGGGCTTCTCTCTAGTTGTGGCGTGTGGGTTTTCTCTTCTCTAGTTGTGGCGCGCGGGCTCCAGAGCACGTGGGCCCTGTAGTTTGTGGCACACGGGCTCCCTAGTTGAGGCGCACGAGCTCAGTCATTGTGGCGCACCGGCTTAGTTGCTCCGTGGCACGTGGGATCTTAGTTCCCTAACCAGGGATCGAACACATGTCCCCTGCATTGGCAGGGGGATTCTTTACCACTGGACCACCAGGGAAGTCCCAGGTTTCCAGTTTTTTATTATTAAAAACACAGCAGGGACTGTACCTCCTTAACAGTTGGTAGTTAACCTGTATTCTCTTCAAAGGTTTTACTCTGAAATAGTTAGAAATAAAATATGCGGGCAGACCCTCATTTTATTGTACTTTACTGTGCTCCACAGATATTATGTTTTTCTCAAATTGAAGGTTTGTGGCAACCCTACGTCAAGCAAGTCTGTTACCGCCATATTTCCAACTGCATTTGCTCACTTCCTGTCTCTGTGTCACGTTCTGGTAATTCTTACAATATTTCGAATCTTTTCATTGTTATTATATTTGTTATGATGATGTATGATCAGTGACCTTTGATGTTACCACGACAACTCACTGAAGGCCCAGATAATACTTAGTATTTTTACCAATAAAGTTTTTTTTTGAATTAAGGTATGTGCCTTGTTTTTTTAGACATAGTGCTATTGCACACTTAATAGACTACAGTATAGAATGAATTTACTTTTATATGCCCGGGGAAACCACAATGACAATCTTTGCTTTATGACAATATTTGCTTTATTGTGGTGGTCTGGAACAGAACCTGCAATACCTCTGAGGTCTGCCTGTAAAATTAAGGTTGAATTCTTTCATAAAACTGTAAAGAATTAAACAAGTGAACAAAACCGTAGCAGTGAGCATCGTACATGGAATTTGGCACTTGGGCCAGTATTTATCTGGATAAGATACCTACAAAAGAAACTGGTGGACCCAAGAGCACAAGCATTTTCCTGCTGGTGGTGCCTTCCAAGGTGCCCTCCCCTTCTCTACATGAGAGTGAGGGCTTGATTCCTGACCTTGTCAGTACAGGCTGTTTTTGGGATCCTCAGTTTTTGCCAATAGGCAAAACAAGAGCTTGTACGTTTGCCTATTTCTTACAGAGCTGAGCGTCTTCATGGGTTTATCGGCCAACCTGTGAATTGCCTATTCATACCCCTTGCCCATTTTCCTGGGTTAGTCTTTCTAACAGGTGCAGGAGCTCCTTATACATTCTGAATGCAGACCCTTGGAGGCCAGGTGGGCTTTGGCCCCGTCCAGCCAGGTAGTGGTAGTGCAGGACCCAGGAGAGGTGGCGGTGGGTGAGGGATACCCCTCCCCCCTCCCCTGGTCCTGGCCACTTCCCATACTGGCCTTGGCTAATCCTGTCCCCTGGAACAACTTCCTTTTGAGATCCGAAAATCCACCTGACTCATGTCACAGATAGAGACTGGCACTCAGACAGGTGCAGTCACGCAGCCCAAGTCCCACAGCTGATGAGTAGTGATTAGAACCCAGCTTGTCTGGCGCCAGCTTCCTCCCCCAGGAAGCTGCCCTCCCTCCTCTCTACCTGCAGCACAAACCCCAAGCCGTGCTCCCAGTCCTGGGCCACCTGCCGGATCCCCCCTGCTCTGATGACAGGCTCTGCTGGGCTTGCTGGGGGCAGCTGGGGCTCAGGTCAGGGAGGATCTCCCTGTGGTCAATGAGCCGCTCTCCTCAAGCACCGCCCTCCACCCCTTGTCTCTCTAAGCGAATGACCTTGAAAATAGAAGCCATCTGAGTAGACTTCTCTGACTCACCTTTACCTGTGCTCTCATTGGCGTCCATGCCCAACCCTCTGCCCCTCAGGAAAAACTGTCCATGCCCGTGGCAGGGGCCTTCCTTCCGCTCGTGGCCGTGCAGTCCCTGCTGGCCTCCAGGTCATGGCTCCATAGGTCCTTCCTGCATCGGTGTTTTGGCGCATCAGTGTGCTGCACACATGCACACGTGTGCAAGATGCAGCACACTGCACGTGGACATGTGTACACGCGTGCATGCACAGATGCACACGTGCCTGCATGCACACACACACGTGGCTCCAGGGTTTTTTTTTATTATTTAAAATATTTATTTATTGAGGTTGCACCAGGTCTCAGGTGCAGCATGCGGAATCTAGTTTCCTGACCAGGGATCGAACCTGGGCCCTCTGCACTGGGACCCCGGAGTCTTATCCACTGGACCACCAGGGGTGTCTCTCTGCTCTTTTATTCTTTAACCCACTTACCTCCAGCCCCCCTTTCCTCCCTACACATCTTTCCCAGTCCCTCCCCTAGCGCTCCTCTCCACATAGGCTTCTCCTGCAGTCCCATGACCTTCTGTAAAGGGCACCATGACCTCCATGTAGCCAAATCCTCCTGACCCGCTGGTGGCACTTGTCCCAGGTGGCCACTCCCTCCTCCTCCGGACACCTGGGCTCTTTTGACTTCCAAGGGCCTCTCCCCATCCCTACATGCTAGATGTTCCAGCCTGGCCTCCCAGCCTTCACTCCATTTTGTTTTGTTTTGAATGTTTTATTTAATTAATTTATTTATTTGGCTGCGCTGGGTCTTAGTTGCGGCATGTGGGATCTTAGTTCCCTGACCAAGGATCGAACCTGGGCCCCCTGCATTGGGAGCGCAGAGTCTTAGCCACTGGACCACCAGGGCAGTCCCCGAGCCTTCACTCCGGGTGTCATGCTTTCAGTGCCTTCTCTCTCCTGTGACCCCCAGCTGTATGTCACCAGCAGGGCTTCTCCCTCCACCTCCCGTTATCATGGACACCCCAAGGTGGCTGACAGGCATCTTCAGGGATGCCCCACCCCCTGCTCCTGCCCGACCCGGGAGGCATTCTAGACTGTTCTCTCCCTCTCACACCCACCCTAGTTGGTCAGAGTCCACACAGAATTCGCTGCTTGTCCCAGTGCCCTCCATGCCGCTCGCCCTGCCACCCCTTCCCAGGCCAGTCAGCTACTGGGGCTTCCACCCTCTCTTCCTGGGGTTTGCTCCCCGTGGTGAGAGGGAGCCTTAGAAAACCCAAGGCAGCCCCTGCTCGGAGCCCTGGCTCCCCCGAAGTCCTCCCACTGACCTTGGGGTCCGTCTGTATTTGCAGCCTCGCCCACTACCCCTCCGACCTGGCCGCACACTGACGCCACGAGCCTGCGGGGGGGGGGGGGGCGGGACAAGCTCTCCCAGGAGAGAGGGGAGCATGACAGGGTCAAAGGTCAAAGCCATACTTAGAAGGCTGTGCTGGTGAGCCAGGCCTGAGCCGGGCAGTCCTCTCACTCCCAGGCCCCCTTAGTCTCTCTGGGAATTGAGCCCTCTGCCCCTCCTCCACCCACTCCCCACCCCCACCCCCGTTCGCAGCCTCAGCGGGCACAGGATGCTGCTTCCTTAGGGGGAGCACTTCCCCCCATCACCGCCCCAGACTCTGCCACAGCCCCATGGAGGCGCGGGCAGGCTGTTCACAGCAGCACTGGGGGACCACACACGTGCTGGGCACAGGGGACAGCTTTCACCAGCAGAAGACTCAACAGAGATGACGTGTGACCCAGAGCGGCGGGTACCCCAGAGCGTGAGTCTAAAAGTGACCGCGGGAGAAAAAGGCAAGCTGCTGAGAGGACGCGCTGACAGCGTGATGGGGAGGGTTACAGTGTCAGCTGCCACCGTGGGAAAGCGCCGGCGCTGGGACTGGGCAGCAGGACAGGCACGCAGGCCTTCAGATTTCCCCACATGTTAGTTCTTAAACTGGCTCATGGGCTCCCAGGCATTTCAAAGTTATATTATCGTTTTGTATGCCTGAAATAATCCACTAACTTCCAAACCTCCAGGTCCTTGGACACACCCAAGCTCCTTGTCTAGCCATTCAAGGCCCTATGCTTCCCGGTCCCTCCCAATTGACCTCTGGAGCCTCCCTCTGCCGCTTCCAGACCTTTGCTGCAGCCGTGTCCGGGCCAGGAATGCCTTTCCTCTGCCCCACTTGGTCTTTCTGGCTAAGCCCATGTCCATGGGAAGCTTTCTAAGTAGTGGAGAAATGGGGTTGAAACCGTGCAGCTTAGATTGGGACTTGGACCCACAGGCTGGAACTCGAACCCACGGTCTTTTAACTGAGATCACACACCTGGTCTCAGGACTTAATGAAGCTCAGGTTCTTGATGTCTCATCGCAGAAAGAATTCAGTCAGAGACAAAGTGATGGGTAAGAAGTGGATTTCTTTAGAGATAAACACACTCCACAAGACAGAGTGTGGGCCATCTCAGAAGGAGAGAGTGGCCCCAGGGTACAGGGTTGTCGGTTCTTATAGGGGTGGGTAGTTTCACAGGCTAATGAGTGGGAGGAGTATTCCAGCTATTTTAGGGAAGGGGCGGGATTTCCAGGAATTGGGCCACCGCCCACTTTTAGACCTTTATGGCTGGCCTTGGAACTGTCGTGGCGCCTGTGGGTGTGTCATTTAGCATATGCTAATATATTACAAGGAGCGTATACTGAGGCTCAAGGTCTAGTGGAAGTTGACTCGTTCACCATCCTGGACCTCTTTGGTCCTAATCAGTTTGTGTAGTGTCCTCGGGCTGTGTCATTCTTTTTTTTTTTTTTTTGTGTGTCATTCTTTTAAAGGTTGTGCCCTGCCCCTTCCCTCCTGTTTCAGGGTCGGACTTGATTCTGAGAGAGGGCTTCGGGAATCCCAGCGAAGAGTGACGAGGGCACATCAAAGGGGGAGGCGAGGAGGGTTCGAGGGGTGGAGAGAAAACTGCCCCGAGGCCAGCTGCACACCAGGCACCTACAGCCGATGCCCTGTCACCCTCATTCCACCAGCAGCCATGGAGATGCTGTGAGGTCTCACTGCAGCCCTTGAAGGATATAATGGGGACATGGGAGCAGGGCAGCTAGCGTCTTGAGCCACAGGTAGTTCACCTGGGACACCACCTCCCTACGTTGTCTCCCAGGGTCTGGGGGCTCCAGAAGGCCAGTGTCAACCGTGCAACCCCAGGATTTCCATTCACTTTGCCCCACCCATCAGAGAGGTCTGGAAAAGGACAGCTGGGAGAAATTGTAGGGAGACTGAGGACTAAAGCAGGGAGGAGAGGACAGGTGAGGTGGGGCAGAGATAGACCCTGGACTCCCAGCCCAGTGTTCCCTGTACCCCCCCACCCCTGGCCCATGATCGTTTTCTGTAAATCTGGTGGTGATCATGGACCCCCTGAGAGGTATGGTAGGGCCTGCAGGGCCATGTTGCACTGAGGTGGGTGGCATTTTGGGTGGGGGTATCTGGTGGCTCTCCGGCACGTGTGTGCTCCACACTTTGGCCCCCTTGTGGAGAGGCCGGGGTGGTCAGGGCCCCATCCACCACAAATGTCTGAAGGAAAGAAAGGGAAGCGCCCAGCTTCCCTTTTAGCTTCTCCTCACTTGGAGGTCACCTCCCAGTGAGCCCCGATTTCCTGGCCGGTGAATTAGGAGTCATAATTCCCACGGCTACCGGTTGCGAAAATGAATTGAAATCAAGTATGTTTAGCACAGAGACTGGTACACACTAGGCCCTCATAAATGGCTGTCTGCATCCGTTCATCCATTCGTACCCTGGGAAAGTCAGCATGGAGCAGGGGCTCGAGACGCCCCGACCCTCCCGGGCAGAAAGCGGCCAGGGCCCTTAGGGGTGACAGTTCCTACGCCCCGACCCCTCCACGTACAGTCCCAGAAAAGTCCCGGAGGAGGTCATCCCCAAGGTCACAGAGGGTCAGCGTAAAGGGGATGTGGAATACGACTCGTGGGGTGCCGAAGAAAGTCACGCTCGGCGGAGCCGGAGCGCCTAAGTGCGCGCCCAGTCTCCCACTGAGCCGGGGCACAGCAGGCGGGGCCCAGGGGCCCTTCCCGGCGCGGGTCTCCCGTCGCCGGGAGCTCGAAACCCGGAGCCTTTTCTCGCCGGCCACTCGGGTTTCCGGGAGCCCCGCCCCGTTCACTCCCCATCGCGGCCCCGCCCCCCGCGCGCCCTCAAGTTTCTCCCAACTTTTCCGCGGGTCCCCCTGGGCGCCCCGCCCGCCGACCGGTGACGTAACAATGGTGCAGCGCGGCGGCCAATGGGTGGTGGCGGGGGCCGGCAGTGCGGGCCAATGGCGGCGGCGGGCGGCCCCGCGGTCCTGCCCGGCCGGGGCCGCACTGCGCCGCCCGCCGCTCGCCCGCCCGCCGCCGGCGCCGGCACCGCCGCCCAGCGGTCTGGCCGCGGCGGCTCAGAGCGCGGCTGCGGCGGGCGCGGGCGCCGGCGGCACCCTCCCGTCCGTCTGTCCTGGGAGCTTCGCCTGCGCGCCGACCCGCGGGGGGCCAGCAAGCTTTCCGGCCCAAAGCGGGGGCGGGGACGCCAGGCCAGCGGCCCCTCCGACCCCCACGGTGAGTCCCCCTTCCTCGGCCGGCTCGGCGTGTAGCCGCCGCCCCCCTCATCCCCCCCAGACACACGCGCACGCAGGTGCAGCCCTCGCTGCGCCGGCCACCGACCCGCAGACACTCTGGCCTCGACCCGCGACCCGCGGCCACCCGGGATCCGGCCGTGCCGCCAGTAGGGGACGGGGAGAAACTGGCGGGCGGCCCTGGGCGCGCGGCCTTGCCCTCGGTGGCCCAACCCCCCATTCACTGAGCCGCGACCGTGACTCGCTGCCCGGTGACGTGGGGCGGCTCAACTTTACGTAACCTGCCCCGCTCCCAGTGTCCACACAGGGTGCACCCGGGGCGCGGAGACCCAGGCGTGGTGCTCCAGTTACGGTGTCCCCAGAAGGGTGCTGTGGCTCCAGCCCCCAACCCCTGTGCCCGTCTCTGTAACTTAGTTACCCAGTGTGTGTGGACGCAGCTTATCCGCTGACCCAGGTCCCTTGTGACCAAGGGCTTACCCTTGAGAAAACGCAGTGGGGAGCTTGGGCCAGGGCCAGGGGTTGGAGGTCAGGGCTCAGGTTGGCGCAGGGGGCTCAGAGGGCAAGGTTAGGGCTCAATCTGGGTTCCCTGTGGGTTGGGGGTCCCCCCACTTCTGGAATGAGCCCGATATAGGAGTTAGGAGATCTGGGTTCCAGGCCTGTCTCTACCATGACTTGCCGACTGACCTTGGACAAGTTTGTCCCTTACTGGAAAATGGGATGACAGTACCTGCTTCTTCTAGTCATTGGGAAGACTCAGGGAACTAGCAGACCTGGAGGGGATTTACAGACTGTGAAGAGTGTACACGCCAGTTTCTAGGTTGATTTCATCCTCTTGCCTCCTCCCAGGAGCTAGGGGCGGTGACATCCAGTAAACACCATGTTTGGGTGGAAGGCTAGAGGCCCCCACTTCCTGCTATGGCTCACAGACTGCCTTCCCTCTTTCTTACAGATGAGGAAGCTGAGGCTCAGGCAACAGTAATACACCCACCTACACAGAACTAGGTAATCGCGGTGCGCTAGCCAGGTAGGTCTGAGTCTAGAGCTCTGACCCTGCCTGGCCTGGGGTAGGGCCCTCGACCGCAGTCGGGGGTCAGATGACAGAGTCAAGGTTAGATGGGGCTGGGGATAGGGAGCTTGGGCTACAGAAAAGATTTGCCTCAGCTTGAGATGTGGGATGCAGCTTTCCTAGTCCCCTACCTGGCTTTCCCCTTGATTGGAGTTGGGTGCAGCTCTCACAGGTGGGAGCAGGAACTCTTCCAGTGGGTCCCTGGGCTGGACGGGGTGTGGGGTTTCTGTGTGGCCTTGACGGTAGCTGGGGCTGTGAGGGCAGGGACCGGGAAGGGCATCTTTAGCAGAGGTACCGGAGAACAAGACAGTTTTGGGGAGGGCGACCAGGCGCAGCAAGATCAAGGATGTGGGAGGTGGTTCAGGGCCTGGGAGAGAAGGGAAACTGTGAGGAGTGACTGGGAGGGCCGGTCGGAGGCTGGGGGCAGGTACGAGAGAGGGCCGGACAGGTGGGGCTGTGTGAAGATTGGACGGGAGACCCCTCTCCGCCCGGAACTTCAACCCTCAACCCTCACCGCGCTTCCCTCTGCCCGCAGGTGGTCGGCCCCAGGCCCATGCCGTGAGACCGGGAGGCGCCGCCAGCATGCCGTGGGACACGCGGCGGCCTGGGGGCGGCGCGAACGGCGGGCCCGAGGGCGCGGGCGCAGCGCGCTCGCGGGCGCAGAAGCAGTGTCGCAAGTCGTCGTTCGCTTTCTACCAGGCCGTTCGCGACCTGCTGCCCGTGTGGCTGCTGGAGGACATGCGCGCTAGCGAGGCCTTCCACTGGGACGAGCGCGGGCGCGCCGCCGCCTACTCGCCGTCGGAGGCGCTGCTCTACGCCCTCGTGCACGACCACCAGGCGTATGCGCACTACCTGCTGGCCACGTTCCCGCGGTGCGCGCTCGCGCCGCCCAGCGCCGGCTTCCGCTGCTGCGCGGCGCCCGGGCCGCACGTGGCGCTGGCCGTGCGCTACAACCGTGTGGGCATCCTGCGCCGCATTCTGCGCACCGTGCGCGACTTCCCGGCCGAGGAGCGCGCGCGCCTGCTCGACCGGCGAGGCTGTAGCCGCGTGGAGGGCGGCGGCACGTCGCTGCACGTGGCCTGCGAGCTGGCGCGCCCCGAGTGCCTCTTCCTGCTGCTCGGCCACGGCGCCTCGCCCGGCCTGCGCGACGGCGGCGGCCTCACGCCGCTCGAGCTGCTGCTGCGTCAGCTGGGCCGTGATGCCGGGGCCGCCCCCGCTGTCGGGGCGCCAGCGCCCGGGGAGCCGCGCCAGCGCCGCCTGCTGCTGCTTGACTTACTGGCGCTGTACACGCCGGCGGACGCAGCCGGCCCGGCCCGCCGCGAGCTGCTGGGCGACCGGCCGCGCTGGCAGCGGCTGCTGGGCGAGGACAAGTTCCAGTGGCTGGCGGGCCTGGCGCCACCCTCGCTCTTCGCGCGCGCCATGCAGGTGCTGGTCACCGCCATCTCGCCCGGCCGCTTCCCCGAGGCCCTGGACGAGCTGCCGCTGCCGCCCTTCCTACAGCCACTGGACCTCACGGGCAAGGGCTAGACCGCGGGGGCACCCCGTGTGCTGGATTTTTGGAGAATACTATTTTTCAGAGCGTTGTACCCGGCACTTTACATATATTGTTCTCTGGACAGCAGAATCTCTGCTTTGTCTGTAGCGTGCTTTGGGGGCTGGGCCAGGACGGGCAGGCGGACCCGGAGCTGCAGGTCCTCTGGATCCGGAGGTGCTCGGCTCCCCACCTCCCTGTGTGGATGGAGCTGGGCTACGGGGTCAGACGACGCCTGAGAGCCGGGCCCTGCCCTCAGCTCACTACCCAGACCCTGAGGAGCGGCCTCCCATCTTGATTTAGAGCCTCTGGGAAGGTGTCCCAGAGGGAGAGACAGCTGAGCTGGGCAGGTGCAGGGGGGTGGACTGACGTGTCCAGGCAGGGGGACGGCGGGTGCAAAGGCCTGGAGGCCGAGGGAACCGCCCGTGGGCGCTGGGTGGAGGTTCTCTGCCCCGTCAGCAGGTGGGGCCTCGACTCCCCTGTGGGGCTGGGCCTCAGGTCCCGAGGTGTGGAGGGCAGGACCCAGGCTGTGCCTCCTGTTTGCCCCCGTCCCGTACTGGCCACCTGCCTCCTCCTCGGCTGTCACTGGGACCGCCCCTCCCCAAAGAAGCCCAGGCCTGGACTTGTCGCAGTCGCCCCATTGGCTCTCTCTGGCGACTAGCAGGTACCTAATCCTGGGGCTCCTGACGGGGGTGGCTGCGTCATCCCGTGGGTGGGCCCTCCAGCCTCAGCCAGTAGACCTGGTTTCCGCAGGAAGGCTTTGAAGATGGAGACTGGTTGACCCTTCAGGACAGAGGGACCCTGGCTGAGAAGCTGGGTCCGTGCCCCGAGGAGCCGTGGGATCAGGGATGGCCAGGCTGTCCTGCCCGGGAATTCTGCTGGGCCGTGAAATTCAACCCGCGCCGGCATGGGCTGGAGGGCCACGATGTTCTGCCAGGAGCAGAGGGCTAACGATCTGCCCGATGAACAGTGACCGCCTGGCTGGGGGCGCCCACTGCCCACCCTGCCCCCTGTGTCCCCGAGGGGGGCATGCCTGGGGGCCAAAGGGGCTTTGGGTGGTGGTGGCAGAGTCCAGGGTGATGGGCCGTCAGAGGGGGGCTGTGGAAGGGGCCTGGGCAGCGGGAAGCTCTGCCAGGGGGCCTGGTTCTGGTCTGCACCTGCCACCCACTCTGAGGGTGACCTTGGAGAAACCCCTGCCTTGGGCTTCAGTGTCCCCAACTGCTTACAAAGGGGCTTTGGAGCATCTCCAAGCCCCCTACCTGCCCTGGCAAGGATGTGACCCCCGTTGCTGGGAAGCGTGGGGTGGGTGGGCACACAGCCCTGGTGGGGAGGAGGGGGGGATGGAGGGGTGTACGGCCCGGTGCTGATCCTAGATTCTGGGTGGCAGCGAGGGCTTCTCCCCTCCTGCTGTGTGTCCTGGCCCAGTTAAACAGCGTTTCTGAACCTTGACACTTGGGGGCAGTGGATACTAGCATCTCTAGCTTAAAACTTGGGACATCAGGAGTCCCCTGGTTCTTAACCGGGGATGCGTTGCTGGGGGAGGGTGCATTCCTTTGGAGGAGGTGGAAAGGGCAGACCAGAGCAGCAGGTCTCCGTGGCTTCTGGGCTCTGGGCTTAGGGAGATGTTGGGAACTCTTGGTGCCCTCGTGCCCAAGCAGCTTCTGCCTGGAAAGAACCTGGGCACCCGACGGGGGACCTGGGCATGCGGACTTCCCCTCACGTCTCTCAGGTCCCAGCTCTGTCCTCTGTGGGGTCAGCCCTCCTGGCCCAAGGCCCAGGGCTAGGCCCCCATCCGCTTCCCTGCTAGACATACAGCTGCCCCTTTGGTGATGAACTCCTTTGAGCCCCCTGGGCTGGGGATGGGGTGATGCAAGGTTGGGGGGGCTCCCTGGCGGGGACCCCACAGAACCCATTGTCCGGGGAGCAGGAGGCAGCCCCTGGGCTGGTCCTGGCACGCAGGGCAGGATCCGGGCAGGAGTTGTTGTGGGCACCACAGCAGGGGGCCCAGCCCCGGAGCACAGCTCATAGCTTGGAGGGGTGCAGGGCAGGACGGCAGCGGGGGGCGTCAGCCCCGGGTGTCCTGGCCGCGGCCGGGTGGGACAGGGAGCCACAGGGAAGGCTGAGGAAGCCCTGTGGCAGCAGAGCGGGGCCTGAGTCCCACTGGGGACCCCTGGCCCAGGGCACCCCAGGCGTCCGTGGGAGCAGAGAACCCAGGGCAACAGTGCAGGGCGAGAAGCCTCAGGGTTATCTGGCCGCTGCTGCCGGCCGGCCGAGTGAGGGCGGGCAGGCGGGCCTCAGCACTGGCCTTATCGCTCCCCTGGGCCCTCCAGCACCCCGTCACCACGTCGCCCTGGCGATGAGCAGGGAGGCCTGGGGAGGGCGAGTCCGCCAGGAGACTCAGCTCTTGGCTGCTGGCAGGCGGCCTTGATGGCTCCTCAAAGGCAGTGGCTCTGCCTGGGACAAGGCCCACGTGTCTGGGGCAAAGCGCCTTGGTTCGTTTGTTCACTTCCTTCATTCCATGAACCTTGTCTAAGGAAAGCCCCACTCCTGCCAGTACTGCCCCTGCCATGCCCACCCAGGGGCCCAGTGAACTTCCAACTCTGGAGAGCTCGGGGGCCAGAATCCCTGCACCCCAGACACCTGTCGGGGAGGACAGAGAAGGCTGGGCCACTCGTCCCCAAGGTACTGTGACCCTGTGCCTGGAGCCCAAAAGGGACACACAGCCCTGTGATGGCCTGTGGCCACAAGGCCCCTGCTCTGCCCCCACTTTGGCCGTGTTGTGTGCTAACTTACCCCACTACCTCGATATTCCCACTGATTTCCTTTCCTGTCAGTTTCTTCAACTTTAAAATACTGTATTGAGAGCAGTTTCCTAAGTTACCTGAAATCCTGTTCAGAACAAGGGTGCTTCCTGAAGTCGGGATGGAGGGGAAACAGGCACGGCTGGGGAAGGCTTCTGCTCCAGAAGTGTGTGGGTGTGAAGCAGCCCTGCTCCACGGTGACTGGTTTTGTCCTGCTACGGTTTAACATTGAGGCATACTTGACATAACAAACGCACAGCCTTTGAGCGTGTGGTTTGAGGGTCGTGACCATGTCCACACGCGTGTAAGCATCCCAGCCAAGGCAGAGGCTGAAGAGATTTCTATCCTCAGTGATTTTTTTTTTTTTTTTTGCGGTACGCGGGCCTCTCACTGCCGTGGCCTCTCCCGCCACGGAGCACAGGCTCCGGACGCGCAGGCTCAGCGGCCATGGCCCACGGGCCCAGCCGCTCCGCGGCATGTGGGATCCTCCCGGACCGGGGCACGAACCCACGTCCCCTGCATCGGCAGGCGGACTCCCAACCATTGCGCCACCAGGGAAGCCCCTCAGTGATTTTTTTTTTTTTAAGCCACACCGTGCGGCTTGCGGGATCTTAGTTCCCCGACCAGGGACTGAATCCGGGGCCCAGGCAGTGAAAGCGAGGAGTCCTAACCGCTGGACCGCCAGGGAATTCCCACATCTTCAGTGACTTTTATAAAGAATTTCTGCTGATAGAATGCATGCTCATGGTAGAACGCTCGGACTGTGCAGAGAAATCCAGGGCAGGATGTGGCAGGGGCCCCTCCATGCAGCTCCCAGGTAAAGAGGCTGCCCGCCTGCCTGGAGGCATCCCACCACCCAGACAACCACTGCTACTAGCATTTGGTGTATTTTCTTCTGTTTTTCTCTATGTACATATATACATATGTTCAAATTTTTTTTCTATGCATACTTTTTCACATGACATCAGCTCAAATCTAGTATTTAAAAACTTACTGTAGAGTAAGCATTTCCGTTCACTGTAAAACATTGTGTAAATACGATTTTTGGGAAGCCTCTGGTGTTTACTCTGTGACATCTGATTCAGCTGGCGCTGATACGATAGAGCTGACGTTAGAGAGAACTGAGGCTTTAAAATGTGAACTTTATTTCTTTTTGGAATAAATAACACATTTACATGGCTCAAATTCAAAAGATACAAAAAGGTGCACACTACAGGGGACCACCATGACCAGCTGCTTGGGTAGTGTCTTTCCGCCCCTCCTCTGCGCCCTGGAATTATGAAAAAGATTGCAAACCCACCAAAAGTTAGCAGAGTACACCGTGTCCACTGGCATCATCTACCTCTCCCTGTAGGTATGATCGCCTACAAACTCACGTGATCATTACCACGCCCAAGAGACTTAACGCTGCTATGATGAAACTGCATGACAGACTGCTCAGAACGTACATCCCCCGGGAAGACACGTGCTTTCTAACATCTGCATATGGTTTCATGAGAGGAATGCTCCCGAATGTCAGTTGTTTTTAGTGTTTCACAATTACAAACGATGCTGCGCCGTATGTTTAACCCTGACTTAGGATTTGTTCTTGAGGACAGGCTTCCAGAAGTAGGAGTTCCGGGACTTGAGGGTTTTAAGGCTGCTGCTGGACCCAGTGGCTTTCCCAGAAGGGCCGTGCCAACGGGGGCTCCCCGCTTGCTCCATGTGCACGCCTGCCCTGGGTGTGCACTAAGCAGTGCCCTTTCATCTCCTTTGTCCATATGTGTGTCTTCGGTGTTCCTCCGACTTGTTGCAACTATTTCCCCTTCTAGTTTTATGCGGGGTTTTTAATTCACGGCATCTTTATATTTTGAAGAAATCAAATCTATATAGTATTTTCCTCTGACTTTTCCCACTACTTTTGAGTTTAGAAAGTGCTTGCCATCCAGAAATCAGATAGTTTTTTGCCCCCTAGTTTTAAGACTCTTTAATCCACTTAATGTTTGTCTGAATGGTTAAGTAGCGGGCCGCATCAGTTAACTGTGAAGTCACTGTCCCGTCCTCTCACCTGCGTGCCGCCTTCACCTTGTTAACTCCCCGTGGACCTCGCTGGGCTGCCTGACGTCACTGGCCCTTCCATCCACATCCCACTTCGTTTGCTGGCCCCTGTCATCGCTCCTGGCAATCCTCATCTGTTTCTTCTTCTCAAGACAGTGAGGTGGCATCAGACAGCGCAGGTCTGGAGTCCCACCGAGCTGGGCTCCAATCCCAGCGCTCCTTGTGCTGACTTAAGCAAGTTACTTCTCCTCTCTGGGTCTCACTGGGGCTAATGGTACTGACCTCTCAGGGCCCTACTGAGGACGTGAAGCTGCACGCGTGAGACCCTCACAGCATATCTGGCACAGTCAAGGGGGGTGTCGGTGGGTATGAACATTATTTTATGGGTTCTTCTCTGCCTACCCCCAACAAAGAAAATCCCAGTGGGGATTTTGACAAATTGAGGGAAAGCCATAAATGCCTCTGGGAGGACTGGTGTCTTTCTTTGCACAATGGCTGTGGTCTTCCATCAGGAACGTCAACTGCCTTCCCAATTCGGGCTCTCTTGGAAGTCTTCAGTAGAGCTTGGCCAGCTCTCGACCGAGTCTGACATTTCTTGTTCAGGCTGTTTCCCGGCACGTGACACATCCCGCTGCTGTCGTGAACGTGATCTTTTTTCCACGTGCTGGTTTCCACTAGGGCACTTCTGGTGTCTGGTTTTGTGTCCTGGATGAAGACTCAGGCCCAGGGTCTCGAGCCCCCAGAGCCTGCCCACAGCGGCCCTGTGCTCTGCCTCACGGTACAGTGTCCTCCCCAGGGCCACCTCTGCAGTGGCACTCCCCCAGGACAGCCCCCGGGCAAACTGGTCACGAAATGACGTCTGCCCACACCCTCCTGGCCGTGGGGCTGGGCTGGCAACACCAGCAGCAGATTCTTTGCAGCACCAGTGGGAACAGCCTTCCTGAGTGCCCACTCAGGGCACCTTCTCACCACTCAGACATCAGACTCGACTAGGCTCGGAAAAGTCTAGTTTATTGCACTGTCTCAAAGCACAACTTAAAAAAGAAAAAAGAAAAAAAAAAAAACTGTACAAAGCACTGAGGCTACAAGTAGTTTAAAAGTATCAAACTAACTAGACTGGGTTAATTGCACTAAAGTCCCGTGGGTTCAGGAGAGCTCTGCCATCTGAGGAGCCCGGCAAAAGGCACAACATACGCAGAAGAGGAGCCTCAGCCGCCTGCGCTCCCTCTGCTGTCACCAGACTTCTGAAAAAACGCATTCTATAAAAGTGAAGTAGTAAGTAAGGTCTGGGATTTCAGCATCTTGTCCTCATTTAGACCTGGAAAACCTCCATCCTCATGGCTAGCTGGGTCCTGTCAGAGAACAAATCTTATCGCTCTTCACCTGTGGCCTGGGGGCTCCCGGACACACCTGCTTAGTAGCAAACAGGCATTGAGTAACTGGGCCCCGGGCCAAGGGCAGGCTAAAAAAAGCAGCCAGGCTGGAGTCCTTCCGTGGGGCTGCCTCCAAGAGGGAGGGGTGGCGGGCTCAGGGCGGATGCCTGGCTGGGCTGCAGAGTCCTACAGCTCAGATGCCAGCGACAAGGGTAGGCACTGCAGGCCGAGCCCATGGACTGAAGTCTGACGTGGCCACAGCAGGCCCCAGTTTCAACCTCGCTGGGCACCCACCCAGATGCCCGCTGACAATGTCTGGCTGCCACTCGCAGCCAGCAGGCAGGTCCCGTGGCTGCCCCACACATCGAGGACACGCAGGGCGGTGTCCATCCTCTGAAGCTGCAGCCGAGAACAGTGCAGGCTCAGGATAAACCAGGGGAAGGAATCAAAGGCCTTCCCCTGGTTTCAGAAAATACATTTCTCTTCTAAATTTGTAAGATCTGATTTCAAGTGAGGTATCTCATGTAGGTTTGTAATACAACAAACAAAAAAGGCAAGAATTAGTAGATTCATCCTCTGAAGGTGCTTCTGGTTTTCACGACGTCGCCAGCAGCAGGGCTGAGTGTCACCCTATGACATTCCTATGTCACTAACATGGCTAAGGTTCCCACGCCCCACCACACCTGCCTCGGATACACACGCACACTTCCGTATTCCGGGTCACCCACTGGCCTTTCCTGTTCTGCTGGAGGCGAGCCCGGCCCCCTGGGAGCGGGCGGGGAGGGTGTGTGTGGCGTGTGCATGTCGCTATGCGTGTGTCCTCGTCCTGGCACAGCTGGCTTCCCATCTGGTGTGGCCAGCAGGGAATGGGCGCTGGGGCCTGCGTCTCAGAGAGGAGGTGGGGGGACCCTGTGGTGGAGACGAAGCCATCCCAGGAACACATTCGGCGGATGGACGGCACTGACCTTGGGCTCCACGGGCCCGGGAGCGGTCAGCGAGGGGAAGGTGACCACAGCAGACGGCGGTACCACAGTGCATGCAACTGGAGCAGCCGCCGTCCCACCTGGGGACGGCCTCAGCGCGAGTCAGAGGCCCTGCTGCTGCAGCAACGGCTCCGCACCTCTCGGCCAAGGCTGTGGGTTCTGGAATGAGACGGAAACAAATACGGAGGAAAGCAAGAGCGGAGCGTCCCACCTGGCTAGACGTGCCCGACAAGAGCGGGCGAGGCACGTCCAAGGGCAAGCGACTCAAAACCGCCCGTGTCCGCCACACGGGTCTCGGTGGCCCCCCTGCCGAGAGCTCCTTCAGATGACCTCCCACTCGTCGTCCAGGTCCTCGGGGTGGGGGGCGGTGGCCTGGCTGCTCGAGGCGCCGTGGGAGTGGCTGAAAGTCCTAGTCAGCCGCTGCAGGAGGGAGCCGGCGGGGCCCACTGCCCACAGCTCATCTGACAAGGTCACTGCAGGGACAAGAGCCAGCCGCACGCCTGTTACTCCCCAGCCCGGCTCCACGTCTGCACGCGCGCTGCCTAGCGGTGGGGCCCCGGGCACGCCCCGACCGGCACCTCGGCTTCCCTGGCCTTCAAGGGAGCGGCCCGGCGCCCCGTCCTCTTCCCGGGAGACCCTGGCAGAGTCCGGGTGCTGCGTGGCCCCCGGCAGGTGTGACCCTGGGATGGGCTCCCGTGTGGGTGAACCAGCCCTGTGGGAGCAGCACCGCCCCAGCCCCCGGCCAGAGCCCCACCCCACGGCCAGAGCCCCACCGACGCCATCCACGGGAGCGCCAGCGCCCTGGCACCTGCCTGTGAAACACGTCACGTGCCCGGGAATCTTCTTCCAGTAGTCTCCGGCAGGGTTTCTGTCGGTGACGCCGTACCGTCGGGCGAGATCCCCGTTGGGGCAGCGGGCCCACACGGTCCTGGCGCTCAGGGCCAGCTGGCAGGCTTGCAACCCTGCAGGCAAACGGAGCGTCTGTCTGCCCTCAGCCCCGGCCGCGGAAGGGACGGACCGACCCTCCCCGCAAGCCTGCTCTCGCCCTGGCTGGGCACCGAGTGGGAGCCCAGGGAAAGGACGCCCTGTCTGCAGGGCCGGCAAGGCTGCAAGAGCCCAAGACCCGAGGACCAGAGCCCAGGCGGTCCGGAAACGGTCATCCGACAAGGAACCCCAAGGACACGGGGCTGGCGCTCTGCTTGTGGGGTGCCCACGCTGGGGAACACTGAGGTAGACGCTTGCTGTCACCTGCCTCCCCAGAGCCTCAGAAACAAACCAGGCCCCAGTGTGGCCGCAGTGGCCACCGCCCACCCAGCGCCTCTACCTGGCACGTGCTCCCAGTCGGTCCCCACCGGCATCTCCTCGGTGATCCCAACTCGGACGTGCACGTTCCACCTGCTGTCCAGGGCCCACAGCATCTGGTCGCTGGGGCTGGAGTGGACGCTGACCAGGGCGACCCCGGCGGGCTGGAAGCAGGAAGGGCCTTTCCTCAGGGAAGGAGGTGGGCGCACATGATTGGGGAGGGCAGTTCCCGCACAGCCCAGGGCAGCCCGGCACGGCAGGAGCGGCGGGCAAAGGGGTGGGGGGACCAGGCCTGTCCCCAGAGCACAGCCTCACAGGGATAGAAACGCCCCGAAGACCCAGACTGAGGGACCTCCCACCAAGCAGGGAGCCCCAACTCTTCAGTGCTGCATGTCCTGGGGAACAAAGATAGGCCAGGTGACAGGAGAAGGAAAGGACATGGGGAGACCTGCGGGATGCCGGGCCAGGAGGGGAGGGCTGCGTTAACGGGCAGCGACAGACGGCAGGTGCCACAGGGGAAGGGGAGGTGGCCGGGGGCCTGGCCTGAGGGTCCTCACAAGCCCCTGTTCACAGCTTCATGCTCGGAGAGAAGGCAAACGTGGCCCAGTGTTGGCAGTGGGTGACTCTGGGTGGACCTGAGGCTATGGGAGTTACTGAAATCTGCAAGTTTTCCGTTGGTCTGAAGTTTTTCAAAATGAAAAGTTAAATTTTATAAGTTATGAAGGTAAAAGACACCAAAAAACGCAGTTGCCATTGAGAGTGTTGGGACAGAGGGTCCGCGGGGAGAAGGTGTGTGGACCGGCCCGGGAGCTCGATCAAGGGTGGCTGGGCAGCCTGGGGAGGGGTCGAGGTGGGTGTCTGTGGACATGGGTCTCCCCACTCACGCCCCCGAGCCCCCCTCTTCTGCTCTGCTTGGCATACAGACAGGGCCAGGCCGAGAGCCAGGCCGACTGTGCACAGCTGCCACGAGCTTCGCAGGAAACAGGAACCGGCAGGCAAGGCGGCCAGTGAGCCCGCTCGGCCTCGCGTGCGGGGAGGGGTGCCCTAGGCCCAGCATCCCCCCCCCCCCCCACCGCTCCAGAGAGGATGAGGGGCTGCGGGGAGCGGATGGACGGCCCTGCGATCGATCGGCACACCACGCTGGGCACAGACGCGGCTGACACGCCCTGTGTGCCTGTGGGAGATGCGATCAGAACTCATGGGCGCTCTCAGCTGAGGAGCATCCTAAATGCTTTCCAGGCAAGAACACAGGTTCTGAAAGCGCTCTCTGCTTTCCCATGGCTGGTGCGGCTGTGACTTCCGCTCTACGGAGACGGAGACGGGGGTCTGTGCCCCTCCCCTGGAATCCGCCCTCTCACTTTGACCAAAACAACATGGCGGAAGCATCCAGCTGGCAGGGCCGAGCCTGGTCTCGAGGAGCAGGCAGCGTCAGCTTCTCCTCTCAGAACTCAGCCGGCATGGAGAAGTCTGCGGTGCGGAGGCCCCGCGGAGGGGACAGAGGTGTGCGGGGCCCAAAGGCCCGGCCGTGGTGAAGCAGGGAGGAGCCGTCCATGCTGGACTCCGCCCGCATCCCAGCCCCAGAGTCCTGAGAGGTACGAGTAGTAAAGCGCTGCTCGAAGCCACGAAGTTTCCGGGCAGTGGTGCAGTGGGAAGACAGAGAAGACACTGTGATGCGGAGGCAGGGAAGAGCCGGCGGGCGGGGAGAAGCCCTCGGAGGAGGAGGAGGGCCGGGAGGAGAACCGCCACTGGGCGGCCAGGGCGGGTCGGCGCCCCTTCTCTCTCCTCTCCCTCCTTGGGCGCCCGTCATCTCCTGGACAGCTCTGAACCTGGACCCCCTCGGTCCCCCGGCCCCACTGCCCGGTTTGGGCACGGTCCTGCCTGCCACCCGCCAGTCACCAGGGTGCCCAGACACTGTGGGACCCCTCCTGCCTGCCCGCCTGCCTCGCTGCCACGTCTCCCGACTGCCCAGAGTACAGCGGGAACTCCTCGGCGTGACGCCCCTGCCTCCTCGGGGCCTCGGCCGGCCTGCCCTCCCCCCACACGCCCTCGTGCACAGGGCAGGCTGCAACCCACCCTGCACAACCCCACACAGCTCCTGGCCGGGGGAGCTACACCTGCCCGGGCTGAGGGGGGCATGGACACGAGGCTCCCTGCTTCCCTCTGAGGGAAGCCCAGCCCTTCACTTATTCTCATCCAATAAAAAGATAGCTTTTTACTGAAGGGTCACACACCTTTAAAAAACAACACAAACCCTAAGTGTACAGCTCGGCGGGCTTTCAGGGCATGAGGGCAGCCGCTGCCCCCCACCCCCAAACTCGATGATGTCAGGACGGGACTTGAACCTCACTCCCAGGGGAGGCAGCAGGAGGGGCAAGGACATAAGCCAGTTCTCAAAGGACAGGAGAGCAGAAGCAGCTGGAATACAAGCAGGGACGTTGCTGACTGCACATTACGAGGATGAGCAAGGCACCCGTATGGACACATCCTACGAGGGGTGTCATCCTGCAGCATTTCCCAGGCTGGGTTCCGCGGGACACCATGCCACCCCCGCAGCTCTCGGGTCGGCTGCTTCCTGGACACACACCTCCCCGTGAAGCCACGCGGTCATTTGCTCAGCAAACGCCGAGCACCTCAGATGCTGGGTGCCGGGGAAACCTCCCCGCATACAAACCACGCGCCTCTGTCCTCACAGAGCCTCCATTTCACCGGGGGTGGGCCAGGCAAACACACCAGGGCTGCGTCACGTGACGGGGAGAGAGGGGCCAGGGGAACACCACGGCAATGGGGTGGGGGTGGGGGTCCTTGACCCTGCCGCCCCAGCAGGGGCACGCCAGCCTGGAGGCCGGTGAGTGAGGAGGCGGAGGCGAGAAGGCAGCAGACGTGCTAAGGGAGGTGTGGAGAGAGAAGTGATGTGAGCGGACACCGCTGCTGCGAGGACCGCCCTCAGGGAAGCTGGAAGGAGCGGCGTCCCGTGCTGGAAGCCGGTGGAATAATCCAGGTGAGAGACAGCTCGGCTGGGGGCGCTGGGCAGGACCCAGGAGACGCTGTCCCCACTCTGATTCTCAGCACGGGCTGCTCACGCCAACCACCCGGAGGGCCCAGGCCTCGGCATTTGAGATGCCCCACTGGTCACTCTGGCGTCCAGTGGTGGTGGGCAGGTGGGGGCGGGGCTCTTTGAAAACACTTTAACTAACAGGATAATAAAGAAGCGGCGGGAAGGGCTGGGCAGTGGTAGCAGGTGTTACTCAGAGGTCAGGAGGAACACAAAATGAGCCCATTAGCAGCCCCTGGAAGTCTGCAGAGGGGCGGTGGAGGGCACAGCCAGGGCCGTTGAACCAGACTGCTAAGGGTTAAGAGGAGAAGAGGCCACAGGGCAGAACAAGGCTGCTGGGGCGCTACCTGAACAAGTCAGCTCGTGGGAGAGGGAGGGACGCAGGGAGGCGGGCTGTTAAGGTTCCAGGAGGGGAGGAGGGGCCGGTGAAGTCCTGGAGTCGCTGGGGGGTGGGAGGCAGGGAGAGGAGCAGAGGACTTCTTCCTCAGAGAAGGTCTTGTCCCGGGAGGGGAGAGGCGGCACAGAAGAGTTGTCAGGCGCCCCCGCCAGCCCCACACGCTGCCACCATCCTCTGGGACACTGGGTCCCAGCCCTGGCGATGTTCTGTGTCTTTTCCAGGTGTCTCAGTCACCTGTGTGTCCTGAAGGACAGTCACACAACAGGTCCCAAGGAGTGTTTGTCTGATAAAGTGGAGAGGAAGGAGGTTCTGGAAACTCACTGACTGGTGCTTCCCCGCCAGCCAGCCAGCCAGCCAGCCAGCCCGCCACTCAGCCATCATCCATCTACCTGTCACTGCCCACCCCGCCCACCCATCACCGCACCCGCCCATCCGCGCCTCCACCGCCCTCCCACCAGCCCCAACCACCCAGCAGGCGTTAGGCTGAGCGCCTGCCCCGTGCCGGGCACGGTGCTGGGTGCCGGGGATCAGTCTTCTTGACTCCTGGATTTTCAAGTCTGGTGAGAGACACGTCGTTAATCAGACAGTCACACGAGGACATGTAAGGCTGCCACAGGTAAGGGGAGCTACAGCGGTGAAGAACGTGGTGCTCTGAGCACGTACCTGGGGTCAGACAGGCGGTCAGGCAGAGCTGCCCTAGGAGCTGTCGGCGAGGTGAGACTGAAGGATGATCAGGAAAGAACCAGGAGAGGAGGGCAGGGAGGCGTGTGCCGGGGGGCAAGAGCGTATGCACAGGAGGGAGCGCGGCCTGAAGGGCCGAGGCTGGAGCGGGCAGGGCAGGGCCGGGCGCCACCTGCAAGGTCTGTCTCCTCAGCAGATCCCAGCAAGGGCTCTGAGATCAGAGGTGCTCAGACAGAGAGAGGTTTGGAAATGTATCCGAGGTCTGATGGCAAGAAACAAGACGCAATGAACAAGAGGACCTCCCAGCCGAGTCGAGGACTCAGTGCAGGTCAGACAGGCACACCACCCTGGCCTCCGGGAGAAGAGGCAGTATGGAAAAGACAGGGAGATTCCATAAATGTCACCCACCCTCTGCCACCCCGAGAGCTCCTGAACTCGGCCCAAGAAATGCTGCTTCACGAAAGTCGACTGGAACACATTCCAATGACCTTACTCCCAGAGGTCAAGCAGGGCCAAAATGCCAAGAGGGGGCTGAACAGGAAGTAGCTGTGAAGACTGCTCCTGCCCACGAACTGGCCATTTTCAAACTGGGAAACTCGCTCTTGCTGAACCCCAGACCCCTCCCTAGGGAAGGTGGGTAAGGCCAGAGTGGTTCTCAAACCTTGGAGTCCCTGGGACTCGTGGGGGACCTTGTTAAACTGGCACATTCTTGGGCTTGGGGCCAGACCTTCCACATCAGACTTTGGGGCTGGAGCCCAGAAGTGACTGAACAAGCCCTCCTTCTGTGCGCTCCCTTCTGTAAGACAGTGCTCTACACTGTGAAGTAGACAAGGCAATACTGCCCAAAGCGATCTGCAGATTTCAATGAAATCCCTACCAAAATCCCAGCTGGTATTCTTACAGAAATGGAAGAGCTGATCCTAAAATTCGTATGGAATTACAAGGGACCCTGAACAGCCAAAACAATCCTGAAATAAAAAACACAGTTGGAAGACTCACACTGCCTGATTTCAGAACTGTTACAAAGCTACAGTAACCAAACAGTGTGATGCTGACATAAGGACAGACATAGAAATCAGTGGGATAGAACTGAGGGTTCAGAAATAAATCTGTACAGCCAAGTAATTGTTGACAAGGTTGCCAAGATCATTCAATGAGAAAAGAGCAGTCTTCAACAAATGGTGCTAGGAAAACTGGACAGCACACACATAAGGGAATGAGGCTGGACCCTTAACTCACATGGTATATAAAATTAACCTGAAATGGATCAAAAATAAATGTAAGGGCTTCCCTGGTGGCACAGTGGTTAAGAATCTGCCTGCCAACGCAGGGGACACGGGTTCAAGCCCTGGTCCGGGAAGATCGACATGCCGCAGAGCAACTAAGCCTGTGTGCCACGACTACCGAGCCTGCACTCTAGAGACCACAAGGCACAACTACTGAGCCCACATGCCACAACTACTGAAGCCCAAGTGCCTAGAGCCCATGCTCTGCAACAAGAGAAGCCACCACAATGAGAAGTCCGCGCACCGCAACGAAGAATAGCTCCCGCTCGCCACAACTAGAGAAAGCTCACGCGCAGCAACGAAAAACAAAAACACAGCCAATAAATAAATAAATAAATAATAAATAAATGTAAGAGCTAAATCTGGCAATGGTTTCTTAGATATGGCACCAATAACAAAAAAGATAAATTGGACCTCATCAAAATTAAAAACTTTTGTACATCAAAGGACACCATAAAGAAAGTGAAAAAACCCATAGAATAGGAGAAAATATCTCCAAATCATATATCTGATAAAGGTCTAGTATCCAGAATTAAAAACTCTTTAAAAATCCAACAAAAACAACAACAAAAATAAAATAAAATCCAATAACAAAAAGACACCTGAACTTTAAAAAGGTCAAAGGACTTGAATGGACATTTCTCTGAAGACGTACACATGGCCAACAAACATATGGAAAGATGTTCAATGTCATTAGTCATTAGGGAAATATAAATGAAAACCACAGTGAGGCATCATTTCACACCCACTAGGATGGCTAAAAAAAGAAAATGGGAAACAAGTATTGGTAAGGATATGGAGAAACAGGAATTCTCACATATGCTGCTGGGGACGTCAAATGGTGCAGCTGTTGTGGAAAACAGTTCGGCAGTTCCTCCAAGGTTAAACATAGAATTACCATACGACCCAGAAATTCCACTCCTAGATATATACCTAAGGAATTGGAACAGATGTCCAAACAGAAGCTACACGAATGTTCATGACAACGCCCTTAACAATAGCCAAAAAGTGGAAACAATCCACATGTCCACCAACTGATGAGTGGGTAAACAAAATGTGGTCTTATCCATACAATGGAATAGCATTCAGCAATAAAAAGGAATGAAGAGGGCTTCCTGGTGGCGCAGTGGTTGAGAGTCTGCCTGCCGATGCAGGGGACATGGGTTCGTGCCCCGGTCCGGGAAGGTCCCACATGCCGCGGAGCGGCTGGGCCCGTGAGCCATGGCCACTGAGCCTGCGCGTCCGGAGCCTGTGCTCCGCAATGGGAGAGGCCACAGCACTGAGAGGCCCGTGTACCGCAAAAAAGAAAAAAAAAAGGAATGAAGTACTGATACTGATACAACATGGATGAACCTCAAAAACATGATGCTCAGGGCTTCCCTGGTGGTCTAGTGGTTAAGAATGTCTTGCAATACAGGGGACGCCGGTTCAATCCCCGGTTGGGGAACTAAGATCCCACATGCCGTGAGGCAACTAAGCCCACGCCTCTCAACTAGAGAGCCAACGAAAGATCCCACGTGCTGCAACTAAGACCCGACGCAGCCAATAAATAAATAAATAGTTTTTAAAAAAATGATGCTCAGTGAACGAAGCCAATCACAAAAGACCACATATTGTATGACTCTACTTATATGAAACATCCAGGAGAGAAAAATCCATACAGAGAGAAGGCAGATTAGTGGTTGCCAGGGGTTGCGGGGCGGGAGGAACCGAGAGGGACGCTACTGGGTGCAGGGCTTCCTTCTGGGATGATGAAACTGCTCTGCAATCACACAGTGATAAAAGGTACACAACGCTGTGAATGCACTGAGTGCCACTGATGGTAAATTTTATGTGTGCGTATTTTACCACAATTTTTTTTCTTTTAAATAAATTTATTTACTTATTTATTTTTGGCTGCGTTGGGTCTTCGTTGCTGTGCTGGACTTTCTCTAGTTGCCGCAAGCGGGGACTACTCTTTGTTGTGGTGTGCGGGCTTCTCACTGCGGTGGCTTCTCTTATTGCGGAGCACGGGCTCTAGGTGCGTGGGCTCAGTAGTTGTGGCATGTGGGCTCAGTAGTTGTGGCATGCGGGCTCAGTAGTTGTGGCTCGCAGGCTCTAGAGCGCAGGCTCAGTAGTTGTGGTACACGGGCTTAGTTGCTCCACGGCATGTGGGATCTTCCCGGACCAGGGCTTGAACCCGTGTCCCCTGCGTTGGCAGGTGGATTCTTAACCACTGCGCCACCAGGGAAGCCCCTACCACAATTTTTTAAAAAACAAAAAGTAGACAGGCTTGGTTGTGACAATGTACTATTGTTTTGCAAGATGTCATCACTGGGGGAGACTGGGTAAAAGGTACACAGGGTTTCTATTATTTCCTACAAATGCAAGTGAATCTGCAGTTTTCACAATAAAAATCTCAATGAGAAAAAGAAGCAGGCAGGCTAGAATTTTGGTTTATTCATATTCAAAACTTCATAAAAATGAAAAAAAGAAAGAAGGATGCAATTTGTAAAATGGAATAAATAAGGAATTTAAGATTTAACATCATTTGGAAATGCTAAAAAAATTATGTATAATCTTGGTGTGCTTCCAAAGTCTGTAGACAGTATGTGTGTGTGTGTGTGTGTACACGTGTGCAAGTGTGTGAGTGTGTGTGGGTGTGTGCCTATTCCTGCTTATTTTTAAGTGTCCTTTAAAGATAAGCTGCAGTGCAGGTGATGGGGAGGGAGCCACACCCCCTTTCTGGAAGCACCCAGATCACAGCCACCAACCTGCTTTGATATTTACAAATCAAAGGGGCTGTTCGTGACTATAAACACCCCATGTTCTCAAAAGATAAGCACTCAGTTACTCATTACTATGAACAAGTAACACCAGTGTTACAGGATATACCATTACTCTCTCCCATTAACTGAGAGACTCTCCACAATTTATAAACTGAGATCTTGACTAGACATGATGTTGAAGTTAAGGGGTGAAGTTTTCACGTGATGGACTGTTCCCAAACTGGGACTCCAAAGGTTCTGCTGCTGTGCACACCGGCCTGGGGGCCCAGAGTGACCGTTCTCAGGTTAAGGGATTCATCTTAGCTGCCAGATGCAGCAAAAATACAGCTGAGTTTAGATAACGTGAGCTGGAAATGTGGCAGGTTCCGTGTTTCCTGGAATCAAGACAAGCTTGTTTTCGAGTTACATACAGTACTTGTTAACTCTGACTCCAAGCTTCTCGTCTCGTATATTCCCCCAAGAATTCGGACTACAGTCACTAAGTTAGTTGTGGTAAGACCACACACTCTGAAGACCACACATACAGATGGCCAAAAAGCACATGAAAAGATGCTCAAAATCACTAATTATTAGAGAAATGCAAATCAAAACGACAATGAGGTATCACCTCACACCGGTCAGAATGGCCATCATCAAAAAGTCTACAAACAATAAATGCTGGAGAGGGTGTGGAGAAAAGGGAAGCCTCTTGCACTGTTGGTGGGAATGTAAATTGGTGCAGCCACTATGGAGAACAGTATGGAGTTTCCTCAGAAAACTAAAAGCAGAACTACCATATGACCCAGCAATCCCACTCCTAGGCATATCTGGAGAAAACCATAATTTGAAAGGATGCATGCACCCCGGTGTTCACTGCAGCACTATTTATAATAGCCAGGACATGGGAAGCAACCTAAAGGTCCATTGACAGAGGAATGGATAAAGAAGATGTGGTGCATATATACAATGGAATGTTACTCGGCCATAAAAAGAACAAAATAATGTCATTTGCAGCAACATGGATGGACCTAGAGATTGTCATACTGAGTGAAGTATGTCAGACACAGAAAGACAAATATCATATGATATCGCTTATATGTGGAATCTAAAAAAAGGATGCACATGAACTTAATTACAAAACAGAAATAGAGTCACAGATGTAGAAAACAAACCTGTGGTTACCAGGGGACGGGGGGAGAGATAAATTGGGAGATTGGGATTGACATATACACACTACTATATATAAAATAGATAACTAAGAAGAACCTACTGTATAGCCCAGGGAACTCTACTCAGTGCTCTCTAATGGCCTGTATGGGAACAGAATCCAAAAAAGAGTGGATATATGTATATGTATAACTGATTCACTTTGCTGTACAGAAGAAACTAACACAGCATTTGTAAATCAACTATACTCCAATAAAAAAAAAAAAAGACCACACACTCATAGGATAAATGACTCTGGTAATCACAGACAATGGAGAGATACAGCTGATGGCTCTGGTCACCGGTCACCTGCCCTCCGCTGGTGGCAGCTGAGGCAGGCAGAAGTGTGCAACCCAGAAGTTGTCCAGCCCTCCCTCAGCTATTTTCACTAACATTGGTTTTCTACCCAATTTCGTGAGACTGCAAGCTTGGCCCCTGTGGTGTGTGGCCTCAGTTGCTTCAGGGGCCTCCGAACTGGTCTCCATCCTACCTGGGGCTGCAGGATAGTCTGCACTGGGCATCTAACTGTCTTGCACTGTTGGCCACGGTCCCTGCTACCTGCAGGGTAACCCCCACCCCCCCACAGCCCTGCACCCTCTCCCAGCAGCACCCCCTTTCTGGCCTCACGGTTGGCCAGGCCCAACCGCGCTGGGCTTTGGCTCTAAGCAAACAGGACTTTGCACCCCACCTCTGGATTCCCCTTTGCAAGACTGCTGCGAAAACCCTCCCTGCTCACAAACTGCCTGCTTCGCTGGCCTCCTGAAGGACCCCCTGCCCCATCTCCCAGCCCAAAGGGGCCCCATCCAGGCTCATCCCACCAGGCCTTCCCCAGTGTGCCCCCCATACTCCACTCCCCTAGGGGCTGGGCAGACTCGGAATCCGTCACGCTTTTCCATTTTCACAGCCCGCAGAGCTCCAAGCGTGCCTGGTCTCACAGAGCCTCTGCTCAAGAAACCCTCATGCAACTGGCATATCGGGGGGCAGCAAGGCTCAGGAACCCCACGTGAGGAGAGGGAAGGCAGCACAAGCAACTCCAGCTCAAAAGAAAACACAGCCTCTTACTAAAAAGCTCTGGCTTTTCTGAATCAAGGTCTCACCAAAACCGATTTGGGGCTGGAAAGGATGCAGGAGACCGGCTAAGCCCAACCCCTTCATATCCTGGGTGAGAAAACTGACAAAACTAAGGCTGAGAAGTGAGGGTCCTGCCCATGGCTCTGGGGCTCAGACCAGAGTTCTCCAGACTTGTAGCAGACTGAGCCTTTGTCCCAAGAAACACACACACACACACACACACATACACACCTCCCTCAGCCAGAATGTGAATAAATCCAGGAGAAAAGAAAAAAAATTGAAAATTTTGCAACCAAAGGTAATGTTTATCTAGACAGATCCTTCTGGTATGGACTTTATGTGACCTTGGATAAAATGCAGCAGGAATGTTTCAGGAACACCAAGGCGGATGAATCGGAGAGCCTGCAGAGCAGCACAGACCACACCACAAAAGACGCCTTCTGGAGAGAAACCCTAACCCCTCACGGTGGCCAGTCCCACTTCCTTCCCCTCCAAGTTGTGCCCTCCCTCTGTCCTAATGAACCTTGAATCCACCTAACATTTGTGACACACGGTGAACTCTGCCTTTCCTTGAGGATTTGGGGTCTGGACCGAGCACCCCGAGGCCGCTGTAGGGAAGCCCTCAGGCTGTCCCTGGGCACGTGGCCCCAGAGTTGTTGCACTTTCTGAGGTCTGTCGGGTCATTTTAGTTCTTCCGCGTTTTCTCCTGTAGGGGATCCTTGTGCTGCCTCTGGTCTATTCCTTCTCATTTCACAAAAGCTTCAAACCTGGATACCAGTGTTAACAGCCTGTATTTAAAGTACCAGCAGGCTCTCAGACACTCTGGCCTTCAACTCAGCACGTGACCCGGGGCACACCCCCTCCTCCTCGGGCTCTGTGTCCTCAGCTGGAGGATGAGCAGGTGACCTGCGAGGCTCCCCTACCAGGTTTTCACGCTCTGAGTCTGCGACATGGCAGTTCTGGCTGCCCTGGGCCTGCTGTGCCGCCCAGTGGTCTCCCCCGAGACCTGCGAGCCCCGCTCTGCGAGCTGCCTTGGACCCCTGTGGCAGGCACCCAGGGCAGGTGCACGGGGGCAGCTCTGCCAGTACTGGTGGAACACGTTTGGCTGAAGTATAGGATTTTATCTGGAGAATGAGTTGCACTGCTAAAACTGCTGACCCAGCTGAGCGAGGCCACCAGATGCCAGGCTCTGGATGGGAGCAAAGTTCCTCTGCTTCTTTCTTCCTCTAGCTGGCCGACTGCAAAGCCAGAGGACCTCCCCCCTGGGGATTCCTGCGCCAGCTCCTGCAGTCTCCTTGGCCCCCGCATCTGGTCTGAATCCAGCAAGACACAGCATCTGCTAATTGCAGGGGGATGTGCTAAAGAAAAACACTCAGAAACAGGTTTTCTGGGCAGCTGTTATGTTCCGTTCTTCCTGAGCAGGGGCTGGTGAGGTCGGCCGTGATCACTCTTTCTGTTCACCACTGGGGAGTGGACCCCAGCCCGGATGGCTGTGCCCGTGGTCAGCAGCAGGGCTCCAGCGTTGCTGTGATACGAGGTCTGCAGAAACTCTATCCCAGGGTGCAGGTGCCTCCAAGAGCTTCTCACATTCAGCGGCTCGACTGAATGCCTGGTGCTGGGGCCCTGCTCACCGGCTGCTGCCCAGGCAGCCTGGGGCTGGCCGTCCAGAGCAGCAAAGCCCAGAAGGGAAAGGTCCCTGGAGGTGACCCTATGGTTTGCTCCCCTGGGACCGCATGCAGACCCTTCCTGGTACTAGCACACACCTGTCAGCTGGGACAGATCCCTGGGTGTTTTTGTTTTAATCTCTGGGTCATCGGGTGTTAGAGACTGGTGAGCGGACTGCTGCAGGGCTGGGGAGGGCCATCCGTACCCTGGCGGCCCTGGACTGGGGGTCACAGCCTTCCGGAATGAGAAGAAAGGTTTAGGGACAAATACCCCAGGGAAGGCTAATGTTTCTTAGGAACAGGGCTTGAAGGGATGAAAGCTCAAAACAACAGGTGTTCAAATGGAGCCATGGGAAAAATGGCGACGTGGGGAAAAAAGTAAAGAAGTGGCAGAAACCAATTGCCCTCAGAGTGGGGCCGCTCCGTCCAACAGCGTTAGACTCCATTTCTGGAGGTCTTCTCCCTCACCTGCAGGCAGCACCACTGTGTTCGTCAGCGACTCAGTGTGTAACAGAGAGCTCCACCGATACCTCGACACCACTCAGAGATGCTCAGAGGATTAAAGGAAAATGGACAGGAGGGAGGGGGCATCCTCTGAGGAGCCCTACCACCACGAGTGCGGAGTTGGAAGGGAGGACCTACACCATGGCTCTCAGCACTGGGTGTGTGTCCGAATCACCTGCAGAGCTTTGAAAAGTCCACAGCCTCCTGGGCAATCATAACAGAAGGAACACACGCATCTATCCTTGCAGTCCCTTCTGAAAGAAACAACACTACAGCGAGAGTGGAAGAGGTTTTTTTGTTGTTGTTTAAGTTCAGATCTCACAAGGATAATGACAAGAGGAGAAAACTGCCACACAATTTTGGAGGCTGGAAAGTGGAGAATGAGCAGGAAAGGACTCAGCAGCTGAGAGCAGGGACCCCCCCCCCCCCCGGCAAACCACACAGCCCGATCGCCGCGCAGAGACCGCAGCCAGCACGTCTCATGCACGCTCAGGGGCCCCAGCCAGGCTTGTGGGCCCCCCGCTTACACCAAGGTCACCGACGTCTACAGAAAGCCCCTGCGTGGAGAAGACAGCGGAGAGACAGAAAGCAGGCAACTCAAGGGACACGGAGACCACGCATGGGAATAAACTTCAAAAACGTCCTTGAGGGCAAGAGAAGACTCGACCACTGTGAAACAGCAAAAGGAGTGTTCAGAAATTTAAAATATAATCACAGAGGAATTCCCTGGCGGTCCAGTGATTAGGACTCCATGCTCTTACTCCCGAGGGCCTGGGTTCAACCCTGGTCAGGGAACTAAGATCCCACAAGCCTCACAGTGTGGTCCAAAAAAAAAAAAAGTGTATGTTTGTGTGTGTGTGTGTATGTATGTGTGTGTGTGTATATTTTTATAGAAATAACCCAATAGAGGGGTTGCAGGATAAAGAAGAAAGATAAAAACATAAAGAAAATAGAGAAAAGGTAAGAAAAGTAGAGGCCACTTTAGGAAGTCCACAGTACGAAAGCAGGACGCCCAGAAAGAGGACACAGAAATGGAAGGGGCAGAGGCCAGAAGGTGACTGCCAGCATGGGAACAGGACACATCCCAGAACAAACACCGTGAGCTCCAGGCTGAAAGGGCTCCTGGCATGAAGGATAAAACAGGCTCCCCCAGGCACATATCACTCTCTGCTCTCAGAACGCTGGGAACAAACAGATCTTACAAACTTCCAGAGAGAAAAAGCAGGTCAAATATCAAGGATCAGGTATCAGAATGGCTTCAAACTTCTCAACAGCAATACTGGACACCAGGAGATGACGGAAGAAGACCTTAAAATTCTAAAGGAAGTCTATTTCCAACCTAGACTGCTATACTCATACAAGGTCACGGATAAACGTGGGCAAAGACTTTCAGACACACAACGCGTCCAAAAGTTACCTCTACAGACCCTTCTCAGGAACCGACCGGAGGATAAACTCCACCAAAAAAAAGAGACAGAAAGAGGAAGACACAGGATCCAGGAGAGAAGGGATCCAAAGCACGAGCAAGGCAAAGGGGGCCCAGGAGGACAGAGTGATCAGGCCAGAGGGCCGGCCAGAGCATCCAGGACAGATGACTCCAAGAATGGGATGGAGCCCACACGCCCAAGTGTACGGAAGGGAAACGGACACAGCTGGCAGGGAGAGCCTGGGGTTGAATGTGTAAAACACAGAAAACCAGATGGGAAAAAAGACTACGATCGAGCCCAGGGAAAACAGAGAGTCGTGTGGACAAGCAAACGGAGTGCAGTTTACTGCCCGGCTCAGCTCTGAAGGGTGTGCGCCCCATCACAGCACCGCAGCTCCCGAGGATGGAAGCAGGGAGACGGGCGCATGGCTGGGGGGACAGGCACCCTTCCCTTCCAGCAGGAGTCAACCGAAAACCTCTAGAGCTAGAAGGACAGAGACGCAGCTCCCTATGAAGTTACTCAGGGAGATGACGCCAAAAGAAAGGAGTTCTCTAGACGGGGGATGACGGGCGGGTAGACGCGTTTCCTGTAGCACACCTGTAGAACCAGCTGACGTGTAGCCTGTATAGTTACGTGTGTGACTCTGATAAAAATAAGAACCAACCAACCAAGATGCCTGAGCCCCATCCCGCTGAGCTGATCTCCAGGGGAGGGACCCCGGCCTGGACATTCTCAGCAAGTACCTCAGCCGGTCCCCAGGTGGATGTGATTCTTCACTTTACTGGTCAGGAGATGAAGGGCCAGTGAGTTTGGACAACGTGCCCAAGGTCATTTGGTCTCATATGGAAAAAAATAACTTTTAGTTCAGGTTCTTTTTTTTTTTTTGCGGTACGCAGGCCTCTCACTGTTGTTGTGGCCTCTCCTGTTGCGGAGCACAGGCTCCGGACGCGCAGGCCCAGCGGCCATGGCTCACGGGTCCAGCTGCTCCGCGGCATGTGGGATCCTCCCGGACCGGGGCACGAACCCGCGTCCCCTGCATCAGCAGGCGGACTCTCAACCACTGCGCCACCAGGGAAGCCCAGTTCAGGTTCTTTTGACTTCAAATAGCAGACTCTGACACTGAAGGTCCTGGCTGGCAGAGCCCCAGGGGCCGCTGTGTCCCCTGCTGCTGAGGGGGAAATGCCGCCACACCCTCCCGCCATGTCAGCGAGACCTGATGCATCAGCAACAGAGCTGGCAGGCACAACGAGGGCAGCCAGTCTCGTCACCGAGAGAAGGCCTGGACCCCAACACACACTGGCTTCCTGTGCCCCAAACATTCGGCGTCAGGGTCCCCACTCACCTGCCACCCCAGCCCTGCGTCTCACAGATGTGCACTCTGGATTCAGGGAGCCAGGCCGAAGAGTTTCACGGCTCACTGCAGGCCTTCCTCGCCTAGAGCCTGTCGGGTCCCAGCCGTCGGGGACGCCCACTGCCCCTGGGGTCAACGGCAAACTCTCCAGGCCAAGGGCCAACTCCCCCAGAACCTGAGCCCGAGGACCTCTTGAGTCTCCTGTCACACGATGCCCTTCCTGCATCCTACCCTCCCAGAGGGTCTTGCTGGGTACGACTAGGATTTAGAGCCGAGAGGCACAAGAAACTGATGTCTCACCAGGCTGAGGATGGTCCCCAAGAATGGACCCCAACAACGAACTGTCCTGCCCAAAGCACCAAGGAGCAGCACTTTTCCCTACTCAGAAACACTGGGCCAAATGAATTATCTGCTGGTCACTGGAAGTGCCCACTGGGTCTGCCAGGCCCAGTTCAAGGACTACATCGTCCACAGGAGCCAGAGCTGGCAACCCTTGGTGACCTGGGTCTCCTTCCTGGCTGCTCCCCTGACCTACTGCCCCCTCTGCCTTTGGTCACCGAGCTTTCATCTCCCTCCAGGGGCGGCCTCCCTCACCCCTGCTCCCCGGCAGCGCCCAGCACAGCCCCGCGCACTCTCGCATTCCTTTACAATTTTTTACTGTCTGATACATTTTAAACAGCTCTGCAGGGGTGTGACTCACATATAATAAAACGCACACATTTAAAGCGTATGGTTTGTGGGAACTCCCTGGCGGTCCAGTGGTTAGGACTCCGCATTTTCACTGCTGGGACCTGGGTTCAATCCCTGGTTGGGGAACTAAGATCCTATAAACCGCGTGGCACAGCCAAAAAGGAAAAAGGGGTACAATTTGATCCCTGTTGCCATATGCCTACACTGCTGACACCACCCCGCACCCCTCCTTCATAACCCCTTCCAATCCTGCTGCCCTCACAGGTCCCCAAGCAACCACTGCTCTCTGGAACTACAGATGAGTCAGCATTCTCTAAATGTCATGTAAATTAATCATTATAATATGTATTATTTTTCCACCTGACTTCTTCACTCAACATAATAATCTCATCAAGTTCGGGTTATTTTCAGCCATATTTCCTCAAGTATTTTTCCTGTCACCTCCCCCTCTCTCTTCTCCTTTGGAACTCTGACTATACTTCTATTAGGCCACGTGAAGCTGTCCTGTGCTCACTCATGCCCTGCATTTTGTTTCCAGTCTCTTTTCTCTCTGTTTCAGTTTGGAAGCTTTTAATCACTGTGTCTTCGAGCTCACCAATCTTTTCTCCTGCGATGTCTACACTGCCGCTGATCACCCAGGGATTTGCATCTCAGGGATTTTACAATTTTTATCCCTGAAAGTTTGATTTGGGTCTTTTTTACGGCTCCCATTTTTCTACCTACCGTGTGCAATCTTTCCCCAGCTTCTAGAACATAAAGGATAAAGCCATAACAACTGTTATAATGCCCTGCCCATGCATTTTATTTATTTTTTGGCTGCTCTGCGTGGCTTGCAGGATCTTAGCTCCCCAACCAGGGACTGAATCCGGGCCCTCGGCAATGAAAGCACCAAGTCTTAACCCCTGGACCGCCAGGGAAGCCCCCATCCGTAATTATTATAATAACTGTCATTGTAATAATCTGCTAAGCAGACTCTTCACAAGGGCGGGTGCCACCCCTGCCTTACTGCCCTACGCAGCCTCGCTGTCTGCACTGCACACAGTCAAGCTTCCACTGTCATAAACAGCATCAAAACAAAGAGCTTTGGGAACATTTCTGATTATTTCCCAAGACTGATTCTTATTAGATTATTCAGTTATGAACTTACTCCATAAGTAATGTAAGTTCATTGCAAGATATTCACAAAATAGAAGTGAATTAAAGGAAGAAAAGCAATCAGGCACAACAGCACCACACAGCTATAACCACTGCTATCATTTTGCTGTATATCTTTATAGATTTTTTTCAATGTACACACAATTTTTAAAAAATATTTATTTACTTATTTTTGGCTGTGTTGGGTCTTACTTGTGGCACATGGGATCTTCTGTTGTGGAGCGTAGGCTCTTTGTTGCAGCATGCAGGATCCAGAGCACGTGGGCTCTGTAGTTGCAGCACACGGGCTCTCTAGTTGTGGCCTGCAGGCTCCATAGTTGTGGCACACAGGCCCAGTTGCCCCACGGCATGTGGGATCTTAGTTCCCTGACCAGGGATCAAACCCACGTCCCCTGCACTGGAAGGCAGATTCTTAACCATTGGACCACCACGGAAGTCCCGCACATAATTTTATTTTTTTTTAAACAAAAACAGAATCATCAGACATACTTGGTAACTGAGATTTTTATTCTCCATGGGAAGAAAAACCTCCTCTGGGAAGCATAGTTCAGGGGATGTCGCTGCCCATGCTGCACGCATCCTGCAGAACTCAACTTGGGCCTCAGCATGAACCCCTGGCAACATCCTCAGGAGCAGGGACCTCCTACACACGAAGCACGTAACTAGCAACGCTGCTCTCTTTCTCTTATTAAAAAAGCGGTACTGTCAGATGCAACTGTGTCTCATGTTTGGCACGCGGAGCTCTGAGCTCCCTGTCCCAGGATGCCGTGTCGTGTCTCCGTGTGGTATCGCTCACTGGGATGTGAGGAGGGATTTAACCCATGGTGCCCCAAATGCAGTGAGAGGAATCTGGTTTAATTACCCCCAAGGTCTTGTACTTTTATGTCAGGAGGGAACACGAGTCTTCAGAACACCCCAAAATTCTTAGAAGCAGGCAGCTGGTTGGACCTGCAGAGCTGGGCTTTGGGGTGTGGGTGCCCCGCTCCTTCTGCCATCCCCATCCCCTGTGTTTGTGACCTATGCCAGCTGCGGAGGAAGTATGAGCAGCATCCAGTGTTGCCCAGAGCCGCCCTGGACGGGAGCAGAGAGTGAGAGCCACTCTCCCTGCGCCCTGTGCGCTCCCGGTGCCCCGAGACAAGTCAGTGGAAGGCCTAGCAGGGGTGGGGGACTGCTCTAACCCTAACGCCTCTCCAACGCAAGCCTTCCTGACGCTAGCTGTGAACTTCTCTAAAGATCTGGACGTGTAAAGCAGCATCAAGTTCTGTGCCCGCTGGCAGCATCTGCGAGCACGGCATTCTCATGGGATTACCTGTTACCATGTTTGCATATTTATTTTGGGGTTTTTCTGTTCATATAGCTAAAAATACCCAAAGCAGCTGAGTTTAAAGTAAGTTTTTAAGTGTTCGTTTGGCCACTTACCAGTCATATTAGTCTTAGTTTTCCTAGTTTCTCTCTTTTCCAGGAAAAGCTATAATCCAGGCAGAGTAAACGACCACGGAGACCAGATGGGCCAGTCCACACAGGAAGAGTCAGCTGGAGGCTCCCATAGGGGAGGCCAGGACACTGGGCGGGCTAGGGAAGAGCAGGGGCTGCTCTGGAGGCGGAGGGGGCAGAGGGAGGGCAGAGAGGGTCCTCTGAAGGAAGAGGTGGGACCAGTGCGGGTGGGGCTAGCTGGACGATCCTCTTCCCCTCGGGCATACAGTGCCCCCAGTGCAGCGAATCACAGCATCAACTGTGCTCGCTTTACACACACCTCTACTATGGACAGAAAATTCTCCCACTGAAGCAGCAAACTCCAAAGAAAAGATGCTAAACATAACTATAAATATTTTCTCCAAATCCTTCCAAATGTTGGCAAGTCTGAAAACTGAGTCATTCGTTTTGAGTACTTTGTTAAAACTTCACCCCAAAACTCCTACAGGAGGGATGTTTTACCAGAGAAGAGAAAGGGACACAGAAATTGAGAAACCGCTGCTAATTTCAGAAGATCCCTGTGACTTCACTTCTCTGTGCCCTTTAGCATCTGTTACCGCTTCAGCTGCACACATCCTACCTGTAGACCAGGATGTGCATGCCCAAGAAGAAATAAAACAAACTAGAAAGAGGTCGAGGACTTCCCTGGCGGCGCAGTGGTGAAGAATCCACCTGCCAATACAGCAGACACGGGTTCGAGCCCTGGTCCAGGAAGATCCCACATGCCGCGGAGCAACTAAGCCCATGCGCCACAACTACTGAAGCCCGCGCTCCTCAACAAGAGAAGCCACCGCAATGAGAAACCTGCGCACTGCAACGAAGAGTAGCCCCCCACTCGCCGCAACTAGAGAAAGCCCGTGCATAGCGACGAAGACCTGAAGCAGCCAAAAACAATTAATAAATAAATTTTAAAAAAAAGAAGTCGATTATGATCAAAACATGGAAACCCCATTTACATTCTGATACTTGAATTCAACCAAACTGTCTTGATTTTCTAAATCTTTTTTTAAAAATAAATTTATTTACTTTTGGCTGCGTCGGGTCTTCGTTGCTTCACATGGGCTTTCTCTAGTTGCGGCTAGCAGGAGCTACTCTTTGTTGTGGTGCGTGGGCTTCCCATTGCGGTGGCTTCCCTTGTTGCAGAGCACGGGCTCTAGGCACGCAGGCTTCAGTAGTTGTGGCACACGGGCTCAGCAGTTGTGGCTGGCGGGTTCTAGAGCACAGGCTCAGTAGTTGTGACACACGGGCTTAGTTGCTCCGCGTCATGTGGGATCTTCCCGGACCAGGGCTCGAACCCGTGTCCCCTGCATTGGCAGGCGGATTCTTAACCACTGCGCCACCAGGGAAGCCCCTTTCTAAATCTTTTAACAAGGCCTCAACCCACCCCACTCTCACCCCGCCACTGAACTAGTCTTCTCAGGACCCTCTGCAACTTTAAGGTTAATTTGAAATTCAATTTAAAGGTAGGCTTTGTCCTAAAACACTGAGTGTGAGGCCACCGAGCATGTGACACGCTGCCTGGACACAGCGTTCCATCGCAGCTCCAGCAGACAGTGGCTGGCCCAGGCCTTGGTCCTCAGCAGGGCTTGGAAGAGTGCAGCAAAGGGCCTGTGCAAATGTAAGGCCTGTTTTTTGTCCCTACAGGAACCAACTCTCTATCTACAAATTCCACGGCCAAGTGCATTTCTTCTACAGCGCACTGAAGCTACTGAATAAGAAAATGTGGTCTCATTTAGTGGAACTACCTGAAATAGTTAATGTTTAACAGCCTATTTAGCAATCACTACTTTATTCAAAGCACAGCTTTGAGGCCCTTTCATGTGAATTTGTTCTATTTTGGCCATTTTCCTGGGCAAAGCTGTAGATCACCACAGTCAATAGAGTACTGCAAGTAAAGCTTTCTTCCCCCAGTTTTAGCTTTGCTTCCTAGAGGTTATTCTAGAATCTAAATGTTGAAAGGAAGAGGAATTCGCAGTTTCATGCAGTCCTTGATGTGACACCAAAAGCATAAACAACTAAAGGAAAACATAGATAAAATGGACTTCATCAAAATAAGAAACTTTTGTGCATCAAAGGACACCATAAAGAAAGTGAAAAGACAATCCAGAGAATGGGAGAAAACATTTGTAAATCATAATTCTTAAAAGGGTCTAGTATCCAGAATATATAAAGAAGTCTTACAACTCAATAATAAAAAGACAATCCAATTACAAAATGAGCAAAGTATGTGAATATTTTAGTTCTCCAAATAAGATATACAAATGACCAATAAGCACATGAAAAGATGCTCATTAGTCATTAGGGAAATGCAAATCAAAATCACAAGGACATGGGGATGTAATGTACAGTATGGTGACTATAGTTAATACTGTATTGCATATTTGAAAGCTGCTAAGAGAGTAGATCGTCAAAGTTCTCATCACAAGAAAAAAAAAATTCGTAACTACGTATCATGACAGATGTTTACTAGACTTATTGTGGTGATTATTTTGCAAGATATACAAATACTGAATCATTATGTTGTACATGTGAAACTAATACAGTGCCATACGTCAATTATATCTAAATTTTTTAAAACCCTATTGAGGGACTTCCCTGGCGGTCCAATGGTTAAGAATCCTCCTTCCAATGCAGGGGACGCGGGTTCGAGCCCTGGTCAGGGACCTAAGATCCCACATCCCCTGTGGCCAAAAAACCAAAACATAAAACAGAAGCAGTATTGTAACAAATTCAATAAAGACTTCAAAAATGGTCCACATCAAAAAAATCTTAAAAAAACAAACAAACCACAAAAACCAAATGAATTATAACAAAAAGTGCCAAGTTGGATCAGATCAGCTTTCCTTTCTCTACAGGTCTGTTCTAATATAAATCAGAACATTCAGTAACCCACACAAAAATTAATTTTTCCTGTTTCAATAAACTTTTTTACCCTGTTTTTTAAAAGAAGCCCACAATGAGATACTATTTTACAACTATTAAGGTGGCTAGAATTTAAAAACTGGGCAAGAGAAATTTTGCAGTGAGGATGTAGAGAAATTGGAATCCTCATACATTGCTGGTAGAATGTAGAAAGGTGCAGCCACTGTGGCAAACAGTGTCTGGCGGTTCCTTAAGAAGTTAAACATACGATCACCATATGACCCCACAATTCCACTTAAAGTTATACACCCAGCAGAATTGAAAACGCATGTCCACATAGTCTTGTACACGAATGTTCACAGCAGCATTATTCATAGTAGCCAAAAAGTAGGAACAACCCAAATGTCAATCAACTGATGAATGGATAAGCAAAATGTGGTCTATGCACACAATGGAATATTATTGAGTCATAAAAAGGAATAAAGTACTGACACACGTTACAACATGGATGAACTTTGAAAACATGAAGCCAAGTGAAAGATGGCAGATGAAAAGGCCACATATTATATGATTCCATTTATATGAAAAAGGAAAATCCAGAATAGGCAAGTGCACAGAAACACAAAGTAGATTAGTGGCTGCCAGGGGCTGAGGAGACAGGGGTTCCGGAAGAAAAGGGAGTGTCTACCAATGGGTAGGGGGCTTCTTTTCGGGGTGGTGAAGAAGTTCTAGAATTGGATAGCAGTGATGGTTGCACAACTTTTCGAATACACTAAAAACCACTGAGTTGTATTGCTGTAAAATGGTGAATTACAACTCTTTAAGAAATAACATAAAGCCGTCCGAGGCTGACAGCGCCATACCACAGGAGCAGGCAACAAGAGGGCGCCTCGTCTGAGGGGGCTTCACATCAGCAATGAAACCAGCTAGAGGTCGGCTTGCCTTCACCCTCGCTGCGCACCAGCAGAGCCCACAGTGCCCGCGACAACGCCTGCCCCCGTCGCCTGACCGTGGCTGTCAGCGCACCGCCGTGTGCAGACGAATGCGGAGCGGGCGTCTGCACGGCGCTTTCTAACTCACAGACGCGATTCTACTCGCTCTTCGCGGGACCCTGTGAGGAGGAGGATCCACGTGCAGCCAGCCTCCCCGTGGCCATGAGCGCTGACCGATGACCTCAAAGAACTCGGGACCGGACTCCTGCCCAACTGTAGGGTCTCCCAGCACAGGCCCCGTGTCCCGTGGGCAGGACTGGTGGTCCTCATGACCAGCCCTGCACCTTGACCTCAGCTGCCCCATCCCTGAGGGTTCAGATGCCCAAAATGTAGACAGTCATGAACACAGGCATTCACCCAAACACCTGATTTCCTTCTTGTCCCCGTTGAGCACGTTTTGTTCAAGGACTAACCACTCCTGCCACACTGCCACCTCTGCATATGGTAACTCTGCATATGGTAACTTCATTTTCTTCCCCAACAAAGTCACAAAGTGGAGACTAGCAACAGTTAGAGCAAATAACTCTCACTAAATCACAGCCCCCCATTTATAAATTTTAGCAGAAATATATTTAACATAGCAACCAGGCCCATCAGGTATTTAAGGGTAACTAAATAGTACACTAAAATCACACTCCCGCTTCTGATTCGAGTGGTGGAACAGTCAAAAAAAAAAGGAAAAACATTTAGGATACATGGTAAACTGAAATATGGCCGGGGTCGGGGGAGGGGACGGGGCGCACGAGGAGAAGAATTTCTTCAACAAACCAGGAAAGGCACTCACAAAATAATAATACATTATCTCTATGACAAGGTTTTAAAATGACTTTTACTTTCTTCTCTATACTTTTGGATATTGTTTGATGTTTTCAAAAATAATGTTCATTCTGTAAAAAGTTAGAAACGAAACACTTTGAGAAAGAAAAAAAGCAGCATTGGCTCAGATAATTGTTAATCTGTCCAGCCCTAAACTTCACAAATATCAAATTCCGGGTGTGGGATGCCAGTGAATGAGCGTGTGTTGACCTGGGGCACACCTTAGTCCCCAGGCTCCCTGACACGCCCCTCCTCCCCCAGTTGCTGGGAGGCCAACCTAGCAGGCACGGTCCTCTCCCCAACACCAGCACCCGAGCAGCTTACTGACGAGCAAGTTGGTATCAGTTAACTTTTGCTTACCTGGACAGGCGGTTCAATCGTTATCCAGGCTGGAAGCATCAGACTGGGATTCAGAGGCTGGGTACCCACGCGGAAGTAAACTCCACCCCTGGAATCACAGGCCCAGACGTGCTGATTTCCACATGCCAGGCTCATCAGTTTTACAGCTCCTATAGACAAATAGAGAAAAAGTACACACGTTAATTACTCTTATAAGATGACTCACGTTTCATTTAATCTATGAACTTTGATTTTATACTTCAAAGAAAGAGATGATGCTGCCTTTGCAGGTGAACTCTGTTGCTTGAGAACATTACAGTGCACGGGAGTCACCAACGCCTCTGGCTGCCCCGGCACCTGCCCCGCGCCACAGAGCAGCCCTTGCACACCACGGGCAAAATAATCAAGATGCCATCCGGACAGTGCCCTGAGCCACCAAGCCCGGCAATTAATATCTCAGTATGGGCCCCGTCATTAGCTTCATCAGATATGTGACTATTACCAGCAAATTCTGGATTTGGGGCAAGGGAATTCATCTTTTAGGTAATCTTTTTTTTTTTTGGCTGCGTAGGATCTTAGTGGCAACACGCGGTATCTTCATTGTGGTGCGTGGGCTTCTCTCTAGTTGCAGCGTGTGGGTTTTCTCTTTGGCTGTGGCGTGCAGGCTCCAGGGCACGCAGGGTCTCTCGCTGAGGCGCGAGAGATCAATAGTTGTGGCACGCGGGCTTAGTTGCCCCGCGGCATGTGAGATCTTAGTTCCCCAACCAGGGATCAAACCCGTGTCCCCTGCAGTGGCAGGCGGATTCTTTACCCCTGGACCACCTGGGAAGTCCCTCTTTCAGGTAATCTTGATCCTAATTAGAATTAAAATTAACTAAGCCTCCCAGGATCTTCATTTTTCTTTTTACATTTCTCCTTGTTTATTAAACCAATTTTAAGAGGAAAGGAAATGGGAGGAGTCTTCAAAGAGAAACTTGATTAATAGTTTATCTGGCAGAAAGAGCAACAGCCCATAGTTACTGACCTGCGCGACAGTGATGCACGGCTCTTGCCGCCCCAGCTCATGTGTGAGGCCGTCAGGACGCAGACCCCGGAAAAGAACGTGGAGAAGCCGGGAGGCAAAGGGCAGGCCGCGGCTTGAACCCAGGCCTGCCTGACCCTCCCCGCCAGCCACCTCTGACCTCCAGGGCCCCACATCCCGTGAACACACAGATCTTACACGGTCAGTTCCCTCGCTTTTGACAGATGAACATGCCTGGGCAACCCATGGCTTATCAAGTTATGGAATGTTTTCATTGCCCCAGAAAGTTCCCTCAAGCCCCTTCCTCAAGAAAGTTCTGCCCCTCTGCCCCAAGGCAGCCACTCTTCTGACTTCTATCGCCATGTATCTGTTCAGTCTGGTCTAGATGACTGTAGAAACAGAATCACAGGTATGCACTCCCTGGGCCTGGCTTCTTTCACTCAGCGTGATGTTCTGTTCATGACATTCATCCAGTCACTCCTTTTTACTGCTGAGTATGAGTCCACTGCATGTAAACACCACAGTTACTGGTGTATCCTGCTGATGGGCATTTGGGCCATTTCCACTTTTTGCTATTAGGAGTAAAGCCGCTATCATCATTCCTGCAGAAGACTTTTTTTTGTGAACATGTGTTGTTTTTCTTGAATAACACCTGAGAGTGGAGCTCTGGGCTATAGGGTAGGTATCTGTTTAACGTGGAAAGAGACCACCAGCCTTCCCATTTTACACGCCCACCAGCGGTGTGTGCTGGTGGCTCACACCCTCACGAGCATCCACTTCTGGCACCTCTGTCAGCCATTCTAGCAGGTGTAAAGTGGCATCATGGTTTTATTTGCATTTCCCTGGTAACTAGTGATGCTGAGAATCTTTTAATGTGCTTATGGGGGGCATCTGTATACCTTCTTTTGTGAAGCATCTGTCAAGTCTTTTGCCTGTTTTTTCAAGGTGAACGGTTTGTCTTCTGATGACTAAGTTAGAGGATGACTCATTTTGACTGTAAGGCAGGGGAAAAAGGCGGTGCGGCTACATTCACTGGCAGTGCTGCTCGTGGCCACCTCACACAGTTGTCACCGGTATCAGATGACAGCCCATGTGTCTACACCAAAACGTACAGGCGCGGATCCTGCTATGGGGAAATCTCGCCACATGTGTTTAGCTTAAAAGTATCAACCCACTACTACTGGAAAAATTCTTAGTATCCCTTTGTACATTTCCTGAAGATGATGATTTCTCTTATACTGAAATTAGCTGTATTTTTAAAATCTTTTATAGAATGTCTTACCGGGGAGTTAAAATAGACATCCTAGAGCTCTAACATTACCCATGAAAAGATTTGTAGCGATCCAAATAAAGGACTTTCAGCAGTAAATTCCAGAAACGGCTGAGAAACAAATTCTAATTTTAAAATGCTAATTAAAAATAATGTTATGTTGGAGTCGTCAACCTGCCCTAACAGGAACTACAGGTGGTAGCTGCTCACGTGAAGAGAGTTACATGGTGACAAAAACACACTGGGTCAGCATCTCAGAATTAGCAGCGAATAACACCACCACCAGTGAAACACGGAGTTCATATTACAAGGCAAGCGTTCTTTTAAAACAAACATAAAAGGTTGCTAGAATATACACTTCAGTGTATAAATCAGCTTATTCTGAATTGAAGAGACAGGTCAAAGAAGAAAACGTTTAATCGAGGGCTTTTCCGTAGTCTCCTACTTCACAGAGGGTCTCCCAGGCTGCCTGGGTGCAGGTGTATGAGGTCAGGGCAGGTGGCAGAGAACACTGGCCCCCCCAGCACCCCCTGGCTCGTCAGTGTCCCTTGGAGTTAAGCGGGGCCCTATCACTGGTTCTGGACAATGGGCTGTGGGCAGAAGGGATCTGTCACTTCTGAACTGAACCATAAAAGAGCTGGCAAGAGGGCCTTGCCTTTCGGCTGTCTCCTGCCACAGTGACCAGAGGGGCAGAGCCACAGAGCACCGCAGGGGGTCAGTAAGCCACCACCTGGGAACCACTACCACAACCATCGAAAGACTGACAGGTCAAGAGTCAACTTCGCGGGAGCAGAAAGCAACCTTCACTGTGTTACATGGCTGGTATTTGGGACTCGTTACTGTAACAGTATTAGTCTGACTAACACAGACATACTGCGATTTTCCTGTCTTCCCCCTATTTTGTTCTTCCCTCCCATTAAAAAGAAAAGTTTTAATTACTTTATTCAACAGATGAGACATTTTCCCTTTAGGATTACTTTTTAAACATATATTTTAGACAAAAAGTGGCATTTATTTGGTGTTTTACTATTTATAAGACACTTCTCTGCATAAATTACTATATAAGCCTATTTGTTATCTAAAGGCACGAACCGACACTGAGCATTTCTTCATTAAATGCTGTGACCGGATGTATTCAATTACAAATTGCATTAGTTTGCTAAACATTCCAATGCCTGGCATATGCATATTTATGCGTACTGGGAAATCAAACGTTATGAGCATATTAAGTATCTGCTAAATGACACAAATTTTCTTCCAAAAACTAGGATGGTCATAAATCATAAAATTCCATATTCAGTCTCTATAACTGGGTTCAGTAGCTAGACATTTAATTGAAGAATTCTCTTAATCTAAGAAATGGAAATCAAAACTACAATGAGATACCACCTCCCACCAGTCAGAATGGCCATGATTTTTAAAAATCTACAAAAAAACCCCACAAATAACAAATACTGGAAAGGATGTAGAGAAAAGGGAACCCTCCTACACTGCCGGTGGGAATGTAAGTTGGTGCAGCCACTATGGAGAACAGTATGGAGGTTCCTCAGAAAACTAAAAATAGAGCTCATATGATCCAGCAATCCCACTTCTGGGCATATATCTGGACAAAATTATAATTCAAAAAGACACATGCACCTCTATGTTCACAGCAGCACTATTCACAATAGCCAAGACACGGAAACAACCTAAATGTCCATCGACAGATGAATGGATAAAGAAGATGCGGTACATGTATATAATGGAATAGTACCCAGCCATAAAAAGACAAAATAATGCCATCTGCAGCAACATGGATGCAACTAGAGATGATCATACTAAGTGAAGTTAGAAAGAGAAAGACAAATACCATATGATATCACTTATACGTGGAATCTAAAATATGACACAAATGAACCTATCTATGAAATAGAAACAGAATCACGGACGTAGAGAACAGATGGATGGAGTGGGAGGTTGGGCTAGCAGATGTAAACTATTATATATAGACTGGATGGACAACAAGGTCCTACTGGATAGCACAGAGAACTATATTCAATATCCTGTGATAAACCGTAATGGAAAAGAATATTTAAAAGAAGAACGTAGGGCTTCCCTGGTGGTGCAGTGCTTAAGAATCCACCTGCCAATGCAGGGGACACAGGTTCGAGCCCCGTGTCCATCATCAAAAAGACAACAAGGGACTTCCCTGGTGGTCCAGTGGCTAAGACTCCGAGCTCCCAATGCTGGGGGCCCAGGTTCGATCCTGGTCAGGGAACTAGATCCCACAAGCATTGCACCAACTAAAGATCCTGCATGCCACAACGAAGGTCCCACACGTGGCAACAAAGATCCTGCATGCTGCAACTAAAACCTGGTGCAGCCAAAAAAAAAAAGATTTAAAAAGACAACAAATAACAAGTGTTGACAAGAATGTGGAGGAAAGGGAACCCTGCTGGTAGGAATGTAAACTGGTACAGCCACTACGGAAAACATTATGGAGGTTCCTCAAAAAATTAAAAATAGGACTATCATCTGATCCAGCAATTCCACTCTTGGGTATTCATCTGAAAAAAACGAAAACACTAATTTGGAAAGATACATGCCCCCCAGCATGCTGTTCACTGCAGCATTATTTACAACAGGCAAGATATGCAAGAAACACAAGTGTCCATCAACAAATGAATGGATAAAGAAGATGTGGGGTGTATGTGTGTGTGTGTGTACACACACACACAATGGAATATTACTCAGCCTTAAAAAAGAATGAAATCCTGCCATCTGCAACAATGTGGATTGATCTGAAGAGTGTTACACCTAGTGAAATGTCAGAGAAAGACAAATACTGTATGTTTCACTTATATGTGGAATCTAAAAAACCAAAATAAATGAACAAATACAACAAAACAGAAATAGACTCACAGATTCAGAAAACAAACTAGTGGTTACCAGAGGGGAGTAGGAAGGGGGGGAGGGGCAAAACAGATGAAGGGGATTAAGGGATACAAACTACCATTTAAAAAGCAAATAAGGACTTCCCTGGTGGCGCAGTGGTTAAGAACCCACCTGCCAATGCAGGGGCCATGGATTCGAGCCCCAGTCCAGGAAGATCCCACATGCTGCGGAGCAACTAAGCCTGTGCGCCACAACTACTGAGCCTGTGCTCTAGAGCCCGCAAGCCACAACTACTGAGCCCGTGTGCCACAACTACTGAAGCCCACACGCCACAACTACTGAAGCCTGCGCGCCTAGAGCTCATGCTTCGCAACAAGAGAAGCCACCGCAATGAGAAGCCCACACACCGCAATGAAGAGTAGCCCCTGCTCGTCGCAACTAGAGAGAGCCCGCGCACAGCAACGAAGACCCAACGCAGCCAAAAATGAATAAATAGATTTATAAAATTTTTTTTAATTTAAATAAAATAAAATAAAAAGCAAATTAATTACAAAGATGTAACATACAGCACAGGGAATATAAACAATAATAATAACTTTGTATGGTGTGTAATCTATAAAAATATCAAATCACTATATTGTACACCTGAAGCTAATATAATATTGTATGTCAACTATACTTCCAAAAAAAAAAAGTGCATCTGGGAAAGAGAAGTTTGCTACTGCACAGAACACTCACATGTAGAACCACAGTCTTGAAAAGGCTGTGCTTCCTTTCACTGCTGTGAGCACCACCATGGCCAACTTTTAAAAGAACAATGCAGCACCCCAGGTAACCCCAGGCAAGTAAGCAAGGCAGCATTAACGTTACCTGCGTTACTACACTCTGTTCACTACTCCCCAGTGAGTGCTGCCAGATGACAGCCTGCCATGGACACTGGCAGGGAGCACACACCTGAACTCAAAATCTGCATCCCCTAATATAAATAATACTTTTTTAAGAAACCTTGATTCACCGGTTTGTCCCACAGGCTACACAGACCATCCCTGGAAAGAGCCAAACAACAGAGTAGCTGGTGGCCCTGACCTGCCTTCCGCCGCCCCCCCACCCTGGCACGTGGAAGGCCAGCACCCCTCCTGCTGTTCCCTGCACGCCTCCCCGGCCTACCAACTCTGGACTTGCTTCGTTCTCCCAGGACGTTCAGAATATCGTAAAAGAAGTCTTTATCCATCCTCTCAGCAACGGCCAGTAACCCGGATAAACAAAATCCAGAGCTCAGGGCAGGAAAAAGACTAAGCGAGGCAGAGCTTCCTGGACTCGGCCCCCGTCATGCACGGCGCCAGACCCGAGCGAGCACCACCCCTCCCCCAGCAGCTTGAGGAGCTGGGCAGCTTTCAGGCCGTCACACCTGCCTGAGACAGGTTCCGTTTGCACATGATGCTTACTTGCATCACCTCTCTGGGGCGGGGATTGCCGTTACCATCAGAAAGGTGAGGACTGATGTTTCAAGGTAACCTGGCTAGCACTGCTCCCGCTGCCGCCCTGCCTCTGCCGGGAGCCCCAGTGAGGTGGTGAGGGCCCAACCACCTCACCTGCGGTCTGTGTGAGCCACTCCAGGCCTGGCTGGACTGCGGACGATTCTGCAGGCAAGAGGCAGGGCAGCTCTGTGAAAGCCTGCCGTTCTCGGCTCCTGCAGCCCTGCCCCCAGCACGCAGGGGGAGCCAAAGCACAACCTGGACTCAGGGTGGCCCTGCCTGGCCCCTCCCACTCTGAAAGGGAGACTCAATCCCACCGAAGCCCAGTCACTCCCCTTGAAAGAACGGCCACCGACCCCAGGGAAACCCAGCCAGCCGCCTCAGAGGCCTGTAACACTCTGGCTAGCGCACCAGCGCGCCAGCGCGGGAGGACTGGACTGAACGGAAGGGAGGCGTGAGCTGTGCGCCGGAGCCCGGAGGCCAAGCCGCGCTCGAGGCCGTTCTCTCGGCACGTGGTGCAGCACAGAGGCCTCCTCTGGGCGGTGGTACCGGGCAGAGCTCTGCTTCTGCCCCAGAGGGGGCAAGGGCAGGGCCCCCAGCGCTCCCAGGATCCTGTAGCAAGGAGGACACCAACCTCGCCCTGGCCTTTTTACCTCCAGAAACTCCCAAACTGCTCTGCTTGGGGGCCAAAGGAGGATGGCTCAGGCCCACAGGATCTCTGAACCAAGGAAAGGCTCCCTGGGGCAGGCGGGAAGACGGCCCCGCACTGGCAGGCAGAGCCATGGCCAGCTGCAGCCTCTCTGGTCCATCACCGTTGACGATGGCGGCTGGCAGGCACTCTCAGAAGCTGGACTGTGACCGGCCTTGGGGCTGGGATTAGGTTCAAAACACGGTGCGAGTGAGGCCAAAAGCATGATCAAAATGACCCTGGAAAATTCCTAGCTTTGGAACAAAGCTTACTTCTTTAGTGGAGAACCAACCTGCTTCTTTAGCTAAGCTGGGTTGTATTTGGGGGCCTTGTGGGACAAAAGAATGACGATACCTCTGCACGTCATGGGATGGTGAGAGGCCGTCAGCTGGAGACGCAGCCGGGGGCTGCCAGGGCGGGAGGTGGACAAGGCGTCCTCCCTTCCCTTCTGCCTTCTTTGTCCTTTTTTTCCCAAACGAGTACATGTGGTTGAATTCTCAAATGTTAACTGCTTGTAAAATTCAATTCTACCACCTAACAAACAAAACACTGGTTATCAGTTCACCAGAACGGGAAACTGCTGGGCATGGAAGTATTCCTAAGGCTCGCATGGACTCCGGAGCTGCCTGGCGCAGCCTGAACCTTCTGACAGCCACACCTGCCCATCTGCCCAGAGGATAACCTAAGGGCGTGGGCTCATTCCATCATCGTATTCCTTGGAACAGGAATGAATTATTTATAAATGGCCTCATGCTGCTTGGCTGCCCTGCAGCCCTGTAGGGGAGACTCAGGGAAGGGCGGCAGCGGGAGGCGGCACACACCCCTCCAGCAGAGGGAGAACTGGGCCCTCTCCAGGCTGCGGGCCGCGGACCCTGCGTCGGAAAGGGCACAAAGCAACTGCCACATTCAGACAGACCAGCAGAGGCAGCTGCATCCACAGCATCATCTCGAGCGTGTCTTACAGCAGCCTTCTCTGAGTTCACGCTCCTCCTGGGTTCCGAAAACCCTGTGATGTGTAAAGCGTGGGAAGAAAAGCTCCTCACAGGATTCTGAAGAGGCCCATTACCCTGCAAGAGCGGCTAGTCGACCTCCTGAAATCCAGCAACCGACCAAGCAGCCTACAAGAATTCACGAGGGTTGGACACAGGGCCCCGGGAAGCAGGTGAGACACCCCTCCTGATGAGGCCGGAAGGCAGGGCCCGGCGGCGGGGGTGGGCATACCTAGCTGCGAGAGGTCCAGCCTCGTCCAGTGCATGCCCGTGGGGCAGCTCGCGGACAGCGTCCGGATGAACACCTGGCCGAGGCTGTCCAGGGCCCACAGGGCGTCTTGGCAGGCGGCGTAGGCCCTCATCTCGGCGTCGGGGGGCAGCTGCACGGTGGACGGGCGTGACTGGGCGTGCTGGGCGCTGACGCGGCACAGGTCCTTGCTGCTCTGGCAGAGCCACAGGGAGCTTCCTGCGGAGAGGGCATGGCGTCACCGGCGAGCCTCTCGGGGCAGCCTTTGCCTTCAGAGGCTGGCTGCCCAGCTCCCACCCTCACTCCCCACCTCGGGGAAGGAGCAGCCAGGACTCAGGGGGACACACCGGGACCAGCCAGTTCGTAGGAAACAAGTCCGACACATTTAAAGAAATGAAAGGAAGCTGGGCTAACGAGACCTTAGGAGGCCCACAACGTTGCCTCAGAGGCCCGGACCTTGGACGTTGTATAATGGACTGGGAAGCGTTCAACTTGGTGTGTTAACTAGTGTCCTAGAGGGAGCAAGGTCAGCAATGCCTCAGAAGGACAGCACCGAGGACCCTCCCCTGTCCTGGGGGCAGGATGAGGGGAGGTCTGGCGGGGTGGAGGCTGCTGGAAAAGGCCCGGAAAGCTGGAAAGCCTTTTCCTCCCATCCTCACCTCAAAATTGCATGCTTTCATTCTCTCCCCCGTTTTTAGAGTCCTTCAGGTTTAATTCACTTTAAAATGCAAACCACACTTGGGGAAATTAAAACCTCAGTCAGAATATATTATCTAAAGTATATCGAAAACTTGGGACCAGTTATGGTCTGGAATTCAAAATTACCCTGGACCTTGAAAACATACGGTAATGGGTATGCCATACGTTTACGAAACAGCCTGGGAGCCAGGCAATACCCGCCCCCCACCTGCCCCCGCAAGAAGTGCAGCAACGTTCCTGCAACAAAACACGTCACAGTCGCAGGCAGCAGGACAGATGGAGGCAATAAGGAGCCTCCCATCAGCTCAGGTCAGGTTTTGCTGCCGAATGATTTGTGCCAAGCTTGGGAAAGAACCTATGGTTTGCAGAGCTTACTTATTGCACAACTGCGGTCAGAACGATCTGGGGAGGAAGCATTTTATTGTACTGACCAAGTTCTGCACATCCTAGTGGGACTACGAGCTCGAACTCACCAACTGCAGAGACCCCCGACATCTTCTCATCTGACTCTCAGCGTGATCCTGGGAGGCGGCTTCGGCCTCCGCTGGGGCCGCCTGACTGCCCCAGCTCTCATCTCCTGGGGTAGCTGCACTGCCTCTCCTGGCTCCAAACCCCGAGCTGTGGTCAGGGCTTTGGGAGGTCTGCCCTACCAGGGGCATGACAGTGGGACTTAGGCCAGCCAGAGGCTGTAAACCAGCCTGTGAGGAGGTGACAGAATTCACAGGGGAAATGGCCAGGCACCCAGAGAAGCCTGGTGCCTACTGGCCCTGTGCTATGGCCCTGAGACATGTCACTGAAGTCAGCAGCTGCTGGCCTCAGAGGTCACACTGTACACTCCCCTCCTTCGGAAGGACAGCTCACCTCCAGACCCACTCAGATCACCACACCAGACCCTTCTCTCCTGGGCAGGCCTATCCAGCTTCGGGGGCCCTCAGCTCAGCCAACGAGGGCTGCTGGCCTGTGACACCACCGCATCCAGTCCCTGAGGGCCCCACGGCCATGCTCCCGCCCCAACTAGGCCACGGCAGACCACAGTTTTAACTGTTCAGCTGCCAACCTGTGCACTGCACTCCCCAACCAACCTTCCTTTGTGGGAGCAGTGGAAGCCAACACAAAGGCCCACTTTGTGGCAGAAGCTGTCCCCCGGGGAACAACATTATTCCAGTAAGTGCCTAGAAAGAATAATGGGAAGAGTACGTTAAAGAAAGAAGAAAGAAAAACCATACATGCTTCAGAACTTTAGTTCTAGACCAACTGGTCTTCAAAACCCCTTACAGTTGGTTCTAGACTGTCCTCAAAGTAGGAGACCCAAGCCAGCACTGCAAGAGCCAGCCCGACAAGCAGAGCACCATCTAGCCCAGGGTCGGGGGAGGCCACGCAGGGGGAGAAGAGCTGGAGAAAATTCACAAAGCAGGGTTCACTCACAGAAATGAAGCCCCAGTGGGTAAATGTGGATTTACACCTACGTTTACAGATCTGGCCAGAGCCTTGCATGTTCAACAGTGTGGTCATTTTTTCTACTAGGCTCTTTAGGAATGGGAGGATTTTTTCATTTAGCTGGAAATTATTAACATAAAAATGAGCTCCATGTGCTCTTCTTGTAGCCTAATCGGTTCCTAATGGAAACTGATCGCACACCATCCAGACGCTGGTATCCAAGTCGTAGGAATGACAGACTAAAAGGAGGGAACTGATAGAAAGCAGAGGGAATGCCTCCATTCCAGACACTTCATACCACTGGCACTAAATTATCTTTTCCACTTGAGCTCATAAGGCTTTTCCTTAAATGCTGCCTCTAAGAGGAGCTGCCTATCAAGCCGGCGTGGAAATGAAGTGATTCACCCACCGATGAGGCTTCCTCTAGAGACGTGGATTTCATTCTTGCCCGAGGAGATCCAGACGCCGCTGCTGTTGACCCCTAGGAGGCTCGGCTGGCACTGGAGCTGCTGAGACCACAACGCCATGCGCAGTTTATCCGCCACCTTCTCCACAGGCACCTGGGCTGCTGTGGCCACCGAGTGTGTGGCGTGGATTATGGTCTGGAACAAGCTGCACTGGTCAAACACCACATAGTCTGTGATGCTCGCCTGCAGGGGAGACGGGCAGACACCCTGTCTCAGCGCAGCTACAAGCGCCTTCTGTATGCTCCCTGCCTGAGAGGTAAGGGCCCGACCCCACCCGTCAAACACCCAGATACCCACGTGCACATTTGTGTGAGGACTGGAGAGGAGTGTGGCAGGGCACCCCCCACTGCTGACTGTGATTACTTCCGAGGGGTGGACTCAGAGGGATGTAAGAAAATGTTCACCTTTTATTTTATACACTTTTCTATCACATGGACCTGTTACAAAGAGCATGTATTATTTTTATGATTATCACCCCCTCGCACCCTATAAGTCTTTCATTCTAATCAGTGAGAAACGATTATTTTGTTTTTAAAATTTAGGAATTTCTCATGGACAAGTGTACAATACTCAGGATCATAATACGGGTTTAAAAAGAAGCAATTCATGCCCTAACTGGGCCTGTTACTAATCAGGCCAGAAGGACAGCACAGACGGGAGCTGCCCTGGACGTGCAGAGTGCACCTGGGCTCAGACTCGAGACACGCTGCTCTCACGTTCCCGCAAGACGTCTTTCTCCAGGGTGCGCCCTCTGAGGAAGCCTCCCCCTTGCCGCCAGCGCCGGCTGTTAGAAAGCTCTGACTCTGCGGGACTCTCCACGCACTTCTGCCCTGCCGGTTGGGTTACAGAGAACGTCACCGCCCTCCGCCTAGGACAGCCCGTGCAGGCCACACTCCCAGGTCACGCACAGCGAAGTGCTGAGTGAAAGTGACACCACCTAGCATAGGGAACTTAACATATAATAAACAAAACACACAGAAAGGAAACTATCACAAAACCCAGCACTGTAGTGCATGTGCGATGCGGCCCTTCTTTTCTGTGAAAGGGCTCGCACTGACTGTGAGCTTCTGCCTGCACTGAGGCTTAAGCAAACGGTGTCAGCACGTCAACCCCGCGGCCCTGCTGCGGAGCCCGCGGCCCCGCTTCTCTTGAAGAGCAGAGCACGTGCCAGCCTGGCTAGGCGGACTCCATCAGAGCCCACAGGACACTGGGCAGGTACCTGGGGACCAGTGCCACGCTGCCGTGTGATGGCCCAGGAGCTCTGCCCTTGCTCGGGGTGTATGATGCCAGGCCACACAGAAAGTCGGTGACAGGCTCAGTCCCAGCACCCAGCATTGGCAGATAAGCAGGATGCAAATTAACAGAAAGAAAAGGAAGGTTTAACAGCCAAACATAATGCTGGCTCTAGCACTACAGAGAAATCAATCTTACAGTAAATAAAATAACTCTGTTTCCAAACACCTCAGAGATGATTCTGTCAAATTTCTCTGAAGACAATGTTCTAAATATTATGATAAAATGATAACTAGTTTTCTTTAGGTTACTTAAAGACAGAATTTAGTACATACGCTACACTTGAGTGTGTGTGTGTGTGTGTGTGTGTAAAACCATACAATACGGTTACAAATACAGGGAGGATACTTTTGAATCAATTGTATAACTTTTCAAATAGTACCTGGCATATTAAATTAGAGACTGTGTATATACACACATATTCATCAAAGAGCAAACACAACTTACTTTTCCACATCCTCATGTGAAAGACCTGAGAGCGGCCACTGGAAGACCTGCCCTCGATGAGGCAAGTCTAAGGCGACAATAACACCTGAACCAATCAATGGAGACAGAACACTCGAGAGCTGCTGTGTACCCCACAGCCGCCGATGCCAGCACAGCCTTACCTGCCACGCTGGGGAACCACGGGCGCTACGTTTACACTGAATGGTACCAAAAGGGCAAAAGTTAGCTTGATTATACCTTACTACTTCTTTCTTTTTTTTTTTTAATTTCTTTTTGTTTATTTTATTTATTTATTTTCGGCTGCACTGGGTCTTCGTTGCTGCGCGCGGGCTTTCTCTAGTTGCGGCGAGCAGGGCTATTCTTTTTTTTTTGACAAAGAAAGTAGGGTTTATTGGTGGGCATGGGTAGGCAGGGGGCAGCGCCAAGCCTCTCATGAGTGCAGGGCCCGCCATTTGTCCAGGGGGCCACGATTAGGGATGTACTTGACCCCACAGCCATATGGGATGAGCCACTTTTCTGCCACCATGTTTTCAAATTAATCTGCATTAAACTTAGTAAATCCCCACTTCTTGGAGATGTGGATCTTCTGGCGGCCAGGGAACTTGAACTTGGCCCTGTGGAGGGCCTCAATCACATGCTCCTTGTTCTGCAGCTTGGTGCGGATGGACATTATGACCTGGCCAATGTGGACCCTGGCCACTGTGCCCTGGGGCTTTCCAAAGGCACCATGCATACCTGTCTGGAGCCTGGATTGGGGACAGCACGCCAGTCATGAATGTCCACTGGAAAGGGCTGTCTCCAGGGTCCCTTAGGGCAGCCCACACAGGCAACAGGCCGCACACACTACCAAGGAGGCTGCTGTTTGCAGCCACTGCGCACCGGGCCCCCATGGGGAAAAGAGCACAGGCGGCTTAACTGGCTGCAAAGGGCTACTCTTGGTTGCGGTGTGCGGGCTTCTCACTGCAGTGGCTTCTCTTGTTGTGGAACACGGGCTCTAGGCATGCGGGCTTCAGCAGTTGTGGGTCGCAGCCTCTAGAGCGCAGGCTCAGTAGTTGTGGCGCATGGGCTTAGCTGTTCGGCAGCATGTGGGATCTTCCCGGACCGGGGCTCGAACCCATGTCCCCTGTATTGGCAGGTGGATTCTTAACCACTGTGCCACCAGGGAAGCCCCTACCTTACTATTTCTCAAAGTGTTTACTTTTCTGGGGGCATGTAGGAAAACTCCCCTTTCTTCGTTGAAATACCATTTACTTACGAGGGCTTTTGTACAAGCAGAGATAGTGAATTTTAATTGTGGGTTGGGTTTTTCACATCTATTGTCTAATCTCTCTTCTTCTTAGTACATTCCTCCAGAATTAATCATTATTATTATCTAGGTCTTCAGATGGCTATCAATGGATTTATTTGGCATATAATGACAAATTTCTAAATAACACCAAAATTAAAAAATAAATAAACAAAGCCTACATATTTAAGCAAAAAGAGCTTCACAAGTTATGTCCTGTGATGAAATTCCTGATAATTCTTTTTTTTTACATTGAAGTATAGTTGATTTACAATGCTGTGTTAGTTACTGCTGTACAGCAAAGTGATTCAGGTATACATATGTATACATTCTTTCTCTTTTAATATTCTTTTCCATTATGGTTCATCATAGGATATTGAATACAGTAGAGCCTTGTTGTGCCCTGATATTTCTAGTGTGCTCAAATACAGCAAAGTCTAACTCATCCAATAGTAAAAGCGAACACCGTTTATTTACTCCAAGCCCCCAATCTCTTTAGGGAAAAGAGAGGGGCTGTAAGAGGGAGAACAGAGCCCCCGACTCAGGGAGGCACCCAGACACGTGGCCCGAGAGCTCAACACCTACTTGCCACCAGTGGTCGTCATCCCCTTGGGGCTTCTTGGAAACGACGCCAGTTCTGAACCACAGGTGTCCTCGGACGTCCAAGGCCCACAGGGTCTGTTGGTCCCCAAGAGTGATACAGACAGGTTCCAAAGCCTGCCTTTCACTGGAAACGAGGAAGAGAGCGTGGAGTCAGCACCCGCATTCATGGCCCCCAGCGCGCCTAGGATGCCGGCATCAAGCGTCCTGGGGGGCTCGGTGTGGGACAAGAGACAAGTTCCGAGGAAGGAAGCTTGAGTTTCGAGTTAAACGACTGTGCGATATATACTGTTCCGAAGCGAGGGGGCGTCTGAAGAATTCCTGAAGGCCCAGGACGGTAGGGGGAGCTCTTAAGGGAAACTAACCCAGGGAAGAAGAGAGCAGGCTCATGAGGGATTTCAGGCCCCGAGTGGCCCATCTCCCCACCCCTGCCTTCACCAATTAAGCGAACAGGAACTCCGCAGCGTGCCAGGCTGTGTTGGGCAGCTGCAGCCTGGCAGACGCTGCCCACTCTGCGGGCAACGCCCTCCTCCCACCCAGCCGGTGACGTCCCCACCAGCTTCGAGGCTGAGGTGCGGGTCCACTCTGCACGGTGCCTACCTGACCTCTGCAGGGGGAGCCGAGGCGTCCTCGGTGCTGCTCGTCCCTCTCCAGCTCGGGACCATCTACACTAACTGGCGTTGGTTGCCCCAGATGGGGAGCTCTTCGAGGGCTGGGCAGGGTCACGTTCACTCAGTGCTCACAACAGGTGCTCACTCAAATTTACTGGGTTGCTCAATTCAAACCGAGAATATCCTAATCTAATTTTTCTAAAGACTACTGATAATTTCACACCAGCAAAATGATCTGACAGTAACTCTTTAATTAAAATTTTGACGGGTAGAAAGTAACCAAATAAATTGCAATTCAGAGATTAACTTCAACTGACTAGGAGGATAATAAAGAAAAATATTTGGCCTTAAGTCATCTGAGACTCTAAACAGAAACTACCTGACAATGGGCAGTTCTCTAGAAAGACCATCATGAGAGACTCGTGACCGTGTGGGGCTTGAGATTACACATGAGGGCAGTAACATTTTTAAAACTGAGCTCTGACCCAATGCCCAGTCTGCCAGTCAGAAGGAGGCACAGAGTGTCTTCAAGGTCAGGCTGCTGAAACTGGCTCTGGCAATCCCAGAGAACACCACGACCGTGGAAACCTTCAGGGAACCAGCTCTGCCCAGGAGAGGCTCACATGGGTCCCTTAAGAAGAGTCAAGTTGACAAAGAACAGACAGTGGGACAGACAGGACGCTGAAAATGTGTCTGCTCCTCCCCCGATACCTGACGATGTCACATTTCCAGCGCTCCCCTTCGGGACAGAAGCTGCTCACACCCTCCCGGTACAGCAGTACCCTCTGCTCCGTCAGCGCCCACACCACGCTGTTTCGGGCTGCGACCTGGGACAGTGGGTATGGACAGTCAACCTTTACGGCTCTGGCACAGGGGCGATCCACGCTGAGACCTGCCGGGGAGAAGGACAGGAAGCCCCCAAAGACACACAGTCAGGACTTCACACCTCATTTTCATTCTGTTTGCTTATTTTTCTTTTTTGGTATTTTGCTATATCCTTTTATAATAAGTACTTTCTCTTTTCAAGGTCTAGTCAACATAAAATAGTTAGATTGTGCTTAAATATAATATCCATCTGAACTGTTTTCAGATGCTCTTTGAAAACTGGAGGAATAACAATTCCGAATCCTCTGGTGTCCCAAAGTAGCTAAAAATGTTCCGAAAGAACGTGAAAGCCCAGTGCAGGAGAGCAGCCAGCTCCGGAGCCAGGAGGGTCCAGGCCCAGAGGAGCCAGTACCAAGGGACGTCTTCTGTGGCCACGCCCCTCGGAGCCTCAGCTGCCACTGGACCCACAGGGATCTGAGGGCTCCAGGCAACCTCTGCAGAGCACCTCCAACAGGGTGGTTCCCCTCCGCCTGCTTTGTACGTGGTACGCGGTGTTTCCACTACTAAAATGAAAACCCCGAAATTCCTAGATGGAAGGTGAGGGCCAGAGCTCAGGGTCCCCAACTCCCCATCCAGGGCTCTTCCCCCGCCTCTTTGCAATCTCTGTCTAATGAGCTTCAAGGCCACTCGTAAGGGAGCTGGCACAACAGCTGTTACCTAAAGCCCCATATTATTCCGCAGCCTCAGCCTGCGGTCAGGGCTCGGAACTCAGCATGCTCCCTGCCCGATCACAACAGCACCCTACGGTATCACAGCCCTTGGGCTGCATTTCCTCAAACTCAGCTAGGTAGGAATCACCTCCTGGACTTCTTACACTGCAAACCTTCAGGACAACCCTGGAGACTCTAAGCCAGTAGCTCTGGGTGGTTTGAGCTTGTCTGCAACCACTGCCCAGGTGACTCCTAAGGCCCTCCTCACCCCCAGGCCAGAAGCACCCTGTTTCCCCAGCAGGAACGAAACTCAGATGCCACTGGAAGTTGGACATGCGTATGCTTTTCCAGCTATTTTTCACTTTCAAGGGAGACATAGGAACCAGGCTGGAGAGACCAGGGCCGGCATGTGGCCCAGAGCTGGCCAGGCTGCCCTCTGGGCTCAAGCAGGAGCTGCTAGGATGCCGGCTCTCCCACATCTGAGAGCGAGCCAGATGTTCAAGGGCTTTCAATCTCAGAGAATCGAATATTTGCAAACGAAGCAACCGACAAAGGATTAATCTCCAAAATCTACAAGCAGCTCATGCAGCTCAATACCAAAAAAACAAACAACCCAATCCAAAAATGGGCAGAATACCTAAACAGACATTTCTCCAAAGAAGATATACAGATTGCCAACAAACACATGAAAGAATGCTCAACATCACTAATCATTAGAGAAATGCAAATCAAAGCTACAATGAGGTATCACCTCACACCAGTCAGAATGGCCATCATCAAAAAATCTACAAACAATAAATGCTGGAGAGGGTGTGGAGAAAAGGGAACCCTCCTGCACTATTGGTGGGAATGTAAATTGATACAGCCACTATGGAGAACAGTATGGAGGTTCCTTAAAAAACTATAAATAGAACTACCATATGACCCAGCAATCCCACTACTGGGCATATACCCTGAGAAAACCATAACTCAAAAACAGTCATGTACCAAAATGTTCATTGCAGCTCTGTTTACAATAGCCAGGAGATGGAAACAACCTGAGTGTCCATCAACAGATGAATGGATAAAGAAGATGTGGCACATGTATACAGTGGAATATTACTCAGCCATAAAAGGAAATGAAATTGATTTATTTGTAGTGAGGTGGATGGACCTAGAGTCGTCATACAGAGTGAAGTAAGTCAGAAGGAGAAAGACAAATACCGTATGCTAACACATATACATGGAAACTAAAAAAAACCCCAAAAGGTTCTGAAGAACCTAGGGGCAAGACAAGAATAAAGACGCAGACACAGAGAATGGACCTGAGGATGTGAGGAGGGGGAAGCATAAGCTGGGACAAAGTGAGAGTGGCATGGACATATATACACAACCAAATGTAATACAGATAGCTAGTGGGAAGCAGCCGCATGGCACAGGGAGATCAGCTCAGTGCTTGGTGACCACCTATAGGGGTGGGATAGGGAAGGTGGGAGGGAGACACAAGAGGGAGGAGATATGGGGACGTGTGTATATGTATAGCTGAGTCACTTTGTTATAAAGCAGAAATTAACACACCATTGTAAAGCAATTATCCTCTAATAAAAGATGTTAAAAAAAAAAATCTCAGAATCGTCCCTGGCTGACAGTTCATAACAGAGATTAAAACCTTCTCTTGGGGGGCTTCCCTGGTGGTGCAGTGGTTAAGAATCCACCTGCCAACACAGGGGACACGGGTTCGAGCCCTGGTTCGGGAAGATCCCACATGCCACGGGGCAACTAAGCCCGTGCACCGCAACTACTGAGCCTGCGCTCTAGAGCCCATGAGCCACAACTGACTGAAGCCTGCACGCCTAGAGCCTGTACTCTGCAACAATGAGAAGCCCTCACATCCCAACCAAGAGTAGACCCCACTCGCCACAACTAGAGAAAACCTGCGTACAGCAATGAAGACCCAATGCAGCCAATAAATAAATAAATAAAATAAATCTATTTTAAAAAAACAAACCTTTTCTTGGAATCAGCAATATTAAATGGTTAAAAGATTGATATTTACATAAATCTATTATGGCCTCTTGACATCCGAAAAAGAGCTCCTGCCCCGTAATCGTTTCCAGGTACTGGTGAATCACATTGCTTTTGGAAACCCATATCTCATTTTGCTGACAGTACGTAAACACTGACTCTCATTACAGTTTATTTTTAAAAAACAAGTCCCACTGTGTCTCTTCCAGCTGCTAAAGGTCCCCCCTCTCAGGGCAGTTTCCTAGGATGAGATAAACTCCTATTCAGAGCAAATTATCTCTCATTGTTTTTTCCTGACCCACGTGTAAATAAGCGTATAGAAGCAGGGCTTTGACCTGGCTGAAAAAATCCAGCCATAAGTTAAAGGGAAAAATGATTCTAATGCCATTTCTCTGTTCTTCTTTCCTCTTCAGATCTGATACTGCAGGATAAGGGATACGCAATGGTGAGCTGTAAGGAGAATAAGATTCTGTTTCTGTGCCTTGCCAAATAATTCTATTAATTCCTGCCCTAAATTTGTCCTGGGTTGAATGTGAGTCAGTAGCAGAAAACTGCTAATAGATTCCAACAGAAAATACTCTCTTTCCAGAAGTGTTTTCATTTAAATTGATTTCTAGCTTCTTGGTCACTGTCTCTAAGCACGTCGCTACCAAAGCACAATCACACCAGATCCCACGGGTGCTGGGGCGCCGGCTGCAGCTACCTGTCTGTAGGTACAGGTCCCCATTTGTCCTGATGATCCAGGCCGTGTCATCGCTCAGGGCCACAAACACCGCCTGGGGCAGAGCTTCGTACCAGTGACGCTTCCCCTTGATGGTCACTTTTCCACAAGCAAAGGCTCGGTTAGATTTCTGTTCAATCTTCCAGAGAAGGGCTCCTGTGGAAATAAAAATTATATTCACTGTCCAATAAATATTGAGAACTTTCACCCCCAAAAGTCCATTCTGGGTGCTGTGGGGAAGAGAGATTTCTACAACACGCACCCCCCCTTTGCTTCTACCCCGAATGGGGAAAGAGCCTGCGGCGCCGAGGTCTGAACCCCTGCCACCACCCCCCACCGTGTGGCTTGGGGCTCATGTCTCCAAGCCTCATTTCCTCATCTGTGAAATGGGATCATCTGCCCCGTACAGGCTGCTAGGAAGGCTGCAGGTGAGGCTGTATCAAGGACACAGCACACAGAGCGGGCGCATCAGAGGCACTCATCACACGGCAGAGAGGCACCACCAGCACTGCTAGGTGTGCCAGGTGAGGGCCCTAAACGACCTTCGGGAGGCACAGTTAGTGTCCTGAGAAAGTCTGAAAGTCCTACAGGGATTCAAAGGGAGTGGGTCAATTCTGGACCAGCCAAATGGATAAGGTGCAGATGGAAAGGAAGCACTTGAGCTGGGCTGTCCCTTTTTTCACTTAGAAAGGGACAAAGAAGAAGGGGAGGGAAGGAGAAGGGCAGACAGGAAGGTGGTCTATGCAGATGCAGGTGGCGTCTAAGAAACCATCAGAGTCACCAAGAGCACAGACGGCTGGACTAGAGGGTCTGGCACGAGGTGCCAAGGGAGGTGTGGGAAGCGAGGCGGCGGCCAAGCCCGCGGCCCCCGGGGTGCCCACGCTGGACGGGGCCCTCAGCCACAGCACCAACCCTGGTGGAGACAGAGCTCCTGCTAGAGTAGCGCGAGACTGAATCGTTTGGAAACACACAGTAATTCACATAATCAGGAAAAAACCGAAGTTTATAAATGGCTGGGGAGATGGACCCAAAGGTAAATGGGAGGAAAAGAATTAAAACCCATAATTATATAAAGCCAGCTAATGGGACAGGCTATTATCTTAGTCTCTAAGGAAAAATATTTTTCAAAGAGATAAAGAGATAGAACAAAACAACCCTGAACAAACTGGTATTTTACGTAGTGACAAAGACCAGGAGAGTTAGAGGAAATCCATCTCAAAGCACAGAGGGCGAGGGGAGGTCACAGGCTCAGTGTTGTCTGCCTTGCATTCCAATGTCCTAACAGTAAACCAGCTACGATACACATACACACTTCTGTTCCACTCGCCATCCCACAAATAGGTAAAGTGGCCAACATTGTGACAAACAAGCAAAGTATTCTGTATAGATGAGGGGGTAGAACCTCACCCAGGAAGCGTCTGCTCCAGCTCACTGAAAATGGCCTGATCATGGCATGAAGGAAGGAAGGCATTTTCTTTTCACAGTCAAGGAGTAGATTATTCACCCAAAGCATATATATAGCTCATTACAGAGTAATTTCTAAGAAAGAAACCAAACGATCCAAACTTATCCAACACAACCGCGGGCCCATCTTCATTAGTTCAGCTGTTTTAAAGCAACACTAAGGGACTTCCCTGGTGGCGCAGTGGTTCAGAATCCGCCTGCCAGTGCAGGGGACACGGGTTCGAGCCCTGGCCTGGGAAGATCCCACATGCCGCGGAGCAACTAAGCCTGTGCGCCACAACTACTAAGCCTGTGCTCTAGAGCGCACGAGCCACAACTAGTGAGCCCACGTGCCACAACTACTGAGGCCCGCGCACCTAGAGCCTGTGCTCCCCAACAAGAGAAGCCATTGCAAGAAGCCCGTGCACTGCAACGAAGACCCAACGTAGCCAAAAATAAATAAATAAATAAGTTATAAAACAACAACACTAAGAAATAGAAACAGATTTATTTTTATAAGGCATTTTATGTTAATATTTCTAAAAAAAAAAAAACCTCAAAAATGGAAGCTATTTGTCTAACTTACAAAACATGTTCATGTGTTACCACTGCAATTAATAAAAAACCAAAAACTGAACTGCAATTACACTATTTTCAGTTGATGTCAAATGCAGCAATCCGCGTTCTTTGGAGAAAACGCCTCAAACCTGCAGGGGAAAAGGCAAGTCTGCTAAATGGACTGGTCCCTGTGTGCTCGGGCCTCTACACCTGGGGCAAGAAGCAGGGAGCTGGGAGGCGAACCTGAGGGCGAGACTGCCACCTGCTGGACGGCATCTTCAAACTTCTGCCAGCGCAGCCCAGCGCCCGGCAACGCGCTGCAGAACAGGCCGCCTTTGTAGTCCAGGCACCAAATGTACTTCTCGGAGACCGCCAAGCTGAGAATGCCGTAGCCCGGCCCGGAGTAACCCATCCAGCTTTCTGCAAACTAACAAGGACAGAGCCTGCTGAGTTCTGCGGCAGAGGACACAGCTGCATGTGTCGTACTGTCGTCAATAAGAAAAGCGTGCAATCACTCAAGTCGGCCCTCTATCTCTCGACCAGCTCTAACAGAAACATTGTGAAGTGGGAGCGGCTGTCCCCTACAAAGACCCCATAACGTTCCTGGAAAACAGTCTGTCACAGATACTACAACCTCTTCCCTCACCTAGTGCTTACAGTCAAAGGATCTGGTTTTATTCTACAGGGATACCTCACTTCCCACTTGTATGCAAACTGATTTTTTGTACAGCTAATCATTAGAGATGTGTTAGGAGAAATGGCACTACCACTATCTTTGTTTTTTTCACCATATTGTTTTAAGCGCTGATCCAATCATCGGACACGTGGCACATTATGTGGTTGATGGAAATCTGGCCAAGACACTGCCTGACTGAATCTTGTAGACTAAGGTTTAGATGTTAGGGTTCTTTTAAAAATCAAAGCTAAATAAAGTGTGTACTTTAACAGCTTTCCAAAACTGCAAAAGAAACCCATGTATTTGCACAATCACCCACACATGGACGTTCACTGCTTCACAGAGTTTGGCACCCAACCCCTCTCGATCTGGCCCTGACTCACCAGGACACACCTTACCCACCCCCCAACGCAACAAAATGTGGCTTTCCAGCTCTCTGGAGGGGGACAAGGCGGGGAGCAGTGAAGGCTGGGGGAGGTCCTCAAAGTACCAGGTGCTCTCTCACCTAGGACTTTTCTAAAGTTCTGGTCTAGAATGCCAACTGCCCACGCCCTCGGCTCAGCTGCTTGGCTCCTGCCATGGTTGGTGGGCGCCGCGCCCCTCCTGCACTTTGCTCATCACCATCACCCGAGTTCCACTCAACTGGGAGGATCTGCACACGTGTCCAGGACTCTTGAGATCCACGACTGCCTGTCACGGGCACTGCAGCGTCCCCAGCGCCCGACGCAGAGCCTGGCAGCCGAAGGCACTCACGAAAGGGTGAATGCGCGGAAGACTGAGTGAAAGGGCATTCTGTCTTAAAACAAATAAGCAGGACGTTTCACTTTCGAGGTAGGACAGACAGCACAGCGGTTCGAGAGAGAGGGCCCTGGCCCCACTTGCCATGCGACCTGGTGAAAGCCATTTATCTGTCTGAGTCTCCACTTCCTCCTGTGAAACGGGAGCACCTAGTTTGTGGGTTTTGTTCTTCGAGCAGTATATGAGTTAAACTTGTAAAGTGCTTAGCACGGCACCTGGCACACGGTGAGAGCCGCCCCAATGTCACACGTCATTAGGACGCAGAGAATCCAGAGGCACATCTGGGGAAAGCACATGTGGCTGCATAAGTTCACACGCACGATCCACACCTCATCCACTTAGCAGAAAGGGTTACAGTACACAGTTAGCTCTGAACCCAAATACATCTACATAATAATTACTTGCTAAGGAAACAAGCACTTTTTAAAAGCCACTTTTTTAAATAAAATGACCAAGAACAGCTAATAATCGTCTTTTAATTGCACAGGCTAGGTAGAACCCGACCCAGGAAACTGGACGCTCGAAACCTGGTTTCTGTACAGCCTGCAGGGGAGCCCTGGCGCCGCTGCTTGGAGGTCAGGGAGACACGGCTCCTCGAGACGCTTGTCTGCGGGGCAGCGCCTTCCCCTCCACAAGTGGACGGGCCTCTCGCCACTGGTTTCTGGGAGCGGCCCCCAGGCCAATCCAGCCATCCTCTGGGATGACTAGCACTAGCTGCCCATGCTGGGCCGGCCCCGCCGGAATCAACAAGGAGAGGCTGCTTTTGTTGGTGAAGTGGGTAACTGAGCAGGGGTGACAGGTCAGCAGGAGTCCAAGCCATTCTAGATCCCTGCGCTGGAAATCCCCCAAAGGCAGACTTCCAAACACCTCTGGCATACGGGTTTTACAGTAGGAATATAATTTCTTTGCATAAACAGAAAAATATAATCAGTTCGCCAATGATTTCCCTTAAGAAAGGAGCACACATACCTCCTCTGACTTCAGCAGCCCGGGCTCGTCTGTGCCCGGCGGGTGCAGGTCCTGCAGGGAGCGGCTCCCTGCCAGCTCTGTCACGCTCGTCTCCGAGGATGAAGAGGGCAGCCCGTGGGCATAGATGTCCTCCTCGTCACTGGACGTCAACGCCTGGTCCCGTGAGGGCTGCTCATGGGCGCTGGCCACCGAGGCAGAGACCCAGCGAGGCCGTCGTCCTCCTGCACTCCCCAAGTCACATTCGGAAGCAGCCATTGCTTTCTGGCCTGTGTCATCGTCAGCAGCAGCGTGCCGGGGACTCGAGCCGAGGTGGCCTGGGGCCCCCAGGTGCCTCCGGAAGCCCTGCTCTTCACTGGGCTCCTCAGCGCTGGTCCCTGGAAGCCACCGCTCAGCACTGGGAGTCCAGCTGAGGCTGGAAGGCACCAGGGGGGAGCCCTGGAGGGGGGCCTCCGGAAAAGTGCTCTGGGGTTCAGCAGGCTCCATGCCCCCCACCTCCTGGGCCTCTGCTGAGCTGCCCCGCTCTCGGCAGGGTGACTGTGTGCTCCTTGGCCCACCGCTCACGGGACAGGGCTCCTCTTCGAGCTCCGCGATGTCATCACTCCCTTCCGCGTCCTCCCTCGGATGCCAGGGTGAACTCAACCCCCCGCTAGGCGGCTGCGTCTCGCCTGCGCCGTCACATAGTGGGATTTCGGTTCTTCCGTCACCTTCCTCATTCAGTGAGTCAGGGGCGGGGAAGGGCGCCTCCAAGACACTGAACGTTTCGGGGTCGCTGTATTCTGGCAGGACACTGCTGGCCTCACCACTGAGACTGCACTCCTGGTCCGGAGACCCTGTGCTGGACTGATCCACGGTGCTGCCCAAACTCGAGGTCGTGGACAGCAAGTCTGTGCTCAAGGACTGGGGGCTATCACCAGGACACTCCCAGCAGGGAGTCGATTCAAGGGAACTGGGGCAGGTAGTCCCGCTTCCACCTTCTGTTTAAAAGAAGAACGTTTAAGATTAGATATGAATCTAGTAAGACACTAACTAAAAAACAAAATTTGGGCTTAAGATAAAAGCGTTTTAAATGAAGGATATCTAAATGGTGAAGAATAAATCTCTAAAGTACAAATTATCCCAACGCAGGGATGTTTTAAATGGATGCAAATACTGTACACACTGATGGGCTCTGAGGCCTTCAAGAAATGTTAACTAAGAAAAACAAAGGAACAAATGGATCACAGACCAATTTCTTTTAATTATTAAAATGCTAAGGGATCTGGTAACATTTTCCTTCAATATCGCAGTGATCTTTAGCTAGAGAGGCTCAACAGGCACCAAGAAGTGAAAAATTTTTTTAAACTCAGTGTTAAATCCCGTATCTGGGAATTCCCTGGCGGTCCAGTGCTTAGGACTTGGTGCTTCCACTGCCAAGGGCCCAGGTTCAATCCCTGGTTGGGGAACTACGATCCTGCAAGCCATGCAGTGCAGCCTAAAAAAAGAAAAGAAAAGAAAAGAGAAAAAAAAGCCCATATCTGATGACATACCCTACATTAAACATAAATCGATCCATCTAAAGATTTCCATGACCTTCCTTACAGGTCTACAGAATCTCTGGTCTAATAAATGATGTACATGAATAAACAGAAATTTTTACTTAAATATTGAAAAGTATAACACCCAGACCTGTTAAGCAGGGTGGTATGTTACATTATAGTTTAATGCTTTATGTGTGTGTATAATGTATACGTATTTCACAGTAAAACTCCTTCGAGGAGGAAAGACATTCGCTTTCTGTGCTTTCCAGCGAACGGGCAGTGCTCACTCAGCAAGCAGCAGCCTTCCCAGAGAGTTTGGTAAAAGGCCCCACGGGGGCGGAAGGAGGTCGTGTGTGCTCTGCCGTGGATGGTACCTGTCTTCTTCTTCCTCTTCTTCTTTTTCACTTTGAGAGGCTTCACAATGAGCTCTTGGTCGAAGTCCTCCGAGCTGATCACACTGAACCTCTTCGAGGTGAGCTGGCCGCTCCTGCCCAGCTCGGGAGCCGCCTGCGGCCCGGAGCTGCTGTCAGTGGAGTTGAGTGAGCTGCTCCTGCTTCTGGGCTCGCTGGCCACGGAAGAGCCTCTGAGCCTCGTCTCAGAAGGCGTGGCCCCCGGCGCCTTCTCTGCACGCTGCCCATGGACTTGCTCTGGGCATCCTGACGGCTCCAGACCGTCCCGCACTGAGAAAGAAGAGTCAGTTTTACCATGGTTACTGGAGGGAAAGATGGAGTGCTCTTATTAAGGTTTGCCAGCCCTAAATACCAGCCTGCTAAATTCAGAGAAACCAGCGAAACTAAAAGAATTGTACAACAGGTTCCAACAGGTGGTTTTTGTTCTCCAGGAAGTTCATGTATCAAAATCAGTCAAATAACTCACAGCAGCTGTCTTCTGTAAATAACTCAAAGTAAGGGACTATCATAAGGTAGAGCATTTCTCACTTCAACTCACAAAATAATAGATAAAGGTGAGATGCCTATTAAAAAAGGGCTTGGAAAAAAAATAATAATAAAAAAGAAAAAAGGGCTTAGAGGGAATTCCCCGGTGGTGCGGTGGTTAGGAGTCGGTGCTTTCACTGCTGGGGCCCCCGTGGTACAGCCAAAACACTACTCCTCCAGGGACCTCTGAAAAACACACATGTACCTATAATAAAAATTCTCAAAGTTCAAGGAGGGAAAGGTCATTTTTCACCAGCGCAAACTCAAAACAGAGGAGTTCATTAAAGGAGTCCACATGCGAAAAGGAGAGAGAGCAGAGCAGGACTGGCAGTGGGCTGGTGGGCCTGGCGCTCTGTCCCCACCTCCATGGACACGTCCTCCTCTCAACACGACAGTAGGAGGTTCCAGCCACAGGACCCTCAACACAGGACTGGGGGTCCATTTTGATCCATCCAGCCATCCTTCTGTTACCGAGTACCTACCGCATGCCAGATGCGTTCTAGGCATGGAGACACGGCCCTTACCCAGACAGGTGGGCATTCCTGCCTCGACCGGGGGCCACAAGTGGGGACGAGCAGGGCAGGGAAGTGACTTGCAGAAGGTCACACAAGATTACACAGGCAGATCTTGGTCTGGAGCTGCACCGTCCAGTACAGTAGCCAGCAGCCATGTAGCTATTTAAATTCAGATTCATAGACATGAAACAAAACTTAAAATCCAGTTCCTCAGTTGCACTCAGCACATTTCGAGTACTTGGCAGCCACGTGTGGGCAGTGTAGTTACAGAGCATCTTCACGCCTGCAGGAAGTCTACTGGCCTCGTGGCTCCTGGTCACTTCTCCCCTGTAAGTGGCACTGCCACTTGGTGACACTGTTAAGGCCCCCAGCTCACAGGCTCAAGAGCAGAGCTCTCTCCGTTTCTATGAAAGTTACAACCCTGGAATGATGTTCGCCCCAACCTGCCCTCTGTGACTTAAGAGGTAATTCACTCTCTTCTTGCCATCTCTTGGGAGATTATAAATTCAGGACAGTGACAGCTAGTACTTCATTTTTGTCTTTTTGAGGCTAAATATCTGGCTAAAGTGAGGCTGTTTTTTATATTCTCCCAGCAGCCAAACCTTGTATTCTAAGGTTTAAAAGACAAACGCTATAGCCATGTCCCAGGCAGGCCGCTCCCTCCCGTGCTGGAGGGAGGGAGCCCCACTTCCTGCCCAGGATCTCCGCTGCCTCTCTTGAGGTCACTCAGACATTAGCTGACACTGGTCAGAGTAGAAACACCAAGGATGGCCCTGTGGCCAAGAGACCCGAGGAAAGCAGTGGCGTGCCCACAGCCATGGCACAGGGCGGGCCCTCCTGACTAACCTGGCGAGGCAGGGGAAACAGCGGCTGAAGCGGAAATCTGGACGGTGACTTGGGGCTTGTCACGTACTACCCCAATCCTCAATTTTCTAATCTGTGAAAGGAGGACACCATTGACTAACACGCTAGGGTCTTCTTCAAACCACGTGCTGTGTTAGGGCCACAAGGTGAGTCACGAGAGCCTTGCAATCAAAAATCTATTCTTGCGTAAGGTAAGTGGTGAGGCAACGACTCCGAAGTCAAGGAGCAGCAGGAAAAGGGCCCCAGGAACGCAGTGAGGAGAGACTGACTCAACTAAGGCGATTGGAGGAAGTTATCAAAAGTGCAGCGATACCGACCGAGTCTTGAATGATAAGGGGGAGGGGTGCACAGGGCAGCACCCGAGGAGGGCAGGCCTCGTCGGGGAGACCCAGGCAGCAGTGTCAGGACAGGCGCACAGCAAGCGAGGAAGGGCCAAGGCCGCTCCAGCCCCAGGGAGGAAGGTGGCCTGGTTAGGGAAAGGCGGGGGCAGGACGCCTGTGCAACTGCCCAGTGAACTTCAGAGGCCCCACGAGGCGCTGGCATCTGTGGGCACTGCCCTCACCTCGGGCGTCGGGCCCTCCCGCACGAGGCTGTTCGGAGGACTGGACGAGATCGTGAACGTTAAGTGCTTAGCAGAGTCTGGAAGGTGGTGAGCACAACGCAGTGATGACAAGGCGGGGAGGGGCAGCGGGGCAGGGGCCACACAGCTGTTGTTGCGACCACCAGGAACAAGTACATGAAGTCCCATGGTCGTGTGCATGCACGACAACACAGAGCAAGGTTCTTTACTCGTGAGAATTTGGGCTTAAATATGAATTACCCAAAAGAAGTCAGAAGCACAGAGAATAATCAATACCACAAGGAAGAACCATGTTAAAGGTAAAAACCGTGTCCCAGGTGACAGACTGACATGTTCTAAAATCTTACGCATCAATCCCACAGGCTGTCTCAGAGCGTCGGACGGAGATCAGTCAGGTGGGTGCCAAGTTCTCCTTCCTACTCACCCAACCTCCCTGACCTCCAGACCCGCAGAAGCAACTCCACCAAATGTGAGACCCTGGCTGATGTAAGCCTGAAAGCAGGTAACCTTCAAGAAAAGTATCACAAACCGTCTTTTCAGAATCAAAGGAAACCCTCTGAACACCTCGTTTCGAAAAAGCTACAATCATTTAACGAGCAAAAAAATGGTACGTTTTATACATCACAAACTGTAATTACATACATTTTATAACAAATTTTGTAACAAATACATTTTATAACATTTTACAAGAAATACAAACCTATTGATGCTAGTCCTTCAGGCCTGCTTGAAATTCTTATAATGTTCCTGTCTCCCTTTAAGAAAAATATTTCATTTTCTGTGCAGGAAACAGACACGATATCACCTGATCCTTCCAAACCAGCAATTGTGGCCTGTCCAAAAAAAAAAAAAAAAAAAAATCACAAAACCAGGCAATAGTAATAGTTCAAATCGTACAAGCATGTGTAGCAATCCAAATAAGTCAGACAACTGCTCTTCGTTGTCATGATTCTGAAACTCAGGGAAATTCAGTCAAAGTCAGGTAATACCTGACGGATGTGTGACCGAGTCACAACCCCTGCCAGTAAATTTATGAGACTGAGCGAGCAGTCTCTCCCCGCCTCTCGGCCACCCTCTGAACCGGTCCCCGCCTTGCTCCCCGCTCTCTGATCGCCCTTTTCTGGCTTCAGGTGCCTCAACTGGCCAGTCCAAACCCCAGCCCTGTTCCTCCACGACGTCACGCGCTCTGCTTGAATTCTTTTCCTGACCCTTGCTCACTGGGAGAGTTCCAACTTGATTCAGAGGCCGCCTCCTTGGGAAGCGTCCCTGACAAGCTCACCCTCCTCAGCAATGCCCAGGACTCTTCAGAGCTCACAGCACTTTACACAAACCCCCACCTGGCACGTCTCTCCTGGGCTGGAATGTGTGCTGGCAGGTCTAGGTCCCCTACCGTGCGGAGTCCTGTGGGAGAGACTAATAGGCATTGCAACCCTTGGTTTTGAATGAATAAGTGAGTGAGGGAGGATTCCCCTAACATCACCTGAAAGCAGACAGCAAACAAAACACAGGACATCCCTGACTTAAAAAAAATTCTTGCTTCTCAGTCAACAGTGCAAATAAGAGACTAGCTCATTATAGAAGAGAAAATGAGTCTCAGTCCTTTGTAAATTCTTAATAATCCTGACAGTAGTTTGAAAGCTTTTAATCATGTTGCCATGTAAAGACTCTCTGCTCATGACCAGGTCCTCTGTCTCCACTTCTCCATCTATAAGATGAAGTTAATTATACCTATTGGGGAAAGCCCTGGGTAAGTGCTCAGAAGAGAGGAACTGATGTACAATTATACCACATCTTGACCCTGCCAATTAACAAGTGCACATTAAGTTCAAATAGTACCCAGAAAAAGAAGAAAAGCTGTGTTCTCTACACCTGAGGAAGAATACAAAAATGTCTTTCAAAACGTTCCTTAAGAAAAGAAACAAACTCAGGGCTAAAAGGCATCTTGGTGATTCCCTAACCCAACTCACCAGTCCCCTCCCCATGTTCCAGGTAGGGAAACCAAGCCAGGCAGACGAGAGACTCCTGGTTATAGGTAGGACCAGACCAGAATCTCCCAGGAAGAAGAAAAAGGTCAGTTTTTCTTTCTACTAAACCAGTAGTACCAGGCATGGCTGATAACAATCATTAAGAAGCCTTGCAGACGAATTTCATTTTCTGTTCACACAACTAAGAAAACCCTTTGATTTCTACCGTGAAGTGCTGCTTATAAAGAAAAGGGCGTCTGTTAGAGGCCTGCTGACTTCAAGAAGGAAGAACGTGAGCAGGATGGGGGTGGGGGGTGGGGTGAGGAGATGACGTACAAAACAGCAAAAGCTCTGCTCTTAAGAATAAACTGAAACTACACAGCTTTGTTTTTTTTTAATTCCTAATTCCACCTCTGTTGGCAATAACCTCTTACCATCCTGATTTAAACAGAAATTGTTTCCTACCATGATTTAATAATGCTGGGGAAAAAAATAACGCTGGAAAGTTGTCCAAATACATCATTAAGTAAAGTGGGGAAAAAAATGGCAAAACCGTGTGGCTCCATTTGGGTAGGAGAAATAAGGGTAAAAGAACAGGGTGGAAAGAAAGCTAGAGAAAGAGCCCCCTGCCCAACTCAGTGTTGCCCTGCGGAGGCCTTGGGGAATGAGTCCCTATCTTACTGTTTCCGTCATGTTTGAGTTTTCATTTAATACCCTCACAGTAATTTGGTAGTCAGAAAACACGTGATTCAAAGAAATTATAAAGAACAAGTTTAATTTTGTGCTTAAATAAAACACACACAGGGCTTCCCTGGTGGCGCAGTGGTTGGGAGTCCGCCTGCCGACGCAGGGGACGCAGGTTCGTGCCCCGGTCCGGGAAGATCCCACATGCCGCGGAGCAGCTGGGCCCGTGAGCCATGGCCGCTGAGCCTGCGCGTCCAGAGCCTGTGCTCCTCAACGGGAGAGGCCACAACAGTGAGAGGCCCGCGTGCCGCAAAAAAACACACATACACACACACACACACACACACTTTCTTAGCAGGGGACAGGACTATGAATATTTAAACCAAATATTTTTTCAAATCTACAAAAACAACCAAGCCTTCATTTGGATTCCTTGACTGGCCCAGTGGAAAAAGCAAAGCATCTGAATCAACACTGTTCCTTCTATCGTCTGAGAAATGAAGCAGAACAGTCCATAAACATTCTCTTGCCTCTAGACACCAAAGACGTGGTACAATCACTTTACTTACCTGGTTGACGGTGTCTAGAAGGTAAATACTATATTCATTCCAACTCAACACCCAGCCTTCTTGAAAGAAACATGAAACAAGCCCCAGGTGTTTCTCGGGTGAGCTGCAACTTCCCCTGTCAGAGGATTCCAGGCGCGGGTAAAGCTCGAAAGGCTTGACTCCTCCAGCAAAGACATCTTTTAAGATAAACGTGGCCTGAACGGTCCCATGGATGTCAGCCTTCCACAGCCGGAGCCCAGGCCGTGATGCGTACAAGGTTAGATCACTTTGCTTACAAAGTCCTGGTATAAAACAAGCACCAAATTTCCCAGTGCTGAAATTACAAGAAAAAAAGGAGGAAAGAAAGAAAGAGAATGGACTGATTTAAAGTGCTAGCTGTCCACCCCCGATATTAACTCTAATAAGAATTTCTGGACTAAGCCAAAACAAGATTGATTCTTTTTCGAACCCTTTTCTACAGTGTATTTTTTGGTTAACTGAACCGCCTGGCCAACACTGAGGCCACAGAGGAGCCAGTCTCTGTCTTGCACTCCCTACAGCATCCTCAGAAGTGTGCACCCCGCTAAGCACACGCAACAGTTACTGCGCACAGTGTTTTTTTAAAATCATGCTGTTATAGTTTTTAATGTATGAAATCTGAAACAATTTAGATTTATCACTGCCAAAGTGATAAGTACATACCTAGATCAGTTTCTTAGGTTAAGTTGTGGCTAAATTGACTTTTACGTTCAAGGTTCTAAGTGACTGGGGGAGTCCTCTGTACCTTGAACAGCCTTCTGTCCCGATGAGATGAGCCCCTACTATAACAACCTGTGCTAATTCCATCATATTTATCACACTGTATTTTAATTATCACTTTATCAGTCTCCCATCAGATTGGGGATTCCTTCAGGGAGAGACTACCTTGTTCACTTTGTCTTGAAATAGGTACCAAATTATTTGACAAATGAGTAATGAACAACACTTCAAATGGCATGCATTTATCCATAATTATTGAGTATTAACCTACAAATATTCTATAATCCGATTTTAAATCCTCCAATTTATACCAAGGCTTTGATTTAGCTTATGCTAATTTTTAAAACGTGTAGCTTTGAGGCGTTTTATTATAAAAGCTGGTACTCATATACATAAATGAGTAAGAACTTAACATTTATCATACATTTACTTCACTTTTTAGCTTGGCCTTCTAGTAAATCTTTAGCCTCATTGATTTTGGCTGCTATATAAGGAGATCCTCCCTCGTCTGGGTGATTTAAAAGCATAATTCATCGATGAGCATCTCTTATGTTTCCCTTACTGGCAGCAGGGCTTACACCTAGTATTAACGATGCTTCCCGTTTTGTCATTTTGGGCTCAAACCCACCTCTGTAATAGCCACCACTAAAGGCAGATTTCGGTAGACTTTGAACAACTTGTTTTACTTGAGGCTCCATATGCTTCATGGCCTGCGAAGCATAACCCCCTGCAAATCCCGCAGCAGCAATGGTCAGTCCAACCGCTACCGCTGTACTGGCCGTGGCTCCCGCTCAGCTCCCCGGCCCCGCCTGTAGCACGGCTCATCCCACCCCACCAACTCTATGCCTCTACCCTGCACGCAGTGCTTTATCTCCACTCTCCTTTAACCCTCAACACAGCCCTGTGAGGCAAGTATCACGACTCCCGTTTCAGAGAAGAGGAAACGAAGGCAGAGGTGACAGACCCAGGACTGACCATCCTCTCCCTGCTCTGAAATTCTGTTCCTTCTGACATCTGACTGCTGTGCTCATCCCAACATGCCAGTGAATGAGCTTTATGTCCAGAATTGGGGCAGCACTTTCAGAATTTCTCTTAAACCCATCACAGGGACCAATCTCCATTCTGATCCTCCGGCTTGGGGTTTTTTTCCTTCTATTTTTAGTATCATGAAATATCTAACACAAACAAAAGAATATATATGCTTTGAAGCCTAATAATGAAATATACACCCAGGAACCTATCCCTCAACTTTGGAAATAAATCGGTAGTCACATCGCTGATGCTCTCTGGCTCCAAGAGTCCCTGCCCACTCCGTTCTCATGTGTGAGCCCTGAATTTTGTGTGCATTATTCCCTTGCGATTATCGATAGTTTAACCACATACCTACGTACTCCTAAACACCACATAATTTAGTATTGTTTGCCTTCCATTTGTATAAAAATAATAGTACGGGGCTTCCCTGGTGGCGCAGTGGTTGAGAGTCCGCCTGCCGATGCAGGGGACACAGGTTCGTGCCCTGGTCCGGGAAGATCCCACATGCCACGGAGCGGCTGGGCCCATGAGCCATGGCCACTGAGCCTGCGCGTCCGGAGCCTGTGCTCCGCAACGGGAGAGGCCACGACAGTGAGAGGCCCACGTACCAAAAAAAAAAAAAAAAAAAAATAGTATGATGCTATTTGCATCCTTTTGCAACTTGCTTTTAACTTAACATAATATTTCTAAGATTTATCCTTGTTGATAAAAAAAAAGCTGTAGCTTATTCATTTCCACTGCTATAAAGTGTTCCACAATTTATTCTCCCTCTTGCTGAAGGGCATTTGAATTATTTCCACTTCTTCGTTTTGAATAGTGCTCATTATGAGCATTTCTGCAAATAACCTCCTAGTATTCAGGTCTAAGAGTTTGTCAAGGATACTTCAGAAGTGGAACTGTTGGATTGCTGGGTAACTGCTGGGCTGCTGAGTAAAAGCAGATTCAAGTTTGGAAGACAACTTCAAACTTTTTCCAATGTGTTTACACCAGCCTATACTCTCATCAGCAATCTATGAGTTCTCATTGCTCCACATCTTTGCCAAATCTCAGACGTCCACCAGAATTCACATATTAAGAGTTTCAGTTTGGGGGCTTCCCTGGCGGCGCAATGGTTAAGAATCCGCCTGCCAATGCAGGGGACATGGGTTCGAGCCCTGGCCCAGGAAGACCCCACACACCGTGGAGCAACTAAGCCCATGCGCCACAACTACTGAGCCTGCACTCTAGAGCCCGTGAGCCACAACTACTGAGCCTGTGTGCCACAACTACTGAGCTCGTGTGCCACAACTACTGAGCCCGTGTGCCACAACTACTGAGCCTGTGCTCTAGAGCCTGTGCTCTGCAACAAGAGAAGCCACAACAATGAGAAGCCCGCACACCGCAACGAAGAGTAGCCCCCGCTCACCGCAACTAGAGAAAGCCCACACAGCAACGAAGACCCAATGCAGCCAAAAATAAATTAATTAATTAATTGATTTAAAGAAGAGTTTCAGTTTAACCCTAAGTCCTGCTGATTCTCTCTCCGAAGTATTTCTTTGATTTTGAATGGTAGAAAGAGGACTGGCTTTAGGTCGACACCTGGGCTCAATTTCCAGCCCTGACATTTAATAGCTACGTGGTATGGATCTCAGTTTCCTCGTCTATAAACCAGGGATAATAATTCCCATCTCAAAGGCTGATGTGAGGATTGAATGACAATCTATGAAGACAAAAGAAAGCAATGCTTGTGACACCGTAAGTCCCCACAAACGCTCAACTGCCTCTAATTCCACCCCTGTTACCATCGTGTGCTCCTGTGGGTGCTGGGCCCTCTCCTCACCCTCACTGCACACACAGCACACCCGACCCCCAGGGAGGCATCCACAGGGCCCATCTCACAAAGGCACGCAGATAAAGTTATCTGGGTGTTTCTCTGCACTTCAGCATCTCACTACACCCCTTTGGCACCTCAGTAACTAAATCCTTCCAGACAGGGTCCAAGGAGGACACCAAATATCGAATTCAGCTTTGAACTGAAAACTGTTAGACTAACCAAGAATCAAGGTCGTTACTAACCTAACACTGTAGATCGTTCATGGACAGCTCCATAATCAGCATCATGCTCTGATGATTTTCTTTAGTGATCTGTTCTGCAAAGCTTCTCTAAACAGAGACACCCAAAGAACTCTGGCACGGTAGCCTATAACCTCTTCCTCCTGCCTTTCCTATCAAATCAATTTCTATTTGGTGATCCAATTTTCAAATCTATATTTCTCCTACTAATAAAGTCCTCTTAAAAATCTCTTATCGGACTTCCCTGGTGGCTCAGTGGTTAAGAATCCGCCTGCTGGACTTCCCTGATGGCGCAGTGGTAAAGAATCCACCTGCCAACACAGGGGACACGGGTTCGAGCTCCAGTCTGGGAAGATCCCACATGCCGCGGAGCAAATAAACCCGTGCACCACAACTACTGAGCCTGCGTTCTAGAGCCTGTGAGCCACAGCTACTGAAGCCCGCGCGCCTAGAGCCCACGCTCTGCAACAAGAGAAGCCACTGCAATGAGAAGCCCGCGCACTGCAACAAAGAGTAGCCCCCGCTCGCCGCAACTAGAGAAAGCATGCGTGCAGCAATGAAGACCCAACACAGCCAAAAATAAATAAATAAATAAATAACTATTTTTTTTAAAAGCTCCTGTCACTTCACCTCAGGTGACTAAAGCGTTCATTTTAACAAACATTTAGTGAGCTCCTGAACCATGTAAGAGACTCTGCGCTGCAGGCAACGTGAAAGATGCATAAGAGGAAGGTCTTGGCCCTGTCTCAGAACGCCCTGCAGCAGACGGGCGTCCGCGAGGTGCCATCTCTGAGGCTCAGAGGGCTGCTCGAGGACTACAGACAAGGGGGACACGTTCTGACCTGGGCATCAAAGGCTACACCTCGGTTACTGAGTGGACAATGACCAGACTGAGAAAGGGGAACGGGCACTCCAGGGAAGGGCAGGCTGAGCGGGGGCCTGGCGTGGGGCTGCCTCTGAGGCGCTGCGGAAAAGTGTCGGGAGCGGGTTGGGAGAAGGCAGTTAAGTTGGGGATAACTAGCCGCAGCCGGGTGCAAACTGTCCTCTACCCCAGACTCGGCCACCATCTGCCTGCAGGGCGATTCTGCAGCACTTGCTGATGTCATTCTGAATCAGACACAACTCCAACTTCTAAGGTCTAAGCACTGCAGGATTCTAAAATCATAAACACATTAACTTAGTTTCTTAATTTTGGTGGAGCTGATTTCTAGAAAGACCATTGATGACTTTACAAGACACCTTAATTCCCTTTATGAGCCACATTAATATGAAAGAAGTGTTGCCGGTGATCAAATTCTAACCAGCAAATGGTGTTTCCTAACTTATGTATAATAATGCTGAGCACAGACAGAGAGCCTGAAACGGGAGAACGAGTCAAAGCCGGGACAATCGTCTCCACAGCCAAATGCCCAAAGGCCACCAGACGGGCACGATGTGGCTCTGGCGGGGGCGCAGGCTCCACAGCCCACACCCGGCCTGGACTGCAACACGCAGGCGCTGCCGACCCAGGACAGTCCTCCCAACTGGACTGCAGGACACAGCGATAGGCACGGGGAGGGCGCCAGCATACACACAGAGGAGAACCGAGACAGAACACACGTCGGGGGATGGCTGGGGACTTTGAGATTTTTCTAGGAGAAACATACACGCTGTTCTGTCAACCTGAGGAGGTTCACAGACTGGGTCAGGAGAGGACGACCTTGTCTTCCGGCACTCCCTGTGCCTGTCCCCGAGCCCGGCTTCCCCGCCGGCCCACAGCAGCCGCCCAACATGCCGCCACACGCTCCATCCAATGTCTCGCCAGCCCGCACGGTCCCTTCCAGGCACCCGCTAGTTCTGCGTTCCCATCTACACAGAAAGAGTCCTGCCTACACTCACTGCCCACTCCCCCTCCCTCAGCCCTTCCAATGCCACGGCCTGTGCCCCACGAGGGTGGGCACGCGCAGCCGCCACGTTGCCAGAGACAAAGGCCCGGCTCAGCCCACCTCTCGGGGCCGATCAGCGGCTCCGACACGGCTCTCTCTGACACGGAAGCAATGGAGTGCCCCAGAATGCGAGGCCTCCCCGTTCCCTAGTGACACTCACTCCCCAGGTGAGCTCTTCCGTCCCAGAGCTTTGAACACTGTCTATCGGCTAACGGCCCCCCCCCCCCCCCCCCGCATGCACAGCTGCGGCCCCACCTGCTTCCTGAGATCCCCGCGGCTCCTCTGCCAGCCTTCTCGACACCAGTAGCCGGCAGCCCCGCCTAGCCAAGTGCTCAGGCCACCATCTCCAAGGGATCATCTCTCTCACACCCCGGAGCCAATACACCAGTTGGCCCTGCCTTCAAAGCGCCCCCACCACCCCGGCCTGGCGTGAGGCCCTGCTCTCACCTGAATCGCCTGGGAGCCCCCGCCAGCCTCCCTGAGCAGCTGCCCTCACCCCCCTCACGCAGCAGCAGGACTGACTCCCCGGGTCAAGGCCGCTCACGACTCTTGATGGCAGTGGCGTAAAGCAGCCCCTGAGCAGGGCCCACAGGATGGGCCGCCCCCAGCGCCCCTGCTCCCAGCGCCTGGTCTGTGCTCCTAGACCCTCCGTACAGGCAGGGCTTCTGCCGCCCCTCCCATCCTCCCTCAGGAATCTGCTCAGACTCCACCCACCGGCCTGCCCTAAACACACACCCGCTAAGGCAGGCATCCTCGCTAGCTCCATACCCATTCGTTACTACTGAACATTCTAGAACACATTTAATGTCTGTCTCCCTCACAGGACATGAGCTCCTTAAGATCAGAGCTCTTGTCCCCCTTGTTCACAGCTGTCTCCCCAGACTGAGAAGGGCGCCTGGCACACAGCAGAGACTTAGTAAGGATTTTCCAATGTTGAATGAATAAACACTCTCCCTGGGTGACCTCATCCAAGGCTAGGGGTCTCAATGTCACCTGCATCCGATGACCTCATTTTCATTTCTGGCCAAAACCCCTTCCCTGAATTTCCAACCTGTGTATGTTACGCTGGACTGTGATTCCTGCTTAGTTACCTAACAGGCATCTCAGATGCAACAGCCCCAAGACAGAATTCCTGAAGCCTAGACCTTAACCCTGGTCTTCCCATCTCAGTTAAATGGCTTCACCATCTGTCTAGTTGCTTTAGCCAAGGGCATGGAAACCCTTTCTTATTGTTCCTTTCTCTCCGTTTTCCCCTACATCCGATTCACCCCATTACCCTCCATCCCCCTGCCCTCTCCTCTCCATGCCGGGTACCCAGGCGAGGCCTCCGTGCTACTCCTGGGCTCCTGTGGCAGCCTTCTCACTGTTCCCTGCCTGACCGTCTCCAAGTCTCCAGGCAGATCCAGGGTAGCCCAGATAGTCCTTCTCCTGCCTGAAGCCCCCCACTGGCTTTCCGTCTCACCTAGAATAACGCGGTTGACAGCATCCCTCGCCTCACGCAGGCTCAGGCCCTCCTTTTCAGCACCCGGCCCACTGGTCTGCAGCCACCCCAGCCCCCTCCTGGCTCCTCGAACGTTCTAGGCCCTGGCCCGATCCAGGGCCTTGGCATGTGCTGTCCCCTGAGACCAGAACGCTCTTCCCATGCTTTAGGCTTCAGCCCACAGATCTCTTACCCAGAGGCCTTTCCTGACCATTCTAAGAGAGGCCCTGCCCCCAGCTGACACCTCACCCTGATGTTGCCTCTATAGCACTGACCGCAGCCTAGACCTTTATCTTACTTGAGGGCAGAGGCCCGTCCCCTGGCTCACCGCTGTCCCACCGTGTGCCACCCAGAGGGACACTGTTGCATGGGGCACCACTTCCAGGAGGCAGACATGGCCGACGTCCTTTTCTAACCACAGCCTAACACAGCACACGACAGACACAAGCCTTCAGGACACAGAGGTTAAAAATGTTTCCGTTCATTCTGTCATCCCTCACTTCTCTAATACAGCTCCCTAGGAGAAACGGGACCCGTTTATCTGTTTCTACATCCTGAAACGGTGCCTGGCAAGAGTATGCTTCTAACGCAAGCTGCCGAAAGACTTGGCTACACAAACGCACCAGGAGACGTTCACGCAAAGGTGCTCAGGTTTCACACGGGAGGTTACAAGGCCAGGTTTGAAGAGAAAGACTGTTGGGTATACGATCCCCATGGAGGTAACTGGTTTTTAAATCTCTCTTTTTACACCCCACCTTCCTTCCAAAGACACAAGGCAGTAAGACACTGACAGACAAGCCAGGACGAGACGTCAAGCAGAAGACTGGGACCCTGGCAGAGGGAAAGCCACGACCAAGTTCTGCACACCACTAAGCCCAAGCTACAGATTCTGCTGAGCGTTCCAGGGGCCGACAGGGAGATTACTGTTATAGAGACACCAGATTGTTGGTGGAATTAGGGGGGTATTCAGCGTGGAAAGTAGAAGCCAAAGGGGAAGCGCGAGTGTCTTTTAATAGCCATGGACCGCCACACAGAAAAAGAATAAACTTGCACTGTGCTGCTGCAAAGCCCGGGACACAGCACAACGGACGCTGAGAAGACCGGAGGCTGGCACCCCCAGCACCACCAGCTGGCCCTCACTGACGCCCGCCCACCTCCTGCCCACTCTCCAGCACCACGCCACCCAGGCCCCCGCGTGCCCCCGGCCCACATGCCGTCCTGCCCCTCCGCCTCTCCCCCGGGCAGGCTGGGACTGGACCGACCCTGCTCGCCGCTGTTCGTCCAGGGAGCAGGTCAAGGGAGGGGCCCTCTCCCGGCCAGGAGCCCTGACCCCTTCCAGACCCGCCCCCTCCCTCAGGACGCCTCCCGGCCCCAGGCTGGGCTACAGCCCATGTGAACTCTTCCCGCGCCCCCCGCTCGGCTCCACAGCAGGTGACACAACTGGTAGCACCTCCCCTGCCGAGGTCACTCCATTTTCACGATGGCGCGGCATGCGGAGGGAGTGAGGGGCAAGCTCCCACCCGACCCTGAGCCTGACCCCTGACCTCCTACCCGGGCTGTGGAGGAGGGGGCCTGCAGGGAGCAGACTGCAGCAGCCACATGTGGCGGGCAGGCTGGGGACCTGCCTGGAGCCGCGTCACCACGAGCCTCGACACCAGCAATGCTCACCTTTTCCTTGGCTGTGTTCCGATTTGCTTGACAGACTTCTCCTCGGTGTAGAAAAGCAGACTCCTCTGTAAAGTCGAGACCAGCAGCACCTTCTGGCTGTAGTCCAGTTGCACGATGGAAGCCGGCTCCTCCAGTACCAGGTGGGAGTGACAGATGCCCTGCGGAGAGACGCCAGGTGAGGCTCACAGGTGAGGCACACAGAGCAGCAGGCTACAGTGACCCCCACGTCAGTCTGAGAGGACTGGCCCGTGTCCCTCCTGTGCCTGACATTGACTTTGGTCAATGTCTACCTTAAAACGAATGCTTTAATTCTCACTGGATTCAATGTCAACCCACTGCAATGAAATTATTTGCAAAAGTTCTCACTAATGAGAAAACAGTCAGGGTTACCATCTATGTCAGGCTACATCAAGTTGGCCAAGAAACATTTACAAATTCTGTATAATTTTTTAAAAATGTTCTCAGTACACGGTTCAAAGAAGAATCCATAAAGATTAAGCAGAAATATGTTGCACCATGTGTATTATTAATTCCAACAGAACACAGTGGGGCTTTCTATAATATTACTGTGACAACGGTCAAAGTCCATATCGCACTCCTCCTCCACAAAGGGTTCAAAGCAATCGTGGGGACATTATATCCTTGCCTACTGAAAGGGTCAGAAGAAACAGGTTAGAAAGAAATTAAAATGGTATTAAGTATATTGAAGAACAAAGTAAAGTTCTAGAAGGCATTTTACTGCTAACACAAACTCTATTTCTTGGTGTCAAATATCTGCTGCTATAAGCCCTCTTCTCCTGAACCTGTTTCTTTAATTGTTTAGAAATACTGATGCAATGTCATAGACCTTTGCAGGGAAAGAGGGAGCAGCAATCAGATCCACTGGCAAGATGTACATACAGTAAAATTCACTCTTTTTCGATATACAATTCTATGCATTTTGACCAATGCATTCAGTTATGTAACCACCAGCACAATCAAGACGGAAATCCCCACTACCCCGCAAACATCAAGGACATCAAGCCAGATTTCCCTCCCACCTTTGCAGTTATGCAGGCTGTAGCTTTTCAATTTTTCACTTAGCTTGTAATGGAATTAAATTTATTGTACCGTATTGTGCAAAAACACACGTCTTTTTTGCAAATCTCATGAAATACCTGTGTCTCCAAAAAACAATGATCAGAACCTCAATAAAGCTGGGAAAAGAATGATCAGCACGCTAAGGATAGTGCTTTCTGCATGTGATTTTTCTCTCCATTTCCTGACATCATGCATGAGCAGTGTCCCCTCTGTGCAACTCAGGCTGGGGGAGTGACAGCAGGAAAGTACAAATATGGGGACCCTTAAAACCTTAACAAAATGTTTCCCTGGAGAGTAGCAGTTCTCAAAGTGTGGTCCACAGTCCCTGAGGGTCCCCAGGCGAGGTCAAAACCATTTTCATTATAATACTAGGTTTTATCTGCCTTTTCCACCAAGCTGTGGTTTGTACTGATGGTTGGTAGAGCTACTGAAAGCTCAAACGGGCCCAAGATGAGCAGGGCACCAAAATCCGGTAGCTGCCACGGTGCCCTTAGCCACTGTGCACTTGCAGCAAAAACATGAATTTCACTTCAGAAGGTCTTTGACGCAGGAAAATGATAATTCCATCTCATCTTGACTCTTGTGTACGCCTATCTTTGTATTCTGTGTGACAAAACAGGGCACGCACGCAGCCCTCCTGCTGATGCTGAAGCACTTCAGTTCTCAAGGAGGAAGCACTTGTGCGGTCGTATGAGCTGTGAGCTCAACCAGCTGCTTTTTTTCACAAAATACATTTTTACTTGAAATACTATAATTATTCAAACTTGGGTATTTGGCAGGCATTTTCTCAGAAAGAACAAAGTAAGCCTGTCAATTCAGGGGAAATAAGTGACAGTATTTGTTGCTGATAACAAAATGCAAGTTTACAAGTGAAGATTAGAATTTGAAAACTTGTATCCACCCTTGTGAACCTGACAGATTCCCAACAGCTAAAGACTTTTCTCATCAGAATGATGGCGATATTAACAAAGGTGCTTTCTTTGATATTATATAATTAAATGTTTCAACATTTGGAAGATGTGCATCACTCAGTAGGTCAGTATTTTCCAAGTGATCAATGCAAGATGTTACAAAATCACACGTGGGTCAAGGAGCCATTCTAAGTGCAAGACAGACCAATAGATTTCACTGTAACAGAGCAAGAAAAATTCATCTATATGCTTTCAGATTCCACGTTGTAACCAACCTTTAAAGAAACTACCATTAGTCAATTTGGGGATGTGGTTAAAGAATGTCCACAATTCTCTGGAAGGGCTATTAAAATACTCCTCCTGTTTCCCACTACATGTCTGTGCGAGGCCAGATTTTCTTTACATACTCTAACCAAAACAATGTATTGTGACAGACTAAATGCAGAATCCAGCTGTCTTCTATTAAAGCAGACATTAAAGAGATTTGCAAAAATGTAAACCCATGCTACTCTTGCAAACAGCAGTAGAAGTTTTGTTTTGCTTTGTTTTGTTTTTTTCAGCCGCGCCGTACGGCTTGTGGGATCTTAGTTCCCCAACGAGGGACTGAACCCAGGCCCTCGGTAGTAAGAGTGCTGAGTCCTAACCACTGGACCACCAGGGAATTCTCAGCAGTAGTTTTGAAAATAGTTATTTTCACAAAAGTATGTTATTTATGTTAACATATAATGAGTTCATTGTTTCAAAATAAAATTAATAAAAATTTTTTAATTTCTCTGTTTTAACTTCTAACATAGTACACTCAGTAGATATAAAACCCATACAAACAAAACCTCTTTGGAATCCTCTTTTTAAGAGTGTAAAGTGTAAAGGGGTCTTGGGACCAAAATGTTTGAGAACTACTGCTAGAGAATATTCGTAGAAGACAGGTCAGTCTTGGATCAGAGGGACTAAAAGTCATCCAGCTAGTAACTGCTGAATTCCTAGACGCACTAGGAATGATGGCTACAAATAAGAAAACGAAAGGACCGTGCCCCCAAGGGGTTCATTCTAACTGAGCAGAGGTATGACAAGACAAAGCACAGGCAGGCAGAAAGCCACATGCGCGATGGGAGCACACCCTAGGTTTGAAGTTGAGCTCTGCCAGGCATCAGCTCATGACTGGATCCCCTGGAGCCTGGGTTCCTTCTCTACTGACTGAAGATCAGCACACACAGCTTAGGGCTCTGTCGTGAGGCTTAAATAAAAGGACAAATACGAGGGTGGGGCTAGGTTCCCTGCTGCCACCAACCCTCCTCCTTTCCCACCACTCTATCCCACACAACCAGAGCTTGGCTGGGGGTGAGCTCACCACCCACTGGAAGCACTGACCTCTGTCCACAGTGTGGACAAAGAATGCTGCCCGCCATACAGACGAACAAAGGATGTTGCAGCTATCAGCCACTGCAGCCTCCCCCAACAGTGCAGCTGAAGGGGTTCAAGACGGAAAAGAACAGGATACTTACTGGCCCTAGACAGTTAAGGTGTATATCAAAGGAATGATTTCAATGAGCCCAGACTCTGGTATCTTCCCATACATAGAAAAGCGCTAAAGTCATTAACTTGAGATGTTTGTTTTTTCTTTAATTAGCAGAAATCTTGATGTTCAACTACCTGGTTTGTGCAAAACTCCTATATATCCTGGCTCTTCCCTTATCTCTTTGGAGCAGTCCCTCAGAGTCATGTGAGAGACTGTCTATCGGGCTTAAGTCCTCAGTAAGTCCGCGGAATAAAAATTCTCGACTTTTAGGTTGTGCTTTTTTTTTTTTTTTTTCAGTCGACAATAGTCATGACTGTAAACGCTTCACATCCTCCTACAAACTCTCCAAGGAAATACGTTTGATAGTGGCTACTTTTCTAATTGGTAGCAATAGAAAACAGGAGAATAAAAAAAGTGTATGTTCCAGAAGAAACAAAGGCCAATTCTTTAGATACAGAAGTAGAAGCTTATAAAGCATTAGAAAAGCCCTTGAAAGAAAATGTTACAAACAACAGTTGAGATTAGAAAGGGACAATGGGGAGTTCCTGGTGCCCTAGAGGTTAGGATTCCACACTTTCACTGCTGTGGCCTGGGTTCAGTCCCTGGTTGGGAAACTGAGATCCCACAAGCCAACCGGCACAGCAGACAAAAAATAAATAAATAAATAAATAAATAAATAAAAATTTTAAAAAGGGACAATAACCAAAAATTCAAGTTGACCAACTTCTCCAAATATAAGACAACCAATATTTCTGAAAATAATTTTACCTGATCTAGATCCAGAGAAGAATAGACTATTTTCCCTTTGTCATCTCCAGAGAACAATTTCATTCCATTGGGGCTCCAAGCCAGAGCTGTTATGCTATTCTTGTGAATACCAGTGACGTCAAACCTCCGAAGCTATGAATAAACGATGAAAATACACACAAGAAAAAGACAAGGATAAACACTGTGAGATGTGAACAAGGTGGTACGCAATCCCTCCCGTTTATGGAAAAGCTGGTGTTCCCAAGTTGTTTCCATGCAAAAACCTGCACAAGGGTCCACCTTTAAAACTGACAGAGAAGAGCCAGAGAATATTAAGCAAAATTACCCATATATGCTCTTTGCCAAGTGTCCTACCAGGAACAAAAATGTCACCTGATTATAAAGAGCACAGAGCGAGGCTTTTCTGAGCAAGTGTTTTCTTGGCACGTGAGGACTCCTCATTTTAAAAGACATGAGGAATTCGCCAAGAAGTTAAGAAATGCTAAAATGATTAGTACTTACCTGTCTATTTCTTCCTGGCAACGAGGATACAAGTTGAAAGACTGCAACCCTCCCAGAGGCTGTGCCTGCAGCCACCAGGTCATCAAAGCAGCTCAGCAGTTTCACCACCGTGATGGATTCCGTTTTCCCCTGAAAGAGGAAACATTCAAAAACAAATGGGCCATAATTCAAAGAGTCATGTACCACAATGTTCATTGCAGCACTATTTGCAATAGCCAGGACATGGAAGCAACCTAAATGTCCATCAATAGATGAATGAATAAAGAAGACGTGGCACGGGCTTCCCTGGTGGCGCAGTGGTTAAGAATCCGCCTGCCAGTGCAGGGGACACGGGTTCAAGCCCTGGTCCGGGAAGATCCCACATGTGGTGGAGCAGCTAATCCCGTGCACCACAACTACTGAGCCTGCGCTCTAGAGCCCGTGAGCCACAACTACTGAAGCCCGCACACCTAGAGCCCGTGCTCCGCAACCAGAGGAGCCACCACAATGAGAAGCCTGCACACCGCAATGAAGAGTAGCCCCCGCTCGCCGCAACTAGAGAAAGCCCACGCACAGCAACGAAGACCCGATGCAGCCAAAAATTTAAAAAATAAAGGATGTACTCCAGCAAGAAGGAGAATGGCTGCAAAGGGAAGAACTGAGATGTAACAAGGGATGGTGAGTAAAGACGTTGGCAAAAGTGTGAGGGAATCTAAACAGTGACTATAAAATATAATAATAATAATGTCCAACTTGAGTAGTTAAATATAGAATGAAAACACTAGATATGTGTATAATAAGAAAGGCCAGACAGAAACATCATAAGAAAGCTACAGACCAATATTCTTCCATGAATACAGACACAAAAAATCTGAACAAAATATTACTAAAAGGAATACAGCAAGATTAAAAAAAAAAAAAGGATAATATGGAATTCCCTGGTGGTCCAGTGGTTAGGACTTGGTGCTTTCACTGCCAGGGCCTGGGTTCAATCCCTGTTCAGGGAACTAAGATCCCACAAGCCATGCCACGAGGCCAAAAAGAAAAGGATAATATATCATGACAAAATGGGGTTTAAAAGATTAATGCACGGTTGGAATAATAACCAAAACTCAATTCATGTAACATAACACATAAATAAAGAAGGAAATAAAGAAGTAAATCATATCATCACAACAGATTCAAGTGAATATCTGACAAATTTCAATACTCATTCATGATAAAAACTCTCAGAAAACTAGGATAGAAATAAACAGAAATAAAAAGCGTCCATGAGGAATCGATAGCTAATGTGGTCTTATCCATACAATGGAATAGCATTCAGCAATAAAAAGGAATGAAGAGGGCTTCCCTGGTGGCGCAGTGGTTGAGTCCGCCTGCCGATGCAGGGGACATGGGTTCGTGCCCCGGTCCAGGAAGATCCCACATGCCGCGGAGCGGCTGGGCCCGTGAGCCATGGCCGCTGAGCCTGTGCGTCCGGAGCCTGTGCTCCACAAAGGGAGAGGCCACAGCAGTGAGAGGCCCGCGTACGGCAAAAAAAAAATGGTCATAAAGTATTGTTTGGGAAGGGCACTCAGGCCATATTCTAGCAAATCAGAAGTAAATTACCCCATCCTGGAACTCACAAGCATGTTAAACATTAGCCAGGGCTCACACATGCTCAGGTGAGGACAAGCAAGACTCACCTCGAAGTTGTACTTCTTCATCTGGTTCAAGTGCCGGCAGTACAGGTAGAGCATGCCAATGCTGCTGCCCACGGCAATGTAGTCCCCGTTGGCGTCCAGGGCCGTGAGGTAGACCACTATGGAGCGGAACCCCTTCTGGATCTTTGTGGGAATGGCATTGAGGAGATAGTACAAAGGGCAGAACTCTCTGAATGTAACAGACTCTGATACGGATGCCATGGCCAACGTTTCCACAGATGATCTTCAAGCAGGACAGGAATTTTAACGGGCATCTAGGGAAACCTGGGGGCTGAAGAACAAGGCATCATAATGCTTTCAACATGTAGTCATGCAAAGATAAGTCAGGTATAATAGTGGGAACGAGGAACTTCCAGGTGGGTATGAATTACCAAGTGCCATTAAGATCACTTTTGAGCATTTTAATTCAAAACTCACTTCAATATGTGCTGGCCCCTGTAATTTATATTGTGATAAATGCTATGGAGGGAAAGGGGTGGAAAAAATATTAAAAACAGTTCTTAATCTCAAGTAGCTTATGATCTAGTTAGGGAGGCAAAAGAAACTGTGAAGAGACATAAAACCAGATGTGATTAGGTGCTAATCTGTGGGTCTCTATCAGAAGAGGGAGAGAGCAGTGTGGACTAGAGAGTGGAGAAAGCTTCACTGGAAACATCCAAAATTCTGAAGCCCACCAGGAAGGACAGAATGTGGAGAAGAGGAATTCCCTGGCAGTCCGCCCTTCCACTGCACGGTGCACAGATTTGATCCCTGGTCAGGGAACTATGATCCCGCAAGCTGCATGGCCAAAAAAAAAAGTGTGTGGAAAAGAAACAGTAAAGACACTGTACTAGAAGAACAGTGGACCAATCCAGACGTAGGAATAAGCTCACTGTGTCGAGGTGGTGGAGAAACGTGTCCCCCGGCTGGATAGCCACAGCCTCCACAGCACTCAGAACACCAGCTACACAACACCTCCTATCTGTTCTGCACTGACACCCACACCTCTTGAAAATTTGGATTCAAAGCTTCCCTCAATAAAGGGAAGCGTGTTATATATCATCACACAGCGTGTTATACTTTATGAAGTGTTCATTCACCCATTTAATCCTTACCCTACAGACTTTTACATGGGTTTGGAAGTCCCAGCCACAGCAATCAGAGAAGAAAAAGGAATACAAATCGGAAAAGAAGTAAAACTGTCACTGTCTGCAGATGACATGAGACTATACATAGAAAATCCTAAAGATGACACCAGAAAACTACTAGAACTAATCAATGAATTTGGTAAGGTTGCAGGATACAAAATTAATGCTCAGAAATCTCTTTCATTCCTATGCACTAACAATGAAAGATCAGAAAGAGAAATTGAGGGAAGAATCCCATTTACCATCGCAAAAAAAAGAATAATATACCTGGGAATACACCTACCTAAGGAGACAAAAGACCTGTACTCAGAAAACTATAAAACACTGATGAAAGAAATCAAAGATGACGTAAACAGATGGAGAAATACACCATGTTCTTGGATTGGAAGAATCAACATTGTGATAACGACTCTACCACCCAAAGCAATCTACAGATTCAGTGCAATCCCTATCAAACTACCAATGGCATTCTTCACAGAATTAGAACAAAAAATTTTACAATTTGTACGGAAACAAAAAAGACCCCGAATAGCAAAGCAATCTTTTTTTTTTAAATAAATTTATTTATTATTTTATTTTTGGCTGTGTTGGGTCTTTGTTGCTGCACGTGGGCTTTCTCTAGTTGGGGCGAGTGGGGGCTACTCTACATGGTGGTGTGCGGGCTCCTCATTGCTGTGGCTTCTCTCTTTGTGGAGCACGGGCTCTAGGCGCTGGGGTTTCAGTAGTTGTGGTACGCGGGCTTCAATAGTTGTGGCTCATTGGCCCTAGAGCACAGGCTCAGTAGTTGTGGCGCACGGGCTTAGTTGCTCCATGGCATGTGGGGTCTTCCCAGACCAGGGCTCGAACCCATGTCCCCTGCACTGGCAGGCGGATTCCCAACCACTGTGCCACCAGGGAAGTCCCAGCAAAGCAATCTTGAGAAAGAAAAGCAGAGCTGGAGGAATCAGGCTCTCCAACTTCAAACTATACTACAAAGCTACAGTAATCAGGACAAGTATGGTACTGGCACAAAAACAGAAATATAGATCAATGGTACAGGATAGAAAGCCCAGAGATAAACCCACGCACATATGGTCACCTAATTTAGGACAAAGGAGGCAAGAACATACAGTGGAGAAAAGACAGCCTCTTCAATAAGTGGTGCTGGGAAAACTGCATAGCTACATGTAAAAGAATGAAATTAGAACACTACCTAACACCATACACAAAAATAAACTCCAAATGGATTAAAGACCTAAATGTAAGACCAGACACTATAAAACTCTTAGAGGAAAACATAGGAAAAACACACTTTGACATAAACCACAGCAAGATCTTTTTTGACCCACCTCCTAGAGTAAAGGAAATAAAAACAAAAATAAACAAATGAAATGGGACTTAATTAAATTTAAAAGCTTTTGCCCAGCAAAGGAAACCATAAACAAGATGAAAAGAAAACCCTCCGAATGGGAGAAAATATTTGCAAACAAAGGAACAGACAAAAGATTAATCTCCAAAATAGACAAACAGCTCATGGAGCTCAATATCAAAAAAACAAACAACCCAATTGAAAAATGGGCAGAACTAAACAGACATCTCTCCAAGGAGGACATACAGATGGCCAAGGGGCACATGTAAGGATGCTCAACGTCACTAATTATTAGTGAAATGCAAATCAAAACTACAATGAGGGGACTTCCCTGGTGACACAGTGGCTAAGAATCCACCTGCCAATGCAGGGGACACAGGCTCGATCCCTGGTCCTGGAAGATCCCACATGCCACGGAGCAACTAAGCCCATGTACTTAGTTGAGCACTGCACTCTAGAGCCCACGTGCCACAACTACTGAAGCCTGCACGCCCTAGAGCCCACGCACTGCAACTACTGAGCCGGTGTGCCTTGAGCCCATGCTCCACAGCAAGAGAAGCCACTGCAATGAGAAGCCCGCGCACCACAACAAAGAGTAGCCCCCGCTCGGCAACTAGAGAAAGGCTGCACGCAGCAACGAAGACCCAACTCAGCCAAAAAAAACCCAACCAAACAAAAAACAACTACAATGAGGTATCACCTCACACCGGTCAGAATGGCCGTCATCAAAAAATCTACTGGGCTTCCCTAGTGGCACAGTGGTTAAGAGTCTGCCTGCCAATGCAGGGGACACGGGTTCGATCCTTGGTCCAGGAAGATCTCACATGCTGCAGAGCAACTAAGCCCATGCGCCACAACTACTGAGCCTGCGCTCTAGAGCCTGCAAGCCACAACTACTGAAGCCCGCGCACCTAGAGCCCGTGCTCCACAAGAGAAGCCACCACAATGAGAAGCCCGCGCACCGCAACAAAGAGCAGCCCCGCTCGCCGCAAACAGAGAGAGCCCGTGGGCAGCAGCAAAGACCCAACTCAGCCAAAAATAAATAAATAAAATAAATAAATTTATTTTTAAAAAGTCTACAAACAATAAATGCTGGAGAGGGTGTGGAGCAAAGGGAACCCTCTTGCACTGTTGGCGGGAATGTAAATTGATACAGCCACTGTGGATAACAGTATGGAGATTCCCTAAAAAGCTAGAAATAGAATTACCATATGACCCAGCAATCCCACTACTGAGCATATACCCTGAGAAAACCATAACTCAAAAGGACACACGTACCCCAGCTGGTTCATTGCAGCACTGTTTACAATAGCCAGGATATGGAAACAACCTAAATGTCCAAAGACAGATAAATGAATAAAGAAGATGTGGTACATACATACAATGGACTATCACTCAGCCATAAAAAGGAATGAAGTTGGGTCATTTGTAGAGATGTGGATGGACCTAGAGTCTGTTATACAGAGTGAAGTAAGCCAGAAAGAGAAAAACAAATATTGTTTATTAACGCATATACGTGGAATCTAGAAAAATGGTACAGATGAACCTATTTGCAGGGCAGGAACAGAGACGTAGACATAGAGAATGGACATGTGGACACAGGAGGGGAAGGGGTGGGTGGGACGAACTGGGAGGTTAGAATTGACATAAATACACTAACAAGCATAAAACAGATAGCTAGTGGGAACTTGCTATAAAGCACAGGAAGCTCAGCTCTGTGATGACCTAGATGGGTGGGAGGGAGGTCCAAGAGGGAGGGGATATATGTACACATACAGCTGATTCACTTCATTGTACAGCAGAAACTAACACAACGTTGTAAAGCAATTATATTCTAATAAAAAAAAACTTTTACATAAGCTACTGAGGGCCAGAGGGTCACAAGACTTGCTCAAGACCACACGGGCAAGACCTGAATCTAGGCCGTTGCCCTTCAAGTCCTCAGCCCTTTCCAAAGGACTCTCTATCACATCCCCACCCCCTGCTTCTCTTTCTCCACGCATCCTCTTCCTCTCCTGTTGATGGCCATCTCTGCCTGGTCCCCTCCACCACTGGTCTGTATGCCCAAGAGCAGAGGCCACATCCACCTCACTTACCTGTCTAGCCCCTGGAACCTAGAAAAGGGTCAGGCACATCGGAGGCACTAAGTATTAATTAATTAGTTTTTTTATAAATTTATTTATTTTATTTATTTTTGTATTTTCAGCTGCATTGGGACTTCGTTGCTGTGCACGGTCTTTCTCTAACTGCGGCGAGCGGGGGCTACTCTTCATTGCAGCTTCTTCATTGCGGGCTTCTCACTGAGGTGGCTTCTTTTGTTGTGGAGCACGGCTCTAGGTGTGCGGGCTTCAGTAGTTGCAATGTGCGGGCTCAGTAGTTGTAGCTCGCGGGTTCTAGAGCACAGGCTCAGCAATTGTGGCGCATGGGATGGGCCTAGTTGCTCCGCAGCATGTGGAATCCTCCCGGACCAGGGCTCAAACCCGTGTCCCCTACATTGGCAGGCGGACTCTCAACCACTGCGCCACCAGGGAAGTCCCACACTAAGTATTTATTGAATATATGAATGAGTTATAAAAAAAGGAAAATCTGCAAGGAAGGAGTGAGTTCAAGAATGGAAAAGAAACAAAATTTCTTCTTTTCTCCAATATGGCCCCAGTTCAATGCTGGAATAAAAATCCTCTATATCATTTTCAGACTCCTATTTCATTTGACAGTCATGATAGACAAAACATACAGTGAAGCAGGCAGGGTAACTTACAAACACCTTTCCTAAAGGTAAGTAAACAGTAATAAGTCCCTCTGCGATGGTTAAGAACATTAATATACCCTCTTTTAGCAGAAGTTGAAGCTCTGGGAGGTTCAGAAATTTGCCCAGGGTCATATAATTTTAAGTGAAATTTTGACGGTGAATGTTGATCCTGTCCATACAGCAGCATACTTCATAAATTTACAACTTTGTAAGGTCAAGACTGCCTTGGCTAAAAGATATCCATGCTCCCCAATCTTTGGTTTGTACAAGTACTCCAGAGAGGTGGGCAAAACCCACATGACCCCGAAATCAAATGAAAATGAAACGGCTATCAGGCAAACACAAGCGAGGACAGCCACAGTCAGACACCTTGGGAAAGCACGTAGATCATTTTAAGGAGGACACTAAAGCCAAAATAACAATGAAAGTAGCAACAGTGGTAACAGTAAACACTATTACTTAACAGAAACTGTTTTACACATGAACTCATTAAATCCTCACAAAAAACCTCAGGAGGTTGGCACCACTGTTATCTCCACTTTACAGGCGAGAAATGTTCTCATTTCAACAGTTCCTCTCCACCTTCAAGCAGAAGGGCATCACAGGAGCAGGAAAAGATGTATTTCCTTGATGGGTGTGTGCACACAAACACTGATGTGCCACAATTTACGTGATGTTTTTAAAATAAAATTTTATTTTTATAAAAGTTATAAATGTTCGCTATCAAAAACATAGCAATATAGAAAAGTACAAAGAATGAAATAAATGCCACTCATAATCCCATCATAGAGACATGTTACATATATAGATAGGGTATAGCTACATGTGTGTAAACACACACAGGGTTTTTCACTTAATAAATCATGAGCACTTGCCATGTCATTAAATACTTCCCTAGAATAAGATTTTTAGTGACCATATAAAAAAACTGCAGAGAACACACTATAGTCATAAACCAAGAGAACACGCTATATTCATAAACCAAGATTTTCTCAAAGTGTTTTAATTTCCACTTTAGCTGATGAGATCTCCTAGGAAGCAAGCAGAGGAGAGAAGCACTTCACAAATGTCAGCTGATATTAGTTCCTCCTTTAAAAGTCTTTTTCCTCAAAGTAGCCCTGTCAAATTATGACATTTAGATTTCAAAAACCCATTCCCTTGAACTGATACTATTCACTGAGAGTTCCATCATCTCTACACAGAGGGGGCTTTGAGGTTGCAGTCTGGTTAGAAGGGGGCAGAGGACTTGCCTTGAAACTGCACTGGTAAAGCAGGCACACTAGTCTCACTTAGAAAATATGTTTATTTGAGGTGGCGTAGGCAGTATTAGAGGAAAATATGGAAGGTCAGAGTCTCTGGAACCATCTCCTTGGCACAATCAGTGATCATACAACCAAAAGCAATTTCAAATGTGTAAGAAGGGAGTGCCGGACTCGCTGGCCAAACTCCATTAAAAACTTTCATAATTCTGTAGCAGGTAACAGACAGCATAATCAAATTTTGGATCAAAATTATTTAAGCTGAAACCCTATCATTCATCCATGATTTCTCCCTCTCCCTCACCCCTACAGTAATCCCTCACCTTGTTCCATCAGCTCTATGTCCTAACCTACCTCACAGCTGGCCCCTTCTCACCAACTCTGTGGCCATGCCTGAGACAAATCCAGTACACTTCTCACGTGGACCACCGCATTGTTCTTGTAACAACTGCTCTCCTGCTTCTACACCTGTCCCTGGAATCCGGATTCATACAGAGCAGTCAGAATAAGCTCTCTGACTTCAACAAAATTAAAAACTTTTGTGCTCTGAAGGATATCATCAAGAAAAGTAAAAAGACAACCCACAGAATGAGAGAAAATACTTGTTAATCATACATCTGACAAAGGACTTGTATCCAGAATATATGAGAAATGCTTAAAACTTAATAATTAAAAGGGTTTTTTTGTTGTTGTTTTGTTGGGTTTTTTTTTTGCGGTACGCGGGCCTCTCACTGTTGTGGCCTCTCCCGTTGCGGAGCACAGGCTCCGGACACGCAGGCTCAGCGGCCATGGCTCATGGGTCCAGCCGCTCCACGGCATGTGGGATCTTCCCAGACCAGGGCACAAACCCGTGTCCCCTGCATCGGCAGGCAGACTCTCAACCACTGCGCCACCAGGGAAGCCCAAAAGGTAATTTTTAAGTGGGCAACAGATCTGAATAGACATTTCTCCCCAGAAGACATACAAATGGCCAATAAGCACATGAAAAGATGCTCAATATCATTAATCATCAGGGAAAATGCAAAACAAAACCACGAGATATCACTTCACACTCACTAGGATGGCTATAATCAAAAAGACAGATAAGTGTTAACAAGGATGTGGAGAAACACATACATTGTTGGAACATTGCTGGAACCCTCATACATTGTTGGTAGAAAATAAAATGCGGCAGTCACTGGCAGTTCCTGAAAAGGTTAAACGTACAGTTACCATATGACCCAGCAATTCTACTCCTAGTTATATACCTAAGAGAAATGAAAACGTATGTCTACACAAAAACTTGTATACAGAATTTCATATTACTATTCATAAAAGCCAAAAAGTAAAACAACCCAACTGTCCATCGACTGATGAATGGATAAACAAAACATTGTATATCCATGTAACTGACTATTATTCAGTAATAAAAAGGAATGAAGTACTGATATATGCTACAATATGATGAACCTTGAAAACATTATGCTAAGTGAAAGAAGCCAGACACAAAAGACCACACATTTGCATGATTCCATTTATATGAAATAGCAAATGGCCAGAATAAGCAAATCTACAGACAGAAAGCAATGACTGCCTGAAGCTGAGAGAAGAGAGTGGGGGTGGGCATGACTGCTAAAGGACACGGTGTTTCTTTTTAGGGTGGTATGTCCTAAAACTGATTGTTGCATAACTCTGTGAATATACTAAAAAACACGGAATTGTACACCTTGAATGGTTAATATATATGGTATGTGAAATCTCAATGAAGCTATTACCCCAAAAAAACACACCAAAAAAACCCAAAAAACAAAACAAACAAGAAAAAGAAGAATCAGCTCTCCAACATGCATTCATGACAAAAATTTCAGTAAACCAGAAACAGAGGGGAACTTCCTCAACCTGATAAGGAATATCCACAAAAAAAACCTAACAACTAACATTACACTTAATGTTGAGAAACCCAGAGCTTCCCCAACTGGGCTTCCCTGGTGGCGCAGTGGTTAAGAATCCACCTGCCAATGCAGGGGACACAGGTTCAAGCCTTGGTCCAGGAAGATCCCACATGCCGCAGAGCAACTAAGCCCATGCGCCCAAACTGCTGAGCCTGTGCTCTAGAGCCCACGTGCCACAACTACTGAAGTCCATGCGCCTAGAACCTGTGCTCCGCAACGAGAAGGCACTGCAATGAGAAGCCCGCGCACCGCAACGAAGAGTAGCCCCCGCTCAACGCAACTAGAGAAAGCGCGCGCGCAGCAACGAAGACCCAGTGCAGCCAAAAATAAAAAATAAATATGTAAATAAATTTTAAAAAAAAAGCTTCCCCAACTGAGATCAGGTACAAAGCAAGGATGTCCCCCTCTCACCACTCCTTTTCAACATTTACTGGAAGTTCCAGCTAATGCAATAAGACAAGGAAATAAAAGGTATACAGATTGGGAAGGAAGAAATAAAACTATGTTTGTGGATGACATGTTTATCTATGTGGAAAATCTGAAAGAATCAATAAAAAAACTCCTGAAACTAATAGGCAATTATAGCAAGGTTTCAGGATACAAGATTAATATACAAAAGTCAATCACTTCCCTATATACCAGCTATGAACAAGTGGAATTTGAAATTAAAAACACAGTATCATTTACATTTGCATCCCCCCAAACAAAACACTTAGGTATAAATCTAACAAAATATGTAAAGAGCTATACAAGGAAAAGTATAAAACTCACATGAACAAAATCAAAGAACAACTAAATAAATAGAGAGATATCCCATGTTCACAGATAAGAAAATTCAATATTGTTAAGATGTCAATTCTTCCCAACTGAATGTACAGATTCAGTGTAATCCCAATAAGTTATTTTGTGGATACCAACAAAATAATTCTAAAGTTTGTATAGAAAGACAAAAGACCCAAAATAGCCAACACAATATTGAAGGAGAAAAACAAAGTTAGAGGACTGATACTACCCAACTGCAAAACTTATTATAAAGCATCAGTTATCAAGACAGTGGTACTGGCAAAATGGATCAACAGAACAGAAGAGAAAGCCCAGATATAGACCCACATAAATACAGCCAGCTGATCTCTGACAATGGAGCAAAGGCAATACAATGGAGCAAAGACAGCCTTTTCAACAAATGGTGCTAGAACAACTGGACATCCACATGTAAAAAAGTGAATGTAGGCATAGACTTTCACAAAAATTAACTCAAAATGGATCACAGGGGCTTCCCTGGTGGCGCAGTGGTTAAGAATCCACCAGCCAATGCAGGGGACATGGGCTCCATCCCTGGTCCGGGAAGATCCCACATGCCACGGAGTAACTAAGCCCGTGAGCCACAACTACTGAACCCGCGTGCCTAGAGCCCATCCTCCACAACAGGAGAAGCCACCACAATGAGAAGCCCAGGCGCCGCAATGAAGAGTAGCCCCACTCGGAAACTAGAGAAAGCCCGCGCGCAGCAACGAAGACCCAACGCAGCCCCAAAAAAGGATCACAGGCCTAAATGTACAGCACAACAGCTGTAAAACTCCTAGACGGCGACACAGGGGAGAACCCAGACGACCCTGGGCGTAAGATGCCACTGCAAACAATATCACCAGAGGCACGGCCCAGAAAGCAGCGACTGACAAGCCGGACTTCATTAAAACTTAAAACTTCGGCTTTACAAAAGACAGCGTCAAATGAAGGAGAAGCCAAGCCACAGATTAGGAGAAAAACTGCAGAACGGACCTATCTGATAAAGGGCTGTTATCCAAAATATACAAAGAACTTTTAAAACTCAACAACCCAATTAACATACAGGCCAGGGCTTCCCTGGTGGTGGTGCAGTGGTTGAGAGTCCACCTGCTGATGCAGGGGACACGGGTTCGTGCCCCAGTCCGGGAAGATCCCACATGCCGCAGAGCGGCTGGGCCCGTGAGCCATGGCCGCTGAGCCTGCGCGTCCGGAGCCTGTGCTCCGCAACGGGAGAGGCCACAACAGTGAGAGGACCGCGTACTGCAAAAAAAAAAATACAGGCCAAAAATCTTAATAAACACCTCACCAAAGAAGACATACAGATGTCAAATAAGTCTATGAAAAGATGCTCCACATCATATATCAGGAGAATGCAAATTAAAACGAGATACCACCACACACCTGGTAGAATGGTCAAAATCTGGAACACTGACAACACCAAATGCTGGTGAGAATGTGGAGCAACAGGAACTCTCATTCATTGCTGGTGGGGATGCAAAACGGTACAGCCGCTTAGGAAGACAATTTGAAGGTTTCTTACAAAACTAAACATAATCTTACCATATGATCCAGCAGTTGCAGCCCTTGGTATTTATCTAAACGAGTTCAAAACTTATGCCCACACAAAACCTTCACCAGAATGTTTACAATATCTTTATTCATAATTGTAAAAATCTGGAAGCAACTAGCACATTAGTAAGTGAATGAATAAATAAACGTTGGTACATCCAGGCACTAGAATATTATTCAGCACTACAAAGAAATGGGCTATCAAACCATGAAAAGACGTGGAGGAACTTGAAGTGCACATTACTAAGTGAAAGAAGGCAATCTGAAAAGGCTGCACGCTGTATAATTTCAACTCTGTAACCTTCTGGAAAAGGCAAAGCTATGGAGACAGTAAAAAGATCAGTGGTTGCCAGGGTTTGTGTGGGGGAGGGAAAGGGATAAGTAGGCAGAGCACAGAGGATTTTTAGGGCAATAAAAATACTGACACCATAAAGATGGATACATGTCACTATACATTTGCCCAATGCTACAGAACGCACAACACCAATCCTAAGGTGAACGATGGACTCTGGGTGATTATGCTGTATCAGTGCAGGTTCATCAGTTGTAACAAATGCCCCACTCTGGTGGGAGATGCTGATAAAAGGGGAGGCTATGCACACGGGTGGGGCAGGGAGTAAACGGGAAATCTCTGTAGCTTCCCCTCAGTTTTGCTGTGAACCTAAAACTGCTCTGAAAAAAAGTGTCTAAAAAAAAGAAGTTCTTTGAAAGAGAAATGGGTGGATCTCATACCACTCACCCTATTCAACATTCTACAGTGGTTCCCCAGTGCTCTGAGAATAAGCAAATACCCTTCTGTGGCCTACAGGCTGTGTGGTCTGACCCCTTCCTGGCTCCCCCATCACATCTCCACCTCTCTCCACTCATCCCCCAAGCTCTAGCTCCACTGGTCCACTCTGCCCTCCTCAGGCTTCAGAACTGACTACTCCCCCTACGATCGTTCATCTCTCTCCACACACCAGGCTTCAGAAAGGCCTTCCCTGATCAGATCACTTACAGTATCCATCAGTCCCCTCCTCCTTCTAACATATCATCTTGTTTATGTCCTTCATAATTCTCATCACAACCTTTAATTACTTTATTTGATAAACAGTTTAATGATCATCTCTCTCATGAGAATGTAAGCAACATAAACCCTCTCTTGTTTACCAATGAAAAGCCTCGTACGTTAACAATATCTTTGGCACGGAGTAGATGTTCAGTAAAGATTTGTTGAATGAATAAGTAAAATGTTAACTTCAGGTCTTACTGCAAAAAAATATTCTCAATCTAATCTTTAAAATCAATAATGCTTCCGTGGTTCTGAATATTTCCATTAAAAATATAAAACATCAAAACATTCTTCTTTGAGGCAGGATAATTCTCTCCCCCATTAACACCACAATCCCATACACCTGGAAGGTGGGAGCTGACCTTCATGCTGACTGATAGCACCCAAATGCCTGATGGGCAGTTTTATAAACTGGAGCTAGGACTAGTAACACACAGTCTAAATCATCCACTTAGTACAACGATCAGAAGTTGCCAGAGCCCCCTGACAGCTCTAATGGTTTAAGGGGTCTCTCCAAAATCTCTAGGAAGTGACAGTCACTCCCTGTTGCAGGGTCTTTTTTTTTTTTTTAACATCTTTATTGGAGTATAATTGCTTTACAATGGTGTTTTAGTTTCTGCTATACAACAAAGTGAATCAGCTATACATATACATATGTCCCTATACCTCCTCCCTCTTGCGTCTTCCTCCCATACAGTCTATTTTTAAAGTCTGGCTACAACATCCACCGTTCTTTTAAATGTTAAAATCTTATGGCTGAACATAATGAGATGGAGGCAGTCATTTATCTTCCAGATGAGGTTTTGTCACTTTTCTGATCCCAAGCCCGCTGGCTAGCCAGTGCTCAGAGTCTAAAGCCTGATGACAGCATGAAGTTGAGCAGTTCAACAAACCAGTCCGCATCCAGCTTCATCTCAGGCCACTCTTCCATCCACATACTCCACACTGCAGCCACAGTGAGCTTCCCACCACAGTCCCTGAACACACCATGACCTGTGTGTCTTTGCAAAGTCCCTTTCATTCCTTCCCCGTCCCCCATACGCATCTTGTACGAACAAGTTCTCCACAGGAAGCCTTCAGCCTCCCTCTTTCACAGAACGCTATGAGGGCAGTTATCACAGGGCACCATCATGATTTGTTCTCTATCTTCCTCAATGGCTTCTTTCTAGTCTTCATCTACATCCTGTTCATCCACAAATTTGCAGCGGCTTCAAAAGACCAATAGGGAGTGTGGTACAATCAACGCTCAACACATATTTGTTGAATTAATCTCCCTCAAAACACTGTGCCAGAATTCCCCAAGTATGACAGAACAAAATATAAAGCCACTCTACCTCAGTTACGTCCATGATTATGCAAAAATTCACTGGTCTCTTATGTCTGGATCCAAAGAATACGTTCATTTAAAATTGACACACACTTGGAACAACAGCTCACTTCCACCTCAGCAGTTCACAGAGCCATCAACTACTCCCTCTGGATTCTATCAAGCTCCTTGAGCTCCACTATATCTAGAAATCTCTCCATGCTTGACTCCGAAGCTTGTCTTCATTATGTGTGCAACAGTTTCCTCATCTGTTCTTCACTTATTCTAAGTTTAATTGACTGCCTGCCTGACGCCTGTTTCCTTCCCTTTTTCCTCATTAAGTTCTAGGAGCTATTTTGTTCAAACTACATACAAGCTAATAAGAAATGAGACCTTCCTCAAACTTGAAGTGTAATTTCTCTAAGAGAAAACTGAAAACAAATCCAGTAGGAGCCAATCTTCTATTGAAAAAGACAATGTGACAACAAAATAACTTAAACCTAACAAAAGCTGCTTACTAGTCACTCCTTCAGGAGAGGACTTTCCTTATCCCACCACCAGTCTCCAAGCCAGTCCTGAAAACTCAAATAGAGCATCCCCTGTATCTATGCCTGCTGGTTCTCAAGTTTGAAAGCTCCCTGAGGGCAGGGACTGGGTCTGTCTGGTCCACCACAGCATCCCTAGAAGCTGGTATGTGGCTGGCATACAACAGGCCCCAAATAACTATCTGCTGAATGAACCAACAAGAGATGTTGGGAAAAAAAAAAAAAAGCAAGGTCAGAGCTTTGTCAAGGTACATTGTAGCTGGGTGAGAGAAAGTACAAAATGCCTTGCAGCTCTTGCAGGAGTCACTGGTGACCACAAGGGCTGCAGTGGCGTTATTCCCAGATCCTGCCCATGCTGGGATCTGGGTTTGGGGATTTCCAGAACTCCTTTCCTTAAAGTTCTCAAGACCTTGGCTACAAGGAGGAAGTTAACCCCAAGGGCAACTTATCACTCCAGCAGGTAAGGCAAAGGTGCATGCATGCTGGTACCCCACACTCTGCCTACAAATGTTAACAGAAGCAACAGAACAGAATAAAATTCCTGAATCTCAGCGAGAAAGTGAGGAAGAACAAAGGGAAGGGAAGAGAAAAGGAAGTAGGGTATGTGGGTAAGGAGAGCAGGGGCTAGCCTTTATTGAAATGGACCGCGTGCCAGGCACCGTGCTGAGCAATTCACACGCACTGACCCATTTAATCCTTCCACCAAGCCAGAGCTAGAAACTATTACCATCCCTACTTTACTGATGATGAACCTGAAGTTTAGTGAGACATCACTTGCCCTGAGCACACAGCTAGGAAGGGGCAGCGCTGTGAGCCGGGTCTGACTCGAGGGTACCCCACTCTTCAACCTGCACTCACTATTCTGCCTCTGAGGCCTTAAGGCAGGACTGGGAGACGAGTCGTTCATTTATCCATTTAACGAACACTTACTGAGCACCTACTGGGTACATGCCAAGGCGTGGTGCCAGGCGCTGGTGGGCGGATGAAGGGACGGGGACTGAGAGGGTCGGGGGATAAGACGCAGCGTCAATCGTAAGACCACGGAGCTCGGCGCCTCGGGCCCGCGGCGCAAAGGGGATGCCAGGGTGCGGCACAGGGGAGGGAAAGCGCGGAAGGGGAGGGGCGAGCGAGCCGGGTCGCTTGGGGCGGAGGGCCCGCGGGAGGCGTCGGCCGACCCGCGGCGCCCAGGAGAGGTGGGCGACGACCACTCCCTCGGCGGACTGACAGCTTCTGCCGGGCACGGAGCCCGGCGCTTCGTGTGCCATGGCATTCGGCCTCGGCGGTCCGGCACGGGCGAGACGGAGTCCGGGAAAGGGAGGGAAATGGGCAATGAGACCCTGAGGCGAGGGAGAGTGGCCCAGGGGCTGCGTGAGCGGCGGCGGGAAGGCCGAGGGAGGGGCGCGGGGCCGGGCGGTGGGGCGGGCGGCGTCGCGGGCGGCGTCGCGGGACTCACCTCCCGCTGCAGCCCCTCCGGACTCTTCGGCCCGGCCGGGCCGGAGGAGGCGGGGATGAACTCCGAGCCGCGGGGACTGCCGGGAACCCGTTCCCTGGGCAACGGGGCCGGCACCGACGAGCGGCAGCTGGCTCCGCCGGCGGCTAGAGCGGCAGAGCCTCAGGAGGCGGTGGGCGGGACGGAAGTGACGTATAGGACTTCCGGCGTGCGTGGGCGGGGCTCCGGGTCTCTTTCCTGGGATCTCTGCAGCCAGCATGGAAGGTGCGTGAGAAGGGCAAGGTCCCCCAGGCAGGGAGGGTACCATTGTTATAGTTTGATCTTCGGGCTGAATGGCGGTCCGTCCCTTGCCCCAGCCCAGCCCGCTGGCCCCGATCAGGCTCTGCGGTCAGCCCGGGAGTCAGTTTTGCCGAGCCTCGATTTTTTCATGTGTAGAACGAGATGATGCAAAGGAGTGTTAGCAGATCCTGACACTCAAATTGTAATTGTCGTTATAAATTAGCACCAGCGGAGCACTTTCCCTGAACTCCCCTCAGAATTCCCGGCTACAGAGCTTTCTGCTTGTAATAAAAGCTATCATTCAGCGAGCACTCACTGTGCGCCAAGTCGTGTTCTAAGTACTTTCAGTGGATCAGCTCGTTTGAGGCGCACAGCGATCCCATGAAGTAACGTCAGCAGGTGGGGAGTCGAGGCTCGGAGGGGATAAGTGACGTAGTCACTATGCTACTGCCCTGCCCTGTGATTGATAGCTGATCTCTTTCCCAGCTAGACTGTGAGTTTCTTGAAGTCAGAATATTGGTTTTGGTTCCTAAATATGTGCTGGGTATGGGTCAGACACGATGAATCACACGTGGTCCTCGCCCGCAAGGAGCCCCTACTGGCGGAGGGAAACCCTTAGAAGATTATAGTACAGGTGGTAAGAGCTTATCTTCCGTTTAACACATTCTAGTCAGCACCTACTACGTGCTGAGATTATGAGAGGGACCAAGACAGTCTTAGTCCCTACTCTGGTGGAACTTAACAGTCTATCAAGGAATGTACTAGACATTAAACACGCAAATACACTACACTGGTGAGTGTCATGAATGAAGCTGAATGAAGTACAGCGTGTTCCAGATATATAGTGCAGTGAGTCCTTACCCAACCTGTGGATCTAGGAGGACTTCTTTGTGGAAGTGACTTTCTAAAAACCTACATCAGATCATGTCACTTCCCAACTCAAAGCTTACTGTTTGCTTTCCATTGACTTGGAATAAATCCAAACTTATTATCTTGGACTATAAGTTTCTAGCTGTCTGACTGTCTCCTCTCTCTCCATTTCATTCTAGCCACACTGGTCTTGTTCTTTTTTCACACTCACCAAGCTCATTCTCACCTTAGGGCCTCTGCTGTTGACTTCTCATCATTCAGGTTTCAGCCTAAATGACAACGTCTCAGGGGTTCACGCTAACACAAGACCCTGTTTTATTTTGTGGCACTTATGATCTAAACTGATGATCATCTAATTGTCTGTTATCCACCTCATCTTTGGAAAGTAAGTTCAATGAAAATGGTCCTGGTCTATCTAATTTAGTCACTTCAGCCCCCACAGCTGGCATAATGTAGGCACTTGGCGAATATTGGTTAGTTGTATAAGTAAAGAGTGAATGAAAAATCAATATGATATTTAAAAGAGGAGCTCCTAGGTAACGTAAGGATGGGGGCTGGTTGTCAGGGGAACCAACCATGTGATTAGAGAGTTGGAACTTTCAGTCCCACCCCACCAAAGCCCCATCTCCAACAAGGCAAGAGAGGCTGGAGGTTAAATCAGTCACCAATGGTCAGTCATTTAATCAATCCTGCCCATGTAATGAAGCCTCCATAAAAAAACAAAAGCAAAGGGTTGTGAGAGCTTCCAGGTTGGTGAACAGGTGGAGACGCAGGGAGAGTGGCACTTGGAGAGAGCTTGTCAGCTCTGTACCCCTGCCCACGTACGTTACCCTATGCATCTCTTCCATCTGGCTCTTTCTAGTAATCTAGTAAGTAAAATGTTTTCCTGAGTTTTCTGTGAGCCACTCTAGCAAATTAATCAAACCCTAGGGAGGGGGGTCTTTGGAACCTCCGACCTATAGCTGGTAGGTCAGGAGCACAGGTGACAACCTGGACTTGAGACAGATGTCTAAAGTGGAGGCGGGGGAGGAGTCTTAACAGGACTGAGTCATTAACTTGTGGAATCTGATGCTGTCTCCAGATAGATAGCGTCAGCATTGAATTTACTGCTTGGTGGCAGTGGGAAAAACACGTTGGAGAGGCCCTTGTGGTAATACATCCTATGCTGGATACTTGCCATGTGCCAGGCCCTCACACCCTCACAGCTTTACACATATGTATATGTTTTATTTGGGGATTTTTTTGGCCGCGCTGTGTGGCGTGTGGGATCTTAGTTTCCCGACCAAGGATCGAACCCGCTCCCCCTGCAGTGGAAGCGTGGAGTCCTAACCACTGAACTGCCAAGGAACTCCTAGCTTCATATGTATTATCTGATCTTCACATCAACTCTTTGTAGTAGATATATTTTATCCCCATTTTACAGATAGGCACTTTGAGGCTCTGAGAGGTTAACTAACTTAACCCAAGATTGTACAACTGGCAGTGACAGAGCTGGGATTCAAACCCAGTCATTCTGGTCTTCAGAGTCTAGACTCCAAACTATACTGCCATTGTGCGTCCTGGATTCCTTAAGGGGCCTCTCTCAGAATTTGGACCTTATCCTGTGGGCCATGAGACGCCTTTGAAGGATTCTAAGTAGAGAAGAAGAGAGGGCACAGGAGGGCTGGGAGGGCCCAAACAGCCTGAGTGGTCTGGGTGTTGCTTCCCACAGGAGCTGGGATCTGGGTGAATCCTGGGGTATGGGCAGCGTTAGCCCGAGGAAGGAAAGAGCTTTCTAGCAGAGAGAACTGCACATGCAAAGGACTTTTCAAGAGCTGCCAGTAGTTGACTTTAGCTAGAGATCGAGGGGCTTCAAGGTCGGGGTTGAGGTGAGTGTTGAGGCAGAGAAGTAGCCGGGTCCTGAAGGACTTTGGACCTCCTCCTGCATTCCTAGCATGGAGATCGTCACCGCATCTCCGGGGTTCAGCTTGTCAGTGTGTTGGAGTGGTGAGCTCTGGTGACCCACAAAGCTCTGAGCAAACGTCAGGTATCAAAGTTCCAGAGACTGGAGAACGGGCGCGGTAAGGCAGGGACATCGGAGCCTCGCGGCGGAAAGTCACAGTTCCACCTCCTTCCCAACCTTTGAAAGTGGTCAGAGTGTTCGGGGTAAAACTTTGTGGAGCCGTTAAGCTTCGAGAGGATTTGTATATCTGGTGAGACCTAAAAACGTAAAAACAATTCTGTTTTGTCTTGTTGCAGCGACTTTCACATTCATCCACACGTCTTCATTAACACTACGTGTTTTGTTCAGTGGATGTAGTGTTGCCGATAGTTTTACGGTTGCAAATTAGAACAGTTTGGGTTTTCCCCCCAACCGTGATCATGAATTTCATAATATTATGTTTCTTTTGCTCCCTATCAGCAAAGACTCTTGGAAGTGCAACGCCCAGAAAACCTGTCTTATCTGTCAGTGCAAGGAAAATTAAGGACAATGCAGCTGATTGGCATAATTTAATCCTGAAATGGGAAACCCTCAATGATGGAGGTTTTGCTACTGCAAATAATATTGCCAACCTGAAAATCAGTTTATTGTAAGTACCTACAAAGTGTGCTCTGTGTGCTTCACCCTTAATGATTGGGCAGAAATTTCATGGCAGTCTTTTAGAATGGGAAGGGTAGTCTCTAGGAACATGGATAAATTATATAAAGCGAAAAAGCAAGTGATAAAATAATGCATGCAACTATGAACTGTGTGTGTACATTTTAAATGCAAAATTATACTATAAATTGTCCATGGTTACATCTGTATATAAAATTATAAAAACGGATTAGAAGGATACAGACTCAATTCATGACACTGGTATCTTCTAGGAAGAAGTATCACTTCATAATGCTGCATTTTATTTCTGTGGTATTGTGATTTATAGTAAAAAAAAATATATGTTTCGTCTTTGTCCCTTCCTGACACACGGCTCTTAAAACCCTTATAATTTCCTTAGGGACATGAGCAGTGGGAGAATCTTTAGTTAGGCTGAGATTTCTTCTTTTGTTCTCCAGTTCCTGGACTAGCTCCAGAGTGGTAAAGGGGAAAGGAGTCTCTTGTTACCATAACAAACCCCTTTCTACCACACCTGAGTTCGTGTTAATGAGGGGGCTTCTGGAAAACCCTAAGGAGGGAGGCAGTAACCACGTGACTAGAGTTGGCACAATCAGCCCCACCCCCTTACCTCACCTCTAGGGAGGTGAGAAGGGCTAGAAGTTGAATTAATCACCGATGGCCAATCATTTAATCAATCATGCCTTCATAACGAAGCCTCCGTAAAAACCTAAAAGGACGGGGGTTTGGAGAGCTTCTGGGTTGGGGAACCAGAACGCTTCCATGTGCCTGAAGGGAAATGTACCCCAGACTCCTCAGGGACAGGAGCTCCTTTGCTCAACCTTCCAGACCTTGCCTTGAGTACCTCTTGTCTACAGGTATATGAATAAAGGACACGAATAAAGGATATTGGTCTCCTTTAATATCCTCTGTAATAAACCAGTAGTCCAGAAAGTAAACTGTTTTCCTGAGTCCTGTGAGCTGGTCTAGCAAATTAATTGAACCCAAGGAGGGGGTCGTGGGAACTTCCAATTGACAGCTGGTCCGTCCTAAGCACAGGTAACAACCTGAACTTGTGATTGGTGTCTGAAGTTAAGACGGGGGCAGTCTTGTGGGACAGAGCCCTTAACCTGTGGGATCTGATGCTGTCTCTGATAGATAGCATCAGGATTGCGTTACACTGTAAGACACCCAGCTGGTGTCTGGAGAACCTGAGAATTGCTTGGTGTGGAGAGGCGCCCCCCTCCCTTTGATGACCAGGTGTCGGAAGTAGAGAGGGGTATTCAGAGCAGAGGAGACACACAAGAGCATGTTTTCCCTTAGCAAGTTCTTCTAAAAAGACAAAGGAGTACAGATGGCCAACAAACACATGAAAGGATGCTCAACATCATCAATCATTAGAGAAATGCAAATCAAAACTACAATGAGATATCATCTCACACCGGTCAGAATGGCCATCATCAAAAAATCTAGAAACAATAAATGCTGGAGAAGGTGTGGAGAAAAGGGAACCCTCTTGCACTGTTGGCAGGAATGTAAATTGATACAGCCACTATGGAGAACAGTATGGAGGTTCCTTAAAAAACTACAAATAGAACTACCATACGACCCAGCAATCCCACTACTGGGCATATACCCTGAGAAAACCATAATTCAAAAAGAGTCATGTACCACAATGTTCACTGCAGCTCTATTTACAATAGCCAGGACATGGAAGCAACCTAAGTGTCCATCAACAGATGAATGGATAAAGAAGATGTGGCACATATATACAATGGAATATTACTCAGCCATAAAAAGAAACGAAATTGAGTTAATTGTAGTGAGGTGGATGGACCTAGAGACTGTCATACAGAGTGAAGTAAGTCAGAAAGAGAAAGACAAATACCGTATGCTAACACATACATGGAATCTAAGGAAAAAAAAATGTCATGAAGAGCCTAGGGGTAGGACGGGAATAAAGACACAGACCTACTAGAGCATGGACTTGAGGATATGGGGAGGGGGAAGGGTAAGCTGTGATAAAGTAAGAGAGTGGCATGGACATATATACACTACCAAACGTAGGGTGGATAGCTAGTGGGAAGCAGCCGCATGGCACAGGGAGATCAGCTAGGTGGTTTGTGACCACCTAGAGGGGTGGGATAGGGAGGGTGGGAGGGAGGGAGACGCAAGAGGGAAGAGATATGGGAACATATGTATATGTATAACTGATTCACTTTGTTGTAAAGCAGAAACTAACACACCATTGTAAAGCAATTACTCCAATAAAGATGTTAAAAAAAAAAGAAAGGGGTTATGGAAAAAAACTGTTGACAGTTGCCAATTCTAATTGGAAGATTTGCTTTACTGTTCTTGCACTTTCCTATATATATGTTTTTGTTTTTTTTAATCAGCTTTGCTTATGCAAGGCCTCAAAAAATTTAAGCAAGACTCAAGCTTGTTCCTACCCACGAGAATCTTTAGCAAAATGCGAAAGATTTATATGATCTGAAGAGAAACATGAGTATGGATCTATATATGTGTAGTTTTAATTTCTCAAAGTTGTAATTATATATTTGTATATCTTTGTCTACTGGCCAGAGTCTAGAGTCTTAACTTTCTGGCCTGGGTCCCTGGCTCTTTCCAGTTCTTTCAAACATATCACACACGTCGGCCCTCTGCCGCCTTTTCCTGCTTAGCAAGTTCTATGAAACAGTTCTTACCTTACTGCATAAGATGCTCTCTGATATTTTCTATTCTAATGTTTAATTTTTTTCCTTAAATTTCTTTTTTTTTGGCCATGCTGCACGGCATGTGGGATCTTAGTTCCCCAACCAGGGATCCAACCCATGTCCCCTGCAGTGGAAGCGCAGAGTTTTAACCACTGAACCACTAGGGAAGTCCCTAATTTTGTTCCTTAATTGTTGATTGTGGCCCCGCTAGATTTATTTCAGGTGCTGTGGGTCACAGCCTTCCGTTTACAAAACGCATTCCTAGCTGGTGGACTCTGAGGAAATGATCCGTGTCTTACCCCCTTAGGATGCCACAGGGCTGGATTGAATTGACTTGTTCTAGGGCAGAATTGAGTAGCGGATGGACATATTCGTTGTATATGTAAATAACATGTAAATGTGATGACGTGAAACGACGCCAATGGAAAAAGTCGATGATGACCTAAGTACATGGATATTGAGTTTTCGAGGGTTCATCACAACGAAATGAAGCGAGCCTGTGGAGTGTATTTTGTTCCCACTCTTTTCCATCTTGTCCAGGAGCAAAGACACGATAGGATTAGAGAGCAGCAGCCTGGCTTCTGATGAAAATGCAGAAAAGGAGCACCCAGAATACAGCAGGGAGCTCGAGATGCTGTGCGAGGGGCTGCAGACCACCCTGGATGCTTTGGTAAGGTGCAGGGATCCTCGGGTGTCGCGTGTGCACAAGCACTGTGCAGCATTCCACGTGGTTGGTCGTGCTTTCCTTCACCAAGCTTTCGTTTTTCCTTCCTCAACCTCCTCCATTTGTCTCTCTCGCTCTACGTGTCCCATAAATCTTGTTTCCCAAGAGGCTGTCCTAGACCTTGGTTCTTTTGGTTCTGCATGTTGCCAGGGCAATTTCACCCACTCCCAGGCTCCACAGGAAGTGTGTCAGGCTTTGGGGACCCGGCAGGCACTCTCACGTCTACTCATCGACAGTACAGAGGCGAGTGGGTGCGGCTGTGTTCCCATAAAACTCTATTTATGGATGCTGAACTTTGCATTTCAGATAATTTTCACGTGTCACAAAATATTCTGCTTTTGATTTTTTTTTTTCAACCACTTAAAAATGTAAAACCCATTCTTAGCTCAAGGGACACACAGAAATAGGCTTTGAGCTGCATTGGGCCTGTGAGCCTTGATCTCGCACATAAGAGATGCTCTTATATGTTTGTTTAAAGTCTGGATGTCAGTACCCACCATGCTGGCCACCACATGTGCACGAAACACCTCATCTCAACCAGACACAGGGATAAGGTTTTGCACATCTTTGAACTAACTAACTAAAGCTTCCCACAAACATAGAAAGTCTGTATAGTTTAACCTTTCTTGATGGAAATGTTTCTAATGTTTTACATGCTTCCTTGCCTTTTTAAACAGAATATGTCAAATATAATTGTATTTCTTCAAGATACCACTTATTCAAAGTTAGGGTCCCACGTATTATGAGGCAGACGATAGGTTTAAGAGTTTTTCAGGAAAGAAGCACTGCCCTTTTAAACATCACATCCATTGTAAGATGTAATGCTTTCTGAAACATTAAAATGAGAAAAATAAATAGTGCATTGAGAACATTTTGGTGATTTAGCCTTTTGTTTGCTTGAAATGCAATATTGTCTTCAAGATATCTTGCCCTGTATGGGGCTATTTGTCTCCTCTAAATAAATGATTAGGTTTTTGTAGTCGTCCCGTCTGTTTTGTGATGCTGCCTGTGGGTTGTGCTGTGATAAGGAACACTTGCTCCCCCTGCCCAGGCTCTCCACCTGGTGCTCAGGCAGGAACAAGACAGGCCTGGGTCATCAGTCACTTTGTTTTAAGCCCCACTCACAGGAAGGCTGGAGGATAAGGTGTGTGAGCTTGGTGTTTTCTTTGTTTTATCTCCAGGTTCACAGCTGTGCCTCCAGTAGTTGAGTTCTAGACCTAGACTTCTGGACCAGTAGAGAATTAACACAGGCAGAGTAATCAATCAAAATTTCCAGAATGACCCAATTGAAAACTGACCACATGTATGTTTTTTCCCCAAATTAACCCATTTGATTATGGCAAGTGGTTTTGTTTGGACCAAGCATGGGCACACATATTGTTTGAAAGAGAAGAAACTGAATGGCTAAGTTCCTATATTGAAATATTTTATTTATTTATTTCCTGGTCACACTTAGCTTTTTTTAAAATTAATTAATTTATTTATTTTTGGCTGCTTTGGGTCTTTGTTGCTGCGCACAGGCTTTCTCTAGTTGCGGCGAGTGGGGGCTACTCTTCCTTGTGGTGCGTGGGCCTCTCATTGCAGTGGCTTCTCTTGTTGCAGAGCACGGGCTCTAGGCGCGTGGGCTTCAGTAGTTGTGGCTCGTGGGCTCTAGAGCGCAGGCTCAATAGTTGTGGCACATGGGCTTAGTTGCTCCGTGGCATGTGGGATCTTTCTGGACCAGGGCTCGAACCCGTGTCCCCTGCATTGGCAGGCAGATTCTTAACAACTGCGCCACCAGGGAAGTCCCACACTTAGCTTTTAATTGTCAGTTTTTGTTGTTGTTGTTTCACTGAAGTATAGTTGATTTCCAATGTTGTGTTTCTGGTGTACAGCAAAGTGATTCAGTTAGACATATAAATACATATTCTTTCTCATATCCTTTTCCATTATGGTTTGTTACGGGATATTGAATATAGTTCCCTGTGTATACTGAAATACTTTAAATAGCCAACAAAGTTAAACACACGATGCTGGGCTCGGTCATTTGTTGTTAGATGTGGCAACACTCCCACCAGAACCTCTTCATCCTTGACCTTCCATCTTCCTTTCTGGCATAAAACACTTCACAGAGGGCTTCCCCGGTGGCACAGTGGTTGAGAGTGTGCCTGCCGTTGCAGGGGACACGGGTTCGTGCCCCAGTCCGGGAAGATCCCACATGACGCGGAGCGGCTGGGCCCGTGAGCCATGGCCGCTGAGCCTGCGCGTCTGGAGCCTGTGCGTCCGGAGCCTGTGCTCTGCAACGGGAGAGGCCACAACAGTGAAAGGCCCGCATACCGCAAAAAAAAAAAAAAACATTTCACAGAATCCCCAAACTGGGTTAAAATGAGAAACACTTTTGACATATACTAATGTGACTTTTATAAAATGTGAAAACCCTGGGAAGGATTTTGTTTCTAAATGCCATTTGGCTTTCTTTAGTTCACAAGTCCTCATTTATAACTCTGTACCTATGCACACCTCGTTAGGGAAGAGCGCCTGCGCGGGACGAGGGGGAAGAGGTATTTTGCCTTCCATTTCAGGCATGTCAGGAATGACTGACTGGTTTTACTTGGCCATCCTTGGCTCTCCCCATTCTTAAGTGGCTGTCTGGTACCACGGGACCCCTTCCTCAGTCCCGCTGACCCGCACGGAGGAGGGACGGCCTGGGAGGATGTTAGGAGGTAGAGTCAAGGTCCAGAACATCCAGCCAGTGGCTTGATGGACTGAGCAGTAACAGGTGACACGTCCTGGCCCTGGTCCCTCTACCCACAGCACGGGTCCAGGGTGAGGGGGTGTGGCCTGGCAGGGCAGCTGAAAGTGGCTGCAAGGTTTTAGGTGACTGCGTGCCCATAGTGACCTGCGTTCCCAAGGTCTTCAGACAAAGCCTGGGCTGACCATGGGTGCTAGTTGTCAGGCCCCAAAGTTCTGCTCCAGTGAATTTATTCTATTTTAAAGTGGTTTGAGGGACTTCCCTGGCAGTCCAGTGGTTAAGACTCTGCACTTTCACTGCCGGGGGTCTGGGTTCGATCCCTGGTCAGGGAACTAAGATCCCGCAAGCCGTACAGCGCGGCCAAAATATAAAGTAAAATAAAGTGATTTGAGAATTAGTTCACATTCTTAGGTTCAAAACCAATGTTGATCCTTAAGGATACTGATATTATTTTTCCTATTTTCCTCCATCCTTTAGAGAGAATGGTTTCCCGAACTTGACTTTGTCTTGAATCTGAAATTGGTAGAGGGTGGAGGCACCCTTGTCCCTAAGTTGGACGAACATCTCGAGGCGTGGGCTGTTGGCTTTGGGAGGGGACGTGGAGCTGAGAGCGTGTCCAGCTGCTGTCACTTTAGGGCTGCACGTGCATGAGACTTTGGTATCGTCATTGATGAATGAGCCCCAGAATGCGGCTGGCACCTCTGGCCCGGTGGTGTCAAGCCTCCAGGATCTTCTTGGCTCTCCTGACCTTTATCAGCTTTTCTTAGCATTAGGTGGAGCTGCTGCAGGACAGAGGAGAGAGCTCAGGATTGGGTGTCAAGAGACTTGGGGTCGGAAAGCGTGTTATCAAGTCCTGGCCTCGTGCTTCCCTAGCTCAGCAACCTAGAGAATTTTCCCACCTGTGGTACGGAAATGATGAGTCCTGCCTCTTGGGGTTGGGTCAAGTGACATATCGAACCTGGAAAGATTTGGGAAAAGGAGTCTAGTCCTTTAAAAATTAATGTTCGCTAAATTTAGTGCACGCCTCTTCAGATGTAATTGGAGGGTGGTTGAAGGACTAAGTGCAAGGAATTAAGATTTTGACGATTTATATATCTTTGCTTATACCCCCTGGGTACATAAAGCTAACTCCATACTTAGGACCTAGACTTGTGGTCTTAGTAGACCCATGCTACTGATATCTGGAATCTCTGTTACTTCACCCATTTGTTTTACTTAACAAACCCTTACGTAGCTCTGACCAGGTGCTCCACAAGTACTAACTTAGTCCCCCGACACCCCGTGGAAGCAGCCACTTTGTGCCGCAGCACAGAGCCTGGCGTACGCTGAGGCACCGTCCACGTCACGTCCTCACCACTTCCTTCCTGTGTGAAGTGTGTAGGGCTGCCTTTCGTTATTACCATTTTATAAACAAGGAAACAAGCCTCAAAGAGGTTTCAGTAAACTGGAAACAGAGCAGGACCCTGTGGGGCTCCTGGGCACGGAAGCCTTTCCGTCCCCCGTTTCTTGTTTGTAGACAAGACTCCAGCCTCCATGACCTTCCCTGAGTTCCAAAGGGCAGGTTCAGACAGTTGCTGAGCAAAGCAAGAGCAGCCAAGAAACCACCTGAGGCGAGATTAAAGGGACCCGAGAAGCTCATCAAGATTAGGAGAGGGGCTTCCCTGGTGGCGCAGTGGTTGAGAGTCCGCCTGCCAATGCAGGGGACGTGGGTTCATTCCCCGGTCCGGGAAAATCCCACATGCCGCGGAGCGGCTGGGCCCGTGAGCCATGGCCACTGAGCCTGCGCGTCCGGAGCCTGTGCTCCACAACAGGAGAGGCCACAACAGTGAGAGGCCTGCGTACCGGGGGGGAAAAAAAAAAAAGATTAGGAGAGGACCATTGGTGAGACCAGATTAAAGGAGTGCAGGCCCCACACACACTCGAATCTTATCAGCAACCCCACCCTTGAACTGTTGCTATAAAACCCCTCATCAGATCCTCCCGGGTTGGGGACACATAGTTTTTCAGGGCAGGAGCCCGCTGTGTCCCCCTTTGCCTGGCAAAGCAATAAAGCTATTCTTTTCTGCTTCACCCAAAACTCTGTCTCCAAGATTTGACTCGACACTGGTGCACAGAGGCCGAGCTTTTGGCATTAAACTCAAAGGCAGTTCATAAGAGTCAGAAATGAGGGACTTCCCTGGTTGGTGCAGTGGTTAAGAATCCGCCTGCCAAGGCAGGGGACACGGGTTTGATCCCTGGTGTCCAGGAAGATCCCACATGCCACGGAGCAACTAAGCCCGTGAGCCACAACTACTGAGCCTGCGCTGTAGAGCCCGCGAGCCACAACTACAGAGCCGGTGCACCTAGAGCCCGTGCTCCACAACAAGAGAAGCAACTGCAATGAGCAGTCCGCGCACGGCAATGAAGAGTAGCCCCCACGCGCAGCCACGAAGACCCAGTGCAGCCAAAGATTAATTAATTAATTAATTTTTTAAAAAAGAGTCAGAAATGAGCTCATTTAATGCCCCTTCTCCTCTCATTCCATAAAAGCGAGAGCCTGCCTTGCCACCCCTCCAGGTCTTTGGTGCTAAAAAATTAGTGATGTTCGGAAAACTTAATGAAGCGGGACCCAGCAAGCTTCCTCTTCTCCAGCACTGGAGATGTGGGCTTTATTACTGAAGTCATCCAAATTAGTGAAATCGTAGCAACTGTCAGTCTCCTTCTCCCTGGAAATTTGCTGCACATGGAGTTAATGTTGTTGATCACTGGACTTACGATCTCAGCAGACTTACATTTCTTAGCTTTGAAATCTTAGAGTTATTGAATCTAAGAGAGGATTTCAAATAATAATCTCATATTCTAAATTAATATCTTTTCAGACCAAAATACAGATGAAAATGGAAAAGCTGTCTTCCACTACCAAGGGGATTTGTGAACTAGAAGATTACCATTATGGGGAGGAGAGAAAACGGCCCCCCCTGTTCCACACGTGGCCCACAGCCTATTTTTGTAAGTAGTTCTTCCTGCGTTGATTTTCAAGGGTAGGTTATGAGAGCATTTGGTGTCATTTAGATCTGGCCCTCTAAGAAGCTGACAGGCTTTGAAATTCAATTGAAGAGGATCCATTGGGAAGGAAGGAGATGAGGACATCTTAGAGGAGTGTTTCTTCTTGCCTTTAATTACCCACTAATCAGCAAAGAATATTAAATGTAATTAGAGACCCATGAAGCAAGTTGCCATTATTAGCCCTTTAAGGCCAACGGGTAGAATGCACTTTGCCTCCTCTGTAGAGGCAGAAATCTCGTTTTTGTTTTTCAAGAAGGATGGGTTTTTGCTTTGTTTTATTTAAAAAGTACATGGCGGGGGGGTGGGGGTCACTTCAGCCCACCCCATGGAAGAGGACCGCTGGGAAAACAAACTCCATTACATAACTAAGCTGTGAGGTAAGGGCTGTGTTTTTGCTTTATTAGTTTAAAAGAAGGACTAAGCTATTTGATGTTGCTTTGAGGCTTAAATAAGGGAGAAAATCACCTCACGTAACGTGTTTATTGAACATTGTCAGTTTGAGGTCAATCTGCTATGTATAATGATTGCCAGTTCCTAAGAGTCGAGTGGAAAGGTAACAGGTACTTTTTAATTTCATGACACTTATTTACCATGTTATCTGATTCTAATCTGCACTGGCTGGAGCCCTTCTTCCTCTTGTGCTGTCGCTGACTCTAGCTTTTAAGGAGGAGCTTTGCAAAGTCCCTGGCTGTCCAGTGGTTAAGACTCAGTGCTTTCACTTCAGAGGGTGCGGGTTCCATCCCTGGTCTGGGAATTAAGGTCCCGCAAGCTGTGCGGTGTGGCCAAAAAAAAAAAGTGGCGGGTCGTCCCTAGTCAAGGGTACCCCCTTGAATGCCACTGTTCAAGGACGGCTCGCGTTCCTTTCAGACGAGGTCTCCCGCAAGCTCTCTGACATGTACGGCCGGGAGCTCCGCCTGAAGCGCACCGTCGTGGAGCAGCTGGCGCACACGGCCGACCGTGACCTGGCCCTGAGCTACCTGTCCATGTGGCTGCACCAGCCCTACGTGGAGGGCGACAGCAGGCTGCTTCTGGAAAGCATGCTGCTTGAAACCGGGCACCGAGCGCTGTGACCTCCCAGTGCGGCTCCGCGCTCCTCCGGGCTCTGGACCTCAGCTTCTGCAGCTCCCACGGCGGACGGTCTTTCGGGTGGGCCCTGTGCCGCACCCTGATCACGCCCCTGCCGCACCCCGGGATCACGGCCCCTGCCTTACGCCGGGGTCACGGCCCCTGCCGCACCCCAGGATCACGCCCCTGCCATACCCCGGGATCACGGCCCCTGCCTCACCCCGGGATCACGCCCCCGCCGCACCCCGGGATCATGGCCCCTGCCTCACCCCAATCACGGCCCCTGCCTTATGCCGGGGTCACGGCCCCTGCCGCACCCCAGGATCACGGCCCCTGCCGCACCCCGGGATCACGGCCCCTGCCTTACGCCAGGGTCACGGCCTCTGCCGCACCCCGGGATCACGCCCCTGCCTCACCCCAATCACGGCCCCTGCCGCACCCCGGGGTCACGGCCCCTGTCGCAACCTGGGATCTCACCTGTGCTCTGGCTCAGCCACCCACTGACCTTAGGATCTTCCAGACCTGATCATTTCACCAGCTCTCTGCGGTTATCGCTGCTGCCTGCCGTCCACCACTCAGCGTCATCTGCACCTACTGTGAATTTGTCACTATGAAGACTTCTGCCCGAAATAAATGAATTCCTCAACAGAATGACTAAGTGATCTTGTTTTTGTAAATTAGGTGTATTTTACATAGATTACATTTACTTAGAAAATCCCTGGTTTAATATTTTTGCGTATTGTTTAAACTGTGGGACCGTATTAGTTTTGTAATCACAACTAACCTTTAAAGTACCGTAGAGTCACTGAGCAAAGACCAGCATCATGGAAATGAAAACTGGCTACCAAAACATTACCCCTATTTTTGTACTGAGGCTGCAACAGGCCAAGTGAAGTGTCTTCCATGTCATTCTCTGGGCATAAATCCTATAGTTTGGCAATATTTGCAACCAGATATCCAGGGTCAGTCCTGCCATTGCTCCCCAGAAACAGAAATCTAAGAAACTTCATGCTGTGTGATACAGGTTGTAGCCTCATGAAACTGAACTTCTAGCATCCCAGGCAAAGAAAGAAAATATTCCCAAAATAAAAGACTTTATATATGATGGGAATGTATTTTGAGCGAAAGGATATCTCACTGTGTAAGTTGGCATAGCCAAAGCATTTAAAGGCAACATGTCTTAGAATTTCTGTTTCCTTTGCAGTATTTATTAAAATCTAACCATCAGAAAAGCAGCCTGTCAGATGTCCTGCTGTCTGGAAACCGCCTGGTCAGCATTCGGCAAAAGTGGCACCCTGCCCCCTGCGTCCTGCGGCTTAGACAGCAGGCTGCAGTCCTGAGCCAGACAGGCGGGACGGGGCCCTCCGAGGCACGAGGTCAGTTTTATGTTTGGGGTGGGGTGTGGTTACTTAAAGAACAAATGCTCTTCAGAGGAGACCCTGAAGAATTTCTAGCCCTTTCTAGGACATTTCCTGTGTTCGTGATGCCTCGTCCTCGGACACCCAGGTTGCCCAGAAGAACTAATGGAAACGATCAATGCTGCTGATGCCAAAACCCCACCTCTGTGCACTAGCACTGAATTGAATCTCGGAGATAGAGTTTGGGGTGAAGAAGAAAAGAATAGCTTTATTGCCTTGCCAGGCAAAGGGGGCAACAGCGGGCTAATGCCCTCAGAACTGTGTGTCCCAACCTGGGGTGGGGTTGAGGATAAGGATGAGAGTGTGTGCAGGGCCCCCGTTCCTTCAGTCCAAATATCTGGCATCATCAAACTGTGGCCTTTCTGGAATAAAGAGTGCTTCATCAGGTAGTTAACGTCTTCTGTTTGTTGGGGGTTTTAGCTCTGCAGAAGAGCTCAAAGGTATTGTTCTGTGTATCCCTTGAGGAGGAACCAGGACCCTGCCCTAAGGCTGCACTATTGTTTCTTGACTACTCCTCTTGTCTCTGCATCCCCTCCATTCCCTGATTAGCAGCTGTTTGAACCTGCCCTTTGGAACTCGGGGAAGGCCATGGAAGCTGAATGAAACCAATCTCCTACTAACAAGAAATGGGTGACATGGAAGGACTTGTGCCCAGGAGTCCCACCGGGTCCTGCTCCGTTTCACTGCAAAGGACAAACAGTGAATGAGCCAGGTGTCCAGTGGCATTAGCCCAGGGGTCCCTCACGCAGCGGAAGAGGCATCAGATGGATGGAAGAGCTCTCGGCTGTTGAGTTTGCTGAGTTCCAAAGTCATTACACAACTATAGGACAATTTCTATCTGAAAGGAACAATGAAGCCATTGGAGAACCCATATTGGACTTCTAAGCATAGTGGATTGATCACCAGATATCTCCTCTGCCTCTGGAAATCTTGCGAAATAGACAGTAAAGAAATATTAACAGGTAGAATCCACAAAAACAGAACTGGGATGGGGAAGCAGTTCAAGATGAATTCACGATAAGTACATTTAATGAAAACTAAAAAAAAAATTCCCTCCCTCTCTCTTTCCAGGAAACACAAAAGCTTAGACAAACCATGAAAGTAATCACAAGGTACCGAACACAGCACAGCTGTGAACAACAGTGATAATGTGACTTCTGTTGATCAACCACTCACGCTATTCACCAAATACTCCCAGACTCCTGCCTTCCCGGCCCATGGGAAGCCTGCACTTCAGTGCCCTTGGGCCTGGGTGGGACCATGTGGCCACCGAACTGCCTCTCGTGGTAGGTCTAACCTCTCCCGAAGCTCTCTCCCTCTGGTGGCGTCACCAGCAGTGCTTGAGATGTGGCTGCCCCTGCTGGGTCCCCCGCGACCTCTGAGTGACATGACTTGTGAGCAGGAGACGCACACCCCTTTGTTGTTTCGAGCTGCTACTACCGCCTCTCCAGACTGACCCGAAGCAATTTTAACCACTCTAGGGGGAGGCGTTTGGCGGGTCCTCCTTTGGTGTTGATTCTCTGCTTCATGTAAGTGTTACCTGGCTATGGCTACCAGTTTAGGAGGAGGTTTCAGAGCCTTTTTTGCAGCAAGGTGCGGCCAAGGACCAATGAGATGTGAGCAGAGGCCTTGTGTGCATCTCCCAGATCGCCACCCTCACAGGCTCCTCTCTCCGGGGGATGGAGCAGACACACGGGGCAGCAAGCCTTCTGAGACCTCTGGGAAGAGGGCCACCCTAGGTGCGGAAGCGACCTGGGTCTGGACCACCTCTGGAGCAGAGCCACTCAACTCCCTGAATGCCCACCGGCTCACATTTTTACTTGAGAGGTGCCATGCTCTGGATGTGTCCCCCCAGGTTCGCATGTTGATGTCCTAACCCCCATGCTCCAGGCCCCCAGGACTGGACCCCCAGTGGTTTCGCGCAGCTCTGGGTTCCCGAGAAGTGCCTGGTCCACAGGATGTGCTGAAACCGAGCGGGTACTGTGGGGCTCCCGGGCATGGAGGCCTTGTCCCCCGTTTCTTGTAGGCAAGACTCCAGCCTCCGTGACCTCCCCTGAGTGCCAAAGGGCAGGTTTGAACAGCTGCTAATCAAGGGAGGAGCGGCCAAGGCTAGGAGGCGAGATCACAGGGACCCGAGAAGCTCAGCAAGGCCTCGAGAAGCTCAGCAAGGCTAGGAGGCCCGCGCCTGAGACCCCGCGGCCCCTCATCTTGTCAGCAACCCCGCCCTTGGGAGGTATTGTTATAAAACTCGTTATCAGATCCTCCCGGGCTGGGACACATAGTTTTTCCAAGGCAGGAGCCCACTGTGTCCCCCTTTGTCTGGCAGAGTAATAAAGCTGTCCTTTTCTACTTCACCCAAAACTCTGTCTCTGAGATTCGACTGGGCACCAGTGTACAGAGAAGCTGAGCTCTCGGCATCAGTGCCATGGCCTGACCCTCGAGCCCGACTCTCCTGAGCAGCTGTGGTTTACTCATTCCATCCCGCAGGGACGCCCACCCTTCTGTTCCTGTTGGACCCGCTTTGACATCAAGTTAGAGGACAGGAAGACGCCCCCAGTCACTTGAGAGGGCTGTAGGCAATGTGGCCCCCAAGAATAAAGCCCGCCCCTCCACAGCGGGCCTGACGGGAGCACAGCACCAGGGGGTGCAGCCCACAACCCGCAGCTCCGCCTGCCCGGGGCCTCTGCTGACAGTCTCTGCCAGCGGGGGCAGAGGTCAGCTGTGCCCTCTTGATGCTGTCATCTGTGTGTGGGCAAATGGCCCTCCCTTTCTCTCCCTGTAATAGAGCCAAGGAAAACGTTCCATAAAAAGAGAGATCTTGATAAATGACTTTACACGTGGGACATCAAAGGACTGGGGGTCCCATCCCTATGCCTCACTTTCCTCATCCATAAAGTGTCAGTAGAAACAACTTTCTTTCCTACTTCCCAATAAAATGCTGCCCAGATGGCAAGCTTATGTATTTATTTTTTTATTGAGCCCAAAAGAAGCTTCTAGTATGGACCAAGTCTGGTGAAAGAGCAGCATATCACCGAAGAGAAAGGGGGCGTAGTTTTTTGGAACTGGGGAGCAGGGGAGATTCAAGAAACAGTGTAGTGGTATTAACTGCAATAGCGGTCAAAAGCTCCTACCAGTTAGATGTATCGGGAATTTGTTATCAGGTAACTATCTGCCATTATTACAATGAGAAAGATGTAGAAAAAGGTAGACAGTGGGGTAGAAAGACATTATTCTTTATAAATAAAATGTTCACTTGTGTCAGTATTCACATTAGAAAAATAAACATTCCTTGGAGTAGACCTCCAGGTAAAATACATACAAAGCTAGGACTGCGGTTCTGCCTCCATTTCACTGACAGGGCTCCGTCTCCATGGTTTCCAGAGGAACTCCTTCCGGGGGGCCCGGCTGCAGGGCAGGCCCCTCTGTGTCGGTCACTATGACAATGTCCCCCTCCCCAGACACTATGGAGCCTGGATGGGACAAGGTATGCCCATCAGAAGTCTGGATAAATATCTGCTCCTGTCGCTGGGATGGCAACGTGGGACCCCCACTGGCATTTTCGAAAGCCATGGCTTCCCTGACGGCAGTGATGCCCTCCAGCTCCCTCCGGTCAGCGTGTGTCTCGGTCCCGCAGGGCGACTGGTCCAAGTCCCCTGCGTGGCCTGTGAGGCCTCCTTCAGGACCCAGCAATCCACCCTGGCTGGGTTGAGGCCCCGGCTCGGACGTGGTGCCGTAGGCATAGCCGGCTGGCATGACGTCCACGGACCATGCTTTCTCCTGTGGCGGGGCCGCGGCCTCCAGAAGCAGGACCTCGCCGGGGCCGGACCGCGGGCTGCTCAGGTGGGAGCCGCGCACCTCGCGGAGGCTTCCCGCCTCTGCATTTCCAGGCCGGCCAGGCAGCAGGGCCATGGAGGTGCCGCAGAGAGCCCGGCTTCCGTGGCCGTCCCCAGCATCCTGTCCTGACAAGTGTTCCTGGGCCTTCTCCCCAGAGGACGCTGCCACCTGGTCTTGGGCCAGAGACCCTGGTTCTCCTAACTGAGTATAAACCCCCAGCCCACGGGCTTCTCGAAACAAGAGAGCAGGGTCTGCAGACCCACTCCCGGCGGCTGAGTCAGCAAATGCTTTCAGCTGCTGGCCCGCCTGTGCTGTGCTGCTGTCGAGCTCAGAAACCGGCATCGTGGGACTTTCTTCAGGTAGGTGAGACGCGCCCCCATTCACTCCAGGGGCAAAACCTAAACAGTTGGGAAAAACAGACAATCATTTGTGTACTGCTATGGCCGGTCACTGTACTCACTATGCAAAACAAGCTAGTCCAAAGTAATTTTCTTGCCCAAAAAATGAAAACATAAACCCTCCTTGTTACTTGGTAGCTTCCAAGAATGGATGAAATTAAAAGAGGAAACTCAGACTAGTTAGGGGAGAGGAGCTGTGTTCCAAGCAGGTGCCAGAGGGTTTTCATGGTTCTCAATGAATAAATCTGCCCTCCCCTCCGGAAGAATTAAGTAATAAGTTCTAGAAGGGAGAATGCCTCTTTAAATTAGAGACTTCAGGATCAGGCGAGGTATCGGGCGGCCCTGATAAGATTTTAGAAAGTTGTATAACCATTCTCAGCGTGCCCGCCGTACGTTCGAGCTGTCTCATTGATCAGTTCTGGTGAAATAAAGCCGGAACACGTCCCATTTTCGAACGTTAACTCTCAGCTGGCACTTAGAGCCAAGGCTCACGAAAGCCAAGCCGTGGACTTGGTGTGTCCTTGGGACCTGTCCCTGGTCTCAGGTCTGCCTAACTTCTTGGGACCCCCGCCAGGTACAACCGACTCAGTACCACGAGGCAGGTCTTCGTTTCAAGAAAGCACCCAAGAAAACCCCAAAGACCCCAAGACTCATGGGGAATAAACATGGAACCACAGCACACTGGGAGGTTGGGGTAAAACTCTTGAGAAACCAGAGGGTTCTCTGAGATGTGGCCATAGGGGCACCCACCCGAGCAGCAGGCCTCTGAGCCCCAGGGTGCACCCCGCAAAGAGTGTTTTACCCGCACTGGCAGCTGGGGCACACGAGGCCAGCCTCTGCAGGCCTCCACCATCGGCAGAATACTCTGTGGTGTCCTGGGGCACAGTTTCTCTTCTGGTCCTTTTCACCGAAGCCAGCCTGTCCTCTGCGGTCTAGGAAGAGAAGATGCAACCAGCTAAGACTAGGGAGAAGCAGGCCATCTTGCACCTTTTCTTCCTGGAAAACAGTGTTGTGAGTTGAAGAGATCCAACCCCAATAGTGCAATGTGGAGCAGACAGTAGCCGGGCGCCCCTCAGGGCCACGCCCACCTCATTCTCCCTCTTCTGTGGGCCAGCACCCTCCAGGTCCTCCGGGTCATCCTCTCGGCTGCTGCGCTTGGGAGGAGTGCAGTCCGTGTGTATTTCTTTTTCCCTCAGGAATTCTTCTGTGATTCCTAAGGACTCGGCAACCTGAGCAGAAAGGGGCCCATAGAGACAGTCCACTCAAAACACAAGATTCGGAATCATGTCAACACTTAAGAACAAAGGGTTGAGTTTAAATCTATGAAGTCCCTTTGTACAGCAAGGTACCACCTAAACAGTGGGAAAAATGAAGATAAATTGTCGTCACAAGCTTCATAATGTTAGTCTGACACCATGGTAACTTTCTTGCCCATTATTCCTCCTTTGCTGAATTCTCACTGGTATCTTCAGAAAGATAATCCTGCCTATTCTGGGACCAGATCTCCTTTCCCAGTTGGTGGAAAGGATGTGGGTTTGAGAGCCAGAGCTGGACCCCAGCACCTCTGCTCAGAACCTGGGTGACCTTGGAAACCACCTACCTGCTAAGTCTCCTTATCTTATGAGGGAGACCACAGTTGCCCTGAAGGGACTTTGTAAAGATTAGATTAGACTCCCTATGCAAAACCTACGTAAAGCACTGGATGTTAAGGTAATAACCAACAGCTATCATCACTGATACCTGGACAGCATAAAGAGAACACCACAGAGCAGGCAAGGGGTGGGGAAGGAAGGAAGGGCAGCAGGTCAAGGTTAAGCTAGAGAACAGGGGTCGGCAAGCTTAGTGCCCAACAACCTGACAGTGTCCCCTGCCAACAGAGCCACTGTGTTCGCTCCAAAGAGGCTGCGTCACATCCCGAACTGCCCACAAAGGGTCCCAGTGAGCATGCACAGCGTTCGTGCACGTCCTGTCTGCTCCGTAACAGGATGGTACCCACACCGGCTTAACCAACAGTCTATAAACAGGTAGGTGACCACTGCCAACTGGGGCATCTATGGGAGGTCTAGCAAAGAATCCACTGCATTTTAAAAATATATGATTTAAGAAAATAAAACACAAGAATTTATTAGGTTATATTAAATATTGAATTTGTATAAAACTAATGATCATGGCCAAAAAAAACCAAAAAACAAAACCCAAAAAACCCATGTATTATATTACAGTGTAGATTAAGACTTCTTGCTACAGAAGCAACTAACTGCTCGTACTGAGAAAACACTCACCTTTCCAATCACAGACAGGCAGCTCCATCGTCAGTGTAATCACATGTTAGGAGCAAAGTCAACATGGCCTAAGCAGTCTTCATTGTTGTGTGAGTGATTTTTTAGTAAACCTGACACCACTTATTTACCTTCTGACCTACTTACTTACGTACCTGTATTCACTAGCTGGTTGTATTTCTTAGATCCCGCATATAATTGATGCTATACCGCATTTGTCTTCCTCTGACTTACCTCCCTCAGCATAATGCCCTCCAAGCCCATCCGTGTTGTTCAACAGTCTGGCGAAACCAGACTATTACAGCCCCGGCACGTGAGAGCCGGAAAAGCCCGTGAGCTCAGTGCTGCCCTTTGGCAGAGGGGTGGAGGGTGCAGGGACTTGCCGGGAGTCAGTGAGCTGCTCAGTGGAGGCACAGACCTGAGTCTCCGTGCTGGACACAGTGAGAGGCCCCTGGTGACCTGACCACGGGCCACACTCTGCCCAGCAAAGGGTTTGATCCGAGACAAGTAAATCCTCATCAGCTCATGACATCTTTTGGTCAAGGACCCAATATAGCTAAAGGCAATGACACGGAAATGAGAATTCTGTCGACACAACCGCAAAAAATAACTACTGGTCCCTGTGTAACTCAGCCCTTTGCAAACACCTACACACTGAAGAAAGACACAGTCTATTCACTGTGATCATTGGTGAGTGGGAGGATTATGGGTGTTTGCAATTTTCTTTTAGCTTATCTGCATTTCCGAGTTTTCTGAAAAAAGCATGTATCGCTTTTACATTAAGAAAAAAAACCTGCACTTGACAGTAGAAAAAGCTAGAAGAAGCTGACTGGGAAGATGTCACTACTAAAATAAACATCCTCCTTTTTAATGGACAGCCTTCTTTTGGCTATAAGAGCGAGTCTCTCTTGTGAGCTTGTTACCTTACTGTTGTTTATTTCCAGAGAACAGGGACCAGAGCTATGGAGGTAATCTTGACACATTTTCTTAACCATTTTATGCAACTCTTCAAATTCCTTGTACACAGCTGGGAAGAAAGGTTTTGCTAGATGACCTTTTTCAACCTTAGTGAAGATAAAGATGACAAAAAAAATGTTTAAACCCAAGGCAATGAAATGGAGAATACAGAGAGAAATCTGAAAGAGGAAGGACTCAAGCTCCTCAGCCCTCAGCAGCCATGAACACAGGCACTGCCTTCGCTCCCCAGCGACAGCCTATGTGCCCAGCACTGTGCTCGGCAGGGCACCAGATGGGCCTGGGAGAAGCGGCCCAGGAAACAAACCAGCCCAGATGAGGGCCACAAGAGGATGGTGGCCAGGGGAGCGGTATGGGAAGGCAGAGAGGCCCTGAGGACGAAAATGGGCACAGTCCAGGGCCTGCAGGCCAGGGAGGGCCAGGCCTCTGCTCCGCGGGGCGCCTCCGGGGAGCGTGGGTGCCGGTGGTGAGGCCGCATCTCAGAGCGGGCTTATCGGGGGCAGAGCTGCAGTGGAGGAGGCTGGCAGGTGGGTGGGAGCCAGGAGAAAGGTGACTGTCGCTCCTCCCACACAAAGTGAAAACAGTCACGGGTCCACGAGCGGCCTGCCTGAGAGCCGTGTGCTGGGCATCCGGGCAGGACCGGCAGGCTCACTTTAGCTCTGTCCTGGGGCAGGGAGAGGATTTCCAAGGGCCTGGCTCCTTCTAAGTAAATATGAAGGATGCCTTTCTAAATAACTTCAAATCATCCCCTCAATCACTTAGAAACACTAAGGAGACTCACCTTCATCAGAAGAAATTCAGACACGGTCACGACCTGAGCCAGCAGAGGCAGAGCCAACTCCACTAGATCCTCCCGGTCACACTGGTGGAGAAACTACCAGAAGAAAGCGTTTGACATCTTTGACAGTATGGAAAGAATTTCCCAGCAGCCAACGAGTTGTTGTAGCAAAGAACACAGAAGGCAGAAAGTTCCCTAAATTCTCAGTGATTACGCGCCTCTCAACTGTAAACGTTCTGCCTTGTTAAGCATCGCACTTGCTCACCCGCTGACAAAGCCCCGTGGTCAACGGTGGGTTCAGAGTCTGGTTCCCGCGCGACAGCACTGAACGAGTGGTGGGCGCCAGGCCCTGGAGAAGGACACAGCGGTGGGGAAATGTGCTTCCTGCTCTCCAGGGCTCACCAACTAGTGCCCGAGACGAAAATGCAAGCAAATCCCGGGGCAGCCCTCCGCCAGGAGACCACCACCAAAGCACATGTACAGGCAGGACAGACGAGGAGACTAGGACCCAAGGTGGGGGGGAGGGGGAGAGGATGCAGGGAGGGCACCATCCTCAGTCCTCAGGATGGGGGAGGGGTGAGTGAAGGGGGAAAAGAGGAGTCATGGGTGCCTCTGGGCACCCAGCTGAGCACCCAGGCAGCCCCCTGATAATAGGGGGTGGGGCAGGAAGCCAGCCTGTGGGCTCCGGCAGGATGTGGAGGGCTCTACAGGACAGCAGGTGGGGATGCCTGAAATCAGCTCTGAAGCTCGGGAGCGGTCTGGACAGAAGTACAGGTGTGAGAGTCAGCAGATGGAAGGTGGTTTGAGAAACCAGGAGGATGAGTGAGATCACCCAGGGAGGCAAGAATGTCAGGGCAAAACCGACACTTCCTAGAAACAGTCATACAAGGCTCAGGGAGGTGACGGGCTCAGGGCTTAGGAAGGGCCATCAATTGGGAGCTGCAAACTGGCAGGGGTTCCAAGGAAGCCACAGATGGTCATAAAACAGTCAAAAAGCAAAAGGAAAACCTTTTCATTTGCAAGATAAAAATGTCTAATCGTGACTTTCAAGAGCCCTTAGAGCAAAACGACCAGGTGGTTTCCAGCACTCAGGAGGCGTGAGAAGGTGGGCGTGTGGGGCATGGCCCCTCTGCGGTCTGGCCCACGTCCGGACGTCCAGGATGCGCATCACAGCAGCAGAGAGGGCACCTCCTCAGTTCCCCGCTTCCCAGCCACGCGCACCTGGCCGTGCTGCCGCTGACTGCTCTGGCCGCCACCTCTCCCCTTGCACAGCGTTCCCACCCAGCCAGGACAGGGCCCGTTACTGGACAGACACCCAGTTCCTGTATAAATGAATGCCCGTTTCTGGGGAGACTCCCATCTGTAAGATCAAGAGCGGTGCTGTTCGGAGCAGTCCTCGACTCTCAGTATGAAAGGTGTGGCACTGCGAGTCAAGGTGACGTGTTAGGGTCACCTCACTGGTCTCAGATCCAAATTCTGGATCCGCCACCGACCTGCGGGGTGACCTGGTACAAGTTAACAGCCCCTGTGAGGTTCAGGTTTCTCACCTAAGTGGAGCTACTATGGTCAGGGACTCAGTGAAACGAGGCACAGCAGCTGCGCCGCTGCGGTGCCTGCGGGAAGCCCGTGGTCGGAGCTGGGAGGCGGGGCTGCTGACAGCAAGCCACTCCTTCTGGGGCCAGTTGTCTCACTAACTTATCTCGTGCTCTCTCTTGCTGTTTTTCACTTCTTTTCTTTAAGATACTCATCCAGCCATTAGCAGGCAAATAAATACATCCTAGTCAAAGACAATTCGGGTAAGTTTGGGTTTCCGCTTTTCTAAGCCAATCCAACTAAATTCGATAAACTTACTTTCAAGGGGGTGGAATGGAGATTCTAGAGTTCAAAACCTGAAACATGCTTTTATACCTTGAAACGTTTTACAAAAAAATAGAAAACCATTTCTGTTGTTTTCTAAACTGCTTCCATGAAAACACAGCTTATAATTATTCTAAAACTGAAAAAGGCAAGCCGCTCTATATTTAAGGCCCTCTGGTCATTTCAAACAGGTACACCTAGGAGTTATTTCAGATAATGCTGTCTTTGAATTTATTACACACTTCGTCTAATTACACATCAGGTAAACTGCTTAGTTGACCTAAACTGGGTATTTTACTTCTAAATTCAGAAACCTAATAGTGAACTGCCACGTACCATGCCAGAGACACAGGTTTCAAGAACAGGGTTCTAAGAGCGACGCACCTCCAGGAGCCTGGCTCTGCTCCTTGCCGGGCCCTGTGCACACGCTGCCCCAACGCCCACCTGCGGGCCAACCGCTCCACTCTGCTCCAGGACGGCTGCGCTGGGCTCTGGGAGGGCCACGGAGTAGCCGCTTCTTCTAGGTCCGGGGTGTCTCTCTGATCCCAAAAGGGCTGAAAAACTTCCATTTTTTGGTTCAGACACCAGCGCCTCTTCAGCGTCTACAGACTGACCATTCTAGATAGGGTTGCACACCCAAACAAAAATAAAATAATCATGCTTTATACACCATGATGAAAACCTTAAAGCAGAAAAACGTCAAGTCAAAAGCAAGGAACTTGCTAAATTCTTCTTCTTTGCATAATTAAGACACATAAACTATAATCAATGCATCTTACAGGTAAACCACGTATCCCTTTAAGACACCAGACGAATACTACCCTGCAGGTCAGGGCTGACAAACCCTAACCCTGGGGTGTTGCCCAAAATGAAACAAAAGACTTTTCTGATGTCACTACCATCTTAAAAATTGACCTGAATTTTGTTAATTCATAATTTACCCATGACTTTTAGATTTTTTAAATTATTTTTTATTGGATATATTTCAAATACCATAAAGTTCATCCTTTGGAAATATACAATTAGGTGGATTTTAGGATATTCACAAGGTTGTGTAACCATCACCACTATCTAATCCCAAAACAGTTTCATCATCCCCCAAAGAAACCCTACACATTATCACACATTCCTCCCTCCCCCCAGACCGAGCAGCCACTAATCTACTTTCTGTCTCCATGGATTTGCACAGCTTTGTGAAAAGAATCGGGATCTAACACTATCTAGCTATTTCCTCATTCTGTGCCAATTCCCTCCTCCTCTGAAAATAGGAATAATACACCTACATCTCCCAGGACTGGTGGAAGGTTAAATACAAGGAAAGGTAGCACAAAGTGTGTCCTCTTAAAGAGTTTTCCCTCCAAATCTTCATTAAAATGGAGCCTCAGGAGGAACGCCAGGTCCGCCTGTGGCTTTAAGCACCACGTGGCCATCCACGGCCGACTCAGGAGAGGAGACGAGACATAGTTCTGGCTGGAGGGAGCCGCTCTGGGACCCCACGGCCTCAAAGCCGTCTGGAGCAAGGCTAGGTGCCTCAATTCCAGAAGTCAGATATCCAAAAGCTGCTTTTGCTGTGGTGTAAGATTTCATTACTGAAGGAAATGGAAGTGCCAGCCGACCTGGTCCTCCAGTTTGTCTGAGGCAGTCCTGGCTGTGCCTGCTGTCCCTTGGAATGATTAATAGTGCCCCTTTCATTCTCAGAATGTCCGGGTTTGGGTGACAAACTACATGGTCATGCTGGTCCTACTACAACTTAAGAAAAGTTAGAGGTCTCTCAAAAGTCGCCCTCTTGCCAGCTGTGAGATGCGTAGAAACTCCTAGCAGAGGCAACCGGGCCTAGAGTGCAGGCTTTGAGGTCAAAAGACCTGGGTCTAACCCCAGCCTGGACAGAGTCCTAGGCGTGCCTCGACGGGGAGCCCGTCATCCCCTCTGAGCCCCATGCGCCTCGTCTCCAGTAGGGACTCCTGCACCTGCCTTTAGGGCTCTCACAGGATGAGAAAACGTATGTGATGTTCCTGCCCAAAGCAGGCGAGCAATAAACGGTATTACTGTTATTACTATTATTACTGAGGCTGCAAGGTGAGACAATATTTTTGAATCCTAACACAGGGCTGTCCCATGGTTCTACCACTAGGCCTCACTCAGTACAGATCTCCTGGGCCCAGGAGGTGTCTGTTCAGGCCCCAAGGAGCGGATGTGAAAGCGGAAGCAGCCGCCGGCCTCAGCCCTCCCGCAGGAACCCTGTCCGCTGCTGGGAATGAGGTCGCCACGAGCAGGCAAACATGCATTTTCAACAGCTTCCAGGTCCCTAAAGTCACAAACTCCCATCAAGTAGTCACATCAATTCCAACGCCGGTTTCTCTATTTAATGTCTGAAAACTACAAATAACGAACAACAGCTAACACAAGTCAAAGGAAAAGGAAGGAAGCTTAAGACAAAGAGGGATGAGGGCGACCACAGAGGCCTGCCACTTGTTAACGTGATCCACCTGCTGTTTTTTAAATAACTGACCTACTGTACATGGCACACAAATGCTCACCACACATGTTGGGTAAGTTAAAATTTCAGTAAATAAACGTTGACGTGGTGATGCAAACTCATGGTGACTCGTATCTGCTTTGTCCGATTGAGTTTCGGAAGGGGCAAAGCAAGGAGAGAACACGGCAAGCAGACGTCTTACTGCGGATGCCCCAGGCAGCAGCCCTGTGGACTGGCGCCCCCCACTTGGACCTTTCCCAGGCCCACAGTCATGTCAGCATGAGCCGAGAGTGGTTGCGATTAGTTTTACTGACCGGATCTACAGGACTGGTGCCTGCGTTCCCGTCAGTAAACCGTCGGCACTGGACGGAAGACACACTTCTCCTCGATTATCTGGCAGCAGTGCAGACAACGTAAAGTTAATTTAAGGATGATGGGCAGGGGACTTCCCTGGCGGTCCAGTGGTTAAGGCTCCATGCTGCCAATACAGGGGGCGTGGGTTCGATCCCTGGTCGGGGAACTAAGATCCCACATGCCGTGCGGCATGGCCAAAAAAAGATTAAAAAAAAAAAAAAAAAGGATGGGCAGGAATCCGGACGCTATCACCAGACAGAAACGTTACCTGCAGGCCACCCCGTGCTGAGCGGGCCCCTTCCTCACTTAGAAGCGCTGGCGTGGACAGCTCCCGGGATGCCAGGCTGGTGGTCCTGCCCTCCGTGGGGCCCAGGATCATGCTCCCATTGGCTTTCTTAGACAGCAACGTCTCAGGCTCCAGGTGGCCATGGCCTGGATTCAGCTTAAAGTGCCGGGCGAGCCCCCCCTTTCCTATATATGACTTTTCACAGGTCTGACACTTAAAAGTTTTGGGCCTCAGAGAGCAGCTCGATAAATCAAAGAGCGCCTGCCTTCCGCTGTGGTCTTCATCTTCCTCCACGCTCAGTTCTGAATAGTCGTCAGAATCTGAGGGGTGCCCACCGGCCAAATCCTCTGTTTTTATGAATTTATAATCTTTAGCTTTATACTTGGGAGGTCGAGATATCCGTCCAGAACGTGTTTTCACTTTTAAAGATTTTTTTAGTTTCTTGGTGCATTTTGTTTGCGAGTTGGAAATAAATAAATTTGCTGGACTGGATGAAACAGATGTTCCTGCTGGTGGGTCAGAGGCTGACAGAGGGGACAACGTGGTGCCTTGTCCACTCAGGGCCTCAGAGGCCAAGACTCTCTTCGCAGGGTCTGGTCGGAGGGCGAGCAGTGGCCTCTGGACGAACACCTGAACAGGAGGCTGAGGTGAGTGACTCAGGAAACGCGGCTGTGGCCCGGTGCTCAGGAGGGGCTGCGCCCCGAGCAGCTGCGAGCTGGTGACGCTGAGCCCCAGCGCGCTGCAGTGTCTCCCGAGCGGCTGGCTCGGCCTGGCTGTCTTGGGCTGGATGGTGGCCAGTGCAGGCATCGGCTTTTCCTGACCTTTCGTCCCTCCAGATGTAACCTTGACACAGATGGCTTCCAATTGCTTAAACACAGAAAGAGAAAAGAAGGACTATGCTTACCAACATTTCTACAATTTTACTCTCATCTTAAATCCACTGTTGAGATTTTTTTCTAACTTATACATCTTACATAGAAAAGAGTCTATATAATGTATCTGTAGTGTTTACAGTGGTGCTTCTCAACCCTTCTGCCCAGTCCACAGTAATCCATTTTACGTCACACCCCTCGTGCTTACAGAAACATTTGCATATACATAACAAAATAAAACGTTCACGCCCTTACCACTCCTGCAGAAAGGCCTCTGACAGCATCTACTCTACATCACTTTAAAAAAAAAATACCAGTCAAGATCCAGTAATGAGCTCATGAATATCCTTCTTTATAGTTTTACCATATGTGTGTTAACCTGGAGTTCTTAGTACTCTAAATTGGACTCAATTCAATATGTGGCCTCTTTTTTAAAAGTTTTCAGTGAAATTCTGGAAACCAAAAATGCCATAAAGAACTATGTAATTCAGGTCGCTACCACCTACCTTACAACATGCAACATTACTACCCGGGGAAAGCCCTCTGCTATGCCCCCAACCCGCATGCCTTTTTCTTCACCCTGTCCTGAATCTGCTCTTTACCATTCTCATGCATTCTTTATATCACACTTGTAGATATCCCTAAAGATATGCAGTTCTGTTTTGATGTGTTTTTGAGCTATAGGTAAGTGAATATCATCTCCGGTATCTTGTTGGGGCTTTTTCCTCCCTATCTTGTTTGTGAAATTCATCCATATTGAGGTGTGCAGCTCTCAGGCGTTCATTTGCTCTGCAGCATGAGATCAATGTTCTCCTGTCAGAGGACAGGTGGTCACCAACCCTGCGCTCTCTGGTCTGCTCTGCGCTGTGATGTACGTGTGTGTATACACGTGTGAGTTCCTCCAGGGCACACACCTAGGAGCGGGGCTGCATTTCTTCACCAACTTTTTTTTTGACATCTAATGAAGTTTTAAATGCATGTGCTTTTTTTTTTTTTTTTTTTTTGCGATACGCGGGCCTCTCACTGCTGTGGCCTCTCCCGTTGCAGAGCACAGGCTCCGGCCGCACAGGCTCAGCGGCCACGGCTCACGGGCCCAGCTGCTCCGTGGCATGTGGGATCCTCCAGGACCAGGGCACGAACCCGTGTCCCCTGCATCAGCAAGCGGACTCTCAACCACTGCGCCACCAGGGAAGCCCCGCATGTGCTTTTTGATCCCCAGCAATCCTGCTTCTTGGATCCCAGAAGAAACACTGGCACAGGCACAAAGATGTATGTCTGGGAGGTTCAAGGCAGCACTGTCTGTAACAGCAAAACACCCACCAAAGGGAAGGAATGCTGCCAACAAGGTTCCACAAATACTGAGCAGTGACCGGATGCCCGACACAGCGCTTTACGGAGACTAAATGCTGTCATGGGCTCGGGGGAGGGGCAGCAAAACAAGGCTCCTGCCCTCACCAAGCAGAAACAATGAGCATCTTTCTCCAGGGAGAAAAGACAGACAAACCTCATCACCCAGAGCCGGCTTTCTCAACTGCAGCACAACTGACATTTCGGACCAGTAAGTGTGTCGTGGCAGGTGTGCTATGCACTGTTGAGCACCACCCCAGCCTCTACCCGCCGGATGCCAGTAGCACTCCCCAAGCTGTGACAATCAAAAATGTCTCCAGACAGCGCCAAACGCCCCCCCGGGGCAAAACTGCCCCCAGCTGAGAGCCACCGATTTGGGGTCACCAACAGGCCCTCTTTGGACTCAACCCTCTACCAAGTAGAGGGTCAACAAAAATACCACACAGGACAGAATGGAAACCCTTGAAATCAAGCTGGGGTGTATCTGTCTGAGTGCATGTTATACACTTACTACAAACAGCAGAGACAAGTCAACATATTGGTTTTTGAGGAAGGGTACAGAGCTGGTCCTGGGCTACTGTGAATCCAATGACAACTAGATTTACTTGCACATCTTTTAAGAATCACATTTGTTTCACTTTACTACCAATCACTTCGAAAGTGTCTCTAAGCTCTTGGGGTATTACCAGATAATGCCATTAAAGACAGACAGAACCCCCCCACCCCCCAGGCCAAATCCTATTGTTTTAGAATTACCACAAGTGGCCAAGGTGGTCTAATTCTTTCATCTGCTTTCCAGACCAGTTTACCAAGTGGGTACTATACTTGATACTTTGTTATATGTCTATTTCATTCAACAGAGTTTTACTAAGTATCTCTGGGTGCCAATACACAAACAAAAGTTAAGTCCCAGCCTCACCCTTGCGGAGGGGGTGTTTCCCCTGCCCCACCTCAGTCATCTACAAACTTGCTGACTCAGGATATCCTGCCTCAAAATCTGTACTTTCAAAACGCCACTGATGATTCTGAAGGCAGAGTAGGTTTCCTAAGGAACACCGATAGGAAAGCAACACCAAGGTGCAATGGGTGCAGTAAGAGGGGCAGGAACAGTTCAGGCCTGGTAGGCTTCCCAGAAGCGGTGACCTCCGCGGGGGGCCTTGAAAGCTGAGTAGAATTTTTGCCAGATGGAACACATATTCTAGGTGTAAGGAAAAACGTGTGAACGCAGGGATGCATGAAAAAGGGCACGTTGTGTGGTAGGAAACTGGAAATGTTTCTGTGGGGCAGGAACGGGAAGGATGGGAGGGATAGGGGCTGACCTGTGGGAGTGTGTCCACTTGGTCTGTGCCTTCTAATCCACACCACCCCCGACAGAGAACCACAAGGCCTGGGATCTCCAAAGGCACACCCTGCCCCACCTCTAGCACTGCCTCTCCTCTCCTGTATTTTCAACTTGGACCCACCCTGCAGATCTAGTTCAGATGCCACCTCTTCTGATCCCCTCAGCCAGAAATAACCTCTCCCTTTCTCTCAATGCATTTAGTTCTTTATCGTACCTCTAGATTTCTGGCCTTGATCAGAAGTTATCCTGAGTCATGTTTTACCTGCCTGGTAACATCATAACCTCCCTAGGGGCAAGGTACACATCTGATTTGTCTTTGTGGCCTCCATGGCACAGCTTGGGGTGGCGGGGGGGGGGGGGGCGGGCGGGCAAAGAATATTAGCTGAACAGACTGCAAAATTACATCGTCGTGAATGCAGGTAGAATTTATAGCATTCCAACTAGATTAGCTACCGAACACGATCATGCTACCTAAGTTTGCTTTCATTTTCTGGAATACGTCATTTTTGGACTCTTTCCTAAGCTACCAAACCCAAAAAGCTGTAGCCACATTCAACAGGCCCTGGAGAGTAGCCACACCTAGGGGACCCCGGGCAAAAATCACTCAACCCCTTTGAGCTAGTTCTTCACCTGTAAAACGCTGATAAAAGCACTTCTGTGTGGCTGCTGAGAACCAAGCGGCTCAGCACAGTGCCAGGCACGGAGCAGAGGCCAGCAAATGAGCCACTGGCACCCTTCGGACTCCACAGACCTGCTGTGCAGGGCTTATGTGAGAGGCATCTGTTTCAACAGCAGAGTACGAGCTGGAAAGCTCACCCAAGGAGCCAAACCTCCCACAAATAAGGAAACTAAAGCCCAAAGAGGTCGCGTTACCCAAGGTCACACCTCTAAGAAGTATGGCATTTGAGCAGGATCATACTTGTCTTCCCAAACTTTAGTGAGACCACCTTTCCAGTCTTGATGACCAACTGGATATGACCCTAAACTGTCAAAATCACTCAGTCAAAAACAAAACCGGGGCTTCCCTGGTGGCGCAGTGGTTGAGAGTCCGCCTGCCGATGCAGGGGACACGGGTTCGTGCCCTGGTCCGGTAAGATCCCACATGCCGCGGAGCGGCTGGGCCCGTGAACCATGGCCGCTAGGCCTGCACGTCCGGAGCCTGTATTCCTAACTGTAGAGGCCACAACAGTGAGAGGCCCGCGTACCGAAAAAAAAAAAAAAAAAAAAAAAAAAAAACCGTAAGTGGAAACCCCGTGAAGATCGCTGATTCTATTCTCTACCTATTTATTCTAGTGGAAGAAAAATCTATGGCAATTTTGAAGTAAGAAGCAGCGTCCTTTACAGGCCCAGTGCTGAAAGGGGATGCCTTTACACGGAATGGGAAGGACTTCAGGCTTCAGGTGCCACACCGGACCCTCTGGGCTCGGAAGACCACGTTCTAGATCCAGCTTCCCTAGCAGCCAAGAGCTGTGTGACGGGAAAATAGCGCCGCTGAGAAGGGATGTTGGCTAGTATACAGAGTGCTTTCACGTGTCTCATTCATTAAGCGAATGTCGGGCACGTGCTGGGCCATTTGTAACTGGGGTTACAAACACAGGCACTGCCACAAGCCTGCACCAAGTTAGTGTAATGTACTTAATTCTGTCCCGAGTCTCGTCCGTGCCACTTGCAGCACCTTCCACATGGAAAATTCTCCTCTTAATGTCCTTCTAACCCATTCTGGTCTCCACTCCGGTGTCAGGCCTAAGGACTGCTCACTCTCCAGCAGCCCCCGTGTCAGGCCCACAACATGTCTCACATCCTTCAGGGCTGTGGTCGACGCTGCGCCTCGGGCAGGGCCCGGAACACCGTGAGTGATCAAGGCGGAATGAACGGACGAAGGCCTGGGAGAGGAGCCAGGCGGCACGGGGGAGCCCTGGGCAGGGCTGGGTCCCAGGCAGGGGCCGCCATGGGCACAGGCTCCGAGAGCCCGGAGCGGGGGAGGAGTTGAAAACGCTGGGGCGGTGACAGGTGCGGGTGGCCTGCGGTCCCCATGGAGCTGAGTGTGGGGACGCCCTGAATTGTAACGCGGGCGGACACCGGTCTCTCGGGCTGGGCAGCTCTAAGGCCTAAGGGGGGAAGCGCGGGCGCGGGCTCCGGCCTGCCCGCCGCGAGACCTCGTCCCACTCCGGGCCTCAGTTTCCCCGGAGGTCCCTCCCGGCGCCTCACCTGCGGCGGTAGCAGGCGCCGCGGGCGCGGGGGCTCGGCCCCGGGGCCCCGCTGCAGGGCGGCCTGCTGGGCCGCGTCCCGCAGCCGCCGCGCCGCGTCCTGCAGCACGAAGGGCGGCGGCGGCGGCTTCGCGGGTGGCTGCGCCTTCGTCACCTGCTCCAGGACCCGCCGCAGCTGCTCGGGGCCCAGCGGGGCCACGCGCGCGGCGCTGCCTCTCTGGCCTGCGGGAGCCCGGCGGCCGCCGCCGCCGCCGCCATCCTCACTGCCGTCCTCAGCCTCAGGCTCCGCGTCCGCCATAACGGCCGACGCGGGGACTCGAACCCCGGTCACTGAGCGCCGACCGCTCAAATGTGCGTCACCTGGGAAAGGGGGGCAGCTACGAGTGCCCCGCAGGCCAAGACACCTCGGAAGGCGAATGCATCTGACCGAGCAGATCGGTAGGCGTGGCCTGAGCCGGCCCGGCTCTGCCACCGCTTCACCAACAACAGGAACCGGCCGAATTTTCTTATGGCTTGTCGTAGACGTATGTATCGTTCACATATCACCTCCTCCAGGAGCTGTCCGGGAACTCTCAGGCAAAGGTCCTCGAGGTTCCAGAGCCCCGGCCCTAACATCACCCTGGCCAAATGTTCTCAACGTCACGTGAAGACCCTGCCTGGACGTAGACTCCTAGGCCCCACCTCCAGACCTTCCGATTTAATATATCCGAGAGGTGGTTCGAAGTGTGAATTTTTTTTTATAAATTTATTTTATTTTATTTATTTATTTTTGACTGCGTTGGGTCTTCTTTGCTGCACGCAGGCTTTCTCTAGTTGTGGTGTGTGTGGGGGGGGCTATTCTTCGTTGCCGTGCGCGGGCTTCTCATTGCGGTGGCTTCTCTTGTTGCAGAGCACGAGCTCTAGGCGCACGGACTTCAGTAGTTGTGGCTCGCGGCCTCAGTAGTTGTGGCGCACGGGCTTAGTTGCTCCGCGGCATGTGGGATCTTCCCGAACCAGAGCTGGAACCCGTGTCCCCTGCCTTGGCAGGAGGATTCTTAACCACTGCGCCACCAGGGAAGTCCCTCAAAGTGTGCATTTTTAACAAGTGTGCTCCCCAACCCCGAAACTGTTTCCATGCCGGCCCCCTCCTCCTACCCACTCACCCAGGCGGGGCGCACCTCGAGGGTGTAGTTTTACTCATTCAGTGTCCAGCGGTGCACGCTCAGGCAATGAATGATGGACGAATATGAATGAATGAACAAACGAGCGAATGAACAGCCCCACCCCTCTTCACAGCTCAGTCCGCAGCTCTACCGCCCCCACTTCTTCGGCCCATCCTTTCCCAATCTCCCCTCCTTTTACTCTCCTGATTCCGCGTGTCTTGTAGCCGCTAGTGCGTGCACCTGTCTCAAGGGGGCAGTAGAGCCATTGGTCAACAAACACTAAGAGCTTGTTGGGTGAGTCATCATCGCTGCCCTCTGTATAGAGTCTAGGCTGGAAGAAGGAAGACAAAACCAGCATTTGCTGTATGATATGATGAATGCCATGATGCTCATGGTGGGGGCAGCTGGGGGCCAGGCTGGTGTCTGAGAAGTTTCCAGTGAACTTGCTGATCATTTTTCTCTCCACAGGACCACCATCGCATCGTCATCATAGTCAATCTTGGCGTTCGCTATGCTCCCTGCAGTGTCTATCATTAGTGGCCTCACTAAGGATTGGCCAGAGGGGAGATTAGATTTGTGGAATTTGTTTCAATTTCTTTCTTTCTTTTTTTTTTTCCCCCTCAATATTTATGTATTTGGCTGCGCCGGGTCTTAGTTGCGGCACTCAGGATCTAGGATCTTTGTTGCAGCGTGCAGGATCTTCCTTGAGGCATGCGGGATCTTTAAGTTGCAGCAAGTGGGATCTATTTCCCCTACCAGGGATCGAACCGGGGGCCCCCTGCATTTGGAGCGCAGAGTCTTAGCCCTTGGACCACCAGGGAAGTCCCTGTTTCAATTTCTTAATCCTTCTGTTTTCTTTCTTTCTGTCTGTCTTTCTCTTTTCTTTTCTTCCTTCCTTCCTTCCTTTCTTTCTTCTTTTTTTTTTAAACTTTTGAAAGAAAGATCTTTTCATCCTTCCATCCTCAGATGTCAGAAAGATCCTCTCTGATCCCTAAGTCAAGAACTGCCCCTCATCTAGAACACAGTATCCCATTTATCTTTCTGAGCCTGGAAGGGAGGAAAAACTTTTCCTCTATCCTCTCAGGTTCAGTCTCTGGGGGAGTGTGAATTAAACTGACAAAAGACAGATTAACAAGAAAAAAGACCATTTTTAATAATGTATTTTTATTCATGTACCTACAGGAATTCATGGAAAAATGTGACTCCAAGAGGCAGTTAGAATGTGGGGCTTATACAGTATTATCTTAACAGGGGAGGGGATGGGTGGAGAGGGCACTTACCGGACAACAAACAACTTAGGAAAGAGAAATAGGCTCTTACCTAGAGTAGATGGGAGATAAGATAGTTTTATGACAATGCCTGTTTAGGTGATGCCAGCTTCTCCTCTCCAGTGATAAAAGTCAGTCTTGCCTGATTGTTTCCTGGGATTTGTGACAATTGAATTCCTCTGAGTCCTTTTGGAAGGTTCTACTTTAGGCAGATGAGGGTTTCCAGGAACTCAAATGGCTTCTGCTCAAAATAATTTTTATGCCACAGAGGTGTATTCTGGACCCCTTCAAGCCCTTGTTTAGGAAAGTACGGGCTCTGAGGGCAGTAACCTCGGCTGGCTCCTCCTCTGCAAGGTCCTCGCATCTAACAGGGTGCCTGTAACACACATCCAAGGTGCGAAATGCAACCAGTGTACAGGTGTCTATTCTAGAGGTCAGCAGCCCTAGGTTCTCCTTCTAACTGTTCATAATAACAACGGTCCCATAGCTGGCATTTAGTGGGCACTTTTAGTACACACTGAGCACTTACCAACGGCTTTAAGCCTGTGGTCTGTGGCTTTAAGCCTTGAGCCGTTACAGATTTAAGTCAGAGCTTAAGACCTATTTGAGAAAAGAATGAATGATTGCCCCCATGGCCCCGTGACAAGCTGAGAACAACGCCCTCAGGGTCCAGTGGTTAGGACTCGGTGCTCTCACTGCTGGGCGGGGTTCAATCCCTGGTCTGAGAACTAAGATCGAGCAAGCTGCAGGGCTTGGGAAAAAGAAAAAAAAGAATGAATGATCTAGTAGATGTTCTCATTGGAGATTTTTCAAGCATGGTTGTGAAATGGAGCAGGACTGTATGGTCTTTGCCCGCCATGTCCTCCGCCTGCCTTTTGTCTGTAGAAAAACTTTAGTCAAAGAATGAGAGTAACCAGAGAAGTGAGAAAATACAGAAGAAAGGAAAACAGTCAAACAGGACAAAACAATAATAGTTTAGTCAGTAAGCAAAGTCAAGGAGATTTAGTTCCTCCTCAAGGGCTATACATAGTATTCTGAGCCGTATCCTGGGAGCTGTCTTGTAGGTACTGAAATCCCCACCAGGTGGAAGAAAGTAACTCCATGATGACCAGACCGTAGCCATGACATAAGCTGCCACAACTCCGAGAATCGGCCTCAAAGGAATGGGAACAAACCGACCCTGGAACTGAAGATTAACTGTACTGAAACAATCAAGATGATGCTATCAGAGCACCGCACAACAAATTTCAAGATGACTGTCAGAGCTGACTGTGCTGTTTCTGCATGCAGCCCCCTCCCTCTGTCTATAAAAGCTCTTGCCCACTGGCTGTCAGTGGTGGGGAGTTGGCCTTTGGACAGGACTCCGGCCTCACTCCCCGCCACATCCCTCCCCTCACCGTCGGCATCTGAAATAAAGCAAACTTTCCTCTCCACCAACCTTGCCTCTTTATTGGCTTTTGAGCAGCGAGCAGCCAGACCCCACTTTCGGTTACAGTTGGACCCTGATATAATATGGCATTCACCCTTAAAAGCTAGACTTTGTTAAACTAAAAATGCCTGACTTGGATTATGAGTGAGAAATTCATCCAGCTGCCCCTCTGGCTACACACTGCAGAACCGGGAGGAAGAAACGTGAAGTCTTAGAGCTCTCTGAAAAACAAAAAAGCAGCAAGAGGTTTCCAGATGCTTCTGTTACCCAAAAACTGGGTTCGCCTCTTGGTGGGTGTGGAGCCAAAAGACAACCAAGCCAAAAATTGAGAGAAGGAAGGATGTATTACTTGCAGAGAGTAAGGAGAACACCAGGGAGCTCTCCCAAAGCGGTGTCAATCCAAACAGCAAAATTGCGGAAGGGGCTTGGGTGGTATATGTATATTCATGAAGGGTCTTGGGTGGTATATGCATATTCATGAAGGGGCTTGAGCAGAGGAGAATTCAGCCTAGAATTGGGGCAGAGTTGTTGATTGAAATCACGAGGGTCAGAAAAGGTCAACATCATGAATCTTTAGGTTCCAGTAGATCTGGTGAAGAAAGTTTAAATTCTGCAAAACAGCTCAAGAAAGTGCTTCCGGCTAATCTTTACCACTGAAACAGAACTGGGAGTCTTTACAACTGATTTATTATCTTTGGTATTGTTACTTCTCTAGCCCAATAACAGTTTGTTCTTTCGTTCCCTTAAGATCGTTGTTACTGAGACCTGTTCAAGGGCAAGCATTGTGGCCAGGCTTAGATCACAAAATGACTTAGGCCTGAAAGGGCTTCTCCCATGTCAAGAAAGCCATGCCCAGTTCTCTTCCTCCCGCCTGCTGCCCAATCTGCTTACACTTCCACAACCAGAAGGGCCTCACTAAAAACATGGCAGTCATTGGCTGGTCACTGTCTCCATGTGGGTTGGAATTTGTGTCTCTCATTTACTGCTCCCTGCCTAGACTAGGGTGCTGGACATGCAGAAGGCTCTCCGTTAACATGTGTGGAATGGGGCTCTCTTCGGCAGCACATATACTAAAACAGGAAGGATACAGAGAAGATTAGCATGGCCCTCGCGCAAGCATGACACTCAAATTCTTGAAGCGTTCCATATTCAAAAAACAAAAAACAAAACCACCCCAAAAAAAAAAAAAAAAAAAGATGTGTGGAATGAATGAATTCCAACCCTGGATTTTCAATTCTAAGAACTCCAGAAAACTGAGGTCTCCCCGCGAGGGCCCTCAGAAGCTCTGCATTAGGTAGCAACCGGCGGTGGCAACTGAGAGCATCCTAAAAAAAGACCCAAAGTGGGCTGCAGGCTTGCAACGCGCGGGGACTTGGGGTAACCAGTCAAAGCCCGAGCCCGCGCGGGATCCTGCCCTCCCTCCCTACCCGGCAGCCTGCCCCAACTTCCGGACCGAGTCCAGAATGATTCCGCGACTCCCTCCTGTTTGCACGCGGCTCACAGCACTCAAAAGGCATACTTTCCAAAGCCAGTTACAGTTGTAAAACAAACCCATAACGTGGGGGAGGGAAAAGGAAACCGGCACCTGTGGCCCGTACGGGGATCGAACCCGCGACCTTGGCGTTATTAGCACCACGCTCTAACCAACTGAGCTAACCGGCCACTGAGCGCACCAGCGCCGCCGGCATACCTATGAGATTTCTCCGCCTGCTCCAGGCCGTGAGCCGGCCAAGCGCCTCTAGGCGGAATCAGCCGTGCTGACTCCCAGCCGGCTCCCGCGAAGGGCTGTTGTCATCCCCATTGGCCAGATGAAACAACTGAGACCCGGGACCTTTAAGGAGAAGAGAAGTGACTTCTTACAGCGAATCGGAGGCTTTCGCAGGGGAAATGCAAGCTGATCTTAAAATTTAACTCGGGAGCAGGATTTTCCAATATTGCAACTCAGTGCAATTTTTATTCATCTCTGAGAATCCTTGCAGCATGGAAACTTCGTGTGTCAAGAGCATTTGGCGAGGCTAAATACAGCTTGGAAAATGCAGAAAACCAGAGAAAGGACAAAAGAACCACCGAATTCCCCACCGCCCCGAAACAACGGCTACTGGAGACTTGGCATCCTTCTGGCCAATCTTTTTTCACTGTACGGTGTATTAAAAAAAAAATTATATATATATATATGATTCAATTCAACCTTGTTAAAAAGAATATGATTTTTTTTTTTGCGGTACGCGGGCTTCTCACTGTTGTGGCCTCTCCCGTTGCGGAGCACAGGCTCCGGACGCGCAGGCTCAGCGGCCATGGCTCACGGGCCCAGCCGCTCCGCGGCATGTGGGATCTTCGCGGAACGGGGAATGAACCCGTGCGCCCTTCATCGACAGGCGGACTCTCAACCACTTCACCACCAGGGAAACCCTGAGAATATAATTTTTATGTTGCTTTTTGTACTTAATATTCTATTACAAGCATATCGTTCAGTAATTGAAAATGTCATTTTAAATGGTTCCTCAGTGTTTCTTCAAGTAGGTAAGGCATAGTTCTTCCTTCCCCCTCCTTCTGGAATGTCTGGAAATTGTTGTCATTTTGTCCTCTCTTGCTATACAGCACATGAATAAATCATAAAATAGGGGCCGAATGGGCGATATGACAGCCACTGCAAAGGGATAGGGTCTGTACGCAAAAAAAAAGGAGAAAAAATGCTGGAAAGACAAAACTCAAAGATGTCCATTCCCCCACCTGTATGTCCCAGGGATCTCTTGGTCTCTGAGAGGCCCTAGCCGCCTGTGCTGCCGGGGCAGATGCTCCAGGAGTACAGGAGAGAAACACCAGCTTTTCACACTGTCCACGGCTCTGGTCTGATTACTCCAAAAAACTGTAACCATCTCCCACGGCAGATGTCTCATCAAGGTTCCCTGTTGCGAGCAGCAGAAGCCGACTCTAGCTAATCTTAACAGAAGAGATTTAACTGAAAAGATGTGAAGTAGCTCACCCCACCACCAGGAAGGCTGGAGAACCAAGTGCAGACAAAGAGCCACTCAGTCAAAATATACTCATTCACCCTGGCAATGCCCTAACCCCAGGGAATCAGCTGTGAGCAAAACAGGCCGAATCCTGTCCTCACTGAGCTCAGTTTAGCAAAGACAGGTGTTAGAGTGAGTGGAGAGGTTTAGGTGCTGTGCTGTAAGTAAACTGTGCTGGTGGTGGAGGGTCCTGGAGACTGGGACACTTGACTGGGACAGATAAATGTAGGCCAAGGTGGTAGAGTGAGCTGCCTGTGACGGAAGCCATCCTGTCCATTTTGCTTACAGCTGAATGCCCAGAGCCTAGCACTCTGTCTGCAATAATATGTGTTTAATAAATAGGAATCAGATTGTTACCGAACCAAACTTGGGTCCCCTCGCCCGTTCACTGTAAAGCCCATCTACTGACCCCCAGTTGTGGTGAAGGAAAGCGCAGCGTTTATTGTAGGGCACTGAGCAAGGAATTCAGGAGTGCGAGTGCTCAAAACACCCCAACTCCCCGATGGGTTTCAGCAAAGCCTTTTTAAAGGCCAGGTGAGGGAGAGGTGTCCCAGGGTACGTGATCAGCTTGTGCACAATTCTCTGGTTGGTGGATGGTGGTAACAGGATGGTGTCACAGGGCTTAACGTTATCCATCCTTAGGCACCAGTAGGTCTGGGGGCTTCATGCTCACGGTCATCAAGTAGTTAATTTCTTCCATTTGGTGGTGGTTTTTAGCACCTGTAAAACAACTCAGGAAATGTGCATCGGATACTATTATCTAGGTACTTCCGAGAGGAGCTGGAGCAGAAGATATGGGGGAGGGGTCTGTTCCGGGAAGGCCCCATAGGGTTGCGCTCAGTTACAAAATGGATGAAATAGCTAATTCCAAAATTACCTTACACTTTAAAGCAAGGTCAGATAGGGACTTCCCCTGGTGGTCCAGTGGTTAAGACTTCACCCTCCAGTGCAGTGGGTGCAGGTTCAGGGAGCTAAGAACCCACATGCCTTGGGGCCAAAAAGCAAAACATAAAACAAAAGCAATATTGTAGCAAATTCAATAAAGACTTTTAAAATGGTCTACATCAAAAACAACAACAAAAAAGCAAGTCAGATAAAGTTATTGTATTCTGTTCACACCTTCCCCTTCTGGCCCAGCCCCGATAGGGTTGCCAGATTTAGCAACTAATTTAGCATAGTAAGTATGTCCCATGCAATATTTGGGACATACTTGTTAGTTGTTGATCAGGAATTCAACTTCAACTGGGCATCCTGTACCGTATCTGTCCATCCCGCAGCCACAGTAACAGCCGTTTGAAAGTCCCCACCTAACCAGCTCCTTTCCCCCACTCCCTCTGCCACCATCACCCTCCTTCCTGGTGTTCCAGCCGCATGTCCTGAGTAGGCGGGGCGCTCCTGGCCAAGTCTATATTCCAAGACCAAGACCCGAGGTTGGGGAGACACAGTGACTGAATATAGACGGCAGGGGGCACCCTAGATCTACGTAGTCAGCTCCGCACCTGGGCGCCCGGCCTCCTCGGAGCCGGGTGCTGACGGAGGGCTGGGCCTTAACCCACCGCTGTTCTCCAAAAGTCTCTGAACTTGTCCGGCTATTCTCACTCCATCTTACAGGACTTCCAAGACAAACAAGCCCTAATTTTCATTCTTTGAGTTAGGAAAACGCAAACATACATGATCAGAATTAAACGGTATTGAGTATCATTACTCGGGTTTTCAAAGGTCCGGGGTGGGGGCGGGACTTTGGCTCATGCCGCTACCTTGGAGTTTAAATAGTCATTTGCTTTAAATTCAACTTATAAAACTTGTCATTCTGCTTATAAGTTGGATCCTTTGGTATGAAAATAAAGGCACACTGTAGTCGTTTCCTAGAGCTGCCATAGTAAAATACCACGAACTGGGTGACTTAAACAACAGAATTATTCTCTCACAGTTTTGGAGGCCAGAAGTCCAAGATCAAGGTGTCCTTGGGGTTGGTTCCCTCTGAAGGTTCTGAGGAAGCATCTGGTCCATGCCCCTTCCCCAGCTTCTGGTGGTTTGCTGGCAATCTTTGATGTCCCTCCGCTTGTAGAAGTATCAGTCTGATCTCTGCCTCCATTCATGGATCCCAACTTCCTACAACAGTGCCAGGCACGTAGGACGTGTTCAATAAGTATTTGTTGAATGAATGTTAAATTCATTGTGCTGAGCATCCCACGGGACTTTTCAAGTTGGAAACATGTCCTTTCATCCTGGCAACATTTCCGATGAAGAATGTTCCTGAAGGAGATTTGACCATCTCCTTCACTTCATATGCTCTCTTTTCTTTTTCTGGAACACCATTCTTAGAGGTCAGACCTTCTGGGTTGATTCTCTAATTTTCTTCTCTCTTTTATCTGTCTCCTGGACAATTTCCTTGAATTTTTTTTCAACCTTCTTTTTACATTTTTATTTTGACTCGGGGCCCTGGTACACACAGACAAGGAGAAAGCAAAACACTTTCATTATTGAAGCTCACTTCCTGCCAGTTGATTCTGGAAAAAAAGGAAAGAAAGGGGGGGAAGAGAAATGAAATGCTTCATTGTACAATATGTACTATGTCAAAGCTGTTATACAATACAAAAGAAAAATAGACAAAAAATAGAAGGGTTTTTCAAATGTTGCTTCTAATTTGCTACAACAAATCAGTTGGTTCCGGGGACTTTAAAAAATGCACTTCTGGGACTTCCCTGGTGGCACAGTGGTTAGGAACCCACCTGCCAATGCAGGGGACACCAGTTCAATCCCTGGTTTGGGAAGATCCCACACCCTGTGGAGCAACTAAGCCCGTGCACCACAACTACTGAACCAGCATGCTGCAACTACTGAATCCCGCACGCCTAGAGCCCATGCCCCGCAATAAGAGAAGCCACCACAATGAGAAGCCCGTGCACCACAATGAAGAGTAGTCCCTGCTCACCTCAACTAGAGAAAGCCCGCGTGCAGCAATGGCCAACGCAGCCAAAAAAAAAAAAAGGATAAATAAAATAAATTAATTTTAAAAAATGTACTTCCTCAGAGTATGTACAGTGATTGCAAAGCTTTTACAAAGGTCTCTTTTAGACACAAGAGACAGCTACAGAGACACAGCGAGCTGGAAGACGCAGACTTGGGTCAGAGCCCTGGGTGGCCACCAGCAAGTGGGTGATCTTGGCAAAGCCCTTCCCCTCTCTGGGTCCCCAACAACAGGCCACATGGCTTCTGCACCCTGTCAGTCTGCCTGTTTCATTCTTCCCTATCAATGATTAAAGTTTGTCCTAGATGCTCAATTATCAGTGAAAATCCCCTTGCCCCTGTCATAGAGGAATGACAGAGCACGTGACAGCTGATGATGTTTCTTGATTAGTCAACAACATCTATTGAACATTTGCTCTGTGCCAGGCCTGTGTTAGACTTGCTGTCGAATCTGGCCTCTGTACACCGATACCAAATTAAACCTCGTAGACAGAGTTTTGGGTGAAGTAGAAAAGAATAACTTTATTGCTTTGCCAGGCAAAGGGAGCCACAGTAGGCTAATGCCCTCGAAACTGTGTGTCCCAACCTAGAGAGGGTAGTTTTCTAGTAACGGTTCACAGAGGGCGTGATCAGCTAGTGGACAATCTTCTGATTGGTTGGTGGTGAGGTAAGTGGGTGTCGGCATCATCAACCTTCTGGTTCCAACTGGTCTGGGGTCTCCGTGCTTGCGGGCAGCAGACAGTTAACTTCTCCCGGCTGGTGGGGGTTTCAGTATCTGCAAAACGGCTCAAGATATTGTTATGTGTGTCCCTTGAGGGGGAACCAGGACTCCGCCCCAAGGCTGCACTATTGTTTCTTTTTTTTAATTTATTTTTTATTGAAGTATAGTTGAATTACAATGTTGTGTTAATTACTGCTGTACAGCAAAGTGACTCAGTTATACACATATACACATTCTTTTTCATATTCTTTTCCATTATGGCTTATCACAGGATATTGAATATAGTTCCCTGTGCTGTACAGTAGGACCTTGTTTATCCATCCTATATGTACCGGTTTGCACCTGCTAGTCCCAAACTCCCAGACCACCCCGCACCATCTGCCCCTTGGCTTGACTGTTCCTCCCTTGTCTCCGAGTCCCCTCCCTTCCTGATTAGCAACTGTTTGAACCTCCCCTTTGTAATTCAGGGAAGGTCGTGGAGGCTGAGTGAAGCGTATTTCCTGCAAACAAGAAATGGGGTACACAGAAAGACTTTTGTGCCCTGGAGCCCCACAGGTTCCTAGTCAGTTTCAGACTATGGGCAAAAATCAAACAGTATTGTATAGTGCACCACGGACATGGTATTTAATCTTCACCACCACTGTGTGGAGACTGTATTTTCATCCTCATCGTACATGAAATGAGGAAACAGTGGTCCTGTCACTTGGCTGGGGTCACCCAGTGCGATCCTCACTCCCCCAGCACTTTAAGAACTTTTTTTTTCTTTGGCTCCACCCTGCAGCATGCAGAACGTCCCTGCCCAGGGATAGAACCTGCGCCCCAGCAGTGGAAGGGCTGAGCCTTAACCATTGTACCACCAGGAAAGTCTACATTTTAAGAACTTTTCTATTCTCCTTCTAGGAAAACTTTTCTTGCATTAAAAAAAAAATCTATTGTTCCATGTGCCTTTTTGTAAGAAAAGTGCATAGACGTCTCTCTAGCCTGACATTGGGCCTCTTTTGTTTTTGTTTTTTTTTTGGTGGGTTTTTTTTGCGGTACGCGGGCCTCTCACTGTTGTGGCCTCTCCCGTTGTGGAGCACAGGCTCCGGACATGCAGGCTCAGCAGCCATGGCTCACGGGCCTAGCCGCTCCGCGGCATGTGGGATCTTCCTGGACCAGGGCACAAACCCGTGTCCCCTGCATTGGCAGGTGGACTCTCAACCACTGCGCCACCAGGGAAGTGGGCCTCTTTTGCATCCACACTAGACCACAATCTCATTCATAGTGTTTGGTTAACCACGATTCTTCGTGTTAATTTGAATGTCTAATGTTCTTCTTGCTCTTATTTCATATTCCTGCTCATGCTTAGTTTCCTCTGAGATACATTTATTATTATTATTACTATTATTTTGGCTGTGTGGCCTGGCTTGGGGGATCTCAGCTCCCCGACCAGGGATTGAACCCGGGCCTCATCAGTGAAAGCCCAGAATCCTAACCAGTAGGCCACCAGAGAACCCCCTATTATTTTCTAAAATGAATCTAATTTCTAATATCTGTAGGTAGATTTGCATTTTACCCACCTTACCAAGGTTAACATGTTTGAAATTTCTGTCCTTCCTAATTTTTCTTTCTAACTTCTGCCCATTTCCTGGTTTGAACGTAATTAAGATGCTCAGCAGAAACAGATTGTCTGCTGAACATAGCCTAATGGCTGAATCTCTTGACATCGGAAATTAGGGAAAAGCTAATGCTAGGATACAGGATGAACTGTCTGAGGAACAGTTTTAGAATGAGTCAAAAGTGCAAGTGGCTATAATTAGGTAGTGTTCAGGCAGAGTTTGAAAAGCAGAGCTCCTAGGATGCAGGCTGGCTCCATTTCACAAGCATCTTTTGAGCACGTAATATATGCCTGGCTGCTGGCACTGTGTGCGCTGGGCGAGCAAGGGGCTCAGGGCGGGGCCCTCCCTGGAGGAGCTCACAGCCTGTTATTTCTCATCTGTCACTTTTTCTTTTGTCATTTAGGGCATGAGTGGTCTAAGGAAGCAGGTTAACCAGGCCACACAGCTGAAACCCGAGAAGGCTGACCCCTCTGTCTATGAACTATAGGGAGAGACCTTCTTCAGCAATTGCTTTTCGGAGTAACATTTCCTAGTCTATTTAGAATTAAAGAAAGAATAAGGCTGGGAATTCCTTGGTGGTCCAGGGATTAGGACTCAGCGCTTTCACTGCCGTGGCCCGGGTTCAATCCCTGGTCGAGGAACTAAGATCCCGCAAGCCACTCAGTGCGGGGGCGGGGGGGGGGGGGGGAGTGCAGCAGCAGCATCACCTGGGATTCTGTTAGAGACAGGAAATTTCAAACCCCACCCCAGAATGACAGACTCAGAAGCTTTGGGTGTGGGGCCCTGCAGAATCCAGAGTCCCCTGAAGGCAGGTGATTTCCGTGCAGGCTAAAGATTGAAAACCACTGCTCTGGGCAAAATCTCACACCAATTCCCTTTTTGTCTTCCTGCTAAGGTCCCTGTTTGTATCCTTTGATCTTCCATTCCGGAGGCCCTTCCACGTTCCCTCTCCCAGGGCCTCCAGGTACGAAGTGCAGGTTGTGGACCAGGGTGCGGTCTGCATGGCCCTTGAGGGCTGAAGTCCACTAGCCCCTGCTCACCTGGGGAGGCACACCAACGCTGCGTCTACTTACAGGGGGCGCCTTGCTCTAACGCCTCCTCAGGATCAGGACCCACCTGGTCTTCTTTAGGATTTCACTACTACTTGTCCACAGTGAAGGTGAACAGAAAATGCACATTGGAATCGATGAGGGAGGGGCTCACCTGCTAACTGCATTCGCCTGTTTAACAGGTAGTCAATGAATATCCAGAAACTGGCTCTGCCTCCAGAAGAGATGAAAGACAGGTGGGTGGGCTGCCCAAGGAGCTTAGAACCTACCTGGGTGGCAGAAAGGAACATGAAAGAGACAGTGAGAGAAAGATAAATGTGACTTAAAGACAAGTCCCCACATAAGGGGAAAGACCACAAGGAGGTAAGAAGAGAGAAATCAAATTGCAGTGATCTGGAGAGATTAGATGTGGCTTTTCAGAGCCAACAAAGACAGTACCATCAACAATAATAATACCAGCAATAACCACCCTTTGTTTTTTTCAATTTACTTGATAAAATTCACATAACATACCATTCTATTTGATATGTACAATTCAGCGGCTTTTAGTAGACTTACAAAGTTGTGCAACTATCACCACTATCTAATTCCAGAACATTGTCAACACCACAAAAAGAAACCCCGTACCTGTTAGCATTCACACCCATTCCCCCAGCCCCTGGCAGCCATTAATCTACTTTCTGTCTCTATTCATTTGTCTAGTCTGAGAATATCCTGTAAATGAAATCATACAATAGGGTGGCCTTTAGTGTCTGGCTTCTTTCACTTAGCATCATGTTTTTGAGGCTGATTAATGGGTTTAGGGTTTCATTTTGGGGTGATGAAAGTGTTTTGGAGCTAGATAAAAGTGATCGTTCCACAACATTGTGGATGTACTAAATGTCACACTTTAAAATGGTTGATTCTACATTATGTGAATTTTGACTCACATTTTTTTTTATAATTTTAATTTTAATTAATTAATTTATTTATTTTTGGCTGTGTTGGGTCTTCGTTGCTGCACGCAGGCTTTCTCAAGTTGCGGCGAGCGGGGGCTACTCTTTGTTGTGGTGCATGGGCTTCTCATTCTGGTGGCTTCTCTTGTTGCGGAGCACGGGCCCTAGGCACGCGAGCTTCAGTAGTTGTGGCACATGGGCTCAGTAGTTGTGGCTTGCTGGCTCCAGAGCACAAGCTCAGTAGTTGTGGAGCACGGCTTAGTTGCTCCACAGCATGTGGGATCTTCCCGGACCAGGGATTGAACCCGTGTGCCCTGCATTGGCGGGCAGATTCTTATCCACTGCGCCACCAGGGAAGCCCTTGACTCACAAGAAGTAAAAAAAAAAAAACCAAGTTAGATATGCATTGACTCAGCAGCTCCACTTTAGGAATTTCTCTTATGGGTACACATAAACGTATAGGAAATGATGCATATTCAGGGCTGGTCACTGCAGCAGTGTTTGAAAGATCAGGCTATTAGAAACAACCTAGGGCTTCCCTGGTGGCGCAGTGGTTAAGAATCTGCCTGCCAATGCAGGGGATACGGGTTCGAGCCCTGGTCAGGGAAGATCCCACATGCCACGGAGCAGCTAAGCCAGCGAGCCACAACTACTGAGCCTGGATGCCACATCTACTGAAGCCCGCGCGCCTAGAGCCCATGCTCCGCAACCAGAGAAGCCACTGCAATGAGAAGCCCGTGCACCACAAGGAAGAGTAGCCCCCATTCTCCGCAACTAGAGAAAGCCCGCGCGCAGCAACAAAGACCCAACACAGCCAAAGATAAATAAAATTTAAATTAATAAATTTAAAAAGAAGAAGCAATCTAGATGACCATCAGTAGGGGACAAGTTAAATAAGGGATGGTACAATCATGAACTAGTATAGCCATTAAATAAAATAATAAAGCTCTTTGGGTACTGGTAGGGGAAAATCTCCAAGTTAAAGGGTCAAGTAAAAAATACAAAACAGAGCAGAGTCTATACTATGCTACCGTTGGTGTAAGAAAAAGGGAATAAAAGAATAAAAGATCTCATATAACATGAGATCTTTGGGGAGATCTACCCTATGGGGAGAGGAACTTCGGACAGAGGGGTGGGAGGGAGGATTTCCACTTCGTTGGCTCTGTTTTTGTTATTTTTGAATCTTGAATCATGTGAATGTATTACCTATTTTATATTAATATATTAAAGTTAGTGGATGTTCAATAGTAAGATGAGAACAATACCTGCAAAGAACAGGTATCAGCTGAAAATTATTTAGTGTGTCCCAGCCCAGTTACAGCTCAAGGCTGTTGTCCAGGCGTTAGGTCCCAAATCGCTAAATTCTCAGGACCGCTGGGGTGAGCGATCCCGGGGAAGGCCGTCCACACAATAATTTAGGCAGGGAACTGCCTGAAGCTGCCGGAGATTGCTTAGCAACTAGAGTGAGGAGGCGGGCCGCAGTGCGCACGCGTACACGTAGGGCTGGCGGGCGCGGACAGGGCGTTTTGCGCACGCGCGGGCTAACGGACTCGAGGAGTTCAGGGCCAGACGGTTGCTAGGGTGACAGGAATACAACATGGCGGCCGGATCCTAACGCTCTCCATCTAGGGACCACCGCGGAGGTCCTAGTTCGGGACCCTGCCCCAAAGGAGTGGAAGCCAGGGGCCACCCTTTCTGTCCCTTTCTTCTCCTTCCACTATCGGCAAGGGGTTATCGCCGGCTTGCGCATCCATGATGAAGAGTTGAGTGGGGCTGGGGAGGGGCGGGACGAGAGGGAGAGTGGCGGCGGGACGGGGGCCGGCTTTCGCAGCCGCTCAGAGGGCGGTGGGAGGCACCGAGGGTGGGGACCCCAAACCTCCCTGGGCTGTTCGAAACCCCAGCCTGCTGGGGTAGCCCGAGGGGTTCGGGGCTGCTCTGGGGGCCGTGAGGGGTCCCACAGCGCCGACCCGAGTCCAGATGAGACTTATTATGATGCGAGGTTATGTTAGAGTTTGGGGAGCTGACTGAAAAAAAAATTTTTTTTAAAGGCTGGATTGAACCCGAGATTCTTTTCTTGAACATTCGGCAGTAATGTAGTGAGCGGTTACTGTGTGGCTTCCTGCCTTTCATTGACATTGGTTTAGTGGACAATTGAGAGGAAAGCTGGGCTGTGTATTTTCTTTTATTATTATTTTTGGGTCAAGCAGTAGTGTTTTTATCGGAACTTCCTTATAGAAATTTTGAAACAACTCTTTAGTGAAAGAGTGTACTGGGAAGTTGTGAAATGAGGTAGGGGTAAGACATTTACCTGTGCTTCGATTTGTGGATTATGGACAATCCAAGTGTAACAACTAGAATGGTCTTCTTTTTTTTTACATTACTTTACAGATATAATTGTCATTTACGCTTGTGAGCCAGAGGTGCAGAAAAATTCCGACCTCTCTTGCTGTGAAAAGATTACATTATGTTAGGTGTAGTTATAATGTTTAATTTGCATTGCATTCTAATTGTCAGTTGGTAGTTGGTATACGGCATATACCAACATAAAGTGTGGACTTATACACACATTTTTTACGGTACTCCTTTTTTCCTTCCCAACTATTTATTTTGAAAAATTTCGAATCTACAGAAAAGATGCAAGAAGAGTACACTGCATATTCATACACCCTTCACCTAGGTGCACCATTTTGCCTTATGTTTGTGTGCCATCTCCCTTGTGCTCTGGCATTTTCTTTCTCTCTGTCTCTCTCAATTATGTGTTTATTTATTTTCGCTGAACCTGTTGAGAATAGTTGTAGACATCATTTCATTTCACCACTAATAATTCAGCAAGTATCCCCTAAGAAGAAGAACATTCTCCTACATAATCACAGTACAAATAACATGTTGATACAATGCTGTTATGTAATATGCAGTCTATATCTCACATTTTCCCAGTTATCCCAATAATATCCTTTACAGGTGTTTTTATTTTTTCCAGGATCCCAGTCAAAAATCGCAAATTGCACTTTGTTGCCACATCTTTTTGGTGTCCTTCAGCTGGCACAGTGTCTTGCCTTTTGTGTCTTTGATGACAACATTTTTCCAGAATCCAGGCCATGTGTTTTGCAGAATGTCCCACAATTTGGATTTGTCTGATAATTTCCTCATGATTAGCTTTATTTTTTTTTCTTTTTTCCTTTAACATCTTTATTGGAGTATAATTGCTTTACAATGTTGCGTTAGTTTCTGCTGTATAACAAAGTGAATCAGCTATATGCATACGTATATCCCCATATCCCCTCCCTCTTGCGTCTCCGTCCCACCCTCCTTATCCCACTCCTCTAGGTGGTCGCAAAGCACCGAGCTGATCACCCTGTGCTATGCAGCTGCTTCCCGCTAGCTATCTGTTTTGCATTTGGTAGTGTATATATGTCAGTGTTACTCTCTCACTTCGTCCCAGCTTACCCTTCCCCCTCCCCATGTCCCATTCTCTACGTCTGCGTCTTTATTCCTGTCCTGCCCCTAGGTTCTTCAGAACCTTTTTTTTTTTTTTTTTTTTTTTTGCGGTAGGCGGGCCTCTCACTGCTGTGGCCCCTCCGGGCCATGGCTCACGGGCGCACGGGCGCAGCCGCTCCGCGGCATGTGGGATCTTCCCAGACCGGGGCACGAACCCATGTCCCCTGCATCGGCAGGCGGACTCTCAACCACTGCGCCACCAGGGAAGCCCCCTTTTGTTTTTTTTTTTCAGATTCCATATGTATGTGTTAGCATACGGTATTTGTTTTTCTCTTTCTGACTTACTTCACTCTGTGTAACAAACTCTAGGTACATGCACCTCACTACAAATAAATCAATTTCATTTCCTTTTATGGCTGAGTAATATTCCATTGTATATATGTGCCACATCTTCTTTATCCATTCATCTGTTGATGGACACTTGGGTTGCTTCCATGTCCTGCCTATTGTAAATAGAGCTGCAGTGAACATTGTGGTACATGACTCTTTTTGAATTATGGTTTTCTGGGTCATATGGTAGTCCTATTTTTAGTTTTTTAAGGAACCTCCATACTGTTCTCCATAGTGGCTGTATCAATTTGCACTCCCACCAACAGTGCAAGAGGGTTCCCTTTTCTCCACACCCTCTCCAGCATTTATTGTTTGTAGATTTTTTGATGATGGCCATTCTGACTGGTGTGAGGTGATACCTCATTGTAGTTTTGATTTGCATTTCTCTAATGATTATTGATGTTGAGCATCCTTTCATGTGTTTGTTGGCAGTCTGTATATCTTCTTTGGAGAAATGTCTATTTAGGTCTTCTGCCCATTTTTGGATTGGGTTGTTTGCTTGTTTGTTTGTTTGATATTGACCTGCATGATCTGCTTGTATATTTTGGAGATTAATCCTTTGTCAATTGCTTCATTTGCAAATATTTTCTCCTATTCTGAGGTTTTCTTTTTGTCCTGTTTATGGTTTCCTTTGCTGTGCAAAAGCTTTTAAGTTTCATTAGGTCCCATTTGTTTGTTTTTATTTCCATTTCTCTAGGAGGTGGTTCAAAAAGGATCTTGCTGTGATTTATGTCATAGAGTGTTCTGCCTACGTTTTCCTCTAAGAGTTTTATAGTGTCTGGCCCTACATTTAGGTCTTTAATCTATTTTGAGTTTATTTTTGTGTATGGTGTTAGGAAGTGTTCTAATTTCATTCTTTTACATGTAGCTGTCCAGTTTTCCCAGCACCACGTATTGAAAAGGCAGTCTTTCCTCCATTGTATACTCTTGCATCCTTTATCAAAGATAAGGTGACCATCTGTGTGTGGGTTTATCTCTGGGCTTTCTATCCTGTTCCACTGATCTATATTTCTGTTTTTGTGCCAATACCATACTGTCTTGATTACTGTAGCTTTGTAGTGTAGTCTGAAGTCCAGGAGCGTGATTCCTCCAGCTCCGTCTTTCTTTCTCAAGACTGCTTTGGCTATTCGGGGTCTTTTGTATTTACATACAAATTGTGAAATTTTTTGTTCTAGTTCTGTGAAAAATGCCATTGGTAGTTTGATAGGGATTGTGTAGATTGCTTTGGGTAGTATAGTCATTTTCACAATGTTGATTCTTCCAATCCAAGAACATGGTATATCTCTCCATCTGTTTGTATCATCTTTAATTTCTTTCATCAGTGTCTTATAGTTTTCTGCTAACAGGTCTTTTATCTCCTTAGGTGGGTTTATTCCTAGGTATTTTATTCTTGTTGCAGAGGTAAATGGGAGTGTTTCCTTAATTTCTCTTTCAGATTTTTCCTCGTTAATGTATAGGAATGCAAGAGATTTCTATGCATTAATTTTGTATCCTGCTACTCTACCAGATTCATTGATTAGCTCTAGTAGTTTTCTGGTAGCATCTTCAGGATTCTCTATGTATAGTATCATACCATCTGCAAACAGTGACAGCTTTACTTCTTCTTTTCTGATTTGGATTCCTTTTATTCCTTTTTCTTCTCTGACTGCTGTGGCTAAAACTTCCAAAACTATGTTGAGTAATAGTGGTGAGAGTGGGCAACCTTGTCTTGTTCCTGATCTTAGAGGAAATGGCTTCCGTTTTTCACCATTGAGAACGATGTTGGTTGTGGGTTTGTCATATATGGTCTTTATTATGTTGAAGTAGGTTCCCTCTATGCCTACTTTCTGGAGAGTTTTTTTTTTTTAATACATTTATTTATTTATTTATGGCTGCATTGGGTCTTCGTTGCTGGGCATGGGCTTTCTCTAGTTGTGGCAGGTGGGGGTGACTCTTCATCACAGTGCACGGACTTCTCACTGCAGTGGCTTCTATTATTGCAGAGCACGGGATCTAGGTGCACAGGCTTCAGTAGTTGTGGCACACAGACTCAGTAGTTTGGCTCATGGGCTCTAGAGTACAGGCTCAATAGTTCTGGCACATGGGCTTAGTTGCTCCACTGCATGTGGGATCTTCCTGGACCAGGGCTCGAACCTGTGTCCCGTGTGTTGGCAGGCGGATTCTTCACCACTGTGCCACCAGGGAAGTCCCTGGAGAGTTTTCATCATAAATGGGTGTTGAATTTTGTCAAAAGCTTTTTCTGCATCTATTGAGATGATCATATGGTTTTTCTCCTTCAATTTGTTAATGTGGTTTATCACATTGATTGATTTGCATATATTGAAGAATCCTTGCATTCCTGGGATAAACCCCACTTGATCATGGTGTATGATCCTTTTAATGTGCTGTTGGATTCTGTTTGCTAGTATTTTGTTGAGGATTTTTGCATCTGTGTTCATCAGAGATATTGGCCTGTAGTTTTCTTTTTTTGCGACGTCTTTGTCTGGTTTTGGTATCAGGGTGATGGTGGCCTCCTAGAATGAGTTTAGGAGTGTTCCTCCCTGTGCTATATTTTGGAAGAGTTTGAGAAGGATAGGTGTTAACTCTTCTCTAAATGTTTGATAGAATTCGCCTGTGAAGCCATCTGGTCCTGGGCTTTTGTTTGTTGGAAGATTTTTTTTTTTTTTTTGTGGTACGCGGGCCTCTCACTGTTGTGGCCTCTCCTGTTGCAGAGCACAGGCTCCGGACGCGCAGGCTCAGCGGCCATGGCTCACGGGCATAGCCACTCCACGGCATGTGGGGTCTTCCCGGACCGGGGCACAAACCCGTGTCCCCTGCATCGGCAGGAGGACTCTCAACCACTGCGCCACCAGGGAAGCCCTAGTCTTTGTTTTAAAGTCTATTTTGTCTGATACGAGGCTTGCTACTCCAGCTTTCTTTTGATTTCCGTTTGCATGAAATATCTTTTTCCATCCCCTCACTTTCAGTCTGTATGTGCCCTAGGTCTGAAGTGAGTCTCTTGTAGACAGCATATGTACGGGTTTGTTTTTGTATCCATTCAGCCAGTCTGTCTTTTGGTTGGAGCATTTACATTTAAGGTAATTATCGATATGTATGTTCCTATTACCACTTTCTTACTTGTTTTGGGTTTGTTATTGTAGGTCTTTTCCTTCTCTTGTGTTTCCTGCCTAGAGAAGTTCCTTTAGCATTGTTGTAAAGCTGGTTTGGTGGTGCCAAGTTCTCTTAACTTTTGCTTATCTGTAAAGGTTTTAATTTCTCCATTGAATCTGAATAAGATCCTTGCTGGGTAGAGTAACTTGGTTGTACGTTTTTCCCTTTCATCACTTTAAATTCTCCTGCCACTCCCTTCTGGCTTGCAGAGTGTCTGCTGAAAAATCAGCTGTTAACCTTATGGGGCTTCCCTTGTATGTTATTTTTTGCTTTTCCCTTGCTGCTTTTAATATTTTTTCTTTGCATTTAATTTTTGATAGTTTTATTCATATGTGTCTCGGTGTGTTTCTCTTTGGGCTTATCCTGTATGGTACTCTCTGTGCATCGTGGACTTGATTGACTGTTTCCTTTTCCATGTTAGGGAAGTTTTCAACTATAATCTCTTCAAATAGTTTCTCAGTCCCTTTCTTTTTCTTTTCTTCTTCTGGGACCCCTATAATTCAAATATTGGTGCATTTAATGTTGTCCCAGAGGTCTCTTAGGCTGTCTTCATTTCTTTTCATTCTTTTTTCTTTTTTCTGTTCCACAGCAGTGAATCCCACTGTTCTGTCTTCCAGGTCACTTATCCGTTCTTCTGCCTGAGTTATTCTGCTATTGATTCCTTCTAGAGTATTTTTAATTTCAGTAATTGTGTTGTTCATCATTGTTTGCTCTTTAGTTCTTCTAGATCCTTGTTAAATGTTTCTTGTATTTTCTCCATTCTGTTTCCGAGATTTTGGATCATCTTTACTATCAGTACTCTGAATTCTTTTTCAGGTAGGTTGCCTATTTCATTTTCATTTATTTGGTCTTGCTCCTTCGTTTGTAACACATTTTTTTGTCATTTCATTTTATTTTTCTTCTCTTTTTGATGGGTGGCACTCTCTTCCTGTCTTACTGGTTGTTTGCCCTGAGACGTCCAGCACTGGAGTTTGCAGGCAGTTGGTTAGAGCCAGGTCTTGGTGCTGAGATGAGGACCTCCGGGAGGCCTCACTCTGTTTAATATTCCCTGGGGTCTGAGGTTCTCTGTTAGTCCAGCGGTTTGGACTTGGAGGTCCCACCACAGGAGCTCAGGCCTGATGTCTGGCCTGGGAACCAGGATCTCACAAGCATGTTAATAAGGCATATATAACACATATTAATATGTTAATAAGGTTTGAAGGTAGCAGCGACGGTCCTTGTGCCCTAGGAAGCAAACAGCTAGTGGTTGTGACTCGTGCTAGGCTCAGAGGACAAGGTTTGCACGACAGCCATGGGCACTTCCAGTGTTCTAAACCTCATGATTAGCTTTAGCTTAAATGTTTTTGTCAGGAATATGTCAGGGATGAAGTCGTGTCCCTGTCACTGTGTCTCATCTAGAGTGTCTGATGTCAGAGTGTCTTAGTTTTGTTGAAGCTAGGTTTGATCATTTGATCGTTCCATTTATTCACCTTTGCCTCTTAGACCCTTCGTGCTTCTCTTCCTAGAGTCAACCACTCTTACCAGTTTCCTGTGCGTCTATATATATGTATGTATGCGTAAATTATTGTGTATCTAGCCTCTTTTAAAAATACTGATGTTAGCATTTATATATATACACACACGTATATATACACATTGATATATATGTTAACATTTGCATTTTATGATTTATATCCTTTAAACTTCTGGGGTTTTACAAATCTATATTACGTGTTATTTGATATGTTATTTGAGATGTGGCCATTTTGGTGGCTTTATTACTTGGTTTAGTGGTGCATCCTTATTCTCCCTTCTTTCTACCTTAAAATCCAGTCTGAGAACTGGTGTAACCTATTGTCCTTCAGGTTTAAGTCCTGATCATTAAATACTGAACAAATAGTCAACAGTGGAGAGAATATTCCAGAAAAGAACGTCACAGACACAGAGTCTTGGAATTAGAATGAACAGGAAGAGTGTGTAATGGTGAAACTGGACTTGTAGCTGAGGTCACTGAGTGGGGCTGGGAGTGCTAGATGATCATGCTCGTCTTTATTTTGCAGTTTTCTAGATGTATTTTCTTTTTTTTTAATTTTAATTTTATTTATTTTTTTTACTGTGTTGGGTCTTGCTGCACACAGACTTTTCTCTGGTTGTGGAGAGCAGGGGCTACTCTTCGTTGTGTTCCGCGGGCTTCTCGTTGCAGTGGCTTCTCTTGTTGTGGAGCATAGGCTGTAGGCGCACGGGCTTCAGTAGTTGTGGCACATGGGCTCAGTAGTTGGGGTTTGTGGGCTCTAGAGCACAGGCTCAGTAGTTGTGGCGCACGGGCTTAGTTGCCCCACGGCATGTGGGATCTTCCCAGACCATGGTTCAAACCGGTGTCCCCTGCATTGGCAGGTGGATTCTTAACCACTGCATCACCAGTGAAGCCCCTAGATGTATTTTCTTATTTGTTTTCCAGACAATGACCAAGTGCTTGGGGATATATTGATCATTCTGTGGATTATTCCTGACCACCTCCTTTTTGCTTTGCATCATTTTCAGTAGTAGGGACCAAGGAGTAACACAGCTTAGTTGCTAAGAGTGTGGGCTTTGGAGCCAGGCAGACAAGGTATCCTCTGGCAGGTTACCGACCTTTCTTTTCTTATGCTGGTTTTTCTTCATCATTCCGGTTTTCTGCTGCTGTGTAACAAATTACCCCAACTTGGTGGCTTACAATAACAATCATTATTCTCTCCTATGGTTCTGTGAGTTGCCTGGACCCAACGAGGCAGGTTTCACTTGGAGTCTCTCATGTGGTTGCAGTTAGATGGTGGCTGGAACTGGAGTCATCTCAAAAGTTTCCTCACTCAAGTGTCTGGTGGTTGATGCTAGCTGTCAGCTGGGACCTCAGCATGGGCTGTCAGCCAGAACATAACACTCAGAATCTCCATGTGTCTTGGGCCTCCTCACAATATGGCAGCTAGGTTCTGCAAATAAGCATCCCGAGAGTTTGAGGTGGGAGCAGCATTACGTTCTCTGATCTAGCCTCAGAAGTGGCATAATGTTACTTCTGCATCCCTCAGATTTGAGAGGAGAGAACATAGATCCCACCTCTTGATGGAGGAGTGACAAAGACACATAGTAAGATGAGCATGTGGGATGGGATATCTAGAGGCTGCCATCTTTGGAAAATAAAACCTTCCACACTCATCTTTAAACAGGCATAATAATACTTATTTTATAGGATTGTTTCAAAGTTAAATGAGATAATCTACGTAAAACTTACAGCATAGTGTCTGGTACATGGTAAAATGTGAATGAGTTATCATTTGCTATCCCAGTGGATGGCAGGCAAGGATGTAAAAGGGGAAAGAATGGCAAACATCAGTCAGATCCTTACTTTGAAAAAATTTACCCTTACCTAATCTAATGCGAGTATCAATTTTTTTCCTGTCTGTACTTTTTAATGGATTATTCAAAACGTATCTATAAAAAGAGAAAAGACTACATATTCTGAAGGCAGTAACCGTTTGCGATTATATCACAGAGAGAGTTTAAAAAAGTATCTGTTGTAATTGCAGTGAGGTTTAAGCTTTCTGTCCCTCATAATGTAACTGAGCAGGACCCTATGGGGCCTTCCCAGAACAGACCCCTCCCCCATGTCCTCTGCTGTAGCTCCGCTCTGAAGTACCCAGATAATAGTATCTGATGCACATTTCCTGAGTTGTTTTACAGGTGCTAAAACCACCACCAAATGGGAGAAATGAACTACTTGATGACCATAAACAAATAGCTCCCAGACCTCCTGGCGCCTAAGGATTGATAATGTTAACCCCTGTGACATCACCCTGTTACATCACCATCAACCAATCAGAATTGTGCATGAGCTGATCACATACCCTGGGACGCCTCTCCCTCACTGGGCCTTTAAAAATGCTTTGCTGAGGGACTTTCCTGGTGGTCCAGTGGTTGGGACTCCACGCTCCCAATGAAGGGGGCTCGGGTTTTATCCCTGAAGGGAACTAGATCCCACATGCTGCAACTAAGAGCCTGCATGCCGCAACTAAAAATACCACACATGGCAAGGAAGATCCCGCATGCTGCAACTAAGACCCGGTGCAGACAAATCAAAATAAATAAATAAATATATAGAGAGAAATTAAAAAAAAATTTTTTTTTAAATGCTTTGCTATGCATTTAAACCCATTGGGGAGTTCACGTATTTTAAGCACTAGCTCTCCTGGACTTCTTATCTAGCGCCCTACAATAAATGCTGTGCTTTCCTTCACCACAACCTGGTGTCAATAGACTGGCTTTACTGCGAACTGGCGAGCGGACCCAAGTTTGGTTCGGTAACAATTTATGTCAGTATTTTTATAGAATCGAAGTTGCAAGGTACTTCACATAATGTTGTTCCATGCTCTCCTTCCTAGTGTGCATATCACCTTCTGTTTTATAAATAGATGCATCAACTAGCAACTTTTTCTCTTTAAATAAAACAAAATTAAGGAAAAATAATCGTAGCTTTGTGATAAATTCAAGCAGTGAAAGGTTTTAAATTAGTCTCAGGACCCTTCCCTACTGGGCAGAGTCCGTCCTGGTTAACATTTTCTTAGATGTACGTCCGTAAATTTTCTGTGCATATTGTGTTTGTGTGTGTGTGTGTGTGTGTGTGTGTGTAGGTATTTGTTCTAAAATTAGATGTGATTATATTAAATATGTTGTACTGTAGCCTGTTAGGATGATGCTTCAATGAAGATGTTTGAACATAGATCTTTGAGTAATTCATGTTTATCAGTGGCGTACATTGATTGGGTTAAAGGGTGCAGTTTAAATTTTAAAGTCTAAGTTTTTTTTTTAAGTATAATTGACCTACAACACTATGCTAGTTCCAGATGCACAGCACAGTGATTCAGTGTTTCTGCACATTACAAAATGATCACCATTTTTATGAGTTTATGAATACTTTTACGTCCTTTTGTGTTTTCACTATGTTTGGTAATTCAGGTCACAATTTTCCACACTACAGCAAGTCATTAATTGGGCACAGCCTTCTTTATTGAAGGTTCCTGACCTTGTTTTAGTGATTTGGTTTGAATTACTTAATCTCTCAGGGAGAGTGGGAATTACAAACTGAATCCTCTTCCTTTTAAACTCTAGTTGAGGGTTATACTCGCTAATTAACCTCCCTCAATTCTTTTCACCCCTCCGCTGGTGAAGCCCCATCGTTCTGATGCTTATCACCTGCCTTGGTTAAAATCTTTAGAAGCAGTGTTTGAATACAAATATTTGGATTTGGGTGTGACGGGTTTAGAATTTCACAAAAAATGAATCTGAACTCCATTTTCACGCTTTAAATAAGGCTTAAATTCCACTTAAACAAGCCTTGGTTTGGTAAAAATGAATAGAATCTTAATTAATATGAACGGACTTATTTATCCTCCTTGTTCTATCTACCCTGTTTTAAAAAGTATTCATTTTATTAAGTCTTGACCCTTGAGTTTGTCTTTTATTATTAGTTTTTTAATATTTACTTGTTTGGCCACACTGGGTCTTAGTTGCAGCATGCGGGATCTAGTTCCCTAACCAGAGATTGAACCTGGGCGCCTTGCATTGGGAGCACGGAGTCTTAACCACTGGACCACAAGGGAAGTCCCTCTCTACCCTTGTCATATAGCTATGTTATTTACACTTTTCTTTGTCCTTGAGTCTGGGTGCTGTTTTGGTTGGTTTGTTTTTTAGTGATTGTTTACTCTCTCTATTCCCATTAATGTGGGGCAGCGTTTCTTTTGCTAGCATAGCTCTGTATCCTTCACAGCTTTGTGCTGTGCTTTGTGTTCATCTTAACGTTTCTTATCTAACAGTAAAGGCCTGTGAAAATATGCGACATCCTGTTGGAGAGAATAGGAAGATACTTTTCCTAAGTAAGTGTTTTCTCATAGGGGTGTTTCTCTTTTTCTCTCCCCTGCCTTTCATCCTTGTTACGCCCAGACCCTTTGTCTATTGGAAGAGCCATGGAGGAAACAAGTAATTCTTTATCCCCCCCGCGGCTCTCTCCAGGGCATGGGTTCCATTTATTGCTGGCTGGCCATGAGGGTCTGGAGCCAGCTTGGAATGCTGGCACACACGTGGAGTTTGTACTTAAACCACTTTAAAATGCAGAGTTGGGAATTCCCTGGTGGTCCAGTGGTCAGGACTCGGCACTTTCACTGCTGTGGCCCGGGTTCAATCCCTGGTCGGTGACTAAGATCCTGCAAGCTGTGGGGCTTGGCCTAAATAAATAAATAAAGTGCAGAGTTGACTTTTTTTTTTAAAGCAAGTCTGCATGTATATGTATTCGTATGATCACCGCCGTCCTTTTTTCACTTAGTATTAAATTATGGATGAACAATTTCTTATATTGTTAAATGTTATTTGAAAGCATCATTAAAAAAATTTATTTTATTGAAGTATAGTTGATTTACAATGTTGTGTTAATTTTTACTGTACAGCAAAGTGATTCAGTTATACATGTATATTCTTTTTTTTTTTGGTTGGGGGGCTGCGCAGGCCTCTCACTGTTGCGGCCTCTCCCATTGCGGAGCACAGGCTCCGGACGCGCAGGCTCAGCGGCCATGGCTCACGGGCCCAGCCGCTCCGTGGCATGTGGGATCTTCCCGGACCGGGGCACGAACCCGTGTCCCCTGCATCGGCAGGCGGACTCTCAACCGCTGCGCCACCAGGGAAGCCCACATGTATATTCTTTTTCATATTCTTTACCATTATGGTTTATCACAGGATATTGAATATAGTTCCCTGTGCTATACAGTAGGACCTTGCTAATCCCAAATTCCCCATCCATCTCTCCCCCACCCCCTCCCCTTGGTAACCACAAATCTGTTTCCTATGTCTGTGAGCCTTTTTTTTTAGAGAGTATGGAGAATTTGTTAGAGTAGCTGCAGGTTTTTTTTAAGATGTTGGGGGTAGGACTTTATTAATTTACTTATTTATTTTTTTTGGCTGTGTTGGGTCTTCGTTTCTGTGCGAGGGCTTTCTCTAGTTGTGGCAAGTGGGGGCCACTCTTCATTGCGGTGCGCGGGCCTCTCACTATCGCGGCCTTTCTTGTTGCGGAGCATAGGCTCCAGACGCGCCGGCTCAGTAGTTGTGCCTCACGGGCCCAGTTGCTCTGCAGCACGTGGGATCCTCCCAGACCAGGGCTTGAACCCGCGTCCCCTGCATTAGCAGGCAGATTCTCAACCACTGCGCCACCAGGGAAGCCCGAGCCTTTTTTTTTTATAGATAATTTCATTGTGTCATATTTTAGATTCCACATATAAGTGAAATCATATGGTATTTGTATTTCCCTTTCTGACTTACTTCACTTAGTATGATAATCTCTAGGTCCATCCATTTGCTGCAAATGGCATTATTTTGTTCTTTTTTTATGGCTGAGTAGTATTCCATTATTTATAGGTACCACGTCTTCTTTATCCATTCATCTGTCGATGGACATTTAGGTTGTTTCCATGTCTTGGCTATTGTGAATAGTGCTGCTATGAACATAGGAGTGCATGTATATTTTCGAGTTAACGTTTTCCCCAGATATATGCATGGGAGTGGGATTGCTGGATCACATGGTAACTCTATTTTTAGTTCTTTGAGGAACCTCCAAACTGTTCTCCATGGTGGCTGCACCAACTTACATTCCCACCAGCAGTGTTGGAGGGTTCCTTTTTCTCCACACCCTCCCCAGCATTTATTATTATTATTATTTTAAATATTTATTTATTTAGTTTATTTATTTGGCTGCTCCGAGTCTTAGTTGCGGCATGCAGGATCTTTTAGTTGCGGCAGGCAGCATCCCTGACCAGGGATCGAACCTGGGCCCCCTGCATTGGGAGCGTGGAGTCTTAACCACTGGACCACCAGGGAATTCTCATTTACCAATTTTTAAGTGTATTGTGGAATAAGGATCTAACTTGAATTTTTAAATGTGAAATCTCCAGATTAATCAGCTTTATTGAGGTATAATTTGCACCCAATAAAATTCACCTATTTTAAGAGTATAGTTTGATGAAATTTGGCAAATATAGACAGTAGTGTCTCCACAGTCAAGATATAGAACCTTTGGGAATTCCCTGGCGGTCCAGTGGTTAGGGCTCTGTGCTTTCACTGCCGAGGGCCCGGGTTCAAATCCTGATCAGGAACCTGAGATCTAGCAAGCTGCATGGTGTGGCCAAAAAAAAAAAACCCAGAAAAACAAAAACAAGATATAGAACCTTTCTGTCACCCCCAGAAGTTGTCTTGTGCTCCTTTGCAGTCAGCCCCCTTTCCCTACTCCTGACTCCAGAGATCATTATTCCACTCCCAGCTGGAGCTGTGCTTTCTCTGCTCCTCACACCGAAGAATGTGTCCCTATGCCATTGGCAGTTGGGGTTCCCAGATTCTGCTTTTGTCATGGACCTTGTCAGCTGAGCCAGTTACTTTGGAAAGGATCTGTTACCGTGGTCACTGCTCTTATAAGTACATTTGTGTGACTTTATCTGTGTCTCCTGGGCAGTGTTCTGCTCAGGGAAGACAGCAGTGGCAGCGTGGTTGGGAAATGCTTCTGGGGTCAGACTCCCTGTGTTTAAAGCCTACTGCTTATTGAGGTGACCTTGGGCAGGCTACCTAACCTCTCAGTGCCTTAGTTCCTCATTTGTAAGATGGATTAATGGGATACCTACTGCATGGGATTTTTGAGATGATTAAGTGAAAAATGGTGCCTGGTACCTAGTGTTCAGATCTTGGTGTTTAATAAATATCTTTTTCCGATAGAAGGAGCCAGGGCTCCTTGGTGAAGCGGCTTATCCTAGGACGGAAGCAGGAAATGCATAAGATTTTGTAGTGCTAGAAAGTGAGAAAGTACTGAAAAAGAAACAAACCCCTTATTGATGGGAGCATGTCAAAGGGACAAAGGAGCCAACTGAAAGAGCTCCCTAAGGCCAAAGCTGGAACAATTTGAAGCAACAAGATAAAGTAGTATTAGATTATCCCGAAGGATAAAATAAATATCCATGGAGCCATACTAATATTAATGAAAACATATCCTAAAGACAGTTTGGAGACTTCCCTCGTGGCGCAGTGGTTAAGAATCCGCCTGCCAATGCAGGGGACACGGGTTCGAGCCCTGGTGCAGGAAGATCCCACATGCCGCGTAACAACTAAGCCCATGCACCACAACTACTGAGCCTGCGCTCTAGAGCCCATGAGCCACAACTACTGAAGCCCGTGCACCTAGAGCCCGTGCTCCACAGCAAGAGAAGCCACCGCAGTGAGAAGCCTGCGCACCGCAACGAAAGAGTAGCCCCCGCTCGCCGCAACTAGAGAAAAGCCCGCGCGCAGCAACGAAGATCCAACGCAGCCAAAAATAAATAAATAAATTTATAAAAGACAGTTTGATTGCAGGACTATGAAGTTCATTTAAATAGCATCCTTCCAGTCATTTTATTCTTCTTACCCTTCTAATCTTACTGTTGCATTTATGTGGCTGGTCTGACCTGGGAAAGGAGGTAACCTAAGGAACAAGAGTTCTCTCTCACTGTGATCAGAAATACCCAATATTTAAAGACAGATGAATAAAAAAGTGTTGGTTGCCAATTAGTCAATAGTAATAATTTTGTGATTCAGTTATCAGCAAAGTTCCCCCTGCAGTATATGTACGGGGTATTATAGGAATATTAGATTATGGGGCATGTGACCTGACATTTCCTCTTTGATTCATTTGTTGAGTATGTACAGGGCACGAAAGAGAATAGATAGTAGGCTTTGCCTTTAAGAGGCTTATGGCCCTATGGAGAGAAGGTGCAAAGCGGACCACGAGCAGGTCTGTGACAGAGGACAGGGTACGTACAGAAGGTGGAAAAACATCTGCTCTAACGCCTACCTACCAGGTTGGTCCTGGGGGATTAGAATCTACAGCACCAGGTACTCAATTTTGGACACCGTGTACTCATTAATTTGGCCTTTAATATTATCTAAACAGGAGCGTGGCTCTCTCCCCTGCCTCTCTCTTTTTTTAAAAATTATTTATTTATTTATTTACTTATTTTTGGCTGTGTTGGGTCTTCGTTTCTGTGCAAGCGCTTTCTCTACTTGCGGCAAGCGGGGGCCACTCTTCATTGTGGTGTGCGAGCCTCTCACTATCACGGCCTCTCTTGCTGCGGAGCACAGGCTCCAGACGCGCAGGCTCAGTAGTTGTGGCTCACGGGCCTAGTTGCTCCGCGGCATGTGGGATCTTCCCAGACCAGGGCTCGAACCCGTGTCCCCTGCATTGGCAGGCGGATTCTCAACCACTGCGCCACCAGGGAAGCCCCTCCGCTGCCTCTCTGGGGGCCTGGGAACACACTCTAAGTCCTCAGTGTGAGGGATTGTGTCTTACTGATCTTTGTGTCTTCAGTGCATGGCACAGTGCATAGCTGATGCTAATAAATCTTTATTGACACCCACAGTGATGTAGTCATACCACCAGGGATGTTTAATTCATTTAGGCTGAAGTACAGCATAAATTGCGTTGGGGGGGGAGCGGGTCCCAAGATGACCCGTTGGTTCCATGATTTGCTCGGAGGACTCACAGGACTCAGGATATGCTCATACTCATGGCTGCGACGTACTCCAGTGAGAGGGTACAGAGCGAGATGCGCAGAGAAAGGGACATGGGGCAAAGTCTGGAGGAAGCGCATCGCAAGCTGCCAAGAGTCCTCTCCCAGCAGAGTCACACAGGACGGACGCGCTTAGTTCTTCCAACAGCAAACTGACAACACGTGTGAAATATTTTCTATAAGGGAAGCTCATTAGAGCCCCAGTGCCCAGGATTTTTATTGGATGCTGATAACGTAGGCACCCTCTGCCCAGAACATAGCAAATCCCAGCTCCCAGGAGGAAAGCAGATTCAGCGTAAACCCCATTGCTCGCTCCGACGGTGTGAGTCGGAGTGAGTCGCTCTTATTGTGCAGGGGCTGGTGGAAACCCTGCCCAAGGGCCAACCTTGCAAGCAGACGGAGAGCGGTCTTAGGCCTGCCATGTGAGCTCTTTTCTGCACAGTAATAGACTGTGTCTCCTTTCAGGGAAATTTCTGGGCATTCTAGTCTAGTCCATCCAAGAGAAGGGAAAGGGTTGGTTCCAAACTGGACAGATTAGTGGTAAGCCACAGAGCCTGTATTTTGTTCAGTTTGTTTTGAAGAAGCTTTTCGGGAGATTCACCCAAGAATCTTACATGTCTTGTTTCCAGGACTTACTGCGCAGGTTACCTGTTTTAGAGAGGCTCTGGGATTCAGTTTAAGCTGTGGTTGTCAAGCAAGTTACAGCTTCTGAGTTTTATCAGCAGGGATCTGACACTTCAGTCCTGAAGACTCCACCAGGGCTGAGCCCTGCCTTGCTCTAGCCAACTTCTCTTAGAGGGCGAGCGGGGAGGACTGTAAAACTGGCAGAATAGCTCTGAATCCTGCCTTGCTGGGAACTAGACCAGTTAATTTTTTATTCAGGGAAACGTGGTTAAGAGGGATTCTGCTAGCTTAGTTTAAAGGTCTTCAGTTTGCGGGCATAGAGCGGCGCTGGGGTATTAACTGGTATTCTTGGGAGACATGTCTGCTTGCACACAGCACACCCCTCCTGTGTGCTGCTTGGTGCCCTGGAGACACACTGCCTTTTCAGAGAGAAGTACTGAGGTCTGTAGTCAAACGTGTTTCTCTTTATTTAGCCCTGCATTTCCTAGATTTATTTGCTCATAGAACCCCCTTTTGTGGAATACCCATTAGTGTTTGGGGGGTACTAGTGTTTTGAGGAACTCAATTCAGAAAATGCTAGTCTAGAGATTCAGCACCCTCAGGTGGTTTTCCTGCTGATGACGTGCAGGGAGGCCCCTCCGGGCGTGATGGCCCACCCTCTTCTCACACAAAGCACAGGCTTGGCTTCCATCACGAGGCTTGGCTTCCATCGCAGTGTTTGCTGAGGGCTGTGGCTTGTAGTGTACAGATTTCCTTAGTTATGAATGGAATGGTCTTAGTACTAAAGTCATACTCCATCGCCCCAAGCATTCTTTGTTTCTGCTGTTATTTTTATGTGTTTCTTTGTCTTGGTGCAATGTAGTTTATCTCCAACTCTTGTTAGTTGCCAGGACTAAGAAATGTTAGTGCTGGGGCTGGCAGTCCTTCGCAGAGGGTTTTCACTTAGGACAAAGGAGCCACCTGGGAAATAGGATGGAGACCTGTTGCAGGGAACCAGAAGAGGCTCTCTGAAGCTAACCATGGCAGAGGATAACCAGTCTCCCTGTTGGGGGGGGTCTGTTGAAGAATATACGTGGCCCCTAAACTTTGTTCTCATTCAAGAGGTTGTTTTAGTCTGCTTCAGTTGTGAAGACCCGTAAGTCAGACTACAGTTCCCAATATGGAAGCGTATTATAATTATAACAGTCAGTTAAGGGTGAGCTTGAGAACAGGAACACTCTAGAGCAGGAAGGCCTGGCCCTCCTGGGAGCCAGAACCGTGGTGAAAGCACCTCCTTGTTGGGTCTCAGCAGTGGGAATTTGTGGATGTGGTTATTCCGACACTAATATGATCTGAATCTGTTTTTCTTTGGGCCTTTCCTTGAATATATTCTTTATTGTATATCTTTTCTGTTCCTCATACTTCCTGCTTATTCCTAACTTTGGCTTGCTTTTTTTCTTCCGATTTTTAAATATTGGAGTATAACATACATCCAGAAAACTGCACGAATTACAAGTACAGGTTGGTGAATTTTCAGAAAGTGAACCTGCTTGTGTAACCTGCTCCAAGATCAAGGAACAGAGCGTTACCCGTGTCCTGGAAATCCCCAGGGTAACCGCTGCTCTGACTCAGGCACCACGGATTTGTTTGTTTTAACAGCTTTATTGAGATACAATTTACATACTCTAAAGTTCACCCAGTTAAAGTATACAATGCAGTGATTTTAGGTATTTTTACTGAGTGGTGCAACCATCATCATCGTCTGTTAAAACACTTTCATCATCCCCAAAAGAAATTAGCATTGATTCCCCGTTTCCCCCAGACCCCACCCACCCTAGGCAACCACTAATCTACTTCCGTGTCCGGGGATTTGCCTATTCTGCACATTTCATGTAAATGGCCTTTTGCGCTTGGCTTCTTTTACTTAGCGTAACGTTTTCAGGGTTCATCCATGGGTCTGTGGCTGAATAACAGTCCGTTGTATGGATAGACCATATTTTGTTTATCCGTTCATTAGCTGATGCACATTTGTGTTGTTTCCACCTTTGGCTATTATGAATAATGCTTCCGTGAACATATGTGTACAGGTTATTGTTTGGACATATGTTTTCATTTTTCTTGAGTATATACCTAGGAGTGGAATTCTGAGTCATGTGGGACTCCATTTAATATCTTGAGCTGCTAAACTGTTTTCCACAGTGGCTGCACCATTTTGCATTTCCACCAGCAATGTATGAGAGTTCTCACTTATCCATAGCCTCAGCAATACTTGTTATTATCTATCTTTTTGAGTCTAGCCATTCTAGTGGGTGTGAAGTGGTGTCTTATGTTTTTGTTGTTTTTAATTTTCTTGTCAATTATTTTATATTTCATAAATTGCCACTTTCTTTACGACGATATTATATAAAAATAAATATACTTAGCTTTTAATCTCAAATGCCATTTTCCTTAAAGGAATCACAAAGAAAATCACCCTTTAAAAATTGTTTTTAATTACTTTAAAAAATTAATACATGGGCTTCCCTGGTGACGCAGTGGTTGAGAGTCCGCCTGCCGATGCAGGGGACGTGGGTTCGTGCCCCGGTCTGGGAAGATCCCACATGCCGCGGAGCAGCTGGGCCCGTGAGCCATGGCCGCTGAGCCTGCGCGTCCGGAGCCTGTGCTCTGCAATGGGAGAGGCCACAACAGTGAGAGACCCGCGTACCGCAAAAAAAATAAAATAAAATAAAATTAAAATTAAAAAAATAAAAAATTAATCCATATACAAAGTGTAAAACAAAAAGAAGCACAGACTTATATATAGTGAAAAGTGAGTCTCTCTTCCGTTCCTGCCCTCCCACCCATCTAGACCCTCCCCCGCAAGGTAACCACTGTGGCACTTCCTTGTGTTCCTTCTGTGTATAGGTTAGCAGAAATGTGTGAGTGTTGTGTGTATAAGTTTTTTATTGCTGCTATAACAAATTGTCACAAACTCAGCAGCTTAGAACCACACAACTTAAACGACTCTCCCTGGACTGAGATCAAGTTGCTGGCAGGTGGCGTCCCTTCTGGGGGCTCCAGGGGAGAATCTGTTTCCTGGTCTTGTCCAGCTTCCAGAGGCCACCCGTGCTCCTTGACTTGTAGCCTCTCCTCTGTCTGCAAAGCGTCACATCTTCCCGTCTGTCCTCCGTCTGCAAAGCGTCATGTCTTCCCATCTGTCTCTGATTCTGTTTCCTCTGCCTCCTTCTGCCACTGATGAGCTCCCTGTGGCTGACGCATTGCGCCCACCCAGTAAATCCAAGATCATACCCTTGTTTTAAGGCCGGCTCCTCAGCAGGCTTAGCCGTTAACTCTCTCTTGCTGTGCAGCCTGACATTCACAGGCTCCAGGGATTAGAACATGGACATTGTTGGGCGCCGTCATACTGCCTGACACAGTGTGTAAACTGTTTTGAAAGCAATGTTAACACGGTTTACACACCGTTCTTTCGTTTGTCTTTTTCATTTAATACTATATCTTTTTTTTTTTTTTTTTTAACATCTTTATTGGGTTAATACTATATCTTGAAAGGATGTTCCCTGTCAGAAGCTGAAGAGCTGCCTTACCCCTCTTTATCTGCCATATAATAGTCCTTTGTATGGCTTTTTCATAATTGAGTTAACCATTTTTCGGGTGTTTCTTGAGGTGCTAGACTTTTAAATTTTACGTAGTCAAATAAATCAGCCTCTTCTGAGTGACTTCTTACCTCGTTATGCTTAGAAAGGCTTTTTCCTTTAGTGAAAAAAATGAATGTTGTCCTTAGATTAAAAAAGATATCCGTTACCTTCTATGTTAAATTTCCGGGGCTGCTGCAACACTGTCACAAATTTGGTGGCTTAATACCACAGAAATTGCTTCTCTCCAGTTCTGGAGGCAGAAGCCTGAAATCAAGGTGTGGGCGGGGCCACGCGCCCTCCGAGGCCGCCAGGGCAGGACCCCGCCTCCCACCCCCCACCCCCACCCCCCGTGGCTCCGGGCGTCCCTTGGCTTGTGGCCGCGTCCCTCCAGTCTCTGCCCCTGTGTTCACACGGGCTCCTCTTCTATGTCTGCATGTGTGTGTCTCTCTTATTTTGTTGTCGTAAAAATCACATAACGTGAGATCTACCCTCTTAATAAAGTTTTAAGTGTATAGTATCGTTAACTGTGTGCACATTGTTGTACTACAGATCTCTACAACTTTTTTATCTTGCATGACTGAAACTCGGTACCCATTCAGTAACAACTCCCCATTTCCCCCTCCCACCAGCCCCTGGAGCCACCATTCTACTTTCTCTGTGTGTCTCTTATAAGGACCCTTGCCATTGGACTTAGGACCCACCCAGAGAGTCTAGGACGTTCTCGTTTCAAGCGCCTTAACTTAATCACACCTGCAAAGACCTTATTTCCAAATAAGGTCACATTCACAGGTTCTGGGGCTTAGGACGAGGACATGTCGTTTTGGGGACCACCATTCAACACACTTCACACTCTCAGTGCTTTTATTTTCCTCCCTAGAAATCATCTTTGGAAAATAAATTTTTGTGTAAAGCTTTTTTTTTTTTTTTTTTTTTTTATGCGGTACGCGGGCCTCTCCCGTTGCGGAGCACAGGCTCCGGACGCGCAGGCTCAGCGGCCATGGCTCACGGGCCCAGCCGCTGTGCGGCCGTGTCCCCTGCATCGGCAGGCGGACTCTCAACCACTGTGCCACCAGGGAAGCCCTGTGTAAAGCTTTAAGAATTATTTTCTTCAAACCTTCTCTTCAGGAGTTGTTGGGCATCTACCATATGCACAGCAGTTACAGGTTCTTCTTTCTTCCTGTGACAGTTACTACAGACTGGTACTGGTATACGGTATTTTGAATGGTAATAACATGGTTAGATGCTGTTTTTGGGGAAAAGTAGTTTTTCCAGTTTCTACAAATATGTGATTACAAATAGGATTTTCTTATTTTGCATGGCCTGAAGCTAGTATATATGAAAATGTACACTGAAATTGTTATTTTTTAGTAAGATTAAAAAGCGGCATTAGGGGGCTTCCCTGGTGGCGCAGTGGTTGAGAGTCTGCCTGCTGATGCAGGGGACACAGGTTCGAGCCCTGGTCTGGGAAGATCCCACATGCCGTGGAGTGACTGGGCCCATGGGCCACAACTGCTAAGCCTGCGCGTCCAGAGCCTGTGCTCCACAACAAGAGAGGCCACGATAGTGAGAGGCCCGCGCACCGCGATGAAGAGTGGCCCCCGCTTGCCACAACTGGAGAAAGCCCTTGCACAGAAACGAAGACCCAACACAGCCAAAAATAAATAAATAAATAATAATTAAAAATGAATATCTGCTAAAAAAAAAGAAAAAAAATTGGCATTAGGGACTTCCCTGGTGGCTCAGTGGTTAAGAATCCGCCTGCCAATGCAGGGGACACGGGTTCGAGCCCTGGTCTGGGAAGATCCCACATACCGCGGAGCAACTAAGGCCGTGCGCCACAACTACTGAGCCTGCGCTCTAGAGCCCGTGCTGTGCAACAAGAGAAACCACCGCAATGAGAAGCCCGCGCACTACAACAAAGAGTAGCCCCTGCTCGCCGCAACTAGAGAAAGCCTGCACGCAGCAACGAAGACCCAACGCAGCCAAAAAAGAAGAAAAAAAAAAAGCAGCATTAAAATCAATATTACCTATATATGAATTTTTATAAGAGTAATACCATACCAAGTACCCTGTATCAGCAAAACTGGTTAATGTAGGTATTAAACTGTAATGAACCATTGGGAAAACAATTTGCCTCAGGCCCTGAGCTTCCCTGCGTGTTCTTGCTGGGTGTGCCAGATGGCAAGGGCTATTCATCTTGTTTACTGCTTGTTGAAAAAGTGCTGGGCCATTGGCCCTAGATTCCTCTCCTGTAAAGCAATCCACTGCGTGTGCAGGTGTCACCTGGGCCCATCCTGTCACCCCTGTGGGACTTCGGGGCAACGGGAACCAATGCTAATATGCTGATGCTCATATATGTTGCTGCACCATGAGAAATGAAGTCCTTTGTCTCTGACCCAAGAGGCTGTGTCTTCTGCCAGCATCCATGAAACAGTGGCAGGCTAAGATAGTAACTTACAAGTGGGATAAAATCTCAGACAAATATAAACAAGTGAAATCTTGCAAATACAAATTCTGAGAAGTCTACTGTTCTATATGTTTTGTAAATTATGACATTTATTTATATATTAGTATGTTAGGATAATGCTTACTAGATGCTGTAATGGTTAAACCCACAATTCTCATGGCCTTTATACCAGAAAGGTATTTCTCTTGTTCGTATGAATGTCCTACGTGGGTATTCCTGGTTGAGAGTCTTTCCTGGCACCATCTTTATGTCATGGCTCCCAAGGTCTCCTGGAGGTCGTTTCTATTCTGGCTAGTCACAAGGGGGCATCGACAGGGAGGATCCTGGAGGAGGTTTTGCCCTTTTCTTTTAACTTTTCATCATGGAAACTTTCAAGCATGCCAGAAGTAGAGAAATTAGTAGAGTGAATGCTCTTGTGTATCTGTTACCTAGTTTCAACAGTGATCAACATTTTGTCATCTTTACCCCCATCACTTTTTTTCCTGGAGTCTTTATTTTTTATTGTTGTTTTTTAAATAAAATAGTGCTTTCATTATGGAATATACCTGACTTAGATAGTGAAATACCTGCAACCTTATCCCTCAGAGCAGCCACAAACTGGTGTGTGCGTGTGCGTGTGTGTGTGTGTGTGTGTGTGTGTGTGTGTGTGTATTGCCTTTAAGGACATTATTTTTAAGGATCTGTGTATCTGTGTCATTCTTTCAAATATATTCAATACATCCCATTATATAGATAAACCGTATTTAATTTATACAGTTTTCTGTTTGGGGGCATTAGTTTTTCCCTATTAAGTAATGTTACGCTAACATTCTCATCTCACATATACTTGAGCAAGTATGTTTTGCAGGATAAGTTGTAGAATTCGAATTGCTGGGTCAAAGGATATACACATCTAAAATATTTAATAGATATTGTCAAACTGCCCTCCAAAATGACTATACCAGTTTATACTTCCAGCAGAAGTGAATGGGAATGTATAGACTTTTAAAGCAAATCTAAACATAATATCATTTCATCCTAAAACAGTTTAGTACTTCTTGCTAACAGAAAAGGACTTTAAAAATCTTTAAACATATCATTTCTAAAAAACGTTATTCTAAAAACAGTTGTGCCTTTTTTCTGTTGGTTTGTTCAAATCAGAATTCACACAAGGTGTTAAAAATGTGCTCTGTCTAAAAGAGGTGTTGAAGGGGAGGCCCTCCTTTGGAGCGGGGACAGTTTTAAAAGCCTGCTCTGTGTTGATGTCGGTTTGGGACCCAAAGGTGATGGGCTCCTTTTGGTCCAAGTTTGTTTAATAGGTTTCTGATCTGTTTGCTTCTGGTCAGGTCCACACTCAAGGTTCTTTTCTAAACATTCTTCTCAAGCCTGTCTTATTTCTTTGGGGCCTTGCTGCTTTGCTTCTCCGTCTCAGTCTGCAGGAGCCTCCTTCCTCTCTGAGGCAAGCGCCTGGGTTGGGTGGGGAGTGGCTGCCTTCCCGTGACCTTGGTGCAAGGCTGACTAGGTTGTTTGTCAAGTCTCACAGCTGCTTTCTGTCAAGATTTTTTTGGTTTTATCCTCCTATTATTTGGGCTGCGGAAGCTTTTCCAACCCAAAGAGACTTTTGCTTTCTGGACTTCTCTCATTGCTTCCATTTCTGCTTGGAAAGTAGCTGTTTTCTCCTGAGCTCACTTTTGTCCTGAGATCTCTTGCCCAGGCCGTCAGTAGTGTTCAACGCATTGTCATTCTGACTCTTGCCGCCACTTTCCCTGGGCCGACAGGCTCAGTGGATGCTTGGTCTGCGAGCATCTCGTAGGGGAGCTGAGCCTTTCCTCGCTGGTCAGGATTCAAGTCATGTGGTTCCCCGCTGCACGAGAGGGAGCAGAGACTGCGTGTTGCCAACATACAACCCAGTCTCTCTTGAAATGAGGGAAACACTGAACCTTAGAAAACATAGGCGAAGTATCCTCAATATATTGCCATTGGATTATTTTACAGATAAAGACGTCTGCTATCTGGAAGTGAGTACAAAACAGATGCATAAATAAACTTTTATTTTTATAATTGTTTTCATTTATAGACTATAAAGCAATTGGCAAAATAGGAGAGGGAACGTTTTCTGAAGTTGTGAAGATGCAGAACCTGAGAGATGGAAACTATTATGCATGTAAACAAATGAAACAGCACTTTGGAAGGTAGGCAACGTGAGACCTATTTGAGACTAAATACAGACACAGGTTTTGGTTTTCGTTTTTTTTGAATTTTATTTTATTTATTTTTTTATACAGCAGGTTCTTATTAGTTATCCATTTTATACATATCAATCCCAATCTCCCAGTTCATCCCACCACCACCACCACCCCTGCCACTTTCCCCCCTTGGCGTCCATACGTTTGTTCTCTACATCTGCAGACACAGGTTTAAATCGATGAGAGCAACTTAATGGGGAAATTGTATTCATGTGATAACATGTCATATCAGAGTTCTTTGGGCAGTGAGGATTATAGGCTAATTTTATATTATCGTACTGGAGTTTGTTCATGTCCAAGTTTACTACAATATCAGTGATTGATGTTCACAAAGAGTTTAAGTGGTAGAGGTATGCCTCACTTTAAACAGTTTATATGTTCCTAAGAGTTGTGTATATGTTGGATTTTTATAATTGAAACCTTAGATTTCAGACATTGGAGGTCCGGGGACTTCCCTGGTAGCCCAGTGGTTAGGACTCTGCCCTTCCAATGCAGGGGGCGCGGGTTCGATCCCTGGTCGGGGAACTAGGATCCCACATGCCATGTGGTCAAAAAAAAAAAAAAGTTAAAAAGAAAGATATTAGAGGTCCTTGTGATTTAATTAGTTGTAAATCAGTTACTATTGAATATATTGAAAAATAAGTTTCAGATAGGGTTAGAGAAATGTATTCCCTGGGAGTGACCAGTTGCAGTTTGTGGAGAGGGCAACTCTCCGGTTCTAGATCAGCCCCTTGGAGACTGCTGGGGCTTCTCCCACAGAGCAGCCTCCTAACGTGCTTGAGCTTACAGCTGCTTCACATGTGTTACACTAAGGAGTCCAAGACCAGATGTGTTTCGGAAACTCTGTCAGAATAATGAAGTAAACAATGGCTTCACTACAACTGTTAAACTTTTCAATAAAAACGTTTGGGGCTTCCCTGGTGGCGCAGTGGTTGAGAGTCCGCCTGCCGAGGCAGGGGACGCGAGTTCGTGCCCCGGTCCGCGAAGATCCCACATGCCGCGGAGCGGCTGGGCCCGTGAGCCATGGCCGCTGAGCCTGCGCTTCCGGAGCCTGTGCTCCGCAACGGAAGAGGCCACAGCAGTGAGAGGCCCGCGTACCGGAAAAAAAAAAAAAAGGTTTGAAACTCTGGCTTCAATTTTTTTTTTTTTAATCTCAAAGGAATTGAAGCCTCTAAATATCTAAAGCAAAGTTTTTAAGAAACACAGTAATTGCCCTACATTGATGTAGAGCCTTCCGAAGTGTTTTGGGGTATAGACCTTGATTTCAAACTCTTAGTATGAAAGATAGTTTTTCAGATCAGGAAGGAGTATAGGCCAGTTAACCGTGTCAGGGAGTATGGAGAACAGTAATGTCAACCTCGTGACATCCCCAGACGGTAGGCGTAATCACGTGAGGAAAGGTGGTTAGTGATGTGAAGTTACTAGAGAGTTGTCACTCTAGGTCACTAGGTGGGCAGAGCCAGGCCAAAGCATATGGTGTTTACCTACCACTGCCAAGACTCTGAAGTCCCTGGGGCTTCTGCTTTTCCTCTCTCCTACCGTGGCTTCCTCTGTATTCTGAATTCTTTGCATTTCTTTATCTCCCGCCTCCCCCCACCCACACTCCGTCTTTACCTTTAAACTACTCGTGGTAGAGAATTCGATGCACAGTGTTCTGATGGTCCCATATCCACAGAGGAGACAGTATCACTGATAAGTATCAGTGATACTTTACTTTTTTTTTTCAAAGTTTGTGTGTGTGTGTGTTGGGGGGGGAGTTATTGTCAACCATTGTCACGTATTTCCTTTACTTAAAAGGAAATGCACTTTGAGCTGGTGGTGGCCTGTGGCCCTTTGATGTCCAGAATCAGGGACAGAGTCTCCAGCTTGGTTCTGATAGGTGTCTGCTAGCCTGTGTAATCTAAACCCACGGGGAATTGGATCTTGGGTTTCCTCTTGTGAGTTCTCACTTGCTCTTGATACACATGTCCAAAACTGTAGGCGATTATAATCCAGTGCCATCATTATTTGAGAATTGTTCCGCTCTGGCCGTGGGGAGCACTTTCACGTTGGCTCCTATGTTCCTTTGACATCACCCAGCATTTTCTTTTTTTTTTTTTTAACACTTCTTTACTTTTTGGTACTACAAGATTCTCTAAGCTCATCTTGTATTTTCCCTGCCCCTAGAATCCTCCATTTCTCAAAGGAGTTTTGGTCCCTTTTATCAGAGAAAGGTATTCAGAAAATCAGACCTTGGCACCAGGTATGCTCATTGCTCCTGCAATGTCAGCACGTCTGGGTCCTCTGAGCAGACAGAGCTAGTGGGTATGTATACTAACCCATGTGTGCACCTCTCTCTCTCCCTCTTCATTCAAATAACCATGAGTGCATACTGATGTAAATAAATGGCCGAATGAATAAACAAATTGGGATGAGGGGAAAATTCTTCCTTACAGAAGAATTCTAATTCATAAATACAGAGGAATGAGGGAAATGGAAAATCATCATTAGAATACGTAGTAATAATTTCTGCAGGCAAGATAAACTGATGAATGCTAAAATTAGTAAGGTGAAACTTTAAAGAGAACAGGATTTCTGGGACTTCCCTGGTGGTCCGGTGGTTAAGACTCCGATCTTCCACTGCAGGGGCCACGGGTTCGATCCCTGGTCAGGGAGCTGAGATCCTGCATGCCCTGTGGTATGGCCAAAAAAGTTTAAATAAATAAATAGAACGGAATTTCTGCACAGCCTCGAGTGATCTCCTCCCAAATATTTATTAATCACTGTGGTGGTTTTAACTTATATCCACAAATTGTTTGATATTCCTTCTTCCAGGAGGTGGGGCTTAATTTCCTTCCATTTGACTGTGGGCTGGACTTGCTAACTTGCTGATAAAGAATAGAAAATAGAAAGGGAAAGATAGTAGCTTTACAATGAGAGACCTGGTAGATACCAGCTTAACTAAATGATTAAGATTAACATCATCAGTAATAAGACATATTGATATCATGTACCTTCTGATAAAGCAGCACGGGAAGAGCATGTCGCCTCCGTGGTGTTCTTTCCCACGGATCCATAATCTCGGCTGAATTATGAGAATACATCAGAAGAGACCAAACTGAGGGGCATTCTACAAAATACCTGCCCAGTACTCCTCAAAACCGTGAAGATAACGAAAAGCAAAGACAGACTGTGGAGCTGTCGCAGAGTGGAGGTGACTGAGGGGACATGACATCTTAATTGCAGTGTGGTCTCCTGGATCCTGGAAGAGAAAAAGACATTAATGGAAGAACCGGGGAAATCCAAATAAAGTGTCTAGAGTAGTTAATAGATTTGTACCAATGTTAATTTTTAGTTTTGATAAATGTTATGTAAGATGTTAACATTAGGGGAAGCTAGGTGAAGGGGACTTCCTTTACTATTGTTGCGACTCTTCTGTTAGTCTAAAATAATTTCAAAATTAAAAGTAAAAAACAAATCAAAACAGGACTTCCCTGGTGGCACAGTGGTTAAGAATCTGCTAATTCAGGGGACATGGGTTTGAGCCCTGCTAATTCAGGGGACACGGGTTCGAGCCCTGGTCTGGGAAGATCCCACATGCCGCGGAGCAACTAAGCCCGTGCGCCACAACTACTGAGCCTGCGCTCTTGAGCCCGTGAACCACAACTACTGAGCCCGCGTGCCTAGAGCCCGTGCTCCGCAACAAGAGAAGCCACTACAATGACAAGCCCGCGCACCACAACAAAGAATAGCCCCACTCGCTGCAACTAGAGAAAGCCCGCACACAGCAACGAAGACCCAACGCAGCCAAAAATAAATAAATAAACTTATATAAAAAAAACAAACAGAAAATGACCAGAGAGGGTCCGGAATGAGTCATATTGCACATAGCTTCTAACGTTGAAAAGGGTATTTCTGTTATTTCTGATTTACAGGAAGAAATGACTTTATAGTTTCTAGAAGAAAGTTCTAGAAGAAAGACAACTGCTTTTGGTGTCATTTCTAGGAATATTATTGCTAATAATTTATTGGATGGTCCAGTGTCACTGATCCTTGATCCACAAGTTTTATGCTGTTCTTTGGTTTTATTTTTGTTTTTCAACTGTGAAAATAATATCTCTAGCTTTTAGAGTTCCAGAGTATCTATCATCATTATAAAACAGTTTAATCTTATTCACTTGAAGAATAATTTTAGGTTCCTTTAAAAATCCATTTCTGCTCTGCTTATCGTTGCCTAACTGAACCCTCAGTCACCTCGTGCCGCTGTGTGGGTGATGTGAGAAACAAGAGTCAGTAACGGGAAAAGCACGCTGAGTCACACAGGCCGGAGGAGCTTGGTTTTGGAGCCTCTGACCCCACCTCCTCCCAGAAATTGATGGCTTTTGCAGTAATCTTTGCTCATATGAAGTCCGGGTAAGGTATAATAAACCAGTGCATTAGTATTGTGTCAGGAGGCGTGCTTTCAGCTCCTGAGGACCGTTTTCCTCAGTGGCTCAAAGTCTTAGTTTGGAGATAATGAAGTTAGTTACTTGTGTAAGGTCTGCAACATGACCCAGTTGTTTTTCTTGTTTGTTTTTTTTTTTAATAAATTTCTCTTTTTCTTTCTTTATATTTTGGCTGCGTTGGGTCTTCATTGCTATGTGCAGGCTTTGTCTAGTTGCAGTGAGTGGGGGCTACTCATCGTTGCAGTGCGCGGGCTTCTCATTGCGGTGGCTTCTCTTGTTGCACAGCACTGGCTCTAGGCGCATGGGCTTCAGTAGTTGTGGCATGTGGGCTCCACTAGCTGTGGCTTGCGGGCTCTAGAGCGCAGGCTCAGTAGTTGTGGCTCACGGGCTTAGTTGCTCTGTGGCATGTGGGATCTTCCTGGACCAGGGATTGAACCCGTGTCCCCTGCATTGGCAGGTGGATTCTTAACCACTGCGCCACCAGGGAAGCCCCTGTGATTTTTATTTAATCTATACCTCCACCCAGTCTCCTTCCCCACTTGGTTATTATTATACAATTCTTTTTAAAAAATATTTATTTATGTATTTGGCTGCACCGGGTCTTAGTTGGCGGCACGCAGGATCTTCGTTGCAGTGTGCAGGATTTTTCAGTTGTGGCATGTGGGATCTAGCTCCCTGCCGAGGAATCAAACCCCAGGCCCCCTGCATTGGGAGTGCAGAGTCTTAGCCACTGGACCACCAGGGAAGTCCCAAATTTTTTTTTTTTTTAAAGGCAAAATTTGCATATGTTGCGATGCACATTTTTTTTTTTTTTTTTTTTTTTTTTTTGCGTTAAGCGGGCCTCTCACTGCTGTGGCCTCTCCCATTGCGGAGCACAGGCTCCGGACGCGCAGGCTCAGCAGCCATGGCTCACGGGCCCAGCCACTCCACAGCATGTGGGATCCTCCCGGACCGGGGCACGAACCCGTGTCCCCTGCATCGGCAGGCGGACTCTCAACCACTGTACCACCAGAGAAGCCTGGAGATGCAAGTTTTTTAACTGTATAATTTTGCCAAGTAGATATCTCCATGTAATCAAGACATAGAACATTTCTGTCACCCTCAAAAATTCCTTCATATTCCTTTTTACTCAGTTCTCCATCCCCATCGCAGGTAGCCACTGTTCTGGGTTTTGTTTTGTTTCCCTGTATCCTCTTCTAGAAATTCAAATGTCTACATTTTAAAAATATATATTTATTTATTTTTATTTTGGCTGCACCGGGTCTTTGTTGCGGCACACGGGATCTTCATTGCAGCATGCAGACTCTTAGTTGCGGCATGCATGTGGGATCTAGTTGTCTGACCAGGATCGAACCCAGGCCACTTGCACTGGGAGCGTGGGGTCTTACCCACTGTACCACCAGAGAAGTCCCTAGAAATTCATATTAAATGGAATCTCACAGTCTGTGCTCTTGTGTCCAGCTCCTTCAGCACAGCATAAAGTCCTTGAGATTCATCTGTCGTACCAGTAGTTCATACCTTTTTACTGCTGAGTAGTATTCATTCCAATCTATGACTACAAAACAACTTGTTTATCTGGTCTCCTGTTGAGGAACTTTTGGGTTTCTGGTTTTGGACTGCTCTGAATAAATCTGCTGTATAACTTTACACTAGACTTCTTGTGGTTATATGTTTTCATTTTTTAAAATTAATTTTATTTATTTTTGGCTGTGTTGGGTCTTTGTTGCTGCACACGGGCTTTCTGTAGTTGCGGCGAGCAGGGGCTACTCTTCATTGTGGTGCATGGGCTTCTCATTGTGGTGGCTTCTCTCATTGTGGAGCACGGGCTCTAGGCGCGTGGCTTCAGTAGTTGTGGCTCACGGGGTTAGTTGCTCCATGGCATGTGGGATCTTCCCGGACCAGGGCTCGAACCCGTGTCCCTTGCATTGGCAGGTGGATTCCTAACCACTGCGCCACCAGGGAAGCCTGAGTGTTTCTTTCTTAAATGTTTAAAATAATTCACCAGGGGGGCTTGAAGTTGACCTGAAGTTGACTGAATTATAAATTAGTTTTTTATTTTTACCTACACCATAGTATTGAGCAAGTGAACAATCTACGAGAGATACAAGCACTGAGGCACCTGAATCCACACCCAAACATTCTTACCTTGCACGAAGTGGTTTTGTAAGTATATATGGGGCTTTAAACATTATCTAAAATTGATGATAATTATTAAATCTTTTTTTAAGAAAGAAAACCATGGTAGGCATTTTAAATATTTGCTTTGTAGCTCAGAGAATAATAATTTTTATTTTATCTTAAGTCACTTACTTATTTGGACCAGTGTCTGTATCTGAGTCCTAACGTGGAAAGGCCTTCATTTCAGTGACTCCACATGATAAAAGCAAACAACATTCAAATAGTTCCTCTCCTGTAGCAGTTGGGCTTCTGTGTAGACGGTGGTGGCCCTGGGCATCCGAGTGTGAGTTGTGACCTACCGGGAAAGGCCCTGTTGTCCTCTTTCAGGAGCTGTACTTTATTGCTGCCACTTGCCATCTCTGTGTGGTCTCATGCAGCCTTTCTTACTACAACTGACATAATTTCAGGGGACTTTTAATTTCTCTTCTAATTATAGAGTAGCTTCCGTAAGGTTTACCTGTTGATCAAGAAGGCAGAGCACAGCTTGTCTGGAGGGGCTTGTCTGCCAGGGGCTGGGGCTGGGGTCCTGGCCTGGAGCTCTGAGAAGGCACCCCTCAGCAGGAAGCCTGGCCTGTACAGCCAGCCGAGAAACCGCAGCCTCTGACCCTTAAAGTGCAGGAGATTTTAACTGTTCAGGAGGCTGAACAGTTCTAAACTCAAAATGCAATGTCTTGTCATGGCTGTGTGGCGTCCTGGCCCGCGTGCTCTGAGCCATTAGTTGGGGCCAGATCCAGAGACCGCAGTCTGCGTGTGACGGTCACAGCACTGCCTGTGCTGAGGGTGCTTTATGTGCACTTTGCAAAGCACTTCTGTGCACGGTTGCACGTGGGCCTCCTGACAGTCCTGAGTGACAGCGGGGACCCCTTCCAGCCCCACCAGAGGCGCCTGGAGCAGGGTCCGGGGGTGACACTGCAGGGGTGTGATGTGACTCATCTTCCTCCTTTTTGCCTCGGCTGGATTTTTGGTTTTGCTCCCTGCACTGGGATGTATCCCAATCACATGGAAGTAATTTAGGTAAATTAAAACTACATTTGCAGCCACAGAGCATGAATCAAATCCTGCTTTCTTTGTTTTGCTTCTACAACTCCTCAAACCTCATTTCTTCTTTCTGCTGATAGTTAACTTTTCGATTTTCAAGACACTTCTCTTTAAAAATTGTGGGGAGGGGGGCTTTTAGAATTTTTGCCTGAAGTAGAGTTTTACTATTATTTAAATTATTTTTGCCTGAAACATTGATTAAAAATCAAAACTTCTGCTGTTTCAATCATTACACTTTAATCTTTGTCTGATATAGGAGTGCTTTGTGTTTATCAGAAGTGTTTACAAATGAATTAAATATTTGGTTATTTTTTCTGATGAAGACAAGAAAAAGAAAACATTTTAAAAACCTACTTTCTTCTTCAGTGACAGAAAATCTGGTTCTCTTGCACTAATATGTGAACTTATGGACATGAATATTTATGAACTAATACGAGGTACGTAGAATAATTTCAAAGCTAATCTAAGGTCTTTTAGAGCTTGTAGTTCCCATATATTTGTTTTAGTTCTCAAAATCATTTGTGCAGTAGTTTCATCTAAATATACGGTACTGGGCTGTACACGTACAGTACTCATGGGAGGTGTTTTTCTGGCAGTCTTGTCTGCTCAGAACTCAGCTGCAAACGAGCAAAGCCACGAGGCGTTCAGGCCGGCTGGGTGACGTGGTGAGGAGGGCGCAGAGGGCGGCGGCGGCTCAGCCCTTCCTCAAGCCTGTCCCCTTCTAGCATCTTTCCCGGCTCTGCTGCTCGACATTCTACTCTATGCTTCAGAATGAGGCAGGGCTCCCTGCTCAGATAATCCCTCTGAGAGGGAACTTCCTTCTGTTCGCATTCTTATGAAGTCCCCTGTATTGCAGAGTGCTCATTCATTTCCTTTCTCTCTTTTTTTTTAAAAAATAAATTTATTTTATTTATTTATTTTTGGCTGCGTTGGGTCTCCATTGCTGCGCACGGGCTTTCTCTAGTTGAGGCGAGCGGGGGCTGCTCTTCGCTGCGGTGCGCGGGCTTCTCAGTGCGGTGGCTTCTCTTGTTGCGGAGCATGAGCTCTAGGCGTGTGGGCTTCAGTAGTTGCAACGCGCAGGCTCAGTAGTTGTGGCTCATGGGCTTAGTTGCTCCGCGGCATGTGGGATCTTCCCAGACCAGGGCTCGAACCCGTGTCCCCTGCCTTGGCAGGAGGATTCTTAACCGCTGCGCTACCAGGGAAGCCCATCCTGTTACTTTTAATGCAGGTGCTTCTGGGAAGGGCCGCTCCAGTTTGGCTGTGTTGACGCAGCTTGGATGTCCCACGTCAACACACTGGGTAGAGCATGCGCAGTGCCGTGTGCATTTCATGATGGTCGGTCCTGGTTAGGCCCTTTGAGCCTTAGTCCTTGTCTGTCAAATGGGGATAATCATAGTGTCTGACTCTTAGGGTTGTTGTGAGGAGTAATAATGTGTGAGGTGTTTGGCACAGTGCTGGCTTGTGTAGCCTTCAGTCAAGGTCAGCTGCTGTCATTACCATCATCATCGTTATGACTTTACAGTTTATAGTGTGCTTGCTCTGTGTCCCTGCATTTGCTCTTCCCACTCTGTGAGCTCAACTCCATTACAGAGGTGAGGCACTTGAACGTCCAAGAACTTAGAGCACTTGCCTGAGACGAGCCAGCTTCAAAGAGCAGAACTGGGAGGACCCCTCCTGGAATTTTGTCTTGCTGAGAGAGGGGTGCTGGTGACGGCTCCAGCTCCATGCTGCGCCTGACACCCCACCTGCTACCCTGTAACTTCTCTCAGAACAGTGTGCCAGCAGGCAAGGCTCTCCTTTGGAAGACACCGATGGCAAACACGTGCTCACAGGGCATAGCCTCTGGGCCCAAGTGTAGACTGTGGGCATTTGGCTGTGCATGGTGGACCCAGAATGCACCCCCAAGCCTGGCCAGGAAAGCCAGGCGCAGGCCTGGGTACAGGGTCTCTTGGGAGAAGGCAGTGTGCTGGATATTCTGTTGCAGTGCTGGCTGCACTGGAGGCCCTCTTCCTTCTGTTGGTACTGACAGCCAATGCCATAGTTGATCACTGTGTTCACTTCAGATTTTTTACATTGCTGGTATTGTATATGACATTTTTTAGTACCTTCTTAATGAGAATATTGGGTAAAAATTAACTTGGGAACATTAATTTGGTCGGGAGAGCCAAAAGAGAGAAATACTGTTTGCAGTCTGCTGGCATCGGTAACGGGTCACACCAGGAGCTTCAGAGTGGTTTATTAATTGCACTATGTGTGTGTGTTTCAAGATGTTTGTGAGCAAGCATCTGGTGGGAACCTGGCGAGTTAGGATCTTGTTTTGGGAAAATAGTGTGGAAGTCCGCGGTCAGTCCCCTCCTTGTCAAGGGTGTGGACTCCGATGGTTCAGACCAGTGGCCCACATGGCTCATGAGGGCCCCTCTGTCCACCTGGAGCCCCCGTGTGCAGGCAGGCGCTCTCACGGAGGACAGGGGAGGGAGTCGTGGCCTTGCCCCACGGCTGTGAATGGGGGGAGCAGGGGAGGCCCAGGAGGAAAGGAAGGGCAGGCATCCCAAGAGTCCTCCGCCACTGGGGACTGAAGGCAGCCAAAAATGCAGATTCCTGGCCCACCTGCCTGGATTTGTGATTCACTGGGTCTAGGTTTGGGCCTTGGAATCTACTTTTTCGAAGCTCCCTAGGTGCTTATGAAGGTTGGATGGATTAGACCTTTCCTAAAAGAGTCCACCTTTTCTGAGTTCAAGTTCAGATGACTGTAACGGCAGTTGTACGCTATAAGATGTGGACGTGTGGACATGGCTGGGAAGGGTGCTTCTAGGAACAGAGCAGCGTGAGTACAGGATGCAGCAGGAGAGCTTTGGGGGCGCGCAGAAATGTCCCCGAGTGAATGTGGCTGGAGCCTTCTATAAACAAGCAGGATGTGATGGGGTGCAGTTCCTAAGGGGAGGGACCGGGCCTGGCGGCCCATTCTGAGAACTTGCTGGAAAGGCAGCTTCTGGGGCCCCGCCGCAGACCTACTGAACCAGGAGTGCCAGGGCTGATGATGGGGCATTCTGTATCTTCACAAGCCCCGGGGACTCGGGGGCTCCTGGGTCCTGAGAGCCCTGTGCTGGGAGGGAGTCTGCCAAGGGGTGTCTGGAGAGCCGGGCTAGTCAGTGGGCAGCGAGACCCCCTGCCCGAAGAGGGCCGAGCCTCACGAAGGTTCGTCCAGCCTCGCATGTGACAGAGAGTAGAAATTTTACTTTCTTTTCACCTTTATGTAGATAATAATTTGATAAAATTCCTCAAGTGGGGGGAAGCTGACAAAGTCTTAGTTTTAATTCTTTCAATTTAAATTCTGGAAAACTGATGATAAATTACGTGAAACAGAATAAAAGGATTATAGCATGTCATGGAAAAAATTCATTGCACTTAGACGCTTTGTAATTTAAATTACTTTCTATTATTAACATAAACAGTCTTGTTATGCGAGAAAAAGAATACATTGATTTTTCGACAGAAATTGCAAGCTTAGGATGAAAAATGTCTAGAGGGATATGTGCTCACGGAGGGAGGGGAAAGTGGTTTTCTGGGTTGCTAGGTGAGAGTGGGTATTTTGCAGATTTAAAACCTAATGGCCTAGAAACACATACCTCTGATATTAAAATCAAGTAAAATGTGACACCTTCGAGAGCAAGGGCAGCTCTGACGCTGGAGTGTGGTATTAAGAGCTTTGGAGCATCCTGAAAGCTGCAGGAGGGGAGAAGGTGTAGCTTACAGGCTGCTGCAGGGCGCTGTCAGCCGGCGCCCAGTGACTGCTTCCTTCTGCGAGAGAGGAACGTGCGGCTGTGCAAGTGAGAGCAGCCATTGGTCTTCTTGGGTTAAGAAAACGTAATCCATCCCCTTAAAGACGGAGATCTCCACGTAGCCAGGAAGCCGAGGAAAACCCTGGATTTGAGCTCATAATCAGCGTGAAGGAGGGTGCCCGGGAGGCCCACCCGAGGCTGTGTTAGGACCTCCATACCGAGCTGCCCTTGCGGTGATCCGCTCAGCACTGTCCTGACTGCAGTCAGAAGGCCTGGCGCTCTGTGATTTTAAATGAAATCATGCCAGCATGTAGGATTCTAAATGGCATATTTTGTAGGTAGACTCCATACTTCCTAGAACTACTCCGGGTTATTTTCACTGAGGAAGTTAGATTTTCACACATTGCTAAATAAAAATGGATTCCATCTTTCGTTTCGAAAAAGCGGATACGGATCATTGGTAACCATATCTGGCTATTTCCTTGACTGCACAGGGAGAAGACACCCATTATCGGAAAAAAAAATTATGCACTATATGTACCAGTTGTGTAAATCCCTTGATCACATGCACAGGTAGGCACTTGGAGACCTGGCAGCTTTCAAGTTAATAAAATGTATTACCGTTCATTAAGAATATAGTATAAAAGAATTGGAATGAACGAGGCACAATTAATTCTATCCTTCCTTTTATATTGAATGCAGAAATGGAATATTTCACAGAGATGTAAAACCAGAAAATATATTAATAAAGGTAAGAACTTTTATATGAAAAATTGATATCAGAAGAAAGGTAGAATATAAAAACTTTTCCCTGGATACGTTTTCAATCCCAGTGGATACCATGTTTGTTATAACATGTTTGGTTCTTTCCTTCCAGTTTGGGAACAAATGGTTAATTTAGTAAATGCCATCAGCATAACTGTGCATCTGGAAGAAGGCGCCCTCCTTATACTATATACAAAATAAACTCCGCTCAAATCATCATGCTAAACACTCTAAAGATAAAAGTGGGAGAGGCAGGATTTGAGCTCTGATACGTCTCACTTGAAAGCCCTTCAACTATGCCTGTGTACAATTTGCTCCGTTTGGGCATATGCGTACACCCACGAATCCATCATCCCAGTCAACTTCACAAACAAATCCAAAACCCCTGAAAGCCCCCTCTTGCCCTTTGGTAATCCTTGCCCCTGTCCCTTGTCCCCAGGCAAAGACGAGCTAGAACGTTCTATAAGTGGAATTACATAGCATATACCCTTCCTTGGTCTGTTTCACTCAGCATCGTTATGTTGAGGTTCAACCACATTGTCGTGTGTGTGCCACGCCTTTTGAAATTGTCCCACAGTTCTTGGATGTTCGGTTTTGTTTTTGACGTTCCTCTATTGCTTGGCATTTCGGTTTGGGAAGTTTCTATTGGCATATCTTCAAGCTCACTGATTCTTTCCTTGGCTGTGTTGAGTCTATCAAAGTCTTTTAAAATTTTTGTTACAGTGTTTTTTGTTTGTTTGTTTTTAATTTTTTAAATTTTTTGCTGCGTTGGGTCTTTGTTGCTGCATGCCAGCTTTTTCCAGTTGTGGCGAGCGGGGGCTACTCTTCGTTGTGGTGCGCAGACTTCTCATCGTGGTGTCTTCTTTTTTTTTAAATAAATTAATTTACTTATTTTTGGCTGTGTTGGGTCTTTGTTGCTGTACACGGGCTTCCTCTAGCTGCGGCGAGTGGGGTCTACTCTTCGTTGCGGTGCGCGGGCTTCTCATTGCGGTGGCTTCTCTTGTTGCGGAGCACGGGCTCTAGGCACGTGGGCTCAGCAGTTGTGGCTCACGGGCTTAGTTGCTCCACGGCATGTGGGATCTTCCTGGATCAGGGCTTGAACCCATGTCCCCTGCATTGGCAGGTGGATTCTTAACCGCTGTGCCACCAGGCAAGTCCCTGTTACAGTGTTTTTTATTTCTAGTGTTTCCTTTTGATGTTTTCTTAGGGTTTCCATCTCTCTGCTTACGTTTCCCATCTGAACTTTCACGCTGTCTTCTTTTTCCATTAGAGCCCTTAACAAATTAACCATAGTTATTATAAATTTCCTGTCTGGGAATTCTAAAATTCTAAAACCTGCGCCATATCTGAGTCTGGTTTTGATGCATGCTTTGTCGCTTCAGACTGTTTTTTCTTGCCTTTTAATATGCCTTGTAATTTTTGTTGAACGTATTGGGGAATGGGAACAGAGGTAAAAGGCTGTTAGGGTAGGTTTCTTGGTAATCTGGCTAAGAGAACTGCTGCTTAATGTTTGCTCTGGCTGTAGGTGCCCGAGGCTTCAAATTTATCGACGGCATGAATTTTATTACTTGAATGTGAGAGGTAGAGAAGATGGAAGAAACACCTTGAAACCTGTTTCCCTGGGCTGTCTGACTTCCTTCAAGGATCCCACGTGGTGTAGGCCAGGCCCCCAGCCTCCCCCGAATGGGAACCAAGCTTCCAGAAGCACTGGACGCGGTGGGGAGTTTGAGGCATAACAGGGCATGTGACCAGGGTGTAGAGTTCATCTGTAGACTTACGCTGCGACTTAAAACTTTCCACAACCTGTAGACGTTTTGAAATGTCTGTTCAACATAGCCAGAATATTCGCAAATGTGTTCCGCTGAAGAGAAATCCCGCTTCCTCACCTGCTACAGGCTACTTCAGGCGCTTATGCAGCCAGTACTTTATGTTCTACAAGCTAGTTATGTGCTAGGAATTTTCCCGTTGGTGCATAAATATTTGAAATGGTTTGTATTACAGTCGCTGCTTGATGAGATGTTATTTGTCCCTGCTTCTCTCCCCCCTTGCAGCAGGATGTCCTGAAATTAGGGGACTTTGGGTCCTGCCGGAGTATCTATTCTAAGCAGCCGTACACGGAATACATCTCCACCCGCTGGTACCGGGCCCCAGAGTGTCTCCTCACTGATGGCTTCTATACCTACAAGATGGACCTGTGGAGCGCGGGCTGCGTGCTCTATGAGATGGCCAGGTGGTGCCCGAGTTGCAGCTGCTGCTGGGCCGGGGGGCTGCGTCAGGGTCCTGAGGCCGGTCCACGCGGGGCTCGGCCGTCCAGTGGCTTCGTGCCAGTCCCTCCCTCTGCGGTGCCGAGTTTACAGTCCTGGTGTCATGGTGGTTTTTTAACTCGACAGGAAGGGTGTCAAGCGCTTGTCCTTGCTTTCTGGGTGTGGAGGAAAGAACACTGTCAGTTACTTCTTTCCCACTGGCCCGCCCCGGCCCTGGGTCGGTGGGCCTCTCCAATTGGCCCCATCAGCGACAGGATTGATGAAGACAAATGAAGGAACAGAGTCGAGGCGTGCTTACTGCCACCTCGTGGGGCCTGCCATGGGGGCGGGGTGCGAGCGGTGCCCCCCGGTCTACCCTCAGAGTGCAGTCGCTCGGGTGGGGTGCTCTGGCCCCGGGAGTGAGGGCGAGCTGGATGGAGTCCAGGAAGCCCCAGCCCTAACCGTCCTCCCCTCCCCCAGCCTTTGTGCTTTACCGCTGGGCGCAGCAGGGCCAGGGCAGAGGCCCGGGAAGGGAGGAGGGCCTGTTCCGTCCACCGGCGGCGGGGGCACTGGGTGGAAGAAGCCCCGGGAGGAGGTGGGGCGGCACCTGCTCGTAGTGGGTCATGCAGGACGGGTGGGTGGGTTTAACCTTGGGGTGATGCACGTCAGGATGGTACAGCCCAGCGCAGGCAGGACCCGGGTCGTCCAGTCCCGCCTGCTCAACTGACCCCTTGATAAATACAGACGTTTGGGCCCTTCGGGACACGCCTTCTGATTCTAGATCATTCGTATTGATAAGTGACTGTTATTTTTGGAAAGGAGAGTGGTGATTTCACTGATACTAAAGTACCAACAAATGATCTTTTCTCCCGTGCTAAAATCCCTGAGTCAGTTTGGAGGGATGTCAGAGGCGCTGGTGCTGGCGGCATCCACTCAGGGCATTGGGCAGCCTACGCTGAGCCTCGCTGACTGCACTCTGTGCCCGGCCTGCCGCACCTCAGAGGCGTCCAGCTCCTCTGCGTTTCCTATTCTCCCCTGCGGCCTGAGCTCCTGCCGTTTTCCCTGAATAGAAGTCATCTTACCGTCAGAGCTACGTTTTTTTTGTTTGTTTTTTTTTTGCGGTACACGGGCCTCTCACCACTGTGGCCTCTCCCGTTGCGGAGCACAAGCTCTGGACACGCAGGCTCAGCGGCCGTGGCTCACGGGCCCAGCCGCTCCGCGGCATGTGGGATCTTCCCGGACCGGGGCACGAACCCGTGTCCCCTGCATCGGCAGGCGGACTCTCAACCACTGCGCCACCAGGGAAGCCCAGAGCTACGTTTTTAAACTCTTCTTTGTGGCCTGTAATGTGTATGGGTCTAAAATCTTCTATCCACAATTCCCAAATCCGTGACCGCTCCAGAACCAAAACGCTCCTTGGACCTCATTTGTCTACACAGCCCGACCTGACCCAGCCTGAATTTTTGTCAATTAAACTCCCCGGGCCGTAAGGAGGCTCTGGGGGCTTTCATCTCTCAGCCGGCAGAGGCACCTGCTGTGCAGATACGGGAGTGTGGCCCTGTCCCTTAGAAAGACACCGACCCGTAGGGACAGTAGGAGGAGGAAGGCCCAAGCATGGGCGGGGGGGCTGGAGGTCCCTCTGCTGGGAGGCCGCCGCCCTGACCACAGCCCTGGCCGCCCGCCCAGCCTGCAGCCCCTCTTCCCCGGAGCCAACGAGTTGGACCAGATCTCGAGGATCCACGACGTCATTGGCACACCTACTGGGAAGACCATCACCAAGTTCAAACGGTAAGTGCAGCCCACAGGCCGCCCCACCACCGCGGACCCGCCCTGCCTCTGTCGCCCCCAGGGGCCTCTTCACAGCCCCACGAGCCCGGCACGCGGGTTTTGTCCCGGGAATGTTCACTCAAGCCACAGAGGTCTTTGGGTGGGAAAGGCTCCCCAGCACAGGCTGCACGCACAGACCCTGCAGAGCCGGCAGCTTGGCCACCCTGACCCCTCAAGGGGGACTCGGGGGCGTGGGCAGCACCCAGCAGCTCCCAGAACCCTAGGGAGGTAAGGAGATGACAGCCATGCTAGATTTTTTTCTTTTCCTTTTTCTTTTTCTTTTTTTTTCCAGTACGCGGGCCTCTCACTGTTGTGGCCTCTTCCGTTGCGGAGCACAGGCTCCGGACGCGCAGGCTCAGTGGCCATGGCTCATGGGCCCAGCCGCTCCGCGGCATGTGGGATCTTCCCAGAACGGGACACGAACCCGTGTCCCCTGCATTGGCAGGCGGACTCTCAACCACTGAGCCACCAGGGAAGCCCTTCTTTTTCTTTTTTAAAACTTTATTTCATTCTTTTCTGGTGGGAATGTGGTATTAGTCTTCTCAAGAAAAAGTTTTCTTACACTTACAGCGTAACAGATTTCACGACCTCCCACCCTTTTTAAAAAAACAGACTTAATTTTTTTAGAGCGGTTTTAGGTTCACAGAAGAACTGAGCGGAAGGTACAAAGATTTCCCATCTACCGCCCGGCCCCACGCAGTGCACAGCCTCCCGGCCACCAGCACCGGCCCCGGGGTGGCATGTCTGCTATCATCAAACCTGTGCTGACACGTCATTCTCACCCAAAGTCCACGGTTTCCACGAGGATCTTGTATTCTATGGGCTTTATGCCCCCCCGCCCCCTGCCCTTTTTAGATTGTAAGCTGTTACCTTCAGTGCAGGTCCCTGTAGGGTCGTGATGCTGGACTGGCCACGTGCTCTAAATGACGGCGTGATCGTTTATTATCATTGGGCTTTCAATACAGGTCGAGAGCTATGAGTTTTGATTTTACTTTTAAAAAGGGATCAGGAATACCTCTACTGACAGCCAGTTTGTCCCCGCAATGCCTCTCCCTCCTGCACGCAATGGTGGCCTATGATCCCGATGAGAGAATCACTGCCCACCAGGCCCTGCAGCACCCCTACTTCCAGGAACAGAGGTAGGCGCCTGCTGGGTTCCCGTGGGCCACACGGATGGGTGGCTGCTTCCTGGGAACAGTGCCGGTCCCTCTGGGAACCCGCACCTTGCTCCTTTCTGGTATCTTCCCCCGAAAGGAGGCGATTAGTGGCATCACGGCAGGGTGGAGGGAGGGCCTGTGGCCGCTTTGCGGTTGATGCCAAGGCTGTGGTGTTGAGCCCTGGAGGGTCACGTGGCACACAGCGGGGGGAGCGGGCTGAGCTCGCTCGCTGTGAGGTTCCAGGGCGCGTGTGTTGGGCGACACCTGCCATTGGAAGTACCTGCCCTGAGGGCTTCGGACTCCACCCCTCTGTCCCCTCGTGCGTGTGTGACGTGGGGGTGACGTCTGACCCGAACCTCGAGTCACTGGGCAGGGCTGGGCCCACGGCTCCGGAGCCCAGAGGCTGTCAGGCTGAGACAGGAAAGGAAAAGAAAAGCTCCTCGGGTGAGAGGAGGGGCGACAGGCACAAGCCCACACTGGGGACAGAGGAGGCCGACAAGCCCTGTGGCGGCCAGGTTCTCAGCAGAGGCGCCCCTTGCCCCTTCCGTCCTGTAGGGCAGCTGAGAAGCAGGCTCCAGCCAGGCCCAGGAGGAAGGCCTCTGCTCTCTGCCCCAAGCGGCCGGTGGCACCGAAACTACTCAGTAACAACTGGCAGCCGGCACAGGAGGGCAGCAAGCAGGTACTGAGCGATCAGGCCGTCTGAGCTGGGACTGGACACCCTCAGGGGCCCGTATCTCTCTGACGCAGATGCCACCTGGGGAGGTGCCACATCTGCCTGGAAAATGCGCCCGTCAGCGACCTGCCGCCACGCCAGGTGGTACCTCTGCGCCCCCGGCCTTTCTGCGCCCCCAGCTAAGGTCCACAGTGTCGCGAGCTGGGATCCTCCCAGCCGCAGGGCCAGGCCGGTGCCCAAGCACGTTGTGCCCGCAGAGGACCCTAGCCGGGCACAGGAAGCCAACACTGGCCCAGGTGACCGTCCCTACTCGGCCGCTGAGCCCCTGCGAGAGCAGCAGCCCCAGAGGAGCACTGTGCCTGGCACAGAGGTGGCCTTGCGCGCTTCTTGGTGTAGAAAGCAGAGCTGCATCCCGCGATAGCTCCCCCTTTCTCTCATGTGCCGCGGGGCCCCCTTTGCTCGGCTCCCCCAGCTTTACAGTTGTGGGCTGGCACCGAGCTCTGTGGTAACCGTGGCCTTCCATCGTTTCTCACTCAGCCCAGCATCTGTTGAGTGTCACTCTGCGCTGAGAGCCGAGGACGCAGGTATACCTGCAGCCAGGCTGCTTTCCAGAAATCCGGACCCCCGTGTCCAGACACCTGCTTGACGGCTCCAGCTGAATGTCCAAAAGGCAGACTTGTTCAAACCCGATCTCCTGTCTCTTCCCCCAGACCTGCCTCTGTCCCCGTGCCTTCCCTCTAAGGGCGGGTGAAGGCGGCTCCCCTTCAGCTGCTCAGGCCGCCAACCGGGGACGAAGCGCCCCCCCGCCCCCCCGCTGAGCCTCCCTCACTTTGCCCCTAACTGCCCTCCCTGCCGGGCCTCCTCTCCCTCTTGGTCAGCAGTTGGCACCCGCCGCGGGCGCCCCCGCGGCAGAGCCGAGGCGCACGCTGTCTGCCAGGGCCCCGGAGTGAGGGTTCAGGCTGTGCCGGCCATAACGTCTGGCGCGACTGCCCACTATTCTGGCCGGTGGCGCCGCGGACCATACGTAAACGAATGGTTGGGGGGGCTTCCCTGGTGGCGCAGTGGTTGAGAGTCCGCCTGCCGATGCAGGGGACACAGGCTCGTGCCCTGGTCTGGGAAGATCCCACATGCCGCGGAGCGGCTGGGCCCGTGAGCCGTGGCCGCTGAGCCTGAGCGTCCGGAGCCTGTGCTCCGCAACGGGAGAGGCCACAGCAGTGAGAGGCCCGCGGACCGCAAAAAAAAAAAAATGAATGGTGGGGATGGGTTTCAATAAAACTGTGGACCCTGAAACTGGAGTCTCATAATCACGTGCCGTGAAATTTTCTCCAACTATTAGAAGATGTGAAATCCATTCTTAGCGCACTGGCCACACAGAAGCTGGCTGCAGGCCGCTTTGGCCGACCTCAGGGAATCCGAGCGGGAAGCGTCACCGTGGCCTCGGCCCTTGGAGCTGCACGTGCGTCAGCGCGGCCTCCCCCGCTGTCCGCCCTGGCCCCGGCCCAGGGAGCGGCCACCGCACATCTAGGGGGCTGGGACGCGGTACGTGTTGTCCAGTCACCACGCCGTCACACCTCACGGTCAAGAAATTGTATGAGGCAAAAGTAGTACAAAAGAGCCCCCTTTGCTTTTCCTAATTCCCACAAAGTGGAAAGCATTGTATGTTCATCTGACCTTTGCTTTATTTCTAGAAACAGCCCCTAAAGCAAGAGGAGGACCATCCCAGGAGACACGGACCAGCCTACGTGATGGCACTGCCCAAGCTCAAGCTATCGGGAGTGACCAAGCAGCCCTTGTACTACAGCCCAGCGCTGCAGTCAGTGGTTGCCCCCGGAGCGACCCGGAAGGTCCCGGTGCTGAGACCCCCGAAGTGTGTTGGCCCGAACCAGAAGGTGGGCGTCCCACCGGTTCCCCTGGCGCCGCGCTCGCGCCCATCCCGGCCTCTGCTGAGTGTCTGTCACTTTCTTTAACAGACAGACACACAGAAGGACATCCAGCCTAACCTGAAACAGTACCGCCGGCCCACAGTAGAGCGGAGAGGTGGAGGCTACTGAGTGGCGCTGCGGCTCCCCTGCTCGGGGTGACTCCCACCCGGCCGGGCCCCAGCGAGCGTCCCGGGAGAGCTGCCCCCAGACCAGCACCAGCACCTCGGCTTGGAGCCTGCCGGCCCGAGGCTGCTTGCGTCCTAAAGGCAGCCGTACTGTAGGTTCCAGTCTCAGACCTTTGTAAAACCACCTCTTTCTAGGGTTTCGGTTCCTTTCCGTAACGTAAGAATTTGGGGCAGGGAATATTTTGTAATTTTTTATATGAATCAAAACAGAAATTATACTTCGTTATGGATTATTTAGGCCCGGTTTCACCGAGGCTCTGCACACGGTGCCTTCCTTAGTGCATCCACCAGCAGTGTCCTAGCACGTTTGGCTTCCAGATTATACCTTGGAGACCCTGATTTTTATTAAACAATAAGCTGTCATTACAGTGTTGCATCTTAATATATCTTGAGTTAAACATGTGTCCTGATTAGCCATTCCTTTATTGTGACTTTCGTGGGCGTATCAGGGGCATTGACTTTGTTGGGACACTTCGGTACAGCTTCACTGTTCACTTGACCGTCCACTGAGGAACGACACGGGCTGGCGCTCGGCCCTCGGAGCCCCCGGGTGCGGGCCGCGGGCAGGTCGCCGGTCCAGCTCCCAAGGCCCAGCTTCCTCCGTGAGTAGAGGCCGCTGCTTCCCGATGGCCTGCGGGCGTGCCCAGCTTCGTTTCTGGGGTGCCAGCAATAAGCGGGCACAAGAAGAAACCTGTTTCCCGTGGGGGAGGGAGGGGAGGTGGCAGAGCATTGGTGGCGCCGGAAGGGGCAGGGCAAGGGGCCAGGAGGGACAGGGCGAGGGGCTGGGGGAGGTGGACCCGGGGCGGGGGGTGGAGGGCAGGCCGTGGCCAGCATTTCCCGGTGCCCGGGAGAGGGGGAGCCATGGGCGCGGGAGCGTGCGGGCCCAGGGCGGGCAGAGCCGGTTCACGTGGGGAGACCTGGGGGGCTTCGGGGACGTCCCGGGTGGAAGTGGCGTCGGGGCGGGGCGGGCAGAGGGCTGGGAGCGCCGCGTCCCGGGGGCGCTGCGGGCTCGGCGAACTCGGGAGAGGCCACGGACAGGCCCGCGCTCTGAGCGCGGCTCCAAGTGAGGGCAGGTGCAAGGACAATTTAGGGAAATCGTCCCCCCCTTTAAGTATATAAACGCGAAGGGCCTCTCTAAAGTTCTTCGGAGCTGTACCTTTTTGTGAAGGAACCCTCCTCCCTGCGGGCGTGGTGCCCTGGGCCCCGTGGGCCTCCGCCTCGGTTTCAGGGGGTGGGTCCGGTTTCCCCAGGGGCCCCTGCGTCCACTAGGTCTCTGTGCCCTGTGGGCCTGGCGACGGGCGGGCGCTGGCCAGGCTCTGGGGGCACAGGAGGCCGCCGGGCCCTGCTGCCAGAGCGCTGGTGGGTCTCCGTGCACCCCAAACCTGACCGGTTGCGAGGCCGGGCGGCTGGGCCATCTCAGCCTCCCCGGGGCCACTGGAGGGCCCGTCTCCACAGACCCGAGCAAGGGAGCTCCCTCATCACCACCCCGACCGACGCCCTCGTCCACGTTTGAGACGCGGTTGGGGCCGAGGTTGGGGGCAGAGGCCGCAGGCGGACACCCCAGTCCAAGGAGCCCGGCCCTGCCGGCTGTTGATGTAAACCTGCTCCCGAGAAGACAGAGCAGGGGCGACGCTGCCGAGGGATGAGGGCGCTCCAGGCGAGCAGTAAGAGCCGACGAAGCGTACCGGGTGCGCCAAGCCGACCCTCCGTGGCTTCCGAGAGGAGGGGTGGGCGCCGGCCTGGGGACCCTCTGCCCTGGGCCTGCGGCCGCGGGGCGCGTGCTGGCGGGGCGGGCGGGGGCGGGTAGGAGGCCGGCCGATTTTGGAAGCCATCTTGGAGCACTTGGCCAGGGACCAGCCGAAAAAAGAAAAAGATGCGTTCCCAGCACGGATGCATCTCGCAAACTGCACCGCAGAGTCGCACGGAGGGCGGTGGGCGGAGCTAATAGGGCCGGAGCGACGTCAGCCTCGGGGCGCCGAGAGCTGGGCCGCGCCCTGGGTCCTCGGACCTTTCACACTGCTGTTGTCCTGGGGCCGCCAGGTACCCACCCGTCACTTCCTACCAACAAGCAGGAAGTTCACAGGCAAAGGAGTCGACCCAGAAGAACCGCAAGGCTCAGGATTCTGGACTCGAGTTCCAAGGCGGCCTTTTCTGATCTCCAGAAATACGTGTGGCTTCCTCGTAGGCCTTCAGTGTGATGGGCAGCACTTAGTGACCAGTGCTTTGACTAGGATGACGAATACCAAACTATCTAAAACGTGCTGATGTTTTCGTAGGAAGGGCATTCTGAATGTGTCCAACATATAAATCCTGCTTCTTTCACTTACAGCGAGAGGGTGTCCTGGTGTGTGGTGGTTTCCACCTTTCTCGAAGGCTCCCCGGCCCTGTGACGGAGTCTCCCCGTGGCGCAGCCCTCCTGGGCCGGCGGCTGGTGAAGAACTGGCTCCCTGACCCTCCTCTCCTCTGAGAAGGAAGCCAAGACCCAGGCTGATGAGAATTTTTCTGCAACCGTAACATTATCCTGTTGCTACGTTCACAGAAATGATGGCAACAGAGCGTGGACACATCTCTTCTAGCCTAAAATCACTTAGACGCGCCCCCAGTTCATTGGGATCACTTAGAGAAATGTGTTTTAGGCACTTCGTGGTTTAGAGTCTGACCACATAAAAAGGCCTTCAAAGGGTTCAACTGTGTATGATTTTTTTCAACTGAGAAAAGTTCCTGTACTTGGCAGCTACACTGTCATGATTCTAGTCCCCTGTAGTGCCTACAAGTAGGCGTGGGCATGACCAAGATGCTCACCAGCTGGCTTCAGCCAGATAAAAATCCCATGTAATTGTCATCAGCCTTTTTTTCTCTGCATCCTTAACAAAGCACTTTCACACTCACCGTACAGAGTCGTGTGTGATCTTCCAACAACAGAAGGTGGACTCGTGGACTTGAAGCTGTAAGGAGAAAACTGTTCCCTGAGACCGCAGTCCGCATGCATGGGCAGCTGCCCACAAAGGCCAAAGATGGGGAGACAGCAAGAAGGGGCCAGAGAACCGCAGGGCTCTCCGGACGAGCCACGGTCTTGAAGAGCCTGCCTCACATCAGGGCTGCAAGGGACATGGTGTAAACATTTAATTCAACAAAAACAATACAGTAAAAGTTGAGCCAATTTAACAGAAGATAAACAAATGTTATATTCAAGCAAGTTTTAATTTTTTTGTGAATTAGAAATATCACTCTTAGAAGATGAAAAGTACTACTGAAGCAACCATTTCCCCAACTGCAGAATGACATTATTTATACATATAATACAGAGCCGATTGCATTGGAACAAGAGTGTTAAATGTTAACAGATTAAAAAGGGCATCTTCACGCCACACCTTGGAGGCCCGCTACACCCATACTCAAAGTTATTATTATTTTTATTTTTTTTGCGGTACGCGGGCCTCTCACTGTTGTGGCCTCTCCCGTTGTGGAGCACAGGCTCCGGACGCGCAGGTTCAGCGGCCATGGCTCACGGGCCCAGCCGCTCCGCGGCATGTGGGATCCTCCCGGACCGGGGCACAAACCCGTGTCCCCTGCATCGGCAGGCGGACTCTCAACCACTGAGCCACCAGGGAAGCCCTCAAAGTTATTTTTTAACAGCATTAAACTATTTCAAGTGCAAACAATTTTTAAAAACCTTTGCGCGCAGCATCCGTCTTCCTGAATTACATATTTAAGCCAGAAAGTAACAACTTTCTTGATGAGTGCATTCCAGGTTGTCTTCTGACACCTAAGGTGTTAAAAAGAAAATCAGCAAAAATAGAGTGAAGTACTATTTTTAACAGTTGGATTTAAGGGGATTTCTTGTCCAAGAAACATTTTATTTCACACTATGTATATATGTATATATTACATAAATATATATAACATTTTTATTACATTGAGTTTTAGAGTAAAAAGCAAGAAAATCTCATTTCTTATTTTTTACTGCAGCCCCAAGAGAACGATTTAAAAATGGAAACAGCTTCTTTGGGTGAGCGGCGCCGAGCCCCGCTTTCCTCTTCCGCGCTGCTCTCCACGCGGGCGATGCCTGCCTGCGGCCGGGGCCTGACGCCCACGCGGCTCACGTGCGGCCCTGGGCTCCGTCGTCGCTCCCTCAAGACCCGGTCCGGGGTGAGAACCTCCGAGCAGGAGCGGGCTCGCTACACTATAGTCCCACCTGGAGAACTGGCCTGGTTTGGGGCTGACATTAAACCCTGCAAACAAAGCAGTTTACATTAATCCAGCAGAACACGGGGCCGCGAAGAAAGTCACAGTCGCTCATCCTTTGCAGCAGTTTCACAGGAGCACAATTAGCTTTCTGTTGGTTTGGAAGCCAGGGTTTTAACAGCCCCTCCGTGTCCATCTACTTAATTCCTAACTCATCGGAATCCTGAGCCTGCCCCGCCCCCACACCTCGGGTGGCACGCTTTGGGCGGGGCTGGCCTGGGGGAGAGAGTGGTCTCTCAGGGCCAGGGTTCCTTGCAGCATCACTGCCCAAAGGCCAGGGGCACCTCCCAGGGGGGCTGTTCACTGCCCTCCCCAAGGGCTGCAGCTCCGGGCCACAGAGGGGTCCCCCCGGCTCCGAGGCCAGCTCGCCCAGTGAGGCCAGACAGCTGCACGCCCAGTCCCCCAAGGGCCGGGGTGGCCGCCAAGGACAGAGTCTAGTGACATTTTTGAAGAGGCGTTTTCTTTGCTCTCTCTGATGGGTGGTGTGATGGTGGTGCCCCTCTGGCATTAGCGCCAGCCCACCGGGCCCAGCAGGTAGAGAAAGCAGGATCCAGTCACGTGGGTGGGGCGGCTCAGGACAAAGGCTGCCGCTCGGCTGCAGTGGATCTGGGGACTCTCTGCACCAGTAAGGGGTGGTGTCTGTCCCTCTGGGCTGGCTCCTACGGAGAGGCAGGAGGCTGTCACGGATCTCTTGCAATACAGGCGTGAGCTTAGGTAACCCTGAAAGGGTTTTTACCTCTTGTACAGCAAAGAGCACTTACATCTCCCTGCATTTGCTGGGATGCACGTAGTTCCAGCACAGTCGGGCATTCATTTATTAAGAATAATTTTAAGGTTACAGTATTGCAACACTGAAGCTACAGATTTTCAGTTCTGTGAACACAAGCATCCTTAAGCTGTCCCCCAAAATGCTGCCTTTAAGCAAACACGGCTGCGTTTTCACACCTGGCCTCGGGCTGGCACAGATGAAGGGTGACGATCTGAAACTGACCCTCAGCTTCGCCCACGCCTTGTTGGAGGGAAGCCTGGAAGCACGTGGTCCCGCTCCAAGTCACTTTATCTCGTTTCTCACCTTAAACCCGAAATCCGTTCATCTAGGCAAGATCAGGAAGCAGGGGCGAACGGAACTTAGCAACTCGCCCCCGCTCAGAATCTACAGGAGTGCTTTTCCTTGACCTTGGAGTTACTGCCGGAAAGGCACACAGCCCTGTCTGATCTCCACGGCGACGGGCAGCTTCTCACTCAAACCCCTCAAGACAGCGTGGATGGAGCCTGACAGAAGAGGTAAAGCTCTGGCCGGCCCAACGGGAGGGAGGAGCTCTTTTGGACACTGTGCCCGTCCCGGCCCAGTCCACAGAGCGGAGGACGGCTGGTTTACCGCCTCGGTGATGAAGGGAACCTTTGGCCAAGTGATGAGAAACGCTCCCCCCGAGTCTGAACTGAGCTGCAGTGAGGCCGCCAGGCCCAAATCCCTGTCCATCGCGGACAGTCTGGAGGGAAGAAGCCTGTAACATCACAGATGACCTCATCCGGTCTAAGGTGTCTGAAGCAAGGGGACTCTGACCTTCGCGGGTCAGCCACAGGCAAGGAGAGGGCGGCCCGGGACTAAGCTCCCCGGGGTGAGCAGAGCAAGGCCTCAGGATCTGCTCGGTGCCCGGCACGCAGGCCAGGAGCCTGTCAGGGGGCGAGGCCTGACCCCTGTCCTCTTCCCAGAGATGGAATTGTTCTGCAGGACAGACACACCGTGGAGGCATCGGGGGAAACACCACTATTCAAAAGAAAATGTGAAGAGTAACCTTATTTCTGGAAGCCTGTGCTTTAGTTTCGAAGTTGCTGGGTGATGATAAGAAAGATGGAAGACACACTTGCAGGCCTCCATCGAAGACTCCAGAACACTCTTAGGGGGAAGCCTGGCTGGACACGTTAACCTAAGGGCACAGTTTGGGGCAGGTTTTTCAGCGAGGAGGACCCGCCGCCGTCTGCCCCGCTGTGGCTGCCCGTGAGGGCGGCCTGCCCTCTGACCGCATCCTCCCCGATGACTTTCTCAGGGAGGATCAAGCGCCTGGCCTCAGCGACCCTGCTGGCTTCCAGCTGTCCAGGCAGCACGGTAGCTGCTGGTCTCTCCACCTGACGCCGGACAGCTGGCAAACGAGGGCTTTACATACATCACTCAAGCAAAAGATTTCTCCAGCCAAGAACCTGCTTCATGTCCCGTTACCCCTCCAGGAAGGAAGCCTATCACAGAAATAGTGGCAGCTCTTGGATCTAATATTTAATAGGTTGTTCTGTTCTCACCAGAGTTGCCATTTTATTCCTGCTAGAGATTTCATGTGAAAATTGATAAAATACCCCAGCTCTTAGTTTGGGTTTGATTATAATTTATAATACTAAGCTAACAGAATTAAACCTTGTTTCATAAGAATGTATATATAGAAAAAGTAATATTTCGGCTAAAAAACAATTTACAACAAAGGAACATGTCTTTGTTCATGGGTGCTGCCGAGATCAGAGACCCTGACAGCAAGAAAAGACCGTGAGGGTCTCAGAGGCCCTCGTCAGAGAACGGCCTCGTCCTGAAGTCCCGCTGGGCCCACGGGAGGCCTCCCCATCCGACTCCGGCTACCATGGACTCATCTGGAAACGTGTGAGACCGCAGACCCTCGAGAGAGTGGTCGTGGGATGGGCATCCGGCGCTGTTCAAAGCCTGGTCAGTCGACGCCCAGAATCACCCTCTTCACCCCAGACGAAAGTGACGTGCACACTGGCCCCGGGACAGGTCTTGCTGCAGACTAGCAGCCTCTCGAGACCGGCAGAGAAGTGCTACAGGAGGAGCTCAGCGCTGCTGCGGCCCTCGGCCAGGTCAGCCTCACCTGGAGGGGTGGCCCTGCACCTGCCACAGAGCACTTAACCCTGGAGGCTCCGGTTCCAGGCAACCTGCCAGGAGCTCCCCCGAATTATCTCACTTCACTCGGAGACTAAGAGGTAAATATTTGCTAAGTGAGGCCCTTTTAGAGACGGTACACAAACGATGAGAACCGTCACCCGGCTAACTTCCTCAGGGCCGCTTCTAGCTATGGATACATTCTCCTTATTTCATCCACAAGAATCCCGCCACTCACACTGCCCAGGCCGCTGCATAAAAGAACCATAGAAGAGCTGGACAGAGGACCTCCCATTTCATTCCAAGGCGCGTGAGGCCCGGACTCAGTGAGCCAAGTTTAGGAAGTGGGTGCGGGCTGGGAGGGGCCCACTCCACCGGCGTGTCCTCTGAGCCATTCTCTGAGCATCTGGACCCCTCCCTGCCCCAGACCCACTGTTCACGGCGGCCTGGGACCTTGGCTCCACTAGGCAGCTGCCCCTTGGCCGGCCCTGACCTGCCCGCTGACTGGCCACACTGGCGGTGACACATTTCCCCAAAGAGGCCACTCAACCTGGGAAAAGTCGCCCAGGGAAAACGATCGTGGTGTTTTCAGACACCTGCGAAAAGTCTTTCTTAGGGCACAACCAGTCAAGGGCTCCTGCGAGAACCGTGCTGGGGAAGAGAGCCTCGCCCACGGCCTACAGGCCCTCCCGCCGGGTGACCCGCTGAGGCTCTGACATCCTCTCTGCAGGCCGGGACCTCCAGTGTCTTCTAGCTTGAGTCCCGTCATGGGGCATCCACGTGAAGGCTGGTTTAGAGGTTACCAACACCAGAGGGGGTGGGGCTGAGCACCCCTAGATGTTCTGTCCCTTTCAAGAGATCTGCTGGTCCAGAACCGACTGTTTCAAAAGGCAGCCACACGTGGGAGAATGGACTTATGTTTTCAAGGTGTACAAACTAGTTATCTTTAAAAGATCAAAATGCTGTGCCTGTGTGCGTCTTTTTAGACTTCCTGTCAACCTACTAGCGTTCAGGGCTTAAAATCCCCTCGCGCGCTAAGGAGACAACGTGCAGCTCCTGTGGTAGTAAAGTCCAAGCAGGTCCCTCTGAGGGCGGAGCATCGGACCGTCTCTTCTGCTCTGGAAGCTTCGAGTCAAAGGCAAGAGCCCAACACCCTGCAGCACGGGCGGCTCAGGAGGACCAGGAAGATTCTGGAGTCCACCGAGAAGGACAGGCGGCCAGGAGGGGCTTCCAGAGGCTTTGCCAGCCCCGAGCTCCAGGCCCAGGCGTCTCACGAAACGGCAGGGACGCAGCGGCTGAGTGGGAGCCCCAGGGCCTGACGAGGCCTCTGACCCGGGCAGCTCACTGCTGCCCCCACGAGCCCCAGGCTGAGCGTGCGGGCCGAGGCCTGGAACTCTTGCCATGAAGGTTCTTTCGGGGCCGGAGGTGCCGGCGCTGCCGAGAGCGAGGGGCGGTCCAGAGCAGGCCAGTGCACATCGCTTCTGCTTCCCGCCCCGGGAGGACCGGCTCCCACTGCCCTGCTCACGGGGCTCGTCCTGCACCGGAGCCTCGGGGCCCGGGCGCGAGGCAGGACCACCTCCACGGCGATGACAACGCCTCCGGCAAACGGAAAATGACAAACCCTCCTCAGGAGAAGAGCTGCTACAGCGTCGCCTGCCCGCCGCCTGGGAACTCAGCGCGCGCTCCACACAGAACCGGCACCAGCTCGGCCGCAAAGCCAACCCACGGTCCTTCCCCACATGGGACTTGGCTCAGAGGAAGGTCACAGAAAACAGGGAATACCTCCCGTGCTCAGAACAAACATCTCACTTAGAAAGCTTCTAATTCGGAAAAACTCAGCATCAGTAATAAGAGGTAGCAATTCCTGGGGCTCTTCGTTCTATAAACATTAACAAGGCCCTTGATTTTACAGCATTTAGAAGCTTTTCTTTTTCGGTTCACTGAGATTTTTTTAAAGCTCTGATGTGAAAGTGACTACTGAAAATTTATCTACATTTACGGTTCATTCACGCGTTTATTTAACGTCATTATACAGAGGACAACCCCAAAGTTCTTCAGAATATCAAGTATGTAGTAAGTCTCTAGCTGTGACAGTGACAAGGGAACAGCTAAAAACCAAGGCGGTGAAACAGAAACACGATTTTCTTAAAATTATAAAGTAACAATACTGGTATTAAAGCTTCATTAATTATTGCAACAGTTAAGAACTTAATTTACCAACATTTCATGTTAGGAAGGCTCTTTATGAAATTTATTCAAGTTTTCAAGAAATTAGATGAGAATGTAAAAAAGGAAATACATATGAGTTTTGATTTTCATTAAGGGTAAATATTCATACAATTTTACACAGTGTCACCTAACACAGTGACCTTTAATAAACTTAGGTATACAGAAATCAAAATGCAGAGCAGTTTTCTTTTACATATTCAACTCGCGCAACAGCGATGTGACCATGACACAAAGTCCACGTAACAGAGGCAGCAATGACTAGAAAGTACCCGTGGAAGAGCTTCCCTCTCCCGGAGGCGCTTCTACACACAGCTTTGAACTTGGCTCTGAGTTTCAAAGGGAACAGCTGGATACAAGTGCCTTGCAAGAGGAGCCCTGGACTCCACCCTCCCAGACCGCCCCTCTCACTGGCCAGCACTGGGGTGGTGGGGCTGAGCCCCCTGACTACCTGAACAGGTGACAGTCCCAAGCAGCCCAGCGCGACAGGTGTGCTCTGGACAAGGAGGGAGCCTTTGCCCATTGTTCCCTGCCGTGGTGCCCGAGGGGGACATCTCCTCCGGGTCACTTATCAGGCCTACACGTGAATGCGGAGGAAGGAAGCCCCAGGAGTGGACACGCCCGGCACAGCGGGATGACCCGCACAGGAGGCCAACCGCTGCCCCTCGTTCCCCTACGCGCAGGGGCTGCGGCCAGTCACCCTGGGCCAAGCCCTCCCGCAGAGAACGGGACGCGGCGCGCCGTGTGTTTTTCCCGGGAAACCACGGTCGACCTCTGCTTCTAGTTCCTCCTCGGACAGACAGGTCCACGAACGTGGCCTTTGGGTTTTCAAAGGATTCCTTCCGCGGTGCTCCCCGGCCCTTTGGCTCTCCCCTCACACTTTGAGCTTCCTCAACCAGGAAATCAAAGCTCTCCCTCCCAAGCAGGAGGTAACGAGAACCTTGTACACGGGTGCGGACATCGATAAAGCTGCTTCACCAACTTCAGCACAAGTTCAATACTTGACAATTTCTTAAAAATTCAGGATGTACCACAGGAAGTGGAGGAATCGGGGAGAAGCGGCTGCCGGGCCACCTGCCAGCCTGCACTTGCACGTGGCTGTGGAGCCCAGCGGTGGAACAGAATACTGGGGGCACGCGTGTTACATGCCTGTAAAAACTGAGAAAGCTTCAGGGCCTTTTGTCCCTCATGGTTTCTGGACGTCTGAGGCAATAATCACTGTCAGAGCTTATCCCTGTATTTCCACTCCTCTCTTCTTTTTCCATTAAGGCATTTATCCTTAGTCCCAAGTCAACGGCTCACAGGAGAACCCTTCAAAAATGTGAGAAGGTCCAGTCAGCACAAAAAACAAAATTAAGATTCTTTACCACTATTTAAATCAATTTAGAACCCAAAGCTACTGGTTATTTTTAAAGAGTCTGCCTACTCTCTTTTCCACATTTGCCTTTAAAAGAAGGCCAAAAATAAAAATAAAAATAAACTAAGAGGCCAGGTTTTCCAAAGGCTTCCCACCCCAGCTCTCCCAGCGGAGGAGAAACAGAGAAGGGCTGGGGCTGGGGCAGCCAGTGGATTCAGAAGCCTGCATCGCCCAGGTCACAACACAAACCCAGCTCTGGAATTGCCAGAAGCTTTAAGGGGCGAGCCAGGGCAGGGCAGGCAGAGAAGACCCCACAGCCTGGCTAATGCCCTCCGAGGGGTCCTGTCGCCGCAGGCGGGCAGAGCCACCTCTTGTTGGGGGGGGAGCAGCTCGGCTCACGTGCTACCCTGAGCACTTTATTTCTCTGCTTTTCATCGATGCGTCTCAGTGCATGGTGGAAAAATCGTGCTGAGCGAGTAGGAATAACCTCTTGTGGCCACAAGCTGTTTTATTCCAGAGGTTAGGTTAGAAGAGATACTCTTGCTCAGGATAACGTTTAAGCTGAAAAACTGAAAAGTTTCAATGAGGAAGCTCAAAATGTGGGGAGAAAACTACAAAAAAACACTCCCCAGATTTCCCTTAGTGGCCACGGCGCCTTATATACCTGCGACTGGCGCCCTGGAACCCCTCGAAGCAACCCCCCCTCCTGACCCCGGCCTGCAGGAGCCCTGGCGCCCCGAAACAAACCCGAGGGTGGAGGGGAGGGGCCCGCCCGCCCCCTCCCTCCCGTGCCCCCTCTCCTCAAGCTGCCGGCGACTTTAATCCTGGTCTTGGAGAGGACCTTGCGCTCTGCCCTCCTGACTGCAGGAGAACGGTGCTGCTGGCTGTCACAGAAGGGCGGAGGCATCAGAGAGGCAGAGCGGGCGGAAGCAGCGTCGCCCTGCCGTGTCCGAGCAGCCCCTCCCCGGCACCTGACACTCAGCCAGGGCCCCGGCCAGACATCAAGGATACACTCACCAGCAGCAGCTGGAAGACCGAGACTGTGACCAAGCCCCAAACCCCAAACTGTGCAGGGACCACGGAGGTTTAATGTGGGGGCGGCGTGGAGGAGATGGAGCCCGGCTTCGACGAGCGCGTTGCGGGGCTTGTTTTTTAAGGGGCCAGTAACACCCTCCTCTTGCCTCTCCCACCCCCGCTCCGACCCACAGACCGCGCCCTGGGTAAGCTGCCCCAGCGGACGCTGAAGGACAGAAAGAACCAGAAAGGGCCCCCGTCGCACAAGCATCAGCTACACGGGCCCCACCCGTGGCTTTCCTGCCCGCACTGAAGGAGCACAGCGCTCGGAATTGGAAGGTTGTGCGCGACACACTCCCCCGTAAGGCTACTTACCTGGGATTCAGCCACTTGGGCCAATTACAAAGTCCTGAATTTTGAAACTGCATACTCAATGCCTCAGAAGCATTTGAAACTGAATTTCTAAAACTATGCAGGTACACAAAATTGCACATGGAGTGCTGGTTCCTGCTCTCCACCTGACAGCCCAATTTCCTAGCCTCCAAAGCTGCAAGAGTCCACAAGCACGGCTGTCTTTGCTACCTCAGATCAGTTAACATTTAGGAACAAAGGACCATATCTTAAAGGCAGACAGGACACTAACATCCCCATGGACCGCGATGCATGAACACCCCCGCTGTCACAGGTCGCAGAAACCACCACACTAATGAGCACGGGGGACACAGAGTGAACGGCTCGGCCCGGACGCGTGTGGAGCGGGGAGCCGGCCTGGTCTTCCCAGGAGGGCGGCTTTAAGAGCACGGAGCTGCCCCATCAACCAGAGCCTCGCACCCGACACACTGGAGCCTCCCGGTCGGCACTTTGCTGAATCGCGTTCACTACTCAAACCAGTATAAATTATCAGTATCTCTATATTTAATTACAAAGGCGTGCACAACAGAAAAACAAACCTAAGTGACCAAAGTGAGCTAACAAATGAGATCTTCATCATCTTGACACGAAACATATGGGTCAAAGAGCCCTCTCATCCACTGTGAAAACTAGAATTTGAAAAGCAACTCGTCTGACAGCTGATAAGGATCTGAAGGAATTAAGAGTCGCGGCTGTCTGGGCAGAGGGAGAGCCAGCCCTGCCCCCAGCAGCCACAGGCCCCCAGGGGCAGGCGCTGGGGTAGGGGATGGCGTCCCTGAGACAGAGGCCAAGGGCATCCCGAGAATGATCCGGAAGATCCGGGACCACGACTGCCCTCCAAGGAGAAGGAGCAACCTGCACCTGCCCTTCCCCTCTGGTGGGAACACAAAACCCAAACGAGGGAAAAATTTCAAGTTCTCTGAACCTTGGGGGCCTATCAGTCTTCACAAACAAGGCTGAGGAGTCTGCCTAGGGCCTAAGGTCACGTGCCTTTTTGACCAAAAAACAAAAACCCACACCAAAAAATAAAAAATAAAAAAAAGGAAAAGAAAAGAAAAGCTCCTTCCCCTTGTTGGAAAAAACGTTAAGCAAATCACATCCACCATAAAAGATCTTGGCTTGTGTGGCAAGAGGCACTTCTGACAACACTGCTGGCGCCCTCAGCCCGCAGTTCGCGGTAACTGTCCAGGCTCTGAGAAACGTGGGTATTTTATTTAGTGCACAGAGTCTCAATCAAAGTGCTACAAACTGCTTCTTTGAAAAAAGATGTTTATTAAACAATTTTAATTGTCATAAAATGACTAAAATGGGTTTTAAAAATTAAGGCTCTTCTCTTTCTGTGGATTGCCAGAACGATGTAAAAATAATATCAATCAACCCTGCTGAACACTTTGTTCCTAAAGTTAAATTTCATAGATTCCTAAACATTTGATGATTAAGATAAAAAGTTGGACTATAAATGACAATTAATGGCCGTTCGTATTGAATACACACTCTGATCAGGTGTACAATATTCTAATTGAGTAGTTAAGCAAAAATATTCCAGTTAAAGCAGAAATTTTAATTTTAGCATTTTAAAGTCATTGTTTCCCCACACTGTCATGATTTTCCTAAAATCGAAATAGTCTAATACAGGAGCGCTAACCTTGGGACTCTATATACTCCCAGGAGGGTGACTGACTTGGCTGGCCATTAGTTTGATTACGGTTTTTAAACGTTCTACGGTGAATTAGCAAACGATTCAGAACTACATGGCATGCAGGATCCAAAATTATGGCTCTGATGCATTTAGATTTACATTAAGAATAAGAAGTGTCATTCACATTCATTGTACACCCCGCCCCTCCCGCAAGAAAAAAATCACTACCTATTCAAGTTCTAGATCTGGTGCAGCATTAAGGGTTAAAACTTACCACTTTACCAGGCCTCCCCCATGTGCAAATAAATCCCTCCTGACAAGCAGTGACTATGCAGTCCTCAAGAAAAATTAACACAGTCAGTCTTTCATGTGCTATCTTTTTACAGATGAGCGGCTCTAACAAGGGAACGTCTTCCATCCGAGGACACAGGGGCGTCCCCAAAGTTTTAGCTGGGTCCGTTTTGGTTTTAGTAACTAGGTTCAGTTTGTCGCTGCTCTTGCTAGAGATGTGTCCCATGCTATGGTTTCGTTTGTGATCTTTCTCATGGTGCCTGTCCTTCCGGTCGTGTAGTGAGAGCGTCGCGAATTTGCTGACCCCGGAAGCGATGGCCCCGTCCGCGATGCTGCCCTTGCTGCCGGTGCTGGAGACGGCGGAATGCGGGAGGCTGTTGGACCGCGGCAGGGGAGGGGGCGCCGAGTTGCCGGGGGTCGTGACGCTGTTGCCAGTGCTTCCGGCAGGAGGACTCGTGGCGTTCATGACGTTCGTGTGCGTCCTTGCTCTGGAGAGGGGCTGGTGGGGGAAAAGGATGTCTTCCGTGAGGTCCCATAAGCAGAGCTGCGTGTCCTGGCCCACGGAGCCGAACCGATACGTGACACTGACGGGGCGGCTCTCGGTCGAGTTCCGCTTGGACAGCCGGGACTGGGTACTGTTTGCTCGGTCTCTCCCAAAGTGAAGAAGGTCCTGGAAGTCCTCGTCGCTGCCACTTAACTCCATAGGGTCGCTCTCTTCCACACTAGTGGTGTAGGGGTCAAACGCCACCACGCTGACCCAGGATTTGTGCCCGTGGCCCCGCGCGATCACGCGGCAGTCTCCAAAGGACCAGACGGTCACAAGGTCGTCCTCTCCGCCCGTCACGACGTACTTGCCGTCCGGGCTCCAGCACACGCACAGCAAGCCTCCAAAGTAGCTTTTCATGGTGCCGTGCAGCTCCACTGAGTCAAAGTTGAACACCCGCAGGAAGCCGTCCTGGCTCACGCACGCCAAGAACTTGCCATCTGGGGAGAAAGCAAACTCGTTGAGGGCCCCCTCGCCCACCGTCCACTTGAGGAGAGGGTTCCTCGTGGATTTGCTCTTGCAAGTGTGCACGGCAAAGCTCTCTCCCTGCTTCAGAAGCTGGTAGTGGGGGGCTGTGGTGCCACAAGCGTGCTCCACATTATACAAGTACATGTTCCCACTTGAATGGGCTACTAGGAAAAGGCTTTCCGAACCAGGAACCCATTTGACACAGGTTACTCGTGACTTGTCTATTAGTCTCTGTGAAGACAAAGGAGAACAAGTTATCACAATGGAGAAGTTTTAAAGGTTTACTTTTCCAGCAAGAAAACTTGTCTGCTTCTCGGTGAGAAGGGACGCGTCCATCCAGGCACTCCACGTCCTATCCCGCGGTCAGGCCAGCGAAGGCATTTTGGCCCCTTGTGGAATTACCGTCTAGAACTGCACCTGGGTGTCAGGCCACTGAGTTTCACCGAGTCAGTCATTCAGCAAACACTGTTGAGAGCCTAGTATGTGCCCGACAGATACTATACCAGGCGCCGGGACACACCGGGGAGAGGGACAGCCCCGGGCACTTCGCACGTCTCACGCCAGGAGCGGCTGGGCCTGTGACTCCTGCACCTGCACAGGGTCCTCACTACGATGTTCCTGGGAAAGTCTCGCAGTCCCCACAGCCGGGAGCCCTGGGCCCCCAGGGGCTCTCTGCACTGCATCAGCCCTGCGTGCCCCGTGCTGACTACCCCTGCCTCTTCCGGCTGCTGGGCGGGGGTGGGGGTGGTTAGTCCACGTGCAGCCAGCAGCACCCAGGACAGCAACGCACACCTCCCTGGGCTCTGCCTCGGCCCTGATGCACCGCAACTTCCTCACTCACAGTCGCTGTCACGTGTGTATCTTTAGGAGCCATTCCTCCATCTTCTTTGGAACAAGGTGGTGTTTAAAAAAATAAACAGATGATTAACACTCAGGAGTATGTGCCTAATCACTGCCACTCTACTCCACGTTTATTTTTGATCCACTGACCAACTGTTTCTTTAACAGGCACAGGTCGGGAGTCTTGCCTTTAAAAGAACAAAAGGCAAAAGGAGAAACCCCTCAAAAGGGACGACCACCCCCCGAGTACGCTTCCCTGCTTGCAGACCTTTCGTGGGGCTCACTGGCACAGCGGCTTCCATGAGGCTGCCTGGTCCCCAAATCACAGCACCAGAAACCATCTGGGAGTTCCCAAGACCCCTGAGTTCTCAGCAAGTCCTGCTGCCAGACGCTCTCCACTGCCAGCCTGGCAACCGGGTGCCTCGGGAGCCCGGCGGGCTTCGGTGAGCTACATGCTCCCACTTCCCTCACGTGCTTGGGGTTCCCCGACTCGAGCCTCAGAGGGCCACGGGCCACAGGGACGGGAAGCCCACCGGGACACAGGGCCTCCTGCCTTGTCGGCCTTGCACTGTGTGTCTGCTGTGTGTGCTGCATCTTTACAGAAAGTCACAGAAAATGAAAACACTTGGTTTCTTCAAAAAGACTAATGAACCATGCAAACTGCTGCAGAAAATTAGGCCCTGGAAGGGAGGTGGCCAACAATGGTCCCAGCCAGGGAAGAGTGGAGAGGCCTGACCCTGCCTGGCATGAGGGCCCGGGGCTAGCAGGCCCGGCAAGGGTTACTGAGCAGCAGGGATCACTGCTGTCGCTCTGCAGTGTCACAGCCGCACTGTCACCCCCTGCCTCTTTCCTCTCCTGCCCGGTGACCTTCCTGTATACGGCCGCTGACCTATGCTAACGCCAATAACCTGGAAGCCCAGTGCTGCTCTGTCAGGGTTTCCACGAGACCGTCACCATTTCTTCCACAGAGGTCAGAGGCACCTTACGAGGCCAGGTCAGGGCTTTGGTCTTGGGGGAGCCTACCCCCACCCAGCAGACCTTGCTGTACCCACCGGGCTCAGGCTGCCCCAGCACTCCTGATCCCTTAACCAGGACTGGTCTGCTGGCTTAGTGTCCAAGGGTGGTGCCGGTTCACCCCCATTGGTGGCCTCACTGGGCGGCTACAGAAGCGACCTCAGGCTGAGAAGCCAGGCTGCTGGCCGTGCCCTGGCACGGTGTGTGGCTTTCAACCCCTGCACCCCACATTTCACCACAACCAAATCTAATCTCAATTTTCCCAACAGCTCTCCACCGTTACTCTATCATGTGTGGAAAATTTTAAGGATGGACATAAAAACTTCTAGCACTATGGTTAGGAGAAAAATTTTATTTTTGGCTTAAAAAGGCAAAACAAAAATAATTCCATTAGAACTCAAAACTGGAATACTGTCAAGTAAAAACGGTATTTCCCTGCAACTGTGAGGAATGGAGATAAATAATCATAGCACCATTATTAAAATACATGTTACTGGGGTGACGAGACACATTTAAAGACTTTACTCCACGTTAAAAAGGTGCATTGAGCCTGCTGTAGTGGACGCGTGGATGTAACTTACGGACAAAAACCTGAGCCCACCTTCTGCGGCCCTGCTGGGGCGCCCACGCAGACACGCCACCTCAGCACTTGGGAAGCACGCACAGCGGCTAAGCAACTGCAAACCAAAACCGTTAACGGACCACATACCAACGCTAACGCGGGAAGGCTTTCTCAGTTGTTCTACACCATCCGTTTTCCCTACCAGATTGTGTGCTCAAGTGCAGGGAAAACGTCTGCTTCATCGTGGGGTACGTGGCAGGCATATCAGGGCAGCCGTGCTAGCTTCCAACCTGAGGATCTACTCTGTGGCCAAGCACTGACCAGTGGCTCTGCACACATGCTGTTTCATCCTCAACATAACCCCACAACGTAAGCTTTTATTTTTTTAATAGGTAATACAGTCATAATTCATATATATTAATAAAAGTATCCAGTAGAAAGCCTCACTCACACCCCTTTCCTCCATCCCAGATCCCTTGCCCCCAGAATTACTGTCATTAGCTTCTTGTTTATCTCTGCAAGTGTCTTCCTGTGTGGACAAGACAAACACAGATACAAGTTTATCCACACTCCTTTTTTTCACTGTCTGCACCTCTGTTTTCTCATGCAGTCACACACGTGCGTCTCTCTGTACTGGTACGAAGACAGCTTCCTCATTCTTTTCTACAGCTGCAGAGTACTCAATTACATGGATATACTGTGGTTTATTTGAGAAGTCCCCCACTGAAGGACATTTGTATAGCAAAGAATAACCTGCACATATGGCAATTTTCACATGTATAAATATACTTGCAGGATAAATTCCCACTGGAATAGCTGGTTCAGGAGGTACATACATTTATAATTTTTTACAGATATCGCCAAATTACCTCCCATACAGGATGTAACAATTTATATTCCCACCAGCAGTGTAAGTATGAGTGCTCATTTCCCCATAGGAAGGTAGGTGCTATTGCCGGTTACCCACCAAGAACAGGATCAGAGAGGTCCGCAAGCTCGCCTGTGGTCCCTCCCGCTCGCCACTCACTCATGTTTCGCTCATTCCTCCTTCCATCCTTTACTGAATGTACACTACACGCCAGGCACTGACAGCGCCAACAGACAGACATCCCTTCCTGAGTGGAACTGATGTTCAAGTGGGATGAAAAGGTAGTGAAATTGACAGGATCTGACGGTAAGGAGTGCTGTACTGTGAGCAAAACCCAACCAGGGAAAGAAGACAAAGGGCAGGAGGATTAGAGTGATTCCAGTCTCAAGGAGGAAGGCCTAGAAAGGCCTCTATCTCTGGGATGAGGGCGCGCTGAGCAAAGAGGTAAAGGGGCAGCAGAAGAAGCGGGCTGGGAGGAAGCAGGTCAGAGCATCCTCACAGAGGGGACAATGGTGGGGGCGCTGATGGGGGAGCAAACCAAGCGCTCTTCATCCTAGAGACACGGAAGGCGCTGGTGCAAGGGGGATGGAGCGGGTAAGATGACACCCGGCACAGGCCCGTCAGCCCCAAAGTGGGGCTGGCGCCTTCTGTGCCACTGACAAACGTCAATAAACCAGGGCGCCCCCCCCCTGCAGACCCCGGGCAGTGGGAGGCACAACTTCAGGGCTAGCTCGGAGTCACTGAAGTAAACTGCCCTGGGCTATCACTTGGTTTGGGTTTAGCAAAAAAGTTAGAGAACAGAAATTAAAAAACAAATACCTAGAACATCTTATTCAATAAATATAAAGAATGCAACCCACTTTCTGCACCATAAGGGTATATTTTTGTTCCAGAAAATGTCTAATAAAAAAAGTAAGGCATCTTGGTCAGTTCTCAGAGCTAACTAACAGGATTTCCCCGCCGGGCTTGACTTCTCCAGTGTCAGTGGGGCCGTGATCTGGATGATGCGTTTGAGTATGTTGAAAAAACACCCTTGGCAAAAGCCCAGGTCCCCTGAGGAGCTCCCGAGTACAGGTGGGGCCGGGCCTGTGCTGGGGGCGGGCGGCCAGATCAAGGCTCAGCACAGTGCAGTTGGGTCTGCGGATGTGCACGGTAACCGTTTTGGCTGGAGCACCTGAGCAGGGGCAGGAAATTAGGTCTGGAATCGCTAGCTGGGACTCAAGGACATGCAGTACCAGGCTAAGGGGTCTGGGCTGTGACCTTGAATCCCTGTGCTGACCAATCCCACAGCCCCAAGCACTTGAAAGTGACTGGTCCAAAGTGAGACATGCTGTGAGTGTAAATTACACACTAGATCCTGAAGACTTGAAAAATTATGGAAAGTATCTCATTCATAATTTTATATTGATTATATGTTGAAATAATGTTTGGATGTATTAGATAAAGTAATACATTTTTTTTTTGGCTGCATTGGGTCCTCGTTGCTGCGCGTGGGCTCTGTCTAGTTGCGGCGAGCGGGGGCTACTCTTTGTTGCGGTGCGCGGGCTTCTCATTGTGGTGGCTTCTCTTGCTGCGGAGCATCGGCTCTAGGCACGCGGGCTTCAGCAGTTACAGCGCATAGGCTCAGTAGTTGCGGCGCATGGGCTTCAGGAGTTGTGGCATGAGGGCTCAGTAGTTGTGGCGCTCGGGCTTAGTTACTCTGCGGCATGTGGGATCTTCCTGGACGAGGGATTGAACCCATGTCCCCTGCACTGGCAGGCGGATTCTTAACCACTGCGCCACCAGGGAAGTCCCAAGATAAAGTATCTTAACTTCACCTATTTTTAAATTGATGTAATGTGGCTATTAGACATTTTAAATTGAATTTGTGGCTCACAATATATTTCTGCTGGCTGTACTGCTGCAGACAGTAGGGGCACTGAAGATTTCTGAAAAGGGAAGCACCAGAATGAAGTGAAGTCTCCCGTCAGCAGGTACAGAATGGTGCGGGTGAAGAGAGACCGGTTAGGAAGCTGTGACAATTGTCCGTGGATAAAAAGGTCTTAAACTTGACCAGCGGTGGTGTGGCAGGATGGACTGTTTAACAGTGGGCTAGGCTGGATGTATTAGGAGGTGGGGTGGGGGTGAAGGAGGCGTGTGAACAGACTCCTAGGTTTTGAGCCTGAGTGACTGGGAAGGGGGGTGACAGAACAGAGAGGAGGGGTGACCATGCTGGGGAGAAGTTCAAGTGTCCTCATCGAGCAGGCAGCTGATGAGAATGACTGTGGAAGATGAGGAAATGGGCTGTGAACTTATAAGAGCCAGATCTGTGACATCCTGAGCTCTCCAAGGCAGAAGGTGTACAAGGAAGAGGAGGAGAGTGTGCAACTTTGGGAAAAGACTACTTATAGGGAGCAGGACAAAAGTCAGGAAAGCAGAAGGAAAGCCGAGAAAACCAGCCAGAAGTCCCATGAGGAGAGGAAGGAACTGACACTGAGTGAATGTCGGACAGGCCAGGGGCTCTGCTCCCTGCATCACGATTCCCTCCATCCCGTCACAGGGTCTCTGGGGGCGGCTCTGTGCTACAGGCCAGGAGGGGAGGCAGTGAGGGAGCTGGGCGGGGGTCCAGGAGAAGAAAGCCCCTTGCTCCGAGGCTGAGGTGAGGCCGCCCTGGCAGGAAGGGCAAGGAGAGGAGAGCGGGGCAGGTCTCAGGGAAAGACAGGCGCTCAGGTCATCTGGCAGGACCACTGAGCTTTCCATTAAGGAGGGAAATTCCACAACGCTCAAAGGCCTACTTTTAAAATCACTTCCATAAAAACCAAAACCAAAATCTGGGTATTACTATGCCAGGTCTGTACGTCAAGCCACCTACCCAGGAAGCGGGCTCCCACACCCACTTCTCTCCCTGGTAATCACCCATGGCTCCCACATTCCCCCTTCTGAATGCAGAAGACACTGCCTCATTTCTAACATCAATCCAGTCAAAGTCCAACAAACACCAAAACTACCGTCCTTAATGGCATTCACAAACAAGACTTCCTAACTATACTAAACTAGTCTAGAGGAAGCAAGAATAAAAACAAATCCCTAACCACGTTAAAGCACCGCGGCTACAATGAAGCTTTCCAAGGCACATACTTTTTAATTTTCTTTTTTTCACTGCTATCAACATGATAAGCAGGAAAAAATTCTTGGGGGGTTGCTGGGTATGCATTTTACAATGCAGATATTAATTTATAACAGAAGTACTAAAAACAAACAATTCCAAAACCACAGCAGCTGCTGGAAAAGCCGTAATGTAGCCACAAAGTAATGTAGCCACAAGCAAAAACGGTGACTAAGGGCTTTGATTCTGTAAAGGCATTTAAAGACAGCTGCTTCTTCCCTCAGGAAGTTATTAGGAAAAGGTATTTCAAAGCCCTGTGAAAGAGGATCAGATGTCATTTTTATCCATGTCAAAACTTTAAGGAGAAAAAAAAAAAAAAAAAAAAAACTTTAAGGAGTAGATCATTAAGTGCTCATTTCCTTCCTTTGATTAAAAAAAGCAACAACAAAAACAAAACTAACAAGATGCCCAGAGCCACTTTCTCGTTAGAGGACTAGACAGAATATTGCGAAGCTGGGCCTCCTCTCCTCCCCACTCCTGGGGGCGCTGCGTGTAGAGGGAGCCTGCAGCCTGGGATGAAAGAGCAGACACAGCCTCAGGCAGCAGCAGGGACAGGCGTCCACGAGGAGCCTACAGCCTACCCAGTGCGCTGCCCTGGCCTCACAACCTGCGAGAGAGGAGAAAGTCAAGAACAGGGGGGCTCATTACACGCCAGGGATGAAGAAGCCGAAATGACAAGTTCTTCTTAGATTTTACATCCACCCAATAACCAAACATACTTAAAAATCCTTTGAAGTTACTGTTCTCTGGATACAACCCAGATATAATCAGAATTTTTACAAAGGCAAACAAGGCTGAGTTCATTCCCACACAGAAACTGCCCCTTTATGACTTTCTCCCCAGTACATCGTAACCGTTAGTGATGAAAAGTGGACCCCTCACCCCTTCCGGGCGCTGACCAGGGTACCTCTCCCTCCCTGGTGACCCTTACCATGAAGGTAGGCTCCACGGTCTGGGAGCTCATCAGATGTGCCGTTAGATACCATCAAGGGCATAAAACATACAGAACACTACACACAGAGACCTCAAGTCTACTCTAAGGCTTGAGAGAAAGCAGTGTCTCAGGGGATCTAGGCTATCATTCCCCAAGGGACGCTAGCAAGGACCAGCCTTCCTCCGGGGCTGAACTGGTGCAGCAGCCAGGGTCTCAGTATGACTGGGACGGCCCGGGGAGCAGGGCTTGCCTCTGCTATCTGACATGAACTGGATGGACTGAGGGCCAGACCAGGAGGTGAAGGTTGCCAGCAGCTCTAATGGAAGGTGTGAATCTGACAGTTCTGCCTCATTAAAAACATAAAAAATTACAAAGACAATAAAGTTAACAGTGAGCAATGGGATTTCTAGGTGATGTTTTCCCATCTTCTTTGTACTTCTCTATGTCCCAATTTTTTCTATAAACAAGTATTTTAAGTTTTTTAATCAATGGGGGGAAAAAATCACCTTTTAAGATACACTCTATTCCCAGATAGAAATTTTCACCTATCTTTGGTCTAGTGTGGATTTCTGGAACTTACAATTTCTTTTCCATTCACCTACCCACCTATCCATCCATCCAAACATTTACTATACTTTCATGCACCAGACACCTCCAGAAAGGAGCAAAGGTCAGAGTAATCAATAGTGGAGTGTGTGCACGCACACGTGCATGTGTGTAATGGGAGGCTGAGGAGCTCTCTGGTGAGTAAGACAGACAGACGCCAAACAGTCATGATAAACAGTCCCCATCGTCTGCCTTACTCATGTTGCTTCTCTGTCTGGGTTGCCCTGCTCTTACCTTCTTGTCCTGGAAAATCATTTGTGCTTCTCCTTCAAAACTGCTGGTATCTCACCTCCCAAGAAGCCTTTCCTCCAACCTCTAGTGAAAGAAACCCTCTGAGTTTCCCCTCCACCTGGAACTTTTCTCCCCAGGGCTTGCTCTCCAGGCCCTCTGCTAACATCTCATCCTCACCACACCTCCAGGCGGGGACCGCTCTTATCCACTTTCTGGCTGAGGAGAAGAGATGAAGTAAAGACCCACATCCTGCAGGCAGTAAGTGGCAGAAGGGTGTCTGAGCTCTAGGCATTCGGGTTCAAGGGTCTATGTTCTTAGCCACTGGGCTGTGAGTCTGTAAATTTCATGGTAATACACTGACGGTTGTAAGTGCTCCTTTGCGGGCCATGAGCAGATGACCAGAATCTTGGAGTATAAACAGGGCTCAGCCCCAGACACGTCTAGGACTTAGCAAAGACTCGTCTTTGCTCTACTGTGCCTTCTCCACAGGCCTGCCGTCTAATCTCAGGGACATGATTACTATTTATATGCTGACAGCCCCCAACATTCACCTCCAGTTTTGTGCTCCTATCCAGGTATGCAACCACCTACTGGCCTCTCGAGCTTAACAAGCACAGAACGGACTCTGTTCCCAGCACCTGCTCCTTCCCCGCCTTCCCCAGTGCAGTAAGTGGGCCACAATCTCAAGATCTGTTCCCTCGTCTCTCCAGTTCCGTCTCCAAGAAGCAGCCAGGGTTATTTTCAAAAACATCGATCTGACCACCTCTTGCTCCCGTCTGTGAGCTCCCACAGCTCGAAGAAGCAAACCCGGGTCAGGTCCTGAGTGGCAGGGCCTCCAGACTCATGCCCTCTCACTTCACAACGCCCTCCCAGGTCCACCGTCCTCTCTCAGGTCTCTTGGCCCCAAGCTCTTCCCTCCAGGGGCCTTCACCGGCTCTCCCTCTGCAGGGGCGCTCTACCTCCAGCTCCTTACCTGGGGGCCTCCTCAGGCTCAGCTCAGCTCAAAGCACTTCACTTCCTCCAAGAGACGGACGCTCCCCACGTCCCCGTAAAGCAGGCCTCCACGTCTGTCTCTCCTTCAGGCCCTCTATCTCCTCTGACATCACAACAAGTCACCACCATCTGCCGTAATTGTGTGTATGTGTGTGTGTGGTGCTGTTCACACTTCTCTCCCCTCTCTCTGGAGGGGAAACACAGGGCAGCTGTTATCTGCCGCTGCAGACCCAGTGCCGGGCACGTGGTAGGCTATCAAGGTCCGTCAAATGGATGAGGAAATGGCCACAACCCTAGTTCAAGTCCTCAGCTCTCACCTGGACAGTTACTAGAGCCTCCTCACTGGTCTTGCTACCTTCATTCTCTCTTTCTTCATTCCAATCCACCTTCCACAAGTGCTGACAAGAGTTCTAAAAAAATACATTTGATCCTGTCACTCCCTTGATTAAATAAAAGCCCAAAGGTCCCCCACAGCATCCAGTGTCAGATCCAAATCTCCCAGCATGTGATCAAAGGGCTTTTACAATCTGGTTCCAGCTCATCTGTCTGGCTTTAACTTCTGCCACTCCAAGACCCACATGCTGTGGTGTGGCCACCCTTGGCCTCCACATGCTAAGCTGTTTTCTCCAGCTTTGAAGGCCTTTCTCATCCTCCTCCAACTCCTATGCATCTTTCAAACCCAGGTCAAATGTCACCTTCTGGAAGCTTTCTCGAACTGTCCCCACTGAACTTAACTTTTGTTTTTATTTTATGATATCTGATACATACTGAGGAATGCAATTAATACATTATTCCTTGGTACTTTGTTCATAACACTGGGATAACACACGTTCCAGTATCCTTTTGGTCCATCTCACTAAACTGTGAGCTCCTGGGGAGGCAAGAGCCCATCTGGCAACCACACACGGTGGGGCTTACAATCTATGACCAATAAGAGCTCATGGAATTAATTTCTGGATCCAGCTCTATCATCGAATTGTTACCTGATGTGGACAATTCACTTACCTTCTCTTTGACTATTTCCTCATCTGCGCACAATGGAGACAGCAACCCACCCTCCCAAGCCGAGGAAAGAGACAAAACACTTTGAAACCTCCACGTCCCATACCAATGCAAAGCACAGCCTACGACAGCTTCGACCACCATCCCTGGCACTCTCTGAGAAACAAACCCCTGATGACCCTTTCTCTTAGACATCCTGAGCAAAATCTGATGAGAATGTTACCCATACAAGCCGAAGAATGTCCTTACTGCGAAGGGCAATCAATGTCTGCCTCAAGTTGTAAATGCCAAGTTGGTATTAAGCCATACACAATCCTAGAACCTTGAACAGCCATTTTTCAAATAAAATGTAAAAAGAGTAGGAGGTAACTCATGCTTCACTCATTAAGAGTGAGGAGCTGCTCTCCAGCCCGTGACTCCCAGCTGTCCCATTCCTGTAAGGAATGGGTCTAGCTGATGCGTCCGAGTGCTCTCAGGGCCCTGTGGTCTCTGCTGCACCCTCCCCCAGCGATGACACACAAACCCTTCTTGTTCTCTAAGTGGCATTCTGTGCCATCCTCAGCCGATCAGCCTCCCGACCTTGTTTACCAACAGCCCTTTACATGGCTCCAATCCCTTCCCCCTCAAAAACACGTCCCCTACCTAAACACAAATAAAACCCCACAGTGACGCCAAATTCACAATTTCTATTAAGAATGCAGAGCAGTCTAGTTTTGTGCCCTCACTCTCCCCACCACTACCCCCCAAAAAGATCATCCAGCTACTTAGAAGTCACTCCGTCAAATGATGTTAATAAAATGTTTAGGTAAATAGAATAATTTTCTGCTTAAGATTTTTTTTTTTTAACAGAAAATGGGTTTAAATACTTCTGTCAATCCAGACGGCAAGTTTTGTTTCCAGTCAACCCAGATGAAACTAGAAGAAGAGATGGCATGGTTCAAAGGATTTCACCAAATCCACTGGCAATGCCAACCAGGAGCACCGTGGCTGGAGACTGGATATGCATGGACAGCATATGCCACGGGGACTGCAAAAAGAGTCAGAATTTTAACTGCAATTTGTGGAGTATTCTTCCCCAAGCAAAATTATTTCTTAAAAATCAGAATTTATAATGCACTTCTGTTCCAAGTTAATGACTTTAAAACCATGCAACAATCAAAACCACTCGCCCTTCCTGAGAGGAATCCACGTGACCCAGCCCCTGTCACACCAGGGCTGAGGCCACAAGCAGACTGCAACCCAGGGCTTCTAACTCAGCAAGACTGCCTCATCTTTTCCATTTACTAGGAAAGTCATACAGACACAGAGGAGGAAGTACGTCAAATATGTAATGGCAATACTTGGGGCTGAAAAGCCACTTCAATCGCTTATAAAAATACAATCTGTTTGGCAACTTACACCTACTATGTTTAATGGTTGACATGTTCCTGAATGGACAGCTCAGATATCTCAGGCTCCTGCCAGAATGAAACTGAAGACACTAGAAACCCCAGCACATGCTACAACACTGGCAAAAGCTATGTCATAGGATCCAATTTTAAGTGCCAGGATTTCTAACCATGTCAAAGGTGATTTAATAGCAAACACTTACAAGAGCAAGAGAACAAATTCTCAGTCAAACGCCTGTCAAACATACACACCAAATTTTAGCTACAACTTAAGCAACCTAAGGAAATATTATCAAGTTCTTTGATCTGCATGAAATTTTCTGGTGATGTGAATAAATTCTTTATTTTCTTATTTAAATTATAAATATCAAGCTACAAGTCTCATCCCTATCTCCATTATAAAAAAATTTTTAAAGCACCTGCTATAGACACCTGAGCACCTCCATAAAAAACGCACAGAACAGTTAGCCCAAAGGAAGAACAGGTAAAAGTCAACGAGGCAACGCACCACATTTAAACTTGGGTAATACTAGGTAGGACATCTGAGAATGGAAAACGGGCTTCGCTCACAGTGTAAAACAAGGCCCACTACCCTCGGTAAGAACGTATACATTCTTAAAGGGATTCTTAACAGCTAAGACAGGGTGCTACTTACTTCCTCATTAAATAGTTTGCTAGTTTCTTTTTTGATTGGGTCTATAAGCTGGACTTGGCCTGCGGAAAAGCCCACTAGGAGAGAGACACTTTCTGCTGTGGCTGTTAGGTGGTTGAAGTCATGACAAGTAGGCTGTGTTCCTTTGTATATCCTTTTATCTATTGGTTTACTCAAGTCAGCAGCCTGGAGGAGAAAGAGAAAAATACACACGGTAAACAGCACATTGAGATGAGAAATCTAAGTTACACTATTTTATACTCCATTATGATGTTCAATCTTAAAAATAAAAAGTATTAAAATATTTTTGCGGTTTTTAGAATTTTATAAAAGCACTTTCACATACCTCAGCCAATCTGATATTGTTTGACTACCCATAATATGTTTATAACTGTTACTCTCGTAACTTATTATTCTTCTTCAAGTATATTTAACAAAGACTCCTGGACTTCAGGAGGAAAAATCCTTGAGATACCAAATTCAGTATTTGCGAAATGCATTCCGAGCGCTTTCTAACAAAGTTAACTTTAACCACATAAAAGCTCGGCTTTCAAATACAGCTACAGCACCTAAATGCTCATCGGTGAGTTCACCTGCAGCCCAGTCATTCTCAAAGCGTGGTCCCCAGACCAGCGGTAGCAGCAGCAGCATCACCTGGAAACTCAAGAGATGCAAATTCTCAAGGCCCACACCACACCAAATGAATCAAACTACAGGGGGCAGGCAGGGTGGACCCAGCAAACTGTAGTTAAAACAGTCTTCCAGGTGATTCTGACACCTACCCAGGCTGAGAACCACTACTATGGCCAGCTGTACACAGGCAGTGACTCCTGTACTGGGTCACATTCTCTCTTCTGCATCAGCTTCCAAGTAACTCTCACTCGTCGAGCCCGTACCCCAAGTCTGGTACATGCATCATCTTTAATCCTTACAATGATCCTTCAAAATAGATAGTATTTCCCCCATTTTACAGATGAGAAAACAAGTTTAGGGAAGTTAAATAACTCAGCCGAGGTCACCATACCTACCTAGTAAGTGGAAGGACTGCATTTGGAACACAGGTCGGTTTTACCATAAAGGGGATGGGGAGGAAACACACCACACACACTCCAAATTCTGACTCCTGACTTGGGCTAAATGTGATTTTTCAAAGTGCCTCACCCCTTTTAAAGCAGGATCTTCTCTTCATGAGAAACCTTCTGTGCAATCCAAAATGCTGGGCTGTTATTGTTGAAATAAAGGAAACCCAACCCCTCCCACTGTCATTTGAAAATCACAGGTGGAGACAACTGAACACATCCTTTAAAACACCCACTTTGGCCCTGCGTGCAGTTCCTGGGTTCACAGCTCTGGTTCTCTACGGACCATCCCCAGGGTTAGGTTCTGAAGATTTTTTTCTTCCAAAGAGACCTGTGACACTGCACTGAGAATTCTAGATTTTTCAGATAACAAATACTGCATAAAAAAAGAGGACCTCAAGGGCTTCCCTGGTGGCGCAGTGGTTGAGAGTCCACCTGCCGATGCAGGGGACACGGGTTCGTGCCCCGGTCAGGGAAGGTACCACATGCCGTGGAGCGGCTGGGCCCGTGAGCCATGGCTGCTGAGCCTGCGCGTCCGGAGCCTGTGCTCCGCAACGGGAGAGGCCACAACAGTGAGAGGCCCGCGTACCGCAAAAAAAAAAAAAGAGGACCTCAAAATGACAGGCTCAAAATCTGAGCATTTGGCAGTCTGGACCTGAGTGGCACAAGTGACCCTGGGAGCCCTGGCAAAGGAATGAAGATTCATGCCATGTGGACACTCTCCCTGCCTCACCTCAGTTAAAATGGGGATGAGAATCCGTTCTACCAACCTCATGGTACTGTCTGGAGGATGAAATAAGAGAACATATACACGAAAGAGCCTTGAAAAGTGTAATATATAGTATGATGCAAAACAAAAGGAAGTCCTGACTTTGGAGCAAGGAGAAAAGGGACAGTGGGCAAGGAAGTGGGTGCTCAGCAGAAGTCGGATGCCAGAGACAGGAGCCCCTTCACTGCTGACAGTCTGCCTGGAGGGAAGCAGCTCCTGGGCTGGGCCCTAAGGGCAGGGAAAGAGAAGTCTAGGCTAAGGGAACAACACAGCAAACGATCTCAGTGCAAGGAAACAGCAGCAAAAGTAAAAATGCTCAAAATATAAGATAGAGTCAAAAATCAAATTTGAAATATGAACAACTAAATCATTATATGATCTCTATATCGGTGTATGTTAACTCGAGACTTTTTCTTTTTAGTTTGCTTAAGCAACTACCCCGTGGACTTCCCTGGTGGTGCAGTGGTTAAGAATCCACCTGCCAATGCAGGGGACACGGGTTCGAACCCTGGTCCAGGAAGATCCCACATGTGGCGCCACAACTACTGAGCCTGCGCTCTAGAGCCCGTGAGCCACAACTACTGAGCCTGTGTGCCACAAATACTGAAGCCCATGCACCTAGAGCCTGTGCTCCACAACAAGAGAAGCCACCGCTATGAGAAGCCCGCGCACTGCAACCAAGAGTAGCCCCCGCTCACCGCAACTAGAGAAAGACCACGCGCAGCAACAAAGACCCAACGCAGCCAAAAATAATAATAATAAATTTATATTAAAAAAAGAAACTACCCTGTGAAAGAATATACATAAAATTATGCACCAAAATATAAAAATCAATTCAAAGGCAAACCAAACATTAATAGAGAGAACAAATATAACTTAAACGAGCAAAAGAAATACAATGATTCTCAGAACAACAGAGAAAGTTTAAAGCACCAATTTTTCCAAGTATTGCTACTAGTTTTAAACTTATGGATCCCTTACAATAACAATGTTAGCCTCAGTTCTTGGTATATTTCTCTCACATTCCTGCCCCCTAATATGGAACTTTACTGAAAAGACGTCATTTGTCACAGATGTCATTGGATCACACAGGAACACACATCTAAAGTATTTTAAATGCCAACTGAAAGACAATTTTTACTCTTGAATCATGTATCTATTCCAAAAACGTCCTGTTACTAATTTGCTTAACAAAGTTTCTCCCTAGATCATTGCTCTCAAGGTGTACCAGACCATGAACAGTCTGCTAGCCTGCAGTCAAAATTAAGTACACACACACACACACACGCACACACGCACACACACGCACGCGCACACACGCACACACGCACACACGTGCGCACACACACGCACACACACACTAAGTACACAGATTGAGAACACACATTGAGAAACTTTTACGGCAATGTGACAGAGTGATTTTATACCTGTTGAATCCAATAATAAAAAATTCAAGTTTGCATTCTCCATGTCTTTTTCAGGTTTTCTAGTAATCCTTCTTTTATTTTACAAAAGTATCAGCCCAGATAGACTGGAAATTTTAAGAATTGGTCTTTCAGTACTGGTGGGAGAAACACTGTCCTAGAAGGCATAAAAGTAGACCTAGGCCCAAGGAACACAAAAATATCTCTTACTTAAGGTCACTGCTTCCCCCACAAACCCCCAATGGCCCTGATGGCACTACAAGAGCAGAACGTTAGCCAAGCAACATGCCACTTACACCCAGCAAGACCTACTGTGAGCCCTGTAGTGACTGCGAGGGGTGTACCCACAGGAAGTTATTCTTCCGAGAAGCCTGGGGACTCCCCCAGCGGTGCCTGGGCTTTTTGGAGCCCGACCCCAGGTGCAGGGAAAGGTGGGTCCACCAGTGCCTGCCTTCATTTCTAACAGCACCGTCACCTCCAGCTCATCTCGTCCTCTTTCCTCTTACAGCCAATCACCGAGTCCTGTCTCTTTTTCCATTGCTGTGCCGCTGTCTTCTTTCCTCTTCCTCCTCCTCCTATTTTCCTAGGAGGTGGGGTGGGGGTGTGCCACTGGGAATCCTGAACCCACCCCCCTTTCAGTAGCTGTAACAACGACCTGAGCCAGCCACTCCTTCCCCGTGGGGTCGTCAGCCCCCTGACAGATGGCTTCCCAGGTCAAGGCAGTCTGGTAGGAGGAGAAAGAGCCCAGACTTTGGAACCAGGCAGGCCTGGGTTCAAACCTCGCCTTCCCTCTTGGTAGCTAGGTGGCCTTGGCCAAGGTGCTTGTCACCTCTCCCAGAGCCGCAGAGAACAAAGTCCCCTAGCTCCACTGCAGGGTCACGGAAAGGCCCGCAGGTAATGGATATAAAGCACAGAGCACGCATCAGCACTCTAACGGGAGCTACCATTATTAATTTATCCCTGTCACATCCTACCTGGGGGCAAATGTCTCAGTGGCTTCCTAATTTCCATCACATCAGAATAGGACAACTCCCAAGCAGTCCTGCCCTTCGTGGCTGGGCCCCATCCGTCTCCCCAACAGCAACAGCAACAGCAACTTCTGTCCGCTGAACACTTTCTATGCACCAGGACGTTCACACTTACCATCTCGTTTAATCTCACAGTCCGCCCCTCAGAGTCGGCACTAATACCATCCATGTTTTACGGCTGAGGAACCTGGGAAGGAGTTAAGGGGTCGAGGGCCATGTCCCACCACTCCACCTTGTTCTACCGTCCCACCCGTCCTCGCCCCCAACCAGGTGTGTTGAGTCTGGTGCAGGCAGACGTCCTCTCTTCCTGGCTTCATTAAGTCGCCCCCTGGGTTGGGAGAGTCTCCTCTGCCCCTGTTCCCAGGAGTATTACCCATCAGTTCAAGTCCCGCCACCTCCAGCAAGCATTTTCCCAACTACCGTTTCCTGAGCTGGCCCCTTTATCACAATTCTCAAGTACTTAGTTCGTTGCACAAAATTTAGTATTTAATCACTTACGTGATCACAGTATTGTTTTATGTCTGTTATCATCAATTAGAATTACGACTAAAACTACAACAGAAACTTCCTTAAAAAGCAGAACGTCTTTATTAGGCAGTTACTATTGTTATTCCACAAAACTACTTCTGTTTCTCAGCTTTCTGGTAAATCCTGCATAGACAGGCTACAGATACTTTGGTATTTTTTTAGTGCTTTTGCATCCTAATTATTGCCAATTATCTAAATTCTTAAATGTGAATTTATAGCAGAACCAATTTATTTAAAAGTCTTACCAATTTTAAGAATTTTAAGAACTGGTAAGAATATCTGGTTATTCAGCCCCAACAGAGTATCCAGTTTGTCACAAATGCTCAATATCTGTTTAACAAATGAAACTGCGATTGTTCCAAACTTTTCAATTTTTCAATTAAATTTCATCATTATGCTCATTAGTTTCTGCATAAGGAGTTATGATTACAATTAATTTGTCAGTGTCTCATTCTCAACAGAAAAAATTTAAATGATGGTTTAAAAATTCCTACTACAGAAACAGAGCTGGTTAACCAAAATCCTGTCAATAAGTACGAACTTTAAAAAGTCATGTTTCTTTTTTCCTTGGACTTTTGATCCTTAAAATCCCTGGAATTCTCTTCATGACAATACTGTCAAGACATGAAGTCAGCTCGGTGGGTTTAGCATGGAATTAACGAACATTTATCACAAAGGTCTGCAAAAGAAACCAAGCTGCTGCAGCCCACACCTTCACCCCAGATCCCTGCCCGGCCCCAGGGAATGCTGGGGAGCCGACAGGAACATGGAGGAGGGACTGAACCAGCAGGGAATGGGCTCCCACAGGCGCCCTGTCACAGCCATTCCAGGAGCTCAGAGAAGGCACACGGTGGGCCCGGGCCGAGCCCTTGTCATGGGAACCTGCTTCTTGATACTCTTGAGTGCCCAGAAGCATTTGATGTGATGTGGAAAATAATCTCAGAAAGACCTCTTCTGAAAAATGTATGCCAGATGATGGTATGTGGGAAGCATGTAGGTACTAAAGGGGGGCTTTATTTTCCCTAAATGTCACATTCTCCCTCCCCTTTAGAGAATCACCTCAGAGAGAACCGTCTCACAGAACTTGCCAGAAGAGACTCCTTTTACTGGTCTAGCTAAAAGCTGCCCAATGTCCACCCAGACCAGAAGCTCACCCCGTCTACACCAGAAATCACTCTCTTCCCTCCGCAGCCCCTCTCCCGAGCTTTAAGCCTGTCGCCTTGGCTGGGTCCCCCGCCTGGCGCCCCCCATGCCAGCTCAGAGCCCTGCCAGCAGCCTGTCCTCCTCCAGGCCCCCTCCTGGCCTAGGGGCAGATTACGGGTTTAGCACCAGGCTCCTTCCACCCATTTCTACACACCTGCCGCTCTTCCCCCACACTTGCCAGATTAATCCTCATAGAGACTCAGGTCACTCTCCCACTCCAAGCCTCCTCGGCTCTGCCGGCCGTACCGACGGCTAAACTGCTTAGTTGGCATCCACAGGCCTTCCTCTTACAGGCCTCACCATCCCCTGCCCCTTCACACACACTACCCGCAAGGGCAGCACGTGTTCACACGCTGCCTGCGCCCTTTGCACCTTCCTGCCTTTCCTTACATTTCCCCCCTCACTTATAATACTCCCTTCCCCCTCCCCCCTCCATCACACAAATGCTGCTCACTGCAGCGCCAGTGTCATTTCCTCCTGATCTCACCCTGGGAGGCAGGCTTTCACTGGGCCTCCACTGAGTGCCTATCCCCATGTGCCACATTTATTAGCGGTAATATGTGAACTGTACTCCATATATTGTGAAAGGCCTTTCAGAAACAACAAAAAAGTCAGGAGGCTGCTCAGTCACTGACTGCCTGAATGGATTAGCCCAAAACAGCAGGAGCAGCTCCAGTGGCATCAAAGGTCTCCATTATGCCATTTGAAAATCAAAAGAGAACTGCTGTAGTGCTTTCTATTACCGTTCCTTTTGACCACAGCTCAGACAACCAAAACAGGAGCCAGAAGTGGACAGGGGATTACTTCCCAGTGCCCCAGAAGATCACCGAGTTGGAAAGAGGAGGAACACCTGGAGTCCTATCTCAAGACCTGGGATCCAAACCAAACCACATTATAAAGACTGTTCCACAGTTTTTCCTGGGGGAGACTTTTAACCTAGTCAGGCTTGGGGTTTCTAATGCCTGCGAGGGATTTGTCCACAGCCTGGGGCTGGACCACACCTAGCTGGTCATCCTGGGGAAACGCCTCCCGGTCACAAGAGTGAATGAAATGAGACTCAGACCACTCTGAGCTGTTATATTTGCTTTGTGAACAAAGATCAATGTACTATTTAATACAAATATTCTTCAGCACAGTGGAAAATAACCTGTGGCTGTCATGACCAAATTACCAAACAGTGATTTTCAAACATCTTCACTGCCCAGGTGAGCAGTTTAAAACTCAGGTAAGAGTCAGTTGTAAGGCACTGCACAGATGCTGATTCCACAGTCCAAGCCACCTGCCCTTGAAGTAGACACAAAACCAGGCTAATCTTGTGAAATAGCCCCATAACTCATCTTTCTCAGAGTTTCTTCAGTTCAATAGTTACATTCAAGATCTCTGCATAATTGGCATTAATGGTATTTAGAGTCTAACACATTAAAAAAAGAGATATCAGGGGTATTAGGAAGTCAGGTTTGGGATAACTTATCCCAGTAGGAAAAAAAAAGGTCACTCAACTGTACCATTCCAGCGTTTCAAAAAGGCCAGAAGCATGTCTGTCTTACTCGCCACTCTACCTCCAATGCCTACTAAAGCTCCCGACACACAGAAGACGTTGTTAAGTATCTGCCGTAGAAATGAAACAATTCCGAAAACAGGAAAGAAAAGTAAAGTGATGGGAACCAGAAGAAACTCAGAGCCAGACATATATATAAAAGCAAATATATAATCCTTCTGCTGACCAAAAGCCTAACTAACAACTAATGCCTTCTTGGGCGCCCATCTATGAAAGAAAACAACCTCCCTTAGCAAATACCGGAAAGTCACTTGACGGTTTACAGAGCACCCTCAAGAGGGTGCACCCTCAAGCATCAATTCTTCTGACCATCATTACGAACCTGTGCACAGAAGAACTATGGCCACTCCCATTTTATAAACAGAGAAACAGAATCAGCTGTCAAGCAGCAGCAAGTGGGAGCTGAGGCCTCTACATTCCAGCCCCTGTGCTCCTCCTCCTGCATCATGGTGCTATGACAGGAAGTTGACGAGATAACACCAGGTAGCACCTAGTCTACAATTCTGTTACTGTGTGACCCCAGGCCCCTATGCTCGCTGGGGTGGCGATCGGATACCCCAGCCTTGCTCAGTGTGGCCCAGACCCCCCTTCTCAACGCATTTGCCTTGCAGGGCCGTTCTCTTAAAATGGAGATAATCCCAAGCATAATACCCGACAGGTAAAGGGCACTCTAGAAAAGTTAGTGAAAACTCACATTTCTCCTTTTGAATACATAAGGACTTGCTGCTTACCAGAGTGGCTTTGAAAATCCTCATCATTCGTTAATACTTTCAAAGAAATCTAAATAAGGAAAAACAGGGATATTTCTTTCTGCCCTAAATTTCCTGGAGAAAAACAGCAGAAGCCAAGTTGAGAGCATGTTTTCCTTCCAATATAATTTTCCAAAACAAGACAGTACCTTTCCTTCCTTAGTCTCTATTCCTCCTTCATTGTCAGACATACTAGCACACGCCCACACTTGCACTGGCACACCAGACCCACTCCCTTTACTGAAAACAACTGTCAGTCGTCTGCCAGCAGTCTTCTGCCAGTCCTGACCCCCGAATGAGCACCCAGCGCTCACATTCCAGAGCTCCTCTCCTGTGCACGACAGCAGCAGCGAGGCCAGGAGAAGTGGGGCAGGGAACTCCATGCAAGGAGAGAGAAGGGACGAACAATGCCATCCACCATCAGAATACAGGCAAATAACAAGACGTAAAATGCGAGGGGCGCCACCTTTAGGTCATTCCAAAATGGGAAGAGATGCACAGTCACAAAATGCATAAAATGTGTTCATTCACAGCTACGATCTGTGGAACTGCGTACTGTTCACCAAAGAAATACTTCCCACAGGAGCCAGAGAAGGCTCCTCCTTTGGAACTCTGTTTGGGGCGGGGTGGGAGCAGCCACCCAGAGGAAGCAGGGCTGAGATTATGTGAAGCGTCTTCTTCTCCCCTGGCCCAGCACTGTCAGTCAAGTGTCTGCTGAAATAATAAACTTCTGTTGTTATCACATGCCATTTTTTCCCAAGGCAGTCTGTCACTTAAAAACTGTTAGCTATGTAAACTCTACTCCTCTTCCCCCAGAGTGATTTTTCAAAAATGAACTTGATAAGCTACTAAACTGCAACATCTTCGCCATCTCTTCGTTTTCTTATGTTGCACTCCACATTCAGGTTAAGGCTCTTATCACAATGCGAAACGCTACAAATGGTTGTCCTGGTGCTTCATTTAGGCTAATGAAATACTGATTTCTTCATTAAAGGAAAACTATGAATAAAAATTAGATAAAATCAATTTGCACACATTCTAACACCAGATCTCACCCCATTAAAATGCTGACATATTCAAATGGCCTATTTTTATTAAACCCTTCTGTTAAATATGCAGACATATGCATTCCTATTCCCAAGGGAATACCAACATCTCAAGTGGAAGAAAAGGCAAGAGGCTTTCGTTTCTGCAAAAGATACTCATTCCAAATTCTTAGAAAATAGGTATTTTTAAAGTTTCCCCTAAAAGGGGTGGGGGTGGGGAGAAATTCTGTGACCTTCTAAAAGTGCTGTGACAACACTGGTAAAGTAAAGACCACTCCAAGACAGTGAGTAGTTCCTGTATGCTGCTTAGCTGCTATCCCACTGCCTTCCTGGCATTTATATGCCCATGAGCTTCGTATGTTTGGCACGGCACACAGATGATTTTTCAATTTTCTCAATCAAGGTGCTGAGCAACACAAGCAGCGCTCTGCAGAGGAGATCCCGTTCGAAGGGGGAAATGCCCTAAATCTCCAATTGTGTAGAGGCCCTGCAATTTTCTGACACTCATTTCCTTACCCTACATTGAAACTGAGGCCCAGGGAGGGGTGGTGATCTGCCCAAGGTTGCACAGACCTTAGAACTGTGCTTTCAGTCACATCAAGTTGCTACCTTTTCAATCACCCAACTTCAAGTGGAACAATGAACTACTGAATCTGTAATATATGAAATTTCAAAACATGGCACTGATGTATACCAGTAATTTTACACCAAATGACAGTACTTTGGAACCAGTACATTGCTGGGTTTTCAAATAGGAAGCAAGAGAGCCAGAGAGCACATCAAACTTATCTTACAATGAAAGGAGACCAGACACTAAAATCGACGGCCAAAACACTGGATTTGGCCTCTGTAATTCAAATAGTTATTTTCTGATCCAGCCAGGCCTCAGGTGAAGAAAGCAGACTCAATTCAATGACAGTTACAGAGAGCTGACCGATTTCTAAATACTACTATGCAGAAAAGCTTTGCTCTTTCCTTCATCTAAAGTTTTACAGTATCACTGGAACTACTGTTCACTTGGCACTTCTGCTGTTTGTCATGTCTTATCTCCCCAGCTAAATTTTGGGGGGACATAACTGTCTTATAGGCTACCTCAATGACAGCCACTCAGACATTTCTGATGTTTCTTCCCCTACCAGATTAAAAACGCCTTTTGAGGCACCTGAAATGTACCATGCACTGGTACAGCACTAGTAATGCAATAGCAGCCAGTTAAGACTAGCGCACACACGGATGTGGAGGGGCAGGCCTCACCTAACTGTGACGGGAGTGTGAACTGGCCAGCCTTCATGCAGAGCAATTCGCCAGCACGGAGCAAAAGCCTCCTTTCCTTTAAACACAAATTCAACTCCTAGGAATCTGTCCTTAGAAAATATTTTCCAAGTGTGTAATCTATCTGTAATAGCCCAGAGCTGGCCCAACACAAATGCCCATCCACAGTAGGCTAGGTGAATAGCAGGCTATACATGGAATACTACCCGTGGAAGACATGCACTGAGAAAAAACATGGACAAACCTCAAAAAATAATCTTGAGTGAAAGCAGCCAGATATAAAAGAAGCATAGCATATACTAAATAATTGTACTTACATAAAGTTCAAAAATAAGGAAAACTCATGTGATGCTGGAAGTGAGGACGGTGGCTACCCCTTCAGGAGTGTGGGAAGGGGTCACAGGGAGGCTCCAGGTGGCTAGGAATGCTGTTTCTTAACCTGGGGTTGGTTCTACTTTGTGAAAAACTAATAGAACTTTACATTTATACACATTTCTGTTTGGATGCTATCCTTAAGTTAAAAAATAATTTTGGGCTTCCCTGGTGGCGCAGTGGTTGAGAGTCCGCCTGCCGATGCAGGGGACTCGGGTTCGTGCCCCGGTCCGGGAGGATCCCACATGCCGCGGAGCAGCTGGGCCCGTGAGCCGTGGCCGCTGAGCCTGCGCGTCCGGAGCCTGTGCTCCGCCACGGGAGAAGCCACAACAGTGAGAGGCCCACGTACCGCAAAAAATAAATAAATAAATAAATAATTTTAATGATCAAACACACATACAAAGACAGTCAACTCAGCTTTGTTTCTAACAAAACATTATTAACATCTTATGTGTTTGAAAAATGAAATGGGTAAATATATCATGCAGCCTTTTAAAATGAAGACATTTACTTACCAGCAAAGAAGGATGTTATATGGTATAGCATTAAGTGAAAAATGCAACAATAAAACAATAGGACTCAAAAGATTAAAAGAGTTATAAAGAAATCTTAAAACTGTATTCATACTGTAATCATATTGTTAGCAATAAGAGTACATTGTTACTCTTTTATTTTGGCTGTGCCGTGCGGCATGCAGGATCTCAGTTCCCTGCCCAGGGATCGAACCCGTGCCCGCTGCGCTGGGAGCATAGAGTCTTAACCACTGCACCATCAGGGAAGTCCCAGTATATTGTCATTCTCAATGTCTTGTAGAATAAAACAAAAAATCAATTATATGAATGTCATTAGGAATTCAGATTTTCCACATAAGATGTATTAAATGTATAGAAGCAATGAGCAAATGACAAGAGGAGACCCTAGTGCCCAGACTGTGTCACGAATGCTATTTTTCAAAGTTATCAAGGCTCCCATATACTTGATACCAGGTATGGGGCAGGAAGTGCACAAGATGAATCTGGAACATCTTTCTGTACCGCTGAGCAAGAAAGCTATCAAAGACTACTGAAGTTGTGTCCAAAAGATTCAGGGGCTGGACTTCCCTGGTGGTGCAGTGGTTAAGACTCTGCGCTTCTACTGCAGGGGGCGCTAGTTCGATCCCTGGTCGGGGAAGATCCCACATGCCGCACAGTGTGGCCAAAAAAAAAGACTCAGGGGGCAAAGCAGAGGGACTATCATTGGTCAATGATGGGACAATTTACACATAAAAACAATACTACAGAATTATCATGGAATAAAATAAGAATCTGAGTTCACACTAATATCAATAAATGGGGAGAAAAAAAAGCTTTCCCCTACAGTAGACTAACACCTAATAAATGTAGAAGGAAAAAATAATGGAGTTTGAAAATCACCATTTTATAACCATCACAGTAATACAGTAATAACCAATTCAGCCAAAAATCATCAATGGATGCTAAAACTAGTGGATAACGGTCTGAGGAGAAAAACGGTATTTATGTAGTCCCAAAGTATCCCTTCACAAATTACATACCAATTACAAAGAGAAAAGTGAAACTTGACCATGGATTAATTTAGCAAACACAACCTTAGTCAATGTTCACATCACCACTGTGACCAGAACAAAGCAGCGTCCTGTGTCTCCTGACCTGCTGCTCCAAGAAAGACACAACAGTGGTTCTGTGGTGCCCCCCCAACTGTAGACTATGAATCTAATCACAAAAATATCAGACAAATCTAAACTGAGAGATTCTACAAAATAACTGGTCTGAACTCTTCAAGACATCAAGGTCGTGAAAACAAAGAAGAAACTACTGAACACTGAATGAGACTAAAGAGCCTGCAACTACCTGTAGTCTGTGAACCTGGACTGGCTCCCAAACCAGGGGAAAATGGTTCTTAAAGGACAGCATGGAGGTAACTAGTGAAATTTTAATGTGAACTGCAGATCACATCAGTTATATTTAGATTCTGATAAATGTACAGTACTGGGGTTATGTAAGAGAAAATCTTGTTCTTGGGAAATAGAAACTGAGGTTTATATGAATAAATGGACATGATGTCTACAAATTACTCTCAAATGATTTGTATTATATATGTACATACATACACATGGAGGGAAGGGAGGAGGAATGGAGGAGAAGAGGGGGAGGGAAAACACAAATGATAAAACAAATAGGCAAATTTTAAATAATTAGTCCATCTGAGGGTTCTTTGTACTATGATTGTCATTTTCTGTAAGTGAAATTACAACCAACTAATTTTTTATTAAAAAGAGATTTAAGAGGCATGGACACTAACTGCAATGTGTGGTCCTTGCTTGGAAACAAATTTAAACAAACCAATTACAAAATTAATTTGAATAAACTGATTATGAAACAACACTTATTTGTGGCAGTGGTTACATGAATCTACACGTGGGATAACACCGCATGGAATATACACAGACACACACACACACACACACACACACACGATCCTAGTGAAATCCAAATGCGCTCTGCAGACTTCACAATGTCAATTTCCTGGTTTTGATATTATACTATAGTTATGCAAACTATTACCTTCTGGGGGAAACTAGGTGACGGGTACATGGGACCTCCTTGCACATTTTTTGCCAGTTCCCATGAATCTTTATTTCAAATTAAAAAATAAATAAAATAATTAAAAGATCCTTATGTATCAAGAAACCAACTGTAAAAAATATTTATGAATCTGTCAAAGAACAGACTTTGATCGAATGTAAATTTTTTACATGTGAAAATATGGTTTTATTTCTCCAGTCTATGAATTGTAGAAAAAGTACAGAAGAAAACAGATGATGTTTGGGGTTTGCTTTAAAATAATGCAGTAAGGGTGAGATAATAGATGAAATGAGACTAGCCATATGTCGACAACTGGTGAAGCCGGGAGACATTCTCTCTACTTCTGTGTAAGTAAATTTTCCGTAATTAAAAAAGTTTCATTCCGTTTGAGATGTATATGTTTGCAAAGAGAATAATTTGAAAAGATATTCAGTAAAGTATTAAAAGTGGTTACTAAAGGGGAGGGTAGTACTTAGATGACCATTTTTTGCCTATCTTAATTTCTAACTTTTCCTCAATAATTATATATTACTTGTGTAATTTTTTAAATAGAAAAAGAAGAAAACACAGGCCAAAAAACCAACTGAAACTATTTGAAAATTATTCTGGTAGTTTAAAAGCATGTCATGGCCTAGCAGAGAGTCACAGGAAAATACATGCCTTGTGAACAAACAGTAAAATTCACCATAAAATGAAGCCTACGGTTACACGAAGTAAATGTATGAGCAGGGATGATATATCGCCAAGAGGTGATGATATATTTTGAACTGGCCAAATCATAAGTTTCACACCAATTACGACTGCTGGTGTCTGTTAATAATATTTCTGTGGCACCAGTGATGTCACTCAATGAGATGAGACAGGACAGGAAAATTCTTTAAAGAAGCCAACCATTCAGGGGACAGATAAGGAGGCGGTGGCTGGTTCTATTGTTTCACTCTTCAAATAGTACTACAGTGTGAGAAGCATTCACTGTGTGCTCCTAATTTGCTACAGTGGCAAATACAGATAACTTTTCCCAGAGTCCTGTTTGGGAAATTCAATCTGTTCCAAGTTTACTTCCCAATTTTGCCTCCAATGTAGGTCTAAAATTGAATCCCCATCTTTCTCACAAGAATTGAGCTGCAAATTTATCATCAATCCCATGATTTTCTAGAGATTCTAGGCCCTAAATTATCCTCAATCCAGAAGAAATAGCTAAAAGGGTTACACAGTAGAATTTCTCCTTTGGTATTCGGCAATATTTTAACATTTAAAATCTGGAGGCCTGAAATAAAAATATTAGGCTCAAGAGGGACAGTATTGTATTTGTACTCTCCATGGGGACACTACTGCATTTTAAATGTAGGTTAGCAGGCCAACCAGCTGAATAAGCAGTTTCAAACTGAAGCCTGAAATCAACCATAATCCAAAAGGTAGCACTTGGCGACAATCGCACATCTGCTTCACTCTAAGCACTTATCATTCATCATCTCACATAATAAAACATACATAATTTAAAACTTGCAACTACTAGCTTAAAAAGTTAAATATGAAGCTATTCACAAAGAAGTGGACTGAAGAAGCAACTCATTTATTTCCCAGCATGAATAATTCTGTAACATATCTCTATAGACACTGGTCTTATGCGAACATAGGTAACCTAAGTCTCACATTCACGGAATCAGAAAACAGACAAACAGCTGGAGCGGAGCTTTAAAAAAGTCACATTTGCTCTCAAGATGTTACAACTTAAGACCGAGGAAGTAAATTGTCTAAAATCACAAAATCAATTCATACCGCAGCTGAACGTGGAGCTCTATAACTCAGGAAAAGCACTAGAGTAGCCTAACCCAACGCCCTCATTTCCGTCTCCTTTCCTTTCACCTGTGGTCTTCTTGCTTCTACATCAGACGTAATAACTAGCTGTCAGAACTTGAAATTACATTATTTATAACATAGAGTGAAGAAATACACAAGACTTCTCAAAACTCATTAAGCTTAGCATAACCAAATGACGCTCATTTAGTTGGCACCAAGTTCCAACTGCTGCGAGCCTTCTCCAGGCTGAGAAGGGAGGAGGGAGAAAGGGAGCTGCTTGCCTCTTGATAAGTCAAAGCTCTGGAGCTGCTGTGTCCTGAGCAACTAAGGCCAATACCCACTCCCACAGCTCTTTCCAAAGCCCCTGACTGTCTTCCAGAAAATCTTCCCTCTGCAGCCAGGTCAAATGCCCACTAATAAAATTCTGGCCAGCAGGGATGTACCCAAATTTTGTATGCAAATACAAGAAGGATGGCAGAAATAGGCAGCAATTTTAAGCTAGGCTGCATAGACACTGAAAGCTAAGAAATGCAGGCCAGGAGCTCAGCTTGGTGGTACCCATGGTTATGACAAAGGCTGAGGCTCCAAATACCAGCAGGTCCAATAAGCAGCATTTATAAGTTTATAAGTGACCATAAACTAAAAGGCAGTCTTCAGGGTGGTATGGAAAGACCTCATCTCTCCTCCATGTAGAGTACTGCCGCTAGATTTGTCTTTAAATTAGAAGAGACACACAGTAACATGACATCCCCAAATTTTCTTGTTGTCCACAGCAAGTCTGAGTACTTGTGCTGTTCTCACAAAATTCTCAGACCTCAAGCACATACATGCTCGTCGGGCGGTGAAAAACCACGGCACACTCAAGACCCCAAAGGAGGGAGAGCATGGCAAAGCACAGAGAGCCAGCCAGGGCCCGTCCTGGTGCAGGACGAGGCTGAGAAAGGCACTGGGAGACTGTTTTCAAGCCTGGTGTGTCCCACTCCAGAAGGCCACCTGCCTTCAGCACAGCCTGTGTCCCTAGCAAACACCTCAATTATTTGACATTTTTGAAGGGCCTAAATTATTTCTCTATGGAAGCTCACACATCAATCCCATCCTCCACACAGGTCCTAATGCAGGAAAACAAAAACACTGAATAGGGTACCATTTCAAAAATGTAAAGTGACATGTTACTGAGAAAGCTCTGGCTGAAAATCTACACTACACTTTGAGGAGTGATTAGGAGCGCAGACTGTGGAGCTAGGATGCCTGGGTTTGATTTGGGTTCTGCCACTCCTAGCGCTGTGAGCTTGGACAAGTTATTTAGTTTTCCACACTACTGTTTCCACAAAATGGGGAAATGGGGATAATACAATAGTTCCTACTATATACAATGTTTGAGGATTAGGGAGTTAAAATATGTAAAGCGACTGGAATAGTGCTCACTCAAAAAGCTACCCAAGTATTAGCTATTATCATTATTAAGTAAATAATATCAATTCACATTTGATAAATGCATTCAAACCAAAAAGTACAGTGAGTAAGCTTGGAAATAAGCACTTAACTCCTTGTAGGAATTTTAAAAATAAATGTATTTTTCTATTCAACTGCCTGTCCAAAAATGTGTTTGGAGGGGTGGGGGTTTGGAAGTGAGGGAGCGAAGGTCAAAGAGGTGAGAGGAGCAAACAGCCTAAATAACAAGGCCTCTCCCCTCACCAGAGACGGCAGCTGTCTCCTGGGTCAAAGAGGTGCTCAATCTGCTAACACGCGCTCACTTCACTTTCATAACACAGCGGGACTAAAGCAAAGCCAGCAAAATTACTTTTCCCAACCAATTAAAATTTTTCTAAGTTCAATGTAACATATTTTTTTAAGTTGCAAAAATAATACAAGTGCACAGGCCAGAGTTGTGTCGTATACCAATTTATACCTCAACAAAAATACAAGTTGATTTCTGAGACAAAAATACTGAGTAGCACATATAATGTAATGACTAGATGTGTGAAAACATAGAGGCTGGACTATGATCTCAAAGTCTCTTTTACCTCCCAATTCTCTGATCTACTGTTAAGTAAATGAATATTAAGAAAAGGAAATAGAAGTCTGTGTTTCTATTAAAAAAAAAAAAAAAAAAGCTAGGGCTTCCCTGGTGGTGCAGTGGTTGAGAGTCTGCCTGCCGCTTCAGGGGACCCAGGTTCGTGCCCCGGTCCGGGAAGATCCCACATGCTAAGGAACGGCTGGGCCCGTGAGCCATGGCCGCTGAGCCTGCGCGTCCGGAGCCTGTGCTCCGCAACGGGAGAGGCCCGCATACCGCAAAAAAAAAAAAAAAAAAAAAGCTAGAAGGTTGTTGCTTAGTAGATCAGGTTAAGAATGTGAGGGGAGGGCTTCCCTGGCGGCGCAGTGGTTGGGAGTCCGCCTGCCAATGCAGGGGACACAGGTTTGGGCCCTGGTCCGGGAGGATCCCACATGCTGCAGAGCAACTAAGCCCACGCGCCGCAACTATTGAGCCTGCGCTGTAGAACCCGTGTCACAACTACTGAAGCCTGCGCACCTAGAGCCCGTGCTCCGCAACAAGAGAAGCCACTGCAATGAGGAGCCTGCGCACTGCAACGAACACAACTAGAGAAAGCTCTCCACAACTAGAGAAAGCCCGCATGCAGCAACGAAGACCCAACGCAGCCAAAAATAAATAAATAAAATAAAGTTATATAAAAAAAAAAAGAATGTGAGGGGAGAAGTCCAGAATCATGTGCATTACAACCATTTTTTATATGACGTGACAGCCACAGACTCACATGTACTCTCTGGGAACAAGGTTTTATATGAAAGGCAGTGTGATGTGCCAGAAAGGACATAGGCTTAGGAGTCTGACAGACCCACTGAAATCTCACGCTGTCACTTACCAGCTGTGTAGCCAGCCGCCTTGGCAAGTTACTGCATTCCTCAGAGCCTCCCCTTTCTCATCTATATATAAAGTGGGAAACACCACTCCCTATTTTGCAAAGTGTTTGTGAGGATGAGACAATGTATGTGAAAGCACCTAGTTTAGTGCCCAGCACTGAGTAGGTGTTCAATAAATGATAACTGTGATGATAAACAAATTAATCAATGGCTATTAATATACTCCACAAATTAAATGGCCAATAAGCTTTAACTGAGTGTTAAAGCTATGAGGAGAGCCCTGAATTAGATCCCATAAGGCAGTGGTTCTCAAACTTTAGTGCATCAGGGACTTCCCTGGCGGTCCATTGGTTAAGAATCTATCTACCTTCCAATGCAGGGGACGCGGGTTCAATCCCAGGTCGGGGAACTAAGATCCCACATGCCCTGGGGCAACTAAGCCCACGCACCACAACTACTGAGCCTGCGCACCTCAACTAGAGAGAAGCTGCGCGCCACAACGAAGTTTCCGCATGCTGTAACTAAGACCCAATGCAGCCAAGTTAATTAATTAATTATTTTTTTAAAAAACAAAACTAGCACATCAGAATCACCTGCTAGTTAAACAGAGTGCTGGGCCCCACCCCTAGAGTATCTGATTCAGTTGGTCAAGGGGGAGGGCAGAGATCTGCATTTCCACAAGTTCTGAGGAGATGCTGATGCTAGTTGAGGACCACATGTAAGAGAACCTCTGATGTAAGGGAAGAGAGAAGAGGAACCCTTCTGTTTTTGAAAATGTGACAGGTCAAATATTTAGGCAATGGTATAGCTGAGCAAAAAGGTGTGGGATGGCACTTGAGAAAAGACCAAGACAGACAGACAGACAAAACAAATGTACAGGGACAACAAGGTGTCAGCTTGGCCGGTTAAGTATCTCATTACGAGAACTGTCCGAAAGATTCTGAAGAGGCCATTGGTAGGCTAAATTTCTTACTAGGCTCAGCTTGGATTTTTGATAGTTTAGTAAAGTGAGCCATTTACAAACCTTGAAAAAGTTAACCACATGGTGAAAATGGCAACTTCAAGCAGAGATGCAACAATAGATAAGGCCAGGCAAGGTGGCATAGAAATAGGAAGAAAAGAGCAACAGTAGTGAAGGACCACCATTGAGTCTATGCAGGTGATCCCAAAGCATCCTCCTTCACTTACAGCCAGGACCTTCAGAGCCTTCAGTCTGCGAGATGATCACCCATAAAGGGAGCCTACCAGACATAAGAATCAAGCCCCAGGAAACCCTATTTATTAACGCAGCACAGCCATGCATTAATCAAGGAAGCCAAGAGACCTCAACCACGACTCACTCAAATGAGAGGGTAAAATCTCTTACTTCTTTAGTTTTATATCATTTACTAAACGTGTTCCTTTAGTGTAGCACATGATATTAATTAGCTATCATTATACCTATTATTACTAATCTTTTTTTTTAAACATCTTTATTGGAGTATAATTGCTTTACAATCGTGTGTTAGTTTCTGCTGCATAACAAAGTGAATCAGCTATACATACACATATATTCCCATATCTCCTCCCTCTTGCATCTCCATCCCACCCTCTAGGGGAACACAAGGCACCGAGCTGATCTCCCTGTGCTATGCGGCTGCTTCCCACTAGCTAGCTATTTTACATTTGGTAGTGTATATATGTCCAACTAATCTTAATTTACCAACTGAAAATCCTACAAAATTTATCTCAAAACAATGCTCACCAATAGACTATACTTCAATCATTATTTTTAAGTCAACATTGGTAAGATAAAGATAACTACAACTTGGGAATTCCCTGGTGGTCCAGTGCTTAGGACTTGGTGCTTTCACTGCCAGGGCCCAGCTTTAATCCCTGGTCGGGGAACTAAGATCCTGTAAGCCACGCAGTGCCCCCCCCAAAAAAAAAAGAAAAAAAAGATAACTATAACTTATAATGAAAAAATACACAGGACATCATGATCTACTCAGAGTTCAGCAGAAAACTGCTGACAGATTATTTTCCACGTAAGACATAAGAAATAAAAAAATGCTAAGACTGTTGTAAAAAATAATAATAATAAGGGGGGGTTGAAACTCCATCTCACATCTTATTCCCGAATAAATCTCAGCAGTATCAAAGAGATGTCAAATGTAACTAATGAAACTTCAGAAGTACAAGAAGAAACCATGAGGATTTTAAAAAAAAAATTAGAAGGGCTAATAAGTATGACCCCAAACCCACAGCCAAAAGGGAAAAGACTAATACGTTTTCCTCTAAAAAATAAAATTTCTACCTAGGAAAAACCACCACGAGCAAAATCAGAAAACAAATGACAAATGGAACCGAATGTCTGCAACTCAGATCACAAATTAAGGGCTAATTTACATAAAGGAGAGCTCCTACAAGTAAAAAAAAAAAAAGAAAGAAAGAAAGAAAGAAAGACCAAAATCCTAGTAGAAAAATGTGCACAGGATATTGACAACTCACAGAAAATATAAATGGCTCTTAAATATATGAAATGATGCTTATATCACTTATCATTTATCAAACTGGCAAAGATCAACTAATAGCACACTGTGCCAGAAGTATAAATCGGTACAACCCGTGTAAGATAATCTGACCGTGTCTATCAAAAGTACCAATGCACATTCCTTTGACGCAGCAATTCCACTCATAGGAATTTATTCCTCAGATATACTAGCAACAGGGCAAAGTGATATATGTACAATGTTATTTACTGCAGCATAGTCCGTAACAGCTAAAGACTGGAAACAACTTCAATGTTCATCAAAGAAGGAACTATCGTACAGTCATACAATGGGATATTGTGCAGCTATTCACAAAATAAAGAGCTCTTTACACACTGACAAAGAATAATCTCCAAAATATATTTTATAAAACAAAACAGAAATAAGGTACAAAACAGTACAGATGCTAAAACTTACATTTTTTTTTAAAGGAGGGAGGAATATATCTGTGATTTTATGTGTAGAACCATAGCCTGTCTCTGGAAATATACACATGAACATAACCCTGGTTACAGGGTGGCTAGGGGACAGGGTATGAGAGACGTTTCACTGCATGCCATTTGAACTTTGAACCACATGCATGTATTACCTACTTAAAAAATACAATATGCCTATGAGAAGTCAGAATACCTATGCTCTTTTTTAAATTTTTACTTTATAGTGGAGTATAGTTGATTTCCAATGTTGTGTTAGTTTCACGTGTACAGCACAGAGATTCAGTTCATATGTATACACATATATCTACTCTTTTTCAGATTCTCTGCCCATTTAGGTTATTACAGAGTACTGAATAGAGTTCCCTGTGCCATACAGTAGGTCCTTGTTGATTATCTATTTTATATATAGTAGTGTATATATGTTAACCCCAAACCCCTAATTTATCCACCCCCACTCCCCCCTTCCCCTTTGGTAAGCATAACTTTGTTTTCTAAGTCTGTGAGTCTGTTTCTGGTTTTTAAATAAGTTCATTTGTATCATTTTTTTAGATTCCACATATAAGTGATATCATAATATGATACTTGCCTTTCTCTTTCCGACTTACTTCACTTAGTATGATAATCTCTAGGTCCATCCATGTTGCTGTAAATGGCATTATTTCATTCTTTTTTATGGCTGAGTACTATTCCATTGTATATATGTACCACATCTTCTTTACCCATTCATCTGTCGACAGACATTTAGGTTGCTTCCAGGTCTTGGTTATTGTGAATAGTGCTGCTATGAACTTTGGGGTGATAATACCTATGTTCTAAATGAAGATTTTCTCACTAGGTTACCTGAGATAATAAGTTCCTTTCACTACTCACTCAATACTTATTGAGTTCTACGTGTGCCAAGCACTGTTGTAGGCACTGCATCCCAGCAGGGAAGACAGATATACCCTCCTCTCGTGGACTTAGGAGGGATGCAGCCAGTAAACAAATAATCAACTGAGCATCAGAGTGGAAAGGGCTATGAAGAAAATTCAGTCAGGAAAAGGGAGTTGTGGGACTGAGGTGGAAGGGTGATTATAGAGCCTTTCTGGGTAGAGGTGTCGGAAAGCTTCTTTGACAGGGACACACTTCAGCAGAAATATGAAGCAGTGAGGGAGCCAGACCTGTTGGCTGCCCAGGGCAAGGATTCTTGTCAGAAGGAATGCATAATGCACGCAACAGCACACATAATGGCACTGAGGGTGGGATGTACTCCCCTTCAAGGAGGAGAACGGAGGGAGTGAGAGAGAGCGTGGCAGAAAATCTCATTGGGGGCGGGCGGGAGGTACCAGATCATAATAAGGAATTTAGGTCTTATTCTAAGTGATATGGAAAAGCATTAGAAATTTTTTAAAAAATATTTATTTATTTGGTTGCACCGGGTCTTAGTTGCAGCAGGCGGACTCCTTTAGTTGCGGCATGTGGGCTCCTTAGTTGTGGCATGCAAACTCTTAGTTGTGGCATGCATGTGGGATCTAGTTCCCTGGTCAGGGATTGAACCCGTGTCCCCTGCATTGGGAGTGTGGAGTCTTAACCACTGTGCCATCAGGGAAGTCCCTAGAAGTTTTTAAACAGTGGAGAAATGTGTTGTGACCTGTATTATTTAAAAGATCCCTCTGGCTGCCATTAGGAGAAGAGACCGTAAGAGGCAAGGGTAGACGAAGGGAGCCCATGGAGCTCACTGTAACAATCCAAGTGAGAGATGGTGCTTCCTCAAACTAGCAAGGTAGTGGGTGGAGGTGGGAAGTGATCAGGTTCTGGATATAATTTAAGGCAGGGCCAACAGGCTTTACTGAACGGTTGCAAGTAGACTAAGAAAAAGAAAGAAGTCAAAAGTGACTCCAAAGTATTTACCCAAGCAACTTTTTACAATGATCTAATAGGTTCATTTAAAAAAAAAAAGTCACACCTTCATACAAAGCTCAGCTACTCTAAAATGGGTTATAAATACCATCAACAAAAAGCAATGCTTATCTACATACTAAATAGAACATACACCTGGGTCCATTCTCTAAATACTTAATGAGCATTTACACTGTGCCAGGCAGAGTATTAGGTACTAGAGACCTAAATTATATAACTGAGCACCATAAAAGGATTGGGAGGAAAAACACCAAAATATTAATAGCTGTGGCATACAGGTTTTTTTTCTTCCTTGAATTTTCCAAATTTTCTACCATAAACATAACTTACTTTTAACTTTAAGGAGGAAAAAAATCTCTCCTTTTTACTGCTGCCAATGAAGGAAAAATTCCTACAGGGCAAGCTTAGTAATTTGAATGATCGGCAGACTCTCCTTCTAAGAAAACCTTTTTTTTTTTTTTGCGGTACGCGGGCCTCTCACCGTTGCGTTCCCTGGCTGTCCAGTGGTTAAGACTGCGCTCTTCCAATGCAGGGAGCACAGATTTGATCCCTGGTCGGGGAACTAAGATCCCACATGCCACGCGGCCAAAAATTAAATAAATAGGACTTCCCTGGTGGCGCACTGGTTAAGAATCCACCTGCCAATGCAGGGAACACCAGTTCAAGCCCCGGCCCAGGAAGATCCCACATGCCACGGAGCAACTAAGCCCGTGCACCACAACTACTAAGCCTGCGTGCCACAACTACTGAACCTGCGTGCCACAACTACTGAACCTGCGTGCCACAACTACTGAAGCCCTGGCACCTAGAGCCCGTTCTCCGCAACAAGAGAAGCCACCGCAATGAGAAGCCCGCGCACTTAGTGAAGAGTAGCCCCTGATCACAACACCTAGAGAAAGCCTGCACTCAGCAACAAAGACCCAATGTGGCCAAACATTAATTAATTAATTAAAATAAATAAATAAATGAAAGTGTGGCTCAATAAATAAATAATAAATTTTTTTTAAAAAAACACATGGAACATTTTAACTAGGTTACAAGGAAAAAGATCATTACGTTTCAAGTAACTGGTATCAAAAAAACATACTCTATGACCATACCATGTGAATAAGTTAATAACAAAACTAAACACCATGAATAGAAACAAAAAAAAAATGCTTGTTTAGAAATTCAGGGTTAAAGAGGGAAAAAAATGGAAATTACAAAATATTTAGATCTTCATGACAATGATATTACCACATGTGTAACATATGGGTGACTGTTAAGGCAATACATAAGAGGGATTTCTACAGCCTTGAGCACAGCATTAAAAAGCAAGAAAGTCGGGCTTCCCTGGTGGCGCAGTGGTTGAGAGTCCGCCTGCCGATGCAGGGGACATGGGTTTGTGCCCCGGTCCAGGAAGATCCCACATGCCGCGGAGCGGCTGGGCCCGTGAGCCATGGCTGCTGAGCCTGCGCGTCTCCGCAACGGGAGAGGCCACAACAGTGAGAGGCCCGCGTACAGCAAAAAAAAAAAAAAAAAAAAAAAGCAAGAAAGTCTAATAACCTATGTTTTCAATTCAGAAAGCTATTAAAAGAATAGAGTAAATCTAAAGAAAACAAAGGAAGTAAAGATAACAGATATTACAAAACAGAAAACAAAGAAACAGCTGATTCTGTGAAACAAAATTTTAATTGACAAATTCTTACAAGTCTGTTCAAGAAAAAATTAAAATATGAATGAGGGGTGAAGCTCAAGCTGGTGACTGAGGCCAGTAGCTGCCTAAGAATGGCAGAAACATGAGTGTCCCAGTGACTCCACAGCAGGTCCCTCTGCAGAGGGGGCCACAGTTCCAACCCAGAGATGGCCACATACATGATGGCTGACAGATGCTCCAGAAAGCAAAAGACAACAGGAGCAGAAGAAGGAACTGGCAAAAGGCACTATCAAGAAGGAAGCTCTAGAGCTGACAGTGACAGAGACGGAGCTTTGCTGGAGCGCATGTAGTGTGAGTTTTAATTGCCCTAACAAACGGATGTGTGCTTTCAGGGGAATACCCACTGGATTAATTTGCTGCAATAAATACTTTTTCCTTTGGGGCGGTGAGAAAAGGCACAAGCAAACAATTTTAGGTACAAAAGATACAGATACAGAGGAGTATCTGTACTCCATATAATGGGAGTAAGAAAAGAAAAGGGAATAGGACTGAGCCATAGGGAAATCCAGTTACAGACTAGGTAGAGCAGAAGGAACGGACAGAGGTGAAGTAGAGAGTGGCCAGAGGCACGTGGACCAGAGAGGGAGAAAGGAAGTCAAGGTTAAAGTGTCACGACAAGGAGGGTTTCAATAAAGAGAAGATGATCACCTGTGTCAAATGCTGCTGAGAGGTCAAGGAAGCTGTGGGCTGCATGGTGTCCAATGGATCCGGCAGCGTGACACTGAGTGACCTGTATCCTGAAGAAATTAGAGCAGTGGGAGCCAAGGGCACACTGGAGCGGGGGGACAACTGTTTCCATCTGAATTAGTAATTGTGGAGCTGAAGCCATGTCAGCTGATGACAAGACCCAGAGTGTCACCAGAGAAGAGAGCGCCAGAGGTGGACTACAGGAGGTCACTTGGGGTGGACGTGGAGGACAAGAAATCGAGATGCCAAGGTGTCTGATGGGTTATGCAGTGGATAGGAAACCACCCAGGACGGTGGCAGGAACTGGAGTGGAAAGGAAGGCTGTGAGGCAGGGACCAAGGTGTTCAATGAGCAGAGGCGGCTAGGAAGTCGGCTCATGGCCGTGAGGAAGAAAGAGAAAGGTGGCACGAGTCTAAGGGCAGAGGCTCCAGAGAGACGCCAGGAGCAGTGGCAAGTGGACCTACTCCTCGTCTACTGTTGTGCACGGTGCAGCGTAGTAGTCAGGACTCAGCGGAGCCTTTCCAGTGCAGCCCGCATGCACCCCGCCCTCTGAGCTCTCTGGGACTGCAAACAAGTAAAGTCCTGAGCGTAACACCTACCAATTTTTAATTAGCTGAGCTAATATCGCCCTCAGTCTTGCTAGCTACATGTACACCTATTCCAAAATCCAGAGGGGGGAAAGATGTAAGGAGTTGTACAATTCCTAGAATTAAGTGGGAAGTAAGAAGGGACTGGGAGGGAGAGTTTGAGCACTTTTTTCCAGGACACCAGGAAAAGGAAGATGTCGCTTCTGAACAAGGCTAGCACCAGGCAATCAAGACACCAGATGAAGCTGCCTCCTGGGCTGCCCAGAAGAACTCTAACAGCACAAGATTCGAGGCTGTGACTAACTTCTAAGAGCCTCTCAACCAGTGAAAAGGGGCTGGCAAGCCTAGCTCTATGAGCTTTAGTAACAAACACTAACCATGTTTGTCTTGTGACAGGGATTTTGAGAGATTACTGAATTTACTCCAGTAAATCCTTAGGGGACTCTAAGTGCAACCAACTCATTCATTTAAAATCAAACACAATATGCCTACCATGCACAGGCACTGCAATGGATATAACATGAATAAGATGATTTCTGCCCTCAAGATTCACCGTTTTGTGGAGGAGACAAAGATTCAAACAAAAAATTCCAACACTGTGAAAAGGTGGGAGGACATTCATAATAGTCCAACAGCAAGAGCAAGGGAAAGAGAGGTTTCTAAACCACGCAGAAGCACCACACAGCCCAAGCTGTGCTCCGTGTGCAGCTGCAGTGGGTTGTATTCCTTCCTTGCTTTACTGATTCATCTCACCATGAGCTCTTCTCTTGAGGAAAGAGCTGTGTCTACTATGTCTGGATCCCCAATACCTAACACAGTGTAGGACCTTCGGTGTAGTTTGCATCTCTTGGTTGCCCACCCAGTATTGATCTACAGATCTATTCTCCTGGCTGGTATCTACCCACACTGCAGCTCCAGCATGAGCTCCAGAGCAATCAGGATATCAGATAATCCAATCCCCATGCTAAAGGTGTGGGTTAGCCAAGACTCCCGGTCAAACACTGCAAATTTCCTTGGCCACAAGAATGGGCTGGTAATCCAGTTTGGGGCAATGAGTCAAAGGAGGTTTGCTGGGGGCTTCTATGAAACAATCTTCTTTATTCTTCTGAGAAACTGATTAGAAGAACTGTTCATCCTCATCCTGGGTACTGGCTCTCAATGTGGTCCAGTGGCACAGAAATGTGAAGCCTAGCACCCCACCACTATTCTGCCACCGAAGACAGGTTGATACACAGTAGAAAGCAAAACCCGGAGACTCTCAGCAAAACAGAGCTGGTGTCACAATCAATCCACATCTGAAGCTCACCTTACCTCCGGAATTTTCAATATCATAAGTCAACGCATCCCCTATAACGTTTAAACTTGTTTGAGTTGGGTTTCCTGTTACTTGCAAACCAAAACATACCTAACATTATAATATATTCAAGGTGTGCTAAACCCCCAAACCACTAGTGAATCGCTGCCCACCAGCTGCTGTATAGCACATCCTAATGTTCATCTCTTGCTTCCAGAAAAGTCTGTTAAGGCTAAATTTTAAAATGTAAATCTTTTCCCTCTTATTTAAACCTTGGAGAAGGGCAACTGGTTAACACCTAAATAATAAAACTGTGGCTCAAAATTATAAAAGAATTATAAAAGGAAATTTACAAATTTATAAACTTAACTATAAAAATATGAAACTTCTTCATAGCAAAAACAAGCAAGCACAAACATACCTACACGTGCACAGCCCTGAGCACAGTTACAAGACAGGGGACAAACTGAGAAGGAAAAAATCTGTTCATTCATTGTCACAAAGGACTCATCTCCCTAATGTATAAAGAGCTCCTTAAAAACAAAAAAACCCACCCAAGATGTCCAAAAACCCAACAGAAAAATGGGTAAGGGATACGAAAGAGTTCATAGAAAAAGAAGTACGTTTCACTCTTAATATATAGAAAGATGCGCAACCTCATTTGGTACAAGGAAAAAACCAAACTTACACTAATTTCTCACCTACCAGATCAAATGCAAAAGTCTGGTGACACGCTGTTGGTGAGGCTGTGGCTGTGATGCAACACAAATTAGTATAACCCCTCCCTGTGGAGGGCAGTTTGATGATATCTATTGAAAACATATACACATTTACCCTTTGACTCAGCAGTATCTCCTCTGGAAATACGTACTACAGACATACCTGCTGCTGTGCAAAATGATATACACGCAAAGCTATGCACTGCAGCATTATTTGTAATTTAAAAAATATTAAGTCGAGAGTCATCTGGTTAAATAAACTATGGTACATGCACAGCATGGAGTATAAAGCAATTATAAGAAAGAGTGAAGAAGCTCTCTATTTACTAATATGGAAAGATCTTCAGTATATACCATTAAGCAGAAGAAAAGAAGATGCAAAATACCATACACAGTATGCTCCTTCAATTCCTTCAAATCTGTGCTCAAATATCATCTTATTCTTATAATAAGAGAAGGATGAGTCAGAAACAAATAAAATGACTACAGGGAGAGGAAGGGAACTGAGTGAGGGGTCGGACAGAAATGGAAACTTGAGGTCTCTGAATATCACCTTGTTTTATATTTCCGATGTTAGAGCCACATAAATGTTTTACATAATTAAAACACACAAAAAATGTATTTTTGACAGCTTTATAAAGGTATAATGATATACAAAGAACTGCACATGTTGAACGTGTACGATGTGATGAGCCTGGACATATGCAAGCACCCATGACACCATAACCACAATCAAGGTAACAGACATACCTAACACCTCTCAAAGTTCCCTTGTGTCCCTTCATTTTTGTTTTTTGTAGTAAGAACACTAATGAGATCTACCCTCTTAACAAATTGTGATGTACACATACTGTACTGCTAACTACAGGCACTATGCTATACAGCAGATCTCTAGAATTCATGCATCTAGCATAACTGAACTTACACAAAATTAAACTCTAAAAAGATCTCTCACATACTAAAACTGGATTACAGTAACAGTTGCACGACTTGGTAAATTTACTAAAAAAAAAAAAAAGAATTGGACACTTACAATAGAGGGCAGGAAGGTACAATAATTTGACTGGATTAAGTCTGAAGAGGCAGTAAAAGAGAGAAAGCTGTAAAGACCACCGCCTCTCCAACTTTAGTGAGCACATGAGTCAGCTGGGGACCCTCCTAGAAGGTGGATTTGGATTCAGTAAGTCTGGAGTGGGGCCCAGTTCTGAACTTCCAACAAGCTCCCAGGTGACGACGCTGATGGTGCTTGTCTGTGGACCACACTTCGAAGGGTCCAGACAAATAGAGGAGCTTTGCTCTAAGCAGCTGCTGAGAAATGGGGCAGTAGCTGCCCCAGACAAAGGACCTGTAGGGAGTGGGTGGGGGCCAGAAAAGGGTTCTCCCTTCCTTTCTTAAGATGGAGGGAATAACAACATGATTGCTGTAAAATTTGATTCAGTCAGGGCTAGAACAGAGAGTGTGTGCAAAGGAAGTTAAAGTGATTAGCCACAGCATTTAAGATAGGAGTGTGCTGGAGACAGCAGTGGGTGGCAGGAGAACTGAAGGAAAGTGATGAGGGTCCAATGACAGGTGGTGGTGACACAGTCTAATAGGCTGAGTCCTGAAAGAGGATAATACACTAGGAATCCTGAAGGAGGATAATACACTAACATAGTACATCACCTCAGAAGTAGTACCAAAAGAAAGAAAATACATTTAAAAATATCTTTAAAAAAATCATACTGAAAGTTTTAGAAGCTAGGATATAGCCAATACTTAAACGATCACCACTAACGAAGATAATCTTTTTTTTTTTTTTTGCGGTACGCAGGCCTCTCACTGTTGTGGCCTCTCCCGTTGCGGAGCACAGGCTCTGGACAGGCAGGCTCAGCGGCCACAGCTCACGGGCCCAGCCGCTCTGCGGCATGTAGGATCCTCCCGGACCAGGGCACGAACCCGTGTCCCCTGCATCGGCAGGCGGACTCCCAACCACTGCGCCACCAGGGAAGCCCCAAGGAAGACAATCTTATCCTCCCAAGACCTGCACAAGCTTCAACCCTCACAGAGCGGCTCACGACTTTCAGGAGGAGCCATCAAATGCCACAACCTTAGGCCTTGGGCTTCTAGTTCCCTAGTTCAGAATCCTCTCCTCCTTCAGTGCACCCACCCATAAGAATTCAGTTCAAAGGTCACCTTGTTAAAACCTAAGTTCCCACTGCGTTTGAGACAAACAAACATTACAATGTAATCAATCATCTGAACCAAAAGGAACACAGAGTCAATCTGGTAGAGCAGTTCTTGTATTTCTCCCTCTATTTAGCACGGCATGGGCAAAGAATGAGGAGGAGGAAAACGAAAGGAAGCACATGGCACAACCAACTCAGAATTCTACATATTCAACTGCTTTGTAAAATATTACACCACCACAAGCACCACAAAGACCTCTCCACAGAGCTAAAAGTTTCACCTGACAGAAGAAACCAGTTACCCTCCTCGCATTCAATCACACACATGACACTAAAGAAGGTAAGCCAAGACATCTAACCAGGGTGCTGAAACTTTCTGTGCGTGGACTCCTTCTCAAAATGATGTTTTTAAATACAAAAGATTACAAAGGAGATCAATTATATTAAAATACAGTTGTACTACATTAAACAAATTTAGGATTTTTTAAAGTTTATTTCACACTGAAAGGCTCTAGCAGCAGATCCACTAACTACTGTAATTTCAAAGCAGTGATGAGTACAAATGATATTTGATATGTCTGCAACAACCATAATGTGATATGCAAACATCTGTGATTTTCACTGGTGATAAAGTCACAGGTCTGTTACTACTGTGATTTGTTGCCTATATTCATAATTGAAGAACATGTTAAAATTCAGTTAGAAGTTCAGTTAAAAATAAGGATGTAAAATATTTCTTTCCATCTAGGTTGACATACCTCCTAAATTCTAATCAGATTAAGAAGCCCTAGGGAATTCCCGGCAGTCCAGTGGTTAGGACTCGGTGCTCTCACTGTGGAGGGCCTGGGTTCAATCCCTGGTCAAGGAACTAAGATCCCACAAGCCGCATGGTGTGGCAAAAAAAAAAAAAAAAAAGCCCTAAGAAGTGAATACTGTCTAAAATAGCAGACACCGTACATCTCACCACTATTTACTCATCCATCTTCCCACTAGATTGTAGTCACCTTAGGCCAGGGACTGTCTTATTTGTCTTTAGGCCTATACATCCAATAAATGTTAGGTGGATGGACAAGCCATTTATTATTCTACTGGACTGTGAACTCCCTGATGGCTGAGATTCTGTCTCAACAACAATATAGAGCAGGCACTTGAATCTTGTAGAATAAATGAGTGTGTGGATATCTTGCCTCCTTGGTTAGAAGATATCCTCTTAAGGTCAGGGATGTCTTATACTTCTTTGATTTCCCATAGTCTAGTATACTGCTTTTCACATAAAACCACTCAAATATCTATTAAATGAAGCATTAAGACATGACAGAGCCTCTGAAACGAAGATCAAAGTAAGTAGAGAATGAGCACCTGTACCAGTTTTGCTGCAGCAGGAAAACAAAAAACACACACAGCCCAACAGTGAGCTGGCTGTGAACCAACCAAAGGAAAAACAGCTTAAGGTCACAGGGATAACCTACAATTTGGTTACTTGAAAATATATTAAAATATTCCTATTCTTACTTTAAAATACAAAAACCTTAAAAATTCCTTCCTCGTGAATGGTTCTTGCTTCTTTCTCATAAATTCTATAGTTTCAAGTACATTTTCCTACTGCTACAAAACAAGATAAAATGTAGCACAGACTTATTTGGCCTGTTTTTAGTACAATATACCCTACTTTTAAAAATTCCATACTACCAAATAGAATTGACAATGCAAAACATTACTCAGTTCACAAATTACCAATTGGAAGAGAAGCTGTGAAGTTGAGAAAAATGCTATAAGAGTGGGGGGGAGGGATAAATTGGAAGATTGGGACTGACATATACCACACTACTATACGTAGAATAGGACTTCCCTGTTGGCACAGTGGTTAAGAATCTGCCTGCCAATGCAGGGGACATGGGTTCGAGCCCTGGTCCGGGAAGATCCCACATGCTGCGGAGCAACAAAGCCCAAGCGCCACAACTACTGAGCCTGCGCTCTAGAGCCCATGACCCACAACTACCGAGCCCACGAGTCACAACTATTGAAGCCTGCGCACCTAGAGCCCGTGCTGCGCAACAAGAGAAGCCACCGCAATGAGCAGCCTGCGCACTGCAACGAAGGGTAACCCCGGCTCACCGCAATTAGAGAAAGCCTGCGCGCAGCAATGAAGACCCAACACAGCCAAAAATAAATTAATTAATTTTAAAAAAAGATAACTAATAAGGACGTACTGTATAGCACAGGGAACTCTACTCAATACTCTGTAATGGCCTAGATGGGAAAAGAATCTAAAAAAGGTGGATATGTGTATAACAGACTCACTTAGCTACATACCTGAAACTAACATAACATTGTAAATCAACTACAGTCCAATATAAATACATAAATAAATGGAAAGTGGGGAAAGGTAAGAGTAACTGCCAAGTAAGGCTTAATCAGAAATGAAGATAAAACATTTCTGAAATTAGAAATACAAGGCTGGGCTTCCCTGGTGGTGCAGTGGTTAAGAATACGCCTGCCAATGCAGGGGACACGGGTTCGAGCCCTGGTCCAGGAAGATCCCATGTGCTGTGGAGCAACTAAGCCCGCGTGCCACAACTACTTAGCCTGTGCTCTAGAGCCCACGAGCCACAACTACTGAGCCCACGCGCTGCAACTGTTGAAGCCCGTGTGCCTAAAGCTCGTACTTGGCAACAAGAGAGGCCACTGCAATGAGAAGCCCGCGCACCGCAACAAAGAGCAACCCCCACTCGCTGCAACTAGAGAAAGCCCACGGGCAGCAACGAAGACCCAACGCTGCCAAAACTAACTAACTAACTGAATAAATAAATAAATCTATTTAAAAAAAAAGAAAAATACAAGGCTACCCATTTGGAAATTTACAAAAATGTGATCTGTACACAACATTTTGGGACAAATCATCTAGTTGAAATCCAACCCAAAATTCTTCCACTAGGCAGAGAAATACCTCTTCATTTCACCTTTACTCCTTAATTCCACCTGATGCCTATACTGCTTATGCCATGTGCTGAGCACACACCTACTTTACCTTACAATTATCAAGACAAAAATACAAGCTCCTTACAGACAAGGAGTGTCTTAATTTACCCTCACATCACCCACAGCAGACAGTAGTAACTTGCATGTAACAATTCAGCAATAAACACTTGATGAATGAGGATTACTTTTTTCAAAGCAAGACGCATCTTGCACTCTATTATGAAAAGTAGATGCCAAATGTTCAGAGGATAACTTGTCATTGATATTCTGAATTTTAAATGTCCTGAAAATTAAAACTGAGAATGTCTGCCAATTTATTTCTGTTTTTGATATCTATTCCTGAATAAACAAATAAGACATTTGATATTTCTGCACAAACTAACCTAGCTGAAATACAAATAAAACTGTTCTCTAAGACATCAAATATCAAACTACAAAAATCTTTACATTTACTTTTATTAAAAAATTTGTTTTTCAATTTATTTATATATTTTTGGCCACACTGGGTCTTCGTTGCTGCACACGGGCTTTCTGTAGTTGCAGCGACTGGGGGCTACTCTTCATTGCGGTGCACGGGCTTCTCTCGTTGCGGAGCACCGGCTCTAGGCACGCGGGCTTCAGTAGTTGTGGCACGCGGACTCCAGAGCGCAGGCTCAGTAGCTGTGGTGCAAGGGCTTAGTTGCCCTGCAGCATGTGGGATCTTCCCGGACCAGGGCTTGAACCCGTGTCCCCTGCATTGGGAGGCGGATTCTTAATCACTGCACCACCAGGGAAGCCCTACATTAATTTTAAAATAAGGCTCTTTAGGCATATAGCCAAAGTACTCAGTGACAAAATCCACTAACTATGTTTTGATTCTTGCTCAAGTTTTCTACCAGAGCACAATAAACAAATAAAGGCACGAGATGATTAACTGAATGTTAATAAATATAGGTGACAAGTCTCTTGAGGGCAAGACTTTGTCTATACCAAGCATCTAAAACATATCTAGTACCTCATATCTGGTAGGTGTGCCCCACAAATATTTGCTGAAAAAATGACATTCATGACTAGCTCATGGATCTCACTGACACACTCTGGGAGTTTACCATTGCTTACATCCATCCATGGAGTCTCTCAAAATCTCATCACCATCCTCCTCTTCAAGGTCAAGAGAACCAAGGTATCATATGAAAGTTTCTCAAGCCTGCTTTAAGGGATAAATTAACATGCTTTTCCCTCAGTATAGAAGATGCTAGTCAAATAACTAAATCTTTATATCAATACTTCAGAAGTCATTAAGTGGCCCTTAATGGGGAAAACAAAACCAAAACAAAACAGATTCCCATCCAATTCCACATATGCCCTACTAAATTAGGTACAAAATTTCTTAAAGTGAATTTGATATAAAAAATTCTAGACTTCTAAGCCTTTTTCTAAATAATAAATGGAGAGCAGAGAGATGTGAAAATAACAAATGGGCAGAAGGGTGCGAACATGATCCTCTCTGGAGCAATGCAGTATCTAAAACTAGTCTGTGGGTAAAAACCTTTAAAAGGCATTTAAGTTCACCCTCCCACACAAAGCATGAATCCCTCAGTCACCAACAGGTAGTCCTGCAGTCTTTGATAAAGAGACAGAATATTTCCTATATGGAATGCTCATTCTCTCTCAAGTCAACCCATTACCCTCCTGGATAACTCCAGCTCTAAAAATATTCTAGCTGCTATTTTTTTTTAATTTTTATTTATTTACTTCTTGGCCGCATCTTGCGGCATGTGGGATCTTAGTTTCCGGACCAGGGATTGAACCCGCACCCCCTGCAGTGGAAGCACGGAGTCTGCTTCCACTGGACCGCCAGGGAAGGCCCTTTAGCTGTTATTCTTAACTGGACTTCTGGCCCCAGCTTCATCTCAGCCTGGTGAGTACCCAAGCTTTTTCCAGCACAAAGACCTAGAGTCACTATGTGTTCAACTTGCTTTCACAACACACCTCACTCTTCCCAATTCCCATTCAGAGAAGTAGGCAAAGAATCCAAGACATGAAGACATCTCCCCAGTACAAAGATGCATTTTCATTTAAAAATTACTGAGCACAGAATTATACAACCTTAAGGGTTGAAAAGGCCCTGGACACCATCCAATTCTACCTTTCATCTATTGTAGGAATTGCTTCAATCTCTGGACAGTGTATTTGTGGCCTAGAATGTTAAGATGGGGGGGAAAAAAGTAAAGGCTCTTTGATTTGAATGTTAAGTAATTCTGAGTATAGCTTTAAAAAGTTTCTTGATTCAATTAAAAAAAAGGTGGGGTCATGGAGGGTTAAATTAGGAGTTTGGGATTAGCAGATACAAACTACTATATATACAATAGATAAACAACAAGGTCCTACTGTATAGCACAAGAACTGTATTCAGTATCCTGTAATAAACCATAATGGGAAAGAATATGAAAAGGATATGTATATATATATATGTATAACTGAATTACTTTGCTGTACACCAGAAACGAATGCATTATAAATCAACTATACTTCAATAAAACAATTTCTTTTAATTTGAAAAGTTGTTTGACAGTACATAGATCTGGTAGGTAACATGGTTTGACAGAAGTAGATCAAAAGTAATCCGCACCATTTGCCTACTTTCCACTACTTCACTGTCTCTTGCTACATAATTTCCCAGTTATAAGAAGCTAAATTTGTTACCAATAATTTTAAATGTCTTTTGTGAATTCCCTGGCAGTCCAGTGGTTAGGACTTGGTGCTTTCACTGCCAGGGGCCTGGGTTCAATCCCTGGTTGGGGAACTAAGATCCCACACGCCATGCAGCGCAGCCAAAAAAAAAATTTTTTTAATTAAATAAAAATGTCTTTTAAAAGATGTGAGCTACTAAAAATACCTGTTACTTTTGGGCCCAAAATTGAACAGATTTTTAGCTCCTAAAGATCTTTTTAAAGTAAGACATAGATGGACAGAGATGCTTTATCCAGTCATTCACTCAACAAATTAACAGTAGGGGTCTACTCTATGCTGGATGCTGTGCTGGGCACCAGGAAGACAGAGAAAGCAGAAAAGACATCCTATTCTAAGGGAGCTTTGTTTACAGAAGAGACAGAGAATTACAAATTGAGAAAAGTGCTAGAAAGGCAAAGTACAGGATGCTATAAAAACGTGTAACAGGGAAAACTGATCCAGCCTGCGAATTCAAAGGACATACTGAGGAAGTGATGTTTAAACTTAGATCTGAATGGTAGCCATTTGCATTTACGTAAAAACAGATCTCCATAAAATGAAAGGGTTGGTACAATAAGCCCAGCACCTTTGGCATCTTTATCCTAAAACCACCTCTTTTTTAAAAAGAGGAAAGCAAAGTATGCTATAAAGAGATCTGAAAGCTAGTAGCTGAAAGTTCTTTGGGAGGAGGGGCAGTGTCTCACTCATCTTTGGTTACCCCACATCCCCTTGGTAGTCACTCAAATCTTTGCTGAAATGCTGAGTTCACCTCCATATTAAATCAATGTTCATATTATTTTTAGCTCAGCAAAAAAAATTCACAAAACTAGATGTCCTCACACAAGAAACCCTACTCCGAACTTCAGTTTTGAAAAGAAGATGCGTGATGAATTGGGAGACTGGGATTGACATATATACACTAATATGTATAAAATGGATAACTAATAAGAACCTGCTGTATAAAAAAATAAATAAAATTAAATTAAAAAAAGAAAAGAAAAAGAAAAGAAGATGCTTTCATCTACCTCACAGGATTGCAAGATTCAATGAGATAACATAGGGTAAAACGCTGGGGTAAATTCTGAAGTGCTTGGAGTATACAGTTATCTGTGTAACCAAAAAGCTAGATCAGTCTCTTCTAAGACAGTTCTTTAGATTCAGTTGTGCTTCTTTACAATGAATTCTTTACTATGAGAAAGAAACTGCATCACAGGTTTGCACACGCTCTCTAGCCTTGGCTTTCTCTGAAGGGTGAGACTCCATAAACTGAAGGTGCCTTCTAGCTCTAGAAACTGACCTGTAAGTATTTTAAAGGGACGAAGATTACACTCCTTAGCTTAGATTTTAGACTATCTCCTAAATCTGGGATTAAGAGATACAAACTATTATGTATAAGATAGACAAGCAACAAGGATATATTGCATAAAATGGGGAATTATAGCCATTATCTTATACATTTAATGGAGTATAATCTGTAAAAATACTGAATCATCATGCTGTACACCTGAAACCAATATCATATTGTAAATCAACTATACTTTAATAAAAGAATAAAAAGACCTAGTTTCCACTCATTTCACATGCAGATTTAAGTTGAATGTATTCATCCAATTTAAACCTTCTGAATGTTCTAAATAATCTGATTAATTGTTGTAAAACTTTATATGCCCCAAAGAAAAAAAAATTTTAAAGAGTCAAAACGACCAAATGTCAAAAACGGATTTATAACTCCTAACCCCAAAAAGTAAAATTTGGTTTTTTGATTAAGGAAAAGTATCTGCTCTGTTTTAAAATCAGAAAAAAAGTCACAAAAACAATCACTTGTATTCAGAAATAACAAAAAATAAATGCAAACTCATTCATGGAAAACGAATTTTTTAAAAAATTACAGTGGCTAGGAGACAGTTGAAATGTCCACCATATAATGCAAATATATCTACAAGATACTACCATGAAACTTTACAAAAAAGTTAATGTGCTCAAGTAAATTATGCAGCTGAAGGCAAATCTACATGTTTAAGATTTGTCTTGTTTAAAATAATTTTTTGCTGTAGCTTTTAAAAGCTCTCCTAGTTTATTCTTCATTCAATAGTATCCCACTAAAAGAGGACACTATTATGATACTTCCAGGCAAGAGACGTGTTTTTATGATGCAAACCAGAGCTACCAGATCCAGATAAGGTTTGCCACTAGAATGCTTCAGAAATAATATACTTTAAAAGAAAACTTGTTTAAAAAGGTAACACCTACACTAGTAATCATTAATATATTTAGTTTTTATGCACTTTTAAATTTTTATGTAAATCCATTTAATAACTTAAAATTTTAAACTGGTCACCAGAGAAAAAGCTGATCCTTTCAGTCCTTGTATCAATGTCAAGATAGCAGCTCCTGTTTGACAGATGCTCTTAATGACTATTTTAACTATATTTTACATCTACTGAGTGTTTCGGGGCTTTGAAGTTCATTACAGTCATTATGCTATTAATCACAACGGGTGCATCGCAATATTCTCTTTCTAAAGAGCTGCAGATAGAAGTTAAGCAACTCCTCCAAGGTCACAGAACAAGTCAGTGACAAAGTTGGGGATAGGACTAAAACTTCAGCTCCTAGACTACTAATTACTTCACACTTTTCCAATTCCGAAAAAGTAAAGTCAAGAGATTTACTTTCAGTAATTTACATCAAGATACCTCAAACACAGTAGTACACTTATAAACACTAACAAAAAGACTCACCTCGAACAAATGAGACAACTTGTTACATTTAGATACCACCGTCACGTCCCTAGTTCTTGTAACCAAGCAAAAACCTACTGCTTCTGGATACAGTAAATCCTGGAAAATGTCCACTCTTCAATATACACAATTTATTTTCACACTAACTAACTATTTATAAATTAATCTGTTATCACCTTCTCCCACGTCCAGGTACTGTGGAGGGCATTAATCTCCTCACTCTTTCAAGAGTCAACTCAAAGACCACATATCTCAGAAGTAAGCAGTTCTCAATGAGAACAAAGTTACGTAGCCAATGAAAGAACAGCTCTAATAAGTTGCTTCTTTTAAAGAGATATTTTTAAAGGATGATTACATGCTTGACAGCATTCCTGTTAAATCGCCCGCCAAGAATAATGGTTCTTGTGAAGTAGCTTTTAAGGCATATCCCTCCCTGTTTGTGACACAGTCTGACTTGTTGGACAAGACTGATCTGGGCACGCTCACACACAACCCCTATGAACCAGCCCAGTCCACTGGAAACATCGTTTGGACCTCTTAACTGTAGTAGTACTCAGCCCTTCCCATACCTATAAGGGACAGAAGGACCCTCTTTAACATTCTCTCAGGAGAAGGTTCCCTTCGAGGAGGCAGTGACAGCCGTCCTCCCTCGGATGTTTTCGGAAACAAAGTGTTAACACCAGAAGGAGAGGCTCCTAGGAAGTGTCAGTGTGGCAGCAGGTGGAGTAGCCCTTCGTGCCGAGCAGGTCCTTTCTGACCTAGTCTCAAGTCCTCCGCTTCCCAGACCCGGTTCCGCCTTACAGATTTTCCCAAGCCGCCCCGCGCCCCTGGTCTCTAACCCAGAGCGAGACTCTCCACCCTCCTGGGAGGCGAGGCGGTCTCAGCAGACCAGACGGCCACCCCACCTCTTCCGGGGACTCGCAGGCCCGCTCCCGGGCCGTGTCAGAGCCTGACGGACCCGCAGGGGCGGCAGCCGGCCCTTTCTGGGGCCTCCCAGCCGGAGCCCCGCGCCCCGCGGTCCCGTTCCACCGCCTCCCCCCGAAACACCACCGCCACCACCCTCCTCACTCCCGAATCCCCCTTCCTCAGGAGCACTCCAGTGGAGTTACCGGCCCACTCAAAAGTAAGAGCGACGGCCAGCCCATCGGTCACCCTGGCCCCCGCTGTCACCGCCCTGCTCCTGGCCTCTGCTCACGCCGCTGGCGAGCCCCGGTGACGCCCGGGTCGGTACCTTGCGGACCCCCTTGTAGATATAGAAGTAGAGCTCCCGGCCCACATTGAAGCAGAGGCGGTCGCCGTTGCCAGACTGGTCGTTGAGGTTTACGAAGGAGACGCGGACAGGGTTGGATCCCTGCGAGTTGAAGGGCACCCGGTTGGGCCGGCTGTACTCCGAGTGCGGCAGCAGCTTGTACAGACCTTCCCGGGTGGTGAATTGGGTCTTAATCTCGTTCATCTCCTTCCCTCCTCCCTCCGTCGCCATCTTGGAAAGCAGCGTTCATCCTGCCCTAAGTGCCCGGATCACGCCCACCGCGCAGGCGCCGTCCCGGGCTCTCGCCCTCCCCCCGCCCCTTCCTCCTGGCCCCTCCCACCCGTGAGCCGGCCCCGCGGAGGCCGGCGAGGAGAAGGGGCGGGCTTGTTTACGGCCCGACTGCGCAGGCGTGCTCACCTGGCGCGCTCCGCGCTGCAGGGTGTCCGCAGGCTCCTCCCGCGGGCGGGGCCTCCGGGCCACCCCGCTGCGGCGCAGGTGTTGCTGTCCGGGGTCCGAGGGCTGCCTAGTGGTGCCGCCTACTCCGCCGCCCGGCGGGCTGAGCCGGCAAGGGGAAGCCGCAGCGGGCTGCGGTCCGCGCCGCTGAAGGGAGCTCGCGGCGGCCTCCTCGGCTGCCTCGTGCCCTGTCCTGAAAGGTCCCGGGACCCCGAGGAGCGGAGGAGAGAGCCGCCTCTAACAACGCAGATTCTGGGTCAGCACGTGGGGTGCCGTGAACCGAGCGCTCAAGCCCCAGTGTTACACCCGCAGGAGGGTGCGGGGGAGCCCCGAGTCCGGGAGAGGGCCGGTCCCCCTGTTCTGGGGTCTCCCCTCGGCCACCCCGCACAGTCGTCTGGATGCCCGGGTCAGGAAACCCCTGTGCACCTCCCCGAGTCATTTTCCGAGAAGGTACTGAAGGACCTCAGTTTTCCGCTTCACCATGTTTTGTTTTGTTTTGTTTTTAAGGTAGGGTGCAGGGGGAGAGGAGCGTATAGATTACACAGCATCTGTGTTTGCAAGTCAAATATCTGAATACCTATCTGTAGTGAGCATTGGCTAATTTTAAGGAAAGCAGGTTGTGTTGGCGCTTCTGTTTCTTAAGTTTGTCTCCACCAGGTGTTTAGAGAAGGGAGGGTCGGGTCAGGTCGGGAAATGGCTTTGGGAACCAGAGGCTGAATCTAAGCATGATTCACTTCTCTTGCTCAACAGTTTATGAAGAGTTCTTAGTGAAGTTTGAGGCTGTTGATTTTTTTTTTTTTTAAGGCTCAAGTGGAATCTGCAGAATTGTTCACTAGGCATAGTTGTGTGGATATACTGTACTAGGTCTAGATTGTAAGGCAGAAAAACAAATTTAAGGCCGGCACACGTGTTGCAGATTAAACAATCACCGTTTTGTAGCTGGGTTTCTTGGCATGTTGCAGTAGAATACGAAAGTTTCTAAAGTGACAGAAACATCCTGATAGAATTTCAGGTGGGGGTGGTGGGGAGCCAACATCTGTTACACCAAGAATGATTTATCCCCCGAAGTACAAATCATAGCTGGAGGGTCACAAAAGAAGTAGAGGGCGGTAGGTTCTAAAGAGGAGTCCGAATCCTAAACATCTTATATACATAAGCAGGTAATGACAGTGGAAACTGTGCCAATGATGTAATAATGCATTTGACAGTAAAATTCTGTATCCTTTGTACATACTGGCAAAAAAGCAGTGGAGTAAATCCTACTTAAAGAATAGATACCTATGGGCTTCCCTGGTGGCGCAGTTGTTAAGAATCCGCCTGCCAGTGCAGGAGATACGGGTTCAAGCCCTGGTCTGGGAAGATCCCACGTGCCACAGAGCAGTTAAGCTTGTGCACCACAACTACTGAGCCCGCGCGCCTAGAGCCTGTGCTCTGCAACAAGGAAACCACCGCGATCAGCTAAGCCCGTGCCCCACAACTACTTAGCTTGTGCGCCTAGAGCCTGTGCTCCGCAACAAGGAAACCACCGCAATAATCAGACCGCTCACCGCAACGAAGAGGAGCCCCGCCCGCAACTACAGAAAGCCTGTGCGCATCAACGAAGACCCAACGCAGCCAAAATTAATACATAAGTAAACTTTTAAAAAAGAATAGATACCTAAAACACCTAAAATTTTGTGTTACAGTTGTTTTGATGTTATCTGTCTTCTGCTAAAGGTCAAAAAGATATCAGAAGCCTTTTAAAATGACCAGGATGTATTCTGCGGTCCCATGGATTTATTCAAATTTCCTATAACCATGTTATTTTACATTGGAAATGTGTATACTCTCCTTGAGGGATAGTGACATCCTGAATCATCTAAAAGTAAGTCAGCTGTGTTCCCTAGTTATCAAGGAGAAAAAAGCGTAATAATACATTTTGGAGGGAAAAAAAAACTCAGCAAGCAAAAATTAAAACATAAAAATTAGGGCTTCCCTGGTGGCACAGTGGTTGAGAGTCCGCCTGCCGACGCAGGGTACACGGGTTCGTGCCCCGGTCCGGGAAGATCCCACATGCCGCGGAGCGGCTGGGCCTGTGAGCCATGACCGCTGAGCCTGCGCGTCCGGAGCCTGTGCTCCGCAACGGGAGAGGCCACAACAGTGAGAGGCCCACGTACCGCAAAAATATAAAAATTATATTAGCAGCCCTCAAATTAACTACCAACTTTCAATTACCCATAATACCTGTATACCTTAGTCTTCTCTTAAGGTTTTATTCTACATAAATTTAACATTTTACTGAGATCACAGTAATAATAGGCTGTTCACTTCGTCCTATCCAAAGCCTTTGAATAATCTCTGTTCTTAATACTTTTTCTCTTGTCATTTTCCCCCCCACACTCATAGATTCAATAAATAACACCAAATTTATATAACTGGGCCTGACCTAAAGTTTATTTCTGATTTTCAGTTTCAAACCAGGCATTTCTACATGGATTCGTGCCTCAAATTCACCTTATCAGTTCCCTTTCCACATCTTCAAAGTTGAATCATTATAGCTTCATGAGTATTTCCTTAATTTCACTTTTTTCTCTCAACTTCCATCCTATAAACAACTACCAAATTAATTTTCTTAAAACAATGCTTTAGACATTACATTCTTTTGCCCAAACACTCTCAAAGACTTTGAATATCCATGTTATTTAAGTCATACACCGAGCAATTCTCAGCCTGTCCTTACGTTTTGCATGAATCCTCAAGTGGGAACAGTGGGACAGTGGGACAATCCAGGAGGTGGAGGAGAAGAGGAGGAATATTTGTTGATGAAAAAATACGATTTTTTTGCAATCCAGCAAGTGGGAACAGTGGGACAATCCAGGAGGTGGAGGAGAAGAGGAGGAATATTTGTTGATGAAAAAATACGATTTTTTTGCAGCTTAGTACATACGGAGTATTCACTTTAGACCAAACTTACTGTTTTTCTGATTCAGAGATTAATTCATTAAGATGCTGAAAAGCTTTTTTTTTGTAACCTTGAAGAGAAATAGTGTTTGCCACAGTGACCTTATAAAGAGAAACGGGCATAGACGGGTGTCTTTAGGAACCACATTCGACTTCTTTACTGACTCATTATGTACAGTAACCAATCTCCCAGATTTATCTTGGTGGATGAGTTTATTCTATTAGTACATAATGACTTGGTACTTCCTTATAACAGCGTTGTGAGACTTGAAAACAAATTTGGAAAACATCGCATAATATAGTGTCCTTAATAGAGCGCTCCAGCTTTCTGCTTCAGATTTGCAGAATGGTTAAACTGACACACCACTGGGATTGTTCAGTTATGGTATGTACAAAATGATGTTGCATAAAGCATCTTATTTCTTAATCATTATTAAGTGGATGCAATACTTAATATTTCACACGTCTTGCAATAAAAGTGCTTTTTAAAGAGCTCGTTTAGGGTTTTCCAATACAGCTCGTTTGGGGAGCGCCTACTATATGGGCATTATGCCGAGTGCTCACGCAGCCTCTGGTCTTCATGCACAAGCTGGTGAAGGAGGTACCCTTATCTCCTGTCCACACTTGAGAAAAGAGAGTGATGAAGTGACTTGTCCAAGTTACTACCCTAGAGTTAGCTATTAGCAGAAACAAAATTCGAATTCAGGTCTCAAAAGAGAAACTTGTTGGAGTAAAGTAACAAAATATACTGTTTTTTAAAATTAATTAATTAATTAATTTGGCTGCATTGGGTCTTCGTTGCTGTGCCCGGGCATTCTCTAGTTGCAGCGAGCGGGGGCCACTCTGTTGTGGTGCGCGGGCTGTTGGCGCGAGGGCTTCAGTAGTTGTGGCATGAGGTCTCAGTAGTTGTGGCTCGTGGGCTCTGGAGCGCAGGCTCAGTAGTTGTGGCACACAGGTTTAGTTGCTCCACGGCATGTGGGATCTTCCCGGACCAGGGCTCAAACCCATGTCCCGTGCATTGTCAGGTGGATTCTTAACCACTGTGCCACCAGGGAAGTCCCAATATGCTCTTTTTTTTTTTTCCAATATGCTGATTTTTAAACTATACATTATTAAAAGGGGAAGAATAGCAATTCAGATGAAGCAAACACGTTTTTTTGTTTTTTTTTTGCAGTACGCGGGCCTCTCACTGTTGTGGCCTCTCCCGTTGCAGAGCACAGGCTCCGGACGCACAGACTCAGCGGCCATGGCTCATGGGCCTAGCCACTCCGCGGCATGTAGGATCTTCCCAGACCAGGGCACGAACCCGTGTCCCCTGCATCAGCAGGCGGACTCTCAACCACTGCGCCACCAGGGAAGCCCCTCAAACATGTATTTTTAAATTAAAAAAATTTTTTTGAAGTATAGTTTATTTACAATGTGTTAATTTCTGCTGTACAGCAAAGTGATTCAGTTATACATCTATATGCATTCTTTTTTATATTCTTTTCCATTATGGTTTATCACAGGATAGTGAATATAGTTCCCTGTGCTATACAGTAGGACGTTGTTGTTTATCCATTCTATATATAGTAGCTTACATCTGCTAACCCTAACCTCCCACTCCATCTCTCCCCCACCCCTCTCCCCCTTGGCAACCACAAGTCTGTTCTCTAGCAAACGTATTTTTTTAAATTCAAAGGTTTTCTTTTTAAAAAATTCAAAACTAGAAAACACAACCCAGAGAATGGGAGAAAATGTTTGCGAATCATATATCTGATAAGATACTTGTATGTAGAATGTATAGACAGCTCCTACAACTCGAAAAACAACCTAGCTTTTAAACGGGCAAAGGACTTGAATAGACATTTCTCCAAGAAGATATACAAATGGCCAGTAAGCACATGAAAAGACGCTCAGCATCATTGTCATCAGAGAAATGCAAATCAAAACCACAATGAGATCCCACTTCACACCCACTAGGATGGCTGTAATCAAAAAGACAGATAGGGCTTCCCTGGTGGCGCAGTGGTTGAGGGTCCGCCTGCCGATGCGGGGGACACGGGTTCGTGTCCCGGTCCGGGAGGATCCCACATGCCGCAGAGCGGCTGGGCCCGGGAGCCATAGCCACTGGGCCTGCGCGTCCGGAGCCTGTGCTCCGCAACGGGAGAGGCCACAGCAGTGAGAGGCCCACATACCGCAAAAAAAAAAAAAAAAAAGATAATACCAAGTGATGAATATGTGGAGAAATTCAAACCCTCATATCTGCTGGTGGGAATGTGAAACAGTGCAGCCACTTTGGAAAATAGTCTGGTATTCCTCAAAAGTTTAAACAGTTACCAATGACCTAGCAATTACACTCTTAGGTATATTATACCCAAGAGAGGTAAAAACATGTCCACACAAAAACTTGTACACGAATGTTCATAGCAGCATTAGTCATAATAGCCAAAAAGTAGAAACAGTCCAGATGTCCACTGACTGATAAATTAATAAACAAAATGTGGTCTATCCACACAGTCGAATATTATTCAGCCATAAAAAGGAATGAAGTACCAATGCATGCTACGACATGGATAAACCTTGAAAACATGCCGAGTGAAAGAAGGCTGACACAAAAGGCTGCATATCATGTGATTCCATTTATATGAAATGTCAGGAACAGGCAAATCTATAGAGACAGAAAATAGGTTAGTCGTTGCCTAGAGCTGGAAGGGTGAGGGGGAAGGAGGACTGACTGTTAATGGGTACAGGCTTTCTTTTTAAAGTGACAGAAATGTTCTAACATTGATTGCAATCGTTGCACGATTCTTTTTTTTTTTTAATTATTTATTTGGCTGCATCGGGTCTTGGTTGCTGCACGTGGGATCTTAGTTGCAGTGCGTGGGCTCTCTAGTTATGCCACATGGGCTCATTAGTTATGGCGCATGGGCTTAGTTGCCCCAGGGCATGTGGGATCTTAGTTCCCTGACCAGAGATCGAACCTGTGTCCCCTGCGTCGGAAGGTGGATTCTTAACCAATGGACCACCAGGGAAGTCCCATACAATTCTGAATATACTAAAAACCACTGAATTTTATACACTTTAATTATTTTATTTTTGGCTGCATTGGATCTTCATTGCTGTGCGCGGGCTTTCAATAGTTGCAGCAAGTGGGGGCTACTCTTCGCTGTGGTGTGTAGGCTTCTCATTGCGGTGGCTTCTCTTGTTGCGGAGCATGGGCTCTAGGTGCGTGGGCTTCAGTAGTTGTGGCATGCAGGCTTGGTAGTTGTGGCTTGCGGGCTCTAGAGCGCAGGCTCAGTAGTTGTAGCGCACAGGCTTAGTTGCTCCACAGCATGTGGAATCTTCCCGGACCAGGGCTCGAACCTGTGCCCCCTGCATTGGCAGGCGGATTCTTAACCACTGCGCCACCAGGGAAGTCCCTATACACTTTAAATGAGTAGGTTGTATGTGCTATTAAATCAAAACTAGAGCAAACTACACAGGGCCCAGTTTATTTTTCGAACAGCCACTAAATTATTAGGAATAAATACGTATTGGGTTGTTTGGACACACCTAATAAACAATAAACAGAACTGTTAGGTGTTCTTTTGGTCTAGGGGTGAGGTGAAGAAATTACTGAGACGCTAAGGGCTCTGAGAAACAAGAAAGTTTGGGAATCTGCCATGAGGCATGAACCTCCCTCAATTTCCAGGTTGTACCTGCATTTTTATCTCTCTCTGAACGCATTCTTACTCTTTTCTTCAAGAATCAAGGGAAGAGGCATCTCTTCTTTTCAAAACAAATTTCTCCACCATGCTCTGGTAGTGAGGCCCTCTTGTGCACTCCAGGACAGCATGCTTCAGCAGTGATGTTCCCTGTCTCCTAGACAAGTTCCCACACTGCTGCTCCACTGCTTCCTTCCATGCAGTGCAAATGTGCTAAGCAAGGAATGCTAGTCAACAGAAGTGCTCTTTTTCTCCACTTAAAAACGAAACACCTCTATCTATTGCCCAGTCTCTCTACTCCCAGCCTTAAAAGACTCACAGCTGTCTCCCCCACCTCATATAAATACAATTCCATGTGTGCTGTTTTAATTATCTTAGACTCTAGAGAGAAGACAGAAATGTGGGCTCCAAACCATAGTAATGAAGGAAAAAATATAGGAAGAGAATGAGAGAATCAGTCATCACAAGGCTGTGACATTCTGTCACTCACAGACACAGAACCAGTTGAATTATTTCTTAGAGTATTCTTAGAACTGCACCCAAATTAAGACATCGCTTTTCATGGCTAGAACTTGAGCTAGCTTTGTTTTTCATTGTGAACCTCCTCCAGTTACAGATTCAATGACAACCTGTCCAAGCAGCCCAATGAACTTTGTGGGTTTTATCTCTTTAGAGATTAGAGTGAGGACCTTCAAGCTTAATAGCCTCAGTAACAATTTCTAACTTGTTGTCTGAGAACCTTAAACAGGAAAGAGAGAGAAGGAGATTGAAAACAAAAGAGTTGGTATGCTGTATGTAAAGAAAAAATTAACAAGCTGCTTATACGTGATTAGTAGAACTTCTCAGCTACTCTCTGGGGTAATATTACTGGGCTGTTGAGAAGCAGCCAGTAAAGTTGAGTGATTTCTAGCCATAGGCTTCTGTAGAATAGTGGTTGGGGGCCTGTGATAGGAAGTAAGATGCATTTGTTAAGTTAAAAATCTGTTTTGGGGCTTACCCTGGTGGTGCGGTGGTTAAGAATCCGCCTGCCAATGCAGGGGACACCAGTTCGAGCCCTGGTGCAGGAAGATCCCACATGCTGCGGAGCAACTAAGCCCGTGCGCCACAAATTCTGAGCCTGTGCTCTAGAGCCCGCAAGCCACAGCTACTGAGCCTGCGTGCTACAACTACTGAGCCCATGTGCCACATCTACTGAAGCCCGCACGCCTAGAGCCTGTGCTCCGCAACAAGAGAAGCCACTGCAACAAGAAGCCCGCGCACCACAACAAAGAGTAGCCCCCGCTCCTGCAACTAGAGAAAGCCCGCATGAAGCAACGCAGACCCAACACAACAACAACAACAAAAAAGACATATAATAGAGTTGGCAGGGTTAATTTAATAAAAGGTACTGGAACAACCAACTAGCCATTTATAATGAAATAAATATGGATTCCTAATTCCTTAATCCAAAATAAGCTCCAGATGGATCAAAGATTTAAATATAAAAATTAACCATGAGTCCAAAAAGAAACTACTTCAATAAATATATTGGTAACCGTGAAATAGGGGAGTCTTGTCTGAACATCACCCCAAACTCACAAGTCTTAGTCTATTTTTATTCTATATTTTGCATGGCGCAAAACACCGCTTAAAAAGATAACAAACTTGGGAAAAAATATTTGTGACACATATGGCAAGGGGACAATGTCCCTAAAAATAAAAATGCTTCTTTAAGTCAATGAGAAAGGAAAAATAACACAGTTTAAAAAATAGGCAAGGGACATAAGTAAGCAATTCACAAAAGTTGCATTTATCAGACTTTTTGTTTATGACTTCTGAGTTTCCTGTCATGCCTAGAAAGAACTTCCCTGCTCCAAGATGCTCAACTTTTCTAATAATGAAAGAAATGCAAATTAAAACAAAAATTTCTTTACTGTCACGTTGGAAAACATAAATTATCAATAAAAACTTGATAATAGTGTTGCCACAGATTTTTGTGTTGGCAAAAGTATTAAGAAAAAGGCACTTACAGTCCCCGTTGGTAGGAATGTAGATTGCTATTATCTGGGGGACAGTTTGTTAATCACTATCAAAATACCTGTTGTAGTTATGTGATTTGACTCAACAACTCCAATTTTAGGAATTTACCTGCACAAATGTGCAAAGTTTATATTAGGATTTTCACTGAAGCATTGTTCTTAATAGTGAAAAATTGGAAATTCCCTAAATAGCCATCAGTAAGGAATTAGATAAATAAAATATGGAAATGCCATACATAGCAGCTGTTAAAAAACAAATACATAGGACTTCCCTTGTGGCGCAGTGGTTAAGAATCCGCCTGCCGATTCAGGGGACACGGGTTCGAGCCCTGGTCCGGGAAGATCCCCCGTGCTGCAGAGCAACTAAGCCCTTGCACCACAATTACTGAGCCCGCGTGCCTGGAGCCCATGCTCCGCAACAAGAGAAGCCACCACAATGAGAAGCTGGTGCGCTGCAACAAAGAGTAGCCCCACTCGCCGCAACTAGAGGAAGCCCAACGCAGCCCAAAATAAATACGATAAATGCATTTATAAAAAAAAAAAAAGGAGGAAAACATTTCAATGCTGTTATGGGTTGACTCGTGTCCTCCCTAAAGAGATGTTAAAGTTCTAGCCCTCGGTGCTTGTGGATATGATCTTTCTTGGAAATACAGCTTTTGCAAATGTACTTAAATTAAGATGACACTGTTAGGGTGGGCCCAGATCCAAAATGACTGCTGTCCTCATGAGAAGAAGAGACAGAGTCAGGGGAGGGAGAACACCGCGTGAGACAGGCAGTGAGCAAAGTGCTGCAGCTGCAATTCAAGGAACCCCAGGATTGCCAGCAAACCCCAAAAGGTTGGAAGAGGCAGGAAGGATTCTCCCCTGCAAGTTTCAGAGAGAGCATGGCCCTGCCTGTACCTTGATTTGAAACTTCTAGCTTCCACAACTGTGAGACAGTAAATGGTTTAAGTCACCCAGTTTGTGGTACTTTGTTGCAGCAGCCATAAGAGACGAATACAGATGCTAGAGGTAATCAGGATATCTAAAAACAAGTGAATTTCAGATATGAAAAACTCACAAATTAGGGGAAAAGGTAAAGTTATCATTATTTACAAATGATATTTGTTTGGAAAATGCAAGAAAATGAATGGAGAAACCATTACAAACAGTAAGCAATTTCAGTAAGGTAGCTAGGTACAAAATTACTGTGCAGAAGTCATTATGTACGCAAGCCACACCAGTTAGCAGAGATATAAACGGCTTTATTTTCAATAGTTATGAATAAGATAAAACACCTAGAAATATACTTAATAAGAACTGCAAGATCTTTATGGTAGAAACTTTAAAATGCTACAGAAGGACTCCAAAGAACAATTGAACAAGTGGAAAGGCACACAATGTTCTTGAACAGAAAGACTCGACGTGATAAGGGTATTCGTTCTTCCTAAATTAATCTATAAATTTAATGTGATTCCAAAATTCCAAACTGTATTTGGAAACTAGACAAGACGATTTCACCGTTCAAGTGGAAAAAGTAAAAAACCAAACAAGGAGACCCATGAGAGTTCTAAAAGAAAGAATAAATGGGGAATCAGCCTTATCAAATATTAAAAGTTTGATAAAACTATAATAAAATAATGTAGCAAGGCACATGATCAATGGAGCAGAACAAGAATTCCAGAAATAAACACAAATACACGTAAAAATTTTGTATGTTTTTTTAAAAAATATTTAAAATCTGTAAGTAAAAGATGAATGTTTGATAAAGAGAATTAGGACAACTGGGTAGCCATCTGGGAGAAAAAAGTCCAAATAGATGAAAAATTAAAATATAAAAAAGAAAAAATAGGGACTTCCCTGGAGGTCCAGGGGTTAAGACTCCATGCTTCCAATGCAGGGGGCGCAGGTTCGATCCCTGGTTGGGAGACTAAGATCCCACATGCCGTGGGGTGTGGCCAAAAGAAAGAAAAAATAATAGAAGCAATGAGGGGAGGCAATTTTAATCTCAGAAGTAGAAGATCTTTCTCAATATGACACAAGACTTGGAAGCCATAGAAGAAATTTGACCACATTAAAAAATGCTTTTCCCCCTCAATACAGTTGACGCTTAAACAATTCAGGGGTTTGCTGACCCTCTGCACAGTCAAAAATTCAGTGTAACTTTACAGTCGGCCCTCTGTATTGCCAGATCTGCATCCTTGGATTCAACCAACCACAGATTGTGTAGTACTATAGTAGGTATTTATTGAAAAAAAAATCTCGTAAGTGGACCGGCCCAATTCAGACCTGCGTTCTTTAAAGGTCATCTGTGGTGGACGCTGTCATCCCTACTGCTGTTATGGCATTTTGGTCCCTTCCCAGCCCAGGAAGGGGACTTGCAGGGACCTTTCCCTCCAAAACAAAATAAACGGAAAAAAAAACAAGGAAAGACATGATTCAGCACAGGCAGTTTTCTTCTGCTCCCCCTGTATCTAATACCCCCAAACTCAGATGTGATAGATAGAGCTCAGGCTAGGCCCAAAGCCCTGCTAACTGGGCACCTAGGGAAGGGCAGGCACGGTGGAGACTGAGGTTCCCATCCAGTCGGCCACTCCCACCAGGGAAAACAGAAGGCCCAGCAGGTGCGCCTGATCCCACGGCTGTATCACGCAAGCTGCACTGGAAACTCCCCGGTCAGCTGCCCCTCTCCTGCCTTTATATGAATTCTCTGAATCACCTTTGCAGAGAAAAGTGTTTGCTTTATTTAAAAAAAAAAAGTTTTCCTTTTGATAAACCACTGTAAGCAAAATCAACAAACAAGAAACTGGAAAAAGTAAAGAGCTCCTAGAAATCAAAGAAAGGCTAACAATCCAGTGGGCAAAAGGATGTGAGCAAACATTTAAGAGGAAACAAAATGGAAGTACGTCTCAAGCATGAAAAGATAATCTCAGACTTAAGAAAAATGTAAATTAAAATAGCATAGATAGGGCTTCCCTGGTGGCGCAGTGTTTGAAAGTCCGCCTGCCGATGCAGGGGACACGGGTTCGTGCCCCGGTCCGGGAAGATCCCACATGCCGTGGAGTGGCTGGGCCCGTGAGCCATGGCCGCTGAGCCTGCGCGTCCGGAGCCTGTGCTCCACAACGGGAGAGGCCACAACAGTGAGAAGCCCGCGTACCACAAATAAATAAATAAATAAATAGCATAGATAAAATATTTTCCATCTGTTTTCAAAGTGAAAAAGTTTGCTGTTTACAAGGTCTGAAGAAACAGATGCTCTCATATCTTGCTGGTCGTGGTGTAAATTGGTACAAGCTCAATAGAGAATAATTTGGCAATGACTAATACAAATCTAAAACTTATGTACTCTTCAATCCAGCAATCCCACTTCTTGGAGTTTAACCTACATATACCCTTGCAAATCTAGATTCCCCCTCCTAGCAGAAATCTGAAAGTTTGTTCTCTGGAAAAGGCAAAACAAAGAGTTTCTGTACAGGGGATTCTAAGCCAAATTAAGGTCACAAGTAGTGTCTTGAATATGATTAAGTGAGCATGTGACTACTGAGGATGCCGAACCCTCCTTCTCCCCACTAGGCTCCCAGGATATTGGCCACCAAGCCTTTACTCTCAATACAGAAATTTTAGAGGATTCTTTTCTGGAGAATCTGGCAGTTCCCGAGATACAGGCATAAAAGCTTCCCCCAAGAAATGGCCCATGCCGATTATCCTGCAGTGAACCCCAAACTCTGAAAGTCCTAAAGACCATGTGCTCAGACCTACCAGCTTTTTAATCTCCGTCTCTTAATCGTAAGCAGACCACCAAGGATTATCCGTACATCCGAGAAACAAATGAACTAAAAGAAGCATTGTTGGAGAAAACAGGTCATGCAAAGAGATGAAATTTGAAAACAAATGCTAGTATTCTTAGGTAAATAGATACTGTATCCATGAATCAAAACCAGGATAACCTTTTTTGTAAGAAACGTCAGAAAATAAGGGACTTCCCTGGTGGTCCAATGGTAAAGAATCTGCCTGGCAATGCAGGGCATGAGGGTTAGATGCTTGGTCAGGGAACTAAGATCCCACATGTCGCGGGGCAACTAAGCCCTTGCACCACAACGACTAAGCCTGCGCTCTAGAGCCCGCGAGCCACAACTACTGAATCCTCGTGCCACAACTACTGAAGCCCACGCGCCTAGAGCCTATGCTCCGCAACAAGAGAAGCCACCGTGAGGAGAAGCCCACGCACCACAGCGAAGAGTAGCCCCTGCTCGCTGCAACTAGAGAAAGCCTGCAGTGAAGCCTGAAATGAAGACCCAACGCAGCCAAAAATAAAAGAAATAAATTTATTAAAAAAAAATGTTTTGGGACTTTCCTGGTGGTCCAGTGCTTAAGACTCTACGCTCCCAAGGCAGGGGGCCTGGGTTCATCCCTGGTCGGGGAACTAGATCGCGCATGCATGCCACAACTAAGAGTCCGCATGCCACAACTAAAAGATCCTGCATGCTGCAACTGAGACCCAGTGCAGCCTAGATAAATAAATAAATATTTGGGAAAATAAATGTGTTGAATGAAGGAGAACAGTGGAGAAATACTTTCAAAATTCTGAGGAAATACTCCTTCCAGCCTGTAACTAAACCCACGCCAAATATCAATCAAGTATGAGAGCAGAATAAAGACATTTTTGGACATGGGATTTACCCTCCCTGTGCCCTCTCTCAGGAAGCAATGAGAGGATATGTCCACCAAAAGAAGAGAGTAACCGTAGAAAGGCAAACAGTACGGGAAATAGGAGACCTAACGCTGGGGGAGAGACATGAGAAGCCCCTAGGAAGACGTGAAAAGAGATCCCAGGATGAATAGCTCTGCATCTGATGTAAAGGACAACCAGTTCAGATGGGAGCAGCCTCCGAGATGCCCACCAACATTGTAGTACCATTTTGCCTGAGAACAAAGTGCTCTGGTTATCTTGACCCAGACTCTTATCTGTACTTAGCTGCCTGGACCATGCACTGATGAAGTTCTCGCCCTCCCTCCCATCCCCTGCCACCTGAATGAACTGAGAGCATTCATTTCGCTCCGTAGAAATACTCTTCCCTGAACTACTCCTGAGAGTTGGAGGTTGGCCAAGACGAACTAAGAAGCAGAAAAATACAGCAAATCCCATTCATCTTGACATCGGTCACGAGAGACATCCTGAAACTGACCCACCCTATAGTCCAGTCAAATGCTCCAACCTCAGTGACACTTGGGTTTCCCAGCATACTTTCATAACCCTACTGTGTCAGCTTCCCCAAGACCACCCCCATGTTTGGGGTTTCACTAGGAGGACTCACAGGGCTCAGCATAGTGTCGTACTCGAGGCTGTGATTTATTACAGCAAAAGGATACAAAGCAGAATCAGCAAAAGAAAAAAGGAAAGGGCATAGTCCAGAGGAAACCAGGCATGAGCCAAGAGTCCTCTCCAAGTGGAGTCACAGAGGCTACCTTAATTCCTCCAGCATCAAATTGTGACAGCTCATGTGAAGCATGTCAACCATGGCAGCTCATCAGAGACTTAGTACCCAGACTTTTGATTGGAGTCACCCTCCACCTAGCACACACCAAACTTCCAGAGTCCCAGAAGGAAAGCTGGTGTTCAACACAAGCCGTATTGTTTGCATAAATAGTTTACACACACGAACCACACTTATCGCTTAGGAACTGGTGGAAACCCTCCTGAAATCCAAGTTCCCAGATGCCAGCCAAGGGCCAACGTTGCAAGGGCCAACCTTTCTTTCTAAGGAAAGCAGTCTCAGGCCTGCTCTGTGAACTCTTTTCTGCATAACTGCCCACTGATCTTACCCAAAAGGGGCTCCTGTAAACAATTCCGGAAGCTGAAGCCAGGCTATGACCTAGAACCTCTCTTTAGTTTATATTTTCCTGGAAACCTTCCATTGGATCACGGTAACATTGTCCTTTCTTTACACAGCCAGGTATCTCCTTGCCATTTAGTTTTCTCTTTGTTTTATTTACTGAAAGATATTGTTGCAAGGTATACACCCAGGTGATAAAATCTCAAAACGTATTCTCCCCTTCTCCCCTGGTAACAGAGCTGTGATTGGGCACAGGGCTGTCCAGGTGGACTGCATTTCTGAGGTGCTGAGTGTGTGACTACGGTCTTGCTTATGGGGCCTAGTAGAAGTGATGTGCTGCTTCTGGGTCTGGGTCTAAGACTTTCGGGCGCCCCGCCCCCACCTTTTTTACCATTCCTGCCGCTGGCGCCTGCAAGTGCCAGTGACAGCTTCAACCATACAGATGGTGAAATGCCCTAGTGATAGCGGAAAACAAAGATGTAAGGAATCAGGTTCCCAGAATGACCACATAAAATAAGAGCTGCCCCACCAGCCTGAACTGTGCACGTCGGACTGGCATGGGAAAAACTTTTTTTAAAAAAATATTTATTTATTTATTTATTCAGGCTGCGCCAGGCCTTAGTTGCGGGATGTGGGATCTTCACTGCGGTCTGCGGGATCTTCATTGCGGCCTGCGGGATCTTTCTTGTTTTTTTTTTTTTTTAGTTGCGGCTTCTTGGTTGCAGCCTGCGCGCAGGATCTAGTTCCCCAACCAGGGATCGAGCCTGGGCCCCCTGCATTGGGAGCATGGAGTCTTACCCACTGTACCACCAGGGAAGTCCCCAGAACTTCTTTATTTCTTAATGCAATGTTGAATATCTTTATTTCATCACTTTATCCTCTCCATCCCCCAACTAATACAAAATGATAACACAAAAGACAAGGTGGTAGCTACCTCAGGGAGAGGCACACAGGGAGCTTCTAAGATCCAAAAATATTCTGGTTTTTAACCTGAGTGATGGGTACAGTGGTATTGATTGGTTTTATTCTTATTCTTTTAAACACACACGCACACTTTTGTATGTATATATGCATGTATGAATCATCCCACAATTTAAAAAAGTTAAAAATAGAGTAATAGGGCTTCCCTGGGGGCACAGTGGTTGAGAGTCCGCCTGCCGATGCAGGGGACACGGGTTCGTGCCCCGGTCCGGGAAGATCCCACATGCCGCGGAGCGGCTGGGCCCGTGAGCCATGGCCGCTGAGCCTGCGTGTCCAGAGCCTGTGCTCAGCAACGGGAGAGGCCACAACAGTGAGAAGCCCGCGTACCGCAAAAAAAAAAAAAAAAAAAAAAATTAGAAAAGAGGAAGTAAAACATTTACTCTTTGTTGATAATATGATCAAATACTTAGAAAACCCAAGAGAATCAGCTAAAAAACTGCTATTAAGTGAATTCAGTGAAGTGATAGGGTATAAATTATCTACAGAGGTCAGAAAACTTCATACGCACAAATACACAAAGGCATTACAGTGCGCATCCTCACGTGTATCCTCTCATGGGCCCACGTGACCATTTCCCTTGGAGGAGTGCTCGGGAGCGAGATTGCTGGGTCACAGGGTTCACGTATTCTTCCTTTGATTGACACTTCCAGATGGCCGTCCAGAACAGCTGCGCCAGCTGACACTCCCACCAGCATCCTCACCAGTGTTTGCCACGTCCCTGGAGAATGTGCTTCTGCAAAACTAGGGGCTACACCAAGAAAGAGGAAGACACGTGATCTAGGAAGCAAGGATTCTAGCCCAGGAAAGCAGGAAAGGAATTCCCAGAATGTGTGGCAGGGCTAGGTTGGAGCAGAAGGATATGAGGTTGTGGGAAGTAGGATGCCAGGAAATTAATAGTTGACCCACTGCATTGAAGTGGTTTGAAAATATTATATTGATAGGTATTTGAAGGATCTGTTGGAGAATTTAGGGAAAAAATTTTTTTAAAAAACCAAAACAGTGTAAATGTAAGTACAAGGCAATCATTAGCAGAATAACTAGAAGTTATCAAAAAGGGGAGGGAGGGGACTTCCCTGGTGGTCCAGTGGTTAAGGCCCCACACTTTCAATGCAGGGGGCACACGTTCGATTCCTGGTGGGGGACCAAGATACTGCATGCTGCATGGCGTGGCCAAGAAATAAAGGGGGGGGGAGGGAGGCATGTAATGATACCCTTCTGGCTCATCGTTGAACTATTTTTACATATCCTTAAAAATATAAACACTGATTATTGATTTAACCAAAATTTATCGTAAACTATAATGAGAAGATGGGGAAGCAGAAGCTAGGGTTAGTGGTAGTAAAAGAGGTAAACCTTCATCTATCATAACAGAAGGTCAGTAGTATCTATTGGTAATTTTTTAAGTAGCTGCAATAGGACTATTTGGAACCTGCTAAAAGAGTTGAAAGGGGTTGCCTGTGTGTAGCAGCGTAGAGGAAAGAGGAGTGGTAGAACGGGGGCTGCTCTTTTTCATTATGAGCTTTCTAGAACAATTTTACCTTATTTTAAAAAATATTTTAATGTTATTGGAGTATAGTTGATTTACAATGTTGTGTTAGTTTCAGGTGTACAGCAAAGTGATTCAGTTATACATATACATATATTCATTCTTTTTTAGATTCTTTTCTCATATAGGTTATCACAGAATATTGGGTAGAGTCCTCTGTGCTATGCAGTAGTTCCCCGTTGGTCATCTAGCTTATATAAAGTAGTGTGCGTGTGTTCATCCCAAGCTCCTGATTTATCCCTGCCCCCGACGTTTCCCCTTTGGTAACCATAAGTTTTTTTTTTAACATCTTTATTAGGGTATAATTGCTTTACAATGGTGTGTTAGTTTCTGCTTTATAACAAAGTGAATCAATTACACATAGACATATGTTCCCATATGTCTTCCCTCTTGCGTCTCCCTCCCTCCCACCCTCCCTATCCCACCCCTCCAGGCTGTCACAAAGCACCGAGCCAATATCCCTGTGCCATGCGGCTGCTTCCCACTAGCTATCTACCTTAGTATGTTTGTTAGTGTGTATATGTCCATGACTCTCTCTCGCCCTGTCACAGCTGCCCCTTCCCCCTCCCCATAGCCTCAAGTCCGTTCTCCAGTAGGTCTGCGTCTTTATTCCTGTCTTACCCCTAGGTTCTTCATGACATTTTTTTTTCTTAAATTCCATATATATGTGTTAGCATACGGTATTTGTCTTTTTCTTTCTGACTTACTTCACTCTGTATGACAGACTCTAGGTCTATCCACCTCATTACAAATAGCTCAATTTCGTTTCTTTTTATGGCTGAGTAATATTCCATTGTATATATGTGCCACATCTTCTTTATCCATTCATCCGATGATGGACACTTAGGTTGCTTCCACATCCTGGCTATTGTAAATAGAGCTGCAATGAACATTTTGGTACATGACTCTTTTTGAATTTTGGTTTCATAAGTTTGTTTTTAATAGCTATAAATCTGCTTCTGTTTTGTAAATAAGTTCACAATTTTATTTTCATTTATTAATTTATTTGTTTTTGGCTGCATTGGGTCTTCGTTGCTGCACGCGGGCTTTCTCTAGTTGCGGCGAGCAGGGGCTACTCTTCGTTGCGGTGTGTGTGGGCTTCTCATTGCGGTGGCTTCTCTTGTTGTGGAACACGGGCTCTAGGCACACGGGCTTCAGTAGTTGTGGCATGCGGGCTCAGTAGTTGTGGCTCACGGGCTCTAGAGCGCAGGCTCAGTAGTTGTGGCGCACGGGCTTAGTTGCTCCGCAGCACGTGGGATCTTCCCGGACCAGGGCTCAAACCTGTGTCCCCTGCATTGGCAGGTGGACTCTCAACCACTGTGCCACCAGGGACGTCCCCACAATTTTATTTTTAAACTATATATTACTTTGAAAAAATTAAAAATAATTTTAGGTTATAATAAGAAGTATGAAAGCAGTAAGAAGTTCTGAGAATTCTGCTATACTCTGATAACCCTGTTCCATAAAGTTGGAAATCCAGGGTTCAAGATAGGTGTTTGTGATCTGTGCAGGAGATCAGATTCAGGAACATCAGAAGATGAGAGCTTAGAGGTCTACATTTTCATACTGACAGTAGATCAGGCCTACCATCAACATCCTGAAACAAGCATCAAGTTGTACCCGTTCGATAAGTACAGCATTCTCTACGTCAAACATACCTCGGTAAAGTACACGCACACACACCCTCATTTTATTGAGCTTTGCTTGATTGTGCTTCACAGATACAGCATTTTTTTTTACAAATCGAAGGTTTGTGGCAACCCTGCATCCAGCAAGTCTATCCATGCCATTTTTCTAACAACATTTGCTCACTTTGTGTCTCTGTGTCACATTTTGCTAATCGTTTCAATATTTCAAATTTTTCCTTATTATTTGTTATTATCTGTGATCAGTGATCTTTGATGTGACTACCATGACTCCCTAAAGGCTCAGATGATGGTTAGTGTTTTTTAGAAATAAAGTATTTTTAAATTAAGGTATGTACATTTCTTAGACATAATGCTATTTATTGGACACTTAATAGACTATAAGATGGTGTAAATATAACTTTTATATGCCCTAGGAAATAAAAAAATCCGTTGACTAGCTTTATTGCAATAGTTGCTTTATTGCGGTGGTCTGGAACCAAACCCACAATATCTCTGAGGTCTGCCTGTACATATATATTTCTGAAAGAGCTACTTAACAGCAAGACAGATTCACAGAATATATTCCACCAAGCATGTTCATCGGAGTTCAGTGAACCAAGAAGCGTTATCAATCTTTATATGACATTGGTAATAAAGAAGCATTAGATTTTGCCTTTGCATATTCAGAAAGCCATTTTAATCTGAATAATCTTCAGGACTCCCCCAGAAATCCTCAGTTATCCTTAAAGCCAAGAAAACCCTGCAAGTGAACACTAACAGTCTTACAGAAAGGGTGTGTAACCTGGAAGTATGAGCTGACTATGTATGGTTATGTCAAGTCTTATACTGACTTGATATGACTATTATTGGCAGTAAGTGAATTATTGGTCTTCTGGAGGAGGAGGAGTATACATCCAAACCCTCTGCCGTGACCTCAGGGCGGTCAGGTTTTCCTTTACCCCTTCATTTTGGATTTGGCCACGTGACCTAGCTTTGGTCAATGCTAGTGAACGTGATGTGAGCAAAGGCATGAAATGTGCTTGTGCATGGGCACTTGGGATTGCTCTCTTACACTCTGGTATTCTGCCATGAAAAGAGCTTCCCTGTTATAATTTCAGCCCAGATCCCAGAATGAGACACGTGAAACAGAGCTGCCCTAGCTAACTCTCACATGTGTAGGCAAGAAATAAATGCTTGTTGTTTATACTGCCAAGCTTCTGTGGTTGTTTGTTACACAGCATTATTGTGTCAATATCTGATTAATACATACTGCGAGTTAAGCTTTCATGTGATCTTCCTAATACATGGCACAGAGCCGAAAACTGAGACTTTATTTTGGTCTCAAATAGTATTACAGGTTGGGTTCTCCAAGAAGCAGATGCTAAGACGGAGTTAGGAGTACAGATTTACTGAAGAATAACACCGGTGAGGGGTTCTTCCCTGGTGGTGCAGTGGTTAAGACTCAGCTCCCAATGCAGGGCCATGGGTTCAAGCCCTGGTCAGGGACTAGATCCCACATGCATGCCGCAACTCAGAGTTCACATGCCACGACTAAGGAGCCTGCTGGCCTCAACTAAGACCTGGCGCAACCAAATAAATAAATACATAAATAAAATTTTTTTTTTAAAAAAAGAATAACACATGTGAGGGGGAGCCATCGGACAACAGGGCAGAAGTGCAGACCTGGCAAAATCTCTGCTGGCCCAGCAGGGAGCTCCAGAGCAAAGACTGCTTCATAAAGAAGTCCTGCGCCAGGGGAAATGGCTAGGCCCTCGCGCTGCCCCCTGGCCCCGTCATTGACATGGGACTGCCCAGGAAAGAGAGTGCCCTGGTCAGTCATGGGCTGGGAGCTGCCCTGAAGAGAGCATGACCTCAGCTGGAAAGCTGAGATGGACCCTGAAGGAGAAAAAGCTGGAGCTGGTCAGCTAAGCGCACTCCTTGCATCTGGGCAGCTAGCCCTTTCTTGAAGGGGCATCTGAGCTGCACATGGCCATGCCTTCCAGAGGTAACTTTAAGACAGGAGGAGCGTTGGACTTCCCTGGTGGTCCAGTGGTTAAGACTCCGTGCTTCCACTGCAGTGGGTACTTGTTCGATCCCTGGTCAGGGAACTAAAGATCCCGTGTGGTGTGACCCAAAAGGAAGAGAAAAAAAAAGACAGGAGGAGCATAAAATATCATGAACGCCACAGAAAGCTAGTGCGCTAGTTGACAACCTAGTAGTGGATGAATGACCTATAATTCAATAGTGCTACCTATTCCTTTTCCAGATGTTGAACAATACAGAACTCTTGATTTGACCCCTAAACTTACTCTTCCCCAGTCTTTTGCCTCTCCATAAACAGCAGTACAACCACCCACAAAATCGCTCAGGTCAAAAACCTAGGTGTAATGAAAAGACAGCCCTCAGAATGGGAGAAAATACTTGCAAACAAATCAACAGACAAAGGACTAAGCTCCAAAATATATAAACAGCTCATGCAGCTCAATATTTTAAAAAACCCAATCCAAAAATGGGCAGAAGACCTAAATAGACATTTCTCCAAAGAAGACATACAGATGGTCAAGGAGCACATGAAAAGCTGCTCAACATGACTAATTATTAGAGAAATGCAAATCAAAACTACAATGAGGTATCACCTCACATCTGTTAGAATGGGCGTCATCAGAAAATCTACAAACAACAAATGCTGGAGAGGGTGTGGAGAAAAGAGAACCCTCTTGCACTGTTCGTGGGAATGTAAATTGATACAGCCACTATGGAGAACAGTTTGGAGGTTCCTTAAAAAACTAAAAATAGAATTACCATATGACCCAGCAATCCCACTACTGGGCATATACCCTGAGTAAACCATAATTCAAAAAGAGTCATGTACCACAATGTTCATTGCAGCTCTATTTACAATAGCCAGGTCATGGAAGCAACCTAAATGCCCATCAGACAAACGGATAAAGAAGATGTGGTACATCCTAAGTGTCCATCAACAGATGAATGGATAAAGAAGATGTGGCACATATATACAATGGAATATTATTCAGCCATAAAAAGAAATGAAATTGAGTTATTTGTAGTGAGGTGGATGGACCTAGAGTCTGTCATACAGAGTGAAGTAAGTCAGAGAGAGAAAAACAAATACCGTATGCTAACACATATATATGGAATCTAAAAAACAAACAAAAAAATGGTTCTGATGAACCTAGGGGCAGGACAGGAATAAAGATGCAGACGTAGAGAATGGACTTGAGGACACGGGGAGGGGGAAGGGTAAGCTGGGATGAAGTGAGAGAGTGGCATGGACATATACACGCTACCAAATGTAAAATAGATAGCTAGTGGGAAGCAGCCGCATAGCACAGGGAGATCAGCTCGGTGCTTTGTGTCCACCTAGAGGGGTGGGATAGGGAGGGTGGGAGGGAGGTGCAAGAGGAAAGGGAATATGGGGATATATGTATACATATAACTGATTCACTTTGTTATACAGCAGAAACTAACACACCATTGTAAAGCAATTATACTCCAATAAAGATGTTTTTAAAAATGTACTAAAAAAATATGGTACGTATATACAATGCAATATTACTCAGCTATAAAAAGGAATGAAATTGGGTCATTTGTAGAGACATGGATGGACCTAGAGACTGTCGTACAGAGTGAAGTAAGTCAGAAAGAGAAAAACAAATATCATATATTAATGCATATATGTGGAATCTAGAAAAATGGTACAGATGAACCCGTTTGCAAGGCAGGAATAGAGATACAGATGTAGAGAACAAACGTATGGACACCAAGCGGGGAAAGCAGGGCAGGGGTGATGGTGGGATGAATTGGAGATTGGGATTGACATATATACACTAATATGTATAAAATAAGTAACTAGTAAGAACCTGCTGTATAAAAAATAATAATAAAATAAAATTAAAAAATAAAACACTAGGTGTAGGGCTTCCCTGGTGGCGCAGTGGTTGGGAGTCCGCCTGCCAATGCAGGGGACACGGGCTCGTGCCCCGGTTCGGGAAGATCCCACATGCCGCGGAGCGGCTGGGCCCGTGAGCCATGGCCGCTGGGCCTGCGTGTCCGGAGCCTGTGCTCCGCAACGGGAGAGGCCACAACAGTGAGAGGCCCATGTACCGCAAAAAAAACACACAAAAAAACAAAAAAAAAAACACACTAGGTGTAAAAAAAGAGCTTTTGAAAATTAAGAAGTATAATTGCCAAATTAACAAGTATGGTTGCTCATTGTAATAGACCATAATGAAAGATTATGGTATTTATTGACGTCAACAGATTCATCTAAAGAAAGCTGCTGCTCATCTTCAATTGAGCGTACGAACGTTTTCTTCACTAGTCCATCTTCCTTCTGCTTTTTTATTTCCTACCTGGGAATGTCCTGATTCTCATAATCTTCCTCAACTCTACTGCTGTAAGGTTCATTATCTATTTTTCTTGGCTGTCATGATTCTTCTCCTTATCTTCATGATTTGGACCGTAAGAATTTTTAGTTGTTGTGATATAATGACACTTTTTAATGTTTCAAACTTTCTGTTCGTCTTCTTTCATTTTGTGTTTCACGTCCACTAGGTTACCTCTTTCTCATCATATCTGAACTTTGGTGTGATCAATAATTCAGAAAGAATATACAAAATTCATCTGACATTAACACATACGAATAAAAGTTCAAATGGGCTTCCACTTCCGTGTTGTATGGCCCCCCCCATTGTCGTAATCAAAGGTTCTTATACTTCATATGTTGACTTATTGATGAAAATGTGTGGGAGCCTTGTCACAGGAACACTTGTTTCTGCGCTGTGTTGCTGCTTCTGGGACAGTTTCACGTGCCAAACTTCACTAGGATACGATGCCTCAGATACGCGAATTTGCATTCCAATTGACTGGGATGTAGAAAACACATGACGTCACACATGGGTGTACTTGCCTATTTGAGGTATTGCTACTGGTTCTTGGAGAGGACACAGGATTTTGGATCAAGTCTATTTCACGTATTTCTTATCAAAACAGAAAAAAAAAATGTGTGATGTGTTTATAATCGTGTCCACTGCATTCCAGGGTATATCCCTAACAGAAGAGACCTCTGTTCTGACCAGGCACTGAATCCTCCTTTTACAGCTCACACCTCTGGTAACTGTAAGAATTTTCACCAGCTAACTCCTGGCTTCGTGTATTTCAAACCTTGCTTCTCTCCCACTTAGCACGCACTTCCGTTGCCAGGCACCGTGGGATACCTTCCCACCTCCTTGAAACCGCTGGTCCTGCACCCTTGACTCACTGGACAAGCTAGTGACAGCTGACTGCACAGAGAAGAGACCCAGTCACATCCACCCCGCCCAGGAACCCAAACCAAGTGTAGCTCTCCAACAGGAGGAGGAGGGTGTCAGTGGAAATGGAGCAGGGAGAGTGGTCTGAACCATTGGCGGTGAAGTAGCTTAATTTTTCAAGACTTACAAAAATGTGAGCATATTGCTAGCCCCGTCCAAGGGGGCCCGTGCAAGTGAGGGACCCTTCGTGGTAGGTCCACCTCCCCTGTTAATGGTAAACGTTCCCCAAAACACTCCAAACCCCCCATTCGACTCCCAATCAAGAACACACTCCCACATCTAGACCAGGGGACTTCTCTTTCTTTTTATTTTTTTTCTAATTTATTTTGTTTTATTTATTTTTAGTTTTGGCTGCGTTGGGACTCCGTTGCTGCGCGCGGGCTCTCTCTAGTTGCAGCAAGCGGGGGCTACTCCTGGCTGTGGTACGTGGGGCTTTTCATTGTGGTGGCCTCTCCTGTTGTGGAGCACAGGCTCAGTAGTTGTGGCATGTGGGCTCAGTAGTTGTGGCTCGCGGGCTTAGTTGCTCCGCGGCATGTGGGATCTTCCCGGACCAGGGCTCGAACCCGTGTCCCCTGCATTGGCAGGCAGATTCTTAACCACGGCGCCACCAGGGAAGCCCGGGACTTCTCTTTCGACTGCCTCCCCTTCTTTCCTCTCTGTTCCTTCTTCTTTCCCACGGGTACCGCCTGGTCCTTCCCCAGGCAGCCCTTGCTTCCCCAGGATGCCCCTGCATCGCCGTGATTGGGCCTGTAGGATCCCAGCTGGCCGTGCAGCAGCAGCAGCAAAGGCTCTGAACACTTATCCTTTCATAATTTTTGTCACCATTACATTATTTTGAATCAAATGTTGCTTCTCTTTAACTTCTGCTCGTTGTCCTGTCCTCCAGTTTCAGATGAGAGCCCTTCAGGTAGTTCCCACCTGTCCCATCAGGCAGTCTGGGTTCAGCCATCCCGGCTTTGTCAGTGGTTGGTTACATCGGTGCTGGTCAAGGTGCTGGTCTACGAGAAGAGCTTGCACCAGAATGCACACCATCTTCGTTCCTGCACACAGGGTTGAGTTCAGCTGACTTTCTTTTGCCGCAAGCTTTATCAAGGAAATGGCGTGTTGAGTCTATCCTGGGGCAGGCAGTCAGGTGAGCGTCTGTGTACTGGCAGCCGGTCCATACATCACACTTTGAGTAGCTCTGTCTTCTAGGGGATGACTTACAGTCTCAGGGGCTTTGTGAATAACCTCACTTCCCTGCCTGAGCTCAGAACTGCTTGAGACACACAAGAGTTGGACAGGTGGCGATTAAGCTATTAGCTTTATTACTGAAAAGCTGATTAGAAAGAAGGGTTGTACCTCTGTGGCCAAAGACACTTCCCTTTGAGTTCAAATTGCTTTTGAATTCATTTTACCCACCCTGCCTCAGTCTGTTGGGACCATGACAGACCGCCCCCCCCCCCACCCCGGGGCATAGAGCCAGCCAGGATACATGCGATTGCAGATAGGGATCAGAAGAGGATTGATTTGAGAGTGTTCAGTTCTCCTCCCAAATATCACCCATCACGTCCTCTAAGAGAGGAGGAAAAGGTGCAGGGTGGGATGAGAGACCAGAAGTGTTAGGTGAGTAGTCAGGGGTCCTAAGCCTGCAGTCCATGGCTTCTGAGGGTCTGTGAAGTCCCTGAAATGGAACAGGGTGTGTGTGTGTGTGTGTGTGTGTGTGTGTGTGTGATATTTTTCTAGAGAGTCTATAGTAGGTGTTGTGGGTACTCCGACCAGATCCCTTTAACCCACGACCTGGGGCTGCTATAAGTATTGGCTGTTAGTCACAGCTTCCCCCTCCTTTGACGAATGTTCCTTGACCAAAAGGGAACCCCAAGCCAGAGGGGCTATACCTGCCCCCACCAGGGGAAACTGGCTGCCTTGGGGGGGGGCGGTCAAAGGCCACCCCCTGGCCTCAAGGTGGGAACAACTGTGTAGCGCAGCTCATGCTCCAGGGCGTCTCCTGAGGTCAGGTTGAGCACATCTCCCACTGGAACCACCTTCTGGCTTAGCCCTTCTCCCCTGCCCTAGCCTGCGTCCCTCACTCTCTTTCTCCTTGGAGCACTCCCTCCAAAACTCACTTGTGCAAGAACCCCTGACTCAGGCTCTGCTTCCAGGAACCTGACCCAGTTCAGGGCTCATTAGCTCTCATCAGATTCTGACAGTGGCTTATGATGCCAAAGTGGGTTGTATAGTGACCCCCAAAAGATAAGTGTCCACATCCTAATCCCTGAAACCTGTGAGTGTCACCTCATTTGGAAAAAAGGTCTCTGTAGATTAATTAAGTTAAGGATTTTAAGATGAGATCATCTGGGATTATCCTAAATCCAATGACAAGTGTCCTTAAGGAGACGCACAGAGGAGAGCCACTCTGACGCAGAGGAGAAGCCATCTGCAGTTGGAGGCAGAGATTGGAGTGATGCGGGCACAAGCCAAGGACACCTGGAGCCACCAAAGGCTGGAAGAGGCAGGGGGATCCTCCCCTAGAGCTTTTTTTTTTTTTTAATTTACTATTATTATTTTTTTTTGGCTGCGTTTGGTCTTTGTTGCTGCGCACAGGTTTTCTGTAGTTGCGGCGAGCGGGGGCTACTCTTCGTTGCGGTGCGCGGGCTTCTCATTGCGGTGGTTTCTCTTGCTGCGGAGCACGGGCTCCGGGCGCGTAGGCTTCAGTAGTTGGGGCACGCGGGCTCAGCAGCTGTGGCTCATGGGCTTTGTTGCTCCGTGGCATGTGGGATCTTCCCGGACCAGAGCTCGAACCCGCGTCCCCTGCATTGGCAGGAGGATTCTTAACCACTGCGCCGCCAGGGAAGTCCCTCCCCTAGAGCTTTAGGAGGGAGTGAGCTCCTGCCAACACCTTGATATTGGACTCCTGGCCTCCATAAATTCTGTTTATGCCACCCAGATGTGATCATTTGTGACAGCAGCCACAAACACCTCCCAAAGGTTAGGAATTCCTTATAGTTCTCGAAGCTGAAGTCCTTCCCCATGGAACCATGAGAGTGCCTGAACTACTGTCCCCACCCCACCCCGCAGCACTGGAGCTGCCAGAGTCCTCATCCCCAGGCCGTCTGAAAGGGCTGAGCTCATCGGGGGAAATGGCCTATACTTTGCCGAAATAACTGCTAAGGCAGCAGCTTTTCTGTCCCTGAAGCTATTTCTGCCTTCTCTCAGCATCCCTCTACTTGGTATCGTCCCCTCATCAGTGGATCTATCCCTTCTGTGTTCCTCTTGCTCTAAGAATAACCTTAAAGACCTTTTTGTTTTCCTCAGGGTTTCTGGCAAACCGCAGCACTTCCTGAGTGTTTCTGGGGATTGTGTCATTTCCCAGGATCCACTCTGATGATGCACTCCTTCATTTGTATTTTGTCCTCCCCTCAAAGGATGAGCTCAGCGGGGAGCTGGGGCTGGCGCGCAGATCTCCACTACCGCTTCCCTCTCCTCGCCTTCATCATGATTATTCATGATTTGTAATCAGGATGTCTTTTTAAAGAAGCTCCCTACTTGATCGTAGGTGACAGAATAAAAGGTTCTTGATGAAATGGTGGCTCTTTTCTGCTCCCTGAAGGTCAAAAGCTAATGAAATACTTTGATTGAAAGGAATTTTGCTATTCTTTGCTATAAAAATAGCAGAAGTCTTCCAGGAGGGGTTGAACAGTGGTTTGGGTGGATGCTTTCAGAGGTCAGGAATCATTGCTCCGAGGGCTGCTTCCGAGCAAGGAACTGGAGAAGGCAGACTCCGCAAGGCCTGTACACGGATGTGATGTAAATGGCTCGCATGCCGGGTGCCTAGTTCACGGGACGCTCCCTTCTCTGCTTGGACCCTTGTTACAGCTTTCTCATTGTCTCCGTGCGCCCAGGCTTGAGACCCTTGAGTCCCAATCCCACCAACCGCCAAGAACACAAATCTCCAAGTGGCCTGCTGTCTCCTGCAGGCTGGAGACCACCTCCCTCCGTTCAGCCCCGGGCCTTCCAGATCCGGGCCTGCCTCTTCCACGGGCCCTCCTCCCCACATGGCTCCCTGCCTCCCAGCTGCTCTTGCCGCACTGCTTCTCCCCTCACGCCTTTGCACACGTGGTCCCCTCCACCTGGCGTGCCCTTCCTCCGCCCTAATCCCTCTCTTCCTTGTGACTCAGCTCAGGTGTCATTAGCCATCGGGAAGCCTCCTCTGGCCCTCACTGTGCTCCCATCACACCCTGAGCCTGGTTTTATCATTACACTTACGTCGGGGAGTACAATTACCTGTTCTCATGTCTGTCTCCCCAACAGTGAGTTCCCAAGACCAGGAAATGAGCCTTGTGGACCCTGGACTCTCCAGACCTAGATCAGTGTGTGTTGAATGAAGGTTGAATGAAATCTCTTGTCTCTTGGAAGGAACATCAGGCATTTAGCAACGCCTATTCTCTCTTCATCTACCTTATAAATAAATTATTTTTAAATGTTTGAAATACTTTCTTATATTTATTCTTATCCAGAAAGAAAAGAAACTAGAAAATTTTATAATAGAAAATCCATTTAGCTTTTTCATTATTTTTATACTACTGCCAACTGCCAAAAATTATTTGAGGCAACTTATAATGAAAGGGAAGATATCAAACCATTAAACCACAGCCCTCCACCACCACTCTCACCAGGAACAGACTTCTGCTTACATCTTATTGGCTGGGACCGGGTCACATGACCCCTCTGACTGCTCAGGGGCAGGGAAAGCAAGTACAGCTTTCCAGCCTTCATAGTGAGAGCTGTCAAGGGAGAGGCGGTTGGAAATAACTGATTAGACAACGAAGAGTGTCTGCCAGTGAATGTAAGTAGCATTTAACAGTCCTTAATTTAGGTTCTGATGTGACCCAAGAGTCCTGCTCATGGGCAAATATGTTTCCATCTCTTCAATTTGGAAGACACTCTGGGCTCTACCTAAGAAAGGAAATGCGCTCTTCTTCTGAGGTCTTCCTTCCTGAGAATGCTGGAAGATGCTTACATGACGTACCAGTCAAACGCTTTGGGTGCAACTAACAGGATCCCGAGTCTCAGCACCTAAACGAAAAAGCCAAACCATGGGAGGTGCGGGGGGTGGGGAGCTTGATTCCACGCCTGGACCTTGAAATCTCACCATCCTGGTGACATTCACTCCCCATGATACCAGACTTAGGCCTCAACATCCCAGACTCACATCCATCTGTGTAACCTTGAATCTGAATGGAAAATAAGCTTCTTCCCAGCAATTCTAGTTAGAAAGGTCTGATTGGTCCGATTTCAATTGGATCCTGTCCTGAACCAGTCAATGTGTCCAGAGTCATAGGTTAGGATGAGATAGGAGCATGCCCCAAAGGAGCAAAGGTACTGACACCAGAGGAAGGGGATGGAAAAAACACCCAGGGGAGCAGAAACAGCGTCCACCACGCTGGTGGGTGACCATCTTCCAGGCTCCTGTGCCGCTGGTCTCTAGTTCTAGCGCTGCTGCTGAGACACGATGACAAGTCAAAATCAACTCCCACTTCCTGAGCACTTACTATGTACCAGGCGTTTCCCATGGTTAAGAATCCGCCTGCCAATGCAGGGGACAGGGGTTCAAGCCCTTGTCCGGGAAGATCCCACGTGCCACGGAGCAACTAAGTCTGTGCGCCACAACTACCGAGCCTGTGCTCTAGAGCCGGCGAGCCACAACTACCGAGCCCACACTCCACAACTACTGAGCCCACGTGCCAAGAGCCCGTGCTCCGCAACAAGAGAAGCCACTGCAATGAGAAGCCCACGCACTGCAACGAAGAGTAGCCCCCACTCACTGCAACTGGAGAATGCCCGCGCACAGCAACAAAGACCCAACACAGCCAAAAATAAATACATTTAAAAAAATTATACAAAATAATCACAGGAAGTAGGTATTATCGTCCCCGTTTGGCTGAGGAGGGGAAACCATCACAAGGCAAGTGTGTGACAGAGCCTGAATGTGAGCCCAGGCGTTTGGTTCCAGGGCCTGTCAATACAGAGGACAGAAGTTTGCGATTTACAGAAGTCATGTCATTCATGCATTTAGCCTACACACACACACACACACACACACACACACACACACACACAGCCATGTAACCAGTGCAGGAATCGTGCCCACCGCTGTGTCCATATGCCCTGGTCACCACTGCCTGTGCCCTCACATGGTTCCAGGGAGCAAACAGCCTGGTTTTTCATACCACTTGGCCCCTAAAATCAAATTAACCACCCCATGTGGTGCTCAAGGAAGAACCAACACCAGTTCCAGGCGGGAGGAAAACCCACTGCACACATCTACAAACAGACGCCCTCCTAGGGGGGTTTCCAGGGGGACTGCCCCCCGAGCCACCCACTGTGCAACCCAACCAGAGCTTCAGACGCTCCAGTTCAGCTCGCCTGCATCGTCAGAACAGTGCTGCCCGGTGGAGCCTGGGAAAATAAGCACCAAGTTCCGGCTTTGCTGAAGGCCCTCTAGCCTGTCCGGCACCAAGGGTAGACGTGCCGCCCTCCTCGGGAACGGGAGATGGGGAGGATGAGCTGAACGTCCTCGAGGTCACCCAGCTCCCTTTCCTCTGACTCTGTCCACCTTTCTGGTCCCCAAGTTGGCTTTCGAAGCAGGATGAGAACATGCCACATATGTCAATCCCCTTGACAGTGACGGGACAATTCTAAGGAAGCCGGGCATGTCCTACTGGGGCAGGTCCAAGTTCATCCCGTGCCCCCCTCAGGTCCTGGCAGGTAGCAGGTGCTCGGCACGTGTGTGTTCGAGGTATCTGTCCTCATTCGGGGGTTCCCTCCTGCAGAGCCTCTCTCACTGGCTTCGTTCCCCCCCCACCCGTGTCGGGGTGACTTGCTGGCCGATCCCCGGCTCTGCTTCCAGGTGTTAACGTTGCGGCTGCTGCTGTCGTGTTGGCTTGAACACTTCTCCTGACACCTGGTGAAACCCTGGCCCCGCCCCCACTGGGCTCTGCCTTTACCAGGAGGTGACTGCTCGTCTCTGCTGTGTTTGGCTTGGAAGTCCGGAAGACGGTGTTTGTGCCGCCCGTGGGGTGCTTGTTCACTTGGACCCAAAAGAGGCCGAAGTGCCCCCTGGGTGTCGGGCGTGTGTCTGGATCCGCCGCCCAGTCTGTCTGTCTCTGGGAGCACACCCCCGTCCCACCCTCTGGGTCACCAGGCTCCCACGGGAGACAGTCCGACCTCAAGGGAGCCAGCCACGTGTGTTGCTTGTAGTGTTCAGGGTAAGGGGACTAAGGTTTAAAATTCCTGCCCTAAACGCTCCCAAGTAGCTCACCAGCCTTCCATGCCACCCTTGGAGAGGGGTGAGGGCCACAGAATGGCAAACGTTGGCGCTATCATCGCTGTTCATTCCCTTGTCTGCCCATTCTTCCTTCGTTGCACTAGCATCACCTCAGGGCCTGCTAGGGTCCAAGCAGTGCCCAAGAGGGTGCCAGGTCCCTGCCTGAGTGCACCTGACACGCAGTACAGGGCTAGAGTGCATGCGAGAAAAGTACCGGGAAGGAGCAGAAAGGCATCCAGTTCCCTGGGCTCCCAGAAGAGGAGGCTCTAGGGCACCTGCCCACGGGGGAAAGCGCTGGGCCGGGGGTGCTGCGGGGAGGGGAGGGGGTTGGCGCGACGGGTCCAGAGACGAGAGTGCTGCTGGCCGGAGGTGGGTGGCGGAATGAAGGCAGGGCCCGGCAGACTGTACCGAGGAGTTTGGACTTGACCCCGAGGTCAAAATGAGCCATGGAGCAGGGATTCAAATCCGTGGCCAGGGGCTTCCCTGGGGGTGCAGTGGTTAAGAGTCCGCCTGCCAATGCAGGAGACACGGGTTCAAACCCTGGTCCGGGAAGCTCCCACATGCCGCGGAGCAACTAAGCCCGTGCGCCACAACTACTGAGCCTGCGCTCTAGAGCCCATGAGCCACAGCTACTGAGCCCACGTGCCACAACTACTGAGCCTGTGCGCCTAGAGCCCGTGCTCTGCAACGAGAAGCCGCCGCAGTGAGGAGCCCGTGCACAGCAACGAAGTGTAGCCCCCGCTCGCCGCAACTAGAGAAAGACCGCGCACAGCAACGAAGTCCCAATGCAGCCAAAAATAAATATATTAAATAAATAAATAAAAATCAGTGGCCAGTAAAGACATGAAAAGATATGATTACTAATCTAGGAAATGCAAATTAAGATCAGTGAGAGGCCACTGCACACCCACCAGGTTGGAAAACAATTTTTACTATGTCACAGCAAGTGTTACTAGTAATGCAGAGCAACGGGGACTCTGCTGGGAGTGTCGATTGATAACATTGTTTTGAAAACAATTTGGCTATATTGGCTGAAATTGAAGAGTTCAGTACCCAAGGAAACATGGAAATGTTACTGGAATATCCACAGCAGCACTGCTAGTAATAGCAAAAATCTGGAAATAGCCCAAATGTTTACCAACAGAACAGATTCACAAACGGTAGTACAGTCGTGCGGTGGAATATTATACAACGGGAAAAACGAATAACTACAGTTATTCCAGCCAATATGAACAAACAGTGTTGAGCAAAAGCCACAGAATACATGTGATAACCATTTATTTATGTTCAGACACATCCATCTTTTAAGGATGGACACACACACACACACACACGCACACATGGTAAACACAGCACTTCAACATGATTGGTGGGGAATTCCCTGGTGGTCCAGCGGTTAGGACTTGGCACTCTCACTGCCGAGGGTGTGTGTTCAATCCCTGGTCAGGGAACTAAGATCCCACAAGCTGCGTGGCACAGCCAAAAAAAATTTTTTAAATAAAGCTCATTGTTTAAAAATAAATGAAGCTCAAAATTAAAAACATGATCAGTGATGTCGAATAACATTCAGCAGGGTGGCCCTACATGGCTGCTAATACTATACTCTCTCTAGCTGATTTTATATATATATATATATATATATATACGATAGATCAGCATCCTGAGAGAATTTACTGAGTTTAATTCCCCTCACTGCTGCCATCCTCCCTAAAAAAGGAAACATGTTGGGAGGCTTGCCAACCCTTCTGTTTTAAAGGGGGAATTTTAAAATAATAATTTTATTTATAGATTTTTTAAAAAAAGAGATTAGACGAGATCGCATTAATGACAGGAACACCAAGGCCTCTGAGAACACAGGGGCAGGTTGCTAATCCACAGCGGGGTGGTGGGCACAGCGGCGGCTTCTCGGCCCTAAGAACACCCTGGGGTTTCTAGAGCACGAAATTCTTCACCAGCCCCTTCGTACACTTGTAAGGTTTAATTCCCTCGTTATTTTAATTTGGATAATGAGATTGAACGTTGACTGAAATGTCGTGTTGGGTGGACTTACTTATCCTGTATTTTTAAGTGAAATGCCAAGTTGTTGGAAGGGCTCGGAATTTACAGGCAGCATGCTGTCGGCGTGCTGCTCAGAATACTGCATCGTGACGTAGTTTAGAAATTAAAAGGTTCTTATTATACATCCAGTAGCAACTTGAACGGTGAACTCAGCACAGTATTTGTCATAACATATTCATTGGGACACACTTGTTAAGTAACACATTTACACACGCTTGTCTGCCCTAACTTCAGAGAAGGTAGAGGGTGTTTGCAAAGTGTGGAATTTTCCAGTAGCTCATTCACCGCTCAGTTCTATGTAGTAACACACTTGTGCCCCAGTTGATCTGCCTTGAGTGAAAAAATTTAGAACCATATGAAGACAGATGGAACCTGCTCTAACTGTTCCATCCCTGCCCCCCTTTTCCAGATGAAGAAACTGAGACTTAAAGAGACTTGCCCCAAAGTCAGCAGAGGAGGAAAAAAAAGAGGGACAAAGAGGCAGACACCACCTCTCACTGGGCAGGGAAGAGGCAACGATGATCTGGCTCTTAAAGGAGTGGGAGTTTTCCAGGCAGGACTAGAAGAGAGAGGCAGGGGCAATGGCACAGGTGCAGAGGTGTGAAGTAGAAGGAGTCTGGGCCACGGAGGGGAACCCTTTATTGCAGGGTTTCGAGGTGAGTGGGGAGAAGGGGGAGAAGCAACAGGATCACCTCGCTGTGGAGGGCCTGGTAGGGACCCCCTCATGGGGAGTCAGTGCCAAAAACGACGACCCCATTCGTTGCCCGACCAAGCTGCCCACCACCTAGGCCACATGGGCAGAGTCCTAACTGACAGCCAGGTGACCCCTGGTTCAGTGCAGCTGGAAAGGAACTGTCAGCTCTTAGGCCAGCCAGGGACATCACACCTGCTCGTCCCCCCGCCCCGTTTCAGCGTCGGACCCACCTCACCCCACCCTGGGCACCTGCCCACCCTCTGGGCACCTGTCAGGGCAGCTGGGTCTGCTCTCCCACCAGCTGAACAAGAGGTTGCCCTTGGGTGCGTCTCAGTCTAAAGGCCTCTGCCCTTGCGTTGGCCGAGATGGAGAAGGGAACAGGGAGGGCATAGCTGCCCCTGCCGGCCCTGCTTTAGGGCCACCAGCCGGGGATCCCAGGAGATGTCAGGGAGGCTGAGAGGCCCAGGCAGGGCTGAGCACACCCCTAACTCCATCTTAAGACTCAGAAGATTCGATTTAAAGTTGGCATTTTTCTATCCTCCGGTCTTTTTTCATATATGTGGGGTTTTAGTGGTGAAATACATATATATACAAATTATATGTAATTTAATACAATATATATGTGTGTGTGTGTGTGTGTATATATATATATATATATAAATTTTAAAAAGTTGTCTCCTGTTTTCTCAGAGTTAGTTTCATTCCTACTCAGTGGAAGGCTGGAAGCTTTGCCACGAACTCTCCAGGGTGAGACATTAATGATGGTGATCTAGGGAATTCCCTGGTGGTCCAGTGGTTAGGACTTGGTGCTCTCACTGCTGAGGGCCCAGGTTCAATCCCTGGTCGGGGAACTAAGATCCCGCAAGACGCGCGGCGTGGCCAAAAAAAAAAAAAAAGAAATGATAGTGATCTAGACTGCAACTCACATAATTCTCTCTTTCCTAACTTTCCAGTTCATGAGAAATAAAGAAAAATGAAATTCCTAAACATCAAATCCATCTCCAGTTGGAGGCCCCAAACACAACCAATCACCTGGCCGGTAGATGGCGCCAAAGGCTAATCTGCCTATGGACGGAGGGTTCCTACCCGGTTCCTTCCAACACTCAGTTACCACTTCTGCACAAAGATGGTAGATGGCCACCTGCTCTGTGCCCGGTTGTGAGCTGGGTTTGGGGGGTAAAGAGATGAGAAAGACAGAGTCTAATTTCAGTTCGTCCCCGTGGGCTAGAGCTGTGGAAGAGGCACCCAGACAGAAGGAGGGCTGGAGGAGATGGCTACTTAGCTGAGCTGAGCTCCTACAAGTGTTGCCTGGAAGAGAGAAGGGTGTCCAGGAGGAGGAACTGCCCTGAGGTTCCAGGTGTGTCTGGGAAACAGCTGGCAGTGGACAGCAGGGTCAGGGACAGTAGATCAGCGCCAGGCCTTAAAGTCTGTGATGGTTTCTGTCCAGCGAATGAACGAAAGGGTGACGGGCCCTGCCTCCACCATCATCCCCATCAGGGTGTGTTGGATCCCCTGCCCTGGGGTCATTCTGCTGCCCGGGAGGCTGCGAGGGGCCCGAGAAGGGAGGAGGGAGGCTGGAACAAAACCAGAAACCACCACCACCACGCTTTTACGTTCTGTCCTTCATCCCTCTGTACCTGACTCTCTGCCATATTCTTCTTAACTTCCAGCTCACCTGATCAGGGTTGGCGGTGGCGCGCTCTGGGTGACGGGTGGGTGTCGGCGGCCAGCGTTCCGGGCCTCAGAGCTGAGAGCCCCGAGGTCAGGATGTGGGCTGACGTCACACAGTGAGTGGCTGGAGGAGTGAGGGGCCCAGGAGCAGGATGCTCTCGTAGCTGGGCCTGGGGGTTTGAACACCTAGACGGGACTCTGGCTCAGTGTCTAGGGAGCCCAGTGACATTTCTGCACCGGGAGGTGGGCAGGTGAAACACGAATGCAGACCAGATAAGCCCAGGGAGAGGCAGCTGAAGGCGGCCAGGTGACGAGGACGTGGGCAGGAGCTCCCGCAGACTCGGCAGCTGTCAGAATGTGGGGCTGAGGGAGAAGCCAACGATGACTCAGAGGCTGGAAGATGGGTTCAAGGGAAGGTGGCAGTGCTTCCGGGAAGCAGTCTGCGTTCCTGCCCAGTTCCAAGGGTTCCTTTAGGACCCGAGGACAGGCCTGCACTCGCAAGCGTGTTTATGGTCCATCTCCCCGCCCTCCACTAGAATGTGAGCTCCTGATGGTGCACCCGGGGCCGGGATTCTCCAGCTCCGTGTGCCTTGCCCGGGGGCGCAGCACACACCCGTCCTCTGCCTGACTCGGGGCAGGCTCGGGAGGGAGGCCAGGAGGGCTGGGCGTGGGACAGGGAGGGAGAGGCCCCCACCCCTCTCCTCGGCCACACCCCACACCGCGCACGCGCGCCCACAGGCCCCCGCAGGTGCAGCCCCTGACCCCAGCCCCTTCTCTCACCCCCTCCCAGCTCCACGGCTGCACTGAGACTGTGGTCTTCAGGAAGTCGTGCTCCTGTCCACACACATCCAGTTCCCTCCCGCCTGGCCGGCCCTTCCACCGTGTTCTTGGTCACATCCCCATCACCCCGTTTACTGGACGCCCATCCTCTTGGATGCCTCATAGATGTTTGCGCCTAGCATGGTGACACCGAGCCGGTCACCTGCCACCCCATGCTGACTGCAGCCCCCCCCCCCGCCCCCGCACACAGGACGCCACGGGGCGCCTTCACATCACCCAGGCTGTCACCTCGCGCTCCTGGTCTCTCCCACGCCTGCCCCTTCTCCACCCACCAGGTCTGCAGGTGCAGGCCCTCCTTGGGACTCACTGGTCCAGACCTTCATCTGCACTGTGGTCGGAGTGGACACAGGTCTGACCGGGCCCCGGGGAAGGCCTCTGATACCTGCCATGGTCCTCGGGCCACATTTTGAGTCCCCTGGCTCAGGGCACTGCACGATGTGCCACCCCCGCCTCAGGCTGCTCTGTGTCCCCCTCCCCCATCACACGGAAGGGCTCTTCCCACCACCACTTGCTTTTCCGCCTTGCCCTCTCCCTCTTCCCCACGGACTCCTAGTAATCCTTCTAGATTTCGCTTTTGCAAGCACTGTTCCTTCTCCTTCTCCTGGGTGCCCCCCCCCAGCGCAGCGGCTAACGCCCACCCCCCTCAGCTCTCAGGGAAGCCTCTGGTGGGGCCCACACCCTGCCAGCACACGGCATCTCATGAATCCACGGGTCAATGTGGTGCTGGCTGCACGTGTGCCTCCACCACGAGGGCAGCGGCCTGATTGCCGCCCGGCGTGTCCCAGGGCCTGGACACGGGCTTTCAGTAGATAGGCTTAAATGAATGGTGCTCATTAAACAAGACACCATCTCCTCTATCGAAACTGGCAAACAAGTTTTTTCCGGCCACACTCAGTGCTGACAACGGTGGGACAGCAGGGGGAGGGAGTGTTCGCCGTCCTCTCTTCTGGTGACAGCATGTCAGGAAGCAGCCTGCCCCCTCCCAGACTTCCAGGAGAGGTTGCCCAACGTGCGCTTTGAAGGATGGGTTAAAATTTGCCAGAAGAAATAAAATTTTGGTCAACAGGAAAATTTTATAGTCAACAGGAAAACCAGTTTGCTCTGTGGAAATCTACCTTAGAGCTGATTCTAAAACACATATGGCCAGAAACAGAGGGCTGGCCCCCTTCCCTTGCTCGCAGCATTCATCACCGCCTTTGGGGCTCTACTCTCAGCCCTCCCTTCCCTCTCAAGCTTGAGCCTAAACCCAGCAGATGGTCACTAGCGCAGGACAGCATCCTGGTGCTTCTGTGGCTGCCAGTACGGTCACCCTGTCTCCCTGCTCTCCGTCAAGGGAACAACAGTGCCCCCATCCTTAGTGCTAGGCACTAAGGTTTCCTGCGGATTAGCTCGGGGCATCCTCCCACATCCCTGTTGTAGAGATGAGATGACCTAAGCACAGAGAGGTTGCGTAGCTTGCCAAAGTCACACAGCCAACTGCAGACTGTGCTATAGCAAACATCCTGCTCCAAGTCAACTGTACCTCTTTCCAAAGTATGAGTTTCCAATATAGTTATAATTTGATTGTAAACACTTCTCCAAGGTCATTGCTACACATCAATTTTTTTAAAAACAGCTTTATGGGATATAATTGACATGGAATAAAATGCACATGTTTAAAGTACAATTTGATATGCTTTGAGATAGGCAAACACCCGTGAAATCACTCCTGCAATCGAGATAGCGATCAGATTCATCACCTAAAGTTTCCTCATACCAAGGGACTTCCCCAGTGGTCCAGTGGCTAAGACTCCGCGCTCCAGATTCAGGGCACCTGGGTTCCATCCCTGGTCAGGGAACTAGATCCCACATGCTGCAACTGAAAGTTTCCTCATGCCGAATCCCTCCCTCCTGCTCCTGTCGGCCACACTCAGCCAGGCAACCACTGATCCGCTGTCCCTGCAGTTTGCTGTTTCCTAAAATTTTATGTAAACGACTGGCATCTTTCCCTCAGCATAATTATTTTGCATAGACAACATTTACCAAGATAGACCATAATCTGGGCCATAAACCAATAAATTAAATAAAAGGAAACTATGTTCTCTGACCACAGTGGAATTAAATATTAGAAATCAATAACAAGGGCCTCCCTGGTGGCACAGTGGTTAGGAATCCACCTGCCAATGCAGAGGACACGAGTTCGAGCCCTGGTCTGGGAAGATCCCACATGCCGTGGAGCAACTAAGCCCGTGCGCCACAACTAGTGAGCCTGCGCTCTAGAGCCCACGTGCCGCAACTGCTGAAGCCCTAGAGCCCATGCTCCGCAACAAGGGAAGCCACCGCAATGAGCAGCCCTCGCAGCACAACGAAAAGTAGCCCCCACTTGCCGCAATTAGAGAAAGCCTGTGTGCAGAAACAAAGACCTAACACAACCAAAAAAAAAAAAAATCAGTAACAAAAAAGACATCTGGAAAACCTCCAAGTATTTGGAAACTAACACATTTATAAATTACCCATGGGTCAAAGAAGAAATCAAAAGGAAAATCAGAAAATTATTTATTTACTTTAATAAACATGTATACAGCAGTTACTGTGTGCCAGGCCCTGTCTTGGGCCATTTCCAAAAACAGAATGTGCTCATTTAGGCCTCATAACAACCCTATGAGGAAGACACTTGCACTCCCATTTTTCGGACGCTGAACCCAAGGCACAGAGGGAGTAGGTGACTTGCCTGGGTCACGCAGATAGGCAGTGGCAGAGCTGGGATTTGAATCTGGGACACCTGCATCCAGGGTCCGTGCCTTGTGTCCCACTTTATCAATGGAGGGACACTGAAAGGTTTCAAATGGTAGAGAAAAATGGTCAGATTCCTGACAGCAAGATCACTTTGGGATGAGTTCAACAAATATTTAGGAGCTAAATCTGCAGGACTTGGAGATGTGTTAGTGTTGAGAGAGCAGGAGACGGCTGGGTGCAAAAGGAAGAAGTGAGAGTGGACGGCAGGGCTGGAGGGCTCAGCAGTGCCCAAGCCAGGAGGGAAGGGGCCCCACATCCTGAGGACCTGTTTCCATCAGGGGATGGGCGGGGCCTGGTAGAAAGGTAAGTTGGGGGTGCGCAGGGGTCCCTAAGGAAATTCTTGCAGAAGGTCCACTAGAACACTGAGAGGGGATGGTGTTTCTGGTGGAAGGAAGGGTGTACGCACGGCGCTGTGGAGTCAGGTTTGAAAGGAGAGCGATGCGGAGCACAGCGGGAACTGAGCACCGGTGGGCGGCAGGGGCACCCACAAGGCCTGGCAGGCCTGGGTAAGGAGCTGTCTTTCTCTCTGGAGTGACGGGGTGTCAGCCAGTGTCTGGGGAGTGTGTGCAGGAAGGGACTGACGGGGCCAGATCTGGGCTCTCACAGCTCGCCCCAGCTACAGAGCGGAGACACACCAGAGCAGAGGCAGGAAGCAGTCTGGCGGCTACGGAGGGCTTCCAGGTGAGCGGCTTCCAAGCACTGGGGGAGGGGTGGGGGACGAGGATGGAGGAAAGTGGACAGATTCAAGAGGTATCTAGGAGATAGAAGTGGCAGGGACCACGCCAGGTCCCCTGCGGGGATGCCTGGGGTTCTAGAAGGTGGTGGGACAGTCATCTGGCTAGTGAGCCCTGGAAGAAAGCCAGGTAGGTGGGGGAAGTGAGGTCAGCACCCGAGTCTGGAGTTGGAAGAGGGCCAGCGAAAGGCCAGGGGGAGAGGACTAGTCTTAAGAGGGGGCAGCGAAGGAGCAGCGGGGAGGAGGGAAACCCCAGCGTGCTGCTGGTATAACCAAGCGGAGGGGTCGGGAGAGCACCGGCGGTTGGTGTGGAACCGGTCCCAGGCGTCTGGAGGGACGAGGCCAAAACGATACTCGTACTCAGCGACTGAGGTAGGCAGGCAGGCGAGAGCCGGAGCGCAAGAGGATTTGGAAGAAGGGTGTTAAGGCAGGAGCTTGCTGGGAAACCCTGGCTCCCCAAGCGGCCTCTGGAGGAGAGGGGAGAAAGCTCCAGAAACCGAGAATTTCACAGCCGGGGCCTTGAACGGCTCATCTACAAGAAATCTTACACCGCCCGGGCAGTGGCCCGAGTGGAGTGGAAAGATGCGGGCCGGGCCTCCGAGTCAGGAGAACAGGAGGGCGGCTGCCGGGCTACAGGAGGGGAGCCCTTGCGCGGCTGACAGTGGCAGTGGCGACAACGAAACTTCAGCGCTACCACCCCATCTCCCCTCCCCCGCTCCCTCTCCTCTTCCTCCCCACTGCCCGCCCCCAGCCCAGGCCGCAGGGAAAACCCGGGCCGCCGGGAGCTTCCACACACAGCTGGGGCCAGAAACACATTTTACAACGCACCCCAGCGAACGATAACAACCCCCATCTACCCTCACCACGTGGCTGGTAGTTTCCAGTCTATTTTGCCTGTTTTAACGCTAGTCAGGACGCCCTGCGTTGATTTCACTGCCTCCTGAAGGGTCTCCAGCCCCAGCGGAGAACCCTGTTGCTGGAAAAGCTGGGTTTCTCTGGAGACTAGGAAGTGGAGGGAGTCGTCAGTCAAGTTTGTTTACAACCTAAGGAGCTTCCAGATTGTTCCGGGGGGAGGGGGGGCAATGGTGGGAGGAGTTAGAGACAAAGGAGCCCGGGAGAGGCCTGGACGGGGCAGGGGTGCGCTGCCGGGCGTTGGTTTCCTCAACGGTGAACAGCCCCCGCCCCCGCTTACTGACCTGGGTGAAGCCCAAAGACGCCACCCCGCCTCCAAAATTCTTCCTTGATCTGGCACTATTCTAAACACGTTTGGAATTCCCATTTAGAAACTGGCTCTTAAAGCAAGTTAATCACCCCAACCATGAATTACATACTTCGTATGGAAACCTCAAACTACACAAAAGAATAAGAGATGAGCTTTACAAAATCATGATGCGCGTAGCTGCGTCACTTTGCATGGTCACCACGTCCCAGAATTCCAGACTAGGGCCCGCAACGCGTTGAAGGATACGATTTTACAACAAACCCAAAGTAGGTACAAGTCCCCAAGGGACTGAGCAAGAGCTGGGAGAATTCCGTATTTTGTGTCCGTTTCAACATTTCTTCCTGGTCGCAGCGGGGCCTAAGGACAGGACCAGTCCCCAAATACGAGCGGTGGCCTGCCTTGAGGTGGGGTCTATAGCGATGTGTGGGGAAGCCCTCGTTCCCCATCCCGCCTCAGCTTCAGAAACAGCTGCACGGGAGCCCCACGAGGCCCAGGGGTCCCCTTTGCTCCCCATGCCCATACGCGGGTCACCCCTCGCTCACACACCTCTGCACCCCACACCCAGGCCGGAGCCCCGGGCCTCTGCATAACGAGGCTCTGGCAGGCACCTGTTGCCAGAATTCCTGTACCCTGAACCCACAATCGCTGACCCCGGCAAAAAAGTGCGCCCCGTACCTCCCGAAACAGCCCTGGATGCCCAATCGCTGCCCCGGGCCCCCAAACCCCTAACCGTGGCTCTGAGCCTCTGATCAGTGCGCCGGGCGTATACATGTGACACAGGACCGGACCCCTCACCCCTGCTTCGATTTCCTACATGCGGCCTCAAGGCCCCCAACCTGGCCCCGGGCCCCCAGTCTCGGGCCCTGACGGTGGAGGACCCGAAGCTTCCACAACCTGGGGACACGTTTTAACCACCGAGAGTTTACTTTTCTGCACTTCACAGAGCCGCGAGCACGGGCACTCAGTCCCCGGGCACTCAGCCCCCGGTCGCACTCCCCGCGGCCTGGACAGGGTTGGCGGTTCACCAGGGCGGCCGTTGGGCCGACGCGCGCGGAGCAGGGGTCGTGGGGGCGGGGCCGACGGCGTGCAGAACGCAGTGGGCGCGGGGGCAGGGCTAGGGGTGATGGCCCCGGAAGGCGCGAGACCTTCCCGGGAGCTCCGGGCCGCGCAGGCGTCCTGCGGTCCGCGCGGGCGCGCGCGGCGCGGCCGTGGGGGGCGGGGCGCGAGGGCGTGGGGCCGCGCGGGCCCAGGGTAGGGGCGGGCGGCGTCCAGGGCGCAGGCGCAGGCGCGCGGCCGCGGCGGCGGTTGGGGAGGGTTCTTCCGGAAGGTTCGGGAGGCTTCTGGAAAAGGCGCCGCGCGCTGGGCGGGCTCGCCTCTATATAAGGGAGGCGCGGGGACGGCGCGCCAGTTGCTTGTACGTCCTGGTGTTGCGTCGCTGCGGAGCCTTTGCGGTCCTTCAGCCGAGGTGAGGGGGCGGCGGGCGGGGGCTCTTCGCGCGGGGGGGCTCCGGAGGGGGTGGACTCCACGGTGGGGGGGCTCCACGGGGATCCGGGGCCGGGCGGGAGACGGCGGCGGGTGCAACCCCCTCCGCCGGGGCCCCTCGGCAGGCGGTGCCGGGGCGGCCGTGGCGTCTCGCAGGCCTCGGGCCTGCTGCGGCCTTTCCTCCCGTCCCCGCTGCGGGAGCGGGCGGGCCTTGGGGCTCTGGGGGAGCGGGGGCGGGGGCCGGGGCCGCGGGGGCCTGGGTTCTGCGCCTTGGGAGGAGTCCCCGGGCCCGGTTCCCAGCCGGCGGAGGGGGGGGGGGTGTCATGGCGGAGTCGCGCGGGAGCGGCGCCCGTGCGGCCGGCGTGGGCTGCGGCGGCTCTGGGGCCCCGGAATGAGGTCATCCCTTTGTCAGCCGGTGCCTCGTGCGCGCACCGGCTTCCGAAGCGGGCGCGGGACGTGGCGGGACCCCGTCCGGCGGCCTCACTGGCTCCGTGTCCTCTCCAGATGCCCGAGGAAACCCAGACCCAAGACCAGCCGATGGAGGAGGAGGAGGTGGAGACGTTCGCCTTCCAGGCGGAAATTGCCCAGTTGATGTCGCTGATCATCAACACATTTTACTCGAATAAAGAGATCTTTTTGAGGGAGCTTATTTCAAATTCGTCCGACGTAAGTCTTTCAATGTAGAATTTGGATTTAGCTTCGGTATAAAGTTCACCCTTTAGAGGCCTTGTGCGTAATATTCTGTGTTTTTTAAATAGGCTCTGGACAAGATCAGGTATGAGAGCTTGACAGATCCCAGTAAACTAGATTCTGGGAAAGAGCTGCATATTAACCTCATTCCGAACAAGCAAGATCGGACGCTCACTATTGTGGACACCGGGATTGGAATGACCAAGGCCGATTTGATCAACAATCTTGGTACCATTGCCAAGTCTGGGACCAAGGCGTTCATGGAGGCTTTGCAGGCTGGTGCAGATATTTCTATGATTGGCCAGTTTGGTGTCGGGTTTTATTCGGCCTATTTGGTGGCCGAGAAAGTGACCGTTATCACCAAACATAACGATGATGAGCAGTATGCCTGGGAGTCTTCCGCAGGAGGATCCTTCACAGTGAGGACTGATACAGGTGGGCATCCGGTAGACATCTTACTGGGTCAGTCGTTTGTGGAGGGTGGGGTGCTGTAGGCAGTGGACCCCTGAAGGTGCTGTGAAGTTTGTGTTTAAAAAAAAACAAAACAAATTCGTGTTTTCCTTAAGTGGGATAGCCTGTTCTTGCGGTTGTTTATCTTGGCCGTTAACTGCTCTGGGAGTCTTTCCGTTAGCAGTAAGGGTAAACCCCCGCTTCATAGATGTTGAAATGAGTGCTAGGAGAGCTAGATTGATGCTATATGTTCGTTACCTTGCTTAGGCCATTGAGATTGAAATTGAGCTCGTTTCTCCATTTCCTTTACAGGAGAACCTATGGGTCGTGGAACAAAAGTTATTCTGCATCTTAAAGAAGACCAAACTGAGTACTTAGAGGAAAGGAGAATAAAAGAGATTGTGAAGAAGCACTCTCAGTTTATTGGCTATCCCATCACTCTCTTTGTGAGTTTCTGTATATTTTTACATAGGAAACCAAAGCGACTGAGTTGAAATCTTCAGTCTTTAGAGTCCTTGGTAAAAGAAGAGTTCTGAATTTGCAGTATTTATTGGGCGGGTGGGTGGAGCTGACTTACTCTGTCCAGGCACCCAGGCCTATTGAGATATATCAGAAACTGATGAGTAGCTTTCTGGCTACTTACTGCTTTCAGTTGGTTTTGGGTGTAAGTGCCTCAGTGCTGTTTAGCTTATTTTTTTTAGTTCTGGGATGGAGAGATGATGTGATTTGCTTACGTCTTTTGAAGGTGGAGAAGGAACGTGATAAAGAAGTCAGTGATGATGAGGCAGAAGAAAAGGAAGACAAAGAAGAAGAAAAGGAAAAAGAAGAAAAGGAGTCTGAGGACAAACCTGAGATAGAAGATGTTGGTTCTGATGAAGAGGAAGAAGAAAAGAAGGATGGTGACAAGAAGAAGAAAAAGAAGATCAAGGAGAAATACATTGATCAAGAAGAACTGAACAAAACAAAGCCGATTTGGACCAGAAATCCTGATGACATTAGTAATGAAGAGTATGGAGAGTTCTACAAGAGCTTGACCAACGACTGGGAAGATCACTTGGCAGTGAAGGTGAGTGCTGAGAGCTTCAAAGCTAGTGTCTGCAGGTGGTCTGCCTCAAACTGTTAAATTTGAGGGTGGTTTCTGGCAGCTTTCTCTTGCCCACTGCCCCATCCTTCTCCCGAAGTCTTGAAGTTATGTAACTGCAAGTGTTTGGCTCTGGGGTTTAAGTGGTACCTGTTGGTGAAAGCTGATGGCATTGTCTTGATCTTGGCTGTGTTTTATTACAGCATTTTTCAGTTGAAGGACAGTTGGAATTCAGAGCTCTTCTTTTTGTCCCAAGACGTGCTCCCTTTGACCTGTTCGAAAACAGAAAGAAAAAGAACAACATTAAGTTGTATGTTCGCAGAGTTTTCATCATGGACAACTGCGAGGAGCTGATCCCTGAGTATCTGAGTAAGTGCGGTTGGGCATAAAGAGCGGTCGCCGTCACAGGTCAGAGTTCAGCCTATCAACTCCCGATTTTTAAAGGAAAAAATCGTTTGTGGTTTTTCGGGTTTACGTTTTTTGTCGATTTTGTCCTTGGAGTGACCTTGAGCGCATTTGGTCTGTTTTTTCAGACTTCATCAGAGGCGTGGTGGACTCGGAGGATCTCCCTTTAAACATTTCCCGTGAGATGTTGCAACAAAGCAAAATTTTGAAAGTTATTAGGAAGAATTTGGTCAAAAAATGCTTAGAACTCTTCACTGAACTGGCAGAAGATAAAGAGAACTACAAGAAGTTTTATGAGCAGTTCTCTAAAAACATTAAGGTTAGTTGTAAACACACTTGACCATTAGGACTGGTAGTCAAACTGGCTTCTCGTTTTAAATGATTTTTTAATGCAGAGAAAGTCTTCCTAAGTTCACCTGTTTTTCAGCTTGGAATACATGAAGATTCTCAAAATCGAAAGAAACTTTCAGAGCTGTTGAGGTATTACACTTCTGCTTCTGGTGATGAGATGGTTTCCCTCAAGGACTACTGCACAAGGATGAAGGAGAACCAGAAACACATCTATTACATCACAGGTAATGGGCAGTAAATGTTAGTCGTATCTTTGTGCTTGTGATCCCATAGGAACAGTTGGGTGTGTTTTCTACCCATGTGGTGTTACATATAAATTAGTAGGGGTTACTATAGGCAACATAGTGCGAGCTAGCTCTTGTTTGTGGTTAGATCAAACTACATAGGAAAAAAGAAAAGGAAATGAAACTGCTTCCTGTTAAGGATCTAAAACTTTTTCATATATCAGGTGAGACTAAGGACCAGGTAGCTAACTCTGCCTTTGTGGAGCGTCTTCGGAAGCATGGCTTGGAAGTGATCTACATGATCGAGCCTATTGATGAGTATTGTGTGCAACAGCTGAAGGAGTTTGAGGGGAAGACCTTAGTGTCAGTCACCAAAGAGGGCCTGGAACTTCCAGAGGACGAAGAAGAGAAAAAGAAACAGGAAGAAAAAAAGACGAAGTTTGAAAACCTCTGCAAAATCATGAAGGACATCTTGGAGAAGAAAGTTGAAAAGGTGTGTGAATACAGTCTTCTCACCTACATTTAAAAGGAGTGTCAGGTGTTTTTCAAACTGAAGTTTTCTTAACTTACTAATAGAAAACTTTAGCATTTCCATTTAGTGATGGATATAGATCTCAAGATTCTTAAAGACTTGAAGTGTAAGAGAACTCACAGGAAGAAAGCGTCAGGTATCTGAGTTTGCAGATGGTATTTCTGATTCGTCAATACTGAAGTTCCTTAAATGTTCATAATAAAGCTGGTAACAAGTACTTACAAGTTAGAATATGAGATCTTCTGAGGCCTCGTTATCACTGTGTTTTGATTGTAGGTGGTCGTGTCTAACCGATTGGTGACATCCCCGTGCTGCATTGTCACAAGCACATATGGCTGGACAGCAAACATGGAAAGGATCATGAAGGCTCAGGCGCTGAGAGACAACTCAACAATGGGTTACATGGCAGCGAAGAAGCACCTGGAGATAAACCCTGACCATTCCATCATTGAGACCTTGAGGCAAAAGGCAGAGGCTGACAAGAATGACAAGTCTGTGAAGGATCTGGTCATCCTGCTGTACGAAACGGCGCTCCTGTCTTCTGGCTTCAGTCTGGAGGATCCCCAGACACATGCTAACAGGATCTATAGGATGATCAAACTTGGTCTTGGTAAGCCTTGTGCAAATACCACGTGTCAATACTATTGGAAAAGCTTAAACACATGACTGTTGAAAAGGGTAACATAACTTTCAGCAATTTGAACAAAGTTGGGCTGTCCCATTCAGTTTGGGAAACCCTAAGTCACATGAGTTAAACGGGTGTAAAATAGGCCTTTTGATTGTACAGGATAAAGAATGAAACAGGGTCATACACCCTGTAAAGTAGTAATTGCTCAGCCTTGGAAAGTGGCTATGAACTGGCAGTGTTGGGATAGTTAGGTGGCTTTAGGAAATCTAATCCGTGGTGTTTATTTCCAAAAAGGTATTGATGAAGATGACCCCACTGCTGACGACAGCAGTGCTGCTGTAACTGAGGAGATGCCGCCCCTCGAAGGAGACGATGACACCTCCCGCATGGAAGAAGTAGACTGAGCTCTGCCTGAGGATTACGTGGCCGCGTGTTCAACACTCTTGTCTTCATTTCTTCTGATAATATGTTTTCAAGTATTTCTTTATTTTTGTTAACATTTAAAAACCTGTATGGCATGACAACTACTTAAGGGGAAGATAAGATTTCTTTCTACTAAGTGTGATACTGTGATACTTTAGGCACTAAAAGCAGAGCTAGTTTTTTTCTAGTTTCATGTTGGCTTATTTTAACAGACGGAAGTAGCGTTTGTTGTAAGGTGTATGTAACCTACGTTAACTTCATGGTCTGAAGTGTTTAGCTATCAGGCGGATTCTTTAGTAGACCAGATCTTCTGTCGCTGAAGTGTTCTGAAGTATATACCTTGATGTTTAAAAGAAAATACTTCTTAAAGCAACTTTCATCTTCTGGGATTTACTTTTTAAACCTTCCATCGCCTGTATTGACTGCATGTGCCAGACCCCTAGGAATTAGTATGTTCAACTGAACCAACTTGATGGGAGTCACTGTCCATACATAGGGCTTGTTTTCCACAGAAAAGTAGTGTTGAGAGTAGCAGAATTATAAGCCTATCTAGGCATGTTGTAAAGCTGTTTGAAAAGTGACTCGGAGCAAGTTTTGTGAATGGAGACGTAGCGCTCAAGTCACATTCTGCTTTAAAAGTTGTAACAAATACAGATAAATTAAAAAGAACTTATGTGAAAATGTCTTATTTTGGAGGGGGGGGAGAGTATAGATGACGGGATGGTCCCAGAATGTAAAATGTTAGGTGTGTACATCTTGCCTACGAGGAGCCAAGGAAGTAGATGATTGGTGTTGACTGCCGGAGTCTTACTACTGCGATCTTCCCAGGGTGCACTCTCAGGGGGCAGGTGGGGGATGAGCATACGTTCTCGTGATGTGGTTTTTGGGGATTTTTGTTTTTGTTTTTGTTTTTTTGGCTGTGCAGCGTGCAGGATCTTAGGTGGTATCTTAGTTCCCTGACCAGGGATTGAACCCACACCCCCTGCAATGGAAGCTTGGAGTCTTGACTACTGGACGACCAGGGAATTCCCAGAGCATATATCCTTAAAAGACACAGATGAGAACAGGTGAATCTGACACTATGTGTTAAATTTCCTAATAACAGCCATTGTCCCGTAGGATTTTCATGTCCAAACTGTGCTTTGACGGTATTTGTGAAACGTATCTGATGCTCTAAATATCGTCTGTGAACTACCTTGGCCTTAGGAATGTCTGGAAGTTCTGTACCACGCGTACTTATTGAGTGCCGTTCCACCTGAAACCACCTCTGCTCCTGGGCCTCTGGTTCCTTATTGAGCGTCGGGCGAGGTGGCTGTAGAGAAGGTGCCGATAGCTGTGAGCAGCGGTTGGAGAGGCGTAAGCTGTGGGAAAGTTGGTGGTAGCAGCTCTGTACAGGATCTGGATCCTGAGCCTAAGACCACGTGAAGAGTGACCGTGATTAATAGGGGGCAGGGAGAGGACTTGAGCGAGCGTCTTTATACTGCGGAAGATGTCACCTAGTGTTCAGTGGGTACCAAGTGCCTGGTAAAGTAATCGCCTTTAATCCTTGTAATCTAATGCAGCGGAAGTTCTTACCCTCCCATTCGTCTAAGGAGAGAATTCAGGTGTCCACGCTGTTCAGGAATTAGGAATTGAAAGGCCAGGGCAAAGGGGTAGTTTTCTTCCATGTTTCCCGTGCCTAGTAGGAATATAGAGGATTCCACTTAAATCAAAAGGAACATTTCAGAGAAACAAACTGAGAGCCTCTATAGTCTCCCACTTAAAAAAAGATCTCCCACTGAGCATGTTTTCTGAGTTACTGGAAAGCATTTATGGCAGATACGTGTACTTTGGAACCGTACTACCCCCAGAACTCGTGTGCCAGTGATTGGACCATGGAGACCGTGATGCCCAGCCCCGGCGGGGGTGGCGGGGGTGAGGCGTTGAGCTGAAGGACACACGAACACGACCTGGAGGCGATGCTCCTCAGGCTGGCAGGGTCTCGAGCCAGCTGCTGCCAAGTCCAGGGTTAGGTCCCACCCTGCCTAGGAGAGTAGCGAGTGCTGAAAAGCAGAGACAAAGGTGTGGTGCGAGGTGGAAAAACATGCCTTATTCACAGGTTATGTGGCTGTGAGCACAATAGGAAAGGAATCTACAACATTGGTACAAGAATAAGTACAGCAAAATCCTAAGATATGAGATCAAATTGAAATTTTGTTAGCAACAAGAAAGTCATTAATATTTTAAAATGCATAATACCATATAGGAATAAATTTTACGAGAAGTTTTGCAAGCCCTGTATGCTGAGAACTGAGAAAACAAGAGACCTAGGTAAACAAAGTGGAAGAAGCCAGACAGAAACAGCCGCCTACTGTGATTGCATTTTCGTAAAACTCCAGAAGAGGCACAACCACGACAACAAAAAGCAGCTCAGTGGGTTGCCTGGCGCCAGGAGTCCTAGTAGGGACGTAACTGCAGAGGGACAAGATTCCGTGCCCCAAAACTTGAGGCGATGGCTGCACAGCTGTATATGTTTATTAAAGTTTAAAGTACACAAAATGGGTGAATTTTAACGGGGTGTGGTCCATGAGTGTACATGATTAGCAAATGAAAAAAGCAATGCAAAGGTATAGAAAGCAGTCTATTGGGGTTCAAAAGTGACTGAGCCGGCCATGTCCTGCACCTCATTACTTGTAAATTGGAGCCGAGGTACCTTAAAAGCCTGTTGTGGCGCTTACTAGGTAGTGGGCTTAGCAGGTGCCTGGTCAGGTAGGACCTTTCCTCCTGTTGTGCGAGTCCTGTGAGGTTGCCTGCCTTACTCGGGCTCAGGTCCGCAAGTGCCAGTCCCCTCTAGCTAGCTGTGCCCTTGCTGTCTCTCGGGCCTCAACTTCCAGTAGTTCCTACCAAGCACGGATTTGTCACGTTTTGATTGAATGCCACTGAAGGACTGGCCCTGCACACAGATGAGAGGTGTGTCACTGGGGAAGGTGGCCACGGTGAAGGCCAAGGAGCCCCAACTGAGGTGGAAGCACAGAGCTAGGAGGGGTCAGCTGGTGGGGCAGGGCCGGGGAGGGGGTGCTCCAGGAAGGGGGTGGCAGCTGATACAAAGCTGACCCCACTTCAACAGAAGTGGGGGGCTTCCCAGCATAGTGAGCCAGGCTTGAGAGCCTGGATGTGTTGAGATTTGGGGAACACATGGGCATCTGAGGAGAGAAAGCTGGAAGGTGAAACTGATTAACTGTGTGTGCCTTGCATGGGAACCATTAGCCTCGGGCCTGGATTGGAGACTGTCCAGCAACTTAGCCAATGGGAAGGCAGTTGCTATGGTCTGCCATGGGGCTGCTTTTTTAGGACGGGGGGTGGGGGCCCATGCCCACCCCTTGAGAAACGTCCTCAATACCAGGAATACTGAGGGGATTTGGTAGGTCAGCTCCACCAAGTCTGAAGTTGTTTCATCTTCGTGAGGTGCCCCTTATTCCATTTTATCTTACGGGTGGGAAGAATCCTACTGATGGTACCAGGGCGCAAGCACGCCAGCTCCCACTGGGTTCTCTATCCCGCAGCCCCCGAGCTAGGGTCTGACGACCTTGCCTCCAAAGATTGAGGTTTAGGAAGAGCCAATAGGACCAGTCCTGACTCCAAGAATAGAGATGTTTGTTTTGTTCTCTTATGTATCCCAGGTACTTAGTGTTTGGTACATGGCAGGCACTCAAATATTGTTAACAAATTAGTGTAAGCACTTCACAGTTTACAAACACTTTAACTTACAGTTTCTAATTGTTTTATTTTGGAGATTTCCAAAACACATGCAAAAAGCAGAGAGGGACACGTAGATGTTGACAAGGACGTGGAGACATTGGACCCTCAACACGCTGCTGATGGGAGTGGAAAATGGTGCCCTTCTGGAAAACAGCCTGGCACTGCCTGGAAAAGTGAAGCATGGAATCACCATATGATCCAGCAATTCCACTCTTAGGTATCTACCCAGGAGAAATGGAAAACATGTCCACAAGAACACACAACAGTCCTCCCTGGGTATCTGTCCCTCAGGGGCTTGGTTCCGGGACCCCCAAGAATATCAAAATCTGAGGAGCTGAAGTCCTTATATAAATGATGTCGTCAGCCCTCCGTATCCTCAGGATGTGTGTACACACGTTTTCATAGCAGCGTTACTCATAAAAGCCAAAAGGTGGAAACAAACCAAATGTCCATCAATGGATGGATGAATGGATAAATAAATGTGGTATAACGGTGCAATGGAATATTATTTGGAATATTGTTGCCGTAGAAAGAATGAACCTTGAAAACCATGCCAAGTGAACGAAGCCAGTCACAAAAGGCCACGAATTTACTGTATGATCTTAACTCATGAAGTGTCCAGAATAGGCAAATCCGTAGAGACAGGACGTAGCAGCTGCCTGGCCGGGACTTCGGGGAAGAGCCGTGGGGAGTGAGCACTTAGTGAGTACAGAGTTTCTTTCTGGGGTGATCATAGTGTTGAAAAATCGATTGTGATGGCTGTGCAATACTGTGAATATAGTAAAAGTCACTGAACTGTACACTTCAAAGTGAATGAATTATATAGTATGTGAATATCTCAAACTGTTATTGAAAAAATGTAAAAGAGTTTGGTGGTCCCTCAAAAAATGAACAATTACCATATGATCCAGCAATTCACTTCTGGGTATATACTCAGAAAGCAGTGACTCAAAAAGGTATTTGTACACCAGTGTTCATAGCAGTGCCATTCATATTAGCCAAAAGGTAGAAACAATCCAAACACACTCATCAGTGAATTAATGGATAAACAAAATGTGGTACATACACGCAATGAAATATTATCCAGCCTTAAAGAGGAAAGATCTTCTGGCACATGCTATGACATGGATAAATCTTGAGGACAGTAAGCTACATGAACTAAGCCAGACACGGAAGGACAAATACTGTATTTATGATTCCACTTACTTCTTTTTATTAATTAAATTTTCTTTTCTTTTTTTTTTTTTTGGCTCTGGTGCATGCAGGATCTTAGTTCCCTGACCAGGGATCAAACCTGTGCCCCCTGCAGTGGAAGCTCGGAGTCTTAACCATTGGACTGCCAGGGAAGTCCCCTGTATGATTCCACTTAATATGAGGTCCCTGGAGCCGTCAAATTCATAGAGACACAGTGGAATAGTGGTCGCCAGGGGCTGGGGGAGGGGGAGTTGGTATTTAATGGGGGCAGAGTTCCAGCTGGAGATGATGAAAAAGTTCTGGAGATGGACGGCAGTGATGGTTGCACAATGTATTTGATTCCACTGACCTGTACACTTAAAAAAGGTTAAAATGGTAGATTTTATGTATGTTTACACACACACAAAGTAAAGGGAGCTGTTTTATGAGCCCCTACCTACCCATCCGCCAGCTTCAACAATTATCATTCTGGGTTCTCACTTGAGTTTGGAACCTTCTAAGTATCTTTACTGATTCCTTTTGATAGATGAGGAAACTGCAGCTCCAATGGTCATGGGTAAGAGGTGAGGCCATGAATGGACTGCGTTTCCCACTACTCACTTCCCCAGTGGGTTGTCCACAGACCTCGGCTCTTTTCCACACCAGCTCTTCCATTCGAAGACCCATTCAAAGCGTGTGATTGACGGAGCCTGTCCTGGGCTGTGTCCTAGATGCCTGGTCTCTCAAGGCCTTCACACGCCCCATCACAGCTCCTCCACCTGGGACGGTAAAGTATACATAACCTAACACTTACCATTGTAAGTGTACGGTTCAGTGGCATGAACTATATTCAAAATGTTGTGCAACCATCAACAGTATTTCCCAAACTTTTTCATACCCAAAACAGAAACTCTGTACCCACGAAGCAATATCTTACCTGGGATGGTCTTCGTGCCCCTCTGTCCCAGGCTAAATCCTCCCACTGCCTGGCCTCAGTTTACCTGTGGCTACACTCCCTGCATCCTCTCCCTTTCTTGGTGGCATTTCTCACAATTGTCCTGCAATTAGTCTACAGTCCGTCTTGCTGTCTGTCAGCCACGAAGGTAAGCACGTATATAGTCTGTTCACTGCCGGCCCGGTGCACCTGATATATATTTGTGGATTGAATGAATACCTGGTACACACAACTGATATTTCCCCCCTTCCTGTGGGGATGGCAAGTTGTTTAAACAATTTTGTATAATTTGGGAAGATGTCCTTCCTTTTTCTAAGACTTCAAGATCTGCTCAGACCTTTGAAAGTGTGATAAGAGATTACGCTTCTGTAGGAAGGAACATCACTTTTCCTCCGAGGAGGGACATTCCGGGAAGCAGGGCTCTTCGTGAGTCATGGTGTATTAACAGCACCATCAAAACCTGAACAAAGATCCTGTGATGCTGTTGCAGCTCCGAGGAGCTGAGCATAGTATCTGCCAAGTGTATCTGCTCAGAACACACATCATCTTTTTTTTTTTTTTAATAATGTTTATTTATTTTGGGCTGTGTAAGGTCTTAGTTGCGGTGCGTGGGCTCAGTAGCCCTGCGGCATGTGGGATCTTAGTTCCCTGACCAGGGATCAAACCTGCACCCCCTGCATTGGAAGGCGGATTCTTAACCACTGGACCACCAGGAAAGTCCCTAACATACATCATCTTCTCATGAAAGTACTGTTAAGTCCTCAACACTAGACCAATGAAAGTTCTAGAGCTTTAAATGTGGTCCAAAAAGCACTGTGTATTTTTTTTAATTCCAAATTAAAAAAAAAAAAAACCAAAGTGAAAAAAATTGATAAATCAGCTACCCACTTTTCAAAAAGTTGAATGGATGAAGCCAATAAAATATTTAACATTTGAACTCTGTTCATTGTATGTGCTGTTGTTTCAATTCAGCCAGCTGGTCGTGGCCAGTCAGGCCAATCCACACCCCATGCAACCTCCCTCCATCCCCTCAGCTTTCTGAAGCAATTTCTGAATTTCATTGTATCAATTCATATGCAAGTATTTCATCTTTTCCTTAACATATCTTTGTAACTCAAACAGACTGAAGATACTTGGAATACAAATAAATGCACGATTAAAAACAAGACAGGATGTTCATTTTCACCGCTTGAATTCAACACCATACTGGAGGTTCCAGCTAGGGCAGTTAGTCCTGATAAATAAAAGGCACCCTGATCGGACAGGAAGGAGTAAAAATTATCTCTACTTGTAGATGGCATGATCTTGTATATAGAAAACTGTTAGGAAGGGACTTCCCTGGCGGTCCAGTGGTTAAGACTCTGAGCTCTCAATGCAGGGGGCACAGGTTTGATCCCTGGTTGGGGAACTAAGTTCCCGCGTGCCACACGGCGTGGCCAAAACAAAAACAAAAAACAAACTGTAAGGAATACACACACACACACACACACACACACACACATATTAGAACAACAAGTTCATCAAGGTTCCAGGATACAAGATCAATATACAAAAATCAGTTGTATTTTTATACACTAACAATGAACAATCTAAAAATAAAATTAAGAAAACAGTTCTATTTACAATAGCAGCAAAAAGAATAAAATACTTAGAAATTTTAACAACAAAAAAATACAAGACTTGCATACTGAAAAAAACTACAAAACATTGTTGAAAAAACCTAGAGGAGACCTAAGAAATGAAAAGACATCCCATGCTCACATACTGGAAGATGTAGTATTATCCAAACTGATCTACAGACTCAACACAATCCCTATCAAAATCCCAGCTGGCGTTTTTGCAGAAATTGACAAGCCTACCCTAAAATTCATATGGAAATACAAGGGACCCAGAAGAGTCAAACAATTTTGAAAAAGAAGGACAAAGTTGGGGGTCCACACTTACTGACTTCAAAAATTACTAAGAAAATCAGTGCAAATCAAAACCACAATGAGGTATCACCTCACACCTGTCAAAATGGCTATCATCAAAAAGTCTACAAATAAATGCTGGAGAGGGTGTAGAGAAAAGGGAGCCCTCCTACACTGTTGGTGGGAATGTATATCAGTGCCGCCACCATGGAAAACAGTATGGAGTTTCCTTAAAAAAACAAAAATAGGGTTACCATATGATCCAGCAATCCCACTCCTGTGCATGTATCTGGAAAAAACAAAAACACTAATTTGAAAAGATACATGCACCTCAATGCTCACAGCAGCGCTATTGACAATAGCCAAGATATGGAAGCAACCTAAGAGCCCTAAGAGCCCATCAACAGACAACTGGGTTAAGAAGATGTGGTGTATACACACACACACACACACACACACACACACAATGGAATATTACTCAACCATAAAAAAGAGTGAAATACTGCCATTTGCAACAATGTGGAATATTATGCTTAATGAAGTATAGACAGACAAAGACAAATACTATATGATATCACACGTGGAATCTAAAAAATAATACAAATGAACGTATATACAAAACAGAAACAGACTCACAGGCATAGAAAACAGACTAGCAGGTACCAAAGGGAGGGAAGCGGGGAAAGACAAATTAGGGGTATAGGATTAACAAACAACTATGTATAAAATTAAGCAGCAAGGATTTCCTGTATAGCACAGGTAACTATACCCATTATCTTGTAATAACTTCCACTGGAATATAACCTGCAAAAATACTGAATCACTATACACCTGAAACTAACACAATATTGTAAATCACTATACTTCAATTAAAAAAAATTAGTGACTGTGCAGCTAATATGATTTGTGGCATATTCATTTGGTAATTCCTTTCACCATTCATTGAAAAAAAATATTTTTGAGCAGTTATTGTGCTGTGCACATGACGGAGTTTAGGAGTGAAAGTTCCTTGGCTCACAGGGTGACAGTCTACTGAGCCACATAGAAATCAACAGGCAGGGGCTTCCCTGGTGGTTCCAGTGGTTAAGACTCTGCGCTCCCAATGTAGGGGGCCCGGGTGGGTTCGATCCCTTCTTGGGGAACTAGATCCCGCGTGCCTCAACTAAGAGTTTTCTAATGCCACAACTAAAGATCTTGCATGCCGCAACTAAGACCTGGTGCAGCCAAATAAATAAAATTTTTTAAAAAATAAATCAGTAGGCAGCTTCTACACAGGTTGGTCTGGCCTGCTGTGGGAGTGCAGAGGAGCGGCTCTTAACCAAGACTTCGAGGTCAAGGAAGGCTTCCTGGAGGAGGTGCCAAACTAAGCCGCGGCGGTTAAGAAAGTCGGGATGGGGGCGGGGTGAGGGAAGCCTTTCCAGCTGAAGTCAGATCTGTGGATGGTTGGGAGGGAGGGGGCTTGGTACCTTCCCAAATCGGGAAGGAGACGTGGGAGGGGCTGCAGCCCTGGGGCAGGCGCAGTGCTCCGGTCAGGATGCCGCCGGGGAGGAGCGCTGGGTTAAAGAGTTTGAAGGTCATCCCAGGGCACAGGGGAGTCACTCAAGGTTTTGTGGCAAAATTGTGTCCTTAAAAAGGCCTCTCTGGCCGCGCGTGGAGCACGGATGGGGGGCGCCTAGCGCGGCGGAAAGGATCAGAGGAGTTCCGCGAAGGGGCAGCAGGAGTCTACCGCCTGAACGTTGGGGCGCGGCGGGCAGGGAGCCTCAAGATTCGTTGCCATGGAGATGCCTGTGACGTCACACAGGTCCGGACCGCAAGACCCTCCTTCTCGACTCGGTGATGGTGACTGTGGGAACAAAATGGACATGCCATTCAGAAGGTAAGTCTGCAGTGACCGTCCTGTGCGCTGCGCACCCGACGTTCGCATTCCGACCCCAGCTGCTCTGAGTTAGCATCAGCCGCGGCGCCAACTTCACCTGCCCAGGGGTCCCGCCGGCCCCGACTTGAGTAACAACACGGCCCCCCGGAGTCGCCCTCAGGAGCCAGTTCCTTGCTACGTCTGGAGGCGGTAGGAGGCGCTGCTGGTCTCGGGCAGGTGGGCGCAGGTGCGCCCGCCCCGCACGAGGTGCTGCCCCCCGGGGCGCCTTTCCCCGCAGCTGCTGCCGGGCGCGGGCGGATCTGGACGCGGGTGGGCCTCCTCCAGCGAGGAGTGGCCCCAGCGTCCAGGAGGGGCCCGAGGCGGCCGAGCCCAGACCCTGCGGGGGTCCCTGCCCCGTGGGAGGAGGACCGCCCAGCCCCGTGGTGGCCTTGCAGGAGTGAAGACCGCGTGCCCCTCGTGGTGCGTGTCGTTGCCCTGTGGGACTGAGGACCTGGCCCCTAGCCTCGGGGGGGGGGTCACTCGTGGGAGGGAAGAGCCTCCACCGTGCGGGTGGGCCCTGCGGGAGCGAAGCACCCTAGGGGCCCCTCTGACGTGAGGAGTGAGGATGGGGCCCCACTCCCTGGGGCTGGGCTCCCTGCCTCGGAGAGGCCGCGGTTCTTTCCCCCTTAAGGAGGAACATCTGTTGTCCCCTTCCCCCCCCCCCCCCGCCCCTGCCCCGCTCCAGGAGTCGGGCCTGCAGGGTGGAGAGTCCCCGGCACGAGGTGAGGGCTGGCGGGGGAGTGAGGGATTGAGAAGGGGCACCGCAGTTCCCCTCCGGGGCGCGCCCCGGGCCGGCTCTGGCCAGGCTGAGGGCGGGAGGGCGGCCCTCCGGCTGACCCCGCCCCCTCCTGGGACGGCTGGCAGCCTGTTCTTGGGAAGCCTGGAAGCTCCCCGCCCCCAAGCCCACAGGAGAATTCTAGGACGCCTAGGAATTTACCTGGGGTTAATTAACGTCTGCACGCAAAGCTGCGCAGCGTTTTTCCAAACTAAAATATTATTTTAATCTGTGGTTTCCTCTAGACAAACTGACGTAAAATAAGAAATAAAATCCCGGATGGTTTTGTTCTCTAGGTTTTCTATGGATTCCTTCAGCCTGAACGGGGATTCTTCTGATTTGGTTGCAGAATTTTGTGATCTGATGGATTCTGAGGGGAGCCCAGGAGCTTTGGAGAGGCTGACCTACCACACAAGGTAAAATGAGACGTGGCCACCTCTGAAACGACTTTTCCCTTTAAAGCTTGGTCAACATTGTCTTAAACTGGAGTTGTAAGGTTTTTTAAAAAAATTATTTATTTATTTATCTTGGCTGCCCCGGGTGTAAGCTGCAGCATACGGGATCTTTAGTTGTGTCATGTGGACTTCTTAGTTGTGGCATGCATGCAGGATCTAGTTCCCCGACCAGGGATTGAACCCAGGCGCCCTGCATTGGGAGTGCAGAGTCTTACCCACTGGACCACCAGGGAAGTCCCCAGGAGTTTTAACTTTTGACCTGATTTTCACATGGCATTAAGGGACAGGAGATTGCAAAATGGAAAAAAAGAAATCCACTGTCATTCCTTTTTTTGAAAAATATTTATTTTACTTATTTATTTTCCTTATTTTTTTGGCTGCGTCGGGTCTTAGTTGTGGCACATGGGGTCTTCGTTGAGGCATGCAGGATCTTTAGTTATGGCCTGCAGGCTCTTCATTGCGGCGTGTGGGCTTCTCTCTAGTTGTGGCGTGCAGGCTCCAGGGCACATGGGCTCTGTAGTTCGTGGCACGTGGGCTCTCTTGTTGAGGTGTACGGGCTCAGTAGTTGTGGCGCGCGGGCTTAGTTGCCCTGCGGCATGTGGGATCTTAGTTCCCTGACCAGGGATCAAACCCGCATCTCCTGCACTGGAAGGCGGATTCTTTACCACTGGACCACCAGGGAAGTCCCTGTCATTCCTTTTTAATTTATGTCTCAGAATAATTGTACCCAAAAGTGTCTGGTCAAAATAATAGCAAGTATGTATGAAGGTGTCCGTCTTAAAAATTAACACTGGAGAAAAAAAAAGAAGAAAGAAATACCCCCTGTGACTTGTGCACGAAAATACAGACTTTAATGTCCCCCGCCCTTCCCGAGAACCTGACCACATACCGGCAGAACGTATTTATTTATTTATTATTTTTTTCTTTTTTGTACTTTAAAAAACTGGTATATACTCAAAATAAATCATGCATTCTTTCTAATGGGATTGTATTTTACTATTCTGCCTACTCTTTATTTTTAAATATTTAAAAAAGATGGGGTATATATCTTAATTGACTTTGTATACCACTGTTTATCAGCATTTCACATTATTAATTACAATATAAATTTTTATTATTATATGATTGAATGGGAGAAACCAAAAATAAAGGAGAGTTTTGTGTTCTCTTCCTATTAAAATATGACAAGCTATTACACTTGCTTGGTGCATTACAAATTAGAACAAGTGAATAAATTGGTGAGGGAATAAATGAACTGTAAATGCTTACGAAGGACAGAGCATAGCTAATATTTTGAACAGTAACCCCAGCTAAAATTTATTGGGTCCAGTATTTATTTTAAACTATACATAATATTTCCACTAAATTGCAAGAAGATTTGGGACAAAATTTGAAATTGGTCATTGACTATATATTATTTTTAAGCAATCTTAATATTCAAAAACAGTCCACAGCTTCTTGTTGGACAGGATTGAATGCATGCATTCTTCTCTGCTCCTCCCTAATAAATACAACTATAAGCCCGAGAAATAATGTAAGAAGCTACCAAAGGAGAATGCTGAAAGGTGGTAAGAGGAAAGCCAGATACTTTGGTACCCCAGGACTGGTGGAGCAACTTAACGAGATGAAGGTTTACGGCTGCCCCTGACACACACACATACGCTGCAAGCGGACCCAGAAGTTTCCCAACCCCCATCAAGCAACAGAAGGCAGCTCAAGTTGGCTCATTCATTTCCCTAATTGAACAGGGGTTCAAATAAAAATTATAAGTGCGTGATACTCAAGACAATGATATTTAAAAGTAAGAAAGGTAAAAAGAAGTAAGTGGAAGCAAAATTTCTACACTTCATCTGAAGGGGTAAAACGTTGATACCAGTAGATTATTATAAGTCACATATGTATACTCTTATACCCAGAGCAACCAATACAAAAACTATATAAAGAAACACATTCAAATACGCTATCACATATAAATGGAGAAAATCCAGCTAAAATTTGGTTGAGCTGGGATTGGAACTTAGGCAATCTGGCTTCAGAGCTGTGCTCTCGACTTCTCTGCTAGATTTTCTCTCAGTAGTTAGACACCACATATCTGTAGAAATGAGTAAAATAGCTAATACTATTGTCCACAAATCAGACACAAAATTAAATCATTTTCATGCATTAGTTCACTTAATTCAAACAATACTCCCATAGGACAGTTATATTTATCCCCATTTTACAAGTAAAAAGTTGGAGCATTTAGAATTTACTTGCCCACATTGATGCTGAAAACTCGATCTCTGTGCACTGGTGATGAATTGAATCACGAAGACAGAGTTTTGGGTGAAGTAGAAAAGAACAGCTTTATTGCTTTGCCAGGCAAAGGGGGACACAACAGGCTCATGCCCTTCAAAAACTGTGTCTCCAGAACATATTTATTTGGAGCGTCCATTCTTTTTTTTTTTTTTTGGCCAGGGCTCGCACCCCGTGCCCCCTGCAGTGAACGCATGGAGTCCTAACCACTGGACCACCAGGGATGTCCTGGAGCGTTCCTTCTTGTTCTTTGTGCAGTTAGGAAAGGGGGATAATGTTCAGTCTCCTGACTTCCCTTTAGACTATTACACTTGAATAATATTTGCTGAGAACCTACCCTGGCTGGCCCAGGGGCTGGGAGTTGAGCCGATGAAGGTGTCCTTGGAAGATGTTCACATCCAGGATTGTTTCTTGTTAGAGTGTGTGTGTGTGTGTGTGTGTGTGTGTGTGTGTGTGTGTGTGTATGTATGCGTGTGTGTATGTGTGTATGCGTGTGTGTGTGTGTGTGTGTATGCGTGTGTGTGTGTGAGTGTGCACAGGGGTTTATCTTTAGAAATTCGACCTTCAAAGACTTCTTGCTCTCTCAGGTTCCTGGTCCAGGAAAGGTGCTCAGATATTTGAAGCTTGGCCCAGATCTTAGTTTCACGTGGGTAGAAAAATAAAGCCCTAGCCTCCTGTGAAATGACAGGCTGTTTCCAGGCTGCCTGTCTGCACTCGGATAAAGCTAATCGTCTTAGAAACCACTTTGGGGGAAGAAGAGTTTGAGAAATCTTTCAGGACAAATTTTATTGCAAGGAAAGGATGCCCATTTTGAGCTGTTGGTTAGTTTTTGAATATTGTTAAGTGAGAACTTTTTGAGTGTGTTTTTCCTTTGAAGTGGGCACGCAAAATTGAGTTAAGCACTGGGGCCCACCGAGGTGCCCCGTTTGGCATGCGCTGAATCCCTTCGTCCCCAGCATGCCTCTTCCATGTGGTCATATGCAGGGTGGGGGCCAGGAGGCTCACGATATTTTTTCTCCTTTGCAGATCTTGAGAGTAGATTTGCTAAGCTCCTCTTTGTCGAAAGACCATTTTGCATCTGCTCTGTTCTTTTCTCCAGACCAGCGTCTCTCTCCCCCAACTCCCCTGCTCTCAGAAGCTGGCTCTCTGGACTTCACCTCCACCTTCTATTTGCGGCCGTTGCTCCTGGACTCCAGGTAGGAACCTTCAGAAGTGGCTCCAGTTCGGGAGCTGGCGTGTCCCTCAGGGGTGTTCCTCCTGGGTGTGGCTCCAGGGGTGGGGTGACCTGGGCTGCAGAGCCTCCGAGGTTTTGGGCTTGTTTGGGGAAGGCCCGTTATCTTTTCCCTCTTTCTGCCTTGTTAGCAGGCTTTTTTTTTTTTTAAATTGGAGTATAGTTGATTTACAAACAATGTTGTGATAGTTTCAGGTGTACAGCAAAGTGATTCAGTTTTATGTATATATACATATATATTCTTTTTCAGATTTTTTTCCATTATAGGTTATTATAAGGTATGGAATATAGTTCCCTGTGCTGTACAGTAGGCCCTTGTTTATTTTATATTTAGTAGTTATATCTGTTAATCCCAAATTCCTAATTTATTCCTCCCCCCTCCTTTCCCCTTTGCTAACCATAAGTTTGTTTTCTATGTTTGTGAGTCTATTTCTGTTTTTTTTTTAAATTAACTTATTTAATTAATTTATTTTTGGCTGCATTGGGTTTTCGTTGCTGTGTGTGGGCTTTCTCTAATTGCAGCAAGTGGGGTCTACTGTTCATTGCAGTGCACAGGCTTCTCATTGTGGTGGCTTCTCCTGTTGCGGAGCACAGGCTCTAGGCGTGCAGGCTGTGGCTCGCGGCCTTCAGTAGTTGTGGCTCGCGGGCTCTAGAGCGCAGGCTCACTAGTTGTGGCGCATGGGCTTAGTTGCTCCACAGCATGTGGGAGCTTCCCAGACCAGGGATCGAACCTGTGTCCCCTGCATAGGCAGGCAGATTCTTAACCACTGCACCACCAGGGAAGCCCTATTTCTGTTTTGTAAATGAGTTCATTTGTATCATTTTTTAGGTTCCATGTATAAGTGGTATCATGTGATATTTGTCTTTTTCTTACTTCACTTAGTATGATAATCTCTAGGTCCATCCATGTTGCTGCAAATGGCATTATTTCATTCTTTTTTATGGATGAGGAATATTCCATCGTATATGTTAGCAGGCATTTAATTTTTTTTTTTTGGCCGTGTCTTGCAGCTTGCGGGATCTTAGTTCCCTGAGTAGGGATTGAATCCATGCCCTCTGCAGTGAAAACACAGAGTCCTCACCACTGGACCGCCAGGGAGCTCCCAGCAGGCATTTAATTTTTATTATTAATTTTTTTTGCTATTATCCAGTATTTTACTAATGCATTAAAGCATTCTATTTACGAAGTGAATTTTTTAAAGCTTCAGTAGGAAAATTTGGCAAGTGTTCAACCTGCAACAAATGTCTACTTACCACATTGACCCTTTGCCAGTTAGTACATGAAACCAGCAAAAGATGCCAGAAGAGGCTGAGAGACAAACGCACCCTCTCATCTTCCATTTCTGTCTTCCTGTTGGGCTTTTACTCCTCTGGTTTAATAACCACAATTGTGCAAAGTTGAGGCCCCGATGGGCAAGGGGATGGGACTAGGACAGGTCAGGGGCAGACCCAGGACTGGCCAGCAGTTGGTTTGCTGGTCCCTCATTTTTCCATTTTAAAACCCCAGGTTAGGGACTTCCCTGGTGGTCCAGTGGTTAAGACTTCGTGCTTCCACTGCAGGGGGTGCAGGTTCGATTCCTGATCAGGGAACTAAGATCCTGCAAGCTGTGTGGTCTGTGGCCAAAAAAGAAAAAAACAAAAACCCAGGTTACCAGGTTATGACTTCTTGACACCTGTGAAGTCAGTCTATGAAAAAGACCTTTTCCCAGGTGGCCCCTGGGATTGTTTCTGGCTTTTTGTGTGTGTGTGGCCATGCTGCATGGCTTGTGGGACTGGGACTTGAACCCACATGCCGGGTATTTCTCCCCACGTGTTGGGAATATCACTTTAAATGATTGAAATTCTGGCGACCAAAGTTGAATTCAGGATGATTTCAGGTCTAACCTGGTCTTTTGCCATCCTTGGTGCTTTCATGTTTGACTACAGATGCCTCCAGCCCAGGTTGGGGGCTGTCCCATCCCTCACAAACCGAACAGTGCCGTGATCTGCTCTTGTTCTTTTGAAGTTCAAGTGAAAAGAACAGAATTCTTTAAGATCATATGATTTTTCTCTGAGCACAACACTTGTACTAACAGGGCTTGTTAGCTTCCTGTGGCTGCCGTAACAAATTACCACCAACCAGGTAGCTTGACGGAACAAGAGATTTATTCTCTCGCAGGCCTGGAGGCCAGAAATCTGAGATCCAGGTGATGGTTGGTTCCCCTGGAGACTGAGGGATACCCTGTCCTAGGCCTCTCTCCAGCTTCTGGTGGCTGCCAGAAACCCTGGGTTTGTGGTCACATCACTCCAATCTCTGCATCACTCCAATCTCACATCATCCCAATCTCTACATCGCCTCTGCTCTGTGTGTGTGTGCATGTGTGTGTGTGTGAAATCTCTCTCTTAGAAGGACACCTGTCACTGGATTTAGGGCCCACCCTAAATTTAGGATGATCTCATCTTGAGATTCTTAATGATGTCTCAAAGACCCTTTTTCCAAATAAGGTCACAAGTTCTGGGGTTTAGGGTGTGGACATATATTTGAGGGAGGGGGTACCATTCATTCCACTCATTTTACGGGGCCTCCTGAGAGAATTTTGGACAGCACCCTCCCATCAAAGAAGAAACACCATATGGCATGCAGACTTCCACCACCCGGTGGATGGGTGACGCTGATTTAAAATGTACTTTGGGACTTCCTTGGTGGTCCAGCGGTTAAGGTGCGACTAGGGTTCAATCCCTAGTCGGGGAGCTAAGATCCCACGTCTTGTGGCCAAAAAACCAAAACATAATACAGAAGCAGTGTTGTAACAAATTCAAGGAAGACTTTAAAAAATAAATAAATAAAATAAAATGTACTTTTCCAGCGGCTGGGTGCCCTTTGAGCCTGATTCCCTTGGGTGGTGATTTGCATGGAGTTGGACGTTTCAGTGACATGTTCATCTCGGAGCAGCCAGTGAAATAATAAACCAGCACAGAGAGCAGCGTGCTAATCCCTCTCACATCCATGATGGGCTCCTCAGCGGCTCACCCATTTTACTGATGGGGAGACTGAGGCTGGAGAAGCGACTTTATCTTTTCAATTATTTATTTATTTATTTATATTGAAGTATAGTTGATTTTGAAGTATAGTTGATTTACAATGTTCTGTTAGGTTCAGGTGTACAGCCAAGTGATTCAGTTATACATACATATATATCAGATTCTTTTCCCTTGTAGGTTATTACAAAATATTGAGTCTAGTTCCCTGTGTTATACAGTAGGTCCTTGTTTATCTATTTTATATATAGTAGTGTGCATCTGTTATATTCTAAACTCCTGATTTATCCCTCCCTGCTTTCCCTTTGGTAACCATAAGTTCGTTTTCTGTGTCTGTGCGTCTGTTTCTGTTTTGTATGTAAGTCAGGAGAAGCTACTTTATTTATTTATTGGCCTCGCTGTGCGGCTGGTGAGATCTTAGTTCCCAGACCAGGGATTGAACCCGGGCCCCGGCAGTGAGAGCTGAGTCCTAACCACTGGACAGCCAGGGAACTTTCTGGAAAAGCTACTTTAGACATCTGAAGTCGTGCAGCTGGGTTAGTAGCAGACATGGATTTTGGACCCGGGAAGTCTGGTCCCAGGGCCATCAGTTATTCAGCCTCCAGGAGAATCTTTGTGGTTTCTGGCTTGGAGGTCTTACAGGATGGTGGAGCCGCTCTAGCCACAGTGAAAGGAGGGGTGTGTCATGCGGGGAGAGCGTTTGGTTTGGGACGTACAGAGCGAGAGGTCTCTGGAGCCCACGTGCATGATTCATCCAGGAAAATTCACTGAGTGCCGCTGCGTGCTCCTTGCCGGGCCAGGCTTGGGGGACACAGCTGTGGACACAGCAGCAAAAAGCCCAGGTGATGGAGCGCGAGCGGGTTGAAGGGGCTGCAGATCCCGGAGACAGAGGAGGAGGATACAGAGGATGTTAGAGAGAGATGAGCGCCAGGGAGAAAAGCGCAGCCTGTGTGTGTGAGAGAGAGAGAATGGCAGCTGAGGGCGGGGAAGGTTAGCACACGGGAGACACGGGGCCTCTAGGATGGCCTCACGCACACTCTGGTGTGTGTACCGGCCAGACGCTGGGCGGGCAGGGGGCACTCAGGGGTAGAGCTTAACGGACACGACTGGCAGGTAGCAATTTGGTGGCTCTCGGGACAGAGTGGTGACTTCTAAACTCTTCCATAGGAAACGTGCAAACAATACGACTTCTAACATCTCCAGCTTCTGAGCAGAAGCCTTTGTAGTCACACGTGCGGCCCACCTGGAGTTGTCACCTGGGTTAGGCTGTGGCCTCGGCAGAGGGCCCCGAACTGCGAAGGGTGGTGGAAACTGCGGAGGGTGGTGGACGGGGAGAGAGCAGCGCAGCACCGTGGGGTAAACGAGCGGGGACGGGGCGCTGCAAAGAGCCAGAGGAGAGAAGGTACAAGGTCACCCGGCTGAGACGGGCTGGGAGATCCTGGGGCTGAGAGCCACCTTCCGGGGGTGGAGGGGAGGGCGTGGTGTAGGGTGAGGAAGGGGCTGGGGGCCTCCCAAAGGCCCACTTTGACCTTGGCTAGGAAGTGTCCAGGAGAGGCCAGGAAGAATTACTGTGTTTGTGTAACCTGGTGGCTTCGAGCTTGGTTTCAGAGAATTCTCCAGTAAATCTGCATGATAAGGGATTTTTTTTTTTGCCGTATGCGGGCCTCTCACCGTTGTGGCCTCTGCCGTTGCAGGCTCAGCGGCCATGGCTTATGGGCTCAGCTGCTCCGCGGCATGTGGGATCTTCTCGGACCGGGGCACGAACCCGTGTCCCCTGCATCGGCAGGCGGACTCTCAACCACTGCGCCACCAGGGAAGCCCCTTTATGTCTTTTTTTAAGATTTAAACAATAGAAATGTATTGTCACAGTTTCGGGATCTAATAGTCCGAGACGAAGGTGTTTGTTAGTAGTTTACGTCCTAAATAATGTCTCTGGGCCCCACTACTTCGCCTACAACTAGGTTTCCAGTTCAGGAAAGGCCCCGCCTCCCTTGAATCCCAGAGAATTTCCTTACTTTTGCTAAACATTTATGTATTTTTTAAACCTTGACCTGGGGAGGAAGGGGCCCACTGCTCTCTGGCTGACGTGTCTCCCGTTGGGCCCTTACGCCCCCAGAGCTCTTCACACGCAGCCGCCCTCGGGGAGCTCGGGCTCTCGGGATATTGGGATTGATGACAGAGTTTCGTCAGGATAGTGAAAGCAGATGGGCCCCTGCCCCTGGCCTGAGAAGACTCCCTCTGCCCCGTCCCCTCTCCCGAGCAGGGTGTCCTGATGGGGTAACATCTGAAAGAACAGGTGGCGGAGGCTCGTTCCTTTTTCTCACTGAGCCTCTGTTTTTTTGTTTTTTTTGTTTTTATTATTTCTTTGGCTGCGTCGGGTCTTTGTTGCTGTGCGCGGGCTTTCTCTAGTTGCAGCAAGTGGGGGCTACACTTCGTTGCGGTGCGCGGCCTTCTCATTGTGGTGGCTTCTCTTGTTGCAGAGCACAGGCTCTAGGCGCACGGGCTTCAGTAGTTGTGACACGTGGGCTCAGTAGTTGTGGCTCGCAGGCTCTAGAGCGCAGGCTCAGTAGTTGTGGAACACGGGCTTAGTTGCTCCGTGGCATGTGGGATCTTCCCGGAGCAGGGAGGACTCTGTGTCCCCTGCATTGGCACGTGGATTCTTAACCAATGTGTCACCAGGGAAGCCCCTGGTCCCCCTTTCTGCCGGCTCTGCCCACGGTCTAGCCTGAACCCCTGATGGCAGGTGAGGGGTAGTCTGATGTGGGGTCCCTCCTCGGGCCCCACGGACAGAACTTCCACGGGGGTGAGGCTGGGGGGCAGGAAGTAGGGGCTCAGGGTACTCCTTGTGGGGTCCACGGGGAACCCTGACGGGGAGCCTCAGTCCTGGGCCTGCAGTGCCCTGTCCCCAGCCCCAGGACACATGGGGACGAGGGTCTGGCAGTGGGAGTGGCTCCTGCCCTGCATTCCCCACCCCCGCCAGGCCTTCAGGGCTTCTAGGATGGCATTCCTTCCCCTGTGCCCTGGAATCCCTGCCCGGCACCACCCAGCACCTGTGCTCAAGACCCTTCCCCGTAAATGGGGTGGAGGGGGGCGAAGAAGGCTCAGGCGGGGCCAGGCACCCACGGTGGGCCTCCCGGGGCTCTCCCGGCCATTAGCAGCGCTTGGGCGAGAGCCTGCGGCACCGTTAAATACTCCCGGTGACTGAAGAAAAGCTAAAAGGCCTTATTGGTTCAGAGAAAACCATGTAAAATGGGCCCCAACCTTCAGTCCGATACCGCTCTGGACTTCCTCAGGCCCCCCAGGGACCCCAGAGGGCCCGTCCGGAGCTGGGTGGGAGGCGGCTCCGGCTCTGAGGCCCCCGGCCGCTCCGCGGAGGCCGCTGGGGCTGGGAGGGTGTGGGCAGGGCCAGGGCGTCCAGTCAGGCCTCAGGCCGTCACCGCGCTGGGCCGAGCTTGGCTCACAGGCAGCCCGTGGCAGGACGGCCGGGGTCATGGCGGGGCCCGCGCTGATGCCTGGGCCGGCGCCCCGGCGCCCCAGGAGCTCTCGCGAGGCCCCGCACAGGCCAGAAACCTGCTTCGCAGGACAGCATGCCCGTCACTTCCAGCCACCACCCTAGGGTCGTGGGAACGAAGGCGCCAGAGAGGAGGCGGGACGAGGGCGTCCACCTGGGCCACGGGTTCCCGGTGACGGACACGGCGCCAGCCCCACGCCCCGGGAGCGCCAGCGCTCTCCTAGGAACGGGGCTGCCTCTGTGTTGTGAAGGGTCCAGGGTGTCCACAGGAGCCAGAGCTGAGACAAGAGGCCGGAGCCGGCTCATGCTTAGTGTTTTATTTCATAAAACAAGCCATGCTTCGGCCCTCAAAACCACGTCCCTGTATCCCTCCCGTTTCCACCTCCCAGCCGTCTGGCTTCTTTCGGCTTCTTCTAGCCTCACACCAACAACTTTCCTTTGACAAGTCCGTACCTTCCACACATCCTAATAACGAATAAACGTTAAATATTAATTTTACTGTTACAGAAAGGGGCGCTAGAAAAGGCGAGTCTCACTCGGTGCAGAGAACGGCAACGCCGCGCTCGTAGAAGCTGCGCGGGTCCTCCTTGGTCGCGATTTCAAAGTCCACGGTGAAGATGAGGTCTGCTCGGGTGAAGTTCAGGTAGACGGGAAGGGTCACCTGCGAGGAAAGGGGGCTCTGGGGCAGGGGCTTCACGCGAGAGGGAACGGACGGTTCCTCCTGTGACGCAGGGACTCGCGGCCGGGAGAGGGCGGGGACGTCGCCCTGGCGCCCGGTGGGCGTCCTCAGAGCCTCCCTGACCACAGAGGACGGGAAGGAGCCACTCACCACGTTGGCCTTTTTCTCTGCGCTTGTCTGCTTGACCCAGCGCAGCTGCGTCAGGGGGAGGACGGTGGAGATGGCGTTGGAGAGCGAGAGCTTGTTGTTGCTGCACGTGGCCCCCTGGAGCTTCAACCCTGTGGGGGGGGGGCGGGCGGTCAGGACCCTCCGAGGGGAGCACGAGCTGTGCGGCCACGGGCCTGGGCTCTAACTTAACGCGTTCGCGTGGGAACCACCAGCAGGCGGCCCGCGAGGGGGCGATGGCTGAGCTGCAGGCCCGGGGACAGGGGAGGGGAACCTGAGAGAGAAGAGAAGCCCGGCCGGCCGGAGTGGCCCCCACTCACCCGTGACCCCAAAGCTGCAGGCGTCCAGCGTGGTGCTCTGCGAGGTGGTGACGTTCACCTCCAGGCAGAGCTCCTCCAGGGACCAGCTGTTGGCCTGGGCCACGTACTGCCTGGTGGCAGTGATGTACGCCTCGGGCACAAACAGGCCGCCCAGGCACACGTGGATGTTCTGTGGGAAGAAGCAGCCCCAGCTGAGAGCCGGCCCCACCGGGCCCGAGAGCCAGCACCCGGGCCAGCTGCCGACCCTCCCCGGGGACCCTCCCGGGGACCCTCCCCCAGCTCCTCAGGAGTGGCCACCACCTTTAGCTCCTTGGCGCCACCAGAGGCAGCCGCCAGTGAGATGTTCTGCAGCTGTTTGATCCTCTCACTGAAGTCGGAGACCCACTGGATGACAGTCATGCCGGCGGGCACCGTGTAGTGGGACCAGCTCCGGGGCAGAATTCCTGCAAGCGAGGAGCCCCGGCCTGGCATCAGTGCCGACAGTTCCCCCGGCGCAGGTGGGCGCACAGCTGAGCGCTGGCAGGTCTGCCCCCGCTTGCAGGCTCTGCTGCTTCCCCTCCCTGGTGCACCTCACGCCCTGCATGGGCCACCATCCCCACCGCACGTGCTCCACGCCCAGTCCGGGTGACCCACGGGACGCGTCTGGAGGAGCACAACCGCTCCGAGGAACCACAGCTACAAACCCCCGCCACGGGCGGCTCGGCGGTACTGCCAATGGAGGCTCTCAGAGCCGATGGAAACCCCGGGGGTCCCTGTGCCTTTGGACTCCAGCACCCTACCCTAGTCCTCCCTAAAGACTGCAGAAGTGAGTAAAGATTCTGTTCAGTGCTCAGTGAACCAGCATAAAACAGATACAAATTCTCGGGCGTTTCTAAGTCTGCTCCCAGGTGCGGGCATCGAGCTGCCCTGAGGGAAGTCTGGGCGAGGCCCGGCTGGGACCTGCCGCCACTCTGAGGGGCTCCCGGGAGAACCCCTGCACCCCAGCGGCACCACGGGCGCACCTTTCACCAGCTCGTTGATTAGTGTGCGCAGGTAGTTGGTCTGCTTCTTCTTGCCCTCGCACACCTGCACAACGTCAGCAAGATCCTGGCGGACGTCCTGGAGTAACTTGGCGCCCATCTTCACCTCTCTCTCGAAGAATCTGAACAGAGGATCCTACAGGTGTTGGGAAAGAAGGCCAGAGTGAAGGAGGGGAGGGAGTCTGGGAAGAGGTCTTTTCTCCAGCAGAAAAGACAACCAGAAGTAACTCAGCCTCAGGGAGCCCCGGTTTCATAGCCCTCCCCGTATTATTCACAGTGTCACCCCAGCTCGACCCTGCACTAGACCTCGCACGAAGCTGCGGGCCTGCCTGACCGATGGCAGCTCTGGGCAATTCTGTAGAGGAGAACGGCTGCCGCCGCTTCCTTGGGAGTCATTCACCTCCTTGTGGAAGACGCACCACCTTCATCCTAGGGACTTCCCTCCAGCCCGGCCCAGGCACGCGTGCGCTCCGAGACAACACTGAGGTCGGCTCGACCCGCCCGGTCCCACTTGCTAGGACCCCCCCAAGCCCCAGGACTCGGCGGGGGAAGGGCCAGCCACCTTGATGTTCTCCACCGTGCGTTTGAGGTGGCTCAGCGTCTGAGGAATGAGGTGCAGCCAGTTGGACGCGGTGGTGTGCAGCGTCCGCATCCAGGCGGGGCGCCCGTCGGACGTGGCATCCGGCCTCGTCTTCTTCTCCGTCTCTGCGTAGGCCAGGTCGTCCTCGTCCTCCAGCATCTGCATCTTCAGCATTTTACTGATCATGTCCACGCCTGGGCCGCAGGGAGAGAGTGCACAGCAGGAGAGCAGAGAGAAAGGGACTTGAAGGTAAAGGCCGCACACTGCGTTTGTTTCACAGGTGTAACTGTGTGCCCTGCAAGGTACCACGTGGGTACCTGTCCTAAAGCACGGAGGACGGCCTGACCAGAAAGGTAAGGCGGCAACGACAGAAGAAACAGCGCCACCAGGTCAAGTCCTGACTGCTGGGCTGCTCCAGTGGCCGAGTGCAAACCCCAGAGGCCTCTGCTAGGCTCGCGCATCCACTGTCGTCAGGGGGTGGGCTCTGGGGCGCGCCAGCGCCAGGCAGGGAGGCCACCTGGGCTGCTAACGCGTGACCACTTCCGGCTAAGACTGCGCGGAGCCGTGTGGCGGCCTCCCGCGGGCTCTGGACTCTGCCTCTGCCTGCGGGTCCCTGACCCGAGTGGGGTGCTCCAAGTCCAGTTCCTGAGCGGCACTCTCACCTGGAGGCTGGGCTGGAGGACAGGGCTCAGCCTCCCCAAGCCAGGCCCCTGTGGCTCATACCTCACGGCCTCCACGTGGGCCACACCACCTGGGGCACCATCAGCTCTGGCGTGACATGGGGCTCAGATAACACTCACTACAGTGTTGAGCGGGACCCAGCGCCGGTCCCAGCAGGCAGCACGGTATTAACTCGCTAAGTGATCTCAGTACACGCTGCTGTATGAAACAAGGCCCAGCGCCCCCCCCACCCCCACCCCCGGCCGAGACCTGCCCAGCACCCAGGCCTCAAGCCTTCCTCTGCTTCCCTGCTGGCCAGCCCGGCCTCCCATTTGGTCACCTGTGGGGCCTGCCACCCCCCACCTCCCCCAGCGAGAGGCACGCGTTCAAGGTCGTCGTCAGTCAGAAAGCAGGCCCCATGGCTAGGGGTTCTTCTCATTACAGAGCTGAATCGCGGGCCTGAGGTGAACTGTTGGGGTCTGTCCTATCAACCAGGGTATGAGTTTGGGCAAATCACCCGTCTTCTGGGCCTGTTTCCCATAAAGAGAAGCCTGGCTCAGATGAGCAGTTCTCAAACCTGAGTGTCTCAGCGACCGGGGGGTTTATCAAAACAGACGCCAGGCCCCAGCAAGTCCAGTTCTGATTCCCCGGCGTGGGGCCCGAGGACCTGCCTGTCTAAATTTGCAGGGGAGGCTGAAGCTGTGGTCTGGGGACCACACTTCGAGAACCACTGGGTTAGATGATTTCTTGAATAGTCCTGAAGTTCCAAAAAAGCGTATTCCAAAAAGAGACTAAAAGATTTAAAACGTCACTTAACCCAAGAGTTTAAGAAAACTGAACAAGAGAAAAAGTGAAATTTCTTCTGAATCTAAGACAAAAAACCTAAATGCAATTTCCCGACTCCATGTAAGCAGCTATCGAGCCTTTTCCCCAGGACGGAGCCTGTACCGCAGGAAAGACACCAGCGGGAGCAGATCGTTTTCCCTGCCCCCCGGAGTGGAGGGAGGAAGGTGCGGTCTGGGGGAGGACAGCTGGGTACCCACCCTGCGTGGTGAGCAGGACCTTCTCAGCGTTGTTGGGCAAGCCCAGCCAGGAGGGGGTCTGCGTGTCCGGGAGCAGCTCCACCCACTGCACGAACTCCTCTCGCCTGGAAAGGCGGCACGCTGTTAGTGCCGTTACACGCGGGCCGGAAGCGCGCGGTGCCTCCCCTGTGGGTCCCGGGGGCGGACGCATACCTGATGCCGTCTGGCATTTGGATGTCTTTGTGCCCGTCGACCTTGCAGGCCAGCTTAAATTCACTGTCGAAACTCCTGGTGGTGAAGAGACGCTCCAGGAAAGTGTTGAGCAGGCGCTGGTCGAACTCATTGTCCACCCGGCCGCCGTAGATGGACTGGGCCATCAAGGTCTTGAGCGCCGCCCAGGGGATCTTGTCTGGAGAGATGTTCTGCCTTCCCTGGGGGGTGGGGGAGGCTGGTCACGCCCACGGCAGGCGGCCACCTGTACGCGAGTCCCCCCCGCCACAGGCACAGCCCACGCTTGCCTTGGCCGTGTCGTCCAGCCACGTGTCCACTGTGTCGCAGGCCGACCGCAGGTCAGACTCCCCGAATTCATACTTCTTCGACCACCCCAGGGGTGCGTATCGTAAGCGCTCTTGGATGATGGCGTGGAACCAGGCCAGCAGGAAGTACAAGCGAGCACGCTCGTTGGGAGACTAGGTGGGGAAGTTAGCAAGGAGAGAATCACCAGAACGCAGCCCCCTTTCTAGCTAAGAAAATAGTGCAGATCCTGTCGGAATCAAAGTCTTAAAAAGAGCTTTCCAGGTACTAACGTTGGAACCACTGTGATCTTAGTAATTAACACGAATATTGTTGTTAGGAGAAAACTATGCCAATTTTCATATTAATAAAGGTGTACTCCCAACTACGCTGTGTAACCAGAAAGTTACATAGAAGAGAACAAGTTTCTAAAAATGGTAGAAAAGGTGGATTAAGGCACAAAAGGAAACAGCACTTAAGAAACACAGAACCGACACACCGATGCACCACTCCTGCCACAACGCTCCCCTGCCCGCGAGCCGGGCCCCGGCCTCCTCTCGGCGCCCGGACGTCCGCGTGGCCGCCGCACCCAGCTCGACTCTGAGCCCCGTGCTCACCTTGCATATCCGAGACACGGGGATGCTGCTGAAGGTCCTCAGCATGTTGGCCTTCACGCCCGGCGGCGGCTCGAACACGAAGATGCGGCCCGCTCGGAGCAGATTCACGGGCACCTGAGCAAGACACGGCACCCGTGACCGCGGTTTCCACGTGTGTTTCAGCTCACACACACGTGCACACGGACACACAGGTGCCAAACCAGCGCCTCGCGCACCGCCTCGCGCACCGCCTCGCGCCCTCCGTGCCGCCCACCTTGGGGTTGATCTCCATGGTGAGGAAGAGCCTGAAGCAGGCGTGCGGCTGCAGCGAGTGCAGCTTCTTCTCCAGCTGCATCAGCCAGCCCGGGGCCAGGTGCACGTTCTTCAGCATTACCCACCTGCAGGGCAGGGACAAGGCCGCAGCCACACCTCACTTTCCGGCCTGAGTTCTTGGGCACTCGGGCCTGGTAAAGCAAAACCCAACAAGCCTACCTGCCCGACTTCACGGCTGTATTTATTGCCTTATCTGCTTGGTTAAAGCCTTCTGCCGAGCCTGGTACCAGAAAGCTTAGTGTCAGCACATGGACTTGGACTTCAACGCCCACCCACACTGAAGTCTGGGGTGCCCCCCGTGGAACTGACCAAGCACCCTTACCAATGGCAATGGACGTGATCTGTGTGTTCTGCTCAGCTGCGAGGTCCTCCACGTGCCCGCTGGCATCGTAACCAGGCACAGAGCACATTAGGACAGGGGTGTTTGGCTTTACCTGCAGATCAGGAAGTCGGAATTGGGTGAGAGAGCATCCCACCCGACAGCGCACCTGTCGAGGGAGGAGAGCCCTGCGGAGGGGCTCGTGAAAACGGGCTGGGTTCAGAGTCTGCGAGGCCAGAGCGTACCTCTGTGTCCACGATGTGGGTCAGGTCGAGCGGCTGCTCCATGATGGACATGAAGGAATCCCCGAGGTTTGTGGAGACAAACATGTGAGCCATGGCCAGCAGGCGGTCGGGGCGGAAGGCCTGAATCAAGAGCAGCCGGTGGATGGCTTGCCCGATGGGAGCTGAAACGAGGCCGTGAGAAGGGCTGGGGGTTGGTGACAGCACAGACTTTGAGATGTTCTCCCGCCTGGACTGCTCTTGCCACCAGCTCTCGCTCTGCAAACACTCATTGTCCGAGACTCAGCTCAAACACCCCAGACACCACGACGCCCGCTCTGTCCTCTCTGCCTGAGAACTCCACCACCTCCACGCTGTCACTGAGCCCTCTGGGAAGAGCTGTGACAAGACCTACGCCTGGGTCTGTGGGTGATGAGCGGTGACTGATTCTAAATGGCTAACTACATCGTACCCATTTGTGGAGAACGCTGAAGATTCTCAGGAACGTCTAAGATCACAGATACCCTACAGCCCACGACTGAGCTGCAGCTATGCTGGACATCACCCTTTTCTTCCTCCCCATCGTGGGGCCTGTCTGGTCCAGAACCTCGCGTAACACGCTCGAAACCAGCCGGTTTCCCCCCGATGTCGGGCAAGGACCTTCCGATCTATTTCTCTTTTGGTCTTTAAGCATGAGTTGCAACAGGAATTGGGAGTTTTTCGCTTTCTTACGCCTAAGCTGTCTCCTAAGTTTTAACACCGAAATACTTATCTCAGGAATCAATGGCTTTTTATCTTTGGGGAGCGTCCCTGCATTCAAGCAGCAAAGCCCAACTGTACACTCTGGTCCAGAATGAAAACAACGGGGGAGGCCTCGTGGGGCTTACTTGCAGGGCTTTCCTCGCTCCAGAGGTACGGCACCGTCTGCTCTGGGGAGCTGCTGTCCAGCCAGATGCCAAATTGCTGTGGGGGCAACAGCGGAAGTGAGGTTGGGACCAACGTGTCGATGTTTGACGTGAGAAAACACCGCACAACGTCCTGGGTGTTACACGACACGCGCGACTCCCTGGGAGTAAGGCCAGCTTCCCCCCGGGAGCGTTCACAAGACACTTACCTCGTCTGCTTGAACCTTCGCAATCAGATCCCTAAACGCGGGCAGGCAGCTCAGCCGCACCGCCGCCTCGGCCTGCTCCACCGTCAGACCCTGGATCTTGGGCGTCGAGCCAGCGTTCAGGACGATCTCCTTCCCCCTCAGGAAGTGCTGGAACTCGGCATCGTAGGTGGGCTCCCTGGGAAGGGGGCAACAGTCAGCTGGGGTCTCCCAGATTCACTTCTACTGTCACTAAAAGAGCAATAATGGCTTTAAGAAGAAAAAAAAGCTCATCCCATCAGAAAATGCTAGCAGGCAGGCTGCAAAATGACGATGTTCTCTGGTGGAAAGTGAGGCGGGGCAGCCGACTTACCCGATGGTGCCCTTCAGTTTGATTCTCGCCAGCAGCATGGCGAAGGTGATGTGGTCCTGGTGCAGCATGCCTCGAGCTACCCGGTTAAACGCCACCTGGAGCCAAATGCAGGAAGCACTGCCGACCCTGAAGCACTACTCCCGAGCCCCCCACTGCACACACGCGTGCACCCCGGGACAGCCGGGCGTGCGCCGTACCTGGAAGAGGTCCTTGGTGATGATGGAGAGGCGCTGCGTGTGGTCGGTGACGCCCTTCAGGTTCGGGTTCTCGTACAGGACGTTGTGGTAGATGTCCAGGAAGAACTGCAGGGAGTACTGGTACAGGAAGTGTATCTGGAAGTGGCGAAGGCGGCTGTTAGCGCCTGTGCAGGCGGGGCGGGAGCCCCCGGCTGGGCGCGGCCCCGCTCACCTGCTTCAGGGACTCCATGGTGAAGTAGATGCTGCTGCAGGCGGTGGACAGCGGCAGGTACTGCTGGGACACAGTCTCCACCTCCTGCATCACAATGTCCGTCTCCTCGACTTTCCTCGTCACCTCGGCGGCCTCTTTCTTGAGGTTCTCCAGGGTCGTTATGATTGTGTCATCATCCAAAATGCGCCCTTTCACCTCATTCAGAGCTTGTAGCAGAGACTTTTCCAGCTGACGCAAGCGCAGCTGAAATTCCCCTTAAATGATGAGAACACCCAGAGCTCGCTACAGGACTTAGTTCTTTCCACGGAGTGCTCCGTGATGCGTCCGACACAAGCCCGGCGCACCCTCGTCCTGTGAAAGTTCAGGCCCCCGACCTGCACCGAGAACTACGGATCCAGAGACATACCTTGGAGTTTAAGAAGATCGGAACGTTTTTCATCCACGTCAGGTCTTTCTGCCTTGAGAACTTCATTGAGACACTGGCTCTGCAAACTGCTACGGGTGACGGTGAAGTTGACGAAAGTAACCCGGGAACAGAGATCAGGTGGGAACTCGACCTGCCAAAAGGGGCGACAGACCAGGCAGCTTTGCTACACATCCGCGGCCTCACCTAACGCCGCCCCGTCTTCACGGAGGAGGGCCCCGTCCCTTACCGTGGGATCCCGGGTGGACAGGAAGATGACAAAGGATGGCGACAGGTCTATGTCCTGGTCACCGAGGGTGATCAGCACTCTCCCCCCTGTTCGCCGGACTTCACGGTTCAAAACTGGATTCAGAACTGGATCATAGCTCTCCACGTCCTACGTGTGTATATGTGAGGTGTCATTGACAGGGAGAGTTTTACAGTGTTTATTTTCACCCATATAACTGACTTCCTACTCCAGATAAACACATCTCCCCAGAAGCCACCCAGCTATTTAGACCTGCGCTGCCCAATACGTGGCCATTAGGCACACGTGGCTACTTAGACAAAATTGAAAGTTCAGTTCCTTGTCACGCTGGCCCGTGAAGTGCTCAACAGTGGGGCCGCCATGCAGTTCAGCACAAGCTAAAGAACGTTTCCGTCGCTGTCCCGGTGGATGGTGACGATCTAGACCAACTAGAATTTTAAGTGCAAACACTGCTTCTGTTGGATTTTTTATAGATCTCAGAGCTTTAGCTTTGCCTTTTTAAAACTTTTTTGGCCACGCCGCTCGGCTTGTGAGATCTTAGTTCCCCGACCAGATGTTGAACCCGGACCCTCAGCAGTGAAAGTGCGGAGTCCTAACCACTGGACCATCGGGTAATCCCCTAACCTTGCTTTCATATCAGATGACGTCTTGCAAAGTTCAAAAAGTAGCACGTATTATGTGATTCACATCAACTGCATTTGCAAAAACCTAAATGCAGCCCTAAAGGCCATCCCTGTGGGAAGCAGAGTCTGCAGAGCTGAGATGCACACGAACCTGGACCAGAAGGGGGTTGCCGAACCTCAGCGCACTCTCCAGGTTCTTCCTGAAGGCGTCGTCCAGGAAGCTGGTCCGTGTGATCTTGCGGTCCTTGTACTCATTCATGATGAACTCTGTGGCCTGTCCTGAGGGGTCGATGATCAGTGGATACCTGAGGACGGGCCCCAGAGAAGGAGGTTAGAGGTCCACAGGAAGCACAAGGACGTGGCAGGCAGAGCCCGACAAGATGACAGGAAGGCTGTCCCACGCTCAGCTGTGGGTTCCAGGTGTATCAGCAGAGACCAACGTGACCTAAGGCTTAATACTAAAATCATCTTTTTGAAGAACTTCTATGACGGGGAGGTAACTAAACCACAGACTCTGCTAAGAAGGGCTGTAGTCAAAGCTTTTCTTTCTGGGACACACAGTGCTTCTCTAAGAAGTCCGAGCATACTGCACTAGGATGACTGTTCTCTGTAGAATCTACTGCTGCCCCTCTCAGGGCCAACTCCTGCAGGGCAGGTATCAACACCACTGCTGCTGCAGCCCCGCGAGCTGACGGCTGGGAAGGGTTTACGCTGCCCAGGACCCTCCTTCACTCAATGCTCACGACAACCCTACAAGATAGGTGTTATCCTCACGTCCATTTCACAAAGGAGGAAAAAGGGGCACAGAAAGGCGAACATCATTTGTCCAGGGTCACACAGCTGCTTAACAAAAAAATGTTAAAAACATAGTACACACACGTGATTGTACAAAATTCAAGAGCTACGAAAGGGCAAGTGGTGAGAACCGCCCCTCCCCCTCCTCCCTGGTCACCGGTTTCTGGTCCATGTACACAAAGGAGGTTTATGTGTTCACAGACACACGTGTGTCCCCGGGGGAGCACACCACCCCACACTGTGGCCTGCCGGAAGCACCCTCACACGCAGGCTCTGGACGAAGGGCCAGGTCTGCAAGGGCCCCCGGCCTCCCACTGGGGGGACGCACGGTGACCTGTTCACTAGCCCCAACGAGGGGCGTCAGAGGCATTTCCGGGCCTCTGGTAGGACACACTCTGTCCTGTGAATGTTCTGAGATGCATCATTCTTCACGAGTGCCGGGCTTTGGGACACCCGGAAGCATGCATTTCCACGTAAGACAAATGCAGCCCCCCACACAGACCCCTCATAGACGCCACAATGGATGGACATTCCCGCCAGCGGCCCCTGGCGAGACCCCGCGCCACTTGTGAGACCTGAGGGTTGGCTCCTCTTTGTGCCCTGGGGACAGTGGCATATACAGCAAGGGCTCAAAGGTTCCAAGATGTGCAGATATGGTTAAATAGGACTCTGGGAATCAGTTTTTTGAAAGAGAAAGAAAACCCAGGGTGGCTGGGTTTGGGAGCTGCCACAGAGGAGGGGGTCAGTCCTTGAACTGCTCTGTGAGCCCCCCTCAGCTGCAGGCCCGTTCCTCCTCTTACTCTGGCCCCCTCCTTAAACCAAAATCAGGGAGCCGCTTCCCTTAACTCTCTCTCTAGCTAAACACTTCCAATTCTTGTAATATTTTAAGAGACAGTCTGTTTTTTGTTTTTGTTTTTTGGCCGCACTGCATGGCTTGGGGGATCTTAGTTCCCCAACCAGGGATCGAACCCACACCCCTGGCAGTGAAAGCACCGAGTCCCAACCACTGGACCGCCGGGGAATTCCCGAGAGGGTCTGTTTTGATCTTCGCCCAATACACAGCCATGCTCATCAATTTCAGAAGGTTACATGAGGCTTCCCTGGTGGCGCAGTGGTTAAGAATCCACCTGCCAATGCAGGGGACACAGGTTTGAGCCCTGGTCCGGGAAGATCCCACATGCCACGGAGCAACTAAGCCCGTGCGCCACAACTACTGAGCCTGCACTCTAAAGCCCGTGTGCCACAACTACTGAGCCAGCATGCCACAACTACTGAGGCCCGTGCGCCTAGAGCCTGTGCTCCGCAACAAGAGAAGCCACTGCAATGAGAAGCCCACGTGCCGCAACAAGGAGTGGCCCCCGCTCGCCGCAACTAGAGGAAGCCTGCGGGCAGCAACGCAGACCCCATGCAGCCGAAAATAAATAAATAAATAATTTTTTTTTTTTAAAAAAAGGTTACATGAGATCCACTCATTGTAGGACAGTTTGGACAGTCACAACGAAAGAAAAAGGGAACCGTGCCCAGCCCACCATCAGAGGTGAGCACGCGGACCCTCCCAATGTCCTATTCCCCTCTTCTAAAGGTGTGTTTTGAAAAAAAATGAAAAGGGGAGCACTGCACACGAAGACTTCTAACCCGTGCCCTTGCTGCGCACAAGCACTTACCTATTGAAGCGTTTCAGCATGATGGCGTTCTCCGTGCACAGGTCGTCTGCAGGTAGGGAGCTGGCTTGCCAGCGGAGACGCTCGTCAGCGTTGGACAGATACTCCGTCCTCGCGATATCTGTGCGGAACTGAGAGGGACAGCAGTTACGGATCCTTTTCTTCAGGACGCAGACAGGCACAGCTTCCCAGTGGAGATGGTGACAGCTTACTGACCCTCATTTTGGCTCCCACCTTTTTGAAATTCCCTGCGGACGGTTACCTGGATGTTGGCTTGCTGTAAGTGATGGGACCAGGTGGTAAACAAGTTCTGGCGCATCTGCTGGTCAAAGTAACCCGCATAAGCAATAAATGCAGCTGACAGGAGACAGTCCCCGGCGATGGTGGACATCTGGTTCTTGAAAGTTTCACTTGTTTTTTCCCATCGTTCCCGTTCAGCAGACAAGCTCTTCAGAAGAGCGGTGCTCCGGTTTACCTAAAAAGAAAACCAAACAGGCTTTATGCTGAAAAGTGCACATCCGTTCCTGCCCACGGTGGGCAGGGTCTGGGAGGGCTGCAGAGACAAGCACACTCATGGTTCAGATCCCGAAGGAGGTTGGGACCCAGATCACCCACAACTGAGGACGACACAAGCCTCAGAATCTGAGGGCATAAGATGAGTGTAGAGAATTAAGTGTCAGCCTTGAGACTTGTGTGTGAGCAGGTATGCGGGCAGGAAGCAGGTGGAAGGAGCCTCCAGGGGAAGGTTGACCTGGAGGGAAGAGGCGCCAGAGGCGGGAGGCCAAAGCGCCCATTTTGAGGACACAGGAATGGGGGCAAGAGCGACAGGGACCACAGCAGAAGGGACAAGCAGAGGGACGGGAAAGCCTGACAAGGAGGCCCTCGGTGATGCCACTTCTGAAGCCCAAGGCGGGAGAACAAATGGGTTTGGAGCTGGCCGCGGGGGAGAGGGATTCCCCGGCTTCAGAGTGCCCGGCTGCCATCCACCTAACACCACTCAGTAAACGCACAGGAAACAGTCACCAGGACCCCCGTGGACGTGAAAGAGCTAATCCCCCGGGATGACCGCGGTCCGTGCGGCCCGTGTTGTCGTCTGTTACTCTCAGCGCTTCCCCCGGCGAGGCGAGCGAGCACGGCACGGTGAAGGACACCGAAAGGCAGCGTTTCAGGGGAGCGGCAGAAAGAGTGCGCGCGTGACGACCACCTTACTTTGGCTTCGACGGCAGCCAGGTCCGCTTTGATGGCCTGGGCCTCCGAGATGAGGACCGCGTACTCCTCCTTGTAGCGGGCGATGCTGGCCTCCAGCTCGCGGATCATCCGCTCCACCTCGTTGGCTTTCTGCTGGTTGTCCTTGGCGTCGTCCTCCAGCTTCTGCAGCTCGTTGCGTAGGGGCTCCACTCGCTTTAACATGTCGGCGTAGTTAAGCTGCGGAGGGCAGATCGACTGTTTGCAAAAGGGACGGGACACTAGGCCCCCTCGCATGGGGATTCCCAGCCAGGCTGATTACCTGTGCGATGGCCCACTTAACCATAGGCCCGCAGGCCAGGGAGGCCCGATTGACGATTTCGTAATTGTAACTAGGATTGGACATGTAGTTCTTCTTCATCTTCTCCCTTATGGCATCACTGCAAAAGAGGAATTGTATTTCTAAGCATGTGCAGGGCAAAAAGTAAAGAAGAATTTTCAGGGAATCAAAATGCAAAGACTAGAGCCAGCTCCCATCTGTTGCTCCAGTGAGCACCAAGGATGAGCCAGCCCGACCCTAGTTCTCAGGTGGCGAGGCCACTGCTGCTGAGAAGGACTCTCACCTTCCCGCCCCTCCCCTGTTCCCCGACAGGAGACAAGCTCAGGGCCAGCGCTGTGCTCGTAGCCACTCGTGGGGACGGAGCAGCATGCGGCTCACAGAGGTAAAGGGGTCAGGGAACTACTGTCAGGAGTGGGGAGAGGAAATCTGACTAGTTTGCGTGGAAATGGCCTGGAAAGGTGTTTGTGCAACTGCTGAGCTGACATTACCTTCTGTGTGCGCTAAGCCAGAGACACGAGGCCACAAGCAAACACGAGAACCTCAGGCCACCAGATCAGTTTCCCCCACCGGGTGCCACCCACCTGATCTCCTCGGCAGAGAAGTTCACGATGGTGGGGATGAAGTTCTCCCTCATGATGATGGAGCGAATCTGCTTCCAGTCCGTCGTGCTCTCCCCGAGCAACAGGCAGATGGACTCGAGCGCCAGCTTCACGGCGGCAGGGGGGTTGGCCATGGACCGCACCTCCACCAGGTGCTGCTTCTTTATGGACTTCACAGCTGGGCGTGGCGGGAGCACAAGAGGGTGGGGTGGAAAGGACGTGGTGAGAAGGGGACCAGAGCACAGCCAGACGCTTTGACTCTCACCAGAAAAGGGACAAGTGCGCAGAAGATCCAAGTGAACGTGGGATGTTCTGTCTTAAAACCCTCTGGAATAGCTGAAGTGGCCAAAATAATGACAGAGATCTTGCTGTACTAAGTGTAAATCGCAACATTCTGTAAGAAGGACAGCATCTTTAAAAATGTCTCACAAATCCTCATCAATTCCTTTACCTCTGTGAAGATTTAAGTATTAAAAAAAAAAAAGCAAAATTGTTCATTTGTTTTACACCAATTGAACAAAGACCTTTTCAGTCTGCCACAATTTAGAAGTTGTCTTTACCGGCTGGGGTGAAGATGTGGAATTAACAGTTCTAAAAAAAAATGGCCAACACTTTCCATAAACTGAAATGCACATTTTCCTAACCTGAACTTTTATTAAAGCACTTTTTTAAAGTAATTCTTTGGCAGGTGAGAGCTAAATTAAATCCTCATCAAAGCACAACTCTCAGTGAAAATCTATGGTGAATTTTAATTCCTCTTGTGGTGTAATGTGAAAACTACAAGCAATTGGGTTATTTGAAGTAAGTTAAAGGCTGATGGGCAGGAAGGGGCCCAGGGTTAAGGCCACGCCTAGGTACCGGGCAGACTGCAGACTAAGACGGGACGCCGGGTCACTGCGCTCCCTCCTGCAGCATTTCCCAGGTACATGGGGTGGAAAAGGAAGGATGGGGGACTGCTACCAATAATTAAATTAGTCATCGCTGGCCACGATCAGGACACTCTAATAATTATAAATAAGATAGCAACACTGCCTACTTTATGACATTTCTGGATGAAATTCAAGCCAGAGATTTGCAAATAGCATATTTATATCACCAAATTTTAAAAAACGTACCGACAAAAAACTGATTTTGTCCATTTTCTCTTATGAAAAGGGCTTCACTATGGTGAAACAGACTAGCTTTACGGAAACTTTGCTTTAAGAGGTGAAGACAGTCTTTAAGTATTTAGAAAAGGCTTCAGAGACTTGAGACTTATCAATGACGCTGTGGAAACGTACATAACCGGGACCTCTGGGGGAAGGCCCCCTAATCTGTCCACCCTCCCCAGAGAGCCAGACCTCTGACAGTGTGCACACACCATTCTGGGCCTCGATGACGGCCGGCTCCACCTTGTCAAGATCTTCCTTGACGCTCATCTGTTTGTCTGCGATGACCTCCTGCTGCTTGTGCAGCTGTTCCTGAATTTCTTGGCTCATGACCTAGAAAGGAAGGACGGCTCGGCTCTGGGGTAAGCAGTGGTTAATTCGCTGAGTCCTAAAGTGGCACTCCTCATGCCGCCCGGGACAGACACACACAGACACAGACACACACACAGACACACACACACACACAGACACACACACACACACACAGACACACACACACACCCTGCCCCCACTACAGACCTGTTCAACCCTAAAACCCATCTCGGACTAAACTCCCTACTCCCTCATGAGACACAGAGATCGCCCGGCCCACACAGGCCACGGTTCCCAAAACACAGAAGCACCTTTTTCTTCTCCGCCTCCTGCTGGTCCTTCACCATCTTCTTCAGCTTGTCGTTGGCCGCCGCGTTCTTCACCTCCAGCTCTTGGCTCTTTATCCTGAGGTCCCGACGCAGCTCTTCCACCTGAGGAACAAAACCACGTCAGGGAAATGGAAAACACGCGGCAATTACCTTCAAATTAAGAGGCCCTCCCCTAGCGCAGCCCCAGAAAACGCTGCTCAGGCCGCGACCTACCTGGTCAACCGTCTCTTTGATCTTCCTCAGCCCGACGTTCAGGTGCATCTGCTGCTCCTCCAGCTCGCTCCGCTTCTCGTGGAACAGGTCGGCGTAGTGATTGATGAAGTCGAGGTAGTGGCGGGGCGTGATGGCCATGGTTCTGCCTCCCCGCTTCGCTAGCCGAGCATTAGCCTTTTGGAAAAAAGTCAAATCTCTTCACTCTTCGGGACGGTCGTCCTCCGCGGCTTAGCCTCAGAAGATAACTGTTGCGCTGGTGGGGCGCGACGGCACAGCCCCAGCCCACGGGAATTGCATCGCTCGAGACGGAGTCTAGCTCAGGCGCCCACGGGACCGCAAGGAGCCCTCACACCTCTGAGCTTCTCCTCCGACTTCTAGGGGTAGGGAAGGGCCAACAGGACACCCACAGGCTCAGAGTGGTCTTCACAGAGCCTTCCAGAGGGGAGCAGACTGGACTCTTCTAACAAAAAGAGTCTAAAGGAGGGGCAGCAAACCACAGCCAGCCCGTCAAACCCTGCAGCGCAGACTCTGCATGCGGAGTGTCAGCCCCACGGCCATGCTTGCTCATGGCAACGCTGTTCTCACGCCACAGTGGCAGAGCTGGGTAGCCGTGCAGGAGCCCAGCTGGCACCTGGCCCTTTGCAGAGAGAGTGCGTGACCCCTGCTCTGGGGGAAGAACACAGGCCTGGCCAGAGGGGCAGCGAGAGAAGCAAATGGAATCAGTGTGGGCAGGGAAGGGGCCAGACGGCTCCGGAACACACAGCCGGGCGACAGGCGGGGTGAGACGTCATTGACAGAGGTAGGAAAACAGGTGAGAAACGGGCATCTCTTTTGTGGGTGATGGTACAGCGTCAAATCCAAAGCACCTGGGGGTCTGCCTTTACATCGGTTTAGCTTTACGTTAGTACAGCAGTTAGTTTTGCTTTTGCCATGATCTCAAAACTGAACCCACACTCAGCCATAAAAAGAAACGAAATTGACTTATTTGTAGTGAGGTGGATGGACCTAGAGACTGTCATACAGAGTGAGGTAAAGTCAGAAACAGAAAAACAAATACCATATCCTAACACATATATACAGAATCTAAAAAAATACGGTTCTGATGAACCTAGGGGCTGGACAGGAATAAAGACACAGACGTAGAGAATGGACTTGAGGACACGGGGAGGGGGAGGGGGAAGGGTAAGCTGGGATGAAGTGAGAGAGTGGCATGGACATATATACACTACCAAATGTAAGACAGACAGCTAGTGGGAAGCAGCCGCATAGCGCAGGGAGATCAGCTCGATGCTTTGTGACCACCTAGAGGGGTGGGATAGGGAGGGTGGGAGGGAGACGCAAGAGGCAGGGGATATGGGGACATACGTATATGTATAGCTGATCCACTTTGTTGTACAGCGGAAACTAACACACCATTGTAAAGCAATTATACTCCAATCAAGATGTTAAAAAAACAAAAAACAAACTCCCCCAAAAAACTGAACCCACCTGGTGGAGAGTCTGATGAACGAACACACAGCTGTTCACGATGGCTTCCCGGTGTGACGGCGGCTGCGGCAGCTTGTCATACACGACTGGCATGTAATCAGGCACGATGTAATTCGGCTTCTCCAGGTCCATCTTACTAGTGAATTCTTTGCCGACCTGATACAGAGCTTCAGTGGACCAGTCCCCAAACCAGTTCAACACACACCTGAAAGAGATGCCCACATCTCAAAACAGCTCCCGAGAGCAGGGTCTGCCCCGCGGAAAGCAGAGCTGAGTGGGATCGGCGTACCTGTTGAACAGAGCGGGGGAGGTGGCCGCGCGGTCCTTGAGCCCCTCTGAGGATGGGTTCATGGTGAAGACGACGTGGAGGTTGCGGATGACCTGGCTGGTGAACCACTTGTACAGCTCCTCGTGCGAGTCCAGCATCAAGCCCTCCTTCTGGGCCCCCTCCTTACACTGGGTCATCAGGGTGGCATACTCATCTCCTTCGAAGAGGCCGGGAACCTAGGAAATAAGACGGCACCGTGGCTGGCCGGTCCTCGGAAGCTGGCGCCACGTAACACGATGAGGCGTGTCATTGATTACCTCTCCGTTGGCCAGAAGGGTATTCATCCGCTCCAGGAATCCAGAATCTAACACGTTGGACTCGTCCATTATAAAAGCTATCTTTTCGTTTTTACAGCCAGAACGTCTCAACACCGTGCGGAGATCCTCATCGAAGTCCTCCCCCGTGTACTTCCTGTGGACCTACAGAGGCGGGGCAGGTCAGCTCCTCTCTTGCTCAAGGAGCTGCGTGCATGAATAGGGGTTGACAGGCTGTGGCCAGACCCACCTTAATCTGGTACACGCTCAAACCGTTCATCCAGGCCACGAAACGGGACAAGGTGGTTTTGCCCGCTCCACTGACCCCGATCAAAAGCAGGTGGCCTTGAGGCTGACGGAATATTCTGAAACATTATCAGAAAGAAGAAAGAGTCAGGCTTTTATGCTCCATTCCCCTTTTGACACTCAAGTCCTAAACCTTCTCAAGATTAGTCTGCAACATTTGGAACGCCTTTTTTTTTTTTGCAGTATGCGGGCCCCTCACTGTTGTGGCCTCTCCCGTTGCGGAGCACAGGCTCCGGACGGGCAGGCTCAGCGGCCATGGCTCACGGGCCCAGCCGCTCCGCGGCATGTGGGATCTTCCTGGACTGGGGCACAAACCCGCGTCCCCTGCATCGGCAGGTGGACTCTCAACCACCGCGCCACCAGGGAAGCCCTGGAACGTGTTTTAACTTGAATTTGTACACTAAACATTCGTACAGCAATTGTTATTTGCCAGGTCTGGTGAGGCGGCAAAGATCAAAAAGACATGGCGCCGCCCCCGGACACCCTGATGACTCGAGGGAGACAGGCCGATTCTAGCAGGAGGGTGAAGGGCTGTAGTCGCAGCCGGTGGTAAGCTCCGCTCAGCAGAGCTGGACTAAGAAGCGGGAGTCGCTTGGCAGACGAAGGTAGGGGCGTGGGAGGCCCGTCAAGGGGACAGCACGAGGCCTGGCCTGACCCCCGCCCCCATCAGATCGAGAGCAGCTCGGGTGAGTGGTGAGGCTGCAGCAACAAAAAGCCCACCGGTCAATCCTGAGCACGTGGTCCAACACCTCATTAAACAGGACCAGAGGAACATCGAGCTCTTCTTCATAGAAGACTTTCAGCCTGGCTTTGACATAATCTCTTAACTCTTCTTGGTCTACTGGGATGTAATCCTGTAGGAAAAAAGGTAGATCCAATCACGAAGAAGAAATCATCTTAGTTCTTATAGCAAAGTGGATTATGTTTCCATATACCAAGAAACTGTCAAAAAATGAGACGAGAGCAGGTAGTTATAACATAGGAACAAAAGTATAAGTAAACTAGGATGAGACATGGAAAGACATGGAAAATTTTTACAGAGAAAACTGAACTTCACTGAAAGGCATCACAGAACATCTAAGTAAATGAAGAGATACACCATGATCATGGAGAGAAGAACACACAACTAAAATGTCAGTTCCACCCAGCTGACACACAGATTCAATGTAATCCAGTCCGAATCTCAGTGGTGGGTGGTGCAACTTGGCAAGCCAATTCTGAATTTCGTTTGGAAGGGGAAGAGCCCAAGACTGGAAAGACGACCCACCCCTTTAAGAACCAGGTGCTCTGGACAGGGACTGTCCTATCTGGTGGACTTAGAACTGTGATCAGGACCACGTGGTTTCAGCACAGGAAGCAGCAAATGGACCAGTGGACAGGACAGAGCTCTGTAGCAGACTCACGCGCACAGGGAAACCCATGTGACAGTGCGACACTGCAGAGTCCCAGTGCTGGGACCGTGGACATGCACAAAAGAAAAACTGAAAATGAACCCACAGCTCACCCCATACACTAACTCAATTCAGATGGATTAAGGGTTTAAACGATATTCCGTTACGAATGTTTGTTCTTCAAAAGACGCTATAAAGAGAGTGAAAAGACAAGCCACTGGGAGAAGATGGTGCCCATAAATGAAACAGGATTAGTATCTAGAGTCTAGAAATAAATAGGAAATTCTAGAAACACTGAGCAAATCTCTCTTGTTCGTCTTGCTTCTGTGCCTTTGCTCCTATCAGGCCCTGTGCCTGCCATGCCCTTGCCGACACTCAGATGAAGGCCTATGGACACTTGCCTAAGCCCCTATGTCAGGGTCAGCCCTCCCAAGGTGGGGCCATCCACCCTATGAGACGGAGCTCCTAAAGGAAGGCTGTCCTCATTCCTACATCAGCATCGCCTACCAAAGGACATGCACATCAAGACTGTCCTTTCCTACGATGTCGGATGTCGGCTCTCTTTTTCAGAGAAAATGGCAGCTCACAGCTATTCTGGAAATGTCACTCTGTTCAGCATCCTAGTATACGAAACATTTTCACACAAGTTATCCCTCACTGCCCTGATTTCACTGAAGTCCCGTCTCCTGCTGGTTGGATCCACAGCTCTTGGAGTGGTCCTGGGATTCTCTGCCCTGAATTATCAACGGCTGCAAATACATGGCCCATCATGCCTATAGCTGCGGCTTCCTTTATAGTGCCCTTCAAGGAAAAGACGTTTCTGACGAGAAGGGAATTCTAACTAGAAGGACAGGAGCAAAGAAAAGTATTCCTAACGTGATGTAGATGCGTTACCTTTGACAACCAGTTGCTGTACAGGATGGGCCGGCTCATCGCCTTCTCCTTGTCTATGTTGGGGAAGTGCTTCAGAGCAACCATGTCAATATTTTCGTCGGTCCAACGCCTCTCCTCATCTTCTACAAGTCTGTTGGAAGAGAAGACAGAGGCCATGATGAGAAAACACCTGGTTTTGTGGGTGCTGTGGGCTACTCCAAGGGCTGGCATTAGTCTTCTACCAGAAATTTTCATTTTCTACAAATGGAAGAACCTAAGACTCTGAACTCGAGATGACTTAAGTAGTCCGAAACATAGATATTAAACACGAAAATCTTAAAAAAAAAACTCCTCTAAAAATGTTTAATTACATTGATTTACAAAATGAAAACTTCATTTTAGTTTCTAAGCTTGCTTAATATAAATGTTTCAAGTATCAAGGAGCATTATGGGAACAGAAATAGAGAACTACAAGGTGTACAGTTTTGGAAACACAAGGTTTACAGAGGAAACCACAGAGCAAGCAGGTGAGACTCTAACTGTCCCTATAGGTGTGGGAGGTCCTTCTGAGCAGCTGAATACATGATAACTTAGGCTACGAGGTGAAGGTCCAATGAGCATGTCACGTACTTACCGTAGCCAACCAGAATTTAGAAGCACAACTGCTATTGCGATATTTCAATCTAAACAAAATTATATCTCTGGTATGTTAAGAAATATAAAAATGATACTGTAGCCCAATTATTTTTTTTAATTAAAGAAGGGAGAATGAAGGTAGCGCACGTAACATAAAAAGGACCGCCTTTTAAAGTGGCAGAGCCGCAATACGAGAGCTCAAAGCTGGGCTGCCAGGGCTCGTGTGCCCCCGCTCTGCCTCGGTTAGCTCATCTCTCTCCCTGGCTCTCTGCAGGGCAGCTCTGTGGGAAATGAGAACTCCAAGGAGGCTGGCGTGGAGCCCAGTCATCTACAACAACGCAATATTCCAAGACTCCTCGAAAGCATGGGTGAGAAAAGCTGCCTGAAGGCAAGAATAACTGGTCCAGACGTGTGGCTGCCAAAGGCTTAAGTATTTCTTAGCCTGGAGGGAACCATCTGCCTTGCGTTCTGCCAGGGGAGTAACCACTAACCGACTCCTACGACTACCCACACCTGAGGCCATGAGTGGTCAGAGGAGCTTGTCCTGCTGGGACCGTGTCCTCTACGGATGGGCCACCTCGGGCGACCTCACACGTAGCCCGGGCCCGAGGGGTCCTGCCCTCCTGCTCCTACTCTGCAGCCCCTCTTGCTCTGTTCCGAGTAACCTGTTCACGGGCAGAACATTTCCCCAAATAGTTTGCAACAGGAAATCGTGGTGCTGCACTAAATAGTAAATCAGTTAAGATTTGTTGTTTGTTAGAAGTTTAGAGTTAAAGCAACACAAGTCTAACTTTTTCTCACTAATCAAAAATGAGCCTAAAAGGCTATGAAGGACTGCAGTGCTGAGATACATAAAATTAACAATATAAGAAAAATCAATAAAAACGACAGAGCAGGAACTAGGAAAACTAAGAACCTACTATAAGACAAAGATCGTACACAACTATAAACAAAGAATACAAGAAAAAGATTCTGATTTAAAAAGGTCAATAGGGACTTCCCTGGTGGCGCAGTGGTTAAGAATCCGCCTGCCAATGTAGGGGACGTGGGTTCAAGCCCTGGTCCAGGAAGATCCCACATGCCACGGAGCAACTAAGCCCGTGCGCCACAACTACTGAGCCCTCGTGCCTAGAGTCCTTGCTCCGCAACAAGAGAAGCCACCACAGTGAGAAGCCCGCTCACCGCAACGAAGAGCAGCCCCCTGCTCGCCCAGACTAGAGAAAGCCTGTGCACAGCAACGAAGACCCAACACAGCCAAAAATAAAAAAAGGTCAATAACTTTCAAGATGCCTTAAGAGAGAAAACGACTCGACTTTTTACTGAGACTTACAATGTTCAAACCACAAAACCTTCCACAATCCAAGCTGACCACTACAGCCGCTAGCAAGTCTCTCCCTTCAGTACTGGTCACTTAACTAGAAAAAGTCAAAACTTGCAAGACTTGAAATAAGTGGCCAACAGGTAAAAAGAGAAAACTAAAGTCCCAGAGATACAGCTGCAAATCCTCTGATGAGAGCAAAGACTGAGGGTGAGGAAGGGGTGGTGGTTACGGAACTGCACCCCAGGCTGCTGTTAGAAGGAACTGAAATTCACCTGTGACCTCTGTGCCCTGACCTTGTGTGGGGCCCACCCGACAGTGAAAGAGGTGAGTTAAAGTGCCTTGCCCGAGGTTACCGGTAACCAGCAGGGCCGTCGGGGTCTCGTACATAGGGGTGGCCGTGATCAACTCCCAGATGCAAGGCTGCCCTCGCCACCTCACTCCTGTCCATCACCAGCTCAGCCTGCCTCATGCAGACCCTAACTCGGGGGGTCGGAAGGGTCAACATCCTTGGTTTTACCTGTCCTGGAAGAGACGGAGGGCTTCATGTGCCCAAATCCGAATGAGGCCTTCCACAGGCAGAGTCTCCAGGGGTCTCAGTGCCTCGAAGATACCTCGCACCCACCGGGTCATTTCACGGGGCGAGTAGATATAGTGGGGCTGTGTGTCCTGAGTGAACCTCTCCTGCAGGAATCGAAAAGATGCAAGTTACATGTAAATGTCCTAAGACACGGAAAGTAGTTAAAAAGTCAAATGCAGTATAACATTTTTATATTGAGAATAAAGACTCTAGACCCTGGAATATTTGAGAATGAATTGGTAAATAATGTTGGGACTACTGTTCAGTAGATCCAAGTTGCTCGCTTTATGTTGCAATTAATTATATTTAAAGATTTATACGTAAAAAAAAAAAATAGGGCTTCCCTGGTGGCACAGTGGTTGAGAGTCCGCCTGCTGATGCAGGGGTCGTGGGCTCGTGCCCCGGTCCGGGAGGGTCCCATGTGCCGCGGAGCGGCTGGGCCCGTGGGCCATGGCCGCTGGGGCTGCGCGTCCAGAACCGGTGCTCCACAGCGGGAGAGGTCGTGGCAGTGAGAGGCCCACGTACCGCAAAAAAAAAAAAAAAATGTTTGTCTCAGGGGAAAGTCGGCAGTTCTCTTGCAAGGGCCCTTGTCAGAGGCTGACAAAGAAACGCAAGCCAAAACCGTGAGAGCCACTTCTCATCTGGTGGGCAAAGATCTTTTTTTTTTTTGGCAGTACCCCGCAGCACGTGGGATCTTAGCTCCCCAACCAGGGATCGAACCCGCGCCCCCTGCATTGGAGGGATGGAGTCTTAACCACCGGACTGCCTGGGAAGTCCCAGTGGGCAAAGACCTTTTCAATAAATATTTTTTCAAGGCTGAAAGAGGCATTGTGGTGGAACTGTAACCGGTCCAGCCCCGACAGGTTTGGCCACATGCAGTCACCACAAACACTGCAGAAGAACAAGTACAAACAGGCACATGTTGGTGCTGTTAAAACAGAAGTGGCCACGTCCTTTTAGAAACGGCACAGCACGGTCTCGGTTTCGTAAGGGGAATGAATACATGTACATGTGCCAGACGAGGACGGCAAGAACAAGAGGATATTCGCGGTTGCAGAACCTGCCGGAAGCATCACCTGTTGAGACCCTGGAGCAAGTCTCCCGGCTCAGCCGGAGCTCCAGGTGAAGCTCAGTCTCTCAACAGAGCCTTTCGGTCACGACGGGGCAAAGACGCCACACACCTGGGACATGGTGTAGAATTCCACCATCGCCGCGGTGAGAGGCTCTGCGTATGTGCGCAGGGACGGGATGAGGCGCAGCATGGCCCGGTTGAAGGTACCGTAGATCTGCGTCAGGGAGGCGGGTCCCGGGTAATCCACATACACCACAGGCACGTGACGCAGGAACCTACACAAAGACAGCCCGGCTCAGCCTCGTATGGGGTGAGGGGCAGCATGCCTGGGAGGGCTGCCTCCCTGTCCCAGGCCTACCCGGGGCTTCCTGACCCGCCCCCACGGCTTCGCGCCACAGCTGACTGAGGTCTCACTCAAACTACTTGGGCCTGGGTCTGACACGTAACTGTAGATGCAAAAAACCGAAAAAGAACCGAGCAAAGGTGGGAAAACGATTCAGGCTTATTTCAGCCTCATCCTGGCCCTACAGGCAGGTCTGGGGCAGCTCACTACTGCCCAGCAAGTCGTCGCTTTCATTTTGAGTGTGTTCCCAGCACAGTGACATAACCCCAGAGGAACCCCACGACGAGCAGTATTTTGTTACCTTTTTATAATGACAACTACAGTTTCGTCATGCTACATTTAAAGCAAACCCGGAACCGGTGTGTGTGAGATCAGGGAAGTCTACGGGGCTGTGTGTTACCTGTGAGAGAGGGGCTTCCTTCCAGGATCAGTGGGCGGGTTACAAGCCCCGACAAACTGGATCCTCTCCAGCTTCACCCAAGTTTGATCTGAGGTTCGGTAAAAGCCTCCGTGCTCCACCATCTGAGGGCAAGGGGGAGTGAGACACGTTAGGGGCACATGTGAACAGGACACGTTGTGGAGGAGAGGGCACCTCGTGGACGTAAACACACCTGTCTGATGAAGGATATGACCCTCTGCGTCCCGTATTTATCCATGTCTGGCAGGTTGATTTCATCACAGAACAACACCAGCCACTTCCCAAGCTGAACAGGGGCCAGGACGACCCCGTTTGGCGTGCGTCTGTACTCGCAGTAGTGGTCAAAAGTCTTTAGCAGGAGCTCTGGAGTAGTAGCGCTGGAGAAGTTAAGACCCACGACCTGGAGAAGGGAAGAAACAAGTGAGGTGCTGGAAGGCTGACCCCGTGCTGGAGCCCCAGGCCCACTGCCCACTCCAGCCTCCTTACCTCCATGTCGGGCAGGGCCCGGAGGGCGCTGAAGAGCGTCATGGTCTTGCCAGACCCAGGAGGGCCGCACAAGACCAGCGGCTTGTGCTCGGCCAGCCAGGTGTACAAGAGGGCCTCGTGGCGGACGGTGTCCAGCGTTGGCACGACGACATCAGGGGCGGCCACCTTGTGCGTCTCCACTTCAATCTGAGGCACCTTGGCCTGCCACGGCGACCATTCTCCGCTGATGGACACCTGCACACACGGGCGGGCGCCGGTCACCCTGGGACCCACGTACCTGCTCACCTACAAGACTTGCTCGCTTTCATGCAAGTCAGAACCTCCAAGTCAACCTGCATCCCTTGTGCCACAGAAAACTAAAAGGACAAAACCCTCCTACGAAAGAAAAGACGACATCCAGTCGAGGCGCGCACTCACTTCGTAGTCGATGATGGGGATGTTGGGAGCAGCGGGCAGTGGCACCGTCGTGATCCTTCTGATGTATTCACCCAGCTCTGCTCTCATTTTCAGCCGACTGTCTCCAGACAAGGACCAAAGGATGGCGTAAACCAGATACCGCTATTGGAATAGGAAGTGGGTCCCGTTTTGAATGGAATTTCAACAATAAAGGAAAGACATTTACAACGATGTTACCCTGAAACAGTGGTGCCCAGAGATGCTGCCGGCACCTCCCCCAGCACCTGGCCACAGCTGGACCCCTCCTGACCTGGATATAGCGCTCCAGCTGCTCGATCTGCATGGGGAAGTCGGGGTGGTTGGCGTTGTACTGGGCCACGTTGCGGCAGGCCTGGTGCAGCATGGAGAAGAGCGAGCCCAGGCAGCGCAGGCGTGTCAGGTCCATGATGTGCTCCAGCTTGAAGGCGTGCTCCAGGGCCTTGGTGACCAGGCCGTTGGACGTGAAGTACGGCTGCATGATCGTTGCTGCGTCCCTCTGGATCTACAGGAGGGAGTGAGTGATGCTTAGCTACCATCTCAAAAAGCAGGGAGGTTTTCATCTCCTCTAACCTAGGCCCAGGAGAGGATCACGCAACTGTGAAAAGTAGTTTTATGGGTTGAAAAAATGAGGAATGAAGCTTCAACGACCAACCCTTTATTCCTTCATCTTGGTGGTTCTCAAAAAAAAAAAATCACGCTTCCTAGGAACATTGGTCTTCACCAACGAAATGCAAAAGGTCCACCTTTCATCAATTGGCAAAGAAAACTGAAAGAATTCTTTAAATTTTCCGTGCACGGCTACGCTTTTGCAGCAGCGACTGCACTGATTATGCAAACCTCCAGCGAGTGGCCGGCTTCAGCAGCGGAGCAGTGACCATCGTGAAAAGCACGCCGCCTTCCAGATGCTCAGGGTGGGACACCCGGCTCGCTCTGCGCCGCGGCCCAGCACCCTCAGGTGCCAGCTGGCTGCACTCGGCGGAGCGGCGCTGGCCCGCGTACCTGCAGCATCGGGGAGGCGGCCTCCTCGCCCTCGTCCTCCTTGCCCTTGCGCCGGCGCTGGGCCTCGTCCTCCCCCTCGTCCAGAGGGATGCTGCGCAGCCTGGCCAGGAAGTTGTTGAATATCATGTCCGTGCTGAGCACGTCCTCGCTGAACCAGACCATGCCGCAGCGAGACACCGTGGCCAGGGTGGCGTACTTCAGGTCCTGCACTTCAAACATTATGCGCACCTTGAAAGAAGAGAACACCGAGCACGGTTAATGACATGGGTTTGGTACAGACCCGAGTACTAATACTTTACCTATATGCCCACTGAAAGAGCAATTTAAATCCAATCTCACTGCACTTGGTTTAGAAGTAAAAATGTCTACGGTTTGCCTCATCGCAACATCCACCAACGCTCTCTCCCTGAGAATCTGGGCGGGAAAAAACCTGTGTGTGGTGGGGAGGAGAGGAGAGGAGAGGAGCTCTGGTGGGACGGAGCCAACAGCTCCCTGGGTGGCAGGGTCAGCAGTGAGGTGCTGTGGCCAGGTTCCTGGCCTCGAACCCGCCGGCAGGCTGGCCAGCAGGGTCCCCTTTCGCACGTGGGGTTGGCAGCCTCGCCGAGTCCCACTGCTAGTCGCCAGTGGGGCTGAGATTCAAACTGGACCATCTGATCCCAGAGCCTTAACATCACTGCTAACACGCCTCACAAGGAGATCAATCTTTCTGACAACAGTTAGAATCTACTGGGTAGTGAGCTGTAAGAAAAGAACCCAACAAGTCAAATCAAGACACGAGTCTGCATACGTGCATGTTCCCAGACCCGCGGCTTGGTTTCTGAAGCGGCGATAACCACCGATGCTGACCCTGCGTCGCAGGAAAGGCTCCTGCTCCCCAGCGGCTCAGGAGTGCGGCCGGACTCCTCCCTTCCCTTCCACCCACCTCCAGCCCGTCAGGCGACCCCACTGGCACAAGCTTGAACTCACACCCACAGCCCAGCTACTTCTCAGCACCTCCACGGTTGTGCCTGGGGTGCCGTGGCCTCCCAGCTCACCTAGCGCGCAAGCTCCAGTCCTCAGTGACCCCGGGCCTGACCTCATCTCGCCTGTTCCCCCTTGGGTCCCGCCCCAACTTCTCTCCACATCAGCCAACTGCCCCGCTCTCCTCGCACACGCCGGGCACAGCCAGACGCTCCTCCCCCGCCATCCGCCCCTCCACCTGGAACGCCCGGAAGCCACAGGAGCCGCCCCCTCGTGCCCTCAGCTTCCCCGGGGAGCCTCGGCGCCGCCCCTTCTGCCAGTGCAAGCTCCACCCCTGGGCACCGGCGGCTGCTCTCCTCCAGTTTACTTTCTCCGTAGCCCCATCACCACTTATCCTGTCTGTCTCCCACCTCAGGCTGTGAGCCCTGGGAGAGCAGGGGTTTTGTCTGTGTTGCTTACAGCTACATTTTCAGCATCTAGAACAAGGCCCGGCACACGACGGAACTCCAGAAAAGTGGGGTCAAAGTATGAACGCACGCCCAGGCCAGGCCTGCCCATGTTTACCGCTGTCAGGGGGCGTGGTCAGGACCTGGATCAAGGGCTCATTTCCAAGGGACGACCCTGAAAGTGTCCATGTGTAAATCCCTTGTTCTGCCATTTCCCAGGAACCCTAACTACAGCCCCAGCTCACGGAGTCGTAGGAAAGGCTACCCAGGAATTACTGAGTAGGCTTAATACTCAGCAAGTAGTGGAAAGTCATGAATGAACGCTTTGAAAACATTTCTCACCAGCCACAGGAATGGAAAGAATGTAGCACAGAGAGGCCCCGACACTGACTGCTGCCACAGAGGCTGGAGCCGCTCCCCCGGCTGCGCGCCAGGCAGTCAGGGTGGGATACTTAGCCTCGTACGTTGGGCGGAAGGCTGAGGCGCTCTCCGTTGGGCAGGGTCAGCAGCTTGTTGTCATCCAGCACCGAGTTCAAGTTCTCCACCCACTCGGGATCCACGTCGCCATCGAAGACGATCCACTGGCGCTTCTGCAGCTCGCCCCTCACGTTGTCTATGATCCTGGTGGGAGGATTTTACAGCAGCGCGTGACTGAGGCTGAAAACGCTCAGCCTGTAACGGTTTCTAAAGTGACTTTGATTTGTCCAGAGCGTGGTAAGAAGAATAACGTACGCTGTTACCACGAGGACAGAGTGCCTAGGTCCCAGTTCTCCGGAGTGCGGACACCCACCCAAGTGCACTTACTTTCTCAGAACATGTGTGAACAGCCCATCTGTCCATTCCCTGGTGTTGGGGTCCAGGGTTCCGTACAGGTGGTCTTTGCTGATGGCTTTAGGGTCGATGATATGGGCCACGCCCTCCACACCCTCGAGCCTCTCCAGAGCCTTCAGAAGAACGCGCCAGGCCATGCTCTTCCCGCTGCCCGAGGGCCCCACCATCATCAGGCCGTGGTTGATCTGGGTGATCTGATAGAGCTGGAGAACCTGAGGGCCAGACCGACCAGCACCATAAGCACTCCAGAGAAAGAAGGTGGAAGGTTCCTCACCACTTCTCCCGCCGCCAAGCAAGAGACGTGTGCTGTGACTCTTCCAAGGCAAGTACTGGGACTTTCTAACCAGAGAGACCTTCAACTGGCCACAGCACAGCAAACACAGAGGGTTTTTACTGAACTGTGGAGCTGTCTGACTGAGTCAGGAGATGCTCACCGAGCTGCTTCAGGAGAGACCCCTGAGGTGCCCTGCCGGGAGGACAGAGACCGGATGAACGAGCCGCCTTGTCTAACCCAGGACCGCAGCGGAGGGTCAGCACGCACAGCTTGTGCACGTGACACGCTTTTTCTTAAGTGAATCTCACAGAGGAGATAAAGGAAAGAAGTCGATACAGAATGTAAACTCTACTGATTACACATTTATGTTGTTAATCGTGGTACTGGGAAGTCTTGTAAGCAGATCATTTACTGCCATAGACGGTTTTCATCGTGATCCCCTTTTAGCCAGCATTTTCAGAGAACAAACTGTACCACATAATTGAAAATTTCAGGTAAGTTTCCCTATCACTACTCTCAAGTTAAGAAAAAATCCTAACAGGACTTGGGGCAAATCTCCACAAACCAGACGACGCCCCTGGTGGACAAAGCCCGGTAAGACGCGGCTTCTCCACCAAGTCCACGGCCATCGTTACCGCTCGTGGCCACCTGCGGGGTCTGTGAGGCGCCAGCCAACACCACGATCCCAGCTACCTTTTCAACCCACATCCCGCCGACTTCTTCTCCGTCTCCGTATGTCAGGTACATCTCCTGGCACACTTTCTTGAGCTCCTCCCTCAGCGCTGTCATCTCGCCCCGGTGATACTGGACCCCAGGGAACACGTCCGACAAGAGGCTGAAAAGCAGCGGGATGTCTTCTGCCACCAGCTTTGGCACCATCGTCTCACAGACGCTCTGGATCAGGATCTGCGTGGGGTGAAGGGGATGAGCTCTGCGGGGGGGCGGCTCCACGTCTACTGCCCTGTCCCCGGAGGACCCACGGCACAGCTGTCCCGTGAGCAAGCAGTGAGGCCCAGCGCCCCGCCCCCACCCCCAGGCCTCCCGTCAAATGCGGGTCCCCTCCGTTCACCCCGGGGCACGCGAGCCACAGTGAGAGCCCTCCAGGCACGACTTCAGGGTGGCAAAGGGTAATACAAGCAGAGCCTGGGCCTGAGCGGTTAGGGGCGCCCCGCCCACCTCTTGCTCGGGAAGATTCTCCGCGATTTCTCCTTCGTCCACCGCCTCCCCGCGCTCCGCCTTCTCCCTCTTGATCTTCTGGATCCGCTCCCGCTTCACGTTTCCGGCGCTCACCAGCACGCTCTTCAAGGCTCGGAGACCAAAGTCGTAGTGGCTTTGAGAAGAGAGCTGCTCGTCGCATAGTCTAAAAGAGAAAGGGTTTTCTTAAGAAACAGTACACTTTGAGCACCAAGAGCATCGAACATCAAGAAATCAGAGACGGATACGTGGAAGGTAGTGTTGCAACTACACAGGTAAACTTTAAACGGCACACTTGACACATGCCAGAAACACGATCCGGAATAACTCAAGTGACTCACTTGAAGAACGGGACGATCTTGTTGGCAAGGACCTCGGCGGTGCGGAAGCCCTGTGAGTACAGCATGACCTGGGCGATGAGCTGCCGGTCGGGCTTGGTCATGGCCAAGCTCCGGAACAGCTTCTTCAAGTTGTCTGGAAGGTTCGACCGGCCCGCGTAGCCGGGGTTCATGGTGATGAAGATGGCCATGTCTGGGCTCACCTTGACTTGTTTGTTCAGCAGCTCACAAGTAATGGGGGCAGAGGCTGAAAATCGGAGGATGGTGTTAAGACTCATGATAGTCAAAAATCTACTCCAAAATCTCTCTAAAACTGCAGAGCAAGCGCCCGTCTCCCTGCCGGCCCAGGACTGCAGGGGAGCTGGAGGCGCTCACCAGACACGATGCCCACCGGCCCAGGCAGGCCCATCTTCACCCACTTCACCCACACAAAAGCCGTCCGAACGTGTAACGGATCAAGTCCCAGAGGCAGGAAGCCCACTATTTGTGCATTACTGAGCGTCACAAGGTCAATGCAAGAATAGAAACACAGCCCAACCACAGTTGCAGAAATAAAAAACAATCCATGTTGTGACAAAACTGACCGGCTGAAGTCACGAGAATGACCCTCTCGTAGGGTCATCAAAGGAAAACACAAAATAAACAGCCCCCCTGCCCCCCATCCCTGGACTACTTAGGGATCAGACTTCCTCCATAGGAGAACACGGAACATGGAGTACACAGGTACTGATTTGACACTCCTTTTGTTTTATTTAGGAGGTCTGGTAAGATGAGTTACCGTTATTATGGGAAAAAAGGGAACTTTAAAAGGTAAACTCTCCAACGTGGATGTATTTATTTACGTCCTCCAGCTCACGAGCCCAGGCTGTGTGCGCAACAAGCTCCCGGGGCCCTCCGAGCAGGCACTCCCACCGTGACGAGGGCTCGTTCCCAACACTCTGGCCAGGAGGCTTGGCTCTGTGGGATGCAGGGAGGGGGAGGGGAATGCGGGGGGCCCAGAGCGGCTCAAACCTGTGTTGTGTGCAGACGCCGGGGGAGGGAGCACAGGGACTCTGCTACAGGGGAAGGACTGATGGCTCCGCGGGGCTGCTCTGGGACGAGGGTGCAGCGTTACCCTGGGCCCTACCGCCTGTCTTCCCTCAGGATGCACTGCCCCGCCTGCAGCAGCGAGTCCTGGAGCTATGTTAAAGTCTCGCTTATTTCTGATCAAAGAGGCGACCCCCTCTGCGCCCTCCAGGCAACTGTAAGGAGAAGCCGGTCTCACTCTTATCGTAGCTGGGGCTGGAGTGCTCGCGCAGCGCCTCCTGGATGCACTGCACCTGCTGGGACACGGCCGACAGCATCCGTTCCTCCAGGCGGTTGAACTCGTCAAAGCAGCCCCACGCGCCCACCTGGCAAAGCCCCACAAAGATCCGTCCCATCGCCTGAAACGAGAAGAAGGGAAGGGAGCTGAAACCACGGCCATGGTGCTGGCTGTATGGGGCTCCGATTCTGGCTTGGGTGACTGGTCCCACCCTGGGCAAATCACATCTTGAAACCCTTGTCTGCTCATCTTTGAAATGGGAACAATATCGTCTTCCTCCCAGGGTGGGGGGTGGTGGGAGGGGCTGTGAAGGTGGCATCAGCTTCACACGTGAGGCAAGGAGCCCAGCCCCACAGGTCAAGTGCCTCATGAACAGTGGTACAGGTGTAACGTATCATTCTCCTCCCGTGCCAATAAAGTTCCAATGACAAGGTTAACACGTTGTTTAAAAAACCTTCCCCATAGTATTTGTTTATTCCCAGGCATAGACACCAGGAAGACATGTTGCACTGACGAGTTTGAAGAATTTGAAGACGTGAAGCTCAAGTCGGTGTCAAGCACGTGCTGGGAACCTCCAACAGCTCAAGTAACCCTGTCCCCAGAGGACCACGCTGTGCTGTAAGGCCAACACAGCTCGAAGAGGTGCCGCCTGCTACTCCCCACCCAGCCCTCTCAGGCCCTTAACTCTAGGTGGTTCCCACAGAGCTTCTCACCTGGAAGTCAAAGGTTTCATCACAGTTGAAAACTAAAACAAAGCGTCCAAGCTGATGGCCGAGAGCTTTGACAGACTCGGTCTTCCCAGTCCCAGCAGGCCCTATTGTTTGAAGAAAAGGAATTGAGAACTCAAGTGAGAACACACCTTTAGTTTTAAGAACTGTAAAAAGCAATTCATTTTAAAAAACCGAAGTACAATCATCCCTCGGTCTCCATGTGGACTGGTCCAGGACCCCTGCGTCTACCCAAATCCATGGACCCTCGGGTCCAATAGTTGGCCCTCCGTAGCCACAGGTTCTGCACCCCTGGATTCAACCAACCTCGGACGGAAACTTTAATCCACGGTTGGGTCAATCTGAGGCTGTGAAACCGGTGAGCAGGAAGGGCCGACTGCCTATCTATTAAAACAACTCTGCGTCTAAGTGGACTCACACAGTTCAAATCAGCGTCCTTCAAGGGTCAAGTATAAATGCGATAGCCGCCAACGGATTTAAAGTTTTAGAAGGTACCAGCCACGCAGTTAAGAAGTACGTTTAGATCATTTGCTTAATCTTGGAAAAGTACGTTTCCTATCTGACTCCACCTGTCCAGGTGTGGGGAGGGACTCACCGAAGGGGGACCCGCCCAACCTGGCCTCCAAGGCCTGTGTCATCGTCAGGTAGCAGCGGTCGGTGAGGGGGGTCTGGACCAGCTTGTCCTGGACACCCAGGTACTCAAAGCCATAGTTAAACTTGGCATTTGCCATTTGAATCGACAACTGCTGCAACACATCGGTTTGCTTAGGGTCAAAGTAAAACCGCATCTGGCTGAGCCACTCGAAAGACTTGGCGTTGTCAATCTTGCTCTTCATCAGGGACCTGGTGACGTCTCTCTGGTGAACCAACTCTGTGATCTGAAGAAAGAGTCACTTTAAAGAGCTTATCAGAAAGTACATTTCATGAGCTGAAGCATGTAAACTAAAGTACGTAAGCGTATCCTCGGGGTGCAGGGGTTATTCAGTAGACTTTTAAATTGAGATTCTAGGTCCAGTTACAGTGTAAACATTCACTTTTAAAAACAACAGAACTGTTGTTCACTTTTAAAAACAATAAAACTGTTATTCACACAATGGAATTACACAGAATCAAGAGCTGCAGCAAAAACAAAGAAACAACAAACAAAAACTCTGCTAGTTGCAACTAGCATAAAACGTGATGGGAGAAGAGCTGTCTCTATCCTAACAGTCCATCTGCTGCACACGGCAGTGCAAAGGCCAGCAGCAAGCACTCGGGCTCAGAGACACGCTGGCTGGTCCGCCACGGGGCGTGTTCTCTGCGAAGGACAGGACGAGAGTGTGAAAGACCCAGAGGCACGAGTGTCACCCCTTTGTGTCGGGAGGTCGTGTGTGTTAACTCCTGTCCCCCAAGATTGCCTTTCAACAGTACCAGAGAGTCAAGTACACACCCCAGCATTTGTCAACAGGCCATCCACTTGTTTTTCTCCCTGACACCAATTAGGATGTTTTTCAAGCGTGAGTTCTTTCAACTGTCCGAGGCGAAGCCCCAGGAGCCTGGCTGGGAGGAATGGGACTAACCAAGTGCTCCAGCTTGCGTCTCCGGAGCGGTGGCTGCTCCATGAGGACCGAGTCGGCCAGCACGTTGAGGGTGACCTCCACGTTGCTGAGCACGGAGTGCAGGGGGGCCGTGTCGCCGCTCCCGCCGACGCTGCTCAGCGCCGTCTCCACGTTCTCAGACCAGGCAATCTGGGCTGACAGGACCACGAGCTGGGCCTGCGAGACACGGCACACAAGACCCAAAAGGATGGTTTTAAAGATCAGCCAGTGCCCTCACCTTCAGACTGTCCCCCTTCTACTGGACAGTACCTGGTATTTGTCAATCCAGGTGATGTAGGTATTTGGGTCAATTGAAGTTGCTTTACCAAAAATCTCAACTTCTGTAACAGACTCAGCAAGGAGTTTGGCCAGCGTGACTCTCATCTCCTTCTCTACTAGGGTGAGCCACTCGTTGATTTTGGGATGTTCAGTAATTGACACGGGAGTTTTAAACATAACCTGAAATAAAGAAACTCTAAGAATTAAAGTGCGCAAAGATGGGAGTGAAGTGTTCTAAGTTACAATCAATGAATGTAACTACCTCCTCTCCTTCACGGGATGAGATGCCCAGGACGACAGAGTTGTCTTCATTTAGGATGATGCTCGAAACACCAGCAAACATTTTCTTGAAATGTTTCTGTAACTTAGCTACATTCTTACTGTTTCCAATGATTTCAAGCAAATCTTCATCACCCACAAAATAAAACCTAAAATTAAAATAGCATGTAAGTTGCTAAAACGTTACATATACACAAATAAGGGGAATCAAGGCAAAACTTCAAACTGTATAGGAAAGGAAGGTGGGTATGGAATGTGACGGACCACCTCCAGCCTGAATTCAGATCACATCCAGATTTCTTCCAGCCCTCAGCAAAAGATACACACTCACCTAACAGATCCTGAAGAGAAGTTCAATGGGTTTCATGTAATTCACTGCACCTTAGGAATTTTTTAAAAACCTGCTCTATTTATATTAAGCAAACTATTCAGAAAGAAAAGAATGCCACTTAGAAAATAAAATACAACTTCCCTGGTGGTCCAGTGGTTAAGACTCCGTGCTTCCACCACAGGGGACATGGGTTCGATCCCTGGTCAGGGAAGTTCCGCATGCCACACAGTGTGGCCAAAAAAAAAAAAGAATCACAGCTAAATTTTTAAGAGATGCTAGCTGCCTGGGAGGGTGAATAATAGTTTAAATGAAGCTTAGTAAATGAACCCACGGTAGAAAATTAAGGATTATTTGTTATAATTAGGAAGCAATGGATGAAGGAGAAACGGTATTCACTGAATCGGTTACTGGTAACAAAACCCTTGACGCCAGAGTGACCAACACACAGGCCAGGAGGGAGGGAGGGGCGGGAAGGAGGCGCCGGAGCGGACCTTCCCTTCAGTCCCCGTAAAAACCACCCTCTCACCTGGGGAAAGATGAGCGCTCTCTTTCCAGGTACTCTCCCAGGGCTTTCTGGATCTTTCCTAGCAGGTCTGCTAATCTCTCCAGCGACCTCTGTACCCCCTGGATGTTCAGAACATCCATGACCAGGGGAGACTTGGATACTTTTTTCATGAGAGCCAAGAATTCCGTGCTGATACTACAAATCAAATTAAAAGCGAGGTTAACGTCAACCTTCGTGCAAAGGGTGGTCACCAGCCAAGCCTACCCTTCAGCCCTCCGTCCCGGCTCGAGGCTGTACCTCTGGAACCGCTGGGTTTCGACTGGCAGCAGGTGTTTGATGTCTGCGCTGCCCGTGAAGATGCCCTCCAGGTAGACCCAGCGCCTCTGCACGTCGATCCACACGTCGAAGAGAGCCATGATCCGGTTCAGTTTGTCTTCCCAGCTCAGGGCATCCTCTTCAAACACCTAGCGGGTGGATGGAAGGCAGAGCTCAACTGCTGAACTCTCCACTCTCAGATACACCAGGACTCATGCCAATATGCAGATAAAGATCCTGTCAACTTACGTGACTCACATTTTCTACCAGAGGCACCTGGGAACTGTGAGTCTGGCCATTTTTATTTTTTAATTATTTAAAAAGAATCTATTTTGGCCACACAGCATGCTGGATCTTAGTTCCCCTACAGGGATCGAACCCGTGCCCCCTGCAGTGGAAGCGCGGAGTCTTAATCGCTGGACCACCTGGGAAGGCCCTGACTGTAAGTCTGAAGGTACAACGGTGGATGTGCGGGAGGGACACCTCCCCACAGCGGTACCTTATAATACGGAGAGAGCTTCATGGCGGACACGCTGTTGATGTGCTCTTTGACCTTGTTGAAGAGGTCGTCCCAGCCTCGGATCAGGCGACACTTGTTCTGATAGTTAACCAAGTCTAACTCGTAAGTATTCCACACTTCTCTTATCTGAATGAAACCGAAAGAGGCACGTCATCAGTATGTGGGCGTTCGCCAGCCACACAAGTGACCGAGTGTAATGGAGACAAAAGGGACCACATGTTAGGCTCAGTCTACGTCAGTCTATGTCACAGCCTGAAACAAGATCTGGAATGCCCATCAGCCTATTACCTACCTGCTTCAAAAATTCCTCCAAAGCCATCTCCCCCTGCGCTACAAGCAGCACATCCTTGACAACCGCCTCGTTTTTCTGCAAGTCAACGTCCCAGATCTGGCCGAGGGTCAGCTCAGAAACAACCCAGTTTACGTGAAGCCGTTTCATCAGCTGTTTCCAGTGGCGATCTTTAAGTGCTTCAGATTTCAGTTCAATCACCAGCATGTTTATCTGTGGAGAGAGGGAGCCGTGTTACCTGTGTGGCGTGTTTCTAGCGGACATCTGTGACCGCAGCTCTGAGTCACCGACCTTGAGGTAACCTTTCAGAAGCCTCTGGACAAACTCGTAGGACGCGTACTGCCGTAATCGTGCGGGGAAGTTTTTCAGCTGGTTCAAGAGGCCATCTAAATTTTGCCGAAGCTGTCAAGAGAAACACAAGATGGTATTTAGTTTGCCAACATTCCTTTAAACGATGGAATATTTTTAAAATGGTTTCAGGAGAAATTTTACATTAATCTGGATGAGTAATGTAAACGACCATCAAGTGACGTTTTGTGAACTCTAACAGTTCCTTGCTTGCCGAGTTTCTAGGTGACGCCTACAACTTTCAGTGCGTGAAGGCGCGTACATAACAGCTACCGGTAGCTCCACGTACCTTCCGAGGCTGCACTGAAACCCACGGCTGCTCCTTCATCTGATCGATCTGCTCCCAGACCTTAGAGAGTTCTGACCAAACGCCTTTGAGGTCCTGTAGCTCCTCTAAGGCCACCTGCGATGAAGCAGAGTAAAGCAGCTGAACTTGGAAGCAGAACCACCCCACGGCTCTCGAGACACTGTGGGCCAGAGGCAGCGTGAGCACGAGGGGCCCGGCCCCAGCTGCCCGCTGGAGCGGTTCGTACCTGGACGCGCTCTTCGCTGCCACCGAGAAGTCCCGTATCTGTCAGTTCCAGCGCCTCCTTGGCCTTCGCACACTTCTCCCTGTCGTCCTTCAGCCTGCCGAACTTTCCTTCATATATGGTGAGCGCCTGAAGCGCCTCCTCCGGGCGAAGGTTGCCCTGAAGCAGAGTCAAGGCCAGAGGATCAGAGCCGGGGCTCAGGACACACGAGCTCCGGCTCCGAAACGGTGGAGGGGGCCTGCTGGGCTTCTAGAATATGTGACTCCTTGAACACGTCTACGTGCGTAAACATCCAAAAGCTGTACACTGATGACGCACGTCCATTACTGGATGAACTTTTACCTCCAGGGTTGACACGGGGAAGGCGGAGCACCTCTCGACTCAGCCATCCCCTCACTAAGTGCCGAGGGAGACGGAAGAGAAGAGTCAGGACAGACCTGGGCCTGGAGCAGGACGCTCCTGACCGAGGGGACAGGGTGCTTGGGGCTGCCAGCCACGCCCTCCCTGAGGTGCGGAGTCGTTTATCAGTTACCGAGAGAAGAACGAAAAGGAAAGCACTGTTCTCACTGGAGGAGACCCTGCTTCAGCCTTAACACTGTTTACACACTTCCTTTCCATTCTGATAACCTTTGAGGATGACTACACAAAATATCGAAGTTTTCACTCTAACACATTACTAGCAAGGTGAGGCAACAAAAGATATTCGAATTCAGGTGATCACACTCTTTGCCTAGTGATCAGTACTCACTCCCTGCAGAGCCTGGAAGCTCTGGCGTTAGCAAAAGCACGAGCCTGCTGAACAGCGGGGCCCCTCGGCCAAAATGAAACACAAGGCAGGACCTTGGGCCCAGCAGCACAGAGGCCAACCCAGTAGACGTGGGGCGGCCAAATCAGCCCCCAGCACTGGTGCGGAGAACCTCCATCCACACTGCAAAGCCAGACTGACGTTCAGAGCATTTCGAAACCCTTCCGCTTCTATGCGTACGTGTATGTCTAAGTTTGAATTCCACCCAGTGAGCCAGACAGACCGTGACCTACGTGCCTGAGCCCCACACTGGCCGTCCCCCTGCCTGGACGCCCCCTCGGCCACGGCACGCTTGCCAGCCCCTCCCTCAGCCTCCACATGTCAACCCCCTGCAGAGCAGGAAAGCACCAACACTCCTTTCCCGCGGCACGTATCACCATCTGACTTAAAATACCTGTTCTTCCCGTTCACTCTTTACCCTCCGTGCCCCAGTGGAGCGTTAACTCCATGCAGGTAGGGCTCCTTTCTGGTCACCACTGTATCTCTGCTGCCCAGAATATAGTCGGTGCTCAATAAATACTTGAATGAACCCAGAGACCAGGGTGTGGCAGGTCCTGGTACAGAAAGCCTAACGACCGCGACAATGACGTCAGAGTTCAGGGCTGCCCCCCACTGCACAGACCTAGCAGCGGCGGCAGCGGGATGCTTGGCCTGTGTCCACGAGAGAGGAAATTCTAACTTCTGACTATGCCTAAGTAAGAGGATAACTTACAAACAGAAAAACGTTAGTCTTTAAAACAATTCCCTGACTTAAGTGACTGTCACGAGGAGGTCTACGTCGGCTTTTGTGTTTCCAAATCCACTACCTGCAAGTACTGCTCCTTTTAATTACAGGGAAAAGTCTTCATTCTGGAAATCTAAGCCATGGCAGGGCCTTTTAAGTCTCCGAAAGCAGAGACGCCAGGTCACCTGCTGCCGGCTTGGGAGAAGCTGCGGCGCCGGGGGCGAGACTCACCGTGACAGGCTTGGTCTTCTCCCAGTCGGTCAGCAGGTCGGAGGTGCGGCTCTCCACAGCGCGGTCCTCCTGGACGATCTTCATCTGCAGGTTTGCCACCTGCTGCTGGATGGCAGAGTCCTTCCGCCGCATGATGTCGTTGAAGGCCCCCCACTCTCCCTCGATGTTGTCAATGTAAAGCCAGGAAGGCGGGAACTGGAACCTTTGCTTTTCCAGCAAGCGCTGGCCGTTGCGGTAGAGCTTTGAGGGTTACAGAATAAACTTAGCACTTTCCTTCAAAAGGGCAGCAGAGACTGCCGTCAGGTTCCCACGGACGGGAAGGCACCCCGCGGCTACGGAGCACACGTGCTCCCCTCCCGACGGCGCCGTGGCCAGTCCCGCGACTGCTCCTGGCTGCACCGGGCGGCCCCGAGCAGGGTCTAAGCGTGCTAGAGCTGGGCGTCACACCCTCCTTCCAAACTATGAGAAGGTAATACAAGTTTGAGGACCTGAAGGTCCACAACTACAGCAAAAGATTTTAAAAGACAGGAGCCTGTGGTTCTCAAACGCTGAAGTGCCTAAGAATCACCTGCCCACCCTTACAAGCACGGCAGGGGCACGACAGAGACGCGCCGTAGACCCCATCTGAGACACAGTGAGGGACAGAGCTCACCTCCACTTGCTTTTCAAACTGCTTGATCTTCCGTTTCAGAGACTGCACGTAGGTGATGAAGGTCACAGCGTCGGAGGTGCTGGCCGTGTCCACGGAGTGCTGCTCCAGCTCCTGGCGAGACTGTCCGGAGAGAGCAGAGCGTTTAACGGAGAGCCGAGGGGCACCAGGGGGTTCATCACACCGGCAGGACCCTGCCTCCTCACCTTGGAGATCTGGGAGTGGAACTCTGTCATGTTTGAGCCAAGCATCTGCCCAAATTTGCTGAGGACCTCCTTGTGCCAAGAGTCGTACTTCAGGTTCACCTTAGACTGGACCTGCAGGTGAAGGAGCACACGACAGCGGATGAGCAAGTCTTTCACGCTGGAGTGTTTATGCCTCAACTTCATTTTAGTCAGATGTTGCCGTCCCAGCTCCCTGGACACCTTTCAGTGAGACAGCAGAGCTCACCTTGCCGTAATCTATGACTATTGGTCCGAACTCCTTCTTGGTCTCTGCATTGTCAAAGGTTCCTCGGGCCTTCCTTATCTGCACCAAGAGCGCCTGCCACTTGTTGAGATCCTCCCCGAGTCTGTTATAGATGTTCTCAGCTTGCATGTCCCACAAACACTGATACTGAAGCCAGACCTGCAAGTGAAGAAGAACAGAGTTAAACACTACAGTTTGACTTTTCATTTTGTAAAATATTAACATATATTTTCATATTCTGTTAAAAGTCTCATGTTCTTTCATCGCCGTTAGGAAAACTCTCACTTCCAATCCTCAGAATTTTCCTATCAAAAGAGAATAGTTTCCTGTTCTCCAAAATGATTAATATCCCACAAGGTTTGCCCTATTGTTCACTCCTTGTTTTAAGACAGCAAATATCACCTCATCGTTTACATTACACATAGTCAAGGCCTTTTAGCTCCATATTCATTAAACCTCATACTCCTAAGTGTGTAAGACAACATACTTGAATGTAATTAGCTTCTCACCTTGACATACTGCTCGACTTCAGTTACGATGCCCATGACTGCAGAATAGGATTCCTCCAGGGCAACGGGGCCATCTGGCATCCGTGTTAGAGCATTCCGGTAGAATTTCTCTTCTTCGGTCAGTTCATAGTGGACACCCACCTAACCAAACAAAGCCAGAAATGAACACAGGTAGTGCGCACAAAAATGTGAATCTCAGAGTCACTTTCACTTAATTAAAATAAACCGAAAGAAACTGTATTTAAGGGATAACATTCACTTATCCCAGTCACAGGTAACCAGAAGCCTACTTATAATAGAACTCCTCAAACCAACGAAAGGAACATCAACCACAAGCCAAAAGATGTGGCGTCACTACTGGCACAAGGCAAAAACGGTTAGAGAGCAGGCGCCCCAGAGCAGGGCCCTGCAAGACCTGAGCCTCTCATCCAAGGAGGCAGGACCGAAGGTGGCGCCTACGAGAGCGTGAGGTGACCACGACCAAGTGTTAACACCAACGTGGATGCTGGAACCCGCGACACAGTCATTCCTTTGTTTCAACCACTTGTGGGCTGTCACGTGCCAGGCACTATTGTAGGTACAACAAACAGACAAAAACCTCTGCTCACATAGATTTACATTCTGTGGGAGGAGAGAGACAACTAAGGGAAAAGCAAAATACGCAGTATGTCACAGGGTGAGCAGTGCCATGGAGGAAGGAGGGAAGAGGGGGCGAGGGGACGTGGGAGCAGGGAGGATGTATTTTGAGCAGGGGAGCCAGGGAAGGCCTCACTGAGGAGGTAACGCATGGGCAGGGACCAGGAGGTGGAGGGAGGGAGCCTGGTGAGTACTTGCTCCCAGGGCTTCCGAGCAAGTGCAAAGGCTCAGGGGCAAGAGTGCACCTGGCACGTGTGAGGATGAGCAAGAGCCCAGCGCTGGCTGCAGCAGAGCCGTGAGGGGAGGAGCAGATCAGGGAGGCGGCGTGTCACGTGGGGCCCAGCAAGGTGCCGTGGTGGGTGAGACAGGAAGCCGTTAACGGGCTCCGAAAAGAGAAACGTCAGGGCAAACACACAGTTTTAAGACGCACTCTGGCTGCTGTGTTGACGACAGATTGTAGGGGGCAAAAGCAGACACAGAGAGACCAGTCAAGAGGGGGCTTAAATAATCCGACTGAGGGATTATGGTACCTTGGACGGTGGTAGCGCTGGATGTGGTAAGAAACAGATAAGGGTTATTTTTTTTTTCAATTTTTAAATTAATTAATTAACTTATTTATTTTTGGCTGCGTCAGGTCTTTGTTGCTGCCCGCGGGCTTTCTCTAGTTGCGGCAAGCAGGGGCTACTCTTTGTTGCGGTGCGCGGGCTTCTCATTGTGGTGGCTTCTCTTGCTGTGGAGCACGGGCTCTAGGCGCATGCAGGCTTCAGTAGTTGTAGTGTGTGGGCTCAGTAGTTGTGGCTCGCGGGCTCTAGGGCGCAGGCTCAGTAGTTGTGTGGCACGGGCTTAGTTGCTCCGTGGCATGTAGGATCTTCCCCGACCAGGGATCGAACCCGTGTCCCCTGCATTGGCAGGCAGATTCTTAACCACTGCACCACCAGGGAAGTCCCGATTAGGGTTAATTTTGAAGATAACGACAGTGGGTGTCCAGAAGCAGGTTGGAGGATGGGAAAGAAAAGACTGGGGGAGGAGCAAATCTGAGGGAGGGGTCTGAGAGACAAGTCCAGTTTGACACGTCCATCAGGTGGTCACATGGAGACGCCAAGGAGGCAAAGGGACAGGCAGTCTGGAGTTCAGGAAAAGGCCTGGCTGGAGACAGGAACACGGAGTTGTGGCACTGGTATTTAAAGCCAACCCGCTGGATGAGACAGAGAGAGTGGGGTGGAGACGGCGCTGCACACGTAGAGCCAGTGAAGCAGACAGGCCAGCAAGGTGGAGGAAAGCCAGGAGAGCCGGCAAAAAGAGTGTGGCAAGGAGGGGGCAGGACAAAGAGAACTGAGCTTACGTCCACAGTCAAGGAAAGAGACACGCCTCCGGATAGGATCACTGTCTTCCAGAAAAGTCGGTTACAGCAGAGATCGTGGAATATGTTTATTTGAAAACCACTGGTCCTGTTTAGAAGTACTATTGCCTAGAGACCAGGGACTGAATGCAACGGTCTCTTGAGTTTTCCTTTTGCTCTAGGAGTGTCCTACTAAGAGCATACTATATCTGGGATTTGCTTTAAAATAATCTGCTGCTGGGGGGTGGGGAAGGGAATATAATGAAACAAAATTGGCCACATGTTGATAAATAAAGCGGAGCTTTACTTATGAGCTCACATGATTCCCTCTGCTTTTGGGTATGTTTGCAAATTCCCATAATAAAAATGCAAGTGGGAGGGTGGGCAGGGAAAAGCAGGAATTAAAATTCCCACAGAAGTTCACGGAGGGAATTTCTAAGAGACCACTGACACCAGACCTCCGAACCCGACTGTGTGGAAAAGTAACTACTGGGAAGAACGTCAGGTCACACAAAGCTTCCTCCAGCTTTCCCTCAGAGTGCCGAGCTGAGGTCTGGAGTTTGAAAAGACGCGTCAGGAGCTCTTTAAAGAGGCGCGTGGAGGTGGAGTCCCAGAGCGAGAGGGAGACGCGGAGCTCACCTGGTACCTCTGACTCTGGATCCTGGGGAGAGACAGTACCACCATCTTCCAGGCGAACATCTCCTGGTACAGCTTGTACCTGCACTCCTCGATTGGCGGGTTCAAATAGATGACCTGGTTGGTTATTCTCAGCTCATGGACGACATTCTATGAAGCAAAGATTTCATTTTTACTCAGCAATCTATTTCAGTAAAATGGCTTTGATGAAGAACACTTTCTCTCTCTAATTATTAAACTACTTCCGTCTGAACCACAAAGTCTGTTACTTTATCAACAGACTCGGTCTTCCCTGACTTCATGTTTGTGGTCTGTGCCCCCGCCAAGGAAGAGGAGGTCAAGGGCAGGCCCCACTTGGGTCCTTCCTGGGTCCCCCAGTGCCTGGGTGTCATACACACAACAGGTGCTCCGTGAAGCACCATCGGATATGACGTGTGTGATGATATCTGGACACGAGGACCTTGCGACCTGAGAAACCAGTGACACGAGGCTGATTTTACTGATGTATGTTTACAAGTCGGGGTCAGTCTGTGCCACCTGCCAGTGCTTTAAGCTAATGGAGAATTCCAGCTCAGTCTCCACTAGATACTGTATCCACTCAGACACACTCACTGGCTTTTCTGCATCTCAGTATTTTAAAAAGTACACTCTGGGGATGAATATCTGTAATATTCCAAAGTGAAAACATTTTTCAAGCATAAAAGCGGAAAAAAAAAGAAAAGGTATAAAGTCTGCGTAGAAAAAAAACGCCAATTGTTTCTCCCAGATCAAAGTTTTTACTTGCCCAGCTCTTCCAGGCTTCTGTTTTGTGAGACCTTTTTATTGGTAAATATAACACACATACTGTAAACTACATAAAACTAACACATGGCTTAATGAATCAGTGTGAGGTGGACAGCTTTATAGCCACCACCCACGACAGGAGACAGGGACCTACTTGCAGAGTCTGAACAGAACTTTCTGGAAAGCTTGCTAGGCCCCAGTTGACCACTCCGTCACACGAATGGGCAACAGCTGGCTTGGAGACAGACTGCTGTCCTGTGCGCTACTGCATTCTCTCACAAGAATTCGACTCAGATTTTTGTGAAAACAGTGACATTTTAGGGTCATAGTCTGAACACCTGCTTGTAGCAGATTATCATGTTCAGTTCTGGAAATGATTTCTTACACATCATACATGCTTAGAAAGCAGAGATTTTTTTTCCCCAGTGTAAATTTATTTCTAAATATTATTTTCTATTAAAAAAAACTTCTATTTTTGAAACTATTTTAGACTTACAGGAGAGTTCTAAGGCAAGTATGAAGAGCTTCCATACACCCTCACCAGCTTCCTCTAACGTGGTGTAATTACCAAAACAAAGACGTCAGCACTGATATAATACTATGAACTGAAACACTGACTTCAGTCAGATTCCCAGGATCTAACAAGGACACACATCACAGTTAGTTGTCACAGCTCCTCACTCCCTTCCAGTCTGTGACATTTTCTCAGCTTTTCCTGTCTCTCTCTCTCATGACCGTGGCATTCTGGTGTCCTGTGAGATGGCCCTCCACCTGGGTTCGCCTGACGTTTTCCTCATAGTTACTGGGGGGAAGACCATAGGGGTGAAGAGCCCTTCTCATCTCACCACAGGTGACAGCATACATCTCCCCTGGGATGCTGACTTGGGTCAGCTGAGCGTGGTGGCACCTGTCAGGTTTCTCCACTGTAAAGTGACCTTTTCCCTGGTAGTTTTTAAGGGGAGAACCTTGTTTAATTTACTATCGAATCGGCTGCCCTGGGAAATACTGACCTTGATCTTTGGCTCTCCTCCAGGTTTGTGACTAACTTGAGGTGCGTCCGTATCCATGTCAACCTCTGCTTTATCCTCAGCTTGTCCAAGAAGCACCTGGGTCCAAGCTCTCAGGCCAGCTTGCAGGCGGACGCCCAGTATTCTTTCAATCTGCAGAGAAAACACGTCCAAGAACACTGTTTCTTCCAAACGTTAGCTCAGAGCACGTTAACGGAAAGCTGATGCTTTAGGTCCAGGATGGACTGCTTCTGACTGCAAGCCTTCGCCCCTGCTTCTCAGCCTCATTTCCTCCCCTTCCAGCCTCAGATCACCGTCTGCTAGGCTGACTGTGCTTTCCACTTGCAGGATCCCCACTTATAAGGGATAAAGATACCAACACAAACGCAGCAGATGTAGCGAAGGTCTGGATATTTGTTCGGTATGATAGACAATTTACAGAACAAAAGCATTTTCCTGGTAGCCTCAGAGATAAAACTAGAAAACTATAATTTGGAGATTAAACAATTTTCTTTTTCTTTTCAAAACGGAGGCATAAGTGACATGTAACATTATTATTAGTTCTGGACATACGACATAATGATTCAATATTGGTATATACTGCAAAAGGATCACCACAGTAAGTCTAGTTAACAGCCGCCACCAAACAGTGACCATTTTCTTTCAACAAGTAAAGAAGAAAGCCAGAATTCTCTTCTGATCTGTAACGAGACAAACAGATTGACAAATACATTTCCTATGACTAGGATGTCTGTATGTCTTGTTTAGCGTCTGGCCACACAACCATCCTGGGAATGCTGCGAGGGCGGCTTGAGATAAACTGGGACTTGCAGTCGATTCAGAAGAGGGGGGCCTGTGAACTTTCACTGTTTGGGTCCCACTGGTGGATACACTGCAACTTCTGTATCCATTTTAAAGGAGAAAACCTGTGACCCACACACAACAACTTCAGAACTGACCAACTACCATCTGTCCACTGAGTGACCTCCGCCATAAAACATCCTCCTTCTAGAGACTTCACAGCTGCACTCTGACATACACTGACAAGAAAGCAACATGGGGTGGCAAGTATGCTTCAAACACACACACACACACACACACACACACACACACACACACACACCCCTATACGCATGAGCCAAGATCCTCTCCACCAGGAATAAGAGGTTCTTGGATGCTGGGTGGGATGGTGGAGGGGGACAAGGTGGTCAGAGAAGGGTGCCAGGAGAAGAGGGCCAGGAAGAACCACCTAAATTATCAGCAGAGCAGGGAAGGGCAAGTAGGAGGTTGTCAAATATCCAGAAAACAGAGAGAACTCTTTCTCCTCCCCCACAGCTCCCTGCTTCCAACTTACAAAGAAGGTTACTACGGCCAATACCACAGTTCAGCTCTATCATTAGCTACACGGGATTTCTCGAGAGAACTGGACTGTCACTGTTAACTTCTATGGAAACGTGCTTCTCAGTGACAAACTAATCAGCTATGGAACAGGGCCCACCGCTACGCAGACAGCAGACAAGTGGGCAGCACTGTGTGGAACAGGCCCCATACCCACCTCCATGTCCAGCTTGTTGACCCAGATGGGCAGGTTGGAGTAGGAGTGCAGGTTGAGGTCGTCCACAGCCTTCTGCACTCTGTTCAGGATCTCGGAGAAAGTCTTATGATCATACATGCAAGTCTCCAGGGACCGGACTTCCAGGTCTATTTTTTCCTCAATAATCAGCAGATCATCCACCTAAAGGAAGGTATACTTAGTATTTAAAACAGCCACTCACTCTATTTCTTTATCTTACGTATATTCTTCTCAATTAATAAATGTCCGAGGCAGAGAAGTTCTTCCACAAATCGCTAACCCTACGTGTTGGCGTGAGAACACACCTGTGTCTCTGTGGAGGAAGGGAAATGTATGGAAACGAGCAGCTTCCCCCCTTGCCTGCCCCTGCTCCCGGGAAGGGAGACCTCCGACTGTCAGTTTGGGAGGAGGATACCAACGCGCTCCGCTCAGCACTTTCCCTCGCTGGGAGCCGGCCGCGCACCAGACCAGTGGACTCTGTCCTGCCCGCAGTGGCAGCTGGGCAGCTGGGCGAGGGTCTGGGGTGGAAGTCCAGGTCTGGGGCAGACTGACCGCAAGCACCACGACTGCAGATCGAGAGCCCATTCTCCACGCAGCTTTACCAGTAATAAAGCTCTCGTGCCCTTCACCTCTCTACTGGTTTCCGACCTGAACTCGGGCTGTCACTTAACGGCTTCCCTAAAGCCGCAACACCATCCAGCAGCCCGGTGAGTGAAAGGCTGCTTTCTCCCTCTCAGCGGACTCGGCCCTAAGCTGTAGGGATCACGCGTGCCCTCTGCGGGGGAGCTAATGTATTAACGGATTAGCCATCGCTGGGTTTAGCTCATTCCCCGGATGTGGAGGATGAAAGCAGAACACACCTTTTCTTGGAAGTTGAAGACAGTCTCCGCTAAGCGCTGCACGTAGGGGTCGAGCTTGTAGGACTCCCACACCAAGGCGATGCCCTCCGCGATCAGAGCCTGCACCTCCTTTTTCAAGCCCGCGACCAGCAGGGAGATGGTGTTGCGCTCCTCCACCTTCTCACACGTGCGTTCGTAAGTCCGAACGCTCTCGATCAGCGAGATGGCAAACGGGTAGAGCTGGTTTGCTTGGTGAGCCTTGTTTACAATCGCCAGTGGGACTCGGAAGCCGAGCCACTTGAGGTTTCGAACTTCTTTGGAGAGCGTGATAATCTCGGGGAGAAAGTTAACCTTCAGCTTGAGGACGTTTCCGGACCGGCCCCGGACGCGCGTGCTCTCGATGGTGAAGATGCGGCCTGAGACGCCCAGGTTGCGCTGCTGCACCTTGCGGGCCCAGTCGTCAAAGATCTCCTGCGTGTTGAGCTTCATGCGGAAGCTGTCTCCGTCCTGCTTCAGCTTCTGCCCCTCCACGTGGTTCTCCCAGCCCTTGCCCAGCACGTCCTCCACACGCTTCATGTAGGCCGTCAGCTGTCGGTCGATCTGCTTCGCCCAAATGATGGACCCCGACACCGGTGGCAGGTCGCGCACGTGGCTCATCTTACACGCCTGGCTCTGCGGGTACTGGACCTTGAACTTGTCGTGCAGAGACTCGATGTCGTCCTTCACGCGCTGGATCAGCTGGGTCTGGTACTCGCGGATGGCCCCACGGATGTGAGGCCTGACAAACAGCGCGTTGAACCTGGAGAAAATCCTGAACATCTCATTGGCGTTCTTGGCCGTGCCGAGCTGATCTCGAAGGCGAGCGGTGATCCGGGTCTCCACCCTGTCGATCCTCTCGTCGTATCTCTTCATCGCAGCCTCCCAGGCCTCCGTGCCCTCTTTGGAGACGTCGAGCCCGTCCACCTCCTTGACATTCTCGTAAGCGAGGTTGACCTCCTCTATGGCGTTTGCGTCAGCAGCATCAAAGAGAACCTCGGCTACTTTCATGTCTTGGGGTTCGGGCACCTCTCCTTGGTTCTGCTGTGCCACTGCTGTGACCTGGAAGGAGAGGATTCGTAACGAAAACGTCTGCCAAGTGAAGACTCATCCCGTCGCGCACAAGCAGCACACGCCACACAAGACGACCCGTCCACCACGCAGGTTCAACGTTTAGTCAAACGTTTTATAACTACAACTCAACGAGACCATGTAAGACATTACATGGTATGTTTTAACTCTGTGCTGGAAAGATCTTCTGACAATGTAGTTTTGTTGCTTAAGCTAAAAGAACATGTCTTAAAACCTGGGTTTGGGGTTCTTCCCTCTTCAGTGTTTAGACTATGATTAAAATTGCATTGGAAAGCTCAGGAATTCACAGGAGTGCTACGTACAAACTTAGTATCCAACATGCTTTTCCTTTTTCTTTTCTTTTTTTTAAACTTTAAATTATAATCCATCGGTCCATACCACAGTAGAGGGACAGATAAAGTGCTACGGTAACTGAGAAGAGTCCATTCAGTTCCCTTCATGCTACTGGAGAGACAGCAGAGTACACACAGGATCTTTGCCTCAGGAAATGTTAAGACTTCCAGGCATATCTCAGGCCCACACTCTCACAGAATTATAACACTAGGCAGGGGTCTTGATCTGGGGTCCACAGATGCCTCGAATGAAACTCAGACAGTCTGTGAATTTGTTTGGGGAAAATCATTATTTTCACTAACTCCCTAATTAAATTTAGCATTTCCTTCAATTACGAATGTGGGCTACAGCCACCGCTGTTCACAGTTCTGACTCTGTCATCAATAACTCCTTCCTCATCACATCACAGCTGTACACATCCTACGATCATGTTTATGCTCACTACTTCAAACTTATGGTATTAGGCCTGTCACTAGGTCTTGCTCATTTACGTGTTCATGGAGAAGCACACAGATGACTAGATCACAATTTCAAAACTGCTGACAACTGTTTATTTGTAAACCTGTGCGTTTTAGTTTATGTATTTAAAAACATTCTGAGGACTCTGGGTGATGACAGTGTAGGAGCAAAAACTGGGCACGGTGATTAAGCAGCCATTTCAAGACAGCGGAAAACAAGCAATGGCGGTCAGCACCTTGAGCTATGTTTGTATCAGGTAAGAGCAGTGAGCTGATGGCCGTCCTGCCTGGAGGGGCTCCCATCCGCCAGCTCAGGCAGGAAAACCCGCAGCTTTGCAGGTGGGAGGACAACAGCAATAAGCATAAAGGGGAGATTCTGGAAAAGACAGCCTGACGAGGGCCGAGGTACTAAATTACACGGACACACAGGAGACCCTGGGGAGTCCTGCAAGAATGAAAAGTCTGGGCAGATTTACAACTTGCTGTCAACCAAGAATTCTATAACTGGTCAAACTATCCTTCAAATATGAGAGTGAAATATTTTTCCCAATAAACGAGAAATGAGGGAAACTGTTGCCAGCAAACCTATGGAACAAGAAATACTAAAGCAAGTCCTTTAGGCTAAAGAGATAAGACAGCAGAGAGTAACTGAGGCCATAGGAAGGAATGAAGAGAACTGGAAACTATAAATCGGGGACAAACGTAAAAGACTGTATTATTATTTTTCTTTTCTTCTCCTGATTTTTCTAAGATATATATGACTGTTTAAAACAAAACTTGTAACACTGTATTGCTGGGTTTACAATACATGTAATAGGTATGTAATATACATGTATGGAAAGAACAGTGTTATTTCCACTGTTATAAGTACGACAAGCAGGAGGAGACAGGGCTACACCGGTTATGAGGTTCAGTCAGTACTGAGCACATCACGATAAATTAAAGATCTAGAGTAATCCCTAAAAAAGAAAATTCAAAGAAATACAGTACAAGTCTATAGAGGAATTAAAATGATATACTAAAAATAACACAAAAGAAGGCAGTACAGGAACAGAGAAACAACAAAAATGAGACAAATGGAAAACAAATAGCAAATGGCAGGTCTAAATCCAACCATATCAATAATTATCTTACGTGTGAACAGACTAAGTAGTCCAAAAGACCGTTCTGAGAATGTATGTCTGCACACCTGAGTTTATTATACATCTTACAAATGTAAAGGACGTACATATTCCATATGGTTTACAAACAAAAAGAAAGCAGACAATGATCTTTTGAAACAATGATATCTGGGAAGAGGGACGTGGCAAAAAAGGGTCCAGACACCCTAGGCCAGAACGCATCAGCCCCAGTCTCAAGTCTCTCATGGACACAATGAAGGGTTAACATTTAAACCAACACACGCACACGTGTACATATAAATTAGTGCCGCACTAAGTAAGAAGATGCCGAGGATGCGTTACTAACAATCTGCTCCACCCCGAATAGCAGGCACTCCCATCGGAGAATGAACCCTTCTAGATGGCATAAGTTCTAGACTGGATCCCCCCAACCCAACTAACAGCTTATTACAAAATTTTCAAACTACAGGAGGGTAGAAAGAATTCTAGACTGAATACCCATATACCGCCACCTAGAGCCTATAATTAACATTGGCTCTGTACTGGCTTTATCCTATATCTATCCACTTACCAACGCTTCTACCTATAAGTATTTCTGGACTGGGTTTTTTAAAGGGAGAAAGGCATTGGTGAAGAAGAGTGGTGGACTGAGAAGAGATAAAAAAAGCACGAACAAAGAAAAGGAGTCATTTAATTCTTTTAAAAAATCTGAGGCAAATGCAATTATTATCCACATTTTAGAGATAAGGGGTCTGGGGAAAAGGTTAAATAACATGCCCCAGGCACATGGCTAGTTCAACGGTGGGATTAGGATTTAAACCCACGAAGTCTGGCTCTGGGGTCCATGCAATTTGGAGATGGGGATGTGAATCGATGGAGAATGTGAAAGATTTGAACTGAAACACCAGGATTCAGAATCACTAGATCTTAAAAGATTACAGTGACAGGTAAAAACGGAGCTAAGGAAGTACTTCACAGTATAAAACAGAAACAAGTAGTTAAATCTAAACAAAAAAAGAGAGAGGGTCATTCAAACAATGCACATACGGATTTCTAGAATGTGAATCACACCTGTGGCCTCAGGACCCTGACAATGACAGCTCTCAGCTGCTCGTGCTGGCGTCTAAACTTCCTCATCTGGTCCAGGCGAGCCTGAAGCTTCCTGTGGGCAGGGTTGATGCGCCACACCATCTTCAGGTTTTCCTCCCTTTTCCTTTTGACAATGTCTCTCAACAACACCTGGAGTTTCTCATATTCATCATCCCAAGTCTGAAAGACTTCAAAGCACGCGACCATAACCTGGTATATAATTTAAGAAAGGAAGTTTATTATTAAAGCGGATTTTCATCTCAGTGCCCCCAGGTTGGTTTTCTGATATATTACAACTCACTTTTTCAAATTCTTCATAAGCAACATGCATCAGTTTTCTAGTGCCCAGCACTTTGAGTAACTGAGAACTCAAGTCTCTTGAGATCGCCTCCACCAAACGCAGTGCCCTCTGAATGGGGTATTTTGTGTTTCGGATCTTTCTCAGATGGGTGAAAATTGCAACAAGTGCCTGCCTTATCTTGTCCAGCTCAGTGGCAGACAGCAAGTCATTCAGAGGAAAATCTTTCATCAGAGGATTGTAGTCATTCACAGTTTCCAAAGCCTGTTTCAGACCTAGATTAACATAGAAACAGTTAATGGTTTTCACATGAAGTGAGACAGCTATAATGTTGTTATGTGTCAGTTATACCACAATGAAAAAAAAAAGCAAAAAGATATTTCTTTTAGGTTTAAATACTGGTTAAGTAAATGAAAGTATATCCTCACAACAGAGCATTTTGATGTTGCAAAAGATTTAGCGACACAGAAATTGTGCTATTTGAAAGAAAAGAGTGTTATTAACAAGATAATCCCAGTGTGGTCTCATTATTGCTTTTTTAAGAATATCAGTCAATTCAGACAACTCATATGCACTCCAAAGGCCATGAGTGGTAGCCCCAAAGGTTTCATCTTTTTTTTTGCTTTCTATATTATCTAAACATTCTAGTAATACCACCTTAGTATTTTTTTTTAACATCCTTATTGAAGTATAATTGCTTTACAATGGTGTGTCAGTTTCTGCTTTATAACAAAGTGAATCAGCTATACATATACATATATGCTCATATCTCTTCCCTCTTGCATCTCCCACTACTTTAGTTGTTTTGTTTTGTTTTGTTTTTTTGCGGTACGTGGGCCTCTCACTGTTGTGGCCTCTCCCGTTGTGGAGCATAGGCTCCGGATGCGCAGGCCCAGCAGCCATGGCTCACGGGCCCAGCCACTCCACGGTATGTGGGAATCTTCCTGGACCGGGGCACGAACCCATGTCCCCTGCATCGGCAGGCGGACTCTCAACCACTGTGCCACCAGGGAAGCCCTACTTAATTTTAAAAAACTAGAATTTTATCATCCTTAAGAACAGTAAAATTTAAATTTTATACCCATGGCTCAAGTTAGGGGAATGTATTATGGACATGGAATCACAGAAAAGCCTGGCTCCTGGTCTGTTTTTTTTTTTTTTTTTACTTCCTCTGGCATAAGATTTACAAAAGAAATGTATTAGGAAAGAAATAAAGGTTTCAGAGGTATTAAAAAATTCAAGGTATACACTTCAGTACTAGTGAGTGCCCATATCCCAGTGAACGTATGCAGTATGACCAAAATAACTGGAAGGTTTCCACCCGGAATTCCCTCTAACATGTAACATGTGGGCACCACAACCTTTTTTGGAGGCGAAGAAAAGAACATGACAACTGCTGCAGTCCTGATGACTTGTTCTAACACGTCTCTGGTGGGCACAGAGTGGTAGAGCAATGTCCACCCATGGCCAGTCATTCCACATTTGTGTGCCTGGTACATGCTCATTCAACATCACTCCCCCTGCTGCCTGTTCAGAAAATAACTTTATCTTGACTACTTTTCAGAACAGGGAGGAGGGCAGAGAACAGAGTAAAGGGGCAGGTAAATAGCGGAAGAGAAAGTACTGACCAGCTCTCCTTCCACAGCCCTGTGGGCAAAGAACTTCTGCTTAACATAAACTGTGTTTCTGCTTGGATTGTCAAAAGCACACTTGACTTTACACTCAAAAAGTACAGCCTACTCAAGGAAACAAGTAACTGAGAAAACAGGAGGGAAGCTCCCAGCGTCCCCTGTACTCATGCCTAGAAACTGGCTTATGTTCTTAAAACCCTGGAAGGGAAAGGGAGGTATGTGAGAGAATCATTTTCATTACCTAGAGCTGGGGGAAAGATGAGATAAGTTGCCAAGTAAACAGTCAGAAAAGATGGTGCATCTATTCATTTTCATCACAAAACCCAGGTCAACAGCTTATTGATCAGACTATCAGCTCTAGTTCTTACCTGTGTCAGTGTCGAAGCTGACGGTGGCATGGAAACGCTTGCCGTGTTTCAAGATATCCAGCGTCAGGAGAACTTCTGGGCTCTCTCGTTTCTCCTGGATGCGGTATAACGCACGTTCCAAGTTTAGCCAAAAACTGATTTCCTGTAAGGCAGTTCCTGAGGCAGGATCTCGATCAAGTTTGGTCACCTTAAATATAAAATAACATTCAAGAGTATTCAGCATTTAAACAAAGGTAAAAAACGTACCGTTAACTAAGAACATGCATTATAATTTAGTTTTTACATTTCAAGCAGATTTCCTTCCTTGTATTATAAGCGGTTTAGTTTGAAATCAAAGGTCTGGACTTCCCCGGAGGTCCAGTGGTTAAGACTCCACGTTCCCACTGCAGGGGGTGCGGGTTCGATCCCTGGTTGGGGAACTAAAATGCTACATGCCACAAAGCACAAGCAAAAAAAAAAAAAAAAAGAAATCAAAGGTCTGAGACAGCTGAGATTAGCGCTCTCTCAGGGATGGTATTGAACCCATGTCACATGGTACCCTTGACCACTCCACTCCACCCCTGGGCCGACATTAATCCTCCACTGAGCATTCCCAGGACCAGTGGGAGGTACTGCTAACAGTCATCACAGAATTCACCTCGTTGACAAGAACTCGGACCAGTTTTCTCACAGATATTAAAGAGTACAGCGTTTTACATGACATTTTCAATACTGTGCTCTTACTTTTTGAATTTCTCGGATCCAGCGGTTAACTCCAGATTGCAACTGATTGAGAAAAGTTGGGTCTTCAACCTTATCTCCAAAGTCTGTAACTTTCGGCTTTTCTCCACGCTCATAACACTGTTTTGCAACATTTGTAATAATTGGATGAATGGGCAGGCTGATCTCCGGAATTTCAATATTCTGCTGCAGGTGAAGGAGTCCCATTTCAAGTTCTGCAATCTTTTTTTCAACTGAAGGAGCCATTTTATCACCATCCCTAAAAAGACAGGAAATGCCTCAAACTTTAGTGCGCTATTGGTCTCCAAAGAGATTCTATTATCTCAGGTCTGTCAAATGTTAATAATACACATTTTCTTAATGCAACAGATTTACACCCTCTTGGTTTACTAGCTTTTCCCTCCCGATTTCTGAATTTTACATCATCTTCCACAGCGTGTTGTGAACGTTAAGTAAAACACGGCATTCAAACTAACAAAGGAAAAATGGTTTTTACCTGTCTGCCTTGCCAGACTCTCTGATATAGGACTTAAAAAAAGGAGCCACCGCATTGCTAATGAAAGAGTGCAAGGTTTCATACGGCGAGTCTTCACTGAGTGTGAGGACGCGGAGCTGGGACGACACTGGCTTGTCTGCATCAATCACTGGAGTCCGTTTAATGAATGCCAGGCTGAAAGAACGGAAAAGAAGAAATTAGAACAAAGAGTCTCATTCTTCATCAGTTTTAGTAACTGCAGCCTTCTTTGTGTTGCATGCAAACTAAAAATTCATTTGAATGTTTTAATTTTTAAATCATATTAGGAATAGACTAAATTGTTGCTTTTCTAATAGTGAAATACATTGCTTCTCTTTCTTTACTCACCTATGTGAGAACTAGCGAATCAAGGTTAAGGTTATAACATGTGACCATGAAAGCAGACCAAGTTAGTTTATCTCACATGGGGGTTGAGTTCATAACCTTGCCCTCAGGAAAACTAACCTCCCTAGCAATTGCAAGTTACTAAGCCCCGATTAACTTAAATCCGATCTCATAATAATTTGTCCCATTCATTTACGGCATTGAATCACATGTCAACTTGACTAAACAAAAGGCACCTGCAGGTTGAAGTGACGAGAGGACACTCCAGGCCCCTGCAGCCTGGCCTAAACCAACCCTTCCAGTTTCATCTCCTGCTACGCACCCCCTACCCCACCTGAGACACCCTTTAAACTACATGGCCCATTCTCTAAACTTCATGTGCTTTTGTGTAGTTGCTTAAGAAACCTATATTCATCTGCTGAAATTCCAAGTAACCCCCAAAACCCAACTCCAGCATCACCTCTCCCGTGGGGCCATCCCTAAGCAGGAGCAGTTCCCCAGCCTTCATGTTTCATGGTACTCTACACCTCTGAGACTTGGCCCAGTATTACAGCTAGTTGTGTACCTGCCATCCTTTCTCCCAAAAGACCATAAACTTCTTGGGAAAAGGAGCTATGTTTTATTCCTTTGCACACCTACTGCTGTATCTTACACATAACAGGTGCTCAAAGGTGGTTGAATTAACAGCTTCAACAGAAGCAATATTTGAATTTTCCAGTTCTCATATTACGTATATGTACTTTATACATAATACTTCACATTATTCTAAAAAGTCAGTGAAGCTTCCTGATGTGACACGCTGAGAAGGAACACAGTCACAGTAGTATTCCTGCTGAAAATGTGCAACTTGACTGTAACCATGGAGAAACATCAGACAGATCCAACGGAGGGGCAGTCCGTCAAACTACTGGCCTGCACTTATCAACAATGGCAATGTCATCAAAGACGCAGAAAGAAAGACACAGAATTGGATTCTGGATCATGGGAGAAATATTGTAGGGGACATTATTGAGAAAATATGAATATGTACTATACCTAGAGTAATACTGTACCAAAATTTGTGGAATTTGAAAATTGTACTGAGGCTGTGAACAAGAATGTTTTTGTTCTTAGGAAATGCTGCGAAGTATTTAGGGATAAAGGGGCAGGTTGTCTATAACTCTCAAATGGTTCAGGAAAAAAAATGATGATGCAAACGTGGCAAATGTTAACTGACATCTGGGAGTTCTACATGCTACCCATGCAACACTTGTAAGCTTGAAATTATTCAAAGTAAAAAGTTTTAAAAAGCCAAGGCAAGATAAACATTTACGCGCTTGAATTTGAATATGTCTACTGGAGTATAAACTGGCACAACCTTTTTAAAAGGTGGGAGATCTGGTAACACACATTAAAGATTTCAATGATGCATCACATCTGAACCAGTAATGCTATCTTTAGGGATTTATCCTAAAAAGAATCAGACCGGTGTACCTATGAATGTTTACTACTTACTTGTAATAATGAAAACCCAGGTGTACTCTGAGAGCATTATTAGATATGCTAAGTACATTATGGCTCAAACCTAGAATGGATGATGCCATGATATGGCAATTAAAATAAAAATACTTTAGATTTTATACTGACTTGGAAATCCTCTTAATTTGAATAAATAAAATCAAAGATAAGAAACTGAATTAAAGAGCAGAAATCTTTTGAGTGTTTTCTTAGCATCTTTGTCTGAGTCGATCAGGATTTACATTTAATCCTCACAAGTTTATAGTCCAAAATAATGGTATATTCATACTACTCACCTATTGGACTTAACTCCATAATGAATGTCTATGTTGATGTTATAGGAAATAAATTCTTTTTCTTCTTCTCCTTCATCACCAACATCCTCTACAAATCATAATAAATATTCTATCAAATTCATGTCAGTATTCCAATTTTTAATTTATCAACTGTTCAGAGCACGACTAGCCTCACCCCAACCCCAGCCTGACGTTTAAACCCCTACGTGACTCGGCTCTACCGAATTCTCCCTTCTACCCATTTTTTCTGACTGCTGACCCAGGCACTTATTTGCTGTGGGATCTTGGGCAAGGTTCTTAACTTCTTGGCATCTCCGTTTCCTTGTTTGTAAACTGGGGACGCACTGGCATGCCTGGGTCGTTGAATGACTGACTGAGCCGCTGCCTAGAGTGGGCCCCGGCCCCAGGGCGGTGCTAGGTGGTGTCCGATAAGGCCAAGTTCTCCCCACCGCATCCCAGCAGTCAGTCTCATCCCCTGTGCTCCAGTCACAGAGGTCGCTTCCCACCCCCAGCCCCAGGGTATTCTGCTCAGGTGTCTACTCAGCACTTGCTATGCGACAGGCATTACTTTAGGCGCATCGCACATCTACCCCTCAACGACACTATGGGGCTTGGCATGACTATTATTATTATTATTTTCCAAGCAAGGAATGTAAGTAAATTGCCCTCAGACATGTGACTGGAAAGGGACAGAGTGAAAATTCAGAAGTCTGATTCCAAACCCAGGCTCCTCAACAGCCTGCCCTCTTCCCTCTTTAAGGCCCCTCCAGGGAAGCCCCCAGCAAGAAGCATCCCCAGGTCACCAAGGGGGCATTCACCTGGCTGTCCCCTCTGCTCTTACGGCGCTTTCACAGCCTGCTCTGGGGTCAATTTAGGAATACAGCAGTGATTTGAAAAAGCTTACTGGAATTTAATGCTAAGATAACTCAAGACACATGCGAATAAAATTTCTAGATAAAAATGAAAATTGAAAAATTAATATAAAAATCATAAAAATGGGAAGTAATACAAACCTCTGGATCTAGTACTGATCAGCTAGATGGGTACACCCTCTAGCTGAATCATCTTTGGGACGACATACTGTATGGAATAACTGCATTAGCAAAAATTAATATCGAAGGATTAATCTAACTTGATATGTACGATTCACCTTCACTTCTACGTCATGGTGTAATAACAAAGGCAGTAGACTTAACTAAGTGATCTCTGGAAAGTCATTTTTCTTCCTGTCAGCTTCAAATTCGTAAAACGTAAAAGGGGCAACAGAGGAGGGGGTGGGATATGAAATTAGGTGGTCTAAAAGGTTTCTATAAATGCTAAAAACTACGCACAAAAGCTATTTGCTTCTTTCGTTTTAAGATGAGACAAATACAAAATTCACACTAAAAGAATATAAAGTATTAGTATATTTATTTACATATATATATATATATATATATATATATATTCATCAAGACAATTACTCTTCCAAAATGTTGTTTTTAGTATAATTTTAGGAAGGAGAGGAGGAGTGAGTGGCGGAACATTTTCGTATGCCAGTGACTTCCTAGCTGTTTTTTGTTTTTTTTTTTTGCCGTACGCGGGCCTCTCACTGTTGTGGCCTCTCCCGTTGCGGAGCACAGGCTCCAGACGCGCAGGCTCAGCGGCCATGGCTCATGGGCCCAGCCGCTCCGCGGCATGTGGGATCCCCCCGGACCGGGGCACGAACCCGTGTCCCCTGCGTCGGCAGGCGGACTCTCAACCACTGCGCCACCAGGGAAGCCCCCTAGCTGTTTTTTAAAATTACTAACTACCTGAAAAAAACCCCAAACCAACCAACTGAGTTTTTCTAACTACTGAAATGTGGACATACCACAAGATAAGATAAATCATACTGCTTGAAACCAATCAAACATATAATTGCAATCTGTAAAACACAAAGACAAAGAGTATAAGGAAATACCCCCAACCTAAAATAGTTGTCAGGGTGGTGGGATTATGAAATATTGTTTCCCTTGATTTTTGGGACTTTCAATAATGCTCTTCTATGACTTATATAAAATATGTCATTAAGATAACACCCAAACAATAAACAGACAATAAAAGTAACATTCTACAATCACCAAAGGAAATTACTAAGTAAAAAATATGCTGTAACCTTGAATCATATCTTCCCCCCGGACAGAGCGGCATCCTCTATACAAATAAAATCATACAGAAAACATGCCAACTGGACACAACATCTAACCACATCCCCAGCACATCCTAATGCGAACAGGGTTACAGGAACTGGCAGCAGGCCAAGTGATGAGTCACGGCTGTCTGGGGACCACTGTGAACGCCCAGCCCAGCCCAGCCCGCGCTAGGAATAACACTGCAATGCAGCAGGAGACGGCTGGGCTCGGGAATGCACACAGGATGACATAATCCTCAGACACGGGTATGCAAAATACGTGTCCTCTACTGCTCTGTAAAAGTCTAACTTCCTTTGATGACAGTAATTTATGCAAGTCATTATTAATATCAGCCACAAACTACATTTTGGATTAGTTATTTAATGCTCTTCCCCATAAATACGAAGATCCTATGAAGTCTGAGGATGTCTGATTCCCGTTATAAAGAACACATGACACTGTTTTATAAACTGCCGAACAATTTAAACTTTCCTGCCTCTTTATAAATTATTGTATTTTCCAAATAACAATAATTCTATTTCTGCAGAAACTTTAAAAAAAATTGTTTAAAGGAGGAGAGAAAGACACTTATTAGTTGATTCCCAACAAAGAGGGTATTAATCCTGCTATATACGAACACCATCTGCACGTTTATCAGGTAATACCACTTTCGGTAAAGTCTGAACCAGTTTCCTAATGATGCTAAAGTTACTGGTTAATACACAACAGACTAATACTGTGCTGCCTACTGACACATTCAGGGAACTAAAATACCAGCGCAGACAGGCTGCGCCCGACCCTCGAGTTCCTGTGCTGCAAGGCATACTGATACATCTTACAGCGCCCTGCGGACATTTCTTTGGTTAACTTCTGAGAGTTCATCAAATTCCTAGAGATGTTCAAAATGTCATTTAGCACTATTCTGCATATGCTTCTACTGAAAGATGAATGTATTTCAAAGTACAAGTGATTTGTATCATTACCTTGTGAATTAGGTAAGCAATGTGCCTCATTTAACGAAATACAAACAGATGCACATTCAATTACCTTAAGACTCATACCACCTCTCCTAGGTAGATGGGTATGTGTCCGCAGACTGGTGAACAGGCAACTGGAAAGGGGTGAGGGGAGGCTGCGGGCTCCCCTGCCCTCGGTCATCCCCTCCCTCCCTCTCCCCTCCCAACGTTCTCCAGCCACAGGGCAAGCCTCCTCTCAAGCTACCAAACGAAGCCAGTCATTTTCTTTGGCCAGATGACGTGTTACGTGTTCCTGGCTCTCTTTATCTTTCCTTTTCTTTTCCCTTTAAAATCCAAACAGACTCCTAATACCACATTACTTTGGGCGATTCGCTGTCGTACACTCCCTCCTGGTACGCGCCCTCCTGGTAGCTCTCCGCTTTCCCATCCCTGGTACTTCCTCCAGCCACCTTGACGTCCACCCGCCCTTCTGTCCTCCTTCTGAGGCCGTGACTTCTTTGCATCCACTCCCTGCCCCGCACAAGGCTAAGAGTGTGGTGAGCGTCTTGAGTCTTCTCCTCCATCAAAACATTGTTGGGAATTTGAAAGGAGGGTTGAACCCCATGTAATCCTTGTACACAAGGTAAAACTGGGGCTCCTCTTGACATTTCCAGAAAAAAAGAGAAGGAAGTGAAAAAAACTAAGTCAGTGATGCCTAAAGGATTTAAGACTTCATGCTTTTTAAGGCTAACACTAATTCAAAAGAAATAATTGCTATGAAGTAAATGAAAACAAACACTCCTATTTAATGGATACCAAGGAATTCAACAGAGAAATTAGTTCTTAGGTTTCAGAATCCTTCTTAAAACATCCTTTTCCTAACTGGGTCTTAAAATCCTGCGGTTTTGGTTTCCTCACTCATGACAGAGGCGCTGGACTAAATCTCTCCCTCCGTTCCCAGCCATGATGCTGAGAGTCGAAATTTCCATCTGTCTTTACTTTTTAAAAAGAAGTAATGACTGCTTTCCCTTTCCTGTACATGAATTCCACTCACTACGAAACACCTCACTTTAAAAAGCATCTCGCTGCAGACTGCTTTGTCCTACAGAGGGTGGGGGCCCACCTACGGCGTGACAGCGCAGGACAGCAAGAACTCAGGCGGACGGACTCCTGGCCCAGCGCTCCAAGACAGTGCCACGTCACAGCAAGTGTTTCCTACTGATTTATTAATCATTTTATTAACCATTTTGGGGTCTAAGCCAGAAATGAGTACTTTTTACTCATCCATCTACTACATTTCTTCTCTTTTTAGGGAAATTAAGTCCTCAGAAAAATAATGTTTAAAACTCCACAAAAACATACCTCTCCGTACGCCACCGCGTCTCTAGGAAGCTGAGTCCTGCAAGGAGCAACGGCTTTCTTCCAGACTCCAGTCATCTCTGCACTAATGAAGAGCGTAAAACCCCCTGCCTGGTCCCAGACAAGCCCTGGAACCACCACTCCAGCAGCTGCAAACCGCAGCATCCTTACCAGTCCCTACCTTCACCACCCAACCTTTCACGGGACAGAACACACCCCAAAATGCACTTCAGGTAAAAAGCGCTACAAAAGTGTCCTTAACATCGTCATATGCCTATCACGTAGGGATCACCCACCTGGTCATACTTTTAGAAGTACGCTATGAGGAGAACAATTTTCTATAGGCCAGGAATTACAGGAAGGAGATTTCTCTTTTTAAAACGGGGAGCTACAATTTGACATTCCCTTTCACCAACTCTTCACTATCAAAATTAACTGTTAGGGGGCCTTCCCCGGTGGTCCAGTGGTTAAGACTCCGCGCTTCCCCTGCAGGGGGCACGGGTTAGATTCGATCACTGGATGGGGGACTACGAGCTCGCACGCCTCGCGGTGTGGCCAAAAAAAAAAAAAAGATCAAGTGTTACAGTCACTACCTTTATTCTACACTTTAAAGGCGGCTTTACTTTAACAAAAAAACTTTAAAGCTAGCTGGAGTACTTAAAAAAACATATAGAGATATACCTTCATATAAAAAAAAGCTTCTATATACAATTACATGTGTTTGGAAAATTCTTTCCATAAAAAAGGGGGGAAGTGGGGGGAAGATAAAGTAAAAGTAACTTCTCCTGTTCATTAAATAAGTTATATGACTTCATTGTTGGTGGCGGTCTTTATTCAGTTCAAACCATTCAGATTTATTCTCCACATCATAATGCAAGCCTGCCTTTTCACTGTAAGTAACTACTGGATGTTCGTATTTGATTAAATGTGCAACTGGCAACGCTACTCATAAAAACCAGCCGTCCTTCTAAGTGACCTGGGTTAACACTTATGTCTAAATTATGCTAGTGTAGCCAGGATGCTAATAAGACTGATGGGACGACATAGTTTTTCCTCAGATTTTTGCAAGCGAAAAATAAGTTAAGACAGGTTGAATTACTAGAAATACTTCCAGGACTTTTATAAATCCAGGAATGAGATAGGATTTCAACTGCAGACAGTCTCATTACCTAGTCAACATTCAAAAGTGCAAGTCATTATGGAGCCAAGATTTGGATCCCTGGATACTCGCTCTGCTGAAAGGAGAAAATGGACCCATCAAGAAAACAGAGGTGATTTGCACCAGAAAGCATTCAACAGAAATAGGGTCCCCCTCCAATAATTTTAGCAAAGTTCAATTCTAAGTTGTTTGAGAAAAGTGAATCACTGAGGAGCACTCTAGAAGCAAAGAACAAAACCTACCATTTTTTTCTGTAAAAAAGAAACGGAGACCTAAGGTAGAAATCACTGATTTCAAAACAAAAACTGTGCAATGAAAATATGATCAAGAATCAGCCAAGGTAAAGCTACTCAAAATACAATAACAATGCAGATTAAAATGTATTTTAATAAAATAATGTATATTCATTAAAAAACGACCAGAAAGACAGATATCAAAATGCTGACAGTGGTCATATCCAGGTCGAAGGATTTCAGGTGGCTTTAATTTTATCTGTATACTTTAATTTTCTATTGTGACTATATACTTTTTTTGAAAGAAAACAGATGAGTCAAAAAAAAAATTTTTTTTAAACAGTAGCAGTTTCCATGCAGGAAAACAACCCCAAACACTCGCTGGGTCACACTCGCTGACCCTCCTGCAGAGGTCAATGCTACAATGAAGCATCTCCTGAGTAGGAAAAACCTTTGAAAGAAACAAACTATCTGCAAGGAACTAAGTGTGTGTAGGGGAGCGGTGAGGCAGAGAGTTGAGATTCTCTTACTGACAGAACCATACAGCCTTTGAGATTATAAGAAGCTTGTCTCCGAACACTTTCAGACAATGCCCAATCCTTGGTGCTAAGCTAGCATTTACCTGGACATCATCCTCGGCTTCCCGGATGGACGGTGCCACACCCAGACATGTGCTGTCAAATAAGCTCGCCATTGGCTACAAAATGGTCTGAAAGCATCAAGGGGAAACCCTCCCTGAAGGCAAGCTCCACTCTCAAGAGGAACCTAGGCTTGCTTTTGGGAGGTCACTATTTGAGGAGACTGCTGGAATATGCAAACCTTTTGTCCCGTCCCTCCACTAGGTGCCTAACCTAAGTCTCTCTCCTTTTAAGATCTGTAAAATAGATTCAAAGACCACGGGGCCATCATTAGGATCATCTAAGCATCACACAAATACAAGGCATGATGAAGGAAAACAAGCAGTGGGCTGGACACTGAGATGCTGAGTCTAGCCTAGGGAGTAGGATTAGCTGGTGTGACCTTGGGGCAGTCACTTCGACTGAGCCTCAGTTTTCTCGCGTCTGAAGTGGGCAGATGCACCCACTCAACAGGGACAGCATTAAGTCCAAGAGGGAGACCTGCGTGCGCTATCCACCTAGAACAGTGATGCCCCGCTCGCAGCCGGGGCCGTCACTGTCACTCCTCGGGCCTCGGCATCTGGGTCCGCACAAGGCAGAGGCTGGGATGCCCGCCGGTCAGGGCTCCCCCAGCTCCGGCTCGCCAGTATCTCCCCCTACACCCGGACGATCGAAGGACCACAATCCAGGCTGCCCCCGGCGCCACCCCTGACACATCCCTCCCGAGGCCGGCCTTGGCCTGGACGCAAATCGAAACCGAAAAGCCCATGTGACATTGGAGGCCGGGATGCGGCCTCCGCCCGCGCTCAGCCCGGGAGACGCTGTCTCCACCCAACTCGGCCATCTTGAGGCCGAGCTGACAAAGCGATCCCATTGTTGCGGGTGACGGCGAGGCTGGGCGACCTCCTCCGTCCTCGCGACCCGGAAGGGGGCACCCTGAGGCCCCGGCGTTAAGGGGTGTGGCGGGAGCGAGGCGGGGCGCCGGGGGACCCACCGCAGCCCCGGCCCCGCACCTTTGAGCGTGGAGCGCTCCACCAGGACCGTGTGCACCTGCGGGTCCGAGAGGAACTTGCGCATCTGCTCCAGGGCGCTCTTCTCCTCCAGCGCCGCCTCGAGCGCGGCCGGGGCCTCGCCGCCATCCTCCAGCAGCAGCGGCACCAGCTTGCGCAGGTGCTTCTGCAGCACCGACACGTCGGCCACGTTCTGCACTGCCGACACCTCCAGGCCGGCCGAGCCGTCCTCGCCACCGCCCCCGGGCTCCGACATGGCGCCGCGCTCGGGACCCGCAGGCAGCGCTGAGAAGGCGGCCGCGACTCGGCGCGAGAGCGAGCGGGCGGACGCACGAGAGAAACGAGCAGCACAAGCCGACCGCCCGCTAGCCCACTGCCGACTGAGGAGAAGGAGCGCCGGCTCCTCCCTAAAGGCCGCCGCCCGCCGGCCCCGCCCCGCCGCCGCCGCCGCCCGCCTCCCGTCGCCCGCGGCCGGCGCCCGCCGCAGCCACTGGGCCCCCTCACGGTACCGACGTCACGACGTCGCGCTCAGGCGGCCCGGGTGACTCCGCCGCGCAGCCTTCTGGGACTCGTAGTTACAGTGTTGGGCGGGGCTCCGCAGTACCGACACCTCAAGCCCTAACGGTGGGAACTTGCGGGGGGCGGTGAGAGGTGGTCAGGGACTACGTCTGTCCTGTTCACTGCTGTGGACTCAGCGAACAGCACAGAGCCTGAGACACTGCACTAATACTGAATGAATGAATGGTGTTAACGAGCTAACGTGTTTTGAGCATTTAGCCTGTGCCTGACATTGTTCTAAGCACTTAACCTGTGTAGTTTCTTTGAACGAATGAATGACTACGATGTGTTGAGCTAGAATATAGTCATCTGTGTTATTAAATATACATAGGGAGACTGAGGATCTTTTTCAGAGGGAGAGGAGATGAGGGAAGTGTCACATTGCTAGGCTGGAAAGAGGGAGGTTGGGAGGGGACGTTCCCAGAGCAGGAAGCAGCTTCTGCAAAAGCAGAGAGGCCTGACTGTAGGAGCGATGTACGGGAAAGGCAGGAGGTGACACTTGAACGGTGGGGTGAAGCCTGGCTGTTGTAGGTTCTGCTTGCTAATGGCAAAATAATTCCCCCCGGAATGCCGTGAGGACCACGGGGGAGACCTACAAGCATCCACCTAGAACAGCAGCCGGGGCTGACGCTGTCATTCCGATGGCCTCAGCATCTGGGTCCACACAAGGCAGGGACTGCCGTGCCTGCCCAATAAGTTTCCCCCCAGCTCCCATTTGCCTGGACCTCCTCCAGTACACCGAGATGACATAAGGGCCAGAATGGAGGCTGCCCACATTCTTGGTTTAGAAATGACAGTTATTATAAGGAGCAGTAATTGGCTTTTGAAAGTTCAAACTCATCACTCGCTTCTTAAGTTGGGTGGAGGAAGGGAAGCCAAAGGTGCTATTTTTATATCAAAGTGCACAGTCAGAGAGCTGAATTCTGATTGGTAGAATGATGATGGGATGATTTGATTTCCCCAAATCATCTTTGGAAAACTGCAAAACACGCAGTATGCCTATTCTTGTTCAGTTACCCAGTGCCAAGCCCCAGGAACTGCTGGAACATGAAGACTAATGAGACGATTCTTGTCTTTAAGAAGCTCATGGCAGAGGGGACAGATTAATATCCCATCCTCCTCCTGCCTTCCATCAGTCCACTCTTCTTTTTCTGTGGAATTTTTAAAATTGAAGTATAGTTAATGTACAATGTTGTGTTAGTTTCAAGTGTACAGCAAAGTGATATATATATATATATCTGTTTCAGATTCTTTTCCGTTATAGGTTAAGATTTTTTAAAATTAATTAATTAATTTATTTTTGGTTGCGTTGGGTCTTCGTTGCGGTGTGCAGGCTTCTCATTGCAGTGGCTTCTCTTGCTGCGGAGCATGGGCTCTAGGCGCGTAGGCTCAGTAGTTGTGGCACATGGACTCAGTAGTTGTGGTTTGCAGGCTCTAGAGTGCAGGCTCAGCAGTTGTGGTGCACGGGCTTAGTTGCTCCGCGGCATGTGGGATCTTCCCCGACCAGGGCTCAAACCTGTGTCCCCTGCATTGGCAGGCGGATTCTTAACCACTGCACCACCAGGGAAATCCCTATTATAAGATATTGAGTGTAGTTCCCTGTGCTATACAATAGGTCCTTGTTGCTTACCATTAGTTTGTTTTCTGTCTGTGAGTCTATTTCTGTTTTGTAAATAAGTTCATTTGTATCATTTTTGAAGATTCCACATATAAGTGATATCATATGATATTTGTCTTTCTCTGTCTGACTTATTTCACACTAGTCCAGTCTTATATCATATGCCCGAGCAGATCTAAATAAACTTCCTGGAAAAATACAAAGCACTGCAATGAGTTTGTGCTATGACCATAATGGTAATGAATAATAGTAACTCCACCAACAACTAACACTGAGAGCTCACTCAATACCAGGCACTCTGCTAAGGGCTGCCCCCTGCCCCATGTCCTTTGGGGTAGGAACAGGGATGGAAGAAAATCTGTTAGGTGCAGGTTAGTGAACTCTGAATTGACCACACACCATTGGAGCCCCAGAAACCCAGCAGCAAACTAGCAGATGGAGAGAGGCTGCTTGCAGCCTGCACCGTGAGTCAGCACCACCCAGGAGACGCAGCCGTTTGGGCATCCAAGGGACTCAAACATCTGCAATCTGGCTCCGAGCCAGGGCAACAGGGCAGCAGGCTCCGGAGGTGCAGCCCTATATGTGAGATAGGCTCAAAATCAGAAGTGTTTGTTGTTTCTAAGAGAATGGAAATCAGAGGAACCTGAACCATCGGTCTACAAGGATCCGTACATTGATCAAATGTGCCTGCATTTCTGTTTTCTAAAGATGTTTGCTGTGTGGAATAAATACATCGTGAGAAGAATGGTCTATGTTGACTGACGGCTTACAGAGGGTGCCCAGTACTCTAAATTCCTTATCCTGGGGGCTGGCTAGACTGCCCCCAGCTGACAGGGAAGGGGATATTTTTGTGAGATGCTCCCCTGGCCTCCTGGGGCAGGACTCTGCCCCGAGCTGACTCTGTGTGTGTTGGGGGGGGGGACCCTCCACCCAAACCTGGCCTCTCCCACCGCAAACTCTGTTTGGCATCTCCGCTTTCTCTTGTTCATAGTAGAGGCTGCTTTCAGTTGGCAGTAGGCAGTGGGTGCTGGCGAGAGAGAATTCTTTCTAAGTTGATGGGGGATGGTAGTGGCTGCTGGGCCACATGTATTTTATCAGAAGTTGGTGATGAACTGTCCACATGTCCATTCCCCGCCCTTCTCCTTCAAGTACTGCACTGGATGGCCCCTCAAATCCAAGCTGAGGGCTCCTTCTCATCCCCATCTTCCCTCTCCCTCTCCCTCTCCCAGCCCTGGGCCACACTGAGCCCTCAGCGGAAGTCCGGCTGGCCCAGCACGTTCAGGCTCTGCGTCTGGCATTCCCCTCTCCCCCCTCGAAATTCCACATTGGGTTCGCCCATTCACTCACTCATTCATTCATTCATTCATTCCATGGGCTCATTCCCAGCACCAGCAGGGCCTGGCGCAACGTGGGTGCTTGGTTAATGGCTGTGAAAGCAACGCCTCACGTCCCGGGAACGCGGTGCCGGGTGGCAGCGGCGGCCGGTCCACAGAGCATATTTTGGATTTTGACCTTCCCAGCTGCTCGAAACCAGGCAGCGTCATTCCGTCGCCAGCGCGGGACTCCACCCACCTATCGCTCACCGGGCTACAGGACACTTTTTGATGAAGCTCGTCCTGGCATCCCCCCCTTTTCTGTCTCGGTTCCTTGTCTGATGAGCCTCTGGGTGAGTCTGGAATCACCCCGGGCTCCTGGCGACTTTGAGCCGGGCTGGACGCGGCTGGGGGGCGGGCGGGTGGGGGTGGGAAGCGCCGCTAAGGAACAGAGCGGTCGCTTGGCGCCCTCTAGTGGCGCCGCGGAGGACGCGCACCCCGGAATCTTTTCCTGCCGCTCCTAGGCCTCCTCCCAGCCTGCTGCCCCATCCGTCCCGGGGACGCCTCCAGGCTCACCTTCCCAAGGTCACCCGGGTGACTCGTCCAGGGTCGCAGAGCGAGCAATGGCGGTGACCAGAGGGAAATGCCAGCCCGTGGTCCAGCCTGCATCCCACCGCCCAATGATAAAGTTAGAGGAGATTGCCTCTACTGCAGACAGTTCAGTCTCTCTCCTGCGCGCAAGCCCCCCGGGACGCCTGCCGCTGCCCTGGCCGCTCCTCTGGAGGTACCCAGCCTCTTCTCTTACCTGAGAACTGTCTATGTCCCCAGCCACGGCCACCGCTCCCTGGGGACGCTGGGCCCCACCACCTCTCATGGACATCGTCTCTGAAATCCTGCCCTCGCCCTCAAACGTTCCCTCTCTCCCTCCTGGGTTCTTCCCGGCCACGTCCAAGCTGCTCCAATGCATCCCTTCTTTCGAGAAACCCCTGCCACACCTTCCTGCCAGCACTTCTCATGCTTTGCTGACTTCTTCAGGAAAACTCCTTGAAAATGAGCATAGGTGGGGACTGCCTCTCACCCAGCCCAACCCCCCCCCCCCGCAAGTGCTGTTGTCAAGGTCACCAATGGCCTCCACGTGGCCAAATCCAGTGACCAGTTCTGGGCCCTTCTCTTGCTCGACCCTTGGACGCCATTGACACTGCGCGGCTTGTGTGTACTGTCAGCACTCCCTCCCAGCCCTGTGACACTCAGTACGTCTGCACACCGATGAGTCCCAACCTTATAAGTCACATCTGCTGTTGTTGGGTGGAGTGTTCTAGAAAATGCCAATCAGGCCAACTTGGCTGAAAGTGTTAAGACCTATATCCGTGCTACTTGTTCTACCTATTGAAAGAGGCGTTGAACTTTTGGCTTATAACTGTGCAATTGTCTCTCTCCACGCAGTTCAGTCTGTTTTTGCTTCCTGTATTTTGAAGCTCTATTATTAGATACATAAAGCATTGTCGTGTCCTTTTCATGAATCGACCCCTGGATCACAGTGAAACGCCCCACTTTATTCCTGGTAGCATTATTTGCTCTGAAATTTACTTCATCTGATATGAGCACGGTCTCTCTGGCTTTCTCTGGATCAGTGTTAGTGTGATGTCTTTTCCATCCTTCGCTTTTACCCCATCTGTGCCTTTATACTGGGTTGCCCAAAATGTTCGTTCGGTTTTTTCCGTAAGCTGGCTCTAGTAGCACTTAGTTGTCTTTAACTTCATTCGAAACAATTTTGTTAGATTGTACGTGACAGCTGTCACATCAGCGTGCATTTAAAAAAAAGTATCAAAATTGGTGAATTTCTGTGCAGCCATTTTAATATGGAAGAAAAAAAAGCAACATTTTCAGCATATTATGCTTTATTATTTCAGGAAAGGTAAAAATGCAACTGAAATGCAAAAAAAAGATTTGTGCAGTGTATGGAGAAGGTGCTATGACTGATCCAACGTGTCAAAAGTGGTTTTCGAAGGTTTGTGCTGGAGATTTCTCGCTGGACGATGCTCCACGGTCAGGTAGACCAGTTGAAGTTGATAGCGATCAAATGAAGACATTAATTGAGAACAACCAACGTTATACGTGGCTGACATACTCAAAATATCCAAGTCAAGCACTGAAAATCATTTGCACCAGCTTGGTTATGTTCATCGCTTTGACGTTTGGGTTCCACATAAGTTAAGCGAAAAAAACCTTCTTGACCATATTTCCCCATGCGATTCTCTACTGAAACGTAAGGAAAATGTTCCGTTTTTAAAACAAATTGTGACGGGTGGTGAAAAGTGGATACGGTACAATAATGTGGAACAGAAGAGATCGTGGGGCAAGCGAAATGAACCACCACCAACCACACCAAAGGCCGGTCTTCATCCAAAGAAGGTGATGTTGTGTACATGGTGGGATTGGAAGGGAGTCCTCTATTGTGAGCTTCTTCCAGAAAACCAAACGATTAATTCCAACAAGCAGTGCTCCCAGTTAGACCAACTGAAAGCGGCACTTGACGAGAAACGTCCAGAATTAGTCAACAGAGAACGCATAATCTTCCATCAGGATAACACAAGACCGCATGTTTCTTTGATGACCAGGCAAAAACTGTTACAGCTTGGCTGGGAAGTTCTGATTCATCCGCCGTATTCACCAGACATTGCACCTTCAGATTTCCATTTATTTCGGTCTTTACAAAATTCTCTTAATGGAAAAAAATTTCAATTCCCTGGAAGACTGTAAAAGGTACTCGGAACAGTACCTTTTATCAAGAAGATAAAAAGTTTGGGGAAGATGGAATTATGAAGTTGCCTGAAAAATGGCAGAAGGCAGTGGAACAAAAGTGTGACTACTTTGTTCAATAAAGTTCTTGGTGAAAATGAAAGACGTGTCTTCTATTTTTACTTAAAAACCGAAGGCACTTTTTGGCCAACCCAATATTTTAAGTGGGTTTCTTATAGTTGGCTCTTGCTTTAAAAAAATCCTATCTGACAATCTCTGCCCTTTATTTGCGGGGTGGTGTGGGGTTAGAGATATGGCTGGGTGAAGTCACCATCTTGCTATTTGTTTTCTATTTGTCCCACCTGTTCTTTGCCCAGAAGTGAACCCTTGATTCCCCTCCCCGACACCCCCAGAGCTCCCCATCTCAGGAAACACTGCCTGCCTCAGCCAGGTGCTCAGGGTGTTCCTTGGTGTCTCTGAAAAAACTCCCAGCCCCTCACATCTCCGTCTGGTCCAGCAGCAAACCCTGCCACTCTCCCCGGACGCCTCCCAAATCGGGCATCTCTTCTCCACCTGCACTGCCAGTCCCAGCCTAAGGGTCTTCCCCTCTTTCTAAAATGCTCTTCCTAACAGAAAGACTCACAGACATAGAAAACAAACTTATGGTTACCAGTAGGGAAAGGGGGGTGGGGGGAGGGATAAGATAGGAGTTTGGGATTAACCGATACACGCTACTTTATATAAAATAGATAAACAACAAGGTCTTACTGTATAACACGAGAAACTATATTCAATATCTTGTAATAACCTATAATGGAAAAGAATCTGAAAAAAAAATGAATCACTTTGCTGTACACCTGAAACTAACACAACACTGTAAATCAGCTATATTTCAATAAATTTTTTTTTTTTTTTTTTTTGCGGTACGCAGGCCTCTCACTGTTGTGGCCTCTCCTGTTGCGGAGCACAGGCTCCGGACGCGCAGGCTCAGCGGCCGTGGCTCACGGGCCCAGCCGCTCCGCGGCACGTGGGATCTTCCCGGACCAGGGCACGAACCCGTGTCCCCTGCGTCGGCAGGCGGACTCTCAACCAGTGCGCCACCGGGGAAGCCCAATAAAAATTTAAAAAAAATAAAAAGAATGCTCTCCCTCCAGGGTCCTAAGGAGCTTGCTCCTTCTCTGCGCCAGACCTCTGCTCAAGCGTGACCCTTCAGAGGGGCCTTCAAAATAACACCACCACTGCTTACCCCTTTGTTTATTGCTTCATTTTCCTCCAGAGCACGTTTCCCTGCATGACACATATTTGTGCTTCTTGCTTAGGGTCTGAGTCCCCACCTAGAATGTGATTCCATGAGGTCCAGGCCTTGCTCTGGTTAACACTGAACCTTAGAGTGGGCCAGTGGCTGGAACTGCGTCTTTGCTCACTGTGGGTGAGGAGGGAATCTTTGAGGCCTGAGGAAATAAACAGAGTAATTCTGTTCCCTTCAGGTGAATTACAGGCTGATTCTAAAAGAACAGAAGTTAAAAAAAGAAAAAAAAGTGGGACTTCTCTGGCAGTCCAGCGGTTAAGACTCTGCGCTTCCAATGCAGGGGGCATGGGTTTGATCCCTGGTCGGGGAACTAAGATCCTTCATGCCACACAGCACAGCCAAAAAAAAAAAAAAAAAAAAAAAAACAACCAGTATTACTCAGCAGGTGTTAGCTACAAACACATCAAAGCCGATTTGTAAAGACACGGTCACAGCTTATTTCTATGATGTCCCTCACGTCACACGCACGTGTTGATCGCCGCTCTAAGTCATCCCAGGTGTTTGGAGCTCATCTCCTTCCAAACCCACAATGCATTCCTTCATTTCCTCAAGACTTTGGGAAGAGGCGACACAAATATAAAGTTCTCAATGCGTCTTCATGAAGAGTTACTTGATGGGATATCTGGGGATTTGAGAGGTTGGATTATGTTCCCCAGAAGACACGTTGAAGTCCTGACCCCTGGAACCTGTGAATGTGACCTTACGTGGAAATAGGGTCTTTGCAGATGCAATTAAGATGAGGTCATTTTGGATTAGCATGGGCCCTAAATCCAATGACTGGTGTCCTTATAAGAAAAAGGGAAATTTGGACCCAGACACACAGACACACACAGGACGAACAATGTGTGACAACAGAGGCAGAGATTGGAGCGATTCGTCCACAAGCCAAGGGTTGTCAGCCGCCACCAGGAGCCGGTAGAGAGGCCTGGAGCAGATCTTCCCTCAGAGTCTCCAGAAGGAGCCAGCCCTACCAACACCTGGATTGTGGATGTCCAGCCTTCAGAACTGCGTGAGAGCAAATTTCTACTGTTCTAACCACCCAGCGTGTGGTAATTTATTACAGCAGCCCTAGGGAATGAATGCACCACTGTTCCAGAGACAGCTTAATAATTTGACCGGCACACCGAATCCTGCCTCATGGAAGCTTTAAGACTATGGGACGGAAGGCAGCTAGGTCTCCTTCTGCAGAAAACGAAGTTGTCTGAGACTTCTTGTGGCTGTGGGATAGATCACCCCACCGCAAGTCTGTCACTGTGTCCTCCGCAAAATAGAATGGGCGAAAGACCTGTGTGTCTGATGGGGCACAAAGATATGAGCTTTGGGCAAACCTTTTATGAGTGCCATTGCGACATGCTGCTTTCAGTGTCCTCATGCAGCATTCCAGGATTCACTCTGATATTGACATGGAATACCGTCTGGTCATTAAATGTGAGGGACCGGCAGAGCGAGCTTCATCTTCTGGGACCTCTGACACCTACAGCAGAAATTGCAGGTGCAGGTGGTAAGATTTCGCTTTCTGCCCCTCACGAAGAATCTGCTGGACCGCAAGCTGAGGGACGTCTAGCGCAAGGCTAGCTCTTTTGTTGGTTTCCTGGGACTTCCTGAATGGTGATTTGTGCTCCCTCAAACATAAGTTTCTGCTCCGTGCCCTCTCTTTCTGTTCCATCTGTTTGTATCAGCAAGAAACATTATGACCAGGTGGAGGCTTTGGGGGTTTTTTGTTTTTAAAGAATTTTATATTATATTGGCATATAGTTGATTTACAATGTTGTGTTAGTTTCAGGTGTACAGCAAAGTGATTCACTTATATATATACATATACATATATCCATTGTTTTTCAGATTCTTTTCCCATATAGGTTATTACAGAATACTGAGTAGAGTTCCCTGTGCCTTACAGTAGGTCTTTGTTGATTATCTATTTTATATATAGTAGTGTGTATGTGTTAATCCCAAACTCCTAATTTATCCCTCCCGCTACCCCCCTTTCCCTCTGGTAACCATAAGTTTGTTTTCTATGTCTGTGAGTCTGTTTCCATTTTGTAAATAAGTTCATTCGTATCAATTTTTAAGATTCCACATATAAGTGATATCATATGATATTTCCCTTTCCCTGTCTGACTTACTTCACTTAATATGATAATCTCTAGGTCCATCCATGTTGCTGCAAATGGCATTATTTCATTCTTTTTATGGCTGAGTAGTATCCCATTGTATATATGTACCACGTCTTCTTTATCCATTCACCTGTCGATGGACATTTAGGTTGCTTCCATGTTTTGGCTATTGTGAATAGTGCTGCTATGAACATAGGGGTGCATGTATCTTTTCAAAGTATGTTTTTCTCTGGATATATGCCCAGGAGTGGGATTGCTGGATCATATGGTAGCTCTATTTTTAGTTTTTTTTTAGAGAACCCGGGGGAAGGTTTTTGAAGTGATCTCTGCACTTGTAGTCACAGAACCCAGTAGAGCAAACTCCAACATACAACCTCAGGGAAAGTAAGGGTAACTGTATCAATCATGAGAGGCTGGGTTATACTGCAGGGACAAATGACAGTCAAACCTCAGTGGCTAGAACATTTCTTGCCCCAGCTCCATGTCTATCCGGGGTTGGCTGTGACTTTGCTGCATGTGCTCTTATTCTGAGACCCGGGCAGATGGGACAGCTTCTATCTGGAGCACTGTCTGTTGGGCACTCTAGAGCCCAAGAGCCACAACTACTGAGCCCACGTGCTACAACTACTGAGCCTGCGCTCTAGAGCCTGTGAGCCACAAGTACTGAAGCCCGCGTACCTAGAGCCCGTGTTCTGCAACAAGAGAAGCCACCGCAACGAGAAGCCTGCGCACAACGAAGAGTAGCCCCCACTTGGCGCAACTAGAGAAAGCCTGTGCGCAGCAACGAAGACCCAATGCAGCCAAAAATAAATTTATTTTTTAAAAATTGGAAGGATACAGAGAAGGTGAGCACGATCCTGCACAAGGGGGACACAAATTCATGAAGCGCTCTGAATTTTTACAACAGTGTGAGTGTGCTCAATACCACAGAACTGTACACTTGGAAGTGGACGGGGTGGCAGATTTTATAGTACGTGTATTTAACCACAATTTTAAGAAAAAAACTGATCAGGAGTAGTTTGGGCAGTGCTTGCCTTCTTCTCATTGTATAACTTAGGATATGGAATGAGCATCTTTCCTCTGCCATGGTGAACCGTCATCGTCTTTTCTAGGTCTGGACCAGCCTCCAACGTGACCTTTGCAGGTTGAGTGATTTGACACGTCTCTGAGTTCCTTTACCGCGAAGGTTTTTGCCAGCACCACTTCCTCGGCATCTTCCTCCTTCTTGTCCCTCCCCAGGTCCCTCAGCCACACACCTCCAGCCCTGGAGCAGCGGCAGAGCCTGCACCCCAACCCTCCCCTGTCCTCCTTTCCTTCTAGGACCGTCACCCTTCACTCCAGTTGCACTGCCAGCTTTATTAGTGTTTTTGGCACCCTTCCCGCACTTCCACCTTTTGGCCAATTCCCTGTGTCAATGATGCATTTTTGTAAGACATTAAGTGGGTTTATCACAGAAGGCAACACAACTACACACTTTGCTGGCTGTGTAGGAACTGAGTAGCAGGTGTGTGGTGACCAACAACTTTTATTTTTTAAATTTTTATTTATTTATTTTTTAATTTTTTGGCCGTGTTGGGTCTTCGTTGTTGTGTGCAGGCTTTCTGTAGTTGCGAGTAGGCAAATAGAGTAGGCAAGTGGGGGCCTACTCTTTACTGTGGTGCATGGGCTTCTCATTGCAGTGGCTTCTCTTGTTGCAGAGCACGGGCTCTAGGCTCGTGGGCTTCAGTAGTTGTGGCACGTGGGCTCAGTAGTTGTGGCTCACGGGCTCTAGAGCGCAGACTCAGGAGCTGTGGCGCACAGGCTTAGTTGCTCTGCGGCATGTGGGATCTTTCTGGACCAGGGCTTGAACCCATGCCCCTACATTGGCAAGCGGATTCTTAACCACTGCGCCACCAGGGAAGCCCTGACCGACTTTGAAAGTAGCGCCATGATGGGTTGTGGGTCTGAGGCGCACCTGCTGGTGATTTGCAGACGGAATAGCTTGCAGCACAGTTAGTACTTGACGCAGTTACTCACGTTAACGCATCGAGGTAACTGATATTTGACTATATTATTAACTATATTATATTAGTTTTATTATATATTATTATAATATATTATATATAATTATTATATAAATAATATATAAAATAAATAATATATTATATATTAATATTTATAATATTATATAGTTATATTATAACTATATAATATATTAGTTTTATTATATTATATTATAATTATTATATATAATTATAATATAATATAATACTTATATTATAATTATAATATATATATTAGTTTTATTATAATTATAATATATACTATATATATTAGTTTTATTATATATTATTATATTATATATATCATTATATAATATATAATTATTATATAAATAATATATATAATAAATAATTATATATATTATTAATATTTACAATATTATATAGTTATAACTATATAATATTATCTATATTAACTATAACTGATATTTGGCGTTATTTAACTAGACCACAGTAATTAAAATCTGTGCACATCGGAACTGTGCAAAGTAGGGACCACCTACACTGCCACTTTCCCTCTGTCTTCCTGCGCCTTCTCCCCCTGCAAGCAGGAGCTGGCCTGGGTCCCTTGCCGTAGGATTAAAAGCAGAAGGTGTCTGTGGGTCTTTCAGACTTTGATTTTTCCCAGAAGTCCTAGCCCCTAGGAAAACAAGGATGTAAGGAAAAGGAAAGAACTGGAGTCTCCCTTGTGGGCAAAGTGTCCTGGAGAAGTAGGGGGCGATGAGGTATCCTGGGCCGTGGGAAGATTCCCTGGGCTGCAGTGGGAAGGCAGGTGACAAGGTCCCGGGCCTGCTGCCCACCAGCCCCCAGAGAGCAATGCAGGCTGTGCACCCAGGTGGTAGGACCCCAGGCAGGCTGGCCAAAGTGGTCCTCGAGGCTGGGGACAGCATTGCGGCATGGGACCCGGAGCCTGCAGTACCGGTGTGGATAAATGATGAGTGGCCAACAGGTCCCCACTCGCCCCTCCCCAGGCCCTGTCCCTGTGGGAGTCCTGACTTAGGAAGGGGCAGAACTCTGGAACTGACTTCTGTGATGCGCCAGCCCGTGGAATCGTGGAATGGGAACTGGGGTCAGAAATTAGGCTGTTATAGAAAACGGAGCCAGTGGAACTTCCTGCACACACGTTTGTGGCCGGAGGGTCATGCTTGCGATAATCACGGCTGTGCTACCACCACGAGCTGGCCCGATCTAACGGCTTTATCCGACACCCACAATGTTAACAAGGTAGCTTATTATCACCGCAGTTTGAAGACGGGGTAATAGAGCCGAAGGCAGAAGTAACCTGCTTAAGGTCTCACAGGTAGCAAGAGGCAGAGGAGGAGTTCAGACTCAGAGACTGCTTGTGTCTAGAGGCTTCTAACCACCAGGAGCGCGTGGACTGTCTTTTTTCCAGTCTCCACTGTGGCACCAAGCACAGGGGGGCTGCCGATGCTCCCTCCCTCTCCCAAGTGTCCCCTGGCGCCCACCTCCACTTTCCATCTGTAAAACAGTGATCACTGGCCTAGAGCAACTGCATAGCCATCCAAAACTCTGCTCACAGGGTTAAGCATCTGAGTGTTCACTTTGAAGAAAGAATCTCCTTCTTTACTCCAAAGGATGGAAACGTTTGATGGGGTGCTCCCACATTTTCAGTGGAATTCCCTATCTGGTGAGGTGTAAAGCACAGGGCAGTGTCCTGCTAGGTTGGGACTTTGCTGAACCTCAGTGCAATGATCCCTTTTCACCATGGGGGCAGAGGGGGGACACTTCCATGATTTTATTGACAAGACAAAACCCCCATTTTGCCCTGAAAGTGGTAGGATCTAAAGGGTTTCATCAGAAAACATGTACTATTTCCCTGATCCCAGTAGATGCTGGAATCCCCCTGCACTGCCAGTCAGCCTTCTTGTGAGTTTGACAACTGCTGTTTCTGTAACCTAAACAATTTCATATTTACTTTCTAAGTTGAGCAAGGAGGGGCCGTGGTTAAGCCATTTAACCTCCTTGCACGTCTGCTCCTCTTCCACGAAGTGAAGATGTGAGACCCCTTGCTTAGAAGCAGCACATTTCCCAGTATCGCCCGGGCAGCTGTGCACGGCAACCTGGAGGCTGGGGGCTTGTCGTGCATTGAAAATGGGCCTCTGGGGTCAAATAAGGTTGGGAATCACTACGTTAGACAAAGCTTAACGAGTTTCTTCTGGACAGGACTTTTCAGAGCCTCTAGAAGGCCTTGTGAGTCTCTGCGGGGCAGGGGAGGTGTAGTTTCTTAAATTCCTTGGCTATGGAATTCTTTTGGTGCAACGTCAAAACCCAGCCAGTGTGGGGCTGGAGATTTACAGGTGATACCTGGAGAACACTGCTGCAGAACACAGACCCATGTGTTTAATAACCAAGGGTCACCACTGCAGCTTTTTGAAAAAGCAGGCAACCAGCGCTTCCCACCAATAGTTAATTAGTCCTCACTTTGACCAGACAGAGGATTCCGCAGTCACCCACCAGCCTCACTTGGAGGCCTGTTGAGGGACACCTTTCTCCTGTTACTAAGCTGGCTTTGGAGGGGTTTGGAATGCTTGGCTGGCACGGCAGTGGGTGGTGAGAAAGTCCTGGTTCTGGTAGGATCCTGGCGCTGCCACTACCAGCTGTGTGACCTTGGGTGAGTCTCTTAACCTCTCTGTGCCAAGTTCTCCTTATTTAAATGAGGCTAATGAGTGCAACTGCCCCTGGAGCTATGAGAGGAATACATGAGACAAAGTGGCCAGCACAGCTAGCCACTCACAGGAAGCTCTTTTTTTTTTTGCGGTACGCGGGCCTCTCACTGTTGTGGTCTCTCCCACTGCGGAGCACAGGCTTCGGACGCAAAGGCTCAGCGGCCATGGCTCACGGGCCCAGACGCTCCGCGGCATGTGGGATCCTCCCGGACCGGGGCATGAGCCCGCGTCCCCCGCATCGGCAGGCGGGCTCCCAACCACTGCGCCACCAGGGAAGCCCAAAACTTAAGCATTGTAAAGTGTACAATCAGTGGTATTAAGCAAATTTGTGTAACCGTCACCACTATCCATGTCTAGAATGTTTTCATCACCCCAAACAGAAATTTTCAATCCTCTAAACATAACTTCCCATCACCCCAACCCGAGGGGCCGCTCTGAGAAGGGTCGCTCTGGAGGGAAGCCCCTCCTCAGGGCCCCGCCCTCCCCCAAGACCCAGTGCCCCACTTGGCTGGCACCCGCCAGACACAACACCAAAACGCAGCCCCCAGCAGCAGCCTCTTCCCTAGCATTTTCTCAGACTTAAAGCCAAGAACAAGTTAAGCAATTACGTGCTTCTTTAACCTCTCTCAATACTGCACCTTCAGAATGAGAAAGTGAGGTGGACAATTACATGTGACACAGTATCCTTGATGGGATTCTGACACAGAAGAAACACACTGGGGAAAAACTAAGAAACTCTGAACAAACTATGGACTCTAGTTAATAATAATGTATCAATATCATCTCATCAATTGTAGCAAATGTACAACTAATGCAAGATGTTAACAATAAAGGAAATGGTGTGTGTGCCCGTCTATGTGTGTATGTGGGAGGCTGTAATAAGGGCACTCCCTACTCTTAACTTTTCAGTAAATCTAAAACTGATTGATTGATTGACACGTTGCGGGGCATGCGGGATCTTCGTTCCCCGACCAGGGATCGAACCTGTGCCCCTGCAGTGGAAGCTCGGAGTCTTAATCACTGGACTGTCAGGAAGTCCCTTTTCTTTTTCTTAATATAGTCTAATAACTGAAAGTGAAGCAGGGTCCGTTGTGATGATCTCATGTGTCAGAAAGCCCCTCCTCTTGAGGGCTAGACATCCTAAAGGGCGGTGGGTGCCTTTGGTTCTGGGGAAAAGGATCCCGATGTGGCCATGCCTAGACTGCTCAGGGGCAGGCCCCATCCTGCACAGTGAAACTTGCAACTCTGGGCCGTGGCTCCAGCATCCTAATTATGCTCCCAGAACACCGCAGGCCTGTAAAGGTTTTCCAGACACTGAGGCTGATGATGGAAGCAGAGGGGACACGAGTGACAGGTGGGTCTCACGGACGAGGGCCGAGTCCCTTCTGGAGGCGCTGCACAGGCCCCCTCGGGGTGCAGGAGCCACTGCTGGAAGGCCTGCGGGTTGAGCAGTTGATGCCTGGGTCCAACCCTGGCTCCTTCACTCCAGGCTGTGCGGCCTCGGCAAAGTCTCCCCATCTACGACACTGACCCCGCACCGCTGTTGGAAAGATCTAGTTAAGACAACAAAGTCAAGTGGTTCGCACCTAGAGGGTGCAGGCCCGCCACATACCCACTGTCTACGACTGGTCCCTGAAGCCATTCGAGGACATGGGGCGCTGCTCGGCTCAACACGTGATCCACGGCCAGCTTTCTGGGCAGATGAACAGGGTGCCCGTTTCCCCGGGCCGCTGCGTCCAGCCAGGACTTCGCCCCGCTTCTTACTTGGCAGGCATTCCACTCACCCCGCCTCACCTAGACCTGAGGCAACCCTGTTCTCCCGGCAACACTGTACCCATGTCACAGGCGAGGGAACTGAGGGCCAGATCACCTTTAAGGCGGGTTCTTTATTCAGCAAGTGTTCGAACTCGACTTGCCCACGGCCGCGTGCGGAGGCCGAGACCGGCCGGTAGCCCGCGAGCTTCTGACTCTAGGTCTCTCCGGCCCTTCACCCCTGTACAAAGACACCGTCGCCGCCTCGGTCAAGTGCCCGGGACTCGGCTCGGTCCAGCGCCCCATGGCCCACTTAACCATGTGAGCCCTCGGACCAATCCGCAGGGCCAGGAGCGGGAGGCCTTGGGATTGGCCCATCCCAGCCGGGGGGCGGGACTCTTGTTCGGAGAGTAGAAGCCTCGCCTTTCCTCCCCACCCAATCTCTGTCATCCGCGTGAATCTCGCTCGCTCGCGAGACCTGTATCCGGTTGGTGCCTTTAACCCCACCACAATGCACCGGCGGGGGCGGGGCAGTCGTATTTTGGCAGGTACTCGCGCGCTGCTTGCGTCATCTTTCCGAGCCGGAGATTAGGACCCTTCTGGGCGCGGGAAGTTTGCCCGGATCCCAGTTTCTGGATAATAGGATAAGTTTCTTAAAATGGGTCCAAGGGCCTTCCATCGCTGTTCCTTCCCTGGCCCTAAGGCCTTGTCCCCGCAACCGTCTCCGAAGCGCTGGGTTCCGTCCTCACTGCTGTCTTGGCGTGGCTCGCGCTCCAAGCACTCATTTGATTTTTCTCGTTCCCCCTAGAGTAGGGATACTTAAGCTGTGGTCCTTGACTGGGGTTCCGGAGGCTGTGATCCGCTTCCAGGTACATGCAGAATAGGCTGTGTAGGAGCCCCTGGGGATTGGTGGGGGCGGAGGGGCTTTCATCAGACTTAGGTGCTGAGAACCCTCACAGGACTAACAGGGCCCCACTTAGTTCGTCTGTGGGCTCTTTGTCAGCACGGGGCCTGGCACAGATGTCCTCAGATGCTTATTAGAGGGAAGAGAATATTCTAACTTTATTTCTCCCAATTACCCTCCGCACACTCCTCAGTCTACTTCACAGGAACGCTTGGTATCACCGCGCACAGCTCTTGCTTGCACACCTCCCTGGTGGGATCAGGCTCTTCCCTCTGCCGGATCGTTCATTCATTCATCCTTCCATCAAACCATGACGGAGCCTGTGAACTAGCGAGTGGAGGGGTGGAGCACAGCGCCAGACACTGGAGACACAGTGGTGAACAAGACAGGCCCAGGCACTGTTCCCGCTGAGCTCATGGTCTCCGGGAGACACAGGGAGGTTGGGGCTGAGGGAAAAGCCGTGAGCGCCTCCGGATTGGTCACCAGGGAGAGCTGAGACTGAAGGATAAATAGCTAATAACCGAGTCAGGGTGAGGGGGGAACGGCACGGGTAAGATTCCAGCCTGTCACAGGAGAAGAGGAGAGAAGAGAAGGCGTAGGGCCAGCGTTTTGACCCTTGGAGGGTTGCTAGGAAGGTGTGGACTGATGAGATGCGTGTTTTTGGAAGATGCAAAACCAGGGGTGCTCTCACATGAAGAGCTGGCTGGCTGTTTATGTGAGGGATGCAAGAGCAGGAGGGAGTTGGGCAGATGGAGGCGGGAAAGGGAACGGCTGAGCAAGGGCTGGATGTAGAATCCGACATGTGCAGGAGCCTTCCTGGGCCTCAGTTTGCCCATCTGTAAAGTGTGAGGGCTGGACTCCACCTTTAAGGTCCTCCCACCTGTGATTCGAATTTAGCAACACTTCAGGGAGGTGAGGGTTTGTAAGTGATTACAGCAGGGAGAGAGAAGGAAGGGAGGCGGGAGAGAGTGACACAAACACAAAAGGGAAACTGGGAAGAGCAGGACCCAGGGGCCTGCCCAGGTCAGAGCCATCCTTAGATTCAGACCCTCAGTTGTCCTGCTGTGGGACCTTGGGCAGTTCACTCCAGCTCCCAAGGGCTCAGGTTTTGTCTTTGTGATATGGGGATAGTTAGTAATATAGGTGACACTGTCTCTGGGTTTTCGGGGATACCGTAGCCAGGGAACTGCAATTCAGAAAAAACCAACTACAACATTGATTTGCATACATATAAAATAATCTCTGGAAAAACAAGCAAGTTTGCCTCCAGGGAGTGGAACTGGGTGAGTGGATGGTGTAGGGCAGAGAGGGCAGAGAGGAGAGGAAGGAAAGTTGTTTTTTTTTTTTTTTTACTGTTTTTCTTTTTGAATTTTGAACCACATGGCAAGTCAGAGAGCAATGCCAGGCCTTCGTGTTTCTGCACTGGTCACAGCCGGGCGCATACCAAACTTGAAGGCAGAGGGCACATTAGCAAGGGCACGTTCTGGGTATCTGGACACCTGAGTTCTGATTGAGGTCTCCCACCAACACACCCTGGATTTATTTTCTTCACTCATAAATTTGGAGACAAGTGGGGGCTTTATAGGGGGTAAAGCAAAATCTTAGGACCCTGCTGGCTTGCAGGGATTCAGATTCTACCAGTGACTAGCTGGTGAGCTTGGGTAAATCACTTAATCCCTCAGAATCTCAGGGTTCTCATCTGAAAAATGGGGATTAATGCCACCAACCTAATCGTTGTGAGAATTTGATAAGATGCTGTGTGCAGCAGCGGGACAGTCCAGCGTATGGTAGGTGCTCAGCAAGAATTACTTCCGGGTGGGGGAGGGACGGACCGGGAGTTTGGGATTCGCAAATGCAAACTATTACATACAGAATGGAGAAACAACAAGGGCCTACTGTATAGCACAGGGAACTGTATTCAATATCCTGAGATAAACCATAATGGAAAAGAATATAAAAAAGAAGGTATGTATATGTATAACCGAATCACTTTGCTGTAGAGCAGAAACGAGCACAACATTGTAAATCAACTGCACTTCAATCAAAACAAAAATTACTTTCATTCTTTCTCCTATTCTAGCTTTGAAGAACCCATGACTGTTAGGCTGGAGAAACATAACCGAGTTAATGTTTGTTTTTCCCATTTAAAGGCTTTCAGAATGTGTGATGCAGGGAGAACGCGTCAAGAAGCACAGAGTGTCCAGTTTACAGTACAATCTGACCAGCGATTATGTAAAAATACCTGAGCGTGAGGAGGCTCAAGGCAGGCCTCTCATATGCTGGGAGGCGGCGGTGCGATCCGGCGGGTGCTCCTGGCGGCCCTCTGGTGGTGAGGAGGGAGACTGCGTGTCAGTGTAACGGCCTGAGCGTCTCGCATCAGGACCTGGCTGATTCCAAGTGTTGCAACCTGGAACAGGAATGTACACTTGTAAAATGTACACTTGTAAAATTAGTGCACATATTCCAGAAATATATAAGCTCTTGAAATATTTATTTTTTGCACATACTGACATTATATATAGTATATGATATATTCTGTTTGGGGATATTATATATGTGTATGCATAGAATATGATTCTGTTAAGCAAACTGTTTTGGAACTTGCTTGTTTCATCTAAACATATATTTTGAATAACTTTCCATGTAAGAACATATAGTTTTAATACAGTCTCCATTTTTAAAAAAAATTTATTTATTTTTGGCTGTGCTGGGTCTTCCTTGCTGTGCACAGGTTTTCTCTAGTTGTGGCAAGCGGGGGCTACTCTTCGTTGCAGTGCGCCGGCTTCTCATTGCGGTGGTTTCTCTTGTTGCGGAGCACGGGCTCTAGGCACACGGGCTTCAGTAGTTGTGGCTCACAGGCTCTAGAGCGCAGGCTCAGTAGTTGTGGCACGCGGGTTTAGTTGCTCCGTGGCATGTGGGATCTTCCTGGACCAGGGCTGGAACCCGTGTCCCCTGCATTGGCAGGCAGATTCCTAACCACTGCGCCACCAGGGAAGCCCCACAGTCTCCATTTTTTAAAACTTTTATGGAACAGTTGAAAGCATAAAATATACTAATCTTAAGTCTGTGGCTCAATACATTTTTATATATGTATACACCCATAATGCATTCTTTTTCCCAACAGATAAAAAATGTTAATCTCCATAATAATAGTTAATACATTTAATGTGTTCCAGGCACTACTCTTAAGTGCTTCTCCACATAGAACCTTCTTTTTTTTTTTTAAATATTTATTTATTTGGCTGCCCTGGGTCTTAGTTGCAGCACTTGGGATCCTCACTGACGCATGCAGGATCTTTAGTTGCGGCATGCAGGATCTAGTTCCTGGGTCCTCTGCATTGAGAGCGCAGAGTCTTAACCACTGGACCACCAGGGAAGTCCCCACGTAAAACCTTCTTTAAAGTTTACGTACTATTCCATTCTATGGATGGTCGAAGATAAATATAGACAACATTAGTTAAAGTGGTGAAAATAGATATTATTCAGTCATTACAGGCAGCAGGGGAAAGAGCTGAGTTCTGTTCTGATTTGTGCAGAGGTGACCAGTGTTTAATAGAGTATAGTTGATTTATGCCCATTTTTATTAAAAAAAATTTTTTATTGCATATATTTTTTTTGGCCATGCTGCGTGGCTTACAGGATCTTAGTTCCCCGACCATGGATCTAACCCGGGCCCCTGGCAGTGAGACCGCTGCGTCCTAACGACTGGACCGCCGGGGAAGTCCCTCAGAGGTGACTGGTGTTTTAAAGGGAGGATGAGGGAGTAGGGAGGGGTGTGGGCAGTGGCGCTCAAGTGAAAAATCACCAATGGTGGGTCAATGTAGATGAGACTGGGCTGGCTGTGTCTGCTAGCCGATAATTACCTGTCAGAATTCTACCCTCCATAAAAGCCCTATGCTTCCTGATGAGTCCATTTCAAGGGAGTGGCTTTCAGGTCGTTGAGAAAGACACCCCTGAGCTGTGGAAGGTACACATACACCTCAAAAGGGACCGAGCAAGGTTCATAACTGTAAGCCCTTCTTCGTAAATGCTCTGAGGAAGGCAGGTCCGGGCCTGTGGTCAGGGGTTGGCTGGAACAAATGGGAAATTCTCCTGGCAGCCTTGGGCTTTCTCAGGCAGGCATTTTAATGGGGGGCTGGGGTCATCCTAGGGACACAGCCTCCTGCTGCTAGAACCAGGCTAGAGTTTGATCGTCTCAGTGCCGGGGTTTGGATGGAGCCATTATGTGCCAGGAGCTCTAAGTTCTCAGGATGCACCTGTATTTATTTAATACATTCTCTGGCTTCTACCACTTTTCACTATGGAGAATAAGGCTACCATGAACAGTCTCAGTGGCTAAATTCCTAGAAGCAGATTTGCAGTGTCAAAGGCATGACATTTAAAATAGTTTTAATATTTAATATTTTAAACATTACCCAACTGCCCTTCTAAAGAGTTGTACAAGTTTGCATAGCCATCACAATAAACATAAATGCTATTTCCTCCCAGCCTCCCCACTGCGGTGTGAATTTCCTTCTTGGTCCATGGTGACCAGCTCCTCCCACCAGGGTGGCTGACTTTTCTGTGGATGAGCCCCCCCCCCCGCCCATTCCCTCGGGAGCCCTTGTTTTCTCACTGTGAAACGGGGTGAGGACACATAACAATAACAATTACAGCAGGTGCCGTCTGCTGAGCTTCCTCTGCCCACTTTATTTTTTGTTTATTTATTTTTTTGCAGTACGTGGGCCTCTCACTGTTGTGGCCTCTCCCGTTGCGGAGCACAGGCTCCGGATGCGCAGGCCCAGCGGCCATGGCTCACAGGCCCAGCTGCTCTGCGGCATGCGGGATCCTCCCGGACCGGGGCACGAACCTGTGTCCCCTGCATTGGCAGGCAGACTCTCAACCACTGCGCCACCAGGGAAGCCCCCTCTGCCCACTTTAAATGATCATTTCTTTAATCCTCCCAAACACCTACAAGGACTGAATCGTTATCTGCATTTCACAGATGAGAGCACAGAGGGGGATGGAGCTGGAATCGCAGCCCAGTGTGAAGGCTACAAGTCGCCTTCCTCCCTGGAGCCCAGCTTTGGAGGGTGAGCTAGAAAGCTGCCATGAGTGGATGGGGCCCTCTGGCATCTGTCCCAGCTGCCCTCGGGGGGCATTACGGGGTAATCACCTGTTTGATGTCTCTTCAAAGCTTAGGGGGATGCAACCCCAGGGAGGCACCGTCAGAGGAAACAGATTCTTTTTCCTCCTTTATAGTGAGAGAAAGGCCAGCTACCTCTTGTGAATTCTGGGTCATCACCTGTAGCGTCCTCGCAAGAGCCGGTTTCAGGGAGAATTAATGGTAAATCGCAAAACCTCATCCTGGAGGAGGGGCGAGCAGGTGGTGGGAGGTGGAACGTCTGCCGCCCTACCCCGGGCCTCCCATGTGGCCAGAGAGAATCACACCACCGGTTTCACTTTCAGTACAGCCTCATTTGGACATTCAGAATTCACTGAACATTGAGGGGATCAGAGGGCAACTCGCTCATCTACCCGCCGCAAATCTATGCATCTACATGAATTCCTCCCTCCCTGCCTTCCTTCTGTTACAATGGATAATCTGTCCTTGTTCCTGTTGAAGACCAACCCCTGCACTTGTGCTCTGGGTTCCAGGCCCCTGTCGCCTTCACAGACCCCACGATGGGCTTATTCCCTTTGATGCACAAACACACTTGAGCAGCCCCCCTGCAGCAGGTCCTGTTTTCTGGTTTCCTAAACCCCGAAGTGTCTCCACCAAGATGCTGAGACGTCCCCTGTCCACGTCCTCACCTTCCGTCCTGCTTCCCACCACGCCCAGCGGTTCTCTCTCCGAGGTCAGCAGCCTCCCCCGATGGCCAGGCCCTCCGGAGACCCTTCCCGACCCCACCTGCCTCCGCGCCCCAGGCAGCTGGGCTAGTTAGTTACGTCTTCAATTCATTCTCTTCTGCCCAAGGGGAGGTGCTCGAGGATAGCGCCATCCTGCTCAGAATACAACAAAGAACGTGTGTGGAGGGAATGGACCAAATGCGTGAGGTCGAATGGCATCACCATTCAGCGCCACCCAACTGAGCTCGGGGTCACCTTGCTGCTTCTCTTTCCTGTGTGCCTCCTGCGTCTGGTCAAGGGTGTGGGCGGGCAGAGGTGGGTGAAGGATGAGAGCAGTGTTTGGATCCCCGCCACCCGGGTGAGGCACGAGCTTTGCTCCTGCTAAGAACAGGGCAGGCCACGCATCCTCTGAGTCTCTGTCCCCGTGCTGCCCCCTAGCTTGGCGCTGGGAGAGCACGTGGACACCCCGTCCACCCTCTGTGCAGAGGGACCCTGCACAGCCTTCTCCGGCCACCAGCCTTCCTTCCCTTGCCATCGCGGCCCGACTCCTTGACACGCGGGCGTTGGGAACGCAGGGGCTTTACGCCTGGTCCCCACGGCCAGACGCCCCGAGTCCCAGCGGTAGCAGAAACTTCGCACCCTGAGGCGGCTCTGGCTCCTCCCGACCGGTCCTCGCTCTTCTGCACGGGACCCCCACTCTCCCCAGCTCATTCAATTTGAGGGGCTTACGTGCCCCCCCACCTTCCCACCCCCCACCTATCGGCTAAGGTCCACATTCCGCAGCGAGCTGGCCCTTGCCGACGTCTGCAGCCTCATTCCTCGGCCGCTTTCCCTGGTCCCTCTGGTGACGGTGTAGAGCCAGCAAAACTTCAGGCCTCCCCCATCGCTGGGTCTCTGTACACATCCCTTTGCTTGGAACATTCTCCACCCTCACTGAGCGGAGCCCAATGAGACGTCCCCTGCAGCGCCCCGCCCTCTGCCTGTCGTGATCCTGACTTGTTGGGCATCTCTCCGTAGAAGCAGGATGTCTGTGAAGCTCATCACCACCATTACTGTCCGGCACATCCCGTAAACCCCGTGACGGGATGAGCAGTGAGCGAGACTCCGCAACGGCCTGCCTCTTTCAGGGGTCCAGTCCCTCCCCGGCGGGCATCCCAGCATTTTGCACCTTCATTCACCTGACAAAGTGAGCAAAGTCTGCACCCGGGGCAGAGCTGGGCACTGGGGACACACGATGCAAAAGCAGATGAGGTCCCTGTCTGACGGTGGAGGCACCTAAGAAACAAATAGAATTACAAATTGTATCGGGGCTCTGCAGGAGAGGGGTGGGCTGAGGGTAATGGGGGTGTCCAACTTGATAGGGTGGTCAGAGAAGGACTCTTTCAGAGAAAACATTGCCGTTTAGACTGGTGGGATAAAAAGAAGCCAGCCAGGCCACTTTGGGGGATGGGATGGGCATGACAGCCTGTGCAAAGGCCCTGCAGTGGGAAAGAGGTCATCGGGTGAGACATGGAGGCCACTGATGGAACACATTGAACACGGGTTGCAGAGGTCAGCAGGAGTCAGATCAGAGATTCTTACCTCCATGGCGAGGAGTTCAGGCTTTATTTAGTGTCATGTGAAGGCACTCAAGTGTTTTAAGCAAGAGGGTGACATGATCACCGTTTAAGATGCTCTGGAGAGAAAGCCGTCACACTGTCTGGGGGATGCTGGAAGCCGGGGCAAGGCAGATGGACAGAGATGTACCTGGGAGGCGCGGTCTCTGGGATTTAAGAATCCCGATTTAAGAATCCCTAGTGGAGGGAGAATCCAGGCTGTGTTCCGGGTTTGACCAGCAGGGGTGACAGCACCAATCCCTGGGATGAAGAAGAGTGCAGGGTCGTGGCTGGGAGGTGGCAGGCAGGTGTGGCCCGTCCTGCCAGCACCGGCCCCTCTATGTGTGGGTGTCAAGACCGTCCCAGGCACCCTGAGGGCCCAGCGCCCACATGCGCACAGACATCTGTTGATTGGAATTCTCTCCACTATCTTCACCTGGGTCAAGTCTTCACTCTAGGGGGCCTGTGTTTGATTTTAATTTATTATACTCAAGTTTTGCAAGAGCAACAGGTGAAAAATAAAGGTACTTTTTTTTTTCAAATAGAAAATGTGTGGTTATAAATGACTGAGCATTTCTGGTACATCCTGTACAATGCACGGATGACTCCAAAAAGCTTTCCTCAAATGTTCTGAGAAACTTGGATTTTAATATGGCATTTTTTTCTATTCAGGAAATACCTAAATTTTTACTTGTTAAAGTAAAAACATTTCCATATGAAGCTTGTTGCCTATCTCAAGTAAATCTTTCATTTTCCTAGAGATATTTAAAAAATTCACAACCTAGAAAGAATGCAAGTGGCAGGCAACATAAAGGACGACCCACAAGCACCCAACTCTGAGATTCCATTAAATATGTACGATGGACCGGGTGCCAACGCCCACTAGTTCCGGGCTTTCCTGTCTCTGGGTCTATTTCATTTTCTGTAAAACAAGGGTTTTGAACTAGACCAGGGGTTCCCAGAATTCCAGATTCCACAGGTCAGGAGGCTGATATGCACTGTTGCCATATTATTTTTTCCGGGGGGTGGAGGGTGGCCCACGGTACTGCCAACTGTTTTCAAGTAGGGAATTACTAAGAAACTGCTATTTATGTTTGCCATTTAAAATTTTTTTTAATTTTAAAATTAATTAATTTTATTTAGTTTTGGCCGCGCTGGGTCTTTGTTACTGCGGCTGCGTTTTCTCTAGTTGCAGCGAGCGGGGGCTGCTCTTCGTTGTGGTGCGCAGGCTTCTCACTGCGGTGGCTTCTCTTGTTGCGGAGCACAGGCTCTAGGCGCGCGGGCTTCAGTAGTTGTGGCTCACGGGCTCTAGAGCCCAGGCTCAGTAGTCGTGGCACACGGGTTTAGTTGCTCCGCGGCATGTGGGACCTTCCCGGACCAGGGATCGAACCCGTGTCCCGTGTTGGCAGGCGGATTCTTTACCACGGCGCCAGCAGGGAAATCCTGTGTTTGCCACTTCCTGAAGGTTTAATGCCAAGAGTGGAGGAAAAGCATGTCAGTGAAAGGATAGATAGTGCTTTAATGGAAGGGAACCGGCTCGTTGCCCTTTCGTCTTGAGTACGGGGGAGCCCTTTATCATGGCCGGCACTGGTGTGTGCAGACTGGCGGCGGGAACCCGTGCACAGCCATCAGAGATCCGACACGGTCCCAGCATCACCTTAGGTGGAGAAGATCTGGGGTCTCAAATCATGTCGGCATACGCTCGCTGAGCCTCCAGGGACCTGGGTCTCATCACCCATGAAGCAACTTGCTATGGTATGAAGTCATGCCGGTCTCCAGGCTGGAGAAGAAAGCTCGTGAGGGACGTAGATTAAGTTACGGTTACTGGATTGCTTCTTGGTTTGGGCAGGGGGCCTGTTCATCGTGTTATGAACGAGTGAGTGAAGTCAGGAAGTCTCTTTTGCCAGAGAATCCCACCCTGGAGACTTTGCCTGGGCCCTTACCTTGCCAGACTGATAACTGAGACGACTGGTTACCTAGACACCTCCCCTTCCTAGACACCCCAGCTCCAAGGGCGACTTCTGCACTTCTGTCCTGGGGTGGGGGGAGTCACAGGGACCGTTTGGCAGATAAAGGAACTGAGGGGCTTGGGTCACAGCCCACCTGCTGGGAGGCCGAGGTCATTGCAGTGACGGGACTGGGCCTACCCCCAGCGACCTTTCGGTAACAGCACCGGTGAGGACAGCAAGGCCCCCAGTAAGAAGCGGGTGGATCAGCTAGGATCCCAAACTCATATTCTTAGCCACACGACTCTGTTCTCCAGACTTCAGTGTCTCTTCAAGAATAATTTTAAACATCATGGTTAGGGCTCAAATAATTCCATTTCTATAAACAGCATTCTGATTCACATTTGCCTACTCACAAAACAAGAGGTGGTCGTTAAAAGGTCATCTCTACCTTTTCCCATTAGAAAAGTAGAAAAATGACCTTACAGAAGGCTCAGCAAAGACGTGGCTGTGATGGACGGCAGCGTGGGCGCCCAGCCAGTGTTGAGCGAGGGACTCCAGCTGGTATCCCTGGCGGGGCTGCCCTGCCCCTAACTGTCGCCGGACAGAGATCGGAACCGGCTTGCCCAACACCATGGCTAAATTTAGCGTCATGATGAGCAGTAAAATTCACATGTTCTTTATTTAGTCCATATAATACACCATTTGTAGAGTTTTTTTTAAAATTAGATAAAAGAGCATATTAAATGGCAAGTGTATGAAGTTTCTCTTCATAAACAATGTCAAAACAAAAAGTTTTGAATTACAAAATGTTAAAAAATATGTAGGTACTTAACATTTCACTAAAGCATAAAGTTACAGATATTTTCTAAAGAAAAATAATTGTGCCACTTACCTATTTTTGCTGTTTCTATGAACTTTTTTTATTCTGTACATAGGACATTTTGTACAAAATATGAAGTCTACATTTTTATTACTCATTACCATAAAACAAAGGTACAATGTATGTACAATATTAAAAGGAAGCCATACTAAAGCTGCACTAAAAAGACACTCGGAATAGTGACATTTCTGATGTACAGATACATTTCAGAAAGAGTGAAGATGCCAAACGCAGAACTTTATGAAGAAAAACAGTCACCAGTTTATTTTCAATGTAGTACTTCTGAAATCAGTTTGGTACAGAATAAACAGTGTATCTATGTAATAATATGTCAGTTGAACAATTAGCACAGGGAATCTGAGTACTAACTAGGAAAACTTTCATAGGCCAAAATATTAAATAATACTCTTGTCAAAGAAAATTAGTTTCTCTCAAAACTTTTTTTTTTTCTCCCTTTTTGGTGAATGTTTGTCTTCAATAAAGAGCAGAAGTAAAACCTAGACAAAAAGATGTTCTTATCCGTTGAGCTTTCCACATCACCCAAACACTGGTATTCTGCTTTTTCCCTAGGGCAAGAGGAGAGGCTTCCCAGAAACCTCTGTCACAAACATAACTGAGAACATCCAAACCAAGTATATCTGAGAATCTATCAGCTAAAGACGGAAGTTCAAACAATGGTTTATCAAAATACATAAGACGCTGCTTTATACAATAAAAAGCACCCTTTTTCCCTCAAAAGGAGAAGGCATCTAAACTTTTTTTAAAGGATAAATTTCATCATGGTGAAGTGGATGGATACTTCCTGCTCACAAAGAGGGCTTCTCCCCTTTCAGCCGGGGCAGCTTCTAATTTAGCACTTGCTTGGAACACCAGAAATCCCCTCCCTCCAAATGATTTTCCTACAGGAAACAAGGAAATAAACATCATCAAAGGGTTTAAGTGAAACCAACGGGCAGCAGGTACCACAGCTGCACAGGGAACCACGTCTGCTTCTCACAACGTCTGAGTGGATTCCCAAGACCTCAACTGAAAAACAGATCCTGAAAGAAGCCACGTTTTACCTTTGATGTATCAAGACATTTAACATCAAGTTATAGAATCTTATGCCAGAGACAGAAGAAACTAGAATCACTGGTTTAGAGCAGCAGTACGCATCTCAGATAGCTTTCAAGCAGGATAAGTAAGTCAAAATACTGGCCACCCGGAAAGAAATAAAGAACAAAGCGTTAAGTTTAAAGATTTTTCTCCTCGTGCTGTTCCATGACAAACAAAAAGCTGAATCCATGCAAGGAAGCCTGAAATATTCAGCAGCACTGAAGACCGAGGAAAACTCAAGACGCTGTATTTTCCTTATGAGGCGTCTATTACGTGCGCTCTTTTCAACAGAAAGAGACTCCTTGGAAGCCATCGCTGCTGCCGCCTCCACGAAGCCCTCAGGGCCACACTGCGGGGAGGGGGGTGCCTGCCCACGGCGCTGTTCCTGCTACTTTTGCCCAAAGGCAGCGGTGGCCTGCATCAGGCCCGAGAGCTGGCCTCACTCAAAATGATCTCGTCCTAATTTTCTACAAAATGTGGAATTCTCAGAGAATATAATTTTATTAATTGAAGAGCCTTGTTCAAAGGCAACAACGTGTAAGCAGAGAGAAATCATTCTGCAAAGAGTAAAACACGAACACATCACTTTAAAATTCCAATTCCAGTCAAGAGAAAGCTCTTTTTAAAGCAAATTTCTCCTACGTGCTCACTCCCGGATCCTGGTCCTGGACCGCAGACTTGGAAATATGGCTTTAGCGATATGCAGCAGCCGCAGGACGTGGCACGCGTGGCATTGGTCAAAGTAAAGCAGGACCTTAGGAAAAGACAGCGGCCGGGGACTGTCGTGTCACTTTCCCAGTTGAGCGGTGTTGGAACGATGACAGCAAGGAACCACTTCAATGAGATTAAAAGACAAAAACAACCCAAAAAACCCCAGAAAGAAACTGCTGGCATTAACAATCACGTGGAAACACTCTCAAGGGTTGTAAAGTCTTAAAAAGTAGGTAATACTTTTTTAAAGTGCTCCTTTGATTTGAAAAACACTGATATTATCATTGGACCACCTATCTTAAATGATCGCAAATTCCATTTGGGGAGAACGTGAAGATGATGACTAGGGTGCTTTCCTTAGCTCTGATTTTGGAAAACCGGCTTACTTGGGACCGTGCAGGGGACACCATGGGCGGCATGTGGCCCTGGGTGGTCACCATTGTTTGAACTCCTAGTCTCGAGCTGAGGCGGAAGGATGTTATTGCCTACGGAACGGGGTTGGAGAAAGCTTTGACTTGAGTGTAACTGATTTGCATGGCACACAGAGCGTGTACTTTCTACAGACCGGAGCGGGGCTGGCGCGCGCACGGCGTCGGGGCTAGCGCCCGTCCTGGGGGACCAGCTCGTCAGCACGGCCGTGGGCCTCCAGGGCGCTCTTGGTGTGCAGGTCCTGGGGCAGCTCGGACTTGCGGCGCACCAGGGGCCGGTCCTTCTTCAGGTCCTTCTGTGCCTGGAATAAAAACGCACGGCGTTGGCTACAGACCCAGCGACCCGGAAGTGTGCTCGCTCTGCACTGAGCCAGCGGTGTCCACACTCAGAGCCTCCCCGGGGATTTGGAGCACACAAAGGGCGGGATGTCTCTTATCACCCTCATTAACCAAGAACGCCTCATTTATTAAAAGTAACCCAAGGACGGCGTGCATAATATTGGCATTGTGGTCTTCTAAAATGAGTAGTTTTGTACAGAGCATCGAGTACCGCTATTTTGCAAATTCACCAGTTTTAGTAAATCCCGTAAATGGTAAAATCTTCCTATTTCACAAAATGTTACCGAAGTCAGTTTATGGCTATGTCCCTTCCAGAAGCATTTCAGGAAGTTGAAATTTCCCTTGGAGGTAAATAAAAAGAAAGAATGAATAACATACTTAAACTGGACTCGAAGCCAATAAATAACAGGTCTAAAACTTCTATCAAATTTGAAAAAAAGATACTTAAAATGAGAGGTATTAAACGGGTCATGTAGGGGGAAAAACCCTCTAGAATTCAGAAAAACTGTATTTAATGATTTGTATAAAATTTCCTAATAAGGGTAAGATATAAGACTCCCACTCCATTCCATTTTTTTCCTAAAGTTAGGACATTTTGGTTTTACTCAACAAAACAAAACAAAAACAAACACCCCAAAACAAAAAGCCCTACATGAATCCCTTTTTGCATGGGGATTTAGAGATCTGTGTCTGCAAAGAAAGGCGGGGGGGGGGCCCTGATATGGGGCGTTTATACACCGAAAGTGTCCATTTCCAGGCATAATAGTTAAACAAGTTATTCGGTTTTGGAGTAGGGCCATTGCAGCAATAGCAGTATCTTTGAAACAAAACAACGAGCCACCTATATCACCTAGACACAGCGTCCAGGAAGCTGCCAGCACATGAGGAACTTTAACCAGAACCCCGTCTTCCTTTCTGTTTAGTGTCTCCAGCAAAGGGGAGATTATATTTAATGAGAAGAAGTTACGTTTGTGGTGGTGGTCAAACTCCTACCAGAAGAAAACCTGTATTAAGTCAATCACTTGACAACAGAAAGAACGTATCCCTAACCACTCCTCACAGCACCCAGCTTGCCAACGTCGGTGGTACGACATGCAGAGTGTAATTCTCTTTGCGTTAATGAAATAGCCAAGGCCTTGCAGACGCCATGTATGAAAAGTGCACACTTTTGCAGAGCTAATGTTTCTTAGGGTTCTTTGCAAACTTGTATCTGACAACCTCAATAATATCAAGGTTTGTAAGGAATTTTCCATGACATCATTTTAGGATTATTTCTAGAACTGTTATTTGAATATTAACGTTCATTTATGGCAAAGGCAGGAATTCTGGTATTTTTCTCCTGGGAACTAATGTAAGATGCCTTCAGGACAACCCCGCATGTCAGGAGACTGTGGAGGCCCCTCCGTCCCTGAGGGGCTGCCTGTCACGGTCACAGTCCTTGTAAGAGTGGTCTCATCTGTGGAGCGTGTTTGCCTTCGACCAATGCAAAACTCAGAGGGAAATTCTATCCTGAATTTTATGTCCATTCCAGGTGGAGCTGTAAAACAAAGCGAAGCGAAGCAAAACAAAATCAGGCCTTTCCCATACTTGAAATATTTAATAAATGCTGCAACAGGCATTCCAAAGAGAAGAAACATTTTGACAGAAAATGCCTGGAACCAATAAATGCAAGTTGAGAAGGCAAACATGACCCCGGAAGCTTCTGGAAGGACAGAGTGTGATGGACCCATCTGAGCCTTTCTGCATAGCCATTTAAAACCAGTGTGTAAAGCAGAGAGCAATTTCACAAGCGACAAGGCGGGAAAAAAAAAATCAGAAAAAGGGGAGGCAGGAGAGTGGGACATCATGCAGACGGTCCCTCTAGACGAGTGACACTGGTGGAGGGATGTGTGGGCCGAGCATGCTGTTGACGGTGGGCAGACAAGACAGACGGACACGCTGCCCCAGACGCCCCTACGGAGGTGCGAGCCGGAGAGAAACGGCCTCTGTCTGCAGCAAAATGGCAACGCTGAAAGGCTAAATCTATACAGTAAATGGGAAAACGACATCGGGGTGGGTCATACAGAAGAGCGCACGTTTTACTACTGAATTTAGGACAGAACTCATCAAAAATCTCTCGAGGGACCAGATTTCTTTGTCTTCACCATCACAAGCTGGAATGACAGGGAAAAAAGGGAAAATACTTCATGTACATAACATTGTCAGTGATTTTCCTAAATATAAAAGCCTTAAATACACTTCTACGTACTGAGTAAGGAATACCTTCACTTCCCACCTTCCGTCTTTCTACACCTTCCTTAACTGCATGGTTGACACTGCTTTCCTCCCGACCGACTGTTAAAAATGAGAATTGTAAAACATTTTAAATGTCTCTGATATAAATGTCATTCACATGAACGTTACTAGTTTATTTTGGAGGTTCTATATAGGGTTACACAATCTTCTCAAAAGAAACCCAAATCATGGTTCCGACAGGTAAATAGGTAATTGAATTCCTCCACAAGATTCCAACCAAGTACATTCCATTAGCATTAGGGTCTCCTCTCCCGGTTCTCCGGCAACACTGTCGTTTCCCTCACATGCATCCCGAGCCCACATTCGAATCATTTCAAAGAAATGCGGGATTATTTTGATATTTGGGGGAAATTCAATTGACCAATAGAAATCTACAGTAAGTCTTGAAATTGGGTCGTGTTAGTCTTCCAACTTTATTATTTTTTCAGAGTTATTTCGGCTATTCTAGGTCCTTTGCATTTCCATGTGAATTTCAGAATTAACTGGTCTATGTCTTTCAAAAAAAGAAAAGTGCCTGTTGGGATTCTGACTGGATTGCGTTAATTTTGGGGGAGAACTGACGTCTTAATAGCATGGAGTCTTCCAACCCAGGAATGTGATCTGTAGAGATCTAAAGGTTATGGGTAGGGGGATGATTTTTGTAAGAATGTCAATTACACAGAAAACTCAGTCATACAGTCTAATTTCAAAAGTCATGAAAACAAACCAGCAAACTGAAAGAGCTCTCCAAGCAATGTCCTGTCTACACGTGGTGTCTCACAACTAATGAGGAGATGACTACAGAGGCTGCTTCCTTCATAACTCCTGCAGGGAAGGAGGGAGACACGCCCTCCTCCAAGGGCCGCTGGAAGATCGGCCACCACGGAGATACTAGAGCTGACTTTCAAAGGCAGTCTTACTCAAGATGAGAAAGCTATTTTAATTTGCGTTCCTTCATCTCCTAGAGTAGGCCCTAAATCAGAAACCACAGGTCCATAGATTACGTAATTATGTAATACGTTCATTACATTTTGGGCATAGTTTATTCTTTTCCTAGCTTTAATTATCAAGTCCAAGGATGCACCTACCAAAAAGAAAAATCCTCCAACCCTAAAAATATTTAATGTTTAAAGACTGGCTTGCTAGACATCAGTTTCCTTTTCTACGTTGTACGGCCCGAGTGACCTAAAGACTAGTATGTGGTCACAAACCCACAGGCAGGCTTGCTGGTAGCAGGGACCCTGATTTTGATTTCCTCTGACCGCCTTCAGTAACGAGGCCAGTGTTCACGTCTTTTAACCCACCTGAAGCCAAAACATCAAAATGGTAATCAAAGAGGTGGCCTCAAATTCCTTTCCAAGTTTAAAAAAAAATTAAGAAGTAGGAAAACTAACACCCCAGAGAGAGAGGGAAAGATAAGGATTTTCACGTTTTTTATTCAATCTGTTCACTGCTAAGAATATTGCGAGGAAATTATGGAATCCAACTGGATGAAGTAAAAAACGAGTTACTGCTGTTCTTGCACTGTATGTTTCGTGTTTGCGTCCACCTGCTTTTATCTTAACCTAAGGCCAAGAACTAGCCGGGCAGGAAGGGGCAAGGACGGGCCAGTGCAGGTGCTTTACTCTGGAAGCACCAAGGGAAAGGCATCTGGCCTGGCGCTGCCTGGTCGGAAGACGATGCCGGCCACATATGGAATCCCAGATTTCCTAGTAGCCACATCGAAAACGTGAAAAGCAACTGATGAAATTTATTTTAATAATATTTTAAAAATTTAACCCAGTAGATCCAAAATACTATCATTTCAACATGTTGTCAGTAACAGAAAATTATGAAGGGGATGTTTCAAGGTCCTTCCCTCACACTAAGCCTGGGAGCTCCCGGGTGTGTTTTGGGCTGCAGCATGGCTCAGTGCAGACGGCCACATGTCACGTGTGCCTCAGGGCTGCCGTGTTGGGCAGTGCAGTCTGCATGGTCTAGAGCCTGTGCTCTTGGTGATGCCTGATCCTGTCTGATCAGGTGGGGAATACGATTTACTTGAGTTAAAAACAAGTAGGTTAAAAAAAAAACCCCTCTCTGTCTGAGCTCAGAATGACACTATCATCTAGAAACCATCTGCATTCAGTATGCAGTATAATTTTAGCCTAACTTGTTACTTTTCAGAATTGTAGTGCTGGATGTCTTTAGGAATTCTTAGCTCAAAGGGGATTAAAGTTTCAGAGTCAGAAAGGGCCATATCCCCATATCCCCATATCCCCAAATCCAGTTAGCACTTTATCAACTGCAAGGATTGAGAACAGGAGGTACAATCAGAGACCTACAGCAACTGCGAGGCTCCTTATACGTGGGAACTCCACCCACTACCCTCTTTAAAGCCTAGATCGCAAAGGTTCCCCATTTAGCGATAGGGGCCTTTCTTTGGATCGGTGGTGATCTAAATATGCGTCTCCACAAAGTGGAAACAAAACCACTTGAGTGTGGGTATTGCATGAGGGTCCTGACAGAGCCCTGACCCTGGCACAGGCCTGCGAGGCAGCGTGACCCTGCTGTTGAGAGGATGAGGGCTCTGCCTGATGTCCTGGGGCCCGGGGGCCGGCAGTAACTGTGGAGAAGTAAGAGGGGCGCCTCTGGGCCAGAGCAGAAGTCGCACGGGGGCAGAGGGCGCAGAGGGGGAAGACATCACCGCAAACCTTTGAGTCTTTGCTCTCGTTAACATCTGACTGCAGTGAAGAATTGGGATTATTACTGTTAAAGTAAATGAAGAAAGACATTTCAGGCACACACTTAATCCTTAAAAACTGTTTCTACTAATTTGATCTCAGATATATGGATGAAAGGTTTCCTGTAAGATTACCACCATGGCATTTTTCACTTTAGCTTATACACAGGAGGCAGTGCTGTCTATCACATCACTAAGATCACAGGCACGTCTTAAGCAAGTCTCTAAGGAGCGCACGCAGCTCAGCTCTGTGCACTTTTACCTGGCGAGCCTCTTCGTTCACTGTCTTTCTCAGCATCTGCACATCTTCAAATAAAGGCCCATCTGTCTCCACTGCCACCGGAAGGCTCATGGTGCTCGCTTGACTACACACTGCGTACTGCAATGCAAAGCGCGGAGTCACTCTCGGTCAGGTCAGCGCTCAGGGCTCAGCTCCAGGGCTCCTGGCCCAGGCCACCCCCCGCGGCCCCTCCTGAAGGGAGCCCACGTGCAGGGAAGTGCTCCCTGCCCGGCCTACACCTGCAGCGCCTGGGCCCCGGGCGTCGCCTCACTCCAGACTGTCCCAGCCCCTTGCTGGGCAACGCCCCACCCTGGAGCCTCCAGCCTGCTGACTCCCCGTGAGCCTGGATCTGGTCACGGGAAGCTTCCCGTGGAAACCTCCACCTCCAGCCCCCAACCTCTGGGCACAGCCTTGCCCTCCTCTATCTGCCCATCTCGGCATTTTCCAGACTCGCCTAAACCCCATTACCGATCACACCCTTTTACTCACAGCCTCTCTGCTCTCCTCCCAAACAACACAACCCCAATCGGTCCCACAGCTTGCACCTCACTCTGCAACTCCGTGGCCGGCCCTGCGGGAGGCCTGGTACGCCCACGTGTCAGTGGGGTCCCCTTGGCTCCGCTCCTGTTCCCCACGGGGCGCCCTGGGACTCCACTCTCTTCGGGGTCTGGGCCAAGTCAGGCCCTGCTGTGAGCAGGACGGGTTTCTGACTTTGTTTCTGTGAGTGGGACGTGGGTATGAGATCACTTTGGAGGTGGCTGTGACGGCGCGGGTGAGCTAAGGCACACGGAAGGCCCTGACTGTCCTCAGCATTTGGCGGCCACTCTCTGTGCGTCTGCCGCGAGCTGGGCGCTATTCCAAGCACAGCCTGTAAAGTGTCTGCTATGATCCCACTTGGCTGACGGGAACGCTGAGGTACCTACGCTAACCGCGGGGCCCCAGGCCAGTGAAGGGGGAGCTGGGGTTCCGAGCCACAGCCTCGCACCCCTTCCCCCACGCCCTGTGCCCAGCTCGTGCCCTCCTGGCCACAGCGAGCCCCTCTGCCTGGGCTGGGGACCCGGCACCCACCCCTACGACCCGCCTGGCCCACCACCTCCCTCCTGCCAGGCGTGTGAGCGACCAAGAGGGCCGCTCATCTCTCAGCAGCCCCTCCTGCCCCCGACCCCTCGGCTCACCCTCGCGGCTCTGGGCCTCGCCTCTCCGACGGGACGCCGCGCACCAGGCTGTGGGTGACCGCTCTGCGGCCACGCGGGGGCCACAGTCATCCCTGAAGCTGCCCCTCCCTGCCTGTGGTGCCGGCCGCCCCCCGCTCCTCTGTCACTGCTGGGAAGACAGTCTGTACCCCTCCTCACGCCCCGAGGGTCTCGCTGACCCTTGCCCGCGCCCCCCCGACCCCCCCACCGGCCCCCGTGGCTGCCTGGCCCAGCCTCTCCACCACCCTGGGAAATGCGCCGCTTCCTCGCGGGAGCCACACCCTTGGCTCTGTTTCCTCCACCCGATGGGCACCCAGGCCCCCGCGGCGCGCTATGCCTGCCGCCCCCCCGTCAGCCCCGTCCAGCAGCGGCATCTCCACATGTTTCCCCAGGAGCCCCCGAGTGTCCGGAAGAGCTTCCTGAGCGCAAGCGTGCCGAGGCCACTAGCTCTGGATGACGCTGTGACACCTGCACACTGTTTTGGGCATAAAACCCACGGGTCCTGCCCCCTCTCCAGCTCTGTCCCTGACACAGATCACACCCACCCTCCCCCATGAGTGACGCTCCGTCTATGAGCAGCTCGGTTTCCCAGTCGCCCCTTCCCCTGCCTTGAGTCCCCGGCTGGTTAAGCCCCTTAGGTGAGCCTCTAAGAGGCTGGCTCCGCCTCCAGGGCGCCCAGCACTCTTGGGGGCTAAGGTCCTGGTGCCGCGGGGACGCCTCGCCGTGGCCACCCTACCCTCCAGCCTTCCTTTACGTGTCTCTAAAGGCGCGACCAGGCCTCTCGCCAGCATTGCCGGCACAACCCCCAGCGTGTGCTATCATCCGACCGCCCGGACTGGATTCTCTTTGCTTCCATCCTGGCTCCCCTCCTTAACACCTGGGGCCGTGTCTCATTCTCAGTTTTGTTTCCTGGGAAAGCGCATTTGGGACACGCAGCTGGCACCCATCTGCCCAGAGAGGTGGTGACCTGCTGGGCGCAGGGAGCTGGGGTCTGCATGGCGCCTTGCCCCCTGGGGCTCAGCTGGGCGGGGCAGACAGAGCAGAGACACTGCAGTGCTCGGGCGGTGGTGCGGGATCTTCAGCTTCGGCCGCACCAAGAGGACACCAGCGCTCTACACGGACCCTGCCAGCGGCCGTGCCTAGAGCAGTGCGGGCTCCGAGGCCCTGCTGGGGCTCAGGGCAAGGAAGAGTACGCACAAGGATGCTACAAAATCGGTGTCACTAGCAGGCTCGGGGGCAGAGGATTCTCACTAGGAATAAAAACCTTCCCGAGGCTGAAGGTCTTGACAGGTGAAATAAGGAAGGCCCGTTTCCCCAGAGAGGCTCATCTCCCAAAGGAAAGGCAGGCAGCCAGACTCTGTGCCCTGGGCCTCCTATGGCGTCGTCTTGTCATTGCAAAGGGGCAGAAACACTGAGCCAGAGCCACACTTAAAATTCACAGAAGTGCCTTGTCTTCATTTCACATGATCCCCACAAAAGGGAGACAGGAGCGAAACTGTGACATGGCCTCTTTTGGTGGACTAGGAAAAGCATATTTATGTTAGAAATCTTCACTACGTTAGAAATCTTCACTATTAAAATCTTCACTTTAAAAACATTAAATCACATTAAACATTAAATAAAAAAATTAAATCCCATTTTTTAATCCCATGAAAAAATTAAACCGCCACAACTGCTAAAACAGACACAACTCAAATCCTGAAGGACCACAGCTTTCCAAATCCCAACCGGCCTAAACAGGGACCTGCTTTCACATCTCCAAGCAGACGAAAGACTTAGCCTGTGAAAACACAAGGGTCAGCATCAGGAAGACTTCTAGGTACACGCCAGTGAACAGAGTGAGGGATTGGGAACCCACCTAAAATAAGGAAGCTATTAAATCATTTCTCAAAACGGCAGATTTGAGATGGGGAATCGGGCTTCAAAAACCCACCTACGTGTTTTCGTTACGGAAGTGGCACGCAAGCTCTATTACCCACAACACGATTTACTTTTTGCTGCTGTTGTAAATGGCAAGCAACGACTACCATTTAGAAAGGACTCGAGAGAGGGTGAACAGCGGGTACCAAGGCCCTCGTTTCCACTTGGAGACATTAGTCCACGAAGTACTTTCCGTTTCAGACACTGCTCGGTGGACTGGAGCATGCGGACAGGACCTGCTGGGGTGTGGTCACAGACGGTTTTCACAAGCAGACGCGAGCAGGACGGCGCTCAGGTCAGAGCGCCACAGCACAATGCAGGGGTGAGCGCAGGCAAAGCCCACCGCACTCAGGCTGTGGCCCGAGACATTTTAAAACAGAGCAGCCAAAGGAATAAAAATGTGATGTAAGAACACTTAGGAAAAGTTCAGAAAAAGAGAAATGAGGACAATATATATTTTGGAAGGAACATCTGTTACAGCACAGCAGTGAAACCAGGCCACCTTTGCTAATACAACCACAGCCAGCTCTTCGCTTGTAATGCAAGGCTTTATGCGACTTTCTATGAGATTATTCCTATTTTCCAGGTAAAATAAATAACATCAGACCCTCTGATCTGTATATAGTTTACATGTTTTTCAAGGGTGTTGATTTCAAGGGTGTGTGTGACGGGGTCCTTGACGACCCTGATTGGGACCCGTCTGCCCTTGGCACGGGGCCGTCTGGACAAAGCAAGACGGCCTGGGCCCCGTCGGGCAGGGTCCATCCACCCACACTGCCCCAGACGTATGCTTTTACTGTGTCTTACAACAAACGTCAGTCAGTATTTTAACCTCACGTTCAACATAAATTCTATTCTTAAAAGTACATACCCAGGGGCTTCCCTGGTGGCGCAGTGGTTGAGAGTCCGCCTGCCGATGCAAGGGGACACGGGTTCATGCCCCGTTCCGGGAAGATCCCACATGCCGCGGAGCGGCTGGGCCCGTGAGCCAGGGCCGCTGAGCCTGCACGTCTGGAGCCTGTGCTCCGCAACCGGAGAGGCCACAACAGTGAGAGGCCCGCGTACCGCAAAAAAAAAAAAAAAAAAAAAAGAAGTACATACCCATAGCTATCTACCTAAATTAGCTACTACACAGTTTCACATGCTATTTTCACATAAAATAGCATTTCTGTGTAAGAGCATGGAATAAAAATGGTTAGAAAAACGCCAGTTACTTGTTTCAGGTGGCATCAAGGACATACACTTAAGGATGTCATTCAATTTTCCTGTGGTTTGTGTCTTGGTTATAGTTTTATCAGAGGGAATACAAGTCAGTATGTTGTCATATAGGTATTAACTCTGTATTCATGTATCACTTTTTATTAAACATCAGAGAGATTGAAAACCCACATAGCAACTGAGATAATAATGATTTATGCATACCTCTCACCAAATAAAATAAATAGCCTGTAATCTGGTTCACTGTATTGAACCTTTCAGGATTTTAGGGGTAGCCGAGTAGCTTTCCTCAGGAAGTAAAGTCTTTTCTGGGGAGCTAAGGACAGCCTGAGAATTCTTAGTGTGGCAAATGATTTTCAGTGATAATCGGACAGGCACATAGCATCAGAAAGAACGTCTGTCGGGACAGGGCTCCAACGCCCAGCCCCCGGGGGTCAGCCCGAGGTAATGCATCAGGGGACACTGCTTCAGTGCTGGCAGTTCCAGAAGACACGTCATTGGCGCCCACCTGCCAGGCAGGGCGTGCTGGGATGGGAGAAAGGATTAGCGGCTGAGATGACGGAAGTCGGTCACCTTTTAACAAGAAAGGCTCAGCCTGCAGAAACCTCATTTTAGGAAAGAGGACATTGACTTCATACTTAATCTATTTCAAATCTAATTTCTTTTCCTTTAGAATTAATTTGATATTAAAAAGAAAGGAAAATATTGTTTGAACTACAGCATCTATGACATTTGAGAAAGCAAATTACAATCTTGGCCCAAAACAGAGCTTGTATCCTGACTTTCTTTTTACCACAGTGTATTCATAAGGTTCATATCTTATTTTAAAAGCATAATAATAAAAAAAATGTCAATTCTGTGGTAAAAACCTTTGTGGGGCAAAATAAGTACTTGTACAAAGTTGAAAAGTATTTTTATTGCAGATATTTTCATATACAGTGTTAGTGAAATTGATTTCCCTCCCCTCTCACCATGAATCCACACTCCTATCTCACAAAAACATTCAAGTTACACCCTAGACGTTTTCAGGTTACTCTCTTTTTTAGTACCTGGGGGTTTGCTTTGGCTAGGTTTTCTATTTTAACCCACGCTTCTTCTCGTTCTTTCATTTTTAGCTTCTCTCTGAAAAATAGTAAAATGTCATTGGTGTTAGAGAAAAGAATCAAATTCAAGAGAGAAAACGTTAAGGGGGAACGTGGCCAGCAACACAACACCTATTCCCCTTTGTCACTGTCTGGTATTATTCCACATACGTCACAGTGGTGACCACAAGGTACATAACGGGAAAAAAAAAGAAACTGGGCTTAGAGGAAAAGAGTTAAAAATATAAATACACCAAAATTTTAACATGTCTAAGAATTTAAGCTCTTAGAAACACTTGCACAAGCACATCTATGTCTCCTTCCTTCCCCTTGTTTTGTCGCTTCATCACAGGACATGTATGATTTTGGTGAGAAGCTTACATACCCATGAAAAGTGAGACCACACCTTAGTGTGAAGGAACCAGGTGAAGACGTCCTTACAGAGGCGCAGCCTGTACATCCGTACCAACAAGGCACATGACCTTCAGCACATGACTTATCATGGGACCAACTCTTTTTTTTTTTAATCTAGTAAATGTGCTACATGATCTTTAAGGTCCCTTTCAGAAATGGGATGTTCCACGAAAGAGGATGCGCCGTTAGAAAAGCCCCGACGTTCACGTATTTCACACCTGAACACTGCGTTCAGCTGAGGCAGGAAATGGGCCGGGCAGCCTGAAGGCTTAAAGAGCCCACAGCCGGTTCCCTGTGCCCCTTCCTGCTTCATTTGTCACTGTCCCTCACACACTATGTCTTACTCATTTGTATTCTGCTGTCTTTCTCTTTCCACACCACCCAGAATGTAAACTCCGTAAGGGCAGAGGTTTTTGTTTGTCTTATTCGCTGCTGTGTTGCCAGAACCCGTAACAGGGCCTTGCACACAGGTAAACGCATACTGTCTAAGGAAAGAACGTGGCACTTTGTTATATGTGTACTGTAATTTGAATTACATCCATTCAAAGTCTATCTACCTCGGCTCCAAGTGACAAAGAATCAGATCTGCTCACAGTCCACACCTGACTCTGAAGATGTGATTTTGATAATTAATGAATCATACTGTTCCGAGCATAGCCTAGGGACAGAGTCATCTAGCACAGCGGTCCCCAACATTTTCGGCACCAGGGACCGGATTCGTGGAAGACAATTTTCCCATGGACTTGGGGGTGGGGGAGGGGATCGTTCAGCTGGGAATGTGAGCGATTGGGAGCAGTGGGGAGCGATCGGGAGCGGTGGGGAGCCGTGGGGAGAGATGGGGAGCGGCTGGGAGCGGCAGGGAGTGGCAGAGGAAGCTCCTCTCGCCCTCTGCTCACCTCCTGCTGTGCGGCCTGGTTCCTAACCGGGGTTGGGGACCCCTGTTCTAGCCTGTCCCCGGACAGATGTGGGTTCTGAAGTCCTCACAGCATGAGAGCAGGGCCCTGATTTTGTGACTCTGGCACTAGATTCCAGAGAACACCCGAATTTATGGAGATCAACAAATTAGAATAAAGCTATGCTGGATGAAGATTCCTGCTCTTTCATATAAACCTTACAGGATACAGTTCAAATTCCTGCCTGACAAACATGAAAAATGACTACACGTTATTGCCTTTAAGTGTCCCCTGAGAAAAGCAAAGACCCTGAAAGTTAAATTCGTGACTATACATGCACTTTCTGCAATGATTAAACTAGTAGTGTAACGGAGAGAGCCGCTAACATTTTTTTTTTTTTTTTCCTGGCTGCACTGTGTGGCTTGCAGGGTCTTAGTTCTCCGACCAGAGATTGAACCTGGGGCCACTGCAGTGAAAGTGCTGAGTCCTAACCACTGGACTGCCACGGAATTCCCAGAGAGTAGCTAACTTTAAACATGTTTTCTTTGAAAATAAGTTATCATAACAAAGTTTTAATTTGCTTTTCAAGTACAAAAGGGCTGATTTTGCTTTAAAGTGAAGAATACCTTTGTAGGACAAACTAATGGGAGAGGTTTTTTAGGATTAAGGAAAAAAAAAATCCTTGAAAGAATAACTTCTGAAAGGAGCAACTTACTTCAGTTTCTCTGCTTTAAACTGCTGGGTGCAGTCATCAAATAGTTTTTGGTTCATCTCCATGAAGAGTTTCAGCGCGTTGTATATCAAGCCATGTATCGTCCTGTAACGAAAGCTTCGTGTTGAAACTCAGAATGCTTCATCTCTTTTGATCTGTCTCCCTTCCGTCCTCCACCACAGACCATTTCCTCTCCCGACTTATCAGCCCATTTCAGTGGCCCACATTTCACAAGTACCAGTTCAGCAGAGACAATGACATGGCGTCCATACTGACTGCTAAGGTCTCGGGAGATGACCACTGAGTAAATCAGTCTGTTCATCCTCAGCAGGCGAGAGAACAAAGGAGAGAAGCAGGGGCAGATGTCAAGATTCCTAGTGGTGTTTAGGTTACCTGCTCTTCTCTCTGGCTCCCCAGGGTGAGTGCCAGCAGGGCTCTGGGGCCCCCGCGTGTGGGGTGGCCACGGTGCCCCTGCAGGGACTGAGCCCTGAGGTTGTGACAATCTTTAACTGTTCCGGAGGGAACTTAAGAGGCGGCCCGGAAGATGCTGCTCCCGACCCCACCCGGGATGAGATGGGGGGTGGGGACTGAGGCAATACGCCCTACGTGGGCTCGGCACGGGGATAAGGACGTGAACGGAAGGCCAAGACACAGCCCACAAAGAAGTCAGCATCTTTGTTTTTAACTGATAGTCAGACTTGGATTCAATCACGATTGAAGTATCAGCAAAATATGCAAACTTTAAAAATGGCCCGATCTGACGGCAGCCAGCTCTCTCTTACTTGTTCCAGTGGGTCTTTGAGTTGCGGTACAAGGATGGAAACATGATGGGCAGAATCTTGGCTGCATTGTCACTGATGAGACTCATGATGTACTCGTTATTCCAGTAATACAGCGCTCGCTCTGCCACCTGAAACACGGAGGGCATGACTGCTGTTTTTGATGATCAAAGTGCTCTATTATATATGTAAAGAGCAGAATGAATTATACTGGATTGGAAAATTATTATTTCTACAAATTAAAATACTCCACAGACTGTAATCCTGAAGAGCCTTCAACAGAGAGGCAGACGATTTCCTGGCTGTCAAGATCACTGTCACTCATTTTTTCATGAGTCCAATGAACATTTCTGCTAGACATGGGCTAGGTGCCGAGGAGACAAGTCAAACGAGTTCATTTTACCTATCCGTCAGCCATCCACCGCCCATCTATTACGCGTCTACACCACGGGCAGTGCCGTCTGGCACTGAGGATTCTGCAGTGAACCAGGTGAGGCAGAAATCCTTGCTTTCTTGGAGCTTACGTTCTATGGGGGTAAACAAACGATGGGCGAACTGTCTGACTTGCTAGAAGTGTTAAGTCGTGTGGTGAACAGCAGCAGGGGACGGGAGGGAGTGCTGGCGTGTGTGCGGAAACATGGCTTCCGCTTAAAATGGGTGGTGGCGGAGCCTGTCCCTGCAGAGGCACTTGAGGGAGGGGATGTGAGATGACAGCAGGGAGGGCAGCGAGGGAACACGGGAGGGGCGGAGGCCACCAAGGCGGCCAGTTCTGAAACCGCCGGCAATGCAGACATGGATGTCAGCTGTGCGGACACATCTCCCCTCTCCCGCTGGGCAGCCGACTCCCTGGTGACTGTGAGGTTTTGCTCCTTTTGCGCCTAGATTTCTACCCTGTTCACGATGAGTTCACAACAAATACCGTCTCAACGATACAAAAGGATGGGGTCCCCAATATGTTAAAAGAAGGCAGACAGGCTGGAAAAGCCACTGGGGATGATGACCTTTGAAAGGGGCTTGGAAGGTGTGAGGAGGAAATCAGGAAAAGTGGGAAGTGGCATGACCGAGGCACCTCTCACACAGGAATGTGGAAGGTACAAAAATCAGAACCATTACTGTTTTTTAAAGCGTAAAGGGACACAAACTCGTATATGTCAGAAATGAAGAGCTCATGGAGGGAGGGAACGCAAAGCTAAACAGTTTTATCTTCTCCATGAGCATCGACCACTCAAGTTGTGGAGAATAATGTTGTGTGCGTTTGGGAACCCAGTGAACAGAGAGCCAGAGGTCGTTTACAGAGAAGCTGTCTTTAATTACTCTTATGGAGAAACACGTTTTCAGTGACAAGGGGGGACGAGGTGCTAGAGTGTATGTTGTAGAGCTGAAGTCTCAGGATCTTACTCTGAAATTCATTGAAGCAAAAGCTTGAATATTACCTTCAAATTACCCGAGAAGCAAAACATGACCAGCTCCACACCGCGACCTACCAGCTCCAAAGGGAAGTGACACGAGCCCACCGTCTCCGGGCCGCATACCTGAAAGTGGGGACTGGAGACACACTTGGCTAACTGCCGGAAGAGAGGCTCCATGATCTTCACAAACTCTGACGGTTCAATGACATCTAGAATCTCCTCTAGTTCATTTAGGAACATGACTTCTTTTGGGCTGTGAGTCTTTGGCCAGTACTTGAGGAGTGCCATCACCACCTAAGGAAGAGACACACACAGTGTGACGCCCTGTTTCCTCAGTAAGGCGCCCCCTCTGCAAAGCCACAAGACGAGGTGGCGCTTTTTTCCTTGTAGAAGGAACAGTGATTCAGTAAATCAGAATGTCGGTTTTTTATAATTAGAGAGGTAGGTCTAATTTTATATACTTCAGAATCACAGTTTTAATTTATGTGAACCACTCTGATTAACTACCATCTCAGTAAGACTCAGATCCTTAAAAAAAAAAAAAAGAGGCAGGTAGGAGAGTTCAGAGAGAACAAGACCAGCAGAGAAACACAGAGCATGTGAATTCATATATATATCTTAGTGTGGAGACATATACACAGAGGCACAGTCGGCTTCTCTCTCAAATTAACTGACTGTTCATATATATTTGTACACAGACATACATACACAGTGTGCGTACACAGTGTTTTCAGTCATGCTAAAACGCATCGGAAAGAGAGATGTCAAGCACTGATGCTAGCAAGCCCTCTGTGTGTGGCCACGGGCGGGTGCCCACCCCTCGGTGCCCCACAGCCCTCATCAAAGTCTGGGGGCACGAGAACCCTCGCCCTGGGGCTGCTGAGAAGACTTTATTACTAGACCCACGCACGTGCCTGAGAAGTTGCTGCCGCAGTGAATGGGCGGCAGCCTGGCCTTGGCTGGGGCCCCACCCAGAGCAGGCCCGTGAAGCCGCTCCCTGCGAGGCACGTCCCGTCGGGCGGCAGCAGCCTCCCGGTTGGTGAGTGCTGGGCACTGTGTTCCGTGCCCATCAGACAGGCAGCTTCTGCCGGGCAACCTTTCTGTTATCGTGTTCCTGCAGTTCCCAAATTTCCTACCAGGAAAGGTTCTTCACCCAAAATATCAGACTTGGAATGCAGATTAACAATACCCCTGAGAGTTTAGCTACCTAAAATAGCACAGTGATCCAAGACACTTTGTTCGTATATGTAAAGCACACACACATACTTGCACACCTAACTGCACAACTGCAACCGGTTACTTCAAGCAGCCGTTTAGCCTTATCACAGCGATCTCTGGACGCGTCATCCCGGCCCCCCGGCCTCAGGACTGCTGTGAACATCACTGCAAATGCTCATGCTCCCAGATTGGTGGTGGTTTCCATGCACTAGTCATTTCTGGCTCTGCAGATCATGCCAGCTGTGCTCACAGGCCAGCCTGAGTCCTCACCGCGGTTAAAAACAAGGGGCTTTTCAACAACATTCATTTAGGACGATTCTATCTTATGCTTTTGACCTTCAGGCTCCTGGATAATCTTTTACATTTTTACACTTTATAAAACTCCAAAATTTACTCTAAAAGTGCTCCTAGTTTTGAAGTCTGACGTAAAAATTTATGACACAACTGTCTTTAAAGAGAGATTATTGGACTTCCCTGGTGGCGCAGTGGTTAAGAATCCGCCTGCCAAAGCAGGGGACACGGGTTCGAGCCCTGGTCCGGGAAGATCCCACATGCCGCGGAGCAACTAAGCCCGTGTGCCACAGCTACTGAGCCTGCGCTCTAAAGCCCGCGAGCCACAACTACTGAGCCCGCGTGCTGCAACTACTGAAGTCCACGTGCTTAGAGCCTGTGCTCTGCAACAAGAGAAGCCACCGCCATGAGAAGCCTGCGCACCGCAACGCAGAGTAGCCTCCGCTCAGCGTGACTAGAGAAAGCCCACGAGCAGCAACGAAGACCCAACACAGCCAAAAAATAAATTAATTAATTAAAAAAAATAGAGATTATTTTTAAAAATGCATCATTTAATGATTTTCCTACTTTTTGTTCAAAACCATTTAACAGGTGTTTGGGTACCTACTAGACTCTGTGTATTGGCATCACTTTTAAGAACACAGCAGATGCAAATCACGTCACAAATCCACCATTCCTCGTCATTTGGCAAATGGAATTTTATTAGGAGAAATACATTAAGCTGTGAACTACAGGACACAATTGATTTAGCTGTTTGATGTCTCTGGAAAAGGTATTATTTCTGGAATCAGAGGTATATGCTGGGCTTACTTTTCACACTATTCGGAATGACCTATGACCAATACCCAACGTTTCAGCTGCTTCCGAGGGTGCCTGCATTTTGCAGAGCGGGAGTCCGCTCGAGGAATGCTACTCTGAGCCAACAATGGCTGCTTGGGGCTGGGCGCACTTCAGGATTGAGCTTTCCTGGGGAAACCCAATGGGCGGCCTGCTCCCGGGGCGGGGGGGAGGGGGTGGCTAGGGAAGGCAGGCGAGCCTGGCGTCCCAAGGAGCCCCTCTCCTGTCCTGCAACACCAGGGAAAAAGGCCACAGAGTAAAACTCAATCAGCCTCAAGAGACAGGTGGGTGGAAAAGTGTTCGACGTGCCCAGAAAGCTCTTGGGCACTGTACAACGTTTACAAATAAAAATAGTAGTTACAGGTTACAGACAGGAGCAACAAACGTCTTTTAAACGGATCAGACTTTAAAAATTCCTGAGCCTGGACACACACAGACTTCGGGGTGCCACAGGTGCAGGACCACGAGACGCACACGTATGCCGACTGCCCTTCCCAGCACCTTCGCAAGAGTTTACACCTTCATCTAATTACCTACATGCTTTCGATGCTGAAGTAAGACAAAACGGGCTTTGTGTTGTCATAATACATGAAGTTTCAAAGGAAGGAATTTACCGAGGCGAGGCTCTGAACATTTTTAACGTGCAGAAAATTCATCTGCCTTCTGTAATCCAGAGAGCAATTATGTTACCTCTGCTGCAGGAGATCAAGAGATGAAGTGGTTCTGGGTGGAAATATTGGGGACTGGGCGTAGGGGGCTTGAGGTGGCTTTGTGCTCGTGCCGAGTCAGGGTTTTCTATCTACCATTGAAGATGGAAGGACCCCACCGAAGCCAGCACATCGTCTCCTGCCTTGTAGCCAAGCGCAGTTAAAAGCCCTCACTCCTGCGAAGCTGTATTAGCGTTATTCGTGGGAATTTATAAACGTTATCGGCTTTCACATTACTTTCGGGTGGAAGACAGAAGAGGGTGGGATGCGCACACTGAGTCTTGCTGGAGCAGGATTAGGACCAGGCTCTGAGAGACGGGGCCAGGGGACCGGGACCTGCAGGGAGTGGGCTCGGGGGGGGGGACCCTGAGGCCGTGAGAAATGTGGGGTAACACTCGGTGAATTCTTTCGCCACTAGAGAGTATGAGAAACATGCACCAAGAGAAATCATCGCAGAAAACCGCACACTCTTTCTCTCCTTATTTTTGAAATCGGAAAAGGGCACAGTATGTGTTAGGGTTTCTTCACATGGTACTTTAGTTTGGAGAAGACCATCGAACACAGATAGGAATAAGGATGTGTCACCACTGAAGAAAAATATTAAAGAGGGCTTTTTAAATTATCAGGGCCATCTCATTTTTCTTTCCCTATCTGCACATGTCTTCAGTTTAGTAGGAGCATAAAATAACACATCCTCACCCTAAGTTGGAGTAAATACTTTGTGTGATACTGAAGTCTGATAAGATTTGGTACATTTTCTTGGGGGCTTCCAGAATGTTGGACAGAGTTGAGGCAGAGGCGCGAGGAGACCCCAGGGATGGGGTACGGGGATGGGTCACTCTGAGAGGGGCTGCAGAGCAGGGCAGCCTCCATCACCTCCACAGGCAGCAGCTGAGGGATATGACCAGGGGCTTTTCCTGAATTTTGGGGTGCGATGGGGGAGGCTACACAGAATTTAAAAGCTTAAAAAGAGAGGAGAGATCAGAAGCAGTTTAATTCAAGAATACAGTATTAAGAATTTCTATTTTTTTTAACTATAAAAATTAAAATTTCACAAGAAACCTGTGCAAGACCACTAAAGGGACAGGAAAGACTCAGGAATTACAATATTTACCTTTTCTGGTCCAATAGTGACTTTTAAAAGAATGTTCAAATGTTTAAACTAGCATCTAATACTTCTTGCTTTGTTACTCAATAGTAAAAACAACCCAATTAAAAAATGGGCAATGAATTTAAAGATATTTCTCCAAAGAAGAAACACAAATGGCCAACACACATGTGTAAAGATGCCCAAGGTCACTAGTCATTGGGGAAATGCAAATCAAAAAATGCTCACTAGGATGGTTATAATAAAAAAGAATGGAAAATAACAAGTGTTGGCGAGGATGTGGATTAACTGGAAGCCTTGTGTACCGCGGATGGGAATGCAAAATGGTGCAGCTGCTGTGGAAAGTGGTATGCCATTTCCTCAAAAAGCTAACCACACAGAATTACCATATGATTCAGCAATCCCACTACTGGGTATATACCCAAAGTGACTGAAAGCAGGGATTTGCACACACATGTTCATAGTAGTATTATTCACAACAGCCAAAATGTGGAAACAACTCAAATTTCCATTGACAGATAAATGAATAAACAAAATGTGGTCTAGCCATACAGTGGAATACTATTCAGCCACAACAAGGAGTGAATTTCTGGCACACGCAACCATATAGGTGAACCTTGAGCAAATTACGCTGAGTGAAATAAGCCAGTTACAGAAGGACAAATCCTGTATGACTCCACTTACGTAAGGTATCTAGAGCAGTCAAATGCACAGAAAGTAGACTCGAGGTCATCAGGGGGAGGGTGGAGGGTAAGTGGGGAGTTACTATTTAATGAAGACAGAGTTTCTGTTTGGGGCAATGATAAAGTTTTAGAGACAGTGGTGACAGGTGCACAACAGCGTGAATGTCATTAATGCCACTGAACGGCACGCTTACAACAGAAAGTTTTGTTATATAGAATATTTTACCACAATTGAAAAAATTAATCACCTAGTATATCAAAAACCATTGAATCGTACATTTTTTTTTTAAGTACAGCAAGTTATTAAACAAATACCTTTGATTTTTCTGATTTTTGTCCTGGAACAGGAAGAAACACCAAAAACATTTTAATGCTGAGGACTAAAACTCCAAATTGCAAGGTGCAAGATGGTTGGTGAGAAGTAAACAAAAGCAATTGTACACCATCATATGAAAAGCAGGTCACATACAGAACAAAATTTGTTCCTGTACTATATCTACTAATTTAAATCATGATGCTAATAATTATCAAATTACTACTAAGTATTTTCTAAGGATATATTATGTGTATAGGACTATATTCTAGGCTATATCCTAATTCCTGATTGGGTCCACAAGAAATATAAAACGTAGGTCTACCATATGAATCATACATTTTAAGTGGGTGAGCTGTATGGCATGTGAATTACATCTCAGTAAAGCTGATAAAAAAGTGTATTCATATGCTTCAACTGGCACCTGACACACCGGACTTTGTGAATCTTGGCTACAATAGCCTTTTTATTTTTAATAAAGATAAAATGCCAAGAAACTTAGAAATCTAAACACTGACCAGTAGCAATCTAATGTTCATTTATGATCCAATGACCATAAAATAGTGACACCATAACTTGGAAAGAATTTTCAAGACAGTAAAATCTCTTTAGTATAAATAAGCATGTTGAACCCTTGCTACAATGCCTCTGGCTGAAGTCAGTGACCTATGCTGTTCAACCAAGCGACGTGGGAGTATTAAACCGCACATGACTTAGCAGGACGCCGTTCAGAGTAAAACGCAATGAGGGAGAAGACGGCCATCTTCTTACAGGAACAATCACTTCGACAAGGGAACTTGTAATTAAAATCACTACAGTTTGAAAACTTGTAACACAGGAATGAAATCAGTTTGTGTTCACTAGTGTTATAACTTAAGATGAAGAAGCTGTCTTGGGGAAGCAGCCAGACTGCGATACTGACACTTAAGACACACACACTATATCACAAGGCCCTGAGCAGAGAGGGTGTACTTACCGGTTCAGTGAGGGTGCTGTCCTTTTCTAAAAACTGCACTACACAGTATGCCAGCTACAGTAAGAGGAGAAAAAGTATTAATATTCCATTTTAACATGGAAATGCTGTACCACCGTTAGACATCTTCCTGTGGGGAGACAGGGCTGGATGTGATCAGTGCTGTCCCCTGCCCGCAATGTCCCCCACAGCCCTTCTCCTGGGTGGACACAGGCTCCGTCCAGTGGCCCCGCTGGAGGCTCTGGGAGGGGCTCTGAGGGAGGGACCCCAGGATCAGTGTGCAACACAGATCAACTGCAAAAGGAACATCAGAAAACTAAAATAAACCAGGAGACAGTCTTTTAAACCAACACCGACAAGCCAGGCCAGGTTTGGTGGGAGTTTTCTGGTGCCCTTTTTGGAGACTGTAATGGACAAGTAATCTAACTGCTGGGAAAAAGCAAATTAAAATCTGTTTCCATCTTAAATTCCTAAACTATTAATTTCTAATACAGGACAACTAACACGGTAACAAACTGGCTGGATGTAAAGATATTACCAGGCAATAGGAATCAGAGGAAAAAACTCTAAGTGAAAGATTTCCCAGGAAGCCAGTGTCATTAGAACCGTCTAAGGATACATCTTCTGATGCCATGAGGCAAACTCCCCGAGGGAGGTCCCGCAGAATGGGGGTTCTTGGTCCTTGGACCCAGACGTGGGGACCACCCACCCTGCACCCACAGTGACGGCGGGCGTCTCCCCAGAACCTTCTGCGCTGCAGTCAGTGTAGCTTACATTCTGTCTGCACGGAACTTAGAATAGGAAGAGTGAAGGAAAACATAGACTTCCTGGGGAAATGCAGCTGACCAACCAGATAGAAACCACTCATGGATCAGGTTTTCAGTTTTCAAAGTTATAAAAACCCCACAGTTTTTTAAAAAAACCCTTTTCTTTCTTTCTTTTTAGAAATATATACTTTTTTTTGGCCACGCTGCACAGGATGCAGGATCTCAGCTCCCTGACCAGGGATCGAACCCATGCCCCCTGCAGTGGAAGCACGGAGCCCTAACCACTGGACCGCCAGGAAGTCCCCAAACCACTTTTTCTTAAGCCATTTTACTGGCCGTGGACAGAGAGGCGTTGTCTTTGAGGTGCTAGGTTTCAATCCCACCACAGGAAGCCTTCCGGAGAGGTCTTCCTTGACCCCTTCCTCGCGTGAGCCACTCCCTTCTCAGTGCTTACAACCAATTTTGAAATTCTCCTTTCCTGAGGTTTTTCTGATTTTCTCAAAAGCAATCTCTCTTTACTCCCTTATCCTTTCGCTCATCACCAGCACCCTGACACCCAAGTCAACGCTGTGATATACGAGACAAAACACTCCCAGTTAGAGGCTGGGGCTCAGTATCCCGAGTTCACTGATGTCCAAGCAGAGACGGACGAGCTCCGGGCCCACCAACGTCACGGAGGAGCCCTTACCTGAGGATGGTAGACGCTCAGAGACTTCACTTTGTGCAAAGGTAATAACACCTTCAATAAGAAAATCTTGTGCTCTTCTTTCAGTGGTAAGGCAAATCCATTAATTATACTGTGAAAACAGAATTTATCCAAAGTTTGAATATTTACAAGTTCCAGATTGAAAAACATAATCTTTCTGTTTTTCTTTCAGTTTTTGTTTTCAGCATGAAAACCAGCAAGCCAACCATGTGTGCCGGAAAAAAGGAGGGAGGAGAGTAGCAGAAATTAAAAGATCATTAAACACCTTCAGGGAAGCACAGTCACTTTTATCTTGTAACTACAGGACAATTTAAAAATTCTGAGTGTACAGGGAGCTACCCAGAAGAGCAGGGGTCTCTGGGGGCAAAACCTCCTTCCTTAGGCAGGGCATGAAGACCGGGTAGTAGCTCAGGTGGAACACCGGCACCTTCCTCCGGCCTTCACCATCTTCAGGAATTCACACTTTCCCAGAGAGACCCTGCCTCACGCGAGTGCTGGCAGAACAGGGTCTGAGTGTGCAAACTGGCGTTGTTTCAAAACCAACGAGAAAGCTGTCCCCTTTCGCAAGGAAAGGGGGTCCCCTGCTCTCAACCTCCAAGCTGAAGCTTTTGTTTGTGACATCAAGTATTTTATCTATTTGGCATTATAACGCGGTATAAGTTCCTGCGAGCTGTCGAAGCAGTTCAAGCGATTTCTAAATTGGTCCCTCCTTCATGAGCCTGGGGCACATGGGAGCTGCAGGCAGGGTTAACCGGAAGTGGCCTCCAGGATGGTGTGTGCGTTCAAATGAGGGAACAAGAGAGGACCTCTGAGGCCCTTGCGTGCGGTGTGGCAGGCTCTCTGGACACTTTACTCAGTTCACCCCAGCCCTGCAACAACCTCAGACGTGAATATGAGTATATTGCCATTTTATAGACAAGGAAACGGGAGGCGAGAGTGGTTAAGTAAGGCCGGACAGCTAGTAAGGGCACCCACTCAAGCACTCACTACACTCTGCTGGGAGAGAGAATCCCAGGAATATGTCAGTGTAGAGTTCTCCACGAGAACCGTCATTTGTTTTACATTATATCTGAAACAGCGAGGAGAGTTGTTTTCAGAAGGGCTGGACCATAGATCTACCAGATGACAACAGTGTTCCTTTGAAAAGCTTACTGTGTTCAGATAGTTCTGGGAATCGCTAGATGAAGCACGAGTACAGCTTCTCCCCTGCAGGACTCCTCAAAACCTTTAGCTGCTAACATACACTGAATCCCCAAGTAAGGTGCTGCGGAAGAAGCACTTCCAAGCTTATTCAGCCGTGGAACCCTGAGGAACTCTGTCTGGGAATCAGTGAGTTAGGAGGTCTGACAGAAAACCTATAGGTCATTGATTAAAAAAAAAAAAAAAAAAGGTAGCAAGCAAGAACTCTACCTGGATTAAGACGATGAAATTTTGAAATGTTAATTATTTTATAAGTATACATATGAAAAATTTATAAAATCAAAGCGACACGTTAGCATTTACTCGATACCCCAAATGTATAATAAATGACCTATTTTTCTTCTAAGTGTCAAATATAAACCTTCTTAATGTAACTATTTTTAACACTGCTCTTGAGGAAATAATTGAAATTGTGTTCCCATAGCGATGCTCCTGAGGTACATGAAACAGAATCTACGTGTGGAACCATAGGGATGGGAGAGGTTTGTCATTTAGTGTCATTCAGTTCTGATCCAAGAGCTCACCAGCCCCGGCCATTAAGTGAGGCTTCTTTACGTCCTTTTAGAGAACGGTTTAAATTGCCTTGCCTTGGGGAGGGGGCTGTGGAATGCAATGAACTGGATCATTTCGGCATAAATCCCATCTAAGGCCTTTCGCTACCGACAACAAAGAGACAACTTACCTTCCCAGTATTTCCAGTAATTCTGCTATGCCATTGTGATGCTCTGTTTCATAAATAAATCTAGAAAAAGCAATTTGTCATTTAGAATTAGACACTGAAATAATGGCTGGAAAAGACTAAAATCCTCTGAATACGAAAACAATGCTTTTAGGAAGAAAACCACGTAGCCAGGCAACAATAAGCAAATCTATTTGTGAAAACCGTTCCGGGGGCTCTGCTAAGTGTTACCAGAGAGACTCCGCAAAGCCTGAACATGCAGACACTTGGAGGGCAGAGGGCATGGGCTTGCTCAAATGTCTCCCTAACGTTTCATTTTGAAAGTTTCAGACATAAAGTGAAAAGATGTTTACAGTGATCACCTGTATTTCAACCACCCAGATTTGACAGCGAACAACTTGCTGTTTGCTTTATCACACATACATCTCTATCCATCGCTTAATCCATTTTATTTTTTGCTGCATTTCAGCCTAAGTTGACATCTTACTCAATTTAAAGCCTCCAATATTTAGCACAGTCTCTGCAAAGGGTACAAGTTACTTCCTCACCACTGGGGTCGTCTCCCCTACTTCCTCACTGACACGTCACACTTTCCCTGTGCTGCTTCAAGTGCCGTCTTCTGAAACACCCATCTGAGTAGCCCGACTCACCTGCCCCAAGAAAGCACTCCCTGGGGCCCCCGCGCACGCTCCCTGGGGCTCCCAGCAGCTCCTGCACCCTGTGCCAGCCTGAGGATGGGGACGACGACTTATCGTTACCGTGTCGCCCCTGGTGCTATAGGGCCGAGCCTGGTATCTGACCGGTGCTTGAAACACGACTGCTGAATAAACTGGGCCCAGGGAGAGGGAACAGGGACAGGAAGCAGGAAAGCATCTTCTCTCTCCAAGGACTCCTCAGAAACAAGCTGCTCCTGCCCCACAGCCTGGCGCACCTGGAGTCAGGCTAAACCAACACACAGCGAATTCCGCCTGAAGCGAGAGGTGTCTGGGGTCTGAGAAAGGTTCCTGCCTATCAGACAAAAACTACTAGTTTAGAGCCAGCTCTAGGCCGAAAATAAGTGTTTGTGATGATTAAAATTTTTCACTGTCCCTGTTTGAAACAAACGGAAGAGTGACCTTAAGGTCCAGAACAGGTCAAACGCCCACAACGTGTGACGTACTCCTGAGGAGCGGGTCTAACGTCTCTGGTTTTTGACAGATCTTTCAAAGGGGGGGCACGGAGCGAGGAGAGAGCCCGTTTGGCTAGAACAAAGGTGGGCGACGGGCGGGCAAGGCAGGCACACGGAGGCTCAGACACCAGCTTAGACAGATTGGAGTTGAGACCACAGGGACCGGGGTCAGAACCAGTGAGCAGCAAAACACAGTGACACGGAAACAAATGCGGCCACAGCACGGAGCCGAGGCGGGAAAGTACCCGTGACGGACCCCGGCAGCCCGGCTGGTCAGATCAAGGGCAGCAGGGGACAGGCTGCGCTGCGCGTGGGGCACCTGTGTCAGCCTCAGACACGTCGGCCCCGCCACTGCCCCTGCCCTGAGGTGGGAAGCCGGCCTCATGGGAGCCCCAGCCTCCCTGGGCATCTCCACGGGGAGGTGCTTTAGTTTGTTTGTGAAACTCCACCTGAGGCTCCCTTCACTTCACCTGTTTTATTTGAAATACTTAAAACAGTTTAGATGTACAAAGTACTAGTGCAACCACCCAACTTCAGTCCCTCTTCCTCTGTTTACACCTGGAGGGCTGTGCAGGCAGCAGGTGGGCGAGGCTCCTGAAGCCTGGGTGCTCGGCATGTGGAGGTGGCCGAGCCCCTGGGCACCACTTGTGATCTGTCTCCAGCAGTACTAACATTTAAATAAGGGCAGCCTTTAGCCAAAAGCCATTTTGTTTTCCTAGATCAACATTGCTATATTCTCATCGGTAAATTCTTCATTCCCGACTATTTTGTAGATTTGGAGTAGGTACAGGAAAGAGAATGTAAGTGTAGCTCCCCTTCTTTCTTTTCCAGAGGGAAACAAGAAAGTGGGGTGCAAAACAGGAGGGAAGCCCTAAGGGCCCATGCAGAGCAGGCTACAGTATGCCTCCCTCTTTCAGCCAAAAGGAACTAGGACTCTCCCCAAACTGAGCTGGAACCTGCCTGTGAAGGACAGTCTCGCCATCTATTCCTCTCCCTCCTGGAGGACGTGTTCTGTGCCGCACACGCAGAGGTGGAAGTCACTCCCCCTTGAAGCTGGGCTGTCCTCAATTCCCTAAGTGGCTCTGACCGGTACAAAGGGACGAGGCCGGTGCGCACCAGGCCCCGGCCAAGCCCTGAGGAGCACGGGCAGCCACTGCAGAACTCGGTCCCGGGGCTGCCCGCTCACGTTCACGGAGCCCCGCCCGGGCAGGTCACAGAATGAGAGCAATGGCAAACGCTGATTTAAGCTCCCAAGCCGCGGGGGTTTGTTCGGCAGCGAGAGAACTGAAGCCCGGGCTCCACCTGCCACCCAACCTTCAGGCTCCACTGTGTGCCAAGCAGGCACGATCCCTCACCCAGAGCTGCGCTTAACGCACCTGTGAAGATGCTGACTGGAGTGAGAACCCACAGAAGTAAGTAGGAACCTCACACTAACACTTCCAGGAAGGTCAACCAAACACGCCTGAAATACTGTCTAACCAGCCGCAGCTACACCCCGTGGGACGCAGATGAGCGGAATACAGCTCTCGAGATCATCTGCAATTTTTCTCACATGGAATGAGGAGGGGGCGGTGCTGAAGGTGGAGAGTCAGGCCGGCTGTGGGATCCACAGGACTTGCTTCCTCCTGATCGGACGCATCAGGAACGGTTTTTACAGAAAAGACTCCCGAAAACAAAACGAGGACACCACACACTCCAGCACTGAGTGCTCAGCGAGAGTCGAGCTGCACTCCGTAACTTCTGAACAACAGCCTAGTTAGGTAGTTCAGTTACTAAGTCGGGGTTCCTTAAGGTATGAATGAGGCAGGCACTGACTGGTGATTCTGCACAGAACCTATGTGAGCAGGGAAGAAACCTTCAGGCAGAGCTTCCATTTTAGCCTAAAAGACTGGAACTGAAATCCTACCTGTCTGCTGTTGATTAAATAGTGTATGCTACGTTTTGATAGATAAGTACGTCGGCCAAGGAACAGTCTTGTTAAAAAGGAAACACGACACCAAGAAATACAAAATAGGAATATAACATTTAGGAAACACGATGCCACCACCTAAGCCGGTGTGTCCAGCCTGGGCTCCATCATATAAACGGGCTGTGGGGAGCTTGGAGGGAGTCTGAAGGGAAGCCACATGCAAGCTGGAGGTTCCGACACCCAAAGGCCACATCACGTGCGAAGATAAGGAGGGCGCTGGACCTCGCGACCGCAGGCAGGCACAGCGAGGGACAGCAGGGGCTGGCCGCCCGTCACCGCCAGGACTCCTCACTGCCTGCGGCATCCTGGAGTGCGGGGCACGTGGGGTAAGCTGTCCCCTAAAAACTCATGGAGTCAACTGCTCGTGCAGTGAGCATTCCAGGGACAGAGAAGAAACCACACTGACGGTTTCATCCATCAACGTTCACCTGGAGCCCCCAGAAGCCAGGTAGGAAGCTGGGGCTGGGGCTGTGAGATAAGCGCTGGCTCGATGCCTGCCCTCCCAGGAGGCCGGACCGTCCGCCAAGCTGCGAGCCTCCCTGGCGCAGGGATGCCTCCGGAAGCCTGGGCGGGTGAGGAGAAGGGCTGGTGGAAGAGAACGTGAGAACGTTCCAGGAGGATCAGGCGAGGCTGCGAGGCCCTGGTGTGGAAGGAGCCCGGAGCCTGAGGGGCACCCGAGGGCTCGCCCAGGACCTACACCCGCTTGTCCAAGGAGCGTGTCGGCATAGGAGCCGGCAGATGGAGGGGCGCTAAGACTCTGCGACTCAGAGGGGTGGCGACAGGGAGGCTGTGTGAGGGGTCACGGGGTCAGGCTGAACACTGAGCTGGACTGTCAGAACATTCCTCCAGGAGCCCTGGGGCAGGGTCCTCCCCACTGAAACAGAGCCAGGCCTCTGTGGTCCTGCAGGCCTGGGGAGGCTGCGACCGCTGAACACGGCGCTGCCTCAGCCACTGCTTCCAGCAGTGCACGGCAGGAGTCTCCAAAGATTCCCCACTTCACTCCTCACTCCTTCCCTCTTTCACTGAGACTCAGCGGGGACGAACGAGCACCACACAGGTGCGAGGAAACCGCTGGCTCTGGAGGGAGCGATTCATCCACACAGAAGGAACCACGTTCAGGGTGACCGGGCCTAACGGTAAAAGCCGGAACAAACACCGGGTGTGTGGGGGGGGCGGGCGGAAGGAGGGAAGCAGGCACAGAGGGAAGGCGGCCCTGCCCAGCGCAGAGGCGGAGGTATAGATGGGGCCCACCTGCCAACGACGAGCCCGCTGCTCAGGAACGGCCGCTCCTGCTGCCCAGCCACTTTGCTACAGCCAACGACGAGGTGGGACATCGAGTGTGAACAGGAGCGTCACATGCAAAAGGGAAATGTCACCCCCACACTGACTTACCTATAAAATATATTATTTATCTGTTTTCTGATGTAAGCTCTTAAGCCTAAGAATTTTCCATAGATTCGGTGAAGGGTAGTTTTAAGAAAATCTCTCTCGCGAGGATCTTCACTGTCAAAGAGCTCTAAAAGCTTCAAGAAGAAAAAGACACTCAGTGATGCGGTATTCTCTCTAACGGTGGATTACAGCGTTTGTAGTTTCAGCTAACTTGCACCTTACCTGCAATACAAACTTCTGATCAATATATTTCTTCGCTATATTAGGTTGGAAATCTGGAGACTCTAAAAATCTTAAGAAAAATTCATAAACAAGCTAGGAGGAAAGAAAAACCACAGTGAGTCAAATAACATGGGATTTTATTAAATGGAGATTAAAAATACACCATGAGTTGAATCTTTGTCTGCAAGTATCAGCCTTAAAAAAAAGGGCACATGCCTAAAGGATTTATGTCAAATCACATGGCTTAATTATAACGGGTGACGGTAATTGTTTTAGTTATTAGCTAAGAACCACAGACCACATCCTTAAATGGCATTTCCACAAATGATTTCCATGGCTGTTGTCACCAATGCTCAGAGACCACAGTGCACAGCAGCCATAAGCCGGGCTGTGACCAAATCCCAGGTGGGGTTTGCAGCCTGTCACCTCCAAGTGTCCCAGCAGAAAGCCAGGTGGACAGGAAGCTGGGAGTGTTAGGTGAGCAGGTCACAGACACAGTCACCCGGGGCCGGGACGTTCCTCCCCCTTCACGAATGGTTACACATGACACTGTGGGAGGGGACGTTCTGCTACCGAGATGGCCTTTCCTGTCTGTTCTCCATCGAGCTCCTTCCCAGGTTTTTCACCTCCCCATCTCCCCTCCTTCAGCTGACCCAGACCTCCCGATCTAGCTCGGGGCAGGGGGGCATGCGCCCTGCCCAATCGATCTTTCTCCTTAAAAACGTGTTAGAAAAAAGGCGTCAGCCAAGCAGATGGGCCTCGGGGCGCACAGCGGGCACACACACTGAGGAATGTTCGCGTAAGACCTCCGCCCTCAATCCCACGGTCACTGGCACTGAAAATATACTGGCAATTCTGTCACTTTGTAGTTTCTGCCGAGCGTCCAAACAAAGAGCCATTAAATGTTCTCTCTTTTGCTAAAATACTTCTCTCACACGTACAGGTCTGCAGGGTCTATGACACCGAAGTGCAGAGGCCCATCTGCGACCAGCTGGAGAGGCCCAGGCCCAGGGCTCCTGCTTCGGAGAACCCCCCGACCCCACGCTGACCCCCGCCCTTCTGTGTCTGGTGCACCCCCAGAATCCAGTACCTGCAGGTGAGGCCAGGCTGCTTCTAACGTTGGCTCGTCTTCCTCTGGGTCAAATTCTGCTCCCGTAGGGTTGGAGGAAGGTGGTAATGTTCGAAACATGTTAACTGCAAACTAAAATCCACATATCCTATAATTATAACCAGGACATTAAAAATATTTACAGAGAACATTGAAAACAATCTTAAGGAATTCTAATGATAACTGCTTCCAATGGTTATCTGGCTCGTCCTTATTCTCAAAATTCGGAAATGGTGTGGGTCCTGAGAGCCTGGGTCAAAGCCACAGCTAGACCCACGGCCGTGGACAGCCAGCCACCAAGGTTCCTGCCTGACCTTTCAGATAACCAGTGCCAACAGATGCTGATGGGCAGGGATGACACCTAAGGCCTTTGTTATATCCAGTAAGTGCAGAGCAAGGAGAAAAGTTCAAAGCGCTAGTAAGAAAAGGGTGAGATTACGAAAGAAACAGCAGAGATCAAAGAAGTGAAAACGGTGAGAAAATGGCAGAGGCCGCTTCACACCGGAGGTCGTGAACAGCTTCCCTGCCAAAGTCCTCTGCAGTGACAGTGATGAGAGCGGCAAGTCAAGACAGAGTAACTCCCAGGTGGGTGGCTAGAGGATCGTTTCCAGGGAAAGGGCCGCAATGTTAGCAAGGAGAGGAGTCATCATGTCATGGGACAGCCTGGTCCGTGTGCCCAGGGACTGGACGGGACACACAAAGTCTGGACGATTCCCTTGCATGCCTCATGGCCCTCTGCTCTGCTCTCCACCCTGTACTGTCCCTCACCACTCTCCCACACCCCAGGCTCCAGTCAATCTCCATTTCATAAAAATCAGCGTGTTTTATTTACAACAGATGTTTTCTACACAAAATCCACAGTTCTTTGGGGCACAGGTACATTTTACTGCCTGTATGGTTAATATGAATAAAGCACAACATATATTGACAGGTTCCTGATATCAATGTAGAAGTCTAGTTTTTCACTATCACCAATTTATAACCTATGTTTCTTTCGGAGTCAGTTTAAATATGTTACCTCACCGAATCTCTGAACACGCCATATGCCGGTTACAGAGCTCGACTCTAGTGATCAAAAAAAGCCCTCCGTCCTTCCAAGCCCAGAAGCACAGAATCAAAACACCTGACCCACAAGATAGAATCCGACTCCACTACAACAGCGAGGGCCTCTACGGAGGGTTCAGAGCAAACCTGGCTGTTCGGATAACAGTGTTGTAAAGACCAAGCTAAAACTCCACGGCACCCGTTTTGTTTTATCCTGTCTTCCTGCAACACCATTTTCCATGAAGAAAAACACACACTCCCCAAGTCCTGGGCTCTAGAAGCGCCGAGCATCAAATGTTTGCTCTCTGCATCGTGCGAGAGGAGCAGACGCAGACAGTCCAGGAATGGGAGCAACAGAGAATGGCTGGAACGAGTAACTAAAAGCCAGAAACAAGGAATGAAAGAAATCTTTTAATAGAAATATGAGTAATGCTCCTCTGACGTAAGTAAAGAGAGGAGGAGGAGGTCTGGAACCGGTGAATGGGGTGTGTGCACACGGCCCAGCAAGAGGCCTCCCAAACCACAGTGACCGGTGAACACAGGCTGGGACAGATGTTGTCAGGTAGAAGGGGCGCATCCTCCACCGCTGGTCCCCAGGCCCCCCGATCCCAAAGCCCACAGAACAGAAGAAGGGGACACTGGGAGCCCAGCCACCGTCTCCTCCGGGCCTGCGGCGTGGGGATGGGGGCAGCAGAACCAGCCCTGTCACCCCTGGCTGTGGAGTGCGGAGAGGACAGGGTCAGAAAGGAGCCCAAGGCCTCTGTGGGGTGCGGCACTCCTAGGGGGGCGCAGCACTCCTGGGGGCGCTTCCCAATCCTCTCCCTCAAAGCCAGTGATCGGGGGCTCCAAGAGTCACCCAGAGACCAGGGTGGGGACGGTGGATCCAGGCCGCGTCCCTGGGGGCAGAGGTGTCTGTGGGCACCGCCGTGCTGCCTCTCTGGGAGACTTGCCCGAGTGCCCGTGACATCGTGGCACAGGGCACTTAGAGGGGAGCACACACACGGGCCACCTCGGAGGCTGCACGTGAGGGCCGCAGGGGTCAGGGGGGAGAGAGCAGTGGTCAGCTCGCCCGGGCAGGGGCTGGAGGCTGGGGCACAAAGGGGGACGGCTGCCCCTCAGGGAGGGTCTTTCAGGAAGCCCAACGCTCTCCAGAGCACAGATGCCCCCTGGGAGGGGCCGCCGCCCGGGCAGAGGCCAGGCTGCCGCAGGACATCAGGCACAGGCGCTGTGGCCCTCGGCCCCTCCTCTCCCGCTTTAGGTCCCTCGCCGGCCAGGCTGCCCAAGGGGAAGGTGGGGACAGATGAGGTTCTGAGTTGGGGACTGAAGCGATAAACTAGGTGCGACAGCTGGAACCAGAGGGGCAGGGAAGGGAGATATAACAGATTGTGATTAAAGGCGATGGCTAAAAAAAATAAAACGTACCCGTGTGACACCTTAGAGTACCCATTATTCAACCAGACAGCAATCTGAGTGTCACTGTGTTGGCGTTTAGTAACTGTGGTCACATCTAGATCAGCTGACTTTAAGTAAAGGAGAACGTGGGTGGGCCTCAACCAATCAGTTGAAAAGTCTTCTAAGAGCAAAACTGGTTTCCCTGAGGAAGAAGTAATTCCACTGTGGATGGCCGCGTCTGAGCCTGCCTCACGGAGTTCAGATTTGCCCCGTCTGACTCCACAAGGCATAAGACAGTTCCTCAAAAATCCACCCACCCGCCCACCCATCCAGCCACCCATCCATCCCTCTTTCTGTCTCTCTCTGTCTGTCTCCATCCTGCTGGTTCTGTTTCTCTGGAAGGACTCTGACTGATCCACCCGGTCAGCTGAGATTCCTGAGTGACCTGCTGTAGTACAGCTAATGATTCCGCCTAAAGTTGAAGTCCCACTGCACAGTGTTCAGTCAGCTACAGCCCGTCCGCAACACCTACACATTCACCGAATCCCAGGTGCTGAGTCAGGGGCCTGCAAGGGGCCATAGACCAACTTGCTTTGAATGCAAAAGTCCCCTTTTCATGTCCTGGGAGGATGACCACCCTCGAACCAGGCAGTTTTATTACTGGCCAACTCTAATGGATAAAAAGTTCTATCTTTCACACAACAACAAAAACCTCACACTGTAATTTCTACCCTCTTTTCCTACCACGTTAATTTAATGCTCACCTCTAGAGAAGGCTAAAGATACTAAAAGCTAATATGTAGATTAGAGAGCAGAAGGCAAAAATCAGGCCACCTTGAGCTGTCCATGGGTTTCTAACCCTCCACCTTTTCTTAGCACAGCAGCTTCAGGGGTCAAGTTAGTGGAGTGCCATGGTGTTGACATCTGCACGCTGTCTGCACGCGTGGAGCGTAGTCTGAGAGCCACAGAAGGCGATCGTTGTCAGCATCACGCCATGGAAACCAGAGGGAATCTGTTTCTACCGTAGGTCTAGAAGTCTTAGATCTGATGCAGACTGCGCAGATCCGTCACCACCTCTCGGCTGAGACACACCGATTCGGAGTGCACCGTGATCCCTGGACACAGAGCTAGAATCAGCTCTTGCACAGAGAGAGGCAGTGTGGCCTCAGGGCACAGCCTCACCAGGCCCTCTTCTCACTCAGACCAGGACCCGAGACTGAGAAGCCTGCTCAAGCTTTGGTTTCCTCACCTGTTGAAAGAGGGTAAAGCCTCTCTTTGCACTGGGCGCATGGGAAACAGACACGTCACACGCGTGCACGTGTGTGGCCCGTGCAGCCCCCGCGTGTGGTGTGGACTGACCGTGGTGGTAGGAAGCCCCTGCGTTTACAGCTTTCTTGACATTTTCTACTTTCAGTATTTAACTGATCCTGCAGATGTTCTTCTCCCAGTTGCTAAATTTATTGAATAAACGCAAACCAAAATTGCTCAAGAAGTGTTTATGCAAAGTTCTCACAATTCAATAACACGCAGCCTTTCTATACCTGTAATATTCATCACCAGTGGGCGAAGTAATAAAATATTCACGCTGTGACACAACTGCAGTACAGTGGAACATATGAAGGTTTAAGACAGGAAGGGATATGCTCCAAAAAGAAACACTGATAATCTAATTTCAGAGACAGCAAGGAAAGAAAGGTTGATTATTCAGTTCTCTGTTTAAATGTGTTTTTTTTTTGGCGGTACGTGGGCCTCCCACTGCTGTGGCCTCTCCCGTTGCGGAGCACAGGCTCCGGATATGCAGGCTCAGCGGCCATGGCTCACGGGCCCAGCCGCTCCACGGCATGTGGGATGTTCCCGGCCCGGGGCACGAACCCGTGTCCCTTGCATCGGCAGGCGGACTCTCAACCACTGTGCCACCAGGGAAGCCCCAGTTCTCTGTTTAAAACCACAAAGGTTTTCTTTTTGGGGGGTGGGTGGGGCCGTGTTGGGTCTTCGTTGCTGTGCGCGGGCTTTCTCTAGTTGCGGCGAGCGGGGTCTCCTCTTCATTGCGGTGAGCGGGCTTCTCATTGCAGTGGCTCCTCTTGTTGCAGAGCACGGGCTCTAGGCGCGCAGGCTTCAGTAGTTGCAACATGAGGGTTCAGTAGTTGCGGCTTGTGGGCTCTAGAGCGCAGGTTCAGTAATTGTGGCACACGGGCTTAGCTGCTCCGCGGCATGTGGGATCTTCCCAGACCAGGGATTGAAACTGTGCCCCCTGCACTGGCAGGCAGATTCTTAACCACTGCACCACCAGGGACGCCCCAAGGGTTTTCTACTATGCTTTTGATTTTGTTTTATTCATGTGATAGGGTTTATAAAGGTGAGTCCACCAAAGGCCAAATTACAGCTCTTCCTCCTATAACAGGAATGCCAGGTTCTGAGGGTCATATTGCTAAGAGATACATTTTGGAGGTGGGGAGGTAGGGAGTCCTTCCACATTATATTTTAAATAGAAAGCCGTCATTTGGTTGCAAATGATATAACTGGAAAAACCAGCAGAGACAACAGTCAGACCATCACAGCTGGGCCACCCATACAAAAACCCAAAACCCCAACCTAACAGCAACATCTTCTCCACCAACAACAGGCAACGAGGAAACATAACCGATAGGAGGACCCCAGGTACTAGGCCACAAAAATGACCAAGGGCCTAGGGACTCACAACCCCCTTGTAACCCAGTTACAAGGCTTCAATGAGAGCATGAAAACCCTAAGAAAGGCACTGAAGGATACCCGAACGAATGAGGACCCTTCCCTTCTCCAGTGTGAGATGACATTGCATCACAAAGATGTAACTTCTCCACAAAGCAATTTATACTTTAAAAGCAATCTTACATATAACTCTAACTCGTTTTTTACGTGGATGGTAAAAATCCTAGTAGCAATCTTAAAGGGAAGAACTGTCCCCTTCCTCACTTGTAGAATTAGTTCAATCTGGTTTCACAGCAGAATTCATGTATCATCCTGGGGAATGTTCGCTTGACGATTCACTCACTGCTGACCCTCCATCACCTGCCGTAGCGCCCGGCAACTAGTAGATCCTCAAAGACCTGCTGAGAGCAAGCGGATCCTTTGGGAAAAGCACCTATCAGTCACCTTATTAACTGTAACACCAAGTAATTACCTAAAAACTTCCCGATTAAACCTTAGCTCTCAGCTGCAGTGTACTTTCGTCAGGGGAGCCTCCCCCGACCCAAGGCCCGGTTGGGTCCCTGATTTCAAGCTCTTCTATCATCCTGCCCCTTTCCTTTGCGATCTTTGTCTCAAATATAACCGGATGGTCGGGTAATTCTTGGCCTAATGTCTTCCCTCCTGGTACCACCTCCCAAGGTCCATGGTACCGCCTGGCACAGAGCAAGCACTCGCACGAGAGGTGAGTGAAGCTGGCTCTCCTCCTCCACGAATCCACACCGCCACTTTCTCTAAGGCAAGAGCTGCTTTCAAAGAATGCAGCTTTACCTCCAAATAGATGCCCGAAGAAAAGAACTACAAGCTAAACCCTTACTTTGAACAGCCTGCTATTTTTACAATCACTAAAATATGCTCTCAATCAAAGTTAAAGATCTAGAAATAAATACCTACAAATCTTTGTAGAATACTTAATAAAGGAAATTTACTCTCAAGTTTTCAACAGTGGACTTTTAAATTTTATGACCATTTCACAACTAAGTGTATAACAGCATCTTCTTCAAATGAAAATATGCTAGTCATTTATAATTATGCATAGGAGTTTATTTTTTACTTTTATTTGTGAGTTTAAGAATAGAAAATTTACCTGCAAAAGATAACCACTCATCTGTAATACTTATAATTCAATTGGTGCTATTTAAACACAACATTGGAACTGCAAGTTTTTCTTAAGTTGTTTACTCTGGTCCAAAGGTGAGTTTTACATAAGGCTTCTGAATGATTTATTCCCTAATATCTTGTTATGAAAAACCTCAAGGCAAAACAGTTGAATTTTATAGTGACTAACGATATAGCCACCAACTAGACTTTACCATCAACGTTCTTCCCTGGTGGTCCGGTGGTTAAGACTCTGTGCTCCCAATGCAGGGAGCCCCGGTTAGATCCCTGGTCAGGGAATTAGATCCTGCATGCCGCAACTAAAAGATACCACACGCTGCAACTAAGACCCGGCACAGCCAAATAAGTATAAAAAATAAAATAAAATTTAAAAAACAAAACAAAACTACACATTCTGCATTCTACACGATAGAAATGAACTGAAAAGGGAAGGGAAGCTTCAGAGCTAAAGTACTTATTTCCTAGTCGTATATGTAGACCCAACTGTTTTCTTGCTGTGGGCCCCCCACCACTGACCAGATGCATACAGTTACAAAATTATAAATTATGCAAATAACCTTCGGTTAGTATGTTTTTTAGAATCGTTGTTGGATCACCTGTGTGGATGGAATTAAGTACTGATCGAGTATCTATTATAAACGAAGCAGAGACTTATACTTCTGGACAAGACAGAGTAACAGGAATGGGATTTGCCCTACTTCCTGAAACAACCAAAAAACCCAAGGAAAAACACATGGAATTCTGGTTTGCAAGACACGGATTTCAGATAGTGCAAGACAGAGAGAGATTTCTGAGAGATGGGGAACAAATGTCCCGCTTTCTCCTTTGATAGAATTTCCAAGTTGCAGCACAGGGAGAAAGAACCCGGGTGAAGTCCAGCAGACACAGGTGGTTAGAATCTGCAAGGCAAAGTCCCAGAGAGAAGAGAGCTGCAGAGAGAGAACTCCAGAGATTGCAGAGGTCCTCCTGAACTATTCAGAAGTGGACTGAACAGCCCACTGGGGTGAGAAAACTACTGGAGGCTGCAAAAAGAACCACCTGAAAAGACCAGAGAGACCCAGTATTCACCCAGGGCCGGAGCAGTTCCTGTTCCCATCAACGAGACTGGAAAAATCCATTAATTCACAGAGGACTGGGCTCATAATCAGAAGGGTCTTGTCTCAGTCGTGGGGGATAATTAGCCATAGAGTGATCATGACTATAGTCCTTCCTAACACATCTTAAAAGCAAGAACCAAAAGGATCAAACTGTTTGCAAGTAACTGCATCCCAAACAAATCCCCAGATATTACTAGAAACATATCAGTACGCAGTACTCATCAAGGCAAAACCCACATGGTCAGACGTCCAATAAAAAAATGACCAGACACGCAAAGCAGCATGAAAAATGTCATTTATAACAAGAAGGAAAACCAATCGACTGAACTGACCTGGAATTGACACAATGGTAGAATTAACAGATAAGGCTAAGATAGTATTCTAGGTGTTCAAAAAGTTAGGTGGAGACATGAAGATATGGAAAAGACATAAACTACATGAGATGAAGACTACAATGTGAGAAGAAAAATTTATGGAGGGAAATTAACAAAAGCTGAGACATTGCAGAAAAGGTTACTGAACTTGAAGACAGCAAAGGGAATCACCAAACGAAATACACAAAGAAAAAAAAGACTTTAGAAAAAAAGAGCATAAGTCAGCTGTGGAACAACTCTATGAGGCCTAAGACACATTTCACTGGAACCTCTAAAGGACAAGGTGTGGGAGACAGAAAAAAATATTTGAAGAGATAAAAGGGCCAAATACTTTCCTAAATTTCATAAAAACTATCAATGAACTCCAAAGACAAGAAAAAGAAGGAAACTACACCAAGGCACATCATAATCAAGTTGCTTGCTTAAAAAGAACAACAGAAAAAATCTTAAAAAGTAGCCAGAGGAGAAAAAGATACATTATGTCCAGAGGAACAGAGATAGGAATGGCAGCAGATTGCTTACCAGAAATAATGCAAGCGAGAAGAGAGTGGAGCAAAATTTTTAAAGGATTAAACTTTGACCTGTTGTTCTATACCCACCAGAGGTATTGTGGGTTCAGCTCCAGACCACTGCAATAAAGTGAATGTCAGAAAAAAGTTAGTCACACAAAGTTTTTGATTTCCCAGTGCTTATAAAAGTTATATTTAAACTATACTGTAGTCTATTAAGTGTGCAGTAGCATTATGTCCAAAAAAAAAAGTGCATACCCTAGTTAAAAAAATACTTTATTGCTAAAAAATGCTAACCATTATCTGAGCCTTCAGAGAGTCAATCTTTTGCTGTTGGAGGGTTTGAAATATTTTGAGGATTACCAAAATGTGACACAGAGACAGGAAGTGAGCAAATGATTTTGGAAAAACAGTGCCAACAGACTGGCTTGATGCAGGGTTGCCACAAACCTTTAATTTGTGAAAAACACAAAAGGTGCGAAGTGCAATGAAGTGAAGCATGATAAAATGAGGTATGCCTGCGTATCTGCCAAAGTCAAAGGCAACCCTTCGACAGATGAATGGATAAAGATGAGCACATATATACAATGGAATATTACTCAGCCATAAAAAGAAACGAAATTGAGCTATTTGTAGTGAGGTGGATGGACCTAGAGTCTGTCACACAGAGTGAACTAAGTCATAAAGAGAAAAACAAATACCGTATGCTAACACACATATATGGAAACAAAAAAAAAAAAAAAAAAGTGGTACTGATGAACCTAGCTGCAGGGCAGGGATAAAGAGGTAGACATAGAGAATGGACTTGAGGACATGGGGTGGGAGGGGGAAGCTGGGACGAAGTAAGAGTAGCATCAGCATACATACACTACCGAATGTAAACTAGGTGGCTGGTGGGAAGCAGCCGCATAGCACAGGGAGATCGGCTCGGTGCTTTGCGATGACCTAGAGGGGTGGGATAGGGAGGGTGGAAGGGAGGCTCAAGAGGGAGGGGATATGGGGACGCGTGTATGCATATGGCTGATTCACTTTGTTGTGCAACAGAAACTAACACAGTGTTGTGCAGCAATTATACACCAATAAAAATCTGTTAAAAAAAAAAACAAAGGCAAAAGAAAGACTTTTCCAGATGAACAAATGCTAAAAGAATGAATCACCGGTAGATCTGTGCTACAAGAGAAATCAAAGAAAGTCCTTCAAGCAGAAGGAAAGTGATATCAGATGGATATCGAATGAAGAACACTGAAAATGATAACTATCTGGTTAAGTATAAAAGAGTTTAAAAAATTATTTAAATCTCTTTAAAATAGAACTGTTTTCTAAAAATAATATACGGTGGGGTTTATAACATATGAAGAAGTAAAATGACAATAGCAGGAAGACTCGTGGAGAAGAAATAGAAGTACACTGCTGTAAACTGATATTTACATGGTGTATTGTCACTTGAAGGCTGACTGTGACAAGTTAAAGATGCATTCTAGAAAAGCTAAATAATTGAGATCAAACAATAAAGAGTGATAGTCAAAAAGCCAACAAAAGAAACTGTAATTATAAAAGTATTCAATTGATCCAAAAGAAAACAGAAAAAGAGGAAAAGGGAACAAAAAACAGATGGGATAAACAGAGAAAAAATACAGCAAGATGGTAGATTTAAACCCAACATCAGTACTTAACAATGCAAGTTAATGGTTTGAGTACCTCAACCAAAAGGCAGAGATTGTTTGATTAAGGAACAAGACTTGGGCTTCCCTGGTGGCACAGTGGTTGAGAGTCTGCCTGCCAACGCAGGGGACGCGGGTTCGTGCCCCGGTCCGGGAAGATCCCACATGCCACGGAGCGGCTGGTCTTGTGAGCCATGGCCACTGAGCCTGCGAGTCCGGAGCCTGTGCTCCGCAATGGGAGAGGCCACAACAGTGAGAGGCCCGCGTACCGCAAAAAAAAAAAAAAAAAGGAGCAAGACTCAACTATATGCTGTCTACAATAAGCCCACTTTAAATATAAAGATACGAATTGGTCAAAAATAAAAGGAAGGAAAATTATACACATTAGCACTAGTCAAGAGAGTGCTGGAGTGGCTATATTAATAGCATACAAAGCACGTTTTGGAGAAAATAATATTACCAATGATAAAAGGATCATTTTATAGTTACAAAGGAGTCAATTCAACTAATAATACTAATATTTATGCACTGAATAGTATGAAGCACCTTATACAACTGCAAGAAACAATTAGAGATAGAAAATAAAAAACCCCAATTACAGTAGCACCCAAAAATAAAAGACTTACTTATGAGTCTAAAAACATACATAGGGGATCTACATGTTGAAAACTATAAACAAAGATGATCAAAATGGGGATATATACTGTGTTCACGGATTGAAAGGTTCAATATTGTTAAGACAGCAATTCTCTCCAAATGTATATATTCAATACAATTCCAATTAAAACCCCTGAAGGCTATTTTGTAGATAACGACAAGCTGATTCTAAAATTTATTTGGAAAGATAAAATAACTAGAAAAGCCAAACAATTTGAAAAAGAATAAAAAGGTTGGAACGTTCATATTATTTGATCTCAACATTTACTATAAAGTGACAATAATGAAGACGGTATGGCATAAGCAAGAGGATCCCTAGATCAATGGAACAGAATACAGAGTCCAGAAACAGACTCACGAATATGGTGAATTAATTTTTGATTAAGGTGGAAAGGCAATTCAATGGAGTATGGTTAGTCTTTTCAACAAATGGTTTTCAACAAACACTTGGACATCCATAGGCCAAGAAACGAAACTGACAAAATGGATCATAGATTTAAATGTAAAACTAGAAAATCTTGAGGAGAAAATTTTTTTGAGTTTGGGCTAGGCAAAGACTTCTTATATATGACACCAAAAGCACTAGCCATGAAGGAAACAAATGAAAAATTAGACTTCATCTAAATGAAAAACTCTGTAAAAGACACTGTTAAAGTAAAAAGACAAGGCACACACTGAAATATTTGCAAATCACTTATCTGTCAAAGCATTTGTATCCAGAATATGTAAACAAGGCTCAAACTCAATAAGAAAACAACCCAATTAAAAAACAGGCCAATGATCTGAACAGACACTTCCCCAAGGAAGATACACAAACGAACACAGGAAGAAATGCTCGGCATCATTAATCAAGGAAATGCAAGTTAAAGTCAAAATGAGATAAAAGGACTCAAGACACCAAACGTTGACAAGGATTGGAGCAACTAGAACTATTGCACGTGGCTGGCGGGAGTGCAAAAAATGGCACATCTACTTTGGAAAACAGTCTGGCAGTTTCTTAGAAAGTTAAATGAATACTTAATCATACGACCCAGCAATCCCACGCCTATGTGCTCGCCCAAGTCAAAAAAAAAAACAAACAAAAATCTATGTCCAAAACTTGTACATGAATATTTATAGCAGCGTTACTGCTAAAAACTGGAAACAATTCAAATATTCCTCAACTGGGGAGTGGACAAATCATGATACCTCTATATAATGAGATACTACTGAGAAAAAGGAACAAACCACTAATACATCAACAACATGGAGGAATATCAAACAGATTATGCTAAGTTAAAGAAGCTAGACTCAAAAGGCTACACACTCTCTGAGTCCATTTATATGACATTCTGGAAGAGGCAAAATGACAGAGCTAGAGGACGGATTAGTGGTAGCCAGAGATAATGGATAAGGGGAAGGTCTGAGTTCAAAGGAGTAGCAGGAAGAACTTTTCTGGAGGGTCATAAAACTGTTTTATATCGACTGTGGCGGCGGTGGTTACATGACTACACGTATTTATCAAATCTCAAGAGAACTCCTCACTAAAAACGTAATCTTGCCGAATGTAAATTTAAAAATAATTTAAAACGTTACAGAAAGATAGTAAATATTTTCTAGGCTCTAAGTTCTCAAACCTTCTTGATTCACAATGCCCTTAATATCTTAGTAATTTCTTCACTGTGCCCCTAGACCAACAGAAATACCTATCAATTTAGGAGCTTAAAAAACCCCAGCTTTAGTGAGGTATAACCTTACTGTATGTAAAGTGTACAGTTCGATACATTTAACATTTACATACATCTGTGAAACCATTACACAATCAAGACGATAAATATACCCATCATCCCCAAAAGTTTCTTAGTAACCTTTTTTTTTTTTTTTTAGGCCACACCGTGTAGCATACGGGATCTTAGTTCCCCAACCAGAGATTGAACCTGTGCCCCCTGCATTGGGAGTGTGCAGTCTTAACCACTGGACCACTGGGGAAGATCGCTTACTAGCCCTTTGGAAAAAAAAGTACATATAAATTAAGTCGGTGGCGGTTGGAGGTGGGGGTGGGTTTAGGTAGAATTGGCGAGGGGTGGAGTACGGAAAAAGATTAACTTTTTTTTCTCTTTTTATATTTATTTCACTTATTTAAAATAAGCACACACTTAATAAAAACATCAAACAAAACAAAGGGTAATTCTCTCAAAATAAGAACAAATCTCCAAGAAACGGCTCACGGGGTATCTGAAGTAGAAAAATCATTCGCTGGATTTCAAAAAGCACTTTATGCCTGAATCTCCCCTTAGCTCATCGATGATGGCAGTGCTTCTTCACCCCACGTTACTGTGACTTTGGCAAAACAAAAACAACTAAGCAAAAAGAGGAACGCGTGATTTAAATCATTACCTGAAAGAAATCTGTAGACTATCGGAAGCTTCACTGGTTAATATACTACCTCCTTGAATTCAAAACATCCTTTCCTCTCTCATTTCCAAACTATCTTCACCCTTACAACAAGTAATACTTTCCAGTACACACTGTAAACATCAGATATAAAAACAGTAGGAGACTGTCCAACATCAATCCTTAAATGAAACACGAGACAATCATCCTGGCGATCTGGGCATGATACCTCCCACAGGACCCAAGAAAAACTCCTCTGACCTTAACAGAAAATGTTGACTTGAACCCTAAGCATGAAAGAAAACTTGTAAGGTACTATCTAGTCATTTACAAGCAGTACGCATTAAAATACCGTGATGAACTCATTTTCCCTGGAAACCCAACATGAGTCCTGATAAGGACAGTACTGCTATTACACTATACACGACAAGGTTTTTTTTTTTTTTTTAAAGAAAAACGCATTTATTGATTTTTGATAATGGCAAATGTGATACATGATCATCATGAAAATTTTTTAAAATTATAAAGATTTACTCATAAAAGGGGAAAATCCACATAATCACACTATCTAAAGGCAGCTACTATTAACAGTTTGCTCTCTATTCCTCTAGAACACAGTCTCCCGGAAAGGTAAGGGTAGACTGCGTAAGGGCACATTCTGCATCTTTTTTTTTTTAATTGATTAATTAATTAATTTTTGGCTGCATTGGGTCTTCATTGCTGCACGCGGGCTTTCTCTAGTTGTGGCGAGCAGGGGCTACTCTTTGTTGCAGTGCACGGGCTTCTCACTGCGGTGGTTTCTCTTGTTGTGGAGCACAGGCTCTAGGTGCGTGGGCTTCAGTAGTTGTGGCACGTGGGCTCCAGTAGCTGTGGCTCGCGGGCTCTAGCGCGCAGGCTCAGTAGTTGTGGCGCACGGGCTTAGTTGCTCCACGGCATGTGGGATCTTCCTGGTCCAGGGCTCGAACCCATGTCCTTGCATTGTCAGGCGGATTCTTAACCACTGCACGACCAGGGAAGCCCCACACCCCACATCTTATTCACTGACTGCTACAGAGTAATCCAGCACCAAAGATGTGGGTAATTCTAGAGAGGTCCATCTTGACGTGAAGCACTTTTGAGCCATCCACTTCATTCAACCATTGATCTAACCGATTCCTTTTCTGACCTGCAGGTGGTTTCATCTGTGACTAAGACTAGTCTTAGTGCCCTTGTCCAGGCAGGAGACTCTAGAGTGAGCATTACTGACCCTCTGACATCCCAAACCTTTCTCTCTGGAAACTGACAGCCCAGGGGGAGTTAAGAGTTGTCACAGGTAGTATGTGAGGGCTTAACCTCAGGGGGCAAGGCAGGGAGGCCATTCAGAATGACCTGGAGAACACGTGTAAGCAAAGCGCTGCGACCCAGGAAACGCCGTTTCTGACCTGCTCCCAGGTGGCGCTGGTGCTGCGGCCTTGGGGCAGCGCTCTTTGAGAAGAGTGGTTCGCACACTTTTTGGCCTCAGGACCCCTTTAAACTCCTAAAAATGATTGAGGATCCCAAAGAACTTCTGTTGATGAAAGTTATATCTATGGATATGGACTGCAGTAGAAATTAAAGCAGAGGAATTTTAAAAATATTCATTCATTAAAAAATAGCAAACCCATTATGTCAGTATAAATATAAATTTATAAAAAATAAATTTTTCATAACATTTGCTATTTCATAAAACAACTCATATTAAATAAAAGTATTTCCCAAAACAAATTCAGTGAGAAGAGTGGCACTGTTTCACATCTCTGCAAATCTCTTTACTGTCTGGTTTAATAAAAAACAGCTGGATTCTTACATCTGCTTCTATGTTCAGAATGTTAATTTGGTTGAAATATAGGAAGACTGTCTCCAGCAGATATGTAGTTGGAAAAGGGAGGGGTATTTAATAGCCCTTTTAGATATTGTGGACTTCTTTGATACTACACCAAAACTTGATAAGTGGTAGTTTACTAAAGGTTAGCTATTCTGTGGAATCATAAATCTTATCAATGAGGGGGTCTCTAATTCACGAAAATCCACTGGTGTGTCTTGCATTCTGAACGGCTCTCCGGCCGATGAATGATTTGGGATCATCAGTTTTGGTCATTCAGAAAATACTGGCCTCACTGAATTATGTGTATTCATATATTTTAAATATATTGCCTATCGGACTGGACTGCTATGCTTTTTAAAAACAGAGTTATTGAGAGATAATTCACATATAACACAATCCGCCCCTTTAAAGTGTACAATTCAATTGTTTTTCGTATACCCACAGGACTGTGCAGGCATCACCATGCCTCACTCCTTCTGTCGTGTGTATTAAAGATCTAATTCATTCATAACGACACCAATCTCAGCAGGAGAGCTTGCAGCACCCGGAAGCTGAAGCTTGCACTGGTGGATACAAATCTTTCAAAATCCAAAATTTTGCCTGAAAGCTCAAATTTTATCTTTGGCAACAAACACTGTCAATTATTTTCCTTAAAGTGACATTCTTATTTTATTTTGTGAGAAAATGCTCCCTAAATATCCAAGTCTGAATAACCTGTTTGTCAATCTTCAAGTAAAAATGGTGTTCTGTGAAAAAAGTGGCTACACTATTAGCTTGATTTCGCTATCAGTGTTTTCACTACGAGAAAAATGCCAATGCCTGAAAAACAGATTAGCCAATTGAAAAAAAACAAAAACAGATGGCTGACTATATTTTAAAAATGAGTGAAATTAAGAGATAATGGAGTTTATGTAATTTAGGCCTGAGAATTTAGATGCCAGGAGTTTCCCTTCCTGAGTAATTCTCCTTTTCATCCTCATCTCCCTGAACCTAAGTTTTTGAAATCTGGAAAATAAAAGTCAGGCTAGAGGATCTATAAGGTTCCGTTAATTTCTAGGACCACAGTCTATGATGTATAAAAATACACAGCACACGTGAAAAGATGCTGACCATCATTAGCCAAGAGGGAAACGTAAATCAAAACCACAGTGAGGTCCTACCTCACGCCTACTAGGATGGCTACCGTCAAAAAGACAGATAGTAACAAGTATTGAAAATGCGGAGAAACTGGAACCCTCATACCCTGCTGGTGGGAATAAATGGTGCAGCCACTTTGGAAAGCAGTCTGGCAGCTCTCCAAAACGCTAAACACACAGTGTTAACACGTCACCAGTAATTCCCCTCCTAGGTAAACACTCAAGAGAAATGAAAACATATATGCACAAAAATCTTGTACATGAATGGTCACAGTAGCATTATTCATAACTGCTAAGTAGCAGAAATAACCCAAAGGTCCATCCACGGATGAATAGATAAATAAAACGTGGTATATATTCATATAATGGAACATTATTTATTTATTATTTTTAAAATTTATTTATTTATTTATGGCTGCGTTGGGTCTTCGTTGCTGTGGGCAGGCTTTCTCTAGTTGCGGCGAGCGGGGGCTACTCTTCGTTGTGGTGCGCGGGCTTCTCGTTGCGGTGGCTTCTCTTGTTGTGGAGCACGGGGTCTAGGCGCGCGGGCTGCAGTAGTTGTGGCACACGGGCTCAGTAGTTGTGGCTCATGGGCTCTAGGGCGCAGGCTCAGTAGTTGTGGCGCACGGGCTTAGTTGCTCTGTGGCATGTGGGATCTTCCTGGACCAGGGATCGAACCCATGTCCCCTGCATTGGCAGGCGGATTCTTAACCACTGTGCCACCAGGGACGTCCCTGGAATAGTATTTATCAATAAAAAGAAGTTCTGACACATGCTACAACATGGATGAAACTTGAAAACCTTATGCTAAATGAAAGAAGGCCACATAGTGTATAATGCCATTTCTAAGAAAGATCCAGGTTAGGCAAATCTATAGAGACATAAAGTAGATGAGTAGTTACCAGGGGTGGGGAGTGGGGAGTGGGGAGTGAGGGAGGAATGGCAGTAATGGTTAATGGGTACGGGATTTCTTTCAGGGGGATGAAAATGTTACAAAATTAGATGTGATGATGCCTGCACAGTCCTGTGAATACACTAAAGACAACTGACTTGTACATTTTAAAGGGGTAGATTGTATATGTGAATTACCTCTCAACAACTCTGTTAAAAAACATACAGCAGCACAGTCTAATAGGCAACATATTTAAAAGAAGTAAGCGTAAGAAGTATAACATCTGTTGAGCTTTGGATTCTTCACAGTAAGTGGGCATTAATGTCTTTAAAAATACTACGACAGGGACTTTCCTGGTGGTCGAGTGGTTAAGACTCCACATTTCCACTGCAGGGGGCATGGGTTCGATCCCTGGTTGGGGAGCTAAGATCCTGCATGCCGCATGACGCGGCTGAAAAAACCAAAACAAAACGAAACAAAAAACAACTATGACAAAACAAAAATACACACACACACACACACACACACACACCAGGCAATCCTTCAAGCAAGTTGGCTGAGTGCCACTTCAGTGGTACGCACACCAGGGGCGTCCAGAGGGAACTACAAAGGGGCCCCCATTTTTTCCACCTGCCCTGCTGGGTCCAGGCACTGCTTGGGGTGGAGGCCTTCCGCTGGCTGCTTGAAATCTGCACCCACTCGCTACTCCTGAGAGGGTTAGAAACCACTGCCAAGTACCATCCCCACCACACGCCTTCTTCATCATCATATCTGTCATCAGTGCCTTCTGTCTTTATAGAAAACAAAACAACAGCAAACAAAACACAAATCCTCTCTGCCCCACACCACTCATTCAAGCTCGAGGTAAGGGAACGGCTGTGCTCTCTCCTGCCCTCGCTCCAGTCAGAGGACAGAATGGATGGTCTGTCCCCTGTTCTCTCAAGTGACGCGGAAAAGCGCCTCTTGTGCACATACCTTCATGGGACAGTGTAACTCATCTTGTACCAGATTTCTCTCTGCACCTTCTTCCCGCCTCATGGGCAGTCCTGTAACTCTACCTACTTCCCCCGTTTCACCTTCTTCACTGCCTTCCCTTAACCTAAAATGACACATGACTGGTCAGAGCCTTGGGAGGGCAGAAGCCTTGGTCACCACTCTACTTCCTCATCTGAAAAAGTGCTCAGTGGATGCCCGGGAAGTGTCTGCTATGTGCTTTAGGGGCAAAATAAAGTGGCCAGTACTCTGAAGATGGCTTGAATTTCCGGGTGGGGAACAAAGCTAAGACGGCAGGAGGAGAACCTGGCTATTGGGACATGGTTTTAACAGGGAGACGAGGAGTAATGATTATTTAATCTAAAAAAAGTCTCAAGGGCTTCCGGTCTCCTAGGTGGTTCTGGTAATGCGCACCGCCTCTGTGAAACGCACGGGAGAGACTGATTCAAGCAGGCAGGCCTGACGTGGTGCAAGGGCAGGCCTCTGACCCCAACCCGCCAAGCCTCGCCTCACTGGGCTCCGCAGACTCCTCCCTCCTGGGTTAAGAGTGGGACTCAGGGACTGCAGGCAGCCGAGGCTCTGTCGAAACTGAAAAACCTTCCATACGTGTCATTTAATATAGAATAAATTTACGTGTTTATAAATTTAATAGATGACATATTAGTACATGTAATTCAAAAAGAGAATGAATTTAATATATAATAAAGCAGCATTTAAAATCGACGGAGAAAATGGAATGTTCAACACACAATGTAGGGACTAATGATTTTTCAATCATTTTATAAGACAAAGTTATATCCCTACCCTGAGCCATTGAAAAAAAAAGTTCCAGGAGGATTACAAAATGTACTGTGAACAACAGAATTATGAGAGTGTTAGGAGAAAGTATTAGAGATTTTTCTTTGTGATTCTGGGGTTTGGGAGGCCCTCCAGAGTAATTGAGAGTTGAAACCGAGAGGGAAAAAAAGACATTCCGCAATTTTCCTTAGTCTGAATGGGTGAGGTTTTTGAGGATTTACTGCTCAGTATATGCTTGTGACGGTTCTTCTGGTGGGAGTCTGGTGGAGGAACCCAAACGGCTCTCACAGTCCTAGGCTGACTACATGCTGGTAAATTCTGAACTGTAAGAGTTAACAGTAATAAATTAATCAGGTTGATCTCAACTTTGGATACAACAGATTGTGAATGCAAAAAGAACACGACTTTCTTTTTCCAAAGCAAACATACTAACGTAAGAAAGAAACATATTTTAGGTCAACAAGTCTAGTCAATTTTGAAATATATAGCTTTGGGGAAAAAGTCAGAAACTTAAGTTGTTCAATGGAAATCAGCATTTAAAATTTTATGTTAAGCCACGAGGATTCCCTAGTAACTGGGGAGTACTATTTCAAAAGCAGACAAAACACCAACAATTCAAAAAAACTCAAGAGAAAACTGGAGTTCAGTGTCAAACGTAAGAGTTTTAGTAATGGTATCACATGATATGTTTCCAGGCGGTAGTGACTGAGGTCACAATGGGACCTGCAAAGGACGGGAACAGGAGACTGAGATTTTGGGGCTGAATGAAACCAACGATGAACTAACTGCAGGATGACAAGAGCTGGGTGCACCTCAGCTCATCAGGGTGGACTGTCCTGACACCAGCTTGGTCCCACCCCTGTCTTAACTCCTCCCCATCATTAGAATTTTCCTGTACATGTATGGACAACATGCTTACTTCTAAATTATATATGAGCACTATTACATTAATGTTATATATCTTAAAAAAAATTTAAAGAGGGTAAGGCAGTAAGTACAAATGAAAGTTCTAACATTTCTGCCCCACAGGGTAGTTGTGAGGATTAAACGAGTTAACACATGTAGGGCACTTTCGTCCCTAGAAGGTCCCTCACTGTAATCCAGGACATATTACAAAGATTTTCGTTCTTCGAGGTACAAGTACAAATTTTTGAACAGCAGGATTTTTTCGTGGCAAGTGTCATGTTAGGCTCAAATGTCTTAGCACAGTCTAAGAATATCAGAGTCCTGTTTGTAACTCAGGTTTGGGACACGCTGGTTAAACCGTAATCACTTACCATATGGACTACTTCTGGGTAAATAGGCTCTGTGATCACATTCCGATTATGGGTGATATATTCTACCATTTCACTTAAAGCAGCTCGTTTTACTTCCTTCCACTTTAGGTCACTTAGTGGATCGGAAACAAAGTCAAAGAGGACACAACACTGACGTAACTTCTGGATAAAAAGCTTCTCTTGATCAGCAGGAGGAACATCTGAAAAGGAGAAAGCAAAGTATATTGACTGCAGAAATGCTTAACCCAGAATTATTGTGAAATACTTTTAAGCTTTCTACTATTTTTATTTCTAATTAATAGAGATTCAAGAAACAAGAGATGGGGCTTCCCTGGTGGCACAGTGGTTGAGAGTCCGCCTGCCGATGCAGGGGACACGGGATCATGTCCCGGTCCGGGAAGATCCCACATGCTGCGGAGTGGCTGGGCCTGTGAGTCATGGCCGCTGAGCCTGCGTGTCCGGAGCCTGTGCCCCGCAACGGGAGAGGCCACAATGGTGAGAGGCCTGCGTACAGCTAGTCACTGCTCAGATCATATGCTTCGTATGATAAAGTTTCTATACTTTTTAACTCTCTGAAGCCACGTCCAGAGTTACTGTTCAAAATAAATTCCTTCTAAATGCATTCATTCAACAAACATAACCTAGCACCAATGATCACATGCTGGCACTGTGCTGGGCAGTGGAACAAGAGGCAAAAACCACAGCCCCGGTGTGGGGTGAGGGGCACGGACACCCACACCGCGTGACAGCTGCAACAGGTACAGGCAAGGTAAGAAAAGGTCACAGGAAAGATGCTCCCTCAGGTCTGCTGTTGCTCTGGACTTCCAGGGGAAGGGCACGGTGGCCGTCCATCGGCCAGCTGGCAAACAACAAGTGGCATCAGTGTGGAGCTTCCCAGACGAGCTGTCACACACACGCTGTGAGGGTCTCCACCCTGGTGCCCCACACAAAGCACATCTCCTCCTCCATGCGGGCTATGGTCAATGCACATTACACACGATGTCAACAATGTAGAAAGAGCGCAAATGATAATATTACTGAGCGAGTGCTTACCAGGGCCAGGTGCCATATTAAAAGCTTTATACATATTTATAAAACGTAATCTTTGCAATGACATAACAGAGACGAGATACAGGCATAGAGGGTCAGTGCAGGGCTGGAAAGTGATGGAGCTCTGTGTGACTTTCTAGAATTCTGGGAGGTCTGGAAAACTCCAATCTGCCAGTGTGAGCTTGACAGCTTTTTTCAGTGAAAATGAGATCAGTGGTGATATTAACTAATAGGGTTTATAGACACATTGACTGAAATGTGTCCAAGATCTGCAAAATGGCTCCAAAGATCTCCATGACTCAGTGAACCAGTATTTTCCACGTGATCAATAAATGGTGTTACAGTATCAGTCAAGGGCAAAAGAGCCATTCAAAGGGCAAGAGAGTCCACTGGTTTTTGTTTTTTAAAATTAATTAATTTATTTATGGCTGTGTTTTGGGTCTTTGTTGCTGCGCGTGGGCTTTATCTAGTTGCAGTGAGCAGGGGCTACCCTTCGTTGCAGTGCGCGGGCTTCTCACTGCGGTGGCTTCTCTTGTTGCGGAGCACCAGCTCCAAGCACGCGGGCTTCAGTAGTTATGGCACGTGGGCTCAGCAGTTGTGGCGCACGGGCTTAGTTGCTCCGTGGCATGTGGGATCTTCCTGGACCAGGGCTCGAACCCGTGTCCCCTGCATTGGCAGGCGGATTCTTAACCACTGCGCCACCAGGGAAGTCCCAGTCCACTGGGTTTTAATGTAATAAAGTGTATAGAGAGTTTATTCACATGGTTTCAGATTCCACATTGCAGATTCGTTCAAGAAACTTCTCGTTTGTTAAGTTTTGGTGTAGTAAAGAAAGAAAATGTCCACAACTATCTGAAAAGCCTATTAAAATACTCCTCCTTTTCCCAATCAGTGTCTTCCTACATTGTTTCAACCAAAACATGTGGCAACAGACTGAATGCAGAGGCACACAGGAGAATCCAGCTCTCTCCTATTAAGCCAGACATTAAAAAGATTTGCAAAAAAGAAAATGATGCCACCCTCTCACTAAACTTGTCTTTGTTTTAGGAAATATGGCTATTTTCATAAAAGTGTGATATTTCTGTTAACATGTAATAAGGTTTATTATTTTTAATGAATTAATAAACACACATTTTTTCTGGTTTAATTTCTAGCGTGGTCAGTATCGGTAGCCAAATCCGCATAAACAAAAGCTCTCTGGGTCCTACATAGCTTTTAGGAGCGTGAAGGGGTCCTGAGATCAAAGCTGCTGAGTGCCTTCCCCACAACAGCCGGCACCCCAGTGGGCGCCTGGGGGCGGGGCCTGGCCCTCCTGCTTCCCCCCCCCCCGCCCCCCTCTCTGCCTCAGAGCCCGCCCCACCCACCCTGCTTTCCTTTCCTGCCCTAACCGCCCCCTCCTGTTCGGGGTTCTTGCTCAGGCCTCCCTCCCTGCCTGGTCAGAGGGGACGTACTCCTGGGCTGTCTTTAAGCTCCTACTGCCTTGAACAGGCAGCTGCCTTGCTGGGCACTTCTTCCCCATCTAGCTGCTGTCTGCAGACAGGTCCCAGGTGATTGTTTCCTGGTTCTCGGTACCCCCTAATGCCCAGTGTGGAGTCCTGCAAACAGCAGGCACTCAGCACAGACACCGGAATGGCCCATTTCCTGGGGAGCTCCCCTGGTTCCCACACTGCACGCAGAGGTCAGCAGTGCACAGCCGGTCCAAGGGGTGAGGACATGCTGCCTGAAGGGTACTCAGGGGACCATGGGAACCGAACTGTGATCCAGAAACATTCTGAGTCCAGGTGACTGGAATCACTTAAATGAGTAACAGTCACTATAATGTTTGGGTATCTGTACATGCAGATATCCAGCCCTTTTCAATGAAAAGCTCCGTGCTTGACTTCAGTCCTCACTCAATTCTACACCTCTGCTCACCCTCCACTTTGCCAGGATCATCTTAAATGAGAGCATTTTGTAGCCACAGCTTGTATACGTGGAACCTTCTGGCTTTCTCATGTCCTTGGTGCCGCAGAGAACTGAGAAGCCCACATTTACCCCTAAGAGCTACCTGATGATGACTTAGCTGTCACCAAAACACTAAAACAAACCTATTATGATAAGAAGGAAGAGCAGAGTAAAATCTTTTCCTTTTTTCATAGAATTTCTATCTAAAATTCTTCTAAAAAGCAAGGAAATCTCAACTTTCTGGAAATTGTCAATTCTCCCAGGGTTCCAGACAGTTAAGGTGTTACTATACTATTTTCGTTTATAGTTTATAAAAAAAAAGTTTGTGAGCATAATCTCATGAACTCTTTTATTATTATTATCATTATTATTATTTTTGTTTGTTTTTTTGCGGTACGCGGGCCTCTCAGTGCTGCGGCCCCTCCCGTCGCAGAGCACAGGCTCCGGACGCGCAGGCTCAGCGGCCATGGCTCATGGGCCCAGCCGCTCCGCGTCATGCAGGATCCTCCCGGACCGGGGCACGAACCCGTGTCCCCTGCATCGGCAGGCGGACTCCCAACCGCTGCGCCACCAGGGAAGCCCTCTTTTATTTTTTAACACCTCATTTGGTTACATTTACAACTGCACTGTTTAAAAAAAAGTATATTATACCAATCAAGTTGAATATAGTTGTAAAAATATTGCATCCATAGCCCCTATCAAATATTTCCATATGGTTTTTGAATGCAAGTTAATTTAGCTTCTTATTGGTCACCATATTTTAGAAATCTTTACTTTCCGCTGCGTTAACAGGACTGTACCACTGGGAATAAAAATGAGTGGAGGTGGCAGAAGAATATGCTTTTTTACCTTTATGTATTCTGATTCTTTAACAGTGTGAGTTATTTTTGTAATAATTAAAAAATAAGCTCTTTAAAAACTATTAAGTTAGCACTGCTAATCTTGAAAGAAGAAAAAAGGTATGACAGAATACAACCTGTATCTGACTTTACTGTTCTGATTATCATGTAATGTGAACCAAATGATAAAAACTAACTGGGATTGACACTGTTGGTATATTACACTTCAGTGTTTGGTATTCAAGAGTGCCTGACTCTTAGGTAATAAACCATGACCCTGGATTTGACCCAATTCTTACAATTACTCCTATGAAGCAGAATTTTAAAAAAAAGAATGGATTTTGAATTCTGCCCATGAGTGACACTGGCTTACTTTAATTTCAAACTGTACACGGACTAATAACACCAACATTCTTGTTTCAGGACATATTAATGAGCAGTCTTAAGCCCGGAAGAGAATACCAACTAAATAGCATAATATGAGACAAAATTCTGTAGCCTGTGGGCACTGTCAGGAACCCCGTGACAGGGCTCTGTAACTAGAAAGGGGTGTGAAGAGGACAGCTGCCCAGGACAAGTCCCAGGACACCACCCAGAGGCCCAACACCATATTGAGTCTCTGACCTAAGAGAAAGAGGAACACGGAAGAGGCAATCACCGTTTTGGCTGGAGAACACTGTTAACGTTAATTAATATATCCTTTTATTATTATTTTTCACGTTAAGCGCTGTAACATTCTTCTACACAAATAATATCACAAGTACCTTACGTTTGTATAAATCTTTTCGCTCCCTCCCCCCTTCCCCAAACTATTTTCACTGATTTGTTAATGTGAACTTGGGATACTTCCCAATTATTTCAAGGTAAATACTTGATGACACCAGGAGCAAACCACATGGACATACTCATGCAAAACCTGCAGGGGGCGAGGAGCAGAGAAAAGACTCCAACCCATGGCACCTGAAGGTGAGAACGGATCATCCTTCTAAAAACATACTTACTAAAGGGAAGCCTGTAATTAATAAATGACGCAAAGGGATGTTTAATGAAGTTACCTAGAGTGGGGGGCAGCCATTTCTGGCTTTGTGAGTCTTCCTGCTCCCACGGTGGAGGAGGGCAGCGTTCTCACATCAGTGGCACGCCAGACCAAGCTATTAGGAGTGGACACTTCCACTGACCCCTGACCTCCAAAGTGGAGGTGAGCCCTGGGGGCTACCCAAGGTGATGACAGTAGAACTTCTACTTATATTTTCTTCTGCAAAGAATAACGAAGTAAGATGTACTGATATTTAATATAGGAATTGAGCACTGGAGGTGTGTGCTTGAGACTACTCTACTGCCAGGTAAGTCTGATCGAGGGTCTGGAGGCCACTGCTGGGCAGTGGGCAGGCCTTCCCAAGTGAATCCTAAATGACTGAGCATGTCACAGCTGACTCCACAGGTGTTTTGAGCATTTGGGCACCTCAGTTACTGAAGGGACCGATGGACGTGACAATAAATTTTAACCACCAAATTGTAGGATAGGACATGATAAGGCTGCATCACTAAACTATCACTGTATGTGAAGAGGCATCATGTGAACTCTATTTGTGAGTAGAAAAACTATGGAAAAAAAAAAAAAGCCAAGCCCACTTCCACATGACACGTCTTGGTGGTGAGGAGAAACATTCCAAGATACAAAAAGGACCAACTTTCAGTAGGACACTCACAGAAAGACAGGCCTTTCTAGCACGGAGATGACGGCTTTTCTCAAATAAACATAACCCCAATGAGACAAAAAGCCAGAGCTGCGCAAACCACAGGCCCAGAGAACATCACCTGGAGAGATGCCCTCAGAGGCACGCCCGTAAGGGTGGGAACCGCTTCGCGCTCGCTCATGTACTCCTCTGCTAAGCAGCTAAGGCAGATTGACTTTCAGAGACCCCCGTGCGTCCACCGCTCCCCGCCCCCCGCCCTCCCAGCACTTGTGCCACCTTCCTGACAGTATGGGGCCACGAGTCTACGAACATGTGCCTGTCCTGAGCCTGCAGACAAGAGACACCACACAAAACTGAAACCAGCGTGCAAACTCTCCAAAAGGACAGAGCCAATCCTTCAGCTCTGGGGTCCTCTTGTCTTTCCAATGTATTTATTCTTAGTACAAAGTGAGCAGGAATAAAGTTGAATCCAATTACTAACAATTTGGAGTAAATTTGGGATTCGTCATTAATATGCACTAATCCACTTAGTTCTATTTCGCATACGAGAACACTTAGCAGATGGCAAGTTTCCCCCACCGAGAACAGTTCGGCGGTATTACTTTGTTTTTGAAAGTAAAATTCATGCACCATTTTTGAAATGACCATTTCCCCACGGCCTCCTGCGTCTCCTCTGTCCTGGATCAAGTGTCTGTGGACACGAGAGCCCTTCTGCTGCACCATCGCTTCTCTGGGCACCAACACCACGGACTCTCAGAGCCTTACAACGGGCCTTACTATGTGTGAGACTAAGTTCCTTCCCCTTGCTCTGCTTCATGTCTTGACTATTCACGGCTCTTCAAATTTCCCCTATCAATATGGGGAGAACAGCAGTCGCTGCAATATTGAATCTTTCAATCCATGAACATGGAATATTTCTCCAATTACTTTTTTCCTTAAGTGTCTTTCAATAAAATTTTACAATTTTCTCCTAAAAACGTAAATCTAAAAAATAAATCATTTTAAGATTTATTCTTAGGTATTTATTAAGTTCTGATGCTACTGTAAATTGTACCTTTAAAAAGACTGAAGAATTTTCTAACTGCTGCTGCGATCTAGAAAAGAACAGATTTGGGGTATTACTTTTGTATCTAGCTACCTCGACTCTTACTAATCCTACCGGCGTATCTGCAACTCCCTTAGGTTTTCTGTGTATGCCACCCTCTCACTTGGAAATGCCCACACTGTTCTCTTCCCTGCCTGAGCAACGCGCTGCAAGGAAGCGGCGAGAGCGGCTCCCTCGTCTCCGTGCCCTCTCAGAGGGAAGCTCTTGCTAGCTCCCCACCCATAGCTCCCCACCCAGTTCGATGCTTACCCCCAGACTCTCTAGATAACGCTTCCCAGATTAAGGAGCTGACCTGTAGGCTCAGTGCCACCCCAATCCACATCCAACAGAGAATTCGGTGAAGTGCTAAGTGACTTCTAAAAGGTATTACGTGGAAAAGCAAAGGGTCAACACCAACCAAGACCCTTGGAGAAGAACGGCAGGGTGGGGGGACTTGCTGTTCCAGAAATCTAGACTCACCGGGGAAGCTTCATAAATGACAATGGCCCAGCCCTGTACTGCCACAGAGAACAGAGCCCAGAACAGGCCTGTACAGACGTGGATAACTGATTTAGGACAGACTGGATTACAGAACAGTGACGAAAGATCAGTCTTTGAAAATATGGTGCTGGGACAGAAAGGAAGGAAGAAAGGAGAAAGAAAAGAAGAAGAAATCGGACCACATTATATGCAAAAATAAAAAATAAGTTCCTGGAGGGTTAGGACTTCAATCTGAAAGACAAAACTCTAATGCTTTTAGAAAATAATACAAAAGAATATCTCATAGAGAGAAAGAAGTAGAGGACTTCTTACTAAGAACTGTAATCATTACAAGACTGATATATTGAACTATACAAAATCAAACATTTTTCTTCATCGAGACACCACAAAGAATGAACAGACAAGCCACAGAGTGGGGGAACTATTTGAATACATATAGCCAATGAATTAATGTCCAGAATATGTAAGCATTTCCAATAAATCAGTAAGAAATATTCAGAGTACCAACAGAAAAGTAGGCAAACGTCTTAACCAAGCACTTCATGAATATACCCCAAAGCCTAATCACTCGTGAAAGGCTGTCACTCATTTATGGCCAGAGGAATGCAAATTAAAACCACAACGAGAGGGACTTCCCTGGTGGCGCAGTGGTTAAGAATCCGCCTGCCAATGCAGGGCACATGGTTTGATCCCTGGCCAGGAAGATCCCACGTGCCGCGGAGCAACTAAGCCCGTGCGCCACAACTACTGAGCCTGCGCTCTAGAGCCCATGTGCCACAGCTACTGAAGCCCGCGTGCCTAGAGCCTGTGTTCCGCAACAAGAGATGCCACCATGGGCTTCCCTGGTGGCGCAGTGGTTGAGAATCCGCCTGCTGAAGGAGGGGACACGGGTTCGTGCCCCAGTCCGGGAGGATCCCACATGCCGCGGAGCGGCTGGGCCCGTGAGCCATGCCGCTGGGCCTGCGCGTCCGGAGCCTGTGCCCCGCAACGGGAGAGGCCACAACAGTGAGAGGCCCGTGTACCGCAAAAAAAAAAAAAAAAAAAAAGAGAAGCCACCGCAATGAGAAGCCCACGCACCTCAACGAAGAGTAGCCCCCACTCGCTGCAACTAGAGAAAGCCTGCGTGCAGCAACTCAGACCCAACACAGCCAAAAATAAAAATATAAAATAAATTAAAAAAAAACCCACAATGAGATATCACAAGACACCCAAAAGAATGGCAAAAAGTCTGAGGAAAACAAGTGTTGGGAGGAGCTGTGCTCGGCTGGAGTTCTCACACGGCTGGGCAGGGCTGTGGGGTCTGGCGTCACCAAGGACAGAGGCAGACAAATGTGCCTGTGAGCTGGGAATACAGGACCTTCCGGGAGCTGCAGGGGTGCCTGGTAGGGGTGCTGGTTACAGAAATATTCGCTTTGTAATTATTCATGACACTCTTTAGTTGTTCTATACGTGCTGTGAGTCACATTACAAATTAAAAAGGCCCAGGATCCGTGTCTACGGCAAAAGGTCCTCAAGAACACACAGTGAGACACGAGCCTCCTTCCTCCACAGCCACCCTCTGCCTCCGACTCTCCTCCCAAGAGGCAAGCGCGGCAGCCGGCGCCTGGGTCTCCCAGAGCCGCCCAGCACGCACACTCCAGGCACAGGTATCTGTGGCGTGTCCTCCATGACAGCTTTAGGGGAACAGACACCGACAATCTCCAAACTAACCTCCATCTACTTGGGACACGGACACACACGATCCCAGCACATTTCCTAACGGCCCTATGCGGTATTTGTGTGGAAGAATTTCAGCTCTGGATATCTTTTTTTTTAATTGAAAAATTTCCCAGTCCAGATGAAATCTAAGTGATCTCTAACTTTTCTAATTATATAAAGTTTCTCCCTCTTCCTCTGAGAGAAAAGATCAGCAATTATGACTCCAGATGTATAATATAAAAATTGTGGTATGACTTATCAGATCTAAAGCATCTGGTATGAAGCAGAGCAGAGCAGGCACCAGCCTTGAACACGTGGAGCCTGTATCGTAAGGAATTAATTAAAAAATTTATCCGACATACACATGCCAGGCACTGTACCAGGCATGACAACACAGAGATAAATTTAAACATGATACTTGATCTAAAAGAAAATAACAACTAAAACATATGAGAAGTGTACTGATGTGTGAGGTGTGATGGGGCCTGGGGGGGCAGGGTGCAGGTGCAGGAAAGGGTTTCCTGGGGTGCACTTGAGCTTGGCCTTGGAGGGAGGGCAGGAGCCACATCAGTTCAGGGAGGCTGAGGCTCACTGTGGAGGGACCGGGGCCACGCTCAGCTGCAAAGACTTTATCTACAGGTGCCCACTTCTCAAATCGGAGGGCCTTGAAGTTACAGGGCAAATTCTCCTGGAAAACCAATTTTCCTCAAAAAGACAGAGGCTTAAATGAGAATAACAGATTACATTTTACAAACCCTAAATTAATCACACTGGATCTTTAGTCAAACATTTTTCATAGAGGAGGAACTCTGTCTTGTTCATTACTTTGTCCTCAGTATCTAGAACTGGTCAAGCACATACTGGGACCTCAAATATGTGCTCAAAATAAAAAAGGCGATCTGAAAGAAGGAAATTCAGGTAATTTAACTGAGCGGTACCGTAACTCAAACCATATTTATATTAAAATAATGACACATGTGTCAGAGTAGAATGCAAAGTCCATATAAACTTAGGACAAAATCAAGTTCTTCCAAGAAACTTGGAGGCTTGTGACAGGCATTTCAGCACTCTGGACTCTCAGAGGTTTGCATTTTGATAGAATAATCTGAGAAGTACTGTGAGTAGATAGCGTTGATCACAGAGGGTTTTTAAGCAGATGAGTGAGTGACACAACGTGACCTGGGAAAAAGATCTCTTCAGAAGTGACACGGGGACTGAAATGAGGATGACAGAAGTAGGAAGATCTACTTCAAAGGAGAAGGCAACAGTCTGGGAACCAATTTCTCAGCCTTCTCGCGAGGCAGTCATGACACCAAGCACGGTTCCTCAGGGTGCTGGCCTAGCAGGGATCACTTTTGGTAACAATTGTCTCTTACTCCATAAATCCAAACTTCTACAACTTGAAAGCATGATAAACATACTGAATGAAACACTCACTTCATGTAGATGATGTGATGAAACGAATTCTACCCTGATCCTTGGCACCTACATAATTCCAAAATGGAGTTAATCTCCTCAAACAGTTCCTAACTTGGTTGATGATGTTCAAAATTACAATAAATCTTTCTCAATGTCACAACGCCAAGTTATCACAGTTCAACCATTCTAATGTTTACACTTTCTACGTTAACCTCCCACAGATCAAGTTCCTCTTTCCCTTGCTGTTTTCTCTTTCTTTCTTGGTGGTTCTTAAAACTAGGTCTGACCTACAATCCAGTGTCTTAGATCTGATGGGACTTCACCACACATACTGAGCCTCTGGTCAGGTTTCTCGATGGATGTTATTCCATTCAAATACAGCCCACGTGCTCCCCACGTCATGCTCTGTACTACCTAACGCAAGGAGCTAGTAACCAGCTGGTACCGCAAAGGGGCCAGAGCGCTCGTCTGGCTAAGCGTGTCGAGCACTGTCTACCTGCTGTTCGGAGAGAAATAACCAAGAGCACCAAGCCCTCCCTCCCTCCTGCCCTCGCTTGCGCTGGAGTCGCCCTTCTCTAGTCCTCACGGGTGGCATCCCAGTGCGCGGGCAAAGCGGAAGCACTGCCTGCTCTATTCATCTGGACGTAAATCTGGCGACGCAAGACTGCCCAGCAGCTTCTACATCGCCACTTTCACTTTAAACAAGTTTTGCTGGTGAAAACCATAGCTTGAAATCCACTGTGAACGTTCCCTCTGCAAATCCCAATTCTGTAGGTTACCAGCTTTGGTGCACTCGTTCACTAAGCTTACATCCTCCCTCCCACGGGAAAAGACCTACGACCCCCGGGCCGAGTCTGCGGTGGAAGTCTACCCAGGACAAGCCGATCTCGTGTAAATCCCACAGCCGACTGGCTTCCCCACAAACCTGGGCACTCCTCCCTCCAGCCTTTGAGACCTTCCCTCCCTTCTGGTTTTCCTGCCATTCTTCAGCCTGCCTTTATCTGCAGAGAAAGCGGTAATATTCACTTTGCTCGCGACTTTCCACCACTGACCCCCAGCCCAACATCCCTTTTTACACTGTGAAACTACAGCGTAAATCTATAAGGCAGATTGTTTCATTTCAGAAAGCGGTGTCTGAAGCCAAGGTCTAGTTCGCTCCTGTTCTCTGCACCTGAGAACCGGCAGTTTCACCGGGGACGGCGTGGGGGAGGCATGTGGGGCGAGGAGAGCCGGAAGCAGCGGGTCAGACTGAGGCGAGATAAAGGCCAGGAGAGACTGGTTTCCTCAGAGAAGCTCTTAATTACAGCAAGTGAACTTCTCAGTGAGGGCAGTCACATGGAAGAAACATACTGATTTCTAGCCTAGACCCCACCATAAAGAACATGGTGAAGTCAGGACAGGACTCTCAGCCTCAGGTTCCTTAAGCTGTAAGACAGTGGACACACATGGACATTCAGGACTGTGTCCCCACCTCCTGGCACAGGCGACGCACAGGAGGAACTCCACAGATGTCTGCTGAATTAAAGCCTTGGCTCTCTGACAGTTAAAGATTAAGACAGCTCGAATTCCTAGGAGCACAGAGATACAGCGCCAGCAGCGTTGACAAAGGCCCTATTTCCTGCTTAAGAACCTAGTTCTAGAATGCCTGTTGGGAACAAATTAGACAGACCCTCACCACTAGTACAAATCAGTAAACGTCCAGCACCTCTGGTTGTATCGCCTCATCCTTCACTTAGGCTGGCATTCCTGCTGAAGCGTCACACCCCACCACTGCGCCTGCCGACCGACAGCTCTGGCAATGGAGAAGCTCTTGCCTAAAGTGCAAGGGCGGGCGTCATTCCAGGAAAACTGCTTTCACTACATTTCGCAAATAAGAGATGGCCAAAGGCAGGCTGCAGAACGTTTAATATGCTTACCAGCAGATAGAAGAGTGTGGAGTTGTGAGAAGGATATCCTGAAAAAATACATAGAGTCTTTTCAGTTTTTATTTGTGTTCTCTACTTCCTTTCTCTGTGTCTCAAATAGATATGAGCGGTTCTTTCTGGAAACAAGTTCTCTTAGGATGGATTCTGGGCTCTTCACGTATGTCTGGCTCAGGGCTGCAGCAAGCAATAAGCCTTGAAGGCCCGTGTGCCAGGTCCTGTGGAGAACGAGCCCGGATATCAGGGCTCTAAAGTGATACAGGCACCAGGACGCTGGGAACCACGAAATCAGGGGCCGTGTGCGCGTGTGTTGTGTGCCCACCCTCTGGGGAGGTGAAGCAGATAAAGAGCGGTGCTGGACGCCTCCCTCCCCCTCGCAGGAGCCGCCAGCCTCCTCACCTCCTCACATGCCCACCACCCCATCCCTCCAGGTCTAGTGTTAATTAATTAGTGCTGATGTTTACCTGTGCTGGGTTCCAGTCTTCAGCTCACCCGCCCATCAACTAATCCCTGCTCAGAGGCCAGTCATGGTAAGGTTACCGGCCAGTGACGAAGAACGATACCCCCTGCCCCCGCCCCGTCTCCAAGGCTCAGCGCACTCTGAAGGCGGGGGTGGCCCACGCCCCTCCAGGGACATGGAGCGGAAGCCCTCCCCAGGGGCTTTCTGATGTCTGGCACTGAACTTGGCCTCATCTGGGGAGGACCATGTTGATAAAGACGGGCACAGCATCCTCCACCTCCGCGGTACGCTCAGCACACAACAGGCGCTCGATGAATGTGCCACGAAAACTAACGACGGGACAAAGACACAACCGCAGGTGCTCCTGAGCAGTGATTCGACACCCCTGCGCAGGGCGTTCTTCTCAGATTAAAGCCTAATACGTTTAGTGCGTCATCCAAGGCGTTGACCGAAAGGTTCACTTGCCCTTGGAGAAAAACATGCCACCTAAGTATGTGACTTTTTTATTATTAGTTAAAACAAGAAACAGTCTTGTGTTCTGTGTTGAAAGACATTTAGCTGATCCTTTTCTGCATAGCTGATCCCAACTTACATGGCAAATCGAGATGCTGCTGCTACTTGGTTCCTATCTTCTTGACATGCAGGGTTTGGCGAGGGGGAGAACCTGTTGGCCTAAGGAGGGCTCCGCTTGGTTACCGCGTGAGATGCTCCTGAACCTGGGAAGAGGAGCCCGACCCGCCTGTGGGGACGGCGAGGGGCAGAGCTGCAGGCGGTGGCAGGGGCGACACGGGGAGCTCGAACAGGCAGCTGCAGCCTCCGTGTCTCGGGGCAGGACAGGCATGGCCGGGTGGGGAGGATGAGGTGCCCCTCCTTTCAGCCAGGACGCCAGCTCTCGGTCCTTTGCCCGCCTGGGCATCTGCTCCCTGTCTGCCTGTCGGCCTTGCCTGGTCCCCCCTGGCAGGCCCTTCCCTCTCTCGACCCTGAGAAACCTCTATTCTTGACTGCTTTCTATATTTTAAACCAGAAGGACTTTATTAGAAAGGAGCACACCATAACGTACCCCCGGGGAAGCGCCTGTCTGGACACCGAGGGCACTCGCCCGACCTGGGGCAGGACGTGGCCTTTGGACAAGCCGTCCCTGTCCTCCAATGTTGGAGCCACAGTTGAATTTGGTGATCTGAGCTGGTGCCATTTGGGAAAACAAGGTACTTCCAAAGACTAGTTCTTTATGGTCCAAGTTTTATAGTTAAATCAAGACAACGGCTGCTCGGGGTACCTTGAGGTCATCACTAGGCACAGCTGCCCCCTTAGTTTCTAACTTTGAATCCTCCACTTAGCAGATATTTATTAAGCCCCCGAGACACCAGGCAGCAGTAGAACAAAGGCATTAAGAACTGGGGTGGAAAGTGAGAATACGTGGGCTGGAATTCCAGCTCCACCGGTAACTACCTTAGTGACCTTGGGCAGAATACTTGATCCCTCTGGGCCTTGGTTTCCTCAACTGGGAAATGGGGTAACTACCCAGTGGGGTGGCTGTGAATTAGCAGACGTGACGTGCTAGAGCGACGCCTGAGATGGAGTGCGTCCTCAGTAAACGGTGCTGGTTTCTGGTTTCTGCTCATCAGATGCACTGACTTGTTAGCTTCTATCATTCAATCTTGTTTATGCTCCTACCCTTAAAAAATGTCTGTTACGGAAGCAACGTTTTTCATCCTCTCCAGGCATCTCCAAGCAGGCCACTAATGCACTGCACTCAGCAACTAGATCTGCACCTAACAAAGGACGACTCTCAGGCTGACGGTGTCTGGTTGTGCGTAACGCGATTACACGGATGTTCTGGCGAACAGGGCACCGCGGCCGTGCCCTGCTGCTCTGGTTCTCAGAACAGTGTTGGCGCAAGGGCAGCTACTTAACTGTTGGCCGAGAGGGGCTGAATGGACCCCAAATCCAATTATGACCCATGTGCCTGCTGGGTCATGGAGGAGCCAATCTCCCTGATGAGTTCATGGACGTTTTAGACTATCAATTTGTGGCGTAACGGAGTTTGAGTGGAAAAATATCCTTAAAATTTGGAAGGTTTATAAAGGATTACGGTGGAGCTGGGGTTTTCTGAGGGGCAGGGGTGCTACTTGAAGCTTACACGCGTAAGGAGGCAAGTTAAACTGGAAAGCGGCAAGCAGACCGGGGCAGCAGGAGACACTGCTGTGCCCCGTTTGGGACCAGCTGCTTGGCATTTCTGGGCCACAGTTTCTGCCTCTGAAAAATAAGGTTCTTTCTGGCTCTGTAAGACTATGGGAGAGTGCTTCTCTCAAAGACCAGGGTGCTGGCAGCAGTTCCCAGAGGGCGGAAAGATGAAAATACAACAGGTCTCTAGAATGGGCCACGTATAAGCGGGCACCATAGGGAGGAACATATAAGAAACCAAGGGCCTGAACTTACACGTGAAACCTTTCTGCATACAGCCGACCACTGGTCAACATGTATTACACATTTCGGAAGAATTCTGGTTTCAGAAAAATAACACACGTTCACCGTAGGATAAATAAAATCCAAACAACACAAGGAAGGCAAGCTCAGCGAGCAGCACTGTGGGCATTCTGGCGCACACCTGCCGGGGCGGGGGGTGCTCTCCACGCACACAGATGTGCTGACGTGAATGACTGAGCTACTGAAGACCATGCTTCATTCGCTCCTGTTTTTACCTTACTCAACCCTCTGTCAAGAATGTCCTGTAGATCAATAAATAGACCAACATATCTTTAATTGTTTGGAATTTCACTGTCCACGTGTACTACAATTTAACAAATCGAACCTTCTAATAAGAATAAATCTTCTCATGGTGTTTTTTTTTTTTTTAAATAACGTGACCAAAAATGCTTTATGATTAATGATGGAACACATTTACCTAGTTCTACTTCCTTCTAAAACCTCACTAAAAGTTCAGTAAAGGGCTTCCCTGGTGGCACAGTGGTTGAGAGTCCGCCCGCCGATGCAGGGGACACGGGTTCGTGCCCTGGTCCGGGAAGTTCCCACATGCCGCGGAGCGGCTGGGCCCCGTGAGCCATGGCCGCTGAGCCTGCGCGTCCGGAGCCTGTGCTCCGCAACGGGAGAGGCCGCAACAGTGAGAGGCCCGCGTAAACCAAAAAAAAAAAAAAAAAAAAAAGCCGTTTAAAAGCAACAATGGGGGCCCGGTGGTTAAGAATCCGCCTGCCAATGCAGGGGACACGGGTTCAAGCCCTGGTCCGGGAAGATCCCACATGCTGCGGAGCAACTAAGCCCGTGCGCCGCAACTACTGAGCCTGCGCTCTAGGGCCCGCGAGCCACAACTACTGAGCCCGTGTGTCACAACTACTGAAGCCCGTGCGCCTAGAGCCCGCGCTCCACAACAAGAGAAGCCACCACAGTGAGAAGCCCGCGCACCACAAGGAATAGTAGCCCCTGCTAGCCGCAACTAGAGAAAGCCCGCGCACAGCAACGAAGACCCAACGCAGCCAAAAATAAATGAAAATTTAAAAATATGTATATATATACATATATATAAAAGGCATCAACAAGCTCACAAAATAGTGAGGATTTATAGGATCAACAAGAAAAGATAACAGAAACCAAAGAGATGAGCCCTGCACCAGAGGTCGCCTCCTGGGGGAGCAAGGCAAAACCGGACCCAGGGCCCAGAAGGAGGGGAGGGGCTGGTGAGACTCCCCCACCCCAGGTCACTGAATATAAATATATACACGTGAGAGAAACGGCAGAGCAAATGTGGCAAAATGTTGACAAATGAGTGAAACTTGATAAAGAAAATTCTTTGTGCCATTCTTCAACTTGTAAACTTGAAATTATTTCAAAAAGTTAAAATAAGAGCAAACAAAACGACAAATCGGGAACGAAAGTTGAATTTTACAGAATGCCGTCTTCACGTTTATTGAGATGTTCCCATTTGTTTTCCTTGGCCTGTTAACATCACGATTCTCTCCTTCCCACCAGGCTGGCTAGAAGCATCTCTCCGCTCTCCTTTCTCCTTTCGTTGCTATGGCCCTCCTTCCAAAACCAGCTCTTGGGTTTCATTCCTTTTCCCCCAGTTTCCTGATTCATTTGTTTCTGCTTCTGTCTTTAGAGAAGACAGTAATTCTTTAATTTATCTTGGTCCTTTTCTTTCTAAGCGTTTAAGTGATTTCCTCTCATCCTTACTTAATAATCGTGTCACACATCAACTCCGTAAGCCATCACCTTGTTTCATTCAGTCACTCACTGGAGGCACCGTGGCTCTGGTGGGAGAGCCCAGGCCCGAGACAGCTGGCCTGGCCAACCCTGTCCTTCATTCCTGGGCAGTGTGTCGAGCCTGTGCTTCGCCCTCCCAAGAGTACAGCGAGGATGATGACAGTGCCGATGACAGACAATAGACGGGATGCGCTTATAAACAGTCCTTGTAGCGCGGCTGTTGCCTTTACCGACTTGTTCATTTGAGGATGAAGCTTTCAAAAGGCAGGGAAGGGCCTGCTTTGACGGGTTTCACTCAAGTGAGGGAGACAAGCAAGTAAAACCAAGATCTCAACACCTCATAAACAAAATGAGTTTAGGAAAGAAGAAGCCCTAGTGATGGGTTAGATGAGGCGGGGGAGGCCTGTCCATGGAGACAACTCGGGGCTTAAATGCGGACGCTAAGGAGCAGCCAGTGGTGCTGAGATCCAGACAGGGCCACGCCAGCAGCAACAAACGCCCTCTCTGCCCTGAGGCCTGGTTTCTACCTTTGCATTTATCCCCATTTTTATTGCATTGTGATGAGAGAATATGGTTTCTACTTATTTCAACTTGTTGAAAATTGCAGAGGTGTTTTTTTGTTGTTTTGTTTTAAATATTTATATATTTATTTACTTAGGCTGCGCCGGGTCTTAGGTTAGGTTGCGGCATGCAGGATCTAGTTCCCTGACCAGGGACTGAACCCAGGCCCCTTGCATTGGGAGCGCGGAGTCTTACCCACTGGACGACCAGGAAAGTCCCTGCAGAGGTTTTCTCTGCGAACTATTATTTGTTAAATGTATAAACCTTGTGAGCACTTGTTTTCTGAAGTCTCCCTGGTTCACCATGATAATCTGTAGTCACCACCTGATCTGGGACAGGTAGGGCCATCCAGGCACATCCCACCCCCGCTGCCCCAACCCCGGCCTTATCAGTTTTTGTTTGTTTTTTTGGGGGTACGCGGGCCTCTCACTGTTGTGGCCTCTCCCATTGCGGAACACAGGCTCAGCGGCCATGGCTCACGGGCCCAGCCGCTCCGCGGCATGTGGGATCCCCCCGGACCGGGGCACGAACCCGCGTCCCCTGCATCGGCAGGCGGACTCTCAACCACTGCGCCACCAGGGAAGCCCCTTATCAGTTTTGTCTTGCAGTCCTTCTAGCTCTGGACACAGAACCACCTGGGTAAATCGCGTATGTTCACGGTCGCTCTGCCATCCTGCGCACTGTGCACTTTGGGGTGGTGAAGTAATCCTGTCTCACTGAACCTTATTTTGCCTTGATTTCAACTTTGCCCACTATTAATGTTATGACTTGGGTTTTTTTGCATCTGCCTAACATATCTTTACATCCTATTTCTTTTTAATACCCTTTTATGTATGACCCATCTCACTGTAGGATTTAAAGAAGTTAGAAGAACCATGTTTGTTCAATTTGTTATATACAGTAGTATACATATAAGGGTAAATGTAACTTTAAAAATTATGGAAATAATCCTTAAATTTTGCTAGTCTAGAAAAATGTATGCAATATCCTAGCCAGACATTTAACATTGGATTATATTTAAATAAATTTATTCAGTTTAAATAGTATTTTGGAAAAGAACTACCTTCAGACCCTTGACATATAATCCTTGAAGTATAACTTTCCCAAATAACAGAATGACATGTTTACAGTAATGATAAAACCAGCTGTAAGCGTGTGCATGATCCTAGAAGCTGCGATTCTGGTCTCAAGCTGGCAGGTCGGCAGCCCAGAAGGGAAGGCTTTGCCTGTGGCCGCAGTCAGGCCTGGCTGCCACTCTCTCCACGGGCAGGTCAGGGGACTTCCATCCCCAGCTCTCCGCCCACAGTTCAGCTGAAATCCTGTCCAGCTTCCTGGCCTCAACTGCGTGGAGCATTCTAGATGCTTTTTTGCTGGGAGTCTAATCCTATTTATTTTTGCTTGGGGACTGAAAAATGTCCTTAAACACTTTTGAAAATCTAATTTCCTACTGTATTTTATCTTGCTAATTTTCCATACTATCTTCACTTTTAACTCTTTTAAGGAATACCAATAGCTTACCATTACTGAGTACTTACTATGTGCCAGGTATTATTATAACTCCTCTAAGCCCACGAATCCTGTTACACAAATGAGGAAACAGATCCGCACAGAGGTTAAGGGTGACAAGGCTCAGAAGCGACAGGGCTGGTGTCGGAGCCCAGGCAGTGTGGCTTCAGAGCCTCTCAGAGGCCTGTGGGAACAAGGAGCATGCCTGTGAGGGGACACTTCTGTCCATACTGGCACCATGCAGTTGGCCAGGAGCCCTTTCAAATATCCCAGGCTGGTCCCTACATGCTGCCTGCTCCTTACAGGAAGAATCAAGGCCTTGATGTTCCTGGTCAAGATAAAGACTGTGTCTGTCACCCAGGCTCTGCAAACCTTAACAAAATATTATTTCTAAGACCTTAAAAACTCCTCAAAAAAAAACCCTGTGAATTAAAATCAGTGGTGCCTAATATAAATAACTTTGACATAGGCCAAGTTCCCCATTAGCCCATATCCTAGACGAGAGGGTGGGATGTACAAAGGAACCCTTTAAACAAGTCGTCGGATGTCTGGGATTCTGCCTTAACTCCAAGTCTGACCTAATAACATTACCACCAACTAAACATCCAGAGCATCCACTCCTCCTCCTACCGCATTCTCCTGAATACTCAGCCACCTGCAAAATGTGCCCCAAGCTGCAAGTCACTCCCTCAAGGGTTCCCTGGTGTAATTAGCCCACCAGCTCTCAGCCAGTGCCCGCCCCTGAGGCCCCCCACCCCACCCCCTTCTTCCCACTCGCGGCCACAGAACACCGCTGTCACAGCACCTGCCAGTCTTCCTCAGATGGCCCCGGCCAAGGAGCTGTGCTCGCCGCATCAAAAGCAACAGCGCTGGGGCCATCAATCCGGCTGCAATCACAGACCCCAAACCCTGAAGACAGAGGCTGCATTTTCCGCTTACTGTGAATGTGCTTTGAACACACTCCTAAAAGTAAAATCCTTCTCCAGGACTCTGGCAAGAAAGGCAAGCAAAATAGAAAACCCTGCCAGACTTTCTAATCTTCCTCTGAGGCTTTTTTATCATGTGCTCACAAGTGAGCTGTATTTAAGAAAGTGAATTTCCAAAATTTGAGGACTTTTTCTCATGGCTTTTTGGGAGAGGAGAGGGTATTAGAGGGTTAATTTCTGATTTTTCCCAGCATATAATAAAGAGTCACTGCTCTAATCTCCAACCAGATTCCCGATAAGACCAAATTGGTATCTTAATGCATAAATCCTTTGTATAAATGCCCCTAAGCAACTTGACAGCAGCTTGGGCATTAAGCATGCATTATATGACCTCACAGTTTTAAGAGACCTGGATGCCAGGACGGGCAATGGGGCTCTGAAGTTTCACCTACGAGACAGTGAGTCTGGGAAAAGAATTTCTACTAGAACCACCACCTCAACTTGAGAGGGAAATACTTTCTCAGATTAATTACTGGTGGCCTGTGGGACGTCAACAGCCGCACTTAGATGCCTAATCAAGTGACATTTAACTTAATGTCATGATCTTTCTTCTTCTCCTTTTTTGAGAAGACTATTTTGGGCCCAGATTGGAAAGACCACTTCCTCCTGAAACTGGCCTCAGTACCTCTGTCACCGTTTCTAACCTCACACACAACCTCCACGGCCTGAGCACAGAGATGAGGAAGGCTGGACGGAGACAAGGGCTTTCCCGTCCCACAGACAGGCTTCTGGGGGCTGTGTCAGTCGCTGCACTCTGGCCAGGCGGACAAGGTGACCCTTTGCATGTGACACAACCGTCCTGACTGGACCATATTTGGTCAATCAGAGGAACAGACCATTTTAAACTTTGGATTCGATGCAGATGGGAAGTCAAAACCAAAGCACTCTGAGCCACATTAGAGAGAAAATTCAAAACAAAAACGTATTTATAGTACTTTGATGTTTCCAACAGTGTATTTACAAACATCTTGCTGCGTGACCCCTATGGCAATTTGGTGAGAAATCCGTTTTGGAAGAGTCAGTCGCCCTGATGGTTAGCTAGGAGAGATGGAACTCAAACTCAGGTCCTCTCACTCCATCACACTGTGTCCTCTCAAAATAAACCAAATGAACATAAGGGAGGGGTCCCTTGGGCTAGATGATCAGAGCCAGGAATGAACGCAAAATTTAAGATTAGTTACCCACGGTGGTAGTTTCTGAAGGATTATCACGCCACATAATTAAATTAGTCTTTTTAGGCAGCTTTCTGATCCTGTAACAACTTGTGCCAAACTTCGAGAGTCCAGGAATCTCCTCGCTGACCTGCAGTAACCCCATCTTCTTAAAACATCTGCTCCAGTCAGACCAAGCTGGCCAAGACTCCTCGGCGCCAGCAGGGCTGAGTGCCTCTCCGGCTAATGAAGACCCCAGCGCAGGCCCACTGTCGGCCACAGGGGCAGACCCAGGCTGCAGGTTTCTCTAACACCCAGACCCCACTCCCAGGCAGCCTGGGCCAAGAGTAAACAACTTGATCCCAGGGAAACGTTTTGGCCAAGTCAAAGCTCTTCCCCTGAAAAGTGAAGTACCAATAATCAGCTTTCAGTAGTTGGGATATGAATTTGGAAACAAGGGAAGAACCGGGCAGAACTACTCACCGTGGCTGCTAACACGACGGGGTTTAGTACGTTCCAGACTCTGTGCCAGGCGCTCACACCCTCTTCTCATTGAGTACCCACAACTATCCCACCACTGAGAAATGTTACTATTCCCAATTTTCAAATGAGGAAAGTTACTCAGGAGGTTAAGTAACTCACTTGAGCTATACCACTGAGCAAAGGCTTAGAGAGATGCAGAGAAATTACCCGGTGAATGAGGGCACAAAGAGGCAGTGACAGTGAGGCTAGGAGGTGGAGGAAGAGGGCAGGGAAGGCCGGAGTGCGGCCGGAAGTGGACAGACAGCTGTGAGCTGTGCCGCTGTGCCCTTCCCCGAGGGCTGCCGGAACCCAGACCTTTCAGGCTCCAAGTCCAGCTCCACTGGGGCTGCTGTGTTTGGAACCAAACGGGAGACTGGGGGGCTCTTTGGAACAGTCTTCTTGGAATGAACTCGGTGGGCCCATCCCAGGGTTTCTGTGCTTCAGGCGTTCACAAACACCTCCTCAATACCTGCCACATGCGTGCACAGTCGTGCTACCGTTTACTTGGTGTTTTTATTTAAATGGACACACCCTTTTTTCTAAGCCCTGTCCTAAGCAACAATAATCCAAGAAATTGTGGCTCTGACATGCTAATTACATATTTTTATATTCATCAATGTATAACTTTTAAAATAATGTTCACTCAAAATCGTCTCTTGTGCCACCAGCAGTGCATACCGACCATACTTGGAGGCATCCTGGGCTACCCACCGCATGAAGAACAACACAGAAACCCTCTCTCGGCTGGCTCACAGTCTTCTATGCTGACTCTTAGCACCCAGCAAGATGCATGCTTTGGAGTCACCCTCTACGGTCCTGAATGAGAAGCAAGATCATTCAAGCCCTATCATACATTCTTACCGAGGGATCAGTTCCTCTCAGCCTCTGCTGACCCCCTTCCAGTCTTTGGTTCTATAAATAAAAGACTTATTTAGGAACCCGGTGTTAGAATCTCTCCATCTATCCCAGGCAATCAATGAGTTCTTTTAGGTTTTGCCTTCAAATCTACATCATAATATTGCTGCTAAAATAAGAATGTCTTCAGACAAATTAAACCCAACTTTAACCAGGGTAAGTAACAGACGAATTCTTCTATTTATTTAAGGAAATGACTACAATAAGGTGGGTATGTCCCACCTCACAAATCAAACAGGAAGGTAAGCACCTTCCTTTGTGCATTTTGCATTGGTTTTAGCAACACAAACTAGAAGGAAGCTTAAAAAGATGCTATCGGGGCTTCCCTGGTGGCGCAGTGGTTGAGAGTCTGCCTGCCGATGCAGGGGACACTGGTTCGTGCCCCGGTCCAGGAGGATCCCGCATGCCGCGGAGCGGCTGGGCCCGTGAGCCATGGTCGCTGAGCCTGCGTGTCCGGAGCCTGTGCTCCGCAACAGGAGAGGCCGCAACAGTGAGAGGCCCGCGTACCACAAAAAAAAAAAAAAAAAAAAAAAGATGCTATGCCCATTGGGCCATCAGTAGCATAAATTTTTTTCTGAAACTGTTACATAGCTCCATTCAAAGGTTGAACTGGCCCTCCAAACTGTCTTTTAATAACTTTTTTTCTTTAATATACTATTGCACATGTTCTAATGTTTTAGGCCTTATCAAATTCTTCTTTGGAAGTAGCCAAAATTTAAACAATAAAATGTCTTATATAAACATGCAAGCACGTCTTATACATTAACCTATCATAGACACCAACAAGAAGGCTCCTATTTCATTTGTGGTAAAACAAACAAGACAAACACCACCAAAGCTGAGCAAGGTGCCCTTCCTGCGGGCTGCTCACACCCTGGAGAGCTGCCACTACCGCCCTACCACAGGGCTTTGCAGTTGTATGCACCTGGATCGTTTACCTTTATATTCCTCACCTGGTATGACAGGTATGACACAAAAGTGCTCAGAAACGTGTGCTGGGCGAACACATTTACAAGAAGGCCCCAGTACAGCTACGTGTCCAACCCAGACCCCTGCACCTGCACCCCTGCATTTCTTCACCTTCCCGCGCTTTGCTCTGCCAGGTCGCCCTCACACTCCCAGCCCATCCCGGCTGCGGAAAGCCCAGCCGGCTGGCAGATGCACCCTTGGCACCTCATCATCCTCTCTTCCTGCAGCCCCATGCAGCTCTAGGGCTGCTTTCATTTGCGCTTCCCCAGCAGATGTTTACTTCTAATTATGCTCAGACCACAAACTCCCTGAGGGCAGAGCCTCTTGCTTATCTTTGTGTTCCTTGCTTTATGGACTTGAATTACCCATTTATACCTTTAAACTCAAGTATCTGATAGAAGAGCTATAATTTGACCTAACTCGACAGAAAACGTGTGTCTCTTTTAATAGAATAATAGAGTTATGTTAAACTTCAACTAAGTACCTTTTGCTAGAAGTGATCCATTTCATCGGACATAGGCTTCGCACACACAGAGCCTGCACAGCATTCCCTTCAGGGGCGTCCCATCAGAAGCCCGAGCTCCGGTGACTTTTTGGCTGCTCTGATTTACGCTGATCTGGGCTAACCCTCAGCTGTCGTCAGCCTCAAAGCAGGACCAAATCAGGTCAGAACCTTCAAAGTCACAACTGAGAATTTGTTTACAGTTCTGAGGTAGATCGCCCTTCGTTAGTTTCAGTGAAACCCTGCTCTCATTTTGAGGAAGCAATGTACAGCTCATAAATCCTATGCAGCTCCACTTGTGACAACTGAAGATTTCACTGGTGTAAAATGTTACAGGCGTGGTAGAATATGAGTTGGTAACACGAACCTGAATTAATGGATTTAGACATTTTCTCTCTCCTATGGACAACACCCTTCGGAGCCTTGGAGAATGAGTGGAAGAGCAGCTGGCATTTTTAGGGGTCACACTTCAGGTTTCCATTGAGTCAGGACGCTATCTAATTAAGATCTTCTGCCTTGGCGATAGGCCTGCACAAAGCAGATGTTTTCATTACAAAAATGCTACTCTTTTTACAAAATGATACTCACAGAATCTGAGGTTTAGATAACACCATGCATGCCCTAATTTCAGTTCTAGTTCTTACGAGGCCAGAACGCTGAGCGATCAGCTGTGGCAGCAGAGGACAAAACAGCAACGGCTTCCGAAACTTCTCTTTTTCGTCACCATGGACGCTACATCAGTGTTCAGTTTCAATTACAATTTCAATGCCGCAAAGCAAAAAACAACACCGACGACAACCGCCAAGCAACAAAGTGGGACTGAGCGGCTAGCAGCTCGTGGGGAAACACAACTGGAAGGCAACATGAAAGGGTGACAGGGTGGGGGGCTGGCGGTGACGGTGGTGGAGCCATGTGTGAATTCCTCCTCCATGTGACCAGCGTGCTTGGGACTGTCCCTCTGCGGTCAGGGTTGACGCACGGAAAACCATTTAAACACCGACAAAACTCAAAACATTTACAAACATAAAGTCAAAGTTAGGTGGAAAATCGCCTTCCTTAAAACAAATCCACCTTCGTGGACTATTTATTATGAGATCTTGAAACTGTTAAAAGTAAAGCACAATCAGTATTTTAAATGAAGGCAAGGTGACAAGCTCAATTACTTCAGGAAACTAAGGAACCTGAACAGTGGTGAGCGTTCAGATTGCCCCAGAACCCCTAGTCCAGGCGGGGCCCTAACCCAGAGTTTCCCTCCTGTGCGTTTCCTTCTGGAACGATCAAGGAGAGAAAGTCTAAAAAACAACAACAACTACTACGCTGTACTCAGAATTTATAATAAGGGTTCTTCTCACTTAAAAATAATGTAGGGTCTTTCCCTTCCCTCCATTCTCTTTTGGGGGCAGGGGAGGACAAATCACGGTCCCCTCTCAAGGGTTACAGGACAGAACACTGCCAACTGCCTCCAGCCTGGTGGCTGGCGTCCCAGTAAACACTAAGACAGAGCCACCAGACAGAGCATCAAGAGGAACTTTATTCCAATTTCTCCTGAAGGTGATTTCAAAACTTCAACTTTCCAGGGTGAAAGGTTGCAAAAAGCTGGAGAATGTGGATCGTTTGTGAGGTGAGAATAAAGAACACCTTCGCGTTTCAGTGGAGTATCAACACGAACCTTTCTGCTGTCCCAAAGCAGAAAGTCTGTCTACCTAGTGAGCTTCTAATGATTATGCTTAGAGATACCAATTAATAATATATACCTGTGTGTGTAAGCATATATCCTGTGCTCACCCGGATTCATATAACCGGATACACCCCCCTCCCACCTTCCGGCTCATATATAATTACAACATTGAATAAAATGGCTTTAAAAAAGTTGAGGAGAAATTCACACAAAACCTACAATTAACAATGTTAAAGTGCATAGTTCAGTAGCATTTAGTGCGTTCACAGTGTTGTGCAATTAACCCCTTTCTCTAGTTTCAAGACTTTTTCATCACCCTAGAAGAACACACGCGCCCTTTAAATAGTCCCCCCCCAGTCTCTCTTCCCCCGGCCCCTGGCAACCACCAATCTGCTTTCCGTCTCTACGGATCTGCCTGTTCTGGACATTTCATATAAGGGAAATAGAAAATGGACTTTTAAGTTACATAAATTGTCTGAATTATTCTGTGGTAATTCCAAATGTAAACAAGGTACAAATCTGGGATTTGTGGCTTAAAATGATGTTCTGGGGTTCAGATTTCACAGACCAGTAAAATTTCACAAGGAATCTTACAAGACTGACATTGGCTTACCACCCTAACTGACAAATAGGAACATTTAAACAAATCATAAAAGATATTTTAATACCAAAAAAGACAATCCTAGAATAGATAGACCTGTAAGTTGAATAAACTTAGCTTTATGAGAGACACACACTATATCATCTTTATTTCTGCCTGGACAGGTAAAAGCCTTGCCCCAGAGCAGCGCAGGCATTTGGAAATGACTGATCCTGGGCTGTCACCTTCGGCACATCTGAACCTAGATAAACTACGTAGTGCACTCCTGGCCAAGAACTTGATCTTCCAAAAAATGATAACTTAGGGAATGAAACGGGTTTCATCCTGTGGGAATCTTTTTGATGGCCAAGACTGACCAGGTCTAAATCCACCTCAAGAATCAACAGAAAAGGATGGCAGCTTTGCAAGAGACACCGACACACTGACAATCAGGTAATTCCACTTCACCCAGGTGGACGGATGCCAGCCTGGGGTCTGGGTCTGGCGAGGTTAGACAGCAGACGGTCAAAGAAACAACCTTTACAAACACAAAAGCTCTAATGGGCGGGTTTCCCCCAACTCGGCCTTTTAAACTGGGGCATGCGGTCTGGGCATGTGCGAGGGGGGCGGTGCATGTTTATTACGGGGTAGACACGATACCCTTCCTGGAATATCAGTTTTACAAAGCAATTAAATCATGTTAAACATCTTTAAATTAAACAGTATTAATTATGAAACAGAATACAAAATTCAAATAGCTTTCTGTGACAAAACCCAAGACTTCAGAAACTTAAACATTTTGGGGGTTCTTACTAGACCATATCAGGCCCATGGCCCCAGACTTCCAACAACAGCCGGTTCTCCCTCAGTCAGAGGAACTGCCAGGCAGAGTGTGAACTGCACTGTCCTGATCTAACCGATTCTAGCCCAGACAAGGCTACTGAGAGAGGCCAGGAGCGCTGACAAACTGTCCTAAAATTTACATGGAAATGCAAGGAATCCTGAACACAAAACAATTTTGAAAAAGAAGAACAAAGCTGGAGGACTCCCACTTCCTGATTTTAAAACTTCCAATGAAGCTACAGTAATCAAGACTGTGGTACAGACATACAGACCAATGGAACAGAATAGAGCCCAGAAATAAACCCTCACATTTACGGTCCATTGATTTTCAACAAGCACGCCAAGTCCATTCAATGGGGAAAGAACAGTCTTTTCAACAAATGGTGCTGGGAAAACTGAATAGCCACATTCAAAAGAATAAAGGTGGACCCTTACCTAACAGCATATACAAAAACTAACTCAAAATAGATCAGAGACCAAATGTAAGAGCTAAGATAAGATGATAAAACCCTTAGAAGAAAACATAGCAAATCTTTGGATTAGGCAATGATTTCTTAAATAAGAGACCAAAAAACACAAGCAACAAAAGACAAATTAGATAAACTGGACTTCATCCAAGTTAAAAACTCTTTTGCTGCAAACAGTACCATCAAGAAAGTGAAAAGACAACCCACAGACTTGGAAAAAGTGTTTGCAAAGCATATCTCTACTAAGGGATCATGATCACGATTGCCACCTTTGACTGCGCCCTGCAGGCCGCAGCACACTTCACCAGTCCGGTCAGCTCCCTCTCACCCTTCACACGTCCCAGGTCACCGCTGCCCCTCAACCTTCTGCAGAGGCCTCCACTTGTGCCACCAGGAAACCCAAAGCCATTCGGCCTCACCTTCCCCAACTTCCTTCTTAAATTCCCCCTCCTGCCCTGGAAATTTCTGAAAACACACCCTGCTGAAGACGACGCTGAAATTCGGGTCTGCAGCAGATCTGGCTTTGGCAGCCTTACCATTCACACACAAGAAAGAAAGAGGGCTGACTGCAGAGTGACAATACCTGAAGCACAGCAAAACTGGTTCATTCAACAAAATGAAACACAACAATGAAAGGTCAGTTCAATCAGAACCAGATGATCTGAGTGAGGCCCTGGTTGGGGTGTGGAGGGTGACTGAGTTGCCCGATCCTCCTGCATTCCATGCTCTGCTGCCCTCACGAGTGAGGGTGTGCACGTAAACAGGCTGGGCAAGGACCGGCAAAGGTAACCTCTGGTCACGTCTCAAATCCAAATCCATGATCGTGGCCTTTCCATACTGTGTTCTAGCCAGTTAACTAAGAGCACAGCACAGAAACATAGAAAGACAGTACCCTCTGATTCTGACCGTGAAGATCAATAATCACATATGCTCTCTACTCTTAATGCTCTGCCTCTCTTTTACGTTTTTGAATAGGTATTATGTTTACGGGGTTCAAATACACACGCGCGCACGCACACACACACGCGCACCGTGAAAACCCTGGCGTCCCCCCAACAAAGGTATCACTTTTAGTTTCCCGCCTGTCTTTGAGGTTCACCGTGGAGCCGTAACAGAAGTAGCCTGGCCCTCCCTCCCTGCGCGAGGACCAGCGGGGGCGGCACACTCTGCAGTGGCCTCCTCATCCACTGCTCGCTGACGCGTACTCCACTCATCAGTCCACAAAGAGACGCTACTTACTTGACATAAACCCTTTCCCAGCATTTCTCTCACCACATTGCCACACTCCATTCACAACACACTCCCCAGTGCGCTGAACCGGGGACCACCAGTGAGCTTATCAAGTATTGCTTCTCTTGGGAGGCCTGCCCCCGCCCCCAGGCCCGCTCCCTCCTCCTTGGTGCCAGTCTGAAGGTGCACAGACATCACCTTCAGCGCCCAGCACAGTGCCAACCACCAAGGTGGTGATTTACAAATATTTGTCAAGGGAATGAGACAAAGCTTTAGGTGGCCGTAAGGCAAAAGGTCAAAGCTAAATTTTGTTCTCCTTTCTGTTAGGTATATTCCATAAAGTTTTCCTTCCCTTTGAAGCAAACTCAGTTAACTAAAAATTTTGGTCTTACTTTTAACCTTATGCGGCACAACGAAGGATGCAGCGCGGCTATGCCACCAACACTGAAGTCAACAAGAGCACACACACGGAGTATCGTAGGGCTTTATGAAAACCAGGAACATGAGTTCACAGGCTTTTTATAAACTACAATGTAAACATCCCCTCAGTTGTATACATCATCAAGAAGTAGTTGTCTTTACTACTGTCTCCCCTCGGACAAATGCCTAAACTAAAACAGCCAGTTTTCAGATAAAGAATGTCTCTCCTCCTTACAGCCCAAAAGCTCCAAATTCTATTACTACCAATAGAACAATATATCTCACTTTGTTCTAAATTCAAAGAATTACTCATGAGGAATCTTTACCAGTACTAAGTTTATGTTCAGCACTGAAATACTCATTAGCTATGCTGAAAATGCAGCTTCAATGTAAATCTTTCAGGATGTACAAGTTCCTTAAACGAAGTGGAAAGCAGTCCCCGAGTCCATGTTTCTTCAACGGGAGTTTCCAGGCTACGCTAAGGGGCAAGTGGGTGCACTTTTAGGCCCCACTGACTTAATTTCATCCGTACCCACAAACCCCCAAGGTACAGCCTTACCTTCATGACCCAGAATCTGCATCTCCTGTTTTTCTAGATGACACCATAAGATCAACTAACCTGGTTTCAGCTGCACTGCACTCTACACCGCTGTGAAAAACTGAGAGCAGAAAGTACTGCGTGGCTAGATCTCTGTGATAAAGGAGCCTGTGAGAGCAGCCCTGTGCACATCCAGAGAGGTGTGAGCCCGGAGTTGTGAGTCAGAAAACCCAAGAGCTCTTCCTTCTGACCTTAGGCAAGTCCGGGAACCTCTCTGCCTTGGCTTCCACAGCCGTAAAAATAGGACTAATAATACCTGTTTGCTGTCTCATAGGAAATAGGATGGTTAATGAACACCTGCAAGGAGGTCTGAAGATGAAAAAGGTTCCTGGGCGCTAATGACAGACAAGCGTCTCCACCCTCCTTTGGCTATTCGGCCATGCTGCAGACGGGGAGGACCAAACTGCTCCGAGGAAACCGGTCTTCCTAAACAATCTCTCTTAAGGCCACACAATTTTGAAAAACTCTGGAAGAAATGCATTACGGTAATGCTTGGTGTACCAGACAGTATGCAAGGAAGCACACGGGGATGGCAGGCGCCTGAGCTGCATTGGCTCTTGGGCTGCTGTGCCTCATTTCTGCACACTCCTAACTGGTATAAATATTTACCTGGGCAGCGTGTTTTCAGTTACTTTGGATGTCACAGTCAAGGCTATTAACTGGCTGATAAGTCCCTGTTTCCTGACGAAGAACACTTTACCAAATATGCTTCTTAAACTCCCCTTTATATTTTTAACATGATGTACAGTTTTAAAAATTATTTTAGGGGCTCCAAGTTTAGCTTACATTTCACTTAAAGGCTCTCCTTTTTTAAAATAGAGGAAAGGCTCAAATAAGCAAAGGATTAAGCCTATATACTAAACAACAAGACTGGAGATTGAACTGTTTTTTATAAGTTGGTATTTGGCTTTACAGAAACACATGTGCGTGCACATGCACACGCATACCCCCCAAAAGATATTTTCCTAATCTACGTAGGCAGGGCAGTCTACGTTTATTTAATTGGATACTGATAATTGCAACGCATACCAAATTAAACACAAAAATTCAAGGTTAAAATTTTGAAAGTTTACATTGAACTGATGCACAACACTTAGAAGTGAAAAATCCAGAATTCATATGCACTGATACTGTACTATTTGAATAAGAAAAGTCAACCCAAGAAAGTTTACATGCCTTAGAAAAGGTCAGTTTAAATATCTGATGGCCTCCTCTGGAGAATAAATGAGACAAAATAAGAAAGGAGTGCTTAAGGGGAAGAAGTAGGCAGAGAGGAAGAAGACAAGCAAAACATTTCAGGACATCACAAGTTTAACTTTGGCTTGAAGTGTAAACTTAAGTTAACCTTTGTTTAAGATTAATAACACCTCTTCAATATAATGTCATTTGTGACTTTATTGCAAAGAAAAAAAGTATCTGAATTTATTAAAGTCTTAAAAAAAACCCTCACTCATTGGACAGTCACTCAAGTTTTCTACCAGCATAGCATTTCTCTTAACTAAGGATAAGAGAAAAGGAGGAATCTGCTCATTCTTATCCTGTACTTTTGTCCTCAGGGACAGCAGGCTGGAATTTGAATCTAAGCTCCTTTCTTTCAATTCCCTTGAAAATAAGTAATTTAATCAAACGCATTTTAAAATATAATGCATTCGCAGACTCAGGAAGGTATGGAGACAGTCAAGGACACCAGTGACCCGGTAAGCGACACTGTTAGGCCTTCGCCTTGAGTCCGCTAGCTCGATTCTGGTACGATTAGATCTAATTTGGGAAGGGGAGGGGGGGGGTCGCTAAATTGACAAAATCCCAATGTTTTCAAAGTCTAGTAAAATATTCTAAACAGCAGGGAAGAAGGGTCATCCATGTTCTCTGAAGTGAGATGTCTCCCCGGGACCAGGCCTCAAGCACACAGAACTGTCCACATGTCCTGCAGCTTGGTGTGGCAGAAGTGGTCCAAGTTCTAGTCAAACAGTGCACGGTTTCTTCAGGCCTTGTCGCTCACTATCTGGTCAGGTCTGCTCGTGGACATTCGTTTTTGATGTCTGTAGAACGAGCACAGAGCTTCTTTCCCATCCGGCTGTGGGCATTAAGTGTCTGCGATGGTCCCTGGGATGGTCCAGGCACGGAGCAGGTGCTCCTCTAGTTCCTGCCTCCTCCCAGATGTCCACCAAGAGAGTTTAAAGCAAATTAGCAGGAAGACGCGGAAGACCACACTTAAGAGTTTATGTAATGTATGTATACATAGTACCAATTCAGGATAATACAACGTAACACTAGCTCTGAACATCATCAATTATTTTAGAAAACTATCAAGATGCTAAGACCTTGTAAGAAGTTTAGTTTTCTAAAACTGCTATCATGTCAACTTTTTTTCTTAAGAAATAAAAAACCAGGGAATTCCCTGGCGGTCCAGTGGTTAGGACTCTGTGCTTTCACTGCCGAGGGCCTGGATTCAATCCCTGGTCCGGGAACACTGCGTGTCAAAAAAAAAAAAAGGAAAAAAAAATACTGTATACTTTCAGTGAATAAATAAATCCATATTTACATTATTTAATGTGAAAATACGCACACACAGACAGAGATGTGGAATGATATACAGCAAACTCCAAACAATTTGCTCTGAGATGCCAGGAAAGGTAGGAGGCTGATTCTGGGGATAAAGCTAGGGAGAATTTTAGTTTTATTCGTAATTAAAAAAAATTTTCAAAGTGGCTATATTCACATATGGATTTTTTTAAAAGATTAAAAAGATAAATGGAAGCTGACTAAGGCCAAAAGAGAGGCCCCGGGTCCTGGGGTGACTCCACTGCCCACACGCTGGGTGGAGTTATCACCTCCCACTGTGGCCTGAGAGACCTGTTTACATTACTAGCTGACTAGTTAATCTGGGAAGTTTTTTTTTGAGGTAGGAAGAGAAAAAATACAGAGGCTTGGTAAAAAACAGGGTCAGGGTCACATCCCGCTCATGCTAGAGAGCTCTCCTAGGCCAAGGGTCTTCAGTTTTTTTGGTGTCAGGATCATGTCCTCTAAAAAAGTCTGGAGGACCCTGAAGAGCTTAGGTCACGTGGGTTCTACCTACTGATAATGACCAGATTAGAGAATGTTTAAAACATTTACTTATTAATTCATTTAAGATGAGAGGAATGGACTCATTTCGTGCTAACATAAATATCATTTTGAGGATAACTTCATTAAAAAAACAGCAGGAAGAATGACACTGTTTTACATTTCTGCCTATTTCTTTAAAGCCTTGCTTAAAAGACAGGTAGACCTGCATTTCTGCTTCTGTATTCAATCTGTTTGATATGGTATTTTGCTTGAAGTATATGAAAAGAAGCCCAGCCTTCACAGACATGTTTAGTTGAAAACGGGAGGTATTTCAATGGCTTTTAAAAAAAATTGTCGATATTCTTCTTTGAGTCTATGCTAACATTCAATAAGTGGTAGTTTCTTAAAGATTAGTTGCACCATGGAATCTGGAACCATATTGATGGATGTTTCAGTGGCCTCAAACCCTGAGATGTGTCCTGCAATTTCAATGTGTCTCCTGCCCATGCATGTTTGCAGCATTACTGAATGTGATGGCATGCAGTCATGCAGATCTTCCACCGTTCACATCAAGAAGCCCTGTTTGTTAATATCACCAGGAGCCGTCGGCACCAGGAGCTGTCAGGTTCACGCTGGCGGATACAAGTTTTCCAAAATTCAAATTTTTGCTTGCAAGTCTGAATTTTATCATAGGCAACAAATAGTGTCACTGCTGTTTCCCCTGAATTGACAGGCTGCCTTCATTCCTTTTCGAGAAAGCAAACGTCAAATATTCAGGTCTTACTAACCCAATCTGTCTGTCTTTTGTTCTTTCAAGTATTGAATAAAAATGATGTTCCTGAAGAAAGTGGCTAGTTCAGCCTGCAACTCACACGACCGTGCAGTGCTCCTAGAGACTGCCACCGTACTGCAGTGTGCCCGAGGGCTCTGTGTGAACTTTGCACATCATCCACAAAATGTTATTAAAAGGTGTGTTTGCAAGGGCTGAGATTTACCAACCCTAACGTTTCATGCTTCATCAAGGATGGTCTTAGGTCCGACTGGTGTGGCGTGGTGGAGCACACGCTGGTTTCTAGCTGGACACCACTGCGTACTCCAAGCAAGGAGCTCTTCTACCCACCACTGGCTTTGCACCATCAGGGCGAACGGCCACACGGTGAAAGAGGCAAAAAAGGCCTTCGCAGTCTTGGAAAGACAGTTTTGACCTTGCAGATCCCTTGGAAGTATCTCAGGGACTCCAGGGGCCCAATGACCGCACCTACAAACACTGCCCTATGGAAATGCTGAGGATATCGTCACAGCTTCAGAGTTGTGAAAACAAGGTTATCATATACCACCCCTAGAGAAGCCTGGCCTACTACCTGAAGGTGAAAAAAACAACTTCTAGTTGTATATGTATCAAAATGATCTACAAATGCAAACATACACAGACCACCCCCGCCCCATTTCTTCCTCCTTGAAGTCTACCAAGAATAAAGGACCAGCAATTTAGGAAAACTAGGCTTGCTCCCTAGAGTGAAACATTACTATTTTCATAACTTTATAAGTCAAAATACCATAATTAGAACACATTGCTGGTGAATAACACAACCAGCAGATAAAAATCCAAATGTAATACACGAAGTTCACACACATCAACGACAAAGCAGAGACTGAAAAACCTAATCAAACAGGTGAAACAGCTCAAGCTCTATTAAAAATACCACAATATTAAAACTTGAAGCAATAAGGTATAAGGTTATAGTCTGGATCCCACTTAGTTCAAATACTATCTTTTTTTTTTTTGGCCACACCGTGCAGCATGTGGGAGCTTAGTTCCCTGACCAGGGATCAAACCCGTGCCCCCTGCATTGGAAGCGCAGAGCCTTAACCACTGGACCGCCGGGGAAGTCCCACCAAATAATATCTTCATTTAAAAATCCCAACACAAAAAAGGAATTCAGGAGTTTAATGTAGTGGGATTTGACAATTTGACAGTAAACTTTTGGAAGTCCAGTTGCTAAAGCATCAGAAAGCAACATCTGCATTTAAATACAACTAAGGGGAAATGACAAGTGAAGTCACCCGATGTGGGACTAATCACAGATAAAATCTCTAACTTCTAAAAGCAGAATTCCTTATGAATCTTATGCTAAAACACTTTTCTTCAAAAGAGTTAAAAATGGGGTGAGGAGAGGAATGTATTAAATGCTGATTTCTTATTAACAGACTAGATCCCTGAGAGTGAAAAGTCTGAAAGGGGGTCAGTAAGTACACTCTGACTAGAGAGACTTTGGATCACCTTACTAGGTAATTTTACACACAGTCTACAAGCAGAACACAGTGCACACTCCAGGATCATCAATGATACTGATTTCTTCCAGGTGGTGAAATGACAAGCAAATTGCAAGAAGAGAGGCTTGGTAAATGGGAGAGGGAGAGAACAGACAGAGACAGAGACAGATAAGCTTCAAGATGAACAAATACAGGTAATACAGCAGCGGAAAAATAAAATAAGTTGTGGTTAAGATGCTGGGCTCTGAATTACCACAGTGACCTAGAAAAGAGACGATAACCACAGCAACCACTAACACTTCCCATAGTCTTACAACACTCCGGCACCATTTTAAGCGTCTTGTGTGTATGCACTCATTTAACCAACCCTCATAAAAATACAGAGAGGTGGGTCCTTTTATCCCCATTTCATTCCCATTTCCAAGCAGAGAAGTGAGTTAGCCTGCCCAAGACAGCTCAGCTAACCAGTGGTGGGGTGGGAGCAGGGATCCGACCCCAGCCTTGTGGCTTCAGACCCCCCGCCCTTAACCACTAAGCACCCTGCCTCTCAAGTTCAGAGGGAACCTTGCTTTTACCTAAGAGCGTGCCGTTAAACTGTTATGCTTTAAAAGTCCAATAAAAATGCCAATAAACATCAAAAAAAGGTGTATGTCCCCAAAACACCGTTCGGTAAGATGGTGCAGCTGTCTGTGCAGCCACTACAAGTTAGCAACAAGGGGACCGTGCTGGCTGCAGGAGGCCACCAATAAGGCACTGGGCTACAGGGTCTCAACCTCACCCCACCTGGGATGACCAAGCCCCCGCCTGATTATTTCACCACCTGATTATTTCACTGGCCACTAATTTGTCAGCAATGGAGTAAAAGGAAAAACACAGGAAAAGCCAAAACTTGAATATAAAAGACCACTGCTCACTATTTAGGAAACAATTTCTAAGTAATTACATGTCCTTTGCACATTTTTTCTAAAGCAGAACATTTTGAAGACATTTCTCCCAAACATTATGGAAAAGTTTAAACCTACACAGAAGCTGAATACTTGTATTCAACGTGTACACCTGTATAACCACTTCCCCAGATTCACCAATTGTTCACATATTAGCATATTTGCTTTACATTTATTTTTCTCCTTGTTATTTGAAATAAGTTGCAGAGATCATGATACTTCACCCCTAAATACCTCCATCTGCAATTCCTAAGAATGAGGACAGTGCCTACAGATCACAATCCCTTTAAAACTAACAGTAATTCCATAGCGTCCCACATCGCTCTGCACTCGGCCAATGTCTTCTGCAGGCTTGATTTTACTTTGTTTTGTTTTTAGAACAAAGATCTGATACAGATTCACTCACTATATTTGACTGTTACATCTCTTTAGCTTTTCTTTTTAACTAGAGGGGTTTTTGATTTATGAATAATTCAAGGGCCTGAAACAAAACCAGACTTTTCTTGCTGTAGTAGTTTGTCCTTGTGCACTTTAGCCACGTCTTTCCAAGATTAATAAGAAAGATTTTTCCTTGAGTACATTAGTGAGAGAAACTACCCCAGTTTTGGAGTTCTCCGCATCCTTGGTGGTACTTTTCCCATCTGACAGGGAAGAGGAGGTGAGGTGGGCCTTGTCTGGAAGCAGATGTGGGTGACAGAGGTCTTGCCTGCACCGGCCCCTTGCTCCGGCCTCTGGTCTGGGATGCTCTGCATGGCCAGGAGCTGGGCTGACAGAAGGGTGCTTTGTCTCATCTTATCACCTGGAAATCCAGAGCCTCCCCAAAGACTGCAGGCCAGCTTTAGCTGGGTCTCCAAAAAAGGTCAAAAAGATAATACCAGAAGATGACATATGTGGCTGCCTTTCCTTCTGGGACGGCCACCAGCAGCGGCTTGGGGACATGTAGCTGACACAGGGGCAGGGGCCCTGGACTTGGCCTTACAGCCTGGTAACCTTGGGGAGGAGTGACTAGGATGCGTCCGGCCGACCTCCCGGGCAAGAATGCTGGGAGGAACAAGTCGGGCAGTGTTCACAAAAGCGCATCACATCTGGCAGGCCGCCGTCGGATAGGAGGAGAACCACCCTGCAGTGCTACCTGATGTGTGGAAATGGAGCAGGGTGTACCCCAAACCTCTGTGCCTTCGAAGACACGGTCCTTCCCTAGATTCAAAAACACACACCCTTTTCTTGACTACTAACCTTGCTTCTTTACTTTTGTCTCATTCTTCCACACAATTAACATCTTTTAATGAAAAAATTCTAGGAGTTTAGCTTTTGCTGCAAGGCAGGAGTCATGATCAGTTCCGGGAAGACTAATTAACAAAAGTTGTGCAGGCTTTAACACAGACATGCACCCCCCAGAGAGTTATTTGTTACTCTGGTTTCCTTCCTCACTGGCAGGAATGACAAGAGAAAACAACTTCACACAGGCTCATTCCAGGGAGCTTTAAAGGTGTACTTCTAAAAAGCCGCCTCATAGACAGTGACAGCCACACAACACACAGATGTTAGTGCAGCAAACACCTGGAGTTGGACTGATACACTATTCGGAGAGAAAGCATCACTGGTTTGAGCTCTTGAGGGGTCTTTGTTTTTGGTCGTCAATGACATTTTTCCTTCCTAGTTCTGGGAATGAGGACAGTGCTAGGCATCCATCCTCACAACATTCACTGACTTTAATCACGCAGGAGTGTCCCACACCTGGGAACCCGCGTGCAAGTGCACGTGCATGTGCACAGGTGTGCTTAGCAGCGCTGGCTAAGTCATCAGATGGGCTGCAGCGGGAAAGGAAGCCTTCGGGTTTGACACCCTACACTGCCCCCTGCTCGTTCTTTTCTAAATTTTTTTGGAAAGGTAAAGACTTTCATTGAATTGGTGACTCAGGAATACTTGTGAGAAAACAAACTCTTCTATAATCAGACTTCCATTCCCCAGGAAAAATGGGTTTACACAGAGAATAGTTTGCTCTCCAGCTCCCCACCAGGCCGAGGTTACTCCTCAGTCTTTCAGAGACAGGACTCACCAACCGACTACAAGATCGGAGCAGTTAACAACTTGCTTGAGGCCAGAGTAAAAGCCAGCTGGCACAGGATGGAGGTCGCTCTCTTCCTCTCTGGCCATTAACATCTTTTTTGGCTTGGCTATTCTTGCCTTAAACCTGGCTCTGGAAGTGAAATATATTTTACTATACTTAACAGGCAATTACAATTCAAGGAATAGTCTAGAACAGGGGTGGGCAAACTATGTCCCACGGGCCAAATCTGGCCAGCCACCTGCTTTTGTAAATAAAGCTCTACTGGAACACAGTCATGCCTATCTATGGCTGCTTTCTCAGCCAAAAATATTTACTTTCCAGCCTTTTCTGAAAAAGTCTCTCGATCCCAGTCTAGAACTGTGCTGTCCAATACAGCAGCCACTAGACACATGTCTATTTAAATTTAAAATAACTAAAATGAAGTAAAATTAAAAATTCAGTTTCTCAGTTGCAGTAGCCACGTTTTAAGGGCTCAACAGTCACATGTGACCAGGGGCCACTGTAGTGGACAGCACAGAGGACATTCCACCATCGCAGACAGTTCTCTCGGACAGCCCTGGAAGTACAGGATTTAAGTCATCAAGCTAAATTTACAGCCATCAAGTTCCTCCAGGTGACGCCTTCTCCTTCTACAGACAGAAAAGTTTAGACTTTTCAGCAACATGTTCCTGTCACACTTGGACTTTTTAGGATATGCTAATTCACTATATTAACTGCAAACTCTAGACTATGTAATAGGAGACAAATATCAAACCGACTGGGACTACTCATCAGTTTAGTGATCGTATTGATTGATTTGTTCACTTGACTGCCCCACCACCCAGGGGACTGTAAACTCTGAAAGCTGGGCCACAGGGCTTGCTTCATATTCCGAATTAGGTTCCTGCTTGGCACGTGGTGGTAGCGACTTGACAAATATTTGTAAAATGAATGAAGAAATGGACCCTAGGCACAAAAACTGTCATATACCAGAGGCCACTGAAACGCACGGATGTTGATAAGACACTGGGGAAAAACCCGCTATTGTAATCCTGTGGCAAAAGGTTCTACAAACAGCCAACATTTCTATTTTTAAAATAAAACAAAAAAAAATTTTTTTTAAAAGATTCTAAACAAAACAAAACAACTGCCTTGGTTTGTGTAACTGCCTTGGTTTGGACTCTGGCCCTACCACTTACAGGCTGAGTGACCTTGGGCTGGTGACTTTACCTCTGTGCGGAAGACCCTTCTTCTCTAAATGCACCCTGAGTTGGTGGTAAGCCTCAGTGTTGCCCCCTCCCCTTCCCAGCATCACGATTACATCAGCCCCTGCTCTCTGTCCTAGCACCTGCCCAGAGTCAGCTCTTCCTGTGCCCCTCCTGCACCAGGGCCCCTGTGTGGGTCTCCCACTAAACCATCCATTCCTCTGGGGTGGGGACTCTCAGCACTGGACATACAGAGGAGATGCATAGTGGATATTAAATTGATCAAGACTCTAAAAGCCAATACAAACAAAATAAATTTTGCTAAACCACACATTAACATGCTTGCTCTAAAAAGTCCTGATGAGTAAATCAAGCGTTCAAGTTTTAGCTAGTTCACTGTTTGACCCAGAAGTTAGTTTTAGGCCCTAAAGGTTACCCCTTCTTAAAATCTCAAGTCTCTTTTAGGTTAATACGCTTCACTACTTTTTCCCTTCACAATTAGACAGCAACCAACCACTCAACCAACAGCAAAAAAATTCAAAGTGGTCACAGTAAAGTCTTGGAATTAAAAACAACAAAAACAATGTGGTATAAGATATAAAATCAAACAATTCCATTTCAGAATAAAGTTCAAAAAATGACTAGTACATTAAATGTTTAATGAAATCAGAAAACTCAAACTAAAACAATCTGTTATTTATAAGAAGATACCTTAAAAGTATCAAAATACACATTTTATATGCTATAAAGTTTTCTTTTTGCTAGTCAGTCACCATTTAAGAACTTATATCGAAACACAATTACATTTTGTTTTTGCCCATTTGGCTCCTGCAACTAAAATACCTGAGTGCCATCTGTGGTCAACATTTGCTCTTTCCTGGGTGCACTACAAAACAATGTGATCTACAGGTTGGTCATTGTGGACATTAATTTCCACCAGCTTCTTTCAAGAGGGTTTGGAGAGAAAAGCAACACCCATTTTATTCCAACAGACTGGGTATTCATGTGGTTTTATTTCCTTTATCTGCAAACACCCTAGGATCTGAAAAATCTTGTCTGGTATTTTAGTCATACAGACTATTAGTCACCTAGAGATCCTGCCCCCACCCTTCCTTGACATGGGTCCTTAAAGGAGATTCTGACAGAACTGTTCTGTTAGGGACAGAGCTGTGATACTGTATAAATTTTAAAGTGGTATGATGAAGCTTAACATCCATTTTCTACTTCACCCAATTATGAACAAAAAATTTGTATAACAAATACTTTTAAATGCTAAGAAAAAGTATATGATTATCCTGATACCTATATTTTAATATAATTATTAATTACTATGCTAATTGTGTTTTAAGCTAAATTCTGAACTCCAATTCCGTATAAACTACAAGTGGCAAACTGTAATTATTAAAAGTGATCTATACACTCATCGAAAACTTGTTGCCATTTAAAATTTTAAAGGCAAATGTCAATACAAAGCCTATTTAAGTGCAAAGTATCTCCTACTATTCAATAAAAACGCTAACAGCTCAGAAATTATGACCCACGACGGATTCCAATATTTCAAAGCACGAGTCTATTTCTCTTTTAGGCTCCAGGGCAAGAACGAAAACAATCCTTTCAAAGAAGTTCTTTTCTAATCATTTCTGCATATTTTCTGACTGCAATTCATCGTTAATTCAGACGTGTGTCCCGGTGAAACCTTCAGGGTGTTAAGCAACACAGATGTAACAGAAACTCTGCGCACGGACAACTTGGCCAGGCGTGCCGCCCGCCTCTCCTTCCTACCCCCCGCCCAATGCCTTCCCCGGGCAGTGACTTCACATCCTTTGACATCAGCACGGCTCTGAAAGGGGGATGGGAGAGCGAGCAGAAAGCAGAAAAACCAGCTTTGAACTATGCATGCAAGGCCTCTCTCAAGACTCAAATTCTGTAAGTAGTTCGTAAAATGCCAAATTGCAGTGACACACCCAGCCTCCTCTGGTTAGGTCTGCCGCAAAACGGGGTGAATTCTACTAGAAAGGACTTCCTGCTTTTCTTATCTGAAGCACAATAGCCATTTATTAACTAACCACAGAAGGTTCCGTTTCAGTGAAACACACAATAACTTACCTCGAATATGGAGAAGGGCCACGGGCTGGAAAGGCCCATTGGAGTTGGCCGCATCCACCACCATCCTGCTGCCCGCTTTATTACATGTCAACATCTAGACTTCAGCGGGAAAGGCAATGTACTCCTTAAGGCAAGAAACCAGCCTCCATTTTAGTTTAAAAAAAAAAGACAAACTGAAGCTCTCTGCAGCTGGAGGGAACTGGCTGGTTCGTGATGTCAGCAGGCACGGGGCTCGCTGATTGGCCGGAAGCTGCAACTTAAAATGACACTAAAAAAACTGCAAATGGAAAGAGCATTCTGTTTGGCTGTCAGTGTGCATGGAAAGCCTGGACATTTTTTGGCTTTCTGCAGTCTTCATTTCTCAATAACTTTTAGGCAAAGATCCCATTTCTTAAGGGGCAGGACTGAGGCCACAACCCTGGCCAGACTATAAACACATGATTCTGAGAGAGCTACCACAAAAAAAAAAAAAAAAAGTGTGCATGTGTGTCTGCATGAACTTTAAATTTTAGCATTTCTCTAACTGGTACCCCAAATTCACTGGTACCTTATACCCGCCTGGCCACCTCCTATTTTCTATTCTAATTACTTTAAATATCTGTATCATATTTAGTATTTTGGCAACCTAGTTTTGTTTTTTTTTAAAGCAAATTGGCTATCCAAATATTACACAATCCCAATTCATCAGTTTGGACTCTTGTTCAACCTTTCCTACTACCAAGTTACGAATTAATAATCTTCAAACACCTTTTTCGGGATCTAATTTTTTTATTGGAAAAATTCAGTTAAAAAATTATATGAAAAATGAAAGCTTCTTTAAATTTAATAGGTAGAAAGTGCTGTAAGTTAAAGTTATTTATACCACCTGGCTGTGAAAGTTAAAGTCATAAAATAGAATGCAAGTGTTTATTTTTGTACCTTAAAGATGTCAACATACCACTTTTATTTAATTTTTTACGTTTTGTTTAAATTAAATTTTTTAATTAAAAAAAGATATTTCACTTTTTTTTAAAATGGGTCTAGTATTAAAAGCTATTATTCAGATCTTAATTTCCTATCTTCAAAAAAGGTTAATGTGAAAAGCTGAAGAAGAAGGACATCATTTCTGAATTGGAGTATCCTGGCCTGGGGAGGGGGTATACGTGTGTGCTGGAGAGATGATTCCCTACAAAAAGAAGTGCTATTACTAGCTCCAAATGAAAATGAATAAGCTATGAGAAAAACCTCTTTGCCAGGCAGAACTGAAAAAAATTACTCACTCCTTCACACACACACACACACACACACACACACACACAACTAAGTTTGTCCAAACCATGTCTTCTCTTTCTATAAATTCTCACACAACGCCCCTCGCACCCCCCCCCCCACCCCTTTCCCAGCTTGTGAACACGAACCAAAAAGCCCTTTGGTTTCTAAACATAATACACAACAGTAAGAAACACCTGAAATGGACCGGGGTTAGCAGTACATCTGTGGGCTGGCACTCCACACATTTCAATGAGCAAATGAAGTGCTACAATTGTTTGGGAGTGCTTATTAAGTTCCCCTACGTTAGTAAGAAGGTAGGTTTTACTATGTGTATCAATAGCCATTAAGAAAATAAATGAAAGCAAACCAAATCCTACCCCTGCCCCCGTCCGCAGAGCTGAAGGAAGCTGCTGGATTCCAAAGCTGGCCATGAATTAAATGATAACAAGCAATGGGGAGTGGGTGTCATGTGATGGGCCTCCCACCTGCCTGGCTCCTCTGCTGTCCGCACAGCCTGTGCTCCCAGTCAGGTATTGTGAATTGAGATTCTGGCTGCTGACCCTCTGGGTGCATCAGATGCGCAAGGATGGCTCTCCCAGAACTATCACCTCCTCACGCAGGAAATGGTGCCAGATGAACTCAGCATTAAGGATCGAGGCTTGCAGGGGGCTCTGTGAGGGGTCAGGAAGCAGATGCTTACTGTAGATCTTACTTTAAAAACAGAGGGACCTGTTCTCAAACAGTTTAATACTTCATATGAGATGAGATGGGGAAATGTGCCTGTCCTAAGATTGTGCTGTTGAGTGGAATGCAGAAATAACATGGAAAGACTCCTAGACTCTTTGTATAAAATATACAGGTTAAAGTCAAAGAAAAAGTGAAGACACTTGTTGATGTATTTTCCCTAATGATCTCAGATCAAAGGATCTCAACTTTATTAGTGATTTTCCCCCATGCTGTTTTGCAGCCTTATGCATATAAAGTAGTCCTTTAAAGGACTCAAAGTCTGTGATCTGGAAATCACTGATGAAACATACTCTAAAATATAAATAAGCAAACAAGCAGATAAATAATATGGAGGAAAAAAAAAAAGACTTGCACAAATAAAGATACGGTGTGTTTCGGGACTGGAAGCATACATACTATAAATAAGCTGATGTTAACACTTCCCCAAATTGATTTATAGTTTTAAAGCAATTCCATTCAAAATTCAGAGGAGTCTCCTTATTTTTCTGGGTATCTGACAAAATAATTCTCAAGTTCACTTGGAAAAATTAAAAGCATGAAGAATGAGAACATTTCTCATGAGAAAGGCTGGTCCTACCAACTATAAAGCTTATGAACGAAGGACAGTGTGATGTGGGCTTAAGAGACAGGGCTTGGAACAGACAGCAACAGCTCCCAAAACAGTGAGTGTAGTTGTACAAATGTAATATTCGGATAAGGAAGGAAGCTCAAATCCACGGAAAGGGGAAGATTATTCAGACAACTGGTTGGCTATATGTGGGCAGAAGTCAATTTAAGTCTTACCAAAATAAAATCTGAGACGGGTTAAATAAAAAAACAAACACAGTTAAATTTTTAAAAAGTCAAATCATACCCCCCACAAATCCCCACAGCTTTGAGAAGAAAAGGGAAGTGAGTATATCAATTCTCAAGCCAGAAAAGGATGATTAAAAAACACTGGACAAACCTTGAGGGGATATTCCTCACATTAAAAAATTTACAAATTTCTGTGTGTTCCCTCCAAAAATCAAAAGGAAGTATAAATGCTATAACTACAAGAGGTTAATAATATACTGCGATTAATTAGAAAAACACTGAGACCTCAGTGTTCAAATGATTCAGTTTACAAAAGAACTATAACCGCTCAATAATTATATGAAAAAAGTATTTCTTCACCTATCAAATCAGCAATAATTTTAAAAATTATAATTAATACTGGTAAAGGCATGTTGTAACCTCGCCAACAAATCTATAAATTATTTTGATCCTTTTGGAAAATAATTTGGCAATATGTAAAGATCCTTTGTTTATGTAATTTAACTTTTGGGAGTCCATTCCAAAAATGCAGTAGCCATGAGTGAGCATCACATTTTAAAAGATATTTATTTAAAAAACTGTGCTGAGACTTCCCTGGTGGCGCAGTGGTTAAGAATCCGCCCGCCAATGCAGGGGACACGGGTTCGAGCCCTTGTCTGGGAAGATCCCACATGCCGCAGAGCAACTAAGCCCGTGTGCCACAACTACTGAGCCTGTGCTCTAGAGCCCGCGAGCCACAACTACTGAGCCCGCGTGCCACAACTACTGAGCCCGTGCGCCTAGAGCCCCTGCTCCACAACAAGAGAAGCCACCGCAATGAGAAGCCTGCACACCGCAACGAAGAGTAGCCCCCGCTCGCTGCAAGTAGAGAAAGCCCACGCGCAGCAATGAAGACCCAAACGCAGCCAAAAATAAATAAATAAATTTTTTAAAAAACTGTGCTAAAGTATACATAATATAAAATTTACCATCTTAATCATTTTTAAGTGTACAGCTCTAAGTGGCATAAGTACATTCACATTGTTGTGCTACCATGACCACCATCCCTCCTCAGAACTCGCTTCATCTTGCCAAGCAGGCAATCTGTCCCCATTAAACACTTCCTCCCCATCCTCTTCCTCTCAGCCCCTGGCCACCATCGTTCTACTTTCTGTCTCTATGAATGTGACTACTCTGGGTACCCGATATAAATGGCATCATGCAGTTTTTGTCCTTCCGTGACTGAATTACTTCACTCAGCGTAAGTGTCCTTAAGGTTCGGCCATGTAGTAGCATGTGTCAGAATTTCTTCCCTTTTCAAGACTGGATAATCTATTATAGGGGTATGCCACGTTTTGTTCTATCCATGCCTTGATAGACACTTGGGCTATTTCTGCCTTTTGGCTATTGTGAATAATGCTGCTGTAATATGAATATATAAATACCTATTTAAGTCTCTGCTTCCAGTTCTTTTGGGTATATTCCCAAAAGTGCAAAGTATGGTAATTCTATTTTTAGTTTTTTGAGGAACTGCCATGCTGTTTTCCATAGTGGCAGCATCATTTTACATTCCCACCAGCAGTGCACAAGGGTTCCAATTTCTCCATATCCTCACCAACACTTGCTATTTTCTGTTTTTTGATAGTAGTCATCCTAGTGGGTGTTAAGTGGTATCTCACTGTGGTTTTGATTTGCATTTTCCTAATGATTAGTGATGTTAATCATGTTTTCATGTGCTTACTGTCCATTTGTATATCTTCTTTGGAGAAATGTCTATTCAAGTCCTTGCACTTTTTTTTTTTTTTTTTTTGGCTGCGTTGGGCCTTTGTTGCTATACGCGGGCTTTCTCTAGTTGCGGCGAGCAGGGGCTACTCTTCGTTGCGGTGCACGGGCTTCTCATTGCGGTGGCTTCTCTTGTTGTGGAGCACAGGCTCTACGTGCGTGGGCTTCAGCAGTTGCAGCACGCGGGCTCAGGAGTTGTGGCTCATGGGCTTAGTTGCTCTGTGGCATGTGGGATCTTCCCAGACCAGGGATCAAATCCGTGTCCCCTGCACTGGCAGGCGGATTATTATTGTTTTTAATTAATTATTTTTTGGCTGCGTTGGGTCTTCATTGCTGCCTGCGGGCTTTCTCTAGTTGCGGCGAGCAGGGGCTACTCTTCATTGAGGTGCGCCGGCTTCTCACTGTGGTGGCTTCTCTTGCTGCGGAGCACAGGCTCTAGGCACGCGGGCTCGGTAGTTGCGGCTTGCGGGCTCTAGAGCGCAGGCTCAGTAGTTGTGGCGCACAGGCTTAGTTGCTCCGTGGCATGTGGGATCTTCCCGGACCAGGGCTCAAACCCGTGTCCCCTGCATTGGCAGGTGGATTTGGCAGGCGGATTCTTAAACACTGCGCCACCAGGGAAGTTACCCTTTGCACATTTTTTTAAACGGCTTGTTTTCTTGTTGAGCTGTAGGAGTCCTTTATAAATTCTGGACGTTAATCCCTTATCAGATAGATGATCTCCGAATAGTTCTTCCCATTTTGTGGGTTGCCTTTTCACTTTGTTGATTGTGTCCCTTGCTGCACAGAAGTTTTAAATTTTGATGTGGTCGAATTTATCTACTTTTGCTTTTTGTGCCTGGGCTTTGGTGTCATAGCTAAAAAATCATTGATAAATCTAACATCATGAAGCTTTTCCTCTATGTTTTCCTATAAGGTCTTTGATCCACTTTGAGTTAATTTTTGTGTTTGGTGTAAAATAAGGGTCCAAGTTCATTCTTTTGCATGTGGATATCCACTTTTTCCAGCGCCATTTGTTGAACAGACTGTCCTTTTCCCAGAGTGGGTGGCACCCTTGTTGAAAACCTTTTGACCATACCTGTGACGGTTTATTTCTTGGCTCTCTTCTACTCTATTGGTGTATGTGTTTGTCTTTATGCCGGTACCACACTGATTCGATTACTGCAGCTTTGCAGTAAGTTTTGAAATCAGGAAATGTAAGAATTTTGTTCTTCATTTCCAAGATTGCTTTGGTTATCCAGGGTCCCTGGAGATTCCATGTGAATTTTAGGATGAATTTTTCTATCTCCGTAAAAAAACACTGTTAGGATTTTGACAGAGATTGTATTGAATCTGAAGATCTCTTTGGGCAGTACTGATGTTTTAACGATATTAAGTCTTCCAATCCATGAACACACATTGGCTTTCCATTTACTGGTGTCTTCTTTAATGTCTTTCAGCAATGTTTTGTAGTTTTCAGCATACAAGTCTTTCACCTCCTATGTTAATTCTAAGTATTTTATTCTTTTTGACAGCATCACATTTTTATTTAGGATTCTGAAATACCAGAAACAACCTTAATGTCAAAGGGATTATCCCACACAGTGAACTATTACACATCCATCAAAAATATTTATGAATGTGTAACGTAAAAATATACGTGAGAAGGGCAGTGTATAATTTTTCAGAAATAGTATGATCATAAAAAGGAACACTCTCAAAATATCAACAGTAGTCACCGTGGAGTGTTTTGGTTATGGGTAGTTCTTCTTTCTGAAACTTCTCTATATTGTTCAGTATTGCTAAAATAAGCACACAATACTTTGATGAAAATTAAAAGTAACAATTTTAAAAAGACATGTAGATTAAGTTACAGCAGGGAGAATCCCTTAGTGAGTGCTGCCTCTCAGGCACAGGCTAAGAACAGAGAAAGGGCTGTGATGGGAACCCAGGAAATATGATGCAAAAATTTATGGTGATGCATAAATGAGATCAAGTATGTAAAAACACACAAACCAAAATTAGCCTCAACTAGGCCTGACAAACTGAACCAACAAATTACAGGATGTTGACTCCCCGTCTTGAAGAATCCATTACGGACTCCTTAAATTTTTACTGCAAGTTTGCACTGAATCAATAGGCTCATCTAAGCTCTCGAGGTTCAATTAGCCGCCAGAGTACTTTCCTCACGGATGAAACAAGGACTCAGCAAACACACTGGAGAAGGCTCACGTGCAGCCCCATCACCGGCTCGGGCATAAGTCTTCACTGCCTACTCAGGGAGAGGCCGCCCGCCCTCAGTAACTCCAGGCTGGTTCTTCTTTCCTCGCCTGTAAAGGGGCTGTCTGTGATCACCCCACCGCCAGGGCTTTTAGAAGGCACAAACGTCACCGATGGAGCGGGGGGCTCAGGAGGGGGCAGCTGCCACTGAAGGAGGATCCCACCGCACGTTGCTCCAGCCATTATAGGGAAGGTGCTGGAAGCAGTGGACACTGTAGCACTTGAAGAACAGGGTCTCGACCCTGGGGCTGCAGTGTGAGGGTGCCGCAGAGCCACTGACGGGGTCTCTGCTTGGACTAACCCCTCTGGGAAGTCTTCCTCTCCCTCTCTGGGCCACAGGTCTCTTCCCCGTCAGCCTCAGGACAGTGCCTGGCACACAGCAGGCGTTCCATCAAACTGACTGAATGAAGGGCCGAATCAAGCAGTAACACCCAGTTCTGATCCTGCAAAACTCCCTCACCACTCTTTATGCCTCGTCCCCGTGGCGCGTAACCAAGAGGGGTACGCCATCTAACCACCTGGAGAACGACACGTCCCACCCCCTGCATGCAAAGCCCCCATCCAGGCTCCCACCCACCCTCCACTGCTGTCTGTGCCCAGCCCTCATGCCCCCCATGGCACCCTCCAGCCACGCTTCTGGACGCTCCCATGAGAACCTTCCTGCCGCTCTGAAGGGCTTGAGCTGACTCGGAGGAAAGGCACCCTTCTGGGCTCAGTGCAGAGCTCCTTCCAGAACCGAAAGTGGGCAGACAGACCACAGCTCTCAGTGCGTCCACCTGTCAAGGACGCAAACACAAGCATCTCTGTACTGCACAAAGATGAAGGTTGAAAAGGAGTTACTCTTTATTCTCTGCTTCCTCTGTCACTTTATTTGGGCTTTTATTTTAAAACAAACTGCCATTTGTAGTAGCATTTCTGAATAAAACTTTCACATTTTCATTTCTAAATTCGGCTGAAGGTTTTAATTTTCATCTACCCGGGCAATTTTACGGGCAAATTAAGTATGCTCATATTTTAGTGAAGAAGGTTTACAGTTTCTTTCATTAAAAGAAGGTTGTGTCTTGGGGGCTTCCCTGGTGGCGCAGTGGTTGAGGGTCCGCCTGCCGATGCGGGGGACACGGGTTCGTGCCCCGGTCCGGGAAGATCCCACATGCCGCGGAGCGGCTGGGCCCGTGAGCCATGGCCGCTGAGCCTGCGCGTCCGGAGCCTGTGCTCTGCGGCGGGAGAGGCCACAGCAGTGGGAGGCCCGCGTACCGCAAACAAACAAACAAACAAACAAACAAAAGAAGGTTGTGTCTTGAGCCCAGAGAGTTGTGGTGTCATAACTGCAAGGCACTGACACTGCTGGCAGAGCAGACACTTAACCGGAAACTACACGGGCATGGGTGATGTACATTTTGTTGGGTAGGATATCTAACCTAAAAAATTTGGCTTCGCTTACAGTTTAAAATAGACTTCTTCCTTAGGCAGATCAAAGATACCTAGCATTCAGCTGTGTTCAAAGGTTGCCAGGGCACTTCTGCTTGCCAACAGCAAGGTCAAAGGGACAGGCGCCTGCTGCCCTGTTGATCTGAGTGAGTCCTGCGAGTGGTTTAAAAGGGTGGACAAGCTTATCCCAGGAAAGGCCAGCGGAGGCGAGCGGAGTAGACGGTGTAAAATCTGCCCCGAACGCGCTGTTGGGAGACCTTTGCTTATTTTTGTTCTTGCCACAGTTAGGCTGGAAAACCTTTAAAGCCAAAGCAAGTCCTCACCCCCTTCCTTGTTCTGAGAAGGTAGGAAACCCACACAAAGTACACAGAGCACACGTGACACGCCAAAGTGCTTTCGTGTTGACTATTAGCAACAAACCTCACTTCACAAAGAAGAACCTAAGGCGCAGGGAGCCGTGAGCCTGGGAGGGGTTCCAGCCCCATAACAGTTCTGAGAAAATGGAAGGATGTGGGAAGGACAGGCAGACGGGCCCAGAGGGCTTTTCATTCCTTCAGCAAACCTGTGTCTCGGGGATCCGTGGCAGATGCTAGACTGGGCACCAAAACAGCCTCTGCCCTCAGTGACACTTTAGACAGAGCAGCGTGTGGTGTGTTCTGCAACCCCAGTGTCCACCATGATGAACAGATAAAAGGTGCTCCACCCACACGATGGAATGTTATGCAGCCTTAAAAATGAGGAAGAAAGTTCTGTATGATTCCACTCGTAGGAGGTCCCTAGAGGAGTCAAAGTCACAGAGACAGGAAGTAGAATGGTAGGTGCCAGGGCTGGGGGAGGGGAAGAGGGAGGTATTAACAGGCACAGAGCTTTTGTTGGGGACGATGAATAGACAGTGGTGATGGGCACACGGAATGTGAATCTATTTAATGCCACTGAATGGTACACTTGCGAATGGTTGAAGTGATAAATGCTATGCTATGTATATTTTACCACCATTTAGGAAAAAAGATAAGGCAGGCCTGAGCCAGGGTGGCTCAGGAAACACTGGAGGAGGCAGAGCCAGCAGGGCGTGGGCAAGGGCACGCAAGCAAAGTGTGTGCGTCTGTGCGTGATGTAAGGTGCCGGGAGAAATCCAGGTGAGGTCTGGGGAAGGCCTGAGCTAGACATGAAACGTAAGATTACAGCTGCCAGTTGAAACCAACTCCCTGGGTTCTTCCCAGAAGGGGCTTGCAGGGTATGACAGGCAGAGGCTTGAGACCAACCCTGGAGTAAAAGCCACGCCTGTGGCCTGACGAGAGCGGACAGGAGGGCGCCCTAGGCCCAGGCTGTGGCTCGAGGCTGGGCTCAGGCTGACATGAGACCAGCTCTCAGTTGTTCACGAGAGCAGCATCCGTGGCACCTCTGCTCCCCAGCTACCGCCAGAACAAGGGTCTGGGTCTGCGGCCTCCCTCAGAGCAAGAGCCACCTCTGGTCACTGTCACTGTCTTGACCACCTCCCCACGCTCCAGACAGCCCAGGTGGTCAGTAAATATCTGCTGTGAACTGGCACGTGCCTCACCAAGATGAAAGTTTCCTTCCATTATTGTGGGCAGTCAAGAGAAGACACAGAATCAAACGTGGCACAAACAAGACTGATGAAAGCTGAGTTTCTGAAGCCATGAGAATTAGAACAGGCACTATGGTAACTTCTCACATTCCATTTTTATTCTTCAATTAATGGGCAAGAGGTAAAGTTCCTCTAAACAGATGCTAATTCATTTTTAAGCAGTAAAAAATGATCCCTTGTATGGCGAGACTTTCAATTGTATCAGAAAATAAACTGCTTTGAATGAGGTTGAAGTATTGTATTTGCACAAAAGGAGGGCAAGACATATAAATTTTTAACTGCCACTCAAAAGCCAATTTTTAAAAATTCAGTTAAGTTCTCCGAACAATAATGTAACAAGTTCTTTCCCAAATGGCCTAACACTTAGCATTTCTAAATTTCTGCCCCAGGGTCTCCAGTTAACGTTAGGCCCTAGTTGTTTCATTGTAACTTTGACTTCTCCCTAGGCCTTTGTTTCCTAAAACAAGGAGAACGGCCTCAAGAAACAAAGTTCATGATTCATTAGTCACCTAAAAAAACTGGTCTCTTCATTTAACACTTCTACCTTCCAGACCGAAAATATTAAAAGAAAGGACTAACTCAGAGAAATCTTTGAACGAACAGGGCCTGAAGACTACGTTCAGCCTCAACGTTAAAAAAATAAAAACAGGAAATACTATTTTCCACTTAACGAATGACTTAAGCATTTAAATGGCCTCAGTACTAGAAAGGGGCAATGGGACAGACAGGCACCTCCTGCGCCCTGGGCAGACGTGTTCATGGTGCAACCTCTCTGGACAGCACATCTAAAGGGTTCTTGAAAACGCGTGGCCTTTGATCAGTACTTCCCTTCCTTGATTCCAGCTTAAGGAAAGGTTCAAAAGTGTGAACAACAAAAGATTTACATTAAAGTACGGTTTACAGCAGCTGAAAACCATGGGAATAATAAACGGTGTTTAAATCATGCTCCTATTTCCATTAAAGCATTAGACACCACTTGATAATCCTTGCCTGAGTCAATAGTTTCTCTAGAGATTTCAACGTTTAATCTGGCACTCTTCTAAAAGCAGAGCTATTTCTTGCCAAATAGAACTATTTGGTTATCTTGACATACAGCTCCTACTGGAAAGTGAGGGTAAGCTTAATTCTTTGCCTTTCAGTTACAAGTTTCCCTCAAATGGTGAAAACTAAATTTTTTTTGGCTTTCTCTTTTTTGAATATCATTATGTGTTTCATTGATGTCAGTGTGTTTTAATCTACTAAAATCATACTTTCTTCTCTTTTTTTAAAGATTTTATTTATTTATTTATGGCTGCGCTGGGCCTTCATTGCTGCACGTGGGCTTTCCCTAGTTGTGGCGAGCGGGCGCTGCTCTTCGTTGTGGTGCGCGGGCTTCTCATTGCGGTGGCTTCTCTTGTTGCGGAGCACGGGCTCTAGGTGCACGGGCTTCAGTAGTTGTGGCACGCAGGCTCAGTAGTTGTGGGTCACGGGCTCTAGAGTGCAGGCTCAGTAGTTGTGGTCCATGGGCTTAGTTGCTCTACAGCACTCGGTATCTTCCTGGACCAGGGCTTGAACCCATGTCCCCTGCATCGGCAGGCGGGTTCTTAACCACTGCGCCACCATGGAAGCCCCCATACTCTTTTTTATGTTCAGGTGCATAATTTTAACCATTGTGTGATACTTGGACTAGCTGCTGTGTATTTTTTGGCATGGCCTCATTTATTTTTGTTTCCTTGATTTGTGACACAGTAAGATGTCCCCCCAGGCTTGTTTGTACCTTCCCTGCCCCAGACTTGGAATCAGCCGTTTTTCAACGAACCCTGATTCCTTTCAGTGGGGAATGATATTAGAGACCAAAATCAGGGTACTAGTGGGTGGTCGTTGCTACTGGACTGCTGTTGCTTTTAGGTACTTTCAGTGGAGGGAGCTAGAACATAAACATATATTCTAGAATATATATATATATATATATATATTTTAGTTGTGCATTCATAACATTGTAGTGTTTTCACTTGTTTCTTGAATTTTCATAGTTTTATCTTTATCTTACACTGAAAATCTTTATTTCTAATTTCATTGATGTAATTATTGCTATATCATATTAAAATGATTGACAACAATAATGATATTATTACAAACAGTAGGAACTTTGAGTTGGCTCATTTCATTGCAAAAAAAAGCTGTTGGTATATATTTGTTGTGATTCCATTAAATTTTTAAAATGTCCAGAGAGGACTGGCATCTTTAGGATGTTCAAGTCCCCTTTCTAAGAGTGTAGTGTGTAGTTGTTCAAGGCCACTTTCATTTCCTTTAGGGGTGTTTTTAAGTTTCCCTCATGTGGGTTTTGCACATTTCTTAGCAAGTGTGTGCCCAGATATTTCATTATTGGTGCTATTATTGTAAATGGGATCTCCTCTTCCATTATGTCTTCTAAATAATTGTTAATTGTTTATTTGGAGGTTGTTGATTTCTGCATCTTGCTTTCACCTCCTGCTTCCTTCCTGAATTATCTTATAGTTTGCACTAGTTTTTCAGCTGATTTTTTTGGATGTTTTCAGGTATCTAATGAGCTCTGCATGTAAAAGCAATCTCACCTCTTTGTTTCTAAATCTTATACCTTTAGTGTCTTTCTCCTGAGTTGACTGAAAGCATTAATGGAAATAGGATTTCCATTGGTTGATGGGGAACAGACACTGGCAGGGTGCCACAATATACCTTGTAGATTATCACTGGTACTTCTGAATTGCAAAGGGAAATACTGTACAATGGAGAGATCAATCGGTCACCACCTTACTGTAATACAGCGGTAAAATCTAGCATCACTTTTGCTAGTCATCAGACAGTATGCATCTCTCACAATAAAGAAACTGTCTCCTGAGTTACACAGCGCCACCCCTGGTATATTCTATCCACAGAAGGTTTCCATTTTCAGGAACTACAGGGAATAAGGGGGACACTTTACAGGACAATCATCTTGGCTAATTTAACAAGTCACACACTAGTGCTGCGGTTGATGGCACTCTCAGGCTGGTAGTGACCCCAGCTGTCTGGCAGAAGCAAAAACAAATCCCTGCTGAAGAAGACACTTTTATCCTAGGTTTCAATTTATTCCAGACATTTGAGTACAGTGACCAGCATACACTAAAAGGGAGTCAGGTATACAGGAAATAAGACGTCATGAGCAAAATGTGACAAGGACTTCAGATGTTGGTAATATCTCACACAGACTATAAAGCAGCTGTGCTGACTAAAAGAAATGACAAATTTGATGGTTTCTGCAAGGCAATAGGAAAATACTTTTAAAAAGTCACACAGCAGATTAAAAATAGAACTTCCATAAATGAAAAAAGAATATCTGAAATTTAAAACTTTGTGGCTGTATTTTATATTCCATTTTTCTAGTAACTTATTTTTACTCTATTTTATGAAAGTACTAGTCCATGGTGGGTTGAAAATTAAAAAGAAAACTGGTCCTTCACCATGGATAACGTGAAACTCTGATCAAGAATACAGCACGTGTAGTGAGGTGGATGGACCTAGAGTCTGTCATACAGAGTGAAGTAAGTCAGAAAGAGAAAAACAAATACTGTATGCTAACGCATATATATGGAATCTAAAACAACGGCACTGCTAAACCTAGTGGCAGGGCAGGAATAAAGACACAGATGTAGAGAACGGACTTGAGGACGTGAGGTGGGGGGAAGGGGAAGCTGGGAAGAAGTGAGAGTAGCACTGATGTATACACACTACCAAATGTAAAATGGATGGCTAGTGGGAAGCTGCTGCATAGCACAGGGAGATCAGCTCGATGCTTTGTGACCACCTAGAGGGGTGGGATAGGGAGGGTAGGAGGGAGGTTCAAGAGGGAGGAGGTATAGGGGTATATGTATACATATAGCTGAGTCACTTTGTTGTACAGCAGAAACTAACACAACATTGTAAAGAGATTATACTCCAATAAAGATGTAAAAAAAAAAGAGGGGACTTCCCTGGTGGCGCAGTGGTTAAGAATCCGCCTGCCAATGCAGGGGACACGAGTTCGAGCCCTGCTCCAGGAAGATCCCACATGTCACAGAGCAACTAAGCCTGTGTGCCACGACTACTGAGCCTGTGCTCTAGAGGCCACAAGCCATAACTACTGAGCCCACGTGCCACAACTACTGAAGCCCGTGCACCTAGAGCCCATGCTCCGCAATGAGAAGCCACCGCAATGAGAAACCCGTGCACTGCAACGAAGAGTAGCCTCTGCTCGCCGCAACTAGAGAAAGCCCACCTGCAGCAATGAAGACCCAATGCAACCAAGAAAAAAAAAAAGATGTTAAAAAATAAAAAAAGAATATAGCACGGTAAGTCACAAAAAGGTTGAAAAATACAATCTTAAAGATAGCAAACGAAAGATTCCAATACACATCTGATTAGAGCCAAAGGGGGAAAATAAAGGAAACTAATACAGAGATAACAACTGAAGAAATAATAGCTGAGAACTTTCTACAACTGAGGAAATATAACAATCCACAGACTCAAAGTGAATGGCAAAAAAGACTGATAAAAAAGAGATCTATACTTGGACCCCTGGCAATGGAATCACTGGAAAAAAATCAATGTCATAGTCAAAATCAGAAAAGTGGCCAGAAATTACAAACAATACTTTCAAAAAGAATGAATTTGGGGACTTCCCTGGTGGCACAGTGGTTAAGAATCCACCTGCCAGTGCAGAGGACACGGGTTCAAGCCCTGGTCCGGGAAGATCCCACATGCTGCAGAGCAACTAAGCCCGTGTGCCACAACTACTGAGCCTGCGCTCTAGAGCCCGCGAGCCACAACTACTGAGCCCGCGCGCCACAACTATTGCAGCCCACGTGCCTGGAGCCCGTGCTCTGCAACAAGAGAAGCCACTGCAACGAGAAGCCCGCGCACCAAACTAAGTGTAGCCCCAGCTCGCCGCAACTAGAGGAAAGCCCGTGCGCAGCAATGAAGACCCAACACAGCCAAAAATAAATAACTAAAATAAATTTTTAAAAAAAGAATAAGAATGAATTTGGCTTCTCAATACTAATGCAAGTCAAAAGGCAATGAAATACTTATCTTCAATGTACTGAAGGAACACAAAAATCTACGATTAGATATTCAGTGATTATCTTTCAAGAATGAGGGCAAATGAAGACATTTTCCAGATAAACAGTTTGCCACCAGCAGACTCTTATTAAAGAAAATTCTAAATGATGTATTCAAACAAGGTTTTGACCTCCGATGGAAAGTCTGAGATGCAAAAAGGAATGAAGAATAAAATGATAAATACGTAGATAAATCTAAATGGTCATCAACAGAATAAAACAGTAATACTGTATGGAGGGCTTAAAAAGATTGGGATTCAGACACTCAACGATGGAGGAGCCTGAAGACATGGCAGTGGCAGCCTTCCTTTTCTGAGGTACGATTGACATAAAACATTATATAAGTTTCAGGTGTACAAGATAATGATTTGATATTTGTATATACTGCAAAATGATCACCACAATAAGTCTAGTTAACAGTTAATATCCATCACCATACACAGTTACAACATTTTTTTTTCTTGTGATGGGAACTTTGAATATCTACTCTCGTAGCGGCTTTCAAATATTCAATACATTATTATTAACCATAGTCACCATGCTGTGCATTACGTCCCCATGACTTACTTATTTTAACTGCAAGTCTGTGCCATTTGACTTCCTTCAGCCATTTCGCCTACCTCCCCACCCCCTGCCTCTGGCAGCCATTTTTAAAATTAATAGACTTTAATTATTGGGTTTACAGAAAAGCTGAATGTAAAGTACAGAGTTCCCATACCCCTCTCCACCCTCCCCTAGTTCCTCCTATTATTAACATCTTGCAATAATGTGGCACATTTCTTACAACTGGTGAGCCAATATTGATACGTTACTATTAACTAAAGACCACAGTTTACGTTACGGTTCGCTTTGTGCATTCTGTGGGTTTTGACAAATGTAAAATGCCGTGCATTCACCATTACGGTAACATATGGCGAGTTCCACTGTCCTAAAAATCTCCTGTGCTCTGTCTATTCATCCCCCCATTCTCCCAACCACTGGCAACCACTGATCTTTTTATTGTCTCCACTGCCTTTTCCAGAATGTCATGTAGTTAGAATCATACAGGATGCAGCCTTTTCAGATTGGCTTTTTTCATTTAGTAATGTGCATTTAAGGTCTTTTCATGGCCCGGTAGCTCATTTCTTTTTATTGCTGAATAATATGCCATATTTTGGATGTATCATGGTTTGTTTATCCATTCACCTACTGAAGGACATCCTGGTTGCTTCCAAGTTTTAGATATTTTGAAAAAATTGTGGCAGAGTTTTTTTAACCACCCCAAATTCTTGCATAAAATCATACAGTGCAACCAAGCAGGCAAAATCAAATACCCACAGCCAACATCTACAACAAAATTAGGTGAAAATGTGTCCCCACAGACACGTGAGCATATAGGAGAGCCCACCAGCAGCCACAGGCTCGTGTGCTATCAGTGTCTGGGGGAAGACGGCAGAGAGGAACGATGGGCGTCCTCTGGAGCTGAGAACTCTGAGATAACCAGAGAGCCCGGTGAACCCACCTGAGAACAGCGGCTGAAAGCAGAAGGGGTCTGTACCCCACAATGGATGAGGGCAAGGAGCCCGCAGCCAAGACTGAAGGGGCCCTTGGAACCCTCAACATTCAGCAGCCGTAGCTTTCTTCCAGAACTAGGTCACACTGGTGAGAAACTGCTGGGAAGAGAATCCAGACTGAACAGCAGAGGGGCAGGAGAGGAAATGGAAAAAGAAGGTCCAAATATTAGCAGGGGAAGAGAACCAAATCAGGGCACTCAGGAGGTAAGCCACCACATTTTAGAAAGTTTCACAAAAATAACCGAAGCTAGAGCTCTAGAGCCCAAGCTCCTCTTCTCTAATTTCACACACACACACACACACACGAGCATGAGGAGGGATCAAAGTCAAGTCCTACACGGAGTTCTCATAAGGAGAAAGCGAAAAGGAACTAAACGACACCTATGCAGCAGTAAAAGGATGACAGGGAGGCGTCCCACAACGACATTAAAAACTACAGCCTAACAGTTCAGGATGAGACAAAAGACATTAAAGGAATAGCGTAATGTCAAAGGACTACATGAATATTAACAGAAAAACTCAGGAATAGGTAATAACTCTGTAAAGAATTAAAAAACGGAAAAAATAATTTCGGAAATGAAGATTAACTGAAAAGAATACAAGAGCAAATAAGCACAACATAAAATGCCCTACAGGGAATAGTACATGAAAAAGAGAAAAAAATTAAATCAAAAAGGAATGATAAAAACCCAGAGGGAGACAACAAACATAAAAACAGGCAAAGAAGATTCAATATTTATACAATAGGAGTCTCCACAGGAGTAAACGAAAGTGAGGGAACAGAACAAATCCTCAAAATAATAATCCAAGAAAAAGAGATTTGGTAGTACACATTTAAAGAACATAGCACGTATGTGGGAAAGTCGACCCAGAATGATATATTCCGAAATTACTGGACTTTAAAGAAGAGAAAAACCTGTTTAGGCATCAAAGCAAACAGACCAAGTAACTTGTAAGATAAGGAAAATTAAACTGACATCAGAGTCTGACAGCAATGCTTTATTACAGACGGAAGTGGAGGAACATCCTTAAGATACTCATGAAAAGAAAACATGAACCGAGGACTTTCTATCCAGACATTCTTTGAAGTCTGAAATAAAAGTGTCCTAGAGAGGACGCTTCACACCAAAATAATGAGGGGTATCAGCACAGAGACTGGAGGTGAGCGCCCGCTGTATATTCCCGTGGAGAACAAGTGTAAACAGGGACGGGAGGGAGAGAATACAGTTTGTCACGACTATGTGCTCTGAGAATGAAGGCAGTTAAACTATAAAAAAGGCGGAGGGGGAAGGAAATGAAAAGATGCAAAAATTTTAACCTTTCAGTCGTCACACTGGTCACAATGTTGGTATCATTTTTCTGAAAATACACTGTGTATAATGTGGGACAAAGTAAATGAATAATTATCTGGTACTTAAGACAGAAGTTAAATAAATGCCTGCAAACCTGCATTTGAGCGGAAAGTATCAGTATGAACTCCTGATGTGCTATATCCTGAAGAAACCCTATTTTCTAATTTGGTCTACTACAAAGTCCTGTGAACAGTGACCATTCCAATAGCAACGAGAATCCTAGCACCCAGACTGTGGTCTTGAAATACCATTCCCCACTAAAAGGCAGGACTTCTTGGACAAATGACTGATTCTAAAACCTATACAGAAATGAAAAGAGCCAAGGCAATTCTGAAGAAAAAGCTGAAGGACTTACACTGCCAGATACCAAGACCTCCTAGGGTGTGTCAGTGGTTCTCCCGACATGGCTCAGGCAGCCAGGGGAACAAAACAGAGCCCAGAAACGGGTCCGCACAGTGATGGTACTTTATTTACAACAAAGATAACACCACAGTGAGTGAAGGGTGACCTTTTCGACAAGGGTGCTGTGCCAGACGGAGAGCCACACAGGAAAGGAATTGTGACCTCTAGCATCACAGCAGAAACAAAACTTAACTCTACATAGACTGTACAGTCCAGTGCGAAAGGTCAAAGAAAGTTTTAGGAAAACAGACATAAGATAACATCTTCACTACTCTGTGGAAAGCAAAGATATATTAAACAGATCAAAGTACTCTCAAAGTGCTAACACCTTTGAGAGTGAAAATTCAAGACACAAGAGTAGAAGAAAATGTGCAATTCCCATATCTACAAAGGACCTACATCTGAACTCCTACAAATCTATTTTTTATAAAATCTTACAACCTAGTAGAAAGAAGGGCCCAAAGACTTAAACCAGAACTTCACAAAATAATATATCTGAGCAGACGATAAACCTACGAAGAGATGCTTAACTTCACTCATCATCAGTTAACTTTGAAACCAGCTCACCAGAATGGCTAAAATGAAAGCCAAACTATAGTGGAACAAAGTATTTGCAACACATATATAACCAACAGAGAGTTCATATCCAGAATAAAAACTCTTTAAAAAAAATTAAGAAAATGGCAGTCCAATGGAAAAGGGCCAATAAACATTTGTAAAAGCCCCCGACCTCATAACAGAAGCGCAAATTGAAACAACAGTGAGATACCACAATGAGATAGCGTGGTACTGGCATAAAACAGGCATATAGATTGATGTGATAACACTGAGAGTCCAGAAATTAAACTTTGCATTTGTGGTCAATTGTTTTTTGATAAGGATACCAAGGCAACTCCATGAAAAAACAGCTTCTGCAACAAAAGGTGCTGGGACAGCTGGATATTCATGTGCAAAAAGATGAATTTAGACTTCTACCTCACATTACACAAAAAATTAACTTGAAATGGATCGCAGACCTAAATATAAGAACTAAAACTAGAAAACTTCTAGAAGAAAACACAGGAAAAAAAACTTTGTGACCTTCAGTTAGGCAAAGAGTTCTTGGATACAACATCAAAAGCAAGATCTATAAAAGAAAAATGGAATAAATTGGACCTCATCAAAATTAAAAATTTGGGGGCTTCAAAGACGCTATTAAAGAGTGTAAAAATTCGAGACACAAACTGGGAGAAAATATTTGTAAATAATATACCTGATAAAGGACTCATATCCAGATTACATAAAGAATTGGCATAATTCAGCAATAAGAAGATAGGCAATTTAAAAACAGGCAAAAGATCTGATAGACATTGCATCAAAAAAGATATACAGGGACTTCCCTGGTGGTCCAGTGGTTAAGACTCCACGCTTCCACCGCAGGGGGCACGGGTTCGATCTCTGGCTGGGGAACTTGGATCCCGCACGCCACGCAGCACAGCCAAAAAAACCCCCACAACGTATACAAATGGCTAACAGGTACATGAAAAGATGCTTAATATCTGTAGCCAGTAGGGAAATGCAAATTAAAACCATAAGGAGATAGATACCAGTACACACCCATAAGAAAGACTATAATCAAAAAGACAGACGATGACAAGTGTTAGCAAGAATGTGGGTATATCGGAACCCCATACATTGCTGGTGGGAACTTACAATGGTCTGGAAGACAGTTCAGCAGTTTTTTTAAAAAGCTAAACCTAAACTTACCACACAAGCCAGCAGTTCCCCTCCTGGGTATCTACCCAAGAAAGATGAAAATATATGTTCAAACAAAGACTTGTATTCAAATGTTCAGAGCAGCGTTATACGTAATAGCTAAAAAAACAACTCAAATATCCATCAATTGTTGAATGGATAAATAAAATGTAGGATATTCATATAATAGAGAATATTATTCAGCATTAGAAAGAAACCACTCAAAGTAGAGGAACCTCAAACACATTATATTAAGAGTCAAATGTAAAAGAGTACATATTGCCGACTTCATTTATGTGCAGTGTCCAGAAAAGGCAAATTTAGAGGCAGAAAACAGATGAGTGGTTGCCTGGAGCTGGGGATAGGAGTGGGGATTGATGGCAAATGGGCATAAGGTGATTTTTTTGATGGGTGATGGAAATATTCTAAAACTGTATTGTGGTAATGGTTGCACAACTCTACATGTTTACTGAAATAATCAAAATTTCCAATTACAGTTAGTGAATTTTTCAGTATGTAAATTATGCCTCAATAAAACTCTTAAAAAAAGGCTATGATTTGAAAAAAAAAAAGAAAAGAAAATCTATGGATAGAGCTGAAGTTATACTCAGAGGAATACACGGCTTTAAGTGAACTGTGTATTTAACTTAATAAATGAGGAAAACAATAAAATAAAACAAAACAGGGTAAGTAATTAAGATAAAAGTGGAAGTGAAATATATTGAAAACAAAATAATCAAAAGAATAAATGAACTCATAAGGAGACATCACCACCACAGAGGTAAAAGAAATTAAAAGATTCATTAAAGAACACAATGTACCACTCAATACGTGACCTACTCTAAACTGACCTAACGTGGAAGGAATCTGCAGATTTATCACTGAGCAAAGCACTAGGCCCAGCTGAGTTCTAAAGCAACCTTTTCACCCTATGTCATGTACTGTAAGATGCATCTGTTATTCCACATTTGGTTTTTGCTAAAATCGGGTGCATTTTACAATCCCTGTCATCGGATGGCAGCATGAGAGAGTGGCATAAAAACGGACAGACCATCCTCAGGAACGATCACGAAGTGCCAGGATCAACACATTTTAGATCTGACAAAATACAGTAGTACAAAAAAGGAAGAAAACTCTGGCCCAGCTTCACACAGTAGATATGAAAGCAGATTAACGAAAATTAATAAACTGAACCCAGCACGTAGAAAAGTTATAACATACTGCGACAACATTGAGGTTTATCTCAGTAATGCAAGAATAGCTCAAAACCAGAAAATCTATCAACACAGCAATTATTAAATTAACATCTTAAGGAGAAAAACCATACGGCACCTGATAAAATTCAGCAGCAGTGCTAGCTGAAGACCAACCAGCCAGGGTGGTGCTGGTAAGAGCCATGCAAATGTGAACCATGGAGCAGGAGCAGGCTGGGTGAAGGCGATTCACCAGAAACCAAGGGCCATTTTCACATGAAACGAGGAAACGCGGAAGCCTTTCACCAAAATGGGAGGTAACAGGGAGGCCTGCTCTCACCTCTGTTATCTCTGTGTTACTGGTCCTAGCTAACGGCATAATAAAATTAAAACCACCAGTATGTGTTGGTATAAATATTGGAAGAGAGAGAAAAGTATCTAGTTACAAATGACAAGACTATATGTGCAGATGCTAGTAAAAAATTACTAAGATCAATAAGAAAATTTGATAAGGTGACAGAATAAGAAAATATTTAAAAAACCAACAGCATGTCATTAGATTGGTAAGAACTAACTAGAAGTATAAATGAAAAAAATATAACCCCATCACAAGAGTGACAAAAACTATAAAGCACTTAGGAATAAATTTAATGCAAAGGTAAAGAATCCCAAGAAGATCATAAAACCTTCTAAAAAGTCAGAAAACAAGACCCGAAAAATGGAGGTGATGCACCAGGTTCCTAGATGGAAAAAGAGTATCATAAAAACATGAATCTTCCCCCAGTTAATATACCTTTAATGTAATTCCAATCAGTTCCTTTCTTGTCTGAGCCAGACAAAATCACGTTAACATGCATAGAGATGCACCAGACAAGGCCAGTGAGGGGCACGCCTTGACCAGTGGGAAATTCTGGATATGTGGGTGTGCTCCTTCCGGGCACAGTGTAAGTACAGGCTCTGCCTGGCAGAGCACATCCCTGATGGGCACTAGGGACAGGGCCTGGACCCTGGAGGCTCAGCAATAGCTATGGGAAGCCTTTTCCACCGCAGACATTTGAGTGCTGCGGCTGGGCCTCCTCAGGGCACTGGGGAGGGGTGACAGCAGGCCAGTGGGCGAGGGTGCTGGCCCCAGCAGAGCAGGCTCTTGGTCCCCCCGAACCGAGAGCAGGGCCGGTTTCCAGGTGTTCCACACAGTATCTGATGAATGAATGAACAGCATCAGAAAGGTATGGACTATCTGGGAGGGGAGACTCCTCAAAAATGACCTATATGCATGCCATCTACTACAAAGCTAAACCAAATATACGCCAGATACAAGCTCTGTAAAATGCAGCGAGAGGAGAGCCTGGATTCCTAGCAAGTGAGGGGCCAGAAATGCATCCGTGAATCCATAAATCCCTCCCTCTATCCACTACTCCATCCCTCCACCTCTTCCTCTCTCCATCTACCCCTCCCCCTGTCCAGCAATCCCGGACACCTGCACTGAGCTCTGGCTCTCTGCCCTGCAGTGCGGAAGGCGCTGGAATACACCTGTAGAGATGACAAGCTTCCTGCTCCAATTTCATACGTGATGAAAATTGACTGCAGAAGACCCACCGCTATGAATTTAAGGTATGAAAATTGTCTGATGTTTCATTACACTAGGCTTATATTTTAGTAAACGTGAAAGTGTTCAGAGGTTCACATTTGACTTTGGGGCCCTTACCCTATTTCCGCAATAAGGTTTTATGTACTTCAAGATCTCCTAGAGGAGCACTTTTAGGGGTTGAACACCCTCAGACGGAAAGGGGTGGCTGTGCTGTTTGGGGGGACGTTTGAAGCAAAGAGCACTGTTCCCTGACTAGTCTCAAGTAGGAAACCCTGGGTAGAGGTACTCCCCAAATGACTCACAAGGAGCAAGTCCATAGGGGACTATCGTTACAGCCCTCACTTCCCCAACACCAGAATAATGAGGAGCTTCTACCACAGTTTTTACAATTACTCTACTTGTAGTTACTCCTTTCTGAATTTCTGGAGCTCTAAGACAAATGAAAGAGGAGAATTACGTAAAAGAAAATTGGCTAGCTTAATTACAATTAACAGGAAAAGATTTAAAGTCTTTCCACTGCGTGTGTGTGTTTTTTTTAAGTGTTTTGTACCTGTAATGTACTCATGATTACATTTTTATCTTAAATGGCTCTGGAATTTGAAATATTAGTTGGTTAAGTTAGTGACATTCAATCTAAAAAAACTGAATAAAGAAAAAATAACCCTACAGAATTTAAACACAGCAAAGGTACAAGAAACTAGCAAACTATCAAAAGGTTACTCTTTCCCCCTAAATGGGGAAACTTTTAACTTTTGAAAGACGAATAATAAAAATTACCTTTTAAAGATGGTAGTTTTTGAAGTTCTCTATTATTGCTGGCGCTAAACCTGGAAGAATTTTGCCGTTTGTCTTTCGTCACTACGGGCTGAGGGGCTGGCACTTTTACTTTACTAGATACTGCAGACGGGGCAGCAACAAGGCTGTTTTTCCTGCTGGGAATCTGTTTCCAAAATGAAAACAAAAACAAATGAGTACGTCAAATGGTTGTATTTTATAGCACAATTAGCACAGGCAAAAAATACACATAAAAATGCAAGTTTTGGACTTCCCTGGTGGCACTGTGGTTCAGAGTCCGCCTGCCAACGCAGGGTACACGGATTCCAGCCCTGGTCCAGGAAGATCCCACATGCCGCAGAGCAACTAAGCCCACGAGCCACGACTACGGAGCCCATGTGCCACAACCACTGAAAGCCCGCGCGCCTAGAGCCCATGCTCCGCAACAAGAGAAGCCACCGCAATGAGAAGCCCGAGTACCGCAACGAAGAGCAGCCCCCGCTCGCCGTAACTAAAGAAAGCTCGCACGCAGCAACGAAGACCCAACGCAGCCATAAATAAATAAATAAATAAAATAAATAAAAATTTTTAAAAATGCAAGTTTTGCTCTGGGATAGTCTCCTTCACGCTACTGTAAACAACTCAAGCCCTTATAGTTGCTGGAGTTTGAGGCTACATCCCACCCCTACCAATGCTACATTTCAAGAGACTTCACAGATATACCTAATTTCCCATATCTTCTCTCAAACTTCTTCCTTATAGGTTGATGATAGTGACCCTCCAAAGATGTTCACATTCTAATTCCTGGGTCCTATGAATATGTTTCCTTACTTGGCAAAAGGGACTTGGCAGGTGTGATGATGTTAAGGATCCTGGGATGGCAGATGATCCTGGGTCATCAGGAAGGGCCCCACGTAATCACACAGGTCTTTGCGAGACAAGAGAAGGCAAGGAGGCCACGAAGCAGAGGTCAGAGGATGGAAGATGCTACGCTGCTGGCTTTGATGACAGAGGAAGGGGCCCTGAGCCAAGGAGTGCAGGTGGCCTCTAGAAGCTGGAAAAGCCCAGGAAACGATTCTCCTCTAGAGCCTCCAGAAAGGACTGGCCAGGCTGACACCTTAATTTCAGCCCATTTCAGACTTCTGACCTCCAGAACTCTAAGATAATGAGCTTGTGTTCTTTTAAGCCATTAAGCTTGTGGTCATTTGTACAGCACCGACAAGAAACTAGTATAGTTGAATACCTTATAAATGACAGCTTTCCCTGTTTGCTCACATTCAGCCCTCAAAAACCAGTAAAGGCTACCGAAAGGCGCTTTCCTCTTGAGCAACAGGAAATGCCCTTGTTTCTAGCCTTTCCTTGCATTCGTCTCCAGGCTCCAGATTCTGTGTGCTCATCTCCAGCCTGCTCCGTGACAACTAGGCTGTCCCACGACGTGCAGTTGACATGCAAGGTGAGGAGCATTGCCAGCACTCAAGCAGAGGCGGTGGATGAGTGTGAGGGCACACGCAGCAGAGCCAGGGGTCCCCTGTCATCCGTGCAGGCTAACGGGTCGAGCTTGCCCAGGAGCCCTGTGGAGCTTGGCTGTGCTCGGCCCCAGCAGTGACGGCTGACAGCCACAGAGGTGAGTGTCCGCTGTCAAGATTCTTTGTGCAACACACTCCCTCCTCCCACACCCTCCTGTCTGCTCAAGGATGGACTCTGTATGTGCACACAGGCTCTTTTAAAAAGCCCATCAAACTCGTCTTAGAAACACGACCCTGCCAATCCCCTTCCGATTACAGAGCGCCAAAGAGACACACTGACTTGAGCCCCCAACTATATGCTCTCATCCTTGAATGGGATTTTTACTAAGAAGTGAGAGCTGCTTTATTTTTTAATAAGGTGCTCAAGGATATTTGGAAAGACTTTTCCAAGAAGCCATACTGCCACGCCAAACAGAACTCTGAACCGTGAGCCAGGGCCTGGGTTCCCTTTTCTCCTACAGCCAACAGTTCCTTCCTCGAAATGTGCTTCCTTGGGCTCTGACCACGATGTCTGTCGTTCTTTCCACCTAATCATGAAAGCATGGGTCTTTCTTCCTTACAAACACCGTCCATAACTCTCCTGCTCCATGGAATTCCCCAAGTTAAAACCATCCTGCACAGCTTTCTCTAGATGCCCCCAGAAAGCCCTAGCGGTTACTCCACAGTCTCAAACAGCCCCTCCTAGGAGACGTACTCGTTTCCAATGTTGTTACAGACACACACGTCCTGCACACTAAAGTCCGTTTCCTTTTTATTCTCCTGTAATGCCGAACCCAGTGCTATACACATAATGACCGTGACAAACAGCTGGGTACAGACATGAGCAAAAACAACACCGCTGCTCCTACCCAGACAGGAGAGTGGACTGTGCGTCTTACCGAACGGAGCTTTTTGCACTAGGACTGGGTGATCCGGCCAATACACGGAGCAGACCGAGGCCAGGGGTATCGACAGCCACCACAGGGCGCACGCTGAGGTAAGGCTTCCAACGTCCGGGACAACACAGTTACCGGAACACCTGCCGCCTCTCCCTCTGGCCTCCCTCCAGAGCGCTCTCCTCGGGACGGGACGGGCAGAGTGAGTGTCTAGCAAAGAAAACCTGGCTCCATCACCCCCTCCAGCTTAAGGGCTGTCTCCAAACTCCCGCAACCGCGGTCACCACCTCCCTGCTCGGGCTGGGCCTGGCGGCCCGGTCTCCACGCTCAGGTCCTGGCGAGGCCCTCCCCGCTGCCCAGGCGTCGCTCCTGGCCCCCTCGGCTGTAACTCCGTCCCTCTGCCAACCCCGAGGGGACGCCCCCGCACAGGGACCCGTAGCTGAGGCGCCTGCGAGGTCTGAGGGTTGCTCTGAGGACGTGCGAAGACCCGAAGGGGAGGAGCTCTACGTGTGGGTGTGCGCGCGCGCGCACGTGTATGTGCGTGTGCGTGCGTGCGCGCGCGGCACTAAGAGCCCGCGTGCAGCCGGCGCGAGGCCGAGGCCGACGCGGCCCCAGGCGCCCAGTCTAAGGAGCCCCCCCCTTTATCTGAAGGAGCTGGAAGCCATGGAGAGCGTTCGGGCTGGGCGATGACACAAAAAGCTTTCCCTTTTTAAAAGGCCCTCAGGCTCAGGTGTGGAAGCCGAAGGGCCCACAAGAAGGCTTTTCTGGTTGTCTAGACAGGAAGTCAAGACCCGGAAGCAGAGGCGCGTGGGCGGGGGTTGTCTCTGGGAACCCGGGCTCCCGCAGATGGCGGATGGTGGGACGAGTCACCGATGTGGCAGGGAAAACAACTAGAAATAAGCCCAACTGTGAAGGGGCTGCGGCGCCCAGGTGGCGATTCCACACGAACGAGGCGAGGAGTCGGAACTCAACGCATCTCCCGCTCCCTCCACGGCTGCTTTATCTGTATCACACTAACCAGTAGCTGAAACCCCATAGCGGCACGCCTTTCCATCAAAGCAGTGTGGTACTGGCGTAAGGACAGACATGCAGATAGATGGATGGAACAGAATTAAGAGCCAAGACCACTCAGTGGGAAAAGAACAGTCTCTTCAACCAATGACGCTGGGACAGCTGGGTAACCACGTGCAAAAGAATGAAATGGGGGGGGGGAATCCCTACCTCACACATAAACAAAAATTATAAACAAAAATTAACTCAAAACAGATCAATGACCAGTCATATTCACGACCTAAATTTAAGAGCTAAAACCATAAAACTCTTAAGAGAATACAGAGGTAAATCTTCATGACCTTGGATTTGACAGTCGGTTCTTAGATATAACGCCAGAACCACAAGCAACAAAAGAAAAAACATAAATTGGACTTAATACAAATTTAAAACTTTTGTGCATCAAAGACACACACACACACACACACACAAAAAGACACTTTTTATTAAGAAAGTGAAAAGACAATCCATGGAATGGGAGAAAATATCTGTGACTTTTGTAATAAGGGTCTAGTACCCAGAATGTACAGGCAATATCAGAGATACTGGAGGAATTCCAGGTCCTGCTCCAGACCACGGCAATAAAGCAAACATCACAATGAAGCAGTCACGTGAAGCATTTGGTTTCCTAGGGCATATAAAAGTCATGTTTACACTATACTGTAGTCTATTAAGTGTGCAATAGCATTACGTCTAAAACAATGTACACACCTTAATTAAAAATACTTTATTGCTAAAAAATGCCAACCATCATCTGACAGCACAGGGTTGTCACAAACCTTCAATTTATAAAAACAACAGTATCTGCAAAGTACAACAAAGTGAAGTGCAATAAAACAAGGTATGCCTGCGTTAAGAACTCCAACAACAGAAAGACAAACACCCATTTAAAAAACTGGCAAAGGGGGCTTTCCTGGTGGCGCAGTGGTTAAGAATCCGCCTGCCAATGCAGGGTACACAGGTTTGAGCCCTGGTGCGGGAAGATCCCACATGCCGTGGAGCAACTAAGCCTGTGTGCCACAACTACTGAGCCTGCGCTCTAGAGCCGGCGGGCCACAACTACTGAAGCCCGCGCGCCTAGAGCCCATGCTCCGCAACAAGAGAAGCCACTGCAATGAGAAGCCCATGCACTGCAACGAAGTGTAGCCCCCACTTGCCACAACTAGAGAAAGCCCGTGCGCAGCACCAAAGACCCAGTGCATCCGGGGAAAAAAAAACCTGGCAAAGAACTTGAACAGACGTTTCTCTGAAGATATACAAATGGCCAATAAGCACATGAAAAGATGCTCAAGATCTTTAGCCATTAGGCAAAATGCAAATGAAAACCACGATGGCATAACACTTCACACCCACTAGGGTGGCTATAATTTTAAAAAAAAGAGAAAAAGGAAAACAAGTGTTAGGGAGGATGTGGAGAAGTTGGAAACACGAGTGCACACAGCACTCACCGAAAGCAAACTGCTTGAGGGCAGGGGCCCTGCTGTGTCCCGTGCTGAATCCCCAGCACCTGCGATGGCGCTCAGCACATAGTACGACCTCAGAACGTACCTGCTGGATGACTATGAGTGAGTGAATCTACTGAAGGGAAGCCTGCAACGTGAAAGAGAATGACCATTCAACTGGCCAGTCGGGGCGACGGACTTTCTGTCCTAGAACCACAGCCCAGTTTGTCCATAACCTCGCGGAGAAGGCCCCAGCGCAGATTGACACTGCTGTGACTTACTTGAAGCCTCAATTGGCCATACTTTGGCACTATGCCAAGGTTGAGCTGGTCCCTCCAACCCCTGCTGAGATCCCTACAGCTATTCAGAGCTTGAAAAAAATTGTCAGTGGTGCTCAAACCGGTAGCTTCAAACAGCTCACAGTTAAGGAAGCTCTGCTGAATGGTTTGGTGGCCACTGAGGTGTGGACGTGGTTTCATGCCGGAGAGATCACAGGCATGTGTGGCATCATTGGCTATGATGTTTGAAGACCAATCTTTCACATGTGATTATATTTGCTTTATTATTTCGGTGTTCTTGGACCATGTATGAGCAGACTGTTTTTTGAATAAAATAAGGCAATGTGTCAAAAAAAAAAAAAAGGAAGGAAGGAAGGAGGGAGGGAATGAAGTCAGGGAGGGAGGGAGGAAAGAAAGAAAGGAAGGAAGGAAGGAAGGGAGGGAGGGAGGGAGGGAGGGAGGGAGAAGGAGAAAGGCCAGATGAAGGGAGGAAGATGACTCTGGGAGAGAGAATGTTCCCTCCCACTACAGAGCCCATCCTCTCCCTCTGACCACACCGTACTGCTTCCGGTGCGATCCGGAGCAAACCAGAACAGTCCAGAGAGGTTTGCTCTGTGATGCAGGGCTCAGAGTGGATCAAGTGAAATGGGAAAGTACAGACTTCGCACTACTTTCTTTTTTAAACCATGTGTGTTCTGACCCCCGCACCCCGCCGCCGCCGTAAAGACAGATGTCTAAAAAGAAAGACGAAGACGAGAAGCAGACAAGGTGGCTGTCTCCCTGGGGCCTCTCTGGGTCCACTCCTGTGGGGACTGGCGTGGCCTCCTCTGTGTTTCCGGTGGGGTCTTTAGAACGTAGGCGGGTCCTGGACCAAGTGGTAAGCAGGGCCTCCTTCCCACCTCACCACCAAAGCCCCTTCTCACCTGTTTCTTTCCCCTATTTTACCCATTTCCTTCTCTTTTGCCAATTTATGTCTTTTCTCTTAAATTAAATCTTAAATTTGATATTTCATATTAAGAAGAGCGATAGTTAACAAAGTTAAGTTCAGTGCGTTCACATTAGAGTTATTTTGGAAGCTACTGCTAGGGTCTAAGGCAGCTGTGTCCAGTAGAACTTTCTGTGAAGTGGGAAATGCTCCCTATCTACTGTCCAGCAGGGAAGCCATTGGCCACGTGTGGCCACTGGGCACTTGAAATGTGGCTAGTGTGACCAAGGAACTGAATTTCTCAATCTAATGTATTTTTCATTAACTTAGACAGCCACGTGTGGCTAAAGGCTAACTAACCTCTTGGATAGCACAGGTCCAGCACTTCAGAGCCACCAGGTACCCACTGCGCAAAACCAGCTTTAGGTTGGAGCTAACGCCCCTTTAGAGCCATGCTCAAGTTCATGTTTAAAAAACACTTATGATAAAGGAAAACGCACAGTCTTCCAACTAACAAAGATTTTCTTCCTCCCACCCTTGGAGAGTTAAATTTCTAGGCCGGTTCTCTCACTCCCCCAGGTGGAGAAGACGAAGATGACACTGTCGCCGGCGTCTGGGAAGCAGCCCTTCCCAGCATCAGCTGTTCTCAAACCTGAGGGAGAAGCACGGCCCGGGGAGTCTCCGCTCCACATGACAGACTGACAGCAAGACGCAAGGCTGTTACCAAAATGCTGGGCCAAACCAGATGGCATCACTCCCTGACCTGGGCAGGTGCCCAACATTCAAGGAAACACTGAAGACTTTCTCGAGTTGCGATCTGTCAGAGGAATTTTCCCTGTGACTTAGGAAAATGTCCCCATGACATGCTGGTGCAGACTGACTCTCCCAGCTCCCCACACGCAGGTGGAAACCTCGCCACCACTGTGGGGCAGGGCTCAAGGCTTGCATTCGCTCGGAGCTGCTTCCACGAACTGGAACACTTTACATGATTTCACGTAAGTCGCTTGAAGGACTCTTTCTAGAATTACACATCATGTAACGGAGCTTTTATTTAAGAGGGACAGGGAGGCTGACTGATCTTATCTGCCAGCTTACCTGCTACACACACGCCACATCCAACACGCACTCAGGAACTCCACAATTTAATGGCGATCCTGTGTTTGCTTAGATGCTTTCAGACATCTGAGTTCCACACTCAAAGCTCCAGGTGCCTCTTTACAAGAATGTGCTCCATCTTGTCCCATCTATTCAGCGGCTGCACGTGTGACTGACTGCGGGGGCGGGCAAGTTACTCCCAAGTCTCCTGAATGTCCAAGCTCAACAGATGTGACACTTCACAAGTAACAGAAAACAGTGCTTCACGAGTAAGGACAATAGCATACTCTTCATCTTACCAGTGCTTGCACAGGACGAGAGACGCTCAAAACAAACCTTTCTCTCTCTCTCACAGGGAAATAAAAGTTGTCCAAGGCACTATACATAATAAATAGTTGGTGCAGCAAATGACTGCTATTCAAACTGAAAATATGGAAAAAATACGCTCCAAGATGGTGAGAAAAACCTGCCTTTAAATTTTAGAAAAAATGAACTTGAGTTGGAGCTAAAAAGATGAAAGGATTCAGATAAGCAAGAAAGAGGATGGGAAAAAGTATTCTACAACAGTTCTCAAAGTGGGGTCCCTTAGGCCCCTTCTGGGATCTACTATTTTTATGATAACACCAAGACACGCTTTGCCTTTATAACCTTTGTTATGTTGATTTTTCACAGGCTACCAGAGATGTGGTATCAGAACAGACTGAATGCAGGCGCAGACTTGAGAGGCCAGCTGTCTTTTATTAAGCCAGACATTAAAGAGATTTGCAAAAATATAGAGCAATGCCATTTTTTCCGTGAACTTTTGTGAATAGTTTTCTCATAAAAAGACTCTAGGGCTTCCCTGGTGGCGCAGTGGTTGAGAGTCCGCCTGCCAATGCAGGGGACGCGGGTTCTTGCCCCGGTCCGGGAGGATCCCACATGCCGCGGAGCGGCTGGGCCCGTGAGCCATGGCCGCTGGGCCTGTGCGTCCGGAGCCTGTGCTCCGCGACGGGAGAGGCCGCAGCAGTGAGCGCGTACCGAAAAAAAAAAAAAAGACTCTATTTATGTTAACATGTAATGGGTGTGTTATTAGATGAATTAATGCATATTTAAAATTTTTCAATTTTAGTTTCTAATATGAAAAACACCTGAAAGCTACAGCCCACCTAGATCAGAGCTCTTTGGGACCCTCATGAATTTTGATGTCCCTTTTGTTTCAGCAGCACTGCTCTTCTCACGAACACGTGCCAGGCATGATTTGCAAGCAAATGCACATGCTCTGTGGAGGGATCTTTCTAGAGCAGTGGTTGCAACACGGGGCCATTTTGCCCTTCAGGAGACACTGGGCAACGTCGAGAGGCACTTTTGGTTGTCACCACTGGAGGGGACGGGGAGCTACTGGCATCCAGTGGGGCTGACCAAGGATGCTGGGGAACATGCACAGGACCACAGGGCGGCCCCACAGGGAACACCTGGCCATGGTGCTGAGGGTGGGCTGCCGCTCAAGGGCAGCGGTGTCACCCGTGGGAGACACTCAGGGCCTACCAAGCGTCCAGCTTGTAGCGCAGGGCAGGAGTGGGCGCCAAAGAGGGGGCGGCTCAGGGAAGCCTCACTCCCCCGAGGACAGTGAGCTCACGGCACCTCCGGACCCCAAGTCCTTCCAGTCAGCAGCGGACTGTCCTCTCTGCAGAGCCATCCTTCCTGAACACCGTGGCTCTAAGCAAATATGATGCGGACTGATTGGAAGAATGGCAATTAAAAGCAGGGAACTCCCATTTCCTATAAAATAATTACGTAAGAATTTCAAAAAAGTTTTTTTTTTTTTTTGGCTGCGTGGCATGTGGGATTAGTTCCCCGACCAAGGATCGAACCTGTACCCCCCACAGTGGAAGTGCAGAGTGAACCACTGGACCGCCAGGGAAGTCCCACCACAAAAGTTCTTAAAGTACTATTCCTTTGAGTCCTCTCTGTGTTTCACTGGAGTCCAGTTCAGGGTTGTACTGGAAAAAGTCGGGAAGAGAACGATGGAAAAAGCGGCATGGGAGGCCCCCAGTGAGAGCCTGAGCTCAGAATTCAGCCTCCAGACAGAGGCTCTTGGTGTTTGGGGACAGGAGTCGGGGACTCTCTTCTCGGGAGGGGACAGTCACGGCCGCCTCCCCAGAAAACCCACACAGCAACACAACCACTTCCTCGTCCTCCTCCAACTCACTCAGCTTAAGACGCCTGCTACAGAGTCACATGACTGGAGAGTCAAAAAATGTTTCATGGAAAGGTGTCTTTCATAAAAACGTTATTCCCATTAACATGTAACGGGTGTTACTGTTATTACTAGATGAATTAGTAAATATTTCTAAAATTTCAGTTTAAATTTCTAAGACACAACTCCACCACCAACACCGATGAGACCCCAGCAAGACTTGGCTCCCTGTCTCCGGAACCCTGGGGGCAAGGGGCCAGGGGAATGTAAACGGATAGGTCATAAAGAGAAAGCAAAGTTATCACTAAAGGTGGAAGGGGTCAAAATAAGCTAACAAGTTGGAGAGAGGATTGTTCAGCTTTCCTTTCAGCAACAGATATTACATAAGAGTTGCTGTAGAGACTTTCAAACAAAACTGAGCTGAAGCAGGATAAGTAAGATACACAACTGGAGAACAACACACAACGACCTTTAATGTGCTTACAACGAATCACTTTACAAAAAGCGCGAACACTTTTTAAAACGTAACTTCGGACACAGTACACAAATTAAAATAACGGTATCAAAACCCACGGCTGCATGGTCTGATCCCCTAAAATGGACTTTAGGACTCTCTGAGCAATTTACTAGGATTCTAAGTGTGCATCCAATGAGCCTAGCTATGTTTCTACAGACTTGAGTGTTGTACGGAGAACAGCTGCTCAAAGATGAGTTCCCTCTGTCCATCTCCACAGTTTTCCAAGGTCAAGTTACCTGTGAGCCCATTTGCATCCTCACTCCTTAAAAGTGTCTTATGAAATAAACCAGCAGGATGTACTGGGCGGAAACAGATTCCCAGGACACGTATGGATAAGCAAATCAAACATTAGACATTCTATTGGAAAGAGAAAAAAAGCAAAGAAAGATGTTCCAATACACATCGTTCAAGGAATAGGAGTTTCTACCAAAAGACAAAAGTTGCGCAGCAGCAGTTACGACTCTTAATGGTATTCTGTTACATGGGAAGACATATCCTGCCAGATATCTTGCAGGGAAAACTTTCAAGAGAGGTCACGCCTAATCTATCCCATAAACTTAAAAATGGCCAAACCTGAAACTCACCAAGTCGTTTTAGGGAAGAGGAAACAGGGCCACAGAAGTTAGGTGCCATCGTTTATGGCCATCAGGAGTCAGCATTTTATTCACTAAGCCCCTGGCTGAAGCACTCTATCCTTTACTGCAGGACTTCTTGCTAAAAACCCATGCCATCAAATGTCCCCCTGTTCTAACCACAAAGTGGTCTGCAATGTTAGCCACCTGCTCCTTTGTTTTCCTTGAGGCCAGATTACCACCGGCCAGGACTTCTGTGTAAGGACCTTCCCCACATTTGAAGGGGTGTATTATTTAAGTCAACCGCAGGCCAAGTTCTTTAACGTTTTCTCTGTTGGGATTACTTCTCTGCCCCGGATGAGCACCTACTCTGCACCTTTCGGGCTGGGCAGCCCTGGATGTGCTAACTGTCCTAACAGAGGGGTGTCCACAGGGTAACCTGAACCAACGCTGACTGTGAAGGTGACGCGACATCAGAAAGGTTTGAAAAGCAGCGTGGGAACTGCAGACGTATGTGAACGGTTCAGGTTAAAATATTCGAGTTCAGAGTAGTATCAGCAGACAGGAGAGGAAGCGAGTGTGTGTAATGGTCTAATTCACCTGCGTGAGTCCATCACACTTGGTAAGGGGGTGGGACTAGAAATGAAGAACAGAGAGGAACACTGAAGTGAGAGAGACAATGGAAAAGCAATGGTCAACTCCAAGTTCAAAGGAACGGAAGTGCCTCAATTTGTGCGCCTGCGAAATATACTCAGTGATCTGCCAACTGTCATGTTAATATGTTGCCTCTGGGATCCTTAGGAGGAAGTAGTGAAGGGCCCAACATTTCAGTATTTTTCAGTGGTAATTTCAAGCTCTGTAGCTCCAGCTCTTAGACAGTAGCGCTAGAAAAGATACAAAAAGACAAGTGGGGCATCACACTCAAGACACTGCAGGCCACACCTCAAGAATCTTAAGCAACTGACCATCTAAGAACCCAATCCACCTTAAACACACATTTTACTTATCATTGGCTTTGGTATCTTTGAGTTACTGAGAGGTTTTCTTCAGATTCAAACTTAACATTTTCCCATCCTTACAGCCAGGTTCTTTCCACTAAAACAGGAATAAATGAAACATACACGCTGATTTGTGTGTGTGTGACACGAACAGTGAGAGACAGGTATGTGAGCAAGAAAGGTTCGGGGGAGCACTAGGAAGTCTAAGCAGTTTTAATGCAAGATCAATAAACCAAAAAAGGGAAAAGGAAAGGCATACACCCTTGCGCAGCAACTAAATTTCATTTAAATCAATTTAGTCAAAAGAGTGACAGGGAAGTAATCAAGTCAAATGCAAGAATGCCACAGTAAAGCTTGACTGCCTGCTATAAAGAAAGGGCAGGGAAAGACTGGCACAAAAATATTGATAATTAAGGAACCTTTCGGATTTCTGTTTTTTGCTTTGGGGAGGGCAACAGATTTGCTGGAATAAACCACCTCCTGAAGAGGAGGGAGGCTTAGAATGTACCAAATGATAAGGAAAAGATAACCTGGGGCTTAAAAAAAAAAAAAGAAAAAAAGGCTACTGCAGATAATGGTCTTATCTGCCAGACAGAACTGAACTCTACTCTAATTTGGCTTATAGGAAAGGGTCTGACACTTGTAAATTACTGTCATCTGTGATAAGAGGAAGGACTTCAACAATCCAGCTCTGGAGAACTATGACACCAAATTAAGCAGCTTCTCTGCTACCAGTGATTCAAAAGGGCCTATTAGCTCTGCCTGGGTCCATGCAGCTCCTAGACCCGTAGCCCAAGGTCCTCCAGTTCAACAACTAGTCACAAGGAAGAAAAGGCAAAGCCAAGTGCTGGCTCTGCAAATGCTATCAAAGCCCAATCCCACCAGGTAGACACAATCCTCATGGAGCATCCCAGCTGTTTCCTCAATGAGCCCAAAGGCAAGAAGCAAAAGTGGTCAGAATTGGCCACTACAAAGGAAAAAATGTGAAAGATGATAGAAGATTGCACAAAAATAGCAAAACTAGATAAGCCAAAATATACCAACATTGTTGGGGAAAGAGGCTAAGGGGAACAGACATCAACAGAGAAAAGCACAGGGCACGAGCAGCAGAGACTGCATCCAGGAAAGCAAGGGTGACAGGAGAAAGAGGCTGAGCTGCTGAGAGACAGATCCGGCCCCTTGTAAAGGAAGTGGGAGGATGGGAAAACTAATAGGAACTTGAACAACTCCAGTATGAGAGAGCCCCTGAAACCAGTCTCCACAGGAGGGCTGCTAGATTTGAGATTTGGGGGGTGGGGGATGAACTTACAAATACTAGCAGCACAGATACGCACAACTTTCATTAAAACATTTATATTTCCCCAAAGGCGAATAATACAAACCCAAATAACTAAAATGGAGGATTATGAAAGACACTAGAAAAAAATCTCATACAGGGAAACATTTTAGAAGACCCTAGGTTTTCTCACCCTCATTTTTTCTACCCTAAGTTAAAAGGTGTTCATGAAAAAATGTAAAGTGAATATTTAAGAATAGTTACCTCTGATTCTATTATGTCTTGTCCTTCTTTTGAACTTTTTCCACTTTTCCCTGCTTTTGGCGATTCCTGGGAAACATAAAGCAGAATCAATTAAGCTTCTCAATTTTTAGACTGCTAAACATCAGATAAACCAAAATGCAGTTTTACAAATAGTTATACAATTTAACAATGACTTTTGATAGTTTTAATCAATACCATCAAGAAATTCTACATCGTATGGTTTAGAGATACAATATTGTGAGGCGACACCCACCCACCCAAATTCAGATTCTCCTTGTTTTCTTCGTCTGCATTATGTGGCACTGACAACTTTAAGCAGAAACAGGTAAACCCACATTTATACAGCGCTCTCAGCATCTTGAAAGATCCACACCACATCCCTTTTTTTCCTTCCCACCCTAAACCCTGCGAGCGAGGATTTCTGGGGTGATTCTGAAACGCTACAGAGCTCCACCTGAAGCAAAAACATACCCCCCCCCCCGCAAATGCAAACGCAGCACACTCACATGCATCGCCGCCGCCGCCACCCAGGATAATAATAGTATTTCAGAGCCCCAGAGCGTCCCTCCGGAAGGCAGACGATTCTTCCTAAGCCTTAAGCGGAGTCCGTTCGCTGCCCATCTCCCCGGCCGGGGGTCCCTGATAGGCGCCTGCACCCTCACCCCTGGAGCCCCTGCCCAGGCGTCTGCGAGGCTGGGTCAACCACCTGCGCGGCCCCACCTGCCCCCTCACGCCCACCGCGCGCGCTGCCCCGAGGCGGGCACCCACGCCGCCCCCCACCTTGGCCGCCACCAGGGCCATCAGGACCCCCGTCCCGGCCTGGGCTCCGCGGCCCCGGCGCGACCCGCCGCCCCCGGCCCCCACCCCGGGAGGGGGCAGAGAGCGCCCCCGCTCTCGCAGCACCCCTGAGCCCCGCCGGGCCCCGCTCCCGGGCAGTTCCCCGCCGCCCTCCGCGCGGTTCCTTGCCCTCCCCGCCCGGCCAGTCCAGCGGCGCGGTACCTGACTCACTTTCTCCTTCTTGTTTTTATTCGGCATGGCTGGTGCGGACCACCGCCGCCGCTCCCGCCACCTGCCCCCCGCAGCAGCAGCTCCCCCGCCCCGGCCGTCGCGCCTCCCCGGCCGCCGCCGCCGCCGCCGCCCGGGGACTGAATCGTTCGCTCGCTCACGGTTCTCCTTTCCCAGGCTCGCGGCGGCGGCGGCGGCGGCGGCGGCGGCGGCGGCGGCGGCGGCGGCGGCGGCGGCGGCGGCGGCGGCGGCGGCGGCGGCGGCGGCGGCGGCGGCGGCGGCGGCGTCTCTCCGCCCCTCCCCCGGCCCAGCCCGGCCCGGCCCGGCCCTCCTCTCCCCCTCCCCCTTCGCTCCCCAGCCCTCTGCCGCGCCCCGCCCCTAGTCCGCGGTCCCGCCCCTGCACCTCCTGCACCGCCCGCACCGCCCCCGCGCCGGCCCCGCCCCACCGCCCTCCAGACACCCCGCCATTGGCCGAGGCACCCTCACGTGCCCTAACGCTCTCCTGTATCCCCGCCCCTGCGCGGCCTCGATGTCCCCCGCCGCGCTCCGGCTGGAGTCGGTCTCAGGTGGAGCGGCGGGGGCGGTGGCGGCTGGGTGAGCCGAGCCGAGTTGGGGGAGGGAACCTGGAGCTGCAAACTGAGGCGACAGACCGGGGACCGCTGTGGAGGTTCGGGACGGAGAGAGCAGGGGGCAAGTGAGGCGTGGAACAGGCACGTTTGAAACGGATGGCTACAACTTCTGCAGCCGGCGGGGTGCGAACGCCGACCTCTGGCCTCGTACCCTCGCCGCCGCGGCGCTTGCCGAGCTCGAAAGTGCCCGGTAGCGGCTGAAGAGGCCAGTCAGCCACGCGAGCGGCGATTTCACGGGCTCCCGCTAGGCCCTACCTACTGAGGCTGCCCCGCCTACTCCTCCGTCGGCCCCGCCCCCGATGTCCAGCCCGCCCTCCGAGGCCCGCCTCCTCCTTGTTGGCCCCGCCCCGCAGATCAGGCTCCAGCTTCGCCAATGGGATTTTATTTTCTTCTTTATTTTGGTTTGATCATAAACCATGTGAGGAAACCTCTGCATCATGACCAGGAGTCACGTGATTTCCTTCGCCTCGCTCATAGCTCTGGGGAGATGAGTTTTCCAAGGAAAGAAGGCTAACTGTTGGATACACTACTTCCACAGTCTGTCTAGTGCAGAAATACATTAGGTGTTAAGGCTCCCAACAGTGAGCGGATTTCACATGCGGGAAGCATTGGTGTCTCACCTGTGATGATTAGGTGCTGAGTCTTACTGGGCACTTAGAAACCACTGTGTTCTCTTAGGCCCCAGTTTTCACTCCTGAAAGGCGCCAGGCAAAGCAGTTTGATTATTCTGTGTGGCTCTGCCATGGGAAAGCTAAAAGAAGAAAAAAAAGATCTAAAGTGAGTAGTGTCGTGTGAGGTCCTGAAAGTGAGTTGTGCCTGCAGGTGTCTGAATGTGTGCTTTTAGAAGAATATCCTCAGGTAAACTGCACAGGCTCAAACAGCTGTTTGTGCAGAAGAAACGGTTTTTGATTAGTCTTTTAAGTGGGTTAATAGTTTCTCCAAAACAAATAGTGAAAAATAGTGGGGGGCGGGGGGGTAGAGCAATGCCTCTAGTAGTTAATAACATTTCTTTTTTTTTTTTTTGCGGTACGCGGGCCCCTCACTGCTGTGGCCTCTCCCGTTGCGGAGCACAGGCTCCGGACGCGCAGGCCCAGCGGCCATGGCTCACGGGCCCAGCCGCTCCGCGGCATGTGGGATCTTCCCGGACCGGGGCACGAACCCGCGTCCCCTGCATCGGCAGGCGGACTCTCAACCACTGCGCCACCAGGGAAGTCCAACCTTTCATTTTTAAAATAAAATATATGCTGACAATTTAATAAACCCAGTATAAGTCTGTATCAAAAAGGGTAATTCTGAAACTATTAGTTTATGACCATGGAGCTCTAAGGGGGCTCAGGGGCTTCCCTGAGACAAGTTTATGCCACCAGTATCCATTCATTCAACAAACATTTGTTGGATGCCCACTGTGTGCAAAGCCCAGTGCAAGGGATTCTGTGGGGAGACAAGGCACGACCCTTGTCCTCAAGCACTCCACGTCCTTGGGGTGGAAACAAGAAAGTCAGCAATCGCGAGGCGTGACGTGCGACATGACAAGTCTACAAGGTCTGGAGTGAGAGTGGTCTGGCTCATAAGCGTGAAAGAACACAGGAGTATTCTGTTATGGCCGGAGTTGAGAGTGAAGGAGCGAAGACTTCCGATTAAGACTCGTACTCCTTGGCGAGAAATTGGACTTTGTTTTCGCCTCTGGTTCGGGGTCACTGGAGGCAACTAAGCTGGGGAGTGACTTGCGCATTGTGCTTTAGAAGACACTGTGGCAGGAATGTTGGGGGAGGGGAACAACCAGGATCTAATTATGGTCCAGATGCCTGCCAGCGAGGCATCTCTGTGGCAATAACAGGAGGAAGGATCAGAAATACACTGGAGGCCGACTTGCTCAGGTGGGAGAGCCAGAATCAAGGATAAAAGGCTGATGCTCGAGTTTGTAGTTTGGGCAACATCGTGACGAGGAAGGGCCACGAGTGGAAAGCAGGCTTTTGAGGGAATGTGATTTCAGTTTGGGGACATGTTGAGTTTGAGTTGCATCTGCAACATGCCAGCAGGGGTGTCTTAGTTGGCAAATGGAGATGCAGATCTGACACTCAGAGTGTCCGTGCATGTCAGGGTACGTATTTATCAGGTCGGTTTGAGTTTGAGGGAAAGTATAGGACAAGATACCAGAAAAGCTGCCTAGTTACCACCCGATGACCTTGACGCCGTAGCTACCAGAGAAATTGGAATCAACACCATCACCTGGCACATGTGTTCCTTAATGGCCACTGAACTGGTTTTCGTTTGTCCACATTAGAGAGGGCCATCCCATAGCCAGTGTTAGCCAATAGTTAGTTATAGCATGTTCACGGGGGCTCCTGGGTACCGTGCAGTGTCCTGGCTGCTGTGGCGTTTACAGGAACGCTAAAGGCAGATGCAGCTCCTGCTCTCAAAAGAAGGGGTTCGAAGTAGGCCGTCAAAGGGCCGTAGAGATGCTGTGCACACGTTCCTACTCAGCATTTGTGCATGTGTGTCGTGAGTGTGTGCACGTGTGCCTGAAGGTTACCTCTCCTGAGATGCCCCACCTGCCGCATTCATAAAGACACTGCCCATACTCCACAGAACCCCTTTTCTTCAGACACCCCCGGCCCTTCTGGAACACTTCTCTGAGATGGCCCCTGGTAACCTAGAGATGCTTTTTCCACATCCGGCTTCTCTGTACAGTGGATGGCTTCATTTGTGTCCCTGAGGTCTCTCTCAGGCTCAGAGAGGTCCCAGAGGACTTAGGTCTTTGGCTGCACTGCAGTCGTCAGCCATAGGACCGCAGAGTCCTTCTGCCTCACTCGGGGGGGGGGGGGGGGGGCGGGTAGGCTGGTGCAGAAAAGCAGGGCAGAGAGAAGATGGCTCCGACCTGGGATCGGCCGTGGTGCCCCTTTGTGCGTTCACCCTCAGGAGTGCTTCCCACTCTCTCACCTTCAGAGTCGTCTGTGACGCAGGGGCCTCACCCCCATCATCTCCTCTGAGGCTGGCCCTGCCTTGGTCCTGCCTGCCATGCTGCTGCTTTGGCCTCTCTGACCCAGAGCTCCCTCTGTCGGCTCTCTGGACATCAGCCCGAGTTTCTCATGTCCTTGCCCCTCTGGGCTCTCTGGGCGTTGAGGCGGTCTCGCATACTTGGGCTTTCAGCTGAGCTTCCTGGGGGAGTGATCACGTCACAGGCATTCTGTGTTTCCCAGGCTCTAGTGTTTGTTGAGGAGACTGATTCCCCTGCTTCTGTGGTTCGGCTCATGGTCTCAGACTGTTGTACAACCTCCCACCGCCTCTCTTCGCGTGTTGTGTCCCCCCCAGCCTGGGGTGTGCTTACAGGCCCTCTACTCTGCCCACTAGGCTCCCAGCCTGTGCTCCTCCCCTCTCCTGGCAAGGGCTGCCCATGGCCTGGACTGGACAGTAACTTCAAGGCTACCCCTCAGGCCTTCCCCACCCTAGGAGTTCAACTCATTTACTCCCGTACCGTTTCCTCCCTTCATTTCCAGAGAACTGTCATTAAACACTCATTTCTTGTTGCATTTGGATCTATTTATTCACGCACTACAAGTTTGCCTGCAGATTTGGGGTTGAGGGGCGGGGAATCAATTTCAGTCAGATTACAATAAAATGAAGTATCTGTGTGGAGTGCTGACCACAGAGCCTGGCACATAACGAGCACTCCGTTTGGTTGCCACCAAGGGGACCATGATTTGATATGAGGTGCTATTCAGTTCTGAGGATCCAAGGAAGCCCCCCAAAGTCACCAACTTAAGACCCAAGGGCACCCAGAGTATTCCGTTAGACTAAGAAAAGCCTCTTACTTAGCCCCTGAAGAGCTTTGATAAGTGCCATGGGCCAGTTGGTCCCACCAGCTGGGAATAAATACCACCCAATTCTGCAGGGCATGCCTGGAGTACTTTCCCCATGGAAGCCAAAAGGTGAGATATTTATGAAGATTTTAAAAACTTAAAGTTTTGTAGATTGCTCTAAAACAATCTATGAAAGTCATAAAAAGTTCTAAAAATATTTTAATAAATTTCATAACTGGTATCGAAGAAAAATGGGCAAACAACACAAAATATTTCATTTTCATGTAAATACAATCCCTTTCTTTTTTCCTCCTAAGTCCCTAAGTCCAGTGGAGGAGATAAGACAGGACAGAAATAACCAGAGGTGGAGAGAGGAGAACACGGTAAGAGCATTAGAGACCCAGGATTAGGAGGTTTCAGAGAGAGGAGGGGTGACGGGCACAGAACGCTTGCAGGAAGGCAAGGCGTTGGTGAGTAGCTGCAGCGTGCTCAGTGCTGAATTTGAGCTCTTGTCCTAAGTTTGGGGTTACTGGCTTTAACAGGGAGGAAAGAGATGGCCCTGTCAAGAAGGTCTAACTAGAAGTAAATGAATGAAGGATCTGTGTATTGAGGCAGGCAGGGGCCAAGCAAAGGACTGAGAGAGAGCAAAGCACGGCTGGGGTGATGGCTTGGGAGCCGCCCCCATTCCTATGCCTGCCTGGGCAGAGGGAGGCCGTGGTGCTCCCAGAGCCTGCCAGAGTCACTGTCAGAGCCCTGTGTGCAGGGAGGGAGGCCGGGAGAGGGCCAGGGAACCAGTGATGTGTTCCTTGGATGTCCCGTTCCAGGGCATGGAGCAGGGCAAAGAAGGGTGTGTGTGTGTGCTTGGGGGGCTGGTGCTCTGGAGGGGCCTTAAGTGGACAAACCTTGTATTGCAGAGGAATGGGAGACTTGGAATCACAAGACTCCGGTTTACGTGTAGACTCCATGTGATCTTAGCTCAGACCCTCTAAACCAATGGTTCTCAAAAGGGGGTGATTCTGCCCCCCAGGGGACATCTGGCAATGTCTGTAGACAGTTCTGGTTGTCACACTGGGTGGGGGGTGGGTGCTACTGGCATCTAGTGGTTAGAAGTCAGGGATGCTGCTAAACATCCCACAGTGAGCAGGGCAGCCCCACAAAAAAGAATCCTCCTGCCCCAAACGTCAACACTGCCAAGATGGAGAACCCACGGTCTACACCCACGTAGGATGGATATGCAACCTGCCCTGCTCCCTCCATGGTTACTGTGAGCACCATAGGAGATAATGGGCCGGAACTGTGTCTACAGACTTCGTTTAAGAAGAAATTCTCCATCTGAACAGAACTCTACAGTTTGCTGAATGTACTTACACACACACACACGCACACGCACACACACACACGTTGTTGCCATCTTTCTGCCCTTTACACAGAGAAAGAGAAAACCTCAACTGTGCCTTAGAGAGATGAGAGCAACACCTTGTCTAGTGAGCAAAATTCCCTTCTAGGTAATGACTCTGTCCTGGGAGACCTGAAAAGACTGCTTTTCTGCACAAACCGTGGTAATTCCCTCACAGGCAATGACTCCGTCTTGGGAGACCTGAAAAGACTGCCTTTCTGAACGAACCATGATCCAAGTTTTAACTGAGAGGTAATGAGACTGACTTTCAAAACAATTTTTTTAATTGTAAAATACACATAACATAAAATTTACTGTGTTAACCGTTTTAAAATTACCGTTCAGTACTCTTAAGTATACTCACATCCAGAGTTTTTTCACCTTGCAAAACTGAAACAACTTCCCATTTTTCCCTCCCCCCGGTCCCTGGCAAGCACCGTTCTACTTTCTGTTTCTATGAATTTGGCTACTGTGGTTACCTCATATAAGTGTAATCACACAGTAGTTGTCCTTTCGTGACTGGCTCATTTTATGCATAACATCCTCAAGGTTCATCCATGTTGTAGTATGTGCCGGAACTTCCTTCCTTTTTAAAGCTGAATAATAGTTCACTGTGTGGATATACCACGTTTTGTTTATTCATTTATCCCTTGATGGGCACTTGGATTGCTTCCACCTCTTGGCTATTGTGAATAAGGCTCTTATGAACATGGGTGTGTAAATATTTCTTTGAGACCCTGCTTTCAATTCTTTTGGGTATATACCCAGATGTGGACTTTCTGGATTATATGGTAATTCTACTTTTAATGTTTTGAGGAACTGCCATACTTTTACCATAGAGGCTGCACCATCTTATATTCCCACCAACGGTGCACAAGGGCTCCAATTTTTCCACATCTTCACCAGCACTTGTTTTTTTCCTTTTTGATAGTAGGCAACCTAACTGGTGTGAGGTGATATCTCACTGTGGTTTTGATTTGAATTTCCCTAATTATTAGTGATGCTCAGCATCTTTTCATATGCTTATTGGCTATTTGTGTATCCACTTTGGAAAAATATCTAGTCAAGGGCATTTTTCAATCGGGTTGTTTGTTTTCTTGTTGTTGAGTTGTAGAAGTTCCTTATATATTCTGGATATGAACCCCTTATGGATATGATTTGAAAATATTTTCTCCCATTCTATAGGTTGCCTTTTCACTCTGTTGTGTCATTTGATGCACAGAAATTTTAAATTTTGATGTAATCCAATTTATCCATTTTTTGTTGTTGTTATTGCCTTGTTTTTGGTGTCATGTTCAAGGGATTATTGACAAATCCAGTGTCATGAAGCTTTTCTCGTATGTTTCATTCTGAGAGCTTTATAGTTTTAGCTCTCTTATGTTTAGATCTTTGATCCGTTTTGAGTTAATTTTTGTATATGGTGTAAGGTAAGTGTCCAACTGCATTCTTTTGCATGTGGATATCCAGTTTTCCCACAACCATTTCTTGAAGAGATTGTCCTTCCCCCATGAATGGTCTTGGCACTCTTGTTGAAAATCATTTGACCATATATGTGAGGGGTTATTTCTGGGTTTTCTATTCTATCCCGTTGTTCAATATGTTTGTCTTTATGCCAGTACCATAATGTTTTGATTACTGTAGCTTTGTACTATGTTTTGAAATTAGGACATGTGAGACCTCCAACTTTGTTCTCCTTTTTCAAGATTGCTTTGGATTGCTCAGGATTTCTTAAGATTCCATATGTATTTTAAGGTGGATTTTTGTATTTCTTCAAAATATGCCATTGGGATTTTGATAGGGATTGCATTAAGTCTGCAGATTGCTTTGGGTAGTTTTGATGTCTTCACACTATTATGCATTCCAATTCATGAACACAGGATGTCTTTCAATATATTTGTATCTTATTTCTTTCAACAATGTTTTGTAGTTTCTACTGTATAAGTCTTTTACCTCCTTGATTAAGTTTATTCTAAAGTATTTTATTCTTTTTGATGCTATTGTAAATGGAATAGTTTTCATAATTTCCTTTTTGGATTGTTCATTGTTAGTCTATAGAAATGCAACTGATTTTTGTGTGTTGATTTTTGTATCCTGCAACTGCTGAATTCAGTGATTAGTTCTAACAGTTTTTTTTTTTAAGGGAATTGTTAGGGTTTTCTACATATAAGATCATGTTATCTACAAACAAAGGTAATTTTACTTCGTCCTTTCCAATTTTGATGCCTTTTTTTCTTACTTACTTGCTCTGGCTAGGACTTCAAGTACTATGTTGAATAGAAGTGGTGAAAGTAGACATTCTTGTCTTGTTCCTGATCTTAGAGGAAAACCTTTCAGTTTTTCACCATTGAGTATAATGTCAGCTGTTGGCTTTTTATACATAGCCATTATTATTGTGAGGTAGTTTCCTTCCATTCTTAGCTTGTTGAGTATTTTTATCATGATGGGGTGTTAAATTTTGTCAAATGCTTTTTCTTTGTCAGTTGAGATCATCAGGTGTTTTTTCCCCAATATTCTGTTAAGTGGTGTATTACATCAATTGATTTTCACATGTTGAGCCATCTTTGTAATCCAGGAATAAATCCCAGTTGGTTGTGGTGTATATGGTCTTTTAATGTACTATTGAATTCCTTTTGCTGGTAGTTGGTTGAGGATTGTTGCATCGATATTCATCAAAGATAATGGTCTATTGCTTTCTTTCATTATAATGTATTTGTCTAGTTTGGTATCATGCTGATTTCATACAATGAGTTTGGAAGTGTTCTGTTCTCTTCAATTTTTTGGAAGAGTTTGAGGAGAACTGGTGTTAATTCTTCTTTAAGTGTTTGGTGGAATTCACCAGTGAAGCCATCTGGCCCTAGGCTTTTCTTTGTTGAGAGGTTTTGGTTACCGATTCAGTGAGACTGCCTTTTAGAATGAATGCTATAATTTTTACATCCCCCCAATTTCCCCTTCAGAAGAATAGTCCTTCACTTTGGAGGAATATGTACCTTTTATAGCTATGTACTTTTCTCAGATTTTTAAAACATCTTTTTTGGAATAATGAACTCTAGAGACTTTACTTTTTTTTTTTTTTTTTGCCATTGTTTGTTTTCTTCTTAAAGAGGGAAAAAAAAAAAAAAAAAAAAAAAGAAGCAAACCCAGACATTACTCTCAACTTCACCACATTTGACATAAAATGACTTTTGGCGTTTCCAGATACCAAATCCACACTCAGAAGGTAAAGAGAATTTGCCACCCTTTCAGGTATTTAATAGAAGGTGCTGCAGGCTTATAAAAGTATGAGTTCTGACTCACAGTAAATTAAATTTAGGACTCATGACAGATGGGTCCCTCACATGGTTAGCTCCCAGGTTGAGGTGTCTACAGCTGTGAATTGCTGGACAGGACGGAGAATCCATGCAGAGGGTCCTGCATGAATCCCAGTTCTGCCACTTGCTGTCTGTGTACCTTGAGCAAGTTCACTCATTTTCCATTCACTCCTTACTGAGCCGCACCAGCTATGTCTTGTTCGCTTAATCACCCCGGGGCTCAGCTTCCTCATCAACTGAGTGGAGATAAAGATGCCCCACCCCCCAAAGGGCTTTGTAAAATAAAGTTCCAAGACAGAGTCTGGTCAGGGCTTCACAGGCCTGCGACCTGTGCGGTTGGGCTGGGCCCAAATGCAGAAGGCCGCAGGCTTTGTTTGATGCTCAGATATTATCTTCTTGAAATTATTAATATTTTTGAACAAGGGGCCCTGCGTGTTCATTTTGCACCGGGCTTCACGAATCATGCTGCGGTCCTGTGTCTGCTGCATGGTGGGAGCTGCTGTGGTGGTGGAGGAGGTGGTCGTCCTGCCCTCTCTGTACCACCCAGTTCCCGCCGGTCCTCTCCCACCCCTCCCCTTGGAGCCCTCTGAGTCCTGAGAGGCTTCCTGGGAGGCACCTGCACTCCGAGCCACGGCATATACACACCAGGTGTCAGATGCCCGTGGGGTCCCGGAGCCCTCGTCCTGCCTGGGGTGGGGAGGACTCAGACCCTCTCTTTTCATTGCTCTGCTTCCCAGTTTCAGAGCGGGGCTGCCTCTCTGCCTGGGGCTCTTGGGGTCTCACAAAGGTTTTAGGGAAGAAGAGTTTCTGACTGTTACTTTCCTCAGGCCACGGGCATGAGTCCGTGGGAGCACATCTGGACCGTGGCATGACAGTGGCTTATACTGAAGTTGGGCCTCCTATGTACACGCAAAATGGAAACGATCATAGCCATTCCTCTAGACTGTTGTGGAGCTTAAATGATATATGAACATGCCTGGCATGGGGTTAGGAGGTGCTTAAAGAACTCCGCAACAATGCCAATACGATCAGCTGCCGTTTAACCAATTGTGTGTGTGTGTGTGTGTGTGTGTGTGTGTGTGTGTGTGTGTGTGTGAATCAGTGACTTCCATTGGAAGCAAGATACAAATATTAAAAGCAAGCTATATTTTAATCCATCAAAGCCATTCTATAACCATTTCAACAGCTTTTTCCTTTAAATATGTATTTGTAAATATTTTCTAAATTATAAAAAGTTGAAAAAATAAAAATGGTATAAAGAACATCCACATGCCCTATACTCAGATTTACTTATTGTTAGTATTCCACCCCATTTGTTCTATCTATCTATCTATCTATCTATCTATCTATCATCTATCTACCTATCTACAGACATAATTTTTGTCTGAGCCATTTGAGAGTAAGTTGCCAAGATTATGGTCTTTCTCCCTAATACTAGAGTTTATATTTCCTAAAAACAAGGGTATTCTCTTACATAAGCACAATGCATAAATTTACATTGATACAGTATTGTAATCTACTTCCCTTATTCCAGTTTCGTTGGTTGACCTAATTATACCTTCTAGAGCATTTTTTCCCCCTCCACTATAGGATCCAACCCAAGGTCAGGTATTGCATTAAATTGTCATGTCTTGGGGCTTCCCTGGTGGCACAGTGGTTAAGAATCCACCTGCCAGAGCAGGGGACATGGGTTCGAGCCCTGGTCTGGGAAGATCCCACATGCCACGGAGCAACTAAGCCCGCGAGCCACAACTACTGAGCCTGTGAGCCACAACTACTGAAGCCCGAGTGCCTAGAGCCTGTGCTCCGCAACAAGAGAAGCCACTGCAATGAGAAGCCCGCACACCGCAACGAAGAGTAGCCCCGCTCGCCACAACTAGAGAAAGCCCACGTGCAGCAACGAAGACCCAATGCAGCCAAAAATAAATAAATAAATAAATAAAATAAATTGAAACAAAACAAACAAACAACAAAAAAATTGTCATGTCTCTTTAGCCTTCTTCAATCTGGAATATTCAATCTAGAATATTTCTACAGCCCTTTCTTTCTTTCTTTTTTTCTTTTTTTTTTTTTTCCTGTATGTGGGCCACTCACTGTCGTGGCCTCTCCCGCTGCAGAACACAGGCTCCGGACGTGCAGGCCCAGTGGCCATGGCTCACGGGCCCAGCCGCTCCACGGCATGTGGGATCCTCCCGGACCGGGGCACGAACCTGTGTCCCCTGAATCGGCAGGTGGACTCTCAACCACTGTGCCACCAGGGAAGCCCATCTTTCTTTTTTTTTCTTTTTTTGATATTGACATTTTTAAAGAGTACAACTCCCCCTTCCCTTTTTAAAAATGGTACATTCCTCATTTTTGTTGTTTGATTTGCTTGAGGTTGTGCATTTGATTTGTTTGAGGTTGTGCATTCTCGTGTCTGTCTTGGAGTAACACACTGGAAGACAGCAGTACCATCAGCTTTTTTTTTTTAATAGGATACTACTTTATTTATTTTATTTTTGGCCACGCTGTGCGACATCTTGTTTCCCCGACCAGGGATCGAACCCCTGCCCCCTGCATTGGGAGTGCAGAGTCTTAACTACTGGACCACCAGGGAAGTCCCAGTACCCTCAGCTTTTAAGTGATGACTCCAGATGCTGGTCTGAGTCAAACTGAGGAAGCAAGAGGAAGTTTTCTCTGGGTGAGCCTAATCTCCCTCTGTGCCTTTCTTTCCTACTTAAATAACCCTAACGCAAACCTGATCTATGAGAAGACTTTCTAACCATTCACACCAAGATAGAAATAAGACCATTTAAAACCCTCTGTGTGCTTTGCCTCTTTCATCCCTGATGAGCTCTGTCCCAAGCACGCTCACAATATTGATTCCTTGGTTCCAACCAACAGGAGGCACTCCACGCTAACTTGAGCGAAATACGGAGGTTTATTGGCAGGGTCCTGGGGGACACAAACACGAAACGAGGGTGGCCTGGGTCCCCACAGCAGGAGCCCTGGGCAGTCTCTTGGGTGCCGGATGCAGCACCCAGAGCGTCAGTCTCTGCGGGACGCAGCTCTGGCTCCTCCACCGGGGTGCTCCTTTTTGGGGTGCAGACTCTCTAGAGAGCTGCGGGAGAAGGGAATGGGAACTGTGTTCGACAGGCAGCCCGTAGTCCCCTGAGTTACATGGAACTAGGGAAGGAGGGTTCCGCAAAGGAGAAGATTCAGGACAAATGGAAGAACGGCAGATAGCCAGTGGCCAGCACTCCACCGTTTTCTTGGCCTTTTGAACCCCCGTTGCTTCTCTCCTCGTGAAGGCGCCAGCAAAGCCTCTGCGCTGCGACCCGTGAGTGCTGGGCCCTTCGTGGGGCTGCCTTGCTCTCAGGCACGTTTGCTGCCACATTATCCTGTAGCCACAGCGAATCGGCCCAGATGTAGGGGACTCAGATGAGGGGGGCCAATCTGTGGTCTGGGCGACAATTTGGGGTGTGTTTTGATGTGAGAAGGTTTGCTGGGCCATCTGATCTAAGAAATTCAGAGAGAATGCAGCAAAAAGTCAAAGGGGCTGAGGCTGGAACATCAGGAAGGACGGGGAGCTGGGGAGGCTGTTTTGGCCACATTTAAGCCAAACTTACCAGAGACAGAAGGAAGAGGAAAGATACAGAGATTAGAGGCCAAGGAGGCCAGCTGCTAAAGGGAATGGAAAACCCTAGGCACGCTGGAAGCAGTCAGGACTGCAGAGGTCAGAGCCACCCTGGAGCTACACCTGTCCTCTAGCCCCGGTTCTCGGAGGCCAGGCCCCGTCAGAGCCTCTGTCCTTGGCTTTCCATGTGAGTCTGTCCTCTGTGTAGCTTGCCGTGGACTATTCTTCAGGCTAGTCTGACTGAGTTTCTGTCCTGGCAGCCAAAAGCCCTAATGGTAGTGCTATGACTGAATATTTGTATCCCCCTCAAATTCATATGCGGAGGCTCTAATTCCCAGCATAACGGTGCCTGGAAATGGGGTCGTTGAGAGGTAACTAGGTCCTGAGAGTGGAGCCCCCATGATGGTCTTGGTGCCCTTATAAGAGATGCAAGAAAGCTTGTTTCCCCTCTCTCTGTCTCTTCCTGTCTCTGAGGACTCGATGAACCAGGAAGCAGGCTCTCACCAGACACCAGATCTCCTGGGGCCTTGATCTTGCACTTACTTCCCAGCTTCCAAACCGTAAGAAATAAGCATTTGTTGCTTAAGCCACCCAATCTATGGGATTCTATTACAGCAGCCCAAACTGCTACAAAAATAATACAGGTAGATTGCATTACTGGTCCTAATTCTTCACTCCTCCCTGTACCCAAACCCTCTACCATGTAATACAGGCAGATTGCATTAATGGTCCTAATTCTTCACTCCTCCCTGTACCCAAACCCTCTACCATGTAATACAGGCAGATTGCATTACTGGTCCTAATTCTTCCCTCCTCCCTGTACCTAAACCCTCTACCATGTAATACAGGCAGATTGCATTACTGGTCCTAATTCTTCACTCCTCCCTGTATCCAAACCCTCTACCATGTAATACAGGCAGATTGCATTACTGGTCCTAATTCTTCACTCCTCCCTGTACCCAAACCCTCTACCATGTAATACAGGCAGATTGCATTACTGGTCCTAATTCTTCCCTCCTCCCTGTACCTAAACCCTCTACCATGTAATACAGGCAGATTGCATTACTGGTCCTAATTCTTCACTCCTCCCTGTATCCAAACCCTCTGCCGTGTAATACAGGCAGATTGCATTAATGGTCCTAATTCTTCACTCCTCCCTGTATCCAAACCCTCTACCGTGTAATACAGGCAGATTGCATTACTGGTCCTAATTCTTCACTCCTCCCTGTACCCAAACCCTCTACCGTGTAATACAGGCAGATTGCATTACTGGTCCTAATTCTTCACTCCTCCCTGTACCCAAACCCTCTACCATGTGACTGTTGCAGGGCCCTCCCATTGTGGGTGGGGCGTGCTTCCCTGCCTTGTGACTTTGGGTTCGACCATGGATTTGCATCGGCCCGTAGGATGAGGCAGAAGTGAAGGTGTTTCAGTTCCAAGCCTAATCTTCAGCAAGCCTGAGTGCTCCCCTTAGCCTCTGTGCTTCTGCCATTGCCATGGGGAGAAGGTGCCCAGGCCAGCTTCCGGTTCTTGGAGGTGCATGGTCCTTGCAAACTCCACCTGCATTATCCACCCCAAGCAGCCACAGATGTGGGAGTGATCTCCACCAAGCCCATCATGGATCAGCTCACCGTCCTGTAACCCTCAGGTAACCCATAGATCTATGAGATGAAATGATGTCTGTTTAAGTCACTAGGTTTTGGGGTGTTTTTGTTATGCAGCATATGGGTCAATAGCTGTACAATACAAGATCTAACCGAACTATCAAAGTAAAGATAATAAACTTCAAAGTCCACCTTTTCTCCTATTATAGTGCATCATTTATGGCACTCCTACTCTGTGTATCTGGAGTTGGGATTATAACAGTGAAGAGGATAAACAAGCCCCTTCCCTTATAGAACCTACATCCTAATGGGGGAAGACATACAATGAATATGTAGACAAACAGGTGAGTGAGGTCATTTCGGTTACTGATAGGGTATGAAGAAAACCAAAACCAAAACAAAGTGAGTAATGCTTTAGCCTATGTGGTCCAATACAGTAGCCACTAGCCACATGGACATTTATATTTAAATTAAAATGAAATAAAATTTAAAATTCAACTATTTAGCCACACTAGGCATATTTCAAGTGTGCAGTAGCCACATATCTCTAGTGACTACCACGTTGGACAGCATAGATACAGAACGTTCCCATCATCCCAGAAAGTTCTATGGACAGTGCTAGCTAGGTTAGACTCCATCAAGCGCCCGGTTAGGGGTGGGTGGTGGCTACTTTCGCTGCAATGATCACGGAAGGCTTCTCTGAGAAGGTAGAATTTGAACTTAGACCCGATGAGGGAGTCAGCCATGTAAGACACTGGGAAAGAGCTTTGCAGCCTAAGGACCACCTGGTGCAAAGGCCCTAAGGCATGAGTAGACATTGGCAATGCAATCTGACTTAGACCCTGGAAGGATTGCTCCAGCCGATGGATGAGGGTGGATAGAGGCATGGGTTGGGGTGGGCAAAGGAAGCCAGAATGCTCGTTGGCCGCTTTCACAGTGGTCCTGGCTGGATGTACATTTGACTTGGGCTGTTTTCTCCATCATTAATTACAGCTTGTACTGATCTGGATAATCTCATGTTCTCATTATCTTTGGGCCGTTCTGCTACTGACACGACACCGACCAGCAAGATAACACTGCGTTTCACAGAGTGCTGTTGACTCAGCTTTGACAAGGTGGGGTAGGCCTGGTTACAGGGGTCTGCATGGTGGGGTAGACCTGGTTACAGGGGTCTGCCTTTTCTCCATGTTTTGAAAATCAAACTCACTCCAAAAGTAAAACATTTGCTGCACAGATTTTAGCAGATACTGATAAATAAGAGAAAGAAGAGTTAAAACAAATTATAATCCCATCTTCTAAAGGCAGTCGTTGTTCATGCTTTGTGTATATGTTTCCATTTTTTCTGTGCATATGCATATATTTTATATACATATATATGTATTTTTTTTCATTGACACAAATGGGAACAATGAAACCTGCAGCTTTATAACTGAATTTCTTGGTACCTTACCTTGCTCCTATGCATAGCTCTGTGGGTGGTCCTACCCAGGAAATTGGTCCTTCTGTTTAATCTCCCTTCCTGGTGTCAGCGTCACTGCCACCCTCTTCACACCCCTCCCTCCTTTGAGTCCCTATTCTCTCTCTCTCCTGGACTCCTGGTTGCACCACTGTTGCCAAGGACAAGTAAACACAAGGCAGAGACCTTCCACCCTCATGTGGGGTTCTTGTCCAGGGTGGTCTCCCAGCTCTGCCTGTCTTCTGGCTCTGCCCAGGGTCTCCTCCTTTTGTCTTTGGACGGTTAGATGTGGATTCCTTGACTCACTCTTGATCCCTGTTAGCCTTGCCTTGGACCCTTCCTCTGGATCTTACCACCACTGGCTGCCTTGGGTGGACATCTGCCATCTTTCTGGCCCCGGGGGCCTAGCCCCAGCCTCCCTGGGTCAGTGTCCTGGTTTGGTCATCTACTCCCCATAAGAAGGTGTTGGAGCAACAGTAGCCTTTTAAATGGCCCCCAGATGTCCAACTATTTCTGACTTGATCAATTCTGCTCACCGTTGGTGACCTTCCTCAAATACGGGCTGGATCAGGTCACGTTCCTCCTTACAGACTTTCCACGGCACCAGCAAGACAGATCTGACTCCTCAGCATGCCAGCAGGGCCCTCTGAGCTCTGCCCCTGCCTCTGCTTCCTCTGCCTCCCTCGTGTCTTCCCGGCACCCCCTCTCCATACAGTCCTGCCTCTGCTCTAGCCCGCGCCTGCTCTGCGCTTCCCCGACCTCCTTGCCTAGTAAAGTCCTCCTCGATTTGCAAACTCAGCTCAAAGTCCACCCCAGCCCTGGTGCCTCTCCCAGTCTCCCTGCTGGAGTCACTCCCTCCTCTGGGTTCCAAGGACGCCGTCTCAGCACCCCTAGAGAAACATTTTCTTTGTCCTCTTCTTTTTTAAAGATTTTTTGATGTGGACCATTTTTAAAGTCCTTATTGAATTTGTTACAATATTGCTTCTGTTTTATGCTTTGTTTTTTTGGCCCCCGGGCATGTGGGATCTTAGCTCCCCGACCAGGGATTGAACCCGCACCCCCTGCATTGGAAGGCGAAGTCTTAACCCCTGGACCGCCAGGGAAGTCCCCTCTTGTGCATTTTTGGTGGCTGCTCACCTGTGTATCCCGCTCATCTCTCACCTGGGATCTCTCGTGTCTCTTCTGCTGGGATTACCATTTAGCCTGGTGCAGAGAGCAAGGCTAGGTCCACACTCCTTCTCCACTTCCAACCCCCGTTGCAGGGAAGCCACTGAACTCTATGCCACAGTTGCCCCATCTGTAAAATGGGCGTAGTAATTGTGCCTCCTTTATCGATTGCTATGAGACTGAAAGAGAAAATAGTGACTCTTTATGAGTTGCTCTCCCCCATAAATCTATAGTTTCCTTAGGGGCAGGAATCATGGCACATCTATCTTGATGTCTCCACCCCTCCCCCCCCAGCCCCAGCTGAGCACAGTGCCTGGTATACAGTAATCACTCAATAAACGATCATGGAACTGGACTGTCAGGCAAGATTGTACACCCCTTTTGTGAAGGACCCTTCCTGTATTCCCACGGGACCTAGCACATTTTAGGCAATCAGTAAATGCGTTTTAGATTGAACTTGAAAACATGTCCTCATTTATTTCTCATGGGTCAGGATGCTGTGGCCAGCTGCTAATTCATGCTGGTTTCTTTGGACCCTGGAGGAGCAAAGAAAAGTGGCACGAAGGAAAAAGGGGCCATATGCCCAGCAGATTTTCCCTGAGACACTTGGCATCTATAATTATTCACTCTTTGAAGGGAAAAGGTGGCATTCTAATTTATGCGCTTGGCATTCTCCTAGTCGTGCGGAAAACCCTTCTGCCCAGCATCACTCGATGTCCACACGCTGCAGAGGCTGCTTTCACCCCAGATGTGTTGCTCGCCTTTCCCGTTCCCTTCCTTCCTTCCTTCGGCCAGTTTTAAATGACCTACAGGGTTATTAGAATTAAAATTCTGTGCGATGCGTCGCATGAAATGCCTTTTGCCTATAGTCGGCTATACCCAGAAAAGGTAACCTCGTTTCAAAACACCCTCCAAAGCCATGATCTGTAGCCATGCAAGGTGAGATGAGGCCATGAAAGCAAAGGAGATGCTGCCCCTTCGGGCTCAGATGCCACGCCCCACAGAACAAGGCAGGCCTGTCGTGGTGAGAAATCAATGAGGCTATTTTGGACCTAAACTATGATTAGTTGTTCTGGATGTCGCTGAAGGCCATGAACTATTCAGCATGCCCACACACAGACTTGTACATTAAATAATTTGCAGGGCTTCCCTGGTGGCGCAGTGGTTGGGAGTCTGCCTACTAATGCAGGGTACACAGGTTCGTGCCCTGGTCCGGGAAGATCCCACATGCCGCGAGCAACTAGGCCCGTGGGCCACAACTACTGAGCCTGCGCGTCTGGAGCCTGTGCTCCGCAACAAGAGAGGCCGCAATAGTGAGAGGCCCGCGCACAGCGATGAAGAGCGGCCCCCGCTTGCCACAACTAGAGAAAGCCCTCACACAGAAACGAAGACCTAACACAGCAAAAATAAATAAATTAATTAATAAACTCCTACCCCCAACATCTTCCTTAAAAAAAAAATAATAATAATTTGCAGCTATTACACATCCATAGCTGAATCAATTCGATAGGCATTTATGAGGTGCCTACTGTGTGCTTAATGGTTAACTAGGAGCTGTGAGGACTGTAAGAGTCTGAGACTGATTCCACTTAAAAGGGGGCTGCTCATGTAAAGAAGCAAACGAAGACCTGAGAAGAGTTGGTCACGCAGACCCCTGGCACTCAGGCGTGGCTCCCGGCACACCGTAGGCGCTCAATGATTGCTCATGGTTTCAATGAGTCAGCGACACTTCACGCAGGACCTCCGTGTGTTACCTCGCTTTGGGAAGTCAACCGGGCAGGTGTGTTAGTGTCCGTCCTAGGACCACACACCAGGATGCTGAAGCAACAGAGTTATTGCCTCACAGGTCTGGAGGCTACAAGTCTGAAAGATGTCTTAAGACGTCAGCAGCAGGAATTTCCCTGGTGGTCCAGTGGTTAAGACTTCGCCTTCCAATGCAGGGTGTGCGGGTTCGATTCCCTGGCGGGGGAGCTAAGATCCCATGCCTCGCGGCCCAAAAACCGAAACGTAAGACAGAAGCAATATTGTAACAAATTCAGTAAAGACTTTAAAAATGGTCCACATCAAAAAGATCTTTAAAAAAACAACAACAACAAAGATGTCAGCAGGGTTGCTTCCTCTGAGGGCCACGAGGGAAGGAAGCCAGGCCTCCCTCCTTGGCCCGTAGACGGTTATCCTCTCCCTGTGTCTTCATGTTGTGTTCCCTGTGTGTGTGTGCGTGTGTGTATGTGTCCCATACATGGGACACATGTGGAATTAGGGGCCACCCCGACCACCTCACTTTAACTTGAGGACCTCGGCAAAGGCCTGATCTCCAAATAGGTCACGCTCTCAGGTCCTGGGGCTTAGGACTCCAACATGGCTTTCTTGGGGGGGAAACAGTTCAACCTCTAACAACAGGAGCGGCTACCCTGTGAGCAGGGGCGGGGTCGGGGGGCGCAAAGAGAGTGAGGAGCTTGCCCAGGTCACATGACAAGGATGAGCCCACATCAGAGCCTTTCGCTTCAGGACCCCATGCTTTCCCCACTGTCCCCCAAATCCCCCTCCACGCAGACTAGGTAGAGGGACAGTCAGGGCTGTGGAAATGCAGAGCAGAGAGAAGGGTGGGCCTGGAGGGAACATGACCTCACGGAGAGGAGGCCCAGCCGTGGGGTCCACATGGAATTCCCTGCCTTACTTTGGGACAAGCTCACGCTGAAATCGAGATTGTTGGGGTGACCTGGCTCGGGTTCTAAAATGTGTGACCGTGGGGGGTTGGGCGGGAGGAACGGGGCTGTTACAATAAAAGGGGAGAGAAGGTGGGGAGGGATTGACTAGGAGGCCACAGGTGGAGGTGGTGTGGCTTATGAGAGAAAGGGTCACTCCCTGAATCCCATGTGCTGCAGGGCTCAAGGAGTTCAAAGTCGCAGACCCGGATTGTGGAGAGAGGTTTTCTGGAGGTGACAAGTGGGGTGCAGAAAGGACTTTTCCTGTGTGATGAGAGTGCTGGGAGGCCTGAACTGTGAGTCATCCCTCCAGGAAGGGCAGCCTCAGCTCAGCAAGCCGGGGGTGCCCAGCGTGCAGAGGAGCATCCAGGCCTCTTGGGAGAGGCCTCCTGCCCGCTGCTGCCCAGACAGCCTTCCTTGTCCACGTCTGCTGCAGCCCAAGCAGAATGGCCTTGGGGCCACAGAGCACCTGTAGGCCCTCCTACATTTTTTCTTTTTCTTTTGGCCTCACCACGTGGCTTGCGGGATCTTAGTTCCCCAACCAGGGATCAAACCCGGGCCCACGGCAGTGAAAGCACTGAGTCCTAACCACTGGGCCACCAGGGAATTCCCCACACCTCTGCTGATTTGACTGTCAAATAGGCGAAGGCCCAAGGCTGCTGTAGCTGAATCCCAGTTGTGTACTGTTTCCCATGCTTCCACAGAGACGTGCCCCAGCTAGCAGTAACCTGTATGATTGGAGAAAGGCCTTATGTGGAGCAAATCTACCAGCCTCAGGAGCAGCAACAGCTACCCAGGGCTGGGGGGTGGGGATGGTGGTAAACATGCCCTGCTCTCCCTGGGAAACGTGGGAAGAAGATAAATTTGAACAGTGCAGAGTCAGAATTATAGATTATTATCATTCAAAGAAATGCATGCTCATTAGCTGTGGTTGTAAGTTCCTTATATAGACAGCGATGACAACCAGATTCACAAAGAATCATCTAGCAGGCCTCCCTAGAGTCTAAATTGAAGGAAAATGTAATGATTTACTGTTTGTACTCGGAAGGCTTGTGTGGCAGATTACACATTCCAGCGTGGTCCCAACAAGGTTTCCCTTTTTCACAATGTGACGGTGACATTCCTCCCATCCAGACGTGGGACTTATGTTCCATCCCCTTGAAACTGGGTGGGTCTGTGACTATGGTGGGGGTAATGCTGGGTGACCACCGAGGCTAGGTCATAAAAGACTTTCTCTCGGACTTCCCTGGTGGTGCAGTGGTTAAGAATCCACCTGCCGATGCAGGGGACACGGGTTCGATCCCTTGTCCGGGAAGATCCTACATGCAGCGGAGAAACTAAGCCCATGCGCCACAACTACTGAGCCTGCGCTCTAGAGCCCGCAAGCCCAACTACTGAAGCCCGTGTGCCTAGAGCCCGTGCTCCGCAACAAGAGAAGCCACCACAATGAGAAGCCAGCGTACACCACAACAAAGAGTAGCCCCCGCTCACTGCAACTAGAGAAAGCCCACACACAGCAACGAAGACCCAACGCAGCCAAAAATAAATAAATAAATATTAAAAAAAAAAAGGACTTTCTCTCAGGACATTGCATTATACTTAGCACCCAGCTGCCATGCTAGAAGGAAGCCCAGTGCACATGTGGAGGCTGTGTGTGGGTGTCCTGGCAGCACCCTCAGCTGAGATCCCAGCTGACAGGCAGCACCAAGCCCAACTGTGTCAGTGAGGAAGCCGTCAGATGGCTCTACCCCAAGATGCCAACTGCAACTCACCAGCAAGAACACTAGCTGAGCCCAGTCAGCCACCAGAACCGGGGGAGATGATGATACAATACTCATTGAAAATGCTTATTGTTGTCTTAAGCCGCTAAGTTCTGGGGGTGATTCATTTCGCGGCAATAAGTAACTGGAAGAGATATGAACGATGCTTACGGGAGGCAACTGACCGAATGAACACAGTTGATTTCACCCCGTTGTTTGCCCATAACGTGCTTGAATATGCACACGTACTACTGCCTATTAGAGGCATAATTACATCCGCCCACTTAATTATCAACGAAGCGCTCTGAGATGGGTCGGGGTGGGGTGCTGTAGACATGCAGAGCATCGGCGGAGCCCGAGGCCCCAAAGACAATGCAGTGTTCATTAATTAGTTAAGCAGATATTATTAGTTGTGTTTACCTGAGAGGAACAACTGTGAAATAATAAATCTGCTGATTTCTATCCTCCTCCTTTTGCAGACTGAGTTTTTATTACTTTAATCCCAACACCAATCAGAGAACTGCAGTGTCTAAATATTGAAATTCTGTGCTTCCAAACGCTGCTAAGATGTACTGGCAACATGATTTTCTCTCCAGAGCCCTAAGTTTTAGAGAGAAATCCAAATGACTCAGGTCCTTGTGGTCAGGGGTGATGCAATGTGCTCTGTAATGACACCAGGCACCAGCGCTCCAGTGCCTTCTGGGTGCACAGCCGTTGCTCACAACCTCATTAAATCCCTAGGACAACCCTGCAAGATGGTAATGATTATCCCCATGCCCTAGACCTGGGCACCTCTCAGGGGTGGGTCCAGTTTTATGAGTCCTAAAACTTTTAAATTAGGGTGGTTCCTTGAAGGGAAAGAATACATTTTAGAATACAAAGTGAGGTCCAGGGCCTTGGGAGCCAGGGACCCCAAAGGTAAACTGTTTAGCTTCCCCTTAAATGGACCTTTGAGCCTGTAAATGATAACACTGGAATTTGAACTCCTGTCCAATGCAAAGTCCAAGGTATTCCTGTGACACGCCAGTCTTCCTGTCTGATGGGGAACAGCAGGCCAAGTCTAAACTAGGGATGCGGCACTTTCCAAGGAGTTGCGTCTGCAGGACGGGCAGAGCGAGCTGGCCTCGGCTCTCAGCGTGCCTGCTGCAGGGTGGCCGGCTGCTGACAGCATCGCAGTATCTCCAGGGCACCTGCCCCATCATGGGGATCCTCTGGCAGGTCGCTGCCTCTTGGGGACGGCTCCATCCTACTCCCCTGATATCCCTCCCAGGCTGCTGTCTTTTGCTTTCGCAGGCGGGCAAAGGGTATTCCTTCCTGCCTCTAGTTCCCTCCTCTTACCCCTTGAAATCATTTAAGTGAGAAAGGCAGGGAAAACGTTATTGGCAGGTTCTGCTATTGACAGGGGGCCTTCTTTTCCTTCTGAAAGTAGAAACAGGATCCATCTGGTCTGGCCGTGGCTGTCTGGTCCCCGCAGGGCACCACTGGCGCCGGGAAGCCTATCTTCCTCCCACGCTTCCCTGGCCACACCCCTGGTCCGTGATTCCTGCCTCCATGAAAAGCAATTCTTTCTTTTCTTGCTGGACATTTGCCCTCCTCTGGCTCCTCCACTGAGCCACCTCCGCGGGAGAATTCGGGGAAGTGGAGCGTATTTCCACACTGCGCGCAGGGAGAATACTGTGATCACTATTTGTCACCCAGGCCCTATGCAAGGGGTTGGCAAACAGTTGTGGGTGTTAGAATCTTTCGGGGGGTCTTGTTAAAACAGAAATTCCTGAGTCTGCTCTGGAGCTTTTTATTCAACAGCTGCCCCCGCCACCCCACCTTCAAGGCAGACGTGCACCAAAGTCTGAGAACCCCTGACCTGAACCATTGCTCAGAGCATCGAGGACTAGGCTTGGGCTCTTTTGCACGGACACCAAAAGCACTGTCTGGGAGGAAGTGCAAAGCCATCAGGAGCTCCAGAATGAAAAGGCACAGGGAGTGAGGAGAAAAGGGCGCGTCTCCAAGCACGGCAGCCTCCCACTTGGGGCCTCTTAGAAATAAGTAACTCTGGGTTTTTTTTTTTTTTTTTTTTTTTGCGGTACACAGGCCTCTCACTGTTGTGGCCTCTTCCGTTGCAGAGCACAGGCTCCGGACGCGCAGGCTCAGCGGCCATGGCTCACGGGCCCAGCCGCTCCGCGGCATGTGGGATCCTCCCGGACCGGAGCACGAACCCGTGTCCCCTGCATCGGCAGGTGGACTCCCAACCACTGCGCCACCAGGGAAGCCCAACTCTGGCTTATTAAACCAAATTGCAGCTGGGCCCCGTGTGCTCCCCAGCTCCAACCCCCATCTTTCTGGAAACTCTGAACTTCTCAGAAGGCAGGCATCCCGGGGGTGGGAGGGAGCCGTGGGGCATGGTGCAGGTGTCTCAGTATCTGCCTGTCCAGTGCTTCATCGTTCAAGAGCAGATAGTCAGGAAGCAGGTTTTGGACAAGAGAAGAGCAACTTCTCATGTGTGGGATTCTTCATCTTATTTTTACAACAGCTTTACTGAGGTTTAATCGACTACGTTAACTGCACATAATTGAAGTGTACAATAAGTTTTGACATAGACACTCACCTGTGAAATCTTCACCACAATCCAGATAAGACAGACCCGGCACCCTCAGAGTTTTCTGTGTCTGTTCGGAGCCCTCCCTCCCGCTTCCCTGGTGCCCACACCCCCAGGCAACCACTGATCTTTTTTCTGTTACTATGCATTACATAGCATGTCCTAGAATTGCATACAAATGGAATCATGCAGTGTGTATGTATTTGACGTCTGCTTTCTTTCACTCAGCATCATGATTTTGAGATTCATCCAACTTTCAGCATCCTGTTTGTACGTCGTTGGTTCCATTTGCTACAATTTTGTTTGAATTTTTGTGTTCATATGCCTGAGAAGTAATGGTCCGTCCTTTTCTTCCTTCTTCCCTCCTTTCTTTCTTCTTTTCTTCCTTTTTTTTTTTTTTTTTAAATATCTTAATCTTAGTATCAAGGTAATACTTGTCTCATATAAGTTGGGAAATATTCTTTTTCAATTTTCTGGAAGAGTTGGTAGAATGAATATTGTTCCTTTCTTAAATGTTTGGTAGAATTCACCAGTGAAGACATCTGGGCCTGGAGTTTCCCCTGAGGGAAGGTTTGCCACTATAAATGTATTTCTTTAATAGATGAAGGTAATGAAGAGATAATAGATAGATAATAGACAAATCTATTCAGGTTATCTATTTCTTTTTGAGACTTTTTTTTTAGGATGTTTAATCTTTTATTTCTTGGAACCATCCGGTGTCTAAGTAGACGGTATTAAATAAATATTGAGGGACTGATCCAAGTCATCCAACAACAAAAAATATTCCTTTATGGGACAGAAATATTTGCATTTATATTATCGAAGTTTTTCAATAGACAGCATTCAAATAAAGGGATTTCTAGTTAATTCTAAATTGAATGAATCCTATCCTAAACAACTTTGATAGTTTGTGTCAATCAAGAAATTTGTGCATTTAATCTCAATTGTCTAATTTATGGGTATAAGTTGTTCATAACGTTCCCTTTTTATCCTTTTAATATTTGTGGAGTCTTTGGTGATATCGCCTCTCTCATTCCTGATTTTGGTAATTTGTGTCTTCTTTCTTTTTTTTTCCTGATCAGTCTGGTGAGAGGTTTATTCATTTTATTGATCTTCCCAAAGAACAGCTTTTGGTGTCATTGACTTTTTTTTTTTTTTTTTTTTTTTCTGTACGCGGGCCTCTCACTGTTGTGGCCTCTCCCATTGCGGACGGAGCACAGGCTCCGAACGCGCAGGCTCAGCGGCCATGGCTCACGGGCCCAGCCGCTCCGCGGCATGTGGGATCTTCCCGGACCGGGGCACGAACCCATGTCCCCTGCATCGGCAGGCGGACTCCCAACCACTGCGCCACCAGGGAAGCCCTGTCATCGATTTTATCTATGGTTTTTTTCTGTTTTCTATTTCAATGATTTCCATTTTAACCATATGGTTTCCTTTCTTTCAAGTTAAATTTGCTCTTCTTTCTTTGGTTATTAAAGTGGATGCTGAAGTCATCAATTTAAAATTGTTCTTCTTTTCCAGTCTAGGCATCGAATGTTATACATTTCCCCCGAAGTACTGTTTTAAGGGTATATTAATCTGCTCAGGCTGCCATAACAATATACCACAGATTGGGTGGCTTAAAAACAGAAATTTATTTTCTCACAGTTCTGGAAGCTGGATACTCAAGATCAAGGTGCCATTAGGGTTGGTTTCTGCTTTTATAATTCCATTTTAATTCCTCGGTTGATTTTTTGGCTACAAGCCTTTGTTTTGTTATTTTAGTGGCTGTTTTTGGCTTACAGTGTACATATTTAACTTATCACCATTTACCTTCATGTGGTGTTATATCATGTATATTATAAGAAACATAATATATCCCTATATCTCCCCTCATGGCCTTTACGTTGTCATACATTTTATTTGTACATATGTTATAAAATCCTACAACACATCATTTTGATTTTGTTTAGATAATAAATTATATTTTTTAAAAATTTAAATAATACAAAAAAACTTAATTATGAACCCATGTAGTTAACATTTGTGCTCTTCCTTCCTTTCCGTAGATCCATATTTTTACCTGATATCATTTTCCTTCTGCATAAATGACATCCTTTTACATGTCCTATAGTGCACATCTGCTAGTAAATTCTTTAAGCTTGTGTGTATGTCTGAAATTATCTTTATTTTTCTTTCATTAAAAATCTAATTTTTCTGGGTGTAGACTTCTAGATTGGCAGTTCTTTCTTTCAGTTCTTTAAAGATGTTGCTCTACTGTCTTCTTGCCTGAATTATCTCTGGCAAGAAGTCTGCTGCCATTCTTACTTTTGTTCCTCTGTACATGATGTATTTGTTTTCCTCTGGTTGCTTTTAAGATTTTCTCCTTATTACTGGTCTTGACCAGTAATTTGATTATGATGTGTCTTGATAGAGTTTTCATCATGTTCTTTGAACTTCAGATTTGTTGAGATTTCTGGATTTCTGGGTTATAGTTACCATGAAATTTGGAAGATTTGGGGCCATTTAAATATTTTTCTGAACTCGTCTTTTGGGGACTTTAATTATATGTATGTTAGGTCACTAGAAGTTGTCCCATAGGTCACTGATGCTCTTTTCATTAAAATTTTTTTTTTCTCTGTGTTTTATTTTGGATAGTTTCTATTGTTATGTCTTTGAATGAACTAATCTTTCTTTTTTAAGGTCGATCTGCTGTTAATTTCACCCAATGTTCTTTTCATTTCATGCATTATAGTTTTCATCTCTAAAAAGTTGATTGAGTCTTTTTTATGTCTTTCATGCCTCTGTATAACATATGGAATACAGTTTTAATAACTGTTTTAATTGTCTGCTAATTCTAACATCTTTCTCAGTTCTGAGTTGATTTTGATTAATTGAGTATTCTCCTCTTTATGGTTTCTGGCTTTTTTGCATGTCTGGAAATTTTTGATTGCATGCCAGATGTTGTCCATTTTATCTTGTTGGGTGCTAGATATCGTGTATTGCTACAAATATTGTTGAACTTTCTTTTGGAATACAGTTAAGTTGCTTAGACACAGTTTGATCCTTTCTGGGCTTGCTTTTATGATATGTTAAGGGGTTCCATGGTAGCTTTTATTTTAGGACTAATTATTGCCCAAGGAGGGAAAGTCCTTCCTGAGTACTTTACCCAATGTCGCATGAATTGTAAGTTTCCAGTCTGGCTGGTTGGAACAGACACTATTCCTAGCCCTATGTGAGTGCCAGGCACTGTCACCACTAATCCTTTCAGATGGCTTTTCCCCCAGCCTTGGGTTGTTTTCTCAGAGGCAAGTCCTGATAAAATTCCCTGCGGAATGCTTGAGGGGGACTCTGCAGATCTCTGGCTTCTGTCTCTGTGCAGCTCTCTCTTCTCTCAAACTCTGTCCTGAGAATTCTAGCCGTCTTAGTCTCCCTGGACTCTCAACTCTGTTTTCTCAACTCAACAAGAATGCCAAGTTCCACCTGGGTACCCCTTTCTGTGCCATGGCCTGGGAACCCTCTAGAGGAAATAAGCTAGGGTAATTGTGGGGTTCACTTCATTTGTTTTCACATTCTCAAGGATTATTGTGTTTTATTGCCTGAAATCCAGTGAGTTTAGAACTCTTATTTCTTATATTTGGTCCAGTTTATTTTGGTTGTTTCAAGCAGGAGGGTAAATCCAGTTTCTAGTTCTCAATCTCGTTTGGGAGTGAAAGTTTCCACCTTCTTTTAAAGTTGAAAATACTCTTCCAGTTATAAAATGAGTTCACACTCATTGAAAAATAAATCAGAAAATAAGAAAAATGTAAAGAAGAAAATAAAAATCACTCCTCATGTCATCATTCATCCGTAACCCCTGTTAATGTTTTGGTCTGTATTCTGTCATCTTTTTTCTGTGCATATGTGTGCGTGTAGCAGGGTCACAAGACCACTCACAATACATCAGATGTGCAAAGAAAACAGAGCTTCTTTATTTTCCCACTGAATTGATCTGAGCTTTCCTCAGAGGTACCATCTGCTGGGTAATAAGAGGCGGGGAAAACAGGAGTCCATTCTAATAACATTAGTCTCACAATAATTTAAACAATTCTTTGAGAAATTCATCATTCTTAGGCTGAAGTGCTTGACCACTCAGATCTCTTACTGCTCCCATCCTTGACTCCTCTATTCGGGATTGTAGCTGGTGTTTGAGGGGAGGGCTGTAGGATGTCTGGGTCCTCTTGGTAGCCAGGAAGAAGGGGTCCTCTGGTCTACACCTATTCTCCAGGTTCTCCCTGGTTTGGACTGCAGAATAGTTGCCCTGCCGGCTCCGTGGAATGGTGGCTGCTGAGGGGCCACGATAATAGGAGACCAGCTCACGTAGGGATCATGAAGGGTCTTGTGGGCCATTGTAGGGACCTTAGCTTTTATCCCAGGTGAAATAGAGGCGCCACTGGAGCGTTTCTCTGCGGTGGTAAGAGATAAAATCCTGATTGAAATGGATTCAAGAGAAAATGGGAGAAAAGGAATTGGAAACAGTAAAAATGGATACTTTCAAAGAGTCTTACTGAAAAGAGGAGGGAAGTGGAATGAGGAATCAAGAGTTTTTTTGTTTTGTTTTAATGGGAAATAATGGGAGTTATCCAATAGAGAGGGCAATGAGGGCTGGTGGAAAGTTGCTGAAGTGCGGGTAGCTGGTACGTAAGTGGGGGGTTGGGCTTAGGGCACAGCCAGGGTATGGTAGGACAGGCAGCTGGCTAGATGTTCTCCTTGGATGGCTTCCCTTTCTCACTGAAATAGGAAATAAGTTCATCAGCTGAGTGCACAGTCTTGAAAGGGGGAAGGAGGTGTTGGGGTTTTGGGGGGAACAGAGTGGACATGTAGTGGGATTGCCAGTCTGCACTGAGGGCATACTTGAGTGAGACCAGCCGCAATGTTTGCAAGTTTTCCTTCATCCTCATTCAACTTAACAGGTGCTGCCATGATGTTATACTTAACCAAGTTCAAGGTTTTCCCAGGCAAATACAGTAAAGTGAGAGGGAGGAGAGGGATCTGAAGATCTGCATGAGACAGGAGCTGCAATGGTGGCCCATTGAGTGCCAGCTGGGGAGGAAGGGGAGTGAGGGTATGAGGGGAAGGGAGGAGGGGAAGTTAAAAAGTGGGGAGAACAACTAATGACTTGTAGAGCTCAGTGGATATGAAAGTTGTTGGCATGCGTTGTTGGTGGGAACATAAATTGGTATGGCCACTGTAGAAAATGGTATGAAGGTTCCTCAAAAAATTAAGAATAGGGCTTCCCTGGTGGCGCAGTGGTTGAGAATCCGCCTGCCGATGCAGGGGACACGGGTTCGTGCCGCGGTCCGGGAAGATCCCACATGCCGCAGAGCAGCTGGGCCTGTGAGCCACGGCCGCTGAGCTTGCGCGTCCGGAGCCTGTGCTCCGCAACAGGAGAGGCCACAACAGTGAGAGGCCCGTGTACCGCAAAAAAAAAAAAAAAAAAAAAAAAAAAAAAAATTAAGAATAGAGCTATCATGTGATCCAGCAATCTCACTTCTGGGTATATATTTAAATGTAATGAAATCAGTATCTCAAAGAGATATCTGTATTTCCATGTTCATTGCAGCATTATTCACAATAGCCAAGATGTGGAATCAATGTAAGTGTCCATCAAAGGACAAATGGATAGAGAAAATGTGACATACATATATATATACATATGTTTATGTATATATATATGTATGTATATAAAATTCAACCATATAAAGAAGGAAATCCTGTCATTTGTGATAACATGGATGTACCTGGAATACATTACGCTAAGTGCAATAAGCCAGGCATAGAAAGACAAATACTGCAAGATATCACTTATATGTGGAATCTAAGAAAGTCAAACTCATAGAAGCAGAGAGCAAAGGGTGCTTATCAGGGGTTGTGGAATGGGGCAAATGGGGAGATGTTGGTTGAAGGGTACAAAGTTTTGGTTATGCATGATGAATAAGTCTGATTTAGTTAATAATACTATATTGTGTACCTGAAATTTGCCAAGAGAGTAGATTTTAAATGTTCTCATCACACACACACACACACACACACACACACCCCCAAACCCCCGAAATTTATGTGGAGTGGTGGATGTGTTAATTAGTTTGATTTTAGTAACAATTTCACAATGTGTACATATATCAAAACATCCCCTTGTACACTGTATGTATATATATATATGTAATTCTTATTTGTCAGTTATACTTCAATAAAGGTGGAAAAAATTTTTAAAATCTGAGACTAATTGAGCCTTCAAAAAATTACTAGTGAGAAAATAAAAACAAAAATAAACAAATGGGGGGCTCCCCTGCTGGTGCAGTGGTTGAGAGTCCGCCTGCTGATGCAGGGGACACGGGTTCGTGCCCCGGTCTGGGAAGATCCCACATGCCGCGGAGCGGCTGGGTCCGTGAGTCATGGCCACTGGGCCTGCGCATCCGGAGCCAACGGGAGAGGCCACAACAGTGAGAGGCCCGCGTACCGCCAAAATAAAAAATAAAAAATAAACAAATGGGACCTAATGAAACTTAAAAGCTTTTGCACAGCAAAGGAAAACATAAACAAGACAAAAAGACAACCCTCAGAATAGGAGAAAATATTTGCAAATGAAGCAACTGACAAAGGATTAATCTCCAAAATATACAAGCAGCTCATGCAGCTCAATGTCAAAAAAAACAAACAACCCAATCCAAAAATGGGCAGAAGACCTAAGTAGACATTTCTCCAAGGAAGATATACAGATGGCCCACAAACATATGAAAGGATGCTCAACGTCACTAATCATCAGAGAAGTGAAAATCAAAGCTACAATGAGGTATCACCTCACAACAGTCAGAATGACCATCATCAAAAAATCTACAAACAATATGTGCTGGAGAGGGTGTGGAGAAAAGGGAGCCCTCTTGCACTGTTGGTGGGAATGTAAATTGATACAGCCACTATGGAGAACAGTATGGAGGTTCCTTAAGAAACTAAAAATAGAACTACCATATGACCCAGCAGTCCCACTACTGGGCATATACCCTGAGGAAACCATAATTCAAAAAGAGTCATGTGCCACAATGCTCATTGCAGCTCTATTTACAATAGCCAGGACATGGAAGCAACCTAAGTGTCCATCGACAGATGAACGGACAAAGAAGATGTGGCACATATATACAATGGAATATTACTCAGCCATAAAAAGAAACAAAATTGAGTTATTTGTAGTGAGGTGGATGGACCTAGAGTCTGTCATACAGAGTGAAGTAAGTCAGAAGGAGAAAAGCAAATACCGTATGCTAACACATATGTATGGAATCTAAAAACAAAAATAGGTTCTGAAAATCCTAGGGGCAGGACAGGAATAAAGACGCAGACGTAGAGAATGGACTTGAGGACACGGGGAGGGGGAAGGGTAAGCTGGGACCAAGTGAGAGAGTGGCACGGACATATATACACTACCAAATGTAAAACAGCTAGCTAGTGGGAAGCAGCCGCATAGCACAGGGAGAGCAGCTCAGTGCTTTGTGACCACCTAGAGGGGTGGGATAGGGAAGGTGGGAGGGAGATGCAAGAGGGAGGAGATATGGGGATATATGTATATGTATAGCTGATTCACTTTGTTATACAGCAGAAACTAACACACCATTGTAAAGCAATTGTACTCCAATAAAGATGTTAAAAAAATTATTAGTGAGATATTTTACATTTTTTTCTGTACTAAGTCTTTGAAATCTTTGTATCTGGATGTGTATCTGGTGTGTATGTCACACTGACAGCACATCTCATTTTGGACCAGCAGTGTTTCAGGTGGTTGCGGCCACTGCCTTGGACAGAGAGAATGACCATGGGTGGGAGAGGTCAAGGAAGAGTGGGAGATGAGATCGTCGGAGGAGCGGAGGCCAAGCAAGGGAGACACCATCTCTGTGGATTTCAGATCACCAAGAATTAGGACAGGAGAGGCTTAGAGCGGCTGAAAATGAACCATGAGTGAAAATCTCTCAGACAAGTAAGAGGGACCAGGGATTTGCAGATAAGCACAGGCAGGACCTGGAGTGTTTGGGGAAGGTGGGAGGGATAATCTGAAAGTAAACATGAAGAACGAGGAGGACACTACTGAGAGCTGGTCTGTCTGGACACAGACCACGAAGATGGGGAGAACTTGCACAGGAGAGATGCTCCCATAAGGCTGTGCTCATCTCCTAATCCAGCCCCATCTCCCCAAGAGATGACCCAGGAGTCCTGGGCTTCTTTGGTGGATGAGGAGAACAGGGATGAAAACACTGTCTTTTGGCTTGATTTGTAGCATTTGCCCGTTTCTGTGGTGTAAATACTCTCACCATGGCTTGTTTCAAATTACCAATGGTTTAACAACCGGCTTGCAGAATGCCTGCCCCAAAACTGAACAATCGGCTCTTGTAAGCTGGTACGAACCGGTTCTGGCAGCAGATCACTGGATACAGGGTCTGGTGGTCTCCAAAGCACACAGGATAGATCCTGGTGGTCTCCAAAGCAGAAGGCATGGAAGGATGTGACAGCAGAGGCTGGAGGTGGGGGGTGGGAGGCATGGAGGTCTTACAAGAATGATGGAGAACTCGAGCTGCCTTTGAAACTCTCTCATGGAGTTTGGAGAAGCGGGTTGCATCTTTCACTGATTTTTAATACGCATTTTACTGTATCTTTGGGATGAGTCACCCAGATCCCTCTTCCTGGAAGGACCTTCACCCCAGCTGCTGGGAATGCCTTCAGCTCAGTCCTGCAGGGATTGCTCAGCTGTAGAGCCACCTTGCCCAAAGTCCCGACCCTTCTCGGGGCAGCCTTATGCAATGACACATCAGCATGGGATTATAACGTCAGCCAACTCCACTCACCTCAGGACGACTCTCCAGGGACCATTCCAGATCGCGCATACCCTGTGGGAGCCGCCACTGGGTCTGCTTTGCCATTTCCCTCTCCCCGAGCCCTGAGCTTCCCTCCCCTCCCATCCACAGGTATCTATCCCAAGCCCAGTCCCTAATAAGCATCCCATCTCAGACTCTGCTTTCCAAAGAACCCTCCTGGCCATGCTCACCCCATAGAGACGAGTTCAAAAGAGCCAGTTTGGGCTTTCCTGGTGGCGCAGTGGTTGAGAGTCCGCCTGCCGATGCAGGGGACACGGGTGCGTGCTCCGGTCCGGGCGGATCCCACATGCCGCGAAGCGGCTGGGCTCGTGAGCCATGGCCGCTGAACCTGCGCGTCTGGAGCCTGTGCTCCGCAACGGGAGAGGCCACAACAGGGAGAGGCCCGCGTACCGCAAAAAAAATAAAAAGAGCCCGTTTGATAGGGTGGAGAGGTGCCTCGTATGAATTTGCCACTTTGATCACTGGGGGGTTGAGTCTTTTTAAAAAGGCATTGGCTGAATTACTTCTTTTGCGGATTGCCTTTTTGAATTATTACTTCATTTGCCTGTTTTTCTATTAAGGTGTTTGTCTCTTTTTTAGGGGTGAGAGTGCCTACGTGTGTTACTGCCGTAAAGATACGCATCTTTGCTTTCTGTATGTGCTTCCCGTAATGTTCTCAGCCTTCCCAGTCTGCGGTGTGTGCTGCTTCTGCGGTTAAGAGCACAGACTTGGTCACCGTGACCTACCACTTCCTAACTGTGTAACTTTGGGTACATTCCTTTACATACCAGAGCCTTTGTTTTTACATCTATAATTGGAGATGATATTAATACTCCTTAGGTTTGTTTTAGGGATTGAATGAGTTAATAACGTCCTTATAACAGTGCCTGGAATACAATGTATATAATTATTTGCTTTTTTATTAGTATCTATATTATTTTTTTCTTATTGGCCATACAGAGATCACATTTTATGGAGTAAAAGCTATCGTTTATGGGTTTTGCCTTTGAAGTGATATTCAGGAAAAGCTTCTTTATTTTAAGATTATATAAATATTTACCACCATTTTCTATTAGCTGCACTTTATGGTTTCATTTAAAATCTTATGCCCATCCAGAATCCAGAGTGTATTCTGATGTGAGGTTTAAGATTGTGTGTAGGTACATAGCTCCTGGGCGCCCAGCGTTTCTTTAAGGAACTGGATTAGCATTCTCCAGAGAATTGGCCCCAATAGGATATTTATGTACATGAAAGGGGATTTACTATGAGGACTTGGCTCACCCAGTTTTGGAGGCTGGGGAGTCCCACAGTCTGCTGGAGAGCTGGTGGTGCAATTCAGTCCGAGTCTAAACACCTGAGAACCAGGGAGCTGACAGTGTAAATCCCAGTCTGAGGGCAGGAGGAGATGGCAAGGGATGTCCCAGCTCAACAGTGAGCCAGGCAAAGAAAAGGGAGAAATACCTCCCTCACCCACCTTTTGTTCTATTCAGGCCCTCAATGGGCTGGATGATGACCCTCCACATTATAGAGGGCAAATTTCTTTACCGAGTCCACTGATTCAAATACTAATTTCTTCCAGAAACACCCTCACAGACACCATTGGAAATAATGTTTAATCCGGGCCAGTCAAGTTGACACAGAATTAGCCATCACAAGTTCATTCTTTGTCAACCAGGCACCACACAGACCTCCTAAAACCATACTTTATCTCCAAATAAATAATAACAAGGTCATAATTCTGCCTAACACAATATAACTATCCTGTATACAACAGAAAAACCAACTCCTTCCCCAGAAGAGGAGGTAAAGTCCTTGAGTGATGTTTACTCTTCTCCTTGATATCCTGTAACTTACATACTATGATGTAAAATGAACAATACTTCACTACTGTGATACCAAGTCAATACATCTTATAATATATGATAAGGGAATAAGAGAGGAAAGAAAACCCACACACATATTCACAGCAAAATAAGGAGAAAATACTCATGACAGTAACAGTCCTTGTTTTTGTAACTGGTCACATGATCACAGCTGGTATTTATAATGACTTACTTCCGTTACCCGTTCTGTATTCTCTTTGCCTTCAGTAAGCCCCTTAGCTGGTCATGGTTCTTTATATGGTGGGGTGACCCAAACCTTCATTCCTGAAGGGTCTGGGCCGTTGGTAGTCCTGCTTGGATGGGGTTGTTGCAGTTTTCCATGAACACTAATCACAGAGACCCCCCTAAGGGATCCCCTGTGTTCCAGACATACCCTTGCCCGCCTCCACTGTGGAGTGGGAGTCTAATTTCCCCTTGAGGTCAGGATCAATCCCCCAGCCAGCACCACAACTCCCTTCTTTGCCTGTTGGTTCAGAGGCAGGAGGGGCCCAAAAAGGCTGGGTGACAGTCTTAACTTCCAGTTCAGTGGCATCATTATTGTGCCTCCTGGTGGAAGCACTCCTCCCTCTGGAAGTAAGACCTTTAGGCCAGCAGGTCACAAAGTTGTGGGATCAGGAAACAAAATTTTGCTAGTGGCTCACTAGGGGTATAGTGGGAGATGCCATTCCCATTTCCACACCCTCATTCCTGGACTTGTGAATCCTGGCTACCGGAGAAAGAGCTCTGCATATTAGATGCTGACCCAGAGCATGTACAGCCTTGTGGAAGACCTTGCACCAGCCCCGTAAAATACTGCTACCTAACTGCACCGTGATTAAGTCTTTAAAGGGCCATTCCACTCCACTATCAAGCCAGCTGTCTTAGGATGGCAGGAAACATGGTAAGAGCAGTGAATCCTATAAGCTTGGGCCCACGGCTGCACTTCTCTGCTGTGAAGTGAGTTCCTCGATCAGAAGCGATGCTGTGTGGAGGCTTTCTGTGAGTCCATCAGTGGTAGTTTTGGCAGAACCATTGCATGCAAAGAAGGCAATTCCATATCCAGAGTAAGCGTCTATTCAAGTAAGAACAAAGCACTGCCCCTTCCCCAGCGACAGTGAGTCAACGTAGTCAACCTGCCACAGGTAGCCGCTGGCTGATCGCCCCAGGGAACGCTGCCACATCAGGGGATCGGTGTTGGTCTCTGCTGCTGGCGGACTGGGCACTCTGCCAGACTGTCGCCCGATTGGCTGTGCTGAGTGAACTCCATGTTGCTGGGCCCACGCAGAGCTTGCATTCCTGCCACCATGGCCACTCTGTTCATGAGCCTGTTGGGTGATGACAGGGGTGGCTGGGGAAAGAGACCACCATTGGATTATTAAAATATAGTCACCTGATTATTAAACTTCTCCTTTGCTGAAGTCATCCTTTGGTGAGATTCACAGGAAGCACAAATATTTGCATGCTTTTTGCCCATTCAAAGAGGACTACACTTATACCTCCTCCCCGAATTGGTCGCCAATTTTCCAATCATATTCCTCCCAAGTCTCTGACCATCAGCCAAGCCACTGGCCACAGCCCGTGAACTGGTGTATAATCACACACCCGGACATCTCTCCTTCCAAACCAAGTGCACGGCCATGTGCTCTGCCAGAAGTTCTGCCCACTGAAAGGATTTCCCTTTGCCCGGTCCTGCAGGGGCGTCCCAGAGAGGGGCTGCAGGGCTGCAGCTGCCCACTTTCTGATGGTGTCTGCATCTCGTGCAGACCCATCTGTAAACCAGGCTGGATTCTCCTCTCCTGTCAACTGGTGGTAGGGAACTCCCCGTGGGGCCACAGGGGCGGGCTGGGAAGAGAAGGCAGTGTAGCAGGAGTGGGGGCTGTGGGTATTCGGGCCACTTCTTCATGTCACTTTCTTGTGTCTTGGGGGCCTGCTCAGACCCGATCACCTATACAACCTTTCCATTTGGTGATGGCGTGTTGCTACGCAGGCCCAGTTTTATGGCTTGGTGGGTCACCCAGTTCATGATGGGCTGCTCGAAAGACACGGTAACTTGGTGACCCATGGTCAAGCATTCGGTATCCACTAGGACACAGCAGGCCAAGAGCTGTCTCTCAAAAGGAGAGTGGTTATCTGCGGAGGATAGCAGGACCTTGCTCCAAAGTCCTAAAGGCCTGCGCAGCAATTCACCTACAGGGCCTGCTAAAGGCACCGAACAGCATCACCTTTTGGCACTTGAGGTGCACCTGGGTCTGCTGGATCATGTGGCCCAGGGGCAGAGCAACCCGGATGGCAGCCTGGACCCGCTGCAGAGCCTTCTTTTGTCCTGGGTCCCACTCAGAGCTAGAGTCCAGGTCACTAGGTGAATCAGCCAGAGCAGTACATCCAGATGAGGACCACATGGCCTTCAAAATCCCAAGAGGCCCACAGGCATTGTGCCTCTTTCTTGCTTGCAGGAGGGGTTGGATGCAACCATTGGTCCTTCACCTTAGAAGGGATATCTCAGCATGTCCCATCGCACTGGACCCCTAGAGATTTCACTGAGGTAGAAGGCCCCGAGTTTTATTTGGAATGACTTCCCACCCTCTGACATGCACATGTCTTACCAATAAGTCTAGAGAAGTGGCTATTTCTTGCTCACCAGGTCCAATCAGCATAACGTCAGCAATATAATGGACCAGTGTGATGTCCTGTGGAAGGAAAAGCAGGCAATGTCCCTGTGAACTAAATTACGACCCAGGTGGGAGATCTGATCCACCCCTGAGGTCGGGCAGTGCAGGCGTGTGCATGCCCTCGCCGGCTGAGAGCATCTGGCTTCCGCTAGACCTCAGGGACAGGAATGGAGGAAAAGGCATTTGCCAGGTCCACAGCTGCACACCAGGTGCCCGGGGATGTGTTAATTTGCTCAAGCAATGAAACCACATCTGGTGCAGCAGCTGCGACTGAGTCACTACCCGGCTAAGCCAACGGCAATCCACGGTTGTTCTCAAGATCCATCTGTCCTGGGGCTTCCCTGGTGGTGCAGTGGTTAAGAATCCGCCTGCCAATGCAGGGGACACGGGTTCGAGCCCTGGTCCGGGAAGATCCCACATGCCGCGGAGCAACAAAGCCCGTGCGCCACAACTACTGAGCCCATGTGCCACAACTACTGAAGCCTGCGCCTAGGGCCCGTGCTCTACAACAAGAGAAGCCACTTTAATGAGAAGCCTGTGCACTGCAACAAAGAGGAGCCCATGTTCGCTGCAACTAGAGAAAGCCTGTGTGCAGCAACGAAGATCCAATGCAGCCAAGAGAAATAAATTTATATCTATATAAAAAGATTCACCTGTCTTCTCACAGGCCAAATAGGTGAGCTGGATGGGATGTGGTGGGAATCACCACCCAGCATGTTTCAAATCTTTGATGATGGCATCGATCTCCGCATCCCTCCAGGGATGTGTGGTGGTTTGGGTTCACTGTTTTCCTGGGTAGAGGGGGTTCTGGTGTCTTCCGCTTGGCCTTTCCCACCCTCATAGCCCACACTCCACAGGCCAGGGAACCTACATGGGGATTCTGCCTGCTGCTCAGTGTGTCTTTTCCAATTACGCATGGCCTTGGAAGTTAACCACAGGATGGGCTTGGAGACCCGCTGTGAGACAGACTTGAGCTAAAGGTCCATTGACCACCAGATCTCTGCAAGCCCCTCCTCTGATGGAAGGGTGACATTTGGGGTCTCCTGGAATCAGTCCAGAACCAGTGTCCAGTAGTCCTCAAAAGGTCTGATTACTCCCTTCTCCCAGTGTGTATTTACCTGGGGGAAGGCTGGGAGAAAGCCTAACGTGCTACATTTCAGTAGTGCACAGCGTCCTTCCTCACGGGGATATGGCCTCCCCTTCATTCAGGGGGTCCTGGGTCTGTAAACTGCCTCAAGTCTGGGAATCCATTTAGGGGCCATAACTCTGCTTTTATGATTGTGGTCAGACGTGTGTTCACTTGACCTGGAAATGTTTTATTTATTCATTCATTCATTCATTCATTCGTTTATTGGTTGCCCAAGGTCTTAGTTGCTGCACACAGGGTCTTCGTTGCGGCACATGGGATCTTTAGTTGTAGCATGCCTGTGCGATCTATTTCCCTGACCAGGGATCGAACCCGTGCCCCCTGTATTGGGACCGCTGAGTCTTAACCACCGGACCACCAGGGAAGTACTGACCCAGAAATGTTCTGCTGATAGAGACCAAGTAAGAACCGAGAGCTTCCTGGCTGTTTCCCTTCTAGGAACATCACGATCTCTGCACCAGCCTATAGGTCTTGCGAGTCAGACCATTCTCACCGTGGCTTTGGCTCTGCGTCCACTGTGGTCCCCATGCCCCCCTTGCCAGTGGCTGGTGAGTGCCGCCATTGGCCCCTGGCAACCCTGGGTCCAACACTTCCCATTGCATTTAGATTTCCCAACTTAGTGACCCCAGTTCCCAGGGAGGTCTGGTCTACAGAGAAGGACAATCACAGAGCCCTGCAAGGATGGTGGGGCTCCTGTCACCCATTGATTCTTCACAGTCTCGGTGAAAGCTGTCTTCTGACCCTCCCATGTGGGTGAGTATATCTTAAATGATAAAGCCACTCTAACCTCCCAGTCTGCCTAGGCCTTTGAGTCCCTTTCTGTACATTCAAGCAAAGAATAGTTTAACTCCCTCAGGTTTGGGCTACCTTTTGGTCCGTGTTGGAGCCATTAGAGCCCTTTCTAACATTCTAAGCTGCTACATAAATGCGGAATGTCTGCGTAGTGAGTCCACATCAAAAAATTCAGCCTGAACAACCTTATATTCCTTCCCCCATAGCCCACACCCTTAGTATCGATTCCCACACGTGCTCCTGGTTTCTGTCTATAAATTAGGAAACTCACGTAGTTCTCTTGGAACGCAGCTCACCCCCTCATGAGTCACACTTTGTACCCCATCTTTAGGGTCCCATTGGGACTAGAGTCTAGTTATAGGTCTAGAAGCAAAGAGGGGTGATGGGGTGGGTCCTGAGGGGAATCAGGCAGCTGGTAGTTTCCTAGGCATGTAGGCTTCATCCCCTCAGATGGAGGTGGAAAATCTGCTACCTCTAGCCTGGAGAGTCTAATACCCCTACAAGGTGGGCAGACCCTGCCACTGGTAGAGAAGACTCAAAAGAATTTGGGGGTTCAGTTTTCCTAGTTCATCAGGGTCTCTCCACACGTCCTCATGCTCCCCCAGTCAACGCCCTCACTTTATTTTTTTTGAAAGCATTTAAGAATGTATCTTTATTTAAATAAAGACTGCACAATATCCAAATATATTAACATTGTTATAGAACGATTTTCAATTGTTGTCTAAGACAATTATGTAAATCAACCTCTACATTCAATATTAACAAACCTTCGTGGTTTTTCTGTTTCTTTTTTTTTAACTTTTTAATTTTATATTGGAGTATAGTTGATTAACAATGTTGTGTCAGTTTCAAGTGTACAGCAAAGTGATAACGCCCTCGCTTTAACAGAAAGGAGACGCCCTGTGAGGCTGGGAGTTCAATTTGCTTTGTAATTCCACCAACCACAGGATGAACTGCTGTTTGAGTTTCAGCAGTTCCAGCCCTGCAGCTCCGGAACATGACCATCTCCTTCAGGGCACACGTGGAGACTCTTAGGTCATTTTTGCGGATTGGGTGATGCCCAACCCTCATCGGGGAGGGAACTCTGCTTGACCGAGTCCACTGATTCAAGTGGTAATCTCATCCAGAAACACCCTCCCAGACACACCGGAAAGAACGTTTAATCAGGACACCTCCTGGCCAGTCAGGGTGACACAGAAAATTAACCATCACAGAACCCGACTGGTCCCCATTTTATTGAAACTTTTAAATAAACCTTTTATTTGAGGATAGTTCTACAGTTACAGGATTATTAAAAAGATCGTCCAGAGAGTTCTTGTAAACTCCACATGGTGTCTCTTATTCTTGACATCTTATATCAGCATGGTACATTTGTCACAATTATTGAGCTTATATTGACATATTGTTATTAACCAAATTCCATAGTTTATTCACATTCCCTTAGTTTTCCCCTAATGTCCTTTTCCCATTCCAAGATCCCTCCCAGGACATTACATTACATTCGGTTGTCATGGCTACCTAGGTTCCTCTTGGCTGTGACAGTTTCTTAGACTTTCCTTGTTTTTATGACCTTGACATTTGAGGATGGCTGGCTATTTTGTAAGAGCTTAGACAGCATCTTCTCAGGGACTTGTTCAAAGAAGCCTGAAGGAAATGGGGTGCGAGACTACGGTGAGGCTGTGCTGAGGACAGCTGTTCCCTCTCCCCAGCCCTGCACCTCTCCCCGCTCATTTGACGCTCTAGGTGGCAGGAAGGGCCACCCCACACGTGATGGAAGCTTCTGGCAAACACTTGCTGAGTCTCTTCTAAGCCCCAGCTTCTGCTCCCCTGTGAACCCCCCAGCTGTCACCCCTCACCAGAGAGAGAAGTGTCTCCCATCTGACCCTGGACACCACGCTCAGAGTGGCTTTCATTCTACTTGGTTCCTTCATCCATTCATCCCTCCCCCTCTTCCTCCCTTCCTTTCTTCCTTCTGGAAACGTCAAGTGAGCTCCCAAAGGCAGGGGGATGCAGCAGTGCAGGAAATGCTCAAAAGGGCATGGAGGGGGATGGCGGCAACAAGAGAAACGAGGGATGTCATTTCACGAAGGGGAGGGGGGCGTGAAACCTGGGATCGAGGAGGGGTGTTAAAATTCTCCATGGCCTGGCCAGGTCAGCCTCACGGGGAGGAGAATTTCAATCAAAGACCTTTCCCTTTCCCCCTGCATCACAGACAGACCAGTGTGGGTGGCTGCCTGCCCACCAGATGATCAGCCTGGGCTCCCAGGGCAGGCAGGGGCCAGGCCACTACGTCTTCCCAGTGGAGCCAGAGGATGGACGGGCAGCCCTGGGGAACATGGGATTCCAGGCCTATCAGTCCGGAAGAGGCAGGCTGGGGAGGTCAGGGCCCCTGGGCATCCCTCTGAGGCAGGTCATGGAGACGCCAGCAAGAGCCAGCGGGGCATCTCCTGGGTGCTGGGAGCCTGCTTTTCCTCCTTTGCCAGTGGACATCCGGAGCACCGGGCCGACTGGCCTCCAACGCAGCTTCCTGGGGGATGTGAGAGTCCGGCTTCCTTTGAGTCACTGGCATCTTTTTGGTTGGCTGCACACACATTTTAAAAATTTGTTTTCTTTTACACCCATCCTGGGGGCCCAGGGGCGGGTTCTGATGATATTTCCATCCAGTGACTGGATGACCCATTATGAGGCAGCAGCAGCTGACCTGCGGGGGCGGGGAGGTCCTATCCCAGCCTCACTCCTGGTGTCTCAACCTGGGCAGTGACCGCAGGTAGGCCCAGGATGTGACTCCAGGTTCTTGGTGCTCAAAATAATATAATGCAATACAATAAGACATAACATGAAATAAAATAGAATGTAAAATTAAACAAAATAGAACGTAAAATGACAAATAATTAGAGGAAACCAGGCCTCCCAGACAGACAGCCTGTGCCTGGGGAGGAACGCGCAGGAAAACCACATGAAGAACCGGCCCCACGTGGGAGACTGACAAGGGTGCTACTCCAGAGCCCTGTGTCCTCTCTGAACCTCGGTCTCCTCTTCTGCACAGTGATGACACTGGCCTCTCAGCGCGTTTGAAGGATTGAGTGGGCTCCCGGTGTTCTCGCGGGCGTGCCCCCCTACTGGTCCCAGTGAGGTAAAGGTTAAGCAGGTGGGCTCTGAGCCCCCGACCCTTTCAGCCAGAGCAGCTCTGCTTCTGTCTCTTGTGTGTGGGTCCCGCCTGAGGTGTTTCGGTTGGGGTTGGAGCGGGGGGTGAGGGAGCTCTGAGCCTACCGCCTACCCAGTGCGTCCCATGGGGGCACAAATTCGGATTGCACTGGCGGAGGTGGGCGGCTGGTGGCGCCGCGGTTCGCGGTGGGCGTGGTCGGTGGGCGTGGTCAGCAGTCCAGTCATTGCATAAAAGGCCCCAAGTCTTCTCCACCCGCTTGATACTGTGCTGACAGGTGGAAGAGACGCAGGTCCCCGAGAGCTGGCCTGGCCTTTCCCACGTGTCAGCTCCGTCTGGGTTGCTGTCCCTCCCAAGGGCTATCGGCAGGCCCTAGGTGGCCGGGCCACTTCACCTGTGGGAACTGGGGCAGATCTTCGTTTCCCTCCCACTCAGCCCTCTGCTGCAGCCTCAGGTGGTCGAGCAAAGACTGTCAGCGGGGACCCACGTCACATCATGGGGTCAGGGAGACCCCATTCGAATACACGCAGAACTCAGGTGCGGGCTGTTTGGTGAGTGGGAACGCTTGTATTTGTATTCCCACACCCCTTTCTCCGCCAGGACTGTGGTCTGTGGCACCCAAGATTTGGGGCTTTTGGAATCCAAGTGCAGATGGCACAAGATTGGCCCCCCCCCAGTTAAGTCCTCCCTTCTGTTTGGTGCACATCTCCAGCCAGGGATCGAGCTGTGTCCCCAGCACGCACTTTCAGCTTCTTCTCCCCATCCTCACTCCCTGTCTTTATCTACACTCACCCCTTGGAGGTCTCATCCACATGCCGACACCTCCCGGATTTGCACCTCCCGCCCACCCCCAGCTGTTGCTCAGGGTAGCTGATGAGGCGGCAAACATCTCAGCCCCAGACTCAGCTCTGTCTTCTGCCCCCACCTCTGTGACAGTGAAGGGCAATGGATGGCAGCCCCACCCTTCCACGTGCTCAGGCCCAAACCCCGAGTCACCCCTCTCTATTTACACATCGTTTGTGGAAGCCACCAGGAAGCCCACTGGACTCACCTTCAAAATAGATCCAGAATCTGACCACGACTCGCCGCCCCTGCAGCAACATCTCTGGGGTCCTGGCCTCTGCCTTTGCCCCTCTACACTCACTCTCAACAGTGGTGGTGTGTGTTTAATGACCAGGTAAAGGGAAAGGACAGCTTTGACCCTTCATCTTCGTGTTCAGCTGAGCCTGAGGACCATCTCAGGAGATAAGAAGGGAGTTCAAAAGGCCTAGAGCTGGAACCCGTGGGCTCTGGATCAGGTGCACCAAGAGGTGGGGGGTGGGGGGTGGGTAGAATGGCGGGTGGAGAAGCTAAGTAAGAAGGGGAGAGGCCTCAAAAGGTGCTTGTCCCTGGGAGTAGGACATCAACCTTGGGGGACCTGGTCTAAGTTTAAAAACAGGAGTTGGTCCTGCAGGCAAAGCAGGGATGGGGAACAGAGGGATGAGACCTCATCTGTCCACCCTGCAAGCACAGGGGCAGAAGGAGACCTGGTGAGCAGTGAACCCCAGGGGCCTGGGGACAGAGGGTGAGGAACACCAGGGAAGCCCAGGTTTGCAGGAAGAAGAGGGGGCTGGAGGGAGGAGGCTTCAGCTGCCCTTGGGAGATTCAAGGGAAGTTCAGGAGCAGAGGACCCACCAGGCTGTGGGGCCTGGCCAGTACACAGAGGGTCCCTTCCCAACTGGGATGAGCTTGGGGAGCTGAGAGAACCCTGCCTGGGAGCAGCCTCATCCACTAAGGAATATTCTAGAAGAGGAGATGGCAACAAATAGCTCCAGGCCCAGGGCAGAGCGGGGTCAGAGCAGGGACCGTGAGGTCTAGAACTTTCCTTGGAGACTTTCCCACTGTGGGCATATACGTATGTGACACACTGTGTGTGGGGCAGGGGGTGTCAAAGGGGAAATAAAAGCAAAGAATTCTTAAACGCCCAGGACTCTAAGTGGAAGAAGGCTTCATTAGTTGTAGGATGTGCAGAAAATCTGACTCAGCCTTGCTTAAGTGAAAAGGGAATCAATCTATCAGTTCACAAAAGCAGGAAAAGTCTAGATCCGGCTTCAGGTGCAACATGACTGGAGCTCCAGGAGGTCAGTGGGATTCTCAGGCTCTTACAAACTGAAGCCCAGGGTCCTGTGCCCCTTCTCCTCCCGAGCCAACAGAGTGTTCTGGGTTGTCATCCCTGCATCATCACCGCCTTGTACTCTGGGGGTGGCCTCACAGCTGACATGGCTGAGAGGGGCGTTCCTCCAGGGAAAGTGGGGTCCACGTGCTGGGAGGATGGACCCTGGGGCACGAAAGCAGCAGACACCCCCAGCCAGAGGACTTGAGGTAAACCTGGGCATGAGGTACCACTCCATCGTGGTGAGGAATGTATCGAATCCTGCTTTCCGGGACAAACAGCCATAGGAAGGAGGCTCCTCTGACAATCTGTGAAGCAGAGAGAGGCCCACAGGGAGATTTTTTCTGAGTTTCAGCTTAAGCTGTAAACTAAGAACAACCAGCATCTTGGTGCCGAGGAGCCCAGGAATTCCCTCCTCCTGGCTCCCTGCTTCCGCCCAAGTGTGCCCAGTCCCTCCCCTGCTCTGGGGGTGGGGGGAGGTGAGCAGAGGGGAGACTCAGTCTTTGTGGGGGCTGATCTGGGGTATGGGGGCCTGCCCTTATCATCCTGGCCACTTTGGGGACCTGTGGGGAGCGTGTGACTCTCGAGGCTGGATTAATTCCTCCTGTGGAAGTGATGCTGGGGACCCACCTGATTAGTGAAGGATAACCCCCCCCCAGCCCCCCACTGGCCTCACCACACTTGGAGCCTGACCGTTGAGTCTGCCGGCTTGCGGGGCGGGAGATGGGGTGCTTTCATTCCATTGGAACTTTACTTTCTGTGGGGGATTTTTGTTTTTCAGCTTCTTTATGGTAACTGACTAATGGGAGGGGCTTCGCAGGGGTTCATCTTGCATAATGTTGGCACTGGAACCCTATGGGTTGGGCTGTCCCTTGACTCTCCCAGCAGCTTGCCTGGCCCCAGGGCTAAGCATCATTCAAATGGGAAATAGAATGGGGGCGTTAAGCCTGGGTACAGCCACTGGTGTGGCTTAGAGGTAAGATAAGGGTTCCCTTATTTTGATCCATTTCAGAGGCTTTGGAGTGGGCTCATCTCATTGGTTCCAGAAGTATACCAAGGAATTTGGGTAAATATGGGAGGCGGTATGGATAGGAAGGTGGAGTCCTTTTCCTTTTTTTTTTTGGCCACATGGGGCAGCATGCGGGACCTTAGTTCCTCAAGCAGGGATTGAACCCCAGCCATGGCAGGGAAAACCTGGAATCCTAACCACTAGGCTACCAGGGGCTCCCCAAAATTATCCTTCTAAAGTGAAGGAGAAGGAAGGGCTTTCTCAGACAAGCAAAACTGAGGGAATTTGTTGCTGTAGGCCTGCCTTGCAAGAAATGTAAAAAGAAGCTCTTTAGAGAGAAGGACAATAATGTAGGTCAGAAACTGGATCTACATAAAGAAAGGAAGAGCATAGGAGAAGGAAAAGTGAAGGTAAAATAAAAACCTTTTATTTTTCTTAATCAACCTAATTCTTAATTCATCTTACTTGATACATAATGTGTACTTATGTATAAACAAAATAAATGACAGTAATGGTACATGGGATGGGAAGGAGGAATTATGATTATTTTGTTATTATAGGTACTTGCACTACCTGTGAAATGGTACAGTGTTATCTGAAAGTGGACTTGGATTAGTTGTAAACATATATTGCATATGTTAGGACAACCACAAAAAATAGTTTTAAAAGAGTACAACTGATACACTAAGTGAGGAGAGAAAATAGAATCATATAAAATGCTCAAATAAACAACAACAAAAAGACAGAAAAGAGTAGAGAGACAAAAATAGGAACAAAGAATAAGGGCACAAATGGAAAATAGTAACAAACATAGTAGATATCAGTCCAACCACATCTGTAATCACTTTGAATGTCAATGGTCTAAATGAACCAATTAAAAGACAGAGATTGTCAGAGTGGCTTCAAAAACAAAACCCAACCATGTGTTGTCTACAAGAAATCCACTTTAAATATAAAGACACATAGGGATTAAAAGTAGATGGATGGGGGCTTCCCTGGTGGCTCAGTGGTTGAGAGTCCGCCTGCTGGTGCAGGGGACACGGGTTCGTGCCCCGGTCCGGGAAGATCCTACATGCTGCGGAGCGGCTGGGCCCGTGAGCCATGGCCACTGAGCCTGCGCGTCCGGAGCCTGTGCTCCCCAACGGGAGAGGCCACAAAAGCGAGAGACCCGTGTACCGCAAAAAAAAAAAAAAAAGTAAATGGATGGAGAAAGATATCCCATGGTGAAAATAATCAAAAGAAAGCAGCAGTAGTTATATTAATATCAGATAGAGTAAACTTCAGAGCAAGGGAACTTATCAGGGATAAAGAGGGGCATTATATAACAATAAAGGAATCAATTCTCCAAGAAGACATAACAATCCTTAATGTGTATGTGCCTAACGATAGAGTGTCAAAATATGTGAGGCAAAACTGATAGGATTACAAGGAGAAATAGATGAATACACTATTATAGTTGGAGACTTCGACACCCTTCCATCAGAAATGGACAGATTCAGCAGGCAAAAAATCAATAAGGACGTAGTTGAATTCAACCACAATCAATTGCCTGGATATAATGAACACCTATAGACTGCTTCATCCAACAACAGAAAAATACACATCCTTCTCAAGCTCACATGGAATATTCACCAAGAAAGACCACATTCTGGGCCATAAAATGCATCTTAACAAATGTATAATAATAGAAATCATACAAGGTCCGATCTTGGACCACAGTGGAATTGAATTAGAAATAAATAACAGAAAGAGAGCTGTAACATCCCCAAATACTTGGAGATTAAACAACACAATTCTAAATAACACATGGGTCAAAGAAAGAATCTCAAGGTAAGTTAAAAATATTTTGAACTAAATGAAAATGAAAGCACAACTTATCAAAATGTGTAGGATGCAGTGAAAGCAGCGCTTGGAGGGAAATAGACAGCACTGGATGCATATATTAGAAAGTAAGAAAGCGCTAAAGTCAGTCATCTAAACTTCCACCTTAGTAAACTAGAAAAGGCGAAGCAAATTAAATCCAAAGTAAGCAGAAGAAAACAAATAATAAACATTAGGGCAGAAATCAATGAAATTGAAAACAGGAAATCAATAGAGAAAATCAATGAAATCAAAAGCTGGTTCATTGAAAAGATCAATGCAATTGCTCAGCCTCTACTCAGGCTAACTAAGAAAAAAAGAGAGGGGATACAAGTTACTAATATCAGAAAGGAATGAGGAGACATCACTACAGATCCCATGGACATTAAGAAGATAACAAAGGAATACTATGAACCATGAATTTGATAACCTAGATGAAATAGATACATTTCTTGAAAGACACAGTCTGCCAAAACTCACACAAGAAAAATAGACATTCTGAATAAGACTATACCTATTAAAGTAATTGAATCAATAATTAATAACCTTCCAAAACAGAAAACACCAAACTCAGATGGGTTCACTGGTGACTCCTACCAAATATTAAGGAAAAAATTACACCAATTCTCTACAACTCTTTCAGAAGATAGAAGCAGAGGGAATACTTCCTGTCCCATTCCATGAGGACAGCATTACCCTAATACCCAAACCAGACAAAGGCATTACAAGAAAAGAAAACTACAGACCAATATTTCTCGTAAACATAGATGCAAAAATTCTTAACCAAATATTAGCAAATTGAATCCAACAATGTACAAAAAGAATTATAGACCACAACCAAGTGGGATTTATCACAGATATGGAAGCCTGGTTCAACATTTGAAAATCAATTAAAATAACCCATCACATCAACAGGTTAAAGAAGAAAAATCACATGACCATTTCAGTGTTTGCAGAAAAATCATTGGACAAAATCTAACACACATTCATGATAAAAACTCTTAGTAGTAACTAGGAACAGAGGGATAACTTCCTCCACTTGATAGAGAATACCTACAAAAACCTAGAGCCAATATAATACTTCATAGTGAGAAACTTGAAGCTCTCCCACTAACATAAGGAACAAGTAAGAATGTCTCTTCTCACCACTCCTTTTCAATTTGTACTGGAAGTCCTAGCTAATGCTGCAATAAGACAAGAAGAGGAAGTGAAGGGTATATAGATTGGGACGAAAGAAATAAAAATGTCTTTGCAGATGACATGACTATCTATGTAGAATATATGAAAGAATTGACCAAAAATGGAATAAATGATTATAACAAGGTTGTAGGATACAAGGTTAATATACAAAAGTCACTCACTTTCCTATACACCAGCAATGAACAAGTTTGAAATTAAAAACACAATACTGTTTACATTAGCACCCTACCAAAATGAAATACTTAGGTTTATAATTAACAAAATATGTACAAGATCTATATGAGGAAAACTACAAAACTCTGATAAAAGAAATCAAAGAAGTAAATAAATGGGGAGATATTCCATGTTCATGGATAGGAAGACTCGATATTGCAAGACGTCAATTCTTCCCAACTTGATTTATGAAAATCAAGGATTTAAAGATTCAATGAAAGCCCAATTAAAATCCCAGCAGACTATCTTGTGGATATTAAAAAACAAATTTTAAAGTTTATATGGAGAGGCAAAAAACAAAAAACCCCAGAATACTCAACACAATATTGAAAAAGAAGAATAAGTTAGAGGACTGACACTACCCAACTTCGAGACTTTCTATAAAGTTACAGTAATCAAGACAGTGTGGTATTAATTAAAGAATAGATAAATAGATCAAAGAACAGAACACAGAGCCCAGAAGTAGACCCATATAAATACAGTCAGCTGATCTTTGACAGAGGAGCAAAGGCAATACAATGGGTCAAAGATAGTCTTTTTGACAAATGGTGCTGGAACTACTGGACATTCACATGCAAAAAAATGAATCTAGATACAGACCTTACGTTCCTCACAAAAATTAACTCAAAATGGATCATGAACCTAAATGTAGAATGCAAAACTATAAAAATCCTAGACGATAACACATGAGAAAATCTAGATGAACTTGAGTTTGGTGATGACTTTTTAGATAAAACACCAAGGGTTGATCCATAAAAGAAATAATTGATAAGTTGGACTTCATTAAAATTAAAAAATACAGCATCAAGAAATATACATGCACCCAAATGTTCAAAGCAGCATTATTTACAATAGCTAGATTTGGAAGTTACCCAAGTGCCTGTCAACAGACGAATAGACAAAGATGTCATATGTATATGTGTACACACACACACACACACACACACACACACACACACAGGAATATTACTCATCCATAAAAAAGAATGAAATTCTGCCATTTGCAGCAACGTGGATGGACCTAGAAAGTATTATGCTTAGTAAAATAAGTCAGAGAGGCAAATACTGTATGGTATCGCTTATATGTGGAATCAAAAAAATAATACAAATGAAGTATATGCAAAACAGAAACCTACCCACAGATACAGAAAATAACTAGTGGTTACCAGTGGGTAGAGGAAAGGCAGAAAGGGCAAATTAAGGGTATGGGATTAAGAGATACAAACTACTATGTATAAAATAGATAAGCAACAAGGACATATTGTATAGTACAGGGAATTATAGTCATTGTTCTGTAATAACTTTTAATGGAATATAATCTGTAAAAATACTGAATCACAATTCTATACACCTGAAACTAGTACAAAATTGCAAAGCAAATATACTTCACACACACAAATGGACATTTTCAAGAGAATGAAAATATAAGTCACAGACCTGGTAGAAAGATTTACAAAAGATATACATGGTAAAGGACTATTATCCAAAATATACAAAGAACTCTTAAAACTCAAAATAAGAAAACAAACAACCCAATTAAAAATGGGCCAGGAACTTCCCTGGTGGCGCAGTGGTTAGGACCCCACGGTCCCAATGCAGGGGGCCCAGGTTCAATCCCTGGTCAGGGAACTAGATCCCACACGCATGCCGCAGCTAAGAGTTTGCATGCCACAACTAAGGAGCCTGCCGGCCGCAGCTAAGATCCAGTGCAACTAACTAACTAAAATAAATATTAAAAATAAATAAAAATGGGCCAAAGATCTTAACAGACACCTTGTCAAAGAAGATATACAGATGGCAAATAAGCTTATGAAAAGTTGCTTTATATCATATGTTATCAGGGAAATACAAATTTAAATAATAAGATACCACCGCACACCTCGTAGAACGGCCAAAATCCAGAACACTGACCACACCCAGCGCCGGTGCGGGTTCGGGGCGACAGGAACTCTCGCTCGCTGCTGGAGGGACTGCAAAACAGTGCCGCCGCTTTGGAAGAGTTTGATGGTTTCTCACAAAATGAAACATACTCTCATCATATGATGCAGCAATTGCGCTCCTTGGTTTTTACCCAAAGGAGTTGAAAACTCACGTCCACACAAAAACCTGCACACGGATATTTACAATAGCTTTATTCATAATTGCCAAAACTCGGAAGCAGCCAAGTCTGTCCGTTCACTTTCAGGAGGTGAATGGACGAATAAACTGTGGTCCATCCAGACAATGGAATATTATTCAGCGCTAAAAAGAAATGATCTATGAAGCCACGAAAACACACGGAGGAACTTGATTTTATCTTATTAAGTGAAAGAAGCCAGTCGGAAAAGGCTGCGTCCCGTATGATTCTAACTATAGGACATTCTGGAAAAGAAAAAAACTATAGAGAAAGTAAAAACATCTGTGGTTGCCATGGGTTGGGGTAGGGAGAAAGGGGTGCACAGGCGAGCACAGAGGATCTTCAGGGCAGTGAAAATTCTCTGGATGATATTATAATGGTGGGTACATATCATTATAAACTTTCCAAACCAATAGAATGTACACCACCAAGAGTGAGCCCTGATGTAAACAACAGATTTGGGGTGATTATGAGGTATGGGTGTAGGTTCGTTAACTGTAACAAACATGCCACTCTGGGGGGGGATGTTGATAATGGGGGAAGCCGTGTGGGGAGGGGGTGGGGGGCGTATGGGAAATCTCTGTACCTTCTGCTCAATTTTGCTGTGAACCTAAAACTGCTGTAGAAAATAAAGTCTATTTTTAAAAAAGGGGCAAATGTTGGGGCGTTGCTGCCCTGTCCACATCTCTGCTCTTCCCTTAAGAGGGTCATGTCCAGCCCTGGTGACTGCCCTCTCTGGCTGCTGCGAGTCTCCACGGGGCAGTGGACAAGGGGACTCTGACTGCCCCCTACTGCCTGCCTGCACCCCAGAAATACCCCAGAGTGTCCCAGTCATTCCCTCAGCTCCACACAACGGCCATCTGCAGATTTCAGGCCAGTGGTGTTCCCCAGCTCAGCTGTCCCAGAGGCCCTGCTGGACACTGACCAAGGGCTCTCTGTGTCCTGTTTGTCCACTGTTCCCAAGGGTGTCTTCCCAGAAAGGCCAAAGGTGATTGAGGGAGCAGGACCAAAGCATAACGGGGTCCCCCAGGCAGACACCACCAAATGCCACCCGACGCATCTCAGATACCCTGGTAACGTCTTCTGGCAAGAAAAATAACCCTTAAAAACGACACTCTTCCCATTTTACAGAGTAGGAAACTGAAGCTGAGAGAGGAGTCACACCACAGCCAAGAGGCAGAAGTGGAGCTAGAGGTCCAGCGCCCAGCCTCCCCACGGGATGCGGGACGGGGGTGGGGGTGGGGAGGGGGTGGAGGAGGGGTGGAGTGACCCCACCCTTGCTCCAGCTCCCCTCTGGGCTGTCCTGGCCCAGGGGGGTGGGGACTCCGTTCAGGTCTCACCCAGTCCGAGTGTGGGCACCTGGCAGGTGTCCTTGCGCAACGGAGACCTTGGCTTCTGTCTGTAACTGCTGACCAGCACAGCTGCCCACATCTGGGCAGGGGAAGGAAGCGGTCACGGCCCTCAGTGCTCTCTCCCCAGACGAACGCGCTGCTGCCTGCACCGCCTAGAGCGCCCTCCCCAGGCCGCATTTGAAGCAGCAGATGGACCACGGAGCAGGTGGGGCGGTAACTTCCCCTTGCCGCTGGGGGGTTTAAAGCTCCAACCAGGGGCTTCCCTGGTAGCACAGTAGTTAAGAATCCGCCTGCCAATGCAGGGGACACGGGTTCGACCCCTGGTCTGGGAAGATCCCACATGCCGTGGAGCGCCTAAGCCCGTGCGCCACAACTACCGAGCCCGCGAGCCACAACTACTGAAGCCGGCGTGCCTAGAGCCCGTGATCTGCAACAAGAGAAGCCCCCGCTTGTCACAACTAGAGAAAAGCCCACGCGCAGCTACGAAGACCTAATGCAGCCAAAAATAAATACATAAATAAAATTTAAAACAGCAACAAAACTCCAACCAGTTGTCTGAACTATCTCCTTGGAGCCCAGCCAGAGGACCCGATTTGGGGTGGCTTAATCTCCCGTGTCTGGACGTCAGCCAGTGGCTCTCAGAAAGTACTTGGGACTTCAAATGTGTCCGGGTCCCACTTGCTGAGCTGCGCATCCTTTTGTTGCTGCGCTCGCTGTTTGCACGTTGTCTCTTGTTCTCCTGACCTCAAGATCTCTGCAAAGTGCAGCTCTTACCACGCTGTGCCCTTCGCTACAGGCAGGGGTTCACTGTGTGTAAATGTGTAACAACTGACTCTCTGGGTAAAAAGCCCTGATTTGTAACGCTGGCCAATTTCACTGGCGTAAATACACTCACCGTGGCCAATTTCAAACCACCGGCCTGAAGTTATTCAACTGGGTTGGGGAAGAGACTCACAGTAGTAAATTGTTGTACGCTGTCTCCACTCTACCGATAAACAGAAGTGACCTCGAGAGCAGAGACCAGAGCGAAGTTTAGTAAAATAACAAGGTGACGTTTTGAATATTTGTCTTTAATATAATTTAGTTGTAAGTTATATAACTTACTTTTTAACAATGTGTGTGTAACAATCGGTCTTAGAAATTCCTGAAAATGCAATAGTCAGCTCTTGTCAAGAGCCAGGATAACCACTCCGCGGCTGCAGGGAAAACCTCAAACTCCCATAGCTTCCCCCTGCGGCCCCTTGCCGGCCACAGATCGACCTTCTTCAGCTCTTGCCATGCCCCAGGCCAGCTCCTTGGAACCACATGTCGGTCCCCAAATGGACCTTGCTGTGTTTGTTCCTGCTGCCCTCTGTGTGACTCACACCGCCTCTGTTCCTCGATCTCCACAGGTCTCCTTCCTGCAATCAGGAACCTGCAAGACTGCTGGGGAAGAGGGAGCCTGGAGGGTTCTGTGTGCCCTGTGGCACAATGGACCTTCCTTTGTGTTGCCCCTAACATTTCAAGTTAAAATTTGACATCTCAGGGAGAGAATTTCCTAGACCGTGAACTTGAATGCATGAAAAATCATACAGGGCAAATGGGAAACAGTATAGTGGGTGCAGAGTGCAGACGCTGGAAACAAGGCCTGGGTTTATCCCACATCTGTGAGTCACTGCTGTGTGACCTCTGGCAGGTTACTCAATCTCTCTGAGTCTTGGATGCGTCATCTGTAAAATGGCTACAGTACTTCATAGGGTGGTTGTGAAGACTGAGTTAATAAAGAAACGCACTTGCATAGTGCCTTGCACGTGCTGAATGATCAGTAAGTGTAAACCTTTCTTTTCTGCTGCTGTATAAGTAAGTGGTAATTTTTGCGATACTAAAAGCAAAGATGATCATTGCCCGCCCTCTGGTGGTCAAAGTCTATCATTACACCCTATATTATGCACAGGTGGGTAATTTTTCACTTGCGGCCTGTGGACCCACCAGCAGCTGCTGGTCATTGGCCTTCCTTCATCCATTTCGACCCCTTGGACCCTGCAAGAGGCAGCCTCCTCAGGGATTTGACTGGACAGGCCTCTTCTCTCCCACCCTGTCCTGGACTCTGGAGAACTAACTCCTGTCCCTGATGCCTTGGTGAGGTCCTCACAGGGCTGATTAACAAAGCAGGTCCCTATAGCAGCTGGGCTGGGACTGCAGGTGGTTAAGGAGCCTTAGAGACGGTTCCACCCCCCCCCCCGTGTGTGTGTGTGTGTGTGTGTGCGCGCGCGTGTGTGTGCGTGTGCGTGTGTATGTGTGTGTGTGTGTGTGTGAGAGAGAGATCCAGCCTCAGGTCTCCGGGATGGCCCTCGTTCCAGATCTTTCTAAACCCAGCTGTTGCTACCCCTGTGGGTTCCCGACCCCCCGTCCCTGTCCTGGGCAACAGTCCTACTGTGTGCCAGGCCCTGCGCTGGGTGCTGGGGGGAGAGCGGGGGGCGTGGGGCTTAGTTTCTGGAGGGAAGATGGATGGCGCTTGGGGGGCCTGGGGCTGCCAGAGCCCTGATGCATGTGTCTCTCTGGACGGTGATGGCCTGGGTCTCTGCCCTGCACCGGGCCTTCCATGGGGGTTGGAGTGCTGGGCACAGGCGCGGGAGCCCTCGGTTGGGGTCCCAGAGGGTGGGTGCCAGGGTCCCACTCCCTTCCACCATCCTGTCCGTGTCCACCGGACTGACGATGAGGCCTGAACCCTTGTGCCACATTCCCTGTGGCTGTCATATGGTAACAGCCAACATTTCCCTGCTCTTGTCCGCGTGCCTTCCGTCACAGGTGCTTCCTCGTGTCTCACGAGGACCCTGGGGCCTCAGGACCTACAGACGGCACCGTCCCTCGATTCTGTGCTGAGGCTATTGGACCAGAGAGGTCAGGTTCACCCGGGTGTGCGCCTCCACTGGGCTCCGGCTCCTGTGCTGTGACTCCCCCCCCCCCCCCCCCCCCCCCCCCCCCCGCCCACCGCCGAGGGCTGCACTTAAGCTGATTCGTGATCTTGGAAGACTCGGCACCTGTGTTTTGCAAGGGACGTTTGTGAGGAGGTGGGATGGAGACTATATGCCGTCACCGCCAGGAAGGTCACTGAGGGTGGAGACAGTGTCTTTGCTCTGACCTTTGTATCCAGCGTGGCCTGGGGGCTGCGGTGGGGCTAGATGGGTATTTATGTCGAGGTTCAGACTCTGGAAAGACTTTTAGTTGGTTTGGTTACTGTTTTTAAACTCTACAGACCACATACCCTCTTCCTGCTCCCAGGGGGGCCAGGTGGGCAGATCATTCTTGAAGCCCCACCCACGTTGGGCCCTGGAGCGGTGGGCGACCTGGTCCATCACCCACCTCCATGCTCTGTGGTCCTGCACAGGCCAAACTGTCCTCCTTGGCAAAACGGGGCAGTGACCCACTAAGTGTCATCAGGAGGACCTGTTACAGCAACGCAGAGGAAGCCCTTTGCCTGGTGCCTGGCAAACAACAGCAACAGCAATAATAATAATGGCTAAATCACTCCCATCCTGTGAGGGCTGACCAGGTGCCACCTCCTCCAGGACGACCTCCTTGATCTTCCTAGAGGGCAGCCCTCCTCTGGGCCTTCTGACCTCAAGGAAAGTCTGAGTTCCGGTCTGTCCCTCCCCGTTGAGGGCACTCTCTACCCCTGTGTCCCCAGCACCCAGCCCAGGGCCTGGCACCCAGGAGCTGTCAGTGAACATTTGCTGAGTGAGTGGGGTCCTTATTGGTCGCAGACTCACAATTACCCCAGGTACCCAGATATCCCTCCCTCTAGTCTGTCCTGCCCCTCCTCCCTCCCTCACGATCCCTCCCCGTCTGCTGCAGCCACATTTCCACATGGATCCCAGGCCCATAGGGTCCCTCTGGTCCTACGAGGACACCCCTGGACTGATGGGGGCCAGGATTCCATTCCCGACCTCCAGATCCTGCCCGTGGGACAGGGGTCTGACCCTGGAGCAGGGGAGGTCTAGGCTGAATTGTAGGGTCCCAGGGAGTCAGGCAAGGGCCACTCCAATGGTCTGGAAGGAGAGAGAAAGCCCTGGGATTGGGGTGGGGCAGAGAAGAACATGGAGGGTCTGGGCTGGAGGACTGACGGGGAGCAGAGAGAGAGCGGCCGAGGGTGACAGTCAGTCCTGGGTCAGGGCTGTGACCCCACAAGCGGGCTGGAGGTCGCCCCTCGTTGACGCCCATTCCTCAGTGGTTGACATGCCCCCCTTCTGCCCAGGGGCTGGCGGCCACGATGCTGAGAGAGATGGCTGCCTGGGATGGTAGCTGTCCCCCGGGGCAGCTGGGGCCCTTCAGCATCTGCCCCCTTGTCCAGAGCTTGCTTTGAGTCCCAGGGCAAGATCCCAACGGCCCTTCTTCTGGGTACCCATGGTAAGGGCAGGGGCAACACATGCTTTTGGCTTTCCCCTGGGGGGGGTATCTGGGACCATCTTCCTGGGGTCCACCTTCCCCAACCCCAAGCCACCCTTGGGGCCCAAATCCCAGTGCCTAGAAACCTGACCGTGGCCCCAAATCCCACCAGCCTTCTCCTGCCCGGGGACCAGCGACCACCTGGAAACCCACCCCAGCAAGGCCCTGACTTCCCGAAGTCCCCCTGGGGGGCGTGTCCTGCTTTGTTTCCTGCCCCCAACTTTGCAAACGGCAGCCTGAATGTGTGGCCACCCCCAAGGAGAGCTGCGTTTTAAAGGGGTGGAGAATTTCACACAAGGAAGGACTGTCTAAGGCAGGGGTCCCCGACCGCCAGGCCGCGGACCGGTACTGGTCCTCGGCCCTATAGGAGTCGAGTCGCAGAGCAGGAGGTGATCGACGGGAGAGAGAGAAGCGCCCTCTGCCGCTCCCCAACACTCCCCATCGCCGCGTTACCGCCTGAATCGTCACCCACACTGCCACGTCCGCGGAAAAATTGTCTTCCCCCGAAAGGCTGGGGACCGCTGGTCTAAGGGGAGAAATTGCAGGCTGTGGGTGTGTGTGTGTGGGTGTGTGTGTGTGTGTGTGTGTGTGTGTGTGTGTGTGTGTGTGTGGTTTCCTAGTGGGGCTGCCACACAGGTCACTCCACCGACGGTGCCCCTGAACCTGGAGCAGGCACCCGGCTGTGCTGTGCTGTATGTAGGTGCCAGGTGGGCCCCAAAGTCTCCATGCTGCTGGGAAGCAGTGTGAGGTCACTGACCCGAGGAGTGCCCTCGGCCACTTCCTAGAGAGCAGTCAAGAGGAGGTGGGGTGCCCCGGGGCCGAGCGCAGGGGCTAGGCCGGCCCGCTGCAGACTGCCAGGCTGAGCGGCCGGGCCTTCTCCCGGGACGATGGGAGCCACTGATGGATTCAGAGCTGGGGAGGGAGGGGCTCACAGGGACATTCCCTTGGGCAGCCTGAAGCAGGTCAGCCTGGAAGGGATGGGTGCAGAGGCCAGGGACCCACCAGGAGGCAGGGCTCTGGGGGACTGAACTGGGCAGAGGCAGTGGAGGGGGGAAGGGCACAGGCAGGGCCAGGCTGGCCCACAGCCGCTGGGTCCCCACCCTGGGAGGCCGTTCAGGGATGGGCTTCCCGATGTCTCAGCCTGACGTGTGGGATCCCTGTGGGGATCCCCACAGCCCAGGGGCCAGGGGCTAGGTGGGCAGGAGGTCAGGGAAGGAGCCTGAGACCTGCCCCCGAGCCCCACCACACACGCCTGGGCCCACGGGGCTGCAGAGCCCCTGGGCAGGATCAGGTGGTACCCAACTGCCACCCCACTCCCCAGGCCAAGGAGAACCCAAACTGTACAGTGTGGCTGGGTTCCTCAAACCCTGAGGTACGCGGGGATCCACTGGCCCCGGGCGTTGTGGTAAAATGCCAATTCTGATTCAAGCGGTCTGGCAGGGGCCTGAGAGTCTGTACTTCCCATTCTGAGTAGCAGGAGTCTAGCGTATCTTGCTTGGGGAAAAATAAAATTTAAAAGTGAATCCTAACAAGTTCCCACTATGACGACGTGTCTGGATGTCCATTATCAAGCCAGCGTCAGGGCACTGGGCAGTGTTTCCAGGGTGGCCAGAGATGGGCCAGGCCTTGGGGTGTGTCAGGATGTGGGCAAGCTTGTTCCCCACACATTATCCAGCACCCTGGGCCTCCCTCACCCCTCCTCCCTCCCGGGCACCTTCCCATGCCACCAACTTTTATTTAGCAACTACTATGTTTTAGGCGCCAGAGTTACAGGACCACCAAGACTGACACAGTCCTGCCCTCTTGGAGTTTGTATTTTAGCAGGGGTTATATCTGTTAGAACTCTCTGTTGTGATAGAAAACCACCTCAAACGGACTCAAACAATAAAAGGACTCCACTGGTTCAGGCACTGCCTTCAGCTGAGGCTTGATTCAGCATTCAAGTGCATGTCCGCGTCCTGGTTTCTTCCTCTCCCTCTGGCTCTCATGGCAGACAGGCTCCCCCACTGCCCCATAGATGCCACACGGCTGCCAGTAGCTCTTTCCTTATTCACCACGAGGTCCACCCTCCCTGCGATCTGAGACTTTATTTTCCAGGCCATTGGGAAGACTAGTTAGCCAGAGAGCTGGATCCACGACATTTTTTTTTAATTTTTAAAATTTAAAAAAATTTTGGCTGCGTTGGGTCTTCGTTGCTGCACGCGGGCTTTCTCTAGTTGCTGCAAGTGGGAGCTACTCTTCATTGCGGTGCGTGGGCTTCTCATTGTGGTGGCTTCTCGTGTTGTTGAACATGGGACCTAGGTGTGCGGCCTTCAGTAGTTGTGGCACGCGGGCTCAGTAGTTGTGGTTTGCGGGCTCTAGAGCGCAGGCTCAGTAGTTGTGGCACATGGGCGTAGTTGCTCCGTTGCATGTGGGATCTTCCCGGACCAGGGCTCAAACCCGTGTCCCCTGCATTGGCAGGCAGATTCCTAACCACTGTGCCACCAGGGAAGTCCCATGACATTTTTAGACATGGAGTCAACTCTGCTGGCTGATGAGGGTGTGGATGGTGGGTTTGGACGGGGGAAGATGGGCTGAAGGAATGATGCTGTTCCCAGAGGGGAGGGACTGGGGCTGAGCCAGGGTGGAGGCAGAGGTGGATGGGGTGACACTAGGTGGAGCTCCTGGGCCCTCCAGTTCTCTGGTTATGACCCCCAAAACCTTACCTGTCGTTAACCTCACCAACTCCATCTTGCCCTCTCAGTCCGTGGTCCACCATGCGGCTGGTGGGAGGGGAGGGGTCCTTTCTTAAAAAAATTTCACTTAACATGAATTCTACCTCAGTAACACATTTTCTTTAACCATTCATCTGTCAATGGTCATTTAGATTGTTTCCATATCTTGGCTATTGAGAATAATGCTGCAAATGAACTTGGAAATGCAGATGTCTCTGAGATACTGATTTCAGTTCTTTTAGATATATGCCCAGAAATGAGATTGCTGGATAATACAGTAGTTCTGTTTCTAATTTTTTTAGTTCTGTTTTCCATAGCAGCGACACCATTTTACATTCCCAACGGAGTACAAGGCTTGGAATTTCTCAACTTGCCAACACTTACCTTTTTTTAAAATTTGATAATAGCCTTTCGAATGGGTCTGAAATGATATCTCATTGTGGTTTTGATTTGCATTTCTCTGATGATTAGTGATGTCGAGCATCTTTTCATGCACCTGTTACCCATTTGTATGTCTTCTTTTGAGAAATGTCTATTCAAGTCTTTTACCCATTCTTTAATCAGGTTACTTGTTTCTTTGCTATTGAGTTGTAGGAGTTCCTTATATATTTTGAATATTAACCCCTTATCAGATACATAGTTTGCAAATATTTTCTCCTATTCTGTAGTTTGCCTTTTCACTCTGTTGATAGTTTCCTTTTCTGTTCAGAAGCTTTTTACTTTTTAGTTTGATGTAGTCCTATTTTTGCTTTTGTTTCTTGTGGTTTTGGTGTCATATCCACGAGATCATTGCCAGACCAATGTCATGAAGCTTTCCCCCTATGTTTCCTTCTAGGAGTTTTACAGTTTCAGGTCTTATATTTAACTCTTTACTTTGAGTTGATTTTTGTCTATGGTGTAAGATAAGTGTCACAATATCATTCTTTTGCATGAGGATATCCAATATTCCCAATATCATTTGTTGAAGAGACTATTCTTTCCCCATTGTGTATCCTTGGCACCCTTATTGAAGATCAGTTGACTGTATATGTATCGGTTTTTTTCTGGACTCTCTATTCCGATCCATTGGTCTCTATGTCTGGATTTATATCAGTACCATCTTGTTTTAATTACTGTAGCTTTGTAGTATATTTTGAAATCAGGATGTGTCATGCCTTCAGCTTTGTTTTCTCCTGAAGGTTGCTTTGGCTATTCAGGGACTTTTGTGGTTCCATATAAATTTTAGAATTGTTTTTTCTATTTCATTAAAAAATGTCATTGGGATTTTGTCATTGGGATTTTAGCTTTGGGTAATATGGATGTTTTAACAATACTAAATCTTCTAATCCATGAACATGAGATATCTTTCCTATCTTTTGTGTCCTCTTTAATGTTTTTCATCAAAGTCTTGTAATTTTCAGTGTACAAGTCTTTCACCTCCTTGGTTAAGTTTATTCTAAATATTTTATTCTTTTTGATGCTATTGTAAATGGGATTCTTTTCTTAATTTCCTTTTTGGATAGTTCACTGTTAGTGTATAGAGACACAACAGATTTTTCCTTGTTGATTTTGTATCCTGCAACTTTACTGAATTCATAGATTAGTTTTTTTTTCTTTTTGTGGAGTCTTTAGGGTTTTCTACATATAAGATTGTGTCAACTGCAAACAGATACTTCTTCCTTTCCAACTTGGATGGCTTTTATTTTTTTCACTTGCCTAATTGCTTTGGGTAGAATGTCCAGTACTATATTGAATAGAAGTGGTGACAGTGGGCATCTTTGCCTTGTTCCTGATCTTGGAGGAAAAACTTTCAATTTTTCACTGTTGAGTATGATGTTAGCTGTGGACTTCTTATACATAGCTTTTATTATGTTAAGGTCAATTCCTTCTACACCTATTTTGTTGAGAATTTTTATCTTTTAATTGAAGTATAGTTGATTTATAATGTTGTGTCAATTAATGCTGTACAGCAAAGTGATTCAGTTAAATATATATAAATATATGTAAACATATATATGTATATATACATTATTTTTTAAATAGATCTTTATTGGAGTATAATTGCTTCACAATACTGTGTTAGATTCTGTTGCACAACAAAGTGAATCAGCCATATGCATACATATGTCCCCATATCCCCTCCCTCTTGAGCCTCCCTCCTACCCTCTCTATCCCACCCCTCTATGTCATCACAAAGCACCCAGCCTATCTCCCTGTGCTATGCTGCTGCTTCCCACTAGCCACCTATTTTACATTCGGTAGTGTATATATGTCAATGCTACTTTCACTTCACCCCAGCTTTGCCCTCCCATCCCATGTCCTCAAGTCCATTTTCTATGTCTAGCTCTTTATTCCTGCTCTGTAACTAGGTTCATCAGTACCTTTTTTTTTTTTTTAGATTCCATATATATGTGTTAGCATACGGTATTTGGTTTTTCTCTTTCTGACTTACTTTGTATGACAGACTCTAGGTCCATCCACCTCACTACAAATAACTCCGTTTCATTTCTTTTTATGGCTGAGTAATATTCCATTGTATATATGTGCCACATCGTCTTTATCCATTCATCTGTCGATGGACATTTAGGTTGGTTCCATGTCCTGGCTATTGTAAACAGTGCTACAATGAACATTTTGGTACATGTCTCTTTTTGAATTATGGTTTCCTCAGGGTATGTGCCCAGTAGTGGAACTGTTGGGTCTTATGGTAGTTCTATTTTTAGTTTTTTAAGGTATCTCCATACTGTTCTCCATAGTGGCTATATCAGTTTACATTCCCACCAACAGTGCACGAGGGCTCCCTTTTCACCACACCCTCTCCAGCATTTATTGTTTTTAGATTTTTTGATAATGGCCATTCTGACTGGCGTGAGGTGATACCTCATTGTAGTTTTAATTTTCATTTCTCTAATAGTTAGTGATGTTGAGCATCTTTTCATGTGCCTCTTGGCCATCTGTATATCTTCTTTGGTGAAATGCCTATTTAGGCCTTCCACACATTTTTTAACTGGATTGTTTGTTTTTTTGATATCGAGCTCCATGAGCTCTTTGTATATTTTGGAGATTAATCCTTTGTCTGCTGTTTCATTTGCAAATATTTTCTCCCATTTTGAGGGTTGTCTTTTTGTCTTGTTTATGGTTTCCTTTGCTGTGCAAAAGCTTTTAAGTTTCATTAAGTTCCATTTGTTTATTTTTGTTTTTATTTCCTTTACTCTAGGAGGTGGGTCAAAAAAGATCTTGCTGTGGTTTATGCCAAAGTGTGTTTTTCCTATGTTTTCCTCTAAGAGTTTTATAGTGCCTGGTCTTACATTTAAGTCTTTAATCAATTTGGAGTTTATTTTTGTATATGGTGTTAGGGAGTGTTCTAATTTCATTCTTTTACATGTAGCTGTCCAGTTTTCCCAGCACCACTTATTGAAGAGGCTGTCTTTTCTCCATTGTATGTTCTTGCCTCCTTTGTTGTAAATTATGTGCCCATATGTGCGTGGGTTTATCTCTGGGTGTTCTATCTCATACCATTGATCCATATTTCTGTTTCTGTGCCAGTATCATACTGTCCTGATTACTGTAGCTTTGTGGTATAGTTTGAAGACAGGGAGCCTGATTCCTCCAACTCTGTTTTTCTTTCTCAAGATTGCTTTGGCTATTTGGGGTCTTTTGTGTTTCCATATGAACTGTAAAATTTTTTGTTCTAATTCTGTGAAGAATGCCATTGGTAGTTTGATAGGGATTGCATTGAATCTATAGATTGCTTGGAGTAGTATAGTCATTTTTACAATATTGATTCTTCCAATCCAAGAACATGGTATATTTCTCCATCTGTTTATGTCATCTTTGATTTCTTTCATCAGTGTTTTATAGTTTTCTCAGTACAAGTCTTTCACCTCCTTAGGCAGGTTTATTCCTAGGTATTTTATTCTTTTTGTTGCAATGGTAAATGGGAGTGTTTCCTTAATTTCTCTTTCTGATTTTTCGTTGTTGGTGTATAGGAATGCCAGAGATTTCTGTGCATTAATTTTGTATCCTGCAACCTTACCAAATTCATTGATTTGTTCTAGTAGTTTTCTGGTGACATCTTTAGGATTTTCTATGTATAGTATCATGCCATCTGCAAACAGTGACAGTTTTACTTCTTCTTTTCCAATTTGTATTCCTTTTCTTTCTTTTTCTTCTCTGATTGCTGTGGCTAGGACTTCCAAAACTACATTGAATAAGAGTGGCGAGAGTGGACATCCTTGTCTTCTTCCTGATCTTAGTGGAAATGCTTTCAGTTTTTCACTACAGTATGATGTTTGCTGTGCGTTTGTCATATATGGCCTTTATTATGTTCAGGTAGGTTCCCTCTATGCCCATTTTCTGGAGAGTTTTTATCATAAATGGGTGTTGACTTTTGTCAAAAGCTTTTCCTGCATCTATTGAGATGATCATATGGGTTTTATTCCTTAATTTGTTAATGTGGTGTATCACATTGATTGATTTGCATATATTGAAGAATCCTTGCATTCCTGGGATAAACCCCACTTGATCATGGTGTATGATCCTTTTAATGTGCTGTTGGATTCTGTTTGCTAGTATTTTGTTCAGGATTTTTGCATCTATGTTCATCAGTGATATTGGTCTATAATTTTCTTTTTCTGTGATATCTTTTTCTGATTTTAGTGTCAGGGTGATGGTGGCTTCATAGAATGAGTTTGGGAGTGTTCCTCCCTCTGCAATTTTTTGGAAGAGTTTGAGAAGGTTCGGTGTTAGCTCTTCTCTAAATGTTTGATAGAATTTACCTGTGAAGCCGTCTGGTCCTGGACTTTTGTTTGTTGGAAGATTTTAAATTATGGTCTCAATTTCATTACTGTGATAAGTCTGTTTATATTTTCTAATTCTTCCTAGTTCAGTCTTGGAAAACTCTACCTTTCTAAGAATTTGTCCATTTCTTTGTGGTTGTCCATTTTATTGCCATATAGTTGTTTGTAGTAGTCTCTTATAATCCTTTGTATTTGTATTTCTGCACTGTCGGTTGTGATTCCTCCTTTCTCATTTCTAATTTTATTGATTTGTGTCTTCTCCCTTTTTTCTTGATGAGTCTGGCTAAGGGTTTATCAATTTTGTTTATCTTCTCAAAGAACCAGCTTTTAGTTTTATTGATTTTTGCTATTGTTTTCTTTGTTTCTATTTCATTTATTTCTGCTCTGATCTTTATGATTTCTTTCCTTCTACTGACTCTGGGTTTTCTTTGTTCTTCTTTCTCTAGTTGTCTTAAGTGTAGGGTTAGATTGTTTATTTGAGATGTTTCTTGAGGTGAGATTGTATTGCTATAAACTTCCCTCTTAGAACTGCTTTTCCTGTATCCCATAGATTTTGGGTCGTCATATTTTCATTGTCTCTAAGTATTTTTTTAAATTCTTCTTTGATTTCTTCAGTGCTCTCTTGGTTTTTTAGTAGCGCACTGTTTAGCCTCCATGTATTTGTGTTTTTTATAGTTTTTTTTTCCTATAATTGATTTCCAATCTCATAGCACTGTGGTCAGAAAAGATGCTTGATACAATTTCAATTTTCTTAAATTTTCCAAGGCTCGATTTGTGACCTAAGATGTGATCTATCCTGGTGAATGTTCCATGTGCACTTGAGAAGAAAGTGTATTCTGCCACTTTTGGGTGGAATGTTCTATAAATATCAGTTAGATCTATCTGGTCTATTGTGTCATTTAAAGCTTGTGTTTCCTTAACTATTTTCTGTTTGGATGATCTGTCATTGGTGTAAGTGGGGTGTTAAAGTCCCCTACTTTTATTGTGTTACGTCAATCTCTCCTTTCATGGTTGTTAGCATTTGCCTTATGTATTGAGGTGCTCCCATGTTGGGTGCATAAACATTTATAATTGTTATATCTTGTTCTTGGATTGATCCTTTGATCATTATGTAGTGTCCCTCCTTATCTCTTGTAACAGTCTTTATTTTAAAGTCTATTTTATCTGATATGAGTATTGCTACTCCAGCTTTCTTTTGATTTCCATTTGCATGGAATATCTTTTTCCATCCCTTCACTTTCAGTCTGTATGTGTCCCTAGGTCTGAAGTGGGTATCTTGTAGGCAGCATATATATGGGTCTTGTTTTTGCATCCATTCAGCCAGTCTGTATCTTTTGGTTGGGGCATTTAATCCATTTACATTCAATGTGTTTGGTAGTATTACTTCTGCTTCAGTTTTTTGGAAGAGTTTAAGAAGGATTGATGTTAGTTCTTTAAATATTTGTTAGAATTCACCAGTGAAGCCATTCTCGTCCTGAGTTTTCTTTGTTGGGAGTTTTTTGATCACTGACTAATCTCCTTATCTCTTATTGGTCTGTTAGACTTTCTATTTCTTCATGATTCACTCTTGGTAGGTTATATGTTTCTAGGAATTTATCTGTTTTTTTCTAGGTTATCCAATTTATTGGTGTATAATTGTTCATGGTAGTCTCTTGTGATCCTTTTCGTTTCTGTAGAATCCATTGTAATGTTTCCTCTTTCATTTCTGATTTTATTTATTTGAGTCCTCTCTTTTTTCTTAGCCTAACTAAGGGTTTGTCAATTTTATTTAGCTTTAAAAAAACTCAACTCTTAGTTTCATTGATTTTTTTCTATTCTCTATTTTGTTTATTTCTGCTCTAATCTTTTTTTTTTTTTTTTTTTTTTTTTGTGGTATGCGGGCCTCTCACTGTTGTGGCCTCTCCCGTTGCAGAGCACAGGCTCTGGACGCACAGGCTCAGTGGCCATGGCTCACAGGCCCAGCTGCTCTGTGGCATGTGGGATCTTCCCGGACTGGGGCACGAACCAGTGTCCCCTGCATTGGCAGGCGGACTCTCAAGCACTGTGCCACCAGGGAGGCCCTGCTCTAATCTTTATTATTGCTTTCTGTCTGCTAACTTTGGGCTTAGTTTGTTCTTCTTTTTCTGGTGCCTTAAGTAGTAAAGTTAGGTTGTTTATTTGAGATATTTCTTCTTTTTTAATGTAGACATTTATCATCATAAACTTTCCTCTTAGGACTGCTTCTGCTGAATCTCATAACTTTTAGTAGGTTGTGTTTTCATTTGTCTCAAGATAGTTTTGAATTTCTCAGGCAACCACTGCTCTGCTGTCACATAGATGCATTTCATTCTACAGTCACTGTTCCTAGACTGTGTACTCAGTTTTGTCTGGCTTCCTCCACTCTGTATACTGATTTTGGGATCCATCTGTGTTATGTTTCCCTTTATTTCTCTTTTATTGCTGAGTAGTATTCCATTATGTGATGTGATGATTCATTTTATGGGTTCATTTAACTGACCATGGGTGCCCAGATTACACATTATTTCTGCATAGGTTTGTGAGGGTGTTTGTGGATGAGATTAGTATTGGAGTAGATGGACTCAGTAAAGTAGGTCAGTTTCCCCAATCAGGGTGAGGCATCATCCAAGCCACCGAGGACCTGAATACAAGAAAAGGTGGAGGAAGGAGGAAATCATCCCCCCTCTTCTGCCTCACTGACGAGTGCTGAGACTTCTCATCTCATCTCCTGCCCTTGAACTGGGATTTACACCATCAGCTCCCGTGGTCTTCAGGACTTCAAACTCAGATTGAATTATTCTAGCTTTCCTGGTCTCCAGCTTACATACAGCAGATTGTGGACTTTTCCACCTCTGTAATTGCGTGAGCGAATTCCTATTATCTATCATCTATCGATCATCTCCTATTGGTTCTGCTTCTCTGGAGAACCCTGCCAAATACACATCAAAGGCACATCACAGTTTGTTTATTCATCCACCCTTTGGGGGACACTTGGGAGCTGTTTCCAGTTTTAGGCTATTAGAATAAGGCTGCTTTGCACATGTGTCCAAGTCTTTGGACGTGTACTGTTGTTTCTCTTGGTAAGTGCCTAGATGTGGGATGGTTGGGTTAGGTGGTAGGTGTGTGTCTAACTTGAACCAGACCAGACAGAAGGGAAATAGACTACACCACCCTCAGCACCCACTGCTACTTTTAAAGAAGTACTCTGGTGGTGCCCATGATAAGTGTCCTGGGAAAGGGGCTGGAGGGCCTGGAAGGACAGAGGGACCAAATGTGACAGAGTGAGTGGGATTTTTGGTCCTCAAGTGTAACATGTGTAAACAGTGGGCAACCCATAGTAGGTGTGGGGTAAATGTGACCATGACCCCTCCTGTGGCACCGACACCAGAGAACGAAATAGAGTGAAAGGACTGGGGGGTCGTGGGGCAGACTGGTCACAGCCTGGCTGCACATTAGCCCCATGAGCTTGGGCAAGTGACTCAGTCACCCTGTGCCTCAGTCTCCTCCTCTGTGAAATGGGGATAAGGTAGCACCTACCCAGAGGGCCGGGAGGATGAAATGAGATTGTTCCTCATGTAAAGGGGTCCTCCTTTCAATCAGTCAGGTTTATGCTGAGGCCCCAGAGTGCCTGTCTGGACAGTGTAACGATGCCCTCAGGAAGGTCCAGGCAGTACCAGCGTCAGTGCAAATGTGCAACTCTTTGCACAAAATGGGACCAGTGACATCTATGAACAGATTCACACCAGGTCTGGCTTTATTGAAAAATGAGTTTTGGTGTCAAACATAGGAACCAGTTCTTAATTCTCAGAACCTTTTGGATTTCAGACTAGAGGTGTGATGGTGGTGAGAAGGGCAGAGGTCGGGGGCGGGTGATAAGTTGGAGGGAGGAGAGGAGGAGGCCTGGAGATGCTGGCCTGAGTCCTGGGGAGGGGGAGGGCTGTCTGGGGGGTTGTAAAGTGGTGCAGCAGCAAGTACAGGGCCCTGGGTGCTATGGTAGCAGGGGTGGATGGGAAGTAGGGGGCCACTCCCTCTTGTGCTCTGCCCTCTGGCCCTTGGCCTGAACTTTTAGTCCCACTGCCCCCTCCTGCCTCTCCCTATTTGCTGGGAACCTCCTGTCTCAACCTCCGGTATCATTCAGTTCCTCCTGTAGGCGGTTAGGAGCAGAAATCCTGGCGTCATCACCATCTGGCCCTGCTCAGGGATAAGCCCTGCCGGGGGATGGGTGTAGGAAGAGGAGGTGACAGGACAGGAAGCCAGGCCTTGCCTTAGTGCACTGACTCAGCGTGAGGAGCTGGCCCCTCTCTCGACGCCCTGTTCCTGTTGCCTTCCTGATCCCAGACCAGAAGGGAGGCAGCGCCCGTGCTGCTTCTGACGAGCCCGCTACAATTGATTTTTGATATTGACCTTGTACTAAATTTACTTAATACTTAAAATCAGTTGTCTGTAGTTCATTTGGGTTTTCTAATACACAATTATGTTATCCACAAATAATGACGTTTTATATTTTCCTTTTCAATTTAGATGCTGCTCATCTTTTCTCTGACTTATTGAATGAGTAGGACCTGTAGTACAATTTGAATAGAAGTGGTGGTAGTAGACATCCTTACCATGTCCTTGATTTAGGGGGGAACTTTCAATGTTTTATCCACTTGTGTGATGGTTTTTATAGATTTTTAAAAAATCTGATTATGAAAGTTTCATTCCATTCTTAGTGTGCTAAGAGTTTTTATCATTAGATTTGTTAGGTATTTTTTCTGCCTTTATTGAGTTTATCATAGAATTTTTTTTTCTCTCTCTCTCTCTCTCTTTTTTTTTCTGTTAATGTGGTGTATTAGTCAAGGTTCTCCAGAGAAACAGAAGCAATAAGATGTATATACAGAAAGAGCTTTATTATAAGGAATTGACTGTCGTGATTATGGAGGCTGAGAAGTCCCAAGATCTGCCATCTGCAATCTGGGGGCCAGGAGAGATGACGTCTAGTTCTAGTCTGAGTCTGAAGGCTGGAGGACCAGGAAAGCCAGTGATGAGTTCCAGTCTGAAAGTCTGCAGCCTTAAGACCCAAGAAAGGCTCATGTTTCTGTCAGAGTCTAAAGGCTGGAAAGGACCAATGTCACAGCTCAAACAGGTGGGAGGAGTTTTCTCTTAACTCAGTCTTTTTGTTCTATTTGGATTGGATGAGGACCCATCCACATTAGGGAGGGCAACCTGCTTTACTCAGTCTACTGATTCAAATGTTAATCTCACCCAGAAACACCCTCACAGACAAACCCACAACAATGTTTCACCAAATATCTGGGCACCTTGTACACCAGTCAAATTGATACATGAAATTAACTATCATAAGTGGTGAATTACTCTTTTTTTTCCCCAGTGTTGAGACATTTTTGTATTCTTGGAATAAACACTGATTGGTTGCTATAGATTACCCCTTACTGGTTGATTGCTATTTATTACCCTTTAAAATTTATCGCTGAATTTGATTTGTTAAAATCTTACTTAAATTTTTTACATCTCTGTTCATGAAAATAACTGATCTATATATTTTAAAAAATTCCTGTAACGTCTTTATAAAAATTATGCTGGCCTCATGAAGAGCTGGGAAATGTTTCCTCCTTTTCTATTCCTAAGAATAAATTGGGTAATATTAGTGTCAGTTTTTCCTTAGACATTTGGAAGAATTCACAAGTGAAGCCACATGGTTCTGGATCTTCTTTGTTAGAAGTTTAGATGGATTCAATTTCTTTTTTGGACTATTGAGATTATTAATTTTCCTTTTCTGTCAGTTTGATAAGGTGAATTGTTTGAAGAATTTGTATATTTAATCAAAATTGTCAAATTTCTTGGTACATTCTTCATGATGTTCATTTTCTTTTTGACATTTGTAGGGTCTGTAGCTGTCCCCTTTTATTTATTGATATTGACAGTTTGACTTCTCCCTCTTTTTTATCACTCTTGATAGGGTTTAAAATTTTATTCATTTTTTTCCTAAAGAATCGACTTTGGCTTTATTGATTATATGTGAATTTTCTATTGCATTGATTTCTTCTTATATTTTCTACTTTCCTTCACTTTATTTGTTTTTCTCCCTCCAGCTTTCTTGAGATTAAAACTTAATAATTACTTCTGAGCCAATTAAAAATTGTAATTTATGCAATGAAGCTATAAATTTATTTCTAAGTATTGCTTTAACTGTATTCCCCAAATTTGGAGATGTACTATCTTTATTATAAGGTAGTTCAAATACATTTTCTAATTTCTCTTTTGATATCTCCTTTGACTCAAGGATTATTTTAAAATGTATTGTTTAACTTATTTTAAAATGTATTGTTTAACTTATAGTTGGAGATTTTCTAATTCTCTTTACATAATTTATTTTTAATTTAAATCCATTGTGGTTGGAGGACATACTCTGAATGATTTCAGTCATAGAAATTTGTCAAGTTATTTTTCTTCTTTAGTCTCTTAATATGGTGGGTTACGTGGATTGATTTTCATATAGTGAACCAGCTTTATACTTCTGGATAAAACTGACTTGGTTGTGATTTTTAAAAATGTATATTGCTGTAATCTATTTGCCAATATTTCATTATGGATTTTTGTATCTGTATTCATGAGGGCTATTGGTTTATAGTTTTCCTTTTTTTAAAAAAATTTATTTATTTAATTAATTTATTTTTGGCTGCATTGGGTCTTCGTTGCTGCAGGCGGGCTTTCTCTAGTTGTGGTGAGCGGGGGCTACTCTTCACTGCAGTGTGTGATCTTCTCATTGCGGTGGCTTCTCTTGTTGCAGAGCACGGGCTCTAGGTTTGTGGGCTTCACTAGTTGTGGCATGCAGGCTCAGTAGTTGTGGTGCATGGGCTTAGCTGCTCTGTGGCATGTGGGATCTTCCTGGACCAGGGCTTGAACCTGTGTCCCCTGCAGTGGCAGGCAGATTCTTAATCACCACACCACCAAGGAAGCCCTATAGTTTTCCTTTCTTGTACCATCCTTGTCTGTTTTTCTTTTTCTTTTTTTATACTGGCTCACCTCATACAATGAGTGTGGAAGTGTTCCTTCCTTTTCTAATTTCTGGAAGAGATTGTGTAGAACCCTTGCTATTTCTTCCATGAATGTTTACTAGAATTTGCCAGTGAAACCATGGGGCCTGATATTTCCTTGCTGGAACATTTTAAACTGCAAATTCAACTTCTTTAATATCTACAAGACTGTTCCGGTTATCCATTTCTCATTGAGTGAGTTTTGGTAGATTGCATCATTTCAAGGAATTGGTCTATTTTACCTAAATTGTTGAATTCATCTGCAGAGAGTTGTTTTTATGTTCCTTTATTATTCTTATGATGTCTGTGGGGAGCGTAGCAATTTCCCCTCTTTCATTTCTGATACTGGTAATTTGTATCTTTTATATTCTTTGTTCTTTGTTAGTCTGACTAGTGATATATCAACTTTATAAATCTTTTCAAAGAATCAGCTTTTGGTTTCATTGATATTTTCCCTCTTTTTTTCTGTTTTCATCTTCATTGGTTTCTGCTCTTATATTTATTATTTCCTGCCTTCTGTTTGCTTTGACTTTAGTTTTGCTTTTCTTTTTTTTTTTATTTCTTAAGGCAGAGATTTAGATGATCGATTTGAAAGCTTTTTTTTTTAAAATAAAAAATGTAATGCTATAAATTTCCTTTTAAGCATGGCATTAACTCTATCCCACTCATCTTGGTATGCTGCTTTTCATTTTTACTTAGTTTGGCTAGCCCTTTTTACATTTTAAGGTTTTTAAAATTTGTGCATTTTCTATTTCATGTTGTTTTCATCATAGATTTGTCTTATTTATTAACCTGTTGAAAGAACCAATTTGGCTTTTTCCCTCTTTTTTTATTTAATCTCTTATGTTTATTATTTTCTCTTATTTTATTTAGATTTGTTCTGTAGTTTCTTTTCATCTTCTTAAAGTGAACACTCAGCTCATTAATGGACAGTCTTTCTTTGTTACTAATATATGCATTTAAGCTTTTAAATTTCTAAGTACTGCTTTTTTTGTCTTGCACAAGCCTTGATATATAGCATTTTGTTGCAGTTCAATATTAATTTTTAAGATTTCCACTATCATTTCTTGGAACCACAAGCTCTTCAGAAGTATATTAAAATTGTTTTTAAAAGATGAATGGAAATGTTAAAATTTTTACGGTGCTTGACATGTTCAGTTGTGGACCTCCCAGTCCCAGTTCAGTGTCTGATAAACAATAGACGATCAAGATGTATTCGTGAAGGAATGAATGGCCTGGTATATTCGTGAAGGAATGAATGGCCTGGTATATTTGTGAAGGAATGAATGGCCTGGCAACTCGTGAGTATTGCCTGGATCAGCTGCTGAGCAGTCAGGAAGAACGACACTTTCCTTCCTATTGAGAATATACAAAACTTGTCATAGAAATAACTAAATTTTAGCAAATGAATAAACCTGCGCCAGGTATCATTCAGGATACCTAACCTAATCTTTGAAACAATATTTGAAGTGGTTTAAAAAAGCCCACAGGATGAAAAAAGTGAGACATGCAGAGTTTAAGAAGCTCTTCCCTGGTCAAATGGCTAGACATCGGCAGAAGTGAGGTTTCAGACTAAGAGACCAGCTCTACAGTGTGTGCCCTGAACCATCACATTAGGCCACCTCTCTTGAAGTCATTACACATTAAACGGAAGTACTCAGAGATTATATAGGTCACCCCCTATATAAAAAAGTTTTTGTTGAAGTCTTGTATACATAAAGCTGTACATAAATGTAGAGCTTGATCAATTATCACCAAATGAACAACACATGGATCAAAAAAGATCATATTACCAAACCCTCCAGGACCTTCCTACGCATCTTCTGCTATTAATACCTCCCGCGGCCCCAAGGGTGACCTCTCTATAGACGTTGAACCCTACAGATTAGGTTTGTCTGTTTGGGCTTTACTTAAATAGAACCATTTCTATTTATTCGTCTATGTCTGGCTTCTTCTCTCAGTTTCTCTGGTTTGAGATTCATCCATGCTGTGTGTGTGGTTGCATTTCCTTCTTCCTTGTGGCCGCACAGTATCACCTTGTGTGATTAGAACATAGCTGATTTATTCACCCTCCAGCAGACAGACATTTGTTTAGTGCTGGGTTGATAGTGCAATACGAACATTCTAAATGGTTTCGGCACTATTTGAGAGTCAGTTGCTTTCATAAGGCTCCATCACCCCTAGTACTGCAGTGCATATTTTCTACAAACTCAGGACATTCTCCTACATAACTGCAATGCAACAATTAAAATCAGGAGATTATCATGGATACATCATTGCCATCTAATCCTTACACCCCACTCAAGTTTGGACACTTTTACTAATAGAACAGAAAGATCCCATCCAAAATCACATGTTGCACTTAGTTTCCATGTCTTTTTGGTCTCCTTCAGTCTTCAGCAATTCTTCAGTGCCCCCTTAATTTCATGAGCTTTATACTTTCACAAACTAAAACCAGTCATTTTGTAGAATGTCCCCCAATGTGGGCTTGTCTGTTTCCTCTTATCACTAGCACATAACTGCAATTTGTCCCATTACTGACGATGCTCTTTTTTTTTTTTAGTTCAATGCACCAGAGCTTCTGGCCTGTCCCATCTGTGGGCAGAAAGCCCTGGGGTGGAGATGCAGAAGTGGCACTTGGAGGTCACCTGGAGCATGGCGAAATGTAATGTCTGCGGGCAATGATAAGGTTTGCTTCACTCAACAGCCTTTCTCCTAGTGGTTTTGTTATTCACTGATGACTCTCACCTGAATCAGTTATTACTACCATGAACTCAATTAGTGAATCAGCTATGAATCAGTCATTGGTGGTTTCAAAGTTGTGACTTCCTAAACTTATTACTTCTTCTAGCCGAATTGGCTGCCATTCTGTAAGAAGCTTCCTCCCTTTCTTCCCTCTCTCTCTAGTTTTGAATGTCAAAAAGGATGCATAAACTTTTATTCACTAAAAATGTTAATTTAGTGTCGTGTCAAGCTGGCTTCTGTGTCTCTTGGCAAGAATCTAATAATCTTCGAACTTTTCCTTGATTTTAGCAAGATGTTCCAGCCTCATCTTATCATTCTCTACGCCAGACCACAAATCAGTTATTGCTTGAAGGAGGTTCCCTGTGGAGGGAAACGGTGTTTAGAAACCAAGATCTGGATGCTTGGTGTGTTCACCGTAACTGAGGTATCATCGCTTGTAGCCTTTCCCTGATCCTTCATGTTGCTATTTCCCCAATTATTCTTGAGTAGTTGTGATGATGTCCTAATTCCTTTAAACATTTTGCACATATTTTTCTATATGCTGATATGCCAACACCAGTATCTTTTTGTTTGTTTGTTTGTTTGCCGTACGCGGGCCCCTCACTGCTGTGGCCTCTCCCGCCGCGGAGCACAGGCTCCGGACGCACAGGCTCAGTGGCCATGGCTCACGGGCCCAGCCTCTCCGCGGCATGTGGGATCCTCCCGGACCGGGGCATGAACCTGTGTCCCCTGCATCGGCAGGCGGACTCTCAACCACTGCGCCACCAGGGAAGCCCAACACCAGTATCTTTGTGAGTCTGAATGTGCTGCTTGCTTTTCCTTCTATTCTCACCCACGTGCCTCCTCACACGCTTGGTGACCTTTGATAATGAACTCATTGCTTGGTCTTCTTCTAGAGGAGTCTTCCATCTGAATTGGGGATAATTTCCTCCAGAGATGATTTGTTTCATCTTTTGTGAGTAGCCAAGGGATGGTACCAGTTTGGGATCACTAACCCCACTTGAAGGTCTGCCATCATTGTAGCATTTTCAGCTGAGCTCCTTGCCACTGGCTAACTCCACATCCCCAGGGACACTGTCACTATCTGTCCTCAGAGCCCTCCTGTCCCTCCTGGTCACCTGGTGCTCAGGTTCTAGGTCATAGCTATTTCCTCTCCTGTCTTTTGTGAGATCAGCTATGCCTCAAGGAATTTGTTCTGCAAAGTGATGCCTGAAGCAGAAATTTGCTTTTAGTTTTCATGTTTTGTAACTTAGTTACCACCTCCAAAGCAACATTGAATAACAGTGGTGATACTGAGCTATTCTCCTGTTCTCCTTGACATTTATAGGAACAGCCTTAGAGTTTCACTGTTTAATAAGATGTTTGCTGTTGGCTTTGTGTGAATAGTCTATCAAGCTTAGGATGTTTCCTTCTACTCGAATTTAGTTTTAACCCTCTAATTTCTTGTTTTAATTAGTTCTATCCATTGTTTTCTTAATATTGACACATTCTTGTTTTCTTGGAATAAAAACTACTTGATCATAGGGTATTAGTACATATTTGATTTAATGTTGTAGTGTTTTACGTATTTTTTCCATCTATCTTAAGAAATGAAAAATTTTCACTTCTCCATTTAGAATAACTTAAGAAAGCTTTTATATTAAGGATATGTTAACTTCATGAGCTGAATTGAGGAAATTTCTTTTTCTAAGACTTGGCATACTTTGACTAACGTAGAACTGATCCTTATGTGAGTGTTAGCTAACACTAATTTGTAAAGCCCTCTGGGCCGAGAACGCTTTAATACCATCATTTAGAGATTAAAAAAAATATTTTTATTTATTTATTTGTTTGGCTACGCTGGGTCTTCGTTGCGGCATGTGCGATCTTTTTAGTTGCGGCATGTGGGATCTAGTTCCCTGATCAGGGATCGAACCCGGGCCCCCTGCATTGGGAGCGTGGAGCCTTAGTCACTGGACCACCAGGGAAGTCCCAAGACATTTAATTTATTTTTTATTTAAAAAATTTTTAAATTTATTTTTTGGCCACGTTGGATCTTTGTTGCTGCACTTGGGCTTTCTCTAGTTGCAGCGAGCAGGGGCTATTCTTTGTTGCGGTGTGTGGGCTTCTCATTGTGGTGGCTTCTTTTGTTGTGGAGCGTGGGCTCTGGGTGCGTGGACTTCAGTAGTTGTGGCACATGGGCTTAGTTGCTCCATGGCATGTGGGACCTTCCCAGACCAGGGCTCGAACCTGTGTCCCCTGCATTGGCAGGCGGATTCTTAACCACTGCGTCACCAGGGAAGCCCCAGAATGGACATTTTAACACTATTAATTCTTTCCATCCATGAACACAGGGTATTTTCCCATTTATTCGTGTCTCCTTCAATTTCTTTCATCAAAATTTTATGATTTTCATTGTGAAGATTTTTCACCTCCTTGGTTAAATTTATTTCTAAGTATTTTATTGTTTTTTGATGCATTATAAATTGTAAATGGGATTGTTTTCTTTCTTTTTCAGATATTTCGTTGTTAGTATATAGAAATGCAACTGATTTCTGTATGTTGGTTTTGTATCCTGAAAATCTACGGAATTTGTTTGTTAGTTCTAATGTTTTTCAGTAGACTCTTTAGAATTTTCTATAGATAAGATCATATTATCTTCAAACAGACAATTTACTTCTTTTCCGATTTGGATGCCTTTTTTCTTTTTCTTGCCTGATTGCTCTGGCTAGAACTTCCAGTACTATGTTAAATAGGAGTAGTGAGATCTTAGCATCTCTTCTTTTTTTTTCCCCTCCATTCTTTTCTCTCTCTGTGCTTTTTTCTGGATATTCTCTTCCAACCCATGTTTAGCTCAATCTAATTTGCTCTTGAGCCCATCAAATGGGTTTGTTGTCTATTATTACTTAGTTACTGAAGATTTTATTTCTTTTTTTATCATAGCCAGGGTTCCCTAGCGATATGGGTTGAATTGTACCCCCAAAATATTATATTGAAGTCCTAACCTTCAGCACCTCAGAATATGACCTTAATTGGAAATAAGGTCCTAACAGAAGTAATCCATTTAAAATGAGGTCATTAGCATGGGCCCTAATCCAGTATGACTGGTGTCTTTAAATGGGGAAATTTGGACAAGGAGACTGGCAGACACAGAGGGAAGACACACAGGGGAGGAGGCCATGTGAAGAGGGAGGTAGAGATGGGGTGTTGCTGCCACCAGCCAAGGAGTGCCTGGGGCCACCAGACACTGGGGGGAGCCAGGAAAGATTCTCCCCTAGAGGCTGTGGGGCGAGCACAGCCTGGCTGACACCTTGCTTGCAGACTTCCACCTCCAGAACCGTGAGACAATGGGTTTCTGTTGTTTTAAGTCCCCTGGTTTGTGGCGCTTTGTTATGGCAGCTTAGAGCTATTAGTTTGTTAGAGAGTGAACTCAGTCAATCAGGAGTGAGAAAAGGTGGAGTCACCCGGGGCGCGACAGAGACAGGGCTGGGGGTGAGCGTGACGGTCACTCTCTCTCATAACAGCATCTTCCAAGAGGCTGTAGAATGACTGAGTGGCACAGTCTCCTCAGGAGGAGGCTCGTGGAATAGTTCATTTACCAGTCAGTTCCCAAGTCCTGTTCATCAGTGGTTCACCCCACGGAACATTAAGTCCCCGCACTTCTGTGTTGCACGTACATGAGTGCGGAGCAAGTCCTGGGGCTTTCCATGCCTCGGTGGTAACAGGGAAGACCTGGGCAGAAGCTAAGCGACCCCAGCGTGGGTGCCGTGCTGCCCACTGCACCTGCATAGAGTCAGGTGGGCCCACTTAGAACCGCTTACAGCCATGAGAGCTGAAGTCAAACAAATGGCCAAAGACTCTGGAACGGGTGAGGCCAAGAGAGTCTGCACAGGTCTTAAGTGGCACGTGATAAAATTCTTTTGTTTTTTCTTTTTCTTTTTGCAGTTTTCAGATCTCTGCCAAAACTCTCAATCTTGTCTTTTACCTCCTTAAACAAAGAATGCATATTTATTTTGAGATCTGTGTATGATAATTTCAATATCTGGGGGCCTGTGGGCTTGTTTTCCCACATATTTTGTCTTATCTCCTTGTTGGCTTATTCTGGAACAGACCTTGTATTTGACACATTATGGAAGTACTTTAATATACCCAGAGAAAACCATAATCCAAAAAGACACATGCACCCCAATGTTCATTGCAGCACTATTTACAATAGCCAGGTCATGGAAGCAACCTAAATGCCCATCGACAGACGAACGGATAAAGAAGATGTGGCACATATATACAATGGAATATTACTCAGCCATAAAAAAGGAACGACATTGGGTCATTTGTAGAGACGTGGATGGATCTAGAGACTGTCATACAGAGTGAAGTAAGTCAGAAAGAGAAAAACAAATATCATATATTAACGCATATATGTGGAACCTAGAAAAATGGTACAGATGAACCGGTTTGCAGAGCAGAAATAGAGACAGATGTAGAGAACAAATGTATGGACACCAAGGGGGGAAAGTGGCAGGGGTGGTGGTGGTGGGATGAATTGGGAGATTGGGATCGACATATATACACTAATATATATAAAGTAGATAACTAATAAGGACCTGCTGTATAAAAAAATAAATAAAATAAAATTCAAAACTTCAAAAAAAAAAAGAAATACTTTAAGACTTGGGAGGAAGTCTTTCTCTATGAGATTTAGGTTTGCCTCTTCCGGGCATCAGGGGGCGCCAGAACTCTATGGTCACCTGAATCCAGTTCTGGGAAGTAAGAGGAAAACGTGAATTTTACTTCCTCACCAGCAAAAGGCTGAATGCTTCTGGGTTACACTTACACCAAGCCACTGGTCCCCACCCAGAGCAAAGGGGTGGGTCCCAGATCCCAACCTCTGGGGGTCCTGGACTCCCACCCCTTGCGCTTAAGCTTACAGCTAATTTTCAGCAGAAATAAAGGAAACCAGAGACTTAAAATGCCATAAGAAAAACAGCTGCTGAACTAGGGCTTTCTATGCAAAGAAAATATCCTTCAAGATTAAAGGTAACCTGAAACTAACACAATATTGTAAATCAACTGTACTTCAATTTAAAAAAAAGACTAAAGTTTAAATAAAGATATTTTCAGGCAGACAAAAACAGAGACAGTCTGGCATGAGATCCACTCTAAAGAAAATATTAAAAGGTATTCTTCAGGCCAAAGGACAACCTCAGAAGGAAGGTGAGAGATACAGGAAGGTATAAAGAGCAACAAAACAGTAAATATATAAGTAAATATAAATCAGTCTTAATAGTATAGAACAGCAGTAACATCTTGTTGCGTTAAAAATATGGATAGAATAGAAAATGCACGGCAACATTGGCTTATAATTTGTGAGAAGGGAGATAAAGTTAAATGTTCTAAGATTTTTGTATTGTTCATAAAAACAGCATTTAATATTAGACTTTGATAAGTTCAGGAAGCATGTTATAATCTCTAGGGTAACTGAAAGAATATAAAAGACTGCATAATTTCTAAGCTCACAGAGTAAAAAAATGAAATAATAGAAAATAATTCATCCAAAAGTAGATAGTAAAAGAGAGAAAAAGGAACATAGATCAAGTGCAAAGAACCCAAGTATGTCAGTAATTACTAGTATATTTAAACCCCAATATATCAATAATTGCATTGTATATGAATGAATAGAGACTTCTGCTTCTAATCAACATGGGGCGATAAGGATCAGATATGCGCTATCACCTGAGTCAACCAAAGAATGGACAAAATAGATGAAACAATGGCTTCAAGACACGGAGAATCAGGCAGCAAGAAGCAGCGATTCCTGAGGGATGAGGAATAAAGGAGCGAAGCTCTCTTGTCGCCCCAGCTTGATGCTTTGATAATTTTGGAGGTGAAGCTTGGTGGACTCCTGAGTTGAGGAGATGGAGCTGAGAGTCAGTGGAGGACAGGGCACCTAGTGTTTGCAGGACAGAAGACCTGGGAGGAGAGAGCTGCACAGAGACAGACCCCCCAGAGATCTGCATAGGGTCTCCCTCAAGTATTCAGCTCAATAGTGATCAGTGCAGGCATAAGAAGCTACCTGAGTCTAGGGAAAGAACCACCTAGAGATTAGAGGTAAGAGTCCTCAGTGATCACACAGGGCTGGGAATAGAGCCTGTTCCAACTAGCCTTATTCGAAAATTTGAGATTCATGGGGCATTGGATAGAGTCCACAGGAGGGTTTTGCCTCAGTAGTGGGAAATATTTAATCCTAGATCAAGCATTGCTCTAGCCTACCTAATAGATCTTTAAAAGGAAGACCCAAAAGGATGAAAATATTTCTGAGGACCTTAACAGCATCCCAGAACAAATATTTATAGGAATATAAAAATATCAACACCCAATCAGGTAAAATTCACAGTGTCTGTCATTCAAGCAAAAATTACCAGGCATGCAAAAAAGCAGAAAGATACAGCCCACAATGAAGAGAGAAATCGATCAATCGAAACCAACCCAGAACTGAGACAGATGTTAGAATTAGCAGACAGACATATTAAAGCAGTTATTATAACTATATTGCATTTGTTCAGAAGTTAAGTACAGACATAAAAGATATAAATGGCTCAGGTCACATTTCCATAGATGAAACAACAATCTGTGAGATGACAAATACATGGAATGGTATTCACAGAAGTTTGGACATTGCAGAAGAAAAGAGACAGAGAGAAAAGAGAATTAAAGAATGAAAAGAGCATATGTGAGGTGCAGGACAATTTCAAGTGACCTAATATATGGTAATTAGAATCCTGGAAGGAGAGGAGGGAGAGGGGGAATATAAAAAATATTTGAAAAAATAATAGTTGAAGTTGTTTCCAAATTTGATGAAAACTGTAAACTCACAGCGCCTAAGAAACTCAACAAACTGCAAGCACAGGAGACTTCAGTAAAACTACCTTAAGGCACATCATAATTAAATTGCTCAAAACCAGTGGTAAAGGGAGAATCAGCCAGAGAAAAGAGGACATTTTATGTACAGAGGAACAAAGCTGCTTTCCCATCAGAAGCAATCACAGCAAGGGGACAGTGGAGCAACATCTTTAAGTATGAAAAAAAGAAAACAACCCTAGAATTCTATATCTAGGGAAAATATCTTTCAAAAATGAGGGTGTGGGCTTCCCTGGGGGCACAGTGGTTGAGAGTCCACCTGCCGATGCAGGGGACGCGGGTTCGTGCCCCGGTCCGGGAAGATCCCACATGCCGTGGAGCGGCTGGGCCCGTGAGCCATGGCCGCTGAGCCTGCGCGTCCGGAGCCTGTGCTCCGCAACGGGAGAGGCCACAGCAGTGAGAGGCCCGCGTACCGAAAAAAAAAAAAATGAGGGTGTAATTAAGACCTTTTCAAAAATAAAAAAGCTGAAAAAATTTATGAGCAGCATAATTGTATTACGGAAAATGTTAAAGGAAATGTCAGAGGTAAAATGGTACCATATGGAAATGCAGACCTACAAAAGGAATGAATAGTATCTGAAACGATAACTCCATCGGTAAATATGTAAGATTTAAAAAATTATTTAAATCTTAAAAAAGAATAACCATATATTGTTGGTTTTATACATTTATAAGATAAAAATGTATGACCACAATAGCCCAAAGGTCATGAGCAGAGAAACGGAAATATACTATTAAGTTTCTTATTTTATACATGAAATGGTATATCATTAAAGGTAGATTGTGGTAAGGTAAAGATGTATCTGTAACATTTAAAGCAACCACAAAATACTAAAGAGACCTAATAAGTCAAAAAAGGAGATAAAATGGAATTATGAAAAATACTCAAGAAATCCAAAAGAAGGCAGAAGAAGAGGATAAAAAGAACAGAGACCAGATGGAACAAATAGAAAACAAATAACGAGATAAACCTAAACCTAATCAAAACTCTAATCATACTAAATGTTAGTGATCTAAACACCCAATTAAAAGTCAGAGATGTCAGATTGGATAAAAAAGTAGGAGCCAACTATTTTCTGTCTGTAAGAAGTTTACTTTACATATAAAGACACAAATAGATTAAAAGTAAAAGAATGGGAAGCAGTGTCTATGCTAACACTAATCAAAAAAAGCTGGAGTCACTAAATTAATATAAGACAAAGCGGATTTAAGAGTGAAGGAGGGCTTCCCTGTGGGCGCAGTGGTTAAAAATGCGCCTGCCAGTGAAGGGGACACGGGTTGGAGCCCTGGTCCGGGAAAATCCCACATGCCGCGGAGCAACTAAGCCTGTATGCCACAACTACTGAGCCTGTACTCTACAGCCCAGGAGCCACAACTACTGAGCCCGTGTGCCACAACTACTGAAGCCCGTGCGCCTAGAGCCCGTGCTCCGCAACAAGGGAAGTCACATCAATGAGAAGCCCGTGCACCGCAACGAAGAGTAGCCCTGGCTCACCACAGCTAGAGAAAGCCCATACACAGCAACGAAGACCCAAGGTGGCCAAAAATAAATAAATAAAATAAATTCATAAAAAAAAAAAAGAGTGAAGGATACTGCCAAGGATAAGGAAGCTCATTTCATAATGAGGAAGGTTTCAATTCATCAAGAGGACATAATCCTAAACATTTATGCAGCTAATAACAGAGATCTGAAATACATGAAGCAAAATCTGATAGAACTGCAAAAACAAATAGATACAATGAAACTCAGATTTCAACACCTCTTCCTCAATGATTTATGAAAGCAATTAGACAGAAAATCAGTGTGGATATGGAAACCTTGAACAGTACTGTCAATTCACTTGACCTAATTGACATTTGTAGAACACTCTACCCAACCACAGTAGAATACACAAATTTTTCACATGCACACAGAATGTTTACCTAGATTGACCACATTGTGAACCATAAAACAAATCTCAGTACATTTAGAAGGATTCAAGTCATCAGATACGAGCTTTGATAAGAGTGGAACGTAATAAGAAATCAGTAACAGAAATATCTCTGAAAAATTCCCATACAACTGAAAAATAAATAGCTTATAAATAATCTGTAGATCAAAGAAGAAATCAAAACAGAAATTGGAAAGTGTTGGGAACTGAATGCATATGAAAACATATTCGATTTGTAGGATGCTATAAAAGCACTACTTAGGGGGAAGGCGTTAGTAGTAAACATATAAATTAGAAAAGAAGGAAAGTCTCAAATCAATAATCTTAGCTTCTACCTTAAATCAGAAAGATAAGAGCCTATTAAACACAGGTACACACACATTGATGAAAACATTTACAATAGCTCTAAACTGGGGACCAACACAAAAACTGGACAAAAACAGAATCCAAGTTGATCTAGATAGTGGAGTTAGCAGATATGGACTTTAAACGAATCATCATCAATGTGCTCAAGGAAACAGAAAGAAAGATTGAGAAAACCCATGAAGAGGTGGAGAGTTTCAAGACAGAACTGGAATCCATAAAAAGAATCAAACAGGAAATTTAGAACCAAAAAATACAGGATCTGAAATGAATGAACTCACTAGAAGGATTTAACAAGGAATTAGATGAAGGAAAAGATAAGATTAATGAATTAGTAAACAGATTAATAGAATGTGCACGCAGAGGAAAAGAAAGAGGAAAATACAGAAAGAGGATTAGAGGTATGTGAGAGAGAATGGAAGGTATAAATTTAACTGAAGTCCCAGAAGAGAGAACAGGAAAGAAGTAATATTTGAAGTGATACTGCTTAAAAATTTTTCCAAAACTGATGAAAGAATTTACAGATTTATGAAGCTGTGAAAATCTTAAAGGGGAAAAAAATTACACCTAGACAAATCATAGCAAAACTTCTAAAAACCAAGTATAAAGTTAAAAACATTAAAAGATGCCAGAGAACAAAAGATGGACGACCTCCAAAGAGCAAGAGTAAAACTGAAGTATGAGTTCTCTACAGAAATGATGGAAACCAGAGACAATAGAAAGGCATCTTTAAATTGCCGATAGGCAGTACATGCTTACCCATAATTCTCTATAACAATTGTTTTGGCTATTCTGGGACCCTTGGGTTTCCTATGAACTTTAAGATCAGCTTAGCTTTTACAGAGAAGCCTTGAGGTTCTGATAGAGATTTCATTGAATCTGTAGATCAGTTTTGGGAATATTGCCATCTTAACAGTATTAAGTCTTCTGATCCACGAACATTTATTTAGATTGTCTTTATTTTTAATTTTAATTTTTGGCTATGTTGGGTCTTTGCTGCTGTGCGCGGGCTTTCTCTAGTTGTGGCAAGCGGGGGCTACTCTTCGTTGCAGTGTGCGGGCTTCTCATTGCGGTGGCTTCTCTTGTTGTGGAGCACAGGCTCTAAGCGCGTGGGCTTCAGTAGTTGTGGCTCGCGGGCTCTAGAGCACAGGCTCAGTAGTTGCAGCACACGGGCTTAGTTGCTCCGCCACATGTGGGATCTTCCCGGACCAGGGCTCAAATCCCTGGTCCCCTGCATTGGCAGGTGGGTCCTTAACCACTGTACCACCAGGGAAGCCCCTAGGTTGTCTTTAATGTCTTCCATCTATGTTTTATAGTTTTCAGATTATAAGTTTTGCACTTTTGGGGTCAAATTTATTCTAAGCATTTCATTATTTTAGATGCTATTGTAAATGGAATTGTTTTCTTAGTTTCATTTTTGGGTTGTTCATTGCAAGAGATACAATTGGTTCCTACAAACTTGCTGAACTTGTTTATTAGTTCTAATAGTTTTTTTAGTGGTTCCTTAGGATTTTCTATATACAAGATCATGTTGTCTATAAATAGAGATAGTTTTACTCCTTCTCTTGCATTCTGGATCCCTTTAATTTGTGTTTCTTGACTAGAATGGCCAGAATGTCCAGTACAAGGTTGAATAGAAGTGATGAGAGCAGATATCCTTGTCTCATTCCTGATCTTAGGGGAAAACATCTAGTCTTTCACCATGAAGTGTGATGCTATTAGTAAAGGTGGGTTTTGCATAGTTGTCATTTATCAGATTAAGAATGTTCTTTTCTGTTCCTGGTTTATATCATGTTTTTATCATGAAAGGGTGTTGGATTTTGTCAAATGCTTTTATTCTGTTTATTGAGATGATCATGTAGTTTTAAAAATTCTATTGATATGGTGTATTGTATTACTTGATTTCCGTATGTTAAACCAACCTTGTATTCCAGGGATAAACTCAGTTTGGTTATGGTATATAATCCTTTTTATATACTGATGGATTCAGTATTTTACATCTATATTCACAAGAGATATTAATCTGTAGTTTTCTTGCGATGTCTTTGATTTTGGTATACTATTGTGTAATACTGGCCCTATAGAATGAGTCAGAAGTGTTCTCTCTTCTTCTTTTTCTTGGAAGAGTTTGTAAAGAATTGGTATTAATTCTTCTTTAAATATTAGGTAGAATTCACCAGTAAAGCCATCTGGGCCTGGGCTTGTCTTTGTTGATAGTTTTTTGGTTAGTAATGCAAGCTCTTAACTTGTTATAGGTAGAGTCAGGTTTTAAAATTTCTTCTGTAGTCAATTTTGTTAGTTTGTATCTTTTTAGAAAAATTTCCATTTAATCTAACTTGTCTAATTTAATGGCATACAGTTGTCCATAGGATTCCTTTATGATCATTTTTATTTCTATGATGCCAGTAGTAATGTCCTCTCTCTTATGTCTGATTTTAGTAATTTGAGTCTTCTCTCTTTTTTGGTCACTCTGTCTAAAGGTTTGTCAATTTTGTTGATTTTTCCAAGGAAACTACTTTCGGTTTTGTTGATTGTTTTTCTGTCCTTTATTTCATTAAGGTCTTCTCTAATCTTTATCCTTTCCTTTTATTCTGCTTGCTCTGGGTTTAGTTTGCTTTTCTTTTTCCAGTGTCTTAAGGTAGAAGGTTATTTGACATCTTCTTTTTAAATATAGATTTGTAACTATAAATTTCCCTCTAAGCACTGCTTTAGTGGATTCCCATGTGTTTGGATATGTCGTGTCTCCATTTTCATCTCAAAGAATTTTTGAATTTCTCCTGTGATTTCTTCCTTGACCTGTTGGTTATTTAGGAGTATGTTGTTTAATTTCCACATTTGTGAGTTTCCCAAATTTCTTTCTTATTGACTTGCAGTTTCATTCCATCACAGTCCAAGGACATATTTTGTATGATTTCACTTTTTTTAGATTTATTGAGGTTTGTTTTATGGCCTAACATATGGTTTATTCTGGAGGATGCTCCACGTGCACTTGAGAAGAATGTATATTCTGCCGCTTTTTGGTGGAGTGCTGTCAACGTCCATTCAATGTGGTTGGTTTGCCATGTTGTTCAAACCTTTCATCTACTTGTTGGTCTTCTGTCTAGAAGTGCTTGACAGACTGCTTTGGAATTGGAGCTATATATATAATATTTGGGTGTTCTTCTTCAACCCATTACCAGCCTCCAGCTCTGATCTAGGGCCAACTTTCTGGGCTTTCCAGAATGACACTAAGTGGAAGTGGCAACAGTGAGTATTCAGGTCTTGTTTCCAAACATAGGGGGGAAATTTTCAGTATTTTACCAGTAAGAGTGATGTTAGCTATAGGTTTTTTTTTTTTTTTTTTGTAGACACACTTTATCTGGTTGAGGGAGTCCCCTCCTATTTCTAGTTTACTTAGAGTTTTTTTAAAAAAATCATAAAGATGTATTAGATTTTTTTTTTTTTTTTTTGCGGTACTTGGGCTTCTCACTGTTGTGGCCTCTCCCGTTGCGGAGCACAGACTCCGGACGTGCAGGCTCAGCGGCCGTGGCTCACGGGCCCAGCCGCTCCGCGGCATGTGGGATCTTCCGGGAACCGGGGCACGAACCCGCGTCCCCTGCATCGGCAGGCAGACTCTCAACCACTGCGCCACCAGGGAAGCCCGATGTATCAGATTTTATCAAATCCTTTTGTGTTTCTATTGAGCTGTTTATATGGTTTTCTACTTTTTTCTGTTAATGCAATGAATTACATTGCATTGCTTAATTTTTGAATGTTAAACCAACTTTGCAATCCTGGGATAAATCTCATTTGGTCTTGACGTATTATCCTTTTAAAAAATATACACTAGTTTTCTTGAGTTGCTAACATTTCTTTCAGGATTTTTTGATGTATGTTCATGGGAGGTATTGACCTGTAATTTTTCATCTTGAATGTCCCTTTCAGATATTGGTACAAAGGTTATGCTGCCTCAAAAATGAATCAGGAAATGTTCCCTCTTTCTCTATTAAAAAGTTTGTGCAGTTTTGGTATTTTCCTTCCTTAAATATTCGGAAGAATTTTTGAGTGGAATCTCTTGACTGGAGTTTTCTTTGTGGGAAGTTTTGTTTTTTATTATGGATAGAATTTCTTTAATAGATACAAATTTTATATTTTTTCTTGGGCCATTTTTGATGTTATGTTTTTCATATTATGTAATTTTATTCATTTAATCTAAAATTTCAAATTTATTTGTGTAAAGTTATTTCCAATATTTTATTATTATCTTGTTAAAGTGTGTAGGACCTACAGGGATGTCCCTCTTTTCATTTCTTTAATTCATTATTTGTGTCTCTCTCTTTTTGAAACTCAGGCTTGCTAAGGGTTGGTTAAGCTTTTAATGTATACAAGAAAGCAATGTTTGGCTTTGCTGATTTTCTCTACTGTATGTCTGTTTTATATTTTTTGATCTCAGCTCTTCCTTTTGGAATTCTATTTTCTTTTTTTACTTTCTTGATTTAATTTGATATTATTTTTTGAGAAGGTCAGATCATTGATTTTTCAATCTTTTTTCTTTTCTAAAATACACACTTAAAGCCTCTAAGTCCTGGTTTAGCTGAATTCCAAAAGTTTTGCGCTTGCACTTTTATTATTATTCAGTTCAAAGTATTTTCTAATTTTCATGGTGATTTATTCTTTGATCCATGGGTTATTTAGAAATGCATTGCTTAATTTCCAAACATTTAATTGTTTTCAGTTATATTTCTGTCATTGATATCTAGATTAATTTTAGTGTAATGAGATAGCATACTTCATATTATTTTAATCATTTGAAACTGATTGAGATTTGATTTGTGGCCCAATATACGGACTGTTTTGGTGAATATTCCATGTGCCTTTAAACAGAACACTTATTTGGAAGTTTCTGGAAGTGGTGGTGTAGGTATGTCAATTAGGTTATTAATCATGTTGTTCTCCTACATACTCACTTTTCTCTCTGCTTGTTCTGTCAATGTCCGTGAGAGGAGAGTAAAGATCGTCAATTAAGTTTGCAGATACTTATTTCTCTTTTTATTCCTGCCAACTTTTGCTTTGTATATTTTGAAGCTCTATTATGTGGTGCATACACATTTAGGATTTTTTATGTTTTCCTGTTGAATTGACACTTTAATCATTATGGGTTAACCCTCTTTGTTTCTAGGAATACTTCTGGCCTTAAAATGTACCTTGCCTTGTGCTGTTATAGTCATTCCAGCTTCCTTTTGGTTAGTATATCTTCTTCCATCCTTTCACTGCCAACCTTTCTGTATCTATCAGTTATCCTTATATGTAAAGTGTGTATCTGATAAACAGCGTACAGGTGTGTCTTGATGTTCCTCCAGTCTGCCATTTTCGTCTTTTAATTGGAGTGTTTATTCCATTACATTTAACAAAATGAACTGATGTCGTTGGGTTTAAGTCTACCATCCTACTATGTTTTCTATATGTTCCATCTGTTTTTTGTTCCTTAACTGATCTTTCCTATTTTAGGAATAATCAAGTATTTGTATATTTGATCTATTTAGATATTTAGTTAGGTATTTTTATATCAGTTCAGTGGTTTCCATGGACTAGAGGTTTCAGTATGAATTCCTGACTTATTACAGTCTACCTTAAGTTAGTACTTTTATCACTTCCCAAACAGTGCAAGAACCTTATAAAAGTTTAGCTCCATTTACCCCCTTTTGACCTTTATTTTAATGTTTCCATATATATATGTGTGTGTATATATATATATATATATATTTATTTATTTATTTTTATTTTTATTTTTATTTTTTTGTGGTACGCGGGCCTCTCACTGTTGTGGCCTCTCCCGTTGCGGAGCACAGGCTCCGAACGCGCAGGCTCAGCGGCCATGGCTCACGGGCCCAGCCGCTCCGCGGCATGTGGGATCTTCCCGGACCGGGGCACGAACCCGTGTTCCCTGAATCGGCAGGCGGACTCTCAACCACTGCGCCACCAGGGAAGCCCGTTTCCATATATTTTTACTTCTCTTTTATAACCCCAGAGTACATTGCTATTTTTGTTTTAAGCAGTCAACATGCATTCAGAAAAATAACGTAAATATATTTTTAACCACTTATTTACCTTTTCTTATATTCCTCCCATTCTTTCCCATAGTGCTGTGCTTCCATCTGGGGCTACTTCTCTTTGTTTAAAAAAAATCTTGCGTACTAGTTCTTTTTTAAATTAAAATTTTTTTTTTTTTTATTTTTGGCTGCATTGGGTCTTCATTGCTGCACGCGGGCTTTCTCTAGTTGCGGCGAGCAGGGGCTACTCTTCGTTGCAGTGCGTGGGCTTCTTATTGTGGTGGCTTCTCTTGTGGCGGAGCACGGGCTCTAGAGCACGGGCTCTAGATCACAGGCTCTAGTTGTGGCACACAGTCTCAGTAGTTGTGGCACGTAGGTTCAGTAGTTGTGGCTCACAGGCTCTAGAGAGCAGGCTCAGTAGTTGTGGCGCATGGGCTTAGTTGCTCCACAGCATGTGGGATCTTCCCTGACCAGGGATCGAACCCGGGTCCCCTGCATTGGCAGGCGGATTCTCAACCACTGTGCCACCAGGGAAGCCCCACTTACTAGTTCTTGTATTGCTGGTCGGCTGGTGACAAAACCTCCTAGCTTGTGTTTCTCTGAAAATTGAAAATGTCTTTAGTTCACCTTCATCTTTTTCTTTAAAAAATTTTAATATTGAAATAATTATAGATTTACTGTAGGTTGCAAATATACCACACAGAGATCCCATGTACTCTTCACTCAGTTTCCCCAATAGTTATATCTTATATAATTATAGTGCAAGAGCAGGAAACTGACATTGGTACAAACTGTATGTATAGTTTTGTGCCATTTTATTATGCTTGTTGATTCATTTAACCACTCTTGCAATCGAGATATAGAACTATTCCATCATCACAAAGACTTATGGGTATCAACATCTTACCAGCCTGAGTGAAACATAGAAAACTTCCTCCCTTTGAGTTCCTTTAGCTCCCACATTTTTAATAGAATTGTCTTAAGTATTTCTCCTATGTACATAGAGATCTATATCAGGCAATGCTTTACTTTTTGGTTCTATTATCAGACATAAGTTAGAAAACTCAAGAGAGGAGACTCTATTGTACTTACTCACTGTTTGTTTTTCATGTTGTTTCCTGATGTTCCAAGCTTCCTTCTTTTATTCCCTTTCTGTTTCAAGAGCTTGCTTTGGCCAAACTTTTGGGTAGACCAAGCTCTAGTGGGGCTGACTTACTTCAATTTTCCTCTTACCCCTCGTATAGAATCTGTACTCCCTGGCTGTGGTCTTAAACTCCTGGAGCACCACCCTTACCCCTAAGGTGTGTTTCTTTTGCTGCCTCATTTGAAAGCCCAGGGGGTCTTCCGAAGCCCCTCAGTCTTGCCAGGTGTGAACTCCAGATTCTGTCTCCACTGTCCTCCAGGGCTGGGGCATCGTGGCTTAGCTCTTAAGCCTCCTGGATGGGTTTGGCACGGTTTCTTTGCATTTCATGTGAAGCAATCACCAGGTTGCACAGTGACTTGAGGGGAATTTGGATTCCCCTCAAGGATTTTATGTTTACTTCTTCGTGGTCTTCTCCACCTCAGAACTTTACCCCTCGAGTCTCACGGGACTTGGCAGCTCTAACCTCTGTGTGCTCAACTCATGAGGTCTTAGGCTTTCTGCTTGGACTTGGTGTCCCAGGATCTGGAAGTAGAAATGCCCTTATGGAACAAGTGGGGATGTTTGTGGAATTCACATCATGTACTTCTCTCCTCCCACTGGGAATAATCTTTCAAATTCTGTCTACCTTGATTGTTCTCCAATGCCTTCACGTGGTTATTTCATATATTTTATCCACCTTTTCCGGTTGTTATCAGTGAGAGGATTAGCTCTACAAGGCATCCTATTATGGCTGGAGCTGGAATTCCCTTCTCTTTTAACATTTCTTTTTAAAATTCAATGCATTATACTCACTGAGGATAAAATTTCCCCAAATTTGTCTGGTGGGAGCCTCTTCAAGCTGGTTCTTGTGAAATTTTGACGTCTCCATCAGTTTTGAATGCTTCCTTGTCTTCCGGCAAAAATAATTTTGACTTTTCTTTCCCCAGGCCTGTTACCAACTTCTAGGCCAGTTCGGTGGAGGGACCTAAAAAGTAAATATTTAAAAATTATTTCATACTGATACTTCTAATTTTATCTCAACATCCTCCCCTATTCCATTTTTGCATCTCCTTTCTCCTACAAGGAAGCCTAGTTTTCAATAACATCCCTTTTTGTTTACTTTTTGCTCAATCCTATAATACACAGAAAGTAGTTTGAATTGCAGCCCCAAATCCACCACCACCAACAAACTTTTCAGTAAAGTTCAGGATCCCTTTTAGCTCTTCTCATCCTTACAAGGACAGAGCGACGTGTTCAGAAAGCACTTGGATGACTCCTTTTTTCTTCCATGTGGTTATGTTATCAAACTGATATACAGTCATATCCATTTGTTTGTATTCAGTTTCAGGGTATTCCCCCAAATCTTGTTGATTTAATTATTTTTTAAAATGTATAATATATTAACATGGTTCAAAAGTCAAAATAGTTTAAAAAGGTATATTCAGAGCATTCTTATTCTCCCTCACTTTCCCTTAATCTGAGCAAATCTAAGCACTTAAAAAATATATTTAAGGTTTCTACTCTTATAGCTGACTGATTTCATTGGTTTCTGTTTTATTCTTCCTACTTCTTTTGTGGATCCCCATAATTTTCTCTATTTCTTTTGTGAAATTAGGCTGTTTAAACTTCCTGTCTTTGCTGAGATCAGTTTTGATGAATTGTACTTTCCTAGAAAACTATCGATTTCATCTAAGTTTTCACATTTATTTTCATAGAGTTGTGCAAAGTAGTCTATTATGATGTTTTTGAAACTCCTCTTTTGAAATGTGTGTTACTTTCTTACTGTTTTTTATTTTGTATACATGTACTTTATTTTTACTTGATAACAAAAGGCTTCTCTATTTTGTTAATTGTTTCAAAACATCAGATTTTTTATTTATTAGCTCTATGGCTTTTCTATTTTTGACCTCATTAATTTCTGTTTTTCTTTTTCTTTTTGAAAATTGAGGTACAAGTCATATACTGAACAATTAACCATTTAAAAATGTACAGTTCAGTAGTACTTGGTGTTCACCTTGTTGTGTAATCACCTCTCTCTAGTTTCAAAAAATTTTCCTCACCCCTGTACTCATTAAGTAATTATTTCCTATTCTGCCCTCCCTGCTTCCTCTGGTAATTGGCTTTCTGTCTCTATGCATTTGTTTATTTCAGATACATCATATAAAAGGAGTCAAATAACGTGTCTGCCTTCTTTCACTTAGCATAATGTTTTTTGAGGTTCATCAAAGTGGCGGCATGCAGCAGTACTTTGTTCCTTTTTAATGGCTAAATAGTATTCACTGTATGGCTAGACCACATTTTGTTTATCCACTCACCAGTTGACGGGCATTTGGGTTGTTTCTACCTTTTGGTTATTATGATAATGCTGCTATGAACATTCATGTCCAAGTTTCTGTGTGGACATATGTTTTCATTTCTTTTGGGTAGATTCCTAGGAGTGGAATTGTTCAGCTGAATGGTAACTCTGGGTTTAGCTTTTTTGAGAAACTTCCAGAGTGTTTTCCCAAAGTGGCTGCATCATTTCCATCCCCGCTACCTCATCAATCTCTGCTTTTATCTCCATTTTTCCTTATTGTGCATTTTTTGGTTTACTTTGTTGTTCATCTTCTAGTTCTTTTGAGTTGGGAATTTAGTTCACTTATTTTCATTATTTTGTTTTTATTGATATAAGTATTTGCTTTTTAAAATTGAAATATAGTCGATTTACAATGTTGTGTTAATTTCTGCTGTACAGCAGAGTGACTCAGTTATACACATATGTACATTCTTTTTTAATATTCTTGTCCATTATAATTTATCCCAGGAGATTGCATATTGTTCCTACACAGTAGGACCTTGTTGTTTATCCATTCTATATGGAATAGTTTGCATCTACTAATCCCAAACTTCTAATCCATCCCTCCCACCCCCACCCCCTTGGCAACCACAAGTCTCTTCTCTATGTCTGTGAGTCTATTTCTGTAGATAAGTTCATTTGTGTCATATTTTATATTCCACATATAAGTGGCATTATATGGTATTTGTCTTTCTCTGTCTGACTTACTTCAGTTAGTATGGTAATTTCTAGGTCCATCCATGTTGCTGCAAATGGCATTATTTCATTCTTTTTATGGCTGAGTAGTATCCCATTATATACATGTACCACGTCTTCTTTATCCATTCATCTGTTGATGGACATTTAGGTTGTTTCCATGTCTTGGCTATTGTGAATAGTGCTGCTGTGAACATAGAGGTGCATGTGTCTTTTTGAATTATAATTTTGTCCAGATATATGCCCAGAAGTGGGATTGCAGGATCATATTTTAATTCTATTTTTAGTTTTCTGAGGAACTTCTATACTGTTTTCCATAGTGGCTGCACCAACTTACATTCCCACCAACAGTGGGAGGGTTCCCTTTGCTCCACACCCTCTCCAGCATTTGTTTTTTGTACACCTTTCATTGATGGCTATTCTGACCAGTGTGAGGTGGTACCTCATTGTAGTTTTGAGTTGCATTTCTCTAATAAATAAAGATGTTGAGCATCTTTTCATGTGCCTACTAGCCATCTGTATGTCTTCTTTGGAGAAATGTCTATTAAGGTCTTCTGCCCATTTTTCAATTGGTTGTGTTTCTTTGTTGTTGTTGAGTTGTATGAGCTGCTTGTATATTTTGGAGATTAAGCCCTTGTCATTCAAATCATTTGCAAATATTTCCTCCCATTCCTTAGGTTGTCTTTTCACTGTTTTTTTTTTTTTTTTATGCTTTCCTTTGCTGTGCGAAAGCTTGTAAGTTTGATTAGGGTCCCATTTGTTTATTTTTGTTTTTATTTCTATTGCCTTGGGAGACTGACCTAAGAAAACGTTGGAACAATTCATGTCAGAGAATGTTTTGCGTAAGCTCTCTTCTAGGAGTTTTATGGTGTCATATCTTATGCTTAAGTCTTTAAGCCATTTTGAGTTTATTTTTGTGCATGGTGTGAGGGTGTGTTCTAACTTCATTGATCTACATGCAGCTGTCCAACTTTCCCGACACCACTTGCTGAAGAGACTTTTTTCCCATTTTATATTCTTGCCTCCTTTGTCAAAGATTAATTGACCCCGGGTGTGTGGGTTTACTTCTGGGCTCTCTATTCTGTTCCATTGATCCGTCTGTCTGTTTTTGTGCCAATACCACACTGTTTTTTGTTTTTAATGTTATTTTATTGTTATGTTGCATTTAAAAAATTATTTTTATTTTATTTATTTATTTGGTTGCGCTGGGTCTTAATTGCAGTGGGTGGGCTTCTTAGTTGTGGCATGCAAACTCTTAGTTGCGGCATGCATGTGGAATCTAATTCCCTGACCAGGGACCAAATCTGGGTCCCCTGTATTGGGAGCTCAGAGTCTTACCCTCTGTGCCATCAGGGAAGTCCCAATACTACACTGTTTTGATTACTGTAGCTTTGTAATACTGTCTGAAGTCTGGGAGAGTTATGCCTCCTGCTTTTTTTTTTTTCCTCAGGATTGCTGTGGCAATTCTGGGTCTTTCATGTTTCCATATAAATGTTTGGATTATTTGTTCTAGTCCTGAAAAATGTCATGGGTAATTTGATAGGGATTGCATTAATTCTGTAGATTGCTTGATACAAATATTTGAAGTCATGAATTTTCTCTGATAATCGCCTTTTTTTTTTTGGCTACGCCATGTGGCTTGTGGGATCTTAGTTCCCCGACTAGGAATTGAACCCATGTCCCTGGCAGTGGAAGCTCCAAGTCCTAACCACTGGACTGCCAGGGGATTCCCTCTGATAACTGTCTTAAAAGCATCCCAAGATGCTGATAGGTAGTGTTGTCATTATTTTTAAAGAAATCCTGCAATTTCAATTTGTGTTTTGCCTTTCACCTGAGAGTTATTTGAGCGAGATTTAAAATTTCCAAGCAGGAAGAAAATTTTTTTTAATTCGTTTTTAATTTCCACCTTTAATGCATTATATTCAACAAAGTTCAATTGTGTGATTTCTACTTTATGGAAAAGTATTGTGATGTAATGTGTGTGTGTGTGTGTGTGTGTGCGCGCGTGTGTGTTTTGGTGAATGCTCCATGTGTTTAAGAAGAGGTATATTCTCTTTTATTGTGTTGTAAATTTCATACAAAACCATAAGGTCTCCCTTATCGTACTGATTACATTGCTTAGTTATTTTATAACCTTCCTGGTTTATTGTTGTTGTTATAGTTATTGTTCACTTGACCAAGAGCAGTGTGTTTAGTTTCCTGTGAGTATTGTCCATTTTTTCTTCCCTGTCCTGTAGCCTTCTCTTTATAAAGGCGGCTGCTGTGTTATTAGTTGCATAGTATTCCTGTTAAATCCCCTTAGGCCTAATAACCTACCACCTTTGTCACATTTAATGCTTTTTGGCCTGAATTCTACCTTGTCTAACATCAGGTTGAACCCCTGCTTGTTTATTTTTTCCATTTGCTCGTCCTGTGATTTCCAGGCTTTCAAAATCACTCTCTCTAGAGTCATGGCTTGCAGCTCTGTGAGCTGATTTGCAAATCTTTTTCTTTTAACAGTTGACTTAAGCCTATTCACACTCACTGCTGTGACTGATAGGCTGGCCCGCGCTCTGCCTATTATTTTATGTAATATTTACTGTACATGTGGTATTACATTTACTCTGTGTCTCTCTCTCTGTGTCCTGTTTCCTTTGTTCGTATTTTTCAGGCACACCTTCCTTTATTATGTTTCTTTTTCTTTTTGTAACCAGCTTTATTGAGAGCTATTTCACATGCCATACAATTTATCCATTTAAAGTGTGCAGTTCAGTGGTTTTTGGTATATTATATTATTCATTTTTAAAACTTGTGATAAATATATATAATGTACAATTTATCATTTTAACCATTTTAACTTGTACGATTCAGTGGCGTGAATATTGTGTAATAACCATCCCTATGTATTTCCAAAACTTTTCATTACCCCGAATGGAAATTCTGTCCCCACCCCCCTTCTCCAGCCCCTGGTAACCTCTCGTCGACTTTCTGCCTCTGGGACTTTGACTAATCTCAGTCCCTCTTACAAATGGAATCACACAGAACGTGTCCTTTTATGTCTGTCTGCCTCGTTTCACTCTGCATAATGTCTTTCAAGGTTTAACCCCATCTGAGCATGCTTTTGTTTTTGCATTTCATTTGCAAGTTGGGAAGTCTATGTTTTCGTTTGATTGGCTGTCTTTATTCTAGTATCTTTTACAATGTTTAATTAGCTTGAGTCATACCGAACTGGCATTTCTCTAGGTCAGAGATGGTCAGATATCGGCCATTTCAGACGGTGCAAACTAATATTATTTGGCCTGTCAGCATGAAGTGACATCCTGTGTCTTCCGTCTATCATTTATGTGACAATCAGTGAGTTTATTCTGTGTCCTCCTTTCTCTCTCCCTTCTCTTTCCACTTTTAGTTGCATTTTTTTTTTTCTATTTTGTCAGACACGTAACATTTGTGTGTTATCCTTCCCCTCTGGTCTCTGTCTTTATGTTAGTCTCAGATCTGTAATTAAACACATCTAATGCTTGCCACCAGGCTTCTAGTAGATTTCCCGGGAAAGGCTTGAGAGTAGGATATTCCCTGGGTTCTTGCCCATTTGAATCTGCTTTTCATAGCCTGGATGGTTGAAGGACAGCTCGGCCTGATAATCCCTGCAATTTCCCATTAAGTTCATTCAGGTGTCCACGATGTCAGGTTAAGTACACCATTTTTATTTTGAAGCCAACTGCACTCTGCTAAGTGAGTCATTTATACTTTTCCACCCCCATCTTCTCTCTTAGTGCTTCAGCTCTTGACAAATCTCATTCTTTGGACAGCTGCTTCGGTATGGAACAGTCAAGCCTGGTATTCTGATGCCATTCCCCCTCCCCCCCCCCACACACATAACACTGAAACAGACAGTACTGTCACGGCTGGGATTTGATTAGAGTCACGCGTTTGGTCATGTCATTTAGTGTGGAAGTCAGATCTGCATGCAAACTTTTGATATAAGGGGCTGTGAAGAATGCTGTGCATGACTTGAATCTCAGGGTTTTCCAGTACCAACTCTTGATGGGGAGCTGTGACACTCTTCATCATTCCAGCACATCTGTACACGACACAGCAGGGCCTCCAGAATGAGCTCTCCGTCTCAAAGTATTAATTTACCAGTTTGAATGCTTCGTTCCCAGTAATTTGTTTGGCGACTCTAAAGAGCCAATCGCATCTCCCCTGTCTCTTTCCTTCAGGGTTTCCAATTAACGCCATTAACTGAGTCCAATTAGTGCTGCATTAATATACAGATTCATCCATCAGCAATGAAAACTTTTTTGGACTTAATAAACCCCCGGGTCGGAGTCGTCTGTGTCGTCTGACATGTCGTCAATTCGTTTACTAATAACATTATTTGAAAATGTCACCTTTTCCATTTCCTTTGCTTCACTAGTCTCAGACACAGTGTTGACAATTTCCAATCAGGCTGTTAAAATGAGCAATTCTGCAATTATGTGAGTCATTTCGATTTTAGCTCTTAATTGCTCGACCTTGTAACCAGCTCCTTGGGCTCCATCGGAGACCAGGGCAATCGATCTCAGCAGAGAACTTTGTTCCTTAATTCATGCTTGTGGATGCTGATAAAAGGTCACTGCTTTTTTTCTGCCCAACACGCCTGGTGTGCGGTGAGGTGCTGGCAAGGTCCGCTTGGCTTGCTTCCTACTTCTTCCAGCCAAATAAGACATTTAGGCCAAGGGGGGGATAATTGTCAGGGCACACGAATCCCAACGTGCAACAATTCTCATTATGTTGCCTAATTAATGACTTAGACTTTTGAGGGGAATAACTGCTTGTCTTGTGACTGTGATAACTTTCCAGCTTTAATTAAAAAGTTGTCAATTATGGAGGGAATATAAATACCTGCAAAATACAGCCATTTAGATATGAAATGCTTAAGGACCCAAGGCCTTTGCAGCTTCTAAAGATCAACTTTTCAGGGGTTTTAAAAAAGGGCTGTCTGCATTATTAAACGTTTTAAAAAATAAAAATTAAAATACATTTAGGCTTGGGATAAACAAAATAGGATGTGTTAAAATGTTGATTTGTATTTAATTGGGGATTAAATTTCTGAAAAATTCACAAAGCGTGACTATTACCTACACACATGCATTGTAAAATACATTTTGAAAAGCTAGATTTCCTCGTGTTGTAAATGCCCACAGTCCTCTTTAATGAATTGATTTACTTAAAGTATGTTAAATTATTATTTTTTAAACGTGTAAGCATTGTTTCTTGATATCTAAAACCAAGTAATAATTCATTATGAAATTTCATTAAGGATCAGACTTTGGCTCATTGTAAACATCAGTTTTAAAAAATAAATGAAGTAGCAATCAGGCAAATTGGCAAAGCCAATTATGCTTTATTTGGAAACACCTAATACTAAGATTCATCACCATCAAGATAAAGAAAAAATACTATAGACCTCCAATGATAGAATGAAAAAGTGTGGGGAAAAAAAGCCAATCAAAAGGAAAAGGAAATATTTTCATACCTTTGCAAAACAAAAATTTCACTGATAAACGGTGGTGACCAGTGTCACAATGTGACCTGCTGATGGATTGATGGGAAGGCCAGGGTCATGCCACTGGGTGTAGCCTGTAGGGCACTTTCTGGAGGAGGGGCTGTACAGACAATCTTAGGTGCCAGAATAATAAGGACTGAATTAGGAAGTTAGGCTAGATTGAATCTAGCTTAGATTCCTCCTCAAGAAAAGGACTTGCTGAAAGAGATGTCAGGTCCAACTCTGATGACTGGGGTGGCAGCCGCCATCTTGGTTCCGGTTTGCAGACGAAACCCACGCTAAGGTGGAGAGACGGGAACACAGAGCAGAGAGATGGAAAGCACCTGGGTCTGTGAGGACAGTTCTGAGCTGCTGAATAAACCCACCCTGAAACCTGCTCCACCTCTGAATTGTTAAATGAAATAATTCACGTTCTCTTTGTTGAAGCTTGAGTCAGGGTGTTTTCTATTCTTTGTAGCCAAAGACATCTCAACTGAGGTGAACCAACTTAATGTTTGTTCAGTAGATAGATGGGAACTTGAATGAGAAGATTATTAAGGGATTAAAGTACAAGCTTTGTATGGAGAGAGGGGGCTGGAGTTCCCCTTCCCTGGGGTGACGGCTGGTGTGGGTTCTGGTGGGTGATGGAGCCCCGCCAGGCTGGCGCGTAGCAGCAGCAGCTATGTCAGAAAGCGCCGCAATTTTCACAGTCAGGGCTGGTGAGAGAACCAAACGGTTTGTCAAGTTTTAAAATGATTCAGAAAGGAGAGGCAGTGTTTTGGTGTGGTGGCGGGAAGGGAGAGAGTGATCACTCTTCTCTGAGACAGGTTTCATCTTCCGAACATTCGATCAGACCCTGAATGATAGGTGGGAATTAAAAGCTCACCCTTAAAGGTCAGTACCCAGACAGGCGGGCCGCGGGGCCCCCCGTGCGCCTTGGGTAACCGCGGCAGAATTCAGTAACTTGTCAGAGCTGTCTCAGCCTGTCAGACGTCCTCCCACAGGACACAGGTTATCTCAGTGACTTCCAAACTGGCCAGGCCAAAATGTGAGGTCACACAAGCCCCGAGAACAGAAATTTGGGGGAAGGGATGGTCAGCGCTTAATCCAATTTTATTCACCTTGTTCTAGAACTTTACCAAGAACAACAATAGCGCACACTGAGCGCTTACTGCATGCGAGCACTGCATCAGGCTCTTGCCGCTTAATTTCTATAACCGCTCTGGGAGGTATAGGTGATGAGCCCCATCTAAAGGAAAGAAGGCTTGGAAGGTTAAGGGATGTCCCCAGACATGACACAGCTGGATGTCACCAGCCGATAGTACGGATCTAGAGTCCACACTCTTAACTGCTACACTCAACACTGCTTTCCCACCAGCGGCCATCATGCTGGGCCCTGGGCAACCAGGAGGGAAGAGGCCGGTCCCTCATGTGTGTGTGTGTGTGACACACACATATTGACAACAACAACGATACAAATAAACAAATTCCCAGGAAAGAGGAAGGGGCCTCGCATTTTCTGGGCTCAGGCCTGTTCCCAGGTAGTTGAAGCAAATGCCCATGACTCGCCTGTGATCAGGTGTGACAGGGGCCCTGTTTCTTCCTCCCACGGGCTGGGGAGGATGTGTTGGAGGCTGACCAGGAGCCCCTGGGGCAGGCAAACACCTTCAAGCAAGGGGAGGCGCAGGCCAGGCCCTCACACGATGCCCCTCACCTGGGAAAGTTAGAGCTGGCTGGTCCCCTCCCCAGAGCGCTCCCGTATTCAGTTGGTATTCAACACATATTCAAAAAAGGGATTGAAAATTCATGTTTTTTTGACTCCAACAGAAATGCCAGTTCACCACAGAAAATTTGGAAAGCGCTGAAGCTTATAAGTTAGAACATAAAATTACTCATCATCTCCCTGAGAGGAGAGATGAAAACCTCCTGGGCTCCCTTCTTCCTAGCTTTCTTCTCTCTCCATCTCCGTTTCCCCCCTGTGTCTACGTTCCGTTTAGTCCACCAACATTTACTGAGCACCTACTATATCCCAGGCACTGTCCCTCCGCGATAGAGATGCAACGAACGGGTGGAGTCCCTGCCTTCCTGGGCGTAGGTCTAGAGAGGGAGGGGATGAAAACAGGAACGGGTACAGCACCGCACAGGGGCGGGGCGGGGGTGGGGGACAGGGGGCCGCCTCTTGGGAGGGTCTGAATGAGACTGGAGGGAGCCGTGGGAGACCCTGGGAGAAGCGCGTCCTGGGGGAGGGAGCTGCCCGAGCAGAGGACCTGACGAGCGAGTGTGCTTGGCGGCGGGGGCGGCTGGTTGAGGGGCAGCAAGTGGCCCCGTGCCTGGAGCAGGGGGAGGGGTGGGAGGGGAGGGGGGGGAGGGGAGGGGAGGGGCGGGGCGGGCAGAGAAGCGGATTCCCAGCGTGAACGCGGGCGCGCAGGGGATGGGGGCTTTGGAGACAGCGTCGCGGGCCAGGTGGAATAAGGACCACATGCCCACCTTGGAGGCCTCCTGCTCTGAGGGGTCCGGACCTGCAGGGACCCAGCTGGGTCGAGCTGCCCTGTGAGTCCCCTTGGCTTAGAAGTCTCCGAGGGAGAAGCCCTTGGAGCCGCCGCACCCGCGCACCTGGAACCTGACCTGCCTCATCCGAGGGGCCCTACCCGCGCGCCCTCCCGGCCACACCTGCCCCGGTGGGCTCTTACCGACCAACTGGCTTGGGATCGCGGTCCTAGGGGCTCTGGCACGTCACCATCCCCAGAACCTGGGGTTTCTCTCTTTTACAGTGGTGAGTGCGCCTGGCCTCTCGTGGAATCCCGAGTTCAAATCAATTGCCTTCAGCACCTCTCCCCTTGGACGCCTCCACCTCGAACCCAGCGTATCCCGAACCCAGCACTCCACAGCCCTGAAACCTGTTCCTCCCCCGCTGTCCCCTTTATCTGGGAACCATCCACGCAGTTCATCAGGTCAGAAGCCTGGGGTCACCCCCAACACAAACGCCACTCGCGGAAGTCGTCACTCAAGGTTTGTGTCCCGGTTTTTCCGACACCACCTCCTCAAGGGCCCTGGAGTCTCTCCACTTCGCTCCTTCTACCTTGGTCCTGAGGAATCCAGAAAGCATCCTCTCCCTGGGCCACACCTCCAGAGCCTTTTCAGAAGGCACCTCCCCAGGGTCCCTCTCAGTCTACGGGGAAGACACAGGGAGTTTTTAAACCACACACTTCTGATCTCGCCGCCTTGCTTGAAACCCTTCAATATCAGGCTTCCCACTGCTCCTAAGATAATGATCAAAATCCTCAACAAGGTTCCCCTGGTAAGTGCTCTCGAAGTGCCTGTGCAGCATCGCTCCTCATTGTAATGAATTAATCATTGCTCCTAATGCAGTGACTTAATCGTGTGTGAGAGTCGGTTTAATGTCTGTTCTCTACTGGAGTTCAGCTGTCTCTGCTGAATTCTCAGTACCCAGCACGGTGACATGTTTATATGTAGAAAAACAAGCGAATAATGACAGCTAACATTTTGGGTTCTTATTATCTTCCAGGCAGTGAGCTAAGCATTTTGTTTTAACCTCAGCAAGTCCATGAGATGGGTGCTGTCCTCATTGTTTAGGAGAGGAAACTGAAGCACAGAGAGGTTAAGTAACTTGTCCAAGGGTACACAGGAAGGGTTTGACCCAGGCTGTCTGTCTCCCAGGCCATGCTCAGCAATAAACAAAAAGATACATTTCTTCGTTGTGGGAAACATCAGAAAATGCAGAGAATTAAAAAAGAGAAGTCAGTCAAAGGGGACCGCCATTAACATTTTGGCGTATTTCTTCCTAGACTTTTTCCTATGCCTAAATTAGATATAGATTTTAGATGTCTCTGCTATTCTGTTGAACACGATTGGCGACATTCCATAGCACTTTGTAATCTGCTTTTCTCACTGGACAGTTTAGTGAGACCACCTTCTCAAGGACCCATCTATGATAATATTTTTATTCATATTCCAGGGTATGGCTGAACCATGATTTGCTCAACTCAGCCCCTCTTGTGAACGTTAGGTGCTCGTCCACTTTACCATTTACAAGATTGCGGCAATAAACACTGGAGGAGCTAAGTGGTCCTGCCTGTCTGTACTTATTTCTTGCGATCAGTTCCTTGAGGTGGAGTTGTTGAGGGCAAGGGCACGCAAGGCTTTAAGACCCGGGATGGGTGGTGCCGGAGCCCTCCAGGAAGGGCAGAGGGACCCACACTCCCATTCCGCTGCCTTGCATCACCTGGCACCTCCCACCTGCCTGGGTTTCATCCTTGACATGCAGTTACGTGGAACAGACTTGGAAAATTCGGAAGGAACCATCCTCTCTCTCCACCATCCTCCAAGCCCCCCCGCGCTGTTCCCCTCTGAGGCTCACACCAGTTGAATCACAACCCCGAAGCAGTCAGGCTCGGGAGGCTGTCCTACAAATTCTAGGGTGGAGCATTGGCCCAGAAGCCAGAATCTCTCTCCCTGCCCCATTTCTCCCTGGGTCTAAATCCAGAATCTAGCCAGGATTATGCACGTTCCATCAGAAATGATCTTTTTTTTAATTAAAAAAAAATTTTTTTTTTTACTCTCTCCTCTTCATTCAAATCTGGAAAATTCCTCCAGCTGATGAGTTAGGACTATTAAGAAAACATTGGATTCCCATTAAAGATGGGACTTTGCTTTTTTTTTTTTAAAGCAAAGGGTTTATAAGTTTTCAAATACCCTGGAACAACTGAACAAACTTAGCATGAAAGTGGGCCCTGGGGTGACCCCTGCTGTCTGGGTTTGAGCAGAGAGGGGCTTGGGGTGGAAGCCGGTGGGCCTGGGATCTGGGACTGGAGGAAAAGGGGGGCAACCTTGGGAATAAAAAGGAACTCTTTTCCCTGAGACCCTGTACATCAGAACTAGAAAATGCCAGGCTGGTGTAGTTGCTGGCTGTAAAAAAAAAAAAGAAGGGGAGGGGGTTGGGTACCTGTGTGGCAGGCATGTCCCACATCATACCTCCTGTATTCCTCACAGGAAGGCTGCCAGGGAGGCGTCATTGCCCTCTTTGTGAACAGGAGGAAACTGGGGCCAGAGAGGCGGAAGGACGTGGCCTGGAGCCCCTGAGAATCTGCCCAAACCCATCTCCCCCTGCAGCCTCCCCACCCTGAGATTAAACATGCAGGATACACTCTGGGCGGTGCCTGGTTTCTAGCACTTTCTTCTCCTCCTCTGCAGAGGGGGCTTGTTGGGGCTCAGGCCTCCAAGGAGAGAAATAAATATCAACTTGGGGGTGCTTCACGCTCACATTACTTGAAGTGGAGATGGTGCTCGGGGGAGCGGGTAATTGCTCTCCAAATAGGTAGGTGTAAGTCCTACTTCTGCCAGCAGGGGGCCTGCGTTCCCCCACAAGCTCTCCTCGCGGATGGAAAAGGTAATTTTTCGTGCCAGCCTGATGGATGAAACATATACCCTGGCTTAAAAGAAAACAACAAAAAACACTGTTTTTCCGTTAAAAAGTAACACATCCTCATTAAACACATTAGGAAGTAGCAATAACTGCTGTGCTCCCAGTGCATCGAACAGGTGGCCCATGAATATCTGTTGAATAAGTGAATAAGGAGAAAAATGAGTACGGGTCCACCAACAAGAAACAGTTCTGTCAACGTTTTGGTGTGTGTTTTTCTGTGAGTGTTTTTTTCCACCACAGAGTTGAGGTTTGTTCACGTTCATTATGGTCTCCTGGGCAGACAGCTTTTATCCTGTTTCTTTCACTTCACATCATTCGATACAGGCTTCCCTCTTCCAGGTAACATTTTAAACTTCTCAATAATATCCTTGTAAGTGTGTGAACCACAGTTCATTGGAATCTTCTGTTGCTGGACTTCCAAGTTGTGTTCAATTTTTCTCTTTATAAATGATGGGGCTGATATCTTTATGCAGAGGGCTGCTTGCAGATTTTAGCTTATTTCCTAAGGAGAGAGTCTCAGAAGAAAGATGAACTTGGTCAAAGGTTTTTTTAAAAAATCTGATTTCATATTTCTTAAGTATGATGCACCTTATGAAACAACTTTACATCTGTTGGGAAACCTGGTTAAGTTCTTTTTTTAAAATATTTTTTAAAAAATGAGTTGTTCTGAACAATATCGGGTGCTTTCAGAAAACAGCGGATATGAAAGGAAATTTGTTCCCCTGAGCTCTTAGGAGGAGATCTGGCTCAGGAAACAGACACATCAGATTCCTGCGTTTATCTGATGGTTGCCATGGGAACAAGTCGTGTAACACAACGCTCTGGTTAAAGCATTGATCAATCAGGGAGGGGCAAGATTGAAACAAATTAGCTGCTGTCTGAGGGCCCCAGAGATAACAGCAATAACACGGAACGTTCTGTCTGTCCCCCTCCTGCGACTGGGGGCCCAGGCAGGCGGAGGCAGGACTGGGATGCAGGGCAGAGAACGGAGTCATATCAGGCTGAGGAAAACTGTTTCTCAGAGCAGATACTGGGGCAAGAGGGGCCTGAGACAAGACTGGGGACCTGGACTCCCAGGGGCAGGGGGACAGAAGGCTGTGTGGGAAGAAGCTGGGATAGACCCCGGGGTCTGGGCACCGCCAGTCCAGAGAGGAGCTATGAGTCCCTGCAGGCACACTGCCGCTCCGGTCCCAGCCCCAGCTCTCTGCAGGAGTGATGGGGCTCCAGCAGTGAACCCAACCTCGCGTGTGCTCGAGGGCCTCCCTGCCAGGGCATGTCTGAGGATCTGTGCCCTGGCCTGGGCAGGCAGCGGAGAGCCAAGTGGATGGAGCATGACCCTAGGGTCAGCTCACAGCTCGGCCACTTGGCCGGCTCCTCACCTGTAACGTGTTAGGGTAATGAAGCCTTAGATCCGGCCCGGGGAATAATGAGGACTCGATGGCCATTGCTATGACAATAACCTGATTGAGGGGCAGAGTCTGATGGGGTGAGGGAAGGTACTCACCAAGTACTGAATCCTGAAGTTTGACGCAGGGGAGGGTCAACACGGGGAGGAGGCTGTGTCCAAGGACCAAAGAGCAGCATGGCATTGGGCTGGGGTTCCCCATCGAGCAAGGCCGGGACAAGGTGAGGGGATTAGGGACCACCCGTGGCTGCGCCTGGCCACCTCCGACCCCGAGGGAGTGGGGGGGCGGCTGATTCAAGGGGCAGTGCCCATCCCTAAAGATCTGGGATGACTAGCCGAGGAGCTGAATCACAGACAAGCTGGGTTTTTCCAGCACGCCAGACTGGGTGAAGAGGAAGGGGGGCGCTTCAGGACCTGTCACAGGCTGTCTCTTGGGGGCTGGGTGGGAGGCCCTCCCCAAATGGGTGTAAGTTGGGACACACTTATTAGAAGGCAATTGAGCAACATGCATCCCAAACCTAAAACTGTCCCAACTTTTGGTTCAGTAGTTTGACTTCTGGGAATCTTTCCTGGGGAAATAGTCCTAAACCCAAAGATGCACTCTGCAGCAGGAGTGGAAACAACCTCCCTGCCCCACATCACGCATGGCTTAAGTCAATAATGATTCATTTTCTTTAATTCAGGTGTCTGCCAAAGGTGCATCCATTGGCCCCGTGCCCCGTGTTTTGGGCATGGGTGGGGGGTATTCCCTCCTTCTTCTGGGAACCAGAAGAACCTGGGCTGCCCTTGGAGTGGTCAAGACCAGGCTCAGACCCTGGACTTGGCAAGACTTGGTTCTAACTCCTACAACCACTTCCTTGCTGTTGAGTTGGGCAAGTACTGAAGCCCTGCTGTGCCTCGGTCGTCTCATCTGTCAGATGGGCAGAGGGAAATGTGCCTACTGCATTTGAGGTAGTATCTGGCTGGATGCCTGTCACTGAGTCAGCCCTCAGGAAATAATAACCTTACCCTATTTATACCATGTCTGTGTGCCTGGAACAGGCACTGGGAGGCCAGCCTGGGAACCTAAATGCCACCGAGACCACACGGCAGGAGGAGAAGAGAACAGCCTTTGGCGCCCAGCACAGCTGGGCTGGAATTCCGGGCCCACCGGATCCTGGCTGTGTGACCTTAGCCAGTCGCTTAACATCTCTGAGCTTCACTTTGCTCACGTGTCAAGTAGGGATAAAAGCTCCTTCCTCTCCCCGGTGCCGGAGCCGGAGCGGGGATTAGTGCCCATAGCACAGCAAGGAGCCCTGCCCCAGCCTGACGCAAGCAGGAGCTGTATTTTTCCCTTAGGGGAGCAGGCTTTTCCAGCACCAAACACCCCACTCCTAATAGATTTGTGCCGCGGAATTCATGCGTGACTCGGGGGGCTGTCTGCCAGAGCGGATTAACTGCTTCTGGAAAGAGCGGCTGGGGCGCCGGGGATGGGCAGCTCGCGCGGCGCCTCGCGCGGCCGGCAGGGGGCAGGATGTCCCCGCGAGCCGACCATGTCCTCGCGTCACCCCGCCGCCTCCAGCCCCCGCGCCTCATTAAAGGGCCACGAGGCTCATTTCTGCGGAGGGAGCGCCGGGCGGCCCTTCCCCAGGGAGCCCTCTCCATCAACGCCGGGCCCCATAATTTACATTTAATTTGTGAGCGGTTTAATGTTTAATTTAAAAACCTGAATGATTCATTACCATATTAATAAATAATAACATTTATTATTCTCCTAATGAGTGTCCAACATACAAAGGCAATTACATGTCATATATTTTCTCATAAATTGAGACAGCGGAGCGTTAATTACAGAGATTCACGCACGGACCATGTTCTGATCGGGGGGTCCTGATCCCGTCTCTGTCTCTGTCTGGATCAGCTGCTCCCCCGGCTTCTACAGCTCCGGCACTCAGGGGAGAGAGGGTGGGTCCGCTGACCCCGCTCTAGTTTCCCCAGGACCCCAAGCCTCAGACCCCAGAGGTGTTACCGTTCAGCTACCTGGAATCCCACAGGGACAGGGCCATTGTCCCCCCTCCTCCAACCTTCGGTGCCCTCCTCCTCCCCCGCGCTAGCCTGGGGGTTTTAAGAAATGTCTCCCCCAGGCCTGGGAGAGTCAGGAAGGATGTGCCCTCCCCAGTTCATTCCCCCACCCCTGGTTCATTCCTTCCTTCCACCCTACCAATGAGGGTTGGGGGTGTGAGGGTCCTTACTGCACACATGGGGAAACTGAGTCTTGGCCAGAGGAGCTCGGTGACCTGCAGCCGGTGCGGCGCAGAGCCCCGGAGCCAGCTCCACGCTGTCTGTTGGCTCCAGCGCTGGTTCTTGCTTCTGCCCCAGCAGGTTGGAGCAGGCCCCGTGCAGGCAGAGGCGTGAGGGCAGTGGGGGTCTGGACAGATGCAGAGCCAGCCAACGCCCCTGGCTGGCTCACTATGGCTTGGCTTCTTCCCCAGTCAGCAAAGTTGTTCTTGTGCATTGTAGAAAATGTGAAAGGTTGAAAAAGAAAAAGAAAAAAATATATATAGATAGATAGATAGATAGAGAGACAGCAAAGTAGACAAGGAAGCAAGTCTCCATAATCCCATCCCCTAGAAGCAGCCTAGGTCCTGGAGGGCTTCTGCGTCCTGACATTTAAAGAGCAAGGCTCCTAGAGGAGCTGCTGGGAAGAGGGGGCCACATCTCTCCCCCCTCCCCTGACCTTAGACACCCACCCCCTTCTGGGAGGGCAGGGGCTTCCCTGCTTGGCCCCCAAGAAAAGAAGGTCAGAGATGGAGGCCCACCCAGGCCACCCCTCTGGTCTGGACCCCATGCAGATAATATGGAAAACTACCAGGAAGTTCCCCCACCTAGAGATCACCAGGCATTGGGTATGTGTCCATCTGGGACTTGTTCCATGCAAATGCTCCAAGACAGGCTCTTTCCCCCGCCGTAGAAGAGCTCCACACGCACTTTCCTATCTTGATTTTTTTCACTGTTTTATTACAAGCATTTCCCCATGTCATAGGGTCAGTCTCCAAACGCCTGCATTTGCTCAGCTGCATAGTATTCCACCGGAGTGCTGTGCCCGGCTGAGTTCCGTTACCCAGACGATCTTTCCCTTTTGCAACGGTACTGGAACTACCATCCTTGTATGTAAGGATTCCTCTGTGGGAATCCTTGATTACCTCCTTAGGGTCCATTCCAAGATGTGGCATTACTGGGTCAGAGAGCACGAGTGCCTTGAAGGCTGTTGGCTCCCCCTGCCAGCATGCCTGCCAGCAGGGCACACCCAAACGCATGCTCCCAGCACAGGCCTGACAGGGCCCGTCTCACAACAGTGCCCTTGGTGCCCTTGCCAAAGCTGACATTACCTTCTGACGAGCTCTCTGCAGCACACACGGTTTTCAAGGCGCTGCCGTACTTGTCCCTTCACTGGCTTATCCTGGGGATCTGGAAACGTAGGCAGGCTGGGCGTGTTCTCACTATTTCATACATGGAGAGACCAAGACCGTTGAGGTCAGGTACATTTGGCTCATAAGATTTTAGAGTGTCTTTTAGATCTCAGGGACCATTAAAGCCTCCTTGTGTTTCAGATGATGGTGAAAGACTGAGATGTGACAGGGAGAGCACTGTCTCTGGAGTCTGCCTCTCCACCTACCCACCCACCCCTCCACCCACCCATGCATCCATCCACCAATCCACTTAACCATCCACCCATCCACTCATTCATCTATCCATCCAACCATTCATCTACCCATCCATCCACTTACCTGCCCATCCACCCAGCTACTCATCCATTCATCCACCCACTAACCCACCCATCCATCTACCCATCTATCTACTTACCCACCTATCCACCCATCTACTCATCCATCCATCCATTCATCCACTAACTACCCATCCATCTGTCCATCCACTCATCCATCCACCCATCTATCCACTTACCCACCCATCCACTCATCCATCCATCCATCCATCCACTCATCTATTTAATAAATATTTACTGAGAACCAGCTCTGATTCAGGCCCAGGTGCAGGGAATTTTGCATGAACGGCTCTGGCTCTTGCAGGGAAGGCGGACCGTAAAGAAATGACCACAGGTGTGATGACTTATCTGCAAGGTGAGGGTTAGGCTGTTATGGTAGCATGTGATAGAGAAGCCAGAGCTAGCTGGGCAGGGGTCAGGGGACTCTTCCTGAGGAGGATGAATCCTCCCCCCCACTGACACTCTATACGTGACCTTGGGTGGGTCCCCCTGTCTCCCACCCTGCTTCCTGCTCTGAGCCATGGAGGAGACAAGCCTCAGCTTACCTGTGGGCTGGGAGGTCGCTGGTCAGGACAATGAGGATGAAGGGGCAGGTCAGGGAGTGAGTGGGGGGTACAGCTCTCTGGCTGGCATCTGCGTGCTGGTTATTCTTGAAGCGTTAGCGGGAACTGACTAGGGGTCAGTGCCAGGTGTCATCTGGCTCAGTTCACACAGGGCCACGCGCTCTCCATCATTACTGTGATTATTACTACTACTACCTTCTGAATTTTTATCATGGGCCAGGCCTTATGCTGTCATGTATTAATTCATTTAACCCTCCACCAGCCCAGTCAGATAGGTGGAAACTGCTATGGCCACTTTAAAAACGAGACCACTGAGGCACAGAGTAGTGATGTAACTTGCCCAGGGTCATGCGGCCAGGAGGTGGGGATCTGGAATTTGAACTAGGCAGCCCAACGCCAGAACCTATGCTTTTGACCCTATAGTGATACGTGCGTGTCTTCTTCTTGTTCTTATTGCAGGAATGTACATTTTACAGATGAGGAAACCTGACTTGCCCAGGGACCCAGTGAATAATTCAGGCCTGTGGGACCCCCAGCCTGGCAGTTTTCAGGCCCTACTGCCATGAGTCCCTGGAATCGCACCTGTGGGACCTCCCTCCCTCCTTCCAGTGTGAGATGTCTCTCCTTACTCCACAGGCACTGGAGTCTGCCAAACACACCTGAACCTGTGAGGGGGGGAGGGCGAGCTCAGACAGACTCACGGACAGAGCTTGAACTGTGTGGTTTTGTACAAGCATGTCACCCTCTCTGAGCCTCCCATTCCTGAGGGTGAGCCAGGGAAACCGTGGATGTGCAAGAAAGCTATGAGCGGGGAAGTGCCAGGAACATCAACTGAAATTATCATTCGTTCGTTCAACGAACATATATTCTGCCAGGCCCCTTCTAGGCACTGCGGTTCCAGCCGTGAATAAGGTCAGGACCATAACCTCAGGGCACTGACCATCTAGAGAGGGAGGCAAGCAGTGACTGACCAAATAAACAGATCATTACCTAATACAATGTGAGGACTGAGTAGTATGAAGAAAATCGGGCAGTGGGGGGGGGGGGGGGACCGAGAATAGTGGGAAGGGAGGTCCCAGCTAAGCCGAAGAGGTGATGTTTAAACAGAATGAACAGAGGGGGCGAGTCACATGACTGTCTCGGGAGACAACATTCCAGGCAAGGAACGGGAAGTGCAAAGGCCTTGAGGCAGGTATTACTTAGTGAGTTTGAGGACCACTGAAGAGGCCAAGGAGGCTGTGGAGGGGACACAGAGTGGTAGGAGATGAGGTCAGGGCGGGGTTAGGGGCTGCACCTATTGCCCTCTCAGCCCAGAACTATCCTTCTAAACCACCCATTTGACCAGATGCCTCCCTGCCTAGTACCATCTGTGGCTCCCTGCTGCCCCTGTTACCAGACAGGTCCTCAAGGCCCTTGCGCTTTCTCCAGCCCCTGCTCTCACCACACTTCGCTGCTCACTTATGCTCTGGCCAAACTTCCTGGAGTCCCCACGCCCCACTGCCCCACTGCCCCAGCCTCTTCCTGCTTCCAACACTGCTATTCCCTCTGTCCCCTCCACCTGGAACGCCCCACCCCCGCCCCACTTTCTTCTACCTGGCTCTGAGCGTGCCATCTGTGTGACCAGGGCAAGGGACTTCTCCTCCCCAAACCCTAGCTTCCCCATCTGTAAAATGAGGGTAATAATCATTGTACCTGCCTCACAGGTGCTGGGAGGCATGAATGAAGGGATGTACCTGGTTTGGGTAGTACAGTGTCTGGCACACGTGACTAATAAATATTAATTTATAAGAAAACAGAGCTCAGGTGTCACTTCTTTCCAGAAGCCCTCCATGGCTGCCTGAGGCCCTCTGTGGAGCCCCCAGTGTTTTTCACACTTCATGTCACTGTCTGGTTGATTTTCATCCCAGGAGCAGCCTGAGGGCTGTGCCTGATTCTCTCAGGCGTGCCCTGGTTTCGGCACACAGTAGGGTAAGAGAAAGAATAATACAGATGGCTGAGTGCCCTGTCCTCAGGAGTAGACAGGCTGTGCTTCCACTCCCCTGATCCTCTCAAATCCCGCAGGGCAGAGATCTTATCCCTCTGTGCCCATGAGGACGCTGGGGTCCCGAAGGGGTAGAGAACAGGCCCACCAGCTTGCAGCCAAGGGTCTCTCTCTCTCTTTTTTTTTTTTTAACATCTTTATTGGAGTATAATTGCTTTACAGTGGTGTGTGAGTTTCTGCTTTATAACAAAGTGAATGAGCTTTACATATACATATGTTCCCATATCTCTTCCCTCTTACGTCTCCCTCCCTCCCACCCTCCCTATCCCACCCCTCTAGGTGGTCACAAAGCACCGAGCTGCTCTCCCTGTGCTATGCGGCTGCTTCCCACTAGCTATCTATTTTACGTTTGGTAGTGTATATATGTCCATGCCACTCTCTCACTCCGTCCCAGCTTACCCTTCCCCCTCCCCATGTCCTCAAGTCCATTCTCTAGTAGGTCTGAGTCTTTATTCCTGTCCTGCCCCTAGGTTCTTCAGAACCTTTTTTTTTTTTTTAGATTCCATACATATGTGTTAGCATACGGTATTTGTTTTCCTGTTTCTGACTTACTTCACTCTGCATGACAGACTCTAGGTCCATCCACCTCACTACAAGTAACTCAATTCCATTTCTGTTTATGGCTGAGTAATATTCCATTGTATATATGTGCCACATCTTCTTTATCCGTTCATCTGTCGATGGACACTTAGGTTGCTTCCATGTCCTGGCTATTGTAAATAGAGCTGCAGTGAACATTGTGGTACATGACTCTTTTTGAATTATGGTTTTCTCAGGGTATATGCCCAGTAGTGGGATTGCTGGGTCGTATGGTAGTTCTATTTTTAGTTTTTTAAGGAACCTCCATACTGTTCTCCATAGTGGCTGTATCAGTTTACCTTCCCACCAACAGTGCAAGAGGCTTCCCTTTTCTCCACACCCTCTCCAGCATTTATTGTTTGTAGATTTTTTGATGATGGCCATTCTGACTGGAATGAGGTGATACCTCATTGTAGCTTTGATTTGCATTTCTCTAATGATTAGTGATGTTGAGCATCCTTTCATATGTTTGTTGGCAGTCTGTATATCTTCTTTGGAGAAATGTCTATTTAGGTCTTGTGCCCATTTTTGGATTTGGGTTGTTTGTTTTTTTCATATTGAGCTGCATGAGCTGCTTGTAAATTTTGGAGGTTAATGCTTTGTCAGTTGCTTCATTTGCAAATCTTTTCTCCCATTCTGAGGGTTGTCTTTTCTTCTTGTTTATGGTTTCCTTTGCTGTGCAAAAGCTTTTAAGTTTCATTAGGTCCCATTTGTTTATTTTTGTTTTTATTTCCATTTCTCTAGGAGGTGGGTCAAAAAGGATCTTGCTGTGATTTATGTCATAGAGTGTTCTGCCTATGTTTTCCTCTAAGAGTTTAATAGTGTCTGGCCTTACATTTAGGTCTTTAATCCATTTTGAGTTTATTTTTTGTGTACGGTGTTAGGGAGTGTTCTAATTCATTATTTTACATGTAGCTGTCCAGTTTTCCCAGCACCATTTATTTTTTATTTTTATTTTTTTTTTGCAGTACGCAGGCCTCTCACTGTTGTGGCCTCTCCCGTTGTGGAGCACAGGCTCCGGACGCACAGGCTCAGTAGCCATGACTCACAGGCCCAACCGCTCTGCGGCATGTGGGATCTTCCTGGACCAGGGCATGAACCCGCATCCCCTGCATCGGCAGGCAGACTCCCAACCACTGTGCCACCAGGGAAGCCCTGGTAAGTTGCATTTTTCAAGGAATTTGTCCATTTCATCTAAGTTGTTGAATTTGTTGGCATAAAGTTGTCTGCAGGATCTGTAGTGATAATCTCTTTTTAATTTCTGGTATTGGTAATTTGTATTTTCTCTCTTTGTAGTGATCAGTCTTCCTATCAATTTTTGTTCATCTTTTCAAAGAACAAACCAACTTTTGACCTTGTTAATTTTCTCTATATTTTTCTACTTTATTGATTTTTTTATTATTGCTTTCCTTCCACCCTTTATTATTGATTTCCTTCCACTTCACTTTACTTTGCCTTTCCTTTTATAGCTTCTTAGAGTGTAACCTTAGGCCATTGATTTTATCTTTTTCCTCTTTTTTTTTCAAGCATTTAAAGCTATAGATTCGCCTCTAAGGACTGTTTTAGTTGCATCTCATAGATTTTGATATATTGTGTTTTCACTATTATTCAGTTCTTGTGATTTCTTTGATCTGTTGATTATTTAGAAATGTGTTGTTTAATTCCAAAACATTTGGGGCTTTCCTAGGTATTGTACTGTTATTGGATTTAACTCCATTGTTGTCAGATATACTCTGATTTCAGTCCTTTTAAATTTATTGAACCTCATTTTATAGCTCAGCATATGGTTTACCTTGGTGAATGCCCTTGAAATGAATGTGGACTATGTAGTGGTTGGATGTAGTAGTGCATAAATATCAATTAGGTCAATGTGGTTGATAGTACTGTTCAGATCATCTATGTCATTTATGTATGAATTTAGTTTTTCAATCTATTATTCTATCAATTATTGAGAGTGGACTTAAAATATCTAATGATGATTAAAGAGTTGTCTGCTTCTAGTTCTCTCATCTTTTGATTTATATATTTTAAAGTTTTACTATTATATGAATATACATTTATGTTTCTTATGTCTTCCTAATGAATGGATCCTTTTATCTCTATGAACTGGTCTTAATTATCGCTAGTAAAACCCTTGGTCTTGAGGTCTCTTTTACCTGATATTAATATAATGGTTCCAGTCTTCTTATAATTACTAGTTTTCCCACCTCTCTCTATTCACATCCATTTACTTTCAACCACTCTGTTGTCTTTACATTTAAAGAATATCACTTGTAGAAGCCTGCAGTTGGCTCTTGCTTTTCTATCCATTCTGACAATATCTGCCTTTAATTGTAGTGTTTAGTACATTTATGTCTCTCATTTTATTATCTGTTTTCTGATTGTCACCTTTGTTTTTGGTTCCTCTGATTTTCTTTTCTGTCTTCTTTTGGATAATTTGAATATCTTTTAGAGATTGATTTTAATGTATCTATTGATATTTTTTGATATATCAATAGATATCTATTGATATCTATTGATTATTGATATCAATTGATATATCAATATCTATTGATATATCAATAGATAAATTGATATTTATCTATTGATATAACTATATTTTAGTTATACCTTCTTACATTTTTAAAAATTTTAGTAATTGTGCTAGGTGTTAAAAAATGTACATTCTTAACTTTTCACAGCCTACTTAGGGTAAATAGTTTACCACTTCATGTAAAATCTAGAAATCTTGCAACCATGTATGTCCACCATCACCACTCCACTTATGTTATAGTTTTTATATGTAGTATATCAACACGTATCATAAACCCCACAGGAAACTGGGGTTTGCTTTTAAAAGTCTTATCTACTTCTAAGAAATAAGAGGATTTAAAAAAAAATATTTACCAGATATGTATCATTTTTTGAGGCTCTTTATTTCTTCCTGAAGATCTAAGTTTCCATTTAGTATCACTTTCCTTCAATCTAAAGAACGTTTTAAAAGTTCTCTTGCGGTGCAGGTGTGTTAAATATGAATTCTATTAGCTTTCTTTGATATGAAAATGTTCTTATTTCACTTATGATCTAGAAAGGTATTTTATTTGGATTTATATCTGAGTTCTGAGTTGAAAATTTTTTTTCTTTCAGCATTTTAAAGGTGTTATTCTACTGTCTTCTCATCTCTGTAGCTTCTGATGAGAAATCAGTGGTTATTTGAATCGTTGTTCTACTGTATATAGTTGTGGTTTACTCTGGCTGCTTTTATGAGTTTTCTCCTTTATTTTTGGTTTTCAGCAATTCAGCTATTGTGTGCTTAGTCACTTTTTTTTTTTTTCATTCTGCTTGGGGTCTGCTGAGCTTCTTGAATCCTTAAATTTTTGCCTTTCACCACATTAAGAAAATCTTGAGCATTATTTCTTTAACTATTTATTCTTCCTTATTTTCTCTTCCCTCTCTTTTTGTGACTCCAATTACATTTATGGTTTGACCTTTTGATAATCACCCCATGGGTCCCTGAAAGGTTCATTTCTTTTCAATCCTATTTCTCTCTGTCCTTCAGAGATAATTTCTATTAATCTAGAATGAGTAAGTTTGAGGTTACTCACTCTTTCCTCTTTCATTCTATTACAATTAATGAACCAATATTATTACATCATTATTAACTAATGACTATGGTTCATTCAGACCTCATTAGTTTTTACCCAATGTCTCTTTCTGTTCCAGAATCTTATCCCACTTACTTTTCATGTCTCCTAAGGCTCCTATTGGCCATGAGAGTTTCTCAGACTTTTGTTGTTTTTGATGATCTTGGTACTTTTGAGGAGTACTGGTCAGGTATTTTGTAGGATGTTCCTTAACTGGGATTTGTCTGATGTCTTCCTGATGATTATACTGGAATTATGGGTTTGGGGAGGAAAACCAGAGATAAAGTGCCATTTTCAAGAATACATTTTGAGTTAATTTTTGTGAAACGTGTAAAGTCTATTTCTATCTTCTTTTCTTTAAACATTTGACTGTTCGATTGTTCTAGCACCATTTGATGAAAGACTATACTTTCTCCAATGTATTGCCTTTGTTCTTCTGTCAAAAGTCAGTGGATCACATTTGTGTGAGTCTGTTTCTGGGCTCTCTATTCTATTCTACTGATATGTTTGTCTTTTCTTTCACCAACACCAGGCTGTCTTGATTATGTAGCTGGATAGCATGTCTTGAGGTCAGGTAGTATCTGTCCTCCAACTTGGTTCTTCTTCAGCATTGCTTTGATTACTCTGGGTCTTTTGTGTTTTCATATAAACTTTATTCAAAGTTCTTTTTCTTTATTTTTTTACTGAAGTATAGCTGATTTACAGTTTTGTGCTAGTTTCTGGTGTACAGCAAAGTGATTCAGTTTTACATACATATACATATTCTTTTCGTATTCTTTTCCATTATGGTGTGTTTTCATATAAACTTTAGAATAATTTTTCAATATCTACAAAATAGCTTGCTAGGATTTTGATTTGGATTGTGTAGGTTCAATAGATAAAGTTGGGAAGAATTGACATCTCAAAATATTGAGTCTTCTGATCCTTTAACACAGAACATCCACCATTTATTTAGATATTCTCTGATTTCCTTCATCAGAGTTCTATAGTTTTCTGCATATAGATCCTGAACATATTTTGTTAGATTTATGCGTGAGTATTTCATTTTTGGTGCCATTGTAAATGATGTTGTGTTTTTAATTTCAAATTCCAATTGCTTATGCTTTCATAAGGAAAGCAAATGACTTTTGTATTTTAAAATTGTATCCTTTGACCTTGTTATATTTGCTTATAGTTCCAGGTGTGTGTGTGTGTGTGTGTGTGTGAATTCTTTGCGGTTTTCTTTATAGATAATCATGTCAACTATGAACAAAGACAGTTTTATTTCTTCCTTCACAGTCTGTACATTTTTTATTTCCTTTTCTTAGAGCAATAGTTGGAACTGCCAGTATGATGTTGAATAGGTGTGGTGAGAGGGAAATCCTTGCCTTGTTCCTAATCTTAGAGAGAAAGCATCAGTTTCTCACTCTTAAGTATGATGTTAACTTTTTTTTGACAGATGTTCTTTATCAAGTTGAGAAAGTTCCTCTCTATTCCTAGTTTGCTGAGAATTTTTAAAAATCACAAATGAGTATTTGATTTTGTCAGATGTTTTTTCTGCATTAATTAGTATGGTCATATGATTTTTCTTCTTTAGTCTGTTGATGTGGTGGATTACATTAATTGATTTTCAATTTCAATTGATTTCAGTTAATTGAACCAGTATTGCATACCTGGAGTAAATACCACTTGGTCAAGTTATATAATTCTTTTGTGTATTATTGCATTCAATTAGATAATATTTTATTGATGACTTTAACCTTTATGTTCATGAGACATATTGGTCTGTCATTTTCCTTTCTTATAATATATTTATTTGGTTTTGTTATTAAGATAATGCTGGCCTCATAGATGAATTAGGAAGCATTCCCTCTGCTTCCATTTTCTGGAAGAGACCATAGAGAATTAGTATCATTTCTTCCTTACATGTTTGATAGAATTCAACAGTGAAATCATATGGGCCTGGTGCTTTCTTTTTTTGGAAGATCATTAATTATTGATTCAATTTCATTAATAGACAAGTCTATAGAATAGGCCTACTTAATTTTTTCAACTTTATTGGGATGTAATTGACAAATAAGAGTAGGCCTATTTAGATGACCTTACTCTCCTTATGTGAATTTTGGTAGATGTGTCTTTCAAGAAATTGGTCCATTTCGTCTAAGTTATCACATTTATGGACATAGAGTTGTTCTAGTATTCCTTTATTATCCTTATCCTTTTAATGTCCAGGGGATCAATTGTGATTAACTCTCTTTCATTTCTTACATTAGTAGTTTGTGTCTTCTGTCATCTTTTCTTGGTTAGCTTTGCTAGAGGTTTATTAATTTTATTGATATTTCTAAAGAACCAGCTTTTGGTTTTGCTGATTTTTCTCTACTGTTTTCCTGTTTCTGCTTCCTGGTTTGAGTTCTGCTCTAATTTCTATTATTTTTTCTTGTGCTTGTTTTAGGCTTAAATTGTTCTTCTTTCTCAAGCTTCCTAAGATGAATGCTTAGATTATTGATTTTAGATGTTTCTTTTTTAATGCATGCGTTTAATGCTATACATTTCTCTCTAAGCCTTACTTTCACTGCATCCCACAAATTTTGAAAGTTGTATTTTCACTTTCATTTAGTTAAAAATATTTAAAATTTTCTCTTGAGACTTCTTACATGACCCATGTGTTATTTAGATGTGTGTTGTTTAACCTCCAAATATTTTTGGATTTTCCAGCTATCTTTCTATTACTGATTTCTTGTTTAATTCCACTGTGGCCTGAGATGAAAGTTTGTATGACTTCTGTTCTTTTAAATTTGTTAAGGTGTATTTTAGGGTTCCAAATGTGGTCTGTCTTGGTGAATGTTTCACGTGAGCTTGTGACAAGTGTATATTCTGCTGTTGTTGGAATATTCTAGAAATGTCAGTTAGATCAAGTTGATTGATAGTCCTGTTCCTGTCATCGATATCCTTACTGATTTTCTGCACGCTTCATCTATCGATTACTGTAAGAGTGGTGTTGAAGTCTCCAACTATAATAGTGGATTTGTCTGTTTCTCCATGTAGTTCTATCAGTTTCTGCTTTGTGTATTTTGAAGTTCTATTGTTAGGTACATACACATTAAGGATTATTATGTCTTCTTGAAGGATTGACTCCTTTATCATTATGTAATGTCCCTCTTTATCCCTGATAATTTTCCTTGCTCTGAAGTCTGCTTTGCCTGAAATTAATGAAGCTATTTTAGCTTCTTTTTTTTTGATTTGTGTTGGCATAGTATATCTTTTTCCATTCCTTTGTTTTTAATCTATATGTGTCATTATATTTATAGTTGGTTTCTTATTGATACCATACAGCTGGATCTTGTTTCTTTAATCTACTCTTTTTTTTTTTTTTTTTTTTTTTGCCGTACGCTGGCCTCTCACTGCTGTGGCCTCTCCCGTTGCAGAGCATAGGCTCCGGACGCGCAGGCTCAGCAGTCATGGCGCACGAGCCCAGCCGCTCCACGGCATGTGGGATCTTCCCGGACCAGGGCACGAACCCGTGTCCCCTGCATCGGCAGGCGGACTCTCAACCACTGCGCCACCAGGGAAGCCCAACTGAACATTTTTTAATGGTTCCATTTTCTCTCCTCTCTTAGGCGTATCAATTATACTTTAAAACAATTTTAGTGGTAGCCGCAGGTTTGGAATTTACATTTATAACTAAATTAAGTCCATGTTCAAATAACATACTACTTCACATGTAGTGAAAGTACCTTATAACAGAGTATTCCTAATTTCTCCCTCCTATATCTTTTAAATTTGTTGGCATTAATTTCACTTATTCATATGCTATTAGCATAAAATATGGTTTTACTATTATTACTTTAAATAAACATTTATCTATCAGATTAATTATGAATAAGAAAAATAAAATATTTTATTTTACCTTTTAAAAATCCTTCTCTGATACTTTCCCTTTTTTTAAAAAAATGTAGGTTCAAGTTTCTGACCTATATATGTTTTTCCTTCTCTTTGAAGAACTTCTTTTAATATTTTTTTTGCAAGGCAGGTCTGGGGATGAATTCCTTCAATTTTTATTTGTCTGGAAAGCTTTTGTTTCTCCTTCATTTTTGAAGGATAGTTTTTCTGGAGATAGAGGTATATATTGGTTGGTGGGCCTTTTCTTTAAACACTTAAATATTTCACTTCACTCTATTCTTGCTTGCTTTCTGAAGAGAAATCTGATGTAATTATAATCCTTTTTTCCTCTCTAGGTAAGGTGTCTTTTTCCTATTGCTTCTTTCAAAATTTTCTCTTTTTCTCTAGCTTGAATATGAAATGCGTAGGTGTAGATTTTTTGGGTATTTTTCCTACTTGGTGTTTTCTGAGCTTCTTAGACCTGTGGTTTGCTATCTGTCATTCATTTTGGAAAGTTCCCAGCCATTCTTACATCAAATATTTCTTCTTCTCCATTCTCTCCTTGTGCTATTGCAATTACGTGCATGTTACATCTTTTGAAACTGTTCCACAGTTCTTGGATGTTTTGTTCTCTCTTTGTTTCATTCTTTTCCTCTTTGCATTTTAATTTGGAAAGTTTCTATTGACGTATTTTCCAAGCTCACTAATTCTTTCCTTGGCCACATCCAATCTACTGATGAGTCCATCAGAGGCATTCTTCATTTCTGTTACTGTGTTTCCAATTACTAGCATTTCCTTTTGATTCTTTCTTGGAGTTTCCATCTCTCTGCTTACATTATCTATCGATTATTGCATTTTGTCTACTTTTTCTGCCAGCACTCTTAGCATATTGAACATAGTTATTTTCATTTCTTGATCTGATAATTCTGACATCTGTGTCACAGGCAAATTTAACAGGCAAGTGACAGACGAAGAGCATACTTGCAACATCTAAAACTGACCAGGGGTTAATGTCTAGAATATACAAAGACTACAAGAAAAACCCTGGAAACCTCACTGGAAAAATTAGTGATCAATAATAGCTACCATTTATATAGTGATCACAGGCTTCTAAGCACTTACACAACTGTCAGAACAGAATGCATAAGACCTGTGAGAAGCACGAGGAGGGAGGTTTGGGGTGACTGGTGGTGGGGATTGAGAAGGACTATCTGGAGGTGATGGGTTTTGAAGAATAAATAGGAGTTTGCTGGGGACGGGGGTGTGGTACAGGCATTCTGGGCTGTGGGAACAGCCTGACCAAATGTGTGGAAAGAGCCGTATGCACGTCAAGTTTCTCACAAATACATGAGAAACAGTGGTAAGAGAGACAGCCAGAAAGGCAGGCTGAAGAGCGAGGATGTGATCCTCTAGGTAGTAGGGAGCCATGGATGGTTCTTGAGCAGGTGCACTGTGAAGTGAAAGCGCTAGTTATGAATACAAGATGGACAGTCAGGGTGGGAGAAGATCTGGTGATGTGGTCCGACAGAGGCTGTCTTCAGGTCTAATGAAGGAGGTAGAACAGGCGAGACTTTGTGACTTGGCACGAGGTTTGGGGGAGAAGTTGGGGGCTGTCCCCCATCTCTGGTTCAGAGTACTGGGCAGATGGAGCTGCTGGTCAGGAGGGTGGAAGGGCAGGTGGGGGACATGAAGAGAACAGGCTGGGATGGGTCTCAGGAGCCAGGGGCGGCCAGGGGCTCGGGGTGGAGGGTGGGCTGCTGTCCCCGAGGCAGGCATTGGAGAGTGTAGGGAGGCCTTTGGGGGGCTGTCTAAGGGTCACTTGCACTTAGTGGGCGATTGGAGGCCAAGGAGCAGGCGTGGCTGGGGATGTAGGACTCTGCGTCCCAGGCGCCGTGGCCGCCTCAGTTCCACGAGGTGGTGACCAGACCTGAGGCCAGTACAGCTATCCCACAGTTCCTGGGCCTGGACTGTGGGGTGCTCAAGCCAGAGCAGTGAGGTCCTACCTGGACCAGAGACCCAGGGCACTAAACAGCAGCGAGGAGGTTTGGGTGGAGGAAGCCGGGCATGCGGTGGTCCAGGCCACCGCCTTTGAGAGATAGGAGGACGAGGGCCCACCCCAGGGTCTTTCCCACCACCGCCCCATTTTCATGCTGAGGGGAGGGGCACCCTCTGGGCCCCCTGCACCCCCAGGTAGAGGTTGGGGGTGCCTCCTGAGCCTGTATGTGTGAGCCAGAGCAGTCAAGAGGTGGGTCTTGATTTAGGCCTTGGTGTCTGTCCTCTGCCCGCAGACACATCCCTTCTGCAAACCTCAGCGCGCCCATCCCCCACCCAGAGCAGCCTTTAGTCCATTTTCTCTGCTCCGAGAATGAGAAGGCCCGCTCTGGAGATGCGCACTTTTTTTTTTTTTTGTGGTACGTGGGCCTCTCACTGTTGTGGCCTCTCCCGTGGTGGAGCACAGGCTTTGGACGCGCAGGCTCAGCGGCCATGGCTCACGGGCCCAGCCGCTCCGCGGCATGTGGGATCTTCCTGGACCGGGCCACGAACCTGCATTCCCTGCATCGGCAGGCGGACTCCCAACCACTGCGCCACCAGGGAAGCCCGATGTGCACTTTTGACCTCCAACGGACACCCACTTTTTCTACCTCTCCAGCAGCCTCCGCCCACCCTGCCGCTGCTCCCACCTTCACTACCTCTTTGCTGGGACAGCTGAGCTTGTCCCGACCCTGGACCTGTGCCCCTGTTGTTCCAGCTGCCGCCGGGGCACCTCAAATGGCCCTTCAGGCCTTACTCAGGTTAGAAGCGATCACTATCATCACCTACCTTGCTTTTCCCCTTTAGCTTTATACTTATTTTCATGTTTTCTTGTTTGCCTGTCAGATGAGTGTTGGTACGTGGTTGGGACTTCAGATCTTGTGGTCATTATGTTTGTAGAATAAAGCTAGTTAAAATGACTTAAAGAGACCACTGGAGGGGTGGTCTTGAATTTGGGGACACAAATCCTGCAGTGAGTTTAAGCAGTAAAACTATAAAGTTATGTACTCTCTCACCTTCTCCGCTGAATGTATGCTTTGACTGATAATTTGGGTTTATATTTTCTGATTCAAATAAGAGCCACAGCAGTAACTTCACTGTGAATGATTTTAAACACGGTATTGGAGAGAGATGTTAGACATGCCATTGGGAGACTTTCTGACAGAAAGTCAATAAGGGAGGTTGGAAAAGCTAGAAGCGTTTAAACCTTCAGGGACAAGCTGATCCAACTTGTTCTCCATTGCCCATGTGGACAAGATCCAGGGCTGGGGTAAGGGTGGGAGAGTTATGGAGCGGACCTAACTTAGCCAAAGGAAAAACTCTCTATCTGTGAAGAATGAGCCAAGAGGCTATGTGCCTCTGGGCCCTTGGAGGTATGAGATCTTTGCCACTGGAGGACTGAATGGAGAGGGCTCTGTGGACAAAGAGTCCAGGATATGGGAAGGTCTTGCTTACGCCTCTAGGTTGGGTGGGGTGGCCAGCAGGGCCTCACATCTGGAACTTGTGATTTGTAGCTTCTTTAGGCAGGTCTCAGGGGCTTGGATCTCAGAGCCGGGTGACAGGGTCCTCCTAAGAGGATCACAGTACTACCCCAGTCTACCAGCACCCTCCCCCTCCCCTGGCCCAGAGTCCCAAACTTCCTTCTTCACAATTTCTCCCACCTGCTGTTTTCCCCAGAAGAAATTGTAGCTGGAAGCCCATAGTGCAGGTAAGACATGCGCTTTCTGATGGGCTGGGAGGGAGAAGAGCTGCTTACATTGCCTTTTCCACAGGCCACTCCTTCTAAAAGGCTCCTCGGTGGAACCTTGTACTTCAGGGACAGCCCAGGATAAAGGCCCTTCCCCATCTGGGCCCAGTGGCTGAAGACTTGCCTGCCCCACCCCCCCCCCCCCCCATGCCCAGCCTTACCACCCAGACTTACCAAACATGCCCTTTCTTATTATCCCTCACACTTTTCCACTGCAAATGTCCAGTTCCATTTGGCCTACTGGATGAACTCCTATACATCCTTCAAAGCCCAGCCTGGTTTCTCCCTCTCTTGTAAGCCTTCTCTATTCCTATGTGGTATTTTTAATTCTTCCCCTGAGATCCCCCTACACTGGATATACAGCTCTCCTACAGCAGGCATTGCCCTGTGTTATCATTATGTGCTGATGTATCTGTTGTCAGTAAAGGACCGTGTTAATACTTCTCTGTGTGTTCCTGGTACCCTGAAGCTGCTGGGGCCAAGATGGTCTGGCAAGAGCAGGTGTTTAGAGAATATTTATTGATTCAATGCATGGATGGATGGGTGGGTGGATGAAGGGATGTGTGGATGGATGGGTGGATGGATGGATGGGTGGATGGATGGCCTGGCTCACCTCAGGCAGTGGGCCTGGAATGCTTAGTTCCCAGAGCACAGATTTCTGCCCCCGTCTCCCCGGGGGCAGAGGACACAGCAGTCATTGGGTAGGAACTTGTCACAGGTGTGGCTTGCAGCTCCTGCCTGAGCAACCTCTGCTCACCAGGCCCCAGACCCACCTGCCCTGGTGAATAGGGAGCCTCCCTGCCCTCTAGAATGAAGAGAAGAAAAAGTGACAAGGCCTTTCCAGGGAAGGCTTAAAGCCCATTAGCCCCTGCTGAGCCTGTCCTCCAGGGAAGGGAGGACTGAGGGAAGCGTTTGGTGTGAACAAAGCTCAGAGTCTTGGGCATGACTGGGGCAGGTCCCCGGAGCGGGTCAGCTCTGGGCTTGGCCCTCAGGGTGCTCCCAAGGGCCCTCAGCATAGGGTGCGCTCCCCTCTCTTCCCCCCCTCCCTCCCTCCCCTCTTCCCCCCCTTCCCCTCCTTCTCTCTGCACAGGCCTGCCCCTGCCATGAGGCCAGACACCCAGGGTTCAGTCCCACTGGCATACCACAGACCAGGCTGAAGGACACCGTGTCTGGAGGGTCAGCCCTAAGGTAGGACGTAAGTGGTGGGAGGACCCCGCAGGACGTGGACTTCAGAGGCCCTGGCAGCCCTCAGATGGCCTCTGTTCCCTTCCAGGGCCACGTCGACGATTCAATTGAGCAAGGAGGCCACAGGCAGATGCGTGGTGCTTGAAGATCTCTAGTCACCTTGGTCCCGGGGCAGCCCTGCTGGGTCGCTGCCCCTCGGGGCCCAGTGTCCTCATTCATAAAATGGGCACAGAGTCGCTTGCTCCCTTCCTCTCTCCTCCCTCTCAGGCCCCTGGAGACTTGGCTACTGGGCTCAGGGTGAGTATCTGGGATCGAGCTGCTGGCACCACCCCGCTGAGGCCTACAGAGCATATCCTGTTCCCGGAGTGATGGGCACGGGCAGGGGGTAACTGCCCCAGGGTACAAGGGACGCAGCACAGGGGAGGAAGGGCACGTCCAGCAGATAAGCCGCAGAGCTGGGCTTCCCGCCGGGGCGCCTGCCTGTCAGGAGTCACTGGGTCAACGCCGTGGTGACCTCTGTGCCGCCCTCCCCCAACTCAAGGAAGCAGCACAGCTTCGAGGAGGGCTTCAAGGACCCCCAGGTGGCCCCCTATCCCGCGCTCTCCTGGATCCCCTGCTCCAGCGGGCTACCTGCCCTGTTCCTGCAACCAGCCAACTCCCTTGATCGTCCCAGGGCCAGGGAGCCAGGAGGCTGCCCTGGGTCCCGCCTGCTGCTTTCCGTCCTTCCCTGAGATCCTCCACCAGGGTGAGTCTGGCAGCAAGGGGCGGGGCTGCCACCCTTGGCGGGGCCACAGGGCTCTCCCAAACCTGGGTCATCCTCGGGCAGGGCAAGGCCTACTGTTCCTGTGTCACAGCTGGGGAAACTGAGGCCCAGAGGGGCAAGGGGCTCCTGAGGACCCTGAGCTGTGGGGAGCAGCTGGGAGGCGGTGGGATCTGTGTCCCCTGAAGATCCCCTGCGCAGGCAGGGGCTGGGGGGTCAGGGGTCTGCACCAGGACCGGCTCCCAGAGGCCCTCAGCACAGGCCTCCTGTCCCCGGGGCTCCCGGTCCACCCTTGCCCCCAGGCTCTCATGCAGGGGTGGGGCTGGGGGTGCCCAGAGCACGTGGCCTGGACGGGCGCATCCACTGTTTGCACATTACATGGGGCGGACTGCAAGTTAGAGCAGGAGCCCTTGGCCCACAAGTGGGGGCTCTTTCGGGGTTGGAGGCCCCCTAGGGGAGCTGAGTGCTGAGTAGGGAGGCTGCCGGCCCGGCGTTCCCCATCCCCCACCCCACCCTCTGCACACACAGTGCCCTGCCTGGGACACCTCCTCCTCCTCCGGGAAGCTCAGGGGATGTACGGGCCGCCAGCCTCTGCGTACACCTGCCCAGGCCCCCTTGTGTGCAGGAGGGGAAACCGAGGCTCGGAGAGCTGCCGGGACTCAACCAGGTTTGTGTGAGAGGAGGGGCAGCCTGGTGCCTTCCACGTGCAGACCCATGATCCCCCGAGGTCAGAGCACTGTTGAGTGAATCAAGGAAGCTGCGGTGAAAGGGGGGCTCAGCCAGAAGTGCCTGGGTTCCTGGCTTCAGCCCCCCCTGAGTGCTCCCCAGCTGTAAACCTTTGGCAGTCACCTCACCTCTCTGAGCCTTCTATCCTGTGTCATGGGATGCCCCGTCCACCGCGTAGTGTAGCTCTGGTCCCCCCCGAGGGCAGGGGGGTCCAGCGTCTGCTCTGGCCTCACTCACTCCTGAATCAGAGGACACGGGAAGTGAATATCCTCGCAAGATGGACGACTGGGTTTGAGTCCCAGCTCCAAGGACCCCTGACTGTGGGTCCCTGGGTGAGTCACCCATCCGCTGGGGCCTCAGACTCTTCTCCAGTTAAACGGGTGCGGCAGCCCCTCCCCCTCTGGGCTCTGGCGGGGCCAAGGGCCTGGCATGATGCCAGCCCCACCGCAGGAGCTCTTGGCGTCTGGCATGATAAGTAGGAAATGGCAGCAGTGGGAACGAGGTAGTCCGTGTGGGTCAGGGTGGCTCTGGGCTGGCGGGTCTGGGCCAGGCTACCAGGGGCCTCAAACGTTATGTGGTGAGGCAGCTGCCTTTGCCCGGAGGCAATGCGGAGCCGTAGCAAGCTAAATCAGGGTGGTGATGCCCTCAGACTGCCTTCGAAAAGGCACTTCGCCTGAGGAGTGGAGGCTGCCTTGCTGGGAGGAGAGAGAGGCCATGAGACGGGAGGGGAAGTGGCAGCCAGGCCCACGGCAATGGAAGGGAAGGTGTGGCTTTGAGGGAGAAGCAGAAGGGGAGACACTAGGAGGCTGGATTTTCCAGTCTGATGATCTCTGAATAGTGGCTCTCTGGGTCACTAGCTGTGATCTTGGCAAGTCACCAGTGATCTTGTCACTAGTGATCTCGGCAAGTTGCTTAACTTGAGTCTCAGCTGTTTTTTTTTTTTTTGCGTTACGCGGGCCTCTCACCGCTGTTGCCTCTCCCGTTGCGGAGCACAGGCTCCGGACACGCAGGCTCAGCGGCCGTGGCTCACGGGCCCGGCCGCTCCACGGCATGTGGGATCTTCCCGGACCGGGGCACGAACCCGTGTCCCCTGCATCGGCAGGCGGACTCCCAACCACTGCGCCACCAGGGAAGCCCGAGTCTCAGCTTTTTTCAGCTCTAAATCTGGAGTCATGATGCCGTCTTTTGGGGCTGTTCATGAAGAAATACAGGCGAGGAGAAACACCCAGGAATTGGTGGCTGTGGTTATTTTTAATGGATGGGGCTTAACTATTGAGACTCCCAGGTACTGCCCTGGGAGATGAGGGGACAGAGTGACCATCAGTTGAGATGGTTTCTTAGTTGGGACATAGGTTGGGCTGCATGGGACAGACTCAAAATAACTGCAGCTAAGCAGGGTAGATGTTTATTTCTTTCCTATAGAAGTCTGGGTTGCAGGCCAGCTGTGCTCCGTGAAGCTGTCAAGGCCCCTGCCATCCCTGGTGTCTTGCCCTCATCTGCGTGGTCCGAGGTGGCTCCCATCAGGGCTGCATTTTCCAGGGTGAGAGGAGGAGGAGAGGGAAGGCGTAGACCCATGCTGCCCCTTTAAGAGCATGACCGGGAAGTGGAACATAGAGTATAGTCTGCTCACCTCCCATTGGCTAGAAATTAATCACATGGCCACACTTGGCTGCAAGGAATGCTGGGAAATGTAGTCTTTATTCTGGGTGAGCATGTGCCCAGCAAAAATCAGGGGTTCTATAATGTAGGGGGAAGAAATGAAACCGGACGTCTCTGCCAGAGATGGGGAATATAGGAAGAGGAGCAGATTGGGGTGGTGAGGGTGGGTGATAAGTTCCTTCTGGGCCGGATCAGTGAGGAGAAGACAGTTTACTCCCAAGTTCTCTGCAGCTGCACCATTGTGCCTCCACCCCTGTGTTGTCCTTTCCCCTTGACCTTCTCGCACGCACATCCTCTTGTATCACACAGCACATGTGAGTCACATTCGACAGCCACTCTCCAGGCGGGAATCCAGGGCTTATTTGGTGCCCCCTGGGGCTGGGCTGTGATAATTTCCCAGTTACTCTGTGGTCCCATCTTATGCCCACCCCAGTGATTTTTTAAATCTCATTTTAGGGGGTCATTTCCTGGGGCAGGGTCCCCAAAGCAGGGCAGACAATGACAGGCTTGAGCTAAGTTCCCTCATTCCCCCTGGCTGCCCCACAGAGTCAAGTGTCTGCCAAGGAACCCCGGGGTCCTCTGCTTGCCTCATCAGTTCCAGGGACTTAAAGCATGGAAGCCCTTGGTCTGCAGCAGACAGGGCTGTCTTCATTGTTTGGCAGGGAATCCCCAGCACAGCTTTTCCCTTTTTCCTGTCCCAACCTGGCAGTGTCCACATGCCTAGTCTGCAGCCAAAAGCTGGGGTGCTGTTGTCCAGGTGATGAGATGGTAACCTGGGAGCATGCAGGAGTAGGAGGTTTGTGCGTGACTTGTCTGCACTGACACAGTATAGGGGCTAAACAAGCAGTTGACAAGTGCCTGGCACTCCTGAGACCAGGATATATTGCATCCTTTGCTCTCCTGAGCTGGGGGACCACAGGCAAGTTACAGCTTCTCTTGAGACCCTGACATGGCTCCATGCCATGGACAACATAAATCTTAAAACAGACTGCATGTCTCTTTTTGCTTTGGCTGCTAGGGAGCTCAGTGGCAAAACTGGAGCCCAGTTTTAGGAATTGTACTCTTATTGACTTTCTGCCCTCATTTCTTTATCTACGTCTTTATTCTTCTAATTGTGCCTTTTCTGATTTCATAGGTATTTGGGGACACAGTAGGTGAGCTTCATCTGCTTATATACAAGATGGGGACAATTTCATCTCCTTGGGTTCTTCTGAGGATCTTTTGCAGGAGAGGCTGGCTGGGGGCTGTTGCACTGATGTTGGGATTTGGTAAAGTCACACTCCGGCTGTGGACTCCCAGGGACCCACCTCCATTGTGGGCACCTGCAGCTCTTAGAGATGGGACCAGGGATTCCACTCAGAAATGCTCCTGCTTCCAGGGACTGAGTCTTGACTCCCTCCCCACCCCACCCCCAGCAAGAGTCTGCTCTGTGGGGTCCAGCTGGGGACCAAGAAAGTTTCTCTCGTTTCCTATATTCCTCATCCCAGATCCCTCCACTCACTGGGGGTGCTGACGACTGGGATCCCCCATCCCAGCCTCCAGACAAACTCCTGCCCCAACCTCCCCCAAGATACCTTCGGGCTTCTCCTTCTGACTGGGCAGCAGCTAGTGGGCAGGATTCCCCACTCCCTGGGCCTCTGGAACCCCAGAAATGAGGGCAACCCAACTTTCTGGAAAGGCTGGGATGTCCTGGGGTCTGTAAATTTTCCCCATCATAGGCGTCTTGTTTTATGGAGATGGGGGCAGCGTGGGTGCTTTCCCTCCTCTGCTCCGGAAAGATCTCAGGGTGCCCACAAACACAGACAACCCCAAAGCTATGGCTTCACGGAGGAGAAAAGGGCTGATTCTGTGGGAATCTGTGACTCCACACGTGAGCTCTTGCCTCTGACTTTAAATTCACCCAAGTGGGGCCACTGGAAGCTGCTTTTCGTTCTTCTGTGGAAGAGCTGGGCCCCTGGGGGGTGGCCGAGGAGACGTCCAGGAGCAGAGCATCCTTGTGTCGAGAGGCGTCTTGGGGCTGGGAGGGTGCTGGACGGGGTAGCGGTGTGGGTCAGAGCCCCTGCTCTCCAGCTGCTTCCCTCCTTGGCTGCCCACATTTTGTTCTTCTTGGGTCCCAACACTGCAGAGCGGTGAGGCGCGTGCCCTCAGAAATGGGGTATTGGCCCCGGCGCGAGGCCGTGAGCCGTGGCCTGGCCAGCGCAGACTCCTCAAAGGGGGTGTTCCTGGGGCGCCCGCATGCCCGGCTTCCTCCGCCCAAAACTTCTGGCTGCCCGTTTAGTGTCCCGGGTCTCTGGTCCAGGCGGGACCTCGCTGCTCTGGCTTGACTCCCCTCCCCCAAGGGTGCTGGCACTCGCACGCTGTGACTGTACACTGAATGGGTGATGCGGGGTTAAGGGAGTCTGAGTGTGGGCTGTGAGTTACACCCACCAGGCGTAAAGGAGCTCTTCTCAGGCTCGACAGCAAACACTGCAGCCCCTCGGGGCTCCGTCTCGAGTCTTTCCTTCTCCCTGGACACACGTCCCTGGGAGAGCCCGGCCACCCTGTGGCTCTCGTATCCTTCACCTCATCTCCGTGAACCCCACTGACCGGCCGAAGGGTGGAGCTCTGGGCTTGTCCAGGGGCGCCTCCACCTGGATGACCCAGGAAACATCGCCCGCCCCGCCCGCCCCGCGCTCTGTGTCCGCGCTTCGGTCAAAGGCGCTGCCTCGCACACCAGGTTGCAAACCTGACATCACCTGCCCCTCTCCTTGCACATCAGACTCAATATCTTGAGCCCGGTTCCATCCTCGCTGCCTGTGACGTCTGCTGTCTGTCCTCCATCCTCCGAGCTGGGCAGCCCCGCCGTTTCTGCGCCTGCAGCTTCCCGGCATCTCGTCCGCTGCCGCTTGTTCCTCCACCCTGGAGCCAGCGTGATCTTTCTAAACTGCGTACCCCGTCATGCCACCCCTTCGCCTTGCTCACCATCATTAGATGCAGCCTGAATCCCTCAGGAGGCATCGTGGGTCGGGCTGACCCTGAAACAAAACTTGGGGTATGAGACATTTACGGGGAAAGGGCAGCTGTGAAGCCAGGGGCCCAGCTGCGATGCAGGCGTAACCAAGCCTGTTAGGGGGTCCCCTAGAAGGCCAGCCTGCTCTCATTCACGCCAGCAGAGGCAGCTTGGGGAGGCAGAGGCAGGGCCAGCAGGAGCTGCCCACTGGCGGTGGTGTGATGGCCACACTGCCCCCGGGACACCAGTCCCTCCTGGAAGGGACACTGGGGCGGCATGTGTCTGGGCCCGCTGCGGTCCGCTGCGCAGCCCCACTCCTCTGTGTATACTTGGGGAGTAGCTCCTTCAGAGTCCTGGTTGTCTCTCTTCCCGAGGGGATAGTTTGATGAGGGATGTGACTGAACGCCACAATTGGTCTTGTGCGTGACACCCTCTCGCACTGACACCATCTTCCAGGATCCATTCTAGACCCACCCCCTCCGCCGTCAACTCTGTGAACTCTGCGGCTTCCATGGCTGACCTGGAGGCGTGACTCAGACCGTCCGTCCCCGCTAAGAGAAGAGGCCAGCGTTGTTATACTTATTCATTGAGAGTCGCAGTTGGGCAGGGAAGCACCGCGAGTCTCCCCTGATCCCACAGGCAACCTTTCCTGCGCCTGTCGTGTACCAGTGGCTCTGGTTCTTCCTGTCCATCAGTCAATCTCTCCTTGAGACAGGGAATTCTTCCGCCCAGAAGCAGCCGTAGCCTCTAATTCAATGGGGCCCCTTCTCTGTCCCCTGGTGAAAGCGTGTGCCTCTGGGGACGGAGGCTCTCTAGCCCCGTGGAGCCCAGAATGTGGGGATGGGAAGCATAGAGTTCCCTAGGGGTCAGGGAGCCCTTCCTGCTCTCACCCCTCGGGTTGCTCTACCTGGTGGGCACACGGCACCACAGAAAGCCATGGGCCGCACGCGATTCATGTCCTCACGGAGGCCGCCTCCAAGCTGGTGCTCCGGGGATGCCCTTAGCGGACACTGCGGGGCTGGCAGCTCCGAATGGCATGGTTTTGACAGGAGCAGAGGCTCCTGAGCCGTCTCCCACAAGTCTTGCTGTAGAGCGGCTCCCCTGGGCTGCTGTGATGTCTCTCAGGGTCCCGTGCCGGGCGGCAGAGTAAACACTCTGTAAGCCCTTGGGTAGCAGTGCTGACCGAGGCCCTGAGGTCAAGAAAGGCAAACTCATATCCAGAGTAGGTGTCTATTCTTAGAAGAACAAGCCGCCTATGATGGGCGTGGCCGGGCGTAGTCACGGTACCACCAAGGGGTGGCTGGCTTCCTCTAAGGAGGATGCCACGATGGGGGTCAGCGATGGGCTCCATCGCTGTCATGCTGAACGTTCTGTGGTGGCAGCAGACCCACCAGCTTTGACAAGTGGAGGTCCACGTTCCTGGGGCCTCAACACTGCAGCCACTACGGTCACTTCCTTCACGTGCCCATCGCGTCGGCCCTGGGGCGGTCATGACCGGCTGCCGGTGTCACGGGGCCGGGTCATTTTGTCCACTTGGTAATGTAGGGCCTCCTTTCGGGTGGCTATTTTCTGGCGTGGTCTCTTGCGTTTGCACCCAAGCGTCCATCATGCCTCTGCCTCAGAACTCCTTGCCCCTCATCCACCAGTTTTCTTTTTTTCCATTCAGGATCCTGACAACCGGCCAGGCCGCTTGTCACAGCCCAGGAGTCCATCGATACCCCGACCTCTGGCTGCTCCTCTTTCCACACAGAGCCAGCGCCCACCTGAGCTCTGCTGCTTTCGAGGCTGCCTTTGGCCGGGGTGGGGGTGGGTGGGTAGTGCCGTGTCATCCATTTGGGCTTGTATCCAAATACTGAACCGACTCATTCCTAAATCACGTTCGAGGTTCCTCCTCGCCGTGAGCACGGGCCTGAACAGAGGGAGGGGTGCCGTGGGAACGGGGGCCCCCTGCCCCTCAGCTGCCCCCTCTGGTCCTGCTGGTGTCTGATCCTGGAGCACCATTTCCATATGGTGCCGGGTTGCTGCTTGGCCCGGTCAGTCTTCTGACCTGGGTCTGATAGAACTCACGGTTTGCGGCTGAAGGTGCGTGGTCACTACGTGTTAACATGGTCAGGCATCCTGTCTTTATTAGGACCAAAGAGTGTACTCCAGGAGTAGTTTCCCCAAAAGTGTAATTCTCTGTTGCAGATGGTCTGCCTGGCGGCCTGCGCTGTGATCGTCCCACTCAGCTCGCCACGAACTCCGATGACACCTTCTCCTGCCCTAGGTACCTCCGCTCAGTAGAGTCTGTTGGGTCCCGTGGCCCAGGATGCAGGGCTGTTGCACTGCAGCTGGGACGTACAGCAGAGCCAGCTCCGGATCTGGACCCTACTCCGAGCTGCCAGCCTTTTGCTTAACCCAGGATGTGGGCAGAGCAGTGCCCCTTGGGTGGGGTGGGGTGGCAGTGGGTGCTGCTTCTAGAACCGGAACCCATCAAGCACAGTGCTTTCTTCTTCATGGCAGGAGATGCACGCTGCAACAATTTGTCTTTTACTTTGAAGGGATGGCCCAGAACGCCCCTGACCGCTGCACCTAAAAAGGCGACCCCTGGTTTATCCCCCGCCCTTTGGAGCGTATGTGTCTCCCCAAGGCCTTTAGTGGTCTGGCTCTGTCTTGCTTATTTGGCCCCGTCAACTCAATGCCGTTGGTAAAACTGACCCCTGTGATTTCCTGTGGACCAAGACACAGATCCTCTGGTCTATGTAATGACAGAGGGCAGGGAAGCTGCCACCGCCCCGGGGACTGTACATGTATGTTGCCGTTCATACCACGTGTGGATGTGCAGTATTTCTAATCCTTCTTCTCGTCTGGGATAGAAAAGGATGTATTTGCTCGTGGGGGGCTGCGTGCCAGGAGCAGCCCCTTTCAATCTGCTGTAGCAGAGAACCCCCTCCTCTGGCACAGCCCTGTGGCCAGGCTATCTCTTGGTGGAGCCTGTGGTGGTTTTCATCACCCTCCAGGACCCTTTACGTTTCTGCTCAGGCCAGACTGGTGAACTAACCTGAGACATAATGGGGACCAACACGCATCCTTTATCTCCTTAAAGAGGACACTGATCTCTGTCATCCGCTTTCCCGGGATGCGATGCTGTTTCTGACTTGTGATGTTGGCCAAGGAGGGGTCAGTTTCAAAACCTCCCGCTTGGCCTCCCCCTTCCCATGGCTCTCACCCCCCAGGCTGGAACCCAATGCAGGAAGTGCACTGATTGCTGAGTACGCTGACTCCAACTGTTCCCTTGGGGATCATAGAAATCACTTCTTGATGGGTCTGTGGACCCCATGGCTTCATGGAAAGCGGACCTTGGACAGGAGTCCTCCATTTATGACCTGGCCTCCGTAGGCCCCGATCTAGCAGGGGCCATGATGATGCATGACGTCCCTGGTACCCAAGCCAGGTCAGGCCCTGTGTCCAACAGTCCTGAAAATGTTTTCGTGTTCCCCTTTCCCTGTTGCATTATTAGACATAGGTCCCTTGGGAGGAGAATTGGGGAACATATTACCGTGTATACTCGCTGTTATATTGTGGGGTCCTTTCTCCCTGGGACTCAGCTGTCTCTTCAGTCTACGAGTCCTGCATCGAAAAAGTGAGGCAGGAATGGAAGCTGGGCAGCGTGTATGCAGCTCCTTTGCCCCTTTTCTGTTTGCTCATCCCTGTTTTCCTTAGACCTTTAATCATAAAGATGAGACCATTAGGCAACCTTTAACTTAGCTCCCGGTTTCTTTTCTAAATATTCACAACACCTTACCTAATCTATTGGTTCCTTTCCCAGATTAGAAGGAATAAGGGCGAAGAATTAAGTAGTTAAAGAAGGACTGACTCTCTACCCCTCCCTCCCCCTTAGTAAATTTGCAGGCGGACCACGTGGGCAAGACTGTCTCAGAGCAGATCAGGAGAAGTGAGCAGGCCTGCGTGCAATGGAAAAATGACAAAGAACTTGACCTCCTGCCTTCATAATGAACTGAGATGGTTACCCTCCTTACCCGTTAAAAATTGTCATGGCTGTGCAGAATCTTCGGAGTTGGTCTCTGGACATAAGTCCACCATCTCCCCAGATCGCTGGCTTTTCTGAATGAAGTCCTTCCTTCTTTACTGAAGCTGCCCCTCAATTTATTGGCTGTTGAGCCGTGAGTGGCCAAACCTGCATTTGGTTAAAGAGGGATCACGACTTTTGAATGCTGGGACCTCCCCCTCAGCCTTTGGTTCATCTGTACTTGATTTCTTCTGTTGGCACAAACTAAGAAATGCCCTTGTCTGTTCTGTGTCTCTGTCCCTTGGGTCGTAACTCTCTGTGGGCGGGGCTTTGTGGCTGGCTTCTGGCTGGTCATGGCAATGATTGCAAAGCCCCGGCTCCTGGTGGAAAATGCCACCCTCTGGCCTTTATTGCTTGGGTCCCACCTCCCCAGGGCCGTCAGCGGGCAGGGTTCTGTAGCAGCCTTTCTTGCCATCAGCCCTGGCTTCCTTCCAGAGGATGGCCACCCCCGGGTGCTGTGGTGATGCTGGAACCCCTCAGATCTCCGCACTTGACGTGTCCTCTAGGCCTTTCCCTGGAACGTAGTCACCTGGCTGCCCTCTGGCCTGACAGTGTGTCCACTCCAGCTGCCTGTTTCCCTGAGCCTTCGAGTCCCTTCACCATGGTCTGCCACAGCCGTCCTGGCATTTCAGCGTCAGCTAGAGTAGCTGTCACTGGTTCAAGCCCCCACGAATCCCCTGAGCGTCTGCACCGTCTCTTGGGGTCCTTGCTGGAGTTGATCCTGTGTCTCAGGAGAGGCTGCTGAGTGAATAGACCTCTCCCAGACAGTTCTGTGTTCCTGCTCTGACCAGACGGGAGCCCCCGGGGGCCCTGGGGCCCTGCCAGTGCGTGCTGGCTGCATCCCGCGGTTCCTCTGGGACCCGGTGCCTTTCCTCCCTTATCAGGGGCCAACACATCCCTAACCCTCATCAGAGGCGTGGGAGTCGGGGAGGGTGGGTGCGGGATGCCTTGAAGGGGACAGCCCTCTGCGTGGTCTCCGTCTGCTGTTAGCTACTCCTATGGGGGCTGGGCGGCCACCTCGGCAGGCCCTGAGGGCTGAGTCGCTGGGGGAGTGAGAACCTTCAGGGGCATCTGCCTCCCTCCCATAACTCAGGGTCCCCAGCTTTTTTTTTTTTTTTTTTTTTTTGGGCTGTGCAGCCAGCATGCGGGATCTTAGTTTCCCGACCAGGGATCGAACTCATGCCTCCACAGTGGAAGCGCGGAGTCTTAGCCACTGGGCCGCCAGGGAAGTCCCTGTTTTCCCAGCTTTGACGTGACAGCCCCGCCTCGGTTGGGTTTAGTCTTGCTTGAACTTCAGCCGCTCAGACTGCTGGACTCTGGGCTTGGTCTGGGGCTTCCTCTGTCCCGCCCTGGAGGGAGAGGAGAGCCTCAGAGAGGCCCCCGGGGTTTCACCGGGCTTTCCATTGCCTGTCACTCACCGTAGCTGTTGTCACCTTTCCACGGGCACCATTCTCGGTGTCCTCACGTCTCCTGTGTCCCCCACGTGACTCAAATGCGTTAACCACAACACAGAGCTTCCCTCCCTCCGTTGCCCCTTCCCGATTCTCCCCAGTGACTTTGCACCTACACCCTGTGCCCCTGCTGCCAGTTGGGGGCCTCAGTGCCGGGCAGGCGTGGGGGGTGGGGCCGGGCGCTGAGGGACCCACCTCTCCGCCTCCTGGTTGGCTTCTGGAAGCAGATGCCGAGAAGGGTGTGGGTCCAAGATGGTTATCAGGGTCGGCACCCGTGAAAAGGATGGGGAAGAAGTGGGTTTGGTGCGACGGGCAGGCCTGACGGAGCCGGCCCTGGATGTGGGCTGCCTGGTGGTGGGACCCGGGCAGGCGGGCAGGGGAGTGGCGGTAGGAGGCCCTTGCTGACCACACTGCCCGCGAGAGGTGGTGGTCCTCCGTGGAGGGGGCGTGTCCGGCCTCTGTCACACTCCTCTGTCTGCACGTCCCTTGCAGTGAGTCTGCCGGCCACGGTGCACCTGCCCGGTCTCAGCTCGCACGGCGGGCCGGCGCTCTCCTGACCCCCAGCAGTGCGTCGTGCCTGTCACAGCCCCTGCTGCGCTGAGTCCCAGGCGCTTGGTTTCCATGTGTTGGCCTGACCTCCCCCCTCCGCGAGTACAGGCAGCCTGGTGGTCTGGTCGCCTGTCTCCCCGGCTGTGAGCGCAGAGGGGGCTCTCGGTAAGCGTTGCTGAACCGAACACTGGACGCCCACCCTGGGCTGGCTGTGTCCTGGGCCTGATTCTACTTCACCTTTCATGAGAGCAGGTACAGGTATCCCCACGTTACAGGTAGGGAAACTGAGACCTAGAACTTCCTGCCACACCCGTAGAGGCCGAGTCAGGGCTGGACCCTGCGCAGCCCAAACACGTGCCCTCGGCCCCCTCTTTGCAGGCGGCCCCTGTCACGTCCCTGTGCCCAGGTGTCCATCTCCAGGAGATGACGCAAACCTCAGACTGTCTTTGAAAGACCACCAAACCCAAACTGGTTTTGTCCTTGTCTTCCAGAACAGGAAGAGCTACCCATAGAGACGTTTGGTCCTCCCGCCGGGGACGGTGGCCTGGATGCTGGAATATTGGTGCCTTTGGGATGACGCAGTGGGTTTTCTGAGGGGTGGAGGATACGAAGGAGGCCTGTCTGGGGATCTGACCTCTGTGTCCCCTGACGTAGCCCCTGGTGGAGCTGACCTGCAGGCTGACCTCCTTCCCTGGGTCAGCCACGTCCTCCCACCTGGCCCCAGAGCTGGTGGTCTCAGGCGTGAAGTGTTTCCCCTCCAGGTCAGGTGCCTACTGTAGCCCCTGTCGGGGTCCCACAGGGAGGCAAGCTGACTTGGCTCCAGGGGCTCTGTGGACTCACACGGACCCTCCCAGGTTCTTGGCTCCCCGCCCGGGAGACCTCGGGTAAGTCTCTGCAGCTTCATCTGGAAACTGGGGCTAATAGTGTCCATCCCACTGAGAAAATGCATGAGAAATCTCAAGATAATTTCCAGCCCAAAGTTGGTGCCAGCACTGTGAGAGGGGAGAGATGCGATCCTTTGCAGGGAAAGTGGTTTGCTTGTGAAGTGCATAACTTCTCCTTTGCCCTGAAACAGGAAGGGGGCGTGGGGTGCTGGGCCACTGCTTTTAGCGGGGTGGGTGTGGGCAGATAGGAACCTGCTACAGAGGCTGAAGCCCACTGCGGAGCTGCATGGCTCAGCGTGAAGCATCGCCCTCTCTAGGCTTTAAAATGCATCTCCCACCCTCGCGAGGCCCGGGTATGTGCTCAGAGGAGGAGCGAGGTGGCCCTGGGACAAGCAGGTGGCCACTGGGTGCTGTCCTAGCCGCGGGGCTGGCTCACCAGTGGCCTTGGCAAGTCACTTCTCCCAGGCCCTCATTGTCTCTGACTTGGGGACCTGGGGGTGCAGGGACCTTCCAGACCTTAACTTCCTCAGCTGTAAAGTGGAGATTTGAATGTGCCTGCCGTCCAGGGCTGTTAGATGACACACGTGCCTGGCACACAGCAGCTCTCCGTAAGTGCCAGCTGGCATAATCATGACTTTTGCTGTCATTGTACATGTCACTCGTGCCAAAGGAAGGCCAGCACTTGTGGGGACGTGCGTACCGGACTGCCCCTGGCATCCTCGTGTGCGTGCTGGCTGGTGCGGTCGTGCTGCAGAGACATTGGGCAAATGACCTGCCCTGTGTGCAGTGCCCTGTGTGCGGTGACGCACTCCTGGATGTAACCCAGTGGTTCTCTGAGCCGCCCCACTGCAAGGGACATGGCCAGAGGTGTGAGTGGGAGCCGGGGTGGGTGTGTAAGACGCGCCCCGTGGAAGCCGAGCTGTGGCTGGACCCAAATAGACACAGCCACGGAGACGGATCTTCCGAACACAGAGCCGAACGGAAAAAGTAAGAGAAAGCATGTGACCTGCTACACAGCGGTGTTTATGTTAATTGAAATGACATTGCAGACAAAACATAGAGGACCAGTCTCCCGGAGCACATGCAGTCAAACAGTGCCCGGGCAGCACACAGGCAGGGCTGCCACCCTTTGTCGGGGGTGGGGGAGGAGAGGGTCTGAAAACCAAACAGTGAGCTGCGGACCTGTGTACGCACGCGTGACGGACCATGTGCTGTGAACTGGGCTGTACATTAACTCAAGTTTGTGCAACTGAGGTTAAAAGAGAAATGAAGAGAGACAGAGACAGAGACAGACAGAAAGACAGGCAGACAAAGTGCCCAGTCTGCTGTGCTGAGTTAAAGCCGGAAAGGGATCCTGGCCCAGGTCTGAGGCAGGGGCAGCAGCGGAGGTGCCCGGAGAGCCCAGCAGTGTCCTGCAGGCATCGCCAACCACAGGTGGGAGAACGCTTTGACCCGGCTTTTACAGTGACAGCTTTTTCCCTTCGTGACCTGCCTCCAAGGACAGGGACTTTGTTGAGATTACTGCCCCCATGTTACAGAACAGGACGCTGAGGCCCCGGGTGGGTGGGGTGACCCGAGGTTAGCATCCACGAGGGTGGGAGGGGGAAGGCGCTCTTGCTGGCGGCTGACTCAGAAACGCAGAGCTCGCCCTGGCGCAGAGCTGGCAAGCCTGGACGGAGCCCCAGCCAGCTCCCTCCCGCCTCCAGATCCAGTCTGCGCCCCCTCGGAGCTGCCCTGCGAGCATTCATCTGAATCTAAGCAACCAGCAGGTCCAGCGAAGCCTGGGCGGCACACGCATGTTTGCTCCGCAGCTCACTGTATGGGGACAATGGGTACTTACAGCAGCCCTGAATCGCTGCTCCAGCCGCCAGAGGCCACTGGCGTCGCTAAGGACACTTCGACAGCGTGGAAGTGAGCGCGTTTATCACATTAGCGTTCTTGGAAAACAACAAATCCCCGTTACCTAAAGCAGCCACGTTACTGAGCCAGCGCCCGCCGCTCAGTCTGGGTAATCCTCGCGGATTCTTTTGAACTCCACTGATTCCCCTGGCTCCCGCCTCCAAGGCCTGCTTTTGAGCTCCAGTAGCCGGCAAGAAAAGGTCCAAGGTCTTCGCCCGGGTGTTTAAGGCCCCGCACTGGCCCAGTCTGCGGCTGTTACCTCACCTCCCCCAGCCCTTCCCCCACCCACAGATCCCAGGCCCGTGGTTCTTAGGATGGGGCCGCTGGCGCCGAGGCAGGCCCCCACCAGCACTCCTCCGGCCCCCAGGCCTTTGCTCTGGACATTTCCACCTGCTTTTACGGATCAGCTCAGAAAATTCTCCTTGGCCGCAATGAGCCGGTGTATCCAGAGGCCTCGTTCACCTGTCCCCCCAGCTGGGCACAGGCCAGAGCAGCACAGTCACCCCACGACATTCGCTGGGCACAAGATGACTTCCTAGGAGGACGGGGAGGCCCTTTCTCTGTTGGTTCCAGGGCTGCCTGCAGCTGAAGAGGAGAAATGGGCATGGCTTCCTCCAGGGCCGGGGGACAACCTGGGCACAGCCAGGCAGAGAAGCTTCGGTGACACCAGCATAGGATGGGGTGACGAGGTCTGTGCTTTGAGCAGGGCCCCCGGGGCAGAGCCTTAGACGGAGCTCGGGTGCCAGACTTTACTGGGGAAGGGGCCCAGGGGTGGGAGCAGGGCTGGGGGTGCAACGGCAGGGAGGGCGCGCCCACCTTGGGGGCTGGCTGCTCGGCCCACCGGGTCCTCCAGGGAGCTGTGGCGATGTCTTAGGATCGTGTGCCCCCAGGCAAGGGGGAGCAAGCTCCCGCTCTGACCTGCAGAGGTCGGAGGTCGCCCCCGGGGAGCTAACTGCCCCAAACTCTAGGTTGACACACGTGATGCAGAGTGGTATTTCTGGGAGAAAGCCAAGGGCAGGGCCAGGAAGAGAGCCAGGGAGCTCCTGAGCTGAGGCCTACATGGAGCTTGTGACCACAGCTGTGGCAGGATACGAGGTGACCCGAGGGGGTCTCGAGCGTTGCCTAGGATGGGTCCCATCCTGGGGCCCCATGCTGCTTTATTTATTAAAAAAAAAAAACAACACTTCCTCTATTGTAGAAAATTTGGAAATACAAAGTATATAAAAAAGGAAATAAAAATGTTCTGCAGTTCTTCCTGTTAATGTTTCATTGTATTTATTTTCAATCTTTTTTCTCTATGTACACATGCTTCACACATAACCACGTATGTGTGCGTGTGTGTGTGTGTATGTCTGAGACCATGCAGATTTTGTCATATTGATCATGGATTTTATGCAATTTTATTTTTCCTTCGATATGAATCTCTATTTCTGGTTCCACTTTCTCTTTGCTCTTTGATGCCCTGGGCACCTCCTGACCACCCATCCGCACCGGTCTGCTGACTGAGAGCTTCCCACTGGCTGGTCCTACAGAGACGCTTGATTACCGCTCACTGTGAGGAAGGCTTTGCTGCTGCTGGTTTACACGTCTGCCCCCGCCCCCAGCCCCTCAGGATGGCAAGCTCACAGGCTGCGGGGCCGTAGCAAATAAGTGAGAAGATGTGTGAAACTTGTCAAGATTAATTCTTGGCACAGAGCTGGTGCCAGAGCGTTAGCTCCCCCTGCCCCCGCCCTTGAGAGAAGAAAAGGGGTGTTAACTGTTTGCACAGGGCAAAGGTGATCTCGCTGATCCCTCTGTCTCAGTGCCCAGTACGGACCTTGGCATACAACAGGCACTCAATAAATGTCTACTGCAGCCAACAAAGTATCAGACAGACTCTTTATTGCCAACGATAGGAACACAACTGGACTGGTTTAAACAAAAAATGGCTTCCAAATGGGGAAGTCCATGTGCAGTGTGGCTTTAGGGACAGCTGAATCCAGGAGCTCACGCTGTGTCAGTGGGACTCGGGTTCTTTTCATCCCCCTGCGTGCTTCTGCACAGAGGGGATAGGAAGGCCTTAACACTCTATTTTTGTTATAGATGATGATCATAGCCAAAGAGGAGAGACCTCCCCCAGGTCCCTGTAGCAAATCTCCAGGAAGAATGGAAAGCTGGGCCTGGGTCACAGGCCTTGTCCTGTGGCCAGCTGGGATCAGCCTCGCTGAGCCCCATGGAACGCTTTTCCTATAGGAAAAGGGGTTCATTATTAAAGGAGGGGTAGGGATGCTGGACAAGGTGAAAACCACATCTACTTCCTATGGGTGAATTAGGACACATGTTGTTGGGATGGGGTGGCGACAGATTTCTCTGAGGTGTCTGCAATGGCGACCCCCAAGCCAGTCCTCCATGAAGTTAGTCATCACCATTCCCAAATCCTGCCTGTAGGCGATTGCTTCTGGGGAGTCCCCTGACCAGTTCCGCTGGGGGCTTCTGGGAAATTCCTGCCTCCCCCAGAGTCCCTGGGGAAGAGATGCTTCCTCTCTCCCTCCTCTTCCTTGGGCCTTGCTGGGCCTGGGTGTGACACCAGACGGGCTCCTGCCATCCTGCCACCAGCTCTGAGGGTGCAAGAGCAGAGAGAGGAAGAGGACCCGTGTCCCCCAGGGGCCCCGCTCCCGAGGCACCGCATCTCGCCACGGAACCCTCCCTGCTCCTGGTTAAATGTCAGGAAACACATTTGAATTGGAGTCAGCCGGGACTTGAGGCCCAAACCACGCTAATTGGTAGCAGCTGTCGTGTTTTCTGTGGCATCGAACAGAACTGAGACGTATGTTACGCAACTTACTAGCTGAGTTCGCGAGCTTTTGACAGCTCTACCGCATTTCCAGAAGTTGTAAAAATGTTTCTCCCCTGGGAATGGGGCTGCGCGTGAAGAAGGGGTCCCCAAGATGTACAAATCGTACTCAGGTAAAAGGAATCCCATTTCCTTACTGACTCTTGTAGAATTGTACAGATGCCGAAATCAACAGAACTAACGAAACTGCAGCTCACCCTTCTCCAGGGCTCTGGAATTTTTAAACTCAGGGGAGACCAAGAGGCTGGGTGACATGGAAGGCTTGGGTAGCCTTGGTCTTGCTAATGATTTCAGTCCCAGAGCCCAGCCCAGAGAGAGGGGTCACTGAAATATCTGTTGACTTGATGGTCTCCCCCACTGCAGACAATTGAATTGCGGAGCGGGTGGATGGTCGGATGGATGGAGGGAGGGAGGGATAGGTGGGTAGGCGGCTGGGTGCGTGGATAGATGGATGAGTGGGTGGCTGAACGGTGGATTTTGGATGGTTGGATAGATGGGTGGAGCTTCCTAATTTGGGGAGGCAGGTGTTCAGACCGGGGTCCCATTCTTCCAAGGAAGTCCAACATTTTTGCCTCACGTCAAGGAAGGCATGTCCCCTTACATACACCTTGAGCTCTGACACTCAAAGAGGGGTGGCTGAGGATTTGGTTTGCTAGCTCAGGGCTCAACAAGCTCACCCAGATACTCCGCAGGCTCTGTTCTGGAAGGCCGGGGAGCAGGGAGAGGGGAAGAGCGGAGGGGAAGGGACAGGGCTGCAGTGCCTGGGCAGATTTGCCCACTGCACATTCAGTCCCGGGCTCCCAGTCCTGGAGTTTGTTCTCCCAGGAGTGAATTCTAGGATAGGGAACAGAAATCAGGGAGTTGTTTATGAGGTTCAGGGTTGAGAAACATAGGTAGACTCAGGGACACAACACGGGAAAATCCTAGGCAGGATATATATATATATATATATTTTAACATCTTTATTGGAGTATAATTGCTTCACAGTGGTGTGTTAATTTCTGCTTTATAACAAAGTGAATCAGCTCTACATAAACATATATCCTCATATCTCTTCCCTCTTGCATCTCCCTCCCTCCCACCCTCCCTATCCCACCCCTCTAGGTGTTCACAGAGCACCGAGCTGATCTCCCTGTGATATGAGGCTGCTTCCCACGAGCTATCTGTTTTACATTTGGTAGTGTATACATGTCCATGCCACTCTCTCACTTCGTCCCAGCTTGCCCTTCCCTCTCCCCATGTCCTCACGTCCATTCTCTACCTTGGCACAGGCAGGATATTTGAAATGAGAAATTGGCCTTCATGGTTACGCCATTAGGAAATGGGGCCCCAGGGTCCCCGTGTCTGAGCATCCCACACCTCCAGGGACGCCCTGTGTTCTGTGGGAATGGCTCCCCCGGGGTCGTGCAGTGTATCAACTAAGGATGCAGAGGTGGCCTGCGTCCCCTTTCCTCCAGGCCTGTCATCCTTGGAGGAAACAGCACTGGAGCCTGGGGCTGCGTGTGTAGACATGCACACACGTGTCCATGAGGGCGTGTGTGCTTGTATGTGTGCCTGGGTCTCTGGGTAGAGTCTCCTGCGTGTGCACACCTGCCTGTGTGTTGTCTGTGCTTGCTTGTGTGTGTGTGTGTCTGTGTGTGGCAGTGAGAAGACACACCGGAGCAGGGGTGAAGCCTCAGAAGCCCCGTGGAACACGGCGCCCTCTCGGCCCTCTTTAGCTGGTCGGCTCCACGCTAAACAGAAACTCTCTTCAAGGCTCTGAACTCAAACATCTCAGGTCCACTTCCGTTTAAATAACCAGAGTTCTCAGCGCCCCACAGCCAGGAAGTGTTTCCGAACTTCTTGGAAACAAGAAGCCATGCTGGACACAGCTGGAAGTCACCCAGCCCCGGAGGAGGGTTGTTTGGGATAGAGGATGGGGGTGAACTTGGGCCTGGGAATGTAGCTGCAGCCCCGGTTCCTTCCCAAGCCTTTGCTGTTGGCTCCAGCGCTGTCAGCTCTGGGAGCACCCGGGTCCCTGCTGCCCCACCCCAGTGGCGCTCTCAGTCTACGGCATCTGACCGATCCCCCCATATTGGGTCCTGGGGACCCTCTCTCCTCAGGGACACTATTTCCCACGGCTGTCTTGGAACCCTGGTCCTCCCTGACTCAGGTTCCCCAAACTTCCAGGCTACGGCAGGGCACACGGGCATGCGGATGCCAGATACCTGCCAGAGCCCACCACCACTCCGTCTGCCTTCCCCAACTGTAGCCAGAATGAACCCCATTGAGATGTTGGGTCATCTTGCTAAGAGGCCAAGGTAGGCCAGTCACCATGGTAACAGCCAGCCTTCAGCGCTCATGAGCCAGGTGTACCACGAACACCCAAAACCACCTGGGCAGGTAGGTGCCGCTTTCAACCCCATTTTTTTTTTAACATCTTTATTGGAGTATAATTGCTTTACGATGGTGTGAGCCCCATTTTCCAGAGAAGAAATCAAAGGACAGAGAGGTTAAGTCACTTGCCCAAGGCCACACAGCCATAAGTAGAGGAGCATAGATTTTTTTTTATGGTTTATTACAGGATATTGAATATAATACACAGTAGGTCCTTGTTGTTTATCTATTTTATATACAGTAATTTGTATCTGGTAATTCCAAACTGCAGCCCCATCCCTTGCCCTCCCTTTTCCTTCCACGTCTCCGAGAGGTGTTCTTTGACAGTCCCATGGGGTGAAGCCACCTATGCTGTCCCACCTGGGCTCCAGGTGAAGACCGCTCTGACTGAGGCATCTCTGTGTCCCTGTCTAAGGGAGCCTAACTCCATCGGGGGCTGACACCAGCGCCAGGCCAGGCACAGTCACCTGGGAAATGTGGGTGGGACTGGGTTGACCCTGAGCAGTTACAAATCAGGCGAGTGTGGACGGACAGAGAAATTCTTTGCAGCCAGGAGCTGGACCCCAGTGTGGGCTTTGTGCCCGCCTTCCCACACTCCGGGTGTGCTCACCAGTTGTTTTCTCAGACTCTCCCTTTCTGGTCGTATGACACAGGGTCTAGGAGCCCCAGAAACTCCCAGGCTTATCTGTTTATTGATGGGAGGTTCCTGTCTCCATGAAGATGGGCATGTGTTGGCCATGGAAACAAAGCTGGTATGTAAAGAAAAGCCCTTTAAAAAACTTGTTTTTTAAATTTTTTTATTGGAGCATAGTTGATTAACAATGTTGTGTTAGTTTCAGGTGTACAGCAAAGTGATTTAGTTATACATACACATGCATCTATTCTTTCTGTAATTCTTAAGAAAAGCCCTTTACCCTCCACCAGCGAGGGGAAAGAACCCCGTGATGGCTCCCCTGAAAGCCCTGAATTCTGGGAACGTCACTTCCACTCCCATTACGCTCACCACGTGCTGGCCTTCGGGATGGACACAGCCCCTGGGTGACGTCTCCGCCCTCCACCTGCCCCACTGCTTTAGAAAATCCCACCTTGTTGATGATATTTCTCTCTGGAGAGCTGCTGACAGCGAGGGGCTGCAGCCACGGGAGCTGTGAGTGGGGGTCTGGGAACCGGGGCTTCGTCCTGGCATCTGGGCGACCCTGCCTCTCGGTTCTCAGATGAAGGGTAGCCCTTGCAAGACGAGGGGCTCGGATAAATTTCTCTCCGAGCCTCCTTCTGCTCAGGCATCTAGACTATTTATAACTCTAGGAATTATTTGCTGATGCCCGCCGGCTGCTTTTCCTTTTCAAGTGGCCTGTGCAATATCTGGAAGAATGAAAGGTGATTTTAAAAAAAAATAAAGACTCCTCCTGTAAATGATTTATTTTCTAGAGGTGTCACGGCAATTGCAAACACTGCTGAAATCTGGAAGCTTTCAGACCTGGGCCACTGGGTCTCACTGGGGAGAGATGAGATCTATTTGGAGCGGGGGGCAGGGGGTCTGCGTGATCGGCAACCCTCATAGCACAAGATAGCGACAGCCAACATCTCCCTGGCGCTGCATCCAGGCACTGTGACACGCACGTTACTTAACCCCAGCGGTCCTCACAAGAACCCTATGATGTAGCTGCTACTATTATTATTTTTTAACAGAGAAAATAATTTTTTACAAATTAGATATGTTTTTTACAAATAGAAAAAAGCTGCTTACAAATAAGGACATTGAGGTACAGGGAGAAAAGCGACCCTTCCTTGGTCACACAGTAGGGCAACCTGTGTGCTGCGGTGATTCGCAGGGGAGAGGGCCGGCCTTGGGCGATCCACAGCCCCGAGTTCAAATCCCACCTCTACTGCTTCCTAGCAGCCCGAGCCCCCGCGCTTTGCGTCTGGAAGCTCCACTGCAGGAAGCCTGCTCCTCGGGGCTCTACGGGTGTCTGCTGACGGGGGCAGCCGTAAGGTTGTCTGCCCCAGTTCCAGGGTCTGTGGCACTCCTCCCAAGCTCCTGGGGCTGCCTTTATCTGCTAAACCAGGAAGATTGTGCTCTGGGCCCCAGCCCTCTGGCAGCTGTCCTGCAGATGCACCCACACAACAGGCTCTCAACCAGGGGCACGCGTTTCCAGCCAAGAGGCTCTGTAGAGCTCCTGGGGCTCCAGGAACAGCAGGTCCAGGAAGGCGGAAGGGAATGTCAGCTCCTCTGGCTCCAGGATATCTGCCCACCCCTTGCACAGATGGAAACACTGAGTCTAGGAAAGGAAGGAGCTTATCACACCGATGCGGCAGCAGCTTGTTCAATCCAAACCCACACAGTGAGGTGGGAAGTACCACTCCGCGTCACAGAGGAGGGAAACTGAGGTCCGGGGAGATGGTAACTACTTGTGCCTTGCACTTGTCATTCAGAGCTTGTGCAGATGTATCAGGGTTTCCTAAAGCTGGGCGTCCTGTTTCATTTTGCCCCCCACCCCTAGCTTATCCCTGCTGCCCACCCAGGGCCCTGCTGGAGTCTTGAGCCCCAGGACCCTTTCCTTTCCTCTGAGTAGATCCCGGGGTGGCTTCATGGCACGTGGCAGAGGCTGAAGCAATGGGAGCTCATAGCGCAGCTCAGTGGCCCTCCACCCAGGTTCGGAGAAGTGGCTAGAAATTCCTCTTTACCCATGTCTGCCTGTGGTATAACCCAAGTGCAGGGTGCCTGGACAAGTGTCAAGGGTGGTCGTGGGGCCACCCTATCTTGGGGTCCCCAGTGGTTGTGGGGACTCACCTTACCTTTTCCTTTGGCTCATGCAAGGGTGCTAGAAGTTTGTAGAAACAAGGCCCGTGGGAATACTTCCGTATTCCGGCAAGGAAGTACCAGCCCTGGGGCTGCCGGTGCAGCCCAGGCCACAGTCACTTGGACTTGTCTGGGGTGATGTTCTGGTACGTCCGTTAGTCAGAGTTGTAAATGCAGTTAAGCCCACCCCTGGGAGCCTGATGGCCTGTGGTGGGATCCCGGCTCTGCCTCTTGCTAGCTGGGTAATGGAACCTCCCGTGCCTCAGTCTCCCCACCTGCAAAATGGGAATTATAATCAGGTCTTCTTTGGAGCGTTGCTGTGAAGGTGCTTTTAGGGAGCCTATGTGAAGTGGTACCTGGAGGTGCCCCGCAGTTACGTGCCAGCTCCTGTGCACCTGCTCCAACCGGGGCCCTGGATCGGGAGGGCCGCTGGCGATGTCCTACTGTGAGGCCAATGTGACCCCATCACGGAGGAGAGGGGCCTCCTAGATGTTGAGGTCTTATTTCTCATTTCACCTGTTTTGAGAGGTGAAATGTGGTAGGACAGGGGGAGTGTGCTCTGCTTTTCATGTTAAATTATGAAATATTTCAAGCCTACAGAAAAACACAGAGAAAAATATAACCATGACTGTGGCCACTACTCAAAATTAATGCATGGCAACCTTTGTTTTTGATTTTTAAGCATGAAATCTATGTTAAATACAGCCAGAGTCCCTTTGTCCTCCTTCAAAGCTCACCCCCCACCCCTCCCCAGAGGAGGCACCCCTTTAAGGTCCATCCCACCTCTCCTGCACGTGTGTCTACGTCCTCACTGTGTCTCTGTGTGAGTGTCCCTAAGTGTATCTCAGATAATTTGTGCACTTTTCACGTACATGATGTGCTTTTATACACATCCTTCTGCAACCTGCTTTTTCCAGCCCACATCATTTTTTTTTTTTAAATTGGGGTACAATTCCCATAACATAAAATTAGCCATTTTATTTTTTTCACCTTTAATTTTTTTTTAGCTGTGCTGTGGGGCTTGCAGGATCTCGGTTCCCTGACCAGTGGAAACGCGGTGTCCTATCCACCGGACCGGCAGGGAATTCCCCAAATTAAGCATTTTTAAAGTTTTCACTTGAGTGGCGTTTAGCGCATCCACAGAGTTGTGCAGCCATCCCTTCTGTCTAGTTCCCTTCGTCACTCCCAAAGGATACCCGAGACCCAGTAGCAACCCGTCTGGCAACCACCAATACGCTTTCTGTATCTTCCAGCTATTTCGTACAAATGGAGTTATACAGAACGTGCACATCATGTTTCTGAGGTTCGCGCCTGGTGAGACGTGTGATTTGGTTCGCTCTTTCTAGCTGCGATAAGGGGTCCACTGCTTCATAATTTATACCCGCCGGCCCCCTGTGCCTTCCACATGTCACTCCAGTGCTACACCAGCTGGGGGACCTCCCTGTGTTTCTGGGGAGGGTCCCCATCCAGATGTTCTCCTTACCTGATGGATAGCAGGGCATCCAGAATGTAGCGCTTAAAACAATTGTTTCTCTGCTTCTGGGGATTGACTGGGCTCAGCCGGGCGGTTCTTCCACTGGTCTTGCTTAGAGTCTCTCCTGCAGTCAGGTCGTGGCTGGTGCCGGGGGCTGTGGATGCTGGGACGGCCGGGTCTCTCTCCCTTTCCAGCAGGGTAGCTCACCCCCTACATGGTGGATCTGGGACCCCAAAGGCATGAAAGCAGAAGCTGCCAGGTCTCCCTCAGGCCTGGACCCAGATGCCCACACTGTCCCTTCTGCTGGTTAAAGCCAGTGACAGGCCGGCCCAGAGCCAGAGCGGGAGGGGTCACAGCAGGAGTGGTTGTTGGGGCCCGTCTCTGAGGACCGGGCTCTGGGGCTCAAGGTGGCTTTTCTGCGTGATGGCTGTGAGTGCGTCCGGTTCCTGTGATGCTGTCGGGTGTCTCCAAAACGCATCTCCTGCCGGCCCCTCCCAACTGGGCAGAGGACCGATCCCGGGTTCTCCGTGCAGACACCCTTACGTGTTGCCAACCTAGGTGGGAAGTGGCGTGGCTTTGCTGTTTTGGTTTGCATTTCCCTGATTCCTAGTGAAGGTGCAATAGTTTCCTACTGCTACTGTGACAAAGTACCACAGTTTAGGGGCTTGGAACCGTGAAAATTTGTTCTCTCATAGTTCTGGAGGTTCGAAGTCTGGCTTGGGTCTCACTGGGCTGAGATCAAGGTGTTGGCAGGGCTGTCCTCTTTCCGAAGGCTCTGGGGGAGAATCCCTCTTTGTTTTTGCCTTTTCCAGCTTCTAGAGACACCTGCACCCCTTGGCTCACGGCCCCTTCCCCCCTCTTCAAAGCCAGCAGCGTAGCATCTTCCAATCTCTCTCTCCTCTGACCCTCTTGTGGGGACCTTGTGATGATGACATTAGCCTCAGTGGGAAAATCCAGGATCATCTCCCCAACCTCAAGGCGCTTAACTTCATTGCATCTGCCGTGTAAAGGGACCTATTCACAGGGTCTGGGGATTAGGATGTGAACACCATTGGGGGCATTCTGCTGTCCACCACGGAAGGTGAGTGGCCTCACGTGGTCTTTGCCATCTTCCTGTCCACGTTGCCCAATTTCCGGTTCCCACTTTTTGTCCATCTCTCTATCATGCGTGAAGGTTCATCGTCTATATTCTTCTCTTGGCTCTAGGGGCCACAACTATGCTTCCAGATCTGCTTTGTCCTTTTTTTTAAACAGCTAGGGTGCCAGCAGGAAACAACTGGTACCTTCAAATCGGGGGTTTGAGGACAGTTTAATAAGAGGACTACTTACCTAGGTGCGAAGAAACCACCAAGGGAAGGGGCGGTGCCCAGGGCTGGCAGGGCTGGGAGCCATTGCCATCCCTAGGCCTTAAGGGGCTAGGAGAGGCAGGGCTGGGTGGAGAAAGTCCACCCAAGGCAACCCTGCCGCCCCCAGGCTTCTGCTGGTGCCTCCTGAGAGGCACCCAGAGCCTGTAGAAGAGAGCCCGGTAGCTGGAGGACCCAGGCTGGGCGCCTGGAGAGCCAGCTGCGGCAGTGTTGGGGGTCTGGAGGGGAAGCGTAAACGCCAGGACAAGCGCCAACTTTTTTCACAGCATCTTTGGTTACAGAGAATATTTTTTAATTTTTCCACAGGGTGATATTTCCTTTATGTTTATTTATCTTTCTTAAATAGGAAAATCTCCCCTATCCTTAGAACATAAAGATATTCTTTTTTTTTTGCGGTACGCGGGCCTCTCACTGTTGTGGCCTCTCCCATTGCGGAGCACAGGCTCCGGACGTGCAGGCTCAGCGGCCATGGCTCACGGGCCCAGCCGCTCCGCGGCACACGGGATCCTTGCAGATCGGGGCACGAACCCATGTCCCCTGCATCGGCAGGCGGACTCTCAACCACTGTGCCACCAGGGAAGCCCTAAAGATATTCTTGAAAAAAAAAAAAACAACCCTGTATGTATCTATAAAAAAATATATATTTAAAAATTGTGGTAAAATACACATAACATAAAATTTACCATTTTAAACCATTTTCGAGTGTGTAATTCAGTGGCACTAAGTTCCATCCCATTGATGTGCACGCATCCCCACCATTCACCCTCAGAACTCTTCATCTTGCACAACTAAAACTGTACTCGTTAAAATACAACTTCTATTCCTCCCCTCCCCCAGCCCCTGACACCCACCATTTAAATTTCTGTCCCTACGAATCTGACTCCTTTAGGGACCTCATATGAGTGGAATCATAAATGTTTGTCCTTTTGTCACTGACTTATTTCACTCAGCATAACGACCTCAAGGTTCTTCCCGGTTGTGCCCTGTGTCAGAATGTCCTTCCTTCTTAAGGCTGAGTAACATTCCATTTTAGTGTAGATCACGTCTTGTTTATCCATTCCTCCATCCACGGACACTTGGGTTGTCTCCACCTTTTGGCTACTGTGAATAATGCTGCTGTGAACGTGGGTGTATAAATATCTCTTTAAGAGTCTGCTTTCAATTCTTTTGAATGTGTACCCAGAAGTGGAATTGCTGGATCAAATGATAATTTTACATGTAATTTTTTGGGGACGTGCCATGCTGTTTCCCACAGTGGCTGCACCATTTTACATTTCCACCAGCAGAGCACAAGGATTCCAATTTCACTACACCCTTACCAATACTTGTTACTTTCTTCTTTTTTAAAAATAGTAGCCATGCTAATGGGGGCGAGGTGGTAGCTCATTACGACAGAGGCACGTTCTTCCAAAAGTTGTAACTGTTTGATTTCCATACGCAGATCTTTAGCCCGCTGGCAACTTATTTTCCTGTAGGTGTGGGACAGGGATACAGTGTAGTTTCCTCCTCATTGGTCATGGGTGGGGCACTGACTGCCGACACCCCTGCCTTGTATGCGGTGTCCCCCCAGGGGCACCAGCCTCTCTGGGCTCTGCGGTCCTTATCCATCCTGGGCCGCTGCCTTACTTTTTTGTTATCACCTGTAAGCTGCTCTATTCCCTTACCCTGGCGGTGCCAGGATCTTTTTCCAAAGACAGCAGCCCCGAGCCCAGGAGCTGGACAGAGGCTGTCCCACAGCCCAACTGCTCACCGCATAGCACTTTCCTGCCTCTCCCCAGGGCCTTCAGGCTAAAGCGTCAGCGCCACGAAGGACCTTCCAGCCCCACCTTGACCCCTGCCTGCCCCTTGCTGGTCTCATGGGCTTTCCTGCTGCGGCCCAAACCTGCCGGAGTGTCTTGCTGCCAACGCTCTGCACGTGTCATTCTTTGCATCCCCGAGGCCCTGGGCTCCCACCTGAGTTCCCAGTCCTTCACGGTACCCCTCCTCTGGGCGGCCCCGCTCGTCCTCCTGCCTTGGGTTTCCCACCTCCCGGGCTTTCTCCATTGTTGGTTTCTGTCTCTCCAACCAGCCTGATTGTTCTGTGAGCCTGGGACCAGGCCTGTCCTGTGCCTCATGCAGGCCTGGTGGGTGTTGGGGGCACACTGAGGGTCTGGAGAGTGGAGGTACGTGGCACGTCCTCACACACCTGCACTGCATCTCTGGCTGAATGGCGGGCTGTGCCTTTTCCTGGCCTTTGCACGCGTTCCGCCCTCTGCCTCACACCTCCCCCTGCCCGCCCCGGCTCCGCCTCCAGCCTTGGCCTCCCTGGGCCAGCAGGGTCCTGGCACACTGTGGCGGCGAGCGTCCACCTGCCATCCTCGCGGCGCCCGGCCCGGGGCGAGCAAACACCCAGCAGGGGTTGTCCCCCGGACAGCAGGAAGAGCCAGGGACGTGGCTTTGGAGGCCAGCAGCGCGTATCCCGGGGACGTTACCTAACATCGCCCAGCTCCACTCTCCTGCCCGGTGAACTGGGAGCAACCGTAACCCGGTCCACTGTGCCGACCTCAGAAATCAACCCTACTCCTGGCACCTCCGGCTGGTGTGTCTGTGTGAGTGTGGGGGTGCGCGCAGGCCCGGGCCGGGTGTGATGAGAAGGCTGGCCCAGGTGGTCTGACTGCAGGGGTCGGACTCCCAAGTGTGCCTCCTGGGCAGCCGCACAGGCCGCCCCTTGCTTAAAGGGCCCCATGCTGGATTCGGCGCGCTGTGGCCACCGACTTGAAATTCTTCTATATAAATTGAAGTACAGGTGATTTACAATGTGTGTTAGTTTCTGGTATACAGCAAAGGGATTCTGTTATATATATATATATATATGTATAACTGAATATATATGTATATATGTATATATATATATATATATTCAGATTCTTTCATTACAGGATATTACAGGATATTGAATATAGTTACCTGATCTATACAGTAGGTCCTTGTTGTTTAGCTATTTTATATATAGTAGTGAGTCTCTGTTAATCCCAAACTCCTAATTTATCCCTCCCCCACTTCCCCTTTGGTAACCCCTTTGGTAGTTTGTTTTCTACATCTGTGGGCCTGTTTCTGTTTTGTAAATAAGTGGTACCTACAATGAGGCATCACCTCACACAGGTCAGAATGGCCATCGTCAACAAGTCTACAAATAACAAACGCTGGAGAGGGTGGGAGAGAAGGGAACCCTCCTGCACTGTTGGCGGGAATGTAAATTGGTACAGCCACTATGGAGAACAGTATGGAGGTTCCTTAAAAGACTAAAAATAGAGCTACCATAACATCCAGCAATCCCACTCCTGGGCATGCATGCAGAAAAGATGAAAACGATGAAAACTCTAATTCAAAAAGGTACATGCACCCCACTGTTCACAGCAGCACTATTTACAATAGCCAGGACATGGAAGCAACCTAAGTGTCCATCAACAGAGAATGGATAAAGATGTGGACTATTACAATGGAATATTACTCAGCCATAAAAATGAATGAAATAATGCCATTTGCAGCCACGTGGATGGACCTGGAGATTATCATGCTAAGCGAAGTAAGACAGAAAAAGACGTATCATATGACATCACTTATATGTGGAATCTTAAAAATGATGCAAATTGAAATTCTTAATACTTTTTGTCTTTGCACTGTGTTTTGTAAGTGAAGTTGGATGGGACACAGGAGCACGCATGGAGCAGAGGTGATAGCGCCTCCCGGTTCCCTGCCGCCAAGTGGCCGTGTGGCATTCGTGATGCGGTGAGCAGAGGATGCCAGGAGCCCTGCAACAGCAGGGTGTTAAGCAGGGCTCAGAGTGAGTCAGAGGTGTGTAGGTGTGTTTGGAAGCAGTCGATCACTTACCCTGAACATGATGGCACGGAGGAGGGGGGCAATCGGGCAGCCCATAGCTCCTTCCCCTTCCATCCTGTCTTCCTCAGCAGCAGAGTGTCCTTAAAACGTGCACCATGAAGTGAGATGGAAGCAGCTGAGTCAGGTTTGCACAGTATTTCCACTGTGCTGTTGAGGATGAAATACAGGGGCAGGTATGAGCTACAAAATACAAATCGTGTCATTTCAGTGATTCCACGCTATGGACTAAATGCTCTTCTACTTGCGTTTAGAACCGGAAAGATGAATGGCAAAATTCATGCTAATAATCTGAGATGGTCAACGTTATGAGTCAACTTGACTGGGCTGTGGGGTGTCCAGTCATTTGGCCAAACATGATTCTGCGTGAGTCTGGGGGGTGTTTCTGGATGAGGTTAACATTGGAATCTGAGGAGACTAAGGAAAGTAGACTGCTCTCTCAGTGTGGGTGGGCCTCGTCCAATCAGTTGAGGGCCTGACCAGGATAAAAGGGAGGGAGGGAGAATTCGCTCTTTCTGCCTGACTGTCTTGGGGCTGGGACATCAGTCTTCTTCTGCCTTCAGACTCAGACTTAGACTGGGACTTATTCCATCAGCTCTCGTGGGTCTTGGGCCTTCGGACTTGGACTAGAACTTGTGTGAACGGCCCTCCGGGCCTCTGGGTTGCCCACGGCAAACCTTGGACTTGTCAGCCTCCATAATCACATGAGGCAATTCCTTATCGTAAATCTCTCTCCCTCTCTCTCCCGTTGGCTCTGTTTCTCTGGAGAACCCAGCCTAATACACCATCCAAAATGCGAATTTTTCTTTATTGATAATGATGTTAAGTAACAGATAAACACCACAAGTTGAGGTACCAGGAAAGAAAGGAACATGCGTTATATTTTGTACTTTTACTGGCCCCTTGCCCCCTGCTTTTTGTACAAGGGGCTCTGCATTTCCTTTTGCACTGGGCCCCGCAAATGACATAACGGGCTGAACGGACGGCCCTTTCTTCCTGGGCTCCAGGTCGCCAGGTACAGTCCCTGGGGAGTCTGGGGGCCTCTCTCTGGCCACAGAGGCCCAGCTGCCTCTGGAAGATGGAGCTCAAGTTCTTAGAGACCACGGCTTTACCTTTCCCACCTCTGGTCCTTTGAGCTCTGAGGCTGGCCCTGCCTGGGCCTGAGAGATTGCATCATTGTCACCTCCCCCCTTAGGACTGTCACATTAAGAAAAAAAACAAGTCAGGATGTCCAGTTAAATTTGCATTTCAGATAAACAATGAATAATTTTGTTTTAGTAAAAGTATATCTATGCAATATTTGGGATATACCTATACTAAAAAAATTTTTGTTGTTTATCTGAAATTCAGATTTAACTGATGTCCTGTACTTTGTTTAGCAGCCTTATTCCCCTTCCTCCCTTCCAATGTCTCTTATCTCAGCGCCACCCCACCCAACGCCCACCTCCCACCCCTGGGTCTGGTCCAGAGCTCCCCATCTCCAGCCAGAACCTCTCTCTGCCCTGACATCTGGGTTTCTACTTGCTACAGCCATTGTTTTTTCTGTTTTTAGCCTTATTTTTCTGTCATAAGAGCAATACACGTTCACTACAGAAAAATCACAAGCTACAGACAGGCAACAAGAAGAAAGTAAGAAAACACTCAGAATCCCACCCACACGGAGACAGCTACTGTGGATTCCTTGGGATAGATTTTTCCAGAGCTGCATGTGTGTGTTCCTTTGCAGATATTAAAAATGAGCACGCGCACTCTCTGCCCAAATCAGACCCACTGTCCTGTGAGCTGCGTTTTCACGTAACCACAGAGGGAGCAAACGGTCTGCATGGGGGAGACTCAAGGTCCTTGATCATTTAGCCACTGTGAGAGCGACTGTGTGTAGCCTGTGTGTACACTGCGTGTAGCCTGATGTTAAACCGCGGACACTAGGGGCAGAGAGGCCTGTGGTCAGAGCTGTTTTCTAGTCCATGATCTTGTATTTCACGTTGTAGGGCTGCTGTCACAAAGTCCCACAGACTGCGTGACTTAAACAACAGGAATTTATGCTCACCATTCTGGAGGCTGTGAGTCTGAGATCAAGGTGTCAGCAGAGTTGGTTTCTCCTGAGGGTTCCCTCCTGGGCTCGTAGATGGCCGTCTTCTCCCTGTGTCCTCACACGGTCATCCCTCTGTGTGTGTCTGTGTCTTAAGCTCTTCTTTTAAGGACACCGGTCAGATTGGATTAGGGCCCACCCCAATGCCCTCATACTAACTTATTACCTCTTCAAAGATCCTGTCTCCAAATAAGGTCACATTCTGAGGGGCTAGGGGTTAGGACTTCGACATACGACTTTCGGGGGTGGACACAATGCAGCCCATAACCCCTTGGCCCAGCTCACTCCAACCACGCCAAGTCTCAGTTTCTTCATCCTTGAAATGGGGCTAATGATCGTACTCATATAAGAGGGATGTGAGGATGACCAAATCAAATAATTCTGATAAAGCACTCTGCCCAGTGCCTGGCCCCTAGATCGACACTCAGATGTCACTTCCTACTACGGCACGTGTGGGTAGTCCCACAGCTGGAAATGTTACTTCTCTGCAGATGGATGTCTGGATACTATAAATAGGAGGCCACGGACCTCTTGGTTACCTAACTAGCCCTTTACCCCACAGTTGATTTCCTTCAGGTATTGTTTTCTGAACACAACTTGCACTTTTAGGCCTCCGTGGCTTTGCACTGGCAGTGCCCTCTGCGAAGGTTGCCCTTCCTTCACCGTCTGCCTGGAGGGGGCACTTGTGTCTTCAAGCGGTAAATAAGACCTTCTCTAGGAACTCCTTTCATGCCCCTCTCCCTGCTTAAGGCTAAACCGTGTGCTAAGCTGACATGGACCTTGAAAATACTACTGATGAGGATGCTGGCGATGGTAATGATGAGAATGACGGCTGTCTCACCCCCTCCTGCCCATTGCTCTGAGCATTCCTTGAGGGCAGAGATGAGTTCCTTCTGGGGGTGGGGGGCACCCAGACATCTAAATGGTGCCTGGCACAAGTTATCCTGCAGGCACAGACCTGCTGCGACTAGATGTATGGATGGGCAGAGGATGCCGGGATAGGGAACGGCATGAAAAGTGTGTGGGGCCGGTGTGGGGGATCATCAAACACTCTGCAGCGTGATCCTGATGACAGAATGACGGAAACTAGACCTGAGGATGTGCTTGGATAGGGTTGTCAATCGGTGAAGCAGAGTCTGGAAGGAAACACACAAGACAGTTCACAGGGGCTGTCTGGAGATGGAAAGACTGGGGACAGTCGGTGGTGGCTTTCAAACGTTTCCAAACATTTTTAGTCCCTCGGGAGAAATACATTTCACATCAGCCACATTGCTTGTGTGTGTGTGCACACGTGCACACACACACACGCACAGTTAAAACAAAAGTTTCAGGAAACCATAGTTACCTTAGGCGACATGTACCTTGGTGTTTATATGGTACTGGCTCCATTTCAGTTCTTCAAAATGCTTGACTTGATCTGATAAGTTGTTTTTGACCCACCGCTGGGACTTGACATGCAGTTTGAAAACTCCTGATCTAAGCAAGCTTTGCACTTTCTGCTCTATGTTCTTCTGTATTTAAAATTTAATACTGAAAATGCATTTATGTCTTATCTTCACATTTTTCACTTAAAAATAAGGAAGAGAGAGAGCGCACCGGGAAAATACAAAACAAGAAAATCAAATAGATTTTCTAGAAGGCAGTTTAGCAAAATGTGGCAAAACAGGCATCTTATAGATGTGCATGTGTCTAGCAATTTCACTTTAAGAAATGTGCTAGCGGGGTGAAAGTGTGTACAGCCGTGGGCACAGTTCGAAGAATGTTTGTAACAACGAAGCATCCCTCCCACCTGGGGCGCCCATGGAGCCATCTCTGGCCCTCTGGCCCAAGACGTGGCCTGGCGTCATTCAATACTTATTTACAGACATGGAAAGAGGGGAGGGGTGCACGGAAAGAGGGGTGCCAGGGAGTCAAAAGTTAATGCCAGCCTGTAAAAGGATAATCCCGCTCTTGAACGCGAGAGGCAAGTGAGAAAGTGCACACATCAGGAGGTTACCTTAGGTTGATTTTATTTTCTTGGGACTTTTCTGTGTTTTCGGCAATGAGCGTGCATTCTTTTCGTAAGAAGGGGAGGTTTTAAAGGGGGAAAAAGAAAAGAGAGAAAGAAACAAGAAAAGGAGGGAAAAGGAAGAGCGAGAAGGCAACGGACTGATGAAGGCGAGGAAGGGAGACAGAGGCCGGAGAAGAGAAAGAAGAGAGGGGTGGCCGGGGCGCCCCTGGAGCGGTGAGCGCACCGGGCCGCGCAGGCTGCGGCAGGAGCCGCAGGTCCCGGCGCCGAGCGCTCCGAGTTTCGGTCCGGGAAGCCCGAGGAGGCTCAGGGGGCGCAGCCTCCACGGGGAGGGCAGGGCGCTCAGCGCGTCCAACTAGACTCCCAAGTGGAGGACCGGGTCGAGGAGCTGCCCAAGCACGCAGTGGGAACCCCGCGGCGGCGCCCCGCCGTCCCGGGCTTCCCTCCGCTTCCTCCCGGCCACCGAGCGCCCCCCCCCACCCCCACCGCCGGGCGGCGCGCGCAAGTGCTCTCGGCGGGTCCTCCCCGGCGCCCGGCCGCTTCCCCGCCGCTTGCTCAGTATTCTTCTTGGGGGTTTTGGGGTGAGAAGAAGCGCGCGGGAGGAGGGGGATGGGAGGAGACGCAGAAATACCATCTGTGCCAATTTTTTCTTAAAAGTAATTTTTTTTTCAATTTAAATACTTTTAAAGCAAAAAAAAAAAAAAAAAATCCCCAGCTCAGGGTGTCAGTTCCAAAAAGTTTCACGGAGGAGCGGCATGGGGGCTGGGCGGGAAATTGGAGGCGGCGGTGGTGGAGCAGGGGCCTCTCTCCTCCATCCAGCCTGCTGGAGACTCATCCCCGCAGACCCCCACTACCCCACGCCCCAGCTTCAAGCGCGAGCGCTCACACCCAGGCGCTCACCGACACCGCCCCCCGCCCCTTCCCGGGACTGGGATGGTCCTGGGTTCTCTGGCCGGGGAGGTTCGGCTGCTCGCCTACCCCGACTCACGGTCCACGGACTCCCTCCTCAGCGCTCCTTTCTCTGTCTCCCCTGACCCACTTTTCTGCTCAAGGGGTCAATAAGCAGAGGGAGGGGGGCCGAGCTAATCTCGCTCTCCCGGAGTCTTCCTCACCTGGGGAGCAACAGGGGAGATAGTGAGAGCGGGTACTGCGACAGAGCGCCTGGCCTGGGCAGCGGGCGGAGGTCTGTGCCCAAAGCCACGACGCCCTCCTCTCCCAGCCCCGGTCCCGGCCACCACCATCCCTCTCTTTCTGGTCTCCCTCAGCTCAGCCACCACGCTCTCCTCAGCTTCCCAGACCCGAGCGCGTTGGGGGTGGTGACGAGGTTTGGCTTGAACTTGGGGAAGCGGCGGAGGGGCAACAGGAGGGTGTGTCCTGGGCAGGGGGCGCACTCGGCGCCACCCCCGCCCCGCAGTAGGAGCTGCTGCTAGAGCGATGGCGCTGCAGGCCCGTTCTCCCTCCCCCGTCGCCCCTCCCTCCGCCACCTTGCGCTATTCTAGTAGCGCCTCCCGGGGACCCCAGCAGCCAGGCGGAGATTGGGGGGTGGGGGAGACAATCTTGTAGGTTCGAGAAGGGCGCGAGGGAGTAGGGAGGTGCTAGAAGGGGGTTAGAGAGGATCCAGGTGCACAGAGGTGCCCGCGGTGGGCGTGAGCCCAGACCTACCTGGTCCAAAGTCCCCCGGCCCTCCCCCACACCGTCCCCTCCCCCCATCGACTGTCGCTGGGGGAAGTTAGATGGGAGGCTGCAGGGTCAGCTGTAACTGCGTGCGTGTGTGCGCGCGCGCGGTGGCAAGTGCGGGCCCCGCTGCCTCTCCCGCCTCCTTCCAGGACCCAGCCGGGCTCGACTTCTTTAGCTCTCCTCGCGACCTCACGTTCCCCACCGCGGGTGCGTGCGTGCCTGTGCGCCTCCCGGGCACCGCCACGGACCCCTTTCCTTCTTCCTTCCCCTCCAGCGCCCCCGCTAGCGTAGGCTCCTTCTCTCCACCCTTCCCCCCAGGGTCACTATAGGGACGCGAGGGAGAGATTTGTGTTTAATTATTACCGCTATTCAGAGGGAAGAAAAAATAAAGGGACCAAAGGCAACCCGAAAGCAATTTACTTCAAGCCTTTATTATTGTAGTGTAAAAAGAAGTTTATATACAGGGAATATTTCCAGTAAAACACTCACTAAATGGCCTTCGGATCAGGGGCCCCCCGTCTTCTGGCCCCGCAGTCGGCAGCTTTGCCTGGGAGACCCCTCGTTCGGGGTTCCCAGGCTCTTCCCCCACCTCTCTCCCCCAGACTCCACCACTCAAACCCCGTGTGCCAGGAGCCCCAGCCCCTTCCTTCTCCCTGGGGCGCTGCGAACCTCGCCAATGCCTCCCAAGCCGTTTTCCTCTGTCCCGAAGCAGTTCCCCAACCTCCCTCTCCCACCCCGTCGACGCGGTTTCCACATGGAAACCCAGAGCACTTTCCCCTCTCGTTTTAGGCGCTACTGCGAGCCTCCTGCAATTCAGAACCAGCTCGTGGTCAAGACCAGTTAGAGACAGTTCGTCATCAGCAGCGGGGCTCGTGAGCACCGAAAATAAAGGGAGGGGAAATAACCCTGCCTACCCCTCCCCACCCCAAACCTCCTCCCCCAGCTCGGGGACAAGAAACAGACACAAAAGCAGCAGGGCATCCCTTCCCCGTGCGCGACAGGTGTGGGTGCCAGGCAACTAAGGCGAGCGGCTCGCGCTGCTGGAACCCAGCTGCGCTCAGGGCGCGCGCGGGCGCAGCCAGTCTCTTCGCGCGGGGCCACTGCGCCTGGCTAAAGGCACACTGGCTATTCTCTTCTGAGGAGGGCGTGTGAGATCGCGTGGCAGGGGCCGCTGCGAGGACAAGTCCAGGGGCACACAGGCAAGGGTGGCGCTGCCTCCGCGCTCAGAAGGGGGTTTAGAGCGAGCCAGGCAAGTACAGGCAAAGGCAGTCACAAAGGCAGAGTCTGGGGGGGGGGGGGAGGAGCGGAGGAGAGTCTTCAGGTGGCTTGGCCGAGAGCGCAGACTCAGCCTCAGATCCATGGCTCAGCACAGCTGTGTCACTGGGCCCTCACCAAGCCTGCCTTTGTTTGGGTGCGTTTGCACGTGGGCTTCGAAGGCTCGAAGGCATGGCCCGCCAAGTTCAGTCAATTGTCCATTGGCTGTTTACACTCGACGGGTCTGAGGGCCATGCAGCTGCTCATCGTAGCACTCCAGCCAGGTGCGCAGCTCGGAGACCTGGTAGCCATCAGGGCCACGGCCGCCCTGGTACATAATGGTGCCACTCTGGATGACATAGAGGCGCTCGAAGTAGGCGCCGTAGGCGGAGCTGCTAGAGTTGGCCATGGTGTCGAGGACGAGAGAGCATTCGGGAGCACCTTGCTGCAGTACCCGCGCTGCGCTGACCCGGTCCTCCAGGCTGCGGTGCTGCGGGATGCTGTAGGGAGAGTCCGTGGTGACCCAGCCGTCCGAGGGGTGCGCTTCCTCAATGTAGATGATGAGGAAGTCGACGTCGCGCTGATACTTGGTGACCAGGCGCTGGAAGGCGCTCATCCGCGCCATGAACGGTGGTCAGGTGCAGCTACCGAAATTGAGCACCAGCGGGCGGTTTCCTCGGGCGTAGTCGAGGATGTGCTGGTTCTGGAAGCCGTCGGGCAGGACCACCTCGGAGTTGGGCGCTGGACCGCCTTCGTGTGCCTGCTTGAAGAAATCCAACTTCTGGCCGTGCCACACTGCCCTCAGCGACGCCAGGGTGCACAGGCGGTTGTCGTCGGACACGCAGATAGGCGGGTCGTCGGGGGGCATCTCCTCGCCATCGCTGTTGAGCTCCACTTCAGTTTGGGGCTGACCCCGGCGTCGGCGGCCCAGTAAATGCTTGCGGATGCACAGGAAGTCGAGCAGCCAGAGCATGAAGGCCGTGCCGAGGAAGCGCGGGAAGAGCACGAGGCACGAGGCGGTCTGGGCGCAGAGCCTCAGGGAGTGAAGCAGCAGGGAGCGGAGCATGGTGGCGGCGCCCCCCAGTGCTCCCTGGGACCCTCTACCTTCCCCCACCACCAAACGCGGGGTGGCTTGGCGAGGCATCTGGCCTTGGGCTCTGCGGGGAGCTCAATTTATAGCCGAGGCTTCAATTGGCGGGAGACTCCACCTCCGGCCCGGGTCCGCCCCCTTGCAACTGGAGCCCGGAGGGATCGCCCGGCGGCGCGGCCAGTGCCTTAGAAATCGCGGGCCGAGCGCTGGCACCGGCGGCCGGAGGGCGGGGCGGCCCGGCCGGGGGCCGGCGGGGGCGGGGCCGGGCCCCGAAGCCCGCTCGCGGGGGCGGGTAACCCGGACCTCAGCGGGCGCCCGGGACGGGCAGCTGAAGCTGGGACCCGGTCCGCGGCGGAGCTCCTCCGGCGAGCGCGAGCGCCGCGCCGTCCCGGTCCCGGCGGCCCAGCTCCGGCCCGCGCCCCCCTCGCCGCGCACCTGAGCCGAGCTCCCCGGCGGCCGCCGCGCTGCGCCGGAGCTCCGGTTCGCTTCCCGCGCGCCGCCGCCAACGCCGCCCCCGCCGCTGCTGCTCGTGCGGGGCCGCTGCCCAGGTGCCGCGGGAGGCCGGGTCCGCGGCCGCCGCTTCGCCGGCCCTGGCTCCCGCCCCGCCAGGGACGCGGGCCCGCGAGGAGGCAACTTTGGGCCCCCGCCGCCTGCCGCGTTCGCCCGCGGGTGCCGCTCGCCTCCCGGAGCCCGCCCGCCTCCCGCGCGCGCTCACACTCGCGCCTCGCACACGGCCGCCCCCCGCATCGCCCCGCCACGCACACCGCGCTCTGCGACCCCCGCAGCCGCCCGAGGCCGCCGAGCGCCGCCCCGGCCGCGCCCGCCCCGTCCCATCGCGCCCCGGCTCGGCGCCGCAGTTCTCGGGTCAGCGGCCTCCGGGGCCCGGCGGGGAGGTGCGGAGGGCAGGGCCGGCGGGCCCGTTACCGCCCGGCGCCGGAGACGCAGAGGGCCGGGGAAGGCAGCACCGTCCCTGCGCCCCAGCTGAGCCGGGAGCGCTCCGGGCGCGGGATGCGGCGGGCGCGGGGCGCTGGGCGGCGGGCGCGGGGCGGCGGCGGCCCCGGGCGGCTCTCCCACTAGGGGTAGCTGTTGCCTGAACGCCGGAGCGCTCCCCTCTTGCCGCTCGTCTCGCCCGGCGCAAACCCGGCCGCCGGGCGCACCCGTCCCGTGCGTCCCCGGACGTTGCTCTCTGCCCCGGGAACGTCGAGACTGGAGCGCCCGCGCTGAGCCACCTTCGCTGACCCGGAGCGCTGCGGCTCGACTCACCGCGGAGGCGCCGGGACGCGGGAAGTGCGTACTCTCAACGGGGAATGTGTGTGGAGGCTTTTAGGGTGCGGGGCAACTCCCCAACTCCGTGGGGCCGGGGTCGGCCCTGCCGCCGTGTCCGAGATCTGCTGATGACTCGCTGCGCGCGGCGCGGGGTCGGCGACTTGGGGCGGCGGGGCGGGGAGTACCTTGACCTGGGGTCCCCGAAGCCGGGAGCCAGGCCCGCCGAGCCTCGGCCCGCCTTGCCCCCCGGGGCGAGGCCTGGACTCGGTCGCGAGCGATTTGGACCCCTGGGGAGTCGAGCCTCCCGGGACGCCCTCGCGGTCGCGGGGACTCGTCTGGGGCGGCGGTGGCTGAGCCCGAGTCCGGCGCCACTGCCGCCTGCGTCCCGTGCGCCACCCGCCCCGGGGACCGGCCGCCTAACTTCTTCCCGGGACGGAGACAGCGCTCGCGCCCCGGGCGGAGGTGGGAGCTCGCTGGGCCGTATCCGGCGAGGGCACCGCTCTCGGCGGCGGCGGCGAGGACACAAGTCCGGAGGAGTCAACCTCGGGGCAAGGAGCCCCCAACCTAGGACTCACCGGGCCCCAGCGGGCGCGGGGGGAGATGCCCATCTTGGGCAGAGGTCCTCTCCTCCGGTTTTCGCGGCCTTGGCGGGACCCTCTGACCCGCGAGCTCCCACCTGGGACCGTGGCTCCAGCAGGTCAAGACCCGAGTGGAAGGAAGGCCGGGGCGTGAAGGTAGACCCTTTGCTCTTTCCTCCAGCCAGGCGATTTCTCCGCTGCCTGGGGTGGCGGCGTTGGGGGCTGCGCAGCCGGGGAACTTCCCACCAGAGGAAAGGCAGCCTCCTCCCCGCTCTTCTCAGCGGCCCCGCACCGCCCCTCACCACCGTGGGTAAGGGGGGGTCTTCAGGTGGGTTAGGGAATTCTCCCCGATCCAAACCTGGCTGGGGGGGTGGCGTCCCCCCGCCTGCTCCCCACCCCCGCAGGGCACCTCTGAGTTGGCGAATCGGTTCCTTGCCTTATTTTTTGCGGGGGAGGTGGGGGGAATAGGGAGAGAAGTCTTCTACTTGGCTGGTCTCTGAGAGGCGTTCTGGGGGCCCGAGGTTGCCCCTTCCCGGGCAGGGGCCGAGGAAGTCCCAACTTTTGTTGCACAGACCCTCCAGCCCTGCTTCCTTGATTTCTTCGGGGTGCCAGTCTCAGACCTGTGCCCTGCCCCTACCCACACAGGAACTGGGCTAGGGGCATGGGGCAGTCCCCCCTACCCCCTTTCCACATTTAGCCTCAGAAAATTAAAAAGCCACCATGGGCTGGGAGAGCCTTCGGAGCTGCCTGGGATGTAGCGGTGGTGGTGGTGCGTGGGGAAGACGTGGGCTGGCGCAGAGGCAAGACTGGTGCCTCTGGACCCTCTGTGGGCATCCAGCGAGACCACCAACCCACAAGCCCTCTGGCCCCAGGGAGGCTCAGGACAGCAGTGCTTTGCCCTCAGGGCTGTCAGCTGTTCCGGTGGATGTGCTTCTGTTCCTTGGGCTGGCAGGCTACACCTCACACCTTGGGATTCCAGGACATCGGACAAGGTGCTCAGGACCATCTGGCTCCCACAGACGCTAGTGCAGGTGAGGACAGGCCCAAGGTCCAGGTGACACTGGCCTTTGGGACACAGACCCTGGTGTGGTGACTCACTCCAGTGCTCTGTGCCTCCGCCCCACTCCTCCCTCCCTCTGTCCTCCCAGGCAGCCCCTGCCCCCTTCCCCACCTCCCCAGGGCCCTTCCTACCAGCTGCCCATCCTGCCCTGACCTGTCCTGGCCCAAGGCCAAGTCCCACCTGGGACTCTGGGAGCACTGAGCCTCGGGCCCAGGGGGACCAGAGTTGGAGCTGGGGCTGTGCCCATGCCACTGGGCTGGGCAGACTGGCCTCCTTCCTGCCTGCCCTCCAGCAGCTCCAGCAGGGGGCGGGCAGGGGAAAGAAAGGGAAAGACAAGTTGGACTGGGTCCATTTGGTGTCCAGGAGCAACTTGGACACGGGCTAGGGGGAGGGGCAGGCAGCTGGGGCCCTGGAACATCCGGGGCGGGGTGGGGAGGGCCTCCCCTCTTCCCAGACCGTACTCCGGGGGCTGGGTACCCACACAGGGAAGGCTTGTCTCCGACCCCTCTGCCACACTGCCCCGTGTGGGGCTTGGTGGGTGGGAGTGCGGTGGGCACGGCCTCCGTCTCCCTATGGGTAGAGCAGCTCCCAGCGCCAGGGAGGCTGACGCTGAGACTTACCATGGGGCGGGTCCGGCCACCCTGCAGAGGGCCTCCTGGAGCTCTAGGGAGGAGAAGGGGCAGCCGCCGGCACACCTGCCGAAGAGGGTCGCAGAGTGACGGCTGTGTCCTGGCTGTGTCCTTGCCCAGCGTCATAGTGGCCTGGCTTCTGGGCCCCAGCCCTCCTTGGCTACTGACTCGCTGTCTCCCCTGCCCCCTCCACTGGCCTCCTGATGCTCTGGGAGATCCCAGGCCCTGTCCTGCCTCTGAGCCTCCCTTCACGCTGTTGCCTCTACCCTCCTCCCTCCCCTGGCGACACCCATTTTTCCTCTTCCTCTGCCTTCACCTCCACCTGGGTCCGGCCTGCCCCGTCCCCACTGGGGGAGCTGAGCCCTCCCTCCTCGCCTACTGTGCCCTCTCCCTTCGTCACAGCCGCGTCCTCAGCCCGGGCATGTTTCACCACTGGTTTCTGTGTCGGCTGCTACTCAGGCCCTGCTGGGATCCTCTGCAGTGACTAACCTGCACCCAGCACCCCGGAGGAGCCCAATAAGCCTTTGTGAAATGAGTACCTGCGTGCAGCGTGGGCTAATTGAAAACTCGTTTCGGGCGAACTTCAAGATATTTCATCCTGCCCTTTTGCGCTCTGGCAGGCAGCTGTGAGCGAGGTAGGGCGTGTCTGCGGCTGGGCAGAGTGAGGACTGGGGCCACGGGCAGGCAGTCCCCGGGAGGTCCCCTGCAGGCGTGCTGTCTGCTGAATCCACCCGTTCCCCGGCCGCTGGCCCATCGGTTTCCCTTCCTGGGATAAGCAGGTCCTCCCACGGGTACCCGGGCCGTCCCCCAAATGTGCTCATCCTTTTCTTTTGCTTCAAGAGTGATTTCTTCTTTCCAGACCTCCCCTCTGACCCGACCTCTCTGGACTCCAGCTTGGCTCGGATGAAGGGTGGACGCCCTGCAGGTGGGTTGGTGGCTGCGGCCTCAGCGGTCTGGCCTTAGAGGTGTCCTTGACACAGAGGGTCTCCATCCCTCTTCACGTGACACACCCCGGCCGGGCACCCTCCCGGGAGCTGACGGTGGGGCCCTGGGGTGGTTGGCAGCCTGGGACCCAGGGCCGGAGAGCTTGCTGGGGCCCCAGAGCTTGGATGGAGCAGGTCTGTTGGCAGCATCCCAGGACTGGGGGAGGCCCGGGGCTCCCGGTCGAAGAGAGGGGAAGGCCTGGAGGTGAGGCCCTGGCTACCTGCTGGTGACCTGGCTGTGTCCTGTCCCTCCCTCTGGCCTCATCTGCACTGCAAGGGGGTCGGATGGCTGCTTTCCAATGCCTTCCTGTGCTCTTCCTCCACAATTCCAGAAGGTTCCAGAAGGTTCTAGGAAGTCCTCTGGGCCCTGCCCCTGCATGCCGCTCTGGGGCTGATGAGACCCCCACTTGAGGCCAGAAGGTGCCTGTGGCCTCAGGTCCTCAGTACCTGCTCCCAGCCCATCTTTCACCTGCCCCGTTCCTGCCGCAGCCCTGGGACCTCACATTGTGGCCCATCCTTAACTCTCAAACCCGGCCTGGCTCTGACTTGTTCTGCCCTGAGCTCAGACCCAACTGAGCATCCTCCACGCTGCCTAGGGTTCGGCCAGACCCTGCGGAGGCTGGGCCGACTCCTTGCCCAAGGGCCCGTGTGGGAGGCCGTGGCTGTGGGGCCTGCCTGGGGCTAGAGGGGCGGTGGGAGGCTTGGCCACTCGTGTGACGGGCAGACCCTGCTCTGAGCCCTGCAGCTGGCTGGAGAGCCATCTTTGGGGTCAGTCTGTCCTGTCCATCTCTTACCCTTTCTGGAAAAAGGTGGGGTGCAACCAGCCAGCAGACTGGCCCCCAAATCGCTTTGCTTCTCCAGGTCTCAGTTTCCTCGACTGGGAGGTGAGCCTGACGTTGCGGCTGTGCTGTATTCACGGTACCGACGCCGGGCGGGGCCCGCTGTGCACGTGTGTGCACGTGTGTGTCTGTTTCCACCTGGCCTTGTTCTGAAGTGCACTTCAAGCCTCCTGCAGGAAGCCATGGAACAGCCCGGGTGCCACAGGTGAGAAGAAAACGTGCAAACGAGAGGAAGGACCCGCTCCCCACTGGGGACCCAGTGCAGCCTCAGCTCCCTCCACACGGGCCATGGACCCACCACAGACTGTGCCTTGAATATCCTGGTGGTTAAACCCAATTGGCTATGACTCCCAGTGTCCAGAAGACAAAAGCGACGGTCCAGCTGCCCGAAATGTGCGCCTGTGGGTGTGGCCGTGCTGGTCGGCATCCAGCAATACAGCTTCGGAGGCGGGCCAGCCTGGGTCTCTGAATCCGGGGATCACCGTGGTGCAGACACCCCAGGGCTGTGTGCAAGTTAAACGCCATGAGGCCCGTGGCTGCCAGCGTGGAGGAGCTCAGAGCAGACGGGGACCCTTGCCCGGCATTGCTGAGGGCTCAGAGACAGCCAGTGAAGTGGCGAGGGTAGCAGTGTGCTCCCCGGGGATGGCTCGCCACAGACCCGGCTGTCTTGTGGTGAGAGTGCCCTCCTGAACTGTGTTGGGGCCCCGCCCCCTGCCCCCAGTCCAAGCCCTGGTCCATGCCAGGCTCCCAGAGGAGTCTGGGTGCACAGGGAGCTAGGCATGGTGTCTGCCCTCCAGGAGCCCCCCAGCCCAGCCAGGTCCCTGGGAGGGGTAGGTGTGCTCGTGGCAAAGGCCCCTTGTCTTCAGCGAGACCTCCAGGAGCTGGTGGGAGACGCGAAGGCTCAGGGAAAGCAGGGTCTGTGTGGCTCTGCGTGTCACAGCAGCCTCCGTGTCACTCTACCATGGCCAAGGGGTGTGACCTTGGGCAAGTTGCCTGAACTCTCTGTGCCTCCTCTCATCATCTATGAAATGGGCAGATCATTCAACCCCACCTTTTCATGAGGTAGGAACTTTTATTCCTCCCATTTTATAGATGAGAAAACTGAGGCTCAGAGAGGTGCTTTACCTAGGAACGCATAGCTAATGTCTGACTCCAAAACTCACACTCAGTGATTAACAGGAGATGTCCAATCAGCGTACTCTGGGGACAGAAGGGGCCTACCCGTGGTGGGTGGGTAACGGGGGGGGGGGAGGCTGGGAGGAGGGGATGTGTGGCCTCTGAGTTTGATGGGAGCCCTGGGGAGAGGAGGTCAGCTGTGGTCTTTGAGGACACACTGAGTTGGAGGTGTCTGCAGGTCTCAGGAGAAGAGTCCAGCACTGGGCAGGGGTGGGGGTGGGTGGGCAGAGGGTCGAGCTCAGCATCACGGGCATAATAAAGCTTTGCTTTTGGAATTTCACACTGTGTGGGGACAGGTGGTTGCTGACAAGCAGAGGGAACGTGGCGGGAGGGATAAACTCCACGGTGCCTTCCCATTGGCGGAGAAGCCAGCTAACCCCGCGCAGAGCGGGCCGAGTGCTGGGCTGCTGGCCCCGAGCCAGTGCAAACACTTCTCTGAGGATGGCGTTTCCAGGGCCTTTGGGCTGTGGCAGGGTGTGGATGTCCATCGGCCAAGGCCATCCCGTAAGGACCAGGCCTTTCCATCTGAGGGGTCGCTCTTGACCTTTGGAACCTCACAGACTTGATTCAAATCCCAACTCCGCCTCCTATAGGCTGTGTGGCCTTGGGTGCGATCCTGACCCTCTCTGTGCTGCAGTTGCTCATCTCTGAAGGAGGGTGCCAGTACCCTCTGCTCATCTCTGAAGGAGGGTGCCAGTACCCTCTGCTTGAGGGTGCCAGTATCCTCCTGCTCAGGAGGGCGTGGACGTGGTGCGCCCGGCACGTGGCAGCTGTCTGTATAGGGCTGCTTTTCCTTTGCCAGTGTCTGACGGATCGGATGGAAGGGGTTGGCGGCAGCTCAGCTCTGAAAGGGTGAAATTCACCGGCACTGGTGGTGTCACAGGGTTTCATGGGCTGTGAATGGGGGTGGTGGTGGCGGTGACCGTGCAGCCAGAGTGGACCAAGAAGACCCTCCCTGCCACCTCATTCTCCAGCTGCAGAAGCTGATCTCATCCTTCCACAACTGCCCCTTCTCCTTACACCCTGAAGTACAGAGAGCTGGGCTTCCCCGTGTCCCCTCACTGACCTAGGGCTTCCCGAGGGCAGACTGGGACTGACTCAGCTGTCTGCCAGGCCAGCGCATGGTGGGCCCAGGAGAGCTTCTGGACTTGCACCCACTCCCGGGGTGACCTCGAGCAAGCCCTCAGCCTCTCTAAGCTTCAGTTGCTGGAGGGCACGTGACGGCGCGTCTCAGAGCAGGCGGCATTCCTGGTGAGCTAGGCTCTGTTGGCCCTCCGCTGCCATGAGATGCTGGGTAACAAATAACCACACAGCAGCGAGCACGGCTTCTCACCTGCTGTGGGGTTCAGGGGCTCAGGGTGCCCTGCTGATCTTGGCGGGCTCCCTGGTGTGCCTGGGTGTCGGACGGTGTCAGCTGACCTAGGATGGCCCAGGCTGGGATGCTCTGCTCCACGGGTCCCTCGTCCTCCAGCAGGCTCACCCGGGCCCGATCCCATGGGGGTGGCGGAGAGGCACAGAAAGGAAGCGGCCCTGATGCACGAGATCGTTTGAAGCCACTGCTGGTTCTGTGTCTGCTCACGTCCTGCTGGCTCAGGGAGGTCCCGGCAGAGCACCCACGCGGGAGTGAGGGCCCGCAGAGCTACCGGGGAAGCTCGGGCACCAGGAGGTGTGCAGGACCCTCTGCCACGGGGATGGAGCCAGGACTGGAGCTGGTCGCACCCTCACCCTGCCCTCCTGGCGCCTGGCCCAAGGACATGTAGGAGTCGGTGCCCAAGCTGGACCAGACCCAGCCTGTCTGACTCAAGCCCGGTCTCGAGGGAAGACGCATTTCCATAGGGTCTCAGGTCCCCCCTCACCCCTCCCCTGCCACAGCCATATGAGGCTGGAGGACTGGCCAGCGTCAGCGACAGGGAGGGAGATGCAGCACCCTTCTCGGAGGACCCGTGTCCCGTGGTCCGAATGGCACGTGGGCTCACGGATGCACTTGGCGAGTCCTTCAGGGAATGGCCCCGCTTCCTGCTTGGACACCGACCTGTGCGTGACCTGGGGTACACTCCCGCTCCCAGGGGCCTCTTGTTCTCACCTGTACGATGGGGATGGTCCCAGTGAATTGTAAAGGAACTTCCAGCCTAGGGCTGGGGGGTCAAGGGGTCTCAGGGAGAGAGACAGATAGTAGGTTTGAGAGAGCCATCGAGAGAGGCAGAGACAGAGAGGAGTCTGGCAGGCAGGCTTCCTGCCTCTGATATTTGCCTCTTTCCAGAAGCTTCTGCGGGCCCCTGGGTTGGGGGGTGGCTGCAGGGGTATGTAACCCCCTTCTGTGACTCTGAAACCCCCCCCCCCATTTGCCTGTCAGCTGGCCTGCTGGGCAGGCCTTTGGGCAGAAGGGCAGGGTGGGGGTCCCTCTGAATCAGGGGCCGTATCTTGCCTCCCTTCCCGGCCTGGGGGTGTTCCTGGTAGGGCGGGCGGGTTCATCTGGGACAGGAGCGTCTTACCGTGAAGCGCTTCAACATGCAGGAAATACAGTTCCTGAGAGGGACTGTGGAAGATCTGTTCTAAGTTATTTCTCAGGAGCAGAGTAACAGCTGCACTGGCGGCTCCGCCTGTAGACAGAGGGAGAGGGATGCAGGGTTGCTTTAGAACTTTCATCAAGTCCCTACTGTGTGCCAAGTACTAAGCGAAGTGTGTTTGCACGAGTTAGTCCTGTGGTGGGAACCTCTGTTCTCAGCCGTGGTGAGGAGGCTGGAAGAGGGGTCCACGCAGCGTCCTGCCGAGGGCGTGCGGGGTGGCGTGTCCGTTCATTCATTCATTCAGCACCTGCAGCGCTCAGCTGTTCCGAAGGCCACACCAGCCCTGTCTTGGTGGGACTCTGGTCGGCGGACGGTGAGTGCTGGAATTCCAGGTCAGTTTGGGTGTTGGCCTGGGGCTGGCATCGCAGAGATGATGGCGTGGTCATGCCCTCAGCCGGGAAGTCTTCACAAGTCTGTGTAAACCTGGTCTGTACCCTGTGGCCAGCGGGACAAGATGCCAGTGCTGGTGGTAGGGGAAGAGACCCCATCCCGGAAGGACCTGGCTTCCTATGGGCCCTTCTGGGACCCACAGTGAGCCAGTTTCGTTGGAGTTTTAGAGCGACTTCTTTGGGGATGTAAGAGATACGGTGCGTTTGGTTGTGGGGAGGAGGGGGACAGGCAGAGTAATCACGTGGCCGCCCTGTGGGGAGGCTCCCCTGGGCTGGGTTCCTGAACATCCTTACCCTGACGCCCCTTGGTGTCCCCAAGCCTGCTTCCTGTCCTGAAGGCTTAGCACCGAGGCCGAGAACTCCCGGGAGTCCTGTGGGCCTGGGGAGGGCGGTGGACAGCCTAGTCTTCCTGGGGCCTTTCTAGGCTTCAGCCTGGGCAGCCCCCAAGTCCACAATTTGGGATTTGGGTTCTAGGAACTGCTCCCCAAGACCCCAGGCCTGCCACCGGTCTCCCTGGGGGTGTGTGGTCGGCAGGTGGGGCCCACACCAGACAAGGAGAGCCCAGGGGAGGGCCCGTGAGCCCTGGAGGGTGGGTCAGAGCTGCCTATGGGGTGGGCGGAGACCAGGATGGGGAGGGAGAGGCCATATCCTCATTCTAGAGCAGATTTTGAAAGTGGCAGGCTGGCAAGCGCTGGGGCAGGTGTAGCGTGAGTGTGCTGACAGAGGGCCAAGCCCCCGACCTCCTTCCCTCCTTCTCTCCCGCTCCCTGCCTCTCTCACCCTCCCCCTCCTCCATACCTGCCCCTCCCTTTCTCTCTCCCCCTCCCCCTCCTCCGCACCTGCCCCTCCCTTCCTCTCTCCCCTTCCCCCCTCCTCCGCACCTGCCCCTCCCTCCCTCTCTCCCCCTCCCCCCTCCTCCGCACCTGCCCCTCCCTTCCTCTCCCTCTCCCTCCCTCACTCGGCCAGTGACCCTCGTGCCCATGACCGTGCTCCCTGGAGGCTGGCTCTGCAGGTTAGAAGGTGCTCACAGCCATGTCCGAGCCTTTTACGGCTAGAGCTTCTGTGAGCACCATGGGGTCAGCTGACGATGAGCGGGGACAGTCTGGTAAAGACATGGAATCCACCCCCGGCCCTCAGCTGGGCAGGTGGGCTCAGAACCGCCCTGCTTCCGGGACCAGAAGGGCTGCAGCCAGAGCTGAGTAATGGCAAGTGAGCGTCTCCGGAAATCAGGCTGCAGGTCGTGGGCATGTCCTGGGCAGCCCAGCCGCCCATCATCCCAGGATGGATACGGTCACCTCCCCAGACCCTGTGCAGGGCCCCCTGCTGGGGCCAGACCCTCCTGATAGGCAGCCTGGCCTGGCTGGTGGTGGCCCCAGAGGGATGCTTGGGGTACCTCTGTCCTCAAGAAGGGCTCTTTGGAGAGGAAAAAAGAACACATTTCAACACCTCCAGATTCTGAAAATGGATTTCTCCCAGGGAAACAGAGACTCAGAGCATGCTCCCTTCCCTGAGACAGAGCCAGGAAAACAGCGGGGGAGCGGGGGAGGGGGAGGGGGAGGGGAGGGGGAGGGGAGAAAGGCCTCGGCAAGGACGAGGATCCTGGAAACAGGACGCAGAGCCAGAGGGACCTGGATGCAAGTCCTGCCGGCCAGCGACTGGCAGTGGGACCCGGGCAGGCGACTTGCCCTCTCTGGCCTCAGTTTGTCTTTCTGTTCAATGGGGCCCCCCTCTCCCTGCCTCATAAGGGATGCATTGAGGACGTGATGTGGATAAAGCAGTTCTTGATCTTCATCCCTTTTTTCAGGATGAAAAAGCCTTCCCGAGTCCAGGATGATAGGGTCAGAGCATTTCTGAAGGTCATCCTATTGGACCCAGGAAGGTTCAAGAGTGCCGAGGCCTCTGGGCCGTGACTGCTGTGTGGCCTCGGTGAGGTGACGGGCTCTCTCTGGGCTCTAGCTTTCTCTTCTGTAAATGGGAGCAGGATCTCCACCTTGCTAGTTACTGGGAGGGTCAGCTGGGACATGGGTGTATCGCCGGGCACAGCTCCAGCTGCCATGGTGCTCTGAGTGGCTGGGATGGGGTGCCTCGGGACAGGGTGGCGGGGAGGGCGGGGCCTGCCTGCCCTGGGCGTGGCCGGGCTTCGGCTCATCCGCCCTCTATCTGCGCGGCCCTTCCAGGGCGAGTCCTCTCCCTTCCCTTGCCTTGGCACCGCTTTGGGGCTGCCTCCTCCAGGCTGTCTTCCCAAACCCAAACGCCTGCTCAGGATTGAAGGGTTCCCTGACATCGGCAGGTCTGCGCCATGCTGTCTCTCTCTGGGGACTTTGTAGCTGCCTTCTGTTCGGCTTCTACACCTCCCATCTCACCTCCTCCTCTCCATCCTCCAGAGCCGGCTTTGAAAATCTGCTCTCTGCTCAGGAGGCTGCCCTGCCTGCGACTGCCCGCAGCTTCTGAGTAACATCCAAACCGCTTGGCCTGGCCTTTGAGGCCTCCAGGTGGGGCCTCTGCTTCCCTCTTCTGGTCCATCTCCTGCCCCTGCCTGACACTGACCCAGCGCTTCTGCCATGGAAACATCACAGCTGCGATTCCACGAATGTCAGGCCTGCGAGCAGTGACGGAGACCATCAGCCTTTCCACGAGGCGCCAGGGAGATGGGGCTCCTCGTCATCTGACTCAGTGTCTGGACTTGGGCCCCTGTCTCTGGCTCCAAGTTCATGCTCTTCACAGCAAACCACAGTTTCTGCACACGTGCTCCACCTGCTACTGCTACCACCTCTCCTTCTGGAACTCCTTCCAGCTTGTCTTCCAAACCCCAGCTGTCCCTTCAAGGCTTGGCCTGGACATTGGCTCCTGAGACCACCTCTCCCCTCCCCTACCGTCTGCGTGGCCTTTTACTCGTGACCTTGGCTCACCATGGTCCTGGGGTGGGGAGGGGAGATGGTGTTCCAGGCAGAGATTGCTAGCTGTCCCCCAATATCCAATCTCCTCTCTTCCTAAAGTAAAAGAAACCCCAAACTTGGGCTGGCTACGTGGCTGCTCTTCCAAGTTCTCAGCCTCACTCATAGCTCCATGTAGCTCTTTGACCAATGACATGTGAGAAGTGACGTGTGAAACCTATGGGTCCTGCCCCTAACGGGAAGAGAGGTGGCTTCCCTTCTTCTTCTTTCTGTTCCCACTGCTGGATGACAGAAGTGATGGCAGGAGCCGGAGCAGCCATATTGACTGCAGGATGGAAGCTGGATGTTGAGGATCACAGAGCAACAGGGCAGAGAGGACCTGGGTCACCACGGCATCAGCCTAGACGGCTGAAGCTCAGACTGTTACATGAGAGGGGGGGAGAAAGAAAAACAACCTTCTCTCTTGTTAAATCCAGTGTTATCCTGGCATTTGTTACAGCAGCCAAAATGTATCCTAATTAGTACAGATCTAGACGGAGAGGTCAGTCAACTGTTTGCAGCATGACTAAGTGATGACCAACCAGAGGTCAGCGAGCCGCAGCTTGGAGGCTGCTGCTTAGAGCGCGTGGCACTCTGCGGTAAGGAGGGGTGTGTCCACGGGTTTGCGTGCTGGCTCTGCCTTGTCGTAATTGTGGCTCCTCGGACAAGTCTGCGTAATGGCTCCGCGGCTCAGATGCCTCTTCTGTGACTTGTGGCTGAGATGAGGTGACGCATGTAAAGGGCCTGGTTTCAAAGGTGCTTGCTTGTGTTGGTTCTTCTCCTGCTGAAGTGGCTTTAATGAGAGCTGAAGGGTCACCCCTCCTCTCGCCTGTCCCTCCCCCTTCCTATTCAAAGGGGCCGCCCTCCTCTCCCCTGCACCCTCACCTTTCCCTGGGAGGGCTGGTGGATTTAATGAGCCCACATGAAACATCCAGCTTGTAACAATGACTATTTTCCACCAGGACTTCTCTTGCGCTTAAATTAATGATCTCAAAATCTCTGGAAATGGCAGCAGAAGAGAAAGGGGAGTTTCCTTTGCAGAAGCTGTTTTTAATATTGCAGAGTTACGAGCCCCCAGGGCTGCCCACGTGCCCCTCTAGGCCCAGCTGCCCACAGGAAGCAGTCCTGACTTGACCCTTTCCAGAGGGCTCCTTGGCGGCCTCTGCCCACCTCTCGCTGGCTGCGCGGTGCCCCGTCGGCCACACCTGGCCCCTTGGCAACCTCCAGGTGACAATAAAGGGCCCCTGAAATTCTGACCAGCAAAGTCAGGAAAAGGCTTCCCTCAGCCCCATCCATCTTCGGAACCTTGAACTACAAGACCCACTTGTCTGGAAGGGGCCAGAGAGGCCCGGAGTTTCAGGGTCCCCACAAGTGGTGCTGAGGGGTGGAGAACTGAGAATGTGGGTCTGGGGTCCCACCCCACGTCAACCTGGGCAGCCCTGCTCCCTCCTGCTTTAAGAACAGGGTGTCCCTTTCAGTAAAAGCTACAAAGGGTTTCGTGGCTACAGAACAATAGTTTGAGATTAAATGGTGCAGGTCCAAGCCCCCCACTTTTAAACAGTTTTAATTGTGGTAAAGGACATATAACATAAAATTTACCATCTTAACCATGTTCAAGTGTGCAGTTCAGTGGCCTTGAGGGCGTTCACAGGGCTGTGTAACCATCACCACCATCCATCTCCAGAACTTGTTCATCTTGTAAAACTGAAACTGTCTCCGTTAGACACTAACTTCCCTTCCCCTCCCCCAGCCCCTCCCCCAGCCCCTCCCCCAGCCCCTGGCCACGACGCTTCTGCTTTCTGTCTCTATGAACCTCACAGAAGTGGAATCATAACAGTCTTTGTCCTTTTGTGACTGGTTTATTTCACTCAGCATAATGTCCTCAAGATTCATCCCTGTTGTAGCCTGTGTCAGAATTCCCTTCCTTCTTACGGCTGAACAATGCTTCATTCTGGTAAATACCCCATTGATGGGCGTCGGGTGGCGTCCACCTTTTGGCTGTTGTGGACGATGCTGCCGCGAACATGGGTGTACAAATGCCTCTTCGACATTTCAGTTCTTTCGGGTGGAATTGCTGCATCGTACGGTAATCCTGCGACTGTTTTTCTTTGAGGCAGGTCCGTACTGTCCTCTACCTCCTCTGCCCCGTTTGACATTCGCACCAACAATGCGCAGGGGCTCCCATGTCTCCGCATGCTCACCACACTCGTTCTTTCCTTTTCTTTGCTATTTTATTTCAGAATAGCCGTCCTCATAGGGTCAGAGCCGCCCTTCTTACAGGGGATGAACTGAGACGCAGGGTGGCGGCTGGTCCCAAGGCTGTTTGTGGGTCTAGGGTGGGGACCCTTGGGAAGTCCAGCCTTCAGGCTCCCCTGTCCACCCCAGGGGGTCGTCCTAGGGGTGGCCCGTGGCCTTCCTGAGAGCCCTCGGCCTCCGAGCTCCCCGAAGCTTTAGGCAGTGATTCCCCGTGTGCCTCCCCCTCCAGCACCCGAGTCTGGACGCTCCCCTGACAGGCCTGCTCAGGAAGGTGCAGGCAGACTTCCAGAGGAGAGATCCCGAAAAGGGGACGAGCATTCAGCCACCTGCCCTTGAGGGGCTCCTGGCTGGGTTAGGGGCCACATGGGTGCCGGTGTGAGATGTACTCTAATGGGGGTCCACCCGGGAGGTGGACCAGGAGGGGGCAGGGACCCCTGTTTTTTCTTCATTCCTAAAATGCCGCCCTTTCTGTGGCCTCAGATCAGGGCCATTAATGAAGGTGCCCCACCCCGTTTTGACCCTGAATGGCCATACAGCCCACGAGAAGCCAGAACTTGGGTCTTGAGTAGGGGGACCCAAGGCCAGGGGATGGTCGCGCCAAGCCACCTGCTGGTGGGACCCTCTAGGGACTGTCCTTTCTTTCCTGAGGCTCAGGCCTTTTAGAAACCCTAGGCCCATCCCATCCAAGAACTGGAGGCCACGGACTACCCCATTAGCTTCCAGCAAATTCCTCATTTGTTCAAGGCAGAGAACCCTGAGGATTCAGAAGGCTCCCCTGAGGATGGGACACTGGGATGAGGGCTCTGTGTGGGAGGAGCTGCTGGCAACCTCTGGCCAAGGAGGGTTATATCAGGTAGAAGGGACAGCATGGTTGAAGGCCAAAGAGGCAGGCGGGCTCAGAGCAGTGGGGGAGGGGAGAGGCTCCCTCCAGGGTGGCACGCGGGCAGGCAGGCCTTGGGGACCCCTGCAAGGGCTGGGGTTGTATGAGTTTCCTGTCGCTGCTGTAACAGCAAATTACCATAAATGAAAAGGAGTAAAACAACATATATATATATATATATATTTATTTTGAATTTTTGAATTTTATTTAATATATTTTTTTATACAGCAGGTTCTTAATAGTTATCCATTTTATACATATTAGTGTATATGTGTCAATCCCAATCTCCCAATTCATCCCACCACCACACCCCCGCCACTTCCCCCCCTTGGTGTCCATACGTTTGTTCTCTACGTCTGTGTCTCTGTTTCTGCCCTGCAAACCGGTTCATCTGTACCATTTTTCTAGTTTCCACATATATGTGTTAATATACGATATTTTTCTCTTTCTGACTTACCTCACTCTGTATAACAGTCTCTAGATCCATCCACGTCTCTACAAATGACCCAACTTTGTTCCTTTTTATGGCTGAGTAATATTCCATTGTATTTATGTACCACATCTTCTTTATCCATTCGTCTGTCGATGGGCATTTAGGTTGCTTGCATGTCCTGGCTATTGTAAATAGTGCTGCAATGAAGATTGGGGTGCATGTATCTTTTTGAATTATGGTTTTCTCTGGGTATATGCCCAGTAGTGGGATTGCTGGGTCATATGGTAGGGTATATGCCAGGTAGTGGGATTGCTGGGTCATATGGTAGTTCTATTTTTAGTTCTTTAAGGAACCTCCGTACTGTTCTCCATAGTGGCTGTATCAATTTACATTCCCACCAGCAGTGCAGGAGTGTTCCCTTTCCTCACATCACTCTGGTTCTGACTCTCCTGCCCCCGCGCCCCCCCTTCATTTAAAGGACATTGGCGATGACACTGGGCCCACCCAGACAATCCAGGATCACCCCCATCTCAAGATCCCGAACTCGATCACTTCTTCAGAGTCCCCTCTGCCACAGAAGAGGACATGTTCTCAGGTTCCCAGCAACGGGATGAGGCCGTCTTTGGGGGCAGTGATTTTGCTGACCACTGGGTATAGCCTTTTCTGGATGGTGAGGGGAGCCACTGAAGGTGTGAAACAGCAGAAGGTCAGATGTGGGCTTGAGAAACGTCTCTTTGGGAGGCTGCTGCAGCTGTGGGAGCCTGTGGACTAGGGCATGGCTGTGGTAGACGCCCCTCTATGGAGGGGGGATCGTAGCTTTCACAGGTGAAACCACAGCCCCCCAGCAGCACCCACTTCTTCTCCGGGAAAACTAGGACTCCTTCAAGGACTAGCTCAGGGCTCAATCCTCTGTGCTCGCCGGGCCTTGCACCTGCACCGCGGTGGGGTTTAAACCATGAGGCTCTGTCCCCAGTACTGTGAGCTTCTGGGACCAGGGCCTGGCCTCAGGCAGGCCCAGAGAACCCAGTGAAGGTCTAGGGTCATCAGTGTAGAGTGTGGCGGGAGGTGGGACAGTCAGCACACGGGGGCGCCCCAGAGGCCCCACTCAGGAGTCTGGCTTGAATCCATTGGTGATGGGAGGCCCAGGTGGCCTCCTGCAGCCCAGGAGTAGCAATTTTCTTAGGGTCAGTAGTAGAATTTAGCCAGGCCAGGTCTGGGTGGGGCAGTGGGGTCCCCTGAGGAGAGCTGGGGCCCAGCACATCAGCTGAGAGGAAAGCCTCCCTGCTCCTTTCCAGCTGTGGAGTTTACCTTGAGCTCAACCAGCCTGTGGCCCCAGAGGCCCTGGCCGCTGAGAAGAGACAGACGGTGAGATCCCGTCGGGGGCCCAGTCAGGGGCTGGCAGCTCCTTTCCGCTGGGGCGATAAGGCGGCACCTTTGCCCCAGGCTTACCCTGAAGCCCCTCCCACCGCTTCCTCCTCTCCCGTTCCCCTTGGCCCTGGCACATGCTGCCCTCAGCCTCCCAGTCCTGCCCCACGGCAGCTCCTCATCCCCCACCACTAACGGCAGGGAGCCCAGTGCCCCCCTGGCCTCCTGCTCCTGGCTGTGCCCTCTGGTGCCCTCTGAACGTGGCCACCCCTATGCCCCCTGGGTGCCCGGATGCAGAGGTCACAGGCCCCCAGAGCCTCTCTTTTATTTATTCAGCAGCACCCATGGAGAGCTCTTTTTTGCCAGGTGGGGGCTGGGTGCTGGGACACACAGATATCACAGCCTTTGCCCTTGGGAAGGGGGCCCCTTGCCTCTGCAGACACAGGCAGTTTCCCAGAATGAAGAACTGCTTCAACAGGCCATCACAGGAGGGGGCCGGCTAGGCTGGTGGGCTCTGGATCCTCCACCCCAGCCCCGCGCAGCCCGACTCTTCTGCTTTGAGATGTTCCACTCACTGCACCTCGGGATAGCACTTTTTTTGGCAGGTGCAAAGCCCCTGAGGCCCTGAGGTAAGAACCAATCTTGTTCCTGCCCCAGGACCTTTGCACCTGCTGTTTACTCTGCCTTGAACATCTTTCCTTAGCTGCATGGCTGCTTGTATGAGTGTGGATACAGGGTTGGCTGCCATCGTAAAATCCAAAATCACGGTGGCTTAAACACAGGAGAAGCTTGTTGCTTGGTCAAGAAATGTGGGTCACTAGAATCTCACGACATGACTTATGTCATATCCTTGTATCATCAGTTTTATCATTTGCTCAATATTTTTATTTAAATCAACTTGCTTTTTAAACTTAAATGCTTATGACTTAAGCAATAGACTCTGAAACTCGGGGTCTGATATGCTAGTTATATACTTTTGTCTTAATACATATGAGCATAAATAACTATTGAAATTTACAATTGTTTCCCCCCTGAATATCCTTTAAAATCACTTGTTACCTTCCTCTGAGAAATCTTGAACTACCTAGCTGGAGAAACTGAGGCTCTGTGAGGAGATGTCATGTGCCTAGGCATCTGAGAGTCAGTGGTCCAGCTGACCAGTGGCCCAGACCATTTGCGTGCCCTCCAATGGCTGCCTCATTGCCTCCTGGGTGAGTACTTCAGGGACAGAGTGATTTGTTGGGAAGTGAATCTAATTCCACTGTTCTCTAGCCTGCAGCCTGCCCTGGCCAGTCGGTCCCGCATTCCAAGGCTCTGTTTAGCCCTTCTGTGGCACCTGGTGTTTGCAGCTGGCCTGGCCAGGGCCCCCAGGCCACTTGGGCTTCACCTCCTTCCACCTTCATCCTCAATGCCCTGGAGCCCTGAACCCCGTCCTGGCCTGGAGGAGGGGCTCAGGGATGGAGGAGTGGTGAGCAGAGGGACACCGTCTCACCTGCCCAGGCTGTCCTGGTCACTACCCCAGGTCCTATCTCACAGACAGTGATGCCTGGTGGGCCTTTTCCTTTTCTTCTGAGCAAGATTTGGTGGGACACCCGCTGTGGGACCCTCAGGAGGCATTCTTGCTGGGCTGGGAGGAATCGTGTGAGCTCTGGGGTGGGGGTGGGGGTATTGGGGCATCAGACCTGGATTCTAAGGACTGGAAGCTCAGCGGAAAGAAAAGCATTCCAGATGGAGACATAGCTACTTCACTGGGGCACCCATGGGAGGGAAGACAAGATCCAGCTGGGGATCATGGAGGGCTTCCTGGAGGAGAAGGCGAGTGCAGCATTCCACAACCACACTGTGCTGGGTGCTTGAGCTCCATCACATTATTATCCTTCCTGGTGCCCCGTGGGGAGATGGGCATTACTGTCTGCAGTTTGCAGAGGGGGACGCTGCTCGGTGATTCCAAGGTCACAGCCTGCAGATCGCAGAGCCAGCATCCGACTGTGTCTTAGCTGATGCTACCTGTATTAGTCATCTATCACTGTGTAACAAAGTACCCCAAAACTGAGTGGCCAAGACGACAGCATTTATGCTCTCACTCTGGACGTCTCTTAGCTGGGTCCCCGGCACAGGGTCTCTCCCAGGCTAGGTAATCTAGGTGTTGCCTGGGCTGTGTTGATCTCGAGGCCCAGCTGGGGAAGGATCAGCTTCCAATCTCCCTCACTGGCGGTTGGCAGAATCCCTTGCAAGCTCATGGCCAGAGGCTGCCCCTGGTTCCTGGCCACGTGGGGCCCTCCAGCACGGCAGCTTGCTTTACTGCAGGCCCCAGGCGGCAGAGTGCAGTGAGACTGGAGGCCAACCTTTCAGGATCCAATTATGGGAATGACACTTCATCACTTTTGATAAGTGAGTCAAGCTGCCCCCTGTCCCATGGGGCAATGGAAGTCATTGTCCTGGCTCCTGCCCTTTGAGGCTGGGCAGTGGCTGGGCTGTGACTTGGAGCAGCGACAAGAAGAAAGTAGAAAAACATTCTGGGCAACAGCCGCGGAGGGGTTTCCGAACTTCACAGCCCGCAGCTGCCCGTCCCCCTGGGAGGCGCCCCATCTCCCAGCACTGGCTGCTTCCTTCCTCGCCCCACCCTGACCCCTTTGGCCTTCCCTGCTGCCTCCAAGTCTGCCTGGCGATGGGCTTGGTTTAGGGGGCCAGGAGGCCCCCCACGGTACCCTCTCCACCAGCACTCCCCCTCCCCCCAACACCTCTTTTCAGGACAGTGGGGAAGGGTTATGAGGAATTGACCATTTGCCTTTCAAATGTTTTGCAATTTTCCTGGAAATGTAAGTGATCCCAGAGGGGCCCAGGCCCCTGGCCCCACCTCCACCCGCTGCAGCTCCGGTGACCTGGGCTGGGAGGCAGCAAATCCCACCACAGCCTTTCCAGGAACTGGCTGTCTGTGGCTGGGCCAGGCCCCCAGACTTGCAGGGGCAGCAGTGGAGGACAGCCAAGATTCTGGTGCTGTTGGCATGGCGGGGGAGGGGAGGGCGGGCATGGGACTTCCACTTCCCCGGATGACCCCCTACAGGCCTCCCTGGGCTTTTCTGCGGCTCTGAGTCCCCTCTTCCTGCCCAGACTGCTCTGTGCTCCTGGTCACCGAGGTGCGCAGCACAATGACAGGAGAGATGGCAGCCTGGGACGCAGGCCCGGTGCAGGTACCAGGTGACCTTGGCTTCTCTGAGCCTCTGCTTCCTGGTCTCTGAAGGAGTGGGAGGCTCGTCCTGCTCTGCCCGCCCTGCAGAAGCTGCCCTGCGCCCAAGGGCAGAGTGACCTTCACGGCTCTGGGCTTCACTTTCCTCTTCTGGAGGATGGGTTGTTTCCAGGCCCAAATAAGATCATGAGAGGTAGAGCCTTTTGTGCAGGAAAAGTGGACACCCTGGCTAAGAAAGAGAGGCAGGTCTGGAGCCCCTCCCCCAGTCACGTGTCCTCTGGGAGCAGCGGGTGGGGCTGGGAGGCTTGGAGGTGGGACCTCAGCATCCCCGGGTGTGAAGGGGGCTGTGTACACTGCCCTGTCCAGCGAATGCCGAGGGTTGGCTGTCCTCAGGGCTGGGCTGCGTGGATGGCCCTGCTCCCACCTCTGCACACCCGGCCTCCCCCTCTTCTGTTGTCTACCGTGGTCTCTGTCTTCTGGAACGTCACTGCCTGCTCAGTCCTCAGCTGCCTCCGATGTGGCTCCCCTCCCCCGTGCCCGGGATCTGAGGGTGCACGTCAGCCTGGACAGCGATCAGCAGCTCTTCCCTCCACCAGTACATTATCTCCCTTCGGGCTGCAGGACGCTGCCCGCTGCATGTCCCGGCCCACCTCCCCGCCCCCCGAGCCCTGTCTGAGCCCCCTTCTCCCTGTGGCCGCCCCTCATCTGGTGCAGTCTCTAGCCCAGTCACCACTGGGAACTGCCCCTTCCCTGCGGGTGTGTCTCACGGCCAACACGGCCAAACGTGTCTCAGTGTCTCCCGCCACCGACCCCCTGTCCAAATCCTCACCACCTCTGTCCCCACTCCCACCCCAGCTCCTTCCAATGGGCCTTCTATCCCATGGCCACCACCTCTGGCAGGCCTCCTACCTTCTCTGCAGAACAAGCACAGACTGCTTCCTAATCAGTGGCCGTGCGGAGCCCGCTAGCTGTCCCCACCAGCCACTCCTCCAGCACCCGGCTGCCCCAGAAGATGGCATTTCCCAGCTCCCCCTGCAGCTAAGTGCGGCCTGGGCCTGCACCTGGCAATTCATTTGTGCACACTCAGAAGTGCAACTTGCGGATTCTCCCGGGCAAGGGAGGCCACCGGGGGCCGTGGGCCCTGCCCTGGGAGGTCAGAGCCGCCAGAGAGGAGGCCGAGCTCAACAGCCACACGGAGAGGAGCTCGTGCTTCCGTCCAGACTTCTAAGTGAGAAGGAGGTTTTTATTTGCTGAAGCCACTGTCATCTGGGGTCTGTGCCACTCAGTCCCACCATGATGTCCCTGCATGCACGGTCCCCGGCCCGTCCCAGCACCTCTCCCAGGTTGCCCCAGGATGAACCTGGCCCTGTCACTCCTCAACCCCACACTCCCAGGGTCTCCCTGCACCCTCGAGGGGGTCCCAACCTTTCACTTAGTGCACTGGTGTCTTGAGGGTCATGCCCTACTCCCCCGCTGGCCTCACCTCTGGGCCCTCAGCGCCCTGCCTCAGCGCCCTGCACTTAGTCAGTCCGCAGACCTCTGTGGGTGGAACACCTACTGTCTGCTGGGCCCTTTAGCAGGCATCGGGGGTGCAGCGGTGAAAAGACTGTTCTTGGCACTCTGGACGAGTGCTTGTTTATTTCTGGACGCGTCTGCCCACGTGCTGGGGCTCGTGGAGGGCAGGGCTGTCCCAGGTCCACCTCTGAGCCCCACCTGCCCGGTGCAGGGCTGAGCATCCTGACTGAATGAATGAACACGTCCACTGCGCTCCTGATCACTGGGCGGGGTTTACACGTCTCCGGGTACAGGGTGGCCCTCCTCCACTCCCTTCGGCTGCAGGGGGCCTCCGGGCCCTTTCCCTGCCAGCCTCGGCCCACCTCCAGACCCCTGCACCTTCTGGCCTCCTGTTGTCGGGGAGAAAGGGCTGACTCTTCTGGCTCAGGGGTGGCCCCTGCCGCCCCAGGGCTGCCACCCAGCAGTGCTGCAGCAGGCCTGGCCCCAGGCAACGTGGCCAGGAGCGCCTGGTCTCTGGGTGTGGGGTTGGGATGGGCCCAGATGAGTAGTGGCCAAATACCTTTTACCAAATTCTGTTGCTGGTTTGGTAGGAACAGACCCCTGCCCCTTCCCTAGGGAGGCCCGGGCCCTTGGCTGGAATCGGAGGCCAAGTCCCGAGCTGGGGGCAGGCCCTCTGATGGATGGCCCGGGACTCTGCTTGCTGAAGGGCTGCTGAGTGCCAGCCCCGGGGACAGAGATAAAAAGACACAGCTCCGTCTCTGAGGGGTTCTCAGTTTAGCAGGGTGACACCAACACATCAATACTTTTGCAGGAACGTGCAGTAGTGTGTGCCGGGAGCATCACAGAGGCTTGAAGCAGACCACCAGGCTCTGGGATTCGAGGGGAAGGTTGCCTAGTGAGCCAGGAAGGCCTTCAGAGAGGAGGAGCACGAGGGATGGGGAGGCAGCCCTCTCTGCGCAGCAAAGTGGAGGGAGAGTTTTCCAGGCAGAGGGAACAGCGCCTGCAAAGGTACAGAGACGTTAGGGTCTCACAGGCTGTCTGGTGATGTCAGAGCAGAGGGGGAGGTGGGACGGGTGGGTCCCAGCCCAGCCCCAGGGGCCCCACTCAGGCAAGCGAAGACTCTGAGAAACTTTTCAGGGCAGGAGCAACCAGGAGGGTCTCTGCAGGGGAGAGAGGGGGGCCTGATCTACAGGGTAGAAAGGGCAACAGCAGGGCCGTCCGGGCCCAGGAAGAGCGGTCGCTGAGGATGAGTCGGGTATCCGGCTTGGGCAGTGGTGGGGCCGTTCTCTGAGGAGGGGCCCCTGCAAAGGACCAGTGTGGGTTGTGGCATCCCGCCTTGGGGAGCGGTCTCCTGCGGTGGTCTGTGGCCCGGCACTGGGAGCAGGGATGTAGGCAGAGCCTCCTGGCTCCGTCCTCGGCCTGAGAGTTCCCTGTGCACGGGGCCCTGGCCAGGACCAGGCGGGTTTCACGGCCACCGGGAGCCTGTGGCTTCTGCATCTCTGACCAAACTAGGACCTTCTGGTGTTTATGGTTGACAAAGTGTACCTTCCTGTTTTTAAGAGGAAAGGATTAGAAACACATTATAAAGCCCTTTGAAAGGCATCAAAAGATTTCCTGAACGTCAAATGACTCTTACAAAAGAGTCATTTAGTGATTTAAGAACCACAAATGGAAAATATAGCGGCCGGACCTCGTTGACCGCTCACACATTCTCACATAGCCCAGGGGGGAATTGGTGGCCCTGTTCGACGTAGACCAAGGAGACCCAGAGAAGCTAAAAATAGTCCTGAGGGCGGGGCAGCTCTTCTGTGGGACACAGGCAGTGGTGGGTGCAGTCGGGGGTCACCGAGCTCGGGAGTGGCCAGGGCAGCCCCCCAGGTGAGTCTAACCTCCACCCCAAACCCTCTCCTGATTCCAGCATCCAGGACCCTTCAGGGCTCTCAAACACCCAGCTTTGCACCGGGATTCCCCCTGGACTGACATCCCTGACGCCCAGCCTCCCCATGCCCCGCCGTACCAGCCTCAGGCCCGGCCGCCCTCTTCTCTGTGCCTTAACCGTCTGCGTCCAAATGGTCCCTTAGCCTGGCGGGCTCCACCTGTGCGCTGTCCTCGTGTCCCTTGTCCCCAGGCCCCAGCCCAGGCTTGCTCAGCCATGGTGGCAGGCTCTTCACCGGCCTCTGGCTGCCCTCTCTGGCCTTCCACCGCCGCCTGGGGGTCCCCGTGCTGGATGGACCCAGAGGACGCCGGGGAGATGCAGACCGTGCTCAGTTCCTGGGGACGCCCTTGGGTCCAGGGTGTCCTCAGTTTGGCCACCGAGAAGGTGGGCTAAGGGGATGGTGACTCTTATCCTTGCCGAGTGCTAGGGCCACCCCAGGAGGCCGTGGACCGTGAACCTCGGTTTAACGGGGAGACAGAGCTGCACACACAGGCCTCCCCAGTTTCCTGCAGCCCTGTGTCCCAGCGAAGCCAGAGGCCCCGAGGGACCCGAGTCTTCTGGCTTGAAGGCTCCTCACCCTCGGTGTTCCAGGGGGAACACCTCTGCTTGATGTTGTCCCCATCAATCCAGAGGCCCCGGTCTCTTTCCTCTGTCCAGGCTCCTGGCCTTTTAGAACGGTCACCCCGCCCGGGGAGCCGGAGACCCCTGACGCAGGCCACGCTCTGCCCACAGAGCCAGCTGGGGCCTGGTGACCTCACGTGTCCTCCCAGGATACCTGCACCCCTGGCTGTGACTCTTTGCTCCTGGGTTTCACTCCAAGCAGGGTGCTTTGCTACTGAGGAAGCTATTAAACCCTTCAGTGGCTCCCAGAAAATGCCAAGGAATTCTTGGAATAAAAATAACAATGAATAAAGTTGCCTGGAAATGAGGCTACGGGGCTGAATTTGATTAAGCCCCATTTAGAGGTGAAAATTAGCTTATTACAGCTGAGGTGAGGTGAGGTTTTCCGTTTTCTTTGGTCCAAAAGATACTTTTCCCATGCCCCTCCCCCAGGGCCAGAGGTTAAGGGGGCCCTCAGAGTTCTGAGCTGGCTGGAGCTAAGGTCACCCAGGCAGGGTGCACTCCTGGTGTGAGGGCAGGGCCCCCTCTCCTGTGGCCACACGCCTGGGCAGCCAGGGTGGCTCTGCCCCTGTTAGAACATCCCAGTGACGGGTGTCTGCAGACGAGGGGCAGAGGTGGGCAAACGCCATGATCCCCTCGGTCACCGCCTGCTAAGCGGAACCCCCGATTCCCCTGCCACCTGCCCATGTCCGCCCCCGGGGACCCATATGACCCCTCCTCTCTCCCTGTCCCTCAGCACCCAGACCTGCTCAGTCTACCTCCTCATGTTCGTCACGCTCTCCGTCCCTACAGCTGCGCCCTGGACCTCCTCCTGGGTCTCCCCTCCCGGTCACGGCACAGGGTCTTTCTCATGTACAATCCGACCCCGATGCTTCCCTGTCGTTACTCTCCTATGGGTCCCCACTGGCCCCAGGATAAAGACGGAGCTACTCACCCTGGTGCACAAGGCCTGTCATAGTTTCCTGCGGCCACTGAGATCATTAATTTTATGTGTCAGCTTGACTGGGCTTTCGGGTGGCCGGATATTCAGTCAAACACGATTCTGGGTATCTCTGTGAGGGCGTTTTGGATGAGTCTAACATTTAAATTGGTAGACTGTTCAGTGAACTAAGGCGGACAGAGAAAGACCAATATTGAATGTTATCACTTATATGTGGTACATAAAAAATAGAAGAAAAAAATGAATATAACAGAAGAGAAACATTCTCACAGATACAGAGACCAAACTAGTGGTTACCAGTGGGGAGAGGGAAGAGGTGGGGGACAGTATAGGAGTAGGGGATACAGACCAGTATGCAATAAAAAAAAACCAGGATATATTATACAGATGGAGAATATAGCCAATATTTTATAATAGCTTTAAATGGAGTATAATCTATAAAAATATTGAATCACTGTATTATATACCTGAAACTAACATAATATTCTAAATCAACCATATTTCAATCAAAAAAATTTCTGTCTTTTTTTTTTGCAGTACGTGGGCCTCTCACTGCTGCAGCCTCTCCCGTTGCGAAGCACAGGCTCCGGACACGCAGGCCCAGCGGCCGTGGCTCACGGGTCCAGCTGCTCCGCGGCATGTGGGATCCTCCCGGACCGGGGCACGAACCCGTGTCCCCTGCATCAGCAGGCGGACTCTCAACCACTGCGCCACCAGGGAAGCCCCTCTCTCTGTCTTTAAAAAAAAAAAAAATTGGTAGACTGAGTCAAGCAGACTGCCCTCCCCAATGTGGGTGGGCCCCACCAAATCAGTTGACTAGAACCAAAGGCTGACCCTCCCCTGGGTAGGAGAGAATCCTTCCTGCCTGACAGCCTTTGAGCTGGGACGTCGGCGTTTTCCTCCCTTTGGACTTGGACTGAAACATTAGATCTGGGTGTTGAGACTGCTGGATGGGATCTACACCGTCAGCTTCCCTGGGTCTCAGGCCTTTGGACTTGGACAGTGCTATGGCCTGAATACCTCCCCCTCCAATCCAGATGTTGAAACCTAGCCCCCAGGGTGATGGTGTAAGGAGGGGGGCCTTTGGGAAGTGATCGGGTCATGAGAGTGGAGCCCTCCTGGATGACATTGGTGCTCTTAGGAAAGAGGTCGGAGAGCTCCCTTGCCCTTTCCACCCTGTGAGGTCACAGTGATCTCAGAGTTCCAGCCTCCAGAACTGTGAGAAATCAATTTCTGCTGCTTCTAAGCCACCTTCTGTGGCATTTTGTTACAGCAGCTCGAACAGACTAAGATGGACTGGAAGTAACCCATCAGTTCCCTGGGCCCCCAGCTGGCTGACTCACCCTGCAGACCTGTAATCATGGGACCCAATCTCTTTCTCTTTCTGTACATACATCTTACTGGTTCTGTTTCTCTGAAGAACCCTGACTACTAGAACTGCTGTATTAATTTGTGTAACAAATAACCACTAATGTGGCGGCTTATAATAACAGGAATGCATTCTCTTACAGTTCTGGAGGCCACAAGTCTGGAATCAGTTTCACGGGGCTGAAATCAAGGTGTATCCAGCACGGGGCTCTCTCTGGAGGCTTCGGGGGAGAATCAGTTCCTGGCCTCCTGCAGATTCTGGTGGCTGCCAGTGGCCTTGGCTTGTGGTCACATCCCTCCAATCTCTGCTTCTGTTTTCACATCACTTTCTCCTCTGTCTGCCTAATCTTCCTCTGCCTCTCTCATAAGGACGCTTATGGTGGCGTTTAGAGCCCCCCGGATAATCCAGCATCATCTCGTCTCAAGATTCTTGGCTAAATGACATCTGTTAAGACTTTGCCGGATGAGGGACCATTCACAGGTTCTGGGAATCAGGACCTGGGTTCTGTGTGGCCACAGTTCACCACTGTAGGTCTCTCTCTGTTGGGGCCACTGTGGACTTCTCTGGCCCCTGGCACACTAGGATATGGCATGCAGTAGGTGCTTAATAAATGTTTGCTAAGGAGTGGGTGAACCAGTGAAAACCAGAGTAGGTCTCCACACCCCGCGGCCGGCGGGCTGGTTCCAGGCTGGCTGAGTCCGCTGGTGCGCGGTGAGAAACACCGCAGTCCCTGGCCGGGGTTCCCCCGGAGTCCGGATGCAAAGTCTCAGCAGCCCGGCTTTCCCGGTCACTCCAGACAAGAGGATTCCCTTCTTCACATTTGCCTCCTTTCCCCAAACTTTCTGCAGCTATATGATGGGCGTGCCTTACTTTAATAATCAGGAGAATGAATTTTTAACACTTTCCGAGGACTGCAGCCCCAGAGGAACCAGGCCCCGTGGTAACCAGCATGTATTGAGCGCCTACTGCATGCTGTCAGGAACATCCCTCTGGCTCAGCTCCTTGTGGGACCCCGCACACTGTGCTCAGGTCTGGAGCACTTTTCAGAAATGCCACTGCCCACCTGCCCCCCCCACCCCTGCCCTAGACCCGTTCACGGAGCCAGTTCTGAGACTGAGCCTGCAAGGGGCTCTCCTCTGGGGCCTGTGCCTCTCGTTCCCCAGGCCCCTGGCTCGGCCGCCGCCCCACTCCTGACACTGGCCTCTTTCCCGCTGCCCTGGGCTCCGGGGCTGTCTCATCTCCCTCCCTTCTGGTCTTCTTTCCCTGCTTCGACTCGACCCCGTTGGACCTCAGCCCTTCCTCTGCACTCCCCAGGCCTGGGCCGGGTGAACCCACTGTGTCCCCTGCAGAGCGAATGGAGCTCCTTTGTGCCTGGGAGCCCCCCCTCTTCCACCCCACGCCATTTCTAGGCCACAGCTCGGCCACGGTGCCCCCAGCAGAAACCTGGGTGGCTGAGAGCATGGGCCTTGGGATCAGAAAGCTGCCTTCAAATCCCAGAGCTCCCACTTTCCAGCTTGGTGACCTTGTGCGAGTCACTGGGCCTCAGTCAACCCAACTGTAAAATGGGGCGGACAGCAAGGGTTCCCATTGCGATGAAGCAGGTGAAAAATGCACGTAGAGCTCATTACACAGCCGGGCCCAGGGCCCAGGCAACGTCCGCGTCTATGGTTCTCTCTTAACCTCTCTGTGCCTCTTCTGTAAAATGGGTACAGTAGTACCACAGGCCTCGTAGGATGACTGGGGGATGGCAAGGCTGGAATGAGCTGATATCTGTCGAGTACTTAGAACAGCATCTGGCCCCCAGGGCCGTGTACAGGAGGGTGATTGTTGTTGAAGCGGTGACACTGTTACAATAGGAAACAAGGTGTGGGCAGAACTGGGGAGGAGTTTCTTCGAGGATGTGAAGTTTCCTGCTCATTGCGCACGGACATGGTCAGGGTGGTTGCGGCAGGGCGGGGGCAACACTTCTGTTGGAAACGGCTGTGGGACCACCCACTGTTCTTGGTTGACGGTGGGCCAGGAGGAGTAGCCAGGGCTGCCCCGTGAAACAACCTCTGTACAAGAGGACCAGGCTTTGGGTGCAGAGGGAAAGGACACACAGCAAGTGAGGAGGGCTGGGGAAGGAAGTGGGGTGTTCTCAGACTTCTGAAGGGACCGAAGTGCTCGATTTTAATAGTCAGCGAGTGGGCGGGCGGATGGGCGAGTAGACGGGCTGTAGATGGCTGGCTGGCTGGCTGGCTGCGTGAACTGCGTGTGAGTGGTGGATGGTGAATCAATGGACGGATGAATCCACAGATGACGGGATGAACTGACAGAGGGCTGGATGGACCACTGTTTGGCTGGAGGGCTGGCTCAATGAAAGAACAGAATGGTACATGATTAGATGGGTGGGAGGATGGACGGATGGACAGGTGGATGGGTGGACAGACAGCTACAGTTGGACATCAATGGATGTTTACTGGCTGGCTTGCTGGGTCAATGAACTGATGGACTGAGGTATGTAGGGATGGATGGGCAGACGGAAAGACGATGATGGCTGAATGGTCAGAGGATGGAGAGATGTCTGGAGGTGAACCTTAGCTTCTTGCATCAAACAGTTACTGAACTGATGTTAATCAAGTAGGATGGAGTGGAAAGGAGGTCCCAGCATGACCTCTGGGTCTATCCCCCATGGAGCCTGCTCCAGGACAATTGGACACGCCCTCCTCTCATACCCTGCAGCCCATGGAGCTGGGGCCCATTTCCTAGGACTCAGTGGGCATTCAGCTGAGCACCCGGCCATCTGGGTTAGTTCTTCCTGCCTTTTAAAAAACTCTCTGTTTGCCCTGTTCTGCATGGCTGGTAGTCCTGGAAGCTCAAAGGTAGGGCTGGCTTTGGGAGTTGATGGGAGGGGCTGCAGAAATGCCCATCATCTTAGGAGCAGAGGAGAGGGTCACCCTGAGGCAGATAGCCCGTTGCTGCCTAGGCTGACCCAGGAACTTGGAAACCCTGGAGGGGCCTGAACCAGAGTCCCGGGTGGGTGAGGGGGTGGGCCGGCAGACTGGCTCAGCTCCCCGGGCTCCGTGCGGTGGGTTAGGGCCTTCCCCGCCCCTGGACCTTCACCGGCAGGGACAGCAGGCCATCCTGGGCCCCGTGGGAGCCAGCGTGGGGTGGGAACCGCTTTCCTCCCCGATGGCCTTCTGTGCTCACCCCTGGCCCTGACCCGGCAGATAGCGCCGGAGGCCTCTAGGTGGGACTGCCGGCCGTCCCCGGTGGGCAGCTGGGGGCGGCGGGGGTTCTGGGGCAGATGGGGAGCCACAGTAAGACTGGGGTGGGGGGGCGCTGGCGCAGCATGAGTTGCGGCTGCCAGACACGGGCTGGCGTCCAGGCTCTGCACGGAGACCAGGCTCAGCTAATTAGCTCCCACCCACCTACATCCTCCCCTCCTCCCACACGCAGGCTCACGTGCACGCCGCCGACGCGCCCCCGTTTCACCCTGCACCCCAGATCCGCGCAACCCCGTCAACCCCCTCTGCAGGCAGCCCCCAAAGCAGCCTACCCCAGGTGCCCCCGCTGCCCCGCTCCGCCCCGCCCCCCGCCCACGCTGCCTGGAGGCACAAGCGCATCTCCTCCCTGCAGGCACCCATCACCCCTGCGGTCATAATTACCCACACGGGGAGCACATCCACTCGGCCCCGCACTGACTCCCCCCGCCACTCACGCCCCCCTTTTCCCAGCCCCGTGCGCAGCCTGGCCTGGCCTTCGCCCTCCCTGGCTGCGGGCTGGGCGGAGCCAGGGCTGGGGTTTCCATGTGCCTTTGGCAGACCACCTGCCTCTAAGTCCTCCCTCTGCCACCCCCCAAATGAGCAGGATCAACCTTATGGCGGGCAGAAAATAGGTCTCAGGCCCTTCTGGTCCTGCGGGTCCAGGTTCTGGGGATGGGTACCCGTTCTTGCCTCTCTGGGCCTCAGTCTCCCCATCTGTTCTGGTGATGCCCAGGGAGCCTGGAGGTGCTGGTCACCCAGTTCCATGCTCTCCTCCCCCTCTGCCCTCTGGCTGAGGCTGGCCCGGCCCCCTTCTCTCTGCCCAGCCCACCTGCTGGTGCCTCCTCCACTGCTCCCCCCGCTGCCCCTCCAGCCAGGCCCCTTCCTTCCAGCCCCACCTTCCCCCACCCTGCCTCTGTCTTCCTTCCCACCCCACACTGGCCATCACCCGGGTTTCTACATCCCCATGGGTGCCCCAGTCGCCTCCCTGGCCTCTCAATCCTCCACCCCCGTGGCTCCCACAACCCTCCCCAGGGTCACCACCCCTCCCATGGCACACCCGGACTCCAGCCACACCCAGCCCCCTCTGACTCTGAAAACCTGTGCCTCAAACATCTACTCCCCTTCTCTATCCTTCACCCCTCGTTCAGGTCATCCTGTACCTGGTTCCTTGCCCCCTGACCCCTCCACTTTCCCCTCATCCATCAGCCCTGCCGTGTCACATCCCTCTTGGCCACTCTGGAGGCGTGGTCCCATCATGCGAGCCCTAGGCTCCCTCATGCCTGCCCTACCTGGCCACCAAACCTCAACCCTGGGAGAGTCCGAGGCCCTCCTCACCTGAGCAAGCCACCCATCGGATCCAGGTGTCGCGCCTGCATCTCTGGCCTTGAGAACTGGCCCCTATCCAGCCTCTGTCCCATGGTGCATTGGGGGTGGTGGAAGCTATAGCTTCTGCCGCCAAGCCATGGTACCCACGGAGCTTTCCCCACTCTCTCCTGCATCCTCACCACCTCCTGCATCCTTAGTCTCTCCTGCACTACTGGATCCACAGCATGAGGCTCCTAGAAAACAAAACCCAAACCTGCCTTCGATGCTCAGCCTCCCCCAGCTCCTGCCCCAGATCCTCCCTTTGGTAGGAGACTCTGTCTGCACTCGGGGCTCCTCCCTGGAGCACACTTCTGCTCCCTGCTTCTCTGCTCTGCCTTCCCCAGGTGCGCCGTGCTCCTGTGCCCACCCTCTGCCTGCTCTGTGACCACACGGAGGGAGTGCCCTGTGGCCCACTGGCCTCCACCTGGGTTTGCCCATGGAAGGTACCAGCAGGAGATGGAAGGCAGGAGGAGAGTGAGTTTGGATTTTCTGCCTTCTTCCTTGCTAGGGTGCTGTGGGTTGCCCGCACCCCTGAACAGAGGACCGCCCCCCCCTCCTGCATCCTCACCATCTCCTGCATCTTTCAGGGTACTCTGCACCCAGCTCCACCCTCTGGCTCTAGGTACTAGCAGCTTCATCCCTCCCCTCGCTCCTCCAGGCCTGGAGAGGGGTAACTCTGCTTGCAGTTACTGCCCTGGAAGACTGCTCTGCCCCTGCAGGTCGCCCCACCCTGCCCACACCTGCATAACCCTCCCCTTTTCTGAGCTCTCCTTACCTCACCTGATTTGCGTGGGCAGTGGTCTCCTGATGGAACCCGACGGGCATGGCCCCCTATCCTGCAGTCCACGGTCCCTCCTCTTGGTGACATTCAGCACTGTTGCCCACGCCCTCTCTTCCCTGGGTGCCTGGGGGCCCACAACCATCATTGGCTCACGGGCTCCGGGATGTGCCAGGGCTCTGCCCCAGGTGTCCGGAGGCCAGGCCCAGTACCTGGGTCTTCGCTGCCTCTCCCTTGCCCGGGCCATCTCGCCCACACATAGCGTCAACGGATGCTACACGTTGCTGACGGCCAACACCTCTGTGCTGAGCCCAGATGCTCCCTGGACTCAGCTGCCCTTGGGCACCTCAGGGAAACACTCCCCAGACACCGGCTGACCTGCTTGTCCCCGTCTCAGGGCTGGAAACCGGGTCTTTCTCCCCACGGCTTCCTGTGTCTCCAGGTCCTGCTGGTAGCATCTCAGCTCCCTCACTGGCTCCTCTCACCCGCCATCTCTGCTCCCAGCGCTGCCGTCCACACCCTGGTCCCTCCCCTGCGAGAGGCAGCTCTTCCCCGGCCCTGCACCCAGCCTGGCCCACTTCAATCCACCTGCAGTCCAGTAGGCAGCCTTCCTGGGTCACCGCCCTCCTGGCGCAGGCCTTGCGGGTCTTCCCGGCCCCTCCCACAGCCTCTCCCCCTCCAGCTGCTTTCCAGTGCATCCCGGAGAGTTCAAGGTTGGCTTTGACCCTGAGGCCTTTAACATGTGGTTCCGCCTGCCTGGGTCGCCCTTCCTCTCCTGGTCTGTGGGCCCAGCTCTGACGCCCTCCCCCAGGCAGACGGGGATCGGGGTGGGGAGCTCAGGTGGCTCAGCTCGCCCTCCCCCAGGCAGACGGGGATCGGGGTGGGGAGCTCAGGTGGCTCAGCTCGCACAGAGCGCACACCCCGTCGTTCATTTGAAGGCCACGCAGCGGGACCAGGACCGCTGTGTGCTGTCTCTAGGCCCCGCCCGCAGCTGTGATTAAGAAGGGTGGAGCCTCTTCCCCGCTCTGCCCAGTAGCGCTAGAATGGGGCTGGGGCTGCCTCTCTCCCTGCAATACCCCCTCCGGCCCCGAGAGAAGAAGGCGAGGAGCCTGGGCCCGACTCACGCGGGGGCTTGCCCTGCCTGACCCCTGCCAGGCCTCCCGGTTTGGGGGTCTCCCCAGGTCCTCGCAGACCCCTTGGCGGCCGCTGGGGCTTGCGTGGGCGGCATGGCTGGAGCGACGGTGTTAGACGCTGCTGCAGCGGGAAGGTGGCTTCTGAGACTGTTGGCAGCCCTCCCCACGGGGCCGTGGGTTGCCGCTTTCCTGCTCTGCTAGAATGAGCAGGTGACACGGAAGGACACCAGGGGACGAGTGAGCGGTCAGGCCCGGGTCTCCGGTGACCGTGGGACCCTGAGCCCCGGGCCCTGCCCAGCAGTGCCCACCGACGGGGCCCAGCCTGGGCCGGCTGTGGGGCTGCCCATGGCCTGACATGCCCCCTCGCAGCCTCCTGTTAGGAACGCTGGCCGCCGCGGGGGGAGCAGGGCTGCTGGCTCGGAGACGTGGCATGCTTGTCATGTTCTGCGACGTGGCCGTGGACGCCTGCCATCGTTTATCGTTATGGTTGGGTACAGTTTGGCGGGGGGATGGGTGGGAGAGCTGTCAGCCCCGCTCACCGCGCCCGTCCGCCACAGCCGAGTGAACCCCAGCGGCCCAGGTAGAAACCCCTGGGGGCTGCAGTGGGCCCCAGCCTTCCTGGCCGAGCTGAAGTCACCCCGCCCCCAGGAGACCTGCCCGGCCGCCGGCCCAGGCAGCCTGGGGCCCACTGCAGCCCCCAGGGCAGCCAGCTTCCCATGGGTGGCCTCCTGGCCCCGACTCTGCTGTAGGCTGACCCAGAAGGGCCCAGCCTGAGGCAGCCGCTTCCCCTTGAGAGGAATGGGGGACCCAGGGGAGCGTGGGATCCGGCTGGGCGCTGGGCATCAGGGTCTCTGCTTCCTGGCTGGGGGCCCTCGCCTGCTCACTTCCCCTAGGGCTCCGGCCCTCCTCTGCAAAGCGGTGGTTGAGAAGGTTAAGGAAGGGGGGAGACAAAGCTGCCCCCCCTCCCCCGTCCCCCCGCAGGGCTGTGATCACACGTGAAACCCTCGGGGAGACCCACGGGGCCCCCAGCGAGGCCTCCGTCTTAGACAGTTCCCTGCTTATTGCCATTTAATTATACGTAAGCTGCCTTTTTTTTGGCGGCGGGGGGGGGGGGGGCGTATAGTTGCTCTGCAATGTGTTAGTTTCTTGCTGTACAGGGGAGTGAATCAGCTATACGTATACATATATCCCCTCTTTTTTGGATTTCCTTCCCATTTAGGTCACCACAGAGCTTTGAGTAGAGTTCCCTGAGCTATACAGCAGGTTCTCATTAGTTATCTGTTTTATACATAGTAGTGTATATATGTCAATCCCGATCTCCCAATTCATCGCCCCCCCTTCCCCCCTTGGTGTCCATATGTTTGTTCTCTACGTCAGTGTCTCTGTTTCTACTTTGCTAATAGGTTCATCTGTACCATTTTTCTAGGTTCCGCATACATGCGTTAATATATGATATTCATTTTTCTCTTTCTGACTTACTTCATTCTGTATGACACTCTCTAGGTCCATCCACGTCTTTACAAGTGACCCTATTTCGTTCCTTTTTAAAGCTGAGTAATATTCCATTGTTTATATGTACCACATCTTCTTTATCCATTCATCTGTCAGTGGACATTTAGGTGGATTTCATGCCCTGGTTATTGTGAATAATGCTGCTATGAACATTGGGGTGCATGTGTCTTTTGGAATTATGGTTTTCTCCTGGTATATGCCTGGTAGTGGGATTGCTGGGTCATATGGCAGTTCTATTTTTAGCTTTTTAAGGAACCTCCATAGTATCATAGCTGTATCTCTCTTCATCACCAAAATGTAAGCTCTAGAGGGCAAGGATAGCACCTGCATTGTATCCCTGGGGACCTGGTAAATGAGTCAGGTGAGTCGGTGCGCCCCCCACATTGCAGCCTCACTCACCGGGGCTCTGCCTGCAGCCCCGGGGCCTGTAGCTGGGGCCACAGCTTTCCACACTCATGGGCAAATACCACACAGTGTGTTTGCTGAATGACTGAAGGTGTGATGAACGGTAGAGGTACCATAGGGACCCCTACCTTGAACGGGAGGGAAAACTGGAGGCGGACTTCCTGGAGGAGGTGAGATCTGAGCTGAGACCAAAGGAGGAGGTGGCATGAAACAAGGTCAGAAATGAGGACTCATCAAAGAGATGACCATGGGGCAAAACTTCTGACGGTGCAGGTAGGGCCAGGGCTGGCCTCGGCCTGGGTCTTGAGGCTGGTCTTGGGGCTGTCAGCTTGGCGGGGGAGGCAGTCATGGACACAGTGCAGCCTTGATACTCCTCACCAGCATGGGTCACAGATCTCTATTCATGGTGCTTCCCTTGGAAGGGCAGGTGCTGTTTCATAATAGTATGAGGCTTACTCCTCAGGGCCTGCTCCCAGCCCAACTTCACCCCAGACCAGGGGTTTTATCTTATTCATCAACTTTGATCAAATGGTTTCCTTGTGCATTGTGTTGAGAAGGATTCTGATGTTCAATATGAACTCAGTGGGAAAGATTGATTGGTGATTGATTAGTGATGTCTGCTGTAAGCGCAGAAATCACAAGTATGGGTATGTGTGCTGTAGATTTAACATTTTTGCTCTAGACTGTAGATATACTGTCAGACAGGAAAGGGTCTTGGACATTACTGTGTCAAAACCTCTTGTGTTATGGAAGGGGAAACCAAGGAACAGCTCAGGGAAGAGCAGAATGAGGCTTTAACCCCAGCTGGTCAGGCTCTGTCCCCTGCCCATGCTGCCTCTCTTTCCTAACGGCTGAGAGGCTGCACCAGTCAGGAGAGGGCTCACAGGCCAGGCTGGGGAGTAAGCATTCTGCTTCCAATGTGTGGGAAGTAGTCCAGATGGCCTGGAGCAGGTGGGGCCATGTGGGGAGGGAGGAGCGAGGGCTCTGGGGGCCCAGGGTCCCGGGTCCTATTCAGTCCCACCACTTCTAGCTGTGTGACCTTGGGCAAGTCACATCACCTCTCCAACCTCATCTGTAAAATGGGGTTGATCGAGTGGTTTTAGGGTTAAAGGAGACACTTCGTTCTACAAATATTTGTGAGCATTTCTTATGAGGCAAGCTTGGTGCTGGTGAACAAAATAGTCACAGGTGAGCAAGACACACGTGGGTCCTGCCCCCACATTGCTTACTGTTCTGAGAGACAGACTTTGCTCAAATAGTCAGTCCCAAAATATTGGGTTGACCAAAAAGTTCATCTGAAGTTTTCTGTAACATCTTACGAAAAAACCCGAACGAACTTTTGGCCAACCCAATAGCAGACTCAAAACACTTACGTGGGCTCTACACGGACAATGTCAAGGTCTTGCTGCACTAAAACGTGGCAGCCGTGGGGACTGGGGTTATTACTGGGGTGGTCGAGCCCAGCAAAAGCCACTGGATGAGGGGCAAGGGTGCTGGGATGCAGCCTGTGCCCCACCTGGAGGGGGACCTTTCTCTAAATGCCACAGAGGCACCGTAAGGGCTGGCAGCTGCCTTGATTACTGACCCCCCTGTTTGTTGCCCACGAGAACCCTGGGGCAGCAGCTGGGGTTAGGAGGCCACACCGTCCACCTGGGAGAACACGCTCTGTGATCGGCTCCCCTGGTGGTGGTGTTGCACCAGGCCTCAGTGTGCCCTTCTGTAAAATGGACATGGGGAAGGCCCTGCCACCCACGCTATGCCTCCAGGGTGGCACCCCCTGATGGGTGTAAGTATTCAAGCTTACCCCACTCTGGCCTCCACTGGCCACGATGCCACCGGCTGCACGCCAGTCACGCTGGCCTGTCACCGGTTCTCACCTTCGCCGTGCTGTGCCCTCTACCTGAAATGAAAATTCCTGCCCCTCAAGCCTGCTGTCCTCAGAGGCCCCACTCAAACGCCACGACCTCCAGGAAGCCTGAGCTTTCCCGCGGCTGGTGGAGGCTGGGGAGACAGATGTGAGGCACTTGTAGCCTGGAGGCGGCTGCCCACCCATGGATGAGTCAGACCCTGCTGAGGGCCAACTGTGGATCCAGCTCTCCCGGGGCTCAGAACGGAGCTCAGGTGTGCACGCCACGTCGCAGAGGCTGTGGATGGCCCCTGAAGCTGCAGCCTTGGTCCCAAGGATGGGGTCTCCTACACCCAACCGTGAACTCACTGCTGTGGGACTTGGGCCCCGCCTAGCGGGGAGTGCAGGTGGGAGCTGGCATAGCTACCAAATGAGCACACGGCTCTCTCTTCGCTTCCCCTCCTGTATCTCATCTGTGGAGGGCTCTGGGCATCAGCCACGCGGGCGTGTGGTGACGGAGGCCACGGCAGAGTGGGGTCCGTGGGCACCAGCCCTTCCCGTGAGATGGGGGGCTGCAGCGCGTCGGAACGTCCCGGCCACCTCCTTCTCCTGGAGGGACCCCGCGTCCTCACAGGGTGCTTGCCTGCTTTCCTCTGAGTTTTCCCAGAGTCCAGCACACAGTAGGTGGGCAGCAAACAGTTGTGAGGGCCACTTTTAATCCCGTAGCCTCGTCTGAGACCCTGGAGAGTTGAGAGACCCTGAGAGAGGGCGGGAGCCAGCAGGGATCTCGGAGCAGAATAGCTCTGACAATGTGGAACCTGATCCTCCAGACCGATGGATGCAGGAAGTGACCCCTCGCTCGGCCTGGCCAGGCTGGCCTGAGAGCAGGGCCCTGCGCGGCTCAGGGGGCAGCCAGGACGTCCTGTGGCTGGAGGGCTGCTGGAGGGAAGGGCCGGGGCTGGGTGGGCGGTGGGCACAATGTGGTGGCCTTGGGGGCCTGGGGACAGGAATACAGTGACTGGTTCCCTCCCTTCCCCTTGTGGCTGCAAACTGGCCTCCCCCCAGTTTCTGCGTGCTTCCCACCCACTGTCCGGGACCCTGGGCCCCGTGCTGAGGCTGGGGGCTGCCCCGACCAATCCCCACCTGTCCGACCCTCTCCCTCACCTCCTGGTACTAGGACCGTCCTCCCAAAGGCTCCCAGGGAACCTCGGTGCGGTGGGGGGGTGTGTGTGTGTGTGTGTGTCTGCAAACCGGGAAGTCCCTTGGCCACCTGGCTGTGTCTTTTTGTGTCCCAGGCTCGGAGCTGGGACGGCCAGGGTGAGCGGTCTGGGCTCAGTGGCCGGCACCCGGGAAGGTGCCCAGAGCCTGGCCCTGCAGGGCTTGGGCACAAGCAGCCCTTTCCCCAGGGCCGGCGTTTTGCAATCCTTCTTGGCCACCGACTCCCGTTTCTCTGGCAGTTGCAGGTTTTTTCGGCTGTGATTTGGACAATGTTTTTTTTCCCTTCTAAACAACCGCTCTGGAAAAAGGGACTCTAACTTTGAGCGAGCTGGCTTTGATTGTTCCACTTCTTTCCACAAACAGCACCCACTCACCACCCCGCCCCCAGCGCCCTGGCCAAGTGTTTCCAGACCCAGTGGCAGCCAGGGGTCACCCTGGGGCGGCGTCGTGGGCAGGGGTCATGGGCGGTGACCGCCGACCTCTGGAGCCTGGAGTCTCAGCCTTTGGGGCCGTGCTGTCCAGTCGCTTTAGAGTGCAAGCTCCCGAGGGACGTTTCCTGAGCACCTACTACGTGCAGGGCACAGGCCAGGCACTTCTCATCAGCTGCACCCCAGAGGCCTCAGAGGAGGACAATTGGCAAGGGCAGGACTGGGCTTCAGAGATGTGTCTGTGTGTCCCCGCAGCTGCCCTGCTGTCTCTGAGCATACCGGACTGGGGGAACCCTGCCGATGACTGTTTTGATTCCGCCCAGATGCACCGTTCTGTGCGGTTTCAACGTCCTCCAGAGCTGCCATCACCTCGACGCCAGCCTCGGACTTCTCAGGTCTGCTCAGAACCGACTCTCACTCCCATTCCAGACATTGAGGACTTAGGCTCAGAGAGGTCAGGGAACTTGCCCGAAGCCACACAGCTGAGCAGCGGGGCAGGGACTGGACACAGCTGGTGCGAACGCTGTCTGAGGAAGGCTGAGGGGACCTTGGTTCTAGTGCACGTCTGTCGCCTGGGCTCAGGAGTGAGCTCTCTGTACACAAAGTGCCGGCCCCAGAAACGAGCTCCCCTGCCAGTCACCCCGTCCCTCTGTGGTGGGTGGTGGAGCACCGGAGGGGTCCTTGGACCTAACTCTGGTTTCAGTGAGGGGAAGACTGAGTCCATGGTGCAGCAGGGTGTCAGAGGTGGAGACAGGGCTGGGGCTGTGGTCTCCTGGGCCTGCCCAGCTCTGCCACCCCGGGATTTAGCGATGTCAGGGCAGGCGGGAGGGTGCGCTGTGCTCCCCTTGGCGAGGACAGCGCCTGGCAGACACCGTCCTCCTGGGATCTTGGGCTTGGACAGCTGAAGACTAGAATGCTGGTCCCTGTTAACCCTTGGGGAGCCCTGAACTGCTGGACCCTTGAGTCCCACATCTCCCCTCTGTGACTTTGCAGTCCCTCCCCCATAGCTTATAGGGAGAAGGGGTTGTGGTGACACTAGGTGCGCCCAGGTCCTCTGTGCAGCGCTCCTGGGCTCCGGGTGCACTTGAGACCTCCACGGCTGTGTGGGCCTCGTCCCCAGCCCTCACATGTCCCCGTGGGACTCACCCTGTCGCTCCCGCACGGCCCTCGGTCCTCCTTGAGGGGCTCTCCCCAGCCCCGCCCTGGCCGTAGCCTCTCCCTCACCTGCACCCTCCCCCAGCCCTTCGTCTGTGGTCCCAGTGCCTGCCCAGTACTGATGTGGGTGCTTCCTGAATGAAGGAATGGGTGCATAGGGTAGGATGTCCCTGTGCAGAAAATATACCGGCATTTTAATCTTTTTTTGCCAATGATGACGTAAACTTGCATTGATTTAAACAAAAAAGCTGGATACCTTGTCATTTAAAAAAGTAACACCCTTCACTTTACCCTGCGTAGCCGCAACCTCAGAGGATGCCGTGGAAGGCTGTATTTCGAGTGGTTTTACAAGCTGGTCCCTACGTGCCAAGATTTCAGGAGCAAGGAGCTGGGCTTACGACTTCTGGAGTCCCTCCCAGCCAGCCACAGGCTCCTGGCTCTGCCTGCCAAGAAGTCCCTGAAATGTACTCTGACTCCGAGAGGGGACAGGGTCCCAGCCAAAGTCTAAGCCCCGGGTCATGTTGGGGAGGCCCAGGAATGTGGCTCATCTGCCCTTGACCAGGTGAGCAGGGCAAGTGAACCCTGGGCACTGGCCCCCCACAGGGGACAGCCTCTCAGGCCAGCTCTGAGGGTCACCTAGCCACGCTTCCTGTGCGCAGGTCCCTTTAACCCCCAGCAGGACCTGCTGTGCTCAAGGCCCCGCCCTGAGCCCATCTGAGGTCCTCCATGTGCCCAGAGACCCCGCACCATCCCCTGGGGCCCTCGGGGCCCTCCCATGGCTTCCCCGCTGGGAGTTTGGGGGCGACGTGGGGGGAGGCCGTGGAAGCCAGCTTCGGCGTCCCGCCTTCTGTCCTAACCCTCAGAGTAAACAGGAACATTAAATCACTACTTGGGGGTCAGGAAACTGGAAATAATCAAAACACAGTGTCCTGTCCTCGGCCTGGGCGCTGGGCCGCCTGTCATCCGCCCAGCCCTGCATTGCAGCCTGGGGCTTTCCCGGCCTCGTCTCCGCCCCCGCCGTCTGCCTCGTGGGCCCGGGTGCCCGCAGGGGCCCACGCCCCAGGGTACAGTTCGTGAGACCCCGAGGGCCCCGCACACACACGTGGGCACCACCCGGCCGGAGACCTCACCACCAGCCCTGGACCCCAGGGCATGAGGGTGGGCATGGGGAGGGCCTCAGGGGGTAGCAAGGGGGCCAGGGAGCCTGTGCCTGCTGCCCTCTCTCTGCTTCTAGGGTAGGCGCTGGCCTGCGGGCTGTCCCCACTGCCTGCCTCCCACCGCGGGACAGTTAGATGGGCCTGGGGCACATGGAGGATGGGCAGGCGGGGGTCTTCTCTCCCGGGGCACTCAGGTCACACGTGCCCTTCCTGACTGCATTTCTTCCCCAGTATGCACTGCAAAAGCTGGTGGGTCTCCCAGGATCCCCTGAGGGCCACTTCCTAAAGGGGAAACTGAGGTTCGGTGAGCGGAAGTGGCTTCGAGGCTTAGCCCCCGGGCTCCCGCCCCTTCCCACAGCCCAGGGATGTTTTCAAAGGCTGGTTCTGCTCCCGGAGGTCATGGGGTGAGTGGGGGTGAGAAGGAGACCCCCCTGGGCTGGGAGGCCCAGGCCCAGGCTCTGTGCCCAGCCCGGTTGTGAGCTGCTGTGCTGCCTTGGACACAGCTCTGCCCTCTCTGGGCCTCTACCTTCCCACCTCAGATGGCCTCTAACGGACGTCCCATCTCTCAGATCCCACCCTACAGGAGGTGAGAGGGGATCTGAGGGCTGGCCTCAAAGGGCACACTGCCAAACCCCAGCCCCACGTGGTCACTGATTCCCCTGGGGCCCTGCTGCCTTAACCCCTCAGAGCCCGTGTGCTCCCTAACCCTAACCTTGACTGTGAGCTGGGCTGCCTGGACAGGGTGGGACCTGAGGGAGGAGTCCCACAGGGGCCTGAACGGCAGAGCTCTCTGTGGCCCGATGGAGACCGGGTTGGAGAACACGGACAGCCAGGACGCACTTGGAGCCCAGGGTAGGGATGGCGGGGGGCTCGGGCCTGCCTGGAGGAGCTGCGGGTCTGGTGGGGTGACCCACGCGGGCACAGACGGTTGTAGCCACCGTGACTCAGCTGCACAGCGTGCAGGGGCCTGGGCAGGAAGTGGCCCTCTCTGCCTGGCCCTCAGAGGCGACGTCTGGGCTGGGCCTGGCAGGCAGAAGGGAGGCAGGGCAGCCAGGGTGGGCTGCTGGGGCGGCCCCTCCCTCGTTAACCCTCCCTGAGATCTGGGCTTCGTGCCTTCTGAGCGTGTGCACACCTCGTGCTTTCCTCGAAGCCGGCCTGTGACTCAGGTGTGACTGTACCCATTCTCCTGATGAGGAGAACGAGGCCCACAGAAGCCAGTGTCGTGCTGAGATCGCACTGGCGTTCTACAGCCGATGGGAAGTTTGAGTCCAGCCCTGGTGGCTCTAAGGACCCGGCTCCTTCCTTCTTAGGGCTCTCGTCTCGCACCCTTGGGTGATGGGCTGGGCGGTCCGTCTGTGTCCTCCGCCCCACTCCGCGGTCAGCCATGGCCTCCAGCAGCAGTGGAGGGGCAGCCCTGGCATCTCGGCTCTGCTCCCTGCTGGAGCTGCGCCCGGCCTGGGGGGCAGTGCTTTCTGCCTCCCCTTCCCAGGGTCAGGGAAGGTCCCAGGGCCTGCAGCCACAGCAAAGGTGGAGGTTTAAGACTGACCCATCACTCAAGCCAGAACTGGGCTGGGGCTGTGGGGAAAAGGGCTCCACTTACAGGTTCTTAGTCCCAGAGAAGGGGTGAGGCTGGCTGGGCTGGGCTGGGAGCTCAGGTGGGTGGGGAGAGGGGAGGGGAGCAATCTGAAAGGCCAGGAGCGATAACAGGGACGGATGGGGCAGGAAAATGCAGGATGGGAGTTCCTGGGAGGAGGTGGGTGTGCTGGGGGGTCGGGAAGGAGCTGACTGCCCGCCTGCACTCCTTCCCCTTGCCCTGCGGTCCAGTCCCTGGTGTCCACCCCTGGCGCCTGCATTGCTTTGCCCGAGGGAGCAGGTCAGGCCAGAAGTACCAGAGAATCAAGGCCCACCTGTCCCACCCCAGTGGCAGATCTCAGCAATGGCTGTGGGAGCAGGTGGGCCAATACCCCCCAGCGCCCTTGCCCTTCAGGTGGGACAGCAGAGTCCCAGTGGCAACATGCTCTGGTTCCCACGGTGGTGTTGCCCGGCTGGCTCCTGCGCCGGCCCCTTGCTGACCTCTGCATCCTCTCCTGCTGTCCTGGGACCTTGTCCAGGGTCTGGCAGGGAGGCTCAGGGAGAGGTGGGGCACAGGGGCGGCTGGAGCTTGGGGTGGGGTGGAGGGGGGAGTCCAGGTTCTGGCACCGGTGACCGGTACGTGGGGTACTATTCACCGTGATAGGAAACTGCCTTCGCAGACCGCCTTGAAGCCAGGAACCAGGAACCGGGTCTGTCCAGTGAGACGCAGGGGACGAGGTGCGAGGGGACGTTTACTGGAGGACTCCTGGGAAAGACTGTGTCCTCCCTGAGAGGAGAGGCCACCCCTGCACCTCTTCCTGCTCTCCTGCCTTTAGATACTGTTTGAGAACTTGGTGTTTGGAGCTGGGGCAGCCACTTTGCCACAATGAAGTCAAGGTCAAGAGAAATCACCAGGGGCTGGCCCAGGGCCACCAGCACCAGCAGCCATGGACCTCAGACTCTTTGTTATGCTGGAAAAACAAACCTCTCTTTGGTTAAGTCACTGTTCACTGGGCCTTCTATTATTTGCAGCCCAAAGCATTCCTAAATAATACAGGATTTGCTACCAAGAGCGGGGTTGGAAATGATTTTCCAGGACCCAAGCAGCAGAATCTCCTGGTGCAGGAGGAGGTGGGAACATGGCAGAGCTGGGAATGCTGGGTGTGAGGGGCATCCGGAGGAATGTGCCCACGAGGCAGCTGGATTACCAGCGTGGAGCCGGGAGAGCAGCCCAGAGACAGCCATGGGTGGTGGCCAAGGCCGCGGGAGTGGGTGGGGTTGCTCAGGGAAGATGGGGAGATGGAGAAGGCCGGCGGGTGCCGGCAGAGCTCAGGGAAGAGCAGCGTCTGTGGGGTGGGTGGGAGAGAAAGAGGTGCCCACGACGATGGGGAAACACAGTAATAATAACAATAACAATAAGAACAACATCAACAATAAATCCGCTGTTTATGCAGCTAAGTGTGAGTGGCCGGCATTCACACGGACGGTCTCATTTATCCAGTCCTCACTGCCACGTGGTGTGCACGGCACTATTATCGTGTCTGTTTTACAGAAGACAGCACGGAGGCTCTGAGAAAGGGCCACAGGCGCTCAGAGCACGGAGAGAACTCCTGGGGGAGCCGGACGGGTGTCGAGAGGAGGTGTCGCTGCAGCGGACTCCGGGACCCCCAGGAGTTGGCAGATCCCGCGGCCAGGGCAGGAGGTGAGGCTTTCCAGGCAGAGGGGATGGCGTGAGCAAAGGAAAGGATGGGATCTGGCCAGACTCGAGGATGCACGGGGTGGGGGCCCTGGAACTCGGGTGAGGGGATGCGCTGGGGCCTGGGGCGCCAACCTGGGGGAGGGGCCACCTGACCAGGGCCCACTCGCCCCGTAGAGCAGCCAGAGCTGAAGATGCAGCTGCCCCGAGGGGCTCGTGCGGCCACACCCCCATCCCAGATGTCTCTCGAGGCGGAGGCCAGGCAAGACCACAGTCGGAGCCCTTGGCCTATGGCCACGGCAAACAACTTGTCCTCATTGTCATTGAGTAATTGCAGTTGGGCCCTTTGGTCCAGGCCATTTCAGGACAGCGGGCTGGCGGTGGCCCAGGCGCAGTGGCCCGGGACCCCCTGGCTCACCAGCCCAGGCCAAATCCCCTTGGCTGTGGGCCAGAGCCTGGTTCTGGAGGGGAGGTCCACAGGCTGGCTGGGTCAGGAGGACGGAGTCTGGGCAATGACTCTTGCAGGGAGCCCTGGTTGTCAGGGGGCCGGGGGAAGGTGAGTGTGGGGCTTACCGGGGTGGCCGCCGGTTAAGGGGCTGCTGGGGAAGGAGCCCTGCGCTGGGGCGGGCGGACTCAAATCTGTGGCCAGTGCCAGGATGACCACTTCTGCTGTTGGCTGGGTGAGAGCAGGTGGCCCCCATCCCGGACGCTGGTGGCTGGTCCCGGGAGAAAGGTTGGGGCCAGGAAGGGGGGTCGGTCAGACAGCCGAGTTCAAACTCCAGCCCCACCCTACGGGGTGAGATCTCGGGCAGGTCGTCCCCCGCTCACAGTTTCCCCATCCATCAGATGGGCACAGTGATGTCCATCCCTTGGGAGATGCCGTGAGGCTTAAACCAGAGGATTCATACAGAATCCCAGGCCCGTGGATTTCGCAAACAATTAAAATTTCAAAAATCAACTTGAGTTCCTGTTGTCGGGTGCCAACTTTATATTTTGCCAAAGCAAGAACACTGAAAACAGAACCAAACATCGGCTACCGTCTACTGTTACCATCACTTCACAGAAGAAGTGGTATTTGGACACAAAAAGGGTTGGCGGCATCTGCAAGAAAAGGGCGGGCCCGTCAGTAAATGCGGACAGCTGAGCCCGGAGCCACTCGGCTTCGCCCTTACTTTGTCCTTATTTTTTCCCTTCACACTTGGGACCAGGTGTGGGCAGCCCCGGTGCGGGCCTGGGACTCAGTGGGAGCATTCTTGGTGAGGCTGTGTCCCTCCTGCCTCCTTGCCGGCCGCTTCCAGCTCAGAGGCGAGAACTTACCACCTTTCAGAAAGGTGCTCTCTGATCAAAGGGGCCCCTCCCTCCGTGTGATCAGTCCCAGCTGCCACCCAGACTTGCCGCTTCCTCCCCAGGCCCATGCAATTTTCTCAGCAAATAGGGTGCTAATGGGAAGAAGAATCTGGCCACAGCAGGTCCACTGTAGGAGGTGCAGAATTGAACATGCAGACACCTGAGGAACAGGTGCCCGCCGATATCTTAGTGCCCTGGGGCCAGGATGACCCTCCGAGGATGGGAGACCGAGGCTCAGAGAGGCCGTGCGCGGCGTGGCTGGCGTCCCCGTACCGTCCGCTGGGCTGGGTTCCCGAGGCAGGTGATGAAAACTTGGGTGTAGAGGCCTTTCCCAGCAGAATCAAAGCTCCAGTGGCCAAGACTCCGCGCTCCCAACGCAGGGGGCCCAGGTTCGAACCCTGGTCAGGGAACTAGATCCCACATGCCACAACTAAGAGCCGTCACAGCCATATAAATAAATATTAAAAAGATAATAATAATGTTAAAAAAAAAAAGCTGCAGACAGAGGTGGGCATCAGTCCTTTGCTTCATTTCAAGGTCATGGGCTCCAGGCTCTCCTTACTGGAGGGTAGGACTCCAGGGTCCCAGCTGGGCTTGGAAGGATGGGCCCGGCAGGGACCCGAGGTGTGGGGATCCACAGGGCTGGTGCACACAGGCACGTGCACACAGGCACACACACACACACACACACACACACACTCCCACGGCAGCATCCCAAACTCCTGAGTCCCGACCTCCTCAAAATCACCTACCCTGGGTGCGGGGACTGTACATGTGCATGGAACCGCCTTCCTTGGGGCCCCTCTGGCTGCGCCGCAAGGAGCTTCAGGCAGGGAACACGGACAGACCTGGGCTGGAGTCCCACTCCCCTCCACCCCCAGTTCTGTGACCTTGGGTGGGCTGCCCCCCACCCTGAGCCTGTGGTTCCTTGCCTGGGACACCTGCACCCAGCACAGGGCCTGGCGCACAGCAGGCACTCAGCGCAGGCTGGCCAGTGGCTGTGGACTGGGCTGGAGGGCTCCGGGGACGGGGGTGGAGGCGGGAGGGTCCTGCCTGCCTGTGGATCGCTCCTGCTCCCACCCTGAGCCCGAGGACCAGGAAGCTGCGGTCCCCGGGGGCAGGCTCTTTGATGCCCTTGTTAGCGGTGGGGATGTTTCGTAGCTTGCTCCTCCGAAAGCGGCTGAGGAGCTGCCCGCACCCCCAGCACTTGGGCAGTTTACTGTGCACCTCGATGAGTCAGGGGGCCACAATCCAGCTGCTGGGGGGCAGCTGGGGGGGACCAGGGCCAGGTCGGGGCGGGGAGAGCCACCGTCTTGTGCGACAGGCTGGGGGTGGCATTTCTGGGTCAGGGAAGTGAGCAGGGTTTCTGCTGGAGGGCAGGCCGGGGTCACGGGGCCTTGCTCCCAGGGGGCCGGACCGAGTCCCCGCAACCCCGCAGATGCGCACCTTCTCAAACCTGCAGGCGTGTTTTGGGGCCCTGGGGCGGGATGCCAGCTCCTCAACAATTTCTGGTGTGTCACCGACCCTGGGTGTGAGTCCTGAGAGGTTGTGCAGCTTGAAGGTGCCTGCCCGCCACAGGGGGAAACTGAGGCTTTCTGGATTCTTCCACAGGTATTACAAGCGCCCGGCTCTGTCCTGGATCCCGAGGACCCGGAGGAGGATGTGCCAGAGCCCCAGGCTCCAGGGCCCCCGTTCTGCTGGGAGAGACAGACCTGGACCCACAGCGCCCTGAACTGTGCTCGGCTGGATGTGCCACGCTTGGGTGGAGGCCTAGGTCTGCTCCCACGTGGGGCGAGCGTGTGCCGGGGCCCAGAGGACATGGTCCCAGAGAGGCCTCGGAGGGAGGAGGTGCTCACGCGGTGGAGGCCAGCTCAGGCCAGGGCAATGCCGGACAGAGGCTGGAATCCCCTCATTCATGGGTCCGCTCACCTCTCACTCCCTGAGCACCTGTTCCAGGTGGGTCCTGGCTGCCGTCCAGACAGGAGTCAGCTAAGCTCACCGCTGCAGCAAACAGCCCTCAGCAGTTTGCACAACAGAGGGGTTTGCCTGCTCGTGTCTCAGTCCGCGTGGGTGTGCGGGGGGTAGGGCTGTGCCCCAGGGGGTCATTCAGGACCCCAGGGTTGCGGGCCGGGTACCTCAACTCCCACAGGCGGCTTCACGGGCTGGAAGGGTTCTAGGGAGCGGGCTCGGGGTGCACGCCCGCGGAAGGGAGGGGAAGACGCGGGATGGGGTGGAGTTCGGCAAAGCTGAGCTGTGGCGAAGCCTCAGCAAGCCCTCAGCCGACCCCCCAGGGGGCTCAGGGGCTGGTGGGCCCTTCACAGTGGTCCTGAGTTTGCAGAATGCTGGTGGGCCTCTACCCCCATGCTGCCCGGTCACTGGGTGCAGGGTGCCCGTCAGCAGAGGGGGTGAGCCTTGGGCAGCTCTCTTCAGGCCACGTGTTCCCAAAGGGGCTGGAAACTGAGGCTAGTCTATCAGGACACAAGGTCCTGCAGGGGCATCCGGGCAGCACACCACGGCCTCCACTGCAGATGGCCCCGTGCACGGCTCAGACCCACCTTAAGTTCCGGGAGGGAGCCCACTTCTTCAGGGTTCCGGTGGGTCTCTCTCCCCAACAGAAACTCAGAAGAGGAAAGTTCGTGGACAAACTCCAGCCCTGGCCACCGCAGGGGGCCTTCGGGCTGCAATGATATGCGTCACCTCCCTCCTCTGCTCTGTGTTCTAGATCCCCTCATCCTCCGCCTGTACCTCTTCTGCTCAACACCTGTGGGCTCACCTGTGGGCTCACCTGTGGGCTCACCCAGACCGTCCTCCCTGAGACGTAGGAGCCCTGGGTCGCCCTGTCCTGCTCAGGCTGTGGCGGCTGTACTTTCCCATTTTACCATCAACACTGGGCAACGGTGTGCCAAGGGGTACCTGGTGGGGTCCCCTGCACGCCACACAGATACCTCTGCGTTGCCATTGGAACAGCACTTCCATTTCCCGCTGATGAGTCTCCATCAGCCCTACCGGGATAACGATGCCTCTTCTCTCTGCGGGTCCCTCAGCACAAGAAGCCAGAGTGCCCGGCGTCAGCTGTAGCTTGTAGTTCAATGAAACGCTTACTGTGTCCCCGGCGGAAGCTCTAACAGAGCCCTGAATTGCAGAGACAGGAAGCACGAATCCCGCAGTGGTCGCTGGGAGAGATAGTAAGTGTGGCCACTTCCGCTTCCACCCCGTGGTTCTTGGACTCATATATTCCACCCAGCAGGGACAAAAAAGGTCACTGATTGAGAGTGTGCACTGCGCCCTGAGGACAGCACCCCGTCCTTGCAAGGAGCTGCCTTGAGCAGGCCTTCAGCTCTGCCTTGGACAGGCTATCCCACCACTCGATCAGGCTGGCAGCTCCCGGGTGGCGTGGTCCATGATATGACAGTGGACCCTAAGGTCATAGGCTCACTCCAGCACCCCCTTTTCTGCGAAGTGGGTCTTGGGTCTGATGTGATGTTACATGGGCCTCACGCCGTGGGACTGAGTATTCTGTGATCTTTCAGATGGTGGCGCTGACTGAGGCCCCATGGAAAGAAAGGCCACCCGCATCCATACTATTTCTTTTTTTTTAAACCCTTTTCTTTATTTTTATTTTCTTTATTTTTATTTTCTTTATTTTTTTGCGGTACGCGGGCCTCCCACTGCTGTGACCTCTCCCGTTGCGGAGCACAGGCTCCGGACGCGCAGGCTCAGCGGCCATGGCTCACAGGCCCAGCCGCTCCGCGGCATGTGGGATCCTCCCGGACCGGGACACGAACCCGCGTCCCCTGCATCGGCAGGCGGACTCTCAGCCACTGCGCCACCAGGGAAGCCCCATACTATTTCTTGATTCCTGTCAAAACTCATCCTTGCCTCTTCCAGGATGGAAGATGTCCAATGTAGTTAACTTATTTCTGAGATGCTGGTGGGTCTCTTTTAGGAATGGTGCCATACTAGGGGCTCAGCCTTTGTCCCTGTTGCTGGCAGATTGGACATTCAGCAATGGCACTAAATAGACAAGCCTTAGAAAGTGGGAACCCATGTTGCTGGGCTATCTTAATGGCTATTCCATTCCCATGCCCACTGTTCCAGCACTGGGGTGGCCATTCAGAGGCGGGCTGCTGTCAAGAGGCCAAGTCACTTAGTCTATCTGGTTTTTCAGGGCTGTTCCTGGACGGGGTGTTTTCTAGTGGGTATTAATATGCAATACTTTGTGTATACTCCACCTGTGTATGCTGCATCCACATGTTTCCACCCCAGACTTCCCTGATTTTCTAATTTTTCTGATCTTCTAATATTTCTCCTTCCAGGTCCCTGACCAGCCGACCGAGCCCTTTGTCACTGCCCATGAGTCCATCTATACCCTAACTTTGGGCTGCGTCTCTTTCCACACAGAGTGCATGACTGACCCAAGTCTTGCAGATTTATTGGGAAGATTCTCCCTCTCTACTACTTTTCAAGGCTGTTCCAAGTGGCTTGGGGCAGCTACCATCCGTTTTTAGTTTGTACCCATATTCTGAACCATCACTATATGCACCTTATCATATGCCCACCGTATACTATACCCACCGTATATTATACCCATCCGTGAGCCAAGCTCAGCCTTTCATCCTCCACCAGCTGGTTATAAAGATCCCATGTGGTTAGAGGTGGGAGCTGAGGGAGAGGCACTGGTGCAAGTCATGGGATCTGGTCCTGGATTAAACTTGTGCTTAATCTCAGATGTGTCACTTCTATTTTATGTTGGAACACTGCTGGGCCTAACTGACCTTATGTCTTGGTAGGTCTGATAGAACCCGTTTCATGGTGGCCAATGCTGGCCACGTGGCCACTTGATTTCCATGGCTGAGCACTGTCTCTAGCAGGGTCCACACCACAAGCTATTCACTGAAGGATATATAATTCTCCATTGCAGATGTCATGGGCTTGCTCCAGAAATGGAGGCATTCGATTTGAGATTTTCCCATCGGGGTCTGCCGTAAACTCCACTTGGCATCTTTTCCAACCATTGAGAACCTCTAAGATCATAGCATCTGACAGATCGTATGGCCCAAGGGGCAGGGATGCTTGCACTGCAGCTTGAACCTGCTGCAGAGTCCTTTCCTGCTCCGGGTCCCACTCGGAGTTAGCATTCTCTTGGACCACCTGGTAGAGGGTCAGGGAGGTATTCCCAGGTGTGGAATATGCTGCCTCTAGAACGCAAAGGGACCTACCAGGCGTGGTGTTTCCTTCTTCATGGTGGAGGTATGGGTAGGGGGGCAAGACACAATTATCTGTCCTTTGCTTTTGAAGGGCTGCCCTAGATCACAGGGTCCCTCATATTTTGTTACTGATGCAGCAGGCATGTGAATCTTCCCAGAGTTTATCTGTCATCCTCTGGAAATAAGGTCTCCAATGTGTTCTTCCAGTTTGATTCTCATGGTGTCATCACAGTAGTGGACCTATGTGATGTTTTGTGAGATGCCCAGGCAGGAATATGATAGAGACTTCAGACTATAATGTGACAGGGATGAGAGCGATAATAGCCCTAGTGCAAGGCTAAATGTATACTTTTGTCCATTCCAAGTCAATGCAAACTGTATTGGATCATCATTTCTTATGGGGATGAAAAGAACACAACGGCCCCGTACCCTGTACCCAAGGCCATGTTCATCTGGGCTAACAAAGACCACATCTGGCACAGGGGTTGCAGGTGCAGCAACTGCTGGACTGAGTTAGTAGTAATCCACTGCCACGATCCAAGATCCCTCAGGTTTTTCTGGGGCTGACAGGCACAATAAATGGAAATATGATGGGGACCACCACTCCTGCGTTGCTTACATCTTTAAAGGTGGCATTCGTTTGTGCCATTCTCCCGTGTGTTTTGGTTTTGGTTTACTCTCTTGGCCCAGATGGGGGAAGGTAGTTTCAGATAAGGCCAAGGGGCATTGTACCAACTACCGAATAGGTCTATCTGAATCGTTCATTCCAGAACCAGGGAAAACACAGGACCACAGGCCTGGGGACTCACAGGAAGCCACACCAGGGTCAGGACTCCACTGATCACCTTGCCCCCATCGGCCTCATTCTAACAGGATCATTCAGTCTCTGGTATCATTTTCAGCTCGAATCCTGACCCCAGCCTGGAGGGGAGGTCGACTCCTGACTAGAGGATTGTTGCACTGGGGGCGTGGCCAGGCCTCACGAGAACAATTGAAGGAGCAGTGAAGTCTCCCCAGCACAGGGGTGGGCAGGGCGGCGCAGCATGACGGGCGCTCTTGCTGCCTCTGAGCACATGTCCCGCAGGCAGAAGGCAAGGGAGGGCACACACTCAGAGGGAAGAGCATAGGCAAATGTTCAGAGGCAGGGGAATCCTGGCGGCTTTGAGGGACTGGGAGGCTGGAGAAGGGGCCAGTGGGGAGGGCTGGGAATACTCTGCTGAGGATCCAGAAAGGACGTTCCAAGTTGTCTGGAAGCCTGCTTTCCTCACGCTGCCCTGTGCCTGGTGGACAACCAGGGTCAACTTTCCAAAACATAAACCCAGGCTGTGTCACCATGGGATCGAAGCCCTCTGTGGCTCCCCACTGCGCTAAAGCCCACACTCCTTCATTGGCACAGATGCTCCATCCAGGCAGAGTCCGTCCACCATCTTTCCTAGACCCACCTCTCCACAGGCTCCCAGCTGCTCTCGCCCTCACTGTCTCACATACTCCGTGGTGGCTCTGCTCACAGGGCCCTGCTGCTCCCCCCTCGAGGCCTTTGCTCTTCTGTTCCTATCTCTCTGGGATGCTCATCCCCCATTTGTTTTCTGGTTAATTTCTACTTGGTCCTCGGGAGTCGCCTCCTCCAGGAAGCCTTCTCTGATTCCCTCCCCAGCACAGCGCACGGCCCATTCGGTTATACTGCAAGATCGCTGCCGTCTTTTGCCAGGACTGTCTCCTGCTCCAGGTGGAGGCTTTGCAAGCAAGGCCAGGGGCCGCGCTGGATTCCCCTCTGGGGCCCCAGCCTCCAGCCTGCAGCCCAGGGCAGCGTAGCCCACAGCCTGAATGAGAGGGAAGCGAGGAGATGACGCCCTTAAGCTCTGGAAAGACATTTTCCCAAGCGGCTGGCAAGGCCCCCGGCCGCTCCGGGGGATTTTCCAATCTGCTCCAGGAAGGCCCAGCTCTGAGCACACTGGGATCATTCCGGGACACGGCGAGGCCCACTTCACCAGGCCTGGCCACGCGCAGAGCACGTCTGAAGCGCCTTTCTCCTCCTTTTCCTTTTTCCCTTTTTCCCTCCTGCTTTTTCTGGCGACGGGGTGGTTGGAGAGGAAGAGAGATGAGCCCCCCAGAGCCCTTCTCTCCTTGGCAACCTCTGGCCACATCCAAGGCCTCATCCCAAGGTATGCAGCATCCTTGTGTGGGATAGAAGTGAGCCCGGCCTGTCCCTGCTCACAACGCCAAGGACCTGCAGTGACGATGCTGGGAAGGAGGTGATTGCACCTCAGAGGGTGGGTGTCAGGGGAGCCTGGCCTGGCTTCCCTGGCCCCCCTCTGTTTGGTGCTCCTGGACCTGTGGGTCGGGGAGGGGAGTTGCTCAGAGCTGGCTGTTGGCAGCTGGGGTGTTCCTGCTGGTCCGGGGCTTGAGGGGGAGGGCTACAGATGGCTAGGGGAAGGGAGTGGGCGGGGGCAGGGGGAAGGAGGGACCGGGTCAGCTGTGCCAGCGTGACGGGCATCTCCTGGGATTTCCAGAGACTAAGCAGAAACTCTTTGCAAAGGGGGCTTGTTCCTGGCTCCGTCTGGCAGCAGTTGAGATCTTCTGGGAGTTGTTTTGCTCTGGGTAATTGGTGAGAAGTTTGTTTCTAAAAGTCTGCCCAGAACCCCAAAGTGGAAGCAGGCAGAGTTCCAGCATGAGTGGAGAATGTTCTTTTCAAACACATTTTTATAGCAGTGTGTTCAGGTCTGCTCTTTGGACTTTGCGCGTTTAGAATTTGGAGTAATTTAAACAGGGCTGCCCCCTGAGGCCCTGGAAGACAGAGGGGCGTCCCTGGCGCTGGAGAGCCAGGTGTCCTGGGGCAAATGACCTCATGCTAATCACAGGCAGTTCTTATCTGCGCAGGAGGGCCGGCCCCTCGGGGTGTCGCTGGCTTGGCCTGGATCCCGCTGCCGAGAGTAAAGGAGGAGGGGACCCACCTGGCCTCCTCTGTGGTCAGAATTCAGTGCCCTTTGCCAAGTGCTCAGCCGGTGTAGAAAGGCGTGTGTTTGCCCAGCCCAATCCCGGCTCTGACCCTGAACTCAGCTGGTTTCTGCTCTCCCCAGACAGCTGCCACCCGGCCAGGCTGCCTGACTTCCATGGGTAGGTTGGGAACTTTGCAGAGAGAGAAATGAGACCCCTGTACCCCCTTTTGCACGGTGATAAGGTATTACCTGGGGAGAAAAGTCCCCAGGAAAGTGATTTTCTGAGCCCGTGGCAGCAAGGCAAGCCATCAGCCTCTTCCTGGCTGGGTGACGGCATTGAGTCACGTGCCCTGCTGGGCCTCAGTTTCTCCACCTGTCAAATGGGGAGGGTCAGGCTGATGGTCCTTTAGAGTCCCATCTTGCTCTAAAATATTGTCATGTGACGTTCTCTGCCTCGGTTGCCCACCTGTAAAAGGAGGTACTTCAGGAAGCAGCTTCAGAAAAGAAGTGTGAGATTTGATTGGCAGATCCCGGTAGCTTGAAGAGAAACACATTTTAAAATGGTGAAAAATGGGTGAGAGGGAGTGTTTCTAGCCTGCACACAGGGAACGACGGCAGCCTCTGTGCCGAGCTGTTTACCCACTGCCCTCACCCACCCCCGGAAGGGCAGGGCCCGTCTGCCTGTCTACAGCATCTTCCCCTGGTAGGTCCTCAAAGAAACTGGATGTTGCCCGGGGTAGGGGTGGCATGGACTGGCACACACGTAGGTTCTTCCTCTGCTCGTGCTTGGCAGGGAGACTCTGAAGCTCGTGGTGTGTAATATATTCCAGAGTCTTGCGGGAGCAAATTACAACCCTGGCGGGGCCTGGCTGGATACAGGCACCAGGATGTCCTGCGGGATTGCAGCTCGCCCCAATCTTAATAAACAGTCACGGTGACCATCCCGCTGCATCCAGCACTTAGGTTAGCGAGTGCCGACAGTCTCCTATGGGCTTGTGCGGTTTACTATCTCCATCCTCACACCCAGCTTGGACAGAGCGCCACCTTCATATGACGGTGGTGGACAGCGGAGCTCGGAGAGTTTCCAACACTTGCCTGAGGTCACCGGACTCTGCTGACTGCCCTTGGGGCCCCTCCGCCCCCGCCCCCCCCAACTTAAAAAAGTATGGTAGACCCGGTGGATCCCAAGACCGTGTTAGAGGTCCGTGGATGGACTTTTATATAATTGTACGTTAGAAAACAAGTTACCCCATCGAATCTGCGATTTCACTGTGAATATTGCCTAGGAGAAAATCCAGGCTTAAGAAGCGAAACTATTTAGGATTGAATTTAAGAATGATATGAAGTAAAAATCTGGTCTTGATTGGAGGATGGCAAAAAATCCGGGACTTGGGATAAAACCGAGTGTTGTACAAGCCACCTCCATCAACCGTCCTCCCTCCTGGACCCTCGGGCTCCATCTGCATCCCCGCGTGCCCTGATACCTCCCATCTCGAAGCCCTCTCCCTGGACCCCAACCTCTGGCCAGCTGTCCACACCCCATTCTGTCTCAGGGAAAACGCCTGCAAAGAATGACCCCCTCTGTATCTCCATCTCTCACACCCTCTGCACTCTGACCTCTGCCCCCTCCACCCGCAGAGGCCGCCATCTTTGTGGTCCAGCGCCAGCCTGCAAGGGGGTCCAGTGGCCTCCTTTGGGAAGATCCGTTGGCTGCGCTGACACAGGTGGCTGCTCTCTCAGGACTTCTGGACTCCGCTCCCCTGTGGCCTCCCCTCTTTCCTCTGGATACTTGCCTCCAGGCTCCTCTGAGGACCCCTGCTTCTACCAACCTTGAAATACTGTTCCTTAGACCTCCTTGCTCTCCTCTTAGCTGGTCTCATTTCCTCCTTCAGCATTTACTACCACCTAGAAGCTCATAATAGCCCCAGTTGCATCTCCGTGCCATCTTCTGAAATCCCGACCTGCCTGCTGGAAATCTCCCCTTGGACACCCCCAGACCCCTCAGACTTAACTGCCTGGGCTGAGCCTGGGACCCCCACTCCCCCCACACCGCCAAGCTGGCTCTTCCGCCTGTGGTCTCTGAGGCCAGGTGAGTATCAGCGCTCCGCGGGCCCTGCTCTCCACGATTCTTGAGCCCTCCCTCCTCTGGAGCGTGTCTGGGATCTGACCACTTCTCTCCTTCTCTCCACCGCCCTCCTAGTCTGAGCACTGTCACCTCTCATGCTTCAGGGACCAAGCTGCCCGCTTCAATCCACTTGGGTCATAACAGCCAGCAGGACCTTTGAAAGACACAGATGGAATCTAATCGCTGTCCTGCTTAGAGCCATCTTCTCCACTCCTGTCCCATCCCCCGGGATGAAGTCCAGACTCCTCAGCATCTACAAGGCTCCCACAGAAACGGCTGCAGCAACAAACCTCTGTTGCCAGATGCTTAACTTCGGGTGGGAGTTCGTCCCCCTTTCACCTGCTGACGCGTGGGACGCGTGCAGGCTCCCGCACAGCTCCTCCGGGTCGGCGTCCCAGGCTCCTTCCGTCTTGTGGCTCTGCTGTTCTCGTGGGTCTAAGGTGGTTGTTTGAGGTCCTGCCATCCCGGTGGGCAGAGGAGAAAGGGAGGGCGAGTGCAACCAGGAGGGTGGACTCAGTCCTGCCCATGGCCACGGACCAAGCTTCATTACGTGGCCACACCTGGCCGCCAGAGAGGCTGGGAAATACTGTGTTAGGCTGGGTGGTCGTGTGCCAACTCTTCTGTTACTACAGAAGAAGGGGAAAGAAAAATGGAGGACAGCTGGAATTCCTTCCTAGGGAAACATGGTCTGCCCCTACCCTGAGTAAGCTCTCTGAGCCTCGATGCCCATCTGTAAAACGGGGTGGGGGGCCGTGAGGATCTGATGAGATGGTAAATAGCGCGTGAGTGCTCTGAAGCCCGTCAGGTGCTTCTCCAGTGTTGCCTTTCTCCTTCCCATCCCTGCCCCCATCACCTGGGATTTGGCATCTGTGGCTTGTGAATCCTGGGCACTGTTACGGAATCAGCACTTAGTAGGGCCAGACAAAGGTGGTTCTGCAGCGTCTCCCTCATGGCCTTGTCTGTGCCGAGGTTTTGGCGCAGGGGGGCCTCGGGGGCCTCAGGAGACGAGGCTGGCAGGGTGGGCGCAGTTGGTGCGTGGCAAACCGAACCTGTCCATTCCAGAAGCTCTTGGCACAGTGTCGAAGCACTAGATGACTTTGAGAAATGTCTGTGTGTTTTTTCCCCAAGTGCAGTTATTTTTGCCGCTGTGAAATGTTCTGAAATCTGACAGTTTTGTTTCGAGTCTTAGCCCGATGGGAAGATGGAAAGGAACACTGCCTCCCAGTTCTGTGGGTCTCCTGAGGACACCCAGATCCTGGCAGAAGTGGCCAAGGAGAAGCCTGGCGAACAAGATCTCCCAGGGGTGGGTGCACAGTGGGTCAGGAGCACAGTGAGTCATGCCCGGGAGCTCCCAGACCCACTCGGGGCATGAGACCCAAAGGCCGATTGGGCCAACGTCAAAGCACCTACTGTGTGTCAGCCCCTCTCCTACCAAACATTTATTGAGCACCTACTATATTCATTGGTCAGATGTAGACTGTGCGCCTACTGTGTGCCAGACCCTCCCCCACCAAACATTTCCTAAACACCCACCATGTGATGCGGGGGCGTGACAGGGCTCTGAGCACAGGAGTGACAGGATCACCTCGCCATGCGTGCTGGTGGGGAGATGGATGAAGATGATGCTGAAGGGGTGTAGACCCCAGAGGAGAGAGAGGTGACTCATATGCAGACCCTGCTCCTCTGAAACCCACGGGGGTCCTGCCAGGATGCAGCGACGGGGGGATCTGAGTGCACCAGGGGACTGGACGTCACCCTGGACGCACTGCTGCTCCCATGATCTGTGTGGCTTCTCCTCCCCTTCCCAAGGTCACGGCTCTCCAGGGCTGGGCCAGACACCTCTGCTCTTCCCACCTTCTAGCTGATCTCACTTACCCACGTCTTCACAGACGGCATCTTCACCACCGTGGATGCCGTGTGCTTCTCCACTCCGGCATCTTCAGGCGCCTCTTGTGTGGTCCAGTTACCTGTCGGGGACCTCCAGGCATCTCACCCTACGTGTGTCCCTCGTAAGCGTTTCACGTGCCCCCCTAGCTGCCTGGGCTCTTTGGTGCCCATCTCAGGAGCTGGCCCCGCTGCTCCTGGACCGGCAGCACCTTGGCTGCCCTCTGACTCGGGGGTCCCAGGACCCTGGCACGCGGATTATAAGGCGGTTGGCAAACATCCCTAAGAGCTGGCTGAATGCCAGGCACAGTGCCGAGGGCTTTATACCCTCACCACCGCGCTGAATCCCAACAACAGCCCTGGCAGGCAGCAACCACTGTGATTTCCGTTTTCACAGATGACAAAACTGAGACCCAGATGGATAAATTACCGGACGACACACAGTGAGTCCAGTATTTCCCGAAAAGTCCAACCATCGACTTAACCCCAGATGATAGCTGGGGGAATGGGAATTGAGCTATAACAACAGTAATTTCAGACACGTGGAAAAGTGTTTTCGTGTTTACAAAGTACTTTTCTACATTGCTATGGAGACGGAGGATGCAGCCTTTCCCTCTGAGAGGTAGACCTAGGAGTAACTGACAGTCACACTACAGTGGATTCCTGGTTAAAAAGACAAACAAAAACATGGCAGGATCCCCACCCTTCCTCCCCAACCTGCACTCTGGGACCTGCATGGAGAGACACTGCGGCTCTATTAGTTAGTTACAGGGTTGGTGGCTGTAGGTGCCAGCGTCATAGTGTGCAAAATAAGGTTGTTTCTTTCTCTTCCTTTCGATATAAACCACACAGGGCTGCTACCTCAGCTTCCCGGCTCCTGGGGCACGGTTCCTTCTACCCCACTTCTGATGCCTTCAAGTACCTTTCACCTCATAGCTCAAGAAGGCCGTGCCTACAGTCAGACCCCCATGCAGCCAGGGAAGGAGGGGAAAGAGAGTGGAGTACACGGCCCTTTTCCTTAAGGAGCTGCACACATTGCATTCATTGGAAGTTGGTCACATGGCCACTTCTAGCTGCCAGGGAAAAGGGGAACATCGTCTTAGGTGGGTGGCTCTGTTCCTAGCTCAAACTTAAAGCGCTCTGTTATTAAGGGATGAAGGGGCAAATGGACATCGGGGAACAGCTAACATTCTATGCCATGGTCCGCCCCGTGGGGCCCCCTGGTTTCCATGCAGGCTCCGCCTTCAAGACCCTGGACACACTCAGCCCCTTCTCTTTGGAAGAGCCCTGAAGTCCCGCCCAGGCGCTGCATCTGGCCATGTCCAGGGTCTGAAGGTGACGCACAGTCCTCCTGTCAAGGCCAGATGAGGTGCCTCAAGAACGGGGAACCTGTAAATGAGAAAGACAAGTGGTTTATAGCCCCCCGAGGTGATTACGGGGCAGGAACAGCAGAACTGCTGTAAAGGCTTGCCTTTGGAAGAGATGAGCTCGGACAATGCCGTCGGTGCTGGTCGAGGACCACGGTCACACTCGGCTGGGCAGGCATCGCCACCACTCTGCCGTAGCTGACCCCTTTGGTCGCCCTGCCTCTGCTAGCTGGGAGGAGTGCCTTGTCCACCGTCCTCCATTGTCCTCTCTGGGTCCTCTGGGAGCACCCTCCTTTCCCACCCCCCTCCCCAAACCCACCCCAGGGTTGGCCATTGCCGACTATGCCCTTCCTGGTGGCCACCAAACCTGCACAGCGTAATTCTGGCTGCGTCTACGTTTCTGGGGTGTCCAGTGGCTGCGTCTACGTTTCTGGGGTGTCCAGTGGCTGCGTCTACGTTTCTGGGGTGTCCAGTGGCTGCGTCTACGTTTCTGGGGTGTCCAGTGGCTGCGTCTACGTTTCTGGGGTGTCCAGTGGCTGCGTCTACGTTCTGGGGTGTCCAGGGACCTCTCTGGGGGGCGCTCAGAGCACAGCAAGCTCTGGAAAGCTGGGCTGTGGTTTACCCGGCAGCACAATTCCCTCTAAAACTTAGTACGTCTCTTTGCACCTGGTTTGTTTGCATCTGATTCTTCCACGTTGCACGTGATTTCACCTAAAGATCTTGTCCAGACCCAGCTTTTTAGTCTTATGAAGCTGGTCTTTTGTTTCCAGTCCTCTGTTCTCAGCCCATTTCACAGCATCTACCTTGAGGTTATCTGAACCACAGGCTTGGGTGGGGAGACAGCACCTCATTCGTGCCGTGGCCCCCAGGCTGGCTCCCCTTGCCCAGCTGAGAACTCTTCATGGGAGGAGCTGGGGAGGGATCGAGCCACCTCTTTCCTCCACCAGGACTGCACCTCCAAAGCCATCTCCATGACTTTCCTGTATCACTTCCTGAAGGCAGCACGTAGCAGCCAACACACACCTGCCTTGAGTCTTTCAAGCCAGGTCTGAAGTCCCAGGGGCCCTCGGGATGTGTTCAGCCTTCCAAGCGTCACAGGGGGCATTTTTATGACAGGATTTCCGCAGCACAAGTGTCAAGCTTTCCAGCTCACAAAATCTGAGTCCTGGACTCTGGAGGCTAGAACTTGGAGGTCTGGGTTTATTGTAGCAGTGCCCTTAGCCCCCCCATGTCTGTGTACCCACATCTGTAATGGTCAGGATACTGGCTTGGCTGCTAGAATAAACATCTTCCCCCGAATCCCCCCCTCCCCAAAGTGGCTTAAACATGATGGGAGTTTCTTTCTATCTCATGTTACAGTCCAAATGGTTCAGGATGTTATGGTGATACCAGAACATCAGGAATCTGGACACGTAGCCTGCAGGTCTACGGGCCTCAAAAAGAAGCTTTGAGCTCATGGTCTAAGATGGCTGCGGCAGCTCCCTCTATCTCATCTGCATTCGTGCCAGGGCCAAGGAGAGAAGAGGAAGAGGAGGACACGCCCCGCCTCTTCCTCTCAAGCCCAGGGCCTGGAATGTGCACACGTCAGTCTCCTCACATCCCGCAGTGAGGAGGGATCCGAGGCTTAGGATGCCCCGTTGCTCGTGTGCGTGTGTGTTTGTGTGTGCATGTGTCCGCGTCAGCTGTTGTGTTGCCCAGGTCTCGCTACCCCTTCAACCAGTGCTCTTTCTTCAAGCGGCTACACTGGAAAGAAGCAGGTCTGGGAGAGAAGTGAGATTCTCCATTCCAACCGTGAAATGCCTGTGATCAGAACTGAGAACCCAGGGCATGGAATGAATTGCTGACCTGCCTTGTGCATTGCGGTCATTTGCCCTCGAGGTCCGGGATGCCCGCTGCCCAAGCGGCTGTGAGCCGGCCAGCTTGTGGGTGAGCGCTCACTGGTGCCTACCGCGGTCCGGGCAGGGCCGCCAAGCCCCACCTTCCTTCCCTGTCTTGCTCTGATGTTGCCTGCTGCGTGCGCCTCATTTTTTTTTCACGTGTAACATGGGATTAATGCTTTTGTCCTGTTACTTCCCGTGTTGCTTTGGGAAATCAGATGGGAGGCTGGAGGCGAAAGGTCATCAGCTGGAACGGGCCGGGCGCTGTGCACTGTGCATGGCTGAACGAGAGACCCCAAAGGGACTTTGCAGATGGGATGAAGCTAAGGGACTTGAGACGGGAAGATGGTCCTGGATTACCCAGGTGGACCCAATGCAACCTCGAGGGTCCTTATAAGGGAAAGAGGGAAATGGTGGGGTCGGAGTCAGGGGATGCAGTGATGGGTGCAGAGGTCATGGCGATGCCCTTGGAAGACAGAGACAAGGGCCACGCCCAAGGCGTTCTGGTGGCCGGTAGAAACTGTGCAGGGCAAGGAAGCAGATTCTTCTCTGGAGCCTCCAGAAGGAGCCGGCCCTGCCCACACCTTGATTTTAGCCCAGTGAGACCCTTTTGGATTTCTGACCAACTGTAAGTGCATACATTTGTGTCGTTTTCAGCCATGAAATTTGTGATGATTTGTTACAACAGCAACAAGAGGCAGATGCGTGAGGGGCCGGGGGTGTTGGGACTCAGTGGGATTGCAGCTGGCCGAGATGCGGACAAAGGGAGAACCAGCGGGCTGGGAGGGAGCATACAAGGAAAGGCCCAGAAGCAGCGTGCAGGCTCTTTGCTGGAATGGTAATAGCAGCCTCTCAGACCAGCATGTGGGATGCAGGGAGGGGCTCCACGGGGAGGCTGGCCAGGAAGGCGGGGGGCATGTTGGAGGGGCCCTGAGCCACCCCACTGAGGGGCTTACACTTAATCTGGAGGAAGAGAGACCCACTGGGATGGCGTTCAAGCCCGTGGAGATGCCTCTGGTCCAGGAAACGACCGGAGTGTCAGAAGGCAACTGGGAAAGGCGGCCTCACATATCCTGAGTGCTTGTGGTTGCAGTGTTGTGCAAAGTTCTGGAAGCTGGTGCTTGTCAAGATGTACCCGGGTGTGCACGGCCGCGGAACAGATCTTGGGTCTGCAAGCCCAGAGCTCCAGCAGCAAAGGGAAAGCAGAGGCAAAGACACGGAGCCTTTTATTGAAAGTGCTTTCAGAGACACCCGACAGAAGTCCGTGTCCAGTGCCCTCTGGCTTTCTGGGGAGGGGCGTCAAACGTGCAAGACCCTCTGAGAGCCAAGCTGGGGAGGGTCCCTGGGAATTTTGAAGTGCGGCACGGCCAAGACGCACAATAAAAAGAAATGTGTGACCGTGAAAGAGACACGTTCCAAATTGCATGTTTTTCGTCTTCAGCGTTCACGGAAACATGCCCATTAGCGGGAGTGGGCGGCACGGGGGTGGGCAGGCCCAGAGGAACACGGCAAAGGGCTCTGGGGAACAGGATTTCTGCGCTCAGCGAAGACGCCACCCCGGAAAGCCACGTGTAGACGCGTGCGTCCAACCACCCCACGGATGGTTTCAGATCCTGCAGGGAAGAGAAAAAAACCATTCGGAATATTGCCAGAATGGTATTTGAGTAAACAGTGTGGACAGCTGCTCCTGCCTGTAGGAGCCAAAGAAATTCTGCCGTCGTCCATGAAGAAAACGCGTTGACGGGGGACCCGTCAACTGGGGGCTGAGCTGCCTTGAAGAATGGGCACGCCCACCCCAGGGGTCTTTGAACTCCACCTGGAGCACCCTCCTTTCAGCTGACTGTGCTCTCCAAGATTTGGGGGTTCTCTATTCCCCCTTCTAAGAGAAAGTGCTAATTGTGCATGGGAGTGGGAAGCAGTCCCTCTGGGAGCTGCAGCCTGGCTTGAGTCCGAGGTGAAGATGTGAGAGCCGCTGGGAGGGCCTGGTGCCCCCCAGTGGGGCAGGTAGGGGTGGCGGGGAGACTCAGGACACGCATCCCTGGCGGCCCGGTGAGGCCATGCCAAAACCTGTCCAGCCCAAAGGTCAGAGTCACACAAAGCATGCTCAAGTTCGTGCACTCCCTCTGGAATGACCCGAAGTGTGAGAGCCTAGCCTCTCCATCGGCAAAGCGCCTGGGGATTAATTAGTTTAATTGGTCCCTGCTTTAGGCCAAATAGTCAGTGTCAAAAGAGAAAAGTAAAAGATACTTTCCCATTTGGGAAGACAAAAACGGCCCCTGGCAATGGCGGAGGGTGGTAATAACAACAAAAAGCCTTTGCGGGAGTTGACTTGAATGGCCTGGGAAGGCAGCTGGACCCCGGCTCAGACCCTTGTCGCATACCAAGCAGAGATGGGGGCCGTCTGGGAAAGGCCAGCCCGGGAACTTGCTCTGGCCAAGGCGCCACCCTGGCCTCAGCAGAAACATCTCTGCCCAATAAAGCCTCATTATCACGGGGTTCTGCCCCCGCCACGAACGCCCCCAGCGTCATTTGCAGGAGGAAACAGGCAGGCCCTGGGAGGACTGGCTGGTCCTGGCTGTGCCGGGCTGGGGCCTGTGGCCTCCGACCTGCGTGTCTTAATTGCCATGGGGCGGGGGAGCCTGGTGGGGAGACGGGCTTGAACCAGGTCCACGGCTGTCGTTAAGATGCCCAAGGACGCGTCCTGTGTCTGGAAGGTGGAGGGGTGATGGGGGAGGGGCCAGAGCCCACAGCCCAAGGTTCGGCCGGCTGTGTGACCTTGGGCAAGTCACTTGGCCACTCTGGGCTCGTGTCCCGTCCCTCAGATGTAAATCACGCGTGTTCACCGCCACAGCCCCTGCGTGCGTGGTCACGACGAGCACAGAAATGCTTTGTCACAGCAGCCAAGGGCGTCTCTTGTGTGAGGACAGCCTGCAGTCCCAGAGGAGCTGTGACTAGTGAGTGAATCACAGCAGAGGCTGGAGGAGTGGCCCCAGGTGCGTTTTCCAAATTAAGGACGGTTGACAATATCAGGGTTGGGAAAAGTGTTTGGGGACAAAACGTGATGACTTTAAAAATCAATCTGGATCCTTTCTGTTTATATTTCTCCTACCCAAGTCGAGGTAGAAAATATTTATCTTTGCTGTTTTACAAGCAGTGGCCTCTGGCCAGATGAGACGGTGAATTTGGTCCATGGAGTTCAGAGGACAAAGCGGGGAAGGAAGCTCCGCTGTGAGCCCTCCTCGTGTCAAACCACCTTGGGTATTCCAAGGGTGGCCACTGTTTTTGTTAGAAAAAATTGCGGTAAGATCTACACAGCATATTATAAACCGTTTTAATAATTTCTAAGTGTCTAGTCAAGTGGCATGAATTACATTCACATTATTGTACAACCATCGCCACCATCCATTTCTAGAACTCTTTGATCTTCCCGAAACTGAAACTCTGTGGCCATGAGACAACGCCCTATCCCCTCCCCCAGCCCCTGGCACCCGCCCGTCTACTTCCTGTCTCTGTGAATTTGACTCTTCCGAGCGCCTCATTGTGTGGAATGTGGCTACTTGTCCTTTTGTGTCTGGTTTATTTCACTCAAAATCATGTTCTCAAGGTTCAGCCGCGTGATAGAATAAGTCAGATTTTCCTTCCTTTTTAAGGCTGAATAATATTCCGAGAGGCCTTTGGTTTTATTCTGTGGAGTGATGGCAGTGGGGAATTCAAAGAGAGAAAGTGGGGTTGGCCCTGATCCAGCTGCCAGAAGGAACGTGGGAGTGGCCTCCGCAGGGGGCGGCTGGGATGGAGTTGCTGAGGCTGACTCTGTGGGAGGATTGAGGGAAACTTCATCGCTTCAGTAGCTGAAATGGAACTCCTCGGGGCTGGAACTACGGTGAGGTACTGGTCGTGCGTGCAAAATTTCAGGGGGCATCCGCAATCTCAATAACCCAGATAAATCCCATTTCACTGCAGTATTGAACAAAATCAAAGTAATGCAAAAACTCTGTGATGGACAAAGTACCAAAATTTGAAGTGAAGACAGGATTAGTCTTAGTGGGTTTTCTCTTTGTCTCAGGCTCCAGTAAGGGCTGTCATAGCGCAGATCTTGTCTCTATTTTAAATTTTGCTATTCTGTTCATCATGGACTTTTTGCACTATTTTTGTTTAGGTTGTGGTCAAACATACATAACATAAAACTTATCATTTGAACCATATTTAGGTGTACAATCCAGTGGCATTAAATACATTCATATTGCTGAGCAACCATCCCCACCATCAATCCTCAGAACTTTCTCATCTTCCCAAACTGAAACTCTGTCCCCATTAAACACAAACTCCTTACTCTCCCTCCCCCAGCTCCCGGAAACTCCCCTTCTACTTCCTGTCTCTATGAATTTGACTACTCTAGGTAACTCACAGAATTGGAATCACAAATATTTGTTCTTTTGTGACTGACTTACTTCACTCAGCATAATGTCCTCCAGGTTCATCCGCACTGTAGACAGTGTCAGAACTTTCTTCCGTTTTACGACTGAATAACATTCCATTGTATGAATAGACCCCATCTTGTTTATCCATTCATCTGTTGATGAACTTTTGGGTTTGTTTCCACCCTTTGGCCATTGTGAATAGGGCTGCTATGAACACTGTTGTACAAGTATTTTTCTGCGTCCCTGACTTCAATTCTTTTAGAAGTAGAATTCCCGGATTATATGGTAATCCTATGTTTAGCTTTTGGAGGACATGCCGAAGTGTTTTCCATGGTAGCTGCATCATTTTTTTTTTTCCCCGCCAGCAATGCACGAGAGTTTCAGTTTCTCTACATCCTTTCCAACACTTCCTATTTTCCATTAAAATAAAAAAAAAAATTTAGCTTCCCAGTGGGTATGAAGTGGTATCTCACTGTGGTTATGATTTGCATCTCCCGAATGACTAATGATGTTGAGTGTCTTTTCATGTGCTTGCTGGCCATTCCTGTAACTTCTTTGGACACATGTCTATTCAAGTCCTTTGCCCATTTTTGAATTGGGCTGTTTATTTTTCGTTGCTGTTGAGCTGTATTTGCATAACTTTTGACTTTAGAAAATATTGCATTAAATGTGACTTATCTTCATTGCTGAGTTTTTTGGTGTTTCCTTAAATTTTGCTGGAAGTGATGCCTCATTTGCCTTACCCTAGTTCCAGCCCTGGTTCTCTGGGGGAGGAAAATGCCTGGAGGGGAGGGAGACCCCCAGGGTGGCAGAAGGGCAGATGAGGGGGTGCGGGGGCCTGGCGGGAAGGGCAGGGCAGAGGGCTGAGGAAGGTCTGACCCCTGGTGTTCTCATGGCTGCCAGGTAGCAGCCCCTCCGCTCCAGCAGGAGCCTCCCACGTGTGGTTTATTAGAGAAAAGAACGGGAAAGGGTTGAGTTCCATGCTTGGGCCAAGCCCTGGGAGAGGTAAAGGAACAGCTGCAGATGTGGTGCTAAGGAGGGTGGGGACGCAGAGGTGACGGGAGAAGTCGGGTGCTCAGCAACGCCAACCTCTCAGGGAGGCTCGAGGATGTGTGCCTGGCCGGTCTGGATCCTCCCTGGGGAGGAAGACCCCAGAGACAGTGGAGACTCACACCGCCACCCCACCCGTCGTTGACCTGCCAGGTGGATGCACCTGCTGGAGAGGCCCACTCTCCAAGCTCAAACCGCTCCCCTTTTCCAAAGGCCTCCTGCCCTTCCTGTATCCTGGGCAGCATGTGGTGTACCCATCACACAGCCAAGTCCAAAGGTGGTGGCAGTGCTGTCCCAACTCTCCAGGGAACTGAGAGAACCTCAGATTCCCACCGGATTCCAGCCCACACCACAGCACTGCTAACACCAGACTGGGATCGGTTTGTTCAGGCCCCTGGACAGCATCCTGAGAAGAGTGGTTATCAGGGTCATTAATAACACATCAGTTGGCCTTTATTCTCAAAGACAGAAGAGTTCTTTCTGGGAAGCCCAGCTGAAATGCCACACCCAAATTTGATAAAAACTATAAACCTACAAATCTGAGAAGTTCAACAAATATGACGTAGAATGAATACAAACAAAACCACGCCAAGATACATCATAAGCAATTTTCTGAAACCAGCGTGAAAGAAAAAATCCTAAATGCAGCCAGAGAAGAATGAGACATATAGGGAAACAATATACAAATGACAGTAGTATTCTTTTTGGAAACAGTGCAAGCTGGAAGTCAACGGCGTAACGGCTTTAAAATAGAGAAAGAAAGGAAGAAACTGTCCATCTAGAATTCTATATTCTGCAGAGATGACTTTCAAAAACGAAGGCAAAATAAAGAGCTTTAATGGTACCAGCAGACTGGCACTACAAGAAATATTAAAGGTAGTTAATAATAAAGGAAGCAGAAAGAAAATGATATCCGATGGAAAACTGGATCTACAGAAAAAGAGGCAAGAGATTAGAAGTGGCAAATATGTAGAGAAATGTAAAAAAAATTTTTAAACAAAGAAAAGCTCATTTCAAGAGTGATTATTCACGATGATATTTGTGGCATTCTGACAGTGCATAAGTGTTATTTAAAAACGAATTAATACAGCTAAATTATAGGTGTCATGTATACGCATTTCATTTTGATACAAATAGAAACTTAATAATAATAAACTCTTCAATCTAGTCCCTGAAAGAAGTAATGTTTGATTGTCAACCTTCTATACATTTTGTATATGAAACATTAAAATATACAAACATAGGTGTAATATAATTTTTTATTTTACATGAAAGGTTTAACATTATTCTGCTAACTGCATTTAAAAACACTTATTAAAAGAAAAATTTTAAGACAACTGACCATTTAAAACAAAATATCAACAATATACTCTGGGGCTTACTATATATTGAAAGGTAAACTCTCTGACAGCAATAGCACGTAGGATAAGAGAATTAAATGAAAGAATATTGTTGTAGGACACTTACGTCGTGGGTGACTTACGACATTTGAAGGTAGACTGTGATAAATTAGCTATGTATATTTTAAATCCTGGAGCTACTCCTAAAAATTAGAACGGAGAGATACAGTTTATTAGATATCTGTGGAGAAAATGGAATAAAAAAAACCACAACTAATTGCAAAGAAGAAAGGAAAAAAGGAGCAAAAGACAGACGGGACAGATAAGAAACAAATGACGGCAGACCTATAGCAAATGATGCTGGTAATTATATTAAATGTAAAGGTCTAACTTCTTCAATAAAAGGCTGAGATTGTGACACTGGATAAAAAAGCAAGACTCAACTATATGTTGCTTATAAGAAACCCATTTTAGGAAGAAAATATTTGCAAATGAAGCAACTGACAAAGGATTAATCTCCAAAATATGCAAGCAGCTCATGCAGCTCAATATGAAAAAAACAAACAACCCAATCCAAAAATGGGCAGGAGACGTTAATTAATAGACATTTCTCCAAAGAAGATATACAGACTGCCAACAAACACATGAAAGGGTGCTCAACATCACTAATCATTAGAGAAATGCAAATCAAAACTACAGTGAGGTATCACCTCACACCAGTCAGAATGGCCATCATCAAAAAATCTACAAACAATAAATGCTGGAGAGGGTGTGGAGAAAAGAGAACCCTCTTGCACTGTTGGTGGGAATGCAAATTGATACAGCCACTATGGAGAACAGTATGGAGGTTCCTTAAAAAACTAAAAATAGAACTACCATACAACCCAGCAATCCCACTACTGGGCATATGCCCTGAGAAAACCATAATTCAAAAAGAGTCATGTACCAAAATGTTCATTGAAGCACTATTTACAATAGCCAGGACATGGAAGCAACCTAAGTGTCCACTGACAGATGAATGGATAAAGAAGATGTGGCACATATATACAATGGAATATTACTCAGCCATAAAAAGAAATGAAATTAAGTTATTTGTAGTGAGGTGGACGGACCTAGAGTCTGTAATACAGAGTGAAGTAAGTCAGAAAGAGAAAAACAAATACCGTATGCTAACACATATACATGGAATCTAAAAAACAAACAAACAAAAGTAACAGTTCTGAAGAACCTAGGGGCAGGACAGGAATAAAGATGTAGACGTAGAGAATGGACTTGAGGACATGGGGAGGGGGAAAGGTAAGCTGGGATGAAGTGAGAGAGTGGCATGGACATATATACGCTACCAAATGTAAAATAGATAGCTAGTGGGAAGCAGCTGCATAGCGCAGGGAGATCAGCTCGGTGCTTTGTGACCACCTAGAGGGGTGGGATAGGGAGGGTGGGAGGGAGACGCAAGAGGGAAGAGATATGGGGATATATGTATATGTGTAGCTGATTCACTTTGTTATAAAGCAGAAACTCACACACCATTGTAAAGCAACTACACTCCACTAAGGATGTTAAAAAAACAAAGGAAAGAAACCCATTTTAAATATACAAAAGTCAATTGTTTGTCCACATACTAGCAAAGGACAGTTGGTAATTGAAAATTTTAAATGCTGTATTATAAATGCGTTATGTAAACAAAAAGCAAAAGGATGGGGGAATATTGAAGAGGCATACGAGCCAATCTGAAAGAGCTCCCAATGGCCAAAGCTGCAATAACATTAGCAACAGAATAAACAATGATAGTATTGGATTATAACCCCAATAATAAAGTACATATATTTTAGTCTACAGAAATATAAATTAATAATGCAATAAATACGTAAATAGGGGACAAAGAATGATACCTCTTTACAGAAGAAATCCAATCAATACATGTGAAAAGGAGTGAGGGGGGAATAGGAAAATCACTGTTAGAACGCCACAGAAATCATGGAGGCAAGGTACACCAATGGATGCTAAAACTAGTGGGCAAAAGTTTAAGAGGAAACAAACCCTTTGCATTGTCTCAAAGTATCTCCCTGTCCTAAAGTTACGAATTACAAAAAGAAAAATAGTGGCTATACAGTGGAGGAATCTGACAGACACCATCTTTACCAAGTGATGAAAGTTCCTGTCACCAGCAATTAGACACGGTAGCATCGGGGACTCACTGATATGGCTCACGTTACTCCCGTGGTATTCTTCTTAGTGATGCAGAACCTCAAATAATTATGAGAAGGCGTGAGACAAACACAAACTGAGGGATGTTCCAGGAAACACCTGACCTCTACCCTTCAAGAGTGCCAAGTCCTGAAAGACAGAAACACTGAGCAACTGCACCGACGGTAGTGGGCTAAGGAGGGCGCTGACTGAGGGCAGTGTGGGATCCCGGGTTGGATCCTGGAAATGAAAAGGAACGTTGGTGGAAAAACTGGTAAAATCCAGATAAAATTGGTAGTTTAGTTAATAGCACTTTACCAGTGTTAATTTCTTAGCTTTCATAACTGTTCCATGACTTAGGTGTTATCATTAGAAAAGGTGAGTGAAGGGTATAAGGTTAACTCTCTACTTGACATATGTACGTATATAAACCGACTCACTCTGCTGTACACCTGAAACTAACACAGCATTGTAAATCAACTGTACGTCAATCAAAAGTTGTTTGTTTTGAAAAAAAAAAAAAGGTTAGAAAACAATACCATTTACAATAGCATAAAATACATGAGTGCCTAGGGATAAATTTCACACAATATGTACCAGACCTGTGTACTCTAAAAACTATAAAACACTGCTGAGAGAAATTAAAGATGGCATAAAGAAATAAAGAGATATATCCTATTCATGGATCCAAAGGCTTGATATTGTTAGATGTCAGTTTTGCCCTCAATAATCTATAGATTCAGTGGGAATCTCAATTATGACACCTGTCTTTTCACCTGACAGTTGATAAGGTGATTCTAAAATTTATATGAAAATTCAAGGACTGAGACTAGCCAAAGCAATTTTGAAAAACAACAAAGTGGGAGGATTTATACCGCTGAATTTTAAGACCTACTATGAAGCAAGAGTATGGTATTGGTGTAAGGATAGACATCTAGATCAATGGAACAGAATAGAGAACCCAGAAATCGAACCATGTGTATATGACCAATTGATTTTTTAAAAAATGGGCCAAGGTAAATCATTGGGAGAAATAAAATCTTTAAAACAAATATTGATAAACATACATGAAAATATAAACCTCAACCCCTACCTCACATCACACACAAAAGTGAACTTGAAATGGATCACAGACCTAAACATAAATGCCAAAAATATAAAATTTCTGGAAAATAGACAGAAATTATTTGTGACCCTGGGGCAGGCAAAGTGTTCTTAATAAGACCCAAACCACCACAAAACATAAAAGTAAAACTTGATAAAAATGGATGTCATCAAAATGAACAAAATCTGCCTTTCAAATGACCCGTTAAGACACTGGACAGAGGAGCCAGCTTGGGAGAATAGATCTGCAATTCACAATCTGATAAGGGACTTAAGCAGAATATATAAAGACAGTCTTACAACTCAGTAATAAAAGCACAAACAATGCAACTAAAATGCTGGACAAAAGCTTTGAACAAATACTTTACAGAAGAAGCTACGCAGGCAAGGGACCCTTTAGCTGTTTCCCTCTGCCTAAAACGCCACCCCCTTTCTGCGTCACTAACTCCGTCCTCTACTTCAAGCCGTTGCTCAGACTTTACCTTCTCCAAGAGGCCTCCTCTGACATTTTATTAAATACTGCACTCTGCCCCAACTTCTCCCCACCGCCCACATATTCCAAATCCCCCCATTTTGTTCTTTCTTTTTTTCTCCTAGCACATCCATCACTTTCTAACACACTGTGAAATTTACTTACTTATTATGCGTATTGTTCATTACCTATCTCCCCTGTGAACATGAGCACGAATTCTGTGTTTTCTCACTGATTTTCTCACTGATGTATCCCAAACGTCTACATGAGTGCCTGACATCTAGTAGGCGTTCAAAAAACATCTCTTTTATACATGGGTGAATGCATAAATGGCTGCATTCATGCTTTCGTTTTGTTTTTGGTGTCCTGCAGCTTTACTTTGATACGTCAGGCATGAATTCATTTTTATTTATCCTGCTACAGACTCACCAGGCATCTTGAATCTAAAGATTCCCATCTATTACCAATTCTGGGAAATTCTTCGTCATTATATCTTCATGTAGTTCACCCTTCAGTCCTGTTGCCTCCCTCTAGAACGGCAATTAGATGACATTATACTGTTCATTCGATCCTCGTGTCTCTTAGCCTCTGTCTTTTTTTCTGACCTCTTTCTTTCTCTGTATGTCACTAGGTAATTTCTTTCATTCTACCTTTTATTTCACAAATTCTGTTTACAGGTAGGTCTAATCTGCTGTTTTACCAAATATTAAGGTTTTATTACCATTAGTAAGATTTTCATAGCCAGTTCTTTTTCAAATTTATTTGGTCTTTTTTTTGATAGTACTTTGCTAATTCCCCATAATTTTGGTTTCCAATTTCATTTCTTAAAACATTAAAAAAAAAAGTTTACTTAAGTTCCCTAATTAGTAGCTGCATTTATTTGATGAACTCGGGGCTGTGATTGCCTCTTTGGTGGGTCTATATTGGTGGGATCCTGTGAGGCCAGGTTGCAGGGGGATTTGAGTTTGTTTCTGGCAGTACGACGTTATTGGAAATATCTTTAAGTTAATTTTACAGTTTGGGGTTTCCTGGACCAAAAGGTAGTATAAATGTGACCCCCAAACTCCTGTGAAGTAAAAACAGAGGAGACTGTTTTTCTCCACCTAGATCCCAGGTGGAGACAGCAAATTTGCTTGTCATCTCCTTTGCCAGCTGTATTAGTCAGTATAGCATAAGCCCTGCTTCACTAACAAACAATCCCTCTCACTGGCTAAACCCAACAAAGGCTTATTTCCTGCTCTTGCAAAGTTTGCAGGGAATCTGAGCACCTCTCCTGGCCACTGCCCCACACAGAACAACTCAGCGACCCAGGTTGCCCCAATCCCAACACAGCTTTGCCATCTTGATGCGTGGCCTGGAGAATCTGGTGCTGGCTCTTCGTTGCTTTGGTCTAGAAGTGATTCACATCTCTTCTTCTCAGCACCCACTGGCCAGAACCAGTCCCATGGCCAGGCAGGGAATGTGTCCATCTGTGCCTGGAGAAAGAGGACTGACTCTGGGGGGCACTGGGTGTCTCTCCTGCTCCAGAAGGTGGATCCTCCCTAGTTGCCCATACCTGTACTGGGAGGCCCCTGAGATCCTGGCTTTGGGCAAGGATGCTGGTCCCCAAATCCCACCTTGCATGTGCCCTGGGCCCTCTCCTGTCCCCAGTGACGATTGAGAAGTACATTGTGAGGGCACTGGGTCTGCCTGTAGGCCCGGGGTCCCTTCAGCATCAGGACCAGCTGACCCATCACCCAGGTTCAGCCCTCCCCTCAGTTCTGGGTGACTCCTTCATTTTCTTGCGAGCTCGGCTGCCCATTGCAAACGATGTTTATTATATTTTACGTAGCATTCCCAGGCATTGCGTTTTAGGGGGTAAGCATCATTATTAATATCGTCCACACTTTATAGATGGGGAAACAGGGTAAAAGCTTCGGTAACCTGCCCGAGGACACACAAGAGGGACGTGCTGGTCTTGCTTCTCAGCCAGGCCTGTGTGACCCCAGCGCTCCTCCTGGCCTTCCTTGGGAGAGGCAGGAAGTGTGTCTGGCATAGAAGTCGGGTGCAGGCTTCCCAGAGGGGGTAACCTTCGACCAGGTCTGGGAGGATACGAGGTTGGGGTACTGGGGTGTGGCTGTGACCCACACCAGGCAGAAGCCTGAGGGTGTGACAAGGTCGGGACACATGTTAGCCGCTCCATAAATATTTGCTGAATAAATGAATAAATAAATAGCCCACGAGAGGAACGAGAGGATGAATAATGTTGTCGGTAAAGCCTGAATCAGACTCTTGCGATGGCTTGTGTTTGACCCGGAGTTTTTCTACCTGCTCTTGCCTAATTTCCCAAGCTAAACAAACTGGGAAGGACTTGTGGGAATGCCAGGGAATGAGTCTCCCTTCCAGTCTTAGCAACTGCAGTTACCTAAAATTACAAGCCTGTCTGATCTCATTAGCGAAATAAGACTCAGAGGGGACCCAAGGTGGAAGTGGAGACGCTGGAGCCTTTGTCTGCAGCTCTGGGTAGAATCCCTGGCACCTCCAGGCTGGTTGAGTGAGGGCCCCAGGCCTGCGCCACCAGCCTGCCCAGGAGGAGGAGAAAGCAAACAGAGGGCAAGGCCAAGTTCAGCCTGGACTTCACTCAACTCCCCGTTCCTTCATAAACACCCTCCCTCATATTTATTACAATGAGGGAACTTGAGCCCCGGGCCTGGAGGAAGGACTAGATCCAGAAAAGCCCACCGAGGCAAATGGCAATGGGAAGCCTAGCAGGGGGGGCCTTAGGTGAGACGTGAGGGGCTCAGACAGGACTTGGGGCCAGGTGTAGGGGCTTCAGACCCTGTTTAAGTACTTTGAGTTTCCGGTAGTGAGAGAGCCGAATGGATTGAAGCTTGCAGAATAAGATCCAGAGGTCTGATTTGCAGAATCAAGCTGAGGCTCTCTCGGGAGTGTTTTAGAAGACGGAAATATTGCAGTCTGCTCGGATGGCTAAGATGCTTTACTGAAGCCGCTCTTTATTGATCTCCTCCTGGGGGCCAGGCTCAAATTAGTGCTTTCACACCCATTAGCTTAGGCACTCCTCGTAAAAGCCTGCAAACAGGTATCATTATCCCTGGTTTTCAGAGGAGGGATCGAAGATGTGCTGGTTAAGTAACTCGCCCCAGGTCACTTAGCTGGTAAGTGCGGCCTGGGGATCCTCTTCTCCATTAGACGCGGCAGACGTGGTGCAAGAATGTCTGTCTCAACACGATTTTTTTTAGGGGCCGATGAACATCTGTTCAATTTTGCCTAAAGCAGAAAAATAATGTTCAAGTATCTGAAGGCTTATACAAGTTTTTTTAATATAGATGTTATTATGGTGGGAGGGGCCCATGGAAGTCACAGCACATCTCCGAGGGATTCTAAGTGGAATCCCAGGCTCTCGGGAGGTCAAGAAAAGCGTGTGGGTGCGGCGTGCTCCTGCAGGGCTGCGGTGGTTCCCGTACCCTGACATCAAACACACTTCTATTAAAAGTGCTATCTGCTTACAAATAAAATTTCTGTAAATATTTACCAAAAAAGTGCTAACACATGAGGTGCCCCGGAGGGGACCCCCTTTTGCTGGACGGCCCACGCTACGTCACCTGGAGGTGAGCCGGCTGGTGGCAGCGGTGGAGGAGTTTTACTATTGAGCTGTAGTGAGGTTCTGCCCTCCCGTTTGCCCAGTCAGTCACCTTTATTTTTGTATTTTAAATAAAGATTTTATTTTGGAATAATTTCAGATGTAGAGAAGCTGCAAAGATAGTACAGAGAGTCCCATCCGCCCCTTCCCCTTGTAGACATCGTGCGTTACTGGGGTACCTTTGCCGGCACCAGAAACTGACATGGGTCCGTGATTGTTAACTCGACTCCAGGCTTTGTTTGGACTTCGCCAATTTTCCCGTTAATGTCCTCTGTGCTCCAGGATCTCAGCCAGGGGGCCATACCGCATTGTGTCATCTCAGGTCCTCAGGTTCCTCCGGTCTCTGTCCCGGTGTTTTTTGATACCTGCTCTGGGCCAAGGCTAGGACCCGAGAGGTGAGTGAGGAGAGCTTTGGCTGCAGGCAGCTCGGGGTGGGCGGACGTGGGCCAGCATCTCAGTGAGATGCTTGCAGGACAGAGCAGCCTGGGCACTGCAAGCCGGACACCGGCAGCTCTGTCTGGGGAGGTTAGCACTGAGAGCTTTGGAATTGCTTTGAAAAAGGGGGTTTCTGATTGAGAAGCTAGCTTGAATAATAACATCTAGCACTGTATTTTGAAGGGAGAATTGTTTTATATTTATAAAGATTCTTAATTATCTCCGGCAAATGCATTTAGCTCACTTGGTAATTGAATTAAGGAAAATGTCTTTTCAAGCATTGTACGTCATTGCAGTCATAGAAAAGAAGTAAGAATAACTTTAAAGTACTTCCCTACATGACCTAGACAAACTCGTTATTACTGAAAGCTGAGTAATTCCATCTAGGGCCCCGCTGGCTCTAATATAACAGGCATTCTGGGGACGCCGAATTAAAATCGCAAGAGACAATGGAAATTTCCTTTCTTTGGGGAGCCCTTGCTGAACCCCCATTTAGATCTGGTCCTTCCCTCATGGGCCCTGGACACACTTTCACTTTTGAGCTTATCACACTGTATTGCGATTATCTCTCGGTCTCTCCGCGCCCCGTTTATCCCCCGTAGCTCCCCTCTTGAGAGCTCAGACCACATCTCGCCCACTCAGGGATCACAGAACAGAAGCATGGATGACACTTCCCAAACTGAGTTTATACCCCTTCCTCCACAGCCATAATTTCTTCAGCAAGCACCCTCTCAACGTTTTATCTTTGGATGGACACATCTTCTGGCTGCTAGAATCTAGCGGACTGCAAAGGCCATGGGGTTGGAAGGTCCAAGCTACCGGAATGTTGGCGAGGACGCCTTGGCGGGGGGACCCACACCCAGGAGACTTGTGGCTTGATGGCCCTAGTCTGGGCTTGTCAGGCAGCTCGGGTGCCCGATGGTGGGCAGGGAGCCAACAGGAGCCCCAGACAGATAGGCCCTGGACTTTGAAGAAAAATCAATACTCGTCCCGGAGTTTTCTGCATCATAAACGTGTCCCTGGTTGCATGGCCACCTCCGGGTTCCTCCCCCGCCCCCCCCCCAACCATGACCGCTCTGCCGATTAGAGAGCTGCCCGCCCTACCCCTGCGTGGCCCGGAGACCTTATGTCCGCGGGGGCTCCTTGTGGTGGTAAAACCCATTCGGATCACCCACTGCAGCGGGGCGGAGCAGGGTGGCTCCTCCATCTTCCAGGGGGGCATGAATTCAACAAATAGTCACCCCGCTGCTACGCGCACATGCTGGGCCAGGCTCCGGTGAGGCCGCGGGGAGCCGGCCAGACGGGCCACTTAAAGCACCGAGTCTACAGTCCAGTGTGGAGATCGACGCTGCACAGGTAACCGAGACAAACCACAGACTGACTGGTAAGTGTTATCGACTAAGCAATAAATCAGGGGTGTGGGAGGCGGGGGCAGGGCCGGGCGGGGCTGCCGGCGGACAGGCTGCTGCCCGCACTCTGGCCACTTGGTACTGAGCTGGAGCCGCCAGCGGTCCGGCCTGTCCTGACTCGCGCCCCTCATGGCGGATGGTCTCTCCTCCACCGCTCTGAGCTCTTCTCCTTCCTCCTTGCTCTCCCCGTCACCTTCCCACGCCGACTCCAACGTGGCCCCGTGGTTCTGGCGTGCACGTGACATCAGGGCGCCTTGCTGCCAACCGTCCCACTCTTTCTTACTTCAGATGCTCAGACAGAGACACCCATTGTCCAGCCTATGCAGCAGCTGTCCCAGGTGGTACCACCCTGGTGCAGTCAGCTGAGGCCGGTGCAGAGTGGATGACTCGCCTGGGACACGGGTGCCTGGCAGCAGGGGCTGTGGTGTGACAGGGCACGCCATGCTGCGGAGACGCACGAAGCCTGGGATCGAGTCCGCTCCGTCCCTTATCAGGGTTACGAAGTTGAGCAAGGCTTCACTTCTCTGTGCCTCTGCTTCATCACCGTAACCCGATACCGAATGGCACTGGAATGAGGTAGGGTATGTCCAGCCCCCGGCAGTGCAGGGTGGTCGCGTGCACTCCTGCCCCACGGAGGGAATCCATCACCCGTCGTGAACTTCTGCAACCCCTGCTCTGGGCACCCCACGAGGCAGGGAACAGGAAGGCGTTTTGTAACTTACATAACGATGGACAGATGTGAGGGCTGCTGCCCACTGTGATGGTTTCAAAGGACGGCTCCAGACAGGTGCCTGTTATCCGTTTTTACAGAATTCCACATCCCTTCTGAATCTTGGGATTACAAAACAGCCACCGAGAAACCGTGCACCCCATTAACACTGAGACTTTTATGTATTTACAATTCAGCTTAAATTTTTACCAGGAGAGGTTTTCAAAATGTAACATGTGTTAGTCACCGCGTGAATTGCGAAACCAAGGAAATATCTCCCAAGTGCTGGCCTTGACAGTGTAATCTGGCAAGACTCGGGGAGGAATAAAAATAACGCTTCTCAGCATAGCCGCCTCAAAGGGTAGGAGGGCTCTGGAGTCCCCCCCCCCGCCGAGCACACAGGTAGTCGGTTGTGTGTGCTGGTCTCCTCTCCTCAGTCCTGGCCACGTTCTGGCAGCCTTCGGCAGTTGAACTCAGTTAGGGGTGATGGGGAGGGAGGGGGACTGGGGAGCTGGGGGGCCCGGTTTGAGTTCTAGGTAAATCACTTACTGGCCAGGTGACCTTGGGCGTTTTCCAGACCCTGCTGTGCACAGAGAGGTTAGGGGGCGTGGCCCCAGGTGGCACCGCAGTGATGAGAAGTGCACACTGCTGTTCCACTGCCTCGCAGGTGATTTCAAACCCAGCGGCACCGGGACCCCCTGAAATCCTCCGGCTGCCTCAAGGGCTGCTCTGTGGCTGGAGCTGCGTTTGGCAGGATGGGGGGCGGCGGCACCCGGACGTCCCCCGCAGCTGTACGGGCGAGTTTGGTTTTCTAAACACAACAAGCCTGCACTTCCCCATGGAGCTACAAGCCTGCAGGTGGCTTGATGAACATGTGGTTTCTGGATGTGACATGAAAGTGAGCATTTGCGTGCTCTTTGTCTGGGTTCCCTGGGTTTGTTTATCTTGCCCTTACGGCCCTGAAATACTCCCAATTGTGTTTATGTTGAGGTAGGAGCTGTGGAGGCAGAGTGCTGCTGTACCAGGATCGGCTGGGCCCCAGCTCCACCGTCCTTCCGCAAAGCGCCAGCAGGATCCTGAGAAGCCCAGCACAGAGCCCACCGAACAGGCGCTGGGCCTCCGGGGCACCTGCCCACCGCCTCACCCCTGCACGGCATCTGCTGCGGGAGCCAACTGCATCCCTGCCTCACCTGGAGCGCCTCTGTCCATTGGTGACGTCAGCTTCCGGGGCCTGCACGTGAATGATTTCTGATGCTTGCTGCAGCCGGGGAGTGGGGACCAGGCTTCATTATTCCCATGCTGCAGACGACAAAACTGAGGCTTGGAAGCGACTTGCCTGCCCAAGGTCACACGGGCAGCACAAGATAAAGCTGGGGTTGAAAATGATCTCCATTTCTATCCTAATGTTCCTGCTCTGTGTCCCCTCCTCTCAGGGCGATGCCTCAGTTTCTCACCACAGTCCCGAAGCTCCCAGAGCCTCCCCGACGGTGCCCGCTGTGGCCCACGGCGCTTGCCCACGGCTCCGTCTCGGCCTCCCTTTTGGCTTGGAGTGTTTGCCACTTAACCGCCCCTCTCCCGCTCTCCGGCACTGCTTTTTAATTGTCTGTGTCCCGCTTGTCCATCCTGACTGTGAGTCCCAGGGGTACGGGAGCCATGGGCTGGCTGCCCCGTGCCTGGCCCAGGGTGGCCATGTAGCTGACTCTCAGCCATGCTTGTTGAATGAGGACTTGTTATTATTCCCTGAGGCTGGGTTCCACGTGTCTGGCCACAGGAGGCTAGAACCCCTCCTGCCCCCAGGTCCTCGGCTGGCCAGCATTTCAAATGATATTGTTTCATATTAAATTATTTTAAATTCCATGGACCCAGGTTTCACAATCAAATAATTCGATCTTGTTTACAAATGGAATTTTTACTTTTTGATGGTTTCTAGCTTTGCTGGGCTGGATGGTCAGGAAAGCGTGTCCTCTCATGCCCTCCTGTCTACCTCTGCTGCCTTCCCCAGGACACTGGAGCCGGGAAACGATCCTGGGGGGACGGCGGGCAGCCGGTGTGGCTGTGGGGTAGGCCGCCCCTCCAGTGTGCGTGGGGCACAGAGCCGGGGGCTTTCTCGGCCTCCCCTCATCCCGGCTCCTGCCGTGAGTAAACTCATAAATTACGGAATCAGAAGGGACCCTTGCTAACTGTCATTCCAACCCCCTTTTACAGACTGGGAAACTGAGGTTCAAGGTCACAGACCTGGTGGTCAGCCCAGGACCCAACACACCAGGTCTTTGGACGCCCTCCTCCAGGGGCTATTCCACATCCTGTCTTCCTCCACCCGACTTACGACATCCCTGCCACGCTGCTCTGTGCTGTGGACACACAGACGTGGGAAGACGTGACCTCTGGTCTCTAGGGGCTCATAATCTGGGTACTGGGATAGGGGAGATGCACAAGGAGACAAACAGTGGCTGCGTGACGAGGTGGTGGCTCGCGGGCCGCAGGAAGCAGCAGGGGCTACAGGAGGCCAGGCGGGGCGGACGCGGCACGTTTGCGAAGCCACGGACACGGGCTGAGCTTGGTGGCTGCGGCCGACCCCCCTCTCAGCGGAGGGTCGGCCTCAGCGCAGGAATATTGTGTCCAATGTGCTAAACTTCAGCCTCTCGCAGCGAGTCCCCTCCTTACCCAGCAATGCCACCATCACTGGAAACAGATTTGCAGCTTCTCCTCTAGAACTTTCTCTAAGCAAGGGGTGGTCCGGGGCAGCCATGCTTCCTTGCTTTGTGGCCACTCGTGTGGTGACCTGGGTTGGCCCCGGCAGCAGCTCTGCTGGGCTTCACTCAGAATGGATCTGGCTGTTTCCACAAGTCGCCGGCTCTCTGAGTTTGGAGCTGAACCTCCGAGGACACTCCAAGATGGGCCGTGTCTCCGGGCTGCCCCCAGAGGGCCACCGGGCAGGCGTCTCCGCCAGCCCCAGGGTTGCAGAGGGCTCCTCAGGAAGGGCCTAGAGGAAACTGGTTGACAACGTCCCAGCTAACTTCCCAGCCCAAAGGCAGGTACTTCATTCTGTAAAGGTCCTGGGAGACGCATGTGCTGCGGCTCCAGCCCATCCTTCCAGGGGCCCTGAGGTGACCCAGAGCCCTGGGGCCCACTCCCTACCTCTCTGCCCCATCACCATGGCCTTCGTGGTCCCTGCACGCCTTGTGAGGAACCCATCTGGGTTCCTGGGGTCAGACTGCACACTACCCAACAGTGGGGATGCCCCCGGGCTGGTAGGGGTGTGCGGAGACGGGGAGCACATCCTGGTTGATGGAAATGTAACTCCAGCCACGTTGAAAATGCATACAGTTTGGGTCAGCATCGACGTTTCTGGGTATCTAACTTCCTGGTGTCCTGGTGTCGGTAACCATACAGGATGTGACACGGGCGTCTAAAGGCTCTTAAGAAAGAGGGAGGCGTGTCTGCCTGTGTGTGCTGGGACGGACGGGCCTCTGAAGTGAACAAGGTGAGAAAAGCAAGACGCCAAACAAAGTGTGATCCATTTCTGAGTTCAAAGAAGATAACGCAATACATGGCGGTATGTGCTCTGGAGGAACACCGGCAGTGCGCACACGGGCCCCGGTTACCGAGACCCAGCTCCCAGGTCTCTGCACGCTGCTAACTCATTGGGTCCTTAGAAGGTCCCATGAGGTGGGTATTACTGTCCTACCTACTTTGCAGATGAAGAAACCGAGGCCCGGGGAGGTAAGGAGGGTGCGGGGACGGGAGCCTCAGCCACTGGCCCATGTGTCTCGGGATCAGCTGGGCGGGGGGGGCGGGGGCTTTCAGTTCTCCTTGTTTACCTTTGTGTCCTCTGCATTTTCTTCCCAGCTGAGCGTGTGACTCTATTTGAGAAAATGTCAAAGGGTGTCCTGGATAGAGGTAGCAAGCCTTTAACTCCTTTATTGTGCTTTTCTGTATTAAAGAGGCAAACACAGTCATGTCATTTTAAAAACTCACTCCCCCCTCCCCCAAAAGAGAGAATACTATCTCTAGGAAGAGAATTGAAGAAAAAAACTAGGACTTGGGAGATTGGGGTTGACCTGTACATGCTACTATATATAAAATAGACAACTAATAAGAACCTACTGTATAGCACAGGGAACTCTACTCAACACTCTAACGACCTATATGGGAAAAGAATCTAAAAAGGAGTGGATATATGTATATGTATAACTGACTCACTTTGCTGTACAGCAGAAACTAACACAACATTGTAGATCAACTCTACTCCAATAAAAATTAAAAAAAAAAGAAGAAGAAAGAAGAAAGAAAAAACCAGGACCCCAGCAAGGGACCCCCAGTCTTGGCGGGGTCCCTGGGCACTTGTTTATGGAAACAGCTATTTCCCATGATTTCCAGAATGTGGGATGTGGGAGAATCCCGCATGAGTTCTAGCCCAAAGTGGGAAAAGGGGGGGCCGAGGGAAGGGGCTACCTTGCTCTAGGAATCACAGGGGGTCCATCTGGCACCCACGTCAGGCCCACAGGGCCGCCCTGCCACCCTGAACTGGGGCTGGGAAAGATGAGACCAGTTATTTCTGTGCCACAGTTGCTTGAAAACCAAGGTCAAACCTGCCCAGGGACTATATTTAGTCCAGGACGGAACTGAAAGACCGTTTGGCCCCCAGGTGGCTGCCTTGCTTGTCTCGTCTGGTCTCTGAATCCAGCGCGCACTTGAGCTCGAGGCCGTTGCTCTGTAACTCGCACGGCTGTCGAGAGGGTAATGTTGCCATTGGTGACCACAGGTGTCTCGGCAGCCTGTGCAGAAAGGCTACTTCAGGCTCCAACAAGGGCCGGGTTTCCAGGGGCGACGAAGGAGCCTCGGCGTGGCAGGCATCCAGCTCTGCCCCTGACCAGCTCTGTGATCTCGCCAGAAGCTTCCCCTCCCCTGGGCCTCAGTTTCCCCATCTGTAAAACAAGGGGAGTGGCTTAGATGACCTCAGGCCTTTAAGACGGTGGCAGATGCCAGCACATGGCCTTGCTCCTGCTTCAGGTCAGAGGAAGGATGGACCAGCGGGCCTCTGGGATACTGGTCCTGTCTCCATGGAGACCAGCTCACGCTCTCTCTTGGGCCAGTCTCCTGATGGTCACGTCAGGAAACGGGGGGCTCCAGCCACAGGCCTCCTACTGGTGGGTTACCTTGAGTTTTAGAGCTCTGGAACATTAGAAATGGAGGTACCCCAGAAAACAAAGGCCCTCACCTTACAGAGGAGAAAACTAGGCTGCAGGGGAGCTGTGAAGGCAGCCCCTGAGTGCTGGCTTGAGGCCCCTTACCCCCGAGGCTGAAGAGGAATCCAACCCCATCCCCATCAGCGACCTTCCTTCTCCATGTCTGTCCACCTGCAAAGGGGGTCTTCTGCCTCTACATGGGCCCCCAAGCCCCAGTCCTCATGTCCCTGAGCCTGGCCTCCTAGCTGCCACCTTACAAGAGAGGCCTTAGATGCAGGAGCCGGGGGTCCTCCATGCCCAGAGACTGGGGGGGCCAAGATTCCCCTTGAAGTGTGTGCACAGCCCAGCCCGCCCACAGAGTGATGGCGGGGCGGGCCTGGTGCCCCAGGGCAAGAACGCAGACTCGGGCCTGGTCATCTGTGCAGAGCCCTGGGGCACATCTCCTCTCAGTCACACTTGGGACCTGGTTTCAGCCTTTGTGCCCCTGGGGCATGGCTACAACCCTCCCCAGGATGTCCCACCGGAGTGTGAACAGAGCTGGGTGTAGACTCGGTTCCCGGCTTGGACACACTTTCTGTGAAACCCTTCCTGTCCTGCAGGTATGCAGGGCATGGCGAGGGGTACGGACACGGCCAGCCAGTATAGAAATGCCACTCAAACTGGCTTAAAGGTAAATTTACTGGTTCTTCTGATCAAGGAGTTCAAGTTCAGCTGGACCCAGTGGCTTAAATGGCATCACCACGTCTGTCCGTCTGAGCTCAGCTCTCCTCCAGGTCATCTTCTCTGCCCAGCGGGCCCCCCAACAAGGTGCAGGGTGGCTGTCAGGTCTTCGGGTCATTCTGCCCTTCAACAATCTCAGCTCCGGCTCAGCTCCTGACTGGACTCTGATTTGGCCCACCTCTGCCCTGTGTCCGCTCCTGAGTGGTCAATCACAGCATCCAGAGGGATGGGACACGCTGCTGGTCCAGACATGGGTCACGTGTCCAGCCGGGACCCTGTTGCTTCATCTCTACCCGAACTATAAGATCCACAGCAGGGAAGGTAAACCCTGGGATGTCGGGCCAACAGAACTGTAGACGTTTACCATACGTGCTGTAAAAAGAGGGCTTTGGAGGGACAGCCAGCCTGGAAAGGCCACACACCACGGGGCCAGGCAGCTGCTCTCCTCCTGCCCACAGCGTCTTCCGCAGGCCCTTGGTTTCCCATTGGTTGTTGGCTTGCCCCCCATACCATCACTGCCCCCGACTTGACACGGCAGAAGCCATGTGAACACCCCTGGCCCAGCTGGTCAGGAAATTCCCAGCGGCTTCTGTGGCGCCCACCTTAGTCTAGAAGCAAACTTTGTCTCACACCACAGCCACCCCGGCCGTCCAAGAGCCTTCTCTCTTTAGAAAGCTTGCGGTGGGGGGGTTGTACGGGGTTGAGCCACATCCCCTCAAACTCATGTCCACCCAGAACCTCAGAACCTTATTTGGATATGCGGTCTCTGCAAATGTAATCAGTTAAGATGAGGTCATACTGGATTAGGGTGAGCCCTAAATCCAATGATGGGTGTCCTTATAAGTAGTGGAGGAGAGACACAGAGACACAGGGAGAGGATGGCAAGCGACCCAGGAGGAAGAGATTGTAGTGATGCGGCCACAAGCCAAGGAATGCCTGCGGCCACCAGAGGCGGGAGGCAGGAAGGGAGCTCCCCCAGGGCCTCCAGAGGAAGCAGGGCCCTGCCCACACCTTAGTTTCAGACTCCTGGCTTCCAGAACTGACAGAGTAAGTGTCTGTATTTTTTTTTTTCCCTAATTTTTGGCCACGCTTCATGGCTTGGGGGATCTTAGTTCTCCGACCAGGGATCAAACCCAAGACCCCTGCAGTGGAAGCATGAACCAGGGAAGTCCCCCCTTTTTTTTTTTTTTAAATATAGTTGAGTTTCGGTATTGTGTTAGCTTCAGGTGTACAGCAAAGTGATTCAGTTATTTTTTCAGATTATTTTCTATTATAGGTTATTACTAGATATTGAATATAGTTCCCTGCGCTATACAGTAAGTCCTTGTTTGTTTTGTATATAGTAGTATGTATCTATTAATCTCATACGCCTAATTTATTCCTCCCCCCCTCCCTTTCCCCTTTGGTAACCATTAGTTTTTTTCTATGTCTGTGAGTCTGTTTCTGTTTTGTATATAGATTCATTTGTATTATTATTATTTTTTTTTTTTGGCGGTACGCGGACCTCTCACTGTTGTGGCCTCTCCCGTTGCGGAGCACAGGCTCCAGATGCGCAGGCTCAGTGGCCGTGGCTCACGGGCCCAGCCGCTCCACGGCATGTGGGATCTTCCTGGACCGGGGCATGAACCCGTCCCCTGCATCGGCAGGCGGACTCCCAACCACTGCGCCACCAGGGAAGCCCCATTTGTATTATTTTTTAGATCCCACATATAAGTGATATGGTATGATATTTGTCTTTCTCTGTCTGACTCACTTCCCTCGGTATCATCATCTCTGTGTCCATCCATGTTGCTGCAAATGGCAATATTTTACTCTTTTTTATGGCTGAGTAATATTCCATTGCATAGATACATACCACATCTTCTTTATCCATTCATCTGTTGATGGGCAGGGGAGAAGCTGGTAGAAGAGCAACTTCAAAGCTATAAAAAGGCTGTCAGATCAACAAAACCAAGTAAAGGGGAAGATCAACTCAGGACAGTTATAAAACCCACACAGATGGGATTGGCTGCACGGAGCAGGTCCACAGTTCAGTGGGTGCCCTAGGAGGGCTCCTCAGCACCCTTGGCCTCTGGGGTGGGGGAGGTGGAATATTCTGGGTTGGAGGGGTCCAAAAGCCCCCACCAATCTTTTCCATTTCTTCTCCTGTCACTTGCCCCTTCCTGCATCTCTGGTGCTGAGCCAGGTCCTGGATCAGGCCTTCGCACATCCAGGTGTCAGAACCTTCCTGCAGAGCCTCACCGGCACTTTCCTCTTCAGCACCGCCTTCCCTGGCCACCTGCCCCAGACACGGTCCATCTCCGCTCTATCCCCTGCACTGCCTGTCCGTCTCCCACTAGGAAGTTAGCTCCACGGGCAGGGACCCGGCGTCGAGAGCAGGGCTGGGCCTACAGCACGCTTCCGGCCCTGTCCGGTGGGCACGGAGCTTCCCTGCATGGCGTCTCCCGTCCTAGAGCCACTGGAGACTCACGGAGCCGGAAACAGACTTGAGGGGAAAGATCCAGTCACAGACCGCTCCCACCAGATTCCATGTTGCCCCCAATTCTATTAATCGCCCCAAGAGTAAGTTAGCGATCTATATGCTACTTTTTATTTCTTGCTTACAGAAGGCTAGAAAGGTTAAAGAGTATGAAAGCAATCTTCCAGCTGAAACACACAAGGGAAGCGTGTGTGTGTGCGCGTGTGTGTACCTGCGCTAGTGTGCATGCATGTGCATGAGAGCGTGTGCACATGTGCGTAGGTGTGTGTGCACGAGTGCATGTGCACCTGCGTGTGTGCGCATGTGTGTACAGAGAACGCAGGGGCAACCCTTCCTGGTCACGTGTCTAGCAATCACTGAGGCGGCAGGAGAGCCCACTGAGGCTGGAGCAGGAGAGCTGTGGTTCTGCCCCTGAGGGCGGCCATTCACAAGCAGTCAGAGGAAAATGAACTCAGCTCTCCCAGGGCCCCGGAGGTGAAGATGGGCAGCCAGGGACTAGCTCTCCTCCCTGTCTTCTGGGGGCCTCCCCATGGAGCACAGGAGCTCAGCACCCCTTCCCTAGAGGGAGGACACTGGCCGTGGACCGCAGCGTCTGCTCGTCAGGCAGAGGGTCATGGTCTTCCAAGGCCAGGAGAGCTGGCCTCACCCCAGCTCTGCCCGCTGCTGTGTGATCCACAGTCACGTGGCTACCCTCTCTGGGCCACACATGGGTTAGAGCAGCACCCACATCTCCCGTGCTGCTGTCAGGGCCTGGCACTGAGGCACCCGGCAGACGGATCGTCCGCAGATGCCGGCACGGGTGGTAGAGCACCCGCTCCCACACGCCTTGGAGTTCTACGGGGGCGGCATGACTTAATCCGGGCTCTGCTGATGCTGCCCTGGACTGCACGGGCCCATGAGTCCTGAAATCTGCAGTGGGAACCCAGGAGGTGGCCTGAAGGGAAGCCTGGAGCTGAGCTGGCAGCGGGAGAAAGATTTTACTGGGAGGCTGATCTGGGGGCAGGCATCCTGGGCAGGACCAGAGATGTGGCAGGGAGCCCCGGGAAGCCAAGCCCCGCACGATCTCATTTGATCCCACCCTAGGAGGTGGCTGCTGTCGTCCCCACTATAAGAGGAAGTTTGGTGAAGGGAGGTGACTTCCCCAGTGCCGTGGTGCTAGGAAGTAGTGGCCCAAATCTCAGCTGGATGGTCTGAGTCCGAGGCTGGAACTGGGGAAAACGAAAGTAGCAGGTGGGGATGGTGGGGCTGAGTCCTGAGCTCCCCAATCCTGCCCCGCAGCTCTGAAAACAGTGAGCTGCAAACTCCAAGCTGCGACCCACTGAGGTCATGGGATCATTTTAGCAGGTGGCAGCCACCACTGGGCAGAAAAGAAATAGGGTAATAAACGTCAGAACTCATGACGCACAGTTAGAGAAGTCTTCTTTTGTGGAAGTCTCCTCAGTTATACGTGCATCCAGAGCTCGTTACTTATTTAACATGAAGCCATCATGTGCGCACTGGGATGAGATGGACGGTGTCTTTCTTACCCTGGCCACGGTCAGCAAGCTTTGAAAGCCACTGCTTTCAGCCTTTCTCTGTTCTGCAGGGGCCTCCGGGCCTTTGTTCTCTGAACAAGAACGCCAGCGCCGGGCACAGCACAGGAGCCAGGACATGCTGGAGGGTTTCCGTCCCGAGGCCCTGCCCGCGTGCCAGTGCGGCTGGCTCAGCAAGGTGGCAGCACCACTGTGCGGGGTCCGAGCACTCAGGGTGTTGATGTTTGACTGCAGCTGAATGGGGCGGGGGTGTCCCAAGACCCTGGCCCTGGGCCCGACGGGCAATGTTGTCTTCTCTCTGTGAGTTCCATCGAGTTCCCACCTGCGGGCCAGGGGTGCCCCCTAGGTCCCCAAACCAAGGTCCCCAAGCTGCCCCACCAGGAGAGGCGCTGAGAGGCACTGAAGCCCCTGTGGCCACAGGGAGTGGACAGAGTGAGAGCTCTCCTGCCCCGGGGCCGTGCAAGTGACAGAGAGCAGAGTGTCTTGGGGAGGAAAGGGAGGTCCCGGTGATGGGAGGGCAGGGGCCAAGAAATGCCAGGCCGGGCTGGGAGGCCTGCTGGGGAAGGAGTCTGAGCTCCCTCCGGCCAGCAGTGGGCACCTGGAGGAAGGCTTTGGGGCCATCAGATTCGTTTTCCAATCGGGTCACTCAGTCTGGCTGGAGTGGGGGTCTGGCCCCATGTATCTGACTTTCTCCAAATGGTCCTGCTCCAACCAGAGAAAGAAAGGCCAGGCTTGTGCTGGGAGCCCCGGACGTGGGCGAAAACCCCAGTGTGCCCATTTTCAGGTGAAGCCTTCTCCTCTCCTTTGGGCATTCCCAGACCCTGTCATAAACCCTTTTGTTTATTACCACCATCTACTTTTAAGGTCTCCAACACCAGAGGCCAGCCGTCTAGTTTGCTAAATATCCTTGAACATTCTGATGTTCAGAACACGTGAGTTGGCTGTTTTGATCCTTGGAAGGTGCCGGGGGCCGACCTCCCTGAGGAAGGCTGGGGAGAATCTTCAGACACCAAGGCTGCAGGGGCTTCCTTGCGGCAGTGAAGTGTTTGGGCAACAGGCCTCCGGTTTGGGCAACTCTAGGCCCCTTGAAACCTTCAGGTGTAATACAGAAGCACAAAGCAAACTGGCATTCCAACGTGAGGCCACATCCTCCTGCCTGGTCACCCTCCTGGCTGGTTTTCCCGTTTGCTACACTGGCCAGCCCAGGTGCCACAGAAGGGACGTTTGTTTTCCCAGAAGAACAGAACAAAACAAAAACAGAAACAAAAAAAATCCCAAACACTCTCACATATAAGTGGGACCGTGTCCATAATCAGGACTGAGGTTGGAAGCACTGTCGCCCGGCTTCGTACGATGTGAACAAAGATGTCCCCTGGCTGCCTTTTGCTCTTCGGGCTGGACCTCTCGATGTGCCAAGGGAGTCCAGGGACTCCTCGGATCCCAAGTTTTGGTCCATACTTTGGTCACTTGTTTTTGTGAAAATGACCAATGGACCCCCAACGAGGCTGCTGAGTGGGTCTCTGGGGAGGTTTTAAAGGAGAGAAAGCATTATAAAATGGAGGAGGGCCCTCCGGATGGGACCAAAACATGGACACAGGGGTAGCAGGATGCAAGGTGCCCAGGCTGCCAGGCCGGGTGTGGGTCCGATCTGCACGCCCAGGGCACCCCCTGCACTCCCACACACACGCAACCCTCTGGCTTCCTTTCGTCACACCCTCACACATGTAAGGGGTCCCAGCCGTGTCTGCATAGATATAAACAAACATCCGAGCCTGGCATTCCAATAAGCCCCACCGTGTGGAGCGTGTTTCCCCTCATACTATAGTGAAACTAGCTACATCTCAGCTCTGCTCCCGGGTTTCCAAGTATCAACAGAAGCGTATTTCCCCCTTTCCTGTCCAGTTTAAAGGTTCTTCCTAAAAAGCAACAGCCAACTTATTTTTGATTTTTTGAAACAGAAAATTATTTATCAGGAACACACAGATTATTTGTTTTACTCTGTGCTACTCACTTATTGAAACAATATCACTGGAAAAGCCATTTCAGTGCAAATGGTAGATGAGTTGAAAAATGGATTTTTTTTTTTTTTTTTTAACCACCATTGGGGTTACTGACTTAAGGGCAGTTGTAGTTCAAACAAACCCAAGGTCAATCAGTTTGTTACATAATAGTGAAATAGTGCTGTTTTGTACAAAACAAAGCCAGATATTCTTTCAGTTAAAAAAATTGGTGATTTTGCCTGTGCAACTTTTTTCTCAAGTGGAAGATGATTCTAATTTTATCTGTGTTCAAAAAGCAGATTAAAAAAAAAATCATGAGGCTGGAGCTCATGATTTTTCCTTACGGTTCTCTGAGCAGCTGAAGGAAGGAAAATCACCTTGAGTCTAGCATTTTCTGAGTACGCTACAACAGCCAGGTCCCTTAGACCCATCTGGAACGAAATTAATTACATCTACGTGTCAGTTTAAAATGAAATTATTTTATTTTCACTGTATTTTCCTCCAGGCTCTTAGGGAAGAAAAGAAGAAAACAGGATTTCGGGGCAAAGGCTTTGGTTCCTCGCTGCCCATTTTCTCTTTAGGCTTTTCTTGCTTTCCGGCTTTTATTTTGTACTGGGTTTTTTGGGGGTTGAAAAATGTACAAAATGTGTATTTTAAATATCAAATAATTATAGATTTTGAACATGACAAAATTTTAGAGCCACCATACATTTTGACAAAAATATTATTAAAAAATACCGTCTACTTTCACTCCACTTACATTAAAGTGTCATTCTTTTCATTTCATATCTTCTGATCTGTTCAATCTGACATTTGTTAGATATGAAAAAGTTCTGCGGACTATTTCAGAGAATATTTGGAGAAAAGTAAACTATCGATATGTAAAATTTCCACGGAAGCACGCTTGCTTAGGTAACATTAGTTTAAAACATCGTGTTGTGTTTAAAATGGCAAGTGTCGCTCACGGGCACGGCGGGGCAGCTGCCCGGGCGCGGGTCCTGGTTCTCGGAGGCGACGCGGCGAGGGAGCCCGACGACCTCGTCCTTGCCCGGAGGCCGGCTCGGCCCGCAGCCCCTGGGCGCACTGCTGCTGTCCCGCGGCCTGGGCACGGCGCGGCCTTCGGGTTTGCTAGCATTCTCCTTTCCTGCGGCGCACGGAGGCGGGGGAGAGACACCCGCAGGGGCTGGAGGAAGGTGCGCGGCCCGTCCCACCTGCTGTGTCCGGCCCCGTGCGCCTGAGTCGCCACCGCCGAAGCGCACGGCCAAGGCCGCCTGACGGACACCCTGAGCTCATTTCTCCGCCTGGCTTCCAATGGGCTTTTATCTGCCTCTCCCATCCTAACTGGTTCCAGATTTGCAACTTCAGAGGCTAGGGGACTCAGCTGGGCCGCGCTCTTCGCCTCTCGGGGACCCCTCCCCCAACAATGACCCCCCGCAAGCGCACGGCCGGTCCTGCGGGGCATGGGGGGGACAGGGCCATGGGCAGGGAGCGACCTATGAGGCCGGGGCTCGGAGCTCGCCCTCCGCTGCCCTAGGCACTGGCCCGGGCTTTCCTGCGCGGGGCGCCACGGCGCTGTCCCGGGGCGCACTGCCTCCGCCTGGTCGGGCAGGCTGGAGGAGGGGTCCCCAGGACCTCTGCGCGCGGGGCAGGAGCCCGCGGGCGCCATCGGAAGCGGACGCGGTGGGGCAGCGAGGTGCAGGTACTTGCTGTCAGCCCGGGAGGCTAGGACGCCCTGCCCTCCGGGGAGGGCGCGACCACCCACGCCGCCGCCGCCCTGGGAACCCGGCCGCGGCCGAGGCCCGGGGGCGCTGCGGGTCGGGGGCTCTGCCTGGCCACCACTCGCCAGTCCCGCACCACCATCCCGAGTCACCGTTCTCGGTGGGGAGACCCCCAAGCCGACCTACTCCGAGCCCGCCAGACCCCCCAACGCCCCGCAACCCAGGCCGGCCTCGGCGGCTGGGCCCCGCAGGCGCCAGGCACCGGCGGGGGAGGGCCCCGAGGGCTCGGGGCGCTGTTCCAACGGCCAGAAAATGGAAACTGTGCGAAAAGAATCCCCAAATCCGGCCGGGCCCGAAGCCCACCGGCTTACATAAAGCCCCAGGAGCCCGCCCGCCCGCGGCCTCCCTTCTCGGGGGCGAACAATCGGCGGGCCCCCGGCCAGGCCGTCCTGGGGTTGGCAGCACCGTCGACCCCCTGACCAAGGGCCTGGCGTGACCCCGGGGAGGGGAAGGGGTCTCGGCCTCTTCCCACCGTCTGCCCCGAGAAACATTTAACTAGCCTTTAATCACATTAGCAGCCGGCCCCAATTAAGGACGCGGGCGGGGGAGGCAGGAGGAAACCGCTGGCCGTGTCACTCGAGGATAAAGATCCTTTCATGCCCCGGGCCTGGCCTGGGGCAACGCGGCGGGCCGCCATCCCCAGCCTTTGATTGCCGGCGCCTGGGCATCGCCGACGCCGCCATCTCTGGGCCCCCTCCACGCCCCCCGCCCCCCGGCCCCCCCCCCCCCCGCAATATGCCATCGCCCTCGGGTGACCGGGTGGCCGGGCAGGGCAGCGACCCAGGTCCGGGCCGGAGCCCGCGCCCCCAAGGCTGAAAGGCCTGGCCTCCTCCGGCCCGCGCCTGCGCACGGGGACCGCTTGAGGGGGCGGCGGGGGGCTCTCGGAGGGCGCCCGGGACGCGTCGCCTGCCCGCCGACGCCGAGCGCCCGGCCGGGACCCTGGTAAGGCCCTGCCCACGGAGTGGTTCGGAGGGAGGGTGACCCCCGCCATGGGCGGCCTGGGCAGGTCACCGGTGCTCTCTTGGGCTCCGTCTGGCCTCCCGGGCCCGGAGTGAGCCCCCGAGGGTCCCGGGGCCAGGCCCAGGCCGGGCGCCGCGGTGGCGGGTCTCCGGGGGCCCAGGCTCCGGCGTCGGGCCCCAGGCGCGCGGGGAACACCAGGCCGGGGCGGTGGGGCCGGCCTGCGGCCTCCCGTCGTCTCGCCAGCCCAGAGCGGCGGAAAGCCGGCCGGGGCGCGCGGTCGAGGGCTGAGGGTCCCCCAGGGGTGCTTACCTTGCTCGGGCGCCCGAACCGCGCTCCCCTCGCTCCTCCTCGAGGGTCGGAGCGGGGCGCGCTCTGGACGGGCCGGGGTCGTGCGAGGACAGCGGCCGCCCGCGCCGCCGCAATGCCGAGGCCGCCGCCCGCCGCCGGCCGCGACGCCCGGGGGCCGCCCAGGACCCCGGCCCCACGGCGGCAGCTGCAGCCCGGAGCCGCGTGACCCCGGCCCCGACCTCCCAGCGCTCGGCTGTTTGTCTCGCACAAAAGAGAACACTCATATTTTTTCTTTCCCCAGCACCGATTTAACACCCGCCCCGTCTCCCCTCCCCCGAATTACCCCCGACCTCCCACACGCTTCTCTGAGAACCGCTTTCTCTCCGCACACCCACTTTGTCTCGCCGTTCTCCGCTCTTTAATTCCGTCGTTGTAGTCGAGGATGTCAGTATAGCTTAGAAAGTTTCATAGAAAGTCAGAAAGCAATTAGGGAGGCCCTTTTATTGGAGCTTCGCTGGTGCCATGGAATCTTTTAAAGGACAGCCTGAAGCACCGAACACAATCCCATTAAAGCGGCCCAAACTCCCACAGTCCTCAATAGGGGTGCTCAGTACTTCGACAGACTTTCGCCGGCTCATTGGGAACCGCGGGGTTTCCTTCCCTAGTTCCGCAGCCCACTCACAACAGTGCGGCCTTGAACCCCTCACTCCTTCCTTTCTCATCGGAATTTCCACTGGGAAAATGGCTTGCAGGGCCGGAGTGGACATTAATTAAAGTCTGCCGAGCGGTCCGAGGTCTCTGTTTGACAAGGGCTATGAAAACCTCAAACACTTTCATAAGTAACTCCCCATCCTGACTGTTTATTTGAAGTTTTTTTTTAAAAAAAAAAAAATCCAGCCAGTTTCTAGAAATGTGAGCTCGATTGAAATCAACTTTTACCCCTGTCTGCCTTCAAATCGATCAGCCGACGTTTGGAAAATGGGTCAAAGAAATTATGCTTTGCTGAGAAAAAGACCACGTATGACCAAAGTTTCAGCTTAATTGAATTTTAGTGCCAAATTATAACTCACTGAATAACTGGACTTGGGCGCAGGGGGGTGGAGGAAAAGGCAATGAAGGACAGGCAATTCTAATGGAAATACAGCCATCCCGAACTGGGGTGGTACGGCCACAGTCGTATAATAAGAACTGCAGCCTAATTCCAAAGGGGTGAGGTTATCACACTGTGGCTTTCATGTGGGAAAACGGGGTTGGCCCCGGTTTGATTTGTGGTTTTGGGTTGATATACTTGTGTATTATTTAATGTAGCAGGAGACTCTTCTATAGAGCATAGCTTGTCCTTTGCTGTTGTCGAGAATAACTTCTGTTCTTGCCAATAAAAATTAATCTCTTCCTTTGGAAGTCAATATGTAAAGAAGGCAGGTGCTTTAAAGAGAGAAAGCATTTTAAAAAAAATAAAACAGGTACTTGGTTGTCAAAGCAAAATGCCGGGTTTAACACAATTAGGGTTTTGCTCCTGGCGTGTCATCACAGTTGTTCATTTTATTGAATAGACGTTTGTATATGGCAGTTCCTGGGTTGATTTTAGGAAAGGAGAATAGGTGATGGGCTCATAAGTAACGAGTTATAATTCAGGTGGTAGTGAAATGAGCATCAGTTTGGGGCAAATGGGTTGTTTGCTAAATCTATAAGGGGAAAGTTAAAAATGAGCGTGCAAAAGGTGGACTTTTGATTTTTGAAGTTTGTATTCATCATCAATTAGTTGGAACTTTTTCTCAAAGTTGCCCCCTTTTCTCTTGTTTTAGTGCTTTTTTCTGGCCCTGCTGCCACCAGGCTCAGCTCCCCGGCCTGTGACCTCTTGTTTTGCGGGCACGCTGCACCCTCAGCCAGTCGACTGGGTTTCTGCATCTCCTCTGCTTGGATACATCCGGACCTCTGCTAGCCTGAGTGGAAAAGGGCAGCAGGCTTCAAGCCCCCCGAAATCCAACCCCAGGCACTTTTCAGCCGGGCCTTCAAAATCTCCTGCCTCGGCCAGGTCAGTTTCTTCGTGATTCCTTCACCAGCTTTTCTTTGTCCTGCCTCGAGACTTCCCTCTCACCCTCTCCTCACCGGAAACACCTTCCACCTTCCTGTCTACCTGTCCAGACTGCACCTGTCAAACCAGGCTCAGACCCACATCGACGTGGCCCGCTTTGGACTCCCGGGGAACTGTCTTCCCAGCTTGGCCGTCTCGGAGGGCCCGGTGCTGCCTCCTGTGTTTCATTGGCCTGTGCTTCCTTCTCACAGTGTAGCTTGACTTCGGGGATGTTTCTGGTTGAAGAGAAAACAATGGCGGCTCCTTGAGAGCAGGTATCACTTTACACCCATCCTGGGGCTCAGTCAGCACCCAGCACCCACAACATAGGCCATCCATCCGTCAGCCGCACGCGGATGTGTAAATCAGAATCTCATTTGGGCAGGCAGCAAGGAGAGGGGCAGTTACAAATGTGCCTGTTCCCCGGAGGTGAAAGCAAGGTCCACATGCTTCTTTGCTGAACCCCTAGGACCTGTCCCTGGACTTTTTCAAACAACGTAAAACTCTTTAAATTAAATGGAATCTTAAACTGTTTAAAAAGTGAATATGACTCAGTTGGACTGCAAGAGAAAGTGGAGGAGAACCAAACAAAAGCAAATCCAGAAATCCAAACAGCTCAGTCTGCTTGGGATAGTCTTGATTTGCCCAAGAAAAGGAGCAGATTCCTGAGAAACCAGCAAGGGAATCTAAAAGTGCTGTCGTGTATCGGTCTTGTGGCAGGTGAGGGGCTGCCCGGACTGTCTTCTAGGAGGTGGCCGTACGCCCCCCGCAGGTCCTGGATACTTCAGAAAAAGTGCCACCCAGGGCCGTCCCGTGTGCCGGGAGAGGCTGAAGACAGGCACTTTCTTCAAGGAGCGTAGCTTACCCTGGATCCCGCTGAAAACCTGGTGACAGGGCTGGCCCTGAAGAGGATGATGAATTCCACTCTGGTCAATAGTGCATGATTAAAGTACAAGATAAAAAGGACGCGAACAAAGGCATCTTGAAAACTCTTAGGGGAACAAAGAGATTAGCAATTGCGGTGGTACAGGAAGAAATGAAAATGATGAAAATAACTCAGGAACTTGAAGGAGGAACATTTAACATTTAGAATTCAGTGCAAATGCGTTAACCATCCATCTGAGAGCAAAGTATCTTATCTCACCACTTAATCAAGTTAACCAAACCAGGAGCGTTAGCGTTTAGAGATGCGCTGTGTTCTGAAGGGGGCCTTCCTGAGTCTTCACGTTCAGCCGAGACACTGAACTTCCTTCTGGAATATCAGATTCTCAGCTCACGTTTGCAAGGGGCAGTAAGATAAATCGAAAGAAGAAGCAGGTGTATGAGACACAGAGCTGGACTTGGAGGACCGCCAGGTTAAAACGTACACGTGGCAGTCTTTTCGAGCTGTTTATTGTATTTATTTATTTATTTTTAATTTTTATTTATTTTTTTTTTGTTTTGCGGTACGCGGGCCTCTCACTGCTGTGGCCTCTCCCGTTGCGGAGCACAGGCTCCGGACCTGCAGGCCCAGCGGCCATGGCTCATGGGCCCAGCCGCTCCGCGGCATGTGGGATCTTCCCGGACCGGGGCACGAGCCCGCGTCCCCTGCATCGGCAGGCGGACTCTCAACCACTGCGCCACCAGGGAAGCCCTCCAGCTGTTTAAAAAACTTTGAAAAGCTTCCTCTCTTTCTCCCTGAGGAAAAGTTTCAACAAATGGCTGGGTGGTTTAAGCCTTTCCCATCCATGAAATCCCTGACCTTCTTCTCCTGTGTCTCTTCAACCACGGCCTTAGACTGGATGAAATGCAGATCCTGTTCACATTATTTTTGGAGAATAGTTTCATGTTCTGATTTTGTTCCAGTTCAATCGTTTAAGAAAACGTGTAGGTTCAGGTTCATTTTAAATTGGTTCACTCAGTGTACTTCTGGGGTGGGGGTGGGGAGACAGAAACAAAACAAAACAAAGCAAAAATACCTCCTTTAGACTTATGGTTCAACACAGAATTAATATTGGGGCCACCTATCGTGAACGGTGCTGTGTATTGGGGGTTTGTGAAGGACAGCTTTGGGTCAAGGCCAGGTCACCAGTTTTAATCCTAAGGGTTGCCCTTCTTTTTTTTTTTGTTTTTTCGGTACGCGGGCCTCTCACTGTTGTGGCCTCTCCCGTTGCGGAGCACAGGCTCTGGACGCGCAGGCTCAGCGACCATGGCTCACTGGCCCAGCCGCTCCGCGGCATGTGGGATCCTCCCGGACCGGGGCACGAACCCGTGTCCCCTGCATCGGCAGGCGGACTCCCAACCACTGCGCCACCAGGGAAACCCCGCCCTTCTTATTCACAGTAATTTTGGGGCTTCTTTATCCTAATTACACGACAGGCCCCTTGCATCAGGTTTTGACAGCACCACTCCACACAACCTTTGGGGCTGGTTGCTTTTCAGAACTTAGATTTTTTTTTCCTCATATTTGAAAAGGGGAATACAGTGTAGAGGCTGTGGATTCTGGAATCCGGTAGCCCAGAAGCACTCCTTTATCAAACCCTTGGGCATTTTCACAGTAAACATACGAATCTTCACTTTCAGAGGCATAAAATTGAGACTGTAAATAACCTCACGTGCTAAGTTTAGGAAATGGCGTTTGGTTTTCAGAGTTTTCTGGAGTTTGGGGCTTGCACGTAAGGAATTGTGGTCCTGGATTACAGAACCCCTACTCTTTTCCTTAAAAAAAAAAAAAAGGCGCCGATTCCAGGCTCCTTCAAGATCCTTTCCCATGGGTCAGTTTTAATTGTAGCATCAGCGTTTCAGCGTTATTTGTTTAGAGAATGCTTATATATTTTCAGAGAATTCCCAGAAACCTGTGGACTAAAGACCATGTTTAGTGTGTTAAGAGTGCCCGTTCTAACATTTCCGAGGCCCACTTTCACGTGTCCTACTGCGGGTAAGAGAGTGACCGCAGGAGGCATCCTACTGGCTGGACACGGCGCCAAGGAGAGCAGGTGACCTCCAATAGCGATGTCTCACTCCTCCGCCTGCCAGGAAAGTCTCCCAGGCTGAAAAAAGCAGCAAGTGACTTCCTTTGCCTCTGACCTTTTGAATGAAAATAAACTGTACATGACTAATAGAACCTAAGGTACTAAGAGGTCCTTAAAATGATGGAAACTGGCCATCAGCGTGTGGACGGGCCTCCTGCAGGGGGTAGAGCCTTGGTTGCATAATCCCTACCGTCCCATCCAGTTTTGACTCAGTGAGCCGGTGTGACCCATATTAAGTTCTAATAAACCTCAGCTGTTTCAAGAGATACACATATTTTGCCCAGAAACAGCCAGCATTCCAATTTAAACGGGAATGGAATGTACATTTTAATGATGACATTTTTATTTTATAGGAAAAGTCACGAGTTGTTTGTGAGTTTGATTGAGTTTTTGTAGGCCCGTAAGAGCCGATTAAATGCACATGGGCCCTCTCAGAAATGTCAGATGTCTCCGTTCAGTTTTACCTTGTGTTGGACACAAGTATTCCACCTACAGGAACGCACTCGTGCAGGTAAAGTGGATACCCTGGGGAGGGCTGATCCACGAGGCCAGTGTTCAGTTCTGCGTGCGCTTCAGGAATCCATCCGGTGCTCAAAGCAAAACGGTCCTGTGTTAGTCATGCAGCTTTCGAGGGGGTCTTGGGTTTCTGGAAGTGTGCAGAGGTCTTGGCTTCATGGAGATGGCAGCTTGCACTCATAAAAGAGGAAGAGACGGTTAGGAGGCCTGCATCCCCTGTGTCTGATAGGCTTGGGAGGGGGCAGAGGGGGAAGCAGCAGGTGGCTCCCAGGAGCAAACCCTGACGGGAGCTATCCTGGTGCCTAGTTTGGAGCTGCCCAGAGTAGTAGGATGGGACTTAAAAAGATGACTGAAGTGGTCGCATCCTGCCTGACCTCTCACCCACTGGCCCAGCATTTGTGACCCGACGTGTATACTTAAGCTCACACTGCCAGGAAGCACCCGACCTCAGAAAGCTTGAAAATGCTGCTCCCCCGAAGGAGCAGAGGCCAGGCCTGCCCTGTGGCAATGTTCTCATCTAAAGTTCTTCTTAATATTTCTCACGTTAGCACTGTTGCCCCTGATGATCTCAAGGCGTTGTCCTGAGCTCTTTACGGATGAAGCGTCTCTTTAATTTTGCATGATTAAAATTTGGGGAGGCAGGTGAAGATATAGGCAGGAGAAGAGAGATCTGGGTTACACAGAGGGTCAGAGGGACGAGTGACAGCAAATCCAGACACTGCCTGAGGCAGGGGGTGAAGTCACTGCCCTCAAGGTAAAGAAGAAAAAATCGTCTCTGCCACTTCCTGACCCAAGGCCCAGTGAGAGCCACTGGGGAGAGGCATTGTGTTAGATGCATCAACAGGGGGCATTTACGGGGGACCCACCATCCAGGCCAGGCAAAGAGGGGACACATCCTTGGAGAGGTGGTGCCTGAGCTGAGGCCCACGGGGTGAACTGGCATTGATCAAGACTAGGGATGGTACGGGGTGATGCATGGAAGAGCATGGTCCGGGAAGAGAGAACGGACGGCCCGAGAAGGGAAGGCGGGGCTCTGGGGACCCCTCTCCATCACCAGGCCTCCGTTCCTCAGCCGCAAGTCGATGGGGTGATCTCTTTACCTACGGCTTGATCCGCCTAAATCTGGCCTGGATTGCAGCAAGTTCAAGTTCTGCAGACTCTAATAGGTGCTCACAGAAGAGAAACACCCGATGGACAACTTTCCAACAATCGGTATAGAGGGAGGCTTGCAGATACTGATTCATGGGCCTTTTTGACTTAACACTCAGCATCTCTGTGTCTGTATTGTCTTTAACTGACGGATTCAGTGAACCTTTGTTGAGCGTCTAATGGGTCTAGAGTGCTGGCCCAGGCTCTTGGTAGGGAAAGACAAGGGAGGTCATTCGAGCGTTAGCAGTGGTAGAGGTCTTGAGGGCACACGGAGGGAGTATCCAATACTACACATGGGGCGTTCCAGGAGGAGGGGAGACCACCAAACAGCTGACTGTCTCTGGGGCACAGTGTGCCCTTTGGGGGGCTGGGGGAGAGGATGGGATGGCAGTGGTAAGGGGCCGGAGCCAGATGGCTGGGGCTGGCTTCTCCTGGGTTTGTCTGCAGTTGTTGAATTACATGCTCCCAGATGACAAGAATTATGAAGGTTGAAGTCGTCCCATCAAAGATATTCTACTGAATTAAGTTCATATTTTATACAAAATGTTCTGCAACGTTAGGTATAATTGGACATCGCTTAAAAGAAAAAACCTGATTTCCCAAATGTCACCTGGATAGCTATTTCGATGTCAGATGGAACTTCCTGCCGCATAAAGATTTCCAGTGTGGAACGTCAAGAGCTGGTAGGGACGTGGGTCCTTTTCTGGGACAACAGTGACCCTCGCTGCGGATTAGAAACGCATCTTGAATTTCACAAGAGGTCGGTGGTGAGACCAATCACACTGATGAATGTTCCCCCAGACCATCCCAAAGGAAGACTTCCCTCCTGCTGGCCCTGTGTCTGGTCAGCTGGGTAGCTCGGGATGACTGCTTGTGTTGTACCTTTTTAAAAATTTTTTTTAACATGTGTTGTACCTTTGGGTACCGTTTGTGGGATTAGGAAGGAGGAGGAAACGTGGGGATGGTAGTGGAAAGCAAGCTGTTCTCACCTGTTCTGGAGCCAGCTGGTCTGCACTTGCTGAGGGGAATCGGGCGATAGCAAGCTCTGAGGGTGGTTTTCTGCAAGTTCCCTATTTTTCTCCCTGGTGTGTGGCAGAGCCTTCTGCTCCAAAGAGGTGGATGCCAGCAGTGCCGAAGTAGCTGGTCAGCCTGCCTGTGACTCCCTGGCAGGTTTCTCCTTCTCAGGCCGAGAGAGTTCCCCGTCTGTACAATGAAATTGATTTGTGGGCTCAGCTGAATACTTTTTCTTTTTCTTTTCTTTCTCTCTCTCTCTCTCTTTTTTTTAAAAGACCAACCGATTAGTAATTAGTTGTGCAATTCAACTGTTTTTCTCTTAAAAATTTTTTTTACTGTGGTAGAATTTTTATTTTTTTCTGGGCAAATTTTCAGGATTTAATTGCCCTTAAAAATTGTGGAGGCTGTCAGAGTAAATTGCAGATAGAATAACTTTACCCAATAAAACTAGTCCTGTGATTGTCATCATTGTCAGGCTTCTCAGATAAAGTTGTGGGAAGGACAATTTAAGTCTACACGGTGAACCACACTTCAAATCAGTATTCAGCACAAGGGCTCATCACGCTGAAAGACAGAAACCCAGGGTAGCAGCCGTGATGCTGGAGAAATCAGACATTGATTCTAAAATGATTTCAAAGGCTGCCCACCTAAAGAAAAGGAGAAATGTCTACCCCAACGGGTTTAACTTAAAGCAGTGCAGTTAAAGACTTTGTTTTTATTGAAATATAGCTGATTTACAATGTTGTAATGTAGTGCAATTTAATCTGTGAAAATTTTTTGAAAAGACAAAAACCATTTCATAGCATATTAAAAGTAATAAAGCATCAGCAATATTACTAGCTTTGTGCAAAGTTGCATCTGCCTCAGGTTCCTGTTTATTCCCTCTGTATGTCCTGAGTGGCTCTAGGCTTTTCTTGAAAAGGAAACCCCTTAGGGTATGAAAAGCTCAAGTAGTTTTTACCCCCTAAGAAATACTTTCATCTTCTCTTCCTCCATTTTTGATAAGGGAGCTTCTAGTGCTGAATCGATTTGTCATCATGAAAAGTAGAACTTTCTAGAATATGCAGCTTATCTTATGACCCAACTTGGATTCCTGGGGATAAGAGGAGACCTCATACTTTTTATTCTTCCTCCCAGGGTCCAACGCTTGTGTTTTTGACCAATAATAAACTTCAACCAAACGATTATTGGATCTACTGAGGATGGAAAGTAGTTCCTCTATTGTTTGAAATCATTTTTAAGTTAATTGTATTATGTCGATCAATTACTAATCTGTAATATACATTTATATTTTATGTAGTTCCCTATAGATCAGGAGGATGGGGAAAAACACCTTCCTTACGTGAAAGTATCAACTCGTTTCTACTCTTCAGCATTGTGGAGAAGGTGAGTTAAATAATACATGGCTTACACGGCTAAGCTGTTGGAGGAGAAAGATGTTCAATGAGAATACAGGTATCGTGCAGGAGTTGGGAGCCCGGCCTCCAGAAGCTGACTGCCTCGGACCTAGCTCGGGTTCTTCGCTCTGGAGCTGTGTCATGTAAGTTCTTTGAAGCACTTACTGTGTCATGTAAGCATCTCGATGCCGAGATCTCCTCATCTGCAAAAGATGTGGGCAACAGTGCCTTCGTCAGGTAGCTATTGTAAGGGTTAACCTGGTGACCCAGACAAAGTGCTAAGCGCAGTGCCTGACACAGTACAGTACATAATCACGTGTGTAATCGTACGGAATCATGTGTGGAATCAATCGTTAAAGAGGAAACAGGATTTTACAAAAACAAAACTAGGAAAGTGAAGGTGGCCGGATATTTGTCTTATGAGTGATGTGTATTTTTTCCAAATGGCATATTAAGAGTACTAGCCTGTCATCAGTGAATATGATTATGTACATTCACCATATCGGAGACCTAAAGAGATTTAAAAATTGGTTGCCCATGGAAGTTATTAGGTTATGTGTGTGTGTGTGTGTGTGTGTGTACATTCAGCGTGTCCAGCCGTTGTGTACATTTTGTATACATTTTGTAGGCTGTCAGATAATAACAACAGGGCCTGTAAGATCTCCATATCTGCTTCGGAATGACCAACGTCAGCTTGGAAAGGACCGTAAACACCACCACCAAAACTGAGAGCCCTTGTGCGTGAGCGTGTGCCTCTCCGTAGGCTGCAGAAGTGCAGGGTGCTGTGGAGGGCGGGCTTGGGAGATGGGGGCTCAGAGGCTGTTCCCCTCTGGCACCCCTGGAGGAGGGCTTCCTTCCTCTTCCTCTTGTTGGAAAGGGGCAGCCAGGGCCCAGGGGCCAGTGCCCCAGGTGCACCTGACAAGTGGTTCTGGTGCCAGCTAGTCCCTGGCAGAAGGAGGCATGAGCAGGGTGGAAGATAGGAACATGGACCACAGATGGCCTTGGACAGATCTGACCCCTCCGGGGCCTTGGGCAGCCTTGGAACCTTCCAGAGCCTCACATTCCTTCTATTGTGTGAACATTAGCTCATGTCACCCAGATTAGTTGCAGTAACCAGCCATCCCCCTTTAGAAGCAGGGTAGGTGATAGATGCCACGCGGGGTAATGATACCACATCCTAGCTGGAAAAGAGGCAACGGCCTTCTGAAGTGGTTTACTTTGATAAGTGCTGGAGGTGGATGAAACAGCTGGATGTCTGACAGAAGCGGTAACGTATTTTGTCCAGTCCTGCCTTCTGTAGATCTGTTTTGCTGAGTGTGCACTTTTTCAAAAGAGCTTTTCCTACCTTGCGGTTATCTTTGTGTTGGAGAGAAGAGGAAGCCAGCTCACACCGTGAATTACTTCCTCACCAAAAGGCCCTTCTAACTTCTCACATTAGGGCCTGAACAGTTTTTTTTTAAAGTCCAGGTGCTTTCTTACCCAGTTCATTCTGGATAATACTGTAAATGTTGAGGGACTTTGTCTATGGACAGCAGAATAGGCCCAGTATTAAAACATCTTACATACCTACTATTTTAGAAAATGCACACAGTATACTATTAATCTACTCTCAAGCTATAGAATTAGGTTCAAATCTGTGCACTCAAAACCTTTCAGATGACATATTTGAGATAACTTAAATATGGTAAAAAAACGTTGAGGATTGGATCCACAAATGTAAACCAATCTGTATGAAACATTGTTAATGATCAGTTGTTGGATTTCACCTGGGTGATATTTAACGCTAGTCTGTGTGCGTAGACAGAGTCTAAATGGGAATCTTGTGTATGAAAAGACATTTAGAAATTTTTTTATTTTATATTGGAGTATACTTGATTTACCATGTTGTGTTAGTTTCAGGTGTACAGCAAAGTGATTCACTTACACATATACCCATTCTTTTTCAGGTTCTTTTCCCATATAGGTTATTACAGAATAATGAGTAGAGATCCCTGTGCTCTACAGTAGGTCCTGAAAAGACAACGTTTTTGATTGAAGCTCTGAAGGGGGATTATGTGATACATTTTTATAAGATGTATTAAAAGTGTTTGTATTTTTTCCCTCAAAGAGAACCTCACGTTAAACTCTTCTGCAGTTCTTTCTATACGTGTCTTCAGTTACTTTGTCTTGAGGCTAAAGGGATTTAATAAGAGCTGGCCTTAATGGCCGTGCCTGATGCTGTTCTGAGGGCTTTGCCTGTGTTGACTCATTTGTTTCCGGTCTCCGTCTGGTGAGATGGGGTCTCTTATTATCTCCATTTTACAGCCGAGGAAACTGCAGCTCCGTGAGGCTAAATGCCTCATCCCCACCAGACGCCAGACTTCAAGAGCCTGCGTGCTTCTCAGTATTAAAGAGGAATCTGGGGCTTCTTTGTTTTCAGTGGCAGCTTATCATATTACCAGCCCTATAACAGTAACCACGAATGGGTGTAAATTAGGGCCACTGGGCAGACTTCACAATGGCAAGTGCTTTGAACTTCCGCTTGAAATACACTTCTGTTGACAGGCAGCCTGTTAGAGCTGAGGAATTTAGAAACATCCACCCAGTGTGGACAGAGTCACTGCCTGGTGATCAGAGGATGCTTCCAAGTTGCACTTGTCCCGTGGAAATGTCAGGGAGAACTAATGTGATATTACAAATACAGGCTCTACCGACATGAGAACTGTTAGCTACATACTTAATAGGGGAGAGTTAAAAATACAATTTTAACTAAGAAATCATTCTATGTTTATCGCGCTCTCTCACCTGCCAGGTGCTGGGAGGGTCTTCTTTCAGGAGCTCACAGGCTGGTCTGGCACGAGAGAGACCCAAGTCAAGAGATAATAAGAGCATTTCTGGGTGGACAGGAAGAGACTTCTCAATGTACAAGTGATATAACGGAGACGTAAAAAGTGAACGTTTTCAAATAACAATCCTCCATTTCTTAAGGATACCAGTAGCTTCAAAAGGAACAAGTTAAACATCGATTTGGGGAACACTAGTAAAGGACAGGAACATGTAATGAAATATTGATTGACGACTGCACGCTATTGAGACCAGAACGGCTCCCTGGGGCTTCCTTACGCAATCCAGACCCGGACAGACCAACACACTGTTTGGGGAGTACCGGGTACTGCGTTTCTGGCATTTGTGGATTTCAGCACGTTTGATTTAATGGTTAAGTGAAGCCACCGATGATCAGATATCCTTGCAGAAACCCCTCACCTCCAACAGCCCCTCTACACTGGAGGATCCCCAGAACCTGGGCCGGTGGAGGGTGGGAGGTGACGGGTAAGTGACTTCTAGGCTCCGGGTTGGTCTCATTAGGGAATCGGACCTGTTTGCGCTCATTTCGAAGCAGAAGAAATACACTTTTAGAGGAAGAGGAGAAACTCATCTCTACTCCTGCCCACTGGAGTCCATGGCATAACTCCCAGATGGTGATATTCAGATTCTTTTGCCATCCCTCCAGCCAGGAATATGAAATACATATGAGAAAACTCAGGCCCTGGAAAAAAAGAGAAGCGCTTCCTAACTACCGAGAATCCTTTGTGTCTAATGAAATGATCACTTTCTGGTGGGAGTGTCATGAAGTCAGCTACGGGCCCTCCTGGAGTCTAAACTTCACATGGCCCCTCCGGGATGTGTGACGTCGTCTGCCTGCTCACTCTGGCTTCCCGGTGCTCCGAACAGGGTCTGGGATGGTGTAGATGCTCGGAACTATTGATGACCAAGTGACTTAATGATTGACAGGAGTGAATCTAGAATGGGAGGCACTCGCTAGAGAAGTGCCGTTTAGGCAGGGATTTGAAACACGTCAGTAGACCACTGAGAACGTCACAGTGACATCTGATAATGCAATCGTACTGAACCTTTCCCTAGGTTCTTAAACAACGGCAGAAGAATCAGGAAGACCCACGGAGGAATTTCGAAGAAGACACGGCTAATTTACAAACAAGAGCGAAATAGAATGTTGGAGGAACTCAGCGGCGCTAAAGACTGCAGCGGATTGGAAACAACTCGGAAGGCGGGCTCTGTGGTGAGTGCGCGCCGCGTTTGTTTTTCAGCAGTAGTTTTTGAGGATGAATTTTGAGGGGGGAGAGGGAGTTTCCTTTACACTTTTGTGGAGGATGGCTCTCGTCCTGAGCTCTTCTAACCGGACTAAAGAATTTGGCACACACTTGCTCAAAACCTAAGGGAAAAAAGCCAAGTCCCCTTAGGCTGACAGCCCTGGAGGACAGGAGTCAGTTTGAAATGTCTTAGTTTTAAGAAGGTGGCAGAATTACATAATTATTCACAACTCATAAGAAATTAAAATACCTCTTCCAAATATGAAGTTGTGAGATAACACAAACCACAAATTCTAGACTTTCGGAGAGCGTGTACATCGTTTGGCCTCCCACGCACAAACCCACATCAGAATATCTGCGCCACGAACACGTGGCCGCCCTTCCCTGGCTTCCCCAGCGTCCCTCCGCACACAGGAGGGGTCCCTCGGAGCGGCTCCTTCCCGATGCTGAGGGGCTGAAGATGCAGCATGTCGGAGAAGCGGGTGGCCACCCCAAGGCGCCCAGGACCACAGAGACACCGCCTCTTCCGCTCATGGCAAATCCGCATGAGGTAAGGAACGATCAAGAAAGTCCTAAAATAAAGGCGCTGGGTGACGGGAGGGCTTGGGGGTGGGGGGGCGGAGTATGGAGAAATGGTCACATGGACCCAAGGAGTCTCATTCTGGGTGGTGGCCTCTGTGCGCGCATCCTGTTTGTGATAAACCGAAAATCATAGCACCTCGTTTAAGCAGATAGATTAAGCATCACTCCCTCAGCCTCACTTTGAGGATCTGTCCTGCCTCTCGCCCAGTACTAGGCCCTGGGGCTTCCAAGGCAAAGCAGCTGGGTTCCTGCTGCAAGTTGCTTTTATCACTAGCAGGACAGTCAGATGCATAAACCACGAGATGCTGGACTAGTACCGGTGCACTGTGGTCAGGAGAGGAGATGCAGGGAGGGTGGGCACCCTGACGCGGGAGAGGGGTGAGCCCTGGAGTGTAGAGTGACCATGGGCTGAGGGCTGGAGGGAGTGGGAAACCAGGATCGTGTTTGGTTAAGGGGTGGCCTCAAGGGTGCAGGGCTGCAGAGGTGGGGGGACCTGGTGGCTTTGGGGACTGACTCTGTGTGCTGCGCTGAGGGGTTAGGACTGACCGGGTGGGAGCCGAGTCTGTGGAATTCTCCCAGTTGGGAGGCTCTGTCACCACTGCCAAAGCAGTTTGCTGGAGACAGAAGCCTTACTGCGTTGGGCAGAGGAGTGAGTGGGACGTGAGGGGGGTAGGTTCTTGAGGATGGTGGCTGTGACTTCCTCCTCCCAGGGTCTGCTCTAGTGTACAAAGTGAGTCCCCAGTGAATTGGAAATACTTTCCTCTCTTTCCGTAGACCTTCATTAGCAATGCTCTTTCACCAACCTTATCTTATTCAATTTTAATGAGAGCACATAATCTTGACCTAGGACATAGCCTTATGAACTTGACCAAAAAGGAGCAAGGGGTGAACCCCCGGATCTGTCCAGTCTGTGTTTTCTCCACTTTTCCTTCTGTACGGGGGGAGGGGCTTCATAGAGCGTCCCCCCTCCTCCCCCCGCCCCCGCCGTACGGAAAGCATCTTATCTTTCAGTTGCATGTTAGCTGCCCAGGACACAAAATTCAAGAAACAGTTTCTACCACATTCTACCAAATACTTACCATCTACCAGAAACACACAAACGGCGTGTGGCTGCTGCCCTTTGATCTCATGGTCTAGAACCTTTGCTTCACGTGGCAGAGATTGGACAAGATTGAATTCTCTGAAGAAAGGATACCCAGAGAGGAGTATCAGTGCCATTCTGTTTGTGTTTGGAAACCCTTTAAGAGATCAGAGAACTAAAAGAAACATGCCACAGTACAACGAGTTTTCTGAGCGCAAGAGAGCTGTCTTCAGTCAGTCCCACCTGTGGAGAATTACCTAGCCTCTGCCAGTAACTCTGACAGTGAAGGGGTTAAAATAACAAATAAATGACTTTATTTAGACTTGAGCGTTTCTGGCATTTTTTTTCCTAGATTTTTTTTTTCCCCCACAGTATTTGATGTGACAGCTTTTGTTTGCTCACACTTGTCTCTCTTTTAAATTTCTCATATCAGCGGTAAAAGCTATTTCTTTTTCCTGTAACATCTTGAGCTTGATATCCAATGAAGGGAGAAATTGCTCTTGCATTACTTGAAATTATACTATTATACCCAATTTTGGGGGGAGAAAGATGAGAGTAATTTAGATCTCCAGGCACTGAAGATTTTGCAGACGGGTCATTTGCAGCATTATTGCTGATTAGTCATCCATAAAAGTGCTTTTACTGCGGAGGAGGCGCCTCCATTTCTGGTGTTCTTTAGAAACGCCGATTTTGAGGCCCATCCGGGCGAGGGAAGGACAGTCATCATCCACTTTGAGGTCACGCTCTGGCCTCGATGGGGCTCTGGTTGGGAGTGGAGGGCCGCTCTGCACGGAGGAAGGGAGCAAGTGGAGGCAGAGCTGGGTGTCATCTAAGCATCCCCGTCAAAAGCATCATCCGTGGAACCAGTGTCAGTTTCAATGCGCATGCGCACTTGCAGAGCCAGCCTCCGAAGTGGGCGGCCGGCTTCAGGTACCGATTGTTTGTGCGTGGGCCAAGGTTGTCCGGAGAAGTCTGTCTTTTCTGAACTTGGCGAGATCATTTATAGACCATGAACAAACCGGAATTTGTTGGCTAACCATTTAAAAGCAATTTTGGAAAGAAATGTTCAGTTTCCTGACGTTTCCTTATGGGAGTGAGAATCTGTCGTCTTTTCCAGTTTCTTTCACATCCCAGGGCCCCCTTCTGGAGGCCACCATTTTCCAAAGGAATTCACTTACGGGGGTTAACCTTCTGGCCACTGATATCCGAGTGAGGACACACACGCTCTGTTTGCGTGGCCGGTGGGAAATCTTACCTCCTGACATCGTTCTCGGGTGGGCAGGGGGTGAAATGCTTTCTGTAAATTTCAGGGTAGAGGGGCCCATCATTCGATCCATGCCTTCTCAAGCGGCTGGTATTTCCTAAACTTTTCTGTGTATATCGTTGGAAGCACAGCGTTACCACTCTAAAGAGGGACACCAAGGAGCCAAATGCCAGTGGAATTCTGTAATGTGGGCTGCAGTGTAAACTGTGGTAGGGTTGAACTGAGGACTCTTCGAGAAAAACCTGCAAGTAATTAAGTTCTCCCTCCAGCAAGGTAAAGCTGAGTCTGAAGTCTGTCAGCACAAAGGAGAGTGAAACCTTTGTGGGTGATTATATGTATGGATATATTTTTTCTTTTTTAATGTAAATAAAGAACTCTGGCAAGACAAAGGAACCTCGTATCTCATTGCTGACCTAAGGAGGAAAAAAAGGAAAGATGCAGCCTTTGTTGGTTGCATGCTTTCCATTGCTGAGGTCAAGACAAAACTTAGATTACCCTGTCTCAGCAACTCCCAAACCATGTTCCACGGCATATAAGATATTTCCTGGGGAGGAGGGGAGAAAGATTTCACGAACAACTCAGTTTCAGAATCCTTGCATATAATTTCCCCTCCTCTGGAGATTCATGATGCTCTTGAGCTTGTTAAGAGAACGCCGTGTGCCTTGGTGTAAGCCAGCACCCTCTCATCCGGTGGGACCGGAGTCCTTTTCACAGGGCACCTGCTAGCGTCCTAGGAGAAGTACTGTTTAGTTCACCCACAGCAGAAACGCTGCCCACTAGCCACTGATCGGCCGTGTCTGTCCTTGTTTGTGCTCGCTCTGTGGTGCTCTATTCACGTCAGTGGTGTTGTACAGTCTGTTGTGATGTGTGTATCCGGCTTTCAGGACAGTCTGAACGCTCCTTGAGGACAGACGCTTCTCCTGTCTCATCTTTGTGTTCCCAAAGCGCCTGCCGCAAGGAAGGAAGCGTTTGATTTACTGTATGTTGAGAGCTAGTCCCACGGTGGCTCATGCGAGGACCCAGGCGCACTTTGGACCTGCTAACGGTGATGAGGGTTAGAAGCAGGGGAGACAATGGAAAGAAAGATATGCAGAGCTAGTCCAGTTCAATTGCCCTCTCTTTCCTGCATTCCGTTTTCTCAGAGGAAAACACGTACCTTTGGAGGACTCTTTACCTCTCTTTGCACTTGCAAGAATAAAAGCATAAAACATTTGTTTTTCATTGTAAAATTAGGAAAAGAAATAATGGGATGGACTGAGGCTCAGAGCAGACAGAGATTCAGTTACCTGGCAAGGCTGAGTAGGTAGCATCCAGTGTTCGCCTGGGGCTTTGAGCAGAGAGCACAGGGCTTGGAAGAGAAGGCTTGAGTTTTCACTTCCATGAGGAACCAGGATGAGTGACCATCTTCTGTAAGGAGACTCAGGGGTGTCACCAAGGGGGAGGCTGGTGAGATGGTGTGATGTCCATTGCTTAGTGTCGTGGGAAGAGTGTAGGCTTTGGAGTCTGGTGGCCCTGGCTCTGAATTCCAGAAGCTCCACTTTTTTAAAGAAATTGAAGTATAGTTGATTTACAACATTGTGTTAATTTCTGCTATACAGCAATGTGACTCAGTTATACACGTAAATATATTCTTTTTAATATTCTTTTCCATTATGGTTTGGATATAGTCCCCTGTCCTATACAGTAGAGCTTGCTGTATATGTAACAGTTTGCATCTATTAACCCCAGACTACCAATCCATCCCTCCCTCCCCCGCCCCTGCCTTGGCAATCACGAGTCTGTTCTCTATGTCTGTGAGCCTGTTTCTGTTTTTTAGATAGGTTCATTCCTGTCATATTTTAGATTCCACGTATAAGTGATAGCATATGGTATTTGTCTTTCTCTTTCTGACTTACTGCGCTCAGTATGATAATCTAGTTGCATCCATGTCGCTGCAAATGGCATTATTTTGTTCTTTTTCGTGGCTGAGTAGTATTCCACTGTATCTATGTACCACATCTTCTTTATCCATTCATCTGTCAATGGACATTTAGGTTGTTTCCACAACTTGGCTATTGTGAATAGTGGTTCCAGCAGCTCCACAGGACCTTGGACTAGAGTTTCAGTTTCTTTATTTTTAAATGTTGAAAAATATTTATTTTAAAATTTATTTATACATTAGAGATTTATATTATTTAAAAGTATTTAAAATTTTAATTTCAATAATGCCTAACCCATAAGGCAATTGTAGTCTATGTAGGTTCTTGTATAGATTGACTTGCTTACGCTCATATAAGTGTGGAACACACCAGGTTGTTAACACGGATTATCTGGGAGAGGTGGCCCTTGCAGGCTGAGGTTGTTGAAGGCTGTGGCAGCCAACATCCAGGAAGCCTTGCCTCCTGGTGTTCATGCATTTGTGTAGTCCCTACCCACCCACCGTGAATAGGGATGACCTGGGTAACCAGTAGGGTATGACAAAATGAAGAGGTGTGACCTTTGACGCTAGCTCATGAAAGACACTGTAGCTTCCACCATGCTCTCTCAGTTTTTGCTCTGGGAGAAGCCAGCCGCCATGTTTTGAGGACACACAAGGAGCCCGATATAGAAAGGTCCATGCGGTGAGGAGCACAGGCCTCCTGCCAACAACCCACACCAGCCTGCCAGCCACATGAGGCACCATCTTGGCACCAGAGGTTCCAGCCTCAGTCCAGCCTTCAGATGATGGCAGCCCCACCCTCTTGACTGCCCTCATAGGAGAGACCCTCTGCCCAGAACCACCCAGCTAAGCGATTCCAAATTCCCGATCAACAGAATCTCTAAGATGATAAGTGTTTATTATTGTATTAAGCTGCTGAGTTCTGAGTTGCTTTGTTACATAGTAATGGATAATTAATACAAATTAGGGATGTGAGAAGGCAGACAAAAAGTGAAAGGCTGTACTAAGAACCAGAGTGTGCATGATATGATTTCATTCACATGAATTTTATATAAATGTGCATAAAGGAACTAGAAAAATATACAGTCACAGACTTGTAGGAATATCTGTGTTACAGTGTGAGTTGCCAAGTGGCAAGTATAAATTACAGAATAATGTGTGTAGAATGAATCTATTTTGGTAAAGGCAAGCAATAAATCAGCCCTCTCGTGTGTTTACAGAAGCAAAAAGAAGGGCGTGGTGGGTTTCTCTGGGAGGTGATTATAGTGCCTGCCTTTGTATAATCTTTTCTTGCATTGTTTTACTTGTTATAATAGGCTTCGATTATTTTTGTCATTGGAGACTATAGGTAAATAAGTATTTTTAAAAATTAAAAAATAAGGATTGAAAATGAGAAGAAATAAGTGTTGCAGACCGCCTGGCATGCAGAGGCATTCATCAGAGGTCCTTTCCTGTGCCATGGGCGAGTTTGGTGTCCACATCTGGTGGTCTGGTGCAGCCTAGGGGCCCTTTCTCAGACTAATGTTTTTAAATGAATAAATTAAAATATATAGGCTTACAGAGGGAACCCATTCTAGTGAAATAAAGTTACGATGTATTAAAAGCCAAACTTGTGATGTAGCAATAAATGTGCTTCTTTATCAGTATTTTAAATAAGAACCACTGAATCGAACAGCTACCGTAGTTTCAGAGTAGTAATGAGTGTAAGTGATGTTTGAGATACTCACAGCAAGTTTGGTGTGATAAGGAAATATGTGTGAGTGCTGTTGCTGGCCAAGTCACAGGAACTGCTGATGCATTATACCGAGATTATGCCTAAGTTCACAGTTGACGGGAGTGTTATAAATATCTGTTAGCGAGTAGCGAAAATAAAGATATTCTATTTTTTTTTCCCCAGTCAAGTTCATGGACCCTTTGCAGTAAGTCGTAGCTACAAATAGGTCAGAGTCAAATCGAGTCTTTGTGGGGACTGGGATGAAGGAAGGGCAGAGCCAGAGATGCTCAGGGGTTAGGCTTGTCCCGGGCCAGGGCACTGGACACTGACGCAGTGTGGATGCCAGTGGGGTGGTCAGCCAGGGTGAGCAGGACCACGGCAGCCACGGGCACACCAGCGGGGCCCAGCGCACAGCGCTCCCTGCTGCCCTCCTCTGCGGGGAATATTTTTTCCTTCAGAGTCTTTGGAAAACCAATACCTAGAATAGCACACCACCTTATTGCTTTATATTTGGTAGGAGGCTGAGATTCCCTGTATAGCTTCTACAGAAACCCACAGAGAGAAAGAGTGCTTTGCAGATCGAGGCTTGGGCAGTCCAAAATCTTACAGTAAGATAATACCAAATGCTCTCCAAAGTGCCTCGCTCTTTTTCATTTTTATGATTTTTGATTTTTCTGCTTTCATTCACGGTTCCCATTTCATTTTAAGCCTTTCTTGGCAGTTGTTGTCTGGAGGTCACCCTTTGAGCTCATCTCCGGTCATTGCTCGTCCTCTTAAAGTGGTCAAACATTTAAATATTTCTAAAATTACAGGATGTGTTTGGGAGCCCAAGGACTTGGATAAACACACCATCAGTGGTACCTTTGGATCGATTCCCCCTCTTCCCTGGGCCCCTTTGAGAGACCTCACCATTTGTGGAGGTAAATCATGTAACTTGCCACTAAGTCTAACAAATTAAAAAGATCCAGTGACCCAGAGCCAAAGATCCAGGCCCTTCCAGAGTGTGACTTGGACGTTCTCATGACCAGCCAATCACTAAATCACTCATCAAATATTCTTAAGTGCCTCTTGTATGAGGCACTTTGCTAGGAGTTGCAGGGCAGTGACTCTCAAACTGTGTATCACACACGCCAGGGGTTTAGTAAAGCCAGGTTAGTGAGTTGTGACCAACATTTAAAAAAATGCAATGGAAAACAGTAGTAGTAAAGGTAAATACTGTGTCGTGAATGTATGTCTCAGATGAATACACACACACACACACACACACACACACGCATGCATGTATGTGCTAGATTACCATGAATAGTATACTTATTTATTTTGGGTGGTTGTCAAAAAACTGGAAAGTTCCTGCCCTAGGGAATATTCAGCAAACATTAAACGTTAGGGCGCTCCGATCTTTGAAGTCATCGCCATTCGCTGTGACACATGAAAAGCTAACAGCACGAGGGCAGCTGCGTGGTTCTCTTTGACATCTGGGGGAGCATCCCTGCTCAGTGAGGGCTCTTGTATCCTCTGTCTTTGGACTGCCCTGTGGGAGGGGCATTGCCTCTCAGGGGCATGGCTCCTGCGGGGTGGAGAGAGGAAACCCTGTGAAGGAGACGGTAGGAGCACCAAACACTCAGGGAGCTGGGACAGGCACACTGACCTGGTGAAGGCCTCTGGGTGGGTCACTAGCCAGGTCTGCTGCATGGAGCTCCGATTCCCTAATAGAGGTCCCCACTCTTGGAGGATGAAATGAGGCCTAATTGTTCCCTAAGTTAATTCCAATGGAAGATCCAAGGATTTGGAGTGCGCTGGTTTATTTGGGTGGGTGGGTGGGGTCTCTACTTCTTTTTACACAGTTATATGCTGCCACCATTTCAGCTTCTGGTAGGCCATGAGCACCACCTCTTATGTGGAATCTGGCAAAAAAGCATATCCGTTGTCGGTTGCCTGGTAGGATTTCACACTTATTTCTTGGAATAGGTTTTCAGCCAAACGGGATTGCTGTCTCGAGGAAGACTGTCCCCAGGCCTCTGGTTGGCTGGCGTGCTTGCTTGGCCAGCAGGTGTCGTCAGGAGCACCAGGGTTACTACGGATCATGAACTTGCCTTTGTTCAGCATTTTGCAGGCTCCGTGTGGGTCTGAAGTCAGTTTGCCCATCTAGGACCTGTCGGGAGGCAGTCGAGGAGAGGCTTCCCAGGAGTGAATGCGAACAGAAATGACTGTTGGCATTACAGTAGCGGGAGGGGAACTTTCCTGAATGAAAAGAAAATACCCTGACTCTCGGCGTGCCCAGCCCTCCCACCCTGGGCATAAATAATTTAAACCACTGAGACTTTGTGCCCTCTGAGCGTGATGTCTGTTGTTTTTCATTGTGATCGGTACCCACTCTTGCTGTGTGTACTGTAACCCACGGTTGTGAGAAAAGTGTATCAGGAAAGGCCAGGCTAGGAAAATCTGGGTCTGGTCCGTGTGTCCTTTTGGAGGAGTTCAAAGTTCTACAGCTGCTCGTAGCATGGCACACAATGTCCAGAACGTCCCCAGACCAAACCCATCCCTTGGGTCATGCATTGTGTTCATTGACCAGACCCTTTGCTGCCCCGGGTGCCAGTCTCTGGCTTTCCCTAATGCAGGAGGAAGGCTCTGGGGGTACCGCTGGCTGAATGTCAGGGTCCAGTCTGTGTGGCACCCAGTGCAACAGAATTGTGTCATTTATCGAATCAGTTTTTCAGTTCTCAAATTCATTTTCCAGCCATCCAATAATAAAGACCTCTTACGTGAAGATTTGCTATAGGCTCTCAGGGTCCTGGCTCATCTATTTCTAGAAAAAGCAAACAAAGCAAGAAAAAGGTAATGACCTAATCCCCGTTTAACTTTGTGTCTTTTTGACAGGTTAAGAAGTGCTCGATGCAGAACACTGACTGGTGCAGACAAATGTTGCCCTGTTCCTTAGCAGACCATTGCCATCATCAGCGGAGGTAAGGGTCTTTTGAGGACACAGAGAATTTTTTCTTATTTGTTTTCAGGAGGAATTGAGAAAGGGTGTGTGTCCTTTGGGACAGGTGAGGGGTGAAATGGAGAAAATGTTGTTTACAGCGGTGGTTCTCCATGGTAACAGACCTGAGGTCCCTTTTATAACACATATTTTGTAATGCTCTGTGGTAAGTTACAAAATATGGCTCAAATTCCCTCCATCCGTGAAGGCTGTCCCTTTGCAACGTGGTGTTACCGCTCCTCTCATCAAGAAGTTGTGTCTGTTATTCTACCCCCCTTGCATCCTGGCTGGTCTTGTGACTAACTATGACCAATAGCATGCCGTGGAAATGATACTGGGTGATTTCAGAGCCAAGGCTTCAAAAGACTTTGCAGCTTCTACCTTCTCCCTCTTGGAATCAAGTGACCGTGTGAGGAAGCCTGAGCTAGCCACCTGGAGAGGCCACAGGAAGGAGAGCTAGGTGCTCAGGCTGACAGTCCTAGCCAACTGCCAGACACGTGGCCATCATGACCTCCAGCACCGGGCTGATTGGCCAACTGGTTCCAAAGGCAAAGTGCGCTCTGCCAGCGTGCTGTGGAGCAGAGGGGAGCCATCCCAGCTGGGCCCTCCCCGAATCGCCAATCCGCAGAATCATGAGCAAGAAGTGATTATTGTTTAAAGCCATTGATACCATATAGTTTCTATGCACCAACAGAAAACTGATACTCATTCTTTGTTTGCTTTGAAAGTCATAGGTTATATGAACTACTCTGCAAAAAATTAAAAAGAAAAACGTTACTACCTTAATTGTAATACAAAAGGAAAAATAGGAAAGTAAGCAAATGATGTGCAAATGCTAGAGGTCAGCTACCCTAGAAGTTGTAGTGCTGCAGTAGAAGTTACCTAGAATCACCACGGACTCATCTGCTTCAAGTGCAGGCTGCTAGAATAGGGGTGAAGCACAAACCCCGAGGGCGTTGCCATTGTCATGTGATTCCTGAAACGGCGATCAATTCTTGACTGAGTTCAGAAAACCAAAAAGTAATATTTTACCTGTATTGACATAGCCGTCAGATTCTTAGAGAATTAATTTTACATTAAAACTGTACCCCCCAAACCCTCTGTGTTTATTCATAGAATTATAAAGTTTTAATTCGTTACATTCTTTTTTAAATTTAAATTTTTATATTTTTGCTTAGAATAATTATATTTTATTATGAAAAATTTTTTATTGAAGTATAGTTTATTTACAGTGTTGTGTTCATTCCTGCTGTACAGCAAAGTGATTCAGTTTTACATATATATATTCTTTTTCATATTCTTTAGTGTTATGGTTTATCACAGGGTATTGAATATAGTTCCCTGTGCTAAACAGTAGGACCTTGTTGTTTATCCATCCTATATATACTAGTTTGCATCTGCTAATCCCAAATTCCCAACCCATCCCTCCCCAACCCTCCCTCTCCCCTGGCAACCACAAGTCTGTTCCCTGTATCTGTGAGTCTGTTTCTGTTTGGTAGATATGTTCCTTTGTGCCGTATTTTAGATTCCACATATAAGTGATATCATATGGTATTTGTCTTTCTCTTTCTGACTGACTTTGCTTAGTATGATAATCTCAAGGTCCATCCATGGTTGCTGCAAATGGCATTATTTCATTCTTTTTTATGGCTGAGTAGTGTTCCATTTTATGTATATATATATATATATATTTATATATAAATATATATATATATAAACACACACACACACACACACACACACACATACATACATACCACATCTCTATCCATTCATCTGTCGATGGACATTTAGGTTGTTTCCATGTCTTGGCTATTGTAAATAGTGCTGCTGTGAACATAGGGGTGCGTGTATCATTTCGAATTATAGTTTTGTCTGGGTATATGTCTAGTTACATTCTAAAGTCAGATAAATATAAAGACATTCAAAAACTGAAAGAATTCATCACCAATAGACCTGCATTGTAAGAAAGTTTACAAGAAGCCTTTCAGGCAGAAGGCTATTGATACCATATAGAAATATGGATTACAAATGGGAATGAATAACACTGGAAATGCTAACTACATGGGCATATATTTAAGATAATTTTCTTATTATTTAGATCTCTTTGAAAGATAGCTGACTTTTAAAAAATAGTAATGTAGTGTTTTATACCATATGTAAAAGTAAAATGCATGACAACAATAGCATAAAGGTCAAGAGGGGAAGAATGGAAGTTTACTATTTTAAGGTTCATATTCTCTATGCAGAGTCATATAATATCTGCTGAAGGTAGTGATAAATAAAATAATGTGTACTATAAGTCCCAAAGCCATTGCTAGCGTAGCAAAACAAAGACATAAGCTAACAGAAGAGATAAAATAGAAGTACAAAAAAATACAATTAACTCAAAATGAGAGAAAAAATAAGGGAAAAAGAACAAAGAATAGATGAAATGAATAGAACACAAGTAAGTCTATAGATTTAAACTAGCCATACCAATAATCACATAAAATGTAAGTGGTGAAAATGCCCCAATTAAAAGGCAGAGATTGTTAGACTGGATTTAAAAAGCAATACTCTATGCTACCTACAAAAAATAAAATACAACAAAATACACCTTAAAGATGAAAACACAAAGAGATGGAAAAAGATTTACCGTGATAATAATAATAAAAAAATTGGAGTGGCTATATTAATGTCAGGCAAAGTAGATTTCAGAGTAAAGACTATTACTAGGGATAAAGAAGGTCATTTCACAGTGAAAGAAATCAGTTCAGCAAGAGGACATCTTAACGATTTATGCACCTAATAACAGGACTCAAAACAAACGAAGCAACATCTGATAGACCCACAAGGAGAAATAGAAAAACCCACAATTATGGTCAAGGATTTCAATACACCTTTCTAAATAATTGATAAGGCTTGGACAACTTGACCTCATTGACATCTGTAGAACATTCCATCCAAAAATACAAGAATGTGCGTTCTTTGAATTGGACATATTTACCAAGGTAGGTCATGTTCTGGGCCATAAACAAGTCTCAGTAAATTAAAGAAGTTTCACATTAATGAAGAGTGTTAGAAGTCAGCAAAAGAAGGACGCCTGGATAGTGCCCAAATATTTGGAAACGAAATAACACACTTTTGAATAACTCATGAGGCAAAGAAGAAATAAAAATGGAACTTAAAAAGTATTTTGAACTGAAGTAAAATTAAAATATTGCATATCAGAATTTGTGGGGACGCCACTAATCAAGTAGTAAAGGGGAAATGTTGCACGAAACTTCTGTCTTAGAGAAGAAGGAAGATCTCAAACCGGTGACCTCAGTTTTTGCCTTAAGAAACATGAAAAAGAAGGTGAAATTAAGTAGAAAAAAGGAAATCAAAAGATCAGAATGGGAATCAACAAAAAAGACTGCAAAAGGCAAGAGAGAAAATCAATTAAACCAAAAGCTAGTTCTTTGAGTAAATTGATAAAACTGATAAGCCATGACGCAGACTGATGAGGCAAAAAAGAGAGAAGAAACAATAACCAATATCAGAAATAAGTGAGGTGACATCATTATAGATTGGACAGTCATTTAAAATACAATAAGAGACTAATGTGAAAAACTTTATGCCAATAAACCTGCAACTTGATGAAATGAACAAATACTCTGAAAGAGACCAATTACCAGCGTTCACTAATTAATTAAATAACCCTATGATCTATTATAGAAATTGAATTTGTAGTTAAATACCTTTCCACGAAGAAAATGTCAAACTGAAATGGTTTTACTGGTCAATTTTACCAAACATTTAAAGAAGAAATAATACCAGTTTTACACAAACATTCTTTTAAAAATGGGAGGGGAGGGGCTACCTCCCAACTCATTTTACGAGGCCCGTACTACCTTGATACCAACACAAGAAAAAGACATTACAAAAAAAGAGAATTATAGACCAACATCCTTCATGAACATAGATGCAAAAATTCTAAACAAAAGTTTAGCGAATTGTTCAAACACTATGTGAAAAGGATAACACATCATGACCACTGTGTGGTTTATCCCAGGAATGCATTGTTTGATTTAAACTTAGAAAATCAATCAATGTAATACATTATATTAACAACTGAGAAAGAAAACACACATGGTCATTTCAGTAGAGGCCCTCCTCCTCTCTTTTCAAAAAGCATTTAACAAAATTCAATATCCATTCCTTACAAAAATTCTCGGCAATCTAGGAATTGAAGGGATTCCCTCAGTGTTATATAGGGCATCTGCAAAAAACCTTCAGCTTCGAAAACTGAATGCTTTTACTATAAGATCAGGAACAAGACAAGGATGCGTTCTATTCACTACTTCTATTCATTCTTGTACTGGAGCTCTAGCCAGGGCAGTCAGGGAAGAAAATTAAATAAAAGGCAACTAGTTTGGAAAAGAAGAAGTAAAACTGATCTTACTGACAAATGATGTGATTGTCCCTTCAAAATCTGATGGGATCTACAAAAAAGTTCCTAGAACTAATAAGTTAGTTTAGTAAGGTTGTGAGGATACAAAATAAGTACATAATAATCAATTGTATTTCTATATATTAACAATGAAAACTCAAAAGTCAAAATTTAGAAATATTTTTATAATAGCATGAAAAATATGAAATATATTAAGGATAAATTTGACAAAAGATGTGCAGGTTCTGTATACCAAAAACTGCAACATTGCTGAAAGACATCAAGGAAGACTTAAAGGAATGGAGACATACACTGTCCATGGGTCAGAAGACTCAATCGTTCACCTTTGAATTCTCCCAAAATTGCTTTTTGGATTAAATGCAATCCCAATCAAAAAAATCTCAGCAAGTTCTTTTGTAGCACTTGACAAACTGATCCTAAGATTCCTATGGAAATGTAAAGGGCCTAGAATAGCCAAAATGACTTTGAAAATGAAGATAAACATTATTTGATTTCAAGATATTATAAAATGACAGCAATGAAGGCAGTGCAGTATTGGCTTAAAAATAGACAAATACGGGGCTTCCCTGGTGGCGCAGGGGTTGAGAGTCCGCCTGCCGACGCAGGGGGTGTGGGTTCATGCCCTGGTCCGGGAGGATCCCACATGCCGCGGAGCGGCTGGGCCCGTGAGCCATGGCCACTGAGCCTGCGCGTCCGGAGCCTGTGCTCCACAACGGGAGAGGCCACAACAGTGAGAGGCTTGCGTACTGCAAAAAAAAAAAAAAAAAAAAAATAGACAAATACATCAGTGGAAAAGAATACAGTTTAGAAATAAACCCACATATGGAAAACTCCACAAAGGTTCAAAGGCCTGTCCGTGGAGAAAGGATAATCTTTTCAACAGTTGGTGCTAGGACTTGGATACAAGCATGTACAAAAAATTAACTCACAGTGGATCCTAGTCCTAATCATAAAAGTAAAACTATAGAATTTGTAGATAAAAAGTAGGAGAAAACTTTTGTGACCTTGGATTAGGCAAAGATTCCTTAGATCCAACAACAAAAGCGTGATCCATCAGAGAACAAATTGATAAATTGGATTTCATCCAAATTAAGCACTTGTGCTCTTCAAGAGACATACTTAGGAGGATGAGAAGGCTGGAGAAAGTGTTTGTAAATCACGTATCTGATAAAGGATGTATCCAGAGTGTATAAAGAATTTTAAAAACTCAGTGATAAGAAAACAAATAATCTAATTAAAAATTAGGCAAGCACAGGAACAGATACTTGACTAAAGAAGATATATGGATGGCAAATAAGGACATGAAAAGATACTCAACATCATTGGTCATTAGGGAACTGTAAATTAAAAACATAATAGGCTACCACTACACATCTGTTAAAATGGATAAATTTGAAAGACTGACCATAGCAAGTGTTGGCAAGGATGTGGAACATCTGGAACTCTCATACACTGCAAGTGGGAATGTAAAATGAGGAAGCCACTTTGGAAAGGAAACAGTGAGACAGCTGTTCCACTCCACCCAAGAGAAATGACATCTGTATGGACATATGTCCATACAAAGACTTGTACACAAATGTTCATAGCAGCTTTATTTGTGATTGCCTATATTTAGAAACAACCCAAATGTCTCTTCATAGGTGAATGGATGAACTGTGGTATATCCGTGCAATGGAATACTACGCATCAATAGATAGAAATGGACTATTAACACGTGCTACAACATGGATGAATTTCAGGTTAATTATACTGAGTGAAAGAAGCCAGGCAGAGTACATATAGTATGAGTTCATTTACGTGAAGTTCTAGAAAATACAAACCAATCTACAGCGACAGAAAGCAGATTAGTGGTTGCCTAAGGATGGTGGAAGAGAGGGGTGGTGCAGAGGCATTACAGAGGGACACAAGGCAACTTTCGTGGGGGGGGGTATGATGAATATTTTTATTATCTTGATTGTGGTGATGGTTTCACAGGTGTGTGTGTGTGTGTGTGTGTGTGTGTGCACGCATATCTATGTATATCTATATATCTCAAATTGTGCAGTTTATTGTATGTCCATTTTATATCAACAGCATTGTTAAAATTTCAAATAGTCCCTCTCAAGCAACATTGTTTGCAAAATTGTTCCCCCTACTTTTCCACAGTGCCCCCCAGACTTTCACTGAGAACACTGGTTGAGAGTGTAGAGATTGTTGATGGTTTACTTATCCTTTATCCTCATCCTGTTTGCCACATCCTAAGAGACATCCCCCACAAAGCCTCATGCTATAGTGTGAGTTTATTCTCCATCCCAGGGGCAGCCAGGTTATTGTTAAAACCTCAAACAATATCATTGTTGTTGCTGTTGTTTTTTCCTACATTAAAGATGATATTTAAGGCTCTTCTTTTGTTTTATTTATGCCTATCCAAACCCAACTCATCATTTAAGGAGCTTAGCTTTCTTGACCACTAATTTTTACCATCTCCGTAAACTCGTTGACTTCTCTAGGTCTGATTCAGTTTAGCAAACAGTTAGGGAGGGCCTGCATCCCTGCTACATTCTGCTTAGCGCCACGAGCTCTTTAAGGCAGGAGTAATATTTAATTTGTGCTTCCAGTGTCTGGCTTAACAAATGCTGAGTTAAATTGTACGTTATCTTAGCATGTTATGTACTGTATTGTATCACTTGTTAATGATTTTGCGTGTTTACTCTCTCTCCTTTTCTATATTCTTGCCTCTAGCACAGACTTAACACAGAGGAAGTAACTAATTCTTAGAGATGAGATGATTCGGGGGAAAGCATAGAGAATCCATTAACATCCAGTCAGTAGCCTTGAAGCTTTCTCCCACTTGTCAGGACCCACTTATTAACTATGAATGCCTTAATAATGCGCTTGGCTGGACAGAACCATTTCCTCTCGTAAAAAAGAAAATGAAAGAGGTGATGTCTAGGCCTGTATACACCAGTCGCTTCATTCCTCAAACATCTGTTGTTTTTTCTGGCTGTGATATGACGTGGTTTAAATAATACTGACTAATTAATTTACCTACAAAGCATGACACTAATAGGTACTGCTAGGGAATTTGTTTATTTAGCCCTAAGCACTCCAGTTTTACAGAGTGTTTGTTTTTATGGCAGAAATGAATCACCAAGATTAGATGGACTTAGATTCATTTACCAAATTCACAAATATTAGAACTAGAGAGAACTAAGACAGTTTCATGACATAGAAAAAGAAGAACAGTCGTACCTAACTTCTGGTGGTATTATGCAACTGTTAGGCCCAAAGGATGATGCACTCTGAAAGCATGAGACTTCAGAGGTTTTAGATGAATTCATGAATGATCAATCCATAGCTGGCTCTTAGGGAAGCTCAAGGTTGTTTGGGGTGGGGTGTCACATCCCAATCTTGTGGAGACTGATGTCTGGGATGGCAGTGATGCTGTTAAGAGACCCAGTGCTGGGCTGGAGAGAGCTTTGGCTTGATCCATTAGTTACTTATAAATTAAATAAATTTTCCCAACTCCTGATGATACACAAAATTCATGCTTATCGTAGTAAAGTGAAAAAATGCTGAAAAGTATAAAGAAATAGATACTATTCATTCTCCTTACTCAATGATAACTGCCATGTCTATGCTCTTTGTAGTAAGTATACATTTATTTTTCTAATATCATGAAAATTTCAAATGTACAGCAAACTTTTTCAGTGAACACGCATGTACCCACCCCTAGATTTTGCTATTAACATTTTCCTATACTTGCTTTATTGTATATTTATCCATTTATTTATTCCTCTCTCCCATCAATCCATCTAATTTCATTGATGCATTTCAGCAATTTAGCATGCATCTCTAGAGTTCAATCTATGTTTCCTTTCGATGTCAAAGTCCCAAATCTTGAGTGTTCATTCCCTGAGTGTGGTGGGTATACACTGAGGTGACCCCTGAGTATACTCACCGGGTACTCACACCCTGCATAATCCCCTGTAACTTGCTTATAATCAACGGTAAATGGCAAAGATTTTAGGATGTCGCTCCTGTGACTGTTATATTATTTAAGGCCCCATAACTCTAATAGGCTGGACCTAGAGACTTCCGGGGGGCTTGATGAAGTAAGTGACCGTATTGGAGAAGCTCACGTGACAAAGAACTATGGGTGGCGTCTAGGAACTGAGAGCCTGCAAAAAGCCTGGGCCCTCAGCCACACAGCAAGGAAACAATTCTCCAGACAGCTATGGGCGTGAACCTGGAAGTCGTTTCTTCCTCAGTTGAACCTCTGGATGAGCAAAACGGTCTTATAAGACCCTGAACAGAGGACTCAGCTAAGTCATGCCCAGAATTCTGACCTACAGAGACTATGAGATAGTTTATGTGTGTTAAGTTGCTGAGTTTGTTGGAAATTGTTTTGCAGCGTTGAAAACAAATACAGGTATTAGTACCTGGAGGTGGGGTGCTGTTGTAACAAATACCTGAAAATGTGCAGTGGTTTAGGAACTCACCGGTGGGCAGAGGAGCATGATAGACAAAGCCCAAGTCTTCCTGAAAAGACTGTGAACAGTAGAAATCTGGGTTTCAGGGATACCGCTGGTGACAGCTCATAGGAAGTGGGCAATATGTGTCTGGAAACTGGAGGAAGGGAGAGTCCTTGACATGGAGTAGCAGAAAGCTAAGTGATATTATCTCCCATGCTGGTGTGGAAAGCAGGACTTGTAGGCAAAGAACTTGGTTATGTCGCTAAGGACAGTCCGAGCAAAGTATTGAAGGTATTCCTTGGTTTCCGCTGGGAAACACATATAGTAAAGTGTGAAAGGAAAGAGGTTACTTCATTGATGGAAGAACCGTTAAACAAAAAGGGAGTAGGACTGGGTGATTTCTGAAAATTCTAAGCCTTTCCAGAGGACAGCAGGTGCTCAAATTAAGACAGTGCGGTCTAGAGAAAAATCTGAAGTTGTGACTACATAACCTTTTGCTAAAACATGAAAGATCAAAAGGTCAGAAAATTCAGCCCAATGAAGGGACTTTTGGAAGGGGTATGCCTCACAGATCCTCTCCATCAAACCAGAGGACCTCTAGAAGGCGTAAACAGGTTGGCCCTCAGCGTCTCCATCTTGCTAGCAGAGAGGACCAGAGACCCTTCTCATGAGCATGATGAAATAAGCGGCCATGTTGGAGAATCCTACATGACGAGGGGCTGTGGAGGGGATCCAGGACCTGAAAGCAGTCTGCCGATGACAGCTAGCAAAAGCTGGGGCTCTTGGACTAATAGCTGCAAGGAAATGAACTCTGGCAGCAGCCCTGATGAGCTTGGGAGCAGATTCCCGTCAAACCTTCAGATGAGAATACAGCCTGGCTGTCACATGGATTGCAGCCTCGTGAGATCCTGAGAAGAGGACCCAGTTAAGTCTCGTGTGGACTTCTGACTAACAAAACTATGAGTTAATACATGTGTGGCTTTAATCCTCCAGTTTATGGTCATTTCTTATGACTCAGTAGAAAACAAATACACTGAGTTTTGACACATTCATACTCTGCAATCCAAACTTCTGCCCAGATAGAGAACATTATCATTACCCTAGAAAATTTCCTCATGCTAATTCCCCATCAGTCCCCCGACTCTCAAACTCCCCAGAGGCAAAAGACTCTTCTGATGCTTTTTACACTATAGATTAATGTTGCCTGCCCTACAATTTCATGTAAATAGAATCCTACTGTGTATGCTCTCTTTTTTGTTCAGTTTCTTTCACTCAGCGTAATATTTTTGCAATTTATCCCACATTGTTTCGTGTGTCAGTAGTTGGTCCTTTATGTTGTTGCATGTTATTCTGTTCTGTGAATATATCACAATTTGTTTATCCATTTTTCAGTTGATGGACACAGGAACGGTTGCTAGTTTTAGGTGATTGTGAGTAAACCTGCTATAAACACTTTTTGAATAAGTCTTTTTGTGAATGAATATATGCTTTTATTTCCCTTAGGTAACTACCTAGTTGTGGAGTTGCTACGTCAGAGGATAGGCGTATGGTTACTTTTATAAGAAACTTCCAGGTATTGATATTTTTCCTAAGTGGCTGTCTCATTACAGCCACTATGAGTAGTGGCTCATTCTCACCAACAATATATGAGTTCCCGTTGCATTGAATCCTCACCAACATTTGATGTTTTCATTCTTTTTCATTTTTGCTATTCTAGGAGATGTGTAGTGGTATATCATTGTGGTTTTAACTTACGTGTCCCTGATTTCTAACAATGTTGTGTACTTTTTCTTGTGCTTATTGGACATCATATCTTCTTTGGAAAAGTCTCTTTTTAAATTATTTGCCCCCCTTTTTGAGGAGAGGGACTGTTTGTGCTTTTATTGTACTCGCTAAGTTGTAGGCGTTCTTTGTATCCTGGATACCAGTCCTGTGTCTGATATTTGCTTTGCACATGGTTTTTCTCATATGGTGGCTTGCCTATTAATTTTCCTTATGACACCTTTTGATAAACAGAAACATTTAGTTTTCATGATTTTTTAATGGTTACTGCATTATGTGACTTGTTTAAAAAACCTTTGCCTAGCCTCAAGCCGTGAGCATATTCTCCTGTGTTTTCCTATGCAAATACCACAATTTCTGAGTTACTGTAGCTTATAGTAAGTTTTGAAGTCAGGTAGTATGTCCTCTAATTTTATTAGAGGTTTTCTCAAGGTTGCTTTGGCTATTCAAGGTCAGTGCTGTCCATTAGAGCTTCATGCAATGATAAAAATATATACCTGCACTGTTTAAGAAAGGTAACCACTAACCATATGTGAGTATTCAGCCCTTGAAGTATGGTTAGTGCAACCGAGGAACTCAATTTTTAATTTTATTCAATATTAATTAATGTAAATATAAATTTAAGAAGCCACACATGGTTAGTAACTACCATGATGTACAGTGCAGTCGTAGGTCCTTTGCATTTCCATATACACTTTAGAATATGCTTATCAATTTCTACCAAAAAAAGGCACTGACGTTGTAATTGAGATCTCTTTGAATCTAGAGATCAGTCTGGCCAGAATTGACATCTTATTAATGGTTAGTCTTTTGATCCATTATCATGGTATATCTCTCCATTGATGTATGCCTTCTTCAGTTTCTCTCAAAATGTTTTGTGGTTTTCTGTGTACTGGTCTTGCACATACTTTGTTAAATTTATCCCTAAGTATTTCATGCTTTTTAAAAATGATATGATAAGTGAAATTATTTAAAAATTTTTTCAATTGTTTGCTGCAATTGACTTTTGTAAGTTTACCTTCTAGCCTTTGACCTTGCTAAATTCACTAACTACTAATCTGGTAGTTGTTTTGTTGATTCCTTCAGATTTTCCACGTAAACAATCATGTCATCTGAAAATAGAGACCTTTTTACTTCTCCCTTTCCAACCTGGATGACATTTATTTGTTTAAGTTTTATTTATTTTTATTGGCTTGTTGTACTGGCTAGAACCTCCAGTGCAACGCTGAGTAAGAATGTCCATTCTCACCTTGTTTCCAACGTTAGTAGGGACAATTTCAGTCTTTCATCATTAGGTATTGTATTAGTTATATGTCTGATGTTGTTTCTAGTTTTTATCATGAATGAGTTGTGAGTTTTGTTAAATGCTTTTTATGCATTTATTAAAATGATCATGTGGTTTATCTCCTTTAGTCCGTTAATACTGTGAATTACATTGCTTGATTTTTGAATGTTAATTCAAACTTAAATTTCTGGGGTAACCCCTACTTGTTCATAATATACTATCCTTTTTACTATTTTTCTGCATTCTATTTACTAATATTTTGTTAATAATTTTTGTATTTATGTTCATGAGTGGTATTGATCCATAATTATATTTTGTAATGTCCCTGTCAGCCTTTGATTCAAGGATCTCAGTGGCCTCATACAACAAGACAGGTGTTTCCTCCTCTATTTTAAGAAAGAGTTTGTATGTGGTTGGTACTCTTACTTCCTTAAATGTTGACATAATTAACTAGTGAAGATATCTGGATGGGCATGTGCTTGGTAAAGAAAGTAATTTCTTTTATAGATATATGACAATTGAGATAATTCTGTTCTAAAGAATTTGTCCATTTTATCTAAATTGTCAAACTTGTTAAAGTTGGCATTATCTCTTTAATATCTGTAGGATCTGTAGTGATGTCCCCTGTCTTGCCCTTGATATTGCTAATTTGTGCTTCCTTTCTTTATTATCTTGATCAGAATAGCTAGATGTATATCACTCACATTTATCTTTCAGAGAACAAGCTTTTGGTTACATTGATTGTTCTGTACTTTTTTGTTTTATATTGCACTGATTTCTGTTCTTATGTTTACTATTCCCCTCTATCTACTTACTTTGGGTTTCCTTTGCTCCTCTTTTCCTAGTGTCTTATGTTGGAACCTATGTTGGATCTGCTGTTAGGCGCATATACATTTATGGATGGTTATGTGTTATGATGGATTTATGCTTGTATCATTATGAAATATCCCTTCTTATCTCTGTCAATATTCCACTCTTGAAGTCTATTTAGCTGATAGTCATACCTTCACTCTAGCCTTCTCATGCTTACTTTTTTCATGATATATATTTTTCTACTCATTTACTCTATTTGTATCTTTATATTTAAAATGTGCCTCTTCTGTAGACAGCATAAAGTTAGGTCCAGCTTTTTTGTTTTATAATCCATTCTTATGACCTCTGCCTTTCAATCAGTGTATTTAGTCAATTAACATTTATGTACTTTTTTTTTAAATATAATTGGATTTAGGTCTACCATTTTATGATTGGTTTTCTATCTGTCCCGTATGTTTTTGGCTCCTCTTTGAATTTTTTAGCGATTTCTCTATAAACATCACAATATATATCCTTAACTTATCACAGTCTATTTAGTATTAATATTGTAGCTCACTATGTAAAATGTAGAAACTTTGCAACTGTATAAATTTATTTACTTCTCCTTTCCCTTTAGGCTATAGTTATTATATGTATTATATCTACATTATAAAGCCATCCAGACAATGCTATAATTTTCACTTAGATAGTTATAAATATTCTGGAGAGGGTGCAGAGCAAAGGAAGCCCTCTTGCACTGTTGGTGGGAATGTGAATTGGTACAGCCACTTTGGAGAACAGTATGGAGGTTCCTTAAAAAACTAAAAATAGAACTACCATATGACCCAGCAATCCCACTGCTGGGCATATACCCAGAGAAAACCATAATTCAAAAAGACACATGCATCCCAATCTTCATTGCAGCACTATTTACAATAGCCAGGTCATGGAAGCAACTTAAATGCCCATTGACAGAAGAATGGATAAAGAAGATGTGGTACATATATACAATGGAATATTACTCAGCCATAAAAAGGAATGAAATTGGGTCATTTGTAGAGACGTGGATGGACCTAGAAACTGTCATACAGAGTGAAGTAAGTCAGAAAGAGAAAAACAAATATCATATATTAATGCATATATGTGGAACCTAGAAAAATGGTACAGATGAACTGGTTTGCAGGGCAGAAATAGAGACCCAGATGTAGAGAACAAACGTATGGACACCAAGTGGGAAAAGTGGTGGGGGTGTGGTGGTGGGATGAATTGGGGAATTGGGATTGACATATATACACTAATATGTATAAAACAGATAACTAATAAGAACCTGCTGTATAAAAAAATAAAATAACATTCAAAAAAATAGTTATAAGTGTTTTGTTTTGTTTTTTTTTGCCGTACACGGGCCTCTCACTGTTGTGGCCTCTCCCGTTGCGGAGCACAGGCTCCGGACGCACAGGCTCAGCGGTCATGGCCCACGGGCCCATGGGCCCAGCCGCTCCACGGCATGTGGGATCTTCCCGGACCAGGGCACGAACCCGTGTCCCTTGCATCGGCAGGCAGACTCTCAACCACTGCGCCACCAGGGAAGCCCAGTTATAAGTATTTTTAAACAAAGTAAGAAAATATTTTTATCATTATCCAGCTATTTCACATGTTCATCATTTCTAATAGTTTCCATTATTTTCCCAGAAGATCTGAATTTCCACGTGGTATTAGTTCCCTTCAGAATGAAGAACTACCTATAGCATTTTCTAGTACAGATTTGCTGTCAATGAATTTTCAGTTATCTTTTACCTAAACTGTTTTTATTTTGTCTTAATTATGAAAGGATATAGTCAACTGGACATAAAATTCTGAGTTAACATGTTTTAAAGATTTTTAAAATTTAGAACTTTAAAGATGTTGTTCTAGTGTATTTTGGCCTTCTGTCATCATAAACTAGAAGTCATTTGAATTGTTCTTCTGTATGCAATGTTTCATTTTTCTCTGGTTAATTTCAAGATTTTTCTGTTTATCTTTTATTTGGAACTGTTTGACTATGGGAGCCTGGGTGTGGTTTTTTTTTTTTTTTAGAATTTAAAAATGATTTTATTACAGAATAATCACCATTAGGGAGTATAATTTTTGTAGCCTAGTGGATTGCTGACTGGCATTAGAGTTCTGGATTGCCCATTGGCATTGGAGTAAGGTTCATTCTTTGACCTTTTTTAATCATTCATTTATTCATTTAACAAATATTTGTTGAGCACCTACTATGTGCCAGGCACTGTTTAGGCTCTGGGTGTGGTTTTCTTTGTAGTTTTTCTTCTTGAGGTTCTCTGGTTTTACTGGAAAATTTAAGTCTTTCATCAAATTTGGGAAATTCTTTTGCCATTATTTTTTCAAATATTTTCTGTCCTATTCTCTCTTTCCTCCTCATTCCACCAATTACACTTATAGTAGATACTAAATCACAGGTTTCTGAGGTTCTTTTAATTTTTTTCTAGTTTTTTTCTTTGTATTTATCAGATTGGATCATTTCTGTTGGCCTATCTTCAAGCTCACCGACTCGTTCCTCTGTTGCATCCATTATGCTGTTAAGCATATACAGGGATTTCAAATTTCATGTATTGTATATTGTATACTTATGCTCTGCTCTAGAATTTTCATTTATTTCTTTTTTATAGTTTCTACTTATCTGTTGGCATTTCCTATCTTTACATGCATGGAGAGCATATTTTCATTGTCCTTGCTTTTAAATCCTTGTCTTATAATTTCAATATTTAGGTCATTTTGGAATTAGTCTCCATGTATTGTTTTTTCTCTTGAAGATAGGTCACATTTTCTTCTTTCTTCTGTGTTGTGTATTTTTGGATTGTATCCTGGACATTGTGAATGCCAGATGAATTCTGTTGTATTTCTCTGAAGAACGTTGATTTCTTTTTTTTTTTTTAAGCAGACTATAAACTTAACTGGACTCAAACTGTGAACTCTTTCTCTTGGACTAGCTCACATCTTAGCTCCATTCTTTGTCCTTTGCTTAGCTACTTTGAATCCACCTCTTACATGGTTCAGGTGTTACCTAGAGAATTTGGGGTGCCCCTTGTCTGATTCTACCCTTTTCAGAATTACCCCCTCGCTTCCCAGTGACCCTGGTTGCCCTGAACTCTGTCCTTTTGTTCTTCAGGCCAGCAAAACTGTGGGTTTTCCTTTACGGGTTTAGCCACTTCTGTGGTGACAATTTTGAGTTGCCCTCAGGCTAAAAGCTATAAAAATGGGAATTTCATCTCATGCCATTTTTTTCCTTCCAAATGCCGACTTCTGTTAGAGTCTGCCTGCCTTTTCTTCATCCTCCAGTGAACCAAAGTCTTGTTTTATATTTTTATTCAGAGTTGATAGTTGTTATCTGCAGGAGGGTTGGGTCTACAAGAAGCTCTCTTGGCCATACTAGGAGGAAAAACCCTTCCTCCTTTCATGGGGGTTAAATGCATTTTATTTTCAGAGAAACTATGTGACATATGTTTTTTTCTTAAAAACAATGCCTAGGACTTCCCTGGTGGTGCAGTGGTTGAGAGTCCGCCTGCCGATGCAGGGGACACGGGTTCGTGCCCCGTCCAGGAAGATCCCACATGCCGTGGAGTGGCTGGGCCCGTGAGCCATGGCCGCTGAGCCTGCGCGTCCAGAGCCTGTGCTCCGCAACGGGAGAGGCCACGACAGTGAGAGGCCCGCGTACCGGAAAAAAAAAAAAAAAAAACAAAAACAATGCGTAAGCTCCAAATAAATCAAGGTGAAAATAAATGAAGGGCTCAAGAGGACATCAGTCCCATTTGTCTAAGATCTGGCCCACTTTTAATTTTATAAGGAAGATACTAAATACTAATTTTGTTTCAAAATTTGTAAAGTGTTCTATTGCTTAGTAAATCTTTATTGAATGAATAAGCATTATGATAATGTTATCAGCAGTTTACAAATCATAAAATAGTTAAAAAATATAGTTTTAGTATATACCATTTCATTGTGTGTGTATATATGTGTATATTATATATATATTCATCACATGGATGTGTAGTTCCTGTTTCCATATTTTTTGCCTGTATTAGTTACTATTCTGAACATCTTTGTACATAAACCTTTGATGACATATCTGGCTATAGAAGAAACCTCTTAACCACTCCTCCGTTTAATTGACAGTTGACGGACTGGATTAAATTGACGTTTTCTACACCTTCTGCAGTGCTGACTGTACAGAGAACTTTTCACTTTTCGTCTACTCCCACTATTTGGAATGTACACTTACCAAGAGCTAATTGTGTTTATTCCCAAACCTGTTTATGCCAGTTGTTACTGTGACTTAGTTGATTGCAATACTAAACTATGAAATATGAGTGAAAAAAGAAAGAGGTTAGTTGTTTCTATAAAAAGTGTAAAAACAGACCTGAACGCTTTGGGGAGACTCAATAAAATAACAATACGATTGCAATAAAATAAGGTTATGGGCAAGGCAACTGTAAACAATCTGAGAAAAAGAATTATAAACTAAAGAAAGAGCCCACTTTCATATTGATACCCAAATATCTTGAGGTTTGTACCCCAAACTTCATTAAGACCATGAGTCACATGGGTGTGGTTCATGCAAGAAAGATGCCAAAGAATTCTAATCAGGGATCAGGCTCTGAGAAAGGCCTTGGTCCTTCATTGTAAGATTGATGAATGAATCCACACTTTAGATTATAACATAATCCAATTTTTATAGTATAATTTTGCCATTGTTGATGATTCCCTATTTAACTGACTTTTCAATGAATTGACCAGATGGTCTAATTGCTGATCCCCAAACATGAGAAAAGCAGACTTGAATTGTGTTTCCGCAGGATAGCTTCCTAGAAATGTCATGACTGTGTATTTTTTAGACTATTGATGCATATTACCTACTTCCCCATTAGAGAGACTGTATCTGCTTCTGTTCCCACATAGGGCTCTTTTCGAAGTTTTAAACTGTAGTGCGGTGAGGCTGATGTCTCCCCAGCTGCATCAGGTGTCACATGGTGGACTTGAGTACCTGTGGCCTGAAACATCTAGAAAAACATCCCAGGACTGTCCTTTGCTACAAAAAAATGAAATTTGATTCTTTTTCTATTAATGCCAGATTTCTGTGAATAAACCTTAAATGCCATAAAAGCATTGGGGTTGGTTGCTGAACACACTCAAAGTTCCATCTATCAGTTTATAATATTCAGACAGTCACCCCTTTTTTTATGCTAGAAGGTACCCTAGAGATCACCTTATTAAACCCTTCTTCTTTTTTTTTTTTTTTTTTTTTTTTTTTTGCGGTACGCGGGCCTGTCACTGCTGTGGCCTCTCCCGTTGTGGAGCACAGGATTCCGGATGCGCAGGCCCAGCGGCCGTGGCTCACGGGCCCAGCCGCTCTGCGGCATGTGGGATCTTCCCGGACCGGGGCACGCACCCGTGTCCCCTGCATCGGCAGGCGGACTCTCAACCACCGCGCCACCAGGGAAGCCCTTAAACCCTTCTTTTAAATTGCATCCTGGAATGGGGAGCAGGGCAAAGTGACTTGACCTAGGTCCTGAAGCTTGGTGTATCTCAGCTGAGCTCAGAGCTCAAGTATCCTGACCCCTGGTCTCATCCAGCTCTTTCAAATATGTCACATTGCTTCTGCTCGGGAAGGGAAGCATGCTGGAATTTATCACATGGAGTCCCGTATTATCGAGGTGGCGTGTGCAGAATGTTATCAGATAATGTCTATCGTATGAGCTAACGTTTATGGAATGCTTACATGTGCCAGATACTGTTTTAAGTGCTTAGCTGGATCAAATTATCTTATTATCTCTCCCACGTAAACTTCACGATGACTCAGCGAGGCCCCGTTTTACAGATAAGGAAACTGAGTGTGGAGAAGTGTCAGAGGGTTTATAGCCAGTAAATGGTGAAATCAGAATTCGGTAGCCCACATTCTTGCTTCAGAGCCTGGATTCTTATGCGTCCTGCTGAATTGCCTCTCTATGTTGCAAGAACGAAAGGAAAGTAGCATTTATCATAGGTCTGCTCTGAGCCTCGCATTTTAAAATATTTTACACCCTCCAAAAGATGAATCTTCACAGTCCCATTTTTAGTTTGAAAGAGTAAATATCAGGTAAATTGAAAATGACTTGCCCGAGGACACAGCTAGTAGCTGGAAATCCAACCAAGGCACAGCTAACTCCGAAGCCCATGGTTTTGTTAGAAAACCACGCAGCTGCAGTACCACCTGGATCAGTGGTTCTTGTGACCTCAGCTGCACATTGCAGTTACCCAGGGAAAGTTAAAAGACACGGATGTTTCCATCCCCCCTTCAGAGTTTCTGATTTAATTGGGCTGGGGTGCAGTTTGGGCAGTGGGATTGTTTTAAAAAGCTCCCAGGGGATTCTAATATGTAACCAAGGATGCCACCCACTGCAAAAGATTCAGATGGTTCGGTCATACCATACGATTTCATTTCTTTGTCCAAATATGGGAATAGGCATAAATCGCATCACTTAAAGACATGTTTTTAACAGTGTATGAGTTTCCTGGGGCTGCCGTGACAAATTACCACGAACTGGGTGGCTTGAAACAACAGAAATGTATTCTCTTTGGGTTCTGGAGGCTGGAAGCCTGAAGTTCAAAGTCAGCAGGGCCACGCTCCCTCTGAAGGCTCTGGGGAAGAATCCTTCCCTGCATCCTCCTAGCTTCTGGCGGTGGCATCAATCCTTGGAGGTCCTGGCTTGTAGTTGCCTCAGTCCGATCTCTGTCTCAGTCATCACATGGCCTTCTTCTCCGTGTGTATCTGTTTCTTGTCTTTCTGTATCTGCCTCCTTGTGAAAGAATAGAAAGTATGTACATTGATCTCTGCCCTAGGTTCCCGGCACAGAGCTCCTAAAACCCGTGGCATTTCCTAAGAGATAAAAGCGCCAGGAGCATCTTTTGTTTAGATATTTGGTCTTTGACCAGTCCCTGACACAGGGCTCCTAAAACCCTGGGAATTTCCTGAGTGATAGGAATGTCCTTTGTTCTAATGTGGCAGCTCTGGATGGGCTCCTGGATGGGGGCTGGATCACCAACCTGGAAGCTGTCCAAACCCCACGGGGTTGGGATTTTTATAGAGGCTTCCTCATGTAGCGTGAGCACGTCCACACATCAGGAAGACGACGCACCCCAGCTCCATGGGAAAAGAGCTCCCATGCTCAGGACCCTCCCGGACATCGCCTGTGTATCTCTTCATCTGGCTGTTCATCTGTATCCTTTGTCGTAGCCTTTATTATATAATAAACTGGTAAACGTAAATAAGTGTTTTCCTGAGTTCTAAGAACTGTTCTAGCAAATAATCGAATCCAAAGTGGCGGGGTGGGTGGGGGGAGGGCATGGGAACCTCTTGTTTGTAACCAAGTAAGACAGAAGTTGTGAGTAACCTGGAGACCTACGACGCTTGATTGGCATGGGCCTGAGCCTTTAACCCGTGGGGTCTGTACTACCTCTGGTTAGTTCAGGATTGAGCTGAATTGTAGGACACCCAGCTGGTGTCTCTGAATCACTTGGTGAGGGGAAAAATACCCCACACACGTGGTGTCTGAAGTGTTGTTAGTGGAGTAGTGGTATGAGGGCAAAGGAGGAACGCACAGGAGAAGAAGTGAGTTTTTTCTACTCACCTCTCTATGTATAAGAACCCAATCTAACCCAATATGACCTCATTATAACTAATCATATATGCGTAGACCCTACTTCCAAATAAGGTCATGTTCTGAGGTTCCAGATGAACATGAATTTGGGCGGGACACTATTAAACCTAATGCAAACAAAATTAAGTAACATTATATCCTTAAGAATGCATGAATCTCTAGGAATGGCAAAAATGAAATGCTATGGTTTTGGGATCTGCCTGATTTTTTTAAAAGATATTTTAAAATTTCTTAAATATACCCTCCCCCACCGAAGAAAAAAGCATCCAGTCCTAATAGGTGTCTAACTAAAATATAGAAAGATCCCTTTCTGTGTGTGGGTCCCTTTGGCATGTTCAGGAAGACAGGGAGCCCAGAAGGCTCAGCTTGTGTGTCCAAGGTGTGTGTAAGTGTGCACAGAAGTCTGTGGAAAAGGTAGGCTGTTCCCAATGGGGGATTTTTTTTTTTTTTTTTTTTTGCGGTACGCGGGCCTCTCACTGTCGTGGCCTCCCCCGTTGCGGAGCACAGGCTCCGGACGCGCAGGCTCAGCGGCCATGGCTCACGGGCCCAGCCGCTCCCGGCATGTGGGATCTTCCCGGACCGGGGCACGAACCCGCGTCCCCTGCATCGGCAGGCGGACTCTCAACCACTGAGCCACCAGGGAAGCCCAATGGGGGATTTTTGAAGGAAAACCAGTTCTGATCCGCGTTCTACTGTAAACTGACAAAAGAAATTTACAGCAGCCTTTAAGGCATCAAAGAGCTATTTGCCTTCTTTCCAAATACAGTTCATGAGACGTTATGCATTGAAGCAGCCAAGATTTGGAGCTGCGTTTTGAGGTCATTATTTTATTCAAACATTTTGTTCCTTTTTCTGTAATGAGACCTGATGACAGTTTGAAAGTGCAGTAAAGTACAGTCCTTGAAAATCTGACAATCTGATTCCTTAAAGGACATTTATAGGTCGAAATTGCATATTCCACCCCCGCACCCATCTTGGAAATAAATACCTACTACCACTGACACCATTGTTTCCTTATACTCTCGCTTTCTGTCGAGAAGACCAGCTACCGATGACAGTTGACCCTTGAATAACGGGTTCGAAAGTCAAGGGTTCACTTATATACAGATTTTCTTCAATAAAGACATAGCCCTCTGTATTCCTGGGTTTCTGCGTCTGTGGGTTCAACTAACTGCAGGTCGAATTTTTCATCCACAATTGCTTGAATCCGTGGGTACCGAACCTCCGGATATGGAGGCCGCGTGTACTAGGCCATTTTCTAAAAAGGACTTGAGCGTCTGAGGGTTGTGGTATATGGGGCGGGGGTTGGTGGTACTGGAACCAACCCCTGCCCCCCTACTCTGGATACCGAGAGATGACTGCATCTCCATCTTCAGCTGAGTTTGCTAGTCAGGCTGTATAACATTTTGACAAAATCATAATTTTCGCTTTAGAAACGGGAGAAAGGATTTGCTTGTAAGAAGTGGCGAATTCCCCTCTGAGGTTGTCACTGAAACCCGCTCCCTGCCCCCGTCCCCCTTCATGGGCACCATCAAAAGCTTTTCCCAGATCCCTTTTATTTGAGATGCTTCTCTTAACCCTGGGCGGGGTAATGTAGACAGATAGGACTCATAGGTGGTCATCTACCCAGGATAAACATAATAAGTGGTACAGAATCCAATTATTGGACTAGTTGGTTTTTTTAAAAAAAAAAAAACTATGTGAGTCTTTCTTTATAAAACTTCAATAGCAACACTTAGGCAATCTCGTAAATAAATCTTCATTTCCACTTGGGGAAAAATCCTGGTCTTTCTGTCTCAATTTAGCCTTCCTTAAAAAGGTTATAGTTAGGTCTAACTTGTATTTGGCCGAGTCCTTAGGCAAAAATTCAACAATTTATTCTTCCGAAAGTTCCACAGAATCAAAGTCTCACCAGATGATAGTATGAAGTCGTCTACTAGATGTGTGATACTAGGGAAATGTGAGGACTGGTTATGAGTTCTGGTACCCGACGAGGCATTCGACGGCTCTTTGCACTGGGAGGATGGAGATGCTGTTGTCATGGAACACGTGCCTCTCCTTGATACTGTCCAGCTCTCTATTTAATGTGCATTATTAAGAGTAACCATAAATACCTATTTATGGTTAATACATAATAAAAGAGTAATAAAATAAAAGAGTAATACATAAATATGCCACGACTTATTGTGGAGTTTCGCATCGCCTACCCATTTAAGGATGACATCATGCCAGGGCTGTAAAGAGTTCTTTTTCTGTGCCCCCCCAAAGTCATGGAACAAACACACGTTCACTCCACAGAGAAATAATTAGCCAATGTACTATGTAATAGAAGAAGGCAGAAAAAAGTATTTGTGTAGCTTTTCGTTCAGTGAGTTCTTAGACACTTATGTTACTGGACTGGAGAAATGCAACAACTTTATGTGTCTAAAATATGACTTCTTGATTCTCTGGGGGGTCAACAGAGTGTTGAGTTCGTCACACACACGTGTGCACACACATGTAGACACACTCACACAGAGTGGTTAGAAAACACACGTGGACACGAGTGGATTTGAATTTGATTCCAACCAACTCAAAGTTCATGAAAGACACTTTGACACATCTGGGGAAGTCATTCTGGCTTACCCATGATTTTACTTGAATTTTATGCTAGCTAAAACAGCCCGTTTGCGGCCTAACAAACGTTCATTGTACATCTGCTTTAATCATTGAAGAAAAGGGTGCCTTGACCAGAAGTAAGGAATATCCATGTTAAAAATAAAGACGCCCATGCTTGTGCTCCTTCAGTGCTCAGACTCTCTTCCCAGGTGCCAAGGCCATCCTGACTCGCTGTGTACGTGCTGATCTATTGTTGTTTTCTGAAACCTTGAAGGAATGTATCCCTGACTTGTTTCATGTTCTTTGTTCTGACAAGAATAAAACTGTGCTGCAAACCCTGCTTCTCCGGAGCAGCGCCGCAGAGTAACCTGAGAGGCTGTCAGACAACGGTCTCACTTGTCTGAGGACTCTCACAAAAGTGAGTCCTCAGTTTGGCTCAAATAAAACTCCTTTCTATTCTGATTTAGACACCTGTAGAGCATGCAGACAGGTGACACCAGGAAGGAGCTGGAGCAGGTGGCTGTCCCGGGCCTGACCCTGGGGGACTCTGCTCAGCGCCCGCTTTGAGGGCACAGAGGCTGGCCCCGAAGATGCCAACCTTCCTGAGAGCCTGGCTCTCTCTCACCGGCCGTGAAAAATAGCTTCTTATGGGGGTGAGCGTCACAGAGAAACGGTGACAAATAAGCCCAGTGATGGCTTTAAAAAATTTTGCCTTTTGAGGTGAATTGCAGTAAGATGGACAGCAGGCTGGTGAGGCTGCAGGAAGAGCCGTGGCCGGAGGGCATTCACGTGTAGGCGGACTGGCTTCCTCTGTGCCCTTGCTCAGTGACAGTTTCAAGAAACACTTCTTTTTAAATATAGCAGCGTGTACATGTCAATCCCAAACTCCCTAACTATCCCTTCCCCCCACCCTTCCCCCCCGTAGCCATAAGTTCGTTCTCTAAGTCTGTGAGTCTGGTTCTGTTTTGTAAATAAGCTCATTTATATCCTTTTTTTTTTTTTTTTTAGATTCCACATATGAGCGATATCATATGATATTTCACTTTCTCTGTCTGACTTGCTTCACTCAGTATGACGATCTCTAGGTCCCTCCATGTTGCTGTAAATGGCATTATTTCATTCTTTTTAATGGCTGAGTAATATTTGAAATGGATATCCAACAAGGACCTACTGTACAGCACAGGGAACTCTGCTCAATATTATGTAACAACCTAAATGGGAAAAGAATTTGAAGAAGAATAGATACATGTATATGAATAACTGAATCACTTTGCTGTACACCTGAAACTAACACAACATTGTTAATCAACTATACTCCAACATAAAATGAAAAGTTAAAAAAGAAAGAAAGAAATGTTTCTTCAATTTGTTTTCTCTGCAACTCACAGAACTGGGGCAGGGGCACGGCTGGCACTTGTGCTGGTTTGTCACATGCCCCATGGCAGGACAGCTCGTGGGCTCATTTTGGTACCGGCCCTGCCCACAGCATCTGACTGTGAGCTGTGGATGGCAGACTCCTTTCCCAGGAAAACTGTCCGCAAGAGGAGACCCCATCACTTTGCTAGAACTGGCCTTCCGACCTTCCTTGGTTTTAGTGACATCTTGGGGTGTCTTCAGTCAAATCCGAGGGGCTTGCAAAATTCATTTTAATTTATTTATGAAATATTTGCATTTTGGAAGAAGGATGCATGTCCTAAAATCTAACGAACGGTGTTGGGATGGCTATGGGGATTAGCAAGGTGAGATGGGAGGCACGTTCCTTGCACGATGCTTTCCCTGGGGCAGCTTAAAATCGTGGGATGACCAGGGGCTCAGACCTGAGTTTGAACCTTAGTTCTATCATTGCTTGTGAGTTGGGCCAGTTACTGGATGTCTCTGTGCCTCAGTTTTCTAATCTATGAAGTGGGTGGGATAATGCACGCCTGGCAGTGTCTGGAGGAGGTTTGAATGAAGTAGGCTGACACATGGGGTTCCAGGCACACGCTTCACACAGCGTGACCTTTTTGACCATTGTTACCAGCAAAATTGCAACCGCCCTGAATGCCTGTCCTTATTTAGTACAAAATACCCTGCACAAAATTTCAGATTCTGAAAATATTCTCTCCTGTACTCAACCAGTTGGATAAGAATGCATCCAGCCGAACAAAGAAGAAACAGACCCACAAGAATAAATCCCCACAAACCGTCTGCCGGAACGCCAAAGTAGCAGCCTTCCTAGATCGCCTGATCCCCTCCGACTTTATAACAAGCATGCCCGCTCCGCAGGGAGCACAGGGCCCTTTCGGGAAGAGGGGAAGGCCACAGACAAAAAGTTAAGTGGATTTAAATGTAAGCAGGACTAAAAAGAAAACAGAATTTCCTTTCAGAGGCTTAGGAAAACAATTAGAAATAAATGAGGCCAGGAGGCACAGTTAATAAAGGAGCCTGAGAAGCAAAGATGATGGAGCAGTTCACCCACTTCATGAATACTTCTGCCAGGGGGAGACAGAGGAACCCCACCCGGAGTTACTCTGACCTTGCCGTTGACTCACTGGGTTCTCACAGCTCGCAACCTTCCTCCTGGGAAACTTAAAGCTGCCGTTCTACGGAAATGTTTGTTCTGTCTCTGAGCAGAAGACACGGCCTCTGGTGGCCCGAGTGGGCCGGGGCCAGACCCCGTCTCTGCGGCTCTGAAGAGGTGGCAGGCCACGAGGAGGCTTTTTTCACGCCCTGTGAGCAGGATTCATCTACGGGAAGTTTGTTCCTTTTTAAGCAGAAAGGGTGCGTGGATGCTGTTCTCAGGGACAGGGGTATCATTTTAACTCCTGACTGTCCACGGCACGTTAAAGATGTGAGTACCTGGGCTTCCCTGGTGGCGCAGTAGTTGAGAGTCCGCCTGCCGATGCAGGGGACTCGGGTTCGTGCCCCGGTCCGGGAGGATCCCACATGCCGCGGAGCGGCTAGGCCCGTGAGCCATGGCCGCTGAGCCTGTGCGTCCGGAGCCTGTGCTCCGCAACGGGAGAGGCCACGACAGTGAGAGGCCCGCGTACCGCAAAAAAAAAAAAAAAAAAAAAAAATAGTGAGTACCTGCCATAGCCGATTAGCATCTAAGCGTCGCGGCTCTGTTCTCCTGGGAAGCACACGTTGTAGGAAAAAGGAAAGACGTGGTAGGTAGACGGCAGACGGCTTTCTCTTTGGTGAGGCCCTGTTGTCCTTGGTGTTTGTGCTTGGCTGGATTCAGCCCCTCTCCTCTGGGTCCCCTTGCCCGTGACTAGACCACCTTGACCGCAGAGGGTCAGGTGCCGGCCACCCTGCATCATCATTTTTGGTCTAAGTCCTGCGCGTGTGAGCACCTTGAAGGCAGGGGCCAGGTGTCAGGCACAGGTCCTGGCCCTGATAGATGCTTCGTCATGGTTCCTCACTGAACACTAGAGGAATCTGGGCTCTTCCGCCAGAGGATGAGAAAATACCCTTCCAGAATCTTCTGAGGAGTCTGAGAAGCAAAGGCAAGCTGCTTTCTCACCATACTCTTCCCTTGCCTGTCTGTGTTTGTGGCTGCGGCTTTCACAGCCATGCCAAGCATGGCCTCCGTAGGCTGGCAGCCGCCCTGGTGTCCTGGCCAGCTCTGGCCAGCTCCATGTTGCTGGGCAACGTGTAACCTCTCCAGCCTCACGTGAGTCCTCCACATCACACCCACTCCCCGGATCTCGGCTCATGGCTTCCCCGGCCGACCCCATCTTCGGATGGCTCTGGTGTTTAATCGTGACGTCGAGCTGTGTCAACAAAGGGGGATGGGTGACTATGACAGACTACCTGCTGTGCAGAAGTGACCCCGAGATCTTCCACTCGACGATGACAAAGCATTTTGCAAGTACGGATTGCCAAGTCGATTTAACGCAATAGAGCCTGGGGCCCAGGCACACGGGCTGGCCACAGCTGGAGAGTCATTGAGCCAGTAGGCCAGTAGAATTAATGCCAGTGGCTCTCTGTTTTGAACTTTTTGCACCACTCTGCGCTCTGGCGAGGGGAGAGAGCCGGACGGCCGGGTTCACCAACGCAAGACAGCTTTGTAGGACTCTGCCGCTCCGTGACCCCTGACAAATGGACTGGAAGGAACCACAACATGGGATACATATTTAAGGAAATATGCACACAACTCGGTTTATTTTTCTTATCTGATTTTTTTTTCTGGTGCAGTATGAGTCCTGTTGAATACTTGGCTGCTGCCTCTCCATACTTGAGTTGTTTGTCATTTCTGGGGCTGCTGAGGCTGTTATGATTCCCCTTTTGGGAGGAATTTACAGGCACATGTTGACCCAGCTGAATGGGAACAGGGAGCAACAGGAATCTCAGGAACAAGGACCATCGCCGACCAGGGCGGATGAATCCGCTCCTTTTCTGGACGGTGCCCTCAGATGAGCCTTGCCGGGCTAGCCATTGAATGCGCCACAGCTCCAGTTTTGAAAACCAGATCTTCTCTCAGCCTGGCCTTGAAATGAATCTGCCTTTCCTTTCAGTAGCGTCTGGGACCTGTAGTCAGCCCTGTGCTCTATCGTGGGGCTCTCAGGAGAGTTGGCTCTCCGTAGCAGCTGTTGCTAGGTAAGGGCATGATTCCCCACAGAGACCAGCGTGGGAGAGGACGGGGCGGGCTGCTGGCAGAGGGCCAGGTGGCCGTTGGGAGGGGAAGTTGCAGAGGCCATGGTGAAGGACAGGGCAGGACTTGCCTGCCCTTTTCATCTGTCCCTGCCACTGTCTTCTCCTGCCTTTCCCAAGTGCCCTCGGGCCTTCTCTCCCCCAAAGACCTAGCCTGTGTCTCCTTCCCACAGAGACATTTGGGCACTCACTTTGCCACATTTTCTGGACCCTTCCCACCCACCAGGGACTGGGGGAACAGAGATAAATTGGTGGTGGGCTCTGCCTCCTCGAAGTTCAGAGCCCTGTGAGAGAGGCAGACCCCACAAACCATGAGCCACAAAGCCACCTTTGTGGCTGGTGCCTTGACAGTCACAGCGGGTGCAGTGGGCACCTTGTCTCTATCCCCCGTCTACCCCAGTGGTCACCCGCTGGGCACAGTGACAGCCTCCTGGGTCTTTCTACCTGACAGCTTCTTCTGGCCACGGACGTTAACACTCCAGGAGGGACCCTTCATCACAGAAGGCTGGGAGTCAATTGGACAAAATAGTTAAAATGGTAAATTTGATGTTTGGTATGTTACCATAATAAAACAAGAAGACACGCTACTATATATAAAATAGATCACATGGACCTACTGTAGAGCACAGGGAACTCTACTCAGTATTCTGTAATAACCTATATGGGAAAAGAATCTGAAAAAGAATGGATATATGTATATGTATAAGTGAGTCACTTTGCTGTTCTCCTGAAACTAACACAACATTGCAAATCAACTATACTCCAATATAATAAAAATTAAATTAAAAAAAAGAAAAAAAGTTTTAAGTGCCCACTAAAATCAGTGCTATTACTGTTACTAAAACTAAACAAACAAAAAACACAAAAAGACTTAATGACTAGGCGAGGGGGGTGAGGCAGAGGGAGGAGGTCAACGCCCTCCTGGAGGAAGTTAGGGGCGTAGCCCCAGAGCCCACAGCCCGACAGCAAGTCCTGGTACTTCGCAAACTACCTCCTGGGGTTTCCTCACCCGTGAAGGACACCTTTCCCAGTCCCTGCCTCGTGGAGTTGCAGTCAAGAGAAGATTCCTGGTTACCATGAAGCAGCTCGTCTAGGGAGTGGCACCTCAGTTTTGCAGAGGGTGTGTCTGTCCCCAGCAGGGACCCTGATGCCCTCCCATCTCTATGCTAACGACTCCCAAGTGCATCTCCCCAGATCAGAACAGACTCCCCGCCTGCAGACCAGGCCCTGTCACAGGGTGTCACCCAGGCCTCTCAGCCCCTCCACGCCAGCTGAGCCCCTCCCTTCCCAGGAGGAGGGAAGGGCAGTTTCTGAGTTAAAAGCAAGGCTTTAAACTGAAAGAGAAACTTAGTGGAGAAATGAAAGTAAACTGGATTATTGACCAGTGTAGTTGCAGTGCCTCTTCTCCTCCAGATTTCTGTATAATCTTTAAATCCTGTTCCCACCTGCCTCTTGGTCCCCTTGGATTGGCCATAAGTTGTACACAGGCTGCTTTTGTAAGATGGTGAGAACTATTGCCGACATTTTACAATGGCTGACTCTGAACTTTCCCCTATCCTTTTTGCCTAAATGCATTATTTTCAGGAAATCTATGTTGTAAGACAGGACTCTGCAATTACGGTCCTGGGGCCAAGTCCCTCCCTCAGCCTGTCCTTGTAAATAAAGTTTTATTGGCAGCCCGCCAAACCCATTCATTTCCATATCGCCTGTGGCTGCCCCAGGCTTCCACAGCAGAGTCCAGTCCTTGTGACAGAGACCATGTGACCTGCAAAGCCAAAAATATTTACTATCTGACCTTTTGCAGAAAACGTTGCCGGCGTTCTGTTGTAACAGATGCTGAAATGTTTAGTTCTTTGAGGACTGGGGCACATAATTAGTGTTTCTTAGTTCCAACAAGCTAAAAGAAGGAAAACATTTACTATGACTTGCTCTGTAGCAGTCATGAAATATTGTCTCGAAATTCCTAGTATTTTAATGAGTCTCAATCAGCATATTAGCGAAACCTAAGAGAGGCTCTATAAGGAAGACACTGAAGTATTCCATCAAATTTCTCCTGACCTAACAGTTGGAATATAGACCAGTATGTGGACTAATCATATTGACAGAGCTTTGGCGATTTTATCTGCGTCCCTAAAAGTTTATGTGTATATATTTTGGGAGAGGGGTCTTTTTGTTTGAAATTCTTCCTCAATTCAGACATCGGGGTATAATCAATTATACAGTTTTGGCCCTGTTCTTGTGTAATTTACCCAAAATGACATCATGAATCTGGAGCACCACTGCTATTGGACCTTCAGGAGCAGAGAGGGTTCAAATATAGCCCCACCCAATCCCCGTGGTTTTCTATTCAAAAGTCTCACACGATTTCTGATCAACTGGACCAGGGTTTCTTAGCTTCGGCACTGTAGCCATTGGGGTCAGAGGATTCTCTAGGGGACGGGTGTCCTGTACCGCGCGGGACGTATAGCAGCAGCCCTGACCTCCACCCATTAGATGCCCGTAGGGAGCACTGCCTTCCCCACCTCTCCCAGTCACGGCAGCCCAAACTGTCTGCGCACGTTGCCAAACGTCCCCCCAACCCAAGCCCGAGGTGGGAATCACAGGATTAGTCCAGGGAGAAGCCAGGTGGATGCTCCCCTCCGGGTGAGGGTTTGTACGTGCCCCTGAGGATTGGTGTTGCCGGGAGGAGCCGGAAGCTCTCCTCTCTGCTCTGCTCTGGACTTGGAGTCGTGTGAGGGGTGAGGTCTTGACAGGGCCCTTGCCGGCCCTGCGCCCCAGCCCGTCTCTCTGCCAGGGCAGGAGACAGTTCCTCTTGGTTGCCTCCCCACCCAGAAAAGACGAGCATCTCTTCATTTCAAAGCCACTGTGCTCAAGTATTCTTTCTTTTGAGGCGTGCATTCCTTATATGATGGAGAAACCCCCAATAACCATACACCAATATCTAATTGGTGTATTTAAAAATTTTTTTAAAAATTTTTATTGGAGTAGAGTTGATCTACAGTGTTGTGTTAGTTTCTGCTGTACAGCAAAGTGAATCAGTTATACATACACACATGTCCACTCTTTTGTAGATTCTTTTCCCATAGAGGTCATTATGGAGAATTGAGAAGAGTTCCCTGTGCTATACAGTAGGTCCTTATTAGTTATCTATTTTATATCTAGTAGTGTGTCAACCCCAATCTCCCAATTTATCCCTCCCCCCACCTAAAGAAAAAGAGAGTTTTGAAAAATCGGAGATACTTTTTTTTTTTTTCAGTACGCGGGCCTCTCACTGTTGTGGCCTCTCCCGTTGCAGAGCACAGGCTCCGGACACGCAGGCTCAGCGGCCATGGCTCACGGCCCCAGCCGCTCCGCGGCATGTGGGATCTTCCCGGACCAGGGCACGAACCTGTGTCCTCTGCATCGGCAGGCGGACTCTCAACCACTGCGCCACCAGGGAAGCCCTGGAGATACTTTTAAAAGGAAGAAGTTGATCTGCAGTAAAAGAAGTGAATCAACTTTAGGAAACAATATTTGACTAGACAGGCAAGTGAAAGGCTGGAACTGTTCCGAGAGAAATGATAATTAAATGAGTCTCAGAAACTTTATTTCCCTCCAAGTGCATTTTATGTAATTTTCTAACATGGAAACAACAGCTCTTCTCCGGGTTGAAAAAAAAAATCAGTCCCCACCTCACAATCAGCAGAATCGTGGTTTTGACTGATCTCTATAATCAGAAGATAATTTGCCTTAAGAATAATAATAGTAACAATATGCCCGTTATGAAAGAGGATGCTTTTATCATTTTATTTGCCAGCAATTATGTAAATTCCAGAGATAGGGTGAAGGGCCGGGAAGTTGCAGAAAGCCTGCGTTTTCTGTGGGAGCCATGGGCCTTCTGCTAGGAGAGAGAGCCAGATTTACCCCCTGTGAAAAGAATTTATTTTCTGCAGATTGGCTAAAACACTTGATAGTTTAAATACAATATGTTGGAAGCAGAGCAGAGCAGAGAGCACATTCTTGCTTTCTGCTCCCCTTTCCTGGTGACTTGGGACATCACTGGATGTCCCCTGCCTCGTGCCTGGATGGACCATGGCAAGAATTTCCCAGTCTCCATCCTTCCCGCTCCCACCACAGCCCTTCTTCTCCGGTGACACAGACCTCTCCGGGGGCCCAGCTCAGACACTTTGCTTTCCTTCCCTTCTTCAGGGAGGCCGAGTTCTAACTGGCTCCGGCATCAGCTAGCTGGGCACGCTTGGGAAGCTTACCCTCTGCTCTCTCTGGGCCCCAGTGTGTCATCCCCAGAATGAGAAGACTAGCTCTGAGTCCCAGGTGCCCGGGCAGATTCGCTGCCCGAGAGGCTGTGATCCTGTGAGCCTGCAGAGTGGGTGGCGGGACCCGAGCCCTCCCTCCAGCAGGGCAGAGGCGGTCTTGTTGCTTGGTTTTACCAGCTGGGGCATCCATGGGAGGAACATTCAGATGCATGTGGCTAAATTATCTGTGCAAATCCCTGCTCTCGTCCATGGACCTTCCGTGTTTCAAAAGCCCTCCAGACACGTCTTCTCTGATGAACCATCCCTTTCCAGCTCACTCGGTGCCCCCTCAGGGATGTGTGCAGTGCAGTGGGGCCAGCCCGGTGGAGGAGGGTGGGCCCTGGCAGGTGGGCGCTTGAGTCTCTGCTCTGTTGCTCTCGGGGCTGTAGGCAAGTTACTTAACATCTTGGTGCCTCCATTTGCTTTCCAGTGACGTGGGAATCATAACCCCGCTTCCTTGGAGTGGGGAAGCTCTCAATAAATGTTCCCAGAGGTGAGCTGTGGAGCGGAGACACGCCCACTCCCGGGGGGCATTTATCCCCGGCTGAAAGACTTCCCATCCCGTTTACCCTACCGTTCCACGCTTCTAGGTCAACAAAAGAACTGAGGTCCTCCCAAAGGGTGATTCTCATTGGGACTTCACCTGAAGTTGTCTGGACTCTTGACCATAAATGCCTGTTTTCTACATACCAGCTGTTGTTCCCAGCACTTTACATGGACTAACTGGTTTGGTTCTCAAAACCACGAGTGAGTAGGATGTCATCATCAGCTCCATTTTATAGATGAGGAAACTGAGGCACAGAGAGGTTAAGTAGTGGCTCAGTGTCACACAGCTCTTAAGCGGCAGAGCCGGAATCCAAACACAGGCCATCTGGCTTGGAAGCTGAACTCTTCACCCAAGTGTGTCAGCCACAGTGGGTTTGCATCAACCAAGCTTTACGCTGGGTTTGCAAAAAGGCTGATATCTCCATTTTTCCATAATTCCTCTCAGTTTTGAACCATTTTTCCATCCAATGTTAGAAAGTTCTGGATTTAGAGATGTCAGAGAAAGGGGGGGGGGTACATACATATTGTTACTACTTCAGAATATCCCACCTCTGCTTTTGGTTTTACCAAATCTGATTTTTAATCTCTTAGGTTAACTACCTTTCTTCCCTTCTCTTTCCTCGGTACCGCATGTGCCTGGAATAGAGAACTCTCATCCTTCACCATTTTATCCCTCCACTTATCCCCTAGTACCTTGGAAAAAGGACTTCACTCTTTCCTTTCTTTGCTCCTCAGGCCATTTCTACTGGTCCTTATAAGAGAAAGACCAGATCATTCTTAGGCCCTGGAGGTGAGTGTCCCAAGAAGTTACTCTAGGCTTGGGTGTGTTGAAATGCAGAGCTCAGCTGGCCGACCCTTCCAGCTGCTAGAGAACATTTCGTGGAAACACATATTCGGTGAACAATAACATTTCACCAAAGACAGCTTGAGTTCTGAAGACAATTTTTCTTTGCTCTGGCTGAAAACCACGTTTTCCCAAACCAAATTACAATGAAGGTAAACCAGAGAAGTCCCACTTTTGTTGCAAACTCGACTGTAGGGTATAATTTTGAAGTTTAGAGGAGTTTGGGAGTATTTGAAAAATTTTTCTAATTACAGAAAACAACATAGGCACAGAGGAAAATTTGTAAAAACCTGGACTAACTGGCTAGAGGAATCGAGCAATCAGGTCACAGCCTGAAAGCGGAGAGTTGCTCAAGGCTGATACGTATCTTGGTATATTTTATCTTCTGTGGAGATTTTGGAGTTAATTCATTTTGCGATGGTTCCTCTCATCTCAGCCCGGTTTTCTGGGATTCCTCTAAAACGGACCATCGTTTTCCAAGTGGACAAAAAGTGTCAGCTGGTATTTAGGGTGATGCATGATGGGAAGTGCAGTCACAGATTTCTTGCATGTCTCAAGGAGCAAGCTGGGCTCTGAAGTTTTCTCTTCCACATGCTCAGAGGCATTCAGGGACATGGCAGAGAAATTAGGGTGCAGAGGATTACTCATCTTATCTTTAAGGTACCGTCTTGCGCTGCTCTGCAATTATGAGGAATGTTCCCGCTGCTGGTGTTGGTTGGGAGAAGGCTGGATGGCAAAGCAGCAAGATAATTAGGCACAATTGAATTAACTAAAGAACAAGTGTCAGCCTCAGTTGCAGTCCCCCTCATTTCATTATACTCAACCCTGTAATGTCTTTTTAGTTTTTGGTTTCATTAAATCATTTTTAAGCAGCACCAGAAACACCAAGAAGACAGTGAAAAAGTGAAACTAAGTGAGAAGAATGTATATTCCCTTAGCTCCATCTGGAAAATATTTAATTGGATTAGCTCCTTTCAGGCGCCACTGTAGTAGAATTGTTAGCTTAGAGTTCACACCCAGCCAAAACATTGTGTGTGTGTTTCCTTCCTCCCTTCCGCCCCTCCCTCCCTGCCTCCTCCCTCCCTCCCTCCCTCCCTTCCTTCCTTCCTTCCTTCTTCTTTCCTTCCAATTCCATTCTGTACAATGAACATTTATCAAGGTCCTCATTGTACTGTAACAGAGCAGGACCCTATGCGGCCTTCCTGGGACCCACCCGTCCCATGTCCTTCACCTGCTTCTTATTTGTAGAAAAACTTTAGCCTCCTAGGCCTTCCCTGAGTTCCAAAGAATAAATTTAGTCAGATGTGAGAAAATGTAGAAACAAAGAAAAACAGTGAAGCAAGACAAAAGAATAATAGTTTAGCTGTTACACAAGGTCAAGGACCTTTAGTTCCTCCTCAAGGGTGATAGATAATAATATTCTGAGCCATGTCCTTGAGCTGTGTTGCAGATACTGAAACTCCCACCAGGTGGAAGGAGTTAACTGTCTGTTGCCCACAAGCCTGTAGACCCCAGACCAGTTGGAGCCAGAAGGCTGATGGGGTTGACTCCTGATTACCTCACCAACAACCAGTCAGAAGAATGTCCATGAGCTGATCAGGCACCCCACAACCCTCTCCCTCACCCTGTCTTTAAAAACCTTTCCCTAAAAGCTGTCAGGGAGTTCGGGCTTTTTGAGCATTAGCTGCCTGGACTCCTTGCTTGGCACCTGCAATAAACCCTGCACTTTCCTTCACCACAACCTGGTGTCAGTAAATAGGCTTTACCACTCGGGGATGAGCAGACCCACGTTTGGTTTGGTAACAGTTCCAGGTCATGTGCTGGTTGTTAGGAAACAGAGTCAAAACTAAGCCCAACTCTTTGGGTTCTGAAAGGCCATGTTAGGAAGAACGGGAGGTCCGTCAAAGCTGGAGTTTTATCCAGAAGCAGGCTCGGTAGATCCAGCAAGCAAGTGTTCTTTGAGGGCTAATGGTGACAACGGAGCTGTAGGGAGCACAGACATTGTCCCAACAGCCTTCCTCTGAGTTTATGGTAGTATCTGAGGAACCACTTCTGGCTCCCCTGCAGGTAGGTAGCACTCCCTTGATCTTACATATTTTTCCATTATTTTAATTTTCCAAAACTCATCCTTTCATGTACTGCTTGGTAGGATGATGGACCCACTTTTGAGGCAGGGTTGACAGATTTAGCAGCAAAACAAAACAAACGAAATAAAAATAACACCTCCCCCACCCCTACTGGCCCTGGAGGATGCCCAGTTAAATTTGAATTTCAGATAAGCAATAAATAATTTTTTAGTACAGGTAGACCATGTGCCATATTTGGGACATACTCATACAAAATTTTTGGTTGTTTATCTGATATTCACATTTAACTGAGTATCAGGTATATTTTATGCCAACTCTTCTCTGAGGAACTCAGGAGACACGATTTAAACTCAGGGGTAGTTTAAGAGGTGCTTAGGTTTTATGCCTCCATCTTTTAACTTTTAAAGGAGAGGCTGAAATACATAATATTTAAACTTTTTAATTAAAAGCAACAGTGCAACTGCAGAGTATAGAGGAAAGGGCACAGGCTGTGTGATCAAAGAGACAAGGATCCCATTTTGGCTCAAAGACACCTGCTATCTAATATGAGGTCCTGGCTCTGTTTCTCCTTCTCTTCTCTCTGTCTCTCTCTTAGCACATGGTAGGATGGACTTTCTCTGCCCACTGCCAGTTAGCTGGCTGTGCCCAAAGGACTATGAAATGAAGGTGAAATCAGTCATTTCCAGGTGGCAGCATGAAGAGCCAGGGCACCACTGGCCATGCCCCGTCTCAGCCATGGTGCCCCCAGTGCTCCAGATAGGGGCTGCCCTCTCAGTCCTGGATCTGTCCTCTGGATTAAGGATGACCCTGACTCAGAGCTCCCAGCCCACCTGCGATGGCCACGTAGTGTGAAGGCAAATAAATAGGTGGTGTATCAAGTCCCTGAGATGGGCGATTGCTTTTCCGCAGCACAAGCAAGCCCACCCTGACTGGTACACTGCGTCAGTGCACCTTGGGCAAGCCCCCTACCTTCCGTGAACTTGGCATCCGTATTTGAAAAGATGGGGATAGCATAACCAATCTTGTATACAATTTAAAAATTTTGAAGTAGTCTAAGACTCACAAGAAGTTGCAAAAATAGCGCAGTGTAGGCTGAGACATGAGTAAAGAGCATTAAACATAGTTTGTGGAAAATCCTGGCTTGGTTCACCTGAGGCATAACTCTTCCTGGTAATCGATGGATGTGCTTAAAGCCAAAACGGTTGAAAGCTGGTTCTCAAAATGTTCCCATAGTTTACTGGGGAGACAAGCACCTCGTATAGCGAATAACCAGCCTGCCGCTCGGCCGTCACCATCCCAAGTCCAGCTGGTGAAGGGCAGCCCTGTTGAAGAAGGATCTGCTCTTTATTAACTGCAAGTTGACATTTAAGGTTTCTTCTTTCCTTAGGGAACTGATCCAAAGGCTTATGTAAGTTTTCTCTCTTACACACATTTTAAAAGCATGTTAAAACAATACAGCATGTCTACTGAAACCACATGAGAGCTGAGAAAGCAGGCAGAAGCTCTTCTTTCCACATATAACATACCCTTGATGGGCCGAGGTCTTTGGCTACATACATCATTTTAGAAAGGTCTGTCCTGTGTCTGGGGCTCTCTGATGGCAAGTCATCCCCCGCCACACATTTTGGCCAAATGGGATGTGCAGATTCTCCCCCCTTTTAAGGGGAGCTGTTAAGATGGGGGCAGTTCAGCAGGGTCCCAGTGAGCTCAAGGACAGAGAGTATTAGAGAGTGGTACGTTATTTCATATTTTCATTGGTACCCGTGTCCAGGAATGCCCTTCTTGTCATCACATATTTATTATGCATCTATCTCTGAGTCCTCGGACTTTAAAATGAAAGGTCGGGATGCTTTTCTTTCCAAGTTTCTTTCTAGTTCAGGAGCTCTGTGTTTGTGGATCCTCCAACATTTAGAAACTCCTCCCCATTTCCTCCCACCAAACCAGGTGTCTGTATACAAAGCCTGGTCAGGAATGGATTGCATGCTCAAGGGGCCCTGAAGGCCGACTCTGTCTCCCTCAGGAGTTCGATTATTTTATTAGTCTTATCACACCAGCATTTAAATCATTTCAGTATTTACAATTTTCATTATTTAAAGAGAAGGCTAGACCCTGGAGCTTCTAGAAAGATAGTGTGAAACGGGAGAGGAGTATCATTTTTTACTAGGAGCTGTTTGTTCCAAGTGACAACTGAAGCCTCTTACAAATACTGGTTTACTCTTTAGCTACATTTCAAGGCCTGCAATGGATGGATTTACTAGTTCCCAGACTTGTGCTGCACCTCAGCTCCTGTGGTGTAAAGACCATAGCCTGTTTCTTGGACTAATTTCCATGTATTATATAATTTTTTTTCTGGATGTGCTTTTTTAATGCCATGTCTCGATTCGGAGCGTGGTCTCTGAAGCTGCCAACGGTTGCCTGTTCTGCTCTTGGATCCATTTCAAGTTGCTGAGCTGCCTGGGCTGAGGATTCCTACCCAGGTGGTGGAGAATGAGAGCTGAGCCTGTGGGGACTGGAGACAAATTGTCTCCGTGAGCCCAGTCTTGTAACTGAAGGACTCCGGTCAACATCTGAGGAACTTGAGCATGAGAAGAGGCGAGCCAATGGGCTGTTATGTTGTTCCTGAGAATCTTGGAATTGTATACTTAGGTGCACCCCACCCCCGTCTCCTGATGGGTTTTGGTGGCAGCCCCGCATACCTAATGGCGTTTTCTCCCTGGCTTCATCACTTCAGGTTGACATAACAAAATAGCATAGACTGTGTGGCTTAAAAACAAACACGTATGTCTCACAGTTCTGGAGGCTGGAAGTCTGAGATGACATTGCCAGCAGACCTGATGTCTGGTGAGGACGCACTTCCTGGTTTGCAGACAGCCACCTTCTTGCTGTGTCTTCATGTGATGGAGAGAGAGCTCTGGTCCTTTCATCCCCTATTAGGGCATCACTCCTATCGTGGAAGCTCCACCCTCATGACGTCATCTAAACCTAATTCCTTCCCAAAGACCCCACCTCCAGATACCATCACATTGGGGTTCGGGCTTGAGCATTCGGGTTTTGCGGGGATGCAAACATTCAGTCCATGGCACTGCCTCTTCATCCCCTTCTCCTCCCACATTCACCGAGTACCTTTTTCCTGCCCGGCTGGAGGCTGAGGCTCCACACATTGAGAAGACCTGGTTCCTGCCTCCTGCAACACACACTCCCTTGGAGATAGAGGGTAAACCAATCCTCATGAGTCAGTGCGGCAGGGGCTGAGCTGGAGGTGTGCACTGATTGCTTGTGGTCCATCTTAGAAGCGTGGGATGAGCTCCTGAGTTCTCTAGAAAGCAGAGAAGTTATAAGGGGCCTCAGCAGAATGTAGCAGCGTGAGAGGACACGATTTGTTTAGGGAAACAAGATTGACCCATGTTGGGTCATGAAGGCATGGCAGCAGATCAGATGGCGCTTGGTGGTGTTGGGCCTTGAATGCTGAACTAAGGGGTTTGGAGATTAAATTATAAATTAGTAACAGAAAGAAATCTTCAAAATCTCTGAAATGTCAGAATTTTAAACACAATCCACACTTCTAAATAACCCGTGGGACAAAAAAGATATCTCAGGGACAATTGAGAAAATTTTTTGAGCTGAGTACAAACCTGACCACAGCGTATTCTAATGTGTGAAATGATTGGGGGGAACACGTATCACTTTAAATATTTATATTAGAAGAGAAGAAAGATCCTAAATCAACTACCACTTTAAGCTAGAGGAAAAAAGAGCAAATTGAAATCAAAATAAGTAGAAAAAAGAAAATAAGATAGGTAAAAGCAGAAATCAATGAAAGAAGAATGAGAAAAAAAATAGAGAAAATCCATGTAACCAAAAGCTGCTTCTTTGGAAAGATCAGTGCAATTAACAAATGTTTAGTAAGACTGAAAAAGAAGCGTGAAAGTACAAATTACTAATATTAGGAGTGAAAGAGGGGAAATCACTGAAAATCCTACAGAAATTAAAAAGATAACAAGGCAATACAATGAACAACTTTAGGCCATACTTCTACAACTTAGATGAAATAGACATATTCCTTACATTAGGTTTTTTTAAATTGAAGCATAGTTGATTTACAATGTTAATTTCTGCTGTACAGCAAAGTGATTCAGTTATACATATACATACATTCTTTCATATTCTTTTCCATTATGGTTTTTCACAGGATATTGAATATAGTTCCCTGTGCTATACAGTAGGACCTTGTTGTTTATCCTTTCTATATATATAATAGTTTGCATCTGCTAACTCCAAATTCCCAGTTCATTCTTCCCCTACCCCCACCCCCACCCCCTTGGCAGCCACAGCTCTGTTCTCTATGCCTGTGAGTCTGTTTCTCTTTTGTAGTAGGTTCATTTGTGTATTATTTTAGATTCCACATGTAAGTGATATCATGTGGTATTTATCTTTCTCTTTCTGACTTACTTCACTTAGTATGATAATCTCTAGTTCCATCCATGTTGCTGTGAATGGCATTATTTCATTCTTTTTTATGGCTGCAGTATTCCATTGTATATATGTAGAAATGGACGTATTTTTTTTGTTGTTTGACGTATTTCCTGAAAGACAAAAATAACCAACACTGATTTAAGAAGAAATAAAACAATGGAATAACTCCATCGCTATTATTTTAACTGAATTTGTAATAACACACTTTCCCCCCAAAATTCAAATTCAGATGGCCTCACAGGTGAATTATAGAAAATATTTAAGTAATGATATTAATCCTACACAATTTCTTTCAGAAAAATAGCGGAAGATGGAAAAACTTTTAAACTCATTTTATAAGGCCTGTATTAGCCCAGTACTGAATGCAGGTGGTGTCTTTTTAGGAAAACTGCAGACCAGTATCCCTCATACACTTAGAAGCAAAAATCCTTAATCTTTGCTTATTTTCAAAGCAAATCTGATAATATAATAAATCGATAATGAACTATGATCACGTGTGATTATCCCAGAAATGTAAAGTTGGCTTAACATTAAAAAAATTAATATAATTTACCATATTCACAGAACAAAAGAGAAAAACCATACGATCATATCAGCAGTTTCAGAAAAAGTGTTTGACAAAATTCAGTACTCATTCATGATAAAAACTCTCATTAAGCTAGGAATAGAAGGGATTTTCCTCAATCTGATAAAGAGCATTTTTGAAAAGCCTACAGCTAGCATCATACTTAATGGTAAAAGACTGAATGCTTTCCTCCTTAAATGAGGAACAAGGCAAAGATGTCCACTGCTTTTTATTCAACATTTTATTGGGTGCCCTAGTGGGCAATACAAAGAAATGAAAGGCATTCAGAAAGAAAAAGATGAAACAAAACCATCTTTATTCACAGGTGACTGATTGTGTAAGAAGAAAATCCTAAGGAAGCTATTTTTAAAATTTACTAGAATTAATAAGTGAGCTTAGCAGGATTTTAGTATACCTATAGTATCACTATATACTGGTAGCTAATTTATAGTAGCTTAAGAAAAGCTTGGAATAATCAGGGATAAATTCAACAAAATATACAAAGACCTGAATGCTAAAAATTATGATATATTTTTAAGCAAAATTAAAGGAGAGCTAAGTAATTGAAGGGATATCCCTGCTTGTGGACTGGAAGACTTGGTAATGTTAAGACGTCCATTATCACCAGATTAATTTATAGATTCGGTGCAATCACAGTAAAACCCCTAGTATGTGTTTTGGTTGAAATTGACAAGTGATTCTAAAACTTACATGGAGAGTCAAAGGACTTAGAATAGCTAGAGCATTTTGAATAAAGAATAGCAATGCTGGAGGGCTTGGGCTGCCCAATTTTAAGACCTACTATCAAGCTACAAGAATTGAGATAGTGTAGTATTGGCTTGAGGACAGACATATAGATCAGTGGAACAGAACAGAGAGTCTGGAAATAGATCAAGCATGATCTATTGACAGGTGATCAATTGAGTTTTGATAAAAGAACCAAATTTCAATGGGGAAAGGAAAAGTTTTTCAACAGTTGGTGCTGAAACAACGGGGTATCCATGAGAAGATATGAAACTGGACTCTTGTTTCATGACATATGCAAAAAGTTATCGCCAAGTGGGGCATTGACCTATACCTAAAATCTGAAAGAATGAAACTTCTGGAAGAAAATGTTAGAAAAATCTTGTGATCCTGGAGTAGGCAAAGTTTTCTTAGGACACATATACACAAATCAAAAATCATAAAAATTAATTTGGAATTTATCAAAAGCATAAACTTGCTTTTCAGAATACACTGTTAAAATTAAAAGGTAAGGCAAAGAATGGGAGAAAAGGGTCTTCCCTGGTGGCTCAGTGGTTAAAACTCCACGCTCCCAATGCAGGGGGCCCAGGTTCGATCCCTGATCAGGGAACCAGATCCCACATGCATGCCGCAACTAAGAGTTCACACGCCACAATTAAGGAGCTGGCGAGCTGCAACTAAGACCTGGTGCAACCAAAAAAATAAAAGAAAAAAAAAAGAATGGGAGAAAATATTCATCATACATATCTTGCAAAATCCTGTGTGTAGCATGTGTAGAGAGAACTTTAAAAACAGTAACATGGAGACAGATCCCTTTAACATTGGGAGACTTTATCTGGTGACTTAAAATGGGCTTATTTTGTTGGATGTAAATTATAGCTTTAATTCCCCAAAGCTGATACAAATATTTCTTTTGGTGCTTCTGCTTCCACACAAGATAGAGTCCCAGGGACTGGATTTATCCTCATGCCTGAAACAGCTAAAAAACTAAAAACTAAAAACCAGACAAGAGGTATACAAAAACAGTTTTCAAGGCACTGGGTAATCACACAACAAAGGACATGGATCCCTGAGAAATGGTAAGGGATTGAGTGAGCCCTAGGGTTGCCCTAGCTTCCTTACTGCTTTGACAACGTTTCTGGGCTGCTGCACATGGATGTGGAACCCAGACAGGGCCTGGCTGACTTGCCGAGTTGAGGACAAGGAGCAGAGGTCTAGGGAGACCAAGGCAGCTGAAGTTTGCAGGGCAGAGCACTGGAGAGCAGAAAACTACATGTGGCGAAGTCGGGAGAACTGCAGGAGTTCAGCAGAGCGTGGTCAACACATGCATGTGAGGGAATTACCTGAAGCTGGGAAAAATACATCCAAAAGGCACGCATACAGGACCAGGAATAGTGCCTGTTCCCATCAGCTGGACTGGAAAAACTCATAACTCATGGGCATTGGTAGAATTCTCAGGAGAGTCTTGCCTTCCTAGTGGGGAATAATTAGACTTAGACTGAGCTGTGTTCCAAACCCACCTAATAAATCATGAAAAAAGACCTGAAGGAATCAAGTTTTCCTAAGTAACTTAATGTCATCCTCAAGTTATGCCAAGAAAGTGCAAGAATATTTATAGAAATAAAAAAGTCCAACACCCAACAAGGTAAAATTCACGTCTGGTTTCTAGTTCCAGATTACCAGATATGCAAAGAAGCACGAAGATACGGCCTGTCATGAGAATAATCAATCAACCAACCAATAAATCAAACCTGACCCAGAACCAACACATACGTTAGATTTAGCAGATAAGGGCATTAAAATGTTATTATAACTGTATTCTGTATGTTAAAAAGTTAAGCAGAGACCTGGAACATATAAAAATGACCTGAATGAAACTTGCAGAGATGAGTGCTACAATGTGTGAGAAGAAAAGTACACTGGATTGGATTAATAGGAGATTAGACATTGCAGAAGAAAAGATTAAGGAACTTGAAGACATAGCAATAGAAACTCTCCAAAATGAAACACACAGAAAAAAAGAACAGAGCATCAGTGACCTGTGGGAAAACTTCAAGTGGCCTAATATAAGTGGAACAGGAGGTCCTGAAAACAGGGAAGGATGGGAGATAGGAAAGGCATATTGAGAAATAATGGCCCCCCAATTTCATAGAATTTAGTTTCCAAATTCTATGAAAACTATACACCTATAGACCTGAGAAGCTCCATGAACCCCAAGGACAAGAAATAAGATAAAAACCACATTGAGGTACATCATAATCAAGTTGGTCAAAACCAATAAGGAGATAGTATTATAAGGCACCAGAGGAAAAAGACACATTATATATGGAGCAACAAAGATAAAGATGACAGCAGATTTCTCCTTGGAAACGACGTGAGAAGAGCAACATCTTTAAAGCACTGCAAGTATATATTCTCAATCTAGCATTGTGTATCCAGAGAAAATAGTTTTCAAAAGTGAAGGGGGGTTTCAGACATACAGTACCCAAAAGAGTTTATCACCAGCAGACGGGCACTGCAGGAAATGTGAATGCAAGTTGGTTAAGCACAAAGAAGATGATACCAGATGAAACAGGGCTCAACACAAAGGAAGGAGGAACACCAGAAATGGTAACTATGTGGGCAAACGAGGAAGACATTTTCTTATTATTTCCATCTCTTTAAAGGAGAGCTGGCTGTTGGAACAACGATTGTCACAATGTATTTTGTGCTTTAGGACATACGTGTACGTTAAACGTATGAAACAACAGCGTAAAGATTGGGTCGGGAGAAACGGAAGTAAGTTTCCTATACGTGCGGCGGTATAATTCAGTATAGACTGAAAACCGGTCTCAGGGAACTTTGGGGGATGATAAAAATATTCTGTACCTGGTTACTTGAGTGTATACATTTGTCCAAACTCATGTGGAGACTTAGAATGAGTCCATTTTATTGTATATAAATGATTCCCTTAATCCCCAAAGTGGATTAAAATGATTTCTTATGTTATCACTGTCATCATCATCATCACCATCACCATCGTGACCACCACCACCAACAATACCACAACAATAACAGTAGCAACATTATCAATACTTGTCATATGCCAGGAACTGTTAAGTGCTTTATGTGCGTTGGGTCTTTTAATTGCCATTTCATAACTATATGAGTCACGTACTTTTATTTCTCCCAATTTAGTGATGAGGAAACTCAGGCTTTCAGAATCTTGAGATGGAGGTTTAATTTCTGGCTGTCCAACTCAAGAGGCCAGATTGATATCTCTACCACTTTGCCTTCCCTCTCCATAGGAATGACAGTTACATTTCTACATGAAATTGGGTCATAGAGCTTAAAGCACTATACAAACATAAATCAGGGGCTTGGGATGAACATATGCACACAACTATATATAAGGTAGATAACCAACAAGGGTCTACTGTGTAGCACAGGGAACTCTACTCAATATTCTGTGATAACTTATATGAGAAAAGAATCTAAAAAAGAATAGATACATGTATATGTATAATTGAATCACTTTGCTGTACACCTGAAACTAACACAACATTGTAAATCAACTACACTCGAATAAAATTTTAAAGGAAATAGGAAAAAAAACCACATAAATGCTATTAAAATCGTTGTAATTCTTCCCCAAAGCGCCAGTGGCCATGTCCTGGGAAAGTTCATCTGGTTTGTACTTGGCTCGGGACATATCTCATCTGAAGGATTAATACATTAAAGAAACAGGGACAGTCACAGAGAACTTCGTGAAGCCATTATCACCCCAGTCCAGACTGAGGGTGTGGCAGATGTGGTCATAGGCTCAGAAGAGAGAGGCAAAGTGTTATCTTTAAAATGAGGGGAGTAAAATAGACAACTGATGAGAACATACTGTATAGCACAGGGAGTTCTATTTAATGCACTGCAGTGAAAAAGGAAATCCAAAAAAGAGGGGATATATGTATAGCTGATTCATTTTGCTGTACAGTAGAAACTAACACAACATTGTAAAGCCACTATACTCCAATAAAAATTAATTTAAAAAATAAAATGAGGGGAGTATCAGTGTTTTCTTTGATCAGTCAGAAAGTATTCAGGACTGTATAAACACTAAGATAGCAGTTAAGTAGAAAAAGCTGAGTACAAAGCCACACATAAATCCATAGCTACACGTACCCAGAAAAAAGCACCGAAGAGAAATGCACCCACCGATAAAGCTACGATCTTTATGAGTTGGGATTGTGTGTGCTTTATACTCCTTTTTTCTTTATGTTTGTTGGTGCTTTTCATATTTTCTATAGTAAGCATATGTTGCTTGTATAATCAGAAAAGCACTGACTTTTAGGGAAATCAAACGTGCTTTTAAAATGAAGGAATTAAGTGCTGTGGAGACAGGATTCCAGCCCTAGATATGGGGGCTTAAGTGAAATGAAAGCTTTCTCAGAACACGGGAGTGAGACACTCTTAGCAGAGTCTCGGTCAGACCTCCCCGTGTGGAACACTTCTGCTGGGCTTTGGGATGTGTATCTTGTTTATGGCTGCCAACATGCACAGTGTTGCTCTGGAAGGACTCAGGAATCCGAGACTAAATATTTAGAGAAATTAAGGCTTTCCTTACAAAACTGAGGGCTTACACATGGGTTTGCATTTTCACCTATCAAACTGCTGGGGGAAGTCTCAGAATGCTGGGTGTCCAAATGCTTTCCAGGGGCCGTCGCCGCAGTGACTTTTATTTTTTCTGTTCATTTTCCATTTTCACTTCTGCTAGTTTGGCCTATTACCATTAAATGAGAAGATATTTGGCACCGATATAATTTAATCCTTCTTTTCACTGCGTGGCACCTCCTTCTTTAGCGAGCTCGTCAAGAAAGTGAGGTGATGTGGAGGGGACGGAGAGCAGGAGGCAGGTGTGGGCTCTGCACCCCTCCTCCACCTCTTACCTCCATGACCTTGAGCCATTACCTAACCTCTCTATGCCTTGGTTTCTTTTTAATTAATCTCGTTCTTTATGACTATTTAAGATACGTGAATCATAAGAGAGCTTCTATGTTACATGTATTTAGGTTGTAAAGCAGAATGATAAACAGCCGTGAACCGGTAACTTGGGGCCTCCTATATGCTATCTGCCTGTCCCAGAAATAAACTAAATCAGTTTCTTATACTTTTACTTAAAAGAAAAAAACTCACTTGTGTATTTATGCCTAAGTATGTGTTTAATTTTTATTTGCTTCTGGGCTCTAAAAAAACGTTATGTTGCTGCATGTAACTGTAGTGTATTTATCATCGTTGATACATAACATTCTATTGTGAGGGGTGTTTGGGTAGGTTTCTCTTATGCATACACCTGGTAGTGGGACTGTCAGGTCGTTAAGTATGTGAATGGCCAACTTCACAAAATAATACCAAGTTGTTTTCTAAAGTGTTTGTATCAATTCATACTCCTACTAACAATGTTTAGGACTATCTGTTTATCTATACCCTCTCCAACATGGTATAGTCTGACTTCTTAATTTTTACCAACAAAGGTAAAGTGATAGCTTATCAATGACCTTGATTTGCATTTTTCTGATTATTAATGAGATTGAGCCCCTTTTCATAAATGTATTGGAATTTGTGCTTCTTCTATAAAATGCCTATTAACATGTTTTACTTATTTTTCACTTGGATTTTTGGTTTTATTTTCTTTTGTTTTGAAGGAGTTCCCTATATGTTTTGGATGCTAGTTCTTTGTCCTTTATAGGACAATGTGTTTCAAACATTATATCCCAGTTTGTGGCTTTTCTTTTTACTGTTTTATGGTAACTTTTGATGAACATAAGTTATTAATTTTAAAAACTTAAAATTTATTAATATTTTATGTTTAATACTTTTTATGTCTTATTAAATACTTTCTTATACCAAGATTAAAAAAATATATTTTCTGGGGCTTCCCTGGTGGTACAGTGGTTAAGGACCTGCCTGTCAATGCAGGGGACATGGGTTTGAGCCCTGGTCCGGGAAGATCCCATATGCTGTGGAGCAACTAAGCCCGTGTGCTACAACTACTGAGCCTGCGCTCTGGAGCCTGTGAGCCACAACTACTGAGCCCACATGCCACAACTACTGAAGCCCGTGCACCTAGAGCCCATGCTCTGCAACAAGAGAAGCCACTGCAGTGAGAAGCCCGTGCACCACAACAAAGAGTAGCCCCTGCTTGCCGCAACTAGAGAAAGCCCGCATGCAGCAACAGAGACCCAACGCAGCCAAAAATAAATAAATAAATACATATTTTCTTCTAACAGTTTTTGTTTTGTTTTCCACATTGCAGACTTTAACCCATTTAGAGCTGATGATGTTATTGGCTTGAGGTGGCGGTCTAGTGTCATCCCATCTGAGCAGCTGTTGGTACCAGCATCATTTTAAACAGTTCCTGCTCTCTCTACTGACCTGCAGAGCAACCTCTGTTATATCTCAGAGTTCCATGTTTGTTTGGGTCTATTTAGAGGCTCCGTGTCCTGTTCCAATGGCCATTTTGTTGATATCTGCACCGATATCACACTATTTTATTTGCTCTAACTTTATGAATGAACCTTTGTATTAGGACAAGTCTCTAACTCATTCTTCAAAAGTGCCTTATCGAGTCTTGACCCTTTGCTTTTCCATAGACATTTTAGAGTCAGCTTGTCGGTCTCACAAAAAGCCCAGTTAAAGTTTGATTGGGATTGTAGACCTCCTTTCAGGAAAGACTCACATCTCCATGATATTGAGTGTTCCTATCCATGAACATAGACTACCTCTCACTTATGTAGGCACTCTTTCGTGAATTTCAGTAGAGTTCAAAAACTCTAGAGTTCAATAGAGTTTAAAGCATACAGATCTTACCCATTTCTAATTAGATTCATTTCTGGATACCTTTTGACTTTGGTCACTATTATAAAAGGTGTCTTTCTTTTTACTAATTGACTCCAAGTGTTTTCTGATGGTCTATAGTAATGCAATTTATATTTGTATATAGCCAACCCCTTGCTAGACTTATTACCCTAATGATATTTTATTTAGATTCTTCTGAGACTCCATGTAGACAGTTGTCACATTTTCTTTATTTAAAAATGGACATAGTACTACTACTAATAATTCACCTGCTTGTAAGTTATAGAAGTAATACATGTAAAGTGCTTAGAATTGTGAGCTATACATATTGTTCCCATTATTATTAGTTTAAAGTAATGGCTTTATTGTTTTTTTCTAAAGGTTTTACATGTGCATTATAAAAACTAAAGCAATACAGAGAAGTGCAAATAGAAAACCAACAAATCACCCATCACCCAGAAACAAATAGGATAACATTTGGTGAACATCATGCCAGGTTTCTCTCTATGAATAGATAGAAAAATAGGTGAATGTATAGACAAGATGAACTAATTTTTATAAAAGTAGTATCATGTTTTGCATGATTAAAAATATTAAGTTTTAGGGCTTCCCTGGTGGCGCATTAGTTGAGAGTCCGCCTGCCGATGCAGGGGACACGGGTTCGTGCCCCGGTCCAGGAAGATCCCACATGCCGCAGAGCGGCTGGGCCCGTGAGCCATGGCTGCTGAGCCTGCGCGTCCGGAGCCTGTGCTCCGCAATGGGAGAGGACACAGTAGTGAGAGGCCCGCGTACCGCAAAAAAAAAAAAAAAAAAAAAAAAAAAAAAAATTAAACTTTAATTTGATTTGATTTTTTTAAAAATCTGATAGCATAGCTGAACTTTAATTTCCTCACCACAAGACATATCAATCTTTAAAAATCCTATTTAAGAAAAAAGTTTTGAAAAACCATTAAGTTGATGAGTCATTAGGTTGTTTTTCAAGCACATGTTTTGGTTTTTGGCAGCTGCTCTTGACTCCCCACTATAACTATAGGGTGAGCAGGTGTCTCACGCCACGCCACTCCTCCCCCACTACAACTATAGGGTGAGCAGGTGTCTCGCGCCACTCCGCTCCTCCCCGAGTATAACCATAGGGTGAGCAGGTGTCTCGCGCCACTCCGCTCCTCCCCCACTACAACCATAGGGTGAGCAGGTGTCTCGCGCCACTCCGCTCCTCCCCCACTACAACCATAGGGTGAGCAGGTGTCTCGCGCCACTCCGCTCCTCCCCCACTACAACCATAGGGTGAGCAGGTGTCTCGCGCCACTCCGCTCCTCCCCCACTACAACCATAGGGTGAGCAGGTGTCTCGCGCCACTCCGCTCCTCCATTTCCCATCTACCTGTTTTTGTTACATATATTATTTTCGTTTTGCTTGGTGTGCTGGCATGGGTTCTTTGAGAATAGCTGGAAGTACAAAAGGTTGATTGAGGGGTGACACCTGCAAAAGAAAAGGGCGGGGGAGCCGTCAGTCTGTGGTGCAGACCTGGCTGACCCTCTGCCCATCCAATGAGGAGTTCCAGGGCAAAGGTTGTCCCTTAGAGGGATCCCACGCTGGGCAGAACTGGCCAGACCCTTCCATCACCACCCTGCTCAGTCATTGGCTATGACCACCCCGAGAAGAACATGCCCTCTGCTCAGAAGCAGAAAGAAGGAACAGCTGGAGCTAACTCCTCACAGCTGCATCTGCAGGGGGCTCTGAGAAGAGCATCTCCCTGTCTCCCAGGGTTTATAATATTTACCATCGTCATAGCATAATCCTCCATTGTTTCATTTTAGCCATAGTTGTATTTGCATCACTAACCACCAGCACTTTTACCATGCCATGGCTATGCTAGGGTTCTTAATTTTGGCTTGTCTTTTGTTTGCTTGGATTTCTTGTCCAATATTTCTTTCAAGAAGGATTCACGTGTTCTATATTCCTGAACCCTTTTATATTCGAGTATGTCTGACTTTTGCTTTCTTCCTGATGGACCACTTGGTTAAATCAATCACTTTTTCCCTCTGAGTTGTTGTAGACATTGCTCTTTGGATGAGTGTGAAGTTAATGGATTTTTTTTCCTATTGTAAGTTATGTACTTTTTTTCTGGTTGTATGCTTACAGAATTAATTCTTTAACTTGATGTTTAATAACAACCAGGGGATATCTCCTAATCTTTTTGTATCAAGAAATAATCTTTTCCCTGGTATATGTGTGTTCTTTCAGTTGGTACATCTACTTTTTCCTTCATTTTGGGAAAAATATTTCTTGCATTGTATCTTGGACTAATTTCTTCTATTCCACTTGTTATCTACTTTAGGGGAAGTGTTTTCCTTTTATTGGAATACGCTGCTTGCCCTCCATATTCATTATCTTCTCTTTGATTTACTTTTATCTCTTCGTTTTTTTTTTTCTCTCTCACATTCTGTGACTGCTTCAGATATTAACTCCATGTCATTTATTTGATTTTCAGCAATGTCTAGTTTCTTCTTGATTATCATTTCTTTATTAGATCTATAAAATCTATAAATTGTCTCTAAATTTGGTTCCTTTGCTGGGCAATATTATTCTTTTACTTTATAATCTCACTTTTTGGTTTTTGTGAAATTGCACTCATTTTTAAATATATATTTGGTGTGCAAAACTCACAGGGACTCTGCTTCTGTGTCTTAGGTCATGTTTTCTTCTAGACTTTATTCTTCCACTGTGTCTCATGTTTCCTTCCTCCCTCCTCCCCCTCCTTCTTTCCTTCTGTGCCACCCTCCTTTTGGCAGGATATCTTCATTTGTTGCCTTACTGTTCTTTCAGCCTTTTCATCACGTGACAGGGCTGCTCAGTCTAGCCTTCCTATTTGTGTGATACATTCTTCCATCTTGCATGGGACTAATTTGTCTTTCCCTCTCTGAGCTATGCAGTCATCCCTCAGCATCTAGGGGGAATTGGTTCCAGGAGCCCCTCGGACACCAGAATCCGCGGATGCTCACGTCCCTTACATAAAATGGCGCAGCGTGATGAACACAGTTTGCTGCTGGATCCGCGGATTTCTGCCTCCTCAGATTCAACCAACTATGCATCGAAATTTCGCATCGGTTGAATCCGTGGATGTGAAACCCTTGGATGTGAACCCCGTGGATGTGAAACCTGCAGGTAGGGAGCACGGACCATAATTTGAAACTCCACGTCCCTCTCAGATTTCCTGTGGTCACCGTTTGGGGGCGGTGAGGGGTAGCAAGCCACCCTCTGCCAAGGCTGAGTGCGGTTGGCGCCAAGAGCCCCAGTTCTGACGTCTTCCTTGAGTGTCCTGTCCCAGGGCCCACTGACCCAGCCAGGGCACACTCTTCCTGCCAGGGGCACCAGACTGTGACTCCAGCTCAACACAGTGCCCTGGTAGGGTTGCCAGAAACAATGTAGGCTGCCCCGTGAAATGTCAATTTAACTTAAAACAATGAGTAATTGTTTTGGGTAAGCGTATCCCACATGGGACATCTTGGCACATTTCTATGCTTTCAATCTGGCAACTCCATGCCCTGGAAAATGGCAAAGTCTTGTCCCCTCTGCTGAGCTCCTTCTAATAAGTGGGGACTTCTCCTCTTGAGGGTTTTGCCTTCACTTCTGCCAGGCTGCCCGTGCCCACCATCCCTACCAGCCGCCCATTGCAGGAGCTGTGTGAGAATTCTCGGCATTAATGTCTTTCCTCAGAAAAGCTTCCAGGGCTTAAGGGTGGGGTCAGGAACCACACGTCTTTGTGCCAAACTGGAAATCTCCTGCCCCTTTCTCTTAGCTGCGCTTCCCAATGCTTCTGGCATGAGGTGGTTAGTGCTGGTGAATTTCGTTTTTCTGAATGTTTTTCTCTTTGTTGGGTATCGGAGGACAGTGAGTCTGTGATTCTTCTTCATTCTGCCATCTTCACCCGGAAGTGCTCCCTTTAATTGTTTATCCATTCGAATACTTAGTGCCTCAGTGCCTACCATGCATTCTCTGCCTCTGAGGGAGAAGAGGTGATCCAGGAATTCTCGCCCATTGTGACAAGGCTATTGTAGGTGCCAGGAAGGATGACCGCATTTTACAGTTCATCCTGGCACCTGGGTTCATCTCGTCTCCCCATTAGACTGAGAGCTCCTTCAAGGCAGGAGTGGGGTGTTAGTCACCTCCATCCTTACCTGAAGGGGTCACAAATGTTTGTTGCACAGATGACTGAATGAGTGTCTGAGATGCAGGTTTGCAAGAGTAAAAGGGGGGATCTCTAGGTACAGTAGATTTGGGGGGACAAGGACATTAGTGCCCTGATCCCGCCGACTGCCAACGTGGCTTTGGCACACAAAGATGGACATGCTTGGCCCTGCTGGTCGAGGCTCACTGGTGGAACGGGGATGGAACAAATCAGTAACAGAGTTCTAGCTCTCATTTCGCCTCTGTTACCATAGACCAAATGCTAGATGAGTGGAAGGAATCTAGGAACAAACTATCAACACAAAGCTGTAAAGGCAGGAAAAATGTACCAGGCAATGGGGGCTTAGGAAGCAATGAGACCCAGGGGGTTTCAGGGGAATTTGTCGTAAGGTGGGGAAGAGAGTTAGACAAGCCTGTGGGTGCAGAGGGGCTCAGTGGGGGCAGAGAGGACTGGGTGGGCTCTGGGCGACCAGCCAGGAGGAGGCTGGGGAAGGGACCGACAGCACTGCATGGAGGAGAAACTGGAGCTGCGTTTTCAGGGTCGCTCAGGGTTCGCCAAGGGAGGGAGGCTGTAGAGTGGGGCTAAGGCACAGAGGGTCTATTCCTAGAGCTGTCAGTGGGGCCCGGAGCAGGCAGGGAGGCTGTCTTCAGAGGGCAGGTTGCAAGGCCTGCAGGCCACACTGAGGGCTTGGACTGAAGTCAGTGTAGGGTCCTACACAGGATGGAGCAGGGGTAACGGGATCTTTCTTCTGGTGCCTCCTTTAAAGAGTGTTAGCAGATTTGCCCAAAATAGCTGGGCTCACACCATTCTCCAGCTAATCGCTAGATACTCGGGAAACATGAGCAATTCTGTAGCTGAATTCCTGCCCGGCTGGGAAAGCTGTTACCCCATGTGCATTTTGGGGTTGAAGGAGGAGAAGGCGAAGAGGAGAGGTCAGCCGTCTCTTATCTGGACCGCGCCCGCTCTGACGTTTCTGCCTCTGCGATTCAGGGGGCCTAAGCAGCTAGTCTGTTTATAGACGTGCAGTTTGCCCGTTTGGTTCTGGGTAACTCCAGAATCATCCAAAAAATTATAATTTCTCTTCTCTACTTTTAGCTAACTGGAAACACACTGTCGGAATTCTCCTTTTGCATATACATAAGGTGGCATGATGTCTCCAAACGTGTGTTCCAGGAAGAAAGCCTGTGAGCCCTCCCTCCTCTGGGCGAGGTCCACCCCGAAAAGCCACTTGGGGAGATGTCAGGGTCTGTCACAGGTGAGTCCAAGTGGGTGGTTGGACTGAACAGGTGCAGGTTTGGAGCAGGTGTCTACAGCAGGTTGACAAGCATTTAACAAGGATGTTCTCTTCCGAGCACTGTGCTGAAGGCGGGACACGGAGCTGATTGAGGCTTTGGTCCTTGACCCTGGGGAGCCCAACAGAGGACATCAGATAAACACGCATGAACCTGTCACGAGACTGCAAAACGATACCCGACATGCTGCCAGGCACCGTACACCATGCCTGGTGTGGGAGTAGGACGCTGCTCCCTGCTTTCAGAATCCCAGGATTCTCTGGTGCAGTGGGCAGGGGCCAGGGCCATCATAAAACCACACCCCTCGCCATAAGCTCCAGGGGGTTTCCTGCTGCATCACACAGACGCAGCTCTGTAGGATTAAACCTATTTTGGAATAACAAAGAGGAAATCTGAAACAATACGTAGTGCGTTTGAGGGTCTTCCAAAAATTCATGTTCATCCAGAACCTCAGAATGTGACCTTATTTGGAAATAAGATTCTTGCAGATGTACTTAAGGTTTGGCTGGAGATGAGATTGTACCGGGGTGGGGTGAGCCCTAAGTCCAGTGACCGATGTCCTTAAAAAGACAGGAAGGGATGCAAAGAGACACAGAGGAGGAGCCATGGGAAGATGGAGGCAGAGACTGGAGGGATGCTGCCACGGGCATGGAGCAGCTGGGGCCACCAGAGGCTGGAAGAGGCAGGAAGGAGCCTCCCTTAGAGCCCTAGGAAGGAGCACGGCCCTGCGACACCTTGGCTGTGAACTTGGGGCCTCCAGAGCTGTGAGAGAGTTTCTACTGCTTTAAGCCACCACGTGTGTGGCAGTCTGTCATAGCAGCCACAGGAAACCAATACACAAAATTATCTAGTTGTGAAAAGGACAGCAATCCCAGCGTGAATTTTAAATCGTGGCCTCACTTGTCTTCCAGTGACTCAGCTGGGACTGTCAGCAAAATGGGCAGCCGAGGGGAGGGCAGAGGTGGACCAGACCACTCCACTGTCCCTGCTGGCTCTCTCTCTCGTTCTGCCCCCGTCATCTCCTCTGTACCACCAGGCGCTTCTATCCTCATGCCCTCTTCCCCGGCTCGCTCCATGTGTAGTTGGAGGTTGCCAGGGAGTGCTTGCTTGCTGTTCTGAGTTCCAAGATGGGACCCATGACCACTACTTGGCTCACGGTCACTTAGGCAGGGTTGCTGGGAAGTTCAGCTTTGAACACCAGCCGTCGGTTAGAACCACCCTTCTGCACAGCTACCACCCTGAGGTGCCAGTAAGTTTATCAAATGCCTGCGGTGCCCAAGAGACCATAACAATGACCTGCAGAGATGCTTAGAGGCTCAGGGAGCAAAGGGTTGAGACCCAGGTGATCAACTAATTAGATTATTGGTCCGCTATCGACACGGACTCTGTAGGTGGCCCCATGCACGTCCTGCCATGCCTTCAAGCTCGTTTCTTCGATTGGGAGTTAGGCAGCAAGGGATTTTCGTGAGATTGGTGTGAAAACTAAATGAGGCAAAAGGCATGTGAAGCCCCTTTATAAATGTACAAGCAATACATAAATGGAAGGTTTTATGGCTATAATTGGAAGGAGCTGAAAAATATAGGTTAAATGTGTAAGACTACAGTCCAATATTTTTAACCCCCATGTGCAAATTGTTCGCTAGACACCAGCTGGGGCCTTCAATGGAAGAGTTTCTGTTGTCCCCCTGGCACTCCTCCCCCCCCGCCCCCCCAACCAGCTCAGCTCCTGCAGGCAAGCCCGGAAATCCAGTCTGGATCCTACCTGCAGCTCAGGTGGGCCAGCCAAGGGGGAGGATGCCGGTCACTGTCTGCATCCGGGATCAGAGGGCCATCTGACACCACGGCAGGGGCCATGAGGTATGGGCTGGGGGAGACCGCATGTGTCCCCGTGTTCACATAGGGCAAGACAGGCACACTCTTTCTGTAGGGCCCGGGCGGGTGGTAAATATCTCAGGCTCTGTGGGCCTCTGTCTTAGTCTGTTTGGGCCGCGGCGACAGATTCCCAGAGGCGGGGTGGCATATGAACAACAGGAATTTCTCACAGTTCCGGAGCCTAGAAATCCCAGGTCAAGGCACTGGCCCTTTTGGTGTCTGGTGTCAGGTTCATCGATGGCCGTCTTCTCGCTGTGTCCTCACGCGGCAGAAGGGACGAGGGAGCTCCCTGGGGCCTCTTCTATAAGGGCACTAATCTCACTCATTAGGCTCTGTCCCCATGTCCTTACCTCCTCCCAAAGGTCCCACCTCCAAACACCCTCACTCTGGGGGTTGGGATCTCAACCTACAGATTCTGGGGAGGGACACAAACATTCAGACCAAAGTACACAACCGACAATTCAACTCTACTGACAAAAGCAGCCATAGACCACACGTCAGTGGGTGGGCGTGGCTGTGTGTCAGTAAAACTTTATTTACAAAATCCAGTGGGGGGTTGGATTTGGCCCTCGGGTTGTGGTTTGCCGACCTCTGATCGGAGAGGTTTGCGGGAAAGTTTGGGTGACTTTTAGTTTTTCGAGTAGTTTGATTTCTGTGACTTTGGTCATTAGACTAAAGGTTGCCAGGGTGATACAACCTGCTGAGTTGGGACGGAAGCTTCATGATGAGATTGTCTTCTGGAAGGGCTCCCCAGGGCACGTGTGTGAGGTGTATCTGCGGGGACCTGGCCGGGCTTACAGGTTGGCAAAGCCCCTCACAGTGCTAGAAACAGTTGGTGACTTTCTTTTCTTTCCTGCACTGACGTGTCCTTGCACCACAGCGGCCGGACCACCAGTGGTTTCTGGAACTGAGACGAAACAACTCCTGCAGGGGAATTTCTGATTCTACTTGTCCCCGGGTCTGAGAGGGCAGAGAGAAGCCGCGAACATTTGCCAGGGACATGGTGTGGCTAGCTAAAATTGTTGGATAATTCACACTTTCACTTGAACACAGATGGCTGCGTCCCCAGGAAACCTGGGCGTTGGCTCCTGGTTAATCTGAATTCAGAAAACTCTCCTGTGTGACCTGCTCTGTCTCCGTTCTTATTATGACTAGTTAACGTGGGCATTTATCAAGTAGTGTCACAGAGCCAAGTGCTTCGCCAGGCACCTTATATGCATCTCAAATCTTGACAACAGCAGTCGAGGTAGCCGGCATTAACTCCAGTTACAGCCGAGGGAATAGGGACTCAAGCAGGCGAAGCTGTGTTCTCTCCATCAGACGACTGTTTAAGTGATGGGCTTCCACCCAGGTCCCAGGGGGCGTCCCTGGTACCACTGCACGGAAGGCCCATTCGCCTGGGTTTCCACTGGGGGAGACCCCAGCTCTGGGCCCTCATTGCTTTCTTGTCTGGGTCCCTTTTGCTCTCCTTCAGAGGATGGGCAAGGCTAGCTATGCAGAGGGTGTGCTGCTGCCTGCTTGCAGCTCACTGGTCCATTCAGAAAGTCCTGGACTCCCTCTCTAGTTGGCCACAGGGGCATGGACATAGCCCGGGAGCTCCGGGGGCCCTGCACCTCGGGAGACCCGTGTACCAGCCCGAGGAGCATCACTCCTCCTGGGCGAGCACCTGCTTCCCATCCTAGATGAAGCTCCCACATCCTCCGCGGCCAGACTACGGCCATCCTGAGGCCAGGACCCAGACCTCCCTCTCCTGGGTGTCCCCAGTGTCCTGCACGATGTCAGGTACACAATAGGCTCTCGGCGAATGTCTGATGGATGGACCAAAGAATAATTGAATTTGAAAGAACTTCCACGCGGCTTATTTAATATCGTTACCATAACAATTCTGCAAAGTGGCAGAGTGTGTATGATCACCCTCCTCACACACAGGGGCCTTTTTCACGGGGCTGGCACAGGTCAGACAGCGGTTGTGAGATGAAAGCAATGGCGCATTGACTCTTCTGTTTACTGAGCACGCATTGCCCCTGCGGGGTGCTTATCCCAGCCTGGGTGGCTGAGTTGGGCTTGGGATGCAGAGACCCCTGGCTTTCAAGCTGGGGCACCTGGCCTCAGACCCTCACTGATTTTGTGGCCTTTCACCTCTTAGAGGCTCAGCCGGCTTCTCTGTGGATCAGGGATTTCAGTGCCTGCACTGCAGGGCTGTCACAGGCTTAGGCGGTGTGGCAGGTGCAGAAAACATCATGGCATCACTGCTGCTGTTGCCCCGTGGCCTTCAGCGACGTGGACTTGTCTCCAAAAAGAATCACTGAAGGAAACCCAAACCCGGAATGTGTCGGAGGATAAGGCTGGAATGGAGACAGAGTGAGCTGGGGAGATTCTGACACATCCTTTTTTAATTGCTGTTTTAATTTTAAACATTGTGAAGCACACATACTGTACAGTTTACTGTCCTCCTCTGACTTCCGGGCTGGGACGTCCTGCTCTGGAAATGCTTTCGTGGCCTCTTCGAAGGACTAACGTGGACTCAATCCTTAGCAAAGGTAGTCGTTATCACGGAGCCCCCTACCATGTGCCGGCGGTTGCCTCTCCTTCTCACGACAGCCTGGAGGCAGGTGTGGTTGCATCCATGTCCCAGGTGAGGACACCAGGGTCCCCATATCAAAAGGACATGCTGAAGGCCTCGCAGAGCTGAGCTGCAGAATTGGGCTATATGCGTCCAGCTCCCCTCGCCTTGTTCTGTTTCATCCCCAGCACGGCTGCCCCTCTTGTTTTTGCTGGCTTCTAATGCGCTTTGAAATGATTTACCAGACACATTAGGAGTTTTCATTAGCCTGCTTTTTTTTTTTTTTCTTTCTTTCTTTCTCAGTTGTTATTTTGCATCAGGAACAAAAATGAAAAGAATTTAATTCATCATTAAGTGCTGAGGAGGAAAAATGCAACAAAGAAACTGCAGCCAGGGAACAGCATGAAACTAGAAGGTGAGGCCGACGGAGTCCAGTGGGCGGGTGGCGGAGGAAGTCTTGCATCCACTGCTCTGCCCTTGGGGATCCCACGCGGGGCTGTTCCTGGACCTTCATGGCTAGCTCCGGGTGTTCCTTGGCCAGCTGGCCGCTCGGCAAGGGTTCACGGGCAACGCCCATTGAGAGGAAATGTCACACTCTGCCGACTGCCCGCAAGCCATGCAGGCAGGCAGGGTGGGGTGGGCAGGGCACCGGGGGCAGGACGTGGGCTGCGGGCCCTGGATGCGGGCTCTGACCCCGGCTCTGGCCCTCGGAAGCAGAGGACCCTGGGGAGCCGTCTTATCTCTGAGTCAGGACCCCAGCGTCCCCCTTGTGGGGCTCACAGGAAGACGAAAAGAGACCATCCCTGGCCGTCCACGCGGTAGTTCGCGTGCAAATGCGCCTTGATGGTTCCGGCCCGCACCCGCGTGGACCCGAGCCAGGGCACTGAAGCCCTCGGGGCCTCTGTGTTCAGCTTATCTGTGAAGGAAGGACTGGACTGCACGGGTCCCCTGGCCCTGTCCAGTTTTACAAATCTACATTCCTCATCCCCACGTCATAAGTTATTTGACTTGGGGTGCAGGAGAGGGAAATTTAATACTACAAGAGTGTCTTTAAAGGGGCGGCTTGGGGGCTCCTCTGTGGAGTCCCGCTCCGCCCTGTGCCCGAGAGTCCTGTGCACACCGCGTGTACCACGCACGCCACGTGCCGCGTGCAGGCCGCCAGCCCTTCCCTCCCCGCACCAGCTCCAGCCTCTGGGCTCCTGGGTCTACCTCCCATGCCCAGGAGCTCCCGGTGGCAGGAAGCCCCACTGGCCCATCGTAGCACCTCGTGTCTGAGCTCCTTGTATGAAGAGTTCAGAGCCCTTGCTGGAGGCAGGGCCACCACAGGGCACCAACAGCAGTTGGAGTTAAACTGCCCGACGGAGGTCAGTGCATAAAACTCATTTCGTGAGCAAACTTTGGGAAACCCACCAGTGCCAGACATGGCGCCCGGGGCCTGGGGCCCTGACTTTAAGTGAACACTTGCCCGTGCCCCGCGGGAGCGAGAGCTGGTACCTCTTCCCACGTCAGGGCCATTAAATGTCCCGTCACAGAGGTAGGTGTGGTGGCAGCTACCACCCTGAGGTGCCAGTAAGTTTATCACGTGCCTGCGGTGCCCAAGACTGCGTGCGGGAGGGGAGGCCAGGGGCTGGGGTGGAGGCGGGGACAGGGCGAGGCCTTGCGGTCGTCAAGGGCCAGGATTCCCTTCTGTCCTCTCCTGGGCGCCAGCATCCCCGTGCATCTGCTTCATCCTCCCGACCCCCTGTTCTCCCACCGAAGTGTGTGTTCAAGCCCCTGTTCATCTCGACCCCCCAGGGCTTCACTGCTTTTCTCAGGCCCTCCTCTGCCCGAGGGGGGGATCCCTATATCCTTAGTTCCAGCCTTCCTTCCCCCAGAGCTGTGTCCTGGGTGAAGAGGAGGAGTGGGCCACGCACACGCAGGAGGTGGAAGTTGTAGCGGGCTTCACGGATGGCTGAGTCCCAGCTGTTTTAAATTATTTTTAAGGGTAATGTATATACATGCTTCAGTGATGATTAAATTCTTCAGAAACGTACAAGAAGGAAAAGTCAGTGTACCTCCGCCCCCAGCGCGCCACTTCTGCCTCGGATTCTCCTTAATTACTCCATAGCTGTAGCAATAATACTTCTCCTAGATGTTGATCTTTTAACTCATCTGCTACCTCCGCTCCCCACCGTAAAAGATGAGACTTGGGGGCTTCCCTGGTGGCGCAGTGGTTGAGAGTCCGCCTGCCGATGCAGGGGACGCGGGTTCGTGCCCCGGTCCGGGAAGATCCCACATGCCGCGGAGCGGCTGGGCCCTGAGCCATGGCCGCTGAGCCTGCACGTGTGGAGCCTGTGCTCCGCAACGGGAGAGGCCACAACAGTGAGGGGCCCGTGTACTGCAAAAAAAAAAAAAAAGAAAAAGAAAAATAAGATGAGACTTGGTTCAGTCTCACTCACGCCACCCCTCTCCCTCCCCACCTTTATTCATTATTGCTTTTGTTACTGTCAACATTTTAAATAGGTTTATGCAGGTTCTACGCAGTTTATAAACATCCTGAATTAAATTATCCAGGCGACGTCATATTTTTGTAAATACTTTAAAGTGTAGCCCACCTTTTTTCCCAGGTTTTTAAAATTGTAACATAGACAAACCTAAGATTGATCAGTTTAACTATTTTTCAGCACACGGTACAGTGGCATTGAGTGTGTTTACACTGTGGGGAGGCCGTCACCGCCATCCAGCTCCCGCATGTTTCTGTCTCCCCAGACTGAAACTCCGTCCCCATTACACACTCACGCCCACTGCTCCTCTTGTCCTGAGCCCCCTTCAAAGCCAGCCGCTCTTCGGGTGACGTGTCCAGGGGCTGGAGTAGCACACCCAGATGGGGACTGTGTTTGCCTGTGGGATCCAGGGAGGCGCCCTGGGCTCTGTGCCTCTTTCTTGGATGTTTTTGGGGGTCGGACGCAGCAATTGACCCTTCACTCCAGAATTGTCACCTCTATGTGCCCCACACCACTGAACCCCTAGAAATTCCACTGAGGGAGAAGGCCCCGAACATGTTTTTCAACTTCTTAAATTGTGGTAAAATACATAGAACATAAAAGGTAGCATCTTAACCACTTGTAGGTGTACATTTCATTGGTATTAAGTACATTCATCATGCCATGCGGCCATCACCACCAGACCTCTCAAGGACTGTTTTAGCCCCCCAAACTGAGACTCTGTCCCCACTAAAAGCTACCTCCCCAGGCGCCCTGACACCCCCGCCGTTCTCTCCAACTTTCCAGTTAGACTCCTCTGGTTCCTCACATAAGAGGGGTTGTACAGCATCTGTCCTCTGTCCTCGCCCTGTGCTCCCTCCTGCGTGAGATGGGACATTCGTCACGGGCCCCATGTCACATAATGACTAGGGCTGCGGTGCCGGGGCGTCAAAGGTGGGTTGCTCTGGCTCCGAAAATCCTCTAAGTCTCCATCACTGCCCTTATCCTCGTCTGAACAGGTGCTGGGACTTCAGAGACGAGAGGCCGCTCGGGAACGCCCCGTCTTACGGAGACGCACGGCTTGCTGGGTGTGTCGCAAGCGGCAGCTCTGTCCCGCTGGGCACGTGGGACTCCAGGGCCTGTGCCCTCCCTGAGAAGGACAGGCCGTGTCGACCTGAAGCCCGGGTCCTCCTTCCCAGCGGTTTCAGACTCGAGGTCAGGGAAAGAGCTCCTCCGGGCTCCCATGGCTCTGGGGATGGGGGCAAAGGCTCTGAGGCTCTGTTTGCAGGAAGCCGCCTTGTTTTTTCTGCTTTTACCGTTTCTTCTGGCAGAGCCTTTCCCCAGCCGTGGCCAGAGCCGTCCCAGGACAGCTGACCGTGAGCTCGCCTGAGGTGGCTCAGGAGCCTGGACGCAGCCTTCTGCTCTGAGGAGCAATATTCCTGGCCAGACATGAAAGGGGAGATTATAACAGCCCTTCTCTCCAGCCAGCTTATCCCGATTAAGTGGGAATCCAGCAAAAATCCCCACGTCCCTCCTTCTCATCCTGTACCCCTCCCCCATCTGCCTCACCCTGACAGAGTCTGATACTCCCCTCGGGAAGTTTCGGGGTCCGCTGAGCTCGTGCCGTGCACCCCACGTGCCAGGTGCTTCTTATTCTCATCCTGTGGAAGCAGCAGCCGGTGGGAGAGGCGGCACCTCGTGCCCACGGTGGCCTGGCGGCGAGTGGCGGGGCTGAAACTGGAGTGAGACCAGCCTGCCGGCAGCACCCAGGTTCCTTCCTCCCTGCTGTGCCCGAGGGGTTGGGCTTGCCTGGACATGGTGTTCTCTGCAGCATCAAAACGGAGTTGTGTAATCCCGTGGCCGCGTGCGGTGTGTGGGACGCTGAGTGTGTGGGCCTCTGCGGGGGTCAGGCCGGGTGAAGCCGAGCCCCAGGCCTGCAGCATCCGGTGGGGTCCTCGGCCAGCAGCCCCCTCACCCTCGTGTGAACCAGAGCGGGAAGCGCCCGGTAAGGAGGCCAAGGCTCTGGGTGATTTATGGAGGGCAGAGCCCTCGGCAGTCCCATTGATACAGCGCTTGCAAACTCCTGCTGGTCATTCCACAGGACCTCAGCCTGGCCCTGCTATTTTCTGGGCTAAAACCACACCTATTCTGAGCAGTTTTACTATTTTCCTAGGGACGGTGGGGACAGATGATTTACGCTATCTCTGCCCTCCGTCTGGAGAAGACGGGAGACCACACAGATGGGGGAGAAAAACTCCGGCCACGAGCCCCAGTCCCACTGCCTGAATCAGAGGCCAGGCCAAGCCTGTCCTCGGAGCCTGGGGTAGGAGCTGCGATTTTCCAGAACACTGTGTTATTAGCGATGAACTTTGGAACACCCAGGCCTGGTGAAGGAGGCTCTGAAACCAGCGGCTGAGAGGGCAGAGCGATCTGGCTGGTGTGCGGGCCACACTGGCACCCTCCGGCCTTTCCATTTTAGTCGTAACTCACCAGTGAGATGGAAAGCGCGTTGAGATAACCGGAGCGCGCTGGCCTTCCACCACATAAACAAAGCAGTTTCAAAGGAGCCTGTGGAGCCAGCCAGGCAGCAAGCCCGGCTCGGACGCTGCGCCTCAGCTGAAGACGAGGCTGCCGGCCGTGGTCACTGGCTCGCTCTGCACGCAGGACTCTGCGTTGCGTCCTCGTGGGAAGAGACACACCCCGCCAAGGAGATGCCGATACGACCCGGAAGGGCTCACGGGCTGCGGACCCCCAGCCCCTGCGGATGTGAATGTGGCCTGGCCGAGGTGGGTGCAGCCCCTGCTGGGAGCCGGGGGACAGCCCCTCTGGGGAGGTCAGCAGAGCTGCTGCAGAGAAAGGGGAGTTGAGGGGTGAGGGTGATAGGACCGTGACGGGGCGGCGGGCGTGGGTGCTCTGGGCAGGAGCTGTACGTGTGAAGCTCGGAAACAGCGTGTGGCACGCGAGGCAAACGGTCTGGGGCGGCTCTGAATGAAGCGTGGCCTGTCGAGGAGAGGCGAGGCGACGGGTGTCAGCTCGCAAGCGCTCGGAAGCCACACTGAAGGTTCCAGGTCTGGTCATCAAGGCACCAGAGGAGCCCTTGGCTTTTTCAAAAGAGAGGACGCTATGGTCCAGTCGACAGCTGGGCTCACGCACTCCTTGTGGACCACCTCGGTCAGGCGCTGTGCTGGGGCTGCCGAGAAAGCGTTTGGGAGACCGTGCTGGCGCTGGGGGCGGGGATGCGGGGTGGTGATGGGAAGCGGAAGGTGGACTGGAGATTGTGGGAGATGGAAGAGCGCAAGTGTGGCGACCCGTGGATGTGGCCGTGGTGGGTGGGACAGAGGTGTGGGGAAGAGGGAGGGGCAAGGGTCACTTGGGAGTAACGAGTCTCAGGGACCAGACATGGAGACTGAAGGGGATGGCGAAAGTTCGAGGCTTGGATGTGTGAAACATCAGGTCCCGGGGAGCACACAGGAGCCACCTCGTACAGAGTCTAATATGTGTGTCTCAGGAGGAGGGGACAGGACTGAAGTGACGGTGGCCGAGGGGTGGCAGGGTCAGCGGGTTGAGCATGTAAGTGTGCAGAGAAGAGAGGCGGCCGTGCTCAGGGTCCAGGGCCTGGAGAGGTTGGGCCCAGGCAAGGAAGTGGCCAGCACTCCGAGGCCATCTTGCTGCATCCTGCCAGGTGAGCGGCCTGGGCTCGAGATGAAACAAGCTCGTGGCCATGGAGGAAGGCTTGAGAGATGGACCTCACAGGCTGTGATGATCGTGTTTAGCCAGAGCTTGCCGCCGTTGGGGGATGGAGAGCCTCACTGGTCTGGTGGGAAGGGTGTGCCCCAGAGTTACAAGACGGGTTCACATCAAGACTGCCATCTAGGGTGTGAAACATTGGGTAACATCGTTGACCTTTAGGGTCCCTGTCCCTTAGTGGGGGATGCTGCCCACCTTCTGTGGTTTAGGGACGATTAATGAGCCCACCAGACGCGGTGCCGAAGGGCTGTAGAGCGTGCAGGGCTCCTCGAACCTTGACAATTTCAGCTCCACCCAGGGGGGCTGATGGCCAGCAGCTGCTGTCTATAACGTCAGAAGGAGCGGGACAAACGAGCAGAACAAATTCTAGGCTTTGGCCGAACCCATCCTATGCCTGCAAACACATTCCCATTGGGGCAGGGACTCTCCGACCCATCGGGAGGGGATCGGTGCCCTACTGGCGGGAATGGACTTTGTCAGCCCAGAGGCCAGAGCCCTTGATCGGCAGTGCGTCTCCGAATGCTCAAGAGGTTTTAGCAGTGATTCACTGATGGGAGGGCTGGCTGAGGGTGACCTAGGGAGACTTCCCAGGGAACGCAGGTCCCTGGAGATTCGCTGGGAAGGAGAACACTTAGCGCAAAGCCAGTGTGCAGAGGACGTGGCAACCTGCAACGCTCGCCGGGCTGGCGTGGACTCCAGCTCACGGCAAGGGACTCAGGGGCAGGGAACGTTGCCTTCCTGTCCCTGTTCCAGTGATTTATGGCACAAGAAAGGAATTAGGAGATGCCACGGGAACACTTGGAAGAGCTGAATGGGTGGAGCGCAGGAGCGCTCTGTTGACCTCCTCCTAGAGGCCCAAGTCCGGTCACTGCAGGGGTAGCGGGGTGTCGGGACTCACAAGTTCCCGAACGTCTCGCCAAGGCCCTGGGGGGCAGCCGAAGGGTGACCGTCCACAGAGGGCGTGGCTCAGGGCATAAAGGACTGGAAGCCTGGGTGATTCGGAGCATTGAGGCCCTGGCTGGTTGACCCTCCCATTTTCCAGAGAAAGGGAATCAGCCGCGGTAAGGAAGGCCTGCTGAGTTCAAGTCTTCTCCACTTGGCATCCGGCGGTACGAGGCTCCTAGCAACGTCGTCTTTCTGGTGGGATGTGGGAACACTTAGGTCCTGATTGCTTAAGATCTGTCAACGATTTCCAGGCCCTCTTTGACGACGGCCGTGGCACAGCCTTCTGTGTGGTTCCCTGTCTGCTCAGCATCTTCCTCACTGGCTGCCGTTGGAAGCTTTCTGTCCGTTTCCCACAATGCTGCACTTCACTCCTAACCCAGTGGCGGTCAGGCTGGTGAACTCCATTCTCCTTCGGCAGCATGCTCTTCTTTCTTCTCTGGCCTTTCCTTTCATGGTGAGAGTGTGCCTTTCTGTTCCTCCAGTACCGTGAATCTGGGTTGCTCACGTGCAGGGCCCAGGGACCCAGGCCCACCTGCTTGCATCATTCCTGCACTGTGCACAGGGCTGCACGTGGCAGATGCCCCGCCTCTCCCCATCGGCTCTGCAGACCCGGCCACAAAGCAGAGCCAACTCTGTTCCCCGGGTCCCCAAGTGACTTCTGACCTTAATCCAACTCTTTGATAAGATTTATTAATTACCACTGCTTGAGACAGCTTTGTGCTCAGAAATTCAAAGCATCTTCTAACCTTAACCCATTAATCCCATTAGCATCCCAGGGAGAGCGGAAGGCGCCCGCCCAGTCCTGTGACTCCCATCCACCCGGCCTCTATGCATGTCGGGAGGGGCCGGGCAGACGAGCAGAGAGGGTTTGGCCTGAGAATCCTCGCTGAGTCAACAGCAAGCCTGGAAAAGAAGCAGAGTTTCCCCACTGAGGCCAAGGGCCGCTTTGCCAGCGCAGGCTTCCTTCCTTACAAAACGGCCATTGTCTCCCAATTCATCCCACTACCCCCCTTCCCCACATTGTCCCACCTCACTACCCCCCTTCCCCCCATTGTCCCCCCTCCAAAGATGCACCCACCCGCGGTCGAGGCAGTTGTCAATATCTAAGTACCAGCGGCACGAGGGCCGTTTGCATTGAGCTCCGGAGAGAGAAGTTTGATCGTGGGGGGCAGCCAGACGAGGCCCTCTCCTTTCTCTGAGCTCACCCAACACTCTCCCACACTGGAGGGTTCGGCCTCCGAGCAGAGGCGGCCCTGGCCACCTGTGTGGGACTTGCCGCAGCTGTGCTGTCCCAAGAGCGCTACCTATCAGGGCAAAGCCTCTCCCTGGGGGCGCTCGGGAGGGGACCCGCCGTCAGAAGCAGCTGGATAGGGAAGAAACAAGATGTTCTTACTCCTGCCCGTGCTGCCTCTGTGCTCTCAAAACTCTACATTGTTTTTAGTTTTCAGCCTAATTTTAGTCCAAGAACTTGGTGAAGCTGGAGGAGACTCTTAAACCCTTTTCTTTTGTAAACAAGTGTGCTTTTCTGGCCAGATGTTTCTTTTTCCTGGTTCTTACGGGGCTGCGCCATTGAGCTGTCCGGCTGGAACGGAATAAATCTCTGTTTTATGGCTCCTTTGCTCCTTTACAGCTATAAGGGCCTCAGGAAGAAATCAGATCTTTTCATCCTTCTGGTCTCAGCCTTGAATGACCTCGCGAACGCACCATTGGCTGAAAAATCTTAGAGAGATGTTTCTGGCTGACCTGACAGCAGGTTACCAAAGTCCAGGACCCTGACACCGGGGAGGCTAAGCATGCTGGGGTGTCATAACGAGCCAGGGGTTAGTAACCACCCCCAGCAGGGGACCGTCAAGACTCAGAAGCATTTCTTTGTCACGAACATGAACGGTGCGTCTCGCGTGATTAGGCGCACCTTGCGGTCGGCAAGACGGGAGTTGCTCTGTCTCCAGCTGGATGCCGCATTTCAGAGCTGAGCCCTGAGTCCAACATGTGCAAAAATGCGTCCTCAGGACAGCCTCTCGAGGCTCCAGGAACCGGTCTCATACGCAGCGCGCTGGGGGTTAGGATGACGCGGCAGTAGGTGAAAGCTTGAGGTATGGCGAAATGTTTTCATGGTTCCGGGAGGGCAGGCTCATTTCAGCTATTTTTACTTCTAAAAGGACCCTGGCACCAGGACAACCTTGTAAAATCTGTTGTGAGTGATACAGCTGCGGCCAACCGCAGAGCACTCCAAGTGTTGGAGAGAGCAGGGGAGAAATCTGGGTCCAGTTTTTGGACAGGTTTCCATCTGGGAGGAGAAAAGGCGATTGCTCAATCTCGAAAGTTGAGTCGTAGGCCCCAGGCGGCACATCAGACCGCAGGGCTGGCCTCAGGCGACGAGGAGAAGGAGGCAGCGCCAGGGCTCCTCTCCACCCCTCTGCCTGGTGGGCTGCCCCGGGAGCTCCAACCCATGGCCAGTAGCATCCCAAGCTCTGGACCTCTCAGACGTTGCAGCAGATTCACCGTCTTTTGTTCCTCTCTCTCCGGAAGTGCACTGCGTCTTTCCTGGCCTCATTTTTTGCCCTTACCTTCCCTGCCACCCACCCCCTCCCATCACACTCTCCTCTCCTCCCACCTGTAAGCAGCTGTGCAATCATGTCAATTCTACCTCTGTGACGTCCTTGCTCAAGTCCCCGTCGCCCAGACCGTGTCCGCAGCCTCCTGACGGCCCTTTCTGCCTCCAAGCTCTCTAACCTTCATCTGTCTGCACCTGCTGCTGCTGACTTTTCCTAACCTTGGCCCTGACTCTGGCACTCACTCCGCACTCCTCAATGGCTCCCTATTGCCGCGAGAACTGTGCTTTGCGTACCCTGGATTCCGGCCACGCTGGACAGAGGCTCATGCATCCCTCTCCCCATCTGTGCTCACTCTATTTCCCCCACCTGGAGGGAACCCCTCTGGGATCGCGGGGGATGTTCAGAGGCCTCGTCAGCTGCTGAGAAGAGGAGGTTAGGCTCGGGACAGAGAGAGAAGAAAGCGGGTGAAAAGCCTCTTTAGTTCTGAAACAAAGAGAAGTGTAGAGTCTTAAGAAAACCCAGGGAAGAAGTTTTGATGTTAGCCCTGTTATGCAGCTGTTTTGACATCCTTGCACTGCAAGCCGTTACACCCTCAGCTGTATTATTTTACTAAGTGATGTGCAAAACGGACTGCCAGACCTCATGCCACAGCCTCACCCCTTTCAAGCCCGCCCGGAGGTGGGAAGGATGGTGGACAAAGAGATGAAGTGGGCGTGAGGCACCTTCTGGGAAACCACAGAAACGAGGTGTCCGGGGTATTTAACACTTCATTTCAGGGGTGCCTCTCGGCAGCTCCCCCATTATGAACTAGGGTCCGTTCCCTTGTCACCTGATTCTAGGCTGGGGACTTGCTCTGACCAGTAGAACGTGGGGGACGCGAGGCCTCTGGAGACTTGCGGCTTCTCCTTGTGGAGGCAGCTTAGCCCCCTGGGGCACGAGACGCCATGCAGAGCAGAGACCAGCCCTCCCACCGGAGGCCTTCCGGCCAACCAGCCCCCAACGCCGAAGCATGAGAGCGAGGCCTTGTTCGATCCACCAGCTGACCTGCCACCTGATCACGGCCCCGCGAGAGAGTCCGGCGGAGGTCAGCCAAGCCGGCCCGGCCCGGAGCAGCCCATCGATGCACACGCTCGCGAGCTTAATAGAAATGGACGTTGTTTCAAGCCACGGAACGCTGAAGCCGTTTGCTGAGCAGCAAAGCTGTTGACACAGCAGCCGTCGATCATCCAGGCCAAGTCTGTGCTCGTGACACGGGCTGTGAAGAGTCCGACCCCTCCCTCGGCGCTCCGTGGGTCTTGTTCATTGATTTTCAATTAAGATATAAAATTGGCTGCTTCATCATGCAGCTATCCTGGTTTCCATTTGAAAATTCATAAGCTGGACCCTTGTATATTTTTTTTTTTTTGGATGGTAAAGTACAAATAAGGTAAAATTTGCCATTTTAACTGTTTTAAAACGGACACTTCGCATCACCACTCTTAGTTCCGGCACTTTTTCCTCATCCCCCGCGAAACCCCGCACTCATTCAGCAGCCACGCCCGTTACTCCTCTTCTCTCCGCTCCCCTCCCCCCGTCCCTGGGTAACTAATTATCTACTTTTCGTCTCATCGATTTGTCTGGACATGTCATATAAACGAAACCGTTCAACGTGCAGTCTCTGGTAATTGATTTAACACAATGTTTTCAAGATTCATCTACGTGGTAGCCTGAACCACTCTTTATTCCTTTTTATGGCTGAAGGACCCAACCTGTTTGGCTCTGTTGCCCTTATTTGTGCTCGTAGTTACGGCTCTGATGCGCTAGGGACTGCTCTGAGTGTCTTATGTTCTCTACTCAGTGGTTACCTGTTGAGCTCAGAGCTGTTCTTCTCTGCATTTGGCAGGTGAGGAACTGAGTAACAAAGAGGTTAAGTGCTCGACCAAAGTCGCACAGCTGGCGAAAGGCACTCAAAGATGCTAATGGAGAGAACTGCACCTTGCCCCAGGGCTGCGCTTCTCAGAGGTTTCCGGGTAGTGGAGGAGGTTGCACTGCACAGGAAACTCTCTGTTCAACTTCCGATGGTCCGTCAAGCATGTGCGGCAACACGATTGTGTTATTCGTTTTAAGATGTTTGGGATTTTTTCTGATTATAAAAATAATACCTACTTATAAGAATTCGGACAAAGCAAACGTAAAGAAAATGAAAGCCACTGATTAAAAAAAAAAAAGAAATGAAGACGTAGGAAGTGGAATTGGAAAAGGAAGGAAATGTAGAGAATGGAAAGGAAAGTCTATCGTGACATACTTGGAGAAGGATGTTGGATGGAGTAAGTGTCCGGGAGATTTGTTTATGGACATTTTAAGTAATGGACATCCAATTTTAAGTAATTGACAAGGTCATTTTGACATAGATGCAAAAACTCCCTGGCAACACAACAGCCTGGTAAGAGTTGAGCGTGTGATGGTCTGAATCAGAAAAAGGAAGACGGTACCAGCAGGCCTGCCCTCCAACTTCTGCAGGGCTTAAAAAGAGGACAGTTGAGCCTGATGGTATGTTCAAGCTTCTGAGTGCCAGGGACTTGATGCTTTTACAAGTAATATCTCATGAAGTCTTCCCAATCACTCTCTGAGGCAGGTGTTTTCAACTGCAGGACATAGATGAGGGGCAGCGGTAAGACGCCCTCTGCAATGTCACAGCACCCAGTTTCCTGCTGCTCCACTTCGTGCTGCTCTGGCGGCTTTGCAGTGTCCGCCTTGGATAAACCAAGAAAGCCCCTTACGGCCCTGATTGGCCGGGACAGAAGGCTGCATAAGGATTGGTCTGGTCTTTATTGCTCACGAGAAGTTGAAAAATAGGTCAAAGATCATTTCTCACTCGTGATCTCCCCAACATTAGCTCCACTGTGCTTGATGTTCAAGGACATCAGCATCTTGTCACTGTTTTATCGTCAGTGGTTTTGAAACGACATCCCCACTTCCAGCCCCACGCCTGCCTTGACGAGCCCCTCTGGTTGCTATGGATTTATTTCTATTATATAGGCACACGCTGAAGCAAGAATAGATAAAGAAAGCAAGACGTTGTGCTTTGTAGGCAAGGGTGCACGGTCATAAGTCAGAGGAAAATCAGTGCACGGGAAGTGCTACCTGATTCTTCCTACATGCAGCTGAGCCCTTAGCACCCAAAGCAGAGAGAAGGCTGCCCTCTCACAGGATGGTCAAGGCGCTTTCCCTAGCCGTTTTCCCTTGGCACTGAGCTTTCTCCTCTATACCACCAGCTAGAAAGGCTGGAGGGTAGCCAGGGCAACGTGATCATGGTTCCAGTGACAGATCAGCTGTCCTGGTAGGCCATCTGGCTGAAGGATATACACATGGTTGTAGAGGTGTGGGGGGCAGTACTTAACCTCCTGCTTCATATTATAGGAAATAGCCGGAGCTCTCTGCAGAGACACAGCAGTTCACAGAGCGCCAAGGAATGGAGAGGATCTTAGGGATGGAAGCGGGGAGAGACCCTTAATGAGGGGATGGCAGAAGGTATGGAAGGAAGACCCAGAGAGACCCCCTTCCCAAGGAGGGGCTCACTGCTTTGTTGAACCATCAGTGTACTCACCGAATGTAGGCCCCCTGGGTTTCTTTGAAAATAGGTAATGTACATGCATGTTTTTAACCTCTCCTTCCCCCCTTTTTTTAAGCAAAAAATGCTGTCATGGAACAGATAGAATTTATGACCAAACATATTGTCCTGAATTAAAGAAGCAAACAGGGACTAATTACCTCTATAAAACAAGAGCTTAAAGCAGAGACGGACCTCAGGGAAGACATGACAAAAGAGAAGAGGAAATGAGACACGTTTGCAGAACTCAGGAAAGTGTGCAAGAGAAAAGTGCAACCATTCACAGATGTAAAAGGCACGTTGGTAGCAGCACAAACAACAGACACTGCCAGAAACATAGCAGGGTACGTGGAGGACAGGACTGAGAAGGAAGTACACAAGATAAAATGGAAGCAAACAAGCCATTTAAGAGGATTTGAGGAGGGGAGGCAGGAAAAAGGATCCCAAATATTTGTACCCAACGAGTCTGAAGCATAAAAGAACTAAGATCATGAAAGAAAAAAAGGGAAAATAAAAATGATAATTTAAGAAGTGTTTCTGGAAATAAAAAGGAGACTTGAAGCTGCACGTTGAAAGGAAATATTGTGTCCCAGGGAAATGAGTACAAAGATCACCACTAAGGTATTCCTGATTAAACCTATTAAATTTCAAAGATAAAGAGGGAATCAAGGGAAACAATCAGGTCACCTAGGAGGGGAAACACATCAATCTGGCTTTAGTTGTCTTCCAGCCAGAACAGAGAGGAGCAACCCCTATGACATACCAGAAAGTCATTTCATACCCCACCAAAGTGTCATGCAAGTATAAAGGCAACAGATCCTGGTGAATATGTAAGAACTTGGGATGTGTGGTTTATTTGAGCCTCTCTTGAAGAAGCTACTAGAGGTAGAATTTTAGCTAATCAGGGAGGAAAGAAGAGAATTGGTTCTGAGTATTTGAACTTTAGGGTTAAGTCATAAGAAGGTGATGAAAATATTCTGGTCGAGAGAGAAAGTGAATAGTGTGGGAGAGAGGAGAGAGTGTCTGGAGCAGTGCCCTTGGGGGATGTGGAGAGATGGTTCTGGAACACAGCTGGAACAGTATTCAGGTTGCGGCGTTTCTCCAAGTCCCTCACTAGAAATAGGAATGGAGGTTGAGCGTGTGGTTGCAGGTGCTGGCACGCAGGTGGCCGTGCACGTGGAGGGTTGTGGGAGAGCTCTTTGGACCGTGGCCACTTCTCGAGGCAGTGTCAGTGCAGAGTGAGAATGAAAGAAGAGGGGCCGGACTGTGAGGAGAAAGGAGAAGACATGAAACGGCCATTTGGGTCGTGGGGTCTAATGTGTTGTTCGATTCATCCATTGAATTAATTATTTCCAGAATGATACCTTTCGATTCTAGAAGTTCCTTTTGGTTCATCTTGAGATCTGCACGGTCATTCCTTATATGGACCCTTATTGCCTTATCTTTAGAAGTTCATCCTTTTGTTGACAAAGCATATTCTGCATACTTATCCTATATTCCGTTTCTGCTAATTGTAGTGTCTGCAGTCCTCAGGGTCTGCATCTTTTCGTCGTTTCTACCGACTCAAACACCTGGGTCCACCTCCTCTGTGCTTGGTGATCTCTGTAAACGCATACAAGCGTTTTGCTCTGTGGGAATTCTGATGGCCCGGACGGGGAGGGTTTTCCCTCTAAGAGTACCTGCAGCCAGGTCTCCACGCTCAAGGGGCCTGGACTTGGCGGGGACTCCAGGCTGGCCCGCCGCCGCAGAGCTCCCTGTCCTGAGGCGGTGCTGCAGTTGGCGCCTTGAGAGAGGGGGTGTCGCTCAGCCCCCACTTGCTTTAGCTCCAGGTTTCTTCCTGTTCCCCCCATGCTGGCTCTTCTTTTATTGGTATGTGTGTGGGGGTGGGGGTGGGGGGTGGTCTTTAGAGATTTCACTACTTCCTGTGAGTCCAGCAACGCACCAGAAGGGCTTCCCTCCTTTTTTCCTTTGTGTAGGTGCAGGATCTGGTTATTTCATAGCGGTCCCCCAAGTCTCACCAAAGTGAAAGAGGAAACTTAGTTTTCACTCTATGCCCTTTGAAATTTGTACCACAGCTATTTATTACCTACCAGGGCACACAAATAAAATAAGGGATTCAAAAAGGTGGATTAGAGCTGTCGTATGCTTCAGCGTGCAAGCAGAACGCTAAGTCATACCTTTGGGCCCCTGCTCTGAGCAGGTCGTGTTGGGTATTGGTACCCACAGCCCCTCCCCACCCATCACACCACACTGTTTACAGACCTGCCTTGCCCCCGGTGCCTTTTCCCAGGATGGGCCTTTTCTGGTGCTGCCTCGCCTGTAGGGCACTCACTTCTTAAACCCTTGGGTGAGCTCTCCTCCTCTGGAAGTCCTTCCTGACCTCTCCCCTCTTCGCCTCACTGCCCCCGTGACTGTCTCTCCTCTCTTTCCTACTCCGGATCCTCCACCACCCGTGAGCTCCTGGGGCTGGGCTGACCTTCCTCTCCTCCCTCATCTTCTCCTCGTAGCACAACACCCAAGCAAGGGCAGGTGCACGGCTTTCTGTTGGGATGAGTGAATCGGGGTACGCAGATGGCCTCCAGTCGCTTTTCAGTTTGCCCATCGAAGACACTTTCTGGCACTGATGAAACAACCGCCTACAAAAGCAAAGCGCTGAAGCCAGAGAGGCCTGCATTCCGGAACTTGCCCGGCCCAGGAAGCCCGAGTTCCTGGCATCCAGGCGGGCGTTGGCAGGTGGTGTAAAGCCAGATTCCCACGAGGGCTCTTCTGGCGATGCTGATCCGGGGACTGATGGGAATGTGGGGGAGAGAAAGGAATGCTCGTTTAGGAATGAATTGTGGTTACTGGGGGCAGGGGCAGGCGGTGCTGCACTCAGTCTTTCTGGAACCCTGAGGGACCCTGTCCAAAAGGGGAGATGCTGCATGAGTCAGCTCAGTTCTGGTCGAAAGCTCGAGCCCATTGACGTGGACATTTATCTCCTCTTCGGCATCTCAGGGAACAAACACGAGTTTGGTACGGTTGCCTCTGCCTCTCCTTGTAGACCTTCCTTACTGTGAGGGTTGACGCTGGCCCAGCCCTTTCTGCAGCCTCTCCTGTGGGTCCTGGGGAGGCCAAAGATGACCCTGGCCACCTGAGAAGGCCCTCCTGAGCCAGAAGGAGGAAGACGTGCCAGTGCTCAGCTGGAGGCTTGAGTGGGTCACTTCTCTGTCCCCGTTTTCTGAGCAGCAGGAGGGCTGGCCTCTGGGCTAGAGGCAGGTCAAGCTTCCTGGCTCCTGGACCTTCCACATCAGCTGTTTCTACATCTTCCGAAAGGAAGCCTTGTTCCTGCCCTTGTTTGAGACCTAGTCCTACCCCTGTGCTTGTCATTTATTCACCAAGCACATTTCTAGGGCCAGGCATTGTGCTGTGACCTGGGGCTGTGGGCTCAAGTTGTCCACAGTGTCCTAGGGTTGACCCACTGATCGTGGCACTCACACCAGACTGATCATGAATGACAGTCAAAGTCCCAAACCTGGCCTCGGTCCATGGAAGAGGTCCAGGAGGAGCTAAATTTTGAGCTGAGTTTCCTCAAACCAATAGCAATTAGCTGGGCAAACAGGAGTGGCTGGGGCAGAGGGAGGGGAAGCTTGTACTAGTCTGAGTCCTGCAGAGCAGGCAAGGCTGGGTCTTCTAGGAGCCACCAGATGCCAAGGTGGACCCAGGAACAGCCTCTAAAACCCTGGTATCCTGCTTAGAGACTATTCCTGAATCTTCAAAATGGGCATAGCTTCACCTAATAGTTAACAGAGGTTAGATGTGCTTTTTAAATTGGGTTTTTCAGCTTTATTGAAATAAAATTGTTTCAATAAACTGTACATATTGGAAGTGTACAATGTGATGAGGTTTTTTTTGTTTGTTTTTTGTTTTGTTTTTTGTTTTTGCCGTACGCAGGCCTCTCACTGTTGTGGCCTCTCCCGTTGCGGAGCACAGGCTCCGGATGCGCAGGTTCAGTGGCCACGGCTCACGGGCCCAGCCGCTCCGCGGCATGTGGGATCTTCCCGGACCGGGGCACGAACCCGTGTCCCCTGCATCGGCAGGCGGACTCTCAACCACTGCGCCACCAGGGAAGCCCCAGTGTGATGAGTTTTAACACATGTTCATGAGACTATAACCACAATCAAATGATGGGACGTAATCATCACTTCCTAAAGCTTCCTTGAGCTCCCCTGTAATCCATCCCTCCATCCTCCCCAACCTTAGAAAACCACTATTTACTGGCCTCTTTATTCTGCTGTATTGACCTATATATACGCTTTTATGATACTGTCTATATAAACATGTCTATCTATTTGCTAATATGATACTCCCTTGATTAGTGTAGTTTCGTAATAAAGCATGAAATTTATTAATTTAGTTTAAGCCCTCTGACTTTGTCCTTCTTTTTTTCAAAGTTTGTGTGTGTGGAGTTTTTCTAGGGGCTTGTATTTTAATATAAATTTTAAAATTAGCCAATCGGTTTCTACAGTAAATCTGCTGAGATTTTGACTGAGATGATATTGAACCTGTACATTTGTTTGGGGAGAACTGAAAGCTTAACAGCACTGAATCTTCTAATCCATGAATGCAGTGTATCTCTCCATTTACAGAGGTCTTCTTTTCCTCTCTAATTATTTTGTTGTTTTTTGTGTTGTTTGCACATCTTTTGTCAAATTTAACCTCAAGCATTTTATCTGTTTTGATTATATTGTAAATGATTTTATTTTTTAAATTTCAGTTTTTTGTTCCCTTGTAAATACGGAGAAGTACAATCGTTTCTATTGACCTGTATCTTGCAAACTTGGTAAACTCACTTATTAGTTCTGGTGGCTTTTGTTTTTTGTAGATTCCTTAGGCTTTTCTACGGTGATGGTCACGTCATAAGCAAATATGACAGTTTTGCTTCTACCTTTCAAGTGTTTATGCCTTTTATTTCTTCTCTCTACCATTTTGCATTAGCTAGAATCTCCAATACAACATTGAATAAAAGTGGTGGGAACAGACATCCTTATCTTGTTCTTGAACTTAGGGGGAAACATTTAGTCTTCTACCATTAGTGATGTCAGTTGTCGCTTTCTTGTAGATGCCCTTCCTCAGACTGAGGAATTTCCTCTAATATTAATATGCTGACAGTATTTATAAGGGATGAGATATTAGATTTTGTGAAATGAGTCTCCTGCACTTATTGATATGACCCCCTGTTTTTACTCCTTTATTCTGACAATATGGAGAATTACATTTTTTGATTTTCAGATGTTAAGTCAACCTCGCATTCTTTCATAAACTCCATTTGGTCACAGTGTAGTATCTTTTTGCCTCTTGTTGGATTAGCTATGCTCAAATTTTGTTAAGAATATTTGTATCTGTGTTCGTGAGGGGTATTATTCTATAGTTTTTATGTAATATCATTTTCTGGTTTTGGTATCAGGGTAATGCTGACCTCATATACGTTGGAAAATGCTCCCTCCTCTTCAGTTTTTTGGAAGGATTTGTGTAGAATTGCTTATGTTTCTTTCTTAAATGCTGGTTGGAACTCTCCACCTAAGGCATATGGGCCTGGGATTTTTCTCTGAGAGAAGGTTTTTAACTACAAATTAATGTCTGTAATAGAGATAAAGCTGAACTATTCACATTATCTATTTTTTCTTGAGTGAACTCTGGGAGTTTGTGTCTTCCAAGTAATTTCCCCATTTCATTAAGTTACTGAATTTATATAAAGTGGTGCATAATATTCTCTCATTATTATTTTTTGCCTGTAGGATTTGTAGTGATGTCTCTCCTCTCTCTTATTTCTGATATTGGTAATTTCTTTCCTCTCTCCCTTTTTCCAGATCCATTTGGCCGGAAGTTTTCCAATTTGATTTATCTTTTCAAATACTTAGCTTTTGGTTTCATTGTTCTTTCATATGATTTTTCTTTTCCCATTTCATTGATTTCTAGTACCTTTATTATTTCTTGTCTTTTGATTAATTTAAGATCAATTTTCTCTTCCTTTTCTCATTTCTTAAGGTGGAAGCTCAAATCATTGTTTCAAGAATTTTCCTTTTTTAAAGTTAGATGTTTAGTGCTATAAACTTCACTTTAAGCACTGTTTTAGCTGCATCTTACACATTTCAACATGTCATGTTTTTATTTCCATTCATTTCAAAGTACATTGTAATATTCCTTGTGATTTCTTCTTTGAACCATGAGTTATTTAGAAGCATATTATTTAGTTTCCAAGTATTTGGGGATTTTCAGATATCTTTCAGGTATTGATTTCTAATTTAATTTCATTGTGGCCAGACAACATAACTTGTATTATTTGAATTCTTGTAAATTTATTCATGTTTTGGTTCCCATCTTGGTAAATGTTTGTGTGTTCTTCAAAAGAATGTGTATTCTGTAGTTTGGTAGCATATTCTATAAACCTCATATCGGGTCAAATTGACTTATAGTATTGTTAAAGACATCTATATCCTTACTGATTTTCTGTGTACTTGTTCTATCAATTAGGAGGGTTTCTGAAGTCCCCAGCTATAACTGTGGTCTTGTCTATTTCTCCTTTTAACTCCTACCAGTTTTTGTTCCAAGTATTTTGAAGCTCTCTTATTAGGGGCATAAACATTTAGGGTTGTTATGTCTTCTAGGTGAATTGACTTCTTTATCATCAGTAAGTGATTCTCTTAATCTTGGTTAATACTCTTTGCTCTGAAGTCTACTTTGTCTGATATTAATGTAGCCATGCCATCCTTCTTCTGATTATTTTCAGCATGGTGTATTCTACTTCTATTCTTTTAATTTATCTATATCTTTTAAATAAAGTGGGTTTATTTTAGGCAGGATGTAGGTTGTTCTCACTTTTTAAAATTCAATCTGACAATCTTTGCCTTTTATTTGAGGTGTTTAGAGCATTTACATTTAATATAATATCGATATAATTGAGTTTATAGCTACTATATTGTTATTTGTTTTCTATTTGTCTAATATGTTATTTGATGTCTTTCTCCTGACTTCCTCTAGATTAACTGAGTGATTTTTATTATTTCAGTTTATGTCCTTTCTTAGCTTACTCACTATACCTCTTTTTTTTTTATAGAATTTGCTTTAGAGCTTATAGTATACATCTTAAAGTTCTCACAGTATATCTTCAAGTAATATCAGAGCACTTCACATATAGCATAATAATCTTACAAGGCTGTACTTCCATTTGTCCCTTCCCAGCCTCCATGCTATTGCTGCCACATCTCTTATTTCTACCTGAGTTTTATACCTCACAATATATTATTATTATGTTTGCTTGAATTAATCAATTATTTTTTTAAAGATTTTTTAAAATAAGAGAATATTTCTTTTATGTTTACCCAATATTCACTATTTCTGATGCTCATCATTCCTTTATGTATAATCAAATTTTTTTTTAAATCATTTGCTTTCTGCTCAAAGGACTTCCTTTATCATTGCTTGAGTGAAGTTCTGCTGGTGATAAATTCTTCAGCTTTTGTATATCTGAAAAAGTCCATTTTTTTCGCATTCTTCCCCTCTGGATAAATAATTCTAGATTCCCAGTTCTTAAACTTTCAGATGTTGCTGTATTATCTTCTGGCATGTGTTATTTCTGATGAGACACTGGCTGTCATTCTTATGTTTGTGCCTCTGCACATAATGCACACCTCCCTCCTTCACTCCAGCTGCTTTTAAAGTTTTCTCTTTATCACTGGTTTTGGGCAATTTTATGATGAAGTGCCTTGGTGTACCTTTCTTCATATTTCTTGTGATTGGGGTTCATTGAATTTCTTGTATTCATGCATTTATAGTTTTCACCAAATTTGGAAAAATTTCAACCATTGTATCTTCAAATATTTTTCTCCCCACCCGCCTCTCCTTTAGGGACTTCAATCGCATCTACATTAGGCTGTTTGAATGTATTCCACTAAAGCTTGGCTCATTTTTATCCCCATCATTTTACTCCTGCTGTTTTATTTTGGGTGGCATCTATTTCCATTTAGTCTCCAAGGGCACTAAATTTTTGTTCTGTACTGTGTAATCTGCTGTTAATCCTAGACATCTCTTTTTAATTTTAAATTTTTTTATCGGAATATAATTGATTTACGAAGTTGTGTTAGTTTCAGGTATACAGCATAGTGACTCAGTTATACATATACACGTATTCATTCTTTTTCAGATTGTTTTCCCATATAGGTTATCACAGAATATTGAGTAGAGTTCCCTGTGCTACAGAGTAGGTCCTTGTTGGTTATCTGTCTTATATATAGTAGTATGTGTATGTTGATCCCAAGCTCCTGATTTATCCCTCACCTCAGTGTTTCCCCTTTGGGAACCATAAGTTTGCTTTCAATATCTGTAAGTCTGTTTCTGTTTTGTAAATAAGTTCGTTTGTATCATTTTTTAGTTAGATTCCATCTATGAGTGATATCATATGATATGTGTCTTTCTCTGTCTAATTTACTTCACTTAGTATGATAATCTCTTGGTCCATCCATGTTGTTGACAATGGCATTATTTCATTCTTTTTTTATGGCTGAGTAATATCCATTGTATATATGTACCACATCTTCTTTACGCCTCTGTCGATGGACATTTAGGTTTCTTCCATGACCTGGCTATTGTGAATAGTGCTGCAATGAATATTGGGGTACCTGTATCTTTTTCAATTATGGTTTTCTCTGGATATATGCCCAGGAGTGGGATTGCTGGATCATATGGTAGTTTTATTTTTAGTTTTTTAAGGAACCTCCATACTGTTCTCCATAGTGGTTTTACCCATTTACTTTCCCACCAACAGTGTAGGGGTTCCCTTTTCTCCACACCCTTTCTGATATTTATTGTTTGTAGACTTTTTGATGATGGCCATTCTGATCAGTGTGAGGTGATACCTCATTGTAGTTTTGATTTGCATTTCTCTGATAATTAGTGATGTTGAGCATCTTTTCATGTGCTTTTTGGCCATCTGTATAGACATCTATTTTTTTAAATATCTATCAATTCAATTTGTGTCTTTTAAAAATCTTTACATATCTTTTCAAAATTCTTACATTTTCCTCTATGCTCCTAGCATACAAAATCTACTTATAATAACTGTTTAGCCCCTTTTCTACTAACTTCATCATCTGTATCATTTCTGGCCCTGTTTCTATTGACTTTTTCCCCTTGATATGAGTCATGTTTTCCTGTTACTTTGTATTCTTTTTTTTTTTTTTTTTTTTTGTGGTATGCGGGCCTCTAACTGCTGTGGCCTCTCCCGTTGCGGAGCACAGGCTCCGGACGCGCAGGCTCAGCGGCCATGGCTCACGGGCCCAGCCGCTCCGCGGCATGTGGGATCTTCCCGGACCGGGGCACGAACCCGCATCCCCTGCATCGGCAGGCGGACTCCCAACCACTGCGCCACCAGGGAAGCCCTACTTTGTATTCTTAATATTTTTGATTGGATGTCCGGACCGTAAATTTTATTTTGTTTTGGGTGCTGGCTATTTTATATTCCTTATATATTCTTGAGCTTTGTTTTGGGAGCCATTATGTTACTTGGAAACAGCTCGGTCCTTTTGAGGCTAACTTTTCAGCTTCGTTAGGCAAAAATCAGAATGGCCATTAGCAGAGGGCTAATTTTGCCCCACTCTTAAGACAATATCCTTCCGAGTACTCTTCCTGACGCCCTGTGTATTACAAGGTTTCTCTGCTTTGGTGACAACACTAACTATTCGTAGCCCTCTGTGAACTTCAAGATGGTTCTCTGTGTTCCTTTCTGGAGGGCCTTTCCTGGTCTCATATGCGCGTGCTGACAGGTACTCATCTGAGGTCTCCAGGGAAGCCCTCTGCAGGACTACAGAGCTCTCTCTCCAAGCAACCTGCTCCTGTTCTGCAGGCCCTCCTCTCTGGAATGCTGCCTTGCAGTTCCAGCCTCCACAGCTTCCAGGATTCTCGACTCAGTGTCTCACTTGAGGGAGAGCCCCAGGCTCTGATTGGGTTGCCTCTCCCTGCAGTGTGACCTGGGAACACTTTCCAGGTAGCAAGTGAAGGCAACCATCAGGCTTGCTTTATTTGTTCCTGTTTCCCAAGGATCACTGTCCTGCGCTGCCTGCTGTCCTATATCTGAAGATGATTGCTTTTTTTCTTTTTTAAGTTGTTTTGTCTGGTTGTTGTTAATGTGGAAGGCTAAATCCAGTCCCCGTGACTACATCATGGTCAGAAGCAGAAATTCTACATATGTTATGTTTTTTTATTGTGGTAAAATACACATAACATAAAGTTCACCATTTTAATAATTTTAAGAGAATAGTTCAGTGACATGAAGTACATTTGCACTGTTTTGCAGCTGCCACCACCATCCGTCTCCAGAACCATCTTCCTCTTCCCAAACTGAAACTCTGCCCCCATTAAATACTAACTCCCCATTCCCTACCCCCCCAGCTCCTGGCACCCACCATTCTACTTTCTGTCTATGAATGCGATGCTCCCTCATACAAGTGGAATCATAAAATGTTTGTCCTTTTGTGTCTGACTTATTTCACTAACATAATGTCTTCAAGGTTTATCCGTATTTTAGCATGTGTCAAAATTTCCTTCCTTTTTAAGTTTAAGCTGAATAATATTCCATTGTACAAATATACCACAGCGTGTTTATCTGTTCATCAGTTGATGGACATTTGGAATCTTTCCATCCTTTGGCTATTGTGAATAGTGCAGCTATAAATATGGTGAGCCAATATCTTTTTAAGTCCTGCTTTCAATTCTTTCAGGTGCACACCCAGAAGTGGAATTGCTGGATTATATGGTAATTCAATGTTTAATGTTTTGAGGCACCACAAGATTCTTCTACAGCAGCTGCACCGTTTTTCACGTCCACCAGCAATGCACAGAGATTCCGAATTCCCACATCCTCCCCAACCCTGGTTATTTTATGTGTTTGGATAGTAACTATCATAATGGGTGTGAGGTGCATCACATATGCAATCTTTAAACTCTTCTGCAGGTGTGAAAGAACAGCCTGTCAGTCAAGCAAGGCGATGGTGGTCAGGGTGCTCTCCAGGAGCTGAGTCCAGCACCCCACAACATTGCACATAGCTCACTGCACTGCAAACTCTCTGCGGCCATCTCCACATCTGGCACCCATCACAGTGCCTGACAAGCCCTGGCTGTTGCTTGGTTGGGAGACGTGGCGGAGTGACCAGCAGGCAGCTTCGGGGATTACGTGAGTCCGCGTGTGGCTGTAGCAAGGTCACAGCTGGGGAAGGGGTGGCAGATGGGGCTGGAAAGTCTCCTGCGGCCACACTTTCCTGGGCCTTCTGCCTGAAACTCAGGAATTGGACCTTCCTCACAGAAGCTACGGGAAGATTTTAAGTAGGGGGCAATCTGTGGTTCAGAAATCACGCTGACCACGCAGCTTGGAGGACATTTGAGAAGAAGGGACTAGGAGACCAGTGGGGGCACGGGAGCGGAGGATCGGTTTAGGGTTAGGGTTAGGGTTAGGGATCATCCAGGCACTGAGCTGGACGGCGAGAGTCTGTTAACGGCGTCCCTCGCCCACACTGGCCGGGCCCCGGCCCAGGGGGACATGCATCCTCATGTACAACAGGTGCGGGGGATTCGGTGCATGTTGGGAAACTCACAGATTATACGAAAATAGACTAACCTGTGAAAGGGGAGAGGAGCCAGTCTCAATCTGGGTGGAAATCTTTGGTTTCTAGAATCTGCGAAGGTGATAAAAGGAATTTCTAAAGAAACAGAAGTTGCTCATCTTTGTAGCTCAGCAAACAAGAAGGATGAGATCAAGTTCCCTCCTGCTAAAAATGTGTTCATTGAGTTTCGGGTTTCCCCCTGTCCTTTTCCCCTTGCCTTCCTGTTATGGAAATGACAGCTTGACCCTGCAGCAAATAGGAAGTGAGAAAACAGAGGACTTGTATTTGTTTTTCACTACGGTGCTAACGGCTTCTTCTGTTCTCAGATTTGGGTCTGCCTCTGGGTAATTGGCAAAGAGGGATGCGCCATTTGTCATTAAAAAATTAAAAACATTTGAAGTGAATGTGAGTTCTAAGTGTGTACTTATTACCGAAATAAAATAAACCTTCACATTTTATGAACTGATAATTTTGGCTACATCGAGCAGTGCATAAGGCATGCAGTTTTAGATTTGCGGACTTTAGGATTGCATCAGTGGAAAGGTTTGCTGCCCCTACTCCATTGGTCTCAAAGTTTCAGGACATTTTATGTCATTAGAAAGGAGCTCTGTGACAAACTGTAACCTCCACTACGCCCAGGACTGACTTCTCTCAACTCTGGCGGGCTTCCCGGCCCTGGGGGCTGAATCGGCCACACATCCACAGCCCTGTCATCTCTTTCTATGTGTTCTCCTTCCCTTCGACCCCCTGCCTCCTACCCTTCCCTCCTCCTTTCCCCTCATTCTCTCTCTCATTTATTTATTTGGCTTTGCTGGGTCTTAGTTGCAGCGTGCGGGCTTCTTAGTTACAGCACGTGGGATCTGGTTCCCCAACCAGGGATCGAACCCAGGCCCCCTGCATTGGGGGCGTGGAGTCTTTACCCACTGGACCACCAGGGAAGCCCCCTCTTTCTCTTTTAAGAGTCCATTTACCTCTTGCTTAACTTACTCTAGATTTATTTTTTACCACTTGTGAAGATTGGTGGTCATGTTCTAGCAGCAATGACGGATCTCCCCGCAGTTTCTTGCTTGGAGGACGTCTCTGCTTTTGAAAAAGGGCCTCTGGTTATTCGGGAAAAAAAGCAGCTGGGGGAGCTGTGAAGAGAGGCTAATTCCTTTCCATTTCTAATGATATTTTTATGAAGTTCCCAGGGAGAGATGCGGAGTTCTGTTTGGGAAAATAAAAAACAAAAACTAAGCTTCCAACAATGCCATTAATGTGGATGGAGCCTTTATTCATAATTGAATGAACGATCCTAATTTTATAAAATGCAGCCATTAGATTTGGAGTCTCCTGTGTATTTGGAAGCGTGGCTATGGTATAACAAACTTAACTGACTCCTCCCAAACAAGCACAGACTACAAAGTTCCATGGAAAACATGTACTGTGAACAGAATTTGAATATCAGAAAATACAACTGAATTCACTATTCTCCAGCAGAAGCAGGAACATCCCTTTAGGGAGGAGACCTTTGTGGATTTCCAAGGCCGACGTGAAGAGGAAGCGCGCCAGTCATTCCCACGGAGAAAACACGGGCTGAGCCTTGATGTCTCCCTTCCTGCCCTTTTCCTCTTAGGTAGTGGGTATGGGCAAATGAGAGGGATAGTAGTGTGGCATGGGAGTTGGAAGGGCAAGCTTCCAGAAGGGGAAACTTCAGGCCACGGAGGGGAGAGGAGGGAAAACCTCATGACGTCATGTTAAATGTTTTCATGAGGGGGCCGTTAGATCCATCACTCCCCCCACTGCCACCCAATCCCCCCATTTGTGTGGTTGTTTCTTTGTATCTAACTGATGAACTATTTATTTTACCAATTTACTGAGTTTTCATGGGTGCTGTGTTGCCACTGGGCAGACAGTGGTGATCAGGGGAAAGTGAACCTGCCCCTCAGTGGGGGAAACACCCAACGCACAACCAGGTCACAATGAATGGTTTCATCTCGGTTGTTGTGGGTCACCTGCAGGAGGGGGCGAGAACTCTGCAAGGAGCAGGGCTGACCCCAGATTTCAGGCTGGGGGAGGAAGCCTTCCATGAGGAACTTGGGTTTGAACAGGATGCGTGCACGTGTCCGAGGTGGGGAGGGGTGTTCCCAGCAGATGGCGTGGCCCCTGGGGATCCCGATGCACGAAGGGGCAGGTTGTGGGGAAGGAGACGGCCAGGACCAGGGGGGAGGAGGGCTGTGCACCGAGCCGGACTGCGGGGGCGGAGGAGGGGTGGGCGCTCCCTGACCCTCAACAAACCTCGCCTCCTGGCAACAGTGTTTTGGCACCTTCTCCTGGCCGCTGCCCCATCACAACTCCTCAAATGTTATTCCTGGACCAGTTGGACAATTTCATCTGCAAGGTCTTGAAACACCTGGAAATGGACTCGGGTGGCCGAGGAAGAGACCCTCCTCCCATGAGCTGCGGCCCCAGGCAGCACCCCCTCCACTCTGGTCACGACTTGCTCTGTTCTCTGCAGACAGAGGTCCTTCTCCTTCTCCTTGAAGAGGCGATGGCAGCCGCCGAGGAGTCGAGTGTCTTCTTTGTCCCTGGCATCTGTTCCCAACACACCATCTGCCCTAGACAGCAAGCCCACGTCTTTCTTCTTGTTCTCCCTTCTCCACTTCTTGCTTGGACTACGGCAGTGGAGGAAGTCATCCTAGCTCAGGCGCAGCGATCCTGAGAGGGTTGTGCAGGGAAAGGGGGGCTTTGGCAATTACTCTCTGCTCCGGATTCTCACATCTCCTCTTCTGGGCATCACTTGCCAGGATGCCCATCTTTGCTTTCCGGACTCCGCCCTTCAGATGGCTGGAGTGATGCAGGGAAGTGGGTCCTTCCCGGCAAACAGAGGAGAGGGGCTCAGCGTCCCTCCCTCTTCCCAGGTGAGCACAGCCCCAGCAGGCTGAAGATGTAGACCCTAGGAATCACCCTACATTAGCCAATATTAAAAAAAAAATCCTACAAGCAAATTGGACAGAGGACTGATGTGGGGAGAGATGCTGAAAAAAACCCTGTTTTCTTCTCAAAGCGTTATCAGTGACACGCCATATGGTTTTTGCCAAACCATTTGGCTGCTCTGAGATTTTCTATCCTCAACTGTAAAACTAAGCTAATAGAATTCGCCACCCCAGCAGGATATCACGAACGCTAATCAGAATGTCTATAAATGCCTTTGAACTCCTTGTGAAAAACACGCAAGCAAAATACCAAGTGAGATTTATATAAATGTCATCCTAACCCCAGATGTCCATTTCGAAAGTGGGAATTGAAGGCTTATGTGGACTCATTTATTCTAGTTCTCACAGAAGTTACACACGACTGGATGCCCTGAGTTTTATTTATTTATTTTTCAACAAGACTGTGAAATAGGCCGGGTCAAGGCTCAGAAAATTTTCGAATATAAGCTCCATTACGAAAACAACTTTGCATTGAGGAGGGTTGTCCGTGAACATCTGGGTCCATTCTATATGCCACGGTCAAGACCCCCTAGCCTTTTATCCTGTGATCTTTGGGGTGTGCTGTCACGTATCATCTTAATGCCCATGCATTTCTCTTTCTTTTTCTGCCGGGAGAATTAAGAAAAACATCTCTACCTATCGACAGATCTGCAATGGTTTACCTATGGACAGATCTGCAATGGTTTATCCCTTAGGAAGCGCCGTGACTGTGTATTTGACTCTCTGATACAGCATAATTACCCTTAAGTCTATGTGTTTACTTCGGAGATCTCCAAAAAAGAGTAGAAAGATCTAACAACCCCAAATTAGTTTAGGAACCAGCATGTCCCTTGCTTTAAGGAACACAGTAAACATTTCAAAAGAGCATGCCAGCTCGTTATCCAATTCTCTGTCTTCAGAGACTTCAGGGAAAACAGCAGTAGTTAAGCATTGTTTGCCAAAAGCAAATCTGGGAATGGGTGTTGATTTTAGAAGAGGAGAGAGCAGCTCGCTGCTGGCCGCAGGTTCTCCCGGTCGGTGGCGTGGAGGCAAAGGCCCATTTCTGCAGACTTTCCAGGAGGATCTGTGGCCCCTCCTTGACCTTCCAGCTCTGGGCGTGGGGGTCCCTGATAGATGAATCACTGAGGCGTGATGTGTCCAGCCGGTTCCTGAGACACAGCTCCCCAAGTCTGGAGAAACAGCTTCAGTTGTCCTCAATTGATTCTGCCCTAGAACCTGGGGATCAGCCCCACGGTCACGAGTTCCGATCCTGCAAAGAGCAAGTATGACTGTGCTTCCCACCTTGACATCAGACACCTTCCCACATTCCCCCGCCCCCAAGTATGCCCCCTTTAATACTCTGGCAAAATGTAATTAACACGTCTTCTGGCTATTGGAGAGTCTGGTTTCTTTAGAAAGAAGTAACTTCTTCAGAGAAGTGTGATTTTGTGATATGCATCTGGGTGTCTGGTGCAAAAAAAGTGAGCATTAGCCACCGGCCCCCCAGAAAAACAAGGACAACTGAAAAGTGGCACAATGGCTGTTCAAAGTCCGCCACGTTTCTTTCCAGCGCTTGTTCTTTTTTGCACCCTGGGGAGTTGGAAGTCTGGAGCAGCTGGCCAGCCGTTGCTCTCCCTACCTCCTGGTGATATTTGAAAATCTTCATTTTGGTTTCTAGGTCACAGGTCAGCCCATCCATGTGGACTCTTGTAATTGCACAAGACGTGCTTTGTGTGCCCCGATTACATCTTTTCTTTTGGACCCGAAGGGAGCCGTTCATTAGTCTGCTGCCCGTGCCTAAGGCTGGCCTGAGGCAGATCTTCCATGAAACTCCCTGGCGTTACTTTCCTCCTGGGAATCTTAATTATGAGGCTTTACTAGGACGGATGTATTACGTAGCCTCAATTCATCCTGGTTTGCAGCCTCGGGGGAGGGGCCCCTTGATTTTCTGTGCTCCTCTTCTGCCCAGTGTAAGGTGCCTGCGAGACTCTACGGCAGAGAGCCATGGACATGGGAGTGTGATCGGGCCCCCAGCTTTGCCACCAGACCTTTGCAAACTGCTTCCTCTCTCATTGGTCGTGCTCTTCCTTTCTGCCAAAGGTCAAAGGGAAGAGAGGTCTCAGGTATGCCTGGACCTGGTTCCATACCACCCTCCCCATGTACGAGGCGACAAGGCCTTTCCATGCCCTGTGCCTCGGTTTCCCCAGCGGGAGGGCAGGATGGGATGGGAATATACAGCCCGGGCACAGTGCACATCTCCTGGCGGGGCCGTGAGCCAGGCAGAGCCTAAGACTGTGACAGAGGAAAGCCACAGACTGCGTCCGTGTCCTTTTATACACCAGAGGTTACCTGGGAGCTCCTTGGTCCTGACCTGTCACCAGAGGTTACCTGGGAGCTCCTTGGTCCTGACCTGTCACGCTTGCCAAGGCCTTCTTAATTGTACATGCTTATTAGCCAGGCCCCCACTGCCTTGCGGGAAGGGACTCAGGGCCCCCTTGGCCACCCTCCCCTCTCCGGGTTTGCAGAGAAAGTTCTGGGAGGACGTGGGTGCATTTGCACAGGAGCCTCCTTGATGTAAAAGGGGTCACGGTGGGGCCCTCCTCCCGTCCTTATGAGAGAACTCGGAGGCAGCGTGTGCTGTCTGGGGGGCGCTCAGCAGGAACGATGCTGTTGGAACCCAGTCGGGGAGCAGAGTTGTGAGGCTCCCCACGAGGCGTCTTTGTGGCTGTGAGCCTGTGCCCACCAGACCAGGCAGGGCATCTCCCAGTGTCCCCACCCCAGCGCCCTGACAACGGGCACAGCAACCTCATCAGCTCTTCACCAAAGCCCGAGTTCAGCTCACACTGTTCTCCCCTTTTCTCTGGGCCGCCAGGAAGCTCAAGGATAACTAGTGCCACTCGTGATGCTGCAGCCACGTAGGAGTTGGGCGCAGGCGCGGAAGGGGGGCTAGGGGCCCATGGACAGCAGGTGAGCCGCTGCCCCTCAGTCTCTCCTGAAGCGTTTCTCCAGTCACTGACTGTGGCCTGGGCCAGCGGGGGCGTCCCTGGGGGATGGCGCTGGAGCCGGGCCCTCCAGCTTGCTCCCTGTGCGTGAGACTGTGTTTAAGGTGGCAAAGGAGTTGCCAGGGACCAAAATTATAAATCACCGGAGCCAGGAGGCCAGAGGCAGCCTCAAACTTGGCTCTGCAGAGGTGAATGTCTCGTCAGGATCAACCTCTGACCCCCAGAGAGTTCCCTGAAAGAATTCACAGTTTTGAAGAGACAGAGGAAAGTGCTCTCGGGGATTTAATTTGGTTAGAGTTTAGCAAAAGCACTGCTTTGGGCGCTGTGGGTCTCTGACACAGGCCGTTTCTTCTTTTTCACCTCCTTTCCCATCCCACCCCTGCTTTCTGTTCTCAGCGCTGGTTTTCTCCCTTCCTTCTTTCTTCCTCCTTTAAAACACAAAGAAGTCCGTGAGAGGCGCCTTTATGTGCTCGTTATCACCTTTACCACCCATCTCTCCATTACCATCACGTGCACACACAAACCTTACAGCTCCGAGCAGTAACGGTTTAAGAACAACACGCCTTTAAGAGAGGTGCTTCCAGTCTGAGAGGCAAGGTTTGGGGTCACATGGGAGTTAGGGATTATTTGTATTTTCCAATTATTCAGGCCCGTCCTACTAACCGTGAAGGGTAGGTCTTCCAAGCTGGAATGGATTTTCTCCTACACGTATCCCCCTCAAATCCTTTCTGGAGCAAGGCGGGATATAAGAATGAATCAAGTAAATCCATTTTCAACACGTGCAGAGGAATACGGACATCCCTGCAAAGGACCTCCTTCTTCCAAGCACCCGGAGCCCGGCTCTGCTACAGATGTGTTAAAGAGAGACGTACAGGCTCAGGGAGAAGGATTTGAAAGACCAGTCAGTCGAGCCCCTCGAAATGGCCCTTGAACTCTTAGCTTTCGCCTCTTCATGGCCAAGAGCAGGAAAAGGAGGTTTGCACCTGTGGGGGCAGGGTGCTGCCTCCCAGCCTTGGAGAGCCGGGAAGGGCCACCCGAGGAGGACCACACCGCTTACGCCTCCCGAGCACGCGTGAAGCCTCACGTCTGGAACACACATAAGAGGTGCTTGAGGTCTCACTGGTCCCTTCCCACACCTGAGCGGCAGGGGTAGCCTTCCCATCTTGCAGAGGAAGGGAGTGGTTTGTGGGCTGATACAAGCACAGTTTGTGCCCAAGCGAGGCAAGTGGCAGAGCTGGACTTTGGTTCAGCATGATTATGGGTTGAATTGCATCTTCCAAAACCCATATGTTGAATCCCGGCTTCCTCAGAATGTGATGTTATCCAGAATTGGTTGCCAAAGATGTAGTTCGTTAAGACGAGGTCCTCCTGGACAAGGTGGGCCCCAGATCCAATCTGACTGATGCCCTTATAGAAAGGAGAAATTTGGACACACACACACACACACACACACAGAACACCACGTGCGGATGAAGGCTGAGATCGGGGGATGCTGCTACAAAGCAAGGGATGCGGAAGATTGACAGCAGAAGCGGGGTCGGGGGGTGAGGACCAGAACAGACCCTCTCCCCCAGCCCTCCGAAGGAACCAGCCCTGCCGACGCCCTGATCTCAGACTTCCGGCTGCCAGAACGCTGAGCACAGAGCTCTGCTCTTTAAGCCGCCCTGTCTGTGGTACTTCGCTACGGTGGCCCTGGCAACCTGCCACAGGCACCAGATCCATGCCTTTTCCACTGTGTTTCCCTGTGAAACACAGCTGAGTGATAAGAAGACTTCGGGGGAAGACTTCGCACCTCTCCGGGAGCAGGAGTACGAAGGGAGCAGGCTTGTTGTCTGGGGTCCTGCAGCTGAATTCTCGTTGGACAACCTGAGCCGCCCTCCCTCCTCCTCTGCCCGGGCACCATCCACCCGCACCTGCTGCTCCGAGGACCCTCCCGCGCCTGCACTTGCCCTTGGGCTGAGGTTCTCGAAGTGGGCTCCCTGGGGGCTCCGTCCATGACTGCACGGAGGCTGCGAGGAGGGAAAAGGCCCGCAGAAGTCGTTTAAGCGCAACCCACTTGCGCGGCCCTTGAAAACGGTTGGTTTTTTTTGTTTTGCAATTTCTTGTGCTTCTTTTATTTATTTATTTTTTAAAATTTTTATTGGCGTATAGTTGATTTACAACGTTGTGTTAGTTTTAGGTGTATGGCAAAGTGAATCAGTTATACATTACATGTGTCCACTCATTTGTAGATTCTTTTCCCATAGAGGCCATTACAGCGTACTGAGTAGAGTTCCCTGGGCTGTACAGTAGGTTCTTATTAGTTATCTATTTTATATATAGTCGGGTGTACATGTCAACCCCAATCTTCCAATTTATCCCTCTGCCCCCTTACCCTTGGTAACCATAAGATTGTTTTCTACCTCCATGACTCTACTTCTGTTTCGTAGATAAGTTTATTTGTGTCATATTTTAGATTCCACATATAAGTGATATCATATGGTATTTGTCTTTCCCTGTCTGACTGACTTCACTTAGTGTGATAATCTCTAGGTCCATCCATGTTGCTGCAAATGGCATTATTTTGTTCCTTTTCATGGCTGAGTAATATTCCATTGTATACGTACCACATCTTCTTTAACCATTCCTCTGTTGATGGACACTTGGGTTGTTTCCATGTCTTGGCTATTGTGAATAGTGCTGCTATGAACATTGGGGTGCGTGTAGTTTTTGAATTATGGTTTTCTCAGGGAAAATGTTTATTTTTTGATAACGGGCTTTTTTTTCTTTCCTGGAAACGTATCTCTTATTGGAAGCAAGTCAACAAAAGCTAGCCTTGGACTCTGGACTCCTGGGGGGTCTGGGGGCTGGGGTGGTGGGCAACGGTGGAGCAGGAGGGATGCAAGGCAGAAGGTCTGATAGCGGCCGCGACCCTGCAGAGCTGCCCGGTATGGGCGTGGCCCTGTGGGTCACGGCGGATCGGAGCCATCTAGATCCATGCAGAGCTCCTCAAAGATGGACTCGGGCTCAGGAAAGGAGCTGATTTTCTAAGGAGAGGGTTGGCATAGTGGGGGTGATTGCAGCAACATTGGCTAAACTTTGGACACTCGCCAGTCGCTTACCTGGCTCTGATCTCCGGAAACCCCTTCAACACCTCGGAGCCACGCCCCCCCACCTTTGAGTGGAGGCTAACGGCGCCCGTCTCAGGGTCCCTGAGGGCTTAGGTGGAAAGCTCAGGCCAGGACCCTACTGCGAATATTATAACTCCCCCCACTTTGTCTCCCCAGGTGACCTCTGGACTTGGAGGCAGGTGCTGGTCTCATCTGTGCCCTGTTGAGTTTTCTCTGTATCTTGGACAGACCGTTTCCCTTGGGTCCCTATTCCCCAGCTCCCCCATATAATGACACCTGAGGTCCCTTCCAGCTTCAGTGGGTTTTCTGGGAAATTATAGATGTGCTCTGGAGGGGCACCTGGATCTAGGAAGTCAGGTCCCTCGTGGGGATAACAGCCCCCCTGGAAGGAGACACCAGCTCCTGTGCCTGTGTGTGTGTGTATACGTCCCTGAGCCCCTTAGAACCATGGATGAGTATGATGACTCAGGTTGTTTAGGAGGCTGGGATGCCAGGACACTGTCAATACTTTGTGAGCTTAATTTGGAGATTTCGGTATTTAACTCAACTCAGTGGAACATAAGAGATGCTTGAGGTCTCACTGGTCCTTTCCCACACCTGAGCGGCAGGTGTAACCTTCCCATCTTGCAGAGGAAGGGAGTGTTTTGTGGGCTGATACAAGCACAGTTTGTGCCCACGCGAGGCAAGTGGCAGAGCTGGACTTTGGTTCAGCATGATTATGGGTTGAATTGCATCTTCCAAAACCCATATGTTGAATGGGTTTCTGTTCATTGCAGTTAAGGCAAAATGCCACGAGATGGCAAAAGGGCCTGAACCTCTGTCCTTTATCGTGAATGATATCTGTGGTGTTTACCTAGTGGCGATATTAGCTATTTTCCACTGTAGGAAAAATGGGAATCTTTACTAAAACAACTAAATATTATTGAACATAGTGATTCATAAGTGACAGCTATATGGCACGACTTTTAAAGAAAGTTTATATCTAGATGATTTCGACAGTTTACTATTTCTTGGTGACTTCGGCCCATTAGCCCCCAACCTCACATTGCCTTGTAATCCACGCTCTTTGCAACTGACGCAAAAACGTTCCTGGGCCATACGTGGGGGCCTAGGGGTTGGGAGTGAGAGTTTTCTCTCTCTGATCTCTGCTAATAATATTGAAAGATGCAGGCCTGGCTTTCCAGCATCCCCTCTCTGAGCCCCAAAAGCTCAGGGAGAGAGACAGAGAGAAGAGGCAGAAAAAGCTCTGGCCACAGGATATTTCTGTGCCTTTGAGGGTGTTAATCCCTGTGGCTTTCCCCTGAGAGAATGGAGCAATTTTCCACTCTCATAGAAAAGAAAGAAGACTTCCCGCTCCCGACAGCAGCTCGCAGGGGCTCTGTGGTGCTCTGTCAATACTGTAGATAGGCATATACATTCAGTACTTCTTAGCTGGTTCCCTAACAACCACTCTGGGGTCCACAGCCTGCCTCAGTGACACGCTGCATTAGTGGTACCATCCAAGATGACGGTTTCAAAAAGAGCTGCATGCTCGTGGCACAGACCAACTCCTGGTGAGAGTGTTTAGGCAGGAAATGACATGGCATTTTAGGCAGCATTACTGTGCCTGACTGAGCTGAGGCTTACCACGTGGATGCAATTGCTTGGTCCCTTGTACTGTTCAGCTGTGGAGGATGTGATGGCAGTGGGGGGTCCTCGTCTTTCAGCAAGATTTTAAGCTCATGAAGGGCGTGTCGTGTCCTGTGCTTCAGGGAACTCACTAGGCTACTTTCTCTGACTTCAGTGGAAATACAGTTGGAAATTAGTATAAAATGAGTATCAGCTGCAAGAGGCAGAGGGGTGTTTTTCTGTTGTTCACAGTTGTTTTATCAGAGCCTAGAAGAGATCGTGGTACCAGACTCTGAATTTCAGGCATAGCAGTTAGAATGCATTCCATGGAAATTAGCAGAGGACCTAAGACAGGATGTTCACCTTTCTCCGAATGTCTGAAGGTGGGGTTTCCAGTTCAATATATTCATCAAGGATCCAAGCCCTTTCTTTTCTTTCCAAGCCCTCTGTTCTGAATTCTCATTACGTCGGCTATTTGTCCTCATGGTCCCAAGATGATGATGATGATGATAGCATTAATAATAATAATTATTATTATTATAATGGTAAAGATACTTGGTCTGAATTACTTTGTGCCGACCATCGTTCTAAGCCTCTCCCATATTTCTACTCATTAAATATTCACATCAATCCATAAGGTAGGTACCACTATTTCTCATTTAAAGATGGGGAAACTGAGGCCAAGAGGGGTTCAGTAACTTGTCCCAAGTGGAATCGTTCCTAGCTGATGGAGGCAGGAGCTGGAGCGAGACACAGCCCATAGTCGGTGATTACCTTTCTAAGTTGTACTGTGTGTCCAGATGTTGCTTTTTCCCAGCCAAAGCAGAACGAGAGGGGCCAGAGGGGTCACGTGGCTACCCTGGTCCCAAAGGGGGCTGGGAAAGTAACTGGCAGTGGGAAGCAAGAGTTCCAGGACCACTTTAGACAAATCGTGATTCATGCCTTAGAGCTGGGCATATTGCCACCCTGAACAGAATGCGGATTCCTACAGCAAAGAAGAAGTAGGAAATTGCAGTCAGCATCGATGAATAATATTTCTGCCACATTAGGAAAGAATCCATCCATCCGCTTGCAAATTAAAAAACAATTTTCTAGATAACTTGAGTTTAAAAGAAAATTAAAACCAAAATTAAAAGCCATTTAGAAATAATTGAGAACGGATGAACTAAAGTGTACCTCCCAGAGAGGAAAATTCTAAAAAGAAAAACAACCCATAGAAAAAAATGCAAGAGGTAATAGGAGGGCTGCACAGAGAATCAAAACAAAGCAACACAAAACACACCCAAAAAACAGACCCACACGACTTCAGCAGGCGTGCTGGAAATTTTTAAGGAATAGGTGGTACCTAGATTATACGTCCATAAACTATTCCATGGAACAGAAAAAGATGGTTTCCAGTTCATTCAGTGATATCTCTGACACTAAATCCGGACAAGCCTAGCATAGAATATATATAGGCCACCCACTTATAAAAATGGTGCAGAAAGTTCCAGCTAGAACCTTAACAAAGAAAATACAGCAGTACATTGGAACTGGGGTCCCCAACCCCCGGGCCACAGACCAGTACCTGGCTGTGGCCTGTTAGGAACAGGGCTGCGCAGCAGGAGGTGGGCAGTGGGCGAGCGAGCGAAGCTTCATCTGTCGCTCCCCACTGTTCCCCACTGCTTGCGTTACCACATGGACCATCCCCCCGACCAACATGGAAAAATTGTCTTCCACAAAACAGGTCTCTGGTGCCAAAAAGGTTGGGGACTGCTGCATTAGAAGACCACATTTATCCTAGGAATGAAAAGTTGGTTCAAGTTTAGGATCTCTATTAGTGTAATTCCCTATAATAACAATTAAAACAGAAAAATGATACGACCACCTCTCTACCCGACTTGCTACCTGACTCATCCCTGTAGTGTGAGGGCTGGAAGTCTGGAAGCTACATGTCCCAGACTTCCTGCCAACAGGGCCCCTGTTTAATTTCCACCGATGAGAGGCACTCCCTGTTTGGGGAGCAAAAGAAGGAGAAGGCTAGACAGCACATGTGGGACAGGACTGTTGAGGAGCTGAGCAGGCACTAGACTGCCTGGCCCTGAGGCCACCTTTCACATGAGAGGCTGTGATGTAAATGCACTTCTGGAACAGTCTGGAGGAGAGTGGGCATGCATCTGTTCAAAGTATTGGGTACCGAGAGCTCCCCGCAAAGATAGAATCTCCCTTCTGTCACTTGAAGCAATGCAAGAAGTGGAGAAAGTCCTCTTTCAAAGAATTGTGATGTAGACACCGTTTGCATCTGTGTGTGCGTCTGTGCATGCAAGAAAAATAGTCCTATTATTTTTCTGTAAAACATTTGGTACAATAAACTCCGATTTGGGGGGAGACTTATGGATAACATTTTCGGAGAGGTGTCTCATTGACTCAGATAAGTTCGTGACCTGTAGGAACTTCTAGCTCTGTTTAGCATGTGTCTGCATTAACTAAAGGAGTTAGAAGTGGCAGACTTCAAGTCTGTGCAGGTAATATTAGATGCAATCATTTATTGACATCGAATGTCTTCATGGCAGACATCGTGCCAGTTGCTTTTCCAACATCATCTAAGTCAGTCTGCACTGCTTATTGATTTAGTCCGTGAACTTTAGAAGAGGAGCTACTATGTGAAAAACACGCAGCTAAAGTCAGAGGATGCACTGATTAATAAGCTGGACTGAGTCTCTGCACTGGTAGAACTTGAAATGTGTCAGGGAAGAAAGATAAGAAAAAGGAATTGGGATGGAAATGGAGTGAGCACGTTTCACTCTGTCTCCCACTGAATGAACCTAACCCTGGGACAGGGCTCGTGCAGTAGCTCTCCGGGGACCCCTAACTGTGAGCGGTAACAGGCTGGTGGAGGAAGCCCTCCCCAGGTGGCGAGTGCCCCCCAGCCACACATTTTCCTTTGTTTTCCAGCCTCTCCTGGTTTGGACTCAAGGCAGCTGAAAGCTTAGAAATACATACCGAGTGTGAACAGAAAAAGTCCCAAGTCTATTTCTGGTCTGGGGACCACAGTCAGAGAGAGTGAGGGGAACCCCTCCTCTCCTGTGTGTTTGTTGTTCTTTCTTGCCCCTGTGTGGGGACAGTGGCTCCACGACTCCAGATTTCTCCCACAGAAACCATGAGGGTCAAGGGCGGTGGAACATTTGTAAACTGCTGGAAAAAAAAAAAAAGAACTGCTAACATAGAATTCTACATCCACTGGAAATATCCTTTAGGAATGAAGGTGAAATGAAGACATTCTCAGAGGAAAACTAGGGGAAATTCTCACCAGCAGACATGCTTGCTTATTTGATTCCTAAGTCTCCCACGAATCATCATAAATAAAATCAGTGATGACCGCATCATGGAAGTCGTTAGTCTCATCCTTGTCCTTCAAGATAGCACCACAGCTTTCAGACCCAGACATTGATGCGTCTTTTGAGCCAGCATTAACTTGTTTGCCTGAGGCTCCACATCTGGTTGGTGACTGAGAGAGCCGGTGCGGGGGGGGGGGGGGGCTCGTTCATCCAGGGATGCTGATTTCGGGTGATGTGAGTTGGCCCGGTTCAGTCCAGGTTCTCATTCTTTTAGACAGGCATTTGTCGTCCATTGATTCCATTGCACGATCGACTTGAAGCTTTTCTATTTAATTTCTATACGTTTGGTTGCTCGTCTAGTTTGCCTTTATTGCAGTGCACTCCGTAGGGAGGGGCGTAACTGCAAGCATGTTTATTTGTAAACAGGGAAGGACAGGGTTTATATGCTCACTTTGGAGACACCCTATCCCTTCTAAAAGTAAACCACCTATTTTATGTACATAAAAAATTGTTGTCCCTTAATTTTATTAAGGGACAGTTCCATAAGGTGTGACAAATGTGACCTGCGGTAGCTACCACCACAATCAAGATAGAACGTTTTCCCCCCAAAGTTCCCCTCCTTGCTGCCCATCTCCTCCTCCTCTACATTGTGTAGGATTCCATCTTGTCACAGAAAAGATGGAATCCTACCCAGCGCAGGCTTTCGGGTCTGGTTTATTACATTCAGCAAAATATTTTTGATACGCGTCCATGTCACTGCGTGTATGAGTAGTTTTTTATTTTAGTGCTAAGTGTAGCAACAAAATGATGGAGGTGCCGTCATTCGTTTATCCGTTCACCTGTTAGTCGACCAGTTTGGGGCTATTATGAATAGTTGTGCTTTGAGTATTTGGGTGTGTTATGTTTTCTTCACTTAAAAAAATTTTTATTGAAAAAAAATTTTTTATTGAAGTATAGTTGACTTACAATGTTTCAGGTGTATAGCAAAGTGATTCATTATACATACATATATATATATTAGTTTTCAGATTCTTTTCCATTATAGGTTATTACAAGATATTGAATATGGTTTCCTGTATTATACAGTAGGTCCTTGTTGTTTATTTTATATATAGTAGTGTGTACCTGTTAATCTCAAACTCCTAATTTAGCCCTCCCCTACTTTTCTCTTTGGAAACCACAAGGTTGTTTTCTATGTCTGTGAGTCTGTTTCTGTTTTGTAAATATGTTCATTTGTGTCATTTTGTTTTGACAGATAAATAAAGAAGATGTGGTATATACACACAATGGAATACTACTCAGTCATAAAAAGGAATGAAATACTGCCATTTACAGCAACGTGGATGGACCTGGGGATCAGCATACTATGTGAAGTCAGAAAGAGAAAGACAAATACCATATGATATCACTTATATGGGTATGTTATTTTATGGACATGTATTTTCATTTCTCTTGGGTAAATATCTTATACATGGAGTTTCTGGGCCACAGGATAAGCGTATGCTTAACTATGAAGACATTTTCAAACTGCTTTCCAAACTGGTTGTACCGTTTTCCGCACACAGCCGCCACGTACGCGTTTTTCGGTTTTATTTTGTGTGGATGGTGCCAGTTTGCCCGCGTCCTCGCCAGCGTGTGGTTTTGTGTCCTGGTGTCTCCCTGGGGTTCTCCACTCGCCCTTCACATGGGACCCAAGATGCTGTGTATCTTTCCACTGCTATCAGCCATGTGCGTATCTTCTTTTGTTAATGGTCTATAAAAAATCTTTTATCCATTTATAAAATTAGTTTGTTTGTCTTCTTAAATTTTAAAAAGCGAAGAGGAGTAGAGCTGGGGCAGGGCTCTGGAGGCCACTCACAGGCAGACCAGGGACAGTGCAGTCGGGTCAAAGGAGACACACCTCAAGGGCACAGCCATCCTCACGGGGAGACGCGCACCCACGCACACCCGGGCAGGGAGACAAAGGGTACATGTTGCACGTGCAGAGAACACACCTTCACATACAGGCACACGTGCACGCACAGGGACCTGGCGAGCGATACCCTGACGCACGGCCATGTGTCGCTGCAGGACGGCTTCCCGCGCCCCCAGCCACCGGGGCAGGCGGGTTACTGGGGAGCGGACGTGCAGGTGGCGGAGGACGAGGTGGAATTTCTCACCCTCCTGGTCTACAAGGCAGCAGCCTGAGCCCTTTCTGCATGCCATCGATGGACAGGCAGGAACATTACTAACAGGAACTGCAAAGAGGCATTGAAACATCGCCTTCTAGAAGTTGCTTGGGAAAGTAGCACATGAGAAGCACCCACCTCCTGGCTGCCTGTCCCTGGGAGTGAGAAAGTAACCTCAGGGAGAGGACATAAGAAAGGGGCCCCAGGGGATGCAGCCCAGGGAGAGCCAGGTCAGGGGAGGGCCTCTTCCAGCTGTCTTCACCACTTCCTTCTTGGACACCCCAGGACCAGGGGCGGGTGCAGACCTCCCTTCAGGGCCAGTCATAGACAGTGCCACTTGTGGCAGGACACGTTCTCTGTGTGGCCGCAGTAGGGGCCACAAGCCAGTGTCAGGCTGGGCCAAGGCTGTGTGGGGTCTTGAATGCCAGACCTGGGCTGGGAATGAACCTTTGAGGCTTTTTCTCTTTAATTAGTAGACTTCACATTTTTAGAGCAGTTTTGAGTTTCCTGAAACATTGATCGGAAAGTACAGAGTTCCCACACACTCCCTCTCTCCGGCTCAAAGTTTCCCTGTGGTTTCCATCTTGCATCAGTGTGGTCCGCACATCAATTACAATTGACCTGCCTGTCTTGGTACATCATTATTAACCAACGTCCAGAGTTCTCATGAGGGCGCGCTCTTGGTGGTGTGCATTCTGAGGTTCTGACGAGGGCTTAATGGCATGTGTCCACCATCACAGTGTCATACAGAATAGTCTCACTGCCCTAGAAACCCTCTATGTTCCACCTATTCATCCCTCCTTCCCTCCCTCCAAACCCCTGCCAACAACTGACCTTTTGACTGTCTCCATAGTTTTTGTCTTTTCCAGAATGTCATGGAATTGGAATCATACAGTATGTAACCTTTTCAGGTTGACTCCTTGCACTTAGTAACATTCATTTACATTTCCTCTGCATCTTTTCATGGCTTGAGAGCTCCTTGCTTTTTAATTGATGAATAATGTCCTATTGTCAGGATGTACTACAACTTACTTCTCCGTATCTTATTGGTACACCTCCTTTGGGGAGGTGTCTGTTCAGATCTCTTGCCCATTTTTAATTTTTTCTTAATTGTTGAGTTTCAGGAGTTCTTTCTATGATTTGGATACAAGTCCTTTATCTGACATATATTTTGCAAATATATTCTACCAGTCTGTTTTTTCTTCTCACTGCACAGTGTCTCTCATAGACCAGAAATTTTAATTTTAGTGAAGCGCAACTTGCTGATTTTTTTTCTTTCATAGATTGTGCTTTTGTTGTTGTGTCTGAAAAGTCATCATCATATCCAGGGTCATCTATGTTACCTCCTCTGTTATCTTCTAGGAATTTTTAGTTTTGTGGTTTACATTTAGGCCTGTGACCCATTTTGAGTTCATTTTTGAAGGATGTTAAGTACGCACGTAGATTTATTTGTTTGCATGTGTATGCCCAGTTGTTCCAACATGATTTGTTCAAAACTATTTTATTGAATTGTCTTGCTCCGTTGTCAAAGATCAGTTGACTACATTTGGGGGGTGTATTTCTGGGCTTTTTATTCTATTCCATTTATCTGTTTATTCTCCCATCAGTACAATACTGCCTTGATTACTGTAGCTTCATCATAGATATTGAAGTCCTTTGACTTTTCTCTTCTCCTTACATATTAAGTTGGCTGTTCTGTATCTTTTGCCTCTTCCAATAAACTTTAGAACAAGATTGTCAATATTCACAAAATAGCTTGCTGGGATTTTGATTGAGATTGTGTTGAACCTTTAGATCAAGTTGGGAAAGAACTAACAATTTAATACTATTGGTCTTCCTATTCATGAACACGCACTAGCCTTCCATCTATTTATATCTTTTATTCCTTTCATTAGAGTTTTGTTGTTTTTCTCATATAGATCTTGAACATATCTTACTGGATTTATACCTAAGTGTTTCTTTGTGGGGTTTTTTTGGTGCTAATGTGAATGACATTGGTTTTTTTTTTTTGGAAAACATTTATCAGATCACATCATTTTCCACTCAAATTTTACAACAGATTCCCATCACACAAAGAACAGAGTTGTCACGCATGTCTACCAGGCCCTAAGTAATCTAGTTACCTAAGTTGTCTTTTGGGCTTATTGCCTGCTGCAGTTCCTTTTTTTTTTTTTAATTTTTATTTTATTTATTTATTTTTTTAACATCTTTATTGGAGTATAATTGCTCCACAATGGAGTGTTAGTTTCTGCTTTAGGCATTGGTTTTTTTAATATCAAACTCCAGTTGTTCATTGTTGGTATATAAGAAAGCAATGACTTTTGTATATTAACTGTGTATGCTGCAAACTTGCTGTAATTGTTTATTAGTCCCAGAAAGCTTTTATGGATTCTTTCAGATTTTTGCATACACGATCATGTCATCTTCAAAGTTTTCTTTCTTCAGTCCTAGTCTGTGTAACTTTTATTTCCTTTGCTGCCATGTTGCCTTAGCTAGGACTTCTGTACAGTGTTGAAAAGAAGTAGTGAGTGAGCTGTGACAGGGCGAGAGAGAGTCATGGACGTATATACACTAACAAACGTAAGGTAGATAGCTAGTGGGAAGCAGCCTCATGGCACAGGGATATCGGCTCGGTGCTTTGTGACCGCCTGGAGGGGTGGGATAAGGAGGGTGGGAGGGAGGGAGACGCAAGAGGGAAGAGATATGGGAACATATGTATATGTATAACTGATTCACTTTGTTATAAAGCAGAAACTAACACACCATTGTAAAGCACTTATACCCCAATAAAGATGTTAAAAAAAAAAAAAGAAGTAGTGAGAAGGGACCTTGCCTTCTGCCTCATCTTAGCAGGAAAGCATCTATTTTCTCACCATTAAGTCTGATGTTAGCTGTCTTATTTTCTGTACTTACTCTTTATCAAGTTGAGGAAGTTCCCCTCTATTACTAGTTTACTGTGAGTTTTTATCATGACTGGGTATTGGATTTTTCTTCAAAGGATTTTATTGCATCTGTTAATATGATCATAAGATTTTTCTTTTTTACCTGTTAATAGGATGAATTACCTTAATTGATTTTCAAATGCTGAAACAGTATTGCATTCGGGAATATCCCAGTTGGTCATGGTGTATACTTCTTTTTATTCATTGTTGGGTTTGATTTGCTAACATTTTGCTGAGAATTTTCCATCTATGTTCATGATTATAAATCTGTATTATCAGATTTGTATAATACAGATTGTTCTGTAGTTTTCTTTTCTTGGAGTGTCTTTCTCTGTTTTTTTTACTAGGGTAATGTTGGTCTCATAGAATCAGTTAGGAGATATTCCCTCTGCTCTGTCTTCTGAAAGAGACTGTAGAGAATTGGTATAATTTGTTCCTTAAATGTTTGGTCGAATTCATTAGTGAACTCATCTGGGTCTGGTACGTTCTGTTTAGAAGGTTATTATTTACTGATTCCATTTCTTTCATAGATACAAGCCTATTGAGATTATCTATTTCTTCTTGTGTGAGTTTTGGTAAAATGTATATTCAAAGAATTGGTCTCTTGCATCTAGGTTATTGAACTTGTGGGAATAGAGGCGTTCATAATATTCCTTTATTATGTCATTTTAATGTCCACGGCATCAGTAGTGATAGCCTCTATTTCATTACTGATGTTAGTAATTTGTGTTTCTCTTTTTCTTAATTACCTTGGCTAGAAGTTAATCAATTTTATTGGTCTTTTCAAAGAAGCTGCTTTTGGTTTTGCTAATTTTCTCTACGAATTTCCTGTTTTCAATTTTATTGATTTCTGCCTAGTTTTTATTATTTCGTTTCTTCTGCTTACTTTGTTCTTCTTTTTCTAGTTTCTTAAGGTAAAAACTGGGATCATTGATCTTAGATCTTCTTTTCTAAGATATACATTAAATGCTAAAAAGTCTCCTCTAAGCACCGTTTTAATGCATTTCACAAAATTTAATAAGTTGTATTTTCATCTTCATTTAGTTCAAAATATTTATTAATAGCTCTTGAGATTTATTCTTTGATTCATGTGTTGCTCAGAAGTGTGTTGTTTAATCTCCAGTATTTTGAGATTTTCCAGTGTCTTTCTGTTACAGATTTCTAGTTTAATCCCATTGTGGTCTGAGAGCATATTTTATTATTTTTATTCTTGTAAACTTCTTGAGGTATGTTTTATGACCTAGAATTTGATCTATCTTGCTGAACATTCCATGAGAAGAATGAGGGTTCTGCTGTTGGTGGATGACGTATTCTACAGATATCAGTAAGATCCAGTTGATCGATAGTTCAGTTCACTTCAACTCTGTCATTACTGATCTTCTGCCTGCTGGGTCTTTCCATTACAGATAGAATGGCGTTGAAGTTTCCAACTAGAACAGTGGATTAATCTATTTCTTCTTAATTTACCAAATGTTGTTATGTCTTCTTGGAGAACTGACCCCTTTGTCATTATCCAGTGCCCTTTTTTTTTTAATCTCTGATCATTTTCCTTGCTCTGAAGTCTGCTTGGTCTGAAACTAATAGAGCTACTTCAGCTCCCCTTTGATGTATCAGCATTGTGTAACTTTCTCCATCCTTTTAATCTATCGGAGTCTTTATATTTAAAGTGTGTTTCTTGTAGACAGCTTACAGTGGGTCTTGTTTTTATCCACTCTGACAATTTCTGTCTTTTAATTGGTGTGTTTAGACCATTGATGTTTAAAGTGATTATTGATATAGCTCGTGTCTTAGTCTATTCAAGCTGCTATGGCAAAATGCTACAGGCTGGGTAGCTTATAAACAAGAGAATTTTATGGCTCACAGCTCTGGATGCTGGGAGTCAGAGATCAAGGTTCCAGCCTGGTCATGCTCTGGTGACGATCCTCTTCCTGGTTCATAGCCGACCCTTCTTGCTGCGCCCTCACATGGTGGAAAGAGTGAGAGAGCTCTCTGGAGCCTCTTTTGTAATGTACTAATTCTATTCACAAAGGCTCAACCCTCATGATCTAAGCACCTCCCAAAGGCCCATGTCCTAATGCAGTTGACCCTTGAAGAACAGAACTTGGGGGTTAGGGGCATCAACCACTGCACAGTTGAAAATCCTAGTATAACTTTACAATCAGCTCTCTGTATCCGCAGTTCTGCATCTGAGGATTCAACCAACCACTGATTGCATAGTGCTGTAGTACATATTTATTGAAAAAAAAATCCATATGTGAGTGAACATGCACAATTCAAACCCATGTTGTTCAAGGGTCAACTTGGGGGTTAGGAAGAATTTCAACATATGAATTTTGGGGGGACATGAACATTCAGAACACAGAAGGTGGGCTAATATCTATCATGTTTTTTACTATTTTTAATTCATTTTTATTCATTGCCCTTGTTTTTTTGTTTCTTTTTTTGTCTTCCACTCTTTTTCTGCATTCCATAGTTTTAATTGAGCATTTTATATGATTCCATTTTCTCTCCTCTCTTAGCATATTCATTATACTCCTTTTTGAAAAACATTTTTAGTGGCTGCCCCAGAGTTTGCAATATACATTTGCAACAAATCCAAGTCCATTTTCAAGTAACATGATATTGTTTCATGGGGAGTGCAGGTACTTTATAACAGAGCATTCTCAGTTCTTCCATCCTGCCCCTTAAAATATTGCTGCCATTCACTTCACTTTTCCATAAATAAACTCACTGAATTCATTGTTGCTATTATTTTATGTTAGTTCAATTGAGAATAACAAAAACAAAATATTTTATTTTACCTTCCGCTATTCCTTTTCTTATGCTTTTTCTTTTTTGTAGATTTGAGTTTCTGTTCTATATCCTTTTCCTTCTCTCTGAAGAACTTAATTTTAACATTTCTTTCAAGGCAAGTCTACTGGTGACAAATTCCCTAAATATTTCCTTGTTTGAGAAAGTATTTCTACTTCACTTTTGGAGGATAACTTTACTGGATACAGAATTGGTCGATATTTTCCTTTCCACACTTTAAAAATTTCACTCTAGTCTCTTCTTGCTTCCATAGTTTCTGAAGAAAAGTCCAGTGTAATTCTAATTTTTGCTCTTTAGTGATTTTCTGTGTACTTGTTCTCTCAATTACTGAGAAAGTAATATTAAAATCTCAAATTAATTGTGAATTTTCATTTCTTCTTCCAGTTCTCTCAGTTTTTTCCTACACATAATCTGATGCTCTGTTATTAGGAGCATACTTTCTTTTTTATGTCATTTGATGAACTGGGAGTCTTATCATTACAAAATGTCCCTCTTTTCCCTGGGATTATTACTTGTCCTGAAGTCTACTTTGTCTCCTGGTAACATAGTCACCCCAGTTTTCTTATATTAGTGTTTGTATAATATCTCTTTTCCCATCCTTTTACTTTTATTCGTGTCTTTATACTTAAATTGTCACCAGCATATAGTTTGGCCTTAGTTTTTTCTTGCCTTTGAGATGCCCAACATGATGAAAGCCCAACATAATGTAACTGGTGATAATCACTGAGGTAAATAGGCCTTCTTAGTGTGAAGTTTCATGTTAATCTATGAGTTGAATTGTGTTCAGTGTTTGCTATCAATATAAGTTCCAGAGGCTTCAAATTCCTCTAGTGTCCTTATTTTTTATCTTTCATCTTATCTTTGGATTTCTCTAGGAACTACTTCCTAAATATAGTCTGTGCCTTGCAGCTGTTTCAGCTGTAATCCACCAGTGTTATATTGTAGCCCTGTTGACGTGGTAGTAAGGCGTGGATGAGGGAAGCGTTCTATAATCTTATGGTTAAATCTTAGGTTTTTAGTGCACCTGTGTCCCTGGGCTGTGGCCTTTACAAGTGCTTCTTAAGTTCCTCCCTTTTCTCCCCACTTAAGTGAGACAGGAAGGATGGAGGGTGCTGAAGTTTGGCAATTGTTCTCCCTCCTAGCTGAAGTACAGGTCTGATAGAGTCTTCCCCCTGCTGAGCTGGTCTTTGTTGTGAAGATGCTCTGACAGCATTTCAGGCGTCTTTTTTTCCCCTCTTCCCACCTGAGACAGGAGGGGAATTTTTTTTGGCTCTTCAAGGTGAGAGTGTGGTGGGACTAGAGATAAAATCCACTCAATTTTGCGCCCCCCCCCCCAAAGAATGTAATCCCCAGCAGTTTCTCTCTCTCATGCTGTCCACACTCTCTGCAGTTTGTCACAGTGACCATATAAGTATTTCTACCAGTTCTTATTCCAGTGACTTCTGCTCCAGGTAAGCAGATCTCAGCTGGGACTCTGTATTCTCCTGTCTCTCCCATTTCTGAGTGGTGGTTTGCCCTGCGACCTCAATTCTCTGATGGGTCCAACAAAAGCTATTGATTTTCACCTTGTTCAAATTTTTTCTTTTTGGTCGTAAGAATGGAAGTGATTACTTTCAAGCACTTTACACTCAGAGCTGAAATTGGAAGTCTCAAGTCTTGCTTTTTAACCCAGTCTGACAGTCTTTGCTTCTAATTGGTGCATTTAGACCATTTGTATTTCTTATTTAATTCTATAATCTTGCTATTTGTTGCCCTCCCATAATGCTCCTTGGTCCTTTCACTCTTTCCCTGCATTCTTTTGGATTGAATAATTTAGCATTTCATTTTATCTCCCCTATAGACTTATTAGCAATATCGGTTTAATTTTCTAAATGTTGACCTAGGAGTTTTGATATGCACACTTAAGATCACAGTCTATCTTAAGAGAATGTATCAATTTATGTGTTCACTAAGAAATATAAACTGTATGTTTCCATTTTCCCTCCTGTCTTTTGTGTTATTATTGTCCTATATATTATTTCTACAAATGTTACAAACTCAATAAAGCATTACTATTATTCTTGCTTTAAACAGCCAATCTTCTTTAACTTTATTTTTTAGAGCAGTATTAGGCTCACAACAAAATTAAGAGGAAGGTACAGAAATTTCTCATACACCCTCTGCCCTAACACATGCATAGAATCCACCATTATCAACGTCCCTCACCAGAGTGGGACATTTGTTACAATTGATGAACCTACATTGACACATCACTATCACAAAGTCCATAGTATACCATAGGTTCACTTTTGGTGGTACACAATCTATGGTTTGGGACAAATGTATAATGAAATGTATAATCTATCATTATAGTATCATACAGAGTATTTTTATTGCCCTAGAAGTTCTCTGCGATTCTCCTATTCATCCCTCCCACCCCAGTCCCCTCAACACTGATCTTTTTTACTGTCTCCATACTTTTTCCTTTTTCAGAATATCATATAGCTGGAGTCATACAAAACGCAGCCTTTTCAGATTGGCTTCTTTCGCTTGTAATGTGCACTTACATGCCCTGTGTCTTTTCCAGCTTGACAGCTCATTTCTTTTCTGCACTGAATAATAGTCCATTGTCTGGATGAGCCCAGTTCACCATTCATCTACTGAAGGACATCTTGTTTGGTTCAAAGTTTGGGGATTGCAAATAAAGCTGCTATAAATATCTGTGTGTAGGTTTTTGTTTGTTTGTTTTTCTTTATTAATGATCTCAATTTCTAAATTCTTTTTTAAAATATTTATTTATTTAATTAATTTATTTAATTTTTTTTTTGACGGCTTCGGGTCTTAGTTGTGGCATGCAGGCTCTTTGTTGTGGCATATGGGCTTCTCTCTAGCTGTGACTCATGGGCTCCAGGGGTCGTGAGCTCTGTAGTTGTAGCACACGGGCTCCAGAGTGCGTGGTCTCTGTAGTTTGTGGTGTGCAGGCTTTCTAGTTGAGGCGTGCAATCTCAGTAGCCCCGCGGCATGTGGAATCTTAGTTCCCCGACCAGGGATTGAACCCGTGTCCCCTGCATTGGAAGGTGGGTTCTCTACCACTGGACCACCAGGGAAGTCTCTGTGTTCAGGTTTTTGTGTAGATGCAGGTTTTCAATTCCTTTGGGTAAATACCAAGAAGCATGATTGCTGGATTTCATGGTAAAAGTATGTTACTTTTGTTGAGAGCTGTCTTCCAAAGTGACTGTACCATTTTGAATTCCCATCAGCAGGTGAATGAGAGTTTCTATTGCCCCACATCCTCACCAGCACGCAATGTGGTCAGTGTTCTAGATTTTGGCCATTCTAATAGATGTGTAGTGGTAATTCATTGTTGTTTTGATTTGCATTTCTCTGATGCCATTGGATGTGGAGCATCTTTTCATATGCTTATTTTCTACCTGTATATCTTCTATGATGAGGTGTCTAGTAAATCTTTGACCCATTTTTTAATTGTATTGTTTGTTTTCTTGTTGTTGAGTTTTAAGGGTTCTTTGTATATTTTGGATACAAGTCCTTTTTCAGACATATGTTTTGCAAATATTTTCTCTAGCTTTTGGCTTATCTCCTCTTTCTCTTGATATTGTGCTGTACAGAGCAGAAGTTTCTAATTTTAATGAAGCCTGCTTATCAATTATTTCTTTCAAATATTGTGCTTTGGTGTTGCGTCTGAAAAGTCATTGTCATACTCAAGGCCATGTAGGTTTTCTCCTATGTTATCTTTTAGGAGTTTTGCAGTTTTTTGCTTACATTTAGGTCTATGATCAATTTGGACTTAATTTTTGTGTAGTGTGTAAAGTCTGTGTCCAGACTGAGTTTTTGTTTTTGTTTTTGTTTTTGTTTTGCATGTGGATGTTCAGTTGTTCCAGCACAGTTTGATGAAAAGACTATCTTTGTTCCATTGTATTGCCTTTGCTTCTTTGTCAAATATCATTTGACAATATTTATGTGGGTCTATTTTGGGCTCTCTATTCTGTTCCATTGATCTATTTGTTTTTTTTTTGCCAATACGCTGTCTTGATTACTGTAGCTTTATAGTAAGTCTTGAAATCAAATAGTGTCAGTCTTCCAATTTTGTTCTTAACTTTCAAAATTTTATTGGCTATTCTGGGTCTTTAGCATCTTCATATAAACTTTAGAATCAGTTAGTTGATATCCACACAAAAAGTTCTTGGAATTTTGACTGGGATTGCATTGAATCTATACATCAACTTGGAAGAACTAACATTTTGACAGTATTGGGTCTTCCTATTCATGAGTGTGGAATATCTGTTTATTTAATTATTTGATTTTATTCATCTGGGTTTTGTAGTTTTCCTCATATAGATCTTGTACATATTTTATTAGATTTATACCTGACTTACTTTCCCTTTCTTTCTTTCTTTCTTTCTTTCTTTCTTTCTTTCCCCTCCCTCCCTCCCTCCCTCCCTCCCTTCCTTCCTCCCTCCCTCCCTCCCTCCCTCCCTTCCTTCCTCCCTCCCTTCCTTCCTTCCTTGTAACCTGATGTAAATGCTATTGGGTTAATTTCAATTTACACTTGTTTATTGATGGTATATAGGAAAGCAATGGACTTTTCTATATTAATCTTGTATCCTGCAACCTTTTAATAATCACCTATTAAAAACAGTTTTTTGTTCATTCTTTGGATTTTTTACATATATGATCATGCCATCTGTGAAAAAGATAGTTTTATTTCTTCCTTCCCAAAATGTACACATTTAATTTCTTCATGTCTTATTGCATTAGCTAGGACTCTAGTACAATGTTGAAAAGGAGTGGTGAGAGGGGACATCGTTGCCTTGTACCTGATCTCAGTGGGAAAGTTTTGAGTTTCTCACCAATAAGTATGGTGTTAGATGTAGGTTCTTTGTAGATATTCTTTATCAAGTTGAAGAAGTTTCCCTCTATTCCAAGTTTCCTGAGACTTTTTTTTGTTTGTTTATCATGAATGGGTACTGGATTTTGTCTAGTGATTTTCCTGCTTTTATTGATATGAACATATGATTTTTTTTCTTTATCCTGTTGATGTGATGGATTACATTAACTGATTTTCAAATAGCGAACCTTGCATACATGAGATAGACCCCAGTTGGTCATGGTGTAGAATTTTTTTTATATATCATTAGATTTGGTTTGCTAATATTTTGTTGAGGGTTTTTGCATTGATATTCATGAGAAGTATTGGTCTGCAGATTTCCTTTCATGTAATGTCTTTTTTTTGGTATTAGGGTGATACTTCTCTCATAGAATGAGTTAGGAAGTATTCCTTCTGCTTCTGAAAGAGACTGTAGAGAATTGGCATAATTTCTTCCTTAAATATTTGGGAGAATTCACCAGGGAACCCATCTGGGCCTTGTGCTTTCTATATTGGAAGGTTACTATTTATTGATTAAATTTCTTTAATAGCTGTAGGCCTGTTCAGATTGTCTATTCTTGTGTGAGTTTTGGCAGGCTGTGTCTTTCAAGGAATTGGTCCATTTCATCTAGTTTATCAAATTTGTGGACATAGAGTTATTCATAATATTCTTTTATTCTTCTTTTAGTGTACATGGGATCAGTACCGATGACCCCTATTTCATTTCTTATGTTAGTAAGTTTTGTCTTCTTTCTTTTTCTTAATTACCCTGGCTAGAAGTTTATTAATTTTATTAAAGAAGAAGCAGCTTTTGGTTTTGTTCATTTTCTCTACTGATTTCTTGTTTTCAATTTTATTGATTTCGTTTTTATTATTTTTTTCTGTTTACTTTGGATTTAATTTGCTCTTTTCTTTCCTAGGTGAAAACCGAGATGATCAGTTTTAGATCTTTCTCCATTCATTCAATGCTATACATCCCTCTAAGCACTGCTTTTGTTTAATCCCGCAAATTTTGATAAGTTGTGCTTCCATTTTCATTTAGTTCAAAATATTTAAAAATTCCTCTTGAGAATTCTTTGCCTTGTGTGTTGTTTAGTCTCCAGGTATTTTGGTATTTTCCAGTGTCTTTCTGTTATTGATTTCTAGTTTTAATTCCATGATGGTATGAGAGCAGACTGTATAATTTCTGTTATTTTACATTTGTTAAGGGGTGTTTTGTGCCCCAGAACATGGTTATCTTGGTAAATATTCCATGTGAGCTTGAGAAGACTGTGAATTCTGCTTTTGTTGGATAAAGTGGTCTATAGGTGTCCATTATATCCAGTTGATTGGTGGTGATGTTGAGTTTAACTATGTCCTGACTGATTTTCTCCCTGCTGGATCTGTCCATTTCTGAAAACAGGGTGTTGAAGTCTCCAACTATAATTGTGGATTAATCTATTTCTCCTTGCCGTTTTAGCAGGTTTTGCCTCATGTAGTTTGATGCGCTGTTGTTCAGTGCATACATTTTAAGGGTTATTATGTTTTTTTGAGAACTGACTCCTTTATTGTTATGTAATGCCCTTCTTTATCCCTGATAACCTTCCTTGTTTTGAAGTCTGCTCTGTCTGAAATTAATTAGCTCCTCCTACTTTTTTTTGATTTAGTATTAGCATGGTATGTTTGTCTCCATTCATTTACTTTTAATTTATATGCGTCTTTATATTTAAAGTGGGTTTGTTATAGACAACATATTGTTGTGTCATTAATGTTCAAGATGATTACTTATGTCTGTGGATTAATGTCTACTGCATTTGTTGCTTGTTTCTATTTGTTACCCTGGTTCTTTGTTCCTATTTTTGCCTTCCACTGTTCTTCTGCCTTTTGTGGTTTCAACTGAGAATTTTATAGGGTTTAATTTTCTCTCCTTTTAAAACATATCAGTTATACATCTTAAAAAAATGTTTTTAGTGGTTGCCCTAGATTTTGCAATATGCATTTACAACTAACCCAAGTAAGTCTCTTAACCATTTACCAAATAACACTATACCATTTCATGGGTAATGTACCTTACAATAACAAAATAACCCCAATTCCTCCCCTCTGTTCCTTGTATTATTGCTGTCATTTATTTCACTTTTATATTAGCATAAATAAGCACATATACACATATACATATACATGTATTACATATACATAAGCATGCATAATCAAATACATTGTTGCTATTATTTTTTGAACAAACTTACCTGTAAGATCAATTAAGAATAAGAAAAATAAAGTTTATATTTTATCTTCACTTCCTCCTTTTTTGATGTTTTTCCTTTCTTTATCTTTGTGTAGATCTAAATTTCTGACCTATATTATTTTCCTTCCTTCTAAAGAACTTCTTTTAATATTTTTTGCAGGGAAGGTCTGCTAATGACAAATTCCCTCAGAAATCTTTATTTCTTCTTCACTTTTGAAGGATGATTTTGCACGATGCTGAATTCTAGGTTGATGGCATTTGTCTCTCAATACTTTAATATTTTATTCTACTCTTGCTTGCTTGCATGGTTTTGGAGAGCAGTCAGATGTAATTCTTATCTTTGGTCCTCTATGGGTAGGTACATTTTCCCTCTGGCTTCTTTCATGATTTTTTCCTTTATCTTTGATTTTTCTGTGCTTTGAAAATGATATGTCTAGGTGTAGATTTTGGGGCATTTATCCTGCTTGGTATTCTCTGACCTTCCTGGATTTGTGGTTTGGTGTCAGACATTAACTTGGGAAACTTCTCAGTCATTGTTGTTTCAAGTATTTTTTCTGTTCCATTCTCTTTTTCTTCTCCTTCTTGTATTCCCTTTTATGCGTATGTTACACTTTTTGTAGTTGTCCCACAGTCCTTGGATTTTCTGTTTTTTCAGTTTTTTTTTTTTTTTTTTTTTGTCTGCACTGTGTGGCTTGTGGGATCTTAGTTCCCTGACCAGGGATCGAGGTTGGAAGAGCTTGGAGTGGAAGCATGGAGTCTTAACCGCTGGACCACCAGGGAAGTCCCTGTGTTTTTTAGTTTTGGATATTTCCAATGAAATATACTCAATCTCAACGATTCCTTCCTCAGCTGTGTCCAGTGTACTGATGAGCCTATCAAAGGCTTTCTTCATTTCTGCTACCATGTTTTTAAAAAATCTCTAGCATTTCCTTTTTTTCCCCCTTAGGGTTTCTATCTCCCAGCTTACATTGCCCATCTGTCTCATCTGCTGTCCACTTTATGCATTAGAGCTCTTAGCATAATAATCATATTTTTTTAAAATTCACAGTCTGATAATTCCAACATTCCAGCCATGTCTGATTCTGATGCTTTCTCTTGTCTCTTCAAAGTGTGTTTTTTTACCTTTTGGTATTCCTTGTAATTTTTCTTATAGCTGGACATGATATATGAGGTAAAAGTAATTGCTGTAAATAGGCCTTTAGTAATGTGGTGGTGAGTTGTGGTGGGAGAAGCATTCTGTAATTGTGTGAGTATATCTTGGTCTTTCAGTGAGTCTATGTCCTGGACTGTGAACTTCGTAAGTGTTTCTCAGGGTTTTTTTTTTTTTTTTTTTCCTACTCCCTTAGGTGGGAGAGAATGGCTAGAGTGGGCTGGTGTTGGGTGTTTTCATTCTCCCACGTGAAAGGCTAGAGCTGATTGGAGTCAGGTATTTCCCCTCGCCTAGGTCAGTTAGGCTCTGGTAACACCTCAGCAGGCTACACTCTGGTTAACTAATTTCTCAGGGGCGGGCCTTTTGAGGAAGAACAGAATGCTCTGGCATATTTCAAAATGGTTCCTTTTCCCCTCTCCCTTCAGGAAGCAAGAGGGATTTTTCTCTGATATTTACAAGGAAACCTGCTTGAGCTCCTTTTGGAGGTAAATCTCACAATTGTGGAGTTCCCCTGGAGTTTTTAAACCTTGGAGTTGTCCACATTGAGCCTCCAGCAATTTGTCAATCACGGTTCTGGTTTTTCTATCCCAGCCTTAGTGCCCATGGTGGTTTCTAATTGTGAGTCTGCCTCTGAGAAGCTGTGATTACCTGCATTTGCTGTCTGTCTCCAGTATTGGGGGCAGTGGTTTGCCCTGTGTCCTCATCTCATTGCAGATCTAAAAAGAGCTGTTACCTCCTTACATTCTGAACCAGAAACGGTTAGTCAATTATCTTTTAAAGAAATATTAAAATGAGAAAACAAATACCTTTTATGTTTATTCACATTTTTACCATTTTATTGCTGTTCACTCCTTTGTGTAGATCTGAGTTTCTGACTTGTAGCATTTTCTTTCAGCTTAAAGAACTTCCTTTATTATTGATATTTCTTATAATTTAGACTCGCTGGTGGTGAATTTTCTCAGATTTTGTTTATTTGAAAATGTTTCTGTTTCACCACAATTTTTGAAGGATATTTTCACTGATGTAGAATTCTATGGATATCTTTTTATTACATTATTCTGAAGAAATTTTCCATTGTCTTCTGGCTTGCATTATTTCTGATACAAAATTAGCAACAGGAATTTTATATTTGTTCCCCTGTATGTTTTCTTCCTCCCTCCCTCCTTCTCTTCCTTCCTTCCTTCCTCTCTTTCTCTTTCTTCCCTTTTCTGGATCCTTTTAAGATTTCCCCTTTGTTACTGGATTTTAGCTGTTCAATTATGATGTGTCTTATGTGATTTGCATGTGTATGCTTATTCTTGTGGTTTGTTGAGTTTCTTAGATTTGTGGGTTAATGGTTTACATATAATTCAGAAAAATTTTGCCCGATTTTTCTGCATATTTTTTTTTCTGTCTCCATGCATCTCTTCTGTTTCTGGGTCTCCGAATACACATATGTCAGATTTTATACTTTCTCACAGGTCACTGAGGCTCCTTCATTTGTTTTTTTCTTCTCTGTGTTTCACTTTGTTTTAGTTTTTTTAGTTTATGTTCTTTCAAGTTCACCGATCACTTCTTCAGTATCGAATTTGCTGCTAATTCTTTATGCTTTCTATATCTTTCCTCATCATGTTCATGTTTCCCTTTAAAACCGTTAGCATATTTATAATTGCTATTTTGTAAAGTGATTATCTGCTAGCTCTATTATCTCTATCATTCTGGGCCTGTTCCACTTGATTGATTTCTCTCCTGGTCATGGGTCACCTTTTCCTCATTGTTAATATGTTGACTAAGTTTTGATTGGATGCTGAACCTGTGCATGTTACATTATTGTGTCTAGATTTTGTTGTTTTCCAAAAAGCGGTGAAGTTTATTTTAGCAGGCAGCTAAGTTGCTTGAGCAGCCATTTGGTTTTCTTTTTTTTAAGGTTTGTTTTTAAGAATTATGAAGGTGTATTTAAAGAAGGCTTTTCTAGAGCTAATTTAGCCTTACTACTTTGCCATGGCCATTCTGAGGTCTCGTGGATGTCCGAGGTGTTCCTTGAGGTCTCTCCACTCTGACTAGTTTGAATGAAAATTTATCTCAATCCTGAATGAGCTCTGGGAATTGTTTAACTTCCTTAGTTGTTTGTTAGCTGGCCTCAAGAAGTTTCACACTACACATGTGTATCTTACTATTCAATCGGTGTCTAAAGAGAGCCCCTATCCAGATTCCGGAACCATCCCTCTCTGTGTAGCTACCTTCTCTCTGGTGCTCTGGCCCACGGGTACCTGCCGCCTCAGCTTCCCTAAATTCCAAATTCTGTTTCCTTACCTCTGTGACACCTTCATACTGCACTTGGGTCCTCCTCCCAGGGATATGGTCTAGAGTTCCTCTAGACAGAAAGTCAAAACAATCAGGCTTATCTCATGTCTTTCCCTGCTCTCGGAGATTACCATCTTTGCTGTTTGTTTTCCTATATCTGAAAACAGTTGTTTCATATGTTTTATCCACTTTCCTGGTTATTTATGGCAGGAAAGCAAGCTCAGTAGCAGTCATTCCATCAGAGCCAGAAGCAAAATTCGACAGTATGCATTTCACAAGGTAAAGAGCATTAAATTGGTTTTACTGTATTTGAGAGGGAGATAAATTTAGACGATACATCCCAAATGTAATTGAAACTTGACAAGATGTTGAAAAAACATTTTGCTTCTAGCAAAACATAGACCGTGGCCCCAGGGAAGTTGAAACTTGGCATGCTCAGGGTGGCTGATGAGGGAGAGGCGGAGGGAGGAGCTAGTTCAAATAAATTGTTAATATCCAAAATATATATCAATACAAAGACAAGATAATCCAGCAGGAGTCAGTGAACATTTTCTTTAAAGAACCAGATAGTAAATATTTTAGGCTTCACAGGACACATATAACCTCTGTCACTCCTTTTTCTTTTATGACTCTTTTAAAATGTAAAAACCATTCTTAGCTCACAGGCAGTATAAAAAGCCCACGGACTGGTCTACAGCCTGTGGTTTGACAATCCTTGCAATAAAATAATAGAATAAACAATTCACAGAAAAAAATGAAAATTATTAATGCACATATGCTTAGCCTTCCTAATAATCAGATAAATGTGATTTAAAACAAACAAGAGAACATTTCACACTAATCAGATGGGTAAAATTTTAGAAGACCAACAAGTGAAGAAAATTTTAGAAGACCAACAAGTGAAGATAAGGGGAAATAGGAATTCTCCCACACTGCTGGTAGGAGTGTAAATTAATTCAACCACTTTGGAAAGCAATTTGTCAATATCCAAAGCAAAATTGGAATTGGAAATGCATGTTCGCAAAGACTCAGCAATAGCACTGCTAGATCTATTACCTAGAGAGACTCGTGCATAATTGCAGCATTGCTTGTAATAGGAAAATAAATTGGAAACAACCTAAGTACAGACACACACACACACACACACTCCTTCTCTCATAGCAACGTGATTACATCTCAAAACATAATGTTGAGTGAAAAAGCAAGCTTCCTGTGTAATATCGTTTATGAAAATGTTTAAAAACACACTGCAAACAACACAATGAAATATTCATGAATATCTTTCTCTGTAGGTGTAAACATGGAAATGGTGGACTGAAAAAACACACACTAAATTCAGAAAGGCGAAATTCAGGTTACCTACGGGGAGAGGATGCCCCGGGAGGGGGGCCAGGAGGCAGCATTCACTAATATTCCATTTCTTTTAGAGAAACGTCAAGCAACTATGAGAAAATATTAACACTCCTCAGTTCTACATGGTGGCCACCCAAGTGTTTTTCATGTCATTCTCTTCACTCTTGTATATCTTCTTAGTTTCCTATGAGAGAAAGGAATGGACAAACCCGTGTTGGCCATATCAAAAGTGCCATGAAAGTCAAAAGACCATTGAGACTAGGGTTAGGGTTGGAGTTGGCAACTTGCCTTGCTGCTCTCATGGCCCCTGGCTCTCTGCTTAGTTGGGGTAGGCTGCTTCCCCTCTTCGTGTCTCAGTTTCTGCAGCTGGAAAGAGGGGTGTACAATGTTTCAAAATGTAGGTTGCTACTGAGTCCTGACCAGCACTTGTTCAATGCAAGAGACCAGAATAATCACAAAACTTAAGAGTCCATCACATTCCAGGGCTGTGGGGAGGGCAGCATGCAGAGTTAGTGTTTTGTGGGTACAGAGCTTCTGTTTGGGCTGATGAGAACTTTCTGGGGATGGATGGTGGTGATGTTGGTACAACAACGTGGATGTCCTTAGTGCCACTGAATTGTATGCTGAGAAATGGTTAAGACGGTAAATATGTTATGTTTATTTCAGCACAATTTTAAAAAGAGGGCAGCACATAAATCAAAAGCAAACACTGCTTTGTGAACTTTGGTTTTTCATGAATTTAAACGGCTCCAAACTCAACCCCCTCCAAGGTGGAAGGTACCGCTTTCGGAGACTCCCTGGTCCTGAGGGCTGGGGAAGGTGAGCACAGAACCTCAAATCTTTGCCCTGCTTCTCTGTCTCGTTTCACCGCTGTTTTCTGGGATGCACCTGCTGCCACGCAGCTCCCAGGAGCCTCTCCTGCAGACGCCCGGCTCCGGGGCTGACACCACTGTCGAGCCCACTTACCTAGTTGGGATTTTAATGTCCCTTCTCTTGAGGAAGAGCTGCATTCTGTTGAGAGCGTTGCCTGTCATAGCTAATGCTCATCATCATGATTATGGCCATTAGTCTGCCAAGCTCTAAGTCGAGAGATAGAGGAGGGGAAAATGGGGAGAGGAAGGGGAGAGAAGCGGCGGCGCATTACGAGACTTAAGTGACACAGGCTGTGGGGCTGACCGGGGTGAGGGCTTGCCAGGGGGTGGTGGGGGGGAAGCAGAGATGCATTAATACAAATTAGCGGAAGCCTCGCTGGGGAGGAACAGCAGAGGGCTCGCGTGACAGTACCCACCGGGGGCCACTCCGTCTCCACGCGCCACTTTGTCAGGGCCCATCAGATAGAAAAATCAGCCTGGGGCTTTTAATGTGTGGTTTGGAGAATAGTTTCAACTAGCAGAGAGACATTTTAAATCTCGAGAAATATTCAGCCTTCATGGACTCCATTTAGCATTTAAAATCCACTCTCAGTATTAATAGAATCATAGAATGTAAAACTGAAAAGACCTTGGAGATGACCCTGGGCAGCCCTTCATTTCACAGGGAGAGGAAGGGGGGGACAGAGAAATTTATTCCATGTGGCAGAGCTGTTGAGAGCCAGAGCGGGACTTAGAAGTCAGCCCCCGATTCCTGAGACTGGCCTTCTTTCCACTGATACCATTCAGCCTCCTTCCTCCTTTCTTGGGGCGGGGGGCTTATGCAGGATATTTCCACCTGTGTGCATGGTGTGTGTGTGTGTGTGTGTGCATGTTTGCCACTGGTATGGGCAGGAAATAATGGGGAAATGACAGGTCTGGACACCCTCATCCCTTGAATCTACCCCTAACTCCAGAGACTTCCGGTGACCTAATAAATCCATCCACACCTGGGCAGTGCTGAGCTCCCCGCCAGGCGCAAAGTTTCCTGAAAGCTGTGGTTCACACTGCAGCAGGCCCAGGGCGCACATTGTTGTCCCACCTCCACGCAGGGAGGAAGCTGGCTCTACACGTCTGTTCCTGGAGCTGCAAGTTGATGACAACACAACCTACCTCGCAGGGCTTTTTTTTTTTTACTAATTTGGTGTGTTAGTTTCTGCTTTATAACGAAGTGAATCAGTTATACATATACATATGTCCCCATATCTCTTCCCTCTTGCATCTCCCTCCCTCCCACCCTCCCTATCCCACCCCTCTAGGTGGTCACAAAGCACCAAGCTGATCTCCCTGTGCTATGCGGCTGCTTCCCACTAGCTATCTATTTTACGTTTGGTAGTGTATATATGTCCATGCCACTCTCTCACTTTGTCACAGCTTACCCTTCCCCCTCCCTATATCCTCAAGTCCATTCTCTAGGAAGTCTGTCTTTATTCCCGTCTTGTCCCTAGGTTCTTCATGACCTTTTTTTTTTTTTTTTTAGATTCCATATATTTGTGTTAGCATACGGTATTTGCTTTTCTCTTTCTGACTTACTTTACTCTGTATGACAGACTCTAGGTCCATCCACCTCACTACAAATAACTCAATTTGTTTCTTTTTATGGCTGAGTAATTAACTGGGAAATTAGGTGCAAGGGTCAGATGCACAGTGGGTCCTTAGAAATTAACTATCGCTTTTTATCTCCTTAGGCAAACTCTCAGAAGGCAGCCTCCTGACAAAATGTGGTCTCAGCTCCATCAGATCCCTTTTTGTGGCATCTGGAAACCACACTCAAGTAGAAAAACAGACCCACCTTTTTCATCATCACTTACATCACTGCCCCCTTTTGCTAATGGGCTTTGTTTTTTCTCTTCTTTTTCTGTTTACCTAGAGGCAGCAGTGCTTGTCTTTAATCAGTGTAAGGTAATTGAGTACCCTTACCCATCGGCCAGGAGAAATGAGCCATTCATTTCCTGGAGGTTCCAAAAAAACGCTTATATTTCTTATACTACAAACATATTGAGGCTTCTGGTCTAGAAAAAAGAATACAACTCTGCTAAGTCCCCTGTTTACCAAAAGGGGCTTGGTAAAAATTAACTGTGGCAGGCCCAAGCTAACTTTCCTCTGTGACACAACTGATGAACTTAGGCATAATTGGGAGAGCAAAGTGCAAAGATGTTTACAACCAACATTTCGGTCAGGGAATCTGTTTCACTGTGTATTGATGGAATTTGGTTGTGCAGTTTTCAGCCTGGGAATCATGCAGGTAAATAAAAAGCAATATTTGTGTGGGGGAGGGGGGCAAGATCAAGATGGTGGAGTACGAGGGCCCTGAGCTCACCTCCTCTCATGAACCCATCACAGCTACAACTACATACAGAGCAACCTTGCTGAGAACCACCTGAAGACTAGCAGTGCGGCTCTTCTACGACCAAAGCTGTGAAGAAAGACCCATATGGAATCAGGGAGGAGGGGAAGAGAAGCGATCTAGTCAAGACCCACACCCCTAACAGGCGACCCAAAAGAGGAGAGAAAAATCACAGGCTCAGAGATCCTCCCTGGGGGTGGAAGGGCTTGAGCCACATATTAGGCAGCCAGCCCTGGAGTCTGGCACCAGAAAGATGAGCCCTCTTAGCTGGTTAGGAAACCAGTGGAGCTTTCTGGAGGGCTGTAAGAAACTGAGGCTCCACTCTTGAAGAATCCATGCACAGACTTGCTTGCTCCCAATCACAGCTTGGAAGCAGCATACTGAAAGCTTCCCGCTGCTCTGGCTGCCCTGCCAGGACGGCCCCAGGGCACGCCCTGCTCCAGCGCTGCTCCCTGCGAAGGACAAGCTGCCAATATCAATGAGCGTGTGTGCACTTAGAGGGGATGGAGCCAGCTTGGCCCCAGCCCTGCCTCTGGCCAGAGCAGAGACCACCATTTCCTGTGGGGAGGTATGCATGTACGCACTGGGAAGAAGAAGAACCAGTTCAGTAGTGCTACTCCAACTCCTCTGGCCCCGATCCAGCCACTAGCCAAGGCTTGCACACCAGGGAAAAAGTGGATCCAGCTCAGAAGTGCAACCCAAGCCCTTGGGCCCTGGCCACATCCCCAACCAAGGCAGAGGCTGCTGTCACACGTGGGAGAAGCCCAACTCCTTCAGGGCTCCTGTTCCAGCCTCTTGGGCCCCCACCCCTACCCTGATAGGTCTTCGACTGCCATTGAACATATGAAGAAGCCCTGGTTTGCACCTGGCTCTGGCTCTAGTCCCTTCAAATCCAGCCCTACCTCCCACCAAGGTGGTGGCTGACAGCACACCTCAGGGGAAGACAGTGCCCATGCTCACTTCAGATCCAGTTCTCCCATCAAAGCCAGTGGGCGCTTGCAAAGTGCATAGGGATACTTCCACACAAGGACACCCCTTCAAGATCAGTATAAGCAGCTGTTACACCTAATTTCATGGAGACAAACATAGAAAATTAAATAAAATGAGAAAACAGAGGAATATGTTTCAAATGAAAGAACAAGATAAAAGTCCTGAAATAAAACCCAATTTACCTGTTAAAGGGGTCAAAGCAGTAGTAATAAGAATGATAACCAAACTTGGAAAAAGAGTAGATGAAACAGTGAGAACTTCAACAAAGAAATAGGAAATATTAAAAAAGTATCAGTCAAAGATGAAGGATACAACAATGGAAATGAAAAATACACTAGAAGGAGTTAATAGCAGATTAGGTGACACAGAAGAACATATACACCATCTGGAAGATAGAATAGTGGAAATCATCCAATCAGAACAGCAAAAAGAAAAAATAAATAAAGATGAGGCTAGTTTAAGGGACCTCTGGAACAACATCACGCATACTAGTATTCACATTATAGCACTCCCAGAACAGAAGAGAGACAGAAATGGGTAGAAAATGTATTTGATGAAATGATGGCTGAAAAATTCCCTAACCTGAAGAAGGAAACAGATATCCAGATATAAGAAGCACAGAGAGTTTCAAAGGAGATGAAGTCAAAGAGACCCACACCAAGACAAATCATAGGTAAAATGACAAAAGTTAAAGAGAGAATTTAAAAGGTACCAAGAGAAAAACAAAGAGTCACGTAGAAGGGAACCCCAATAAGGGTATCAGCTGATTTTTCAGTAGAAAATTTGCAGGCCAGAAGGGAGTGACATGATATATTTAAAAAGTGCTGCAAGGAAAAAACCTACAGCCTAGGATACTCTACCCGGCAAAGTTATCATTTGGAGTTGAAGGAGAGATAAAGAGTTTCCCAGACAAGCAAAAACTAAAAGAGAGTTCATCAATACTAAACCAACTTAAAAGAAGTGTTAAAGGATCTTCTTTAAGTGAAAAAGAAAAGGCTATGACAAGAAATAAGAAAATATAAGAAGGGAAAAAATCCCACTGGTAAGGGTAAATATATAGCAAAAGCAGCAGATCAACCTCTTAAATAAGCCAAAATTGTAAAAACCAACTATAGCTACAATAAGCAGTTGAGAGATAGGCATGAAGATGTAAAATATGACATCCAAAACACTAAACATGGAGGAGAGAGTAAAAAATGTCCATCTTTTAGAACTTAAATGACTATCAGTTTAAGACAAGTGTATATAGTTATAAGTCAACATATATGAACTCTATGGTAACCACAAATCAAAATCTACTACAGATACACAAATACTTGAGAGAAAGGAATACAAATATAACACTAAAGAAAATCATGAAACCACAAGGAAAGAGACTAAAAGAAGAAGAAAAGAACAGAGAAGAACTACAAAAACAAGCAGAAAACAAGTAACCAAATGACAATAAGTACATACCTATCAATGATCACTTTCAATGTCAACGGACTAAATGCTCCAATCAAAAGACATAGGGTGGCTGATGGGATAAAAAAACAAGATCCATCTATATGCTACCTACAAGAGACTCACTTCAGAGCTAAACACACACACAGACTGAAAGTGAAAAATGAAAAAAGATATTCCATGCAAATAGAAATGAAAAGAAAGCTGGGTAGCAACACTCATATCAAACAAAGTAGACTTTAAAACAAAGTCTGTAGTAAAGGGCAAATAAGGGCATTATAAAGGGGTTAGTATAAGAAGAAGATACAACATTCATAAACAAATATTCATAGGAGCACCTAAATATATAAAGAAAATATTAATAGACATAAAGTAAGAAATTGACAGTAATACAATAATAGTAGGGGATGTTAACACCCCACTTACATCAATGGATAGATCATCCAGATAGAAAATCAATAAGGAAACAGTGGCCGTAAATAACACATTAGACCACTTGGACTTAATAGATATCCACAGAATTTTCCATCCAACAACTGCAGAATACACATTCTTTTTAAGTGCACATAGAATATTCTCTAGGGATAGATCACATGCTAAGCCACAAAGCAAGTCTCAACAAATTTAAGAAGATAGAAGTGATATCAAGCATCTTTTCTGAACACAATGATATGAAACTAAAAATCAATTCCAGGAAGAAAAATGGAAAAAACACAAACACGTGGAGACTAAACAACATGTTATTGAAAAAAACCAATAGGTCACTGAAGAAGTCAAAAAGGAAATCAGAAAATATCTTGAGACAAAGGAAAATAAAAACACAACTTTCCAAAATCTATGGGATGCAGCAAAAGCAGCTCTAAGAAGGAAGTTTTTAGTGATATAGGCTTACCTCAAGAAACAAGAAAAGGGCTTCCCTGGTGGCGCAGTGATTGAGAGTCCACCTGCCGATGCAGGGGACACGGGTTCGTGCCCCGGTCCGGGAAGATCCCACATGCCGCGGAGCGGCTGGGCCTGTGAGCCATGGCCACTGAGCCTGCGCGTCCAGAGCCTGTGCTCCACAACAGGAGAGGCCACAACAGTGAGAGGCCCGTGTACCACAAAAAAAAAAAAAAAAGAAGGAAACAAGAAAAATCTCAAATGAATGACCTAATCTACCATCTAAAGAAATTAGAAAAAGAAAAAACAAAGCCCAAAGTCAGCAGAAAGGAGAAAATAATAAAAGTTACAGTGGAAATAGATAAAATAGAGATAAAAAATATAAAAGTTCACTGAGACGAAGAGCTGTTTTTGAAAAGATAAAAAAAAATTTAAGACTTTAACATGGCTTATTAAGAAAAAAAGAGAGAGGATCCAAATAAACAAAATTAGAGTTGAAAGAGGAGATATCACAGTATCAGATATCACTGATATCACAGTAATACAATCATAAGAGAATACTAAAAACAGCTATATTTCAACAAATTGGACAACCTAGAAGAAATGGATAAATTCTTAGAAACATACAATCTTCTGAGACTGAATCAAGAAGAAATATATAATCTGAACAGATTGATTACTAGTATGGAAATTGAATCAGTAATTTTAAAAACTCCTAACAAACAAAAGTCCAGGACTGCAAGGTTTCCCAGGGGAATGCTACCAAACATATAATGAAGTGTTAATACCAATCCTTCTCAAACTATTCCAAAAAAATTGAAGAGGAGGGAACACTCCCAAACTCATTTTATGAGGCCTGCATTACCCTGATACCAAAACCAAACAAAGACAACAAAAAAGAGAAAATTACAGGCTAATATCTCTGATGAATATAGATGCAAAAATCCTAAACAGGGTATTAGCAAACCAAATTCAACATACATAAGAAGGATCATACACCACGATCAAGTGGGATTTATCCCAGGGATGCAAGGGTGGACCAATATCCTCAAATCAATCAGTGGGATACACCACATTAACAAAATGAATGATAAAGATGACATGATTATGTCAATGGATGCAGAAGGAGTATTGATAAGATTCAATATCCATTCATGATTAAAAAACCTCTCAACAAAGTTGCTATGGAGGGAACATATCTCAACATGATAAAGACCATTTATGACAAACCCACAGCTAACATCGTACTCAATGGTGAAAAGCTGAAAGCTTTTACTCTAATATCAGGAGCAAGACAAAAATGCCCATTTCTATCTAACATGGTATTAAAGATCCTGGCCACAGAAGTCAGGCAAGAAAAAGAAATAGAAGGCACACAGATTGGAAGGAAAGTAGTAAAACTGCTACTATTTGCAAATGACATGATGCATGATATATAGAAAACCCCAAAGTCACCACAAAAGAAACTATTAGAACTAATAATTGAAATTAGTAAAGTTTCAGGATACAAGATTAATATACAGAAATCTGTTGCTTTTCTATACACTGATAATGAACTAACAAAAAGAGAAAGTAAGAAAATAATCCCATTTATAATCACATCAAGAAGAACAAAATACCTAGGAATAAATTTCACCAAGGAGATGAAAGACCTTTAAAAACTGTAAGGCATTGATGAAGGAAAATGAAGATGGTACAAATAAATGGAAAGATACCCATGTTTATGGATTGGAAGAATTAATATTATTAAAACATCCATACTACCCAAAGCAATCTATAGATTTAATGCAATCCCTCTCAGAATACCTGTGACATTTTTTGCAAAACTAGAACAAATAACCCTTGAATTTGCATGGAAACATGAAAGACCCCAAATAGCCAAAGCAATCTTGTGAAAAAAGAACTAAGCCAGAGGTATCATGGTTCCTGACCTCAGACTACTACAAAGCTATAGTAATGAAAACAGTATGGTACTGCACAGAAACAGACACATAAGTCAATGCAACAAATTGAGAACCCCCAAATAAACCCATGCCCATATGGTCAATTAATCTATGATGATGGAGGCAAGCATACAAAATGGGGGAAAAGACAGTCTCTTCAATAAGTGGCATTGGGAAAACTGGACAGCTACATGTAAAAGAATGAAATTAGAACATTTTCTCATATCATATACAAAAATAAACTCAAAATGGATTAAAAACCTAAATGTAAAACTGTAAACCATAAAACTCCTAGAAGAAAACATAGACAGTACACTCTTTGACACAGGTCTTAGCAATATTTTTTTTTTGGATCAGTCTCCTCAGACAAGGGAAACAAAAACAAAAATAAACAAATGGGACCTAATAAAACTTAAAAGATTTTGCACAGCAAAAGAAACCATAAACAAAATGAAAAGACAACCTACGGACTGGGAGAAAATATTTGCAAATGATGCAACTGACAAGGGCTTAATTTCTAAAATATACAAACAGCTCATACAACTCAATATCAAAAAAACCCAAACAACCCAATTAAAAAATGGGCAGAGGACCTGAGTAGACATTTTCCAAAGAAGACATACAGATGGCCAACAGGCACATGAAAAGGTGCTCAACATCACTAATCATCAAGGAAATGCAAATCAAAACCACAGTGAGATAGCACCTCACACCTGTCAGAATAGCCACCATCAAAAAGACAACAAATGACAAGTGTTGATGAAGATGTGGAAAAAAGGGAACCCTAGTATGTTGTTGGTGGGAATGCAATTTGGTACACCCACTAAGGAAAACTGTAGGGAGGTTCCTCAAAAAATTAAAAATAGAACTACCGTAGGATCCAGCAATTCCACTTCTGGATATATCTGAACTAAACAAAAACACTTATTTGAAAAGACATATGCATCCCAATGTTCATAGCATCATCGTTTGCAATAGCCAAGATATGAAAGCAACCTAAGTATCCATCAACAGATGAGTGGATAAAGAAGATGTGGCGTATTTTAATATATATATATGTTTATATATATGACAATAGAATATTACTCAGCCATGAAAAAGAATTGAATTTTGCCATTTACAACAGCGTGGATGGACCTGAAATAAATCAATCAGACGGAGAAAGACAAATACTGTATGTTTTCACTTATATGTGTTATCTAAAAAATAAAACAAATGAACAAATATAACAAAACTGAAACAAACTCACAGAACAAACTAGTGGTTACCAGTAGGGAGAGGGGAGGGGGAGGGGCAAGAGAGAGGAAGGGGATTAAAAGGTACAGACTACTTGGTATGAAATAAATAAGGTACAAGGATATATAGTACAGTACAGGGAATACAGCCAATATTTTATAATAACCTTATATGAAGTGTAATCTATAAAAATATCAAATGACTATGTTGTTTACCTGAAACAAATATAATATTGTAAGTCAACTATAATTCAATAATTTTTTTTTTAAAACAGCAAGACGACGTGGGTTTGGGTTTTATTTTGCCTGCAGTTGGCCTTCTCCTCATCTTCACCGTCAGCTCCACTGTGCGCTGCTTCCTGTAGAAGTTTCTGGACAAAAGCTGCCAGTCATTCATGCAGCATTTAGGGAACACTTTCACCTCTCTCTGGCATTGCCTTTCCTCCTTAAAGAAGATGTCCTGCGTCCTCATGGACAGCCCATGCCCCATTGTTAGAGACGTGTGAAGTCATCCAGCTGGCTGCCCACTTTGGTTGGTCTTTGAGAATCACCATTGCCAGAAAGTTCCTTTGCTCCTTGGGAGGAATTCCTGCACACCCCACCCTTCACCTGCCTGGACCGTCTAACCTCCCTGGAGATTCCTTTGAGGATCTGTCCATTTCAGTGGCTAGGGGCAGGGACGGCCTGGAGGGGAGTGACAGTACTGTCTGATTTCCGCTGTGCTGCCTGGGTGTGGAAGTGAATGGTCCTGGTCTAGCCTGACTCCCCTGGGGGAGGGGGAAAGGGGGGGAGGCCGCTTGCAGCTTCAGCATGAATGAATTTGAAGCTGGACTTGCAGTCAGAGTTGGGTAATCACTGCCACTCCTCCCTGCTACCGGCAGTGGCCACCAGCTTGAGAGCCGCTGCTGGTGACTCTGTGACAGATGGCGAGGCCCAGGGAAGGGGCTGGGAACAAGCCATGCTTCCATTTTTGTAATTATTGACCTGACTTGGATCTCAAGCAGCGGGGTCTTCAAGGCGCTTATCATATGCTCAATTCTGGAGTCTGTTCTCCCACCTCCCTCCCTGGAGACAAAGTGACTCATCTGGTGGTGTGAGAGAGTGGTGCTGATTCTTCCGTTAAGACACAAGGGAAGAAGGATGATTCCTGCGTGCACTGAGACCTCCACCTCCTACCCGCTCCCGCTGGGCCACCCATCCCCGTGAAGAGACCCAGCAGGTCAGGGACCCTCCGCAGGGCAGCACCGAGGGCCCCTGAGTTCTGTTTCCTGTCCCCACCGCTGACTCCCGGGAACATGGTTTCCCCTCCAAGCTCCAGCTTGGCTCCAAGGAGAGAGCCACGTTAATAACATCTCATGACATGGCAGTGAGCACCGTGAGAGACATAAGCAGAGGGTACATGCTCTTTTCATTAATGCAGCAACGACTGAACTCCGGGAAAGCTCAGAGGAAATGAGGACAGATAATGCAAATACAGCAGCATCAAAATCACCACATTTCCAGAGCTCCTCGGTGCCTGCACCTGGCACCCTCTCAGCCTTGGGGAACCCCACGTGGCAAAGCTTCATGGGACCCCTCCTCCAGAGCTGGATTCAGGGACCTGGAAGATTGGGACGAGGGGCGGAAAGCCCTGGGAGCCAATGTGCTGTGGACGTGCCCGGAGCGCCAGGCAGCAGGTGTGGGGGCCCCTGAGCCCCGGCTGGGAGTTGCAGGAGCCAGCCAGCCCGGGAGAGGGGAAGCAAGTATGAAATGGCAATGCCTTCTGGAGAGCCTGGAGATGGAAGAGAGGCCAGCTTGGAAGTGGTCCTCCATAAGGAAAATGTGATGCTATGAACCGCAAGAATGTCTTCTGAAACCATCTTTCGGTTTTTGCTAACTTTTTACAACTTTGTGTCTTTATTCGTTACTCAGCACAGAGCCCCTGCCTCGTGTCTGCTCCAGCTCTGGGGATGCGGGGCTCCACCAGCGGCCCACCCTGTCCTCAGGAAGATGGTGGAACAAACACAGGTCTAGGTGGTGACATAGGTGCCACAGGAAGGCCGTGCTCCAAGCAGGACGCTCTGGCCACAGATGTTCCGTCACCCTGAGGGGCAAGCGGTCCCCTGCGGGACCCCCACTGCAGCCCAAGTCCACGCGGCTTTCCGCCAGTGGGGCTTGGCAGCCTCGGCCCATTTTGGCTCCGTAATATCTGTCTTCAAAATCAGTTTCAAACGGCAGGGAGAGAGCTGGGCCTGTTCCGTTAACGTGAACCCTGAAGTGTGTAGGGGTCAAGGACAGAACGAGGTCACAAGGGCAAAGGTGGGGACTGATCTTACTCTACCCAGACATGATTTAAAAGCTGTGCTTATAATGTCCCAAGTCAACATAGTAGCATCGAGAAACCTGCCCTGAACTGCGTGGGACCCACAGAGAGCCCGTCCACCTCCTCCTGAGGAGCGGGTGGGGAGGATTTTGCACAAGTTTCCTATGACTGCTGTTAACAGATCGCCGTCCCCTTGGAGCCTTGAAACAACACAAATGTATCCTCTCACGGTTCTGGAGGCCGGGATCCTGAGATGGGTCTCGATGGGCTAAAGTCACGCTGTCAGGAGGGCTGTGTCCCTTCTGGAGGCTTCAGGGGAGAACCTGTTTCCTTTCCGCTTCCAGCTTCTGGAAGCCACGTGCATTTCTCAGCTTGTGACCCTTCCCTCCATCTTCAAAGCCAGCAGCAGTGGCTGGGTCCTGCCCATACCTCCTCTCCTGCTTGCCTTGTTCACTTTTTTTTTTTTGGCCGTGCTGCGCGGCATGCGGGATCTTAGTTCCCCAACCAGGGATTGAACCCGGGCCTCCTGCAGTGGAAGCTCTGAGCCCTAACCACTGGACCGCAGGGGAAGTCCTGTGTCTTGTTCACGTTTTAAGGACCCTGTGATTACATGGAGTCCCACTTGGAGAACCCAGGATCATCTCCCTATTTTAAGGTCAGATGATTAGCAGCCTTAATCCCGCCAGCAACCTTAGTCCACCCCTTTGACATGTAAGTAACATACCCACAGGTTTCCTGGGATTAGGATGTAGGCCTCTTTGTGGGGTGACATTACTCTGCCCACATGGCTTCCCAGAGAGGGTGGCATTTAACATGGTTCTTGGAGTGAGCAGAGCTCCCTGGGGACTGGGGTGGTGACATTAGGGTTCCCTACCCTAAAAGGACAGATCTCCTATGGGGTTTCCTTGGCAGGTAGGGAAAGTCTGAGGGGAGGGGAGAAGAGGTGAGAAATGGGGCAGTTTTTGAAAAGGAAGTTCTGCCAGAGGTCAGCCGGGGCAGCACAGCAACCCCGCCCAGCGAGTCCCACAAGCCCCCGTTTCCAGAAGGCATGGCCCCAGGCAGGCTGGTGGGCAGTGGCCGGCAGGAGCACTCAGGGCCGTCCCTGTTATGTAACTGGGAGCAAAAGCAGGCAGGCTGGGCCGGGGGAGCCCGCCAGACGTCCGCGCTAATGGAGTCCGTGCACACAGTCGGGTCCAAAGGCACATACTGTACTATGAAGCCATTTAAAATATTGCCAGAACCGCAGGGTTCGAGCCAGAAGGAAGACCTCTAGTTAGAGTTGGGGTGGGGGTTGGAGCCAGGGCAGTGGGTACCGCTGTCATTGTTTCATAACATACTAAGTTAATCTATTTGTTTTGACTTGCGTCTTTTAAATAGGGTTTCATCATTTAATGTGTTTTCCATCTTATCCGGTTACACGGGTAGGAGACCTTGTATTTGTTCACTCATGGGTTGCTTCCCATCCCCAAAGTCCCACTTAATCAGCTGATCAGGGAGATAGTATTTTTATAGCCTGTGCTTTCTGGTGCCTCACCTCCTTGCCCGTTTTCACTTCCCTTGTTGATTTGAACCACCGCCATGTCAATGCTCTTCTTTTGACTTCCACACCAGAGCGAATTCTATGGGAGAACATGTGTCTGTCTCCTCCGGCCCTGCCACCACCCTGCCGTGCCCTGTCCCAGGCCTTCAGCAGCTGCATAACAGGCATCCCTATTGGCACCAAGCCCAGGAGGCAGGGAGGTGTATGGAGGACCCCAGAATGCAGGGCAGGAGGCCTGGGGTCCAGGCCCGGCTGGGCTCCTCCCAGGTGAAGGACCGAGGGGGGACCACCCAGGGCTCAGCCCGTCTTCTCTCCAAGCTTAACAGGCTCATTGACCTCCATCTCCCATGTGGCATCTCCAGGGCTTGGTTCAGGGCATGGAGCTGACAACCCACATTCATTCACCACTGTGCTACCATGTTGGACTGACCGGAAGTCGTTCAACCCCCTCCTTTTCCAGATGGGAGACGGGGACTCAGACAAACAGTGCATCACTCTTCATTCCATTAGAAAAGCATCGGTGCTCCCTCTACACCAAAATGGCAGAGCTCAAAACCATGGCCCCACCATGGGCCTCCTACCCACTCACGTGCAAGAGATGGCTTTCAGAAACACCCCCCATATCTGAGCGCTTCTCTCCCCAGAACTGCACCTTGGCTCCCAACCGCCTACAGGTTAAAGCCCCTCCCCTGCCTGCTCCCTGAGCTGTCCAGGCTCATCTCCCTCTGCACTTTATTTTTTTACGTTTTATTTTTTTTTAATTTTTATTGAAATATAGTTGATTTACAATGTTGTGTTAGTTTCAGGTGTACAGCAAAGTGGTTCTGTTATTTATATGTGTGTATATATATATTTAGATTCTTTTCCATTGTAGGTTATTACAAGATATTGAGTATGGTTCCCTGTGCTATACAGGGGGTCCTTGTTGGTTCTATTTTATATATACCAGTGAGTATATTTTAATCCCAAACTCCTAATTTATCCCTCCCCATGCTCTTTCCCCTTTGGTAACCATAAGTTTGTTTTCTATGTCTGTGAGTCTATCTCTGTTTTGTAAATAACTTCATTTGTATCATTTTTTTTAGATTCCACATATAAGTGATATCACATAATATTTGTCTTTGTCTGACTTACTTCACTTTTTTATGGCTGAGAAGTAGTCCATTGTGTATACGTACCACATCTTTATCCATTCATCTGTTGATGGACTTTTAGGTTGTTTCCATGTCTTGGCTATTGTAAATCGTGCTGCTATGAACATAGGGGTGCATGTATCTTTCTGAATTATAGTTTTCTGGATACATGCCCAGGAGTGGGATTGCTGGATCATATGGTAACTCTATTTTTAGTTTTCTGAGGAACCTCCATGCTGTTCTCCATAGTGGCTGCACCAATTTACATTCCCACCAACAGTGGGATGGTTCCCTTTTCTTCACACCCTCTCCAGCATTTTTTATTTGTAGCCCTTTTGAGGATGTCCCTCTGCCCTTTATTACTCTTCCTACTTTGGCAAAACGGTAGTTCTGGTCATCACATAACATAACCTTCCACAACTTTAGCAGATTGTCCATCTCTGCCCAGAATGCCCCTCTTCTCTCCCTTGGGTCACTCTTCATCCTTTAAGACTCAGCTGAGCTACCACCTCTCACCTTCCTCTGAGTGTCTCCCACTCTCTGTGTCAGCTGACCGGCTCCTGCCCTTGACTTCACCTCCATAACAATTCTGTCACATTCTATTATTATTGTCTTTTTTGGGTTGTATTATTTGGGTTTTTTTTAATAAGTTTTGTAAAAATAAATTTATTTATTTATTTATTTATGGCTGTGTTGTGTCTTCGCTGCTGTGCGCGGTCTTTCTCTAGTTGTGGTGAGCGAGCGCTGCTCTGTGTTAAGGTGCGTGGACTTCTCATTGTGGTGGCTTCTCTTGTTGCAGAGCACGGGCTCTAGGTTCATGGGCTTCAGTAGTTGTGGCACACAGGCTCAGTAGTTTTGGCGCAGGGGATTAGTTGCTCCGCGGCATGTGGCATCTTCCTGGACCAGGGCTCGAACCCCTGTCCCCTGCATTGGCAGGCAGATTCTTAACCACTGTGCCACCAGGGAAGTCCCTATTTGGGCTTTCTTGACTTTTTTTTTTTCCAGATTCATTGAGGTAGAATTGACAAGTAAAAATTGTATATATTTAAAGGGTGCAATGTGATGATTCAATATATGTATGCATTGTGAAGTGATTTCCACAATCAAGTTAATCCATCACCTCACCATTTTGGGGGGGGTGAGAATACTTAAGATCTTCTCTCTTAGCAAATGTCAAGTTTACAATATATTATTATTAACTATAGTCACCATGCTGTACATTAGATCCCCAGAACTTATGCATCTTACAACTGGAGGTTTGTACCCTTTGACCAACATCTCCTTGTTTCTCCCACCCCCCAACCCCTTGTGACAACCAGTCTACTCTCTGGTTATGAGTTCTATTTTTTTAGGTTTCACATATAATTGAGATCATATGGTATTTGTCTTTCTGTGTCTAGCTTATTTCATTTAGCATAATGTCCTCTGGGTTCATCACTGTTGTCCCAAATGGCAGGTTTTTCTTCTTTTTTTTATGGCTGAATGATATTTTATTGTATATATGTACCACATGTTTTAATCCATTCATACATTGACAGATGCATAGGTTGTTTCCGTATTTTGGTTACTGTGAATAATAGTGCAGATATCTCTTTGAGATCCTGATTTTGTTTCCTTTGGATGTACACCCAGAAATAGAAAATCTGAACAGGCAAATACTGAGTAAGGAGATTGAAATGGTAACAAAAAACTTCCCCCAAAGAAAAGCCCAATCTTCATAGGTAAATTCTACCAAATATTTAAAGAAGAATGAATGCCAATCCTTTTCAAACTCTTCCAAAAAAGTTAAAGCAAACGCTTTCAAACTTATTTTACAAGGCCGGCATTACTCTCATACCAAAGCCAGATAAGGACACTAGAAGAAATGAAAGTTACAGGCCAATTACAGGCATTTGACAAAATTCAACATCCCTTCATGATGAAAACGCTCAAGAAATTAGGTACAGGAAATTATTGATACCTCAGCTTAATAAAGGCTTTATATGACAAGCCCATAGATAGCATCACAATGAACAGCAAAAAGCTGAAAGGAATGGACTCTTACAAATATTGTCTTCCAATCCATGAAAATGGTATATCTCTCGATTAATTTGTCTGCTTTAATTTCTCTTACAGTTTTTAATATAAAATTTGTGCATTTCCCTTGTTAAATTTATTCCTAAATATGTTTGATGCTTTCATCAGTGGGATTATTTTCTTAATTTTTTCTTCATATTGTTCATTGATAGTATATACACATAGAATTGATTTTTTGTGCTCATATCTTGTGACCTTGCTAAACTTTCTTATTAGTTCTGGTAGTAATTTTATAGATACCTTAATATTTTCTATATGTAAGATCATGTCATCTGAGAATAAAGACAATTTTGCTTCTTCTTGTCCAAATTGTATGCCTTTAATTTTCTTTTATTGCCTTATTGCACTGACTAGAACCTCCAGCACATATTGAAGGGAAGTGATAAGAGCAGATATTCTTGTCTTCTCCTCAACCTTACAGAGAAAACATTCATTTTTCCCACTATTAAGTATGATGGTAGCTATAGGTTTTTTGTAGATGCACTTCATCAGGTTGAGAAAGATCCCTTCTATTCCTAGTTTTTTGAGAACTTTTATCATGAATGGGTATTAGATTTTGTCAAGTGATTTTATTGGATCTATTGATATGTTTTTTTTCCTGCCTTTATTCGCTTAATATGGTGTACTACATTATTTGACTTTTGGATGTCAACCAACCTTCTATTTCTGGGATAAGCCTTCCTGCTTATCATGTAAAATCATCCTCATTTATCACTTGGATCAATTTGCTAAGATCGTGGCATCAATTTTCATGAGGGAGATTGGTCCGTAGTTTTGTTTTCTTGTGATGTCTTTGTCAATCTTTCATATCAGGAGAATATGGCCTCATAAATTGAATACTTCCTGGGAAGTATTTTATACTCCTCTGTATTTTGAAAGGTTTAGTGAAGGGTTGCTGTTATTTTTTCCTTAAATGTTTGGTAGAACTCACCAGTGAAGTCATCCTGGCCTGGGTTTTATTTTGGGGAAGGTTTTAAATTACTAATTCCCATTTCTTTGCTTAGAGATTTTCCTTTTTCTTTTTCTTCTTTACTAAGGTTTGATATTTTATGATTTTCCAGGAACTTTTCCTTATCTAAACTGTTTACGTTTTTGACAAAAATTTTAAGGGAAGGTTCATAACCTTCCCTTAAAATCCTTTTACTTCCCAGAATTCTGTATTGTTGTCTCCTCTTTCAATCTTGATTTTATTAAATCTTTCTTCTTTTCTAATATAATATTTTAAATATAAAATTTGCCTCTAAACATGGCTTTGATTACATCACAAATTTTAATGTCATATTTTCATTTTGTTTGATATACTTTTACAATTCCTTTTTATTTCTTCTTTGATTCATGCATTATTTAGAAGTGTGATGTTTGATTTCCAGGTATATGAGTATGAGTATTTCCCTGATTTCTTTCTGTTGTTGATTTCTAATTTAACTTGTTGTGGTCAGAAAAGATACTTTATGTTATTTCAATTATTTTAAATTTGTTGACTACTTTTTATGCCTAGTATATGATTTATCCTGGGGAATGTTGCAGGTGTACTTGAAAAAAAAATGTGTGTTTTTCTGCTGTTGGGTGGATTGTTCTATATGTATTAGTTAGGTCATGTTTGCTAGTGGTTTTTAAGTCTTATATGTTCTTATAGATTTTCTGTCTATTTGCTCTTTCATTTACCAAAAGAAGATTGTTTAAATTAACTATATTAAATATAAGTATAAAATTGTTGAAGTATCTATTACTCTTCTCCATTCTGTCAGTCTTCGTTTCATTATTTTAGGACTCTGTTTTTAGGTGTATATACATTCATAACTATTCTTTCTCCCTGATGTTTCGATTCTTTATCATTACGAAATGTTCCTCTTTGGCTCTAGTAATGTCTCTTGTCTTAAAGTCTATTTTGCCTCATATTATTATAGCTATTGCAGGTCTTTTAAAATTACTACCTTTTCCCATCCTTTCCCTTTCAATCTATTTGTATCTTTGAATCTAAAGTGTGTCTTTCATAGTTACCAATTAGTTGGATTTTGCTTTTCATGCAGTTTTACAAGCTCCAACTTTCAATTGGTGCATTTAATCCATTCACATTTAATATAATTATCAAGGTGGTTGGGTTTATGTCCACCACTTTGCAATTTGTATTCTGTATGACTCATGTGTTTTTATTACTCTTTTCCTCTTTTCCTGCCTCCTATATTGTTTAAAGCAATTTTCAAGGTACAATTTTTATTCCTCTTTGACTTTTTTAGCTATATATTTTCTCTTAATCATTCTATGGATTACAATATGTATATTAAATTTATCACAATGTACTTCAGATTAATAATTTAATTCTGAGAAAATATAGCAATCTTACTGCAATCTTTGCTCCATTTCTTCACTTCTTTTTGAGTATATCTTTGTATAGCTTTTCTTAGTGGTTGAACTAGTTTATATACATAACATCACAGTCTACTGATGTCATCATTTTACTATTTCAAGGGAAGTTTAAAAAAAACTATATATATATATATAGTCTTTAGTGTTCAGGAGTTTTACTGTGACATGTCTTGCCATGGATTTATTTGGGTTTATATCTCTTTGGAGTTCATTTAGTTTCTTAAATATTTAGGTTTATGGTTTTTTTTGCCAAATTTGGGGGTTTTTCAGCCAGACCCACACTATTTCCCCTCTCCTTCTGGGACTCCAATGACATGAATGTTACCTTCATGTTATAGTCACACAGGTCCCTGAAACTCTCTTCATTTTTAAAATCTGTTTTCTCTTTTCAAGTTCAGTGATTCTTCTTTCTGTCCTTCCCATTCTGCTGTTGAGCACATCCAATGATATGCTTAATTTGGCTATTGTATTTTCCCATTCTATAATTTTCATTAGGAATTTTTTAATATTTCTTTGCTAAAACTTTTCATTTTTTTCAACTATGCTCGTCTATATACTTACCTTTCTAGTTAAGTTTTATACTTTCATGTGTTTTCATGTAACTAATTAACATCCTTTCATTTCAACTTGAAGAATTCCCTTTGGCTTTTCTTGTAAGGTAGGTCTAGGAGATGAACTACCTCAGCTTTAGTTTGTCTGGGGAAGTCTTTATCTTTTCCTTCATTTCTGAAGGGTAGTTTTGCCAAATACAGTATTCTTGGTTGGCAGTTTTTTCTTTCATATGGGAATATATCACCCCACTCATTTCTGGCCTGCAAGGTTTCTGCTGAGAAATATACTGATAGGCTCATGGGAGCTCCCCTGTATGTGATGAGTCACTTTTCTCTTTCTGTTTTCAGAATTCAGGCTTGGAGGAGTGGGGAAAGGGCAGTTGTTGCTCAATTGTTGTAAAGTTTCAGTTATGCAAGATGAATTAGTTCAAGAGATCTCCTGTACAGAATAACGCCTAGAGTGGACAATAATTTACTATGCTCTTAATATTTTTTAATTTTAAATTTTGTTAAAATTTTGATTTTGTAAAATCTCAGGTTAAGAGTTCTTAACACACACACACATACACACACAGAGACACAAAGGGGCACAAGGGAACTTTTGGAGGTGATGGATCTATTACCTTGATGATAGTGATTGTTTCACAGGTGTATGCATGTGTATAAACTCATCACATTATATAATCAATGTATGAAGCTTATTGTCTATCAATTATACTTCAATAAAGCTATTTAAAAACAAGAAGTATGAAGAAGTGCTGAAATAAGAAATTATAAAAAGAAAGAAAGAAAGAAAAAGAAATGCTAAAGGAAATTCTTTATGATGAAGGGATATATTACTAGATAGACTATCGGAGAGAACATGAAGATCAATGAAAATAGTAAATATGTAGTAAATAAAGAGACTATTTTTTCTTTTTTTCTTTTTTTTAATATTTTTTCTTAATTTTTTTAAAACAAGTGATTGCTGTTATAACAATGCAGCAATGTAATGTGGAGTTTCTTACATGTAGTAATGAAATATATACAATTGCACAAAAAATGGGAGAGGGGTAAATAACATACTGTTATAAGATTCTTATATATTCAGGGGTATATTATTCATTCAAGGTAGACGTGCTTACATGTTGTGATCCTTATAGTAACCATGAAAAGAATAATGCAAAGAAATATGCTTAAATATCCAAAATAGGAGATAGAATGGATTGTTAAATATACTTGATTAAGGCAGAAAAGGAGAACAAAGAAAAAAGACAAGAGGGACAAATAGAAAACAAATAGTTAAGGTGGTTTGTGACCACCTAGAGGGGTGGGATAGGGAAGGTGGGAGGGAGGGAGATGCAAGAGGGAAGAGATATGGGAACATATGTATATGTATAACTGATTCACTTTGTTATAAAGCAGAAACTAACACACCATTGTAAAGCAATTATACTCCAATAAAGATATTAAAAAAGAAAACAAATAGCTAGATAGTTTATTTAAACCTGACCATACCCATAGTTACATTAGATGTAAATGGATTCTCCTGGTGTTAAAGAGGGACATTTCATACTAGAAGTATGAATTCATTAAGGAGACTTACTAATCCTAAATGCATTTGCACCTTAAAACAGAGCTTTAAAATACACGAAGCAAAAATTGACGAAATAAAGGGAGAGATAACATGTCCACAATTATAGTTGGAGACTATAATGTTCCTCTTTCATAAATTTGTGGAACAAGTAGACCAAAAATCTGTAAGATATAGGACATTTGAATAACACTCTCCACCATATTGATGTAACTGACATTTATAGACTATTACAGCCAACAAATGCAGAATACACATTCTTTCCTCTTGCCCATGAAACTTCATCAAGACAGAACATATGTTGTGTTATAAAGCAAATTTTAGTATAGTATTTCAGAAGAATTAATGAAGAGTAAGTTCTCTGACTGCAATGGAATTAAAGTAGAAATCAATACAGAAAAGATAACTAGAAATTTTCGAATTTGGGGATATGAAGCAATGCACTTCTAAATAACCAATGGGTGGGTAAAAAAGACAAGAGAAATTAGAAAAATCTCAAACTTGATGAAAATGCAACATGTCGAAATACACACATTTACAAAATACCTAACCAGTAGTCCTCAAAACTGTCAAAATCATCAAAAACAAGGGAAGTCTGAAAAATGGTCACAGAGGAACCTTAAAAGACATGATGACAAAATGTTGCGTGTGCCCTGGATGGGATCCTGGAACTAAAAAAGGGCATTTGGCAAAAACTTAGGAAATCCACATAAAGTATGGACTTTAGTTAATAATAATGTATCAGTATTTGTTCATTAGTGTGACAAATCTGTCTTATATCTGTATGCATACTTACATCATACCATCATCCCTTAACAATAGGGAAGCTAGGTATGTAGTGTACAGGAACTCTTTGTACTGTCTTTCTAAAATTTTTATAAATCTAAAAGTATTCTTAAAATTAATATTTTAAAAGATATGTGGGACTCAGCTAAATCAATTTTAAAGGAACATTGTAGGGTAAAATGTTTATATTAAAAAAGAATACAGGGGCTTCCCTGGTGGTGCAGTGGTTGGGAGTCCGCCTGCTGATGCAGGGGACACGGGTTCATGCCCCGGTCTGGGAGGATCCCACGTGCCACGGAGCGGCTGTGCCTGTGGGCCATGGCCGCTGAGCCTGCGCGTCCGGAGCCTGTTGCTCTGCAACGGGAGAGGCCACAGCAGTGAGAGGTCCGCGTACCGCAAAAAAAAAAAAAAAAAAAAAAAAGAATACAAATTTGAAATCAATGACTTATCTTCTATGTTAAGATAGCATGGAAGTAGATTACATAGAATATGGCCAAGCAATATAAAAAGCCAAGAAACCCAAAAGTCACTTCTTTAAAAACATTAATAAATGGATACAAATCTAGCAAGACTGATTTTTTAAAATAGAGAAAAATCAAACCTTCAATATCAGGAATGAAAGAGAGACCATCACTACTATTTTACAGACATTACTAAGATAATAAGGGAACATCATGAGCAAATTTATGCAAATTTATTCAACAACTTATATGAAATGGAAAATTCCCTTGAAAAACTCAACTTACTAAAGATAAGAAAAAACAGAAAATCTGAAAATTCCTATATTTATTTATTATGGAACTTGAATTTATAATTAAAGGCCCACGAAACTTCAGGCCCAGATGGCTTCATTTTTTATTTCATCAGACTTTTAAGGAAGAAATAATACCAACGCTAGGCAAAGTTTTTCAGAAAATAGGAATGAACGTTTCCCAATGCATTTTATGAGGCCCATCTGATACCAAAATCTGAAAAGCATATTATAAGAAACAGAAAATTACAGACCAATATTGTTCAGGGACTGGAGGCAAAAATTTTCAAAATATTAGCAAATCAAATCCAACAGTATATAAAATGATAATGCATAATGGCCAACTTAAGTTCATGTCTGGAATGCAAATTTCAGTTAACAATTTAAAAAATAGTTCAGGGTAAGTCATCCCATTAACAAATTAAAGAGAAAAATGATATGATCATCTATCTGATAGATGCATAAAAAGCATTTATAATGTTCAATGTTTACCTATGATTTAAAAATTAAAAAAAAACTCTCAGTGAACTAGTAATATTAGAAAACTTCCACAAAAAAGGAAATGTACCAAAAAAAAACCAAAAACCCATAGCTAATATCACACTTGATAGTGAAAGCCTGAACTTTCTCCCCCAAGATGAAAAATAAGGCAAAGATTTTCACTCTTACTACTTCTATTCCACATTGTTCTGGAGGTCATAGCAATTGCAATAAAGCAAGGGAAGTGTAAAAGATATAAAAATTACAAAGAAAGAAGTAAACTTTCTTTATTCTCAGAGAACATGATTCTGTATATGAAAATCTCTTTTAAAAATCTACCCCAAAACCCCCTTATTCTAGAAGTAATAAGTTAATTTAGCAAAGTTTCAAGATAAATGGTGAGTATACAAAAATCAAATTTATTTCTAAATGCTAGCAAGAACAACTGAAAAATAAAATTTAAACATAATACCATTTAAAAGAACATAAAACATAAAAAATTAAATGTATTGTGTTCGTAAATTAAAGAAGACGCAAATACATGGGGAGCCGTGCCATAGTCATAAGTCGGAGACTCAATGTTATTAAAATGTCACTTCTCCCCATATTGGTCTACAGATTCAACATAATCTCAATCAATATCTCAGCAGGCTTTCTAATAGAATTTGATAAACTGATTCTAAAATTTATATAGAAATGGACTTCCACCTCCAGCTAAGATGGAGTAACAGGGATCAAATGCACTCTTTCCTCTGAAACAACAGTAATAAGACAAACATATAAAACAATGTTTTTCAAGACCCTCAACATCAGGCAAAGACAGACAGTGATCCCTGAGAGACAGGAAACCATTGAGGTGAACAATTGAGAAGAAGTCTCTTGTTCATGAATCAGAAAACTAAGTATTGTTAAAATTGCAAATCGACCCAAATCGATCTATAGATTTAATGCAATCACAATAAAAAACCCAACAGGCTTTATTTTTGGTAGAAATGGAAAAGCCAATTATAAAGTTTACATAAAAATGCATAGGACCTAACATGGCCAAAATAACTTTGAAAAAATAAAAGTAAAGTTAGGAGGTTAACTCTGATTTCCAGACTTATTAAAAAACTATCATGTAAAAACACTAACTTGAAAAGATATATACACCACCCCATGTTCATTGCAGCATTATTTGCAATAGCCCAGACGTGGAAACAACCTAAGTGTCCATTGCTGGATGAATGGATGAAAAAATGTGGTGTATATATACAATGAAGTACTATTCAACCATAAAAAAAGAATGAAATCTTGCAATTTACGACAACATGGATGGACCTTGAGGGCATTATGCTAAGTGAATTAAATCAGACAGATAAATATAAACACTGTATGATCTCCCTTACATGTGTAATTAAAAACAAACAAAGGACACAAACATCAACAAAAACCAAGCTCACAGATGCAGAGAATAGACTGGTGGTTGCCAGAGGTGGGGGTGGAGGAGTGGGTAAAGTGGGTGAAGGGGTCAAAAGGTACAATCTTCAGTTATAAAATTAATAAGTCAATGGGATATAACGTAGAGCATGGTAACTATAATTAATAATACTGTGTTGCATATTGGAAAGCTGCTAAGAGAGTAGACCTTCAAAGTCCCTATCACAAGAAATAATGTTTTGTAACTATGTAAAAAAAAAGCTATAGTATGATAGGGACCAAAGATGGACAAATAGTTTAATGGAACAGAACAGTGAGTTTAAAATTGGACTGCAAAACTGATTTTTGACAAGAGTACAAAAATGGGGAAATGGAGGTCTTTTCAACAAATGGTGCTTGGTCAATTGGGTACCAGTAGCCCAGAAGTTGGACTTTGATCTGTAACTTGCACCATATGCAAAAATTAATTCAAAACAGGTTTTAGACCTAAATGTAAAACCTAAAACCATAAATCTTCTAAAGGAAAATATAAGAGAATATTTTTGTGACCTTGAGTTAGGCAAAGATTTCTTGGATATGATATTAACAGTGTGATTCACGAAAGAACAAATTGATAAATTATGCTTCACCAAATTGAAAACTGCTCTTCAAAAGACACTCTTAAGAGAATGAAAGGACAAATTACAGATTAGGAGAAAATATTTTCAAAGCATATATCTGACAAAGGACTTGTATCTAGAATATACAAAAATGTTCAAAACTCAATAGTAAAAAAACAAAACCTGTGCTTGCTTGGACAGCACATATACTAAAATTGGAACAATACAGAGAAGATTAGCATGGCCCTTGTGAAAGGATGACACGCAAATTCGCGAAGCGTTCCATATTTTTAGACAGCCTCTTCAATAAGTGGTGCTGGGAAAACTGGACAGCTACATGTAAAAGAATGAAATTAGAACACTCCCTAACACCATACACAAAAATAAACTCAAAATGGATTAAAGACCTAAATGGAAGGCCAGACTCTATAAAAACTGTTAGAGGAAAACATAGGCAGAACACTCTATGATATAAATCACAGCAAGATCTTTTTTGACCCACCTCCAGACACTTTAAAACTCTTAGAGGAAAACATAGGCAGAACACTCTATGACATAAATCACAGCAAAATCCTTTTGGACCCACCTTCTAGAGAAATGGAAATAAAAACAAAAATAAACAAATGGGACCTAATGAAACTTAAAAGCTTTTGCACAGCAAAGGAATCCATAAACAAGACGAAAAGGCAACTGTAAGAATGGGAGAAAACATTTGCAAATGAAGCAACTGACAAAGGATTAATCTCCAAAATTTACAAGCATCTCATACAGCTCAATAGCAAAAGAACAAACAACCCAATCCAAAAATGGGTGGAAGACCTAAGTAGACATTTCTCCAAAGAAGATATACAGATTGCCAACAAACACATGAACGGATGCTCAACATCACTAATCATTAGAGAAATGCAAATCAAAACTACAGTGAGGTATCACCTCACACCAGTCAGAATGGCCATCATCAAAAAATCTACAAACAATAAATGCTGGAGAGGGTGTGGAGAAAAGAGAACCCTCTTGCACTATTGGTGGGAACGTAAATTGATACAGCCACTATGGAGAACAGTATGGAAGTTCCTTAAAAAACTAAAAATAGAACTACCATACGACCCAGCAATCCCACTATGGGGCATATACCCTGAGAAAACCATAATTCAAAAAGAGTCATGCACCACAATGTCCATTGCAGCTCTATTTACAATAGCCAGGATGTGGAAGCAACCTAATTGTCCATCGACAGATGAATGGATAAAGATGTGGCGCATATATACAATGGAATATTATTCAGCCATAAAAAGGAACGAAATTGAGTTATTTGTAGTGAGGTGGATGGACTTAGAGTCTGTCATACAGAGTGAAGTAAGTCAGAAAGAGGAAAACAAATACTGTATGCTAACACACATATGGAATCTAAAAAAAAAAAAAAGGTTCTGAAGAACCTAGGGACAGGACAGGAATAAAGATGCAGACATAAAGAATGGACTTGCGGACACGGGGAGGGGGAAGGGTAAGGTGGGATGAAGTGAGAGATTGGCATGGACTTATATATACTATCAAATACAGCCACATAGCACAGGGAGATCAGCTCAGTGCTTTGTGACCACCTAGAGGGGTGGGATAGGGAGGGTGGGAGAGAGACACAAGAGGGAGGATATATGCGGATATATGTATATGTATAGCTGATTCACTTTGTTATAAAGCAGAAACTAACACACCATTGTAAAGCAATTATACTCCAATAAAGATGTTAAAAAATAAAACAACGAATTTTTAAAGTGCACAAAATACTTGAATATACACTTCACCAAGGAAGACATATAGATGGCAAATAAACAGAAAAATAGGCTCAACATTTGTATCATATATGAACTACGGATTAAAACCACAGCATGGAGTTTCCTTAAAAAAACAAAAAATAGAGCTATCATATGATCTAGCAGTCCCACTCTTGAGCTTATGCCCAGAGAAAACCATAATTTGAAAAGATACATGCACCCCAATGTTCATAGTAGCACTATTTACAATAGCCAAGACATGGAAGCAACCTAAATGTCCATTGACAGAAGACTGGATAAAGAAGATGTGGTATATGTGTGTGTATATATATATATATATATATATATATATATATATATATATAAATGGAATATTACTCAGCCATAAAAAGGAATGAAATAATGCCATTTGCAGCAACATTGATGGACCTAGACATGATCATACTAAGTGAAGTAAGTCAAAGACAAATGTCATATGTTGTCGCTTATATGTGAAATCTAAAACAATGATACAAAAAACTAAAATCTAAAAAACTTATTTATAAGACAGAAACAGACATGGAAATCAGACTTACGGTTACCAAAGAGGAAAGCAGGGGAGGAATAAATTAGGAGTTTGGGATTAACATATACACACTGCTGTATATAAAATAGATAACCAACAAGGATCTACTGTATAGCACAGGGAACTCTACTCAATACTCTGTAATAACCTCTATGGGAAAAGAATCTGAGAAAGAATAGATATATGTATATGTATGACTGAATCACTTTGCTGTACACCTGAAACTAACACAACATTGCAAATCAACTATACTCCAATATAAAATAAAAATGAAAAAACCACAATGAAATAGCACTGCATGCTACAGAGTACGATTAAAATGAAAAGACTGACCAAACCAAACGCTAACAAAAATGTGGAACAACTGAAACTCTCATATATGGCTGGTGTGGATGCAAAACACCACAGCACTTTGAAAATCAGTTTGGCGGTTCCTAAAACGTGAAACATACCCCCACCATATGTTCTGGCCATGCCACTCTCAGATATTTACACAAGAGAAAAGAAAGCACATGTTGACAAACATACTTGTGCACGAATATTCACAGTGGGTCTGTTTTTAATACCTCCAAATGGGAAGCAACCCCAGATCTCCAGCAATCAGTAGATGGATAAATAAATTTTAGTATATTCATAGATTGAAATGCTACTGAGCAATGAAAGAAGAGAATTATTGATACACTTAATATGTATGGGTCTCGGAAAAATTGAGTGAAAGATATCAGATTAAAAAAATGTACCTACAGTAGATTCCATATAAGTAAACTCTAGAAAGTACATACTAATCTGAGCGCAGAAAGCATGTCAGGGGTTGTCTGGAGGGAGGGGAGGAGGGAACGTAGCCATTACAAAGGGACCAAAGGAAACCTCAGGGGACGATGGATATATTCATTTGCCTGATAGTGGGGATGCTTTCACAGGTACATACATATATTTCAAATCCTATCAAATTTTACACTTAAAATATATGCAGTTAATTGTATGTCAGTTATTATATCTCAGTAAAGCTGTTCAAAAATTTATATGGGGCTTCCCTGGTGGCGCAGTGATTGAGAGTCCGCCTGCCGATGCAGGGGACGCGGGTTCGTGCCCCGGTCCGGGAAGATCCCACATGCCGCGGAGCGGCTGCGCCCGTGAGCCATGGCCGCTGAGCCTGCACGTGTGGAGCCTGTGCTCCGCAACGGGAGAGGCCACAGCAGTGAGAGGCCCTCGTACCGCAAAAAAAAAAAAAAAAAAAAATTATATGGAGATATAAAGAACCTAGAATAGCCCACATGAGAATGTAATAGATAAACAATGTTGATGGACCTGCACCACTTGATTTCAAGAATGGCCATAATGATACAGTAATTATTTCAGTATGGTATTGGCATGTGGTTAGACAAACAGATAATGTAACAGAATATAGAGTCTAGAAATAGATTCACACATATATGGCCAATTGAAATGTGATGAAAGCCCCAGTGCAATTCCACGGGGAAACGAAGCTCTTTCCAACAAATGATACTGGAACAACTTGATAACCATATGGGAAAAAAATGAATCTTGACTCTATCGTCACACCATACAAAATTGTTTTAATGTGGATCACTGACCTAAATTTAAAAGATAAATCACTGGAAAATGTCTATGGGACCTTGGTGCAAGCACGGGTTCTTAGGGTCCAAAAATGCTAACTATAAAGGAAAAGGATGATAAACTGGATTTTATAAAAATTAAAGATTTCAGCTCTGCTCATTAAAAGACTCCTTTTAGTAAAGTGAAAATGCAAGCAACAGATTGGGAGAAAATATTTACAGTACATATATTTGAAAAAGGACTTATAGCCCAAATATATACATAACTACTATAAATCAAAATGAAAAAGATAGCCCTATAAAATATGAGTAAAATATTTGCATAGATACTGTTGTGGTCCACACGCGGGTTGGAAAAGAATTTCCAGACACGAGGCAGAATGTAAGGAAGATAGAGTTTATTAAAGAGAAGGGTCACTGCAAAAACAGCGGGCCGACTTCCTGGTAGCCAGGGAGAGCCAACAATGAGCATGGGTTGCTTGCCTGTTTTTATAGCCAGGGAACCTGTTAAGTCATCTGCTGACTGGGCAGAGTATGTATACTTTCAGTGTGCTGAGTGGAAGAAAAACGGGGCAAATGTCTTTCCTTATATGGGATGGGAAAGGGACAGGGCATGCTTCTTGGGAGGGTTCTGGGACATTGCAATGGTCACACTGTGACAGAGTGATAAGAGTCCTGTCACTCTTTGTTCTGGCAATATTGGCTCTTTGAGTTTATCTTTTTCTTTGTCCTTGGAGCACACCGCAGATACTTCACCAAAAAAGATATACAAGTGGCCGATATGTTCGTGCAAAGGTACTTAGCATTATTAGTGACCAGAGAAATGCAATTTAATACCACAATGAATTGAGCCCATTTCATACCCACAGAATGACTAAAATTAAAAACTGACAATATCAAGGGCTGCTGAGAATATAGAACAATCAGGCTTCTCATAAATTACTGTGAAAATGTCAAGTGCTACGACCACTTTGGAAAATCCTTTAACGATTACTTATACAAGTAATATACACTTAGTTCATAATTAAGCAGTTCTACTCTTAGCTACTAACCTAAGAGATATGAAAACATAAAATACTTGTATAAAACTATTCATAGACATTTTATTCATGATAACTAAACGCTAGAAAGAGCCCAAATGACCAACAACAGGAGAATGGATAGATTGTGGTTTACTACTTGGCAGCAAAAAGGAATTGATTTTGTGTGATTGATACATGCAAGACCGTGAATGAATATCCAAAGCATTACGTTGCATGAATAAGTCTTGAAAACAAATGAATGCCTACCGTACAATTCCATTTACAGGAAGTTCTGCAACAGGCAGACTAGTTATTGTTGGAAAGTAAGAACAGTGACTGGAATGGGCCATGTGATAATTATCTGGGGTGAAGAAATGTTCCACATCTTGATTTGGGAGTTGGGTACATGGTGTACACATCTGTCAAAATCATCAAACTGTATACTTCTAATCTGTGCATTTAACTATGTGTAAATTAGGCCTCAATGAAAAAAGTATTGTGGAAAAAATATAGCAGTCACGAACATATGTTCTCCTAAAAAGATAACGTTGGAATACATGAAGCCACAGGCAATGAAACTGTGGATTAAACTAGATAAATCAACAATTAAAACTGTCATTTAAAATCTCCCTCTTAGAAACTGATAGATCAAGCAGTCAAATACATAAAACAAAGAGACAGAAGATTGGAATAACATAATAAACTTGAGCTCTTAAGAAATTGAAATAACAATCAAAGACGTTCCCCTCAAAACATCCTCAGCGACAGAGAGCTCTAGATGAGAGTTCTACGAAACAGTTAAGGATCAGATAAATACTCTTAGAGAAGTTGTTCCAGAAAATGAAATAGAATATAAGGGAAATCTGCCAACTTATGAGGTGAAAATAACATTTATCCCAAGTTCAGATATGGTCAATACAAGGAAAACAATAGGTCGATTTCACTTATAAAAATAGAGGCAAAATTCCAAATAAGCTGCTAGCTAATTAAACCTACAGAGTATTTTGAAAAATGATCTAGTTGAGTTTATTCCAGGACTGCAAGAACACCAGAAATTCTCTCAGGGTTATTTACCATATTATCGGACCAAAGGAGCAAAATGACTCTTAAAAGATGCAGCAAAGTATTTGATAAAGTTCAGTGTCTTTTTGTGATTTAAAAAAAACCTCAGGAAACGCTGAGTAGAAATGAACACTCTTAATGTGATAAAAGTTTTGCATATTAAAAGTTTCCAGAAAACCTACTACTCTGTAGACAAACTTTAGATTTTTTTTTTTTTTTTTTTTTTTTGCGGTACACGGGCCTCTCACTGATGTGGCCTCTCCCATTGCGGAGCACAGGCTCCGGATGCGCAGGCTCAGTGGCCAAGGCTCACGGGCCTAGCCGCTCCGCGGCATGTGGGATCTTCCCGGACCGGGGCACGATCCTGTGTCCCCTGCATCGGCAGGCGGACTCTCAACCACTGCGCCACCAGGGAAGCCCTAGATTCATTTCTTTTAATGCTGGAAACAGAACAAGTAAACACACCACAGCTATACACGCTAATTACAGGAAGCACTGGCTAATTCCATAACATGAGAAAATGAAGGGATTGGAAGGGAAGAGGGAAGAGGCACCTCTGTCATTACCCACAGATTATATATCATCTTCATAGAAACCCACCAGAAAGAACAGAAAATTGATTGGAACTAATAATAGAGTTTAGCAAGATTGCTGAATACAAGATCAACTTACTAAAATTAGTGGCTTTCCTCTATACCAGTATTAACCAATTAGAAATATAATAGAAAAAGAGATACACTCACAAGAGGAACAAAAACTATGAAGTATCTAGAAATTAAGCCAGAAACGAATGCAGAAAACCATTATAAAGGAAAAAAATTAAAATTTAAGAAATGTAAAGTCCGCAAAAGAAGACATGAAAATATGGAGAAAGAAAATTGAAAGCATTTAAAGGACATGGTATTGGTCCCCTTGGGCTCTGCTGTCACAAAATACCATGGACTGGGGATGGGGACATGGAGCTTGAATAAGAGAAATGCACTTCTCACAGTTCTGGAAGCTGAGAGTCTGAGATCAGGGTGCCAGCACTGTCGGGCTCTGGTGAGAGCCCTCTTCCTGGCTTGCAGATGGCTGCCTTCTTGCTGGGTCTTCACACGACGGAGCAAGCGAGAAAGCAAGTTCTCTGGTGTCTCTTCTTATCAGGGCACTAATCTCCTCATACAGACCCACCTTTATGACCTCATGTTACCCTAATTACCTCCCCAAAGCCCCATCCCCAAGCACCATCCTATCGGGGGTTAGGGCTTCTAAGCATTTGGGGAGGACCCAAACATTCATTCCATAACAGACTTAAAGGAAAACATGAATAAAATGGAAAGAGACTCTTTTTATGGGTGCTTAAAATTGTAAAAATGGCAAATCTTCCCACATTAATCTATAAATTCCATGTAATTGTGTGAAAGCACCAGCTGAATTTTTGGATGGACTTCAACTCATTCTAAAACACGTAGAAGCCAGAATGTCCCCAAATTGCCCAGTCTGGTTTGAAAGAGAAGGGCTCAGAGTTGGTGGTGGTGGTTGGCCGTATGATGGAGACCTCCTACAAAGACAATGGATTGGTTTTCACTGCTGTGTAACAAATTAGTACAAACTCACGACTCCAAACAATTTGTTATCTTCTAGTTCAGTGAGTCAGAAGTCTGGGGTAGTGTGGCTGGATTCTCTGCTCAGGGGGCGTCTCTCAGTGTGGGTGTCAGCTACTTCCTTCCTCTCTAGGAGCCCAAGGAAGAATACACTTCCAGGTTCACTCAAGGTGTTGGCCAAAGTCAGTTCCTTGTGGTTGTAGGACTGAGGGCCCTATTTCCTTGCTGCCTGTCAGCCTGGAGCTGCTCTCATCATCCAGAGGCCATCTTCATTCCTTACCAGGTGGGCCCGCCATCTCTAGAACCAGCAATAGAGGAGCTCCTTTACACTGAATCCTGCTCACATTTGAAATTATAGGAGTGATGCCTCCACCATAGGACTCTAGGGGAGAGGATCATACACAGCAGATGCACCAGGGTGGCCTCTTGGGGCCATCTTAGAATTCCATCTACCACACCATGATAGAGAAAACAGAATAGAGAGCTTAAAACCCCACCCTTTATATATGGAAACATAGCATATAAGAGAGATGGAATCACAAACCAGACGGGAAAGGATAAATTATCTGATTTCCACCATAAGGAAATTGACTATACAGAGGAAAACATGAGATTGATTTCCTACAATCTCATACCACACACATGGTGAATCTAGATGGGTTAAATATAAATGGATCAAATACTGTGGGTGAGGAGTAAAACTATAGAATTATTAGAAAGTGTTCGGCATACTCTTGCAACCTTCAGATAGGGTGGGACTTCTGAAACATGGTCCTTTACACATCACAACCCAGAGGATGACTTGCTGATGGGTTTGACTACATCAGAATTAAAAATGTTGGTCCGGGGGCTTCCCTGGTGACGCAGTGGTTGAGAGTCCGCCTGCCGATGCAGGGGACACGGGCTCGTGCCCCGGTCCGGGAGGATCCCACATGCCGCGGAGTGGCTGGGCCCATGAGCCATGGCCGCTGAGCCTGCACGTCCGGAGCCTGTGCTCTGCAACGGAAGAGGCCACAGCAGTGAGAGGCCTGCATACTGCCAAAAAAAAAAAAAAAATGTTGGTCCGTTGGAAATAGGGTTAACAGGCAGAGGACAGATGGTATTGATAATATGGTGTTTACAATACTGGAATTGATAAAAGATTACTATCTAGAACATGCAAGGGTCTCTGACAAATCAATAAGAGATGGGCAACCCGCAGAGAACAATGGACAATTGGAAGAAGGAAAAACCTGAAAAGTGAATGAGTCTGTGAAGAGATACTCAATTTCACCAGTAACTTGAGGAGAAAAGCAAAAATAATAATAAGGTGCCGATTTTGTAAAAAATATGTGTTGGGTAGTACAAATGTTGGTGGAAATGAGGGGAATTGGGCACTCTAATGCTCTGAGCCTTGCTGGCGGACAGTCTGGCAGCACGTTTCACATTGTGCTGTGTGGCTCTTAACTCGATCAACCCCCTCCTTAGTCCTCGACAGGGCCAGAACCAGGGGACACACAAAGGGACCTTCGTTGCAGTCCTCGATGTGGAGAGGACAGCCCACGTTCCACCGCAGGGGAAGGAGCGGGGAAGACGAGGGCGCAGGGTGCGGAATTCTGTAGCATCATTTAAGTCTCTGAAGGAGCAGCGTACACAGCAACAAGCAGCACGGACAGATTTTTAAGGCATATTGTTGAATGCAAAAAAGTAAGAAACAGGAGCTTTATAGCACAACAAAATGTACTTACAACTGAAACAACACTTACCAAAAAACATAACAGTTAAACGTGTTTTTCAAAGTTAAATACTTACAGGCAGACCTCATTTTATTGCGCTTCGCAGATACTGCCTTTTTACAAATTAAGGGTTTGTGGTGACCCAGCGTCAAGCAAGTGGATCTGTGTTATTTTTCCAACAGCACTTGCTCACTTTGTGTCTCTGTGTCACATTTTGGTAATTCTTGCGTCATTCCAAATTTTTTAATTATTATTGTATTTGTTATGATGATCTATGATCAGTGATTTTTTTTTTTTTTTTTTTGCTGTACGCGGGCCTCTCACTGTCGTGGTCTCTCCCGTTGCAGAGCACAGGCTCCGGACGCGCAGGCTCAGCGGCCATGGCTCACGGGCCCAGCCGCTCCGCGGCATGTGGGATCTTCCCAGACCGGGGCACGAACCCGCGTCCCCTGCATCGGCAGGCGGACTCTCAACCACTGCGCCACCAGGGAAGCCCCGATCAGTGATCTTTGATGTTACTATTGCAAGAAGATTACCACTTGCTGAAGGCTCAGGTGATGCTTAGCATTTTTGAGCAATAAAGTATTTTTTAATTAAGGTGTGTACATTGTTTTTTAGGTATAATGCTATTGCACACTTAATATACTTAACAGTATGGTGTAAACAGCACTTTCTTTTTCTTCCAGTTTTATCGAGATGTAATTGACATAGAGCACTGTGTAACTGAAAGGCTACAACATCATGATTTGACTTGCATTCATCATGACATGATTACCACAATAGGTTAGTAAACACCCATCATCTCCTATAGATTCAAAATTAAATAGAAAAGATTTTTTTTCCTTGTGATAAGAACTCTTAGGATTTATTCTCTTAACGTTCATATATAACACACAGTAGTGTTAGTTACATTGACACTTATTATGTTGCCCATTACATCCCTGTTACCTGTTTATTTTATAACTGGAAGTTTGTACCTTTTGACGGCCTTCATCCAATCCCCCCTCCCCAAATCCCCGCCTCCGGTAGCCACAAATCTGATCTCTTTTTCCATGAGTTTATTTGCTTTTGAATTATAACTGACATAACACTAGGTTAGTTCCTTAAGAGTATAATGTAAACATAACTTTTATATGCACTGGGAAACCAAAAATTTCGTGTGATCTGTTTATTGGGATAGTGACTTTATTGCGGTGGTCTGAAACCCAACCTGCAGTATCTCTGAGGTCTGTCTGAATTCAAGAATGTACATGAAATAATTCCAGTGAGCGTCTTCAGAGGCAAGGTGGAAATAAAGATGAAAATTGGGAACAAACGGTGAAGATTAATAACATGAAAGATAATAGACAGTTAATAACTGTGTGCTGTGAGGTAAGGAGTGTGATGAATGCAGCTGTCTGAAGCTAAGATACAAATTTAAAAAGATACACACCGGGCTTCCCTGGTGGCGCAGTGGTTGAGAGTCCGCCTGCCGCTGCAGGGGACACGGGTTCGTGCCCCGGTCCGGGAAGATCCCACATGCCGCGGAGCGGCTGGGCCCGTGAGCCACGGCCGCTGAGACTGTGCGTCCGGAGCCTGTGCTCCGCAATGGGAGAGGCCACAACAGTGAGAGGCCCACGTACCGCAACAAATAAAAATAAAAAGATACACACCGTGAGATGTGGAGCCTGGTCTCCAAGGTGCTCCCAGCTCCAAAGTTCTCAGTGACACTCCCAGAAAGCCCTGTCTTTCTCTGCTTGGTCATTCTTTAACACAGGAGCCTGTCGGCTGTCCTAGTGCTTTCCCCAGAGAGGGACTTTTCTGGGGGTCGAGGGGAGGTGGTGAGGTGGGCTATGTCACACTGTTACATTGTTCTCACCACTTGTCCCTCTCGGCTGCAGGATTGCCTTCTCCATCCGTGAACGCCAGCAGGAACAGATTTAAGAGCTGGAGGCTGTTTCTTCATGACCCCAAGGCCAGCAATGCCCAGGAAGGGGGCTGAACCGACTGCCCTGGGTGCAGAGCAGAGAGAACAAGGCCTCCAAGGAAGGACGTGTAGGGCTGAGCGGACTTAGATGCCACCGAAACATGGGGGCTGCTTGTTTCTAGAGCATAACCTCACCTAGCCTACCTGAAAAAGGGCTTCCCTTAGGGTCTCCCACCCCCCTTTTCTTCTCTGTAATCCGGAAAGTTTTAAGACTTGACCAGGGGCTGGAGAGACAAGGAGATTCTCATCAGCTTTCCAACCAGCCCACACTCTGCTGGAGTGGTCATTACTACTGGCCCTTAGACGGCTCATGTCCAGAGAGTGTGGATGTGTGACAGCCGCCCCCGGCTCTCAGGAAGTAGCTGTCAGCGTCCTGCGGTTTTGACATGCACAAGAGTCTTCTCAAGTACCTGTAATATCGGACTCCATCACCCCTGCGCATGAAGAGCTGAGCCCTTGGGGACAGCATGAAAGACAGGAAAATGAGGTAGTGACTAAGGTCCACCCACCTGGGCTGCAATTATTTAATTTTCCTGGAAAATCAGCATCAACAAGATGAATACTTGGCTGATTTCACGGCAGATTAAGGCACTTGATAAGACGTGCGTTAATTCCCACTTATCCCTTGATGAGCTTCACTGAAAGCTTGCTGATTAACCAGCCGGTCTTGCTATCCTGCCGTGTCAATTTCTCCCCAGACCAAAGGAACTGCAGGTTTGGTGAGATTCACACTTTATGTTCCTTTTTCATTTTCACATTCTTCAGATACAACCTTCATTCCCTGGTGTGGACAAAAGTATGTCCCCCTCCACCCACCAAAGTTCATATGTTGAAGTCCTAACCCCCAGTACCTAAAATGTGACTGTCTTTGGAGATAGTGTCCTTGTGATGTAATAAGTGACAGTGAGGTGCTCAGGGTGGGACTTAGTCTAATCGGGCTGGTGTCCTTCTAAGATAAGGGGAAAGTAGGACCCTGACAGAGGGACGATGATGTGACGACACAGAGAAGAGAAGACAGCCATCTACAAGCTGAGGAGAGAGGCTTAAGAAGAAACTAACCCTGCTGGTACCTTGATCCCTGACTTTCCAGGCTCTAGAATTGTGAGAAAATAAGTGTCTGTTGTCGGAGCTGCCCCGTCTGTGGTATTTTGTCATGGCAACTGGTGCAGACTGATCCATCGCCTATTTAGCATCTCCAGTAAATTCCACACCCTCCAACCTGCCCATACTGGCCTTTGGGGACATATTTTGTCTATTCCCATCCCTACCCTCAAATCCTGCATCTTTCCAAGGAGCTGTCTGTTTTCTAATCACAGGTCCAAAAACTATGGGTGCTCCTTTCTCCTGGAGGCAACCCGTCCCCCCTCTGCACGAGACGCCCATTTGATGGCCTGTGTGCTCCCCCCCACCCTGAGGTGTTCCCTGCACATGTCACACCCCTTTGTTCTGTGTCACCTCCAAGGAGAAAGCTGAAAGTGGCGGGGGCTTGTGACAGAACTACCCAAAATAGGAATAAGAAGGAAAAGGGTACAGGAAGTAGCCGGGTGAGCTCGCAGTAAAACAGCTAAGGGATGTGCTTCTTGGGCCCGTGGTGAACCTGGAGGCTGACGGTTTGTCTCTCGTGGCCTTGGAGGATTTCCTGAATTCAGGCTCTGGGAGTGGATTTTCTAGGGCCAAGTTCACAAAACCAGGTGCCAACATGCCAGTGCTCAGTGAGAAACAGCCTGCCATGTGGCCTGGACTTGTGTGGGCATCACCAGGGCATTCTCTTTTTGTAGCCGGACGTCCACGGAAGGTGAGTCAGGACCAGACGTCGAGCTGGCACAGAATCAGGGCAGAGGTGGCAAGCTGGACCAGGTGACTGTTTACCCGATGGGCCGTCCCACAGCATCCGTTCCCGGAGCATGATGGGAGTTACCGGAGACCATTTCATGTTGACCTCACACCCTGGAAATCCATCGGCTCAGAGCCCCCTGGGGTGGGGATGGGCTCGCTGTGATCATATGGTCCTTCAGCTCCTCTGGAGCCAAGGTGTGTTCCCCGAGGAGCCAACTGCATCCCTAACATGACCTGCATCTCTGACCTGCAAGCCTTCCTGCACGGGACTCACATGACATGCTCAGAAGGCAGATTTGTCATCCTTATTTCTGTGCTTGGGAAGAAGTTTTCCTCATGCCCAGAGCTCAGGGGCCAAGAGGGCGGATTAGGAGCAAGACAGCCAGGAGGCTCTGCTCCCAGGTCTCTCCGGTCACGTGGGACAGCTCAGCGGCTTCCTGTCTGCCAAGTGCAGATGGCTGTGCCTTTGTCCCGGGGGTCCTGTGGGCTGGGAAGCAACTGAAATCACGTGGGTGCACAGCAGGAGCCCAAGGAAGTCGCAGCTGGGAAGGTCTGGGACAAACTGAGCTCGAGTTCTGCCCACTCTTCCTCCGCGTCTGGGTTCCTCTTCAGAGCAAAGGGCGTACCACTAAGGTTGCGGTCGAGTCCGCCACTCTGCCCACTGCCCTTCAAAAGGGCCTCCTGGGCACTGATCGTGACAGTGAGGACGGAGGGGACAGGCCTGAGTGTCACGGTGAGAGGGCGACAGCTCTTTTCAGTGATGAGAGCGAGGGCAGCTATCACTTCTGTCCCACTGGCAATTACTTTGCTTGAGCGGCTCACAGAATTCAGGGAAACACTTGTATTTACCAGCTTCTGAAAGGATATGAAAAAGGACACAGATGTACATCCAGATGGAGAGATACGCGAGCAAGGTTTGGGAGGGTCCTGAGCACAGGTGCTTCTGCTCCTGGGGACTTGGGGGTGCATCACCCCCCCTCCGCCCCGTATGTGGACGTTCACCCACCTGGAGGCTCCCTGAATCCCCTACTATTGGGATTCCACGGAGGCTTCCTCACGGGAAATGATCAGTCATGAGCTCCATCTCCAGCCTCTCTCCCCTTTCTGGAGGTGCAGGGACGGGGCTGAAAATTCCAGGCTTCTAATCATAGCTCCATCTTTCTGGTGACCAGCCCCCATCCAGGAGCCCACCCAGAGTCACCCAATCAGAACAAAAGACACTCCTATCACCCAGGAAATTCCAAAGGATTTAGGAGCCCTGTGTCAGAACTCGGGGCAGAGACTAAATATTAGAACAAGAGATGCTCCCGGTGCTCTTATCACTTTGGAAATTCTGAGGGTTTGGAGGAAGAGACCAACATATGTATTTTCTGTTATCTTATATCTGCTCTTATTTTCCGGGTGTGATGACCGGGCTCTTGTCTTTCCCTGCCAGGTGGCCACACCATTCCAGCTTCCCACCTGCATCTCTGCACCCCTGGGTGGTCTCACCTGGTCCCATAACGTCACCAGCCTCTGAACGCTGAGGATCCCCTACTCCATCCAGACCAGATCTGCCTCTAAACTTTCTGCATGGGTCTGCCTCCATGGCAAACTAAACAGGGCACTCCAGAACAGAGGGGAAACCTTCCAGCTCCCTCTTATAAGTGTCACTCAGGAGTCTGGGCACCGATGATGGCCTCAGCCTGGCTTGGCCAGCACCCATCTTCTTGACACATGGGGGGCAGTCAGGGCGAACACAGCTTTGAATCAGTGTCAGCCCTGTTTCCCGGGTCATTTATCCTCCAAACCTACAGCCTGTAGGACAATACTCTTGTGGGTCCTGTGTTTCGCTGGAATGATGAACTTGAAGCTCTCTCACTGTGAATCCTAAGGCCCTTTGCTCCCTCTTACCTCTATAACGCCTTCCCCAGCTCCAGCAAATCCTTGCTCACTCGGTAAGGCTTCCTTCAAACTCCCCCTACAGCCTTCTCAGCCCTTGGGTGGGTGTTGCACCTCCTGAAAGTGCCCCCAGGCGGCTCTGGTCACACTACACTGTGAGCATCCTGGGGGCAGGCCACGGTGCCCCTGTCTGTGTGTCCAGGCCCTGGTACATGTTGGGTCTGGGTTTCACTGCCTGCCCTGTGTCCTCAGCCAGGCCCATGGTGCAGGCGACCGTGCGCTGCAGGAAGGGGAAGGCCAGTCTTTCCTAACGAACGCCATTGGCCCAGGGGATTGGCACCTCTGTCTCCCTCCCAGCCTATGTTTGATGGCCTCCTGGCTCCCAGCCTCCGTGACCCTGAACTTGGAGTCTCCACTGCTCCAAGCAAGCGCCTCCACTGCGTGGCTGGGGGCTTCCTAGACCCACGGGGCGGCCGGGGCACCTTTGATCCCGCCTCCCTGCCTTGTTTTGTGGTTGAGCAAAGCCCGGCTTTAAGGGGAACTTATTTTTCCAAATTGCAGGACAAAGAACGTAATGTTTAGGAAGAAAACGCATTGCTTACATTTGAGAAAAATTAGCAGCATTATATAATGAAAGACACTCGCAAGGCTTGACTCACCCCGGGCTGACATACATCTTTGACTAGTTTGCGAGATACTCATAAAATTACATCCTGTTAATTTAAGGCTTCTTATGCTAATTTTCAGTCAATTTTATTTGCCTACAAAATTTATTGGTGGCCTCCAGGGTAACAGCTGGGTTCGGTCCAAGTATGTGGGATCCTTGTTAAAAACACCAGGAGAGGAAAGTAAGACAGAGTTCGGGGAGAGGACCAGAGGGGTGGGCGGACAGCATCAGGGTGCGGCCGCAGCACTAGGGGCACCGGCTCTCCACGACCCCGCGAGACCCTGCCTTCAGAACCGAGCCAGGCAGCATGAGGGACTCGCTGGCCTGTTCCAAGTAGACCGGACCAGCCCCCGTCGGGCCCAGCACCCTCGTATCACAGATGGGGAAGCTGAGGCACAGAGCTGATGGCATTTCCCGAGTGGAAGAAGAATTCCAGAAGAATCTGGAAGATTCCATTGTGCGAGGCACTCCACAGTTTAAAGTCAGCAGGAGGGTGTGGTAGAGAAAGAGCATTTGGGGGATGCGTGAGGGCATAAAACAGCAAAAGGAAGCCATTCTTACAGCTCGCTATCCGTCTCTTCAGGCACGGAGGCCAACCTATGCTTGGGGCTCCCAAGCTGGGCTGGCTTTGGGGACCCATTCTCAGAAGGGCCCCACTGCTTAGAAACTCCTCACAGGGAGCCAGCCCCACATTTTCCTTTTGCACAGGGACCCACGGATCCCGTGGCCGGCCCTGCCCCGAGCTCAGGGGGCCACGCGGCAGAGGAGAAGTGGGGTCCACGGTCGTGCCTCCCAAGCTGTGCGGACCACACGCTGCTGACCTTGGCCTAGGCCACCGTCTCTCTCTGATGGAAGGACCCAGACTCCAGGGCACCGCATCCTGGGCTGGGAGCTCTCCCCATGGCCTCCTGTCCATGGACCGTGACAGTGGTGGGCAGTGAGTGGTCCCTTCTGCGTCGTCCTCGCCCCACCAGTGATGCAAGGTTCGTTTGGGTGGTTCATGCCCAAGCTGAGCCCAAACGTGAAAACTCATACAAATTCTCCATGGCCGAATGGCAGGGGCCATGGCTGGGCGTTGGGTCCCCGCTGGGCTGTGAGCCCCGGGCAGTGAAGGACGTGCTACCCCGGCAGACCACAGCCAAGGGCATGGCCAGGTGCACCTGGCTGGCTGGGGTCTGGCTCTTAAGTGTCCACCTTTGCTGCCCACAGGCACTGTGGGTACAGCTGGCCCATAACTGTCTCTGGCATGCATTCGAGGTAATACAGTTGCTAGGAAAGGCCAGGTTGGGGAGCATGAACTACCAGAGGTGGCATCTTTGGCTCCAGGGAGGGAGTTGGGGTAGATGATTTGCAGTGGACTTTGGGGTCGGGGAGGTGGGTGTCCTACAAGTTGCAGTGGTCATTCTGGTGGGGCTGTGGTTCCCCAGCTCCTTCTACTGGTGACGGCCAGACTGGCCATGACAGTGTCAACGCCAGCCACCCCTCTGGCCCAGTGTCCCCCCATGGAATTTCACTGAGGACTCGTCTCTCCAGCCCTGACAACCCTCACCTGCCCTCATCTGGGGCGTCTGCCGGCTGGTTTGGTCCCTCCTTGTGACTCCAGGGTTCCCACTGTTGTTGAGCTGGACTTGTTTTAACCGAATTGTCTTGTGTTTGCTTTCCTCTTCCTGCTGTTCCTTTTCTTGCATTTTTCTCCCCATCGTTCTCTCTTCCACTTGACACACACTCCCCAAGCCCCTTCTCTGTCACACGGGGAGACAGAGTGAAATAAAACTCAGACCTGGACCTCTAAGAGGATGTAGGTCTTTGACAACTTGGAGTCTAATTCTGCCCACTTACAGATGGGGAAACGGAGGCCCAGAGCGGGAGGAGGCCTGTCCTCATGTATCCTACACTCTAGGTCATGAGACAGACATTGATAAGCAATTATTGATGGGGACCAGGGTCTCTTGGGGTCAGGAAAGGCTTCTCAGAAAACACGATGCTTCCGTGGAGACCAGAAGACTGGATCAGAACTGACCAATGAAAAGGGTGGAATAGCATGCCAAGCAGAGGAACAGAAGGGGCGAACACCTGGAAACAAGAGACCAGGAACCGCTGAGGAATGGGTCTCCAGGACTGTGGGGGGACCTGAGGGCGGGGATGCTAGGGAGGCAGTGGAGGCCGTGTCCACAGGGCATTGTGTGGCAGGATGAGGGCTGTGGGCTTTAACCCAGGCAGGTTCTCATCACAGGTGAGACGTTCAGATGTGCATGTCTCACTGCAGTGAGGAGAATGGATTAGAGGGCAGCAAGATGGAGTCGTCTGAACAGGAAGAAGCTGGGGATGGAAGGGCAGAAGAGATGGAAACAGTGGCCCAAGTCAAGGGTGGGAGGTGATAGATGGGACGTCCAGAGGGTGGGAGAAGAGAGACTGGGGGTGGTGCCTGCTCTGAGTGGCAGGGTCACTGCCATTGCTGTTCACACCCAGGGAACCCAGGAGGAGAGTGGGGTGGGACGAGAGGGAGGTGATGAGTTAAGATTAGGACATGGTGTTGTTGACAGGCCTGTGACATGCCCACCAGGCTCTGGAATACGGATCTGGAGCTCAGAGGACAGAGTTCACATCATCCTCCAACGATGGTCACTGAGTCTACAGGAAGACGTGAAGAGGCCACAGGCAGTTAGGAGAGGACACAAGGCTTACCCGGGAGAGGTCCTGGGAAGGCTAAGGTTTGGGGTTTGGGGAGGGCTGACAACAGGGCTGGAGGGACTGGACGTTGCGGCTGGAAGCTGGGGGTGGGTCTGGGGGGTGGGCTCAGGGGAGGACATGCAGGGATGAAGGGGTGCAGGTGGGGACCTGGGATGACATTCTCAGTCGTGAGTGGTGAGGGGTCAAGGAGGCAGAGCCAAGGAACGAGTGCTGTCCCCCTCCAGGCTGGCCAAGTGCGTGAGGAATGATGGTTTGGGGAGAGAACAGTGAGGCTGGCGGACGCCTCCGGGAATAGAGCGGTGGTGGGCAGGGCTCTGCCTGTCTCCCCAGACATCTGAGGGGTGGGAGAAGGCAGGGTGTACTCGGAGGGTGAAAAGGGAGGCTCAGCTGGGAGCCCAAGGAGGAATGGAGAGGAGTCTGGAGGTTCCAGGAATCAGATGCGGCACGATGGGTCTGGAGTGGGGCGCGTGGAAGATGAGAACTTCCGTGTATTAAAAGGAGGGGATATTTCAGCACAGGGTGTCAGAGTGATTGAACACCCACTGGCCTAAAAATAAAATCTAAACCTCACATTGTATATGGAAATCAACTCAAAATGGATCAAAGATTCAAATGTAAACATGTAAAAATGTAAAACTAAAAAAAAAAATGTAAAACTTACAGAAAAACACATAGGAGAAAAACTTTGGGATCTGAGGGCTTGGAGAAGAGTTTTCAGAAACGACACCAAAAGCACAATCTATGGAAGGAGAAATGATAGGTCAGCCTTCATTGATATTAAGAGATTTTGAGCTATGAAGAACTCCATTCAGAGAGAGAAAAAGCAAGCTACAGACTCGGTAGCTTGTATCTGACAAAGCATATATTTGACAAAGGACTTGTATCTAGAATATATAAAGAATTCTCAACACTCAACAGTATACAAACAAACAATCCAATTAAGAAATGGACAAAAAACAGGAACCACAGTGAGATATCATGACATGCCTATCAGAACAGCCAAAATGAAGAACAGTGACAACCATGAGAAAAACATCAGTGTCTCCCAACGGAAGGACTTTCTACAAAATACTCAGAAAAGTACGTAGTGATAACACCAAATGCTGGCGAAGATGCAGAGTAATGAAATTTCTCATATGTTAACTGGGAATGTAAAATGGCCACTCTGGGAAAGTATGACAGTTTAAAACAAACAAACAAAAAAAAGCACTAAACATAACACTCACCTTAAAAGCCAGAAATTACATTCCTGGGCATTTCTCCCAGGGAAATGAGAACTTCTGTTTGCACAAAAACCTGTGCACGGTGCTCATAGCAGCTTCAATAGCCAGAAACTGGAGGCTCGAATGCCATTCGATGGATGAAGAGCTACACAAACCACGGTACCATGGTCTATGGACCACAGCCCGGGAACAGAAAGGAGCAGCTGTGGGTACACACAGCGAGGATGGAACTCAGGGACATCAGGCTGAGTTAAAAAAACTGATCTCAAAACGTTACATATAACATTCTCCAAATGACAAAATTAGAGAACAGATTAGCGGTTGCCAGGGGCTAGAGATGGCGAGAGGGGAAAAGAGGGAGGGAGTGTGACAATAAGTATGTAGCGAGGGGGATCCTCCAGGTGATGGAATGGTTCTGCCTCTTGATGGTGGTGGTGGTTACATGAATGTACCCATGTGATAAAATCGCATAGAACTAAATACACACGTAACGATGCCCACGCTGTGGACTGCTGTGCCCGCCCCAAATTCATATGCTGAAGCCTAATGCCCATTGTGGTGTATTAGAGGTGGGGCCTTTGAGAGGTGATTAGGTCATGAGGGTGGAGCCCTCATGTTAGGATTAGTGCCCTAATAAAAGGGAACCCAGAGAGGTAATCTCTCTCCCCTGTGTGAGGACACAGCAAGAAGGCTGCTGTCTGCAAACCAAGAAGAGAGTCCTTACCAGGAACTGAATAGGCCAGCCATGTGATCTTGGACTTCCCAGCCTCCAGAACGAGGAGCAATAAATGTCTGTTGTTTAAATAACCCAGTCTGTGGTATTTTGTTCCCGCAGCCCAAGCAGACTAAGACAGCATGTAAAACTGGTGAAATCTGAATAAGGTCTGTGGGTTACACTGAGGTCAGTTTCCTGCTTTTGATATTGAACTACAGTTACGCAAGTTGTTATCACTGGGGGAAACTGGGTGAAGGGTGCGTACGATTCCGTACCATTTTTGCAAGTTTCTGTGAATCTCTAATTATTTCCAAAAAAGAAAAAAAAGAAGTAAGGGAGAGGACAGATGCCCAAAGGGCTTATGTTGCGGACAAAGGCCAAGTATAGCAGGGATGTGAGAAGTTGGAGAAATGTGTGGCAAGCAGGTTTGTTCCAACCTTGGAGGCCGATTTGCCAGGTCAGACGTCTGGGGAGGTTAACTCAGGCAAGGAGGAAGGGGCGTGCCTCCAAGAACTGTCCTGCTGGGAACAGGATGTGACTCTCAGCCCTGGCCTCTTTGCTCTCTGCTGTGAGGGGCAGGCAAGGGCTTGTGTCATCCCCCTGGCACCCCCACACCCCGCCCAGAGAACCAGCCCCGATCTCAGTTGGAGCACAGGGTGGCACGTCCAGCAGTAACATTCCCGCCAGGGAAGGGTCTTCTGGGGTTTCTGCAGCCAAGAGAGAGCCGCAGCCTGGGCTTCCCGCAGCAATAAGTAATTACACAGTCTTTCTTTGCATATTAGGAGCTGTCTGCATCCCACTCTGCTAAGTTACATGAGGACACAATTTATCTTTAGCCCGAAGCCACCTGCTTGGTAATCTGTTTCTGTGTACCCGATTGATCCCACCATCCACACATTAGCTGGAGGAACGGCTGACTTTATTTCAAGCAATCAGCTCGTACGTCTATAAGCCGGACAGGTTGGTCCAGCGCATGCCTGTCTGGATAGCTGCAACCTTCGGGCAACCCTGCCCTTCTCTGAACCATGGGACTGTCTACCCTGGGGCCAGGCTGGTGAGGGACACAGAGCCCCGTGAAGGCAAAGCCCTGAACCTCAACAAGAGGGTCTTGCGTGCAGATCGTGGGTTGAGATTTTCCCCCATTTGTCCCTAAGGATGTTTCTTCATTTTAAAATTTTGGTCCCTTCTCTAGACAAATGTTTAAATTGGTTAATGAAAATTCTGGAAGCATTTGTACCCAATGCTGCTCAATGTTGGATAAATTGTGAAATATATGTTGCCTTGGCGTGTAAGTATCTCTGGGGTTTGAGCCTTTAAGGGAACAGAGTCGCCTTGTGTTCCAGGTTTTCCAAATCGTTCTCAGATACTTTTCCCCATGCTTCCCCCACAGCTGGGCAGCACACACGGGCACAGACATTCACGATTCTCTCTCTCTCTCTGGATTCTTCTTCTAAGTCCATTATGTTTTTCAAACTCCCTTCTAACTCTTCCATAGCAGTCAGGGTCTGCTGTAAGACGTGCTCTGACGTGGACTGAATTAAAAAGATAAACAAATGCAGGTGATAACCAAACCACGTGAAATCGGGCAGGCAGTGGGCTGTAGTAAGCGAGGGGCTTGATCAGCCCCCCTGAGAAGGGCGCTCTGGGAGGAGGTGGACCCTTGCGGGGGTGGGGCCAGCTCTCAGCAGGCCGCTGCACACACTTTACAAGGTCAGGGTGCCCATCTCCATCCTCCGTAGGAGACGTGAGGGCTGCCTGACCTGCAGGTGGGTACCTGCCACCAAACCCACAGACCCTCCACCTCTTGATGCGTTTGGGACAGAACCAACCAGATGCACGTTGCCTCATTGCCTGTTTGGTTCTGTTTTGGGTCTAAAACTTTCTCATCCCCCCAAACTGTGATGGTTAATTTTAGGTATCAACTTGACCGGGCTCCGGGATGCCCGGATCGTTGGTGAAAACATTATTTCTGGGGGTGTCTGTGAGGGTGTTTTTGGAGGAGATTAGTGTTTGCATTGGTGACCTGAGTGGAGAAAATCGCCCTTACCAATGCAGACGAGCATCACCCCATCTGGTGAGTGCCTGGATAGAAGAAAATGGCAGAGGAAGGGCGAATTCTCTTTCTCTCTGCTTCAGCTGAGACATCGTCTTTCCTGCCCCAACATTGGAGTTCCCAGTTCTTGGCCCCTCTTGGAACTATACCACCAATTTCCTGGACCCTCAAATTGCAGACATCAGATTTGGGACTTCTCAGCCTCCATAATTGTGTGGGCCAAACCCTCATAATAAATCCCTCTCTCTCTCTCTCTATATATATATATCCTAGTGGTGCTATTTCTCTGAGAACTCTTACTTATAGAACCCCATACCTATTAAGCGATCACTCCCTACCGTCTCCCTCCAGCCCCTGGCTAATGCTCATCTACTATCTGACTCCATGGATTTGTCTGTTCTGGACATTTCATATCAGAGGAATCATACGATCCGTGGCCTTTTGAGTCTGGCTTTGTGCACCTAGCATGATGTTATCGAAATTCATCCACATTGGAGCACGTGTCAGTACTTCTTTCCTTTTTACTGCTGCATCGTATTCCATTGTATGGATAGACCACCCTTTATCTGTCCACCCATCCTCTGAGGCTGCCCGCAGCATCTGGGTGCCTCGAGGGCTTCATCCTGAAGGCCCTTCAGGATGGGGAGCTGCAGGGCAGGGACTTTGTATGACCCCCCTCCGGCGGTGTCCTCAGTGCCTAGAACAGTGCCTGGTGCAGAGTGTGTGCCCAGTAGATACCTGCTGAATGATAAATGGATGAGTGAACCAGCAAGGCTGCTGGGAGAAACAGTGAGCATCTGTGCTCTATCTCCCAGAGGGAAGGGGGGGATGCCAGCTGCTGGGACCACTTTTGGGAGAAAACAGCACAGAGCCCTGGGACACAAGCACAGAGCCCTGGGGCACAAGCACAAGCTGGGAGCCAGGAGCCTGACCTTCGACTAAGTTTCCTGTTGCTGCTTTATCAGTTCCACACACACTCAGGGGCTTAAAACAGCACACATTTCTTACCTCACAGCTCTGGATGTCAGAAGTCTGACTTGAGTCTCACTGGCCTAGAGTCAAGGTGTGGGCAGGGCTGAGCTCCTTCTGGAGGCTCTGGGGAGAATCAATTTCCTCGACTTTTCCAGCTCCTAGAGGTGCCCACAGTTCTTGGCTCGTGGTCCCATCCCGTATCTTCAAAGCCAGCAGTGTACCATGTCTCTGATCTTTCTTCCTTCATCTCATCTCTTTCGGAATACAGCCAAGAAAGCCTCTCACCTCTTAAGCGCTCATGTGATTAGATGGGGACCATCCGGATAATCCAGGATAATACCCCATCTCGTAAATTTTGGAGGTTAATCCTTTGTCAATTGCTTCATTTGCAAATCTTTTCTCCCATTCAGAGGGCTGTCTTTTTGTCTTGTTTATGGTTTCCTTTGCTGTGCAAAAGCTTTTAAGGTTCATTAGGTCCCATTTGTTTATTTTTGTTTTTATTCCCATCTCTCTAGGAGGTGGGTCAAAAAGGATCTTGCTGTGATTTATGTCATAGAGTGTTCTGCCTATGTTTTCCTCTAAGAGTTTGATAGTGTCTGGCCTTACATTTAGGTCTTTAATCCATTTTGAGTTTATTTTTGTGTTAGGGAGTGTTCTAATTTCATACTTTTACATGTAGCTGTCCAGTTTTACATGCAGCTCAATAACAAAAAAACAAACAACCCAATCCAAAAATGGGCAGAAGACCTAAATAGACATTTCTCCAAAGAAGATATACAGACTGCCAACAGACACATGAAAGTATGCTCAACATTATTAATCATTAGAGAAATGCAAATCAAAACTACAACGAGATATCATCTCACACTGGTCAGAATGGCCATCATCAAGAAATCTACAAACAAATGCTGGAGAGGGTGTGGAGAAAAGGGAGCCCTCTTGCACTGTCGGTGGGAATGTAAATTGATACAGCCACTATGGAGAACAGTATGGAGGTTCCTTAAAAAACTAAAAACAGAACTACCCATGTGACCCAGCAATCCCACTACTCGGCATATACCCTGAGAAAACCATAATTCAAAAAGAGTCATGTACCAAGATGTTCATTGCAGCTCTATTTACAATAGCCAGGACATGGAAGCAACCTAAGTGTCCATCAGCAGATGAATGGATAAAGAAGATGTGGCACATATATACAATGGAATATCACTCAGCCATAAAAAGAAATGAAATTGAGTTATTTGTAGTGAGGTGGATGGACCTAGAGACTGTCATACAGAGTGAAGTAAGTCAGAAAGAGAAAAACAAATACCGTATGCTAACACATATATATGGAATCTAAGAAAAAGAAAAAAAAGGTCATGAAGAGCCTAGGGACAAGACGGGAATAAAGGCACAGACCTACTAGAGAATGGACTTGAGGATATGGGGAGGGGGAAGGATAAACTGTGACAAAGTGAGAGAGAGGCATGGACATATATACGCTACCAAACGTGAAATAGATAGCTAGTGGGAAGCAGCTGCACAGCACAGGGAGATCAGCTCGGTGTTTTGTGACCACCTAGAGGGGTGGGATAGGGAGGGTGGGAGGGAGACGCAAGAGGGAGGAGATATGGGAACATATGTATATGTATAACTGATTCACTTTGTTATAAAGCAGAAAGTAACACACCGTTGTAAAGCAATTATACTCCAATAAAGATGTTAAAAAAAATACCCCATCTCAAAATCTTTAACTTAATTGCCTCTGCAAAGTCCCTTTTCCATGTAAGGTAACATATTCCCAGATTCCTGGGATTAGGATGTCAACATCTTTGCCGGTGGGGCGGGCAGGGGAAGGAGGGGTGCTTTATTCTGTTGACCACAGAAGCCTCTTGGCCTGAGGCTCATTTTCCCGGTAGGAGAAAGCAGGCCAAACAATTTCCAAGATCCTTTCCAACCCTTGGGTCAGGCCGTTGCAGCAGAAAGAACAATGGCTTCTAGCTTAATGACAGATTTCTATCATCATCGGATCAGGTGTCTGGAGCTCACCCCTGTCTGACCAGATGCTCCCTTGGACCTTTCCACCCATTTTCTTCCCGGTTCCTATTGCTGACCTCTCAGAACATCACCCTCCTCTTTTCACAGGGGAGGGATGTGAGCTTCAGAGAAGCCAAGTGACATCCCTGAGGTGACCTGTCTCAAAAGTGGGGGCCCGAGTCCCACCCCTCGCCCCCCGTGTCTGTCTGACTCTGGAGATGTGGAGTCCTCCACTGTTTACACTGGTGATTTGGGTGAAATGCAAATGCTTTAGGGCATTTAAAAATCCAATGAGTTTTAAATTTTGAATCGATCATTTTAGGAAGCTGGAACGTGCAATGAATTTAGTCATTAATCTCAAAGTTTTGGAAGCAGACTTCCTCCGTGAAAGAAAACAAAAAGTGGAGTGTGGGCTGGGGGGGAAGCTTTGTTGATGCGATTTTAATGGTTCAGTTCTTTGCTTCTTTTTTCAGTTCTTTTTTGGAGGATCGAGCTGCAGAAGGAGAAACTACAGAACAATGGGCCACATCTGGAGCTCTCAGAGCCGAAACATCTGTATCTGTGTGTCCACAGCCTGAACCCGTGTACTCTCGTTCTAAGGCACATGCAGGTCTCGCCACGTGGCCCAGGAGATCCACATGCGTGTGCTACTTCTCAGATGCGAAACAGGGAGATCACCAAGCCCCTGCCAACGTGCGATGAGCTTTTCTTCTTAACCAAATCCTTCCCTCCGTCTTGGGCTTCTCTTGTGAGTCTTACAAATCAGCCCAAAAGACAGAAGGCACTGGGAGAGGCGGATGGCGAGCACGCTGATCCCGTTTTCTTGGAAATTGCCCTTTCTTCTTTTTTTCTTAATAAATTTATTTATTTATTTATGGCTGCATTGGGTCTTCGTTGCTGTGCATGGGCTTTCTCTAGTTGCGGCGAGCAGGGGCTGCTCTTCATTGTGGTGCATGGGCTTTGTAGCGGAGCACCGGCTCTAGGTGTGGGGGCTTCAGTAGTTGTGGCGCACAGGCTCAGTAGTTGTGGCGCATGGGCTCAGTTGCTCCGCGGCATGTGGGATCTTCCCGGATCAGGGCTCCAACCCGCGTCCCTTTCATGGGCAGGCGGATTCTTAACCACTGCATCACCAGGGAAGTCCTGCTCTTTCAATATTTCAAAGGGGTGTGTTTCAAGGGACTGAGCTCTCTGAGCCGAGGGCAGGGCGGTGTACACATAACCATGAGGGGCCAGGATCTAGGGCAGTACTTTCCTCCCGTTCAGCCTCGGAGAGCCGCCTGTCTGCAGATGGACCCAGAAACCACTGAGTAGGGCTTCCTGGCAGAATCCCAGAGTGGTGTTGTCCTTATGGGTCCCATTGTGGTAGCTTTGTAGGTGTCATCTGGGATCTCGGTGGTCTAGTTCACAGAATGGGAGTGTGATGCCCTTATTTCTACAGGTGTGTCTTCATTCAGCGAATATGTTTTGAGCATCCTGAGAGCTCCTGGGGATAAAAGATCCATGAGAAATCTTTCCTGCCCTCCAGGAGCTCACAGTCTAAGGAAAGAGAAACACTGACCGGCAGACTGCTCCAGGGTAGCTGTGATGAGCGACCTTTGTTGACTTCTTCATTCATTCATTCATCAAGTGCTTCTTGCAAGCTGCTTCCTTGCCAGGAATCGTGGGTCTGAGTCACGAGGAGTCCACGTGGAACAGTGAAAACATCAGTGAAAATGCCAAACATCACTTGTTGAGTGGTGAGCAGACGTAAACCTCCTGAATAATTATGAAAATCGTTCCTTGAGAATCACTGTTGAGAAAAGACGCTGCATCCACTTTGGCTTAGATTATTTGAAACTTTATATTTGATCATCACATTTCAGAATATAGCAAAGAGTAGATACTCTTCGTTTATCCCCAAATTCATTGACCATTGACTGTGCATCTGTGAAGTACTGGAGGCTGGCCTCCCCAAGGAACATGGGCACGAGGGGGACACAGCCCCGGCTCCTGAAAGCTCACGGAAGGCTGGGGAGAAGAAACTTTACAGCTTGGGATGATAATACTATCGCGGCCAGTGCCCGGAGCTCTGCCGGTGCTGGTGGTTGACCTGGCTTCTCCGCCCCCTTGGGGAACCACCGTGTACTTGGCGTTGAGTGACCTCCGCTGGTCTCCACTGTCCCATTGCCTTGCAGTGCTCTTTAGAGATGGTGGACCTCAGCTCAGACCCAGGTCACGGACACTCTTAGAAACAGGGCGAGGGGCCTGGAGAACCTCCCGGGGTCTGTGTGAGGAGTAAGGGCGCCATGAGGGGGCCTGGTCAGTAGGGCAGTGCCGGAGCCCTGGAGGGCCATGCAGGGAGCTTGGCCTTCATCCTGTGGAGGACGGGCACCACTTCAGGGCTTGAGGGATGGAGGACAGTGTCCAGGGTCTGAGAACCTCCTGGAAGCAGGGGGCTGGACAGGCATTCCAGCCCTTGGTTCTATCAGAGGCCCTGGAGGCGCTGAGTCAGACAGGGGCAGCCAGCGCTCCGAGCTCAGGAAATCGGCCAAATTTACCAAAAAGGTATCTCGTCTCTGCCCCAGAAACTGGGGGGATGCTGGAAGTTACAACTAAGTGCCTCCTCTGGAAACACCAGGTGGGAGTCCAGGGGTCCAGAAGTTGCACCCCGCCAGGGGGTGCCAGTGCGCTCAGGAGATCAGGGGTCGATGCCGGAGGGCAGGCTGCGTCCTCCAGACCCTCTCACCCGCCTGCGGACCCTGGACCCGCCTTGAGGAGTGAGAATGGCAGCCACCCTCAGCTCTAGAGCCTAGTCCCCAGGGTGGCCCGTTCCCAGGTCAGGCTAGAGGATGTCCTCGACCTTTCCTCTGTGGCCCAGAAAACTTGGCCTTGGGGCCAAGAATCTCCTTCCTTCCCCGTTTCCAGACCCACAGCTTTCTCCCCTCACTTCCTCTCTTGATTTGCTCTGGGGGTCTGGGGCCACCCCCTGGGAGCTCCTTTGCTGGGATGGACTCCATCTGGCATCCCTGTGCCCCCTCACTCACTCCTCCTCCATTCTGGACAGGAAGGGGGCATGGGAACAGGCCGCCGCGTTTTCCCCCACTGGCTCTGCGATGCCCAGCCTCGTGCGGTGCTGGAAGCAGGGCTCACCGAGCTGCCGCATCCTCACTTCCCTCCCTGCTCCCTGGCCCCAGACCCATGGCTCCCTCCTGTCTTCTTGAGTCTAGACCATGCAGGTTGGCAAACCATGGCCTACGGACCACATTGACCCGCCCTCTAGTTTGGGGAGTGAGGTTTCCTTGGGCACACAGCTATGTCCGTCCAGACACAGTGACTCTGGTTCGTGGCAGAGTTGAGTAGGTGCGACAGGGACCATATGGCCCTCGGCACCTAAAATACTTACCATCTGGCCCATCGTAGAAAAAGCGTGCCGGCCCCTGGCCTTCCCCGGCCCATCTCACCCCAACCTTTGGGCTCCATCTCCCACCAGAAGGAACTCTCAGATCCCCAGTCTGTTCTCCCCTCAGCCCAGAAGCCCTGCTCTCCGTGGCCCAACTCCGGTTTGCCCTCATGGTGTAGGGTCTGGCCCTCGGCAGCCTGCCCGGGGTGGGGTCCCCTCACCTGGACGCTGCTCCGTGAGACTGGATGCTCCCTGCCAGTGGGCACGGCTGGGGCACGCAGGAGGAGGGGTGTCAGGAGTGGTCGTGGAGCCCCGCAGTCCTGGGAGGGGGCAGCAGGGCAGGTGGGAAAGAGAGGGGGATCAAAGGCTGCACCCAGACACCTGTGGCATCGGTGTCTACACAGTTTAGACCCTGGGCCTCAGACCCCTCCCAGGAGCCCCGTGCCAAGCACACAGCCCTCCAAATTAGCTACGAGAAGCCTGTCTCTACCCTGTGGTCCTGAGCTCGGACCAGCGGCTGTGGGCCTGCAGGGCTACAAGAAGCCCTGTGGTCCTGAGCTCAGACCAGCGGCTGTGGGGCTGCAGGGCTACAAGAAGCCCTGTGGTCCTGAGCTCAGACCAGCGGCTGTGGGGCTGCAGGGCTACAAGAAGCCTGTCTCTACCCTGTGGTCCTGAGCTCAGACCAGCAGCTGTGGGGCTGCAGGGCTACAAGAAGCCCTGTGGTCCTGAGCTCAGACCAGCGGCTGTGGGGCTGCAGGGCTACAAGAAGCCTGTCTATACCCTGTGGTCCTGAGCTCAGACCAGCGGCTGTGTGGTTAACTCTGGGGTCTTCGGGAACACGGCGCAGAAGATAAGGTCCAAGACCGGCCACGGGGCAGGGGGGGAGGGGGCCAGGAACATTCCACAACGTTCCTTCTGCCCGTGGTTGGAGGTCCTTATCGGCCCCTTGGTGAGAAGAAAGTGAGTGTTTCTACTGAACCCTCCGTAGAGGTGCCTGGAGACCAATCCAATGGACATGCATGGAGAGCGTGGCTGATAAGGCTACGGATGGGACTGGCCCTTCAACTCGGTCTTTTGTGTGCATGACCCCAGGGATGTGGGCATCCACGGGGCCCTGGATGGTGGGCTGCACCTGCCCATGGCTCAGCCAGTCCTAGTTGGGGATTCTGAGAGGGATGGACCCTTAGCCCCTGTGGCCCTCTCTGTGCCGGGGAGAGAGAGGAGTCACCGCCAGCCCGGGGGAGGGACTGTGCTGCTGTTGTCAGCTCAGCAAATAAAGATACAGACAGCCCGTCAGCCTTGAATTGCCGATGAACAACAAATAACGTCTCGGTACATATATGTCCCAAATATTGCATGTTTCTCAGAGACTCACATGTAACTCTTGTATTTTATCTGGCAACCCTGCAAGAAAGGCCAAGTTCTGACCATGACCCTGGCCATTTGGGGGAACTTATGTGGTGGGAGAATAGCCTCCCCCGCCCCCTGCCCCCCTGCCTGCTGGCCGCCCCCTCTGTCACCTTGGCCGTGGAAGAACCACTTTGCCTCTCACTCACAAGTGCTCTTCTCTGCCGGGCACTCTCTTTCCTGAAATAGCAAGTCTTGAAAATGTGCTGAGCTGGGGGCCCTGGGCCCAGCCCCCTGCCCTCTGCATCCCCAGGGAGGGCCTCCTCTTCCTTTCAGTTCTCCTCCAAATGAAAGCCTTGAGTGGGCTGGCTCTGATCCCTTCCCACTGCAGCTCTGGGAGTGGACGCACAGTCCAACCCTGGAGGGGCCTCAAGGGTCCTCTCCAAGGGGGGTCTGAGGGTTACAACCCCCAGAAGCTCCCAGACCCTCACCAGCAGATCTTGCAGTCCTAAGTTCACAAGATGTCTGAGTTGCGAGGACCCCCAGGCCGTGCCAATCCAGATGCGGCAGCCGAGGTCTGAGGCAGGGATGTGACGGAGCAGAGGCCTCCATGATATGCTGGTGGACCGGAGGGCTGGCCCATCCTCTGGCAGTACAGGCAGTTGAAGCGGGCTGGTTCTTCACTCTCCGAGGTTGGTGGAAGGTGTCGGGTACCATCTTGGTGGGTCCGGAGGTCTCAGGCCAGAATGTCTGCCATTTTTTTAGAGGGACCGTAGGGCCTGGACCCCCTACCAGAGTGGCCAAGGCTACAGACCCCCATATGGACTGTAGCCTTGGTCACTCTGGGACCTTGTCTGCCGGCTCTCTGTCCACTCCGGCCCCAGGCCCTTGGTCACCCAGGATGGCCACTGGGGGGCAGTGTGAGCCAGGACACCTGGCAGGGATCCACCCGGAGGTGCTGGCCGGCCAGCCCTGTCCAGAAGGGAGAGAGCCTGGGCAGGCGAGAGGAGCCCCTCGGTGGTCAGCCCAGGACCCCGGCTGTCCTGCCCCAGAGGGCTTGGGGCCAGGGCTCTGCCTGGGGCTGGGAACTTCCCTAATATCCGTGATCACAGCCCCTACCCATAGACACACACACACAGAATGCACACGCGCACCCCACCACACACACTTTGCACACACACAGGCCTGGTGGGTTGCAGAAGCACCAAATACCCTCCTGGGAATACAGGGGCTGTGACTCTTCCGTTTGTTTCTCCCCTTCTGGGCGGCCCAGCTGGGCGTTCTGGGGCAGGCCCTACTGCTTGATGGGGGCCAGCCCCTTGTCAGGGCCCGCCGCCAAGCCCCGCCTTTCCGGGAAGCCCCTTGTCCAGCCAGACTGCATCCTCCGGGTCCTGGGCACCCTCTGCCTTCTCACGGCTCGGACCTCCACCACATTGTTCCCTGCAAGGCTGAGCCCACCCTCTCCGGGCCTCTCTGCTCCCGCTACGACCTCACTGCCACCTCAATCCTGTAACCTGCTCCCATACCTTGTTCAGCTCTGAGTTCAGACAAGTGTAGTTACAGCTTCCACTCACAGAAGTATGCCTGGTGGGCCGGGGCCCCAGGGGGTGAGTGGAGGAGGTCAGGCCCCATTCTGGTCCCCCCACGGGGTGGCCATGGGGAGCCGTGGGGCCTCAGGCCCAGCCCCTCCTCTTCTGTACGTGGGGACCAGTTAGCACCGCCCACCGGGCCCCGGGGTTGCTGTGAAGATCGGTTTGGTAAAGCACGTAGCACAGGGTGGGCATTCAAATCTGCGAGCCCCTTTCCATAGCGCAGCTCAGGAAGGGGGCAGCAAGGTCCCGGGGGACCCCTACTGCTCTCAGGCTAAGCGGTCTCCTCTTCCCCCATCCCCCACGCCCTGAATTATTAATGCAGTAACCCAGACTGACGTTTTCTTTCAAGATACCACTCTGAGCTCCTCCATCCCGAGACACTCTTGATGTGATGTTTTCAATTTTCCCAGGCCTCCGCCTGGCAGGAACCTCCCCGGGGCTCTGATCCTTTGCCATCGATCTTTTTCACCAAGATTCAGTCCCAGTTCTGGGTGGGCTCAGAGAGGAGGGGCGCCCCGCGGCTTGACACAGGGAGGGGGCGGGCGAGGGGCCACCCCCCACCCCCAGGAAATGCCCACCAGGCACCCTTTGCCAGCAGTCCCCCACCTCAGGGCAGGAGCCAGAGGGCACTGAAAGGAGCTGTTTGGGTGGGGAGGGGCGAGGGAGGTCTGTGTGGGCTCCAGGGACCTCAGATCCCCTTGGGGGGCGGGTTTTCAGGGAGCCCTTGAGGACAGGGGCGCGTTGCGGCTATCGTTTTGCCGCAGCTCCGAAAAGCGCCGCGGTTCTCTTGGGCTTTGCGAGCTCTGCTCTCCAGCTGCCAATATTTTTTGACAGTGAGGCGCAGCTTTTCCCACACTCCGGCTACTGGGGCTGAGAACGCTGCTCAACACGGGATTAGAACAGCCCCCGGAGCCATTACCGCATCTACATTAATCACGGTGATGGCTCGGGGAGGGACTGGCCTCCCGTTAGACAGCGCTCTCGTGCTCTGCGCGTGCAGGCGTGTGTGTGCGTGCGTGACCACGGGTGCACGTGTGAGCACAGGCATATGTATGCGTATGAGCACGGGCATGTGCTTTATGCGTGCGTGTGTGTGCACACGAGTGTGCTTTGTGCGAGCACGTGTGTGAGTGTGTGAATGCATGTGCCCGCACACGGGTGTGTGGGAGCAGGCATGCATACGTGCACTGCAGTTGCCCGCTGGAGAATGTCACGAAGCATTCCAGGTTGCCGGAAATAAGCAAGGGATGTGGGCTGAAGAGCTCAAACAGGTATTGTTCTGAAAGTTTCTTTTCCTTTCCTTCTCACAAACCAAGCCTTGCTTCTGTGGACTTGGCCATTTCCGCTCCATGGTGGCCCTGGCAACGATGTTTACCGGCCCCACGGTGAGGACTGGTGGCTGCTTTCAGGGTGGTTGCTGAAAGGTTTGACAGGCAGAAACATCCCCCTGTCTACAGTTTTCATTCTGGTCCCAAAGCCTCTAGCCAAGGCGACTGACACTCAGTCATCATAATAAATGAACTTCATGTTTATGTAGGATTTCCATTCAGGAGACCGTTGCCTTGTTGGAAGCTGGTGGTGGGCGAGCTGGTGCACACCCTGTGTGGGTGAACGCCGGAAGAGCCACCATCATGCTGTGTGACCTAAGACCTGCCACCCACCCTCTCTTGGCTTCTTTGTCACCCAGAATGAAGGCCTGGGGCCAGGCATCCCGTTAGGCTCCAAGTTCCGTGAGTCAAAAATTTCTTCTGGAGTGTGGGTTCATGCGTCCTCCCTCCAAAGACAGCGTCAATTGCAGGTTCTGAATGGATGTGACCTTAAGAGAAGAGAAGGAGGGGGAAGTGGAGGGTCTGCTCCTGGGACTGGGGGGCCATGTGGGATTTGGGGGCAGTGGTTGGGTCTGTACATTCTTCAAACCCTGCCTTAGTCTGTCATACAGAGTGAAGTAAGTCAGAAAGAGAAAAACAAATACCGTATGTTAACACATATATATGGAATCTTAAAAAAAAAAAGGTTACGAAGAACCTAGGGGCAGGACAGGAATAAAGATGCAGACGTAGAGAATGGACTGGAGGACACAGGGAGGGGGAAGGGTAAGCTGGGACGAAGTGAGAGAGTGGCATGGACATATATACACAACCAAATATAATACAGATAGCTAGTGGGAAGCAGCCGCATAGCACAGGGAGATCAGCTCGGTGTTTTGTGACCACCTAGAGAAGTGGGATAGGGAGGGTGGGAGGGAGACACAAGAGGGAGGAGATATGGGGATATATGTATATGTATAGCTGATTCACTTTGTTATAAAGCAGAAACTGACACAGCATTGTAAAGCAATTATACTCCAATAAAGATGTTTAAAAAACAAAAACAAAACCCTGCCTTACTTGAAGGATGACATCAACCTCCAAGCAAGATATAGCAAAAATGAGTGAAATGCAAACACACAGAAGTTTCCAGGTTAGAGGAAATATAAATGACAGTAGGAATTGAACTACAATGAGAAAAGTGGAACATAAATATGCAGGCCAGTAGGTCTGGCACAGAGGCTTTGGTTGGAGTCTTCAATTTGGCTCTGAGGTTCCTGGCAGCCAAAGTGAAAAGGGAAATAGGATCAGTTCGATTGTCTTCACTATCCCTTAGGAAAAGCCTTCCCTCCTTTCTCCCCATTGTGTGAGACCCCTGGGGAAGGTGGACAAGACCAGTCCATCAGCCTGGAGGTGACTGTCCCAAGGGCTGGCCAGAGCAGTGCCTCCGTATATGCCTGTGTTAGGAAAATGCTCCGTCACACGTGGTGGCCATTCAGTGCTCTGGAAAGCACACAGACTTTTCCAGCCTTGGCTCTGAAAGATGCTTTTCCCATGAGGCTCCATCTAGGTGGCCCAGAAATGAAAAATGGATAATGTCCCCAAGAACATCTGGACAGCAAATGCCATGACAGGTCTCATAAAAGTGCTCCTTGTAACCACTCCTGGTGAAAGCTGAGGGCACGTCTCCAAACCACAGAGCCTGCAAGGGGACAGTGAGCTTCAGACAGTTGCACTTGAGCATGGAGCTGGGTGCAATGCCACCTGCAGCATGTGGCAGGTCGTTGTGCCTTCACTGAGCACCTACTGTGTGCAGGACCTGGGGAGGAGATTATGTCCACAGCCCCATTCCATTGGCTCTAGCAGCCCACTTTACAGATGAGGCTCTCAGAAGATCATAGCGCCATAGGTGGCAGGATATCCAGGGCTCTGTAACCACCACCAAACCCCCCTCCCGCCAGTTCTATGATTCTTCCCTCCTGTGTCCCCCTAGACTTAGTGGTGATTCTGGGGTACACCGCTCAGGCTGTGGTTCCAGGGCTCTTTGACTAGCTGAAGATGGCAGGCGAGGAGGTTCTTGCCACTACTGCTCATGGGTAGGTACCTCCGTGGTCCAGGCCCAGCAGTGGCTTCGATGGGAGGGAAGGTGGCTCTGAGCCAGGCAGCCCTGTCCTGGGGCAGAGAATGTCACCTGTCATGGGTGGCAGTTCTGTGGGTGGATCTGACAGAGCTCCACTGGTCAGCTCAGCCTCAGAAAGGGGTGTGGGGCAAACATGAATAGGTTACACGGAAGAGTGCAGGGACCCCTAGGGATGTGCTGGGGAGGCAGGAACCTGCCTGGGGAGCCGGGGGTGGGTGGGGGGATGCTCTTGTCCACGCCCTCTGGGTAGGGGCCGGGGGCGGGGCTGGGAAGCAGCCGGGGATGACTCGTGGGGATGAGAAGAGGCCAGCAAGTAAGGGAGAAAGCAACTTCCAGCCGGAGACGGGGAAGGTACTGTGCCCAAAGGCAGCGGGGGCGGCGGGGGGGGAGCGCCGAGGGTGATCATGGGCTCGGGGTGGGAGGCACTGCTGCAGAACGAGTGGGGGGTGGGAGAGAAGCTGAGGGGGAGGCGGGGGCCTTGTGGGCCTGGCTGAGGGGTCCTCAGGCTCTAGTCCTTGAACCTGGGGGTTCACACATGTATTCTTGGAGGCCTGTGAGTCCCCACGGTAGAGACTCAGTCCTGACATCAAATCAGCAGCAGCTGACTCACCAATTCACTTGGAACGAGGTGGGTGATTTTATTTACTGGAAGTTCTCCGTGGATTTTTCCCTTAGAGAGAGAGAGATTAAAACAAGACAAACAAAACAACAACCAAAAAAACAGAGTGAAAGAAGCTCCCTGGGCTCTCTGTCTCTGCAAGGACCAAAGGAGGCCCTGGAAAGTTGGTCCCATGGCCGTCCTGAGTGGCTGGGACAGTGGGTGGGTAGGGCCAGAGCCCTGGGACTCCATGGCGGGGGGGGTGCCAGGTGGGGAGGACAGCACAGGGCACGTAGAAGATGTGAAGCCATGAGGATGGGACCCCTCCTCCCTTTGCACCGGGGGCACTTTGTCCTTCAGTGCCAGCCCAAGCATCCCCTCCTCCAGGCAGCCCTCAAGGACTGCTCACAGAGTTCTCCCAAGACCCACGTGACTTCCTGTCCTCTAAATTGGGGACGTAAGTCCTGGTCCCCTGCCCCACACTGGCAGGCAGGAGGCACTCAAGAAGCAAGCATGCCAACCACCAGAGGGAACACCCACTCAGCGGCCAAGAAACCAGCAGTGGGTGTGAAGGGACGTGGGGACAGGGAAGAGGTGGCAGCAACACACATGGGGACACAGGACCGCCCTCCTCGGCCTACTGGACGGGCACCAGAGGAAGCACAGGAGCCCTTCCTAGCTGCCACCCCTAAGTCCATACCCCCTCTCCCTGGAAGGCCCGTTCGAGGAACCAGAACCCCCAGGCCTGTCCTGGACCCATCTCAGGCTGCAGACCCTGAGATGCTGCTTCCTGGGAAACAGGGCCTCACAGCCCACAGGGGCCGCACAGGGACGGCTCACAGCTGGCACGGGTGCCAAGAACCAGCAGGGTGGGAGGAGTCCCGGGACACAGCTGGCTGGTTTGGGGGAGGAGTGGGTGGGAGGGCCCAATGGGGAAGCACTGTGATCAGAGCGGCAGCAGGGCCACCGAGAAGCAGCCAGACTTCCTGGGTGCCCACCAGTGGCCGGGCCAGGGCTGGGGGGCTGAGGGGTCCGGAGATGGTCACCGTGATTGCAGTCAGGCAGCGCCAAGGGAGCCCTGCGGTCCAGCCTCTGATCCCTCATCTCTCACCGGAGCCCTCACTGAACAGAGGCCAGAGGAGACCCAGCAGGCGGGGCTGGAGGAGAGCACCTGGGGGCAGGTGGGCCAGGAGGAGGGGCTGGCAGAGGCAGGGGCAGCATTCCCAGGAGAGGACCGGCAAGAGGCCCCCGGCCAGACCCCACACTTTCTGCGGCCCGCGTGTCCAGGTGGAGTGAGGAGAGGTGGGAGAGGACGGAGGCAGTCTCGGCCACCTTCCTGGAGCCCAGGCTTTATCCTGCAGGCAACTGGAAGGTTCCAGCAAGGATGAACTGCCCAGGTTTGCCCTTCTCCTGTCGGTTTCTCCCAGCACTGGGCCCCTGTTGGATCTGCTCTGATTGGTTTATGTCTGGCTGTAGCAGAGAACAAATTGATTCCCCTCCAGCTGTTTCTGCAGCGTCTGTCCTTGCTCAGCCCCAGGCCACCAGCTGTGCCCCACACAGCTTCTCCCCCGCTCCGGGAACATCGGGGACTGGGTCTGAGGATGAGGGAGGGACGTGGTCCAGTGTTCCTAGCCCGGCTGGAGGTCCCAGAGCTGGAATACGGATGCACTCGCTCACATGCATTCACAGACACACACACACACACACACACACACACACACACACACACACCCCTGTGCCTGACCCCCTGGAGGCAGCGGCTGCAGGTAAGAAATTTCAGCTTTGTGCAGTAGGTGGAGTCTTCACCCCTCAGGTGTTTTTCTTCCTGCAGCTGAGAAAGCAAACTTTCTAAATGAAAACCTGTCATCCCCGGGTTTAAATCCTTCTGCTGAAGCCTTTCGCCTTCAGGTAAAACTCCAAACTCTTGCCTCTCACTACACAGCACTTTGGTCAGAGCTTCCGCCATGCTTGAGTCTTTACAAACTTGCCACACGCATGCTGGCCCCCGGGCCTTTGCACATGCGGCGCCCTCAGCCAAGTGTGCCTGCACGTGCCTCTCCCAGCCCTCACCCCTTGACCTACTGGCAGTAAATCCTTGTCCCCCTGGACCCACCTCTCCAGCGCAGCTTTTCTAAGACAGGGGCTTTTGCCCCTCTCTGCACCCACAGCCCCCTGTGCTTGTCCCTGGCATGACACCCAGCACCTTCTGAGTGGAAACATTCCCTGGCATGGTCTGGCACCTCCCCTCACCAGGCACGTGTATTGCATGTCTCTGTTACCACCACCCTCGTGCGTGGCCAGCCACAGAGCTGGAGCTAGAACAGGGACTCAGTATTTGATGAGGTCATGAGCGAATGGGTGGATGGATGGCTGTGTATCCGGGAGAGACCTAGGACCCCAGGTGTCCCGGGCACAGCACTGAGTCACACACAGAAGCAGCAGTCCAGCGACAAAAGAATTGAAAGGGGATCCCAGTCCTGGCTGGTGTCTTTGGAAACCACACCTCAGGAGACACACTGCAGAGCCTCAGCGAGGCTGGTGTAAACCCTCTCGTCTCTCCCCTCCCCAGTTCCTCCCACTCACTGGAGGCTCTGTGGTCCTTCCCTCGTCCCAGCATTTGCAAAACCCCCACTCCTTGCCTATCTCACAAGATGGCTTTCTCTCTCTCATGGCCCCCCTCTCCCGGCTTTCTACGACGTGCTACATTCAGCCTGGCTTCTTTTTTGTTTCCTTTCTGCATTGCCCATTCTCCATATTTCTCCTCAACAAAGGGAGGGCCCTGGAGCTCACCGAGCCGGTAAGAATCACGCTCCTCTCTCTCCCTCTTGAGATCTCTCTCTTTGTACCCTCTCTCCCGAAGCTACATCATAAAAAAGCCTGAAACCCAGCTGGCAAATAGAGAGCTCTCCCTGGGGGGGTTAGAGCGGGGGTGACACAGAGCCAGCAGACCCAGCAAGGTCAAAATTCTCTTTATTCCATTAGGCTCTGGGGACATTCACATGTTAATAAATCATATTCCCATCACGAATCAATGAAACCTTTTTACAAACTGCATTTTAACCTTACACAATCGCCCCATGGACAATTCCACAAATAAGGAAACTGAGGTGTGCGTGTGCGTGTGTGTGTGTGTGTGTGCGTGTGTGTGTGTGTGTGTGTGTATGTGGTGGACGGGCGACTCGGAGAAGCCTGCCACATAGAGGAGGACTGTAAGTGGGATGTGCACACAGCCTGCTGTTTTTAAGCCCCACATTCTTCCTTGCCCCAGGCTCCAACTGAACCCCGAACCCCGAGTCTTAAAGAATCACATTTACGACCAAGAAAGGCTGGCTGGAAAATGCAAGGTGGAGTTCCTAAACTGTCCTGGTTTGTTTCCTTAAGCAGATTATATGTTTTGCCTACAAGCATCGAATATATGATTTGCGTCTGATATTGATTAGTGGAGCCATTTAGAAAAGTTAAGCCTAAGCTCATTGAAGAGGGTTAACTTGGCAGAGCTTTGGTCTCTGCATATTCCAGAAGCTGCCAGTATCCTCAGTCAGGGACAGGGGAGCAGAGGATAAGGGCAGCTCTTCCCATGGTGGGGTCGGGGTGGGCCAGGGACCCTCGATCAGCTCACGAGCCTCTGGTCTGGCTGTGCTGGGCGTGGGAAGCAGTGTCCTCTCCTGGGAGGCGGACCCGCTGTTTAAGGTCCATGTACTGCCTGAGTTTCAAAGATGAAGTTTGATTGCTTTGTTTGTTTGTCTTCTGTGCCTCCTTCAGGGTTTGTGGGTTTGGGGGGAAAGGGGAGGGCAAAGTTTTTCTTTAAGTTTTAGGGGTGTGTTATAAAAGTTTTAGGAAATTGTTCCAATGCAACCGATTTGGAAAGAAATCACGGGCTGGGGTCAAAACAGTCAAATACAGAGCAGACCTCTTACTCCCTTCCAACCAGCCCCTCCTCTGGGGCTCCTGCATCAGGGTATCCCAAGGGGCTTCGGGGGACACCCTGACCTCTGGCGACCTGAGCCCTTGGGGTCTCCCAACCTCTGTGGGTGAGTTTCCGAGGTGATGGGAGGGTGATATGAATGAAAAACGTGGCCTGCAAAAAACATGTTGCAGCCATCCAGCCACTACAGCTGCCCTCAGTGGTGAGCCCTGAGGAACTCAGGATGGAGACAGACCACTGCCAAGCTCTCAGCCACTGCAGCCGCCCAAGAGGTGCACCCTGAGGGGACTCAGGATGGGAAAGCACGGAACACTGGCCCCAGACAGCTAAGGTGCATGTCAAAGGAATAATTTCAATGAGCCCAGACTTTGCATCTTCCCATGCATAGAAACGTGCTAAATCTCTTAACTTGAGATGTCTGGTTTTCTTTATTCAACAGTAATCTTTTGATGCTCTGACTACCTGCTCTTTGTTCCAAAACCCTCTAAATGGCCTGGCTCCTCTCTAACTTCTTTGGATCAGTCCCTCAGTGTGATCTGAGAGGCCGCATCTCAGGCTTAAGTCCTCAGTTTTGTCTGCCAAATTAAACACAATTCTCAACTTTTAGGTTGCGTTTTTTTTTTTTCCAGTCCACAGCGGGGAACAGGGAAGAGACCGGGAGACACATGGTGACGTTGGGGCCTTGGCGTGTCTGTCTTTGTGCAGTGCCCTCAGCTGGCTCCTGGGGTGGGGCAGTGATCATCACCTTTCCGAAGAGCCGACCCCTCAAAAGGCCTCATCCTACGTCACGCCCAGACTGCAGGCCTCCCCCCAGGAGGGAGCACAGGCTGCCGACGAAGGTTCCGAGGCCGAGAGCCGACGCAGTGGGGGAGGTGGGCGCTGGTGAGGATGGGGGCGGACACGGCCCAACTCACGTCCCTAGACGTCCCTAGACGTGTGGCCTGTGCACAGACGAGCATCTCCTCCCGGGTGGTGGGGACCTCGCGTGAACTCAGCTCCGGAGACTCTGCTCATTTCGAGCACAGATGATGGTCTCCCAGATGCTTTGTCCTGACCAGCGTGACGTTTGTTCAGTTCAGCTGCCCTCCGTCACAAGAGGCCTGATCAGACCCAGACTCTCACCATGAAAAATGCCTTTTCTCATTGGATCTGAGTCCTAGATTTTGTAGAATAAACATTTGTAAACTCTGAGAACATGTATACCAATTAATTACGGCTTGGACAGGGCTCGGGGCCTGCGTGCTGTCTGGGAAGACCCATCCATGGTCCTTTTCTCCTTTCCGTGCTCCTCCCAGCCTTGGCGGGGGGGGGGGGGGTCAGCAGACCCTTCTGACAGAGGGGGGCGGCTTTCAGGAATCCAGGGAAGCTGTTCTGGTTTCCTGGTGGCTCTAAAATGCTTCTGAATTCATTAAGGTTTGCATTGGAGCAGAAATGTCACCTTCTCAGTAAGACCTACCCAACTGCTCTATTAAAAGAATGCACCACTTCTGTTCCCTGATCCCCCTAAACCTTCTGCTTTTTTCTTTTTTTTCTGCAGCACTTTCTACCTTCCAACAGCCTTATGGGCTGAATTGTGTGTACCCCGCCCCCCAACCAAATCCTTATGCTGGAGTCCTAAACTCCAGTACCTTAAAATGTGACTGTATTTGGTAATAGAGCATTTAAAGAGGTGATTTAGGTTAAATGAGGTCCTATGGGTGGGCCCTAATCCGTACACTGGCGTCCGATAAGAAGAGATTAGAACACACACGCAGGGAAGAAAGGCCACTGGAGGACACAGGGAGAAACAAGCTGTCTGGGAGCCAAGGAGAGAGGCCTCAGGAGAAGCCAGTCCTGCCCACACCTTGAATCCAGACTTGTAGCCTCCAGAATTATGAGAAAATAAATTTCTGTTGGTCAAGCCCCCAGTCTGGGGTATTTGTTAGGGCAGCCTGAGCAAACCAATGCCATAGTACATCTAATTTATTGATTTCTTACATTTTATTGTTTATTTTTTGACCACCACTGCTCTCCCCAAGGGTAGAGATGTTGGATTTTGTCCTCAGACACATCCCCAAAGTACAGAAGACTGCCTGACATTCAATAATCTTTGGCACCTGGTAAATATTTGACATTCAGCAAATACTTGATGAACTTTTACCCCTGGCCAAGATGGAAAAACAGGAACTAGATTTACCATCCTGCCTGAAACAATTAAAGGTCTGGACAAAATATATGCAATCAACAGACTTCAGACATTGGACGTCAAACAGTTCAAGGCTGTAATCCCTGAGAGATGGGAAACAAACAATGTGAGCCCTGTGACTGCTCCAGCTTACTGGCTGGAGAGCGTTTCCAGGCCCTGGCACCGGGAGGGGGAGCCCAGACAGAGCCTGGGGTCTTCTTGAGTTGAGGAGAGGGAACTGGGGCTTTGAGGGGGCAGAAGCAGCTGGAGTCCACAGGCAGAGTAATGAACAAGAGAGGGATGAACAGAGGGGACGTTTGGAGATCTGCAGAGGGTCCCCTTTGAGTATTCAGTGGAAGAACAATCAGCAATGTGTGTGAGCCAACTACCCCAGGCGGGGAAAAGAACCACAGAAAAGAATCATAGATAACAGCATCTGCGGTCTTGCAGGGCTGGCAACAGTGCCTGTCCCCACACACCCAACTGGAAAGCCTCACAGTCATGGGTATTGGGTAGGGAACTCAGAAGGATATTGGCACAGGAGTGGGGTAAAATTAGCCCTAAAATAAATCTAAATGACACTCTGGTCCTACATAACAGAGCTTAAAACCAAGCCTGGAGGGTATCAGTTTCCAAGTAATTATGTCTGAGAACAAATCTCAACAATATTTATGGGGATAGAAACATATTCAGCATCCAATAAGGTAAAAATTACAATGTCTAGGACCCAATAAGAAAAGCTACCCAGATATATCAGAATTATTTACAATAGCCAAGATATGGAGCATGGAGCAACCTAAGTTGTCCATCAACAGATGAATGGATAAAGAAGATGTGGCATGTATGTGTATATATATATATATATATATATATATATATATATATACACACAAATATATATATTATCCAATATTTTATAGTAATTATAAATGGAGTATAACTTTTAAAAATTGTGAATCACTATAGTGTACACTTGTAACATATAATATTGTATAGCAACTATACTTCAATAAAAAATAAAATAAAAAAATTTAAAATTACCCAAGCATGCAAAGAAGCAGAAAAATATGACCTATAATGAGGAGGCAAGTCCATCAGAGATGACAGAATCAGAAAGCAGGATATAAAAAGAGTTATCATAACTCTATTCTCTACGTTCTTGAAAGTAAAGGAAAGACTGAGCATGTTAAGTTGAGGCATGAAAGATAAAAAAGATAAAAAAGAGACACAGGTCAAATGGCAAGGGATAACAAAACTATGTCTGAGATGAAAAATACATTGGATGAAATTAAAAGATTAGACGCTGTAGAAGAAAAGATTAGTTAACTTGAAGACCCATAATGAGACATATAGCAAAAAAGAGATTGAAAAAACAAACAGAGCTTCAGGGAGCTATGAGATAACTTCCAGTGGCTCAATGTGTATAAAAAAAAATAGTCCTGGGCTTCCCTGGTGGCGCAGTGGTTGAGAGTCCGCCTGCCGACGCAGGGGACACGGGTTCGTGCCCCGGTTCGGAAAGATCCCACATGCCGCAGAGCGGCTGGGCCCGTGAGCCATGGCTGCTGAGCCTGCGTGTCCGGAGCCTGTGCTCCGCAATGGGAGAGGCCACAACAGTGAGAGGCCCACGTACCACACACACACACAAAAAAGGTCCTGAAGCAGGGGAGAAAGAGAAGAAAAAAATATATTTGAAAAAACAACGGTGGAAAATTTTACCAAGTTGCTGAAAAGCAATAAACTCAGAGATCCAAGAAGGTTACTGAAACCCAAGCACAAGAAACACAAAGAAAACAACACCAAGTCACATCCTGACCTGATTGCTTAAAACTGAATTAAAAAATGAGAGAATCTTGGAAGCAGCCAGAGAAAATCATAAAGTAAGTACAGAGGAAGACAGGCAAAGATGAAAGCAGATATCTCATCAGAAACCAAGCAAGTGAGAAGATCTCGAGGGAGACATCTCAAGGTGTCAAAAGAAAAAAACTGTCAAAAACTTTCTATTCTATACCCAGCAAAAAGTATCTATCAGAAATAAAGGCAAAATAAAGACTTATTTAGACATGAGAAGGCTGAAAGAATTTAGGATCAGCAGAGCTGCACTACCAAATACATGAAAGGAAGTCCTTGGGGCAAAAAGAAATGGATACAGGAGGGATATTAGAATTTACACAATGGAATGAAAGCACTAAAAACAGGAACTGTGTAGATGTGTGTGTGTGTGTGTATACAATAAATTATATAAATATTATATAATTTTTATATATAAACTTATGTTATACACAAATTTTTTCTTATTCAAAAGCATCTCTGTAAAAGATAATTTTGAGCCTCTTGGTGCCAGAAGGTCGGTTCTAGTCTCAGTGCTGTGGATCAAGGTGCTAAGAGGACTCAGGAGCCCAGAGCCTTGCATTGACAGCACCTGGACCAGTTGCACCGCCAGGCCATCTGATGAAGCGAATGCTGGGGATGGAAGAGTCTGACGATGCAGACTGTGGCATTTCTTTGTTTGGCGTGTGCTGGGAATCTCGTCTGGAGCATGTCTGTGAACTCCACATGCATGAAGAGAAGGCATTAACAGCGGACGTGAAACCCAGTCCTTCACTATAGAATAAGCTGCCTTGTTGTCCCAAAAGTGCTTTGCCCATAACTGAAGCTACACCTCCTGCTGATGCTGCAAACATGCATTCTCCTTATAGGACTTTCCACCCGGAAGAGGCCCTTCTTGTAGAGTTTACCTCAGTGGTGGAGCAGAAGTCATCTGGCACCTGTGTGCAGCCACCCTAGGGCCCTGAATCAATGCGGTTTAAAGTAGTGTTTACACAGCATGGGCTTGATCAAGAGCCTGCATTTACGTTGACCTTGCACACCCCTGATGACGACCAGTGGGTGACTGTCTATGCTTGGGGTTTGACGTTCATCCCTCATTTATTCCATCTCTGGTGAACTGAATGTGTATAGAGCAAAGCAAAATGGAGGTGGGACCATAATCACATTTGGCAAATATTAACGTAAGCCGGGAGTTTTCAGCAAGATACAGCCAGCTCCCTAAACGCAGAGGCTCCAGTAGTGTATGTATAAAAGATGTTCAGCTTTTTAAAAATAAAGTGGTGGAAAAGGTTAAGATGCCTGCTGCTTGTTCGTTTGACCAACCTAAAATAGTGGCACCATATGCAATTAGCTTTCCTCCATGGGACCCATCTGTATACGATGAAGCCGGAGGGAAGAAGCTGAGTCAGAAAAAGAAGCCTGATGAACTGCGTGATAATTAGAGTTCATGTTGCTGGACTGTGATGGGTAAAGCCTGACTCGGTACAACCTTTCAGTGAGGAGGAGAAAACAGCAGTGTCTGAAGAGATGGCAAGTATGGACGCGGGCCCTTGCAAGCCAACCGATGGCAAGGGCTGCCTGAGAGTAAAGCTGGGGGAACGTGCTCAGCCATGGAAAGGAACCAGCTATTGAGACACACAGGACGTGGGATGGATCTCAAGCATCACACACCTGGTGAGAGGAGCCAGTCTCATAGCAGCCATAGCAGGCTGTGGTGGGCAAGCATTGAAGAAACTGGCCAAACGCTCCTACGCTGTTGGGGGGAGCGTAAATTAGTGCAGCTGCTGTGGAAAAGGGTACAGAGGTTCCTTAAAAAACTAGAAATAGAGTTACCATATGATCCAGCAATCCCACTCCTGGGCATATATTGGGAAAAGAGGAAAACTCTAATTAGAAAAGATACACGTACCCCAATGTGCATTGCAGCACTATTTACAATAGCCAAGACCTGGGAACAATCTAAGTGCCCATTGGCAGAGGAATGGATAAAGAAGATGTGGTATATGTGTGTGTGTCTGTGTGTGTGTGTGTATATATATATATATATATATATATATATATATATATATATATATATACACACACATGAAATAATGCCATCTGCAGCAGCATGGATGGACCGAGAGATTATCCTACTAAATGAAGTAAGTCAGACAAAGACAAATATCATACGCTATCACTTATATGTGGACTCTAAAATACGATACGAATGAACTTATTTACAAAACAGAAACAGACGTTGGAAACAAACTTATGGTTACCAAAGGGGCAAGGGGTAAGGAGGGATAAGTTGGGAATGTGGGATACACGCTACCATATATAAGATAGATAACCAACAAGGACCTGCTGTATAGCACAGGGAACAATATTCAAGGTCTTGTAATAACCTATAATGGAAAAGAATCTGAAAAAAGGATAGATATATATATGTATAACTGAATCACTTTGATGTACACTTGACATGATAATTCAACTATATTTCAATATTTTAAAATCCAAAAAAATAAATAAAGGAACTGGCCCCTGTAGCCGTGCTGGGGACACAGCGTGGGGCTCTACAGGCGATGGTATCATCCCTGCCTTCAGGTCGTTGGCGTCAGTTGAGTTTATGGGCTGTTGGGTCATTCTGTGGCCTTTTGGGCCAAGGTAACACACAAAAGCATCTCATGCAGGTTAACTGTCTACAAAGAAGGGCTGTTTCCTCCAATTCCAGATGTTATCCCCAAGTTTCCCAAGACCCTCCAGCTCAAGGGCAGAGTGCCAAGGAGGTAAGGGTGGTACAGGAGCCGACTTGGAGGTTACAGCTCCCATTGCCTCTGTGTGGCTTCAGGCAAATTACTGTTGGGGAAAAAAGAGAGTCCTGCCAACAAAAGCCTCTTCTGTACCAATATCGGAGAGGGAATGCAATTTAATCACAAGCATGAGTGGGTTTCCATGCATGCGGTGTAGCATGAAAGTGACTACAAAGTCTGGACATAATTTCATCAAATTTATACAGTGTGAGAAAGAGAGAACAAGCAAACCTTCTCGTATCTTCTAGAGAGACAAGAGGATGCACTGTGAGGAGCTCTAAACTAATCTCAGATGTGCGTGCTTTCAGTTCCAAGGGTCAGGAGGCCCATGACCTTGCCCGTAAAACCAAAAGCTTCCGGCCTCTTATCAGACCTGTTATGTTTTCAAGGAGCTGCCTCAAGAGGAAAGGGTGGGGAGGAGCTGCCTCTTTCCTCTTTATTAACAGAAAGCACTTGATCATTTTACTGAGCCTCAGTTTCCTCAGCTGCAAAATGGGCTCATATCATAGGCCCCATAGTGTATTGTTGAGGGGCTAACAGTCTGCCCGGAGTGGGTCTTCTGCCATCTGATCTCCTTTTATTTCTTCCATGTAAATGTCTGGGTGGAGGGTGGGAAGGGTCAACCAGTCTGGTCCTGTCAAGAATCCCCCACTGCCCTGGCCTGGCCCACCCTGGTCTGCGTCACACGCAGCAGCTGTATCTGCTGCCCTTCAGCTGGGACTCTGTTAGGTCATATGATGTCTTCCAAATGTTTCAGGGGAGCGTGGCCTCCCAGCTCATGTGGGCTGGAGCCAGCTGGGATGGCCACTGATTGAAATTTCATAGATTTAGTTTTTCCCTTGGAAAGCCAGACTCCCATCGAGATCATGGAAGCTTCTACCAAGAGTTCTGCTGTCAATTAAAATTTTTTGTGTGTGTTTGAGGAGAGGATGTCATCATTTCCATGTGTTAAGAAGCTGAAGTGAACATTTACGGCAGATGTTTCTGGAATAGCTTCTATTTCGCTTGGATTGTATTTGCGATCCAAGGGGTGTGGATCTGAGACCAATGAGGGAGCTGGGGTCCTCTCTGAGGGACACCCATGGTGGCTCAGCCACCGTCGCTGACTTCCTGCCTTGGCTGGGGGTGTGGGAGGGGCTGGGATCTTCCAGAAGAACCCCCCATCCTGCTCGTTGTCTCCATGTCCTGAGAAGGGGAGCCCAAGCTCTGGGGTGTCACCGGATAGGACAAGCCACAAAAGTGTGAGCCCCCCACTTGTTCAGCTGGAAGCATGTCGGGAGCCATCTGGGGCCCAAGTGACCAAGCTGACTTCAAAAACAACAAGCACGGGCTTCCCTGGTGGCGCAGTGGTTGAGAGTCCGCCTGCCGATGCAGGGGACAGAGGTCCGTGCCCCGGTCCGGGAAGATCCCACATGCCGCGGAGCGGCTGGGCCCGTGAGCCATGGCCGCTGAGCCTGCGCGTCCGGAGCCTGCGCTCCGCAACGGGAGACGCCACAAAAGTGAGAGGCCCGCGTACTGCAAAAAACCACCAACAACAAAAAAACAAGTGCAATGGCAACTCCGTGTGTATACATAGATCAGTTTCCTTTTGATATGTTCAAGGACAGCACGCTTCATCTAGGGGTCCAGAAAGAAAAACAAAGAGGCCCCTCCTTGGAAGTGGGGTCTGGATGACAGTAACCCACAAACAGGGTCCCCAGGCCTGAGGACTGTCTGTACTGGCTCGTAGACTATTCCCCTGGGACCAAGTCCATGATAACTTACAGGATGGTGTGTGTGCATGGCTCTGGGGTGGTGGCATGGTGGGCGAGCGCGTGTGTCTGTGGGGCTGTGATCTGTGGGCGTATGCATAGGTTTAGTGTGAATGTATGTCTGGCTGTCTACGGCCGTGGGGGGTGTGTGTGTGTGTGTGTGTGGTGTGTGGGGTGCCTGCATGATGTATGTGGATGGGTGTTCGTGGGGTGTGCGTGTGGTGTATGTTTGTGCAACGTGTTTATATGTGTGTGTGTGTAGCTGTTTGCAGTGTGTCTATGTGTGTGTGTGTGCTGTGTATTAGTCAGCGTTCTCCAGAGAAACAGAACTAACAGGGTGTGTGTGTGTGTGTGTGTGTGTGTGTGTGTGTGTGTGTGTGTATGGAGAGAGAGAGAGAGGTAGAGAGAGCGGTCGATTTTAAGGAACTGGCTCACACAGCTTGGAGGTTTGGCAGGGTAGGCTGGCAGGCTGGAGACCCAGGGCAGGGTTGCAGTTCAAGTCCAAAGGCCGTCTGCTGACAGAATTCCTTCTTGTCAGGGGAGGTCAGTCTTCAATCTATTCAGACCTTCAACTAATTGCTCTGGAGGGCAACCTGCTTTACTCAGAGTCGCTGATTTAACTGTTACTCTCATCCCAAAACTGCTCTTGCTGAAACAATCTGAAGAAGGTTTGACCAAATACCTGGGCACCATGGCCCAGCCATGTTGGCACATGAAATTAACCACCCCAGTGTGGTGGTGTGGTGTGCGTGTGTGTGTCTGTGGATATGTGTGTGTCTGTGGTGGAGTGTGTGTGAATAAGCATATGTGGATGTGTGTATGACCGTGTGAATGTGTGTTTGGCGTGTCTGTGTACATGAGTTTGTGCAAGCATGTATGTATGTGAGGGGGTGTATGTGTATGTAAGTGGGTTTGGTGTGTGTCTGTGTGGGGTGTGTGAGTGTATGTTGTGTGGTGTATGTGTGTGTGTGTGTGCATGTGTCTTGGGACCGTTTGGGTCTTATTTCTTGCAGTTGGAGGATGGAGGGAGCCCTGCATCCCAGCTGCCTAGAACAGGTTCTTCTTTCAGCTCTGCCCTTGACACAAACGTGGTGCCCTTGGTCTCTCCTCCAACTCCTCATGGGCCTTATAGGTTCCACTTTGGAAAATTGTGGGCATTCAGTGAATCAGTGCCTGGAAGCCTTTATTTCATGTACCTGCCTGCAGGGAACAGTTGATAATGGTAATTATTTCTGCTTTGGTTAACATTATTAGCAAGATACCTAGATTAGAGCCTGAGACGTGAGGAAGAGGGAAGTGATGTCCACTGAGCATCTACTATGTGCCAGGTCCTGTGCTTACTCTTCTTGTCTCACTGGGGAAGGTCAAGATGTGAGTGACGGTGGTGGAGATGACAATGCCCTTGGTGATGGTGGTGGTCTCAGGGCAGGGCAGACATTCTGGGGGCTCCTTGCTGAGCGCAGCTCCTCAGTTCATCAGTGGGTGTTGAGTGGGGCAGGGAGAGCCACGGTCCTCAAAGCCCTCTCATCAGCTGCATTCCACCCCTCAGGGAGAGGCAGAGGCACCAAGTGAAGAGAGTGTGGGATTCTGCTCCTACACTGTTGGTGGGAATGTAAATTGGTGCAGCCACTATGGAGAACAGTACGGAGGGTCCTTAAAAAACTAAAAATAGAACAAACATATGATCCAGCAATTCTACTCCCAGGCATATATCTGGAGAAAACTCTAATTTGAAAAGATACATGCACCCCAATGTTTATAGCAGCACTACTTACAATAGCCAAGACATGGAAACCTAAATGTCCATCGATGGAAGAATGGCTAAAGATGTGGTACATATATTCAATGGAATATTACTCAGCCATAAAAAAGAATGAAATAATGCCATTTGCAGCAACATGGATGGACCCAGAGATTATCATGCCAAGTAAAGGCAGTCAGACAGAGAAAGACAAATATCGTATGATATCACTTATATGTGGAATCTAAAAAACAAAAGATACAAATGAACTTATTTACAAAACAGAAACAGACTCACAAACGTAGAAAACAAACCTATGGTTACCAAAGGGGAAGGGGGGAGGGATAAATTAAGAGTTTAGGATTACCAGATACACACTACTATATATAAAGTAGATAAACAACAAGGTCCTGCCGTACAGCGCAAGGAACTATATTCACTATACTGCAATAACCTATATGGGAAAAGAATTTGAAAAAGAATATATATATATTATATATATACACACACACAACTGAACCACTTTGCTGTACATCAGAAACTAACACAACATTGTAAACCAACTTAAAGATTAAAAAAAATTAAAGAAATTAAAAAGAATTTTTAAATTCAATTTTTAAAAAAGAGGGTGGGATCCTGGGACACGAGCTCAGCATCTCCACGTTGTGTGATTTCTCATGGAGAGTCCTCTCCGGCCAGTGGGAATGATGCCAGGAACATCCACCCCTGCCCCCTCCTCACAGATATCCTGATGGTGGGAACTCGTGTTACAAGATGTGAACGAGCTTTATAAAGTAAAACAGATGTTTCCTACAACTGCCAGTCTTGGGGGCAGGGAAAGTCTCCTTCAGCTTGTGCCTGCTGGGGCCACACATAGGGGTCTTCACTGGATGGTAGAAAGGACTGTTCAGTCTCTGGGTCCAGGTATCTGAACGGAGTGTCCCAGGATTTAGGTTTGGGTGGTGTGTTAGCTTGGACAGCTGCAACAAAATACCATAAACTGGGGGGCTTCAACAACAGAAATTTATCTCTCATAGTTCTGGAGGCTGGAAGTCCAAGATCAAGGTGCCTGCCCCTTCTGTCCTGGTGGGGGCTCTCTTCCTGGTTTGCAGATGGCTACCTTCTCATTGTCTCCTCACGTGGAGGAGAGAGAGATCTCTCAGTCTTTGCTTTTTTTTTTTTTTTTTTTTTTTTTTTTGCAGTACGCAGGCCTCTCACTGCTGTGGCCTCTCCCATTGTGGAGCATGGGTTCCGGACGCGCAGGCTCAGCGGCCATGGCTCACGGGCCCAGCCGCTCCGCGGCATGTGGGATCTTCCCGGACCGGGGCACACACCCGTGTCCCCTGCATCGGCAGGCGGACTCTCAACCACTGCGCCACCAGGGAAGCCCCCCTTCTTTTTTTTTTAACATCTTTATTGGAGTATAATTGCTTTACAATGTGTGTTAGTTTCTGCTTTATAACAAAGTGAATCAGCTATACATATACATACATCCCCATATCTCTTCCCACTTGCCTCTTCCTCTCACCCTCCCTATCCCACCCCTCTAGGAGGACACAAAGCACCGAGCTGATCTCCCTGTGCTATGTGGCTGCTTCCCACTAGCTATCTATTTTATATTTGGTAGTGTACATATGTTCATGCTATTCTCTCACTTCGTCCCAGCTTACCCTATCCCCTCCCCATGCCCTTAAGTCCATTCTCTACGTCTGCATCTTTATTCCTGTACTGCCCTAGGTTCTTCAGAGCCTTTTTTTTTTTTTTAGATTCCATATATATGTGTTACCATATGGTATTTGTTTTTCTCTTTCTGACTTACTTCACTCTGTATGACAGACTCTAGGTCCATCCACCTCACTACAAATAACTCAATTTCGTTTCTTTTTATGGCTGAGTAATATTCCATTGTATATATGAGCCACATCTTCTTTATCCATTCATCTGTCGATGGACACTTAGGTTGCTTCCATGTCCTGGTTATTGTAAATGGAGCTGCAATGAACATTGTGGTACATGACTCTTTTTGAATTATGGTTTCCTCAGGGTATATGCCCAGTAGTGGGATTGCTGGGTCATATGGTAGTTCTATTTTTAGTTTTCTGAGGAACCTCCATACTGTTCTCCATAGTGGCTGTATCAATTTACATTCCCACCAACAGTGCAAGAGGGTTCCCTTTTCTCCACACCCTCTCCAGCATTTACTGTTTGTAGATTTTTTGATCATGGCCATTCTGACTGGTGTGAGATGATATCTCATTGTAGTTTTGATTTGCATTTCTCTAATGATTAGTGATGTTGAGCATTCTTTCATGTGTTTGTTGGCAATCTGTATATCTTCTTTGGAGAAATGTCTTTTTAGATCTCCTGCCCATTTTTGGATTGTGTTGTTTGTTTTTTTGATATTGAGCTGCATGAGCTGCTTGTATATTTTGGAGATTAATCCTTTGTCAGTTGCTTCATTTGCAAACATTTTCTCCCATTCTGAGGGTTGCCTTTTCGTCTTGTTTATGGTTCCCTTTGCTGTGCAAAAGCTTTTAAGTTTCATTAGGTCCCATTTGTTTATATTTGTTTTTATTTCCATTTCTCTAGGAGGTGGGTCAAAAATGATCTTGCTGTGATTTATGTCATAGAGTGTTCTGCCTATGTTTTCCTCTAAGAGTTTAATAGTTTCTGGCCTTCCATTTAGGTCTTTAATCCATTTTGAGTTTATTTTTGTGTATGGTGTTAGGGAGTGTTCTAATTTCATTCTTTTACATGTAGCTGTCCAGTTTTCCCAGCACCACTTCTTGAAGAGGCTGTCTTTTCTCCATTGTATATTCTTGTGTCCTTTATCAAAGATAAGGTGACCATATGTGCGTGGGTTTATCTCTGGGCTTTAAATCCTGTTCCATTGATCTATATTTCTGTTTTTGTGCCAGTACCATACTGTCTTGATTATTGTAGCTTTGTAGTGTAGTCTGAATTCTGGGATCCTGATTCCTCCAGCTCCGTTTTTCTTTCTCAAGATTGCTTTGGCTATTCAGGGTCTTTTGTGTTTCCATGCAAATTGTGAAATTTTTTGTTCTAGTTCTGTGAAAAATGCCATTGGTATTTTGATAGAGATTGCACTGAATCTGTAAATTGCTTTGGGTAGTATAGTCATTTTCACAATGCTGAATCTTCCAATCCAAGAACATGGTATATCTCTCCATCTGTATCAGCTTTAATTTCTTTCATCAGTGTCTTATAGCTTTCTGCATATAGTTCTTTTGTCTCCTTAGGTAGGTTTATTCCTAGGTATTTTATTCTTTTAGTTGCAATGGTAAATGGGAGTGTTTCCTTAATTTCTCTTTCAGATTTTTCATCATTTGTGTATAGGAATGCAAAAGATTTTGAAGAATTAATTTTGTATCCTGCTACTTTACCAAATTCATTGATTAGCTCTAGTAGTTTTCTGGTAGCATCTTTAGGATTCTCTATGTATAGTATCATATCATCTGCAAACAGTGACAGCTTTACTTCTTGTTTTCTGATTTGGATTCCTTTTATTTCTTTTTCTTCTCTGATTGCTGTGGCTAAAACTTCCAAAACTATGTTGAATAATAGTGATGAGAGTGGGCAACCTTGTCTTGTTCCTGATCTTAGTGGAAATAGTTTCAGTTTCACCATTGAGTTTCACCATTGAGAACGATATTGGCTGTAGGTTTGTCATGTATGGCCTTTACTATGTTGAGGTAAGTTCCCTCTGTGTCTACTTTCTGGAGGGTTTTTATCATAAATGGGTGTTGAATTTTGTCAAAAGCTTTTTTTGCATCTATTGAAATGATCATGTGGTTTTTCTTCTTCAATTTGTTAATATGGTTTACCACATTGATTGATTTTCATATATTGAAGAATCCTTGTATTCCTGGGATAAACCCCACTTGATCATGGTGTATGATCCATTTAATGTGCTGTTGGATTCTGTTTGCTAGTATTTTGTTGAGGATTTTTGCATCTATGTTCATCAGTTATATTGGCCTGTAGTTTTCTCTTTTTGTGGCATTTTTGTCTGGTTTTGGTATCAGGATGATGGTGGCCTCGTGGAATGAGTTTGGGAGTCTTCCTCCCTCTGTTGTATTTTGGAAGAGTTTGAGAAGGATAGGTGTCAGCTCTTCTCTAAATGTTTGATAGAATTCGCCTGTGAAGCCATCTGGTCCTGGGCTTTTGTTTTTTGGAAGATTTTTAATCAGAGTTTCAATTTCATTACTTGTGACTGGTCTGTTTATATTTTCTATTTCTTCCCAATTCAGTATCAGAATGAGCTTTTCTAAGAATTTGTATATTTTTTCCAGGTTGTCCATTTTATTGGTATATAGTTGCTTGTAGTAATCTCTCATGATCCTTTGTATTTCTGCAGTGTCAGTTGTTACTTCTTCTTTTTCATTTCTAATTCTATTGATTTGGGTCTTCTCCCTTTTTTTCTTGATGAATCTGGCTAATGGTTTATCAATTTTGTTTATCTTCTCAAAGAATCAGCTTTTAGTTTTATTGATCTTTGCTATCATCTCCTTCATTTCTTTTTCATTTATTTCTGATATGATCTTTATGATTTGTTTCCTTCTGCTAACTTTGGGGTGTTTTTTTTTCTTCTTTCTATAATTGCTTTAGGTGTAAGTTTAGGTTGTTTATTTGAGATGTTTCTTGTTTCTTGACGTAGGATTGTATTGCTATAAACTTCCCTCTTAGAACTGCTTTTGCTGCATCCCATAGGTTTTAGATCCTTATGTTTTCATTGTCATTTGTTTCTATATTTTTTTATTTCCTCTTTGATTTCTTCAATGGTCTCTTGGTTATTTAGTAGTGTATTGTTTAGCCTCCATGTGTTTGTATTTTTTACAGATTTTTTTCCTGTAATTGATATCTAGTCTCATAGCGTTGTGGTCGGAAAAGATACTTGATATGATTCCAATTTTCTTAAATTTACCAAGGCTTGATTTGTGACCCAAGATATGATCTATCCTGGAAACTGTTCCATAAGCACTTGAGAAGAAAGTGTAATCTGCTATTTTTGGATGGAATGTCCTATAAATATCAATTAAGTCCATCTTGTTTAATGTATCATTTAAAGCTTGTGTTTCCTTATTTATTTTCATTTTGGATGATCTGTCCACTGGTGAAAATGTGGTGTTAAAATCCCCTAGTATGATTGTGTTACTGTTGATTTCCCCTTTTATGGCTGTTAGCATTTGCCTTATGCATTGAGGTGCTCCTATGCTGGGTGCATAAATATTTACAACTGTTATATCTTCTTGGATTGTTCCCTTGATCATTATGTAGTGTCCTTCTTTGTCTCTTGTAATAGTCTTTATTTTAAAGTCTATTTTGTCTGATATGAGAATTGCTACTCCAGCTTTCTTTTGATTTCCATTTGCATGGAATATCTTTTTCCATCCCCTCACTTTCAGTCTGTATGTGTCCCTAGGTCTGAAGTGGATCTCTTGTAGACAGCATATGTATGCATCTTGTTTTTGTATCCATTAAGCCAGTCTATGTCTTTTTCTTGGAGCATTTAATCCATTTACATTTAAGGTAGTTATTGATATGTATGTTCCTATTACCATTTTCTTAATTGCTTTTGGTTTGTTATTGCACATCTTTTTCTTCTCTTGTGTTTCCTGCCTAGAGAAGTTCCTTTAGCATTTGTTGTAGAGCTGGTTTGGTGGTGCTGAATTCTCTTAGCTTTTGCTTATCTGTAAAGGTTTTAATTTCTCTGTCAAATCTGACTGAGATCCTTGCTGGGTAGAGTGATTTGGCCGTAGGTTTTTCCTTTTCATCACTTTAAATATGTCCTGCCACTCCCTTCTAGTTTGCGGAGTTTCTACTGAAAGATCTGCTGTTAACCTTATGGAGATTCCTTTGTATGTTAATTGTTGTTTTTCTGCTTTTAGTATTTTTTCTTTGTTTTTATTTTTGATAGTTTGATTAATATGTGTCTTGGTGTGTTTCTCCTTGGATTCATCCTGTATGGGACTCTCTGTGCTTCCTGGACTTGACTATTTCTTTCCCCATATTAGGGAAGTTTTCAACTATAATCTCTCAAATATTTTCTCAGTCCCTTTTTTTTCTTCTCTTCTTCTTCCTGGACCCCTATAATTCGAATGTTGGTGCATTTAATGTTGTCCCAGAGGTCTCTGAGATTGTCCTCAATTCTTCTCATTCTTTTTTCTTAATTCTGCTCTGCAGTAGTTATTTCCACTATTTTATCTTCCAAGTCACTTATCCGTTCTTCGCCTCAGTTATTCTGCTATTGATTTCTTCTAGAGAATTTTTAATTTCATTTATTGTGTTGTTCATCATTGTTTGTTTGCTCTTTAGTTGTTCTAGGTCCTCGTTAAATGTTTCTTGTATTTTCTCCATTCTGTTTCCAAGATTTTGGATCATCTTTACTATCATTACTCTGAATTCCTTTTCAGGTAGACTGCCTATTTCCTCCTCATTTGTTTGGTCTGGTGGGTTTTTACCTTGCTCCTTCATCTGCTGTGTATTTCTCTGTCTTCTCATTTTGCTTAACTTACTGTGTTTGGGGTCTCCTTTTCGCAGGCTGCAGGTTCTTGGTTCCTGTTGTTTTTGGTGTCTGCTCCAAGTGGGTAAGGTTGGTTCAGTGGGTTTTGTAGGCTTCCTGGTGGAGGGGACTGGTGCCTGTGTTCTGGTGGATGAGGCTGGATCTTGTGTTTCCGGTGGGCAAGACCACGTCCGGTGGTGTTTTTTGGGGTATCTGTGAACTTGTTATGATTTTAGGCAGCCTCTCTGCTAATGGGTGGGGTTGTGTTCCTGTCTTGCTAGTTGTTTGGAATAGGGTGTCCAGCACTGTGGCTTGCTGGTCATTGAGTGGAGCTGGGTCTTAGCGTTGAGATGGAGATCTCTGGGAGAGCTTTGGCTGATTGATATTATGTGAGTCCAGGAAGTCTCTGGTTGACCAATGTCCTGAACTTGGCTCTCCCACCTCAGAGTCTCAGGCCTGACACCCAGCCAGAGCACCAAGACCCTGTCAGCCACATGGCTCAGAAGGAAAGGGAGAAAAAATGAAAGAAAGAAAGAAAGAAAGAAAGAAAGAAAGAAAGAAAGAAAGAAAGAAAGAAAGAAAGAAAGAAAGAAAGAAAGAAAGAAAGAAAGGAAGGAAGGAAGGAAGAAAGAAAGAAAGAAAGAAAGGAAGGAAGGAAGGAGAAAAGAAAGAAAGAAAGAGAAAGAATGAAAGAAAGGAAGAAAAATAAAATAAAATAAAGTTATTAAAATAGAAAAAAATATTTAAAATAAAAAGTAATAAAAAGAAGAAAGAGAGAAAGAAAGAAGAGAACAATCAAACCAAAAAACAAATCCACCAATCATAACAAGTGCTAAAAACTATACTAAAAAGAAAAAAAAAAAAGGACAGTCAGAACCCTAGGACAAATGGCAAATGCAAAGCTATACAGACAAAATCACACAAGGAAGCCTACACATATACCCTCACAAAAAGAGAAAAAGGAAAAAAAATATATATATATATATAAAAATAAAAAGGAAGAAAACAAACAAATCAATAATCAAATCTACCAATGATAATAAGCTCCAAACACTAAACTAAGACAAACATAAAACCAGAAACAAATTAGATGCAGAAAGTTACCCCAAGTCTACAGTTGCTCCCAAAGTCCACTGCCTCAATTTGGGATGATTCATTGTCTGTTCAGGTATTCCACAGACGCAGGGAACATCAAGTTGATTGTGGAGATTTAATCTGCTGCTCCTGAGGCTGCTGAGAGAGATTTTCCTTTCTCTTCATTGTTTGCTCAGCTCCTGGGGTTCAACTTTGGACTGGCCCTGCCTCTGCATGTAGGTCACCTGAGGGCATCTTTTGGGAAGTCTGAGGTCTTCTGCCAGCATTCAGTCGATGTTCTGTAGGAGTTGTTCCACATGTAGATGTAGTTTTGATGTATTTGTGGGGAGGAAGCTGATCTCCACGTCTTACTCCTCCACCATCTTGAAGGTGCCCCCTTCCTCCTTGTTAAGACACTTTGGCATGGGGACGTGCCATTACACTAGATTGTAGTAGTGAGTACAATGCAGTCATCGCTGTGTAGGGTGGCGACAGGCGAAGTGCGGCTGTGGTTAAGGTACGTCACAGGACCCTGAGCAGCTGGAGTTGCACTATGCCTCGGACTCGTCAATCAGATCACTGGGTACCACACACTCTAAAAATCTCAGTCTTTTCTTTAAAAAGCACTGATCTCATCATGGGCCTCCATCCTCATGACCTAATTACTTCCCAAAGCCTTCATCTCCAAATACCATGACATTGGGAGTTAGGGCTTTAGGACATGAAATTTGAGGAGACATAACTCAGCTCGTAGAAGTGGGGGAAGTGGGTCAGTAGCTCACATGTAGGATTTGCCTGCCAGAGACAGTCAGAGCCACAGAGAAGAGTCACAGGGAAGAGTCCTTCTATCTGCCCTGCCAGGGCCATCTGCCCAAAGCTCCAGGGCCCTGATGCCCCAACCTTCCACTCCCCTGCACCTCCAAATCAACATTCTTCTAAGGACCAAACATTTCTGGCCACAGCTTGAGTTCAGGCTCCCCTTGCCCACCTGCTGTCGTACAGAGCACTGGATCTCTGCTCAGCTAGGGTCACTCAGCACCTGAATGGGGTGCCTTCAGGGCTGGGATTTTCAACCTGTGGGTGGTGATGCTTTGGTGGGTCAGGAGAGTTTTTTTAGTAGGCTACAACCAACACACGTAAAAAAAATCAGAGCATGTTCCCAAAGCAGTAGCGATTGTTTGGGGGAATTTATTCACATTTATTCACAATGCATGTGGGTAAATGTGTCTGCATAGGGCATGGGCTGGGTCATGATTTTCAAGTCAGTGTGGAAAAGAATCTGAAAGCTGTTGCTTTAGGGGATGTGGAGAATAAAGGGATCCACTCTCTGATTTTGATATGCCTCTAGGCAAGGCATAGAGACAGGATATTTGAGGTAAGAATGCCCTCTGGGATCAATTCTGTTGAACATCTCTTTTTACAGCTCTGGAAAACAAGACCAAGAGGAGCACAGACTGTTTCCCCAGGCCATCCGCAGGGCTTCTGCCCGGGGCTTCCCACGGCCTCCTCCTGGGGATACAGGAAGGAATTCCTGTAAAAGGGATAATGTCAGTGGAAACAGACCTCTGACAGTTTTCTCCTCCATGAAAACAATGAGAAATCTGGCAAAAATGGGCACAAGCAACTTTTTTGGAGCTCTGCAAATTGGCCAAAGGCTCGCAACAATTCTAGGAGTATTTATTCTAGAAAAACGGCTGGATCTTGATAAGAACAGATTTTGTAGCATTTTAACTTACCCTGTTCCCATCCCCCTTTCTCCAGCTTTGTGGTAGCCTTGACATCAGCCACTCATGGTCAAGATGAGGGTCAGCAGCTCGTAGCCACTGGACAGGAAAATGGAGGTACCTACTTCAAATCCTCAGTACCAGAGAATTGCCATTACTTACCCAGCCTGATGGCTCCTTAAAAGACCCCATTTACAAAGCTGTCTTTATTGATCTGACTTGGAGTTCTCCTGGAACAAAACAGCCTTTTCTCCAGAATATTTTCTGGCAAATGTTTAGCTTCAGGGCAACGTGAGGCAGTGGATAAGAGGGGCAAACAGCAGGCTAACCAGAAAGCTTGAAAGAAAAAGCTGGGAAATGAGGTGTCCACGGGAGCTTTTAAAGCTTCCAACATATTCCTGAGGTTCTAGAAGGCCACAGGCAGGCTATGTGCTTGCTCAGGGAGAAGACCCTAAGCTCTCACCTGTGGCTGATATTGAGGAAGTAAAAACTGAGGCAGAGCTGTCAGCTGCTCAGCTGAGCACTGAAGGAGCACCCAATACACACACAGAGCCCCTTGGCAAAGACTTGGATACTTATGGTTTCCGGGCACTTAAGGAAAACTCTGCCTAATCATTAGCTGAACACTAAGCTCAGTGAGAAGAGACTTCAGGGGCCGCACATGACAAAGAATAGACTTTACAGAATTGGTTTAGAAAAGGCACAAAGCAAAACAAAACAAAACAAAAATAGCAAACAGCAGCACCAACAAACCCTGGGGAAAGGGGGGAATCTGATTTCCAGAGTTAGCACCTTTTATGATTTTAAATGTCCAGTTAAAAAAACCTTACGTGAAATAAAAGAAAGAAGGGAAGAAAAGAAGGACCATTTTATCTGCAACAGCAGAACACATATTCTTCTCAAACTCACATGAAACGTTCACCAGGATAGAACCTTCACCAAGATATTGTGGGTCATCAAGCACATCTTAACAAATTTTAAGAGTATATGTCATAAAATGTTTGCTCTCAGACCACAATATGAATCAAAACACAAAGACAGCTGCATAATCCCCCCAATACTTGTATTTTAAACAACACACTTCCAAATAATGCATTGGTCAAAGATTTATTTTGAACTAAATAAAAATGAAAACAAAACACATCAATATTTGTAGGATGCAGTGAGAGCAGTATTTAGAAGGTGATGTGTAGCAGTGAATGCATATATAGGAAAGAAAGATCTAGAATCAATCATCTAAGCTTCCACTTTAGGAAACTAGAAAAAGAAGAGAAAATTAATTCCAAAGTAACAGAAGAGAAGAAATTAAAAAAATTAGAGCAGAAATTAATGAGACTGAAAACAAGAAGTAAACAGGGAAAATCAATGAAATCAAAAGCCGGTTCTTTGAAGAGAGCAATCAAATCAAATAGCCTCTATTCGGGCTAACTAAAAAAAGACTGAAAGGATAAAAATTATTAATGTCAAAAATGAAAAAGGGGCCATCGCCAGGTTCCATGGGCATTGAAAGGATAATCAAAGAATACTATGAACAATTCTATGCCCACATATTTGATATCCTACATGAAATGGACTAATTCCTTGAAAGACACAATCTGCCAAAGCTCACACAAGAAGAAATAGACAATCTTAAAAGGACTGTATCTGTCAAAGAAATTGAATCAAAAGCTAATTACCTTTTGAAAAAGAAAGCACCAGACCCAAATGGGTTCACAGGTGAATTCTACCCAACATTTAAGGAAGAAATTATACCAATTATTTACAATCTCTTCCAGAAGAGAGGAACAGAAGGAATACTTTCGAACCATTTTATGAGGCTAACGTTACCCTAATACCAAAACCAGATAAAGGCATTATAAGAAAACTACAAACCAATATCTTTCATGAACATAGATGCAATGATCCTCAACAAAATATTAGCAAATCAAATCCAACAATGTATAAAAAGATTTATACACCATGACCAAGTAGAATTTAACCCAGGTTTACAAGGCTGGCCCATCATTTGAAAATCAATTAATGTAATCCATCATATTAACAGGCTAAAGAATAAAAATCACATGATCATATCAATGTTTGCAGGAAAAGAACAAGACAAAATCCAATACCCATTCATGATAAAAACAAAAACAAAAACCTCTCAGTAAACTAGGAATAGAGAAAGAACTTCCTCAGCTGGATAAAAATTGCTACAAAAAACCTACAACCGGGCTTCCCTGGTGGCGCAGTGGTTGAGAGTCCGCCTGCCGATGCAGGGGACACGGGTTCGTGCCCCGGTCCGGGAAGATCCCACATGCCGCGGGGCGGCTAGGCCCATAAGCCATGGCCGCTGAGCCAGCACGTCCGGAGCCTGTGCTCTGCAACGAGAGAGGCCACGACAGTGAGAGGCCCACATAACGCAAAAAAAAAAAAAAAAAAAAAAAAAAAAAAAAACCTACAACCAACATTATACTTAATGATGAGAAACTAGAGGCCTTCCCACTAAGATCAAAAACAAGCCAAGGTTGTTCTCTCTCACTACTGCTTAACAACATTGTACTAGAAGCCCTAGCTAATGCAATAAGACAAGAAAAGGAAATAAGGTATACAGATTTTCTTTGTTAACAGATGACATGATTGGCTATATAGAAAATTCAAAAAGATTGATAAAAAAATTCCTGGCACTAAAAAATGATTATGTCAAGGATGCAAGATACAATGTTAATATACAAAAGTCAATCACTTTCCTATATACCAACAATGAACAAGTGGAATTTGAAATAAAAAACTCAATACCATTTACTTTACCACTGCAAAAAATGAAATACTTGGGTATAAATCTAACAAAATATATACAAGATCTATATGAGGGAAACTAAAATTTTCTAATGAAAAAAATCAAAGAACTAAATAAATGAAGAAATATTCCATGTTCATGGGTGGGAAGAGTCAATATTGTCAATATGTCAGTTTCCCAACTTGATCTATAGATTCAATGAAATCCCAATCAAAATCCCAGCAAGTTAGTCTGTGAATATAGACAAGTTTATCCGGAGTGGCAAAAGACCCAGAATAGCTATCTTAATCTTTTGCAGCTGTTCTAACAAAACAGCATAGAGTAGGTGGCTTATAAACAACAAATTTTTATTTCTCACAGTCTGGAGACTGGACGTATGAAAGCAGGGTGCCATGGTCGAGTGAAGGCCTCTTCTGGATCACTGATGTCTCAGTGTATCTTAACATGGCAGAAGGGGCTAACATGGTCTATGGGATCTCTTTTATAAGAACAATGAACTCATTTAGGCGGGCTCCACTCTCATGACTTCATCACCACTTAAAGTATCCATCTTCTAACACCATCTCACTGGGAATTAGGATTCCAACATGTGAACATGTGAATTTGGGGTGGGGGCACAAACATTCAGATCACAGCAATAGCCAATACAAAATTGAAAGAGAAGAACAAAATTGAACAAATGCAACTAGTTGACAAGACTTACTATAAAGCCACAGTAAATTAACTCAGAGTGAATCACAGACCTAAATGTAAAATGCAAGGCCACAAAACTCCTAGGACGTATTATAGGATAAAATTTAATGACCATGGGCTTGATGATGACTTTTTAGATACAACACAAAAGGCACAATCCATAAAAGAAAGAATTGATTAGCTGGACTTCATTAAAATTTAAAACTTCTCGGGCTTCCCTGGTGGCGCAGTGGTTGAGAGTCTGCCTGCCAATGCAGGGGACACGGGTTCGTGCCCCAGTCCGGGAAGATCCCACATGCTACGGAGCAGCTGGGCCCGTGAGCCATGGCTGCTGAGCCTGCGCGGCGTCCGGAGCCTGGGCTCCGCAATGGGAGAGGTCACAACAGTGAGAGGCCTGTGTACCACACACACACACAAAAAAATTTTAAACTTCTGCTCTATGAAAGACACTGTCAGGAGAATGAAAAGGCAAACCACATGTTGGGAGAAAATATATGTAAAAGATTTGATAAAGAGCAGTTACTCAAAATATACAAAGATATCTTAAAACTCAAAAATAAGAAAACAAAAAACCTAATTAAAAAATAGGTCAAACACCTTAACAGAAGCCTCATCAAAGAAGATACATAGATAAACAGTAGCATGTGAAAAGATGCTCCACATTATATATCATCAGGGAAATGCAAATTAAAACAATGAGATACCACTACATACCTATAGATGTAGATACCAAAATCTAGAACACTGACAACACTGAATGATGGTAAGAATGTGGAGCAACAGGAACTCTCATTCATTGCTGGTGGGAGTGCAAAACTGTACAGCCACTTTGGCAGTTTGGTGTTTTCTTTAAAAAATGAACATACTCTTAACCTACAAGCCAGCAATCATGTTCCCTGGTATCTACCCAAAGGAGCTGAAAACACATGTCTACACAAAAACCTGTACCTAAATGTTTATAGCAACTTTATTCATAGTTGCCAAAACCTGGAAACAACTGAGGTGTTCTTCAGTAGGTGAATGGATTAAAAAACCTGTGGTATATCTAGACAATGGAATATTATTCAGTGCTCAAAAAACTGGGCTATCAAGCCATGAAAAGACATGACTTTTTACTAAATGGAAGAAGCCAATCTGAAAAGACTAGATACTGCATGATTCCAACTATTTGACATTCTGAAAAAGGCAAAACTTTGGAGACAGTTGCCAAGGGTTAGTGGGGGAAGGAGAGATGAATAGGCAGAGCACAGGGCAGAGAAACTACTCGGTTTGAATAGTTTCCTCCTATCTAATTAACAAGGCAATTGCATAAAGCAATAATTACAAATCTATATTGATGGGCATACAGTGCATATTAATGTAATTTTATGATAATAATAGCACAAAGGAATGGAGAGGAAATGGAGTATAGAGGAACAGTTTTTAAATACTATTGAAGTTAAGTTAGTATTAATCTGAACAACTAGATTTGTTATAAGTAAAGATGTTAATTGTAATACCAAAGCAAAAACTAGTAACTCAAAAATATAGAGTAAAAGCAACAAGAAGGGAATTAAAATTATATACTAGAAAATACAGCACTTAACACAAAAGAAGGCAATAATGGAAAATAGAGGAACAATAAAAGCATGACAAATAGAAGACAAATAGCAAGATGGCAGACATAAATGCTACCTTATCAGTCATTACGTTAAATGTAAATTGATTAAACGTTCTATTTGAAAGGCATGCACTGACAGAATGAATGAAAAAAATATGATCCAATTTTTTTCCTTCTACATGAGACATACTTTATTTTATTTTTTTAAAGATTTTTTTGATGTGGACCATTTTTTTTTTTTTTTTTTTTTTTTTTTTGCGGTACGCGGGCCTCTCACCGCCGTGGCCTCTCCCGCCGCAGAGCACAGGCTCCGGATGCGCAGGCTCAGCGGCCATGGCCCACGGGCCCAGCCGCTCCGCAGCACGTGGGATCCTCCCGGACAGGGGCACGAACCCGCGTGATGTGGACCATTTTTAAAGTCTTTTATTGAATTTGTTTCAAATTGCTTATGTTTTACGTTTTGGTTTTTTGGCCACGAGGCATGTGGGATCTTAGCTCCCCGACCAGGGCTCAAACCCTCACCCCCTGCCTTGGAAGGTGAAGTTTTAACCACTGGACAGCCAGGGAAGTGCCCATGAGATGCACTTTAGATTTTAAAATATCAGATAGATTTAGAGTGAAATGATGGATAAAAGATATGCCATGCAATAATTTAAAAAAAGAGGTGAAGTGGCTATATTTATATGAGACAAAGTAGACTTTAAGACAAAAATTTTTCCTAGAGACAACATTTTGTAATGATAAAAGGGTCAATCCATTAAGGAGATATAACAGTTACAAACATGCAACAAAAATGAAATGATAAATAGACAATTCAAAAATTATAGCTGGAGATTTCAATACCCTACTTTCAATAACAGATAGAACAACTAATGAGAATAAGGAAATAAGCTTGAACAACAATATTAACCAACTAGACCTAACAGATACTGACAGAACATTCTACCCAACAACACCAAAATACATTCTTCTCAAGTACATATGAAATATTCTCCAAGATAGGCTATCTATTTAGACAATAAAACAAGTCTCAATAAATTACAAAATAAATCATACAAAGCATATTCTGGAATGAAATTAGAAATCGATGATAGAGGAAATTTGAGAGATTAACAAATTTGTGGAAATAAAACAACACACTCCTAATTAACCCATGGGTCAAAGAAGAAATCATAAGGGAAATTAAGAAACATTTTGAGATGAAGGAAAATGAGAACACAACATACAAAAACTCATGGGATGCAGTTAGAGTAGTGCCCAGAGGGAAATTCATGGCAGTTAATTTTTTTAAAGTAAACATTAAAAAAATAAAGATTTTTAAGTCAATAATCTAATCTTCCATCTTAAAAAAACTAGGAAAAGAAGAGTAAACTAAACTCAGATGTAAATAATAAAAATTAGACTTGAAGTTAATGAAATAGGGAATAGAAAAATAGAAAAAAATCAGTGGAACCAAGTTATTTTTTTTGAAAAGATTAACAAAATTGATAAACATTTAGCTAGACTGACCAAGAAAAAAAGAGAGAAGACTCAAATTACTAAGGTCAGGAATGAAGGAGGAACATTACTACTGATATTTCAGAAATTTAAAAAAGATGATAAAGAAATCTGATAAACAATTATATGCCAATAAATTAGATAATCTAGATGAAATGTACAAACTTCTAGAAAGACATGAACTACTGAAACTAACTCAAGAAGGAAAAGAAAATCTGAATAGACTTGTAACAAATATATTGAATTAATAATAACTAAAATAATAATAATATAATGAAGTTGGGGGGTTAGGGGCACCAACCCCTAAGCAGTTGAAAATCTGTGTACTGCTATCTCTGCCTCCATGAAAAGGAGCTGATAGGGCTTCCCTGGTGGCACAGTGGTGTAGAGTCCGCCTGCCGATGCAGGGGACACGAGTTCGTGCCCCGGTCTGGGAAGATCCCACATACCGCAGAGCGGCTGGGCCCATGAGCCATGGCCACTGAGCCTGCGTGTCCGGAGCGCTCCACAATGGGAAAGGCCACAACAGTGAGAGGCCCGCATACCGCAAAAAAAAAAAAAAAAAAAAAGGAATTGATAAATGACTCACCCAAGACCAGGAAGCTAAAACAGTTTGGGTAAAATCAGGACTCAAACCCTATTTCTTTTGATTCCACATATTGTGATCCCTAATTGAACACAAACTTCTCCCCACACTTATTTAATATAAAGATTTATAAAATGAAAGTAGAAGTACTATATTTATTGAAAAACCTGCAAATATAAGTGGACCCACACAGTTCAAACTCATATTGTTCAAGGGTCAACTATAATAGTAATAATAATAAACAGCTTCTCACAAAGAGAAACAGAGGACCAGATGGAGTCACTAATGAATTCTACCAAAATTGGAAGAATTAACACCAACCATTCACAAAAACTTCCAAAAAATAGAAGAGGAACAAACACCTCCTAACTCATTCTATGAGCCACTATTATCTTGATATCAATCCAGACAAAGACATCACAGGAGAAGAAAACTACAAATCAATATCCCTTTTGAATATAGACTCAAAAAGCCTCCACAAAATGCTAGCAAACCAAATCCAGAAGCATACAAAAGGGATTATACACTATGACAAAGTGATGCTTATCCTAGGAATACAAGGTTGCTTTAACACCCAAAAGTCAATCAAGTTAATACACCATATTCATAAAGGATAAAAAGCACATGATCATCTCAATGGATACAAAAGAGAATTTTTAAAAATTCTAATACTGCCTTTCAGTTGTTTCACTCAACAAATTTGAAATAGAAGGGGATGTTCTCAAGCTAATGAAGAACGTCTATATGGAAGCAACCTAAGTGTCCATCGACAGATGAATGGATAAAGAAGATGTGGCACATATATACAATGGAATATTCCTCAGCCATAAAAAGAAACGAAATTGAGTTATTTGTAGTGAGGTGGATAGACCTAGAGTCTGTCATACAGAGTGAAGTAAGTCAGAAAGAGAAAAACAAATACTGTATGCTAACACATATACATGGAATCTAAAAAAATGATTCTGAAGAACCTAGGGACAGGACAGGAATAAAGACGCAGATGTAGAGAATGGACTTGAGGACACGGGGAGGGGGAAGGGTAAGCTGGGACGAAGTGAGAGAGTGGCATGGACATATATACACTACCAAATGTAAAATAGATAGCTAGTGGGAAGCAGCCGCATAGCGCAGGGAGATCAGCTTGGTGCTTTGCGACCACCTAGAGGGGTGGGGTAAGGAGGGTGGGAGGGAGATGCAAGAGGGAGGAGATATGTATATGTATAGCTGATTCACTTTGTTATAAAGCAGAAACTAACACACCATTGTAAAGCAATTATACTCCAATAAAGATGTTAAAAAACCCCACAAAAACCCCACAGCTAACATCCTGCTTAATGGTGAAAGACTGAAGATTCCCCCTAAGACCAGGAGAAGGACAGGATGTCTACTCTCTCCACTTCTACTCAACATTGTACTGGAGGTTTTAGCCAGGAAAATTAAGCAAGAAATAAAAATAAAGGCATATATATTGTAAAGGAAGAAATAAAACTCTATTTACAAATGACATGATACTGTGTATAGAAAGTCCTAAGGAATACACACACACACACACACACACACACACACACACACACACACACATATACTATTATAACTAATAAATGAATTTAGCAAGGTTGCAGGATATGAAATCCATATACAGAAATCAATTGTATTTCTATACAGTATCACTGAATAAATAGTCCTAAATAAAGTCCTAAATAAGAGGAGAGACAGCCCATGTTCGTAGTTTGGAAGAGTTAATGTTGTTACGATAGCAACACTTCCCAAATGGATACAGAGTCAGTGCAATCTCTATCAAAATCCTGGTTGACTTCTCAGACATTGACAAACTGATTCTAAAATGCACATGGAAATGCAAGAACCCAGAATAACCAAAGCACTCATGGAAAAGAAAAATAAAGTTGGAGGACTCCCACTCCCTGATTTCAAAACCTACTACAAAGCTACAGTCATCAAGACAAATACCATATGATATCATTTATATGTGGAATCTAAAATATGACACAAATGGACCTATCTATGAAAGGGAAACAGAATCATGGACATAGAGAACAGACTGGTGGTTGCCGAGGGAGAGGGGTTGGGGGAGGGATGGATTGGGAGTTTGGGATTCACAGATGCAAACCATCATATATAGAATGGATTAACAACGAGGTCTTATTGTATAGCATGGGGACCTGTATTCAATATCCTGTGATCAACCATAATGGAAAAGAATATGAAAGAATGTATATATATATATGTATAACTGCATGACTTTGCTGTACGGCAGAAATTAAAACAACATAGTAAATCAACTAAAGTTCAATAAAAACTTTAAAAAAAAGAATGGAAAAGAAAAAGCTACAGTCATCAAGAGTGTGGCACTGGTATCAGAATAGGCACATAGATCAGTAGCATAGATCCGAAAGAAATTAACACTTACGTGTACATTTATGACTTTTAAAATGGGTACCCAAAATTTCAGTTCTCAGAGAATATTCTTTTCAATATTTGGGGCTGATATGACTGTATATCCATGGGCAAAAAAAAAAAAAAAAAAAAAAATGAAGTTGGGACCCTACCTCAGGTCATATACAAAATTAACTTCAAGTGATCAAAGACCTAAATTTAGGAGGATCTAAAACTATAAAACTTTTAGAAGAAAATACAAGTGTACATCTTCCTGACCTAGAATTAGATAATGGTTTCTTAGCTACAACATCTAAAACACAAGTAACCAAAGAAAAAGTAGACAAGTTAAATTTTATTCAAAATAGAAACTGTTGTGCTTCAAAGAGTACTATCGAGAAAGTGAAAAGCAATCCCATCAAATGGGAGGAAATATTTGCAAATGATGTATCCGATAAGTTTCTAGCCCCAGAATATATAAAGAATTCATAACACTGAATAATAAGAAAAAAATAACCCAGTTTTAAAACGTGCAAACGATTTGAATAGACATTTCTCCCAAGCAAATATACAAATGGCTAACAAGCACATGAAGAGATACTCAACATCATTAGTCATGAGGGAAATGCAAATCAAAACCACAATGAGATACCACTTCACACCCACCAGGATAACTGTAATGGGAAAGCCATAAATAACTAGTTTCAGTGAGGCCATGGAGAAATTGGAACCCTCAAGCACTGCTAGTGGGGGTGTAAAACGGCACAGCCTCTTTGGAAAACACCTCCTCAAAGATGGGGTTACCACATGACTCAGCAGTTTCACTCCTAGGTACATGCTTGAGAGAACTGGAAGCATATATCCACGCAAAAACTTGCTCTTGGTGTTCGTAGCAGCTTTATTCATAATTGCGCAGATTGGAAACAACCCCAAGGTCCATCAGCTGAGGCCAGGCCCCCGGGATGTTAGGGGGACCACGGCGGCAGCGCTCTCAAGGTGGGGACCGCACACTTCCTGCTCCAGGAATTGAGGCGCGTGCTTCTGTTCCAAGTGAAACATCACTCTGCTCGATCCTGCGGTCATCAAGGATGCAGCGCAGAGGAAGAGAGGACACTCGTGGGTTCCACGTGGGGGAGGGCTGTCTTTGAAGGCAAAGTGCGGCGCTGGCTGGGCGGGTGGCGGTGAGAGGGTTGTCCAGCAGGCTGCGGGGCTGCTGCCTGCCCTGGTGACCTGTCCAGTCCTATCAACCTGCTCAACCTCTCAGCTCTGGAGAATTTCAGGGGCGCCACGTCCCTGAAGATGAGCACACGGCCCTAGGGGCCAGGACAGGCCCACCTGGCCAGCTTGGGGCTCAGCCAGCCCTGGGGACATTCTGTTTCTGTAGCCAGTCTGCAAATGCACACTGGGTACCCGCTCTGAGCCAGGCCCTCTGTGCCCTGGGAGAGGGAGGTGGAGGGCCCAACCTGCAGGAGCTCAGGGCTGATCCAGGGGCAGAGCAAAGACATCTGGAGTCATCAGAGGTAGGGGAGGAGCTCAGGGGACCCAAAGCTCTCAGGGCACCCTCAGAGGAGGCGAGCCAGAGCCATGTCATGAGGCCATCTCTCAATGGTCTGTGACAGAAGAGGCAGAAGTCATCCCAGAGGCAAAGCGTGCATGCGTGTGCCTCTGCAAATGTTTTCTAGGCAGAGTGAGCTTGGCCTGAGATCCGCCTGTGGCCAACTGTAGGGACTGCCCCTGGGCCCGTCTGGACGCCCAGCCTGCCACATGTGAGACGGCCAGTTAGAGATCAAGCCACCCTGGAGGAAGCTGACTTCCAGATGCTGGACCCAGAAGGTACAGATCTGATTCACGCGAACCGCTAATGGGAGTCAGAGGAAACCCCGATCACAGCAGAGAAGAGCCGTGGACATGGCTGAGGTGAGTGGCGGCCTGGCGGTGAGGGGCGCCAGCGCCCTGGAGTTCCCAGCAGGCCTCCGCCTCAGCCCCAGCAGGTGGCCTGGGGGGCAGCTGGCTCTTTCACGTCAGGGACCAGGGCTGTGGTCAGCTGCACAGACTGGAACTTTCTCTGTCACCTGCCTCCCCTCTGCCCTGGGGGTGAAGACCCACTTCCCCAAATTCCTCAAGACCTCCAGTCTTCCTAAAACAACTCCAGGCAGGGCCAGGTTGTGCTCAGCGGCCTAAGGGCCCCAAAGGTGTCCATACCTAATTCCTGGAATCTGTGGCTATGTCGCCTCACCCGGCAAAGAGACCTTGGGGTGTGGTTAAGGACCTGGAGATGGGAGATGAGCCTGGGTTATCCAGGTGGGCCCAGTGCCATCACAGGGGTCCTCATAAGGCCAAGGCAGAGACAAGAAGGTCAGGGTCAGAGTGACGTGACGTGAGAAGGACTTGGCGGCCAGAGCGGCTTTGGAGATGGCGGGAGGGGCTGCAAGCCACGGAGTGCGGGCAGCCTCTAGAGGCTGGAAACGGCCAGCAAACAGATTCTCCTCTGGAGCCTCCAGATAGACCCAGCCCGGCTAACGCCTCCCTGTCAGCTCCCGGGGACTGTGTCAGACTTCTGACCTCCAGAGCTGCAAGGTAGTCGATTTGTATTGTCGTCAGGCACTGAGTGCGTGCTGACTCCTTGTAGCAGCACAAGGGCGGTGATGCACGCAGATCAGACCTGAGTGCCTCCCCAGGAGGATGCCCAAGAGATCGGCCGCTCTCTCTGCTCCCTGAGGCCCTGAGGGGAAGTGGCGCTTGTCACCGTCACCAGGGCTGGAGCCAGCCACACAGGCAGCCCAGCCCAGCTCACCAGCAGCCTCACGTGTGGAGTGGGGGGGGCAGCAGCGCACTGCCGTGACCTTCACCCTCACTTACGCCTCCTCGATTTGGGCTTCTCCTGAGAAGCAGGGAAGCACTCCTCGTCCTCTTGCTCGGATCTCTGGGAAAGGAGTCCATCAGGTACGAAGAGAAACAGTGGAGGACAGGTGGGGTGGCCACCAGAAAGCCCCGGCCCTATGGATCCAGGGCAGGGGAGCGCCCAGAAGAAGGCTGGGGCCGGCATGGCCCGAGCAGAGGGCACAGGTGGAAGAGGACCGGAGGCCAAGCTGCGTGGAGGATCCTGGGAGCTGAGGACCCACCCGGAGGACGAATGTGCAGCTGAGGACGGGGGGGCCTGTTCCGGGGCACCTGGGAGCCAGGTGGGTTCCAGAGGGCTCTCTCTGAGCAGACAAGGAGAGGGCAGGGCTGAGACTGGAGACTGAGGCCGGGAGGAGGCCAAGGGGGATGGGCTCAGCCCACGAGGCAGTGGGAAGGAGAAGGGGGGCCGGCCCAGACTCCCTATCCGGGATGGGTGGCTAGGGTGGGACTCCAGGGTCTGCCCTTCCCGGAAAAGGTAACTCATGGTGCGGCTTTGGGAGGAAGAGCCGGACACGTCCTCGGGATTGGGCCTGCGTCCTGGAAGGCCGGCCCCGGCCCCCTCCCCCTGCAGCCTCCCAGGCCCTCTGCACCCGCTTGCTTCTTGGGGGTGTTTTTCTTCTGCAGAGTTCCTGTCTGCACGTCTCCCTGGAGGGATGCAGGTGCTTCCCTCGGCCCTGGGCTCCCAGATCTCATTACCTCTAATGAGCCCATCCGAGGCCAGGCAAGGCAATTAGGAGTGCCAGGCCTTCCCGTAACTGCTCCTCAGAGCCAGGCAGCCATGCAGCCCCGGCCGCGCCGCCATCGCCTGGTAATGAGAGGGCGAAATCCGGGAATTACTGAGGACGGGAAATTAGTCACAGGTTGTTGGGCCGCGCTGCACCCCGGGAGGCGTTCTGCAGGTTTGGAGCCGCAGATCCAGGGCTGGGGATGCCAGGAGGAGGAATCTGGGCTCCAGGATCATGCCACAGACACAGATGGAGCCTTTCTGGCCTGCCCTGCACCGGGGAAGGAGGTGGCTGTGGGCAGAGTTGAGGCAAGAGCAGGAGTCTTGAGGATGGAGACTGCCGCGTGCTGTGTGACCTGGGCCTGGCTGCCTAACCTCTCTGGGCTCCAGTGCTCAGATTCTGGGTTGGGCCAACAAGAGTCCCATGTTTATGGAGGGAGGCCGAGGTCTCCCGCCTCCATGCCCCTACCCATGCCCATGGTCTCAGCTCTGGGCTCGCCGGGGGTGGGGGGGTAACATAAAGTCTGTGTGGGGTATCATCGCCAAGAATTAACAAATGACACAGTGCATCCGAAAACAGGGGCTGGGGCTTTTTTTTTAATCGAGGACAAAGACATTACAGATGTGTTTTCAATCCCCCTCTAAGAAAATAAGTTTATATAAAAGAAATTCGGCTCCCCAGACGCCCTCCCCTTACAGCAGACTCTGCTTACCCCCAGGTACTGCTGGGGCGCGAGACGGGTTGTCTCTAGCTCACACGGCACAGGTGGGCGCGGTGGGTGCAGGTGAGTGCAGGTGGGCCCAGGTAAGCACAGGCCAGTTCAGCTCAGAGGCGCTTCCAGAGGGAGGGACGGACCTGTGTGCAGGGTGAGGAGGGAGTTGTGGTGGCGTGCGCTCCCCCAGAACTAAGGGGGAAACTGGAGATGGGGGGCCGGGGCGGGGTCATTCCAGAGTCAGGCCTTCTTGCTGTGGGGCTACTTGGGTATCTGCTCGAGGAAACCCTAACAGGTGCGCCAGGCCGGGTGTGCCCTGGGCCCCAGGTGCTAACCTTGCTCACTTGCTGCCCGGGGAGGCCCTTCTGGGCGGCTCGCTGCTCTGTTGTTAGGGAGCCAGGTCACTGCTGCTCCCAGCTGCTTGGCCTGGGTCCCTAGGAGGCCCTGCTGAGCTGCAGCTGAGAGCCAGCAGGACCTGGCCGCACCCTGCACTGCTGGACACGCGGGAAGTGACGCTCCGGGGCCCCGTGGGAGAGGCTTCTTGATGTCGGGTCATGCAGCGCCTCTGAAGGCGGCCTCCGAGGGCCAGGACTGAGGGCTCAGGAGGCCGGGCGAGCTCGGGATGGCACTGCCTTCTGCTCGCTCACCTCCTTCCCTGCCTGGTCCCCTCTCCTCACCCCTGCTGCCCTGGGACCTCACTCCTGTAGCTGGCCTGCCACAGGAGCTCCTGGCTTCTACGTTCTGAGCAACCCCTGGGAAGACAAGAACCAGGGTCGGGGTGCTGGTCTTGGAGGGAGAGGGTGTGGGGAAACCCGGTCCTGCCCCAGGGGTTAGGACTTAGCACGTCCACTACAGGGGACACGGGTTCAATCCCTGGTCAGGGAACCAAGATCCCGCATGCCTCGCGGTGCGACCAAAAACCAGAAAACCAAAAACAAGGCAAAACCCAAAAAAGAAACTGTAAAACTGAAGGTCACCACCAGTTGTTTAGAATAACCCCATTTGCGCAAACATCTTCCCTACTAAAAAAAAAAAGGAGAGAGAGAGAGGAGGGGAGAAAGCAGGATGGAGTTGGGGCAGCTCTGGGGGAGAAGACGGAGGAGTGCAGGGCAGGAGAGCTGCAAGCAGAGGCCTGGAGCGTCGTGCGGTGGGCGCTGGGCTGGGAGCCACGGAAGCCAGCTGTGCCCGCCTCCAGCAGCTACAGGGTCCGTAAGCAGCTCCCGGAAGCGATGGGCTGAGCTAGGTCACGAGCCGCACCCTGGCTTCCAGAAGGTTCCAGCGAAGTCCTCCACCGGGCTCCCTCTACTCCCTCTGCTCTGACACTCAGCTCCCATCACGTCCTCCCCTCTGGGAAGCCTCCCTTGAGACCCCAGCTGGGCCAGACCCCCGACCCACTGTGGTCCCTCTTTGCACTTATTTGCCCCACCTGCCCGCAGCCACCCGGGAGCTTCTCCAGGCAGATCCACGTCCAATTCCTGTCCCGGATGCAGGGCCAGCGCGAGCACAGCAGCGAAGCCAAATGGGGTAGGTGGGGCAGCCAGTGAAAAACAAGCCCTGCTCAGAGCCCTACACTCAGCCGGGCCCGGCCCGACCAGAGACTGCGGTTTGGGCCAGGCCTCCGCTGGCTCCTGGAAGCCCGGGTGGGCGGCTGGAGAGGGTGGGGGGGGCCTATGTTCATGCTAATTTGAGTAAGCCTGTTGGCTGTGCCTCTGTACAGGTTTTCCTGGCTGCTTTAATAATGAAATGTTTTGTAGCATCAAATATTCCTTAGCCCGGAAAGGTCAGGGACCTGCGCCTTTTGCATTTCCCGGATAATTTGGTCCGACCTTTAGTTAGTGACGGAGGCCTGCCGCTGTCTCCAGGGACTGGCGAGGGGACCCGGCATCTGGCTTGGCCGTTCTGCTGCTGCCTTCCACTCCTGGATTGCCCGGGGACACACAGCCTCAGTTTCCCCACCCCTGTGGTGAGTTTCTTGGCCCCGGGTGAACCAGGGCAGTGCAGGGTGTTTTGGGCTCACCTTCTGGCTTAGTCTGGTCAGAGGAGCCTCCTGGAGAAGGGGGGCGGGGCCTGTGCCCCTCGCCCCAGCTTCCTGCCACCTGGCCGAGGAGACTCCACCCTGCTTTGGGGCCCTGGGAGCGGGGCGGAAGAGGGGACCCCTTTACAGACTGCGTTCTTGGAGAGATGGCGTGGCTCCCCAACGAGGAGTGCATTCTTAGCCCTCGTCCTCGAGGAGTTAATACCCCCTCCTCCCTAGAAACATGCACCCCTCCGTAAGCTCAGGTGGGAGGTGGTAACGTCAACAAAGTAGACATTAGAGAAGCGGGGAGCTCTGATCAGCAGAGCAGGACAGGCAGGAAAACAACAGCTACAGCTGCCTGTAGGTCGCTCCCTCCATGCCAGACCCCACCCCCTCGATGGAGTGGGCGCTGCTCTCATCGCCATGGCGTAGACGATGCAACAGGGACCCCACGGGTTACATTCGGTGGGGCTGCACCCGGGTAGCACCCTCCCGCCCCTTCACCTTTTCTGCCACCTTTGCTGGAAAGTAGAATTCACAGGGAACGAGGGAGCTCTGATCCGCAGCCCAGAGTACCACGTGCACTGGATGTGGTGGGAAGAAGCGGGCTGGGAGCAGAAGGGGGCTGGCGTAGCGGTGGGCAGGGAGCTGGGCTCCGCAAACGGGTGGAAGGGCAGAGGTGGAAAGCCGGGTGGGGCCCGCCCTTCCCATGATAAACGTGGTGATGTGTGGACGGCCATCAAGGCGGACAGGAAAAGCCGGACGAGCTCAAGAAACACCCTTTGCACAAAAACCTCTTTAGAAAGATCAGCGGGAAACAGAAGCCTGCCAGGCGCTTGGGCTCGTCTGGCTTGCCCTGCTGAGTTCCTCGGGCCCAGTTATTTGAGAACGACACCCAAGATCAACTTTAGAGACACTTCTCCCTGCAAGAAGGTGGGAAGCTCGAGAGGAGCATCGAGAGGCGAAAAACACGGAACTTTCTTCCACTCGCCCGGTTTACACTTTGAAATGAGAGGCGAATGTTGGGAAGACAAGCTCCAGCCTCTGAGACCAGCGCTTGGCTCGGAGAGAAATAAAGAGGGGCTGGAGCGGCCTGTGTGGGACCCACGGGCTCATGTCAGGGGAGAGGGGCCCCCGATGGGCAGTGACAGCCTCAGGCCACATTGGGGGACCCAGCTTGTCCAGAGAAGGCATCTGTTAAAGGACCGGGGTGTTTAGTCTGAGGACAGGGAGACTAGGGTGTGCTGGCGGGGGTGGGGAGGGGGGTTCAGTGTGAGAACTGCCCTCCCATGTCTATAAAGCTCCCGGGCAGAAGGAGCCAGAGAAAGTTCTGGAAGCAGGGGATGCCTCCTTTGTGCCATGCACTGCACCCATTCGAGCTCAGACCTGATCTCACTGTCTTCCGTTTCCCTGTGAGGAAACAAGGTCCCGGGAGCAAAAGCTCGCTCCCCGACTTTCCCTGACATCTCCCCAGAGATGTTTCTCTTGACATCTCTGGGGAGCAGGCCAAGAGCTACCTTCTTCCAGGAGGAACAGGAGGATCCCCAGGGCGACACTGCCTGCAGCTGCCACGGAGGGAACGACGCCAACGCGTGGAGGGGCTTGGGGCGGGGCGCAGCTCGCAGGGAGGGGGCCCTCCCACTTCTCATCACAGTTCATCACATCTGGACGCAGGGCTGTTGGCGGCCGCAGAACGGGGAGTGATTTGTGATAACGAATAACAAATGAACGAGAGGCACTTTTAAACGACATTCTAGTGAAGTTGTGTCCCAGACTCCTGGGGTCGGCCTGTCTGAATCACCCTCCGGAGGCTTCCTCTTGAGAAGAAAGCGCAGAGCATGGTGGTGTTTACTGGAATTCTGCCCTCTGCCTCGGCTCTGATAGCCCCGGGAATGAGTGAGCTGGCCCTGTGTGAACACTGCCTCCACAGCTACAGGCAGCTGCTGCAGCTGCCTGGCTGGCCCCCCTCGTGAATATATGGCCGCCCAGATGTGTTTACCAGGTGAGTTTAGACACGGATGGAGCCCCTCCCATCCCCTGGAGGCCCGACTCAAAGATCATCTCCTCCAGGAAGTGGGTCCCCACTCCCTCTTGGCTCCCCCCACCCCTGCCAGAAATTGCGCTTCCTTTTCCAGCTCCCTGGGGCCTCCTGTGAGCCCCTCTCGGGTGAGTTAACTCCCGGGCAGGAATCAAACCTTGTTCTGCCCAGTCTGAGCACCTTACGGCACCAGGCAAGGAGTCCTTCAGAACAGGACAGGTGTCTTAAGACCACAGAACCAAAGTTGAAGTTTTCAAATAGGCATCCTACAGATCCCAGGAGGTTCGCATGACAACACTTCCTGGTGGTTCCCAACCAAATTACAGAAGAGACGTTACAACAGATGGCCTGAGAATATCAGGGCCAGAAAACAGTGGTCCTGGGACCCAGCAGGGGTTCACCAAGAATCAACCGTGTTTGCTGCTTTGATTGAATTGCCAAACTCGTAGCCAGTGGACAGGCAAACACAGAGAATTTCTGGGTTTTGGTGAGGGACTGAACTGACAGAGTCCCTTGGGCAGCCATGGAAATAAGATGGAGACAGAGGGTCTTTTCATAAAATCACAGAAAGGAATTATAGATCCATGATCGTGTTCAAGGATATAGCAGGGACCCTGGGCAGAGGCCGGACACCAGGCCCTTGCTGTCCTGCTCTGCCCAGTGGTTTCCTCCATCATTTGGGGGAAGACACTGCCCAGAGACGGAAGGGAACCCCATCGTATGGGTGACTGGCCAACTGTGCACAGGCGGGATGGTGGGCTTGGCAGGTCTACATCTGTGTTTAGACTGGAATCTCCGTCTTGATGAACTGAGAGCATCGCCCTGGCTCTGCACGAGACGAAGGGGAAGGAGGAAGCCAGTCCCAGAGGAACTGTCCCATTTCCCGGCGACCTGCTGTGACCCAACTCCAGGGGTGGGCGCCCTTGTAGAAGCTGCCCACCCACAGGCCACCCTGCTCTTGGGGACTAAGTTACATCCTACTTAGTAGCTTGAGGACGGTTTTACTTTGCAATTAAGTAATCTTTAGTGACGTCATGAAAAATAGGAAGGGAAAAAGCAAAGGAGGTGTAACCACACGGCAGCCTTGTTTTCAGGGAGAAGCCGGCCAGAGATGGTGACATCCCTTCTAGGTTTTGCCCTGACACCCACTAGGGCCCCAGGTGCTTCCAAAGCATCTCTGGGTGTGACTGTTCCAGAGTCTGTTCATCCAAACTCGTGAGAGCTGGGGTCTGTCTGCTTCCTGCCCCAAAGCTGCCAGGGGAGAAGAGTTAGGAATGTGGGAGGGGAAGGTGGATTCTGAGGCCACGGTTGTGCTCATGGCGGGGAGGTTGCAGAAGGGGGTGGATTCACAGAGGTGCGCTCTAGGGCTTGGTGAGGGTCCTGGGCCCCGTCTGCATGGGGCGTCCCTTACAGCTCAACAGTGACAAAGCATACCCACTCTCACCTGCCCTCACGGTGGATCCAGGCTGTAGACAGAGTTGATGCCCTGTTAGGCAGCAGGAAAGTGAGGCCCAGGGAAGCGAGGTAGCTTTCCAAGGGCACACGGAGCAGAGAGGATGTGGTCAGGCTGGCGCAGGCCTCCTGGCTTCCAGCCCCACTGCTCCCACTGCACCCTGCGCCTCCTGGACCGTATTCTGTGACCAAACATCTTCCCACCCAGAGGTGCTTTTGAAGAAAATCCAAGACAAGGATTTCCACTTCTGGCTCTACCTTCTTCTGCCAACCCAATATGTCCTGGATCCCACCCCTATTAGGGGCCTTCCCCCAGCACCCAGCACCCAGCACCAGGCCCTGGTACCTCAGCTGCTCTATCCCTTCTCTCGTACAATTCACAACGTTCTGGAACATGTCCCCAGTACTACTTCAACGGGATCCTCATCAAAGCTCATCTCCCCCAGTCCTTTGACCTGGATGTCAGAAAGACCGTGGAAAGATTCATAGTGCGGAGGTTAGCAAAGCTGAGTTCTAGAACCTTCTGCCAACCAAAGGCATTATCTTTCACAATAAAAATAATCACAGGTTTGAGGACAGTTTTGTAGAATGCTGCAGTGTCCCAAAGCAGGACGCAGACTTTGGAAGCCCAGGTCAGTCTCGCCAGGGCTGTCATGCTGCCTGTGGCACACTGTCCTCTGAGTCTTTATCTTCCCACATAAAATTGATATCACTGTGACAGAGACTGAGCAAGATAGTGTGATACTGTACTCAGCGCTTGGCAAGCGTCAGGTACATTGTCAGTATGAGCATTCGTCCTTCCCCCATGACAGGTAATTAAGACCCAAACTCTCATCCATCCATCCGTCCATCCATCCATCCAACCATCCACCCACCCATCTATCCATCCATCCACCTATACAGCCTCTTGTTGATCTATCCCCTCAACCATCCACCCATCCATCCATCATTCATCCACTATCCATCCGTCACCTACTCATCCATCCATTCACTCATCCATCCATCCCTCTATCCATCTTCTCATCCATCCATCCATCTATCCACCCATCCACCTAGACAGCCTCTTGTTGATCTATCCTCTCAACCATCCATCCATCCATCCATCCATCCATCCACCCATCCATCCACCCATCCATCCACCCATCCACCCATCCATCCACCCATCCATCCACCCATCCATCCACCCATCCATCCATCCATCCACCCATCCATCCACCCATCCATCCACCCATCCATCCATCCATCCATCCAACCACCCATCCATCCATCCACCCATCCATCCACTCATCCATCCACCCATCCATCCATCCATCCATCCATCCATCCATCCACCCATCCTCCATCCACCCATCCACCCATCCATCCATCCATCCATCCATCCACACATCCACCCATCCATCCATCCATCCATCCATCCACACATCCATCCATCCACCCATCCATCCAATCTTTGGCCTTAGATGGCATGATAGCTCTGGATTTCTGTAGTCTGAGCCCAGTGTTCTTACAAATCCCCACAGCTGCCTCTCAAATTCAACTTCTGCCTCCAAAACTGAGACCTTTTCTAAGGACCCCTTGGAAGGCCCTTGAGATCGCTCTTTGGCAAAAGACTTTGCCTGAGAGCTACATACGAGGCTTCAGACTGGTCTGTTCCTTCTGCCTTTTCCCTGTCCCTCCCTCAGTTTTGCATCACAGGGCCAAGAGATGGAAACAGAGCGGTTATCCTTTCGTATTCTGGTGCCTGAGAGAAAACTGAACAAAGAAAATCCACTGTCACTTGGCCCCTATCACAGCTACAAGGGCTCTGGAGGCCTGGAGGGCTGGGCCTCAGGTGCTTACTCAACTTGGCACCAGCTTTCATTGAGGAGGACAAATTTAAGTTAAGAAATACACAAAACAACCCAAGATGAGCTGAGAATATTTCTTTTCCCTTTTCATTTTTTGGTAGTGCCCAAGACTGAGGTTCTTTCTCATATGTCAGGCTTTTCAAAAAATGATTAAAATGCACCAGATTATTCAATAGAGCCATTTCAGACTTTATTTAGCAAACTGTAACATTTTTACCATTTTTATAAAGCCCTTTTTAATGAAAACCGTCTGCAAGGAGACCAAGTATCAAGGCTGAAATCATGTTTGCTCTGTATTTGTTATCCCTGAAGATGTTGTTTCCAGATTTTACAGAAATAATAAATTTCATTTAGAAGTTTGGGCCTTCACAGCGGTACCACACATCTCTGGATTTTCCAATTTATAGCACAAGAAGCTAATCCCGCTGTGATTTTTCATCCTTGCCAACTCCTGACCACAATTTCATACCTTCCTCGCTTCTTGGGAAACGTTGGACTCGTAGCCACATTTGACCCAATATGTTTATTTAACGTGAGCCCGAAAAATGTTGTTCTAATAAGCATAAACATATTTTCTCAGTGACAAACGTTTTTATCCCGTTGCTCTTGATTCGTAGGTCACTGCTTGTTGCCTTTTCCCACGAGTGGCGTCCTCCATCTACCGAGCGTCAGACTGGAGGCGTCCAAGTTGGACTTGCACCGCCCAGTGTGGAATCTGTTTGGGAGCTCTGTCTGCCAGCCCGGCGTCCAGGCCTGTCCTGGACGCCTCTCCAGTGACACCTCATTAACAAGGGTGAGACTTCCAGCCCCAGAAAATTACGGCTGGGCAAAAAGTTACCAAAACACTCCCTCGAAAGTGATATCTCACGTCCGAGACCCTCTGACCCGGCTTGGCGGCCGCCCAGTGACCACGGGCCTGGCTCCTTGTTAGAAGCAGAAGCTGCTGGAGCTTGGGGAACCCTGTGGTGTGGGCTGGGCCCTGAGGCCCCAGCTGGCGAGCTTGTACCTGGCACACGTCCAGTCCGAATTAAGCCTGGCATGGTCAGGGTCCTAGAGGAGGGCCACTCACCTGGTTTGGCCCTTCTGGATTCCAAAGCCTGGCTGCAGAAGTCAGGTGGAACCACGAGGCCCAGAAGCCCCTCCTTGACTCTTCCTGGAGGGCATCTTGTTAACAGGGATTTCTAGAGACAAGAAGAAGGTTTGATGGGGATAGTGGGGCCACAGCCTAGAAGGGGTACATCAGATCCACCACACCAAGCACCCCAACCGTAGACTGAGTCTAGAGGACAGTCCCATTCTGTCCAGCCATCCAGAATTAGGGTGACCAGCCATCCTGTTTTGCCGGGGACTATGGGGTTTCCTGGGAGGTGGAGCTTTCGGAGCTAACCCAGGAAAGTCCTGGGCAGACCCGGATGAGCTGCTCACCCTATCCTGGGAGGCAGGCAGCGTCTATGCTGCCACCTCCTTTGGTGACAAGTCACTTTCTGTTGGGGTCCAAGTTGAACAGGTCTTGCACCCGCCATGTTGCGGGAGCACAGGCGCCAGAGCGCTTCCTGTGCAACACCGTTAAGATTCCCGCAGCTGCTTCCAGGTGCAGGGGCTGTTCTCCCATCTCTTCTGTCCCTGGAAGTAAGGCAGAGACCAGCACGTTCCTGCCCACAGTTGTTCACTCCTCAGCACCAGGGGACTAGCGACCAGGAGCCAGATTCTATAGGTAACTGGTCATCCCAAGAGGCCAACCGTCTCATCAGATGTGGCAAGAGACAGAAGCCAGAGAGAAGCAAGACTTACCCAAGGTCATTCAGTGAGTCGGTGGATTAGGCAGACCCCAGGGCTCTGACCTCTCAGCCCATGGCCATTCCCGCCCCATCCCATGCCCAGCCTTGGCCCTAGCAAACCTCCACACACACGCGTTCTTCTGAGTAGTCAGGCCACCTTTCGGTTCAGCTGAGGTCGCCGAGAGCCCCGCGCTGCTTCTGTTGCCTGCGGCCTCCCTGCTCTCCATCAATGCAAATACCCCCAACCGGCCCTACCACCAAGCTAGCAATCCTCCGGACCCCATGCTGCGAGGAACAAAGGTCCAATTCAGCCTCCCGGGTGGGAAAGGGATCTCATTAAGGCCCTGGCAGCCACCGTGGGGGCTGAGGTATTGTTTTTAATGGAAAAACAAGAATTTGCTGTTATGTGTTAGATTAAAGGCTTTATCCAGGGGAATTAATCGGATTGCTACTGGCCTTCAGTCGCAGAGCCTTCGACTCCACATCCTGGGAGAAGGCACCGACCGGGGCCGCGAAATTGGTTCACTTCTCTTTCTGGGGTTTAATGAAGCCACAGACAGCTGGTGCACGGCGGTCCTCCCCAGGGTGAGGCTGTGAATTGCCTCTCACCTGCACTCCGCAGCCCGCCCCTCTCCTCCCGCTAATCTGTCTCACACACGCTGCCAGATTCATCGTCCAAAACACAGCTCTGGTCACGAACTACCAGCGCTCCGAGCCCTTCTGGATCTGCCCGCTGCCTCCGGAGTCATGGTCAGACCCTCCCGTTCCCTGAGCTCGAGTTGCAACACACTAACTTCTTTATTGGAGTGTAATACGTGGGCGGAAAAGTACACGGATCCTACGGGTACAGAGGACATTTTCATAAAGTGACAGGCACACCTCTTCAGCCTCCTCCGGATTAAGAAACGCAATCGTGTCACCACCCCCGGAAACCCGCCACCACACCTCTCTTCAGGCCAGAAGCTCCCTGACCCCGGGGGTGATCATTAACCTGATTTCTATGCTTTTTTTTTTTTTTTTACCGTTATTGCATTTTTATACATGGAATCGTACATCGTGCTGTGTACTTTTTTTGTGGTTCGTTCAGCAAGCTTTGAAAATGTTATGTCCCTTATCTCTGCGCCCCGGGAAACAGAACATCTTTCCTCCCCACGTCTGGGACAGGCCCCGCAATGCCACTCCCCACCACCTCCTCGCATTACTAACACCTCAAATCCTTGACGAGACACCCCCTCCTCCAGGGAACCCCTCTGGATTTCCCTTCCTCCTGAGAGCCATCCTGTGGGTGGAAACTTTGCCCACTCCATCCCCTCCTGGTTCAGCGTGAACCTCTGGTTGGATAGGGAGCTATTTAGGGGTAGGAACTATTGGAGGTACCCTGTAAGGGCCTGCCACCCGGGGAATGTTTTTGGAACAAGTTCTTGAATGAATGGTCCTTGCCACTCAGTTGCTGAATTCCTGTTTCTTCCCATATTTTAACGTATCCTGTCTCAAAGTGGGAGTTTGCTTGTCATAGTCATCATGGATTTCGGGTGGTGACGGAATCTCCTAGGAAAGAAAAAAGGAAACAGAGAGAAGGGAGGGAGGGAGGGGGAGGGCAGCTAAGTGTGTTGAGTGCCTCCTCTGTACCAGCCCCGCCGGGCACTCAGCTGCTGTGCTCCAGCACGGCCATCCCAGCACCACCTCAGGCGACTTCAGTTTTCCTGCATGCTGTGTGGCTCTTCGAAGGTTACTTAACCTCTCTGAGCCTCTGTGCTATCCTCTGTAAAGTAGGGATCATGTGGTCTGCTTTGCAGGGCTGTCGTGTGGACTGGTGATAAGGCGAAGAGCTTGCCTGGGGCTCAGCCTGCAGACGTGCCCACGGTCACAGCTCTGATCATCATCTTTCTACCGTCTCTGTCTCTGTCTCTGCATCTGGCCTCGGAGGAAAGAAGAAAAAGTCGGAAACGCTCTTTCTACCCTTGGAAGAGGCTCAGGAAGTGCCTAGGTAGGTTGTCGCAGCCCCAGCAGCCTCCCTGGTTTCCTCGAGGGAACCTCAGAACTGCTGGCTATGACCTCAGAACCCTGCTGGCTATGACCCAAGTGAAAATCTCTGGCAGCCCCTGCAGCTGAGCAGGGACCACCCATTCTCTTTACACCTGGTACAGGACGAGAGTGGGGAGAGCAGGGGGAGCCAGGGCATCTGTGGACGCACCCAGCACCCCTGGAGATCGGCATGGCCCAGTAGGGAGGTGAGGCACTAGAGGCTGCTCTGGAGCTGCGGAGAACCTTACAACTCTGCTCGACCCCGACTGGGTCCCGCTGCTCAGGTGGGGCACAGACCAGGGGCCTTGGGCGTGCGGTTCCCAAGGAAGCTTCTTTCCACCACACCCTCATTGAGGGTCAGTGACTGGGAAGGCCCAGCGTGCGGTCTTCCTCCTGTGCATCAGCCTTTCCTCCTGGTCCAGGGCCTGCAGCTCCTGTGAGGACCCCAGAGCTCCTGACCAGTGCTGGAGGGGCAAGGGGGCCACAGTCACCCAGCTAGCAAAAACCTATGACGGTTCGTCCCTTACTTCATACCAAACAAATGTCCTAAATGCACTGAAGATGTTACAAATTCCAAATAACAGAGCATCAGAAAAGAGAGGGAAAATGCTAGGCTCTGAGGTGGGGGAGAGCTTTCCCACCCAAAACGAAAAGCCCAGAAGCCATAAAGGAGAATCACAAGACCTCTGAGTACTGAAGACTCACACGCAGACTAAACTTAACAGATGAATGGCAGACCGGAGGAAAGATGTGCAACGTTTCTGATAGACAGAGGGGGATACTCAGTAAACAAAGTCTCCTACAAAGTAACTAGAAATAGCTCTCGATAGAAAAATGGACAGAGGCTCTGAATAGGCAATTCACAGAAGAGGAGCAAAAACAGAAATAAATGTCTGATGAGCTCCTCAACCAGGGAAATTTAAATTACAAAATGAAACAGTGAGGGCTTCCCCGGTGGTGCAGTGGTTGAGAGTCCGCCTGCCGATGCAGGGGACACGGGTTCATGCCCCGGTCCGGGAAGATCCCACATGCCGCGGAGCGGCTGGGCCCGTGAGCCACGGCCGCTGAGCCTGTGCGCCCGGAGCCTGTGCTCCACAACGGGAGAGGCCACAACAGTAAGAGGCCCGCATACTGCAAAAGAAAAAAAAAAAAGAAACAGTGAGATTTTTTGGAGGGTTTTTTGCCCGTGACAGTGGCCCAACATGCAGGGCTAACAGGGTTTGGAGAACGGCGCGTGCAGACGCGAGCATAACCCGTGCCCTGGGACGGCATTGGGGGAGGGGGCTTTGGCAGAATGTTCCATGATGTGAAATGCACGGCCCCCTCGGACCCAGCAATTCCGCCTTGTAGGGATCTAGCATTCCATTCAGTGACATTCTTTCTCTCTGTGTCACCAGGACACATCCCGTCCAAATCACTCCTTATCCATCTTTAAAGCACACACTTTGGACGCCATAAAAATAGGGTAACGCCCTGACCCCCAGGTGCAGCACGCAGGCTCTCCTGTGGCTGGGTCCTGCCGGCTGGCCAGGGCCCACCTGCTTCAAGGCTCCTTCGAGGTGGGATGGGAGGCAGGGGGCAGCTCCTCCTGAAGGGTGGGGGGTGGCTGAGACTTACCGGGGGGCTGCTAGTTAAGGGAGTGAAAGAGAGGGTCAGTGGGTAGAGGAGAGGAAGAAAGAGCTGGAAGGATTGAAGAATAAGGGAGAGGGAGAGAAAGGGAGAAAGAGAGAGAAGAGAGGTGGGAGGCAGAAGGGAGAGGAGGGAGGGGGAGGCGGGAGAGATGGAGCTGAGGATTCCAAGGGCTCCCCCTCCGAGGGCCCCACTCACCCCTCAAGTGCTTTAGACACGAGCCTCCTTGCTCCCTAGGGAAAGCCTGTTTCTCCTCTATGAAAGGGTTTGAATGTCAGGCCCCACCTCTGCACCAATACTCTCTTAACTTCACTGGGAGGTGAGGGGAGCAGCCTGTAAGGTGGCCCCCGCTGACCCCACTCTCTTGTATTTACACCCCATGTCATCCTCTTCCCTCAAGTACGAGCTGGTCTTACTGACTTGCTTAGAATGAACAGAAAATAGCGCAGGGGTGGGATGTCACTCCTAAGATTAGGTTTTAAGAAACTGTGGCTTCCGTCTTGGGAGATGTCACTTGCTCTCTCTCTCCGATAGCGTGCTCCAGAGGAAGGCAGCTGAGTGCAATGCGGCAGCCCCGTGGAGAGACCATGTGTCCAGGGACTGAGGATGCCCACAGCTATGTGATTGAGTGAGGCTGCAGGTGGACACTTCCCACAGCAGGTGAGCCTTCTGATGAGATGGCAGCCCCAGCTGACCACAACTGTGGTCTCACAGGAGACCTCGAGACCAAGGCAGGGAGCTAAGCCACGGCAACGTTCCTGACCCTCAGAGCCTGTGAGAGATGACAAATGTTTGTTGTTTCCAGCCTCTAAGGCTCGGGCTGTTTGTTACGCAGCATAGCTAGCTAATACCGGAGGCCTGCCTCTCAGTGGGTGTGGGCATTTTTTGGACACTGTCTGGTCATCAAGGGCTCTCTTGGGTTCAGTCCTGGAGTTACAAATGGGGAAACTGAGGCCTATAGCAGGTGGGGTTTGCCTGAAGCCCCTGCTGCTTTGCTCAGGGTCTGGAGTATCTTCCTCGGCAGGACGGCCCGGCAGGGCACGGGCCTGACTTTTGGCCTGGAGATGTGATGTCCTGAGGGCTCCCAGCCAGGGGGAGACATGTGCTGGCTGGTGGTGCTTCCATACGAGAAGGCCCTTTGAACTCTGACAAGGGTGGGACCAGGATGAATGGGGGCCAGTAAGGGAGCTTCCATCCACTTTCCCCTCCCAGAGTCCTCCCCAGCTGCCCTCCCGAACTCTCCAGCTGACCTTGTAGTCGGTCACAATGGACTTCAGCTCTGGGAGCAGTGTAGGGGTAGACAGCCTGGGGCCGGAGGTGTGGGTGGGCAGGGTGGGGGGTCTTGTGCAGTTTGCTGGTCTCCCTGGTCTGTCTAAATAGATAGGGGTCACTGCAATCCCACAGATGGTCAAGGAGGGTTTGAGTCCAGTCCCCCCCCCACCCCCACCCGTTGAGAGTCAGCATCTGGGACCCAGAAGAGAAGGAAGTGGCCGGAGGCCATGGCAGGATCTCTGCAGAGCGATGAACAGGCTGCTGCCCCCAAACCAGGTGTCCTGACCCCAGGACCTGACTTCATCTACCCTCACTACATATGGAGACCAAAGCCACCCTGGGGGAACCCCCCAGGCATCCCACGAAGAGGCGGCTCTGAGACCGATGAGTCTTCCCACTTCCTAGCCTGTGCCCTTATGGCTCCGGTTCTGGGCGGGCCGTGGTGAACGGCGCCCTGTGTGCTGCGCTCTGGAGGAATGACAGTGTGGGGCTGCCAGATGGGATACAGATGCCCAGTTAGATTTGAACATCAAATAACCAACAAGGGATTTTTCAGTAGAGTATATCCATGCAGCATTTGGGACATATTGGTACTAAAAAAAAAGTACCTATTGTTAATCTGAAATTTTGATTTAATGGCATGTCCGTTTTCTTATTTGCTAAATCTGGCAACCCTATGACAAGGCAGGAGGACTCTATCTGGGGAAGACGTGAGTTGGAGACTTAACTAGGAAAACCAGAGCCTGAGAATTGACCCCCTTCCCTCCATGGCCATATTGGGCTGGGTTTCAGCCCCACTCACCTCTTCAGCCTGGGCCCGTAAGCAGGAACAGGCTGCACGGTCCTGGGAGGATGAGGTGGGTTGGGCTGTCTTGAGAGGTGATGAGCTCCCTGTCATAGGAGGTGTCCCAGTCCCGGCACTCAGCAAGCGAGTTGGACAGAGCTGAGAAGGTGATGGTGGGAGAAGAGGAGTGTCTAAGCCACTTGGCTCACCAGTGAGACTGGACTTGCCCACTGAGGACTTGCCCACTGGAGCAGAGCCTGTGCATTGGGGAGCCCAGGCTGGATAGAGCAGCTGGTACGAAGGCTGGAGGGGCCCCAGCGCAGGCACGGTGGGGAGACAGATGGGAGGATGTATGAGTTCCCTGTCGCTGCTGTGACAAATCAGCACGAATAGCGACTTGAAACAACACAGATTTATCATCTGACGGTTCTGGGGGTCAGCGGTCCCCCGTGGAGTGAGAATGAAGTTGTCAGCAGCGCTGGCTCTTTCCGGAGTCTCTGGTGGGGGGGGGGTCCATCCCTTGCCCTTCCCGGCTTCCAGAGGCCGCCTGAGCTTCAAATTCAATGTCGTGTCTTCTCAAACTCTGCCCCTCCTGCCTCCCTCGCCCTTCCGGTATCTGGACCCTGGGGTGACACGGAGCCCACCTGGAGAGTCTAAGAGCATCCCCCCCCCTTCTGAGGTCCTTAATCACATTTTCAAAGTCCCTTTGCCATGTAAGGATCACATTCATAGGTTCCAAGGGTTAGGACACAGACATCTTTGGGGTCCCTTATTCTGCTGACCCAGAGAGTATGTGATTTTCTCAAGCGAGGCAGCTGGCAAGGCTATAAAGAGGCACCTTGGAGACAGGCTTGAAGCCCAGTCTCGGGGGCTTGGACCTTTTCTTGAGGCCCTGGAGAGACGCTGGCGGGTTCGAAGCCTGGGCCCTCCCTGGGACCCCAGACCTCATCTCTGAGTCAGGTCAGTCTGAGGCCCTGCTGGCTAGGCCGGTGTGGGTGGGGACCTCCCCATGGCCCTGGCGTGGCTGGGACAGAACCCCGTGAGCCGCTGCAGCTGGGGCCAAGCTGGGGGTCACTGGCCTCTTCTGAGGCCCCTGCTCCCGTACAGCTGGGAACACATGCTTTACATTAAGCTGTAAGAGTATGTTTTCCATCCTGGTTTGGCACACGAGGAATGCCTGCTGCACACGGCCCTGGAGGGGCTGCACTGGAATTCCGAGCCTGTGAGCTCTGCCTGTGGAGGGGAGGCCTTTGAAGCTGACGAGGCAGGAGGGGAGGGAAGAGGGGGCTAAGCGTGAAATCACCCCATCCCCAGCCTAGAGCCCGGCACAGCCCACGGGAGGGTTCTGACCTGAACGGGGCTAGATGGGAAGGTCGAGCCAAGGTCACCAGTGAGATGAGATGGCGGCTCCTCAGACTCAGCATGGTGGAAGGTTCTGGGCTTAGTCTGGGTTTGGGCCTCTGCCCCTCCCCTCTACGTGTGCCTGGAAGTCTTTGGCCTTTACCTCTCCTCAGAGGGAGTCGGACCAAGGGCTGAATGTGTCTGGTCGGGCTCCAGACACTCAGGCGCCCTCAGGTTCTCTGGCTTCATCAAGGCGCCACCACGCTGACTGTGGGGTCTGGACTCCAGCCTGGGGGGAGACCTCCTGCTTCTCACACCCCATCCGGCCTGACTTACGAACCCAGTTCTCCATCCTATACCCCACCATGGTCCTCACGGCCACCACCATCTCCCACCAGCACCTCCCCAGCAATCTCCACGCTGTTCTCCACCCTCCACAGGGCCCCCCTGGCCTTCTTACCCATCAGCCTCTCCTGCCCAAAGCGGCCTCGCCCATCAGAGCCCTTGGTGCCCAGACACTGCGGGCAAGGATGCCAGCACCACGCCACTCCAGCTGCTCCGTCTCCAAGCACGCACAGATCCGCTCCCTCTCCACGCCCTGCACTCAGCTCCTCCATCGTGTGTGCTAAGCTGCAACAGGGCTCAGTACCGTGCTGGGAGCTAAGGGAGGAGCACAGACACGAATCCTGGCCTTTGTGGAGAGCTTGGAACCCACAGGGACGTCCAAACCCCATCGCTCACTGCTTCCCAAACCGCACTGCGAATTTCCCACCTCAGGACTTTGTCTGTGTTGTTTGCTCCCGAGAATGCCTTTCTCCAGCCCCAGCCCAGCCCCGCCTGGTCTTGGCTGCTAGGGCCCTTCCTCCCTGCCTCTTTTCTGGAAGCAACTCATTCCTGAGTCAGTGCAGTCCACCTCGTTCCGTCCTTCTTTCTCAGAACCCAGGGTCTGTACCTCTAACGATCACTCAGGTGTGAGCTGGCTTCCCCGCACCGGGTCACTTTGGAAACCTGTGACTTCGAAACCAAGCCGTGTTGCCACCGAGCGCACCCTTCTCGCCCTGGTGCCTGGATGATGCCCCGTGCAGGTACTGGAGAGCAGGATGGATCTGGATGACAGCTGAGCGGTGTCATCACCGCCCGAAGCCCTGCTGGGCCAGAGGGCTGTTCCAGGGTGTAGGTGCCTGGAGGAGAGAAGCTGGGAAAGACTCGCTCGTGCAGAAGGGGTCATTTGGGCTGGGTTGTGAAGGATGCATAAGAGTCTCTGAGAGGCGGAAGTGGAGAATCGGTGCCACATGGACATCTGTATCCCTGGGGCCAGTGGTTGGAAAACTATAGCCCCGTGGCCAGATTCTGCCTGAGATCTATTTTTTGCATGGCCTGTAAGTTAAGAGTGGTTTGATATTTGTGAAGGATTATAGAAAATAAATGAAGAGGAATATGCAACAGAGACCATACGCAGCTTGCAAAACCTAAAATTTTACTCTCTGGGCCTTTACAGAAAAGTTTGGGGAGCCCTTCCCACATAGGAAGCTTGTATGTGGGACTGTCCCTCTATTACGACCCAGAGAGGATGAGTACGGAGAGCTGATTCGCACGTGGGGGTCGAGCCCATCTCCGGGGGACCAAGCTGGCCCCCAGCCCTCTCTGGGCGACCCCTTAATGTCTCTCAGTGGGTGATCACCCCGGTCTTGCAGGGAGTGGGGAGGACTCGGTGAGATCATAGCTGTCACAGGCTGGCGCAGGCCAGCCCGGGGCCCGCCGTCCCTCCAGCCAGATCTGTGACCTGCAGGGCCTGGGACAGAGCAGGCTCCCACACTCATTTTTAAATTAGCCGGATTTTCCACCGGCTGGCTGGGTCTGGAGGGACCTGACAAAATGATGTTCCAAGCTGAGAAACGCTTTAGCTCTAATGAGCTGGAATTCTGGTGGTTTCTTTTAATCCCACTGTGTTTACCCCAATCAACGATCGAAGGTTGGCTGGAATGATTGTCATTTTTCCTGTGATCAGTGCTCTGGCAGGCCAGCCTGTTTTCCAGGAAACGCCACTCTTCCCTTCTCTGTGCCTGCTAACAACATCCTCGGAGGCCCCGGGATGTCAGACTGGGACGCCAGTTACAGCACCGGGAGCTGGGCGGGCATCGGGTCTCTACAGCCGCTCAGGGGCTTTGTACCTGCCCCCTGGTGTTCAGTGGCAATGATCAGTCGCTTCTACCAAGTGGTGAGCCTCCTGAGGGCAGGGGCATTTCCTAATTATTGTCTTAGTTTGGGTTCCTCAGAAGCAGGTTCTGGACAAGGTGTCAATGCCATCGGTTTATTTGGAAGGTGATCCTTGAAACACGAAGAGAGGGCGCAGGCTGCATTTCCAAGCAGGCTCCCCATAGGGTAACTGGGGCGCAGTCCCCCTGGGGTCTCCGTGAGCCAGTGGAGAGCACGTGGGGGCAGGGAGCTGGCAGACTTGCACATCAGCTCCTGAGCTGCTCCGGAGGATGTTAACCCCCCAGTATTTCGGCCCAGCCATGCATGAGTAGAGCCAACGTTTGCAGCTTCAAAGAAAGTCCTCAGGCAGAGACGCAGCTGCTGGCAGCTGGAAGACCTCCTGGCACGCTCTGAAATGTTAGATCCAAGGAGATGCAGAGCAGTGAGCCCAGCGCATCTGCTCCAGCTGTGTTTACGTCTTCCCCTCCTGTCTGGTGCCCAGCCCACTGCCACGTACAGATCTGGTCCTCCAAAGTGCTGCCTGGCCGAGTGACTCCCTGTGTAATGGACGGGGAAGTGCCCCCAGGCGTGGCCATCACCCCGCCCACCGTGACCTGCCTGGGTCTCCTAAGTGCCTGGTGAGTACAGGCTCAGGGCACCCAGAGGCCTTTGACCCAGGCAGGCCCGTGGCTTCCCTGTGTGGGACTCTCCAGGGCTCAGCGTGGCACTGCACACGCAGCGGCCTGCGTCAGGTGTGTCCAGGAGGGCCAGGCTGGGGGCCTGAACATCAGGTAAGGGCGGTGGGGTGCCTTCTGATGTGCAGGTGTCCAGGGATGGCCTGGGCCTCGGGGGAGTGAGATGTTGCCCCGTGCTGTCCTAGAGCTCTCGTGAGGATCCTCCGCACACCCTGTGTGGCCGGGGTTCCTGGCCCAAGGGGCGGGTGCAGGTGTGGGAGGAAATGCAGGAAAATCAGGCCCCGTGACTCCATTTCACAGATGACAATGTTGAGGTCGCCTTGCTGGTGAGTGACTGAGCAGACTTGGCTCCAAAAGCGATGCCCTGGAGGGAATGCTGGCTCTCTCCTCTCGTGTCAGCTACCGATGCTGTGTAATAAGTTATCATAACCAAGTGGCTTAAAACAACACACGTTTCTTTTCTCACAGTTTCCAGGGAGCAGAAGCCCAGGATGGCTGAGCTGAGTCCTCTGCCTGGATCTCACAAGGCTGCAATCAGGGGGCCGTGTTCTCATCTAGAGGCTCAACTGGGGAGGGGGGTATCTGTTTCCAAACTCATTCAGGTTGTTGGAAGATTTCACTTCCTCGCAGCTCTGGGACTCATGGTGGCTTGTTTTCAAGGCCAGAAGGAGATTCTCTGACCTCAGGGAGGACCCAGTCCCTCTTTTTAGGGCTTTCGCCTGCTTAAGTCTGACCCACCAAGTGTAACACAGTTAAGTCCCCTACATACGAACCTTCAAGTTTTGAACTTTCAGAGGTGTGAACATGCCCAGAGAAAGGATGAAGAGAGATAAGAGGAAGAAGAAGTAACTGAAGAACTGAAGAGATTCACAACGCAGGAAATGGCAAGGGGGTTTTCTTTATTTGAAGAGGCACAGTTAGTTTTTGAGGCACAGGACCCAAACACAGAACGGTACACGAGGGTTGCAGCAGCTGTTCAGAATGTAAGCCAGTGCTATGATGAGAAAAAAAGGGCTACTACCCAGACATCACTGGATCATTATTTTCAAGGGGGTAGATAGAACTGAATCCAGCAAGGAACCAGAACCTGTGCCGTCAGCGTCAGGCGTGAGTGGAATCGCAGCTTGCCCTCCTTCTCCTATTGCTGACGATCCTTCAGCTCTACCATCTCCCACCACCTCTCCCTCCTCCAGTCAGTAACTCTTCTTGCCTGTTCACTCGGTGCCAGCCCCCGTATGCCAGCTGTTGTACTTTACTACTGTACTTTTCAGGGTACTGTACTGTAGATTAAAAAGGTTTTATTTTTTGTGTTTGCTTGTTTTTTAGGTACTATTTGTGTGGAAAGTATTATAAACCTATTACAGTACAGTACTATATAGCCGATTGTGTAGTTGGGTACCTAGGCTAACTCTGTTGCACTTATGAACAAATTGGACTTACAAACGCGCTCTCAGATTGGAACTCGTTCGTATGTAGGGGACTTACTGTATGTCTTCCGATGAACTCAGAATCAACTGATTTGGGGCCTCAATTACATCTGCAAAATCTTGTCTGTTTGCCGTGTTCTACTGGTTAGAAGCGAGTCTCAGGCCTGTCTTTAGCCGAGCATAATCCTTCCCGCCCCACACACGTCCTGGATGCTTCCATCCTGGGCCTGCTCTGCTCTGTGACTCTGGGTCAGTCATTCACCCACTCTGGACCCAAGTCTTCCCTGCTGTGAGGGGGGAGGTGGCCGACTAGGGGAGCACCCAGTGTCTCGCCTGTACAGTGGACACAGTGTGACCCAGGAAGGGATGGGCCCTGAGACCCCGGTGGTGACTGGGGGTAAGAGCATGGTGGCCAGGGAGTCCGAGCAAAGGACAGGCCAGGGCCCAAAGCTGGCATCTCCACACCTGCCCTTCCTCACTCTCCCAAGCCTTGTGCTTTTTGTAGGGAAAAAAACCCCAACATTTTCCTCTTCTTTCTTTAAAAAAAAAAAAAAAGAGAGAGACAAGCAGTGAGCCACCTGTGTACAGGGCCTGTAGGAGGGCCTGCGGAGAAATACAGGCAGGACCGCCCGAGCGAATGATGTGAGATGCCAGCCCCACGACCATGGGCGCGCAGAAGCCAGAACCTCTCCCACAAAGGGGAGCCGTGGGCGGCGGGCGCCAAGCGATGGAGGAGCCCCTCCCCCCCGCTCCTGTCCCCAGAAAGCCCTCACCCGGACACACTGCGGCCGCCCCTGTGCTGGCTGGCACCTCGACACCCCGCCCTGCGGGCTCACAGGGCTAGCAACACGTTCTCGGTATTTCTAAGTGGCCTTTTCCAAAGGCAGCCCCACCCCCCGCCACTCCCTACCCCCACCCCCCATCGCCCCAGCCCAGGATGCTGCTAGCCTCTGGCCTCCGCAGGGCCCACCGACGTTTGGAAAAAGTGATGTCAAACAGTGTTCCAGGAGGGTCTCCCAGCCTGGAGCTCGGGAAAGCCCCGCCCCCTCCCCGGCCTCCGTGTAAGATGTCCTGTGCCCGGGGTTCCTGGAACCCTCCCGAACCAAAGCCTGGCGGGGATGGGGTTTGCGTCCCTGGATGCAGGCTCGCGGCTCCGAGTGTGCACAGCTGTGCGGGAAGTGTTCCCTTTTTATTAGTGAACTCCAACTTGTTAAATTTTACAGCGACAGGAAGCTTGTAACCTCACATAGTAATTACTCGAGCCTGGAGTCAGCACGCGCTATGAAAGTGCAGGGGCTGGCAGGGATTCGGGCAGGGGTGAAGGGGAGTTCCAGCCACAGTTTCAAGCCTTCAGGCAGGTGATGGTGAAGCTCGTAGGCATGTGGACACCTCAGGTGCCTCAAGATCCCATCGGAATCTCGGCTCCATGCCTGGACCCACCCCGAACACACACAGGGTGTTTGCCAGAGGGTCTACTTCACATTTCTGCTGGAAGGCCCCAGATAGAGCTGGTAGTTCTCTGCCTCTTGAACTGGGTGCCCGGCTCCATGATGCCCCGTGAGAGCCATGTTACACGAGGTGCTGAGCAGGGAGCCAGGTGTGGTCGGCAGAATAGAATGACAGCTCCCAAGTGTCCACATCCTAATATACCCATCACCTGCGAATCTGCATGGCAAAGGGAGGTGTGATTTGCAGGTGTGATTTAGTCCAGGATTTTGAGATGGGGATGTGATCTGGGATCATCCTGGTGGCCCAGTGTCATCACAAGGGTCCTTGTAAGAGGGCAGCAGGAGGGTCAGAGTCAGAAGAGATGTGGCCGTGAAAGCCGAGGTCAGCGTGATGGGGACTTGAGCTGAGGCATGGAGGTGCCCTCTAGGAGCTGGAAAGAGATCCTCTCCTGGAGTTTCCAGAAGGAATACAGCCTCCCGACATGTCAATTTTAGCCCCATAAAACCTCCAGACTTCTGGCCTCCAGAACTGTGGGATAATCAATGTGTGCTGTTTAGGATCACGAAGCTGTGGTAATTCGGTACAGTGGCCGTAGGAAACTAATGCACCGGGTGTGCAGTAGTTGCTCAATACGTTTACCAAATTGGTTGAAGTGTGGGCACAGTCCAGGGCGACCTGCAGGACTTGCTAAGCGCCCTGACACAGCAAGAGGGCTGGTGGGTGTCTGTGATCTCACGGAGGCCAGGTCGCTCCCTTCGGGGATGGGGACTCCTGGACGGGCTGCACAAGGTGCTCTGTTCCTTCTCCATTGGGCTTGAGGAGAGGGAGGTGGCGGATATCTGCTCTCACCACACGTTTCCCAGGGAGAGCATCGTGCCCCGCTCTCCATAGGAAGCCTGCAGGGCAAAGGCTCTCTCCAAATGAGTGAGCGTCGGTCTTGAGTCACTTCTGGGGTTGCAGTTGGAAGACGTTTCGGCTGTAAAGCCAGCCTCTGCCTGCTTCCCCTTCTCACAGCACAGAATCGGGAGTCACCCCAGACCCGGCCATCCCCCTCCCAAATCCCAAGGTCCACTGTGGCTCGCTCCCGTGAATCTCCACTCCCAGTGAGGTGACTTGGGGTGACGGTGGGTGCTGGATGCAGGCAGAGCTGAGCTTGGATGGTGGTCTGCACTCTGGCCTTCAGTCTCTTCCTCTGTACCATGGGGTGGGGAAGAAGTACCCGAGCTTGTCTCCGATAAGGGATGGGGATGCTTCATTGAATGTAAGCAGGTGTTGTGGCTCTGGTGATGATGGTGGCAATAGTTGCTATGATTGTTAGATACACTGTGGGTTTTGTGGATGTTTCTGGAAAAGGAGGAGCATTGTGCAGGGGAGGCAGGGTCCAGGCTTTGCTGCTTTGGGCGCATCTCCTGAAGGATCACTTGTGCTGGGCCATGGACAGAGCCAGGGAGCACCTTACACCAGGAGCAGTGTTCATTTAGCCCCGCCCCCCACCCCCAAGCCAACCACACAACGCCAGCAGGGTCACCAACAGCATCCGTGTCACCAGATCCAATGTCTCCCTTTCTTTCCTAACAATTTCTCCTTCCCTGGCATCTGTGGCATCAGCTGTCCCATCTCAGTCCTCCTAGTCAGCTCTCGCTCCGCTCACACCCACTCATCAGTGATGCTCCTTAGGGCACAAGCCTTAGGATTCTTCCCTTCTGCCTCCCTGCTGCCCCCAGTGATGCTATGGTGTTCACAGATCCCATAGGTACAGCAAGAAATGAACCCTTCAAGGAGGGTCCAGTCTCCAGGGGCACCAAGACCAGAAGAGGCAACCGGAGTGCAGAGTGACATGAGCCACCATAGAGCCGATAGCAGGCACTAAGGGATCGAGGAAGGGGTCCCTGTGTCCTGGGGGCAGTCAAGGAATGGCTCCTGGAGAAGAGCCCAGAAGGATGAGAAGGACACATCCAGGCAGAGACACCGTATTATGTTAAGAATCGATGTCAACATGCCAGCCACTGTGCCAGACTCTCTTTTCATCCATTTAACAAATGTTTATTGGGAACCTACTGTTCACCCTTGAATTCTCATCTTTACCTGCACTATTTAATGGAACCATCACAGCTACCCCATAAGGTCTGTATAAATGTTATCCCACTTTTGCAGCACTCTTGGGACTCAGCTAGGGAGTGGCAGGGGCAGGAACTGAACCCGGGTCTGCGTCATTTCTTTGCCACATTGAGAAGAGCTAAGAATCGGGAATTAGAAGTGGAAGGAGGGTCAGATGCAGGAGGACAGCAGCCGTGGAGACCTGGCAAGGGGCAGAGGAACGTGCACCGGAGTCCACTTTTCCCTCCTCAACCCAGACCGAGTTTTCTGGGTCTGGGCTCAGAGCTTCAGGAGCTTACACCTTCTATGAGAATAGTTGGAATGCATGTATTCCTTTTAATAACAATTTTAAAAATTGTTTTGACAGTTATAAAGGTAAAACTTCTCTTTGCAGGGACCTCTCAAGTGTTTGCCACACCAAGGATTGTGGTCCCTGAGAGGGTTCCCTGGCGTATTTGGGGAACCTAAGAACTCTGTTTCCTTCTAAAAGGGTTGGGGGGGCAGTTAAAATGGAAATTTCCAGTTCCATCCAAGATGGAGTAGCCCCCTTCTTCCTTATTCCCCTTTACAATTAAAAAAATAAATAAAAAACCTGGACATAACGTAGCAAACTTGGGGAGATTCTGAAGGATGGCCAAGGGGACTTAGGACTTAGGCACACGTGGCATGGGGTCCCTGGGCTTTCTCTCTGCCTTCCATCCATCCTGCACTGGTACAACTCTCACTGGATGCTGAGGCATGGACAAAAAGTCCTCAAGAAGAGCCTGCTGCCTGTAGCCAAAGGGAAAAGGGCAGCTTAGCAGAACAGAAACCCTTTTTGAAGATACCTGCCTTAGTGGAGACAAACGCCAACGAGAAAACTGTCTCCCTGCCGGGGGAGTCAGCAAGGAACCACCCCCTACCCGAGCAGCAGCGAGATACAGCACCAGCCCAAGCACTCAGTGAAGGCACTCCTCCCATAACAGAGCTGGTGAGAGATGAACATTCCCCCTGACTCAGAATCCCGGAGGCAGTGTGACATGGTGGCATTTGGAATTTGACTTCCCCCCAGTTGGTGCCAGTGGGGACCAACGGGCAGCCGAACCCCAACCTCCACCCAGTGGTGAGCAGCCAGTTTGCACAGTAGTGCTACGCTTTTGGCAAGGAGGTATCAGTAGGGTTGGGGGGGAACCGAACTTCCAGTCTCACCTTATGGTAACAAGGGGGTGAGAGTCAGAGAACCACTTTAGCGCAGGTGCTGTTCAAGGCATCAGGCAGGAAGCTGAACATCCACCCCCAACCAGGCGTGCACACGACACCTAAACAAAGAGACCTAAACAGAGATTAAATAGGGTCCAGACTCTCATTCTATAATACCCCAAAGATCCTGGATACAATAAAGCATCACTCATCATAGCAAGCAGGCGATCACAGCCTGAAAGAGAAACAATGATCAACGGATGCCAACATTGAGAGGAATCAGATGTCGAAATTATCTGACAAAGGTTATAGAGCAGCGATCACAAAAACGTTTCTACAGCCATTGTGAACACACTCCAAACAAACGAAAAAACCAGAAAATCTCAGCAAAGAAGTAGAAGATATAAAATAACGCCAAGGAGAAATTTTGCAACTAAACAAAATACAATAACTGAGATTGAAAAATCACTGAATGGACTCGAGGGTGGATTGGAGATAACTAAGGAAGGAAGCCGTGAACTCAAAGAGGTCAGCAGAATCAAAGAAGGACCAGCCTGAGACACAGAGAGAAAATAGACTGAAAAAAAAAAAAAGCCAAATAAATAAACAGAAACTCAACAATGTAAGACTCTCACAAAGGTTCTAACACTCATGTCACTGCAGTCTCGGAAGGAGAGGACAAAGAGGTAGGGCTGAAAAAAGATTTAAAGAAAGAATGGCTGATAATTCCTATAATTTGGCAAAAGGCATCAACCTGTAGATTCAAGAAGCTGAGTGAATCCAAATAGAACGAACCCAAAGAAATCCATGCCAAGAAACGTCATAATCAAACTTCTGAAAGCTAAAGACAAAGAATTCCGGAGATCAAGCAGAAAGCAGTGACATACTGTATTCAGGGGAACCCCAGTCCAGATGAACGCAGATTTCTCATGAAGGTCAGGGGGAAGTGGCACATGTTTCAAGTTCTGGAAGAAAAGAACTGTCAATCCCTAAACCCAATAACTAGGAAAACACATTCTTCAGAAATAAAAGGGAAATAGATCATAAACCTAAACTTGAAATAGGGAACTATAAACTCCTAGAAGAAAACATGGGAAGAATTCTACCTGACTTTGGGTTTGGAGATGAACTTTTACACGCAACACCCACAGCATACTCTGTGAAGGAAAAAGGTGATCAATTGGATGTTATTAAAATAAAAAGCTTCTGTTCTGCAAATGACACTGCTAAGAGAATGGAAATACAATCCACGTATGGGGAGGAAATATTTGCACAACACATATCTGCTGAAGGACTTGTATCCAAAACAAACAAAGGACTCTTAAAATTCAAAAACAGGAAAACAAACAATCTCCATAAAAAATAGAAAAAGGATCTGAAGTGACTCCTCATCAAAGAAGATACACACATAGTAAACAAACATATGAAAGGTGCTCAAAATCTTGTGTCCTTAGGGACTTGCAAAGGAAAACAACAATGAGATACCAACGTACCCACTGGGTTGCCTAAAATCCAACACCTGATTGCTGCTGAGGGTGCAGAACAACGGGAAATCTCATGTGTTGCTGGTCAGAATGCAAACTGGCACAGCCACTTAAGAAGACAGTTTGACAGTTTCTTACAAAGTTAAACATAGTCTTGCCATAGGAGCCCTTAAAATCCTCAGGATTTACCCAACCGAGTTGAAAATGTATGTCCACACAAAAACCTGCATATAGATGTTGATAGAAACTTTATTCATAACTGCCCAAAACTGGAAGCCACCAAGGTGTCTTTCCCAGGAGGATGGATAAACAAGCTGTGGTTCATCCGCACAACGGAATATTATTCAACAATAAAAAGAAATGATCTACTGAGTCACAAAAAGACATGGATGGAAAGAATTCTGTCTAGCATACTGTTTAGCATACTGTTAAGTGAAAGGAGCCTGTTTAAAAAGGCTACATACTGTAGGGTTCCAATTATATGATATTCTGGGAAAGACAAAACTATAGAGATGTTGAAAAATCCGTGGTTGCTAAGAGGTTGGGGGGAGGGGTTAAATGGGTGAAGCACAGGGGGTGTTTTAGGGTAGTGAAAATATTTTGTATTGTATTGTAATGGTGGATACGTGACACTATACATTTGTCAAACCTGTAGAAATTTTTCTTTTAACATCTTTATTGGAGCATAATTGCTTTACAATGTGTGTTAGTTTCTGCTTTATAACAAAGTGAATCAGCTATACATATACATGTATCCCCATATCTCCTCCCTCTTGCATCTCCCTCCCACCCTCCCTATCCCACCCCTCTAGGTGGTCACAAAACACCGAGCTGATCTCCCTGTGCTATGCGGCTGCTTCCCACTAGCTATCTATTTCACGTTTGGTAGTGTATATATGTCCATACCACTCTCTAACTTCATCCCAGATTACCCTTCCCCCTCCCTGTGTCCTCAAGTCCATTCTCTACATCTGCGTCTTTATTCCTGTCCTGCCTCTAGGTAGAACTTTTTTTTTTTTTTTAGATTCCATATATATGAGTTAGCATATGGTATTTGTTTTTCTCTTTCTGACTTACTTCACTCCGTATGACAGACTCTAGGTCCATCCACCTCACTACAAACAGCTCAATTTCGTTTCTTTTTATGGCTGAGTAATATCCATTGTATATATGTGCCACATCTTCTTTATCCATTCATTGGATGATGGACACTTAGGTTGCTTCCATGTCCTGGCTATTGTAAACAGAGCTGCAATTAACATTTTGGTACATGACTCTTTTTGAATTATGGTTTTCTCAGGGTATATGCCCAGTAGTGGGATTGCTGGGTCACATGGTAGTTCTATTTTTAGTTTTTTAAAGAACGTCCATACTGTTCTCCATAGTGGCTGTATCAATTTACATTCCCACTAACAGTGCAAGAGGGTTCCCTTTTCTCCACACCCTCTCCAGCATTTGTTGTTTGTAGATTTTCTGATGATGGCCATTCTGACTGGTGTGAGGTGACACCTCATTGTAGTTTTGGTTTGCATTTCTCTAATAGTTAGTGATGTTGAGCAGCTTTTCATGTGCTTCTTGGCCATCTGTATGTCTTCTTTGGAGAAATGTCTATTTAGGTCTTCTGCCCATTTTTGGATTGAAACCCATAGAACTTTATAGCACAAACTGTAATATATGCAAATTAAAAAATCATTTAGGGGTTGAGGCATCTCAGGATAAAGCGCAGACTGTGACAGAATAATCTAAATATATTACAAATGTATGACATGACCTCACTGAAGGGAATGGAATGGGAGTAAGTAACTTTGAAAATAGTGGAATCTGTAAGACTGAAGGCAAAAGAATTCATGTAAGCATGATATTCTACTGCAAGGAGCTGTTTCCTATAGGGGATGTGTAGGTAAACAATTGTGAAACCACTATGCATGTACACTGAAATTGAACAATTAAGAAATAGATGGCAGATGGTAGGAACCAAATTTCTCGTTGTCTGAGTGAGAAGTTACGTATGAATAAGGGGAGGAGTCTAGAATGATCCATGTGCTAATACAGTAGAGTTGGAGACATCAGTGTGAACTGTGCTTAGTGTAATATAAACACAGATGGTTCCATATAGAGATATGTATAGATGTGCATATACATGAGTTAGTATTGATATAAGCAAACACATCTCCTTGCTCTATTGGCTTAGAGGGCTGAGAAGCAATGAGTCTCCAGTAGCAATGAGCACATCTTGTACCCAGATGTTTCTATCTAGTAACATTATCCAGAAAAAGGAACCAGAGTTTCTTGGAAAAATGGCTGATTATAGGACTGAGCTGAGGAAGTACAAGATGTGCCTGGAGCATCCTATAGTGCCAGAAAGTAAGAAAGTGCTTAAAAATCAAACCAAATGAGAAAAGTCACAATGACTTGATATATGTCAAGGGGATAAAGCAGCCAATTCAAAGAGCTCCCAATGTAATAAAATAAAAACGTAGTATTAGATTATAAGCTTAAATCCATGAGTCCATACTGACATGAATGAATGAATGAATGAATGGATGGATGGATGGATGGCTGAATATAAACGATCTCCTGTGCAGGAGAATTCCAAATAATTGTTTAGACATTCAGCTCTCAGGAAGGGGGACACATCTTCCATTCCTCAAGTATGGGCTGCCCATAGTGACTTTCTTCCAAAGAGGACAGTATGTTGGGGAGATCAAAAGAGTAAGTCCATAGGGAAGAAACCTGAGAAACATGACCCCAAGCCAGGTGATCAAGGTCAACATCAACAATGATAAGGTATATTGATAGTACGTGCCCTTGATACGATATGATAAGAATGTCACTTTACTCTGTGGTCTTCCTCCCCAAGACACTTTATCCCATTCTAATCATGAGAAAGACATCAGACAAATCCCCATTTTGGAACATTCTACAAAATACCTGACAAGTACTCCTCAAAACTCTCAATAATAAAATAAAAGGAAGTTTTATTTGGACACTATCACAACCAAGAGGAGCCTAAGGAGACGCGACATCTAAATGTAATGTGGAGTCCTGGGTGGGATCCTGGAACAGAAAAAGGACATTAAGGGAAAAGTAAGGAAATCTGAATAATATATGGACTCTAGTTAATAAAAACATATCAATATTGGCTCATTAATTGTGGCAAATTGCCATACTAATGTAAAATGTGAATAATATGAGGAACTGGGTGTGGGATATATGGGAACTCTTTGTACTACATTTGGAATAATTCTGTATATCTAAAACTGTTTAAAATTACGTTTATTTTTAAAAATTCAAAAACTTAAGAAGAAAAGAGAGGAACCAATTGTTGGTACATACAACAGCTTGGATGGATCTCAAGGATGTTGCGCTCAGTGCAAAAAGTCAACCTGAAAAATCTCACACACTGTGTAATTACACTTACATAGCATTATTAAAATGACAACAATATAGAAATCGAGAACACATTAATGGTTTCTCAGGGACAAGAATGGAAGGGGTTGTGAGAATATAAAGGGATAGTGCAAGAGAGCTTCTTTGTGTGAAAAATGGTTACATGAATTATATAAGGGATCACAGTGCACAGAACCACACACACACACACACACACACACACACACACACATAAATGGAGATGGAAACTAAGTAAGGTCTGTGGTCTAATTAAAAATATTGTACCAACATCAGTTTCCTTTTTTTGATATTGCACTAAAGCTATCATAATTAAGGGAAGCTGGGAGAACGATATATTGAACTCTAGGTACTATTTTTGCAATTTCCAATGAGTCTATGATAATATTTTTAAGTTAAAGTAAAATTAGAAGTCTGAGTAGTCCAATAATGGTGGGGTAGCTTATAACAGACCATGATTTCTCCTGACAATAATTACACTCTGGACAAAACATAAAAACAACTATTTGAAGACACTTAAGAACAATCAACAATGGGCTTAAACTTGAAAGAATAGGACACTTAAAACAAGGGAAGCAGTAGATGAGACATGTAATGGGCTTTTGCCCTGGAGGCACTCTCCAGTTTATATGGCACACAGGAATAGAGATAAAGAAGAAAGTGACAGTTTAAAGAGGCTGAGGAGTCAAGGTCTGAATTCAGAGAAACTGGAGAAGCTAGAAAGTGCGGGAGGAAATCCAGGAAAAGAGAGAGCACAGGGGTGGAAGAAGATACCCTGAAATCTGCATACAAATGCCTCTTGGCTGACTCATATATTGTACATGCACAGGGGTACACTCCAAAAATATCATGAAAAGCAACACTATCAGCCTTTAAAATGAGAGCAGAAATTTAATTGGCTGCTCAGTTCAAGGGATACAGAATTTGAAGTTCAGTTTCTGCAGTGTTAGTCCTTCAACTGAAGCCAAAGAAGGGATATGCCTTAGGCATAAGGATCATGTGTCCTAGAACTTAGGGTGGCACTGTAGGACTAAGAGAAAACTGCAATAAATGTGCCCTCTCAAAGCCTAAACCCAAACTTCCACAAGGTCAAGGTGATTGCTGGTAATTTGGTTGACACTAGAACAAAAGGCAACATTCTTCAGGGGATAACAGCAGAATCCAGAGCCTCTACGATATATCAGCCACAATGTCCATTATTTAATTTAAAATTACTAAACATGCAAAGAAGCAAGAAAATGTGACCCATAATCAAAAGAAAAAATTGGTCAGAAGAAGCAAACTGACAGATGACCGAACTGTCAGAATTACTTGACAAGAACTTTAAAATAAGTAATATAGATATGTTTTTTAAAATTTACAGGAAAAGATGGATTGATTGTGTATATATTCTCACTGTGATGGGAAATATCAAGAGGGAAACAGAAACTCTAAAGAAGAATCAAATGAAAATTTTAGAACTGGAAAATACAATAGCTGAAGTGAAAAATGTGTTGTGTGCCAGACTGGACACTGCAGAAGAAAGCATTAGTGAACTTGCAAACAGGTCAATAGAAACTAACCAAACTGAAACGTGGAGAGAATAAGATTTTTAAAACATGGGACAGAGCTTCAACAAACTGAGGAATGATTTCGAGCAACCTAATATTTCTGTGATTGAAGTCCTAGGAGAAAATGAAAGTCAAATGGGGCAGAAAAAATATTTTAAATAATAGTAGTAAAAAATTCAAAATTTAATTGAAAGCATTAACTAAGATTCTCAGTGGGCTGAAAGAGAGCAAATGAAAAGGAAACCACATCCAGGTGTACCATAGTAAAACTTGTGAAAACTAAAGATAAAAGGAAATGTCGTAAAAGTAGTGAAAGAAAAAAGGCATGGAGATACCTGGAGAACATGGAGGTATATACATGGAGAACAAAGAAAGCATTAACTGACTTCTCATTAGAAAAAAAGAGGTCCTAGATAACAGAACAACATTGTTAAAGTGCTGAAAGAAAAAAAAAAGTCATTCTAGAATTCTGTGTTCAGTTAAAATGTCTTTTAAAAATAAGGAGAAATAATGACATTCTCAGGCAAATGACACCCAAGAGAATCCCTTGCCAACAGACTTACACTGTAAGAAATGCTAAGGGAAATTCTTTAGACTGAAGACAAATGATAACAGAAGGAAATTCTGACCTTCAGAGAGGAATGTAGGGCATTGACAATGGTTACTATGTAAGTAAATATAAAAAAGCTATTTTTCTAATTCCTTAAAAGACAATTATTTACTGGATAAACAATAAGGCTTAAAACATATGTAGTAGCAAAAATTATGACAATAGTAGTCCAAACGATTGCAGGGCATAAATGGAATTATATTGCTGTAAGCATTTTATGTTATATGTGAGATATCTTTCCTTCAAACTGGACTATAATGGGTTAATAATACGTATGACCCCAGAGAAGCAAGTAAGAATAACAGAAAGGAGTCCCTCCCATCAGGCCTCTTAGATAGCCTCATCCACCAGAGGGCAGAGAGCAGAAGCAAGAAGAGCTACAATCCTGCAGCCTGTGGAACAAAAACCACATTCACAGAAAGATAGACAAGATGAAGAGACAGAGGACTATGTACCAGATGAAGAAACAAGATAAAACCTCAGAAAAACAACTAAATGAAGCAGAGATAGGCAACCTTCCAGAAAAAGAATTCAGAATAATGATAGTGAAGATGATCCAGGACCTCGGAAAAACAATGGAGGCAAAGATCAAGAAGGTGCAAGAAATGTTTAACAAAGACCTAGAAGAATTAAAGAACAAACAAACAGAGATGAACAATACAATAACTGAAATGAAAAGTACACTTGAAGGAATCAATAGCAGAAAAACTGACACAGAAGAATGGATAAGTGACCTGGAAGACAGAATGGTGGAATTCACTGCTGTAGAACAGAATAAAGAAAAAAGAATGAAAAGAAATGAAGACAGCCTAAGAGACCTCTGGGACAACATTAAATGCAACAACATTCACATTATAGGGGTCCCAGAAGGAGAAGAGAGAGAGAAAGGACCAGAGAAAATATTTGAAGAGATTATAGTCAAAAACTTCCCTAACATGGGACAAGAAATAGCCACCCAAGTCCAGGAAGCACAGTGAGTCCCATACAGGATAAACCCAAGGAGAAACACACTGAGACACATAGTAATCAAATTGGCAAAAATTAAAGACAAAGAAAAATTATTGAAAGCAGCAAGGGAAAAATGACAAATAACATACAAGGGAACTCCCATAAGGTTAACAGCTGATTTCTCAGCAGAAACTCTACAAGCCAGAAGGGAGTGGCATGATATACTTAAAGTGATGAAAGGAAAGAACCTACAACCAAGATTACTCTACCCGGCAAGGATCTCATTCAGATTCGATGTAGAAATCAAAAGCTTTACAGACAAGCAAAAGCTAAGAGAATTCAGCACCACCAAACCAGTTCTACAACAAATGCTAAAGGAACTTCTCTAAGTGGGAAACACAAGAGAAGAAAAGGATCTACAAAAACAAACCCAAAACAATTAAGAAAATGGTCATAGGAACATACATATTGATAATTACCTTAAACGTGAATGGATTAAATGCTCCAACCAAAAGACACAGGCTTGATGAATGGATACAAAAACAAGATCCATATATATGCTGTCTACAAGAGACCCACTTCAGACCTAGGGACACATACAGACTGAAAGTGAGGGGATGGAAAAAGATATTCCATGCCAATGGAACTCAAAAGAAAGCTGGAGTATCTATACTCATATCAGATAAAATAGACTTGAAAATAAAGAATGTTACAAGAGACAAGGAAGGACACTACATAATGATCAAGGGATCAATCCAAGAAGAAGATATAACAATTATAAATATATATGCACCCAACATAGGAGGACCTCAAAACATAAGGCAACTGCTAACAGCTATAAAAGAGGGAATCGACAGTAACACAATAATAGTGGGGGACTTTAACACCTCACTTACACCAATGGACAGATCACCCAAAATGAAAATAAATAAGGAAACAGAAGCTTTAAATGACACAATAGACCAGATAGATTTAACTGATATTTATAGGAAATTCCATCCAAACACAGCAGATTACACTTTCTTCTCAAGTGCACACGGAACATTCTCCAGGATAGATCACATCTTGGGCCACAAATCAAGCCTCAATAAATTTTAAAAAATTGAAATCATATCAAGCATCTTTTCTGATCACAAGGCTATGAGATTAGAAATCAGTTAACAGGGGAAAAAAACGAAAAAACACAAACACATGGAGGCTAAACAATACATTACTAAATAACCAAGAGATTACTGAAGAAATCAAAGAGGAAATTAAAAAATACCTACAGACAAATGACAATGAAAACACGATGATCCAAAACCTATGGGATGCAGCAAAAGCAGTCTAAGAGGGAAGTTTATAGCTATACAAGCCTACCTCAAGAAATAAGAAAAATCTCAAGTAAACAATGTAAACTTACACCTAAAGGAACTAGAGAAAGAAGAACAAACAAAACGCAAAGTTAGCAGCAGGAAAGAAATCATAAAGATTAGAGCAGAAATAAATGAAATAGAAACAAAGAAAACAACAGCAAAGATCAATAAAACTAAAAGCTGGTTCTTTGAGAAGATAAAAAAAATTGATAAACCATTAGCCAGATTCATCAAGAAAAAGAGGGAGAGGACTCAAATCAATAGAATTAGAAATGAAAAAGGAGAAGTTACAACAGACAATGCAGAAATACAAAGCATCCTAAGAGACTACTACAAGCAGCTCTATGCCAGTAAAATGGACAACCTGGAAGAAATGGACCAATTCTTAGAAAGGTATAACCTTCCAAGACTGAACCAGGAAGAAACAGAAAATGTGAATAGACCAATCACAAGTAATGAAATTGAAACTGTGATTAAAAATCTTCCAACAAACAAAAGTCCAGGACCAGATGGCTTCACACGTGAATTCTATCAAACATTTAGAGAAGAGCTAACACCCATCCTTCTCAAACTCTTCCAAAAATTGCAGAGGAAGGAACACTCCCAAACTCATTCTATGAGGCCACCATCACCCTGATACCAAAACCAGACAAAGATACTACAAAAAAAAAAAAAATTACAGACCAATATCACTGATGAATATAGTTGCAAAAATCCTCAACAAAATACTAGCAAACAGAATCCAACAACACATTAAAAGGATCATACACTGTGATCAAGTGGGATTTATCCCAGGGGTGCAAGGATTCTTCAATATACACAAATCCATCAATGTGATACACCATATTAACAAATTGAAGAATAAAAACCATATGATCATCTCAATAGATGCAGAAAAAGCTTTTGACAAAATTCAACACCCATTTATGATAAAAACTCTCCAGAAAGTTGGCATAGAAGGAACCTACCTCAACATAATAAAGGCCATATATGACAAACTCACAGCAAACATCATTCTCAATGATGAAAAACTGAAAGCATTTCCTCTAAGATCAGGAATGAGACAAGAATGTCCACTCTCACCACTATTATTCAACATAGTTTTGGAAGTCCCAGCCATGGCAGTCAGAGAAGAAAAAGAAGTAAAAGGATTACAAATTGGAAAAGAAGAAGTAAAGCTGTCACTGTTTGCAGATGACATGATACTATACATAGAGAATCCTAAAAATGCCACCAGAAAACTACTAGAGCTAAGCAATGAATTTGGTAAAGTTGCAGGATACAAAATTAATGCACAGAAATCTGTTGCATTCCTATACACTAATGATGAAAAATCTGAAAGAGAAATTATGGAAACACTCCCATTTACCATTGCAACAAAAAGAATAAAATACCTAGGAATAAACCTACCTAGGGAAACAAAAGACCTCTATGTAGAAAACTATAAGACACTGATGAAAGACATTAAAGATGATACCAACAGATGGAAAGATCTACCATGTTCTTGGATTGCAAGAATCAATATTGTGAAAATGACTATACTACCCAAAGCAATCTACAGATTCAATGCAATCCCTAACAAATTACCAATGGCATTTTTACAGAACTGGAACAAATCATCTTAAAATTTGTATGGAGATACAAAAGATCCCTAATAGCCAAAGCAGTCTTGATGGAAAAAAGTGGAGCTGGAGGAATCAAACTCCCTGACTTCAGACTATACTACAAAGCTACAGTAATCAAGACAATATGGTACTGACACAAAAACAGAAACATAGATCAATGGAACAAGATAGAAAGCCCAGAGATAAACCCATGCACCTATGGTCAACTGATCTATGACCAAGGAAGCAAAGATATACAATGGAGAAAAGACAGTCTCTTCAACAAGTGGTTCTGGAAAAACTGGACAGCTACATGTAAAAGAATGAAATTAGAACACTCCCTAACACCATACAAAAAAATAAACTCAAAATGGATTAGAGACCTAAGTGTAAGACTGGACACTATAAAACTCTTAGAGGAAAACATAGGAAGAACACTCTTTGACATAAATCACAGCAAGATCTTTTTTGATCCACCTCCTAGAGTAATGGAAATAAAAACAGAAATAAACAAATGGGACCTAATGAAACTTCAAAGCTTTTGCACAGCAAAGGAAACCATAAACAAGACGAAAAGACAACCCTCAGAATGGGAGAAAATATTCACAAAAGAATCAATGGACAAAGGATTAGTCTCCAAAATATATAAACAGCTCATGCAGCTCAATATTAAAGAAACAAACAACCCAATCCAAAAATGGGCAGAAGACCTAAATAAACATTTCTCCAAAGAAGACATACAGATGGCCAAGAAGCACATGAAAAGCTGCTCAACATCACTAATCATTAGAGAAATGCAAATCAAAACTACACTGAGGTATCACCTCACACCAGTTAGAATGGGCATCATCAGAAAATCTACAAACAACAAATGCTGGAGAGGGTGTGGAGAAAAGGGAACCTTCCTGCACTGTTGGTGGGAATGTAACTTGATACAGCCACTATGGAGAACAGTATGGAGGTTCCTTAAAAAACTAAAAATAGAATTACCATACGATCCAGCAATCCCACTACTGGGCATATACCCAGAGAAAACCATAATTCAAAAAGAGTCATGTACCACAATGTTCATTGCAGCTCTATTTACAATAGCCAGGATATGGAAGCAACCTAAATGCCTATCGACAGACGAATGGATAAATAAGTTGTGGTACATATATACAATGGAATATTACTCAGCCATAAAGAGGAACAAAACTGGGTCATTTGTTGAGACGTGGATGGATCTAGAGTCTGTCATACAGAGTGAAGTATGTCAGAAAGAGAAAAACAAATATCATATATTAACGCATATATGTGGAACCTTGAAAAATGGTACAGATGAACCAGTTTGCAGGGCAGAAGTTGAGACACAGATGTAGAGAACAAACGTATGGACACCAAGGGGGGAATACCATGGTGGGGTGGGGATGGTGGTGTGATGAATTGGGCGATTGGTATTGACATGTATACACTGATGTGTATAAAATTGATGACTAATAAGAAAAAAAAAGAATAACAGAAAGAAGTATAGCTGAAAACCCATTAAAGGAAATGAAATAGATATAAAAATTAACCAATTAACCCAAAGAAGGCAGGGAAAAACAAAGGAATAAATTAAGGAGGAAAAAATAGAAAACAAGTGTCAAGACAGCTGACTTGAACCCGACCATATCATTTTACTGACTGCAGATGGATTCAACCCTCCAACTCAGAGGCAAAAATTATCAGTTCAGCTGACAAAAGAAAGATGTAGGATTTCTGCTTTTGGGCATGGTGTAGTAATACCCTACTGAAAGACACACCTCCCCCCCCACACCCAAACACACATACACCCTACAGAAAACAACTCCAAGACTTGGACATAACAGAAGTCTGAAGGGACTAAGGAATGAGAACAAGCATAAATATTCTGAAGAAGTCCTCAAAAAATCATGAACCTGTGTGCTGGTGGGGAGGTTCTGTGGGGCAGTCGGCAGGGGGCATATGGGGAATCCCTATACTTTCTGCTCAGTTTTGCTGTGAACCTAAATCTGCTCTAAAAAATAGAGCAAAAAAAAAAAAAAAAACCATAGGCACATGTCAAAAAGACAGAGGAACCAGCTTAAAGGAGCCTCTACTGGACAAAGTTAGGACAATTAGAGCACAAAAGTAAATAACAATAGAAATGGGTTATAATCCATTAAATAGAATGAAAATACACAGAGCTAGTCAAAACATGAATAAGTAAATAAATAAACATGGGGAAGGGAAAGCTCTTCCCTCAGAAGAAAGCCAACTAGTAAGTATAAAAGGAAAGATGAAATTAGAAAATCAACACATGCTAAAACTACTGAAGCTTAATGAGGAACAGGATATTTACAGAGTTTCAAAGTATTTCTGTTATTGAGTGCATTGTGTCCCTCCAAAACCCATATGTTGAAGCTCTCACCCCCAGTACCTTAGAATGTGACTGCTTTAAAGGGGACCCTAAGGTTCAGTGAGGTCATATGGGTGGGGTCCTAATCCCATAGGACTTGTATCCTTACAAGAAGAGGAAGATTCACCAGTGATGTGTGCACAGAGGAAGGGCCCTTGAAGACACAGGAGGAGGTGGCCGCCTGCAACACAGCGAGAGGAGCCTCCAGAAAAACCAACCTGTCCACACCTTGATCTTGACTTCTAGGCTCCACGACTATGAGAAAATACACTTTTGTTGTTTAATCCACCCTGTTATGGCAGCCTGAGCTAACACAGTCTCCCCACAAACTACTTATAAATAAGACGGAAGATCATAACTTTACAGCAAATGCCAACTTCACAGTGAGGTCAAAGTGAACATCACTAATATCAAACTAACAACTCTCGCCGTCTGCTGTCATGCACTGAAGACACATCTCTTCAATAATACCCACCCAAAGCGCGTGACTGGAATCTACCCATGAGGAAGTGTCGGGTGATCCCTAACCGAGAGACGTTCCACAAAATAAGTGACCTGCGCTCTTTAAAGCACCAAGGACATGAATGATCAAAAGAGGCTGAGAAACTAGTCCAGAGGAAGGAAGACTAAAAAGACACCACCCGAGTTCTCTCCACCATCCAGCACTGGATCCTGGACTTGTCACAATGTAGCTGCCGTGGACATATTGTAACAATACTGAAATGTGAATATAGGTTGTGGATTGGATAATAGAATTGTATTGGTGTCAAAGTTTTTTATTTTTTTAAATCCTCCACTGGGAGGCATTTTCCAGAGGATGTTTTAAATGTTATTTATTTAGTTATTTATTTTGGCTGTGCCAGTCTTAGTTGCAGCATGAGGGGTCTTTAGTTGCAGCATGTGTGCAGGATCTAGTCCCTGACCAGGGATCGAACCCAGGCCCCCTGCACTGGGAGCATGGAGCCTTACCCACTGGACCACCAGGGAAGTCCCAAAAGTTTTTTGTTTTGTGGATGTGCAAAATAATGCCTTGTCCTTGGGACACACGCACTGTGTACTAAAGGGGTCATGATATCCCCAACTTCCCCACAAATGTTTCAGGGAAAAATGCACACACACCTATCTGTGTGTGTTTACATGTTTATAATATGATATATTCTTCTATATCTTTATACATATGCATATTCATATAAACACACATGAATGTGCACGTGTGTGTGCACATTCCTAGAAACTTGAAAGGAAAAGGAGAGGGACTTCCTGGTGGCACAGTGGTTAAGAATCCGCCTGCCAATGCAGGGGACACGGGTTCGTGCCCTGGTCCGGGAAGATCCTACATGCCGCGGAGCAACTAAGCCCGTGTGCCACAACTACTGAGCCTGCGCTCTAGAGCCCGCGAGCCACAACTACTGAAGCCTGCACGCCTGCAGCCCGTGCTCCACACCAAGAGAAGCCACCGCAACGAGAAGCCTGCGCACCACAACGAAGAGTAGCCCCCGCTTGCTGCAACTAGAGAAAGCCTGCGCGCAGCAACGAAGACCCAATGCAGCCAAAAATAAATAAATAAATAAATTTATTTTTTAAAAAAAAGGAAAAGGAGAAAGGTAAGAAAAACTGAGCGAATGCAATAAAATGTAAACAGCTCATGAATTTGGGTGAAGCGTATAAAGGAGCCCCTGGTACTAGCCCCACAATTTTATATCAACCTTTAAAAGTTATCAAAAAAGACAGTGTTAAAAAAAAAATGAAAAAGAAAGACACAAATGGGCAGGAAGTATTTGCAATACGTATGTCTGGAAATAGAAATGTATCCAGAATATACTAATAACTTCTACAATTCAATAGTAAAGAGAAAACTGTTTTAAATGAGCAAAAGATTCAAACAGACACTTCACAAAAGAAGGTATTCAAATGGCAATTAACACATGAAAATGTACATTAGAGCTTTCATCAAGGAAATACAAACTGAAACCACAACGAGATACCCCTGTACACCCTGCAGAATGACAAACATGAACAAGAATAAGGCTAACAGTCGCAACTGTTTGCAAGGACGCAGGGTACCTGGAACTTTCATTCATGTCTGTGGGAGAATCAAATGGTAAAACCACTTTGGAAATTTGCTTGGTGGTTTCGTATAAAGTTAACCATACAGCTTCCCTATGACCTAGCAATTCCAGTTTGGGGTATTTATCCAAGAGAAGTAAAAACACGTATCCACAAAAGGATTACGCAAATGTTCACAGCGGCATATTTGTTCATAATACTCCCAGGAAACAACCCAAATGCCCATCATCAGGATAACTGGATATGCTGTATTCGTACAAAGAAATACCATTAAGCAATAATAGGAAATATTACACACAACAACATGAATGAACAGTTTGCCAAGTGAGAGAAGACAGAAGCAAACAGATGAATGCGTGTAGTCCTGTGAAGCTCTAGAGGGGCTAAAACCAACCTACGGTGACAGGAAGCAGGACAGTGATTGCCTCTGGAGAGGAGGAGTGTCTTGGCTGGAAAGGAAAGAGGGAACTTTCCAGGGTGACAGAAACGTTCTGTCTTGATTTGTGTGTTAGTTACATGGGTGTATTCGTTTTCCAAACTCGTCAAGCTGTTCACTTGAGATCTTTTTTACTGCAAGTAAATTGTACTTCAATTCTAAAACCTTTTTTTTTTTTTAAAGGACTAGGGAATTCCACAGAAAACAATATATTAATAAAATTAAATTAAGAGTCTGAATCTTGCTGATTTGAGACAGCTCTCTGTCAGGGACAGAAGACGGGGACCCTGAGGCATGAGCCACCGTCACAGGTCCTCCCGGGCCCTGGAAACAGAGCTGGCCCACCCGCCGTGGGCGGGCAACCCAACCATTGGCTTGGCCACCTCCAGGCCTTTCCGCTCCCCCCACCTCCCTTCCCCAGCCACTTCCCCAGCCAGGCCCAAGATCAAGACGCCCAGGAGTGCTTCTCATTTGCCGTCAATTGTGCGAAGAGGCCATGACAGCTTCCTCTTCTCACGTTCCCATGGGATACAAGGAAAAGCTCGTGACCCCAAGTTCTCTGGCCTCTTCATCTGCTCTCATGGGACGGGGGCTGTTCACCATGACCTCAGGTCAGACGGCACCCTCTCATGCAGAGCAAAGCAGGGTGGTTCCCGTTATGTTCAGCTGTGGGTTCATCCCGAGATGGTCTCTAGTCTTCCCTGGGACGCAGGATGGGGCAGCAGGTGTCCTGGCACACGTGCCAATAGGAAATAGCCATTAGGATGTGAAGAGCCAGCCCCGACCAAGGTAAACGTCAGCTCGGGGTTTGGGGGAACAAGGGTGACAGGAGGACCTGGAGGGGCTCACGGGTGCCACTGGAGGTGACTGGTGCCCCCCAACACCCAGCAAGGGCCCCCTGAGGGTGGCGGGGCCCAGGGAGGCAGCTCTGGTGGTCAGAGGGCTGCTGAGATGTTTTTGGAGGTGCCTGAGTGAGGATGGCCAGGAGGGTGAGCTTGCCAGAAACAGGGTGAGTAGAAACTGGAGAGGAACTGGCCCCCTCAGGCCCGGGGAGAGGAGCTAGGGGAGAGGTCCCGCCCCCTTTGCCAGCTAGGCTGTCTCCGGGAGCAGAGGGAGGGCCGGTGGGTGAAGGTAGAGGTCAGGCTCTTTAACGGGTCTGGGACCTGCCTTGCTGCTGTGTGACCACTGCCCTTCTCTGGGCCTCAGTTTCTCCATCTTTGAAATGAGGCAGATTAAGCAGATGGTGTACAAGATCCCTTCCAGCTAAAAAAAAGGGAGAAAAAAGCCTATGACTGCTCTGTGTGAAGTACCAGAGGGACATGTTTGGCCTCCTCCAAGGAAGAATGTTCCAGCATTCATCAGCGTCTCTCCATGAGATGGGGGTGGGGCGACCTGGTCTCTGCTTACTGCTCACAGTAAGGCTGCTGGGAGCTGGAGAGGGTTCTAGTCCTGTGCCAAGCCCCCAGGCCTCCGTGTGCCCAGCTCACCTGTCCACCAAGTCTCCTGACAGAACCCTGAGAAGTGTCGGGAGGGGGCTGGTGGCCTCTCTAGGAATCCAGCCCTGGGAGGCGAGTCTTTCACCTCCTGTGGGGAGTCTGCGTGTGGAGCCTGCGAGTTCCACCACCAGGCCTAAGATCTCCCATCCTTCCCCCGTGGGGAGGCCTGGGCCAGTCTGAATCCTGCTTCCCGAGGCCCTGCTCTTGGGACGGCACCTATGCAGGTGAACAGAGTGTCTCCCTGCTTTGGGTGCCCCCTGCCCCCAAGCAAGACCCACTGCCCTTCCCCTCCAACGACAGACCCTGGAAGGGGAGCCTTGAGTTCCAGGGTCACTTAAGGCCGAAAGGACTTGGCCCTGCTCGCTGGCCCTGGCACCAAGCTGTCGCACATAGCTGTAACGCTGAGTGAGTTCTGAAACACGTGAGCGTGTGCCCAGGAGCTGGTGCTAAGAGGGCGGCACGCGAGAGGGAGGAGAGCCCCATCCGTGTTCCAGACATCTTTCACAAAGGAGGTTGTTTTCTTTGGGGCTGGCAAAGCCATGGCCCCAGCAGAACTGATTTGCTGTTTCTTTGAAAGCCCACCTCCTGGCTGTCCGTCCGGCCAGCCGGCCATCCATCCCGTGGCTGCGCAGCTTGGAGCGTGGGGCGAGGTCCCCAGGGCAGGGGCGCTGAGTGAGGGCCCCACAGGTTTCAGTTCAGTGTCCACTGGCGGGTGATTAACGCCCCAGGAAACGGAGCCAGGCGGAGGTGTAGGGGGTGATGAGGGAGGATAGGTGCAGCCACGGAGGGCAAAGGGGAGGGAGGCAGGGACCCTGAGGGCGAGCAGGCCGGTGGCTTGTCCCTCAGCCTCGAGGAGCCCGGGGCAGAGAGCCCAGGGCCGTGTCCCCGCGGGCCCTGCCGGTACCTGGCCGGCATCCCCTCCACACTCTGTGGCAGGTGTTATAGCTGCCCTGGGCTCGCTCCCTTCTCGTGACTCACTCTCCTCCCGCCCCCCAGCCTCAATCTGGCCTCCCCTCCGTCGGAACCCCCGGCCGAGGGCTCAGAGGAGGCAGCCTGGCCGCCGCAGAGTCCTCCCCGTGGTTTGAGGTGGAAGAGGCAAGCACCACGCTGCCGTGAGGGCGCCATCCTTCCCGGTCCCCGCTGCCCTGCTCACACAGCCTCTTGCCCACCCTGGGGTGGCAGCAGCCCCTCTCCTCCTGGGGAGATCGGTGAGCCCTGGGGGCCCAGGTGTCAGGAGCAATCAGGACCCCGGGTCTGCCCAGGCTTCCCTGTGTGCCCTGGGCAAGGCCGTCCCTGCTCTGAGTGTTGGTCGCCTTTCCTGTCTACAGTTCTTCTACCTGATGGCGGTGTCCGAGCCCAGGGCTCAGGGGCCAGAGTCCTCCTGTCCACCAGGACAGGCCAACTCAGACCCCAGTGGATGGCGCTCAGGGAGGCAGAGAATGGGGTGGGACAATGGCCAGGAGGCGGGGAGCGTCGCTGACACCCCTAACTTTTGTGTTTACAGTCAGGTCCCCTCAATTAAATACCCGCATTACCTCCTTGAAAAAGAAAGAAAGAGGGAGAGAGGGGGAGAGAGGGAGAGAAAGAGGAAGAGTGGGAAGGGGAAGAGGATAGGAGGAGAGGGAGGGAGGAAAGAAGGAATCAGGCCAGGCAGCCAGGACTTTCTCTGGTGCAAGGGTTATGTCCACCTTACAGGCGAGAAACCTGAGGCTCAGGGAGGCAAGGAGAGAAGCTCTCTGAGCATTCGGAACTGGTTCTGATCCAAAGGATCTAACCCTAGGAGCTTCTCTCCATCCGGAAAAGAGATGAAAGGGCAGATGTTAGGCTGGAGAGTCTGGACTTGGGGTGTCCCAGCCAGTGGGTGTCTGGGCACACCCCCGCTCATCCCGGGGAGACCGAGGCCCCAGACAGAGGGGTAGGGTGCTATTGCCGACCGCACAGTGGGTGTGCAGCAGGGCCAGGCCTGGAACCTGGGCGCCCTGCTCAGCTCTGCACACCCCGTCCACGCAGGAACCCTGTACCGCCATCCTGCATTCAGAGGTGCACGGAGGGGAGGGGTCCGGGTTTGGTGGCCTCCCTCCTGCCCACCCCAAGTTCCTGCCCTCCTTGCAGGACCAGATGAGGCCAGAGGGAGTCCAGCTTCCTTGGATGGGCTCCCCCATCTCCCCTCCTTCTCCTCTTTTTTAATCTCTCCCTTCCTTCCTACACCTGCAAGTAACCCCAGGCCCCTGCTCCAGGCCTCTAGGCGTGGAGCCCAGGGACCCAGAAATAAGCCCTTGAGGGCTCCTGGCAGTGGAGGAGGAACCAATAGGCAGTTGGTCTCAGATCTGGGGGATGTGTCCTCTAAGACGCTGACGAGGGAGTGCAGACCCAGCCGTGGAGAGGCGTGGGTCCCGCAGAAAAAGGCAGCAGGTGCTCGCAGGCAAGGGAGATGGCAGGTGAGGGCAGGGCCTGGCCATGCCCTGGGTGGCTGACCTTGAGCCCAGGAGGTAAACGGGCCTCCTCCTTGGGACTGGCAGCTCCTGCATGGCCTGGAGTGGCAGGCCAGATGTCCAGAGGGCCACGGGCTTCGGAAAACGGTTCTGAGAGAGTGCGATGGCTGGAGGGTGAATCATAGGTGGCCAGAAGCTGGAGCGAGGCCAGCAAGGAGGCTGTTACAATGACCAGGAGACGGCGGGGGTCAGGGGGACCTGGGGCGGTAACTGGAGAGGGGTCAACAAGACTGAAAGGAACATATGTCGTCTTCGATTCACTTCAGACCCCCGTGGTCACGTCACGGGAAACGGGCACTCACTGGACAGACATTTCCCAGCCATGGGCTGCTAAATGAAACCATAAGTGTCCTCATGAAAGGAAGACTTGATACAGCACAAGAAAGCAATGTGCCCACTGAAGTGAGATGCTACGATGCTGGCTCTGAAGGCGGAGGGAGGGGCACGAGCTAAGGAACGCAGCTCTAGAAGCTGGAGAGGCAAGGATACCAATTCTCCCCAAGAGCCCCCAGTCTGCACACACCTTGGTCGTGGCTCCGTGAAACCATTCTGGACGTCCGGCCTCCAGAGCCGTAAGAGACAACATTTCTGTTGTTGTAAGCCACTGAGTTTGTGGTGCTTTGTTGCAGCAGCCCTAGGGAACTATTATAGTGGTTTTCTGGTCAGTAAGCAGGGACGAACCGTGATCCCTGAAAGAAACAAAGAATGAGGTGAGCTGGCTTTCTGCTTAGAATCCCTTTCAGGTCTGATCTACGGCACAAGGAAGAGGGCATTGAATTGGACATGGTGGTCTCATGTTGATGAGAAGGACAGGATTGCAGGTCAGGGCTACTGGGGCCGCTGGAACTGGCAGCATCAGTTCAGGAAAGAGGGGCTCTGTGTAGAAAAGGAGCTCCAGGAATCTGAAGAGGAATCCCTCTGGGTCTCTGAATACTAAGCTGTCCACGTGCCGAGCAAGGCTCCCTGAGGCTGGGTGGGGAATCATTCTGGGCAGATGTGGGCTGGACAGTCTCCAGAGATCACATGGGGCTGGGAGATGTTCACGTTTCAATTGGCCGGACTGGAGATACTGGAAAGGCCACACTTTAAAAGTAGGACTAAACCAGCCCAAGAGGAAAGGCTACACAGTTTAGAAATGTCTTGCAAAGAACAAGCTTGTCCACAAGAAAATTAACTACTGACTGAAACACAACTCAACATTTTAAATGAAGGAGACAACAAAACCAGACGTTTGGTGAAATAGCACCATAATGTCCAGAATTTAACGAAAAAGGAAAGACAGGATTCATAAACCATTAGTAAAAATAGACCCCAAAATATGGAATTAGTAAACAAACATTTAAAAAATTATTAGGAACATGATCTTGACCTTAAGGAAAACTATGTCCATAAAGAGGAAACAAATACAGAACATCAGAAGAGCAAAGAAAACTATTCAAAAAAGAATAAAAGGAAATTCTAGAATTGAAAAATATAAGTATCTAACCTGAGATATAAACTGGATGGGCATAAGAGAAGATTAGTTGTCCACAGCTAATCTCACACTTAATCATGAAAAAGATTGAATGTTTCCCCTCTGAAATAGAGAACGAAGCCACCCTCATAATTTCTTTTCAGCAGGTACTGGAGGTCCAACCCAGTGCAGAGAGACAATAAAATATAGCAGATATACAGGTTGAGTGAAAATAGAAAAGTATGTATTTTTTGACCACATACTTGTCTATGTCAAAGAATCTCCAACCAAGCTCCTAGAGCTAAGTGCATTTACTAAGATTGCAGGTTGTGAGGTCAATATACAAAAATCAATAGTATTTTTATATACCAGTGTATGGAAATTGAGAAAATTTTAAAACAGCATAATTAACAATATCAACCCAAAATAAAATACTCAGGTAGAAAGCTAACAGGATATGCGCCAGATCTGCACATAAAAACTCCAAAGCACTGATGGAAGCACATAAATAATGTCCATTGATTAGAAGACCAATTACTGTTAAGACTTCAAATCTCCCCAGATTGATCTGTAAATCTCCAAAGTATATATTCTACATATCCACAGGCTTATTCTAATATTTGTATGGAAAAGCAAAGAAACTAGAAAAGCCAAAATCATTTTGAAAATGAAGAACAAAGTTGGAGGATTTACACTACCTGATCTCAAGATTTATTATAAACTACAGTAATTAAGACAGTGCGGGGTTGGTGAAATGATAGGCATATAGATCCGTGAAGAAGAATGGAGACTCTAGGAATAAACTCACCCATCTGGCCAATTATGATGTAGGTGTAAAGGCAATTCAATGGAGAAAAAATTGTCTTTTCAGTGATGATGGAATAACTGGACATCCAAATGTGAATGATGAACCCTGTCTCATACTGCATACCTTACACAAAAAATAACTCAAAATGGATCCTGGACCTAAATGTAAAACCTGAAGCTATAAAACTTTTAGAAGAAAATATAGGAAAAAATCTTTATGGCCTTCCTTGATTTTATCAAAGATTTCTTTTATACGACACCAAAAGCACAACGCATAAAAGAATAAAATTAATAGATTGGGCTACCTCAAAATTAAAAATTCTAGTGTTTCAGACTGTTACTAATATTAAAAAACAAGCCACAGATAGGAGGAAATATTTGATAAGCACATTTTTCATAAAAGCCTTATATCCCCAAAATATAAAGACTCTCAAAACTCCAAAAACATATTTTTTAATGTGCAAAAGATTTGAACAGGTACACTTCAACAGAGAAGATATATGGATGACAAATAAGCGCAGGGAAAGATACTCAGCATCACTGAGCATTAGGTAAACGCAATTTAAAACCACAATCTTATGCCACTGTGCATTTGTTAGAATGGCTACAATGTTTAAAAGAAAAAAAAAAACACCCTCATGCCGCGACGATGGAGAGGGTGTGAAGCAACTGGACCTCTCAGTTTTGCTGATTGGAATGAAAAATGTTACAACCACTTTGCAAGAGTTTAGCAGTTTCTTACAACTTTAAACATATGCTTACCACACAACCTGGAAACCCAGCTCGCAGGTATTTATCCAGGGGTAATGAAAATGCATGGTCACGAAAAAACCTGTATGTAAGAGTTTGTGGTGACTTTATTCAGTCACTAAAAATTGGAAATGACACAAATACCATTCGACCAGTAAATTCACAAGCAAATTGAGATATATCCGTAAGATGGACTGCTATGCAAAATAGAAACAAACCATGGATAAATAGAGCAACACAATGAGACTCAAAAGCCTACGCTAAGTATATCCAGACAAAACTATAATTCAAAGAGATACATGTACCCCTAAGTTCATAGCAGCACTGTTTACAAGAGCCAAGACATGGAAACAGCATGCGTGTCCATCAATGGATGAATGGATAAAGAAGATGTGTGTGTATATATATATATATATATATATATATATATATATATATATATGGGATGTATATATATATATATGGAATGTATATATATATATATATATATATGGAATGTATATATATATGGAATGTATATATATATGGAATATATATATGGAATGTGTATATATATATATATGGAATGTATATATATATGGAATGTATATATATATATGGAATGTATATATATGTATATATATATGGAATGTATATATATATATGGAATGTATATATATATATATGGAATGTATATATATATATGGAAGATGTATATAAATATATATGGAATGCTACTCAGCCATGAAAAAAAGAATGAAATAATGTCATCTGCGGCAACATGGATGGACCTAGAGATTATCATACTAAGTGAAATAAGTCAGACAGGGAAAGACAATTATCACGTGATATCACTTATATGTGGGCTCTAAGAAATGACACAAATGAACATATCTACAAAACAGAAACAGAATCACAGACATAGAGAACAGACTTGTGGTTACCAAGTGGGTGGGCTGGGGGGTGGGGGTGGGGGAGGGATGGATTGGGAGTTGGGGATTAGCAGGTGCAAAGTATTATGTACAGAATGGATAAACAACAAGGTCCTAGTGTATAGCACAGGGAACTATATTCAATATCATGTGATAAACCATAATGGAAAAGAATATGAAAAAGAATATATATATATGTGTATAACTGAATCACTTCGCTGTACAGCAGAAATGAACACAACATGATAAATCAACTATACTTCAATAAAATAAATTTTTTTAAAAGCCTACGCTAAGCATGGCAGGGCAAGGAACTCAGTGTACATACCCTCCCTCAAAAGCAATAAAAAGTCTTGTAAGCAATAAAATCCAACAATTTTGGAATGATAGAAATTGACTATAGGCAGAGAACAAATTGAAAAGTACCTATTCAGGAAAAACTACTGAACCTCAGTAAGAATAGCGAGTCTGTGGCATTTCAAATTTGGGGCTGTTCTGGTACATGCTCCTTTTCCAGTTCAGTAGTATAGTTCTGTTGAAAGGCTCAGACCTAGAGCACAGTCATTAGTTTGACCTGGAACTAGAATTTACAGGAAAATCTATTCCCAGGGCGTTGTTACTCTTTGATTTGACTGTGAGCTCAGCTCTGTGAATAAAGCCCTATGCCCTGGGTGTTACTGAAAAAAAAAAAACAGGAATCTGCTGGTAACATCACAGTTGCCGGAGGCTGTGGTTTCAGTTGGCACAAACAAGAGCCTGGTCAAAAATTTAAAAGGAAGACCTGGAGAACTAGAAAAGCCAAGGGAACTTTGAAGAGTTCCAACATATTCCTGAGTCTCTAAAATGTTGTGCGAATGCACAGGGCACCCAGGAAAGACACGGAAAAAGCAAAGACCCTGTCACTCACCTCTGCCTGACCTTGAGGCCCTGCCCAAGCAGGAAGTAAAAACTAGGAACAATGTTTAAACCACCTGAAGCTTGAAAGTTACCTTCACTCACAGATAATCTTGACAAAGGATGGAAAACTTATAGTCAAGGCAGTTAAGGAAATCTGATCGATCACTGGCTGAGCACTACATTATACTGACACAGGGTGAACCCTAGGAAGCCAGGCTTTAAAATATAAACAAGAACTTAAAAAAGAAGAAAAAGTAAGCGGAGAACTCAGTGGCTGCACACCACAGGGAATACAGAGTTAGCCCAGGAAAGCCACTAAACAAATAGGCAGAAACAGGAAAACAAAAGCAAACAAACACACTCAAAAAACCCCAACAACAACACGGATCCCTGGAGGGAGAGGAGCTGATGACAGAATTGTTACAAATTGCTATTTAAAATTTCCAGTTTTCAACAAAAAATTATGTCCCAGGCAATGAAACAGGAAAATATAGTCCATACACAGGGGAAAAAAGAAACCAACAGCAATCATCCCTGTGGTGACCCATATGTTGGATATAGGAGACAAACAATTTAAATCAGTTAGGGTAAATATGTTCAAAGAACTTTTAAAACTATGTTTAAAGAATTAAATTAAAGAAAAAAAAAAAGAAAGTCTGGAGTTTAAAAGTATAATACCTGAAATGAAAATTTCACTAGAGAAATTCAACAACAAATTTGTACTCGCGTAAGAAAGAATCAGGAACGAAACAATTTTAAAAGAATTAACACCAATTCTTCACAAACTCTTTCAAAAATAGAAGAGGAGGAAACACTTCCCAAATCGTTCTATCAGGCCAACATTACCCTGATGCCCAAACCAGAAAAAGACATCACAAGGAGAGAAAACTACAGATCAATATCTGTTATGAATATACGTGCAAAAATCCATAACAAAATACTTTCAAATCAAATCCAGCAACACGTAAAGAAATGTACAACATGACCAAGGGGGATTTATCCCCTGAATGCAAAGTTGACTTAACATTCAAAAATCAATTAATTAATATAATACACATCAATAGAATTAAAAAAACCCCTCCAAACCACACAATCAACTCAGAATGCATAAAAAAGCACATGACAAAATCCAGCACCCATCATCATACAAACACTCAACAAGAAAGCAGTAGATGGGAACGTCTTCAAACTGACGAAGGGCATCTGTGAAAACCCCACAGCTAACATTGCGCTTAATGCTGAAATCCTTTGTCCCTTTCCCAAAAGATCAGGACCAACACAAGAATGTCTGTTCCCATCCTTTTTTTTCAACACTGTACTAGAAGTTCTAGTCTTGGCAATTAACAAAGAAATAAAAGGCATAGTAAGAAGAAGTAAGACTATCTCTATTTGCAGCAGACATGATCTTGCATATAGAAAACTCTAAGGAACGCATTTTAAAAAGTATTAGAATCTATAAACTAGTACAGCAAGGTTGTAGTACCCAAGATCAATATATAAAAAATCAATTGCATTTCTCTATACTTGCAATAAACAATCCAAAAAGGAAATTAAGAAAACAAATCCATTTACAATAGCATAAAAAAGAATGAAGTACTTGTGGACAAGGTTACCAAGAAAAGTGCAAAACTTATACTCTGAAAACTATAAAACATTGCTGGAAGAAACTAAGGTAGCTCTAAATAAATTTTTAAAAATCCTATGTTCGTGGATTGGAAGTCTTAATATTGTCAAGGTGGCTATACTCCCCAAATTGATCTATGGGTGCAACACAACCCATGTCCAAATCCCAGCTGACTTCTTTGTAAAAACTGACAAACTGGATCTAAAATTCATATGCAATGCAAGGGACTCAGAATACAAAGTAGCCAAAACAATCTTTAAAAAGAAGAACAAAGTAGGAAGACGCACATTTCCTAATTTCAAAACTTACTACAGGGCTTCCCTGGTGGTGCAGTGGTTGAGAGTCCGCCTGCCGATTAAGGGGACACGGGTTCGTGCCCCGGTCTGGGAAGATCCCACATGCCGCGGAGCGGCTGGGCCCGTGAGCCATGGCCGCTGAGCCTGCGCGTCCGGAGCCTGTGCTCTGAATGGGAGAGGCCACAACAGTGAGAGGCCCGCGTACCGCAAAAAAAAAAAAAAAAAAAAAAAAAAAAACTTACTACAGGGACTTCCCTGGTGGCACAGTGGTTGGGAATCCTCCTGCCAATAAAGGGGACACGGGTTGGATCCCTGGTGCAGGAAGATCCCACATGCCGCAGAGCAACTAAGCCAGTGCGCCACAACTACTGAGCCTGCACTCTAGAGCCTGAAAGACACAACTACTGAGCCCACGTGCCACAACTACTGAAGCCCACTCACCTAGAGCCCATGCTCTGCAGCAAGAGAAGCCACTGCAGTGAGAAGCCCGCACATCACAACAAAAAGTAACCCCTGCTCGCTGCACCTAGAGAAAGCCCGCATGCAGCAACAGAGACCCAACGCAGCCAAAAATAAATAAATAAAAAATAAGTTTATTTTTAAAAATCTTACTACAAAACAACAATAATCATTACATGTGGTTCTGGAATAAGATAGGTATATAGATTAATGGAATTCAATTCAAAGTCCAGAAATAAACCAATGTGTTTATGGTAAACTGATTTTTGACATGAGTGCCAAGGTCATCCAACAGAGAAAGAATAGTCTTTTCAACAAATGGTGCTGAGACAACTGGATAGCCACGTGCAAAAGGATGAAGTTGTACTCTTACCTCACACCATATACAAAAGCTAACTCAAAATGGATCAAACACCTAAATGTAAGAGCAAAAACTATAAAACTCCAGAAGAAAACATAGGGGTAAATCCTCATGACCTTCAGTTTGGCAATGAATTATTAGCTATGATACCAAAGGAAAGAGCCATAAAAGAAAAAAAATAGGTATATAGCGGATTTCATCAAAATTAAAAGCTTTTATGCTGCAAAGGACACCAGCAAAAGAGTAAAAAGAAAGTTCACACAATGGGGAAAATATTTGCAAATCATGTACCTGATAAGCACTTGAAATAGCCCATGGTGGAAATAACCCAAATGTGGTGTAGCAGTACAATGGGATATTATTTGACCACGCAGAGAAAAGAAACACTGATACATACTACATCGTGAATGAACCTTGAAGACGTTATGCTAAGTGAAAGAAATCGGTCACAAAAGACCACAGATTATAGGGGTCCATATATATGAAATGTCCACAATAGGAAAATCCATAGAGAGAGAAAATGGATTCATGATTGCTTAGGTCTGTGGGTGGGAGTAGAAGGAGTAATGGGAGAGTAGGAGGACCATAGCTAAAGAACACAGAGTTTCTTTTGGAGGTGATAAAAATTGACGATGGTGCTGGTTGCACTTATCTCTCAATACATTAAAGACCACTGAACATCTTAAAGGGATAAATTGTATGGTATGCAAATCATATCCCAACAAAGCTATTTTTAAAAAGAAGGAGGGAGTGATAAATTATGTGGAATGCTGCTGAGATAAAAATTAAAATGCTAATGTTGATCATTGGATGTGGCAATCTAGAGGTCACTGGTGCAAGAGAGAGTAAAAGAGAGAGCTCATCACTTGTACCAATACATTCACAATGGGAGTCCCAAAATATGACGAAAGAGAGAATGAGACAGAAAGAAATACTGGAAAGCATAGTGACCAAAAGCTTCCCAAGGTGGGTGAAAATATTTATATACTCATCCAAGAAGCTCAACAAAATCCAAGTAGATTAAACTCAAAGAGATCCACACCTAAACCCATTATAGTCAAACTGACAAGAGTCAAAACCAGAAAAAACATATTGGAAGTAGCAAGAAAAATCTACTTAAAATGTACAAGGGGTCTTCAATAAGATTAACAGCTGGGGGCTTCCCTGGTGGCACAGTGGTTGAGAGTCCGCCTGCCGATGCAGGGGACGCGGGTTCGTGCCCCAGTCCGGGAAGAGCCCACATGCCGCGGAGCGGCTGGGCCCGTGAGCCGTGGCCGCTGAGCCTGCGTGTCCGGAGCCTGTGCTCCACAACGAGAGAGGCCACAGCAGTGAGAGGCCCGTGTACCACAAAATAAATAAATAAATAAGATTAACAGCTGACTTCACCTCAACAACTGTGGAGAACAGAAGAATGACATTTGTAAACTGTTGAAAGTGAAGACCGTCAATAATAATTTTATATTCAACAACACTGTCTTTCAAAAATGAAAAAAATAAAGACATTCCCAGATAAACAAAGGCTGAGAGAACGTATAGCCATCATATCAGCCACACAAGAAATACTAACGCAAGTCCTTCAGGCTGGAAAAAAAAAAAAAGACACTAGATGGTAATTCAGATCCACAGGAAGAATGAAAGAGGACCAGTAAATCTAACCACATAGATGTTAAAAAGACAATTGCATGAAGCAATACTTACAGATTTGTGTCGACGGGCATACAATGTATATGGATATAATTTGTAAGACAATAACAGCACAAAAGAGTGGAAAGGAAATAGAGCTATAAAGGAGCAAATATTTTGCACAGTACTGAACTTGTTTGCATTAATCTGAACTAAGTCGCTATAAGTAAAGATGATAATTTTAATCCACAAGCAACCACTAAGAAAATAACTCAAAAATATAGGGTAAAAGAAATGACAAAGGTTTTAAATAGTATACTAGAAAGTATCTATTTAACACAAAATAAAGCAGTAATTGTGGAATAGAAGAACAAAAAAGGCATACAACATAGAAAATGAATAGCAAATGGCATATATAAATCCTGTTTGTTAACATTAAATATCAATAGATTAAACACTCCAATTAAAATGCAAGGATTGGAAGAATGGATAAAAATTAAGACCCAACTATATTTGATCGACAAGACATGCATTTTAGATACAAAGACAGAAATAGCTCAAAAGTAAATGGATGGAAAAAAGATATACCTTGCAAATAGTAACAGAGAGCTGGAGTGGCTATTTTAATATCAGACAAAATGTACTATAAGATAAATGTGACTAGGAAGAGAGATGACATTTTATAGCAGTTAAAGAGACAATTCATCAAGAAGTAACGATCGTAAACTTCTATGCACCTAACAACATAGTCCCAAAATACATGAAGGAAAAACTCAGATGTGAAGATGGGAATAGGCAATTCAACAAGAATAGCTGGAGATTTCAAAACCTCACTTTCAATACTGGGTGGAACAACTAGCTAGAACAAGGAATTGGAAGACTTGAACAACACTATCAACCAGCTAGACCTAACAGGAATTTATAGAACATGTCACCCAACAACAGCAGAATACACGTTCTTCTCAAGTGCACACAGAGCGTTTTCCAGGGTACGCCATATGTTAGGCCATAAAACAAAGGTCTCGATAAATTTAAAAAAACTTGAAAAGGACTGAGATCATACAAAGCATGTTCTCTGATGACGATGGAATGAAATTAGAAGTGAATGACAAAAGGAAACTTGGAAAATGTACACATATGTGGAATTAAATAATATACCTCTAAATATTGAGTCAAAGAACAAATCACAAGGGAAAGCAGAACCTGTGTAGAGATGAATGAAAACAAAATCACAACATACCAAAACTTACTGGATGCAAAGAAAGCAGTGCTCAGAGGAAAATTTACAGTTGCAAATGCCTACATTAAAAATTAAGAAAGATTTCAGAACCATAAGCTAACATTTTACCTTAAGAAACTAGAAAAAGACGAGCAAACTTAACCCAAACCAAGTACAAGAAAATAAATAATAAAGACTAGAGTAAAAGTTAATGAAAGAGAGAATAGAAAAACAATAGAGAAGATCAATGAAACCCAAAGTTGGTTCTTAGAGAAGATTAACAAAATTGACATTCTAGCCTTTAGCTAGACTGACCAAGAGAAAAAGAGGACGCAAATTAGTAAAAGCAGAAATGAAAGAGGTGACACTACTTCCAATCTCATAGAAGTACAAAGTATTATGAGGAAATACTATGAACAATTGCATGCCAACAAGTTAGATAACTTAGATGAAACTATTTCCTAGAAAGCACAAAATACCAGCATGGGAAGAAATTAGAAAATTCAAATCCATCTATAAAAGTAAAGAATTGAGTTAGCAATCACAACACTTCCCACAGAGAGAAGCCAAGTACTAGCTGGTCTTACTGGTGAACTCTAACAAATGTTTAAAGGAGAATGAACACCAGTCCAAACCAAACCAAAACCAGAAAAGTAGAAGAGGTGGGAATACTTCCCAACTCACTTTATGCAGCCAACATTGTCCTGATACCAAGACCAGACTAAACCATCACATTCAAAGAAAATCAATAGCTCTTGTGAATACAGATGCGAAAATCTCCAACAAAATACTAGAAAACCGAATCCACCAACATATAAGTAAAAATGATTATACACCATGACCAAGTGGGATTTGTCCCAGGAAATAAGACTGGTTAAACAACAACAAAAAATTCAATTAATGTAATACCCTATATTAACAGAAGATAAAAAAACATAAAAACCACAGGATCATCTCAATAGATACTGAAAAAAGCATTTGACAAAATCCAATACCCATTTGTGATGAAAACTCTAAATAAAATTGGAAATGAAGGGAACGCTTTCAACCTGATAAAGTGTATCTAGGAGGAACCTACAGTGAATATCAAACGTAATGGTGAAAGATTGGGTGCTTTCCCCCTAAGATCAAGAACAAGACGAACATGTCTGCCCTCATCACTTCTATTCAACATAGTATGGAAGTTCTAGCCAGAGAAATTAAGCAAGAGAAAGACATACAAGGCATCCAGATTGGAAGGGAAGAAGCAAAACTATCTCTGTTTGCAGGTAACATGATCTTACACATAACTAACCCTAAAGAACCCATAAAGAAAAACTATTGGAGCTAATAAATGAATTCAGCAAAGTTACCAGATCAATGTACAAAAGTCAGTTATATTTCTATACACTAGCAATGAGCAATCTGAAATGAAAGTTTAAGGCTGCAATACCTTTCACAACAGCATCAAAAACATAAAATACTTTGGAATAAATTTAGCAAAAGAGGGGCCAGATGTACTGCAGTTGATAAAACGGGCTGATGGAAATCCAAGATCTATTTAGATGGAGATACATTCCATGTTCATGGATGGAAGGACTCAGTACTGTGACAAGGGCAATTCTGCCTAAATTGATGTATAGACTCAACACCATCCCTATCAAAATTCCAGCAGCATTTTTTTTTCAGAAACTGGGAAGCTGACCCTAAAAATTATATGGTTAGGAATGGCCAAAACAGTTTTGAAAAAGAAGACGAAAGTTGGGGGATATTGTATTAGTCCGCTACGCTTGCCGTAGCAAAATGCCACAGCTGAGGTGGCTTGAAAATGGCAGATTTACTTATTACATAAATTATTATTATTATTTTGGGGGGGCCACGGGGGATGTGGGATCTTAGTTCCCCGACCAGGGAAGGAACCTGCGCCCCCTGCAGTGGGAGCGTGGAGTCTTAACCACTGGACCGCCAGGGAAGTCCCTTATACAGATTATTAATAAGTTATACATAATCATTAAATTTATTCGGTCACAGTTCTAGAGGTTGGACGTCTGAAATCGAGATGTCAGCAAGCCCCAGGGGAGACTGTGTCCCTTGTCCCTTCCAGCTTCTGGTGGCCCCTGCAGTCTGTGGCTGGATCACCTCAATCTCTGTCTCCAGTTTTACACGGTAGCTCCCCTCCTCTTCTCTCTCCTAGGTCATACACTGTTTGATTTCAGTGTATGATCCTAGGTCCCGGGTGTGTTCCTGCCTTGCCCCCAAGTAGAGGGTTTTTTCTTTTGTCTTTCTGTCCAGCCACACGGGTGCTTGCCTGTGCCCTGGAGGTGACAGATTTTGCTACCCCTCCACCAGCAGCTTAAGGCATTTGCTTCTTAGGAGAGAAGGGTCTGGGAAAGTGGGTGGGTCTTCACGCCCATCCCTCCGCAGCCATCCCCCTAGATCCCGCGCAGATGCATCTCTTTCACCCCCAGGCCCAGTGTTGCTCCTGCACACCTGGTGGAGTCTGATGAGAAAGCTCTGAGCAGGCATAAGTGCCACGCCCCGCCTGTGTCCAGCCCCCCTTATGGCCCCCCAGCTATTCCAGGCTAGCACTCGAGCCTGCCCTTGGCCTCACTAACATTTCAGCTGCTTTGCTCTTACCCGGTCGCACGGTGGCCACCACTTCCTGCCACGCTCTGCCACGTGAGGCCCACGTGTGTCCTGGTCTGGAGGGGGTCATCTTCTTGGGCATTCAGATGACATGACTGGTGCGTTAGTGACTGGTGAGTTTGACTTTTTCTGGCTTTTTCTCGTTATTAGGGTGGAAACAACATTCTTTGCAGCTTTCTCCATCCTCCACAGAAGGAGAAACCCAAGTCTGGCCTGTTTTCAGGGGACAGCTGGGTGGAGAAAAGGAGCAGAGGTGAGCAAGGAAGTCGGCAGAAGCCGGCCACCCAGGCTCTGGGGCACCAGGAAAGGGGCTGTTGGAAAGATCACACTGGTGGACCCGTGAGGTGTGGGTCAGATGGAGCAGAGGGTGAGAAGAATCGCTGAGAAGGACCCAGATTTCTAAGACATGAAACTCCCCCTGGGACGTGGATTTGGGCCAATGCACGCGATACAAGTAGGGCCGTGACTTTAGGGCTGTGAGCTCCCTTAGGACACGTTTGTGGTCTTAGGGGTCTGAGCTGTCTCAGGAAAGTGTCCTGGCTTTAGGGCTCTCAGATCCCTTAGGACAAGTGTTGCCTTATAACAGTGCCATAGGTTAGGGCTGTAGTTTCCTGCAGGACACGGTCATGAGATTGTGGAAATAGATGAAGACCAACCCAAGGAGAAAAAGCCAAGGTTCCTCTCCCTACTCTGTGAACAATGATGGACTCTCCGTGTGCACTGTACCCCCTGCCAGGTCCTGTTCTGCTGGCTTTCCAAGAACACATTCGGGCAACCACGTGGGGCCGGTCCTGTTATCATCCGCCACTTATGCCCACGGAAGCGGAGGCAGGGGAGTGGCTGAGTTCCCTCCTGTGTGGCTTGAATGGGGCCTCCCCCGAAAGCTGTGTCCACGTCTGAAACCTGAGAACCTGTGACTGTGGCGTCATTTGGGGAAAGGGTCTTTGCGGATGTAATGAAGTCCAGGATCTCGAGATGAGATTATCGGGGTGGGGGGGCCCTAAATCCAATGGCAAGCGTGGGAATAAAGGAGACCAACCAGATGGGAAAAGCAAAGGCTGTTCTTTCGGAGCCGCTCGAGCCGGGGGGTCAGCACCCCTGCTTACGACTGGGGAGCCTCACGGGCAGGCGGAGGGGGAGCTTCACGGCGGGAAAGGCAGGCTCCTGACCCGACGGGGCTGCTGGTCTGGGACGGTGGGAGCAGCTCGCTGGAGGAGGGGCTCCTAGGTGACCCGTTAGGGGGCGTACTTTGCTCTCTCTGTTGGGTCCCAAGTTGGAAGCGGGGACAAAACTTAGGACAGCGGTGATTTATTGATCAAGTCCCGGCCATTTGGGGCCGATTGTTACAGCGTCATTGCTCCTGCCTCCTGCTGGTCTGACCTCCTGCAGGCTGGCTTCCTGGGCTGTTTACTGCAGGGGAGGGAGGGCTCGGCTTCCCGGGCAGGTGGCTGCGGGCTGTGGGTCGGAGTTCTGTTTCTCCGTATGATCTGATTATTGTCCCTTTGTGTATTGGGTCTCCCACGATCATGTCTTCAGGGCTAAGCTCTCCATCGGGACGGGACACAGAATTTAAGACTATGATCTCTCCCAAGTCAGGGCTGTGTTTTAGGGCTATGGGTTCCCTTGGGACAAGGCCATGGCTTTTTGGGCCATGGGCTTCTTCAGGACTCGTGGTTTCAATGCAGTGACCTCCCTCAGGAGAAGGGTCTACTGTACACCTGTGAGTTCCCGTGGAAAGGGCCCTGGCGTAGAGCTGTGGGCACGTTCAGGGCAGGGGCAGGGCTTCAGGACCAGAAGGCCATAGTGTGGATCTCTGAGCTCCCTGGGGACTGTCTCTTCTCTCAGGACAGGCACCAGGCCTTGGGCACAGCAAACTCCCCAGGGATGCCCTAGCTCTGGGATGCCCAGGGTCAAGCAGGTGGCAGCCGCCAGCTGCCCACAGAACTCTTGTCCTCAGGGATCTGAGAGCCCTAAAGCCAGGACACTTTCCTGAGAGCTCAGAGCCCTAAGACACAAACATCTGTACATGCTTTGCCTGATTCTTGTGGGTTTGCAGCAAGGAAGGGCAGGTGGGGGCTATGGAGGGGCTGTCCACCAAAGCCTGGGGAGCTGTCCAAGACCGGGAAGAAGCAGAGGTTTCAGTGTCGCTCTCCAATCTCTTCCCATATCTGCGCAGACAGCATGTGGCTCAAATCTCCTGTCTGGGTTTCAGAGCTTTGCACTTGGCGAGGATTTCTGTAAATCCTATATTTTCCAAATAAATCTGCCTGCAAGCTGAGGCTGGGAAGGGCTTCTTTTTCCCCCTCAACACTGACAACTCAAAGCCCCCGAGGGGCCGGGACCATATATGCACAGAAAGCAGTTTCCCCAGATGTGCTCATCACCGCTGGGGCTTTTTGCTTCCACCTCTGCTGGGAGCGGCTGCCCGTTGCTTGTCATTCTGTCATCCACGCACGCCTGATGTTTTATCCAGGGGATACATGGAGGTGATGTAGCCAAGAGGCAGTTGGGGCACTGGCGCAGGCTCTAAGTCCAGCCCTGACCCCTGCCATTGGCCTTGAATGTGGCCATACTGACGTGCACTCCAACCCCAGAACTCCCTGCTGCTTTGTACAGGCCAGTCCTTCTGCTTAGACTGGAAAGAGAGAGCCCTCCTGCTCTCTTTCCCCCTTGGGGGAGTAACATGTCCTCCGGAAGACGCAGCTCCTAAAGAGAGCCACTCCAATCACAGTCATTGTCACCCTTCTTCCAGCAGGGCAAGTGGCCCCTCGCACAAGCATCCTTGGTGGTGTCTTACCAGTCAGGTGTCTCTGAACCTCTGTTTTTTCCTTTGTGGAATGGGGTCATCATAGCACCTACCAACAGGGCCGGGAGTAGGGTGAGGCGAGAGAGACCCTTGCCTGGGGTGCAACATTTAAAGGGGCGCCAAAAACTCAGTAATCAAAATAAATAATACTTTAACACCATCTATTAAAAAGTCAAAATTAATGCAGATGTATCCATGATGAACAAAATATCGAAACTGTAAATGAAGATAGAATCAGTATATCTGAGGTTTTCTTCGGCCTCCAGCTCCAATACCCTCGCATGACACTGCCTGTCCTAGGAGGTGGGCGGTCCCGGCTGTCCGGGGCCGTGAGGGCATGGTGTCGCCCGGAGACCTGGCCTGTGGTGGCCTGGGCTCCAGCATGCGTCACAGGTTCTGTGCTCCTCTCGTGCCCCTTTCTGTGTCTGTAGCCCATGGCCGGGTTCAATAACTGTGAAATAAAGGAACTTAGAGTTTGGGGACAGACGGACTCTTCAAGGTCATCTTAGCAGACCTGCTCTTTGAACAGTGAGGAAAATAAAGGTCCAAGGGGCGGGGCTTGCCCAAAGTCAGGGGCAGGGCCAGAGCAAGAAGCAGGGCCTGGCCTCACCCAGGGCTTTCTACGGGGTCTGCACATAAGTTGCCTCCCTCCAAGGAGGTCTCCCCCCAACACCAAGATGCTCCCCACCTCGGAACCTTGCAAACCTCAGCCACAGGCCCCACAAAGGTCCTGGCAGTGAAGATGGAGGGAAGCTGGTCCTGTGCGTCTCAGGCCTCAGTATCCTCACCCGTACAACGACCCAAGCCCCCTCCTGCTGTAAGAAGCAGCCCCTTGCTTTCCCCAGTCCATCCTGGTTTCCTCTGGCTGTTCGACTGCAACCTAATTCAGTTTGTTTATTTCATTCCAGTCTGTTCTATCTATTTCTCTCTACTTCCCATTCCAGCTGCTCTATTGACCTTGGCTAATCATGTTTCATCCATTCATTCCATCCTGGTGTGCAGCTTCCGTTCCAGTGTGTATATTCCCTTCCCTTCTACTTTACTTATTTTACCCGTTCCATCCTATTGGGTCCACCCCATGCCACTGTGTTTTATTTCCCCTCGTGCACGAAGCCGCATCTCAGAGGCCCTGGCTTTCCTTGCTGGCTACAGTGGAAACATCCACCCTGCAAGCCTTGTCCCTGGGGCCCCACTTGCTGCCTGTCCAGCAAATGCCCACATGATCTCATGTTTTGTGGTCAGGCTTCTTTTTTTTTTTAAGTCAACAACCGTGAAGGCGAAGCGAGGCCTGTCTTTCATCTGATAGCTCCCAGATCCATTTCTGACCAGCCTCCATCCTCAGCGGTGTCTGTAAGATTTCAGTCGCAAGCGTTCCTGCCACCAGCTGCCCTGGGACCACTGCTTCGAGACTACAGACTCCTTGGGAGCTGAGGCAGGGGCGGGGAGGGATGTAGGGGCTCAGCAGCGTCTCGACTCACCCTCAAGGAGAATGTTCTTGGGCTGTTCGGTCTGTTCTTCCTTCCTTCCTGGCCTGTGCCTTCCCCACTTCCACGATTGTCACTCAGTAATAGGGAAACACATAGGTGAGCACACCACACACAGGAACACCCCAAGTTCCATCCCTGGTCCCCATTCTTAGCACCAGGCTCCATCGCAGAGGTGAGGTCCCCCAAAGGTCATTTAAGGAAAGTCCATGGCTTGTTGATATTTCCTTTATTGTTGCGAAAACATCTCTCTGGGGAACCGATGATATTGGTTTGTGTTCTAGACCATTTTCTTTGCATGTACAAATGTCTAGGTAGCTACTTTACCAAAGAGGTCATTCAGTCTTCTCTTACAACGATTTTTTTTCACTCGTGGACAGATTTTCATGCCAGTACAGGTAAATCTACCACATTTTTATGGACAGTGTCATATTCCATTGTATGGAGGAATCGTTTTGTTGAATGAGTTTTCTGTTGAAGGACTTCTGGTTTGCTCTTACAAATCACAGTCTGGCAAACACGCTTGTAAACACATTCTTGCAGCACATTTCTGCAGCTATTCCTATTGGGTGGATTCTTAGAAGTGCTATTGATTGGTTAAGGAGTACGCATATTTTAGAATGTGTCTGGTACAACCAAACTGTCTTTCAACTTGTCCTTTGAATCAAGTTTCCACAGTCTAGCTAGAGTGACCTTTACGAAATGAATTTGTACTTGTGATTCCTTAATGTTTAGAACAAAGAAACAGCGCCCCCGCTAAGTCTTTGGAAATGGGATGACTTTGAGTCCTGCAGGAACCGGGCTATTGGGTCAGGCTAAAGACTTGTAAACTCCCAAGAACTTGCAAGGTGGAGTGAATCCGGGTGTCCAAAAGACCATCGGGAATAAAATTTCATCCCCTCCACCCTGGGCTCACCTCCCAAGGCCCCCCTGGAGCCGGCTGCTTAAATGCTGGTTCCAGAGATTTTAAGGTGGGGTGACCCGGGGCCATGGCTGAGGCTGGCCCAGCCGGACCTGGGCTGACGCCCTCAAAGATGCCAGTGGGCTTGAGACTTGAGGCATTCCTCTCTTTGCTACTGGGAGCTTTGTTCTCCTATCCTACAAAATGGAGAAAATACATCCACTCCAGATGGATTTTGCTAAATGAGAAAGAAAAATCAACTTGTTCGTGAACGCCAAAGGTCCTCCAATTGTGAGGCATTCTTACCAATCACCCAGAAAAGGATCATCTCTGTGCCATAAAGTAACCACTTGATCCCTTCATTGCATCCCGCTTTGGAGTCCCCATCCTGGTGTACGCACTCCTTTGCCTTCCATTTTATCTATTTATTTTATCCATTCCACATGCCTTGGTCCCCCTTCCTGATCCCCCTGTGCTCTCTTTGGTGAGTGGTGGCACCAGTAGTCCGAAGACAGGGACTGGGGAGTGACTCAAGGGGCATGCTGCTGGGGTGAGCTTCTGGCTGGGTGGATGGGTGGGGGGGTTGCCCTGGCAGGAGACACAGGCCAAGCCTGTCTCCATGGAGGTGAGGACGAAGGTGCTGGGAGTCCTGGCCCAACCCCTGGGTCTGCCACGTGTCCTGGACCTGCTGTCGCGGGAGCTGGGGAAACTGCCCAGGATGCCTGCAGCGGAGGGTGGCCTCCTGGCGAGGAGGGAGGCTGAGCTTCTCACAGACGGTGATGCCCCAGTCCCCTCAACAGAGTCACAGTTTGGAGGTCTTGTCGTCTGGAAGCTGACATCCATCCTTCAGATGGGAAGACTGAAGTTCATAGAACCCCAACTCCAACTCCAGGGGTCCGACTGGGCCTCAGATGTCCTGTTTTTCGGTTCAATGGGAGAAGCCAGCCAGGATGCAGGACCAACCCAGAGCTTGCACTAAGCCCCGGGAGGCAGATTCACGGTCTCACAGACATGGGCCCTGACACAACGTCTGGTCCAGAACACGGGCCGACGTCCAGGACACGGAGGGACCCCCTGACCTGTTCACCTCCTCAGAGCCTGGTCCAAGGAGCGGGCAGTAAGTGCCACACCTGGCGTTGACCTGCTCCTGGTGGCCGAGCTGGACTCAGGCATCCTGCCATGTCCTGATTCTGCATCACAGGACGGGTATCTCGTTCCCGCACAGACAATTCTTGCTGCCCATTCCCCGGGGGCTCTGAACGCGGTGTGGGTGGGGTGCTTCTGCCGCAGCCCGAGGGGGATGGCGTTCGGGCCTGTGGCTGACCGTCCCCCCTGAACATTATTAACAGAGCAGCCGCTGCAGGGGCTCAGAACTGGTTGAGCCTCCTCGTGGGAAGATCCAATTTTCACCTGGGAAAAAGAGGAAGGAGGGAGTGGGTGCTGCCTCTCGAGATGCCAAGCAGCCCCGCACCAGCTGTGCCTGAAAGACCAGAGGCTGCCCATGTCCTGGCCCAGCTGAGCAGAAGGCGTGCCAGCAGCTCGCCCTCCAAGGTCCCCCGGCTGCTCTGAGTGTCTTGGTTTTCGTGCCTATGAAATGCAGGGGCTTCGTGAGCCCTCCAAGCCCTGCAATCTTGCTCTGAGAACACCTCCCACCTCCAGGCTGCTCTGAGCTTAGAACATTCAGTAAACTCCTGGGGCACCTGCTCTGGACCAGGCATGATGCTGGGTGCTGGGTCTCAGATATGAGGCTGACCTTGAGGCATCAGGTCTGACCAGGGCTGACCATGCTGAGTGATAAGGATGGGGGTTGGGAGGGGAGTGTGGTGGAGTGTGGGCTGCAGGGGGAGCTCTGAGAAGAGGTCTCTGGCCCAGGCCAGAGGCTATCACTTATTCATTCAACAAACACTTACTGAGTATCTGAATAGGCAAAAGAAACCAGCAGTGGACAAGACCCCTGGCCTTCTGGAGCTGACATTCTAGAGGGTGGGTGGCAATAGAGAAGTACAAAAATGGTAATGTTAGACCACAGTCATGTCATGAAGAAAGCAAAATCAGTAATGTGTGTAGCGTGGCCACAGATGCTGGGGCAGGGTGCTCCTCCAGATGGGGTAGTCAAGGAGGGCCTCATGGAGAAGGTGATAACTGGGCAGAGGGTGCCGGACGGCTGTCCCAGCCATGGCTATGCTTTGGAGTCAAGCCAGAGGGACTTGCTGGCGGATGGGATGTGGGCGGTGGGCAAGGGCTCTCTGGTTTTGTGCTATTACACCTGGGACACCAGGCTTTGGGGAGTTGCTGCTCTTCCCTCTGAGAGGAGACGGATGCCTCCACTGCTCGGCCCGCGGGCTGGACACCATGACTTAATTCTAACGTTGGACAGTCTGCCTCCCCCACTGAGCCCTGGATGGTGGGCTGGAGCGGGAAGGACTTCCTCCACAGGGCCTGTGCTTTGTGGGGCCTCAGCTTCCCCATCTGAAAGATGCCAGTGTGTACCCACTATTCCCTCTCTGGCGGTCATTCTCCATGCATTTTATTAGTTTTGCTTTGGGGCTCGGTCAGCAAATGTGTTCCCGATCTTCTTCCTGTTTTTCTTCCTTCTTTCCCTGGTAAATGCAATTTTCTAGTTTCTCCCTTCCACGATACTTTTTTTTAAAAAATGATATAGTCTTTCAAAGTAGCCTTCTATTTTTACTTTTCCTTTGGCAAGATGATTTCCAGTCCTTTTCTCACCACCCATGTCAATTTCCCTTGTTAATTGCCAAGGCTCTCCTTTCAGCAGGGGCGTCACCTCTTCGTACCTAATTGATTTCTCCTATCACATAACTCCACGGTTTCATCCACAAGCAGCTTTAGAACCACCGTCAATTTCTATTTTTTATACCATTTGATCTGCCCAGAGGTGAGTACTCGCATTAGACACAAGTTGAGCTTTCATTATCTCGCTGATGTCAATTTTCTCTCTGGCACCTTTCACTGAGGCAAGAATATGTTCAGGACTTCCTGTACTCCCTTGTAATTACTCTCCATTTTATTCATTCTCCTGATTCAATCCTGTGGGTTAAAAGTGTAAATTAACACACGGTTCCCATTTCAAATGTTATTTTAACATTCAGGGATTCTATACACGGACCCACGCTCTCCGTTGCTGCAGTCTCCTGTAAAGCTGGGTCATGCCACCAGGATGATTTCATTAATATTAAGTGGGAATTTTTTTCTATGCCTGCCTGGCTGCCATGATGCCCTTTGCCTCTTTAATGTCTTCCTTTATCGCCGCTTCCCACAGTCAGGTCCAGAGTGTGGACTTGGTGAAGGAAGTAGTGGAAACAACAGGGCAGAAGGGGACTGACGCTGGTGGGCTTAGCAGGGCCTTGGGAGCTAATATTGAGCTCGATCCGCACCAGCGCCTTGGTGCCTCCGGTTAGCAGACCCGATTTAGACACGGCCAAGACACTGCAGACCCGTTAGGCTTTGTACCACCTTGAGGAGAAATCTGTCAAAAACATTCCAGACTGCTTTCAGTTTGTATCGACCAGCCCCGCCTCTGCCTCTCTGGGGAGGGATGAGTTACTGTCAGAGCCGGCTGAAGTGCAGCGTGAGGCTGACATGGGTACGATCTGCCCCGTGATCCCACCTGCCTGCCCGGAGCCCCCGGCTGCGTGGAAACCGTTTTTCCAAGGATAATAATCTCTTCCGCCCCTTCCGTGGGAGAAGCTGCAGCCCAGCTCTTGTCAGACCCTAAGAGTGGGCAGGGCACCTACAGCCCCTGGCCACCTCCCTTCAAGGTACCCACAGTACCCTCCACCCCATGTCTCTTTTGTCTTGACTGTTTCGTGAGATGAGCCATCAGTCTGTGCTGAAATCAGCTGCACCCAAAGCGTCCCCGTGCTCCCCATGAGGAGGTCAGTGCACACCTGGGGGTGACATCACAATGGAGGTCCTTTTAGTAGGAATCTTAAGGAAAGCATCCAACTGGTCTCAGGACCACAAACAGTCCTATGCTTCCTGACCCGATGGTTTGGCCTGTCTCACCGTTGTTTCACTCACATAAACCGATAGTATTTCTCTCTTCCCCTCGGCTGCCAGGAAGCTCAGTAAATAGGACTTCAGGACAGGCATTTAGTGAGCCAGGCCTCAGGTCTGGGTCCATTTGCTGCCCTTGCCCATGTCTTCCCCTAGCCTCTCTTTCGTCATTCACTTCTCATTTTGTTCATTCATTCTTTCATTCATTCCCTTGCTGAGCACAACCTCATGCCAGTCACTGTGCGAGGGGCTAGGATCATAGCAGCGACCAAACGAGATGGTGCTCAGTGACATTTAAGAGTCAACAAGTAAATAAGCAAGACCATTTCAAGTCGGTGATGAGTGCTGTGACAAGGATAAAACAGGAACTTGGGGTAGTACCTGACATGGACAGGGGCTGCTTTACAGTGGTGGTGAAGTGTGGACAGGGGAGAGCTCTTTGAAGAGGCAACATTTTAGCTGAGAGCTGATTAATGAGAAGGAGCCAGCCCCGTGGCACAGGAATGGCAAAGTCTTGTGCCCAGGAAAGACCTCAGATGTTCTGGGAACAGCAAGGAGGCTCACGTGGCTGGAACCAAGGAGGAAAGAGGACAGAGGTGTCCACAGGTACCTTGCAGGCTTCGCCTCTACCCTTGTATTTTAGGTAACCTTGTGCATACCCTTCCTGAAATCCTGCCCTGAAATAAATAAATGAATTAGCAGATTCATATACAAATGTACCTACATGTGCAGTGTGTGTGTGTGTGTGTGTGTGTGTGTGTGCAAAAAGTGACTTAATCTCGGGCTTCCCTGGTGGCGCAGTGGTTGGGAGTCTGCCTGCCGATGCAGGGGACACGGGTTCGTGCCCCGGTCCGGGAAGATCCCACATGCCGCGGAGCGGCTGGGCCTGTGAGCCATGGCCGCTGAGCCTGCACGTCCAGAGCCTGTGCTCCGCAACGGGAGAGGCCACAACAGTGAGAGGCCCGCGTACCGCAAAAAAAAAAAAAAAAAAGTGACAATCTCCATGCGTCAGTGTTCGCCTTAGCAGAACAGGAATCCCAGCAATACCTTCCTCTCCGTGCTGTGGGGTTTATGAGTTAACACTGGCAGTGGGCTGAGAACAGGGCCTGCACTCTGGAAGGGCTCCGCATGTGTCAGTTCTCTTCACCAGCGTGTGTACATTTGACATATGGGGCTGGTTAGGGAGGGCGTGAGCCTGGACATGGCTACTGACACGATTAGTTACATAAGATCTGACGGTGCATGTTTCTATGGACATCTGGCAGGACATATATAATCTAATAATAATCTGTAACCTCTTGAAAGCTTATGAAGTGTTTCCCCGGCTCTTCTCCCATTTGTTGGGAGAATGACCTCAGCTTACGAAAACCCTCCTTCCTGTAAGCTGCCATGGTTCAGAGGAGTTTTCCTCCTGCCATGGGCCCACATCCAGCAGCCAAGGGAGGTGGCCAAGGGGGTCCAGAGGCTGGGCCCCAGAGAGGGGAGGTGGGTCACGGGGACTGAGACCACTGCCTCCAGGGTCTCTTTCAGGGGGCAGAATGGAAAACGGAGAAGTATTTTGCTCTGTGGAGCTGGGCAAGAAGAGGGGTCCCCAGGAAAGGGGCTTCAGCTGGTACAACATAGGATGACCTGTCACTTGGAGTTGTTCTCCAAGAACTGGGTGGGCAGCCTTGCCGGGTGGTGAGTCCCCGTCTCAGAGTCTGCAGAAGGCTCCTAGTGCCTGGGAGCCCTGGCCTTGGATGAGGGCCTTAGGACCTCGCGTTTAGGGCCAGCTGGGGGCTCCGAGGCAGTGAGCCCTGCAGACCGGAGGCTCTGTTCTGACTTTCCTCTGCCTGCTGTTTGTAGTCCAACAAACCCTTTCCCCAGCTGGGCCTCAGTTTCCGTGTCTGAAAGATTATGGGGAGGGTGCAAGGTGACCCCTGAGGTCCCTTCAGAAGCTCTTATCCTCAAATTCCACAGAACAGTGGGGCGCCCTCACGCCCACCGTGGCCGAGGAAGAGTTGGGGACTTTTCATATCCCCCCACTGTCAGCCCCTCTAACTGAGAGCGAGGGGTCCAGGGACCACGTGGCCCTGGCCCTGCCTGCCGACCGCCGCCATGCACTTGCAGGACCCCGCGGGCCTGGGGAGCTGCATGCGCCGGCCTTTGCTTTCCAGAGCAAACATCTCGGGGCGCGAGGCCAAGCTGGAAACAGAGGAGGTCCCGTCCCTTCCCATGGTCCTGGCCGCACTGGCGGCTAATTGACCACAGGACAGTATCTATGGCGCGTATGCAATAAACATTACTTCAGCCGTCTGGAACCGTCTTTCTGACGAGCTGTCCATCACCGCAGCAGCCGCCAGCCAAGTGCTAGGAGAAAGTTCTCGCTGCGGGGCCGTAGCAGGGCTCTCTTCTAGCAGAACGTGGCCTTCCAAGTTCACCAGCATGGCTGCCACATCTTCCCAGAACCACTTCTTCCCCACCGGTCACTCCGCAAAGGCTTATGCGGTGCCACAGAGAACACGTCTCATTTCTTCCTCACGGTGTGGGAAGATGGAGGAGGGAGACTTCAGCTGAGGAGGCAGAGACCAGAGAGGCAAAGTGACTTCTCCAAGGTCACACAGGAGTCGTTATCAGACCCTGGGTGTAAACCAAGATCTACTAGCCTCCTGTGCTGTCCTGTGACTTCCGGGAGAAATGACCACACTCTGGGGGTCTTAAAACAACAGGAATGTACTTCCTCATGGTTCTGGAGGCCAGAAGTGTGAAATCGAGGTGTCAGCAGGGCCACGTGCCCTCCTAAGGCCCCAGGGGAGATCTTCCCTGGCCTCTTCCAGCTTCCGGCAGCCACCAGCGTCCTCGGGTGACGGCTGCATCACTCAGGCTGATCCCTGCCTCTGACTCCACAGGGCCTCCTCTTCTGTGTCTCCTCTCCTGTCCCTTATAAGGACACCTGTCATTGGATGTAGGTGTCCAGGTGAGGTCCAGGGTGACCTCATCTCAACATCCTTTCTTGATCTGCAAAGACCCTATTTCCAAAATAGGTCGCTTTCACTCACTGGGTCGGAGACTTAGAACATGGACTTGTCTTGTGGGAGCCAGTGTTTCATCCACAGCACCTCCCAAGCCCACGTTCCTGTTAGAACCCACTGAGCTGAGAAAGAAGCTATAGGTTCGAGAGAAAGGCTTCAGTGTGCTGGCGGGGAGGGGGGAAGGGGGAGGGAAAACTCATACCCCCTGAGCTCCCCTCCACAGGCCCCACCCTGAGGAACCTCCCTCCCTCTAGGGCACCTGGCAGTTTCTAGCATTTGGCGGGGCGGGGGCGGGGGGGGGGGGGGGGGGGGGCGGGGACGGGACACTCGGGATGCATGTAAGAAGGGGCTGAAGCCCAGGGAGAGGGCGTGGTTTGGGAGCCAACAGAGGAATGGAGCAGAGCATGGCAGTAACTGGGCTTCACCCCTGCCTGTGAGCCCTGCAGGCCCGCTCCACCTCCACGCGGCATGAGGGTGCTACCTGTGCTGTTGGTATCCCCAAGGATCCGCTCTGCCCTCCATCTGTCATCCAGGCTGTGGGACTGGGGCTGGGCTTGGAGGCCTGCAGATGCCCACAGGATTCTGTGGGGTGTGGGGCTTAAGTAGACCCTGCTGGAGGTGGCGGGGGGGGCACTTTGGGTAGGGCCTCAACATTAGGGTAGGAGCCCTGGGCTCTGGGACCAGCCACGCCTGCTGCAGTAATAAGGTAACTGTTTGTTCTGAGCCTCCGATCTCCCCAGAACCCCAGGAGAATAGAAGGCCGTGTCCCCTCCCCAGGGCCAGCCTGTCGTCATCAGCTGCCACAGGTCCCCAGAGCAGAGAGAGCTGGATGTCAGGAGACACAGTCCAGAGACAAAGGTCTGGGGATCTTCTTCTGGGGGCCTCAGGAATAGTAGAGCTTGGGGGTTGGGGTACACGGGGCCAGCATAACCTCAATTCCATGGTCACAGGCCACAAGTGGGGTCCATCCAGCTGCTTCTTCAAGGAGGCCACGTCCAAGCCCTGCTTGGAAACTGACCGGCCCAGCAGCATCTTGGGGGCTTGGGACCCCAGCCTGGGAGGCTGCAGAGGAAAACATGAGGTAATGGCCAGGGTGTGGCGTCCAGATGTGCGAGATGGTTCTCGTCATGGGGCAGGGGCCCCGGCTCGGGGCGGGACGGCGCTGTGAGAGCCCCACCAGCCCCGCGAGTCCTGCAGGGGAAGGCTCTGGGCGTCTTTCCACCGCTCCTTCTCTGTGATTATTTTCCTCCCTCAGCGGCTGACCCGAGCAGCTGTCCTCTGTGGTGAGAAGACATTCCATAAAGCACTCTTCAAGGAAAGTTCACGATCTGGAAGATTTAAAGCCCCCTGGGTAGGAAGCAGCCTCCAACACCGGGCCGGAGAGGTGCCTCAAAGTCTCCTGTTTGCTGGGGTCAGGGGTCTGACTGTGGGCTTCTAGAGGATTCAGAGGCCCCGGGTGGGGGGGGGGGGTGACCCAGGCAAGCCCCAGGAGGCTAGGGATGTTTTATTGTTTGTTTCTTTTGTGGGTGTCCAGGGTTGTTTAGGATTAAAGTTTTGAGAACTTTAAAAAAATGGACACAATGTTAATACACACAGAAAAGCGCATAAATCTTAGGAGGGCAGAGACATCCAGAGACACTCAGAAAACCACCATCCAACCATAAAGCTTCCCCCTTATCCCAGAAAGCCCCCTGCCCCTCCCAGTCAATACCTCCCACAAAGGTAACAGTGAAGCTCTCACCAAAGCTTGGTTCTGCCAGATGTGGGCAGGTATAAGTGGCCTCGAGCAATGTGTTCTTTTGGGTGTCGACATTTTTAGCTCAAAGGCAGGTCCTGGAGATTCACCTGTGTTGTTGCCTGTCTGTACTTCATCCCTTTTCCTGGCTGTGTAGTATTCCTTTGATGGCTCTAACGGATGTATTTGCCCACACTGCAATTGGCGGGCATGTGGCTGGGGCTTTCTCCAGCACTCCACCCACTCTGGTTGTAACCCAGGGCTGCCTCTTCCCCTCCTCCTGATGCTGAAAGCTCAGCCTCTCTTTACACGGGTGCCGAATCGAATCTCAGAGACAGAATTTTGGGTGAAGTAGAAAAGAAGAGCTTTATAACTATTGCCAGGCAAAGGAGGAACGCAGTGGGTTCCTGCCCTCGAAAACTATGTGTCCCAACCTGGGAGGATTTCCTGAGGAGTTTTACAGCAATAGTTCAGGGTGGGGTTGCTGATGAGATCAGGGTCTGTGCAGGGACGGCCCTCAATCTGGTCGTTGGTAAAATCTTCTTGATAAGCTTCTCTGGTTCCTTTAGTCTGGCCTCAGGTGGTCTTCTCTGGTATGGAGAATGCTGACATCTTCCATTTGTTAGGTTTTAATTCTATAAAAGGGCTTAAAGACACTGTTATGTGTGTCGTTGAGGTGGAACCAGGACCTGCCCCAAGGCTGTAATGTTGTTTCTTGACTGTCTCTCCCTCGGCTTTGCGTCCCTTCTCTTCCTGGATCAGCAACTGTTTGAATCTCCCGTTCGGAACTCAGGGAAGGTCACAGAGGCTAAACAGAAAGGCTCCCCTGCCCAGGAGCCCCTGTAGGGTCCGGCTCGGTCCTACTTCCTCAGCATTGCCCACTTGCCTGAGCCTTTCGGGAAAGGCAGATGCTCAAGGAGACAAGAGACCCACCGTGTCAGTGGTGGAGGGAAATCATACCCACTGCTCCCCAGCCAGGCTGAAGACCCCCCCACCCAGCAGCTCAGAGCATGAGAGCTGCAGAGAGAGGCCAGGTGCTCACTGATGGGGTGTCCCTGGAGGCCCTGTGGCAGCCTGTCCTTCCCTGTGTCCCAGCCCTAGGACAGCCTCCCACAGGGTCTCAGAGAAGAAGGCCCTGGAATTCACACCCCATTCCATCCCATCCCAGGTTTCTGGGCCACACCTGTCACTGGAGAAGGAGGGAGGTCTGTGTGTCCAGGACCCAGCTCTGTTAGCTGGAACTCAAGGTCACTGCATAGCATCTCACTGAGGAGCTGGGGGCCAAGGGCAAGTGCTTGACTCCCTGAATCTCAGTTTCTCAGTCTTGAAAATGGGTATGATTATGATGACAATTAAATTAAATGACATGCTATTTTAAAGTGCTCAGCACAGGGCCTGGACACCAGGCAAGCTTCATGTGTGGTCCTTTCTGCATTTCACTCAAAGAATCGTATTTTTTCTTCTAAAGAAACTTCCCCCAAACATTTTTCTCCCCTCTTCTTGTCCTTAATTTTAGAGAAAGTTTAAATAATTGCCCCAGTTATCCCATAGCAAATAAAAATGATTTTGACTTCAAATTCAATGTTTCCCATAACTCTCCCTCGGGGAGCTAAGACTGTGGGCTTCTTCTCCTGCCCGACCCGGCAGAGGACTGGGGCCCTGGAAGGGGCCAGGTCGACTCTAGCTCTCTAGGGGTCCTCGGAAGGCAGAGAGGCTGAGGGGCTGCCTCCGTCCTGGCCCTTGGAGCTCCCACCCCTCCCTGATCACCCACAGCAAAGCCTCCCTCCCCCGCTTCCAGGGTCTTGCCCTTGAACCATTGTGCTGATTCATTACTTCCTGGAAGCCGTCCCCTCCCTGGGGTGGTGAGTGGGACTGAGGGGCATGTGTACGTGTGCGTGGGTATTTGTGTGTCAACAGAGGAGTATTCATGAACTATGGGGAAATGGTGGTTTTGGAAGACAGATCTGGATTTCTGAGGGAAAAGACACTAACAAGATCTCGGGGGCCAGCCAAGTTCCCTCCCTGGCTTCCGGCAAGGGCCTGAACAACGAGGCCCTACAATCAAGGGCAGCCGGGGCTCTCGAGAAACCTGGATACCCCTGGGGCCAAGTATTCGCTTTCTGCAGATGAACACTTTAACGAGGGCATTCAGAAGGGCCAGACAGCCCCGGGGTGAATGGTTAATCCCAAAAAATAGCTTCAACTGGCACTTGGGCAGGAGAGGTTTAAAACCAGAAACAGGCTTCAAAGGATGCCCTGGTCCCTGGACTGACGCATTTTCATGCCAGGGCCCAGGGACCTGTTCCCCAGGGAAACTCATCCATGTCCCCAGCAGCGGGGGCGGGGGCGGGGGGTGGCGGATGTGGACTCTCGCACCCTGCGTGGCAGAGGCCAGCGCAGGCTCCTGGGGTGGATGAAGGAGCCTGGGGTGAGTGCCCTTCCCACCCCTGTACCCGCCATGGAAGCCTTCCTTTCTGTTAGCACAAGTTCACGTGCTCAACACACAGTGAGGCCAAAGAAACCAAAACGTCAGAATTTGGAGCAGAGGAAGGTTTATGGCCGTGCTATGCAGGAGATCAGTGGCTCATGCCCTAAAACTCCCTGAGCTCCCCGGAAGGGTTTCAGCAAAGCACTTTTAAAAGCCGGGGAGGGGGAGGGGTGCGGGGGGTGGGGAGAAGGGTGGGGTGAGGGATAAAATGGGAGATTGGGGTAGACATATACACACTACTATACATAAAATAGATAACAAACAAGGACCTACTGTATAGCCCAGGGAACTCTACTCAGTGCTCTCTAATGGCCTGTATGGGAACAGAATCTAAAAAAGAGTGGATATATGTATATGTATAACAGATTCACTTTGCTGTACAGCAGAAACTAACACAACATTTTAAACCAACTATACTCCAATAAATATTTTTTTTTAAGTTATTGAAGAGTCTGAAATAAAATAAAAGTCAGGTAAGGGAGGGGATCGCAGGGTATGTGATGAGATCGTGCACACTTCTCTGATTGGCTGCTGGTGAGGGAACAGGGTGATGTCACAGGGGTCACATTATCAGTCATTAAGCTCCAGGAGGCCCGGGGCTGTGTGCTCATGGTCATCAAATAGTTAACATCTTCCATTTGGCAGCGGTGGGGGGCGGTTCACACCCGTAAAACAACTCAGGACATGTGCATCAGGGACTGTCATCTGGGTCCTGCAGAGAGGAGCTAAGGCAGAGGGCTGTCCCAGGAAGGCCCCATAGGGTCCTGCCCCATTACACCTCCAGCCTGGCCAGTGGGAGGTCTCCAGCTCAGCCAGAATTTCTCCATCGGAATTCCTGTCCCAGACCTGGGGCCACAGAACAAGTGTGACTTCCGCTATCAGACCCTCCCCTGCAGCCTCCCCTCAGGGTGGAGGTTCCCCTCCCCTCCAACTAGCTGGCCGTGACCTTCCAGGCTCCTGAACCACTGTCCACGTGGGGAAAGCCCTTCTGCATAGCCCCTAACCCCGAGCAAGCAAGATTGGTTCTGGAAGGAATGTTCTAGATGAAGAGATTGTGTCAGACTCTTGATGGTGTTAGAAAATTTGGCCCCCGACCAGTTAAAAATTACAAGAAAGCCTTTATTCAAGACTATTGTAATAGGGGGCGAGGGAATGAACTCTGAATGCGGCAAAGACAGCTGGGGATTTACAGCCGACAAGCAGAGTGAGAGGGTCAGTGGATGGAAAAGTATTAGGGGGAAGTTGGTCAGATGTCAAGGGTGAGGGGATTCTCACTGAATGGGTGGAGCAGATTCTTTGCCCAAACCGGCCTCTGCAGGCCCAGGGCGGGCTGCAGGCCAAGGCTGATGACTAGATGGGAAGAGAGCGCCAAGGAGCCTAGCTGAAGGCTGGCCAAGGAGGGGTCCTGGTGAGTGGCAGAAGGGGGTCCCTCTCTCTGTCCTGCCACCACCCCCCACACACAGGGCTCTCAGATTCACTGCCCCCGCCCACCCCGGGACCCAACTGCTGTCTTAGCTCCCTCAGCACAGCTGACACAGCCTGGAGACTTCCACAAGCTTCCTTGACACAAAGGAGGGCAAAGGGGAAGCAGACATGGTGAGTAGCCTTGGGTCCCCAGGGACTCTCTTCTGGGCCTCACACATTTCCCAGGTGCCGCTCCACACCGCCATCCTCCTAGTGCCTCTGGCTCTGTTCTCCCAGCACAACCTCCTGCTCTGTCTTCATCTCTCATCTGTCCCCAGTTCCGGCCCTCTTTGCTTCCACGAGCTTGTCCTCCAAAGGATTCTGAGTGGGAGGGATGTGGGCGACTTCCAGGCTGGGGTTTCTGAGACAAGGTGACACCATCCCCACGGCCACTTTCCCATCTGCTGGCTGTGCACAGAGGACTCTGACGCCCCAGGAGATGGCAGAGACACAAGATGGAAGGGGCCTGGGTCCCTGAGTCACCCACAGAGGAAGGTGGTCCACTGGCCGGGAGGAGCACTTGGCGCTGAGGAGGGCAGGAAGCGAGACAGAGCAGTGTGACAGTAAGTCACACCGACATTCGGAGGTTTTCCTTGTTCTGATCTATTATAATTTTATTACTACGGCACTGTGTACATGATCAACCTCTAGCTGTCCCTGAATATACTGTGTTTTCTAAACCCCAAGCTGGAGCTTATTCCCACCTCTTCCGAATCTCCCCAGTGTGTGGCTTGTCCCCTGGGGGACGTGTACCTTTCTAGATCCTGGTGTTTGTGCACTGGTCTCCCTGCCTGCACTGGAGGGTCCCACAGACTGGAGGCGGCGTCCTAGGGCACAGGCTGTCCCACGGTGGCCGTTTATAAAGAGGCAACTCATGCTGATGTATCCATCATTGTCTTTGCTCTGTCTCCTGTCTACGCCAGGGCTAGTGGACTCCTTTGCCCTGGTTTCCTTCTTGATGTGTCCTTGATGGGAAGAAATCTCCCTGACAGCTGTTTGCACAGATTCTTCTGAGACAAGCAGCCTCGTTAGCGTCTCTCCTCTAATCATCTGGAAACGCTGTGTCTCTTGGCTTCTCTGTCTCCCCTGTCTTCCATTCTCCAGCTGTCCGGCTCACAGCATTCTGGAGAGATATGGCTCTGGAGGACGATGCAATCCCCTTCAGAAGGTTCTGGAATTTAGACGGTGACCCTTCCTTGGGGATGTGTGATGGGGAGTGCAGGGTGCAAAGAGAGAAGCAGGGCTCAGAGCTTGTGTCCTGGGTACCCCAATGCTGCTGGCAGGACAAGACTCCATCGGAGACAGGGTCCTGGGTCACAGCCCCGCTCGACCACAGATTTGCAGAATCCCCAAACTGGGGGAAGACCTCAGAAGCAGGAAGTACGAACGTTTGGTGCTTGTACCCCTTTGTGCTGGGGCGGGGGTGTCACTCTGCTCATATGACAGTTGATAAAACGGAGGCCAGGGAAGGTCAGGTTATTGGGAAACTAAACTCAGAGAAGTGACCTGGCTCAGGACATGTACTGGGTGGTACAAAGTGGGTACATACAAACCCATCTCCTCTGATTCCCCTGCCTCTGCCCCCGACAACATGTTCACGGTAGTCAAGGGGCCAGAAATCTGACCTTCATCTTTAAGAAGGGGAGACCCAGCCCCCGTCAGGCCCCAGCTGCACCCAACTTTCTAGGCTTTGTTCCAGATGCTCTGTGTTCCCTGAGCCTTCAGGAACCCCCTCTCCTTCCAAGGGTTCTCTCTTCCTGGCGACACTGGTTTAACTTGGTCTCTGTTCCAGGCATTCAAACTCTCCAGAGGAGCTTCCCTGGTGGCGCAGTGGTTGAGAGTCCGCCTGCTGATGCAGGGGACACGGGCTCGTGCCCCGGTCCGGGAAGATCCCACATGCCGCGGAGCGGCTGGGCCCGTGAGCCATGGCCGCTGAGCCTGTGCGTCCGGAGCCTGTGCTCCGCAACGGGAGAGGCCACAGCAGTGAGAGGCCCGCGTACCGCAAAAAAAAAAAAAAAAAAAACGAAGAAAACAAGACTTATCCTCAAAGCTTCTTAGGAAGACAGCATGATGTGATCATTTCAGCGGAGCCATGATACGGAGATAAACATCGTTGCGAGTCTGTGGGGACTCTCCCCACATTCTCACGCAGACGCTCAACTTGGTTCCAAAGAACAAAGTTTAACTAGTTTGTAGGCGAGAACTTGATGAAAATTTGACATTTGATAAGAAACTAATTTTGGTGTGCCTTTTTAATACTTTGAAACGCTAAAGTAATAAATAACATGTATAAATGTCAAGCTTTTCTATTTTGATTATGTTGCTTTGATTTTTATCAACTTTTTTTATTAAAAATCCACTGTAAATGAAATAGAGAAGGGGAGAAATGGCACAAGAAGATAAATTTTGCAATTTATCGAGATGTAAGCGACAGCCTCTCATTTTCTTTTTTTTTTTCAGCCCTGGGGGTTGTTATTATTTTGCATCTCACTGTGGTTATTACGATGTTTTTATCTTTGGCTCCAAGTCTGGGACACCTGCGGTGCTACAGGAACAGGGATTAAATTGCAGAGCGCAGGCAGCCTTGGCTAGCTGAGCAGGAAGACGCCAGAGTGGGCCGAGGAGGAGAACGTGATTGGATTCTCTGGCCCTTCAGACAGCTGCAGGGAAAACATGGTGCTGCCTCCTCCAGAAAGGCTCCTACAGGACCATGCCTCTCCCTTGGCACGTTCCAAAGCTCCCCTCTGGGCTCCTGTATAATCCCCCTACTGCGGATTCCCCCATATCCACTCTCCATTCTGGGTTTCCATGTTGGACTTTCCCATGGCAGTCTAGGTTTTCCTCCAGATGCGTGGGTCTGATTCAGTCTGGGTTTCCTGTGCCCCACATGGAGGAAGTGTTGGTGGGTGCTTGAAGGAGAGGTGGATAATGTATGGATGGATGGATGGATGGAAGGATGGATGGTGGATGGATAAATGCATGGCAGACAGATGGTTGGATGAGTCATAGGTGGATGGATGGAGAAATGGATGGATGGATGAAGGGAGGAATGAATAGATGGATCAATGGAGGGAGGGAGAGATGGATGGATAGATGGATGGTGAATAGAAAAACATGGATAAGTGGATGGACAGTTAGATGGTTGGATGAGTGATAGGTAGATGGATGGGTAGAGAGCTTGATGGATGGATGGAGGGATGGAGGGAGGGAAGGAGGAAAGGAGGGGGGGTAGGGAGGGAAAGTCGGAGTTTCAGCCCTGCTGACTGGCTAGCAATTTTAGAGCCACAACATTTCAAGGCTTTAGACCAGCCTTAATAACCTCTCGAGATTCTTCCAGTTCTGATTTTTTTCAGTCCTCCAATGTCATGAGCAAAATGAAAGGGATGGGAAATAAATAGCTTCAAGTGGCCTTCATGTGCTCCTGAGAATCAGGAACCTACAGAAGGACAGCCATAATAATCATTTTCATGTTCCTTCCCGATATGCAGAACATGTTCCCAACCTCATTTAATCCTCACACCCATGGAGAGGTGAGTATCTTCCACATTTTACTCACAGGGAAACTGAGACTCAGAGAGGAAGGGACTTGCCCAAGTTCAGACAGTAAGTGACGGCCAGTCAGAATCTGACCCTGCAGAGTCGAGCCTTCAGGTCCTTTTCCCCCAATAAGTCTGGTCCCTGCCCACAGGGAGTGGCAGCTTGCTGGGTGCCCAGGGTGGGAGAGGGTACGTTCGCTCAGCTTCAATTTCTGCAGTTTTCTGGGGAAGAAGATGGAGCCAGAGGACGCCAGGCAGTAGCAGACATCTTGCCTGAGAGCGTGAACATCAAAGTGCTATGGGGTTCATGCATTCACCCCTGAGAGTCCAGACAGGAGGGGCCGTCGGGCACATTCACGGTCAGATCAGTGGGTTCCTCGGGCCACAGCCCCCGAGAATCAGCTACATCTGAGTTTTGCACACAAAGCGGCAGCAGCTTCAGCGTGGAGCCCAAGTCATCAACATCAGAATCTGTGACTTCCCTTGGAAAACTGCAGTGTGGGGTGCCGAGCTAGGGGTGCCCCAGGGCCAACGCAAGTGTGCACGTTGGAGCCCTGCTGTTCACGGTCCCCACGTTCAGCAGTTGTGCTCCTTCTTGAGAACAGGAAATCCTGGGAGACCTCAGGGTTCCCAGCTGTCAGAGGCCTCTGTGCCCTTGAATGCCAAAACGTTTGTGATCAGAGGAAGCAACTCGAAAATCCCTTCAACGGATCCAGAGCTGACCAGCTGCACCACAATAAACAAACTTCCAGATGCCCGAGTGGCTCCGGAGCAGCCCATAGTTCCGGGACTGCTGTGGGCAGGGACGACACAGCCACAGTCCAAGTTCACTACCTCCATCACCTCCTACAGCACTGCGCCCACCAGCCTCACAAAGAGATGTGCCCAGGGGGCAGGGACGCTGGCCTTCTCCCCACCCCACCACCCAGCGGCAATTGTCGCATCCAGGGAAGTGGCTTTCATTTCCCCAGTTTATAGCAGATTACCCAAATCCCCAGGTCTCAGCCGCTCAGGTCCTGCTTTGGCTAATTCAGTAAATTATTTAGTTTGTGCCAAGACCCAGGTTGCCTGCAAGCTGAGGCCAGCCTGCAATTTCCCTCAGACGTGTTTCGGGGGTCTGTAGCCTGGGGGGCTCCGTTTCAGCCCACTCTCCGTCTCTCCTTCCATAGCCATCCATCCCCAGACCCTCCAGGGTGTTCCCTGAGGAGGCAGGAGGGAGCAGCCGGGACCCCGTCTTCTCTCCAGGAAGCTAGACTCTCGAGGGAGGTGACACATGGAGGACCCAAAGAAGACACATCAGTTATAGTTGGCTCAAAGCTGACTCTTGAGCGTGGCTGGGAGCTGAAGAGGCGTGAGGGTCATCAGGTGGAGATGCTGGATGTGGGGCGAGAGATTACTAGTATGGCCATGGTTCTTCCCTCCGGAATGAGTTGCCATGGGCCATGGAAAAGTGTCCTCACCCCAGAGGGTCAGGACCACAGAGCACATATGGAGGGGGTACAGGCAGGGCCAGGGGATGCAGGGGCAGACCTGGGGAGGGGTCAGTGGTGGGGAGAAGGAAAGATGAGGCCAGGAGAGGCAAATTAGGGTACGGAATTTCATTCATTCCTGTACTGGTTCCTCCCTCCCTTCTCCGAGTGTCAGGCCCCGTGTCAGGACCAAGGGCTCAAAGATGACCATCCGGGAGTGGCTGGGCCAGTGGGGGACATCATGACAGAGGTCACCGTGGCGAGTGGCCCATGGGACAGAGTTGGGGTTCCAGCTGTGCCTGGATGCAGGGAGATGTTCTGGGGAGGTGGCAGGTGAGGTAGGTCTGGAGAGATAAACCAGGCTCCCAGGTAGAGGGAGGAGGGAAGGTGTGCCAGGCTGAGGGCACAGCGCAGGAAAGGGCGTGGAGGAGGGACTTCTGCCGGCCGCCGCCCCCCTCCCCCTCCCACCCCGCTGCCACTGCCCCTTCACCGAATGTCTTTGAGAGGATGTCCTGAAATGGACACCGGCCAGGGCGGATTGGGGAAAGGGGTGCCTCGCTGTGAGAGGAGGTCACGGGAGGTGTCCTGAGCTGGGCAGGGAAGCGGGGCCAGAACATCATGGACCAGACGTCTATTTTTAAACCCAAGCGGGGCCTCCTTCTTGGCATCTCCAGGAGCCAGGAGTTCATTCCTTTGTGAGCAGGCCTCAGAGGCCCCGAGCCCCCTCGGGCCCCTCGCTCCCCCTCGGCCTCTTGACTGTTGTTATTTAAAAGCATCTAAGTCCCAGCCAGAGAAAGGGGTGATTGGGGGGCCTAGGAGATGAAAGGGGCTAATCCCCCCATGCGCCTGCCCTCGCCGGGGGCAACAAAACCCTCCTTGTGGCCCTGCCAATTACAGGCGCTGAGGGGGGTGTGGGCTAGACAGGAGACGTGACGGCCCCCCTCCCTGGGGTGAGCTGGGGTCACTGCTGCCCGCCTACAGGGCCCTGGGCTGCCAGGATCAGCCTGGGAAAGTGGCCCTAGGCTGAAGCCCCCAAAGCCCCTACCACCGGAGAAGGGGTAGAGCTCGCCCAGCTGTGCTTGGGGACCGTCCACCACGAGCTCGCCAGCCCAGCCATCAAGGGACGAGCCTAGCGGAGGTGGTCCCTGGGGGCAGGCCACCGCGGCTGATGACTCTAACGACGGCAGAGTGAGCCTGCTGCCACAAAGAGCCCTTTTCTGAGCCCGCTGAGAGCAGGTCCGCGGCCACCCAGCAGCAGGCCTGAGGACTGCAGGTGGCACGAAACGTCACCACCTGTCCCCCCGCCAGCCCGTGTCCTGCAGCCTTGGCTGGCCTGGGTGCCAGCACCTGCACCCCACTCTCCCGGGTCAGGAAAAGAGGCCCCAATGTGACTCACACGAAGATGTCTCCAACCTCCCATGGCTGCCCCCTGGGGTCCCCAGTCCCCCAGCTGTTCGGGTCCACTCCCTCCCAGATCCACAGAGAGCTGCCAACCAGGTAGGTCACTGCGAATTGAGGTCCCGCTGTCTCTCTGTAACACTCTGTGACTCTCTGTCTCTGTCTTTCTCTCTGTATCTCTCTGTCTGTCTCTCTGCACTTCTCTGTCTCCCTGTCTCTCTCTGTATCTCTCTGTCTGTCTGTGTCCGTCTCTCTCTCTCTGGGGCATCGGTTCCCACTGTGGTTCGTGGCACCAACGCCATCAGCATCGTCTGAGAACCTCTTAGAGGCGCTGATTCTCGGGCTGCAGACCTGCTGCAGCGGGGAGTAAAGGTGGCGGCCCTCCACAATTCCTGGGGTCACCCTGCCCCATCCCTGGCCCCAGGCCTCAGCAAGTCTCTGAGCTTCTCTGTCTTGTCTTCATCTGAGAAGTGGGAGCTGGGGCTGCAGCCTCCCTCACAGCCCTGAGCACTTGGCCCCTGGCCCCCAAAGCCGGCCCCTGACCCCTCGGCCTCCTTCTGCCCACCCTGGAGGCGTGCCTATGCTTCCAGTCTCCCATCCACTCACCAGGACGTTGTCACCCCCGTCCTCTACCGACACCACTGCCGTGGATGCCCCACCAGTGTCCTCCCAGGCCACCCTCCTCCTGCTGGTCAGGGGACCACTTGGGACACTTGCCCAACCCCCTCCTTCTGGAAGCTGCTTTTCTTCTTGGCCTGACCGGCCCCTTGCCTCGCTCTCCTGCTCTGTCTCCCCAGTCCCCCACACAGCGTGGGCTGTTCATCACCTCCCCGCTTGCCACCATCCCCAGTGGGGTAGGCAGGTGAACTTTCAAAAATGCCCTGCCCCCTCACAACTCCACAGTGCTCCCTGACCCTCAGGGTCATCCCCAACCCAGCCAGCCTTACCCCCTGGTAATCCCAAAACATACAGGGTGGGTCATTTCCCACCTCCAAGCCCTTGCTCAAGCTGACCCCTCACCTGAGGACACCTTCAGGTGTGGGGTGAGCAGAGCAGGGACATCAGAACTTGGCATGGCCTGAGATCCCTCAAGGCTCCCCAGCCCCAGTTGCCACCATAGGGAACCTACCCCACCTCCCAAACTCACACTAGGTAATGCTGGCTCTATCTCAGACCTGCTGCATGACCCAGACAACTCCCTTCCCGTCTTTGAGCCTCAGTTTCTCCACCTGTAAAATGGGCCCCCACACCAACCTTCCTTCTAGTTTGCAAGGACGAAGTGAGAGGAGGTTCGTGAGCTGCTCAAAGCGAGCCGGCACCTGGCAGGTGGTCTTTCCCTCACTCACCTCCTGGGAACTTCCCATCATCTGTGAGGGTCTCGGCCAAGTAGGAGGACATCACCAGGAGGGAAGCCCTTCTGGAAGCTCACATCTCAGCCCCAGAAGCATAAGCCTGTGTCTGCGGATCTCTGGTTTCCCAGGGTTCTTTTCCTTCCTGGAAGATTGATGCCTTTGGGGTCGCTGTCTTTCATCCCTGACGGGCAAACATGACACTGACCCTGGTGGGACAGCCTGGCAGCCTCTGAGCGCATGGCGCTTCCCCAAGCAGACCCTTCTGGGCTCCCAGTGAAGCACTGGGTCACAGTGGCATGGGGCCTGGGGTGGCGAATGGGGGCACGAGAGGCTGTGCGCAGTGCAGCAGGTTCTGGGGTGAAACAGCCTTCTCCTCCTTCCCAGCAAAGAGGGCATCTGGACAGACGTGTGGCCACGAGCAGGAAATCAGCCAATCCACAACCAAACTCAGGGAGAAGAAAGCCCTGAAGTCGTGCAAGAATTCAGACCAGAGGACAGAGGATACCCTGGCAGCTCAGCCTCCCAGGCTGCGCGGCGGGACCAGACGTGGCCACGCTGGGCCCAGTGCTCAGCTGGTGCCCTGCCCTCCTGCTCGGCCTGGCTGACTGGGGCTGGGACAGGGCCAGTGACCATCAGGATCCAGTCTAGCTGGTGCTCGTGTTCAGTGCACACGAAATCGCAGGGTCGGCCCATTTTACGGATGGGGAAACTGAGGGGGAGGGAGTGGAGTCCCGTGCAGAGCAAGGATTCCATCGCAGAGCCTGGCTGCCCCACCCACCGCCCGGCAGTGCCTGGAGGACAGACAGGCGCTGGATCCACTGACAGCACCGTCCATGGACTGGGGCCACAGGGCGGACTTGAGGCAAGCCTCTGCCTTGTCCAGGGGCTTCTTACCACCCCCTTCCAGCCATGACCGTGACCAGCCCAGCAGCCAGGGAGAGTGAGAACGATTCACCCATGGGTGGGCAGACCGAGGCCCAGAGAGTGAGGGCCCTGCCCAAGCTTAGTCACCTGCCCTACTGGGATCTGGGCTGGCAGACCCATCCGGGGTGTGACCCACGCCCCTTGGTCTGGGGCAAGATTCAGGCCAGAGGGGATGAGCGTTTGACCAAAGACTTCCAGAGGGTCAGTGGCAGCAGCTACAAGACCCGGATTCCTGGATCTGGGCTTCCCACCGTCTGAAGAGACCAGGCTAAGCCCCGCCCCTGGGGCCACTGATCGCTGTGGTCTCAGGGGCTCCCGTGGCATCTGTGCAGCAAACAGGTCACGACTCAGGGGCACCGAGAGGAGAGCGGGGGTCTGTGTCCTTCACCTGCCCCGGCGGGTGGTCACCTGCACTGGGCTCTGTCTGGCTCTGCAGGTGAGGGGGCATTTGACCAGCTCATCTCCGGATGGGCCCCACCCCACCCCTGAGAGGGGCCCGTCCGCTTCACAGCCTGACTCGGCCCTGGGTCTCCTCATCTGGAAGGTGAGAAGCCACACAGGTCTCTGGGGGTCAGTCCGATTCTCAGCTGCTGAGTGATATCCACCCCCTGCTTCCCTCCTCCACGGCTGGGAAATCTGCCTCGGCGGGCTTTGGAGCTCAGGGCCCCAGACCCCCAGGGCGGCGTCCCAGCCTCCTGGCTGGCTGGCTCTGGAGCACGTGGTGAACCTCTCCACCCAGGGAGTCACCGCCCACCTCCCCAGGGCTTTCGAGGCCCCTGATTAGAGCCCTCATACACCTCTTCACCCCAGAGTCCATTCTGAGCCCCCCGGGGCCTCCACCCTCCATACAGCCTAAGTTCCGCTCACCAGATGGACAAGGGGGCCACACAGGCCTGGTGGCCCTGCCTCTGGGTCTGGCCCCTGCCCTCCTTTCGGCCCTCAGGGAGAGGATGGGGCAGGCCCCAGGGCCTCGGCTGGGACAACGGTTAACTCTGACAGCAAACTTTTACAGAGCATCTCCTCTCTCTGCACGGGACCCTCGCAGGCGCCCTCTAGCGCTGCTCCTGTAGGTCTTCTTATGGAGGAGACCGGGACACAGGGCCCAGGGCCCTGCCGGGGACGGGCAGACACCCAGGGCAGCCTGGCCGCTGGCCCTCCCCAGGCTGCCCTGCCGCCCCTGGGGGAGATGGGGGAACACGGGCGACGTAGCTTCCAGGGGCCGCCGGCCCCGCTGGGGGTGGGGCAGGAGGGCATGGCAGGGCGGCTGCTCTCAAGCTGTGATTGGGGGGAGGCGGACCGTGACGTCATCCCCAGAACCAGCGGGAAGATGATGATCTGCACGTGTTCACACGCAGCCCCGTGGGGCCGTGGGCAAAGGGACCACTCCTGGGGCTGGGCAGCAGCTGCCACGCGGGCGGGAGCGGAGGGGGCTGCAGAGGTGAGGGACGCCGGGTAGGGAGGGCACGGCAGGGCTGAAGACACCCAGGCTTGGGTGGGCCTGGGTTTCAGGGAGCTGCACCGCACGGCTCAGAAACGGGCCACGTATCCAGAGTCCCGCAGAGAGCGCTCGACTGGCCTTGACGTCGGTGAGGGGGTCCCCCAACGTCCCCCAGCGGCCCTGGCTCAGCTTCCCGGGGGGCACTCAGCTCACAGCCCCTCCTTCCCCTTCCCCTGCATTCCACATCACTCTGTCCAGAGGAAGCGGTCCCGAATGACCCACCGCAGGCCGCCCTGGCTCCCGGGACTCCAGGGAGAGTCACTGGACAGCAGGACAGAGCCATCCGGAGCCCTGGGCCTGCAGCCCAGGACACTGTGGGCGAGGGCAGCGGCTGGGATTCCAGAGCTGGAGTGAGCAGCCCCACCTGAGGTCATTTACAGCACCTGGCCGCGGCCCAAGGCGCCCACCGACTACTTGCTAGTGTGTCTGGACCACGGGGGAGACACAGTGCCTGCTTACAGCCCGAGGCCCATCTGGGTGCCTAGAACCCTCCAGAACACATTAGTCAGGACTCGGCATTCCTTATGCCGCAGCCGAGGCTGCCCCGCCAGCCCCAGGCCCCAGCCAGCTTCCGGCCCTGCCCAGGGCCCTGCTCAAGGCCTGTTCCTCTCTGGAGCCACTCTGATCTCCCCGGGGCTCCTGAAATCCTCGTCGTGCAGGAAAGGGCTCAGGGCCCAGAGTCAGGGAAAGCAGGGTCCAGGCCCTGGCTGTGCCTCCTTCCGGGGCCTTGTCCAGTCTGTGTCTGTTTTTCCGTACGGGAAATGGGCCGCGTCGATTCCAGGGCTGTTGGCAGGTGACGGAGGGGATACAGGCAGCCTCCTTAGCGCACGGCCACCAGCCCCACGGGAGGCAGGTACCTGCGCTCAGCTTTTCTTCGGAGCCCGTCTGTCTCTACGGGTCCTCGGCGGCCCGGGCAGGTCGGTGCTCAAACGCCCTTAAAATAAATCCAGACTCACTCCCTAACGTCTATAAACCCATTTACATGTCATGGGAAATTGAATCTGCGTGTTTCTGATTCATTCACAGCTAATTGGAGAATGAATGGTGATTCAAGGGGTGGCCTGGTTGGTCCAAACACTCCAAGGTCTCAAATGCTCCAAAGCGGAGTCTCGTCTCCCTGCAGGGACCAAGCCCCCCCCCCCCATCCCCAGGCTGGTGGGAAGCTCCCCCCGGGGACCGAGAGGCTGCACGGAAGCCACAGATCCCAAAGGGGTCAGACTCCTGGTCCACTTGACTCGTGTCCCAAGTCAGGGCCACCGTCCCTCACAGCAGCCATTCTCCATCCCTGGAGGGGTCTGGCAAGGTGCGGCCTCTCGCAGGTAAAGCAGATGGCATCCAGGGGTGGGGGCACTGCCTGGGCAAAAGCTGGGACAGGGGAGTGCCCCTGGGGTGAGCCGGCCTGTGTCCCTGTATCAGTCTGCTCAGGCTGCCACAACACTGGGAGGCTGAAACAATAGAAAATTACTGTTTCGCAGTTCTGGAGGCCAGGAGTTCGAGATCAAGGTGTCGGCAGGGGTGTTTCCTTCTGAGGGCTGGGAGGGAGCGTCTGTTCCAGGCCTCTCCCCCAGCTTCTGGTGATCTGCCGGCAGTCTTTGGTGTTCTTTGGCTTAGAGACGCCTTACCTCGATCTCTGCCTTAAACTTCGTGTGATGCCCTCCCTGCGTACATCTCTCTGTGTGTCCAAGTTTCCCCTTCTTATAAGGACGTCAATCCTGTTAGATTAGGGCCTGCCTTCCTTATATGAACTTGACTACCTGCCTCTGTAAAAACCTTGTCTCCAAATAAAGTCACGTTCCGAGGTACTAGGGGTTAGGACTCCAACGTATAATTTTTTCATCTGCCCATGATGCTCCCCAACGGATGGAGGTGACCCAGAGCCTGGGTCTGGGTCTGGGACGGTGCAGCCCAGGTGGGTGCCCAGGGCAGGCCAGTGCCTACAGGTGTGTGAAGAGGAGGGCGCCGTGAGCTCGTGGTGGCCGGGACAGCAGGGGCAGAGGCAGAGCAAGGCTGTGAGCCAGGGACGGCCCTGAAATCAGGGTCCTTCAGAGGAGCCGGGTGAGGGCCTCTGAACATGGCGAGGGCCTGAGTCGGGGGCAGTGTGCTGTGCGGTCAGCCCAGGTTATGGGGCAGGATCGCCTGGGGCAGAGCCCCAGCCCCGCACTCACTGCCCCTGAGATCCCAGGTTTCTTAAGAGCTGGAGCCTCAGTTTGCCAATCAGAGAAGTAGGGTGGTAAACACTGCGTACGGTGCAGGCCGAGTACCTGGGGCCCCAGGAATAAGCCTGGGCGGCAGGGCACGTCTGGGGCCTTCAGCGCAGTCTCGGGCCCTGGACAGCCCTTTAAGTCACCCAGTCAGACACAGGGTTGCAAACAGGGAAACTCACCCCACCTGCATGGAGGACGTTGCAGGGTGTATCAGGAAGGGGGCAGGCAAGGGGAGATTTCAAAACAATAAACTTCTTAAGTTTCTCTTATTTTCTTTACGCCTGTTTCCTAGTTTCCCCGCATGACCACTTAGCTCCATCCTGTTTTAATGGTGGAGAATTACTGTTGGGTTCTGCTTGCCAGGACCCTGCCCCCAAGCCGCCAGTCACACCCACTTAAGTGCACGCCTGGACTAAGTGGAAGGAGATATGGCTTCAGATGAGCCGAGGCTATAAGAGTGCTCTCCCCCTAAAGCCCCAGGCAGACTGGGAGGGGTGAGGCCCGTGCCCAGCCAGCCCCGCCAGCCCCGCCAGGCCCAGGGCCCTGCTGATCCCGCAGAGTCTGGGCACGTCTTCCAGACCCAAAGCCATGGTCTGCTGGCCACAGAGGCCAGGGGGCTGCCAGACCAGGCCGGCTTGGGCTGTAAACACTTCCTATCAGCGGGAGTGGAAAGAGGCTCCTGTCCCCTGAGTCCCCGTCAATTCTGTTTCCAAGTGGTCGTTGAGGAATCTGGCCGCAGAGGTGGGGATGCTCCCAGCCTGGCAGGACATGCCGTCCAAGCCCCGGCGCCTGGCTCCCCGGCTGCGCACACAGGCCCCGCTGTGCTGTTGGGTAATGCTGCCTTGGTTCTTTCCAGTATTTTGCAAGAAACAATGTTTCTGTGATGTTCTACCACTGGCAATTTGCTCGTGGTCTTTGACGGCTGCCAAACAAGTCTCGGAAGGCTGTTGTTCCAAAACCACGTGCAGGGCGCCAGGCCTGGCCTCCCACCTTCAGGGCTGAGCCTGCGAGCGGGACTTGGTGTCCACACTGCGTCTGGGGCGTCACTCGAGGGTCAGAGCCACATGCCGCCAGCCCTCACTCTATCCCCCAGCCCGGGCCTCACGAGGGGCCCTCATCCCAGGGAGCTGGGCTAGCTTTGCAGAGGCCAACTCAGGGGCGGAGGGACCCTGCCCTCGGGGCTCCCTGACACCTCCCTGCTGGATGAGAAGGACCCACGGGCTCCCGGGCAAATTGTCACCTTCCCACCACCAGCCTGTTCCTTCCTCCTGGGCCCTCTTCTTACAAGTAGCTTAAGAGAGCACTTAGGGCTTGAGCCAGGAGCCCCAAGGTCCCTCCCCTCATGCTTCCAGCCCCCGCAGTCCTAAGCATCTCGATATCCCATGGACCCATCGCTTCTCTCCAGCCCCTGGACCAAGCCAGCTCCATCTCCACCTGACGGAGCAGGAGACTCTGCCCGGTATCCCTGCTGCCCCTCACCCCCCAAATACCCCCAATGGCATCCAGGGTAGATTCCTGAGCGGGAAGATCAGAGCATGTCACGGAACGCGCTCCCAGTGCCTCTCCAGCCCCAGCTGCCATGAGCAAGGTTCCTGTGTCCTGAAATGCCCCAGCTGTGTTTCCACGTATTCGTTTCTCATTGCTACTACAATAAATTACTAACTTAGCATCTTCAGTAACACAAATTTATTATCTAACACTTCTGGAGGTCAGAGGCTCAAAATGGTCCTCACTGGGTTAAAAATCAAGGTGTTGGCAGGGCTGAGTCCCTTCTGGAGGCTCCGAGGTAGAATTAGGTTTTCTGCCTTTTCCAGCTTCTAGAGGTCGCCTGCAGTCCTTGGCTCACAGCCCCCGCTCCGTCTTCAAAGCCAGGTGCACGACATCTTCCTGTCTCTCTCCCTCTTTTACCTCTGCTTCCACTGTCTCCTCTCCTTTCCCCTTTGCCATCTCTGACCCTCCTGCTTGCTCTGATAGGGACACCTATGTTTACATTGGGCCCGTGCAGATAATGTGGGCTCGTCTCCCCAACTCAAGGTCCTTAACTGAATCACATCTGCAAAAGTCGCATATTCACAGGGGCTGGGGGTTAGGATTTAGACATCTTTGGGGGTAATTATTTGGTCAACCACACCTTGGTTCCTGGATCCCAGCTGTGCTCTGATCACAGCTTCTGACCCTCTACCCCAGCAACCCTGGGGCTAGACTGGGTGGGGACCCTTAGTGACCCCATTACTCACCCCGGTCTCTCTCACCCTCTCAGTGGGCTGGAAAGCTATATCCCCAAAGGTGAGCTTAGACTCAAGAGCCTAAGGACCTAAGTTCAAACCCCAGCTGGCCATTTAGCATCTCTGTGACCTGGGCAAGTTGCTCAAACTCTCTGGCCTCAGTTTGCTCATCAGTAAAGAGGGGCTAACAGTAACACCCACTCACTGGAGGTGAGGTCAGGATTTCATGAGGCCATATTCATAAATGCTTAAAATATTAGCATCATGTCCACCAGGCTCATCCATGTTGTTCCAAATGGCAGGATTTCCTTCTTTTCATGGCTGAATAATATTCCATTGTACACATAAAACGCAGTTGCTTTACCCATTCCTCCACTGATGGACACCTAGGTTGTTTCCCTATCTTGGCTCTTGTGAATGATGCTGCAATGAACGCGGGATGCAGATATCTTTTCAGTTATGCTTTTATTTTCTTTGGATATATACCCACAAGTGGAATTGCTGGATCATGTGGTCATTCCACTTTTAAGTTTTGAGGAACACCCATACTGTTTTCCATAGTGGCTGCACCAATTTACATTCCCACAAGCAGTGCACATAGGTTCCCTTTTTTTCACATTCTCGCTGACACTGTTACTTCTTGTCTTTTTGATCATAGCCATGCTAACAGGTGAAACGTGTTATCTCATGGTGGTTTTGATTTGCATTTCCCTGATGATTAGTGATGTTGAACATCTATCTTTTCATGTGCCTGTTGGCCATCTGTTTTGCTTCTTTGGGAAAATGCCTATTCAGGTCCTCTGCCCATTTTTTGATCAGGTTATTTGTATTTTGGCTATTGAGTTGTATGAGCACCTTGTATATTTTGGATATTAACCCATTATCAGATATATGGTTTGCAAAGTTTTTCTCACATTCAGTAGGTGGTTTTTTCATTTTGTTGATGGTTTCCTTTGCTGTGCAGAGGCTTTTTAGTTTGAGATAGTCCCACTTGTTGTTTTTTTTTTTATTGCCTGTGCTTTTGGTGTCGTATCCAAAAATCACTGTCAAGACGAATGTCAAGGAGCTTTTTCCCAATGCTTTCTTCTTAGACTTTGGTTTCAGGTTCTACATTTAAATCTTCACTCCATTTTGAATTAATTTTTGTGAATGGTGTAAAAGTCCAGTTTCACTCTTTTGCATGTGGATATCCAATTTTCCCAACACCATTTATTGAAGAGTCTATCCTTTCCCCATTGTGTGTTTTTGTGTCCTTATCAAAGATTAGTTGACTGTGTAGGCATGAGTTTATTTCTGAGCCTCTATTCTGTTCCATTGGTCAATGTGCCTTGTTTTATGCCAGTACCATACTGTTTTGATTACTATAGCTTTGTAATATAGTTTGAAATCAGGACATGTGATGCCTCCAGCTTTGTCCTTCTTTCTCAAGATTGCTTTGGCTATTTAGGGTTTTTTATAGTTCCATATAAATATTAGGGTAGTTTTTTCTATTTCTGTGAAAAATGCCATTGGAATTTAACAATATTAATTTTTCTCTTCCAATATTATGGGATATATTTCCATCTATTTTTGTTCTCTTTAATTCAAAGAAAGAATTTTTAAGGGGTCAGAGAAAGAAAACTCATCTCATACAAGAGAACCTCCATAAAGCTATCAATGGATTTCTCAGCAGAAGCCTTGTGGGCCAGGAAAGAATGAAATGAGGTACTCAAAGTTCTGGGAAAAAACAAAACAAAACAAAACTGCCAACAAAGAATACTTTACCCATCAAAGTTTACCTTCAGAAATGAAAGAGAGATAAAGACTTCCCCAGACAAAAGCTGAGGGAGTTCATCCCCACTAAACCTGCCTTGTAAGAAATACTAAAGGGAGGTCTTCAAGCTGAAATGAAAGGACACCAATTAGTAACATGAAAATATATGAAGCTATAAAACTCACTGGTACAGGTAAGTATGTTGTCAAATTCAGAACACTCTAGTAATATTATGCTGGTATATAAATCACTTAACTCTAGTATAAGGGTTAAAAGACAAAGGTATTAAAAATGACTATATTTACAACAATTTGTTAATGGATATACAGTACAAAAATTTTAAATCGTGACATCAAAAACACAAAATGTGGGGGATGAATCAAAGGTTAGACCTTTTGTATGCAATCAAAGTTAAGTTGTTACCAGCTTAAAATAGACTGTTGTAACTATAAGATGTATTATGTAAGCCTTATGGTAATCACAAAGGAAAAAACCTATAGTAGATGCACAAAAGATAAAGTGAAAGGAATCAAAGAATATGCTATGGAATATCACAAAAGAAGAGAGAGGAAAGGAAAAAAAGAGAGGAATAAAGGAACAAAGGAACTACAAAATAATCATAAAACCACAAGATAACAATACTTAGGTCTTACTTATCAGTAATTACTTTAAATGTAAGTAGGTTAAATTTTACTCTCAAAAAACATAGAGTGGCTGTATAGGCAAAAAACCAAGACTCAGTTATATGCTACCTACAGGATACTCACCTCAGCTTTAAGGACACAGATAGGCTGAAAGTGAAGGGATGGGATAAGCTATTCCATGCAAAGGGAAACCAAAAGAGAGCAGGGGTAGCTATGCTTACATCAGACAAAATAGATATGAAGTCAAAAACTGTAACAAGAGACAAAGAAGGTCACTATATAATGATAAAGGGGTGACTTCATCAAAAGCATATAACAATTATAAATATATGTGCACCTAACATTGTAGTACCTAAATATGAAGCAAATATTAGCACACCTGAAGGCAAAAATAGACAGCAATGCAAAAGTAGTAGAGAACTTCAATATTCCACTTTCAACAATGGATAGATCATCTAGATGGAAAATCAATAAGGAAATATTAGACTTGAGCTACACTTTAGAGAAGTGGATCTAACAAACATATAGGAAAATTCCATACAACATTCTTCTTAAAGCACACACTTCTCCAGGATAGATCATATGTTAGGCCACTAAACAAGTCTTAACAAAGTTAAGAAGATTGAAATTATATCAAGTATTTTTTCTGACCACAATGGTATGTAACTAGAAATCAATAACAGGAAGAAAATTGTAAAATTCACAAATATGTGTAAATTAAACAACACACTCCTGAACAATCAATGAGTCAAAGAAGGAATAAAAAGGTAAAATTTTAAAATCTTGAGAAAAATGAAATGGAAACACAATATACCAAAACTCATAAGATGCAACAAAAGCAGTTCTAAGAGGGGAAGTTTATAGAAATAAACATCTAAATTGAGAAAAAAGATGCATGTCAAATAAACAACCTAATTTTATACCTCAAGTACCTAGAAAAAGTGGAGAAACTAAGTCCAAAGTTAGCTGAAGGAAGGAAGTAATAAAGATCAGAGCGGAAATAAATGAAATAGAAGAAAAACAATAGAAAAATCAACAAAGTGAAGCACTCGTTTTTTAAAGATAATAAAATTAGCAAACCTTTAGCTAGACCAAGATAAAAAGAGAGAAGACTCAAATAAGTAAATCAGAAATGAAAGAGGAGACATCACAATTGATACCAGAAAAATACAAAGGAACATAAGAGACTCATATGGAGTCTATACATGTCATCTATTTATAGATGGTATGATATTATATAAGGAAAACCCTAAAGACTCCATTTTAAAAAAACTGTTGGAACTAATAAATGAATTCAAAAAAGGTTCAGAATACAAAATCAATATACAAAAATCAGTTGCATTTCTATACACTAATAACAAATTATCAGAAAGAGAAATTAAGACACTAATCCCATTTACAATTGCATCAAAAAGAATAAAATACTCAGGAATAAATTTAACTGAGGAGGTAAAATATCTGTATATTGAAAACTATAAGACAATTGAAAGAAATTGAAGAAGACACAAATAATTGGAAAAGTATCCCATGGTGATGAATTGGAAGAATTAACATTGTTAAATGTCCATACTACCCCAAGGCATCCATAGACTCAATGCAATCTATATCAAAATATCAATGAAATTTTTCACAGAAATAGAACAAACAGTCCTCATATTTGTATGGAACCACTAAATAGCCAAGACAAAGCTGGAGGCATCATACTTCCTGATTTCAAACTGTACTACAAAGATATAGGAATCAAAACAGTATGGTACGGGCATAAAACTGGACACAATGAAAAAGAGACTTTCTTTTCTCCATTGTATTTTCTTGCCTCCTTTGTTGTGGATTAACTGACCATAAGTGAATGGATTTATTTCTGGGCTCTCTATTCTATTCCATTGATCTATGTGTCTGTTTTTGTGCCAGTACCATACTGTTTTGATTGCTGTAGCTTTGTTGTATAGTCTGAAGTCAGGGAGCAGGACTCCTACAACTCTGTTCTTCTTTCTCAAGATTGTTTTGGCTATTTGGGGTCTTTTGTGTTTCCATACAAATTTTAACATTATTTGTTCTAGTTCTGTGAAAAATGCCATTGGTATTTTGAGAGGGATTGCATTGAATCTGTAGATTGCCTTGGGTAGTATAGTAATTTTGACAGCATTGATTCTTCCAATCCAACAACATGGTATATTATTTCCATCTGTTTGTGTTATCTTCAATTTCTTTCATCAATGTCTTATAGTTTTCAGAGTACAGGTATTTTGCCTCCTTAGGTAGATTTATTCCTAGTTATTTTATTCTTTTTAATGTGATGATAAATGGGATTGTTTCCTTAATTTTTCTGATACTTCATTGTTAGCGTATAGAACTGCAACCGGTTTCTGTGTATTAATCATGTATCCTGCAACTTTACCAAATTCATTGATGAGCTCTAGTAGTTTTCCGGTGGTGTCTTTAGGATTTTCTGTGTATACTATCATGTCATCTGCAAACAGTGACTTTTTAAATCCTCCTTTCCAATTTAAATTCCTTTTATTTCTTTTCCTTCTCTGATTGCTGTGGCTAGGATGTCCAATACTATGTTGAATAAAAGTGGCAAAAGTAGGCATCCTTGTCTTGTTCCTGATCTTAGAGGAAATGCTTTCAGCTTTTCACCATTGAGTATGATGTTAGCTGTGGGTTTGTCATATATGGCCTTATGTTGCAGTATGTTCCCTCTATGTCTGCTTTCTGGTGCGTTTTTATCATAAATGGATGTCGAATTTTGTCAAAAACTTTTTCTGTATCTATCGAGATGATCATGTGATTTTTATTCTTCAATTTGCTAATGTATCACATTGAATGATTTGTGGATATTGAAGAATCCTTGCATGTCTGGGATAAATCTCACTTGATCATGGTGTATGATCCTTTTAATGTATTGTTGGAATTGGTTTGCTAGGATTTTGTTGAGAATTTCACATCTATTTTCATCAGTGATGTCGACCTGTAGTTTTCTTTTTGTGATATCTTTGTCTGGTTTTGGTATTAGGGTGATGCTGGTCCCATAGAATGAGTTTGAAAGTGTTCCTTCCTCTGCAAATTTTTGGAATAGTTTGAGAAGGATAGATGTTAACTCTTCTCTAAATATTTGGTAGAACTCACCTGTGAAACTGTCTGGTCCTGGACTTTTGTTCGTTGGGAGTTTTTAAATTACTGATTCAAGTTCCTTACTAGTAATTGGTCTGTTTGATTTTCTATTTCATCCTGGCTCCATTTCTTCTAGGTTGTCCAATTTATTGGCATATAGTTGTTTGTAGTAGTCTCTTATGATCCTCTGTATTTCTGTGGTGTTGGTTGTAACTTCTTTTTCATTTATGATTTTATTGATTTGGGCCCTCTCCCTTTTTTCTTGACGAGTCTGGCTACAGGTTTAACAATTTTGTTTCTCTTTTCAAAGAACCAGCTTAGAGTTTCATTGATCTTTTCTACTTTTTTAGTCTTTATTTAATTTACTTCTGCTCTTATCTTTATGATTGCTTTCCTTCTACTAATTTTGGGTTCTGTTTATTTTTCTTTCTCTAATTCTTTCAGGTGTTAGGTTAGGTTGTTTATTTGAGATTTTTCTTGTTTCCTGAGGTAAGCTTGTATGCTATAAACTTCCCTCTTAGAGCTGCTTTTGCCGCCTCCCATAGGTTTTGGATCATAGTGCTTTCGTTTTCATTTATCCCTAGGTGTTTGTTGATTTCCTCTTTGAGTTCTTCAGTGATCCATTTGTTGTTTAGCAGCATATTGTTCAGTACCCATATAGCTGTGCTGTTTTTTTGCAGTTTTTTTTTCTTATAGTTGATTTCTAGTCTCATAATGTTGTGGTCAGAAAAGACGATTGATATGATTTTTTCTTAAATTTAACAAGGCTTGTTTTGTGGCCTAGTGTGTGATCTCTCCTGGACAATGTTCAATGTGCACTTGAAAAGAATGTGTATTCTGCTGCTTTCAGATACACTGTCATCAAAAAGAACACAAATAACAAATGTTGGCACAGATGTGGAGAAAAGGGAACACTCATACACTGTTGGTGGGAATGTAAATTGGTGCAGCCACTGTGGAAAACAGTATGGAGGTTTCTCAAAAAACTGAAAATAAAATTACCATATAACCCAGCAATCCCACCCCTGGGTATACATCTGAAAAAAAAACCTCACTAATTCAAAAAGATACATGCACCCCAATGTTCATAACAGCATTATTTACAATTGCCAAGATATGGAAACAACCTGTGTCCATCAACAGATGAATGGATAAAGAAGATGTAGTAGATAGATAGATAGATACCACACACACACACACACACACACACACACACACACACGCAATAGAAAACTACTCAGCCATAAAAAAGAACAAAATTTTGCCATTTGTAGCAACGTGGATAGACTTTGAGGGCATTATGTTAAGTGGAATAAGTCAGACAAAGAAAGACAAATAATGTATGATATCACTTATATGTGGAATCTAAAAAAATACAACAAACTAGTGAATATAACAAAAAAAGAAGCAGACTCACAGGTATAGAGAACAAACTAGTGGTTACCAGTGGGGAGGGGGTAGTGGGAGGTACAAACTGTTGGAGGTAAGATAGGCTACGAGGCTATATTGCACAACACAAGGACTATAGCCAGTATTTTGTAATAACTGTAAATGGATTGTGACTTTTACAAATTGTATAAAAAATTTTTTTAAATAAAGACAACAAAGGCAAAACAAACAAACAAACAGATACATTGATCAATGGAACAGAATAGAGAGCCCAGAAATAAACCCATGAATATACAGTCAACTAATCTTTGACAAGGACACCAAAAACACACAATGGGGAAAGGATAGACTCTTCAATAAATGGTGCTGGGAAAATTGGATATCCACATACAAGAGAAGGAGATTTAACTCTTATTTTATACTACTCACAAAAATTAATTCAAAATAGATCAAAGATTTAATTGTTAAGACTTAAAACCAGAAGTCCTAAAAGAAAGCACTGGGACAAAGTCCCTTGACATTGGTCTTAACAGTGATGTCTTGGATATGCCACCGAAAGTACTGGCAATAAGAGCAAAGGTAGACAGGCAGGACTATCTCAAACTAAAAAGCCTCTGCACAGCAAAGGAAACCATCAACAAAATGAAAAAACCACCTACTGAATGAGAGAAAGGCTTTGCAAACCATATGTCTGATAAGGTGGTAATATCAAAATATACAAGGAGCTCATACAACTCAATAGCCAATAACCTGATCAAAAACTGGGCAGAGGACCTGGATAGACATGTTTCCAAAGAAGACACACAGATGGCCAACAGGCACATGAAAAGATAAATGTTCAACATCACTAATCATCAGGGAAATGCAAATCAAAACCGCCATGAGATAACACGTTTCACCTGTTAGCATGGCTATGATCAAAAAGACAAGAAATAACAGTGTCGGCAAGAATGTGAAAAAAAGGGAACCCATGTGCACTGCTGGTGGGAATGTAAATTGGTGCAGCCACTATGGAAAACAGTATGGGTGTTCCTCAAAACTTAAAAGTGGAATGACCACATGATCCAGCAATTCCACTTGTGGGTATCTATCCAAAGAAGATAAAAGCATAACTGAAAAGATATCTGCATCCCGCGTTCATTGCAGCATCATTCACAAGAGCCAAGATAGGGAAGCAATGTCCATCAGTGGAGGAACGGGTAAAGAAACTGTTTTATGTGTACAGTGGAATATTATTCAGCCATAAAAACGAAGGAAATTCTGCCATGGGTGAGCCTGGCAGACATTACGTCATGTGAAATAAGTTGAGCAAAGAAAGACGATTACTCTCACTTGATATCACTTATATGTGGAATCTTAAAAAAAAAAAAAAAGGTTAAGCCCATAGAAAACTGAGAGTAGAAGGGTAGTTGCCTGGACCTTGGAAGTGAAGATGCTGGTTAAAGGTACAAATTTCCAGTTATAAGATGAATAAGTTCTGGTGATCTAATGTACAGCGTGGTGATTATCGTTAACTATAATGTTTTGTATGCCTGAAAGATGCTAAGAGAGTAGATTTTCAACATTCTCATCACATACGAAAAAGGTAACTCTGTCAGGTGATGGATGTATTAATTAACTTGATTATGGTAATTATTTCATAATGCATAGGTATATCAAATCACCACATTGTACACTTTAAGTGTACACAGTTTTGTCAGTTACACCTCAATAAAGCTGGGAAAAAAAGAAAGCAACCCTAACCTAAAAATAAATGCTTGGAATCATGCTCTGCAGGTAGGTGTGCTCTAACAGTTTTTACTACCTTGTTGAGCTTCACCTCGTTCTTTACTGGGGAAGAAGAGAAAGGAGCTGGTCCCACCCCCCAGAAGCTGGCCTGGCACTCCCAGTTGGGCAGGGTTCCTCTCCTCCTGGATATAAACCATCTCACAGAGAACAACCTCAGACAAGGCTCCTCAGAGATGGTGATGGGATGAGACAAAGCAAGGCCACTTCGTAACTTTGTCTCAGCACAGACAGAAACAAGGTCGCTGCGCCTTCCGCAGAATGCCAAGCAGCCCCTCTCTTGGCTTAAAATGAGGGACAGCTGCTTCTTTCCCAACTGCAGCTTCGTCTCCATTCTAGTCTGCAGAAAAGGTCTACTGAGACGCCCAGTCATAGAAGCTCCCGCTTTTCGACAGGATCCAATCCACCTAGAGATTGCGTAGACCCCACCCCGACCCAAGCCTCCTAATCAAACCCACATCGGAGCACACCGAGACGCCCCCAGGCTTCCTCGCTGCACTATGTCATAGCCCCGACCTGTTCACCTGCGGGTGGGATCCTGCTGGCCTCTGGCTGAGGGCACTGACACGCCAGTTGTGTGGCTCTGGGCTGCTCCGTTAGAGAGCAAAGGGGAGCATTCAGTGATGTGAGGGCGAGAGTGCCAGGCTCTCCACCACCAACAGGGACCCCCTTGGCTGACCCTGGCTGTCCCTCCTACAGGAAGAGCCTTGGGCCGGCTGCCTAGTGGTGCACTCACCTGCTCTCAGGAACAGACAGGGGTGAGCACCCTGAGAAGGGGGCCCACCCACCAGGGAGCCCAGAGCACAGGCACCTTGGCCACGTTATATCCTGCATTTCTGAAGCAACTTCCCCGGGGACCTCCAGAGTTTGGTGGTGCTGGCAGGGGAGGAGGGAGTCCCCCAGAGACATCTGGGACCTGAGGGCAAGTGGGTGGGCTTGGTGGCTCATGGCGACAGCCACCCATCACAGGGTGCTCTGTGCCAAGCTGCCAGTGTCCTTCCACAGTTCAGCCCCCTGGACCGGGAGGTCCGAATCTTGTAACCCCTCTTCTCCCCTCTGTTGGTCCGGGCTCACAGCTGGCTGTGTCCTCCTGCAGGCTTCCTGGAGGGGGCTGGTGGTGATGGGACCCTGGAAGGAGGCTCTGGGGTGACATGAGTGAGGTGGAGCGGGTATCGGGGAGAGGAAGAGGAGGCCCCCCTGTGACAGCCTCACTGGGGCTGGGAGCAGGCTCTCTGTGGGGAGCACCTGCCCCCTCATGTGTGCCCCGACTGTGTTCTGGAAAGTGTGAGAAGAATCCAGCAACTCAGAGCTAGGGTCCAAACCTGGCCCCGTAGGCTCTGGCCATCCCGGGGGCTGGCGGCGCAGACTGCATGTTTACATGGGCACCGACTACCTACTCAGGAGGACTTTCCACTGTTTGCATTTTTCATTTTACCACCTGGAAACTGAAGGCTCAGAGAGGCCTGCGCCCGCCCAGGGTCACACAGCAGATTCTTAGAGAAGCCAGGGATGTCCCAGGTCTTCCGCTTCCACGCGGGGGGTGGGGGGTGGGGGGCTTCCTACAGGTGAGGGAGCTCTGGACCCCCACCCAGCCTCCCGGCCCCCCCAGGCCTGGAGCTGACCCCCCGTGGGGCTGTTTGGCAAGCTTCCTCCCTTCACCGCACCAGAGGGCCCCAGGCGGCCTTTAGCTTTCCCAGCGCAGAGCAGGGCCTGCCGGCTGCAGCCCTGCCCCCACTGCAGCCCCCAGCTCACGGGCTGCTGTCCCGCAGACACGCGGCTTGCGGACAAACCCCAGCGCCGTCCCCCCTGCCGCCCCCTCCCCACCGCGGCGGGCGGGGCGCGCGGGAGGGGGTCCTAAGCGGGCGACGCCGAAGGCTCAGACGGACTGATCTCCCCCCTCCCCCAAGCGGTGGTAGTCTGCTTGCTGCCCACGTTTCCAGGAGTCCCCAAGCCTGCGGGAGGCCCCTAACTGTGAGTGACGATGGCAAATGGTCCCCCAGCGGCTGCCCCCGCCTGGGGCAACGTCATGATCTCTTGCAAGCCCCTCACTGCCTACCGCCCTCTCCCCTCTCAGTACCCCCTCTGTCGCCCGCCCTCATCCTGCCCCGTTGTCCCATGCGCGTAACAAGGTCTGCTCTGCGTCCCTCCCCCACCTCCCCCTCCCCAGGCCACCTCTTCCCCCTCCCCTCGCCCTCCCATCCTGCGCCAGGCAAGTGGAGAGCAGCCCTCCAGCTACCCGCCCACCACCCTCACAGACCTTCTCCAGGCCCCCCGCCCCCGCCCCGCCCCGCCCCGCCGGCCCTGACGCCAGGAGCCGGGCGGTGTGTCAGCCGGTGACTCAGACCCAGCGCGCTTCATTTATTCAATAGCTCTGGGCCGGAAAAATAACGGCTAAATTGCATCCCATTTTCCCCAAGGCCATTAGCAACCAGCAGCCTCATTATCAGTGATTTCGCCGAACAGCCCTGGGCTACGGGGAAACACAGCCCCGAGAAGAGCGCAAACTTTTCTTCTTTGTGCAGCCCGGGGTACAGTGTCCTGCCTTAGCCACGGGCCAGAGGGCAGGACCCCCGGGACCCCCCAAGCCCTCCCTCTGCCCGCTGAGCCGTGTCCTGGCCTTCTCTCTGCCGTCAGTGGCTTTCCCGCTCTGCACCCTCCCGGCAACCATTGAAAATCCACGTCCCTGGGACCCAAGTTGGGTTCTTCCCCCGCAGCCTGGCAGCCCGGACCACCCACCGGCCACCCCGGGGTACAAGGATGTCAGTTGGAACAGTGACAGCCAGCACCTGCCTTTCCGGAGGGTTTGCCATTGGGGGCTGTGTTAACTCCACCGCCGCCGCCTTCCCACGGGGACCTCGGGCAGATGGGTTCCCAAGCCGAAGCTGACTTTCTTCCAGCCGAAAATGGGAGAGGTGGTATTAAAAGCTGCCAGACAGGCGGCAGGTGCATTCCTGGCGGTAAAGGATAGGGACGCACTTACGCTCTTTGCATTCCGCTGCCTTCCCATGCCCTGGACGGAATCCTGGGGCCGTGGGTTCATCCCACTGCGCTGAGGGAATGACCCAAGGCTCTTTCTCCCCGGCCCTGAGAGTGGCACCCCGTCCCGTTAACTGCCCCAGGGCTCTTGGGGTCTCACTCTTTTGTCTCCTGGCCTTGCACTTGGCTAGGGAGAGACTAGGCACCACTGGCTCTCTGTCCAGCGCGTGGGGTGCTCGGAAACCACTGGTTAAGTGGAAGCTGCGTGCTTGAATATTAACGAACGCTAATGGCTATTGTTTTGTTATAGGTTACGACGTGCCAGGTGGCTAGGAAAGGCCACTGAGTCCCCAGCTGAGACTCCTTTTGCTGCAAACACCGGCACTGAGTCCCAGGGAAAGGAGATGCAGGAGGGAACAGGACAGCTGCCGTGTTTCAGGCTGGAGAGCTACCCAGGGACCCGCTCTGCTGTGCACAAACGAGGCGGGGAAGCTGGAAACCTACGGCTGTTGGGGCCTGGGGGGGGCCGATGGCGTGACCCGCCATGGGGGAGGGGCCCGTACCACCTCTTCACCGCAAGTCCAGGGAGGAGGCAGCCTTGGTAAAGCCCAGGCCCACCACCCACACCCCGTCTCCCCGCTTGCGTGTCCCGAGCGGCCACCGGCTCCCTTCCTCCTGGACTGGCCTCAGGAAAACGTCAGCACCGTGAGGATGATGCTAAATGGAAGATGACAGCAGACGGGAGACAAACAACAGCCCTACCGACCCAGCCAGGACTCCAGGAAGGGGCCTCCGCCCCCGCATCCTGGGGACCGAGAGCCCCTGCGCCAGTCATCGCCCATGGCCCCTCGGAGGGCTCGGTTTGAGTCTTCCTCCCTCTGCGGGGGAGAGGCCGGTGCACAGCGGCCGTGCCCCAAGCTCAAGGTGGTCTGTTCCACGCACCCAGCATCCCCCGTGTCTGCGCCAGGCGGGGGGCGGGGGCAGGGGTGGGAGGGGCCGAGGATGCTGGCAGGGAGCCCTCGGGGTGACGGAGCGCCAGTTCTCCGCACAACGCTGTGTCAGGCGGGGTCTCAGGTCTCTCTCCAAAAAACTCAGGTCACGCAGTAAGGAAACGGAAGCACAGAGGGTCTGAGCGACTTCCCCAAGGTCACACAGCAAGCCCATTGCAGAGCTGGGCTGGTGGCTCCGGTGTTGGAGCGTGTGGTGCTTGCAACATAAATGACACTTTCCTCCCCATCCCTGTCTTCAGGGTGAAAGGGTTGGAACCCAAGTGGGGAGTGAAGCACCTTTAATCTATCATCCACTTGCCCTGCCCACCCCCCCAGTCTCCCATCCCTGTCCTGGGGGCTGGAAATGTAGTTGATTCTGGAAAACAAACTTTCTTCCTGTGAGAAAACTTGACTGTATTGTTGGGTAGTGCATGACCCCAGCCCTGCTCCGTCAGGTGTGCCGACAAAGGAGGGGTGTGTCTGCTGAGCAGTCCTCAGAGCAGAGGCAGTGCCCCCTGTGCCCGGGAAGCAAACGAGCGTGGCCATTAGGGGAACTGGGTGTGAGTGGAAGCGACCGCCCCCCTCTGAGCAGAGAGGGCTCGTCACCAGGAGGCCACAGTGGAGTCAACTTCATTAGTGACCAGCAGAGGATGAGAGAGTCCTGTGACTCAGAGGCATCAGAGTGACCCAGGGACAGCTGCACAGGGTGTCAGTTGCTTTAGTCTCAGAAGAACTAGTGAGTAGCCTTACTTCAGAGAGGACCAGGTCCACTCTGACCCCAGACCTTTCTTCTAGCTCAGTTCCCGATCCAGTACTCACCTTCCACTAATGCCCATTACTCTTCACCATCTCTGGCAGTAGACACTTCTGCTTCCTGACTCCCTTGACCCCTGTGCACCCTGTCCAGGGTCCCTGACCTTGGCAAGCACACAGAAAGCCTCCTCTTCCTCGTGTGCATATCTGCGTGTGCGTGCATGTGCACATGGTGGGGAAGGCAATCATTCATACACGTACACACATTCCTCAACCCTCTGACAGTCCATGCTGAGGTCGTGGCTGGCAGGACAGAGCACCATGCCACAAGGCCCCTTGCTGAGGTTTGGGGCTGCCAGCTCAGGGGTCCCCACGGTACCCAGAACCAGCCTGAGTCACAGCGCTGACCACTGGCCAACATTGCCTGGCCCTGTCTGTCCTGGACACCTCTGACACCAAACCATTTGGCCTAAGATACATCCAAGGGTCCCCAAGCCCGGGGGCCCCCATTTTGTCATTAATTCTCCGGCTCCTCCCAGGTGCCAGGCTGTGTGCTGAGTTCTGGTCTTGTCTCCCGGCATCTAGCTCCACACCCTGACTTGAATTCTATCTCTGGACCCTCCCATCCAAGCATCCAGCCACCCCTCCCCATCTGCAGCCCTCACAGCCCGGAAGCCGGGACAGGAGTGTCCCCAGCGGAGAAGGGTCTGGAGGCTGCTGAGAAGTTGACCTCTGCGATAATCAAATTGTGACCCCTCACTCTGGGGACCAAAGGTGTCAGTGATCATGGCAAGGGAGCAAAAAAATAGTGGGGCACACCACCAGCTCAACCAGAAGAATAAAGGGGGGCACCTTAGGTATCTCACGGGGTCTCAGAGACGATGAGCAGTGAAGCGTCTCACAGCTAATATTCATCCACTTGCACGGATTAACTCATTTAATCCTCATGACAGCCCCATTTAACAGATAGGAAGCCTGAGGCCCACAGAGATGAAATACTGCGCACAGTGTTACACTGGGATGAGAACTGAGGCAGTTGGTGTGCAGAGCCTGTGCCCCAGGGCACTTGCTGCACTGCCTTGAGGAAATGGCTGTGCTCTGTGTCCCGGGGAGCCAGCAAAGCCCCTCTGATGCCCCAGCATCCCTGATAGGACCGGAGTCCCATGAAGGGCTACAGGAAGGGATGAGGGGAGGCCTGGGCCCCAGGCCACAGGGGCTGGACCCAGGCAACAGCACCGCTCCCCATCCTGTGGCAGAACTGAAGCTTCATGAGCAATGAGGCCTGATGCTCAGATTCTGGGTGTTCCCTCTAGGGAGCTGCAACTCCCCGGGGTAACTTCTAGAAACTTCCGTGGACACTTCTGGCTTGATGGTGCATGGGGAAGAAAAGAGCAAGGGGGCAGAGAGCAGAGGGAGGTGAGGAGGGGGTTGTGGAGTGGAGGCAAGGAGGGGGTGAGGAGTCCCAGGGAGAGAGGGCGTGTGATCCCCGCCCTGTCCCACCTCCCTGTGAATGCAGAACTGTGGAGGGGCTGGGATCCCCTGGACGATGGAGGGAGCAGAGATGGTGGTGGGGTGTTTTGGTGGTTGAGGGGACAGTGACCCCATAACCTGGAAGCCTGGTCACATGCGGTGATGGTACAGGAAGGGACTCTTGGGACGTCAATGTCACATAGTCTGATTCAGTTACACCCATTTTACAGATGAGAAGACTGAGTCCCAGTGCAGGCAAGTGACCTCCCAGGGTTCACGTGGAGCCAGGATCCTGACAAGATCTGCCTCCAGATTTGTGCTGTTCGCCAGGACCTTCTCCTGTGGGTTTGGATGTAGCATCCAGCTCCTGCCTGGCACAGTAGGTGCGCAGTTGGAGAGGGCGGCTGTTATATCATTGTTGGAACGGTGGGCCAGCCCCAGGGGGATCATGATGAGGAAGGAAAGGCAGGTTGAGGCCATCGGAGGAAAAGTACCTGCTCCAAGATTTTCCCCAGGAAGCCAGCCCCTCCGCACATCTATTTGGGGACCCTCAGCCCCTCGTGACCTTGCTGCAGAGCTGCACGTGACTCTGAACATAACAGGCTCTGTTCCTTGTGATTCTGTTTGGGGCGCGCCTTCAGGAGCTGGGAGGCACATGCAGAGTGCCCAGGGGCTGGGCACTGTGGCCAGTGACGAGGGGTAGTCTGGACCATGAGAAGTGGGTGGTCTCCAGGCTGGGGTGCAGGTGTGTTGTGACTTCAGGGTCCCCGGGGACCCTAGCCAGCCATGGGTCAGTGGGAGGGAAACCCCACTTCAGTGAGAACCTGACCCGGTCAGCCCTTTGTGTATACTTGAAACCCATTTCACTCTCAGCCCACCTGCGAGGTGGGTGCCCATTCTGTAGATGAGGAAACCGAGGCTCAGTGCCAGTAAGTGACAAAGGCTGGATGTGAACCTAAGTCCTCATCGGAGCCCACGCTCCCCAGACCCCATTGTACATTTATAAGAATGGCATCCCCTCCCCCAGCATCCCCCACCAGGTATATACACCCAGTTCAGGTTGGAAGGGCAACCTTATGCCTGTTGCCCAAAGTCAAAGTCACTTTCAATAGAAGTGTTTTTCCAGAGGTAGAGTTTGCCCACATCAAGGGACTCTGGAGAAGAGGGGAGGGGCCAGAGGTTTGGGGGTCTACCCAGCGGCTGCACTCATGCAAAGGTCTACGCTCTGACACTAGTCAGAGCAACATCTCTGGGCCTCCGTTTCCTCCTCTGTCAGATGGGGACTGTCCATCTGGAGGGCCATGGGGGGTGCAGAGGGGGGCTGAAGAAGGTACCCCCCCAACCCGAAGCGCTGACAGAACGGTGGCTGCCTGCCTTTCCTATGCCGGGGAGCCGGGGAAGAAGCCAAGCTGGTTCCCCCGCAGTCCAGCCAGCCCAGGTCAAGGCAGCGGGCAGAGCGCGGGCGAAAGGCTCTGGGGAAAACAGCGTGAGTCAGCCACCGGCCGGAGCGTGTCCTTCCCGGCTGAGAGCCGGCGGTGGCAGGTTTCATAGGTAATTACGTAATTTATGAGGCTCCCGCTCAGGGCTGCGTCTGAGTCAGCCCGGCTGTGTCGTGACCAGGCGGAGGCTGGCAGAGCGAGGCGTGGGCACCGACCCTGTCCCTGGGCTCTGGCCTCTCTGCCCCTCGTGGGGGCTGGCAGCTGCGGCTGGGGGACCGTCTCAGACCTGAGACTGAGAGGAAAGCACGTCCTTCCGTGGCTCTGGTTCCCACGCGGGACGGGAGCTCACAGGTTGGGGGTGGTCCGCAGGAAGACGCTCCCCGCGCAGTGCTCCGCGGGCCAAGGCTGGGGGCTCTGCGTGAGAAGCCCTCCCAGAGGCAGACGGCCTCTGTTTTTAAACCCTCCACTTAACCAACACCATCTCTGAACACATAGACACACAAACGTATTTAGATTTTTATGATGTGTGTTTATTACTCAAATGGTCTGACAAGATTCAAAGTGCTTCAGAAGGAAGAGCAGGAATTCTTACGTCCTTCTAACCAGCGTTTTCACCTCCCAGCCCCGCTGTCTGGTGGGGCAGGGCATGGTCCATGGCATCTCCATGAGCCCATACGGTCCTCGGTCCTCCCCACGGTCCACGTGAAGGCCGGTCCTTCCCGCCGCGGGATGGTCCCCCGGTACTCAAGTCCGGGTGCTTCAAACGGTAGGGGGTGCAGGGGCCTCCCCCAGCTTCCTGGGTGAGGCGGGGAGGGCGCTGTGCATCTGTCTCCTGGGGCGTGGGTGCCCTCTGCCTCGATCACCACCAGGGACCATGGTGCAGTCGTGTGAAGCAGGAGATGGGATCAGGAGAGGAAAGGGCTGAGACTCCAAGATGGGTTCAGAGAAAGCAAGCTGGCCACTGAGAGGGGAGGCAAAACAGCGGGGAGTCAGGAGGGACAACCAGAGCCCCCTCCACAAGCCCAGTGTCATCCCGGGGTCCCCGACGCGCCCACGACTGAATCGCTGGGCCCAGCTGGCACAGGGGTCTGCCCTCCTTCCCTCTGCCTCTGTTTCCTCCCCTGGCGCCCATCTCCCTGGACAGAAAGTGGATAGAGACACCAGGCCAAGGGCTGAAGGGGTGTCGGTCCGACCTCCCCTCTCTTCCCTCCATCGCTGCCTCTCCCAACCCGGCCCCCTCCCCACTCAAGCCCCCCTTGGATTTTTCCTGGCTGAAACCTGCCGCAGACACCACCACACCCGGAAAGAGATAAATAAATAAAAGAAAAACAACGTCAACTGTGAAAGGCAGTCCAAAGCTGAATGTTTTCCGGCCTGAGTTAATTACACTTTAAATTGGCATGTTTACTGATGGGGATTTCAAGTTAGCAGAGACGCCCCCCTCCCCAACTGTTTGTACAGTAAAACTCCGCAGGCTGGCGGGCTCCCCCAGGCCTTGGCAGGCCCCGCCGCTCCCCTGCCAACGAGAGAGCATAACAGAAACGTCTATTTTTGAGTGTTAGCGAAAACGAAGATATCGCAGATGGTGGGAAGCAGCATGCTGGACGGTTTCCTACACCCCAGACTCTGCACCTTCTCAGCAGCGTCCTGTCACAGGGAAGACCGGGGACCCTGGGCGTGGGGCTCGGGGCACCCAAGTCAGGGCCCAGCCTGCTCAAGCGTCCCGTACGCTTACTGCAGCCCTGCCCCTGTGGGGTTCCCTCCCTTCTCTGCAGCCAGAGGGAGGAGGGCTGGCCTCTGCTTGGAGCAAGGCCATGGTGGGGGTCGAGGGCGCTTCGGGCAGGAGTCAGGAGGCCCTGTTTCATTCATTCACTCAACAAACACTGTTGGAAGCCAGGGGAGCTACGTCGGGTAAGGTGGCCCTGACCCTCATAATGGGCGTGGCTCCCTGGACCCTGTGTGCCCTGGGCAAACCCCACTTCTGTGCCAGCCCCAAATGGGAAGCAACCAGTGGTCCTTCCGGTGAGCACTCACCAGATCCAAGGAATGCCTCCAGGGTTGGGCCAGGATCCCAAGCTCACAGTCACATCTCTCTAGGCAGAAGCAGTCCTTGCAGCCACCTCTGGCCCAGCCCTTGGCTCCTGGTTGGGGTCAACCCAAGGCTCCGCCCATGGGATGTCCATGCACTGGGCACCTGTCGAGCGCCAGGTCCAGAGTGCCTGCAAAGGCAAGACAGGGCTAACCAGCATCATGCAGTGCCTTCCCCGGGCCGAACCAAGCACAGGGGCCTCACAGCCACCATACCAGAAACAGCCCCTGTCCCCATGGAGCGTGCAGGCTGGGCCAGGAGATACCTATTGATCAAAGGATCAGAGGACTGACATCTGACTGCAGATTGAGGTTCTGTGTGGAGGGGTGGATCAGGGAGGGCTTCCTGTAGGAAGTGGCACTGGAGCGGAGCCCTGGATAGGGACTCATAGGTATGAAAACAACAACTGCAGCACCAAGGGCATGAGGTGGGCTCTGAGATGGCTGCCTCCTCCTCCAGCCCAGCCTGCCCTTCCTCGGGGTCCTTCCCCACCCCTAGCCCGGCACTCATTCCGCCAGGCAGGCGGCGTGGCCGTGGGCTCCCCTCCATTGCCGCCGGGATAATGCGGAAGTGATGAACAAGGTTCCATCCTGCCCTTGCTTCCTGGCCCTCAAGCCCGTCCCCGCAGTGACAAATGGCCCCTCTGTCTCCGCAGGGTCTTTTCAGCAACCTTGACTGCAGAAGCTTGGCGGTGCTTGCTGGAGATTTATGTCTGTCTCCCCCAGGTTCTTCCTGGTTTCTCTGCTCCTTTATTCCCTCAAAGAGCATGCTTTTATTTATTCATTCCACAAATGTCCTCCCAGTGCCTCCTGTGTGCTTCCTCCCGGCAATAAAGACCTGATTCAATACACTCCCAGGTCGGATACTTACTTTGCGCTGGTGTCTGAGCCCAGCTTTGATCCAGGCGTTAGCTGAGCACCTACTATGAGCTGGCACTGCAGAGCGAAGGCGCTGGCTTCTAGAAGCTCTGGAGCAGGGCAGCAGCGTCACCCCCAGCAAGCCCCTGAGAAATGAGGTATTGAGTCCCGCTTGGCGTTCCCGTAGCCCTGGGGTGCTGGGTCACCCCTGTCATTACCAAGAGGGAAACTGCTTATTTGCCAGAGGTGGTCTAGACCCCAAAGCTTAAGACCACCCTTAGGAAAAACAGTCACAGCCAAGCATTCTACCGCCCTGGATGTCAGTTTTCTTACGTGTATGAGGATGCGAGTAGAGGGACGGAAGAGGAGGGGAATAAACTCAAGGGTGTCACTCAGCTCTGGCATTTGGGGGGGTCTTTGCATCCTCAAGGACCCATGAGGACTGTGAGCTCCATGGGTCCCCAGAGCTGCACCAGCCGCTGACTCTGTGCAGGGTGGTACAAGCAAGCGTGGGGCAGAGCAGAGAGGAGAGGGAGCCTGGGGGAGGGGAGGGGTGCCGAGTCCACCCTGCAGAGCTCACCAGGCTGGTCTGAGCACTCATTCTTGCCTACCAACTGTCCTGACTTGATCTGTACTCGCCCGAGGGGTGGATACAGCCGTCAAACGCGCTCGAAGACACTCAACGTGGTCTTTGGTATTTAGACTCCCACTGTGCTTTGGGTCTTCTTCTGGAGCAAGCGGCCCACTCTCCGGGCCAAGGGCCGTGGGCACTGCACCCAACTGAAAACACTCCATTCCAGGAGGAATGGCACCAAACTGGAGGTGCCAGGTGGGTGCAGGGGAAAACCACGAAAAGGATGGCAAGCTGTGTGTTGGGAAAAGTAACTCTACCTCATCATGCAAAGAGAATCTGGGGCCATGGGGCCCTTGCCCACACAGGCACCGGAACTCAGCGAGCACCCCTGAGCTGGAACCTGCGGCTGGCTTACTTACGGCGCCTGGGCAATGGCCCCGAGTCACCGATCCTCTGGCTCCAGGGTCTGTGGTGACTTTCCTCCTGGCTGCTGTGGGTACAGACATTTTCATTCGGCTTGTCAGATGAAAAAGGCCCTTTGTTTATTTTCTCTTCTCCTCAAACAACAGATAAACCAGTAATTTGGCTTTTAATGAAATTCTGCACCAAGCGGCACAGGGTCACCATCTTTGGGTCTAAAATGAGTTTGGAACCTGCACGCTGCCCAGTGTCTGGTACCCTGGGCTGACCTTTTGTCTCATGCATAATTCTCAAGTGGCGGCGATGTACCCAGTGCTTCTCCCGGGCAGCAGCCTGGGAGATTGAGGGGGCCGAGGCAGCCGTGCTCATTAATGCAGTGCTCTGGTGTGGGGATGCTTACATCGGAGCCATTAAATAAGGCTAATGTCCCCTCCCGCCCCCCTACACACATTTAATGTATTCCAAAGATGTGTGGATGCATTAACAACAATTTTCATCTCCAAATGTCCCCATTTATTCAGTTCCATGAATAAAATATTAGCCCTGACGCCACGCTCCAGCCTGTTGCAGATGGAGTCCCCCAGAGCACACGGCTCTGAGTGCTGTAGAGTTTGCTAGAAGGTGGTGGGGGGTGGGGCCTCAATTAGGGTCTGTGGGGTTGTACTGGGGCTTGTCACTCCTTTCCGGGCCCTGGGGGCCCCCTGGAAAGTGGAAAGAAGAGCCCAGACCCAGCAGCAAACCTCAGACTCTCAAATGACATCCTGGAAGGGGCAGAAAATGATGAAAAATCAAATGGCTTTTAAAAAATGTGAAGAAATTCTAAAAACCAATTACCATATTCATATGCTCATCACCACATCTTGAGTGTCTCCTTTGTGCTTGGCACTTTCCTAGGGATTAACTTGATAAGGTCCCAGTCCTTAGGGAGTCCGTTACTCAATCGACAAACACTCACCATTCTGCTATTATGGGCCTGGCCTGGATCCCAGGGCTGGAGGCACAGCAGGCAACATGACAGAAAAATTTCCTGCCCTGAGAAATTTTACAGTCTAGAGGAGAGAGAGAAAGAAAATATTAACATCAGGTAATTTTGGATAAGCTAGGAAGACAATGGTAACAAGGTGATGAGAGAAGGTTGCTGGGAAGAGGTGGGAGCTAGGCTGGGTGATCAGGGACAGCCTTGCTGAGCAAGGGACATTTCAACACCTCCAGAATCCCAAACCCCTGCTCTAGAAAGGGGGCAACTCTTGGTGGGGGCGGGGTGAAGCAAAGAGCAAGAGATTCTGCAGTGTCCCAGGAAAGAACATACAGGGCATGGGGGGCTAAGGGAGGCCTGCACCCCGGATGGGGGGAAGGGCGTCAGGGCAGGCTGCACAGAGGCGGCCACCAGGGACTCAGCTCCCGGCAGGAGGACGGATGGACGTGAAAATGGGCATACACCGTAAAGTGTCATAGGCAGGGAGGGGCAGGGGGTGAGGTTGGCCAGTCTGGGGGCCTTGAGACACTAGTTACTGTTTTAGAGCCGAGCATGAGGGCAGGGGTGCCACGGAGGGGCTCTGGGCAGGGCAGAGAGAGCCAGACTGCACTCTGGAAGGTTCTCCCTGGCAGAAGGAGGAGGGGGACGGGAAGGAGACGCAGAGGGGGGGCCTGGGTAGCGGTCCAGGCCAGAAAGGGCGATCTCTCCTGCAGGGCTATGGCTGAGGGGCTGGAGAGGAGGGGTGGGCACCCCAGCAGAAGGAGGTGCATCTGTAGAGCTTGAAGGCCTGACGCCCCACTGGCAAGGTCACTGCTGATCTTCCTGGAGCTGGGGCGACCCCTCGCTACGTGCTGGGCACAGAGAGGCCACGGCCCGAGGAGCAGCCCATGGGGAAAGGCATGCCCAGAGCTGAGATTTCCAAGGCAAGGAAGTTATCTCTTGCCAGTGGGGATGATGCAAGCCAGGCTCAGAAATGGCTTCCTGGAGCCCAGAGGGCAATTAGCAAATACCAAACAGCCCTAGGTCATCCTCTGGAGGTGCTCTTCGAGTTCACCTTTCCAGGGGCCCTGGACCCTTCCCCTGCCCTGGGCGATCCTGCCGTGCCTGGGTCTCGGCAGGGCTGGGGTGGGGGTGAGGGTGCCAGCGTGAAATAAGAGTCAGCAGGTAAACCTAGCCCAGCACCTCGGTAGCAGGGCCGTCTGGGACCGCGGGAACCACGGAGTCCGCTCCGCGCTGCTCTCGGGAACCCTCCAGAACGGATGCAGCTGGAAAATGAAGAGGCCAGCGGCACAGGTCCTAAACCAAGTCCACGGGTCAACCCGCATGGAGGCTTCTGCCGCCCGGAGTCTGCACCAGAGCAGAAGTCGTCCAAGGCGGGATTTGATACCGGAAAGAGGTTGACTGTATAATATTCATCGTATAGAAAGTGAACACCTCACAGACAACCTATGCCAGGTACCACTGAGCAGGGCTGACTGCAGACGGAGGCTCCTTCCTCAGACGGCCCCGCCCACGGCCCGCCCCATGGCCCCGCCCCATGGCCCCGGATGAGTCGGCGCGTGCTCCGCCTTCGTGGACGCTGGCCGCTGGCCGCTGGGCACCGGACATGGCGAGCTTGCAGGAGGCATGCAAGGCGGGATGTGATACTGAAGAGAGGCCGACCGTGTATTGTGCGTCATGAAGAATGCGAACGGGCCACGGGCAACCTCTCCTCAAGCACCAGGAAGATCAGCGCGCACAGCAGGCAGGCCCTCGGGCTCTTCCCCGAAGGGGGTCATCCCTCTGGGTCTGGGGGCATTGGGATGGGAGGGGAAGCGGCGAGGACACACCTGCAGGCGCAGCCATGCACAGGGTCAGCCTTCGGCGGGACGCCCTGCAGAGTGGCAGGTGCGGGCCAGTGGGGGGCCCTCTGGAGACCCCTGCGACTCAGTGGCATTGGGCACGGGCAGCAGACGGAACCCGGGCCATTCGTCACACACCAAGCAAATGCTTCATGACCAGCGTCCCAGTGCAAGCGCCGCCTCCCTCCCGAAGTCAGCGTGCCCAACGGGAAGCTCTTGCAGGACGGATGAGACGTATCACACGCGAAGCCCATGCATTCACGTACCCTGAAGGAGGCCAGCCTCAGGCCTGGCCCTGCTCATGAGGGGTAGGTGGTACTGAAAACAGGCCATCTGTGTTATATTCGTCATTAATAAAGCGAACTCATCACAGACAACCTCTCCTCAAGTACCCAAGGTGGCGCCTACTCCGCCGGCCGCAGCTGGGCAGCAAGGATGGTGGCCTCCCGGGAGCCGCCCTGAGGGTGGGTCACATACCACAGGTGAGAGGGACGGAAGACATCACAGGCGGCGCATGCCCCGCCCCGCCCCGCCCCGCCTTGAGGACCTGGCCTCCATCCGGGCACCCATCCCGGCAGTCTGCTTCCACCCCTGCAAGGGCTTCGTCTCCAAGGGGTCCTCCAAGGTGAGATTTGATACTGAGAAAAGATCAACCATGTATTATTCGAAGTCAATAAAGCGAATATAACACGGTCGATCTCCCTTCAGGTACCAGGAGAGACGCTGAGCTGAGAAGCCAGTGACTTGCCCAGGCCCGCAGGCCCCGCAGGCCGCAGTGGGTACGGACGGCTAGTGGACCAGGTGAAGTACATTAGAAACAATTACTTTCCAACTGGTCGACCATCCATCCTGTACCCCAGAGTGATGCCAATACCGACGTTCTTCCCCGAGGTGCCACAGCCTCCGAGACGGCCTCTCTGCTGGAATTTGATACCGAAAAGGGGTTCACCGAGCAACATTCGTCGTCCAGATGCAAAGTTGCTCGGGTAACCTCTCCCCGCGTACCACGGAGAGGCTCAGACGCTTGGACTAAGGTGATGCTTCAAGGTGGCTGTGCTTCCAGAAGACCCTCCCCCAGGGCAGCTTGAATGCTGGGCATTCAGGGACCGGGACACCACCCTCGACAGGGACCCTCCCAGTGGCCAAGGCCAACCAACATCACCTCCCCGGAGTGAGGTGAATATAGAGGCCCTTCCTGGAAGTTAAGCGAGAGACCCAGGTGGGATCTTGTACTGCAGAGAGGTGCCCATCCTTGGGTACACTGCCCCGACGGCTGCCCATGGGAGCCCGTGGACATGTGAAATGCCCTTTGCCCCCAGTCATCCCATCCACGGACTGTCTCTGCAGGTGGAGTGAACCCTGACGCAGAGTCGATGAAGATGAACCCCCACGGGGCCAACTCTTTATCCCCAGACCCCAGAGAGGGCGACTCCAGGCCTCCCACCCCGCACAGGCAGAGGGCCTCCCTCCGGAAGATGATGCCTTTGGAGGGAGCTCAGTGAGGTGCTGTGCGAGTGCATGACGCTGACGCCCACAGCTGCACTCTCCGAGGTCCCACCAACACTGCCTCTGGCCCCACGTGGGCGTCGTCACCCCAGCATCCTTCACAGGGTGATTTAACACAAAGAAACTGGCTGACCGTTTGATTAGCCTCATACACAAAGCAAGTGAAACACCAAATAGAAAGGGCGGGGGGCGGGGGGGAAGAGGAAGAACGAAGCAAAGAACCGCAGATGACCTCTCTCCAAAACGAGGCGAAGCAGCTCTGCTATCAGAACCCCAGTCTCTCTCAGAGTTGAAATGCTCAGAATGTGCCCCCAATAACGGACTGGCCTGTGAGGGCTGGGGAGCAGACGATGTATGCCACAAGCAGAGGCCGGATTCTGTGCCCACCACCCATTTTGTGAACTTTGGAGTGGGACCGACAGCAGAATCCTTTCCCTGACGTTGGCATGAGTTCAGAAAGCCCCGTGGGTCTTGCTACAATCGGAGCGAAAGGCCAGCCACCTAAGGTCTGTCCTAAAGAAAGAAAACGTATTATGGGCAGCTTCCCTTCAGGAATCATGGATACTGACCTGCACTTCTGAGACTTTTCCCAGGGCTGGCATCACCTGCCAGAAGTGCTCATGAGAACGGGCTGGACGGCGACAGCTAGTGGACCAGATGACACACATCGTCAGTACCTTCAGGGCACGTCCCGGGGCAGCACTCATGCACATACCCGGGAGAGGGCTCTGGCTGCTGGCCACTTCCTGTGGGTGACATGGCTTCTGGGAATCCTCCAAGGCAGGCGTCGTTCTGTAAAGAGGTCCACCACGCCACGTTGGTCATGTATAAAGCGTGCCGGCAAAGGACAGCTCTTTTCACATCCCAGGCAATGGTTCTGATCGCAGAAGCACCAACTCCAGGACCACGCCCCAAGCAAGGCTCAGCCTCCACGTCCACGTGACATTCAGCACCAACGAGGGGCATGTCTCTGGGGCCAGCATGGGGCCCTGAGAGGTGCCAACACTGGGATACTAGGAAGGATTACACCTGGGAATGTCCCAGCCTTCCTGTGTATTCAACAATAGTACTGGAGACAACGGCCCTGAAGGACCAGACCCCACTGACCAAGGGACTTCTGCCTCACGTCTGGAATCAGCATGTGATCCAGAACCCTACAAGGGGGTGGAAGGAGACCAAGAAGGAGCAGACCAGGGGATGCACGTCACCAAGATAGCACCAACTCTGGTGACAACATGCACCCGACTTCACCAGCATGTCACCCCTGAAGTCAGCACGTCCATCCGGAAAGCTCTCTGGGAAGATTTGGGAAAGAAAGAAAAGGTCAGCTGCATAAAGGATGCTGTGCTTTGACCCCATCTTCCTACTGACCCCATCGACTCCAGTCCAAACACAACATGAATTTAACCATCTTAATGAGAATTGGACCAACGCTGATTTTCATAAAAACTTGTTTATCAGGGTGAATTCCATTAAACTAATCCAATTCCCAGTTTAGCTTTCCTGGCTACGCTGTTGAGCTGTTTTCATTTCTTTTATTTCCCTGGTTATTTTCCCCAAATCATTTTCATTAGGATCGGTTCTTTTCCATTTAAAAATCTGAATGAAGATTTGATTTCCTCAACACACTCTGTCTACATCAAATCTCACTGTCTAGAGCGGCTGCCACTGTCAATTTCATCGTGCGGCCACCATGTCTACAATGTTCTATTTCCCCAGGTCAAATGTGGCAGCTGACATGTTGTCAAGAAAATTGGATTCTTCTGCCAATTTGTAGTCAATTGAATATGCTCGGCTTTGCTCAGTTGTTTTTAGTTTTATTTTGTGTTGATTATTTTTATCACTCTTATTTGATACAAATGGGATGAAACACGGATAGCCTCTCTTCATTTCATAACCAAGGAGAAAATCGAGAGCACTGTCTGGCAGGGAGATGGAAAGACAGAGAGAGAGGGAGAAACACAATGAGAAGCTGCAGCTTCTAAAATTTCCGAGGGCAAACTCCGTACCTATTCACAAGGTCAAAGTACCTTCAGAGAAAAAATGGTGGAGGAAGAACGTCTTTGGGCTCAAAGACCAAATGTAACGGTGATTACAGAGGGTCCAAGGCAAGAACTGAAGCAGATGCAGCACCAACGCCCTCCTTCAAGGGCCCGGGTGCCCCACGTCACAAATCAACCTGTGTTCTCTGACCAGCATCCGTCCTCGTCCACTGGAGAGGCGTAGAGCCTCACAGCCACACCGTCCGTTCTTGATCACGGGAGAGGCGTAGACCCTGAGCTTGCCACTGGGTCCCAGGAGCCATCCCAGGCAGGATTTGATACTCAAACAAAAGTTGCCTTTGTGTGATTCAACACAAATAAAGCGAATTCACCAAGGGCAACCTCTGCTCAAGGATCAAACGTCAGCAGGGCAAGAGCACCCAGACGCCTCTTCCGCAAAGGCGGCGCTGCCTCCGGGGTCTGGCTGTCCGTGTCCCCCTGGGCGGGGGTTCTGGGGGGCTGCTGAGACTCCGACTCCTCTGTCTCTGGAGAGGCTGGCACTACATCCAAGGAGCCCTTTGCATGTGACTGAAACACGTTTGTTTTTGGTGTTTTCCCATAAGGGAGGGTATCATGCACCAGCTCTAATGGCACTGGCAGGGGGATGGTCCCCTGAGCGGGCCTAGGCCAGGCCTGAGTGGTGGATGAGGCCATGAGCACACACGTCACAAGTCAGGCCCGTGCTGGGGGCTGCGTGTGGTCCCTTACCTTGAGGAGGCACACACAGCAAGGTCCTATCCCAAGGCAGGCATCTCCGAGGAGTCCCTGAGCTGGGATTGAACACAGAGAAGGGAGCAGCCATTTAATATTGTCCATAAGTGTTGAGGCCACGCTGGGTCCATCCTGCTCCATGCCTGCGAGATCCCTGACCTGAAGACCAGCAACTCCTTCGTGTGGGTAGGACTACAAGGGCAAGCAGGCCTCATCGTCGGGGAGGCACAGGCTCACCACCGTCCTTCATTCCCCCTTCCTTCCAGGAGGCCTCAAAGAGAGCATTTAATAAAGAAAATACGTCACCAGCCACTTACTCATTCATCCAACATCACATCCACTGTGTGTAGCTAGGGACACAGCAGTAGGCAAAACAGACAAAGACTCCGCCCCCAGGGAGCTTGCAGTCTAGTGGGTGAGCGGACAAGAAAGGAAGATCTAAGATGTGATGACAATATCATAATATAAACCATTGTCATAAGAGTCAATGCTTTTTATCTTCACCATGTACCAGACACTGTCTGAACACTTGGCATATGACTGAGTTTTTGTACCTACCCTGTGAGTGGGCATTAACCCCGTCTTACAGATGAATAAACTGAGGCACAGAGAGGCGGCAGACCAAGTAATCTGCTCAAGGTCACACAGCCAGCGAACATAAGGTGATAATAAATGACGTTACTGATTCTTATCTTGCACCAGGAGTAAATGAAGCCAGCCGTGGAACCGTCTTCAGATACCGTCGACTTTCCCTGCGGAGGAAACACCGCCATCTCCCCTCCCCAAACACACCACCACCTGGCCATTGTTGGCTTTGATTCCCAGAGGTCACCCCGAGGATTAGGATACTTGAGGGGCAGTAATACGTTGCATAAGTAAAGTGTGTGCCTTCCACTCATTCAGGGATGATGCAGAAGGTCCTTGCCCTACAAGGTGCCTCACATCCAAGATGACTTCATATCTCAAAAGAGGCTTACCAAATATGTTTTATTCACCAGCGAGTCTTCAAGGAAGGGAAGAAAACCAAGGTCTCACCTAAAAAGTCAGCATCGTTCCTGGGAATTCTGGGCTGAGTGGCACGGGTCACACATCAAGCATTTATCACCAGTGAATGATTGATTTCCTTACCCTGGATAAGCGCCGGCTGAAACTTCCCCTTGTGGAGTTTTCCCAAGAAGAATTTAGTACTGAAAGGAGATTGGCCATGTAATACTCATCATAAATAAAATGAACACACCATGGACAACCTCCATTCAAGTACCCAACTAGGGTGCTGGCTTCTGGCGTGTCCCAGACATTGGGCCTAAGGACGGATGGGATACCAAGAGTGAAGATGCTGGCAACACATACCATCAATGAAACGAGCATGAACCCCAGTATCCCTTCCTTGGAATTAGCACCCCTTCCAGGAAGCCATTCAGGATGGACACGCTGCAACCAAGAGGAGCAGAGCATCATGTTATACACAAAGAGAGCGCCGCAGGGATGACTTCCTGTCAAACAGGAAGTGGATCTACAGTGAAAGTACTGCCTCTTCAGGGAAGCTGGCATCGTGGACCAGCGGTACCCCTAGAGGTGGACAACACAGGTGAGCGAACACAGGTGACACGTACATGGGGAGACGAGCACACACTCAGCTCAACCATCCACCCAGGTGTGCGGACACCGACTCTAGTTCCTGGGTGCTTTAGGGCCAGATTTGATACCTAAAAAAAGGTCAACCATGTATGATTCGTCAAAAAATAAAGCGAATGCACCATGGAAGACCTCTCTTCAAGTACCACCAAGTAGCTCTGGTAAGAAAAGCCCCACTTCTTCCTTAATGCCGGCATCACTTCCAGGATCTTCCCGTGGATGGTCTAACGCACACAGCGTGAGGACCGGGACGCACACAGAGCATCAGGAAATCACGTGTTCTGCTGTCCAGCTGTAGTCAACAGCCCCTGCACTTACCCTGCAGAGGAGCTGATACCAAGGTCCTGCCCTGAAGTGAGGGTCCGCCCCAGGAAGCCCCTCAAGGCGGGATTTGGTACTGAAAAATAGGTGAACCGTGTATGATTCGTCACAAGTAAAGCGAAGGCTACACGGATAACCTATCTTCAAGTCCCGCAGATTAGCACTGACCAGGTGCCAGTGCCTTGTCTTCAAAGCTGGCCTCCTCCGGGAAGTCCCCCTAAGGACAGAGTGAGCATTGAGTGTTAACAGACTGACAGAGAGGGGCATGAATGAAACACACACGCCCCCCTCCAAGTTCAACCGTCCCATCCTAGACCCTGAAGTAGTCCAGACGTCAACACCTTTGCCTGCTTGGCAGGATATCTAAGAAGCACTTTCAAGGGTATTGCATGTGGAGAGGTGAAGGGCATAAGAATTCATTATTTATCATAGCAGGGAACACTTCCTCATTTCACATGTGCATCAAAACGGACGACAGTGATCCTTTCCTCGCTTACACCTTATGTCCATGAAGCCCTCCAAGGCTAGAGTTCTTTCCAAAGAAGCTGACTTTGCAATACTGCTCATAAAGAAAATGACAGCGTGGAACACAAACCTTATTATACCAAGGTATGGCGCTGACCTCAGAATTGTGGCCTCATCTCCAAAGGTGGGCATAACTTCCAAGAAGTCTCCCTAAGGATAAATTGCATACTGAGGGTTAATAGTCCAGCAGACATATGATGAAAAAAAATCCTCTGTTGTTAAAAATGAATTCACATACCTAGCAAATGGTACAGACTCCATGTCCATCCCAGAAGGTGGTGCTACAACGAGGCATCCTGCCAAGGGGGAAGATAATACTGAGAAGGGGGAAGCTGGGTATGACTCATGTTCAATAGACAAATGTAGAGTGCAAATGCCAACAGTGAGTCTTCCAGATAAGGATGGCACTGGGAGGCCAGATCACAGGTTTTTTTCCTCCTCTAGTATCTAATGAAATAAACAACAAATGACCATTGATCCCAAGACAAGACCAACATATAGAATAGAAAAGTAATCACAGAAATAACAGAAGACATCCTTGAAATGAAGAAACAATTAACCTGACTAATCAAGAAGGGATAGATAATATGATTCAGGTAAAGTGCTAAAGAAATGTAATGACTGAGTCAGATCCTGGTGAAGAGGTAACAGAGAGCCCTTCTCCTCCACAAACTCAGAGAAATGATGGATAAAATGCAACCACAGCCGAAATCCATTGATAAATAAACGCACAGCTCAAAGGAGTGGAAGAAAGGGAAGCCCTCAGCTGTCAGCGAAGAGAGCAACAAGTTTGCAACCTGCCTCCAAGGGACCTAAGGGATGCTGCACTAGAGGCTTAGAGGGTCTGTAGTCTTCATGTCCAAGCAGGAACAGGACATGTGACATTGGGCCCAAGAGGGGTGGGGAACTGGAATGGAAAGGAAAGCCAGAAAACTCTATATTGGCCCAGAGAGATGACAAGAGAGTTTGTTTCCGCCCAGGCTGTGGGTAGAATGAGTTTCCCTGTGAGAAACCAACCTCCTGGGCCAAGATGTGGTGAGGATTTATACCAGCCATAAGGTATGGGACTCCTTAGGCCAACAGATGAGTAGGAGAACTGGTCCCAACTGGTGAAAGCCTGATACCATACAGAACCAAATGTAGAACCATAATGTTGCAAAGGGAACAACAAAACACAAACATTAATTCCCCCGATGATAATCTCACAGCGAAAAGTTACAAAACCCATGAAGGAGAGTAGTATTATGAGTCAATTGACTCAATGAAGAGTAGCTCTTATACCCCTAAAGCTGAGAGAAATTAACAACAAGTATTGTTAAAGTGACTAAAGAGAGTAAAAAGAACTAGAAATCATAGAGCCAAATAGAAGAATATGAAAAAAAAAATAGATGAGTAAAAGTGTAAGAGCCATGGCCGGACATTCTCAGAGATGAAAGACCTCACAGAAGACAGTGCCCCAGAGTCTTTCCAACGAACTATATGAAGATTCACTACATAACACAGTCCAGCTAAGCAAGAGGTATGTAGAGAAGCCACATGAAGAAAGCTAGTGAAATACTAAATGCAGAAGACAGTGGAGCAGCATCCACAAAGTTCCGAGGGAAAAAAAAAGTAGGCTGAGAATTTTATACCTAGCTAAATGTCCCTTGTGTATATGAACAAGAGGCAGATCTCTCCAAATGTGTAAGGACTAAACAGTGTTTATGAGTCATTCTTGAAGAAACAATTATAAAATCCATTTTGATATATGAATTAAAATTAAAAATTCAGGAATAGAGAAGGTTTAGTTTAAGGGAAAAAACACTAGTGGTCAGTAATGAATCCATTTAAATATAGAACTATGATTAAACATCTATAAGAATTATGGTTACAGAATACAGTGCAAATATTTATAATGAAAAAATTATACTGTACAGTATAACTGAAAAAAAAAAAAGCAGGAGGTGGAGCTGATTTCCTTATTTTTCAGAACCTCGAGTGAAATTAAAACAGTTAAAATACATAATGATCCCAACTACTTCATGTTTTACATAATAATTTTTCTTAATTTTATAGGGATCTTTTAGGAATAAGTACTTCTTTTGGAAGAGCAAGAGATATTTATCAATTCTTCCAATCTTCTTCAGCTTATTATGTTAAATCCAAGTAAAATTATAGTTAATGTTTTTAAAAAAAGATTAGGTATAGCGCAATCCCATATTTGAAAAATATTTCTCTCTCACTTTGTCTGTCTACCTTTCTATCTGGATATACGCTCAGACAGGTATTTGGAAATTTCTAAAACCCTGATGGTTATTTCCGGGTGCTCAGAAATTGGGTAATTGTCTTTTACTTACATTTTCCCACACTGCTTGAACTTTTATTTTAAGGTTATGTCATTTTTATACATATGGTAATAAAGTCAAATAATTATTCTTTTTTCAAAGAAAAACAAGAAATTGAAAATAGAGCTACCCTCTGTCCTTGAATTCAGTAGGGCTTCCCGGTCGACAGATATGGTGAATCATCCATTCACTTAGCCCAGAAAAAATGCTAACACTCACGGCCCCTTCCCTGACTTTGCCAACATGTCCCAGAGGTCCTCCCTCCAGGACAAGATATAATATTGAAAGATAAAGGAACTATCCATCGGGTTTTTTTTTTAAAGAAAAACAACCCCCCGCCAGAAGCATCATGGGCTGGATGCCCCTATTACCCCAATCACTTGGGTCTTAAACCTAAATCATATGCTTCTCCCCGCAAACTGGCAAGGTCATCCATAAATCAACTGAACAACAGGAACGCTAGTGGCACCTGTCTGGTAGCTCCAGGGCCAACCACACGTTCAAGTATACTGGCGTGGAGCCAATATGAGTGTGTCTTCCCCGCAATCCCCATCAGCTCCAAGAAGACGCCTGGTGAGATGTGATACCGAAAAGAGATCGACCGTGTATTGGGCATCATTAAATAATGCGAACTCACCACGGACAACCTCCCTCCGAGTACCATGAGGCGGCACTGCTTGCAGCATCCCCGCATCCACACGGTCTGGGCAGCTTGGGAGTGGCCTCTGAGGGTGAACGGGACGCTGAGGATGAGTGGACCAATTGGGTCAATCCCCAAGTCAAACCCATGCCCCTGGTTCACCAACCCAGGATTTGTGTGGGCAGCAGTGCCACTTCCTGTACTTTGCTGGCCATGCAAGTGACACTCAGTAATGCAAAGAAGTCAGCCCCGCGTGAGTCATCACCAGTGAAGCCACGAGCTCTTGAAAGACCACACGTTTGCAAGAGCAGGGATGCGCCTCCCTCCTTGGTAAACCTGGCCTCACCCTAGAGGAGGTCCCTGGAAGGTGTGAGGCTGCGGAGAGTTAGTAAACCAGGGGTCACACGGGTCCCGTCCCCTCTTCTCTCCTATATCCCGAGAGCTGACTGATAAAAGATACTTCTAGATGCCTCTTCGAGGTTGGATTCCATAATTTAAAAAAGTCAGCCACATGTATTTCAGTGTTAATTTTTTTTTACAGTTAGGGCACTCCCCCAGCCTCGCTAGCCTGTCCGAAGGTTGGCAGTGCCCCAGGAATTTGCCTCAGGGTCAGTGTGGACACTGGGGTGAGCGTCAGTAGCAGGCATCCTCAGGAAAGCACCTGTGGGCTCAGCCGTCCCGGCACCTACCTTGAAAGCAGCACTGGCCCGGGAAGCCCTCCGAGGCAGAATTTGACACTAAAAGAGAGGAGAGCCGTGTATGACTCGCTTTGATGAATCGAATTCATCACGGCCAGCCTCTCTTCAAGTACCATAAGTGAACACTTGTGAGAAATCCACTGCCTTCCTGCCAAGATGGCTGCCCTGTAAGGAAGCGGTGGAACAACCTTGGGTAGTGGGCCGAGTGACATGCGAGCACATTCATTGCATGCTCACCCGAGACGCACTTACCCTAAGTGGGGGCGGCTCTCTCTACCGTCCTCCTGGACCAGAAGGGCTGCCATCGCACAGCCATCATCATGTCAGCACGTGGTGTGGCCCCTTGGCTCCTGTGATGGAGCCACGCTGACCCGAGAACCGTGGCTACTTCCCCGGGCAGGCATCACCACGGAACCTCCTGTGGAGAGACGGGAAGCCAGGGGTTAGAGTATCGGGTACCAGATCTAAAAATAAGCACGTACTGTGTGAACAGTCACACACCCCCGAGAGGAGCTGGCCGCTGGCTTCAGGTCCCTCAATGGAAGACAACGCTGTGTCCCAGGAGCGCTTCAGGGAGGCTGTGGCAATGACAGCGACGCCACTACCAAGGGTGACTCCTCACGTTTTAAGTCCACACGCCCTCCCGACCACGGTTGTCCACAGGGCAGCCACCGTCGCAAGTCCGTTGCTGCTTCCCAAAGTTGGCAGGACCCCCTCCAAGTCTTCCGGGTGGGTGGGGTTGGTGCTGAGGGTCGGTGACTAGGTGGCCCAGAGGGTGAACAGAGTGCTTGCCCCTCTGGTCAACCAGTCACACACCCTGAACTGTCCTGACACCAGCATCTCTTCTGGAAGGTAGCCTTGGACCCAGGAAGCCTCTCTTCAAAGTCTTGTAAGGTGACACTGGTGACAGAACCACAGCCGTTTCCCCGGAGTTGGCGTGGCCCTTAGGAAGGCCTCCTACAGATGGAGGACGCTCGGGTTAGTGGACCAGATGACTTACAGCTAGGACAAGCCTGTGGCCCTGGCCAGCCAGCCATTCTCGTCTTCTGGAGAACACGAAGACTTCTCTCCCGAAGTGGCCGTCATGTCTGGGGAGTCCTTGGTGGTAGTATTTGGTACTGAAAAAAGTGTTGTCCGTGAATGATTCGTCATAAGTAAAGCGAATCCACCACGAACAACTTCTCTTCAAGTACCACAGAAAAGCAGAGACAAGACAGACAAGGGGTCCCCTTCCACGTCTCTGAGGGGTGCAGCCTCCAACTGCCGTCCTGTGGGCAGATTGGACACTGAGTGTTAGTGTGATGGACAACGTGTGTCCCGCGAACACGCCGGGACTCAGCGGGGCTGGCCACTCACCTCCCCGAGGCTGAATGCCCTGCCCCTTCCCTGGAGCGGCGATTGCATTCCTGAGTCCTCAGGGTCAGGGCTTGGAAACGAGAAGACAGGGGCTTCACAGTGGCACCTCGTCCCAGCTCGGGACTCTCCACATGGGTGTGGACCCTGGGGTTTCGGAATGGGGACCTTGGGCTTCTGAACAGAGCACTCTCGGTTCTCCATCAAGCACATCGAGGCACTGGTCAAGCTCCTTGGTGGGACTTGTGGGATCTACCAGACTAGGGGAGTTCCAGAAAGAGCCCACGGCCACCACGGGGTGCCCTGGAGAGTCTGGCCAGCCCGGGCCCCGAGGCACCCTCAGCAGGATCTGAGGGAGGCTCACCAAGCTCTTCCTGATCCCGGGAGACCCCCACTCCCTTCCCGCCCCTCCACTGCACCACCCACCTCACCCCGATGAACCACTCAGGAAAGCGATTCCAAGAAGGCTGACATCAAAGGTCCCCATCTTCTCCCCAACAGCCTCAGACCAGTAGGACCAGGTCCCATTTCCCAAATTCACCACCCAGTCCTCATGCCCCACAGCTCTTCCACATCTGGAACCACGGCCCATCACCGTGCCCTCACTTCTCCAACATGATTCGCCGTCCACCCACCAAGGGCCATTTGTCCCCCCATCTTCTACACCAAAGGCTTGCAGTGGGTACATGGCATCCTGGTTCTATATCACCTACAGACCATCTTTCTTCTCTTTTCCTTTTAAAATTCCAGTTCATTCATAGCATATTCATCAGACCTCACTGCCCACTACCTGGATAACTGCCACTCAGGTCCTCCTTCTGGGTCACCATCTTCCTCCTGGAAAACCTCCCGATTTCCCTCGTGGTAACGACCACACAGCAACGCTGTCCCCAGCTCCCCAGCATTGGCGGGGGGGCTGCCTCACCTCCAGTTACCACTGCCTCCATCCCACCCTGCCGTCCAGCCCCACGGTCACTGCCTCAGCTTGGATCTTGGCAATACTGGTAGTGACACTTCTCCCAAAGCTCCTGGCTACCCACTGACTCACTCCAGAGCCCTGACTCAGCAGTGGTCACACCTGTAGAACCCCTGGTTCATCACCTGCCCCCACCTTCGCACCTGTGACCCTGGCTGGGCTCATCCAACCCATCCCGGGATCTACCGGCTCCACCTTTGGGACATCTCGTGTTCTCTGTGTCTCCCACCTCCGTGGGGGCGCCCCCCCTAGATCTATCTACACAGTAGCCGTCCACATGGGTTCTCTATCGCCGCCCTTGTGGTCAGATTGACCATTTCAACATAGACCACACCTCCCTCCCTGCTCAGAACCCGCCCATGGCTTCCATCACGTTCAGAACAAAATCCAAAGGTGCCCAAGCGTCTGAGGCTGCCCCTCTCACCCCACAGCTCAGTCCAGCCCCACATTCCTTGTCGCTTTTTCTCCAAGATGCCAGAGGGCTTTCAAGTGCCACACCCTCCTTCTGAAACGCTCCGACCCCAAGTTCTCCATCTGACCCACCCCCACTTCGTTCCCACTTCCCCTCCCCAGAGAGAGCTTTCCAGGCTCTGTATTTAAAATAAGTGCCCACTCTACCTGGCCTTCCTTCTCGCACCTTATCCTGCTTTCCTTTCCTTCGTAAAACTTAACAGTAGACAAAATTATGGTTGTCAAATTCACGTGAACAAGGACTTTACCTTGTTCACTGCTCTTCCCCCAGCTTAGAGGAAACAACTAAGGTCTAGAATCATCTAGAAGACAGTAATGCACTCAATCATGATTTTTGGAAGGACTGAATCATTTCTCATTCATTGATCAACTCATGGACAATTCATTAGCTATGTGGTTATGCTATTAACAAGAGAATCTGACAATATAAAGAAAGAGCCCTATTGAAAAAGCATCATGGCCAAGGCAGACATCCCTTCCCCAAAGTAATTCTCCGATGGGCTGAGTCTTGCAGGAGAGGAAACCAAGTGCGACCCACCGGAGACAAAGATCAGACTCTGCTCAACTCACGGTCCGTGTGCACTGGAAAGATGCGATGCCAACACGTCTCCCAGAGGCTGGCACTGCTTCCAGAAAGCCTTCCCGGGCAAGAGCTGACCGTCAAAAAGTCTTTCCTGGAACAAACACCATAAAGATGACCAATTAGGTTATCTGACAGTATCACCGCCACATCCTCACGTTGCATGGTCTCCAGGGATTCATTTTACGAAAGGTCTGGGTTCCCTTGGGACAGCTGGCAGGTGTTCTGGGTGAATGGGATTCTCAGGGGTCAACATCTTAGGATGGTTTGGTGCAGATTCCAGCATCCCTTCCAGAAGATTGCAGCCCTCCTAGGCAGCCACCTTCTGCATAAATTAGATTCCGGTCATGGGTGCGACAAGTGACAGACATCCTAGAGGACGCCTGTGCACTGTGATCCAGCATCCACGTACGTACCTTGGGTGGGTACAAAAACCAAGACCTCCTCCCTGAAGGCGGAATGCTGTCCGGGGAGCCCTCCTGAGCAGTATTTGATACTGAAAAACTGGATGTCCCTGTATGATTCGTCATAAATACAGCGAACACAGCAGGGATAACCACTCTTCAAGTACCGAAGGCTAACGCTGATGAACCATGTCTTCACCAGAGTCGGCCTTCCCTCCAGCTAGTCCTCCTAAGGGTGAATTGGGGACCGAGGGTTATAGGAGGATCGGGTGTGGCCCGTTGGAAATAAAGCCCACTGGCCAACCACGCGTGTAAATGCTCTCCGGCCAACCATGCATTCCTGTCCCCTGGGGAGGCGCTGAGGCCAACAGCTCTTCCCAGGAAGCTTCCCAGGCAAGATCAATACTGAAAAACACAAACCTTCCCTTACATGACTCAGCATAAATAGAGCCAACCGGCAAGGAGAAGGTCTTTTCAAGGGCCAGGTACTAGCATGGAGAAGGAACCAGCGCCTCTGCTTCCGGAGTCTGTCCCAAGAAGTGACTGGATAGGTAGGGACTGTGGATCAGCTGACATACATCATTGATAAAATGTATGTTCTCTGATCAACCATCCATTCCCCTATCATGGACCACGCCCTGCCCTCGGGTTGGAGTCCTGTCGGAGCACATCTCCAGGTGGGAGCTTGTCCTGGAAAACAGCAGCTCAGATGTGATTAGCCATACACACGGTGATGCCCCAACAGCCAACCCTGCTGCCGCTCAGCCCTGGAGGCTGAGTTTTCGAGGCCTCGATGCTGCAGCTGGGGGACTAGGTGGCTTCATCCTAATGAAGGCCCAGGGTCTGAGATGGGCCATTCTTTCAAGTGTTGGGGGGAGGTACTTCCTTCCCGAAGATGGAATTAGGTCCAGGAAGGATGTAACACGGCACTACATTTATAACAGAACAAGCATTGGGGAGCGACCCTGCCACGGACCGCACCTGATCAGGTGTGGTGGAGGAGAAGCCCCCCTCTCCCATGGGCTTCTCCTGTATGTAGACTAGATGCTGAGGGTCAGGGGTCACATTAGCCCTCCTTAGACTTTGGATTGGCACCGAGAGCAATAACCTTTCCCTGGAACAGAGGTACCTTCCACGAGGTCGTCCTGGGCTGAGTGGGATAACCAGAGCGGAAAGACCGGTCACACAGCCACAAATACAGTGCTCTCCAGACCAAAAGCCTCTTCAAGGGAGATGTAGTGAACCTGAGTGTTGAAACAGCCTGGCCCCTGAGGTCCCCTATGCATGACTGTGTTCTGAGGGCCCGGGGGTCCTCACAGCCCACCCTCCACCCGTGGACCTGCGGAGGGGGCGGCCATAGATCCCCGCCCTACAAGTGGGATACCACCACTCAATCTTCCATGGTGCCAGGATCTCGGCCACGAACGACGGATGAGCAACCCAACGGCCCCTCGTGCTCACACTGACAAGAACAGCGGCGTCTCGCCTCCAAAGCTTGGGTCACTTCTGGGGTGTCACCTGAGGATGGAAGGCATTCTCTGGGTTCGTGCACTGAGGACACATGCCTCCATCCAGGGCATGCCCTGGGGTCAGCTTTGCAGTCACGTACCTTAGGGGGAGGTGGACAGTTCTCTTACTGTGAAGCTGGCATCCCCAGTGGGCATCCATCCTGAACTGATGCCATGAAAGGACTCCACTGTGCCGGCCATCACACAGCCAATAAGGCCAGGAAGACGGGAGCAGCGGGGCCTTGCGGCAGCCCCGGGATGTTCATACAGTCAAGATCCCAGAGGTGGTGGGGCACAGAAGCCACCATTCTCCACCAGACGGGATCTGGGCCAGCCTCCCGCCCCCATAAGCAGGGGAGATCCAGTCTCGGGGGCGCACTGCATGCGAGCAGCACCCTGAGGCAGGGCTGCAGAGGCATCAGCCGGCCCGTTCTCCTCCTGAGTGAGGCAAGGGGGTGCGGCCCCAAGCCAGTCTCTTTAAGTGCCACGCGGAGGGACCGGAACGCTGCTGGCTCTGCCGGCAGTGCCTCGGAGAAATCTACCTGGAGAGCAAATGGACACGGGGGTCAGTGACCTTGGAGGGAACTAGGGAGGCGAGCAGAGGATGGCCTGCCTTTCACACACCTGGAGAGACAGATGGTGGCCCTGCTTCTGGGGAGCTGTCCTGGGTAGGACTTGACCCTCGAAAACAGATTGCCCTCAGAGGAATCTTCGCGAACGAAGGGACCTCTCCTTCAAGGTCCCAAGGGAGCAGAAACCACATCCTCTCCACCCGGGCCGGCATAGCCTCTAGGAAGCCACCCTGCAAAGGACGGGGTCTGGAGGATCAGGGCCGGGGAGAGCTCTCGCTCCCTGAGGGAGGCTCAGCCGTCAGGCACCCACGGACTGGCCCTGCAGCGACGTGGACTCAGCGGTCCCGTCCCTGGAGCTGACCCTGCGTCACACCCTCACCCCAAGGCAGGTTGGGCTGAAAGGCTGGGTGACTTTGTCCAACTCGTAAAAACACATCAAGTTCACTGCAAAACCACTGCAAAGCAACCCCGGGCGCCTCCCCCGGCCAGCCTCCCTTCCAGGAAGCATGCCTTCCACAGCTCAGCCAGGCCCCGGGCCAACAGCTCACACCAGGCACACGCTCTCACGTCTCCTGTGCGGCGGCCCTCGAGGCAGAGTTTGATATTCAAAAAGAGGTTAACCATGTATTATTCATGATGAACCAAGCGAACATAGCACGGATAACCTCTCCTCAAATATCCCTGAACAGTTCTGAAACGAAAACCATGGCCTCTTCCCCACCGTCGGTCGTCTTTGCCTCCGGAAGGTTCTTCTCAGGATGAGCTGAAGCCCAAGGGTCAGGGAGCCGGGAGCTCAGATCCTGAAAAGAAAGCCCATGTGCCGTCATCAATCCTCCATCCCCGTACCTGGGTCCTGGGCCCCAACACCAAAGTCCGAACCCCAGAGTTGGAACCACGCTCAGAAAGACATCCAAAGCAGGTTCAGTCCTGAAAACAACAACAAAAGCTTCTCCAGGGATTCCTGAGAGGCGGGATTTGATGACAAGAAGAAACGAGGGGATGAAGCGACGCCATCATGATAATACCTTTTCTGATAAAACGGAGTGCATCATGGATCCCCAAGATAGGGGCTCCCCAAAAGACGGCCTCGGTCCCAGGAATGCTGCTTTGGACTGACTGGAAACGGACAACCCCAGAATTCGATGGCCCCAGTCGTCAACACGGCTGTCGGCCTGGTGCCTGACGAGTCTTGACAGTGGTGGCCTCTCCCCGACGTGGGTCTTGTATCCGGAAAGCCCTCTGAGGCAGGATTTGATTCTAAGGAAGAGTAATCTCGTAACATTTATGCATAAGAGAGCCCTTCGCATAGAGCCATTGTTCACAAACCAAAGAGCAACGCGTTGACCTGGGGAGTGCTCTCACGATGGGGGACACACATCACAAAGAAAGCACAACGTCTCCCCGAACTGTTCCGAGTGTCGTCCACCAACCAGAAGCATTAGCATCACTTGGGAACTTGCTAAAAATGCAGAATCTTGGTCCCTGAATCAGAATCTGCCTTTTAACAAGATCCCTAGGTGATGAAAATCTTAGAAGCATGTTAAAGTTGGAGAAACACCCCTCTAGCCAACAATTCATACACCCACACACACATACACACACACACACACACACACAGAGACATACACACGCGCACGTACACAGCCCAGAGTTGCCGTTGACCACAATGCCTTATTCCCAGGGTCTGTGTTCCACGTGAGTGTCTCTAAGATGAGATGGATCCAGAAACAGGCATGTAGCCATGCCACGTCCCTCAAGAATAAAAGGGACATTCAGTAGACAGCTCCTTGGAAGGGCCAAACAGTAGTGGTGGCAGGAAATGGACTGTGTTTTCCTTAATTTTGCATCTCCTCTAGGACGTCTTCCATGCTCAGAATTTATGCCAAAGATCAGGGGGTGTGGGACCCAGACGCCCCAGTCCACCTTCCAGCTGCCTAGAGAGACGCTAGACAGCACCCTCTCTTCCAGGAATTCCTCATGGCTGAGATCAAATAACAAGAAGAGAAAGACAGATGAATAATTATCAGCATCTTCCAAATGGCCCTGAGCACCCGAACTGCAGGTCTGCCCCAAAGCTGGTGTGTGTTAGTTCAAGGGCATCGCACTGCTGGCATGCATCCTGAGGTCCCTGAATTAGTTGCTACAGATTGTCAATAAAGCCATGCTCCGTGGTGGGGCAGGCCCCCACGTCCTCTTGCTGAAGTCGGCACCTTGCTCGAGAAAACTGGTGAAGCAAATCTGGATACTAAAACAATGGTTGTCCGATGTTAATCACCATGAATACAGAGACCATACTACGGACAACCATTCTTTAAGCACCAAAGAATTGTGCCATCCAGAAGAGCTTGGCGTCTTCTCTAAGGTCAGGGTCCCTTCCAGAAAGTTCTTCTCGGGTGGGCCAATGAGGGTTAGTGGGTCAGCTTCAGTCACTGAGTCGGTCACCCGCTTGGGGCTTGGTCACATCCTCAGGTGGGGAGGGGAGCTGACACCAATGACCTGACCTTAAAGTTGGCTGGGTGTCCAAGCAGGACCTTCCAGAAGCAGGATTTGCTGAGCCTTGAACACATGTCCACGACCAATGCAGGTCAGAGAAGCACCGGGGAGCCCACCGGCCCCTTGCCAAGCTTGGCCCTGTGGCCAGGGTTCTGAAGGTTAGAGCACTGGTCCCCCAGCACGAGCCACTGCAAACTTTCCCAGCCCCCAGCTGGGCGGGAGCCCCAAGAGGGGTCGACACGTGCGTCTCTTTGTGGAACTGATCACAGGGCCCAAGAAGTCCGCCGAGGCAGGATTTGATACTCAAAAAGAAATTGTCCTTGTATGATTCATCACAAATAAAGCGAACACACCAAGGATAATTTCTCCCCAAGTATGAAACAGCAACGTGGACAGGAACACCGGCACCTCCAGGTCTTTGGCTCAAGGATGCACAGTGACCGCAACTCGGCCAGCCCAGGCGCGCACACACACACGCGTGCACGCACCATACGCACACACTCGCAAAGCATGCGTCGTGGACCACGTCTCTCTGGGCACCGGGGAGGGGGCACAGAGCTGCTCCTTGCTCTGCTCAGGGACCACACCCTAGCGCCCTGCAGAGGGCGGAGGGTGGCTCAGCCGGGTAGCCAAGGACTGTCCCCCTTCCCTGGAGCGAACGCTCTCAGTGGCCCCGCGGTCGTGGGCCTGACGACCCCCATTGCACTTGGCTTCCTTTTCTGAATGCCATCACGGGAAGGGCTTAGCTGCTGTACTTCCAAAGCCTAGGCCACCCCCATCGTGAATACAGCAGAGACTCTGGGCTTGAGAATCCACTCACATACCTGAGCGGGGGGGAGTTTGCTGTCCACATCTCAACATCGCTCCAAAACACCAAGGAGAGATTTTAATAATCACATCACCATTACCAACGGTTTCCTAGCACATAGAGTCCTGGCTATGACTCTGCTCTAAGCCGTGTACGAGTCTTAACTCATTCAGCCCCCAGGAGCTCTCCAATTCCCCTTCCACGACAGCAGCACGGCACGATGAAATCCTTGCCCAAGGTTGCCCGGTTAGTAAGTGTCAGAGGCGGGATCCAAACACAGGAAACCGGACTCTACGGTCTGCGCTCTTGATACTGAAAAAGTGGATGACCCTGTACGATTCGACATGAGTAAAACGAACAGGACAGGGATGACCACTCTCCAAGCACCAAAGGTTATAGCACGGAAAGAAAGCCACTGCCTTGGGGGCACTTGGCATGTCTTCAAGGCGCAGTCCTGGGGATGAATTAGACGCTGAGGGTTAGTGGCTCAGTTCGCGGGCACCCAGCATACACGTGCAGTGATGATGCAACCATCGCCCACACAAGCGCCGACCTGGCCTTCTCAGGCCCCGGACCACACACGCAGCGCATGCCTCCTGACCCCCGCCCCCGCCAATGCAGTACTGGGAGGGGTGACGTTCCCGGGGGCCACCGCCTTCTCCGAAGTCAGCCGTGTGCCTGAGAAGTCACCTCTGCAAAGCAGTGACCTTAAAGCGATATGCCACACACCAATGGGCACAAGGTCATGCACACACGTACCGAATCCCTCGCTGCCTGTGGACTGGGTCCAAGGTTTGATACTCACAGAGAGCTTGCCCTTGTATATTCTATGTCAAAAAACCGAATATACAAAGGGCAACCTCGCTTTAAGTACCAAACAATAGCATTGGGCAGGTCCATCGCTACCGTTCACAGAGCTGGCCTCGTCTCCTGGGAAACATCCTAGGGAGGGGGTGGGGGATGCAGGATCTGGAGACCAGGGGGCAAACGCCTCCTGCCAGGTGTGTGCCCACTGGTCTGCTCTCCATCCCACTAGCCCGGGGAGGGGCAGAAGCCAGGGCTCCTTCACTGAAATCAGCTTCATTTCCAGGAATCACTCCAAATTAGGACTTGTTCCTGAAACAGAGATCAACCTCACGACCTTCAAGAGTGTGCCCAGAGCTCAGCCAGCCTCTCACTTTCCACAGAACAACGCTGGGGGTGGAGCCAGCCTGGACACCTCCTCCAGGAAGTTCTCCTGATAACGCACTGAGGGCAAGGGGATTGGGCGGATTTACATCGTAGATAACGCAAAGGCCCTGTGGTCACCCTCATACCTCCCACAGGGGTGTGGACATCAATGTCCTGTTCTAGCACCAGCCTCCTCCCCACACCCCCTACCCCCGGAGGTTGGCATTACGCCCAGGAAGCCATGCTAGGAAAGAGCTGACACTGAAAAGGAGTCAAACGCCACGTACCACAGGAAATGGAGACGGCAGACCACGAGCGCTTCCCCACAGCGGCCTCTACCCCCCCAGGAGGCCCCTATGGAAGAAGAAGAAACTGAAGGCTACCGGCCAGCAGGTGACCTAACTCATCCCCCGGGTGAGGTGCCCACCTCTTGCAGATGACATTCCCTCTCCTTGACATCGGCTGCTGCAGTCCCCTTCCCCAGTGCTGGCCTCAGGGCCTGAGGACCCCCAGGGCGGTCAGGCTGTGCCAAGTGGACGGTCATGTGGCCCAAGAAATGTCTCCACAAACGCAGAACCAGAGCCCTCGTCTTCCGGCCATCGTCCTAGAGATGAACAGAATGCAGGAAGGTCAGAGGACTAGAGAACAAACATCGAGACAAAACCACTTCCCTCTGACCTTCAGCATCCACATACCTGGCCCAGGGCGATGGCTCCCACGGCTCTTCCCCAGAGCCGGGCAGTTCCCGTGGAGGACACTGTCTCCAGGAGGGACTGGAGCCACAGATCACTAACAGAAATAGTTCTTACAGATTCAGCTCAGGGACCTTGAGCAGGAGGGTGTCCTCCCGAACACTGAAGAGGAGCATTGATGAGCAAATCTCAGCCTCTTCTCCCCATGTGGGTGCCACCTCCAGGAAGCCCTCCAGGATGGACTTGCAGGGGTTGGTCAAGCTTGCTTGGAACCATCGTAAATAAAGCCAGAGCCCTGTGGTCCACCATCACTCATGCGTTACCCTTGAAAGGGTCTGACATCAAGGTCTCCCTCCTGAGCTTGACATTGTACCGGGAAGCCTCCAGGGTATGATTTGGTAGTGACAAAGGGCAGGTCCACGCACGAATCATCTTTAAAAAAGCAAACCGCCATTAAAGTCAGTGCAGACAATAGACAGCGTGCGCCAAAGGCCACCCCTGTCCCCTGCCAGCATGGCATAGCCTCCGGGGAGTCCCCCAGAGGAGGACCTGGGGCCCGCATCACAGCCGAGGCCCACGTCAGGGCCTGGAAAGCTAGGACATACCTGAGAGGGGCTGAGAACAGTGTCTCTGTCCTGAAGATGGAGCTGGGTCCAAGCCGCCTTCCCGGTCAGAGTTTGATACGCAAATAAGAGTCTCCCTCTGTATATTCGCCATTAATAAAGTGAACATACAAAGGGTATCCTCTCTTCAAGTACCAAAGAGCAGCTCCAGTGAGGACCACGCCGCACCTTCCCCAGAGGGGGCTTCACCTCCTGCGGGGCCTGAGACCAAGGGGGAGGGGCCAGTGACAACACTGACCCTGTACACTGTGACCCAGCCCTGGGATGGGCTGTACTTCCCAGCATCTCTCCAAGATAGGACTGTCTCCCAAAGACAGGGGGATCCTGTATGACTCGACAGCAAGTGTCAGCTGGCTGACATTCCTTCAGAGCCTGCAAAACCGCCCTCTGCCCAAAGCCTTTCCCTCCAGGACGTCCCCCCGGTGACAGGTCGGCTGCTGCGGTTAGAAGACACAATAGCATGCATCGTTAAAGGAAAACAGCAAAAGAGAAAACCAACACATTCCATGATCCACCCCTATCCACAAATCGTATAGCAGCATTAAGACCAGTGTCCCTCCCCCTGAACTTGGCATTGTGTCCAAAAAGCCACTTGAGCTATTACTCAAAAGCACTTGACTAGAGCAAGATTCACTGAAGGAAAATAGAGTCCCCATGGGCCAAGTCTATCTAATGAAACAGATAAGGACATCAGTAACCCCAGCGTCCTCCCATCACAATTGGCAATGATGCCAAGAAGAGGCCTAAAGACCAAGAGAGCACGGGGGCTTATGGTCCCACGGCAAGTCCCACAAAACATGGTGCTCTGGGGCTACCCCATTCCCTTACTCTGGACTGGCAACGGCACCCATTCCCTCCTTCAAATGGAAGTTAAGACCTGGAAGTCAGCCCAAGGATGGCCTGGGTGTGGAGAGTGGGTAGACCAGATGACCCAAGGATGAACCAGACACTGGCTTGTTGCTGACCCTCCTTTCTCATATCTGGGAGATACACTGGCATCATGTCTGGGGAGAAAGGCCAGAGTAACATTTCACGGGTGCTTCATCATTACGCTAAACAGGCCCACCAAGGAAGGCAGCACGTTCTAAACAGAAGAGCATCTGAAAAGGAAACCACTGCATCCTCTCCAAAGCCATCATCTGTTCCAGAAAGTTCTCGGGAGGATGCAGGGGATGGGGCAGGGGGCGAGAGACCAGGTCACAAACAGTAAGAGAGAGGCACATGCCCCGTGGTCAACCATGCATTTGCCTACCCTGCGGCGGTTCTGGCCTCTGATGCTCCCAGAGGCCAGCCTCGTCTCCAGGAAGTCTTCCCAGGCAGGCATTTGCTCCTCGGAGAGAACTTGCCCTTTGTATATTCATTACAAAGGATGCAAACACAGGAAGGATAATCTCTCTTCAAGTAGCAAACAACACCACTGGTGGGAAAGCCACTCTCATGGTGACAAAGTTGGCCTCAGCTCCAGCAGTGAGCCTAAGATAAACAGATTGGATATTGCAGGGTTAGCGAGCAGGCAACACACGGCTGCATGCAGAGTTCCCGCCCGTGGGTGAACCACGCATCCCTTCCTTCCGTGTGCCCAGAAATGGTACCCCCGCCAGTGCCTCTTCCTAACACTGACAGCCTACCCAGGTAACCTCTAAGATGACTGCAGAAGAGGGGATTCTGGAAAATGCATTATAAACATGGTGAACATACAGAGAACAAAATTCATTCAAGGTCAATGAAGTAATCCCGAGAGTACAGCCTCAAGACAACACAACCAGGCCGAGGGTAAGTCAGCCAGACCGCACATCTCACACAAAGCACAGGACACCCCCGCACCACCTCTTCTTTGATGGCGAAGTCACATCCTCGGAGGTTTCCAAGCAGCATTTGATACTGAAAACGTGGATTTTCCTCTATGATTAATCATAAATAATGTACTCATAGAAGGAGAATCTACCTTTTAAATACCAAAGAAGGATTCTGTCCAGGAGAACTCGAATCTGTGCTTGAGTCATCAAACATGAAAGTCACATCTGGCGGACAAGCCTCCACGGATAAGCAGACGGCAGGCCCACAACGTAAACTTCACTGGGTGGGCTGCTTGGCCAGAAATGGCTCCTGAGTGTGGAAGACCCCCCCGGCAACCGTCCTTAACTAAGACACGGCATGCTGCCCACCCACCATCTTTCTGCCTGCCAGGCCCAGGGGGCCGGGAGCAAGGCTGGCCCTCCAGTCTCTTCCAGAAATATTTCCAAAGCAGCATTTGATACTGAAAACATGGATTTTCCTCTATGATTATCTATGAATCACGTAAACATAGAAGGAATATCCACCTTTTAAATACCAAAGAGAGATGGAGTTCTGGAAAGGACCAATGTGCCCAATTCACCAAAAGTGGAAGCAAGACGGCCAGGGAAGCCGCGTGCGGTCCCGTGGCAGAGCTGCGGCCACACGCCACGGCCTCCTTGGCCGGTGGGCTCCTCAGCGAGAGGGGGCTTCTAAAGGTGATGGTCGGCAGACACGTGGCACCAACGGAGCACGTGTTCCGCGGCCCACCATCTTTCCACTCACCCGGGTCGGGGGCTCAGCCTTGCCTCACACCCCTGCCTGCCGTGTCAGTCCCGACAATGTCTCCAAAGCAGCATCTGATACTGAAAATGTGGATTTTCCTCTATGATTAACCATCAAACATGTAATCATAGAAGGAAAACCTACCTTTTAAATACCAAAGAGGATGAATCCTGGGAAGCATGACCCCAGGCACAATCGATCCGAAATTAGAGTCACGGCTCACAGCAAAGACTGCTGAGCTGCTCTGGAGAAACGGGACCCCAGCCTCTCCCCCTAGCGGGCAGCTCGGCGGGAAGGGTCTCCCCAAGACGAGCGGGTGGTCCACAGACATATGGCGCGAATGGATCACATGTGCTGGGGTCCACCGACTTCCACTTACCCTGGAGGGGCTTAGCCCCACCTGGCTTCCCTGATGGAGAGTTCAGTCCAGGAAAGTTTCCAAGCAGCATTTGATACTGAAAACGTGGAATTTCCTCTATGTTTAACCATAAATAACATAAACATAGAAGGAATATCCACCTTTTAAATACCAAAGAAGGATTTAGTCCCGGAAAGCGTGAACCTGAGCACAAATCCATCAAAGATAAAGGTAACACAGGACAGGTAACTGGGCGCGGCCACAGCGGCGAGCTCGGGGAGGCCACCTGTCCCATCACGAAGGGAGAAAGGGGCTGGGGTCCACCTTCCAATCACTCCCTCCGTGTGTGTGTGTGAGTGTGTGTATGAGAGTGTGAGCGTGTGTGTGAGTGCGTGTGTGTGTGTGTGTGAGTGCGTATGTGAGAGTGTGTGTTGTGTGAGAGTGTGTGTGTGAGAGTGTGTGTGTGTGTGAGAGTGTGTGTTGTGTGAGTGTGTGTGTGTATGTGAGTGTGTGAGTGTATGTGAGAGTGTGTGTTGTGTGAGTGTGAGAGTGTGTGTGTGAGTGTGTGTGAGAGTGTGTGTTGTGTGAGTGTGAGAGTGAGTGTGTGTGTTGGGTGGGCATTAACCTTCCTCTCTCTTCCCTGAGGGGGGAATTTGTGTGCAGAAATGTTTTAAAAGCACCTTTAGATACTGAAAATGTGGATTTTCCTCTATGCTTAACCGTAAATCCTGTAAACATAGGAGGAACATCCACTTTTTGAATATCAAACGTCGAGCAGCGCTGGGGAGCACAAGCCACAGCACGCGTCGGCCAGAATGAATAAACGCTGGGCAGCCGAGCCCTTCCTGAGCTCCATGAAGGAACCACGACGTCAGACCCCAGCCTCTTAGGCTTCCGAAGATGGGCCTGATCCAGAGGCACGTGGCTTCGGGTCTGCCCTAATGTCACTCCCCTGCTGAGGGTAACCCTGACGTCTCCTCCCCGATGGGGCCTGGGAAAGCAGGGTCTCATTCTGGAAAAGTGGATGTACTTCAAAAAGTCACCATAAATAAAGCAAATACAGTTGGAATAACCATCCTTTAAGTTCCAAAAAAGATCATAGAAAGAAAGAGCAAAATCCTATGACGTTCCTAAAGTCAAGCCCAACTCCGTGGAGCCCTCCTGAGGCACCCGATGACACAGGGCATAGGAAAGTGTGTGGGACAGTCAAGCAGCCTTTCACATACCTTGGAGGGATGAGGACATCAAAGAACCTTCCAGAAAGCGAGACTTGTGTTTGGAAGGTCCCAATGGGCAGGAGTGGATAAGTCGGCAGGATAGGCTGTTGGGTATATTAGACAAATAGATCACAAACAATATCTCTTCAAACGCAACCAAGAGGCAGCAAAGCATGGGGTTCACCAGCCACCACCACCCCCACTAAAAAAATTGCACAACTTCCAGAAAAATCATTTTTCAGGTGGATGGGGGGACACAGGGACTTACCGGAACAGGTGCTGTGAACACCTGGTAAAGTGCACCTCCAAAAGCAAACAATAAATCAGCAATAATCCCAGACTCAGTCCCTGTTCTGCAAGGTTGCCATCACCTCCACGAGGTCCTCCTAAACACAGATTCAGTATTGAAGAAAAAAGGGCCAATCGGCATTCTTCGGAAACAAAGCACACGCTCTTTGGTTGACCCTCTGTTCATATTCCACAAAGAGGCACCCAACTCCAGTATTGCTTTTCTCAAGTTGGAATTGGTTCAAAAAAGCCTTGACCTGAAAAAGCAGTGTCTGTCACAAGGGTGAGTCAGGCACTCCTCCTAGAGATGAATGGATCCCAAGGGGGGCGGACCAGGTCACCCCCATCATCTGCAGAGCCACAGCCCCTCCCCTGCAGCTGAGACTTGCTGAGGAAGCAATCCTGATCCCCCAAAGTCCCCCCAAGCATCATTTGTCATAAATAAAGCAAACACACGGGGACCAGTGTTTTTCGTGCACCATCGAGAGCTATGCCACGCCGTCCAGGTTGGTGCTTGCTCCGTGAAGCCTTGTCCAGAATAAGTGAGACACATGGCTGGTTAGGGGATCAGAGGGTCTAAGTCTGGGGCCAACATCGTTCATGTACCCAGGAGTGGTTCTAACAAGCACGGCCATGAACGAGAAGGGCATGTTATCAAGGAATAATTCCCAGTTGGGTTTTCTTAAAAAAATTGAACGGTAGGCAGCCAGGTGAGATTTGGGACAGATGTAGTGACTAGCTAAGGAACTCCTCTTCAAGTACCCTGGGAAAGCAATGTCATCCTACCTGTTGTCTCTTCCAAGAAGCTGGCATCACACCGTAAGTGTCCCGCTAAAGCTAGAATGCCGGCTGGGGTACCAAGGGCCTGCGAGCTGAGAACCGTGTCTACTCACTGCTTCGCTTAACCCCCTCCCTCTTCTGTTACCCCCACTTCCTCCTGGAATGACCTTCCCGGAGAGCTCTCCTTGAATAAACCACTTGCCCACAAATCTTGACGAACCCCCTCCAAGCTTAAGACAGAAGTACGTGTTAATAACAGCAGTCTGGCCCCCAGGAAAACAACAGAAACGTAAGTCAGAGACAATTAGATGAGATAAGATATAGGGACATTTGGAGAGAGTGTAACAACCTCGTGGTCTCTTCCCGTTAAGCATTTGGAAATTGTAACTTTCCCAAGAAGGCTGGTATTTTCCCTTCAAAAAGTTATTATTAAAGTTATTTTATTTTACATGAAAATAAGTTATGTACTGAAACATCAGTACACTTGCCATATAGTCATAAAAATCCCCATATCGGGGCTTCCCTGGTGGCGCAGTGGTTAAGAGTCTGCCTGCCGATGCAGGGGACACGGGTTCGTGCCCTGGTCCAGGAAGGTCCCACATGTCGTGGAGTGGCTGGGCCCGTGAGCCATGGCCGCTGAGCCTGCGCATCCGGAGCCTGTGCTCCGCAACGGGAGAGGCCACATCAGTGAGAGGCCCGCGTACCGCAAAAAAAAAAAAAAAAAAAAAAAAAAAATTCCTATATCATCTCATCTTTATCATTATAATTTGTTCAGTGTATGTCCCGTGGTTCATCTGTTCTTTCAGAGGTTAAGCTTTGGAAACCAAGGAACTGGATGGTGTATATTTCAGGATTCTTCTTAAAATCTGAAAACCGTGTTAAACAAGTTTTTGTTCACATTTATTGGTCAGTTGTTTCAAAGAAATCGGTGTTACACAACCTCATTTTTCACATTGATAGATCTACCTTAAGAAGCAGGGTGATAGGGTGATTCATTCAATAAATTCTTAATCCGCAAAATCAAATCAACAAAAGAGGAACACTCGTCATCTGGTCAACCATCTGTTCACTTGCCCCCGGAGAGGGGCTGGCACCTCCCCCCTCCCCTCCCCCCACCCGAACATGACCCCGCGCGCAGCGAGTCCTTCGAGAAGGCATTTGATGAAGAAAAGAGATCAACCGTGCAATATCTGCCGCAAATAAAGCAAATACATCACGGACAACCTCCTTTCGAGCATCTCAGACCAGCTTCCGCGACACGCTTCTCCAGCCGCCAGGGCGTCCTGCAAAGGAAGTGGACGGCGAGGGCTCATGCACAGAGGACAGACGCTGGCAAAGTCCTCAAGCTCCCCCCGAGGCTTCCTGTGACGTACCTGGGTGTGCAGGTAGGAGTGGCCCTCCCCGACATCAGCTGCAGGAGGCTGAGGGCCTGCACGGTGGGAAAAGAGGCTCAGTTCTGAAAGCTGTACCTTGCATGTCTCCTCGGGCATAGGACAAAGGCATCGGGCAACTGTCCACATTCCACAGGCGACTCAGAACCAGAATCCCCTCCAGGAGGTCCTCCGGGCTGTGGAGACGCTAGGGCCCTGGGGCCGGGTGGGATGTGTCCGACCCAGGATGCCCAGCTCGGTTCAGAAACCCCGGCAAGTACTCCCGCATCTGGACCTTCCCGTCATCCAGAAGGGTGGTACTACACTCAGTAAAACAGGTTGGACAGCCTGTCTCGACGGACCTCAGATGACAGCTGCTTCTTCTCCCAAGGTGTTTTTGCCCCCATGAAGGTCTCTGAAGGAGGACAGGCCCCCGAGGATGGGTGGGGCAGGAGCCAACCGTTACACAGGCGTCCGCTGAGGCCAGCATCGCCCGAGTGCCACCCATGGGGGGCTTGCCGTCAACATCTCTTCACGGAAGTCAGTGCTGCGCTTCAGTGATGGGGTATGATACTCAAATAGAAGTGCACCCGTATTTTTCGTCATAAATAAAGCGAAGAAACACGGATAACCTCTTTTCTAGTACCAAAACATAGCACCTCTGGTCCCAGCTGGCAGAGTTCCAGAAACTCCTCCTAGGGAAGACAGATGCTGAGCGTTAGGGGACTGGGTGACCAGGACTGCCACCAGAACACTCTCTAGACAGCAACCGGCCACTTACCCTACGGAACCGCCGACACCAAGAGCCCCAGCTCCGACAGCCTCTCCTCCACGTTGGATTTGATACTGAAAAGAGGTTGGCCAAGACTGACTCATCACAAAGAAAACGAATTCACCTGGGAAAGCCTCTCTTCAAGTACCACAGAACAGAACGGTCCGTGGAGCCCCACGGCACCTCCTACAGGAAGACGGCCTCGAGATAGATGGAGTGCAGAGGCCAAAAGACTGGACAGCAGCGTCTTTCAGGAGGCATGTCCACGTGCTGGTCCCGATCGGGGGCTGACACCAATGTCCCTTCTCTGGCATCTGGGAGCACATCCCTCCGGCACTGGACTGGAACCTGGAAAGAGGTGGGCTGGGCAGAATTAGTCCCCAAAGAATGGCTGCCCTGGGAACACCGTTCTCCCAGAACCACAGGAACCGCCACCCTCCACTACAGCAGGTGTCCCCGATCAACTCCACTACGCATGTGTGGGTGACAGTCCAATCACAGCTCACAGCCAGGCACCTGGGCACCAGGCGCCTCCGTCTCTGGAGAGATCCGGTGGGTCGCTTCCATCGTCCCCGTGCTTTTGTGGTCACTACCGCTATTTAGTTGTATTATTTTGGGGGCGGGCTGCTCTCCTCTGAACCCCTCTCAAATGCTGGGGGAAATCCTTAGCAATAGAACCTGGAAACATGTTTCCCCAGCCTCCCTTGCAGCGGGGAGTGGACATATGATCAAGGCCTCGCCATCCGTGCCCGTGTTTAGAGGCAGGCATTGCCTGCGTTCGGACCGAGGACGGCTGCACACAGTGGACAAGGGGCAATCCTCCACCGACATACCCAGAGAGGCAGTGACACCAAAGTTTCATCAGGGCCAGGGAGCTCCTCACGGTGAGATTGATACCGAAAAAGAAGTGCACCATGTTTGTTTCGGCACGTATCAAGCGAAAAGAACATGGGCAACTTCTTTTCAGGTGCCAGAGGTCAGCAGTGATGGGCAGGCGCTGTGCTCACTGTCAGTGGCCCACCTGTGTGGAAGGGATACTGAGCGTCAGGGCGCAGTGGCCAGGCCGTGGCCAACACCGTGTGTCCAACGTGTGCTCGAGAGCAATGGGGCATCTGCTCGCCCTGGAGGAGGCAGACGGCACTCCTCGCCTGCAGCGTCTGGGAAGCCCCCGCAGGTGACGCCGACACAGAGCAGAGGCAGACTGCGCAGCCGTCATCATGGATAAAGCAAACCAACCCAGCCTCCCTCTGCGTCAGGATTCCAGGAAGAGCTCATGGGCAGAGTTCCATAATCAGGGCAGATGGATTCCAGACCGTTTGCCATCAGCTCCACAAAGGTTGAGGGAGGGCATCGTTTCAGAGGAAACGGGATGGTCTTGGACCCTGAAAGAAAAATCTCTGTGAATCAGGCGTTCCGGTAAGGCATCCTCTTGAGAGATGGGAAACCACGGACCTCGAATTAGGTGAGACAAGCCGCCACAGCAGCATCTGCGGTCCTTGGGCCATCCCCCCATGCTCCTGGCGTGGTTCTGACTCCAGTGTCCCCTCCTTACAGGCACGCCTGGTTCCTCTGAGACGTGGTTTAGTTCTATAATGCCGGCCATTCAATATGACGTGACAAATACAGCAAACCCACCGCAGAGAGCCACAGAACAGCAGGGGCGAGGAAATGATGTCTTCTCCAAAGTCACTGTCACTGTCAGGAAGCCCTCCAGGGAGAAGGGGACCCTGGGGGTGAAGGAGGCAGGGGAGACGCTCTGGGGTCCACCGTCCTTCAGGTCTCCTGGAGAGGGGCCCATGTCAATGGCCCTTCCCTGGACACAAAACACATTCATCAGGCATTATTTGTCATCCATAAATTAAACCACGAGGACAACACTTCTGAAGTACAAACAAACACAGTAAGTCCACAAGAAAAAGTCACTTTTCACCAAGAACCCACCTTGGGATATTGAAGACAGCTGAACCAAGGACACATAGAACTGAAAAGAAGTACAGGTTTTCCAATCACCACACACTGTGGTATCACTGTTTCTATCCCAAGTAAGATAAAACCCAACTCAAACTGGCTTAACCAATAAAGGGATTTATATGCTTTATATAACTGATAGGCTTATACAACTGAAAAGTGCTGAGGCAGGGCAAGCTTCAGGCAGGGTTTGATCCAGGGGCTCAAACAATGTCTCCCAGGTCCTTTCCTTTCTAACGACCCAATATGCCTTTTGTGGTATAGGCTTCCTCCTCTGAGTCTGCATAACATCCCCATGCACGGTCCCAGGCACTCTCCTCTTGATCTTTAAATAGTTGTAGGAGCTTCAAGGCTCACACTATCATCACATCACAAGGCTGAAGGGAACATAGACGGTCTACTCTGGCAGCTCTCACAGGGAAGGGAAAGATAGTTCCTTTCCCAGAAGCCTCAGCAAACATCTTGCATCTCATTGACTCAGTGGAGTTAAGGGCCCATTTTTGAACCAATCACAGCATCAAAGGGGGAGGGATAAAGCGACTCACTAAGCCCTGGGCTGGTGTGTGTGTGTGTGTGTGTGTGTGTGTGTGTGTGTGTGTGTGTGTGTGTGTGTGTGTGTGTGTGTGTGTGTAGGGTGGTGGGGGAGGTTCAACCCAAGCCGAGCCACGTAGCAGACATGAGAGAAATCAGGGGACATTGGGGAAGGGAAAAGCCGCAGGGTGGCAAAAATCTTGACCACAGTCCACTACTAGTGCCCACATGCCTTGCCTGAAGTTGGCACCAGAACCAAGAAGTCTTCGAGGCAGAATTGGATACTGAAAAAGAAGTGCACCGCGAATGTTTCGTCACATATAAAGCGAAAAAGACACGGGCAACTTCTCCTTAAGTACCACAGGTCAGAATCGTCCAGCAGCTCTGCTTCGCGGTAGTGTCACTTCGGCAGACTTCCTGAGAGCAAACGGGTCCTGCTAGCCCACCAGGCAACATGTCTTCATGACACGGGTGCCAGAAGGGATGTTTCATGATTGTCAAAACGCAGACGATGGCTCATGGACAACACTGCCTCAAAGTAAAGGGAATGACCCTGACTATTACCGTTGCTGCCCGCCTCAGCTTGCGGAAGTGCTCCCACGGCAGACAGGACACTGGAGGTTAATGAGCTACAGATGAACAATGAAACACAAGGTTTTGGTGGCCCATGTGGACGGCCGATCAACTGGCTCCACACCCTCTCCATAACCTCCTCGTGGGTGGCGTGTACCTCCCACCCCTTGCCTTTGGGCTTAGCCGTGTGACTTGCTTTGGCCAATGAGACACGGACAGAAATGTGCCAGTTCCAAGTTTCAGCCTTAAGCAGCCTCTGGGTTTCCACTTACTTTCTGGTGCCCCTGCCATCACTGTGAGACCAATGCGCTGGCCAGCCCGAGAGGAGGGTGACAGATGTCGAGTCCCACCTTCACCCCCCAGAGTAGGCCTCATCTCCGGAAGTCGACCTAAGGATGGAAAGGATATCTGGGATTAGTCGACCAAGAGACACACATGCTAAGCTGAACGTATGTTCTCGAGTGAAACACCCATATCCACACCTTCATTGATGGTGACCCCAAAACCCCTTCTCTGAAGTTGGTGTCACGTCCAGAATGCATCTGAAGCAGGATTTGACACTGATGAGCAACCGGTCCATTTGGGTCCTCCTGAGTCAAGCAAAGCTGGACAAGCGACACAGAGACGGGTGATGACAGCAAAGCCTCCTTCCCCGAGTCATGATCACGGACTTGAAATCCGCCCAAGGAGAGGCTGTATTCCAGGCGATAACGACCCAGAAGGTCGCATCAAAACCTCTCTGTGAGGACAGTCCCCCATCCACGCACTGACCCGTAGTGGTACAGACACCAATGGCCCTGCCTGGAACTGGGCTTCACGTCCAGGAAATCCTTCAGGATGGAATTTACTACTGAAAAGAGACGAGCCGTGTGCTATTCATCTTATACAGGACAAGCTCATCGGGCAGCCTCTCTTCAGACCCCACAGGAGAGAGTTGACATCACAAGCACAGATGCTCCCCACATTAGTACTATTGCGCGCGCACACACACACACACACACACACACACACACACACACACACACACACACACACCGTCCTGAGGACAGACTGGACCCCTGAAGCAGGTACTACACACATCCTGCACTCAACCTGTGCTGTGCGGTGGGCCTCCCCGGTGTGGGCACTGACACCAAGGCCTCCTCCCTGACATCTCTGTGCAGGTTAACTGTCCTCCTGGAGGATTTGACTGAGAAGAGATTATTCATTGACAACGGCTTCTATTTAGTTTTAAAAGGCGGGGGTGGGGGTTGGGGGGTGCCAAGGGGCAGCCCTTCTCTCAATACAGCAGATTCACACTGGCTCCAAGTTCTCCTACATCTTTTCCAAAGTCGCCACATGCACCAAGATGTCATCCCACAGATGGACTGGGTGCTGATGGATAGTCAAACGGGTGACCTACATCGTAAATGAAGTGCACGTCACCGGTCTACCATCCTTTCAGCTACCCTGGAGACCGGCTGGTGTGTCCAGAAAGCCATCCGAGCAGGACCTCACCCTGAAGAGCTACCACCCGCCACCACGAGGCATCAAACAGCTGCAACGCACAGGGAGCAACCTCCCTCCACCACAGAAACATGGGCCCTTCTCCAAACTGGCTTCCCTTCCAGAAGCTGTCCTTGGAGGGCTGGGTCCTGCCGGCCGCCCTCCACCCCACTCTGCGACACACAACACACAATCCGCCTTCCTCGCGCCTACTCAGAGTGCAGCCACGCCCCTTCCCTGAAGGCTGCAGCAGGAACAGGAAGTGCCCCCAGGGTGGGATTTGATACTAAAAAAGAGGTTTCCCGTGTATGTTTCATCATAAATAAAGAGAAGACAACACGGACAACCTCTCCTTCGAGTATCAAGGATTAGCACTGATCAAAGAAAACGAAAACAAAAACAAAAACAAAATTGCTGAATCTTCAGCGACGTTGGTGTCACCTCCGGGAAGTTTTCCCAAGTCTACGTGGCCCTGGGTAGACCAGATGTCACGTGTCATATGCGAGTGGAGAGTCTGAATGGAGTGTCCTGGGTTGGTTTCTGGAGGTCAGCCAGGAAAACCTTTAAGACCTGATACTGAAAAGAGGTCACTTGTGAAATATTTTCCACCAGTACAGAGAACATTTAGTTACACCACTCTCCAGGAATTGGAGCTTTCCTGATGGGGGAACCATAGTCTCTTTCTGGAAGTCCATCAGGCCTCAGCAGGAAGTACCCCAGCAATGGTCTGCATCCCAAGGTCAATGCATCAGGAGAGAATCCACAAATAAACCCCGCATTTTGTGGTCAAGAGGCAGGTGATGTGGTCCGCAGTGGACTGACACCCAGGCCCCTGCATGGAATTGGCTATAGGTCCAAGTCATCTTCCAGGTGAGCTGTGGTTGGTTCTAAAAACAGATGCATGGTATCAGGTTAGTCGTAAGTCAAGTGAGCGCCAAGGTAGGGTAGGGACAGCTGGGAACAGGGCCAGGCCTCCATCCTCCAGATGAAACACTACTTAATACCTGCTGCTGCCTTCCACTTGGTTCAGTAGAATTAAGGGAGAAAAACAACTTTCATTTCTGGAAGTCAGTTCACCAAATGTTTGTGCCAAATCTGGACTGGTTTTTCTGTTTGGCTGCAAAATGCCTTTGACCATAATTTTTTCACTGTAGGGGGAACACTGATCTCTTCAGACTCTTTATCATTTCCGTGGGGACGTAGGCCCACCCTAACAGGCATGGAGAGACAGGAGTCAAAAATCAAGGAAAAGAAAAGTCCAGGTTTTCTCTTACAAAGTTGTGCAATTGTGCCTTCCCTTGTCTCTGAAGCTGGCCTCTAGGACAGAGGACAGAGAGGGTCATGGGCCATGCGGCCTCCCTCCACCCTGACTGTCTGCCTCTGACCCCTGCCTAGCCACCGGAGTGCCCAGCCTGCAAGAATGTAGCAGCCACCTGCCCTGGATCCATCAGAGGTGATGGCACGTCCCCACCGCCCCATTTCCTCATCTTTCTCTCTCTTTTCCCTCGGGGCTCTTTCCGGGCGGAAGGAATGCGGTTTGGGCATCATGTAAGAGGAAAGGTTGGTCGTCTGCATGTGAAAGATCACGGCTGCCACCGCAACTGTTCTGACCCTCATCAAACTAAGTGGGGTTGAAGTAGAAAGACCTGGGCCTCTTCAAGAACCCGGTGCCCCTTCCCCAAATGCCACGACAAAGCCCAGAACTGAGTCACGGCCTATTGCCATCGAAACAAACGCACTGCCAACAGCCTACCTCTGTGCCCCCGCTTTAGAGCCGGCCAAGAACCACTTCCTTTCCCAGAGGCTGGCGTCGCCTCCATGAAGTCCTCCTGAAAAGGATGGGGTAAGAAGCATCAGTGTCAGACACACCATACAGATCAAGGGAAGCAGACGTCTCAGCTCACTCACCCTGGACTGGAGCTGACGACTTCTGTCTCATTCAGGAAGTCTTCCAAGCTGGTATTTGATATTGAAGAGTGGTCGGTGGGAACGATCTGTCATAAAAGATCGAGTACACCAAAGGAAACCTCTCCTTAGTACCGCAGAGAAGAACCACCTACAGACAGCTTCTTCCCTAACAGCAGCATCGCCTCCTAAGGATGAATTAGATACAATGGTAAGTGAACCAGGTGTGTCCCTGGTAAAGCACATGGCCTGTGGCCAGCTCTCTGCTTATTTCTCCTGACCCAGGGTTGAGGATAAAGCCCTTTCCCCTAAACTGGCATAAATCAAACATTCCTCCAGATTTAAAATAAGCCCACTCCAGAATTCCTGTTGGAAATAAACAGGTCCTACCACCGACCAATTCTAGAGACCCCCGAGGCTTCATCTTGATCTCAGAACTGGCTTTTCTCCCCAAAGGTGTCATTATGTCTAGGACATCTTTTCAGAATAAACCAGAGGCTGAGGGGCAGTGGTCCAGGGCACCTACATTGTCCAGGGCATGCTCTCTGTGCCACAGGCATTCACCAACGTGGGTTGGGCTAAGTCCAAGACAAATGCAGCCACAGGTAACCTACCTGCATGTTCCAGGCATGGAGCTGTCTTGGGGACCACAGTCTTCCTCCAGGTAGGCACCCCCTTGGGAAGTACTCCTAAGAATGGATAAGATATTGATGGTTAGTGGAACAGATGATTGAAGTCAGAAATATGGGACAGGCTTTGTGGGCAACCATTAATTCGTGTCCACAGCGCCCCTTCCTGGAAGCTGAGATCTGTGCCAGAAGGCCTCTAAGGTGGGATCTGATACTGGAAAAAAGGTTAACCAGGTGTGTTTCATCCTCATGAAAGAAACAGAGACCTAGAAAACCTGTCCTCAGGTACCACCAATTACGCCGATACAATCGCCACTGGTTCTTCCCCAGACTTGACAGTCAGTCCTGGAAGCCCTGTTAATACGGACTGGACACGGATGGTTAGTAGAACAGGTGACATGAGTCATAAATACAAGGCACAGGTTTTGTGGTCAACCACTTATTTCTGTCCACTGGGCGGAAGCTGACAGTAACATCTGTCCCTGAAGCTGAGGTCTGGACCAGAAGGCCTTCAAGATGGGATTTGATACTGGAAAAGAGGTTAACCAGGTGTGTTTCATCCTCATTAAAGAAACAGAAACCCAGAAAACCTCTCTTCAGGTACCACGGATGAACACTGACCAGAACACCAGTGATTCTTCCCCAGACTTGACATTCAATCCTGGACGTCCTGTTAGTATGGAATTGGATACCGCAGTGGTTGAAGTGCTGGTGTAAGCCACTGGATGAATGCATGCTGTCCGTGACCCATCCGTCCGAGTACCCCAGCGGAGCAGACCCCGACGGCATCCTCAACATCCTGACATTGGCATCGTGGCCAGAGGGTGTTGAGGCTATAGAGACGCTGCTCATAAAAGCTGTCCCATTTTTGGTTCACCCCCCCCCCACAGGGCAAACTTTTCTCAGTTACCATAGAGACACGGATGCCCCACGCCAAGGCGGGCTCCCCCAAAGGTCCTCCCAAGGACTCCCTGGATATGGAGGTGTGGTGGCCCAAGTGACCTGGGTCATAAAGAAAGTGCACACACGCTGGCCAGTGGGTCACTTGAGTACTTTGGGGTGGTGCAGACAGCATGCCCCTCCCCCGAATTTGGATGGCCTCACACCTGGGAAGCCCTCCCCAGAAAGATCCTACTGCAAACAAGTCCAAGTTTGCAGTGTCTGGCGCGTGGGTCGCGAACGCCTCGAGGATGCTCTCTTCCAGGTCTAGTGGAGCCCGGCCGGCCCTGCTTTATCGTCTCCTTCCCCAGAGTTGGCACTGCTTCCGGAAGTTCTCCAAGGGGGGATTAGATACTGAGGGTTAGTGGACCAGGTCACAAACGGCACAAATAAAGCGTGTGCTCTCTGGTCAACCATCTCATGTACCCAGGCACGTGTTGAGGCCACTCTGCTCGTCCACAGGTTAGCCCTGCCCTTGAAGCCGCCAAGCCAGCGCCGTTTGCTGGGAATAAGGCTGCCACCCGTGAGTTATCGTCACACACAAGACAAACGCATCGCAAACAAACCCTGCCGAGCTGCACGGAGCGCAGACCTAGTGTCCCCACCCCGCCGTTGATGTTAGCTCCAGGAAAGCTTGCAAGGCGGGATTAGATACCGCAAAGAGGTCGACCGTGTAATGTGCGCCATGAATAAAGCGAACGCGCCACGGACCACCTCTCTCCAAGTACCAGGCAGCAGCAGTGCTGACACCAGGGCAGTGGCTCTTCCTCAAAGCTGAGATCACCTCCTGGGAGTCTTCCAAGGCGAGATGTGATATTGAGAAGAAGTAGACCATGTGTCCTACGTCATAAATAAAGCGTACACACCATGGTCAACCGCGTCTTCAAATACCAGGAAGTGACGCCAACCCCGCCTCTCTTCCCTTCCTCTGGGATCACCTCCAGGGAGCCCTAGCAGTCTGCATCATGAGTCATCAGCCATCAGCAAGGGTGGCAACGACCACAAACCCATGCCCACTGCTGCTACCACCTCCAGGGTGCCCTGTAAGGCTGGGACTGAGTGCCGAGTGTTGGCTGGGGGGATAAAGCACGTGATCTGTGCTGGATGGCGTCTACCTCACAGGCCCTGCTCCCAAGTTGGCATGGCCTCCAGCAAGTCCCCTCAGGCTGACTGATGCTGAGAATTAGTGGACCATGTGACATACGTCATAAACATCACGTACGTTTTATGGTCGACCATCTCTCCACATACAGGGGAATGGAGCTGAAGCCAGACCAGTGCGTCTCCCACGAAGTTGGCTTTGCCTCTGGGAAGCCCTCTGCGACAGAATTTGATATTGAGAAGACGTGGACCACATTACATACGACACAGAGACAGCGCATGTTCTATGGTCAACCATCTTTTCAGGTACCGTGGGAAGGGCTGATGTCGGACCCGGCATCTCTTTCCTCTCCTTAGCATCACCTTCCGGAAGCCCTCTGAGGCTAGAGGCAGTATTGAGAAGAGGCCACCATGCAATGTTTGCTAGAGGCGTGGTGGACGTGGCACAGAGAAACCCCTCAAGGACCCAGAGTGGAGATGACGCCAGGACGAGCGCTATGCCTGACACTCAACATGGCCTACAGGAAGCCCCCAGGGTGCAGTGGCTGTTATGAAAAGGTGGACCGAGTCACATGCGTTGTAAGTAAGGCATATGAAGCGTGGTCAACTCCTAGGAAGTATCTCAAAGCGGTCCTGGTGCCAGAACCAGGAGACCTATGAGGCTGGATATCTGGAGACCTACGAGGCTGACTATCTGATACTGAAATGAAGCAGACCACGTTACATACGCTGTTGATCAAACCCATGCAGTGCGGTTGAACCCTTTCCAGGTACCGTGAGGTCGGCGCTGACGCCAGAACCAGGGCTCGGACTCTACTGTCAGACTGGCAGCATCTTCCGCCAAGTTCTCCAAGGCTGGGTTGGAGGGAGGGGAGGAAGCGGGCCCACGGACCATACATCGTCTGTGAGCATATGTGGCCCATCAGATCTTCATGGAGGAGCAATGTTGAGTCCAGAGCCAGGGCGTCTTCCCCGAGAAGACTAAACTTGATATGGAAAAAAGATAGACTGTACACGCACCATCAGTGAAAAATACGGGTCAGTGTGTCTTCAAGTACCTGGTGTGGCATCGTCTCGCGGGCACCCGTGTCCACCTCTACACGGGCACTCGGTCCTGGAGCCATCTGACGATAGCTTTGAGGCTGATGAGAGGCAGAACGTGGAACAACAGCCCTCCTTCGTGAACATTCGCGGTGCCAACCACCACTTCTTCAAGTACTATGGGGGGGGGGTGCACCAAGGTGGAAACAGGACACCTTCCTAGAGGTTATCATTGTCCTAGGGAAGCCCTTAGAGGCTGCATTTGACACTGAGGAGAAGACTGTCGCAAGCATTAACAGATTAAGTACACATCTAACAGTCTACCATTCCACCAAGTACCACGGAGCAGGGAGGACGCTGAGACCAGTGTCACTTCTCTAACTTCAGGCTGTCTCCAGGACGGTTTGGATGGCTGGGCTGGATACCAAGAAGCGGTTTACCGTCCCACATACATATTCAAAATGTATGTGGGACGGTAAACCATTTCTTCAAGTACCGCACGATGGCAGCGACGGCTGGAAGAAGGCTCGCGTCTGCAAAGTTGCCTCTGGGGACCTCTTCAAGGCTGTATTTGATGCTGAGAAGAAGCAGGTCATGGTGTCACACTAAACAAGAGTCGCGAAGTCAACCATGGCATTGAACGCCAGAGAGCAGCACTGATCCCAGAAAGAGAATCAAGATCTCCTCCCCAGAGATGGTGAGATTTCCCGAGGCAGAACTTGATATAAGAAGAGTGAGAGTATGTCGTTTCGCACCATGCAGAAAAGAACATGTCATACAGAAAACCATCTCTTCGAGTGTCACGGAGAGGCCTGCTGCTGGGTCCAAGGGCGCCTCCCTGAAGACGACGTCACTCCTGGGAGCCTCGAGGATGGATTTGATACTGAGGGTTAGTGGACCGTGTTACATACGTCACAGATAAAGCGTACGCTATACGGTCTACTATCTCTCCAAGTACCACACAGGGATGCCGAGGACAGAGGCTGAGGACACGTCCAGAAAGCCTTCCAGAGCTGGAGGGAATCAGAAGGCAGGTCGAGTACAACACATGCATCATGCGACAAGCACACACAGGCTAGGAGTCTTGTCTCCACTGTCAGGAGTTGACGCAGACGCTTGAACTGGTGGCTTATCCCCAAAGCTGGCAACTCCTCCAGGAAGCCCTCCAAGGCTGAAAGTCCCACTGAGCGGAAGTGGACGATGTTCTGGATTTCGTCATTCCAGAAATACCGATCAACGTGCCTACTAGGTGCCAGGCACCATGTTGGATCTGAGGGAACGGGTAGGTGGGCGTGGTGGGAGGGTGGACATGGCATGTGGCTAACAGGACTGTGTGGGGGAGGGTGGAGAGCAAAATGAGAAATAGAAGATGGCGTGTGCACCACCGAAGAGAACACCTGTCTAGTTATCCTGAGCAGGCCAAGCAAATAGCCTCGGGGCACGTGAAGCCCAGGTCATGAGCGCTCGTTTCGAGCGTTAAAAAAAATAACTGTGCCACAAGGAAAGACTGACGGCCGTCTCTGCCTCAATGCCAGGGGCATTTCCAGGAGGTCCTCTCAGGCCACATGGGATCTGAGCAGTAACCACCGTGCCATCTTCATAAACCAGGTGGCTGTCGTTTTGGTCAATGGATTCCCTAAAGTCTGAACCTCCATCTCATCCCCAGTCTTGGCACTGCCTCCAGAAAACCTCTGACACTGAATTTAATATTGATCAGAGGTGGACCTTCGTACAAACATAGGAACTTCAACACAGGGGAATATCTCTTCAATACCACACAGTGTGATGGAGGCTGGGCTGGTGGGTCTCCCTGACGGTGGTGTCGGTTCCATGAAGCCCTCCAAAGCTGGCCAGGCTACTGGGAAGTGGTGGGTCACGTCACACAAATCTTTCCTCGTGCATATGCCACACGGCAGCCATCTCTTCAAGGACCATGGCTGAGGCTGGAACCGGTGTCTCTCCCCAAAGCTGCATCACCTCCAGGAAAGCCCCCAGGGGCTGCATTTAATAGGCCTTGTTGTAAGACTCAGACATCAAACATGGGCCCCGGGGATTACCGTGGAGCAGGGCCGCAGCTAAACCCAGTGTCCTCTTCCCTCACGTTGGCAACACCTCCGGGGTGCCCTCCGAGGATGGATTGGATACTGAGAGTTAGTGGACCATGTTACATAGGTCAAAAATCATAAAGCCTACGTTCCATAGTCTACCATCTCTGCAGGAACCATGGAGTGGTGCTGACCCCAGAGCCAGGGCTTGTCCCTGAAGTTGGTGTCGCTTCCAGGCTTCCAGAAAACTTTCTGAGGCCTGATTTGGCACTGGGAAGCAGGCACGTAATGAACATAAACTGCTCCCCTCAAGTCTGGGGTAGCATTTCTGATAGGGAACACGTGCTTCTACCCTGAAGCAGCATCTCCCCTAGGAAGGCCATGCCAACTTGGAAAGACCGAGAAGCAAACCATGCAATGTTGAGCGTGCTTTGGCCATTACACGGTCAACTGTTTCTTAGTCACAGTGAAGGGCAGTGGTTTGCTCTGCATGGCAGAATGGGAAATTCTAAGAGCAGAGCTCATATGTGAAAGGGGGGCCTCGACTTCTGGGTAACAACCTGCCTGAGCTCACCCAAGCTCTGAAAGTCCTCGCCACATGCCACATGCCCTTGTAGACTCAAACCACAGAGCTGAGTGGGCAGTGGGTACTTCCAGATCCTGCTCAACACCTCCACTTCCTCCCAGAGGTCTTCCTTGGGCCTCTCCATCCCCTCTCATAGCCCAGCTGTCAATACCATCACCCCACATGAATGGGAGGCACGGCCGTGAGGTCAGTTAGTCTCCAAGGAAAGGGCAAGAGCAGGCTCCTGGGCGGCATGGTGGGGGGCATGGCTATCCTCCGACGTCTCGAAACCCACTGCATGGCACTCCCCTGCTCACAATCCATACGTTGAACAACAAACTCCATAGAACAGCATTCAAGGCTTCAGCCTTTGTCTCCGTCCTCTTCCCTGATCCCTGAGCTCTGACACTACCTTCCAGCTCCAAGCTTTGCATCCCCGACCCTCCACAGCACCCTGATCACGTCTTTCCCCCAGCTCCATCACACCTTCCATGTGGTGACTCAGAGAAAGAAGCTCATATTTATAAAAAAAACAAACAAACCCATGAGGTGCTGGAGCTGTGAATAAAAATGGTCTCTGTCCTCCTGGAGCTTCTAGCCTTGCAGGGGAGACTCACATGGAAATAATTATTGCAGAGCATTGATTTCAAAATTAAAAGGGGCCAAAATGTTGTGAAGGAGCAGGGAGCATATAAGAAGAAGATCTGATGAATCAGGAGGAGTTTCTCAGAAGAAGTTTAAAATAAAAGATGAAGTATGAGGAAACTAAGCTAGGAAGAGAGGGGACACGAGTGGACAGTGCAGGGTTGAAGCAGAGGAATGGATGGAGCACGGACCATAGAGAGGGCTCATGGACCAGACAGGTAGAGCGTGAGCCAGATGGAACACAGAATGGATGGAGCATAGACCAGACAAATGGCTCGTGGACCAGATGGAGCAGGGACTAGATAAATGGCTCATGGACCAGATAGGTGGCTCATGGACCAGACAGGTAGAGCATGAACCAGATGGAACACAGAATGGATGGAGCATGGACAAGACAGATGGCTCATGGACCAGATAAATGGCTCATAGACCAGATAGGTGGCTCGTGGACCAGACAGGTAGAGCGTGAGCCAGATGGAACACAGAATGGATGGAGCATGGACCAGACAGATGGCTCATGGACCAGATAAATGGCTCATAGACTAGATAGGTGGCTCGTGGACCAGACAGGTAGAGCGTGAGCCAGATGGAACACAGAATGGATGGAGCATGGACCAGACAGATGGCTCATGGACCAGATGGAGCATGGACCAGATAAATGGCTCATGGACCAGATAGGTGGCTCAGGGACCAGACAGGTGGAGCATGGTCTGGATGGAGCATGGTAAGCAAAAGAGCATCTATGTGAATGGTACATGGAGAGCCAGAAATGTGCCAGAAATGATGCCGAGGAGCTAGGTGGGGACTAGATCATTCAGAGCTTTACAGCAAAGGTTAATGATTACAAATTTTATCCTTAAGCCAAGCGAAAGCTCTTATTAGTTGATAAGGGACTTGAGTTTTACATTTTTACATCTCTTGCTGATATGAAGAGAAAGCGCTGGGGGAAAAAGTGGAGGCAGGGAGAAAGAGTATAGGGTCTAAAAGAAGAGAGTTGCGCCCTGGACAGGGTAGGAGTCATGGAAATGCAGGAAAGTGGGCATGTTTGGAAATAGTTAGAAGGAAGGGCATAGCAGACTTGGTAAGGTCCCAGATGTGGATGAGGAATGTGGAGCAGTAAGACAACGCGAAGAATCTGTGCAAGTGTTTGGAACAGACATCAGGAGGGGGTGGCACCTGCCTCTGAGCTGGGGAGCATCTGATGAAGAATGAGCGTTGGTGGGGGAATGGGAGTTTAGTTCTGAGTGCTCTGAGTTCGAAGCACTGGTGAGAAATCCTAGCGGAGATGCTGAGTCAGCAATCTGATGGAGGTCGCTGGTGATCCTAATGAAAGCACTTCCAGGGGAAAGATAAGGTGAGAAGTCAAATGAAAATGAGATACAGAGACTACCAAGAGGGTGGTAGCTGGATGGAGGAGATGGATTCCTGTGATTTTTCAGACTCAAAGGACAGCAGTGTGGTAGGGGCCAATGGGAAGGCTGCAGGGTTGGGGAGGGCTGTGTGAGACTCCTGAGAAGCTGGAGGGACGGAGCCCAAGCTTGGCGGTGGTGGGGCGGGGGGGTTGCTGCTGGCCCAGCGGCAGGTCACTTCCTCCCTGGTCCTAGGGAAAGAGAAGCCAGTAGGCGAGGAAGATGGCAGGAAGCTGCGGGGGTTCATTTGGATGGCTTTTATTTTCCCTGTGTCTGTGATGGGAGAGGAACTCAACCCTGCCGCTCCTTGGTATGGGAGCTCCTCTGATGCAGGAAGGGGGTCACCGACCTCCTTTTGTTGCATCTCCAGTGCCCAGCACCAGATATTCCACAGAGTAGTGGGCAAGGAAAGAACAGACAACTCTGAATAGCAGACGTGGACCCTGAAAGTACCCTCGTCCTCCTGGATAAAGTGACATGCATCCCTACTAGCCTCCTGGATCTCTAGAGACGTGGGTGAGCTCACTTTCCCCACCCAGCCTCCCGACCCCAGATGGCTGGTGGCTGGTGGCCCTTCTCACTTCCCCAGGCATCGCTCCTCTCCCTCACCTGTCCACCAATTTGGCCGCTCTTTCAACGGCACATCGATACACCCGTGCACTCCTCTGTCTCACAAACTCACCCCTTCAGGCACACATTTACTTCTCTGCTACTCATCCTTGCGTTGACTCACCCACACATCCTTGCAGACATTTAACCTTAAGCACACATGTGCTGGCATCAGTCCCGTGTGGAGCCCGAGGCTGCCTGAGGGGCAACCTCAGTGTTCCTGCCTCCCAGGAGCTCACAGGATGGGAGAAGACAGACATGATCCACACACCAATACGTGATGATGGAGGTATGCCGCGAGCTAGGATTTCAGGCTTCCATGATCTCTAGTCCAGAAACGGTACGGAGTTTCAGCTACTGCAGAGGGGGGCTAGAGCACAGAAAGCAGATGGGTGATTTGTTCCTCCCAAAGATTAGGACACAGGGGTGGAAAAGCTACGTAGAGGAGATGGTGATAGATCCCACTCATATCTTAGCATTTGGAAGGGGATACCCAGGAGGAAGGGGAAGAAACAGATACCTCCTCAGCTTAATAATTACAGAGGGCAGAGTGAGGACAATACTATTTCACTGCTTTGCCACACAGGAATTTAGATGTAGGCATGTTTTGTTTTGTTTTGTTTTAACTGAGGCATAAGCACTAACAGACTTAGAAACTGGTTGTGTACTTCCTAAATCAGCAAAAAAAAATTTTTTAAGAGAAATGTAGTCTATATAATATACTAAAAGATAGCAGGGAAGAAAGAAAGGGTGAAAAAAAGAAATCAAGCATTAAGTGCAGTTTTTTTAAGTCCAAACAAGACAATCCAGAAAAAAATGTAAATGAGTTAAACGCCCTTAAAAGAGGGAGTTTTCAAGTCAAAAATCCTCAAAGCCAACTATATGTTGTCTATTTGAAGCACACTTTCAATCAATTAACTCAAAAAGACTCAAATCCAAGGGATGGGCCTCAATTTTTGTGCATTTGCCTCTCTGGGAGCCCACACAATCACGCGTTGACATCTGAAAAAACTACGGAATTTATACAGCAGCTGATGGCCATCAATCAACTCCCTATCAACGGCATTCCCAGTTTTGCATACACAGCAATTTGTTCAATTTGTTTCTGCAATTCCTTAAACATCTCGTTGCAGAGGCTTTCCAAGGGTATTCTTAGGGGTACCTGGGGCCCCCTGTCACTGGCAGGATGGTGCCCACAGCTCAAGGTCTCCACCCAGCTCCAAAGAGGGCAGCTTTGATTTGATCTATTTTACTTATTGAGCTTCTGGGTAATAGTTGGTTTGAATAAAAGGCTTGGCTGCATTTGAAAACCAGTGTTTAATTACATTTTGCTCTTATTGTTTTATAAAGATTAGTGGGAAATGGAAAAATAAAATCGCTGATACCGGTGGTAAGAACATAGATCTCATATATACTTAAGAAATGAAGACAAAGATGGAGACCATTAGGTGAACCTAATGTGGCCAGTCCTCAGCCTCAATAACTGAATTTAAGGCAGTCAACTACGTGTTTGGAAAGAACGAAATTAAAGAACATCCGTGGAATGCTAGAAATTGCCTGGGAAGGTACAGAATGTTGAGCTCTCGAAGAGCAGAATTCTTTGGAACATGCAAGTCTCTGGTTCAACTTTCAAACAACACTTTGCCTTGAATACAGACTTCCAGAAACAATTATATGAGAAAGCAGGGTTACCTAACTCAGGAACACAAATGAAAATAAAGCAGAGGTGCTTCTGAATTTCAAGTACCCAAGAGCAAAGTCATTAAGCAGGTTGAAGAAAACCACCTCTCAGAGACAGAAGGTACCATCCACAGCAACGAAATTCACAAACATTTACATTAGGAATAAAATAGCATCCAAAAATGGGGAAACAGAAACAGTGTCCAGAGCCCTCTCAGTCATAAAGACATCAAATAGGCAAAAAGTAAGTGAGAAACATACCTCAAATCGAGAGGCAAGTAACATTGTACTTAGAAAATGAGAAATGAAGATGCTTACTTCATCAATATTAGTATACACTGTCCTAAAAGCTCTAACCAATACAATAAAACAAAAAATAGATAAATGTTATAAACTATTAGAATGACGTTTAAATTATGGTTATTTACAATTACTTAATTCTTTACTAAGAAAATCTAAAAGAATCAACTGAAAAGCTAGTAAAACTAAATGTCTTTACATCAAAATCTGTATCCTATTAACAAGATGTACACCTTACTTTTAAAGGCCCATGAAACATTCACAAAATTAAAGAAAGCACAAAGAAGACATCCATAAGTTCCCCAAAGTAGAATTTGTGTGTCCACATTCTCTAAATGCAATGAAGTATGACCACAATTGAATAAAAAAGTATAAGCAACAATACACAACTCAAATAAAGTAGAAATTAATTTAAAAAGTAAGCTCTACTTTTGCATATTTAATTCAGATAATCATTTCTTCTAAGAACTAGAAGAAATGAAAAGCATAATTACAAGAAGAAATGAAAAGCATAATTATAAAAATTTTAAAATATTGAAAAGACTACATATTAAAACTTATGACAGGCAGTCAAAATTGCAATCAGAGGCAAATTCATACTACGAAATGGTTTCACTATTAAAGAAGAATAACATAAGGGACATATGAACAGATCCATAAAACAAGGAAAGCAGAAGGAAGGGATCAATAAAGATAAAAGCAGATATTGGTGAATTTGAACACACACAAAAACAGTTGAATTGATAAACTATTCCCAAGAACTGATTCTTTGAAAACCCTCTAAAATATACACTCCTCTACCTCACCTAATAAAAAAAGAGATAAAGTACACATATACAAAATTAAGAATGAAAAAGATGATATAATCACAGAAATAGATACAATTTTATTATAAAAATACTATTTATAATTCTATGCTTAGAAATATTTAAATTTCAGAAAAATAGATTATTTTCTAGGATTAGCTTTAAAAGAATCATGGAGCACTCGCTATGTGCCAGACTCAGTGCAAGATACTTTATCTCTTTAATTCTCACAGTGGCCCTCTTAGCCACAGGCTCTCATTAACCATTTAACAAGTGAGGAAACTAAGAATTAGGGAGAAGACATAGTTTTCCCGAGGTCACATGAAAAATGACAGAGCAAGAATTTGAACCCAAGTTGCCTGATTCCAGGGCCTGCACATGTAAACGCTGAGCTATATCAGGAAAAGAAGCAAACATTCTAAAGATTTAGAAAGTCTGAAGAATCCAATAAATACAGAAGAAATAGGAAAAGTTGCCAGAATTATCCCAGGAGAGTTATATGGCTGAGTTCTTTCAAGCTTTCATGAAAGAGATCATTTAAATGATGTATATATGGTACAGAATACAGAAAAAGGTGGATGGTTCCCTAATTCATTTTACAAAGCCAGCATAACTTTGAAATCAAATGAACAAAAAATTAATTTGAGATACTAGCGGACCAAATCATGTAGTATATTAAAAAGCCAGTATACCACAACCAGGTTGAATTTGACCCAAAAATGTTTCTAAGTTATGAAACATTATTATAATTCATTGCATCAACAGGTCAATGGAGAAAAACAACACCAATATCTCTATAGATATCAAAAAAGTATTTCATAAAATTCTAATCCATTCCTGATTTTAATCGTACATGAAATAGAAATAAATACTTAATTAGCATTATAAAAACATACAGCCTTAAAAAAGTATCTGTTATCATACTTAACATGAACCAGAAATGAGATAAAGTTTTCTGTTATCAACAATTTAATGTTTTGGAAGATCTAGCCAATACTATAAGACAAGGAAGAGAAATAGAAGAGATAAAATTTTAAAAAATTTCCTGTAATTGTATAGATACGAATGACTCTTTACCTAGAAATTCCAAAACATTCAACTAAAAACTTGTAGAACATACGAGAGAATTCAATGAGATAGCCAAAACAATACATACATAATCTCTTCCCTACATACCAGTAACAACCAGTCAGAAAATATAAGAAAACATTCACAATAGAAGCAGTACTTAATTCCTTGAAATAAACTTAATGACAAATTGTGAATCTGTCAAATTTGACAAATTGTGAATATATATATTAAACTGCAGAATATGTAAAGCCACAGTATCAAAAAATACCAATTCTTTTTAATTTACAATTTTATAAAATTCCACAGAATATCTATAAAGCATGTTTTTAACTTCACCATATTACTAAAATTCACCTGGAAGAATAAACAAATGAGACTAAACAAGAAAATCTTGAAAAATAAGAATGAAGGAAGACTATTGCTATCAAATAATGATACATATTACAACGATACAATATATTATAACAAAGCAATTCTAGGGTAAGAATGGACAGATTAATGGCACACTAGAAAGCCACAATGAGAAACAAAAACTATAAAAGTATCTAGCATGTGGTAAACGTGGAAATGAAGGATGCAGTTGCTTCTCACAATAATTAAAGGATTAAAGAGTCAATATAAAGAAGAAATCATGAAAGAACTAGGAAAAAATAAAAGTGACTAATTATATGAGCTTCTAAGCAAGAAGAAACTATAAGAACAAATTAGTGATAGATTTTTAGAACTTAACATTTTTTTAAATAAAAATGTTGAAAGCTCCATGAACAAAATGGAATGGCCAATGAAAAATGGCGGGGGGGGAAATGTTGGTAATATAGGATGGCAAAAGAGTTACTATTCTTATTTTGAAAGGTATTATAAAATAAAAGATACACCAGTAGAGAAAAATGGGAAAATGACTTTCAGTTCAATATGGTGAATTACATATAGATATTCACCTGCCCTCTCTCTTGAAACTGCGCTAAATGAAAGTGAAGGGATTTTCACCTGGAGCGTGAGGACACAGGGAAGAGGACAAGAAGATAGGGAGGGTAACTGATTCAGAGCTGGGAACGCTAGACTGGCAGTGAGGAAAGCTGAAATAAAGGAGGCCAGGGTATGCCATGGAACCCACTGAAGTCTCAGGACTTGGCAGTACCAGGTGCCTCCAGGAACACCTGGGCCTAAATAAGATGAATTGGCTAAAAGTCTGTAAAAGAAGACAGAGCCCCAGATCTTCACCCATCAGGCAAAGCCTTCCCTAACTGTGAGAGAAGACTGAAAAGGTATTACACGCAGAAAGCAAAGCAGAGGTGACTGGAGCAGAGATGCACCAGTTGAGGGCAAGAGTCCTAAAGTTGAAAAAGAAGGCCAAGCTTTGCAAGTTGGATGCTGAGACCACCCAGTCTTCCTCTACAAATCTCCCAGAGCACTGGCAGCCAGTAATACTCTAGACCAGAAACTGAAAAACTTTCTTTGGAGCATCTGAGCAATCTAAAAGAAAAAAAACATAAAAATGCTGAAACCTGGGTTCCCCAATAAAAAAGACCAGTTAGTTCACTCTACAGTAAAGCCCATCGTTTACAGGGCTCAGCCACATCCTGAGAGCTTCCAAATAGCCCATTAGTGTATCTGGATGCATGCATTACAGATGTGCATCTATATCATCTATACCTATATATCTATCTATATGACCAGAGAGTTGAGAAAAGCACCTAACATGGAAGTTAGAGACTCACTTGGAAGGAGGAAGAGACAAAAAAAAAGAAAAAGCTTGGAGACTCTGTGAGAGAAAGAAAATTTCAGAAAACCTATTATTAATATTTTCAGAAATATCAAAGAAGCAATTACCTCCATGAAACAAAATGCTATAAAATACTGTTCAGGGTATAATTTTTAAAAAAACCCTTGAATATCAGAGATTGCAGAAGTGAAAACAGGTTAAAAGAAGAAGACAGAGAAATCTCTCAGGAAGAGAACAAAGAGGTGAAGAGATGAAAATCAGAGGAAAAATACATGAGTAGCAGAGAACCAGTCAAAGAGATCCAACATACAAACAATATAAGTTCAAGAAAGAGAAAAGTGATAGGACATTGTCCAAGGAATCGTTTAAGAAAAATTTTCACAACTGAAGGACACACATTTTCAGATCAAAAGGGCCTGGAAAAATGGATGAACGTAGATCCCCATCAAGACGTACACACATGAAATTCAAAGCACAAGAAGACAATAAGAAAACACTGCAAGTTACAGAAAGGGAGGAGGAAGAAAAGATCACATACAAGGGATGAGGAATCAAAAAGTTTTCAGACTTCTGGTCAACAGCACTAGAAGCCAGAAAGCAATTATATATGCTTTCCAAATCTGAAGGGGAAAAAAGATACTAACTAGAATTCTATTCCCAGACAAGCCATCAACATCAGTGTGGACTAGACATTTTCCTTTTCAGATGTGAAAGGTCTCCAAAAATTTACCTCCCATGAACCCTTTCTCAGGAAACTGCTAGAGGATGCACTCTAGCTAAACAAGGGAGTAAACCAAAAAAGAGGATAACACGGGATTTACAAAATCAGGGATCCAACCAAGGAGAGATGGTCAAGGGAATCCCCGGGTAGAGAATGAGGAGGAGATCCCAAGATAAGGGCAGGAAGCCCAAAGATGAACCAATCCAGAAGAGAACAGGCAAGGAGGCTCCAGGAAGAGATTTCTTCAAAAAGATAAAACACATTAAATACAAACAAAAAATACTGATTTGTTTGAATGTCTTGAGAGGCTGGGGATAAATTTGTGATAAGTTCATTAAAAACTAACCAACCAATCAAAGGGAGAAGGAAAAAAAGAAAGAAACAAACAAAAACCAAGACAATTATTACCTCCAGAGAAAACAACAAGTTGTAAGGAGAAGTAAATAAACAGCGTGCTGTTGTTCCGCTATCAAGAGCATTTACACTGTTAAAATAATGTAAACACTGAATATCAATCAAACCAAAAATGTGAGCTAAATATATGGAAAGGATGGGACAGAGAGGTCTTCCTGTGTGTGGTGAGGCCAAGGGCATTTGTGAAAGAGATTTAAATCTTCATCTTCTGTGGTTGAAAAGTCAAGATAATGCTTAAGCTAAAAAACTTTTTCTGAGAACTAGAAAAATCAGAATGTTACTTAGAAAAATGGTTGTAAATGTCAAGAGACTCAGTTAAAAGAGTTAAAAACTGTTGCTTCTGTGGAGCAGGCTATGGGATTGGAGTGGAGAAGGCTGATGCTTCTACAAAATTTTGTAAAACTATTTGATGCTTAAAATGACGTATGTGCATGATTTCAACAAAAATAAAACTCAATGAAAAATGCAAAGAACCTGAAATGACAACTCAGATACAAAGCACCAATAAAGATACGGGAGGAAATGCTCTTATCGCAGGTAATAAAATAACTGAAAATGAGAACAATGAAATATTGCGTTTTGACAAATTGGCAAATGTTTTAAAACTTTGATAATTCCCAGAAAAACGGTCACTTCTTAAACTAATTCTGAGAATGTAAGTAAGTTGGTACAAAGGAGGGCAATTTGGCCATAAAATGCTCACACCTTTTGACATGGCCATTCCACTTTCAGAGTGCACTGCAGGAAACTGAAAGATGAAAAACACAAAGTTGTTCAGCCCAACTTACACCATCCAACTTTTAAAAATCATGTAAATATCTGACAAGAGCAGGTCAATTATATCAATTATGATTTAGTCATTTGCTAGGATACTAGGTCAAAAAATCACAAGACAGGAAATTACTTAATGGCATAGGAAAATGTTCAGGATGTATAGTTAGGTGAAAAATTAGGATGACTGTGATGAACCCAATTTACAATATAGAGACATATGTGTGTACACGCGCACACACACACACACACACACACACACACACACGCATACACACACACTTTTGCAATTTATAAGTGAAACCAAAAGACCAGAGGCTGGTCACCAAAATGCCGGCAGTGGTCATCTCTGAGCAGTGAGACTCTTGTTCTTTTTAGTATTTTACAAGTTTTCACAATAAACGTATTTCTTTTTTCTAGAATTATTACATGCAATAAAGTTTAGTTATCAGCTTAGTAACTTTACAGGAAAAACTCACATGGCTCCCCCGTCTTCATTCTCCACGACAGAAATGAGTTCACAAAACACAATTATCTGCATAATTTATAAGAGACTCAGCAGGGGACAGGGGTGTGAAGGTAACCCTGAGTCTCAGCTCAAGCAGCCAACAAGGACTCTGGCGTCTGGTCAGCTGCAAAGTGACCACTTGGGTGGGACCAGAGATGAGGGCCAGGTATCTGGGGTTGGGACCCTGCTGACCTCCCTTCTATGCTCGGGGTAGCTTCTGAGTGGCTTCATCCTTCACTCAGAGAAGCAGCTGCCAGAAACGGCCCAGCCTCTACCTGCCACTGCCCAGGTGGGCAGTGCGTGCACTTGGGCCCCTCGGAGGCCTTCACACATGCTAGTATCGCCTCTAGTCTTTACCTTTTCTAGACCAAGCCTGGCCCTTAGTCACGGGCACACAAGCCTCTTAGAGTGTAACCAGGAAAAGCACAACTCACCCAGCGAAGCAAGGGCTCCACCCATTGGAAGTGTTCTCGGGAAGCCTTGCGCTCAAGCAACCGCACCTCCACGGGCTCCGTGCGAACAACCTTCCAAGACAAGAGCGCTGAGTCACAAAACCTGTCCAACTGTGTGAGCACGTGTCTGAGCCCCAGGGTCCATCCCTGGAGGGGTGGCTGGTTAATGGTGAGGCCAGCCCTGGGGACGTGGGGCCAGAGCAGAGGCAGCTCCCCGACTCAGATGCTCCTAACCTAACGTGAGACGAACGGGGCAGATCTGGGTCGGGGTGATAGGAGGTGTGAATGGGGGAAGGACGAGAAACTCAGGCTGGAGCAGGGCGGAGGGGAGGAAGGAGAGGATGACCTCGGTTTCGGCCAGTTGGGACGTCTGTCAAGATAAAGAACACAGGGGCCTGTGGGATTGGCCTAGCCGATCAGTGCCCTCGGACCTGCACCCGTCGAGTAAGCGCCGTTGTTAGTATCACTGTCATTGTCTATTGTATCCAGGGATACATGGAGTTGGACTGATGACAGTCTTCATCCCATGACACCAATCATCTCTGGTCCACGAAGGGCTCTTTTAGTTTATTCTTTTTAACTTTTTAAGGATTTAATGCTCATTCATAAACCCACCAGAGCTCCAACCCAGAGCTAGGACACTAACTGTAAGTTGCATCCCCCAGGGCTGGGTGGCCATTCCGTAGAGCCCCGGGGTCATGGGGCTCCCCTCCAGCCCTGCCATTGGAGGCTGACACCCCCCAATGCTGGATTTGGGAGCCACGCCCCCGCTATTTACTCCCTGCTCCGATCCGTTCCAGCCACGCCATTCCTGGCCTGGGAACTAAGCGAGGCCAGGCTCTCGACACTGAAAGAAACGGGCTGGTCTCAGACAAAGCCCCAGCTGGAGTTCTCCCTGAGGTCACAGAAGCCAGGGTCTGGGGGCAAGTGGGCACCAAATGGGCTCTGGGGCAGGGGGCAGTTCGGGTGGGCCAAGGGTGGCCCTACACCTGCTCCCTTGATGGTTGGAGTCTCGCGTTCAGTGTATTTTTTTTTTTTTTTTTTTTTTTGCGGTTGTGGCCTCTCCCATTGCGGAGCACAGGCTCCGGACACACAGTCTCAGTGGCCCTGGCTCCCGGGCCTAGCCGCTCCGTGGCATATGGGATCTTCCCGGACCAGGGCACGAACCCACGTCCCCTGCATCGGCAGGCGGACTCTCAACCACTGCGCCACCAGGGAAGCCCACGTTCAGTGTATTTTGAAACATGCTGTTTGGGGCAACACTCAGGAGCGGAAGAGCATTTTCCAGAAGGTTCCCTGCAGGGCTTTTATGAAAGGTCACCACGCTCGCTGGTGGAGTCGGCCTGGAACATTTGTTCAGTTCTTTCATCCTGATGAGCAAACCATAAACATGTGCTTTCCTCAGGACCTGACCCTTTGCACAAAAGGGGACAGTGCCTACGATCCCACAGGTGAGGACAGCAGACACCCAGGCTCTGCCCCCAGAGCACCCCTCCGGCTTCACTCTCTCCTACCCTACGACCCAGGGAGGTGACCAGTGCCGGGACTGCTGCGGGACCCAGGGGACCGGCGCTGGGCTCAGGCACAGAGCTGGGCTCATCACATCTGAGCCTCGGTTTCCTTCTTTGCAAGGGGGAGCCAATGATGTGCCCCCTGTGGCACTGGGGGCTTCGGTGAGGTGCAAATGCAGCAGCACCCTCTGACTCAGCCAGCTCCCGGGGAGGGGCGGGAAGGGAAGGGAGAGCAGCTCCTGGGGCGGGGGGCAGGGAGGACGTGCACAGGTGGGCTGTGGGTCCCCGAAGGGCCTCTCCCTCCCTTGTGTCTCCAACATCTGCCCAGCATTTTCTAGCTCATAAAACCCTTCCCTCTGTGTGCCCTGTCACAGCCCAGAGAAGGGCTATCATATGGGGAGCCTCATCTTCCAGCCATCCCCGCCCTCACGTCCCCCAGTCTCCCTCCAAACCGGGCACCGAGCGCAGTCCCTGAGAAGGCGTGGCAGGGAGAAAGAGTTGGGAGGAGAGGCTGGGAGACGTGCAAAGTGAAGGACTCAGACCGGAGGGTCCCAGGGGCCCTCTCACGCCCTGTCTTCTGCGAAGGGAATGAGTCTCCTTTGGTGACCTCCCCGCCCTTCAAGCACGGCTCCTTCAAAGTGTGACGAGCACCCGCCAGCTGGATAACAGCCGAGCGAGGAAGGTAGGCTCACGGCTTGCCGGGGTACTGAATATCTGGATATGCGACCTGCAGATCAGCTGGGTTGTTTTGTGGGGAGGGAAGGGGGCCGGGCAGAGGGTCTATATAGAGAGGAGGGGCATGAACAGGAGGAGGCATGGGCCCAGAGATGCAGGGGGAGGCCAGGGGCAGAGGCAGCTGGACACATGGCCTTTGAGAACTCTGAACGTGGGCCGGGGTTCCCCGGAGAACCCCACAGGAGGGGCCATCAGAAAATGAAGCCAGGATCCCGGCGGCACCAGGGGTGGGCGGTGCAGCGGGGGTGAGTGGACAGCTGAGGCTGCAGCAGGGACACCTGTGCCCAGGCCCACCTTCCTCCCCGCTGGGCAGCTGCCAGCAGCTCGGGCCGATACCAGGAACATCTGCCACAGACAGGGTCCAGCCCCCACCAAGCTAGCGGGACTGTCATCGTATCATGTTGAAAAACCACGTGCTGGGAGAAGCCTTGGATCTCAGGGAAAAGAAAATAAAACTGGGGACTTCCCTGGTGGTCCAGTGGGTAAGACTCCGCACTCCCAATGCAGGCCCAGGCTCGACTCCGGGTCAGGGAACTAGATCCTGCAGGCATGCTGCAACTAAGAGTCCACGTGCTGCAACTGAGAAGCCCACATGCCGCAACTAAGACCCAGCAAGCCAAAATAAATAAATTAAATAATAAATAAATAAATAAATATTGAAAAAGAAAAAAGAAAACTGGCCCCAAATTACAAGTGAGGCTCAAGGGCCTGGAAGGACAGAAGAGAGCGGGGTCAGGACCACAGTGAAATAGGGAGACATCTTTCCTCTTTCCCCAGCAGGCAAGACATCACCCTTCTTCCAGGTCTGCAGATGGGGAAACTGAGGCCAGGCTGGGTGGCCACTGGCTCCAGCTCGAGTCTCAGATGCTGGAAGGAGGAAACATCACCCTCTGTGAGGGTCCCTGGGGGATACTGAGGTCCCCTGCGAGCCTGGGAGGCCAGTGGAGGGAAGACGTGAGGACGAAAAGGCAAGTGGGAGATTCCTCATGTGAGTGAGCACCTCTGAGGCTCCGGAAGGGCAGGGACAGGAGACGAACCCATGGCACGGCACACGCTCCACAGAGGCAGAGCTGCATGCAGGGGCCACGAGCTCTGGTCAGTGCACAGCTCTTAGCAGTTTCGAGATGTCTGCAGAATAAATAAATGAAATTTACTTCCCTTTTACAGATGACGGGCATGGGACTTGGAGGGGCCTGGTGACTTCTCCAAGGGCACTCTCTGCTATCTTTCCTGGCAGAGAAAAGAACAAAGAAGTCAGAAGAGAACGAGAGACAACAGAATCACCTGTCCTTGGGGGCCAGTCCAGGGCCAGTGTCCACTCACCGAGGACAGCAGGGACAGGGGCCACGGGGCATGAACACTGAGAACTGATCTCCAGGGCTGTGTAACCCTGTGCCCCACCGCCACCGCTTCTGTGGTCCTGAAGCCCGGCCTCAGGCTTTGCTCTGTGTGTCGGGCGCCCATTGAGGAGAAGCCCAGGGAGAGCGCAGGATGTGGAATCAGGACTGTCTGGCTGAACTGCAGCCCTGAGGGGACCCAGGGCACATCTCCACCCCTCCCCCCAGGCCCCAGTGTCCTTGTCTCCACAGTGAGGAATGAGTGTCACCCATCTCCAAGTGAGATGTGGACACTTTGGGCTGTGAGAGCAGACACACTATAACGTCATTATTCTTTCACCCCAATGCCAGGCCCACTGAGCTGCAGTGCACAGCCCCTCCGGGGCCTGCTCCCAAAGGGAAGGGGAGCCTCTGGTCGCCGTGGTCCCCCAAGTGGGGCTGGATGGTCCCCGAGCCTGTCCCTGAGCATCTCTCTCCTCCAGGCCTGGGCCAAAGCCCTGGTCCCTGTAGCACTCACACACTTGTCCCATTGATTTCAGGACCAGCTCAAACTCCCCTCTGGCTTCGGGAGGGTTTGAGGCCTCCGCCGAAAGTTTGAAAGAAGAGCTGATGAGGGTGACCCAGCCCGCTCAAGTTTCATCAGAGAAGCAAAACCAAACCGCGGAATTCTGTCTTGCAAACCTTCAGCCTATTCGGTGACGGCTGAAGGTTTGTTTTCAATCTTCCCTTCCCTTCTTTGGGAGGAGGCCCCAGCGACCCCCACAAACCAGACTCGGCTCTGGCCAGTGGCCACGGGGTTTCAAATTCTGAAACGGGCCTTTTGCAAAATGTTCAGTTTCGAGCCCTGGTCCGATTGCCCACATCCTGTCCAAACTTCCTGGGGGAGCGAGATTTATTTAAGAAAGGAATAAAATCCCCATGTTCAGGCCATTGAGTGAAAACACGCTCCATCACAGGCAATTTCAAGGATTAAGGTTACATATCTCTTAATGAGTCACAGGCAGAAAGCAAAGTGGAGTTGGCTGGAGGAGGAGGGCCGGCCTCGGTCCTGAGGAGGCGCTAGGCCTCAGCGCCAAGGACCCCGGTTCTCTGCCAGGGATATAATCTGCCCCCCAGCACGGCCTCACAATCATTCTTTTGTGCATTCATTCATTCTTTCACTCAACCCGTATTCTTACTGATGGATGAGCTACTCTGCACAGGTTCTGTACTGGAGAGTGGGGAGTCTGAGGCACCCAAGACCGAGCACCCCCAGTCGGGAAGCTCAAGGTGTGGTTTGGAAGGCAGATGCCTAACCAGATCACGGCCAAGCAACAGGACCGGTTTCCGCATGGAAGTCAAGTTCATGGCCATGGAACAGTTGTGAGTGTGGGGGCACTCATCCCATCTGGAGGGGCAGGACAAGCCCTCCGGTGATTGAGCACCGTGGGGAGAGGGCTAAAGGGTGAGCTCGTGCAAAAGGCACAGGGGCACAGATGCACGCGAACTGGGGGCGGGGGATGGTCTGCTGGGTGATGCACGAGGTCAGGGAGCTTGTGATGGGAGGCCAAGTCATGAGGATCCTTGAGCATGAAGCCAAGGAGCCTGGACTTCACCCTGGGGCTTTGGGAACTCATGAGAGAGCTCTAAGGAGCAGAGGACTCTTTCTCAGTCATTCTAGAAGGATGCACATGGAGGAGAGCAAATTGGAGGAGGAGCAAGAAGACCAGTCGGAGGCGGATGACAGCCCAAGGAGCCTGGACCAACATGGGGGTGATGGTGATGAGAACCGTAGACTCATGGGCTCCCTGGAGAGATGCTGAAGGGGGTGGACTGGAGTTGGAAGCAGAGGGAGGGAGGCATCAGGGATGGCGACTGAAACAACGTATGCCCATTTGCCGGGGGTGCTGTAGAACATTCTAGTAATGTTAGCGATAGCCAGTGTCCCAGGCAGCCATTTTGAGAAACTCAAAGAAATATGGTAGAGGGAAGCAAAAAGGTCAACATATATTCCATTCTACCCTCGGTTTGTCATTTGGCAACACATCTAAGAGAAATACTTGAAAGTTGACAGGGCAGATCAAACCCTGACACTCAACAGAACTTTCCTTAACAAGCACGGTGCTTGAGGGAATGTTGTGTTGGGCTGGCTGGTCACAACTGCCCAGGAAATGACCAGGCAGCAGCTGCACAACCTCCAAAGTACACTTGTCTCTCTTTCCTCCAAGGATGTCCACAGACTCTGCTGACCTGATTGACCCCAGGGAGCCAAAGCCATCAAGCAGCTCCCACCAAGTCTATAGCTTTGTCCTCCTTTCAGCGGCCCCCAAAACACAGGAGAGAAGCAGATTCAGCTTCTTATGAGGGTCAAGACCAGTCCAGCTGGCAGGTTAACAAAGCCCCGGGCACCTGGGCTTCATAGCACTGGTCACATATGTAATCAGGTAATTTTGCCATATGCATAGTTGTTTAAAATCTATCTCCCACTCAAGACTTGACGCTCCACCAGGATAGAGATGGGATATGACTTATTTCTTGCTATTTATCACCCAGCCTCTGGTGCCATAGAAAGGGCCCAATATTTTTTGAGTAAATGAAAGAATGAATGATTAATTCGCCAAGCATTTCCAGATGCCCAGACCTTCTGCTGGGTGAGCATGACTCAAAAAGAAGACCCCAACTTCAAGAAGTTCAGAGCCCTTTGGGAGAGACTGGTGGCTCATAATTTAACAACGTAATATGGGCTCTGTCAGTGGTACTGATGAAAGATGAATGAGTGAGGAAGGGCAAATTTGGACACAGGGATGTGGGAAGTCAAAGGAGGGGCAAGGGACTGTGGGAATGTGAGAGGCAGGTGACATCTGTGTTAGGCAGTGAGGGAAGCACACCTCGTTTACCCAGGAACTCTGGGGAAATGTGAGAACCTGATTCCCATATGGGTACACACTTGACAGCCGAATCTCAGCCTCTGGCCCAAAGGCATCAACGCTGACCATGCTGCTCACCCTCAGCATGCGGAGGGCCCACCTGCTACCCACACGGTCTGAACGCCTCTCCGGAGGGACCGGAGTTTGCCCAGATGGGAGAGAGTTGACCCAGAAGACTCAAAATTAGAGGCCCAGATGCCCACAGTTAAAAAGGGGGATTCTACCTGATTCAGGTGAATGGTTTGAGTGGACATCAAATCCTTGAGAAGAAGATGGCTATATTCCAAGCCAGCTGACCAAGTACCACCACCAAGTTCAAAGGAAGGATGCAAGACCAGGAGTGGGAGACGGAATCCAGGGTCAGGAGCTGGTCAAGACAAGAGAGGAAGAGTAGTGGTCGGTATTAGGTAAATAGTGGATACTGAATATGTAATTGCTGGGGGGAGGGAGGGAGGAATAGAAGGAGGGAGGGAAGGAGGACGGGAGGGAGGGAGAATCTTGGGCAAATGCCCCACACAGTGCAAAATTGTTGCCAACTCACATTTCTTGTTGTCTGTCCCTGGTAGAGGGTATGATATGATGCCTTAAATGTGCATGGTCTGGGCTGGCCTGTCCCATCCAAACTGGTATTCTTCCAAAACTTAGCTGAACTCTATTCTTCTGGGACAGGGGAATTTGGGTACCACATCCATTTGGGAGCTTTTAAATGAATGCAGTTGACACCATCAATTACATCTCCTTCAGGTAATTTCTGAGGTATCTCTTTCCTCTCTGGTACCATACTATTATGTATAGGATAGGTATTACGCCAGATAAGGGCCTTATAATAAGCTCCTGTTAGACAAGGTTAATTCTCACAACAATCCAGCCAGGTAGGTATCATTATTCTCATCTAATAGGTGACACTGAGGCTGGAGGTCCGGAGTGCTTCCTGTCTAACCCAAAGTCCCACAGCTAGAAGCAGGATGAAAGACAAGGAGTGGCCCCCCTCACTGGAGGCATGAAAACAAGACTGGGTTATTTTCAATCTCCTGTCTTGGCAGAGGCCAGGGCAGCTTTCGGGAAGACCCAGGGCTTCCATTCCACCAGTCCAAGCCAATGTTGCCCAAGGATGGGCCAAGGTCCAGGGCAGTCAGAACTGCCAGGATCCTGTCTCACTGTCTGGCACTGGCCACAGGAAGCTGGACTCAAGGGAGAATTTGCACTTGGGTAGGAGGATGCCACAGACCATCTGACACACAGCACACCTCCCTGCAGAAGAGCTCCCGGGCCCTTCTGAGAAGGGCCATCCCGGTTCCACAAAAGCACATGTATTTTTAGCTATTCATTCATTCATTCAGCAGTAATTTACTGGGCGCCTCCTAGGCTCAGGCTGGGCAGGCCCTGGGGAGACAGAGAAGAATTTGACCCAGTTCTTGGCTCATGGAGCAGGTCAGTTTAATGGTGACATGTAAACAAATGCCCACGACGGAGTGGGATGGGTGTTCCGTGCGGTATTTAGAATGTGCTCTGAGGCTGGGGTGTGGCTGACTTTGGACTGGTCAGGGAAGGAAGCCCAGTGGGACTTCATCTACTCATTGCCTCACACACGGGTCACTGACTCATTCATTTACTGATTCGTTCACTTATTCACTCGTTCATTCACAGAGCACTCAATTTATTCTTGGATGACATATTCATTGACTCGTTGAATCACTCAATTATTATTCTTTTATTCAATGACTCTAAGATATTCATTCCTCCATCCATTTGCCTGTCCATTCCCTCATTAATTTGTCTCAGGCCTTGACTTACTTATCTAGTCATTAGTTAAATTATTCAACTTTGTCCTCTTTTCATTGACTTCTTTATTCCCACACTCCTTTTTTGACTTATTCATCAGTTAATTCATTTGGTTCCTCATTGACTCACGGGCTCACTCATTCTGTCCTTACCAATTAACTTTCACTAATCCATTTACTGATAAACTCATTCTGGAATCCACTTATTAATTCACCCATCTGGTTGCGTACTCATCTTTCTCTTATTGAGTCATTGAACAGCTAGTCTTTCATTCATTCCCTCCTTCGCTTACTCATTCATCGCTCGCCATCCACCTCTCGACCTCTGTACCTACACATCGACTCATCCACTCATGAATTCATCGTACACTTAAGTGCTCATTGACTTAGTTACTCTACACATTATCGACGTGTTCACTCATTTGTGTACTCCACATTTTCACTCCTTTTTTCCCATTCCTTTTTTTACTCAAAGACTCATTCAGGGGCTTCCCTGGTGGCGCAATGGTTTTGAATCCACCTGCCAATGCAGGGGACACGGGTTCAAGCTCTAGTCCAGGAGGATCCCACATGCCGCGGGGCAACTAAGCCTATGTGCCACAACTACTGAGCCTGCGAGCCACAGCTACTGAAGCCCGTGCATCTAGAGCCTGTGCTCTGCAACAAGAGAAGCCACCACAGTGAGAAGCCCTCACACTGCAACAAAGAGTAGCCTCCACTCGCCACAACTAGAGAAAGCCGGCAGGCAGCAACAAAGACCCAACACAGCCAAAAATAAAACAAATAAAATTAAATAAATAAATTTATTTTAAAAAAGACTCATTCGTTCACTTACTCGCTGCTTCATTCATTCATTATTTCATTCACCTTTTATTCAATGACTCATCCAACAAATGTATTACATGTGCTCTTTGTGCAGTGCGTAGGAGGAGTGTGAGTCCTAACGCCCTGGACCTTACAGCCCAGGGAGGTGGTCATTGGCACAGGCATCTTCTCTTTTATAAAGCATCTGATACTTGAGACTGAGCTGAAGTCCTGCCATCTGTGCTTCTGGAAAGCCCATCTACTTGCCCTATTTATATTGAATTATTATATTTATCAGTAGGTCTCCACCTAATCCCAAAGAGCTACTTGATTGCTGGAACTAGATCAGATTTAGATATGAATGCCATGACCAATACAGAGCCTGACACAGATTTGGATCAATACTTGTTGAGCTGAAATTAATACCTTAGTATCAGTTATTCTTGCACTCTCTCAGATACCAAGTGCCAGAAAATTTTAAAATATGGGGTACAGGGACCTCCTGCCATCACCTCCAATCAGGTCATTAGTATTTGTTCCTGAGATAGGGTAAAACAAAAAAAATCCAGATAAGCAGCATGCAAAAATATCCAAATTAGTTCAGTACAACATGAACGGCACACTACGTACTATTAAAACAAACATTTTTAAAAGTGTTTTATTTTTATAAATGTCAGTGGTGCAGAACTGTAATAATCATAACCCTTGTTTCAAAACACATTTCCATCACTGGCCCTCTTTTAATTTACTTTTTCATAGATTGATTTACTAAACAATAATAATAATGATAATAGTAACACCCAAGAACCCACTAAAATACAACAACAAATATTTTAATATCTATGTCCCCCTTATAAACAGAGGTAACAGATTAAATCTTTTTGGTTAAATGGATCTCAGAGAAGCAAAATTGGGCCCCTCATAATTCTTGTTTCATAAAATGTTATCATTGAAGTACTCTTGGTCATTTTAATTTTCTTTATATATGGATTTTCTCTTATTTATTAATTTAGTCAGGTACTCATTTTCAAAAGTAAAGTCAACAGCAAAGAATCCACTTCCAAACAAGAGGGTAAACTTTGACTATTACGTCTCCCTATAAACTCCTTAAACAGAGTGGTACAGTAGCTGACTTGGGTTAAACAAATCCTTGTTTCATGAATAATCACATCATTGGTCATGAGTGGCCATTGTGATTTTACTAGCATATTTATCGTTAATTTGTTCAATTATTTATTACCCAAGGAAAACACAACCAGCCCAAGAACAAGATCTTTGACTAAGCCTAGAATTCATCTATGCTCTTCTTACTCTAAGAGGTAGCAGTCTAAATCTATTTTTTAACAGAAATATTTTTTTTTTTTTGGTTTTGCAAAATGAATTAACCACGATCCTTGTCAGACAAAGTCTTGTCATTGGTCCCTGCATAATCTTCTTTGATTTGTTCTATAGTTACATGAAGCCATCTATTCTTTTTAAAGAATATAGTCATCATCCATAAACAAAATGACCAAACCAAGAATAAAAACTTAATCTCTTACTTACCCTGATCTATACTCTCCTTGGCCACATAGGTAACAGTCAAGATCTTCATCATGAAATAATGACTAAAACAACCAAGGTGTGGCCATTCTGGGGCACAAAGCAGATGGAAAAAAGAATAACATGCACTGATCATTGGTTCCTACTTTGCACTCTTTCATTTAGTTAACCATTTGTTTAATCCTAATTTTGTTTCCTTCATGAATCAAACATCTAGTAACCCACTTCAGACTAAAAGCTGAACATTGATTATTAAATACCTCTTTCTAGCTGCTTTCTACACAAAGTGGTAACAACTTTATGTATATGTTTTCTTATTGGGCCAACATATTTCAGAACTGAAGTAATTATATTCCTTATTTTATAACACATCCTAAAAATTCGTCCGTGTTTTGACCTCTCTTTCTTTTCTTTTGAATGTATTTGTTTATTGATCCATTCATTTATTCACTAATAGTATAAAACCAATGTCTATGAACTAGATTCTCAAACTTTCCTGAGATCATTCCCAAAAAAGTCATACACTAGTTCTCTTTTTGCCATGGACCTCAGTTGTTCAAAAAATGATTGATCATAATTTTTATTCAGATGCATTCCATTCACATCATTGGTCCAGGTGTGGCCCTTCTGCATTTAATATGAACAATTTTTAGATGTTACAATGAACAACCATGAAACTGTTGTCCTACTCAACAACTAGAGTACTGACTTCCTAAATGAGTAACAGCCTAGATCTTTATCAAGAGGGGGATGTTTAAATAATCAATGGGACAAACATAAAATGGGACATTTCAGTTTTGAAATGAATGGGAAAAGTTAAGTTTTTTTCTTGTACTTCATTTGTGCTAAATTGCATTAATCATAAACTTTGGCTCATAACACATTCTCATTGTAGGTCGATGCATGGCATTTAATTTTAATTACATTTATTCTTTTTTAATGATACAACGGAAACCCATGAGCTAACCACCCAAACCAAGAACTTTATTACTTACATGGCAAGATATGGTCCTCCCCCAGAGGGATTAGGCAAATATCTTCATGATTGGAGAATAATTTAATTAGTTATAGTTCATCCATCCTGTGGAATGTAAGATGCTGACAAATGAAAAGGCCTGGATTGGGGTTTTAATTTAGTGAACCTGAGGTAACCATGACAACAATTAATTGTAAACAATGATTTATGCCACATTCTTATCTCTGCTTCATGAATGGACCTCCATTTTATTAATTAATGTATTCAGTTACTCATTTTAATAACACAATAAGCACCTGTAAATGAACACCCAATATAAGAAGAACTATGAGTGTTCCAGACAAGAGACTCTAGGTCCCTTACCCACAGAGCTAAGAAGTCAGAACTTCATTTTTTTTTTAATTGGGGTATAGCTCTTTTACAATGTTGTGTTAGTTTCTACCGTACAGCGAAGTGAGGTAGAATTCCCTGTGCTACACAGCAGGTTCTCATCAGTTATCTATTTTATACATATTAGTGTATAGATGTCAATCCCAATCTCCCAATTCATCCCACAACCCCCTTACCCTCCTTGGTGTTCATACGTTTGTAGAACTTCATTGTTTAAAAGGTGTCTGTTGTGCTGAATCAGATTCTTCACGAACTTTGGTTTACGACACAATCTTATCATTGGTCCTTATGTGGCCTTCTTTGATTATATTCCATACTTTCTTTTTTTCAATTGTTCGATCTGCAAAAATCAGGAGTCACTATCGGACAGACAATCCATCCGCATGGTGCTCCGAGTGAAAACAGATCAACTTGCTATATGATGGACTAAAATCCCACTACCCAAGAGGTAAAGTAGTGAGAGAAACAGCCATCAAATGTATTCCATACTTTTAAATCATACACTGAATATTGTAAATAAGCTATCCCAACAAAGACAAGAACTTGACCATTACTCACATTGAACCATCATTACAAAATGATTATCCACTCATGTCCATTCTGTGAAGCACAAAGCAAAGAGCACAAAAAAGGGCGGGGGAGGAAATGAATACGGACTCTTTTATAACTTTAAAAATATTAAATAAAATAGGACAGAATATCTTTTGGCCAAAAAGGCAAATATGCAAAATTCTCTCCACTGATTCGTGTTTTCCACTTGATTGACTTGCTATTTAGGTATTAATTCATTTCATTATTTATTTCTGTTTCTCTTAATTAAATAAACTAGAACTCACCACTGCTCTAGACCAAGAACATTGACTATGACTATTCTCTGTCTAAATGACCTTCATCCCAAACAGGTAACACCTCTGATTTGTTTGTTTATTAATGAACCTCAGTGTCTTAGGATGATATTTAAAAATATATAGTTCAACAGTTGTACTGACTGGTTACATACTAATCCTTGATGTGTAATTCATTCTCATCTCTGGTCTTTTAAATTTTTGTGTACATATATAGGCATTTATCCATTTTTTGTAATACAGCGAACACCCATGAGCAAACTACCCACCCAAGGATAAGAACTTTGTGTACCACGTATACAGGCCTATAGGCTTCTTACCCAGAGACTCCCCAGCCATGACGTTTAACCATGAGAAGACATTCTGGGGAGTAGAAAGCAAATGTTAAAAAGAATGAAGCAGCCTAGATCTTGACTTTGCTCTAATACGCTAAGGGATGCAGGGTGAGCAGGTTGAGATTAACCTTAAAACTTTGGGCCATGTTACTTGCTACAATTGGCAAAAAAGTAACCCCTCTTTTAATTTAATTAATTCAATGATAAAGTTTACATAAAAAAGGGATACCTTTGAATCCAGTACCTGAATCAAGGACAGGAGCATCTGTGAGCATCCGTCTCTATGCTCCACACATACATACAACCACCTGAATCTCTGAGCCTTACTTGTGCAGAATTAGATTCATCTCAGCCCTTGTTCCAAGGTAATTTCATACCAATGAACAATACTAAATCCTACTTTATTTATTTATTTATTCATAAATTAATTCGGAAACTATTCATTCTTTTGAAAGAAGTGGAACAACGTTTAAAACCTCCAAAACCCTGAACAGAAATGCTACTGTATGTATCAATGTTCTTCTTACCCAAACTAGCAAGGGCCAGAATTTCTGCCTTAAGAGGGACATCAACTGAATGGAACTGGTTAAATCATAATTATTTCAAGACACGCTCATTACTGGCCCACACTTTGTCCCTTTGAGCTAGTGATTGTTATTAACTTATCCATTTATTCACTGTAATGATAAAACTGCACACGCTCAATGCAATAGCATGAATAATAGTAATACTTGCACAGTTTGCTGCTCATTAGCAAGCTGATAACAGACTGGGTAACTCTGCAATGGAATTCAGTGAGCACAATAGCTCATGCTGCCTAACAAACTTTTATCACTGGCCTTCTTTAATTTAAACGGCACTTAATCTTTTATTTAATTTTATAAACATGTTTCCGAATTAGTAATAAAACAAACAACCAGTAGACCAAAGACATCCCAGAATGAGAACATTGACAATTCATGCATCTGTCTGTATGTGCTGCATTCTGAGAGATAAGGAACATGAATCCCAACTCCTCAAAAATAGATTAGTACTGATACTTGTTTCATCACATCTGCAATAGTTAGTCCAGGACTGGCCATGTTTTTATTCACTTATTCCTATTTTTTAAACCTCCATGCATTAATTCACTTATACTAATATAATCATTATCCTTGACCCACAAAAGCGCAAAAACAGGATAACTGAATATTCGAAACAACTGTCTATAAGATCATTTCCAATACAGACATAGACTAGATTCTTCTTGTGGTGGACCTCAGTATCCCTAATGTAGATCTATAAAATCATTTCCTAGACACTAGATCTGTTTCTTGAATTGACCTCAGTGTTTCATACATGGATACCTCAACATGTTTCCATGTCCATTATTGGACTATGGTTGCCCTGCTCTGATTATATTTCCTATTTCTTAATAATGCATTGACCACCATAAACCACCCAAACCAAGACAAGAACTTTGACTATTACTCACACTGGTCTCCATGTTCCTAAGACAACTGAGTTTGAGGCCACAGTAGAATGCTGGAATCAGTGCAGGAGTGACCATTCTGAGGAGTAGAAAAAAGAACAAAAAGTAAAGTTTGAGACCTTCTATGCATTGATTGTTTGCGTTCCACCTTTCATGGACTCAGTCATTTAATATTTATTAGTTTATGGTAATTCTTTCCGGTTGGACCTCAGAGTTCCAGACACGTATTCATCATGTACGACTCATACGCCACCAGTAGTCATCATCAATCCAGTATTGCCCCTCTTTTTCTTCGTTCATTTCTATGTGTTTATTGATCAAATCACTAATTCACTCATAACAATTTTAAATCACTATGATTCACAAAAACCCAAGAAGAGTTTTTACATACATAATCTGTACACAGAATAATTCTCACATCAATATATATTTCACTATATCCTCAGTTTTACAAACATTCAGTAAACAATACAGTGCATCATATCAATCTCATATTTATTGCTAGTCTAGAGTTGACCATCTTTGATTATTTTTCACACTTTTTAATAATATTTTGAATACTCTTAAACAAACCAACCAAAGCAAGACAAGAACTTTGACTATTACTCACATGGTCTTCATGCTCCAAACACAGATGTAACCAGAAAGCTCCTGACAATGGAAGATGCTTAAATCAGCTCAAGTGCATTCATTCTGAAGAGTACAAAGCAGGACAAAGAGAAATCAAAAAAACTCAGACCTCATCTCCGTTGATCCTTGATTTCTGCATTTCAGTTACTCATTGAGGTATTTATTAATTTTGCATAAATATACATTTTTCCTTAACAAAAAAGGACTAACCTTAAACTTGGAACTGATCCAGATCAAAAAACTGGTTCTTATAAAACAGTGTCCAGATGATCCTAAACCAAAGAGGTAACATTCTTGAATCATTTATTTCTTAAGGAACAACGTTTCAATATTAACATGAAAACTTTTATGAGCAATATTTTTTGTGTCACCACATATGTTCATGTTGAAAAATGCTTCACCCTCCTCTTCTTTATCTATTTATTTATATTTGCTTAATGGTTCTATGATTGATTCATTAGTAATAGCAAATCTAAATCTATGAATCTAAATAAGAACACGATATTTGTATATTGCTGACATCTGTCTATAGGATCATCTCAAACAGAGGGAATAGACTAGATCTCAGGTTGACCCCAAGTTCCACACACATACTACTCATCATCCGTGACTCACATGCCCCAGACATCATTAATGGTCCACATTAGACCCTCGTTTTCTTCACTTGTTTTACATTGGTATCAATTAAATAATTCATTCATGGATTTTAACAAAAATCAAATTATTTAAGAAAACACATGAACAAGATCCTTAAATATTCCTGAAGTCTGTCTACAGAATCTTTTCCCATATACACTATATTTTTTCATTAAGTGACTTCAACATTGATTAGTCAACACGATGATTCCTATGACATCTTATTATCTATTATGGATAATTTTTCATTATATTTAGTACTTTTTAACAATGCCAGGAATACTCAAACAAATTACTGAAACCAAAAATAAGATCTCTGACTACTACTACTCATCTGTTCCCTTTCCTGACACAGAGGCAACATAATCTTGATCACGACAGAACCTAAGATCAGCTCAATGCATCCATTCTGAAGAGTACCAAGCAGACATAATGATAAAAAAAAGTTGAGATATTCTCTTCTCTCCATTTATCCACAATTTCCATCCTCCATGTACATAGTCATTTAAGTGTTTATTAATTCACAGTAATTTTTATTTTTCTTTCAATACAGTAAATATCAAACATGCAACTGACTCAGGGCAATAACTGGCTACTACTTATCCCTGTCAATATCATGCTTATTTAGTTCAAGACATAATATATTTGGTCGATTTTATTATCTATTCCAGTATATATTAATATTCATTTTGCTGACTAAATATTTTATTAATTAACAATGCTTCACCCCTCTTCATCTTCATTCATTTACACATTTGTTAATTTATTCTGCCATGGATTCTTTTATAATTATATTTTTAAAATTCATGAGCACAAAGACCAAGAAAAAGATCACTGTATAATCCTGAAATCTATCTATAGTCGCTTAAAATATGATGAATAGACAGAGTCCCTTTGTGTTGATCCTCAGACTTCTGGACACGTAGAATTCATCGCATATGACTCATACACTAGTCATCATCATTAGACCATGATTGGCCAACTTGCTCTTTATGTCACCAATATTTGTTTACTAATTCACTAATAAGGAAATACATGTAAATCACCAAAAAAAGACAAGAATAACATTCTTGAATATCTCATAACATCCACCTATAGACTCATTCATTTCAATCATCTCTTTCAATTAACTGAACTCAATGTTCCATTTATGGATTAATCAATGTAATGCTTCATATTATTCTGATATTAAGCATCAGTAGGGTTGGCTTTCTTTGATTATATTCAATACTTTTTAATAATACAGTGAATAGTTGTTTTTAAAAAAAACACTCAAACCAAGTCAAGAACTTTGACTAGTATGCTGTTCTCCACACTCCTAATACAAAGATGCAACCATACAGCTTGTGACTTTGGAAGAACCTTTAAATAAGCTCGAGTGGGTCCATTCTGAGGAGCAAAATGAGGAGCAGATGATAAAAAAAATAAGACATTCTATCCATTGATCTATAGACTACACCGTTCATTTATATAGTTGTTGAGGTATTTATTAAAATAGGTTAATATATTTCTTCTTAATAAATCAAACTGTCAAACTGGAAACTGACTCAACAATAACTGACTCTTACTTACAAGGTTCTGTTATCATCCTTTTGTCAAAGACAAAACACGCTTGGCAAAACACGCACGGTACGTTTACTGTCCATTCCAAATTATAATATTATTTTTCCTCATACATTCCTGCCATTAGTTTAAAGTGTCAATTGAAACAGAGATAATGAACTAGATTTTTTTCAGGTTGGACCACGTTCCAGACACACATTCATCATATATGACTCATACGCCATCAGTGGTCATCACTGATCCAATATTGCCCCTCCTTTTTTTCATTAATTTCTATAGGTTTGTTGATTAAATCATTACCTCATTAATAATCATTTTAAAATGTTATGATTCACCAAAACTCAAGAATACTTTTTGTGTCTCGAATCTATATATGGAATTATTCTCACAACAGTATATCTCTCACTAATTATCCTCAGTTTTTCATATATACATTGATATGATAACTTTATCCCATATTTATCACTGAGATAGAGTTGCATTCTCTAAATCTATTTTGCACTTTTTAAAAAATTAATTAATTTATTTATTTATTTTTGGCTGTGTTGGGTCTTTGTTTCTGTGTGAGGGCTTTCTCTAGTTGTGGCAAGCGGGGGCCACTCTTCATCACGGTGCGCGGGCCTCTCACTATCGTGACCTCTCGTTGCAGAGCACAGGCTCCAGACGTGCAAGCTCAGTAGCTGTGGCTCACGGGCCTAGTTGCTCCGCGGCCTGTGGGATCTTCCCAGACCAGGGCTCGAACCCGTGACCCCTGCATTAGCAGGCAGATTTTCAACCACTGAGCCACCAAGGAAGCCCCTTATTTTGCACTTTTAAATGAATCGCTTAAAAAAACAACAACACTGAAACCGAGAGAGTAACCTCACTATTACTCACATTAATCTCTGTCTTCCTAGTATATACAGGCAACCGTAGAGCTCATGAGGGTGGAAGATGCTGAAAGCACCTCGAGGGCATCTGTACTGAGAAGTACAACACGGAGCAGACAATTAAAAAAATGAGACTTAATCACCTTTTCTGAATAGGTATCAATGTTTTCAATTTTATTAATATCTTTTGCCACGCAACATACATTCATAATTGGACAATGCTTCACCCTATTATATTTTAGTGTATGTATTTGTATTTGTCTAATGATTCTATAGTAATTCCATAATGGTAACAAATCTAAGTTATGAAATGAATACAAGAATATGATCTTTGTATATGTCTCACATCTCTTTATAGAAACAATTTCAACAGAGGAACAGGTTAATTTTGTTCTGTGTTGGACCTCCGAGTTTCAGACACAAATTGTTTCATCGTCCATGACTCCTATGCCATCAGACATCACCACTGGTCCATGATTTGGTCTGTTTCTCTTCATTTGTATGTTTGTACTGATTAAATTATGAATTCATTGATAAGAATAAAAATAATACATGGTTCATAAAAACTCTAGGACAAGATTCCTAACACTGGTTTACAGAATCATTTTCCACACAGACTATACCTTTTTCATTAATAGACCTCAATCCTGCACATTATTGATTAATCAACATAATGTTTCATATCCTATTTATCATTAGGAATATTTTAATGAATTTAATACTTTTTAATAATATTGTAAATACCCTTAAACACATGACCCAATCCAAGACAACAGTGTGGACCATTACTCACCTTGGTCTCTTTCCACACAAGGAAGCAGCAGACGATCTTGATGACAACAGGAGCTGAAGTCATCTCCAGCATCTGTTCTGAAGAGGACGAAGCAGACAAGATGATAAAAGTGTTGAGACTTTCTCTCCACTGATTTAAAGTTTCCACAACTCATCTGCATAGTCATTTAGGCATTTATTAATTTATGGTAAGATTTATTTATTTTGCTCTTAAGAAATCAAATGTCAAAGTTGTAACTGAATCAGTAAATGACAATTATCACTATTATTCTCAAAGACATATACACTTGATCATTTTATTTTCCATCCCAATTTACATCATCAGATTTCTTCATAATACTTTTCGACAATGAACAGTGTTTCTGCTCTTCATATTTATTTACTTACCTATTTATTTACTTATCCTGCCATTGATTTCTTAATGATAATACTTTTAGGTATTTCTGTACACTAAGACTAAGAACATGATCCTCATATATGCCTGGCATCTCCCTACAGGATCACTTCAAAAGAGGGGAGAGGGCTTCCCTGGTGGCGCAGTGGTTGAGAGTCCACCTGCCCAAGGAAGGGACACGGGTTCGTGCCCCGGTCCAGGAAGATCCCACATGCCGCGGAACGGCTGGGCCCGTGAGCCATGGCCGCTGAGCCTGCGTGTCCGGAGCCTGTGCTCCGCAACGGGAGAGGCCACAACAGTGAGAGGCCCGCGTACCGCAAAAAAAAAAAAAAAAAAAAGAGGGGAGAATGTTAGGTTTGTTTTGTGTTGGGCCTCAGAACTCCAGACCCGTAGTGTTCCTTATCAAAGACTCATACCACAAGTCATCATTGTTTATGCAGACTTGGTCCTCATTACCTTCATTCACGTCAACACTTTTTATTGATTAATTCATCAATTCACTAATAATAATAAAATAAATGCTTCACGGTCACAAAAACTTAAAACAAACAAGGTCCTTGGCTCTTTCATTTGTCTATAGAATTACTTCCCACAGAAACTGTCATTAATTGACCTCAAAGTTTCCTATATAGATTCATTAATATGAATCCTATAGAAATTTATTAATGCTTCATATTAACCCTACTTTTACTGTTTAGCCATGGTCGACAATCATCAATTATATTTCACATTTTTTTTTAAAGATTTTTTGATGTGGACCATTTTAAAAGTCCTTATTGAATTTGTTACAATATTGTTTCTGTTTTATGTTTTGGTTTTTTGGCCCCGCAGCATGTGGGATCTCAGCTCCCTGACCAGGGATCGAACCCACACCCCCTGCAATAGAAGGCGAAGTCTTAACCACTAGACCACCAGGGAAGTCCCTCACAGGTTTTAAGAATGCAGTGAAAATCTTATAAAAAACAAAACCACAAAACCAAGAAAATAATTCTATTACTCACTTTGCTCTCCAAGCTCTTAACACAGACGCAACCACAGGATTCGTGACGTCGGTGGAACACTTAAGTCAGCCCATTGCAACGATTCTAAGGAGCACAAGACAAAGTAGAAGATAAAAAAAGAGGTTAAGATATTTTCATTAGTCCTTGAATTCCACATTTCATTTAGTCAGTCATTTAGGTAGGTAGTGAATTGGGATAATTTGTATTTTATTTTCTCCTAAGTAAATGAACAATATCGATCTTGACAATGACAGAGAACATGAAAATTTGACTTATCAATAACTATATCATCCTTAGTCAAAGAAAAACCCCCTTGTACCATATGTTTCCTAACATATATTTGTTTTTAATATATGTTGATAGTATTTCTTGCCTAACCACATATTTCTATAATTGGAGAAAGTTCCACCACCTTCATCTTTATTTATCTATTTATTATTTGATTGATCCCATTATAAAAAGAAAATGAAGGAACATAAAACAAGATCCTTGTATACTCCTGACATGTGTCTATAGGATCACCTGAAATAGGGGCAATGGGCCAGAATCCATTTGCATTGGACCTCAGAGTTCCAGACACGTATTCATCATACACAACTCATAACGCACCGAACAGTCATCATGGATCCAATGTTGTACCTGTTTTCTTCATTCATTTCTACAGTGTTTATTGACTAATTCATTAATTCACTAAGAATAATTTTAAAACCCAATTATTCGCAAAAAGCCAGAAAAGCCCTGAAATCCCTATTCTGTATATATAATAGAATTATTTACACATCAGTATATCTCTTTGTTTATATCCTTTGTTTTTATGTTACATATTAATTCAGTATTTATCACTGGGCTACAGTTGGCCATTCTTATTATATATGGTACTATTCAATAACACACTAAATACCCTGAAAGGAATCACTGAAATCCATACAAGACTTTGACTGTTACTCACATTGGTGTCTGTTCTCCTAACACAGAGATGCAATCACAGAGGTCACCATCACGGTACACTGCTTAAATCAGCTCAAGTGTTTCCATTCTGCAAAGTACAAAGAAGTCGATGATAAAAAAAGATTTAAGTATAATCCCCATTGATCCTTGATATCCACATTTCATTTACTCATGCATTTAGGTATTTATAAATTATTCACAAGGGAGATTTTGTTTGTTTGTTTTGTTTTTGTTTTTTAAATTTACGGCTTTATTGAGCTAAGATGGACAAATAAAAATTGTTCATGTCTAAATTGTACAAAAAGCTGTTTAAAGCTATTCAACATTATTTAACACACATACAGATTGTGAAATGATCACTAAAATCAAGTTAATGAACACACCCATCACCTCACATAGTTGACTTTGTGTGTGATGAGAGCACTTAAGACTTACTCTATTTGCAAATTCCAAGAACACAATAGAGTATTATTAACCATAGCCACGAAGGTGTGCATTACATCCCTAGATATTATTCATTGTGTAAGGGAAATGTGTACCCTTTGACTAACATCTCCCATTTCTCCCACCTCCCGGTGGCCCCTGGCTACTCAGCATTTTTTTTTTTTTTACATCTTTATTGCTTTACAATGCTTTACAATGGTGTGTTAGTTTCTGATTTATAACAAAGTGAATCAGTTATACATATACATATGTTCACGTATCTCTTCCCTCTTGCATCTCCCTCCCTATCCCAACCCTCTAGGTGGTCACAAAGCACCGAGCTGATCTCCCTGTGCTATGCGGCTGCTTCCCACTAGCTATCTATTTTATCTTTGGTAGTGTATATATGTCCATACCACTCTCTCACTTCGTCCCAGCTTACCCTTCCCCCTCCCCATGTCCTCAAGTCCATTCTCTAGTAGGTCTGAGTCGTTATTCCTGTCCTGCCCCTAGGTTCTTCAGAACCTTTTTTTTTTTTTTTTAGATTCCATACATGTGTGTTAGCATACGGTATTTGTTTTCCTGTTTCTGACTTACTTCACTCTGCATGACAGACTCTAGGTCCATCCATCTCACTACAAATAACTCAATTTTGTTTCTGTTTATGGCTGAGTAATATTCCATTGTATATATGTGCCACATCTTCTTTATCCATTCATCTGTCGATGGACACTTAGGTTGCTTCCATGCCCTGGCTATTGTAAATAGAGCTACAATGAACATTGTGGTACATGACTCTTTTTGAATCATGGTTTTCTCAGGGTATATGCCCAGTAGTGGGATTGCTGGGTCATATGGTAGTTCTATTTGTAGTTTTTTAAGGAACCTCCATACTGTGCTCCATAGTGGCTGTACCAATTCACATTCCCACCAGCAGTGCAAGAGGGTTCCCTTTTCTCCACACCCTCTCCAGCATTTATTGTTTCTAGATTTTTTGATGACGGCCATTCTGACTGGTGTGAGATGATATCTCACTGTAGTTTTGATTTGCATTACTCTAATGATTAATGATGTTGAGCATTCTTTCATGTGTTTGTTGGCAGTCTATATATCTTCTTTGGAGAAATGTCTATTTAGGTATTCTGCCCATTTTTGGATTGGGTTGTTGTTTTTTTGTTATTGAGCCCCATGAGCTGCTTGTAAATTTTGGAGATTAATCCTTTGTCAGTTGCTTCATTTGCAAATATTTTCTCCCATTCTGAGGGTTATCTTTTGGTCTTGTTTATGGTTTCCTTTGCTGTGCAAAAGCTTTTAAGTTTCATTAGGTCCCATTTGTTTATTTTTGTTTTTATTTCCATTTCTCTAGGAGGTGGGTCAAAAGGATCTTGCTGTGATTTATGTCATAGAGTGTTCTACATTTTCTTCTAAGAGTTTGATAGATTCTGGCCTTACATTTAGGTCTTTAATCCATTTTGAGCTTATTTTTGTGTACAGTGTTAGGGAGTGATCTAATCTCATACTTTTACATGTACCTCTCCAGTTTTCCCAGCACCACTTATTGAAGAGGCTGTCCTTTCTCCACTGTACATTCCTGCCTCCTTTATCAAAGATAAGGTGACCATATGTGCGTGGGTTTATCTCTGGGCTTTCTTTCCTGTTCCATTGATCTATATTTCTGTTTTTGTGCCAGTACCATACTGTCTTGATTACTGTAGCATTGTAGTATAGTCTGAAGTCAGGGAGCCTGATTCCTCCAGCTCCGTTTTTCGTTCTCAAGATTGCTTTGGCTATTCGGGGTCTTTTGTGTTTCCATACAAATTGTGAAATTTTTTGTTTTAGTTCTGTGAAAAATGCCAGTGGTAGTTTGATAGGGATTGCATTGAATCTGTAGATTGCTTTGGGTAGTAGAGTTATTTTCACAATGTTGATTCTTCCATTCCAAGAACATGGTATATCTCTCCATCTATTTGTATCATCTTTAATTTCTTTCATCAGTGTCTTATAATTTTCTGCATACAGGTCTTTTGTCTCCTTAGGTAGGTTTATTCCTAGATATTTTATTCTTTTTGTTGCAATGGTAAATGGGAATGTTTTTTTGATTTCACTTTCAGATTTTTCATCATTAGTGTATAGGAATGCCAGAGATTTCTGTGCATTAATTTTGTATCCTGCTAGTTTACCAAATTCATTCATTAGCTCTAGTAGTTTTCTGGTAGCATCTTTAGGATTCTCTATGTATAGTATCATGTCATCTGCAAACAGCTTTACTTCTTCTTTTCCGATTTGGATTCCTTTTATTTCCTTTTCTTCTCTGATTGCTGTGGCTAAAACTTCCAAAACTATGTTGAATAAGAGTGGTGAGAGTGGGCAACCTTATCTTGTTCCTGATCTTAGTGGAAATGCTTCAGTTTTTCACCATTGAGGACGATGTTGGCTGTGGGTTTGTCATATATGGTCTTTATTATGTTGAGGAAAGTTCCTTCTATGCCTACTTTCTGGAGGGTTTTTATCATAAATGGGTGTTGAATTTTGTCGAAAGCTTTCTCTGCATCTATTGAGATGACCATATGGTTTTTCTCCTTCAATTTGTTAATATGGTGTATCACATTGATTGATTTGCGTATATTGAAGAATCCTTGCATTCCTGGGTTAAACCCCACTTGATCATGGTGTATGATCCATTTAATGTGCTGTTGGATTCTGTTTGCTAGTATTTTGTTGAGGATTTTTGCATCAGTGTTCATCAGTGATATTGGCCTGTAGTTTTCTTTCTTTGTGACATCTTTGTCTGGTTTTGGTATCAAGGTGATGGTGACCTCGTAGCATGATTTTGGGAGTGTTCCTCCCTCTGCTGTATTTTGTAAGAGTTTTAGAAGGATAGGTGTCAGCTCTTCTCTGAATGTTTGAAAGAATTAGCCTGTGAAGCCATCTGGTTCTGGGCTTTTTTTTGTTGGAAGATTTCTAATCACAGTTTCAATTTCAGTGCTTGTGATTGGTCTGTTCATATTTTCTATTTTTTCCTGATTCAGTCTTGGCAGATTGTGCATTTCTAAGAATTTGTTCATTTCTTCCAGGTTGTCCATTTTATTGGCATAGAGTTGCTTGTAGTAATCTCTCATGATCTTTTGTATTTCTGCAGTGTCAGTTGTTACTTCTCCTTTTTCATTTCTAATTCTATTGATTTGAGTCTTCTCCCTTTTTTTCTTGATGAGTCTGGCTAATGGTTTATCAATTTTGTTTATCTTCTCAAAGAACCAGCTCTTAGTTTTACTGATCTTTGCTATCATTTCCTTCATTTCTTTTTCATTTATTTCTGATCTGATCTTTATGATTTCTTTCCTTCTGCTAACTTTGGGGTTTTTTTGTTCTTCTTCCTCTAATTGCTTTAGGTGCAAGGTTAGGTTGTTTATTCGAGATGTTTCCTGTTTCTTAAGGTAGGATTGTATTGCTATAAACTTCCCTCTTAGAACTGCTTTTGCTGCATCCCATAGGTTTTGGGTCATCGTGTCTCCATTGTCATTTGTTTCTAGGTATTTTTTGATTTCCTCTTTGATTTCTTCAGTGATTGCTTCATTATTAAGTAGTGTATTGTTTAGCCTCCATGTGTTTGTATTTTTTAGAGATCTTTTCCTGTAATTGATATCCAGTCTCATAGCATTGTGGTCAGAAAAGATACTTGATACAATTTCAATTTTCTTAAATTTACCAAGGCTTGATTTGTGACCCAACATATGATCTATCCTGGAGAATGTTCCATGAGCACTTGAGAACAATGTGTATTCTGTTGTTTTTGGATGGAATGTCCTATAAATACCACTGAAGTCCATCTTATTTAATGTATCATTTAAAGCTTGTGTTTCCTTATTTATTTTCATTTTGGATGATCTGTCCGTTGGTGAAAGTGGGGTGTTAAAGTCCCCTACTATGAATGTGTTACTGTTGATTTCCCCTTTTATGGCTGTTAGTATTTGCCTTATGTATTGAGGTGCTCCTATGTTGGGTGCATAAATATTTACAGTTGTTATATCTTCTTCTTGGATTGATCCCTTGATCATTGTGTTGTGTCCTTTTTTGTCTCTTGTAATAGTCTTTATTTTAAAGTCTGTTTTGTCTGATATGAGAATTGCTACTCCAGCTTTCTTTTGTTTCCCATTTGCATGGAATACACAGTAGAGATATTTTTATCTTAACAAAATGAATAACAGCAAACTTGAGACAAACCCACAACAATATAATTGACTCTTAATTATCTGTATTGATATGATCCTTAGTCAAAGCGATGCTCTTGATCCATTTATTCCTGAGTTTCAGTGTTTTCAATTTTATTAATAGTATTTCTTGTCTCGCCACATGTTTATACTTAGACAAAGTTCACCCTTTTTTCTTTACCTGTTATTTATATTTATTTAATGGTTTTATAATTAAACCATTAATAATAATAAATCTAAATCTATGAACCAAATACGTATACTGGGTATATCTTAACATGAAATATAAGAAATACACTAGGTATTTTGTTGGACCTCAGTATCTAGACATATATTACTCATTATCCAGACTCATCTGCTACCATTCATCATCACTGGCGCATGAAAGCCCTCTTTCTTTTCATTCGCATAAACATCTGTTTATCGATAAATTCATTGCTAAATACACAGAAATAAAAAATAAACTAAAATATTGTCAATATCTATCTCTAAAATCTTTTCCAGAGACTAACTCTGTTTCAAAAACTGACCTCAAGGATACATTTATAGATTAATCAACATAACATTTCATGTCACTCTGATACTAACATGGCATTTTTCCTTCTTTGATTATATTTCATATTTTGAATAATACATGAATAACCTTAAACAAACCACTGAAATTAAAACATTGACTATTACTCACATGGTCTTCATACTCCTACAGCACAGATGAAACCAGAGAGCTCGTGACCACGCAAGATGCTTCAATCAGCTCCAGTGCGTCCATTCTGAGGAATATAAAGCAGAGGAGATGATAATAAAATGAGATGCTCTTCCTGACATCTGTCTATAGGATGCCTTCTCAAGTTGAGAATGGACTAGCTTAATTCAATACTGGACCTCAGAGTTTTAGACATGTATTCATCGTATATGACTCATATTGATGATGACCAGAAATCATCATCGATCCAATATTGGTCCTATTTTTCTACATACATTTCTATATCTTTATTGATTAAATCTAAAATCTACTAATAATTTCAGCAGTACAATTCAAAAAATAAAACAAGAAGAGCCTTGGTGTACATAGAAGTATTGTTACTGTAACATATCTTCCTCGATAATACATTGTTTTCCATATATACATTAATCAATATAATGGTTCATATATTCATACTCAGCACTGAGATGTAGCTGCCTTCTTTACTTATATTCCACATTTCTTAAAAATACCGTAAATTACTTTAATAAAAAAACAGAGAACATCAACTGTTACTCAGAGCTCCTGTCCATGGAAGATGCTACATCATCTCTACTGCCTTCATTCTGAGGAGTACACAACACAGAAGATGATAAAAATATTGAGACCTAATAACCACTGATCCTTGTTTTCTGCATTTCATTTACTCAGTATTTAGGTATTTATTACTTTTTCTTTCTCTCTATACTTTTTATCTTGTTAAAAGAGAAAGCTTAATCTATAGTCTTAGGCAGAACAATTAAACTGTCTTTACTGATGCATTTCTATCTAACTTTGGTCCAAGAGGTGACCTTCAGCCATTTATTTAATGGGCATCAGTGTTTTCAGTGTTTACTAACAGTGTCTTTTGCTAAACCAAATACGTTCATATTTGGACAGTGCTTCACCCTATTTTTCCTTATGTTTATTTGTATTTGTTTAATGGTTCTATCAGAGATCCATTAATAATAACAAATCTAAGTCTGTGAAATCCACACAAAGATATGATCTATTTATATTCCTGTCATCTCTCTATAGAGACAATTTCACCAGAAGGAAGAGACTACTTATGGTCTGGGCTGGACCTCAGAGTTTCAGACATGTTTTCATCGTTCAGGACTCTTCCCGTCACGATCATTCATCATTGGTCCATCACTGAGTCTCTTTTCTTCCATCATTTCTATATTTGTATTGATTAAATCATTAATTAATTGGTAATAATAAAAATAATATATGGTTCACTAAATATTCCAAGAATAAGACTCTTCAATACCCCTAACCTCAGTTTACAGAATCATTTCCCACTAAGGGCCCATCTCTTCCAATTTTCAACCTCAATCCTATCCATTATCAATTATTCAAAAGAATATTTCTTATATTTATCATTGAACTATGAGTAAGTTTTTGATTAATGTAATACGTTTTAATAACACCATGAGTACCCTCAAACGCACCACCAGTCCAAGACAACAACCTTGCCCATTGCTCACCTTAGTTTCCTTCCTGACACAGGGGCGGTGTGACAAGTGAGCACAGCAGAAGCTGAAATAGCAGGAACATCATCCTGAAGAATAACAAGCAGACAAGGTGATAAAAATACTGAGATACGCTTTCCATTGATCCAAATATCACACTATTCATTTGCACAGTAATTGAGGCATTGACTAAATTATGGTAATATTTGTTTCTTTTTCCCTTAATAAATCAAATGTCAAAGTTGTAACTGACTCAGTCAGTAACCAATACCTGTCACTTTCTATATCACCCAAAGAGGTAACACCCTTATACCACATCTTTCTCAATGGTTATCAGTCTTTTCAATATTTATTAATGTATTACTATATGATAGTAACTTTTGCCTAACCACATATTTTTATAATTGAAAAAGGCTTCACTTTCATCACTTTTTTATTCTACACATTTGTATATTGACTATTTCATTGATTCAATTATAAAAATAGAAAAAACGCACGGTAATAATAACTGAAACAAAGATCTTTGTATATTCCTAACCACTGCCTATAAGGTCACTTCAAACAGGACAATGGGCTAGATTCCATTTGCATCAGACCTCAGAGCTCCAGACACATATTCATCGTACACAACCCATATGCCACGGATAGTCATCATCAGACCAATACTGTCCATCTTTTTCAACATATATTTCTGTTTCTTTATTGTGTAAATCACAAATTCACTAATAATTTTAATCAGTACAATTTTAAAAAAACAAAGAGAGCCTTGATGTATAAAGAATTATTCTTACTTTAACACATTAATACAAGAATATGATCTATTTATATTCCTGAAACCTCTCAACAGAAAAAGTTTCATCAGAGGAAATATACTACTTATGTCTGCATTGGACCTCAGAGTTCCAGACATGTTTTCATCGTTTAGGACTCTTCCCGAAACGATCATCATCATTGGTCCATGATTGAGTCTCTTTTCTTTGCTCAATTCTGTTCATTGACTAATTCAGTAATGCACTCATAATAACTAAAAAAACCCTATTATTCACAAAATCTTAGAAGAGTCATGATATCCCTATTTTGTACATAGATCATTCTCACATCAACCTATCCCTTTTTTTAAATTAGATGCTGTTTTTCATTGATGCAGTAATCAATTAATGTGTCATAAAATTCAATAGTTATCACTGAGCTACACTTGGCCTTCTGTTATTCTATATGGAACATTCAAACAATACAATGAATACACACACAAACAAAAACAAACAAACAGAAATCAACAAAACTGTGACAAGAAATTTGACTATTACTCACATTGGTCTCTGTGCTTCTAACCCAGAAATGCAATCATAAGGTGCATCACCACAGAATAATGCTTCATCAGCGTGAATGTGTCCATTTTGAACAATATGAAGTACAGTCAATGAGAAAAATAAAGGAAAGGAAATTTATTGTCATTGACTCTTGCATTCTATGTCTCGTTTACCCAGACCTTTAGGAATGTATAGCTTTTTCTAATGTAGACATTGTTTTCTCCTGAAAGAAAGAAAAACCTAATACTTGACACTGACTCAGAAAAACAAAATCGACTTCCAATACTTCAAGTCTATCTGAATCTTAGCCACAGAGGTAACATCTTTCATCCACTGATTTCATAATGGGCACCAGTGTTGGGAATTTCTCTTAATATTTCTTTCCTCACCATTTATGTTCACAATTAGACAATAATATATCTGTTCTTCTTCATCTATTATCTATATCTTTAAAGGTACTCTCACTGATGTATTAATAATTTTAAAACTCAACCTTAGAACTTGAACTTTAAACATTCATAACGTCTGTCCATAGGATGAAATAAACAAAGAACTAGAGTATGGAATGTCTTGGGCCTCAAGGTTCCAGACCTTTTTCATTTGTCATCCATGACTCACCTGCTAATCATCACTGGTTCATTTGAGACCTAGTTTTAGTTCATTCATTTATATATTTGTATCAATTAAATCCTTATTCATTGATAATAATAAAATAAATACATGATTAACAAAGAACAAGACACTCGAATACCCCTGACTTGCCTCTAATTAATACCAAAATAGATTATACCTTTCATTAATAAATATCAATGTTATATATTATCAATAAATCAACATAAGGTTTCATATCATATTTATCATTGGGCCATAGTTAACCTTTTGATGATATCTATCACGTTTGAGAATACAATGAAAACACTTGAACCAATTCCCCAAACCAAGACAGGACCCCACCCGGGTCTCTGTCGCACAGCAACCTGAAAAGGAGGACCTTGATCAAAATGCAGGCTGAAATCACCTTGAGCTTCTATTCTGAAAAGTACCAGAGAAGGTGATGACCGAGATTGAGACTTTCACACCATGGATTGGCAGATTTGTTGATTGATGCTTTCATTGAATCAATTAGCATAACCAATGAAAACGCATGAAGAGAAAGACCACATTTCTTGTGTATTGGACCTCAGAGTTCCAGACACGTAATTATTCGTCATCGATGACTCATACGCTGGCATTTACCGTCATCGATACAGAAAAGATGACCTTCTCTTCATTCTATATGGTTCACTGATTCATACGTTAATTCACTAATGCCAATTTTGGCACTCTTGGGTTTGCAAAATCCAGCGAGGCCTCGATATCACTCACCTGTCTCTAGAACCATTCTCACATCATCATATCTCTCTCATATTTATTATCGGGTTTTTGCTTCACAACAGTTCCTTGTTTATCAGTGGGATAAAGATGCCCTCCTTTAATTTTCTTTCACTCATTTTGTTAGCACAGTCATTACTTTTAGAGAATCCACCCACCCCCAGACTAGGAACTAGATGATGCTCACATGGGTGTTCTGGCTCTTACAACCAAGATGCCATCCTAGGCTGGCACTCGAGGAAGAATCCTCATTTCTGGTCCAGTGTGTCCACTCTGAAGAGTATAAAACAAAGCAGAAGATAAAAATGGTGGAGACAATCCACTCATCCCTGCTTCCACATTCACATTGTTATGTAAGCTATCCCTAATGTAGCAGATATGTGAAATCTTATGAAAACGAACCATTTTGATCTTGACACTGCGCTACATGATGAAGATTGTCCATCACTTCTCTTGGCACCTCCATCCTTACCCTAAGTGGTAACAGGCAGGTACCATTCATTTTTAATTGAAATTCAGGGTGTCCGTGGTACATTAATAATATTTCTTGGCTCAGCACGTATTTCAGTAATTGGAAATTGTTTTACTCCATTCATCTTTATTTTTAATTATATATTTATTTACAGATTCTAGCATTTTCCAATTACAATAAAAGAATGACTATCCATGAACACAAAGACCACAAATAAGCCCCTCCTTTATTCTTGACATCTGTTTATAGGATGCCTTCTCGAGTTGAGCATGGACTCAATTAATTTAATATTGGACCTCAGAGTTCCTCAGTGCTCCAGAGTTCCAGAATATACTGGTATATTCACCATATACCACTCATAATGATGACCGGAAATAATCACTGATCCAATATTGTTCCTATTTTCCTACATATATTTCTATTTTTTATTGATTAAATAAAAAATTCACCAATAATTTTGGCAGTACAACTCAAAAAAAAGAAACAAGAAAAGGCTTGATGTATATAGAATAATTTGTACTTAAATATATCTCTCTTTAATACATTGTTTTCCATATGTGCATTAATCAATATAATAGTTTGTATAACAATACTCAACAATGAGATGTAGCTGCCTTCTTTACTTATATTCCACACTTCTTAATAATACAGTAAATTACTTTAATAAAAAAACAGAGAATTTCAACTGTTACTCACATAAATCTCCATGCTCCTATTATACAGAGGCAACAGAGCTCCTGTCCATGGAAGATGCTAAATCATCTCTACTGCCTTCATTCTGAGGAGTACAGAACACGGAAGATGATAAAAATATTGAGACCTAATCGCCACTGATCCTTGTTTTCTGCATTTTATTTACTCGGTAGTTAGGTATTATTAGTTTTTCTTTCTCTCTTATCCCGTTAAAAGAAAAAACACTCAATCTTTAGTCTGAGGCAGAACAATTAAACTGTCTTTACTGATGCATTTCTATCTAACTTTGGTCCAAGAGGTGACCTTCACCCATTTATTTAATGGGCAGCAGTGTTTTCAATGTTTGTTAACAGTATCTTTTGCCAAACAAAACACATTCACATTTGGACAATGCTTCACCTTATTTTTCCTTACGTTTATTTATATTTGCTTAAAGGTTCTAACACAGATCCGTTAATAATAACAAATCTAAGTCTGTGAAATCCATACAAAGATATGATCTATTTATATTCCTGTCATCTCTCTATAGAGACAGTTTCACCAGAAGGAAGAGACTACCAGGGTCTGGGTTGGACCTCAGAGTTTCAGACATGTTTTCATCGTTCAGGACTCTTCCCGTCACGTTCATCATCATTGGTCCATCACTGAGTCTCTTTTCTTCCATCATTTCTATATTTGTATTGATTAAATCATTAATTAATTGGTAATAATAAAAATAATATATGGTTCACTAAATATTCCAAGAATAAGACTCTTCAATACCCCTAACCTCAGTTTACAGAATCATTTCCCACTAAGGGCCCATCTCTTCCAATTTTCAACCTCAATCCTATCCATTATCAATTATTCAAAAGAATATTTCTTATATTTATCATTGAACTATGAGTAAGTTTTTGATTAATGTAATACGTTTTAATAACACCATGAGTACCCTCAAACGCACCACCAGTCCAAGACAACAACCTTGCCCATTGCTCACCTTAGTTTCCTTCCTGACACAGGGGCGGTGTGACAAGTGAGCACGGCAGAAGCTGAAATAGCAGGAACATTCATCCTGAAGAATAACAAGCAGACAAGGTGATAAAAATACTGAGATATACGCTCTCCATTGATCCAAATATCACACTATTCATTTGCACAGTAATTGAGGCATTGACTAAATTATGGTAATATTTGTTTCTTTTTCCCTTAATAAATCAAATGTCAAAGTTGTAACTGACTCAGTCAGTAACCAATACCTGTCATTTTCTATATCGCCCCTAGCCAAAGAGGTGATATACCACTTCTTTCCCAATGGTTATAAGTCTTTTCAATAAATTTTTTAAAAAAGAATTATGGGGGTGTTTTTTGGATGTGGACCATTTTTAAAGTCTTTACTGAATTTGTTCCAATATTGCTTCTGTTTTATGTTTTGTTTTTTTGGCCACGAGGCATGTGGGATCTTAGCTCCCCGACCAGGGATCGAAACCGCACCCACTGCATTGGAAAACGAATTCTTAACCACTGGACCGCCAGGGAAGCCCCTCAAAAAATATTAATGTATTAATATATGATAGTAATTTTTGCCTAACCACATATTTTTATAATTGGAAAAGGCTTCACATTCATCATTTTTTAAATTTTACACATCTGTATATTCACTATTTCATTGATTCAGTTACAAAAATAGAAAAAAATGCCTGGTCATAATAACCAAAACAAACATCTTTGTGTATTCCTAATCACTGCCTATAAGGTCACTGCAAACAGGAAAATGGACTAGAATTCATTTGCATCGGACTTCAGAGCTCCAGACACGTATTCATCGTACACGACTCATACGCCACCGGTAGTCATCATCGATCCAATATTGTCCCTTTTTTTCTAAATATATTTCTATTTCTTTATTGTGTAAATCACAAATTCACAAATTTTTTTCTAAATATATTTCTATTTCTTTATTGTGTAAATCACAAAATCACAAATTCAGTACAATTAGAAAAACAAGAAGAGCTTTGATGTATATAGAATATTCTTACTTTAATACATCTCTCATTAACACTCTCAGTTTTCCATATATTCATTAATCAATATAATGATTCTTATACCAATACTCAACACTGAGATGCAGCCGCCTTCTTTACTTATAGTCCACATTTCTTAATCATACATTGAATTACTTTAATAAAAAAACAAACTGAGAAAAGAACTTCGACTATTACTCACATTAATCTCCATCCTCCTACTATTCAGAGGCAAGCACAGAGCTCATGCCCATGAAAGACGCTAAATCATCTCTATTGCCTTCATTCTGAGGAGTACAGAACACAGGAGATGATAAAAATATTCAGACCTAATTGCCATTGACCCTTATTTTCCAAATTTCATTTACTCAGTATTTAGGTAGTTATTATTTTTTCTTTCAATACTTTCTACTTTGTTAAAAGAGAAAGCTTAGTCTTTAGTCTGAGGCAGAACAAGTAAACTGACTCTTACATATGCATTTCTATCCAAACTGGGTCAAATAGGTGACCCTCAGCCATTTATTTAATGGGCATCAGTGTTTTCAATGTTTGTTAACAGTAACTTTTGTCACAAAGTTCCAATTTGGACAATGTTTCACCCTACTCTTCCTTATATGTTTATTTATACTTGCTTAATGGTTCCATCACAGATCCATTAATAACAACAAATCTAAGTCTATGAAATCAATATAAGAATATGATTTCTTTATATTCCTGACATCTCTCTATAGAAATAATTTCAAACAGGGAATAGACTACTTATGATCTGGGTTGGACCTCAGTTTCAACCATGTTTTCATCATTCAGGACTCTTCCCATCACAATCATCATCATTGGCCCACGATTGAGTCTCTTTTTTTGTTCATTTCTATTTGTTTATTGACTAATTCAGTAAGTCACTCATAATAATTTAAAAACCCTATTATTCACAAATCCAAAGAAGAGTTATGATATTTCTATCTATAAATAGATCATTCTCACAGCAATGTACCTCTTTTTAAATTATATGCTGTTACTCATCTATGCATTAATCAATTAATGTTTCATAAACTTCTGTATCACTGAGCTGCATTGTCCCTCTGTCATCCTATATGTAATTTTCAAATAGTACACTGTATACACACACAGAGGAAAAAAAATCACTGAAACCAAGACAAGAAATTTGACTATTACTCACATTGGTCTCTGTGCTTCTAACACAGAGATGCAATCATTAAGGTGCATCACCACGGAATAACGCTTCATCAGCGCGAATGTGTCCATTTTGAACAATATGAAGCACAGTCAATGAGGAAAAAAAACAAATTTATTGCCATTGACTCTTGCATTCTACATTTCATTTACCCAGTCATTTAGGAATTTATAACTTTTTTATAACACAGACATTGTTTTCTCTTAACAGAAAGAACAACTTCAAACTTGAGATTGACTCAGAACAATAAAATCAACTCTGAATAGTTCAAGTCTATTTGATACTTGGCCAGAGAGGTGATACCCCTGAGCCATCCATTTCATAATGGACATCAATGTTGGCAATTTTTATTAATATTTCTTGCCTCATTATATATATTCCTAATTAGACAATAATTTACTGTTCTTCTTCATCTATTATCCACATATTTTTAATGGTGCTCTCATTGCTGTATTACTAATTTTTAACCTCGGTCTAAGCACTTGAACTTCTTAACATCTGTGCATAGGATGAAATAAACAAAGAAAAAGAGTATGGACTGTGTTGGGCCTCAGCGTTCCAGACCCTTATTTTTCGTCATCCATGGTCATGTGTTAATCATCATTGATTCATTTGGGCCCATGTTTAGTTCATTTATTTATATATTTGTATCAATTAAATGATTCCTTCACTTATAATAATAAAATAAATATTTGAGTAACAAAAACCAAACAACTAGCCATTGGATATCCCTGACTTGTCTCTAATACCAACATAGATTATACCATTCATTAATAAATATGAATGTTATATATTATCAATTAATCAACATAAGGTCTCATACGATATTTATCATTGGGCCATAGTTAACTTTTTGATTATATTTACTACTTTCAAAGAATACAATGAAAACACTTAAACCAACTCCCCAAACCAAGACAGGAACCCTGGCTATAGCTTACCTGGGTCTCTGTCCCATAGCAACCTGAAAAGGAGAACCTTGATCAAAATGGAGGCTGAACTCACCTTGAGCTTCTATTCTGAAAAGTACCAAACAGAGAAGGTGATGACCGAGATTGAGACTTTCACACCATGGATCGGCAGATTTGTTGACTGATGCTTTCATTAGCATAACCAATGAAAACACATGAAGAGAAGACCACATTTCTTTTGTATTGGACCTCAGCGTTCCAGATATGTATTATTCGTCATCAATGACTCACACGCTAGCATATATCATCATCAATCCAGAAAAGATGACTTTCTCTTCATTCATTCTATATCATTTATTGGTTAATTCATTAATTCACTAATTACAACTTTAAAACAATATGATTCGCAAAACGCCAAGAAGTCCTTGTTATTCCTGATATGTATTTTGAGTCATTCTCAAATCAATGTATCTTTGTTATTAATTATACAACTTTTCATAAATGCTTTAATCATTGTGATTCTATTAATCACATATTTGTTACAAGGACACATTGGACTTTCTGGAATATTTTTAATTCTTTTTGTTAACACAATGAAGACCCTTAACAAAACATCCAAACCAAGGAAAGAATTTGCTTATTACTCACATAGATCTCTGGGATCCTAAAACACAGATCCTATCCTAAGGCTGTCAATCAAGGAAAGGTCCTTAAATCAGGTCCACTGTGTTGCTTCTGAGGAGAAGAGGGAAGAACAGATGATCAAAATGGTTGAGACATTCTCTCCACTGATCATTGATTGCTTTTACCTTTCATTTAATCAATCCTTAGGCAATCATTAATTTGGTGTGAATATTCATTTCTCTTAAGAAAATGAACAAGTTTGACCCTTGACCAGATTATGAACATTATGTAAGACTTTTATTCCCTTAGAAAACAGTTAACAGTCATATACCATTCATATATTTATATAATGGCCAATGCTTCATGCATTCATCTTTACTGATTTATATAATTATTTATAGATTCTCTCATTTATCCAATTATAATAATAGATGAAAATGCATGCACATAAGCAACAAATCAAGATCTCGGTATATTCCTGACATCTGTCTATAGAATACCTTCAAATAATGAAAATGGACTAGATTAATTTTATTGGGCCTCAGAGTTCCAGACACACACTCATCGTATGTGACTCACATGCTGCCAGTAGTCATCATTAATCCAGTACAGTATCTCTTTTTCTTCATTCCTTTCCACACTATTTATGGGTCAATTCATAATTCGGTAATTATAATTTTTAAAATGGTTATTCATCAGAACCACCGAAGAGCTTAGAAATACCTTATATTTAGAATCATTCTCGTGTCAACATCTTTCATTAATTACTCTCATTTTTCATTTTATGAATGAATCAATATAGTACTTCATATTAATCCCATTATTTCACACTGGGCTATTTGGATTTCATTGATTATATATCACAACTTGCAATAATACAGTCAATAGCCTTAAATAAAATATTGAAACTAAGGTCAAAATTTGTCTATTACTCACATGGTCTCCACAGTCCTAACACGTGAATGCAGCCAGAGCTCTCAGGACCACAGAAGAATCCTTCAACCAGCTTAAGTGCTCCCATTCTAAGGAGTACAGAGCAGAAAAGATGATAAAAAATTTCAGACCTTATCTCCATTGATCCTTGTTATCCACATTTCATTTACTCATTTAAGCATTCATGAATTTTTCATAGTGTAGTATTTTTTTCTCTTAACAAAAGAAAACCTTAAACTTGAGACTGACCCAGATCAACAATGTTGACTCTTACTTATCAGTGTCTGTATGATCCTTTCAGCAAAAGGGCAAGACACTTACTCATTTATTGCTTAAAGGGCATGAATGTTTTCTATTTTATTAATAATATTTCTTGCCTGACACATATGATCCTGGTGGACAATGTTTCACCTTCTTCTTTTCATCTTTTTTTTACATTTTTTCAGGGCTCAATTACTGATTTATTATTATTAATACATCTAACCCCAAAAATGGAATATGATGCTTGTATTTTCCTAACATCGACCCATGGGGTCATTTATCACAGAACATTGGCTAGATTTTGCGTTGTGTGGAATCAGGGTTACAGACACATGGTATTCACCATATATGACTCCTATGCCTCCAGTCATCATCAGTGGTCCAGGAGGGGCTCTTTTCTCCAGTATCGTCTACATCTGTTTATTGATTAATTCACTATTATTTAAATGACTCCCCTGGTAGTCCAGTGGTTAAGACTCCATGCTCCCCATACAGGGGGCCCGGGTTTGATCCCTGGTCAGGGAACTAGATACTGCATGCCACAACTAAGAGCTCACATGCTTCAACTAAAGACCCTGCATGCTGCAACTAAAGATACTGAATGCTGCAACTAAGACCCGGCATAGCCAAATAAATAAATAAATATTTTAAAATAAATAAATAAACATAAGTCACACAAATAAATCATGAGTAAGACCCTTAAATATCCCTAACATCTATCTAAACCATCATCTCCCCTGACACTCAACTCTCTCATTAACTGAGCTCAGTGTTTCATATATGGATTAATGATCATATTCCTTGACTTTGGCAAGTTTGGACTTCTACTATATTTTTTAACAGTACAGTAAGTGTCTTTTTAAAAATATGGCTCAATCCAAGACACGAACACTGACTACTACTCACATTGTTCTCCATCCTCCTAACACAGATGCAACCATAGGGCTCCTGACCATGCAAGATGCTTAGATCAGCTCAAGGGCATCCATTCTGAGGAGTACAGGGCAGAGCACATGACAAAAAATTGAGAACTAATCTCCACTGATCCTTGCTTCTGCATTTCATTTTTCAGTGGTTTAGACAATCATTAATTTGGAGTATATTTATTTCAATTTCTCTTAAGAAAATGAATTTAAAACTTGACGCTGACCAAGAAAATGAGCAGTGATTATTACTACAATTGTCCATCTTTCTCTTAGTCAAAGATTTTTCATGTACCATTTATTTCTCTTTGGACTTCACTGTTTTCAAATTTACTAATATTGTTTTTTCTATCACCACATATGTTTATAATTGGACAATATTTCACTGCCTTCATCTTTATTTATTTATATGCTTGTTTATTGCTTATTTGATTAGCCCAATTATAAAATATAAAGAAAATGCATAAACATAAAGACCAAAAACAAGTCCCTTGTATATATCAGACAAGTGTCTCTAGAATCAACTCAAATAGGACAATGGACTAGATTCCATTTGCATCGGACATCAGACTTCCAGTCATCGTACACGACTCATTCACCACCAGTAGTCATCATCGATCCAATATGGTCCCTCTTTTTCTTCACTCATTTCTACATGGTTTATTGACTAATTCAGAAAAATCAATAATAATAATTTAAAAGTTTATTTACAAAACCCAAGAAGAGTCATTATATCCTTATTCTGTAAATAATTCATTCTCACAGCAGAGTATCTTTCTTAAAAATAATGATGCCGTTTTTCATCTAAGCAGTATTCAATATATATCACTGAGCTACAGTTGGCCTTCTTTTATTCTGTATGGAACTTTCAAATAAAACAGTGAATAATGCACAGGAAAAAAAAATCACTGAAACTGAGACAAGAAATTTGACTATTACTCACATTGGTTCCTGTGAATCTAACACAGCGATGCAATCATAAGGTGCATGACCATGGAATCATGGTTAATCAGCTCGAACATGTCCATTTTCAGAAGTACAATGCACAGCGGATGTTTAAAAAAAAGGAAAATGTATTGCAATTGATTCTTGCTTTCTAGATTTATAGTACACAAATCATGAAGAATTTATAACTTTTTCATAATTTAGAGAATTTTTCTATGAACAAAAAGAACCTCAAACTTGAGAATGACACAGATCAATAAAACTGACACTTAATCATCACATCTGTATGATGCTTGGTCAAAGAGGTGACACCATTGATCCATTCATTTCCTAATGGGCATCAGTGCTGGCAATCTTCATTACTATTTCTTGGCTGACAATATATTTTCATAGGTACCTAATAATTTACCTTTTCTTCTTAAGCTATTATTTATATATCTTTAATGGTTCTATTATTTATCCATTAATAATACTAAATCAAAATCTATTAACCCAAACTAAGAGCATGACTTTATATATTTCAAACATGTGTCCATAGGACAAAATCAATGTAGAAAATAGAGTGTGTACACTTCTTGGTCCTCAGGCTTCCAGATACTTATGGTTCCTTGCCCATTAATGCCTCATCCTCTACCCAACTTCATCGTTGGTCCCCTTGGGTCCAATTTTAGTTCATTCATTGGTACATCTCTATCAATTAAATCATTACATTATTAATACTAATGAAAGAAAAACATGAATACCCAAAACCCAAGAACCAGACCAGCGAATATCCCTAACTTCTCTCCAAACATTATCACCATACATGAGATCTCCTTGGTTAATGAATTTCCAGGTTCTAGATTATCACTTCATCAGCATAAGCTCTCACGGTTATTTATCAACAGGCCATCATCAACCCTTTGATATATATCGATTATGTTTGAAAATACAATGAAAACACTTAAACCAATTCCCCAAACCAAGAGAGGAACACTGGCCATTACTCACCTGGGTCTCTGTCCCATAGCAACCCGAAAAGGAGAGCCTTGATCACAATGGAGGCTGAAATCACCTTGAGCTACTATTCTGAAAAGTACCAAACAGAGAAGGTGATGACCGAGATTGAGACTTTCTCTCCTTTGATCCGCAGATTTCTTGATTGATGCTTTCATTGGCTTAATTAGCATAACCAATGAACATTCATGAAAAGAAAGACCACATTTCTTTTGTATTGGACCTCAGAGTTCGAGACACGTATTATTCATCATCGATGACTCATACGCCGGCATTTATCATCACTGATCCAGAAAAGATGAATGTCTCTTCATTCTATATTGTTAATTGATTAGTTCATTGATTCACTAATTATAATCTATAACTCTATGAGTCACAAAACCCAACAAGGCCTTGATACCACTAACATGTCTCTAGAAAGATACTCACATAATTATATCTCTTTCATATTTATGATCAGTTTTTCAAATCTGCATTAATCAATATAATGCTTCATATTAATCTCTTTATTATCAATAGGATAAAAATAGCCTTCTTTAATTATACTTCAAATATTTTATTAATTCAGTAAATATGTTAGAAAAACCACCCAACCCAAGACTACAAATTTGATTTTGCTCACACTGGTCTCTTGGCTCCTAAAACAAAGATGCCATCCTAGGCTGGTGCTCAAGGAAGAATCTTTCTTTCAGCTCCAGTGTGTCCACTCTGAGGAGTATAAAGCAAAGCAGATGATAAAAATGGTGGAGACATTCTCCACTTACCCTTACTTCAACATTCACACAGATATTTAGGCAATCATTAATTTAGTGTATGTATTAAGTCTGTTGAAAACGAACCACTTCAATCTTGCCACTGAGCCAGAATATGAAGGTTGTCTACAAATTATCCTGTCTACCTCATTCTTACCCTAAGTGGTAATGGTCATGTACCATTCATTACTAATTGAACTTCAGGGTTTCCATGATATATTAATAATATTTCTTGTCTCACCACATATTTTGGTAATTGGAAAGTGTTTTACTCCATTCATCATTATTTTTAATTATATATTTATTTATAAATTCTCATAGTATCCAATTATAATAATAGAATGAAATGCATGAACACAAAGACAAAAAACAAGCCCCTCATTTATTCCTAACATTTGTCTATAGGACACCTTCTCAAGTTGAGAATGGACAAGCTTAATTTAATATTGGACCTCAGAGTTCCAGACATGTATTCATCATATACAACTCATATTGATGATGACCAGAAAGCATCATCGATCCAGTACTGTTCTTATTTCTACATACATTTCTATTTCTTTATTGATTAAATTAAAAACTCACTAATAATTTTCGCAGTACAATTCAAAAAACCCAAGAAGACCCCTGATGTACATAGAATTATTCTCAGTGTAATACATCTCATACTAACAGTCTCAGTTTTCCATATATGCATTAATCAATATGATGGTTTGTATATCCATACTCAATACTGAGATACAGCTGCCTTCTTTATTTATATTCCACATTCCAAACAATACAGTGAATTACTTTAATAAAAAAGCAAACTGAAAAAAGAACTTCAACTATTACTCACATTAATCTTCATCCTCCTATTATACAGAAACAACCACAGAGTTCATGTTCATGGAAGATGCTAAATGATGCATTCATTCTGGAGAGTACAGAACATGAAAGATAATAAAAATATTGAGACCTAATCACCAGTGATCCTTGTTTTCTACATTTCATTTAGTCAGTATTTAGATATTTATTAGTTTTTCTTATTCTCTCTATTTTTTGTCTTGTTAAAAGAAAAACCACAACCATTTGGCTAAAGCAGAACAATTAAACTGATGCCTACTTATACATTTCTACCTAATCTTGGTCAAATAAGTGACCCTCACCCATTTATCTAATGGGCATCAGTGTTTTCAATGCTTATTAACCATATCTTTTGCCTCACAAAATATGTTCAATTTGGACCATGCTTCACCCTATTCTTTCCTTACATGTTAATTTATATTTGCTTAATGGTTCCATCACAGATCCATTAATACTAACAACTCTAAATCCATGAAATCAATACAAGAATATGATCTTTAAATATTCCTGACCTCTTTCTACAAAAGCAATTTCAAAGAGGGAGAGACTACTTATGTTCTGGGTTGGACCTCAGAGTTTCAGACATGTTTTCATCGTTCAGGACTCTTCCCGAAACGATCATCATCATTGGTCCACGACTGAGTCTCTTCTCTTCATTCATCTGTATATTTGCATTGATTAAATCATTAATTACTTGATAATAACCCCAAGAATAAGACCCTTCAATATCCCTAATTCTCAGTTTAAGAATCATTTCCCATTAAGCGTCCACCTCTTGCATTATTCAACCTCAATCCTGCCCACTATCAATTATTCAAAATAATATTTCTTCTCAGATTTATCATTGAACTATGAGTAATTTTTGATTAATTTAATACTTTTTAATAACACCATGAGTACCCTCAAACACATCACCTAATCCAAGAATACCAACCTTGCCTGTTATTTACCTTAGTTACTTTCTGACACAGAAGCAGCAGGACAACTGAGCACAGCAGAAGCTGAAGTAGGGGGAACATCTGTCCTGAAGAGTAACAAGCAGACAAGGTGATAAAAATATTCAGATTTATCCATCTATTTATTTATTCTCCATTTATCCAATATTCTGCTATTCATTTGCACAGTAATTTAGTCATTTACTAAATTATGGTAATTATTTATTCGTTTTTTCCTTAATGAATCAAATGTCAAAGTGCTTACTGACTCAGTCAGTAACTAATACCTATCATTTTCTGTATCACTCTTAACCAAAGAGATAACATCTTTATATAACTTTTTACCTAAAAACGTCGTTTCAATATATATTAATGTATTTGTATATAATAGTAATTTTTGACTAACCACATATTTTTATTATTGAAAAGCCTTCATATTCATTATTTAATTTACAAATTTGTATATTGACTACTTCATTGATCCAATCATAAAAATTTTTTAAATGCATGGTCATAATAACCAAAACAAATATCTTTGTATATACCTAACCTCTGCCTATAGGATCACTTCAAACAAGATAATGGAATAGATTCCATTTGCATTGGACCTCAGAGTTCCAGACACGTATTCATCGTACATGACTCTTACGCCACGGGTAGTCATCATTGATCCAATATTGACCCTCTTTTCTACATACATTTTTATTTCTTTATTGTATAAATCACAAATTCACTGATAATTTTAGCATTAAAAAAAAAACAAGAGCACTGATGTATATGGAATTATTCTTAGTTTAATATATGTCTCATATTAATGCTCAGTTTTCCATATATGCATTAATCAATATAATGGTTTGTAATAACATACTCAACACTGAAATGCAGCTACCTTCTTTACTCATATTCCACATTTCTTAACGATACAGTGAATTTCTTTAATAAAAAAAAAACTGAAAAAAGAACTTCAACTATTACTCACATTAATCTCCATCCTCGTATTATACAGAGGCAACCACAGATCTGGTGACCATGGATGATTCTAAACCATCTCTAGTGCATTCATTCTGAGTACAAAACACAGAAGATGATGAGAATACTGAGACCAGAAGCCACAGATCCTTGTTTCTGGAATTTCATATACTCAGTATTTAATTATTTATTAGTTATTGTTTTTCTATTTATTTTTTACCTTATTAAAAGAAAAACCTAAATCTTTAGTCTGAAAAAGAATAATTTAATAACTCTTACATAGGCATGTCTATAGAACTCTGGTCAAGGAGGTGACCCTCACCCATTTATTTAATGGGATTCAGAATTTTCAGTTTTTATTCACAATATCTTTTGCTTCAACAAAGGTGTTCATATGAGAAAAATACTTCACCCTATTTTTCCTTATACATTTATATTTGCTTAATGAGTCCATCACAGATCAATTACAAATAACAACTATAACTCTATGAAGTCAACAAGAATATGATCTTTTGGTATTCCTGACATCTCCCTATACAATTTTAATGAAGGAAATAGACTACTTATGCTCTGTGTTGGACCTCAGAGTTTCAGACATGTTTTCATCACTAAGGACTATTCCTGGAACGATCATCATACTTCATCCATGAATATGTCTCTGTTCTTTGTTCATTTCTATTTGTTTATTAACTGATCAAGTAATCCATTCACAAACATTTTTAAATTCTATTATCTGCAAAACCCAAAAAGAGCATGATATCCCTACTGTGTAATAGTTCAATTTCATATCAATGAAACTCTTTTTTGAATTAGATGCTGTTTTCATTTATTTATTAATCATTTAATGTTTCATCAAATTCTCTATTTTTTATTGAGCTTGGCCATCTACTATTCTGTACGGAAATTTTGAACTTTACCCTTAATACACACAGACACACACACAGACACACACACACACACACACACACACACACACACACACAAACACAGAAACCAACAAAACCATGAGAAAAAATATGATTAAATATTTCTTAATAGATCTTTATTGGAGTATAATTGCTTCACAATACTGTGTCAGTTTCTGTTGCACAACAAAGCAAATCAGCCATATGCATACACATGTCCCCATATCCCCTCCCTCTTGAGCCTCCCTCTATCCTCCCTACCCCACCCCTCTAGGTCATTGCAAAGCACCGACCTGATCTCCCTGTGCTATGCTGTTGTTTCCCACCAGCCAAATATTTTACATTCGGTAGTGGATATATGTCAATGCTACTCTCACTTCGCCCCACCTGCGCCCTCCCACCCCATGTCCAAAAGTCTATTTTCTATGTCTACCTCTTTATTCCTGCTCTGCATCTAGGTTCATCAGTACCTTTTTTCTTTTAGGTTCCATATATATGCGTTAGCATACGGTGTTTGTTTTTCTTTCTGACTTACTTCACTCTGTATGACAGACTCTAGGTCCATCCACCTCACTACAAAACTCAATTTTGTTTCTTTTTATGGCTGAGAAATATTCCATTGTTTACATGTGCCACGTCTTCTTTATCCATTCATCTGTCGATGGGCATTTAGGTTGGTTCCATATCCTGGCTATTGTAAATAGTGCTGCAATGAACATTGTGGTGTATGTCTCATTTTGAATTATGATTTTCTCAGGGTATTTGCCCAGTAGTGGGATTGCTGGGTTGTATGATAGTTCTATTTTTAGTTTTTTAAGGAAACACCATACTGTTTTCCATAGTGGTTGTATCAATTTACATTCCCACCAACAGTGCAGGAGGGTTCCCTTTACACCACACCCTTACCAGCATTTACTGTTTCTAGATTTTTTGATAATGGCCATTCTGACCAGCATGAGGTGATACCTCATTGTAGTTTTGATTTGCATCTCTCTAATAATTAGTGATGTTGAGGATCTTTTAATGTGCCTGTTGGCCATCTGTATGTCTTCCTTGGTGAAATATCTATTTAAGTCTTTGGCCCATTTTTTAACTGGATTGTTTTGTTTTTTTTGATATTGAGTTCCATGACCTGTTGTATATTTTGGAGATTAATCCTTTGTCTGTTGTTTCATTTGCAAATATTTTCTCCCATTCTGAGGGTTGTCTTTTTGTCTTGTTTATGGTTTCCTTTTCTGTGCAGAAGCTTTTAAGTTTCATTAAGTCCCATTGTTTAGTTTTGTTTTTATTTCTGTTACTCTAAGAGGTGGGTGAAAAAGATCTTGCTGTGGTTTATGTCAAAGAGTGTTTTTCCTATGTTTTCCTCTAAGAGTTTTATAGTGTCTGGTCTTATGTTTAAGTCTTTAATCCATTTGGAGTTAAGTTTTGTGTATGGTGTTAGGTAGTGTTCTAATTTCACTCTTTTACATGTAGCTGTCCAGTTTTCCAGCACCACTTACTGAAGAGGCTGTCTTTTCTCCATTGTATGTTCTTGCCTCCATTGTCGTAAATTAGGTGCCCATATGTGTGTGGGTTTATCTCTGGGCATTCTATCCTATACCATTGATCTATATTTCTGTTTTTCTGCCAGTACCATACTGTCCTGATTACTGTAGCTTTGTGGTATAGTTTGAAGTCAGGGAGCCTCATTCCTCCAACTCTGTTTTTCTTTCTCAAGATTGCTTTGGTTATTCAGGGTCCTTTGTGTTTCCATACAAATTGTAAAATTTTTTGTTCTAATTCTGTGAAGAATGTCATTGGTAGTTTGATAGGGATTACATTGAATCTGTAGACTGCTTTGGGTAGTATAGTCATTTTCACAATATTGATTCTTCCAACCAATTGATGGGAAGATCAACTGATCACCTCCTTAGGAAGATTTATTCCTAGATATATTATTCTTTTTCTTGCAATGGTAAATGGGAGTGTTTTCTTAATTTCTCTTTCTGATTTTTTGTTGGTGGTGTATAGGAATGCCAAAGATTTCTGTGCATTAATTTTGTATCCTGCAACCTTACCAAATTCATTGATTAGTTCTAGTAGTTTTCTGGTGGCATCTTTAGGATTTTCTGTGTGTAGTATCATGTCATCAGCAAACAGTTACAGTTTTCCTTCTTCTTTTCCAATTTGTATTACTTTTATTTCTTTTTCTTCTCTGACTGCTGTGATTAGGACTTCCAAAACTATGTTGAATAAGAGAGGTGAGAGTGGACATCCTTGTCTTGTTCCTGATCTTAGTGGAAATGCTTTCAGTTTTTCACCATTGAGTATGATGCTTGCTGTGGTTTTGTCATATATGGCCTTTATTATGTTGAGGCAGGTTCCCTCTATGCCCATTTTCTGGAGAGTTTTTACCATAAATGGGTGTTGACTTTTGTCAAAAGCTTTTCTGCATCTATTGATATGATCATATGGGTTTTATTCCTTATTTTGTTAATGTGGTGTATCACATTGATTGATTTGCATATATTGAAGCATCCTTGCATCCCTGGAATAAACCCCACTTGATCATGGTGTATGATCCTTTTAATATGTTGTTGGATTCTGTTTGCTAGTATTTTGTTGAGGATATTTGCGTCTATATTCATCAGTGATATTGGTCTGTAATTTTCTTTTTTTGTGATATCTTTTTCTGGTTTTGGTATCAGGGTGATGGTGGCTTCGTAGATTGAATTTGGGAGTGTTTGTGCCTCTGAAATTTTCTGGAAGAGTTTGAGAAGGATGGGTGTTAGCTCTTCTCTAAATGTTTGATAGAATTAGCCTGTGAAGCCAGCTGGTCCTGGGCTTTTGTTTGTTGGAAGATTTTTAATTACAGTTTCAATTTCACTACTTGTGATAGGTCTGTTTATAGTTTCTAATTCTTTCTGGCTCAGTCTTGGAAAATTGTACTTTTCCAAGAATTTCCATTTCTTCATGGTTGTCCATTTTATTGGCATATAGTTGTTTGTAGTAGTCTGTTATAATCCTTTGTATTTCTGCACTGTCTGTTGTGATTTCTCCTTTTTCATTTCTAATTTTATTGATTTGTGTCTTCTCCCTTTTTTTCTTGATGAGTCTGGCTAAGGGTTTATCAATTTTGTTTATCTTCTCAAAGAACCAGCTTTTAGTTTTATTGATCATTGCTATTGTTTTCTTCGTTTCTATTCCATTTATTCCTGCTCTGATCTTTATGATTTCTTTCCTTCTACTGACTTTGGATTTTCTTTGTTCTTCTTTCTCTAGTTGTTTTAAATGTTTATTTGAAATGTTTCTTGAGGTGAGAGTGTATTGCTCTAAACTTCCCTCTTAGAACTGCTTTTGCTGCATCCCATAGGTTTTGGGTCGGTGTGTTTTTACTGTCATTTGTTTCTATGTATTCTTTTATTTCTTCTTTGAGTTCTTCAGTGATCTTTTGGTTATTAAGTAGCACACTGTTTAGCCTCCATGTATTTGTGTTTTTTACAGTTTTTTTCCTGTAATGGATTTGCAGTCTTATAGCTTTGTGGCCAGAAAAGATGCTTGATATGATTTCAATTTTCCTAAATTTTCCAAGCCTTCATTTGTGACCCAAAATGTGATCTATCCTGGAGAATGTTCCATGTGCACTTGAGAAGAAAGTGTAATCTGTCACTTTTGGGTGGAATGTTCTATAAATATCAATTAGATCTATCTGGTCTGTTGTGTCATTTTAAAGCTTGTGTTTCCTTATTTATTTTCTGTTTGGATGACCTGTCCATTGGTGTAAGTGGGGTGCTAAAGTCCTCTACTATTATTGTGTTACTGTCAATTTTCCTTTCATGGTTTTTAGCATTTGCCTTATGTATTGAGGTGCCCCTATGTTGGGTGCATAAATATTTCTAATTGTTTTATCTTCTTCTTGGATTGATCCTTTGATCATTATGTAGTGTCCCTCCATATCTCTTGTAAGAGTTTATTTTAAAGTCTATTTTATCTGATACGAGTATTGCTACTCCAGCTTTCTTTTGATTTCCATTTGCATGAAATATCTTTTTTCCATCCCTTCACTTTCAGTCTGTATGTGTCACTAGGTCTAAAGTGGGTCTCTTGTAGACAGCACTGGTCTCCTGGCTCCTAAAAAAAGATGCCACTCAAGGCAGATGCCCAAAGAAAAATCTTTAGATTAGCTTTGAATAGGACATCAAAGTTACAGACACAAATTCAACTTTCATGACCCATAAGCCACCAGGAGTAATCAGCCATACAATGTAACTTCTGTGACCTCAAGTATTTGGGCATTGTTTATTGAATAATTCAATACATCACAAAATAATTGAAAGTGCTATTAAACACAAAACCTGAGGATAATCATGATATCCCTATTCTGTAAATAGTTCATTCTCACAGCAATGAATCTCTTTTGTGAATTATGATGCTGCTTTTGTATTTTTTTTCACCTATGTAGTAATCAACTAATGCTTGAAAAATGCAACATTTAAAACTGAGGTGTATTGGCTTTATGTTATCCTATATGGATCTTTCTAAAAATAAACTGAGTGTATGCTCAGAGGAAGGAAAAAGACTGAAAGAAAGGCAAGAAATTAGATTATTGATTACATGGGTTCCTGCAGTTATATGATGCATCGCCATGGAATCGATCTATTATGGCCTTTCCTTCTCTTTGCTTATTACTACATTGTTTACTGATTGAAGAAATAAATCTCTCATAAATATTGGAAAACCTATTAATCACAAAATCTAAGGGCAGTCATGATATCCCTCTTATCAAAAGAGTTCATTCTCACAGCAGTGTGTCTCTCCTGTAAACCATGATGCTGGGTTTGTGTTGATTTGTTTTGTATTGTTTTGATTTGTTTGTTTTTTTCCATCCGGGCAGTAATCAATTAATGTTTCATAAAATGTAACATTTATCACTGAGCTGCATTGGCCTTACTTTTCCTGTATGTATCTCTCCAATAATACACTCAATGCACACACAGAGGGACAAAAAAAATAACGGAAACCATGACATGAAATTTATTACCCACATGGGTTCCAGCAATCATAAGGTGCATCACCATGGAATACTGATAGCTTAATCAGCTTGAACATGTCCATTTTAATCAGTAGAAAGCACAGTCAATGAAACAAAAAAGAGAAAGAAAAAGGAAACTGTATGGACATTGATGCTTTCTGTCCAAATTTAGAGTTCTCAATATTCATGAATTGATCACTCTTTCATAATGCAGAGATTTTTCTTATTCTACGATCAAAAATACCCTCAAACTTGAGAGTGCTCCAGAACAATAAAATTGAATCTTAATTATTCACATCTAAATGATGCTTGGAAACAGTTGACCTCCTAGGTCCATTTGTTATTAACGGTCCTAACTGATGGAAATATTTAGGATTGCTTCTTGCCAAACCCCATGTGTCCACAGTAGACAATAATGGACCTTTTCTTCTTAATCTACTATTTATATATTTTGAAGTGTTCTATCACTGATCGATTAATAGTATGAAATATAAATTGAGTAATGCAAAGTAGGAGCATGACTTTATATATTCCGAACATTTGTCTAAGGGAAGAAATCAATGTAGAAAATGAAGTATGTATCCTTTCTTGGACCTCAGGATTCCAGATACTTATAGTTCCTTGGCCATGCCTCATCCTCTACCGAACATCATCGTTGGTCCCCTTGGGTCCAATTTTAGTTCATTCATTGATACATCACTATCAATTAAATCATTACATCATTGATATTAATGAAAGAAAGACACGAAAAAACAAAACCCAAGAACAGTATACCCACAAACATCCCTAATTTCTCTCCAATCACTATCACCATACATGAGATCTCTTTCCTTAATGCATTTCCAGTATCTAGATGATCACTTCATCAGCATAAGCTATCATGTCTTGTTTTTAAATGGGCCATATCATCAACCCTTTAATATATATCGATGACTTTTGAGAATACAATGAAAACACTTAAATCAATTCCCCAAACCAAGGCAGAAACCTTGGCCATAACTCACCTGGGTCTCTGTCCTATAGCAACCTGAGAAGGAGAACCTTGATCACAATGGAGGCTGAAATCACCTTGTGCTTCTATTCTGAAAAGTACCAAACAGAGAAGGTGTCGACTGAGATTGAGACTTTCTCTCCATGGATAGGCAGATTTGTTGACTGATGCTTTCTTTGGCTCAATTAGCAAAACCAATGAAAAAGCATGAAGAGAAAGATCACATTTCTTTTGTATTGGACCTCAGAGTTCCAGACACGTATTATTCATAATCAGTGACTCATACGCTGGCATTTATCATCATCAATCCAGAAAAGATGACTTTCTCTTCATTCTGTATGTTTCACTGATGCATGTGCTAATTCACTAATGCCAGTTATGACCCTCTAGGGTTCGCAAAACTCAGTGAGGCCTTGATATCGCTCACTTGTCTCTATAACCATTCTCACATCATTATATCTCTCTCATATTTATTATCTGGTTTTTGCTTCACAAGAGTTCCTGTTTATCAATGGGATAAAGATGCCCTCCTTTAATTTTCTTTCATCCATTTGGTTAGCATAGTCATTACTTTTAGCGAAAGCACCCACCCCCAGACTAGGAACTAGATGATGCTCACACAGGTCTCCTGGCTCCTACAACCATGATGCCATCCTAGGCTGGCCCTCGAGGACGAGTCCTCGTTTCTGATCCAGTGCATCCATTCTGAGGAGTATAAAGCGAAGCAGATTATAAAAATGGTGGAGACACTCTCCATTCATCCTTGCTTCCACATTCACATCGTTACTTAGGCTATCCCTAACATAGCAGGTATGTGAGACCTGTTGAAAAGGAACAACTTCAATCTTGCCTCTGCGCCAGTATATGAAGGTTGTCTACCACTTCCCCTGGTCCCCTTCTCCTTACCCTAAGTGGTAACAGTCATGTCCCATGGCTTTAAAATTGAAATCCAGGCTTTCCTTGACATATTAATGGTATATCTTGTTTCCACCCATATATCCATGAATAGAAATTGTTTTCCATCATTTTTCTTTATTTTAATTCATATATTTATGAAGAGGGCCTCAGTTTTTCATTTGCACGAACAAAATGAAAAGGCATGAACACAAAGACTGCAAAGGAGCCCCTAATTCATTCCTGACCTCAGCCCCTAGGGTCACTTCCAATAGGACAATGGACTAGATCCCATTTGCATCGGACCTCAGAGTTCCAGACATGTATTCATCATACACGACTGGTACGCCACCAGTAATCATCATCAATCCAATAGTGTCCCTCCTTCTCTTCATTATTTCTACATTGTGTACTGATTAAGGTAATAAATCTCTCATAAATACTGAAAAGCCTATTAATCACAAAACACAAGGGCAGTCATGACTTCCCTCCTCTCTCCATAGTTCATTCTCACAGCAGTGTGTCTCTCCTATAAATCATGATGCTGATTTTGTGTTGTTTTTTTTTGTTTTATTTTATTTTATTAATTGGGGCAGTAATCAATTAATGTTTCATAAAATGTAACATTTATCACCGAACTGCACTGGCCTTTTGTTTTCCTATATGAATATCTCGAATAATACCTTGAATGCACACCCAGGCAGACAAAAATAAACGGAAACCATGACAAGAAATTTGCTTATTACTCACATGGGTTCCTGCAATCATAAGGTACCTCACCATGGAATACTGATAGCTTGCTCAGCTCAAATGTGTCCATTTTAATCAATAAAAGCACAGTCGATGAAACAAAAGAGAGAGTAAGGAAACTTATGAACATTGATGCTTTCTTTCCACAGTTAATGTTCTCAGTCATGAGGAACTGACCACTCTTTCATAATGAAGAGATATTTTTTTCTACAGAAAATAATACCCTTAAACTTGAGAGTGGCCAAGAACAATAAAATTGACTCAGTTATTCACATCTACATGACTCTTGGCCAAACAGTTGACCTCCTAGGTCCAATTGTAATTAAGGGGCATAAGGGGTGGAAATTGCCCACGTGTGTCCACATTTGGCAATAAATGACCACCTCTTCTTAATCTACTATTTACATATTTTGAATGGTTCTATCATTGATCGATTAAAAGTATTAAATATAAATTTAGTAAACCAAACTAAGAGCATGACTTATATATGCTGAACATCTGTCCATAGGAAGAAATCAAAACAGAGTACGTATCGTATCCTTGGCCCTCAGGCTTCCAGATACATATGGTTCCTTGCCTATGCCTCATTCTCTACCCACCTTGTTTGTTGGTCCCCTTGGGTTCAATTTTAGTTCGTTCATTGACATATCTCTATCAATTAAATCATTATATCATTGATATTAATGAAAGAAAGACACGAATATCCAAAACCCAAGAACAAGACCTGCAAATATCCATACGTTCTCTCCAATCACTATCACCATACATGAGATCACTTTCCTTAATGAATTTCCAGGATCTAGATGATTATTTCATCAGCATAAGTTCTCATGGCTTATTTTTCAACAGGCATCATCAACCCTTTGATATATATCAATGACTTTTGAGAATGTAATGAAAACACTTAAACCAATTCCCCAAACCAAGACAGGAGCCCTGGCCATAACTCACCTGGGTCTCTGTCCCATAGCAAACTGAAAAGGAGAACCTTGATCACAATGGAGGCTGAAATCTCCTTGAGCTTCTATTCTGAAAAGTACCAAACAGAGAAGGTGATCACCGAGATTCAGACTTTCTCTCCATAGATCCGAAGATTTGTTGGCTGATGCCTTCACAGGCTCAATTAGCATAACCAAAGAAAACACATAAGAAAGACCACATTTCTCTTCTATTGGACCTCACAGTTCCAGACACGTATTATTCGTCATCGATGACTCATGCACTGGCATTCTCATCATCGATCCAGAAAAGATGACTTTCTCTTATTCTATATGTTTCACTGACTCATGTGTGAATTCACTAAGGCCAATTTTGACACTCCAGGGTTTGCAAAACACACTGAGGCCTCGATATCACTCACCTGTCTCTAGAATCATTCTTACATCATTATATCTCTCTCATATTTACTATCTGGTTTTTGCTTCACACAGTTCCTTGTTTATCAATGGGAAAAAGAGTCCCTCCTTTTAATTTTCATTAACCCATTTTGTTAGCATAGTCATTACTATTAGTGAAAACACCCACCCCCAGATTAGGAACCAGATGATGCCTACAATGGTCTCCTGGTTCCTATGACCAAGATGCCATCCTATGCTGGCGCTCAAAGAATAATCCTCCTGAGGTCCAGTGCATCCAGCCTGAGGAGTATAAAGCAAAGCAGAAGATAAAAATGGTGGAGACACTCTCCACCCATCACTGCTTCCAAATTCACATCGTTATTTAGGCAATACCTAATGTAGCAGATGTGTGAAATCTGTTGAATAAAAACCACTTCAATCTTGCTGCTGTGCCAGAATATGAGGGATGTCTACCAATTCTCCTGCCCCCCTTCTCCTTGCCCTAAGTGGTAACAGTCATGTGCCATGGCTTTCCAATTGAAACTCAGGCTTTCCTTGACATATTACTGGTATAGCTCATCTCCACCCATATTTCCATGATTGGAAATTGTTTTCTGCCATTCATCTTTATTTTTATTCACATATTTATGAAGAGAGACTCAGTTTTTCAGTTGTATGAACAGAATGAAAAGGCATGAACACAAAGACTACAAAGAAGCCCCTCATTCATTCCTGACCTCAGCCCCTAGGGTCACTTGCAATAGCACAACGGACTAGATTCCATTTGCATCGGACCTCAGAGTTCCAGACACGTATTCATCATACACGACTCATACGCCACCAGTAGTCATCATCTATCCAATACTGTCCCTCCTTCTCTTTGCGTATTTCTACATTGTGTACTGATTGAGGCAATGAATCTCTCATAAATATTGAAAACCCATTAATCACACAACCTAAGGGCAGTCAGGACTTCCCTCTTCTCTCCATAGTTCATTCTCACAGTAGTATTCTCTCCTGTAAATCACGATGCTGGTTTTGGGTTGTTGTGGTTTGTTTTGTTTTGTTTTGTTTTGCTTTGCTTTGTTTTTTTCATGGGGCAGTAATCAATTAATGTTGCGTAAAATGTAACATTTATCACCAAGCTGCACTGGCTTTCTGTTTTCCTATAGGGATCTTTCCAATAATACACTGAATGCAACACAGAGGGACAAAAAAATAACGGAAACCATGACATGAAATTTGATTATTACTCACATGGGTTCTGGCAATGATAAGATGCCATCACCGTGAAATACTGATAGCTTGCTCAGCTCGAATGTGTCCACTTTAATCAGTAGAAAGAACAGTCGATGACAGAAAAGAGAGAGAGAGAAAAGAAACTTTATGGACCTTGACGCTTTCTTTGCAGATTTAATGTTCTCAGTCATGGAGAATTGATCACTTTCGTAATGCAGAGATTTTTCTTTTTCTACACACCAAAATACCCTCAAACTTCACAGCGACCCAGAACAATAAAACTGACTCTTAATTATTCACATCTAAATGATGCTTGGCCAAAAAGTTGACCTCATAGGTCCATTTGTTATCAATGGGCATCAGTGGTGGTAATCTTTAGGATTACTTATTGCTGGAACACGTGTCCAATGTAGGCAATGATTGACCTTTTCTTCTTAATATACTATTTCCATATTTTGAACCATTCTATCACTGATCTATTAACAGTACGAAATCAGAATCGTGTAACCCAAACAAAGGGCATGACTTTATATATGCCAGACATCTGTCTATAGGAAGAAACCAATGGAGAAAACAGAGTATGAATCCTTCTCAGCCATCAGGCTTCCAGATACTTATGGTTCCCTACCCAGGCCTCATCCTATACCCAAATTGATCGTTGGTCCCCTTGGGTCCAATTTTATTTCATTCATTGATATATATCAATTAAATCATTACATCAGTGATACTAATGAACAAAAGACATGAATACCCAAGACCCGCGAATATCCCTAACTTCTCTCCAATCACTATCACCATACATGAGATCACTTTCCTTAATGAACTTCCAGGATCTAGATGATCACTTCTTCAGCATAAGCTCTCATGGCTTTTTTATCAACAGGCCTTCGTCAACCCTTTTATATATATTGATGACTTTTACAAATACAATAAAAACAGTTAAACCAATTCCCCAAACCAAGACAGGAAACCTGGCCATAGCTCACCTGGGTGTCTGTCCCATAGCAACCTGAAAAGGAGAACCTTGATCACAATGGAGGCTGAAATCTCCTTGAGCTTCTATTCTGAAAAGTACCAAACAGAGAAGGTGATGACGAGATGGAGGCTTTCTCTCCATGGATCTGCCTATTTGTTGATTGATGCTTTCATTGGCTCAATTCACATAACCAATGAAAACCAATGAGGAGAAAGACCACATTTCTTTTGTATTGGACCTCAAAGTTCCAGTCACATATTATTCATCACCGATGACTCATGCTGGCATTTATCATCATTGATCCAGAAAAGATGACTTTCTCTTCATTCAATATGTTTCCCTGATTCATGCGTTACTTCACTAATGCCAATTTTGACACTCTAGGTTTTGCAGAACCCAGCAAGGCCTCAATGTCGCTCACCTGTCTCTAGAACCATTCTCACATCATCATATCTCTCTCATATTTATTATCGGCTTTCTGCTTCACAGCAGTTCCTTGTTTATCAGTGGGATAAAGATGCCCTCCTTCGATTTTCTTTCACCCATTTTGTTAGCATAGTCATTACTTTTAGTGAAAACACCCACCCCCAGACTAGGAACTAGATGATGCTCACACGGGCTCCCATGACCAAGATGCCATTCTAGGCTGGTACTCGAGGACAAAGCCTCTTTTTTTGTCCAGTGCATCCACTCTGAGGAGTATGAAGCAAAGCAGAAGATAAAAATGGTGGAGACACTCACCACTCATCCCGGCTTCCACATTCCCATTGTTATTTAGGCAATCTCTAACACAGCGGATATGTGAAATCTGTTGAAAAGAAACCAGTTCAATCTTGCCGGTGTGTCATATTATGAAGTTTTTCTACCCATTATCCTGGCCTGCTCCTGCTTACTCTAGTGGTAACAGTCATGCGCCATGGCTTTCTAATTGAAATTCAGGCTTTCCTTAATATATTAATGGTATATCTCGCCTCCACCCATATTTCAATGATTGGTAATTGCTGCCGTTCATTTTTTTTTATTCATATATTTATGAAGACAGCCTCAGTTTTTCAATTGTTGAACAGAATGAAAAGGCATGCATTCAAAGACCACCAAGAAACCCCTCATCATTCCTGACCTCTGCCTCTAGGGTCACTTCCCATAGGACAATGGACTAGATTCCATGTGCACTGGAACTCCTAGGTCCACTTGTTATTAATGGGCATCACTGGTGGCCGTCCATAGGATTACTTCTTGCTGAAGCACATGTGTCCACAGTAGGCAATAATTGACCTTTTCTTCTTAATCTACTATTTACTTATTTTGAAGGGTTCTATCTCTGATCGATTAATAGTATGAAAACTAAATTGAGTAACCAAAATAAAAGCATGACATCATATATTCCGAACATCTGTCCATAGGAAGAAATCAATGTAGAAAATAGAGTACGTATCCTTCTTTGCCGTCCGGCCTCCAAATACTTATGGCTCCTTGCCGATGCCTCATCGTCTACCCATCTTCATCGTTGGTCCCCTTGGGTCGGATTTTACTTCATTTATTTATATATCTCTATCAATTAAATCATTACTTTAGTGATACTAATGAAAGAAAGACACAAATACCCAAAACCCAAGAACAAGACCTGCGAATATCCCTAACTTCTCTCCAGTCACTACCACCATACATGAGATCTCTTTTCTTAATGAATTTCCAGGATCTAGATGACCACTTCATCAGCATAAGCTCTCATGGCTTGTTTTACAACGGGCCATCATCAACCCTTTGAAATATGTCAATGAGTTTTGAGAATACAATGAAAGCACTTAAATCAATTCCCCAAACCAAGACAGGAACCCTGGACAAAGCTCACCTGGGTCTCTGTCCCATAGCAACCTGAAATGGAGAAACTTGATCAAAATGGAGGCTGAAATTACCTTGAGTCTCTATTCTAAAAAGTACCAAACAGAGAAGGTGATGACGAGATGGAGACTTTCTCTCCATGGATCAGCAGATTTGTTGCTTGATGCATTCATTGGCTCAGTTAGCATAACCAATGAAAATGCATGAAGAGAAAGACCACATTTCTTTTGTATTGGACCTCAGAGTTCCAGACACATATTATTCATCATCGACGACTCATACGCTGGCATTTATCAACATCGATCCAGAAAAGATGACGTTCTCTTCATTCTGTACGGTTCACTGATTCATGCATTAATTCACTAATGCGAATTTTGACACTGGGGTTCGCAAAACCCCATGTGGCCTCGCTATCGCTCACCTGTCTTGAACTATTCTCACACCATTATATCTTTCTCATATTTATTATCAGCATTTTGCTTCACAACAGTTCCTTGTTTATCAATGAGATAAAGATACCATTCTCTCATTTTCCTTCACCATTTTGTTAATATACTCATTACTTTTAGGGAAAACACCCATCCCCAGACTAGGAACTAGATGATGCTCACAAGGGTCTCCTGGCTCCTACGACCAAGATGCCATCCTAGGCTGGCACTCAAGGAAGAATCTTCATTTCTGGTCCAATGCATCCACTCTGAGGTGTATAAAGCAAAGCAGAAGATTAAAATGGTGGAGACACTCTCCACTCATCCCTGCTTCCACATTCACATCATTATATAGGAAATCCCTAATGTAGTGGATATACGAAAGCTTTTGAAAAGGAACCACTTCAATATTGCCTCTGTGCCAGAATATGAATGTTGTCTACCACTTCTCCTGGCCCCCACCTCATTACCGTAAGTGGTAACAGTCATGTGCCATGGCTTTCTAATTGAATTTCAGGCTTTCCTTGATGTATTAATCGTATATCTCATCTCCACCCAAATTTCTGTGACTGGAAATTGTTTTCCATCATTCATCTTTAGTTTTATTCATATATTTATGAAGAGAGCCTCAGTTTTTCAATTGTACAAACAGAATGAAAAGGCATAAACACAAAGACTGCAAAGAAGACCCTCATTCATTCCTGACTTCAGCCTCTAGGGTCACTACCAATAGGACAATGGACTAGATTCCATTTGCATCAGACCTCAGAGTTCCAGACACATATTCATTGTACATGACTCATACGCCACCAGTAGTCATCATCGATCCAATAGTGTCCCTCCTTCTCTTCACGTATTTCTACATCGTGTACTGATTGAGGCAATAAATCTCTCATAGGTATTGAAAACCCTACTAATCACGAAACCTAAGGGCAGTCATGATATCCCTCTTCTCTCCATAATTTATTCTCACAGCAGTGTGTCTCACCTGTAAATCACAATGCTGATTTTGTCTTGTTGTGGTTTGTTTTGTTTTGCCTTGTTTTTTTCATTGGGGCAGTAAGCAATTAATATTTCATAAAATGTAACATTTATCACTGAGCTGACTGGCCTTCTGTTTTCCTATAGGGATGTCTCTAGTAATATACTGAATGCATACACATAGGGACAAAATAATAACAGAAACCATGACATGAAATTTGATTATTACTCACATGGGTTCCTGCAATTATAAGGTGCCTCACAATGGAATACTGAAGGCTTGATCAGCTCGAACATGCCCACTTTAATCAATAGAAAGCACAGTCGATGAAACAAAAGAGAGAGAGAGAAAGGAAACTTTATGGACTTTGATGCATTCTTTCCAGATTTAATGTTCTCAATCATGAGGAACTGGTCACTCTTTCATAACGCAGAGATTTTTCTTTTTCTACAAACAAAAATACCGTCAAACTTGAGAGCACCCCAGAACAATAAAATTGACTCTTAATTATTCAGATCCACATGAAGCTTGGCCAAACAGCTGACCTCCTAGATCCATTTGTTATTAATGGTCATCACCAGTGGAAATATTTAGGATTGCTTCTTGCCAGACCACATGTGTCCACAGTAGGAATTAACTGACTTTTTCTTCTTAATCTACTATTTACATATTTTGAACGGTTCTATCACTTATCGATTAATAATATGAAATCTAAATTAAGTAACCCAAACTAAGAGCATGATGTTATATATTCTGAACATCTGTCCATAGGAAGAAATCAATGTAGAAAACAGAGTATGTATCCTTCTTGGCCCTCAAATTCCAGATACTTATAGTTCCTTGCCCATGCCTCATCCTCTACCCACCTTGTTTGTTGGTCTCCTTGGGTTCAATTTTAGTTCGTTCATTGACATATCTCTATCAAATAAATCATTATACCATTGATACTAATGAAAGAAAGACATGAATACCCCAAACCCAAGAACAAGACCTGCAAATATCCCTAACTTCTATCCAATCACTATCACCATACATGTGATCTCTTTCCTTAATGCATTTCCAGGATCTAGATGATCACTTCATCAGCATAAGCTCTCATGGCTTATTTTTCAACGGGCCATCATCAACCCTTTGATATATATCAATGACTTTTGAGAATACAATGAAAACACTTAAACAAATTTCACAAACCAAGACAGGAACCCTGGCCATGACTCACCTGGGTCTCTGTCCCATAGCAACCTGAAAAGGAGAAGCTTGATCAAAATGGAGGCTGAAATCGCCTGAGCTTCTATTCTGAAAAGTACCGAACAGAGAAGGTAATGACCGAGATTGAGACTTTCTCTCCATGGACCAGCAGATTTGTTTACTGATGCTTTCATTGGCTCAATTAGCATAACCAGTGAATACGCATGAAGAGACAGACCACATGTCTTGTGTATTGGACCTGAGAGATCCAGACATGTATTATTCGTCATCCACGACTCATGCGCTGGCAGTTATCATCATCGATCCAGAAAAGATGACTTTCTCTTCATTCTATATGTTTCACTGATGCATGCGTTACTTCACTAATGCAAATTTTGACATTAGGGTTTGCAAAACCCAGCGAGACCTCGATATCACTCACCTGTCTCTATAACCATTCTCACATCTTTATATCTCTCTCATATTTATTATCAGGTTTTTGCTTCACAACAATTCCTTGTTTATCAATGGGATAAAGATGTCCTCCTTTAATTTTCTTTCACTCATTTTTTTTAGCTTAGTCATTACTTTTTGAGAAACCACCCACCCCCAGACTAGGAACTAGATGATGCTCACATGGGTGTCTGGGCTCCTATGACAAAGATGCCATCCTAGGATGGCACTCAAGGAAGAATCCTCATTTCTGGTCCAGTGCACCCACTCTGAGGAGTATAAAACAAAGCAGAAGATAAAAATGGTGGAGACACTCTCCACTTATCCCTGCTTCCGCATTCACATCATTATTTAGGCAATCCCTAATGTTGAGGATATGTGAAATCTGTTGAAAAGGAATCTTCAATCTTGCCACTGCGCCAGAATATGAAGGTTGTCAACCACTTCTCCTGACCCTCGTCCTTACCCTAAGTGGTAACAGTCATGTCCTTTGGCTTTATAATTGAAATTCTGGCTTTGCTTGACATATTACTGGTTTATCTTTTTTTTAAAAACATCTTTATTGGAGTATAATTGCTTTACAATGGTGTGTTAGTTTCTGCTGTATAGCAAAGTGAATCAGCTATACATATACATTTGTCCCCATATCTCTTCCCTCTTGCATCTCCCTCCCACCCACCCTCCCTATCCCACCTCTCTAGTCGGTCACAAAGCACCGAGCTGATCTCCCTGTGCTATGCGGCTGCTTCCCACTAGCTATCTATTGTCTCCACCCATATTTCCCGTAATTGGAAATTGGTATTTTTTTGCTCACCTAATATTTTAAATTTTTTATTTGAGTATAATTCAACATAGTTTTGGAAGCCCTAACCACTGGTATCAGAGAAGAAAAGAATTAAAAGTGATCCAAATTGGAAAAGGAAATGTAAAACTGTCACTATTTGCCAATGATATTATATTATACATACAAAATCATATATATGATACCGGAAAACTAGTAGAGCTCTTCAATGAACTTGGAAAAGTTGCAGGATTCAAAATTAATACACAGAAATCTCTTGCATTACTATACTCTAACAACGGAAGTTCATAAATAGGGATTACGGAAACAATCACATTTACCGTTGCATCAAAAAGAATAAAATAGCTAGGAATAAACCTTCGTAAGGAAGCCAAAGACCTGTAATTAGAAAACTATAAGATGCTGATGAAAGAAATAAAAGATGACACAAACAGATGATGAGATATACCATATTCTTGGATGAAAGAATCAATATTCTGAAAATGGCTACATATCCAAAGATATCTACAGATTCAATGCAATCCTTATCAAATTACCAATTTTTTTTTCAGAATTAGAACAAAAAACTTTACAATTTGTATGGAAATACAAAAGACCATGAATAGCCAAAGCAATCTGGAGAAAGAAAAACAGATCTGAAGAAATCAGGCTCCCTGACTTCAGACTCTTCTAGAAAGCTATAGTCATCAAACAGTATGGTACTGGCACAGAAACAGAAATATAGATCAATGGTACAGGATAGAAAGTCCAGAGATAAACCCACGCATTTATGGTCACCTAATCTATGACAAAAGTGGCAAGTATACATATACAATGGAGAAAAGACAGTCTCTTCAATATGTGGTGCTGGGAAAACTGGACAGCTACATGTTGAAGAATGAAATTAGAACACACCCTAGCACCATACACAAAAATAAACTCAAAATGGATTAAAGACCTAAATGTAAGGCCAGATAGTGTAAAACTTTTAGAGGAAAACATAGGGAGAACCCTCTGTGACACAAATTGCAGCAAGATCTTTTTTGATCCATCTCCTAAACTAATGAACATAAAAACAGTAATAAACAAATGGGACCTAATTAAACTTAAAGGCTTTTGCACAGCAAAGGAAACCATTAACAAAACGAAAAGAAAACCCTCAGAATGGGGGAAAATATTTGCAAACCAAGCAACTAACAAGGGATTAGTCCCCAAAATATACAAACAGCTCATGCAGCTCTGATTCATTTTGTTGTGCAGTGGAAGCTAACACAACATTGTAAAGCAACCATGCTCCAATACATATTAATTTAAAAAATAATAAATAAATAACAACAACCCAATCAAAAAATGGGCATAAGATCTAAATAGACATTTCTCCCAAGAAGGTATACAGATCATTCACCTTTATTTTTAATTACATATGTATTTATAGATTCTCCCATTTTCCTATTTTAATAATAGAATGAAAAATATGAACACAAGACCAAACTAAGCTCATTTATTCCTGCCTATAGGATGCCTTCTTGAGTTGAGAATGGAATAGATTAATGTAATATCGGACCTCAAAATTCCAGACAAGTATTCACTTTATATCACTCATACTGATGAACAGAAATCATCATCGATTGAACATTGGTCCTTTTTCTATGTACACATCTTTTTTTTGATTAAATAAAAAATTCACTAATTATTTTTAGCAATACAATTCAAGAAAAAATACGAAAAGCCTTCATCTATATAGAATAATTATTACGTAAATATATATCTCTCTTTAATACATTGTTTTCTATATATGTATTAAACCATATAGTGGATTTTATATCCATACTCAACACTGAGATGCAGTCTCCTTCTTTACTATATTCCTCATTTCTTATTAAATACATTGAATTACTTTGATAAAACCATAGAGGAAAGAACTTCTACTATGACTCACAGTAATCTCCATCTCCTATTTCGCAGAGGCAAACCCATAGCTCATATCCATGGACGATTCTAAATCACGTCTAGTGACTTCACTCTGAGGTGTACGCAACACAGAAGATGATAAAACTATTCAGACCTAATCACCACTATCTTTGTTTTCGGCATTTCTGTTACTCAGTATTTATGTTTTTATTACTTTTTCTCTCTAATTTTTTTACCTTGTTAAAAGAAAATCTCAGTCTTTTGTCTGAAGCAGAACAATTAAACTGACTCTTGCTTATGCATGTCTTTCTATCTAACCTTGGCCAAACAGGTGACCCTCACCCATTTATTTAATGGGCATCAGTGTTTTCAATATTTATTAACAGTATCTTTTGTCTCGCTTCACCCTGTTTTTCCTTATGTTCATCTATATTTGCTAAATGGTTCATTATAGATCTATTAATAATAACAAATCTGTCTATGAAATCCATACAAAAATGTGACCTATTTATATTCCTGTCATCTCTCTATAGAAACAGTTTCACCAGAAGGAAGAGACTACTTACGGTCTGGGTTGGACCTCAGAGTTTCAGACATGTTTTCATCATTCAGGACTCTTCCCGTCACAATCATCATCACTGTTCCATCACTGAGCCTCTTTTCTTCCATCACTTCTATATGGAAGAATAATAAAATAATATATGGTTCACTAAATATTCCAAGAATAACACCCTTCAATACCCCTAACCTCAGTTTACAGAATCATTTCCCATTAAGGGTCCATCTCTTCCAATTCCCGACCTCAATCCTGCCCATTATCAATTATTCAAAAGAATATTTCTTATATTTATCATTGAATTATGAGTAAGTTTTTGATTAATTTAATACTTTTTACTCTTTTCTTTGTTCATTTCTATTTGTTTATTGACTAATTCAGTAAGTCACTCATAATAATTTTAAAATTATTAGTCACAAAACCCAAGAAGAGTCGTGATATCGCTAACTGTAAATAGATCATTCTCACAGCAACGTACCTCTTTTTAAATTATATGCTATTATACATCTATGCATTAATCAATTAGTGTTTAATGAAGGCCTATATTTATCACTGAGCTACACTGGCCTTCTGTTACTCTATATGGAAGTTTCAAGTAATACACTGAATACACAGGGGGAAAAAAATCACTGAAACTAAGACGAGAAATTTGACTATTACTCACATTTGTCTCTGTGCTTCTAACACAGAGATGTAATCATAAGGTGCATCACCATGGAATAACGCTTCATCAGCGCGAACGTGTCCATTTTGAACAATATGAAGCACAGTCAATGAGAAAAAAAGAAAATTTATCTCCATTGACTCTTGCATTGTACATTTCTTTTACCCAGTCATTTAGGAATTTATAACTTTTCTTAATGTAGAAATTGTTTTCTCTTAACAGAAAGAACAAGTTCATACTTAAGACTGACTCAGAACAATAAAATTGACTCCTAATTGTTCAAGTCTATCTGGTATCTGGAAAAAGTGATGACACCCTTGATCCATCTATTTCATAATGATCATCAGTGCTGGAAATTTTTATTTCTTGTCTCATCATAGATGTTCATAATGAGAACATAATTTATCTTTTCTTTGTAATCTATTATTTATGTAACTTTAATAGTGCTCTCATTGATCTAGTAATAATTTTAAAACTTAATCGAAGAACTTGAAAATTATACATTCCTAACATCTGTCCATAGGATCAAATAAACATGAAAATAGAGTATGTATTGCCTTGGACCTCAGGGTTCCAGATACTTATTATTCATCGTCTGCCTCAACCTCTACCAATCCTCATTGGTTCATTTAAGCCCAATTTTAGTCCATTCATTTATATATTTGTATCAATTAAATCATTACTTCATTGATAGTAATAAAATAAATATATGATTAACAAAAGCCAAAGAACAAGACACTCGAATATCCCTAACTTCTCTCTAATCATTACCAAAATAGATTACAATTTCATTAATGAATATCAATGTTATACAATATCAATTTTTTAAAATAAATTTATTTATTTATTTTTGGCTGCGTTGGGTCTTTGTTGCTGCGCTCAGGCTTTCTCTAGTTGTGACAAGTAGGGGCTACTCTTCGTTGTGGTGTGCGGGCTTCTCATTGTGGTGGCTTCTCTCGTTGCGGAGCACAGGCTGTAGGCACACAGGCTCCGTACTTGTGGCTCGTGGGCTCTTGAGCGCAGCTCAGTAGTTGTGGCACACGGGCTTAGTTGCTCTGCAGCATGTAGGATCTTCCCGGACAAGGGCTGGAACCCATGTCCCCTGCATTGACAGGCAGATTCTAACCACTGCACCACCAGGGAAGTCCCTACAATATCAATTAATCAGTATAAGGTTTCAGGTCATATTTATCAATGGGCCATTATTAACCTGTTGATTAGATTTATTACTTTTTAGAATACAATGAAAACACTTAAGTAAATTGCCCAAACCAAGAGAGGAACACTGGTCATTACTCACCTGGGTCTCTGTCCTATACCAACCTGAAAATGATAACCTTGATCACAATAGAGGCTGAAAACACTCTGAGCTTCTATTCTGAAAAGTACTAAACAGAAGGTGATAAAGATTGAGACTTTCTCTCCATTTGTCCACATGTTTGTTTATTGATTCTTTCATTGCTTCAATTATAATAAAAAGTGAAAATGCATGAAGAGAAAAAAGACATTTCTTTTGCATCGGACCTCAGAGTTCCAGAACGTATTCATTGTACACGACTCATACGCCACCAATAGTCATCATTGATCCAATACCATACCTCTTTTTACTCATTCATTTCTATATTACTTATTGTTCAATTCATAATTCAGTAATTATAATTTTAAAAATGGTTATTCATTGGAACCACCAAAGAGCTTAGAAATCTCTAATATATATTTAGAATCATTCTTTTGTCAACATCTTTCATTAATTACTCTCATTTTTCATTTTATGAATGAATCAATATAATACTTCATATTAATCCCATATTTCACTCTGGGCTATTTGGATTTCATTGATTATATTTCACAACTTGCAATAATACAGTCAATAGCTTTAAATAAAATATTGAAACTAAGGCCAAAATTTGTCTATTACTCACATGGTCTCCACAGTCCTAACACGTGAATGCAACCAGAGCTCTCAGGACCATAGAAGAATCCTTCAACCAGCTTAAGTGCTCCCATTCTAAGGAGTACAGAGCAGAAAAGATGATAAAAAATTTCAGACTTATCTCCATTGATCCTTGTTACCCACATTTCATTTACTCATTTAGGCATTCATTAATTTTTCATAACATAGTATTTTTTCTCTTAAGAAAAGAAAGCCTTAAACTTGAGACTGACCCAGATCAACAATGTTGACTCTTACTTATCAGTGTCTGTATGATCCTTTCAGCAAAAGGGCAAAACACTTATTCGTTTATTGCTTAAAGGGCATGAATGTTTTCTATTTAATTAATAATATTTCTTGCCTGACCACATATGTTCCCAGTGAACAATGCTTTGCCTTCTTCTTTTTATGTGTTTTTTTACATTTTTTAATGGCTAGATTGCTGATTTATTATTAATAATATGTCTAAATCTATTAACCCAGAATAGGAATATAATGTTTGTATATTCCTAACATCGACCCATGGGGTCATTTATAACAGAAGATAGGCTAGATTTTGCGTTGTGTGGAATCAGGGTTACAGACACATGGTATTCACCATATATGACTCCTATGCCTCAAGTCATGGCCAACGGTCCAGGAGAGGCAGTTTTCTCTACTGTCCTCTACATTTGTTTATTAATTAATTCACTATTATTTAAATAAACATAAATCAGGGACTTCCCTGGTGGCCCAGTGGTTGAGAGACCACCTGCCGATGCAGGGGACACGGGTTCAATCCCTGGTCCAGAGCAACAAAGCCCATGCACCACGACTACTGAGCCTGCGCTCTAGAGCCTGCAAGTCACAACTACTGAGCCCGCACACCCTAGAGCCCTCATGCCACAACTACTGAGCCCATGTGCTGCAACTACTGAAGCCTGTGCGCTCTAGGGCCCACTTGCCACAACTACTGAAGCCGCATGTCTAGAGCCCATTCTCCGCAACAAGAGAAGCCACTGCAACGAGAAGCCTGTGCACCACAATGAAGAGTAGCTCCCACTCGCCGCAACCAGAGAAAGCCCGTGCGCAGCAACGAAGACCCAACAAAGTCAAATAAATAAATAAATAAATCACACAAAAAATTATGTGTAAGAGTCTTGAATATCCCTAACATTTATCTATACAATCATTTCCCCTGAAACCCAACTCTTTCATTAACTGAACTCAGTGTTTCATATATGGATTAATCATATTGTTTTGTATCAATGGTATTTGACATTAGCATGCTTGGACTTTCTTATTATATTTAATTTTTTAAATAATACCTTTTAAAGTAATAATTAAAAAAAAATACGGCTCAATTCAAGACAAGAACATTGACTACTACTCACATTGTTCTCCATCCTCCTAACACAGATGCAACCATAGGGCTCCTGTCCATGGAAGATGCTTAAATCAGCTCACGGGCATCCATTCTGAGAAGTACAGGTCAGAGCAGATAATAAAATATTGAGAACTAATCTCCATTGATCCTTGCTTCTGCATTTCATTTTTAGTGACTTAGACAATCGTTAATTTGGAGTATGTTTATTTCATTTTCTCTTAAAAAAGTGAACTTAAAACTTGTCCCTGACACAGAAAATGAGCAGTGACTTACAGTAAGTAAACTTACTGATTACAGTAAATAATCTTATTATTGTCTGTATTATTCTTAGCCAAAGATTTAACAGTTATGCACCACTTGTTTCTCTTTGGACTTCACTGTTTTCAAATTTATTAACAGTATTTCTTGCATGACCACATATTTTTATAATTGGATAAGGATTCACCCATTCAGCTTTATTTATTTACATATTTGGTTTTTGATTATTTCATTTCTCCAATGATAACAGTAAAGTGAAAATGCATGAATGAACACAAAGAATAAACAAGATCCTTGTATATTCCTGACTTTTATCTATAGGATCTTTACAAACAGAGTTAATGCATCAGATTTCTTTTTGCTGCACCTCAGAGTTTCAGACACATATTATTTATCATCCTTGATTCAAATCATCAGTCATCATCATTGGTCCAGGATTGGCTCAATTTCTCTTTGTTCATTTCTAAATTGTTTATTAATTCATTAATTCACACTAATCATACAGTAACTACTCTTAAGCAAACCACCCAAACCAACACGAGAACTTTGACTGACAGTGGTCTCCATGCTTCTAATGTATAGATGCAACAAAAGAGCTTGTGATCATGGAAGATGGTTAAATCCCTCAAGGGTGTTCACTCTGAGGAGTATAGAGCAGAACAGTTTATAAAAAAAAAAAAAAAGTTAGGACCTTATCTACATTGGTCCTTCCTTTCCACATCACTTACTCCAATTTTTTAGGTATTCATTAATTTTTCATTATATATACACATTTTCTCTATTAACAAAGAGAACAACCTCAACCTTGCAACTGATCCAGAATAATGAAACTGACTGTTAATTATCTATGTCTACATGATCCTTAGCCAAAGAAGTAACACCCTTGATCCATTTATTTCTTAAAGGGCTTCACTGTTTTCAATATTTATTAATAATATATCTTGCCTCACTACATATGCTCATGATTGAATAATGCTTCATTTTCACTTTTATCTTTCTCTAATGGTTCTATCTATGATCCATTAAATCTATGAATCTAATATAAGAACATGACCTTTGTATATTTCTGACAGTTGTCTATATGATCATTTCCAAAAGAAGGATCGAACACATTATGTTGTGTATTGGATCTCAGCATTTCAGACACTTATTTTCATCATCCACTACTCATATGTCACCAGTAGTCATCAATGTCATGTTATTCCATATTAGGGTGTCATTTTCTTCATTGGTGTTTGTATTGATTAAACTATTAATAATTATTAATTATTTGATAATAATAAAATAAGTATATAATTCACACACAAAAAAAACCAAGAGCAAGATTCTACAGTCTGTCTATACAAGCATTTCCCACATGGATCATATCTCTTCTGTTATTCAATCTCAGTGTTACACATTATTGATTAATCAACATGTTTCATACATATTTATCATTGACAATAGTTAACTTTTTGATTTAAGAATTTTTAATAATACCATGAACACCCTTAAACGAAGACCCAAACCAAAACAAGATCTTTGACCATTACCTACCTTTGTCTCTTTCCTGACAGAGACAGTACGGTAACCTTGATCATAGTGGAAGTTGAAATCAGCTCCAGTATCTGTTCTGAAGAGTACCAAGCAGAGAAGGTAATAAAAAGATTGAGACATTCACACCATTAATCCATACTTTCTACCATTCATATACATAGTAATTTAGGTATTTATTAATTTATAGTAATATTTATTTATTTTCCTCTTAATCAAACATCAACCTTACTCTGCTATTGATTCTTTTATAACAATATTTTTTAAGTCTATGGCCACAAGTTCAAGAAGAAGATCCTTGCATATATGTGACAAATGTCAATGGAACATGTCAAACAGGGTGAACGTACTAGATTCTTTTTAAGTTGGACCTCAGAGCTCCCGACACGTAATATTCACTGTATATGACTCATATGCGCCAGTCATCATCATTGGTCCAAAATTTACCCTTATTCTTCATCTTTTGTTTAACTCAATCATTCACAGATAATAGCAAAATAAATTCACGTAAATCACAAAAACCTAAGAAGTTTCTTGAAAATTCCTAAGATCTGTCTATAGAATTATTTCCCACAGAGACTAGATCTCTTTCTCTATTTGACCTCAATGTTTAATATATCAATTAATCAACATCATGCTTCATGTCAACACCAGCTTCACTATCAGGCTATGGTGGGTCTTCTGTCACTATATTTCATAGATATTTATTTTCTGGCGCAACATATGGGATCTTAGTTCCCCAACGAGGGATTGAACCCTCGCCCCCTGCAGTCGAAGCACGGAGTCTTAACCGCTGGACCACCAGGGAAGTACCCGATAGTGAATGCCATTAGTCGCTTCAACAAGAAATTTAATTATTACTTATGCTGGTCCGCACATGTAGATGCAAACGTAAATTTTTTGATCACAGGGATCGTGGCAGAACCTTGAACAGCATTCAGTACCCACCCTGAGGAGTACAAAGCATAGCAGATGATAAAAAGATTGAAGCATTATTGATCATTGCTGTCCACATTTCATTTTATTAGGCATTTAAATATTTACTAATTGATGTTAATAATTCTTTGTCTCATCTCCTAAAAGAAGAGAACAACATTGAACTGACTACTGATCCAGAACAGTAACATTGACTATATACTATCCCTGGCTATGTGATAGTTAGCCAAAGATGTAATATCCTTTATCCAATTATTTCTTTTATTTTTTTAATACAACTCAAGTAAATTTATTACATAAAACAAAAATATGACAAGGTCAAGTAAAATGAAGGCTCAGTGTTTGGTATAAGTGAAAAAATTATTCATGAAAATTCAAGATAGGTCAATTGCTACTAAAATACTTGCCAGAGAGAGGAGCTTCAAGATGGTGGAAGAGTAAGACGTGGAGATCACCTTCCTCCCCACAAATACATCAGAAATACATCTACACGTGGAACAACTGCTACAGAACACCTACTGAATGCTGGTGGAAGACCTCAGACCTCCAAAAAGGCAAGAAACTCCCCACGTACCTGGGTAGGGCAAAAGAGAAAAGAAAAAACAGAGACAAAAGAATAGAGACAGGACCTGCACCTCGGGGAGGGAGCCGTGAAGGAGGAAAGGTTTCCACACACTAGAAGCCCCTTCTCGGGCAGAGACAGCGGGTGGCGGAGGGGGAGCTTCGGGACCGCGGAGGAGAGCGCAGCCACAGGCGTGCGGAGTGCAAAGTGGAGAGATTCCCGCACAGAGGATCCGTGCCGACCAGCACTCACCAGCCCGAGAGGCTTGTCTGCTCACCCGCCGGGGCGGGCGGGGCTGGGAGCTGAGGCTCGGGCTTCGGTCAGAGCGCAGGGAGAGGACTGGGGTTGGCGGCGTGAACACAGCCTGTGAGGTTAGTGCGCCACAGCTGGCCAGGAGGGAGTCCGGGGAAAAGTCTGGACCTGCCGAAGAGGCAAGAGACTTTTTCTTCCCTCTTTGTTTCCTGGTGCGCGAGGAGAGGGGATTAAGAGCGCTGCTTAAAGGAGCTCCAGAGACGGGTGTGAGCCGTGGCTAACAGCGCAGACCCCAGAGACGGGCAGGAGATGCTAAGGCTGCTGCTGCCACCACCAAGAAGCCTGTGTGCGACCACAGGTCACTGTCCACACCCCCCTTCCGGGGAGCCTGTGCAGCCCGCCACCGCCAGAGTCCTGGGATCCAGGGACAACTTCCCCGGGAGAACGCATGGCGCGCCTCAGGCTGGCGCAACATTACAGCGGCCTCTGCCGCCGCAGGCTCGCCCCGCACTCCGTGCCCCTCCCTCCGTCTGGCCTGAGTGAGCCAGAGCCCCCGAATCAGCAGCTCCTTTAACCCCGTCCTGTCTGAGCGAACAACAGATGCCCTCAGGTGACCTACACGCAGAGGCGGGGCCAAATCCAAAGCTGAACCCCAGGAGCTGTGTGAACAAAGAAGAGAAAGAGAAATCTCTCCCAGCAGCCTCAGGAGCAGGGGATTAAAGCTCCACAGTCAACTTGATGTACCTCCATCTGTGGAATACCTGAATACACAACGAATCATCCCAAACTGAGGAGGTGGACTTTGAGAGCAATGATATATATATATTTCTTTTTTCCCCTTTTTCTCTTTACGTGAGTGTCTATGTGTATGCTTCTGTGTGAGATTTTGTCCGTATAGCTTTGCTTTTACCATTTGTCCTAGGGTTTTGTCTGTCCGTTTCTTTTTTTTTTTTTTTAGTATAGTTTTTAGCACTTGTTATAATTGGTGGATTTGGTTTGGTTGCTCTCTTCTTTCTTTCTTTCTTTTTTTATTACTTTAAAAAACTTTTTAATAATTATTTTTTATTTTTTAATAACTTTTATTTTCTTTTATCTTCTTCTTTCTTTCTTTTTTTTTCTCCCTTTTATTCTGAGTCATGTGGATGACAGGCTCTTGGTGCTCCAGCCAGGCATCAGGGCTGTGCCTTTGAGGTGGGAGAGCCAAGTTCAGGACATTGGTCCACAAAGGACCTTCCAGCTCCATGTAATATCAAATGGCAAAAATCTCCCAGAGATCTCCATCTCAATGCCAAGACCCAGCTCCACTCAAAAGACCAGCAAGCTACAGTGCTGGTCACCCTATGCCAAACAACTAGCAAGACAGGAACACAACCCCACTCATTAGCAGAGAGGCTGCCTAAAATCATAATAAGGCCACAGACACCCCAAAACACACCACCAGACGTGGACCTGCCCACCAGAAAGACAAGATCCAGCCTCATCCACCAGAACACAGGCACTAGTCCCCTCCACCAGGAAGCCTACACAACCCACTGAACCAACCTTAGCCACTAGGGACAGACACCAAAAACAACAGGAACTACGAACCTGCAGCCTGTGAAAAGAAGACCCCAAACACAGTAAGTTAAGCAAAATGAGAATACAGAGAAATGCACAGCAGATGAAGGATCAAGGTAAAAACCCACCAGACCTAACAAATGAAGAAGAAATAGGCAGTCTACCTGAAAAAGAATGCAGAATAATGATAGTAAAGATGATCCAAATCTTGGAAATAGAATGGAGAAAATATAAGAAATGTTTAACAAGGACCTAGAAGAATGAAAGAGCAGAGAAACAGTGATGAACAACACAATAAATGAAATTAAAAATACTCTAGAAGGGATCAATAGCAGAATAACTGAGGCAGAAGAACAGATAAGTGACCTGGAAGATAAAATAGTGAAAATAACTACCACAGTGCAGAAAAAAGAAAAAATAATGAAAAGAATTGAGGAAAGTCTCAGAGACCTCTGGGACAACATTAAACGCACCAACATTTGAATTATAGGGGTCCCAGAAGAAGAAGAGAAAAAGAAAGGGACTGAGAAAATATTTGAAGAGATTATACTTGAAAACTTCCCTAATATGGGAAAGGAAATAGTTAATCAAGTCCAGGAAGCACAGAGAGTCCCATACAGGATAAATCCAAGGAGAAACACGCCAAGACACATATTAATCAAACTATCAAAAATTAAATGCAAAGAAAAAAAATTAAAAGCAGCAAGGGAAAAACAACAAATAACACACAAGGGAATCCCCATAAGGTTAAAAGCTGATCTTTCAGCAGAAACTCTGCAAGCCACAAGGGAGTGGCAGGACATATTTAAAGTGATGAAGGGGAAAAACCTACAACCAAGATTACCCTACCCAGCAAGAATCTCATTCAGATTTGACAGAGAAATTAAAACCTTTACAGTCAAGCAAAAGCTAAGAGAATTCAGCACCACCAAACCAGCTCTACAACAAATGCTAAAGGAACTTCTCTAGGCAGGAAACACAAGAGAAGGAAAAGACCTACAATAACAAACCCAAAACAATTAAGAAAATGGTAATAGGAATATACATATCGATAATTACCTTAAATGAAAATGGATTAAATGCTCCAACGAAAAGACATAGACTGGCTGAATCCATACAAAAACAAGACCCATATATAGGCTGTCTACAAGAGACCCACTTCAGACCTAGGGACACATACAGACTGAAAGTGAGAGGATGGAAAAAGATATTCCATGCAAATGGAAATCAAAAGAAAGCTGGAGTAGCAATTCTCATATCAGACAAAATAGACTTTAAAATAAAGACTATTACAAGAGACAAAGAAGGACACTACATAATTTTCAAGGAATTGATCCAAAAAGAAGATATAACAATTGTAAATATTTATGCACCCAATATAGGAGCACCTCAATACATAAGGCACATACTAACACCCATTAAAGGGGAAATCGACAGTAACACAATCGTAGCAGGGGACTCTAACACCCCACTTTCACCAATGGACAGATCACCCAAAATGCAAATAAGTAAGGAAACACAAGCATTAAATGATACATTAAACAAGATGGACTTAACTGATATTTATAGGACATTCCATCCAGAAACAACAGAATACACTTGCTTCTCAAGTGCTCACAGAACATTCTCCAGGATAGATCATATGTTGGGTCACAAATCAAGCCTCAGTAAATGTAAGAAAATTGAAATTGTATCAAGTACCATTTCCGACCACAACACTATGAGACTAGATATCAATTACAGGGGAAAAAATCTCTAAAAAGTACAAACATATGGAGGTTAAACAATACACTACTTAATAACCAAGAGATCACTGAAGAAATCAAAGAGGAAATCAAAAAATACCTAGAAATAAATGACAATGAAAACAGGATGACCCAAAACCTATTGGATGCAGCAAAAGCAGTTCTAAGAAGGAAGTTTATAGCAATAAAATCCTATGTTAAGAAACAAGAAACATCTCAAATAAACAACCTAACCTTATACCTAAAACAATTAGAGAAAGAAAAACAAAAGAAACCCCAAACTTAGCAGAAGGAAAGAAATCATAAAAACCAGATCAGTAATAAATGAAAAATAAATGAAGGAAATGATAGCAAAGATCAATAAAACTAAGAGGTGGTTCTTTGAGAAGATAAACAAAATTGATAAACCATTAGCCAGACTCATCAAGAAAAAAAGGGAGAAGACTCAAATCAATAGAATTAGAAATGAAAAAGGAGAAGTAACAACTGACACTGCAGAAATACAAAAGATCATGAGAGATTACTACAAGCAACTCTATGAAGAAATGGACAAATTCTTAGAAATGCAAAACCTGCCAAGACTGAATCAGGAAAAAATAGAAAATATGAACAGACCAATCACAAGCACTGAAATTGAAACTGTGATTAAAAATCTTCCAACAAACAAAAGCCCAGAACCAGATGGCTTCACAGGCTAATTCTTTCAAACATTTAGAGAAGAGCTGACACCTATCCTTCTCAAACTCTTACAAAATACAGCAGAGGGAGAAACACTCCCAAACCCATTCTACGAGGCCACCATCACCCTGATACCAAAACCAGACAAAGATGTCATAAAGAAAGAAAACTACAGGCCAATGTCACTGATGAACATAGATGGAAAAATCCTCAACAAAATACTAGCAAACAAATCCAACAGCACATTAAAAGGATCATACACCATTATCAAGTGGGGTTTAACCCAGGAATGCAAGGATTTTTCAATATATGCAAATCAATCAATGTGATACACCATATTAACAAACTGAAGAATAAAATCCATATGATCATCTCAACTGATGCAGAGAAAGCTTTCGACAAAATTCAACACACGTTTATAATAAAAACCCTCCAGAAATTAGGCACAGAGGGAACTTACCTCAACATAATAAAGGCCATATATGACAAAGCCACAGCCAACATCGTCCTCAATGGTGAAAAACTGAAACCATTTGCACTATGATGAGGAACTAGACAAGGTTGCCCACTCTCACCATGGTTATTCAACATAGTTTTGGAAGTTTTAGCCACAGCAATCAGAGAAGAAAAAGAAATAAAAGGAATCCAAATCAGAAAAGAAGTAAAGCTGTCACTGTTTGCAGATGACATGATACTATACATAGAGAATCCTAAAGATGCTACCAGAAAACTACTAGAGCTAATCAATGAATTTGGTAAAGTAGCAGGATACAAAATTAATGCACAGAAATCTCTTGCATTCCTATACACTATGATGGAAAATCTGAAAGTGAAATTAAGAAAATACTCCCATTTACCACTGCAACAAAAAGAATAAAATACCTAGGAATAAACCTACCTAAGGAGACAAAAGACCTGTATGCAGAAAATTATAAGACACTGATGAAAGAAATTAAAGATGATACAAACATATGGAGAGAAATATCATGTTCTTGGATTGGAAGAATCAACATTGTGAAAATGACTCTACTACCCAAAGCAATCTACAGATTCAATGCAATCCCTATCAAACTACCACTGGCATTTTTCACAGAACTAGAACAAAAAATTTCACAATTTGTATGGAAACACAAAAGACCCCGAATAGCCAAAGCAATCTTGAGAAAGAAAAACGGAGCTGGAGTACTCAGGCTTCCTGACTTCGGACTATACTACAAAGCTACAGTAATCAAAACAGTATGGTACTTCCACAAAAACAGAAATATAGATCAATGGAATAGGAAAGAAAGCCCAGAGATAAACCCACACACACATGGTCACCTTATCTTTGATAAAGGAGGCAAGAATATACAGTGGAGAAAAGAAAGCCTCTTCAATAAGTGGTGCTGGGAAAACTGGACAGCTACATGTAAAAGAATGAAATTAGGACACTCCCTAACACCATACACAAAAATAAACTCAAAATGGATTAAAGACCTAAATGTAAGGCCAGAAACTATCAAACTCTTAGAGGGAAACATAGGCAGAACACTCTATGACATAAATCACAGCAAGATCCTTTTTGACCCAACTCCTAGAGAAATGGAAATAAAAACAAAAATAAACAAATGGGACCTAATGAAACTTAAAAGCTTTTGCACAGCAAAGGAAACCATAAACAAGAACAAAAGACAACCCTCAGAATGTGATAAAATATTTGCAAATGAAGCAACTGACAAAGGATTAATCTCCAAAATTTACAAGCAGCTCATGCAGCTCAATATCAAAAAAACAAACAACCCAATCCACAACTGGGCAGAAGACCTAAATAGACATTTCTCCAAAGAAGATATACAGATTGCCAACAAACACATGAAAGAATGCTCAACATCATTAATCATTAGAGAAATGCAAATCAAAACTTCAATGAGATATCATCTCACACCAGTCAGAACGGCCATCATCAAAAAATCTACAAACAATAAATGCTGGAGAGGGTGTGGAGAAAAGGGAACCCTCTTGCACTGCTGGTGGGAATGTGAATTGGTACAGCCACTATGGAGCACAGTATGGAGGTTCCTTAAAAAACTACAAATAGAACTACCATATGACCCAGCAATCCCACTACTGGGCATATACCCTGAGAAAACCATAATTCAAAAAGAGTCATGTACCACAATGTTCATTGCAGCTCCATTTACAATAGCCAGCACATGGAAGCAACCTAAGTGTCCATCATCCGATGAATGGATAAAAAAGATGTGGCACATATATACAATGGAATATTACTCAGCCATCAAAGGAAACGAAATTGAGTTATTTGTAGTTTGGTGGATGGACCTAGAGTCTGTCATACAGAGTGAAGTAAGTCAGAAAGAGAAAAACAAATACCATATGCTAATACATATATATGGAATCTAAAAAACAAACAACAAAATGGTCATGAAGAACCTAGGGGCAAGACAGGAATAAAGGCGCAGACCTTCTAGAGAATGGACTTGAGGATACGGGGTTGGGGGGCAATGGTAAGCTGGCACAAAATGAGAGAGTGGCATGGACATATATACACTACCAAATGTAAAACAGATAGCTAGTGGGAAGCAGCCGCATAGCACAGGGAGACCAGCTCGGTGCTTTGTGACCACCTAGAGGGTGGAAGGGAGGGAGATGCAAGAGGAAAGAGTTATGGGGATATATGTATATGTATAACTGATTCACTTTGTTATAAAGCAGAAACTGACACACCACTGTAAAGCAATTATACTCCAATAAAGATGTAAATAAATAAATATATAAAATTAAATAAAATACTTTCCAGAATTTAATAACTAACTTTTATATAGTGTTGATCCAATTATATCTTAATGGATACTCATATTTACAAGTTAAATCAATAGTATTTCTTGTCTCATATTACTGGACAGTACTTCACCCTTACATCTTTATTTACGTAATTGTATAGATTTTGTTATTGATTTTTTGTAGCAATAATACCATCAAAATTCATGAACCACAAATGTCCAAGAACAGACTTCAGTGCATTCCTAGTCTGTCTTGAGGATCACTTCCAACAGAGACCACAGACTAGATCTCTTTCTGGACAGTACCTCAGAGCCAGATACATATCATCTATCACCCGTGATTCATACCCCACCAGCGGTCCCATCTCAGTCCAGGATTTGCCCTCTTTCTCCTCGTTCATTTGCACACTCCACTCGTTGATTTTTAATTTTTAATTGCCTAATAATAATAAAATAAATTTACATGAAGCACAAAAACTCAAGAACAAGAGTTTCAAGTATCCCTAACACCTGTACATAGAATAATTTCCCTCAGCAACTATATCTTTCATTAATCAATCTTAGTTTGCACCTATTCATTAAGGGACGTATGTGACATACGAAACCCATAGTGGGCCATGGCTAACTTCTTAGATTATACTTAATACATGTTTATAACAAAACAGCGAATATTCTTAAACAAGCCCCCCACACCAAGATAAGGGCTTTGACTATTACTCACATTGGTCTCTTTGCTCCTAATACAGAATTCACAGCCAGGGCAAAAGGCTTGCATCAGTTCAGTTCATTCATTCTGAGTATAAGCAATGCAGATAATAAAATATTGAGACATTCTTCCCATTAATACATGGTTTTCTCGTTTCATTTTCTTAATATTTAAGTATTTATTATTTTGTAGTGTGATATACTTCTTTTTATCTAAAGTAAACAAACTACTCAAACTCATGACTGACTCAAAGCAAGAAGACAGACTAATACATATAACTATCTATATCATCCTTACCCCAAAGTGTAACCTGCTTGATCCATTTATCACTTAATGAACTCTCATGGTTCTAAGTTATATTAATAGTAATTCATACCTCACCACATATTTTCATAATTTGATATGCTTCACCCTTTTCATCTTTATACACTGACATATCTGTTTATTCTTTCATTTATTCACTTAATAAAATCAAAATCCATGAAGCACCAAAGACTGAGAATATGATCCTTGAAGATTACTGAAATCTATCCATGGGCTCATTCCTACAAATGTAAACACTTAGTATTTTTTTGTAATGGACCTCAGTAGTTCGTAGATGTTTTCATCATAAAATATAGTTCAGAATCGGTCCATGGTTGGCCTTTTCTTCATATAATTTGTATACTGTTTCTATATATAGCATGAACCCACCATCAGCACTACAATACTGACTAGTACTTACGTATCCTATGTGCTCCGTCCTCATAATGAAAATAGCTTACATCGTTATCAATTAAGGAATGTGTAGGGAAAACCTAAAACAAATTTAAAGAGCTATAAAATGAATGACATGGACTCAACCTGTTTTTAAAATCATCCTAAGTGATCAAATTAATCATAATCAAATTAATCATAAACTTTGGTTCCTCATCCTTAGTACAGGCCTAACCTTGTTTGATTTTGTTCATGTATGTAGCCGCGTACTCATTTTAACTATACATTCCTAAACATACTGGCAGCCTACAGATCTTGGTCTTTTCAGAATGCTTAAATCAGTTCAGGGGCACCCATTTTGTAGAGTACAAAGATGATGTTAAAAGAATGAGACATTTTCTCCATTGGACCATGCTTTTCTCCCTTCGTTTACTTAGACTTTTAGATGTTTATTAATTAATGTATTTGTTATTTCTTTAAAAATGAGCAACCTGGAACTCACCACTGACACACAGCAACAGCACTAACTATTATGACATATATTTGACTTTATCGGTGATTCTCGAAACGTTGTTTCCTGATAGGCAGCATTAGCAGAACTTGGGAACGTGTTAGGAATGCAGATTAGCGGACCTGACACTAATTTTACTGAATCAGAAATGCTGAGAGTGGGACCAGCAATCTGTAGTTTAACAAGCCCTTCGGGTGATTCTGGTTCTCACTCAAGAACACTGCTCTATTATTAACCTATCCCAGAGAGGTAAAACCCTTGATCTACTGGTTTCTTAATGCACTGCTGTGCTTCAGAATTATGTGAACAAAAATTTCTCTCACAACATTTTTTCTTAATTAACCCAGCTTTACTCTCTTTATCTATCTACCTATCACCTATCTATCCATCTTTTGATTCTTTAATTTATTCCCTTAGAATAATGTAATAAGTCCCCATGATCCATTTAAACCCCAGAATTAGTTGCTTGAAAATTACTGAAATCTAGCTCTACACTTATTCCCACAGATATCTCAAATCTCCTTTTGAAATGAACTTCAGTGATGCAGAAACGAATTAATCACAAGACACATTCAGACTGCATTCCATTCACATCATGGATCCGTGCTTGACTCGTTTTCATTTAACTTCTGCATTCTTTAAAGATGTAAGAAAGAATGACCATGGACCCGCCAACCACTCCACATCCAAACACCGTAAATATCTGACATTTTCCTGTGGGTTGCTTCACTCAATTCACAGCTTAGGTCTTTTCCACAGAGGAATGTTTATAAACTGTGGTGCAAACCTAGTATGGAATAAGTAGCTGTGAAAGTGAATATAAAACCCTCAAACTTTGAAAAACTTGTACTGAATTCGATGACTTCATAAAACTTGCCACATTGCATATCTTCAGCATATATCCATATTTGGTCTTCTTTGAATTTATTTGTCGGTAGCTATTTATTAATAGCTTTAATTTTCATTCATCCATTCTTTAATGCGTGAAAGAATCTGACAAACTATTCGTGTCGTAAAGAAAATGCAAAATGTTTAACTTCCCAGAAACCAAGAGACAAATGCCTATTGTGTATATCTGTCTAATCCCCCTTATTCAAACTGGCCAGAGCTAAGATTCGTTTTTCTCAAGAGGGACACAACAGGAGTAAAACTGATGAATCGTGTTTCATCACATATTCATCACTGGCCAGGTGCTTTGTCCCCTTTGATCTTATTAAGGTATTAACTTATTTATTAATTTATAATACTAAGATCAGTATCCTTGTATAGAAACTCAATTCAATAACACTCATTAATAGTAACTGCATCCAGCCCCTCATTATCATTAAGCATCAAGGGACTATATACTTTTTATTCCCAACTTTATTTAGGAGTAATTGACAAACATAGTTTGCATATATTTAAAATGTACAACATGAAGATTTGATTTACGTATACACTGTGGAATGATTACCAATGGAACACTGAAGCCAAGGGCTTGATCATAACTTGTCATATGACACATTTTTGTCACTGGTTCATGTTAAGCCCTCTTTAATGTAGTAAGGGGGTTCAATTATATAAACTTTTTTTTCCCATTTCTTAATTAAAAAAAAAATGCGTGCAACCCAAAGATAACCCAGAACATAAACATCAACAATTACAAACATCTTTCTCTGGGTCTCATGATATAAAAACCTCTACATATTTATAATAGACTTCGGTTCCTTAGAAATAGATTGGTAATGATGTTTATCACATACTCTATAGTTATTCCAGATTTGGCCCTATTTTTCCTTCATTTACTCATACATTTGTTTAGTTATTATTGTATTGATTAACTTTTACTAAGCAATCAATATCTATGAAACTCAAAAGCCCAAAAATAAGATCCTTGGATATCCTTAACAAGTCTTTGGAGGCTCATTTATATCAGAAGAATGGACTAGATTTCTTCTTGCTTTGGACTTCAGCGTTCTAGGTAAGCATTGCTCATCCTTGACTCACATGCCACCAGTCCTCAATATTACTTCAGACTCCATCCTCTTTTTTTCATTCAATTATAATTTTGTTTAGAGATAAATCGTTAATTCATAATGAGAAACATATACTCATAAATTTTTAAAGTAGTTTTAATATCCCTAACATCTGTATGTAGAATCATTTTTTACAGAGTGAAAAGTCCAGATCTCTTTTGTTAATCGGCCTTGTGTTGAATGTACGGATTAGTCATCATATTTGCTTCATTTTCACATCTAACTTTACTTATTGTTAGTCCAAGGTTAGCATGGACTAATCCCTAACATCTGTCTGTAGAATTATTTCCCTCATCAAACCATCTCTTCCATTAATTGACCTCAATGTTTTGACTTGGATGAATAAACATAATGCTTCATATTAATTGCATTTGGGGGCCATGGTTGGCATTCACTGATTATATTTCACATTTTTAAATAATACAGTGAATACCCTTAAACAAACAACCCAAACCGAGGCAATAACTTTGACTATTACTCACATTGGTCACCATGCTCTAAACCATAAAACTTATGATCATAGAAGAATCATTAAGCCAGCTTGAGGGGGTCTATTCTGAGTAGTACAGAGCAGACAAGATGATTTTAAAAGGCTGAGACCTAATCAACATTGGTCCTTGTATTTCACCTTTCATTTAGTGAGTTATTTAGGAAATTAGCAACTTGGGAAAATGTTTACTTAATGCCTCCTAAGTAAACAAACAATAACGATCTTGCCACTGACACAGAATATGGACATTCCCTATTAACTACTTCACACTGCCTATAAAATCCTTAGCCAGAGGTAACACCTTGTATGATTTGCTTCCTAATAAATAGAAGTATTTTCAAAATACGTTAATAGTATTTCTTGTCTTGCTACATATTTTTATAATTGGACAATGCTTAATGACCTTCATCTTTATTTATGTATGTATTTATCGATTATTTCATTGATCTGACTATAAAAATAGAGAATGCATGAACGTAAACCAAAAATGAGATTCTTGTATATCCATGGCATCTGTCTATAGGATCACTTCACACAGGGCAATGGACTAGTTTCCATTTGCATCGGACCTCAGAGTTCCAGACACAGATTCATCATACACGACATACATGACTACACCAATAGTCATCATCGATCCAGTATTGTCCCTCCTTTTCTTCAATCGTTTGTACATTGTCCATTGATTAATTCATTAATTCACTAATAATAATTTTTAAACCCTATTATTCACAGAAACCCAAGAAGAGCCTTGATAGCCCTAAACTGTATACAGGATAATTCTCACATCAATATATCTCTCTCATTTATTATTCTGATTTTCCTATATGCATTAATCAATATAATCAACCCCATATTTATATAATCAATTCCATATTTGTCACTGGGCTATAGTTAGCCTTATGCAATTATACTTCACATTAATACTTCATAATGATACAGTGAATATGCTTTTTTAAAAAACACTAAAATAAGACAAGAATTTTGACTGTTACTCACATTGGTCTGCATGCTCCTAACACACGGGTGCAACCGTAGACCTGGTACCCATGGAAGATGCTTAAATCAGCTCAGGTGTGTCCATTCTGAGGCCTACAGAGCAGAGCAGATGATAAAGATAATTGAGACCTTATTTCCATTGATCCCTGCTTCCCACCGTCCAGTTACTCAGTCATTTAGGTATTTATATATTTTTCATGATATGGATTTTCTTTTCTCTTAACAAAGGAAACTCTCTCAAACTTGAAACTGATCCAGTAAATAAAACTGACTCTTATTCATCAGCCTACGTGATTCTTAGCCACAGAGGTAACATCCTTGATTCATTTATTTCTTAGGAGGCAGCAGTGTCTTCTTCCATTTTTATGAGTAATATTTCTTGCCTCACCACATACGTTCATAGTTGGACAATGCTTAACATTCTTCTTTATCTATTTACTTCTATTTTATTCTACCGTCAATCCATTAGTAATAGCAAATCTAAATCTATGAGCTCAAAATAAGAACAATATTTGTATATTTCTGACATCTGTCTGCTGCAGGGGTCTCCGACCCCCAGACTGCGGACCGGGGCTGGGCCAAGGCCTGTTAGGAACCGGGCTGCACAGCAGGAAGTGAGCAGCGGGCGAGCGAGCGAAGCTTCGTCTGCCGCTCCCCATCGCTGCTCTCCATCGCTCGCATTGCCGCGTGAACCATCTCCCTCCGTGCCATCCGTGGAAAAATTGTCTTCCACGAAACCGGTCCCTGGTGCCAAAAATGTTGGGGACCGCTGGTCTACTGGATCATTTCCAAAAGAGAGATTCAACTAATTATGTTTTGTGTTGGAGCCCGGAGTTCCAGACACGTAGTATTCATTGTTTATAACTCATATGCCACCAGTTGTCATCACCGGTATATGTTTCTCTTTTTCTTCACTCATTTCTGCATCTGTATTAAATAAATCAAACTAATTCACTGATAATAATATAATGAATACATGATTCCAAAACCCAAGAGCAAGATATTTGCATATCCCAAGCATAGTATATAGAGCCATATCCCATGTAGACTTTATCTCTTTGATCAGTGAATTTCACTGTTGATTAAATAACATAATATTTCATATGATGTTTAAATTTGGACATAGTTCATTTTAATTATATTTATTATTTTTTTAAATAATACTGTGAAACCTTTAAACAAATAACCCAAACCAAGACAAGAACTTTGACCTTTGACCGTTACTCACCTTTGTCTCTTTCCTGACGCAGGAGCAACATGACGATCTTAATCAGCTTGGAAGATCCATTCTGAATAGTACCAAGCAGAGAAGAAAATAAGAAGATGGAGACATTCTCTCCATTGATTCATTGTCTCCACCATCCAGATACATAGTCATTTAGGTATTTATTGATTAATGGTAATATTTATTTATTTTCCTCTTAACAAATTCAGCATCAAAGTTGTAACTCACTCAGATGAGAAACTGTACATATCACTGTCTATACCATCCTTAGTCAAAGATGTAATACACTTGATCCATTTAATATTGATTTCAATTTATATTAGTATTATTTTCTTTACTATACACTTTAAAGATGAACAATACTTCAGCCTCTTCATTTTTACTTACACATTTGTCTATTTATTCTGCCATTTATTCTTTCAGAATAAGGTTTTGTAAAATTCACAGACACAAACATCAAGAACAATATCTTTGTATATTCCTGACATCTGTCTATAGAATCACTTTAAACAGGAGGAATGGGCTGGATTTCTTTGTGCTGGACCTCAGAGTTTCAGACACACAAGTACTCATCGTATACAACTCATACGTCACTAGCCGTCATCATCGGTCCACGATTGGACTCTTTCTTCATTCTGATCTATATTTACTGATCAATTCATCAATAATAATAAAATAAATATCTGTGAATCACAAATACTCAAGGACTACTAGATCCTTAATATCTTTAATAGCTATCTATAGAATCATTTGCCTCATTGAATATTCTTCTTTCATTAATCATCTTCATTGAGGCAAATACCTATTAAGCAACATAACATCTCATGTCAATTCTATATTTATCCATAGACCATGTCTAGCCTTCTTTGAATACATTTATTTATTATCACAGCGAATAAACGAACACCCAAACCAAGAGAAGAATCTGACAATTACTTACATGGACCACATGTACTTATACACAGGACAACCAGCAGAGTTCCTGATCATGGTCAATGCTCAGCCAATTCAGGTGCATCCATTCTGAGGAATACAAAGCAGAGAAGATGATAAGAAGATTGACAGACACTCCACTGATACGTACATTTCAACTTTCACCTGGTCACTTACTTAGGAAAACAGTACATTGGGGTCATGTTTATTCATTTATTCTTAACAAACGAAACAGCATCAAGCTTGACACAGACCAATAATAAGAACTTTGATCGTTATTTACTGTCTGCATCATTCTCAACCAAAGAGGTCAGACATTTGAGCCACTTACATTTCCTAACGAACTTCAGTATTTTCGATCAATGTTAATAGTTTTTATTGACTCACCACATATATTAAGAGTGAATATGCTTCAGCTTCTTCATCTTAACTTATTTACACTTGTACATTGATTATTTCTTTGGGCTAATTTTTATAGTATCAATAAAATCAAAGACTCATAAACACAAACCAAGAAGATTGTTCTTTTATTTTCCTAATACTTGTCAGTAATAGCATGCCAAATAGAGGTGACAAATTATACTTCTCTTTTTACTGGACCTCGGAGTTTCAGACACATAGTATTCATCATCCAGGACTCATACGATATCAGTCATCATCACTGGTCCATATATGGGCCTCTATTTCTTTATTCTCATCGGCATAGTTCATTGATTAATTCATTAAGTGACTGATATTATATTTCACACTTGTACAACATAGTGAATACTTGAGAAAAAAAACTCTCAAAGACATGAATTTAATTACTGTATTACTCACATTGGTCTATAGAGCACAGGACCGTGCAAGATGCTTAAACCCACCAGCATGCGTCCATTCTGAGGAGTACAGAGCAGAGCAGAAAAAAAAAAATTTGAGACGTTCTCTGAATTGGTCCTGGTTTTCTTCATTTTATTTACTCAGACATGAAAGTATTTATTATTTTCCATAATTTATACACATATATAAGCATAAATATAAATATAATATGATCCTTAGAAAAATGATCCTAACATCTTTCCATAAGACCACTTCAAAGAGAGGCAACAGATTATATTTCCTTTTTGATTGGACCTCAGAGTTTCAGACACAAAGTAGTCATCGTCCATGGCTCATACTCCACCAACGGTCATCACTGGTCCATGCCTGAGCCTCTGTTTCTTCATTCTCATGGACATTTTCTATGACTGGTGTTTTGGATTACATTTCACACTTTTAACAGTGCAGTGAATACCCTTAAAAAAAAACTTCTTAAACACAAGAACTTAACCTTTACTCACATTCATCTCTAGGCTCTTAACACACAGAGGAAACCATAGAAAATGCTTGAATCAGCTTGGGTGTGTCGTTTCTGGGGAGTACAAGATGAGGCGGATGATTAAAAATCTAGACCTTTCAAAAGAAGATCCACATCAGTCTTTGTTTACATCATTTCATTTACAAAGGTATTTATTAATTTTTCCGAATATATGTACATATGAGATATATACCTATGAAACAAGATTGACATCCTCTACTGAGACAGACCCAGGCCTATAAAACTAGGTATTACTTATCGAGGTCAGTGTCTGTATGATCCTTAGGAAAAGAGGGAACACCGTTGGTCCATTTATTTCTTAACATGCATCAGTTTCCTCAGTTTATATTAATAGTATTTCTTGCCTCTCATGTATATTCATAGGTGGGCAAAGCATCATCCTCATTTTTATTTATTTGTATTTTGTTTTTTGGCTCTATCATTGATCGATTGATATTAATAATATATAAATCCATGAATCCAAAATTACAAGAACAGTATCCTTGTAAACTCTTAACATCGATCCACAGGGTCATTTGTGAGAGAGGAAACAGATTAGATTTTGTTTTGTGCTGGACCTCAGACTTCCAGACATGTGGCATTCATCGTATAAGACTCCTAGGTCATCAGACATCATCACTGATCTGGGGTTGGGCCCCTTTTTCTTCATTCTCCTCTACAGTTGTTTATACATTAATTCATCAACCTACTAATAAAAATTAAGTAAATATATGTGAATTACAAAAATGCAAGGACAAGAGCCTTCAGTATCCCTGTCATTTATCTTTAGAATCATTGCCTAATTGAATATACCTCTTCCATTAATCATCATTGTTGTAAAAACAGATTAATCAACATAATGTTTCAGACACTTCCAATTTAATCGCTGGACCATAGTTGGTCTTTTTTCTTATATTTAATACATTTTTAATTATTACAGGGATACCCTGAACAAATCACCCAAACCAGGACAAGAACTTTGATTATTACTCACACTGGACTTAATGCTCCTACACAGAGATGCTCCCATGAGCTCCTGAGTTCAGGGTCCTCTTTCTGAGAAGTACAAAGCAAAACAGATATAACAAGATCAAGACATTATCTCCATGGTTCTGTGCACTCCACCTTACATTTAGTCAATCATTCAGTAATATGTTAATCTGGGATAATACTTAACAAATTTCCTCTTTAAAAAATGAATAAGATCAGACTCGCTATGGACTCAGAATAAGAACGTCTCTATCAGCATGAGCCAAAGAGGTAAGGCACTCGAACCACTCGAACCACTTATTTTTCGTAATGGCGTTCAGTATTCTCAGCACGTTTTAACAGTTTCCATCGCCTTACCCCATATCTCAAGAGTGCATGTGCTTCATGCTCAGCATCCTCGCTTTTTTATATTTGTACACTGATTCTTTAATTGATCCATTTATAATAAAAGAATCAAAATTCACAAAAAATAGTCAAGAAAAGAGTCCCTTTAGATTCCTGAAATCAGTCTATAGGATTTCAAGCAGAGGCAACAGACTATATTTCTTTCTGATTGGACCTCAGATTCCAGAATGAAGTAGTCATCATCCACGACTCATACTCCACCAGCGGTCATCATCGATCCACATGTCAGTCTCTTTTTGCTCATCCTCCTGTACATTAGCTCATTAATTAATTTCTTATCCACTGATATTAATTTTTAAAACCCCATGATTCACATAAAAACAAAGAATAAGAACCTTGGGGCTTCCCTGGTGGCGCAGTGGTTGAGAATCTACCTGCCAATGCAGGGGACACGGGTTCTAGCCCTGGTCTGGGAAGATCCCACAGGCCGCGGAGAAACTGGGCCTGTGAGCCACAATTACTGAGCCTGCGCATCTGGAGCCTGTGCTCCGCAACAACAGAGGCCGCGATAGCGAAAGGCCCGTGCACCACGATGAAGAGTGGCCCCCGCTTGCCACAACTAGAGAAAGCCCTCGCGCAGAAACGAAGACCCAACACAGCCATAAATAAATAAATAAGATAAATTTAAGAATAAGAACCTTGACTATTTTACTTCTGTCCATAGAATCATTTATCACATTGATATCTCTCTTTCATTAATTACTCTTACAATACCATAAATTGATTAATAAATACTATTGGGAATAATCCCATATTTATCACTGGCCACGGATGGCCAATAAGTACACTTTTTTAAAAAACGTTTCGAATGAAGACATGAACGTTATTACTCACATTGGTCTCTATACACCAAAGACGTGGAGACAACCAGAGAACGTGACCATGAGAGAATTTTCCAATCAGCTCGACTGGTCCATTCTGAGGAATATAAAGCAGAGTAGATGATGTTTTAAAAATGAGACCGGGCTTCCCTGGTGGCGCAGTGGTTAAGAATCCTCCTGCCGATGCAGGGGACACGGGTTTGAGCCCTAGTCCGGGAAGATTCCACGTGCCACGGAGCAACTAAGCCTGTGTGCCACAACTACTGAGCCTGCGCTCTAGAGCCCACGAGCCGCAACTACTGAGCCCATGTGCCACAACTACTAAAGCCCGTACGCCTAGAGCCCGTGCTCCACAACAAGAGACGCCACCGCAATGAGAAGCCTGCGCATCACAACGAAGAGTAGCCCCCACTCGCCGCAACTAGAGAAAGCCGGCGCGCAGCAACGAAGACCCGACGCGGCCAAAAATAAATAAATAAAATAAATTTATAAAAATGAGACCTTGTCTGAATGGATTTTTCCTTTTCACAATATATTCGTTCAGTCCTTTAGGTAGTTATTAATTTTTCATAATTTAGATTTTACCTCTTAACAAAAGGAACAACCTTAAATTTGATACTGACCTAGAAAATAAAATTGACTCTAATTATGAATCTATATGATCCTTAGCCAAAGAGGTGACACTCTTGATACATTCATTTCTAAAGAGGCATCAATATTTTCAATTTTTATTAATAGTAATTCTTGCCTCACCACAAATGCTCACAGTTGAACAATGCTTCACTCTCTTTTTATCTGTTTATTTATTATTTCTTTAATGGTCCTTTATCTATTTATTGATACTTCTTCAACAGTAATATCATTCATCCATTCATTAACAATAATAAATTTAATCAATGAATCCAGGGTAAGAACATGGTCTCTGTATATTTCTAATATCTGCCTACAAGATCATTTCCAACACAGGTATTTGATGAATTATGTTTTGTGTTGGACCTCAAAGTTCCAGACACATATTATTCATCATCCACAACACATACACCACCAGTTGTCTTCATTGGTTCAGGTTTGGCTGTCTTTTTCCTCCTTCATTTATCAAGTAAATCATTAATTTATTAATAACCATAAAATAAACACATAATTCACAAAATCCAAGAATAGGATCCTTGAATATTCCCAACATCTGTCTATAGAACTATTTCACACATGGACTGATTCTCTTTATTAACCAACCTCAATGGTGCACAATACTGATGACTCAACATAATGTTTCATATCATATTTATCATTGGGCCATAGTTAACTTTTTTATTATGTTTAATACTTTTAATAATTCAATGAATACCTTTAAACAAATGACCCAATCTAAGATGACAAACTTGACCATTACTCACCTTTGTCTCTTTCTAATACAGAGGCAATAGGACAATCTTGATCACAGCAGAAGCTGAAATCAGCTGGGGCATCAATCCTGAATAGTACCAAGCAGAGCAGGTGATAAAAAGTTTGATATTCTCTCCATTGATCCATACTTTCCACCATTCATATACATAGTCATTTAGGTACTTATTAATTTATGGTAATATTTATTTGTTTTTTCCTTAATAAAACAAACATCAAGCTTGCAATAGACTCAGATCAATAATTGACTATTACGTATCACTGTCTATATCATCCTTACTCAAAAATGCATCATATACTTGATCTGTTAATTATCCATTCTAACTTATATTAATATTATTTCTCTTTACTATGTATTTAAGTAATGAACAGTACTTAACCCTCTTCATCTTTAGTCACTTATATACTTGTTTATTCAGCCAGTAACATTTTATAATAATATTTTTAAAAACTCGTGAACCACAAAGAATAAAACAAGGTCCCTATATATTCCTGACATCTGTCTATAGGAACACTTCCAACGGAGGAAATGGACTAGATTTCTTTTGCTGGACCGCAGAGTTTCAGACACACAGTATTCATCATATACGACTCATAGGCCATCAGTCATCATCAATGGTCCAAGCTTAGACTCTTTTTCTTTATTCTCATTGACATTTGTTTACTGATCACTTTATTAATTCATTAATAATAATAAAATAAATATCTGTGAGTCAAAAAACTCAAGGACAAGATCTTAAATACTAACTTCTGCCTATAGAATCTTTTGCCTCATGGAATGTACTTATTTCAATAATCATCCTCATTGTGGCAAATATCGATTAATCAACACAAAGTTTCATGTCAATTCCATGGTAATCATTAAGCCATGTTTGGCCATCTTTGAATATATTTAATAATTTTTAGTATTACACTGAATATCCTAGACAAACCACCTAAACCATGAGAGGACTCTGTTGTTCACATTGGTCTTCATGATCTTACACACAGGGCCATCCATGGAGGTCCTGATCATGGCCAAATACGTAAATAGGTTCCAGTGTATCCATTCTGAGTCGTAAAAAGCAGGAGAGATAATAACAACATTGAGATACTCGTTATTGATCCACACATTCCACCTTCATCTAGTCAGTCATTTAGGAATATCATAAATTCAGGTCATATTTCTTATTTTTCTCTTAGAAAAAAGAACAATATCAAACCTGGTACTACCATAGAATAAGAACTTCGACTGTTATTCATTTTCTAGACCATTCTTAGCCAAAGAGGTATGACATTTGCACCATTTACATTTCCAAATGAACTTCAGTATTTTCAATCAATATTAATAGTTTTTATTGCCTTACCACATATATTAAGAGTGAATATGCTTCAACCTCTTCATCTTAACTTATTTATACTTACACTTATTTCTTTGGGCTATTTTTTTAAAGTAAAATCAAAATTCATGAACACAAAACAAGAAAATTGCTCTTTTATTTTCCTAATATTTGTCTATGGTGTAATACCAAATAGAGGCAACAGATTATATTTCTTTTATTTACTGAACCTGAGTTTCAGACATGTAGTATTCATCACCCATGACTCACATGATATCAGTCATCATCATTGGTCCATACATGGGCCTCTATCTCTTCATTCTCATCTGCATAAGTTCATTGATTAACTCATTATTACTAATATTAATTCTATTCCACACTTTTAACAATACAGTGAATATCTGAGGAAAAAGAGAAGCTCTCAAAGACATGAATTTGCTTACTGCATTACTCACATTGGTCTACAGAGCACGTGACCATGAAAGATGCTTAAATCCACTAGCGTGCGTCCATTCTGAGGAGTACAGAGCAGAGCAGATGATAGAAAAAAATTGAGACTTTCTCTAAATTGGTCCTTGTTTTCCTCATTTCATTTACTCAGTCACAAAGGTATTTATTATTTTCCATGATTTATACACATATATAAGCATAAATATGAATATAATGACATGATCCTTAGAAAAAGAGCTAACACCCTTGGTCCATCCATTTATTAATATGCATCAGTTTCTTCAATTTATATTAATAGTACTTCTTGCCTCACCACATATACTCATGGTTGATAAGGCTTCATTCTTGTTTTTATTTAGTTATACTTTGTTTATTGGTTGTATCATTGATCTATTTATATTAATAACATAGAAATTGATGGATCCAAAATTAGAAGAACAATATCCTTGTTTATAGGGATGATTTGCAAGAGAGGAAACAGACTAGATTTTGTTTTGTGTTGGACCTCAGACTTCCAGACACATGGTATTCATCGTATATGACTCCTACGCCACCAGATGTCATCATTGGTCCAGTTTTGCGACTCTTTTTCTTCCTCCCATCTACTTCTGTTTAGTGATTAATTTATCAATTTACTGATGGTAATTAAATAAATACCTATGAGTCACAAAAGCTCAAGGACAAGAGCCTTCAGTATCTTTATAATTTTCTTTAGAACCACTGCCTAATTGAGTACACTTCTTTCATTAATCACCCTCGTCATTCTAAAGATAGATTAATCAACAGAATGATTCATACATTTCCAATTTAATCACTGGACCATGGTTAGTATTTTTTCTTATAGTGAATATTTTTTTTAATATTTCAAAGAATACCCTAAACAAACTACCCACGGTAAGATGAGACCACTGACTATTACTCACGTTGGTTTCCATGTACAGGCAAATTCAGAGACTGTTGACCAAGACATATGTTTAAATCAGCTAAAGCGTGTCCATTCTAAAGCACAGAATGCAGAGTAGATGATAACATGATTGAGATGTTTCCTCTACTGATCTTTGTATCTACATTAATTTTCAGTGATTATGTTATATATGAATTGAGTAATATATAACTTTTTCCTAAGAAAACAAACCACATTGAACTTTCTACTAACCCAGAGTAAATACTGGCCATTATTTATATTATCTATAACATCCTTAGCTAGAGGAAACACCCTTGAACCATTTATTTCTTAACTGACTTAGTGTTTCCATATTTATTAATATTATCTCTAGCCTTAAATTTCTTCATAATTGGACGATGCTTCACCCTCTTCATCTTATTCATTTACATCTGTACATTGATTCTTTATTGATTCATTTATTATAATAGAATCAAAATCCATAAACACAAAGACCCCTGAGCATGAGCTTTATAAAATAAATCCTAAATCTGTCTATAGGATCATTTCCAACAGAGGCAATAAACTAGATTTCTTTTTTATGTTGGACCTCAGAGTTCCAGACACGTATTCATCATCCACGATGCATATGCCACCAGTGGTCATCATTGCTCCAGGCTTGGCCTCTTTTCTTCCCCACTCTCATCTACCTTTGTTTAGTAATTAATTCAACAAATTCTCTAATAGGAATAAAATGGATACCTATGAAGCACAAAAAACCTAGAACATAGGCCTTGAATCGTTTAACTTCTGTCTATAGAATCGTTTACTACACTCATATATCTCTGTCATTAATCACCCTCAAAATTTCATATAGGAATGAATCAATATAATGCTGCATTATTAATCAATGGACCATGTCTGGCATTCTTTGCTTATATTTCATACTTTTCAAATAGAGTGTTTGCCCATAAAAACTCACATTTGTTTCTATGTGCCAAACACAGAGACAATCAGACATCTTGTGACCTTAGATGAATCCTTAAATCAGCTCCAATGTATCCATGCTGAGAAGTACAAAGCACAGAAGGTGATTTTTAAACACTGAGACCTTATCTGCATTGACTTTGCTCTCCACATTTCAGCTATTCAGCCTCTTAGGGATTTATTAACTTTCATAATTTACAGTGCTTCACTTATTCATATTTATTTGTTTATATTGAGTGACTCTTTCATTTATCTGTTTATACTAATAAAATCAAAGTTCTTGAACACAAAAACCAAGAACACAATCCTTGTATGTTACTAACATCTGTGAGTATGGCAATTTCCAACAGAGGAAATAGACTAGATCTCCTATTGTGTTGGACCTCAGAGTTCTGGACACATAGTATTCACCATCCATGACTCATACACTACCAGTGGTCATCATTGGTCCAGGCTCAGCCCACTTTTTCTTCATTGACTTCTACATTTCTTTACTGATTAACTTATCGATAAAGCAACAATTGTAAAATAAATATCTATGAGTCAAAAAAAACTTGAAAATAAGACCTTCGAGAATCTCTACAAACATATGGACACCAAGGGGGGAAAGCGCGGGGGTGGGGTGGGGGTGGGGGGATGAACTGGGAGATTGGGATTGACATGTATACACTAATATGTATAAAATAGACAACTAATAAGAACCTGCTGTATAAAAAATTAATTAAATAAAATTCAAAGAAAAAAGAATCTCTAACATCTCTCTATAGAATCATTTGCCTCCTTGAATTTACATTTCGCTAATCACCTACGTGGTTGCAAATATTGATTCATCAATGTAATGTTTCATGTCAGTTCCGTATTTATTAGGGGGCCATGCCTGGCCTTTTTTATTATATTTAACTATTTTTTAATATTACAGTTAACGTCCTAAACAAACCACCAAAAACAAGACAAGAACTTTGACTATTTCTTACACTTAGAGCTCACGATCATGCAAGACGTTTAAGTTGGCTTGGTGCGCCCACTCTAAGAAGTACAAAGCAGAGAAGATTAAAAAAAAAAAACTGAGATATTATCTTCATTAATCCTTGTATTTCACCTTCGATTATATCAGTAATTTAGGTATTCATTAATTGGGGGTAATATTTATTGATATTTCCCTCAAAAAAACATCAAACTTGCCACTGAGCCAGAATAGGAATAATAATTATTACTTGTACTTTCTATAGAACCATTAGCCAGAGAAATATCATAAAATCATGTCCTTCTTAATTGAATCAGTGTTTTTAACATATATTAACAGATTCTCTTACTTCATGACATTATCATAATTGGATAATGCTTCACCCTCTTTATTTATTTGTATACAGTTGACCCTTGAACAACACGGGTTTGAACTGCATGGGTCCATTTGTACATGGATTTTTTTCAATAAATATAGTACCTGTATTTTCATTTTAGGGATCTTTAAATTAACTAAGTGTGGGAAAAATTTGTGTTTGATTAGAGATCACAACATGCGGTATCAAAAGAACCAGGGTTTGAGTCCTGATTCTATCCAAACTACTTAAGATTCCTGGCCTTGGGTGAGTCATTTATCAATTCCTTTGCTTCTGAAGCAGAGATAGCCTTTCGACTGCGTGGGGTTACACCACGTTGTTCAAGGGTCAACTGTATTTACTGATTGATTCTTTCATTGATCCACCTGTAATAACAGAGTCAAATTCCATAACAAAAACTAAGAACAAGATCCTTGAATACTACTAACACATGTCCACAGGATAATTTCTAACGGACGTATGGTATAGATTAGATTTCTTACTGGGTTGGACCTCAGAGTTCCAGACAAGTACTCATCATCCATGACTCACACCCCACCAGCATCACCATTGGTCCAGGATTGGCCCTCATTACCTTCAATCATGTCTGCATGTTTTTATTGATTAAGTCATCAATTCACTAATAATAATAAAATAAATGCCTGGAGGTCATAAAAACTTGAAACAAGATCCTTGAATATCTCTAACATTTCTCTATAGAATTACTTCCCACTGACAATATATATATATTTCATTAATTGGCCATAATGTTTTCTATATAGATTAATTAATACAATACTTTATATTGACCCCATTTTACTGTTTGAATGTGACAAAACCATGTCTTTATAGAGGGAGGTTTAAATCAACTGTGACTCAAATTAAAATTGATAATACATTGTACATTAATTAATTAATTGAATAATTAACTGTGAAAATAAATAAAATGGTCTTTCTTTTTTCTCCTTAATTGACCACAGATGTACTGAATTGGCCCACACATGATCTCCATTCATTTAATTTGTACATGTAGCCATTTATTCCCTTCCAATAACAGAGTTAACACCCATGACAAACCACCAAACCAGAAGCAATTACTTTGACTGCTACTTACGTAAGTTTCTATAGTCCTTAATTGAATCGTTGTGCATCCATTCTGTAGAGTACAAAGCAAATATGAAAATAGACAGATTAGATTAGGTAGATAGATAGACAGATAGATAGGAAAGGCTAGATTCAGATTTTTCTAGTTGACTTCAAGTCAACAACTGATGAGGAATAAACCTTAAGTGCTTGTTGTATATTAAAACTCTCCATGGTATATTGCTTGATTGATTGAATCAAGTATTAAATGTAACGAATATAATGAACACCTCTGAAAGCAACACCAGACAAAAGAATAAGAACTATGTGTGTCCCCTACCCAGTCAGGTAAGAGCTCCAACAACTTTCTAAATGAACCTTTCTTGGAGAGAATCGGTTAATCTGAGTCTTAGATTCGAGCACATTCTCAGCAATTGTCCATGCTTGTCCCATCTTTATATATGTATGTATGCATATAGCTATACATGGAGTCATTTTATCTTCCATTCTTTTAAAGTAATTGCACCAACAAGCCAGGAAGAGAAATCCTCTCTAAATATATTGACCATTTCAAAAATTAAGAGCCTAGGTCTACTTTTTTTACCTAGAGAGCAACCGTTAGAACTGGATTAATCACTCTCCTTGTTTCATAACACATGGTCCTCACTGGGTCATGCGTTACCTTCTTTCAAGGAACTGATTAAAATATTAACTTATTCCTTGATATAGTTATAATAATAACATTAATACTTGTGACTCCACAGAAACAGAACAATATTAATGCCTGTGCATATGCTCACTAGGCACAGAAAAAAGATCAGATAATTTTTTCTTGTTCTTTTTTTAATTAAAAAGTAGAAGATCATTGAATTAATCATAACTTGTCATGTGACATTCTCAACATAGGTCCAAGTATAAGCCCACTCTCAATTATGTAGTTATTTAATCAATAATTAAGTAAATGTTTTGCCCTTCTCTTAATAAAACAAAAACCAACAACCCAACCCAGAAAAACAGCATGAGCTCTTACACCCATTTATCGAGATGCTCTTTACTCAAAATGGTCAGCTTCAATCAATTTATTTTACTAGAACTCAGTGCTTCAGAAATGTATTAATAATGATTTTTATATTACATATATTACATTACATTCTCCCATATTTGGACCAGGAATAAACCATTTTGTCCTTATTCATGTATACTTTCTTGATTTATTCATTCATTGAGTTACTGAAAATACAATACTCAGAAACCCAAGCACAAGAACAAACTCTTGAATATTTTTAACTCCTTGAACAAGTTCATTTCCTGTAGAGATAAAGAGGAATGAATCTTTTTGTAATGGACCTCAGAGTTATAGGGTTTAATCAAAGTCCTTGACTTCAGACACCCCAGGGTACTCATCATCGATCCAGGCTAAGCAATCTTTTTGTTCATTTATACCTTTGCTCATTGATCCACCAACAGTAATAACATCAATATCCATGAATTAAAAAAAAGCCAAGAACAAGACCCTTGAATATGACCAACATCTGTGTATAGGCTCTTTTCCCATAAACTAGATCTTTCTCAATAGATGAGATCTCTTTTTGTAGTGGCCCTCATTGAGGTATGTATGGATCAATTATCATCCTTGTTTTCTATGCTCCCCCTTCCAGCTCTCTTGCATCTTCCTAATCTAAATAATTCAACAAACACTAATGAAAAATTCACTCCAAGATCTTTTGACAAGATCTTTTGACTATTATTATTTTAGTTTAGTCATTAGAATCCTTACCCACAAAGGTAACAGTCAAGATCTTCCTCAAAACAGACTGATGAAAGCAGCCATGGTCTTCATCCTGTGGAGTCAAATGCCAATGATCAAAAGAATGAACAGTCCAGAATTAGATTGATTTAAAAGGACATTAGTTGCGTGGTACTAGGTTAATCATTAAGTTGATTCAAGTGTCATTTTCATCACTGACCTGAGAACAGCACTCCTTTTTATTACTTGATTTAACTATTACTTATAAATAATATAATGAACACTGTTGAATTCATCACTCAAAAATAAGAACTATGACTATTGCTCATAGCTGTCTATAGGCCCCTACCCACATAGGTAAGAGCCTAGATAATCTTTTTTTAATGGTCTCAATTTGTGTAGAAATGGTTGAATTTAAAATCTGTGATTTACGGCATAGTCTCACCAAGGTCTATGCTTGACCCTACTCATATATTAATTCAATTGTTCATTGTTTTATTTATTCATTTATGGAATTATTCATGGAATACTTGATCATATATTCAAATATACAAACACACGCACACACAAAGTGATAAACCCATGAAAAACCCAGAACAGAAATGATCTTCATGTACATGTCTATATGTTCATACCTAAACTAGGAAGAGAGGATTAGTAGTATACATAAAGATTAGTCATTATTCTTGCTTCTTACTGAGCCATGTTTTCCTCCTTTTAGACTATTGACTGTGATTAGGACTTCATCTACTTACATGTAAGAATACATCGATATCTAGGAATTAACTAACATTAGATAGGAAACTTGAAGAATATTTATTATCTCCATATGTCTATTTCACTACACAGAGGTTTGAAAACTAGATTCTTTTATTATTTTTAATAAAACTCAGTGAACAGAGTTGGATTAATAATAACTCTTCTCATAAGGCACATTCTGAAGATGAGCTTTGCTCATTCTTTTTTCAATTAAATAATTATTTAACAAGCATTTATTTATGTAATTTTTCCCTTCTCTAAGTAAAAACAACCAACCAGCAAACAACCACCTACATCAAACAATAATTCTGAATCTTACATACATCTGTATACATATTCCTTCCAAAAGAAGGCAAACAGCCTTTATGTATATATTTCACTGGAATTTAGTGCTACAGAAACATATAACAATAATCCATGTTTCATTACATACTCTCATAACTGGTCCAGGCCCAGCTTCTTTTACATTTACCCATCTTTACATTTCTTCATTTATTCATGCATTGATTTACTTATGAAAATCAATCTATACCCAGAAGGTGTGGACGCCTGTCATCAAGACACCTGAATATTCTGAACTTCTGCCTCTACACTCATTTCCATAAAGGAAAAAAAAGAGAAGGCCACTTTTAAATGATGGACCTCAGAGTTACAGATGGCTTTAATCAAAAGTTTTGATTCAGACACCCTCCAATCTCATCATTGGTCCAGGCTCGGCACTCTTTTTCTTTGTTATTTATACCTTCATTTTCCCATGAGTCACAGACTCCCAAGAACAGGATCCTTGATATAACTATGATAATTGTCTCTAGACTGATTTCTGACAGAGCTTTCAGACTAGATCTAAGGGTAGCCTTGCTTCATCTCAGTACCATCGCAAAAAATGACCCATGATTGGGCCATGTTCATTTAATTCACCCAATTTTAAACATGCTGTAGTGAACATCCAAAAACCACAATGGTGCCCTACATCTAGAACACACACAGTAAGTTCCACCTTCTAAGAGCTTCCTCTAAACAATGAATAGGCTGGATCTCTAACAATATGGAAATGCTTAAACCAACTGCAGTGCAGAAATAATATGAAATAGCAAATGGTTCTGAAAATGAATTAAATACCTTTCATTTCTTTTTAAAATGAATCTCAGAGGTGCTGAAATGTGTTCATTCTACTCCTTGGCCCATAACACATTCTTCACTATTGGTCCCTACTTGGTGTTCTTGGGTTTGGTTTTTATGTATACAGCCTTTTGTTCTCTTGAACTACCTCAGTGACCACACATGAACAAACCATACGAACAAAACACAGAAACTTTGATTGTTACTTACATTGCTCCTTACCTACAGAAGTAACAGCTAAGGTCTTCATCATTGGACAACGACTGAATCCAACGTGGAGTGTTCATTCAGAAGGAAAAGGCAGATTTTTAAAAGAATGAAAAGTGTAAACTTAGATTTTTAAAATAGAAGTTAGTTCTGCATTACTAGATTAACCAGAAACATTGGTTTGTGTCACATTTTCATCAATCCATCCAACAGTGGTATCCTTTTCATCTATTGACTTAATTTTTAGTGTGAAATAAAATAATAAAGACTTCTTAAATGTTTTTATGAAGGTGTTTTAATCTATCACCCAATATAAGGACTATAACTATTATTAATATTTGTCTATACCCCTACATAATCGCAAAAAGGCCACATAATTTTTTTAATGGGGAAAACTTTTGCAAAATGTGATAAATTTAAATTCTTATTTCAAAACACAATCTGACCCCTTGGTGACATATACTTTAACTATGTACTTATTGATTAATTTATTCACTCATTTATTTAATAATTCTCAGCATAATTTAATTATCTAGACTTTTTTTTTTGAAAGGAAGTACAAACTGATAGAGCCATCTGCTATTCAAAACTAAATACTATTACATGCAACTTTCTCTATCAGCAATGACCAAAATGGTAGCCACTGGCCACTTATAGCTTGAAATGTGCCTAGTGTTACTAAGGAACTAAATTTTTATTTTTGGCTGTTTGAATTTAAATGTTAACAGCAAGATGTGTTTAGAGAGTGGGGTCTATGTGATCCTTCCTTAAAGATGGAGGGGCTCAGATCTTTTTTAAAGTGGATTTCTAGGCAATAAAACAGGATTAATCATGCTCCTTCACATATTACATATGCTCCTAAGGGGCCCACAGTTTGTACTCTTTTAAATAATAGATTGAGATATGAAATTATGCTTTTACTCACTTATAATAACAGCACCAATATTGGTGAAGCCTAAGAACACTTGACAAAAGCGCTGAGAGACACTAAATCTATCCATTTGATGATTACTCACAAAAATCATCAACAACGTGCATTTACTTTTTTAAAAATAAAAATCAATGAACACAAGAGGATTCATAATTAGTATATTCTCATGCTTAGACCTTTTGTATGTTTCAATAACTATCTAATCATTTGTATTTTATTTTTCATTATTGATTGTATTAAACTACTAATTAAATGTTATATTAATATGTTTATCATGATTTGTTATATTACTATTGAATATATTTATTATTATTATTGTACAGTTATGTAAATATTCTTAAAATAAGACATACAACCAGAAACTCACCACCAACCAAGAACAACACTGATGTTCACATATATCTATGCTCCCAAAGGAGGAGTAGCCTTGGTCTATTTTATTGAACTCAAATTTTCAGAAATGTATTAACAATCATTTTTGGTTCATAAGCTCCTTTCATAATTGGACAAGGTGTAGCCCTCCTCTTTATTTATACTTTATTTATTCATACATTTATTTACTTACAATAATACAATCCATATTCATGAACAACAAAAGGTCAAGAACACAATCCTTGAATATTTCTGACTTCGTAAGCACATTTCCCAAAGATGCAACGGACCTCAGAGTTACAGACTGGGTTTAATCAAAATGTTATTCAGATGCCCCACGCATACTCATCATTGATCCAGACTTGGTATTCTGTGCCTTTGTTTGATATATTGTTCTTGACTTATTCATTGATTCATTAATAATAATACAGTCAATGTCCATTAATTAGGAAAATAAAACCAAGATCCTTGAAGATATGAATATGTCTGTGAACATTCACTTCCTACAGAGCTAGAGAAGTAGCTCTCTTTGTGCAATGCAGCCCAGCATTGAAAATGGGAGTGAATCCATTTCCTTGCATCATATCAGTTCCATATTAGCCATTCGTCCATGCTTGGACCTCCTTCACTTAACATCCATATTTTAAAGATGAACAATGAACTTCCATTTTATACCACAACTAAGAAAAATGCAAAATTTTCCATTTTTGTATATTCTCCTCCTCAGTGGGTTCATGGTCTATAACAATACCAATGGAGAAGTTTATATCCACTGTGGTAAAAAAATTAAATGGAATATTAAAATTTTCTGAAAGTGAGTCAAATGCCTTTCATCTTGTTGTCCTAATAAATTCAGTCATGCTGAAATGCTGAAACGGAGTAATCGTAATTCTGAATTCCTAACACACTTTAATCATTGGTCATCCACCTTGAATTGTTTGTGTATGCAGTCATTTATTCCCTCAAAACATCTCAGTGGATACCCATGACCGAGACCCCCAAGTAGAACATGAACTTTATTACTTACATAGATCTCTTCTCTCTTTATCCAAAGAGGTAAAACTCAAGATCTTTGCCATGGGCTAATAATCAAATACGGTAGAGTTGTTCATTCTGAGCAGTAAAAAGCAAATTTTAAAAAGAATCAATCTACAATTACCCATTTTTAAACATCAGTAATCAGGTAACAATAATCCTTGGTTTGCATTCTATTCGCAACATTTGGAAAGAGAGAGTTCTACTTTATATTTATTAACTTGTGCAATTCTTAATTTTAAATAATACAACGAACACCACTGGATCTAGCAGTAAACAGAAGAAAAATAACTATAATTATTAAGAATATGTCTCGGGGCTTCCCTGGTGGCGCAGTGGTTGAGAGTCCACCTGCCGATGCAGGGGACACGGGTTTGTGCCCCGGTCTGGGAAGATCCCATGTGCCGCGGAGCGGCTGGGCCCGTGGGCCATGGCCGCTGGGCCTGTGCGTCCAGAGCCTGTGCTCTGCAATGGGAGAGGCCACAACAGTGAGAGGCCCACGTACCACAAAAAAAAAAAAAAAAAAAGAATATGTCTCTCTACTGACTACCCACGAAGAGCCAAGATCATCTTTTTTATTGAACTTTATTTGTGTGGCATTGGATACATGGGAGATTCAACTCACGGCACAATCTCACCAATGGTCCAAGCTTTACCCTACTTAATATATTTATTAATTCACTCACTAATTCCTTTATTTAATTACTCATGGAATAATAAGACCATCCCTTTATTTTTCTAAAAGAATTCCAAAAAGCTTAAACAATCATCAAAACAGAACTGAAACACTATTATTTACAAATGTCTATGTACACCGTTGGAAAGGCCTGTGACTCTTTATCTTCCTGCGGACATCAGTTGTGTAAAACATGATGAATCACAATCTTTACATCCAACTGCATGCTTTCCATTGAGGTGATATTGACTGACTTTTTTGAAAAATTGATTGAGATACAAATGTATACATTTGTTCACTTATAATTAAACTTCAATATCTGTGACCCACCCACACTGGATAAGCACCTTGAATAATATTTACATTTGTCCTAATGTCATTACCCAATTGAATAATATTTACATTTGTCCTAATGTCATTACCCAAAAGAATAGCAAACTGGTTCCTTTAATTTAAGTTTGTTTGTATGCAACATAAAATTGCATAAAAAGATTGAATTAATCACAAATGTGGCTGAATAAAAGAGTCTCATCATCATTCAATGCCTTCCCTCCCAATTACACAGTTTATTCAATCAACTATTTATGTAAATGTATTTCTCTTTCCTTAATAAAATGATCGATTGGCAACTCGCCTCCACACAAAACAAAAACATTGAGTTTTGTGTGCAAATGACCATATGCTCCTTACAAAAATGATAAGAGCCTTGACTATTAATTTACTGGGACTAAAAATCTCAAAATTGTTTTCGTAATTATCAATGTTTCATTGCATGCCTTAAAAAGTACTACACATATATCTCTCTTATTCCTCATTCACTGATATATTTCTTTATTCATAGGCTAAATTTATTCTAATAATGCTATTCATACCCCAAACCAAAAAGCCTGAGAATAAGGTGCTTGTACGCTCATTTCCCACAAAGAGAATAATGAGATGTCTCTTCGTTATGGACCTCAGAGTTGCAGATGGGCTTAATCAAAATTCTTGTTTCACAAACCCCATGAGATTCATCACTGGTCCTTGCTAGAAAAATTTTTTTCATTTATTGATTAATTTTCTGATGCACAAATAATACAATCACAGAATTCCAAAAACAAGATCCTTGAATTTTAGGCTCTCACCCTATAGAGCTAATAAACGACATTTCTTCTATAATGGAACTCAAACCTGCACGTGTGGATGGATCAACATCCCGGCTTTGTATCAAACCCACATTCAGCATTGCTTCCTGTGTGGCCCTCTTTTATTTAATTCATCTGTATGTCAAAGATGGTTCCATGAAAAACAATGAAACCACCATCTGAATCACCTCTGGGCTGCCCACAAAGAGTTATCAGCCCCTCTACCCATATGCAAATGGTGAAATCAACCATGGTAGAAAATAGAAAATAATATTAAACAGCTAGGAGAATAAATTAAATAACTTCTATCTGCTTTTAAAATGACCTCAGTTGTGCTGATTTAGATTAAACATAATTTGGGGTTTGTAACACATTCCCATCATTGGTCCATACTTGAAGTATTTTATATATTTCATGTATGTAGTACATAATTATTACTTTGGAATTCTTCAGCTAACACTCATGAATAAACCATTCAAACAAAGAATGTGAACCAAGGGACTTACTTATATTAGACTTTATGCTCCTTGCTTGCGATAACAATTCTTTATTAAATGATTAAATCAGCTGTCCTGTGTTCACTCTGGGGAGGAAAAAAGCAGATTTAGACTAGATTTCAATTTTTTACTTATTGTTAGCCAGGCAGAACTAGATAACAATAAACTTTGGCTCAAAAATGTAATTTTTTTACTAATCCAGTATTGAATTCTTAGTTATGAATAATATAATAAACATTATTAACTCCACCACTTAGCCCAAGATTAAGATCTGTAATGATTACAGATATCCACGAATATAAACATCTGTTAAGTACATGGTTATTTAATAGATTTTTGACTGATGCAAACACTTTTCCTTTTCCTAATTAAAAAATAGCAAACTACCAAAACTCAAAACATTGCCTCCTGACCACAGATACTCATATGCTCCATGTGAAAGAGGATTGCAGACTAAACCTGTTCATTCTACTTCAGAACTGTATTAATATTAATACTTATTTTATTGCACTCTACTGATTGCTCCATGAGCAAATCTCTTCGTTTTTCAGATGTACATTTCTTTCTTCATTCATGCACTGATTCACTTGCAATAATACAATCCGTATCCATGAACCACAAAAGCCCAGGAACAAGTTTATTGCCTTTTCCTAACTTCTACTACTAGTTAATGTCTACAGAGAATATTTACTAGTTCTCTTTCCATAGTGGACCTCAAAGTTACACAGAGCACTTAATCAAAGTTATTGACTCAGATACCTCCCCCAATACCCATCATCGACCCAGGCATGTCTTTCTATTTCTTCATCCACTTATGCCTTCTTGAACTGATTCACTCGTTCATGAATTCACGAATAATTATACAATCAATTACCTTCGGTGACGCAAAACTAAGAACAAAAGCCTTAAATACAACCAAGATCTGTTCGTTGCCCCTGTTCATGTAGAGTGAATAGACTCAGTCACTTTTCACTGTGAGGCTCTGTTTTACATGTAGGGATTAATCAACATGCTTGCTTCATATCACTCCCTTACTTAAGATTAGTGCCCACCTGCTACTCTTTCACTTGATTCGTCCTTACATTAAAGCTAGTGTAATCAACAACCACAGACCTATCATCTTAGCCCACAACTGACAAAAATGACATCTGCCATCTTCCAAAGTACTCCAGCCTCAAAGAGTTAACAACTGAGATCTTAATCAATGAAGAAATGGATTCAGCAAATGTGGCAAGAATATTAAGTAGGAAGTTAAACTGCTCTGAAAATACGTGAAATGCCCTCCATCACTTTAGTAACGGTCCTTAGTTGGGCCGGGTCAAATTAATCATAAATGTTAGTTTATGACACATTCCAATCATGAGCTGGTAACTGGCATTCCTTAATTTCATGTACTATTTAACTATTTATTTTATTGAAATAATTTAGTGGGATCCCATTAATAACCCCCATTGGAGCTTAGAACACCAACATTGATGTTTCCTTATTTCCGTCTTTAAGCTCCTTAGTCTCAGAAGTAAGGGTCTTCACCTTTAGAGAATGATTAAATCAGATGTGTGGTGTTCATTCTATAAAGAAAAATAAGAGCCTATTATCAGAAACTATAGAGTTAGCTTTTTTCAAATTGCTATAACACATTCTCATCATTTTCCTAAGAATGGCACTCTTTTATTTACTTACATTTTACTATTAAATTATATGAATACCACCGAATTCATTGTTCAACACAAAATTAAAACTACAATTACAGATATCTGACTTTACCTGCTACTTACATAGGAAGAGCCAAGATCATCTTATTGGACTTCTGCAGAATTGGACATATTTAATATGTTTCATGGTACCATCTCCCCAATCCTCCACTATATGGACTCATGGATTCATTCACCTACTGATTCATTTTATTTTTCAAAGAATAATATTATCATGTCTTTATTTTTCTAAAGAAAACTCAAAATGGTTAGACACTAACCCAGAATCAAATTACTGGAACTTGGAAAAGTTCAGGTGTACCTTTCAAAGAATAGAAGAGCTTAGAATTTTTCCTAGAATATCTGACTCAGAAAACAAAATGAGTCAGTATCCTGATATCAAAACATGTGTTCTGAATTGGTCTGTGGTTTGCTGACTTCCTAAAAAATAGATTAAGATATAAAATTATACCTTCTTTCTCTTATACAAGCATATCAGTATCTGTGATCTTATCCACTAGACAAGAACACTGAACAAAATTTATGTCTATCTATGGTCATTGCCATTGAGAATAACAGACTTGCTTCTTTTTTTATTGTTTTAACAAAAATCAATGAAAAACAGGATTGGATCAATTAGAAGTGTTGTCTTACAAAACATTCTCATCAGTGGTCTCTGGCTCTCAATTAAGTGGTTATTTAAACAAGTATTTATACAAGTAAATGCATTTGCATTTCCTTAATACCACAACCAGTCAGCAACCCACCACCACCACAGAACAAAAACTCTTATATACAAATGACCATACATATACCACTTTCCAGAGCAGTAACAGTCTCTACTATTAATGTATAGTAAAGAGTCAGAGTCTCAGCTAGATTTTAATAACAATCCATGTTTCGTTACATTCCTTAATAATAGGTACATGACTTATTAGATTTTTAAATTCATTGATACATTTCACTTATTTATGGCTCAACTTTATAATAAAAATACAATCCATCCCCAAGAACCACAAAAGTACAAACACAAGGTACCATGTGCTCATTTCCCACAGATGGAATAATTTAACCATGTGCCTCTTTGCAATGGACCTCAGAATTGCATATGGATTTAATCAAAACTCCTGTTTCAGATACCCCATGGAACTCATCATCGATCCAGACACGTTGTTCTTTCTGTATTTACTTATTAATTGATCCATGAATAACAATATAATCATAAAATTCCAGGAACAAAATCTCCTTTTATAATGGACCTCAGAGAACATGTGTGATCAATCAACACCCATGCTTCATACCAAATCCACATTCACCATTGGTCCATCTGGGTGTTACTTTCATTTAGTTTGCCCATGTCTTAATGATGGGTCAATGAAAAGTGATGAAAGCACCACCTTTAATCACTTCTCAAACACAGAGTCTTCCATGGGCTTGTGGGTTGCCACACAGTTACCAGCCAGTGCTATACCGATATGGAAATGTTTAAGTCATTTGTGGAGGAACATAAAATGTAATATTAAGTAGTTCTAAAAATGAATGAAACGACTACTGAATTAGACTGCTGAATTAGACTAAACATAATTTTTGATTCATAACATATTTCCATCATTGGTCCATATTTGGAATTTTTATTTCCTTTATACACATTGATTCTTTTGAAATACCACTAAGTATTTGTGAACAAATCATCCTACCCAAGGATAGGAACTTCAATTCTTACTTATTTTTCTCTAGGTTCTTAACTCACAGAGCTAACTGCCAAGATTTTGCTTCTTAGAAAATGAATAAGTGTGCTGTCCTGTGGTCATTCTGTGGAGGAAGAAGGAGAATTAAACTAGAATTTAAGTGTATTTTAGTTACTTGGAGCTAGGGAGTTATAAACTTCGGTCCTTTTTAATTAATCCAGTATTCGACTTTTACTTTTAGATACTTTTAGTTATAGCCACTGTTGAATTCACACATAAGAATAAGAAAGATATTTATCAAAAATATCTTTATAGGGGGCTTCCCTGGTGGCACAGTGGTTGAGAGTCCGCTTGCCGATGCAGGGGACACGGGTTCGTGTCCCGGTCCGGGAAGATCCCACATGCCGCGGAGCGGCTGGGCCCGTGAGCCATGGCCGCTGGGCCTGCGCGTCCAGAGCCTGTGCTCCACAACGGGAGAGGCCACAACAGTGAGAGGCCCGCGTACCGCAAAAAAAAAAAAAAAGTATATATATATATATATATATATATATATATATATATATATATATATATCTTTATAGTTTAACAGTTTTAACAGAATAAAAGATAATTTTAATGGATGCTACTTTTGCAGAATTAGGTACATTTAAATCTTTATTTGGGTACCTTTAAATCCAATAAGAGGTTAATATCCAACATATACAAACAGCTCATACAACTCAACATAAAAAAAAAAATTAAAAATGAGCAGAAGAACTGAATAAGCATTCTTCCAAAGAGGAAAAGCAGGCGGCCAACAGGCACATGAGAAGATACTCAACATCGCTAACCATCAGGGAAATGCAAATCAAAACCACAGTGAGATACCACCTCACACCTGTCAGAATGGCCATCATGAAACATAACACAAATAACAAATGTTGGCAAGGATGTGGAGAAAAGGAAACCTTCATATACTGTTGGTAGGAATGTAAAACATGGAAAACAGTATGGAGGTTTCTCAGAAACCTAAAAATAGAACTATCATATAATCCAGCAATTCCACTCCTGGGTATATATTCAGAAAAAAACCCACTAATTTGAAAAGATACATGCACCCAAATGTTCACAGCAGCATTATTTACAATTGCCAAGATATGGAAGAAACCTAAGTGTCCATGAACAGATGAATGGATAAAGAAGATGTGGTGTGTGTGTGTGTGTGTGTGTGTGATGGAATACTACTCAGCCATAAAAAAGAATGAAATAATGCCATTTGCAGCAACATGGATGGACCTAGAGATTATCATATTGATATTAAGTGAAGTCAGACAGAGAAAGAAAGTATGAATCTAACAAATACAACAAACTAGTGAATATAACAAAAAAGAAGCAGACTAGCAGATACAGAGAACAAACTAGTGGTTATCAGTGGGGAGAGAAAAGGGGGAGGGGAAATATAGGGGTAAGGAATTATGAGGTACAAACTATTAGGTATAAAATAAGCTACAAGGATGTGTTGTATAACATGGGGAATATAGTCAATAGTTTATAATAACTATAAATGGAGTATATAACCTTTAAAAATTGTGAATCACTATATTGTACCCCTGTAATTTATATATTATATATCAACTATACTTCAGTTTAAAAAAAACAGAAAAGGAAAGAACCCATAATCTCATTTTTAAAAATTCTTATTTCACATTCTCAGTGATGACTCTGCTTGATTCAATTTTATATGTTCATTTATTTATTTACTTAACTACACATGGAATGATTAAATTATATGCTTATTATATGAAAAAAGTCAAAATGGTAAACCAGCCAGTAATCCAGAACAGAAATATTATTATATGCAATGAATTATATGTCCCTTATCAAAAATGGGAGTAGGCTAGGAATTTTTTCTTTCTATAAACATCTGTAGCAAAAACCCAAACTAATAATTATCATTGTCTCATAAAACATGGTCTTCCAATGATCTGTGCTTTCTCTTATTTTAAACAATTAAGATAGGATTTTATTTACGCATTCAATTATAATAATACATCAATATCTATGAATGCAAAGACACTAGGAATAAATCCTGAATGATACAAACATCTGTCTATCCACTTGTTAGTCACAGACATAACAGACTAGATCATGTTTGGGCTGTTAATAAAATTTAGAGAACACAATCTGTTCAATCCTAATGTTTTTTATATGACCTGTCATCAACATATGTCCATAACTGCTTCTCATTCAATGAGCTTCTCGTTCATTTATGTTAACGTCTCCTGTTTCAAAAACACCAAAAAAACAAAACAATGGATGCAGCAAAAACAGTACTTGGAGGGCAATTTATAGCATTGAATGCATACATTAGAAAAGAAGACCTAAGTGTTTGCTGACAGATGAATGGATAAAGAAATTGTGGTATATATATACAGTGTAATATTTTTCAGCCTTAAAGGAGGACATCCTGTCTTTTGCAACAACATGGATGAACATGGAGGACATTATGCTAAGTGAAATAAGCCAGATACAGAAAGAAAAATCCTGAATGATCTGACACATGGAATCTAAAAAAGATGAATTCACAGAATCAGAGACTAGACTACTGGTTACCAGAAGCAGGGAGGTGGAGGAAATAGAAAGATGTTGGTCTAAGGTACAAATCTGCTATTATGTAAGGTAGGTAAGTTCCAGAAATCTAATGTACAGCACGGTGACCATAGTTAATAAATATATTGTATACTGGAAATTTGTTAAGAGAGTAGTTTCAGATGCTCTTATCACAAAAACAAAAAAGCAAAATATAAAAGTGTGTGAGATGAATATGTTAATTAGCTTGTCTGTGGTAATTATTTCTCTCTATATATATGTACATCAAAACATCATGTTGTACATCTTAAATATATACAATTTTTATTTAAAGAAAAAAAGAAATATGTAAAATCAGTAATCTAAGTTTCTGCCTTAGAAAACTAGGAAAAGAACAAACTAAATCCAGAGTAAGCAGAAAAAAAGACATAATAAAAATTAAAGCAGAATCAATGAAACTGAAAACAGAGAATCAACAGAGAAAAATCAATGAAACAAAAAGCTGTTTATTTTAAAAGATCAATAAAAACAGTAAGCTACTAGCCAGGCTAAGAAAAAAAATGAGAGGACACAAATTACTATTATAGAAAGTCTAAGGAGAAAGCACTACAGATCCCTGGGACATTAGAAGAATAGTCACAGAATGCTGTGAAATCCATGCCCACAAATTTGATAACCTAGATGAAATAGACTAGTTCCTCAAAAGACACAATTTGCTAAAATCCAAACAAGAAGAAATAGACAATATGAATAGGCCTACATCCATTAAAGAAATAGGTCTATGATTAATAACCTTCCAAAACAGACAGCACCACACCCAGGTGGGTTGTCTGGTGAATTTTACCAAATATTTAAGGAAAAAATTATAACAGTTCTCTTAAAGACTTATTTATTTATTTATTTATTTAACATCTTTATTGGGGTATAATTGCTTTACAATGGTGTGTTGGTTTCTGCTGTATAACAAAGTGAATCAGTTATACATATAAATATGTCCCCATATCTCTTCGCTCTTGCATTTCCCTCCCTCCTACCCTCCCTATCCCAGCCCTCTAGGTGGTCACAAACCACCTAGCTGATCTCCCTGTGCTATGCGGCTGCTTCCCACTAGCTATCTATTTTACGTTTGGTAGTGTATATATGTCCATGCAACTCTCTCACTTTGTCCCAGCTTACCCTTCCCCCTCCCCATAACCTCAAGTCCATGATCTAGTAGGTCTGTGTCTTTATTCCCGTCTTAACCCTAGGGTTTTCATGACCATTTTTTTCCTTTTTTTCTTAGATTCCATATATATGTGTTAGCATACGGTATTTGTTTTTCTCTTTCTGACTTACTTCACTCTGTATGACAGACTCTAGGTCCATTCACCTCACTACAAATAACTCAATTTCGTTTCTTTTGATGGCTGAGTATTATTCCATTGTATATATGTGCCACATCTTCTTTATCCATTCTTCTGTTGATGGACACTTAGGTTGCTTCCATGTCCTGGCTATTGTAAATAGAGCTGCAATGAACATTTTGGTACATGACTCTTTTTGAATTATGGTTTTCTCAGGGTATATGCCCAGTAGTGGGATTGCTGGGTTGTATGGTAGTTCTATTTTTAGTTTTTTAAGGAACCTCCATACTGTTCTCCATAGTGGCTGTATCAATTTACAATCCCACCAAAAGTGCAAGAGGGCTCCCTTTTCTCCACACGCTCTCCAGCATTTATTGTTTGTAGATTGTTTGATGATGGCCATTCTGACCAGTGTGAGATGATATCTTGTAGTTTTGATTTGCATTTCTCTAATGATTAATGATGTTGAGCATTCTTTCATGTGTTTGTTGGCAATCTGTATAACTTCTTTGGAGAAATGTCTACTTAGCTCTTCTGCCCAGTTTTGGATTGGGTTGTTTGTTTTCTTGATATTGAGCTGCATGAGCTGCTTGTAAATTTTGGAGATTAATCCTTTGTCAGTTGCTTCATTTGCAAATATTTTCTCCCTTTCTGAGGGTTGTCTTTTCGTCTTGTTTATGGTTTCCTTTGCTGTGCAAAAGCTTTTAAGTTTCATTAGGTCCCATTTGTTTATTTTTGTTTTTATTTCCATTTCTCTAGGAGGTGGGTCAAAAAGGATCTTGCTGTGATTTATGTCATAGAGTGTTCTGCCTATGTTTCCCTCTAAGAGTTTGATGGTGTCTGGCCTTATATTTAGGTCTTTAATCCATTTTGAGTTTATTTTTGTGTATGGTGTTAGGGAGTGTTCTAATTTCATACTTTTACATGTAGTTGTCCAGTTTTCCCAGCACCACTTATTGAAGGGCTGTCTTTTCTCCACTGTATATTCTTGCCTCCATTGTCATAGATTAGTTGACCATGTGTGCGTGGGTTTATCTCTGGGCTTCCTATCCTGTACCATTGATCTATATTTCTGTTTCTGTTTCAGTACCATACTACCTTTTTTTTTGTGGTATGTGGGCCTCTCACTGCTGTGGCCTCTCCCGTTGCAGAGCACAGGCTCTGGATGCACAGGCTCAGCAGCCATGGCTCACGGGTCCAGCTGCTCCGCGGCATGTGGGATCTTCCTGGACTGGGGCACGAACCCGTGTCCCCTGCATTCGCAGGCGGACTCTCAACCACTGCGCCACCCGGGAAGCCCATACTATCTTGATTACTGTAGCTTTGTAGTATAGTCTGAAGTCAGGGAGCCTGATTCCTCCAGCCCCGTTTTTCTTTCTCAAGATTGCTTTGGCTATTGGGGGTCTTTTGTGTTTCCATACAAATTGTGAAATTTTTTGTTCTAGTTCTGTGAAAAATGCCAGTTGTAGTTTGTTAGGGATAGCACTGAATCTGTAGATTGTTAAAGCCTTTTTAAGAAGATACAAGCTGAGAAGACACTTCATGACCCATTCTATGAAGCCAGCATTACCCTAATAAAAATACAGAAAAACTACAGAACAATATCTCTCATGAACATAGGTGCAAAAATCCTCAACAAAATATTAGCAAATTGAATCCAACAATGTATAAAAAGAAATACAATATGATCAACTGGAATTTATCCCACTATGCAAGGCTTGTTCAGTATTCAAAAGTCAATTAGTGTAATCTATCACATCAAAAGGCTAAAGGAGAATACTCACATGATCATATCAATAGATGCAGAAAAAGCATCTGATAAAATACAACAGCAATTCATGAGAAAAAAAAACTCTCAGTAAACTAGGAATACAGAGGAATTTCCTCAACTTGAGAAAGAATATTTACAAAAAAACCTATAGATAATATCATACCTAATGATGTAAAATTTGAAGCTTTCCCACCAATATCAGTATCAATGCAAGGATGTTCCCTCTCAACACTTCTTTTCTACATTGTACTGGAAGTTATAGCTAACATAACAAGAGAATAAAAGGAAATAAAAAGTATACTATTAGTGAAAAAAGAAATAAAACTGTCTTTATTAACACATGAAATGGTCATCTATATAGAAAATACAAAAGAACTAACCAAAAAACTCCTGGAACTCATAAGCAAATATAGCAAGGCTGCAGGATACAAGGTAAATAAATAAAAGTCAATCACTTTCCTATATAATAGCAATGAACACGTGGAATTTGAAATTAAAAACATAATATTATTTACATTGGCACCCAAAAAATGAAATACTTAGGTATAAAACTGAAAAAATATGTATAAATACTATATGAAGAAAACTATAAAACTCAGATGAAAATAATCAAAGAAGAACTAAATAAATGGAAAGATATTCCATGTTCATTGATAGGAAGAGTCAATATTGTCTAAATGTCACTTCTTTCCAACTTGATCTATAGATTCAAGGCAATTCCAATCAAAATCCCAGCAAGTTGTTTTGTGGATATAGACACAGTGATCCTAAAGTTTATATGGATAGGCAAAAAAAAAAAAAAAAAAACCCAGAATAGCCAACGCAATATTGAGAAACAAAGTTGGAGGTATGGCAGTATCTGACTTCAAGACTTACTATAAAGCTACAATAATCAAGACTGTGGTATTGGTAAAAGAATTCACAAACTGATCCATGGAACAGAATACAGCCCAGAAATAAGGCCCACATAAATATGGGCAACTGATTTTTGACAAAGGAGTACTTTTCAGTAAGTGGTGCTGGAACAACAGGACATCCACATTTAAAAAAAGAAAGAAAGAAATCTAGACAGAGACCTTACACTCTTCCCAAAAATTAACTCAAAATGGATCACAGACCTAAATGAAAAATGTAAAACAATAAAACCCCTAGAAGATAACCTAAGAGAAAATCTAGCTGACGTTGTATTCAGTGATGACTTTTTTTTTTTAACATCTTTATTGGAGTATAATTGCTTTACAAGGGTGTGTTAGTTTCTGCTTTATAACAAAGTGAATCAGTTATACATATACATATGTTCCCATATCTCTTCCCTCTTGCGTCTCCCTCCCTCCCACCCTCCCTATCCCACCCCTGTAGGTGGTCACAAAGCACCTAGCTGATCTCCCTGTGCTATGCGGCTGCTTCCCACTAGCTATCTATTTTACGTTTGGTAGTGTATATATGTCCATGCAACTCTCTCACTTTGTCCCAGCTTACCCTTCCCCCTCCCCATAACCTCAAGTCCATGCTCTAGTAGGTCTGTGTCTTTATTCCCGTCTTACCCCTAGGTTCTTCATGACTGTTTTTTTTCTTAGATTCCATATATATGTGTTAGCATATGGTATTTGTTTTTCTCTTTCTGACTTACTTCACTCTGTATGACAGACTCTAGGTCCATTCACCTCACTACAAATAACTCAATTTCGTTTCTTTTGATGGCTGAGTAATATTCCATTGTATATATGTGCCACATCTTCTTTATTCATCTGTTGATGGACACTTAGGTTGCTTCCATGTCCTGGCTATTGTAAATAGAGCTGCAATGAATATTTTGGTACATGACTCTTTTTGAATTATGGTTTTCTCAGGGTATATGCCCAGTAGTGGGATTGCTGGGTCATATGGTAGTTCTATTTTTAGTTTTTTAAGGAACCTCCATACTGTTCTCCATAGTGGCTGTATCAATTTACATTCTCACCAACAGTGCAAGAGTGTTCCCTTTTCTCCACATCCTCTCCAGCATTCATTGTTTCTAGACTTTTTGATGATGGCCATTCTGACCGGTGTGAGATGATATCTCATTGTAGTTTTGATTTGCATTGCTCTAATGATTAATGATGTTGGGCATTCTTTCATGTGTTTGTTGGCAATCTGTATATCTTCTTTGGAGAAATGTCTATTTAGGTCTTCTGCCCATTTTTGGGATTGGGTTGTTTGTTTTTTTGTTATTGAGCTGCATGAGCTGCTTGTAAATTTTGGAGATTAATCCTTTGTCAGTTGCTTAATTTGCAAATATTTTCTCCCATTCTGAGGGTTGTCTTTTGGTTTTGTTTATGATTTCCTTTTCTGTGCAAAAGCTTATAAGTTTCATTAGGTCCCATTTGTTTATTTTTGTTTTTATTTCCATTTTGCTAGGAGGTGGGTTAACTGATGACTTTTTACATACAACACCAAAGACATATGTGAAACAATTGATAAGTTGGACTTCATTAAAATGAAAAGTTTCGGCTCTGCAAAGAAAGTTTCAAAAGAACAAAATACAAGCCACAAATTGGGGGAAAAACTATTTGCAAGACATGTCTGATAAATGACTATTATCCAAAACACACAAAGAATTCTTAAAGTCAACAATAAGAAAACAAACAACTTGGGACTTCCCTGGTAGCGCAGTGCTTAAGAATCTGCCTGCCAATGCAGGAGACACGGGTTCGAGCCCTGGCCCAGGGAGATCTCACATGCCACGAAGCAACTAAGGCCGTGTGCCACAACTACTGAGCCTGCGCTCTAGAGCCCGCAGGCCACAACTACTGATACTGTGTGCCACAACTACTGAAACCCACACACCTAGAGCCCATGCTCTGCAACAAGAGAAGCCACCACAATGAGAAGCCCATGCACTGCAACGAAGAGTAGCCCCTGCTTGCTGCAAGTAGAGAAACCCCATGCGCAGGAACAAAGAACAGCACAGCCAGAAATAAATAAATAAAATTAAGGGGAAAAAAAGAAAATAAACAACTTCATTAAAAAATGAGTCAAAGAAGCCACGTAGATAGCCTCATCCACCAGAGGGCAGAGAGCAGAAGCAAGAAGAACTACAATCCTGCAGCCTGTGGAACAAAAACCACATTCACAGGAGGATAGACAAGATGAAAAGGCAGAGGACTATGTACCAGATGAAGGAACAAGATAAAACACCAGAAAAACAACTAAATGAATGGAGATAGGCAACCTTCCAGAAAAAGAATTCAGAATAATGATAGTGAAGATGATCCAGGACCTCGGAAAAAGAATGGAGGCAAAGATCGAGAAGATGCAAGAAATGTTTAACAAAGACCTAGAAGAATTAAAGAACAAACAAACAGAGATGAACAATACAATAACTGAAATGAAAAGTACACTAGAAAGAATCAATAGCAGAATAACTGAGGCAGAAGAACGGATAAGTGACCTGGAAGACAGAATGGTGGAATTCACTGCTATGGAACAGAATAAAGAAAAAAGAATGAAAAGAAATGAAGACAGCCTAAGAGACCTCTGGGACAACATTAAACGCAACAACATTCGCATTATAGGGGTGCCAGAAGGAGAAGAGAGAGAGAAAGGACCAGAGAAAATAGTTGAAGAGATTATAGTCAAAAACTTCCCTAACATAGGAAAGGAAATAGCCACCCAAGTCCAGGAAGCGCAGTGAGTCCCATACAGGATAAACCCAAGGAGAAACATGCCGAGACACATAGTAGAAATTGGCAAAAATTAAAGACAAAGAAAAATTATTGAATGCAGCAAGGGAAAAACGACAAACATACAGGGGAACTCCCATAAGGTTAACAGCTGATTTCTCAGCAGAAACTCTACAAGCCAGAAGGGAGAGGCATGATATACATAAAGTGATGAAAGGGAAGAATCTACAACCAAGATTACTCTACCCGCCAAGGATCTCATTCAGATTCGATGGAGAAATCAAAAGCTTTACAGACAAGCAAAAGCTAAGAGAATTCAGCACCACCAAACCAGCTCTACAACAAATGTTAAAGGAATTTCTCTAAGTGGGAAACACAAGAGAAGAAAAGGACCTAAAAAAACAAACCCCAAACAATTACGAAAATGGTCAGAGGAACATACATATCGATAATTACCTTAAACGTGAATGCATTAAATGCTCCAACCAAAAGACACAGCCTTGCTGAATGGATACAAAAACAAGACCCATCTATATGCTGTCTACAAGAGACCCACTTCAGATATAGGGACACATACAGACTGAAAGTGAGGGGATGGAAAAAGATACTCCATGCAAATGGAAATCAAAAGAAAGCTGGAGTAGCAATACTCTTATCAGATAAAATAGACTTTAAAATAAAGAATGTTACAAGAGACAAGGAAGGACACTACATAATGATCAAGGGATCAATCCAAGAAGAAGATATAACAATTATAAATATATATGCACCCAACATAGGAGCACTTCAATACGGCAATAAGGCAACTGCTAACAGCTATAAAAGAGGAAATCGACAGTAACACAATAATATTGGGGGACTTTAACACCTCACTTACACCAATGGACCGATCATCCAAAATGAAAATAAATAAGGAAACAGAAGCTTTAAGTGACACAATAGACCAGATAGATTTAATTGATATTTATAGGACATTCCATTCAAAAACAGCAGATAACATTTTCTTCTCAAGTGTGCATGAAACATTCTCCAGGATAGATCACATCTTGGGTCACAAATCAAGCCTCAGTAAACTTTAAAAAATTGAAATCATATCAAGCATCTTTTCTGACCACAACGCTATGAGATTAGAAGGGAATTACAGGGAAAAAAACCTAAAAAACACAAACACATGGAGGCTAAACAATACATTAGTAAATAACCAAGAGATCACTGAAGAAATCAAACAGGAAATCAAAAAATACCTAGAGACAAATGAGAATGAAAACACGATGATCAAAACCCTATGGGATGCAGCAAAAGCTGTTCTATAAGGGAAGTTTATAGCTATACAAGCCTACCTCAAGAAACAAGAAAAATTTCAAATAAACAATCTAACCTTACACCTAAAGAAACTAGAGAAAGAAGAACAAACAGAACCCAAAGTTAGCAGAAGGAAAGAAATCATAAAGATCAGAGCAGAAATAAATGAAATAGAAACAAAGAAAACAATAGCAAAGATCAATAAAACTAAAAGATGGTTCTTTGAGAAGATAAAAAAAATTGATAAACCATTAGCCAGACTCCAAGAATAAGAGGGAGAGGACTCAAATCAATAAAATTAGAAATGGAAAAGTTACAACAGACACTGCAGAAATACAAACCATCCTAAGAGACTACTACAGTCAACTCTATGCCAAAAAAATGGACAACCTGGAAGAAATGGACAAATTCTTAGAAAGGTATAACCTTCCAAGACTGAACCAGGAAGAAAAAGAAAATATGAACAGACCAATCACAAGTAATGAAATTGAAACTGTGATTAAAAATCTTCCACAAATAAAAGTACAGGACCAGATGGCTTCACAGGTGAATTCTATCAAACATTTAGAGAAGAGCTAACACCAATCCTTCTCAAACTCTTCCAAAAAATTGCAGAGGAAGGAACACTCTCAAACTCATTCTACGAGGCCATCATCACCCTGATACCAAAACCAGACAAAGATACTACAAAAAAAGAAAATTACAGACCAATATCACTGAAGAATATAGACGCAAATATCCTCAACAAAATACTAGCAAACAGAATCCAACAACACATTAAAAGGATCATACACCATGAACAAGTGAGATTTATCCCAGGGATGCAAGGATTCTTCAATATATGCAAATCAATCAATGTGATACACCATATTACAAATTGAAGACTAAAAACCATACGATCATCTCAATAGATGCAGAAAAAGCTTTTGACAAAATTCAACACCCATTTATGATTAAAACTCTCCAGAAACTGGGCATAGAGGGAACCTACCTCAACATAATAAAGGCCATATATGACAAACCCACAGCAAACATCATTCTCAATGGTGAAAAACTGAAAGCCTTTTCTCTAAGATCAGGAACAAGACAAGGACGTCCACTCACCACTATTATTCAACATAGTTTTGGAAGTCCTAGCCATGGCAATCAGAGAAGAAAAAGAAATAAGAGGAATACATATTGAAAAGAAGAAGTAAAACTCTCACTGTTTGCAGATGACATGATACTATTCACAGAGAATCCAAAAAATGCCACCAGAAAACTACTAGAGCTAATTAATGGATTTGGTAAAGCTGCAGGATACAAAATTCATGCACAGAAATTTCTTTCATTCCTATATACTAATGATGAAAAATCTGAAAGAGAAATTAAGGAAACACTCTTATTTACCAATGCACCAAAAAGAATAAAATACCTAGGAATAAACCTACCTAGGGAGACAAAAGACCTGTAGGCAGAAAACTATAAGACACTGATGAAAGAAATTAAAGATGATACCAACAGATGGAGAGATATAACATGTTCTTGGATTGGAAGAATCAATATTGTGAAAATGACTATACCACCCACAGCAATCTACAGATTCAATGCAATCCCTATCAAATTACCAATGGCATTTTTTATGGAACTAGAACAAAAAATCTTAAAATTTGTATGGAGACGTAAAAGAGGGAAAAAAACGGAGCGGGAGGAATCAGACTCCCTGACTTCAGACTATACTACAAAACTACACTAATCCAGACAATATGGTACTGGCACAGAAACAGAAATATAGATCAATGGAACAAGATAGAAAGCCCAGAGGTAAACCCATGCACCTATGGTCAACTAATCTATGATAAAGGGGGCAAGTATATACAATGGAAAAAAGACAGTCTCTTCAATAAGTGGTGCTGGGAAAACTGGACAACTACATGTAAAAGAATGAAATTAGAACACTCCCTAACACCATACACAAAAATAAACTCAAACTGGATTCGAGACCTAAATGTAAGACTGGACACTATAAAACTCTTAGAGAAAAACATAGGAAGAACACTCTTTGACATAAATCACAGCAAGATCTTTTTTGATCCATCTCCTAGAATAATGGAAATAAAAATAAAAATAAACAAATGGGACCTAATGAAACTTATAAGCTTTGACACAGCAAAGGAAACCATAAACAAGACGAAAAGACAACCCTCAGAATGGGAGAAAATATTTGCAAATGAATCAACAATCAAAGGATTAATCTCCAAAATATATAAACAGCTCATGCAGCTCAATATTAAAGAAACAAACAACCCAATCCAAAAATAGGCTGAAGACCAAAATAGACATTGCTCCAAAGAAGACATACAGATGGCCAAGAAGCACATGAAAAGCTGCTCAACATCACTAATCATTAGAGAAATGCAAATCAAAACTACAATGAGGTATCACCTCACACCAGTTAGAATGGGCGTCATCAGAAAATCTACAAACAACAAACGCTGGAGAGGGTGTGAATAAAAGGGAACCCTCTTGCACTGTTGGTGGGAATCTAAACTGATACAGCCACTGTGTAGAACAGTATGGAGGTTCCTTAAAAAACTAAAAATAGAATTACTGTATGATCCAGCAATCCCACTACTGGGTCTATACCCAGAGAAAACCATAATTCAAAAAGACACATGTACCCCAATGTTCATTGCAGCCCTATTTACAATAGCCAGGTCATGGAAGCAACCTAAATGCCCATTGACAGACGAATGGATAAAGAAGTTGTGGTACATATATACAATGGAATATTACTCAGCCATAAAAAGGAATGAAATTGGGTCATTTGTTGAGACGTGGATGTATCTAGAGACTGTCATACAGAGTGAAGTAAGTCAGAAAGAGAAAAACAAATATCGTATATTAACGCATGTATGTGGAACCTAGAAAAATGGTACAGATGAACCGGTTTGCAGGGCAGAAGTTGAGACACAGATGTAGAGAACAAACGTATGGACACCAAGGGGGGAAAGCCGCGGGGGGTGGGGATGGTGGTGTGATGAATTGGGCGATTGGGATTGACATGTATACACTGATGTGTATAAAACTGATGACTAATAAGAACCTACTGTATAAAAAATCAATAAAATTCAAAACAAAAAAGAAACGAAATTGAGTTATTTGTAGTGAGGTGGATGGACTCAGAGTTTGTCATACAGAGTGAAGTACGTCAGAAAGAGAAAAACAAATACCGCATGCTAGCACATATATATGGAATCTAAAAAAAAAAAAAAAGATACTGCTGAACCTAGCTGCAGGGCAGGAATAAAGAGGTAAGCGTAGAGGATGGACTTGATGACATGGGTGGGAGTGTGAAGCTGGGGCGAAGTGAGAGTAGCAGCGACTTATATACACTACTGAATTTAAAATAGTTGGCTGGTGGGAAGCAGCAGCATAGCACAGGGAGATCAGCTCGGTGATTTGGGATGACCTAGACGGGTGGAACAGGGAGGACGGGAGGGAAGCTTACGAGGGAGGGGATATGGGGACATGTGTATGCATTATGGCTGATTCACTTTGTTGTGCAACAGAAACTAACATGGTATTGTGAAGCAATTATACTCCAATAAAGATCTATTTAAAAAAAAAAAGTCAAAGACCTCAACAGATACCTCACCAAAGAAGATATACAGATGGCAAATAAGCATATGAAAAGATTCTCCACATCATATGTCATGAGGGAAATGCGAATTAAAACAATGAAATTAAAACCTATTAGAATAGATATTTGGCAGCTCCTTACGAAACTAAACATCGTCTTACCATACGATCCAGAAATCACACTCCTTGGTATTTACCCAAAGGAGCTGAAAACTTATGTCCAGACAGAAACTTCCACATGGATGTTTATAGCAGCTTTATTCATGATTGCCAAAACGTGGAAGCAGCCAAGATATCCTTCAGTAGGTGAATGGATAAACTGTGTTATATCAAAATAATGGAAGATTATTCTTCACTAAAAAGAAATCAGCTATCAAAGCCATAAAAAGGTGTGAAGGAACCTTAAACACATATTACTAAATTTAAAAAGACAATAAGAAATGGCTATGTACTGTATAATTCCAACACTATTACATTCTGAAAAAGGCAAAACTAGGGGGACAGTAAATGGAGAGGTTGCCAGAGGTTAAGGGGAGAGAAGGATGAATGGAGCACAGAGGATTTTTAGGGCAGCAAAATATTCTGTATGATACTATAATGGTGGATACATGTCATTATACATTTGTCCAAAACCACTGAATTTACAACCAAGAGTGAACCCTGAGGTCAACTATGGACTTTGGGTGAAAATGATGTGTCAGTGAAGGTTCATCAATTATAATAAATGTACCCCTCTGGTGCAGGATGTTGATAATGGGGGAGGCTATATACATGTAGAGCCAGGGGGATTATGGGAAATCTCTGTGCATTCCTCTCAATTATGCCATGAACCTAAAACTGCTCTAAAAAAATAAAGTATTTTAGAAAAGTAAGCAACATCTAAAAAAAAAAAAGAACAAAAACAAAAAATTTGCTTTTCATCAATTGCAACATTGACTCATATAAAATTGTCTTTTATGTTTCTTACTCAAAAGTGTAAGAGCTTTGATCTATTTAGTTTTATTGGAACTCAGCATTTCTAAATCATATTAGTTTTGTTCCTTATTTAATTGCATACACTCATAATTGATCCATTCAGGACATTCCTTGTCTTCATTCATTTACATATTTTATTCTGATTTAGTTAAAATATAATCTATACTCAAGAACCTCAACAGACCAAGAATAAGAACTGACGCTTCCTCAGTTCTGCTATATGATCATTTCCCACAGAGATAATAGGGTAATTTTCTTTTTCTAATAGATCTCACAGCTATAAGGCTTAATCAGAATTTCAGATTCAGACACCCCAGGATACTCATCATTGGTTTAGGCTTGGCACTCTTTTTCTTCATTCATTTGCACCTTTATTGATTGACTCATTCAGTGATTCACTAACAATAAAATGTCAACACACGAAAATCCCAAAATTAAGAACTGTGATATTGCTAAGATCAATGTGTGAATCTCAAAGTCACACACATGGATTAATTAACTTCCTTGCTTCTTAGAAATTCTGTACTCATGGCAGATCCATGCTTACTCCTTTTCATTTAATTTGTCCCTATTTTAAACATGATACAATAAATGACCATGAACCCACAATCTTTACCCCACAATAGGAGCCCTGACAACATCAACCATCTTCTTATGTGCTCTCATTAAAGAGTCAAGAGCCTAGGTCACTTGAGGAAATTTAAATTAGCTGTGGTACAAAAATACAGTGGAATCATCATCCACTCTGAAAGGGATGAAAATGTCCTCCATCTTATTTTCTTTCACAGCCCAACTTAGGTTGAGTAGATGTCACTTGTGCAGGATTGGATTCACTTAAATACTTCTTTCATGGCACATTTTCACCAATAGTCCATGCTAGACCCTACTTTGTGTATTTATTTATCCATTCATTGTTTTATTTATTCATTTACTTTTGTATTCATGAATAATTTGAACATCAATTTATTTTTCCAGAGAAAACACAATATGATCAATCCATAAACAACTCAAAATGCAATACAATTAGATACACATGAACCTGAGATAATGTGGGAAGAGCCTAGTTTGATTTTTCTTTGTCTTAATATCAGCAAGGAACAATAGGACAAATGAGTCACATTGTTTTTTAACACATGTTCCTCTTTGGTCCATGCTTTACCTAGTGGTCCTCAATGGAGGCGATATTGCCCCCAGAGGACATATGTCAATGTTGAGATATTTTTGGTGGTCACAATGGGAGAGGGGGTCAATACTGGCATCTAGTTAGTAGAAGTCAGTGAAGTTACCAAACATTCTACAATGCACCGGACAGCGCTCCGACAGCAATGAGTTACCCAGCTCAAAATGCCAATAGTGCGAGGTTGAGAAATCCCACTTTACCTTCTTCAAAATAACTGGTTGAAAGATGACTGTCTTTATACATTCACTCATAATATCACCAGTACCACTGAACATAGAAACTGGATCAGAAATTTCAATGGTATTAACAGTTGCTCATGTGTTCATTACTCCCAGACATAACCAATTAGATCATATCTTCTTATTTTCAATAAGCAAACAGCACTGCCCAAATAATGCAGAACAACATTGATTTCCAGATATTTATCTCTATATGCTACTGACTCAAATAGATTCATGTTGGAACTGAGTATTTCAGAAAAATATTAATAATAAAAAATATATTAAACATTCATAATTGGGCCACATATGGCTCTCCTTGTCTTCATTTATTTATATATATATACATATATATAAAATATATATATATTTCTTTGTTCATTAATTCACTTACAGTAATACAATCCAAACCTACGAACCTTAATAGCCTAACAAAATCCTAAATATTATTAACTTCTGCTGTAAGTTCATTTACCATATAGGCATTAACTAGGTCTCTGGTCTCAGAGTTATAGGGTTTAATCAAAATCATTGATTCCAGGCACCCCAGATATTCACTGGTCCAAACTTGGAGCCTTTTCCATTCATGCATACTTTTGTTTACTGATTCTCTCATTAAGTCACTAATAATAATAAAGTCAACGTGTAAAAATAAAATTAAAAAAACTAAAAACAATATCCTAGAATGTTACGAAGCTCTATCTATAGGTTTGTTTTCCATAAAACTAAGAGGCTACGTCTTTTTTGCAGCAGATCTCAGCATAGAGATTATCAGCTTACTTGCTTCATGCCAATCCCATATTTATGCCTTGTCCATGCTTGTCCTTCTTTTAATTTTTCCACATTTTAAAGATGGTAGCCAGCCTCCAAGATGGCGCCCAATGATCCATGATGCCTGGTATTCACAGCCTTGCACAATCTCCTCCCATATTAAACCATGCCTGGCCTCTATAACCAACAGAATACTTGAGAGAGTGATGGTGTATGACTTCTGAATTTAGGTTATAAATACATTGAGTTTTCCACCTCTCTTTCTCTTGTATTTATTACTCTTGGAGAAGTCAGCTGTCATGTTGTAAGGACACTCAAGCAGTCCTGAAGAGAGGCCCATGTAGGAAGAAATTGTGGCCTCCTGCCAACAACCAGCGCCAACTTTCTAGCCACGTAAGTGAGCCATGGAGGCAGATCCTCCAGCCCAAGCTTTCATGTATCTACAATTCTACCTGACATCTTGACTACAACCTCACAAAAGACCCTAAGCCAAAACTGCCCACTAATCCTCTCCTGGATTCCTGCCCCATAGTAATTGTGATAGGTAACAAATATTTACTGTTGTTTTCAGCCACTAACTTGTAGGGTAATTTGTTACACAGCAATAAATAACTAATACAATACAATGATCAACCAACCACTGTCATATCTCACCATGAGGACATTAATACTATTTTCTCTTCTCCTATCTACTCCCCCTTCAAGGAGTTATGGACTAGTTCTTTATCACTGAGGAAAGGTTTAAATTAACCATGGTATAAAATAAAATAAAATATTAAAAACTCTGAAGATGAATAAAAGCCCTCCATCATTTTTAATGAATCTCAGTTGCCCTTCATTGGATTACATGTAAAATTCGGTTAATTACCATTATTGGTCCCTGCATGGCATACTTTGATTTTATTTATGTATTTAGTATTTTTTCCTTTAACATAATGTCAGGATGGACAAATCACCTTCACCAAGGACATGAATTGTGACTGTCGTCTACCAGAGTCTCTAGACTCCTTACCCAGAGGTAAAGACTAAAACCTTATGAGTATTGATTAAATCAGCTATAGTTCTTTCATTCTGTGACGTAAGATGTACATTTTTATAGAGAACGGAACAAGATAAATTTAACTATTTTTAAAGAACTGGAGTCATGAGGTACTAGATTAATCATAAACCTTGGTTCCTATCACTTTCTTATTATTGAATTTTCATATATTGACTTGTTTACTGTTTAGTTTTTAATTAACGTAGTGAATGCTGTTAAGTCTACCACCTAACATGAGAATAATTAACGTAACTGGTACTTCTATTGATCTATATACTCCCTAGCCACACAGTTCACAGCCCCATTCATCTTTTTTAAAGGACCACATTCATGCATTGCTTAGAGTGTGCCATGAAATACTGGTCCAAGATTTACCCTAATTTTTCATCCACTGACTCACTCATGTTTTTCTCTTATTTAAATACTCAAAGAATAATGTGATCATTTATTCATCTTTTTAAAGAAAGAGTAAAACCCACCAGTATTCAGAATTGAAATACCATTTCATTCAACTGCTGACATGCTTTGTCCAAAGTAAAATAAGGCTAGATTTCTTTTCTTTCATCTAAAATGGTGTAATCATTATCTTTGTTTCATGACGCCTGCTCCTCACTGACCCACGTACTACCTTCTTTTAAATAATTGAGCAAATGTGAACTCATTCATTTATTCACTTTTAACAACACATCCGAAATGAATGCAAGCCAAGACCCTGAACGAGAATACTGACAAATACTAGTTTCTGTCCATACACTCATTGTCCACAGATATAACTTGTTAGATCCTTTCTTGTTTTTTAAAATAATAGTCAGTGAATAGAATTGATTTCATCACATATACTGTCATATTCCCAGTATTAGTCCATGCTTGGCCTTCTTTCAATTAGGCACTTATTTAAACAATTATTTTTAATGTAAATGACTTGTTCCTTTTCTAAATAAACTAACAACCAGCTACCCAACACCAACCCCAAAACAACATGGACTCCTGGAATAGAATATATCCCATATGTAGAACAGTTAAGAGAGACTTGATCTATTTAGGTTATGAAACTCAGTGCTTCAGGAAATAATATATTTAAATAACAATCCTTGTTTCATTGCAGACTTGAATCATTGGTCATCATTCATTTACACTTCTTCATTTATTCTTGCATTGCTTCACTTACAATACATTTCACAGGCATTAAGAACTAAACCTCAAGAACCACATCGTTGCCTACTCCTGACTTTCGCTGTAAGCCCCTCTTCCACAAAGGAAATAAACAAGGTTTCTTTTTTCTAATAAATCTCAAAGTTACAGAGCTTAATCAAAATCTTCGATTGATACATCTCAGAATACTCATCGTTGGTCTATATCGGGCATCTTTTTCTTCCTTTTTTATGCATTGTTTATTCCTTTATTCATTGATTCACTAATAATAATATAATCAATTCTCATGAATCAAAAAGCCCAAGAACAACATCCTTGAATATCACTAATAACTGTCTATATGCCTACTTCCCACAGTGCTAACAGACATTTTTTGCAATATATATATGTGTTTTTTGCACATATAAATTAATCAGCATCCTTGCTTCATATCAGTCCCATTGGTCCACGCTTGGCCCTTTTCATTTAAAGATGACGCAGTGAATAACTAAGGGACCCATAATCTCACTCCACAACTAGAACAATTTTTTCCATCTTCTTATGTGCTCCTCCCTCAAAAAATTAATAGCTTAAATCTTTATCAATGGAACCATACTTAAATGAATTGCACTACAAAAATAAAACACAATGTGAAGCAGCCCTGAAAGTGAAGGAAACACCTGCATCTTTTTTTATTGGACTTTAAGAGTACTAAATCGGGGTTTCCGTGTGGCACAGTGCTTAAGAATCCACCTGCCAATGCAGGGCACACGGGTTTGAGCCCTGGTCCGGGAAGATCCCACATGCCGCGGAGCAACTAAGCCCGTGCGCCACAACTACTGAGCCTGTGCTCTAGACGTCGCAAGCCACAACTTCTGAGCCTGCGTGCCTAGAGTCCGTGCTCTGCAACAAGCCCGTGCTCCACAACAAGAGAAGCCACCGCAATGAGAAGCCTGCGCACCGCAAGGAAGAGTAGCCCCCGCTCGCCGCAGCTAGAGAAAGCCCGCGCACAGCAACGAAGACCCCAACGCAGCCAAAAATAAATAAATAAATAAATTTATTTTTTAAAAAGAGTACTAAATCAGATTAATCAATCATAAATCCCAGTTCTGGTCTAAGTTGGTGCTATTTGGTTTTATTTATTAATATACCCAATTATTACTTCGAAAACTTTAAGCAACACCCATAAACCAACCGCTCAACCCAAGAACATAAACTGTTACTTACATCACTCTCTTCTGTCCTTACCCACCAAATTTGTAAAAGCCAAGATCTTTAGCATTAGATAATGATTAAATCATCTGTAGTACGTTCACTTGGTGAAAACACAGACTTTCCAAAAAAAGAAAGAGCCTAGAGTTAGATTTTCTTTAATGGGAGTTAGTTTTTCAGTATTTGATTAATTATAAACTTGGGTCATTTAATAATCTCATCATTGCCCAAGAATGGCACTCTTTACTCGTTGATTCATTTAATTTTTATTTTTAAATAATGCAATGAATACCAATATGAGAATAAGAAGCTTCATCTGTCATAAATTGTCTACACACTCCCTATTCATAAAGGTAACAGCTTGGAGAGTGCTTTTCATGTATCTCACTTGTGCAAAATTGGATACATGTAAATCTTTGTTCTGTGGTATAGTCTCACCAATTCACACAATTTTTTCTGATTTATATATCTAGTAATTCATTTATTGATTCACGTATATAATTAGGCATGAAATAAATTACCCATTTTTCTAAAGAATTTCTCCATGTGAATTTCTATATCAGTCCCATTGGTCCGTGCTTGACCACTTTTAGCCAAAGTGGGGAGAAACCCAGAATTCTCGTTCTTTATCTGGACAACATTTGGGTATAACTGGAGTAATCATTACCTCTGGTTCATAACACATGTTCCTCACTGGCCCTTCCTTGGCCTTCTTTTGAGTAACTATATATAAAATACATTCCTTCATTCTCTTATAACAACATATCAATATCAATGAAAAGCAAGGCACTGCATAAGACCACTGAATATCCTGCTTAGTGCTCCATGGACATAACTGACTAAATCCTCTTGATTTTTTTAAAAATAAGACTCAGCGAATAGAGTTAGATTAATCCTAACTCTGATCATATGACACAGTCTCAGTATTGGTTCATGTTTGGCCCTCTCTCAATAAGACAATTATTTAAGCAACTCTTTATGTAAACTTTTTTTTTTCTCCTTTTCTAATTAAAACAACCAAACCAGCAATGAAAGCAGCAACCTGGACTCTGAGGTATCTCTGTCTATACTGTCCCTACGGAAGGGTTCAGAGCTTTGATCTCTTCATCTATGGAACCCCGTGTTTCAAACAGGCGCTAATAATAACCTTTATTACATAATTTCATAATTGGTCTCTGTGTGGCCCTCCTTATCTTCGTTCATTTACATATTTCTTTATCCGTTCATGAGTTCATTTCCCAGGGAGTTTACCTTCTGCTTTTTACTCAATAGACCACAGATTTTGAGATAGGAATTAATTACAATTTTGGATTCAGACCTAACCCCCACTCTAGGAGTCATCATTGGTCCAAGCTCAGCACTCTTTTTCTTCAATCCTTTATCCCTTTGTTTATTGTTTCATTCACTAGTCCAATAATAACACAATCACTACATATAAATTACAGAATCTTGAGAATAAGATCCTTGAATGTTACTATGATCTATCTATATGCTCATTTCCTATAGAGCCAATAACACTAGATCTCTTTGCAATGACCCTCAATGTAGGACATATGTCCTTCCTCTCACTGAGATCTTTTGAAGGGAAAAATGTTGATATCAACTGGCATGTAAATATAAAAGAGAATAGCAAACATCTCTGAAAATGTGTGAAACACTTCCATCTTTTTGTAGGAGTCATTAGTTGTGCAGAAGTGAATTAAACATCATTACCTATGGTTCATAAGCTATTCTTGTCATTGGTAATGTACAGCCTTCTTTAATTTTATACTTTTATCTAGCCACGTATTTTTTTTAATATTTCAGTGAGCACAAATGAACAACTTCCCCTAACCAAGAACATAAACTTTGAATGTTACCCACCTTGGTATGTATGCTTCTTAAACAGAGAAGTATTAGCCAAATGCTTCTTCATTAGATATGATTAAATCAATTACGGTGTGTTAATTCTGAGGTGAAAAGCAGGCTTTAATGAAAAATCATGAATTTAGGTGTGTTTAGAGGAAACTAACTGTAGAGTTCTAGATTAGACCTAAAACTTGTTTCATTTCTTTGACCCAAGAATATCACTATTTTTTATTTACTCAATTATTTAATTTTCATTTTAAGCAATATAATGAACACCACTGAATCCACAATCTAACCCACAAGTCAGAACTTCAACTCAGATTTCCTTTTTAATGAATCTTTCTTGTGCAAATTGGACAAATTTTAATCCTTGTTTTTCATGGCCCAAGCTTGACTCTTCTTTATGTATTCATTCACTCACTCACTCATTCATTCATTCAGTTAATTACTCATGGAGTAAGTTCACCAGCTGCTCATTATATAAAGAAAACAGAAAATGCTAAATTGGGCAGCAACCCAGAAACAAAATACTATTATGTGCATCTGTCTATGTGCACATTATGCAAAATAGGAAAAGCCTAGAGTTTTTTTAAAGTATGGAAATCAACTGTGTAAAACAGGATAATCACTATGCTTATTTCATAATAGAGCTCCTCATTGGTGTGCGATTTGCATCTTTTAAGGAAAATATGAATCCATTCATTCAGAAACAGCAATATGCAATTATAATATGTCACTATTATAATTATAACCCACCGGACAAAAACTTTCCAATAATATTAACATGGGATCATATACTCACAGTCAACCATCTTAAATTAATCATAACTCTCGTTATAGGACATATTCTCATCACTGGTCCATGATTTTTTTCCATTAGATATTTAATTATTTGTGCAAACAGTTTGCCCTTTTCTTAACAAAATAAACGATCAGTAACCCACCATCAATCTGTAATAACAACATTCAATCTTGGGCAGGCTTGTCTGTTTGCTCCCTGCTGAAAGAGGTAAAACCTTGATATATTTATCTTCCTAGACCTCAGTGCTTCAGAAATATTTGAAAACATACTCTCATAATTGAACAGTGTATGGCTTTCCTTGTCTTTCTTCATTCCTTCATGTCTTTCTTTACTCATGCATTGTTTCATTTATAATAAAAAAAATATCCATAGGGAAGGTGGGAGGGAGACGCAAGAGGGAGGAGAAATGGGGATGTATGTATATGTATAGCTGATGCACTTTGTTATACAGCAGAAACTAACACACCATTGTAAAGCAATTATACTCCAAAAGAGATGTTAAAAAAAAAATCCATACCCAAGGAACACGTAGCCCAAGAACAGGATCCTGAATATTCCTTTCTTATGCCACAAGCACCCTTACCATAGAGTGAATAACTAGATCTCTTTTTATAACGACCTCAGAGCTATAGAGTTTAATCAGAATCCTTAATTCCGACACCCCAAGATACTCATCATGGACCCAGACTTTGCATTTTTTGTCTTCTTCATTCATATCTTCCTTTCTGGATCATTTTTACATGCATAAATTATAATACAATCAATATCCATGAATTATAAATGCCAAGAACAAGATGAGTGATTGTTACTAAGGAAGGTCTGTTCACACTTGTCCCACAGAACTAATACATTTAATGTCTTCTTTCAATGCACCTCTGTGTTGCATGTACAGATTGATCAACAGTTGTGCTTCATAGCAATGCCATATTGATAAAAGGTTTTTGCTTGTCTCTTTACCTAATTTGTCCGTATTGTAAAGATGGTAGAATAAAAACTATGATCTTCCCTCACAACTAAAACAATGTAATTTTCTTCCTATGTTCTCCATCCTCAACAGGTAAATGACCTTGATCTTGATCAAGGAATGGATTTCTAAATATATTTGGGGGTCAAACTAAAATGGGATATTATGTGGCCCTAAAAATGATTAATCATGAACCTTGGTTCATAACATTCCCATTCTTGGTCGATGTTTGGTGTTCTTTAATTTTATTTATATATGTAAAACCAGTTTTTAAAAAATAACTCCTTAAAAATCCATGAACAAACTCCCCAAATTAAGAACATGAACTTTAACAGTTATTTATATTGGTCTCTGTGCTCTTTACTGACAAAGGCAACAGCTAAAATATTCGCCATTAGAAAATGATTGAGTTGGCTGTGGTATATTCATTCAGTGAAGGAAAAAGCCAATTCTAAATAGTCTATATTAGATGTTTTTAAATGGATGTGAGCTCTGCACTGCCAGATTAATCATCAACTTGGATCATATCACATTCTCATTATTGGTGCAAAAGCTGCAATCCTTTTTAATTTATCAACTTATTCTATTTTTAATTTTAAGCTATGTAGCAACAAGCATCATTGAATCCAACACCTAACTCAAGAATAAGGCTTTTAAACATTACGGTGCATGGCTGTATACTCCCTGCTCTTAGTTAATAGCCTACTAATTATTTTCACGAACTTTGTGCAGAATTGGATAAATTTTAAATCTAGCATCATGGCACATTCTCACAAATAATCCTAGCTTTATCTTACTTTATGACTGTACAAATCCTTTCATTTATTTATTTAATTTTCAATGGAATAATCTGACCAGGATTAGTCATTAACCTTACTTCACATCACATGCTCCATATTTGTTCATAGTCTGCCCTTTTTTAAATAATCATTTGAGATACAATCATATTAATTCAATAACTTATAACCATAAATAATTACCTGAGAATCTATACTTGAACACCAAAAATGCCAACAATTGCCCACAGGCTGATTACCCACAGAAATACATGACTAGATCATCCTCCCACCAACCCAGAATGCCAACATGGACACTCATGTGTAACCTGTTTTGTCTTCATTCACTTACACATTTATTCATTTACTCATTCATGCACTCACTGATTCATTTACATCAATACACGCCATAACCAGGAACAACTAAGACCTAAGAACAGATCCCCAATTGGCTCTGAACTCTATTCCCCTAGAGGGAAAAACTAAGTCTTTTTCTAATGGACCTCAGAGTTAGGGTTTAATCAAAATTCTTGATTCATATACCCCAGAACTCTCATCATTGATCCAAGCTCTTGTTTATGGATTGTTTATGCATTCATTATTTACTGATTATTTCATTCATGGTTTCATTGAGTTAAAAAAAAATGATTCCCGTGAATCACAAAAACCCAAGAGCAAGATCTTTGAATATTGCAGAGAGCTGTTACAGCTATTTATTCCCCACAGAGCTAGCAAATGAGGTCTATTTTCAATTGGCTCTCAGTGTTTCACATATAGATTAATCAATAACCCTGCATCATGCCCATCCCATGGGCATGTAGTTTTACTACTCCCTGTTTACTCATCTTTCATCTAATTTCTTCATATTTTAAAAGTACTACAATGAACCTACTATCTTACCCCACAACTAGAGCACTGACAATACTTTCTATCTTTCTAGGTGCCCCCTCCTCCATGATTTAACAATCTAGACTGTTATCAGCTGAAAAATATTCTTTAAATGTTGTGCAAAAATAAAATGGAGTATTAAGCAACTGTGAAAATGAATGCAAAATCCCCCAACTTTATTTTTAAAGGATCTCAGTTTCACTAAAATGGATCAGTCTTAACCCATGGTTCATTACACTTTCTCAGCAGTGGTCCATATGTGACATCTTTTGATTTTATGTCTGCAGTGGCCACTCATTCCTTTGAAACAATTCCATGGACCACATGAATTACCTTCAAACCAAGAACACAAACTTTTTTACTTACATGAGTCCCTTTGCTTTTCATCCACAGAAGTGACAGCCAAGATCTTCATCATTGGTAATGAATAAATCAGATTGGGGTATATTGAATCTGTGCAGTAAAAAACAGATTTTAGAAAACTGAAGAGGCAGTGTCGATTTTTTTTAAGAGACCTTAGTCTTACTGTAACAGGTTTATCATAAAACCCTGTTTTCATCACACTCAATTAGCCCAAAAATGGCCCTCTTTTTATTTATTTTTTAATTATTAATGTACATAATATGACGACAACTGCTAAATTTACATCCTAGTAGAATAATTAAGAACTGTGCCTGTTCCAAATTCTTTCTATTAAACCTTACTCACATAGGTAAGAGCCCATATTACCTTCTTTACAGGTCTTCCTTGATTAGAATGAGGTGAATTTACAACATTGTTTCTTGATATATTCTCACCATGTTTGACCCTACTTTATGACTTTATTCATATATTTGTTTATTTTTTATTTATTTACTCATGGAATAACTTGTTCATTTTTTCAAAGCAAATGCAAAATGGTCTAAAATACTATTATAGGTAACTATCTCTATGGCTCTTTACCCAAAGTGGGCATAGCTCAGTCCCCTTTTATTTATACGCATGGCAGAAGAGTACAGTGAGATTAATAAACCATTTTTAATGACACAATATACTCATTGGTCCATGTTTGCCTTCTTTTAAATAACCTCTTCCTTCATTCACTAACAATAATATCACTTACATACCCCAGGTAAGGATCCTAAATAACACTAACATCTGCCCATAAACTCAATACCCACGGACTTCCCCGGTGGCGCAGTGGTTAAAAATCCACCTGCCAATGCAGGGGGCACAGGTTCGAGCCCTGGTCCGGGAAGATCCCACATGCTGCAGAGCAACTAAGCCCGTGCACCACAAATACTGAGCTCACGTGCCACAACTACTGAAGCTCACGCACCTAGAGTCCATGTTCCACAACAAGAGAAGCCAACGCAATGAGAAGCGCACGCACTGCAACGAAGAGTAGCCCCGCTCGCCACAACTAGAGAAAGCCGGCGTGCAGCAATGAAGACCCAATGCAGTCATAAATAAATAAATTTATAAAAACTCAATACCCACAGAATAACAACTAGATGTGTTTTTCAAAAATGATACTGGTTGAGACAAACTGATTTAATCATAACTCCTCTCATGTCATGAATTCTTAATATTGGCCCATGCTTGATCTTCTTTAATTAAGTAGTTCTGTAATCGATTATTACATTTCCCTTTTCCCCCCTTTCTTAATAAAATTAACAACCACCAACCCAGAAACAACACTGACTCTTACATAGAGTTGCCCATAGGTTCCTGATCAACATGTTAAATGCCTTGGACCCTTCATTTATTAGAACTCAACTCCTCACAAATGTTTTAAGAATAATCTGTTTTTCATCAGATACTCTCGTTGGTGGTTATCTTGCCCTCTTTGCCTTCATTAAATAATACATTTATTTATTTACTCATTACTGATACACTAATAAAAGGATCTATACCTAAGATCTATCAAAGCTAAGAGCAAGATGCCTGCATTCCTAACTTCAGCTACAAGTTCATGTCCCGCCACGGCAGGAAATTAGGTTTGTTTTTATAATGGACCTCAGAGTTATGGGGTCTAATCAAAATCCTTGGTTTGGACACCTCCGAGTACTCATCAGTTATCTAGGCTTGGGCCTTTTTTCTTTATTCATTTATACATTTGTGTATTAATTCATTCATTGATTGACTAATCGTTAATCAATATCCATTAATCACCACAAGGCAAGAATAAGATCTAAGAACATTACCACCTTCCGGTTTTTGCTCATTTCTCTCAGAACTAATACACTCTTTCTACAATGGACCCCATTATAGCACATATGGATCAATCAACCGTCTTCATGCAAACCCAAACTCATCAGGGCCATTCTTGGTCCTTTAATCTTTCTTTAATTTGCAACAAAACAATCCAGGAACATCTCATTTTACTTCACTAACAATTTTCCACCTTTCCTTGTGTTTTGCCTCTCGATAGATTAGAAACCTAAATCTTTATCCCTGATGGAATGTGTAAATCAACAGTGGTAAATAAATAAATAAAGCAAAATAGTAAACAACTGTAAAATGAATGAAGCAACCTCTTTTATCTTTTTTTTTTTTTTTTAAGTGGACCTCACTTGTTCAATCTTAGGTTAATCTGGGACTTCCCTGGCGGGCCAGTGGTTAAGACTCCGAGCTTCCAACGCAGGGGGCATGGGTTCGATCCCCGGTCAGATAACTAAGATGCCACATGCCACAGGGCATGGCCAATTAATTAATTAATTAATTTTAAAAATTGAAGAAGAAACAAAGTTGGGTTAATCTAAAATTTTGTTTCATGGCACATTTTGCCAGTGCTCATTTTTGACCCTTATTATGTATTTATCTATTTGCTTATCTATCATTTAATTTGATTAGTCATGGATTAATTTAATCATATGGCTATCATTAATTAACAAGAGTAAATCCAAGCTCATATAACTCAATATCATAAAAACAAACAACCCAATCAAAAAATGGGCAGAAGGGGCTTCCCTGGTGGCGCAGCGGTTGAGAGTCCGCCTGCCGATGCAGGGGACACGGGTTCGTGCCCCGGTCCGGGAAGATCCCATATGCTGCGGAGCAGCTGGGCCCGTGAGCCATGGCCGCTGAGCCTGTGTGTCCGGAGCCTGTGCTCCTCAACGGGAGAGGCCACAACAGTAAGAGGCCCGCGTGCCGCAAAAAAAAAAAAAAAAAAATTGGGCAGAAGACATCAATAGACATGTTTCCAATGAAAACATACAGATGGCCAACAGGCATATGAAAAGATGCTCATAACGCTATTAGAGAAATGCAAATCAAAACCACAATGAGGTATCACCTGTCAGAATAGCTATTATCAAAAAGTCTACAAAAACAAATGTTAGAGAGGAGGTGATGAGAATGCAAACTGGTGCAGCCACTATGGAAAACAGTATGAAGATTCCTTAAAAAACTAAAAATAGAACTACCATATCATCCAACAATTCCACTCCTGAGATATACCTGGAAAAAATGAAAACACTAACTGAAAAAGATATATGCACCCCAATGTTCATAGCGGCCCTATTTACAATGGCCAAGACATGGAAGCAACCCAGAATGAATTTCTGCCACTTGTAGCAACGTGGATGGACCTAGAGAATATTATGCTTAGTGAAATATGTCAGACATAGAAAGACAAATACTATATAACTTATGTGTGGAATCTAAAAAATAATACAAATGAATGCATATGCAAAACAGAAACAGATAACAGAAAACAAACTTGTGGATATATTGTATAGCACAGGGAATTATACCCATTATCTTGTAATAATTTATAATGGAGTATAATCTGCAAAAAATACTGAATCACTATGCTATAGAGCTGAAAATAATATAGTAAATCAACTATACTTAACTTAAAAAATAGTAAGCCCACAAGCAGCCCAAACTGAAACATTATAACATGAATTTATCTGTGAACCTTAAACAAACAGGTTGGAGCCTAGACTTCATATTCTTTACATGGACACCAGCAGTGAAGGATGTACTTGCTTTATAACTTAAAAGTGTTCATCACTGGTCCATGATTTGCCCCCTTTTAAATAACTGACTGTGACATAAATGTATTCATTCATTCCCTTACAATCCATAGCTTGGAATCCAAGGAAACTGATCAAAAACGCTGAAAAAAAAAAAAAAACACTCTGAAAAAAAGAAACGAAATTGAGTTATTTGTAGTGAGGTGGACGGACCTAGAGTCTGTCATACAGAGTGAAGTAAGTCAGAAAGAGAAAAACAAATACCATATGCTAACACATGTATATGTAATTTAAGAAAAAAAAAAAGGTCATGAAGAACCTAGGGGTAAGACGGGAATAAAGACACAGACCAAAAACAAAAAAACAAAGACACAGACCTACTAGAGAATGGACTTGAGGATATGGGGAGGGGGAAGGGTAAGCTGTGACAAAGCGAGAGAGAGGCATGGACATATATACACTACCAAAGATAAAATAGATAGCTAGTGGGAAGCAGCCGCATAGCACAGGGAGATCAGCTCGGTGCTTTGTGACCACCTAGAGGGGTGGGATAGGGAGGGTGGGAGGGAGGGAGACGCAAGAGGGAAGAGATATGGGAACATATGTATATGTATAACTGATTCACTTTGTTATAAAGCAGAAACTAACACACCATTGTAAAGCAATTATACTCCAATAAAGATGTTAAAAAAAAAAAACTAATATCTGTCAACCTGTTCATTTCCTACAGAGATAACAAACTAGATCTTTGTTGTTGTTTAATGAACTCAATGAATAAACTGGATTAACCATAATTCTTATCATCTGACACAATCTCAACACTGGCCCTCTTTAATTTTCTTATTTATGTAAATATCTTCCCTTTTTTAAAAAAGGAAGGTCAGTGCCTTTTTTAATGGACTTTAGTGCTTCACAAACATATTAGTAATAGTTCTTGCATCATTGGTCCATGCTTTGCCCTCTTTTTTCATTCATTTATACACTTGTTTAATTTATGCATTGATTCACTTAAACAGTAATAACATAATCAATACTCGGGAGACTCAAAGTCTAAGATTAAGACCTGGCGAACTTCCTAATCACTGACTAGAGGCTCACTTCCCACAGAGCTGAGACTGCATTTTTTTTGCCGTGGATATCAATGGTGCCAAAAGGATTGACCAATACCATTATCACTATGCTGCCTTCATTTGACACTTGCCATGCTCGACCCTCTTCTGTTTAGTTGGTTATTTAATCAGCTATTTGTCCATGTCATTTTCTTTAAAAAAAATAATAAATTAATTTAAGACTAGCAACACACCACCAATCCAATCCAACAGCACTGATTACTACACACATCTGTTCATATGTTCATTACCCAGACGGATTAACCACTTTACATTGTTTTTATGGGCTTTAGTGCTTTATTTAAAATAATCCTTGTGTCAATATACACTTTAATATTTAGTGTGTGCTTTTTCCCATTTTTCTCATTCATTTATCCACTTTTCATTAATTGGTCCATTACTTGACTAATAATAATACAATCAATACCCATGGGTCAGAAAAACATAAAGGAAAAGATCCTTGAGTATCCCTCTCATTAGTCTATAGCAGTGCTGGCCAATAAAAATATAATGCAAGCCTCCCATATATTTTAAGTTTTCTAGAATCTGTATTTTTAAAAAGAAACAGGTGAAATCAATTATAACTGTATATTTTATTTAACCCAATAGATCTAAAATACTATCATTTCAACAAGTAATCAGTATAAATAACTTATTAAAGAAATATTTTATGGGCTTCCCTGGTGGCACAGTGGTTAAGAATCCACCTGCCAATGCAGGGGACACGGGTTTGTGCCCTGGTCCGGGAAGATCCCCCATGCCGCGGAGCGGCTAAGCCCGTGCGCCACAACTACTGAGCTTGAGCTGTAGAGCCCGCGAGCCACAACTACTGAAGCCCACATGCCTAGACAACTAGACAAAGCCCACACACAGCAACAAAGACCCAACACAGCCAAAAATAATAAATAAATATATTTTTAAAATATTTTAAAAAAAGAAGTATTTTACACATTTTGGTACTGACTTTTCTGAATTTGGTGTGTATTTTCCACATAGGTCACATCTCAGTTCAGCCTAGCCATGTGCTCAGTACCCAACTGTGGCTAGTGGTCATTGTATTGAACAGCACTTGTCCATAGGCTAATTTCCCACAGAAACAGTACACTAGATGTCTTTCTATAATGATCAATAACATGAATCAATCAACATTCTTGCTACATAGCAATCCCCCACTCATCACTGGCCTGTTCTTAGCCCTCTTACTATTAATTTGTCTATATTTCAAAGATGACACAGTGAACTCTTCTGAGCCTACCATCTTCTTCCACAATAGAACACTGATAATATCTCTCCACCTTCCTACGTGCTACCGTCTTAACCAGTTATCAGCATAGATCTTTGTCAGTGGGGAATGTCTAAGTCAAAGTCACAGTGGATATAACATGAGTGTGGAATAGTCAAATGCCAATAACATAAATTAAATGGCCTTGGTGTGTTTTTAATGGAATTAAGCTGTGTTGAATTAGATTCATCACAATTCTTGGTTCATATCACACTCTAAACACTGGTTCATGCGTGGTCTACCATTATATTAACAAGTGATGAATGAAGCCATTTGTTTCTTTTAAGTAATACAGTCAACGTCCATGAGCAAACCATCCAAACCAAGAACAAGGACTCTGACTGTCACTTACATCGGCCTCCATGCTCCTTACCCACAGAGGTAAGCCCTTCATCAGCTAAGGATGGGTGATCAGCTCTAGTGCATTCATTCTGTAGAACAGAAATCAGGCATTAAAAAAAAGTGAACAGTATTTGATGTAAACTTTTTAAATGAATGTTTGTTGTGAAATACTGAATCAACCATAATCCTTGCCTCGTGCTTGGCCCTCCTTCTCCCCTTTGACCACAAACAACACTCCATTTTTTAACTTAATTAATGACTCTCAACGTTTATATCAATGAACATCATTGAACTGATCACCTACAAGAAGGATACGAATGGTGGCCATTACCAACATCCACCTTTGTTCTCCCTCCTATACAGGTGACAGCTGCAGGTAGGAAAGCTCATATCTTCGGCCCAGCAGAGTTGGAATGAACTGCTTTGTGCCTCCCATTTTCTCCCTTTGCAAGTGGGGCTGTTTCCAACACAGTGTGTTTACCACGTGGGGACAGATAACCCATCTCTTATTTATAAGTCTCTGAATAAAGAAGAGTCACATCCAAACCAGAAGTGAATCAAGATGCTCTGGATTACAAATTAAAGCACTGGTTTCATGGACTCCTGGGATGTTTTGAAGAGAGAATGATTGTATTTCATGTAGGAACATGAAGTAAACATTTCTCACCAGTTGGGAGAAATGGGGTAAGTTATGTCATCTTTCAGCAAATATTCCCTCTCCCTTCCCCATCCTCTATAGGAAGACTGTCCTTCCCCACACCATTGATGCTGTGCCATATGACTTGCATTGCCCAATGGAGTATGAGTGGATATGACTTAAACCATGTCAAAGCAAAGTCTTTAAATGTGCGGGGGTGGTTTTGCTTGTGCTCTGGAGCTTCCAGCTTTCAATGTGAGAAGAGCATGGCCCAGACACTACAACTCCTTTATCTAAGAACCTTGAAAAAGAAGGCAAGTTGGGCAGATGTGAACCCAACCCACAGCCTGGAGCACAACTGCTGCAAGATACCCACAGATCCATATGTGAGAAATAAATATTGTAATGGTTGTAATAATTGCTGTTTTTTAAGTCAGTGAAATTGTGGGTTACTTGTTATGCAGCACTGCCACAACAATGACTAACTCATACATTTCCTTCCTCTTATCTTTAAGAATTTATTCATGTATTGGTTTTTTTATAATATAGTCAATGAAATCACCATGAATGTACCATCAAACCTAAGAAAAACTATAATTTGTATCCATATCTATAATATATGTATATATAATATGTATGGATATAAAGGATAGGTAGATAAATCTTTGCAATTCTTACCCATAAATGGAGAGAAACAAAGACCTTTATAAAATGAGTTTCAGTTGTTCAGAAATGTATTAATATAAAAATTTGGTTCGTGATATACTTTCTTCATTGGTCCTTGCTTAGTCCTCTATGTATATTGACAATTAGGTACATGTGTCTCTACGTTCTTCACCAAAAAATGTAAAAGAGATGTTTTATTTATGGACCACAGTTATTATTTATGTATTAATCACAAATGTTGGTACATGTCATACTGTCTTCCTTGCACCACACATGAACTCTCTATTATTTATTATTCATTTTTTGAAATAAATAGTAATATAATGAGTATCTGCAAAACCACTATTCAACTCACCAGCTATAACTTTGACAATAAATTTTTGATCTTCTCTCACCAAAATACATAGATCTTCAATATTAGAGAAATGTTCACATAAACTATGGGGCACACATTCAAAGTAATACTTCATAGTTGATAAAATAAATGAATAAGCCTATGTCTATTTTTCATGAACCAAAGACTTTTTGCCAGTGAATCTCAGTTGTGCAGAACTGGATTAATTATAATCTTTTTCTCATGGTATATTCTCATCTCTGGCCCATAATCAACCCTCTTTATTAATTTATATATTTAATTATTCATACCTCATAGTCAAGAAACTCTCATTAACCAACCATCCAATGCAACTAATAGAGTAGCCATTATCCACATATGACTATTTAAATTCAAGTTAATAAAAATAAAGTAAAATTAAAAATTCAGGTCCCACGGACACTGGCCACATCTTAAGTGCTCAGTAGTCGCGTGTAACTAATGGCTACCATATTGAACAGAACAAATTACAGACCATGTCCATCAGTGCAGAAATTTCTATTGGGCAGCACTAACGTACATTCTTTACCCTTAGGTAACAGTCTAGAACTGTTTCTAATGAAGCTAGAGGGAATTAATTATAATTCTTAATCATTGGTCTATGCTGATTCTCTCTGGTTTGAGTCGATCATCTCTAAAGGAGTTTTCATTAGCAACCATAAACCCAGTCTCATACTCCACAGGTAGAACACTGATGTTATCTTTCATCTCCTTTTGTGCTCCTTGCTCAGTGAGTTAATAAGCTAGATCTTTCTCCATGGAAGGATGTTTAAATAAACTAGGTACATATACACCGTGAAATACAAGATATCTGGTAAAAGGAATGAAACATACTATTTTTATGGCAGTCAAGAGCACAGAACTAAATTAACTGTAATCCTCTAATCTTTGGGTCATTCTCATCACCGGTCTCCCTTGTGGCTTCTTTGTACTTTATACATTTACTGATTTTTTTAAGCACTGAAATTAACATGCAACACACCACCATGCAAAAACAGGAATAATGAATATCTGCTCCTTAACCAACACATACTTTAAATGGACCTGGAATGTACACAATTAGAATAATTTTAATTCTGGAATAATGAATCATTATCAGCCCATGTATGCCCTCTTGTTTTATTCATTCATTTGTTCATTCGTTCACTTACTTACTTATCAACACCCTTAAACCACTTTCCAGCTGAAGATTTAAGAATGTCAACTATTACTTACATTTTCTTTACCTTATCCACCCAAATAAGAATCAAAATTCTCATACATGTTGTATGATTATATAAACTATGGTGTGTCCATTTCATGCAACAGAAAGGAACCGTTTAAAAGAATGAACAGCCTGGATCATTTTTAATGAGTCTCACTTGTGTAGAATTGAATTAATCAGCCTTAGTGTATGAAACATGATCCTCATTGGTCTGTGCTTTGCCTTTTTTAATTTTATTTATCCCTTTTAAAAAAATCCTAAAAGAACACCCATGAATCTTCCCCAAAATATAATAAACTACCAATTCTCTTCATTTCTATGTGCATCTCTCACTGAGTTAACAGTCTAAACTTCACCAACAGGAAAGTGTTTCTATAAACCGTAGTGTATAAATTAATAGTAGAATGCTATTAAAATACATGAAATAGTATAGAATTTTTTTTTGTTTTAACGTCCCTCAAATTTGCAGAATTGTGTAATCATAAGTCTTGGGTCGTGATACATTGTCTTCATTAGTCCATGCTTGACCTCTTTGATTTTATTTATGCATGCATCCTTTACTTTTTAATAAATCAGTAAAGGTACATGGGCATACCATTCACCCCAAGAATAAGAAAAAGTAACAATTATATTTATATAAACATACATTATTAATGTATAACGTAATTATACATATACATATATAAATTTAACATAATGATTCATATATAATCATTTGTTTTTATCTGCTCATTTACTACACAGAGAACAGCCCAGTTATATTATTTTTTAATTTGCTGACAGTTATGCCAAAGGAGATTCATCACCCGGGCTCATGACAGAGTCTCATCGTTGGTCTATGCTTGGACACCTTTGATTTTACTTGTGTCCATTCATGTTTAATAGCGCATACACACCCATCAACCAACCACCCAACCGTAAAACAACACTAACCATCACTCACGTCGGTTGGTCCATGGCTCATTTCCCACAGAAGTCACAGCCAAGATCTTCATCGACAGAGGGTCATTAGACCCACTCTGGGGCCTCCATTCTGTGGAACACAAGGCAGATATTCAAAAGGATGAAACAACCTAGATATTTTCTAACGGCCGTCAGGTGAGCAGCATAGTATAATCACATGACACAGTCTCATCATTGGCCCAAGCATAACTCTCATTGTACATATTTCTCCATTTAATAACTGCATTTATTACAATAAACAGGTATGAATTCACCACCCTAATCGAAAACAAGAATAATGGCTATTACAAGCACCTGTCTCTATGCTTCTAACTCAGAAGAACCAGCCCAGATCTTCTTCCTAATGGACTCGGCTATGCAGAATTGAAGTAATAATCATCTTTGATTCCAGATATAATCTCATCCTTGTTTCCTACTTGTCCTTTTTATTGTTTTTACTTATTTTTTTGAAACACAATAACCACACAGGAGCTCAGCACTAACCCACAACAAAAACATCGATTAGTCCTTATAGACCAATGCTTCTTATCCAGAGAGGTAAGAGCTTTGGTTTTGTTGTTTTAAGTCGTCCACCATTGTCCATAAATGGATTAACCTTAAGCCATAAGCCATAAAACATGATCTTTGGTGGTCTGCTCTTGGCTGTCTTTCATTTCGTCATGTATTTTATTGTCATCTAATTCATTCCTAACAATATATCAAGAACACCTGAAGCCACCATTCAGCCCAAGACCAATGACTGTTCTATCTACCTGTTAATATGCTTCCTACCCACAGTTCCGACAGCCTAGAACCTACTGGGTGTTCGTACTATTATTTTTAATAACTACTGTTGGGTAGAACTAGCTTACTCATAACACTTGTCTGAAAACACATTCTCATCAGTGGTGTAAGCTTGGCTCTCTTTAATTGGATCCGTGCATTCATTCATTTGTAACTATGCAGCGAACACCCATGAATCCCCGCTTATACCTGTCTACAGTGTCTTTCCCCAGAGCCAAGATCCTGTCGCGCGGAGAAACCCCAGTGCGCCCATTCTATGGAACACAAATCCCATGAAAAGGAAGAAAATCGCCCAGACCTTCTTTGCTCGTCAATGTCAGGTTAGCAGACCTGGATTCATCATCACCTTCTATGCAGAACACATTTTCACCCTTGAGCTCCTCAAGGCCATTATGACAGTATTTCTTGATTCTTTTATACTTTTTAATAATAAAATGAAGGACCACAAACCACTCTGATCTCTTTTTTCACGTCCCTCGGGTGTGGAGAATTAATCTCAATCCTTGGTTCGCAGCCCACTCTCATTCCTGCTCCTGACATGCCTCTCTTATTTTACTGATTATTAAAAGCCGCACAATAGCCATGCACTGCCCCCACCTCCTGCTCTCCACCCCGTGGTCCCCTGCTGCCCTCTACCTTAAATAATCCCTCTCAAATCTCCTGTGTACCCTCCCCTTCCCCTTTCATATATGTAAAATTTTATCACATATGTATTCTTAAAAAATAGTTTCCATGGTTCGGTGGCTGGCTGGGCCTCTGCAGGGCCTTGTCAAGAGGGAGGATTAAATACATATGATTGACTTACGAGCGCACCCAGCAGGGGGGTGGTAGAAGGACTCGAACCCAGATCCTTGAACTCCACGTGCCCTCTTAATCTGTGCTCACTGCCATGAGGCACTGTGGGCCAATGGTTAAAGCACGTATGTTGGCATCACACTGCCTGCCTCAAATCCAGCCTCAGATCCTGACTAGCTGGGCCACATCAGGAAAGTTAACCAACCTCTCTGTGCCTGTTTTCCCGCCTGCAGTCACAGCCCTAGTCCTTAAGCAGAATCAGCTATTATTTTCATGCCAAAGTCAGCCAGGTGACACCCCCCCACCCACTCCCAGCCCAGGCTCTGAGCCCATCCCCCAAATCTTTCTTTCCTCTGCAGCAGCTGTGGTGCTAGACAGACAGACAGACCAGGTTCCACCCCAGCAGGCACTCGTGAGCTGTGTAACTGCAGAGACGTGACCTGGCTTCTCTGCCTTGTGCCCCGACTTGTGCGACCGGTCGACTGAGGACAGCGACAGCCTCGAGGGTCCAACGTGAGGGTGCGTACCGACCGTTCCTCAAGCAGCTCCCACCCTGCGCTCACCCTGCCCTTCCCCCGCCCCCCACCGCCCACTCTGCGGTCCCAACAGCCCCCCGTCTGATTAGAGAAACGAATGATCTCGATGCTCAGGCCAAGCTGAGTGTTTCGGAAAGGATGGGCCTCGGGCAGGAAATTGTTGGGATCTGTTCTTTTTGGACCCGGCATCAAAGCTTAAACAAGTGCCCTGGAAAACAGAAATCCAACTAAGGGATGCGCTTTGGAAAACTAAAATTCATTTCATGAAATGGGGCTGCCTTCGGAGGAGTCCATGCCATGAGATTCTTGATGTTCACGTTGTTTCCCAGAAACCAAAAAACTGTGACCCTTACTGACAAGACACAGCCAGCTTCCCTCCTACCCTCCCAGAATGTCCTGGTGGGTGCCCAGCATGCTGGCCTCAGAGCAACTCTGAGGCACGAAAAATAAAAAATAAATGACAAGTTAAAACATCCTTCCATTATGTAGATGTATATATAATGTAATATGTACATAAATATACCCACGTGGGGACTTAACGTAAGGGAGACGTAGAAAGACCCCTAGGCTGGGGAGCCCAACGCAGGCTCCTGCCTCTGCCTTGAACCCACTGTGGGCCTCCAGCAGGGCCCTTCCCTGTGCTGAGCCTCAGGGGGCAGTGATCTCTCGGGCTTCCCTCCCTCCCAGGTGGTGTGAAAATGAAAAGCATAAAGTTTAAGTGTAAGTCCCCTCAAAGTAACAGAGCGTCATTAATGCTGTACCTCCTGCCCTGGGCACGCAGAATTCACAGCATGCCTTCGCATACATTATCTCGTTTGATCCCCACAACAGTCCTGTGAAGAAGACATAATAATCAAAATTAGCCACTATTCACTGAATGAACACTCCACCGGGCACCATGCTGCCCGCTTTGCAGGCACTGACAATACTCTGGGATGGGAACAATTCAACAGCATCTCTTTCTTTTTTATCCCCCAAAAAGTTTTGAGCATGCATTTTGTGCCAGGTACAGGCCAGGGGAGACAGCAATGAATGAAAAAGACAAAATCTGAGAGCTAACTTCCTTGTGGGTGGAGACAGGAACAGACAATATTCAAATTAAACAAGTACTATATACAGGATATAAGATGGTGATGAGAACTATGGAGAAAAAGAACGCGGAAAAAAGGAGTGATAGAAAGCAACAAGAAGGCGAAAGTGTCACTGAGAAGGTGATATTTGAGCAAAGACATGGTTAGCCCCATTTTACACATGAGGAAATGGAGCCTCAGAGAAGTTAAGCGACATACAAGCGGTCACACAGCTAGGAAGATGCTGAGCAAGGTAGCCAGTGCGGGAAGTCTGGCCCCAGGGTCTCTTCCCCAGTTTGCCCCAATGCCTCATTTTTGGGGCATTTCTTGCTCTCTGATACCTGACTCTCAGCCTACAAGGTGAGCGTGTGAATGCACGTGTGGGCAAACAGGAGGGCTTGTCTCACCTCCCACACAGGTACCCCCAGGAGCACAGGGCATCTCCAGGATGTACCGATAATCCTGAATGAATAAGTAAACTTTCTCGGAGGAGATGCAGTGGTGTCAGTTCCCACAGGACTTGCACGGATTCTGGGATCAGATCATGCTGGGATCATCCGCCCAACGTGGCCCAGCAAGTCAGCAGAGATGCTAAACCCATCTCCTGTCACCGGGCTGTTAGGGCGTCCAAATGCCCTCACCCCCCACCCCCGGTACCACCCTTACACACAGTCACACGCCACCTAGGCTTAAGTTGCCAATGTTCTGCCCAGGAATGGGAGCGGGTCACCCAATCCTCGTGCCCCACATGGTGTGAGACTCAACTAGAACTATGCTTTGTTCCAACTGGCCACCCTCAAAAGACCAAACAAGAAACATGTCTGATGTGGCTATTTTCTACCCCCCACCCCCATCCCCCCCAAAAATGTAGGGAAACAAGTTTGGTCGGAGCATATATGGGAAACTTGCCCACTGCTTCTAGAAGCCATGAAGTTGAACCAAGAGAATTGTAATTCTTCATCTTGCCCTTCACCTACTCGGCTTCTTCTCAACTCCCATCCAACCTCATTAAAACTCTCAACACCCTCAAGTAAATCCCTTCAGAGGAGTTTCACCTATTCCAGGGCTTAATCTTTTATAAGACGGATCATGTCCAATTGGTGCGTATAGCTCTTGTTTCTACAACGAGAACTGAAACTGTCTAGTCTTAAATTTATATTTCTACTTCACTGACTCCCCTCTCCAAAGGCAAAGGCTCATACGCCTCTACGGGCACCTACTCAGCTGTCTGTAAAAAGTGGGTAATGATTCTTACCAGTCAGAGATATTAAATACCATCTCAAGGAAAACAGTGATAACAATTATAATTTTAATTATAATGAAATATTTATTGCATCTCACCAAATGGGAAACATTGTTTCAAGCACTTTAAATGTTTGACTCATTTAATCTTCAAGTACCCATTAATAAGGTACTATTGGTATTTCCATATTACAACTGAGGAAACTGAGGCAGAGATTAAACACTTTGTCCAAACTCACGAAACTAGTAAATGGCAGAGCTGGGATTGAAATCTGAGCATCTTGGATGTGTGTAACATGGCTCAGCCCATAAGCAGATTATCGAAACATATCTGCTGAATTTAAGCCAGGTCTTTGGGGACACTAGCTGAATTGCCCTTCAGCCCTCTGTCTGACTCCCTCTCTCCTTGCCTTGCAGCCTTCCGGGCTCTAGAGTCTATATCTGCTTCTCTGAGCATTCAGTCCTAATCTGAGCTACCAGAAATTTAAGTTGTAACTTGATCATTGTACTGCAGGAGGTCAGTGATACGTTTGATCGCTGCGTGTGTGATGTAGCAGCTACAAGTAGGATAAACTAGAGAAGGGGTTACTTGAGAAATAAATTTAAAGTCTGGGGGGTAGAAGGCCAGCTCCCTGACAGGCCAGGAAGGTGAGTCTGACGTGGGTGAACCCCAAGGAGTGCAGACTTTTTCAGGTACGGTCACAGAGAAAAGCAAATGGGAAAAGGGTATGGGTTTGTTAGAAGAGTAGACTAGGGTTCAAATCCTGGTTCTGCACTTGGTCCCTACACGATGTGCAGCAAGGCACTCACCACTTCTAAACCTCAGTTTCCTTTTATTTTGATTGAGGATGGTAACTGCGATCATGGAGGGTGGTTCTGATGATTTAGAGGTCAGAAACCTATGCCGAGGAGCTAGAGAAAGACTGAGCATGGGGTTGGGCTTAGGGCTTAGTCACCCAGGAGAGTCAGTGGAAAGGAGGCTGTCTTCTATTTCTCAGTGAGCGTGAAAGCAGCTGGGACTGAGAGCTGCAACTGAGCTGCTCTAGCACCAGAACTGGAACTGGGTCCCTATCAGCTGGCAGCCCACCTGTTGTCCCAGAGCCCCCTGAGCCAGTGCGTACGCTCAGAGGCAGCACAGCTCCACCAGCAAGCTCCACTCGGAGGAAACCTCTCTCCACACATCAAGTGAGCCTTCGATCTTGGTGAGAAACTGACTATTCTCTCCCATCCATCCATCCATCCACCGTCTGCACTTTCATTCATTCACCCATCTCACCAGTCTTCATCAGCCAGCCAGCCATCTCTCTACTGCATCCTGATGCAGGGTTCCATCCATCCGACAGACCTAACATCCGTCCTCTGCCTTTCCATTATGCGGAGGAAACAGACAAACCTGGATTGGAATCCTGGGTCCTGCTTCCTAACTGACCTTGGACAAGTCACTAACCTCTCAAAGTCCTCTCATCTGTAAAATAAAGGGAAATCAGACGTAGCTGGGGCGAGGATTTAAAGAGAGGGTGGATATACCAGTGCCTGACCTGAGCAAATATGATCATGAAATGTTCATTCCCTCTGCGTGTGCAATCAGGCTGGGATTTACGCAGAGAGAAAACCGCTGTATCTTGCATGACATATTGAGAAATGCTTTTCAGAAATTATCTGCAGTGTTTCAGTGGCAGGCCACCCCCTGCGGCACCCAGAGCAGGTTGGGGTAGGGGTCCCTCCCGGACTCACAGCAGACAGTGCCATCTAGTGGATTGGCAACCTGTGGGATCCCCAGTGGGTCCCCAGTTGCAGCAGCTGGTGTCTGCTGTTGGGCAGCTGAGTTGCGAGCCAGCTGGGAGGTCCCAGCCCCCTGGGCTGCAGGCTGCCACGTTGGGATGTGGTGCACGTACTGTCTTAATCACTCGGGGGGCCTGGCCTGCCAGGAGCCTTTTGTTTTGTGGACGATTGCCAACTCTGATTCGTCTACCCCGGCCCAAGTGCCCTTTAGAAGTCTCCAGAAAAAAAAGGATAATCCTAGCGGCTACAGCTTGCTGAGTGTCTGTTATGTATTAGACACAGGGCTGGGGGCTTAATATGCATTATCTCTAATCCTCTAAAGGACCCTAGCAGAGACCCAGAATTTGCCCCATGTTCTGTGAGAAAACTGAAGTTTGCCGAGGTTGAGTTACTCACTTAAGGAGAGAGACTAGATAGTCAAACCCCTGGATCTGTAACTGCATTTACCTTCTATAATCCCAGTGCCCGCTGAAAGTGCAGGAAAGAACTTGGACACTGATTTGAACAAGCCAACTGTAAAGGAAATTTATGAGTCCACTGGGGCCTATTTGAATATGCTGAATAGCTATTGGATGACATTAAGAAAATGCTGTTAATTCTTTAACTGTGATAATGGCATTGTGGTTATGTTTTCAAAACAGAAAAGAGTCCTTCTTTTTTAGAGATACACACTGGAGAATGCTGGAGGAAAGGGTACGGTGTCTGGAATTTGCTTCAGAGCGGTCTGGGGGCAGGTGGGGGTAGTAGAAGGACAGTATGAGGTTTGGATAGAATGAGAGGGGCTGAGAGTTGACGGCGGCAGCAGTATGAAAAGTGTGTTAATTGCGATGAAAATAGATACCGTTTTCTCTACTTTTGTGCTGTTTGAAATTTCTCATAATTAAAGGTTTCTGAAATCATCGTGTAAAACTAAAGTGCAGGAGCTGAGGAGGTCGGAGAGGGGAAGCCTTTTCAAAGAGCAAAGGGGCCCAGGGTCTCAGCTAAATCCTGGAGGCTGTTAGGGAGCCGATCCAAAGGCAATAAAAATGCCTCAAAGTGGAAAGGGCGCGAGAAAGGGGCCTGGGTCAGTGGAAGGAAACCATTCTAAGTTGGGGAGATGAAGGAGGAAGTGCAAGGCACTGCAGAGCAAGGCCCCCAACTGCTACCCCAGCCCCTACCTTCCAGACGATCCTGCCCCCCCTAGACCCTCCAGACCCTTCCCAGGCCCTCCTGTCTCCCCCGGGGCCTGCTGGTCGCGTTCCTAGGCCCTGCTGCCCCCTCCCCGGCCCCTCTACCCCGCTCCACAGGTCCTCCTGGCCCCATGCAACCCCTTCTGGCTCTGAAAGGGCCTGCAGAAGCCTCCCTTCTCCAAGGCAGAGCTGGCCACCTAAGACTCCTTCCCTGGGAGCAGCTCAGCCAGGCTGGGAAGGATTCAGCTGTCTAGCTTGTCAGATGCTTTTATTTACTTATTTATTTATTTTTTGGCTCGTTCTGGGAGGACAAGAGGTGGCGGTTTTTGTCCTAAAACTGTGTGCCAAGCTGGCCTCACCATCCTCGGTCCCTCTCTGCCCCACCTAAGCCTCCCTCTTTTCTGTCAGTCACATCACTGGAAACTGACTCACGCTCCAGCCCAGGTCCACACCAATCTCCCCAAACCCCCGGGGCCCCTCACCCCTGCCCCCCGCCTCTTCCCTCTCCAGCCCTCCTGCAGCTGCCAGACTCTCTGCGCAGTCTGCTTCCTGGGCGCCACTCCACCCTCTGCCCCTCCAGGAAATGCTCCCTCCCGCAGCCTTCCTTTCCCACTTTGGAAAGCCGGCCACCGGACAGCTCCCCGGACCCTCCCGGCAGCCTGCTGCATTGCAGCTCGGCCCTCGGTGAGGGAGGGGCGCAGCCTGCAGTCACCCCCAAGGTAGGGTGGGCCACCCCCTCCTGGCTGCCCCCAGCCCAGGGCAGGGCCCGGCCCCCGCACGCATGCACGCATCGGGGCTGCAGTGGAAATCAAAATCGCCGCTGCAAAAGCAAAAAGCGCCGATCCCCACTGTCTGTCTCCCCCTCCTCACTTTCCGGGCTTAAAAATGTGGCCCAGGCAGCCCCCTTGTGGCACTTGGGGGCTCCACAGACGCTTGGCTGGTGTCTGAAGAATTCAGACTGTCTGATTCCACTGCACCGTGAGTTGGCACAAATCTGAAGTAGCCCAACTCCTGCCCAACGCAGAGCAGCCTCTCTGAGTTGGGGACATCAGCCCCCTCTCCTTTCTCCCTTCCACGTCTCTCCCTGTGGCTCCCTCCCTGCCCCCCGGATCTGGAACTCTCCTGTTGAGTACTTCTAAGACAGGCAGACAGGTGTCCGGGGACTGTCACCATGGTAGGGGGCTGGAGGGAAGGTGTGGGACCGGAGCTCTCCCTGCAGTGACGATGGTTTTCATCTCCATCTCACACGGATGGGGAAACTGAGGTGCAAGGGGGCCCATCGTCCTAGCCTGTGTCGGAGAAGGGGCAGGGGATCCTGCCCTGGAGAGGGGGCTCCAGCTCGGGCATTTTCCTGAGTGAGAGGGCTGCCCCTCTCAGCCAGCAGGCCCTCATCCTCGCCAAAGCTAGTCCTCCCCAGGAGGCAGCCCTGGTGGGCCCCCCCGATGTGCTCCCTCCCCTCCAACTCCCTGTCCACACAAACAAGCCCCAGCCCCCTCTATCTGCAAGCTGCCTGGAGGTGGGCAGGGCCCCCCCTGCATCACGTTAATAATGCCATTTTCATAAGCCTCTGCCCGTAGGTGCTACCACCTAATTTTGAATCTGCCCTTCAAACGGATTGGGCCACAGAGGAGCTGGGAGCTCGAGCACCGCGGGGAGGTGCTCGTAGCCAATCAGTCCATCCCCTGCCCACCCACACCCCCCAGCACTCCGCACAGCCTCGCTGAGCTGTCTTCAGCAGCAGGGTGTGGTGGGGAGCCTCGGAGGGACTGGGGTTCCATCCCAGCCCGGCCTCACACCAGTTGAGAGACAGTGAGTATGGGCCTCTGTCTTTCCCTGCCTCAGTTTCTTCATCAATCAAATGGGGATTTTGAGGTTGGTGCTCAGAGCTCCTGCTGGGGTAAGTCCTAGGTAGACAGCCCGGCTCAGGGCTTGTCCCCTAGAACCCAGGACTCCGTGATCTCAGCTGCTTCATCCCCCCTTCATCCCTTGATTTACAGTGACTTATTCCCTGTCTCTTTCCCCCCACCCCAGACTGAGCTTCGAGGACAAGAAGCCGGCCGATCGGCACTGCTCCGTGTCCAGCCTTCCAGTCGGGTCTGGGCCCAGGAAGGTAGGTGCTCTGCGTTGGTTTGGAGAATGAGTGCCCAGAAGGATGACTGCACCCCATAGTCTGTGGGGTGCCTGGACCCCACTGGGCTTCTCATCCCCAGACGCTGCCGTCTAAGCTGACCCTTCTAGGGAGCAGCCGGGAAAAATGTGCCTTTCTGCCTTACCCCAGGGTCCCCTCGTGCTGCTGCAGAAGTGCGAATTCTTGCTCTATTAAAGGCAGATGTGGGCTCGCACGTCTTTGCTGCCGCCTTCTGCATCTACTGTGAGCTCACAGGCCAGAGGCTTCCTCTGGCTGACGTGATGTGTGCGATGGAGCCGGCAGAGGGGTCTCTGCCTGGTGAGGTTCCTGTTTGTATTCGGAGCGGGGTCTCCAAAGGCCAGACTGTCTTCTTTCCTGCGACACTTTACACGCGTGCGTCCTCTCCGGGTCTACGCCACGAGCACTGATGAACTCTCTGATGTGTGTTGGGCTACTCTTATCTCATTTAGCCTCCCTTCGAGCCGGTGTGGGGGCCCCTCTCATCTCCACTTCACAGAGGAAAAACCCAGGCTCTGAAAAGAAAGGGGAATTGTGTGGTCTCCCAGCTAGAGAGCGGGGAGCGGAGCCTGGGAGCCCCCAACCCCGCCGCGGGTGCCTGCCGCCACTGTTGCCGCCGCTGCGGGCTGACCAGGGCCGGCCCGGCAGCCAGCGGCTCCTGCGGAAAAGGCAGGGGGTTTGCATAGAGAGCGTTCTCCCTGGCAACTGGCAAAGGGGCCATAAAACACCGAGAGGGCTCAGAAGCCACTTAACAGATAGCTACAGAGCAGCTGGACCCGGGAGGGGAGACCCGCGCCCTCCCCTGGGCTCTGTGCAGAACAGCAGGGCAAAGGGCTCCGTCCCCGGATGCGGGCGGGCAGGGGCAGAGGCGCCCCGGGACAGGTGTGGACGGGGCCAGGGGACCCCAAGCCTGATCCCACGGTGGATGGAGGGCTCGCTACCGAGCACGGAAAAGAGAGGACTGACAAGGAGCTTACTGCCCGCAAAGAGACGAGGGCAGAGGGGGCGAGGGGGCTGCGTCGGAGCCGCGGAGGCAGATGCAGAAAGCAGGAGGGCTCGGCAAAGCGAGCCCCACGCGGGCTGTTTGGGGAGAGAGGGAGCTCCCTGTTACGGGAGGCATCCGAGCAGAGAGAGGCAGGCCGGTACTCGGCCAGGAGGCTGCAGCACGGCTCCCTGCCCGGGCTGGCAGCCCGCACGTCTAGGCCTTCGAGACGTTCCTGCAGCAGCAGGTCCCGAGCAGGGCTCTGGCCACGGAGAAGGCAGGCTGGGGTCAGAGCAAGGATGGGCAGACACTCCCATGCCCCTTGCCCCGAGCTCAGTGGCAAAGGCACCGAGATGGCCGGTGGCGTGCTTCTGTGCGGATGAGGCAGTGAGGGGAGAGGAGCGGAGAATGGGGGTGAGTGCGGGGCGGACGGGGGAGGGGGGAGCTGTCCTGCGGCCAACTCCCTGTCTCAAGGGCCAGCCCACCTGGAGTGGCCAAGCCCCCTCCCCGCTCCCAGGCCCGGAAAGGCTGGCCCGGGTCCTCTCTGGGGCAACAGACTGGTGCACAGGGCTGGGGGGAGCCTTTCTGGCTGGGGTGGGAGGACAGAAGTAATGGGGGTCTGGTGAGTAGAGGGGCTGGCCCGGTCATGGGAAAACCAGGGCCCTTTTCTGGAGGCTGGGCCGCAGCCCCGGACTCGGCCGGCTGCTGGACCGTAACTTGGATGCTCTGGGGACTCGTGAAAGCCCCCTCACCCGGCGCCGGGGCCGAGGGGCCTGCATGTTGATGAATGCGGCCCACGCTGATGTCGGGCGCTGGCCCTCCAGGGCCATTCATGCGGGCTCAGTTCCCAGGAACTCTGGGTGGATGGGGCCTTTATCAGGGGACCCGCACTAGACGAGGCTCTGTTCTGCAGTTTCTAAAGGAGTTTTCTTGTCTTTGTTCCCAGCGCAGGCACTGAGCGCACGCGCGCACACACGTGTGTGTGTGTGTGGTGTGTGTGTGTGTGTGTGGTGTGTGTGTGTGGTGTGTGTGTGTGTGTGTGTGTGTGTGTGTGTGTGTGTGTGTGAGAGAGAGAGAGAGAGAGAGAGAGAGAGAGAGAGAGAGGCTGGCTGAGGGACCAGCCCGGGTTCCTTGTCTGAAATGACCGGGCTGCCCTCGCTCAGCCTTGGGGGCAGGGATGCACCTCCACAGGGCAGAAAGATTCGGGTAAGACGACAAAGGCACCCAGGTACCCAGGGATGGCAACCTTGCCACAACTGCCTAACTGTCCCAGTCCTGCCAGCCTCGGGGTCCCGACAGCTGCTCTGACCCGCCGAGGGGGGGCAGCATCGTGCTGCAGGTGGAGAGTGCGGGCTGGCTCCGCAGACAGACAGACAGACACGCTGCCCCGCCGTGCCGGCTCAGGAGCTGGGAGCAGCCCTGGGAGAAACTGTTTGCTTTCTCAGAGCCTGGGGTGGGGGTGTGTCGGGGGGGGGTGTCGGCTGTTTTCCGTCGTTGCTGTTGTTTCAATCAATTAAAAGATGGCTTTGAAACTGTCGATGTGACAATGTTTGGTAAAGTATTTACAAGTGCGTCACAGCCTCTGCGGCATCACATGGAGGTGGGGCGGGGGAGGGGGGATGCGGCGGAAGAAATCACGCACGTGCGAAATTTTGCAAATACCGGATCCTGATCCGGGTAGCAGCAAAGGGTTCCAAAGAGCTTTGGTGTGGATTTGAAAAGTCACCTGCCCAAATCTCTAACGGGGCAGAGGCCATGGGGCAGCCTGGCTAGAGAGGGGATTCCCACTAATGGTTCCTTTTGCCCCAGACACAAACAGAGCCTCACCCAGGCACGAGGACATTAGGGATGGACGGGGCTCCATGCTAGAGGCACGGACAGCTCCACTACCAGCACAGAGAAACACCCCGGTGTGAGACGTGTGTCTGACCAAGCCCACGCTCCAGAGTAAATAAACTGAAAATACAGGAGAGAGGGGTCTTTGTGCTTGGTGGCCGAGGAAGTTCACTTTTGTGTGAAAGGCAAGTCATGCTCCCACTAGGTAAGGCTGCACAAAAACCTCATTTAGGCTGGGCCTGGCCCAGGGAGCAGTTTCTGTGAAATTTAGGAGAAGTCAGGTTTAGCTAGAAGTTTTTCCAGGAATTATAAACCTCTCTAGACTGTAACCACTGTTTCTTCCGAACTGCCCTTGCCAAAGTCTATAAAATACAAGCCTAAAAAATCTGCCTGAAGAGCAGTCTGACATTTTATATATATTTATAAAAAAATAAAATAAACTATCGCCAAACTTTTTAGGAGAACCCAATTAAAGCCGGCGGGGGGCAGCCCCTTCCCCAGCCCCCCAGGGTTCGAGGAAAGGCCCGCGTCTCCCTAGGGAGGATGTCTGCACTGGGGCGACAGGAGCAGAGCCGTTCCCCCCTGGTCACTCGCCCTCTTGGCCTTTGTGTCTTCCCCTGTGGGTCTCTCTGCCCTGAAAAGGAGCTGCCTGTGTCTCTGGACGGAGGGTTAAGGACTTCGGACGGGATGAGATGGGAAGGGCTGCTGAGTTTTGCTGGGTACTGCATACCGGCTACTGTGCGGCGTGATTTAATTGTGCCGTTGTCTCACTCAGCCCGCTCAATACGCTGTGTGGGCGATTATGATTCCTTCTTTTAATATCAGGAAACCGAGGCACGGAAATTCTTGGGAGATTTGCCAAAGACACACAGCTCTATGTCTGCCCTGTAGCCAGGTTTGTGCTCGAGATGGCTGCCCTCCTGGGGTGCTTCCTACCCGTCCCCAACCCCAGGGAAACAGAGGGGACCAAAACCCTGAACACGCTGGCGCGCCTGTGCTTCCCAATAAGCAGGTGAAGTCCTCTGCCCCAAGGGCGATGCAGACTTGGCATCGCGGCCCCTCTACCCGAAAGCCTGTGCTCTTTCTAGAACATGACCATGTCTCAAAGGTAGAGGCACCACTCTTAACCTCGTCCCCTCCCCAGGGCATCACCATCACCGCAGCTGGTGGCCCTGCTGTCACATGCTACGTCACGGCTCCCTCTCATGTTCCAGAACCCCCTTTTCTCTCTGGCAAGGAGCAGGTCACAAAAGATGCAATCAACCGTTTCCAGGATATAATTATGTTCTGAAAACCCATCGCTGGCACTCCACCCCTGAGACGTAGCACCCCAGCCCATGCACCCCAGGACACAGGGTTCCAGAGCCTGGGGGAGCCTGGCGTGCGCACCCAGGAGGGTGGGCCAGAGCAGCCCGGGGCGGTGGGGATGCCAGCCTGGCCTCCCGGGTATGCATCTGCAGTGTGACGGTGTTCTGAGGACTCACCCAGCGCCACAGAGCATACGGCTCAGTCCTCTGGAGCTGCCCATGGGCCCGGGGGAATATGAGGCGGTTTTCAGTTAGGGGAAGTTGGATCCAGGCGACATGGGAGCCAAGGGCACTGGAAAGGGACAAAGGAAAGGGGGTGATTAACATGTGGCCAGTTTCACGAATTCGAGAAAAATGTAAAACGTTCTCCTAGACGAGGCAAATGTGTCAATGAGTCATCACGATTCCACAGACTATGCTTTGCTGAACTGTAGCATGAGGTGTTGGGGGGCAGCGGTGCCTCTAAATTTGGGTTGACCCTAGCGAACATTTCAAGCCTTGTCTTAAGCTCCAAGGGGAAGCTGGCTGGGATGGCTTGGCCGGAGTCCTGAAGGGTAAAAGGCAGGGCACACACAGAGAGGAGAGGGTAGCTGGTAGGGGCTGCCGTGTGCCTAGCACACATATGTGTGTGTGTGTGTGTGTGCGCGCATGGGGAGGGGGCACGAGGCTGGGGAGCTTCCAGCCAGACCCTGAAGGGTCTTACATGCCAGGCTAAGGCTCTTGGACCACGTCCCAGACACTCCGGGAAGTCAGATGGAGGATTTAAAGCAAGACAGCGACAAGGTCAAAACGGCATGTTACAAAGATCACTCAGTGAAAATAAACTTTGCTGCAAACCATTTAATCTAGCTATCCCACCTCTAAGAAGCTGGACTAAAAGAACAGTCAGGGACGTGTTTACAGATTCAGCTACAAGAATGCTCCCTGCAGGGTCGTTAGCAATAACAACAACAAAAATAAAACAGGACGGCTTAGATCTTTTCTAGCAGGCGTCAGTTCAGCAAAATCATATTAATTAAAACCTCGGTTCGTGACATGCTCTCCTCATTTATCTATGCCAGGACCTCTTTTATTTTATGTTATCTTTCTTATTTATTTTCTTAAATAATATAACGAGCACACAGGGACCCGTGACCCACCCCGATGACTAGGACTTTGACCAAAGCATCTATAGGCTCACACTGGCCTACCCCAGCAGACTTACAGCTGGGATTTTCAACAATAGAGGAAGCTCTAATCAACAATGGTGCAAACACACCCCGGAATATTAAACAGCTCTTAAAAAGAATGAGACAGCCGAGACCTATTGTCTTTTAATGGACCTCAGTATTCTGCGCAGAACTGGATTAATCATGATCCTTTGTTCACAAACACTTTCTCATCATTGGTCCAGGCATGTCCCGCTTTTATTCTGCTAATTTATGCATTCATATATTCATTTGTAATAACGTCATAAACACTTGTGAGCCCAAATCCAGACCTTGGCAATTACTTACACCTGCTTCCACAAGCCAGCCCCGCCGGAGCTTTAGTGACAGCAACAAGGTGGTGAACTCAACTTCAGCGTGTACAGATTACAGGCGACTAAGGTGGTGTGATAAGGAACGGTGTTTATCTTTTATGATCTCCAAGCACATTCTTGAGTGAAGAGAAACAGGCTGTGCAAAAAGAAATGTACGTGGTGATATAGTTTACGTTAAAAAAAAGAATCATATATTGGAGAGGTCAATTTAGATACATATGCAAATACACAGAGAAAAAAAAAAGTCTGGAACCAGACACCTGACTCTGACAACAGGAGTTAAAATGGTGATGACGGGGGGGCGGGGCTCCTGGGATGGAGGAAGGAGCTGACGATGGCTTTAGCTTTTACCCGCAGTGTTTGATTTTCCGTAATGAGTGTATTAATTAATCAATGCATTTCTTGCATAATTAAAATAAACATTTTGTGTGTGGGTTTTGTTTTGCTTTGCTGTGTTTGTGTGTGGGGTTTCTGTTAGCTTTTAGCTTTTTTTTTTTTTTAACAAATACAAAAGGAAGAGCATTTTGACTGTTGGATCAGGAGTGAGCGTATCTCCCCCAGACAAGGTCTGCAGACGTGAGGGATTTATTGTATCTCCCAGATCATTCTTTTCAGAATTTTCTATGTTCGAAAACTGGAGCCCTGGGCCTCCGAGTGGCGTGTCAGTGACATGAGGCCAGCAGGTGTGTGCCTGCTGGCTGTGACTGCGCCACCCACAGGCCCCAGATCCCTCCAGAGCCACGGGGCGGGTGTCTGCAAGGCACCCATCGGGGAGGACTTTCCCTTCTGGTCTTTAACAGGCCCTAAAGCTAATGCCCTGGTCCGTGTTCTCAGGGATTAGCTAATTAGAATGAGGACTCGGGAGAATGTGACACGAGACAGTCCTGGGCGAAGGGTACATGGGATCCTCTGGGGAGCAGCAGCCCTGTAGCCCACGTGCACCGGCAGCCTCCCAGCCGGGCAGAACCCACAGCTGTCACATTGCCCACGCTCCAGTTCTAACCAACAGGGGGTGTGGCTAACATGTCAGTTCCCTGAGAATGGGGTGCAAACTTGCAGGTCCTTGCCTGCCCCCCTTCACGTCCTGGGTAGCACACCGCACCCCGACTTCCCATCAGAACCCCTTCTCTCCCCCAGGCACCCCAACCCCTGCTTGCACAGTAAGCTTCAGACCCGGCTCCACAGGTCCCCTCCAGCTGTCGCAGGCACAAACTAAGTGTGCGACTGGGAAGACCCTTTATCCGCAGATAAAGACATCAAGGCTCGGCGAGCCCAAGGACACGAAACTAAGCCAACCTGAAACCCAAAGCAGCCTGAAATCAGGTTTTGTCCTGGCCTCCCTGTGCACAGACGGACTGATTAGTTAGCCGGTTAATGTCTCCCCCTCCCTAAGCTAACACAGGCAGGACCTTCTGAGTTCTCGCCCCTCTGCCAGGCAGACACTTATTTTCAACCACGACTTTGGGCGGAAGAAATGTGAGTACATGTTAGCCAGCCCTCTGCCGGCGCTTAATCACCCTTCCCGCACGTGAGCCTCCGCTATTTATTACATGGTGGTTTATCTTGGACAGGGTTCGGTCCCGGTGAATGCTTTGAGACGCTTGTCATAGTTTTGCAGCTACAAAAGATTTTTATGATAAATAAAAATAAAATACAGCAGTACCCAGGTTACCTGTATCTGCCTCCGGACCGAGGTAATTCCACCTGAAGACGTTCGTTCCTCAGAAAGGCTACATAAATCCCACAATGCCAATAAAGTTACAGGGTTGACTAAGAAAAGGCCCTCTGTACCCAACGCTGACCTGTCTAACCCTCCCTGTTCCCCTCTGGACTCTATAAAAATGAGAAGGGCTTTCAAAGGGACAGTTAGGGGACAGATCCACCTGAAAGAAGAACCATTTTTGCTGAGCACCTACTGTGTGCCAGGCATTTTATATTTGACGTCATTAAAAGCATCAAGGTGACACTTGAAGATGGCTGTCCCCATCCTACCAGAGCAGGCGAGGGGAATTATAGTCCAAGGCCACCCACCTCCTCCCAGGGCAGCCCACCCTCTGTGCCCCCCGAGCAGACCCCTTAAGCCCCCATCACAGACACCCCAGCTGTAGGCATCCCTCTGTATTACGGTGAGAGCTTTTAACACCTCCCTGGGGGGACGTATAACGGACAGACAAGAGTAACAGTGTCGTCCTGGATTTTTAATTATATTACTATCTTATTATAGGGCCCCCAGTCTTTGAGGGCCCTACCTCCCAAAGAGGCTGTCAGTGTGACAGAGCAGGGCATACGTACCTGGCCTGCTTCAAGGTCAGCCTAGGAGGGCCTCACACTCCCCTGGCACTCCTCTGGGGGCCAGGGCTGGGCCACACCCTGGCCTCGGGAACGCACCGACTCACTGCCCACCGGGGGCAGCGAGCCTCAGCTGCAGAACAAAGGGCTCGAGTTAGTTCCCTCCTGAGGACTCGACACGTTTACAAATTGTTCAAATGTACAAATCAGGGATTAAAAAATATCATTTTTCAGACCTTTCTATTCGATCCTGGGCCAGGCATCTACTCCCTTCCTGGAGAAAGCCGCCATCTCACCTCTCCGCCACCTGGGAGGGGGGAAGAGAAAATGCCCACCAGGTCCCCTGGCAGAGGCGCTGCCCCGGGCCTCACCTGCTGCCGGCGGCCCTACTCTACTGTGTGCTGAGGGGGAGGGGTGAAGCAAGGAGCAGCCAGTGCAGACTGACATCAGGGGCAGAGCAAAACACTACAGGGGTCCAGCAAGAACAGGGGGCTTGCCGAGAGCTGAGGTGTCACAGAGCAAAGGCAGGACCCAAGCGCCGCCAGTGTGGACCTTAGCTGGGTTGACATGCGGGCCCTGAGACCGACGAGATGTGCGGCCTGGGTCAGTCCCAGTTACAGCAGTGAGATCGCCCCATAGGCTCTGAGGTTTGTCTCTGGGCCTCAGGCTCCTCTTCTGCAAAATGGGGATAATAACTAACACCTTGACAGGGTATTCTGAGGATTAAAGGAATGAAAACAGTGCCTGGCACATAGTAAGTACTCAAGAAATATCACGGAGGGACCCCAGCGTAGCGATGGGGGGACTGTATCACATGACGTGATACAGTCCCATGAAAAGAGCAGGACAGAGGCTGTGAGTGGACTGTGGTTGCTACTGAGGAGAGTGCATGCACCTCCCAAACCTAGGCTTTCGTACTTAAAGAAACCCATTTATCCAATAACTTTCTAGAAAGAAGCGAAGTTCCAGTTGACGGGACAGGAGCAGAGCCACTGATCGCTTGCATCAAAGGTAAGACTTGGGGTGGGGACCTCATGCTGACCTCCCCCTGGGGGGCCTGGGCAATGAACGGGGCCTGGGCCAGCGCTCAGGAAGAGAGGTTAAAGGGTTTGCTTGCCTGCAAGAAAAAACCATGACATGGAGGACTCAATAGCTCTGCTCAAATACTTGAGCGGCTATAATTAGCAGGTCCTGGGCCAGCTGTCCTGTCCCTCTGCCCACGACCAAATCAGCCCAAATGAGTCGGGGATGACCGCGTGAGTGAGATTTTCGAGGAGACGGAGGGGAGACACCGAGGTCCCCATTCCTTTGGTCTGGGCTCCTGTCGGGCCATGAAACGCAAGTGACCCCTCCAGTCCTCAGGGGCGCCAAATGGCCACTGCCCGCTGCACCCAGGGCATCGGCTCCTGCCCCTCAGGCCACCAGTGCAGGGAAGAAAGCCTAAGCCTGGCTTTGAACACTGCCTCTGCCTCTTCCTTCCTGATCCGAGCTCTCTGAATCCCAGTTAAAGCTGTGAGACCAGAACACGCCCACCCGATAAGGAACAAAGTCAGTATTAGGGGCCCCGTGCCCAGGGTCGTGCCTGACACAGAGCAGACACTCGGGAAAGACCCATTTTAATAAATGAGCGCTAATTACCCCCATCTGGAGGACACATGCCTCTGCGCCCTACACCGCCCCCCCGCCCCCCCTCCCTCAGTAGCTCCAGTCATGGGCGGCTTATTGCTGGGGCCGTTCAATGACCTGGATCCGATCGCCTTCGTCCCCGCTAATTACGGCTCCTGGACAAGCCATTCCACCCTCTGGACTCTGGTTCACGCGCTTGCGAGGCAGGGCGTCACCGCCTCTCGGGGTTAATGGGAAAATTAAAGTTGACACCATGCGTGAAAACACTGTCTGAGTCTGTCTGACCATTCCAATTATAGCGGGTGTTCTAAAAGTACTAATCATAAGCGTCCTAATGAAAATAACAGGCCCTGACTCGTTGGTAGCGTTTCACAGTTTACAAAGGGCTTGCTGTGCCCACCTCCCCCGGGAAGGCCGTGCTCCTTCCATTATGTAAATGGGGAGACTGAGGCCAGCCTCGGCCTCCCACTCCCGCCCAAGATGCCCTGCAGGCCCCCAGACCCCACAGCACACCAGGCACAGAGGGAGCCCACCAGAGATCCGGAAAAGTCCACCGAGACCCCTCCCAGCCCAGCTGTCAAACCTGGACCAACACTGAAAGACCACCCAGCCTGTGTTCCCAACTGTGGACCTAGTACGAGAGCCCCCAGTTTGTAAGAGTGGCTGGTGGAACTACCTTCCGCCTGCCAGGGTCACCCCTCGAGCCCCTCTCAGGACCCCAGAACTACAGGAGCCAAGTGAGAAGACCACAGCCCAAGCCTCCCTGCAGATGTGGGGAAACTGAGGGCCCAGGGGGAGAAGGGCAGGCTGCAAGTCAGCGGGGGCCCCAGGCTGGCAGCTGGTACGGGCTCCTTCCCCTGCCCACTTGCCTTGAAAGGCAAGAGCAGCCTCAGGACCAACTGATTGGCCCGGCCGATTGGGGCAGCCCAAAGAAGGAGGCCCCTCTCCCCGTGACCCTCTCCCGGCCCCGCCCGCAGGTGGCACTCTCCCCCTCCCCGGGTTATTCTGGGCAGAGGGATCCAGCTGCCCCCGGAGCTGTCAGTCAAGCGGTGGCAGGACAGGCACTCTGCATCGGAGGGAACACTGCTGGGTCAGGGGCACTGCCCTTCACCTCGACGGCCTGGGGAGGCGAGGGGCTGCAGGAGCCCTCTCCAGGAGACCTCCCCCTAGCCCAGGATGGAGGTGGAGGTGAAGCCCAGGGGGCAGCCCCAGCTCTGCCATAACTCGCTGTCTTCCTGAGTCACCGTTTCTGCCTTCTAGTGTCCCCAGTTATGTCTGAGGCCCGGGGGGGCCTGACAGTCAAGGACCTCTGTCCAGGCCCCAGGGGAAGAAAGGGGAGTAACAGAGACTAGCTGTTCTGGGCCAAGGTGAGAAGGGTCTCCTATCTGTAAGGCCCAAGGGGTCTTTAGCACAAGTCAGGGAGTTGAGTGCCAAGGCAGGGTCTCGGAAGGGAGGGACCCCCAACTTGAGCTCTGCCAGGCCAGCAGCCCCTGAAGGTCCCATGGTCCACTGGGACCCGGGACCCAACCCCAGCTACTCTTGGGACCCTCAGGGAGCCACCGTCAGAAGCACCACCACCCTTCTCCTCTGCTCCCAACTAGCAAGCTGAATGCAGAGAGGGACCACGCCACTGGTCCACACCAGGGGAGTCAAGAAGGACCCCCAGCCTCAGCCTGCTAAGGGCACAACTTGACCTTGCATTAGTTTAACAGAATAACTAACAACAGCCTGTGGCCCTCCCAGCGCCCCTGTGCGCCCACCGCATCGTGATGCCCCATTCCATCCACGCCACCAGCAAGACTGGGGCAGTGCAGGGCGCAGCACATGAAAGACACTCATTTCCAGACGACCGAGCCCCCAAGACCCGGCGGCTGTGTCCCTCGAACCCAACTGGTTCTGAGCACAGCCTTGAGGCGGTGCAAGGCAGAGAGGGGTCTTCACCTGACAACAGCCTGGTGCCCACCTGACGGCCTCGAAAGCCAGGGGGCTCCAGGTGTGACAGCCAGCGTCTGGGAGGCCGGAAAAGGGGAACACGAGAAGCCCTCCTTCCCCTTCCCCCCTCACCCCTCCTCTTTCTCGCTGTCCTACCTTCTCCCCAGCAACTTGGGCCTCCGCCCCCCTCCCCTGTCCTAACCTCTCCCCTAATTCCTCCACCTCCGCCCCCCGCCCCAGGCTCAACCCCGCTCCTAAACATCCTCTCAGCTCCTCTTCCAAGCTCTATTTTTAAAATCAGATTTCCTTTACTGTGCAAGTGAGCTGACGGGGAGAGGTATTCGCTGAGGGATTGGCGCCCCCCCGGCTCCCCACACCCAACCCTTCATAGACGCACGTTGGCAGCCCTGACCCAATGGGCCACTTGCTCAGAGGCGAGCGAGGAGCTGACCTGACCGAGAAGGCTCCAGGCACTGAAGGTGGTGAGGCTGGGCTGTCTGTGTATGAGGGTCGGGAGGGCAAGAAAGAGGGTCCAACCCAAAGAACCCAAACCAGGTGCACTAAATCATACTGGATTTGGGAGGGTTTTTTTTTTTGTTTTTTTTTTTGGTAAGGTTAAGAATTTCCAAATCAGTAGACATTTCTGAAAGAAATTTTTGTGAGGTTTGAGACTTCAACCTGTATCCAGCTTCATCCGTAGGACTGAGAATGCTACTTCCAGAGAGCCCAGAGGAGAGGCAGGGGCAGCCCCTAGGCTGCATGGGGCTGCGGTGGGTGGGCCCGTGGAGGACAGGAGTCAGAAGGAAGCCCACAGTGGTTGTCCAAAGCGGTGCGTGGGTCTCCGACGACGCCCAAAGCCCTTGCAAAGGGGCAGACAGCTGAGCCCAGTGGAGCTTCAAGGGGGCGCTCGCAGGAGTACAGGGAAACCCCCGCCCTGCCCCTCCAGGACCCCGAGCTCACCTCCGGCACAGTATTGAACACAAGGGTGTGGTTCTCATCTCTTTGCTGGGGACGTTCTGCAAGGTTGCCTCCATTCCTTTATCTTGGAGATCTAGCGTAATGCCTGGTCCGGAAAAAAAGAATCAGGACATGCTGCATGAATTAATGAATCATAGGTAGAGAGATGAGTTTTAAAAAATAAAAGGACCTGGGACAATGAAATCAAGACGTGTTTGGGGGGCAAGAAGTAAGAAACCCAGTCTTTGAGGAGTGAAGGGTGAAAGGAATAAGAAACTGAAGCTAAGAATCGTAGATGGTGCAAAATGTTGGTTTTGTGCAAATTTAGGCTTTATACCCTAAGTAATAAAGAGCAACGTGAAGACTTTTCAGTATAACCAACACTTGGTCCAATTTGCATTTCATGCTCAGGCAATTGGATTGTATGTTATGGACATGCATGTGGAGGGTTTTAAACTGAGGAAACCATGATTAAATTTGGGAGCCATGCTAAGACAGGGAGACATTTTGTTAGTGATGAAAATTCATTAAAAAGATTTTAAGTGGGGGGTTTCATGAATAGATTTGGGGTTTGGGGGGAAGAAATCTGGACTTTATTTTGAGAAGTGACAGGATCAAACCTTTATAATCATGCTAAGGAGTCTGGATTCTTGCCAGTGGGTTTGAAGAAATGTGATGGGGAGATTTTTGCTTGTGGGAGGTAAGTCTGCAGAAAAACATCAAATATATTTTAAGGCTTTGGACTTTATATTACAGGCAATGAGGGAACATTGGAAAATTGTACAGAGAAAAGTAAGAGCCACACATTTAAGTATCATGCTAAAACATCTGGACTTTCCATGTTGAAGGGCGCCAAAGTCTGACTTTAAGAGCACACCAAGGAGATCTGATGGGTGCTGACAGTAAGGCTGAAAGACTTTGATCAGAGGAGTTACATGATCGACATTGGGAATAGGCACAGAAATGTGGAATTTATTTTGAGGCTCTGACATGATGAGATTTTTGCACGTGCCTAGGAATTTGATTTTAGGCAATAAAAAGTTCTAAGAGCGTGACATGCTGAGTTTTGTTGTATTAGATAAAGAGTATGCAGTGACATTACAAAATAAAATTCACATATGATGCTAAGATTTTGGATTTTTTTCCCATAATTCCACAATCAAGAGACACTGTGAGATTTTAAGTGCAGTGGCAAGATCAAACTTTATTGACCGTGGTAGAAAGCATGAATTTTATTTTAAGGGATGACAAGATCAAATTTTTATATCATGCTAATAAGTTTGGATTTAAGCCAATAAAGGGTTTCAAAGAATGACGGGGTGAGATGTGGGGATGTTTTTATAGACCAGTCCGAAGATAAATTACACGGTAAAACGCTGTATTTTACGATGAGTAGTTGGGACTTTATGTTACAGGCTATGAAGGAACCTTGAAAAGTTTTAACTGGGGAGTTACACGATCAAACGTACACATTTCAGCAGAGCTACGAGAGTGGATTTTTATGGTAAAGATAATATGATCAGATTTTTATAACATGCCAAGGAGACGTGATTTTATGTGAGAGTTGAAGGCATTCAAGCGTCTCATTCGGGGGAGGGATATGATCTCATTTTTGAACCCTCGTGCAGAGGCATTTGGATTTTAGCCAGTGAAGGGTCTTAAGGAGTGACTGATGAGAGTTTTGTCTCCAGGGGAATTAGCTGGTAAGATATATTTTATGCTAAGGTGTCTGGATTTGATGAACCAGATAATGAAGGCACATCGACAGCTCAGGGGAGGCACCCCTTGGTACAAGCGCACGCTGTCTGTACTTTATGCTGAGGGATTGGAGCATTTATGGCAAGTAATATAGAGGCAGGGCAGGACTTCACGCTTATACAGAGGTTATATGATGGAATTTGCACAGGATGCTGAGAAGTTTGGACACTATTTTGAGGAACGACGGGATCACTTTTTTGTGTCGGGCTAAGGAATCTGGATGTCAGCCGTTAAAGAGATTTTAAGAGAAGTTTCTGTGTTTGATAAGAGCAGTGTGCAGAGAAATTGTATAGTAAAATGCGTATTTTCTGCTAAGGAGTTTAGAGCCTATCTCACAGGTGACTAGAGACATTGTGAGATTTGAAGCAGAAGTTACAAGACCAAACTCACGCATCTGGCAAGGAAACGTGACCTTTCATGACATGGTCAAATTTTGATATGATGCCTAATTTAGAGGTTTGGAATGAAGCCAATAACAAGTTTAAGAAGTGACCTGGTGCGGTGTGGGGTTTTAGATCCATGAGTTTGCAGATAAATTACATGATAAAAATGTTTATTTTATGCTAAGTGATTGGAACTTCATATGATAGGCAATGAAAAGAAAGTTCTGTAAGCTTTAAATAGAGAAGTTATGGATAACTTTTATGCCTCTTGCTAGAAGTTTAAACGTTGATGTGAAAGAGTAGCGAAAGCAAGTTTTCACAACACGCCAAGGATATCAGATTGTAGGGTGAAGTCGAGGAAGCTGAAGGATTTAGTCAGGTGCCTCATCAAAGTTATAAACATGTTGAGAGTCTCGGCTTTTCATTTATTTATTTATTTATTTATCTAGTTACTTATTTAAACTGAGCGCCAGGTCTTCGTTGTAGCACGCGGGATCTTTAGTTGGGGCGTGCGGAATCTTTCAGTTGTGACATGCGGGCCCCTAGCTGCAGCATATGCAGGATCCAGTTCCCTGACCAGCGATCAAACCCCGGGCCCCCGGCATTGGGAGCGCAGAGCCTTAACCGTTGGACCGCCAGAGAAGTCCCAAGAGTGTAAACTTTATATTAAGAAGGGGATAATCTAGTTTTGAAATCATCTTGCTAAGGTGTTCAGATTTTAGCTAATTAAGGGTTTTAAGAGACATAACAGAGATGTGTATTTTACATTTTAGCCAATTTCAATTTTTCAGTTGTAAATTTTAGCCAATAAAGGATTTGAAGGGTAGTAAGAGACCTACTGAGATTTTATATTTCAAATTTTAGTCAATTTAAAATTTTAGCCACTAAAGGGTTTTAAGGGTTGTAGGTGACATACTGAGATTTTATGCTCTAAATTTTAAATGTTAGCCGATTTAAATTTTTATTTTAAAATTCAAATTTTAGCCAATTTAAATTTTTAAATTTTAGCCACTAAAGTGTTCTAAGGGTTTTAAGAGACATACTGAGATTTTTATTTCCAATAGATGAGTCTGCAGACGAATTACTGTGTCAAATTTTGTATTTCAATTAGAGACTTGGAATTTTATAATAATACACAGTTAACAGGACTTTTATGAAGAGGAAACGAGTTAATTTATGCAATGTGCTATATACGTATTCTCATAACGGAGATGACGGTGATGGTGACGATTTCACCTAAAAAAATGTAATCTCTGCCTTGAGGGAACGACATGATCAGAATTTTCTACTATTCTAAGGCCTTAAATTTTAGCCAGAGAAAGATTTCGGTGAGTTTATGTGTCAGGAATGTTTACGCTAACAGGTTTGGATTTAATATCGTAGACAGCAAATAAACAGCGAAAGGTTTTAATCAGAGGGACTGCAGGATCAAATTTAACTGTCATGCTAACAAGAATGTATTTAATTTTGAGAAACAGCAGATCAGAATTTCGTATCGTGTTGGAAAGTCTGGATTTTAGCCAATGAGGAGTTTTACACAAGGGAATGCATTTTTTTTCTAATAGATTGGCCCGGTGGCTGAAAAGAAAACTGGGAAGCAACAAAAAGTGTTAAATGCATAAAGAGCAGTAAGCGTAGAGCTAATTGATTGGAGAGCCAGAACTCCATCTGCTCTGCCCCAACACAGAAGGGTACAAATAACCCCAACCAAATTCAGCCTTGGCCCGCTAAAACCACCCATGATCAGATTTTCAAAAATCCATCCTAAGTCACTCAGATGTCAAAGTTATCTGATGCCCTCCGCACACCCCAACCCCTTACTGAACATCCCAGCTCTACTAGATATACCCTGATGCTGGCGGGGAAACCAACCAGCAACAGAGAAGGGGCATCTGCTAGAGCAAAGAGATTGCAGGGGCATACGAAGATTTTTGCGCAAGCGGAATGGAGGCCAAATATTTGACGTTCCTGAGCCCCCACAGACAGCGAGGGCGATCTCGGGAGAGTGCAGGTTTTAGGAGGGGTGGGCAAATGATTTGCAGGTCTCCTCGACAGCTCAGAGCTAGGGAGAATGCTGCATTGGAAGCTGGTGAAAGACAGGAAATCAGCAAAAACTCCGAGTCAGAATCAAGTCACAAATGCACAAGTCTCTGGCACACAGTAGGTGTTTTATAAACACTTCTGGAGAAAAAAGAAAAGCCAGAATCCAGATCACTACTTCCGCCTGCCCCCGAGTTTGCTTCGAACCTGGGAGAGGAAAGAAGAGCTATTCTGGGCGTCTGAGCCAACCGACGGGATAGCAGCCAAGTGCCCATGTTCTCCTCTTGCCCTGGACTTGTTAAACAGTAGGCATCTCTGCTGGAGATCCGCACCTCAGAAGCGAGCAGGCCCAGCCTGCCAGGGGCGGCTTTGGACGGCACTGAGATGTGACCTCTGTGACTCTCTGGTGACCAAGGAAGGGAAGGGAGGCTGACCAGGCCTGTGTGCCAGGGTTGAGATGAAGCAGTTAACGCACCCTGCCAGGTGCCTGCCTGCCACGGCGGCCACTCCGGGCCCATCAACTCCACAGAATTTATGGGCTGCGAATTTCTTACAGCCATGGGGGAGTAGTCAGGCCAGACAGGCAGAGTAAGCCTGGGAGAGCAGGCGGGAAGGTCAGGGGTTTGCAGATTTTTCTCTCCATGGGATGCCCCAAGTTGGACCCAGGGAGGCTTTCCCCAGCTTCTCTCTGCTCTGCCAGGTTGGGCATCTGATTTGTCCTGGAGACCCTGACCTCGCGAGACCCTAAACCACTGCCTTTCCTCGCACCCCCTCCCCACCCCCAGGTTCTGACCTCCGCCATCCCAGGCACTGACCGGACGCGTCACAACCTTACCCGTCTTCAGAGAACACTCCTTCCCATCCGACGAAATGATAGAACCCTCTGAAGACTCATTTGAGACGATGATGGAGCGTAAGAATCCATCATCAAAACAAATGGAGTCCTCCGAGGGCTCATCCAACACCACCGTGGAGACACCAGGCAGCAGAGTGGCGGCGGCGGCAGCGGCGGCAGGGCTGGCCAGTGGCCCGGCCCGGGAAATGGGAGAGCTGCCCATTGATCTCCTCCAAGACATGGAGGAGCCATCCAGTGGCCCACATAGGGAAATAAAGGATCCACCCAATGACCTACTCCAAGACCTGGAGGAGTCACGCGATGGTTCACATCTGGAAGTGGGGGGTCCCTTTGGTGGGGCACCTGGCAGAATGGAAGAGGCATCAGTCAACCCACGGGGAGCCCAGGAAGAGCAAGACGACTACACTGACCTGGCTGGGTGGAAAGAGGCGCGTCCCGAGGAGCCGGCGGCCAGCGTGACCGCGGAAATCACGGGCATGGTGGGGTCCATCATCTCTCTGTACTTCCGCGTGCAGGACCTCAGAGAGCAGCAGAGGGTGGCGGAGGAGATCCTGACGAAGGGGATCAGCGCCGGCCAGCTGCCGGTCCCAGGCAAGTTCTCGGGCGATCGCAGAGAGTACCACGAGTTCATCGTGCTCTGCCAGCTGGTCCTACAGAGCTGCCCCAGAAGGCTCTACAGCGACCGCCTGCGGGTGGGGTACGTCATCGGCCACCTCTCGGGCCTGGCCTTGGAGTGGGCCGAAGATCTGGTGCAGAGAGAAAGCCCCCTGATGGACGACTTCCCAGCCTTCCTGGAGGCCATGTCCGACACGTTCCAGTACCGTCAGGCCCTGCGGGTGGCGGAAGAGGCCATGTTCAGCCTCAGGCAGGGGGATCGCGCCGCCATCGAGTACATCAACGAGTTCCAGGGCCTGGTGCCCACCCTGGGCTGGCCAGACGACGTCCTGCAGGCCCACCTGTGCCAGGGGCTCAAGGAGGAGATCAGGCACTATCTGTTCCGCATCCCTCAGCCGGATTCGCTGGACAGTCTGATCCTGCTGGTCCTGCAGATAGAAGAGAAGCTGGCAGAGAGAAGGGCGATGCTCCGGCTGCCCCCGGAGGCCCGCCCGCGGAACCTGACCTGGATCGACTCGCCCGCTCCGGAGAGGTGGGTGGTGAGCAGCTGGCTGCCCTGCGAGGCCCGCCCCGCCATCGACCGCGACCACCTGTTCCTGCTGCTCACGGTGAGGGTGAACCCCTACCACAGCGTGGCGGTTCAGGCCCTGGTCGACTCGGGGGCGGGCGGCAACTTCATGGATGAGAGGTTCGCCCAAGAGCACTACGTCGAGCTCTACGAGAAGCCCTGCCCGCGGTCGGTCCCGTCCGTGGACGGCTCGCTGGTCGGCCACGAGCCCGTCTGGCTCTACACCGAACCCCTGGTGTGCATTCACCAGAGCCACCACGAGTCCCTGCAATTCGACATCATCCCGTCCCCCAACTTCTCCGTGATACTAGGCATCGACTGGCTCCGAGTCCACGCCCCGGAGGTCGACTGGGTCAAAGGCCGCTGCACCTTCCACTCTCCCTACTGCCTGAAGAACTGCTTCCGCCCGCCCCCACCATGCATCGCTCTGGAACGACACGCCATAAGCTTGCTGCCCGGACTGCCGCCCCTGTACTCCGACCTGGCCGACGTGTTTAACCCGAAGGAAGCAGATGAGGAGACTTCCGACCAGCCAAGCTCAGACGGATCCGATGATCTTTCTGAATCAGAGCCCTCTGAGCTTCAGCAGGCTGGAGACAGTGATCACAGCGAGACCTATTACGAGTGTCCCTCCACCGCGCCGTGGGAACCTGTGGGAGCCGGGATGCAAGAAAGGGCCAGGCGGGAGGAATACTGGGACCCGCAGGACATGCTGAGCAGCACACACGACTACGTACAGATGATTCCAGAACTGTTCGACCAGTTACACGGAGCCACGTGGTTCACAAAGCTGGAGCTGCGCGGCACCGTCGTGGAGGAAAGCATGAACGTACGCCAAACGGAAGACGTGTGGAAAGCAGCGTTCGGTTTGGAGCTTCAAGAGATGACGAGCTACTGGCCCTTCCCGATCTGCGCAGACCCTATCATCCCTCAGGGCGTGATTCACTTTATCCTAAAGGACATGCTCGGTTTCTTTGTCCTCTCGTACGGGCAGCACGTCCTGGTCTACTCAATGAGCCAGGAGGAGCACCTCCACCACGTCCGCCAGGTGCTGACCCGCTTCCGCTACCACCACGTCTACTGCTCCCTGGACAGGAGCCAGTTCCACCGACACACCGCCGAGTTCCTGGGGTTCGTCATGACCCCCAAAGGGGTGAAACTCAACAAGAGCATCGTGAGCACCGTAACAGGGCACCCCACCCCTGGCTCTAAGAAGTCCCTGCGGAACCTCATCGAATTCGCCTTCCCGTACCGGCACTTTGTGGAGCGCTTCGCCGTCATCACGGAGCCCCTGGTGCAGCAGCTACTGAGCGACCGGCCCTTCTACTGGGGGCACGAGGAACAGGAGGCCTTCGAGCGCCTGAAGTGGGCTTTCCGCGAGGCGCCCCTCCTCCACCACCCCAAGCCCCAGAACCCCTTCTACTTGGAAACGGGCGTCACCAAGACGGCCCTGCATGCCTCCCTGATCCAAGTCGACGAGCAAACCGGCCAGCGAGTCTGCTGCGCTTTCTATTCTCGAAACATCTCCCCGATCGAGGTGGAGGCCTCGCCGGCGGAGATGAAGACCCTTCCAGTACGGGCTGCCTTCGTGGCGTGGTGCCGCTACCTGGAGAACACCGAGGAGCCTATCATGATCCTTCTCAACACAGAGGATCTGGCCTCTCTGAATAATGACAGGCTCACCGTACTTCTCCCTGGGCATTGGGTCTTCTTCTTCTCCCACTTCCACTTTGACGTCATGGAGCGGCCAGAACAAAAGGGTGGCCGGCCCCCGCCGCCCACGCGGAAACGCCTCCGGAGAAGAGCCTTCCAGCAGCGCGCTGCCGCTCGGCCAAGGATGCTCTTCACTACGGGAGGGTCCCCCAGGGCTCAGTCCCCAGAATCGGGGGACGAAGAGGAGAATGAAGACGCCCTTCGTCAGGACGAGCCGCACGGGCAGCACCTCCGGCAGGAGCTCCTGGCTCTGATACCAGCAGACCAAATACTCAACAGCCTCCTTGCCCACCTCAGCATGGCCCAGATCAGGGCAGTCATCCTGCACTTCTTCCGAGGCCTCCTGTTCTGGAAGAACCTCCTGGCCGTGGCCGCCCTCCTCGTGCTGCTGAGGTTCAGGACGCGCCTCGCCCTGCCACCCGCACCCACCTCGGACACGGCCCGGCCGCCGCCGCGGCGCTCTCTGTGCCTGCTGCTGGACTCGTCCCTCATCGCCCCCGCCGTCGCCCAGCTGTTCACCCAGATGCCCCCGCTCACGGGCGCCAACGCCATCCCGGCCGAGGCACCGGCCGAGCTGTTCCTGGGCCCTGGCCAGCGGCGGCGCGACGCCCTGCTTGGCCTGCGACTCACGCCCGAGTTCTGGCAGACGCTGTGCGAGCTCTTCGCCGTCAGAGTCGCCCCCCGCGAGGGGACCCACCCCCACCCGCGCCCGGACCGCTACCTGGAGCTGCACGTCGTGGACGATGAGGATGTCGTCTTGCGAGAAGCCCTGCAAGACGACCTGCAACGTTACCGTCAGTGTGGCCTGCATGACGGCCTGCAAGACACCTCGCAGGACGAGCAGGAGAGCGACGTGCAGGACAGCCTGAGCCCCGGTGCCCCGGGCGCCCGCGGGCCCCGCCAGCACCTCCCCGGCGACACCGGCGTCCACCGCCTGCTCTGCATCCGCAGCGCCCGACGGGGGTCCGTCGCCATTAACCGGCAGCTGGTAGCCAGGGCCCTGACCCACTTCCTGACCGCCGTCTACGCCCAGTCTACATCCACCCTCGTCGGGGTGAGCCCCCCCGGGGAAGGAGCAACGCTGGAGGAGCTGCCCGGAGAAGAGCAGGACGCGGACCTCGACTGAAAACGCCTCCTCTCCTCCACCCCGCTGCCCCACAGACCCTCCCTCCAGCCTTCCCGTGCCTCAGCCGGCTTCGCTCGGACCCCGGCCCCCTTCCTGCCGCTCCTGACCCAAGGGGGAAACGCTTGAGAAGGGCGAACAATCGACTCATCGACCAGCAACAGTATCCGTGCCAACAGGCTACCCAGTGGACCGTCCAAACGTCAGAGACCCAGAGTCGGCTCAGGGCTACCCAACTCCGTCTTAATTCTCCAGGTCCCAGGCCTGCAACTGGGCGTGAGATCAATGAGGGGAGAGAGCAGCGATGAGCGGGAGATGACCCCGTGACCCAAGGCCGGGTGAGGAACCAGCACAGCAGACGCAGCTAAGCAAGCACGTGCCAGGGACGCCCCCCCGGGGCGACGAGTGGCCACCTCGGGCCACCCTGGGACACTGACCTCGGCTGCTCCACTGACATCGTCTACCTCCACCAGCGGTGCCCCCGCACCCCCGGGCCCGGCCCCGACCTCCCACGCCTCGTGGGGTGCTGGGGGGCCTCCCCCGCCCCACCTCCCTGCCAAGCTGCACCCGCCCCCCGTCCGGTCCAGCGCCCTCGACACCGACTGTCTGACCCTGAGCTCTGGCTCTCACCTGGACGGTCCTGCCACAGAGGGGCCCGCCGTGCCAGTACTCACCGGACTCGCAGCCTCAGGCGTCCCTGCGACCGTCCGGGACACTGACGGGGTGACCTCGCCCGGGGGGGCTCCCTCCCCCACCCCAACACTGACAGCACAGGGGCCTGAGGCCCGAGACAAGGGGAGGGGCTCCAAGAGAGACTGAGAGAGGCCCGAGACAGCCAAGCAGCGGAGAACGCTCCTACCAGGCCGCCGCTCTCCGCCACGCGGAGGAGACCCTCCCCGCCTGCGCGCCTCACCGCTTCCCACCCCCAAAATAGAGTAGAGTTAAAAGATGATCTGACTCTGTGGCTTGTTCTGAAGGTGGAGGGTGGGGACGGGCGGGGTGGAGGGCGGGCAGGTGGAGTGGGGGAGGGGCGGGGGTGGGGCTCCCCTGGACCACGCCCACCAGGCCCCTGGCACGCAGGCTGGGGGGGTAGGGGGCTGGGGGGGTAGGGGGTAGGGGGCTGGGGGGGTAGGGGGCCGGGGGGGGGGGGCGGGGGATGAGGGCAACACGGGGAGCTGCCTCTTCTGGAGGGTCCGGATCAGGGACCCCAGAAATCCAAGTCCCAATTCGTCCCACACTAGAAATGGGGGTGGGCGGGCTGTGCCCTGCCCCCCTAACTCGGAGGGTCTTTGAACCAAGGAACCTCGGCTTCAGCAATCCCCCACCACCACCCCTAGTGGAGAAGGCCAAGGTCCCACCGTCCTAAAAGTGGCAGAAAAGCTGTTCTGAGGGTGCACTGCCCTGGGAAGGCAGGGGGCGTCCCAGGGAGGGAGGACAGCGGTAACCGGGCAGTCAGGCACTCAGGGCTCACTCAGCCCACAGCCCAGCCCATGCTGACCGAGGGTCCCTCTGCCTGGCCTCAGGGCCCACCCAACCGGCAGCGGCCTTGGACCTCCCAGATCCGCCACCCCTCCACATGGGACCACTCCTTGCGGGGGACCTGGAACCTCCACTTGGGGAGGGGCTCCAACACAGATGTCCATGCACATGGGCCCTCACACACCATGGCATGGGCCTTAAGTCTGCCCTCTGGGGCACAGAATCTGCCCCTGACAGTGGCACCATGAGACCACCAAGCAGATCTCAGGTTCAAAGGTCAGGGGCTCTGCAGGGGCCTGACTCCCTACCCCCTCACAGGCCTGCCCCTCCCCACCCCTAAGGAAAGTCGTGTCCCTCACGGATCCCCCAGAGTTCCGTGTCCTCTCCGGCCCCACCCGGCGTTATGCCCGGTGCCCTCACTGGTCCCCAGGAGCGACCGACTGTCGCTCACCACCCACCCGTCTGTCTGAGGCATCTACCCCCGACGGCAGCACCGCGAGATCATGGTCAGGATCCCCAGGTTCAAAGCCGGGGGCTCGGCTACACCTCCGGGCTTCTCACCACCCCCCTGGCGCCCTGCTGACCGGCTGCACCCCCTCTCCCAGCCTCCTCTCCTCCGTCGCTCCGAGCCATCGGAGCTCCTGTCACAAAGGAAGTCACACTCGGAGTCCCTGCCCTCCACCGCCCCCCATGCGTGGACTTCTCAGGCAGCTTATTCAGGAGAAACTTGGGAAACCGAGGCCCAGAGAGGGCAGTTGACCTGATGCTGGCTGAGAAGGGGTCCAGAACAGAGCCGAGACTGGGGTCCTCCCCGGTGGCCTCCACCCTCTCACCCTGGGCCCCTCCATCCCCGCCACGCCCTGCACACCTGCAGTCACGGACCCAGGAACGACGCCCACAAACAGCCACCATCCCCGAGGCCCCAGGAGCCACGGGCACGCTACCCGTCTGTCTGTCCACCCCCTGGCAGCAACCCCAAGAAGCCATGGGCAAGCTGCGTGGGTCGAGGTCAGGGGCTCATCTCCAAGCACCCCAAGACCCCCTTAGCGGCCCTGACTCCAGCTTGCTGGGTGACCCTGCCTAGCAGCTGTCTGGTCTTCAGGGCTGTTCTCCTATCATCAAATGGGGGTGTGGTTAGAGGGGAGGGGAGCTTCAGGGGCAATGAGACACAATCTCCAAGGGCCTCTGATTCCTAAAATCCCCTCTGTTCCCAGATGACACTCCTGGGGGTTCCCGAATCCCTTGGCATGAGCTCCCCTGGAGCAGAGCCTTGGGGTTACGGTGGGGAGGCCACGCGCAGCACTGGCCCCTCGCCCAGCCCACCCACGGGGGGTCCTACAGGCTGAACCTCCAGGGCAAACCTGCCTGGTAGGGGCTGCCCTGGGCGATGGGGTGGATGATGACCCCTCCCATCCCTGCAGCCCAGGACCTGCCAGGAGAGCCCCTCTCTCCAGCCAGGCCTGTGCAGGTGGAGGGGCAACGGGACGACCTCTCGGCTAAGGTCGAACAGAATTCGCCACCAAACAACCAGCCCTGCAGCAGAGGGTCCAGACGCCCAGTAAGGTGCACACGCTCACCCACGGTGACACGCCTGCACTCACACACACGTAGAGCGTCCACGGTGACACGCCTGCACTCACACACACGTAGAGCGTCCACGGTGACACGCCTGCACTCACACACACGTAGAGCGTCCACGGTGACACGCCTGCACTCACACACACGGAGAGCGTCCACGGTGACACGCCTGCACTCACACACACGGAGAGCGTCCACGGTGACACGCCTGCACTCACACACACGGAGAGCGTCCACGGTGACACGCCTGCACTCACACACACGGAGAGCGTCCACGGTGACACGCCTGCACTCACACACACGGAGAGCGTCCACGGTGACACGCCTGCACTCACACACACGGAGAGCGTCCACGGTGACACGCCTGCACTCACACACACGGAGAGCGTCCACGGTGACACGCCTGCACTCACACACACGGAGAGCGTCCACGGTGACACGCCTGCACTCACACACACGGAGAGCGTCCACGGTGACACGCCTGCACTCACACACACGGAGAGCGTCCACGGTGACACGCCTGCACTCACACACACGGAGAGCGTCCACGGTGACACGCCTGCACTCACACACACGGAGAGCGTCCACGGTGACACGCCTGCACTCACACACACGGAGAGCGTCCACGGTGACACGCCTGCACTCACACACACGGAGAGCGTCCACGGTGACACGCCTGCACTCACACACACATAGAGCGTCCACGGTGACACGCCTGCACTCACACGAGCGGTGGGGCTGCCGGCACAATAGCGCTGGCGCAGCAGTCTGGACACGATGGACGGCGGGGTACTGGTCTAACTGGGTCCCCTGCCCCAGTCCAGCCAGAAGGGGCTTTATCCCCATTTACAGACAAGAGAGGCAGCTCCCAGGCCAAGGAGGACAAACTACTGACAGGGCAAAAAAACACTGGGTGATGGTGTCCCCACCTTCCTAGAAAAAGAGTTTAGAGAACACGATACAAACCTTTTTTCTCCTGAAAGCAAGAAAAAAGCCAGTACTGAATGAGATGCTGGGCTACGACATCATGCCACCACAACAGAGGTGGAAACTTAAGACAAAAGACAGGTGGCACAACTGCCTGTGCCCAGGTCGCCCCTCCCTCCCCAAGACCACCGCCACCCGGTGAGCTCTGACTGCATCCAGGGACACAGGGCAGCCCCGGATTCCAACCAGGTGAGGCTGCCAGCCTCTCTGCCACCCCCCTGCCCTTCCCAGCCCCCCCAGCCCCCCCAGCCCACCCATGGCCAAGAGCTCCAGCCTCCAGGCCTGGTACACGTGGGCCTGTTTCTGGAAACATGTAGCAATACACAGTCCCCGGCAGCTGGTGGCTACTCACCACTCGGGTCCTGACATGCCCAGCCCTCCTGCAGGCAGCCGCACGTCCAGCCTCTGTCAGGCCCCCCGACACAGGGGCTTGAAATCCCCTCCCTGCCCACCAGGGCGGTGCCCGCCTGCGCCCAAAGTGAGCAAGAAGCCAGCATCACACAGAGCCCATCCCCACAGCCCGGCCCCCACTCCACCCAGCCACCAAGCAGCACATGCTGTCCACTCCTCAGAGCTCTGGTTTCTATCCAAGGTCCTGAGCGGGAGGAGGCCTTTCCTTGGCCAACATCGAGGCCTCTCGCGATGGGACCTCGATCCTCCCTGTGCCAGCGCCACAGCTCGCTCCAACACACTGCACCTGACAGAGGCAACCATGACACTCCCACCACCACCTGAAGGCCCCGCCTTTGCTCAGGCGGTGCCCTGGCCAGGAGGGCCTTCCTGACCTCAACAAGGACGTCCTGAAGCTGCCAGGTGGGGGAACGTGCAAAGCCGGGCGGAGGCGGGGAGGATGGCGGAAGGCCCTCCTGTCCTGGCTGGGGGCCTTGGCTGCCTCGTGGGCAAATGACTCTAGTCGCACAGGGGCTTGGTGTGGTCTCCTCCCGCCATGCGTGGGACCTGAGTTAGCGGGACAGCCAAGGTCAGCGGCCAGGGCCCAGGGGGACATGAGTCTAGCGCCCTTGGGCACCAAGCTCGGACAAGGAGAAGGGGGCACCTGCTGACAGCTTCCAGCCGAGAGACACGGAACCCAGGGTTAGGAATAGCTGGGGAGCCAGGGATGTCTCCAGACGGGCTTTAAGGAGAGAGTAGGAAGCAGCCGCCTGTGAGGGGCCTCAGCCTCCTGGTCATGAAAGAGTCCTGGGCAGAGGCTAAGGCCCCTCGAGGAGACCCTCCTCCAGGGGCAGTAAGAAGGGGCAGGCCTAGGAAAAAAGGGCACTGTCTCTCCGACGTCCACCTGTCTGTCCTAGGAGCTGGGTCCTCTCACAGGGCTCCCTACAGGAGCACAGCCGCTGCCCCATCAGTGGGAGAAGCCCCAGGGCAGGCCCTGTCTCCACCTCTGGCCTGGGCCCACCCCTGGGGAGTGTCCCACCGGGGGCATAACCTTCCCCTCCAAGGAGGGGATCTCAGAGATGGCCCAGCCATAGGCCCTCCCCTCCAGGAACTCGAGGACTGCAGACCAGAAAGAAGACCACGCCAGGAAGAGGCTGGCGGGGCAGCAACGAGCTTGAGGACACACCCCCGTGCAGCCAGGGGCTCAGGGATGGCTGGGGAATGGACTCCACGAAATACATGAACGAGTGAGGGACTTAGCATGACACATGGGGGAGGGGCTCGTTGTGCGGGCTCCGTGTCACACACGAGTGGGTGAGGAACTCAATCTGACACATGAAAGAAGGGGCTCAGGGGGACACATGAGAGGGGGAGGGGCTCAGGGGGACACACGTATGTTGCAGGCTCTCAGTGTAACGTACAGGCAGGGGAGGGACTGGTGTGACACATGAGCGAGGGAGTTTCGTGTGACACACAGATGGAACAGAGCTCTCCTGGCACGGGAGTGGAGAAGGGGCCTAGGTGACTCATACGTAGCAGGAAAGGCTCAGTGTCCAGTGTCATACCTGAGGCAGGAAAGGACTCGGTGTCACACATGAGCAGCAAATGGTCCGTGTGACTCAATAATAGGGGAAGGACTCAGTGTGACAATGAGTGGGGAGATTCAGTGTGACGTGTGGAGGAGGGGCTCCATGTGACAAATGGGCAGGGGAGGGGCTCAGTGTACACATGAAAGGGTTGCGGGACACAAAGCGACACAGTGACTGGAGGAGCGATGTGACACAAGCGCATTAAGGGTCTAGATGTGACACCTGAGTGGAGGAGGGGCTCTGTGTGACACCTGAGGGCAGGAGGGGCTCTGTGTGAAACATGAGTGGAGGAGGCGTTCTGTGTGACACCTGAGTGGAGGAGGGGGTCTGTGTGACACATGCGTGCAGGAGGGGGGCTAAGGGACACCTGAGTGGAGGAGGGGGTCTGTGTGACACATGAGTGGAGGACGGGGTCTGTGTGACACTGTTTGGAGGAGGGGTTCTATGTGACACTTGAGAACAGGAGGGGCTCTGTGTGACACATTAGTGAAAGAGGGGCTCTGTGTGACACACGAGTGGAGGAGGCGCTCTGTGTGACACATGAGTGCAGGAGTGGGTCAGTGTGACACATAACTGCATGAGGGGGTCTGTGTGACACCTGAGTGGAGGAGGGGGTCTGTGTGACACATGAGTGGAGAAAGGGATCTGTGTGACTCTTGAATGCAGGAGGGGGTCTGTGTGACACATGAGTGGAGGACGGGGTCTGTGTGACACCTGAGTGGAGGAGGGGGTCTCTGTGACGCATGACTGCAGGAGGGGGTCTGTGTGACACATGAGTGGACTAGTGGGTCTGTGTGATACCGGAGTGCAGGACAGGGTCTGTGTGACACCTGAGTAGAGGACTGGGTCCGTGTGACACTTGAATGGAGAAGGGGGTCTTTGTGACACATGAGTGGAGGAGGAGGTCTCTGTGACACCTGAGTGGAGGACAGGGTCTTGGTGACACCTGAGAGGAAGTGGGGTTCTGTGTGACACCTGAGTGGAGGAAGGGTTCTGGGTGACACCTTAGTGGAGGAGGGGGTCTGTGTGACACCTGTGTGGAGGAGGGGTTCTGGATGAAACCTGAGTGTAGGAGGGTGTCTGCATGACACCTGAGGTGAGGAGGGGGAATGTGTGAAACCTGAGTGGAGGAGGGGCTCTGTGTGACACGTGAGTGGAGGAGGGGCTCTGTGTGACACATGAGTGCAGGACGGGTTTTGTGTGACACATGAGTACAGAAGTGGGTCAGTGTGACACATAACTGCATGAGGGGGTCTGTGTGACACCTGAGTGGAGGAGGGGGTCTGTGTGACACATGAGTGGAGAAAGGGATCTGTGTGACTCTTGAATGCAGGAGGGGGTCTGTGTGACACATGAGTGGAGGACGGGGTCTGTGTGACACCTGAGTGGAGGAGGGGGTCTCTGTGACGCATGACTGCAGGAGGGGCTCTGTGTGACACAGGAGTGGACTAGTGGGTCTGTGTGACACATTAGTGCAGGACAGGGTCTGTGTGACACCTGAGTGGAGGAGGGGTCCGTGTGACACCTGAGTGGAGGAGAGAGTCTTTGTGACACATGAGTGCAGGAGTGGGTTTGTGTGACACCCGAGTGAAAGACGCGGTCTCTGTGACACATGAGGCAAGAGGGGGTCTGTGTGACACAAGAGTGGAGGAGGGGTTCTGTGTGACACCTGAGTGGAGGAGGGGCTCTGTGTGACACCTAAGTGACGGAGGAGGTCTGAGTGACACATGAGAGTAGGAGGGGGTCTGTGTGACACCTGAGTGGATGAGGGGGTCTATGTGACACCTGAGTGGTGGAGGGGGTCTCTGTGATACATGAGTGCAGGAGGGCTTTTTTGTGACACATGAGTGGAGGAGGGGGTCTGTGTGACACCTGAGTGTAGGAGAATGTCTGTGGGACACATGAGTGCAGGAGGGAATCTGTGTGACACATGAGTGGAGGAGAGGGTCTGTGTCACATATGAGAGGAAGAGGGCGTCTTTGGGACACATGAGTGGAGGAGGGGGGTCTGTGTGAAACCTGAGGGGAGGAGGGGTTCTGTGTGACACATCAGTGGAGGAGGAGGTCTCTGTGACACCTGAGTGGAGGAGGGGGTCTGTGTCACACATGAGTGCAAGAGGGGGTCTGTTTGACACCTGAGTGGACATGGGGTCTGTGTGACAAATGAGTGGAGGAGGGGTTGCTTTGTGACACCTGAGTGGAGGACAGGGTCTCGGTGACACCTGAGAGGAAGTGGGGTTCTGTGTGACACCGGAGTGGAGGAGTGGGTTCTGTGTGACACCTGAATGGAGGAGGGGTTCTCGGTGACACCTGAGAGGAGGAGGAGGTCTGTGTGACAACTGAGTGGAGGAAGGGTTCTGGGTGACACCTTAGTGGAGGAGGGGGTCTGTGTGACACCTGAGAGGAAGTGGGGCTCTGTGTGACACGTGAGTGGAGGAGGGGCTCTGTGTGACACATGAGTACAGAAGTGGGTCAGTGTGACACATGACTGCATGAGGAGGTCTGTGTGACACCTGAGTGGAAGAGGGGTTCTGTGTGACACATGAGTGCAGGAGGGGGTCTGTGTGACACCTGAGTGAGGAGTGGTCTGTGTGACACCTGAGTGGAGGATGGGGTCTGTGTGACACATGAGTGGAGGACGGCGTCTGCTGGACACCTAAGTGGAGGAGGGGGTCTTTATCACACCTGAGAGGAAGTGAGAGTCTGTGTGACACCTGAGTAGAGGAGGGGGTCTGTGTGACACATGTGTGGAGGAGGGGGTCTGTGTGACACATGAGTGGAGGAGGGGCTCTGTGTCACATATGAGTGGAGGAGAGGGTCTGTGTGACACGTGAGTGGAGGACGGGGTCTGTATGACACCTGAGTCGATGAGGGTGTGTGTGTGACACTTTAGAGGGGGAGGGTGTCTGTGTGACACCTGAGAGGAGAAGGGGGTCTGCGTGACACCTGCGTGGATGAGTGAGTCTGTGTGACACCTGATAGGAAGTGGGCATCTGTGTGACACCTAAGAGGAGGAGGGCGTCTGCGTGACACCTGAGAGGAAGTGGGGGTCTGTGTGACACATGAGTGGAGGAGGGGGTCTGTATGACACCCCACTGGAGAGGGGGTTCTTAGTGACACCTGAGTGGAGGAGGGCGTCTCTGTGACACCTGATAGGAAGTGGCGGTCTGTGTGACACATGAGTGGAGGAGGGGGTCTTTCTGACACCTGAGTGGAGGAGGGGGTGTGGGTGACACCTGAGTGGAGGAGGGGGTCTGTGTGACAGCTGAGAGGACGTGGGGGTCTGAGTGACACATGAGTGGAGGAGGGGGTCTGTGTGACAGCTGAGAGGACATGGGGGTCTGTGTGACACCTTAGTGGAGCAGGGGGTCTGCATGACACCTGATAGGAAGTGGCGGTCTGTGTGACACATGAGTGGAGGAGGGGGTCTTTCTGACACCTGAGTGGAGGAGGGGGTGTGGGTGACACCTGAGTGGAGGAGGGGTTCTGCGTGACACATAAGAGGAGGAGGGGTTCTTTGTGATACCTACATGGAGGAGGGGGTTCTGTGTGACACCTGAGTGAAGGACGGGGTCTGCATGACACCTGAGTTGAGGAGGGGGAATGTGTGAAACCTGAGGGGAGAAGGGTGTTCTGTGTGACAAATGAGTGGAGGAGTGGGTCTGTGTGACACCTGATAAAAGGAGGGGGTCTACGTGACACCTGAGAGGAGGAGGGGATATGGGTGACACCTGAGAGGAGGAGGGGTTCTGCATGACAGCTGAGTGGAAGAGGGGCTCTGTGTGACACGTGAGTGGAGGAGGGGCTCTGTGTGACACATGAGTGCAGGACGGGTTTTGTGTGACACATGAGTACAGAAGTGGGTCAGTGTGACACATGACTGCATGAGGAGGTCTGTGTGACACCTGAGTGGAAGAGGGGTTCTGTGTGACACATGAGTGCAGGAGGGGGTCTGTGTGACACCTGAGTGAGGAGTGGTCTGTGTGACACCTGAGTGGAGGATGGGGTCTTTGCAACACCTGAGTGGCGGAGGTGGTCTGCGTCACACCTGAGAAGAAGTTGGGGTCTGTGTGACACCTGAGACAAGGAGAGGGTCTGCGTGAGACCTGAGAGGAAGTGGGGGTCTGCGTGACACCTGAGAGTAGTAGGGGATCTGTGCGACACATGAGTGGAGGAGTGGGTCTGTGTGACACCTGAGTGGAAGAGGGGGTCTGTGTGACACACGAGTGTAGGTGGTGGTGTGTGTGGCATATGAGTGGAGGACGGCGTCTGTTGGACACCTGAGTGGAGGAGGGGGTCTGTGTCACACCTGAGAGGAAGTTGGGGTCTGCGTGACACGTGAGAGTAGTAGGGGGTCTGTGTGACACCTGAGTGGAAGACGGGGTCTGCGTGACACCTGAGAGGAGGAGGGGGTTCTGTGTTACACATGAGTGGAGGAGGGGGTCTGTGTGACACCTGAGTGGATGAGGGGGTCTGTGTGACACCTGAGTGGAGGAGGGGGTCTGCGTGACACCTGAGAGGAAGTGGGGGTCTGTGTGACACCTAGAGTAGTAGGGGGTCTGTGTGACACCTGAGTGGAGTACGGGATCTGCATGACACCTGAGAGGAGGACGGGGTCTGCGTGAAACCTGAGCGGAGGATGGGGTCTGCGTGTTACATGAGTGGGGGAGGGGGTCTGTGTGACACCTGAGTGGAGGAGCGGGTCTGTGTGACATATCAGTGGAGGAGAGGGTCTGCGTGACACCTGATTGGAGGATGGGGTCTACGTGACACGTGAGTGGAGGAGGGGGTCTGTGTGACACATGAGTGGAGAAGGGGTTCTCTGTGACACATGAGTGCAGAAGGGGGTCTGTGTCACTGAGTTCAGGAGGGGGTCTGTGTGACGTCTGAGTGGAGGAGGGGGTCTGTGTGACATGAGTGCAGGAGGGGTCTGTGTGACGTCTGAGTGGAGGAGGGGGTCTGTGTGACACGTCAGTGGAGGAGGGGGTCTGTGTGACACATGAGTGCACGAGGGGGTCTGTGTTACACATAAGTGCAGGAGGGAATCTGTGTAACACCTGAGGGAAGGAGGGGGTCTGTGTGACACATGAGTGCAGGAGGGTGTCTCCGTGACACCTGAGTGGAGGAATGGTCTGTGTGACACCTGAGTGCAGGAGCGGATGTGTGTGAGAAATGAGTGCAGAAGGGTGTATGTGTGACAAATGAGTGCAGGAGGGTGTGTGTGTGACACATGAGAGCAGGAGCGGGTCTGTGTGAGACCTGAGTAAGGGAGGGAATCTGTGTGACAAATGAGGGCAGGAAGGTGTCTGTGTGATACATGAGTGCAGGAGGGGGTCTATGTGACACCTGAGTGGAGAAGGGTGTCTGTGTGACACATGAGTGGAGGAGTGGGTCTCTGTGACACGAGTGTAGAAAGGGGTCTGTGTCATACCTGCCTGGAGAACGGGGTCTGTTTGAAACCTGAGTGGAGGTGGGGGTCTGTGTTACACCTGAGTGGAGGAGGGGGTCTGTAAGACACCTGAGTGTAGGAGGGGGATGTGTGACACCTGAGTGGAGGAGGGTGTCTGTAAGACACCTGAGTGTAGGAAGGGGTCTGTGTGACACCTGAGTGCAGGAGGGGGTCTATGTGACACCTGAGTGGAGAAGGGTGTCTGTGTGACATCTCAGTGGAGGAGTGGGTCTCGTGACACCTGAGTGGAGGAGAGGGTCTGTGTGACACCTGAGTGCAGGAGGGAGTCTGTGTAACACCTGAGGGAAGGAGGGGGTCTGTTTGACACCTGAATGCAGCAGGGTGTCTGAGTGGCACCTGAGTGCAGAAGGTGGTCTGTGTACATATGAGTGGAGAAGGCGGTCTGTGTACACGAGAGTGAAGGAGCGGGTCTGTGTGGCACCTGACAGGAGGAGGGGGTTCTGTGACACATGTGTGGAGTAGGGGGACTGTGTGACACATGAGGGTAGGAAGCGGTCTGTGTGACACCAGAGTGTAGGAGGGCCTCTGTGTGACACCTGAGTGGAGAAGGGGGTCTGTGTAACACCTGAGTGCAGGAGGGGGTCTCTGTGACACCTGAGTGGAGGAGGGTGTCTGTGTGACACATGAGTGGAGGAGTGGGTCTCTGTGACACGAGTGTAGAAAGGGGTCTGTGTCATACCTGCCTGGAGGACGGGGTCTGTTTGAAACCTGAGTGGAGGACGGGGTCTGTGTGACACATGACTGCAAGTGGGGGGGGGGTGTGACACGTGAATGGAGGAGTGTTTTTGTGTGACCCCTGAGTGGTGGAGGGGTGTGTATGACACATGATTGTAGGAGGGGGTCTGTGTGACACCTGAGTGTAGGAGCAGGTCAGTGTGACACCTGAGCGGAGGAGGGGGTCTGTGTGACACCGGAGGGCAGGAAGGTGTCTGTGTGACACCTGAGTGGAGGAGGGGGTCTCTGTGACCCCTGAGTGAAGGAAGGGTTCTGTGTGACACCTGAGTGCAGGAGTGGGTCTGTGTGGCACATGAGTGCAAGTGGGGGTGTGTGTGAAACATGAGTGGAGGAGTGTTTTTGTGTGACTCGTGAGTGGAGAAGGGGTCTGTGTGACACCTGAGTGGAGGGGGTCTGTGTGACACCTGAGTGGAGGAGGGGATGTGTGTGACACCTGAGTGGGGACAGGCATAGCTGTTGCATGAACCTAGCAGTTCTTTTCAGCCTCCAACTGCCATGAAGTGCAGCCCCACCCTGCGAGATGATGGACGTTCTCAGGTCAAAGCGGAAACCCATGGGACCACCTCATACCTACAGACTCCCAGGCAGTATGCACACGCCACACTAATTCTCATTCAGATTCAGAGTCTAACAGGCAATTTAAGGATCGTCAACGTTACAGAAGTTCCTTCTCCGAGGGGAGAACTCCAAATAACCAAACCTACAACATGGGGTGACTGACACCCAAGGTCCCCTAAAACCGAGTCCACTCCAGGACCCGCAGAGGACCCTGAAGACATCCGCCATCACTCCCCACAAGCCGGTGCCCCTCCCCCAGCACATCCACAGGGTCCTGGTGGACACTAGAGGGTCCCAGTTTCTGACTCTCCAAGACCTGGAAAATGCCCAGATGGATATCTGACAACCACCACCTGGCCAAGCAAAGACATTCAAGTCAATAGACCAAACCATCCTTGACCACCATGATGTGAGAGAACAGAAGTGCATCGTAACAGACCAAACTACAAGGACACAGCTCAGAATTTTACAATGAAATAAATTTCGCTTTACAAGAAATTCACTGCCTTGTCCACCACTGTCTGGTTTTACCCTAACCCTAACCCTCCATCACAGACTTGGCTGCCCCTCCCTGACCCCCTGTGACCCCCCGTCCTCCAATGTGGTCTAACTCTGCCTTGAAACCACTCCAAGACTGAGAAGTCCACATCTTCCCCACCACCCACCTCCTTTCTCTTAGGTAATCAATTCATTCGTTCATTCATTCGTTCTTTCATTCATTTCAACTTTGGTGGAAAGAGCACAAAATTTAGTCCTTAACCCTCCCTCCAAGTCCTGACATGTGACACTCAGGGACCCAGTCTGAGCATCAGTTTACCATCTAAAAAGTGGAAATATGTGACCAACATCAAAGGATCTGGGCAGGACTGGGCGATCCCCAACAAAGGGGACAGCAAGGAGGCTGAGTCAGAGAACAGGGTGCGCAGTGCAAGGAGCCCAGGCTGCCAGAGGGGCTGGACTTGGGCCAGGGGCCTGGGAGCAAGGACCCTGCAGGCAGGCTGGGAGGGCCTGGGCTCCTGGTGCCAGCTCTGAGATGCCAGCCACCAACAGGGAAGAAAGTGGGCACAGGTAGGCTCTCTTTGCAGAACTCACTCAGCAGGACCTGGGCTGAACGTCCCCACCGCCATGCAGTCAGACCCGCCCTTCTCTGCACCACGTCCCCAAGCCGCCCTGGCCCAGGCTCTGTGCCATCCGCCGGCTCTCGTGCGTCTCCCCGAGGTGTGCACTCCCACGGGCCACGTCCACTTACTTGCTGCCTGGCACAGGGCCTGGCACACAGTAGACCTTCACCGAATGTGCAAACGAATGAATGAAAGCCTACCATGTACAAGGCCCTGGGGGCCAGAGTGAGCCCCGAAGCGAGGATGATGGAGGTGAGGCAGAGGATGGATGGGTGATGGCCAGGTCCACAGTGACAGAGGTGAGATGCTGTGCTCAGGATGACAGAGGCCAGGTGGAGGTGATGGGAGCCCGAGATGGCCAGCCCACGGGGAAGGATGGGCCAGGCCCCGGCACCCGGTAGCTGCAGGGTATAGTGAAGTGGTGATGATGGGTGAGGATGATGGAGCCCACAGTGACAGACATGCGTGAGATGGACCCCAAAGACTAGAGGCGGGTGGAGGAGGAGCCCAGGACCCCACGAACTGGGTGTGGAAATCTCTGCGGCTCAAGACCTGGGCGTCCTGCTCCACACGCCCGCCCACTCGCACTAACAGAACACCATGGTGTGCAAAGCTCAGAGAGCACCCACCAAGCTGACGGCCTTGCCAGTGAGGAACAGTGGATGCCCTAGGCTGCGGGTCAGCAGACATTTTTGCTTGCAGACCCCGTGAAGGAATTTTGCAAAGCCATCCCGCCTTCCCCCAGCCCCTTTGTAACTGGCACCGAAGCTTCATGCCAAGCTTACAGAGCGGCAATGACGTAACCTCCTGGGCACCGCGTACTAGATGTGTAACGCGTAGATATACATCTGTCAAAAGCACGAGCTCATTGGACTCCTCCACTCTCAACCTCGCTGGCAAACCGATCGGACAAAACAGACTTTCACCAGCGAGTCCGTCACTTTAGCACTTTTCACTCCAGGCCAACGCGTTCTAGGCTTCGCGACGACAAACGTTGCCCCTCTGGGTTCTGAGTCTCAGGTGGACGCGTCACCTGGGTGAGAAGCGGGTGGGGCACCGTGGGGCAGGCGGGAACTGACCTGGATGGTGCAGCATCTGGGCTGAGTGCCACGGGGGCGCAGGCATACTCCGAGGCTCTGTGGAGGGCACCGTGCAGCCGCCGAGGTCTGGGTCCAGAGGTCCCGGCCAGCGCCCGTGGGTGGCAGCCGCTCCCAGGCGGCGGCCAGGGAGGCTGGGCAGGCTGCGGAGGCCGGCACAAGACCCAGCGCACCTTGCTCAAGCCGTCCTTGTCCCTCCATCCGGGAAGTGGCTGAACGTGTCCTGCGAGCTGCCGGGGAAGCTGGGGTCTGGGACCAGGCGTGGGGGAGCTGAGCAGAACCCCAGGTGGGTGGGGAGGAGGTGGGGGGCTGCGGCAGGGAAGGCTCCACTCCGGGACACTGGGCAGAGCTGGTGAGTGGGTGTGTCAGCAACTCACCGGCGCAAGGTCTCCCCCCACCTGTGGGCGCATCGCCAAGGAGAGGCAATGTGGGGGGGGGTCACAGAAGGGTAAGGGGTGAGGGCCAAGGCTGCCACTTTTCTACTTGCTGTGGCTGCAGTGGACACACAGACGGGCTGGTGGAAAGCTACGGGGGGCACGTGGCAGGGGTGGCTGCGGGGAGTGGGTCTAGAGGAGAGCGGACGTGGAATCCAGTCAGGGCGTCTGGCATTAGGGAGAGACCCACTGTCTCTCATCTCCAGTCACTCTCCACCCTGTGTCTCTCTTTCATACACATGCACACGTGCGCGCGCCCACACTCGCACATGCACACACACACCCAGGCGCACACACCCGTGCACACCCAGGCACACACAGGCAGGCTCAGGCTCACATCTGTCCCCACCCCGGGCCAGGACCCCCCTGCATCCTGAGCACCGTCCCCCAGGGCTGGGACAGCACTTGAGCCTAACCTGGGGCAGCCACGCGACACCAACCGGGCACCTATCTGGCGCTGGGGGCAGTGCAGGAGCTGCGGTGAAGGGGTGCAGACTAATCCCTGGATCAGGGGTCCCAGGTTGCAGAAACCTCCAGAAGCAGCACCCGTGCAAGGTGGCAGGAGCCCAGGCTGTATGGGAGGTTTGATAAGACCCTTTGGAGTCACAGTCAATTCTAAAGAGGCAGGTTCCAGCCTGGGTAATTAATCCCAGACGGCCAAGCAGGGGTGCCCCGGGCGTTTTCTTCCTAGCACAGTGGCCTCTGATTGCTGCGCACGGAGGCCCCGGCCAGGACCTCGCAGAAAAGGCCGCTCCTAGCCCCATCGCCCCTACGGACATGTGAGTATCCCGTCTCTAAGCCCGAGGTCTCCACCGTGACATGGGGGGGCCCGAGGAGCACCCAGCCCCTGACAGGCACACATCCATCCACTCCTTCCACCATCAGCCACCACCAAGCAAACAGATAAAGTGCTTTGTGAAGTGCAGGTATATAGGTAACATTCCACAACGCCCTGCCAGCCCCTCCGGACCCTCACCCAGCCCCCCCGAGGGCAACTCAGAGTCCAGGGGAGCTCTGGCCTCGGAGGCTCCTCAGCCGCAGAAGACAGCTCCGGGACTGTGGGCTGTCTGGGAAGCACACGGCTATCAAATTCGCCTAAAAAACGTCTCCCTGGAGTAGGGGCTCCCCCTCGTTGCTGTCGCATTTGGCTGGAATGTGGCCCGACTCTAGACCACGTGGCTGTTGTGTCACCCCTTACTGCCTGCCATCTGTCCTCCCAACCCACCTCCACCCACCCCCTGGGCGGGCCCAGCCTCTGCAGAGAGCTTTGGCCGCGGCTGGGACTGGCTTCCCCAGAGACCCGACGTGACGGCTGAGTGCAGGAGTAGGGGCAGAGCGCAAACTGTCTCCTGAGATGTACAGGGAGGGCCCCATGGGAGAATACCCCTGCACGTGAAGGGAGCTGGAGAGAAAGCTTTCCACGGGCCGCCTGCCCCTGCCTCGCTCCGGCTCCCAGCTCCAAAACGATGGCCACCAGTGTGGATAAGAGGGGAAGATTACAATCTGCTGGGAGAAAACTGCAGCCCAAGGCATCTTCGTTCCCTGCTTCCTCTAGGAGCTGAGCTGGGAGTGTCCGTGAAATCGGAGGCATGGCCCGCCCCCTCCTGGGAAGGAAGAAGGCCATGATTTTGCTCTCCCTCAGTACTCGTCTGCCTCTTTGCCACGAAGCCGTTTCACCCAGTGGCCACTTCTCACAAAGCGGGAGTGGGAAATCCCACCAGAGAATGTCCCTCCAAAAAGCGGGAGGAGGACAGAGTGAGTGATGGGGAAACTAAAGCCCCGAGGGAGAGTCAGAGACCAACAGTGGCCGGGCCTGGCTCCCTAGACTCCCGGACGGGGGTCCTCCTGTGCCATCCCCCCCACCCCCCAACCCCGAGCATCCTCACTCCCTCTGGCCTGGTCTTCCAGGATGGCGCTGGGGCTGGGCTCTTGGAGAACGGGTACACAGTCACTCCGGCGCCAAGCCTTCCTACTTCTCTCGATGGGTCTGTGGGCAATCCACTCAGCCTTCTGGGCTCTTCCTGAATCTCAGTACAATCAGAGGCTGCCTGGGGTAGGGAACGTTGACCTCCAGAGAGGTCTGGTCTTAATGGACATCGAGTAACCCATCTTTCTCTCAGCCTCAGTGTTCTCATCTGTAAAGTGGGCGCGGACTGGGAGACCACGATGGCCGGCCATCCAGCCCTGCGCCAAGGGCGGCCCTCTACACTGAGACCACAGCAGCAGTAGCACCTGGAATCTGGTCTTTCGCACTTGGAGGGCAGGGGCTGAGTCAAATTCATCTCTTCCTCCAGAGGCGCCGCACAATACCTAGCACACTCCAGAAAATCTTAAGAGTTCGGCAACCTTCCTGCGAGGGGCTGTGTCATAATCTCTGACCTACGTTAAGTCAGGAGGTCCGGAAGTTTCATCTGTCCTTATTTCCACTACTGTGGTTCTGCTTTGAGCCTCGCCCCCTGAAGCTGATGATGTCATGGCGTGGTTTCACATTTTCTTCACAAACATGACAAGCCCGCTGGCTCACCCATTTTTCATTTGGCTTCAGAATTTGTTGTGGAAACTTCTAGGAAATCAGCAACGGGTGATTCTAATAATTGCTTGTTCTTGGAAATCTCCTAAAATAACTTGGCCAAATGAGAGTGTGGGGGGGGGGAGGGGGGAGGGGGGCAGGGCAGTCCTCTAAGAGGACGTTTCTCCTCCATTCCATCCCAGGTCTCGAGTTCCAGTTACTCATAAAAGAAGTTTTTGTGTGCATAGTTTCAAATTCGAATGAATTTCCAGGAAATATCACCAAAATGATGTTGGCATCGTTAGGATGTGTTTTTCAAGAACGCTTGCTAGCTGCTCCCTTTTCCTGCAGACTCCAACTGCAGAAAATAAGTCCGTTTCTGGGATATATTATTGTAGCTATGTCTGAATGGCATAAATGATGATATCAGATTCTCAGAACCTCCCAGTCTAAAGATTTCAAAGTCAGCACATCCAGACTCACACTCAGCATTCTCTCCTCCCAATGTTGACACTTTTCATCACTTCAACTGTGTCAACCCACGACGTTCTTACGGTTTCTGAACAAGGCGATGTTTTCAGCCTTATTTCATTCGTTGCCATCTCTCTCCAGTTTAGTGGACAGTCTGGTGTCAACCCAATGTCTGAAGGGCCACAGTGACCTTCAAGGTGCTCGGGGCAGGGTCCCAGCCCAGAATGCAGCTGCATCTGGGAAGCTACCATCGTGTCCCTGTGTACTGGGGGGCCTCCTTTGCCGTCCATGCCATCTGCACCACCCATCGCGATGGCCTGGCCCCGTCTCAGTCCCAACCTCAGCAAACTTCCGTTGCTGGAAAGAGGCAACCAGATCTGACCAGCCCCGAGGTCGTGGCTTCGTGCCGGGCTGGCGAGTGGGTGGTTAGCACCTTCCCCTGGGAGAGGAGCTAAGCCGCAGAAACGAGCTTGGGTTACATTCCAGGGTCCAGCCAACTTGGCAGCCCCGTGGGTCAAGTCTGGTGTGCAGCCAGCCATGAGTCCGGCACAACTAAAAGGCATAAAACGGCATTTTGCTGCCGAGATACACACTCACGGGCAGGCTCCATCAGCAGGGCCCCGCCCGCAATCCATGACTTCTGCTGCCAGGCTCTTCCTAACACGCTTCCTCCGGCCAGCAGCCCCCGCTCCACGTCTCTCCTTATGCATCTGGAACCCAGCTTCCTGCGGGCTCCAGTACCTCCAGTGTCGCTAGTGAAGAGAGCTGCAGGCCATGCGTGGAGAGCAGAGTCTCCTCTGCCACCTCCCGTCAAGTCAAACCTTGGCCACGCCGAGTCGTGCCCAGGCAAGCCCATGGCCTGGAGGCTTTCTCAGCAGTTCTGCACGTCTGAGCTGCGTCAGAGGCTGCAGCTAGGGTCTCAGTTCTGAAATATCAAGGGGGCCCTCCTTCGGGAGGCTCAAGGTTCACTGGAGGCCAGAGCTGGAGTCTCAGTTCTGGAACAACAATGGGGCCCCTCATCACGGGCATCTGAGCTTCAGCAGAGGCTGGAGCTGGGCTCTCCGCTCCGGAACGTCACGGTGGCCCTCCCTCCGGCTGCCCGAGGTTCACTGGAGGCTGGAGCTGGGGTCTCCGCTCCGGAACATCAAGGGGACTTTCGTGTGGACGCGCAAGCTTCACCAGAGGCTGGGGGCCCACCGCACGCAGGACTCTCCTGGACTCTCGGCTGCCCCCTGGCTGGCCGCGGTCTCATCCAGGCGAGCACAGCTGGAGGCTGTCTTCTTCTCATCTCAGCGCTGCCTGGACCCTCACTCAGCACCATCCGTGTCTCCGTCTTGCTCAGGGACTGGGCTCAGGTCTCCTCAGCTGAGATGTGCCCACGATCCCCCGAGGTGGTTCTTTCTTTCTGCAGAGGAGCCATGCTCGGCCCCGTGCAGTCATGGCTGGACTTGCCTGTAGTTCCCTTGAGGCACCTCCCTGTGGGGAGGGGAGGGGAGGAGGGAGGAAGGGGGGAGGGAGAAGGAGGAAGGTGGAAAGAGAAAGAGGAGGAGGTGGCCGTAGTGGTGGTGGTTGTCACGGCTTTGGCGTTGACAATGGCATTGACGGTGGCAGTGGCAGCGGTCAGCCTCTCTCTCCCACTGGTTGCGTGTCCGGCTCATCTGCTCCGGCAAAGCCAGGTGCGCGGACCCCAGGACTCCTCACGGACTCGAGTCCGAAGCTCCCTTGCCCTTGCTCCCCTCTGTCCCCCTTCGGCCCCACCTCACACGGCTGGCCGACGGCCTGAGCTTCCTTGAGCTGGGCGGCGCCCCGCCAGCGGGGCAGGGGCTGCATCTGGGCACCACCTCTGCGGTGCCTCAGGGCCTGCTCGGTAGCCAACGCGTGGAATGAGTGTTGGCCCCGGGTCGCAGCCAGGCTGGAGCGGAACAGCCCGGCCGTCCGCTCCCCGTTAGTTTAAGCAGGACGACTGCTCTACCAGGCCCCCACCAGGGCCCTGGGAATATGTGAGGAGCGGGGCGGGGGCGGGAAGAGTCGCGGCTCTGGGGGCGGCCCCGCCGGGGCTCCAGGGACCAGCGCAGACTTCCTCCACCTCCTGTCTCTATTCCTTTCTGGAAAGAAGCCTGGCTTCCTAAAACCATTAGAAGAAGGGGGACCTGCCCGGGTTAGTTCACCCCAACGTGCAAGCACCTCAGGACCCCCCCAGGCCAGCGCTGCTTCTGGGCATCCCATCACCCTTGAGTATCCAGTGGGCGGGGGACGGGTGGCTTCCTGGGACCGGAGCTGGCTCCCCTGCCCCTCCCATCAGACGGGCCCGAGCCGGAGAGCATCCCGACGTTCACCCCTCCTCAGATGAGTAGCACATCCATCAGTTTTTGTTAAGGCAAGAAACACATTTATTGAGACACGACAGGGTGTGCCAAGCCCCCGGGAGGGCACTTTGCGGCCGCGTCACATGCCCCTCACAACAGCCCTGTGAGGTAGGCGTCCGATCCCATTTCACAGATGCAGACAGCGAGGCTCGGCGCTCCCCCAAGTCTCAGGGCTCAGGAGGGGTGGGGAGGGGTCCAGCCCGCGTGTCTGACACTCAGATCAGTGAAGTCCATCAGTCAGAGGGCGGGGAGGCGGGGTGGACGCGCCCCTCCATGCAGGGGAGTGGCCCGGGTCCAGAGTCTTTGGGTCCGGCCTGTCCCACGGGAACGCGTGCAGGTATCCCCGTGGCTGTGGAGGCTGAGAGAGACACAGGTGCTGATGAAGGCCACCCGCTCCTGGGCTCACTGGCGGACACGAGTTCTCATGCACACAGGCACGTTGGAGGCAAGGAGCAGAGAGAGGGTTAGGAGACGGGTCGCTCGGGGGCCTGGACCACACGGGGACAGGGCCCTGGCCCCCAGCAGCCATGGGGGCGAGGTGAGCACCCAGCCACTAGCCCCTGCCCTCTACCTGCTGCCCCTCAACTCTGGCACCCCACACCTGGTCTCCTCCTCCCGGAGAGAGTTCCAGAAGCACCACACCCCCCTGCACCAGGAACCTCTGATGGTCCTCCACTCACTAACCCAAATCTAGAACGCTCGGCCTTGCTAAAACCCACCCCAGCTCTCCTGTCCAACCCATCGCCAATTAAGCTTGGGCGTTTTCGAAACTATCAGCTTCCTCCTCTTTCTAAAACTTCTCCCTGATCCTGCCCACTTGGACCTCAATCCCGTCCCCTCTGAAGCCGCTACATCTCTGTACTGAAAAGCAAACCCTTCCTTCCCTCGCTGCCCTCCAAAGCTGGCCGGGTGCTCCCCTGACGCCCTCCACCCCACCCTGCAGCCCCCCTTTGGCAGTTCCAGAAAGCCCAGGGCTTCCGCGACCAGGGCCCACAGGCTGCAGGGTGCTGTGGAGGCCGGGTGACGAAGCATTTATTTTCACATGAACAATCTCATTGAATCCGACAGTAACCACGCCAGGTAGGTGTGACTATTTCCGGATTACAGGTGAGCAAACTCATCCAGGCCACACGCACGTAAAGGTGCTCGGGTGGCTTCAAGCCCCAGGCCTTGATCTCAGAGCCAGTATATATGGAGTGCAGCAGGGCACTGAGCCAGCAACCCCAGAGCAGACACCGTCATCATGTACCCATTCTACAGGGGTGAAAACCAAGGCTCGGGATGGTCCAAGTAACCCTCCCAAGGCCACTAAGCTGGCAAATGGTGATGCCAGTACCAGAACTCAAATGGGTAAGCGTCCCGCCCCTCAGCTTGAGGGGGTGGAGAGGAGGGCGAGAGGAGGAGAAAGGAATCAAGGTCTGGGGTCCGATCCCCCCCTCATTCGCTGGCCGACCAGGGCTGCATCCCAGACTGGGCCTGTGCCTTACAGGTTAATGCTGATTGTCACCAATGGTGAGGACAGACAAAGACTTTTCAGGTAAAAGACCTCCCCTCCCCAAGGCGAGGGCTCCGGAGGCCCAGAGAGGGCATGGGCGGGCCCAGGACACTTCCCACTTGGGAATTGCCAAGTGCCACGTCATCACTTGGACCACCCACTGTGCAGCACAGGGAACTATAGTCAATATCCTGTGACACACCATAATGGAAAAGAAGATGAAAAAGAATATATATATGTATAAGCGAGTCACTTTGCTGTACAGAAGAAATTAACACAATATTGTAAATCGACTATACTTAATAAAAAAAAAAAATCACTTGGACCACTACACATAGGAGTACATTTTAGCCCAAATAAAGTTTTATTCTAGACATAAATATTTCCAACAATGTTCAGAAGACAGCTATTTCCGTCAGGAGGGTCTGTCCGGCGGCCACCCCCTGGGGTGAGCCCCCAGCGCAGACAAAGTCCCTCAGGCTTTGCCCTGAAGAGTCTTTGCCGAGAAAACACACCTTTTTCTCTTACAGAAACGCATGCAGATTCAACGCGTACATCAGCCAACGGGCAATTCAGCTTTGCACATCCACTAAAACCCTGCCTTACCAGTCAGCGAGCGCCCGTTAGGCACCTACGAGTGTGGACAGCAGGGCTGCTAGGTGGGGTCAGAGAAGCATAGGTCTCAGAGGCAGCGAGGGGGTCTAAGAGCTGCTTAGGCACGACCTCACTGAGCTTCGACGTTCTACCTGCCCTCCAGAGGCAGGGACCCAGGCCTGCCCCCCTCAGGAGGACGAGGCCCTGAAAACACCAGGCACCTGAGAAAGTCCCTGCCCCTGGGTCACACAGGACCGAGGTCCATCGGGGAGCAGACACCTACACACAGACCCACAGTCTACCGAGAGGAGGACCCTACCAACCTGTCCCTACAGCGGGGCCCGCCCCCGGGAGCTTCGGACAAGTGCTCAAGGACATGGGGTGGCCGTGGTGCAGACACAGCCCACCGAGGCTGTGAAAGGCAGAGGCCAAACCAGGAGGGTGGTGAGGCTTCCACAGAGGGAGGGGCCGGGAGGGAGGGACTCAACAAGACCCCCAGCTCAAGCCCACCTGGGATGGAATCTGGGATGTTCTAGCAGAACTGATGTCCCACACGCGTGAGACGAGGGCCAGGAAAGGAATTCCGTGGTCACGTGGAGACCCCCGATCCAAAATGACCCCTGCAGGGGTGCCTCCTGGGACTTCCTCCAGAGCAGGGCAGAGCTCTGGAGAGCGTGACCTCCACGGGAGCACTGCCAGGCACGTGATGGGGACAGAGACACACTGGGGCACATTTGGGCCGACAGAGGCTGGCCACGGTAACCGGGAGGGCTCGTCTGGCCAAGTGGAAAGAGCGCCCCACGGCTTTTCATGGAAGACTGTTCAGTCCTGGCTCTGACGCTCTGCGGTCCCCGATTCTCAACTTGCTCATCTGTAAAATGGGCCCACACGCCAGTCAAGCAGGGAGCTCGTGGGCGTGGAACAGCCCCAGGTTTGGTTCCAGGCCCATGGAGGGGGCTGAAGACTCATTTCTTTACCTTACAGTCAGGGAAAGAAGGAAGGGGGTGGAGGAAATTAGGAGCACGGGCCTCTCCCTTAAAAGGCAGAAGAAGGTGTTTTAGTCCCTGAAGGTGTTACCCAGGAACCTGCTCGGGCTCTCTCGAAACTGTCCCCCCGCCTTCCTCCCTGAGAAACACCCCGGGGCACCCACAGAGGTCTGCAGAAGCCCCTCCACGGACCAGGCAGCGACAAGGTAGGGCAAACCCAGAGCAGTCACCCTGCACGCGACAAGCAGCAGCTCAGGATGCGGGGGGAGAGGAAGGCAGGCTCCGAGGGAGGGAAAGAGCCATCACTCGTGAACCAAACCAATATTTACCCTGGGCCCACATCACTACACGCTTGCAAACTGCTGGGCCTCTGCCTTACACATCCCACTGACTGCTGGAAATCCAATCTTAGCATAAGATCAAGGCTGACTTTTTATTCACTTGGAACTAGGAAAGGCTTCCCTGTTCCCTTCCAGACGGCCCCCAACACGCGACCATTCTCAGTGACCGCCAGCATTTCATTAGCAGCCCTGGGCCCTCACAACAACCCTGTGAGGTAATAAGCTTTCTGGTGACCCACGGTTTAAGAGAAAAGGAGACCGAGGGTCAGAGAGGAAGGAGGAGTGACTTGCCCAACACCACACAGTTAGTTAAGCGCCCCCCGGATTCTCATTTCTAACACAAAACACTGACTCGTTAATCGGACAGTGAAAGTTCCATCAAGTGACACCAGAGGCAAGAGTCCTGGTTTCGAACAACACACATCATACAAAAGTCCGTGAGATACAACAACTGTTAACAGGTTAATTAGGAACAAAATACAATCTCTTAGTAAAGGTTATAAACAACCGTCGCTTGCATTGGGTTACAATTTTGTTATTTGACCATCTACCTATCCATCCTTTCAACGGAAATGGAAGGTGACCCCTACCACTGGCCTGGTACTGTGTTAGGCACCCAGGCTGCTGACATGTGAGCCCAAATGTTGTGAATGGGGTGAGGGGACATTAGTGGGGAGGGGTATAGTGTCTTTGACAGCTGGTGCCTAATATTTTGGGGGGAGGACACTGCTGGGAGGGGTCTCTTGTGGAGGATAAGTGCCGCCCACAGGCCAGACACAGCGGTAGGCAAGACACAGATGGGGCCTTCCAACCGATTCCGATTCCGGAGACAGGTGTGAACGCGTACCCCAGGGGGTCCAGGGCATTGCCCAAAGGAGTCGTCAGTACCCAGCATGAAGGTTCCTGCCCAAATTACAACCATCTAACCTTCGAACGCCATACAAATTTAGCATTCGTTCCCACAATACCGACTGCATGTTTGACAAAAAGATTTCCCACTAACCTGCCCAAATCAGGCTGCCCCTCCTGGCCTGTCAACCCACCCCCAACCCACCCCTGGGGGCACGCGCACACCCTTTCAGAATCGCAGTTCAAGATCCTAGTTACATCAAGCCTCACAACAGCCCTGCGAGGTGGGTGTGCCATGGTCTCCCCAGGAGACAGACTCAAGCTGTCGCCATCCGTTTAAACCGCACGTTTGTCCAGCTCCAGGGTCCTGGCTTTGTCCACCACCCCCACTGTCCAAGGCGATAAAGCAAATACAGAATTCTCAGTAGAGCCCCTAGACCTATGCCTTGTCCCAAGCAGGTAGCAGTGAGCTAAGTTGGAGTTGGCGGGGGGGAGCGGTGGTGGATGCCGCCTGGCCCGGGACCTGCGTGGATGCTGGGGGCTGCATCCAGGGTTCGCCAAGCGCCGTGTGCCTCGGATGCCCTCTTGTGCCAGAAGATTGTTCTGTGCAGACCCCGCATGGGGCAGGATCCTTGCCATCCAAGCAAGCAATCACCTTCCCCGATTTTCTCTAAATAGAGCCCAGAATTAGCAAATCCCAAAGGGCCAGGGATGACTCTAAGTTCCCCTTTGTGCAAGATCGGGGTGTTCTAATGACTTGGAAGCCTGCTCACGGGCAGAATCAGCCTTTCGTTTCAGAACCCCCAGCTCTCATTCTGGCCTCTTGAGGCTACGGGCTGTGATTTCTGAGCGCCAAGAAACACAGTTTGCTGATTACTAATCAACTTAGTTTGGGGAGGAACAAAGTTGGAGAGGGCTACCAAACCGTCAACAGAACTCGGGTCTCGGGGTGGGAGCTAAATCAAGGGTCCCGCCGTGTTACTGACACACAAACATGGCCCCTGGCAGACATGCTCATCTTTTCCTTGGAAAGGGGATGGTTGGAATGTGTCCTGTGAGCCAGCTCTAGTATAGCACTGGCGGATCTTTTCAAATGTTTGGGGACTGAGTGAACGAATGAAGGGATGAAAGAATGAAGGGATGAGTTACAACCAGTGCCATCTGGTGGGAGGAAGCTGAAAGGCTGAGGGCAAAGCTCATGACAGGGACCATGCACCAGGCAGGGTGGCCTGGGGGGGAGGGGGGCCGCTCTCGGACCCCGGCCCTGGTTCCCTCACGGTGTGTGATGCACGGGAAAGCGCCACGGGGAAGGAAGCCGTGTGGGTGACGGTGGCGGATGACATCCAGCTGGGACGTGCTCAGAGCAGTGACCCCGGAGGGAGAAGCCACAAATAAGGGCGTTCACTTCATAACCACAGCCCATGGCACTACACAGCCTGCCCAAGAGGAAAAGGTTTGCTTTCAGGAAAGGGAAAGGCCGAAGCGCCAGGTCAGGAGACGTAGGCCAAATGCACGGATGGATGGATGGATCGAAATCATGTTGGGAATCATCATGGCCTCCCGAGCTTCGATGCTGGGGCAAACGTGTGGGTGAGAAATTCCAGTACAGGCAGACAGCACTCGGTGCTATAGTAGAGGGTCAGTGGGAGGATGCGGCCCCTGGCTGAGAGCAGAGCGTGTTCTGGGACGCAGGTGCAAGCCCTCCTGGGGTCACGTGCCCTCCCCGAATGGCCACGGTGACCTCTGAGCCCCGGCTAGCCTTGGGGTGGGCCGTGAGGGGAAGCCCGAGGAGAACATGGGGTCCATTCTGCTCCTTGGCTCACGGAATTGAACTGTCCTATTTCTGAAGGAGGATTTACTATCAGACCTGATCCGACACGTCCCCTTAATCAATTAAACCCCAAAGACCAACACGCAGGCCTAGGGGACATGTGCTCACAGGACCCCGGGAACGTAAACGGCAGCTGATCGCCTCAGCTGACTGCGCTGAGAGGTGGCAAATGGAGGTGCAGGGGCCTGTCCTCCTCGAGGTGAAATGGGGGAGGGGGCGGGTGGGAAATCCACCACTGAACTCTACAAGACGGTAGCACAGCTCTCTGGACCCTGGAGGGTCAAAGAGATATTCCTGCCCCACAAGAGTTATAGAGGGTGAGGTTAGAGTTTATAAACCACTAATGCACAAGCCCACCAGGGGGATGTGGCCTTAGATACTGCTGGGCTGACAGAGGTAATACGCCCATTTCCCAGGAAGAAGCAAAATCCTAAAGTCAAATGGAGGGTCATCTAGGCCAACCCCACTCCCACTAATTGAATCTCCTTAAAGCCACCCTCATCGACTATCTGCCTGGCCTGCCCCTTGAATGCCTCCAGTGAGGAAGGGCTCACTACGTCCTGAGGACACTCGTTCCATCCTTGACAGTCTCATCACAAAGCCATGACCCGGTGGACTTGGACAAACAGTTCACAGAAGATAAAATGCAATTTTTTAACAAACACATGTGAAAATGTTCAACCGTCATTAGTAATCAAAGCAATGCAAGTTAAAATGACAGAAAAACACTTTTTAACAGAGATAAACTAGCAATATCATAACAAAATTCTAATACATCGCTGGACATTACAAAATGCTGTAAGCCTTCTGCTATTAGTCAATATTCATACAAAAATTCCTGGCCTTTCATTCAAGAAACTCAACCCTAAGAAGTTCACTTGTTCATTCACCAATCCTTTTATTCACCCATCCTTCCCTCCTCTCCTCTAACAGCCAACCAACCACTCACTCACTCACATCTTCATCCATCCTTCCATCCTCTCATCTAACATTTAGCATCTACAACATTTCAGGCATTAGAGATACAAAGATCAATTCAACAAGCTTCTTGCCCTTAAGGGGCTCACAGCCTAGCAGGAGAAACTGACATACCATGAAACTGACATACCATGATCATTTCTAGGTGTGGGAAAATAATTGGTAAGAATGAAAAAAAAAAGTGGGTGTGCTAAGCCATTAGCTGTGGCATAATTTGTAACATTAAAAAAAAAGATGAATTATGCATAGCAATAGTAACAATAGCAGGTTGATGTGGGGAATGATTGACATAGCCTCTCAATGAGACACAAGGCAGCCAGTGACGTGATGAAGTCTATGGAAGAAAGAAAAATGTTGACGATGGAATATTAAGTGGAAAAGGCAAACTGTAAAAAAAAAAGAAGTGTATGTGGTGAAGAATGGCAATTAGGTTTAAAAAATGAACGCTCATTTAAAAAAGTAGATGTCCATTAAAAAAAGTGTGCTCATAAACAGGAATTGGAAGGGAAGAAATAAAGATGGGTGACATGTCGAATGATGGGTGATCTCCTGCTCTAGGTCATGTGCTATCCACACCGTTTACATTAGGATCACAGGGGAGCCCTTGGCCCATCTTCCCCAGAGGCCCAGCCTCCGTCCCCCACCCTCTGGAAGGCCAGCCCCGAGGCCAAGCTTCCTGAGGAGGGAGTTGGGAGTTGTACAGAAATCCAAGGAGACTTGTAGCTCCTGGTGTCACCAGGGGAAGGATTTGTGCAAGGGGTGCATGCAAAGGTCAAAGTCAACAGACAAAATTTGTCTTTTTTTCAAAGAGTGAGAAGAAGAAACACACACTTGAGATAAGCCCTGATCAGAGAGGAGTGCTGAGATCCCATCTTGGACCTCATGGATCAAGCGTGGACAGAACCAGATGGGGGCCCATGTGGAAACTCCACCCCCGGCTTCTACGGCCCTCAAGCCCTGTCCTGAAACTCGGCATCTCAGAACTGGAGACCCTTAGAATGCTGGATCCCAAGCTCTTAAGAGCTCTGACCCGATGACCCTCAGGCCCTCAACATTCCTAAACAGACAGAACTCACCCAATCCCAACCCACCCTCCCCACTGGGGCATTCTCCCACCAGCCCATTTCCATCCAGGTGACCCCCTCGACAGCCCCTCGGACCTGGGGAGAGGCTCCCCGAGAGGTTTGCTCTCCTGTCCCTCCCTAGTTCCTCTGTGCACATGGCCGTGGCCCCCAACTTCTCCCCAATACTTTCTAAGTCTTCTCGACCCTCAGCTGACTTTTAAAACCACACAAGGGTTCTCCAAAAAGACCCTCCCAGGCTCTTCCTGCCCCAAGCCCCTGCCACCCCCACTCTGGTCCCCACGATGACACCTGGGCTGTTCGGGGGGCTCTCTGGAGACCCCCTCTGAACAGGTGTCTTCAGGGTTAATAAGCGTGCAGAGCCCTGAAGCCCCAGCGCCACCTCAGGCCCACGAGGCCCTGCTCACGTGGCCCAGACACGTGGCACCTCCCCCCCACCAGGCAAAACGCTAGCCCCAGCCGCACCCAACCCCCCTGCGCTCCGCGCTCTCCCAGCCACGATCCTGGGTCCAGCCAAGCTGGCTCCTCCTGTTCAGGGCGCTTGTTAGGAATCCAGTTTTTTTTTTTTAATGTCCCAGATCGGAATCGAGAAGTCCAGAGGGCCTCTGGTGCTCAGTTTTAGAGACAAACACAGGCACACAACACACACACAAGTGCACAAATCCTGTCCGGTACAGAGAAAGGAGACTGCACAGAGCCAGGGCGTCCCTGGGGTCGGAAGCGCCAGTACAAACAGCCCCCAACCCCGGCGGGGGGGCGGGGGGCGGGGGAAGGCAGGTCAGGAGGGGAGAGGACAAGTTCAACAACACACAGTGCAAACGCGCTTTCCGCCGAAATACAGAGAGTACATCGGAAAACAGTCGAGAAGACAGCAAGGCCTTGAAACCGGCTCTGGGGATGCCAGGGCGAGGGGGCCGGGATCCTGGGACCACTTCTGCAAACCCCGGGCTGAGAGGCACCTGCCCCGGGACCCCCTGACTCGAGAAGGGAAGGCAGCCCACCCCGTAGAAGACCGGGCTGGTGGGCTCCCGGGCACATTTCGGAAAGTTGCGGGAACACGATTTCTGGTGATCTGGCCCCTACTGGCCCCCTTCCCAAGCCACCTGCACAGGCCCTGGATGTGAGTGGCGCCCCTCCCAGGACAGCGCAGCGGGCGGGGCCCACACAGCCCCCAGGGTCTCCCGCTCCCTGACCCTCTGCTGCCCCCTGGCGGGAAAAGCCTCCCTCGCAGGTGACCCACGTCCAGTTCCCACAACCTTCGGCAGGGCCCGGGGCCTGAGCCCTTCCGACGGGACACTGCCAACACGCAGGACAGCATCTGCCCCACGATCCGTCCAAGCGGGGAGCTGATGCCATTCCGAGTTTACAGATGGGGAAACTGAGAATGAGAGCAATGAACTGAAACGGCCCCCACAGCCAGGGTGTGACAGTGGCGCTCCAAGGCAAGGGTCCTCCCGAGCCAGCTCCTCCCGCCAAGAAAGTGCAGGTGACAAGCACACAACATGCCAAGAGCCACGCCTCCCTGGTACCCACTCCCTTCGGCTGCGGGAACCCAGGGACCCCAAACTGGAAGAGTCCTCCCTTCCTCTCTGCCTACTATTTCTTCCTTCCTTTTTCCTTCTTTCCCTCCTTCCCTCCTTCCTTCTTCCTTCCTTCCTCCCTCACTTCCTTCCAGTCATTCATGCATTTCTTCCAGTCGCTCATTCGTTCATTCATTTAGATTTGACGCCTTTATTTACCGACTTCAACAGCACGACTTTCGATTAATCACAGCCCCTCGTCCATGAAGCTCTCCCTTCTCCTATTTATTCGTTTATACATTATTTTGATTCCTTATTCCTCTCTTTTGTATTTCTCCCTTTCTCTCACTCTTCCTTCCGTTCCTTCATTCTTACAAACTCAGGTGCACAGAAGGATGAATCGGGCTCCCGCGAGCGACATCCTCCTGTCCCTGGTCCAGGCAGCACCACCTCTCATTCATTCATTCATTCATTTATGCACTCATGCATTTGCCCTTCCTTTCTTTCTTATTTTGGGTATTCTTTTACTTACCAGTCTCCTGGGAAATAATTGTATTAGTCAAAACTGCATGTGCAAGATCACCATCGTTGGCCCACGTGTTGATTTGCCTTTGCTATCTTTCTTCCTCGCCCTTAGTCACGTTTTACACTTTGCTATTTATTCTTTTATTTATGGACCTCAATTGCATATATTTTATTACATAAAGATGATAAAAGGCTGGAAGATGCAGCCTTGTCTTTGGGTCGGGTATTTCCTCTATTTTTCATTTATTCTTGGAAAGGTGTGATGTATTTATCTATTTAAGGAGTACGTATGTAAACTAATTATAATCCCTGCTCAGACAACCTCTCTTTTAACTAACCATTTATCACCTTGGTTGTAGGTTTATCATCCTTCCTTTCTCCTTTTTTCACTTCTCTTTTTTTTCATCTCTCCATCCTCCCTTGCCCTAAAAAAGGGGATTGGATGAGCTCATCCATCATTGGGATTGATGACGACCTCATCCCTAATCCTAACACATCCTCCTCTCAGACACACCCACGTCTTCGTTAGCTTTTTATTAGTCCCTCCCCCACCCCGCCTTTCTCTTTCACTTAGTTTCACTTTGCCTTCCCTCACCTCTTTCTTTGACTCCCTGATGTGTTCTGTTATTTTTTTTTTTTTCTTGCATCTTTTCACTCTTAGGAACCTCAGGTGTCCGGAGTGAGATGAGTGACAATCCCATGGGCGACGCGCTCCTGGCCGTTCCAGGCATTTCCATTTCTAATTCAGTTGTTCATGGGTCCATTCATTCTTTCTGTCACTCTTTTATTTCAATATTTATTCTTTTATTTATGGACCTCAGGTGCACAGAATTGGATTAACCATCATCTGTGGTTCCCGGAGCCTTCTCAGCACCGGTCCATGTGGGGCTCGCTTTTGTTTGTTAATTCCTCATACTGGTGATTTGGTTGAGGATTTATTTAACTATCTCAAGAGCCCAGTTTTGAATCAGTCATAATTCCTGGCTCGCGGTGCCGTCTCGTTTTTTTGTTCTAACATGGCCCTCTCTCTCGTAGAATTATGTACGTATTGATTTATTCCTTCAATATGTTTTTATTGCTAATATCCATCCTGTCATAATTGTCTACGCCCCTCCTTCACCGCTCTCTTTTTTGCATTCTTTTATTCCCGTGAGCCTCGGGTGCAGACGTGAATTAATCAAAATCATTCTTCTCATTCATTTGTTCACACAGCCATCCCTCTACTTATTCTTTCTTTATGATGAACCTCAGCTCTTACTAATTATTGTATTTAATGACTAATATTTGTTTATTATATGTAAGTACTCATCCAGGAAGTGCCTCTTCTTCCACAGGTCTATTTTCTTTTCTTTTCTTTCATCTTTCTTTCTCCCAGTCCCTCCTATAACTTTTCAGACTTTTTCTCACATTCTCATGGAATGTGTGAATTTATTCCTTCAGGCATTTATTTATGTGATTGTTTTTATTATTTATCAACTTCGGGGCCGGAGATCTGAATTAATGTGGATGGTCTGTGCTAAGCCAGTCCCTTCTCACAGACTTCACTGTATGACTCACTAATTTATTACCTTCTTTACTCCTTTTTTAAATTGTTTTATTTTTTTCCTCCAATCTCAGTTGTTTTTTTCTACCAGTCTCTCAGCCTTTTTTTTTTTTACCGCCTTTCCTTCTCTTGGAGATCGGGCACCAGGGACTGGATGAATCCTAACACCCTGCAGGACCGGCCTCCTTGGTCACTGCAAATCTCTTTTCTCATTCACTCTTGCATTCATGCATTCATGCATCCATTCGGGTTTTCTTCCTTTTTGGTGAGTGTTTTTACACTTCTGGCTGGCAGGGGCACCTAATTGGGTACATGATCATCTACAAGCAGTGGGCCTTCCCCTCCCTGGCCTCACTGAGGTCCTCCCTTATGCATTTCAGCTTTGAACTGCCTCCTGGGTGGGTAGGTGGCGGCCCATCTCAGAAGCCCAGATGTGAATTCATCACTGTGCTTGGTTCAGGCCCCCCTCTCATTCTTACTCCTAGAGCTGCTCTCTCCTATATATGTATTTATCTATCTGTCTGTTAATATATTACCTTTCTCCTTTTTTCCTTTTTCATTTCTAATTTAATCTCTGATTTATCATTTCTCTCCCACTTTCACTGTTTCTCTCTTTCACTCTCTCACTCTTTCTTTCTTGCATTCTTTCATTCTTCAGCGCTCTGGTGCCATGAACTGATGAATCCTAACGTTACCTGCAAACGGCATCCCGGGGCCCTGCCTCTCCGCGTGTCATTCATTCATTCCTTCCTTCCTTCATTCATACCATTCTTCCTTCCTGCTGTGTTTTTTTTCTTATTAGGTATATACTCCTCTACTAATGGAGTGCCCAGATTTTGACCCATTGTGATCTACAGTCTGGGCTGGTCCTTTATTATCACTCCCAGCCTAACCCTCTTCCAAGAATATACCCATTTACCACCTCTTAACTCTTCCTTTCTCTCTTTTGTTGCAGCTTTCCAAATCTCCTCCTTTCTCGTCTGTCTTCTTTCATCCTCCTGGATCTTTGGTGCCCAGACGGTGGGGGGCATTAATTACAACCTTCCAACAGGCCCCTGAGGAGTGCCTGTGGCCATGGCCCCTCCCCGCCTCACTCTATCATGCCTTTGTTTCTCTAGATACTCATTCACTTCTTTATGGTGATACTTATTATGTTTTGATAGTACTGTGGCTTTTAGAATTGGACCGGCCATAACCCTTGATTCATGACAGTCTATTACTCGACTCCTAGCACTGCCTTCTTTTATATGCTTATTTATTCACCCACTAATGTATTCCTGGACTGAACACTTGTTACTTTTTCTTCCGTATTTCTCGATTTTTATTTAGATGTTTTATTTTGTTCTCTCTCTTTTTTCGTCCTTTCATGGAACAGACCTCAGGTCCCAGGACTGGATGACTCAAAGCCCCTCCTGCCACGCTCCCATCTGGGTCCATGTATGTCCACTACTTATTCATCCCATCCTTTCCTTTCTCCTTTTTTTTCTTTTTTTTTTTTTTTTTTTTGGCTTTCTTTCATTTCAGTGTTTATTTATTTATGTGTGCCCAGAGTTAGAAAAATTTGGTTAAAGTTAACTCTCATCTCTGGTCCCCCGGGTCCTTTTTCGGTTTTAACTATCTTTTGAACTCTTCCTCTGTTGTTTCTCTTTTTTTTCTATGGCTGGAGCACGTATCTGGACTAATCCTAATGCTTGGCTTCTAATAACCTGACATAGTCCTCCTTATATATTCTCTCACCCCCTAATTTTAAAAGTCATCTTCCTGCTTAGCTATTATTTTGCGTCTTTCCGTTTTTCTTCTTCCTTTCAATCATTTGTGCCCTTTCTCTTGCATCTTTTCACTTTGATGGGCCGCATAATCTCACCCTCACCACTGGTTTATGCATCTCGACTTCTTATTCATCCTTTCATCTAGGCTTTATTCTTTTATGGACAGACTTTAGGCGCTACATACTTGAATTGCACGTGTTCCCTTAGTCCACGATGACCTGACATCGGTTCCTGCGTGGCCCTATTTATATATTGATTCAATGCTTTATTGACTTATCTATCGAGCTCCTGTGCATCAAATTGGATCTCCTTCAGGGTACGCCTCTTTACCTATTTATTAGTTTCTTCACTCTTTCATGCCTTCATTCATTTACTCATCCATTCACTTATTTGGACCAGGTAACAGAGCCCAGCAAAATGACCTCCCAACCAGAACAATAGAACATTCACAGTATATTTGACCTTCCAGCTTCTTCCCACCAAGTGAACCACCAAGGTGAGCACAGCCCACAGTCCTTGACACGTATGCATGGCGGATGCAGGCACAGGCAGAGTACATGTTAGTGCAGCCAGAACACCCGCCGCCTCCCCGGGGGTCACATCCTACACAGATGAGGGTCAGAGTCCCCAGGCCCCCTTGGTGGGGCAGGTGCTTCCCCGTGGACCCCTGTGAATGGCCATCCCCGTGAGAAACCTGTTTCAAGACCCAAGAGTGCACAGAGACACACACGGTATACATGATCTCCCCGGTGGGAAACGACGGACATAGAGTTCATCTGAAAACAGACGGCTTTGTCTGTAGCCATATAAAAATATTTTGGCCTTTCAAGGCAAATACAAAAGGAACTACCCATTACCATTGCTGAGTGTCTCAGTCCCAAACAATAAAGAACTTGAAGAGGTTTAGCCGGAAACTTTGAAGACAGAAAATCTGTCCATTCCGTTTTCCAGACATTTCAAGGGGGGGAAGGTAAGTGAAGGTCATTGCAGCTCGAAGCCTGTTTGAGAGGCTGGTCTCTTGGCCCGCGTTTTCTCCTTGGCCCTTTGAAGGGCCCCCCAGCTAGGCCACTTCCATCCTAGTCTGCCCTGCGGCATAAGAGCCAAAGGGAGACTCAGCAATGAAAGGGCCATTCATTTAGAGGAGTGAAAGAGGAAACATTCTTTGGGGATCCGGCACTTGAAGCCGCCTATAGAATTCTTTTGCCACAGAGACGACACGAGGAGGCTGGGGGGGTCCTGCCTCCGAACACAAGCCCCCCAGGTCCACGCTCAACTGGGCTCACCGGGCACCCCTCCCCCCGTGAGTGGACCACGGACCAGCGCTCACCAGCCCCTCCCACGAGGCTGCTCTGGGTGGCAGCCGGCCCCCACTGGTGACCAACCACAGAGGTGCTCCCCACGGCCCAGCAACTTACGATTTTGGAGCTGGAGGGTACTGGGGTGGCGTGTCCACGGTCCTGTCCCACGGAGGATTCGAGACGGCTTCAGCTGGAATGAGAAAGCACTGGGTCACTGAAATAGAATCTCACCCAACGGAAGCAGGGACGCCCCAGCATCTAGCAAGCGTGGAATTGGTGAAGCCAAGCATTTCGCTTTCCACTGTACTGGCTCACTCTCTCACCCGCCAAGCTCCCCACCACAGCTTCCGGGGGTATTTGAAGCCGATGGGGCAGGTGTGGCGGTGTGGACACGGCTCTCAACCCAAGAGCCCTTGGGTTGGTTGGTGCCACCCATGATGCTAAGTGCCCTTTTATGGAACCCAAAGGCTCAGGGCCATTTCATGAGTGAGAGCTGAGCTGGACACACCCAAAGACTGGGTAGAAGGCTTCCCGGCAGGACATTCCACCATGAGGGAAGGGCACCCCGGGGCACAGCCAGGCCAGCGTTAGCATGTGCTCAGGCATGATGGGAGTGCGGTCAGCTGGGCGCCTGGCCCTGGATGAGACAAGGGAAGTGGCTGAGGACCACACCAGGGTTGTGGAGTCTTGAATGGGCAGTGTGTCCTAAAACCATGGGATGGAAGATGAAGGATGATGCTGCCTGGACAGACACCTTCACTTTAACAATTACATACAAATTTTCATCAGCACCATATAAAAGCCTGACCGGTTACATCAAGTCTTTGACTTCAAGTATTTGCCTTAAAGTTTTTTTAAAAAGCGTTAAATAATGATAGACACATGTCATTATATACCTGTCAAAACCCACAGACTGTAGGACACAAAGAGTGACCCCGAATGATATAAACCATGAACTTCAGTGAATAACTATGTTATCCAGGTCGGCTCCTCAGTGATACCAAATGTGCCACATTAATGCCAGATGTTAACATCAGGAGATGGGGGGCGGGGTATGGGACTTCTCTGTACTTGCCACTCACTTTTTCTGTAAATCTAAAACTGCTCAGAAGAAGAAAAAAAAAAGAGTCTGTTCATTTTTTAAAAATATTTTGAGGGACTTGATTTTGAACATTCATTCAGTAGGCTCTAGTGAAGGTGGGCAGGTGTGGCTGACAGATGGTCTGTGATGGCTGAGGTTTGAACAGTACTGTAAGGGGAGGGGCTAGAATGATAACAAAAGCTAGAGGAAAAGGTGAATGAAAAAGGAGCGCCCCATGGTCCTCCAAGGAACCCCGAGGAAGGAACAGACCCTCTCCAACCCCCCTGCCCTGACTTAAGCCACTTGGGTGCCCGCCCCGGCTGCCATTGCCCCCCTATTCCCAGTGGTTCACTCACTGGGGTGCCCAAGACCTGGCTGGGCACAGAGGGCTCACCTCTTGCTTCCAATCCCTGTAAGAATTCCTTCCCTGGCCCTGAGCTTCCCAAACACCGTTCTCCCCTAATTGGTTGCTTTTATAACCAAGAAACAGAAAGTCTTTTTAAAAAATCAGTGTTAAGCAAGCAGTCATCAGCCCATGGGTGACCGAGGGTAGACTGGTTTTCTAAGGGCTTTCTGGGTGCCCGTGTTGCGCTGGACACCCCCGGGAGAGTTTCCAGCCCTCCCCAGGAGCCTGTGAGCGCCTGGGGGGGCCAACGCAGCACGACCACAGCCACTGCCTCTTCCCGTGGGACAAAGAAACACGGGAAAGGGCTTTGGTGAGTCGTTCCAGTTTGGTTCTCTTTGGTGTCTTTTAATGGGACCCGGGAAATCAAAAGCAGCTCAGAGCATCTGGGTTTTTTCCTGCTTCTGCCCAGAGGCCCCAGGAACCCTCAGAGTTCCCGATTGTCCGTAATTAACTTTCGTGCAGACCCCAGGCTGCTCCTTGAAGACGCAGCCCCGGCAAAGTCGTGCCTTGGTTTCCGAGCTGCGTGTCCCAGCCCCGGGTCTGCCGTGATGCATAAGCACCGCGGTGCCAGGCTGCAATCGTAACAGATGGAGACACTGCAGAGATGAGTCAGTGTCTGGAACCAAAGGAGAACACAAGGCCTCCTTAGAGGGTCCAGAGGAACAATTGTCGCAAGCGACGGATCGAAGACCTCATAAACGCGTGTGCTGCTTACACGGAAAACGCCCTCTGCAGCTTGAGAGGATTAGACGATTCAAGCTCTGCCTCTCAAAATTCTTAAAGTTCCTCTTTTCTGGGGGCAAATGGGGCCTCATTGATCTGGCACGTCTTTGGTACAAATCATTTGTGGATGTTGAGAGCAGAGAAAGGTGGAAAAGGATGATTTTTAATAAAACGGTGATTCTCAGAAATAGAGCCTGTAGTTTATACAAACAGCCGTGAGCCTCGCCTCGGATCTCACGCTGCCTACCTGTTGAGTAACGAGCACCCTCTTACAACTTTCCCCAACAAATGCAAGCTCTTGGCGGAGTTAATTTCCTGTACCTTTGTGAAGGCCAGGGCCCTAGACATTATGGGCTCATTTACGAAAATGGGAGAGGTAATTGGGACAGCTTTTGAAATCATGTCCTCCTGGCTCTTGCTGGCCCCCATCAGCCCTCTAATTTCAGTTGGCCGGGCCATGGAGGATGTTTACATATGCCTCTTCCTGGAATTTCACTCTTTGCTTCAGGAGTGGCAATTAGAGAGAATTAAGTCCTATCTGGCGTATGTTTACCGTTAATGGATAGAGTGGCAGAGGAAGCCTTGGGAAAGGCAGTCTGCCATTCTAATTGAAGCGGGCAATTTTTCCATCCCTCATTTCAGCTTGCAGGTATTGTAGCAACCAAGGTCACAAAACAAAGGCTGCGGCCCACCGTGGTAGTCACCGGGCGCAGGCCTGACCGAGGGTTTTGTGAGCGCTTTATGACCACACTCTGAAGCACAAAGAGACAGCGAGAGATGTTTGCAAAACTGAGTCTGCGATGGGCAGCCGGGCGACTGATGGCTTTTCCAGAACTTGCCTCCCTGACGGCTTTTTCAGGAAGTTCTCAGCTGAGCAAAGCCGGAGCACCAAAAGGCCCAGGGCGAGCCACAGGGGATGGTGCGGCCAGGCCCGCCCTCCTGGGACTGCAGCCACGGGGCCAGGCTCATTACACGGCCCCGAAAGGTGTTCCAGGCCTGGCCGGCAGCCCACCTGTGTGGAAGAATGTCCCATAAATGCAATCCCTGCACCGCAGCACGCAGGCAGCCCCCTGGAGCCGCTTTGGAGTGTGAGTCCTATTAGATCTGTGTTCACAAAAGGCTGACCATGGAGACAGGCTGAGGACTGCTCCCCCACTGCCTGGCCATGGGCGGTGGGCTTCACATCCACAGCCTGCCACCCCGGCCCTCTCGGGTCTCTGGTTTCCTTGTCTCTAAAGTAGAGGCGGGTTGTGGGACTTCCTGGGCCTTCCAGTGGTTAAGACTCCGCCTTCCACTGCAGGGGGCCAGGGTTCAATCCCTGGTTGGGGAACTACAATCCCACATGACGCTCAGCGCGGCCAAAAAAAAATAAAAAATTAAAAAGTAATAAATAAAAAATTAAAAAGTAATAATAATAAAATAAAATAATAATAAAGTAATAATAATAAATAAATAATAATAAATAATAATAATAAAGTAAAAATAAAAAAGTAATAATAAAAATTAAAAAGTAATAATAAAAGTAATAATATTATTAAAAAGTAATAATAATAATATAATAATAATTAAAAGTAATGATAATAAAATATAATAATAATAAAATAAATAAACCACTGCCCTGGTGGCGCAGTGGTTGAGAGTCCGCCTGCCGATGCAGGGGACGCGGGTTCGTGCCCCGGTCCGGGAAGATCCCACATGCCGTGGAGCGGCTGGGCCCGTGAGCCATGGCCGCTGAGCCTGCGCGTCCGGAGCCTGTGCTCCGCAACGGGAGAGGCCACAGCAGTGAGAGGCCCGCGTACCGCAAAAAAAATAATAAAGTAGAGGGGGGTTGGAAGGCAAAGGAGCAGAGATCTCCAGCCTCTGATCCTAAAGACCTAGCAAACAAACCACCCACAGACGACCACGGAGCAACTGGAAGGAATCAGAGCTCCAAAGACCCTCCGGTGACCTCGAGCCTGCACCGTCCCATTTCACAGATGGGAAAACAGGCCCAGAGGGCTGGAGACAGGGGCCAAGGTCACACCCACAGTGTGAGCTGAACATAGGCTGGAACCAGGTCCCAGAGGGCCAATTCAGGGCCGCTGCCTGACTCTCAGGTGCCCGAAGCACCCGATTTGAACTCTCTCCTCCGACTGACAAGGCCTGAGTAGCAGGGATGTGCCCTGCTCTCAGCCGGGAGGCCAGTGGGGGCCCAATCTGGACACCTGGGGCTCTCCCTCCCCTCTTCTGGGGAAAGGGCCCTTGCCTTTCTAGCGCTGACACCCCATGCTTCTGCCTCATAGAATACAGAGAACTGGTAGGCTACTGCCTCATTTTACAGATGGGGAAACTGAGGCCCAGCAGCCAGCAGTAACAAAGATACTGGCCAAGACTGAGACCCGGGACCCCTTCCCCTCGTGGCAGGGACTTTGCCCCTGGTTCCTCCAGAGGGGCCTGAGCCCTCGGGGCAGTTTGGGGCAGTGGTGGTGCAAACTGTTTTCCCTCCAGCTCAGAGGATCCCCTTGCTGAGGGCTGCCCCCAACCCCACAGGCCCTGCTGACTCCCCCTCCCTTCTAACTGCAAACACCAGCCCCGTGATCTCCGAGCCCCCAAACCCCCAATTTTTCAACCCGGTAGGAATGCCTCTATCCCCACCCACAGGACAGCACTGAAAAAGGGCTGGGAAGGCAGAAGGACCGGCACAGCCGTGGTCCCGGATGGCCAGCACAGACGTGCAGTCAGTCTCTGGCCCCCTGACGGGCCTCCTGCCCCAACTTTCCACCCCTGAGTTCCGTCTCCTTGGCTGTCTCTGGGGCATCAGGTCTGGTTTGATCAGCTTCTTGTTTACGGGCACAGCTACCCCGATGCCTCCTCCTGAGAAACTCACAAAAAGAAAGCCCTAGAACGGGGGAGCACGGGCATGTCCAGGGTCCCGCCGACGGGGTTGCTGGTTAGACGTGCATCGTGTCGCCTCTCGCCTGCGCGCCTCGGAGCTCCCGACACACACACAAGGGCACACACACAAGGGCGAGGGGCCCTCAGCAGCGCCCCAGCTCCCCCCACCAAGAGGGAACACACACACACTCTGTTTCAGGGGAAGGTAATTGAGGTTTCCTTCTTTTCATGGGAAGAAAAGGTACCTTCTATTGAGAGAATGTATTCACAGAACCTGGGAAAACTCATCTGCACTCAGCCTCCCAATTACCCCCAGGTGGCTGTTCTCCATGGGGGGCTCCCCACATTCCTTTCTGCTGGGCCTTTGTTTCCATCTGCACCGCCCTGGGAGCTCCCAGGCTAAGTCTCCTCCTTAAGCCCCTGCCAAAGACCCCTATTCACTCCGCAAAGAGACGCCAGGCAAAAGGTGGTGGGCAGCCTTCCTCCCCCGCTACCCTGGCCCCCCGACTCCCAGGAAGGAGGACTTAAGAACTCTCCATCTGGATTTTTTTCTGAAGCCCAAAGAAATTGGAGAGCAATTAAGAGAGTCATGACTACACCCTCCACCACCCTCCTCCCCCATAATTAATTCCTCTCTCACACACCCTTCCCCCAAGTCAGGGCCAACCCCGGCCTCGGCTACCCGGCACCTGCTCCGCTCTGGACAGCCAAAGCCCTCACAATGAAGACTGGGATACGGGACCAAGTGTCTAAAATCTGGAAAGCACTAGGAATTCCAGGCCGTGCGGGAACCCCAAAGACGGGCCTCTCGGGCCCTTCTCTGTGCTCACCTGGGCACAGGATCCAAATGAACTAGGGGCCTCTCCCGCTGGCGTTGCAGGGTGTGGGGATGCCCGGTAGGCGATACCGTCGGAGGCCGGCCTCCTCCCAGTGGATTCCCGAGGGCACCCTGGTCCCCTCCTCTCCTGGCTCCAAAACACTGACTCACTCCATACCCAGGAGGGGGGGCTACCTCTGCAACACCCCCTCCTGCAGACCCCTCCCCCCGAAAGGGCCTGGCTTCTTGAAGACACACTCAGGCAGCTGGGACTTGGGGCTGCCCATTGGAACCGGGCACCAGAGTAAAAAGCCTCCCCTCCTTCCCTACCCAGACTGGCCTCTCCCTTTCAAAATGGGGACCCCACGCTTGAGATGGCCTCATTTGGAAAGATACAACTCTTTTCCAGAATTTTCCATCTGCTCAAACCAGGGATGGGAGATCAGGCTGGACTCAACCCCCTTAGCTCCTTGAGGACAGGGGACAGGGCTCAAAGACGCAGAAGGAAAAGGGAACCAGTTCTTGGGACTCATTTGCAGCTTGTTAAATGTCAGTCTTCTGAAAAGAAAGTGCTCCCAGTGCCCCAAAGCCTTCCTGGTTCAGCTGACAATGCCGGATTCGACATTGTCCACTGCCCTTTAACCCTTTGGGGCCTTAATTTGTCTCCCTCCACACCCCCTTCTGTGTAAAGCCACCTTCCTCTTTTCAAGGAAAAATTCATTAGCAAGCTCATTAAAGACGGGTGATTTTTTTTTTTCCTTTCTGGAAGTCAGATTGCTCATAAAAAAAACCACATTTAAGTTCCTTCATGTAAATGAATGAATAAGAAACACATGCATTCTGTTGCCCTTAAGTCTTGCCAGTTTTTGACATTATTTGGAGAAATGTACTTGGAAATACATTTGGGGTTTGAATCACAAGTCAGGAGGCTCTAGGTCAGGGGCCCTGCAGGTGGGAAATCGGAGGGTGAGAGAGGGGGCATTTCTTTCTTTCCGAGAGCGCAGAGGCCGGGCTACGCTCTCGGCCCCCTTCCTCATCCACCTGGGGGGAAGCAGGTGGGACCCGAGGGCCAGCTTTCGGGCAAGACCACCCATCTCTTCCCTGATACCTGCGCCCACGTGGAAGCATTCAGCTAGAGGTGGCCCCGGGGACCAGCTCAGCACAAAGACAAGTGGCCAGAGAACCCCTCGTGCCAAGAGGACAGGGTCCTCTGCCTGTCTGGCCAGCGAGGGCATCATTCCACCCCTTACTGCTCGGGGACGGGCCAATGCATCACAACAGAATTTTCCTGAAAATGATCATTTCTTTCAACACTTGATAATGGCCTTGCTGCAATTCTTGGGCTGATCGGCTGCGAAGCTGATAGATGATGTTATGTTTCAACTTCTTTAATGGAGAACTTGACCTATTTTTCTCTGTTTTCTGCGTAATAACACACAAAACCCAGAATATGTGTATACCTGAGACTGAGCATTCACAAGTGTCTCTAAAGTACAACACACCCCAAACGCAGGCCACCCCAAATGCTGAGGATGAGGGGCGGGGGGCTGGCAAAGTCTGGGGCCGGCTGGGGGCCTGCCTCCACCTTGACTCTGCCCCTCGGCCCAGCCCACCTTGAGGGGGTCCCGAGACATCCCCGAGGGAGTCCAGGAGCCGTGGGCATTTAGCTCCATCCAGTGAGCTACACGGATCTTTCTGGTAAGCTCTGGATATGCCACCCCAGAGCCCACATCCTGCCCTTTGAAAAGCTCCCCTCCCAGGCCTCTCTTCCACGTCACTGTGTTTGCAGATGGCAAAGGCCAGCTGCGGAGTAAATGTCACGGGGCAGAGTCTGCCCAGTGCCCCTTCCCTGGAGTTAGACCTGGGCACACCCTCTCCACCTCTCTGCAGCCTGATGGGCTCTCCGGGGAGTGAAAACAAGCAGACAAAGGCATCGCCCCCGGGTCTGGATACCTCTACCCCCCTTTACCTGCACTGCCAGGTGTTATTAAAAAATACCATCCCTACCCCATTTCCAATTCAGGGGAGAAGGGCAGGGCTACATAAGAGCTGTCTCCAAAATCTGGTTGACGAAAGAGTCTTATGGAAGCTTTGCTGGAAACCGGAGACCCTCAGGGAGTGCAGGGGGTCCAGCCGCTCTGCCCACTGGGCAGCAGGTCACACACAGACGGGCGCACCCCGAGGCAGGGCCCCCGGCTCTGACGTGAGCCCCGTCCATCACCTTCCCTGTCACAGAGACAGACGCCGTGTATGAGCATCAAGGTGGTTTTGGGGGGCTGTTGGCATCGGGACCAGGACGGTGCTGGGCCCACTGGAGCCTCCATGAGCATCTGGGGAGTTGAGTCAACTTCGCCCCCGTCATCCAGGCCTTTCCCATCTCCCCCCTGCACCACCCCGGCCGTCTAAGCGCCCCAGTAGCTACGCCGAATGTCTCAGTTGTGGGGCACAGAGGCAGCCACAGTCCACTGGGGCTGCTGGCTCTGAAAACACCCCCAGGCCCCTCCATGAGCCCTGTCATGGGCTCAGTCGCCCAGACCGTAGAAAGCAAGACGTCCTCTGCAGAGCCCCCTCTCTCCCTGTCCGCCTTGCTTAGCTGCCACACAAGCCATGGCACCGCATGGGACCTCCTAGGGCACCCGCTAGACCTTCCAGTCCTAAGGCAAAGCTGGTCCTGGGCACCTGGGCCTCCCGGGGCTCCATGAACGCATCTTGAATAAGTGAACCCCAGATAAACAAATGAGGAGTCCCTGAGTGAGTCGTGGGGCTGTAATCCCCTGCTTTCTTCTGCTCTACCATTACTGATTTTATTTAAACAAACAAAACGTTCCCATCTCATTGCAATTTCAGGGGTGAGGAGAAGAGGCCAAGAGAAGAACTCACTCAAAAAACCACTATTTGATTAAAAGACATTATCAAGGCCTCATGTGTGAGAAACCAGCTTTCTCACAGCGACTGACGTTCCCGTGGCTTGTGGGGAGAAATGTTTCTCCAGCTCCACAGCAAACAAGCATTCCTGTTTCCACATCTCCAAAGCAGCCCACTGGCCGGCATTAGGAGGGCAAATGCACCACTATTCATTTCATTAACATGCTCAGTAAAGCTTTGTGAGGACCTACTATGTGCCCGGCCCGAGCTGGTTCTCAGGGGCCCAGACCTGAGGGGGACGCTCCCCACTTACCATGCTGGCCCACAGGGGCCTCAGCTCTAGGCAGCTTCCAGAACCCCAGCCCCATGTCTGGTGTAGAAGAGGACTTGCCCTTGGAAGTGACCCCTCCCAGGTTGAATGTGTACATGCTTGAACTGAGAGACGCGAGCTGAACCTAATGAAATCGTCGTGTCCCAGAACAGCAAGAAACTCACCCCAAACCAGGAGGGCGTCGCGGGGCGCCAGGTGGGCGTGAGATGCCAGGTGACCGTCCTGAAGGAGCGCTGGTCCAGGGCAACTCTCCTGCCTCTTCCATCCAGTTCTTCAGCCGACTGTCGCCGCCAGGGTGTCGAGGACGGGCTGACCTTGGGGAGGGGCAGAAAGTTAGAACGCCGGCAAGGCGAGACCCCAGAAAAACCACACACGCCCCTAGAAAACACACGGAGCCCAGTCTCACCTGCAGCCTGGTTTTCGGTGGAGGGAGGTGGCTCGTAGGGATGGCAATGACAGGAGAAGGTGCAAGAAGAGAAGCGCAAGAACAGAAGCGACAGGCCAGGTGGCAGCCCCCAGACCGGCCACGAGGCCGGGGGCAAGGCAGAGCCTGGGACTCGTGGGTACAGGACGGCCGTACAGGCAGGCCCGGTAGGACATGATGACAAGCAGTCTGGGGGGAAGGGAGCAGGACAGAGGTCTGGCCGCAGCCCACAGGCACTCAGAGCCTGGGAGGCCAGGCCCATGGGAGGAGGCCTCTGAGGATGGTAGGGGAGGGGTGCCACGAGCACTGGAGACCAACCGGAAACTTGGGCGACCCTGAGGGGGAGGGCCTCCTTGCCCTGGGGGAGAGGCAGGCGAAAGGCAAGCAGGTGGGAGGTGGGCGGGGCAGCAGGCAGGGCCAGGTAACCACAGGTGTGGGCTCAGCGAGGAAAACCAACCTGTTAGGCAGAGGGCTGGATGGGTGAGACCCAGAGGGTCCCAAGCCCAGTGACTGGGGCACAGAGAAGGGGAAATGGGTCAGGTGGGGCAAGCGGAGCCCCAGGTGGGCAGTCAACCCAGCAAGGGGCGGGGGGAGCCAGGGGAGGAGCCGCCAAGGGGAGCAGAGCAGGTGGGCAGCTAGGCAGAGGCAGAGCCTGCAGTGCTCCCTGGAGGGTCCCGGCCAGGGGCCCTTGACGTTGGACACGCCCCAGCCCACAAGTGGGGGGCAAAGGAGCTGGACTTAGCCCCAGGGGGAGGAAGGCATCATGGAGGGAGGGGTCCAGCTCACGGACCCCAACTCAAGAGGGAGACCTGTGTGGCCAGAGCCCAAGGGGACATACACCACAGCTGCCCGTACGCCGCCACCTCAGTCCTGAACTTCAGGTACGGGGGTCCAGCTCAGCCACGAGCACTCAGCTAGGGGATGGGGTGGGAGGCCGAGAGGGCCGGAGGGGCTGGCTGGGACCTGCGGCGAGCCCTAGAGAAGGGCAGGTTCCAGGCCCGCCCCCGCCCCCCAGCCGGCCAAACCAGGCCCACCCCTCACACCCCACCCCACCTGCCTTGCCTGCAGAGCCCCGTGCCCGGGAGCCACGAGGCCACCCTGGGCAGAAGCAACCCCCTGGCCCGCCACCCCCCGGGGACGCAGAGGCCATCAAGGGATGCGCTAGGGTGGCAGGTGCCCAGCCCGGGGCCGGACCGTGGGCTTGCTCAGTAAGGATCAACTGTTGGATGACGGGATGGACGCATGAGTGAACGAAGGGGTGAGACTGGTGAGGCCCCCACTCAAATGGGGCTGGGGGTGGGGCAATGCCCACTCCTCTCAGTAAAAGGACATCCACCCTCCACCCTTTTGACCTAAAGCTTCTTGCATCCTCAGCAACTCCCGCCTAGCAGCTCACGTATGGCAGTCAAGTTCCTTCATTGACTCACCTGTCCAAACATACATCCCACATACTCTTACTGAACCCCACTTTGTGCCAGGCTGGTGCTGGGACACCCAAAGGAGGAGTGGCTGGCCTAGGACACCCCCCAGAGGACCAGATGAGGAAATGGTGACGAAGTAGAGAAGAAAAGGTAGATGGAGAATAGAAAGGGGCAATAAAAGCAGAAAAAAACAGAAAATCCGAAGAATTGGGGTCGAGGGGATCTCCTGAGCCTCTGGAATTGACTTAATGGTGGAGGCTGAGACCAGCGGGCCCTGGGAGACACGGGGCAGGACCTCTGGGCTGGAAGCGTGGGGCACAGGGGTCCCGTGTGCATAGGCAGCTGGGAGCAGCATCCGTCCAGGCACAGAAGGGGGACCACGGAGACAAGGATGCAGGTTAAAACAGGCATACACTCGAGAGCAAGTAGCACAGACCCCTCTGCTGGTGGCCCCAGAGGTTGAATTCAACTGCCTTCCACCCCCTCCCCAGGTTCTCAAGTGCTGGAATATTAATGACTTGGGGACATATATTTTAATTAGTATGTATGTGAGGGTGAAAAGGGTCCTATGGGTTATTTGTTTTTTCCTATTTAAAATAAATCCTCTTTTAGAAACACCAGGAACTGCTCTATTATTTTACTCTCCAAAAAGTGCACGGAGGAGTGTAGGTGGGATCCCCATTCTCAGAGGTGCTCGCCCTCATCCAGTCCCCAAGTCCAGGCAACATCCGGGTCACCGCCACCAAAAGGAGTGGAGTTGCCCCAACCGGCCACCTGGGCCTCCTTCAACATTTTCATTTAGGGGGCTGGACGAGGGTTGGTTTTGTTAACTTGGAAAGAGCATCAAATTCTGGTCCATGAATGCCAGGGAACCTTTAGCCAACAAGTAAGTTAAGGAAGTTTTCAACTAAAAGTGTTCTTGCACCCAACACCTCACTTTCCCCTTAGTTGCTTTTTTTTCCCCCCATTTGGCTGAAGGTCTGGGTAGAGCCTGAGGTTTAATTGGAGTGATCTCATCTCGACTGATCTGTCTTGGGGTGAGAAACATCCAAAACTCAGGATTCCTAAGGGCAAGTTTCCAACTCAGGCACACTTGCTCTAAAAACATTACTGGGAGACTTCCCTGGTGGTCCAGTGGTTAAGATTCCGCACTTCCAATGCAGGGGGCGCGGGTTGGATCCCCGGTTGGGGAGCTAGGATGTCACATGCCGCAGGGTGCAGCCAAAAAAAAAGGTAATAACAATTAAAAATAAAGACATTCATGGGCTCCTGGGAGTCCAAGAATCAGGACAGAAAGGGAGAATTTGGGTGGGGGTGGGTGGCATGCAGGACATATGGGAGGGGCACATTTAGGGGGTAAAAGGAGTGACTACAGGTTCTGGATCTGAGTGGTCCTGACAGATCGCTGGTCCTTCATCCTATGTGGGGGCCAAATGTGAGCCCCAACCATGCCCTTCCCTTGGTGGGGGGACTGGGGTACCAATACCCATCCATTTCCTGACCTGGAAGGAGCATCCCATGGGCACTGACCCTGCGATAATTCTACAGGGCCTATGCCTACGCCTTGGCTTTTCTAGCATTTGAGGACGTTAAAGGCTCAACACCAATGAGTCCTGAAACAAGTCTGATGTGAGGCAGAGTTGGAAACGTGCACCCCCATCTCTCTGCTTTTGGAAAAACGGATCCCAGAGGCCTGAAACGCCCTGGCCCATTGCTGTTCTGCATGTAGGGTCGAACAAAGGAACTTTCCGCAAAGCAGCCCTATCTGCGGCCCAAAGCTGCCTGCAACTTTCCACCCCGCTCGATGGATCGCGAGCTGGGACAGAGGCAGAGACTTCAATGGGAAGCAAAACGAATCCTGGGCTCCAGCACCGAAATTAGAAGCGTGGCTTCAGACCCACGAAGCCCGTGCCCTGCGGCCGCGGCCCTGAGGCACTTATTATGATAATCAGTGTGTTTTTCCTTCCCAGACAAAGAAGCCTCCTTATGAGGCGAATACTGGGATCCAGCAGCTACCTCATTAACGTCTGCAGCCTCTTCCTTGACAAGGCCCAAGATTAGCCCTGTGTTCATTAACGGAAAAGGGCGGAAAGTGGAATAAAACTGAAAAACACAGCTGGGGGGAGGGGAAGGGCTCTTTCTGTCGGCCATTCATTCATTGAAAGACTCCGTGTAGCTCCGGGATTTAATCACCAGCCGAGGGGGCGTTTAACCAGGATGGAAGAGGTAAAGAGGTTAAACCTGATAGAAGGAGTTAAAAACCCAAAATGGGGCAATTTGATTTGAAAGCTTCCTGGGATTTGTCACTGGGATAATGAATTTTAAACCTTTTTCCTGTTTACTTTCTTTTTGCCTAACCCAAGAAGAAACTCCTTCCTCTGGATGTGGTTTTTTTGTTTGTTTGTTTTGGTGGGGTTTCATATTTTCTAAGTCTCCCTTTCCTACTTTTTTGTCTTTGGTACCCTTTTCTAGTCTTTGCTTCTTTCTCTCCCACTGCCCCCTCCCCCCACTTCTTTCTTCTCTCTTTGGTCCTCCCTGTGGGAACTTAACCTACAAGAAAATCTGATGATGACCCCAATTGTATTTTCTCATGAACGCTTTAGTGAATTTATTTCAAGTCCCTCAAAGAGTGGGACTTAAAATCTTACCTGCAAGACTGCCCACCTGACCTGCCAGGTAAAGACACCCTATACTGCAACTGAGAAAAAGGTGGCTTGGGAAAACTGACCTACCCCAAGGCCTCAGCTCTAGGTGGTTTAGACACCAACCCAGGGTGAGATGCTAAGAGGCAGGTTCCAGAAGGTGAGAGGTCTGGATACCCCAGTTCTTAGCAGAAACTAAGGAGGAGGAAAGCCAGGAGCAGGTGACTGTGAGGTCTACAGGGGCGTGTCTGTCCATAGAAGTGACTGGAGCTAGAAAATGTGAAACACCGGGTACGTGTCTGTGTGGCATGTGCCCATGAGCGTGTCCAGGGTTAACCTCCAGAAAAGTCATTACCTTAGTGACAGCCGATCAGCGGAGTAGAAGAGGTCAGGAAGCAGTGGGTTGGAGAGGAAACTGGAGGTGAGGAAGGAAGACAGCAAGTGTAGACAGGCCTTTCGAGAAGCTTGGCTGCGAAAGGAAAGAGAGAGTGGCTAGAAAGCAGGGCAGGAGGGGCCCGGAGGATCAGAGCTGCCGACCGAGCAAAGTTAGGAATTCGGAGGGAATCGCTGCTGGCCGGAAGGCCAGGTCTGAGACAGGAGAGGCCAGGGCAGGGGACGCCTCTCCCTTGACCATGTCAGATGCCTCAGACACCCCAATCTGAAGGCCGCTTGACGGCCTCTTCCCCTAGGAGGCTCAGGCCAGCCCCGGGTCTGGACAGGGAGTTGTGAGGTTCAAATGAATTGATGGTTGCAAAAAGGTCTTTGCCAACTGCAAAGGGAGACATAAATGCTCCCTGTAATTACTCACTAGGCGCAATTTTACAGCCCACTCAAATCTCACCGGGGCCTGGGTTTTCACTGACCATAAATTATGCGTCCTTTGCATTAAGGATGTAAAACCCAGTGGTGAAAGCTCCTGCCAGCCTCTGGAAGACAAAAGGTCCCTCCTAATAGCCTGGATTAACTCACAGCAGATCTCCGCCCACTTCATTTGTCACCTTCCAAGTCATCCTTCCACCTTCATTTGCCACATAATCCAATCAGCCCCTTTCAGAAGCCCGGGAGCTATTGTCTACACCAAGCCGGGTTTCTCTAAAGCAGCCCAAGTTGTTTTTGTCTCGTCCGGACAAAACTGGTTGGCTTAAAAGGGGACGAGAGAAAGTGCCGGTCGAACGAGGACCCCAATTAGCTTCCAAGAGGCCGTTTTCATCATCTTTGTATCACATACCAGGCCTGGCGTGCGGGGCATATTGTAGGCGGTCCAGAAAATGTTTGTTGAATTAATTCTGTTTTTATTTCTTCTGGAATTTATTTATTGAGCGCAAGCACAGCACCTAGTGGGTGCTAGCTGTTATTAACTGAGGGGAGACAGGGCTGGGCATGCGATAATCAGGGACAGCTTCCTGGTGTTACCTATCTCGCAATTTACAAAGCACTTTCATAGTGGTTACATCATTTGGCCTTCAAAAGCGCCCTGTGGGGTAGATAAACGCGGGTGTTTTTTTTGTGTTGCTTTTTTTTTTTTCCCCTAATCCCCATTTAGGCCATGAAAAGAACTGAGACTTGGAGAAGTTAAGCAACGTATTTAAGGTCACACCATTATTGAGAGGTGAGGCCAGCACATGGTACCAGCGTTGAGGCCACCCAAGACCCCCAAGACCACCCTGGGCAGCTGGGATTTCAAACAGGCTGCCCCATTGTCAAACATTTGATTGGAAATCAAAGGGCTCTTAGTAGAACTCTGGGGCAGGGGGTAAGGGGCGGCCACAAATGGCACCCAGGGTCCAACTCTGACCCCTTCTCTTGCCAGCAGCGACGCTCCTCCAGCCTCAGCGACCTCACTGTAAATGTGACTCAGTCCCGTCCCCTAGGGAGGGGCACTCTGTTCACATACGTCTTCTCGCTCTCCAGCTTTTAGAATTACTCAAGTCGATGCCAAATTCATCCTCACCTGTAAACGAGGCAGCCTCATTCACGTGGACATCGGACATAGAAATAACAGAGGCACAGAACATCGAAAGTGCTCTGGAAATGACCACGTGCGCCATGCATGTCCTTACTCAAGTCAGCCCAGCCCCCATCTGGGTGCAGCCCCTACCTGGTGCAGGGAGAGCCCCGTGGACTAGGGCTGTCCGGAGCGCTGCGGGAGAATAAATAAGAGGTGTAAGACAGGTGAGAGGGGTAGGGACGGACTGGCCAACCAAACTGTTTCAACAAACATCTGTTGACCGCCTCCTCTATGCCTGGCCCTACCCAAGGCTGCTTGGATTCATTCAATACTCACAACACCCTGGGAGGTTGCTCTTCTCAACCCCGTTCCCCAGAAAGGACAGGGTGATCTCAGAGGTGGTGGGGATGCCCTTGGCAGTTCAGTAGCACGGCGTTGGGACACATGCTCATTCCAGAAGCCCACCCTGGGCCTTGGAATCGCCAGTGAGATGCTGGTCAAGCCCTTGGCCCAGGTCCCCCTCCTGAGAAGTTCCCACAGGGACTCTTCCATTCAGAACATCACGGGGGTAACAACGGGGTGGACTGAGAAAGACTGACACCTCCCTGGGGTTGGAAACCCTCCAGGTCGCTGACATGTTAACACAAGCAGAGACACACAGAAAAGCAGTCATAGCATCAAGGCAGAAGCATAGCAAAGGTCCGGCATTAATGACCAATGCCCCCTCACTAGGGCATTGGTTTAAGCCGTTAGCCAAGAGGGACAGCTGGTCAGTTCTGGTCCTCTTCATCCTTCGTTGTCCTGGTCCCGGGGGTCACTGCCAGTGGCTGCTTTGTATGCTGGTGGCATCCAGGAATCCGTGCTCCTAGCATCCTCTGCAATAGATCAAAGGTTAGAGGACCCACTTACAAGCCCAAGTCTCAGTATTAATTAAACTTTAAATGAATTAATTACAACTAAAACTAATTCGTTAACATTTTAAATTGCCTTTTAACTGCTAATGGGTCTGGGGGTGGTGCAAGGAGGGTGGCAGGGGTGAGGGATTCTGCCCACCATGTTGTGTGTAAATTGCCACAAGGAGGGGTTGAAGTACCATGAGGTGGAGGTGAGCAGCAAGCACCTTGGCATCAGCTTGGCATCCAGAGGTGGTCCTTGAAGACAGGAAGGCAAGCGGATGATGTCATCCTTGAACAGAGACCCTATGGCAGGGAGGGGGTGGGATTAGAAACCATCTTGATGACCTCTAATGGCCAGCACAGGAACAGCAGAGGGAGGGAGGGGGCAGTCAGAGGGAGAGGCAGGGGGTAGTGAGAAAGAGGAGGAAGGAGGGGGGGAAGAGGGAGAGGTGGAAGGGGTGAGGAGGGAGGAAGGAATGGGAGAGAGGGAGAGGACGGGAAAGGAGGGAGGACGAAAATGGGAGGGGAGGTGGGGGAAGAGGAGAAAAGGGAGGGGGAGGAGGAAGAGAAGAGCAAAGGGGAGGAGGGAGAGAAATGGGAGGGGGTAAGGAAAATTTGATTGACAGGGCACAAGTGTTCGCTGTGTGCGCATGCGCGACCTGAAGCCCGGTTTAGCGGGCCGAGAACCATTTTCAGACACAGACCGCTAGGGGGCGCGCGGCCAGCACCCACAGCCCAAGAGCACAGACACCTGCGGCGTGCGCGCGGGAGACAACTTCTGCGCCGCCACCCGCGCCTGGCCCGCAGCTGCCAGGGGCATATATGGCATAAGATGGGGGGTCCAACAGGTCTCAGGCTAGGAAGGGGGGACAGGGGCCACCCCAGCTCATCGCGCAGGGCCGCTGTGTCCCCTAAACGCCACGCCTGCCATCACCAGCCAGAATCCACCTGTGGACGTCAGGCAGCACGCCCCCATACACGTCCTGGGGTCCCTCTGCGCCCCCCAACTGTCATCTTGCACCAGAGAGATACGAGGATTTCAAGGAGACAGTCGCCATAAGGGTCTTTTCAGAACAAGATTCCACTTTTAATAGGTAAAAACACAGAAATCTTGGCTCCAACCTCCAGAAAATGCAATTAAACATAAATTAATTAAAATTATAAAGCCCCAGTTCTCAATACACTATTTTCACTCACTTATGGTCTCTGGACGCATGCTACAAAATATGGTACCACTAGAAAATAATATAAAGGCGACCAAAACCGCCTAAAATTATCCAGACCACCATCGAGCCCCCCACCCCAAATCTCACCTCCCTTCCACGTCACAGTAAGACTTTCAAGACCCCCGCACGATGGCGCCTGATGAACCATCTTAGAGCCTCTACATCCTACTCAAATGAGCCACACATCTTCCCAAGACCCTCAAAACCAAAACCGACCGAAAACAAACTAATCTGCGTCCACGCTCTTCCACGACACCCTAGGTCATGCAACCAGTGCCGATCCCGGCATCTCTGCCCAGCGCGAAACCTGCAACTGCTCCCCAGTGAACCCGGGGGTCTTAAAACATTTCCCCCTTAGGTAAATGAATTCAGAATTCTCCAGTAAATCCCGCGCCCGACCCCCTCCAGCAGGAGAACAAAGGCCACCTCCCCTCCCCACCCCGCCCCCCAAAATTCCGCAGTGCCACCAGCGCCCTCTGGCGGCCAGCAAGAAAACCTTCCAGAAACCTGCCACGTAGCAACTCTCTCACGCTCCCCTCCCCAAGCCCGCCGGCCCACAGTGGGGAGGGGGCGACGTGGGGGGGGGGGGGGAGCTTGACAGGGACAAAGGAAATGGCAAAAGGCGACTTTATCAAAAGTCAAAAGCCCACAACATCTCAGAGTCTTCCAGCGACCACCACGCAACACTGAAAAGACCCCCGACACCCAATTCTCAGCTCCCAGTGCCCAGACCCCCCAACACGCCCCCTTTTCTGTATTTCTCTCTTCCCTCTTAATTAGCCTCTCCCAGACCCAAGGACACAGCCTTATTTCCACCCCAGCCCACCCCCTGCTTCTATTCTGCCTTCGCCCCCTATTACTTGACCCTCCCCCCAGCCGCCCTTCTCTACCAAACTCATCCTAGGGGGGTTTCTGGTAGGTTTGCACTTGAGCGCCACATCTCCACTATTTAAATAAACAGATGATACCAGGTAGCAATTTTACTGTCTAAATTTTGACTGGAGTAGGCTTTGCACTAACCTGTGCACTTGGATTCAGAATCCCTAGCGGGTAAGTACCTCTACTCCTCACGCCTACGGCCACCAAGAACCGGGCCAAAAACTAGCGGGAAAATATTGCCCAGGAGACTCTTGTTTTTGGGTGCTCTCCCCCCTAAATCTACGGCATGCAGAATACATTTGCCGCCATATCTCCCACCACTCGTGATTCTAAAGGTGGCTTCAAACACAGAAAATCTGGGTTTTGGACCCCAGGGACTGAGGCACACTGGCCTCTGACAGGGCTTTGGTTAGATTCCTCCCACGCGTCCTCATTGAAGCTCCTACCACCCGGCCTTCCCTCAAGGGCTGCACTGGAAAGTGGCCCTGTGATTTTCCCCCCCAGGAAAATGTGCCTCGAGATTTTCCTTCCTGACAGAATTTCATTGCCGATGCTCGGGGACAAGGCGAAGTGGCCGCCTTCAGGAGAAGGTCCCGGCATCTCTCTTGCGGCATGTCCAGGAGGACGGAGCCCAGCCCAGAAGGGGGTGTCGTCTTCCTTTTGCACATCCTTTCGGGCAAAGGATGGCCAACCACTCACCAAGTAGGGAGGTTCTCGCGCGGGCGCCCCGGCTCTCCCGAGGAGCTGCGGCCAAGGCCAGCGGGCCAGGGCGCGCTCCATCCCAGCTCTCCGCCGTCTGCGCTAGGGGCTGGCTGGGTGGGGTTTATATCGAGGCGCAGAAGGGGTGGTCTCTGACGTCAGCGCATTCTGCTGCAATGCGCTCATTTCTCCAAAAGCGATTGGCCGGAAAAATGAGCCCCCCAGATTCTATGACAAATTGCTCTAGCCGCACCCAGATTGCAGCAAAGAAGGGAGGAAAAAATTCTGCCGCAGTGCCCCTCGCCGCCATGACCAACACCCTGAGCTCGCTGGTGCTTTTTCCTACATGAGCCCCGCGCGCCAGGCGGGCAGATTTCTGTGCACAATTTGCTGGGAGAACTGGACAAGGGGTGGTTATCCTCAGGCGGGCCGAGGGTAAAGCTGGGGCACCGCAGGCAGCAGATCACACACCTGGCTATTCCGGAACCTCCATCAGAGGATGCGGCTTAGGAGAAGAAAACGATGCTGTCTGCTTCTTGTCCTGGGAAATAAAATGCCCCGGGCAAGATGAGCGGTACCCAAATGTAAGTCAGCGTCTGTCACCCCCCTCTTAGCCCACTCGTCCATTTCCGACTGGGAGACTCGATATCGCATCTCCGAGTCAGAAAAACTGGCTTTTGAGTCCCCAGCTCTGCCGCTTACAACCTGCGTGCCCTGAACCCTGCAATGCCCCCTCCTCTGCCAGGGGGTCCGTTTCCTCCACGTTAACAAGGGGGTACCCCCTAACCAGGGTTGTAATAATCTAGACACGAGCCGTGTTCCTATAGGGAAAGTACTTTTGGAGGACGACTGTGTCCCACAAGGAGATGCACAGAGTACCCCCGAAATGTGAGATGACGTCCGCACACATACACTTTGAAAAGCCCCCCACACACACCGCCCCCGGGGGAAACAGGCAGCGACACATGTTGCGGCAGAACATAGCTGCACGGCCTCGTGCTCCGGGACCTGGCACATGAGATTTAATCCTTAACAGGTGGCGCCTTCGGCAGCTCTGCCGGGCACTGAGTGGCAAAGCGGGCAGAACCGTCAATCAAATGTCCTCTCGCAAAGGTCAAAATGCTGTTGAAAGGGACTAAGGATCTATCTTAGGGCGACAGGTGGGTGGCAGCCGGGAGGGCAAGGATGAAGCGCCTGGTGACAGAAGAGGGGTGAGGATGAGTGATGTGTCCCAAAGGGGAAAGGCGAAGGGGCCCCGCGGGGGTATCAAGTTAGAACAGCTCCCCCGCACTTCTGAGGGGCTTCAAAGCAGCGGCTTCAGAGCGACCCCCCCCCCCCCATGCCCGGCGATCCTGTAGGTAACTATAGCCCAGTCGGGAGATTCCAGGGCTGAAAAGAAGGGACAGGGCTATTTGTAAGCCCACGGCTAGCGACAGGGAGGTGAAAATGGGCCACCAGGTTGCACGAGACACCGAGCCTGGGTGGGAGGGCTCATTTATAGATGCGCAGGCGGGCTATTGGGGAGATGAAGATAAAGTGGCCTTTGGAGGCCATGGCGGGGAGCTACCTTAAAGTGTCAGATAACGTAAAGGGGGGAGAGAACCCCATTTACAGCCTGCGGAGCACGCACGGCGCCCCAGAGACGAGAGCCGCAGCAGCGGGACTCGCGAAACAGAAAGGCCCGCACGAACCGCGGACGTCAAGAAAGCTTCAAAAAATCATGGCTCCGAGCATCCTAGTCAACAGGAGAGCGTTTATTAGCCACGGTATTAATAGCTAGGAAACAGCCGGAGCCAGCGGGGACCAATCAGCGGCCAGGAGCCCCTGTCGTCAAGCCGGCGCGGCCAATCAGACACCCGCAGGCCCGGTTGCTAGCCTCTCGGGGGCAGAGGCGAGGGGTGCGCATTGTCATGGGGGCGCCAGCTCACCCTCCGCGCGTGGGAGGCCTGCGTGAGAGCCGAGGCGGCCACCGGAGAGGCTCGGTAGTCACGCACTTGGGGTCCCCGGAGGCTGTCCTAGCGACAGGGCCTCCTGGCGTCATCTCTGCCGCCCCAAAAGGACATGAGTGATGCTCTGGGAGGAGCCCCCGGCTGTTTGGGGTGCCTCTGAGAGGCCCTGGAAGGAGAAACTCCAGATGGCCAACGTGCATCTCTGCCCTCAAGGCCTGGCCCCCGGGAGGAGAGGTGGGCCTCCCAGCGCAAAGGCCGCCTCTCTGCTTTTTTTTTTCCGGACTCCCTGACTCGTCAGGCTGCTGCTCAGAATTTACCAGTAAATCCCACTCCTCTTTTTCAAGGTCTCACTGACAGGCCAAGGTAAAAGACCCTGGAAATTCTATATTTCTGACAAAAGCACCGCGGGTTTTATTCCCAGCTCTCCTCCCTCCTAACTGGGCGGCTGCTGTCCAGGCCCTTCACTACGGGCCCCTATTTCCTCATCTGGAAAAAGGAAAGAGTTGGACAAGATGGTCCCCAAGGAGCCCTCCAGTCCTGCTTTGCTTGAGTTGAATGTATACATCAGGCGAGTCAAATGTCTTCCAGAACATTCTGCATGACAGTAATTAGTATCAGGTGTATCCTGCCGTCCATGTGGTTACTTCATCATGCTGCTTTTCTTTCCATTGTATTTTATTTTAAACAGAACTCCATGGCAACATGTTTATCCTTCTGGCTTCCTAAAAGAAAGAAAGAAAGAAAAAGATAGGGGGGGAGAAAAGGCAAAGAGAGAAAGACAGACTGCTGTAAACTAATCTCTACTGAGCATGGTTCAACCACACACAAAATCCATATGTTGAAATGTTTTCGTTGGCTTTTCTGGAGCTCAGAACCTAACTTTTTAAATATTTGTTGGTCCAAAGCAAAAAAAGAAATAACTTGACAGAGCTAAATCTATGGTAATATTTGGACCCGAACTGTTTCTCCATCTGAACAACGTCGTGCACGCTTTACTTGCTCGAAAAGGACATTTGAGGGGCTCAGATTCATATCTATAGGGCAAAACAGACAAGGAAATCCAGGTTTGAGAAACGGCTCACTTTCTTTCTGTACATGCTGAAACCCAACCCTCCTGAAGAACCCTGGAGGAGAGCCAGTGTCCCAGGCGCAGGGCTTAGCCTGCTGCCTCTTTTTTTTTTTTTTTTTTTTTCACGTAGATCTAATTCAAAGCATACATTTTTCTTCTTTTTTTTAATTCATACTTGGGAACCCTCAAAAGCCGTGTGAGCAGTCTCCTATCCACATGTACATACTTGTGGGCAAGTATACAAACGTCCTAGGCTTCAGCTAGGAAATGAAGACAAGCTCCTCCTACAGCCATCTTCCAGGCGTGGGTAAATGTGTCTCTTCTCAAAACCAATCCTCAGGCCCTTACTGAACAGCGACCCCTGAGTGCCTGTCCCTCTAAGCAGGCCTTCCCAGGCTTCCAGGTAAAATGCTCGTGTAGCCCAGAGGTCTCTCCTCCAGGCCCTCTTCCACACATCCCGAGGGTGGCTACAGTGATGGCTAACGCTCCTGCCTTTCTGATCCCTAGTTCCAGTACCAGCCCCTGTCAATTCAAACCACCCAAGATCACACGTCCCTGAACCACCCCCAGCACCCTTAGACCTCCTCCCAAGTCAGAGAAGCCGAAGGGCACACAGAGGGTCTTCCTATGAAGCTGCTTTGGAGTGAGGGAGCCTGGAGTTGTCGGGCACCGCCTCTGTGCCTTCTGTAGGGCATCAAGCCCCCAAGGATTTGGGGGAAATGATCAAATACAGTCCTGTCTTCTGGGATCCTGGAATTGACAATACCTCTTCGAGAATGCACGCTAATCTGCGGCCCCCATGCTAGCCAATTTTCAGGAACTTGATTTTGCCTTCAAAACCAAGTCTAAACTTTCGAGTTTGGCATTTAAGGACTTGTAGGAGGGGCTCCCTTTTTTCTTTCTGGTCACTTATCCAAACACAGTTCCTACCCACATTTCCTGCCGGTTGGATGCTTGGTGGTCCCTGCCGTGCGTCGTGATCCTGGGGTTGGTAAGTGGGAGCACCACGGCCGCCTGGGCACTTGTGGATTTTCTACCCAGGAAAACTAAGTTCCGGGTTCAGCCCCAACCTTTGCATAGAAGAGTTTGCCAAACTGTAGATACTAAAAGACAAATAAAATTCAGCGCCTTTCATAAAAGGCCACGGATAAAGCTGACTTCCCGGTAGACTGCTGGCCTTCCAGGCAGAGCATTATGTGTTGGACTCTGGGGTGTGTGGTATGTGGGAGAGAGGGTGGGCATTGCTCTTTAGGGATCTTTCTCATGACTAGAGCCAATGAAAAAGAGCTGAAAGGTAATACCCCCAGTTACCCCCAAATACCACCCACCCCAAACCATTAGTTGTTCTGGGTGAATAAATTCTGAATGATTTGCTCTTGTTTCTACTTTTGTGGATTTCTCTACTGACACGCGTTGCTTTTATTATGTGTATTTTTTCTTATGCAACAACCCAAGAAGACTGACCATTTCAGCCTCTTTCTGATGGACTGCGAATAGGAAGTATTTTTCTAATAAGTAAATAAAAATCAAGAGACTCGGGACCGCCCCCCCCGAGTAGTTGGAGGCATTGGAGCATGGGGTGGGCGTGGGGGTGTCCAGGGGCAGCCCTACAGCCACACCCGACTTCTGGAAGGGCTCCCTTGAACCTGCCGCAGAGGTGAAGAAATTCCAAGCTGTTAGCAGCAAAAGAAAATGAACTTCAATGGTTGCCTTCATGCAGGAGGGGCCCCAGGAAACCCACTTACTGGAGGAACGAGGCAGGCCGAGAGCAGGGTCTTGGCGAAGCAGCCCACCACCCTGAGGTGGATTTTAGGAGTCACACCCTGACCCCAGGAGAAGGTGGCCACCTTGCCCCACCCCGCCCACATGCAGCCCCCGTGGCTTTGGGCGTGGGCCAGCCCGGATTCAAGCAAGGGGTTTTCCTGGCCCAACTCCATGGAAATATTTCCTTTGGTGGAGCAAAGAACTGCTTCATTCAACTGCCTGAGGCTAGGGAGGGGGCTGGCTTCACTGTGTTGACAGAACTGCAGAGGCCTGGGGAGGCCCCCCCCCCAGGAGAAAATGTATTCCAGGTAGAACAGGACTGGAAAGTTGGCTTTTTTTTTTTTTTAACTAAAAGATTGCTAACAGTTGAAAAACTACCACCCCACCCAAGAGGCTCCAAGAGAAGACATCTGCGCTGGATTTCAGCAAAGACGGTCGCAGAGACCTTCTCCTGAATGGCCAGGGCAAGGGGACCATTTGCAGGCTCGCTTGCGGTTTAAACACTCAAGGTCTGGATCCTTCCAAAGCCCACGGTTGGCTTCCCTGGGCCAAGCCTGGTGGTACCTGAGTCTCGGCGCTCACCCAGAAGCCACTAGCCCACTGGTGGAATCAAGGGTGCCTGGGGGACTCTGCAGTTGGAGCCCGTACGCCCTCAGAGGTTGACTTCCAGGGCGCACACCGTCCTCCTTGGCTGACCCTAGGTTTGCCGACGTCCATGTCACAGTCGGTGCACAAGAGAGGTCACCCAGAAACAGAGGAACCCCCCCGCCCCTGCACCAAAAAGCCAGAAGGAGCCACACTCACGAGACTCCTGCCTGAGAGCACAGCTCAGAAGCTCATCTGCCAGTGAGAGGCTTGGGAGGAACGTGGGGCAGGAGCGGGGAGGGACAGGCGAGGTTCTTCACCGTGAAAGGGGGTGATAATATCCTGCAACCTGGGGCTCTCCTAGGGTTGAAAGGAGACAAGAAACAAACCAAGGGCAGAGCATGGCATGCAGGTAGGGGCCACTTTATGCAGTGCCACCCGAAGTGAGGGGCTAAGACCCCATAATCACGATGCCGATTGGTAGCGTTGTTTCCCAGCTCTTGGGTAGACCAGCAGTCTCGCCGGTGGGTGAGGGTTTGGGGCCCTGAGCTCAGACCTCAGGTGCAAGTCCACTCGCTACCCACGTGCCTTGAGTTAGTTGTTTACCCTCCCTGAACCTCAGTGCACAATCTGTAGAATGAGGGTAAATGCCTCCTTCGGGAGGGGAGATTAAGTGGGCAGAAAACAATGTGTGCTGTAGTCACCATGTGTCCCCAGTCTGTTTGACACCAGGGCTGGGGATGGGGAGAGACCTTCTTGTTTTCTATGCTGCTGTCTATGAAGCATACATTTATTTTGTAATTTACAAAGTTAAATCCAACATACGTGCTAGAAGTGAGCCAAGGTCTGTGCCACGTGTTGCCCTGACACGGACATGGAGATGCCCTTCCTATGTGGGTGGGACACCCCTGAATGCTGTTGTCTCCATGAGTCCTGAGAGCTGGGCTGCTGTAAGCTGAAGTTTGGGGGATGGGCTCTGCACAATCAGCTGGGGAGTAAAGAGAAACATGCCTCCCCACTCTCAGCCTCTTTGCTGAGCCCCGTGGGTTCTCTGTGGACCACGCTGGCCACCCTAGTGCAGCCACCTGGACCAGTACCCTCCATCCCCACCACCACCAAGAGCTAGCTCTCTTCCTCAGCAGGACCCCCGTCCCAAAGACCAGGATGTGAGATGCAGCCTGCAAGCTCAGTAGGGAAATAGATCTTCCAGATAAAAATATTCCCAGAACACTTGGCCTGCCTCCCCCCACTTCCCTGCTGTTCTCCTGTCCGTGGTAGGACACAGCCCTCTGCGGCCAGCACCAAACGTTTTGCGAGGAGGCAGCGAGGAGAGGTGGATGAAAACACAGACTCTGACATCAGACAGGCTCGTTCAAATTCCGATACCACCAACTTACTAGCAGCTTGACTTTGAGTGAGTCTCTTATGCCTCTTGTGTGTCTTGGTTTTTGCATCTATAAAATGGGGATAACCGTACCTGCCCCCCGAGAGTTCTTGAGAAGTCGAAATGAGGCCATACATGTGAAGCCCTCAGAACCATGCCCAAGTACCCAGTAGAGGCTCAGTAAACCAAGCAAGGTGGCATCCTCCCCCTGCCCACGCAGACAGCCCTGCTGCCCACAGAGAGAGTTGATTTAACAAGGCCACCTTTTCCGCAGGGACACAGGGCATGAAACCTGTGCCACAGTCTCCTGGTTCAGGGGGAGCAGCCCTGGGCCTGGCAGATGAGAGCTGTGAGTCTCTCCATCCTGTGACTCCCGGGATAGGGACAGTGGCAAAGATTCCGAGGGTGGCCAGGTGCCCTGCATGCCAGCCCCTGCTGCGTGCCCTTCCTAGAGCCAGAACGCAGGCGCATCTTGCGGCCTCAGCCCCTGAAAAGCTCCCCCCACCACTCCTTGAAGGGCAACTTCACCACCAGGGTTGCTGGGGGTGACTGCGGGTCACCGAGGGTCATCTCTGAACACCGCAGGTCACCGCGGGTCTCCGCACTTCGCCCCCATCTACCCACTTGCTTGGGCTTACGCTCTGCAAACGCTTCGCCCTCCGAGACACGGGCTCGAATGTTCAACATACCCTTTAGGTGTTTGCGGAAAGGATGAGCTTAAAGGCGCCTGCCTTTAGGTAAACAGAGCTGCCCTTGCACATTTGATGATAAAGAAAAGCAAACAACGGCCACCTTTCAAAGCCTGCTCCAACCTAAAGACAGCGTTGCCTTTGTGAACTGGTGGGGGTGGAGGGCTTCAGGAAGACTCTGGGAGGCCCAGGCCCTTTGAGGAGGGTCCTGCCCACTCACCCCACTGAGCTCCGGTTTCCACTGCAAAAATACGGAAATCAGGACTCACACCACGGGTCTGCCCTGAACAGAGATTGAGACAGACTGACAGACTATTAAAAACGAGAAGCCTCCTGCTTTATTCGGAGGGACCCTGAGGGTCAACGTCCAGGGCTGGGGTGGTGGCGTCTCTCTCTGAACCAGTCACCGGGTAGGGGCACACGCGCAGGGGAGCCAGGCCGGGCACACTCAGAACTGGCTGCCCCCCAAATACACCCCCAAATACACTGGGTCTTTAGCCTGAGCTTTGTCAACTTTGAAAGATGAATTCCAGATAACTTTGTTAATGCGTTCATTCATTCAGTTCAAGAAACACCTACTGGGTGCCTAGGACCAGCACTGTTTCAAGGGCCGGGGATAAAACGGCAAGTGATGGGCAAGCTCCCTGCCTCTGGGAGTTCCGGGAGCTGGGCTGCACCCCTACTGTGTGCCGGGCTCAGCTCTGGCTGTCTCTGCTCCCATCTCAGGTGGACAGTGTGCTCAGTCCAGGCCCTGAGAGCAAGTGAGTGAGCCCCACCCTCCCTAGAAGGAAGAGCCAACGAGTGGCAGACTGTCATTTACCTAAAAGAGACAGAGCCACTGGGGCTGGGCTGCCCCTGGAAAGCTGGGACCTCTCTCCCAGCTCCGAGTATCAGGAATCCTGGGCCCATGTCCTTTCCCGACAGTCTGGCCTTATGTACATTCCCCAGAAATTCTCACTGTTTACTCTGAGGGGCCTCCCCACACAGCAGAAGTCGTTCAAATGCTGCTTTCGGCCGTAAGTCACTTTCTGGCTGGCTCGGGGCACAGACATCTCAGAACGTTGAACGTATGGCCACGTGACCACCCCAGAGATCCAAGCAAAACTGTCTGGCTGCCCGGCCCGAACTGTCCCTGGAAGGTTCCAGCGTATACCCCCGCCCCCTGCTTTGGGGGTTCGCACGGGGCCCTCACACACTCCCTGAACAGCCGGTGCAGACCCAGGCCCGGATTTAGGGCTGATTTCCACAGACCAAATCAAGGCCCTCACTTGGAGAAGCCTGAGTGCATCTCGACTTGGGGCAGAGGGCGGGGAGCAGGGAGCGGCTGCGGGCGTGTGCAAGCTGCCATCTCCCACCAGGCTGGAGAGGAAGCTGGGACGAGGTGGGGGCCCGAAGGTGGAGAGAGAAAGATGGGGAGGGTGGGCAGGGGGTCCAGGTGACTGGGTGCTCACCGGCAAGCCCCCTCAAAGTCCCCTCCCTGGGCGAGCTTTCCGCAGGGGAAGAGCATTTCCACTTGGCACCAGAAAGCTCCACCTGCCCCATCCCAGGACCTTGTCTAAAGGATGTGCTGACCAATCCCACCCAGGAGCGACCACGGCAGAAGAAATGTGGACCAACGAGGGGGCCAGGAGGAAGGCTCTAAGTCCTAAGAGAAGCCCCTCTGTTCCCAGCATCCTAATCACTGCAGCCTCATATTAAAACATCCTAGCTGAGTTCCCGTAGTCCAGCTCACCGGAGAGAGCAGAGGCTCAAAACAAACATCCCCAATGAATGAGGCAGAAGATGGAACAGGTGCCTGGGAGCCTGGCGGAGATGCTGCCGCCACGTGCGTTGCACGTCCCACCCGGTGAGCAATGTGGGATGGGAGAAAGAGGGGTCCCAGGTCTGGGGTCGTATACCCCATCAGAGGCTGTCCCGGCACGGGGGAAGGGAGACCCCAACCCACAGCTGGGGGGACCTTGGAGATCAGAGGCAGCCGCTGTTCACTCTGGGCCTCCCCAGGGTCCTTGCACGTTCTGTGAATTAAGAGGAGGATTGGGGGTCCAGGAGGGCAGCCCCAAAGGCGGGGCCTGTTGTGCCCCTCCCGCTCAAAAATGCTTTGGAGCAGAAGACAGGAAGCAACTCACACTGCAGCCTTTCGGAGGCGCTTCCAGGGTGGCCCCAGGCGCGAGGCAGGTCTCGGATGGGGGTTGGGAAGTTGGTACCATTTCCCATATGTTAAAGGCAGCGCCGTGCCTACATTTCAAACCCAATGGAAGAAAGGCAGAGGGAGGCAGAAGGAAGATGTGAGGGACTTTAACATCGGCTCCGGGGCTCAGGGTGGCCTCACCCCGAAGGGTGGGGCGGGGCTCTCTGAACCGTGGACGTGGGCTCAGGCCAACAGGCAGCCGCCCGGGTGTCCGTTCGTGTTGAGCAGAGCACAGACGCGGAGCTGCGTTCCCCTAGGTCAGGATTCACACTTGAGCCCATGTTGCTCCTAAATAAAGTGAAAAAGCCCGTATCGTCCTTCCACTCCGTGCCAAGATTCACTTGCTCCCGGCAAAACCGTGTGCTGAGGCCACATGCAGCTTTTTGACCTTCTAACACCCCTCACCCCAGACCTGCAGCCAGGAGTGATGGCCTGTGGGATTCTGGGTCCCGGGCCAGCATCATCCCGCAGAGGGGCTACAAAGCGAAAAGGGAAACGCTTGATTTGGACCACGTCAAGATGTCTCTGCAGGACTTTGTTTGAGATCTACATTCTTTTACTAAACTGTTAGAAGATGCACCATAAAATTCCGCCCACCCCCTACCACGAACACACGCAGGTTCCCTCATCAGCTTGATACCGCGTCTGCCATCTAAACAGGCACGACTTCTCTGAAAAGCCTTCTGGCAGAAGAGACCAGACATTTAAATGCACAGGATTCTGAGCCCAGCCATTTCCTCTAGAAACGATTCCCACCGAAAGGCTTGCGCAAGGCAGAGATGCAGAGCGACGGGGGTATCCAGCCCGGGGCTGTCAGTCGGCAAAGCAAAAACTGTGCGCGGTGGGTTCTCAAGGCTTTTAGTACCTATTTAATAGCTTGCTTAACCTTCACCCATGTACTTGATCAAGCCTGTTTGTGGGTGAGGAAACCGAGGCACCGAGAGACGGCTAGTGATTGAACGCGAGTCTTGACAGGGAACCCCCAGGGGCTCAGGACTTTGCAGGCTGGGAGTTATCCCTCTCTCCTCCAGCCGTGATAAGGGCCACGGGCACCCCCATATTTGGCCAGGGGAGGTGGCATCGCTGCGCCTGGAGGGCACTCTGGTGTACGACGGAACTCCACGCAGAAATCAGTATGAGTTGACCCTCCGCAGAGGAACTGGGTCTTTGGGCCTCTCAGTTTCCCTAACTTGGGAGAAAGGCCTGTAGCGGCTCCCACCCCGACTCTTCAGCAAATACCACAAGGGGCAAGACATGGCCCCAGGGGTCACTGACCGAGCTGCCGTGAACTGCGCCGCAGGGAGTGCGGTGAAGGAGGGCCCCAGCTCCACAATCCTGGGGCTCCCGATGCTGCCGTCCGAGTGAGCCGTGGTATTGTACACAGAGGCCCCCTGGCAAGGGCAGCCGGTGCCCACACACCAAGGGCCCCGGAGGCCACAGCGTGCTGGGGAAGCTGGCTGAGCTGAAGCGCGGCAGCACAGGGGGAACTAGCAAGGCGCACGCACCAGGGTCCTGGCCTCTTCCAGGACCTTAAGTGGCTCAAAATCACTGCCTTGGAGGCTACCGCGTTCAAACTACCGTATTTTCAAGGCCGTCAAGCAGCCCAGGCACACACCGGTGCTTCCCAAAGCCCCCTTTGCGTTAGCACAATGGGCAAATGTTGCTAGCAAGTGTCCAAGGGGCTTCGGAGGTCTGGGGTGAACCCTACAGGTGCCAGGCCTCCTCTGAGACTCCCCGACCCCAAAACCCTTTCCTCAGTCCTTGGGGCTGGGCAGGAGGTGGGGGATGGGCAGCCTCACTCCTCCCCCACGGAGGACACAGTCTTTTGCAAACTAGCCTGACCGGGCTGGGGGCCTGAAACCTCCCACGCTGGAGAGTTCTTCCCCTTCCTAAAGGAACAGAGCAACCCCAGCTGGGAGCAGCCCCAGGGTCAAAGACCCCCTCCCCTGGGGGAATTCGTTTTCAATCACTTCCTGGGCTAACAGCAGCACTCCCCTCACTCCAGGCTCAGAGAGGGAACCCACAGATCCCGCAGGCTGTGCAGTTTTCATGCTACAGCCTGGGGAGGGGCTGGCACCCCATCCAACACCGCTGTAGAAGGGCTCTTTCTGGGTCCCCAGGGAACCAGTTCAGGCCTCTCCTCACAATTTATCGTGATCTAAGGGATCGTGCTATGGTGCTGTGTTCTTGTATTCACCTCCAAATCCTGCCCACTCTTCACTTTTATAAAAGCCTGGGCTGAGGTTCACCCAAGTTCCCCAGCTATGATTTGGCAGGGCTAAGACGAGGACCAGTCTGCAGATAGCCAGGGCTTTCTCACTGCTGCAGGAGAGTCTTCTGGAAAAGCAGGACTCAGCACTCCGCTCGGTGTTGGGGAACAAGAACTGATCCTCCTCAGAGTAACGGGGCTTGAGTCCCTGCACCTTCGGCGCTAGGAAGCGGCCTAGGTCCGCCCCCGGGGAGGGAGCTGGCCCACACGTGCGTGTGAAGGCAGTGATAGTGAGTCGGGCTGCAGCGCGGGACACTGCTCAGACTTACGCCTGCAGGAGTATGATACCCAGCTTGGCATCATAGCCCAGTGCTGACGGGGGCCCCCAGGACTCGATCACCTCTGCTCAAACCGCCTAGAGGGCTGAAGTCTGCCTGGGAGCAGGAGACAAGGCTGCACCTCCGTCTGACTCCACCATCCCCCCCCACCACAGGCGCGTGATTCCCCGGGAACCAAGAGCCTTGGGGCGGGGTGGAGGGTCGACTAAGAGTCAAGTATCAATTCGTCTGGAAAAGCAGAGTTTCAGATGGGGGAGGTGCAGGACCAGGGCCTGGAGCAATTTGGCCGCAGCCTTACCCGCGAAGACTTGAGCCTGCGCACAAAGTTGCCCGAAGACCGTGGATACCCCGCGGCACCGAGAACGGCGGAGACCCATGACGTCACCCACCGTGGCGAATTGTGGTAAATCCCAGGGAGCTATGCTGCAGAGAAATGCATCTGGGCGAAGAGGAGCCAGGAAGCCAGGGGGTCAGGGCAGACCAGTGTGCCGGTTACAGCGCTGCGGGATTACGGTGCGGACCGCTGGCAACTGGCGGACTTCAGCCCGGCAAGTGCCGCCTCCGCTCAGACCCACGAACCCTTAGCAATCCCCAGTTTGAGTCTGGGGCTTGAATATTGCCCTGGTCCCCAAGCCGCCCAGCAGCCTACCCTCGGTACAGCAGAGCTGTCCTCTCTTTTCTCGAAGAGTGGAGGTTTGCCTGGGCGAGTCGAAACTCCTAGGAGACCACGCAGGTCTAACACCGGAGTCAAACCTCCTCCAAAACTCGAGAGCTTAGATCCCGGGCCTGAAGGAGGAAGATGCCGCCGAGCTCATTCTTGGAGCAAACCGGGCCGTCCCCCTGCCCCCCACCTCGTAGCTCAGCCTCCGCGGGGGAGAGCCATTTGCAAAACAGCAGGCCAGGTCGGGGGCCACCCCGCCTCTGGAGCTTGGGAGGTGTGTAAGTCTTTTCTCTCTAGCCCATCTTTCTCTTCTTAAAGGAGAAAGGTGTCCCTGTGTGGGCTGCAAGGAACAGCATCTAAGGCTGAAATTTAAGGAGCTCATCTCAGCGGGAGATGAGCTGCCTGAACAGGCCATTCTGGTGACACTGTTTTCCCCAGACGTGGAGAGAACCACGTTGTGGTTCTTGAGGGCGTTGGTCCTGGCGCGCTCACACAGTTCATAGCATTTTCAGGAACCACACTACAACACTTAGTTCATTTGTTTACCACAACTGTGCGAGGAAGTGGGTTGTCTGTCCTCCAGCTTTGGAGAATCCCAAACTGGCTTCTCTCACTCACTGGGCGGGGGGGCCAGAACCATACCAACCGTCAGGGGAAAGATTTAGGGTTACACACGGGCTGTCAGAAGGAGAACTGGATCTTTGGAGCCCCCTAAATAGTTTCCCGAAGTAGGAGGAAGGGGCAGTTTTGACTGCAGAATTTCAGCAAATCCCCAAGAGGGTACACAGATTTGCCCGAGAACCACTGGGGTAGGCGTGATTACATGCAGGTACGTGGAAATGAGAAGCTGCGGGTCTGAGCATCGCGGAGATCCAAGAAGTCGCAACAGGATAGATGGTGGTGAATCACAGAGAAGCAAAGAAGCCTGGGACCTGGGGGGTCAGGGCAGATCCCATGTGGCACTTACAAAGCTGCAGGATGACAGGTGGGCCACAGGTAACTGGTGGACTGAGGCAACTGACAGGCCACCAGGAATTGGTGGGCCTTGGGCAGCTGGCGGTCCGCGAGCATCTGGTGAGCCGTGGGCGTCCAGCAGACCACGGGCCTCTGGCGGACCGCTGCGGACCACGGGCAACTGGCGAACCGTGGACAACCGGCAGGCTGCAGGGAATTGACAGTCCGCGGGCGTTTGGTGGGCCACGGGCATCTGGCGGACCACGGGCAACTGGCAGGTCTCGGGCATCTGGCGGGCGGCAGGCAACTTGGCGAACCGCGGGCATCTGGCCGGCCTCAGGCAACTGGCAGACCGCAGGTAACAGGCGAACCAGGGGCAACTGGCGGGCCACAGGGAATTGACCGTCTGTGGTCATTTGGTGGGCCATGGGGAATTGGCAGACCGTGGGCCTCTGGTGGACCATGAGCAACTGGCAAACCATGGGCACCTGGCAGGTCTCGGGCATCTGGCGGGCGGCGGGCAACTTGGCGAACCGCGGGCATCTGGCTGGCCTCAGGCAACTGGCGGGTCTGAGGCATCTGGCCAGCCTCGGGCAACTGGCGGACCGCAGGCAACAGGCGAACCAGGGGCAACTGGCGGGTCCCAGGGAATTGACCGTCTGTGGTCATTTGGTGGGCCATGGGGAATTGGCAGACCATGGGCAACTGGCAGGTCTCGGGCAACTGGCGAACCGCGGGCAACTGGTGGACCGCGGGCAACTGGCGGACCGCGGGCAACTGGTGGACCGCGGGCAGCTGGTGGACCGCGGGCAACTGGCAGGCCTCAGGGGAACTGGCAAGCCACGGGCATCTGACGGGCCTCAGGCATCTGGCAATCCTTGGGGCGTTGGCGGACCTTGGGGAATTGGTGGGCCACGGGCCACTGATGGACTGCAGGCAACTGGTGGGCCATGGGTGACTGGCAGACCCTGGTTCGACAGCAGGCTGTGCTCTTTTTGCCCAAAGGGGTAGCTAATGATTTTAGAGTGACGCTGCAGGTACCAAACCTCCCCAGAGACCCCAGACTCAATTCCTTAGACCCCAGGACTCAAAGAGAAGAAGGATGCAGCCAGTCTCCCAGGCAGACCCACCTCAGGCTAAGTGAGCCATTTGCAAAACAGTAAGGGGCGTGGGAGCTATTTTGGAATTCTGTGGGCTTTTGAGTTTCCTCTTAAAGAAACAGAGCATCCCCAACAGGCTTTAAGGAACTGCCCTAGGGATGAAATTTACCAAGTTGTCCCAGAGAGCCTTGCAGTCACCACTATCTGACCCCTTTTCCCCAGGCGGGAAGTGCAGAGTGTACCCAGATCCTTTGGTCCCCCAGACCTGGGGAGTAGTCACAGGCCACTTCAAGCCTCGGAGATCTGAGCAAATGCTACAAAACCTGGCAAATCGTGATGAAGCATGGGCACAAACCATGGTCTGGCAGGGGCGGTGCAGCGCGGCCAGAGGACCGTGGTGAACCTCGGCATCTGTGCAGGATGACGGTGCTGCGTGCCGCCTGACCACGGGCCACTGGTGAACCACAGCCCAAAGGAAGTTGCCTCTCACAGTCTGGCACATTTTGCAATCCATATTTAGGGTCTGCGGCACAAAAATCCTCTTCACTTCCTAGCCACTGGCAGCCCAATCCTGTACGTGGGCTCAGTGCTCTCGGAGATCTCCGGGGAACCCAGCAGGTGCCACACCACATCGGGAATCCCAAAGCTCAGTTCTCTAGGCCCCGGGGCTGGCAAGAGGAAAGTGGCGCTCTCTTTGACCAAGGGGTGGGTCCATTCTCATTCTTTGGGGGGCTTTGTGCATCCCCGTGCTCAGGCCTCCGGTAGACAGAGCCATTACGAAGCAGCAGGAGGGCACGACAGAAAGAGGGAATATGGTAATTCTTTGGGCCATTTGGTCTTTCCCTACCCAACGGGTCTTCTCTTAAAGGGGCAGAGGATCTCCAGGCAGGCTTAGGGGGGCAGTTAAAGTTTGAAATTTACCGAGTTCAGCCTTGGAGCGGTGGAGGGCAGTGGGGTGTGTGGTGTATGCACGTACTCATTCTACTATCTCCCTGATGGGGACACACAGAGTTCCATCCAAAGACTTTTGGAGAGACATTAAGTCATTCTGAAACTGAGCAGGACCCCGTGGGGCCCTCCCGGGTACCTAAGCCTTTCTATGTCCCCTGTTTCTTGTTTGTAGGAAAAGGCTATAGTCTCCTAGACTTTCCCTGAGTTTCAAAGTACAGATTCAAGTATTTCCTAATTAGGGAAGTAAGGGAATGCAGGAACAAAGGGAGAGCAGTCAAGAAACAAGTGTAGCAATAAAACAGAGTTCTAGTTCCTCCCCGAGGGATATATATATACATAACAATCTTTGAGTTGTTCTGCAGGAACTAAGGCCTCCACCCAGGTGGAGGATGGTAACTATTTGCTGAGACCCCCGACTGGTCAGAACCAGAAGGTTGATAAAGATTCCTGGAACACCACATTACCTCACCACCAGCCAATCAGAAGACGGTCATGCAACCTGTGGCTATCACCCCAAATTAAAAAAATAATAATAAAAACAAAGTTTTAAAAAAACAACAAAAAAAATACTCCCCTGAAAACCATTGAAGAGTTCGAGCCTTTTGATGGTGAGCTGCCTGTTCTTTGGCTTGGCCCTGCCATAAACCTTTGTCTCTCCAAATTCCAACATTTCAATTTGCTTGGCCTCACTGTGCGTCGGGCACACAGACTTGCATTCATCAACAGTTCTGGCTAAACCATCCTTTCCTCATATCTGGGGAGAGGCTAGTGTAGTTTTCCTCCCTACAGCCCACTCTCTGTATCAGATTTTGGGAGACCTAAAGGGATGTCCGGTTCCTGCACACTCTTACAAGGTATACCGCACTGTTGGACCTTAGCGTTTATCTAACACAGCAGACCTAGGAAATCGGTCTTCTAGTCTCCAGTTTTGTAGAATCCCAGGCTGGTCTGTCTCAGGCTTGGGGAGGGCTGGGCCATACAGACCCGGGGAAAAACTACCGGAGGTCACAGCCAGGCTCTCCATTGGGAATGGATTCAGGACAAAGGGCTGCCGCAATTTCTATGCCTTCCCCCCGACCCGCCACCCCTCCAGACTTCGTGTCCCACGGGAGTTTCTGCTGGGAGTTGACGCTCACAGGGCTCTCAGTAGATCATGGGCATGAGTGGGTACAAGAAGAGCCAGTGATGGGGAGCCAGGCGACCACGGCACCACGAAAGATGGCAGGGCAGCGTGGCCGGGGACCACAGGCCATAGCAAGCCTCAGCACCGCTGCAGAGTGTCACCTCTCACAATCTCCGCGACGACTGAAGTCGCAGATTAGACGCCTGGTGCCTTCAGTGCATCTTAGCCCCGGTGCCAGCGGGAAGCCCCACCACACCTTTGGGCATCAGGACCCCCTCTATTTGCTCCAGAGGGTAAGCATGTGGGCAAGAGGCACCCAAGTGGCCTGGGGCGGGCTTGGAGTGGCCCCTGCGGGTACCTAAAGCCCAATTCCCCAACCTTGGGGCTTCACTGGCCTCCAGTCTTTCCCCTGCCCCCTCTGCCCCACCTTCCCAATGCCCATCCTCTGGCATTTTCAAACTAGCATGACCTGGTTGGGGGCCAGAAAATGTGGATTTTGCTTGTTGGAAGCTCCAGGGGGAGTTCTTCCCCTTCTTAAAGGAACAGCTGGAGCAGCCCTAAAGACCACCCCCCCCCCGGGGGTTTTTGCTCCCATTCTCTCCCCTTGCCCCAGGCTGGGGGAGGGGACCTGCAGGGCTCCAGGCTCAGAGCTGAGCAGGTTCCCGGCTGCCTCCTGGGACCAGGGGAGGGGCCTCACTCCATCCGAACCTGCTGCTCTGCTGGGACCCCAGGCATCTGGTTGCTGCCTCCTCTTCAATTTACTGCGATCTCAGGAGTCTTAACTTGGCATTTATTTTATCAAATCCTCACGACTGTCCCTGGAGGTGTGTTTTCTGTTCTTCTGCATTACAGATGCCTAAACCACAGAAGTGAAGGCACTTGACTTCTCGTACGGGCTGTGCTAACATGGTTGGATTCCGATCTTGTGACTGTCTCAAGGCCTGTGTGCTGCCTGGAAGGTGAAGTTGGCGTCACAGAACCCCCAGCACAGGACGTTGGAGCAAAGACTAGGGTGGGCAGCGTCCAGGAGCAATGCCGAGGCGGTGGGCTTTGGGCTCCGAGCCCTGGTTGGAGAAGCAAGCCTAGATGGGAGTATGACAGGTCTGGAGAGGTTGAATATTCCAATAAGAATCGCACCCCTAAAGTTCTTTAGGACTGAGAACTCCACTCAAAGACTTGAGTGAGCCAGTAGGACGCGAGGCCTCCCTGGAGAACCTGTAGGAGAATCTGTCATGTGGAAGATGCCAGTAGCCAGGATCTGATGAGTGACAAGCTTAGGGTACCAAACAGCTCCCCACAGATAACTGAGGCAAAGGATCCTGGTGGCAGAAGGGCTGTTCTCTTGCCTGCACCGTCAGAACGCTCCAGAAAGCCGCTCTGAAGTTCCCTGGAGCCTAATCTCATTTAATTCTCCCCACAGCCCAGTCAGGGAACTGTCATAATATTTTAACCTTTAAGACAATTACAGGAATAATTCTTGTTTCTTATTTAAACATAAAAGAGAAGAACAAACAACACAAACAAAAAACAAAGCTGGCAGTGGTGTGTGACTCTGAAAAGCACGATTTCCCAGCCCCCTTCCTAAACGCCCTCCCCAGCCAGCCAGAGCTGGGGGGACCCCGGTCCAGGTGGGTTTCTGGTATCCCAGGTGTGATGGGGCCGGGAGGGTGGAAGTGGATGGAAGAATGTCTTCTCCACAGAGTCCACGGCATCACTGGAGGGTCAGAGGACACACTGGGTTTTAGGGTGCCCCTCCCACTCTCAAAAAGGAGCCAAGGAAGATGCCGGCAGATCAGGGGGCCCCCTCTGTGTCTTGTGAAGGCAGTTAACCCTCTCAGATCAGCTCTGCTGAGAAGGTAGATTTCAGAGAGTTTGGGGGGAAGGGTGAGCCCCGAAATGTTGGGGAGCGGAGGGACATCGCTGGCTTAGGGAGATGCGAGTTCGGAATCGCTTCCTCCCAGCAATCTTCTCCCTCTAGAAATGCAAACAGAGGCATGAATACTTGATGGGCCTTCCTGGGTCTGGAACTAAAGGGGATGGTCCCCTGGGGGCCCTCCCAGTTTCTGTCTCACAATGTCCAGGGAGCAGGCTTGCAGGTTCCCTTTTAACCAAGGAGGAACTGAGGGGCGGCTGAGTGGAGTGGAAACCACCCAGCTGAGCAAAGATACAGAGCCTGGAGGGGGTCCACTCTTCCCTTCCCGTCGGCCAGGTGTCTGTGGCTGGACTAGCCCTAGAAAAATAGGGACTCCATTTCTCCTTCCTCCCTGGGCTCACTTCTCACCTCTCCATCTCCCTCACGGTCTCCTCCGCCCCAACCCCAGACCTACCACCTCCCGGCTGTCTTCCCCACCCAGGGAGGGCAGGGCCCCAGAGAGCCCCAGCCCCCCCTTGCTGTGCCCCGCCCCCATCCCCAGGGCTCTGCTATGGTGGGGAGAGTCGGGGGGAAGCCAGCGGGATGGCTGCCCCTCACCGTCCGCTCTGATTACAGACCCCGGGCGGGAAGCCATGTGCCCAGGAGCCCTCAAGAGACAGGGCACCAGCTTGGCCTCACAGCTTCCCGTGTGTCTTTGGGGGAAGGTTGGCAGCCACGGGCTGACTGCTCTAATTCCTCTGGCCAGCCACGAGGGAGGACGCTTGTTGGACATGGAGTGTGTGGCATTTCTACGGCGGCCCGAAGCTGGGACTTCTGGGGGTGGCTGGAGGGTGAGGATGGGGTGTACGGGCTGCACTGAATGCCAGGCTCCCAGGATCCCCCTTTGGACAGCGAACCCCAGTGGCCCAGGGGACCTGCCAACACCCCCGAAAGGCCTGGAGGGTCTTTAAGTTGTACAGGAGGGGGAAGGGAGGCTGGGCTTCTTGGGGTGTAAGTCGGTGCGGGGAGGTAAGTGGAGCCTGGCAAAGGGCCACGCGTGGGACCCACTCTCCAAGGGCCCTGGACCACAGAGCACCAGAACTCTCACACCAGGAACCTCTTCTGACCTTCGGCCGCAGAGATCTAGACACATCTGCTGTCCAAATGGAACGCCAAGGTCAGGGTCTGCGTCCAGGGGTCAGGGTTGTCCTGGGCAGCAGGAAAGGCACTAGAACACAATCCCTGACCTACCTACAGCACCGGCCCGATATCCTCTGAAAATAAAAGATGAAGGTAGTAGAGGGAACACCCGTTGAGGGCTTTCTAGGTGTCAGGTAGGAGGAGCCCTGGGGCAGCTGTGAGAAGGAAAAGCCCCCAGCAACAGGGTGCCAGTGGAGGGGGCACCCCAGGCACTGCTAAGTGGACACCTTCAGCCTGGAACCTGTGCAGGGGGACAGGGCTGGGTCTGGCAGGTGGGCACCACGTGGGGCTCACAGGGGTCGTGTCCTCTCCCCACCCCATTCATTTCTTGCCTGGGTCAGGGGCTTCCCCGGTCCTAGGCCAACACAGCCAGAAGGATGGGGGCCACGCCATGCTGACAGTGTCCCGTTCCCTGGACAGGATCATCTCCCACTTAGGCCTCTGTGTGTCGCAGGGTCCAGCGGGGAGGCCAGGAAGGAATCACTGGACTGGAGACATCCAAAGCATGGCCAGGAGTCAACTCATGCATCACGAGGCTTACTGCATCCAACTAGCTTACAGCACAGGTTAGTCGAAGTAGGGAAAGTAGAAAAGGGGGCAATGAATCACTGCACGGAGAAATCCGGGAAGGAGGCGTCTCAGCACGAGCAGTGGCATCTGGTCCAGCAAACGGTCTCCCAACAAGGATGAGTGGGAAGTCGCCTTCTGCTCCGACAGAGCCTCTGGAGCGGCCATCTGGAACAGCTCTCGGCCGCGTGGAACTATCAGTTACTCCTTCTGTTCCAGTGAAGTCTTTCCGCGGACGTTGCCAAATGAATTCCTTATCTAATGTAACGCTCTTATCACCCTAAGACACCCACAGTCCTAGACCGGACGTTTCAAAACAACTAACACGGAGTTCACGTTGGCCACGGTGACTCCATTTTCAATTCCGTCACGTAGCTGAAATCCTATGCGTTTCACACAAGATGAGTTGGAATCATAACACAAAGGAAATCACATCATAACAGCATCACGGCAGCGGTGCAGTTTTAATTTACAGTTTACTAACATCATTTATCCTGTGCCCGTGAGAAACTTAGACGGTAGGGAAGTTTGTGAGTAAAAAGTGAAAATAGCTGCAAAGCGGAATGTTCCAGGCATAACGGCCGATGGTAACAGATGCTTATTGGTCCACGCCTGGGAATAAAGGAAGCGAGTTCTGGGACCAGCAAATTCCTTTGGTTTTTCATATGTCAGAGGCTCTCGGGGACAACCTTAGAGAGCCAGCCACAGGGAAAGTTTCCCTTTCCCACTGAGATACCCTCTGCCAGTAGGATCCTCTGGGGGCAGATGCTCTATAAACATTTCAGAGCATTTTCAGGCAAAATTGAACCTAAAAGTGACCTGGATGGAAGATGTGTGGTGTTTCTGGGAACTTCTGTGTCACACATACACACACCAGCCTCATCCTGACCCTCGATCACTCACCCTGAGACCCCCCCCCCCACTGAGATATTGCCCCAGAAGCAGGGCCCATCCCCTGGTGAACCCACACTTAGCCAGCTATGTGCACCCTAGGCAAAGCAGGGCACAGAGTTCTGTCCAGAGTTCCCAGCCCTGACTTAGAATTATTGAAGGCAAACAAGGCTCTTCCAAGTCTAACTCTCCAGAAGGTTCCTTCCCACTCAGAGCGTGGAGACCACTTTACCTCCTTCCCAGTTAATCTCATCCAAGAGGACAAGATTTTGTAGCCAAATATTTTTATCCATATTGAGGTACATGTGACATACAAGAAACTGAATATATTTAAATTGTGCAAATTGTATACGACCACGAAGCTATCAGAAGAATCAAGGTCATGAACATACCCATCACTGCCCAAAGTTTGCGCATCCGCCTTGTACAGTAAACCCCCTAATACGAATGAGTTCTGTTCTGAGAGCGTGTTCGTAAGTCCAATGTTTTCATAGGTCCAGCAAAGTTAGCCTAGGTACCCAACTAACACAATCAGCTGTATAGTACTGTATTGTAACAGGTTTAAAATACTTTTCACAGGAATAATATATAAGAAATAAACAAACGCAAAAAATAAAGAAAATATTTTTAATCTTACAGTCCAGTACCTTGAAAAGTACAGTAGTGCAGCACAACAGCTGGCGTACAGGGGCTGGCATCGAGTGAACAGGCAAGAAGAGTTCCTGACTGGTGGAGGGAGAGGAGATGGGAGATGGCAGAGCTGAAGGATCGTCAGCGATAGGAGACGGAGGGCGAGCTGCGATTCCACTCACGCCTGACAGTGATGGCACAGGTTCTGGTTCCTTGCTGGATTCAATTCTATCTACCCTCTTGAAAAAATGATCCAGTGATGTCTGGGTAGTAGCACGTGCGCACCTTTGAAAGTTCGCAACTTGAAGGTTCGTATGCAGGGGACTTACTGTAATTCCTCCCTGCCACAGACCTCTTCCCCAGGCAAGCCCTGACCTGCTTTCTGTTCTGCAGATTAGTTTGCATTTTATAGAGTTCTATAAAGATGGGATCATAGTATGTGCTCTTTGGAGCCTGGCTTCTCTCATTCACCATAATTATTTTGAGATTCATCCATGATGTTGCCTCTATGAATAGTTTATTCTTTTGTTTTTCTCTTGCTCAGTAGCATTCCATTGGAGGGATATAACACAATTGTTTTTCCCCACAATTTGTTTATCTATTTACCTGTTGATGGACATAGGAATTGTTTCCAGTTTGGGGCTATTACAAATAAAAGCTACTATGAACATTCATGTGCAAATTTTTGAGTGAACATATGCTTCCATTTCTTGTGGATAATGCATGGGTGGGAGTGGAGTGGCTATGGTACCTGTCGTTCACTTTTTAAAACAGCCAAGCTGTTTTTTGAAGTGTTTACACCATTTTACATTCACTTGGATGTACTGAAGTTCCAGTTTCTCACTAAAACTTGTTATGATCAGGCTATGATTTTTGCCTTTTTAATAGTTCTGTAGTGGTATCTCATTGTGGTTTCAGTTGGCATTCTCCTAATAATAATGATGAACAGATTTTTGTCAAAAATCGGGTTTCCATATACATGTGCTCTGTTTCTAGATTCCCTATTCTGTTCCATGGATCTATTTTGTCTCTCTCTTTACCAATGCCACATTGTTTTAATTACTATAGCTTTATAATGAGCCTTGGAACTAGGTAATGTTAACCTACCAACTTTGTTCCTGTTTTTCAGGGTTGCTTTGGCTATTCTAGGTCTTTTACATTACCATATGAATTTTAGAATCAGCTTAGAATGACTTTATCAATTACTATTTTCAAATATCCAACTGGAATTTTGATTGAGAGTTTGTTGATCTATTGATTAATTTTGGGAGAAATAACATCTTAACAACATTGAGTCTTCCAACCCATGAACAAGGTATATCTCTCCAATTATTTACATCTTTAATTTCTCTCAACAATTTTGTAGTTTTCATTGTACAGGTCTTTCACATCTTTTGTCAGATCCATCCATTAGCGTTTAATATATTTTGATGTTATTGTAAATGGCATTTTCATTTCGATTTCTGATTGTTGCTAGAAAAACAATTGATTTTTTCTATTGCTCTTGTAATCTGCAATCTTGCTAAACTCACTTATTAATTCTATTAGCTTTGTACGGATTCCATGAGATTTCCACATAGATGACCATGTCATCTGCACATAGAGTTTTACTTCTTCCTTTCCAATCTGAATGCCTTTTCTTTTTTCTTTCTTCCCTCCCCCTCCCTCCCTCCTTCTTTCCCTCTCTCTCTCTCTCTCTCTCTCTCTCTCTCTCTCTTTCGTTCTTTCTTTCTAATAGAGAGGCTACTGGAAAGATTAGAACCCACAATACAATGTTGAGTATAAATGGTGAAAACAGGCAACCTTGTTACTGTCCTCCAGAGGGAAGTATTCAATCTTTCACCATTAAGTACGATATTAGCTGTAGGATTTGTGTAGATGCTCTCTGTCATGTTGAGGAAGTTCTCTCCTGTTCCTAGTTTGCTGGGAGTTTTTATCACAAATGGATGTTAAATTTGATTAAGTGCTTTTTCTGTGCCTATTAAAAGGTTCTTACGGTTTTTCTGTTTTTAGTGCATTAATATGGTGAATTACACTGATTGATTTTCAAATGTTAAACAAATCCTGCATTCCTGGAATAAACTCCATTTGGTGGTGAATACTTTCCTTTTTATATATTTATTGTTTGATTCAATTTGATAAAATTTTGCTAAGGATTTTTGCATCTGTGTTAAAAAGGGATATCGGTCTTTAGTTTTCTTTTCTCATAATATCTTTATCTGGTTTTCGTGTCAGGTTAATGCTGACCTCATAGAATAAGGTAGGATGTATTACTTCCTTTTGAATTCTCTAAAGAGTTTGTGTAGCCCTGATATTATTTTTCCCTTAAATGTTTGGTGGAATTCTCTGGCGAGGCGATCTGGGCCTTGAGTTTTGTCTGTGGGAAAAGTTTTTAACTACAAATTCAATGTCTTTTATATATATATATATGTATGTATGTGTGTGTATATATATATATATATATGTATACACACACAAACACGGCTAATTCAGTTATCTATTTCTTCTTGAATGAGCTCTCATAGTTTGTTTCTTACAAAGAACTTTTCTATAGCATATAAATTGCAGAATTTACAGGCACAGAGTTGTTCATGAAATTACCTTATTATCCTATTAATACCAGTAGCTGTGTAGTGATGTCACCCCTTTCATTCCTGATATTGGTAATTTGTATTTTCTCCTGGTCAGCCCGGCAAGAGGTTTATCAATTTTATTAATCTTCCAAAGAATCAGCTTTTGGTTTCATTGATTTTCTCTATCAATTTTCTGCTGTACGGTTCACTGGTTTCTGTTTTGATGTTAATTATTTCCTCTTTTCTCCTTGCTGTGAGTTTAATTTGCCGGGGTTTTGGGGGGGGCTAGTTTATTAATTTATAAATGGAGGCATTGATCTGAGACCTTTTCAATACAGGCATTTGATGCTATTAATTTCTGCTTGAGAGACAGCCCACAAATTCTGATAAGTTGTATTTTAATTTTCATTCAATTCAAAATGCTTTCTACTTTCCCTTTTTATTTCTCTTTGACTCCTGAGTTGTTTAAAAATGTATTATTTAGTTACCAAGTGCTTGGGAATTTCTCAGAGATCTTTCTGTTATTGATTTCTAATTTAATTCCACTGTGGTCAGAGAATATACTCTGTAGGACTTGTATCCTTTTAAACATACTGATGCTTGTTTTATGGCCCAGAATACAATCTATCTTCTTTTTTTTTTTTTTTTTTTTTTTTTTTTTTGCGGTACACGGGCCTCTCACCGTTGTGGCCTCTCCCGTTGCGGAGCACAGGCTCCGGACGCGCAGGCTCAGCGGCCAGGGCTCACGGGCTCAGCTGCTCCCCAGCATGTGGGATCTTCCCGGACCGGGGCACGAACCCGCGTCCCCTGCATCGGCAGGCGGACTCTCAACCGCTGCGCCACCAGGGAAGCCCCGACCTATCTTTATAAATGTTCCATGTCCCCTTGAACAGAACGTGTATCCGCGGTAGTTGGGTGGAGTGTACTATAAATGTCAGTTATGTCAAGCTGGCTGTTAGAGCAAGTCAAGTCCACTCTATCATACTGATTTTCTGCCTACTACCTTTCTGCCTGTTAATTGTTCTATCAATTACTGAGAAAAGGATGTTGAAATAGCCAACTCCCATTGCAGATTTGCCTATTTCCCCTTGCAGTTCTTAGTCTTTGTTTCACGTATTTTGAAGCTCTGTTATTCGAGGTATACATGTTTGGGATGGTTCCCTCCTCTTGATTCATGACTCCATGATCACTAGGAAATGAACGTCTCTTTTAGCCCGGGTGATATTCTTTGCTCTATCTACTTGTCTGATATTAAAACCGCCTGAAGTTTCTTCTGTTTAATGACAGCATGTCATATCTTTTTCCATCCTTTTCCACTTAATAACCTGTCTGCGTCTTTATACTCGAGATGAGTTTGTTGTGAGCGACATTGGGTCTTGCTTGTCTATTAACAGGGATCCTGGGACCACTCACATTTAATATGATTACGGATTTTACTTAAGTTTAAGCCTATCCTCTATTTACTTTCGATTTGACCTTTGTTCTCTTTTTCCTGTTTCAGCATTCTTGGGACTACTCGTTATTTATATTATTCCAGTTTATCTTCTTTGTGGGCTTCTTAGCCATAACTCTTGGCTTTATTCTTTTAGTCATTATTTAGGGTTTACAGTGATCAAGTTAACTTATCACGGTCTGCCTTCACGTAAATGTCACTTCACAGATCGTGTAAGAACCTTCCATCCTAGGCTTCCATTTCTCTAATCCCAACCTCCATGACCTTGCTGTCATAAATTTTACTTCTACCTATATTTTAAACCTGACGATACTTTGTTAATATTTTTGTTTGAACTGTCAACTATCTTTTAAGACATTTAAGGAATAAAAACCAATCTTGACTGTTTAGCCACGTAGTAATCATTTGGGGTATTTTCTCATTTGTGTAGATCTATATTTCGAATCCCATTTTCTTTATGCCCAAATGACTTCTCTGACATTTCTGTAGGTGCAGATCTGCTAGTGACGAATTCTTTCAGCTTTTGTATATCTTGAAAAAAGCTTTATTTCACCTTTGTTCTTTTTTTTTTCTTTTAATAAATTTATTTATTTATTTTTGGCTGCACTGGGTCTTCGTTGCTACGCACAGGCTTTCTCTAGTTGCGGTGAGCGGAGGCTACCCTTCATTGTAGTGCATGTGCTTCTCATCGCAGTGGCTTGTCTTTGTTGCAGAGCACGGGCTCTAGGCACACAGGCTCAGTAGTTGTGGTGCACAGGCCTAGTTGCTCCGTGGCATGTGGGATCTTCCCGGACCAGGGCTCGAACCCAAGTACCCTGAATTGACAGGTGGATTCTTAACCACTGTGCCACCAGGGAAGTCCCTCACCTTTGTTCTTGCAAGATATTTTCACCAAGTATATCAGTGAAGGTATTCTAGGTTGACAGTTTTTCCTTTCTTTCAGTACTTTAAAGATTGCTGCTCTATTGGCCTCTTATTTGCATTGTTTCTAATAAGAACTCTGCATTCATCCTGTTTTTGTTCCTCTGGACTAACATGTCTTTTTTCTTCTGACTGTGTTTAAGAGGTTTTTCTCTGTATTACTGGTTTTGAGCAATTTGATCGTGATGTGCTTTGATACGGTTTCTTTCCTTGTTCTTGTGCGTGGGGTCATTGAGTTCCTTGGATCTGAGCGTTTATTGTTTTCATCAAATTTGGAAAATTTTGCCGGTTACTTTTTCAAATATTTGTTCTGCCCCCCACCCCTTTCTTTTAGGGTCTTCAACTACCTGTATGTTAGACTGCTTGAAATTGTCCTATGATTCATTGATACTATTTGAATGTTTGGGATTATTTTCTCTGGATGTTTCATTTCGGATAGTTTCTATTATTAAATCTGCAAGTCCTTTATCTTTTATCCTGCAATGTTTAATCTGCTAATAATCCCACCCAGTGTGATTTTCATCTCCCACATTGTAGTTTTCATCTCTAGCAGTTCAATTTGGTTCTTTTCTTTGTATCTTCCATGTCTCTATTTAACCTTTTGAACATATGGGATCTAGTTATAATAGCGGTTTCAATGTTCTTTTTTGCTAATTCTAACGTCTGTGTAAGTTCTGGGACGGTTTTGGTTAATTAATGAGCCTCTTCATTGTGGGCTGTGTATTCTTACCTCTTTGAATGCCTGATAAACGTTGATTGGATGCCAGACGTTATGAATTTTACCCTGTTTGTGTGCTGTGTATCTTTACATTCCTATAAATAGTCTGAGTGTTTAGTCAAGTTACTTGGAAACAGTCTCATCCTTTTGAATCTTGTTTTTATAATTTACTAGGCAGGTCTGAAGCAGCATTTAGTCCAAGGCTAATTATTTCCCACTGCTGAGGCCATACCTTCTTGAGAATTCTACCTGATACCCTGTGAATATGAATTTTTCCAGGCCGGTTGGTGGAAATAGACACTATTCCCAGCCCTAATTCAGCGCTGGGACTGTTCCCACTAATCTTTTTGAATGGCTTAAGGGGTTTTTTAAATTCCTGGATTTGAGCAAGTCGGTTTTCCTGACCTCAGGTAGTTTCCTCCACGTGGGCACTGCTCAGTGCTCTGCTGGGTCCTTGGGGAGAACCCCTGCGGGCCTCCAGGGCTTTCTCTCCCTAAGCGTTTCCCTCTGCCCTAAGCATTCGAGCTGCCTTGGTCTCCGCAGCCCCTCAGTTCCTTCTCCTGGACTCAGGGACCCTCCAGGTGCTGCCTCCCTTTCCCTCCTTGCCCCACAGCCTAGAAATCTCCCAAGGGAGTAAGCTGGGGCAACCGGAGGACTCACCTCATTTGGTTCCCAACTTTCAGTGTTGTCCAGTGTCTTGAAAACCCGCGTCACATACATTTTGTCTGGTGTTTTTGGTGGTTTCACATGGGAGTGTAAATCTCTTCCCAGTCACTCTCTGTCTTGACCCAAAGCGGAGGTTCCGCAGAATATGGTTAAGATGCGCCCTCACCTCTCCAGGATCACAGCTTTGATTATCGAGATTCCATTCAGCCTGACAAGAAGGATGGAACTTGCCAGTGAGGAACGCCCATTGTTTAGCTCTGAAAACAGCCCCCTACTTTCTCCAGAAAAACAAGAAACAATGTAGGCATGGACTAACACACAAGCCTCAGCTCCGCAGGACTGCCAAGGGGTCAGCAGATAGTAATGGGATTTGAGACCAGATGGATGGAAGTCTAGAAGTTCTAACGGTACCGGGAAGACGGGGGTGATCAACACGGCGGAGGGAGGGGGCAACCCCCAGAAGAGGTTTTTTCCCCAACATGGGAGGCAGCCACTGCGGGTGAGAACTCATGGGCAGGACGACAGAGAAGCTGTTTCTGCCTTGCAGCGAGACCATTCATACCAACAGCTTTTATCTCTAGCCAGGAAGGGGAACCAGGATTGGGAGAGGGGCAGCGGGTGGGCCAGGGTCCCCGGGAAAATTCCTTCCTGAAGGTCTGTCTTGTTCCTGGGCAGCCCTGAGGCCTGGAACCTCACCCCCGCCCCATTCTACCCCGCAGGAGCCAGTCAGGACAGAAGAACCCGCCCAGGGCTGCAGCGGGACAGGCTGGGGCCTCACACGGCCTGGAGCTGCACCGCCTCAGCCGGACAGCTGCCAGGGTGTCAGTTAATCCCCTCGAGAGGCCGGTAAGGGTGGGTTCTTGGCCCCATTGTACAGATTAGGAGCCAGAGTTCCCAAGTTACTCAGCTGACAGACGGGACAAACCAAAGGGTCAGCCTGAAGCTTCCCGTGCTCCAGCCGTGAATGTCTCCTTCACTGCCCCTGAGAGTTCAGAACCTCTGCTCCCCAAATTCCCCTGCTGAGTGGCATCCAGGGGTGTCCTGGACCCCAGACCCTCACTCCTGGACCTCTGCTGTGTGTCTGTACCGGGCAGGGTGCTGAAGGACCTTCCGTCTCCCTCCAGACCTTATAAGTACAAGGAAGCCGCGGTTGCCTCCTGGCATCGGAGATGGTGAATGAAAGATTGAGGGGATGCTGGCCTGGATCTGGGGCAAGGGTCTGCTCGATCCTAAATAGGTCCTGTTGGGCCCCAGCAGAAGACTCTGTGTCCTGAAGCTGGAGACGCGCGGGTCTAAAATTGGAAGGCTTGGAGGTGGCCTTGCCTTTTTCCGGCCTTGACTCATCCGCACCCCGCCTTCAGCTGGGAAGGATCTGACAGGTGGTCCCGGCCCTTGGGCCCATGTGCCTGGATTCCTGTGCTCTCAGCAGAGGCCCTAAAATAGACCAGGACATGACAGCCCACGTCCACAGCGTCCTACCTCTCTGAGCAGCCGTGGGGTCTCCTCGCGGACTCTCAGGGGCCACCTCCTGCATTTTCCCCAACCTGTGGCAGGCGAAGGCGAACGCGGCCCTGTGTCTCCGCTCCACTACTGGTTACCTGTGGGTTCGGGGAAAGTCACCCGGGTCCTCGGAGCTGCGTGTTTTTCGTGCGTTCACATTTTCTCTGCCCTTCAATCCGTATGGGTCTTGGGGGCTTGTCCTCCTCGCAAGTGCTTTCATTGCCAACTTTCTCATTCCCAAAGCCCCACAGACATCACTCAGTTTCTTCCATCCACCCAGAAAGCTGCTCTGTACAAATTCAGCCCGTGCTCTGAAGGCTGAATTTCCTTCTCTCTAAAGCCGCCGTCCTCTGTTGGATTTTGAGTGTCCCCAGCGGAGAGGCAGGGGCAGAGCAGAGGCCGCCTGCTTCTCCTGGCGGACTCATGAATTGTCATCTTAGACTAGGGGCTCGGGGGGCCCAGCCGGGCCTTCCTCTGGTGGGAGGCAAGGCACGGCCTTGACTGATTGCACATCGCACATGCGCATCCTGCCCGATTCTTGCAAGAATCGCACAAGAGCTCGCTGTTTCCCAGCGGAAGAAACTGAGGCTCGGAGCTAGGAGCTAGCGCTCTCAAGTTCACACGGCCAGCGATGATCAGATGTGACCTTTGTACCCAGTTCTGTCTCCAACCAGATTGCCCGCTCTTCCCCTCCAGGGCCATAGCTGCTGCTAATAATGGTTCCTTATTCCCAGCCTGGAGCCACCAGCTGCCGAGATGTTGAACAAGAGCTTCCTGGCGCCGTGTCCCATGTCCCGGGCTATTTTGGGTGTCAGGAATTCATGCACATTCAGCATGTGGCCAGGACCACTGCAGGGCCTCTCTGAAATTACCAGCACCTCAGCCCACCCCAAGACCCCCTTTCATTCCCTGGCAGGTGGGGACAGGAAGCTGAGGGTCTTCACCTAAAAACCCCTGTGCCTGGAGAAAGTCAGGTGGCTCGAAGCCCAGGACCTGTGGACACTCTCTGACCTTCTGTCCACAGCCCGTAACCTCTGGACGTCTCCGGAAGGTTTCTCTAAATTGGTGGCTTCCTTTAGACCACAGGAGCCGGCCAAGCAGATGATCCTCCATCTGGGAAGCCTGATGGCTTTCACTCTGCCCTGATGTGACTCTCTGGGCTCACGATCAACCCGCGGTTCCTAAGCTGGACCTCGTTGTGCTTGATTTCAGGCTGGGGCAGTGGGGTCTGCGGGGTGGCGGCCTTGGCCTGTGGCGCCGCGAGTGACTCCATGCCGTGTCCACTCAGGCCTCCCTAACGCTTCTAACAACCCAGCAAGGAAGGTCTCCTCTCCCCATCCCACAGCAGAGAGAGGGTTCCAGGACCCCCGGGAGATCGGCTGTGCCCACAGCTTTTCATTCAGACCTGCGTCTCTCTAAAGCCCATAGCTTCTCTCTTTGGGGGTCCAGAAATGTCCACCTTTCAAATACTACACCAAAGCCACTTCCTAGCAGACAGTCCAGGGCAGCAGCAAAGCAGTGTGCCACGTCTCAAGCTATTTTCAGGCCCTGCTTGGGTTACAGGCATCTGAACACTTCCAACAGGTGGCGGGACCACCCAAACGTCCCCCTGCTCGAGAGCAGCAGGCGCCGTGGGGAGCGGAGGGGCTGGATGGAAACGCATGTGCGCCTGGAGTCTGGTTTCAGAGCCGCCTTCCCTGGTTGGACCCACACTATTGTTTTATTAATAACTGGCGGCACCGGGCCCGACAGAATCGCTAGTCGTTGCAGACTTTTCCCAGCTCTTCATCAGAAGCAGAAGGGGGCACGATGACAGAGGGGGTGCCTTTGAGGGCAGTTTTCTAGGCCCAGTGGTCTCTGGAAGGCCTCTTTTCACGTGGAAAGTCTTTAAAAGCTGCATGATTCTCCTGGAGGGCGGCGGGTTTTGAAATCAAAGCATTTCAGAGATTTGAGGTCAAGGTTTTTGGGGTTTTTTTTGCGGTACGCGGGCCTCCCACTGTTGTGGCCTCTCCCGTTGCGGAGCACAGGCTCCGGACGCGCAGGCCCAGTGGCCATGGCTCACGGGCCCAGCCGCTCCGCGGCATGTGGGATCTCCCTGGACCGGGGCACGAACCCGTGTCCCCTGCATCGGCAGGCGGACTCTCAACCACTGCGCCACCGGGGAAGCCCTGAGGTCAAGGTCTGAAGGGAAGGCCACTCGGCTCCTTGCTCCATCTGGGGGCGTGGGGTGAGGCTCTCCCCTGGGGCAGCCTGTCCATGAACCTGACGCCTCCCTTCGGACGTCCCTGGTGGCCACAGCATTCTGGACCTGAGCTCACCTTCCCTGCAGGACCATCTACTTTCCAAGCTGCCACATCCTAGCTGTGCGTCCCACACCTAATAAAAGGAATCTGAGGTCAGCAGCTCTGGGGATCCCTCAGACTTGAAACCGCTGCCCGCTGGATGCCGGGGGACGGTGGAGAGCAGGACTGTGGAACATCTTGACCAGTCAGGAGGGATCCCCAGCTCCAGGGCAAGTGGCACCACCCTGAGAACCGGGGCAGGCTTCCGGTGAGGGAGGCCCACGTGCGCGGACACTGCCGACCCGTCGTGCCCCTTGCTGGGTGGGATGAGGGCTGTGCCTCCCTTCAAGTGGCTGCCCGAGCTGCACAGAACCCGAGCAGGCGGCCTCCCCCAAACCCCTTCTCTTGCCGGCCACAGCTGTCACAGCGCCAGGCCGGAGGGCGGCTTTCATGTGCACATACACGGCCACCAGGGCGCCACTCGCTTCAGCCACGGGTTTTAAAGAGAACCGGGATCTGTTTTATCTTCCAGTAAAGGGGACTTGCCAACTGCTCCTTCCTGGGTCAGAGAGCCCCAGAGGGGGCTTGGGGCAGTCCTGGAGGGGAAGCCCCCCAGGACAGCTGTATGCTGAGGAGCTGCTGGGAGGTCCTGTCCCTTCTGAGGACAGGACAGGGCAGGACAGGGTGGCGGCCCAGCGTGATTGGCCAAGGCCTTCAGGCCATATGGAGGCCACACCTCCAGACGTGCCTGGCTTGGGTTTCCCTGCCTTTGGCGCTGGGAGGCCACACAAAGATGGTATTCATGGTGAGGCCCTACGTTCTCCCCGGAATGAGGCAGGGTTTAAATAAATACATAAGAAAGTTGGATCCTGGGGCCGGACTGGGCTTGCCCTGGGGGGGTGGGTGCTCTTAATGCTAAAAGAAAGAAGGCGCCTCTCCCCCGACACACACATGTTCGTGGCGAATTAGTAAAAATACTTCTTCTGTGTCAATCAGTGGGGGACTCCCATGCACACCCATTCGGGGACAGTCAGGAAACACTTGTGTTTGTTGATGGCTCTAGTGACCAAGACATTCACTGCCCATGTGTTATATGAGGAATTTAATCTTCCTGCAGGCCCCGAGGTAGGTAGGTCCGGAGGTTCTTTCTTCACACCCTTTCAAAGGGCGATCAAGGGGGCTGGAGGAGGTGTTGGGGGTGCAGAGGTGAGTGGGCCCCAAGACACACAAGGTCTGTCCCGTCAGTCAGGTCAGGGAGACAGACAATTAGAAAAGGAGACGCAGAGTCACCTGCTCCAAAGCCTGGCCTGGGACCGCATTTGAAAGCCCCCTGGCCCTGCCTCAGGTGCTCGGGTAAGTGAAATGGGCACCAGCTCTGCTCTCTAGGTGAGGAAACTGAGGCAGGGAACATGAGGAACCTGTGCTAAGAAGTGGAAACTAACCACTTCCTCCCAGAGGAAGAAAATTCTTGGGCCGTGTGTGTGCACACAGGGGCACTGAAGCAGCCATCAGAAGACACACGCCGCCTCAGGACCACCCTTCCCAGCCAGCCCGGAACTAGCAGGATATGACTTCTGAGTGGAGCCGTCCAGGGCAGGGGCCCCCGTGACCCTTTGCTTAAAGCCAAGTGCCTAGTCTTAAAGGGCCGGGAGGATGGCCAGAGGGCAGAGGCGCTCACCCCACGTGGCCACGCAGGAGGCCGCATCACCACGTGTCTGGGGAGAGTATCCCTCCCCCGGGCTGGGGCATGCTTTCTGGTCAGGTCAGCCAACTAGAGAAACACAGACCTTTCTTCCTGCCTTTTGATGGGTTCGATTCCCACCAAAGAGTGGGATTGGAAAGAGCTGGGGCACCCCCCATCCCGCCACGGGGAGCCACCCAGGACGTGCCTCAGAAGTGGGCATGGCAGCAGAGAGGAAACAGGGGGGAAGCTTTGGTCTCTTTTCTCAGAAGGGTGTCAGCATTCCCCTTGGAGATGGAACTGGGTTGAAGAGACCCCCGCCTCCCCAAACCTCAGGCATGTTTCACCACTTGCAGAGGGTCTTTTAAGAAATTCAATAAATCACTCCGTGGGGTCAGCTCTGCACAACGTTAATAACTGAGGATGGACAGATGGGTGGTCACGGCCACCCCTGGAGTTAGTACACCACGGAGAGGAGCTGGGTTCCCCGCACAACCTCTGAGGGCCCAGGGGGTGAGAGAGGCAAAGCGCCTCCCTCCAAATCTGATATGAAGTTTAAAAAATGAAAAAAACGTTTAAATGTCTGTGAATTTTGCTGTGTGCGCCATTCTATAGCCTCGCTTGTTCAAATATTTTTGAAAATCACATATTATTTTCGGGTGTAGATCGGTACAAAGTTTTCAGAGGGAATATTTCACATGTGCTTCCGTTGAGTTCTGCTGAGATAGAGTGTTTAGGGCTTCCCCCCACGTCCCTACACTATTTGTAATTATAAAAGATTGCAGCGATCTCTTTGTCCGTCATTAGAGAAGTGGCTGGATGAACCGTGGTGACATCCATTTAAGGAATACTATTTACTATTCGGTTGATGGACAGGATGCAGCAGAGCGACGTGTACAGGCCTGGGGAGAGCTGTCAAAAGCTAAGACAAGAGGAAGGACTGTATGGTTTGGTTGATCCCAAAAAAAAAAAAAAAAAAAAAAAGGTGCACATAGGTACATATTTAGTTAAATGACTGTATGTGCCTAAAAAGATTTGGAAGCCACAGCGACTAGTTTAACAGTGATTACTTTGGGGGAGCGTACCTTCTTCTGTATTTGAATCTGTTACAACAAGTCAGTTCCACTCCTGCCACATAAAAAGAGAGACGAGAAACACGTCACTTACCTTGGGATAAAATCGTAGATCCAAGAAAGTGCCCCCTATCTACCCCGTGCGTTCTGGCCACATGCTCATCAATACTGCATCTGCGTGTCCAGGTTGAGAAGTATGCCCCCAGTGGGTGGTCCGGCCACTGGACGGCTTCGAGGGTCCCCTGCCTGCCCCCCGTGCTGGACACAGACTCAGGCCTTTCTCTGCCAGCCGAGCCGGGCATCAGAGGCAACACTGTCCAGTGCTGGCTTCTACTTTGACGGGCTGAGCCTTTCCCTCTTTCTGGAAGTGGTGGATGGCGGGGCGGATGCCTCTGAAAGTGCCCCTAGAGGGAGATAATGGACCCCATTGTCTGTGGCTAAGAGGATGCCCGTCCCTGCCCCTTAAGTCTCATTCAGGGATACAAAGGGGCTCGGAACATGACAAAGACACATAGTTGAAGGAAGATTCACTGTCTGGTCTCCTCCTCTCTCTGTCTTAAGAAATCCACATCCAACGACCGCTGATTTTTGCCAAAGAAAGCAAGGGGAAATTGTCCCGACACGTACCCTGGGCAGTGCCAAGGGTAGAGGAGGGGGGCTGCCCGGGTCACCAGGATTAGAGGGGGGACTGGTACTTTGGGTACCAACATGGCACCAGGACACAGGACACCGCAGGGCCGGGTGGCCAAAAAGGATGTGGATTCCGTGAGGCTCTGGCCCGGGGCTCGGCAAAGCCCCTGCCCCAATGTCCTGGGCACGCCATTGCCTGGGAGCCTGGGGCTGGGGGTGTGCTGGACGCGAAGGCAAGGAGGATGGGAGAGTGAGAGAGCTGGAACGCCTTGCTGTACCCCAAGAGAGGGCACAAGACGCTGCCATCCGCACGTCCCAGATGCTCCCAGGTTTTAGAGGGAAAAGAATTGGATTGCAACCAGAACGTGTGAGGAACAAAATAAGCTCGTTGTGGTGGACGTGCTGACCGGTCACCTGGCGAGCGGGGAAGGCCCAGGACGGAAGCTCCGGTCGGTCCTTGCAACCGTGAAGGGCAGAGCGGGCCGGGGCTGGAGGTCAGGGGCGAGGCTGGCAGAGCAGAGACTGTCAGTCAGCGTTGGGGAGGAGGGAGCTTCAAGGGGGCCAAAGGGCTGGTGGCGTCCGAGGCTGCAGAAGCCTCAGATGCAACAAGGGCTGAGTGTGTCCCCCGGAGCGGAGCGCCACACCCCGTTGTTGGGGGAACCGGGGAGCGGCAGCCAGTGGGGGAAGTGCTTGCGGGGGGGGGGGCAAACCCCACCTAGGATAGGGCAGCAGCTGGAGGAGCCTGAGTCTCGCAGGAAGGGAGTCTCCAGTGTGTTTGCAGGTGAGGGGAAGGGGGCTGCACGAGGGGCGGGGAATATGGAGAGAGCAGAAACAAGGTCTGGCGGCATGACGAACACAGAGGCCCCAGGAGACGGGGGCTCCTCCTCACCGGGACCAGCAAGCATGCCGGGCACTGGAAGGGCAGAAGGTGAGGTGTGAATTTCGCGATTTCGGCGTGGCAGTTCCACCCCGGGTATAGGGCTGAGGTGGCATGAACTTGAGAAAACCAGGAAACAGTGAGGAGATGGACAGAGAGAAATACACTCTGCAGTGCAAACACAGGCTGATGCGCCCCATTGTGCAACTGTGGGCCACGCCACATCAGGCAGAGTCTGAATTGTGCAGTGCACAACCTGCCCAACTGTACATGCCAAGCCCTTTGCAGGAGCAGGATGTGACACTCACGTGGCTGTGTGTTCTCAAGAACGGGACTGTGAGCCAGGCCCCCAAACAGCAAGGTGCTGCTGTGAACAGAGGACAGATGAGGAGACAGTAATGTCCACAAGTGGAGCCTTGAAGGAGAAATTTCTCCAGGGAGTGAATAAGGAGCTGCAGGGCTGGTGGACAAGGCAGGGATGCCAGCTGCTCCAGCTGCAGCCAAACAAGGGAGGTGAGAGCAAGGTCCTCCCCAGGGGACCCAGCAACCTCAGGGACAGCAGCAGCGCAAGCTCGAGGCTGGGCACAGTGCTGGGCGCAGCAGTGCCAGCCTCAGCTGGATGGCTGAGGAGGCTCCATGAGGTTAAATCCTTGCCCGAGGGTGGAGCCAGGGTTTGGACCCAGGCGTGGACCGAGGTCAGCATCTTTCTAGACCTCAGGAGGCTCACATGTCCGAGTCCAGCACCCGGCCGGCATGCAGCCCCTGGTCCTGGGAGGGATGGGGCCTGCCTGAGATCTCCGGCAAGAACAGAGAAATCAAGTCAGTCTTAATTAAGTCGCACACAGGGACCGGGGGTCCGGAGGGGCCGCGCCACCTGCCCACAGCTCTCATTGTGCACAGCTAATCCCGTCCAGGTGTCTGCTGGCAGCCCCTGATCAATTAGTCACTGCGCTTGAAGCTGAGTGTAATTAATTATTCAATTTTGAACTGTTCCAGCTTAATGCGTCTGAAATGACATCATGCATCCTGGGGGTTCTGCAGGCGGGGACAAAAGGCAAACAGGTCTGAACAAAGCCCCCCGTGCACCTGACCAGCTCTGAATGGGCGCTAACCCTCCGCCGCCCAGCGCGTCCCCCACCTCCCCGCACCATCGCTCTGAGCAGCCGTCCAGCCCCCTACGTGGGGCTGCTGACGCGGCCCATCCCGGGAGCCTCCGGGTCATGGACCCGCAACTTACGACGTGTCCTATCACCACCCCAGCTCCCCAACCCCACCAGGGGCCTGGCTCTTGGGCTGCAATCAACCTCGGGCCGCACCGGGAGCGACTCCCACTCCCCCTGCCCCGCGCCCCAGCTCTCTGCTGTCATCCCCTCTCAATCCCGGGCAGAGTGGGAAGCCTGGGGCCCCGTAGCCCCTGGGGTGATGGACGGGCCCCATGAGGGGCTGCAGCCTGCTTCCCATCAGAGTTTTCTCTCCTGCACGGGGCCCCCGCCTGCCCCAGAGATACGGTCAGGGGCTACAAGCAGCGGGCAGGGCTCCCTCCTGGTTGCGTCTTTCAAGGGGAGGTGGTGGGTCCCTTGAGCCACCCGGCCCTGCACCACTGAGGCCAGAGAGCGTCCAGGGGGGCTCTCCTGTCCTGCCTCCCCCTGTCCTCCGCTGCCGTGGCCCAGGCCCGCCCCCGCTCAGTAGCCCCTTCACAGAACTGACACCCTCGCACGGGCATCCACCCAAAGTGACAACGGTCTCTCCTGAACAGTCCGTGGCTCCCGATCACCTTGGTCAAATGCAAGCCCTCGGCCCTGGCTGCAAGGCCCCCGTATCGCCACCCTGCTCCCCCCTTCCCCCCTTCTCCCATCTTTCTCTTCATGCACCATTGACACTCTGCTGGTCCCTGAACTCTGGGGCTTAGAGTGGCCTTCCCAGGCCCCAGGGCCCCACCTCTGCCTGCCCAGCAGCCCCTATTCTTCCCTCTGTCTTCCCAGGCCCGCAGCAGGCCCTGCCCGACGGCGCCTCTTATCTCAATGCAGACTGCGCGTGTGTTTACAAGGCAGTTCCAGCTGGGGGTCTGGGGGGCAGCGACCTCCCTCCCTTGGCTGTGTTTTCCGGGCACCCAGCACAGTGCTTAGCACATAATGGACCCTCCAGAAATGTTTGTTGAATTCATGAAGGAAGAAATTATTAAATCGGCCAAATTGAACTCATTATCTCCCCCTTCCTCCCTGCCAACAAGGGAGGCCTCGCACCCGCATCTGGGAAAATGGTGTCATTATCAGCCGCTCAGGCCGCGCAGCTGCAATGCCGGCCACTTCATCCTCTCCTCTCTTCGCTGCCCAGGGCCGTTGTGTTTATCCGGGCTGCCTCAAAAAAGACCCCCAATCCTGCATTTCTCCACCCCCATCCCCCAGCCTAGCTCAGGCCTCCTGGTCTCCACCCAGCCTCCACCCTGGGGGCCCTGCCTCCACTGACCCCCACCCTCCAAGATGGGCCCCAACTGGGCTTTCTGAAATTCAAACACGAACTGCTGTGTTTTAAAATGCTCAGATGACCCAGCAGCTCCATTTCTAGGTGTACACCCAGAGGGATGGAAAGCAGGGACTTAATAGATGTTTGTAAACCCACGTTTACGTCGTTCACAATAGTCAAAATGTGCAAACGAACCAAGTGTCCATCGATGGATGAAGGGATAAGCAAAATGCGATATATACACGCAGCGGAATCGTATCGTCTTAAAAACAAACTCTGATACCTGCTGTAACACGGACAAGCTTTGAAGACAGTATGCGCGGTGAAACAGGCAGTCACGAGGGGTCCAATTCTGTGGGATTCCATTTACATGAGGTTCCTGGAGGGGTCAGATCCATAGTGACAGAAGGTAGAAGGGTGGGTGCCAGGGGCTGGGGAAACGGGGATTGCATGCCTCATGGCTGTAGGGTTTGAGTGTGGGAAGATGAAAAAGTCCTGGAGATGATGGTGGTGTGATGGTCGCACGACAACGTGAACGTACTTAATGTCACTGAACTGTACGCTTCAAAATGGTTAAAATAGCAACTTTTCTGTTATGCATCTATAACTACAAATTTTTTAAATCCTAAAAAAGATTTTCTAAATGCTCAGGTGCATCAGATGTCCTCCGAGCTCCCCTCACCAGCCCGGCACAGCCTCCTGCCCGGGCTCTACCTTCATCTCAACTCCCTCCGCTCTGGGTGCGCACCCTTCCCCCTGGGCACCAGGCTCCCCATCAAGCTCCCTGCCTCTGCACAGGCCGCTCCTTGTCTCCCCCAAACCTGCCCACCGCACCCAACCTGCGTGCTCAGCACCTGCCAGGGCTGGAACGTGTTCTGTCTCCTGTGTCCCCCACAGGCCTGGAAATGCCTGGTAACAACACAACACTATGCAAATATTGGGTGAACTAGTGATGGAAGGAATGAATGCTTGGGTCTCTAGTGCCCCCCCCCGACCTGCCTGTGGCTTTCCCTGCTGTTATTACTTCCTGCTCCCCGAAACTCACAGCTCCCACCCTGCCAAGTCTCCCAAGAGGAGGAGGCCAGGTGAATCAGAGACAGAAAGCATGGCCCCGTCCAGCTCCTCCGAGCAGTCCCCCATGGCCACGCACTCTGGGCAGTGGGACAGTAGCCCTGAGGTTTGGAGGAGCCAGTGCAGACCCCTAGGCCTGGGCCACACACACCCCAACCGGCAGGTCCCTCATTTCCAGGGTCCCCTGGGGAAGAGCGAGTGTCTTACATCACCCAGAACAGGACTCACATGCTGGGTTGTTCCTGCCCCGTGTTCCTGACTTTTCACTCATTTGTTCAGGGTGAGAGCCACTTTGGGGTCAGATGGACAGAGCCTCAGTTTCCCCCTTTGTGAAGTGGGAACTGCACATCCTTTGTGACTGGGGGTGACAGCACAACAGCAATTGCTACAATTTGCCAGACTGTCCCCGGCAAGCACCGTGGAGAGCGCCCGGGCTCCAGCCACAAGGAAGCCCACGCAGCTCGGGGTCCAGTGCAGAGACAGAAAGGAAGCCAGGAGTTCCAGGATTCATTCTTCCTCAAAACCAGTGAAGAGCCACAGAGGGCCATTTCAGGGGACATTTGGATGCATCAACTCAACACACCTCCACCAGGAGACACGGACTCCGCGTCACTGGAACCAGATGCAGCCTGCGGGGCCGCCGGAGGAGGCGGTCCCACTGCACACACGGGTGAGCGCTCTGCATCCACCCTGAAAGCCACACGACAGGGGCCACGGGGGTGGGAGAGCACAGGGCACGATTCACTTACAGAAGAAACACACAAGCAAACTGAGCTGTGGCTTCAGTTGATTTATAGTGTCAGACAACAGAATGGCAGTTACTGGCGGGAGAGCGCAGGGGTGTTTGCCACTGGGGAGAGCATGAGAGCGCTTCCGGGGTACAGAAATGTGCCAGGCCTGAGCTGGGCCACATGGCGTGTTCATTCTGTGAAAATGCCTCAGCTGGCGTGTTTATAATATGTGCGTTTTTCGGTGTGTGTACTACGCTTTAATAACAAGAGGGGAGAGGAGCTTCATATTAGTTTTGTATTTGAAAGCTCCTAATTTGCAAACTGTTGTTATAGGCACAATAAACTCTTAGTAAATGCTAAAAAAAAAAAAAAGAAAAAGAAGGAAGAAAAAGGGAGGGAAGGAGGGGGAGGGGAGGGAAGAGAAAACCTAGTTAAACATACACAGACCCCTCTGGAGGGTCTGTCTGAGGCTGAGGGCAGGGGACGCCTTTCCCGAGAGGGGACACTGAAGTTTTGCCTGAATCTTAGGGAAGAGCGGGGAGAAGGGGGTGAGCTGCCAGGGAGGCCCAGCTCTCCGGAAGGGGCTGGTGTGGCCTTCTACATAGCGGGGTCTTCTTGCTGGAAGCCTCTAAAACAGTGGGGCTTGCTGATACCATACGATCCAGCAATCCCAGTTCTGGGCATATATCCAGAGAAAACCATAATTCAAAAAGATCCATGCACCCCCAATGTGCTTAGCAGCACTACTCACAATAGCCAAGACAGGGAAGCAACCTAAATGTCCATCAACAGAGGAATGGATAAAGAAGATGTGGTACGTGTATACAATGGAATACTACTCAGCCATAAAAAAGAACAAAATAATGTCATTTGCAGCAACACGGATGGACCTAGAAATTATCATACTGAGTGAAGTAAGTCAGACAGAGAAAGACAAATATTATATGATATCACTTATATGTGGAACCTAAAAAAATAATACAAATGAACTTATTTACAAAACAGAAACAGACTCACATAGAAAACAACTTATGGTCACCAAAGGGGAAAGCAGGGGGCGGGGGGAGGGATAAATTAGGAGTCTGGGATTAACATACACACACTACTATATATAAAATAGATAACCAACAAGGACCTACTGTATAGCACAGGGAACTCTACTCAATATCTTGTAATAACCTATAATGGAAGAGAATATTAAAAAAAGAATACATATATTCTTTTTTTAATAAATTTGTTTATTTATTTTTGGCTGCATTGGGTCGTCGTTGCTGCGCGAGGGCTTTCTCTACTTGCTGCAAGTGGAGGCTACTCTTCGTTGCAGTGCACGGGCTTCTCATTGTAGTGGCTTCTCCTATTTCAGAGCACGGGCTCTAGGCACCCGGGCTTCAGTAGCTGTGGCACACTGGCTCAGTAGTTGTGGCTCATGTGCTCTAGAGCGCAGGCTCAGTAGTTGTGACGGGCTTAGCTGCTCTGCGGCATGTGGGATCTTCCCGGACCAGGGCTTGAACCGTGTCCCCTGCATTGGCAGGCGGATTCTTAACCACTGTGCCACCAGGGAAGCCCAAAAAAGAATATATATATATATATATATATATATCTGAATCACTTTACTGTACACCTGAAACTAACACAACACTGTAAATCAACTATATTTCAACAAAAATTTTTTTCAAAACAAGTTGGGCTTGCTGAGCCCAGAGCCTCTGATTCCCAGCGGGAAGCCGAGAAGGGACCTGGGTAAGGTGGGCGCAGGGCTGACCGTCTGTTCCATTTGGGAGGCAGGGTTGGCGGGTGGACTGCTGGGGCGGCCGGGGTCGTCATTCAGAGCAGACCTCCAGCCCTGGGACTGGCCTTGGCCGTGGCCTTGGACCAGCAGTGGCGAAGATCAGGGAAAAATCAGGCCAAGGCTCCGGGCTGAAACATCCTCTCAGCATCAGCGCTGATGGTTCCACGCTCCGAGGGAAGGAACATTTTGGCATGGTCAAGCCTCATTTCCTCCATCTGTGGCGCGGTAGGGATGGGGCTCTGTGCCCGGGACCCCGAGACTTGGAGACAGGGGGAGCAGGCGTGAGCACAGACCCCACTGCTCGGTGCGGCCCGAGTGCATTTGGGAGGGCCTGGTGCCCGGCGAGCCTGCTCGAGGCAGCCCGGGGTGATGCTGGTCTGGCACTGCTCCCCATGCGGTCATGTCTAATTGCCGTTGCGGCCTAGCTGATTAACACAGTAACCACCAGCGTCGGGAAGGAGGTGGACTTCAGAGCGCCAGGAATTAAGCCGAGACTTGGCAAGGTCGTGCCTTCGCCTGCCCCGGCGAGCAACACGGGTCCCCGTGGGCAGAGGCGGGCCTGCTCCAAACACGGCTCAAACGCCCTCATCTGTTGACCAAACCAGGCTCGTGAAAAGGCAAGCAACCCCCTGGGCTTGATCCCTGTCCCTGCCACCCCAGCGGGGACCCCGGGGCCCCGTTTCCCCCAGAAGCAGTCCGGGAGGGGTAGCACGGCCGCCGCGCTGGGCCAGGCTGTGCCTCGCATCCAGGGAACACCAAGCCCCGTGGCTTTCTAAGAAAGGATTTTGGCCAACGCCTGTGGCCACAGCCTGACCACATGGCTTGGCCACAACGAGTCTGTCTGTGTGGGATTCTCCAGGAATCGTTTGTCTCGCAGGATGTGGTCAGAGATGGAGGGCAGAGGTGGAGGGCCTGACTCCAGTGTTCCCAGGATTGGGGCCATGGTTGACAAGCCCAGAGGAAGCGTGGACATTCATACAGGTGGGGGGGAGCCAGAGCTCAGGGTTTTTTTTTTTTTTTTTCACTTTCTAATGATGAAAAGTGTCCAGGGCCACAAAGGTGGAGAGAAGAACAAACCAGCCTCCATAGAGTTCTACCCAGACTCGACACACTTGGAGGCCAGCGTGCAATCCATGGCAGGACCAGTATCATCCCCTCCCCTCACACGCCAACGCATCTGACACGAGTTTTCTCCACCCTGGTCAGCTGTCTTCTAGAAGCTTTCTCTGCACCCCAGGCCCATGCCCTTGGGAAGTCCTCTGTTCAGACAAGACCCCCCACCCCCCGCCACATGCACACAGGGCTCTCTGGAAAGTCCCTCCAAGTCTTCTGAGGTAGCCCCGGAACAGGTGGCGCAGAAGAGCCAGAGCTGCTTTGGGTACCACGAGACGGCCACACGCCACCTGACGCTGTCGGAGCCCCAGTGCCCGTGATAAATGTGCTGGGCTCCGAAATAGCCTTCAAAGCGAGTGCCCCGGGCCGTTCCAAAGCCGGGCTCCTGGGGCTATTGGGTTTCATGATTTCTCCTGCAGCCTTGGTTACGGGTTAGCATGAATCTTCTCACCCCTTAATTATAGTTCTGGCATTCGAAAAACACCAACACCTCTCCCTCCCTCGGTGCCCTCGCCCCATTCCTCCCCACTCCCAAACGCTCCGAGCGCCGCAGATAATCCCCGGGGCCATTTATGACTATCCTGTCCCTGTCCTCCAGCGTCTGACCGCACACTCGTGGGCCCAGCCTCTCAGCTGCCTTACAAGGTAACACTGCCCGCCAGGAGACGCTACCTCGGGAAGAGTCAAGAGGACAGAGAATGTCAGGATCTTTTTTTATGCTCTGAGCCAAGCCATTCCAGGGGCCGCCGAGAACAGACGGGTTCTGTATCCGAGACAACTTGAACACACGCTCTGCTCTCTTCCCCAGGGAAGGGGTAGAGGGAGGGTGACGGGGGGTGGGGTGGGGGGGGTGGAAAAAGTAAGCCCATGGCCTCTTTGGCTCAAGTCGGATGGAGCAAATTGAAACATTGAGGAATTTTCCCCTTCCAACTGCAGTTCTGTTTTAGGTCTGATGTCTGTCAACCAAATTAAACTAGATGAAAGCCAGCCTCAACTATGTCTCTGGGTGGAGAGGGGAGGTACGCCTTCGTGCTGGGGACGGGTGACCTCGTTCTGGGCTGCTTCCCTAATTGATCGCATCTCCAGGGTGGAAAACAGATTTGGCATCCAACCCTCCCGTTCCTCCCCACGCCCCAGCCCACGGAGGGGACACAGCAGGAAAGCCAGAGGGAAACTCTGGGGTGACTGAAAGTCCTTTGGAGGCAAAGAAAAAGATTGTGGGAGAAAAAAGTCAAGCGCACCAGAGCAGGGTGTAGACGTACAGTCCTGGTGTTTTCAGGGACAGTGGGCTTAGCACAGGTCCGAGTGGGCCGGGTGTCTCTGCAGGCTGTATCGGGGGAACAGGGCGATGTGTCCACCGCACAGGGGAGGGGGACAGACCTACACTGCCTCGCCCTGCTCCCACCCCCTCCCAGACCCCATGCTGTCAGAGGAAAATGGACAATTCGGCAGTTTTAGATTGGAGAGCGGGAAAGACTCCCGGAAGTGGAGGGACGAGTGGAGGCCACCAGAACCGCCGAGCTAGGAAAAGGACACGGCTGGGCAGCCGTGCAGGAGGGAAGAAGGATGGCGCTGGGCTGGTACAAAGGGTCCCGGCGGCCGGGACACCGAACGGGGGCCTCTGAGGTGTCAGCCCCTGGCCACTGCTTGAACTCATGACTCCAGTGCAAATGGCAGTGAATCTCCAGTGCTGCCTCACCCTCTGGCCTTCCCTGGAGTCCTCGAGAAAATCATGCCGGGAGAGGGGGTGGACAGGCGCAGTGAGGGAGGCACCCTAAGGGAAGGCTCCAGAGAGCACCCACCACGGACGGAAACCCCAAAAGAGGCACCAAGACGCCCCACGCCAACATTCTCATGTAGTCCTCTGACAGCCCGTCGGGGGGCTGAGGTTCCCTGCTTTCGCCACAAAGCAGCAGAGAGCAGAGCCAGAGTAGCCCGTCCCTCGGGGATGCCCAAGGAGACGCCCTGCACACCCCTCCCCCTGCCCCACGTTCCCCCAAGTCCAAGCCCCCAGGGCCTGTCTGGCTGTCCTTCCCTGGGCACGGTGGGTGGGTGTGGGGAGGTGCTCTCCACTCAGGGGAAGACACAGAACAGTTTCAAGGGGCTCGGGCTTTCCGCTACCAGCTGCCCCCCTGTTTCTCCCCTCCGCCCCTGGGCTGGGCCTGCACGTAGGTCGTGCCACCTGCCGCTCTTCCCGTGAGATCACTGGACAGAAGTGGTGGCATCTGCTGTCCCCGCACATGGCCGTAACCAGATCAGCAAAGAGCCCCCTGACCTCCTCCCGCCCAGCCCCGCCGGCTCCTAAAATAGCCTTGATGTATGTATGGCATCTTCTGGAGCAGAACCGACCCGACCATGTAAACATTCCCGGCGTCTCGCGCATGCACGGTCGTTACCAATAAGGCAGGTGGGGCTCCTGGGGCTCATTCGTGCAGGGGCCCCGGGTCAACGGCACACATGTCGACCGCGGCTGGGGGCTGAGCTCAGTGCCCGTGTGGGCCTGGGCTTGATGGATGGTCTCTGCTCGTGCTGACATCGATAATTATAGGATGGGCTTCGGGACGCTACCCCAGCCACCTCCTTTTATAGAGAGGGAAACTGAGCCCAGAGAGGGAGCTGCACAGGGAGTTGGGGACCCTGGCAGCCACACACCACATCCACTGGCCCATCTCTAGGCTCAACAGAAAAGGAGGGGGCAGGGAATCAGGGTGCCCCGAAGGCCACCAGGTGGGAAGAACACTTTGTGCTCAGTTCGGCCGGATGGGGACATGCCTTTGGTTCTTGAGAATGGGCCCCGAAGAGGAGAGGCTCAGAGCACAGGAAAGGTCCTCGGACTAAGAACCCCCAGCATGTCCTCAAGGCCCTGGACGCCCCTCTTGGAGCCCCACCTTGGGCCTGGGCAGCAGGGTTTGGGAACCTGGTCACTGTTAACACTTGGGTCCCTCTGTGCCCCGGGGGTGGCCTGTGCAGTGGGGGACATTGAGCCCCATCCCTGGCCTCTACCCACCACGCGCCATTAGCATCCGGTTGTGACAATCAAAAATGACTTTGGACATTGTCTGACGTCGAGACAATGTCGAGAGATGCGACTGTGCCTGGTGACCGCCCCGGTCCCTGCCTGGTCTGGGAAAGGTGCCCGTGGCTGTCCCCACTCTCCCTCTCCTGTCGCACCGCAGGCTCTGAGGTCAAGTCATTTGGCCGGGACAGTGAAGGCTGCAGAAGGTCCTGGCCTTGGCGCTGGGTCCCGAGTGGAGTGGATGTGTTCGCAGGGGAGGAGAGGGAGGGCAGAGGGAATGGGGGCGAAGACACATATACGGAGGCAGAGAAGCAAAGCGGTGAGGGTAACTCATTGTCCGGGGCTCCAGAAGGAGATGCTCCTGGGGGGACTGACGAGGCGAGAAGGGGGCCCAGGAAGCAGGTTGAGCGAGACGGTCCGCATCCCGCCCAGCTTCCGGTGCCTCAGGGGGGCCCTGGGGAGCTGGCCCTGCTTGCCTCCACATTCAAGTGGGGTCTCTGACCTGCAGATGGATCCTGGATGGGGTACCCCCAGCGTACCCTCCTCTGGGAAACACCTGTCCATTGGGTCTCTCGGGCCCAAGACTGACTGGGAGGCTGGGAGGCTCTGGGCAGTGTGGGGAGGGCCGCAGCCGAGCCTGTGTGAGGAACCAGAAGCCCCCAGTCCCCGTGTCTCCCCACTGCCCACCCCGGGGCGTACTCTCGCTGTGGATGGGCTGCACACTGGGGCCCTGGGGTCCAAGGGGTGCTGGTGGGCCCAGGGGCGCCAGGTGACGGGCTGGGGGAGATGTGATGTGAAGGTTTCTCAGACAGCATTTGGGACGATGTCTCAGTGGCAGCCGCCGCAAAAAGCGGGGAGCAGGCCAGAGAGCCGAGGGCGGTGCTGGGTCCCAGCCCAGACCAGGCAGCCCAGCGGGCTTCAGTGCGTGCATGCTGCCATCGTGTGGAGGCCCGGCCTGGACGGCCCGGGAGCTGAGGGACACCCCCAGGCCCCCAGTGGGACCCTCTCCTGGCCAGGACGTCTCTGGCCCCAGGCTATGGGCCTAACTGGGCCCAGGTGGCCTTGGCAGAGGAGCTGGCCGGTCTGCCGCATCCCAGGGCTGCAGAGCCCTGCCAGGGGTGGGAGGGCAGTCCAGGGGGTTAGATGGGCAAGTCTACCCCAGGGCCTTTCAAAGATGATTGACACTGGGGTGCGGGTGAGGGGAGCGGCCTGGCCTGGAGGCCTGGCCTGGCTTGGCAGCGCGTGGACCGTCCCTGCCCTGTTTCCCGGCTCACCCTGGAAGGATGCTCTCCCCAGTGGACAGCCTTCCCACCCTCCCGATGGCGCGCCCCTCTCCTCCTACACATCCTGTCTGCACAGCCGCTTCTCCTCAGCAAACGTCTCCTGTGCCCTGGTCCCCTGCCAGGGGCTGCCCCTCACCTCCCACCTCAGTGGCTGCAGCCTCTCTCCGCCCCCCTCCACCGTCCACCTCATTAAAAACTATAGCAGCTGGATAAGTCAGGGTCCTGCAGGAAGCAGACGCACACTCGAGGAAGGGGACCGTTTAGGAAGGTGTGGGGAGGAATGGGGAAGGTGCAGGCCCCCCACCCGGGGTGTCATCCAGGGGGTGGGCTCCGCCCAGGTCCGCAGGGCCAGGAGGGAACCGTTCCAGGGCAGGGCTGCATGGGGTGGACCCTTCAGGGAGGAATAAACGGGTCAACCTCACGAGCTACAGCCCCCCACCCCTGGGTCCAGCACAGAGCGAGCAGGGAGGGGGTGGAGCGGGGCAGGTCCCCTAAGGTGGGTGTAAAGCAGGGGGGCGTCCCCGGGCGCACAGCTCCCGGGCTGCCGTCGCTCCAGCGTCCGCAGGCAGGGAGGCCGTGTTGACTTATTTATGCCCCGGAGCAGCCCTTCTCCTCCTCCGGGATGGGCGCTCTGGACAGATCACAGCACGGCAACAGAATAGAGATGGGGGCGCTGACCCTCCCCCTGCCGGATCCCCTCCCTGGCCCTCTGCCCACCCGCTCCGTGCCCTGGGAGGGAGCCTGGGATATTCCCCTCCTGCTACTGGTTTCCCAGCCCCAGCACTCCAGCCTGGGGGGCCGCGTATGTGTGTGAGACCCTTTCCTGCGACTGCAGCCTCTCCAGGTGCTACCATGTCCCCGGTCGGTTATCTTCACACCTTGTGCATCATTCCTCGTCAGATCTCCTCATCTGAACCACCTGAGAGGGACCGCGTCCCGTCAGGAGGCTGGTAACCCGTAAACACACACACACCTGTCCATCACCAAATATTTTCATTCCACTTTCCAAATGTTGGGCTCAACCTCATGCAGTGGCTGCCTTCACACCAGCTCCCGCGTCTGCCCGCCGGTCCCTGCCCGGCCCGCCAGTCCTGCAGGGTGGAAACCGCCTTGGGTTGCTGCCTCCTACATCCAGGTCCCGCCCAGCTGTCAGCACAGCCCTGAAAACCGTCCATCCGAGCGTGTCACCCCACTGCTTCACCCAGGGGTAACGTCCCGGCCAACCGGCCAGACACCGCACTACCTGACTTCTCTAACCTGGTTCAGCCTGGCCCGGTCCCTCTCCCCTCCCCCCAGGCGCAGCACGAGGGGCCGGATGCCCCCTCCCGCACCCGCCCTGCCCCCCACTCTTGCTCATGCCCTGGCCCTGCTGCATCCCCCCAGTCGGCCCCCTCCTCGGAGATGCCACTCTTAGGGCCTCCTGTTCCTCTCCTTCTGGAAGGTTCTTCTCCTCTCCCTGCTGTCAGGCCCCTCCCGAGCCCCTTGCCCATCCCCTTCCATCTCTCTCACGGAGCTGGGAAGACAGTCCACCCTGGGGGAGCCACGGGGTCTCTGTGAGGGTCCTGGACCCCCGCTCTGGGGCCGCCTGGGCCTTGCCTGTCCAGAGGCATAAAGGGGAATGGAAATATCCTCCCGACGGAGAAGCCGGGGGACTTCCGGAGAAGGTTCTGGATGAGCTGTTCAAGTGGCTGCTTGAATTCAGAGGCATGTCTGCAGTTCCTCCTGGCAAGTCCAGCCGTGGGTGATTAAAATAAAACGACCTAATAAACACTCCCAGAAGCCTTTGCACGTACATTCCTACAGGGATGCTTAAGAAAATTAAGGGCTGAAGTGATTTTTTTTCACCCAGCAAGAATGATTGGGCCACTTAATTAAGAGCTGTCCTTACTCTTGGACAAACGAGGTCTAATTTCTTCAAATTATTCCACATTTCACTAATTTTGCCCCTTTTTACTCAAGAGTGTCTGAGCAGAAGTACTGTGCACAATTTTAAAAGCCTGGGTGTGAAGACTGTCTCATTTCCCCTGACGTGAACAGAGCTTCTGGGTGCTTGTTATTTGCAGCTGGGAGAGAAACCCTGGCAAGTGGGGCTGGGGGAGCTCAGCCCCCCACCCCGAACTGCAGCTCGCACAGGGGGCTGCATTAACACTGGTTGCCGGCTGCCTTGACAAGGACAGAGCATGACGGACAGAGCCTGAGACCTGACGGGTGCATAGGCAGAAAGCACTGGTGGGTCCCAGAATTCGGGGCACCGCCGGGGGCCGTCCCCGCACACCCCCTCACCCACCAGCAGCTCATCTGGAAATCTCACTTGCACTCCACTTCTGTTCTTTTCAAACACAAAACAAAGCAAAACAAAAAAGAAGGAAGGAAGAAGGGACGAACAGTGGCTGGGCACCAGGATTCAGCTGTAGCCCTGAAATTGGGCTGACTTGGTCACGGCCCATTGGGCAGCTGGGGAAACTGAGGCTGTGAACTTGGGCCCGGGAAGCGGGAAGCGGCGATGGGAGGTGCGTTGGCACAGCTCCAGAGGCCGCATGCGTCCTGTTCTGCCACGTGTCTACCCCAGGGAGACGTGGGTGTCCCTCTGTCGGCAGCGCAGGGGCTGGTAGGTGATGCTGAACGACCAGCGAGCGGTGTCCGAGCTCCAGGGACCCGTAGCGACATCACTTGGCTTTGCACACTCGGTGCCGTCCCCTTCCTTCTACCGGCAGCAATTCCACTGTCCTTTTGGGGCTCACCACCACCCCAACTGAGTCTTTGGAGCTGGAGCAGCAGAACCCCTTCCCCAGTTCGACCAGAGACCCAGAGAACACCCCTCCCCTGGCCAGTGTGAGAGTCCAGCCCGGTTCAGCTAGCCACCATCCATCCCCGAGAAACAGACGCCATCCCTGGACCAAACTTGAAGCTAGAAGGCTCTGTGCCCAGAGTTGCTGAGGGACAAGGGCAGAGACTCTAAGAATGAAGGCACCAAAGCAAAGAAGTTCTGAAGGAGAGACCGTTCCTGCTGCGCCGTTCCTGGGCTCTCGGGTACACGAGTCAGTCCATACGCCCTTTCTTTTTAGCCAGGCTGTTGGCGTTGAGTTTCCTTCATCAGCAAATGCAAGGGTCCTCATGTTACAAGCCTCAGAGACAAAACAGCCCAAGCCCTCTGCCTGGAACAAGCATCAAGTACACCTGGTTAATTTGGGAAGCGATTCCAGGATGCACCTGTAGGGGGTGGGGACGTGAGAGAGAAGGGAAGGAGCCCCTATGGGGAGGCTGGATAAGCAGGTTCCCCTGTGGGCAATGGGGGCTCGGTCCCGCTGGCAGACCCCATCACATCGAATCTGCCTCCGTAGCCCACTGGAGGTACAAGGAGGGTTGCTCTGGGCGGCGTTCATTCCCTAGCACTTCCGGCCTACCCCACGTTCCCCGACAACCAGGAGATGTGTCCGGCAGAGTCACAGCGCGTGCAGTGGGGAGCCTTGTGGCCAGCGTCCACGGAAGCAGTGAGCACCAGGGGATCTGCACAGAACAAGCATCATCAGCTGCACCTCCCCCTTTTATAGGGGAAGGAAGGAAGGCCCAGGACGGGGAAGGAAGGAAGGCCCATGACAGGGAAGGGACAGGCTCATGGTGACACAGTGTGCGAGAGGCAGCCCTGGGTCCACCTGGCCTCCCAGCTGCTGCCCGAGCACGCAGCATCCTCCTTTCTCTATCCACATCTGCCCACTGGGGACACTGCTAGACTGCAGGCTGCCCAGGCCGGCACCTGCATCTCAACTGCTCGGATCAGTCGGAAAGCGTCACACGAGTACCTGCTCCATGCTGAGCCCTTGGACTCCGGAGACTGAAACCCCAATGCTAAGGAGCCGAGGGCACAGAAGCTGTCACGAGCGGGGGGTCTGCTTTCGCACATGACATTAGGGATTCACTGTCAGTAGCAATAAAAGGTCCCACGGGGACAGTATTGTTCAACTTACAACACATTTTTCCATCCATCACATTTTTAAAAATCTCACAGAATCTGTGTAACAGGAGACAAAGGCACCAGAGTCCCTACCCCACAGGGCAAAGGGTTCCTGTGCCCCAGAGTTCTTGGTGAACTGGAAAGAGTGTGCTATGCATGGAGCCCGCAGCTGGGACAGCCCCAGACCTGCTGAGATCAGTCAGGACCCCCTGGATCACCAGGAACAGAGACGCAACTAAAACTAGCTTAGGAAAGAAAGAATTTTCAGAGCTGTGAAATCTAGGGGCTCAAACACGATTTCTTTCCTCCCTTCCTTCCTTCCTCTCTCCCCACTCTTTCTTCTCACCTCTCTTCCTCTCCTGGTCTCCCTCATTTCTTCCTCCTACTATAGACACCTCCTCTAAGAATCCAACACGCGGATTACACCACGTTCACACCTCCAGTAGAAAGGGTCTGTTTCTCCCTGCTCCGTATACAAACACAAGGGAAGGTCATGGATTGTCCCGGTTTAGGACACGTGCCCACCCCTTGAACCATTTCTGGGGGGTCCCATTCTATGATTGCTCAGGTGGAGAGAGAGCAGAGATTCACGGCTGTCAGCCCCACTAAAACCTCCCTGAGCGGTTCCCCGAAGCAAGAATGTTTGGTTGTCATACATCCTCCCCAGGAAGCATATTTTCAACTCATAGTACAATATCTGGAACTGCCTACATGCGTACAAGCGTTGGCTAATAAAAACTGAATGAATATAGAGTTTGGTAAATGCAATGGGTACAGTGTTATTTTTTAAAAGAACACCCTTATTTCTTTTTTTTTTTTTTCTATACACGGGCCTCTCACTGTTGTGACCTCTCCCGTTGCGGAGCGCAGGTTCCGGACGCGCAGGCTCAGCAGCCATGGCTCACGGGCCCAGCCACTCCACGGCATGTGGGATCTTCCCGGACCGGGGCACGAACCTGCGTCCCCTGCATCGGCAGGCGGACTCCCAACCACTGCACCACCAGGGAAGCCCATACACCCTTATTTCTTTTTGCCTTAGGTACTCGTGAATGTGGGGCTTTGAGACTTTTGTTTTTCCCAGCATTGAAAATAAGTCACAGCCTTTACCACTGCAAACTTCAATCTTTCAGAACATGGCACACAGAGCCTGCAAAGACTGATTACCAAGATGGTGGTCTTATGGTGGTTTCTTCTAGGATTTCCAGGAAGTTACCCAAAGGTACCTTAGGTCTCTATCCTAGAATCCAAGTTTGGGTTTTCACCCAACATCAGTTGCACAGAGACAGGGGACTTCCCTGGTGGTCCAGTGGTTGACTTCACCTTCCAATGCGGGGGGTGTGGCTTCGATCCCTGGTCAGGGAGCTAAGATCCCACATGCCTCAAGGCCAAAAGACCAAAACATAAAACAGAAGCAGTATTGTAACAATTCAATAAAGACTTTAAAAATGGTCCACGTCAAAAAAATCTTTTAAAAAGAGAGATGCATAGAGACAGCTCACCATTGATGTAGATGCTGGGTACACTGGCCAGATTTACTCCCCACAACCCCAGGACTGGGACGCTCATTCCCCAGCTGCTCAGAGGGTTTTTGGCATACAGCTCTCCCCTGAGTCCTCTCAGGGGGTTGCCTTCATCCAAAGAGACCTGCCATGGGATTTCCCTGGTGGTGCAGTGGTTAAGAACCTACCTGCCGACACAGGGGACACGGGTTCTAGTCCTGGTCCGGGAAGATCCCACGCGCCGCGGAGCAACTAAGCCCATGCGCCACAACTACTGAGCCTGCGCTCTAGAGCCCGTGTGCTACAACCACTGAAGCCTGCGCGCCTGAAGCCCGTGCTCCGCAACAAGAGAAGCCACCACTTGCTGCGACTAGAGAAAGCCCGTGAGCAGCAACGAAAACCCAACGCAGCCAAAACTAATAAATAAAATTTAAACAAAAAGGGCTTGGCATCCTTCCCCTAACTTGGGACAACTCTGACAAGCTATCCCTGCACCAGGGACCCCTGGGGGATTGACTGAGGTCTTTTCTGTGACTGCACTGCAGCTCGACTTCTTCTGCTACATCCCACTTTTTTCAGCGCCCCCCCCCCCCCCACCCAGCATAGGATGGTCCCAAGGACTCTTCCCAATCGAATCTTCATCTCAGAGACTAAATGCCAGGGAAACTGACCTGGAGCAACAGATGGTACCAGGAGTGGTCCAAATAGCTCTGAAATGGGATTTTGGACCTGGCTCAGCCACCAGATGGCTGGCAATGAGGACTCTATCACTGGTGATAGGGGAGCATTGATAGCCCCTGGCATGCGGCGGAGGTGCAATTAAGACCAGAAGAAAGGAATGCCCAGGAGAGTACAATACGTCAGGTATGGGAAGAACCAGTCATCCTACTGCTTACGGAATTCATGGCTGCTGCTGGGGGCAGCTGAAGCACTGGAGGAAGACAAGAAAAGCCTGAGGGTGATTAATCACCAATTCATGGATAATTAGGATAACCAGAGGGTCTCCTGAGCACCATACAAATTAGAGACTCTCATCTCTTGAAGCTGGAGGGCAGAAAGAGCGGAGGATCTGGCCCAGGACTTTATGATAAAGATTGCCAAGCTTTCAAAGAGGCTGAGTTCTCCACCTAGGCAGATCCAGTGCATCGGGGCCGGGGCTGGGGGCTGGAATCACCTGCAAGCTCTCTTACTGACATGTCTGGCACCTGGGCTGGAAAGGCAACCAGCTGGGAGCCAGAAGAGTCTGTGCTCCTTCGTCCTCTCTCTCTATCTTGATGTGTCTCTCCATGTGGTCTGTCCACAGAGAGCAGTAGCTGGATTTCTTACATGATGGCTCAGGGCTCCAGAGCAAGTGTCCCAAGGAGAGAGCTCAAGGTGGAGGCTAGTACAGCCTTTTGTGACCGACCCACGGTCTATTAGGGGAAATCTTCCCACTGATAGAGCTTCTGGTGGTGAACCCCGCCATCCACTTTGGATGGAAAGAAGAGAATCCATAAGTATGGAGAGGTTAGGACATCTACGGATTCTTGAGCAGCGACCAATGGTTTGACTGGCTCCATGGGGACCAAGAAAGAGAATGATTAGAAGATGAGGAAAGAGTAGGTCTGAGGATAAGGCAAGTGAGCAGCCTTTAGGAGAAGGCACGATGGAGGAAGACCTCTGGGTTACAAGTGGACACCACCTGAAAGCATCTACAACAGAAGAGGCAAGACATACCCAAGGGGACAAGATGACTGGGCCGGGCTGATGTCAGCCAGCCTCCATGTGGACAGGGCACACGACCAGAGCAGCCGTGGGCCCGGCAGCATGGCCTCCCACTGACCAAGGCTGAATGTCCAACCTGCCGGCAACAGAGTCCAACACGGAGCTCCCGATACAACACATCCTTTGAGGAAACCACCAGCCACGTGGTGGCTCACTGATTATGTTGGACCCTTCTACCCTGGAAAAGGCAGCCATTCAACTTGGGAATGGACACATCCAGTGTATAAACCAGGCTTCTCCAGAGAAACAGAACCAATAGGATATGTGTCTCTACAGAAACAGTTTTATTATAAGGAATTGGCTCACGTGCACATCCACATTTTCAGTGTCGACCGGCAGGCTCGAGACCTAGGACATCCGATGGGGCAGTTGCAGTCCCAAGGTTGGCAGCCTGGAGATCCCGGCAATCTGATGGAGAGATAAAGTCTGAAGGCAGTCTGCTGGGAATTTCCTCTCGCCCCAGGAACCCAACTTTTCATTCGATTCAAGCCTTCAACTGATTAGATGCGCCTCACCCACATTGTGGAGAACAATCTCCTTCACCTGGAATTTACCTATTTAAATACTGACCTCATCCAAAACACCCTCCAAGTTGACATAGAATTAAACATCACATCCAGGAAGGGATTTGCCTTTCCTGGCCCCCAAACCTCAGCCAACGCCCCCCCAACCCCATCTGAAGGTTTAGAGAGTGTTTGATCCATCAACTCGGGAGCCCACATGAAATCCTAGCAAAGGAGGTATGGCCAACTGAACACAATCCTGTCACGGACCGGGCCATCCAAAAGCTGCCGGACACAGATGGTGGGATGGCATGTTGAAGGCACAGCTGAGATGCTAGCTTGAAGATGGCTATCCTCCAGGGCACATAGAATCTAAACGGATGACCCTTATATGGTGTTCTGCCCCCAGTAGGACACATATATGAGTCCAGGAACCAAGGGCAGAAGTAGGAACGGCCCTGCTTCTCATCACTCCCTGTGGCCCATTCGGGGAATTTGTGATCCATCCTACAGCTCAGTGCCCTGTGATTATGGAGGCCCTGGTTCTCAAAGGGGGATCCTTCTGCCAGGGACACAGAAAGAGTCCCAATAAACTTTATTTTAACAGCATCATTGCTTCATTAAAATTCACCCATTTAAGTATGCATAGCAATGATTTTCAATACATTTTCTTTGTTGTGCAGCCAGCACCGTAATCCAGTTTTAGACCAGCTCCGTCATCTCAGTAAGATCCTTCTCTCCCATTTACAGTTAATTTCCATTGCAACCCACAGCCCAGACCACCACGACTCTACTTTCTGTCTCTATAGATTCACCTCTTCTGAACAATTCATATAAACAAAATTATACAGTAGGTAATCTTTTGTGTCTGACTTCCTCTGCCTAATACGTTTTTGAAGTTCATCCACATTGTAACATGCATCAGTACTTCACTCCTTTTTATTGCTGAATAGTATTCCACTGTACGGATAAGCTGCGTTTTGTTCGTCCACTCATCAGTTAATGGACATCTGGGTTGTTTCTACTTGTTGGCTGTTAGGTATCAAACTGTTATGAATACTTACATGCCAGTTTTGCGTGGACTTGTGTTTATATTTCCCTTGGGTAGATACCTAGGTGTGGAATTGTCGGGTCATTTAGTAAATTTATGGCTCACTTTTTAAGAAAAGAAAATGCCAAACCATTTTCCAAAGTAGCTGTACCATTTTATATTTCTATCAGTCATGAATGAGGGAGCCCATTTCTCTCTCTAACATTTGTTATTTTCCATCTTTATAATTATAGCCATTCTGGTGTATGTGTAAAGTGGAATCTCACTGTGGTTTTAATTGGCATTTCCCTAATGACTAATGATGTTGAGCATCTTTTCGAGTATTTATTAGCCATTTGTTTATCTTCTTTGGTGAACTGTCTGTTCAAAGCTTTTGCCCATTGTTTAATTGAATGTTTGTCTTTTCGTTGGGTTCCCTCTATATTGTGGATACAAGTCCTTTATCAGATACATGATTTGCAAATATTTTCTTTCAATCTACAGCTTGTCTTTTCATTTTCCTAATAATGACTTTGAGGTGCAAACGTTTTCATCTTGATTAAGTCCAATTTATCAATTTTTTCTTTGTTAGATTGTGCTTTGGTTGTTGAATCTAGGAAACCTTTGCCTCACCCAAGGTTATGAAGATTTTCTACTACAAGTTCCCCTGAAAGTTTTATAGCTTGAGCACTTACATTTGTGTCTGCAGCCCCTTTGGAGTTAACTTTTATGTGTGGCGTGACGATCCAAGTTCATCTTTCTGCATGTGGCTATTCAATTGTCCCAGCACTCTTGGTTGGAAAGCTTATCCTTTCTCCACTTGAACGGTCTTGGCATCTTTATCAAAAATCAATTGACTGTAAATGTAAGAACTTATCACTGGGCTCTCAGCTCTGTTCTATTGATCCATACATCCATCCTTATGCTGGTTTAACACTGTCTCAATTACTGAAACTTCATAGCAAATTTTGGAATTGGGTAGTGAAAGTCCTTCCACTTTGTTCTTTTTCAAAATTGTTTTTGCTGTTCTGGATTTTTTCATTTCCATATAAACTTTAAGATCTGCTATGAAACAACCTGCTGGGATTTTGATAGGGGTGGTGTTGACTCAATAAATCAATTCAGGGAGAAGAGCCTTCTTAACAATATTGATTCTTCTAATCCGTGAACATGAAATGTCTCCATTTATTTAAATATTCTCTACTTTCCCTCAGCAATGTTTTGTAGTTTTCAGTACACGTCTCATACTTCTTTTATTAAATTTATTCCTAAGTATTTTATGCTTTTGAATGCTACTAAATGGAATTGTTTTCTTAATTTCATTTTCAGATTGTTTATTGCCAATATATAAAAATGCAAGTGATTTGTGTATGTTGATCTTGTACCCTATATCTTAGCTGAATTTGTTTGCTATAGTAGAGAGTTCTACGTATAAGAACATGTCATATGGAGTAAAGACAGTTTTCCTTCCTCCTTTTGGATCTGGACGTCTTTTATTTCTTTATTGTATCTGACTGCACTGTCCAAAACTTCCAGTAGAACCCTGACTAGAAGCGATAAGAGAATCTTTGCCTTATTCCCAATCTTAGGGAGAAAGCATTTATTCTTTCACCGTTGACATGCGACCCTACATATAGGAGTTGGGTAGATGCCCTTTATCAGGTTGATGACGTTTCTGTCTATTCCAAGTTTGTCGGGAGTTTTTGTTTTTATCACGAATGCATGTTGAATTCTGTTAAGCGCTTTTTCTGTATCTATTGAGTTGGTCACATGGGTTTTGTTTCTCATCTTATTAATAGAGTGCATTATGTTAATTGATTTGGGAATGTTAATCCAGCCTTGCATTCCTGGGATAAATCTCATTTGGCCATAGTATGTAATTCTTTTTATATGTTGCTGAATTCACTTTGCTAATATTTGGTTGAAGATTGTTGCATCTATATTCGTGAGGGTTATTGGTCTGTAATTTTATTTTCTTGTGATGTCTTTGTCTGGCTTTGGTACCAGGGTAATACTGACCTCAAGAATGAGTTGAGAAGTGTTCCTCCCTCCTCTGTTTTCTGGAAGAGTTCATAGAATATTAATGCTATTTCTTCTTTAAACGTTTGATAGAATTCACCAGTGAAAGCTGTCTGGGAATTCCTTTGTGGGAAGGATTTTAATTACTAGTATATATTTTTTGCTTATTATAGGCATATTCAGATTTTCTATTTTTTCTGGAGTGAATTTTGGTGATTTGTGTCTTTTTAGGAATTTATCCATTTCCTCAGTTGCCTAACTTGTCAGCATAGAGTGGTTCAGAGTATTCCCCTATAATCCTTTTAAACTCTGTAGGATCAGAGGTCATATCCCAGCTGCAGTAATGATTTTTGTGATCTGTGTATTCTGTCTTTTTTTTCTTGATCAAATTAGCTAAAGGTTTGCCTATTTGGATGGTCTTTTCAAAGAACCAACTTTTGTTTTCATTGATTTTCTCTATGGTTTACTTCTTTTCTACAATTTTTACTTCCATTCTAATCTTTATCATTTCCTTCTTTCTGCTTGCCTTGGGTTTGGTTTGCTCTTCTTGTTCTAGATTCTTAAGGCAAAACATCAGATCAATGATCTAAGATCTTTCTTTTCCTCTAACACAGGCATTTAAGCTATACCTTCTCCTTTAAGCACCCCTTTGGCTGCATCTGATAGATTTTGATACATTGTGATTTTGTTTTCATTCACTTCAAAATACTTTGGGTTTCCCAAATTTCCTTCTGTTGTTTTCTAATTTAATTTTGTTGTGACTGGAGAACATACTTTGTATGAGTTCAGCTTTAAAAAATTTACTAAAATGTGTTATGGCCTATCTTCTAGATACCTATTTTCAAGAATATCCCATGGACAATGCAAAGAATGTGTATTCTATTATTGCTGGGTAGAGGTTCCATAGATGTCAAGTTAAGCCAATTTTTAAAAATTTAATTTTATTTATTTATTTGACTGCGTTGGGTCTTTGTTGCTGCGTGCAGGCTTTCTCTAGTTACGGTGAGCCCTGGGGGCTAGTCTTCGTTGCGGTGCACAGGCTTCTCGTTGCGGTGGCTTTTCTTGTTGTGGAGCATGGGCTCTAGGCACACAGGCTTCAGTAGTTGTGGCACACAGGCTCAGTAGTTGTGGCTTTCAGGCTCTAGAGCGCTAGCTCGGTAGTTGTGGCACTTGGGTTTAGTTGCTCCGTGGCACATGGGATCTTCCCGGACCAGGGATTGAACTTGTGTCCCCTGCATTGGCAGGATGATTCTTAACCACTGCACCACCAGAGAAGTCCCAGGTTAAGCCAATTGATAGTGTAGTTCAAGGCTTCTATATCCTTGCTGATTTTCTGTCTACTTGTCCTATTAATTATTTTAAAAGGGGTATTGAAATTGTCCACTGTAAGTGTGACATTGTCTACTTCTCTTGGCATATATATCAGCTTTTGTTTCATGTATTTTGAAACTCTGTTATGAGGCACATACAACTTTAGGATCATTACATCCTCTTGATTAATTGATCCTTTTATCATTATAAAACATCCCTTCTTTGTCTCTAGTAACTTTTTTTTTTGTCTTAGAGGTCTATTTTTCTAATAATGTAGCTACTCCAATTCTCTTATGGTTACTGTTTTCTTGGTACAGGCAGACCTCAGTGATATCGCGGGTTTGGTTCCAGACCACCACAATAAAGTGAATGTTACAATAAAGTGAGTCACATGAATTTTTTGGTTTCCCAGTGCATATAAAAATTATGTTTACACTACCCTGTAGTCTGTGAGCATGCAACAGCATTATGTCTTTAAAAATGTACAGGGACTTCCCTGGTGGTCCAGTGGTTGAGACTCCACGCTTCCAGTGAAGGGGGCCCCAGCTCGATTCCTGGTCAGGGAGCTTGATCCCACTTGCCACAACTAAAAAAAGATACTGCACGCTGCAACTGAAGATCCCGCACACGGCAAACAAAGATCCCATGTGTTGCAGCTAAGACCCGGCACCGCGAAATAAGTAAATATTAAAAAAAAGAAAAGATAACTTCTATTTCAAAAAAAAGGACAAAAAATTATTTTTAAAATTCTTTATTGCTGAAAAATACTAACCATCATCTGAGGCTTCAGTGAGTCATAGGAGTAACATCAGGGATCACTGATCACAGATATAATAATAATAATGAAAAAGTTTGAAATATTGTGAGAATTACCAAATTGTGACACAAAGACATGAAGTGAGCAAATGCTGTTAAAAAATGATGCTGATAGACTTTCACAGTTCAGGGTTGCCACAAACTTTCCATTTGTAAAAATCTCAGTATCTGCAAAGTGCGATCAAAGGAAGCACAAAAAAACGAGGTGTGCCTGTATATCTTTTCTCTACTTTTACTTTCAGTCTATTTCTGTCTTTGAATCTGCAGCACATTTACTGTAAAGAGCATAAAATCAGATCCTGGTGGTTGTTGTTTTTTAACAGTCTGACAATCTCTGCTTTGTGAGTCTTTATTTATACTGAATGTAATGATTACTTTCGTACTGAATGTAATGTATGGTTCAACATACGTCTGCTATTTTGCTATTTGTTTTCTATATGTCTCATGCCTTTTTCATTCATCTATTCCTCGGTTATTTCATTCTTTTGTGGTAAATGGATATTTCCTATTGTACTATTGTCATTCATTTTTTAAAACAATATTTTAAAAATTATTTTCCTAGTGATTTTTCTGGGGATTACAATATGCATCTTTTTTTTAATTAATTGATTTATTTATTTATTTTTGGCTGTGTTGGGTCTTTGTTGTGGCATGCAGACTTTCTTTAGCTGCTGTGGTTGGGGGCTACTCTTTGTTTTGGTGAGCAGCCTTCCCATTGCGGTGGCTTCTCTTGTTGCAGAGCACGGGCTCTAGGCTCATAGGCTGCAGTAGTTGTAGCACGTGGGCTCTGTAGTTGTGGCTCACGGGCTTAGTTGCTCTGCAGCATGTGGGATCTTCCCGGACCAGGGATCGAACCCATGTCCCCTGCATTGGCAGTCAGATTCTTAACCACTGCACCACCAGGGAAGTCCTACAATATGCATCTTAACTTAAAACAATTTATTTAGGATTAATACTAACTAAATTCCAATGGGATATAGAAATTTGGCTCCAATGTATCTCCCTTCCCTTCCCTTTCCTTTGTGCTAATTTTGTCATACAAACAAACAACTTTGGATTAGCCCAACAATACAGTTTTATAATTATCATTGTATGCAGTTGTGTTCTACATCAATTAAGAGAAGAAAAGATTTAAAATATATTGATCAGGGCTTCCCTGGTGGCGCAGTGGTTGGGAGTCTGCCTGCTGATGCAGGGGACACGGGTTCGTGCCCCGGTCCGGGAAGATCCCACATGCCGCGGAGCGGCTGGACCCGTGAGCCATGGCGCTGAGCCTGCGGTCCGGAGCCTGTGCTCCGCAACGGGAGAAGCCACAACAAGAAAGGCCCGCGTACCGCCAAAAAAACAAAACAAGACAAAACAAATACACTGATCATATTTTTTATTTATTTATTTATTTTTGGCTGCACTGGGTCTTGCTCCACGCAGGCTTTCTCTAGTTGCAGCAAGTGGGGGCTACTCTTCGTGGCAGTGCATGGGCTTCTCATTGTGGCCATGGCTTCTCTTGTTGCGGAGCATGAGCTCTAGGTGTGCAGGCTTCAGTAGTTGTGGCATGAGGGCTCAGTAGTTGTGGCTCTCAGGCTCTAGAGCGCAGGCTCAGTAGTTGTGGCAAACGGGCTTAGTAATTCCACGGGAAGTGGGGTCTTCCCAGACCAGGGCTGGAACCCGTGCCCCCTGCATCGGCAGGCGGATTCTTAACCACTGTACCACCAGGGAAGTCCCGATCATATCTTATATATTTACCTACATAATCACCTTTGTGGGTGCTCTTTATTTCTTCATGTAGGTTCACGTTACCATCTGGTATCATTTCTTCTTAGCCTGAAGAACATCCTTCAGTATTTTTTATACGGTAGGTCTGCTAGCAATGAATTCTTTCAGCCTTTGCTTATCTGGGTGTGTCTTTATTTTGCTTCATGTTTGAAGGATAATTTTTCTAGATGTAGAAAACTCAACTGTGTTTTCTTTTAGCACTTTGACGATGTCATCTTACTGCCTTCTGGTTTCCATTATTTCCAAAGATAATCCGATTGTGGTTTTCTTGTACACGATGAGTCATTTTACTGCTGGTGCTTTCAAGATTTTGTCTTTGATGACATATATGATAGTCATAACCTTTGACTATGGTACGTGTAGGTGTGAACTTTTTTTGGTTTATCCTCTGACGTTTGTTGAGTTTATTGCAGGCATATACTGATGGGTTTTTTAAAACCAAATTTGGGGAAATTTTCAGCTCTTATTTCTTCAGAGAAAATTTCTTTGCCATTCACTGATGGTCACACAAGATCTTGAAGCTCTGTTCACAGTACACATTCTTTTTTCCTTCTGTTCTTTAGTTTCTATTGCTTTATCTTCAAGTTTGCTGAGTCTTTCTTTTTCCAGTTCAAATCTGCCCTTGAGCACCTCCAATGAATTTTTCATTTCAGTTATACTTTTCAACTCCAGAATTTCTATCTGGTTCTTTTTTTTTAATTTATTTATTTTATTTTTGGCTGTGTTGGGTCTTTGTTGCCGCACGCGGGCTTTCTTTAGTTGCGGCAAGTGAGGGCTACTCTTGGTTACGGTGCACGGGCTTCTCATTGCGGTGGCTTCTCTTTGCGGAGCACAGGCTCTAGGTGCACAGGCTTCAGCAGTTGTGGCGCGCGGGTTCTAGAGCGCAGGTTCAGTAGTTGTGGTGCACGGGCGTAGTTGCTCCGCGGCATGTGGGATCTTCCCGGACCAGGGCTAGAATCCGTGTCCCCTGAGTCGGCAGGCAGACTCTCAACCACTGCGTCACCAGGGAAGTCTCCAGCATACAAGGATATGACATTAATCTTGACTATATTCCCCAGGCTGTACATTTCATCCCCGTGGCTCATTTATTTTGTAACTGAAAGTTTGTACCTGTTTATTTCCCTCACCTATTTCATTCATCCTCTGCCCCTCCTCCCCTCTAGCAACCACCTGTCTCTTCTCTGTATTTGTGACTCTATTTCTGTTTTGTTTGGTCATTTGTTTTTTAGATTCCAATTATAAATGATATCATACAGCACTTGTCTTTTTCTGTCTTATTTCACTAGGCATAATACCCTCTAGATCCACCCATGTCATCCCAAAAAAACAAGATTTCATTCTTTTTTTTATAGCTGAGTAATCCATTCATCTGTCGACAGGCACTTAGGTTGCTTCCATATCTTAGCTATTGTGAATAATACTGCAATGAACATTGGGGTGCATATATCTTTTCTAATTAGTGTTTTCGTTTTCTTTGGGAAAATAACCAGAAGTGGAATTTCTGGAGCCTATGGTAGTTCTATTTTGTTTTTTAATTTTATTGAAATATAGTTGATTTACAATGTTGTGTTAGTTTCAGGTGTGCAGCAAAGTGATTCAGTTATACATATACATCTATTCTCTTTTAGATTCTTTTCCATTACAGCTTATTACAAGATATTGAGTATAGTTCCCTGTGCTATACAGTAGGTCCTTGTTGGTTAGCTGTGGTTCTATTTTTAGTTTTTTGAGGAACCTTCCTACTGTTCTCCATAGCGGCGGCACCAATTTACATTCCCACCAACAGGGTACGAGAGTTCTCTTTTCTCCACATCCTTGCCAAACTTGTTATTTGTTGGCTTTTTAATAATAGCCATTCTGACAGGTGTGAGGTGATATCTCATTACGGTTTTCATTTGCATTTCCCTGGTGATTAGAGATGTTGAACATCTTTTCATGTGCCTGTTGGCCATCCGTATGTCTTCTTTGGAAAAATGTCTATTCAGGTCCTCTGCCTAATTTTTAATCAGCATGGTTGTTATTTTATGTTGAGTTGTATGAATTCTTTGTGTGTTTTGGCTATTAACCCCTTATTGGATATATCATTTGCAAAGATCTCCTCACATTCAGTAGGTTGCATTTTTGTTTTGTTGATAGTTTCCTTCACTGTGTAATTCTTTAAAAAACAGTTTCCTTTAGATCTTTGAACATATTCATAATAGCTGGCTTTAGGTTTTTGCCTACAAGTCCAACACCTAGGCTCCCTCAGAGGCAGCTTCTACCAACTGCTTCTTTCCTGTGTGTGACTGCGTATTTCTCTCTGTATGTTTCACAATTTTTGTTAGAAACTAGACATTTTGGATAATTTATTATAAGAAAGCTGGATCCTGATTTGCCTCCCCCAGGGGTTGTTGTTGAATTTATTTGTTTGTTTAGTGACTAGCCTGGATGAATTATTTAGAGACTCTCTCCCCTCCAGTGTATAAGCACTAATATCTATGCTTTTTAAAAAAGAAAAATGTTCTTGGCTTCATTGTTAACCTGGCTTCCTATAAATTGATCTGGGTAAGCATAGCTTCATAGTCAGCCAACAGCTGGTTGTAGGTTTCGCTTAAACACCCTGAGCCAGTAAGGGTTCCCCACGCTTGCTGTGGTCAGGCACACATTCAAAGCCCAGGCAATTTGCAAGCCTGTCCTGGCTTTCCCTGCCTGCTTGCGCACCGTCAGCCAGAGACAAGTAGATAACCAGACCCTCTCCCATCTTTCCTGAACGCACACATGTGCACAGCCTTCCAGATCCCCAGGAATGTGGGAGGCCTTCACAAAACCCCCTACGGCTGTCCCATCCCCCAGATCTGTTAAAATTTTGGCTGGTCTGCCGCTTTTCTGAATCAGTGTTACAGCCCTGGGCAGCTGTGATATTGGCCTTTCTTGATTGTTTTCTGGAGAGACAGCAATTGCTTTTGACAGTGCCCCCAGAGAAGGGGCTTTTCTCTGGAGCTCCAAATTAAATCAACGCTATCCAACAGCAGCGAGACTGCTGGTCTTCATGCTGCCACATGCATTTGGGGAGACGGGAGCAGCCCCACGTTAGAGTGGCATGGATCCCATCATTGTCAACCAGGGTTAAGTAGCTTTCCTTGAATAAACGTCTTTCAATTTGTTATATGTCTTTGGTTAATTCCAGAGTTTCTGAAATGGTTGTTTTTGACAATATCGTCCAATCTTATCATTGCCTCTCGAGAGACAGGATTTGCTAGGGTCCTCCTTCTACTACTGCCCTCACTAAACTTCGAATTCAGTTGCTGCCCAGTCATGTCCAGCTCTTTATGCACAGAGACCAGTGAACAAGGAAAAGAGCCACCGTTTGGCAGGAGAAATTGACGTTGATTATCAGGAGGAGATGGGGTTTCAGTGAAATGATGGGAACAGGAAGAAACAGACTTGGCACCCAGATTATTTTCTGGCCCCCTCTAAGAACACCTCCGCCTGGTTTGGTGGTAAATGGACCAGTAGAGAACCACGGCCTGAGCAGTGCACAGTGACCAAGGTTTCAGATCCCACGGGGCTGAGGGTTGGGTACCGCTACCTGTGGGCCACCTAGACCATGACAGGCACTGCATACCTGGAACGATGAGAGGAATGGAGGCTGGGTGGGAAAATTTAAAGACACTGAGTGTCATGCGTGACCTCGAGATCAGCTGCAGCTGCAGGGGGAGAAAGTTCATCCCATAATGTTCCTCTTGTGAGGTTTCCCTAGGGAAATGAGGCCCCTAAGTCCTGGAGGAGTTGCTCTCAGAAACTGCTGCATGAAGCAAGTGAGATCCAGGGACACCGGGGCTGGACTGGACTGGCTGCCCCTGGGGGCTGGGAGGGTCATGGCCGACAGCTGTCGGCTGAGTCCCACCTCCTGCTTCTACCATTGCCCTCGGCTGCCGAGGACCTCCTTGCCCAAGGTCAAAGCCCTTTTTCTGAGGCAATCCACATCCAATGACTGGTCAATACGGAGGTATAAAGCCCTAGCTCCCATCCTCCAATGTGGGACAACTCTTTTTTTTTCTCTCTTTTTTTTTTTTTTTTTTGCCCACACGGCTTTTGGGATCCTGGTTCCCAGACAAGGGATCGAACCGGGGCCCTGGCAATGAAAGAGTCCTAACTGCTGGACCGCCAGGGAAGTCCCAATGTGGGCCAACTCTGAAGGGCCATCCCAGCTCCCAAACCCCACACATAGTTATCTGAGTCCTTCGCGGTTACCCCACGCCACGATCCACACCTGGTTCCTCGTTCCCCAACCCCCCCGACCGCCCACCACGGGTGCTGATCTCAAGAATGTTTCTCAACAAATCTCTCGTACTTAGAGTATGTTTCCAGGGGAATCCAACCTGCAACAATTGGCATTTCACTCTTCATTTAATCATACACAATTAAGCCCAGCATTTATCATGAATCAGTTCTCCCTCCTCCTTTTTCCTCGCAGCTGGTAGGGAGAGAGGGGTGGCGATAAACAAAACAAACCAAAACAAAACAAAAGCCTAAAAGACAGGTGATAAAAATGAGGGCAACTATTCTATGAACGGGTAACTGAACCGCTTTTGGACATCAATGTCTAAAATGATGAAAAATCGTGATTGCATAAAACTGGGACCTCTGGGGACTTTGACAATAACCTCTAGGAGGCCTGAGCTGGAGATAACTTCAGACTGTGGATTGAGCGGGGTACAATCCTCCGCACCGGGCACTGCCCTTAGAGGGGTCTGGAACACATGGGCAAACTAAATGAAGGTAAAAAACTCTTTCACGTGTGTTTCGTTGCACTGGTCTCCTCCGATGCCCACTCCAAGAGTGGGTTCGGATCACACAGAAGTCGAGAGGCGTGGCTTGGGAGCTGTGTTAGTCAGGGTTCGACCCTAGGAGTTGAACAACTCCGAGGGACGGGGCAGAGAGAGGGGGGGCTCTGACCCTGCGCAGCTGGGGGAGCTGGTAAGCAGACTCTGCAGAGTCTGTTGTCTTTGCTGGAGTTTAAGGAACGCAGGGCAGGCAATCAGGAAGATAAGAGGAATGTGAGGGGGGTCGGGGATGAAGAGCAAGCTGGAATCCATAAGCAGAGCTGGAACCCCACAAGGATAAACAGACCGAGGTCAGTCCTCCTTGCCTGTGAAGCTGCTGATATGAGCATCGTGCAGAACCCTAGACCTTTCCCATGGAGCTAAACACACACGTCCGGCCAGGACTTGGGGACGTGCCTCTTCTTAAATCCCATAACTTAAATACTGAGATAGAACGTTAATGACTTTTGCCCTATCTTAGGCTAAATGAAACGGAGATGAGAGAATGGGAGAAAACAAGAATATCGGGCATATAGATACACAGACATATTCAAAATAAGGAAGAACTACTCATAATTCCCACAGTCATTCCTAGAACTGGCTCCGCCGTTGTAGCTGGTGTTGATATTTATAACTATCTTCTTCCCACGCCATTTTGTGTTCCCCTTGCCTTTAGCAAGCCTCTCAGCTACTCACGGTTCTTTGCCTTGCAGAGTGGCCCGAGCATTTATTCATGAAGAGTCTGGGCTATTGGAGGTTCTGCATGAATTACGTCATTAAAGTTTTCCATTGATTTTAATCATAGGACCTGGGAGTAATAAGAAGCCCCTAAGAGACTTTCTGCATTCCAGACATACCCCTCCTTTCCCCCAGCGTGTAGTGGCAACCCAATTTCTCCCTGATAGTCAGCACCAATCGCCCCAGCCAGTACAGTAACCCCCTTCTTTGCTTGTTGATTCAGGGCCATAGGGAATTCAAGTGGCCAGATGGTGGCCTCAACACCCGCTCAATAGAACCATTGTTGTGTCAATGATGGAAGCATTCTGCAGATCCACGGATGCTCGTTTTGGCAGAAGCCTTGAGGGCAGGAAAGGCAAATGCATATCCAGAGTCAATATCTGTTCCAGTAAGAAAAAAACACTCCCCCCTTCCCTGATGGAAGGGGTCCAATGTAATCAATCTGCGCCCAGGTAGCCAGATGACCCCTTGGGGAATGACGCTGTATCAGGACTCAGTGCTGATCTCTGCTGTTGACAAATTGAGCCCTCAGCAGTGGCTGGCGATGACTTGCCTTGGAGCGTGGAAGTAAAGGATGCTGAGACCATGCACAACTTCCGTCCCTTCCAACATGGCTGCTTTGTTCCTGAGCCTCTGGGACAATGTGTGGCAGAGAAAGAAAACGGTCCAGTATCCACAAAACAGGCATCCTAGCTACTTGGTTAATGAGACCTCCCTCTACTGAGGCCAACCTTTGAAGACCTTGGTGACCATTCCCACGAGGCACAAATATCTTCATGCTCTGTGCCGATTTGGAGGGGTCTATCCACTGATTTCTTCCAATTCTCTGACCACCCAGCCAAACCATTAGCCACAGTCCATCAATCAATACAGACCCGTATCTCTGGCCGTCTCTCCTTCTAGACAAAATGAAAAATCGCAATTCTGCCCATTGGTAGGAGTTCCACTCATCACGGGCCTTCAGGGCTGTCCCAGGGTAGGGCTATAGATCTGTAGCCGTCCAGTTTGGGATGGTACCTTTATATCATGCAGAGCCATCTATAAACCAGGATGGAAATTTTTCTTCCTCACTTAGCTGGAAGTTTATGGGAACTCCCCATTTACGGGAACTCCACAAATACACATTGACAGAGAGAAGGTGATATAGCAAAGAATAGGGGCCACGGGTACCTGGGTCACTTCTCCTTATGACTCACTTTTGCCTTAAGGTCTTGCTTGAACTTGAACTTATAGACACCACTTCTATTTGATGATGGAGTGCTGCTGTGTGGGCCTGAATAAGGCTTAGGGGGTCAGAATACACCTAGTCCCCAATGGGTAGCTTGGTTGCCCATGGTCAAGAGTTCAATCTCTGTGAAAGCCCAGCAGCAAATAAAAAATTGTTTCTCAACTACTCTCAAGTGGAGAGCAGTTACCCACAGAGGATGGTAGGAATTGGCTCCAATATTTCAATGGTCTGCACTGTGGTTCACTTAGGAGGGGTTGTGAAAGGCTCCAAATAGCATCTTCTCTGCCACTGACACTTCCAGCACCACTGGACCCACTGGATCTTGTGGCCCCAAAGGCAGAGCAGCTCGGATGGCAGCCCGGGCTCTTGTTGTGGGCCCCACTCTAAACCAGCAGATTTTCAGGTCTTTCAATAAAGGGGTCAGAATGGACATATTTTGCCTCCAAAGTCCAAAGAGTTTCACTAGAAGTTGTGTTCCTTTCATACTGATAGGAGGCAGCAGATGAAGCAACTTGTCCTTCACCTTGGAAAGAACATATCAACATGTCCCCAAATCATTGAACATCTAGAATTTTCACCAAGGTGGAGGACCCCTGAATTTTTGTGGGATTTATTTCCCACCCTCTGGCATGCATGCATTTTGTCCTGCTCACCAGGTCCAATCAGTGGAATATCATCAATGTGATGAATCAGCAAGGTGTCCTGGGAAGGGAAAGACAAACAAAATCCCTGGGGAGTAGATTATGAATGGGCTGGAGAACTGACATGCCCAGAGGAAGGACGGTGGTAATGTATTGCTGGCCTCGCCAGCTTGTTGATTTTACTAACAGGTATAAAGAAAGAAGCATGCACTCGTGCACCGGCTACATCCTAGGTGTCAGCAGGCAGTGTGTGGATTTGCTCCGGCAGTGAAACCACAGCTAGAAAAGCAGCTGCAAATCGGAATCACCACCTGATTAGTTTATAATAATTTACTGTCATTCTCCAAGATCCCATCTATTTCTTCTCAGACCAAATAGGTGGATTGAATGAGAACATTGTAGGAATAACCACCCCGGCATCTTTCACATCTTTTATGGTGGCAATGATCTCAGCAATCCCTCCAAGAATACAGTATTACTTTTGGTGTATGATTTTCATAGAAAGAAGGAGTTCTAGAGGCTTCCACTTGGCCTTTCCTACCATCATAGCCCCCACTCCATGGATCAGAGAATCAACGTGGGTGTTCTGAACGTTGTTGAGCGTGTCTCTTCCAATTATGAACTGCAGATGGGAAGATGGCCACAGGGAGGGTTCAGGGACCCAGCAGGCCCACTATGAGACAGACCTGAATAAAGCTTCACTAATCACTTGACTTCCAAAAGCCCCTACTCTGACTGGTGGACCACAGTGGTGCTTTGGGTCCACAGGAATTAGTATTAATTCAGAGTCAGTGTTCAGGAATCCCTGAAAAGTCTAAGATACAAATGAAGGGCTTTTGCAGCAACATGGATGGACCTAGAGTTGATCATACTAAAGTGAAGTAAGTCAGACAGAGAAAGACACATACCGTACGATATCGCTGATATGTGGAATCTAATTTTTAAAAAATGATACAAAAAGGGCTTCTCTGGTGGTGCAGTGGTTGAGAGTCCGCCTGCCGATGCAGGGGACGCGGGTTCGTGCCCCGGTCTGGGAAGATCCCACATGCCGCTGAGCGGCTGGGCCCGTGAGCCATGGCCAGTGAGCCTGCACGTCCAGAGCCTGTGCTCCGCAACAGGAGAGGCCACGACAGTGAGAGGCCCACGTACCGCAAAAATAAAATAAAAATAAAAAATGATACAAATGAACTTATTTACAGAAGAGAAACAGATCTCGAAATCCAACTTACGGTTACCAAAGGGAAAGTTGCGGGGGAGGTGATAGATTAGGAAGTTGGGATTAACATATACACACTACTATATGTAAAATGGATAACTAACTAAGACCTACTGTATAATAGCACAGGGAACTCTACTCAGTACTTTGTAATAACCCATATGGGGAAAGAAACTGAAAAAGAATGGATATATATCTATTTATATATATATATATATATAACTGAATCACTTTGCTGTAGACCTGAAACTAACACAACATTATAAATCAACTATGCTCCAATAAAAGGAGTGCAGTACCTTAGCCTTAAGAATAGTTAGGTATTATTATGATTGATGATAATAATGACAGCAAACGGTTCTGATTCCATTCTTATCCACAACTTGGCAGAGTGACATCTGGGGATGCCACTAGGTAGCGGGGCCGGGGGTCAGGGGGAGGCATCACAGGCAGAGTGAGTTACTTCATAGTCGGAGAGTAGGTGGACCGGGAGGTAAGCAGAGCTGCTCCACCCTGAAATGGCAAAGGCTGGAAGCTCATTCGACCCAAGATTCTTCCTGACGAGCTTTAGGAATGACAGACTGAGATTGCCTGTCTCCCAGAAACTCCAAGAGAAGCACGTTTACTAATACTAAGAAAATTGGGAATACATTATTTTAAAAAATAGAAGAAAGGATCAGGTAGCAGAAAGAGAATTGGCTAAATATTTGGAGATCTTGATGCTGGGTTTAGCTCACCCACTTTCTAGCCCGATGATCTTGGGCACATGTTTTCCCTCCTTTGAGCCTGAGTTTCATTATCTGTAGCACTAGAAGATAATATTATCTACCTCTTGGGTTGTTGAGTGAATTACAGAAGGTGATGCTGTACTAAGCACGTATTATCAAAAAGACAAGAGATAACAAACGCTCGTGAGGATGTGGAGAAAAGGGGACACTTGTGCACTGTGGGTGGGGATGTAAATTGGTGCAGCCGCTATGGAAAACCCTGGAGGTTTCTCAAAAAATTAAAACTAGAACTACTACATGATCCAGCAATCCCATGTCTGTGTATCTATCCAAAGGAAATGAAATCACTCTCTGGAAGAGATATCTGCCCCCTTAGGTTCATTGCAGGACTACGTACAGCAGCCAACACATGGAAACAACCTGAGTCCGTCAGTGGATGAATGGATAAAGAAAATGTATACATATACACACATACACGATGGAATATTATTCAGCCATAAAAAGAAGTAAATCCTCCCTTTCGTGAAAACATAGATGAATCTGAAGGGCATTAGGCTAAGTGAAATAAGAGAAAACCAGATACTGTATGACTTGTATATGTGAAACCTAAAACACCTGGCCTCATAGAAACAGAGATTTGATTGGTGCTTGCCAGGGGCTGGGGGGTGGGAGAGATGAGGAGATATTGGCCAAAGGGGACAAACTTCCAATGATAAGATGAATAAGTTCTGGGGATCTAATGCACACATGGTGACTATAGTCAACAATATTGTATTGTATACTTGTGATTGGCTAAAAGACTAGATCTTAAATATTGCCACTACGACAACAACCAAAAATGGTAATTAGGTGAGAAGGATGTGTTAACTAACCCTACTGTGGTCATCATTTTGCAATATATACGTGTATCAAATTATCCCGTTGTACACCTTAAACTTACACAATATCATGTGTCAGTTGTATCTCAGAAAAGCTGTGGGATGTGGAATAGGTTACTTCGCACCATGTTAACTGCATAGACTTCGTCATGGGCTGTTCGTGTTACTTCCTTTCCTGTCCTACCATCTTAGGCCGGGGTTTCTGAACTTGGGCATCATTAATATTTGGGGCTGAATAATACTTGTTGTGGAGGCTATCTTGGGCTCTGTAGACTGTTTAGCAGCACCCCTGATCTTTACCCGTTAGGTGACAGCAGCGCCCGTCCAGTTTTGACAAAAAAAAGTGTCTCCAGACATTACTGAATGTCTCCTGAGGGGCAAAGGTGAAAAACTTCAGGCTAGGTATTCTTTTGGTCTCTTTCCACATTTGTAAATTAGGAGGTGAGGCTGGAGATTAGATTCTTTCAAAGCTATCACTCATGCATGCATTTCTTTATTCCCCTATTCAGAAAACCAATATTATGTGTCTGCTTCATGCAAGACACACTGTTTTTACTTTTATGGCTTTCGGTTTTAATATCTGATGGTGCATCTTGTCCCTTCACTGTTTTTTAAATTATTCTTACCACTTCACTTTTTAAAAGATAAACCTTAAAATCATATTGTCTAATGATCTAATGCCAATAAATAGCATTAAACTTATAAATTAATCTGGGGGATAATTAGTATTCTTATAATATTGGACTTAACTACTCAGACCAGTATATATATATATATATACACACACACACACACACACACATATATATATACTTTTTTTTTTTTTTTTTTGCTGCATGGTACAGCTTGTGGGATCTTAGTTCTCTGACCAGGGATCGAACCTGGGCTCTCAGCAGTGAAAGCGCAGAGCCCTAACCACTGGATCACCAGGGAATTTCCCCCAGTATATGTTTTCAACAGGATGTTATTGGTATATAGGCTTTTATAGATGTAGAGTGTGTGTCCTACCTTGCTAATGTCTCCGGTTATCTTCGGGTCATTCTCCTGAGCTTTTGTGGTAGACAATGATGTCATCTTTAATAAACATTTAATCTCCTTTCTATGTTTTACTTTTTCTTGTTTTATTACTATGGCTAGAAGTTCTAGAATAATAGTAGCACTAATTGTTCCCCTTACCTGCTTGCTATGGACTGAATTATGTCCCCTTCCTCTGCAAATTCCTATATTGAAGCTCTAACCCCCCAATATAATGGTATGTGGAGTTGGGGCCTTTGGGTGGTAATTAGGTCATGAGGGTCCTCATGATGGGATTAGTGGCCTCCTAAGAAGAGTTGGGTTTTGCTCTTCTTTCTGTCTCTCTGTCTCTCTGTCTCTCTCTCTCGGTCTCTGTCTCTCTCTCCCTTTCTCTCCCACGTGAGGATACAGCAAGAACATGGCCATCTGCAAGCCTTCACCAGAACCCTATCATGCTGACACCCTGATCTCTTCCCAGTCCCAGAACCGTGAGAAATAAACGATAAATGTCTGTTGTTTAAAGCACCAGGTCTATGGTATTTATGGTATTTTGTTCTGGTGGCCAGAGCTGACTGAGACACTGCTCCTTTGCAGAGAGGAAGTAGACATATAGATAGTAGGTGGCCCGAGGGACAGAGCCAAGTGTAGAGCGAGGCCCCTCTGACCCGAAAGCCAGGGCCTCTTCCTGCTGTATAAAACACAGCTTTCCCTGCCCTTGGGTTTTCTTGATCAGTAGGATACTGAACATTGATTAAGACAGAAGTTCTTAATGACATTGAGGAGATATGAATTTTTTCCTAGTTTGCTTAATTTTTTTAAAAATCAGAGACGTATTTTATCAAATTCCCTCTGGCATCTACTGAGCTGTTTATTTTAGTTTTTTCTTTTGGCCTATATTTTGGGTTGAAATTTGACCCACTCTTACGCTTGCATCTTCGCCATGGTCACAGGGCAGCAGAGCCTGGAGCCACACGTGCTTCTCCGCAGGGCAGGGCCCTCAGTGGTTCCGAATTAGCTGGGAATTTCCTCCCCCAAGCTGGGGCCTGGGGCTGGCCTTCCCCCTCCTTCCTCCTCTGAGCTCCGAGAGGTTTTTGGATGAGCGATATGCAGTCCAAAGCCTTCTTCTTCAGCAGTAGGAGAGAGTCACTAAAGAGAAGAAGGCCCCAGGGCCGGAGATCACAAGTGTGTTATCTGGCGTAGCGGACCTTCCCCAGACCCAGGGGCCAGAGGGTCATGGAACCTGAAGCCATGCAGGCCGCTCAGTGCTGGGAGCCTGGACTGGGTCCACGGAGCCCACTTCCTCCCTCTCCTCCGGGAAGCCCCCAGCCACTGGCTCCCTCCGTGCGCAGCTCCTGCTTATTCCTCCACTTGGAGTCTACTGGGTATTTTCATTGGCCTGCTCCCCGCGCTCTGTGTCCCCTGCAAGGGCCCCTCATGGCAACAATCCCTCCTGATGCCCCAGCCTCACCCCTATCCGCCCCACCACTGAGCCTTCCCCATCCTTGGGTCCTCGTGGCCGGCACCACCCGGCGCTGAGCCCACACCCCACACACTGCAGCAGCCCAGTCCCTCCCCCCCAGGGCACCCCAGCCCCACCCCCCCCCCCCCCCCGCTGACCCAGCCCACCAGCCACCGCTGCCCCGTGGGAGGGGGCAGGTCCCGCAGGCTGGTTGGCTTCTCCTCCCAAGTCACCTGCCTGACCCTCGGCTTGTCTAGCAGCCACCCCAGTTGTCCGTCATAGTTGCCTCCCTCCTGGACGCTCCGGGGCTCACTGTCTATGAGTGCATTTATTAAAACGAAGTTAGACTTGCTTTCCCAGAAAATGCTCCACTTGGTCATGAGTTTTTAAAAAACATTTGCCTGTTTGGGTTTGTTATTGTATCAAAGATTGTGTTTCTCTACTTAGGATGGTTAACTTGGTTAGCCTTGGGGTTCTCCCAGCTTTGAAAAAAGAATCGAAAGATCTTCTTTTTTTTTTTTTTTTTTTTTTGCTCTGGGACTGTGTCTAGCCTGGGCCTCCCCTGTTCCACCAAAGGGTCAAATATTCCGCACCCCAAGTGAGGTAACAGAGCTGGGCCACTTTGGGGTCTTCTCCCAGCACTAGTCCTGCTGGCCATATTGAGGAATTGTGATCATTAATATAAAATTCTTTCCATAGAAGTTTCCATGTTTATAACCTCAGCTTTGCCATCCTATTTTTCTTATAGTTTCCGGAACAGCATCCGTCCCTGAGGTTGTATCGCCCTGGCCATCCCTCTAGTGTGTTCCTGCATTGATGAGACACCCACCACCCACCTTCCCAGCTAAGTGGGGGGGGTGGCCAGACAGGAGACCGGAGCAGCATGGAGGGAAGAGGTGGGTCTGAGAGGGGAGGACTCTCAGGGGGCCTGGGGCCCGGAGGGGCAGCTGGGTGGACAGTGGCAGTGACCTGGCAGAGGCAGCCCCAGAGAGGACGTGGAAAGGAGACCCCACCCCAGGGCTGCCAGGCCAGCAAGGATAAAGGACTTGAATGAGGCGCCTTTGCCCTCGGTGGGGACTCTGGCTGACCCTTCTCGGGTGGATACTCCATGGGTGGCTTTACTGAGCTGAGTGGACATGCTTGTGGCCTGCGGCCTGGGGCCAGAAGAGAGGCGGGTCCCTCCGGTCATGAGCGGGGCCCAAGTCAGGAGTGTACACGGGGCCCATATTCCTCATGTGCCAACGATGAAGAGATTCCAAGTCCCCTTAAATTAGTGTCAAACAAAATCTGTTCCACTCCCTCACCTGGGCAATCCCACTTTCCCTAAATCCCGGAAGGCCAGAGGTGAGCATGGAATTCTCGGAGGCCCTGCAGTTCTGGTCTGGAATCTGGTACCTGGGGAGAGCTGGCCCCCGGCTCTGCTTCGAGGGTCCTCAAGTGCTCCCATGTGGAACCCCTCACCCCCGCACCCCTCACCCTCACGCCCCAGCTCCATCCCCACCACCCACAAACAGCCACCCATTGGAGACAGAGGAGAGAGGCCCTGTAGGCCCTGGAGGTGGGCCCAATGGGCAGGAAATGCCTGTGCTCCCAGCCCCAGAGTGTGGTCTGCGAGGCCCGTGGCCTCCTCTGCTGCATGGGAAGGACTGGATCGGGCCAGAGCAAGGCCCTCCAAAGTGTGGGCCCCTGACCCTACTTGCCCAGGTCAGAGACCACCAGCAGGGAGGGACGTGTGTGTAGCCCGGCGCGTACAACAAACCAAAGCAACACATGAGGTAGCCCTTGGTTTTTGTTTATTTTTTCAATAAACAAAAGTTTTTTTGCATGTCTGGTTGCAGAGACGGGAAAGCTAAAAAGAGCTCATCACTGACATGTTTGAAATTTTTTGGTCACAAGATCATAACGCCTGCTCCTCTCTCAGTTTGGGGACCGAATTGGTGATCATGTCTCCGATGGCTGTCTTTAAGCTTCCCCGTTATTGACGTAAACTACACACTACTCCAAACACACCCGAGGTGTGGATGGGCAGTCAAGGATCCCGACACTCTCAGCAGAATCTGGTTACCCCATAGAGGATGGAATGGACCATTTCTGCGTGACGTGAAGACCGTGGCAAGGCTGCTGACCCTGTTCTGATCTCGCGGGATGTGTGCGGTGGGCGCGTGGAATTTGGGTGGGGAGGCCTCAAGTGCTGGTAAGAGAGAATTTGTCACGTGGGCAAGTGAGATGGTCAGGTTGTAAGGGAGGCGTCTGTTCAGGACTCTCCGCTCCCACGTTAATTTACCTGCACTGTGCTAGGCTCCCTGGGGACCGCTGTGCGTCCAACCCTCCCAGGCGGCCCCGCGTCCTGCGTGCCCTCAGCTCCCTGCGCACCGCCTTGCACTCAGCAGGTGCTTCGAAATGCTTCCTGATCAAATGGATGATGGACGGATGGATGAACCAATGAGGACTTGGTCAAGGATAGACTGTGGGGGGTCTTTTCCTTGTCATCGCGGGACGTGGCTGTTCTCTACAGCACGGAGACCAAAAACGTGAAGTAGAGAATTTGATCATTGCGTCCCATCTTAGAATTTGGCGTTGGGAGAAAACAGGATCAGAACCGTCAGCAGACTCGATCGGGGGTCTCACGCGAGAGGCCGGGCGGGGTACCAGACACCCGCCCGACTGTGCCAACAGTTCTTTTTTTTTGTCTTTTTAAAATTTTATTTCTTAAAACGAACTCAAGATGAGATGAGATGGTGACTCCAATGACCTGGAAGGGGGGGAAGGAGGAAGGGGTCGGGGTGAGGGTTTTCGGAGGTCGGGGGTGGGCGCCTGGGAGGGGAGGGCAGGGGGGTGGCAAAGGGAGCTGGTGATCTGGGGTGGGGGCTGGCAGTGGTGACAAGGGTGGCGAGTGAGGGAGACAGGGTTTGGGGATTGAGGGTGAACTGTGGGGAGGAGGGTGGAGAAGGTTGGGGAGCTTTTAGGGGTTTGGGGTGATGGTGGGAGGGGGGTCACCTGGGGGGGCGACGGGACTGTGGGGTGCAGGGTGATCAGGGACGAGGCGACGAGGGTAGTGGGGGTCTTGGGCTGGGGATGATAAAGTGCCTGGAGTGGTGGGGACGATGTCTTGGGTGAGACGTCGGGAGGAGCTTAGGGGAGATGAGGGTCGGGCTCTGAATCAGGATGACAAGGGATTTGGGACGGTAAACCGGTGGCTGAGAGAGATGAAGTCAGTGGTCACGTGATGCGGTGACGCGTGTGGGTGATCTGAATGACCGAGATGACGTAGGTGATGATGGCTTAGCAGGGTAAACACAGCAGGTAGTTAATACTCCATAAAGCTAATATAGATTCTTATCCAAATAATTTAAGAAGCAAAATATTCCTAACTGGCACTCAAGCGCTGTTTAGCTGCCCAACTCTAAGAGCGGGAAAGCTAAACAGAGCTCTGTCCCATTTCCTTCTATTTTTTTGCAAAAAATATAGATGCTCTTTTTTTAAAAAAAAGTCAAAATCTATCACTAAGAAGCTGGCTAGGTCTTTGGGGATCTGAGGGTTATTAATTCAGCAACACAAATGAAATTCGTGCTGTGTAGGCCAGGTCTGGCACCACTGTGGGCACAGAACGAGAAAACGCCCCACGAGCGACAATTTCCGCTAAACGCTGTGAAAACCTTGGTGAGGGCTGTGTTGCTGCTCAGATTCGCCGGGGCACTTGTGGTTCAAGGTGCATTTACATTCCCTAACCTACAGGGTAGGAGGCAGGTATACGGTTGCTGGGCCTCTGGGGATGTGGGTAGATAGGCAGGTGGCGGAGGCGCTGCCGAAGGGGCAGCCCCTGACCGCACATCGTGACTCAAAGGGGGCGATCGTTTCCAGATGGGCAGTGGGCCAGGAGGCTCCCCGCTTTGAGAAATGCAGTTACAATCTATCGCAATACATCAAGTGTACGTCCAGGATAGGCCCGAACCTTCGGATCCCAGGATGAGATCAGTGTCCGTCAGATCCTGATTGTTTAGGGTCAGGGACTGTTTGGGCTCATCACCCCCTCGTTCCTAATTCAGAGTTTGAGAGCAAGAGAGGGGCCTTGGTGGTCACTGTGTTCAAGCCCCTGCCTGGAAAGGGGCTGAAAGGGCAGCCCGGGGTGGGAAGGGGACTCGCCAAGGATCACACAAGCGAGTTAGTGGCAGGGCTGGGATCGGGTCCCGACCCCCGCCAGCAGCCAACCCGGGGTTCTCTCTGCCTGACACGCGGCCGCTGCACTCTGCTGGACCTCAACTCAATCGGAAAGACTGAAGGGCTTGCGGTGTTGATGTGAGTGCGAGTCGGAAGTGGCGTGTGAGAATTAACGAACGAAAGAGATTTTAGCCCTTTTCACAGTGGTTGGTCATGGCAGCAATCGTAACGGTTTCACGAGGACCCTGTGGCCGAGACCCCTCGGAGAGGGACGTCGGCACAGAGCCCTGGTTCTGTTGCCATGTTTTTTTTTGGTCTTTTTGATTTTAGGTTTAGAGTTTAGAATAACATACTTATTTCTCTTACTCGTTTAAAGATGACATTATTATTACCATTATTTTTTTTTGTATCATGCATTAAGAAGGGAGAAAGCGGATTCTGGCATTGCGTTTGTCACACTGCAACACAAAGGTAATAGAGGGAAGCACAGCGTTCACCAGATTTGACACAAAGGAGAGCAAACTCCACCACAAAGATGAGAACAGACCGCATATAGTGAGCTCTGCGGGACCCCAAGAAGAGAGAGGGGCCGCTGGGAATGCTGCCTAGATCTCCTCGTCGCCAGCCTCCTTGCTGAAGGTGGTCATGTCGATCTTCTCGGGGAGGATGATGTTGACGGCCAGGTCCTCCCCGCTGTTGTAGTGAAGCAGCAGGTTCTTCTTCTTGCGCAGCATGTGGTTGTAACGCAGGTTGGACACCCAGGCCTCGCACTTGTTGAGGAAGACGATGCCCATGGTGCCCAGGACCACCAGGCTGGTGAGCACGCCCAGGATGGTGAAGCAGATGGCCTGACCCTCGGAGAGGAGCGGAGTGCTCTTGTTGAGCTCCTTCATGGACACCTTGAGGATGCGGTGCTCGGGCTGCGGCACCGGCAGCTCGTGCACCCCGGGGGTCAGGCGGTACGTCAGCCCGTAACCGCTGGGCAGACGGGTGACCTGCTGGGGGCCCGCCGCGCGCTTCCGGCCGCAGATGGGGCCCGTGAACTCGGGCTTGCACAGACACCCGAACCTCACCTGGGAGTGCTGCAGGCAGGTGCCCCCGTTGAGGCACGGCTCGTTGGCGCAGGTGGACACCGGGCGACTGCAGGTCTTGTCCATGAAGCCAGCGGGGCAGCGGCAGCGGAAGTCGCCCCCGATGTCGGTGCAGATGCCCTGGTTCTCGCACGGGTTGGGCGTGCAGCTGTTGGTCACGATCTCGCAGAAATTGCCTGAGAAGCCAGGGGGGCACAGGCAGGAGGCATGGGAGGCCCGGCCCTCATCGTCCACGCAGCTGCCTCCGTGCTGGCAGGGCGAACTGCAACACAACAGGGGGACACGGTAAAGGGCCCTCGGGCACTGAGCTAGGACAGTGGTGCCGGGAGTGGGGACGGACACTCCGCTCCCCCTCGTGCCACGTGGCAAACCTCCTGGGGCCCGACAAGAGGGCAGGTGCTCAGAACGCACGAGGTGAGGGAGTGAGAGCCAGCCAGGGGGGCCCCGGGGAGCACCGGGCACCATGACCCCTGCCTGCGAGGGGCCCCGGGGCCATCCGAGGTGGGAGGCCCGCCCCCCGAGTGGGGTGTGTGCCTCACCCCCATCACGCTGCCAGCCTGGAACATGCCTGACCTCCCGAGTCAGGATGCCCATCTCCTCTCCCACCTCTTAGGCCATCTCTCCGACCAGAGGCCTGACGGTTAGTCACTGCACAGGTCGGGAAACTGAGGCTGAGAGAGGCAAAGTGAGTGACACCCCAGGGCTGCAGCCAGCTGCCCCCGTCAGCTCCGTCCCCAGGCCGTGGAGGCCGAGCAAAGCAGGGCATCCCTCAGGGTCTCCCACCTCCACCATCCCCAGCCCCTCATTATTATTTTTACGTTCAGCGGAGTGAGCCTGCGGGCTATTGTACAGGAAACCCTTGGGGACTCTCAGAGTAAAAGAAAACGCGCTCTGTCTGCACCGGCTGGAGCGGTGTCTGTGCCCGGCTGCTTAACAGTGGCCCATTCACCCAAGCACAGCTTGCAGACCGAAGCTGTGTGCTCAAAGCGGAGCGCACACGGCATTTAATGTAAGTGCTTTTAAACGAGCAGACCCTTTGTCATCTGATAAATGCCACAACTCCGGGGAAGAAAGGGGCTCCCAGCGCAAGAAATCAGCATTGCTGCTTCAGGGATGAGGGTGGCATAGGAGCCGGGGCTCTGAAGGAATTTCAAGGACCCTGGGCTCTATTTTGACAGACTGGCTCCAGTCTGTTAGAGAGAAAAGCAAAATATTTTAAAGGTCTCGCTCCGTATTTCCCCTTCCCACCAGCAAGCAGAAATGGAGTTCTGAGCCCGCCCAGGACACTGATCTTGAGATGCTGCAAGAACGCTGGTTCCTGGCCCTTGCGGCTCGGGGCTCTCTGCCCCACCCCTGGAAGGCATTTTACACTTTGGTTTCCTCACGGGACGGGGGCGCCCCTACCCGCAGCTACTGGCCCAGGCCTGGAGTCTACTTTGAATTCTCGCCTCTCTCGAGATTTCTCCTGGTCTCCGTTTAAGCCCCCTCGGAGGGTGGGACTGGCTCCACGCACTGAGCAGATAAGGGCCGGAAATGGCTGAGCTGCTGGGAAGCCTGCTCAGAGGCACCAGAGAGGCCAGGGGCCGTTCCATCTGCTAGGCGCGCTGCCCAGAGCCCCAGAGCCCCCTCCCCACGAGGGGAGCTGAGGGCCGAACACCCCACCTTCCGGGGCCCCGTGCTGGCTGCAGCCCCCTCTCCCCACCTCCTAAGACATCCCAGAAAACCCCAAAGCAGAGCCTACCAGCTCCCCCAAACCCGCCCCTAAAACACGGTGAGCGGGCTTCACAAACAGCCTTGGGCGCTGCCGAACTCTGATCTCTTGTTATGTCGCCTTTAGAAAATTATGCAGCTCGAGCTCTGGTTCACAGTCCCAATCTACTCTCATTCACACACATCAGGACTCGGGAACGTCAGGGGAATATGAAATCGCCTTCAGGATTGTTTGAAAAAATTATGGAAATGACACTCTCCCCCATAAATACCCCGATCCAGGGCGGCCCCCCACGGGGTGCAGGACGAGCACTTACTTGGTCTTTTGTCAGGCGACAGGTCCGACTGGGTTAGGCTGAAAGGGTCTTTAGGGGGTGTGAAAAGGGATCTAAAGCGGGCGTTTATCAGAGCACACATAGCCCGGAGAGAATACTTACCCATTCATCACGCAGGGCCCGTCCTTTTTCTGGCAGTCCTTTCCTGAGAATCCAGGGGCACAGGAACACTCGTACTGGCCGTTATCGAGGTTCACACAGGTTCCGTTGTTGGCACAGGGGGTCGAGGCGCAAGCCCGAACGTCTGTGGGGAGAGAGAACCAGGGAGATGAGGGGGACACAGACGCTGGACGGAGAGCATCCTGGGTGGGGACAGGAAGAGCCCCCTCCGTCTGGTCGAGGGGGACCCCGTGTGGCTGCCGAGATGTCTCCGCTTGTGTCCACTGCCAAGGGCCACCCAGCGGGGTCCTGAGGAAGAGGGTGTAGCGACCCCCCGAACCCTGATATAAGTAAACAGCTCAGGGAGCTCGAGGGTCACAGAGACAGAAAGTCACGGCCACTCACTAATATTCAACAGGCCAGCTGTGCCCTTCTGCTGGCGCCAGGTCACCTCTGCGGTCCAGCCACACTGACCTTCACCGCAGACCCCTTCCCTCCCCCCAAAACTGTGCCGAGCTGAGATCTCCTAACGGCTGCCTCCCAGACAAGTCTCTTGTGTTTGAAGGGGGTCCTTGCCGCTCGGGGGGCTAGTGCAGCCCAACTGTTAGCAACGTCAGCTGCCCTTCATACTCCTCCATCAAAAAGGAGCGGGGGGGGAATGAGATGTAAAGCCCCCTGTCGGGAATGAAGAGACCTGGTTTAGACCCAGCGCCGCCTCCACCGCTCGGTGGTCTCTCTGAACGAAGGGGGTCCGGGATAAAAAGGCTGCATCTTTTGAAGGCAACGCAGTGAGAACTATTGAGTGCTCGCCTGTAAGCACGGGTTTCCATGAACGCTGGTGTGTTTCCACCACCTCCCGTCACGCACGCTTCATTATTCGGGGCTCAGCAAGGCAGGGGCGGGCTGAACAAAGGGGCCTGGGTCAGGGGCTCTCTGACAGTGGAGCCCCCAGCCCCCAGGCCTGGCCAGGGAGAGACCCTTTCTGTGCCCATCTCCAGCCGGCTGCCGAGTTCAGCTCCCTCCTCCCCCCACCGCCCCGACTCTGTGCCTCACTTTCCCCAGTTAGAAAAGGGGGGGCTCTCCCTGGCCCATCTCTGAGAGCCCCATCAGCTTTGTTTATCTACGACCCGAGCTGCCGCATCGGCCAAACAGAAAGCCAGGGCCAACCAGAGACGCAGCGAACGAAGGCAGCCTGGGTTCGGGTCCCCGGGGCTGAGGCCACACACGTGCAGATCTATTCCCTCTTTTCAAGAGCCCCGCACCCTCATGGAGTAGATGGCAATCAATCAGGAAGGAAAAGCTCGCACGCCAAGCTGATGGCTTATCCCGAGCACACGAGGCGCTCCTCGGGAGCCCGGCTTGGTGCGAGGAAACATAGAGGATTTATCATTACGGGAAGGCGCCAGGCGTTCGCACACAGCGCCTCCGTGGCAAGCTTCTAATTCCCTGCTCCGGGCTCTCCTGTCAATGGGGATCTTAAATTTAAGCTGGAGAGCTGGCGACCACCCTACTCCTCTCCCACGGCGTCAAGCCTCGTGAGCCGAGGATCAGCCCACCTTCTCCTCTCCTGGGCCTCTGACCCCGAAGTCGGGTGGATTAAGCCGCCACCGGGAGAAAGCTGCCGGGCGGGGGGCGGGGGGGGGTGTCTCTGCCTGCCTGCCGGGGCAGCAGCTGTGGCGAGGACAGCCTCAGAGACGGGTGAAAAGGGAGAGGGCCGGCGATTACCCGGAGGGCTGTTTCCTCTGGACCCAGCCATCCCAAGCTTTTGTCAACCCAGTGGGGAAGGGACCTTTTGTCTGGAGAACTCCACGGGGGGCGTCTTGGATTAGATATCAGAAAGAGTGGGCTCCAGGCTAAAAGCCCTGATCCCGAATGGTGGCTTTTCTGGGACCCCTTGGGTCCCCAAAACAGCTCAGAGGTACTTCAAGGGTGCAGAGCCCAAGCTCTGTTGGCCAGAGCGTGAGTCAGCTGTGGGGCAAAGCCTGCATCATGTTGGCTGGGGAGACTTTAAAGTCCCGAGACAACGTGATGGGGGATTTTGAACGCCCCACTGCCTTGGCTACGCGGGGCAGGGGTGCTCGCGACGTGCTCTTAGGTTTTTCTTAACGGGAGGGTGTTAGAAACAGCCTCAGATGAGAATGAACCCATTTCTGGGGCAGAGGGAGGGGTTTTGTAGTTGGCTGTCCCCCCAACTTCTTAGGTGTCCTGAGCAGACCCCTTTGCTTCCCGAAGCCTCAGTTTCCCTACTGGTACCACTCGTCTTTACTGACGCTGCCGTCGGGACCGAGGGACAGAGAGCCCGCGGCAGCTGCCTACGCTTGGTTTGCCTGGGCTTCAGGGCAGGTTTTGCCAAGTGAGAATGGGCTCGGGTGAACATTCTGCAGCCTGAAGGTGCAGCGACGGCCAGCTCTCAATTGCTCAGGGTAACGGAGGGCAAAGACTGCATAAGTTAACAAAATCAACAGATCACGCCAAGCTGCACTTGAGCTACTTCTCAGCCTTTCCCGACCCCCCACCTCCCCTTGCACTTGACCTCTTCCAGCACAGCCCCCGGCCCTGTCCCAGCGGCCCTGACTCAGCTCCCGCTGCGCCCAGCACTCGGCACCCAGCACCCCTCCCCGCGTCTGTCTGCTTGCTTGTTGCAGCATATCCTGAACAGCCTGGCGGGTGAATTTTATGGAGTCTTGGCTCTGCGACCCCCTGAGTCCTTTCCCCTCTCAGAGCTTCAGTGCCCCGAACAGGTTTCTCGAGGCTGTGGTCCCCACCCGCTCAGCTTCGCGTGGCGTGTTTGCGACTCTTTATTCAACTGGCAGCCCCCCTACCCCAGTGCCTTCCCTGGTGCTCGGTGCTGGCAGTGCAGAAGGGAGCAAAATGAAGTCCCTACCTGTGAGGAGGCTCCCAGCACCAGCAGGAAGTGTATAAACAGATCATTACCATACAGAGCGCTGGGGTGTGTTGGGCTAAGGCAAGAGGGGGAGGGGCGGCAGCCACCAGGCTGGGAGGAGGTGGCTGGGGGCAGGGGGCCGGGGCCAGGGTGGGCGGGGCAGGTGCCAACCTAGGTCGCAGAGATGTCCATCCCAGCCGTCCTTGCAAATGCACTGCCAGGGCTCCACACAGAGTCCATTAACACAGCCGGGAAAGGTCACGCACTGGTCACACAGGGGACCCTGCCAGCCAGACTGGCACCTGCGGGAGTTGGGGAAGAAAGGTGCGGATGTATGTGGGGGGGCAGGGATGGAGAAGGGGCTCCGGTTGCTTTCTGTGGAACCAAGAGCCCTCGCGGGTCTCTGCCCAGTGCCCGGCCGGTGGGTCCCAGGAAACCAATACCAGTCACCTGAATGGAAAAGCTTAAACAGGAGATCAGCTGGGGAGCAGGCAGAGGGGTCCCCGAGAGCCAGAGGAAGAGCTGCGTTTTGCCGCAGTGGCCTGCAGTGGTCTCACCTGCAAGAGGCTCTCCCGCCACCCACCCCCCTGAGAACGCCGTCCTGTCCCCGCCACCGCTCCCAGCATCCCCCGCCTCCCGGTCCTCTTGTCCCCCTCACCTCCCCCCACACGTCACTGGTTTCCTGCGGGGGCGAGGAAGCTGTTTGCTGCAGTCCAGGGGCCAAGCCCTCCCCGTTTTTTCTGCCTGACGTCATGACTCCCCAGAATTCTGCCCTGGCCCTCCAACACGCTGCCTCTGGGGAGCCGCTCCATTACCTGCAAACATTGTCATCCTCGCAGAATCCATTTTGGGGGTGGCAGGCCGGGAAGCATTCAGCTCCTGAGGCACAAGAAAGGTTACACCATTCACCCCACGAGGCCCTGCAGGCTGTGGCAGAGGCCACGACGGCCTCCCCGGAGGCAGCCTCCGACCCTCTGTGGCTCTCCCCACTGGGCACACGGTAGGCACTGCATCCCAACCCACGTAGGAGAAAAATCTCCGCATGTCCCTGGTTATGGAGTGACCGCAGCCCACTGCCCAGCTCCCAGGACCAGGTCAGACACCCAGGGTCCCTCCAAGAAATTACAGACGCCAAATCCTAAAAGCAGGAATGAGGAGACAGTGAACGAGAACGGAAAGATTCTGACCCCTGGGCACTCGGCCAGACCCTCACTTTTGCCAAGTGAGCTAAAGGCGAGGGGGGGTGGGGCCAGATTTTGAGGTATTCAGCTCTGGGGAAGCCCAGACAGGTTCACCTGGAGGGCTCACAGGTAAGGCGTCTGGAGTTTTTAAAGGTTAATCCCAGTTAAGCCAGGCACCCAGGTCAAACTCCCAATTTTCCCCACACCAGACTCTTCGTATTAAAAAGACGAACAAGGGTTTTGCGGAAAAGACCGTAATTCTGACACTACTTAGAGATTCTGACACTTTAATAGGCACCTACTGTGTGCAGTGCCTGTAACTCCCGCCAGCTTTTCAGACAGGACCCCCCGTCACCACTGGTGCAGCGGGCTGGGGGACCCTGCGGGAAGGGGGCAACTCTCTCGCTGTCAGAGACATATGGCCGCCACAGACAGGAGTGTCGCAGCCCCTCACCTAGACAAACGCCACGCAGGAGGGGCTCGGGCTGGGCTCCCAGCTGGCAATCTGAGGCGACGACGGCAAAGTTACCCCCCCACAGGCCTGTTCCCGAACGCACACGCAGGGACCCCCCGAAGTTGAACCCCAGAGCATTTTCACAGAGGGCTCCCCAGCATCACCTCGTTTCTCCATACCTCCTCTCTGCACACCGACACCCTGCGAGCGCCACTTCTGCGGGGCGGGAAGGGGCCGGGGTCCCACAGCTCCCCCGCCCCCGGGGACCCCAGGGCCGGGCTTGGCATGCGAGGGTGGCAGGGAGGACCAGGCAGGCGCGGCGCGGGGCTTAGGATTAGGCGGGACGGGCGGAAGTCGGGGCGCGCGGGACGGGGCGCGCGGGGCACGGCGGCCGGGGGTGCGTCGCAGGCTTCCCCAGAGGGGGCGCGAGCCAGGCCGCCGGGGGGCTCACCATGGGCACTGCGGCCGAAGGCCAGCAGGAGCAAGAGGACGGGCAGGAGGGCTGCGGTCGCGGTCATCGCGGGGCGGCCGGGGTCGCGGTCCCGGGAGCGGCGCGGGCGCGGGTCCGGCTCCGGGCGCCGCGCTGGGCTTCTGGTTGCGGACGCGGAAGGGGGCGCGGGCGCGCGGCGAGGGGAAAGCCAGGGCTGCACCGGTCTGCGCGCTGCGCTCTCCGCTGCCGCCGCCGAGCTGCCGCCGCCGCCGCGCGCGCCGCCCTTTTCGTACCGCCGCCCCCCCGCGGCCCCCGCCCCCCGCCCCCGCCTTCGCGCGCACTGGGCCGGCGCCGGCCAGTCCCGGTGACCCCCGCCCCTCGCGGGGCCGCCCCCCACCACTGCGGCGTCCCGGAAACCGGCTCGCGCACGCGGGGCACTCTTGGCTAGACGGGCACCGGTACCCCGCGCGCCTTTGGCACACGTTCCCCCCACAGGACGGCTCACGGGCGCGCACACACGGGCCCGCTTAGGACAAGTCGCATGAGCTAAACACGGGCTGGGCCGTAGACCCCAGGAAGACGCGAGGATACGCTCGGAATACAGAAACACGCACAGAAACACCACAACACTTATCGCCAAGGTCCCGAGCACGCACGCCATGGCTCACGCACCCAGAAAAACCCAAACGCACGCTCTAGAGACGGGGAAAACGCACACTGTCGCACACGCACCGGGAAAAACACTTATGAGGAGCCTTAGGCACCAACACTCGTAGCCATAAAGACGCAGGGAAATGCAGACACACTCGTAGCAGCACACAAGGCAACCCCGACACACAGTGCTACGCCACAAACACACACTGCAACACACGCGCACGTCCTAGAAATAGTCGGGAGCGCCACAGGCTCAGTCATAGGCACGCAGAGGGGCTGAGGACATAACAGTTATGAAACCCTGGACATCCGTCAACATGTGCCCGGCCGTCCACACAGAGGCACGTGCACAGCCACGTGCACACCTGAACATGCGAATACCCTTGTAAACATACAGACACCCGGGCACATGTTCAGTCACATACACCCACACACACGCAGTCAGGCCCTAGGCCTGCCGGAAGGCTCTCACACATCTGATATTCACACACACACACATACCCAGTCCCCGAAACTCACAAATCTCAGGCTCTTGGTTACACGCTTATCAAAACACGCAGGTACGGTCACCCAGCGCATACGGACGCGCGCGCACACACACACGCAGACCCCAACACATCCATCCTTGCCCGCACTGACACATGTGGGCAAGTTCACATGTGTGCTCACACTGACGTGCGCGGTTGCACACCCGGCACTCAGCACATATTCCAGAACCACCGGGAGGCTTCTGGCCTCGGGTCTCAGGGAAGTGCGGCTGGGGGATGGTGACCCTGCCACAGACCCTCCCCCTCCAAAAAACTGCTGGTAGAAGCCCCCAGCCTGAACTTAGAGCCCCACAGTCTGCTGGGCTGTCTCCCCCCCACCCCTCTCCCTATCAGGGAGGTTTAGGGAAATGGGGAAGGACCTGGTAGGCGGTGGCAGGTGGCAGAAAGGGAATCAGAGGTGCTTAACCTCTGGGGAGGGTACCGGGAGGTCCTGACGGTAGAAGGATCTTTTGTGTGTGCTTCATTTGCATTGATTAGTTTGCACAGAGATGCCACAGGACTGGGAGTGGACGCCCACCCATTTCTTGGCCTACCCTGCCCACAGCGCTGGGGTGGGGGGTGATCTCTGCCACTATGAACCTGGGCTGGGAGGCCTTGGCCTTTGGGCCATCTCACAGTGCCCTGGCAGGTTTGAGGACAGACTTGCTGTCCTTGGGATGGGTTTGGGAAGTCAGGCTAGGGGGAGCCCGCACTTCCCACCCTGCTGGCCCTGAGGCCCTAAGTCTGCAACCCAGAAGCAGGACCTGCTCTGGGAGGACTCTTGGAGGCTGGAGGGAAGCCCCCTGACCCCCTTGTGGACGGCGCCTCTTCCCTGCTGTCTGCCGAAGACCCGGAAGCGGGGTCTGGGTGCGTTGGGAACGGCTTTGGTGACAGGCTGGAGGGCAGCAGTCACACAGTAGCCGCCCCGACCAGCTCCCCACCCCACATGCCTGCCTTTCCGTTACCCCATCTTCTTCCACGAACTCTTTCCTCAAGTGAAGAAACTGAGTCCAGAGATGGAAGGCCTTTTGCCCAAGTCCTCTGGGCTACGGCGGGAGTGGCTGGAGGTCCAACTGTCCACTGCATGGAGATGGCACGGCTTCTCTGATGCCCCCTCCCTCCGAGGACCCTGACCTCAGCCTCCAAAATTATCCTAGGCAGCGGGCAGATAGGGAGGGCTGCGTTCTCAGCCAGACGCTAAGGAGAAGCGGGGATATCAGGACCGAGAGGCCTGAGGTGAGGGCCCACCCCTGCCCTCCAGACCAAGTCACGAGGTGCCCCGTGGGGACAGCACAGAGCGCCAAGGACCCCCCTCCCCCCGCAGCCATGGAGTGTGCCCCACCTAGACCCCTCCCTTCCCCACCTGGGTCCCTTCCCACCGCTGCCCTCTCCAGTTCTGGAAAGGGAGGGAGGCCTCGGGAGGGCAGTCTCCCTCCACAGCTTCCAAGCCTGAATGTCAGGAGCTTAGGCGGAAAGGGCACTCCCCTGGCCAGTTGGTACCTGCTCGTTAATCCCAGCTCTATCCCCTGCCTGCTGAGCTCCGACCACTGCCACGCAGAGCCCAGCTTCCTTGTCTATAAACAGGGATGCCACACCTGTCCCCAAAAGGAACTCGGGTTTTCCTAAGTAGAAAACCACGGTACTTACAAGGCCTGGCCCCTTCCTGCCCTTCCTCCAAGAGCTGCCAGTGGGCCTCGGCCCCAGGTGGCCAGAGAGAGCTGGCGGCGGAGGGGGTGGGGACAGGGTCCTGTGGATGGAGCCCTCTACCAGAGCCCCCTGCAGGGCCGCTGCAGGGAGAGGGGTTCCTGCCTGATGGTATCTATAAGCCTAGAGCTTTCTGTTGGTTTGCTCTAGTCTCAATAAAGCGCCTGTAAATTCAGGAGACCTGAGATTTCCTTTCAGCAAGCAGACGCTGAGAAAGGGTAGCTGAGAAGCCATGGGGAGGGTGGCTGGTGACTATCGCAGGCTTCAAGGCTGCACAGAAGAACGAAAATGCCAATCGGGTCCCTTGGGGAGAAGTCGACTCCGTCTGCTGTTTGCAAGCGGGCCCTGGGGGCTGAGGAGCACAGGGCAGCCCCTCCCCTATCTGTGCAACCCTCCCCTCCCCTCCCCGCTGCCCTCCCCTCCCCTCACTCCCCTCCTCTCTGAAGTACAGGCCTCTGAGATCACAGAAGAGGCGAATAGCCCCCGCCCTCGGGAAATGCTTGACCCACCGGTCATCACAGCCTGGCGTGGCAGGCGGTCTACACAGGTAGCAGGGATTAGACCTGCCAACCGAGCTGAACTCTATCCTTCTGCTAGGCCGAGTTGGCTCTGACTACTACTCCCCCCATCCCCAGAAAGCCAGTGGTCCTCTGGTAAGCAGGAACAGAGGCTGGGCTTCAGTCTCCCAGGGGGCAGCAAGGAAGCTGGTGATGGGTGAAAGTTTTCTAAGCGAAGCAAAGAGATGTTATCTCCAGCCCTTTTCCACGCCCCCTCCTCCTCTCCCCCTCCCCCCTCTCCAAACACTAACACGGCCCCCAGACTGCACCAGACCATTTTGCCCTTGATTAAAGACAGAATCACTGATCAGGCCAGCCCAGCAGGGTCCAGCTGGAGGGGCCTCAGAGACCAGCTAATCCTGGGCGTGCACAGCAGGGGCAAGGCAGCTGGGGCATCCAGTTCTGCACCCTGACTGGTCCAGTCCTAGTGGGACATTGTACAGCTGGGGAAACTGAGGCCCGATGAAGACTCACAGGAGCCTTTGTCCCCTCTTCCCCTCTGCCCCCCGGACGCTGTGCATTTTCCATCCTCCCTCCAGGAAAGGGCACAGCTGCCTGGCCCTGCCGGAGATGCAGCTCTTCCCAAAGGGACGGCTCCTGTAACTAGGCGAGCCCAGTGCCCAAAATTCAGGGCACCTGGTTAGAGCCCTAGAGCTGAAATATCCTAGAGACAGTGGGGCAGTGGTCTCTCCGCCACCAGGCCACAGGCTAGGCGTTTACAGGCAAACCAGGGCTGCCTTCCTGCCTCTCCCTGACACCCCCGCACCCCCCAACCCCACGCCTGGGACTTAAATTCGGTTTTAGCCGAATCTCAGCGGGGCCTCCTCACAGCTGGGCTGGGTCAGGATTGCAAGGCCCACTTCAGAGATGAGCACACTGAGGCTTGAAGACCCCGAGACAGGTGTGCAGCTAATAAGTAGCAGAGCTGGGATTCACATCCGAGTCTACGGGGATTCCAAGCTCCGGGCTCTGCGCAGCCAGCCGCGGGGTAAGAGAGAGCAGGGCAGGGAGGACAAGTGGGAAGACACCGAGGACAGTCCCGGGACCCTGCTCTCCCCTCCTCGGGTGAGGGCGCAGCCCAGCCGCCTTGGAGGCTTCGGGGGCTTCTCGCAGTCACCAAAGAGCCACACAGCTGCCGCGATTACGATTCTTTTCCAAAGCTTAAGTTCATCTTTGGAGAGAGAAATTATCTTTTTTTTTTCCTGCCAAGGGGAGGGGGCTTGGGGGCGGAGACAAATGAGAGACACACCCGGGTACATTCGGGCTGGGCTCAAGAACATGACGGCTTGGTTTCAAGTTCAATCAGAGAGAAGCCTCTTCAGTCTGAAGTGGGACTGAGCTCAGCCGAGGAGGCGCACGCTCAGCTTCCGGCCTCGTGCGCGGGGCCTGGAGAGGCGCGTGACAGCGCCAGGCCCACTGCAGGGCTCTCCGTGGGGCTGCGGAGGAGCACAGAGCCGGCCCATTTCCCCGAGCCCCCCTGCGCAGGCCTGCATGTGACACGGGAGGGAGCACAGCTCCCCCAGGCCCCACCAGAAGCTCCAGGGAGGGAAGAATACAAGAGGCGTCTTGGTCTGGGGCCATATTTAGTGCTGACCTCTGCCAGGTCGCGCCTCTCCCCCGAGCAGAGCCAATTTCTCATCATGGATGGTAGGATTCAAAAATAGATTTTTCTCGCTTCCTTTCTCGCCGTTGGAATCGACATGGATGTCAAGTTCACAAGTCTAATTGTCTACGTCATCAATCAAATTATCCTTTTAAAGGGCGCCACTGAGTCACGCTGTGCGCGTGGGGGAGCTCTTGGGGTCCCCAGAAGGGTTAATGACAACTCCCCATCCCACCCCCATACTCTCTAGGTAAACTCACCCCCTCCCAGGAGCGAGCAAATCAAGACCAGAGGAAAAAGGAGTCTTTTCATCACTTAGCCTGTCTGTCGATGCAGGCTTTGGCAAAGAGCACAGTAATTCTTCATTCATCAGAAATTCCCAGAAGTTAATTTTCCGTAAAACAGAGGCGGACCTCTTTAAACGTAGTCATTTATCCATTCAGCATTGGCTGAGCTCCTACTGTGTACCTGGCGCTCTGCTGGGGGTGGAGTGTATACAGTGATAGACCCCCAGGTGGTCCCTCACTGCCAAGAGTTGAAGGGGCAGGGGAGACAGAGCGTTTACGGGCCTCTGACCCGCAAGGGTGTGCGTGCTGGGAGAGCCGTGCACATGTGGGGAAGGGGGTTGAGCTCTTCTCTGGGGGGGGGGGAAGTGTGTGAGGATGCACAATTCTCCAGGGTGTGCCATTACGGGAGGACCTCTGGGTGTGCACGCGTGTGATGGCTAAAGAGTGTGGGTTGTTCATTGTGACTGGGACAGGGTTAGGCTGGAGAGAGACCACGACAAAACTTTCAGCATTTTGGATATGAATCCTTCTGACCTATTCTTGAATGTTCTTCAGCAAGCAGTCCAGGTAACACAAACCCCCCTTTTCTCATACCAGGGTCAACCCAAGAACAAGAAACAAGAAACCCATGAACAAGAAAAGGACTCCCGCCTTTTCTCGCCCAGACTTGTGCCAAGTCTTGGGAACTGGGCTGAGCCGCCCCCAGTGGTCCCTCTTGTGCCCGCCCACACACCTTCCCAGGAGGGTCCAGCTTGGAGACCCTTCACAGGCACCGACAAAGTGCCCGGAGATCAGTGTAAACAGGGGACCTCCTTTAGCCAGTGAAGAAAACGTCTTCTCAAGCGCTGAGCCCCTAGAAGGAGGACACCCATCCTGGCGCCAGTTTAGGAGTTTGGGTGGGGGGTGATTATGGCTGGATCACAGCCTCTTTCCATCTCCAAGAGTCCGGGTCTAGGAAAAAGAGGCTGTGCATCGTGGCTCGGCCTGCCACACCTGGCAAGTTTAAGGACGTGAACACACACAGCTCTCGAGGAATTTAAGATGGTCCCGTACTATATTTATTCTCTTACTTGTAAGAAAGCACGAGCATTTGCATTCCATTATATTCAAAGAATGTTCTTGGTGTCCTTCTGCATCCCAGGCGTTAGGGATCTCTGGCAAAAGAAAGACACTGCCCTGTGCCCAAGCAGGGCCCTGGGACAGCCGGGCAGGAGGTCAGGGCATCACCTATTTGTCCTCTCTCCCCTCCCCCTCCGGGGCCTTCGCCACCACCTGCCAGGTCCTCCCAGCTCTTGCCCCCTCCCCGCCTCCAACCCACCCAGGACTGGAAACCAGTGAGCCTGTGGCCTCCCCTCAGCCACCCCCCGCCCCCCGCCACCCAGCAGCACCATCCAGCCCGAGCACATCTCCCCCGCCTGGTGTTAATAGATTTTGCACGTGTGCCTGACCTCAGCAGGACCAGAAGCGCCTGCTCAGCCTTGCGCCCCTCAGCCTGCAGCCCGCAGGGCTCCCCACAGGGTGTTTGTGGATTAAGTGAGTTAATGAATAAATGGATGAGGCACCAAGTGTCCTCAGGGGTAGCCATAGGCCCCTCGCAAAGGTCCTGCGTCCTAGCAACTGGCCTGGGCCGGGGCCCTGTCCACCCAGCACCTTCTGGCCATCCCTGATTGCTGCATTCTAGGGGTTGCTGACCCCCTCAAACTGGGCTTCCTGAAGGGCGGCCTCCAAGGTTGCAGTGATAACCTCACCTTGTTCCCTCCCCACCAGGACCCCCCAGTAGAATGTGGGGAGCAGCTGCAGTGAAACCTCAGCTGGGGCCCCCACTGTCACCTGCCCCCCTGCCCACCTCCCCCAGCGCCTGGCTCCTTGTGCCGCTCTCCACAAGCCTGTTCCTATGGTGACGCTCTGCGCCTCACCGGCCCTACCTAGCTGCCTGCAGCCAAGCTCCAGCTAAGGATGGGGGGCAGGGGACACCCAGCCTGAGCTGACCCAGCTCACCCCACCCAACACACGTGGGGTTTCTCGCTATCCCCAAACTCAAGCATGGTCTTCCAAGACGAGCCTTAATTTGATACCTGCACAGAAATGTCTGTTCCTCCTCCCTCTCCACCTGTAGGGGCTCCCCTATTAGCCATAGAGCTTGAGGCTGGGGCCCAGAGAGGCTGAGCCATTCTCCCAAGGTCACACAGCCAGGTATTGAATGAACAGGACCAGAATGTTGGTGCCTGGTGCCCCGCCAGGATGACTCTAAAAGTTGATTGTAAAAAGTGTTTTGAGGAACCTCCAGGTTCCCTTGTTTAAAGGGGTGCATCTGAAATCTGACCAGAAAGCCCACAGACTCAAAACAGAGAAGAAATCACGTCATGAGAATAGGATTCTAGCTGGGACGAATTTAGGGAAACAAGACTGGTTCCAGGGACAGCTGCACTCTCCCCCCACCATCATTCTCTTTCCTTCCTTCTCCCTGCCCTGTCTCTGGCCTGCCCAGCCATCTGCATGATGGGGTCCAGCTCTCTCTGGCTTTTTTACTCCAAAGCTGGTGTCCGGGTGGGAGACCCACTGCCTTGGAGCACCTGCCCTCAAGGACTCTCTGAAATGCTCATCTCCATTTGTCATCCCCAGGCCTCCTTGAAGGCCACCGCCATCCTGCAGTTACCATCTCCCTCGGCCTTACCTGTCCAGGAACACACAGACCCCAAGTCCAGGGGACTGTACCTCCCCAAAGACTCTCCCATCCACTCCCATACCCCCATCCCAGCTGCCACCACCCTGGTCCAATCTCCCAGCCTCTCTTACCAAGCCTTGCATCAGTCACCAGTCCTCCAAACTCCAGCTCCCCCGGGTTTGTAGGGAGGGAGGGAGGGAGGGAGGGAGAGAGGGAGGACTCCCGCCTCTTAGAAACCCATTTTAGCTCCTCCAGGGCCGCACACTCAGAATTAGGCGCACAGTAGGTTCTCATTAAGAGTTTGTGGAATTGAATTGCACCATCTTATCAAGGCATAGATGAGGATGCATTTGGCAGGGATGGGGGACACCTTGGGGATCGGAAATGGTCTTTTAAAACCACTTTAAAAGGGAGCCCCTCTTCCCTGCAAAGATTTGCCTCCATCCTGTAGACGAGTTTCTTTTCAGCACCTTTTTCCTGCCTCTCTCCAATGAGCCAATTATTTCTGATTGTATTTTACTTAACTCTGCCTTCCCTCCATGAGCGGAGGGCAACAGCCTTCGCTGGCCACGCCAGCAAAGGGGCCCCGATTGATCCGTGCACACCACGGAGGGGCCCCCGCTGGTTCATTCTCACCCTGGCCATGGTGGGTTTTTTTCCCTCCTAACTAGAGAAGATACGAGGAACAGTCCCGCATTTGTTGTTTTCTGAGTATTTTCTCTGCCTCAGAGGGGGTGACAGGAGAAGGGAAAGGGCACGGGGGGCGGGTGGGTGAGCGTGTGGGTGGTGGGTGAGCTTGGGAAGCTGGTTCGGGCCCCCTGGGACGCTCTTTATTCCCTGTGAGGCTATAACCGCTCCGTGGAAGAGTTGGGCAGAGAAGGGAGGCTCTGGAGGGAAACCCCCACTGGGTCCCCAATAGGGGCTCAGGGCCCCATCCTGCCCCGCCTCTGAAATGAGGGTGCTAATGATGGCGGCAAAGGTCACTTGCCATCCGGGTTCCTTGCTCGCTGCCTTCCAGGCCCACGTGCCCTGAGGTCATGCCGTTCCCCGATCAGGCACCTGGATCCCTCCCTGGGGATCTGGGCCCAGCCTCGCCCTTCCCCACTTGGCTGCTTGAGTCAACAAGGAGATACAAACCGGAGGGCCGGGGAGGCTGCAGGATTCGGGCAGGGTCCCAGCAGGAAACAGATGGTGCATACAAGATGGTAGATTCAGGGAGACTTTAATAAAGGGTTATTTACAGAGATGTGGGCAGGGTGTGAGGGAACTGGAGGGATAACAGCAGGCCCAGTCACCCTGTGGGCCTAGGGGCTTAGGGGGTGCACTGTCACCTGAGCTCGAAGCGCATAGAGCTTGCTGGAGAGGGTGGGGCTTGGATGACCCCTCCCATCCATTGATGTGCTGAGGCCCTGGGGGCTCACCCAGCTGGGAGCAGAGGCCTGGAGCCACTGACGTAGAAGTTCAGGTGGGCCTCCAGGTGCACAGAGCAGGGGCCGAAGGACAAAAGGAAAAGAGCCCTCACAACCGGGGGCATGGCCGAGCCCAACTGCCTCCTTCCCAGTCAGGGAAACTGAGGCTGGAGAAGCCTCTTTGGGGCAGAGCTGGGATTTGAACCCAGGTCTCTTGGCTGGAATCCTGGCCCTCACTGCTCTGGGGTGTGTGCCTGCTTGGAGCAGTGCCCAAATGATGGCCTTCTGTACCGGGAGGGTCGCAGTGGGCCACAAATTCGGGGAGCACCCGAAACACCACGTGAGCTGAGCCACGCGCTGGGCTGGGGGCAAGGGGGGCTGAAATCAGCAAGAGCCCCGCGTTGGCAGAGTCGCGGCTTGGGGCCAGGTGTCAGGATGCGGGTAGGGCCAAGGTGATCTTGGGCAAAGTCTTTCCCCTCTCAGGCCTCAGTTTTCCCACTTGACGTTCTCCAGCTCTGACTTCTCACCTGTGCACATACCCTGCTGCCTGGGTGGTTGGAGGAGCCGTGGACCAGGTTGGGGGAGGTGGGAGGGGAAGGGGACGGTCCCTGTGGACTGAGCTGAGCTGCGAGTGTGAGCTGCAAGCACGGCAGCTCTAGGAGGGAGCCCGGGGCTGGGAGCTGCAGACCGTGGTGATGGAAAGTGGAGGGGTGACCCTTGGAGAAGGGGAGTCAAGAGATTCGGTGGGGAACGGAGCCCCGTGACACAGCAGCCTTTCAGCGATGGGGAAGGAGAGGAGTTCACAACGGAAACAGAAGACGCTGTCAAAAGGCAGGCGGGGACCAGCGACAGGCTTCCTCTCATCCAGTTACCCCATTCCCCCTCCTGGCTCCGAATTTCCAGCTCCTTTCACACATCCCCCCCGTCCCTCCTTGACACCCATAAACAGTCTCAAATCCCTCATCTTTGTAAATACCGAGGAATCCCCGATGCCAAGAGAGACAGCAAGTGAGGAAGGAGGTGGCCTTTGGTTCCCAATGAGGCAGGGACATCAGTTAAGACCAAGGTGGAGAGGTAGCCACCGGGATGGGTGAGGTGATGGGGCGGGACGGGGCAGGCTGCAGAGGGCGTGAGTAAGCAGTGAGGCATTGGAGGCCATAAACCATAGCTGTGAGCGGGAAGAAAGAGAGGGTGAGATGGGAAAGGGCTTCACTTTGCAAAAGGTTTTGTGTGTGTGTGTGTGTGTGTGTGTGTGTGTGTGTGTCTACATTTAAAGATGCGAGAGACTAGAGCGTGTTTACATTACAGGCAGACAGGCTGCAGATGTGGAGTGAGGGCGTAATTGATTAATTGAATGAGAACACGGTCTCTCCCCTCTGCGAGTTCCTGGCCTGGTAGGGAGAGGAGGATTTGAACTGACACCTCCGCTAATGGGAGACTCGCCATAATTAAATTACCATGTCCAGCCGCCGCCGTCTGGGCCATAGTAAGTGCTCCATGATTTCCCTCCCGGCGATACACCACGGGTAAAGGGAAAGCGCTCGACAACTGTCTTTACAGGTGGAGCGCCTGCGTTAATTAACAATTGTGCTTTTAACTTTCAAAGTGGTTTCACATGGATTTTATTTACTCCCCAGAACCCGGCGTTTGTCACGTTCAGCTTTAGATGCTAGTGAGCCACTTCGTGTAGTGCGAGGCTGGGGAGGACGGCTGATTCTCCTTTGTGCCCCAGCCATGTAGTAAGAGTCCAAGGCATGTTTGTTGAGTGAATACATGATGGATGGATGGATGGATGGATGGATGGATGGGTGGATGGATGGATGGATGGATGTGTTGGTGGATGGATGGATGGATGGATGTGTGGGTGGATGGATGGATGGATGGACGTGTTGGTGGATGGATGGATGGATGGGTGGATGGATGGATGGATGGATGGATGGATGGATGGGTGGATGGATGGATGGATGGATGGATGGATGTGTTGGTGGATGGATGGATGGATGTGTTGGTGGATGGATGGATGGATGGGTGGATGGATGGATGGATGGATGTGTTGGTGGATGGATGGATGGATGGATGTGTTGGTGGATGGATGGATGGATGGGTGGATGGATGGATGGATGGATGTGCTGGTGGATGGATGGATGGATGACGAATGGATTGATGGATGGACTGATGGATGTCACTGTGGAGTGTCCAATAGGAAAATTCTCTCTCTTGTCACGTGGGTAAACTGAGGCCTGGTGACCAGGGCATGTGGCAGAGTGCCCATCTTTGGAGGCATTAATGCATGACAATGATGACAGATCAGTTCAGGCCAAGAGTCAGTCATCCGCTGCCCCCAGAGGAGTCCTGGACACCCTCCTCTTCACTCCCTCTGAAAGGTGGTGGTGGGGGTGGCTTTAGGCTCTGCGTCCCCCCATCCATGGACGTGTTGACTCTGGGAGCCCCACGCAAGACGGCCTACTCCTGGGGAGGGTACTGAGTGCTTTGCCACAGGGCTTCTCCCCGATACTGTCACTGCCCCTGAGCCTGTGCATGAAGGCCAATGCCTCACCCTGGGCTCCAAGGACTGTCCGTGAGCAGGACACACCAAACACCCACCTCTTTTTTTTTTTTTTTTTTTTGCGGTACGTGGGCCCCTCACTGCTGTGGCCTCCCCCGCCGCGGAGCACAGGCTCAGCGGCCATGGCTCACGGGCGCAGCCGCTCCACGGCATGTGGGATCCTCTCGGACCGGGGCACGAACCCGCGTCCCCTGCATCGGCAGGCGGACTCTCAACCACTGCGCCACCAGGGAAGCCCACCCACCTCTTTGACCCTGAGCCCTGGCTCCTGCTGGGCTGTTCCTGAAACGTCCACTCCTTGCCCGCCCCTCGGGGCCACCCCGTGCTGAGTGCCACCTCTTCCAGGGGGCTTTCCGTGAACGCCAGGCTCCTTGCACTTGTGCCGACCTGAGGCTTCTATGCAGGCTGCAAATGTCCGTGAGGGGAGGGGAGGGGTGCAGCAGGGTGGTGGCCACACGGAGCCCCTGCCCACAGCCCCTCAGCACCCAGGGGCGCAGGGCTGCTCTCCCACTTGCGCTCAGCGTGGACAAGCAGGGCTGGCACAGCTGCAGTGGCCGCCCCGTCTCCCTCCAGCTGGGCGACGGGCAGGACGTGGGCAGGGATTCCCCTGGGAGGAGCTGCTCCGGCTTCCTCGCGGTCGGGGCGCCTGTCTCGGCGGCTCCCTGGGCCTGCACATCCCTGTCACCAGTATTTTTAACTTGGCACGGCTTTTAATAAACCCTCCGTGTGTGGGGAGCGGTACATGATTTGAGAACTTGACTAATTAAAACACGGCTCTGGGGCTGCCGAGGGAAGCCTCTGTGGTTGGTTCCAGCCCTGGGAGAACCCTGCCCTCCCGGGGCAGCTCCACTCTGCAAACACAGGGCGCAGTGCACCCAGGCCCCAGAAGCCTGGGGCCAAGGAGCCAACAGGCCCCCCGGGGGTGGGCGAGTATGTGCTACAGCAGGGGGCCCCCACTACACACACCTCCCTGCAGCCTGGCTCCATCTCAGACCCCGCCACCTCCTCCAGGCAGCCCCCTCACAGATGCACATCTCTCTCCCAGGGTCAGGCCAGAGGTGGGTCTGTCCCCACTCCCCCAGGGGCAGTGGCTCACAGCTCCGTGGCCAGTTGCTCAGCCCCTGACGGCCACACTCCTTTACCATCGTCGTAGGCCCCGGGGGGAGTCAGCCGGCCAGCTTGCCACCGGGCAGCCTACCATCCTTCCTCTGAGCTCGGCCGCCTTGGTGGCCCCGTTGGACCTGTCCATGCTCTGCTCCCCACGGGATGTGGGGAAGCATCCCTCCTCCTGCTTTCCCCCCACCTCCCAACTTCCTGGGCCTCCAGGTCACAGCACCTGGCCCTTTCCTGCTCCTAGCCCTGCCAGGGAGATGCACGCTCGGGGCCAGGAGGGTCTCTGGCTGCTGGGGGTGCTCCCGAAGGACAAGAGTGCCCCTCCCCTCTGTGGGAGTCTGTGGGGGAGGAGTGTCCCACAGAGGCAAACAGTAGGCGCTCAATAAATGTCAGAGAGACCAGGGTTGGTTTTGCAGAAAACCAGTGCAGGCGATCACCTTCTATATGTGACCTCAGGGATCACCCTCCCAACCCAGAAAGTATCTACCTTCCCCCCGGACTGATGACCACCCCACCGTGCACTTCCAAAGTTAGCAGGTGGAATGCCGGCACACGGTCCCACCCACCACTGCCCGACTGGTGCCTTGGAACGGGGCTCTGGAAGCCCACCGGCCTCAGTGGCCACATCCGTAAGATGGAGCTAAGGACCCCTGCCCCGAGGGCCCGTCTCGGGCTCCGGCAAGGCCGTGGGGCTGGGCTTGGAGGGAGAGCTGGGAGCAGAGCGCCTGGACTGGACTATCACCACTCCTGCTAATTGTTATTACAGTAATTAGGAATGTGCCCGCTGACCTTTGGGGTAACCGAGCCTCTCTCAAGGGCGGGAGAGCCTTCCTGACAGGCGCCCCCCCCCCCCAGAGCCTGGCCACCTGCTTGGGGGCGGCCAGGCGATGACTGGCCAGTGGGCCGGCCTGCGGGCACCCCGGAGCCCCCGATGGTCACGGAGCTTCCCCGGTTCTGCACGCCGCTTCGTTCTGCCTGTGATGGGGAACGCTGTCTGAAAAAAGCGCTTGGCCCAGTTCCCGGCTTCCACATCTGCCTGCCTCCGCCCCAGCCCCCCCTTGCTCGTCAAGACAGAAGCTGGCGGGGAGGGGTTTGCAAACATGAATCGTGGCATTTATTCGTATGTTCTCTGGCCCCGACTTTGTAAAAACATCTGCGGGTGACTCTTCCTCGAGAGAAGGGAAGCTGCTGGGTTTTTTCTCCGGGCCTTGCCGGGAAAGAGGCAAACCGGAGTGCTGGCAAGCTGAGCGTGGAATCAAAACGGGCACATTTCTCGGGGTATGTAGTTACCAATTAATTAGCAAGTCCGTGACCAAGGGGCCCAGCAAGGCGGCCCAGATGCCACTGCGTTCCTTCACATGGTCCCCAGGCCCGGGGGCAGGGGCAGCAGGCTGCGGACGGGCCACTGGGAGTCCACAGGCTGGCGGGGAGCAGCCTGTGCAGACACATGGGTGTTCTGGGCGAGAGTGGCACAGAGAGCCGTCACCGCACCTCCGCCCAGGCCTCAGTTTCCCCCTCCGTACCCGGGGGATGGTCATGACAAAACCCAAAGACCGGGCTTCCCTGGTGGCGCAGTGGTTGAGAGTCCGCCTGCCGATGCAGGGGACGCGGGTTCGTGCCCCGGTCCGGGAAGATCCCACATGCCACGGAGAGGCTGGGCCCGTGAGCCATGGCCGCTGAGCCTGTGCGTCCAGAGCCTGTGCTCCGCAACGGGAGAGGCCACAGCAGTGAGAGGCCCGCGTACCGCAAACAAACAAACAAACAAAAAAACCCAAAGACCATCTGGATCCTGGTCCACACTCCCGTCCCACAGTGTTGCCCATTTCGAACACCTTTGTCACGCCTCCCTCCTTTCCTTTCACCTGAGGCAAACGAGGCTGGCAGCGAGGGTCTCCCAGCCCTCTGTCCCCTGCCAGGGCCAGCCTGCCTGTCCTGATGTCATAGCCATGTGGACTTCAGCCTGCTGCCCACTTCCCACATCCCCACGAGGTCCCCCCTCTGGGCCTCAGTTCGCGCTCATCCCTCCACCTGAGTGTCCTTCCTCAACCTTGTCACTGGTCAAAACACAAGCCCACCTTGCAGGTGCCGGTCTTGGGGAGACGCAGCACAAACGCCAGCCTGACCAGCTCTCCACGGGCCCCTGGGGAAGGGCGGCCCGGCATGTTCACCTCACAAAGCAGCAACTCTGGGCCCAGAGTCACAAGTGCCAGATGTGCGCCTTCTCCCGGGAACCCCAGAGTGACTGAACAGGGACCTCGCGTACAGGTCTTGACCGGGCGAGTCTTCCTCCGGCGAAGCCCCGGGAGCAAGCGCCCGGTTACTGGAGGAAGCTGGAATTTCGTAAAGGGAGGGCAGGGTTGTAGAGAAGAGCACCGACAGGCAGACTGAGAGACTGTGGGATCTGGGCGAGCAGCTTACACCCCTCTGAGCCTCTGAGTCCTGACCTGCAAGATGGAAACGACATTAGGACCAACGACCTAGGTCTGCTGTGCCCAAGGTAAGTGCCCGGGGACAGCTGGTCGCCAGTGGCGCCTAGAGGGACAGGAGGGCACAGCTGACCCAGAGCCCCCAGAAGGGCACAGCCTTGAGCTGGTTGGGGAGCCCAGGGCTGGGCCAGCCCGGGACCCTCTCCCACCGGCAGAGCCACGAGAGTGCCTGGGTGGCCCAGGCAGGCCTGAGAGCCTTTGGAAGGCTTCCCAGTGGAAGTGACCTTGGGGATGGGCCTCGAAGGGTACCAATGAGTTTGCCAGATGCAGGGGAGGGGGAGGCCTTCCCGGCAGCGGGACAAACTTGCGCCAGGGAAGGCCAGGGCGCCGCCGTGCCCAGCTATTTTGGGAGCCTCGTCCGTCAGTCAGAGACCCAGAGGCAGGTGCCCCGAATTAGAAGTCGGAGTAACTTCCGGGCCTTGCCCCCAACTCTCGCTCCCTTGCAGCGCAGGCCCCTCTTCCCCCCGCTAAAGGCCTGAGCTCCCACGGCCCTGCTTTTCAGCTAGTAAAGGCGGAAAACATGGCTGGAGAAGGCCTGCCTTTGCCTGACCATCAGTCATGGCTGGGGGACCATCCAGGAGGTGGTGAGGGCCTGGAAGTTTCCAGAAGGCTTGGCTCTCCTCCCTGCACGTCTAGCTGGCCACTGCCAGCGTCCCCCTGGAGGTCCCCACAACCGCCCTGTCCTGGCCAGCACCCCGCTCTCGGCGAGCCCGCGGCGCCCCCTGCTGGAGGAGGAGGGGGCCGGGGCGAAGGGGATGCTTGCTCTCCCTGCCAGCCGCCCCGTTTCTCTCGCTGGTGTGTGTATATTTCTGAAAAGGGTGGTCCGTGTGGCAAGAAGATAAGAGGGAAGCCATAATTAATGAAAACAGGTTAGGGGAAGATATTCATTATCATTTTCAGCCTAATGAAGCCTGTTGAAGGCTCTCCCTGGAGTGATAAATCCCTCCCGGGCCCGAGTGCTCCCAGCCATGGAGACGCAGGCGTGTCATAACTCATGTCACAGAAGTCACACCGCTTCTCTCGAATTTCCTGAATGCGGCCCCGCTCGGGAGGACGGAGCGCACGGCTGATAACAAATTTTGGAAACACAGAATTTCACACCTCATTGCACAAGCATTAAGATGACAATGCATTGGATTATTTTCTCCCGGTCGCCCATCCCTCTCGGCCTTGGCGGCGGAGGCTGGGCGGGGCGGGGGAGGGGGGCGGCGGGGAACACTCCCATGGGCCCCTGCGGACGCCGGGGGGGTGGGGGTGGGATTGGAGGGCGACAGACCCAGCCAGGGGTGACCCCGAGGCCCAGGACGGGGACAGTGACAAGAGAGGTCTTTGTCTTACGGGTCACGGAGTTTGGCAATTGTGTGCAGCGGGAAGGCGCCCCGGGGCCCCGTGGAGCTGTTCTCCCCCTGCCAGGCCCCTGTGGAGGCCCAGGCCTTCCAGTTACTGTTCCTGACGTCCGTTCCCAGCAAGCGCAGCCAGGTGGCTAGATGTTCTCACCCCTCCCGGGAGCACGCACAGACAGCTGCGTTAGACAAAACCCAGACTGCAGGGCCTGGTCAATAAAACTTCCCATCAGGCCGCGCAAAGCCCAGCCAAACGGCTCCCTTGGCGTCATGACGACCTCGGGTCTGGCCACACTGGCTGGAGGGGCACACGGGAGGGGTTCCCAGGTCGGTCCCAGCGGTCAGCAGATGTGTGGGAGGACAGAGAGGGGAGAAGCCAGTGGCCACCCCAAAGTGTGCGACAGGGATGCGGGAGGGGAGGAGGGAGAGAGAAGCCCACTGCCCGGCCTGGGATCCACCCTGCCCGCGGCCAAAGTGAGCTGGATTTCTCCACCTTTGTCCAGCCGCCGCCCCCCACCCGCCCGCGGTGACGCGTCCCAGATCCCTGGACTTCTCTGCACAGAAGCGGAGCATATTTCCAGCCTACTTCCCAGCATGCAGGGATTTGGGGTGCACAGGGGTCACTTGATGCCCCACAGGGCCACCTTGAATAGAATAAGGAGAGAGATGTTTCTAGGCCCCCCCAGCCCTGTTGCTCTCAGGCCCTCAGCTGTCGCCGCTAGGGAGGACAGACATTCCACATTCCGGGAAGGAGCCCGTTGGGAGGGGTAAGAGGCAGGGTAGGGACAGTCTCCCAGCCTAGGGCAGGTGGAGCCACCCAGAGGCCTCGGCCAGTAACTGACGCGCGCTCTACCTCAGGGAGGCTCCGGACCAGGTGACCAGGTGAGGGCAGAGAGGCCTGGGCCCTGCCAGGGGCACTCCCAGCTCCCACAGCCCCTGCCGCGTCCTCGGGCTGTGCCCCACGTGCCCGTGGCACTCGGAGGCAGCCCCAGTGGTGGCAGTCACCTCCGGTTCCACTGGCTGCCCCTGTGGCCCGAAGCTCTGTGAGTGCAGGAAGGATGAATCCAGACACCTCTTGACTCCCCGTGTACCTGCAAAACGGACAGGACAAGACGCCTTGCAGGTGTGGGGATCAAGACATCTTTTAATGGGCTTTGAAGATGGAGTAGGAGTTTTAAAATGAAAGTAACTTGGAGTTGTTTTTCTTCCTGAAAGGAATATATGCTGCTTAAAGACAATTTTAGAAAAGGCTGAAAATCAAGAAGAAAAAAAAGCATGGTTTCCCTACACAGAAAACATTGACACCGAAGCATTTCCTTCCAGTCTTTTTTCTGTTCATTTTCTCTTAGGCTGGTTTCACATGCCAGGAATCCGACTTCATCTGTAATCTCGTTTCTTGATGGTTCCCATACAGAAATATTTCCCTCTGTTTATACTAATTCAACAGAGAGAAAGTATCCATGGCTACATAACAGTTCATTGTGTGGTTCGCAGCACAGTTGGCTGGTAATTTTTTATTGGAGACATTTAGGATTGAACATTTTACCATTGATTAGTAGAGGCAGTTCGGACACGGTGTCATTGTACCTAATGGTACTCTCATACTTCAGATGAATTCCTTTCAAAAGTAGAATCTCTCTATCTAAGATGATGGAACTCTTTTAAAGGAAAACAATAGGGCTTTTTTCGGGGTTGATGCAATATGTATTCATTTTAGGAAACGTAGAAGATAGAGATGATTAAAAAGAGGAAGACACAAGACACCAGGAACCTTGTCAATATTTATACATTGAGGACCCAGACGTGAGCATGTGCGTGTGAGTGTGACAGTGCACGCACACTCTCATGGAGGGGGAGACAGTCTCAAGCTTTATCAGCCAACATGTTACGTGAGATGGGTCCCACGGCTTTACCGGGTCTGGAAGGCTCCCAGCTGCACTCTGGGAGCCCACAGGAAGCACCACCATCGCCCGGGAAGCTGGAGGCGCGCTTGGTCCAGCTTGGCCATCCCCGTGTCTCCACCACCCCCTCATCACCTTCACGGGCCCACAAGGTGAGCTCCCACCTCGTGCTCCGATTGCTCTGGGCGCGAAGCCCGGAGGCATCCTGGCGGCCCTCCTCTCACACCCACATCCAAGCCATCAGCGAGTCCTGCTGGTTTTATTTTCAAAATATGTCCAGAATCCAGGCACCTCTCACCCTCTCTGTGCCACCACCCACCTGAGCCTCCAGCGTCTGCCGCCTGCGTCACAGCAACGGACTCCCAACTTCTCCCCTGCAGGGCAAGCCTGTGAAAGCCAGAACACCTCGGGGGCATCAACCAGGGCCCCATGTAATCTGCTCTTCCCCCACCTGGCCCCAAGCCCCCACCTGTCGCCTGACAGCCCTTCTCTCCTCCCTCTCTCTCGTCTCCAGCCGCACTGGCGCCCCTGCTGGTGCTCGGACACCAGCCTAAGCCCCTACTCCCGGGCCCTCGCACGGGCTCATTCTTCTGCCGAGTGCGCTTTACCCGATCGCCACGCGGCTCACTCCTTCACTTCTTCCAGGTCTTGGTCAGATTTACCCTCTCAGTGACGTGTCAACTTCCTTGCTTTATTTTTCTCCAAGCACTTGTCGTTTATCAAGTGATTTGCTCATTTATTTAGCACGTTACCACCAGCAAAGCTTCATACCTCATCAGATACCCACAGCCATCCCATCGGCAGGCAGGGCAGGGATTTGTTCCCACTTCCCGGGAAGGAGGAAGGAACCCACCAGGTGCGAAGTCCCTACCTCTCTTGGTCTCCATTTGACATCAGAGGAAAGAGATTCCCACCCCGTGCTCCCTCTGTCTGTTCTCCCAGGACCCTGGGGAATTCCCGAAAGCTGGGGTAGCCACGCCTCAATCAGCTCTGCAAACAATATTTTGAAGTCTCCTCCTCCCCGCTCTGCCAGGGAGGGTGCCAGGGACTGTGTGGACACCTGAGCCCCAGGACTGGCAAAAAGCTGGCCTGCACCTCGGGTGCCCTGGGGTCTCAGCCCAGCCCCCTGAAGCAGATTCAACCCACCATGTCGGTTCACCCTGTGGTGAGGAAAGCCCAACCGTGGACACCGGCCCCCTGAAATCCATTCAGATCAACCACGTGCATCTCACCGCAGGCCGGCCTCTGCCTCTCGCGTCTGCTTGAGGGTGCTCGGCCCTCGCGCTGCAGTCAGTGCCCGCGTGGGGTGAACCTGCTCTGTTGGGTCAAGAGTGACGCTGCTTCCAGCTGGCCCTGCCTGCCCTTCAGCTCCTGCACCCCTGGGCTGCAGGTAGGACATGTGCTCAGCCACCGGCTCCTGCGTCCCTTGGCACTGCACGGTGGCATCAGAAGGGGCCACCGGAGGGCTGCCAGGGGGCATCAGCTCAGGTCTGGAATTCCCTGTCCACCCCCTGAGCCCGGTCCCCTCCCCGTGGTGGAATCAGGCTCCAGAAAACTGCCAGAGTCCTCCTTCCCTCGGAGACCCACGCGGACTCCCTCCCCGACTGCCAACCCTACACCAGACTCACAGCTTGATGTTGGTACCTCCCCAGAGCGCCCCCCACCCAACGCTTACTGCAGACTCACCCAGCGCCAGGCTCACCTGCATCGTCCCCTTTCATCTTACAACCACCCTGCCTCACAGCAGTCCCCATGTGTCCAGGGGCGCAAAGGCTCAGAGAGGTTAAGGGCCTCTCCCCAGGACACACAGGCCAGTCAGTGGGGCAGAGGCCCCTCCCTACAAAGTCACCCTGCTTTGGGGGGTGGGGGTGGACAGCCCAGCCTCATCAAACACCTGCCTGAGAGGCCAAATGCCCAGGGTCTTCAGGAGCCGCCGCCCACCCCTCCCCAGACCCCTCCCCGGCCTCCACGCCAGCCTCCCCTGGGCTCTTTTCACAGTTGTGGCGCTGAGAGAAATCGACCCAGAAATAAGCAAACAGGACGCCAAGCCCCGGCGCAGAGCTGGTGAGGGCAGGGGCTCGGCGGGGGCAGTTCTGAGGTTCCTGCCGACTTGGCTTTGCGCCCTCAGAGCACAGATTCCTCGTCTGTGAACTGGGCAGCTCGCCACTTTCGTCACCCGAGGTTCTGAGAAAGCTGCTGGACTCTGCCGGCCCCACCCTTGTGAGTGACTCACGATGGCAGAGCCCAGACCTCTGAGGCCGGGGCCACTGAAGTCCCTCCGGGGTCAACATGGGCCCAAATGGACAGACAGGCGGCCTTTATCGGCTCCTCCCAAACACCTGGTCCTGCCACCGCTCAGCCCCCGGGGAAGAGGGCTGCAGAGGGAAGGCCTGAGACTGCAGCCTTGTTCCAGGTGGCCCGCACAGGGCTCCCTATGGCATCCGTCTGGCCCCTTACAGCAGCTCTCCTTGTTCGGGGCCTTGGTGGCCTCGGGGGCCGTGTTGATCTTGGAGGGCTCTCAGGCACTCGCAGGGCTCCGAGAGGTGTTCCACGGCCGCTTTGTGGAAATTATTTTATGGCCCGTGTAGGTGTTGGGCGACTCCCATCCTCAGACATTTCCAGGCTAAAAATACCGTAGTCACGCTCCGCGGTGGAGAACTTTGGGGCCCAGTGTAACGGTACAGATCTCAGGCCACAAGCTCAGGAACACAAGAAGGATAACTTTATTTTTCTACCACTCAGCCCTTCTGAGGACCCACCCTGTGGGTGGCAAAGCCAGCCCTCAGGTCAGTGCCACCCCCCTCATCCCACATCCCATTCCCAAGGTTGGGAACTGTGGTGGAGGGAGGGGCTGACAGAATGAGCAGCTCTGGCCCGGGGTGGGGGGGACGAGATCTTAAAGATCCATGACATACCTGCCCCAAGCTCTCCTTCCGCCTCTACAAGTGAACCTCCAAAGTCTATTTTGAAATTCAAAAGTCAAGAATGAACTTCTGAACGGTACAACGGTTCCTCAAAAATCGAAACATAGAATTACCATATGATCTAGTCATTCCACTTTTGAGTATATACCCAAAAGAACTGAAAGCAGGGACTTGAAGAAAAGATAATTTTCCACCCCTGTTCACAGCAGCACTGTTTACAATAGCCAAAAGGGAGAAGCACCCAATGGCCTTTGATGGACGAATGGATAAACAGGATGTAGTCTATATGCGGCCTCCCTGGTGGTGCAGTGGTGAAGAATCTGCCTGCCAATGCAGGGGACACAGGTTCGAGCCCTGGTCCTGGAAGATCCCACATGCCACGGAGCAAGGAAGCCCGTGTGCCACAACTACTGAGCCTGTGCTCTAGAGCCCACAAGCCACAACTACTGAGCCTGCGTGCCACAACTACTGAAGCCCGTGTGCCTAGAGCCCTTGCTCCACAATAAGGGAAGCCACTGCAATGAGATGCCCGTGCACCGCAACGAAGAGTAGCCTCGGCTCGCCGCAGCTAGAGAAAACCCGTGCACAGCAACAAAGACCCACTGCAGCCAAAAATAAATAAAACAAAATAAATAAATTTTAAAAAAAGATGTAGTCTATCTGTACAATGGAATATTATTCAGCCTTAAAAAGGAACGAAGTTCTGACACGTGCTACAACCTTGAGGACATTATACTAACTGAAGGAAGCCAGGGACAAAACGATAAATATTATGATTCCACTTCAGTGAAGTCCCTAGAATAGTCAAATTCGTAGAGACAGAAAGTAGAATGGTGGTTGCCAGGGGCTGCAAGGGGTGGAGTTAGTGTTTCATGGGGACAGGGCTTCTGGTTGGGAGGATGACAAAGTTCTGGAAATGGGTCATTGTGTTGGTTGTATAACACCTGAAAGTACTTAATGGCACTGAATCTAGTACACTTTAAAATGGTCAAGATGGTACAGTTTATATTATATATATATTTCACTACAATAAAAAAAATCACATACGCACACACAAATTAACTTCTTTCTTGCCCCTTCTCTACTGTATCGTCCAGTGTCTGAGCTGTGAATGCAGGAGTCCCTAGGACAGAGGCGCTCAGCCAGGCGAATTTGTCCCCCTTCTGGGGACATTTGGCACTGCCTAGAGGCATTTTTGTTTGTCATAACTGGGAGTGGGGAAGGATGCTACTGGCATCCAGTGGGTAGATGCCAGGGACGCTGCTAAATGCCTTCCAGTGCACAGGGCAGCCCCACGGCAGACGGTGATCCGGCCCCAGATGTCAAGGACCAAGGTTGAGAAACCCTGCTTTGGGGGAAGGACCGAAGATAGCTAAAAACAGAACATTAGTGCTTCAGAAATACCTAGATTCTCTCCTCCTCTGTGTCCTGCCGAAGAAACAAAATATTTTCTATGGAAAAAAATCATATTCTTATTTTCTGCACTAGCTAGCCTCCCTGGCCTGACTCGGGGGGGAGAGGGGCACACGGTGTTCTTGCGGGGTCTCTGTGACCCTTGCCCAGTGGTCTGTGAGCCCCATGGGTCAGGACCTGTCTGTCTTCATTCTTACTCTAGGCGCCTCCCCAAAACACACCTAAGTAGTGCCTGGCCCACAGTGAACCCTCAGCAGTACTGATGCCAGAAGAAAACCACCAGTGTCAGCCCATTATCCATGGAGTGAGGCCAATGAGGGGCACCGTATCCTAGGTTCAGGGAGCACAGCTGGGGCCCATCACAGCCCAGTGACCATCAAAGAAAGAAACAGGAATTAGCAGTCACCTGAAGAGTACTTCTCCCTCACCCCCATCCTTCTCATGTGAGATACTTGCAGAGCTCAAGTTGTTCCTTGCAAGAGCAATCTGTGTAAAAGAAATTTATGAGGACCTTGTTGACCCTCTTAACTGGGAGGTCTGCGGAAAGATGATGGATGTCAGGCATGGCTGGATCCAGGAGCAAGAGGAATGTCACTGAGACTCTATCTTTATCCCATCACCTTTCCTTTCTGCTCAACCCTGCTCTCCCTTGGGCCCTGGCCTCATTCCTTCTTGAAACAGATGGCCACCTCCGGGAAGTCCTGGAAGATAGACGGGACAGCCTCCTCCCACTTGCACTGTCACCATAGCTCACAGTCTCCCCCACCCCCCCGCACAACCGTGCATCTCTCTCCTCACCCACTCTGACGGGCCTCTCAAGTCACACCCTCACCCCTGCAGGCGAGGTGGGGCTCCATGATGAGCAGGGAGAGCTTTCCAAGGGAAAAAACAATGGTAAACCAAAATGGACCATCTGTCCCCTCCCCCAGGCCAGATTTGGCCAGCCCAGCAGAGAGAGGGGGTCCAGCCTGAGGCTTTTTGACCCAAGCAGCGCTGTGGCCCTACACCATTGTCCAGCCCTAGCCCTCTCTCTGCTGGTATCTCACACTGCCCATGAGCCCCTCTTCCCTCTGGCTACTTGGAAGCTTGGTGCCCACCCTGTGTCCTGCCCGTGGAGGTCTGCACAGCTCACACTGCCTTCTGAGCTCCCACTCCTTCCCCCCCTGCCCAGTTTCCCTGCCTCTCTCTAAGTGAAATTGCTGTGTGGGTGTCATTGCTTCCTAAGCCTCTTTAAAGCCGTCTGGAACAGAGTGAGGGGAAGAATAAAACAAGGCCATCAATGGTGACACAGGTGTGACAGCTGCATTTTCCCTCAACTCTGAGGGTATCAGCACAGTGGAAAGCCTGAGTGGTCCTGGCGTTTGGGGGCTGACAGTCTGCAAGGGGCTCCTGCAGGCACATGGGCTGAGGGCGTCTCCCGGGGGACCTCTGACAGGGCCAAGGACTGCTTGAAGGACATGTTTAGTCAGGGCAACACTCAGAGTCCACGAGCCCAAGGTCCCCAGGGATCTCAGTGAAGATTGAATTAACGAGACCCGTGGCCCCAGGTTTCCCACTTCAAACCAGCACAAAGCCCCGTTGCCCGGTTCCTGTAGGGAATCCGAGTCCCCCCGCCCGTCCACTGTCCTCCCTGCCCCCCATCCACCTGCCTTCACAGGGCAGTCACCAACTGTGTAATCTTCGGTAAGTGTATCTGTTTCCTGTGGCTACCGTGACAAATTGCCACAAACCTGGTGGCTAAAAGCAGCAGATATGTCTCCCCTCACAGCCCTGGAGGCCAGAAATCCAACATCAAGGTGTCGGCAGGGCCGCTCCGCCCGGAGGCTCCCGGGGAGGATCCTTCCTGGGCTCTTCCGGCTTCTGGCGGCTCCCGGCATTCCTCGGCTTGTGGCTGCATCACTCCAGTCTCTGTCTCCTCCTCTGTGTCCCTCGTCTGTGGGTCTCCTATAAGGACAGTGGAGAGACCAAATGCACAGAGGAACAATAGCCAGACGGTACCTGGAGACAGAACTCCGACCCACAGCCCGCAGCCACCTGCGCGGGAAGCCGAGCCCCCCCCTGCAGTAAACAGCCCAGGAAGCCAGCCTGCAGGAGCTCAGACCAGCAGGAGGCAGGAGCAATGACGCTGTAACAATCGGCCCCAAATGGCCGGGACTTGATCAATAAATCACCGCTGCCCTAAGTTTTGTCCCCGCTTCCAACTTGGGACCCAAGAGAGAGCAAAGTACGCCCCCTAACGGGTCACCTAGGAGCCCCTCCTCCAGCGAGCTGCTCCCACCGTCCCAGAGCAGCAGCCCCGTCGGGTCAGGAGCCTGCCTTTCCCGCCGTGAAGCTCCCCCTCCGCCTGCCCGTGAGGCTCCCCAGTCATAAGCAGGGGTGCTGGCCCCCCGGCTCGAGCGGCTCCGAAAGAACAGCCTTTGCTTTTCCCATCTGGTTGGTCTCCTTTATTCCCACGCTTGCCATCGGATTTAGGACCCCCCCACCCCGATAATCTCATCTCGAGATCCTGGACTTCATTACATCCGCAAAGACCCTTTCCCCAAATGACGCCACAGTCACAGGTTCTCAGGTTTCAGACGTGGACACAGCTTCCGGGGGAGGCCCCATTCAAGCCACACAGGAGGGAACTCAGCCACTCCCCTGCCTCCACTTCCGTGGGCATAAGTGGCGGATGATAACAGGACCGGCCCAGCATGGCTGCCAGGAGGGTTACTGAATGTGTCCTTAGCCCGCAGAACAGGACCTGGTAGGGGGTACAGTGCACACCGAGAGTCCGCCGTTACTCAGAGCGGAGAGGAAAGCCTCCGACAGTGAAGATACAAAATTAGGAGGGCTCGGGGTTTCCTTTCGGTGATGGAAATGTTCTAAAATTCGATTCTGGCGATGGTTGTACAAAACTGTGCAAATTTACTAAACGCTATTGAATTACGCACTTAAAATGGTAATTGCTATGATACATAAATTCTGTCTCAATAAAGCTGTTAAAGAAACAAAGTAGGCCTCCGGGGACTGGAAAGGCTTTCTGCGTGATCCTAGGTTCTCTGAACTTCCGCAGCCCAGAGGGGAGAGAGAAGCACAGCCCGGCTCCCGGGCAGAAGGGTGGGCAGGACGGGGCTGAGGACGTACCTTCCAGAACATCCCTCATGCCAAGGCTGCGGGGGAAGAAGGTCATGACACTTTGCTCTTCTAAGGGGCTGAGTCACAGCCACAGCAAAACTGGTGCCGTCCTGCTTTTCCACGTCACCCAGCCACGTGCTCTGCTGAAGGCCGGACGGATTGGAGAGCTCGGTGCCCCTGTGGGACCCGGGACCGGCTTTCGATATCAGGTGATGCTGTAGCTCTGGCCAGTCAGCCATCTCGGACCGGGAACCAGTCTCGTCACATCCTGCATGTGTCTACACAGCTCATGTTGTTTCTGAAAGACGAGTTTGTCATTTGGGGACCCCATGCCTTTTGGACTTGGGGTCCCCCGCAAGCCCCTGGCTCCCACACGCCCCCCTCCCCATCCTCATCCCAGCTGCCCCCACCCCAGCTCTGCCACTGAGCGGCCGGGTGGCCTTGGGCGAGTTGCATTATCTGTGCCTCATTTTCCCAAGTAGGAAATGGGGGAATCTTTCAGAGTCCGAGGAGCCCCACCCTCACTGGACCTTCCTCCAACAGGCAGCACCTGCTGCTGCTGCTGGCGGGGGCTTCGCCCACCCAGTAAGGAGGCTGAAGTGCCCCTGCCCCCAGGACTGACTGTGGACGCCCTGGCGTCGCTACACCCCTGAGCCCCAGGCGGCGGGGCTCCCATCCCCAGCCCCCAACCTGCATCAGCCTCTGGGACTCACACACACATTCCTGCTGAGGGTCAGTCCCCTGCGCCTGCCAGTGAGACACATCAATGACACAGGAGAACCGACAAGATGGGATTTGGAGATTCTCTAAGCAGCTTTGGTTTACCTTTCAAAGGGCACTGTTTTGGGTTTTTTTCTTTAATTAATTCTTATGGGAGTAGAGTTCATTTACAATGTTGTGTTAGTTTCTGCTGTACAGCAAAGTGAATCAGTTATACATATACATATATCCACTCTTTTTTAGCGTCTATTCCCATATAGGTCATTACAGAGTACTGAGTAGAGTTCCCTGTGCTATACAGTAGGTCCTTATTAGTTATCTATTTGATATATAGTATAGTGTGTATATGTCCATCCCAATCTCCCAATTTATCCCTCCCTCCCTTTCCCCCCGGTAACCATAAGTTGGTTTTCTACATCTGTGACTCTATTTCTGCTTCGTAAATAGGTTCATTTGTACCATTTTTTAGATTCCACATATAAGCGATATCACGTGATATTTGTCTTTCTCTGTCTGACTTACTTCACTCAGTATGACAATCTCTAGGTCCATCCATGTTGCTGCAAATGGCATTATTCCATTCTTTTTTATGGCTGAGTAATATTCCATTATGTATATGTACCACATCTTCTTTACCCATTTCTCCATCAATGGACATTTAGGTTGCTTCCATGTCTTGCCCATTGTAAACAGTGCTGCTATGAACATTGGGGTACATGCATCTTTTTGAATTATAAAGTCTTAAATGGTGTTTCAACTGGGAACAAGGATCACGGATTAAAAATGGAACGTGAAGGGAAAGGTTGAAAGCAGGGAAAATACGATGCGAATGATGAAAATATTCAAACTTACGTGGCCATGACCCCCTCTCCACGGCGACCCCGAAGCCATTAGTCCCATGCAGGTAGGGCGAGTCACTGAACGTCTCAGGACCTCAGTTTTCTCATCTGCAGAATGGGGATGATGAGGAATAGCCCCCAAACTAATACACACGCAAGCGTGCTCGTAGCAGCACTCTTCACAGTAGCCAAAAGGTGGAAACAACCCACATTTCCATTGAGAGATGAATGGGTTAACAAAATGTGGCCCATCCGTTCAATGGACAATTCCTCAGCCATAAGAAGGAATGACGTTCTGGTACAGTCTACAACATGGGTGGGACTTGAAAACGTGTTAAGTGAAAGAAGCCAGGCACAAAAGACCACACATTGTATGATTTCAATTGTATGAAATGTCCAGGATAGGCAAATCCACAGAGACAGAGAATAGATGGGTGGCTGTCAGGGGCTGGGAGCAGGGGAAACAGGGACTGATGGATTAATGGGTATGCGGTCCCCTTTGGGGTGATAAAAACCTTCTGGAGCTGGGTAGAGGCAATGGTGCACAACATTGTGAATGTACGAAATGCCATTGAATTATTCATTTTCAAAGTGTTCAGTTTATGTTATGTGAATTTCACCTCAATAAAAAAAAAAATGGTCCCCAGCTGATGGGATGCTGGGGAGAACTAGATGAATTCCTCCCTCCGTGGCGCTGGGATGGAGCCTACACACAGTCGGCGCCGGCTAAGCGCTAGCTCTTCCCAGAGCCGCCCCTCCAAACACAACCCAGTCCACAGTCAGGGGCAGCCGCCTGAAAGCAGAGGGTGTTCTCGGACGCGGGTTTAGAAGCATCCAAGAAATGAACCCAGTACTTGGTAAAACCTGGGTAGTTTCTTTAATAAGAAACTGCAAGAAACCAGCCCCTGGCAGTGATATTTACAAGCCGGTCATGCACATTGGAAAGGAGTAACACCAGAGGGTTTTGCTACTAAACAGCGCCTGACTCTGCTCAGCCCAGCGGAAAGCACGGTCCCAGCACAATCACTCGGCAGATCAAAGACCCACCGCTGCCTTCAAGGTCATTTCCACAATCTCCCGGTGTGGGGACGTGGGGGGAGACAGTGCAACACGGGAACTTGCTGAGAAGCCCTGAACGTCAGACACCGCTGATGTGTCTGTGAGAGGTGGTCGAGGCTGAAAGGGGCGCCCCGGTTAATGCCACCTAACTCTCCACTAACCAGTCCGGGCGTGACATCGCTCTGGTTCTTGATGTGAGGTAAAAGTGGCGCTGGTGATTGGGGCCCTTCTTTCTGACCCCTGGATGTTAGGTTTGCAGCTGTGTTTACGAAGACGTGTTGATGTGAGAGACGCTTGATGGTAAAATAACAAGGGACAGAACTGTCAAGAGCGAGAGCTTTTTAAGGGAGTACAGGTGGCATTGGACTAACCCTCACCTTGGCCTTGCTGCCCTGAATCTATCAACAGCCACACTGTTGGGAAGGGTGGGCGGGCGGGTGACCAGTTTTACCAACTGTCAGAGTTTAGAACTCTCATCTTTTAGAAGAATCTGGAGAGAAACCGTCCACAGCGTTGAAAGTTGCTCTGTGTTCCAGATGTGAGCTGGGGGGTCGCGGGGCCCCCTCACTCTCTAACTCAGGGTCAAGCGGCTATTTTTATTTAGAGAGTGAAGGGAAAAGTGCTATAAAACAAAGGACAAAAATATGGAGAAGATGAACGAATTCACCGTTCATCTTAATGATAAAGAGTGACTCGCAAAGCCAGTGGACATGGAGGCCAGTTTTTCAAGGCTGAATACTCTTGTTCGACAATTTAACTTCCTCCAGGACACACTTTTTCTTTTGGTATTCGGTTTGGAGAACTTTGGGTGACAGAAGAGGTGAGCCGTGGCCAGGGAAACAATTTCAGTCTCCTGGCCATAATAGAAAAATCGAGTCTCGGAACAATTACGTTCGAAGTTTTTCTGGTCACCTTCTGGGCAGATGTGCCTGGGATTGAGGGCAGGTACGACGGTCCCACCGGGCCGAGGCTGGCGGCAGTTATGTTATTTATCCCCGCTTCATTTTGCAGAAGCTTTAGGAGGGCTTAGGAAGTGACACCAGAGCAGCCGGTTAAATTAGAAGTGGGCGAGGAAGATGAGGCAACGGAAAACAAAGTCAGAGGCGGGTGAGTGTGGGCCATAGGGTGTCTGCGCCAGCCTCCACCCTGCACCCCGCCCCACCCCCGCCAGGGCGGCTTAGCTCTGAGCCTCCCCCCACCCCTCCCCGAGACGGAACAAAGGAGAGGCTTCGTTTTCCTGCCTGCATCTCAGCTCACCCCCTCCTCCTCGCGGCCCACAGGCCTCCAGGGTCACTCTCTCATCACGCCACCTGCTTCCTGGAGCCCTGTGTCTGGGTGGCAACAGGAGTGAGGGCAGGGCGGCGTCTAAGTTCTCCCTGAGTCCCCAGGGCTCGGGGTTCACTTTATGTTTAATGAGTGAATGAATGAATGGGTGGATGAACAAATGAATGAACACAGATGGCTGAGAGAATTCACTTCTCCCCATCATCGGGCCAAAGGGCAAGCTGAGAAGAAGAGATTCTGTCCCTGCCCCAGCACCACTCGTCACCATCCCCCTTGTCAGAGGTGTGTGGGGACCATTTCAGCCTGTTCACTCACATCACAAACAGCTTTGGGTCATCTCCCAGGGTTTGAACCCCTGCTCTGTCACTCACTAGCTGTGTGACCTTGGCCAGGTTAGTAAACCTCTCTGTGCCTCCATCTCTCCATCTGTAAAATGCGGATAAAAGCGGCACCTTCCTTGGCAGCATTCTGGAGTTTGTATCCATGCAAAGGTGCCTGGACGGGTGCCTGGAGCGTGGTAAGCCTGAGGTCTGGGTTGATTTGCATTTTTATTATTCTGGCTTTGAGCCAGGCCCATGGGGGGAGGCGGAGATGAACGGGAGTTCCCTCCAATCCTTAGCCCCGCATTCCAGGCCCACGACCTTCAGCCACATGTGTTCCTGGCCTAGTTTCCCATATGTGCCCCAGACATGCACTGTCAAAGCACTGGGACAATGTAGGGCTGGGGGCAGCGGCTGGTGACGGGATCATTGTGGTTACTGCTGCTCTCTGGGTCCTGCATGTTCCAGTCGCCTGGACACCCCCCAGCTCCCCCCTGTGTGCCTGGACCAGGTGGTTTTCCGGCCTGGATGCCCCTTTCCTGGGACATCACAGCATGGCCACCAGTCCCGTGGACGCTGAGGAAGCCTGTTCCTCCTGCCGCCCCCTCCATCAGAGGCCCCCGTGTGAGGCTGAGTGTGAGAACTGAGAGGCTGCGCCTCCAAGGGGCAGAGGAGACAGGAGGGAAGGCGGGGGTGGGAGGACAGGGTCGGGCAGAGGAAGCGGGGGAGCAGAAACAAAGCCGCAGGCGGAGCAGGAGAGGCGGGGCAGCGGCGGAGGGGAGCCTCCCGCAGGGCCTGGCCCGGTGCTCTGCATGCGGCTGCAGGCGCTGAGTAAATGTTTGTTAAGCGGATCGAACTGAATTGTATCAACAGAGAACGCGAGGTGCACCGCCTGGAAGCTTCCAGGCTCGCTGCACATGCCCCGAGGCCATGCTGTACTCCTGCTCGTCTTAATGGGGTTTGTCGAATGCATAAGTGGTACCTCATTACCCCAGCAACACCGGCACTGGGCCACACGGATGCCCGCTCCAACCCACAAGCTGCAGCCCTGCCCTCGCCCGCCTGGTACGAGGGGAGGGGCGGGTTCACAGGCTGGATGGACAGTGGCTAAGAAGCAGCGGTGGCCTGGGAGTCCAGAGGAGGGGGCAGAGGAAAGGGGGAGCAGGGCCGTGGGTGGGGAGGCACCCAGGGTCCCCAGGTTTCCATCTGGACCTTGGGGTGGGGGCTGACGCTATCGGAGCAGGTTGGGAGAGAAGGAGATTTTATTTTATTTATTTATTTATTTTTTAACATCTTTATTGGAGTTATCATTGCTTTACAATGGTGTGTTAGTTTCTGCTTTATAACAGAGTGAATCAGCTATACATATACGTATATCCCCATATCCCCTCCCTCTTGCGTCTCCCTCCCACACTCCCTAACCAACCCCTCTAGGTGGACACAAAGCACCGAGCTGATCTCCCTGGGCTATGCGGCTGCTTCCCACTAGCTATCTGTTTTACATTTGGTAGCGTATATATGTCCATGCCACTCTCTCACTTCGTCCCAGCTTACCCTTCCCCCTCCCCGTGTCCTCAAGTCCATTCTCTACGTCTGCGTCTTTATTCCTGTCCTGCCCCTAGGTTCTCCAGAACCCTTTTTTTTTTTTTAGATTCCATATATACGTGTTAGTATACGATATTTGTTTTTCTCTCTCGGACTTACTTCACTCTGTATGACAGACTCTAGGTCCATCCACCTCACTACAAATAACTCAATTTCGTTTCTTTTTATGGGTGAGTCATATTCCATTGTATATATGTGCCACATCTTCTTTATCCATTCATCTGTTGATGGACACTTAGGTTGCTTCCATGTCCTGGCTATTGTAAATAGAGCTGCAATGAACATTGTGGTACATGACTCTGAATTATGGTTTCCTCAGGGTATATGCCCTGTAGTGGGATTGCTGGGTCATATGGTAGTTCTATTTTTAGTTTTTTAAGGAACGTCCATACTGTGAGAGAAAGAGATTTTAATCGTGAGTTGAGGTTTCCCAGGGAGAGCCGGGAGGAGGGAGTATCCAGAGGGACCGGAAGGGGAATAGTTGAATAGAAGTTTCCAGAAGGGAATTGTGGGGCGGGGGCTGATGTAGCCAGGGCACGGAGAGTGGGTGGCTGACTGAGCCAGAGTCCACACCAGGCATGACGAGGGCTGGACGCAACAGATGGGACAGGTCAGATGGGGGCCAGCGTCCGACTCGTCAGGCGGGAAAGGATGTCACCACAGTGAAAGAGCCACGACCAGAAGTCTCCAAATGGAGCCGAGAGCTTGATTCCCTGATGAGGGGGCAGGGAGCAGCCCTCTGGAGAGAGAGACAAGTTTCATTCATTCACTCATTCATTCATTCATTCCCTGCGTACTTCCTGAGCGCCCACAGTGTTCCAGGGCAGGGACCACACGGAAACCCCCGCCACTCCCTTCCGCTCTGTGGCTCTTACACTCTGCTGGTGGCGTCTGGGGTTAGCGGAAAGTGCTCAGGGAGAGGTACAATTTCAGACAAGGTGACGAGGGAAGCCTCACTTCTGGGTACAGACCCAGGAAGAGCATCTAGATAGGGGGCCGGAAGTGCAAAGGCACTGGGGTAGGAGTGTGGCCGGGTGTTTGTGGTGGCTGCAGTGGAGTGCAGCGGGTGGAGAGTAACAGGTCAGGCCAGGGAGGCACAGGCAGTTTGGAGGGCTTCAGAGAGACGTGGGTAACCCAGGAGCCTTTGGTGAGCTTTGGGCAGAGGAAAGGCCCTGTGGTTTACATGTGCAAAGGATTCCTCCAGCTGGGGCTGAGATCGGGGGAGGGGCACGGGCAGAAGCAGGGAGACCAGGTAGGATCTCCCACAGTCATCCAGGTGCTGTGGGCAGGCAGCTTGGGCCTGGAGACATGGCTGGAATCTGGCTGGTCTCGAAAGGCAGGACCCGGAGGGCTTCCCAACAAGCTGGAAGTGGGATGTAAGAGTCAGAGAAGAGTCCCAGAGGGACCCTCCATCTCCAGCCTGAGCCGCCGGAAGAACTCGAGATGGGTCTGGCTGCACTCGGACGTGGCTGGTTTACGATGCTCATTAGACATCCTGGTGGAGATACAGGGTGGGCCTTGGGATAGCAGGGTCTGGGGTTCAGTGGGGAGGTCCCAGCTGCAGATATAAATTCAGGACTCATCAGCGAGGGAATGGGATTTATGGCCACGTGCAGAATGAGATCACCAAGAGCGATCCCAGACGCTTGTCCCCAGATCTCCTCCTTGGTTAACCGCAGCTCCTGTGAGTGAGACCATTTCTGGGTTGCTCGGCACCCTTGGCCCCAGCCCGGCGCCCAGCAGGGGTTGAGCAGGCCCCCAGCCCTGGCTGATGTGATGAATGACTCAGTCCAGAGACAAAGGCACCAGGAATTAATTGGGTCCGAGCTGGCTGCAGAACATCAAGGCCAGACTCCTTGCCTTGTGCCCTCTCGTGCCTCTCTTTCCAGTGGACCCAAACAGCCTTTATTAGCTTAACCAACATTAAGGCAAAAAGATCCCTATGAGGAGCATGATTATAGAGTTCAAGGAATTGATCGCTTCTCGTGCTGGAGTGTCTACGTTAATGAATTTTAAGCAGATCTGTCTTGGAAAGGACGCATTTGACTCGATCGTATGGTGACCATATCTCCCCAGCCCAGGGCCAGAGACACTGCCTGACACACGGGCTGATGGATGTCCAAAGGACACGACAGAGTGTCTGCAGTCGGGGCTGTCTCGCCTCCGTCCCTCATTTATTCCTTCTGCATGCCGGGCAGGATATTAAGAACTCACAGGCTTCTCTTATCTCCGGGCATGTCCGCACTTGTAATGGGCTAACCTCAGTAAACCTATTTGGGAAGGTGTTATCTCTGGCTTGTGTTTCGGTGGAGGGGAGAGGTGGCGGGAGGCTCTAGGAAAGTAATATGCTAGTTTGATTAAGTTTTTCAATTTTCTGCTCATCCTCGTGCTGCCAGAGTACAAGGTGCTGCCCGGGGAAGGTGAGGTGGCTGCAGAGGAGGCTGGCGCTGCAGAGCAGGGGAGCCTGCCCAGGCCGGCTGCCAGTCCCAGCTCTGCCACTTCATCATCATCCCAGCGAGCCTTGACGGAGCCCGTGAAAGGGGCCAGAACCACGCCAAGAGTGTTCCATGAGCCACCTAGTCAAGACGTCCCGAATTCCTTCCTGGGAAACAGGGACCATGTCATCACTGCTTTGCAGACAAAACAGCTTCATTTCAGAGAGGCAGAGCCGCTTGTCCAAAGACACACAGCGAGTAAGGAAAAACAAACATCACCGCAAACCTTTATCAAATGCCTCCTCTGTGCCTGTCCCAAGTGCTCAGCCCACCCATCCCTTCGCTCAGCCCTGGAGGAAGTGTGTGACCGTGAACCCTGAAAGGGCTAAGAAGGTAAAGAGTAAGAATCACATGATAATCAGCGGTCAGTAGGATTCCCATGTGCAGGTGGGGACCTGGAGGAGGGAATGTTTGACAAACTTTCCCAAAGTCATGGAGCGAACAGAGGGCGTCGCACTCGGTGGCCTGAGAGCCCAGGATCCAGAGAATTCCTACTCTGACCTCTTCGGTCTCTGTGCCTCCCCATTCTGAGGTCAGACGGAAGGGCGTGGGAGGAGATGGCAGCTGTCGCTCTCGCCAGGGCTGCCCCCTCTGTGCTACAGACGGACGGTACACCTAGACAGTGTGTCTGATGAAGGTAGCCAGGGAGGGGAGGCAGGTGGCCCACTGGGTGTGGGCAATTCAGGGTAGGGGGTCGGGGTCCTAAAGATGAGGTGTTCAACCAGACTCTCAAGAGTACTTTGACCACTTTTTCTCTCATCTTCTCCCTAACGAATGCCAGGGTTCCACTGGGTCCACCTTGGAGGCGTGTCTTGAATTTCACCATGTCATTGCCTCCTCTGCCACCACCCAGGCCCAGCCGACTTCTGCTTTCAACCTCCACTCCTCAGTCACCTCCTCCAGGGCCTTCCTGCTTCCTGCAGTGTGTTCAGGTCTGATTTCTCACACCCCACCTGCCACAGGACAAAGATAAAAGTCATCCCTCAGCTCCAAAGGTCCAGCCCCTGTCCCCCTCTCTAGCTCAATGGGGTGACCTAAACTGGGAAGACAGACTGCAGCCAACAGCCTAGGTTGTCATCCCACCTTCTGCACATAGAAGCGGTGTGACCTCAGGTGAATTACCTAACCTCTCTGTGCCTCTTGGCCCCCCATTAGTAAAATGGGAGGATAATCACCCATCAGTAAAATGGGAGGCTACCCTAAGCCCCGCACACATGGGGAAATGCACACCCTCTTTGCAGCCCACCAGCCCACAGGAGGCGGGGACGTGCCAGAGCCTCACCCTGGTTCTGCAGGCCTGGGCCTCGTCCCCGCCCCACAAAACGCACATTGTGTGCGGCGGTGCTTCCTCTGGAGTTATCCTCATTATACACTGTTCCTGGCATCCTGGGGAGGTTAAGTAACTCGCCGAGGCCACAGAGCAGGTGGGAGCTAAGCTGAGACTCGGCGTCTCACTCGCGCCCACTGAAGGTGAGCCAACAAAAGACGTTTCTATTGTCATGAACAGCGGCCGTGGCAGAGCCGCCTTCCCAACAGAAGGAAAGGTCTAGAACGAGGAATAAAATCTCCATCGCTTAGTTCTTAAGATTCACTGAACCTTCCCACTTGCAGCAAAAACAGCTTACTTTCAAATTAGTCAATCAGAGTGTGAGTCATTTCTTTGCAGGCGCCCGTGCAGGGAATACTAATGCGGGCCGCCCTGCGGGTGGGGCCCTGCACAGGCTCACAGGGACCTTGCAGAAGCAGGGGAGGGGGCACCTGCAGCGATTAGCACCCCACCAGGGACGCAGCCCCCATCCCCGCGTGTCCTCAGGTTCCCGGGGAAGCAACACCAGGTCACTCTCCCCGCCGTTCCTCTCCAGCCACTGGGCCTCGCCTTCCAGGGTGATTAATCCCCCCCCCAACCCTGAGCCGGGGAGACAGGAGGACGCCCACACTGACAGGAGGAAATGGAGGGGGCCGGAGCCACGGCCCTGCCACAAGCCCCAGAGACCTCTGTTCTGCTTTCTGCTGGGAAGGGGAGGTGGGCATCAGGAAGTGAGTCAGACAGAGGCCCACGTTGTCACGAGGGGCCGTGGGGAGAATGGCCTGGTGGGCTGCACCCTCGCCCACCCCCAAGCCTTGCAGAGGCATCTCTAAGCTCACACATCCATATAGTCATTCATTCATTCACTCACTCATTCACGGCCATCTACTCATCCGTCATTCACTCGCATTCCTGTTGCTTGGAACTAAACCCATTTAGACTGGGGTGGAGGTGGGGGTCACAAGGACAGAGGATGGGGAGTTCTATGAGGGTGGTGGTCAGGGAAGGCTTCCTGGAGGAGAGGACAGGTGAGCTGTGCTTCCCGAGGGATACAGGTAGCCAGGCAGTGGAGGGTAGGGTGGGGTGGGGGATGCGAAGGCCTGAATGTTTGGACCACAGGAGGAGCCGCTGGTGCAGCCAGAGGGGGATGGGGCCGATTCAAGAGGGCCGTGGACTCAGGCTGAACCCCGAGGCTGCTGGGTCCCGGGAGCTGTGGGCAGGGCAGCGGCATGGTCAGCGTGGAGGTCTAGGCCGCTTGCCCAGGCTCAGAATAGATGTGAGACTTGAGCTTGGCGGCCACCTGGAAGGTGGTCTGGGTGGGAGGGACGTGGCCTCAGCTGGGGCCCTGGCTGCGCGGCTGGGATCGGCAGATGGTCAAGGGCACCCTGGAGGCTGAGTTGATGGTGCTGTGCCATTCAGAAGAGGAGGCCGGGACATCCCCAGGTGTCCTCAGGGCTCCCAGCCTGGAGAGGGGCCAGTGGAGCCAGAAATGTCGTTCCCGGGGAGCTCCCGGAGCTACTCACTGAGGCAGCGACGGGAGCTGGCCACGCCAAGGTCACTGGAGGCCACAGGAAGATCTCTCCACCTGACGGCGCCTGCCTGAGAGAGACCCTTCATTCCTCACGTTTGACAATGAGCTCAGGCAGGTCTGCAGCTGACAGGTCCTGAACGATTCCGTGTCCAAGTCTCACCTCCTGCTTTGCAGTCCCGAAATGCACAGCTGCCTCTGCCACCTCCCCGGAGCCCATGCGCTCAGCGAGTGGGGGGGGGGGGGGCATGGGGATCCCTCCCTGGGCCCCCCACGGAGGGTGCAGAGCAGCAGAGAGAGCTTCCCGGGTCTCACTCCCCATCCTCGGCAGCCTCTGGGGAGCAGCCCACACAGGTCACTTCCATTTCTCCCTCGGGGCTAATCGGTCTCCCTTAGAATTAAAAAGGTCTCGAATGTCAGATGGAGGAAGGAGACCCCAGAGAGCACCTGCCTGAACCCTCACCCCCAACCCGTGCTCCAGGACCCAGGGTGATGACTGGTTCAAGGCGTCCTGGGAGAGGGGAGGGCACCTGGGACCCCAGGACCAGGAGGACGTGGCTGCCAGCTGGGGACAGTCAACCCGCCCCTCCCGGCAAGGAGCTCGCAGGCCTGGAGAGGGCAGCTGGCGGCGGGCGAGGAGTTGCCTTTAGCACGGGTTGGGCGGATAGTAGGTGTAGTCAGTTGGGGGTGCACCCCGCACCCCAGAGGTGAGCCCCAGGCCCCTCCAGCTGGCCACCGCCTGCTCCCACCCTCCCCTCCCCACATGCCTGATGGGGCCGTGGCAGCGGTGAGGGTGTGCTGACGTAGAAGGGGGGCGGCAGGGTTTGTTCCCCTTGAGGCTCTGGGAGGTCCTAGGAGGGACCAGAGGAGATCTGGCAGGGATGGGAAGTATGAGGCAACCTCACAAGTCTGAGCACAGACGGGGGGCAGCTTTCCTGGCTCTTCACCTTAAAAAAAGTTATGAACATTAAGCACGGAAGTCAATGCTGACAGGAGGAAGAAGCGCCGGCCTGACCCCGCCCCCTCTGCTCCGCTGCGCTCGGCTGCCTTGTCTGCTCTCTGCCCACCGCAGTCAAAGGCACGACCACGGTTGCTCTCTGCTTTTTCATTTTGTCATGTTTCATTAGCCATCTCCATTTTCTAGTTTAAGAAGTGTGCACACACACACGCACATGCACACACACACACAGGTCTAACCCCTGAAGTTTCCACTCTGGAGTAGTGAAACTGACATATTTGAACTGTAGTGCAACCAACCCAAGTAACAGACTCTGGAGGAAAACCTTCCCGCGGCAGGGTCACCAGGGGGCTCGGGCACCGCCCGGGTCTGATTTGGAAGAGCCTCCAAATTCTGCTTCCCTGTGGCTCGTTACCAGCTCGGTTATCCCCCTGCCATTGGAAGTAAAGGTCTAGGTCTGTTTTTCAGAGTCTGACTCACACTGCAGTGAACATCTTCATGCAAATGCCTTTTTGCTTTTCTTGGGTGGTTTTTTTTTTAATTGAAATATAATTGATTTACAACATTGTGTTAGTTTCAGGTGCACAGCAAAGTGATTCAGTATTTTTGCACATTATATTCCGTTATAGGTTATTACAAGACAATGGCTATAATTCCCTGTGCTCTACAGTAAATCCTCGTTGCTCATCTATTTTATATATAGTAGTTTGTATCTGTTAATCCCATACCCCTAATTTGTCCCTCCCTGCTTTGGTAACCACAGTTTATTTTCTATGTCTGTGAGTCTGTTTCTGTTTTGCATATACATGCATATTATTGTTTTTCACATTCCACATGTAAGTGATATATAGTATTTGTCTTTCTCTGTTTGACTTACTTCACTAAGCATAATATCCTCTAGGTCCATCCACGTTGCTGCAATTGGCAGTATTTCTTTTTGTGTGTGTGTGGCTGAGTAATACTCCATTGTGTGTGTGTGTGTGTGTGTGTGTGTGTGTGTGTGTGTGTGTGTGTAAAACACATCCTCTTAATCCAATCATCTGTTGATGGGCACTCGGGCTGTTTCCATGTCTTGCCTACTGTAAATAGTGCTGCTGTGAACATATATCTTTTCAAATTAGTGTTTTTGTTTTTTCCAGATATATACCCAAGAGTGGGATTGCTGGAGCATATGGTAGTTCTAGGTTTCATTTTTTAAGGAACCTCCATACCGTTTTCCACAGAGGGTGTGCCAATTGACAGTCCTACCAACAGGGTACGAGGGTTTCTTAGGGGGGTTTTCTTAGGAGCACATTTCCAGAAGTAGGATTGCTGGACTACTGGGCCTCAACACATATATAACAACTCTTTGTACCTATTTTCACATGCGCCTCTAAAGGGGCCATGTCATTTTCACATCCCCCTCCCGCCCTTGGGACGAGTTTGTCTCTGGGATTGTAATTAAAGGTATATACAGTTGACCCTTAAACAACACAGGTTTGAACTGCGCAGGTCTACTTCTATGCAGATTTTTTTCAATAGTAAATACTATTTACTACGTGATCTGAGGTTGGTCGAATCCTCAGACGCAGAACCTTGGATATGGAGAAACCACGGATACGAAGGGGCCACTAGAGGTCATATGCAGATTTTGGACGGAGCGTCGGCGCCCATAACTCTCGTGTTGTTCAAGGGTTGACTGCATTCGGCTAATTCAGTAGATGCAAAATAATCTGATGTGAATCTCAGTCATACCACTTACCCAGAAAATAGATAGCAGAGGTATTTTTCTCCCTTTTTCTCTGGTACAGTATTTTCATAGTTATTTCGAATAGATAGAACCACATAAAATTGCCTAGATTCTATCATCTCTGCCCTACAGAGAAGACAATTTCATACATTTCATCCCAAAACTAAAGATTTGAGTGCAAGCCGCAATGAGCTATCAAGAGAGCAAGGACCAAATGGCCATTTCTTCTTCCTCCCCGGCGAGAGATGCTGAGGTGACTTTTCGATATAACACTCAATTTTAGGAAATTAATTCCATCCTCTGACTTGCTTGTTCTCTAAAGGCTGGTGTCAGCTGAGCAGGGAGACAGCGGAGGTCTCCGAAGCATCTGATATCGCAGGGGCCGACAAGGCTGCACGACTCTGGTCCATCCAGTAATTGTCTGGCTTTCTCTGACCCGGGCTAGGTGGGCGGCTGGCAGAGAGCTTTGGGCGGTTTTCCAGCTAGAAGGGTGTCGCCAAGACCCCTACCTTCTGCAGTCTCTTCCCAAGCCGGGCTCATCCGGTCCCTTCCCGGGAGCTCTGGGCTAGATGCCAGGAGATCCGGGCTTAATTCTCAGACGGTTCCCTAAGGAGGTGGCTTTTACTGGCAAGCGTGAAGGGAGGGGGAAAAGGAGAAAAGAAAAATGACGTGCGGGCTGGTGACGCGAGCAATCCGCTCTCCGGGCTGTGAGGCACCCTGGTTTAATAAACACTTCGTGAAATACAAATCTTGATTTTTTCTCGGTTGTGGTACAATATACAAATCAGAAAACTTGCCATCTTAACCATTTTTAAGTGTGCGCTCCAGCGGCTTTCCATACGTTCACATGGCTGTGCAGCCATCGTCACCAGGCATCCTACAATGTTTTCATCTACCCAACCTGGAATTCTGTCCCCAGCAAACAGTAATTCCCCATCCTCTCCCTCCCCGAGCCCCTGGAAACCACCTTTACATTTCCTGTCTCCAGGAACTTGCCTGCTCTATGTACGTCATGTGAGCAGAATCCTACAACATCGGTCCTTCTGTGTCTGGCTCATTTCACTGAGCATCACGTCCTCAAGGTTCATCCACGTTGTAGCCTGCGTTGGAATTTCCTTCCTTTCCAAGGTTGAAAATATTCCACCGTATGGAGGGACCACGTTTCGTTTATCTGTTCATACGTCGATGGACATGGAGTTGCTTCACTTTTTGGCTGTTGTGAGTAGTGCTGCTGTGAACACAGGGGTACAAATACGAAGCAGGTTATAAAAACATGTCTGAGTTGGGAGCAGAGTTGAGCCTCTCACACACACTGACCCTGGAGAGAGGTTTCCAGAGACGAAACTGAGGCACGGTGGTCAGTGACATGCAGAGAGGGCAGGAGGTGGGCCTGGCTCCCTCCCTGTGGGCTGGCTGTGCCCGGGTCCCATAGGCCTGTCTTTAAGGTCAGCCGCAGGAAGACCCTTGCTTGGGACAAGACCCCCCAGAAGTCCTGGCAGTAGGCAACACACTACAGACCCTCCCACCAAGATTCAGGGGACGTGGGCCTCCAGTCCTGCTTTCCCATACCCAGAGTCCCCATTTACAGATGGGGCCACTGAGGCCAGTGACCCTCCTGGAGACTGGGTCGGCCTCCCCATCGGCCACTCTGTAGGTGGGAGAGGAGGAACGTGGCTCCCAGCCTCTCGGGCGTATTGAGTGTGGGGACAGCTGCCGAGAGACTCAGGTAATTGACGTTTCCTCTGACCTCCAGCACTTTTAATTGGATTGAACACGCACTTAGAGAAGGGCCAGATCCGGGTGCACCAAGGGGCGGCCCGTAAATCGGGCTCCCAGAGAGGCCTCCTGCGCCGGGGACGCTGAATCCCCACCTGCAGCTACGGCATGACTACCAAGGGGCCCTGACCACCTCCCGCAGGTGCAGGGAAACCTACGAGCGGGGCTTCACCACGCCCCGGGAGCATGCGGCTGCTCTTCCATCCTGCGGGGGAGGACGGTGTCCCCCCTCCATGGCCCCAGCTGCCTACCAGGAGCTGATCCAGGTCCTTTGGAGACTCGACCCCCTCACCGGAGAGTCCCTGGCAGCGGATGGAGGGACAGGAAAAGGGGCCCGAGGGAACCTTCCACCGCCAGCTGCTCATCCGGGCACCAGGGTCCCAGGGTGAGGTGCTCCCCCTTCACAGAGCTGCTCCCACCCCCTGTTGCCTCCACCCTCACAAGGGTGCCCATGAGCCCAGAGTGCTAAGTCTGACGGATGCCCCTCATGGCTCCGGTCATTGCCGTCCCCTGACCCCAGCCCCTGCAGCTGCTCATTCGCTCCTGTGAAAACACTGTCTTCTCTTGGCTTTGGGACCCACCGGGGTCTCCTCCTGCTTCTTTGGAAACCCTCCCAGACTTTCCTCAAGGGTCATCCTGGATGCCCAGCCCTCTCTCTGTGACACGCCCCCCCAAGACTATCCTCCCCCAGCGTTTACACCCCACCTGTGTGCCCGGGAATCCCAGACCCTGTCTGCCGCTCAAGCCTGAGCTCGCCCCCGGGGCCACCCCCGCCTCATGGACCCTGCCGCCACCAAGCACCCCAGAATCACACACCTGGCACCTGTGACTCAGGATCCCATCTCCTGGGATCGGGGGCCAAAGCGGAAAGTGCTTGCCTGCCTCCACTTAACCCAGCTCCCTCATCCCTCAGGTCCAGGTAATCTCTAGTCTCCAAACTTCTGCCTCAGCAGCCTCCCTCCAGCCCACCCACTCCCCTGTCCTCCCGCCTGTCTGGTCTCCCGTGCCCAGCTCCACCCCCTCCCGCAAGGAGCTCCCCAGTGACTCCCAGGACGGGGCTCAGGCTTCGGGGCCCCTAGCACCTGCCCTGCCTTCCTTCTCTCCTGGACACCCCATCCCTTGTTTGGAGAACATCAAGGCAGACACATGTCCCTTCCTCCGAGGTCCCCAGGCACAGGAGGCCCTCTTGGATAAAGACATGTCATTATCTCTGCATTCCTGTGGAGGGAGGGGAAGGGCATTCTGTGCAGAAGGAACAGCACATGCAAAGCCCTGTGCCCAGCGGGAGGGGAGCACAGGGGTGGGTTACAGGCGGCTCAGGGCGGTGGGCCAAGAGCTCCAGATGGGAGGCCATGGGGGTGGCGGGGCTGGGTGGCCGGCACGGAGGACCTCCTTGAGCCACTTAGTGGGGCAGCCTTCATCCGAAGGGCCACAGTGGACAGGTCCGGGTCTGAGGCCCGAGGGAAAGATCCCGAGTACAGGTGGCCTCTGGCCAAGATCACTGGTGCCCAGCCTCAGTGCCTCCGCTTTCCCACAAGGCTCGCGGCCAAGGTTGTTCGGGCCACTGTGCACTTTTTTACGAGGCTGGAGGTTTGTAAAAATTATTAGTTGGTGGAAACTCAAGGGCTGCCGGCCAGCCCTCTGCAGCGGTGGCGGCAGCCTGCCCGTAGGACACCCGCACGGCCTCTGGTGGGGCGGGGGCAGGGGCAGGGGCAGGGAGGGCGGAGGGGGGAGGGGGGAGGGCGGAGGGGGGAGGGGGGAGGGGGAGGGGGGCCCAAGGCTGCAGCTTCCCACTGTGGAATGTTCTCTGCTGGGACAGAGGCCAAGGCCATAGCCCCACACCCACTGCTTCCCCAGGACCACTGGAAGCCTCAGGTCGGGGACCAGACTGGTGGCGATGCAGGAAGGCAGCCATTCCGGAACAGCGTGGCCTTTACCACCTACCATGGAGGCGCTGCCCTGGCTCGTGGACACGGGTTCGAATCCCAGATCTGCTACGGGGCTGGTGACAGTAACAGCGAGACTCAGTGGCCGCCCACGGGCTCCGGGCTCTGAGCTGGGCCCCCCCGTGAGCTAAGTCTTTTGTCGACAGTCCTGCACCACCCCCATGTCAGGTCACTGCCCCCTCGGCAAGGAGAACACGGCCGAGTGGCACAGGAGAGACGCCCCCCTCCCTCGCATCGGCACCTGGTGCACATTAGCACCCAGCGAACGCGAGTTGCCTTTCTTTTCCCACCAGAAACCCTCCTGGAGCTGGCCGGTGCCTCTCCACACTTGCCGGGAGTTCCCTCAGCAGAAAGGAATGTGCAGGCCCAGCGATCTCAGAAACACCCAGAGTTTGCAGAATGAGCTGGACGAGGTCAGCTGTGCAGGACCTTGGCCCCCAAGCCCCTGGGCGCTGCTGATTCCCTGGAACAGTTAGCAGGACATGGGGCCCGGGTCCCCTCCTGCCCTGCGCTCACCCCTCCACGCGTAATCATGACCATCTGAAGGCCGTGGGCCTCACCTTCTCTGGCTTAGCTTGGAGGTTCTCAGGAAGTGAAGGCGGGAGAGCAGAGGGAGGAGGAGGGAGCGAAGGGTGCATGGGGGCCCTTCTCTCTGTCTAGATGAAGGCACCGTGTCCTAAGAGGACAGGCAGGAGCTCTGGTTCTTCCCCCAGCCCTACTGATGGTGCACTGTGTAACTCTGAGCAGGGTCCTTCTTCTCTGGGCCTCAGTTTCCCCAAGCTGCACATGTTGTCCTCCTGCTTCATCCATTATCCCCATCAGAATGACCAACCCCACTCTGTGCAAGACTCAACAGTGTGATGGGTCAGAAAAAGACACCTAGGGTTTAATTAATAGGAGCATGGTCTTCACAGCTAGGGAGGTGAGAGTCTGCTGCAGACTACAGCTGGGGCACTAACGCTCAGTTCCGGGAGAAGTTGACAAATGACTCCTGTTCAGAGGAAGGCACTGAAGTGCGTCATGCAGGAACAGATAAAAGAAGCTTTGAGGCTTGGTCTGGAGGAAAGAGGCCAGGAGGTTCAGGTTGCCATCTCCAGATGCACTGGGACCCAAGAGCAGTTCTAGAAAGCTCTTTCCTAATGATGAGAACTCCTCCACGAAGGAATTGGCTCCCAATGAGGTAGTGAGCTCTCCATCCCTGGAGGCAAGCAAATCTGTGTGTGGGATTCTGGGATTCTGTGTGTGCCCTGCGCTCTGGTCTGCAGAGGCTCTGATCCTCAGGGGGTCTGGAGGGAGGGATTTGGCCCTTCGGCCTTGTGGTTCCTGAGGCCTGTGCTGTTCCTGGCCATGCAAGTGCCTGGTACACATCAGAGATGCTTTAAGGGGCCACATAGGTTGCTACAAACACCACATTCTTAGTTTCTAAGCAGAGAAGGCAGAGGAGGGGCCTGCGCACAGTCCGCCGAGGCCCCAGCTTCTCTCTTTTTCCTGCCTCAGCTCTGCCAGCTCCTGAGGCCCAGTGCAAGATCCTGACCACCAGACTCACCCACCGCGTTCCAGCTTCAGCCCCTTCCCGCCCTGAGGCCCCACTTGCAATGTCATCTCCACTCACCCCCTTCCTGAGTGACCTGAGCTCTTCCGAGACCCTCAGAGCCCTCCACCAGCCCCTCTTTGTTGGCATGTGGGTTTGCCAGGGCGTGGCTACCGCCTCCAGGACCCCATGGATGGGCAGGCAGACTCCGCCCCCATTTACCGATGGGATGCCTGAGGTCCAGGGCGCAGCACCCTACCAGGGACCACGTGGCAAGGCTGGGCCAGAGAGACCCAGGGCCCCACTGGCCTGGGCGCCCAGCCCTGCGCCCCCGGCTCCCCTGGCCCCCGCCCCCGCCCAGCTGCTGGGGCCTAATCCAGGCCTGTGGGAAGTGGACCAGGGCGAGGAGGCGGATGGGGACGGAAGGCCCCTGATGCCGCTGGGATGCCTTGATGTCACAGATGTGGCTCTGGGCTCCTGCCTCGGGATTTTGACGGACTTGCTAAATTGCAATTCTCCGTGGCACAGGGGAGCTGGGCCCAGGCCAGGCCTGCATTATCCTCAGCAGCTGCAGCTACGGAGAGCCAAGGGGTGGAGGCCTGGCCAGGCAGGGGGCTCAGGGGCCGCAGGACCTCTAGACCTTGCACCCAGGGGCCCAGCAACTGGAGGGAGGGGTACCATTCTGGGGAGGTGCTGACCTGAACCAGAAGGAAGAGACGGGCCCCAGACCCAGCTCAGGGAAGGCACAGCCCAGGAAGGATTTCTGTCCAGAAAATAAACTTTCCCAGCATTCTTAGACCAGAGTGGAGTGAGGGAGTGCTGTGCACACAACCTTTGTGGGGAGCAGGCTAGGCCCCGACAGAGGAGGGGTTGGTTCTCATCCAGAGTCATGTGGCAAACGAAGAAGTGGGTGCTGGGATCTGAACCAGGTCCTCCCAGGCGAGGGCTACACCCACCGTGCTCTGGCCTGGGCTGTCTAGAAACACGTTTCCCTAAGCTGGACATTCATCTCCCTGACATTGCCTCTAGTTCTAGTGCAAGGGGAGTCCCCCTCAAACGGCAAGCCAAGGAGGGGCCCGAGCATGAGATTCCACATCCAAGAAAAGGGCAGGGCTGTGCTGTGCCCCCCAGGGCCCCCCAGCGCCGGCTCTGTGCTGACGGACAAAGGCCGCAAACCTGAATCCTGGGGCGGGGGTGGGGGCGGGGCACGGCTCATCAACCCAGTGGCCGCCCGGGTGAGGCCGACCCCATGGACATCACTGGGCTGATGGGCCTTCAGGAGAGCTAGTCTCCCGAGAAAAAAGCAGAGGCGCCATCCCCCATGCGGGACCGCTCGAGGGTCAGTGAGCCCAGCCGTGCACCCTGCTGGTCTGCAGGCCTGCAGGGGGGACGTTTTCTGGATCGGGGTCTTTACCACCCCCCACCCGCAGTGAAGCAGCAGATGTTTTCAGCACAGCAGCCTCCAGCAGAATTCTGTGCTCCAGACAATAAATTTCCACACACGTACACAGAGAGCAGCGTCTCTGCTTCCGGCTGCCTCGCCTCCTGGAATAGCTGCCTTTTAATTACATGGAAAGGTCACCAGAAAAAAAAAGAAAGAAACAAAAGCCAGAGTCCCTAGAAACTTCCCCTCCGTGCCCAGAACTTTGCAACAAAGTAGCTGAGAGACAAGCAGAGAACAGAGGCCGGAGCCCCGTGGGGCAGGGGATGCAGGTGCCTGGGCCCCTGAACCCCCTACTCCTAAAGTGGGTTGACAGGTCGTGAAGACTGTGAGCTCTGTTCTTCAACCACTGGGCGCCACCGCGGGGGGACCCTGGGCTTGGCACTGGTGACAGTGAGCAAAACATCCCCAGCACCATGGGGCTGATGGTCTACTGGTGGGAGTGGGGGAGGGGGGCAACACATGTGAACCAATCAATCATGTGACTCTGGCATCTCAGTAGTGCTAAGTGCTGCAGGCCTGGAGTAGGAGAGCTGGCTCAGTCCAAGAAACCAAGGAGGCCTTCCTGAAGGAAGTGGCACTGGATCTTGGAGGAAGAGTGGGCAGTAATCATGGAAAGCAAGAAGTCTTTTTTCTTCAAAGAGGGAGTCGGGCACACAAGATGGAAAGCACCAGAAAAAAAGCAACCTGCATTTCAAACCAGCTGGACCAGGGGCCCTCTGGCCTCCACACTTCTGCTCAAGCTACCACCCCTGACCCAGAAAGCCTTTCCAGGACAGAGCCGTCACAAACCTTAGGTGTGTCCCTGCCTTTCTAAGCCACAGAGAACCACAGCTGGAGGGGAGCTTCCTCCTCCAGGGGCTCCACCGGATGCCCCGGAAACCCCAGGGACGCTCAGGTTTTCCTCAAGCCGCCAATGGTGTCTCTACCTCTTAGGAATGTGGAGGCTGGGGTGAGGCGGGTCCCCTCCATGGCTCCTGTCATTGACCCTGCATGCCCGAGGGGCTCCTGAGGTGTGCATGGAACAGACGGTCGATCTTGCTAGGTTCGGGGGGCACAGGTCTATAATGATTTTAGGTGTATAAACTATTCTCCTTTCTCCCCTCGTAAATTGGATTTACTGGTCAAATGGACAAAATTTTCACGATCAGTTCAGCCCCACACCTGAGACAAGTCGCTTACTTCACAATACGCTGGGTCAGACCCTGTTCTAGGCTCCACGCACACAGCAGTGAACAAAACTGGAAAGTGGGGCTTCCCTGGTGGCGCAGTGGTTGAGAGTCCGCCTGCCGATGCAGGGGACACGGGTTCGTGCCCCGGTCCGGGAAGATCCCACATGCCGCGGAGCGGCTGGGCCCGTGAGCCATGGCCGCTGAGCCTGCGCGTCCGGAGCCTGTGCTCCGCAACGGGAGAGGCCACAACAGTCAGAGGCCCGCGTACCACAGAAAAAAAAAAAAGTATTAAAAATACAATGAATCATCTCCATAGTGTAAAAACAACCCAAAGCAAACAGATAGGCACAGAGCCGTGGGAACAAAACCACTGCAGCGCGTTCACGCCGGTGATCTGCCTCTGGGTGGGATCACGGGGATTTTAATTTTCTTCTTTGTACTCACACAATTCCCACTGATTCCACAGTGAGCTGATTCCTTTAATAATCAGACAAAAAAAAAAGATACACTTTTTAATAAAAGGATGATGCGTCCATGTTACTAATTGCGGTTTTGAACTGTTCAAAGCCGCAGATTGTCCCCTCCGGCTCCCACCATGGAAGTGGCAGCTCTCCTGGCCCCCCTATTTCTAGGCAGGCGTTTGCGGACACGGCTGCACACACACCGGCAGGGCATCTGGTCTCCTGCTCTGTTCACTTAACATTAACGATAAGCATCTCTTTCCACGAAGACTTCATAATTACGGTGGTTAAGGGCTGCGGCATCTTTCTGCCGGCGGCCTGGATCCTCGCTTTAAATCCGGCGGGGGGAGCAAGCTACAGAGCTATTAGGGGCCAGTGATTGATGGCTCAGGCCGCGCTGCTAGCCCCGCTGCACACCCCCGGGGGAGCGCACACCCCTGGGAGAGCGTGTCAGCCTTATTAATCCTGTGTACCTGTCTGGCCTGGGGAATGGCTGTGTCCCTGTGCCCAGGAAAACAGCCCGGAGCTGGCCTTCCCGCCACCCCTGCAGCCCCCCAAATGCAGGGGGGATGACTCAGAGCCTGGCCATGGGGTCCCAGCCCAAGGGCCCCTGATCGCTCACTTTCAGACCCATTTTTCTCCCTGGTGTTCAAAGTCCTCTCAGCCTTGAGCTGTTCCACGTCTCAAGCTGGGGTTCCTGTTTTCCCCTGGCTGGTTTATGGGGTACCCTCCCAGCACCCCATCGTGTCAGGACCCGTCAGTCCCCTGTGCGTATAGATACGGCCACCGCCTATCTGATCTACCTCTTACCCATTCCTCTACTAAGCGATGGCAGGCTGGGCCTTGCGCAAGGGCCCCCCGGCCCTGGAACAGAGCCGCCCACCAGGGAGAAGCCAGGAGGAGGCAAGAGTTTTCCTTCTTTCCCCCAGATCTCACTCCCCCTCCCATTTTTTCCCCATCCTGGAAAGAGGCACCAGCATCCACTAGGTGGCCAAGCTCTTGACCCTCCTCTGACAGCGCCCCTCCCCCCACCCCCCATCACTGCCTGTTTCGGTCCTGAGCCTGCAGCATGGCGGTCTCATCAATGCTCCCTGCATCCTTCCCTCTCCCTCCACGAGGACTGGCCCGCAGCCTGCCTGCCCCCTCCTCTCTGCACTTGGGGGAAGCTTATTAAAATGCCAATCTGCTCCTTCCCCACTTAAAAAGAAATAGCTTAACCTTGCCCTTGGGACGAAGGCCAAGCCCCTCACCACATCGGCACTGCCCACGCTCTGCCCTCTCCCCTCCCCGTCTCCAGGGCAGACACCCAGACTCCCCAGTTCCTCCTGTTGGGAGTGACCCCTCCCCCCAAGCCTCTGCTGGGCAAAGCTCACTTTTTCTGGAGTCTCAGCGGAGACACCCCATGCTTCCTCCAGGCTGTCCTAACTGCCTCCCCCAAGGCTGGAGCAGGGGCCCCTTCTCTGACCGCCGCATCTTCTTCATCGGAGTACAATCATTCCCTTCTATTGAATGACTGTGTTGTTTCTATGGACGGGACCATCTGCCCCACCAGAACAGCAGAGTCAGTTACCAGGGGCCCAGCACCCAGACGGGTCCTGGGAGGCGAGAGAGGGAGGGGGAGGGAAGGAAGGAAAAAAGGAAGGAAGGGGATTGGAAATGAGCTATGTTCTGAAGATGGCTTGTACGGGCTCGCAAGAACCAACCGCGAAATCGCCAAGAGCTTTTGTGAGTCGGTGGTTGCACACCCGGCAGTTTGAAACTGGCCACGGTGGGAGTATTTATACCAGGGAAATTGGCAAATGCTACACACCAGGGCTTTTTATTCCCCAGAGAACCAGCCTCCCGGCTCACCACCAACTGAATTCCCAATTTTGCCCACGCGATCCCCCATTTCAACTAAGACTTACGGACTCCCAGGATGGAAAAGTATCATCCCGTGCATACAGGCCCCTCACACAGTCCTTCGAACAGTATCTGATCACCTCCCCAAGTCAGTTCCGTACTGGGCCCCAGGGTTCAGGAGCTTACGGTCTGATGGGAGTGTTACACGTGTCTATGGCAACAGCGTAAAATGCTCCGAGCACGGGACGGCCAAGGTCAGGGGTGGGGGCATGGAGGGGGCAGTGGTCAGTCCTGGGTCACCTCCTGAGGGCGCCTAGGAGGGGACCTGCAATGTTTAGAACATGACTCAGTGATTTAAATTTCTACGGTGCGTTCAGATTTCCTCTGTGGGCCAGTACCTGGGCTTATAAATTAGGAATGATATTGGAGGCAAGTTGCAGCAAACCCGGCTAACGGCGACTACAACAAATGAGGCTCTTTTTCTCACTTAGCAAGAAGCCTGGAGGCAGGCCGTGCTGGTGTTCGTTCCACAGCTCAGGGAGGCCCTCGTGGACCCCAGGCTCTTTCTGTCCCCTCCCCACCACTCTTAGCTTACAGTCTTTTGTCACAAGATGACAACTTTGGTTCCTACCTCTGAGCCTGCAGGAGGGAGTGGGGAGGGGCAGGTGAGCCTGTGCCCTGTTATTAGGGGTCTTAGCTGGGGCCTACTCTGTCTGCTGGGAGCCCCTGGAGAGAGGCCGAGCTGCTTCTGAGCCCCCAGCCCAGCCCCGGGCAGGCACAGAGCAGGTGCACTGCGTGTGCACGTGAGCCGTGAGCGGAGCCGACAGCAGAACAACACGGAGGGATCTGCAGAGCCGACGGAGGGGCTGGCAGGACGGCCCATGGCGGCTTCTCAGCCCGAGGAGCGAGATAGGGCTGCGTCCTCATCTATCTGCTACCTAAAGAGCTACAGCATGGGCTGCCCAAGCCGCTACCTGGCAGTTGGCCGGTAGCCTGCAGAAGCCCCGTTAACCTTTTCAGCTCTTTCAAAGAGCACGTTTACCAAGAGATGAGGGATCTCTGCTCCAGATGCGCCAGCCCAGGACCAAGGCTTGAGAATCCAGCTCTGTTAGAGGCAGAGCGGCACCGGGCAGTTACGGAGGTCGGTGCCTGGAGCACAGCGTGGGCCGCTGGGCCCGCCCGGGGCCTCCGCGCCCTTGCCAGTAAAAAGGCGGTGATGAGAGTGATGATACCTAAGGGACCTGTCAGGTTCTCAGTGGCCGACGTCAGAATCCACTCTCGCTAATTTAATCAGGAGGGTTTCGTGAGGGGAGATTAGAAGTCTCGTGGAATCTCGAGGCGATGAAGCCTGATTCCACCCTCCGGGAAACAAAACAGCGAAGAGATAGGAAAGAACAGCTCTTTGGGGTTCGCAGAAGCAGACCAGAGACAAGGACTCGAGGGCAAGCCATTTATTTGGGAGGCTATGGCAGGACTCATTGGGTCGAGGAAGGCGGCAGGGAGGCCAGGAGCCAGCATGGGGTTGGGCAGGGGGTGCTCCCACCACAGCCAGCACCGCGGGCCCTCGCTGGAGAGGACGCATCTCGGCATCCTGCCAACGGGTGCCCCGGGGTCGGTGACTGGTTGAGGGCTACTCCCAGGGGGCGAGGGAAAGTCTCTGGCACTTGGACTTGCCCTGTGCACGGGAAAGCTCAGGGGAAGCACTGCCGGTGATTCCAGTGGGGAGTCAGGCCAGAGGGCAGGGAAAGCCTAGGTGCAGGGGGGCTGTGGCAGCCCTGACCCCCACTGTCATAGCAGGACCCCTCTGCCGCCACCTCTCTCCACACAGCACCTGTGACACTTGCCCCCAGGTGCACTAGAAAGTCATTTTCTGCCGTCACCTGCCTTTCCCTTCCCTGTCGTGTGCAGGAGCATCTGCAGGTCCCATGTACGACCTTCACCTCAGGACCAAGGTTTCTATAGAGAAACACTGCTTTAGCTTTCCAGGCTCTGCAGCACAAGAAGGCAAGGGCAGGTGGTAGATGGAATGGTGCTGGGTGAAGAGATCTGTGGTGTCTACTGCACCCACCTCAGGGCCTTTGCACATGCTGTTCACTCTACCTGAATGCTTTTCCCAATCTTCATGTGTCTGGGTATCTCCTTGTCTTTAGGGCTCTGCTTGGTTATCACCTCCTCAAAGAGCCTGTCATGATGATCACGCTCTCTCATTTTACCTCTCTCTGGTCACCATCTGCTGTATCATCCTGTTTTATTTTCCCCAAAGCCTTCACCCCCTCATTCCCCAGAAGGATCTCTTTTGTTTACGTTTTTATGCTCTCTCTCCCCTTCCAGAACAGAAGCTCTAGGAGAGCCAGATCCTTACCTCTCTTGTTCATCACTGGGCACTCAGTGCCTATAACCATGCTGGGCACACAGTAGGACCTCAATAGTATTTGGGAGTGCATTGTGGATGGCCCTGCCTGTCAGGCTGTTGTGGCTTTCTCACCATAATGCACATTAAGAGCCTAGTATGGTGCCTGGCACATGGTAGGTGCTCAACAAAATGTCAACTCAGAAAAGGGTGATATTAGTATCATTGTCTTGTCCAGCACCTCCATTTTCTGGGTAAGGTGACTGCAGCCCAGAGAGGGGCAGGACCACACAGAAGGTCACATAGCGCGCCCTGGCCAAGAGAACCCGGGCCTCCTCCACCATAGCCCCCTCTGTTTCTACTTTGACCCTGGGAGAGTCAGTCTGGCGGATTTGAAATAATAGAGGGGAAAGTTACAGCTCTCCTATTCCCCAAGAAAAATTAATTCCACTGCCAGGCATTTGTCCCCAAAGCTTCGGGAAGCTGGGGATCAAATCATGGCCCTGTCTTTGTAGTTGTCGCACTTCAATGTTTCAGAGGCGGGTTCCCAGGTAAAATATTGCAGTCCAGCAGCCCTGCGCCCAGCAGCACCTGGAGTAATCTCTCTCTGCACAATACAAATGGGATACAATCTCGCCCATCCGTGTTTTAAATGAGAAAGTTAGAAAAACAAAATGCAGAGGTAGTAAGTGGTTCTGATTATAGGGAGCTCAAAGTAATTGCCTTCCGGCAGAAAGCCAGGACGGCTCCACCACCGTGGTGGGGGAGGGGGAGGGGGAGGGGCTGCCTCCCCACCCCCCCATCCATCATCCCTTCACGGGGACTTTGAATATTAAGTAAAGTTTTATTTATGGTTCTTCTTGCAGGCTTATGACTCTCAAGTGAGGCAGGGATAATAACAAACCGTCTCACACAAAAGTTAGGCTATAAAAAAATAATTAAGGAAAATTTTCCCCACAGTCCAGGCGGCTGGGAAGCTGAGTCCTTCTGCAAACATACTCGCGTGGCCTTCGTAATGAAAGCAAATTGCTTCTGGGCTGGAAGCGGCGGGTGCAGCGGGCAATGGAGAGCCAGTCTGGTTCTCTCGTTCCAGCCGCCCTCTCAGAGATGGGCCCCGGGGGAGGTTGCGGACAGCACCCCCGAGGAGAGGCCCACCTCTGGGTCCTGCCCGCCTCCGCCCCCGATGAGCCAGCCGGAGAATGCCAGGAAGCCGGGAGATTGATTTTTTCTTTGCAGAAAGTGAAAGATGCGCTTGTAACAGATGGCGATAGAATCGCAGGCTGTTTGTTGGCAAATGTCAGCCCGTTTCAATAGGCCCCAAATTGCAGGGTGAGAAATCTGCGTTGGGGTCAGATCAGAGCGATCAGGTTGGGACCAAGTAGCCCAAGAGCGGCTCAGGATGCCAGGTGCTGGGGGAGCCCCGGGGTGGGGGGCAGATTTGGGCTCAGGACCAAACACCAGTGTTGCAGGACGGCCAGGTGACCTGGTAGAGGTTTGCCACCGTCTCTGGAAGAGAGTGGCATTCCTGGTTCTAAGTGGGGGGCTGCTCCCACCTCAGTAACGACCGCCACCGCTTCCAGTGCCCCTGCCCTGTGCAGGGAACTGGGCTGAGTATTTTGCCCGAGTTACTGTGAGTAATCTTCACAATGACCCTCTAGGGTCATCACTGGCTTCGTGCTGCAGGTGAGGAAACTGAAGCTGAAGGGTAGCTCAGTAAGTGCCGAGAAACAGAGAACGCTCCGAGCTCTGCAGGAAGAGGCAGTGGCCTCCACCAGCAGCCAGGAACCATTTCTCTAGGTTTCTTAGCCTTGGAAACAGGTTGCTAAACAGAAATACTGCATTTTCCCCCTAGTTTGTCTCTTCCCTTGCTGGATATCAGTCAGTCTCCTGACATCAGCCAGGATCTCTGTGTGGGTATTCACACACCTACGCGTTTCTAAATCTTCATTTCATACAAGATATTGAACATTTACTTCTGTGTATTGGGCACATGAAATCAGGCAATGAATATTTACCAACGGACAGCCCTATGCTTGGCAAGGCGGACACAATGGGAGCGAGACACAGTACACTATGAAAAATGGCGGTGAAAGTGGGGTGTGGAACAGGGTTACAGGCAGAGGGGACAGCATATGCAAAGATCCTGAGGCTGGAAGAAGTGTTTTCCCCCAGTTGTTCCTATTTCACTGTGTATCAGCCAGCATTCAGCATGCTACTTTTGCAAGAGTATGTGGTGTATGTCCGGGGGGCGGAGGGGGGTTGCACAGTCATGTATTCAACTGATATTTATTAAGCGCCACTCTGTGCCAGGCACTGTGCCATGTAGGGGGATGCAGCAGTGGACACATGGGCAGTGCTTCTAGCCAGCCCTCCTGAAGCCTTCAGTAGCCCTCCCAGAAAAAGGCTGCATTCCCAAAGCTCCAGGGCTGTAGATCTGGCTTCCTCCTTACCCTAACACGCAGTCTCCTGTGTCTGAAAGCTCTCTTCCACCTTGTCTGACCATCAGAGTCCTCTTGCCCCATCAGGCACCAACTCCAACATCACCTCCTCCAGGAAGACTTCCATCAATTACCCGGCCCAAGTCCTTGCTCCTCCTCTGTCTGCTCCATCTGGGTAAGATGTTTTATGGTTTCCTCCCCTGGGACTGTAGGGTGAACCTGAGTTTGTCAGGTAGAAAAAGAGGAATAGGGGGTTGTAGCCGGGATGTAGCTTGTGCGAGGCAAGCACGTGGTCTCATCAGTGCAATTGCTTCAACGCCGCACAGCGCCTGGCACCTGGTAGTCTTAAATAGTTATTGCTAGGGATGGGGTATATGCATGAAAGAAGACTCCAGGAAGACACATTCCCCCCAGGCCCTTTGCTTTGCAGCAAGGACTGCAAAGATGCTCTTTGCTGGAAAAGACGCTCTTTCACTTGGGACTTTGCAACAGGCTTGGACCTCCTAAAAGTAAAAGCCATTAAAACAGACGCAGCCATGGAGGCCTCAGCCAGGCCAGTGCAGCCCATGACGTATGGCCAGTTTACGAGACAGACTGAGATTCCAGGAACCAGGCACAGACAGGACGCCCGTGTGGAATGACAAGCTGGCTGAAACCAGTGGTCCCGTGTTCGATATCCAGCTCGTCTTCCCCTCCTCACCTCAGGCCCAAGAAAAGTGCTGGGGCACAGCCAGACCCCCCAGCAAGGCCCCCTCCTCCCCCGGCCATTGCATTCCCTGACGCACGAGTGGAGGCGGGGACCGTACTGTCCATGGCGCTAACATGCAGGCCCATTGCTCCCAGGGCATGGCCTGGGCCTCCCCCTCCCACGCCTGATTCTAGCAGTTTCCTTCATGCCCACCCATTGCCCCTGTCCTGCTCCGTCTTGGTCCGTGATACCCTCCCTTTCCCGTCAATCCCCCCACTACGCTGAGCAGTGCTTTCTACACACCTCGCCAGAGCGTCCATCTGAGAGGCCAGGGGTCACCACTCCCCCCAGTCCCCTGACCCGGGTACTGGGTGAGACTCCTGGCCCGGACCACTGAGGATGGGCCCAGGTGTGGACACAACTGGCCAGGTGGTCAGGGCAGGCCAAATGGGCCATGGGAAGATCCGGCCACTGCTGCCCTGGGTCCCCTGGGCCAAGAGGCCCCCTCCGTGAGAGCCCAGCTGCCTGGCATTGCCACGGGGAGAGTTTTTTCAAGATGAGACCAGGCATCGGAGTTCAGGGGACAAGAGAGCACTGATTTCCACGTCCGCCCAGCCAGGGAACATTTGATCTGTTGGCAAGGAGCACGGGTATGCTTCCCGCTTCCCGACGCTCCATCTGTGCCCGTGGCGAATGGATGGCGTCGCGGAAGGCCTGGAGAATGTGGTCCTGGGCCTGGTCGCCTCCTGGAACGTGAGTGGGTGACTGGGGACATTTCAGGCAGGGTGCCCGGCCATCCCTTCTTAACAACTGTGCGGACATCCGTGTCCGGCCCAGACCCAGAGGGCCAACCCCACCCTCTCTACAACCCGGGGAGGCTCCCTGCAGTGAAAGGCTAAGTCTGTTGACTTCAAACTTTTTCACTTTAGAACATAATTCTTCAAACACGCTCTCACACACATGCCCCAAATGCACAAAACAGATCAAAGTGGCCCAGGTAGGCTGGGGCCACGCAGGGGAGGGGGGGCGATGCAGAGCCCTGGGTGGGGGCCGGGGACCAAGGTTCCTGCCACCGTCCTTGGGTGTGCGGCCGAGTCTCTCTGAGCCCTCAGTTCCCTTGCCTGAGAAATGGGGTGACATCTTCCTCCTGCTAGAGGTGATATCCTGGGTCACACACGTATCCCCTTCTCTGGTGAAACTCAGGCTTGACTGTGTCCTTGGCCTCCCTGGGCTCACATTCGTCATTTGTCAAATGGAGAGCCTCAAACACTACCCACCGGAGCTGTGCCTTTCAGACCCACAGTGGTGGATCCTGTCTGTGTAGGCTGCAGGGAGAGAGGGGACCGTGAGCCAGGAAGAGGTGGGGCCGGGTTGGGGGTGAAGGAGTGGGCCTGGGAGGTGTCCCCTCAGACCCCTGGAGACCCAGGCCAGACCGTTAGTGGTTGGCACGTTGGCTTACTCCCCGAGTTCTTCCCTGAGGAGAACAACCTCAGGGTTGTTCAATCCTGAGGAGATTCAACCCAAGGAGGAGTTCAGTCTCATATACCCATGGCCAGAATGCTGATGGGGGCCACTCTGACCTTGGGCTCTTTTTCTCCATCAATAACGTTAGGAGGAAGCCAGCCTGTCTGACCTCAGAATCCATCACTCGGCAATGCCCGCCTGGCTGGCTGCTGACCTTCGCTCTGAAAACCTCTGAGACAACAGGACCATCTTGAAGAGGGAGGAAGACATAGGCCTCTCCGTGGCAGAACATTGTGGGCAGCATTCAGGTCCCTGGGCGGGGACCCGCAGGCTCCTTGGGCACCGCGCATTGCTCCCGAGCCTTGGGTACCCCTTGCGCCGTGGGGATCCCCGGTCCCCAGGAGAAGGGAGGGGGAGGGGCTGGGAGAGCGGAAAGCGGAAAGCGGGCGCCTCAGCCAGGCTGGTTTTACCACATGCATCCTGCCTCCACCAGCTCTGCCCATCTTGACACAGCTGAGCACCCGTGTCACTAAAGCACTTGTACTTACAGTCATTTATAAAATTGATGGTCCACACCCACTGCCCCCAGTCTCCCTGGGCATCAGAATCACCTGGGCAGTGTGTTCCAAAGATGGAGGCGGGGCCCCTCCTGCCTCTCCTGAGTCAGAATGTCTGGGGCTGGAGCAGGGGAACTGGACTTTTTTAAAGTTTTCCAAGCGTGATTCTCCTACAGCCACTGGGAAGACCCACATTAGGATCCGTGTCTACACTCCACCAGAAATACCTGGGGACGTATAACAGGGAACATACAGGCATTAGAATCAGAGGGTCCTGGACAAGCCACACACACGTCCTCCCTGGGAGACTAGGTGAGCCACCTCTCTGGACCTTGGTCCCTCCACCTTTGAGAGCCAGACCGAGCAGCACCCTCTCTGCAATGGAACCATTCTGTCTTTCTCCCGCCCTCCCTCTGTTCCCATCACCACCACCTCGCGCCCCGTCTGCACCAGATGCATCTGCTAGCTCACTTCATTCGCACCGCAACCGGAGCGGATGCCGTGGGTCATTATGCCCACTTTCCTGGTCAGTAAACTGAGACTTACAGAGGTGAGACCTGGCAGAGTTGCAACTCTGCTCCCCAGACTCTGATGCTGGGCATGTCTAGGCCGTGTTAGGCCCTTGAAGGAAGGTCCCTGGACCTCACCCGCCCTCCCTGCTCCCCTCTCTTCCTCCCACGAACAGTTGTTCAAGGTCCTCTGTGTGCCAGGCATTGTTCTCCGTGCCAGGGGTGCGAAGACAAATCGGACGCAGGCTGCCAGGAAGACAGATGCTGAAGCAAATGTTCGCAGGACAGGGCGGCACAAGTCAGAACAGAAGCGAATTCAGGATATGATTCAGACGACAGGGCCGCGAGGAGGCAGAGGGCACGGCTCCAGCGGTGTGTGTGTGCGGGGGGGGGGGGGGGGGGGGGAATGGGAGATGCCACAAGAAAGACACAAAGGCTGAGGCGGGAAGCAGGGGCTGCTGAAAGCCCAAAGGACAATACAAAAACCTCAAGCCTGATCTTTGCTAATCTCAGTTTGTTGAAACCCATAACCTCATGACTCCACCGGCCCCGCATCTGTTTATGCGCTCATTGGAATCCTCACTGACAATATATTTGTTTAATTTCCAGCAAGAGGGGGAAGATTTGTCAGGGTCAGGGATACGTCTTGCATAAAACATTTTGATTAAACTCTGTTGGCCAGAGAATTACTTTCCCCATCATACTCAGAGAAAGCTGGTTGTTTCCTAATTGGAGTCACTGCCTCGCCGGCGTGTTCGCCATTTACCGCGCGTTCTCTGCCAGATGTTGCTGGATGTAAATTCCTCCCCCGAAGAGAACCCGGAGAGTCTTGGGAGAGGTGTTAACTGGCGCGAGCCACAGGAGACCGCTGTGCGCTCGGTTGGAGGAGAGCCGGCATCCTACAGGGAGGCTGGGAAGCAGACGTCCTTGTCTACAGTGGCCGGGAGGGAGTAATTAAGAAACATGGGGCTGGCAGAGTGTCTCAGCCCCATCAGCCGTCTGATAGGTGTGGAGGCCCCACTCAGAGCTTGTAACGGCATGTCTGCCAGTGGAGCCCAAGATGCTAGGGCTCTTGGGCTAGGCTGCTGAGAGCTGAGGCCGTCCTTGGCTTTGAAGGAGGGGTTGTCAGAGGGTCATGGCTAGGAGCGAGTGTGCAGGAGGCCTCCCTCAGTCTTGGATGGGGTGGAGAAATCTCTGGGTAGGCGCAGTAAGGAGCTGTGTGCCTCCCAAGAGGGTTTCGAGTGGGGGCAGACTTTGCCTGTGTTCTGAGTGGAATGGAGAGCAGGATGGGGCCGCGGGGGGAGGGGGGGGACACAGAATGAAAAGAAGGGAGACCAGGGAGCTACTTCCTACTCCACACCTACTGTGCACCAGCCCTTCACACGCTCCATGCCCTTTAAGCCTCACCACAGTCCTGCTGAGTAGGGGTTATTATGCCCATATTTCAGATGTGGACACTGAGGCTCCACGAAGCAAATTAGCTCCTCCGGAGTCACATGGGCAGAAAGTGGAAGTACAGGGATCTGGGCCCAGAACCCAGGCTGTGTACATGGAGCCTGGCCCAATGTGGACAGTAAAAACTTCAGGAAAGCAGAGAAGGGGGTGCTTACCAGATGACCCTCCATGTGTGTTCCACGGGCCCGCCTACGGGACTGCAGAGGCAGGCTGGACTCACTACACGCTGGAGGGGCACAGACCCCCTCTATCGTCCCCTTCCATGTTCACGGCAGGCATTGCTCCTCTATCACAGCATTCTTCCACACAGAATTCTGGCACTGCCTCAGCACCCTCCTCACACCGGGCCTCCCGGTAGCCGGCACCAACAACCAGGGCTGGCTGATGGTACGGGCTGGGCTTTGCCGTCCCAGGCTAGTTCTTCGATTTTAAGTTCCCAGATTCTGGGCCTGCAATGTCCAGTATGGTAGCCACTAGCCACACTACCGAGTGCCTAAGCGGCGTAGAGTACTTAAAGGAGATGCGTTCTAGGTACGAAGGAGATGCCTGATTTCAAAGATGCAGCACAGCCAGAAAAGTGTAAAATAGCTCATTAACAACTTTTATGTTGACTGCGCGTCAGGATGATAATATTTTGGATACGCTGAGTTAAAGGAAGTATCGTAGTAAAATTAATTTCACCTTTCTTTTACCTTTTTAAAAATGTGGCTCATTATTCTTTTTTTAACATCTTTATTGGAGTATAATTGCTTTACAGTGGTGTGTGAGTTTCTGCTTTATAACAAAGTGAATCAGTTATGCATATGTTCCCATATCTCCTCCCTCTTGCATCTCCCTCCCTCCCACCCTCCCTATCCCACCCTCTAGGTGGACACAAAGCACCGAGCTGATCTCCCTGGGCTATGCGGCTGCTTCCCACTAGCTATCTGTTGTACATTTGGTAGTGTATATATGTCCATGCCACTCTCTCACTTTGTCCCAGCTTACCCTTCCCCCTCCCCGTGTCCTCAAGTCCATTCTCTAGTAGGTCTGTGTCTTTATTCCCGTCTTGTGTGGCTCGTTATTCTGTTGGACAGCGCTGGTCCAGGGCTTAGGCTGCTGTGAAGAGCGCCCCTGGTGGCTGAGAAGGGGAAGTTCAGCCCATCGAGGACCTGTCTTACTAGCTGTGACCCGGGGCAAGTTAATATTGAACGGCACTGCACCTCAGTTTCCTCATCTGTGAAATGGGGATAATAACAGTTATTATCTCATAAAATTGCGATTGAGGAATAGATAATTAATGCATGTAAAGTATATAGAAGAGAGCCCCACATGGTAGTAAGTGCTAAGCGAGGATTGGCTCTATTTTTAACAACTTGTTGACTGGGAAGTGGAGCCCAGGCCCTTTTCTCTCCTGGGCCTCCTGACTTTGGTCCAACGCCAGAGTGGCCTCCAGTCTTTGCAGGAGCGATGGAAGAGATAGGCAAGCCCAGCCGGCCCCCAGCAGGAAGAGAACAACTTCCTATAGTGTGCCCCTCCCCAAAGGCTCCCCCATCGCGGCTTCCTGTGTCACACCGACAGAGCTCCCTGTCACCCTCCTCCCATCTGGGTCCCTGCCCGCCAGAGCCCTGAGCTCGCAGACCCTGAGCCCCAGTTCTCATCTTTGATGGCCTCAAAGCAGCACCCCCCGTTTCTTTGGCTGTTTCCCACCCCCATCTCACTACACAGATGGTGATACTGTCGCTTCCAGGGCAGCTGCTTAGCTCAGTTCCAATTCCCACAGAGCCCTGGAATTTGTTAAAAGCAATAGTAGCTGAATTATTAGAGGAATGTAAATCAGAACTACAGTGAGGTATCACCTCACACCGGTCAGAATGGCCGTGATCAAAAAGTCTACAAATAGTAAATGCTGGAGAGGGTGTGGAGAAAAGGGAACCCTCCTACACTGTTGGTGGGAATGTTAATTGATAGAGCCACTATGGGGAACAGTATGGAGGTTCCTTAAAAACCTAAAAATAGAGTTACTATATAATCCAACAATCCCACTCCTCGGCACGTATCCAGAAAAGATGAAAACTCTAATTTGAAAGGTACATGCACCCTACTATTCATAGCAGCACTATTTACAATAGCCAAGACATGGAAGCGACCTAGGTGTCCATCAACAGAGAATGGATAAAGAAGGTGTGATACACACACACACACACACACACACACACGCACACACATATGCACACACATATAACTGAATATTACTTGGCCATAAAAAAGAATGAAATATTGCCATTTGCAGCAACATGGATGGACCTAGAGATGATCATACTAAGTCAGTCATACAGAGAAAGACAATTATTATACGTAGAATCTAAAAATGATACAAATGAACTTATTTACAACACAGAGACAGACTCAACAGACATAGAAAACAAACTTATGGTTACCAAAGGGGAAAGTGGGGGAGGAATAAATTAGTTGTTTGGGATTAGCAGTTACAAACTACTATATGTAAAATAAATAGGGTTTCCCTGGTGGCACAACGGTTAAGAATCCGCCTGCCAATGCAGGGTTTGAACCCTGTTCCGGGAAGATCCCAACATGCCACGAGCAAATAAGCCTGTGTGCCACAACAATTGAGCCTGTGCTCTAGAGCCCGCAAGCTACAATTACTGAGCCCGCATGCCACAACTGCTGAAGCCCGTGAGCCTAGAGCCCGTGCTCTGCAACAAAGAGAAGACACCACAATGAGAAGCCCGTGTACCGCAGCAAAGAGTAGCTCCCACTTGCTGCAACTAGAGAAAGCCCACACACAGCAATGAAGACCCAATGCAACCAAAAATAAATACAAATAAAATAAATAAATTTTTAAAAAATTTAAAAAAATAAAATAAACAGCAAGATCCTACTGTATAGCACAGGGAACTATATTCAGTATCTTGTAATAAAACATAATGGAAAAGAATATGAAAAAAAAGTTGTGGTATACATAGACAATGGAATATTACTCAGCGGTGAAAAAGAACGAAATATTGCCATTTGCAGCAACACAGACGGACCTAGAAAGTATCATACTGAGTGAAATAAGTCAGACAGGGAAAGGCAAATATTATATGATATCACTTACATGTGGAATCTAAAATATAATACAAATGAACTTATTTATAAAACAAAAACAGACTCACAGACATAAAAAACAAACTTACGGTTACCAAAGGGGAAAGTGGGGGGAGGGAGGGATAAATTAGGAGTTTGGGATTAACAGATACACACCAATATATATAAAATAGATAAACAACAAGGATTTACTGTATAGCGCAGGGACCTGTATTCAATAACTTGTAATAACCTATAATGGAAAAGAACCGGGAAAAAAAATATATATGTATAACCGAATCACTTTGCTGTATACCTGAAACTAATACAAAATTGTAAATCGACTATACTTCAGTTAAAAAAAGAAAAAACCCGTAGTAGCTGTGGCTTTTCAGATATAAAGCAAGGGTGGCTAGTTTTGAAGTTTCTGCAAAACTTAGAAAATACACAAAGTATAAAAGAGAAAAAAGAGTCTTCTGTAATTCCACCAAAAAGAGACAGCGGCTGGTTCCTAGCTTCCTACGTTCCCTTCTAGAGCAGCTCTCCAATAGAGGTATAAATCAAGCCACATGGGTAATTTAAAATTTTCTAGTGGCCACGTTTAAAAAAGGAGAACCGGGTGAAATTAATTTTAACAATATATTTTATTTAACCCAACGTATCCAAAATATTATCATCTCAACACATAATCAATATAAAAGATGATGAATGAGATGGTTCCCATTCTTTAAAAGCGCTGAATCTTTGAAATCCAGGGTGTTGTTTACATTCACAGCACATCTCAATTTGCATCAACCACATTTCAAGCGCTCAATAGCCCCGTGAGGTCTGTGGCTACTGTATTGGACCACGAGGGTCTAGAGGGGTTTTTTTAAGCAAATGGGCGTGGACAAGTTTGACATTGGACTGGCATGGCCTAGAGAGCTCGGGACCCTGCTGGGCCGCACTTGACCCCGAGCAGCCTTGCAATCACAAAATCCCTTCCTCCCTCGGGGCAGGCTGTTCCAGGTGCCCCGCACAGAACACACATATGCTTTCCCAAGAGCTCCACGCATCATTCCAGATACGTCGGATGCCAGCGAAGGAAAAGGCCAGATGGCTCCACAGTACTTTGGCCCACGATGGGGGACCAGGTCCGCTGGGGTCCTCCAAGATTAAAAAACACGGAGTCTTCAGAATTCCTCCATCATCCTCGTTAGCACTGCTGCTGCCCCGTTGTTCACACTTTCTGAAGTTTCCTCGGTTTTGTACTCTAGGGAGAAGCTCCAAGATGCCTAGTACTTCAGGCTTGACATCCTGCCAACTTGGGCTCCGCGCGATGGGCTCCCCGTACTTTCTGAACTGCAAGTCTCCCAAGATGAAAGACTGCAAAAGAAGATAAAAATAGTCCCAAGGAAAGGGACTGCTTCAGCTGGCCCAGTTTGCAGAATCCCTGTTTCATCTCTGATGTGAATAATTCATCCCTTCTAAAGCACTGCTGTTAAGTTAGAAACATCATTATTGCATCTTCTTTGATGAGTCCCTTAAAAAAAAAATCATAAACACCGAGCACATTAGGAGGAGAACCCGAAGAGCATCACTTAGAGTCATTTCCTCAGGCAGAAAGTAGCACCCATTATCCGCTGTGACCAGCTTGTTCCCCAAGTCCACATATCAAAGCTGCCTTTGGTTCCCTCACCGACCCACGAGGGGGTACAACCTTGTTTGTTTTGAAAGGTTTGCCGAGGTGACCCCAGGGAAGGGAAACAGCCTGGACTAGGAGGCTGGCGACCCGAGAAACTGCTTCAACTCCATCACCAGCACGCTGGGCCAGGCACCTCCCCCCGGGCCTCCAGTTCTCAATTTCCTCAAAAAGACGAGCCCAAGTATATCTCTGGAGTGAGGTCGACTGAGCGTGTGTTCCTGTAGAAGCTGAAGGGCACCTCGTGGAGCTCTGGGACATTAATAATGCTATGAATAATAGCTGGTACCCCACCACCTTTAATTGAGCACTTACTATGTGACCGGCCACCCACACTGAAGGCTTTAGGCGCATTATCTCACTTAATCCTGCAGGTCTGTAAGGGGTACTCGTATTATACCCATTTTCCAGATGAGAAAACTGAGATATGGGGGAGGGTGAGTCATTTGCTGGGCTCTCTACCCTGTCCTGTCCTTCTCCATCTCTCAGGAGATGGCCCTGATGGTGACGGCCACTCCACTCTGATTTCTGACAGTCTTTGAATCTCAGGTAGATCCCAGGGCATATAGGTCTGCAAGGAGGCCACTGAGCTGAGTGACAGAGGCTAAGGGACATCCTGAAGCCAGCCACTTCCTACAAAGCCACGCTGCCCCTCCCCATGCAGGCTGCTGGGCCTCTGCTCAAATAGCAGACGCAGGTGCAGGACGGCGGTGGGTGGCTGCCTGCTGCACGCCCTGTGGGGCGGAGGCTCTCCCGCCTCATCCTGCGGTCCCCTCTGGCTCTCCCAGGTCACCAAGCCTGGATTTCTGGGACGGGAGTGCCGAAGCAGGATGCACACTCCCAGACCCACACCTGGGCCATCACGGGTTCCTCGGCCGAGGCGGTCTTAACACTCCATCCCCATGACAGCTGATGGGTTCCAGATTTTCTGTTTTACTTCTTCAGGAAAACGGAGCCCAGAGCTTTGGTTTGGCTCCCCCCATGGAAAATCCACCCTGCCGTTTGGCCGGTGTTACTGCAGGCTGCCTGGGTACTCCTGGCCTCGGGAACCTCCCCTCCTGTACAGCAGAGCCTGGTCGGGGGAGGCCCGGCCGGACGAGGCTTGGCAGAGCCGGGGACGGTGCAGGGGCGGGGAGCGGGCAGCGTGGCCCCCAGCTGCAGCCCAGGCCTGCCCCGCAGTGGAGCCCAGGCCCAGCTCCGCCCTGTGGGAAGGCGATCGGAGGCTTTTCCAATCCACAGGGCAGGATGAGCTCACTTCCGCTCCCTGTGGGAGGGGAGCAGAGGGGCAGTGTGTCTCCTTATATGGAGCCCAGGGCCCGGTGCTGGGGCCCCAGGCCCTGGAACACCTGTCTTAGCCACACTCCCCCCTTCCCGAGCCCCCTGTCTTCTTCTGAAGGTGGGTCAGCTCTTCCTGCCTTGGCCCTCGGATGGGCCAGCAGCTCTGTGTGTGGGTCTCTCTTGCTGTCCTGACGCTGTGTGGGTCCCACGTCCCAGTGTCCACGCCGCAGCAGCCCCGAGCTCTCTAGGGGCCTTTGGTGGCTCCAAACGACTTCCCCTACCTTGGCCTCAGTGTATCCCCCAACACCCCACACACCCCCCCCAGAGCAGCCCCCTGACAGGTGGGGGGACTGAGGATAAGACTGAGCGAACTGACCCCCGGCCAGCAGGTGTGCTCCGGAGACGGCTAATGCTCCTGGGAACTCCCTTCAGACCAGCCCCATCCGTCCAGCTCCATCCCGCAGGGCTTTGGGCTTCGCTTCAAGCAGGGCCCCCAGGGTGGTGTCTGGGTGAATCTGCAGGCACCACCCCCTGCCCAGGCCCAGGGGCGCTGCCCCCACCCAGTCCTAAGCCACTAAGCTTGGACGGAGGAGGGTGGGCTCCATCACGCCCGTGTCTGTGGGCCCCGCACGGCTGCCCGGTTGGCCGGCGCTGGGATAGGTCTGCAGCCGAGACAGAAAAAACAGAGGAAATCCATGACGTCTGGGCTCAGCTCAGGGGGCCCTGCCCTGCTTCCGCGGGGTCCCCAGGCCTGGGAAGGGGCACACAGGCTGGTTGGGGTGCAGGGGCTCCGGAGGAAGTCATCTGGGCTGGAGGGGAGGGAGGCTGAGGCAGACCCCTGCTCCTGAGCTGCTGTCGAAGGCCTTCTGCTGAAGCTGCCGAGAGGGAGGGAGAAGGAAGGAGGGGGGAGGGAAGGAAGAAAGGGGCTGGGAGGAAAGCCCCGGAAGCAGCAGCGGTGTCTGAGCAGAGGCTGGCCAGTGCAGAAGCAGCGTGGTGCCTCTGAACTCTTCTCTCCCCCATGACAGCGCCCTCCTCTTTGGCCGTGGGCTTCCCGCTCCCTCTTTACCTGAGCCACATCACAAATGGAATCTCTGTCACCCCCAGCCAGACCCTCCGGAAGCTCCCCATGGTCCAACGGGCTAGTCCCAACTCCTCCCACCAGGGACCGGGACCCAGCGTGGCGCGACCTCACCGGCCCGCCCTCCGGCTCCTTGCCAACCCTCCCCCACCCCGGCCAAGCCGGAACCCTGACTGTCTGCGACTGTCTGCGGGGACCCAGCAGAGCCCCAGGTGCTGGGGAGCTCCTGCTGTCTTCTCCTGATGGAAGGTTTTCCCACTTACTGCCCATCCCCTACGACCCCTCAGTGGCCATCTTGGGCTCCTGCCCACCCCCCTGGCTTGTCCACGGCAGCCCCACTCTGCCTTGTCCAGGCCCTACCCTATACTGGGCTGGACTGTCACAAGTCAGCCTGCGCCCCAGACAGGGGCTTCCTGGGGCAGTGACAGCCCCAGTGACTTTCGGAGCTTCTCTGGGCCCAGCATAGGATACGGTACATGTTTGTTGAATAAATAAGTGACCTAGAAAGGGGGTAGCTTGCCCTTTCACACGCAGAGCAGAAATATTAACGCCCTTCAAGGGCCATTCTGCCCCAGATGCCACCAGCGCTGTCCTCCGGCACACCTCCCCTCCCACTGCCCCCACCAAGTGTCCACCTTGAAGGCAGCCTCACTCCGGACAAAGTGGAACCCCAAAGTCAACAAGGGGCTCATCAGACCCTTGGCTCCTGGCACCTCCCCAGCCCACAGCTCCTCCCCAGGGCTAAGCTGCCCCAGCTTCCCTGCCCTGGGCTGGCCCAGGGCCACCTGAGCTGGACCCACCTACGCTCCTGAGAGCGTGGCCTTCTCCGGCAATGGGCTCCGCGTCCCCCAGCCTCCCCACGGTCGCCTTCCCCAACCTCCGGAGGTGAGCTGCTCTTCCTTGCCTCCCGGTAAGGAGCCCCTGTGTTCCCCTCGGCAGGTGTCACTACTTCACAGGACATTGCCCAAACTCTTCAGAGTGGTGTCCACTTTTCCATGAAATACATTATCCCTCTTTCCTGGGGTCCTCTCTCCTCACCTCTGTGGCCACGAGGGCTGCCTTTGTCATAAAATAATTTAGGACGCTTTCATCTTTCCCACATCCTGTTTGCCTTTCTCCTCGACGCAGGTTGTTCAAGTCTATTCCCTCCGACTGACTTTCATGTCGTAAAACTCCATTAAGCTTTTATCTGCCTCGGGGAGCCGTGCCTTCAGGAACCTGGGAAGGGAGGGAGTTTCTTGACAGTGAACAGAGTAAATGTGTAAATGGGCACAGAACTCAGAGGCTGTCTCGTCCCCCCACAAATCCACCCACCCCACCTCCGAGATAGAGCATCTCTACCTCACTCTGCTCCCTGTGCTGGGAAGGCACTGTGGAGGCAAGCAGGGCAAAACCATTTATTTCGGAAGCCTTATCTGAATATTTGGTTCATTCCAGAGGTAAAGAAGCTCATTCACAGAAAACTGGGTGCCTTACAGGTAGCTGCTCTGGCAGGAAGAGCTCTGGAGAAGGAGTCTGGGATGTGGGTCTGAGTCACTGCCAGGGCTGCTTTGTCCCGGCAGGAGGACCTGGCGGTGTTGACATCTGTGACATTTGTCTGACTTTTTTTGGGTTTTCTCTTCTCCTTCTGAATATTCACCCTTGACCTGACTTTGAGGGACCCCCAAATTGTACAAGTTGAGATGCCACCAAGACTGGACCCGCCTAGATCTGAGCTGTGATGTGTCCCCGCTGTGTGGCCTTGGGTCACATGCCTCAGTTTCTCACCTGTCCCTCCCCCAGAGCATCCTGAGGTCTGAGTTACATCACAGAAACCATACTTCGTGCTCCAATGAACTGTTACTGTTTCTAAATGAGTTCAGCACCGTGGATTTGAATTCCCGCAAGAACACGCTGAGGTTGGCGGTCTCCCATTTCACCAACCAACCATCAGGGGCATCGACAGCTTAACGGGGATGAGAGCTCAGTCTGCAGCTGGAGCCCCGAGGCTCAGGACAACCAGCCCCCTGCTGTTTCAAAGTAGCCAGTGGACCTACATTTCTGTTCCTACGAGGCAGCTGCTCTCCTCCAAGACTCCAGCTGGGGAAGGAAAAAGGCCCCGTCTTCTTTCGCTGCCCCGAAACTGAGGGGAATTCATCCCTGAGCTGGCTGCTCACAGATACACTCACCTTTCATCCTCCCAGCAGCCCTTACAAAAGCCCCATTTCATAGATGAGGAAACTGAGGCTCTGAGAGGTGAAGTAACTTTCCCAACGTCACACAGCAGATAAGGTCTGGTCTGTCTAGCAGCAAAGCCCCTTCTCAGTGACACGGCACGTGCCGCCATCTGTATGGCCTGTGGTCACCCTCCCCCTGCCCTTTGGCCTCTGCTCGGTCTCCCACTAAAGGCTGTATTGCTGCTGGACGCATAAGGCTGGGGTGGGTGACCTAGATTCTGCTTCTGTCCTTCCTTCCTCTGCCCCCTGCCACCAGATGGGCGGAGGACCTTCTAGTAGATAGGGGTTCTGCACCTGTGAGGCAGGAAACTCTCCGGGCAGGGTGAGGGGCCACCCTCTGGACTCCCAGAGGGCATGACCCGTTGGCACAGGGTTCCACCATGGCTCTCTGCCTCATCTGCACCCTCAGTTGTGGTCCTTGCCCAAGGCCAGGCTCCACACGGGTTCTTCTGAGGCTGCATCCCATCCCCCACCATCCCGACCCATGCCCAGCAACCCGGCACCCAGGTGAGCAGCGGGACGATGGGAAGTTTCCAGAAGCGCTGGGTGGGGGCAGATACACCTGTTCCCCAAAAGGTCACCATCCAGTGGATTCAATATTTTTCAGCCAGGGAGGCATCCTATGTGTATTTCGTAAAAATAAAAGGAAGAACGTCCGAAGGCTTGTTTCCTGCCTGGAGCCACCGGCAGCTCACGGCTCATTTCTCCCGTCTCCTCCGGCTATAATTAAGCTCGCAGTACGGAGCATTTCTGCCTGCTCAGCTCCAGTCGCAGAACAATATTTCAGCCCACAGTTAAATGACGTGGATAAATAAAGACGCCCCGGACTCCTGCGAGGATGACAGTCCCCCCTGCCCCCGTCACCGTGCTCTGAGGACCCCAGGAGCACCCTGTTGCCTTGGACACTGTGACAGTGGCCTCGAGATGGACAGAGGCTGCAGGGCCTCCTCAGTGGGGAGGCCGTTGAAGTGCCCGACCTCTCTCAGGGCCTCAGTTTTTCCATCTGTAATATGGGGGAGCAGACAAGTCCCTCTGGGCTCAGCCCGGCCGGCTTGAGCCTCCACATCCTGACTCAGAGTCAGACTTGCAGAGGCACACCTGGGGATCTGCATTCCCCCGGGCCCCCAGGTACCCTCTCCATGGGACCGTTTGTAGGGGGCCGGCTGCCTAGAGACCTGGGGAGGAGGGCCAGTTTCAGGATGATCCTAGGGTCCCTCTCTCCGCCTGACCTGACCCCAAGCCCCGTGGTGGAAGGGCAGCCCCAGGCCAGTAAGTGCTGCAGTGCCCTTGGGCCACAAGGGGGCAGAGGCACCCAGGCACAGCACCTGCCTCTGCTCCAGCGAGCTGGGTCGGGCACCACCGGGACGCGTCTGTCCGTCCTGGTCTGCAGAGGGGACCAGGCGCTGGGCAGGGGCCGACCTCTCCCCTGCAGCCTGGATGGCCCTCGGGCCTCTGCCCCAGCCTCTTCTGGAAAGCTCTTTAAAACTCAGCCAGATCCCCTGCGTCCGAATCCTGGCTGAGGGCCCAGGGATGGGAATTTCACACCAGGCCCCACTCCCACTTCTGATGCGCACCAAGTTTAATTACCACCGATCCTGATCCAATGCTCAGTCACCCCACTTCACAAGTGGGGAAACTGAGGCCCAGAGAGGTAGGGGTTTGAGCGAAGACCCTCCCCAGCCAAGCAGCGCTCCCAGCATCGGGCGACTCTGCTTCTTGTCGTGGTGTGAGACGCTGCTGAGAATTTCTTAATTCCCTTTCGCAAAAAGACAGGTTGTGCTTTGTGCAGAAATCGTTATTCAAAAATTACAGACTCTGCTTGTTTCTATGGAAACATTTTTCACCTTATGCAAATGAGGCAAGAGGCATGAAAACAACGCCTTCCCTCTCTGCCCCCCTTCTTTCTTTTTGGAACCTTGAAAAGCAGTGGCTGAAAGTTTAGTCCTGGGCAGAGCGGGTGCGAGGCGGCCCCTGCCTCTTCCGGAGCCCTGGCTCCGGGATGCTCGGCCTTGACGCCCCCAGGTTGGCAGGGCTCAGAGCCTTCCGGCCAGTTAACTTCCACTCTGATCGTTAGCGAGCAGAGGCTGGCAAAGTTCTCTTCAAAGTGCTCCTCAACCCTTTGAAGGGGAGCCCGCTGCCCACAGAGAACCCCACAGGGAGTCCACCCAAAACATAGCCTGGGGGTGGCACCCCCACTTCTGGTCATCTTCCACCCTCACCTGCTTCGAGCACCTGTTGTTTGCTGGGCCCAGACTGGCATCCCTTTGAGGGGCTTTTCCTCTGTACCCCTCCTGCACCCAGCTCTGCTGCCAGGAGGAGAATGGTTGGGGATCCCCGAGGCCAGGGGTGGGGATGGCAGGTATATCTTTCCTCCTGTGTCGATTCAAGCCCCAGCGCCAGTACCTCCCGACTGTGTGGCCTTGGGCCAGTGTCTTTGCCTCTCTGAGCCTCACTTCCTCCCCCGCTTAGAATGGGGGTGATTGCACCCATCTTGCAGGGTTGTGGTGAGGGTGAAATGAAAGCACACAGTGGGGTCTCAATCCATAGGAGCCCCAAGTTGCTCCTTGGGAAGGGGGAGCCAGGATGAGCACAGACCTCTGGGGGCGGGGTGTACTGCGTGGGGCGTGCGCACTCCAGGAAGGATCTCCACCCCCACCCCTGCCGCTATCCAGAGCCGCTCCTGACAGAGGCGGCCACCAGGAGACAGTGTCCCACAGAGCAGGGGCACCAAGTTTGGAGCCCAGAGACCTGGGTTCAAGTTCCGACTCAGAGGTGTCCTCCCCGTGTGATCTGGAGATCACTGAGCCTCAGTTTCCCCATCCTCTCCCCAGCCACCCCAAGGGCTGTGTGGGGACCAGATGACGGAAGTATGTGAGAGGTAGGCGGGTGAGGGTCAGTGAAGGTGGCGGGTCCGAGGCCAGACGTGACTGTCCATCCTGAGTATCAGCCACTACTTCATGGCCATGACCCAACTGTGCCCTCTCTGGCTCTGGGGCCCCTGAGGACACTCTGCTCTTCTTCCTCTGCTGGCCTCTCCCCAACCCCCTGGAAGAAGGTGCTAAACACTGTCCCGTGTGGTCCACGTATATCACTTATGTAAGCAAGCAGGCGTGTAAGCCCAGTGTGTGGGTACGGTTATTGTCCCACTTTACAGGTGAGAAAACCGAGGCACAGACAGGCTGAGCAACTTGCTCAAGGTCACACAGCTAGGGAGTGGAGATGGGATTAGAAACAGCAAATCCAACCGCAGAGGCCGAACAATTGACTACCATGCTATCCTGATTCCGTCTGCATTTGGGAGTTGCATCAGTTTCCTGCTGCTGTCATAACAAAATACCACCAACTGACTGGCGCCGACAACAGAATGTACTGTCTCAGTTCTGGCGGCTGGAAGTCCAAGATCAAGGTGTCGGCAGGGTTGGTTCCTTCTGAGGCCGAGGGAGGACTGTCCTGGGCCTGTCCCCTCGGCTTGTAGACGGCCATCTTTGTGTTCACATGGCCATCTCCCTCTACATGTGTCTCTGTGTCCAAATTTCTACTTTTAAGGACACCAGTCCTATTAGATTAGGGGTCACCCTGATGCCTTCTCTTTAACGTAGTACCTCTGTAAAGACTCTGTCTCCAAATAAGATCACAGTCAGAGGCACCGGGGGTTAGGACGCCAACATACGAATTTGTGCGGGAACACACTTCAACCCAAACAGGAGTTAAGAGACCGTCTGAGGTACGGGACCCAGGGGTTCGAGGATGGACAAGGATGGTGAATGGGGACTTTCCTCTCAGAGTAAGACCTTAACCCCCAAAGTGCAGGCAATTAGCCTGAGGGCCCCCATTTTCTAAAGAAGTCCCCCCGAAACAGCCCAGTGGGACTAGGACGGGGGGGGGGTCGGGTCGGGGAGACAGAGCCGCTCTCCCCACCCTTCGACCAGGCCTGCCAAGTCCACGGGCAGAGAGCACAGCCGCTTCCTGTCTGTATCCCACTGAGTTCAGTGGTCTGATACACCAGCTATTGGAACGTTATTTAGAGGAATAGAAGAAAACCAATAGGAAAAATGAAAAATCACAATCTAGTGGACAGAACTCAGGAATTGGGGCAAAGGGAGAAATGAGCGATGTCTCAGTTTTCCGAGGGGCCCTTGCTGGGTTCTCTGTGCGCCGGTTATCACCGTACTGCCTTTCAGCTCCAAAGCCACCTTGATGTCTCTCCTAGTGAAGGACGAGGAGCCCCTGAGACTTTCCGGGCTGCTGGCACAGTACTGAGCTTTGTCCCAGAAGGCTCTGGAGTCCATGCAGGAGGAAGAGAGCTCATTCCTGGTCTGCTCGGTGGCGGAGCAGGTCCTGCAGTGCGCCTGGCTTCCCCGCATTGGCCCCTACCCGGCGGTTTGGCCATGGACCACTTCTCCATGGACAGCTTTCCCCACACCCCAGAGGGCAGATTTCCAGCAAGTTCCCTGCGATGGACTTCCAGCTTCTGCCAGCCTGGTACCACAGTGACCCCTTCGCCATTCAGTAAAACATAACCACTCCTCCCACAATAATATCTAGAGCTCAGTCCAGGGGTGGGCGGCATCTTCTTTGGGTGCTGTCTCAGCCCTAAGAGCAGGGGCTGCTCCTTCTATCTGCTATTCTTCAGAGTTCTCTTTACTTCTAACCAGCCAGTCTCTCATTATTACAATCCTGTTATAGGTAGTAATCCCGGAGGACAGACTTTCCTTGTTCAAATGAATGTGTAGGGACTTCCCTGGTGGTCCAGTCGTTAAGAATCTGCCTTCCAATGCAGGCGACACGGGTTCAATCCCTGGTCTAGGAACTAAGATCCCACTTGCAAGGGGCAACTAAGCCCGAGTGCCGCAACTACCGAGCCCGCCCGCTCTGGAGCCCACACGCCACAACTAGAGAGAAGCCCGGGCACCGCAATGAAAGATCCCGCGTGCCGCAACTAAGACCCGGCGCAGACCAATAAAATTAATTAATTAATTTAAAATACAATAACAAATTAATGTGTAGTTTCTGTCTCCTGGACCCTGACTGATACAACACTGGTAGCAGGAGTGGTCCCAGGTGGTAGATGAGATGTGGGATGGGATTGGTTATGCCTCTGGGCTTGCACACGGCGCTGAGCTTCCTACTGCAGGAAGCGGTGTGTCAGTAATCCATATATACAACAGCAACACCGTTAACCAAACCATCACCTGTTGTTGATGTCAATGAAAGGGTTCAGGAGCCTGAGGAGATGTTGAACTTGCCGCTTACAGCAGTCACGGTGACTATGAGGGTTCGGGCGAGCTCCGGGTCCTCTCGAGGGCACTTGAGAACTTTCAAAGAGAAAAGGACAGGCTGAGCCCCGTTAGCTCTCAGCTCGAGTCGCAGTCTGGGAACCAGCCAGCTTCCCTGACAGCTCTAAAGCAGCTCAGGTTTCTTTTAGCCGCAAGCCTGGTATTGCTGGAAAGCAAATACAAAATTTAATTGTGCAGGTTTGCTGAAATACAACCATTGAATTCATAGTCTCAAAAAATGTCTCATGACACAGATAGGGCATTGGTTAGCAGAGGATAGGATCCTGAACCTTGGAAGGGGGACATCGGATTGGATCCAAATGAAACTGTTGGCCTTGAACCCCCAAATCACGCTGAGCCACCCCTGCCAGGGGAAGTAGCTTTCCTTTTTGTGTCTGAAGAGACTAGCCTCCCTCTGCCTGGAAATTCCGTGAAAGCTCACCTGGGGCCCTGAAAAGGGATGCTTCGCCCTCTCCAGACCCATCACAGCCCCGCCCTGTTGCCACTAGATACATGACTAGGTCCATTTTCAATATACTCCAGGAGCACAGGTATACACTTTGACCACCGAAAGCTTAACCAGCAGAAGAATTGTGAGGCTTTGCTGGTACATACTGGCAGAAACCTGGGAAACCAGTGTGGGAATGGATTCTAAAGGGATTGGACCAAAAAGGGAGGAACATAACATTAGATCAGGCCACATAAGATGGGCATAGCTGCGCTTACTAGAGACTCTGCATTTAATGTGGCAGCTTATGTAACTATGTATTAATTATATAACCAATTACCACAAACTTAGAGACTCAAAACAATACATTTTTATTATCTCACAGTCTCCATGGGTCAGAAATCTGGACATGGCTTAGCTGGGTCCTCTGCTTCAAGGCTTCTCCCAGAGCTATAACCCAGGTGTCGGGCGGGACTGCAGTGTCTTGCCCTTTCATCCGAAAGCTTGACTTGGGAAGGATCCGCTTCCAAGCTCACATGGTTGGTGACAGAATTCCGTTCCCTGCAGGCCTCAGTGACCAGCTGGCTGCTGTCCTCATGAACCGCTTCAACCTGGTCACTGTCCCCAAGCCTGCAAGCTGAGAAGACATAGACGGAAGACCCAGTCTTGTGTAAGCTAGTCCCAGAAGTGACAGCCTACTGTCATAGTCCATTGGTTTGAAGTCTGATACAGGCTCCCCCATCCTTAAGGGGAGGGAATCACACAGAAGCATGAGTACCAAGAGGCGGGGGTCCCTGGGAGCCGTCTTCGAGTCTGCCCACCACCGGCCCGAAGTGGCTCTGACAGCTTATTTGGTTGGTTGACCAGAAGAACTTGGCCTCAATGGTGGCCCACAGCTCATGAAGTTGAGATGCCAGGGCTTCCTCAGGATGACGTGGAGGAGAGAATGCGGGCTCAGGTGAGTAGGATGGTTGGATTGGATCTAGAATGTGAAACCTGCTGATTGAGAAGATTAAAGGGCTATAGCTGATCCTGTGCCTGGCCCTGGGAAGGTGGTCAGAGATGTTTAACCAAAGCAGTAAGATAGGCAGGGCAGGAAGTTCTCCTAAATCCATTTAACAGAACAAGACCAAGGCTCAGAGAAGTGAAGCAACGTGCTCAGGGTCGCACATCACACGGGTGGCTCAGACTCCAGGTTGAGTGCCGTACTTCCCCACCTCTCTGCACCTCCTGTTGGGGGGTAGAGGGACCGAGGCAGAGCACACAGCACCCCTGCTAGTGCAGATGAGGCCTCAGACCCAGATCCCCCAGCAGGGGGGAGCACGTGCCTCTCACGCTCACGTTGGTGTGACTGGGCTGGACTGCCAGGGAGGGGGCAGCCAAGCTCTCGCTGGCCGAGAGGGATGCAGAACTAGAAAAATCATTACAGGCAGATGAATTATTCACAGAATCGTCGACCTCCTCAGGCTCCGGACAGCCGGAAGCTCGCTGAATAACCCAGCGCATCTTATTACCCACGTGTAATGGCCTCTTTTTCTCTGTCTCAGAAGAAAGCGATTCAACACCATCAAATATTAATGTGGGGCAGCTGATACGGTGGCCGCTCACACACTGGCTCTCCAGTGCTGCCCTGGAGGTCAGGGATGTCGCCAGCCTGGGATCCAGAGACTCGACCGGGAGGGCCCAGGTAGCCGTGCCCTCCCTCCAGAGCCTGAGAAGAGAGTCCTCACACACGGCGGCAGCCTCCACCCCGTCCGTGATCTCAGGTGCGCCAGAAATGCCGTGCTTTGCTTTCCTAAAACAGAGATTCATGTTCATTTTGCACGTCATTCCCAATCTCAGTGGGTTTGAGATCCCCCGGGGGGTTGTCTCTGCCCCAGAGCCCTCCTGGGACTAAGGATTCGGAGGTGCCTTGGGGTCTGTATTAGTGCCCCGTGGCCGCTGTAACAGATTGCCCCAAACGGGGAGGCTTAAAACAACAGACATGTATTCTCTCAAAGTTCTGGAGGCGAGAAGTCTGAGATCGAGGTGTCGGCAGGGTTGCACGCCCTCTGAGGCTCCGGGAAAACACCCTCTTCAGCTTCCGGTGGCAGCCGCAGCCCTCGGCTTTGCGCACACAGCGTTCCCATCTCTTCCTCCATCTTCTGCCATGGGTCTCTCCTCATCTCATAGGACCCCAGACGTGGGATTCGGGGCCCATTCTCCTCCAGGATGACCTCATCTTAACTGCAGCAGCCCTATTTCCAAATGAGGGCACCTTCTGAGGTTCCAGATGGACATAACTTGGAGGACACTATTCAACCCATTATAGGGTCCATGCTGGCACTCATGGCCACGGCTCACCTGGATCCTGACTTTCGGTCCATTCAAGTCACACCGGTGTCCTGACCCCAGAGTTTCTCCAGGTTTCTCCTTCCTCTCTGGTCCACATCCCCACTTCTCCCGCTGTTTCTGCAGCCCCCCTGGGAGTGGGGAAGCTCAGAGGGGCTGTCCAAGCCCCTCTGTCCAGGTGCCCCTCACCTCACCCCCATTGCTCAGAGGAACAGGGTCCCATCAGTCCCCCAGGCTCTGGCAGGGAGTGGCGCCCTGAGTTCTCAAGTCAGGGTGCAGCCAATGCAGTCGACGCCCTTCCCATGTCCCTTCGGCCATCACTGTCCCCAGCACACTGAACCAGCAGATTCCAGTTCCACACTCCTGGGCCCTTCACCTGCAGCTCCTCCAGCCATCAGAGCCCATTCAGCTGCAGCGTGGGGCAGCCCAAGGGCCAGGATCACGCTCCTCCCACCAGATCAGCCCTCAGCCAGTGGCCCTAGCACCCTCACCCCTGGATGGGTCAGCTCTGCTGTACGTTCCACGCTGTACCCTGAAGACCCCTGCGGGCATGGGCTCCACTTCCTGGAGTGGCTTTGCAGCTCCCTTGCCTTCCCATCACAGTGCCTCGCTCATCACCTCCCAAATAAGCTCCCATTCATCCTCTCAGGGTCTGCTGCTGGGGAAACCTGCACCGAGACACGGGGTCTAACATCGTACCAGCTGGGCCCAGGCCTCATCTCGGGAGACCCTCCACCTCCAAGCTTCTCTCTTCCTGCTCTGACCACATCTCCTGCCTCACCAGGACGTGGCTTCATTCGTTTAGAAAATCAGAGTCTGAGATGAAGCTCACCAGCAGCCCCCAACCAGGCCGCCCCACGCCCTACCCCCGCTTCCTCCTCCCCTCGGCCGCCCACCCTGCGTCCGCCCAGGGCGATGCCAGCGTCATGCCGCATCGGCTCCAGTTCAGTCTGGCCCCCGGTCTCCCCCACTCTCTTCCCTCTATGCTTTAGCTCAGGAGCATCCGCACTCTGCAGGCTCCCCTGGGGACCCCTCTGCCTCGCTCGAGGCCAGCCCCGGCCCCCCTCCTGCAGGAAGTGTCCCCACACCCTCCAGCCAGATGCAGCTCCCCTTCTACCTCCCAAGCTCTTTGCAGACACAGCCGATGGCCTCCACCCATGCGTCTCATCCACCGGCTGGAGACCTGGGACTGAGCCACATCTGTGTCCCCAGCACCCTCACAAGACCAGGTCTGTAGTCGGCATCTGTGGGTATTTGACATCGAGGATGGCCACCTCCCTATTCTTAGTGAAAGAAGGTATGGGCACACGGTCTGACCACAGTGAAATTCTCCCACAGATGACTGCAAGCGGCTCTCATGCTTTTTCAAGGTCCCGTGCAGCAGGGGACATCCCAGGCCCTCCTCCCACTCAGACCTAGAGCAGCACCACCTCTGAGCCTTCACACATGCCGATTCCCGGGCCTGGAACCATGCCTGTCATCCGGCTCCCACCAGACCCTTGGCCGGGGATGGAGATGCTCCGCTGGGCTCCCCCAGCCCCAAGGCCTTGCCCCACCCCTGTCCTCGGGCCTCTGGATTGGAGCAGTCGCTTATTTGCCTGTCCCCTCAGGGATCAGCTCCTTGGGGTGTGGGCTTCAGGAGTGAGCTCAGTTATCAGGGTCAGCGTCACCTCCCAGCCCCTGGGCCCTCCTCACATTGTCCCACGTCCCCCCACCTACAACTTGCCCGTCTCCCCGCAGTCCTCGCACCCCAGGCCTCCATCTTGCCCTAAGCCCGGGAGCATGGCCCGCTTCTGCCTCTGTGCTTCCTGCCTTCTAAACAACAGTGTCTGCCACACCGTCACCCCTTCCCCAGCACCCCTGGAGCCCCCCCAGGCCTGGCCTGGGCAGGGTGACCCGGCGACCAGGACACAGCGTGAGTCTGGAGCCGCTCCGAGACCCGTGAGAGACAGTCAGAGAATGTCTCCAGGGGGGTGACCCATGAAGGCTGGGCTGAGCCAGGCACGAGGGGAGTGTCCAGGGGACCCGGGAGTGATGGCTGGAGACAGGATGACTGCCAATGGTCGGCTGTGTCTGGAGCATTAGGGCCAAGGAGGGAGGCTGCGGAGGGCGGGTCTGCCCTAACCTGGCGCCGATGGGAGACGCTGCAGTCTGGGCCACGTGGTGGCTTTCGGGGACCTGAGGTGCTTTTGCCTTTGTGGGCCCCTTCCAATATTAAAAAAAAATTTTTTTAAATAAATGTATTTATTTATTTTGGCTGCGTTGGGTCTTCATTGCTGCGCGCGCGCGGGCTTTCTCTAGTTGCAGCGAGCAGGGCTGCTCTTCGTTGCGGTGCGCGGGCTTCTCACTGCGGTGGCTTCTCTTGCTGCGGAGCACGGGCTCTAGGCGTGTGGGCTCCGGTAGTTGTGGCACGTGGGCTCAGTAGCTGTGGCTCACGGGCTCAGGAGTTGTGGAGCATGAGCTTAGTTGCTCCGCGGCATGTGAGATCTTCCAGGACCAGGGCTCGAACCCGTATCCCCTGCATTGGCAGGCGGATTCCCAACCACTGCGCCACCAGGGAAGCCCTAAAAATTTTTTAAATTACATTTTACAACTGCACTGGTATAAAGATAAATATAATCCAGGCTGGATTCATAGTATTTTATCTTTTTCCTCTTGATTCTACGAGAAATGAAAATGAACACATTTTTGCAGACCCCTAGAGGACTGCGTCCCAGGCCCTGTTCCTGCTGCATTTACTGTGGCCGTCGGCCTGGACTGCGGGACCCAGCCAGACCGACCCACACTGCCTGGAGGCTGAGACGCAGGGGGCACTGGAGGCGGGGGGCAGGGGGAGGAGAGCCAAGTTCCTGCAAGTGGCAGTGGCCTTGAGGGGGGCTCAGCCGGACCTGAGGGTGGGGACTTGGAGGGAGGCAGGCGTTCAGCACCCCCATGGCTCATGGGGCTTTCGAGGCAGCCGCCCTGTCTCCCACCACCCTGGACGGGGAGGGACAGGGCGCTGGCCGTGAAGCTCAGTTGCCCAAACTTCCAGCCGTGGGACCCTGGGCAGGTCACGTAATGCCTCGTGCCTCCATTTCCTCATCTGTAGAATGGGGACATCCAGGTGGTCTGAGAAACACTTGGTGCTCGGTGAGTCCTTGACAAGTGTCACCAACTTCCATTATTATCTCTGTTATTAATAATTACCTCCAGGGGTCCTCCCACAGCAACCTGGGAGGATGACCACATCACTATCCCCTCTTTACAGGTGAGGAAACTGACCGGCAGAGGGAAGGGAGCTGCCTGGGTTTCCTGCAGCAGCTCCAATGAATGACAGAAATGTCAGTCCCCACCAACCAGACTAGAAGGAGAGGTACAGGGCAGCCCACACACCCACCAGGCAGTGCAGGGCCGGCACGTCCACCAAATCACCAACTCCAGAAACCAAGCTCTTCACACCTGGCCGGCCAGGGCTGGACAGGACCCCAAGCCTCCCACTGCCTCCCGACGCGGGAAGCTTCCGCAGCAGGACCGTGGCTTGTTTTCTCTTTAAGCTGTGACTCACCTTCTGGAGAAACCATGTTGCAAGAACAGTACATTATCTGGGGCCCACACTGGAAGAGCGTATTTATCAGGACAGCCCAGGACTGACGGAGCACCATGCCTGAGGGATGGGCATCTCCATAATTCCCACTTCCCCGCAGCCGGGACCCTAAGAGCAGAGAGCAGGGAGTCTCTTGGGGCTGCTGAAGCCGCCACCTGCCCCTGGAGCAAGCGATGGGGTATGAAAGCAGAGCCCGGCCGCCCGCAGACCGGCATCCCCTTCACCCCAGATCATCAGTGTAGTGAACAGGACCCCACAGGGCGGGGAACGGTCTTCCACCTTGGGGTCTCCATCGGGTGATTTTAGCTACAGTCTGTCACGAGCCATTATCCATTTTACCTATTTGTTCAACATTCATTCCTTTATTTAACAAAGTTCACTGAGTGCCTGTATGGGGCAAGCATCCCTCCAGATGCTGACAACACAGACGTGGACGAGACAGACCAGGTCTAGCGGGCGAGACAGAACCGAACAAATCATCACACGATTCGCTAGTTAATGACACTGCCGTGAGGCACAAGGAGCAGGGGAAGCCCCCCCAGGGCACTCGCCGGGGATGCTGAGAGCTTAGCGTCTGCGCACCGGTGCCAAGCCGAACCTCAGAGACAGGGTTTTGGGTGAAGTAGAAAAGAATAGCTTTATTGCTTTGCCAGGCAAAGGAGGAACACAGTGGGCTCCTGCCCTCGAAAACTATGTGTCCCAGCCCGGGAGGATTTGGTAAGGAGTTTTATAACAATACCTCCCAAGGGCAGGGTTGCTGACAAGATGAGGGGCCGCGGGGTCTCAGGCGCGGGCCTCCTTGATGAGCTTCTCGAGGCCTTGCCGAGCTTCTCGGGTCCCTGTGATCTCGCCTCCGCCTCCGGTGGTTTCTTGGCCGCTCCTCCCTTGATTAGCAGCTGTTCGAACCTTCCCTTTGGCACTCAGGGGAGGTCATGGAGGCTGGAGTCTTGCCTACAAGAAACGGGGGGCCAAAATGCTTCCATGCCCAGCAGCCCCATGGGGTCCTCCTCGGTTTCACCTGGGAGGCCCCAGAAGGCTTCTTGGGAGCGGAAACCCCTAGAAAGAGGGCGACCAAGGAGAGGAGGAGATGCTGGGTGAGGGAGTAGCATAAGACGGGAAGGAGCCTTTCTGTTTTCACTCCAGTATCAGTGAGGCCCTGACAGTGCCCTTCCTGGGCGTGTTTGCTCTAGGACTCTGCCCCTGGGCTCTGCCCAAGGCCCCGGGACACACAGAGGCTTTGCCATAAGGGAAAGGCAGGCATTTCTGGACCATCTCCTGATGCACTGCCTTCTCCCTTCCTCTCTTACCTGCCCCTCCTGCCACACAGCTCGGCCGTGAGGATTCTTGCTTTAGGAGGGAAGTGGGGACCACTGGGAACAGGGCGTCCCTGGGACTGGCAGATGGAGCCTCTGACACACAGAACCTCCCACCTGACTGGAAGTGGAAGCTGGAAGCCAGTGGGGGGGGGGGGGGAGCAGTGAGGGTCTCCTGAACCCCCCAGGGAATTCCAGGAACGTGGCCAGAGCCCTGGAAGCTGCCCAAGGAGCCACTGGGCGAGTCTACAAACGGCAGAGGGAAATGTCTCAGGTAACTCTGCGTATCACCCTCCCCCAGACCCTGCAGTATCCCCTTCCATTCTGCCCACCCATCCTCCACCCCGAAGCCAGGGGAGCTGTTCCAAACCCAATCCCAGACTTCCAGTTTCTGGCCTAGAACAGAGGAAGCTTGGAAGCTGCCCCTCAGTCCTAACAACAAGTGAAACACTGAACAAGCTGAAAAATCAACAACTCTTGTTAGATTCGTGAAAGAAGCGAGGCCACAGGGCAAACCGCATCAGAGGCACCGACAGGTGAGCGCAGAGAACCACGGCTCCGGGAGCAGAAAGCTGCCCAGGAACCAGGGCTAGGGAAGGGAACCGGAACGGAAACTGACGAGCTGCTGGAGGCCCAGTGTGGATGAGGCTGAGAGTTGAAACTCCAGAGGGGGCCCAGTGCCAGAGGGGTCCTCACCTGTTTGTGAACTTTACCTCCAGGTCCCCAGTCTGCTCTCACAAGTGAATATTGGAGGGAAAATCCCCGTGTGCTTCCAGCAGGGGAGGAGAAAAGGAACCACTGTGAAATACACCAAAATATCCGTTCTTAACAAGGCCAGCCCTCCTAATCTATCAGATTTAATCTATTAGTTTAACCTAATCAGAGCCTAATCTCCCTGGGTCTTATCAGAGCCTAACAGAGGTGAGAAAGGGGAAACACCCAACTCCAAGCCACTCTAGCCATCCCTCCCCACTTATGGGGGTGGGAAGGGATGAGAAACATTCATGAAGTTCACAGTTCCGTAAGCACAGGTTCACTACAGGACTGAGACCTAGAACTCTTCCCCTCCCCCCACCTCACCACTGCATTACTAAAAGCCTATTTCCAGAAGTTTCTTTTACCCAGTACATCATGCCCGGCTTTCAAGAAAAAGTTACAAGGCATACTAAAAGGCAAAAAACATAGTTTGAAGAGACAGAGCAAGCATCAGAACCAGATTTTTTTTTTGCGATATGCGGGTCTCTCACTGTTGTGGCCTCTCCCGTTGCGGAGCACAGGCTCTGGACGCGCAGGCTCAGCGGCCATGGCTCACGGGCCCAGCCGCTCCGCGGCATGTGGGATCTTCCCGGACCGGGGCACAAACCCGTGTCCCCTGCATCGGCAGGCAGACTCTCAACCACTGTGCCACCAGGGAAGCCCCAGAACCAGATTTTGATATGGCAGGGAGGTTAGAAATATCAGACCAGGAATTTAAGACAGCCATGATTAATATGCTAGAGCTCTAATGGGTAAAGTCAACTGCATGTAAGAACAGGTGTGACGTGTAAGCAGAGAGATGGAAATCCTAAGAACCCAAAAGAAATGCTACAGATCAAACACACTGGAAAGGAAATGCAGAATGCCTTTGAGGGACTTATTAGTAGAGGAACGGCTGAGGAACGAATCTCTGAGCTTGAGAATATCTCAACAGAAACCTCCAAAATTGAAAAGCCAAGAGAACAAAGACTTAAAAAAAATAGAACAGAATATACGAGGGCTGCAGGACAGCTACAAAGGTGTAACATATGTGTAATTGGGAATTCCAGCAGAAGAGAGAAAGGAACAGAAGAAATATTTGAAACAATAATGGCGGAGAATTTCCCCAATTAATGTCAGACACCAAATCAGAGATCCAGGAAGCTCAGAGAACACCAAACAAGATAAATGCCCCAAATAAACTATACCTAAGCATTTCATTTTCAAACTTCAGAAAGGCAAAGAGAAAGAGAAAAAAAATCCTGAAAGCAGCCAGAGGGGAAGAAAGCACATTATCTATAGAAGAGCAAAGGTAAGAATTACTCCCAGCTTCTTGAGAGTGGAATGAAATATTTAAAGTGCTGAGAGAAAAGCCCCCCAAATTTAGAATTCTGTACCCTGTGAAATTACCCTTCAAAAGTGAAGGGGAAATAAAGACTTCCTCAGACAAACAAAAATTGAGGGAATCTGTGGCTAGTAGACCTGCCATTCAAGAAATGTTCAAAGCAGTTCTTTAGAGAGAAAGAAAATAATATGGGTCAGAAACATGGATTAACATAAACAAAGGAAGAGCATAGGGGAAGAAATAAAGAAAGTGAAGGTAAAATAAAACCTTTATTTTTTTTATTCTTAACCTTGAACTAACAGATAATGATGTGTTCAAAATAATCATACCAACAATGTATTTGACTATATACATAATATATATGCTTATGAATGTTTATGTATAAGTGAAATGAATGACAGCAATGATACAAAGTATAGGAGGGAGGAATTAGGATTATTTTGTTATTATAAGGGATTTGTACAACCCATGAAGTGATATAGTGTTATTTGAAAGTGGATCGGAGTAGCTGTAAATGTATATTGCAAACTCTAGGGCAACCACTAAAAACAAGCAATATAACTGATAGGGTAAGAAAGGAGAGAAAAGGGAATTATATAAAATGCTCAGTTAAAACCACAAAAGGCAGATTTGCAACAACATGGATGAACCTTGAGAAAACATGCTAAGTGAAATAAGTCAGACAAAGACAAATACTGTATGATCTCACTTACATGTGGAATCTAAAATAGTTGAAATCATAGACACAGAGAGTAAAATGGTGGTTGCCAGGGGCTGGGGTGTGGAAGTGCTGGTCAAAGGATACAAGCTTTCAGGTATAAGGTGCATAAGCTCAGGGGTCTAATGTACAGCATGGTGACCATCATTAACAATACTGTATTATATATTGAAAGTTCTCAACACACACACACACACACACACACACACACAAAGGTAACTATGTGAGGTGACAGATGTGTTAACTACCTTTATTGTGGTGATCATTTCACAATATATATGTATATCAAATCATCATGTTTTACACCTTAAATTTATACAATTTATTTCTGTCAATTATACCTCAATAAAACTGGGGGAAAAGAGAAGAGTTACTCCAACACAAAAATCTCCAAATATCAAGGACTTGATAAATATGTATTTCTTACTCAAAAAAAAAAAACAACAACCCCACAAAAAGGCAGAAAAAGTGAAAGAAAAAAGTAGTAACAAAGAACCATTGTAACAAATACAAAACAGTAACAAATGTGGTAGATATTAAGCCAACTATATCACTAATCGCTTTGAATGTCAATAGTCTAAGTGCACCAATTAAAAGACAGATTGGGGCTTCCCTGGTGGCGCAGTGGTTGAGGGTCTGCCTGCCGATGCAGGGGACGCGGGTTCATGCCCCGGTCCGGGAAGATCCCACATGCCACGGAGAGGCTGGGCCCGTGAGCCATGGCCGCTGAGCCTGCACGTCTGGAGCCTGTGCTCCGCAACGGGAGAGGCCACAGCAGTGAGAGGCCCACGTACCGCAAAAAAAAAAAAAAAAAAAAAAGACAGATTGGTAGAGTGGATCAAAAAACAAGAGTCAACTATATGTTGTCTAAAAGAAACTCACTTTAAATATAAATACACATATAGATTAAAAGTAAATGGATGGAAAAAATAAACCATGCTAACACTAATCAAAAGAAAGCAGGAACAGCTAATTAATTTCAGAGCAGACTTCAAAGCAAAGAGTTTTATCAGGGATAAAGAAGGGTGTTAAAAAGTGATAAATGTCCAAATTTCCAAAAGGACATAACCCTTAATGTGTGTGCATCTAACAACAGAGCAACACAATATATGAGGCAAAAATGAATAGAATTTCAAAGAGAAATAGCTGAATCCACTATCATGGTTGGAGACTTCAACACCCCTCTATCAGAAATGGACAGGCCCAACAGGTGGAAAATCAGTAAGGACATAGTTGAACTCAGCAACACCATCAATCAACTGGATAAAATTGACATCTATAGACTACTTCATCCAACAAGAGAAGATTGTACACTCTTCCCAAGCTCACACACAACATGCACCATGATAGACCACTTCTGGGCATAAAACATACCTTAACAAGTTCTAAAGAATAGAAATCATACAATGTCTGCTCTCAGACCACAGTGGAATTAAACTAGAGATCAATAACAAAAAGAATACTGGAGAATCCCAAAACACTTACAGATTAAACAACATACTCCTAAATTACACATGGGTCAAAAGAGAAATTGCAAGAGAAATTTAAAAATACAGTTGACCATTGAACAACATGTGTTTGAAATGCACAAGTCCACTTAAATGTGGATTTTTTTTCAATAAATACATACTACAGTACTACACAATCTTTGGTTGGTTGAATCTGTGGATGTGGAACAGCGATATGGAGGGTCAACTGTAAAGTTACATGCAGATCTCCACCTGTGAGGGTATCAGTACCCCTAGCCCTGCATTGTTCAAGGGTCAACTCTATCTTGAACTAAAGAGAATGAAAACATAACTTATCAAAATGTGTAGGATGCAGCAAAAGCAGTACTTAAAGGGATATTTATAGCACTGAGTGCCTGTATTAGAAAAGAAGGAAGATCTAAAATCAATCATCTAATCTACCTCAAGAAACTGGAAAAAGATCAAATTAAAATGACTGTAAGCAGAAGAAAAGAAATGATAAGAATTAGAGCAGAAATCCATAAACTTGAAAACAAGAACTCAGTAGAGAAAATCAACAAAACCCAAACCTGTTCTTTGAAAAGATCAATAAAATCAATAAACCTCTAGACAGGCTAGCTAGGAAAGAAGACTCAAATTACTAATATTAAAAATGAAAGGGGGAACACCACTACAGATCCCATGGACATTAAAATGAATACTATGGACTATGAATCAAGGAATTCTATGCCCACAAATATGATATCCTACATGAAATGGACCAATTCCTTGAAAGACACAATCTGCCAAAATTCACACAAAAAGAAATAGACAATCTTAAAAGGACTACATCTATTAAAGATTACTGAGTCAATAATTAATAACCTTCCAAAACAGAAAGCACCAGACCAAGATGGGTTCACTGGTGAATTCCACAAAACATTTAAGGAAGAAATTATACAAATTCTCTACAATCTCTTGCAGAGGAAATACTTCCTAACTCATTCTGTGAGGCTGACATTATCCTAATACCAAAGCCAGGCAGAGAGATTACAAGAAAAGAAAACTACAGACCAATATCTCTCATAAACATATATGCAAAAATCCTCGACAAAATATTAGCAAACCAAATCCAACAGTGCATAAAAAGAATTACAGACCACACCAAGTCGAATTTATCCCAGGTAAGCACCGCTGTTTCAACATTTGAAAATCAATTAATGTAATCAATCACATCAACAGGCTAAAGAAAAATCACATGGTCAATTAACAGATGCAGAAAAATCACTTGATACAATCCCAAACCCATTTATCATAAAAAAAAATTAACAAACTAGGAATAGTTTACTGTTGTGTTGAAACTTTTTCAACATTGTATTGGAAGTTCTAGCTAATGTAATAAGACAAGAAAATGAAATAAAATGTACACTGATTGGGAAGGAAGAAATAAAACCGCCTTTTTCAACATGATTGTCCATGCGAAAAATCCAGAAGAATTGACCAAAAACAAACAAACAACAACAACAACAAAAACCTCCTAGAACAAGTGATTATGTATATCAAGGTTGCAAGATACAGTACGAGATTAATATAGGCATTCTTTGCAGATACAGTGGGTTTTGTTGCAGACCACCAAAATAAAGTAAATATCTTAATAAAGCAGGTCACGCAATTTTTTTGGTTTCTCAATTAATATAAAAGTTATGTTTACACTCTTCTGTAGTCTATTAAGTGTGCAATAGCATTATGTCTAAAAAACAATGTACCTACCTTACTTTAGAAATATTTTATGGCTAAAAAATGCTAACCAACATCTGAGCCTTCTGTGAGTAGTAGTAGTAACATCAAAAATCACTGATCACAGATCACCATAACAAATCTAATAATAATGAAAAAGTTTGAACTATTTTGAGAATCACCAAAGTGTGACACAGAGACACTAAGTGAGCAAATGCTGTTGGGAAAATGGTGTCAACAGATTTGATCGATGCAGGGTTGCCACAGACTTTCAATTTGAAAAAAATGCCATGTCTGTGAAGCACTATAAAGCGAAGAACAATAAAATGAGGTGTGCCTGTGTACAAAAATCACTTGATTTCTTATATTCCAGTGACGAACAAGTGGAATTTGAAACAAAAAGCACAAAACCATTTATATTAGCGCTCCCAAAACTGAAATATAAACCTAACAAAATATGCACAAGTCTTACATAAGGAAACTCTGATGAAAGATTTTTTTTTAAAAAAATCTTAAATAAAAGGATATTTCATGTTCACGGGCAGAAAAACTCAAACATTGTCAAGATGTCAGTTCTTCCCAACTTGATCTATAGACTCAATGCAATTCCAAAAAGTCAAAATCCCAGCAAGTCATTTTGTGGACATCAGCAAAGTGATTGTAAAGTTTATGGGAGCTCCCTGGTGGTCCAGTGGTTAGGACTTGGAGTTTTTGCTGCCATGGACCTGGGTTCAGTCCCTGGTCGGGGAACTAAAATCCTGTAAGCCGTGTGGCACAGCCAAAAAATAAATACATACATAAATAAAGTTTACATAAGAGGGAAAAGACTCAGAATAGCCAACACAACACAGAAGAAGAACAAAGTTAGAGGACTTGCATTACTCAAATTCAAAAAATACATACTAAAAATCTACAATAATCAAGACAGTGTGTTATCAGTGAAAGAATAGGCAAACAGACCAATGAAACAGAATAGAGAGCCCAGAAATAGACCCTTTATATAAATATAGTCAATTAACCGTTGACAAAGGAGGAAGAGCAATACAATAAGGAAAAGATAGTCTCTTCAACAAATGGTGCTGGAACAACTGGACATCCACAAGCAAAACAATGAATCTAGACACAGACTTTACACCCTTCACAAAAATTAATTCCTAATGGATCACAGACCTAAACGTAAAATGTAAAGCTGTTAAGACTTCTAGATGATACCATCGGAGAGCATCTAGATGCCTTGGGTTTGGTGATAACTTTTTAGACATCAAAGGCATGCTCCATGAAAGAAAAAACGGATAAACGGGGCTTCATTGAAATTTAAAAGTTCTGCTCCGTGAAAGTCACTGCCAAGAGAATGAAAAGACAAGCCACAGACCGGGAGAAAATATTTACAAAAGACATACCTGATAAAGGACTGTTATCCAAAATATAAAAAGAACTCTTAAAATTCAATAATAAGAAAGCAAACAATCCAATTAAAAAATGGGCCTAGGGGTTTCCCTGGTGGCGCAGTGGTTAAGAATCCACCTGCCAATGCAGGGCACACGGGTTTGAGCCCTGGTCCGGGAAGATCCTACGTGCCACAGAGCAACTAAGCCTGTGCGCCACAACTACGGAGCCTGCACTCTGGAGCCCGTGAGCCACAACTACTGAGCCCGTGTGCCACAACTACTGAGGCCTGCGTGCCTAGAGCCCATGCTCTGCAACAAGAAAAGCCACCACAACGAGAAACCCACGCACCGCAACCAAGAGTGGCCCCCACTCGCCACAACTAGAGAAAGCTCGCGTGCAGCAACGAAGACCCAACGTAGCAAAAAATAAATATAAATAAATTAATTAATTTAAAAAAATGGGCCTAAGACCTTAATAGACACCTCACCAAAGAAGATATACACATGTCAAGTAAACACATCAAAAGATGCTCCACATCGTATGTCATCAAGGAAATTCTAATTACAACAGTGAGAGGGACTTCCCTGGTGGCACAGTGGTTAAGAATCCGCCTGCCAATGCAGGGGACATGGGTTCAAGCCCTAGTCCGGGAAGATCCCACATGCCACGGAGCAACTAAGCCCGTGCGCCACAACTACTGAGCCTACGCTCTAGAGCCCGCAAGCCACAACTACTGAGCCGGCACATCACAACTACTGAAGTCCACGTGCCCAGAGCCCGTGCTCCGCAACAAGAGAAGCCACCGCAATGAGAAGCCCGCGCACTGCAACAAAGAGTAGCCCCCCGCTCGCCACAACTAGAGAAAGCCCACGCGCAGCAACGAAGACCCAACACAGCCATAAATAAATGTATTAAAAAATAAAAATATGGGCTCCCCTGGTGGCGCAGTGGTTGAGAGTCCGCCTGCAGATGCAGGGGACACGGGTTCGTGCCCCGGTCCGGGAAGATCCCACACGGCGCAGAGCGGCTGGGCCCGTGAGCCATGGCCGCTGAGCCTGCGCGTCCGGAGCCTGTGCTCCACAACGGGAGAGGCCGCAGCAGTGAGAGGCCCGTGTACCGCAAAAAAAATAAATAAATAAAAAAATAAAAAAAAATAAAAAAAATAAAAATAGGGCTTCCCTGGTGGCGCAGTGGTTGAGAGTCCGCCTGCCGATGCAGGGAACACGGGTTCATGCCCCGGTCCGGGAAGATCCCACATGCCACGGAGCAGCTGGGCCTGTGAGCCATGGCCGCTGAGCCTGAGCGTCCGGAGCCTGTGCTCCACAACGGGAGAGGCCACGACAGTGAGAGGCCCACGTACAGCAAAAAACAACAACAACAACAACAAAAACCCTGCAATTCGGTGTTTATGGAAGTTTTATTCATAATTGGCAAAACTTGGAAGCAACCAAGCTGTCCTTCAGTAGGTGAATGGGTTAATAAACTGTGATCCGTCCAGACAATGGAATATTACTCAGCACAGAAAGAAGTGAGCTATCAAGCCATAAGAAAACATGGAGGAACCTTCAATGGATATTACTAAGTGAAAGAAGCCAGCCTGAAAAGGCTGTAGACCGCATGATTCCAACTATACGACACTCTGGAAAAGGTAATACTGTGGAGACAGTAAAAAGTTCACTGGTTGCCAGGGGTTAGAAGGAAGGGAGGGATGAATAGGCAGAGAAGAGTGGACTTTTAGGGCAGTGGAAATACTCTATATAATAACATAATGATAGATACACATCATTACACATTTGTGCAAATCCATAAAATGAGCAACGTCAAGAGTGAACACCAATGTAAACTATGGACTTTGGAGGAAAATGTGACCGTTTTATACGTGTCAACTTGACTGAGCTAAGGGATGCCCAGAGAGCTGGCAAAACATTCTTTCTGGTTGTTTCCAGAGAGATTAGCGTTTGAGTCAGAGACAGAGTAAAGAGGGCAGCCCCGAAACCCGGAAAGGAAAGCAACCAGCCCGTCATTCTGCTCTGCCGAGATGGGGAAAGTGAGAGCTGCAGCCTTGGCTGTTGGAGCCCAGGGAAATTGGGCTCAGGGGACTCTGGGCATCCCCGCCCAGGCTGCACCTGCCCAGCCCGAGGCACCGGGGGGTGGGGCACAGGCTGTGAGCCCCAAGACCTGGGCGTGTCCCCTCAGCTCTCTGAGTCTCAGTGTCCTTCTCTTGATGGACCCCCTGGACAGGGCCACCCTGTGGCCACCTGTCCTCACAGCTCCCTGCCTCTGTCTCACCCTTGGATAAGAGCACTGGATCAGCTGTCAGCAGACCTGGCACATGGTGAATGAATGAATGAATGAATGAACGAATGAATAGCAGTGGGAATACTGGCTTGTGGTGAGTCATAAGAACTAAGTGAGAGAGCCCGTGGCCAGCCCCACATTGCACACAGCAGGTGCGTAATTGATGTCGGCCCCTCCCTGTTCCTTTCTCCTCGTACCTCTCACACGTGTCCCAGAACTCTGAGCTCGGCATTCAAGGCCTGACCCTCGTAGCCTCGGTCCACCACTCCTCCTGGCCATTCCCTGTCCAGCCACCCCCCAGGGCGACATTGCCGGGGAATCGGCCCCAGCCTCGGTTCCCAGATGCTGCTCTCCACACCATGGCAGCAGGAGAAAATGGAAATGGCTGGGTGTGGAAGTCAGGGACAGGAAGCTTAAGGCGCTTTATAAGAACCCTGTGGAAGCCGCCAACACCCTGGTCCAGACCCCGGCTCCTGCCACTGGCCACACCCCACACACCCCTCTTCTCGTCTGCCCAGGGGGCAGCTTACCAGGCAGAGGACACGCTTTTCCTGCACTGTCTGGCAAGACTTCTCCCTAACATGGGGCCGCGGTCAGTCCCCTTTCGGCCCAGAGCCCGTGGAGACCCCGCGTGTGACACATGGACTCCCAGGCAAGGAAACTGAGGCTCCAGGTGGAATGACTCGCTCTGTCTCACTGCTGAACATGGTGGCTGTGCAGGTGGGCTTCCCATTTGCATGGACCTGGGTTTAAAGTTGACCCCCCCAGCCTCAGTTTTCTCACCTGTAACCTGGGAGTAAGGACACCTTCCTCTTGGGCAACAGTGAGCACTGACTGAGATCATCTTTCCTCCATTCGGTTGGCATTTATTGAGCATCTACTGTATGCCAGGTGCTGTTCCTGAAGCGTGGGATACGTCGATGAACAAAACAGAGGGGATACACTTGCCCTCATGGAATTTACATTCTAGTCGGGGGAGGTAGAAAATAAACAAATCAAAAAACCTTACAATGCCAGGTGGTGGTAAATGCTTTGAAGAAAAATACTAGAAGGAGAAGGGGGAACATTGCCAATCTATGTCCCTTACCCGTCGTCAGGAAAGGTCTCTTTGAGAAAGTGGGGTTTGATGAGGGGCTTGAAGGAGGAGAGGGCACGAGCCATGTAGCTACTAAGGAAAGAGTCTCAAGACAGAGGGAACAGCCAGTGCAAAGGTCCTGAGGCAGGAGCACGACTATGTGTATAGGAAGAGCAAGGAGGTAAGGGCAGTGGGACAGAGCAGGGGAGAGGGCGAGGTGTGCAGATCAGAGGAACAGCAGGATAACAGGGGCCTGCAGGACACGTGAGGGCCTGGGGAGGTGGCCCCACTGCAGGGTTTTGAGCAGACGTATTGGATAAGAGACTGCAGGGGCAAAGGCAGGAGGGCAAAGGAGACTCGAAAGGGAGATGATGGCTGGGACACGGTGGGCGTCTAGGAGGCGGGAAAGGCGATCAGATTCTGGATATTATCTAGAACAATGCTGTCCGATATGGTAGCCACTAGCCCTAGGTGGCTATTTAAGTTAATTAAAATTAAAGGAAAACGAAATCAGTTCCTTGGTCACACTGGCCACACATCAAGTGGTCAGTAGCCATGCAGTTGAACACAGACAGTGTCCTTCCTCGTCGAAAGTTCTACTAGGCAGTGCTGCCTAGCAGTTCTACTAGGCAGTGCTGTATCTACTAGGATACAGAGCACCAAGAGAGCAACCTGCCTCCTGGATACAAGGTGTGAGGGAACAGAGGAGTCAAGAATGGCCCCAGGGTTGCACAGCGCCCAGCACACACAGCGAGCTTGCTATTGTCACCTGATTATGACCATCATTCACTCATCCCTACACATGTTCGGACAGGGATGCCCTCAGTAGAACCCTTTTCCCTTCTCTCCAGCCTCAGGGTCCTAGAAGTCCCCCTGCAAATACTCGGGAGGTAAAGCCACCAGTTCCCTACCCTACTCCCATAAGCCTCTTTGAAGGCAGCAGGCCATCCTTGAGTTCACGACTCCCCGGCCCAGAGAACACGGGCTGGGCCGGGGAGCTGCCGCTGGGTCCCCTCTGGTCCAGGTTCGGGCAAGTCACCTCCCCTCTCCCGGCCTCGGTTTCCCCACTGTGGAATGATGGGCTTGTCACATTACAGTCCTGCCAGGGACAGAGCCCCAGCTCGGGGGCTGCAGTGAGGGAGGGGTCTTTGGGCGAGGAGGCGGGGACAGAGATGATGAGGGGATGATTCAGCGCGAGGATGCTCACAGCCCCAGCTGAATCCTCCGCACCTTCAGAAGCCAAGAGGCCAATTGCGGCCCTTCACAATCGTGATGTGCCAAGTATAGGCTCCGTCACTCAGACGCCGGCAGAACAAGGAACCCACTCTGAAACAAGTGACTCGCCGGTGCCTCCTGACTCTTCCCCACATAACCCGGCTCGCTCTGTTTCCTGATGAGCTACCGACAAAGGGGCCAGTAGAAGAGGACTCTCTACCGCAGACACCCCTGTGCTGGGGCCAAGGTTTTTGTGCACTTGGGCAGGGCCCATAACCCCAGAGCCTTCTGCTCTACAAAAGGGCAGCTAATGGCAGCGTGAATGGGGGTGAGGGGAGGAGGGGCGGGCCCACACCGGGCTGATGCTGGAGCATTCGTTGCGTTAGCGTCCAGTCTGCGGGGAAGAGCTGGCTGCTCTCGCTGCAAATGACATGAAAGCGTGTCTCTAACAGACCGCCCTGCCCATCCCAACTGCCATGTCTGAGGGTTTGGTTTGGGGCCGGGAGTGGGACTGTCCCAACCCCTGCAGACATCCAGAGGGAACACCTGTGTGTTCTGTCTGCATCTCGTGGTGGGCTCCTGGGCTGTCTGTCCTGTGGCCAGCTCACTGGTCCGCTGTGATCCTCGGCCCCCAGCGCTGGCTTCCCAATGCCTTTGCCAGGCTCAGAGCAGCAGCCCGGCCACTGAGACGTCAGCCCTGGGCAAGAGCCAGCCTGCCTGGGTGAGCTCTTCCAGCAAGACTTTGACACAGCTGAGTCCAGCTGCAGGGGCTGTCTCATGAGGAGCCGTCCTGGGCAGGTGGGCAGGACCAGAGCGCTGTCCCCAAGGGAAACGGGATCGAGAGTACCACTCCCCTGCTAAGCTGTCTAGTCGAAATTCCACACATCTTACGCCCTCGCTGCCTGAGAAGTAAGCTATCTGCAGCCTGTCGGACCTGTGGGAGGGGAGGCAAATGGACACGGAAGCCAGGAACACAGGCACTGGAGTCAGCACGTCCTGGGTTGGGATCTAGGCTCTACTGCTTCCTAGCTGGGAAGCGCTGAGTGAGCCAGTTACCCTCTCTGAGTCCTGTTTCCTCATCTGCGAAACAGGGATCACGACGCCCACCAGGGTCCTTGGGAGGGTTCAGTCACACAATAAGGAAAGACCCTCGCACCAAAGGCACATCAGAAAAGACACCAAAATCATATATAAGAACATACTGAATTGTCAAGAGCAAAACAGACGCACGTGCTCATCACCAGATTCTGAGTCTAAACGTTCTTGGGGGGACTCGGGATGGATATAAGGACCAGAGAGTGGAGGGTGCCGGGGGCTTGGGCCTCTGATGACTGGGGTCCATATTTGAGGTGGCCCTTTAGGTCAGTGGGGCCAGTGAGAGGCAGAGTACGGGAAGGGGTGGGGGTGGGTCCAGGGACTTTTCTGCATTGTGCGGTCCGGAGCCCAGCCTCCATCCAGGGCTGGGTCCTCCTTGGCTGGCTGTCGCTACGTTCCCTGTTTGGTGATAACCTTTACCTTTCTCCTTCTTCCAGGTAGGAGGGTGTGGGCATTCCCTTCATGGCTCAGTAGAGCCTTGATTCTGAAGGGTCTGGGGATGTTTCAAGCACATCTTGTACGGCCAGCAGGTACTGACCGCTGGCCACGCCACCTCTTCTCCACAACTCCTCTCCCAAATCAGGAGCACAGTGAGTGGGCCACAGTGGAGAACCCCGACAGCATCCCAGGAGACAACAGACAGCAAGCCTCGGACTTTGCTTCTTTTCTCTCTGCGCAGCTGCTGTGTGACTCTGGGCGGGTTGGCCGGCCTCTCTGAGCCTCCAGTCCTCATTCCTACAAAGGGGGTGACAATACCTATTGCACAGTGACCCGGAGGCCAATTCAGCTAAAATTCAAAGTAAGATGGGGCTCCTAAGCATTGGCTATGGGGCTGCTATGGACTGAATGTTTGTGTGTCCCCAAAATTCGTTTGTTGAAGCCCTCGTGCCCCACGTGATGGTATTTGGAGGCAGGGGATCTCGGGGAGGTGATTAGGTTTACATAAGGTCGAGGTCGTGAGGATAGAGGTCCCAGGATGGGATTGGTGCCTTTCTAAGAAGACACCAGAGAATTCATTCCCTCTCCCCATCCCCAGCACCATGGGAGGTACAGAAAGAAGGCAGACATCTGCAACAGAGCCTCCACAAGGGACCAGATCAACCGGCACCTGGATCCTGGACTTCTCAGCCTCCATCACCGTGAGAAATAAATATCTGTTGTGTAAGCCACGCCACCCGTGCTATTTTATTACAGCAGCCCGAGCTGCCTAGGACGGAAATCAGTACTGAGAGGTCAGGTGCTGCTGTAATAGACACTGAAACATGCAGAAGCAGCTTTGGAACCAGGTAATGGGAAGAGGCTGGAAGAGTTCTGCTAGAACATGCTAGAAAAAGCTGATATTGCGAGCAGACAGTGAAAGGTGATTCTGTTAAGACCTCAGAAAGAAAAGAGGAGAGCTGCAGAGCAAGCCTCCATCTCCTGGAGAGCACCCAGATGATCACGAACAGAACGCTGGTAGAACTGTGAAGGTGAAGGGGGACTTGAGGATGGAAATGGGGAACGTGTTGCTGAACAAGGGAGAAAAGTTGATCCTGCAACACAGTGGCAAAGAATTTGGCTGTATTATGTCCGTGTTCTAGTGTTTCGTGGAAGGCAGAACCTGCAGGGGATGAAACTGGCCATTGACCTGAGGAGATGCCTAAGCAGAGTGGTTCCTCCTGACTGCTGACTGTAAAATGAGAGGAGACAGAAGTGAATTGAAGAAGGAATTATTAAGCAAAAAGGAGCCAGAACTTAAATATCTAGAAAAGTCTCCGCCTGTTCCATATTGTACAAAACGAGAAAGCGTGTTGGGAAGAGTCCTGTGGGCGTGGCTGACTAGCCCTTACTGCAGGTGTGAACCAGCCAGCCCAGTTCGAACCGAAGGGGATGGAGATGGGACAGAATGAAGGAAAGCTGTGGACTACTTAAATTCTGTAGGACAGGACGGTAAAGCTGTTCAGCTGCGAGTGTGCGCTATTCTTCAAGAAAAGAGGAAGGGGAACTGGAAGAAGGTAGTCAAAAGGCACCGACTTCCTGCCGCAAGATAAATAAGTACCAGGGATGTGATGTAGTACGTGACGCCTGTACTTAGCACTGCCGTGTGACATACAGGGACGTTGTTAAGAGAGTTGGTCCTAAGAGTTCTCATTGAGAGGAAGAACACTTTTTTTGTCTTTATTGTATCTGTATCAGATGATGGACGTTAACTCAATCTAGTGTGGTAATCATTTCAAAATATACATTAATCAAACCATCACGCTGTACACCTTAAACATATACAGTGATGTATATCAATTATTTCAATAAATAAAACTGGGGGGATCAAAGAAAGGAGGAGAATGGTCCCCAAGGTGATTCAGAGACCATCAAGGCCACCACCTAGGTTTCAACAGGCCAGGTGGCCTCCAACAAAAGCAATGGGTGCAGGGCTGTCAGGAGCTGTGGGGGGTACCACCCGCTCCCGGCAGAGCTGTCGTTTCAGCCACCCGGACTATGGTCATTGTTATGACAGCTCAAGCAGACGAAAACAAGGGCCAAGCATTCAGGGTCCGAGAAAAAGGAATTCAGAATCAGCCCAGGTGGGGGCAGACGATGACCCCTTTGATATGTAAGTCAAAGGTGCAGGTTCAGAAGCCAGACCTCCGGGACTTAACTCTCTTCTCCATCACTCACTCACTGCTGTGTGACCCTGGGCAAATTATCAACCCCTCTGTGCCTCAGTTACCACATTAGAAAAATGGAAATAATAATGGCACCCAGCCTGCTAGGGCTGCACGTCGGGGCCTTAGCAGGCACCTCGCCCATTACCTTATAAACGGCAGGCAGTGTGCCTGTCACCACCACTACCATCCCAGCCTTGAAGCGTCTATGGTTCATCATGATTGTGTCACTGGGGCCCCTGGGTGTGAAGTATCATAAACTTAGGGTCAGTGACAAGCTCTTTGTTCTGGGATCCCAGATCCTGACACCTCAGGTTGTGTCAAGAGGTGAAAGCTAAGAGATTCAGCTGGCAAAGAAACAACTTATTCCTTCCACAGACAGCAAAAGTGAGAGCAGCCAATGGCGTCAGCTCCGCTTGACCGTCATACAGGGGAACAGCAAAACAAATGGGGCAATGACCGCAACACGGATAGTGGACACCCTGCTAAGGACGAGCCTTTTTATGGCCTGCAGCTGTACCCTTTGTACCCTTTGTAAAAGCTTTTAGACCCCGCCAGAACCTGGGAGGGGTAAGAGTTTCACGTCTCACGCCGGCCGCCCTGATAGGTGGGGCGGGGAATGGGAAACAGCCTCGTGGCAGCTCCTCGCAAGCCCCCAACCCTCCTGTTCCAGGGGGACAACAGGACGTCCCGCCAGGCTTTAGATCAGCTGTGGTCCGGCCTTGTATACATGGCTTCTGTGGAGCTGTACGGAGCTGCCAGAGCGCCAGGGTGGAGCCATTCCCCTACAACTAGATGGAGGTCAGCCTTAAGGACGAGATGGCCTGAGTAGGCCTTGAAAGATGGGTTAGATCAGAAGCGGCCAAGCCTCAGGAACAGTGTCCTGGGTGGCAGCTACAGCTGGAGCAAAGCCAAGGAGACTGGAAAGGAAAGGGCTTCCTGGGAAGTACGGGTGTTCGAGTTTGGTTGCTTCAACGGATTTGAACATGCGTAGTTTGGAGACAGGGGCATCTGGAAAGGAGGCACTGGGATGCGGTGCTGCATCAGGCCGCAGGGTTTCAAGGTCTAGTCGGGGAGGCTGTACGAGAAACGCAGGCACCAAGCGCCCGGGAAGCCAGTGCTCAGAGAGCAGCCAGGGCATGGGGCAGAGGGCATGAAAGAAAACCAAGTGCCTTAATTGTCTATAATTCAGAAGAGTTTAGGGTTTCCATCTGAGGTCTCCCTTTTCCTGGGAGGGGTGGAGCGAGTTGCAGCTGGCCCCCAATGTTGTCTGACGCACCTGACGTGGAGGGTCAGGGGAAGAGGTGACCTACAGGTGCAGCCTTAGTGAGAGCCGGGTTGGGCCAGATCAGGGAAGGCAGGGGCTGCCGACAGGCCCCATGAGCAAGGGCCAGGCCCCGGGTCCCCAGTCAGCCTTCTTGCTAATCAGAGTTGCCATCCATGTCGACGCCACAGGTTAAACCGACCCCAAGACGCATCGCCTGAGGATTCCTCATTTAAGTCATTCCTGAAAGAAACCGCCCTGATCTCTGGCCCTCCCAGAAGGTCTCTGCTCCTGCGTTCTTGAAAAGGTTTGGCCAAAAGCAATACAAACCAACCTGAAATCGAACGTTTCCCCACCTGGGCGGCCGCCTCAAGGTACTCATGCCAACCTGCCGTCCGTACAGACACACACCGCAGCATCTCTGAGGACCCCGCCCCCCGCAGCAGCTAATCAGCTCCCCGGTCCCTCCTCGCCAGCTCTGGAAGGCAGGCAGTCATTTATTCCGTCAGCTGCACATCAGCCTTTCTGGTTTGGTTTTTCTTGATCAGCGTGAAGGCAAACTTTAAAATGCATGAGAATCCTTCAAACAGAAACCCCGGCCCTGCCCTCCATTGCAGTGCAGGCTGGAGGCAGGCGGGGCAGGGAAGGGGAGGGGGCAGCAAGCCGGGGAGGCTTCAGAGGAAGGGCAGCCTGAGGATGGGCTCGCAGCCGTAGTTGCGGTTCTTAAGAATCGGCTGTTCCGTAGCCCCCGCCTGCCCGCTCTGCCATCCCTCGTTCCAGCTTCTCTCCTCCCGGGTGAGGGAGTCCCCATGATCCCTAATAATGCACGTGGGCCTTAAAGTGAGGACAACAGCTCCTTCCTCACGTCGCTGTTACAAGGGTCCTGGCGCGGCTCTTTGAAGTGTGGGGTCAGAGCCTCTGGCCGCTGAAGGGACGCGGAACTGCATTCAGCTGCCACCATGGAGCAGAGGCAATAGTGACCCCCACCGGGGCTCATGGGGGGCTGGCTGCCCGTCACATCCAGCGGGGTCTGCAGGCTGGGAGGTGGGGACTGGTGGGGCAGCAGCAGGACGTCTGGCGGCCCCAGGCTCCTTGCTGGATGGCAGGGTGTGGCCTCTGTCCCTGAGGTCACCTCCTCATTCCTGGAGGACTCAGGACAGCCAAACACGCAGGCCAGGACGGGAGTGGACCAGCCTCCTCCTTTCCTCCCTTCGGCCTTGGAGTCTGGCTTCCCCTGCACCTCGGACCCTCTCTGCACACCTGCCCTCTGGGCAAGGTCTGGGCCAGAGCCCCTCTCTGCTTCTCCCCTCCAGGCCTGAGAACTGGAATCTGATTGGTCCTGCCCGGCTTTGCATGCCCCGCCCTGCCATGCGGATTGGCTGCCTTCCAGGCGAGCGTCTGTCCTAGACCAATCAGCTGGGGCCATGGGTGGGGCACATGGCCTTCCTGGGGCCGCCCCCCGTGGAGGCTGGGGCAAGGCCCACATAATGAGGCCTCAGCCCCAACTGGTGCGAGTGGGGTGTGTAGGAGCCCCTTGTTGAGTGGGCGCAAATGGTGGTCGGTGCTAACGCAGACCCGCAGAGCAGGGCAGTGGTTGAGGAAGTGGGGAGGGTTGCCAGGCAGCGTGGCCTGGGAAAGGTGCTCCACCTTTTCGGATCTCTCTTTTCTCTGTAAAATGGGCTGATGATGGCCCCATCTCGTCAGGTTTGAAGTACAGAATGAACGAGGAAATGCACATAATTGGGCCTGAGTATAGTGACAGCTCAGTAAACACTGGCTGCCTCTTCGTATCGTCACCATTATCACTGGGAAGACTGGCGCGGCACCTGACCCATCTTCAGTGGTCTCCCAGGACCCTCCTAGCTCTTAATCCCTGAGCCACTTTGCTCAGTCTCCTCTGCGCTTTGCCAAATAAAGGATCTGAGAGGAGCTGGGGCCAGGGTGCTGGGTGGGGGGGGAGGAGTGTGAAAAGCTGTGATTATCGCTTGCTCGCTGGCTCAGCAGAAGAGAAAGCGTATGCCCAGCCCACCTAGCAATTACCCACAATGATGATGGTGATGGAGCCAGATGCGGCACCGTGGGGGAGGGGGCTGGGAGAGGGGGGATGAGCTAATTCTCCTCCTCTGGAGAGGGTGCTGGAGGAGGGGGGTCATTGGGGAAGATGCCTGGGCCTTTATTCCCTTGCCCGACCCCTGCAGAATCCCAGTGCTCTTAGAATGAAGTCAGAGAGAAGAGCAAACACCCCAGCAGCCCTCCGAGGCCCCACCTAGGCTGGGCCTCGCCCCCTCTGAGCTCTGCCATGCGCTCCTCACTCCTGTGCTCTAGCCACCCTGGCTTTCTGCCAAGCTTATTTCTGACTCAGGGTGTTTGCAAGGGCTGTTCCCCTGCCTGGAATGCTGTTCCCTCTGCCCTTTGCCTGGCTAACTGACTCCTACTTTGGGTTCCTGCTGAACCGTCACTATCTAAGTCACCATATATAGGCCCTCCCTGGCCCCCATCCGAAGGAGGTTCCCACTGTAGGGTTTCTTAGTGCATAGCCTGGGGCCCCTGGAAGCCTGCTGTGATATTCCCCAAATCCCCATTAGGTTCACGCTCAGGAACACCCCCAGGTGGTGACTGGCTTTGGAACACCCTTTCTGGCAGGGAGGTGGGCTTGAGCTGGAGGGTTTGGGGACCTGCTGTGGTCTTCCCACCATCACTGTCGGCCCAGCTGCAGCTCTACATTCTGACTTCCAGCAGCCAACCACCGCCAGCCAAAGAGCAACATTTTACTAACGAGGATCCTTTTTATGCTGCGGAGCTCATGTCTGAGCTAATTAATTTCCAGGTTCCACATGAACGCAAGAGCTAAAAATTAGCACTTGCAAAAAGCCGCTCTCCTGAATTACAGGGGGGCCTGGAAGGCCAGAGGCGCTGACGGCTCCTGGCACGGGTTAACCAGCAGAGGTTGCTTCCTCTTCACCCCTTCCCTGGCTGGCCTTCCCCCCTGGCTCCAGGCAGCGGGGAGGGTACAGCGTGAGGCCACAGACACCTGGGCTCAAAGAGCCCTTGGTCAGGCCCTGGAGGTGCCCCGCCTTACGCTGCCTCTGCCCCTCTGCCGGCTGCAGCTCGCCCTTGAAGTAGACTAGGGGCTCCCTGGGGGAAGCGGCCAGGTCAGACCCATTCCTGGTCCCAGAGGCATCTAAAATAGTCTTGTTTAATGAGTTTCCCCTGCCTCCTGGACGTAGCGGAAACTTCTGCCCAACTGGGACGAAGCCCAGAGACTTGCTTCTCCTCCAGGCTGGGCCTCCTGTGAGCACTGTGACAGGAGTCCTGGGTCTCACTGTAAAATGGTGCCACTGTCCCCTGGGCCATGAGTAACTGTGACCGTGGTGACAGTGGTCACTTACTAATAATGTTTGATGGCATTGAACGAGCTGAACACAGCCCTGTGACCTCCCAAAGCCCACACGGCCAGAGAAAGCCGGAGAAACCCTTTCCTTGGCGCTAACTGAGTCTGGACCTGGGGGCCAGACGGGATTTGGGTTCACAGGAGCCTTACAAAGTGCCCGGCTTTGGGGTCTCACAGGCCTGGGAGCAAATCCCAGCTTCCCTTTCTGACTCCAATATCTCACAGGCCCCTCTGTGAAACAAGAAGGGCCCAAATCCCTCATCTAGACCCTCAAGGCCAGATGCCCTGTAGGATTTAGAATTCTTAGATTCAGAGAGTCATCAAGTACACATACCAACTATTGTCTGACACCCCCGCAGGACCTGGGGGAGCACCCCGGAATCAAACGTCAGTATCTCCACACTGAAATGAGTGCATATTCCCCCCTCGTCCTCGATAAAGACCACGGGGCCTCTGGTCAGTTGGGGCCAGGCTCTGTGGCCAAGCTTAGGAATACAGTTTCAGTTTTCAAGCTTGGTGGGTTCGGGAGTGTGGGGAGAGCTGCCGGGGGGCTTACGGACGATGATTGAGTGCTTGGCAGTAGGCCTGGCTCCAGAGCGACTCCTGCAATGGCCACCGGTCCTCTGGAAGCAATTACAAACACGTTGGCATTTGCAGCTGCCGGTAAACTTGACCTTGCCGCCATCCCGCGGATGGAGATGGCTTAAGGGGGACACAGGGTAGCAGAATTTGGGGAGGCCTTATTGGCACCCAGAGTTCAATCAGCCTTGGAAGTCACCTTGCCCTTTCTGGACTCAGAGTCCTTTTCACAGAGGTGACATAAGCCAAACATCACAGCAGTCTCCTTCCAGGAAGGGCAGAAGGGACACAACTTCCCCATTTGATTTTCCTCACCCCAGGGTGGAGACAGCCTCGTGGATCCCCAGCTTCGAGCCTGCAGTGCCCCAAAAGCCCCAGGCAGGCAGCCGTGCTCTGTAGTAATGCAGACCTCTCCCAGTGGCCGCTCCTGCTTCCCCCCAGACCCCGGGGTGCGTGAGGGGGGCAGGAGGCGGACTCCTGCTTTAGAAATACAGAAACACCAAGTGAAACCCGAGAGTCGTTAAAAAAGGAACAGTCCATTAGAAAGGATTATAGACAGGATCCACATGGCTGATCAGTGCCCCATTCATGGCCCCGGAGCCCGTTGCTGTGTCTGTACATCCTTCAGAAAAGCGAGGGGGGCGGCTCTGGCTTCTGAATGAAGGCCTCATTCATGTCACCACCCGCCCCCCTCCCTGGGAGCCTGGCCGCCGAGTCCAGCACGTGCTGAGCTGGCGGGGCACAAGCGGGCACACATGCTAAACTCCTCTCTGTTTGCACAACTGGGCTCTCGTCTTTCTTCTGAACAGTGTTATTTTAGGAAAGTTTCCCAAACAAATAAGGCTTTTTCTAAAAGCCCGCCCTCCCTAAGGGGCCTTGGTTTTTAGCTCAAACGCTGTTAATTCTGGTTCCACCTCAGGGACCCAAATCTTTAAGGCTCCACCCTCATTTAAAAAGGAGTGTTCCTGGGCTTCCCTGGTGGCACAGTGGTTAAAATCCGCCTGCCAATGCAGGGGACACGGGTTCGAGCCCTGGTCCGGGAAGATCCCACATGCCGCGGAGCAACTAAGTCCGTGCACCACAACTACTGAGCCTGTGCTCTAGAGCCCGCGAGCCACAACTACTGAGCCCGCGAGCCACAACTACTGAAGCCCGCGCGCCTAGAGCCCATGCTCCGCAACAAGAGAAGCCACCGTAATGAGAAGCCCGCGCACCGCAACGAAGAGTAGCCCCCGCTCGCCGCAACTAGAGAAAGCCCGCGCGCAACAACGCAGACCCAATGCGGCCAAAAATAAATAATTTTTTTTAAAAAAGGGGTGTTCCTTTAGGGAGCCCCAGCACCCCTCCCACTGCTCTTGGAAAGCCCTGCCCGGACCAGCCTGCCAGTTTCCCCGCAAAACTGCAGCTTCCCACCCTCCCTGGCTCCGTCCCTCACACACCCAGGGCAATCAGACTTCCCTTCTCCAGTTTGCCTAGAGCTTAGAGATCTTCCCAGTTGCTTTGGCCAATGGGCGACGGGAACCTGTGGACAGTGTTTTCTCCCTTCCATCCCCCAGACATATGTTCCAGACAAGTGTTTTCAGGCGGCCTCTCTGAAGTCATCCCAGGAGAGAGAACAAAGGCGGGGCTTCCTCCAAGTTGTACCAGCACAGCGATGCACCCCCCAACGTATGCACCCCCATTCTCGGACTCTGACATTCTGGGAATATATTATATGTATTACCTATATGTACTCCTATATATAATATAATATAGGCACTGCCGATTGCCCAAAAGAAAAGAGCCCCGGAATAACTTGTTCTGAAGCAAAGCCAGGTTTCCTACCTCTTGCTACCTGCTACCTGGACAGTCTTTGTTGCGTCTCGGAAGGGGGAGTTGAGGGACTAATACCTATAGGGGTTGGGGGTCTGGGCTTGGGTGATTTTAAGACAACCCTTTCAATGCAGGGGTTGGCAAAGGTTGTTTTGTTTTGTTTTCCCTCAGGATTTTTTTAAACTACACATAACATGAAATTTACCATCTTAACCATTTTTATGTGGCATTAAGTACATTCATATGCTTGGGCAGCCATCTGTCCCCAGAACTCATTTCTTTTTTTAAATATTTATTTTATTTATTTATTTACCTGGCTGCGCTGGGTCTTAGTTGTGGCACACGGGATCTTTGTTGCTGCGCGTGGGATCTTAGTTGCGGCACGCGGGATCCAGTTCCCTGACCAGTGATCGATCCCCAGCCTCCTGCATTGGGAGTGCGGAGTCTTAACCACTGGACCGCCAGGGAAGTCCCCAGAACTCTTTTCATCCTCCCCAACTGAAACTGTGTCCTCATTAAACACGAACCCCCAGCCCCCTCCCCCAAGCCCCTGGCAACCACCGTTCTGCTCTCTGTCTCTACGAATCTGACTCCTCTGAGGACCTCCTCTAAGTGGAATCATACAATATTTGTCCTTTTGCACTGCCTTATTTCACTTAGAATGTCTTCAAGGTTCATGCATGTTGTAGCCTGTGTCAATTTTCCTTCCTTTTGAGAGGCTGAATAATATTCCGTCATATGAATGGACCACATCTTGTTTATACATAGCCATCGATGGACACTTGAGCTGCTCCCACCTCTTGGCTATTGTGAATAACGCCGCTGTGAACAAGCGTGTACAAATATCTATCTGGTTCCCTGCTTTCAATTCTTTTGCGTATACACACAGAAATGGAATTGCTGGATTTGGGAATGCTATGTTTAATTTTTGGAGGAATCTTGGTCAAGGTTTTGCTATAACAGCTTAGGATGGGTGGACACAGTGAGGGGAGGGTCTGAAAGTGGGTCTTGATGAGTAAACAGTGGATCCATAAGTGAGCAGCCCTCCCCCCTTTGAGGGATCCACTGACCCGAGAAGGAAACGTGGGCCCATATGGGCACCCGCTGTCCTGTGAAGGGGGTGGGTTGAGCGACCCACTGTGTGGATAACTTGATGTTCACACGTCATCCTGTGGTTGACAGACTCGCCGCTGATCCTGAGATCACACCTCCTGGTGTTCACGCCTCCGAGTGTGGGCGGGACCCTGACTTGCTTATAAACAGAAGGCAGCAGCAAAGGGAGTGTGGAAAGCACATGAGGAAGTTATCCACGGCTCCATCTTATCTTCCTGGGCAAGAGCGTCCTAGAGCAGCCCCTCCTGTGGACGTGGTGGTCGTAGGTCCCGGTCCCGATGGGTGCTCTGCGTGGATGCTGGTAGGTGGGTTCTCATCCTCTACCCGCCCCCCCGCCCCCCACGCCAACGAGAGACGCTGTCCTGCCCCAAACTTACCCCGCCTCAGCCCGTATCAGGACCAAGGCTTCTGCATGGCCAGGAACCAGGGACCGAGCTGGCCTGGGGCCACCCTGGGCAGCCGGGGCTCGCTTCCTCTCTCCTCCCCTACTGCCAAGAGCGGCAGATTCTTCTTTCCAAAACCGCCACATGACCTTCCTGCTACCGGAGCGCTCTCCCCACCCGGCCCTCACTTTTGGGGCATGGTGGTGGTGATGGTTGCCCAACCCTGTGAATTTAGTTAATCCCACTGAACTGAACACCTGCAGACGGTTAAGATGGGAAATTTTATATTGCAGAGACGCCTCCCCTGACTGCAGTCTCCAGGTCCAAATAGAGGGCCAGGAGTGACCGCTCCCCCTACACCCGCCCACGATTGATTTGCTTGTTGACTTATGTCTTCCCTACTAACACGTGAAGGCGGGGGTGCTTCTTCATGGCGATGTCCCCAGGTGCCACATCAGAGCCCGGCACACAGTAGGTGTACAGAGAACGGCTACTGAATGAATGAATGGGGGCGTGATGCACAGGCCCCACGGATGACGGCAGGGAATCATGTGGTGGGGGGAGCAGAACTGAGCCTGGGTAGGGGCATCCCTTCCCAAGACAGGATGAAGGGCTGGGGTGGGGATGGACACAGTCTGCCTCGGTTTCCCCTGTCTCTCCGGCCTGTTAGTAACAAGTGTCCCAGTTTGAACGTAAAGTACAGGGTTACTGACCTGGTGACCTCAGTCCACCTCAGACTCACCATGGAAAACCAGGGGGAGGGACAGGACCCAAGAGAAAGTTCAGTCTGGGTGCTGAGATCCCAGAAGAGATGAAGGAGCTCATCGAAGCCTTTCCCCGAGAGATCCTTCTAGAAACTTCTCCTTGAGACGACCACCGTCGTGACTTGAAGGCAACTGAGGTGGGGGCTTCCCGGGCACGTGCCCAGAGGCGTCAGTGCCTGCCCTGCTCTCCACGACATAGCCGGCCGCTGTGATGATGGTGACAGTGGTGGACAGGGGCGGGCACGGCCCGGGGCATGGCCCTCAGCTCCGCACGGCCCCCTCCCATGCCAGGCCGCCCGACCGTCAGCACAGAGGAGAGGGTCTCTTCCCGGAGCTCCGGCTGCCTCCTGCTTGGGGGGCGCTTCACCCGCAGACTCAGAACCTCCGGGGACATGCTCTCCCGTTCACGCCGCTAGAGCCTCCTAGGTGACTCAAACTCAACCCTATTTTTCTGCTGCTGGAGCCGTGGCGATTCCCCACCGGAAAAATACCCGGGCCACACCCAGAAGGCGGAACAGGTAGTTCAACTCCAGGAGGGGATGCTGGGTAGGGAGGGGGTCCACCCCCGGGCCTGATGGGACCCCTCACCTACAGTGTCGGGAGCCGGGGCTCACGGCCACTGAGGGGCTGGCGAGCAGCCCGAGGTGCTCAGGAAGTCCACCTGGGACCAGGGATCGTGAAGCGGGGCCTCTGGAGCCTTGCCTGGGGCCTCCCCTTCTCCTCAGTCACTGACGACCTCCCACATTTCTCTACCCTCCCTCCATGCAGGCACGTGTTCCCTGGGCCCTGCCCCAGGCTGGAAACCAACAGTACGGATGCAGGCTCTGGCCGAGCTCCAGGAAGCCCATTTCCACCCCATTGATTATCCCTGAGATGCCCGCCACCCCGGCCACGTGGCCCTGGCTGTCTGGTGACCCCACTCCCAGCTTCTGGGCCCTGGGTGACAGCGCTGAGGGTGGGAACTGTGACCCAAGGACCCAGCCTCCCGGGGGCACATAAGTCACACGAGAGTTATGATTAGGTGAAGAAAGTGTGAGAGTGGCAGTGTGCTCTCTCCCCAGGTGGGGGCTGGGTGGAGGACACACATCCACCCAGGCTCTCGGCAGATCAGAGGAAACACTGTGAGCGTGGCCTCCCAGGCAGAGGCGTGGCGGCTGCCTTCTGAGTAACCCCGAGTCATCCCTCCCCCAAGGCGGGTCTGGCCCCGGGTCCCTCCATCGGCCCTCAGGAAGGGAAGGCGCTGATGGTAGCATCCCCGCCATCTCCCGGCCGAAGCGGGATGTGTCTGTGCTTCGTCTGGAATCAAGTGCGGTGGCCATGAGCCTGCCAGGCCCCAGGGGTGGGGTCCTGGGAGGCATGCACATTGGAGGTCAGAAAAGTCAGGCAGGAGGGGGCCTCCCCAAAGCCAGCAGGGCTGGGAGCCAAGGGGCCACGGCTCTGCAGCGGGAAGGTGGGCACTGGGGCCCTGGTCTGGCGGCTGAGGGCTGGTGGGTCCTGTCGTCCCCGCTGCCTGCTTCCGGACTCTGCTCACTCTGGTGTCCAGTGCCCCCTCCACATTGTGGCTCCAGGGTGAGCTTTCTCAGCTGCAGGCCTGACCCAGTCCCCGACCGCACCCTCAGCTGTCACTGGGCCCCCTTCCCCTGCAGCACACAGGGCAAGCTCCGTGTCTCCCGTGACCCTCTCCCAGTGCCGCCTCACCACCCTGCACAGGCATCAGCCCGTGCCACTCTGTCTCGCCTCCACGCCTTTGCATGCAGTGTTCCTTCTGCCCAGCAGGCCCTCCTGTCACCCCAGCCGGCAAAATCCTCCTTTCAGTCCAGTTCAAAGCTGGGAGGCCGTTGGCATCTGACCGTCCAGCCTTCATCTGAAAGGCAGCGAGGGGGGGGTGCTCTCTGCCTGGATCACACACCCACTTCACGCTTGTTTCTGTGATCGTCCCCTCAGCAGAGTGCAGGTGCCTTTAGGGCCCAGATATGGCCCCCACCCCCCCCACCCTCAACCACAGGGGCTGGCACTGAGTAGCTGCTCAGTAAATATTAAATGAAGGAATTAATGAATGAGGCCCTAATGAAAAGCTAAAAATGGAATTCCCCTCCTGGGGCCTGACCCACTTTCAGAGATGTCACCAGCTGCCCGGCAAGGCAGCATCGATTCTTCTGATGTGCACTGCTGTCACCTCAATGCGCCTCTGATTGCGGCTGGCTCTGGCCCCTAGCGCAGGGGAGCTCTGGGCAGGGCAGGCCGGGCAGGCCCAGGCCACTGGGCTCACTAGGACAGGAGGGACGACCCGGCTGTCAGAGGTCCTGAGGCTTTGGGGTCATTTTGTCCGTCCCAGCTGCCAAGCCCCTCACGTCCTGCCGTGTGTGGATTCGGGGTTCCCTGACCCGGTTGTGCCTCAGTTTCCTCAACTGGAAAATGGGTGACATTGCTCACAGGCATGTAGACAAGGGGCCGGCATGGTGTTTCTGTAAAATGCCAGATAGTAAATATTCTAGGCTTTGTGGGCCAAACCGTCTCTGTCGCAAACACTTGTGCTGCGGTGGCAAGGAAGCAGCCACAGACGAGATGTAAATGAATTCGTTTGGCTTTGCTCCAGTAGAACTCTATTTATGGACACTGGATTTTGAATTTCATATAATTTCACGTGTCATGAAATCTTCTTTCTATTTTTTTCCCCAACCATTTAAAAACATAAAGATCATTCTTAGCTTGCAGGATGTATGAAAACAGACAATAGGCTGGATTCAAGCCACTGGCTGTCTCTGAACTAGATTACAGAAGTGCTCCCTAATGTCCTTGTTCCCAGCATTATCGTGTTTCTGACTCTTTGCCTCCAAACAGAGGCACTGGGAGAGTTGATATTAAAATAACTGTTTTGTTAGTCATTTACCCAACACACAGTATTTGTGCTAAGAAATCACCATTGATAGATGGAGGAGGTTGCTGGAGTGGTAGTGAGCTCCCCATCCCTAGGGGTATGCAAACAGAGTGGATGACTAGGACAGGGAAGCCATACAGAGAATTTACGCATCAGGTAGGGAGCGCAGGAGAGTGTCCACTGAGCCCCCTTTTGCCAGATTATGGACAATGTGCAGGCCTCTGACCTCAGCTGGACCTGGAGGGCTGGACCCCATCTTCTCCTGCCGCATGCCCCATGCCCAGACCCCGTCCTCAGGCCCTGAGCCCAGGGGCTGGATAGAGGGTCGATCCCAGTGTGCCTGGCAGCATGCACCCCTCGAGCTCCGGGAGGGACTCAGTCCCAGCTGCTGCTGTCTCAGTTTGGGTCCCCAAAGGCAATCCTGAGACAAGGATTTGGGTGCAAGTTGTTTATCCGGGAGGAGATTCCAGGAAGCACACAGGGAAAGGAGTGGGGTGGGCAGCAGGTTCATACGGGCTGTGTCAATGATCCGTTACCACTGTGGCTCACCTTGCAGGGGACCCTCAGAGAGAAGGTGGGGAACACCCTCAGGCACAACCCACAGCCAGAAGAAGAAACTGGGTGCTTATCTGCCACTCCCACCCCCAGCTCTGGAGAGGCACCTCACAGCTGCCCAGCGCTCCGAGGCCAGGGAACCCTCTGCAGGATAATGCAGGTACTTGAGGTGGGATGGGGACAGCTTATCCAGACACTGCTCACAAGCTCAGGATCCCCCGGGGTGGGCGGAGGGCATGGCCAGTGCTGCACTGAGGGCCTAACTGACGCCAGCTCTGGCTCCCGCACAGGGCCCTGCGGTGCACAAAGGGCCAGACCTAGGCTCCCCTCCGTCCAGTTCCATGCTTTTGGGTGTGTGGCCGTGGCTGCATGGCTTTCCTCTCTGAGCCTTAGCTTCCTTGTTGTAATACACACACACCCCCAGGGTTGTCATGAGAACTAAATGAGATGATAACGTGTGAGCGCGGCAGACAGACCCTGTGCATCACAGATGCTCGATCAATGACGGCGCACTGTCACTGTGTTCCCTTGGCTGCCCACGTCTCTGGCCAATTGAGCCTCAGTTTTCCACAGTTGACCCCAACCTCACTCTAAAAAGTGACCAGGGTTGGCTTAAGCCAATCAGCATGTTCCCCCCGCCCCGGCTATTGTGATTGGTCAGGGATGGGCATGTAGCCTAATTCTAGCCAATAAGAGAAGAAAATTCAGGATGTGTTTGGTGCTACTGAAAATGACTCTCTCTCTGCCCCAGGATAGGGTGATGGGGAGATTTAAGCATGTGGGGCAGACATTTTGCTACCAAGAGGAGAGCAGCTGGTGCTGCTAGGGGTACCATTTGGAGCCCAAAGAGGAAAACAAGTGGAGAGACAGAATACAGTTGGGTTATGGTGATAGTCTTTTGAGCTGCTGGATCAAGCCTGACCTGAAGCTTCTAAACTTTTCAGTTATATGAGCCAATAAATTCCCTTTATGTTGAAGCCACGAGGAGTTGTTTTTTTGTCCTTTGCAACCTAAAGAGTCCTATAAGAGATAGAGCATCCCTCCTGGTTGCCTGAGGCCCAAGGGCAGGGCCATAAAATACAGGGTTCACTGAATAGACACAAAAAGCAAGGCCTTCTCAGGCTGGGCCAGTGGGCAGGAGAGGAGGCTGGAAAGCTCAGCTGGGCTTCTGCTCGTCACTGCAGCAAAATCACTCAGTTCAGCTACTATGAATCTGAGAGGCACTATGAATGACTGGCTTGGTGGCCGGCCAGGAGCCTCCGGGTGTAACTACTGTCCCAGGGACGAAGCTACGGCAACGAGGAAGGTGAGCACCGCCCACATTCACAGTCCCACGCAGCCAGCACGCCACTCGGCAAACACAACCCACGGAGGACAGACAGGAGCTCTTTCCTTCCCTCTCCATAATTTCAGAAGGGGAGAAAACCTCCAGCGACACAGCCCACGTTGATCGCTGTTATCACTTTTCGAAGACTTGCAGACCTCAGGCGCCGCTCCCAGCCCGGAAACAGAGGGTGGAGGGAGGGGAGGGGCGTGTGGGAGGAAGATGGAGGCCAGGAGTCCTGCGGTTCAGTTGCGCTTAGAAATCTCCAGCTTTGCTTTACACGGTTAACACGTTTGTACCTCCAGAGACGCTGCTGAGGAGGACGGGTGTGAGAATTGTGGGGGTTTTCTTTTTGCAACAATAATAGTGAAATAGCCCCAAGGGCTCAGCGTTTAACCCGTACGTGAGCCGGCTCCTCGGCCAGGCCGGAGCTGCCTGTCCAGCACGGAGACAGCGCGCATGGGATGTCTCAGCCCAGTTCCCAAGGTGTCCGCTGCTCCGCGTGCAGGTGACCCGGTGGCCATGAGACCCCAGAGAAGGCCAAACAGAGAGCAAGTAAATGCTCCCAGTAGGCAGAGGGCAGGGCCTCTGCGAGTTTCGGTGCTTGGAACCGGGCGGCCAGCCCGCCCACGGAGGAGGGGAAGGGGGTGGTAGTTATTGAATTATTGAATGAGGCAGGCACCAGGGTGGACGTTTTTGGTTTTTCTTTTCTTTCTTTTTTTTTGGGGGGGGGGGGGGCTCTGCCCCGCAGCATGCGGAACTTCCCCGACCGGGGATCAAACCTGCACCCCCAGCAGTGGAAGGGTGGAGTCTTAACCACTGCACCACCAGAGAAGTCCAGGGTGGACGTTTTACATACATTTTATTGACCCCTGAGTTGTCAATATTAGACCCATTTTATGAAGGGGTAAACCCGAGGCTGAGAGGCAGTATGACTGGCCCAAGGTCACTCAGCCACTCTGAACCAGACCGGGACTGAACCCTGCTCTGACCCACCCGGACCCACCAGCCCCACTTTTCTCCCTCAAAGAGTCCAATCCTCCCCAAACCCATTCCCGTCATGCTCAGTTTGCGCCATCCCTTACCTTGCTGCCATCAACCCAGCCCCTCCTCCAAGTCATCCTCTGCCAAACCCCCGTGGACCCGGGCACCTGGCAGGGGCAGCGAGACGTGCAGGAGGGACTGAGGACACATGACACTGATTGGAGCCAGGGGCCCTCCTGGGGCTTCCTGTCACTGTGCATGTGTTGGGATATACGAGTTGCTCTTTGGGACCCCACTGAGGGCATCCTTTGACCCCCAAGCAGTAAAGCAGGACCCCCAGTGACACTAGGTTTCTTGACTGTGTCTCCTGCCCCCGACACACGCACACACAGCTGTGGTCTGAAAGCTGCTGGTTCAGGAGCAGCGGAGAGCGCCAACGCTCCCTCGCCCCTGGCCCCCATCTCCCCCGACCCTCCCCGGCCCCCCGCAGGGACCTCCCGGCTCTCAGCCCATGGCAGGCCTCGCGCAGCCTTGCCCAGGAGCTGCTGGAAGGCAGCGTGGCCCCGGCACAATGGCAGGGATCAGGGACAAGCTGGAGGGCGTCAGGGAGGCCCCTGGAGCGCCATCTGCTCCTGTGCCCCGAGCACGGTGGGCTGCAGAGAGGCGCGTGAGCCGGCAGCTAGGACGCCAGCAAGGGCCGCTGGGCTGGCAGTGCCCCCCCCCAACCCCGATGTGAGCAGAGCAGGGGCCACTCCTGCCCCGCCAGTGGGCCTGCAGACCCGCACGGGGGAGGGAGGAAGGGCAGCTCCGCACCGCCTCTGATTTCTTTTTGGAAAAGTACACGGAACAAAGAGCGCACAGCTGTGCACGCGCCGCGCAGACATGACAATCACTGGCATTTTGTTCCAATTGTTTCAACTCTGTCTCTCTTTCAATGCAGAATATAGAAACATTACAGATAATACTGAAGTCCTCTGTGTGCCCCCAGGTGGGCATCCAGGACCCACGGGTTTCTTGCCACGGACGCCGCCTCCCGTTCAAGGGAGGAAAGCAAGCACTTCGGGGGTGCACAGTTTGCCCAAGCTGGTTGGGGGTCCCCGGCTCGGGCCCTTTGCTCCTCATGACCACGTGGCAAATGGTGACTCTTGTCCCTGCCTCACAACCAGGGACACTGACCTGCAGGATGTGACTGCCTCAAGCCATAGGAAGGCGTGTCACCCAAGGAAGGGGACACACCTTGACGGCATCACCGGGACTCAGACCCCTCCGTTTGTCTGTTCTCCTAGCCGTGGCGTGTCGACCTGGCTTCCACCTGCCCTAGGGTAGCCCCGGGTTCCCGATGTCACCTGCATCCACAACACATCTTCAGGGGAAAGAGGTGCTGTCTTTGCTGTGAGTCTCTTTGATGGGTCCCCACAGACCCCTGCATACTTTCCTCTGGTCTCCTCAACCTGTCCCAGTGGCCTTCCCAGACCACTGCTGGGGAGGGCAATGGCACTGCTGTGACTGGCTTGCTGGCTGCGTGCAGGAAGCCAGGTGACCAGAGCAAATAGATGTTCCCTTGGCGAGGAGGAAGGGCGGGCAAGGGAGTGAGTAGAAGGGTGTGGGTGGACAATTCCCAGTCAGTGTCGGCCACCCTTGCCAGTGGACCACAGTCAGCAGGAGGCAGAAGTAGAAGCGAAGTCAGACCATCCGCACCAAAGCCACACCCTTGCGCTGCACCACCCACATCACCTGCACCACCTCTGCTGCCTGCCTGCGCTACCAAACCACCAAACCCTTGGCCCCTGCACGACTCTGCCACTGCACCACTCATCCCACTGGACCGCCCTCCCCACTGCCACACAGCCACACCATCTGCACCACTGCACCTTTTTTAAAAAAAATTCATTTATTCATTCATTTATTTATTTATTTTTGGCTGCGTTGCGTCTTCGTTGCCGCACGCGGGCTTTCTCTAGTCGCAGCGGATGGGAGCTACTCTTCATTGCAGCGCGCGGGCTTCTCATTGCGGTGGCTTCTCTTGTTGCGGAACACGGGCTCTAGGCGCGCAGTCTTCAGTAGTTGTGGCGCACGAGCTTAGTTGCTCTGTGGCATGTGGGATCTTCCCGGACCAGGGATCGAACCCATGTCCCCTGCATTGGCAGGCGGATTCTTAACCACTGCACCACCAGGGAAGTCCCACCACTGCACCTTGTAAGGTGAGTGGGGCCCAGGAGTGCGGGACCATGGCTGGGGGTGGGATCCAAGGAGCACGAGCAGAGTCAGGAAGTAGAGCCCAGAGCAAAGGCCACCCATGGGCCAGCTACAGAGGGTGGGAGGGAAGCCCAGACCTGCCCAGACCCAAGCCAGATGGAATGAGCGGTGGTCGGGGGCAATGCCAGCCTCGCCACTCCTCACTGTGGAGCCACGTCCTTTGGGCACTCTTTGGACATTTGAGAGGAAGATTGGGGTGGGATGGGATGAGGGGCTGTATCCACTAGAATCAGGGTTGGCTGCAAAGCAGAAAGCACAAAATAATGAGGATTAAACACACAAGGATTTGTTTTCTCAAGGAAAAGAAATTGAGAAGTTGGCCGTGCAGAGCTGGCATGGCTGGGTCCTGGGCTGCTTCCATCCATCTCTCTTTTCCTACATCCTTAGAAGGTAGCTTCCATGCTGTAAGTCACCTCCTGATCTAAGAAAGCTCCTGGAGCTCCAGCCATCATGTCTTAATCCCAGATAACAGGAACGAGGATGGGGGAATGCAAAGGGAGACTTTGCCCAGCTGTCTCCCTTCGCCAAAGTCATGCAAAGCACTTCCATTTCCAGCCAAAATTGAGTAACAGGGATAAGATTTACCCTCCAATCTTAATCTACACACACACACACACACACACACACACACACACACACACACACACGCTAATGAAACTGTGGTTTTTCAAACAGTGGATAGAAGGCAGCCCAGGATAGGGAGCTCTGAGAGAAGGTAAACAAATGAGGTGAGCACTACCAATGTCCCCTAGAGACAGTTTCCAGGCCACATCCAGAGAAGGGAGACCTACTCAGAGCCCAACAGTGTCTCTGAGCTGGGACACAGAGATCAGAGCGTCCAAGACAGCTATAATTCACAATCTAGAACACCAGAGAAGAGAGAGCTGCACAGAGGTAAAGAGCTTCAGAGATCTGCAGAGGGTTCTCCTCCAGTCTTTAGCTAAGTACTGATCAGTGCATGAGTGTGAGGAAACTACCAAGGCCGAAGAAAGAATGGAAGAGGCAGAACAATCCCCTGGACTTGTACAGGGATGAGAATAGCTCATCTTCCCACCAGCCCAAGTGGAAAGATTTCATAACAATAGGGCATAAGTAGAGTCCTCAGAAGACTATTGCCTTCATGGTTGTGCCCAATTAGCCCTAGACTAAAGGCTGACCTGGATCTGCCTCAAAGCTTAAAAGTAAACCTTGAAAGAATCAAATTGTCTCCAAGTAACTACAGCTCAGAACAAAGCCAAAAATATTTAAAGAAATATGAAAAACTCTAGCACCTAACGAAGGAAAATTGCAATGCCTGGCATCTAATCAAAAATTACCAGGAATGGGCTTCCTTGGTGGCGCAGTGGTTGAGAGTCCGCCTGCTGATGCAGGGGACATGGGTTCGTGCCCCAGTCCGGGAAGATCCCACGTGCCGCGGAGCAGCTAGGCCTGTGAGCCATGGCCGCTGAGCCTGCGCGTCCGGAGCCTGTGCTCCACAACGGGAGAGGCCACAACAGTGAGAGGCCCGCGTACCACAAAAAAAAAAAAATTACCAGGAATGCAAAGAAGGAGGAAAATAGGATCCATAAGAAGACAAATAAATCAATATAAATGAATCCATAAATGACCTGATGATAGAATGAGGAAAAAGGATGATAAAATAGGTATATGTGCAAGAAGGTAGAAGAAACCATGAGCATGAAAATGAAAGAAATAGAGTATATTTTAAAAGGCCCAAATTGAGCTTTTAGAGTTAAAATATACAATGTGCAACATGAAAAGATGCTCAGCATCACTAATCATTAGAGAAATGCAAATCAAGACCACAATGAGGTACCACCTCATATTGGTCACAATGGCCATCATCAAAAATGTCTACAAATAACAAGTGCTGGAGAGGGTGTGGAGAAAAAGGAACCTCCTACACTGCTGGTGGGAATGTAAGTTGGTACAGCCATTATGGAAAACAGTACAGAGGTTCTCAGAAAACTAAAAATAGAATTACCATATGATCCAGCAATCCCGCTCCTGGGAATATACCCAGACAAAACTATAATTCAAAAACATACATGAGGGCTTCCCTGGTGATGTAGTGGTTAAGAATCTGCCTGCCAATGCAAGGGACATGGGTTTGAGCCCTGGCCCAGGAAGATCCTACATGCCACGGAGCAACTAAGCCCATGCGCCACAACTACTGAGCCTGAGTTCTAGAGCCCACAAGCCACAACTACTGAGCCCACGTGCCACATCTACTGAAGCCTGCACATGTAGACCCTGTGCTCCGCAACAAGAGAAGCCACGATAATGAGAAGCCCACGCAACACAACGAAGAGTAGCCCCCGCTCACTGCAACTAGAGAATGTCTGCACACAGCAATGAAGACCCAACTCAGCCAAAAAAAAACAAAAAACAAAAAAGGTACATGCACCCTATGTTCATAGCAGCACTATTCACAATAGCCAAAACATGGAAACAACCTAAATGTCCATCAACAGGTGAATGGATAAAGAAGATATGGTACATATATATAGCAGAATACTACTCAGCCATAAAAAAAGAACGAAATAATGCCATTTGCAGCAACATGGATGCAACTAGAGATTATCACACTAAGTGAAGTAAGTCAGAAAGAGAAAGACAAGTACCATATGATATCACTTATATGTGGAATCTAAATATGGCACAAATGAACCTATCTACAAAACAGAAACAGACTCATAGATGTAGAGAACAGACTTGTGGTTGCCAAGGGAGAGAAGGGGAGGGAGAGGGATGGACTGGGAGTTTGGGGTTAGTAGATGCAAACTATTACATATAGAATGGATAGACAACAAGGCCCTAATGTATAGCACAGGGAACTATATTCAATATCCTGTGATAAACCGTAATGGAAGAGAATATTTAAAAAAAAAAAAAAAAGGTGTTCTCAAACCAAAAAAAATACAAAGTGCAAGATGGAAAAATACACTAGGTGGGATTTAACAGCACATTAAACACTTCAAAACGAAAGACTGGTGAACTGGAAGCCACAGCAATAAAAACTACCCAAAATTAAACATAGAGAAGAAAATGACTGGGTTAAAAAATGAACAGAAGATCACTGACCTGTGGGACAACATCAAGTGGCCCAACACACGTGTAACTGGGGTCACAGGGAGAAAAAAGGAGAGGGGACAGAAAAAATAATTGAAGAAATAATGACCAAAAATTTTCTAAATTTGATGAAAAGTATAAATCTACAGATCCAAAAAGTTCAATGAACCCCAAGCAGGGAAAAAAACAAAGCAAAGAATCTCACTGAACCTGAAGCAGGTAAAGAAAACTACACCAGGCCATATTATAATCAAATTGCTGAAAACCCATAAAAGGAGAATAAAAAGACAAATTATGTACAGTGAAAAAAAAGATAAGAGTAAGAGTAGATTTCTTGTTGGAAATAATCCAAGCTAAAAGGAAATGGAGCAACAGCTTTATCGTAAGAATAAAAGCTGACCACCTTAAATTTAATGCCCAGTGAAAATTCCTTTCAAACTTGGAGGTAAAATAAAGACTTTTTCAGACCATCATAATTGGAAGGAACCCATCACCAGCAGAACAGCTCAAAATGTTAAAGGGAGTCCTTCAAGCAGAAGGAAAATGATAACAGAAGGAATCTGGATCTACAAAAAGGAATGAAGAGCACCAGAAATGGCTATTATGTAGGTAAAGATAAATGGCTTTTTTTTTTTCTTATTTTTAAAAATCTCTTTACAAACTGATTTACTGTTTAAAGGGGGGGGAAACAAATTGTGGAGCTTATAGTATATGCAGAAGTAAAATGTACAACAAAATAACCTGAAGTCTAGAATGGGGGGAAATGGAAGTGTATCGTGGTAAGCTTCTTATATTAACCATGAAGTAATAATACAATGTTATTTGAAGGTAGACTGTGATAAATTAAAGATGTAAGATCTAAACCACTAAACCACAACATCACATACACAACCAAGGAAGCACAGCTGTTAAGCTAAAAAAGGGTAAAATGGAATAATAAATATTACTCTATTAATCAGAAAAGAAGGCAGGAAAATAGGAAAAGGGAATTAAGAATAGTAAAATAAGTATTAAGATAATCAATTTAAACCTAACCATAATAATCATCATACTAAATACAAATTGTCTAAACTCACCAATTAAAAAGCAGAGATTTTCAGATAAGATGAACAAGCAAGACTCAATTATACAGTATGTACAAGAAACCCACTCTAAGTATAAAGGCATAGATAAATTAACAGTAAAATATATAGAGAAAAATATACTGTATTAACACTTGTCAAAAGAAAGCTGAAGTGGCTATCCTAGGAACATACAAAGTAGATTTAAGAGTAAAGACTATTACCAGGAATAAAGAGGGTAGTTTCATAATGATAAAGACTTTAATTCCTCAAGAGTTCAGCTTGAGGACAATCTTAACAATCTTAATGTTTGTGTACCTAGTAACAACACTTCAAAATGTATGATGCAAGAGCTGATGGCAAAGAAAAATAAACAAATCCACAATTACAATGGGAGATTTTGACACTATTCTCTCAATAATTGATAGAAGAGACAGAAAATCAATATGGATATAGAAGATCTGAACAATAATATCAATGAACTTGACATTTATAGAACACTACTCAATAAAAGCAGAATACACATTCTTCTTAAGTGCACACAAAACATTTACCAAGATAAAACATATTTTGGGCGATCAACAAATCTCAGTGAAGTTTAAAGAATTGAAATCCTACAAAGTATGTTCTCCTATCCCAATGGAATTAAATTAGAAATCAATAACAGAGAGATGCCTAGAACTCATCAAACATTTGGACACTAAACAACACACTCCTAAACAAGCCATGGGTCAAAGAAGAAATTACAATGGAAATTGGGAAATATTTTAAGCTGAATACAGTGAAAACACAGCATATAAAAATGTGGGATGAAGCTAAAGCAATGGTTGGAGGGAAAGTCATAGCACTAAATGCTTATATATAAAAGAAGAAAAGTCTCAAATTAGTGATATCAGTATTCACCTTAAGAAACCAGAGAAAAGAAGAGAAAAACCCAAAGTAAACAGAAGAAAGGAAATTATAAAGAGCAGAAATCAGTGAAATAGAAAACACTAAAACAATTTTAAAAATCAATGAAACCAAAAGCTAGGTCTTGAAGAAGTCAATAAACTTGACAAATCTCTGACCAGACTGATCAGAGAAAAAAGGAGAGAAAACATACATTACCAGTCTCAGGGATATGAAAGGGGACAATGGATCCTACAGAACTTAAAAGGATAACAAGTGAATATTTTGAACAACTTTATGCCAAAAAAGTTGACAACTTAAGTGAACTGAACAAATTCTTTGAAGGATCTGAACTACCGAAGCTCTCTGAAGAATAAATTGATATCTGAATAACCCCATATCTATTAAATAAATTATATTTGTAGTTAAAAAGCTTCCACAAAGAAAATTCCAGACCCAGATGGCTTTTCTGGCAAATTCTACCAAACACTTATGGAAGAGATAATACCCATTCTAAAGAAACTCTCCCAAAAGGTAGAAGACGAGAAAACTTTCCAACTTATCTTTTGAGGCCAGCATTACCCTGATACCAAAACTAGACAACAACATTACAGGAGAAGAAATCTACAGACCGATATTCCTCATAAACATAGACACAAAAGTTCTTAACAAAATATTTGCAAGTGGAATTCAACAAAGTATAAAAAGAATGACAACATGTCAAAGTAGGGTTTATCCCAGCAATATAAGATTGGTTTAACATTTGAAAATCAATCATTGTGATTCAGCATATTGACAAACTAAAATATATATGTGTATATATATGATCATATATATATATATATGATCATCTCAACACACGCAAAAATTTTTTTGACATATTTCAACTTTCATTCCTAATAAAGATTCAGTAGGGCTTCCCTGGTGGTGCAGTGGTTAAGAGCCCGCCTGCCAATGCAGGGGACACGGGTTCGAACCCTGGTCCAGGAAGATCCCACATGCTGCGGAGCAACTAAGCCCGTGCGCCACAACTACTGAGCCTGAGCTCTAGAGCCCACGAGCCACAACTACTGAAGCCTGCGTGCCTGGAGCCCGTGCTCCGCAACAAGAGAAGCCACGACAATGAGAAGCCCACGCACCACAATGAAGAGTGGCCCCCACTCGCCGCAACTAGAGAAAGCCTGCACACAGCAACAAAGACCCAACACAGCCAATAATTAATTATTTATTTATTTAAAAAAAGACTCAGTAAACTAGGAACAGAAAGGATTTTTTTTTTTTTTGCCACACCGTGTGATCTTAGTTCCCCAACCAGAGATCAAATCCATGCCCCCTGCAGTGGAAGTGTGGAGTCTTAACCACTGGACTGCCAGGGGAGTCCCAGAAAGGAATTTTCTTAACCTGAAAAAGGCATCTAAGAGAAACCTAACAGCTTAATACTAAGTTACACTTAATAGTGAAGAATTCAATGCTTGCCCCCAACACAGAGAACAAGGTAAGGGTGTCCACTCTTACCACTTCTATCCAACACTGTAATGGAGTTCCTAGCTAGTGCAATAAGGCAAGAAAACAAAACAAAGTGAGAATCATACTGATGTAAAGAAAGAAGTAAAGCTACACTTTACACACAGATGTCATGGTCACCTACGTAAAAATTTCTAAGGAATTTACAAAAAAAGCTATTAAAACTAATCTGTGAGATTAGCAAGATTGCCAGATACAAAGCCAATTGTATTTCTACATACTAGCAACAAACGATTGGCTAGGTAGGATTTCTTAACACAATAAATACAAATTATTTTTAAAAATTGATAATGTGGACTTTATCAAAACATTACTCTTCAAAAGACAGTTTTGGGACTTCCCTGGTGGCTCAGTGGTTAAGAATCCGCCTGCCAATGCAGGGACACGGGTCCAAGCCCTGGTCTGGGAAGATCCCACATGCCACAGAGCAACTAAGCCTGTGAGCCACAACTACTGAAGCCTGGGTGCCTAGAGCCTGTGCTCCACAAGAAGAGAAGCCACTGCAATGAGAAGCCCACGCACCGCAACGAAGAGTAGCCCCTGCTCGCTGCAACTAAGAAAGCCTGTGCACAGCAACGAAGACCCAACACAGCCAAAAATAAAAAAAATAAAAAGAGTTTTAAGAAAGTTAAAAGGCAAGCAAAAGCCTGGTAAAGAGGGGCTTCCCTGGTGGTGCAGTGGTTGAGAGTCCGCCTGTCGATGCAGGGGACACAGGTTCGTGCCCCGGTCCGGGAGGATCCCACATGCCACGGAGCGGCTGGGCCCATGAGCCATGGCCGCTGAGCCTATGCGTCCGGAGTCTGTGCTCCGCAACAGGAGAGGCCACAGCAGTGAGAGGCCCGTGTACAGCAAAAAAAAAAAAAAAAAGCCTGGTAAAGAGTATTTGTCTGGTTTGTTTTTTTTTAATTTACTTACTTAATTTTGGCTGCCTTGGGTCTTTGTTGCTGCACGTGGGCTTTCTCTAGTTGCAGCGAGCGGGGGCTACTCTTTGTTGTGGTGTGCGGGCTTCTCACTGCGGTGGCTTCTCTTGTTGCGGAGCACGGGCTCTAGGCGCGCAGGCTTCAGTAGTTGTGGCGCACGGGCTTAGTTGCTCCACGGCATGTGGGATCTTCCCGGACCAGGGCTCGAACCTGTGTCCCCTGCATTGGCAGGCAGGTTCTTAACCACTGTGTCACCAGTGAAGCCCGAGAGTATTTGTAAAACAGGTCTCTGACAATGAACTCATGTCCGGAATAGAGAAAGAGCAGTTCTAACTGAATAATAATAACCCAAACAATCCAACTAGGAAATAAGCAAATGATTTGAACAGACGCTTCACTAAAATCGATTCTTAACATCATCAGTCATTCAAAAAATGAGAATTAAAAGCACAGCGAGGTATCAGCCCACACCCATTATGAATGGCTAAAATTTAAAAGACTCACCATATCCAGTGCTGGCAGGGATGTGGAACGGCTGGATCTTTCATACTCGGCTGTTGGGAAGGTAAAATGGTGCAGCCACTTTGAAAACAGTTTGGCAATGTTTTAACAAGTTAGAGATACACCTACTATATGATCAAGCCATTCCACTCGGAGGTATTTTCCCAAGAGAAGTTAAAGCAATATGTCCACACACAAACTTGGACCCAAATGTTCATAGTAGCTTTGCTTATCATAGCCAAAGAGTGGAAAAACCCAAGTGTCCATTAATAGGGAAATGGATAAACAAATGATAGCTTATTCATACAGTGGAATATGACTCAACAACAAAGAGGAATGAACTACTGATACACCCAACAGCATGGACGAATCTTAAAATCATGATGCTGAGTGGAAAGAGCCAGAACTCCCCCAGCCAAAAATAAAAAATAAAAAAAGGAGAGCAAATACACACTGTAGGATTCCACTTATATAAAACTCTAGAAAGTGCAAGCTAATCTGTAATGGTAGAAGGCAGATCAGGGGTTGCCTGGGGACGGGGGAAGTGATGCACGGCTTGCAAAGAGGCAGGAGGAAGTGTTTGCAGTTGGTGGAAATGTTTGCTATCTTGATTGTGATGGTTTCCTGACATACATGTCGAAACTTATCAACTTGTGCAGTTTACGTGTGAGCAGATTATTGTAAGTCAATTGTGCCTTAATAATGCTGTAAGAAAACCACGACGACAAAAAATCCCTTTTAACACCTTCTTCCACACGATTCCCCACACGATTCACCTGGCCGTTCTGGCTGTGAGGATGGCTGGAAAATGTCGTCCTTCGGCTGGGCCTGGGCCTCCGCCCCCAGAACAAGGTTCTCTTCAGGAGGGAGGGAGGGAGCCATGTGGGTGGGAGACACTGGCCACAAGTGCAGTCTCTGGGTTAGCACCCCCTGGGGGCTGTGGATGGGCCCCCGGGGCTGACCGGGGTCTGGGAGCCCCTATCCAGCCCCTGTCTTCCTGCTCAGCAATTCAAACTTGTTCCATTCGTTTCCAAGCTCCTTGCTCCCGGACCCAATGCCCAGGGGAAGCTACACTCCCTCGGTGCGCCGGGGTCCATGCCAGGGCCTCCACAGACCTTATTTCAAGTCTTCCAGCTTCACAGCATCCTTGCAGAGAAGAGTCAGTATGCAGTCTTGCAGATGCAGGAACAAAGGCGCGAGCTGCAATGGCCTCTCCCAGGGAAAGGAGGAGGCCAAGCTGAGAACTGAACGAAGCCCTGACTGTGCTCCCTCTGCCTCCTGGTTTGCTCGTTTGGCCAGAGAGACGCTAGCAATGAAGGGATGGCTATCCAGATGGCCCGGAGGCCGGACCCAGCATCCGGGGGTGGCTGCCCTGAGGAGGGGTGGGGTCCAACACCGGGTCCCGGAGGGGCAGCTCCACCAGGAAAAGCCCACAAGTCCCTCAGGACTGTGCTCAGCTCCTGGCAGACCCTTGGAACACGCCGACCTGACCTCCCTCCCAGCCAGAAATGCTTCCAGAGGCAAAGCCCTCCCCCCCTCCACTTGATTCCTTCTAGCCCTGCAGCTTCCGCTACCTCCCAGTCTACCGTTTTGGACTTGAACCCTTGCAAGTTCTTTATCTGCCTAGGGTGACCAACTGATCCTGGTTTGCCCAGGACTGTCCCATTTGAGAGCCGAAAGCCCCAGGTCCCGGGAACCCACTCAGTCCTGTGCCAACTGGGTCAGTCACCTTAGCTGTGTTCCAGGCTGCCCCGGTCCCTGGCGCCCCCGCCCCCCAGCCCCAGAGCAGCACGTTGGGCTCCCAGACCTCAGCTGTGACCCCACCCCTGGCCCGCATCCTCAGACGCGAGGCTTTGGTTGTGTTCTCCCTGCGTCTGACCGCCCGGACGTGACTTCTCTGTCCTGGGCGCTTCAGTACAGGGACCATCTCCATTGCTTTACATGCTGCGGCTTCCCTCCGCCTGGCTGGCCCCATCTGTGGACAAGCGAGGCCACTGGCTACGGGGAAGAGCTCAGATGTTGTGGCAGAGAAATCGCAGCCTCTTCACTCCCGCTGGGAACTTTCACCTCATCCTCTGTGCCTCGGTTTCCCCTCTAAGGTGGGGCTGAGACTCTTCCTGGCAAGGCTGCCATGGGATCAGCAATAATGGGCAGAGGACGTGCGGGGCGGTCCCACTCGCTTTTCTTTTGGGTCCCTCGTTTTGGACGTAAGAAGCCCAGAGCGAATCCACTGCCCTGGCGTGGGGGCCGTCAGAGCAGAGCCCACAGAAAGAGGAGCTGGAGATGCTCCAGGGCCCCGAAGAGCTCCGGCCACTGCGGGCAGGCTGCCTCGGCCTCCAATCGCGGCCGGAGCGGGTGTCCCTGCCGCTGCGTGACTTTGAGGCTCGCCGCAGCCACTGTTCCGACCAGCCTCTAGATCTCTTGCAGGCCCAGAACCGGCGGGAACACAGAAGAATCCGAAGAAATAATTTTCCTGCCCAGTGGAGTGGGGAAAATTGGCGTCCGCCTCTGCAGCCCAGTTTCACCAAGTGCAGCCCGCCCAGTTCCAGCGGCCCCGGCCTGCACGCCCACCTCGCCGTCTGCGTGGCTCCGCGTCCCAGCGACGGGGCGTCCGGGGTCTTTGACCCCCAGACCGAGGCTGCAAACTCCTCTGTCCCTGGGCTCACAGGCTTGGTTCCCATCCCCCAGGTGAGGAAACAGATCAGAGGGGAGAATGTCTTGCCGGGGAATCCCAGGCAGACAGGACCGGAACCGCGGTCTCCTGGGGCCCAGGCCAGAGGCCTAACCAGTGGCCGTTTGGACATGTAGGGGACTTACAGGTCACCCATACCTTGTCATCGTCCTGGGTGGGAGCCACCAAGAAGGGGTCACCCTTTGGTTGGAGAAGAGGGTTTACAGCTATTGAAGAATGAAGTGGTGAAACGGTGTGTGCTGGGGGCCAGGAAGGGGGGACATCTGGACAGAGGTGGCACCATGCGGACCCCGCCCCACACCCGGGGCCCACCCTAACCATTCCAGGGGCTCTGAAGCCCATGAGCCTTTATTTTATTGGAGTGTTGTCTCCTGTTCTGAGCTGGGACAAGAGGAAAAGTAGCTGAGTGGGCATTCCTGGGGGTGGAGGGGGGCAGCGGGCAGTCTGGAAGGGACATGAGGAAGCAGAAGAGCCTCCACCTCTGTCAAGAGTTTAAGTCACACCAGAGACTCAGGGAGGCCCGTGGAAGGCCCTGAGTGCCGGATGGGACGTGTCAGGCAGTGGGGAGACATTGCAGGTTCCCGGAGACTCAGGGAAGCCCACGGAATGCCCTGAGAGCCGGATGGGACGTGTCAGGCAGTGGGGAGACATTGCAGGTTCCCGGAGACTCAGGGAGGCCCGTGGAAGGCCCTGAGGGCCTGATGGGACATGTCGGGCAGTGGGGAGCCTTTGCAGGTTCCCGGAGACTCATGGAAGCCCACGGAAGGCCTTGAGCGCCGGATGGGATGTGTCAGGCAGTGGGGAGCCATTGCAGGTTCCTGAACAATAGAGGGACAGGGTGAGAAAGGTACTGGGGACACTGTCCAGGACCCAGAATAGACATAAGGCAGGTTTCAGAGAGAGGGAGCGCCAGGGAACCTGGGGGGGCTCCCTGGAGATGGGAGCGTCTGGGCTGGGAATAGTGGGTGTGGTGACCTGCCCAGATCCAGGCACCCTCAGCTTCCACCCTGTTGGACCAGCCCACCCGCTTGGCACTGCCTTGCCCCCCGCCGTCAGCCATGCCATGCAGCACAGTGCCAGACGAGCACACCAGGAGTCGGCGCTCCGCCTCCAGGCAACCTGGCTTGTGGCCATCCCTGACCTCAGGCTCTGCCTCTTGGTCTGTTCCTGCCTCCTGAGCCTCTCAGAGGGCTGCCCTCCATTTCCCTGCCCCAGTGCCCAGGCCCCTGCAGGGTCCCCCTCCTACGACCTGGTTGGTGACCCCCAGGCTGCTGCCGTTTGGAAGCCACACACAGCGATTGGGGTCACACTTCCTGAGAGAAGGCAACTTTGGGAGCTGAGATGAGGAGTTTTCCAGGAGGACACTCCATGGAAAGGCATCCCACGGTGAGAGGACACCAGGTGCAAAGGCCCAGAAACGGGAGCGTGTGGACGTTGACAATGGGGCTGGAGCTGAGGCCAGCTGCGGAAGGGCCCTCAGCCTGGCAGGAGGGCGGGAGCCCACCCACCCCAGGAGCCAAGGCCTGGACCAGGACCAAGCAGGTGGGCTGCTGAAGAAGCCTGGGTCCCCAGGTGTGGCCTTACTTAACACCTGCCCACTGGCGGCAGGTATACACTTAGTGGCAATTTCGTCCCAGTGAGGCCACCTTGGTACCATCCCGTGCTCCGTGTCTCTCACCACGTCCAGGCCCAGAGAGAGGCTCCCTTGCCAGGCCTGCGCCCCTTCCCAGCAGGAATCTGGACGCTGCCCTTCCCCAGGGGCTACAGGTGGTCCAGAGGGAGAACAAGGCACTGACCAGAGCTGTCCCCGGTGGGATGAAATGATCCATGTCCTGTGGTGCCTGGAAGCCCCTCCTTCCAGGAGGGCTGCCCTCATTTTTCTCTGCCTCACGTGGCTTGTCTATTTCTGCGTGATAAGTAAGTATATTCACATGTATTGTTTTGATAAATATTTGGTAGAAATGTTTCTCCTCCTTATAGTTTCTGAGCCCAGGTCACAGCGCCCAGTCCATCCTCCCTGGTAGAACAGCCCAGCACGGGGCAGAGTCCTGGAGAGGCTGCTGCCGTTTCCCACAGGGATGGCCCAGGGTAGGGACACAGCAGGGAGGATGAGGAACCCAAAGACAGCCCTGGGCCAGAAGCTGGGTCCTGGGACCTGTGGGTGGGATGCAATCCCGTGAGGCGGGCCCAGGACCGCGGGAGGCGGGAGAGGGCAGGACTCTTCTTGGAGCCTTTGCTACATGGTGTTGACTCCCCTATTTTTTTGAGTGAATTGGGTACAATTTTGTTCTTTGGTTGCCTGGAAGTCTGGTTACCCCCAGAAGCAGACACTGAATCCTTGACTTTTTTTTGGCCGTACCGTGCGGCAGGCAGGATCTTGGTACCCCGACCAGCGATGGAAGCCATGCCCCCTGCAGTGGAAGCACAGAGCCCTAACCACTGGACTGCCAGGGAATTCCCTGAATCCTTGACTTTTAAGAAAGTGTTCCCAGGAGAAATGAGTGAGGGACGGTGAGGGCAACAGGATGGGGCAGCAGTGGTTTGGGGGCGTTGGCCCTGCAGAGGGCAGCTCCACCAGACCCTGCAGGGCAGCCTGGAGGCTAAGTCACAGCATCCGTAGGGGCATGGCGTGAACAAACCTCTCCGCTGCCGCAAGGTCCAGAGCTCACATTCCAAGAAACTTCTCCATCCCAGCCTGAGAGGCAGCAGGAAACACAGAAGGCTCGCATCTGGCCAGACCGGCCAACTCTGGAGCCCGAGGCAGGGACGGGCTGGACTCCTACACCCGGGTGTCTACAGGAACCTCACTCTCAATGACCCCTGATCTGCTGTCCTCCCTCTTCCACTCGGCCACCGCAACCAGAGGCCTCCTCCAACCCTCCCTCCTTCTCCTCCCCGCCCTCCATCACTCCTCCACTCATTTGTTCATTCTCCTCCCCAGCTCCCCTCCTCTCATCTCAAAGCACACACTCCGGCTGGGGAGATCAAGTAAACACACAGAAACAAGTAAATCAGGTAACCGCAGAGATTAGCAAGAGCCATGAAGAAGATAAAACCAGGGAATGGGATTGAGAGACAGAGGGCAGGGATTGTGGCCAGGGTGGTCCACAGACGCCCAAATGAGGGCAGGAGGCCAGGGGACAAGGCACCTACCCCGCCCCAGGGCATGGTCTCCAAGCCCTGCCACTTTTATCTCTTCTTCCCACCTTCACCTGAAACCCCACCTCCTCCAGGAAGCCTGCCTGGATGCCACTGATGCTCCAGGCTCCTGCTACACTGGCTTCAGAGGCCCTTCCAGACCAGCCCGTCTTGCAAGGATCTTCAGGTTGCATCAACTGGACCTTCTCCTCAGAGATGCCTAGAGGTGGGTCCTAAGGTGAGATGTGAATGGGGGTGAACATCTGACCAGAATGACCAAGGTACTAAATCCCAGCTTAGTCCCTATTTGCTGAGTGCCTTAGGCAAGGGACTTTGCCTCTCTGAGCCTCAGTTTTCCCATCAGCCCAAGAGGGCTAGTGCCACCTCCCTCACAAGGTCCCATGGGGGTTAACTGAGACCCCCCCCCCCCACCACCAGCCAGTGCTGGCATTCTCCCCTCCTTCCCATCATCAGTGAGCTGGGGGAGGGGAGAAGAGAGGGCTTGCTGGGTGGGGATTAGGTGTGCAGCGTGGGGGAAGGGCTCTCCTGGGGCCTCCCCAAGCCGGCCCCAAGCTCAAGGGTGCAAGCTGCCAGAGCTGGGCATGGGCGCCCCCGCCCCTCCCCCGCCTTCCCAGCCATCTGCAGCGTTGGCAGCAGCAGAGCCAGGGCTGCTGGCGAATGTTCTGGCACCATCTGAGCAGGACCAGTGTCTGGGCAGGAGATGTGGGCAGAGCCCTGTGTGCACACTTCATCCACATTCCGCCGTTACTGTTGTCCCCCTGGGACCTGGGAGGGCAGGGACCTTAGGGCTGGCGGGTGGGGGGTTGGGCTCCCACTGCCTCTTGTGGGCCACTCCCACCCCTGCCTGTGGCCTGAACGGTGTCAGAACCCTAAAGGGCAGGAGTGAAGGTCACGGAGCCGCCACCTCTCCTCTTGTCCGGATCGTAGACCCTGTGTGCCGCCTGGAGACAGAAGCTTGTCCTCTGACGCTCACCCCACCCTGCACCTCCCTTTCTCCATTTGTTACTCAACAATGTCCCCAGGGCCTGAGGGGGAGGAGAGAGAGGACTCTGCCTCCACATTCATGCCTCCAGTCAGCTGCTGGCTCCTTTTTCCTGTCTCCTTTTATTGTTTTTCTCACTTCCCTTGCTTTCAATGCCTTTTCACAGCACTGTCCTATGCCTGAATGTCGCAACCTACTCCCCTAATTAAATGAGTGAATAGAATCTGCAAAGTACACAACACATAAAATATAAGCTGGATGGCTGCACAACAAGGTGAATGTACTTAAGGCCACTGAACTGTACGCTGCAAAATGGTTAAGACGGTACATTCTGTGTATATGTTTTACCATATGATGAAAAAAAGTCAAAAAATATATTCATTGGTAGCATGTGCTTGGGAATTATATAAACACGTGTGAACGATGGGCCCGGAGGTCCTGAGGGAGGACACGAGTCGAGTGCCTGTGCGTTGTGACCTCTCTTCGCACCAGCCAGGATCCTTCCTGGCCCCCTTGTGTTTGTTTCCAGGGTTCGAATACCGGCTGCTGCTGGGCTGGGTGGGCTGGCAGACTTGTCCAGCTGCCCCCAGGGGGTTCTGATGCCCTCAGAACTGAGGCTGCTTCTCGAGGAGGCCCCGGCCTGGCTTGGAGCAGCAAGGTCGCCTTGCCCAGTGCCTCGGGGAGGAAGGGCTGAGGCTCGCCTTGCGCCCTTCCTCAGGGCTCGGAAAGGGCCAGCCTTGGGCTCCGCTGGGGCCAGGGACAGGGGTGCTCCAGCTAGAGGTTCCCGGAGCAACACTGACCCATCCAGAGGCCACCTCCCCTTCCTGATTGCTGGCGGGGTGGGGGAAGGGAGTGCCCCTCCCCCATCACTTGGCTACCTTGGCACACGTGTGCCGGGTCAGGCAGAGAGGGAGAGTGGGGCAGACATCTGCAGTGCTGGAGTGGGCCACCGAGTGGGAAGTGGGGCAGAGCAAGGGACAGGGGGAAGTCGGCGGGTCGCACCCTTCGCCCTGAATTTTCTAAATCTGGGAAGCGTGAGCTCCAGGAGGCGGAGTATCCCCAGGGCCTAGAGCAGGGCTGGTATACAGGAGGTGTTCAATAAATGTTGAGGGATGGATTGAGTGAATGTGTGAATGGGTTAGACAGGTGAGTACTGAGGGTTCCCGCCTTCAAGGGCTCATTCACTCTTTCCCTCAAAGCTCGGCCTGTGCATTCATTCCTCATTCATTCGTTCCTCCCGCACGCTCCGCACTCATTCATTCACGCGCTCTGCCATTCATGCTCACGCAGGTTCATTCATTCCCTGCCCCGCCGCCATTCCCTCCCCGGTTCCCGTGCGCACGTGGCGCCCCGCGCCCCCAGTCCGGCCCCGCGGCCCCCGAGTGCGCCCCACCAGGGCGCTGCGGGGGGAGCCGCTGAATCAGCCGCGGCTGCGCGGGGCCGGGGCTGGCGAGGAGCCGGGCTGGGGGCGGGGGGCGGGCGCTCCCTGCGGGAAGCCGGGCGGGGTGGGGGAGCCCCGGCCGCGCCGGCTCCGGGCGCGCTCGGCCTCGGCGGGGAGGGCGCGGGCCGGGGGCGGCGGCAGCGGCGGGACCCGAGCGCGGCGGCGAGCGGCGTGGCTGCCCCGGGGCCATGTGGACGGGTGGCCGGCGGCCGGGCCGGCTCCGCCGGGCGGTGAGTACCTGCGAGCCGGGAGGGCAGGGCGCGGGCGCGGAGGCGGGGCGGGCACCACCCACGCGGCAGGGCGGTCTCCGCGCGGCGCCGGAGGCGGCCCGCGTGCCCCCTCCCGCTAGGGGGGCGACGGTCCAGCGTCGTCTCCCCCGCCCGTGGCGCTCCCTCCGGTGCCGGTGCGCCGGGGCCCCAACAGGAACGCTTGCCCGGCCGCGGGGAGCACTCGCGGGGCGCGCTCGCGGGGCGGGGCGGGGCGGGGACTCGGCCTCAGCGCGCTGCCCTGCCCCCCACGCGGCCGGCCTCAGCACCTGGGCCCGAGTTGCCGGGTCTTCGCCCCCCAACACGTGCGTCCCTGCGGCGAAAGGGAGGGTGGGACGGGGGAGGGGGGCAGGGCGGGGCCTAGGGATCTGGGACCCTCCGCTGTGCCCGGCGGGTGGCCGCGGTGCAGGCAGGCCCCCTCCTGCCCGGGGTCAGGGCTCGGTGAGGCCGACCGCCTGGGAGAGGTCGAGGAGCCGGAAGGAGGCTGGACCAGGGGCTGGTTCACTGAGCGTTTGCAGCGCGTGGGCTTGCGCCGGCCCCAGACCCCCTCGGTGGTCTCATTCGGCACCTGCGGGGCAGGTGTTCCCCTTCTCCTCAGTAAGAAGCGAAGCCGCTGAGGCTCAGGGAGGGGAGGGCTCGCCCAGGGCCGCTCCACTGGAGCTTCCTCCCTCCCTGAACCCCAGCCCTGTTGGATGGGAATTGCTGCCCTAGCGTTTCCGCTTCCTGCCTGGTTTAGAGGTGTTTCCTTCCTTGTCTGGGCCCCACCCCATCCCCAGTGTGGTTCCTTTGGGGCAGGAACAGCGTGGGCGACATCCTGGAGCCTCCTGGACCAGCAGGAGGGGAGCAGAGTAGGCACCCAGGAGTGAGCGGGGGTGGCAGAATGAGCTGTGTCTACAAAGGAGGAGCCCTGGATGGCCAAGGTCAGCCACAGACCTGGGCTGTGCAGACCGAAAGCTGACCAGGGGTCAAGGCCTTGGGGCCCCAGGCCAGCAGGACAGGGTCTCCATGGGCCTGGCTCCTATGGAGGCCCCAGTGCCCTAGATCTTTGGGGCCGGGGACAGGTCCTTGCCCTTCACTGGGCCCCAGTTCCCCTGCCCACTGCCTGCAGCAGAGCCCTCTGCACTCCCAGGGCCAGGGAGGACTGTGGAAGAAAGCCCCTTATACACTGTGGTGTGCCGTCCCAGGCACGCCGGGTGCGGCCCTGCCGGCTGGGGCAAGTGGCCCATGGAGGCGGCTCCGCTGGCATCTGTGACGCACAGGGCGGGAAGGCAGCAGCCTGGGCCCTGGCAGCGTCCCCGAAAACCCTTAATTTCCCCAAGTCTCACTATAATCAGGCCGGCACAGAAAAGCAGGCACAGTGGCAGATGCGGCTTCTTCCCGGCTGCTAAGCGCTGGCGCCGGGCGAGGGGAGGCTGCGCTGCTGCAGAGGGACCCTCCCGAGCTATTGTCTCATATTTATAGATTCCTGCGCTCGAGTTCCTCTTATCCTCAGAACCTGGAGCTGTTCGCACCTGGGATGCTGAGTGGGCAGGGCTAGGGGTGCCTAGAGCCTCAGTGGTGTGGGTCTGGCTTTCCATGCGCCGGGCGTGGGGAGTGGGTCGTTTCCGGGTCAGGGAGCGGAAGTGAGTCAAAGCAGTCTGGAAGGTGATCGATACCCCATCCTGTCTCAAAGACCCTTGGGTACAGGGTCTGGCCCCAGGTAGCTGCCACTTATTGAGCACCTACTACGTGCCAGGCCCGGTATAAACATCTTCACGCATCGTCTCCCCGGCAACACTTTGAAGTAGCACCCCTACTCCTGTAGGCACTTAAGGATGGTTAAGAATGAATGAATGAGAGGGGAGGAGGGCAGTCCGTGGATCCAGGGCTTGGTTGGAGATGGTTCACAATTTCCCAAATCCCAGGAGGCTCGTGAAGCCCAGGGGTGAGTAGGAGTTGAACAGGGGAGGGGTGGAAGAGCCTGAGAAGCACAGCCTGAGTCAAGGCCTGGGGGTGAGAGGGGGGCGTGCGAGGATCAGAGGAGGGTCAGTCCAGCTGGAGTGTGGAGGTCAAGGGCATGGCCATGGGTCGGCATGTGTGTGTGTGTGTGTGTGTGTGTGTGTCTCCTCCCCTCACAGCAGGTAAAGATCTCTGGAGACAAATCCAAGGGTGACCCCAGGCTCACTGTGTTGGCCTAGAATCACCCCCAGGGTCCCCTCCGGGTTCCCCCTCCTGCCGCAGAGCAGGTCACTAGCCTGGAGGAGAGGCCTGGATAGGAGTCTGGAGTCGCGGGTTCCAGTTCCTCCTCTGCTGTGTGACCTTGAGCAAGGCCCTGCCCCCTCTGGGGCTCACTGTCTGAGGCACAACACCTCTCTCGGTCAGAGGAGTGGCTTCCGTGACCCGAGAGCAGGCCCTCGATGGTAGCTGGTGGTGGGAAGAGCTGACCAGAGCTGTCTCTGTTGGTTCAATATTACAGGAATGAATGGCTGAGTGAGCAAATAAATGAAGGAATTCTCCATCCCCCTAGCGCACTCTCCCCATGTACCCCTCTGCCCCTTTCATTGGGACCACTTAGGTGACTCTGATACAGACCTCACCTTTCAAGATCTCAGTCTACCGCCAGGAGACATGGACCTTGACTAGTGTGGCAGGTGTTAGGAGAGTGACGGGGACCTTCACTGTCCCCCCGCCCCCAGCCAGGAAGGGGACGCAGCAGTGGCTCCAGCCCCCAAAGGCCATGCGCCTGGAGGCTGCCACTGCAGCAACACGTGGATGCCGGGCTGGATGGATGGGGACTTGAATAATGTCAATAAGGGGATGGATGTAAGAACGGATGGGAGAATGGATGGGTACAGGAAGAGTGGATGGAGACATGCTTGAGGGTGGATCAGTGCACGAATAGACACACGTCAGTGGAGGTATGCAACCGTGGATGGACAGATGGATGTGTGGATACGAGATACAAATGACAAGGATGGATACATGGGTGAATGGGAGGCGGATGGCAGGTACAGGCACGGAAGGACGCACTGAGGCGTGAATGGGTACGTGCTAGCAGATGAATGGTTACGGGGATGGATGGGTGAAGCCTCTTTTCATGTAACCCCCCGTCCCTCCTGTTCCGTGATCCCATAGCAGGGAGGCTGCAGAGCTGGGGAGAGGGCAGGGGGCCATGAGGCCTCTCCAGTTATGCTGGAAGACATGCTCAGGGAACGATGAAGCCGCAGTATAGCCTTCTGTAAAGACAGGTGACCAGCGGGGACTCCTGCATGGAGCTCCTTGTCCCGGGAGACTTTCTGGAAGGTCTGGATGGCTCAAGTGCACCCCCCTTCTGAGGAACAAAGGCCGGGGCCAAATTCAGAGTGCAGGCATGACGGCACAGAGCATGAATGCTGGGCCTGTGGCCGCCCTCGAGGGTTCTGAGGCCAGCACAGAAATAACCAGAAGCAGAGGCAGGGTGATGAAAAGTGTGCGAATCCTCGGACCCGGAAAGTCCTCATCTATGAAAGCGGGGGATGGTAATAGGAACTTCTGCGCTGGCTTGAGGGAGGCTTGGAAGGTGACTGCGCTCTGTGGGTGTTGGCTGCAGTCCCTGGCCTGTGGCAGGCCATGGCTGTTTACCATTCAGCCCCCGAAGCCCGTGCCCTCCTCCATAAAATAGGGTAGCACGGCCCAGTTTGGGGGGTGCCGTGAGAATAAGTGAGGTGATGTTTGGAGCTCTTAGCGAATGCTCAGCCTGCCCTCCCCACCCCCCAGCCCCCGCTGCAGGGTCCCACCAGTGCCCTGTGGCCGGGTTTTCCTGTTCCAGCCCCAGGAGGCAACCAGGAGCTGGGTCCCTCCTCCCTCGGAGCTCACAGACACCAGCTTCCCATCCTTGGGAGCAGGGTGGGTCTGGGTGGTAGAGGAGGGACTGAGGGGGTCCAGGAGTGAAACAGGGCATGAGTGCCTGACCTCTGGGGGTCTCATCCTGGGTCTGCCGCCTCCAAGCCACGTGACCTCAGACAAGTCACCTGCCCCCCGTGAGAGGCTGCTCCTTTAAGCATAAGACAGTTCACGGCTGTCCCCCCTCACAGGACTGGGTGAGGATCTGGGCGATGGTGTGGAGCTTGGCACACAGTAGGGGCTCAGGAAGCGGGGCTGGAGCAGATGAGTCAAGAGGCAGGGGAGCCGGAAGCCCTTTCAGGAGAGGCAGCCCGGGCTGCTAAGAGGTGAGCAGGCCCAGGCTGCGAGCCGTGGCAGCCGACAGCATCCTCCGGGGCCTCGGGCCCAGGCGGCGGACAGCCAGGGGGTTGTTATGACAACAGGAACTTGTCTGATACAGCCAGCAACTCTGGGAGAGGCTCAGAGGACCGGCTGGCCAGGGCCCCCAGCACATTCCTGTGACCGCACATAGTAGGGGAATGGCCAACTTAGAGCCCTGGGCTGATGGGTTCTGAGGTCCCACGAGATGCCAGGCTCTGTGCTGAAGACACCCAGCGCGCTCTCTGCACTGTCACTACATCACTGCCCGGGGCGGGGTACTGCTGTGTCCCCACGTGGCAATGAGGAGGGGACGTGACTTGCCCAGGATCAGTTGGGGTGTTGGAGGTAGATTTGACCTTGGACCTGCCGGCCTCCAAGTTCAGTTCCCACTAGTAATGAAGCAGGGCTGGATGACTGCTGCGGGGGAGGGGGGTGTCCATGCGTAAAGGGGTGGCCTTCCAGGGCCTGCAGCAGTGGCTGGGAGCACTGTGGCCTTCCAAAGAGCCTGAGACCCCTGACTCCCCACGTTCTCCTGCCCAGTGCCCAGCCCAGAGGAGGCCCACACCAGGCTGGGGATGCCTGTGAAGAGAGAGTCGGACCTGGGGTGCCTTCACTTACTCATTCATTCGAGAACTACTTGTTGAGTGCCCCCTATGTGCCTGGCCCTGTGCGGGGAGCTGGGGTAGAGCTTACATTCTAGGGGGATACAGATAATAAACAAATAATTGCAATGTCGATTACAGGTAGGCGTCATGTTAAGAAGAGCAGGGGTTATGAGAGGCTGCTGCAGGGGTGCCTGATCTGATCTGGGGCTAGTCCAGATCAGACCAGGTGTGAATGGGTACATGCTAGCATCATGTACTTTCAGGGCCCCAGTTCAATAGCCTGGGGACCGGCTGTTGAACTGGGGCCAGGAAGGTGACAGGCTATTGAACTGGGGCCCTGAAAGTTAGCTGGGAGTTAGATGATGAGAGGGAACAGCAAGTGCAAAGTGAGGCCAGAGAGAGCTTGGCACATCCAGGAACTAGACGGAAGTTCCTGGAGTGGTCTGTGGGGGAGGGTAGAAAAGACACTGGGGCCTTGCAGGGCGTATGAATGTGTGATGTTGTCTGGTTATCTGGTCTGTGATTTTAAAAGTTCACACTGGCTCGTTTGTGGGGTGGACCAAGCTGGGGTCAGGGACCCCAGGGAGGGGTGATTATAGGTGTTCGGATGAAACATGGTGGCACCTGGGACCAGCAAGGTGATGCTGAAGATGGAGGGAGGTGGCCAGGTGTGAGAAAGGCTGAATAGTCAGGGCCTGACGGCTAGGGGTACAGTGGGGGAAAGGGGGAGAGGGAGAGGGCAGGTCCAGGCAGCTTCCACCCCTGTCTTGGGCAGGTGAGCTCATGAAGCTTTTCAGACATTTAGTCACAGGTGCTGTGAGGCGTCCAGAGAGGTGTCCAGCCGAGCTCAGAAAAGAAGGGTCCCCAGCACTTGATGTGAGGCACCTCGGCACTGCCAGATGGGCAGAGGCCCCAGGTACACAGCCGTGAGCCGGCAGTGCCAAAGAGAGCCTAGGCCATCCTCCAAGCAGCACCAGAAGCCAGGGCTGGGGATCATGGCCAAGAGCCTGGGGCTGCCACCCCCTAGCGAGCCTTCCTTTGACTCATGCAGCTGCATCCCAGGAGTTCTGCGTGGACCCCTGGCTTCCTGAGATGCCAGGGATCTGCGTGTCTCCCTTCACGCAAAGGAGCAAGGGCTCTGGCCCTTCTCTGGGGTATTCTTCCCCACCTCACTCCCCATCTAACTGCACCCTGGGCCCCCATGTGCCAAAGGCTCTGGCCTCATAGCGCTGTCAACCATGGTTCCTAACCTTATCCCCTGTGTATCAGTGAGGAATTGCACACAGCTGCTAGTAACAGGGACTGGAAATAACCAGGGCTTAAGTAAGACAGGGGGTTATTTCTGTCAAGTTAAGGCAGTGCCAGAGGCAGGTGGTCCAGGGCTAGTGTGATGACTCAGTGGTCATCAGGAACCCAGGTTCTTTTTTGTCTTTCTGTTCCTCCAGCCTTTATATATGGCTTCCGCCTCAAGTTTGCCTCGCAGTGCGAAACAGCTGCAGTAGCTCCGACCATCACTTCCATGTTCTAGATAAGAAGCAGGAGAGTTTGGGAGTGGGAGCAAAAAGGGCACAGCCAAGCTTTCTGATCCCTTTTAAGGAGCAGTCACACCCAGTAATTTCTGTTTATATCTCATTGGCTACCCCTGGCTGCAGAGGAGCCTGGGAAATGCAGTCTTTTAGTTGGGTATCTTGCCTCCCAGAATAAAAGGAGGGTTCTTCACTAAGGAAGAGTGGGAGGACAGTGGGCAGCCAGCAGTCTCCACCACACCCTCCCATTCTGCCAGATGGTTGCGGTTCTAATTTCCCCTCCTTCAGGCCCCATATTCACCCATGTCCCTGCACCCAACCCCACACCTGGCAGAGATGAGGAGACGTGGGGAGTGCAGGGTGTGAGGCCCAGCCCAGGGCTTCCCCCCGCCCCCCGGCACACAGCAGGTGCTCATTCAGTGCAGGCTGCCTCCCCAGGCAGATGAAGAGCCCAGGACATGACCTTCCCTTCTCTAGCACTTTCTAAGCCCTGGAGTCCAGCTCCTATTTACTGAGAATCAATTTAGGGGGCGGGAGGCCCCCTGCCACGTGCTCTCTGGATCGATGGGGGCGAGCGTTCAGCTGATCACTCTGGCCAGTGAGGGACGGGTGGCCCTGCCGCCGCCCCCCACAGAGGGCAAAGGGGTCCCAGCCACGTGGGAGGAGAGAAGTAGGTGTCAGTGAGGTACTTGGAGAGGCTTGGCCTTGGACTGCCCAAGGAGGATGCTCTCAGGGGCCGGCTTCCAGGCACGGGGCTCTGACCCCGGCAGCCGCAGACAGGATGGCCACGGCTCCCTTGTGGAGCCTAGGGCCGAAGCCCCCAGGAAGGAGGTCTGCAGAGAGGACCTTCAAAGCTGCAGACTGAGCCCCAGCTCAGGTCAGAACCCCAAGGGCCCACCATCTCACCCCAGCTGGCTGAAACAGCCTGGCCAGGAGGAGACAAAGGCATCACCTGGCCCGCTGTCCATCCCGGAGCCCCTGGGCACTGGCAGCAGGGCTGCCACCGGCCCTCTCGCCCGGCTGAGCCGCCGACAGGAGGCCAGGCTGCCCTTCTCCAGATTCCTGGATGAGGTCGCCGTGCGGGTTCTGGACCCCGGGACCCTGGAGGCCTTCCGGGGCCCCAGAGGCCGCAGCCCGGAGCCCTCCCCAGGCGAGCAAGACCCAGGCCTGGCCCGGGAGCCCCTCGCAGAATCTGCAGCCCCAGAGAAGACCCTGGCCCTGAGCCCCCAGCTGTCCTCGGAGGTGGCCCCGGAGGCTGCAAGCAGAGGGGGGCCGGGCCGGGCCACGGAGACTCGCGTGGGCGGCGGCAAGCATGGAGGCCCAGCTGCTTCCCCCCAGAGGCCTCCAAGCCCGGTGAGTCTCAGCCCCCGCCCATCCCCCAGGGGGCAGCTGGACAGAGGTCTGCTGGGGCCCCTTCCCTTCTCCTTGATGGGCCATTTCCTCACAAGTTCTGGCTGACCCCCTCCGAGTTCCCTCATCACCCCCCTTTCATAATCACTGTCACGGGAAAGACCTTAAGCACCCGAAGAATGCAGCTCTAGGATGAGATTTCCGGCTTTGGGGCAGGCAGGCTATTTCTGGAGTACTCACGAGTAAACAATGATAACAATAATATCACACCCCCAGTGGCAGAGACCTTGGTGTTTCACCGCGGGATTTTATATGATGATTCTTTTGAAGTTTTGAACCTCAGACACGTCCACGTGAGGTCGGATGTCACAGTCCTGTCAGGCAGACGGGTGGGTCCACGTCCTTCCTAGCTGCCCATTTTATGGAGTTGGAAAACTGAGGCTCTGAGTTGCCCCGGGGCCCCCTGGGGAGTCTGGGCTTGGACTGAGGTCTTGGAATCTAAGTAGCCCATCATCACCCCCCCCACACACACACTTCAGCCTCAGACAGGTGGGAAGAAGGACTCGGTGAGACCTGCTCGGCCGTCCTGGGGGATCGGGTCGTGCAGGTGTCAGGATGACGGCACCCCACCTCGCTGCTAGCCTTCGTCTCCCAAACCACCTGTGTCCCCAGGGACCAGGGCGGGTCCTTATGGGCTGTTGAGGGCCTTGTCCTGGCCACAGGCTCGAGGTGGGGCTGCAGGGCCAGGTGGTGGAGATCTCGTCCCGGCCCCTCCCGGAATGGCCGCCCTGCACGGAGGGGTTCTTTTAAAAATAAGATCCTGAGCGGTAGCAGAGAGCTGATGCTTGCCGAGTGCTTACCAGAGTTGTTCTAACTCTCCATCCCTGTGCACCCCCAGCGGGTCGGTGTCATCCTTGTGCTGCGGAACTACTGCGCACTGGGAGGTGACAGGCGAGGGGAGGTCACGGGAGGAGCCGGGGCTGGACACAGGCCGTCTCACCTCCCCCTCTGCACCTACGCTTCTCCGCGTCACTTGCCTCCAATGACCTGAACTGCCTTTCTCCAGGGAGAGCCAGGGAGCAGCGTGGCTGGAGGGAAGCTCTGGGTATTTGAAGACCACCAGCCCTTCCTCTGGGGTCTGCTGGGCCAAGTGCAGCCGGGGAGTTCTCAGCTCAGGGGGACCCAGCTCAAGGACCTGGGCAGGTTGCCCACCCACTCGGGGCCTCGGTTTCCCCGGCCGTGGAAAAGCGGTCATGGTCACGAGTTTTCTTTCGCCTTGTCACGGGGAAAGCATCCAGCAGGCACCCAGTAAGGATCGCGTCCCCGGCCCCCTCCACGTGGGCCTGGCCATCCGGGACCTCCCCACCCTCCGCTCTAGGCTCTGCACACCATGCAGACCTCACTCCAGGGACCACTGGGCCCGGGGGAGCCCCGTGATGCTCAGGCCTCTGGAAGATTCTGTCTGAAGGCAGCACAGGGCCTCGGGGACCTGTCGGGGTCCTGCAGCAGGTGCTGGGGGGCAGGGCTCTGTCCTGGGTCCCGGCCAGCATGTCCTTCCCAAGGAGCTGGTGTTGGCTCCTTGAAGCGGGAGGTGGGCCTCAGCCCCCAGCCCAGCCCAGCCCAGCCCAGCATCATATGTGGTCAGCTCCAGCCTCGCGTCGAATACTCCAAACAGGCCAGTGAGAGATACTAGGATCTGGCCCATTTCTCAGACTAGGAACTGAGGCTCAGCGAGCAGGGCCCGGCAGGGTTCTGGCTGGGCTGTGCCCCGGCTCAGGGAACCCGGACAAGCCGCATCCCCCAGTGTCTTCGTGTGTGTGGCCAGTGGAGGTGCCTGGCGCACGACAGGAATCCCGTCCCTGGGACGATGGTGGCCGTGAAGGTGATGACGACGGCCCCTCTACCTAGCCTGGACAGGCTTGTGTCCTCGGAACAGTTCCCAGGGTGCAGGTGGGGCTTCGGGAAGGTAGGGAGACCCCGGGCTTCCAGGCAGCCGTCTGAAAGCCCTTTCTGGAGGACAGTGCCTGGAGCCGCGCCGTCAGCCAGTTCAGGGAGGAAGTGGCAGAGCAGGCAAGGGTGGGGGAAGGCCTCTGCCCCGTCTGGCGGCATGGTCGTGGGGGACTCTGGTCCGCCCCTTCACTGTCCAGCAAACAAGAAGCCACTGTGGAAGGTCTCAGGGACCTCCAGCCGTCACTGTCACAGACCTGGTACCAGGCTCACTCGTACTACAGTGTCAATGACTGAAGCCAGGCGTTTCCTGAGAACAAAACGGGCAGAAGAGAGCAGAAAGCACAGGCCGGGGTCAAGGAAGGAGAGGCGGGCTGGCGGCTCTGAAGTGGCCTTAGTGATGTGACAAGACCCCAGACGCCAGGCCTGGAACTCCCCAGGGCTGCGTTTGGATCCGGCCTGAGGGGCTTTCCCACGTGAGACCTCACGAGTGAGCCCCCTCCACCCTCTGGGCCTCAGGCTCCCCGTCTGTAGGGCCAGCGTAAGGTGTGATAGCGCCTCTCCCCGGTGGGGGACCCCCAAGGTGCTTCTGGAGGGGGCAGCTGCTTCCCTGCTCCCCAACTGTTGCCATGTGGGAATGTGGGCCGGAGTTGCCAGATCTTCCAAAATTTCAGTAGAAGCCAAAAATACGGATTTTAAAATGTAAACTCTCCCAATTTTTAAATGTTGGCTCAAACGTTTAAAAAAAAAAAATTAAAACCCTCTCGCAGGCCAAATACAACATGCCGGCGGGCCCGATTTAGCTCAGCGGGCCAGTTTGCTGCCGCGGGCCTAGTCCGTCTGTACCGGCGCACGGCTGGGAAGCCGAGGCCCTGCCCAGGCCACGCAGAGAAGCTTGGGGCCCGGCCGGGGGGATGGGACGGGGCACCTCTCAGCCCGCAGCGAGGTCCTCCAGAATCCCCAGGGGAAGGACATTCTTGGCCCCATCTGGGGACAGCCCCAAGCCAAGGTACGGGTTCAAGCCCCCAACTTGCTGAGTGACCTTGGGCCAGCGCTCGCCCCTTTCCCGTCCACCTGTGCTCACCTTGGTATTCCGACTGAGGTATCAGGATGACCCACTGTGTGCCCAGCGCAGCGAGCCCTGCGGGGGATGCTGAGGGACCCGAGGCTGGCTTCTCACCCGTGACACTCTCCTCCTACCTCCCCGCCTGCCCCTCCTCGGTGCCCTGGGCTGGCCCCGCCCCCTCTCTGAACCCTCGCCTGGCAGAGCCCCTCCTCTTCCCCATCTACGCTTGCTCCCTTGGCGACCTCATCCAGTTTCCAAGCCTAATTGCTGTCTCCATGCTGGCCACTCCCAGATTCACATCTCCTGGACCCTCCTCTGAACTCCAAACCCAAGTCCCCACCCTCTTGTCCGTATCCCTGCTGGGATGTCTGGACCCGAATCCCGAGCTTCTCCCCAGCCCCCTTCAAGCTGCTCAGGCCAAAACCCGTGGCCTCATCTTTGGCGATTCTTCCTTCCACCCCCTTCTCTAGTCTGTCAGGGCATCTGAGTGCCTCTCCCGCCTCCACCCTGGTCCCCACTGGATTTGTGTAGGTGCCTGCAGCTGGACTCCTCGGGCCCTGCCCTCACCCCTCAGTGCGTCCTCCGCACAGCAGCCCGAGGGGCCCCCAACTCAACCTCTGCTGCCCACTGGTGACCGGACGCTTCCTGAACTCAGGGCAGGACGGGCACTGCACTGATGCCCTGGCTAATCTGCCTCCCCGCGGTGGGAATCTCAGCACCGTGAGAGCAGAGAAGGTCCTCTAGTTTAGTCTGTTCACTGCTGAGTCCCCTAGAACAGGGCACACAGTGAATGTTTGTTGAGTGAATGCAAGAAGGCAAGGAGTGATGTAAAACCTCTTAGAAGAGGGTCCACCCTGAGTGATGACGTCTAGAGTCTGGCTCGGGAGTGGCTGCAGCCCTATCCCCAAGACAGGCCCATACGCATGCGTGGCCACCGTGTCACTCACAACGTCCTTTGAAGATCTTCCATCCTCCCTAGATGAGGGATTGAGCTCGGAGAGGTTGAGGGTTTTGCCCAAGTTCACAAAGCTGCATAGGAAGCCCAAGTCTCCGTCAGTGGGAGGTGGGTGGCCGCTGCCTGGGCCACATCTGGGATTTGGTCCCCCCCCATCTCTGCCCTCTGTACTCTTCAGCTCGTTTCCTCCCCTTGAGAAGAGGGTGAGGGAACAGGGTCAGGAACAAGGAAGCTGGAGCTCAGAGTAGATCTAAGGAGGGCCCAGGGGACCCATCACAGGCCCTGAGGGAGGCAGGGACTCGCCCAGGGTCACAGGGTGAGTCGGAAGCAGAGGGGAGGCCTCAGCACCCAGCAGACCCCTCCTTGACCTGGACCCGCTTTCCTTCTCGCGACAGTTTCCAAGCATCACAAGATTTGGGTGGGAAAGGGCAGCAACACACCCGGGCCAGATGGTCCAGTAGAGGGTTCACACATCTGCTCGTGGGAGCCAGTGTGGGACTGACCCCCATCAGCAGAGGGGTTCCCTGGGCAGGGCTCTGTGCAGGTGTGTGTGTGCTGGGTACCAAGCGGGCTCAGGTGCCCCCAACATGGGGGTGGGCTTGGGGGAGGGGATGGGACGACGGGTGAGTGACAGGGACCGTGAGAGCAGACCAGAGGCTGCTCGAGGTGGAGAGCAGATGCCACTGGCTGGGGATTAAGAGCGATTGCATTCATTCAGGCGTCACCAACGGCTCATCAGAGGCCTCTGCAACAGGCCCTGGTGATGGAGACACCGTAGCTGAAGCAGAGGGACCCTGCTGTCAGGGGTGTCTCTTGTAGTGCAGGTGCAGGGGCGGGGGCAGGCAAACGGACACGGAGGATGCGTCCAAAGGGACAGGGCGTGATGAGAAATCATTTGGTGGGAGAGAGGAGCTACTTTAGGTGGGTAGTCAGAGAAGGAAAGATCCAGGCAGAGGGAAGGAAGTGCAAAGGCCCTGAGGCAGGAGTGAGCTGGGTGAGCTTGGGACCAGCAAAGTGGCCAGTGTGGCCAATGTGTGCCAAGTGAAGGGCAGGTGGTGGGGGTGTGGTCAGAGGGTTAGGCCGGGCCCAGTCAGTATTTACCGACCCCTCGTTGAGGCTTGACTTGTGACGCAGAGTCGCCTCCCTCCATTGCCCTTGGGAGCACCTACTGTGTGCATCAGTCACGTGCCCAGGTGCCACCGGGAGGATGGCCGCTCGGGAAGCTGCCCCAACCCTCCACGCTTCTGCACCCGACCTGCAGGGGTTTGCCTCTTGGAGCCTCTGTTTTTGCATCTGTAAAATGGGGGTTGTAAGACCCGCCTCGCAAGTCACGATGGGGATTAAACGGGATTGATTTCCTTAACAGGGCCAAAGGCTGCGCGGGCTGTACAGTAGGCAACTAAGGGTGGAGGGGCCTGTCTCTGGCCCTCGGGAAGCTCAGAGTCTCTCAGGGAATAGGGAAAGGAGGGAGGTGGTGGGGCCGTGGTGGTCGGCAGGGAGCTCAGAATATGGCTTGGGGTGAAGGAGGGTGAGCATTCGGGGCGGCAGGGGCCAGCACCAGCAAAGGCATGGAGGAAGACGTAGCAGGTGGGCTGAGGCAGGGATGCATGGTGTGGTCCGGTTTAGCCAACAAGTGGGGCTTGTGTGAAATAAAGACGGCCACCGGGCTGGACCACCTAGAAGAGACAAGAGGAGAGTCTAGGACAGACAGTGACAATGTCACAGGTGTGTCGCAGGAATAGGCGTGGGGCTGTGAGTATGGGGTGAACCAGAGGGACAGCGCCCAGGGCAGGGATGAACCCTCCCTCTGAGGGCACCCGGAGTGCCAGCCTGTGTTCCTACCTGTATCAGGAGAGCACTGGGACCCCACTTGCCTGTGGTCCCTGGAGGGGCCAGATAGGACCTTGAGGGTATTTCCTGCCCCATCATTTCACACTGGGGACCCTAGACATCTCAAGGTCCCTCATAGTCATGGTCTCCACCAGCCCCGGCCCCCCTCCTATAATGGAGGCACCACCTGTGGTCTGAGACCCACGCAGTGCCCCATTCTCCTGCACCCAGCCCAACAGGCAGCCTCAGCTAACCTCAGGTGGCAGGGCAAGCCACTTCATGCTCCGGCCCAGGTCTCCTCATCCAGAAGAGGGGCATGTCAGGAGTATCCCCAAATCTTGTGATTATGATTTGCAGAGTCAAGACTCAAACGTGGTTCTCTGGCCCCAATACCAAGACCATTGCCAAAGGCATAGCCCCTCCGCACAGGGCCAGCCACACACAGCTGTGACACTCTTTGCACATACACCCAGAGCTTCACGCACAGCTCCCACCCCCTGGGTGAGGTGCTGGGCTAGCCCCGGGACACAGCTGGGCAAGACACAGGCCCTGCCCCAGGGAGTACAGAACTGGTGTGGAGGCCAAACCCAACTACTCCGCTGGGCCTCCATCATGGAGGGCTGACTGGAGGAAGCGGCCTTTAAGGGTGAGGGCGGTGGTGACCACACAGTCACTGGGTCTGGGGAGACTGCGTGGTAGGATCAGAGCCAGGCTTCAGGGTCTGGATTAGCAGAGTGAAGGCAGGGGCTGCTGAGGTGCTGCGGCTGGACCCCCCCCCCATTCCCTGTCAGCCTTCTGCCCCTCCCACCCCCCTCCCTCCCTCCCACCCCACCCCCTGCCACCAGGGCGACTCAGCAGCCTCTCCTAGAGTCCCTTCTTGGGGAAGAAATCCCCAGACAGGCCTTTGAGAAGAGCTGAAACATTCAATATAAATAATAAATGTGAGATTTTTATAATTAAATTTTAATACATTCTTATTAATTTTAGACAAACTCCCTGGCAGGTCATTCACTGTGAGTGACTGAGGCAACTGGAGGCATCTGAGGGGTGTCCCCAGGCTTTGGGTGGGAAAGGTCTCTGAGGAATGGGGTCCAGGCCCGGCTGGGCTCTGTCTCTGAGCTTCGCTCTCCTTACGCGTAAAATGCGAGTGACTGCTTCCCTGAGGAAGAGCCGGACAGTGCGGTGAACGCGGGGCTGCTGGGCGGTGGTGTCCTTATTATCTCTGCCGTTCTGCTGTGAGTGGACACTCCCGCGAGGCAAGCCGCGGTTTCATTTCTCAACCATTAGCCCCTGAGGGCAGGGCTCGCCTCATTTGCTGCCGCCTCCGAACCGCAAGAACCAAGCCCAGAGCTAATGAATGAGCGAGACACCGTGGGTGGATGATGGAACACTTGGACTTTGGGGCTTGGGGCTGACCCTCGCAGCGCAGGGCTCCTCCCACCCTGCGTTGGCGGGGTGGAAGCCAGGCCTGCTGGGTGCTGGGGGTGCCCTGGTGAAGGGACCGGGCTCCTGCCTGGAACTCACAGCCAGAAGGGAAGAGGCAGGAAAGACACGCCAGAGAGGTGTAGGATTCAAGCATGCATTATCCGTGTTTATTGAGCGCCTGCTGTATGCTGGGATCTAGTGTGCTGAGCGCGGTGATGGGAACCTGGGAAAGGTGGGCCTGGGTACATAGGGGGCGTCGGGGAGATGCTGGCCAATCGGCCAGCTCTTTGTCTTGGGGGAGGAGGGTATATAGAGGGGTCTGGGCTCGTGGTCTCCGACAACTTTTAGAGCGTCGGGGATTGTGTCTGGCCGCCAGTCCAGACGCCTCGGGGATCCTTTCCTCTGGAATTCCTTCCCGCACCCCAGCCCCTCCGCAGTCCGCGATGCAGAAGGGCAGCAGAGCGCCTTGTCTTGCTCCCCCTGCCCCCAAGCCCAGCTCGCAGGTGAGGAAACTGAGGCCAGGGGAGTCTCGGGAGGGCCTGACCAGCACCCGGGGAATTGGTGGCCGAGCCTGGCGGAGGGCCCCCGGTCGGGCCTTCCAGCTCGGCGCTGGCTGCCGGGCTGCGCCCTCGCCCGGCGGGGCGGTGGGGAGGCGGCGTGGGGCCCCGACCGGAGCGGAGCGCGCTCCCGGCGGACGCGGCGGCGGCTCCTGGCGCGAGGGGCCGGGATGGGCAGCCATCAGTCTTCCCAGGTGTGTCGCGTGGTCCCTGGGCTCAGCCCCCCGTCCCCCTTTAATGCCGGCCATGGTACGGAAGGACGGGGAAAAGCCCCCGGGAGCGGCCTCTCCCGGGCGATGGAGAGCCCTTCCCGCGCACCCCGCTTCGCGCAGGAAGTGCGATCCCGCCCGGGCCGCTAGCGGTCCGGGTTGTTCGCCGGCGCCCGCAGGGTTAATGGCAGCCGATGGGCCCCCCGTCCGGCCCTCGGAGGGGCTTCCCGGCTGCGCCGGGCTGGGCGGGGAGGGTCTCCAAGGCGCGCGCGGGCGGGTCTGCGCAAGCCCGGCAGGGAGCCCCGCTGGCGAACAGGGCGCGCAAGGGTTAATCCCTTGGGCCCGGAGGGGCGAGCCAGGCCCGGACCCCAGGAGCTGAGGGCAGCAGGGTCCCTGATTGAGGAGTCTGAGGTCCCGACTGCTAGCACCCTCGGATCGTGTGCGTGTCAGGTTCTGCACTTCCATATGGCCCCCAATTGCCCGATTTGAACATTCTCCGACTCGGAGATTCTGCAATTCAGGGCTTGGCTTCCTCCGGGAGGGAGCGCGGGGCTGGAAGGGTTAACGGGCGGGGTGGGGCGGGGCGGGGGGTGCAGCGGGGACCGCGGCCGCCGGAGAGTTAACGCAGCCAGTCCGGGTCCCCTCTTTTTCGGGCAGGCGAGACTGGGATCGGCCCGGTCAGCGCGGTCCCGAGTCCCCGGGCCAGCCCCTTCCTCTCCCCGGGGGGCGTAACTCGGTGCGCGGCGGCCCGGGCGGGCTCACCTGTTACTCGGCCGAGGCCCCGCGCACCCACTGAGTCCCAGGGACTGCGGCCAGTGAGTGTGGGCTGGGGGCGCGCGGGCCGGACTTTCCAACAACCGAGCCGCGCGGGGGTGACCCGCCGCCGCGCCCGCCTGTGCCCGCGGTGCCCAGCTCCGCCCGGCGCGGCCGCGGAGCGCACGCCTCCTGCCTGCTGACCCTCTCGTTTGGTTTCTCGCAGGCCTCTGCCGCAGACATGGAGAAACTCAGGTGAGTGGAGCGTCTTCCGTGCCGCGGCTCCCGGGGCCGGGGTCGGGGATGGGGGCGCTAGGGAGGGCGACGGGAGAGGGCTTTGCCCGAGCGCATCTACGGCCCGCGGCCGCCCGGCGGGGCTGGCCCGGGCCGGTATGCGTGTGTGTGGTGCGTGTGTGCGCGCGCGCGCGCTCGGCTAGACCGCGGGGAGCGCCGCGCGGGGGGTCCCCGGCCGGGCTTGGGCCGATGCGGCTGCGGGTGGGAGTGCGCCACCCAGGGCCGGGTCGGCGCGCGCGCGGGGTTACGCGGTACCCCCGGCCCTGCCCTGGACTCTGGATTGTCCCCCGGGACCCTGCTCCTGCCGTTACGCATCAGTCCCCCGCGCCGGCCGGTCTCCCATCCCCCAGCTGACAGTTGCCTGTTCTGAGTTTTTAAGTTTCCACTTTGTGGGGGCAGGGACGGGGGATGGGGTCCTCCCGGCGGGCCAGGCAGTCGCGTCTTGGAGCCATTTTAGGGGAATCCCGAGAGGGCGTCTGGGGAGAGTCTCCCTCGGCCTCCCTCCAGGTGCTAAACTTTGAGCCTTAAGGACTCCACTGGGCGCCCTTCTCGGCTGGCCCGGGATCAGTCGATTTGAATATTCACAACTTCCCTTGGGCGCCCTGACCCCCACTTTGGGATCACCCCTCCTGTGTCTTCCTTCCGGAAGCTGAACCGAGGCCCAGCTCTGGCTGCTGGGTTTCAGGAAGATCCGCGGGGCCTGGAGGGTCTCTTGGCCTCCTCCTTCCCCCTCTTCCCCCCTCCCAAGGCCAGGATCAGCACCCCTGGGGAGGCAGCTCGGTAGCGGGTGCACCCATTCCCCAGGGGGCAGGGACCCAGCAGAGCCCAGCTTGTTCCAGGGCAGGCCCCACGGGCTAGGGGAGAGGGCCCCGGGGCCTTCCCAAGTGACCCTCAGTGCTGTGGATGAGTCACTCGGGAATGCCCGGGGGACCTGGGGACAGGTGGGCCCACACGGAGGCCCCAGACTGGACATGAGAGCAGGGCCTTCTTCTGGCCGCTGAGCTGGAGTGCAGCCCTCCCTTGTGGGTCCCACAGGACCAGAACCCATCTGTCTTGGGCTGGGAGGAGGAGTCCAGTCTCTTAGGTCGTAGGAGCTCAGACACAAAACCAAACGTCCATCAGCCAGGCCCACCTTATCATGGTCAAGGTCCAGGTGGGGCTTATGAGGCCCAGACAGCGGCAGCTCTGCCTCTGGCCACATAGATGAGCTCGGGCCTCTGACCTCATGCCAGGACCCTCCTCTATACCCCCATCAGCTATCATCTCACCAGTACCCCTACTGGATGGGGCTGTCTGTGGAGGAGGCATCACTACGTAGCTGGGACTTGAAAAGAAGGTAGTATTCATGGGGCACCTTGAGGCCAGCCTGGTGGGGGGCCCCTCTCTGGTTCTCTTTCCCTCTCTCTCCATGCCCAGCCTGGAGCTTGTGAGCAGTAGGGACAGAGACATGGCCCAGCCTGGCTGGAACACAGGTGGACAAGTGAGCCGGGTGGGCAGATCCACTGTCCCAGCTGCTGAGGGCACGAGCATCTCTTTGTTGGGTGGTCTGAGGGCTTCCCTGAGCGGAATCCTGAAGGTTGGTCGCAGTGGCCAGGGCCCAGGCTTCTTGGCTTCACTGAGGCATCGGAAGCAGAGCTCAGGAGCTGGTGGGATTGGGGGTCCCGTGTGGCCAGGACACAGCATAGCCTCCCAGAATTGGGGAGCATCCTGCTCTCCTCTCCCTCTCACCCTATTAGTAGTTTCAGAGCGACCTCGAGGGCCTTTCCAGACTATTTCTTCCCAGCCAGTACTGGGGCTGCCCCTGTAGGGTTCTGCCCTGCATTTAGTGTTGGGGGTCCAGGACCAAGAGGCCCCAAGGGATGTAGGGGAAGCTGGTCAGCATGGCCTCCCATGGTGTAGGTCACAGGGTCTTCTGGCAAAGTCCTGACCCTCTCTGGGGCTCAGTTTCCTCATCTGTAAAGTGGGTATCCTGAGCACCCCCACCTTGCAGGGCTGTTGGGAGGACGACCTGAGATACTGGGGTCTGGCGGGCCTCACCCAGGACCTGGCCCACAGCAGGTGTCCAGGTAGAGGTTCACTGTGGGGCATCCGACCTGCACAACTCTGGGTTCTCAGGTGGGAGAAGATTCATCTGTGGTCCAAGTGAAGGGGTCTTGGCTGTCCAGCAGGATGGCTCTGTGCCGGGGTCCTTCCTCCTGTCCTGGGGCCCGCATCGCAGGCTGGGCCTAGGAATCTGAACTGAGCTCCGAGAGGGCAGGCCCTTTGCCCCGTCCAACACTTGTCACGCAACACACACACCCACCCGCAGTGCCCGAACCACAAGGACTATGTCCTGTGACCCTCAGCGGCTCCCTTTGTGAGCAGGTACCCAGCTGGGGCTCCCTCTGCCCGAGCCTCTCTCCTCACCACCACCCCACGCTGCAGCCCCACTTCTGAGTCCCGAACTAGCTGTCACCTTCATGCCTCTCTGCCTTTCAGGCCTCCCATGCTGTTGTCTCTGCTCAGAATGCCCTTCCACCCACCTTCTTGTCCACATGACAGACTAGTTATCCTCCTTGTCACTTTTCTCTGTGGCTTTTGTGACTCTCCTATCCCTCACCCCCAGATGGGCTCATTCCCCCTCTGTGTACCAGGTCCTGCGCTCGTGCTGAGACAGGTCAGCCCTCCAGAACAGGGACCCAGGCCCAAAACACAGGCCCCCGGGGATCCCAGGTTGGAGACACTAGCCTGGGGAATCAGAGAGGGCTTCCTGGAAGCAGGGACACTTGAGCCAAGGCTTAAAGAATGAATAGGAGTTTGCAAGGAGGACAGATAGGACAAGCCTTCCTAGAGGTGCAGAGTCCTGGGGGCCTGAGGAAACAAGGCTGTGTTCAGGGAGACCGGTGAGGGGTGGGGAGTGGAGGTCGGTGGGGTGTCCTCTGTCCTCTGCACCCCATAAGGAAGCCCCTGGGAGCAGAGCATGGGGTCCATTTCTCCAGCCCCAGATCTGGCCGCCTCTGCTCTGGCCTGATGCATGCCCCCTGTCCCTCGCTCACCCAGCTCTCCTGCCTCTGACTGCTTGAAAAACTCTTCCCGTGACACTCAAATATTTGCAGATATTAGCGAGTCCCGGCTGGCTGTCAGCACGCGGAGCCGCTGCACCGCTAATCCCAAGTTAATCCCCTCCTCTGCCTTGTCTGCCCCGGCTCCGCCTGTTTTAACAACTGCCGTGGCCGCTTTGCTGCATGCCTTTTGGCAAGCCATTTCCTCTGTGGGAGCCTCAGTTCTCTCCTCTGTCATAGAGCAAAGTGGGTCAGTCGCCTCACATGGCACCTGGGACACAGAAGGTGCCTAGGAAACCCAGAGCTATTCCTGTTCCAAGTCCATCCCTCCCCCCACAATATAATTGTTCAAAGTTGTGAACTGTGATAGGCATCTAGAAAAAGTAATAAACATCTGTGCCGTTTAGAGGTTAACTTTAGGACGACCGCCACCCAGGTCAACACGTTGAATGCTGCCGACCTCCCAGGGATCAGCCCCCATCGAGACCCTTCCCCAGTCACAGCCCCCTCCCCCTCCCCCGGAAGTCTTCAGGATCCTGGCTTTTGTGATAAAGTGGTTGCTTGTTTTCTTCCCGATTTGGCTGCCTGAAAGCATCCCTAACAGAGATCGTTTTGTTTTGCCCGGTCTGGAACTTCACATACATGGTGTCTATTAGCCTGTGCTTTCAGGTTGGCTTTTTTTTTTTTTCCACTAAAGCATCATGTTTTCGAGAGGTGTCCTTAGAGTGCGTGGAGCTGCCCATTGCTGGCTGTCTTGGGGAACGGCATTTGTGAGTGAAGTTATACCTCTTTGTTCACTGATGGCCATCCGGACGGGCGGCTTCCAGCCTGGACCATTGTTGAATGAAACTGCTGTGACCGTGCCTGTCCAGGTGCTGGGGAGCTCGTGCAGCCTCCCTGGGGTACCTCGGGGCGGCACTGCGGGGGCACAGGGCACGCCCACCGCCAGCTTTAGGAGATGAGGCCACGCCCTCCCCGCAGCACTGGGACTTCGTGTGTCTCCGCAGCCTCCCCTCCCTGGGCTCCCTCAGGCCACAGGCGGGGAGCTGCTCCTCCGGTAGCTGTAGCGTTAATTGCACGGCCCTGGATTACTGCCCGTTTGGGCTTCCTCGTTTGTGACTTCTGTGTGTTTTTCCATCGCTTGTCCTATTGATTTGGAGCTCTTCAGAGAGCCCTTGTCAGTCACACGTGTGGCAAATGCACCTCCCGCTGGTTTGCTTGCTTCTCACTCTTTCAATGGTCCTCTGATGAACAGAAGTTCTTAATTTTAATTCCGTTGAATTTCTCTTGAATCTTTCAGACTTTCACTTTTTGATGAACGCTTTTCGTGTCTTGTTTAAGAAACCCTTCTGTCGTCATGAAGCTATTGAAAGTGATTTTCGCGTATGGTTTTGAGGTCAGGCTCCTCTTGGTCGTCGTTCTTTGTGGGTTTTTGTTGCTGCTGTTGTTTGGTTGGTTGGTTTGGTTTTGGTTTTTCGTTTTGTGTGTATGTGTTTTTTTGCTTTTTGGAGTTTTGTGGGGTTTTACTTTGGGTTTTTTTTAATTGGTTTGGGGGATTTTTTTGTTTTTGGGGTTAAAAATTTTTTTTCGGTTTTTTGGCTTTTTTTGTTTTCTGGTTTTCTGGGTTTTCTGTTTTTAAATTTTTTTTTGGTTTTTGGAGATTTTTTGTGTTTTGGGTTTTGTGTTTTTTAATTTTTTCGTTTTTTTGTTTGGGTTTTTTTGTTGTGTTTTTTTGGGTTTGTGTTTTTTGGGGTTTTGTGGGAGTTTGGGGGTTTTTTGTTTTTTGGCTTTTTTTTGTTTGGGGGGTTGTTTTGTGTTTTTGTTGTGTTTTTAATTTTTTCGTTTTTTGTTTTTTAAATATTTTTGGTTTTCCTTGTTTTGGGTTTGTTTTTTTTTTAGGCTCCTGCCCCAGGGCCTTTGCAGGTGCCTTTCCTTCTGCGTGGAATGTTCATCCCCAGATATCCACGTGACTCCCTGCCTCCCCTCCTCTCACATCTTTCTCAAATGTCATCCCTGGTCAGGGTGGTGCTCCTGACCACTCATTCCATGTACAATTATAGCCCCTCCCCCAGCCTCCTCCTCCTCCCTGCCTTGATTTTCCATCTCCCTCATCCCCACCTGACTCTCAATTTGTCTTATTTATTTATCTTATTTACATCCGTCTCCCCGCCAAGAACAGCAACTGACTGCTGACCCCCAGCACTTAGAGCTGTCACGTAGTAGATGCTCAGTAAATGCTCTGGAATGAGACCAAAGTGTGGTGCACAGTGAGGAAGGAGGATGGGGAACAGCGATTCCCCACGCTTCATGATGCCCGAGAGGGGGGCCTCCACTCTGCCCCCCAGGAAGGGGAGTGTTGGGGACACTTTTGCCCCCCACCCCCTCAGGGAGTAGTGTTTTTTAAAAAAAATCACCCCGTGAGAGGCCCTCAGAGGTGTGAGAGCCTCCACCGGAGGGATCTGGCCTCAGCAGCATGTAGAGGAGCCTTCCTGAGAGGGAGATGCTTGGACGGAGATAAGGAGGAGTGGGGGGAGGGCATTCCCGGCAGGGGGTCCGACGTGGGCAAAGGCCCACGGGCAGGGGGGATGCTCTTCCTCACCTGGCAGCTGAGCTCTGCTGTTCTCGGGCTCTCGGCCTCCCGCCCCTGCCAGCCAGGAGGGATCACGGAGCCGAAGGGGTTTGGGGAAACAGAGGCCAGAGGCGGAAAGGGGCTTGTCTAGGTCTCCGGGGTCAGGACAGCCACAGCCTCCCAGAGCAGCTGGACACTGCCCAGTGGGAGGAGGCCTCTCTGTGTCTGGGCCAAAATTTGCAGCCCACTCGCCCCTTCCCTCCTGAGGGCCACACCCACACCCTTCCCGAAGCCCAGAGTGAGGATGCACCTCCGAGGCCTCCGGGCCCCCACTGACCCTTCAGAAAACCCAAAGCTCTTGTGTGGCACCCAGCGCCCCTCTGTGTGGCCACCTGAGCCCTGGACCCAGCTGCTCCTCCCAGCTCTGCCTCACTTCTAAACATGATTCTAGCAGAGGAAGTCTTATGCGCTAATTCTTACTAAGCTGTGAATGACTGCCTCACTTTGATTTCTCCCTTTGGGAGTCAGGGCATTATAAAGGGACCATCCACATGGACTGTTCTCTCTTACCTTCTTCTGCCCTGCCCTTCAAAGTCTCCTGTCCTCACAGCCCATCTGAGTCCCACTCCTCTGCAAAGGCTCCCTGATGAAGTACGTGGTTAAGAAGGTGGACTTACCTGGATTTGAATCCCAGACCTGCCACTTACTGGCTGTGTGGACCTGGGCAAGTTTCTGAACCTCTCTGATTCTCAGTTTCTGCATCTCTAAAACGCAGATCATAATAATAGCACCTAACTTGGAAGGTTGTTTTGCGAATGAACTCGTGAACGTGGAGCTGGGCACGTGGCTGGCGCTGTGTGGGCCGCTTCACCCTGTTAGCCTCCTGCCCGCCTCTCACATGGTCTCATTTGTTCCCAGACCCTGTTTCCCCAACCATTGGGCAGATGGCATTATTCCCATCGTGAAGGAGAGGACCGCCTGGCGAGGGGTGGTGTCGGGCTGTGACCTGCAGACATAGACTGAATTAGGACTGCGAGAGCATTTCAGGGTCGGGGGCAGCGGGCCGGCTCTGCTGTGCCCCCAGACTGCATCTTTCCCAGAGCGGGCGCATCACCAGTCCTGGTGGTGGCTGAGTATTTCAGAGCAAGGACGTGCCGTGTACCTGTTTCTCAGCGTTCTGCCTCACCCCCGTTCACCACGGGCAGAAAGCCAGCCCTGACTGTTTGAGATCTCTGGCCCCCTCCTGCACGCTCTCACCCTACCTTCATGACAGCCTGAGAGCTGCTGCATTGCCTGCATCCCTCGACAGGCCCACTGAGGCTCTGGAGGCGTTGCCCATCAGGGCGCCGGTGTCGGGGGCAAGGCCTGGGTGTCTTTCTTGAGCGATGGAGCTGCTGCTACCTGACATGGGGAGGATGGAGATGGGGCAGGCGGGGATGCACGAGATGTCTGTGGGATGGGTGCTCGGGAGCAGGTATCCTGGGATCCTCAGCCCTCGTGGCAGACAGCATGGGGGGGTGCCCTGCCAGGGCAGGGGGTTGCGCCTCTGTGTCCTGTGTCCTGGCCAGAGGGGCTGCCATGGGGAGGGTTCTATCCTGGCTCCCATGCTCACTAGCTGGGTGCCCTTGAGAAAGGCCCTGGCCCTCCAGGCCACAATTCTTTCATCTGTACAATGGGTAGCTTCCCCACTCCCTGCCAGGCCTCGGGTGAGGATTCAGTGAGGGGACTGTCAAGGGCACGCAGTAGGTCTCACTGGGTGATTGAGTGATTGAATGGGGGTGATCTCGGGGGAAGCTTCCAGAGGAGGTGATGGTCACAGGTGTCCTTTGGGCTTTGGTTACTGATGGGGAAACTGAGGCCCAGAAAAGCAGCCTCCTTCCTCGGCCCCAGTGCCTTGCAACCACCAGCTGCTGCTAAAATCTATGATCATAACGCCAGTGTTCTTTTCTTCTAGACTCAGTTTGGCCCCCAGGACTGTCTCCTGTGGGTGTGGAGAGGTGCGGGGTAGGTGGGGCGGTGAGGGCAGAGGGACCAGGGACCAAGGGCATCCCGGAGGGGCCCAGGGGCACGTAGAGAGTGCTGGGATTGGGCAGGCCACCCTATGCCCCGCGCTCCAGGGTCATCAACAAGCCTCCCACAGCCCTGATTACCTTTATGATCCCCAGAATTCTGGAAAGCGGGCCCCACCGCCAGTCCAGTTAATGCGTGCCCGTGTCTGTGGTGGGGTGGTCACATGAGTGAAGCCAGCGTGGGCTCCGTGGTGGGCAGAACCTGATCATCAGAGTGTTGCACGGCAGCCTCTTCTCACCTGGGCTCCAGGGCAGCGTGGCGGGCGCTGGGAGCTTCATCTGGGAGCCTCACCCGCGGTCGCACCACACCACCCACCTGTCCTCCCAGCGGACGCCCCCTGCACTCGGATTCTGGGCAGAGAGCAGGTGTGGCCTTGGGGCAGGGGAGGGGTCCAGGGCCAACGTGTGCACAGTCCCACCCTCCAGGCCCCCTCAGTCTAGGGGGTGAGGAAAGAGAGTAGATGAGCAGCGGTGCTGGGCTGGGTGCTAGGAAAGACGAGGCCAGGCGGGGGTGCCCAAGGAGCCCCAACACAGCCAGAAAGGGGGGCCTTGGGGGCTTCCTGGGGCCCGCTGTGTGGCTGGCCCTACCTCTCCTGAGGCAGCCTCCTTGGGACTCCCTGTCCCGACTCACCCACCAGAGGGACAGCCCCAGGCCGGAGCCTGTCGCCAGTCCCTTCCACTGTGGAGCTCCCCTGGGGCTCCCGGCGCCCCGAGCAAGGGGACCGGACACTTGGCCCACACTTAGGGCCAGGCGCTCTCGGCCTCCTGCCAGCTGCCCCAGGCCTGGGCTCTGGCCACACTCATCTCCCGGCCTTTGCCCAAGCTGTGTTTCCCACGCAGATGGCTGGCCTTCTTCGTGACGGGCACGGGATGACCTCTCCTGCCGGTGCTGGAGGCCCTCCTGCATGGGGTCACCTCTGTCTCCGTACTCGGGCTGCCAGATAAAGTACAGAATGGCCAGTGGAATTTAAACGAGTTTAAATAAATTTCACTGGGCATCCTCTACTTTGTCGGGCTCCCCGACCTCAGTAAACAGCTGGATGCTTACTTAGTGTAAGTACTTCCATGCCGTGTTTTGCACATACTTACACTGAACACTCATTATTGACCTGAAATTCACATCTCACCCTCTCATGATCATTTCAGGGCGCTCAGCCCTTATGGAAATCAGAGAGCAACTTCTTCTGGCAGAGCCAGACAAACAAAGCCAACCCCCTAAAGCCGCTGACCTCAGAGGCAAGGAAGAGCCCAAAACACTGGAGGCTGCGGAGGGGAATTCGGGTTGATTGCCAGGAGGCCCGCAGCCTGTTGACCTGGGGCGGGGCGCGCTTTCTCCCTCGAAGCCCCAGTTTGCTCATCTGTAAAATGCATTCACTCTGTGTTTTTCACTCATTCAGCGAATGTTTATTGGGCCCTCCTGGTTGCCAGCCTCTGCTGCAGGGTCTGAGGACCCAGCAGGGAACGAGGCAGACAGAAATCCCTGTCCTGGGGAGCTGCCACTCCAGGGGGGTGAGGCCAAGGACACACAGGCCCGGCAGGGAAACGGGGAGAGAGGATGCCTGCAGAGTGTAGGAAAGGCCTCGCCAATAAAGTTGCGTTTGAATGTTGAGTGAAGGAGGAGAGGGGCAGCCGTGGGGTATCTGGGAGACAGATCCAGGCAGAAGAACAGCACGTGCAAAGGCCCTGAGGCAAGGCCGTGCTGAATGCGGCTGGAAGGTGAGGTCCAGGGGGCAATGGGAAGGCTACCTGCCATCAGTGATCAGTGTGAACACGTTGGGCCTGACCCTGGCGATGTAGGAGCTTTGGAGATGGAGGGCGGATTGGACTTAGCCTTCAACAGGACCCCTCTGGCTGAGAGCAGGTGAGGGCAGGAGCCAGTTAGGAGGCTGTGTAGCAATGCCGCACAAGAAAAGTTGGACTCAGCGTGGTGGGCGGCGCTGGAAAGAGCAAAGGAGTCAAGGGTGCCTCCAGGCTCGGGGAGGAGTGCTGGCCCTGCTGGGTCGGGGCAGGGACTGGGGAGGGAAGGCTGTGGATTTGGGGAGGGCGAGCGGAGTGGGATACAGTGGGCCCCACAGGTCTGTGCCGCCTGCGAGATATCCAAGCAGAGTCAGAGGCAGCAGAGGGTATGCACGCCTGGAGTCGGGGAGACACAGATTTGGGGGCCCTCAGTGGAGCGATGGTATTTGTGGCTGAGGCCACCATGGGGTGAGTGTACCCGGGGCAGGAGAGAGATTGGAGGCACTATTCCTGGGTCCTGCTGGTTAGGAGGCCAGGGAGAGGAGGGCCACCCGCAGAGGGGGCTGAGAAGGACGGCCAGGTGAGGATGGTGTTTGCAGGAGGAGGGAGGCGTCGACCGTGCCATTGGCCGCTGAGGGCTCAGGTCGCCTGGGCACTGAGCTCAGGGACCGGCGAGAGCTGGTTCAGTCGCGTGGAGGGGACGCGAGCCAGGTTGGGTATTGGTCCTGGCAGGCTGGGTGCAAGGACAGGCAACGTTTCTTGGAGCAGAGAATGAGGACAGGTCCAGGAGGGTCAGCAGAGGGTTGTTCTCAATATGGCAAGCGTACCTGCATGTTCTTGTGCTGGAGACAATGATGCAGTAAAGAGGGGAAAATTGGTGGTCTGGGAGTGAGGGGAGGGTAGCTGGAGCCGCGCCTGGAGTGGGCGGAGGGGCTGCCTGGCGGGCTGTCTATAGTAACAGGCGGGCAGATGCTGGTAGGTGGGGAGACCTGGCGGTGGCATCTGCGAAAGTTCCCTAGGGGTGGCTTCTTTTTTCCCGAGGAAAAGGAAGCGAGGTCATCAGCTGTGAGTGGCGGTGCGGGAGGAGGCGTTGGGAGGTTGAGCAGGGAGGAGAAAGTGAAGGAACGGAACAGGGGATGTGGTAAGGTTCCCGGGTCAGTCTGCCGGATGAGCAGAAAGGGAGGCCTGTCAGCTCGGCCGTGTGACTTCCTGCCATCTGTACAGGTGCAGGCGCCGAGTCTATGGAGAGCTGACCCTAACCAGAGTGGGGTTTGGGAGGTCCGGGAGGGCTTCTTGGAGGAGGTAGACAGAATGAACTAAAGAACAGGGAGGGGGTGTTCTCAGCAGGAGCGGCAGCATGTGCAAAGGCCCGGCGGTGACTCTGCAGCTCCTCCGCCCACTTGCCCAGGTTGCTCTTCTTTGTCCTGGCCCTGAGCACCCCTGGGTCCACCCGCCCACTGAGGGCTCCCAGGCTGCAGAGCTGCCAGCTCCCAGCACGTGGTTCTGCCTTGATGGGCGTGGGGGGAGGGGGTGGCGGGAGCAGGGCTGCAGCCGCCTGATAAGATGAGGCGGAAGCGAGATGAAATGTTCCCTGCAGCGTCTCCCATCTCCTGTCTCTGGGCAGGAGAGCAGTGGAGCGTCCGTGTCACCGGGCCGCGAGGAGGGAAGAGGGACTGGTTCCACTGGATGACCTCGGTCAGCAAACCAGGAGAGAGCAGGGCCTGAGCAGGCGTAGAGTTTGAGGTCACCCCCTGTCTGGCTTGAGTGGGTGACCCCTCCTGGCTGTGGGCCCCCAGGCCAGCCCTGTGACAGTCCCCTCCCCCAGTACACACGCACACGCTGTTGCACAGTGGCCTGGCGTGTCCAGAGTCCCCTTCTCCGTGCACGTGGCGGTGCTGGTGAAATGGCTACAGTCAGCCCAGGGGCTGCCCAGGGGCTGCGCAGGCGTGTCTGAGCCGCAGACCAGTGCCAGCCGGAGGCCCAGGACTGCTTCCCTCCAAGGAGAAGCTCACGGCCCACCAGGAAGCGGGATGAGCTGTCCTGTGGGACTCCAGGCCCCTGCCCTTGACCCCGCCAGGTGGCTCACCTCTTAGACTCCAGCCTCTGCCCCGTCAAGCTGGCCGCGGTCGACCCTCACAGGGAGCCCGTGGCTGTGCCTTGTGATTCTGATGTGTGGGAGGCGGTTCAAGGAAGAGTAAAGGGCTGCGATTGGCGCTAAAACCTGGCTCAACGTGAGGGGAAGAACAGCTGCCCGGTGTCGAGCCCCAGGAGGGCTGTGTGGCGTCGTTGCCGTGAGCCTCAGTTTACTCATCTGTCGCATGGGTGTGGTGCACGCCTCCCTCACAGGGTGGCCTGAGACTAGATGAGTAGGTGCGTGTGGGCACCTGGGGCAGGGCAGGCCCTCGGCAGGTGCTGGGGGCGTTGGTGAACCGTTCATGCCCACCTGCCCCTCGAGAAGGGTCCTCAGTAGGTTCCCACTGGGGACACAGGATGGAATCAGTGCAGCAGTGAACAAGTTCAAGGGGAACAGAGAAAGACTGTTTGTTCTGAGACACAGAAAAGCGGTGGCCACCAAGCACGGGGGCACAGGCCAGGGCACGGGGGGTGCGGCAGGGGCGAGGGGGCTCTGAGGCCCTGCAGGGGTTGCCTCTGGCTCCTTTTGTGGAAGGATGGTGGTACCAGACCTTCTACAGGGAGACTCAGAGATGATGCCAGCATGGGACAGGGCCAGAGGCTATTCTCCAGGGACCCGCCCCCGGGCCCACGCAGGGCATCCCAAGAGTCTGATGCGGTGGTCCCAAGGTGCCCACTGGAGGCCCAGCTGGGAGAGGACCAGCTGGGTCTGAGCAGCTCTGGGGGCAAAGACCTTCTCCCAGGGCTGGGCTCACCTTGGCCAAGGTGGCCCGTCAGTGGTAGCTCTGAGGGTGGTTCCATGGTGTCTGCCTCTGCTGGGCATTGCCCTTGACACTGGGAGCTGGCACGAGTCCCTGTGCCATGAGTTCCAGGGTGTCGGCCCCTGCGGGAAGGGGAGAGGCCAGTGGGGGAGGGACCGGGTGCTCTCACCAGCACCTCAGGGGAGCAAGGAGGACTTGGGGGGGCTTACCCCCCCATTTATCCAACCCCAGAGTAGGCCCCGGGGATATAAAAATGCACCGGACCTTGCAGCCCCGGAGACAAGATCGGCTCCTCTCCTGCAGATGTTTCTGCAGATGTTTCTGCAGCCGTTCACGCAGCACATGCTGCTGGTCCCTGGCTCCACGTGGACACAGCACGGGGCACCAGGACGAGTCGGTGAAGGAGGGAGGTGGTCCCAGGGGAGGGCAGGCAGGTAGGTCCCCAGGTCCTTGTCCCTGCAGGAATGGGAGAGGGTGGAGGAGGGAATGCTGTCCCTGGCTGCAGGGGCCTGAGGTGGGGGGGGGGGGGTACCTGGCCGAGAGGACGGCGAGGACAAAGACCCTGAGGTGGAGAGGAAGGGGCTCAGGGTAACTCGGGCACAGCCTGGAGCCAGCGCGCGGGAAGGGGGCCAGCGCAGGGCGAGGTGGGGGCCGTGGGGGTCTGAGGGGACGGGGGCTTCGGGAAGGAATCTCGGGGAATTTTGCCCAGAGGCGGGAGTGGTCTGGCTGGGTTTCGTGACCTGGCGGAGGGCAGGAGACTGGGCCCCGGGACAGAGGCTCAACCCCAGTGACGCTCCCTGGCGGGCAGGCTGGGGCGGGATGGGTGTCAGGGTCCCACCAGTGAGCCCTGGGTGGGGAGGAGTTAACCTGAGCGGGAAGGAGTAGTGCCGTCCTGGCAGAGGGGACACAGCGACAAAGTCACCAGGATGAGAAGCTGCCTGCAGCGTGTGAAGAATGACAAGCAATTTGGTGTCACTGGAGCATGACTGGGGGCCAGAGCCTGAGCGCGGACAGTGCGTGTGGAGACAGGCAGTGCCACGGGGGTGCCACGGGGACCGGCTCCTGGTACCTGGGAGCCGGAGGGCGGACACTCCTTAGCCCCACCCGCCCCATCACCACAGCCCACCAGGGAGCACCTCTGCCCCCAGGAACCTTGTTCACACCGCGGAGGAGGGAAGGATGGCCCCCGGGCCCCAGAGCTCACGTGTCCTTCCACCCCGTGCCCAGCACAGCATCACAGGCATCGGGGGATTTCAGCCGCATCCCAGACTTGCTGTGTGATCTTGCTTAACCTCTCTGGGCCCCAGTTTTCTTAACTCTAGGAAGAGGCGCTCCCCCATGCCATAGGCCTGAAATGAGAATCTGGGTCAGAACAAGAGCGGTTGTCAGGGATAAATGCCTTGTGTGTGACCAGCGGCAGAGTCTGGGTCAAGTCACAGCCATGCCCCCCATTCTCTGTGCTTCCAGGCAAGCCCCGCCCCTTCCCTGGGCCTCAGTTTCCCAGGGTCCCAGCCTCCCTTCTACTCTTTTGAGAACTCACCTGCCAGGAGTCCCCAGCGGAAGGGCCTTCTGGGGTGGGGACTGGCTGGCGAGGGCTGGGACGGGGACTCCCCCAGGGATTGCTGGACCCAGCCGAGCCGCCAAAGGGGAGACTGGGTCTCTGGCTGCTCCCACGGAACGGGCCAGTCCTGCCCCTCCTCTCCGTTCACTCAGCAGCGTCGGGGTCATGGGCCAAGAGTGAACCCTGGGCCTGGACTTCCAAAGTCCAGTTCAAATGGAGATCAAGCGGCCGCCTCTCCCCCCACCCCTCCCCCAGCCCAGCCTGCAGATCAGCCCAGGAGGCCAGGGCCAGGGGCAGCCCATTTCACAGATGAGCAGATGGGGGCTTACGGAAGTGGTGATCGACGTGCAGCTCGCGGTCCCCTCAGCCCCCAGCCTATCAAATCAACACTTTCAACCTTCTCTGGGGGGAGGGGCAAAATTTGATCCTTAGTAAATTTTTTTTTTTGCTGCACCCCACAGCATGTGGGATCTTAGTTCCCTGACCGGGGAACAAAACCGCGCCCCCTGCAGTGGAATCACGGAATCTTAACCACTGGACCGCCAGTGAGGATTTTTCATCCTCGCTGTAGGAAATATGACAAATCCAGAAAAGTATAAAAGAAAATTTTTTAATTGCCCAGAATCCCACCACCCACCCAAGACGACATTAACGTTCCTTCCCTTCTGCTGTCTTGTGCGGCGCCTGCGCGCAGTGATTTTGTAAATGGGGTTGTGCCGCCCTTTCCTTAGCACATACACTCGCCCGTGTCTCTAAGCCTTGTCTGGACGCCTGATGTCCGGGGCAGCGTCCTCCCGTCAGATTTCTGCTCCGGCTCCGGGGCCAGCCAGGCCACCGGGAGCCCTCCCTGGAGAGACTACAGGAAGGGGGCGACCAAGCCGACTTGCGCCTAAAGCTGTGATGTACGTCCCGTTGCCCCCAAGCAGGGTGGCACCATGGGGCTGGGGTGGGTCATCCACCCGCCTCTGTCCCACCCCCCGCCCAGCCCAGACAGGCCACAGGCAGGGTGAGTGAGAAGGGGTGCCAGGAGGGGTGAAGTGGGTCCTGCCCTGGACCCCTAACATCCAGTAGGTCCCACAACCTCCAGAATACCCCACTGGTGTCCGTCAGCAGAGGTCGGGGGTCACACGCCCTCCATCCTCCTTGCCTCCCAGGCTCTCTGACCAACGGGTCCTGCAAGGAAGGAGCAGTAGCCAGACAGAAACCTGGAGCTGGGGGAGCCTGCCCCCCGTGGCTCCCCTCTGAGGCTGAGATGGGGATGCAGGCCTGGGGTGGGACTCGGTGACAGCAATGCAGTTGGGCAGCCGGGGCTGGCAGGTGCCTACCCCCCAGCTCCTACGCTCCTACCCTGCCACCCTGCTGATGACAAGGAGCTCTCCTGCCGGTGGGGGACGATCCCCCATCTCTCTGTGACTGCGTGCCCATGGCGGGCCCGGCGTGGCCCCCGGTCCCCGTTCTGAGCAGCTCTGTCCTCTTCACCCACAGGCTGCGCAGCCCCTGGGTGCCCTCGTGCCTCGGGCAACCCCGCGTCCTGCAGGGCCGACTGGCCAGGTCCTCACCCTCGCTCTGGGACAGGTAATACACCTGTTGTCTCCCCGGCTCCTCGGTGTCTCTGCGCCTGTCCTCAGACGTCCATCCCACATCTGCATCAACTCCCCCGATGAGGCCCAGAGAGGGGGAGGGTGTCGGCTGCCAGCACACCCTCGCCATTGCTTCCCGGCCATCTGGTCTTGGAGGCGAGGCCCCGGTGTCCCCACAGACCAGCCCTGGGCTCGGTCATCGGGCTCAGGCCTCTGCTGAGCAGCCAGAGGGGCTCCTGGTGGGAGGCAGGCGGGGTCCCACTCTGTGCCGAGGGAGCTCATCTTTCTCCCCTGTGAGGTGGGGAAGCCTTCCAGGGGCTTCCCACGGGCAAGGAGGGAACCACGAAGCATGCACCCACCAGCACACACCCTGCCGGGTGAGGCCAGATACTGATCAATTCACCAGGACCCAGGTCAAAGCGAGGGGACCCCCCCGGGCAGCAGTGTGAGCAGGGCTTCCCGAGCCCCCCAGCCGGGAGGGTGACCCTGATCCGGAGGGTGGCGCATGAGGGATTTCCAGGCCCTCCCTGTGCATCTGCTGAGGGGCCCCCTGAGCCAACTCCACACCAGGGGGGAGGCAGAGGCACTGAGCATTCCCCCCATGGTGCCTGCCCCCGGCATCGTCTCTTGGCGGTTCTGATGATCCGGGGAATGCAGGGACCACGGTGACAGCCCTGCTCCCTGAGGGCGGGTGCTTCAGCGTGTGGGTGCACACATCCCCCTTTTACAGATGTGGAGACTGAGGCTGAGGTCAGGCAGGGCTCGGGCAAATTCCCTGGGAGGGAAAGGCAGGAAAGGATGGTGGTACCAAACAGGTGACTGAAGACCTCAGGGTGCCCAGCCCAGGGCCCTCCCTGGACCAGGCAGGGGAGGGGACATGTCCAAAGCTCTGGAGTAGTTGATGGCCAGGACTTGGTGAAGGACTGTGAAGGGTGGCCACAGGCAGTGAGAGGGGTCACCACGGCTTCTCAGGGTCTGACTGGGGACCGCTGGTAGCTGTGACCTTCCCGGGGCTGGGGAGCACAGGGGGCAGAGAAGAGTCAGCACTGGACGCACTGGCTGTGAGGTGCCTGTAGGCCTTCTGGGAGGAGAGGCCGGTGGGCGGCTGGACGTGGAGGGCAGTAGAGCCCTAGAGAGAGGTCGGGGCTGCAGATGGAGGCTGGGGAGGGGTTCGTGTGTGGCTGGGCACAGAGGACCTTAGGCCTGAGATGTGCGGGGAGGGGGCGAGGGGTAAACCAGGGCCCTGAGGATCAGCCTGGGCGACGGAGCTGGAGCGGCAGAGGTGGGGAGGCGTGGTGGGGCACCGGGGTTGGCGCTGCTGTGACTGAGGGACCAGGGGGGCGTGTCCAGGGCCAGGGCCCAGGTACCTCCAGCAAGCGGGCTGGGGGCTGTGGCAGCCCAGGGCCGGACCCGCTGCGGCTGAGGGGTGGGTGGGTGGGTGTGAGGGGCTCAGGAGGTGAGAGCAGTACTTGACGGGTGGTGGGACAGAGCCGCCCAGTATGTCTGGAAGGCCATCCGGAGGCCAAGGGTAAACTGAGGCTGGGGTGGGCCGGCTCGATGAAGCTGGCTGCCTCGCGAGGGGCCGTCGCGGCTCAGATGCCCGTCTGGCGGGTCCCGGCTCTGCTCGGAGCCCACCTTACAGCCCTGTCATATTTTCCTCCTACACGTGCCTTGTTGGTGAACCTGCTCCCTTGTTCACTGTTTGTCTCCCCTCGAGACTATAAGCTCCGCGGGGCGGGGACCACATTTGTCTCATTCGTGCTGTGAGGCGCAGGGAATGGTGGGACAGGGCAGGAAAGGAAGGAAGGAGGGTGACGGGTGGATGCATCGTAGGGGGATACGGCTGGGTCACGTCAGGTGTGGAGAGTCTTGACGGCAGGGTCCGAGCTGTGGCTGCAGGCGAGTGACCAAGGTGGGGGAGGGCGGGGGCTCAGGTGGCCCCACGGGTGCTCTCACCTCTTTCCGAGGGTGCGGACCCCGCCTGTACCCTGTGACCGAGGGCTGTGGGTGACCTGCAGCCCCTGCAGGATGACTGACTTCAGGGACCGCCGCCCCACTCCCACGCCTGACCCCATGTGTGCAGGGGGCCCTGGGTGACATGGGAGAGCCCCCAGGAAGCTCGCCAGACCCCTGGGGAGAAAGGCCTGGGCCAGGGGCAGTCTGGGACCTGTAGCTGCAGGGGGCTTGGAGTGAGTCAGTCAGGCGTGCTGCCTGGAGGAAGCGGCAGGGCCTGCTTGGCAGCCATGGGCGGGCACTCTGCCACTGGTCTCCCTCCTTGCTTGTCACTCTGCATCTTCCTTGGGGACCAACTCTTGGGAGGACCCACCCCGCCCTTCTCTGAGGTTCTCAAAACGTAGGCAATGCTTTATTTTTTTAATTAATTAATTTATTTATTTTTGTGGGGTATGCGGCCTCTCACTGTTGTGGCCTCCCCCGTTGTGGAGCACAGGCTCCGGACGTGCAGGCTCAGCGGCCACGGCTCACGGGCCCAGCCGCTCCGCGGCATGTGGGATCTTCCCGGACCGGGGCACGAACCCGTGTCCCCTGCATCGGCAGGCGGACTCTCAACCACTGCGCCACCAGGGAAGCCCTATTTTTATTTATTTTTAAGAATGTAGACCTGGGCAGGAATCCAGGAAGGCTTAATCGGGGCTCTCTGGGTGTGCGCCTATGGTAACACGCGTGGTTTACAGACAGGGCCCAAGACTGAAGCCCACTCTACCCCGGGCTCTGGAGGAAGCCTCCTGCTTGCCCACAGCAAACCCACCAGAAGTTACCATCCAAAGGGTCTTAGCTCCAAATGGTCCCCTGAGGAGGGTTGGGCTTCCTCCAGCAAACAGCCCAGTTGGGCCCCTACTCCGACCCGGACACCTCTCTGAAGCCAGGGCTTTGTGTCCCCAGGGCAAGATGAGGACAGTCGCAGGTGGACTGGGGGGGTGCGTGGCGGGGACCAGCAGCCAGGTCTGTGTGATGGCAGGGACCCCGCCCACCCCGTGACACCATGGAGTTCACCTTCAGGCTGCACCATTCTGGGCTTCGTTGTGACTGTAATGTAGGGGGTGACGGGGGCAAAGTGCAGGGAGTGACAGAGCAAAGTGCACACCCAGGGCACTGAACGGCAGCTTGAACCTTAGCCTCACTCGTGGCTAACAGCCAGCAGAACTCCCCTGGCGCCCCTCACCCACCGGGCCGCTCTCCCTTCCCTGCAGAAATCAGCCCTCCCGGCTATTTAAGGTGAGTCCTTCCCCCTTGGCCCCTTCTGCGTGCTCAGCCAGTCACGGGGAAGGTGCCTCAGGTCGGCCCGTGGTTAGGTGCTCCCTGGGACCTGGGTGGCTGCCGACAGGAGGGTGTGGCCCCTGCCCTGGTGGAGTTCGCGGCCAGTCCCCTGGGTGTGGCCACCACACCTGTCCCTCCTGCCTTGTGCCCAACGGTAGCTGATGTGAATTGATGGCATATGGCTCAGAGGGTGAATCATCCCGTTCCTCTTTCCTGAGCATGGGAACTCGGCGGCCTGGGGTCCCAGAGGAGCCCTCAGTCTGTGGGGAAAATAGCGCCTCAAGAGCCAAGCCTGGCCCTGGAAGGCTTCCTGGAGAAAGGGAGACATGAGCAGGCCAGTGGTTTTCTGAGTGTCTGATGCTCTGTGCAGCTAGCTGGCCACTGTGGCGGATGCTACCTGGACGTGGGGCATCCAGGCTCATCCTCTCCCTGGCCCAGAGATCACACAGCCTGCTGGGACCACACAGTCAATTTGGGGAAGACAATCCTGGTCTAGGGTGTGGCACTAGTGCCTCTGGGCCTCAGCGTCCCCAGCCAGCGCTGTGGAGGAGCAAAAGTGGGGGACCCTGTAAGCGATGCCATCTGGAGGTCGGCTCGCAGACCGAGAGACTGGGTGCCGATGGGTGCTCTTTAAACCAGGGTCCTTTAAGCCGCCCCAAGCACTTGCCCCCCCCAGTGCCAGACTGGCTCAGGGTCAGAGACCCTGACCCCCGGGGCGGGGGCTGGGCGGTGTGCGTGCTTGTGGTGCGTGTGCGCGTGCGTTGGTGCGGCCTGGCGCACCCCGTGCGCACCCACCGGCGCCTCGAGCTCAGCGCCGCGGCCCGGCCCGCCGCCGCGTGTCGTTGCAGCGCGCTGCAGGAGCAGAAGGGCGAGCTGCGCAAGCGGCTGTCCTACACTACGCACAAGCTCGAGAAGCTCGAGACCGAGTTCGACTCCACCCGCCACTACCTGGAGATCGAGCTGCGCCGAGCGCAGGAGGAGCTGGAGAAGGTCACGGAGAAGCTGCGCAGGTAAGGGGGCGGGGCCTGGGAGGGGCGGGGCCTGGGCGGCGCGGGGCCAGGGAGGGGCGGGGCCTGGGCGGCGCGGGGCCTGGGAGGGGCGGGGCCTGGGCGGCGCGGGGCGCGGGGCCGGCGACCTGCCGCTAGCAGGGCCGTGCCTCCCACCCGAGCTGATGACCCCATTCGTACACGGGGAGTCCAAGGCTCAGCGAGGGCAGGCGGTTCTGACAAGAGTCGCGCTTTGTGCCAAGAGCTGCCACACCAGGATCTGAACTGGCGCTGGCTACTGCCGGGTACAGGCTCTTCCCAGGCACCTCTGCGTCCCCTGCTCATTCCTTCTCTTGTATCTATGTGGTGGGGCGGCAGCAAGACACAGGAGCAGCCATCCCTAGACCCAGACCCCAGCCACTGGCGCCTGGGTCTCTGACCGGGAAATGATGTCCAGCCTCGGAGGTGAACCATAATTTAGAGACGGTTCCCTTGAGCAGCACAGCAGCCAGTGACAGCAGGCTAGGGTGCGGGACCCTGAGCAATGGCTCCCTTAAAAACAAAACTTCTGTAAACATCGTGCTGCACGTGTAAGATGGGTATTCTTCTAAAAACTATTACACGCTTTCCAGGCTTCTTTTAGGAAGAATGAAAGGAAACGCAAACTTTGCTGTTGGCTTGGTTTGTTATAAATGTTTATAGAGCATTGGATTTGCAGGGAGGCTGTTTGTCCCTCACTACTTAAGCACCTCCAGCCTCAGTTTCCCCACTCGCAAGACAGGGGCAATAACACTACACATAGGTTGTCGAGAGGATGGACACTGCCCCTTCCACCGTCACACCGCATGGCGTCAACGGCTTCCCACCCAACACCTGCCTCCGTCTCAGCCTCTTCCAGGGGGAACCGTATCCTATTCACTGTGTGTCCCCAGCACTCACCCCAGGGCACATCACACAGTCTTCAGGTTAGACCCCTGCTAAACTGCTATTGAACTGTGAACCCTTTCGCCAGCTTTGTAAGGACTGTGTGTAAACTGTGAGTTAACCGGCTCTGAGTGAGGACCCGACAGAGTCCCTTGTGAATAACAGGCCTTCCCTTCTCATCTACAGGGGTCCTCGGCCCTGGCCCAGGAAATGTTGCAACAAGTTAGCTTCAATCAGATGCTTTCTAGCACAGGAGCAGTTAGAGCAGGGTGGGGCCTGTGTCCAGCCCTCAGCGGGCTGTATGGCTACGGGGGCCGTGGGAGGGTCAGGCCTGGCACAGCAGTGACGTCAAGGCCTCCGTTCCAGGATTCAGAGCAACTACATGGCGCTGCAGAGGATCAACCAGGAGCTGGAGGACAAGCTGTACCGCATGGTGAGGGCACGCCACACACCCCCACACCCCAGCACTCCCAGCCCTGGGCCCCCAGCTCTGGAACCATGGTGAGGACCTCGGGCCTGGTGGTCATGCCCTTGCCCATGAGGAGCTGGGCCAAAGGCCTCGTTTCCACGCTGCCCGCTCCCTGCTCCCCGGGGTTGGGCCAGTCCCACCTGTCTCTGCCCTGATTGGGTGCTCTCCAGCACTCACCTATCACTGTCCCCATGGTGCAGAGGAGAGACTGAGGCTCAGAGAGGCCGTGACTTGCCCAAGGCCGTCTGGCTCCTCCCTGGCGGAGCGGGACTGGAACATGGGCTGCTCTGTGCTCTGACCCTTGCGTGCCTTGGCCTCCAAACTCCTCCTCGTTATCGGCTGCGAGAGGGGACCCAGGAGCCCCCAGGCCTTGGCTGGCTGCTGAGCGCCTCCCTCTTCTGCCTGTCCCCCACCTCCAGGGCCAGCACTATGAGGAAGAGAAACGAGCGCTTAGCCACGAGATCGTCGCCCTCAACAGCCACCTGCTGGAGGCCAAGGTGACCATCGACAAGCTATCGGAGGACAACGTGAGTGCCGGGCCATTCTGACCCTGAGGGGCTGGCGCAGGGCCGGGTGGACAGATGGGATGGTCAGGACCTCACGGAGTACCTGGGCAGTCGGGGAAGGACGGGGGCTGCCTCACAAACTGCATCCCGCGAGACCCTCTACTGGAAGGAGATGGGGCTTGAGATAGGGAGCATGGGGCCACGCTGTCCCAGTCAAGGCAGGGCTTCCTGACCCCAGGGTTGGGGCGTGGCCACTCAGGACTCCTGCCTTCGGCCACTCTCAGTGGACATCAGAGTCCTGTGGCTACCCGTGGGTCCTGACTTCCAGGGTCCCGCGAGAAGGGCCCCGCTGCCTGCCACAGACCCGTCAGCTGAGCACACACTCACTGATTAGCCTCTGCTCCTCGCCGGGCCAGACCCTACGAGGCTCTGAGAATACGTGTGAACAACACAGGCAAGCGCCCTGCCCACGTGGAGTTTACATCTGAGCAGGGGAGTGGGGAGGGCGGACAGTAAACAGGATAGATATGTCAACTGTGTAGTGACTTAGAAGTGCTAAATGCTGCAGAGAAAAATAAAGCAGGGGATGGCGCTGGGAGTTGCCAGGTGCAGGGTTAGGGAATCTCAGTCGGGTGCTTCTGGAAGAGGCTGCTGGAGCCGAGACCTGAAAGCGATGAGGGAGCTAGCCATGCGACAGCGGGGAAGGGCGCTTCCCAGGCAGAAAGAGCCACAGCGGCAAAGGTGGGTCTGAGTAACTTGAAGACCAGCAAAGAGACCAGAAGGGGCTCTTGTGGGGAGGAGAGGCCGAGGGTCTGAGATCAGAAGGAAAACAGGAGGCCACATTGTATAGGCTTCAATAGGAATCTGGGGGTTTTTTTTGAGTGAAGTAGGGAGCCACTGAAGGTTCTTGAACAGAGGGGTAGCCTGACTGAACTTACTCTTACTGGGCTCCAGTGGTTGCTCTGCTGAGGACAGACCGTAGAGGACAAAGCCATGAGTGGGAAGGTCAATGAGACAGCAACCTGGGAGAAAGACGATGGTGGCTTGGCCAGGATGGCGGCCAGGGAGGTGGGAAGCGGGGGGCTTGGATTCTGGTTATATTTTGAAGCTGGAACCAAAGTGATTGACTGATTTGGGATGTGGGTTATGAGAAGAAAAAATGGGTCCAGCCCGACTGCAGGGGTCCGAGTCTGCTGGAAGGGAGCCACCTGCCATCTCCTGGGCTGGGACCTTCTGGGGGAGACGTGGGAGGGGTGGCAGGCGTTGGGCTGGAGCCGGGCCCTGGACAGCCAGGTGGAGATGCCACAGGTAGGAGATGGCGGAAGAGTGCACAGAGATGAGGGGCGGCTCTCAGAAGACTGTTAACAGCTTGGTGGCAGGTCTGGGCTGGCCAGACGGTGCCTGCAGCCCTCTGATGCCAGCGGCAGCCAGTCTGGGGCCTCACAGAAGCCCAGTTCCCAGCTCTCAACCAACTATACCCTTTCAGGGATGCATGAAGGAGTGGGAGACCCGGGTTCCCTCCACTGTGCAGGCCAAGCCGGGGCACCAGCCTCAGTGCAGAAGGTGGAGGGGCGGCAGCCACCAGGACCAGGGTCAGGGCATGGCAGGGGCGCCCACGCCCTCAGCAGCTCGCCTGAGCTGCAGGACGCCTGGGCCTGGTTGACTTGAGACTATGGGAGCAGGTGGACCTCAGGGCCCATCCGTGGACCCCAGACCCCCCGCCCCCGTCAGAGCCCTGGCTGCAGAGGGTCCCTGGCCGGCAGTGGGAACCAAGGCCCAGAGGCAGGCACGTGCAACAGAGATTTTCCAAAGATGAAACCAAAACCCCTCGAGGCCTACTGTTTGCATCTGTTTTCAGCTCAGGAGGCTGAGCTGGTCCCCGCCCGGACCCGGGGTCACACAGGCCCTCTGCCCCCCACTCGCCCTGACCCTTGCCCGGCCCTGCAGCCACGCCCGAGTCCAGGCCTCACTCTGAGACGTGGGAGCGGCAGGCCCGTTCCTCGTCCCTCGCCGTTGCCGGCGCTCTCCACTGTGTTCCCTTGGGAGGGACTCAGAGGCCGCGGGCAGGGAGACCGGGCCTGGTGTCCATGCCTGGGGCCTCTGGGACTTTAGGGCACGTTGCAGGCCCTTCTTCTCCCACTGCCCCCCACCCTGTGGGAGCTTCTCACCCGGGTCAGTGGTGGGACTGCCTGGGAGGGCGCCCTCCATGCACCAGCGGCTCCAGGTCAGAGCAGGGGCCCCCGTTCTGCAGGCGAGAGTGTGAGGCCCAGAGAGGGTCCTCGTGCTGCCCACTGCACAGCTGGCTCTGCCCGCCGGTTTCCGCATTGGCCACTGGGCACCGGTCAGGGTGGCAGCGACCTTGGCGAGGGGCGAGCCTGTGCAGAACAGCTTCTCTTGTCTTTTAGGAGCTCTATAGGAAGGACTGCAATCTAGCGGCCCAGCTGCTGCAGTGCAGCCAGACGTACGGCAGGGGCCATAAGGTGTCCGAGGTAACGTGAGCCCCGCCCCGGCCAGGCCCACCGCTGCCCCTGCCACCACTCGGGGCCCCTTCCTCGCAGGTCCCACCCTTGAGAGCGAAGGGGCTGGCTGCGCCCGAGGCCCCCTGGCCCTACTCGATCCTGCCGTGCCCTGGCCTCTCTGGGTACGTGGTGGAGGGACCACCGCATACACACCTCCCTGCCAAGCCCAGACAGCCAGCACACCCCCCACCCCGTTTCCTCTGGGCACAGCCCCCAGTCCCCACCTGCTGTGTGAGCCCCCCCCCCCCAAAACCCTGTGGTTTGGTTTGGGTACAATTCCTAACAGTGCTCATTTCAGAGATAAGAAACTGGCTTCACACGGGAGTCACTGGGCCAAGGCCACAGGGCCCAGCCTCGGACCCAGGGCTCCCACCCCAGCCAGGCTGCCCTTCCCCTCACCCAGGCCTTTCCACCTGCCGCCTCCCCGAGCCTGGGCCACACCTAAGACGCTCACAAAATAGATCAAACAGTAGCGGGACGCCCCCCACAGGGCACCAGGCGCTCCTGCGGAAACCGCTGGGCGCCTGGCCCTCAATCTTTGTCGCATCTGTTTCTGAGTCTGTCTGGTTTGGGAGCACCCAAGTCACGTGCGTGGGCCAGGGGTGCCCTCCCAGAGACCCTGGGGCTGGGAGAGCAAGTCAGCCCCTCAGGGGAAGGCCCGAGAGAGGCCTGAGTCAGAGCCGGGTTCCAGCCTCCAGGCTCTGCAGTGCCCCACTGGAGTGGGCCTGGGTGGGTGGCGGTGACCAGGGGTTCACAGGCACATCCCGGGAGCTTGCGAAATAGAGCATCCCGGGCGTCGGCTCCAGCTGGTGGGATTAGAGAGGCCCTGGGCAGGTCCCCGGTGGGTCAGCCTCGGCTGCCGGTCCGGGGCCGACCGTGACCCCCGTCCCCTCCTCTTCCTCGCGGCATCCCATTCTAGCTGCCCTCAGAGTTCCAGGAGCACGTGAGCCTGCACATGGAGAAGCAAGGCTGCAGCCTGCCCTCCCCGCTCTGCCGCCCGGCGTACGCTGACAGTGTCCCCCCCTGCGTCCTCGCCAAGGTGCTGGAGAAGCCAGACCCCGGCAGCCTGTCCTCCCATCTGTCGGATGCCTCAGCCCGTGACCTGGCCTTCCGCGACAGGCTGGAAAAGCCGGGCCCCCGGCCCCCCTACAAGGGGGACATCTACTGCAGCGACACGGCCCTCTACTGCCCCGAGGAGCGGCGCCGTGACCGGCGGCCCAGTGCGGACGGGCCCGTGACCGACGTGGGCTTCCTGCGGGCCCAGAATTCCACTGACAGCGCGGCCGAGGAGGAGGAGCCCGAGGCGGCGGCCTACCCCGCGGGCTACCGGCACGGGGCCTTCGGGGGCTACGCGGCCTCGCTGCCCACGTCCAGCTCCTACTCGAGCTTCAGCGCCGCGTCGGAGGAGAAGGAGCACGCCCAGGCCAGCACGCTCACCGCCTCGCAGCAGGCCATCTACCTGAACAGCCGCGACGAGCTCTTCGGCCGCACGCCGCCTGCGGCCTACGGGAGCAGCCCGCGCTATGCCTCGGCCGCGGCTGCGGTGGCCGCCCCGCTCGAGGCCGAGGCGGCCCCGGGGTTCGCGAGGACTGTGTCGCCGTACCCCGCCGAGCCCTACCGCTTCCCGGTCTCCCCCGGCCCCCAGCCCGCCCTGATGCCCCCCAACCTGTGGAACCTGCGGGCCAAGCCGGGGTCGGCCCGGCTGGCCGCAGAGGACGTGCGCGGCCAGTGGCGGCCGCTGAGCGTGGAGGACATCGGCGCCTACCCCTTCCCGGCCGCCGCTGCGGCCGCCGCCGCCCCCGGCCGCGCCTCGCCCGGCGGCTTCAACGACCGCTACTTCGGGGCCGGAGGCGGCCCGGGCGAGAAGGCCGAGGGCCGCGCCAGCCCCCTCTATGCCAGCTACAAGGCTGACAGCTTCTCGGAGGGCGATGACCTCTCCCAGGGCCACCTGGCCGAGCCCCGCTACCTCCGGGCGGCCGGTGACCTGAGCCTCAGCCCCGGCCGCTCGGCTGAGCCCCTGCCCAGCTACGCGGCCAGCGAGGGGGAGCGGGAGAGGCTCGGGGTGCAGCTCTGTGGGGCGGGGGGCAGCCCCGAGCCCGAGCACAGCCCTCGGAGCTCCAGGGATTCCCTGGAGCCCAGCTCCATGGAGGCCTCCCCGGAGATGCACCCCGGCGCCCGCCTCAGCCCCCAGCCCGCCTTCCCTCGGACTGGCGGCTCGGGGCTCAGCCGCAAGGACAGTCTCACAAAAGCCCAGCTCTACGGAACCCTGCTCAACTGAGCACCCACGTGCAGGCCTCGGCCGTGGCCACCCCGCACACCGGGTCCCGAGGGGTGCTGCCTCGCCTCCCTGATACCCGTCCTCCCGGCCCCGCAAACGAGGACCCCGTTGAGCCGGGGGAGGGGGGCACCCCACCCACGTGTCTCGTCCGCCCCCGCACCGCCACGGTGGACCGTTTCTCACACAGCAGCCTCCTTCCCCACCGGAGATGAGCATCCCCCCTTTTATAAAGTGCAACTATTTTTATAGAGCAAAAGGGTCTTTCTTAACGCACTCAGCCTCCAGCTCCCTGGATGGTGGCCTAGGCGTTTTCGACGCGACGCTCCTTGATTTTCGGGTGAGGGTGAGTGGGGCCTGCCCCTCAGAGGGAAGGACGGTGTCCCGCGGAGACCCCCCGCCAGCCAGTGACAAGGGAACCCTGACGCTCTGTCCACAAAGAGGGGGACTGGAACGGGTGGAGGGATGTGTAACGTTTTCAGCTGTTCTTGCCGTGTGGCCGACGACCGACCACCCCCCAGCTCCCCCGTGGTCCGTAGTCCCAAGTGGGGCCGGTGCTCGTCCCCCCAGTGTCCCGCGCCCCGGTACCACCTCGCTCTACCTCAGATGTAATGAGGCCCTCCGACCCCGGTTTCTGTAGCTTGCTTTCCTGTCGTCTGTGATGCATGCCCCGTCTCAGTACTGTATTTTGCATTCATTAATAAAAGACGTCGGTGGAAAGAATTTGGGTTTCGGTAGTTTTTTCTCCCCCCCTGCCTTTTGATCTCGGGACGTGTGGCCTTGGGTGTCTCCCCCCATCCTCCCCTCTCTGAGGCCAGGGCAGCCTGATGATAACACTCCTCCCCCGCCCTGGCACCGTGTCGTCCAGTGTTTGAATTCTTCCATCGTCTCAACCCACTAAACGTTGTTTTTGCCATTTCATACGATGTTCCTTATAGACTTTGCTTCTGCCTCAAGCTTCCTTAGGATGTCCTTTAGTTCGGCTCTGCTGGTGACAAACTCTTTTGGGTTTTTTTTTTTTTGCTCTGAAGATGTCTTTGCCCCATTTCTGAAGGATATTCTCACTGGGGAGAATGTCAGCGGGGGTCTCTTACCCTCAGTGCACAGAGATGTCCCCTGGCTTCCTGCTGGGGTGGGACTCGCCATCAGTCCCCCCCCTTCCCAGGAGTTGTTCCTTTGGTGCTAATCTGTCTTCTTCTCTCCAGCGGTGGAAGATCTTCCCTTTGGTTTTCTGCAATTTCCCTGAGGTGTGTCTCGCTGTGGATTTCTCCTTGCTGGGAATTCACAGGGAGTCTTGCATCTGTGGATTGGTGTATCTCAGTAGTTGAGGAAAATCCTCAGCTGCTTCTTAAACTATTTCTCCACCCGTCCCTCCTCCTGGGACTGCCTCTACCTCCGTGTCCCTGCCTCCTTGAGACCCACACCTTGGTGTCACCGTGCTCAACCTGCATTCTTCCAGGTCACTAATTCTCTTCTGCTGCGTCCATTCAGCTGCCCAACACAGCCACCACGTTTTTAGTTTTTGTTATTAATGTTTTCCATTTCTAGAAGTTCTGTCTGATCATTCTACAAACCCACTATGCCACTTTCTAATAGTTTCCTATTCCCTGGAGAGATTTCCAAGCTTGTCTTTTGTTTCCTTAAACAGAGCGGGCACAGCTGGCTCACGGTCTGGGCCTGACACATCCATCAGGTGGGGTCTGTGTGGACTGTTTATCTTGGCTCCTGCCCATGTCGCCTTGTTTCTGTGTGTGCCTGGTTATCTTTGAGCATGCTCATTGATGCCCTTGAGAAAGTACTTGTGAACGTTCTGCAAGGCCTAGGATGGAGGGCCCCTCCTCCAGGGGGCTTTATGTCTGCTTCTTCCCACTGGGAGGGGACCACCTCGGCCCAGGTGCACACCTGAAGTTCTCCGGCCCACCCAGCTTTGTGTAGCTCCAGGGTGCCTGCACCTGACCTGCCACTGCAGGCCCGGCTGCCCACCCCCAGGAGCAGATGCGCCCCAGGAAGCAGCCTGCTGGCGGGGGAGGGGCTGTGGAGAGGCTCCGGAGTCAGCTCCCCTGTGTGGGGCCCGGTTTCCCTGTGGGCAGGTGGGGAAGCAACCCTCACGGAACTGGGGGGCAAATGAGTGGGTGGAGGGGAAAACACATGGCCCCCGGCACCCAGCAGGCTCTCGCTCAGAGACGCTCCCAGAGGGGCCCTGAGCCTCGTCAGCACCACGTGGGCTGTGAGACTGTACAGCAGGGCTGGGAACCCCGAGGGCTTTGCAGTCTGGGCCCAGAAGGGCGGGCCCCTACATGGTCACTTCAGAGTCTGACTGCTCGTCCCTGCAGGCGGCCAACAGGCCTCACAGAGCTGTCCTGCCATGGCCTCTGAAGCCAGCCACGGCCGGGATGGGCTTCCCTCCTTCCCTCCTTCCCTCCTTCCCTCCTTCCCTCCCTCACCAAGCACCCCTCGCTCCACTCCGGTCCTGCCTCACTCCCAACAGGACCCTGGCTGTGCACCCACCGTCCACCGACCCTTCTGTCCATGTTTCTTCTCAACCCACAGCAGGCAGTGCAGGGCTGTGTGACCTTGGGCAAGTCCTGGGCCCTCTGGGCCAGTTTCCCCTTCTGGAGCCTGAGGACTGTGACTCGTGAGATTCCCAGGGGCCCTCGAGACTGGTGGCTGTCCCACTGCACGGAGAGCCCCAGGCTGGGCCAGAGATGGGTCCCGAGGGAGGGGAGGAGCGCAGGCTTCCCGGGCCTGTCCCTCTGCCCACCGGGACGGTGGGGCCCACAGCCACCTCACGGGGGCTGCGAGCATCAGCCTCGCTCAGCAACAGACACAGCCACGCTGGCATCTCAACATGAAAGCGTTCTTCTCCCACGATGGCTTCGGATCTGTATTTCAGATTCACGGGTGAGGCGAAGGTAGGCACTCAGCCCCAGGAAGGTGGGTGGAGGGGCAGCCCACACTCCTTTTTCTTTCCTGCTCCATACTTTCTAAATTTAGCTCTCTTATTTTAAAATTGCAAATGGTGAACTCCTAGACGCCTTGCAGAGGATCAGGGTACGGAGAGCACCTGCCATTCTTCCCAGTAAAATAACCTAAGAAGGGGTAGGGCTTGCAGGGCACGTAGTTAGGAAATCAAATCCACAGGGGAGGGGTGCTAAGAAGCAGCTGCAGTGGTGTCCGGGGATCCCTGGATATCCCTGTCCCAGGAGGGTCAGAGCTTCGGCTGGCTCCAGGTGACCAGTGTGGTAAAGAAACGGCCTCCAAGGACAGAGACTTGGCTGGTGTTTGCCCCGAGAGAAGTCGAAAGGGTCCTAGCCCACAAAGGCCCCATGCAAGCAGGTGACGGGTCTGGGACCCAGGGTGTCCCACAGGGCTGCAGGTAGCCGGGGTGTGGACTCAGCACAGGGGAGGGGCCGGGCAGCTCGGTGGACAGGGAGGTCATCCCCTGGCCACACCCCAGCAGCCACGCCAAAGCCAGTCGAGTACGTGTGTAACTGATGCTCATTAAACAAAGGAGTGGTCATATTGACATATCACAGCGGGGAGAGCAGTCAGCAAACCACGCGATGAAATTCTCACTCAGTACACACTCCACAACAAGGAAGGCAGAAAAACGCCCGCTTCGGGCTGGGCTAGAAAGCAGGATGTCTGGACCCCAGGATCTGGGGCTGGATGCAAGGTGGGGGCAGGAGAGGCGGGCGAGAGGCACCTGGGAAGGCCGGGCCCCGCTACGCCCCAGACGAGCACAGCCTCCCCTCCCGGCCTGTGTCTGGGCTCATTCACACGTGGTCAATCCATCCGACAAATGCCAGCCAAGGGGCTGTTCGGGCTGGACCTGGGGGGACACACCCTCATGACAGTACTGTGGGGGTCCCGTCACTCTCCCCTCCAGCTGCATAGTGGCAGCTATGCCTGGCCAGGGACCCCTGGTCTGGGGCGGGCATGTGACACAAGCCAGCCAGTCAGAGGCCTTCCCTGAGACTTGTCAAGTGGGAGGAGCTCACGGGGGGCTTCTGCCGTGAGAGTGAGCCAGAGCTGGCCAGAGGGGGCCTCGCCAGACCAGGTCTGAGGATGAACCCAACCGCGCCCTCTGGCCTGAACTGGCTCAACTCCTGCACCAGTGGCTGGGCTGACACTGATGCTAATACTATCGCTAATACCGATACTCCCACTGCTGCTCCTGAGCGCCTGCTGCATACACGTCCTGCCGAGAGCCATCGCACCCAACCTCATGAATCCCCACAAGCTGGGTGCTGTGAGTTCTCGTTTACAGCAGGGGACACGGAGGCACGGGGCAGCTCAGCACTGGCTGTGACCGCGCAATAGCGAAAGGGGGTGACGGGGTTGAAGTCCACGGCCGTCTGATCCCAAAGCCCACATCCTGTGGGCAGGTCTTACCTGCAGTTATTCACAGAATGCCCCCCGCACGCAGGGGCCAGGGATGCAGCCGGGAGCAGGGCCCTGCGAGCCCGGGAAGTTTGCACTGCACTGAGCACGCACGCTGGGAGGCAGCGTCAGGAGGGGACGGGGCTCAGGGCGCCTGTTACACTCGGGGCCCTGAAGGAGCGGGGTGCGGGGTGCGGGGGGAAGAGGGGCCCAGCACAGGGGGCGGCGGGAGGCAGCTGTAACCTGGGAAGGCTTCACAGAGGAAGTGACCCCGGGGCGGGCTTCACAGGTCACAGAGCTCCCCACTCAGAGCAGGCGAAGCCACCTGGGGGCGTGAGGGGCGAGGCAGGAGTGTCCACTGCCTGCCCAGGCTCTGAGCGGATGCACACTCAGCCTCCCCTCTGCTCAGGCTGGGGCAGCCCCCCGTGCGGGCCTCCACTTCTGCCAGGGCTGAGCGTGGGGTGCGGTTATCTTTCCCTCCACCAAAGAAGCCATTCTTGAGCCTTGAGCCATTCTTGAGCCATTCTTCACCTCCCTGGTGTGAGGGACACCCGGGATCCTGTGCTCGCCACCCACCCACGCGCTTGGCCCTGGCCTCTCCAGCCCAGCTCGGGGACACAGCGTCCGCTCAACACCCACTGCAGGCCAGGCTTCGTGCTGACTGCAGGGGAAGAGGACGAAGGACAGAAAAGGGGTCGGCCCTCAGGATGAGTCCCGCCTCAGGGCCTTTGCACTGCCCTTCCCTCCGCTTGGGATGCCCTGCTTGTGGACCCCAAGATTCCCGAGGGCCCGGGGGTGGGTTAGACACACTGAAATAAACGTTTACCACCAGCCCCAGCAAGCCCCAGAGCCCCCCCCAATCTGCCCAGTGCCCCTCCCAGACTGGAGCTCCCAGGGTGCTGACACCCCCACACACTTGACCTTCTTGGACCCTCACAGCAAGCCTGCAGGCTGGGGATCCTGACACCACTTTACAGAGGGGGGAACTGAGGCTCCGGGAGGAAATGTGACTTGGTCTCGGCTACACGGACAGCAGAGCTGGGCCTAGAGCCCAGGCTCTGGAGAGGCCAGGCTGGGCACCACCTGCTCCGTGGCTTCCTCCTCGGGTCCCCTGTGTTTTCTCACTGACCCCCTGCCGGGGACACCCTCCTCACAGGCTCACGGTCTGCCCCCTCCAGGGAGACGTCCAAGGCTTCGGGGACGCCCCTGTCCTGAGACGTGCGCACCTTCGGTCCCCACCCCCACCCATCGGTGGACCTTGGGCTCCTGGGGCTTAGGGCTCCTTGCGGCTCCTCAAGGGACCTTTGCTTCTCCACATTGCTCCCTCCCCCGGGGCAGACGCACTCCCGTGGGCAGCGCGCACACCTGACAGGCAGTGGGCAAGGAGGAGCGCAGATGGCCCAGGGCTCGGACAAACCCGGGGACCCCGCTGGCCACACTTCGGGGGAGGGAGAGGGCGGCCCGCGCCTGAGCAGGCCCTGTGAGACCGGGGGTGGGCAGACCCGGACCCAGCGCCCCCGGGGGCTGCCCCCCCTCCAGCTCCCACCCCAGGCTTTGTCTCCAAGCTCCAGCAGGCCTGCGACTGGGGAGCCGATACATATTTGTCGCTGAAATAACCTAAGAAAGAGCAAAACACTCGTTTATTGAGCGTCACCAGCACCGCGCCAGGCGCTTTCTCTCACGCAGTCCTCAGAACCCCGAGGCACACGGGATTTTGTCCCCATTTTACAGATGAGGACGCTGAGGCTCAGAGGGTGGAGAAGGCAGCGGCCACCCGAGCCTGACCCCGAAGCCAACCTCAGAGCCTCCTCATCACACACACACGCCCACCCCGGCCGGTGTCTGGAAGGTTCCGTGCTGGGAGGCTCAGTGCCAGATCTTAACGTCGCCCTCCCAGGAGCAGGTGGCGAGGACGGAGGGCAGCACGGGGTGGAAGGTGGTGCCCACACAGGCCTGCGTGTGTCCGTGCAGCGTGCGGGCGCGGCTGGCGGTGCGGAAGCTGTACACGAGGACCCGGCCGTCGGCACTGCCCGTCAGCAGCAGGTCACCATCTGGAGAGCACTCGCAGCCCACCGAGTAGCCTTCCACCTGCAGAGGGCGACCCGGGGTCAGAGGGCGACCCGGGGTGAGCAGGCCGCGCGGCACAGGGCGCATGGCCTCGCCCGCCCCTCCCACAGGGGAGCGGGCTGGGGCCCAGAGCCGGCCAGGAGCAGGGCTGGGCCTCACACCCAGCGGCCGAGCTCCTGCCCTGAGGCCAGGGCCCCGGCATCGGCCTGTGTCACAAGGCTGGTTTAGCGTAACCCAGACAGCCCAGCTCCAGCACAGCTGATGGCGTCTGGCCTCCGCGCCAGGCGCTGGGTCCCCACTGGCTCTGCCCCATGAGGCAGCCCTCAGCAGGGAAAGGGGGCAGATGGAGAAACAGCCCCACTCCCGTTCCGTCCTGCGCCCCTCCCCAAGCCCCGTGACCTGTCCATGTGAGCTGACAGATCAACGAAACTGTCCCTGCCCAGATGTGGCCCGGGGCCTCGAGCGGACACCAGGCCACGTGGCATGGGGGTCACCCAGGAAAGAGAAAACACGAATTGCCTGGACAGAGGGTCCCTGCCCTCGGGGGCCGCAAGCCCCGTGCTGGCGTTGTCAGTGGGACCATTTTCCACCTGGGGGACAGGGACGAGGTACCTTGTGGCCTTCGTAGCGCCGCCTTCTGCTCATCCGGTAGGGCCACACGGCAGAGAAGAGGGCCAGGTAGTTGCCGTTGGTCTGCGCCAGGAACACAGGCTCCCTCGGGTGCAAGGTGAGGCTGGGGCAGGTGTACCGCTCCTGAGAAACAGCAGGGCCACAGAGAGGGCGGAGGAGGCTCCCAACTGGGCTTCTGCCTCTGACGGACTCGCCCCCCAGACTCTGCCCGCGGGGCCCCGGGCCCTCTGCCCAGACCTGGCTTAGGGGTGTGTGGGTTTCCTGCTGCTGCTGTAACAAAATGCCTCCAGGGTCGTGGCTTAAAGCAACACATGTATCATCTTACAGTTCTGGGGCTCAGAAGTCCGAAACGGGCTCTCTGGGCTAACTGAACTCAAGAGGCCGGCAGGGCTTCGTTCCTTCCGGAGTCCTCAGGGGGGAATCTGTTCCCTTGTCTTTTCTGGCTTCTAGGGGCCCCCTGCACTCCTCGGCTCATGGCCTTTGGAGTAGACTGAAAAATGTCCCACCAAATACTTCCATGTCCTAATTCCTGGGACCTGTGAATGTCCCCTTATATGTCAAAAAAAAAAAAAAAAGGCGGTGGGAGCTTGCAGGTATAATTAACTTAAGGGTCTTGAGATGAGATTATCGCGTATTACTGCCCTAAATGAAATCACAGGCACCCTTATAAAAGGGAAGCAGAGGAGATCAGACACACAGAGGAGGCGATGTGAAGACGGAGCAGAGAGAGACCTGAAGATGCTGGCACGGAGACCGGAGTGATGCAGCCACAAGCCAGTATCACCAGAAGCTGGAAGAAGCAAGGGACAGGCGCTCCCCCGAGCCTCCAAGGGGAGCGGGCCCTGACGACATCTTGATTTCAGCCCCGTGATACTTTTTACAAATTTCTGGCCTCCATCACTGAAAAAATACGTTTCTGTTGATTTAAGCCACCAGGTTTATGGTAATTTGTAATTTGTCATACAGCGATAGAAAACGAATCCACACGCCCATCTCCCCACCTCCACAGTGAGCCGTCAAGGGTCCCCGACCCAGCCCAGGGTCCCACGCAGCCAGAACACATAGTAAGTGAGAAGGTGACTGGCCAAGCGGGGAGGTAAACGCCTGCACAAGGGGTTCCAAACAGGAGGGAAAATCTCACTGTTTAACAGGCTCGGCCACACAGAAACACCCCTAAAAGCTCCCTTCTCCATTGTACGCGTTCCGTGTTCTAGGTGATGTCCTGAAGCCACAGCCTCTAACTGAGCCCAAATTCAGAGGGTGACGTCAGGAGCAGGTGGAACCATGGCTGCAGACTGATGTGCTGTCAGAGGCACATGGGAACCTGATGATGAGCTCCTGGTGTGATGCTACCGGGCAGAGTGCCTGCTTGCCTGCACAGAAGGTGAGGAGGTGTGACCCTAGGAGGGCTGGTGGCTCAGGCACACAGCACTTTCGCTACCTCACTTGCTTCCCTGGTCTCTGCAGGGCCGTCAGAGGCAGGATGCCCCAATGGCTACACATGACCCTCCGGGCCCTCCCAGGGCTTACTGTTCCCGGTGGGTTGCACTAGAACCCTGAAGTGAAGGTCTAGAGGCAGGTTGGCTCAGGGTCACTTAGAATCCTCTAAGAACAAGGGGAAAAGCAGGGAGAGGAAGATGGTGTATATATACACGTGACATGTATTTTTAAATTCAGGGTGGTAGCACCAAAGAGACTAGCCATCGCTAATTTGAAACCTTAAAAGATGATGGTGGGTGGCGATAGTGATGTCGGTGATGGCGGTGACGCGTGGTGATGGTGTTGGAGATGGTGATGGTGATGACGGTAGTGATGATGATGACAGTGGTGATGGTAATAGAGGTGGGGTGATGACAGGTAGTGCATTTTATGGAGAACTCCCTGTGCCTGGCACTGTGCTGGATTCTTTATGTCTTTTAATTCTCAAAGCCTCTCTATGAGGCAAGAAACATTCTCACCCTCAGTTTATGAAGAGAAAAATGAGAATCAAAGAGGGTAAATAACGGGCCCAGGCCCTCTGCCTATAAGTGGTGAATGCAGGATTTTAATGCAGGTGGTCTACCTTCGGGGTCCCTGCTTGAACCCTTGAGCCACAGCCCCTGCCAAAACCACTGAGCCAGGGCAAGGTGGAACCCTGCAGGCTGGCTGGGGTGGCGGAGGGAGGGTAGGGGTGTCTCGGGGGTGCATCCGCGTTCCCGTGGATCTGGACCAGGCCGCCCCTCCACACGCTTACCCCGGAGCCAGGCTGTGCTGGACGGAGGATGAGTGAGAGGACCGTTAGGGAGTCACTCCGATCTGGGAGCCAGTGGAAGGTTCTCTGCGCAGGCCTGGACCTGCATTTTGCCTTCCCCGACCCTACAGATTTCAGGCAGCCCATCTGTCTCCAAAGGTCCTGTCTGCTGAACCATCTCCGCAGAAGTGACCTGGGGCCCCGGACAGCCTGGGACTACACGGATGCACCCTGAAACTGGAAGCAATGCCAAACAGGGTTTCTCACGTGGAAAATCTGGTTGGAGATTTTGGCGGAGCTCCGGAAATCCCAGGCAATAATGGTGCGGTCGGCAGAGTCCCGGCTCGAGGCATCTGTGCTGCTCAGAAACTCGGAGCCTTCCCGGAGGAAGAGGATGTCCAGGGTCTGCTGGATGGTGGCCTTGTAGCTTCTCACCACCTGCAAGAGTGGGCACCCGTCATGCCGGTGGGCCCCAGGGGTACAGGGCGGGTGCCACAGACAGGGACAAGGAGGGCCGCTGAGTGCCCCGAGGGCTGGAGAGTTTGGAGAGGCTGGTGCTGGAAAATGCGCCCCCAGGCTGAGGAGCCCAAGCGTGGAGGTGGGGCTGCTGCGGGGTGACCTCAGGCCCTGCCCCGTGATACCTCCACAGTGGGCAGTCCTCCGCGTCCCCTCCCCACACCCACTGGCGCATGGGTGCAGGGAGGCATGAAGATCTCCCCAGTCAGACTGGTGCCCTGGAGAGCAGCGGGGGTCCAGCGAAGGAGAGCTTAGGGAAGGGCCCACGCCTAGCCCAGGGCACCTAAAGGCACCAGTGATGCCCATCAATGCCAGGGCGATACTCTGTGCGAGGGTCTGGCTTCTGAAGAGGTCACGTAATTCACAGCTTTCAAAGCCTCAGCCTAACGTCCCTGGAGTGATAAGTGCATCGTGGGAGCCAGTGTTCTCGAGCCCACGGAACCAGAACCGCAGCATGTAAGTTAGCTTTAAAGACACTCTTTCTTTCTTACGTCATCACCAACACTGCACAGCCTCCTGTCTCCAAACTAACACAATCAAGCGGCAAGCTGCTGTCCCGCTTCCTTCAGGGTGTTTTCTCACCTGAACCTTCCAGCCTACAGCAACAGGGCTGGGCAGGGGCAGGGTGGAGGTCCCAGCGCCCGGACTAACACGCACCTCCAGTAAACTCCTGGGCAACACGACTTCAAATTGCAATAGTGAGCAACAGGCCGCGGGCACAGTGCCTCGGGCCCGCCTGCCGGGTCTGGCGGCCTGTTTACCAGCTCCCAGGGCGCCACCATGTGGCCACAGCATAAACACAGCTCTCCGGCACCTTGGCAGCCGGCCGTGAAACGAGCTGTCTTCACACTTACTTACAAACTGGAGTTTAGGGATTCCCTGGTGGCGCAGTGGTTAAGAATCCGCCTGAGAAGACAGGGTACATGGGTTTGAGCCCTGGTCCCTGAAGATCCCACATGCCGCAGGGCAACTCAGCCCGTCCGCCACAGCTACTGGAGCCTGCGGCACCTAGAGCCCATGCTCTGCAGCAAGGGAAGCCACCGCAGTGAGAAGCCCGCGCACACCAAGGAAGAGTAGCCCCTGCTCACCACAACTAGAGAAAGCCCACGCGCAGCAGCGAAGACCCAAAGCAGCCAAAGAGAAATAAATAAACATAATTTTAAATAGTAAATATCTAAAAAAATAAATAAAATAAAAACTGGAGTTTACAAACTTTCAAAATGTTTCAGACATAGATTTTCTATCATCCTCTTTCAAATATATATAAGTCAAATTCACATTAAATGCAGCACTCCATAAATCCAATTTAGACAGAGGGGTATTTTGAGACCCATTCTCCAGATGAGGAACACTGAGGCTCAGAGAGATGCAGGGATTTACTCCAGGGCGCAGGGCCAGGGTGTGGTGCTTCTCTGGGGCCTACATCCCCGTCTCCTTCTGGCCAAGTCCTGCCTCAGTAAACGCTGGGGCAAATTCCTGGTGGAGGGTGGGGAACAAACGATTACCTTCTCTGAGCCTTTTCAGAAGCAGCCCTCAGCTAGGGCGATTTCAGGGTGGGCCCCCTGGAGCCTGAGGAGTAGTCCAGGGGTAGAAAAGTGAAGGCAGTCCTGCAGGCCTCTGAACACTGGCCAGCCTGTGTAGCTGTGCCCCAGGCAGCGTGGAACTGCCCACCCTCCTCCCTCCCTTCCTCTCCCACTCTGTGCACCAGGATCCCACATGCCCGCTTTGCCCTCCCAGGTAGCCATGAGTCTCCTGGAGTGTGGACTGGAAGGAAAGCTCCAGAGCCCCCGCCAGGAGGGGCATAGGAGCCGTGCTGCTGGCAGATGCTCTGGCCTGCCCAGTCTGGAGCTGGGGCAGCGGTCTAGGGCCTGGGAGGGGACGTGGACCACCAGAGTCCCCAACACGTGCTCTGAGAAGTGCACAACATCCCGACTCAAAGAACAGCGCTGTCCCAGGGCAGGGTTTGGAATCTGCTCTGGTGGGAAGAGAAGGGAGGGGAGGGAGCAAGGCCCATCGTCACGGCTCCAGATCCATCCCCACCTCCCATCCCCAGCGCCACGGTCACCTCTGACTTAAACCACCCTCTCCACCAGCAGCCCCAGGCCTCCATCTGCCAAGGCCACGTGGGGCCTGAAGGCCTTCCTGCCGCCTTTCCCGACGCCCTCCCCATCACCACAGTCCAGGCGAGGAGCAGGGAATCAAGGGAGAGTGATAAGTCCGGCCCAACTCACGTCCCTAGATGTGGCCTGTGCACTGAGGCGCGTCTCCTCCCGGGCAGCGGGGACACAGCCCCAAGAGCCCATAGGGAGTGGCTGCCGATGGGCAGGACCGTGACATCTGTGGGCACCTGAGCCCCTCTCCAGCGGCGGCACCTGGATCCCCACACGCACTCGGAAAACACACTGACCCAGGAAAGCCTGGAGGAAGAGGAGGGCCCGTTGAGTTCCAGCCACAGGCCGGGGGTTTCACAGAAATCATCTCCTGATGGCAGCAGGGAGAAGCTGATCCCAGAGGGCGGTGCGAAGGCCCAGAGAAGCGACGTGCCACGGGTCCTCGGCCTGTCCCCGGCAGAACCACCCACGTGCCCACCGACACACCACCTGCCTTTTCCAGGAGAACGAAAACCCTCGTTCTGTACACTTCCTGAGAATGGATGGAAATGGCCCAATTCATTAGGGCGTCGTAAAATCGAATGGCCGGGAAACAAGCCGTGTTACGGGCGATCCCTGCCAACAGCGCTGCTGTAAGTGGAAGGCTGACCTTTGAAGTGATTGCCGCCGAGCATGATTCACTTGCCTTCACAACTGCTGCTGCCCCGGGAAAGAGCAGAGGAGCCATTTGTGTGTCTAGCTGGTGGGTTTTATGGCAACCTTAATTACACCGACAGCTGGTACGTCCCATCCCAGGGGCGTGGGACAGCGCTGCAGGGCCTAACTAGCTGGAGCCGGAGGGAACCTCACTCAGACCCTTCTGGCAACCAGGGCCCCTGTCGGCAGACAGTTGCAGACACTTGGCCAAAAGTCTACGGCTTTGGGAAAAATGGAAGACGTGATCAAGACACATTCAGGTGTGATGAAAATCACCTAATATCCTTAAAATCTTGTCTGCTTGGCCCACCAAACAGACCTCCGAAGGCTCGCCTTTCCCTTCCCCGGGCCGTGCCGCTTCCGAGGTGCGCGGGGTTGGAGGGCAGGCTCCGGTCCTGGCCCGCTGCTGACTCACTGTGTGCCTGGGGCATCCCTGCCCGCTCCGCGGCTGGTTTTGAGTCATCACCACCAGGGGCCTGGACTGGACAACAAACCAGCCTCTCGCGTCTATGCGCTACCGGACCCCAGAAAGAGGGAGGCTGGGGGCCCAGCTCCCCCCTCCCCTCCACCCCGGCCAGTCCTCTGCACCCAAGCCTGGAGGGAAAATGAGGGAGACACTGCTCTGGGCCCCCCAGGACGGCCGAGGCCACCTGCCCGCCCTACAGGACTGTGAGTTCCTGGGGACAGACGCCTGTCACATTTCTGGGACACCCTTGGCCAGGACTGGGTCTGCACACTGCAGGCATCAGTAAGTTGTGCTGAATTAAGGGCTGGATAAGTGAATGAGCAGATAACCAAATGGACGGACGAACGAAAGGACAGCTTGAAAGGCCTCTGGCTGCCAGTAGCAGGCGGGCCCTTGGGGCTGAGGCAATGCACGTGGACCTGCCGCCACTGGCTCCAGCAGGCGCCCTGGGAGATGATGTTCATTCACGGGGCCCTCCATGGCCCTCGGCGTGGAGACAAGAACACCTCATCCGCCAAGGTCCTCCAAGACCGTGGAGGGGGGAGGGGAGGGAAGGGCTCAGTGCATGCATGCCACCACCAGACATCCGGAGGCGGGAGGGCCAAGCTCTCAGGCAGACGCCCGGGTATCTGAGCCTGATGGCCTATCACTGGCTGCGCGCCGCTGGGCAGGCAGCTCACCTCTCAGCGCTTCAGTCCCCACACCTATAAGGTGGGGCTAATAGCAGGACCTAGAGCTTGGGCGTGAAGGACGGTGACAGGCCTGGCCAAGAGGCCAACACACAGCAGATGCTCACAAACCTCTTCCCAGGCCGGCCAGAGCTAGTCCCTGGGATGGGGCTGGGGGTCCTTGGGCAAGTCCCTTCTCCCCAGATTTCAATTCCTTCCCCTTGAATATATTGGCCTCTTCAAATTCTAAGATGCGAGGAGTCTCTGCACAATGGCAAACTGGAGAGGTGAGTAGAGAGCCCCTTTCTACGGTTTAAAATCACGCAAGTAAAAGTAGCCAATCACATGGGATAGTGTACACCTAAAGTGCTCTGTGGGGCTTCCCTGGTGGCGCAGTGGTTGAGAGTCCGCCTGCCGATGCAGGGGACACGGGTTCGTGCCCCGGTCCGGGAGGATCCCACATGCCGCGGAGCGGCTGGGCCCGTGAGCCATGGCCGCTGAGCCTGCGCGTCCGGAGCCTGTGCTCCGCAACGGGAGAGGCCACAACAGTGAGAGGCCCGCGTACCGCAAAAAAAAAAAAAAAAAAAAAAAAAAAAGTGCTCTGTGGATAATTTTTTAAAAAAAACAGAAATTTATATTAAAACAAAAGAAACTATACAAGTATGAAAAAAGAGTATGACTGAATTTTTGTGCAATCTGAGAGTAGGGGAAACTTTCCTGGTCATCACGCCAAGGCCAGAGCAATAAAAGAAAAGATGCATAAATCTGGCTACATGAAAATAATAGTAGTAGTAATAATAATAATAAACATTATTGCACGGCATAAAAAACAGGTAAATAATTAAGAAAAATAAAAAAGACAAATGGGAGAGATATTTGCAACTTATATTAGAGGCAAAGGTCACTGTCCCTAGTACACAGACAGGGTCTAAAAATCAATGAAAAAGACCAAGAGCTCTACAGAAAAATGGGCAAGAGAAGTGAACAGAGAGTTCATATGAGAGGGAATGTAACTGGTCCTTCAATCTTGCTCATAAGAAATGAAATTTTAAATGACATGGAGGTATCATTTCTTACTTGTCAGATTAGAAAAGCCAGAAGTTTGACAACACACTCCGTTAGGTGGCTGTTGGGCATTACTTACTTTGCACACTGCTGACAGAAATGCAAAATGGTACGGTCCCTATGGAGAGAATTCGGGTGACACCAAGCAAAGCAGCAGGTGCCTTGTTACTCGGCAATATACATAACCCAGCAAACCAACTTGTAGGAACTGACCCCGAAGTTACAGCAGCAAACACCAGAAAACACAAGCACAAGGCCGCTGAAAGCAGCACTACCTGTAAAATTAAAAAGCAGAAATAACCCAAATGTACAAGAAGGGACCAGTTAAACAGACATCAGTCCAGACACACTCTGGAATACCATGTGTGCTGCTGTAAAAAAGAGGCCCATCTCCCCGCCTGCTGTGGGCTGGCTTCCAGGAGGTACTGCTCAGTGCAAAAGCAAGGTGGAGAGCAAAAGGGCGTACAGCAAATACGAGAGGTTTGTGTCTGCTTCCATAAAAAACAGTAGAAAGATAAACCAGAAACTAAATAAATAAATCAGTCAGACTGCCTCTAGAGGGGAGGGGACAGAACGGGGGAGACAGGGCTGGAGGCAGAAAGTAGAGGCTTTCTGTAGAGGGGCAGACAGTAAATATCTTAGGATTTGGAAGCTACATTTAGTCACTGTTGCCTTCTCTTTGTGTGTGTGTGTGTGTGTGTGTGTGTGTGTGTGTGTGTGTGAATGTGTTTGTGTGTGTGTGTATTACAGCCATTTAAAAATGCAAAAATCACTCTTAACTCAAGGACCATACAAAAACAGGCCGTAGGCCAGACTGGGCCCATGGGCTGTAGTTTTCCAATCCCTTCTCCAGAACCATGTACGTATTTTATAAAATTATACAACAAAATTAACTTAAAAAGCAGGCTCTAAAATGTGAAAGCAAAATTAAGCAAATGAAACTAAACATGTATTGAGTTGGTAGCTTAATCACACAAATGGGGTTTATTTTAAGAGACATTAAAGCACAGTAGTTTAAGGCAGATCCTCAGCTGAATATACATCATGAACAGAAAACCAGTAATCTGATGGTAAACCCTAATTGGATATACCTTATGGACAAAAAGAACTGTGAGAAATCTTCAATTGTTTTCAGTCATTACATTGCTAGTGTCCACATACACCCAAAAAATTGTGGTAAGGAAGACAGAAATAAAATTTTTCAGTTTAAAAGAGATCAAAAACATATAAAAACAAAGAAGCTAAAGAAAAATTCTGTAATGCTAAATTTGAATGGGACAAGTCAGCATAAACAATGATATATTTTTTTCTTAACAAGAAAAACATTTCTTAGGTCTGCCCACAGAAGAAGTCTAGAAGCAATGACCAACCACAACACTCAGATTCTGGTCTCTAAACCCACAAGTGACACAGATGACAGAGCAAGGCATTACAATGGTCATCACAGCTATACATAACATATGTTTAAGAAGGTAGAAGGAAGACTGAGCAAGGTTAGTAGAGACATGGAGGATGTATGAGCCCCTCACTGAATTTCTAAAGATGAAATGCACAATGTTTGAGGAAAAGCTATATTAGATGGCATTAACATCAGATGAGACATTGCAAAAGAGAACATTACTGAAACTAGAGGACATAGCAATGGAAAATTCCAAAACATACTGGAGAGAAAAAAGACTGAATTTTTAAAATGAACAAAATCTAGTTTTAAACCAAAATGGAGCAAACCCACCATGGTCTCTCACTCTCTTTCATAAATTACAACTAAAAACTCTGGACGAAATTCAAGAAGCAACTACCTGAAGATTCTGAAAAGTAAATAACAGCTGATAGGTTGAAGAGGGAAGTCAAAATTTGAAGAAAGACCCATATGACAGGTAAGGTTCTAGTTTTTTGTTTTAGTTTTTACTTTGGGGGTTTGGGGGAGTTTTTTTGTCTTTTAACTCCTGGTGTTGACCCACAGACAGACTAAATCAAGGAATTACACAGTAGACATGGACAGCAAAGCTTCTGAACTAAATCCATCATCCTGGCCAGAGGAACAAGAAAGTGGGTCCTTGTGAGCCAGAGAGTATCGGGTGAAATTTTTAAAATATCTCCTTGCTCTCCTAGCCCTGCCCTGATGCCAATCCCAACAGCTCTGGTAGTGCAGCGCAAATACCTAAAAACCAGAAGGGAAAAAAACCTGAATAGAAGAACTGGGAAAAGGGACGGAAATTCATGTTATTTTTTCCTCTATCTTCTCTGGCCCATTTGCTTTGAAAGTGATCCCGGTTATGGACACTGTGTGACAAGGGAGAAGGCTAACATTCTGAAAGAACTCCATTGCTCTGGGCAGAAGAACCAGGAAAGGAGGCCCAGGGAGCCAGGCAGTGTGGGTGAAATTCCAAAGAGGAGATAGCTGAGAAGGGAATCCTCTACTTCTGTGTATGAACTGACACACATCCCAGGACAATCCCTAAGCTACATGTGCATGGAACACGGCCAAAGGGGCACAGCTAAAGCTTTGAGACGTGGAGTACCATGTAACTGCTGCCTCAGTCCGAAACTAACCCTTTAGTGGTTCCGCATAACAAAGGTTTTCAATACAGAACTGAAAATGGAGCCACTGACCACAGGAGAGAAGGAACTTGCAATATGAATCTAGCAGGTTTGGTTGCCTGTTAAGACAAACAAATCACTACTCTCTACAGAATTTTAATAGGACCCAGGATCTTACAACATAATGTTCAAAATATTCAGGATATATTCTGAAATTACTTGACACACAAAAACCAGGAAAATGTAAACAGTACCCTTGAGAAAAGAGAAACCATAGATGTCAACCCTGAAGTGACCCAGATGTTTGACCCATATTATCAGACACATTTAAACAGCTATTAAATAATCATCAATGAGATAAACACCCTTGAAATAAATGGAGAGATGATTTCAACAGAGAAACAGAAATTATATATATACTTTTAAGTAGAAATTTTAGAACTGAAAAAAAAATTTTTTAATCATGGGATAAGCACAATAACAAAATGGAAGTGACAAAAGAAAGACTTAGTGAACTTGAAAAAGGATCAATAGAAATAATTTAATCTAAAGAAAAAATAAGCAAAGACTTAGGAACCTGTGAGATAATATCAGAAGCTTAAACATTTTTGTCAATGGAGTTCCTGAAGGAGAGGGAAAAGAGAGCAGTGCAGAAAAGAAATACTGACTGAACATGCCCAAATTTGGTGAAAGGCATAAATTTAGAGTCAAGAGATTCAGCAAGCCACAAAGAGGGTAAAAATCAAAGAAATCCAAGCCCTGACACACCACAATCCAACTGCTGAAAACCTCAAAGAAAAAAATCTTGAAAGCACCTGGGGAAAAAATGAACCATTATATGAACGACAATTTAAATGCTGTGGATTTCTCATCAGAAACTATGGAGGTTAAAAGGCAGTGGGACATACTGAAAATGGTGAAAGAAAGGAGTGTCAACCCAGAATTTTATAGACAGTAAAAATATCCTTCAGCAATGAAGGTGAAATAAAGACCTTGACAGATGAAGAAAAACTAAGAGAATTTGTCATCAGGAGACCTGCTCTATTTAAAACAAGCGCTAAAGGAAGTTCTTCAAGTTGAAGAGAAATAATAGCAGAGGAAAACTTGGAACTTCGGGAATGAAGGAAGAACAACAGAAATGGCATACGATTGGGCAAATATAAAAGGTCATTTTTCTCCAGTTAAGTTCTTTAAAATATGCATGACTGTTGAAAACAAAAATTCTAAGTCCTTAAGGCAGAAAGAAAACTATACCAGACTTGAATCTACACAAGAGGATGAAAAGCAGCAAAAAATGGTAAATATGAAGGAAAATAAAAAATGCTTTTCTATTATTAAAATATTTTTAAGATAACTTGCTGTTTCTAGCAAAAATAATAACAATGTATTGTAGGGGATTGTAATATACGTACAAGTAAAATGTATGCCAAAAATAGCACAAAGACCCTGAGGGGTAAAATTGAACATCTGCATATTGTTCCAAGGTCCTCATACAATACAAAAGGAGTTAAGACTTGAAGGTAGACTGATGAGATAAAAATATATATTATAAACTCTAAAGCAACCACTAAAAATAAACCACAACACAAATCCACAGATGATAAAGCAACAAAGGAGATAAGAAAGAAATCACAAAATAAAAGCTAAATTAATCTATAAGGAAACCATAAAAACAAAAAAAAGGAGAAAAAGGAATAGATGGAACAAACAAAAAACAATAGCAAGATGCTAGATTTAAACCCAGCCATATCAAAAATTACATTAAATTAAAATAGGGTAAATACACAAGTCAAAGGAAAAGATTGTTATACAGAATTAAAATGAAAGAGCAATACCCAACTAAATGCTGTCTATAAGAAACATGTTTTAAAAATAAAGACACAAATAGGTTAAAGTAAAAAGATGAAAAAGATATACCATGCTAACAGTAATCAAAATAAACCAAGAATGCCTGTTAGTAACAGACAAAGTAGATTTCACAGTAAAAAATATTTTCAGGGATGAAAAGGGTCCTTCACAATGATAAAAGAATCAATTCATCAGGATAACACAACAATCCTAAATGTTTATGCACCTGATAACAGGGCTTCAAAATAAGTGACGGGAAACTAACAGAACTTAAAAAGTAAATTAGACAAATTTACACTTATAGTCACAAATTTCAACTAGGTGCTCATAACTAACAGAACAAATACAAATATCAGAAAGGATACAGAATACTTGAATAACACTATTAAACAACTTGAGATAATTGACATTTATAGAACATTGCACACAACACAGTAGAATATACATTATTTCCAAATGCACACAGAGCATTTACCAAAATAGACCATGTTATAGGACATCAAACAAAATTTCAATAAATTTAAAAGGATTCAAACATACAATGTATGTTTTGTGACCACAATGGAGTTAAATTAGAAATCACTAACAGGTATGTAGAAATTTCCCAAGTATTTGTAATCTAAACACTCTTAAATAATCCATGAATCAAGAAGAAATACAAAACGTAATTAGAAAGTATTTTTAACTGAATGAAAATGAAAAACAATATATCAACAGTTGTGTAATACAGCTGCAAAACCTAGAGGAAAATTAAAAGTACTGAACATCTACAATAGAAAAGAATAAAAATCCCAAAATAATGACCTCAACTTCCACTCTATGATGGAAAAAAATGATAAACCTAAATTTTAAGCAGAAAAAAAATGTTTAAAAGCAAAATTGATCACTTTTTTAAATAAAAGAAATAGAGAAAAATCAGGGCATCCCTGGTGACCCAGTGGTTAAGAATATGCCTGCTAATGCAGAGGACATGGGTTCAATTCCTGGTCCGGGAAGATCCCACATGCCGCAGAGCAACAAAGCCCATGCGCCACAACTACTGAGCCTGTGCTCTAGAGCCCGTGAGCCACAACTGCTGAAGCCCATGCACCTAGAGCCCATGCTCTGCAACAAGAGAAGCCACCCAATGACAAGCCCACAAACCACAATGAAGAGTAGCCCCCTCTCCCCTCAACTAGAGAAAGCCCACGTGCAGCAACAAAGACCCAACACAGCCAAAAATAAATAAATTTATTAAAAACAAGAAATAGAGAAAAATCAATGATACAAAAATGTATACTTAAAAAAGATCAACAAAATTGATAAATCTCTATCCAGACTGATCAGAGGAAAAAGAGAAAAGACTCAAATTACCGATATCAGGAATGAGAGAAATGAGGTGACATCACTACAGATTATACAGATATTTTTAAATAATTAAAATAGTATGAAAAACTTTATGTCAAAGAGATAACTTTGATGAAATGGATAAATTTCTTGAAGGATACAAACTACTAAAGGTCACTCAAAGAGAAACAGAAAATTGGAATAACCTTATATTTACTAAATAAATTTATTTGAGGTTTCAAATCTTCCCGCAAAGAAAATTTCAGGCCAAGCCAGTCTCATCACTAGTCAATTCTAGCAAATATTTATGGAATAAATAATATCAATTATACATGAACTCTTCCAGAAAACTGAAGAGAAAGGAAAACTTCCCAAATTACTTATGAGGCCAGAATTACTCTGATACCAAAACCAGACAAAGATATTATAAGAAAACTATAGATCAATACCCCTGATGAACATACATTAAAAATTCTTAACACATTTTACCTAATAGAATCCCATAAAGATATAAAGAAGATAATGTATCATAATAAAGTGAGATTTATCCCAGTAATACAATGTTGTTTTAATATTTGAAAATCTATCAAGAAATTCCACCATATTAACAAAATAAAAGAGAAAAACCACACTATCCCTTCAATAGATGTGAGAAAGGCATTTGACAAAATCCAACGTTTATTCATGATAAAAAATCTCAACAAACTAGGAATAAAAGGGGATGTCCTCAAACTGCTAGGGGCATCTACCGAAAAAAACTACAGTTAACATCATATGTAACTATGAAAAAGAATGAAATTTTTTTTTCTAAGATTGGAAAGGCAAGTATGTCCATTCTCACCACTTCTAAGTCAACATTGTTCTAGAGGTTTGAGCCAGTGCAATAAGGTAACAGGAGGAAGAAGGAAAGAAGAAATTACATCCAAATTAGAAAAGAAGAATTAAAGCTGCCTTTATTCACAGATGACATGATCATCTTTGCAGAAATAGAACCTACAAAGAAGCAACTAGAACTAATAAATGAGCTTACCACAGTTGCAGAATTCAAGGTAAATATACAAATATCCACTATATTTCTATATTCTAACAATGTATAACCAGAAATTGAAATTGAAAAATACTATTTACAATAGCATAAAAATATATAAATACTTAGGGATAAATCTAAACAAAAACAATGTGATGGAGTTGTACAATAAAAACTACAAAACACTGGTGAGAAAAAATAAAGGTTTAAATATATGGAGAAATATACTATGATTAAGGATTGGAAGACTTGAAGTTAAGAATTCAGTGCTGACATTCACAGAAAGACAGACAAGATGAAAAGGCAGAGGGCTATGTACCAGATGAAGAAACAAGATAAAACCCCAGAAAAACAACTAAATGAAGTGGAGATAGGCAACCTTCCAGAAAAAGAATTCAGAATAATGATAGTGAAGATGATCCAGGACCTTGTCAAAAGAATGGAGGCAAAGATCGAGAAGATGCAAGAAATGTTTAACAAAGACCTAGAAGAATTAAAGAACAAACAAACAGAGATGAACAATACAATAACTGAAATGAAAAACTACACTAGAAAGGATCAATAGCAGAATAACTGAGGCAGAAGAACGGATAAGTGACCTGGAAGACAGAATGGTGGAATTCACTGCTGCAGAACAGAATAAAGAAAAAAGAATGAAAAGAAATGAAGACAGCCTAAGAGACCTCTGGGACAACATTAAACACAACAACATTCGCATTGTAGGGGTAGCAGAAGAAGAGACAGAGAAAGGACCAGAGAAAATATTTGAAGAGATTACAGTCGAAAACTTCCCTAACATGGGAAAGGAAATAGCCACCCAAGTCCAGGAAGCGCAGTGAGTCCCATACAGGATAAACCCAGGGAGAAACACGCCGAGACACATAGTAATCAAATTGGCAAAAATTAAAGACAAAGACAAATTATTGAAAGCAGCAAGGGAAAAATGACAAATAACATACAAGGGAACTCCCATAAGGTTAACAGCTGATTTCTCAGCAGAAACTCTACAAGCCAGAAGGGAGTGGCATGATATACTTAAAGTGATGAAAGGGAAGAACCTACAACCAAGATTACTCTACCCGGCAAGGATCTCATTCAGATTCGATGGAGAAATCAAAAGCTTTACAGACAAGCAAAAGCTAAGAGAATCCAGCACCACCAAACCAGCTCTACAACAAATGCTAAAGGAACTTCTCTAAGTGGGAAACACAAGAGAAGAAAAGGACCTACAAAAGCAAACCCAAAACAATTAAGAAAATGGTCATAGGAACATACATATCGATAATTACCTTAAACATGAACGGATTAAATGCTCCAACCAAAAGACACAGCCTTGCTGAATGGATACAAAAACAAGACGCGCATATATGCTGTCTACAAGAGACCCACTTCAGACCTAGGGACACATACAGACTGAAAGTGAGGGGATGGAGAAAGATATTCCATGCCAACGGAAATCAAAAGAAAGCTGGAGTAGCAATACTCATATCAGATAAAATAGACTTTAAAATAAAGAATGTTACAAGAGACAAGGAAGGACACTACCTAATGATCAAGGGATCAATCCAAGAAGAAGATATAACAATTATAAATATATATGCACCCAACATAGGAGCACCTCAATACATAAGGCAACTGCTCACAGCTATAAAAGAGGAAATCGACAGTAACACAATATTAGTGGGGGACTTTAACACCTCACTTACACCAATGGACAGATCATCCAAAATGAAAATAAATAAGGAAACAGAAGCTTTAAATGACACAATAGGTCAGATAGATTTAATTGATATTTATAGGACATTCCATCCAAAAACAGCAGATTACACTTTCTTCTCAAGTGCGCACGGAACATTCTCCAGGATAGATCACATCTTGGGTCACAAATCAAGCCTCAGTGAATTTAAGAAAATTGAAATCATATCAAGCATCTTTTCTGACCATAACACTATGAGATTAGAAATGAATTACAGGGAAAAAAACCTAAAAAACACAAACACATGGAGGCTAAACAATACGTTACTAAATAACCAAGAGATCACTGAAGAAATCAAAGAGGAAATAAAAAAATACCTAGAGACAAATGACAATGAAAATGCGACGATCCAAAAACTATGGGATGCAGCAAAAGCAGTTCTAAGAGGGAAGTTTATAGCTATACAAGCCTACCTCAAGAAACGAGACAAATCTCAAATAAACAATCTAACCTTACACCTAAAGGAACTAGAGAAAGAAGAACACACAAAACCCAAAATTAGCAGAAGGAAAGAAATCATAACAATCAGAGCAGAAATAATTGAAATAGAAACAAAGAACACAATAGCAAAGATCAATAATACTAAAAGCTGGTTCTTTGAGAAAATAAAATTGATAAACCATTAGCCAGACTCATCAAGAGGCAGAGGACTCAAATCAATAAAATTAGAAATGAAAAAGGAGAAGTTACAACAGACACTGCAGAAATACAAAGCATCCTAAGAGACTACTACAAGCAACTCTATGCCAATAAAATGGACAACCTGGAAGAAATGGACAAATTCTTAGAAAGGTATAACCTTCCAAGACTGAACCAGGAAGAAATAGAAAATATGAACAGACCAATCACAAGCACTGAAATTGAAATTGTGATTAAAAATCTTCCAACAAACAAAAGTCCTGGACCAGATGGCTTCATAGGTGAATTCTATCAAACATTTAGAGAAGAGCTAACACCCATCCTTCTCAAACTCTTCCAAAAAATTGCAGAGGAAGGAACACTCCCAAACTCATTCTATGAGGCCACCATCACCCTGATACCAAAACTAGACAAAGGTACTACAAAAAAAGAAAACTACAGACCAATATCACTGATGAATATAGATGCAAAAATCCTCAACAAAATACTAGCAAACAGAATCCAAGAACCCATTAAAAGGATCATACACCATGATCAAGTGGGATTTATCCCAGGGATGCAAGGATTCTTCAATATTCGCAAATCAATCAATGTGATACACCATACTAACAAATTGAAGAATAAAAACCATACGATCATCTCAATAGATGCACAAAAAGCTTTTGACAAAATTCAACACCCATTTATGATAAAAACTCTCCAGAAAGTGGGCATAGAGGGAACCTACCTAAACATAATAAAGGCCATATATGACAAACCCACAGCAAACATCATTCTCAATGGTGAAAAACTGAAAGCATTTCCTCTAAGATCAGGAAAAAGACAAGAATGTCCATTCTCAACACTGTTATTCAACATAGTTTTGGAAGTCCTAGCCATGGCAATCAGAGAAGAAAAAGAAATAAAAGGAATACAAATTGGAAAAGAAGAAGTAAAACTGTCACTGTTTGCAGATGACATGATACTATACATAGAGAATCCTAAAAATGTCACCAGAAAACTACTAGAGCTAAGCAATGAATTTGGTAAAGTTGCAGGATACAAAATTAATGCACAGAAATCTCTTGCATTCCTATACACTAATGATGAAAAATCTGAAAGAGAAATTAAGGAAACACTCCCATTTACCATTGCACCAAAAAGAATAAAATACCTAGGAATAAACCTACCTAGGGAGACAAAAGACCTGTATGCAGAAAACTATAAGACACTGATGAAAGAAATTAAAGATGACACCAACAGATGGAGAGGTATACCATGTTCTCGGACTGGAAGAATCAATACTGTGAAAATGACTATACTACCCAAAGCAATCTACAGATTCAATGCAATCCCTATCAAATTACCAATGGCAGTTTTTACAGAACTAGAACAAAAAGTCTTAAAATTTGTATGGAGACACAAAAGACCCCCAATAGCCAAAGCAGTCTTGAGGGAAAAAAACGGAGCTGGAGGAATCAGACTCCCTGACCTCAGACTATACTACAAAGCTACAGTAATCAAGACAATATGGTACTGGCACAAAAACAGAAACATAGATCAATGGAATAAGACAGAAAGCCCAGAGATAAACCCATGCACCTATGGTCAACTAATCTATGACAAAGGAGGCAAGGATATACAATAGAGAAAAGACAGTTTCTTCAATAAGTGGTGCTGGGAAAACTGGACAGCTACATGAAAAAGAATGAAATTAGAACACTCCCTAACACCATACACAAAAATAAACTCAAAATGGATTCGAGACCTAAATGTAAGACCAAACACTATAAAACTCTTAGAGGAAAACATAGGAAGAACACTCTTTGACATAAATCACAGCAAGATCTTTTTTGATCCACCTCCTAGAGTAATGGAAATAAAACCAAACATAAACAAATGGGACCTAATGAAACTGCAAAGCTTTTCACAGCAAAGGAAACCATAAACAAGATGAAAAGACAACCCTCAGAACAGGAGAAAATATTTGCAAATGAACCAATGGACAAAGGATTAATCTCCAAAATATATAAACAACTCATGCAGCTCAATATTAAAGAAACAAACAATCCAATCCAAAAATGGGCAGAAGACCTAAACAGACATTTCTCCAAAGAAGACATAAAGATGGCCAAGAAGCACATGAAAAGCTGCTCAACATCACTAATTATTAGAGAAATGCAAATCAAAACTACAATGAGGTATCACCTCACACCAGTTAGAATGGCCATCATCAGGAAATCTACAAACAACAAATGCTGGAGAGGGTGTGGGTAAAAGGGAACCCTCTTGCACTGTTGGTGGCAGTGTAAATTGATACAGCCACTATGGAGAACAGTACGGAGGGTCCTTAAAAAACTAAAAATAGAATTACCATATGATCCAGCAATCCCACTACTGGGCATATACCCAGAGAAAACCATAATTCAGAAAGACACATGTACCCCAATGTTCATTGCAGCACTATTTACAATAGCCAGGTCATGGAAGCAACCTAAATGCCCATCAACAGACGAATGGATAAAGAAGTTGTGGTACATATATACAATGGAATATTACTCAGCCATAAAGAGGAATGAAATTGGGTCACTTGTTGAGACATCGATGGATCTAGAGACTGTCATACAGAGTGAAGTAAGTCAGAAAGAGAAAAACAAATATCGTATATTAACGCATATATGTGGAACCTAGAAAAATGGTACAGATGAACCAGTTTGCAGGGCAGAAGTTGAGACACAGATGTAGAGAACAAACCTATGGACACCAAGGAGGAAAGCCGCAGGGGGGTGGGGATGGTGGTGTGATGAATTGGGCGATTGGGATTGACATGTATACACTGATGTGTATAAAATTGATGACTAATAAGAACCTGCTGTATAAAAAAATAAATAAAATAAAATTCAAAAATTAAAAATTTTATATATATATATATATATATATATATATATATATATATATATATATAAAATGTCCCTTTAGATAGCAATAAGGAGTGCTGGTTGGTTGGTTGGTTGGTTGGTTTTTGGAGGAATGGTAATTAAGGTATAAATAAAACTAGGGTAGAGTCCTCCCTCATAAAGCTCACATAAGCTCACATAAGAACACTGAAACAAAACTGTAAGTCAATATAAAAAGAAAAAAGAATTCAGTCCTCCTCCAAATTGATCTGTAGATTAAATAAATGCAATATCATTCAACGTTTAAGCAGGCTTTTCTTGTGGAAACTGACAAAGTGATTGTAAAATTGAAATGTAAATGCGAAGAACCTAGAATAGTCAAAACAATTTTGCGAAAGAAAAAAATTGGAAGACTTACACTACCTGATTACAAGACCCATTATAAGATTACAATAATGGAAACAATGGGGTAAAGATAGACAAAGAAAACAATGGAATTGAAGAGAGAGTTCAAAAAAGACCTACACATATTTAGTCATCTGATTTTCCACAGAGGCATAAAGGCACAGATATTGTTTTCAACAAATGTTACAGGAATATTGAGTATCTATATGCAAAACCATTAACTTCCATCCATACCTTGCACCAAAAATAAAAATTAATACAAAATGGACCACAGACTAATATAAAGCCCAAAACTATACCACTTCTGGAAGTAAACAGGAGCAAATCTTTGTGGCCTTAGGTTAGGCAAAGTTTACTTAGATTGTACACCAATAAGATATGTTGATAAATCGGACTTTACCAAAAATTTTTTAATTTGCTCTTTTAAAAAAAAACTGTTATGAGAATGAAAATACAACCTATAGACTGTGAGGAAGTATCTGCACATCACATATGTGATAAACATCTTATATTCTAAATATAAAGAACACTCAAAACTCAGTATTACAAAAACAAACAGTCCGATTTTTTAAATGAGCAAAAAATCTGAACAAACACTTCATCAAAAAAATCAACAGATGGCAAATAAGTTCATGAAAACATCCTCAACATTGTTAGTCATTAGGGAAATGCAAATCAAAACCACAGTGAGATACCACACTATGTATCAGTACATTTTAGAACGTCTAAACTTAGAAAGATTGACCATACCAAATGTTGGCTAAGACAGAGAGCAACGGAATCCTCACAAAATGTTGGCGGGAATGTAAAATAGTGCAATCATTTGGAAAACTGGCAGTTTCTCTAAAAGAGTTACACGTACCCCAGCATATGACCCAGACATTCCAGTCCTAGGTATTTACCCAATGTCTCAGGCAGCTCAGGCTGCCATAACAAAGTTCCATAGACTTGGGGGCTTAACACAACAGACGTTTATTTTCCCACAGTTCTGGAGGCTGGAAGTCTTAAGATCAAGGTGCCAACAGGGCTGGTTTCTGGGGAGGCCTTTCTCTTTGGCTTGACGACGGTGCCTTCTTGCTGTGTTCCCACGTGGCCTTTTCTCTATGCGGTGCACAGGGAAAGCTCTGGTGATTCTTCCTCTTCTTCTAAGAACACCAGTCCTATTGGTTTAGGGCCTCACTCTTATGACCTCATTTAACCTTAATTATGTCTTTAAAGTCCTGCTTTCAAAATATAGTTACATTAGGGGTTAGGTCTTCAACATACCAGTTTAGTTTGGGGGAAGGGGTCCGGGGGGTGGGGACACAATTCGGCCCATAACACCTAAAGAAATGAAAACATGTGTCCACACAAAGGCATGTACATGAATGGTCATTGTAACGTTGTTTGTAATAACTAAACACTGGAAACAACCCAATGTCCATCAATATGTAAAAAGATACACTGTGGTATATCCTTACAATGGAATACTATGGAATACTTAGCAATATGAAGGAATGAACTATTACTGATACACAACAACATGGATCAATCTCAAAATAATTATGCTGAATGGGAAAAAAAATCACGCAAAATCAAAAATCACCTGCCATATGACCATATTTACACAAAAATTCTAGAAAATGGACACTAACTTACAATGACAGGAAACAAATCAGTGGAGGGGTAGGAGGAAAGCATTATGAAGGGGCACAGAAACAGCTGAAGGTCATGGATGTATCAATACTTAACCCTGGTTGTGTTGATGGTTTCATGGACATATGTGCATGTCGACACTTATCAAACTGTATGCTTCAGATATGTGCTGTTTATTATATGTCATTTGTACTTCTATAAAGGTGTTTTTTAAAGGGCTGACATGGAAAAAATGAAGGCAAAATAAAGACTTTTTTGATAAACAAAAACTGAGAGAATTCACAACCCGCAAACCTGTACTACAAGAAACGTTAAAGGAAGTTCTTCAGGCTGAAGGGTAATGACAGCAGATTGGTACTCAGATCAACAGGAAGAAATGAAGACCTTACAGCCAATTAAAAAATAAATTGAAAGAAATAATGATAAGAGCAATTTTAGGCCAACAAATCTGACAACTTAGATGAAATGGACAAATTCCTTGAAAGAAAAAAGTTACAAAAATGAGGAAGAAATAGAATACCTGAATAGCCCTATATATAATTTTTTTAATTTACTTTTTATATTATATCGGGGTATAGTTGATTTACATGTTGTGTTAGTTTCAGGTGTACACCAAAGTGATTCAGTTATCCATATACACATATCCATTCTTTTTCAGATTTTTTTTTTAAGAAAAAAATTTTAATTAATTAATTTATTCATTTATTTTGGCTGAGTTGGGTCTCTGCTGTTGTGCATGATCTTTCTCTAGTTGCAGCAAGAGGGGGCTACTCTTCGTTGCGGTGCATGGGCTTCTCGTTGTGGTGGCTCGTCTTGTTGCCGAGCACGGGCTCTAGGCACATGGGCTTTCAGTTGTTGTGGTACGCGGGCTCAGTAGTTGTGGTTCATGGGCTTAGTTGCTCCGCGGCATGTGGGATCTTCCTGGACCAGGGCTCGAACCCATGTCCCCTGCGTTGGCAGGTGGGTTCCTAACCACTGCGCCACCAGGGAAGCCCCCCACCCCCACCTTTCCCCTCTGGTAACCATAAGTTTATTTTTGAAGTCTGTGAGTCTATTTTGTAAATAAGTTCACCTGTATCATTTTTTTTAGATTCCACATATAAGTGATATCATATGATATTTGTCTTTCTCTGTCTGACTTACTTCACGTAGTATGATAACCTCTAGTCTATCCATATTGCTGCAAATGGCACTGTTTCATTCTTTTTTACAGCTGAGTAATATTCCATTGTATATATATGTACCACATCTTCTTTATCCATTCATCTGTTGATGGACATTTAGGTTGCTTCCATGTCTTGGCTATTGTAAATAGTGTTGCAATGAACACTGGGGTGCATGTGTCTTTTTGAATTATGGTTTTCTCTGGATATATGGCCAAGAGTGGGACTGCTGGATTCTATGGTACTTCTACTTTTAGTTTTTTAAGGAACCTCCATACTGTTTGTTCCCCGTAGTAGTTGTACCAATTTACATTCCCACCAACGGTGTAGGAGGGCTCCCTTTTCTCCACACCCTCTCTGCATTTATTTTTTGTAGACTTTTTGATGATGGCCATTGTGACCGGTGTGAGGTAATACCTCACTGTAGTTTAGATCTGCATTTCTCTAATAATTAGCAATGTTGAGCATCTTTTCATGTGTCTATTCCATCTGTATGTCTTCTTTAGAGAAATGTCTATTTAGATCTTCAGCCCATTTTTTGATTGGGTGTTTGTTTTTTCGATATTCAGCTGCATGAGCTGTTTGTATATTTTGGAGATAATCCCTCATCAGTGGCTTCATTTGCAAATATTTTCTCCCATTCTGTGCGCTGTCTTTTCATTTTGTTTATGGTTTCCTTATTTATACTTAAAAAAATTATTTTATAAGTAAAAGCCTTCCAACAAAGAAAACCCTGGATTCAGGTATCTTCACTGGTGAATTCTATCAAACATTAAGAAAGAAATAACACCAATCCTACACAAACATTCAGAAAGTATACAAGGAGAGAACCTTTCTCAATTCATTTTTGTGAGGAAAATATTAACCTCACATCAAAACCAGACAAAGACAACATAAGAAAAAAGTATAAGCCAATAATCATCATGAACATAGATATAAAATCCTTAACAAATTATTAGCAACTAGAATTAAACTGTATATAAAAAGGATAATATATCACAACCAAGTAGGGTTTATCCCAGAAATGCATAAATATTGATTTAACATTTTTAAAAAAATCAATGTAATCCACCATATTAACTGAATCTAGGAAAAAAGATTTGACAAAATTCAACACCAACATATGATAAAAACTTTCAGAAAATTAAGACTAGAAGGTAAGTCCCTTAAGCCAATTTAAGATATCTAGAAACCCCCACATATAACATCATTCTTAATGGTAAAACCCCATAAGATCAGGAACAGGACAAGGATGTTCACTCTCACCACTTTTATCCAACACTGTACTGGAGGTGCTAGCCATTGCAATATAGTGAGAAAAAGATAGAAATGCATATACATTGGAAAGGAAGCTATGAAACTATTATTTGCAGACAACATGATCATGTACATGAAAATTCCTAAGTAATCTATGAAAAAACTACTAGGACTAAGAGGTTAATTTAGTAAGGTCACAGGATACAAGGTCAAATGAGAAAGTAAACAGTATTCTATATACAAGCAACAAACATTGGAAAATGAAATTTTAAAAGAATTCATTCACAATAGTATCCAAAACCATGAAATATAGTTTATACCAAGGAATAAATGTCATACAATATGTGAAACATCTCAACACTGGAAACTACAAAACACTGCTGAGAGAAATTAAAGAAGATCTAAACAAACAGAAAGATATAATGCTCATGAGTCAGAAGACTCAATATTGTTAAGATGTCAGTTCTCCTGAAATCAATCTATAAATTAAACATAATCCTAATCAAAATATCAGGAGGTACTTTATTGTAGACACTGACACGGTGATTATAAAACTGAAATGGGACGATAAAGAACCTAAAATAGCCAGAAAAATGTTGAAAAAGAAAAACAAAGTTGGAGGGCTTGTACTCTCCAATTTCAAGAACTACTGTAAAGCTACAGTAACCAAGAGAGAATGGTATTGGTAAAAGGATAGCTATATCAATCAATGAACAGAACTGAGAACCCAGAAAGAGACTATGCTTACATGGCCAATTGATTTTCATACAGAGGTCCTAAAACAATCTAATGGGGAAGGGAATGTCTTTTCAACAAATGGTGCTAAAGCAACTGAGTATCCTACAAAATACTGTGACAAAAATAAAAACCTTACCTCAGGGCTTCCCTGGTGGCGCAGTGGTTGAGAACCTGCCTGCCAATGCAGGGAACACGGGTTCGAGCCCTGGTCTGGGAGGATCCCACATGCCGCGGAGCAACTGGGCCTGTGAGCCACAACTACTGAGCCTGCGCGTCTGGAGCCTGTGCTCCGCAACAAGAGAGGCCGAGACAGTGAGAGGCCCGCGCACCGCGATGAAGAGTGGCCCCCGCTCGCCGCAACTACAGAAAGCCCTTGCACAGAAGCGACGACCCAACACAGCCAAAAAAAAAAAAAAAAAAAAAAAACCTTACCTCATACCATACACAAAAATTAACTCGAAATGGATCATAGACTTAAAAATACAAGCAACAACTACTGAGCCTGTGCTCGAGAGCCTGCAAGCCACAACTACTGAGCCCACCGCAACTACTGAGCCCATGTGCCGCAACTACTGAAGCCTGCACGCCACAACTACTGAAGCCCGTGAGCCTAGGGCCCGTGTTCCGCAACAGGAGAAGCAACCACAGTGAGAAGCCCATGCGCCACAACGAAGAGGAGCCCCCGCTCGCCACAACTAGAGAAAGCCCACACGCAGCAACGAAGACCCAACGCAGCCAAAAAAAAAAACAAAAAAAAAAACCAAGGAAAAACTATAAAACTTGTATAAGAAAACAGGAGAAAATCTTTGCAGCCTTACAGTGGACAAAGATTTCTTAGCTAGGACACAAAAAGCCATGGAATGGGAGAAGAAAATATACAAAGAATTCGTAGAACTTCTTCTTCATCATCATCATCATCATCTTAAATAGGCAAAAGATTTGAACAGACCTTCACAGGAGAAGATATTCACATGGTTGGTTTACAAACCCAGGAAAAGATGAGCAGCATCATTAGTCATCAGGAAAATGAAATGAAAGCCACAATCAGATACCACTACACACCCACTACAATGGCTAAAATGGAAAAGATCGACAACGCGAAGTGTTGGTCAGAGCGTGGGGGGAACCGAAACTCTCCTGCACTGTTGATGGGAATGCAAAATGGTGCAACCACTTGGGAAACAGCTTAGCAGTTTATTATAAATGTAAACTTACACATACTAGACCACTTAACACCTACACTCCCAGTTACATACCCCAGAGAAATGAAAATATCAATACATATCCACGCAAAGACCTGCTCATGAACAGTCACAGCAGCTTCATTTGTAACAGCCCCAAACTGGAGACAACCCAAAATGTCCATCAGCAGGTAAACGGATAAACAATGTGTGACATATTCGTACAATGGAATACTACTCAGCAATAAGAAGGAATACTGATACAAACAACAATATGGATGAACCCAAAAATAATGATGCTAAAAGAAACCAGATACAGAAGATTACCTACTTATGATTCCATTTATAGAAAAGTCCAGGAAAATGCAAACCTCTCTTTAGTGACAGAAAGTAGATCAGTAGTTACCAAGGGGCTGAAATAGAGGAATGGATTCATCGCAAAGGGGCACGAGGGAATTTTGGGGTGATGGAAATGTTCTGTATCTTGATTGTAGCGGTGGCCCCACACATGTGTACATCTGTCAAAACTCACTGATTTGTGCGCCCTAATGGGTGGCAGTTAACTGTATCAAGTTATACTCCAGTAAAGCTGAGTTTAAAAAAAAGATTCAGAAGCATATTTAAAGAGACTCACTCACGAAATACAGGGCAATTTGACCACCGCGGTAATAAGGGCCACAACTGATTGAGACATAGCAAATATTTTATAAAGCCAAAAGTTCATAATGACACTAAAAAAAAAAAAAGAACACCCATGAAAACCCAATTAGGTACCTTTGGAGATGCTAGGGAAGCAACCCATTATTCTGAAAACTTGTGAATAAAGGAAAAGATTCAAGCCTTTCTCTTGGCTTTCCTGACCTCAGGGTAGCTAAGTTTGAAAGCAAATCTTTCTCTATAGAAGTAGTCCAGTATTTTCCAACTTCTAATGACTGCATAGATCTAGACAATGATCATTAGTAACTACTGAGACCATTAGGTGCAAAGCTGATGAGGACTTTATAAATGAGGTACCAGGCAGACAACCCCTGAACTCCCTGATCAATCACATCATCATCAAAAATGGTTCAAGCAGACATTAGGTGCCTCCTGATGGAAGTATGTACCACCACCTATGACCTCGTCTTCAAAAAACTGAGCCTGAATCTGATCAAATATTCTTGAAAAAAAGAAAAGAGCGTTTCCCTGGTGGCACAGTGGTTAAGAATCCACCTGTCAATGCAGGGGACATGGGTTCGAGCCCTGTCCGGGAAGATCCCACATGCCACGGAGCAACTAAGCCTGTGCGCCACAACTACTGAGCCTGTGCTCTAGAGCCCATGAGCCACAGCTACTGAGCCCGCACGCCACAACTACTGAAGCCCACGCACCTAGAGCCTGTGCTCTGCAACAAGAGAAGCCACCGCAATGAGAAGGCCCCGCACCACAACAGAGTAGCCCCCGCTCGCCGCCACTAGAGAAAGCCCACGCGCAGCAACGAAGACCCAATGCAGCCAAAGATAAAATAAATAAATTTATAATAAAAATTTTTTTTAAAAAAGGAAAGAGAAAATAAGTCCCTGAATCTTATCAAGCCTCCATCATAGGTATTACCTGGGAGCTTATTAGAAATGTACCTTCTCTGGAGCCACAGAGTCAATTAGAATTGGAGTAACAAGCTCCGCAGGTGATCTGCATGCACGCCACAGCATGAGAAGCCCTGTCTGGCCTTAACTGCCGGTTTATAAGACATACAGGGAACAGAGGAATGTGTTAAATCACACCACAGGGGATGCAGTGAGGAAAATGAAGGACAAAAAACCAATTCATTCCCCAGTAAATAAGTTACAAGGAAAACAAAGAAGGAGAGAAACCCAGAGATTAAACAAGGCTTGGGAGATTTATCAACCAAATGTTCAGATTCCCATTTGAACAAGGCAACTGTCTTAAAATGTTTAAAATTATGAGGCAATCAGGGAAACTTAAATATGTACTGAATATCTGATGACATAAAGGAATTATTGCTAAATTGTTAGAAGGGACAACAGTATGATAATCATCTTTTTCAGTCCTTATCTTTTAAAGAAACAAGAGTGTGTACAAATGAAATACTAGCATGTTTCTGGGATTTGCTTCAGAATAATTCAGCAGCGGGGGCACGGAGGGAGAGACTGTTGGGAAAACGGGTAGGATTATAGCTAAAAGAAGCTTGGCCATATGTTTATAATTGTTTAAACAGGGTGCTGGAGGTTCATCAGTTTCTCTACTTTGGTATATATTTAACTGCTTCAATAATAAAAAGTTTCTTTAAAGTGCTCTGTGGGGAGGAATGAGCTCCACAAATGTTAATTCTTCTCATTGTCAGTGGGCCTGAAATAACAAGCAGAGTGGGGACCAGCGGAAATCAAGCAGCAGGTATAGAACAGACATAATTAAAGCAAAATTACAGCTGTGGCAACACACATCTGTCCTGTTTTGTCCAGAACCCAGTCCCAACCTGCCAACAGGACTCCAGTGGTCTTCAGAGGCTGGGGCCGAGTTGCTGAGGCTGCAGGCAACGCTGTGTTGCGTAAATGAGACTCCAGAGCTCGGCAATTCTCCTACCTAGGTGCCAGTGGTTTCTATAGAAACCACCAGAGAATGATATTTCAGAGAGCTCAGAGCATCTCCACTGGCCTCCACCGGCTTTGTTCACACTTACCCATCAGCATCTGAGATCCAGCCTATCAAAGTGGGCCTCGTGGCTCACTTTTAAAATAGGTACAGCTCATTATAAAGCACCTGCTCTCAAATGTTTCCTAGGAAACAGAGGCCCCAAGATGCCCTTCTGTAAATTCATTAGCATTTAACACTCCTTAATGAGGTTTAAAGATGGCGAGCTTTAATAACCATATGCTGGGGGAGGACACCTTTCCCTTTTACATTTAGGTGTAACTGATGAGCTGGCTCGGGCTCCCAGAGGACCAGCCTCTGCTCTGAGCCTTCCCTAAAGGCAATGTCGTGAGCACTGGGGGTGCCTGCGTGCCTGTTTGAGGGCACCGGGGGTGTCCGAGGGCTCCCTGTCTCTAAAGCCTCCCTCGAGGTGTTCAGCCCTGGGCCACAACCTAAACATGGCTGGGGTGGAGGCCCTGCACAGACAGCCACCTTGATTCCTAACCCTCCTGGACACACACACACAAACATACCCACATCGACTTACACACACACCCTGTGCGCACTCCAGCCACACAGACCCCTCACCATTCCCTCACCTGTCAAGCCCTTTCACGCCTCTGTGCCTTTGTGCATTCCTTATGCCTAGAATTCCTTACCCAGACTTGATGCCTAGAACACTCCTATGCATCCTTTAAAACCCTCTGCCAACCAAGCCTCCCAAAGTGCCAGGCAGACTCATCAGTTCCTTCCTCTGTGGGCCTCTCGTCATCCCCTCCACGGCAGCTACCATCACACTACACTCTGCCTGATTCTGTCTCTTCCCCTTGACTGTGAGCTCAGGGCTCGGAGCAGGGATGAGCCTCGTTTCCCTCCATCCTGTGGCCACATGCCACCCGGCAGGTATTTGGTGAGCGTCTGAAGGAGCCCCTGATGAATGGATCTAGACCAAGCACTCCAGGACCCTGGGGAGTCAGCGGGTGGGGAGCAGCCCCGTCTGGGCCTCCAGTTCCCCTGAGCGCGGGACAGGAGGCTGACTGCTTGCAGCATGAAGCCTCAGCTGAGCCCTTCCCAGATACACCCTGTGCGGAGGGGGCTCTGCTCGGTGCAGACCCCATCACAGAGTCCAGCCCCTTCCTGACCGATGGGAGGACTACGGCCCAGAGGACGGGCCTTTTCCCCAAGGGGGTGGGGGTGGAGGAGTGGCGGGGACGATTGTCCCTCAGACCACGTGGAGAAGGAAGCCACCAGCTGTCTGCAGCTGGGTGGGAGGCCCAGGGCACCGCACCTCTCCCCACACGGCACCTCCAGAAACTGCCTCAGGCTCCTCCACCACGGCCAAGCAGGAGCAGGATATGGCCCCCAAGGACCGCCTTCCTAGGTGTGACCCTCCACAATGTAGCCCGAGGAGCTGGCCAGGGAGTAGCAGGGCAGGTCGTGGGCCTCGGGCCTGGGGGAGGGGGACATGAGGGGACACCTGGAGAGAAGCAGCCAACTGCATCTCACTGTCCAGGAGCCCCAGGGAATCCAGGAAACCCACACCCACACAGTCACCCCTGGATAGGGCCTGAGTCGCCACCTTCCTCTGTCTCTGCACTGGCCAGTTTTCTGGGACTCACCGGACCTGGGACAACTCCTGGGCGCCTGGGGCTAGGTTCCCAACGAGGCATCTCCTGCGGTCCCGCTGTCTGCTCTTCCCCTGTGCCCTGAGCATCCATGCTCACTAGGCAATAATTAATTCATTTCTCTCTTTTAAAAATTAATCAGAGGCGCGGGGGAATGCATATCTGAGCCTCTGATCAGCTTGAGAGAGCCCGTGTTATCACAACCGGTTAGAACGTCTTCAGCCGGAAGCAGGCACTTGACACTTCGGTCAGGCGCGCTGCCTGGCTGGTGGAAAGGTACGATCCCCACTCAGCTTTTAGCAAAGCTGAAGGCAGCTCCTGACTGCCAATTATCCCAAGCTCATGGAAAGCACGACCCTGTGGTGATCATCGGAGATGGCAGGGTGCATTAACTGAACACCTACTGTGTGCCATGCGCCTTGCTAGGGGCTTCACGTGTGACCTCACTTAATCCTCATGACCACCTTGCGGGGTGGAGATTACCAGCCCCACTGTGCAGACGAGGACACCCAGGCTCAGAAACGGGAAGGGCCTGCCGGTGACCACACAGCTGAGTAGAGGCAGAGCCGGCGTGACATGCGATCTGCGGCCGACACCGGAGCCCGTCCCCACCCCCCACCGCACCCCACAGGCTGCCCAGCCAGAGGCAGAGAGTAGCTGCTCAATTAGTGCCTGCTGAACCTGAGGCGGATCTGAACATGCCCACAGAGAAGCCATCAGGTTGGAGACCGTGAAATTTTAAATTACGGCTACAGAACACGAGAGAAAGGAAGAAAGGCAGAAATAGACAATTACACATGTATCCACATTGCTGAACCTCTCAAGTGAAAAATTGGTTTTCCTCACTTTACAATGGAGGTATGACTTAAATAGGGTTCTAACAGTGCAGCCACCTCCAAGGGCAGCGCAGCTCGGCGGAGTCTGGGCGCCTGCGCCGTGCACGGTATGCACCCATCTCTTCCAGGCGTCTCGGACCCTCAAGAAGCAACACGGGGCAACGCACAGAGGCTCAGGCCTACTCTGGACAGGACAGACGGAGAGTGTGGGGCTGTCCTGCCTGGGCCGGAGAGAAGGAAACCAGAGCACAAGGGACCTAGTCCATGGCCGAGACAGGGGCCCTGGAAGGAAGCAGGCCCCCCTGGCCTGGCTGCCCTGGCCCCCCGCCCCACTTCCTTCCACCTCCGGTCGCCCCGCCCACCCCAACCTTCAGCCCCTCCCCCTGAACCAGCTCTTCCCCGGACGGTGGTGAGCCTGCATGCGCCTCGCCTATGCCCAAAACAAGCGAGCTAGCCCACCAAGCCCGTTCCCAGGGTGAACTGGTAATCCCTTCTGGAAGGAGTGGCTTCTGGATTCAGTGCGATCCAGAACCTAAAAGCACACGTACCCTTTGATCAAGTCTGCATCTGGGAATTTGCACACAGGGATGTTCGCCTTAGTGCTGTCATAAAGGGAACACTGGGAAGATGATAAATACCCGATCATAGAGGGCTGGTTAAATACATGACAGTATATTGGGTAACTATTAAAAATTACACCACCCAAAAACTGTTTAACAATACAGAAACACTAAGGATATATTCAGTTGGGGGGAAATTACTTAAAAATGTAAATATATGCATTGAAAAACTGGAAGGAAGGACCCCAACTGTCAACGGTGGTTCTGGCTGTGTTGAAATTGAATGCGTTATCGTCCTCATTACAGTTTTCCATTTTGCAAGTAGCCTGCAAAAAGCACAGATTACTTCTGTAATCTGAACGTCTAGAGAACAGCCTCCCTTTCTGCTCTCATGTCACGGGCACACCACGTCTCCAGGTCCCTGACATCCTTTCACACCTCTACCTCTGCATGTTGCTGGAACCCCGAGTCCACAGTCCCTCCCCCAATCCCCATCAGCTCGCAGCCCTGGACCCAGCTCTCCTCCCAGGTCTCTGGCTGCTCCTTTGCAAGCTCCCCTTCCTCTATCTTCTTTGGAAAATAATGTATCTACTCTTTTATTCTGAAGAGTAAATCCCACTCGTGGCAGACAAGTCAAACAGTCTGGAAAGGTGTGAAGTCCCCCAGTCCTGTGAGGTGGTGGCTTGGGGCAGGCTGGGCTCTCAGAGCCAAGCCTGGTGAGGGAGGCTGGGCTGGGCGGTGCGGAGCTGTCCTCACCAGGAAGGAAGGCCTGGACCTGCTCTCACGGGCACTGCAGGGTGCTGGGCCGGGAAGAGCCCTGAGCCCAAGGGCGATGTGTTCGGATTTGCGTTTCCAAATGATGATACTTGCCGTGGTGTGGAAGACGTAAGGCGGTGGGCAGTGGGCAGCGCTGGCATCTCGGGGGGAGAGGGCGAGGGGCAGACCTGGTGAGGCTGCGGGGATGGAGAGGGAGTGGATAGAGCAGACAGAGGGGAAGGGATGGGGCCATGGCTGGCCCACTTGGCCCCTTGGTGCATATCGGGAAAAGACCCTCCTTCAGGTGGAGATCACCCCATGCTAGGGGCATCGCTTGGCCAGCGGAGCATAGGCTGGATTCCAGCACCCAGCCACCCCCTTGGCCAGGTGCCTGTGCGCAGTGGACAGCCTGCACGACCCCAGAAGAGGGAAGCACAGGGTATGGGGGTGGTATGGGGAGGGCAATCCTAAAGCTGCCAGGGAGGTTTCCCACATGGTCTAGCAACTTGGTGGATAACGGTGGCAACAGCAGGCGTGAGGCGTTTCCTGTAGCTTCTTTGAGTCTTGGAAACTAGGAAGATGTCCTACACGTGGCAGGTGCCCAGCAAATGTTCAATGAATAAATGAATGAGGCAAACCAGGTAACCACATCTTTTTAAAAAAATTTTTTAAGTAAAATACTAGAATTAAAAACTGAGAAATTCACTTGATATAAAAAGGGCACACAGCGGGTGAGGAGAGATGTCCACCCTTCATCTCCTCTCTGAATCCAGCGTGATGAGTGGACAGCTCGGCACAGCCTAATTACAGGATGCACCACGAGGTTTCCTCTCACACGTCCCCTCATCCTTCTCAGCTTGCGCACTACGTCTGTGAAAGCCACCAGGCAGTCTTCCCTCAGGGTAGGTAGGGAAGGCTGTGGCCACCGGGAGAGTCTGCCCACTGGCAGGGTACACAGAACATCCATGCACTGGAAACAGCACAGCTGTCCACACCGCCCTCTAGCTGGGGGGCTCTTGGTTGGGGCACGAATTTGGATTGCACAAACTTTCCCAAAGTCATAGCATCTTTGCAGAGTTAGGCTGCAGATTCATGGAGGTTGCTGTGACCATTTATTCGAGAAACACTGATTGAGCCGCTGACCCCATGCCAGCAATAGAGTGTGGGGACACAATGCCAGGTAGGACAAGGCCGTCGTGTCCCCCAGCCCTCATGCGGCTCACATTCCAGTGCGGGGGTGACACTTGCCAAGCAGCTACAACCCAGGCTGAGAGAAGGAGGGGGGCACCCGACCCAGGGGGGCTTGGGAAAAGCCCCTGGAGAGGAGACAGCAGTGGAGGCCCACGGGCAGGTGGCATCCAGCCAACAGAAGAGGGGAAACTCAAGGCCAGGAAAAAAATATGTTCAAAGTCCACCTGGGGCCACGTGGGATCCAGTAAGCCCACCAGAGCCTCTCTGCCCACTGATTACGACAGGCTCTGGCGTTTGAGAACACTGAAAGTGGACACAAGCAGACAGACCCCGGAGAGAGGGCAAAGCTGGAGGAGTGCGCAGCACGGGGACGAGCTGCTATTTTCTTTCCTTGGTCTTTTTTTTTCTTCTTCTTCGTCTTCTTTTGTCTAACAGCTTTGACCAGCAAGCAGGCCCCCAGTGGAGCTGTGGTAGCAGCTTCAAAATACATAAGGGAGAAAAGGCAGAACTGAAGAGAGAAATCCACAAATCCACAATTCTAGCTGGCGACCTCAACACTCCTCTCTCAATAACTGAAAGAACAAGTAGACAAAACATCGGCAAGGATCGAGAAGAACTAACTGAACAATACCATCATCTAACTTGACCAAACTGTCGTTTATAGAACACTCCACCCAACAACACTGAAATATACATTCTTGCCAAGAGCGCATGAAACATTCAGCGAAACAGACCATATTCTGGGCCGCAGAAGTATTTGAATCATATAAAGTATGTTTTCTGAGCATAACAGAATTAATAACAAGGAAATTAACAACAGAAAGATATCAGGGAAATCCCCACAAATTTGGAAGCTGAGTAATAAGTTCTAAATATCCCATAGTTCAAAGAGGAGGCAAAAATCAAATTAGAAAATATGTTTTAATTGAATGAAAATGTAAATACTGCATATCAAGATTTGTGGGATGCATTCTTAGAGGGAAGTGTATAGCATTAAAATGCTTACATTAAAAAGGATTTTGAATCAATGATCTAAATTGCTACCTTAAGAAATGAGAAAAAGAAGAGCTAATTACACCCAAAGCAAGTAGAAGAAAATAAATCTCTAGCCACACTGACTAAGGAAAAAAAAGAAGACATAACTATCAATATCAGGAATGAAGGAGAAGACAGAACCTAAAGACATCAGAAGGGATAATAAAGGAATATTATGAACAAGTTTATGTTTATAAATTTGATAACTTAGATGTAATGAACAAATTCTTTGAGAGACACAAACTACCAGAGCTCATTCATGAAGAAATATACAGTCTGCACAGTCCTATATCAAACCTTAAGGAGACCACAAGGAGACACCACCTCACACCCACTGGGATGGGGAAAAGCAAAAAGACCGATAAGAAGTAAGGTGAGGACAGGGGGAAATCGGACCCTTCATACATTGCAAAATGGTGCAACCACTCTGGAAGACAGTCTGGCAGTTTCTCAAAAGGTCACCCATAGAGGGACCATGACTCAGCAATTTCACTCCCAGGTGGAGTCCGAGAGGAACGAAAACACATGTCCACACAAAAACTTGTAAATGAATATTTATAACAGTATTATTCATAAGAGCCAAAAAATGGAAAGAACACAAATGCCTATCAACTGATGAATAAACGAAATGCATCTGTCCGTACAATGGAATATTATTTGACCGTAAAAAGGAATGAAGTACTGACACATGCTACAACATAGGTGAACCTTGAAAACATTATTCTAAGTGACATACTGTATGATTCTGTTTCTATAAAATGTACAGAATAGGTGAATCTATAGAGACAGAAGGTAGATCAGTGGTTGCCAGGGGCTGGGGGTAGGGGATAGAGGCAGGGGAGTTGGGGTGACTGCTAAAAAGGGTAGAGGGTTTCTTTCTGAGGTGATGAAAATGTTCTAAACTGACAGTGATGATGGTTGTATAACTCTGTAAATATACTAACAACGAACGCATTGTATACTTTAAATGAGCGCATTGTATGGTATATGAATTGCATCTCAACAAAGCTGCTACTGGGACTTCCCTGGTGGTCCAGCGGTTAAAACTCCGCGCTCCCAGTGCAGGGGGCCCGGGTTCGATCTCTGGTCAGGGAACTTGATCCTGCATGCCGCAACTAAGAGCCCGCATGCTGCAACTAAAAGAGCCTGCATGCCGCAACTAAAGATCCCACACGCCGCAACCCAGATCTTGCATGCCACAACTAAGACCTGGAGCAGGCAAGTAAATAAGTAAATTAGGGCTTCCCTGGTGGCGCAGTGGTTGAGGGTCCGCCTGCCGATGCAGGGGACACGGGTTCGTGCCCTGGTCCGGGAAGATCCCACATGCCGCGGAGTGGCTGGGCCCGTGAGCCATGGCCGCTGAGCCTGCGCATCCGGAGCCTGTGCTCCGCAACGGGAGAGGCCACAACAGTGAGAGGCCCGCGTACCGCAAAAAAATTAATTAATTAATTAATTAATTAATTAAAAGAAAAAATGTTGCTACCAAAAAAATTTAATAAGTATTTAAAGTATATTAAGACAAAAAAATAACTAGGGCATCAAACCCATGATTTTTTTTGGATACTATCAGTTATGGCAAACTAAAATAAGTTTTTAGGTAAAACAAAAACTGTGAATCTATTTCATAAAGATATTAAATTTTTAAAAATCTCAAGGAGATAAAAAATCTCAACGAGAGATGTTCAGTGTATGTAACACAGCTTATTTTAGCGGCAAAACGAATTACAAAGGTCATATACATTAGCATTACATAAATATTTTATTTATATAATTATTACGGGTCCAGAGTCTGCTTTATATTTTCTGATACATCCTACTGCATCTTTAAGAGCCCAAGTGATCACACAGGGACGTGGCCCTCCTGAGTGCCATGCTCTCCCGTTGTCACACACTGAGCTCCAGGTGGCAACTCACATTTCAGGTTTTTAACTGGAGTCTGCTTGACACCCCAAGACAGCGCTGCCGAGTGAAGGTGAAGAGGAGGACTGGGCTGGGGGCAGGGGTCTGAGGTTCTGGATTCCAGGGACCCCTTCCCCAGCTTCGCCCAAGATTTTGGATGACCCAGGAGACACATGGGGACCCCCTGGCCGCTTGTGAAGGCAGCCGGTGAGGCCGACAGATCAGGTCCAAGCCCCACCGTGGCCGTCCACCCCTGCGCTGAAAGCTGAGCCTTTCAGGACTGGTTTCCACATCCACCTGTGGAGGCCGAAGGGCTGCCCTCACAGAGGCGCCGGGGTTGTGACTTCAGGCCTGAGGCCGCAGGGCCCACCACTGTCAAGTTCACAGGGGGGGCCCCTGACACCGGGCTTCGAGCTGCAAGCGGCGGGACCGAGCAGGCGTCTGAACTCAAGGGCTGCCCCCTGCAGGCTTCTCCAAGAAGAAAGCACACGGCTCTCACTGCCAAAGCTTTATTTACACCCAAGACCAGCGCTTCCTTCGACCTGTGAACAGGAGGGCCTGCAAGGGCGCGGGAATCGAGGCACCGGGTCAAGGTCTTACCCCCCGACCAACCAGCCGTGTGCTGGCTGCTGGAACCTTGCTGAACCTCGGGCACCCCGCCAGGGGGATGGGGTGACAGCAGCACCTGGTACACCTCCCAGGACTGCTGTGTCGCGGTAGATGACACACAGGGAGGGTCCAGTACAGAGCCTGGCAGGCGGTGGCCGCCCAGTCCATGCCACCCGAGAGCACCCCACCGCCACCTGACAGGTGGGGCAATGGGAGCCCGGAAGAGACAAGGACCCATGGCGAGTCACACGGAGCGGCGACCACGCTTCCCTCAGCCCCAGGCTGTCCACGCCCTTCCCCGTCTCCACCTCCCTTAGGCTCCCGCTCTCATCTCATAAAAAGTTTGGCCAAAGGCAAAACTTAGCCAGAACTGCAGAAGTATGGAGAGTCCAAACAAAAGGCTTTTTAGTATAAAGCTGATGAAAGAGACAAATGGAGAGTAATCAGAACCTCATTAGGGCAAATAAGCAACCGGCCTACAACGCCACGAAGACTGATGGCGCCCAGGAACCAGGAGGTGAAGGTGCTGAGTCTTCCCGACAGCTGCCACTGCAGGAATGGACATTTCAGGACACCCTCACCTACACCAGCAGAGACCCTGCAAAACACCCTTCAGGACTCGCACTGTTGCTCCCAAACCCTGGCCCCCAGGGCTGTGGTTCGCCACTCGGGCTCTTCATTAGAACCACCTGGAGAGTTTTCACAATGCTGGAGGCCGAGGCCACCTGCAGGGGCGGGTGGGTATCCTCTAAGGCTCCGGGTGCTCTAACCATGGCACCAGGGCAGCCAGTCCAGACCGGCAACCACTGGCTGCGTGACCAGCTGGTTCATTCCCCCTCGGGGCAGGACGGCCAAGGTCGGTCGGTGCCGGAGAAGAGCGTGTTAACAGATGCTGACTCAGCTTCCACTTCACCTGGGTAGGCTTATCACTTGGGATTTTTTTTTAATTGGCCTGGATTAAGGCCGTTAGTCATTCCTGCAACAGTCCCATCCCATCCAGCCAGCACTTCGCTAGGCTCAGGGAAAACAGCAGGAAAGGAGCAAATCCCTGCCCTCAGGGAGCTTACATTCTGTGGGGAAACTGCAGCAGAGTGAGGGGCTGTGACAACAACAGGCAGAGATGAGAACCCAAGCAGGTGGGAAGGACGAGCCAGAGGCCTCGCCCACTGTCACCTGCATGATAGGACACACACCTGCAGTGGGTTTGGGACAAAGCTCCCAAAGGAGGTCAAGGAATGAACTCAAGATCTGGAAGTCAAGACGGCCCTTTACAAACTTAAAAGGAAAGAAAGATGTAGAACAAGCATGGACTATTGATGATGATTCGGGTCAAACCAACACTAGAGCAAAGAAAGTGAGCTGGTCTGTCAGAGTAGATCTCATCCTGAGAACGACCCGAGCGGGTGGGGGTCGGTGTTTTCGAGGCCCAGTGGGGACCTGAGGGCACCTGAGACTCTCCTTCTCGGGAGCAGAGTAGACCTATGCATCGGAAGTCGTGCTGGGCCCTAGCCTGCCCAGTGTCGGCCCTGCCCACGGAAGGGAAGAGAACTGGAGCAGAGGCCAGGCTCCCAGTGTCGGGAGCCACATGTCCCAGATTTTCCAGGGCTGCTCCAATTGGCAGTGCTCAGTTTTGCTTGACCGAGAGGTCATTTGCTGAGGTTGGGGTTCCAGAATTTAGTCTCGCAAAAAGGGTGATTCACGAAATATGCAATAGGATTTTTAAGCCTCTGTAGGAGTTTTTCTACAACTTTAATGCATGATACAAGGGAGAAATTTTATTACCTATCCTAACTTTTGGCTCAAACTACATAGTCATCTTAAAGCAAACCTAAAAGTAACTACCTTGGAGCCTTTCCCACAGTGCTGGTGGGCCCTGCAGATCTGGAACTCTCCAGCTCCCATTCCCGGCCGGGCAAAGAGCCAGGGCCCTGCGAGGCTGGACACTCCGTCATCTACGAGACACTGGGGCACATGAGAGCTCAGACTTGGCTGACAGCTTCACTGCACCAGCCCTCATCTGGCCCAGGATCTCCCAAGTCCTCGGCCTCTGTCTACACTTCTGGAATGACCAGTTACAGCTGAATTGCAGCTAGCCTTTATTTCCCATTTGTTGGAGGGCGCACTCCCTCTGCAGAAATCCCAGGGAGGCCACTGCCCCTCGAAATGTGGGCAGGTGGATGCTCCTGCAGGGCTCCATCGTGATGGGAGGGGCGGCTGACCCCAGCAGCTCACTCCAAGTTACCCCCTGAGCACCTGCTCCGGTTCCAGGTCCTGTGGAAGATGCCAAGGCGCAGACATGACTGGACCGAGCCCCCCTCACAGGCAGTTGTAAATGAATAGCTGTCAGGTGAAGGTGCTCACAACCTATTTATCGCTGAGATAGGTCACAGGTGGTGCAGGTCAATCGAGGACGAAGACCAAGGGTGCCCACGTGAGAGAAGCATGGGACCTCTGTGTTCAGAGGCCCTTTGAGACCTGGCTTCTCAAAGTGTGGTCCATGGGCCGTCTGTCTCTGCATCTCCTGGGAGCTTGCTGAAATGCAGGATCTCACCTGCAAAGGACTGAATGTTTGTGTCCCCCCCAAAATCTATATTTTGAAGCTCTAATCCCCAGTGTGATGATATCTGGAGGTGGGGCCTTTGTGAGGTAATTAGGTTTGGATAAGGTCATGAGGGTGGAGGTCCCATGATGGGAGTGGATGGGACCTTTCTAAGGGATGAAGAGGCCAGAGCTTGCTCGCTCTCCATCATGTGAGGACACAGCAAGAGGCAGCTATCTACAAACCAGGAGGAGCCCCCTCACCAGAACCTGACCACCCTGGCACCCTGATCTCGGACTTCCAGCCTCCAGAACAATGAGAAATAAATGTCTGCTGTTTAAGCCCCCCAGGCTGTGGTATTTCATTACAGCAGTCTGAGCTAAGACATCATCTTGCTGAAACAGAGTCTGCATCCTAACAAGAGTCCCAGGCGCTCTCGTACGCACAGGAGAGTTCAGAGGCCCTGCTTGAAAGATGACCTCATCCTGCCCCTTTACTATACCACGGGGGAAACCCTTGACTGGGAGAGGCTTGAGTTTAGAGATTTGCCTAAAATCAGCCAGCTAAGCAAGTAGGAGAGGGAGGATGGGAACCCAGGGCTGCTGGATCTCAGGCCAATAAGCACTGGCAGCCCGGAGGGGCTTGGACCCCCGTGGTAACATGAAGGTCAGACCACAGACATCCTGGGTTCCAGACCAGACCCACGTTCAAGCAGACCGTCGGGAGACAGAAGAGTCAGAAGACCCTGCACTGGCAGCACGGGGTCGGCACGAGTAAGCAGGCTCGGAGGGTTCGTGCAGAACACATCCTGCCGACCTGCCGGAAATGAAGCCAGGCGCTCTGCGGCGACAAGGGATGTGATCCACTCATCAAACCAGAGCAGAGAGAGATGGACCAAGAAAAGACAGGGGAACCAAAGAGCCCGTTTGCTGTAATGCACCGGGCTGGACCAGAGAAGTCCAGAATCCCAACATTCATCGTGTGGCTAAGCTTAAGGAATGAAAGTCTATAACTGTAAAGTAGCTTTAAAGTTATCTGTTCCAACTACTCCTCAGACCCGGCAAGAGGCTGTCTGGCCGCACCGTCCTGCTCCAGTGGTGGGCTCAGCTCCATCGTCGGAAACCTACCCCTTACCTTCAAAATGCTGACTCACTTTTAACCCAGCAGTTTGAGTTCTGGGGCACAAGCTGCAGGAAAGAAACTGCAAATGTGGAAAACACTAGATGCACAAACGTGTCCCACAGTGGAATGTATCACAAAGTAGACTGCGATGGTTTGTCTGGAGATTAAAAGAAGAGGGGGAAACGACCCATATACCCCTGACTGAGGCACGGTTCTCTGGAAAAGACATTCTCTGAGCACACGGCTTCCACAGGGTGCCCATAATAGGGTGAGGCACAGGGGCACCCATCTTGTCAGCCAGGTCAGAAGGATCAGTCCCCACAAGCCACAGCGTGACACACACCACAGCCAGATACGTCTTAGCAGGGATGGGCCAGATCCTAAGTATTTTTGGCTTCGCGGGCCATGTGGTCTCCGGTGCAATTACTCAACTCTACCACTGTGGTGTGAAAGCAGCTGCAGCCGTTACACAAATGAATGACAGGAACTGCATTCCGATAAAACTTTATTTACAAAAACAGGCAGCAAGTCAGATTTAGCCCCAGGCTGCACTTGCCGATCCCTGATCTCCACCTTCACATCTATTAACTTTAAATGGCAAACCAAACCAAACAAAAGGAAATGTCCTAAAATCCAACCTCAGGAAATGGCTTAATAAGCTCAACCATCTGAAATTGACTCATTCGATCCATATTTATCGAGTGCCTGCTGTGTCAGACGCGGCCCTGAGCGCTGAGGCTAAAACATGGAGCGAATTAGCCGAGCAGCTGCGTCAGAGGGACGCATTAAACACCTACAAGAGTTCATTTCACTGCGAGGAAAACCCTTGCAATGCTGCGTGAAAAGCAAAATAAGTGTTTTAAAAAACACACAGTGGAAAAGAACAATGAAATAAAAATATTTAAATGTTACTAATGTTTACCTTTGGCTGGCTCAACTACCCCTTCTCTCTGTTTCTATTTGTTTTTTCATATAATCGCATATTACTTTTATAATAATAACAGTCCTTCCGTTGTTTTTAAAAGAGGAAACCCGTCTTGATTTTAAGCTAAGGTCTGTGTCCCTCCTGCAGTTTCCATAGCTGCCCCTGAAGGCAGTCAGAAGACAAGCCGCTCAGCCCTAGGTGTTCCTACACTCACCAGGGAGGGCTGGAAAGTTCAGCACCTGGGACAGAGCCCCAGGCCCCACGGGAGCCCAGCAGGAGGGCAGAGAGCCACCCCAGGTGGCTGTCCACACCTTTCCTCTCTGGTCCTCCTGCTGGGTCCGTACAAGGCACTTGGGCCACACCTATCAGAGGAAACAGAACTGAAGCAGGAAAGAGACTGGTCCCCTGAGTCTGGCTGATGCACATGGAAACAGTCCTTGTGACCCAGCAAGGGAGGACAGGCAGTCAGATTGTTGGTAAAAAGGAAGTAGAAACAAATATTGCACAGATCCCTTTACCCACATTATTAGCTGGGGAGAGACTGGCAAACATGCCGATACCAGTCACAGCAACATCTGCTCCTAATTGCTTCTCCCCCAGCATTCTCAGAACACGTCAGCTGGCGTCTGCCCTAGGAGAAAATCCGATATTTTTAACAAAGTCTTAAATCAGATGGCGTCCTTGATGAGTAATTTCTTACGTGTTTGCTCTTTGAGGCTAAAAACAGCACACCTCTAAGGGACGTGGCTGTCACCAGGGGCTGGTTGATCAGGAGGCCCCGCTTCAAACAGCATGACTAAGAGTTTCTAACTCCAGCAGCACTTTCCAATGTCTTCTTTCATTTATCATGTATTTATATCCCATATACAAGTGTTCAAGTGCTTTTAAAAGTCCACATATCCACTTCTTTACGGGTAACTTTTCTCTCTTTTCCAAATGTTCTTGTTTTTAAAAAGTCTTGTAAAAGAAAAATGTGTGTTTTTTTTAAAAAGAGTACATCTCTCTATGCTCTAATTCTCCCACTTGTTTAGTACTTTAGGCAAAATACCTACGGATAGAACATCCTGTTCTCTTTAAGGAAACTGTCTCTGGTTTTAGGTTCTCCTGCAAACACCAGCAGCCCCTTCCCACAGCCTGGGGGGAAAGCGTCTTTCTGCAGCAGCCGGTCTGACGCACCAACTCGCCTTTCGAATCCGGCAGTGGAGGTCGTGTCCCACCTCCTTCCATCCTGGCCACGCAGAACGGCCTCTGCTCAGTGAAGACCTGATGGGGGGCTGCACCTGCCCAGGATGGGGCAGGAGGCGGCCCTGGAGGGGGATGCCTTTAGGTAGAGGCTTTGGCGCTGCAGATGCAGCAGGCTAGAGCCCTTTGGTGTGGGACCACTGACTCCCCTGAATCCCTAATGGAGGAGGACACTCTCTGACGTTCCACACCCTCTTCTTTCAAGGTCAAGATCAATGCCGGTATCATCATGAACTACCCTGTAGCATCCTAGTGGCTGTGTGCCTCCTTCAGACCAGGGCGGTGCTTCTCAGAGCTTGAAACAGCCATCCTGAAATCACTGAGCCCCCCCAGAGGCAGGAGGCAGTCAGGCTCTTCCCCACTGCCCCTCCCTGAGCCCCTCTGCACCCCTGATCCCAGACCCCTGCTCACAAACCTCCCATGGCTCCCCGCTGCTGATCCAAACCCAGACTCATGGCATTAAAAACCTCTCTGCCCGGCCTGTCCCACTGCCTGGGGCCCACGCCTGGCCAAGTTGAGCAGGCCACTGGCCATGTACACACCTTGTATCCCCCAAGTCGAGCAGGCCACTGGCCCTGCACACACGTTGTATCCCCCAAGTCGAGCAGGCCACTGGCCCTGCACACACGTTGTATCCCCCATCCCGTGTGGCTGCCCTCTGCCTCCGTCCACTCATTCGGTCACCCACGGTCTGATGAGTGCCTACTATGTGCCAGGCACTGTTCTAGGAGCTAGAAGTCAGCAGCAAACAAAACAGACAAAAATCCCTGCCCTGGAAGAGCTTACATTCGAGGGGATGGAGACAAGGCAAATAGACAACGAAAATCCATAGTGTGCCGGGTGATCATAAGTGCTATGGGGAGAAAAGAGGTGGCAGGGGGACTAGTGAATGCAGGGGTGGCTGGCATGGTGGTCTGGGAAGGCCTCACTGCAGAGGTGGCATTTGAGCAGAACCCTGTAGGAGGGAGGGAGCCTCTCCATAGAAAACTGGGAGGAGAGCATTCCAGGCAGAAAGTGCAAAGGCCCTGAGGCAGGACTGTGCTGGTGTGTTCTAGGAAAGGCAAGGAGGCGGGTGGGGCTGAGGCTGAGCAGAGATCAGGAGGCCTTGTGGGCCGCCCTAGGGACACAGCTTTTCCTGTGAGTGAGACCTGAGCCTGGAGGGTTCTGACCAGAAGAGTGACACATCTGACTTCCACTGTCACAGGCTACGCCGGCTACTGTGTTGAGAACAAACCGTAAGGGGTCGGGGGAGGTGGGGGGTGTGGTGGGGGAAGACAGATACCAGAGAGGAAACTACTGCAATTATCTGAGCAAGAGACAACGGCAGCTTAAACCTGAGTTACGACTGGGTTTGCTGATGGTTTGGGTGTTGGGGGGATGACAGGAAGAGTGGAGAGAGGGATGATTCTGATGGTTTGGGCCTAAACAACCAGAAAGATGGAGTTGCCACTTTTTTTTTTTTTTTTTTTTTGGCCACACTGTGTGGCACGCAGTATCTTAGTTCCCTGGCCAGGGATTGAACCCATGCCCCCTGCATTGAGAACGTGGAGTTTTAACCACTGGACCGCCAGGGAAGTCCTGGACTTGCCATTTCCTAAGTTAGGGAAGCAACAGGAGTGGCAGGCTGTGGTGAAGGACGGGAGTGGACATCACTTCTCTATGGGACTGACGGCGACCAGCCTTTAAGCCCCAACGGGAACACTGTCTCCTCCGAGAAGCCTTCCTTACACTGAGCTGAACTGAAAGCTCACCCGCTCTGAATGCCAGCCCCTCCCTCCCCACCACCCCTCCTCTCACTCACATACACACACAGAGCACTTCTCCACCCCACTTATTTGTATCTACATATTATTCCCCTGAGTAATCTGAGGTTGATTCATCTTATAACATCAGGAAGCATTTGCACACAGTAGGTGCTCAACAAATATGTTTAGTAACATGCTGTATAGAATTGCACCTATAGTGCTTTAATAATCTAACAACTCAAGAATGTTCTTTCAAAACATCTAAAAATTATGCTTCCCACTGATTCAATATTAAGTGGTAATTATTCCATCTCAAGGGTCCTATATATAGATGCTGACCCACCCCCAATCATTCAAAATGTCCAGGCAAGCTCTGCTGGAAAGGCCATGTGAGGAAGAGGGGTGTTACCTTGCTGGTCCTTACATCCCAAGCTTTCATTTCAGAGCTGAAGCCGCCACATACGAAAACGTTGTGGTCTCTTGGATGAAATTTCAAGGTAGTGATTCTAAAGTCACTTTGACCACTGAAGAGCTGGGTTCCTACAACACGAAAAGAGAAGAGAGGGTTAGAAACTACTCAGATCACAAACGAAATACCTTGACACTAAGATGCCATCTGATACGGAGCCACGGGAAAGCACAAGCCCACCTGGGCCTGAGGCGGCCAACGGAGACTTTCTGGAAACACAACAGCAGCAGCATTTGCCCTCACTCTCTGGCCACCTGGTACTCAATTAGCTGAATCCCCCCACCCCCAGGGATAAACGAGACGTCTGAATCCACCTTTTAGGTGCTCTGTAAACATCATGCACATCAACTCATTTCAAGCACATAATCCAGTTTGCAGTTGAAAAAACCAAGACTCGGGGAGACTGAATAACATTTCCAGAGCTACACAATTAATTTTGTTAGATTATTTACTGGGAGTCTAAAAACCAAAAGCAGGGGCTTCCCTGGTGGCGCAGTGCTTGAGAGTCCGCCTGCCGATGCAGGGGACACGGGTTCGTGCCCCGGTCCGGGAGGATCCCACATGCCGCGGAGCGGCTGCGCCCGTGAGCCATGGCCGCTGAGCCTGCGCGTCCGGAGCCTGTGCTCCGCAACAGGAGAGGCCACGGCAGTGAGAGGCCTGCGTACCGCAAAAAAAAAACCAAAAAAAGCAGAATGCTCCAAAGTGATTCTTTTTAGGATCAGCATCTTACAGTCACACCCTCATGATAACCCATCGATGGTTTTCCATAGAGCGTGGCCAGTGGGGTGGCGTCAGCGTCTGGGCAATAAATGCGAGTGTGACGTCACAGTGGCTCAGGCCACAGGTTGGAGGGGGTACGTGGACCACCTTTTCTATCTGCCATGAAATGCTGTCAACTGCTCCTGGATGCTGTGCAAACGTCTGCGTGCACACACACACCTCTGCCGTGGAAACTGTCTTCCTGTCACTGAGCTCTCTTAGAGGTAAGCCATAAAAACGCCAGAAATGTCGATCATTTAGAACAGGTCAGACTCGGGGAACAGATCTTTTGTGCTGAGCCCAGGTCTCGAAAGCCAGCATGCTTTCCTCTACACGGTGCCACAGCCCAGGAGGGACAACCTTGAAACCCTTCCCCTGGGCCTGAGGCGGCCAACAGAGACTTTCTGGAAACACAACAGCAGCGGCATTTGCCCTCACTCTCTGGCCACCTGGTACTCAATTAGCTTGAAACCCTTCCCCTGGACATAAGAAGCTGGATACCAATGCAACGCCAAGATCTCAAGCATCACCTCCTCTTACGGGAACCCAGGAAGTACACTTGGTCCTTCAATTCAGAGAGCACTTCCGGAAGGCTGTCCTGCTCTGTGTTTAGGACCACACTGTAGTTAAATGCTCCACCGGCTCACCAGGTAAGGAAATGAAAGGCATCAATTGGTCCTCTCGAGAGTTACAGCAGAAGCCTTGACAAATCCAATTTGCCTAGATCCTTGGTCTCCAAACTTGTCTGACAGTACATCCCAGCCATGAGAAACCCTTAGGCGCATACCGCCAACACGTGTATATTTATTTATGTGCTACTGTACCAGTATATTATGAGTCTAAAAGCAATTACCAAAATAAGAACATTTTGAAAGATGAGACAAGGATAAAACAAACAATATTTTAAAATATATTTTAATATGCCATTTATTAAGAGTATCAACAAACCTCTTGGAAATTATTAAATCAAATGAGTTATAATAATTTTAGTAAGAGCAACAGGACTGAATATGCTTACACTTTTTTAAAATGTAGGGACCTTTTTGTGAGTCAGTGATTTGACAGTAGCCCGGTTACAGCTTAAGTTTACACACTGAACACTGTCAGAGCCCCAAAGCCTCCTTCCAGAGACGTGAGGACCCAGAATGGAAGAGACGTTTACCACTAGCAACAGGGGAGACATTTTCCGCTTCCATCTACCACTGATGCAAAGGATTTTGTGAACAATTTGCTAGTAAAGCTCCAGTTCCCCTAATGTCAAATAATGGCTCCCGCCACTAATCAGCGGGTATTGCTGTATATGCTCCTATTTCTAACAACCTAATTCAAAATCCACTGAAATTTTCATTTACAGGATTTTAAAGCAGGATTAGAAAAACACTGTTCCCAGGTTAACAGTGCTGACACTGAAGTTTTTAATAGGTGACACGTTCACATAGTTTTTGGCAACAAAAATTACAGTGGTATAAACAATTAAAAACATCTGTTTTCAAAGTGTTCTCTCCAAAGCGCAGATTTCTTGGAAAGAGGCTGCTCCCTTGTTCTTTGTTCAAGCATCACCTTTACCCTGATGGATGACTAACTGTGTGGATTTTTTTCTAGTATCTTCTAAGGGCCTACAATTGGCAGTCAGTTGTCATCAGAGAAAACTCTGGAAACACTTGGCTTTTTGTAAATGAAGACTCTATACCTCTTTAAGCTCAACAAGCCCCTTAACTATTTTGCTACAAAATGCAACTCACAAAGATTTCCACGGTCATCCTATGTCATCACAATGCTGTCAAGACCTGGCCAGTTTGGGTCGTTGCACTGACTACGGTGACGGGACTATAGACAGCAGCCTAGCTGTCCGAGCTGAGAGGGCAGTTAAGGCAGATGTGGTTCTCTGCCTGGTGGGATGTTGAAAAGCCATTTCCAACTGGAATGATAAATAGCATTCTGTGGCAAGAGGGACAAAGCTCGATACCCGTTCTTAAATTACAGGAGTATTAAAGAAGGACTGACATGAACAAAGATAGGGAAGACGTGATTCACCCACAGGAAATGAGCTGTTCTAGGGGTAGTAAGGTAACTTCTTAAATTATACTAATATTGCTGTCATAATACTGTTTTTCTAATAAGTAAAGAACTCTTCTATAAAAGCACGAGGAAGATGAGCAGACCTGTCGTATGCTGTGTGCTGTGTCCCTCTCATTAGGTCAAGAGACAAGCAACACTCTCAAGTAGACCAAAAAAATCACTTCCTGAGGAACTGGTCTAATTGGAAACCTGGTATTCCCAGTTCTTATTCTTCTTTTCCTTTCCTGAAACTTGTCTGGGACCCAAACTCTTCCTCGCCTTTTCTGCTACACTTCGGGGTCAGAAAGCAAGCGTGACATGCCCGGTTAGCAAGCCCCCCGCCCAGGGAGGATGGAGCAGGGGGCCGCCCGCCCGTGCGGTACCGCGTGCCCTGGGGATGGGCTTCGTGCCTGCAGCGCTGGCTGCAGGAGCTTCGCTCCAGCCAGGGGGCTGGGGGAGCCACATGGGGGCTAAGGGCGAGGGACTATCACTACATCCCCTCGATGGAAAAGGAGCACAGATGTCGCTGCGACCATCACACCGGCGCAAGAAGGCCCCTGTAGGCCAGAAGTCTTCTCTCCAGACAGATACAGCCGCGCCTAATGCCGACTCCTTGCTCATTTGGAACTCACTGCCAACCCTTAAGTCCAAAAGGAAAAACAAACTCTATATGCCTGGAGAAAAAATTCTCCCTGTTTCTTGGACCATAGCACATACCATATGCTTATTTCAGGAAAAGCAGTGAATTAGCCATGTTTTTTTCAAAAAGTGCCGTGACAGTCTTGCCAATAATGGGGGAAAAAGATGAGAGGAAAAGTGAAAGTCGAGTTGCTAAAAGATAATGACTGGACTTTTTTGCTGAAAAAATGTATTTCTGACTACGTTATTCATCCTCAATCCCCCAAAGAGACTGAGAGAGAATCTATGTCTTTTAAGTACTAAAATTTTCCAGTTAGAAGACAAGCTGTAATTTCTACTTTTTCCTACTTTTACTTGTAATAACTAGGCCTTCACTGTACTTCTTTGTTAAAAGGGACCAAAATGAAATTTTTCCAGTTTTGAATAATAATTACAGATACCTATTGGGAAACACGAGGTAAGGAGGTCTGGGGCGAGACTGTGGCACAGAAATCAGGACCCCAGCCACTGTCACCCAGCAACCTGTTCAAAGTGGGAGGTGATACAGCAGAGGGGTGGGGAGTCACACACACCCGGGTCCCGCCCCAGCTCTGTCACTTCCAGTGGAGCGACCTTGGGCAGGGCCCTTCCCTGCTGTGTCACACGCCCTCATAAACACGCGTCAGTCGGGAGGGCTGTACGGAAAGCATTCTAGAGGGCCTGGCAGACAGCAAACAACAAAGGGGAAAACTCTTACAGTTTGAAAAAAACTAAACCTCAAATTATTGAATTCACCCTTAGTTAAACTGAAAGCTAAAGCCAAGGGATATGAGTTTTTAAGAGCAGGGAACTTGAGAGATTACTGACGTTGAGTTTTTGTTCTGAGGCTATGAGAATACAATGCCTTGGGCTGCCTTTACATTTAGTTAAAGAGATACAAATAAAGGCTGGTAAATATTTATCAGAAACTGTCTTGAAGGTGACAGCCACGCTGGAGGTGAAGGTCCTTTGCTGTCAGATGTGTTCCTACTCTGCAACTTTTCATAAATGGAGTAGCTTTTTTTGTTTGTTGTTTTTGTTTTTTTTAATTTTTCTTTATTTATTTTCTTTATTTTTTTTATTTTTATTTTTGGCTGTGTTAGGTCTTCGTTGCTGTGCGCGGGCTTTCTCTAGTTGTGGTGAGCGGAGGCTGCTCTTCCTTGCAGCGCACAGGCTTCTCACTGCGGTGTCTTCTCTTGTTGCGGAGCACAGGCCCTAGACGCGCGGGCTTCAGTAGCTGTGGCTCGCGGGCTCTAGAGCGCAGGCTCAGTATTTGTGGCACACAGGCTTAGTTGCTCCGCAGCATGTGGGATCTTCCTGGACCAGGGCTCGAACCCGTGTCCCCTGCATTGGCAGGCGGATTCTTAACCACTGTGCCACCAGGGAAGCCGGGAGTAGCTTGTTTATCGCACCCCCTCCTGGGCAATGCTACTTTGAGCACAATGGTTAGTTGTATATAACCTTTAACCGTGAGACTTATCTGGCTTGTTTACATGTTTGTTATGGAAAATTCCATTTATTCACTGCATGCTGCTTATAAGAAACCGAGTTTTAAAATATTTAGTCCACTGACACTGACTTTATTGATCTTGTTCTAATGATCTCAACCAGGATAAAAGAACTGTTCAGACTCTCTTGGAGTTAGGAAAAACCACTTCTTTTCCTCCTTGAATCCATAATGATAGAGATAAACTATAAATCGCCATTAAAACAAAAGCCTGTTTAAGACAGAACGCAGAAACTCAACTGGGTCTCTTGACACGACTAGCGCTGGCAATGCACCGTCACCAATATTGCTGTGATAAGGCAGCTGTAACACTGGCCGCGCTCCTCCTCGGGGAGCCCCCCTCTTTCTCCGGTGGAGACACTGAGCTTCCCAGGGTGACCACCTGCGTGGCCAGGCAACACTGCCTGTCAACCCTAACGCCTCCCCTGTGGGACCCTATGGTCACGAGGGCTCCAGGGCCCTGAGGGGCCTCCTCTGTCCCAGCACGTCTGGCCCCCGGCCCAGCTCCTGGCACGTAAGAAGCACTTGACACAGGTCAGGTGAAACCCAAGTACGGGTCCCCAAGAAAGAGCAGGGAAGCTCATGCCCTCCTCTCCAGAGAGATGGCGCCTATCGCCTCCAGGCCTGCCTGGGGCTTGCACGTGTCATGCCACAACCCTGCGTGGGAGGTGTAATTACCCCATTTCTCAGCGCTGGGGGAATGAGGGATGGAAGCCCAGAGAGGTGAGGCCTCGTCCAGGGCCTTGTGAGTCGGCCACGCTGGGACAGAGGCTGGACCCCTGTGACCCCGGAGCCCGCCCGCGAGCGATTCGTGACCTTTCCTTCCGCTGAGCTCTGCGCGCACATCACAGGCTCGGGAGCCGGTAGGGGAGATGCTGACGAGGGATTGGCTGGTGCTGTCGGCTGGTGGTGATTGAGCTCGTGTTCCCAGGCAGGCGGTGTATGACTCATCCTGTGAAAATCAATATCGTTACACTCATCCTCTGGGAAGTATTCAGCCAGCCGTAAATTTAACCCTCCTGACTCAAAGTTAACGAAGAAAGGAGCTTACTAACTTTCAAATCAAACTCTGTGAATCAGAAACGAGCACCATCTTGGCACGCCGGGCAGAGTCCCGGGGAGGGTCCAGGCCAGAGTCAGACGGGCCCGCGTCTGCACGCTCCCTGTAGGTAAGCTAGCAGCCCCGGGATCCGCCGGCAAGTCTCTCAGATCCGTGGGCTCCTAATACGTGCACTCAGGAGAATAAATCTTACCTTCAGGGCTTGTTGTGAGAATTAGAAATAATGCACATAAGACAGCAAGCCCCAGGCAAACGACAGGCCCGACAGACAGCGGCTGCAGCAGCAGCAGTAGTCACAGCAGAAACAGCAGTAGCTGTTGTAGAAATTTCTTTCATATCAAGTTTGGCCACTGCATTTCATTAACTGGACAAGTCTGAATTTTCCAAAATTAAAAAAAAAAAAAAAAGTTCTCAACTTGCAAACAGGTCCCAAAGGTACAACTTATGTTGGTTTTCTGGGACTCAGAAGTCACCACCAGGACAACGAACAAGCCGTGACTGTGTTTAGCCTCCGGGGTCAGTCAACAGAGGTCGTCCTACCTACAAAGGGAGCCAAACTGCAGTGCAAGCACAATTAAACACACACACAGATAAAAACATCACGTCTGTGCAATAATGGTAATGAATGAAACAGTGCCGTTGATTAAAAACCACCTTTGATTTATCCAGAGGGCTGGCACGAGCTTAACTAGAGGCAGATGACTAGTCAGAGGTTTGTGGAGGCGTGGAAGGACCTCGAAGGCAGGTTCTAAAGTGTGAGATACGGGGCTGGCAGGGGCTTTACTCAAGCTTGGTAACATCTGATTTAATATCCACAACTAGGTCAGCTTCTTACTCCAAAGCTGTATGGAAAGAGGGGGAGAAATCGAGGTTGGGACTGCAGAGAAATACTCCTCAGCGGAGGAGAAGAGCGTGGGTGGGAATGGGGACCGGTGCCCGGGATCAAAAGGGCACAGCCTTGAGAACAGACTAGTTTAAAGGAGGGCTGGGAAAGGGATGCCGGTGAAGGAGCGAGCTTAGGAGAAAGTGGGACTCCACTGTGTAGAGGAGTCTGCGGGGTCCCGCCTGTATCTGTGGGACGGAGGACAGGAGGGCAGGCGGCTGCTCCCAGGGCAAGAGGGCACTGGAGGGGCGGCAGCCAGGGACCGCCATCAGCTCAGACCTCACTGGGGCACAGAGCTCTGCACAGCCTCCATATCTGGATCTAGTAGTAAAACCCCGAGGACCAAAGGAGCAATGACACGAGACGTGCCCACACCCTCGGGAGCTCCATGTCCATGCCCGCTGCTGTCCGCGGGCGCGTGAAGGACACCTAACCGGGTTCCTCTGAGCTGTTCCAGAGAATAGTCATGGTGCTGGAAAGCCTAAAGGCTGGAAAAGCCCAGGCCCCTCTCACCAGCGCCTCCCAGGAGACCCAGGGTCAGGGGGCGGCACCACTCTGAAGGCTTTAGCCCAACAAGGAGCCCCCCTGCCGCCACTTCTCCAAAGCCGAGTGAGCCCCTGACACTCTTCTCCGGGCTTTTAATATGGACGCTTCTCACCCTTCCTCTGACAAGTGTTTTAAAATCGTCAGGGCAAACATTTCTCCTGCTGGGACGGCGGCTGTCGATAGCCGGAGAAGCACCCTTCAGCCAGTCACTTCATCAGAGGGATCAGTCTGGGCGCGCTTTCTTCCCAGAGGCCCCGAGTTATCCTCGGCAGGTGGTGAGCCAGCTGCCCGGGTGAGAGCGGGCTCCCCCGGAGTCGGCTTAAGCAAACTGTTCGGTCACAGCCCAGAAACACACGTGCTTGAGGGTACCCACTCTTGTCCTTGAACAGCCAAAGCCTCTGCCAGTCACACGGGCCGGAGCTGAACTCCAGCTCTGTCACTGCAAGTCATCCAACGCTCCAAGCCTCAGTTTCTGAGCCCATGAAATAGGGATGAAAACACTTCCCCCATAGGTTAGCGTGAAGACTAACTATGTAATAAGCAGAGAGCCTAACATCCACTTATTCATTCTGGCTTGATCCAGGCCAGGCAGGGTGCCAGGAACCAGGGCTACACGGCTCACAGCCTGGCCCACAGGGAGCGCCCAGCCGATTTGTCACTCCCCTTTTCCTTGGAGCATTCCTGTGATGGAGGCCCCAGTCATGATGCAAAAACAAGGGAGACACCAGAAGACACTTCTTGGAAAAGAAAAGTCATGATCATTCATGGGTCCAGTTCCAGTCGGTCACTCGGGCCCACGCACCATGACCCCCACGGAAAGACACAGGGACCCCAGAGCAGAAGGAGCCAGGCAGGGGCGGGGGCAGCAGGGCGCGGGAAGCGGGGTCTGAGTGAAGAGGACGCCCGCTCAAGTGAAAGGCACGTGCCGACCCATCACGAGGAGGAAGCTGCTACCCCGCTCAGGCCATTTTGTCACGGAGCAGCGGAGGACGTAGGAGAGGCTGGGAGACCCTGAAAGGCGGTCTTCCTGCTGGTCTGCCCCCAGACCCACACGTGGGATCAAGAGCGACACCAGGAAGCTGGCTCGGGGGGACCTCTGGGGGCTTTTGGAACTGAGCCACCAAAGCTGCCCCGTTTGGGGACGTGGTCCAGCCACTGCGGCTCTCCGGATGCTCAGAGGAACACGGCTATGATTTCCTACCTTCTGAAGGGCCTTGTGGGGCAGGGGCGGGGAAGGGAAGGGCAGCCTTTGCTGAGTGCTTGCCGTGCAGCAGGCACTCTGGATACGTTATCCCAGCTGTTCCCCTCCATGACCTCAGCTGCTGGGCATTGCTACCCATCTCACAGATGCGGAAACGGAAGTAAAGGAAGCTTCCCCGAGGACGCCCAGCTTGGGTAGGTGGAAGAGCCGTGTCTCCACCCCATCCAAGTTCCTCCTACCACACGGGGCTGCCTCCAGCATCCGGGAGCTGGGACCGGGTGGCACGGCCTGGATGCCCCGGATGGGCTGGACACACGTCAGGAGAGCTGACTGGGCACAGGAAGGAGGACAGGGTGCCCTGCCCATCCAGGGCCCTGGAGGCTCCAGGGAAAGGACCATCTCCTTTGCAGCCAACAAATGCAAAGTTCAAGGCCTCGTGTGCCTCCCAGGCCTTAACAGCCAGGCTGGGGGCGATGGTCTAAGGGGTGGAATCTGCAAGAACCAGTACCACTTAGAACTGAACGAGCTCAAGCTCTTCGGGGGCTTTTGAGGAGACTGGCCGATGTGGTGTGCCGGACAGCTGACTCATAAAGCCGGCGGCACTCGGGGCCCTGGTGGAGTCGAAGACCAGCGCTCCCCGAGGCCGCCTCAGCCTGACGCACCAGAGACGTTTCCTTAGGAAGATTACAGACTGAAATGATAGCACCAGAAATAATTAACCTGTGAGCAGATTTTATTTAAGTGTTGATTCATGGTTGTTCTCTAAGCCAACAGCCCGTCAGAACTATAAATTAACGAGATAAAATGTTGCTGGCCCTCCATATTTCAGGCCGGGTATTGACGTTTTAGAATCCACAGATTTTTAACTGTATTGACTGAGGACACCAGGATAAATGGCCTTGGCGCCAAATTCCCATTAACGACAATGGGCACCGAGTGACTAATTCCCAGAGCGCTGCGGTGAGAACGCCCTGCGCTGCTTTCTCCTGGCGGGGAGTTCTAATTAGATTGAAATGGAACAGCCAAATCACCAAGGGCGGAAAGAGGCAAAGCAAGTGAAAAGGAAGATCAGACTCGGTGACAAGAAAGGACAGAAGTCAAACGAGGCCGAGAGCCACGGGGGCTCCCGCACGCCCTGGGCCAGGTGGGGTGCCGGAATGCGGCGTGGGCGTGCGTGCAGACCCCACTCCGGCGGCCCCTGATGAACCCACCCCCGCCTGGCAAGGGCCTCCTCAGCTCTGCCTCACGTGCACGCACGCTGAGCAGCTGCTCCGAGCCAGGCCTGGCCACGTGACAGAGACACAAAGACCACCTGGATGGGCCCCATCCTCAAGGAGCTCCCACACTAGCCATGGAGATGGACACAGAAACCAAACCTCTCAGTGGCAGAGGCCCCACCCAGGGGTTGGCGGCCTTCCCCAAGGGCAAGGCCAGACCCCTGGACCCTACGCACCAAGCAACAAAGGACATCCAGCACGCTGACCATGGTAGCCCCAGCCCAGGTCCTGTACAAGTAGCTGCTGAAGGAATGAGAGGGGGCCTTCAATAGGCAAATCGGGTGGTGAGCCCATTCCCAGCAGAGGGGTGGGGGGCAAAAGTGCAAAAAAAAAAGTGGCAAAGCCCTGAGGGCCCGGCCATGCTTTCCCTGTCCCACCCAACACACCACAGCTAGAGGAGCAGCTGGGACCGGGCCAGACAATGTTCCCTCCAGCGAGTTCTACCACCAGCTGGGCAGGGCTGCCACATCCCCTCCTGAAGCTCCCCACCCAGCCTCGGGTCACCCCCAGCCCGCTACAGCCACCAGGGAGGCCTGCCCAGGGTGCACATGGAGCCATGATTCTCTCCTGCTCCAAACTCAGCAATGGCCCCTACTGCCACCTGCTGCGGCAGTGCCTAACTGCCCAGGTGAGAGGACTCTCTTCGAACGTCTGAAAATGTCAGAGCCCCCCCCACACTCACTCACTCACACACACACATACACACACACAATGGCAATGTCTGCTTAACATCTGTTGATTGAGAAGATAGATCATGACAAAGGGCCGCTAGGAATCCATTAATGTTATCAAATGAACTTGTATTTGATTAACACGACAGCATCACCAGCATGTGAGAAGCATCCCTTCTCCACTCTTGGGCAGGCAGTGCAGGTACCCATGGGTGCTCAGTGACACTGGACTGGGGAGCGGCATCTGGGGAATGCACACCCCACAGGCCAGGAAGCGCGTGGAGCCCGAGCTCCCCTTCCTGCACCCCCAAACTCACTTCCCCCAGCTCCCTGCACCCCACACTTCCACACACACCACGTGGTTCATGTTCCTGAACTCCGTCCTCATTCCATCTGCTGAGAACCCACTTCCCTCCCCCTCCCCAGCCCCACTCCATCCTGATTCTCTGTCCCCCAGTTCCTGCCTCAGCTTGGGTCCCACTTCCTCCAGGAAGCCTTCCTTGATCTCCCAGGCTAGATGTCCTTGCGGTTCCTATATCTCTCTCCATCACTGTACCCTGGGACTCTCTGCAATTCTGTCTCCCTCAGTGGATGTGAGCTCCTCCAGGGTGGATCCTGGGACTTATTCACCTCTGTGTCTCCAATACCGAGCACGGCTTATTGGACACACAGGTAACAAAGTATAACAGTCAGGCAGCTGGCTTCGGAGCCTGGCAGACCTGTGTGCATCCTGGTTCAGCCACTTCCTGGTTGTGCCCCGTGCCTGTGTGTGACGAGGGGATTCCGGTGGTGCCAGTCTCAAAGGGTGAATGGGCCCTCACCCCACATGTTAAGCTGCAGAGGAATGCCTTGCACACAGTCGGTGCTCAGTGACAGTACCTACTGCTGGCACCAGCGACCCAACTGTCACCGTCACCCAGGGCACCAAACCCCCTAAGCCTCGACTCCCTCTCAGAGGGGCTCACAGGAAGAGCGTGGTCTTTGTTGCCAAAAAGAACACCGTACACTCAGCACTGTGTAAAGGGCCCAGGGTTTGCAGCTGCACGGACGTGGCTCCAAACCCCCACCTGCCCTGCACCACTGGAGGCCCTGAGCCAGTCACTCGGCCCTTGCAGCCTCAGTCTAGTCGCCTGTGAAATGGGGATAACAATGGCTGGCAGGATTGAAATGTGTGCAAAGCCTGTGGCACAGTACCAGCCGCCGACACAGCCAACAGCCTGGTCAACACCCCACTGACGGCACACGGGGCCCAGCCAAAGGAGCTGCATGGCCTCAAAAGGGTCGTCCCTCAGTGACCCAGCAAGAGAGGAGGACACTCCAGGTAGCAACAAACCCGCTGCATCCAAGCTGCGGGGCGGAGCTGGGTGGCTGGACCCCGGAGTGATCACCCCCTGTTTGCCAGGCTCTGGGAGAGGCACGGACCCCAGGACCACCACAGCTGGGCCAGGCAGGCAGGGGCTGCCTGAGGGCTCGAGGGACGCCCCGGGCACTGGTGTGAACCCAGGCCTCCCCTCCTGGTGCTGGCAGCGATGCCCAGCAGAAAAGTGACCCAGGAGGAACCCAGGGAGGAAAAGGCAACGTGGGCGCTGAGGGCAGCCGGCCCGGGGGTCAGGGGCAAGGCTGGAACCCAGGTCTGCGCTCGCTGGCTCTGTTCTCGCCCGAAGCACAGACAGGCCCCCGCTCCAGGGCTGTGGCGGGATTCGTGCTCAACGTGCCGGCTGCATCGGAATGCCGGGGAATGGAAAGTTCCTCCCACTGACTCCTCTCTCCTCCTCGCGCTGCTTGTTGAGAGCCCCCTTAGGATTTAGCCAGCGCGAATCCATCTCGCCCAAATGCCTTTTCAGTGTGGGCATGAAAGCAGAGCTCATTTGCTGGCTTTCCGTACGAGCTGGAATCATTCCTTACAGCCTTTCAGCGACAGTGAATTGACAGGAATTCTAAACTGATTCCAACCAAAGGACGCTGTGATGAAGCTAAACCTATCTCAGTACAAATTGCATGTCAGAAGTTGATTAAAAAGCCACCTCTATCCAGCTCCACAGGTTGGGGCTGGGACAACCTTGGGACTCTGTCCTCCGGGCAGGTTGGCAGAGGTCCACTGTGAAGCCTACGGGCCAGTCTCGGTTTCAGGCAAACAGCCTGGAGACAGGCTTGCCGAGTATGAGTCTCCCCTCGTCCCATCTGCCCCTGCCCTGAAACCGTCTGCAGCTGGCGGCTGCAGAATCCCCCTCCCAGAAACCTCCCCAGTGAGAAAGGCGCCAACTCGGAGGAGGGGGCGCCTCGGGGTAATGAAACACACCTGTTTCGAGGTCTGTTAGGTGCAGGGCGGAGTCGAAGCCACCACTGAGGATGCGCTGGCCACAGGGGGACCACCGGGCGGCCCGCACTGCCTCACTGTGCAGGGAGTAGGTCTGCAAGCAGCTTCCCGAGTCCACGGCGTTCCACACCTACGAGGCAAACACAGCGCCAGATGTCACAAGCGGGGGCCTGATCCTGGGGGCTCAGCTCAGCCCCTGTGCACGGGGAAAAGGCTCTCACAGTGGAACTAGATTCCCAATATTTTACCATCAAAGCAACATCTAGATGTTAAACTTCTCTTCGTGGAAATGTAATAAGGCCTTGGGACTGGCAAGTCGAGGGGGAGACTTTCACAAAATTTTTTCTGGGGGTTAAGGGAGCTCACAAGGAAACAGCATGTCCTGTGTTCTGCCGCTCACCTGCCCAGCCCTTCACACCTGATTCACACCTGCTCACCACCAAAAAGTTCCAGCCCAGCCTCACCTGCACCTCTGACATGTGTCCTCCGAGACAGGACTTTCTGAGACCTGTAGTGGATGCCGCACCAGGCCAGGCTACCTGCACGGGTCCCGCTTTAAGACTAAGATCCAAAATAGAGTCTGCCACACCTGTGTTTGCAACCAGGCAGAGCAGATCTCTGCCCGAGGGGCAAGCTGGCCTTTTTTCTGGGAGAGAAAGTACTGCCCCTCACTCCCCTCTGCTTTCCCTGGGGAGCGAGGCTTGTGGCAGAAAGCCCTATGTATACTTAATGACCTCTGAAATGTGTTTTTAGGCCCTCAAGTATAGAACTGTACATTCCAAGGGCCAGGACCACTTGTGCATGAAAGGGCTGCGTTCGGCTTCCCACCGGCTCTCCCAGGAAACTCTGCCGACCACCACACACCCCAGGGAAAGGCCGGCAGGCGAGGAGCCCAACCAGGCTGGCCCAGGGCCTGGCACGCGGAGGTGCTCAGCAGTGCTACTGTCCTCCCTTGGTGTCACTGCTGGCAGAAAGGGATGCTCTCACCTGCCATCCAAGGTGGGTCAGAGGACTGAACACAGAAGCAGGAAGGCACCCACAGGGCCTCCTGTGTGATGCTTCCAGCCTTGAGACTTGGCTGAAGCTTGGCCTCTTCAGGCCTCAGTCTCCTCGTCCATATAATGGGCATAAGAAGAGCCCCGTCCCAAGGGCAGTGGTGAGGAATGAGCGAGGGCTGGGCACACCGCACCGCAGCTGGAGCACAGCAGGAGCCACGGCGCCGGAGGCTGTGCTTCTTGAGGCAGGTAGTGCATGCGGTTCTTAACAGCAGGATTCCCTGACCCTCTCTTATTTCCTTGATAAGAGTAAACCCAAAGCGTGCCCACACAGATCCACAAACTGGATGTGAGAGATAAGCTCCCCTTTCAAGATGAGAAAGTTCACCCCACCACATCCTGAAGGTTCTCAAAATGCATAGGATGAGAGCTCTGAACGCGTATTTCCCGGGCATACGGAAATGTCTAAGATTAAGAAAACAAGAGGTCAAGGGTAGCCTTGAAAGAATGGTAAGACAGCTCAGTTCCTTTCTTCCTAATTAGGGGTCAACAGCTGGGGTTTCAGACTGAAAAGCAAAAAGTAGCAACATTTACATTTAGAAATACGAACAGAGGTAACAGAGGAAAGAGCCAGAAGACTTCAAAGTGAAGTGAGAATTCATGGCAGAAACGCAGAGCACAGGGAACTGCTGTTCTCTCAAAACGATGTGCAAGTATGACTTGAAAGGAAAAAATAAAGTAAAATGAATGAGCTAGATCTACAGGGTTAACTTGGCTAAACAGTGAAAAGATAATATTGAATACATAAGACAAGCGCATATATGCAGTACGATGCCATCTAAGTTTTAAAAACACATGGAACACCACCTCACACCCAGCAGAATGGCTTCTATCAAAAAAAAAAAGAAGAAGATATGTGTTGGCAAGGAGGTGGAGAAATCAGAACCTTTGTACATTGTTAGTGGGAAGGCAAAATGGTCCAGCCACTAGAGAAAACAGCAGAGCAGAACTTCAAAACATTAAGCATAGACTTACAGTGTGATCCAGCAATTCCACGTGTGTGTATGTGCTCAAAAAATTAAAACCAGGATCTCAAAGAGATATCTGTATCCCAATGTTCACAGCTGCATTAGCCACAACAGTGAAAATGTGGAAGCAACCCAAGTGTCCACTGATGGATAGATGGATAAACAAAATGTGATATATATATACATATATATATATATATATACACACACACAATGGAATATTACTGTCTTAAGAAGAAATGAAATTCTGACACAACCCACCACATGGATAAACCTTGAAGACAACACGCTAAGTGACATAAGCCACTCACAAAAAGACAGAAAGTATAATTCCACATATGTGGGGTCCCTGGCGTAGTCAAAATCATAGACGTAGAAGGTAGAACGGCGGTTACCAGGGGCTGCGGGGAGGGGGAAATGGAGACTTTTTAATGGGGACAGAGTTTCAGTTTTGCAAGATGAAGAGTTCTGCAGGTGGATGGCGATGACGGCTGCACAACCATGTGAATGAATGTACTCAATGCCGCTGAACCTACACTTAGAAATGGCTACGCTGGTAACCCTTACGTGTATTTCACCACAATTTTAAAAACACACATGAAGCAAAACTCTATCATGTTTCTTTGTGTACTTGTAGTCAGACTATAAAAAATATGCTTGGAGAGGGGAGAGGGAGAGGGGCAGGGTTGGGGGATGGGAGCTGTGAACACTACACTGTATTTCCCCTAAAGAGAGGCAAAGAGAGCGTGAGAGGGCTTCCCTGGTGGCACAGTGGTTGGGAGTCCGCCTGCCGATGCAGGGGACGCGGGTTCGTGCCCTGGTCCCGGAAGATCCCACATGCCGCGGAGCGGCTGGGCCCGTGGGCCATGGCTGCTGAGCCTGTACGTCCGGAGCGTGTGCTCCGCAACGGGAGAGGCCACAGCAGTGAGAGGCCCGCGTACAGAAAAAAAAAAAAAGAGAGAGAGCGTGAGAAAATGAATGTGCTCCAAAGCAAATATGCCCAAATGTCCCCATCTATTAAAGTCATTCATTTAATCATTCATTCAGCAAACACTTCCTGGGTACCTGCTATCAGCTAGGTGTTGGGAAAGGAGGAGAAGGAGGTGGTGGGGGACGAGGAGGGGGTGGCTCATAACCCTAATCAAAGACGGAGGAAAAAAGAGACCTTAAACCCGGTGGCACCAAGGCCGAAAGCAGCAACCAGAGAGGTCTGAGTTCCTGGCCACGGCCTCCTAAATCAGCCGCGGAGACATGTTTAAGGAAATCCATCAATCCGTAAATTATCCAGTAACTCCCCTCTGAAATGAAAAATGCATACTTGGCTCTCCTGGTTGATATATACACAACGATAGCATCAGAATCAATGCACCCCAGTCAGCCACTTCTCAAAGTAACCAGGGTGAGGGAGAGAAGAATCTTTGCTAATCGCTCTCCCTAATTGAATTTAATGTTTGCTGTCAGGTTTTAAAGATTAATTCCCAAGCACCGCGCAGCCTGAAGTGTGTACCTTTTTTCAATTAAGTAATTAGAGAGCCCAATCTGCCTTCATGGAATTAAGGAGTTAAGTCTTCTGTCACATGTGCTAAGATGACTTGCTGTATTAACTGGAGACATTCTACGTGTCCAACAAAAGTCAGGTTTAGAAAGAACATGACAAGTGAAATGTGGTGCAGGTGCACGTTCACTGCAGTTTCCGTGTTCTGCTTACTGAGACATGGCCCCACCAGGAGTTCCTAACAGTCTCTCAAGACCTATAGCTTTAGCCACGGGTCACCTTCTCTCTGCCTACCTGCCTGGCTTTTGTTTTTTACTGGGTTGGCCAAAAGGTTTGTTCAGTTTTTCCCATAAGATGGCTCTAGTAGCGCTTAGTTGTCTTTAACTTCATTCAAAACGATTTTGTTAGATTGTATGTGACAGCTGTCATATCAGCGTGCATTTATAAAAAAGACTTATCGACACATGCACCCCAATGTTCACTGCAGCACTATTTACAATAGCCAGGTCATGGAAGCAACCTAAATGCCCATTGACAGACGAATGGATAAAGAAGATGTGGTACAATGGAATATTATTCAGCCATAAAAAGGAATGAAATTGGGTCATTTGTAGAGACGTGGATGGACCTAGAGACTGTCATACAGAGTGAAGTAAGTCAGAAAGAGAAAAACAAATATCGTCTATTAACACATATATGTGGAATCTAGAAAAACGGTACAGATGAACCGGTCTGCAAGGCAGAAACAGAGACATAGACATAGAGAACAAATGTATGGACACCAACGAGGGAAAGGGGGGGTGGGATGAACTGGGAGATTGGGATTGACATATATACACTAATATGTATACAACAGATAACTGATGAGAACCTGCTGTATGGCACAGGGAACTCTACTTCACTTCGCTGTACGGTAGAAACTAACACAACATTGTAAAACAGCTATACCCCAATAAAAATAAATACATCAAAATTGGTGAATTTTTGTGTTGCCATTTTAATATTGAAGATGGAAGAAAGAAAGCAACATTTTCGGCATACTATGCTTTATTATTTTAAGAAAGGTAAAAATGCAACTGAAACACTAAGAAAGATTTGTGCAGTGTATGGAGATGATGCTCTGACTGATTGAACATGTCAAAAGTGGTTTGCAAAGTTTCATGCTGGAGATTTCTCGCTGGACGATGCTCCATGGTCAGGTAGACCAGTTGAAGTTGATACCAATCAAATCGAGACATTGAGAACCACTCAGGAGATAGCTGACATACTCAAAGTATCCAACTCATGCGTTGACAATCATTCGCACCAGCTTGGTTATGTTCATCACTTTAATGTTTGGGTTCCACATAAGTTAAGTGAAAATAACCTTCTTGACTGCATTTCCACATGTGATTCTCTACTTAAACATAACGAAAATGCTCCGTTTTTAAAACAAATTGTGATGGGCGATGAAAAGTGGATACTGTACAATGATGTGGAACAGAAGAGATCGTGGGGCAAGTGAAATGAATCACCACCAACCACACCAAAGGCCAGTCTTCATCCAAAGAAGGCGATGTTGTGTGTATGGTGGGGTTAGAAAGGAGCCCTCTATTACGAGCTCCTTCCAGAAAACCAAACGATTAATTCCAACAAGTGCTGCTCCCAGTTAGACCAACTGAAAGCAGCACTTGACGAAAAGCATCCAGAATTAGTCAACAGAAAACGCATAATCTTCCATTAGGATAACGCAAGACCACATGTTTTTTGATGACCAGGCAAAAACTGTTACCGCTTGGCTGGGAAGTTCTGATTCATCCGCCGTACTCAGCAGATATTGCACCTTTGGATTTCCATTTATTTCAGTCTTTACAAAATTCTCTTAAGGGAAAAAATTTCAATTCCCTAGAAGACTGTAAAAGGCACCTGGAACAGTTCTTTGCTCAAAAAGATAAAAAGTTTTGGGAAGATGGAATTATGAAGTTGCCTAAAAAAATGGCAGAAGGTAGTGGAACGAAAGGGTGAATATGTTGCTCAATAAAGTTCTTGGTGAAAATGAAAAATGTGTCTTTTATTTTTCCTTAAAAACCGAAGGCACTTTTTGGCCAACCCAATATTATAAAACAAATACAATCTCTGTAAAAAATACTCAAATTATACAAAAGTGCAAAAAGTAAAACCCCATAGGAACCAACAACAGGATGGCTGCTTCTCTGATTACATTGTAAATAAGTGTTCTGCAAAAAATTTTTCAAAACAAACAAACAAAAAAAACAGAAAAACACAAAGAAGAAAATAAGAGGCAGCTATCATCCCACTACCTGGAGATAATAGCTGTCAGACTTCTGGGTGAATCTTTGCCTCCCGTTTGGCCCTGTCCTGCCAGCTCCTGCCTCACAGACCCTCCTAGTTCAGTGCCAGCTCATGGACTCCTGTTTATCCTCGACAGTCTCTGCTGTCCCAGGATATCATTCTAGAGACCGCTGTCAGGCTTGCACAGCTTAGCACAAGCCGGTGCAGCCAGTGCCCAAGCCTTCATCAGGCCATTTACCTGCAAAAGTTTTGGGAATCCTTCAGGATGTGTGTGTATTCAAGGGCTGGAATTGCGTTGAATCCACAGACCAATTTGGGGAGATGTCCTAACAATATTGAGTTTTCTGATGCATGAACAGGATATATCTCTCTTTTTATCAATATTTAGGTCTTTAATTTCTCTAAGCAATGGTTTATAGTTTTTTGATGAAAAAATCTTGCACAACTTTTGTCAAATGTATCCCTATTTTTTTCATGTTGTGATGATATTGTAAATAGTATTTAAAATTTTTAAATTTCAGGTTCTTTTCTAATGTAGAAATACAATTAATTTTCTATATTGACCTTGAATTCGGCAAACTTGCTAAACTATTAGTTCTAAAGGGTTTTTTTTTGTAGATTCAGAAGAGTTTTCTACATAGACAATCACATATGTGAACAAAAACAAGTTCACTTCCTCCTTTCCAATCCAGATACCTTTTATTTCTTTTTCTTGCCTTATTGCACAGGCTATAATCCCCAGAACAATGCTGAATAGACACGGTGTGAGTGAACACCCCTGCCTTGTTCCTGACCTCATGGGGAAAGCAGTCAGTCTTTTACACAGTTAAGTAAGATGCTAGAGGTTATGTTTTCATAAATGCTCCTTAACAGTTTGAGAAAATTATCTTCTATTTCCAGTTTGCTGAAAGTTTTTATCAGGAATGAAAGCTGGATATTGTCAAAAGCTCTTTCTATATCTCTTGAGATGATCATCATATGGTTCTTCTTTTATAGTTCATCAATAGGCTGTATTATATTAATTGATTTTCAAATATTAAGCTAAACTTGAATTCCTGGGACAGATCCTACTTAGTCATGACATATAAATAAATAAATAAATAAATAAATAAATAAATAAATGTTGGATTGATTTGCTAAATCTTATTTCTTCTCTTGGTTTGGTACCACAGTAATGGTGGCCTCACAGAACAAGTTGGGAAGTGCTTCCTCCTCTTTGATTTTCTGGAGGAGTTTGAAAAGAATTGTGTATTAATTTTCTAGGGCTGCCATAACAAAATACCACAAACTGGCTGGTTTAAACACTAGATATGTATTGTCTCGTGGTTCTGGAAGTCAAAAGTCAGAAATCAAGGCAGGATTGGTTCCTTCTGAGGGCTGTGAGGGAAGGATCTGTTCCAGACCTCTCTTCTTGACTTGTAGATGGCTGTCTTCACGCTCACATGGTGTTCTCCTTCTATGCCTGTCTGTCTTCATATATCCCCTTTTTATGAAAACATAGGGACTTCCCTGGTGGTGCAGTGGTTAAGAATCCACCTGTCAATGCAGGGGACACGGGTTCAAGCCTGGTCCGGGAAGATCCCGCATGCCAGAGAGCAGCTAAGCCCATGCGTCACAACTGCTGAGCATGCATTATAGAGCCCAAGAGCCACAACTACTGAAGCCCGCATACCTGGAGCTTGTGCTCTGCAAGAGGAGAAGCCACTGCAATGAGAAGCCTGCTCACCACAACGAAGAGTGGTGAGCAGTCTTCTGCTCACCTGCTCACCACAACTAGAGAAAACCCACACACAGCAACGAAGACCCAACGCAGCCAAAAATAAATAAATAAATAAATAAATTTTAAAAAAAGAAAAGAAAATGAAAGTCATACTGGATTAGGGTCCATCCTAAAGACTTCATTTTAACTTGAATATCTCTATAAAGATCCCATCTCCAGGGCTTCCCTAGTGGCACAGTGGTTGAGAGTCCGCCTGCCGATTCAGGGGACACGGGTTCGTGCCCCGGTCCGGGAAGATCCCACGTGCCGCAGAGCAGCTGGGCCTGTGAGCCATGGCCGCTGAGCCTGTGCGTCTGGAGCCTGTGCTCCGCAGCGGGAGAGGCCGCAGAGGTGAGAGGCCCGCGTACCGCAAAAAAAAAAAAAAAAAAAAAGATCCCATCTCCAAATAAAGACATATTCTGAGGCACTGGGGGTTAGGACTTAGAAATACAAATTTTGAGAGAGACACAATTCAACCCATAACAAATTGGTCCTATTTCTTACTTAAATGTTCGGTAAAATTCACTAGTGAAGTTTTGGGGCATGGAGTTTTCTTTATGGGAAGGCTTTTAACTATGAATTCAATTTCTTTAATAGAGACAAGGCTTTGGAGTTATCTAATTTTGTCAGTGAGCTTTTATTGCTTGAGTCTCTCAAGGGATTTATCCAGGTCATCTAAGTTGTAGAATTCATTGACAGAAAGTTGATCATAATATTACCTTAGTACTCTCTTAATATCTTTAGAATTTGTAATTAAGTCACTTCTCTTATTCCTCATATTGGTAACTTGTATGTTTTCTCTTTATTCCTGATGAGTGGCTAAAGGTTTATCACTTTCACTGATCTCAAAGAACCAGCTTTTGGCACCACTGACTTTTCTCTACTGTTTATCTGTTTTCTCTTTCAATTATTTCTGCTTTTTCTTTATCTCCTCTCTTTTGCTTACTTTGGGTTGTATTTGCTTTTCTTTCTTTTGTATGTAAAGTGGAAGCTAAGATCATTGATTTGAAATTTTGTTCTTTAATATAGGCATTAATGCTATAAATTACCATCTGAGAACTACTCTAGCTACATTCCACAAAATTTTATATGTTGTGTTTTCATTTGCATTTGGTTCAAAATACTTTCTAATATCCCTATCAGTTTCTCCCTGAACCCAGAGGTTAATTACAAGTGTGCTGTCTAGTTTCCAAATATTTGGGATATCTGTCATTGATTTTTAATTTAATCTTATCACCATTAGAGAATATACTTTGAATAATTTCAATCCTTTTAAATTTACTGAGCCTTGTTTTATGGCCTAGAATGTGGTCTATCTTGGTAAACATTCCATGTACACTTGAAAAGAATGTGTGTTCTGCTGTTGTTACATGGATTGTTCTATCAATGCCAATTAGGCCAAGTTGGTGATAGTGTTGTTCAAGTCTTCCACACCTTTACTGATTTTCTGTCTACTTGATCTATTGATTATCGAAAAAATGGTGTTGAAAGCTCCAACTATAATTGTATATATGATTATTTCTCCATGCAGTTCTATCAGCTTTGCCTCATGTGTTTTAAAGCTCTCTTATTAGATGTATACATATTTATGCCCTTAATGTTTATGTGCCCGAAGTTAAGTACTTTGTCTAATATTAATATGGCCACTCTTTTTTTTAATTACTATTAGTATGGTATATCTTCTTCCATCCTTTTACATTTAACCTTTGGTGTCTTTTCATTTAAGGTTTCTTGCGGGTATTGTATAATTGGGTCTTGCCTTTTTAACCAACCTAACAAACTTTGTCTTTTTTTTTTTTAATTTATTTATTTTGGCTGTGTTGGGTTTTCGTTGCTGCACACAGGCTTTTCTCTAGTTGTGGCGAGGAGGGGCTACTCTTCGTTGCAGTGCACAGGCTTCTCGTTGCGGTTGCTTCTCTTGTTGCGGAGCATGGGCTCTAGGCACGTGGGCTTCAGTAGTTGTGGCGTGCAGGCTTCAGTAGTTGTGGCTCGTGGGCTTTAGAGAGCAGGTTCAGTAGTTGTGGCACAGGCTTCCCAGACCAGCGATCAAACCCATGTCCCCTGCATTGGCAGGTGGATTCTTAACCACTGCACCACCAGGGAAGTCCCCAAACTTTGTCTTTTAAATGGGTATTTAGGCCATTTTATCCACTACTGATATGGTTTGGGCTTAAATTTGCTATTTGTTTTCCATTTATCTCGATTGTTCCCTCTTTCCTAATTTTTTTTTGGCCTTCTTTTGGATTGAGTAACTTTTGTTACTTCATTTTATCTTTTGTTAAGAGTATCTTTTGTTACTTCATTTTATCTCCATTGTTAGATTACTAACCATAAATCTTGGTTTTGTTTTATTACTATTTGCTTTAAGACTTACAGCATGCATTTGTAATTTATCACAGTCTACCTTCAAGTAATATTAGCACTTGCCTTAAGAATCATAACAATCATAATAACAATATACACCATTCCTCCTATCTCAGCTTTTATGCATGTTATCATATATTTTATACCTACATATGTTATAAACTCCACAAAACATTGTTATTATTTTTACTTTAAACATAAATCATCATTTAAAGTGATTTTTTAATAAAAAGAAAAATATTTACATTTACCCACATATTCACCATTTCTGGTGCTCATCATTCCTCTGTGAAGATGTAATTTCTATCTGGCATCACCTTCTTTCTGTTTCAAGAACTTTAACATTTCCTTTAGTGCAGGTCTGCTGGAAATGAATTGCTTCAACTTTTAAATGTCTGAAACAGTATTTTGCCTTTGTTTTAAAAAGATGTTTTGCTGGGTTTTGAATTTTGGGTTAACAGTGGTCTGTTTGTTTTCTCTTGGTACTTTAAGTATGCTATTCCACTGGCATCATTTCCAATAAAAGGTCTGTTGCCATTCTTATCTTTGTTCCTCTGTATGTAACTTGTCTTTTTCTCCCTCTCTGGCTGCATTTAAGATTTTTATCTTTATCATTGATTATAAGAAATTCCATTATGATGTACCTTGGTAAACTTTTTCCTCATATTTCTTGTGCTTGGGGTTCATTGAGGTTCTTGGATATATGGGTTTCTAATTTTCATCAAATTTGGAAAACTTTCAGCCATTCTTTCTTTTATTTAAAATTTTTTTCTTTCTATTTATTTATTTATTTTTAATTTTTGTCTGTGATGGGTCTTCGTTGCTCCATGCAGGCTTTCTCTAGTTGCTGTGAGCAGAGGCTACTCTTTGTTGCGGTATGTGGGCTTCTCATTGCAGTGGCTTCTCTTGTTGTGGAGCACGGACTCTAGGCGTGCGGGCTCAGTAGTTGTGGCTTGTGGGCTCTAGAGCGCAGGCTCAGTAGTTGTGGTGCACAGGCTAAGTTGCTCCATGGTATGTGGGATCTTCCCGGAACAGGGCTTGAACCCGTGTCCCCTGCATTGGCAGGTGGATTCTTAACCACTGCGCCACCAGGGAAGCCCTCAGCCTTTATTTCTTTAAATAATTTTTTCTGTTCTCTCTTCCTCTGAAGACTCCAATTTCATGTATATTGGGTAAGCTTGAAGTTATCTCACAGTTCACTGGTGCTCTGTTTATTTTTTTTCCCAAGCTTTTTACTCTCTGTGCTGCATTTTAGATAGTTTCTATAACTATGTCTTCAAATTTGCTAACCTTTTCTTTTACAGTTTATGATCTGCAATTAATTCCATCTAGTGTAGTTTTCATCCAAAACATTTTTTTTTCACCTCTAGAGTTCGATTTGGACCTTTCTTCTGTCTTCCATGTCTCTCCTTATTCTGTTCATACTTTTCTCCACCTCTTTGTATATATAAGGCATATTTATAACAGCTGGTATAACGTTATTTACTAATTGTATCATCTTGCCATTTCTAGGTATGTTTCTATTTATTGATTTTTCTTCTCATCATGGTTCAGATTTTTCTTCTTCTTTCACATGCCTTTGTAATCTTTGTTTGGAAGCAAGACACAGTGAATTTTACTTTAGTGGATTTTTTTTTTTATTTTTGTATTCCTATAATAGTCTTGAGGTTTGTTCTGGGACACAATTAAATTACTTGGAAACAGTTCACTTCTCGCCAGGATAGTCTCTAAGCTTTGATAGGAGGAAAAAGAGCAGCATTTATCTAGGGTTGTTTTACTCCATTCCTGAGGCAATACCCTTGTGAATTACAAGGATTTCCCACTCTGGCTTATGGGAATATGACGTATTCTTGGTCCTGTGAGCTCTGGGGATTGTTCATCCTGTTCCTTTCAAGTGGCTCTTTCCCCACCTTGGGGAGTTTCCTCCTACACGTGTGCTGATCAGTATTTCACTGAAGACTTTGAGGGAACCTCCTGTAGGCTCTGGAGCTCTCTCTCTCTCTGGGCAGCTCTCTAGTCTCTGGTTCTCTATTCTGAGAACCAGAACTCTAGAGAGAACTCTGAGAACTCTAGCTGCCTTGCCCTTCCTGGATTCCAGCTCTGTCTCCTCAACTCAGGAAGATCACTGGGACCCATCTGGGTTTCTTCTCCCTGTGCTATAGTCCAGAAACTCTCATCGGGCTGTAAGCTGCAACAATCTCAGGGCTCATCCCATTTTGTTTCCCCTCTCTCAGGGATCACTGTCTACACTACCTGGTGTTCAGTGCCTGAAAACCACTGTTCCTTATATTTTACCTGTTTCTTTTAATTATTTAAGATTGAAGCATAAATCTGGTCCCTATTACTCCATCTTAGCCGAAAGCATAAATCCCCATAAGTTATTTAGAAGTATGTGATTTAACCGTCAAATGTTTATGGAGTTTTTCTTACTTTTCAGTATCTTATTATTATTTATTATTAATTTAATTCCACTGTGATCAAAGACTTGGCTTTCTATTGTTTAAACCCTCTTTTAATATTCATTTATTTACATTTATTTAGGCTGTGCCGGATCTTAGTTGTGGCACACAGGATTTTCACTGCAGCATGTTTTAGTTGCAGCATGCATGTGGGATCTAGTTCCCCGACCAGGGATTGAACCCGGGTCCCCTGCATTTGGAGCATGGATTCTTACCCACTGGACCACCAGGGAAGTCTCTAAGCTTTTTTAAATGTATTGATATTTGCTTTATGTCCTAGCACGTGGCCTACCTTAGAGAAGTACTATTTGAATTTGAAAAGCATCTGTACCCAGCATTGTTACGTATAGTGTTCCATAAATGTCAGTTTAGTTAAGGTAGTTGATAATGTTATGCAGATCTTCCATCTTTATTGATGTGTCTAGTTGTTCTATCAACTACTTAGAGAAGAGTGTTAATATCTCCAATTATGACTATGGATTTGTTTATTCTCCCTTTAATTCTATGAAAACTTTTTCATGTATTTTGAAGCTCTGTTTTTAGGTACACAGATTGTTACGTCTTCCTGATGAATTAATCATTTTATCACTATGAAAAGTCCCTCTTATCTCTGGTAATACCCTTTGTCTTGAAGTCTATTTTATTAGTTAGTATTATAATACTTCCAGTCTTCTTATGCTTACTATTTGGATGATATCCCTTTATTCCACCTATTTACTTTTAGCTTATTTGTTTCTTTTTTACTTGAAGTGCACCTCTTGTCAACAGCATATAATTTAGTCTTGCTTTTGTATCCATTCTGACAATCTCTTTTTTTTTTTTTTTTTTTTTTTGTGGCCTCTCCCGTTGCAGAGCACAGGCTCCGGACGCGCAGGCTTAGCGGCCATGGCTCACGGGCCCAGTCGCTCCGCGGCATGTGGGATCTTCCCGGACCAGGGCACAAACCCGTGTCCCCTGCATCGGCAGGCGGACTCTCAACCACTGCGCCACCAGGGAAGCCCTGACAATCTCTTTTGATTGTAGTGTTTAGTCCATGTACATTTAATGTAATTGTTGATATGAGCAGATTTACATCTACCATTTTGCTATTAGTTTTCTGTTTTACCTCTGTTTTATTCCTCCTTTCCCCCTTTACTGCCTTCTTTTGAAATACCTATTTTTAGAATTCCATTTTATCTATTGGCTTCTTAGCTATGCCTCTTAACCTTTTTAAAGTGGTTGCTCTAGGGATTATAATATACATGCTTAATATTTTATTTTTTTCATCTTTATTGGAGTATAATTGCTTTACAATGTTGTGTTAGTTTCTGCTGTATAACAAAGTGAATCAGCTATATGTATACATATATCCCCATATCCCCTCCCTCTTGAGCCTCCCTCCCACCCTCCCTATCCCACCACTCTAGGTCATTGCAAAGCACCGAGCTGACCTCCCTGTGCTATGCAGCTGCTTCCCACTACCTATTTTACATTTGGTAGTGTATATATGTCAATGCTACTCTCTCACTTCATCCCAGCTTCCTGTGCCCCCCGTGTCCTCAAGTCCATTCTCTACGTCTGAGTCTTTATTCCTACCCTGTGACTAGGCTCTTCAGTACCATTTTTTTAGATTTCATATATGTGCGTTAGCATACAGTATTTGTTTTTCTCTTTCTGACTTACTTCACTCTGTATGATAGACTCTAGGTCCATCCACCTCACTACAAATAACTCAATTTCATTCTTTCTACGGCTGAGTAACATTCCATTGTATATATGTCATGCTTAATATTTTAAAGTCTTCTTATAGTAAATTGTACCAGTTTACATAAAATATAAGAAGCTTGCAACCATAAATGTCTTCTCCAACCCCCATTCTTTACACTATAGTTGTCATATGTATTCCACCCATATATGTTATAAACCCCACAATGCAATGTGAAAACGTTTGCTTTAAATAGTCATATGTATTCTTTTAATTTAAGAGGAAAAAATAGTCTTTTATATCTTCCCACATATTTGCCATTGACAGCCACTTCAATCCTTCCTAAAGATACGAGTTCCTATCTGGTATCATATTCCTCCATCCTAAAGAACTTCCTTTAACATTTCTGTAGTGCACATCTGCTTCCAATGAATTCTCACTTACTTCTCATTCATCTGAAAATGTCTTTATTTCACCTTCATTCTTAAAGGATACAGAATCATGAGTTGAGAATTTTTATTTCTCTATCAGCACTTTAAAGATGCCATTCCAGGGGCTTCCCTGGTGGCACAGTGGTTGAGAGTCCGCCTGCCGATGCGGGGGACACGGGTTCGTGCCCCGGTCTGGGAAGATCCCACATGCCGCGGAGCGGCTGGGCCCGTGAGCCATGGCCGCTGAGTCTGCGCGTCCAGAGCCTGTGCTCTGCAACGGGAGAGGCCACAGCAGTGAGAGGCCCGTGTACCGCAAAAAAAAAAAAATGTTTTCTATACCAAATGATGCAAGTTTCCTCAAAGTAAAGGTTGAGGAGAAACTTGATCAGAATCTGTAAGTACATGAGCATTTTCATTAGACAGAGAATTCCAAGAAATTATTCTCTCGTTCAATAAGGTCAGAACAAAGGGAAGGAGTTTTAAATGCCAGTAGAAGATGTAAAGGAGCAAAAAAGAGTTTTCTTTGCGTAAAAAGGATTAAGAGCAAGATGTCTGCAGAGGTTGCTGAAGAATGTGTGGAGAGTGGAGGCGGGGGCTCTAGAGGTCATCACTCCACTCTCCTTGTGGAGTGGGGAGGAGCCCTCGGCGGCCTGCAGGGCCCCCAGCAGGTGGTGCAGCCTGTCCAGCGGTGGGGATTGCCCGACTCCAGGAGGAGCTGGAGACCCTTCTGAGAGCACTGCAACCTTGGACATTATTCTGAGACAAAATACCACCTCACCTCATACCTCCAGGTAACAGTAATCACGCACTCAACCGTACTACACAGAAGCCGTGTTTTAAGCACTTCACAAGAATTAACCCAATCCTTACCGCACAGAAGGAGGTGGGTATTATTATAAACATCATTTGACAGTTGAGATAACTGAAGCACAGAGAGGTTATCTGCCCCAGGTCACATGGTGAGGGGTGGAGCAGAGAATCAGATAGAGGCAGACTGGCTGGAAAGCCTTCAGGCTTAACCATCAACGCTCACCCACCTCCCACCTGCAGTGTGCTCTGCGGTCCCATACACGGCTCTGGACTAATACAACACAAAGTCAGACGGAGCCCTCTTCCCACTGACAGCCCTTTAGGGACGGATGAATAGACAAATGGACAGATGAACAGATGTATGGACGAATGGACAGAGGAACCAAAGGATGGCTATCCTAGTTTTGAGTCCTCTATAGCTTGGACAAGCAGACCTCCCTTCTGAAATGCTACCCAATTTGTTTATTATTAAGCTGTGGAACAGAAGAATGCTAAGTATCGTGCCCTTTGGTCATGAGAAACCTCTACCACCCTAGAAGTAAATCGTTGATTCTTTAGGTTGGGTGCTATTTTTGAACAAGCCACGGCCATCTAGTTGGACACTATCGCATGGTAGACACCACCACCACCACCCTGCCATGTTCGCAAGAACAGCCTGAGATTCTCTGGCACCAGGAGGACCTGGGGTTCCAGCTCTTCTGCAAAATAAGGATGAGATAGAATCGTCAAGATTCTAAAGACCTGGGCCCCATGAGTGTCAGGTGCCTTTGCAAATTAAGATACACTTGGTCTCCGGCCTCAATATACACAGATCCTGTGAGTCTAAGAACTCAAAAAAGAATGAATGGTTTTGGTGACTGAATGCTGGCTCCCAGCAGCACACCTGTCTTTTAGTCCTGCAGTGCCATGGATTCTACTGCTTGCCTGGTGTCCATGCGCCCACCTTCCTTGGAGAACCACGCATGCCCCACTCGGCTAGTGTGTTGCACGAGGCACTGGCTCAAAGCTTCTACAAAGGACACGTAACCCAGTCCTGGACAACCCGAGGCACTGGGGTACAAGCCCAGGGCTGCAGCAGGCAGTAGAGGGGAAGAGGCATTTCCTCTCTATTGGGGCTGCGAAGCAGTAGCCCTGAGGCTGAAAGGGAGCCACCACAGGGGTGGTGTGTCCCTGGGACCAGGGCACACCTAGAGACAGAGAAGGTGAGACAAAGACATGAGGACATCTGACCCCTGAGTGCAGCCACGCCTGAAGCTAAACAGCCCTCAGCATTGTCACCCTTGAACCAACAGATTCACTTTTTTGCTTTAAGCTACTAGGAATTGAGTGTTCTATCACTTGGAACCAAGAGTTCTAACACAAATCCATTGTAGAATTTTTCCAGAGGTCAATGTTAGTTTTATTGATAGTTAGCTTCTAACACCACCTTTTCTCTCTCTTGGAAAGCCCATCTAGTCTCCTCAAATTTCCCCCCTTCTCCACAGTTTCTAAGCACTACCGCAGCCCATCAACATAGGTAGAATGCTCTAGGTCTCAGTGCTGGAGCTCACTTAAACACTGCCAGGTGCTCTTCCAGACCAGCCCACCTCAGGGGGAACAGGAAGGGCAGTTAGGGACTTTTCCAGGCTGAATGTCACATCTGCCCTTGAGCCGCAGGCCTCTCTCCTCCGCGGCGCACCTACCCTAAAGCCAGATCATCAAAAGGGGCTTCGTACTGCTCCCTACTCTTTTATGCTAAGAAGTACTCGTTCTCAAAAAATGCCCGGGGAAAGAGGAGGGTGTGACCTGGTTAGAAGGAGTCATAATATCATACTTTAACTTCTGTGCATCACTTTCCACAGTACTTTTCCAAATTACGGAACCATGTGACCCTCACATAGACCCATGAGGTCAGCAGGGAAGTTACCTCCATTTTACAGATGTGCAAACAGAGGCTTTGAAAATTGGGCAACTCTCATTCATTCACTGGGTTTATTCCACAGATATTTATATATTCAGGGTCCACTACGTGCCAAGAACACTGCTCACTGCTAGAATCTCCGGGGAACAAAACAGCTCACAAGAGTCTAATGAAAGAAAAAGATATTAAGCAAATGTACAAACGGGTATTACAACTGGGGACAGTGCTAAGAGAAAAGAGCTGGCCTCCAAGAGATAATAATAGCAGGTGAAGCTTAATTCTGACTGGGGAGGTGGGCGGGCTGCTGAGGAAGGTGGGAGGTGGGAGGGCGGGGAGAGCCAGCCTGCAGAGAGGCCAGGGGCCCCATGTGGATGGGAGCGCAGCAGGGGTGGGCGAAACAGATCGGAGAACTTTGGAAGTGTCTCCCTCCACAAAAGATGGGGAGCTGTTGAAGGGTTAAACATAGGAGAGAAAAGCAGGAGTCAGCTTTCCTTTTGAAAGAACAGTCTGGCTGCTGCACAGGAGGCCAGAAACCTGTGGGGAGACCAGTGAAGAGGACGACCAGAGGGGAGGGAGCAGGCCGGGGCTAAGGACACACTGGACGTCATTTTGGAGAAGTGTCACCAGGACCTGGGGGTGGATCTGACTGGCAGTGAGGTGGAAGGAGAGAAGCTGAGAAGGTGGGGTGCTGCAGACAGAGGGGGCACCACTGGAGGAGTGGCAGGGAAGACAGACGGGGACAAGGGACAGTAGTGGCAGGGAGGTGGGACACCCGCCACCTGAGCCGGGGGAGGAGCCGGTTCGTGATCAGCGTGTCTGCTTCACCCACGGGCAGGGAGGGGCTGCGTGCAGCAGTCACTGAGTGGGGGCCCCTGAGAGCACGGCCTGACTTATTTCCAGTGGCCTCCAACTTAATCCTTGTGCAGGCCCAGGCTGGGGGGCCCTGGTGTCCTGGCTGTCACACACAGCCTTGTCCCCGGGGAGCACCTCCTGACAGCTTTTCCAGAGACCCAGCTAAGTCCCCCACCCCACCTGACGCCAGCCAGGGCAGGACCCCCCAACAGGGTGACCACTCTCAGAAAGTGAGGCCACTCAGGTCCTGCTGCCACGGCAACCGCCACAGGCCAGCACCAGGCTGTCTCTGCTCCCCAAAGAGGCCTTCCAGGGCAGCCCTGAGGGCAGGCTCCGTCAGGCCCACACTGCCCACCAAAGCCACGGTTCTCACCAGCCCTCCGTGAGGGGGTTTGGATGGGGGTGGTCATTCTCATTATGATTTCTCACTATGCATTAAAAAACAAAACGAAACAAAAAACGCAGGCCCCTCACCCTAAAACGCATGCAGACACCCAGCAAGGAGGTACGCTCAGAGCCTTCTGGCCTTAAGGCCTTATCTGCCTGTGGGCTTCTGCTGGCCACGCTCAGGGACTCCATACGGGTTGCAAATGGACCCAGTCTAGTGGGAAAGCCTCCAGTTGGCCTGAGAGCCACCTACTCACCTGCCCAGCCTCACCTCTCACCACCACCTCACCTGCGCATCGCCCTCTAGCTAGGCTTCCCAAACTCACCTTGCTCTTTGCGACCTGTGGCTTTACACATGCCCTTCCCTGTACCCAAAGCAAATTCCTCCCTCTCCACCACATTGGCCCCTACTCTTCCCTCCAGTCTCAGCTGAGATGTTCCTTCCTCCAGGAAGCCCTCCTGACTATCTGGGATATAATCCCAGTGGATGTTCCCATCGCGCTCCATGCTTTCCCTCCTGGAGGGCTGGATGCACCATGTGGCAGTGGTTGCCCTCTGACCTCTTTCCTGAAGACAAGTGAAGAGTGGTCATTGTGGTCGGGACAGAGTGGTCGGTGGCACTGTGCAGCTAGATGGACTGCTTTGTTCTTCCATTTTCAGTCATTACTCCTTTCTCCCATTATTTATTTATAATGTTTTTAAGATTATGAAAGAAACACATGCACTTATATAATAACCCCCACAAGGGCTATCATTTCTTTTTTTTAATTTATTTTATTTCTTTTTTATTTTTGGCTGCGTTGGGTCTTTGATGCTGAGTGCAGGCTCTTCTCTAGTTGCAGCGAGCGGGGGCTACTCTTCGTTGCGGTGCGCGGGCTTCTCATTGCGGTGGCTTCTCTTGTTGTGGAGCACGGGCTCTAGCCATGCGGGCTTCAGTAGTTGTGGCATGTGGGCTCAGTAGTTGTGGCGCACGGGCTTAGTTGCTCTGCGGTGTGTGGGATCTTCCCGGACCAGGGCTCGAACCCATGTCCCCTGCATTGGCAGGCGGATTCTTAACCACTGCGCCACCAGGGAAGCCCGGGGCTATCACTTCTTTAGACCCCCACCTGCCCCACACTGCCAGGTGCTGAGCCGAGTGATGGAATCTTCACAGCACCCCTCTGAGGTAGATGTAACTGGGCCATTTGATAGGTGAAGAGACTGAGGTATGAAGAGAGTTGCCCAAGGTTACACAATGTGCAAGTAACGGGCCCAGGATTCATGGCCAGTGTCCAAATCTGTGTGCTTCTCGCTGGGGTGCTCCTCGCCTGGGTGCCAGGTGTTGCCACTCTAGGCAGTGGGAAGTGGGTAAGGGACTGAAAAAGTACAGAAGGGGACACTGAATCTAATCCTTGTGCTCAGGCGAAGGAGCCACTGTGACCCTGCTGCCAGCACCCGCCCAGTGTTTTTCTCTGCAGGCTTGGTTTTTCCTGGGATCTCACTGAATATACAATTTGGCCTCCTGCTTTCCTCACTTAACACTTTCCAGTGTTCTTAAAAACTTCCTTTCCAAAAGAGCAGTTACTCATCAATTCCAGAAAAGCCAAGCATGGCTATGGCAGGGGCACTGAACTTGACCATTTCCCCCTGGTGCCGACAGCTATATGCACACAGCAAGAGGATTTAACAGCCTGGTTCAGCACGGTGGGAAGGAGTAAATTGCTTGTGCCTGGGAAATACATTACCTCAATCTCACAAATGGTTTTTGAAAATCATTAGGCCACAGAAATGTCATTCTGCAGGCCCGGCTTCTGCCACCTCCCCGACCCGCCCAGTGGTGCCCCACGGCGCTGCATTAGACAAACTCAGAGCACTCGCACCCGGGGTGGTAGCAGGCTGAGCCCCTCGGCCCAGATCACCCCCAAATCCCTCCTGAAAGACAAGGAGATGGTTCTGATCTGCTCAATTCACAGACAGTAAAAGAGCTGCTGACACTTGACAAGGAACAAGTCCCATCTCCCCCCGGAAAGCTCGCATGCCCACCATGCCCACCGGCAGCAGAAGTTCCTGCTCTGCGGCCGGCACTGCTGTTAACTCCCCAGAAATTATCTTTGTGATATCTCCAGGCTGGTGCCCAAAAATAAAATCATAGTACATTTATGCGTCTCAAGTTCATTTCTCAGAAACAACCCCTAAGTCTAATGGCTTCTGAAGGGGCCAGCTAAGGACTAACTAACCAGTTTCCAGTAGCTTTCGGTCAACTCAAACCTCCTCAGCGCCCAAGCTCACGCCCAGGCCTGGGGTTCTTGGGGGTTGAATATTCATTATTCCCTAACAAACTGTGCCTGGAATGCATTCGGTGGTATTATAAATGGTGTCCCCAAAATTTCTAATAGTCTTGAATTAGTCTGTATAATTACATTACTTCAATGAGCACAAAATTATGTTACCTATAAAAGTCTAACAAGTGATTCTAAAGGATTAAGAAAAGTTATATAATAGGATAATAAGTCCATAGCACTTAGGTCAATGATTTTTGCGGTCACACAGCCTGTAGTTTACAGAAGCTGCTTGGCTGGGAGTTTAACGGCCAGAAATCCCTTTACCTGAACCTGTGCTGACAGCAACAAGGATTCACACATCAGAGAACAGCAGTTCCCCCAAGAGCCAGGTGAGGTCAGCAATACCTGTAGTGATTACAGGAGGCTCATTTGGCCATTAGTCAATCTGTCTCTCCTACACTCTTGATCACAAGCTTTCAGACATGGCACGCGGCTTCCAACTTTTTTTTTTGGAAGAGGGAAAGCAGGACAGCTGCTGCTTAGCTTTCGAGCTGTCCTTTGTTGAGTTAATTATTACCAGTACTGCGCTGTGTGTACCGTGTGCTGTGATTTATATATTTTTACTGATGTGACCATCAACGTCGGCAGTGCACCTGTTGTGGCTCCACATCATCTGTGAAGACCCCTGGGGACCCCAGGAGCAGGCGCACAAGGCCAGCCCGCTTCTGCTCTGGACTCTGATTGGGCCTCGGTCGATCCTTCCCACCCTGCCCGCCGGAAGGTGGGCCCAGGGCTGAAACATCAGGTGGTCACAGTGCTGGGGAAGCACCAGACGTAGCAGTTAACTGAAGGCTTGGGGTCACCGTGGACTGAGCCTCCTTTTCCGTGGCCGACCTAAAGTCCTTGCCCCTAAGGCTGGCATCGCCCAGGCAGCCCCACCACCAAGTCAGAAGCCCAGGGTTCTAAACTCCAAGGCGTGGTAACAGCTCCCCAGCACCACCTCCGACACTCGGGTTAGGATGGAACAGAGTGTCTTTCTACACCAGCCCTTCTCCGCCCAGATGCTCCCAGACAGGCTCCGTGCCCACTTCTTCCCAGAGAGAAGTCAGAAGCCCAACAAGGCAACCCAAGAGCTTGAGAACGGAGGTGGAGGAAAGCTTCCTGCTAATCCAAAACTGAGAAGCCTGCCACCCAGCAGGCCTCCTTTCAGCTCTAGCGACCAGGAAGCTTGCGGCAGTTTCGGGGCCCAGGTCAGCCGGCTACAGCATGTGTTGCCGCCTCCACCCCCTCCCCCGAGCTACATGGCTTCCAGGCTTTCTTTTCATCTCTACAACAGTAAGCTTTAAAATCCTCTTGCTGTGCTGTAAGTTTTTATGATAAACTAGTCTAAAACCTCTTTTGGAAGTTGTCGTGGCATAAATTATGAATAAAGACCAACAAAGCGAAAGCTCTGAGGTACAATCTTATTACCACCTTGCAGGCGTTTGGTGTCATTTTTCTTGCAGTAAACATGTAAATCTGCTGTCCAAAACAATACAAGTTGCTTTATTCTCTGTCTTATTTGCATGATTTTTAATGGCAAACAATAATAAAGTGTAACTGAATCCTCTAATCCTAAACTCATCTAGACGTCGCTGCAGAGAACGCATTAATAATAAAATCCCAAGTTCACAGGGGAACTGTAGCGCGGGGCTCTGAGAGTCCCGGGGGTTGGGAACCGTGAGAGCAAGCAGGCGGCCTGGGGGACACCGGATGAAAGCAACAAGGACATCAAGGTCCGATTCCACAGGGCACTTCAGACACCCCGAATCCTAACCCCGCTGTGCCCCTTCTATTGACATGGCCTGAGCAGACGACCACGTCTCTGAGCTGCCATGTCCACAGCTAGAAAATGGGGCCAGGCCTACCGCTTCCCAGAGCTGCAGGGAGGCTCAGAGGGCATTACGGTAAAGTAGAAGGTACAAAGGAAGGCGCCACTAGCCGTCTGTTCTCTTTCCCGTCTTTTACCACCTGCTGCCGAAATGACCCTCTGTTGGAGCAAACAGGACTCGAGACCCTACAAAGTAAGGTCCTTCTTGAGTGCCTCCCTTCGGGATGCTGGCCGGGCCAGATGGCTCAGCTGCACAAGTGAAGGTACCAAGTGTCCACCCTCAGTTCGGTCCCAGAAGCCCAGTACCAAAGCCCCAGCCCAGGGCCAATGCAGACATGACGGGGACATCCGAAGTCTGCACAGAAGGGTCCAAAGGTCTGGCGGACCCTGAGGCCAGTGTGAGGAGGACGATGCCCGGGCCACGTGTGTCCGTGGAAAGGCAGCTGCCCTGATGACTGCCATCTTGGCTTCAGCAGCTGCCCTGGCCTTGGCCTCAGCTGGAGATGAGACCCGTCCTAAGCCGGAGCAGACCTGGACCGGGCCCTGGACAGAGTGGAGCCCAGGAGTGCAGGCCTGACAGAGCCCCACACACCTGGGTTCCACCCTGAACCACAGGCTTCAGAGAGACATAGGTCCTGTGGTTCTCTGGGGCAGCTCTCCTGACCCACAACGAAACGGAACGGGCCGTGCTTGCAAGCGCGCCTCTCTGCATCCCCATGGCTACTTTCAAAGTAGAAAAACCACCAGCAGCCTCGGCGAAGCATCAGCCCCCTCCTGCCCAGCTTTCCTTTCATTTCCACGGGTTCAACCTCAGCATTCAGCCTGGCGCGGGTGCGTGCTTCGCAGGCACACCCCACCAGGCTGCGCCTGTCTTCCTGTGGGCGGCTCCTTGTAGAACTGAGACCACCGCTCGGGCCTGAGGACCGAGGGGTGCTGTGGACAGGACAGGGGCTCGGCGGCCCGACCTGGTGTGCGGGCCTGACTCTCCCTCCGGGCACCCGGGAGGACTTCGCCCTGTCATTCCTCTCTTGGCCTCCAGATCCAATCTGCAGGACAGAGAAGCGTGACCCCCTCCTCAAGGTGGCTAGGAGGATAAACTGAGAACATGCTTTAAGAGCGCCTTGCCCAGTGCCAGGCGTTAAACGACAGCGATCATTATTACCATGCTCCAATCACTCAACGCACATTCCTCATGCTTTCCAAATGCATTCATTTCACATCGGCCCGGAGCGCTCCCAATTAATGAAAGAACAAATTAAACTGTCATTACTTTGGTTTAATTCTGTAATTAAAGAACTTCAGGAAGCGACAGGCTCTAAATAATGCATGCTTTTGTCAAAAAAAAATGTTCAGTTCTGGGCAAAGAGAAAAAAATTAAGGGGGGAAAACCTTTGGGGAAAAGGAGAGAGAAGAGATACGAGGTAGGAGCGATGATATTTATCCCCAAAGATCGGAGGGAACAATCAAGTGACAGCTGAAGGACTTAATTTGTTTTTGAATTAAGGCTTCAGCCACCGCCAAAAACAGGAAAACATACGGCCCCCAGCCCGAGCGCCCGCTCTGCATCTGCCGTAAACAGAGTAAACAGAAATGGTGTCGCGAGTAATTCAGTCGGTGGCTTTTCCAGTTGATGAGGCAAAGCACGGCAGTCATTTTGACATCTGCTTGTGTGTGACTCCCCTTTTTATGTCAGTTCAGGGGAAAGCGAAATAAAGAAAGGAAAAGCATGCGGCACGTAAATTTTTTTAAATGTGTGCAGATCATGCAGCTGCCACATGTGACAAACCTAAAGAGGTTGCCCGTGCAGGGCTGGGGAGCGAGGGGTGGGCTCGGAATCAGACGGATGGGATTCAAACCCAGCTCCGCCTTGCCCTGCCCCACCCCTGCTCCTGGGCGAGCCAGAGGGCAGTGAGTGCCTGTGGGCTGGCGGCAGAGCACGAGGTCTGAATTAGGAACCAGCAGCCAGGCCTGCAACTTCAAATTAAATAACTTACCGAGATGTTTTCTTCTCGTTAGGCATTAATGTTTTCATAAATCTCATACACGGGGTAATTGCAGCGTCCTGATTCTCTGAATCACATAAAGAAATGGCTTTCAGACATGGCTCGCATTTACGCTTCTATTAGCCGCAGAACCCAAAGGATGAAATTAAATATAACTTTTTTCTTCCTGCAATATCGCCAAGTTCCTAGAACAGCTTGGAGGTTTCCCCGAAAAGGTTGGCAAATGTGCTTAGTACACAGAATAGCAGCTGCTTTACAAACTGCGTACTTTTATTAAATTACTGCCCCTGCAACATCCTGCCAGCCACAGGATTAAAAGGGAGAAGAGATTAAACTGATGGGGAAGGCTCCCAAGCAACAGGTCTAAGTCACAAGTGATAAATCTCGTTCTAAGCCTGTACTGTGGGGAGGAGGGGGGGAGTGGGGGAGGGCGACAGGGGGGGCTTTAGCTGGGGCTGTAGGGGAGCTAGTATATAAAACTTTAATGACACGCACCCACTATTTCAAGGCTGAAACAGCAATTATCCACATTGCTGGACATGTCATAATTTTATTTTCTTTCCTTCTTTCCCCGCCAGGTACCCACTAGGGTACTCTGGATCTGGTAGAATACCTGGGATGCAGTCGGTGCCTACTAAATACTGCTCAGTGACTGAGTGAACGTGTGTACCGCCCATCTGAGAGCGGGCCACAAAGCAGGTGCTCAGGAAACATACGAGTCCTTGCTCCACTCAGGGGCGGTGCGACAAACCGACTTTTGCCGTGATGGGCCACGTCCTAACCCCCTTGCTACACAGGCCCGCTCCTCTTCCGGGAGCCCCCCTGCACCCTCCCAGCCCCTGCACTGCCGTGTACGACCTTGGGCAGCTGCTTGACCCTCTTACGAGGAGGCTTCTCCGCTATAAAATGGGAATAAAAATACCTAACAGAGAGTCAGAGTGAGGACTCTGCATGGCCGCAAACCTCCCTCCTCCCCCGTCGGCGTGCCTGCAGGCCCTCTGCCAGGCCCGGGCTGGTCGGGAGCTTTACCCCCAGGGTCATTCCCTCCTCAGAGCAGCCCTGACAGATGGGAGATTATGACTGCTTCTACTTCACAGATGAGGAAACTGAGCACACAGAGCTTCAGTAACTTGGGCGGCAGGAGAGGAAGCAGCAGGCCCACGCCGCTCTCCACTGAGCCCCCAGCCCACCTGCAGGGATGCTCTTGCCAGCGGCCCTATGTGCCCTTCACCCTCCCCCCTCACGCCCCTCCACGTGCCCGCTCACCCCAGGCACGGCTGCTTCCACCTCTGCCTGGAAAGCCCCTGAGGTGAGTCCTGCATGGCGAGGAGACGCTCTCCCTTTGAGACCCAAATCACCCCTGTGCCACTTTCCTCACTCCCCCGGCAATGAGGGCAGCCCTGGTCGCGGTCCCAACAGCTTGGGTCACGCAATTAGTGATGAACATTTATCCATCCCCGCTCTGTAGTGACACCTCCCTCGAGAGGACGGCCCCCAACCCGCACCTCTGTACACCTCGGTACCCAGCACACAGTAGGAGCTCAGCTAACGCTTGATGCCTAAGTGGGTCAATGAACAGAGTGCCTTCTAAGTGTCCATCATGACGCTCGTACCAGAATGTTCTGAGAACCTAAGCCAGGAAGCAGAGCCTTGGCTCCCTGGCTTGGTTTCAAGACCAAATCAGGCAGATCTCTGTATGCCTTGTTTGATTAAAGCGATGAGCAGGAAGTAAACACAAGGCTGTTTACTGGCTCCAACACAGAACCCTGGTTCAAAATGCCAGGGACTGGGCACTTTGACACAAAGTCAGCAGTGGCATCTTTAATCATTTCAGGGTTAATAAAAAATGTCAATTACATTTGCCATCATGGCTCTCCTGGGGGAACAACCCCAGCGCTGACAATCTCTGGCCAAATGACAGCTTGGTCTGTTTGTCACACATCCTTCCAGCTGCCTCGCTGACAAATTAATCGAGTTGGTTACCTCCCCCTGGCCTGTCCCTTCGTAAATAATCAGTGGTAATATGGATCTTCCAAATAATCTGACCTGAGAATTGCTGCTCCGACTCTCCCTACATAAGAAAAGGGAACAAAAACAAGGAACGAGCCTCGCAATACCCCAGAAGGTAGAGGTCGCCGGGAAAGGTGGGTGTCGCGCGGCCCCGGACACACGAGCTTCTTCCACCTCAGTGGACCGGGGCCTGTCTTTCTGTCCCACGGTCCCTCAGCGCCCAGTGCGGCCCCCGCAGAGCTAACACACCGCATCACACTAGCCGGCCTCCGTGCCCCCCAGAACCTTCCGAGGGGTCCCATCCTAGCCCCATTTTACAAGCGAGCAAATGGCAGCTGAGAACAGCTAAGCAGCGTGCGCAACAGGACTCAAGCCCAGGTGTCTGGCACCAGCCCGCTGCCCGTGGCCAAGAGGCTACTGAGTGCGGCTGCCTGGCTGCATTCTGAGAGCAGCTACTTTGCAATTAAGGAATTCCTGTGCAACTTGCCAGGTACAAACGCAGCCAAGAGGAAAATGCTCCCCTGGTATAACGACACTTAACCCACATGGCAGAATGAAGTCAGGTAGAAACGTTCCACCCTGGGACTACTCCAAATGCCCTGAAACCATTCAATGTGCCTCAATTAAGCATTCTATCTTTATCAGAGAATGACTTGAAAATGACTATTCAGGGGCTGTTACTCACATTTGTTTCTAAAGAATGAATCCTCTCCTTGACATAGATCTGGACACGGACCAAAAGTCGGGGTCCTTGTTTCCCCCCCACCGAACAGAAGTGGGGCTTGGACGAATCTCTCAGCCTCCCCTACAGCACAGAACACGCTGTGCTGGTTTCGTTCCCAACCACTGCAACATGCTTTACGAAGGAGAGGGATCTTTGTCACCAAAACCTCAAACATTCAAAGTCGCTTTCATTTTCAGAGAAAACATGGCGGGGTATGAAGAATATACAGCTATTTCCAGGATCCATTTTAAAGCTTTTGCCATTCAAAGGGTTAAGCTGAGTGCGGCTCCTCAGAGACCACTGTTAATTTCTCCAACTCACTGTCATAGAAAAAGCACCGCCCCCGCACAGCCATCAGGGGCTGCCCGACTACCCTTCCAGAGGGTTCTATCTCCAGCGAGAAACCCAGATGACACTTTTTCGACAGCGCAACAGTCATTAGGTTTGCGAGTTAACTTTCACAAGACAGCCAGAGGCTCTTACTTTGACGGCTTCCCTCCATCTCAGCAATTTTACCACCTTCATAAGCACTAATGGCTCTTGAATACCTGCTGTGGACGTGGCGTGCTGTGCCAGGCTGAACTGCACAATGCCACACAAAAGGCCGTCGAATGAATCGCCCGTCTCCACTGGCAATCAGCTCCATGATGCACAGGAGTCCCGGGGCTGAAGCAATGGCAGCTTCTCAGCCGCGGCAGCGAGCGGGTCTCTAAAGGGCAGGGCTCCTCACTGCAGGGCCCGCCACGCGCCAGACACACCGCCAGGTGCCTCACACATACTCTCTGTAATCCCACCAACAACCCAGGATGTGTCATCGTGGCCATTCATTCACCAGCGGGAAAAGGGAGGGTCAGAGAGGACAGATGGCCCTGGCTGGGGCAGAGAGTTAGAAAGTGCCCAGGAAACTGAAGGCCAGCCCCGCCTCCATACCTCCCCTTGCCTCAGTTTACAGGAAGGTGCCCCAGTCACTAGTGCTAGGCCACTTTCACGGCAGGCGGTCAGCCACATGCTGGAGGAAATGCAGACACTCCTCCCCCCACCTCCCCCCAGGAGTTCTAGAAGGAACGCTGGCTTTGGAGCCAGAGGCTTCTGAGTTCAAATCCCAGCTCCGTCTCTCACCAGCTCTGTGACCTGGCGTGTCACCACACCATTCGGAGCCTTAGTTTCCTCAGATGTAAAGGAAAGGAAATGTAACAAACTTGAACTTCACAGGGTGGTTGAGAAGATTAAACCAGGTAACATATGCAAAGCCACTCAACCCGTCTCTTCTCTCTAATCAGCTCTGCCTGGAATCAGCAGGGGATGAAAGAGCAGACGCCTCAGCCCTAACTTCAGATCCCACCTCCCAGATTCGCCAGCCGGATGTGCGTGAGCGCGGGGCAGAACCTCGCTGGGCCTCCGCTAGCTCGCCCCCCATTGCCACCGTACAGGCAGTGCACGGGTTAAGGAGACTGTGTCTAGCAGGGAGTGGGCGCTCAGTAAAAGCTCATTCAATTCAATTTAACTTAATGAAAAAACCCCACTCGTAGCCTCAAGAATGGCAGGAGCACAGAAGGCTAAAACTACAAACTCAAATCCATTTGAAGCCCATAAATTTTATATCCTGCCGATGAATGCATTTTCTTATTAAGCAATGATATTATAAACCTCTTCTGAATTCCTGGCAATGTTTAAGAGTCATATCTTCATCAGGCTAAAAGCGGTTGTCAAATCACAAAGAACTTGAAGCGGTTCTAAAACAACTGATGAAAAGGAATAGCTGAAACCAAGTTTACTGAACAAATCAAATTATTTCACGGCTGCGCCTGTCTTTGCAAATCTTCTCCAAATTACACTTCATTATGAGACTCAGAAATTAGACACCAGTAACAAAATGAGAAAGCCAGAACACATAAATATTTACATAATCGTCAGAATAATATTCTTCTGTGCAAACCCTCCTACTACTTTGTTTATTCTTATTAACTCAAGTTTAGAAATGGGACAATTGTGTGAAACAGGGCCCTGGGGATTTCTCTCCCTGACTCAAACCATGTCTTTTTTTCTTTTGAGAAAAGTGTGGTGCGTCAGGAGAGGAGAGAGAGAGAAGGCGAGGAAAAGGGAGGGCAGACGCTCCCTTCCAGCCCCTCCGGTCCTCAATCCCCAGTCATCCGCTGGGGCCTCTGAGCAGCTTAGCAGACATACACACTGACGCCAGCGTCTCTCCTGTCTCACTGAGGGAGAGTTAACGCGCCAGGGCTGTGGGTGAACACGCAGTGGGGGGAGTGTGCTAGTGGGGGACAGCAGATAATCGCATTGGGGTGGCACAGTAATAGTAATGACAATGATGACAGCAGCAACTAATGTCCGCGTGTCTGGGTGCTGGGCAGGACACACAGCATTCCAAGTCCCCACAGCCACTCTCTGCAAACGGGGACACACTGTCCCCACTTCGAGATAAGGGCACTGAGGTGCCGGAGCTCGGCACCCACCTGGTCCAAGGCCACACAGCTAGTGAGCGCCAGAGCGGGAGTACGAGCCCAGCTTTGGGTAGCTTTCCCTAGCGCACGAGCACCACGTACTGGGTGCCAACACCACCACAACAGCAAGGTTCGGCCCTCGACGAGCACCGGCTGGTACCTTGGAGGTGGGTCTTGCTGAAGCCAAGAAGAAAGTAGGGCTGAGGCTGGATGGCGGTAGAGATGGAGGGACCTGCTCTCTGTAGCTGGACACTGTCCCAGGAGCAAGGCCAACAAGTGGGCTCGTCCTGAACAGAAGTCCCCGGGACTGGGTTTCACCTCCTCGTTTCTTATCATCGTCTTCAGCATTCAAGCCTTCATTCATTCATTCATTCATTCAATGAGCAAGCACTGAGCCCCTGCTCCATGCCAAGCACTGGGGGGACCCAAAAGGCTGAGGCCCAGCCGCAGACCTAAAGGGCCTTCTGTGCTCCACCAGGCAAGACCCTAACTGTTGTGTCACGGTTTCCAAAACAGAAAGGCAGAACAGATGGTTCAGCCTATGGTGTGGCACAGGGACAACTGCAAGCAGGGCATCCTAGCAAACCGAGGCCCTGTGGGGTCAGCGTCCTGGCTTCCAGGGTGGGTGCACGCCCTCCACATCCCCAAGGACTCGGGGACAGAGACTCGGACTTTCTCTTCTATGTAGATGATGCCCGGGCAGGTGCTGTTAGGTGGAAATCAACCCCAGGAGCGACCCAATGACGTGGCAAAGTGAAACCCAGGCGCACGGGCAACCTACGTCCCCTTCTCCTCTCCCCAGCGCACAGAGGCCTCTTCGCCCTGAGACACGCGGCACCCATCGCAGAGCCGTCCAACAGGCCTGGAGGGGCGCTCAGGCCGCGAGGAAGTTAGGATAACAAAAGTATCTGACTACAAATCCATGGAGACACCATTAAGAGGCCATTAAAACACCATTAAAACATGGAAGCTCAATGCAAAACTATTCTATTGCAAATTATACTGCTGTAAAATAAACAAAGGAAATAGATTCCAAGAAACATTAAAGTAACGTTAAAGCAAACAACCCCTTTCTCAAGCTCAAGAGAATTCTAAGTAAAAAGCACGCAATCTGTGGTGAAAAGCTGAGCCCAGACTTGGCAATCAGCCCTGCGTTCCCGCCTGGCCTCAATCCCCAGCTAGCTGTGTGACCCTCCATAAGCATTTCACCTCCCTGAGCCTCAAGATCCCGTATGCAAAAAATGCTATGTTGATGGGAGGGTTAAATGAGATGAGTGGAGAGGGAGAAAGTTACGTGCTCAGACACTACACATCTCAAGCTCACGTGGCTGGTCAGTAGAAGGAAGAGTCTGGAAGGGTGATGCCTGAGTCTGGGCTGGAAGCATCTACACTCATCTGAGAAGACTCGCCCTTGGGCTGGTGGTGCACAGCAGTCAACTGAGGCCCCGGGGAGATTAAAGATCTGTGCACGGTGAACTCCACCCGCAGCTGCGCTCTCCCTCCTCCAGGCCCCTCTTCAGCTGAAGGCTCGCAGGTGTCTCCTGCGCTGTCACTCGTTTCTCCCTGGAAGACGTGTCCAACCACCAAATCTCGCTTAGGCGCCTCTCCTAGGTGAGCCGCAGCACCGTGTTCTTCCCTGAGAGGCCTGGGAGTTCCCATCTGGACTGGGAGCCACTAGATGAGGTCTGGGCAATGCACTGCTCACCGCATTAACCCACCACCCAGCAGAGCTGAGTAAATGAATCAATGAGTGCCCAGCTCCTCACCCCGCTTGGCAGGGACAGGTCGGGTCACAAGAGTCACCTCTGGACCAAAGGCCCAGCCAGGCTCTTTCCACTCCAGGACAGCTGAGAGAACAACTCTTTCAGTAGCCTCCAAACTTTTTTGATCACTTATCACTAGCATTAAAAAAAAATTTTTTTTTTTGAGCACACAACCTCGAGTACAGAAATACTATTCTACCGACACATTAGATACATTATAAAACACGTACAGGGCTTGCCTGGTGGCGCAGTGGTTGAGAGTCCGCCTGCCGATGCAGGGGACACAGGTTCGTGCCCCGGTCCGGGAAGATCCCACATGCCACGGAGCGGCTGGGCCCATGAGCCATGGCCGCTGAGCCTGCACGTCCGGAGCCTGTGCTCCGCAACGGGAGAGGCCACGGCAGTGAGAGGCCCGCGTACCGCAAAAAAATAAAAAATAAAAAAATAAAACACGTACACACACAAACAGAAATTTCAGAATGATGATATGAAAAGTAGCTCTAAATGGAATGCACAACAATTTCTCCTGGGTTACCCTCCCTCCCCCAGGATCATGGCACCCAGGGATGTGAGCCTTGCTTTTAGGAGCACCCTCCGTTTGATCCCCGTCTCCTGACAGAGGACGGGCCACTAGGGTGTGTAATGTAGCCGTCGTGCATGAGCTCGATCTCCAGCACCACACAGACGGACCTCAAACCCCAGGATCCAGCTCAGTGTGCATAACATGGGGTCAATGCTACTACTCTTAGCCTCAGTTTCCTCCTCCAAGCACACTGCCACTCTTCCACCATCAGGTGGAAATGAGGTGACATCCAGGAAGGACTGTACTATTACCAGCACCTAGATACACGCAGTATAGTTCATTCTCATGTACCCAAATGATAGCCAAAAGGAAGGAGAATGCAATGGAATACTCTGCAGCTGTGACAAAGCTACCAGGGGAGCTCTAGGGACTGGTGTGGCCTGATTGGACACATTGTTAAGTGGGAGGGGAAAAAAAAAAAGCAAAATGTGAAAGAGGATCTATAATATGCTAATATGTTTTCATGAAGAAAGAAGGAGAGGGACTTCCCTGCCGGTTCAGTGGTTGGGACTCCACACTCTCACTGCCGGGGGCTCCGGTTTAATCCCTGGTCGGGGAGCTAAGATCCCACAAGCCTCAGGGCACAGTCACAAAAAAAAAAAAAAAAAGGAGAAGAAAGAAACTTCCCTGGTGGTCCAGTGGTTAAGACTTCACCTTCCAGTGCAGGGGGTGCAGGTTCTATCCCTGGTTGGGGAGCTAAGATCCCACATGCCTCGGGGCCAAAAAACCAAAACAGAAACAATACTGCAACAAATTCAATAAAGACTTTAAAAATGGTCCACATCAAAAAAAAAAAAAGAAAGAAAGAAAAAAGAAACTACCCATTTGAGCAAAAAGAAACATAGAAGGAAAAGCCAAAGACTAATGAGATTGGTTACCTACAGGGCAGGGCTGGGAAGTGGGCAGATGGGATAGAGAAAATGGTGTGGGGATGGGGGATACCTCTCTAAATAGAACTTTTTTTATAGATTTGACTTGCATATATATGTGAGTGGTTCACATGGAAGATGGAAGGAAGGAAGGAAAGGGGGAAGGGAGGGAGGCAGGAAGGAAGGGAGGGAAAAGGAAAAAATAGAACACAAAGAAAAACAAATGCACCAAATGGTATTTCAAACAAACAACAAAATCACACTGAAAGGGAAAGAGAAAAAGAACTTAGCCCAAGGAACATCTGAATACATTTGGACTCTATACCCTCAGGCTAAAGGCATAAAAGAACTCTTAATAATGAATCCTAATTAGTAGGCTTTTTTACAGAGGTTAACAATTCTGAAATGGCTTTTTGACATTCTAGAATTGAGCAAGTATATAAATATGTTGTGAAAATGGGAGCTAAGTCTCACATTACTAGAGAAGGAAGTCACAAATACGGAAATGGAAAAGGGCGAAATGAACCCCACAACACCGGGTAGGATTCAGAGAAACCCACATGAACTCGTGGGTTTAATGGAAAGAACTAGATAGAGGTATATATGGGTATGTGCACGTGTACATCTACTGATCTGTCTTCTGAGATGCACTGACACCCCAGCAGTGGTGAGCACACTTAAAACCCAAATCTTGGTTTCTAAATGCCTTTCTCCACTAAAAGAAGGCAGAGCTCCTTAGAGCTCCTTGGAGATAGCTCCTTGGAGATGGGACAGGGATAGAACAAGATGAGACCGGATTATTTTGCCGTGCCAAATAGTAAGTGGGTGTTCACGGAATGATGGAGACAAATGGACACAGGAGCCAGCTTGAAGGAGCTTCCACTGGTCCAATGATAAAAACAGATTAGAGGGCTTCCCTGGTGGCGCAGTGGTTAAGAATCCACCTGCCAATGCAGAGGACACGGGTTCGAGCCCTGGTCCGGGAAGATCCCACATGTTGCGGAGCAACTAAGCCCGTGCGCTACAACTACTGAGCCCATGTGCCACAAATACTGAAGCCTGCACACCTAGAGCCCGTGCTCCGCAACAAGAGAAGCCACCGCAATAAGAAGCCCACGCACCGCAACGAAGAGTAGCCCCCACTCGCCACCACTAGAGAAAGCCTGCGCGCAGCAATGAAGACCCAACACAGCCAAAAATAAATAATTAAAAAAAAAAACCCACAGGAGAAAGAATCCCAGCAATTCTATTTAAAAAAAAAATTAGAATTTGTTAGACAAAGAGTCCATGAACCCACACTCTTATAAAATAAATAAACTTATGGGGAGCGGGGGGTCTCTTTATAGTAGGAAGAAATGATAGAGTCAGAAATCACCATTTTCCAACCATCATCATAGGAACTGATACAGCAAGAATCATCAGTGTATGCTAAAACTAGTGGATAAAGTTTGAGGGATAACAGGCTATTTAGTCTCAAAGTTTCTCCCTACATGATACTTTTGAGTTACAAAAGGCAAAACGGGCTTCCCTGGTGGCGCAGTGGTTGAGAGTCCGCCTGACGATGCAGGGGACACAGGTTCGTGCCCCAGTCCAGGAGGATGCCACATGCCGCGGAGCGGCTGGGCCAGTGAGCCATGGCCGCTGAGCCTGCGCGTCCAGAGCCTGTGCTCCGCAACGGGAGAGGACACAACAGTGAGAGGCCCACGTTCCGCAAAAAAAAAAAAAAAAAAGAGGCAAAACAGTAACTATACTGGAAAGACATCACCTGGCAGACATCACACTAACCAAACAAAGCCAGTAACTCCAACAATAGGACTAACTGACAGCATGTGCCTCCTGACACAAGGCACCGAGAAGGACACAGCATCACCCCTAGGACATTCCTGCCCAAAAGTCTACAACCTGAATCTAACCATGAGGAAGCACCAGACAAACCCAAAATGAAGTATAGTCTACAAAATAACTGGCTTGTACCCTCCAAACATGTGAATGTCATGAAATACAGGAATGTTTACAGGCTGTAAACTAAAGGGGACTAAAGAGACATGACAATGAAGGTAACACATGATCTTGAGTTTTCTTTCACTATAAAGGACATTATTAGGACACTGTTGGAAAAAAATCTCAGTAAGGTATACACAGGAGATTAAATAATAATGTTGTTTCAATGTTATTTTCCTGATTTTGATAAATGCACTGTGGTTATGAAAGAGAATTTGTTGTTTTTAAGAAATACACATTGAAGTATTTAGAGGTAAAGGGCCATCAGTCTGCAACTTACTCTTAAGTGGTTCAGAAAAAAAAATGTACCTAAGTATGTATGTACGAATGTATATACACGTACATCTATATATCAAGAGAGAGAGAAAGAGAGAGGATAAAATGGTATTAACAGTAGTGGAATCTGGGTAAAGGGTGTCTGGAAATTCTTTGCACTACTCTCAAAACTTTTCTGTAAGGCTGAAATTATGTCAAAACCTTAAAAAAGAAGAAGAAAGGAGAAAAGATTTCTTTTGAAGGCTGGTAAATTTGATGGAGTTATTTGCAAGGTCTTTTGTTAGGCTATGCTTTTGGGAGATTTTGGCATTGTGACAGTGAGCTTTCTGAAAATAATTAATGAGAGGAGTTGACTCTTACAAGTGGGGTAATATCCATTGACTTATTATATCCTCTTACAGTTAGTGTTTCTGAGGATACTTTCCTTTTCATTTCCTCTCTTTTTTTCTTTCTTTTGAAATTGCTACCTCTGGCAGGCTTCCTAACCTGAGTGAGATGAGAATAAAACACCTGAATTCTCCTCAGCTCTCCCATTTCAAGCACTGTCTTAATTCACAACTTGCTGACGCTGAAAGTGAGATGCACGTGGGCTAACACATCTACCGCACAGAAGAAACTCAAAGAAGAAATGCAGTCATCCCGGAGGAAGAATCGAAAAGGGAGTTCTAGACAGAAATGAGCTTTCGCCAGGCCAAACAGCTCTCCAACTGTCAGATTCTCCTCACATCATGCTCAAAGTTAATTCAGTTCTGACAGATTTTTCCCCCAATACATAAAGAGGGAGACTTTAATAAATAATCCTTTAACTACTTGCATCAAATGTATATGACTTTTAATTTGTATTAAGCAAAACCAAATGAAAAACCAATTTCTTTCAGTTAACTAGGGAATTGAAGTACCTTGCCAGGCAGTCATATGAGTCTAGAAAAATCCTTTAGAAAATATAATTAAGTCTAAACGTTTTAAAACCACTAGTCTTATCAAAAGTTGTTTTATTAACTGAGGCTCCAAGGGTTCAGATACCCGAATCAATCCATGTCAATATTTTAATGTCATGCATTAATTAGCCACACCAATAAAAGAAGAATGCACCTCAGAATGAATGTCAGGGGCCAAAGGGAGTGACAGGTTAACCAGCTGAGCAGAAATGGCCTCCATTTAAACCTGCGAGGGTGGTTAACGTGTCCTTGCATTGACTCACTCACTCACTCAGGAAACCCCTGCCTCGGGCTGGCCATGGAGACCCGAGGCAGGCCAGAAGGGAGGCTTTCTCCAGCGGTTTGTCCCTGCAGGCTGAGGACTGGAGCACCGCAGAGTGGGCACCTCCCGGGGCCCTCCCCACCTGCCAGAAAGGCACAGGCCGCCGGGGGCGGGGGGGGGGGGGGGACCCGAAGAGCAAGCCCCTCCCGTGCACGCCTGCCCAGCCCGGTCCTCCTGGGACCTGCCCCACGTCGCCCCCTTGAGTCCAGCAGGCCCAGGCTTCCTTACTGGATCACCTACACGGTCCCCGGTCCCGGCTGCGCCTCTGTGTCCTCACCTACCAGCGGGGACAGCAGCCCTGCCAGCCTCGTCCGAAGTTGCCAGTGCAGGAAGCATTAAGCGGTCCATGAGGACCCTGCAACTCTTCCGATTAAGTCAACACCCATTCAACATCCATTCAGGGAGCACCTAATTTTTGCGGGGCACTGTTTAACATGCTGGTCATGAAACAGTCAAACTCCTGGCTTTCCTGGAGCTAATTCCTCAGAAATAAGGTATTATGATTAACAAACAGACTAAGAATTTGGGCTTCACAGTATTTGGCCCCATTAGTATCATCCCCTCACCTTGGTCAAACCTTGCAACTCTTCCACTTCCCCAGGAGGGTCAGGAAGTCAGAGACCAAGGCATCTGGAGATGGCTCAGATTAAAGGGCACAGGTTCAGGATGTGCCTTCCTAGGAAGACACACCACTCCCCAGGGCCTCTTGATCTTCAGGATTTGGCTAGAGCCTTTGGGGCAAATTCCATCTTACCTAAGACGTTTCAGATTCACGTGCAACAAATGTTCACTGAGCAGCACCCACCATGTGTCAGGCAATGTGCTAAACATATTACAGACTGAATTGTGTCCCCCCAAAATTCATAAGTTGAAGCCTAAAACCCCCAGCGTGGTTGTATTTGGAGACAGGGCCTCTAAGGAAGTAAATAAGATAAAATGGGGTCACAAGAGTGGGGCTCTGATCTGACAGCATTAGTGTCCTCGTAAGAGACACCAGAGAGCTTGCTCACTCTCTCTCCATGCAGGAGAAAAGGCCACGTGAGCATACAGCAAGAAGGTGGCCGTCTGCAGCCTAAGAGGAGAGCCCTCCCCAGATACCAACCCTTTGCACCTTGATCTTGGATTTCTAGTCTCCAGAACTGTGGGAAAATAAATTTCTGTTGTGTAAGCCACGCAGTCTGTGGTATTTTGTCATGGCAGCCCGGGCAGACTAAGACATGGCATTTCACATACATCACTGGGTTGAATCTTTGATTTTCTGAGGCTCTTAGAAGCTGTATGTGTAGGACTGCCTAGGCCTCCCCACAAGCCACTGGGACCTTGTTTATAAAAGACATCTTGCAGGGCTTCCCTGGTGGCGCAGTGGTTGAGAGTCCGCCTGCCGATGCAGGGGACACGGGTTCGTGCCCCGGTCTGGGAAGATCCCACATGCCGCGGAGCGGCTGGGCCCGTGAGCCATGGCCACTGGGCCTGCGCGTCCGGAGCCTGTGCTCTGCAACGGGAGAGGCCACAGCAGTGAGAGGCCCGCGTACCTCAAAAAAAAAAAAAAAAGGCATCTTGCAGATAAACAGTGGATTGTCCTACAAGAGGACAGGCTTGTATCCTGTACCACTCGAGCCCCTGAACCCGGAGGGGATGGCTCCATCTCTTTCCTTTCACTCTGGGCCCTGCTCACCTGCTAGTAGGTAGGTCTCCTGTGAGCCCCAAGCGGTGGGAGTATGCAAGGCCCCCTTTCCCTCTGCTGTGCTACCCTGCCCCCATACCTCCCTGGTCCCCAAGGACAGGGGGAGTGGTGACAAGCTGAAGGTCAGAGTTCTAGAAGGTGGGTGGACCACGTCCACAAAGTGCCAAATAGAAAAACAAAATGTCCAAAAGTTTTACAAATGAGCACCTGCGGCCCGGTAGAAAGCTTCCAGTGACAGCACCGTTCACTGATTCAATAAGTGCAGGATCTGAAATGACTTAGGTGGAAGTGAAGCTGCCACGCTCTGGAAAACTCTATCAGATGTCTCAGAGTGGCCTGGGGGATCGTGATGACGCGGGTGCCAGAGAGGCAGGAGAACGCTCGATAATACTGCTTCGTGACGGTGAGAAGAAAAACAAACCAGTATCATGAAGTTAATACATATGAGGTTTAAACATAAATGTGCATTGAAATTAAACTTACATTCAAAGTAGAATAAAAACTAAGGTGCGGCACTTTTGAAAAACGTGTTATAGATGAAAACAAAACACACGCGCATCCCCTTGATGAAAGAGAAGAGAGGGCGCCGCTCAGGGGCAGCTGCAGGCAGGGCACGGCACCGGGAGGAACCACACGGAGGGGTCTGCTCCCCTCGACAGGCACAGAGCTCAGGGGCCAGCCCTCCGCAGACGAGGGGACGGAGCCCAGAGGGGCCGGGACAGTGGCTCCGCACACCCACCAGCGCGCACTCCACGCTGACCAGCCCACCCACACCGGAGCCCAGTCGTCCCGGCCCTCTGCCCGTGGGCCCCAGGCCACCCTCACCGTCCAGGGGCAGAGGGGACGCCGCCTGCCTCTAGCCGGCGTCTGGGAACCCACAGCACAGCCTCAAATCTCGCGATGGGCGCACACAACAGGTGTTTCCCCGGGAGGGAAAAGTGGCCTTGGTGGGCGCTCCCCAGGGGAACCAGGCTGGGAACGGTAAAGGAGGAGCCTCCCACCCCAGGCGGGGCATCAGCAGAATCACCAGAAGCACCCACCTGGCCGTTGGGCCAAAGACGTCCACTCCAGCGCACAGGCCTGCCTTCTTGCCTGCTCGGCCCTTCCGCTGCCTGGAAAAACAGCAGGAAGGAGCCCTGCACCAGGAGTCAGGCAGCCAGGGCCCCAGCTCCTCCCCCTGCCCTCTGGCCCCAGTGTCCTTGTGGGTACAGCGGAGCGGGCAGCAGGAAGGAAGCCCGTCAATGCAGCCTAACGGCAGCCCCGCCCACCCCAGCACTCTCGCCAGGAGTCATTTTTCTCCCAGCGGCAGCAGCCCAGACACCCCTGAACTTGTACTTTGAAACAGGCTATTTTTCCCTCAGTGGCGAAGGATGTCAAGTGATAGGCCCAGTTTAATAAAGAAAGTGATGACTGGGACCCCAGCACACATCCTTCACCTACACGCCACCTCCAGCTCCTTCCCTGAGACCTCCGCTAACATGCTGGCGGCTGCTGGGCCGTCACGCTCAGCCCACGGAGCCGGCGCCATCCCGCAGGGCACCGTGTGTCACTCCACAAACACTGACAAAGCACCATGATCATGCTGGGGACACAGCCATGAGAAAGACCCCGCGGCCCTGCCCCCATGTTAACCAAAGGGACACATTCCAAGAGGTGACAGACAAGTGTGGTGAGGGGAGAGATTAGGGGCAGTGGGGACACGCTGGGAGGGGCACCCAACCCAGTGTGGGGGGGTGGACCCTGGGAAAAGGTCCAGCTGGAATTACGCGGATGAAACCGCAGAAGGGAAGAGGAAGGCCCCAGAAGGCCTCAGAGGCGCACGGGGGAATCGGGACTCTCTTCTGGAGATGCAGGGGCACCTCTGGATGGTTTGAAGCAAGACTGGGAGCGATCAAGGACCTCTGAGCCCCTCTGCCTGCAACTTCAGTAGCTGCCACTAGAGAAACGAGCGGGAAACAGGCACAGGGCCCACCTGGCAGGGGAGCTGCTCTCCGGGGCAGGGCACACCTGCGTTCTGTGTGCTCTACTGCCCGGCCCCACGCCTGGCACCCAGCAGGGTCTAGTGACTGGAAAGATGCTGTGAGCGTGGCCGACAGATGGCGCGGCTCGGGCACACTCCCCCAGAGGGCTGGGGCTCGAGCGGAGCACGCTCTAGGATGGGCTTTGGGGCACAGGGAAGTTGCAGGGCAAGAAACGCTGGAGAACTCGCTGTAATCCACCTTCTAATCCCGCGCAAAGTCCACACAGAATGCTTGACAGATGCTGCCTGGGTACACGCTGGAGCCTGAGGACTTTATTGACTTCTGACACCTCTACACGCCCGCCTGAAATATCGCGCCACAGCACCATTGTCTGAGATTCATGCTTTCTTCAGAGAACTTGGAGCACAAATTTATAACCTGTTGTCAAATAGATGCCCACTGTTCTCGGGAAGGGCAATCCCATTCGGGAAAAATAGCCCATAACTCTTCCGAGTTGGAAGACCATTCTCGGGTTGATTTCCCAAAGCACAGAAGAAGAAAAACAAAGAAAAGTGTAATTGCAGAAAACAATAACCCTATAGACATAACCCAATACAGGCCCCATTATCTTCTCCACACTGACTTTTCAATAATTTTGTGATGGATTCTCCCAGAAAGCTTAATTTGTACTTTTAACCACAGGAGTTAGTGGGCCAGAAAAAATTAATTCTAAGCATTGGCTCACAGAGAGAGAAATAAAGGCTCGTCTATTAATTTTTTAAACTACGCCATGCGAAGCCGTGGAATGCATATGTGCAGTGACACCGTGCGGAGAATAACCGGGCACTGCTTTGTGCTGATGCAAATCCACTTGGGGGTGAAAATGTTAGCACGGGGCCTTCGACAGCCTCAAGGTCTAACCCTGGCACCACCCGGATAGCCCTGGGCTCGTGTTGAGGGCTCCTTCCCCCAGATGGCTTCTCCGGCTGCACACCGGGCCTGAAACAAGCCAGAATTGTTTTAATTCTGCCCCGAGCTCATTATGTGCAAGAACTTTGGTAAACAGTCCACACATTTCAGCCAGGAAACACTGTTAGATTAACAAAGACCCCCGAAATGATGGCTGTCATTTTCGAGAACTCTTTTAAAACAAAAATTTGCCAAGGCCTTCATAACAGCCTGCCGAGTGCGCGTCAACGCGGGACGGGTCCCACCGTCGTCAGCATGGGACGGCCCTGACTAATGGGTTTCACACAGAGGCGAGTCAGGCTGCCAGGGACGCTTCCTTCGAAATACACAAGGCGGGCTTTGGCCTGGGTATCGTTCCCCATCACACCTCGAAGTTTTGGAATCTAACAGATGCGGGTCCAAATCCTGGTCTCCCTAATTATTAGCTGTGCACCCCACAGCAACCTCTGTATCTTCACCCAACCACCAAGCAGGAGGTGGGATCATTCGCTGTGAGGGGCAGGCAGGAGGGGCGGGTGTGCCGGGCAAGGTATCATCTTGTTGGACCTACGTATCCCTACCAGGGCGATGAATGATTAAACTCTTGCCCTGCGTGACTGCAAGGTACCTGGCAGAGGCTGGTCCATCGCGGGTGCCCTCTAGGTGATGACAGCATCAGCTGCTGTTGGGTGGAGCCCCAAATCAGCCCAACCCACGAATCTCACAGACTAGGAAACCAAGATCCGAGCTGGGAAGGGCTGTCCCAGAACGCAGGCCCCAGACCCCTGGGCCCAGGATGCTCCGGCCCAAATGCCAAGCAACGGCGAGGGTCCTCGCCTTCAAGACCCACAGGAGGTTGGGGCCCCTTGGCAAAGCATAGTCAGGTCACACCTGGGTCATCAGATAAGGAAGCCCTGGGGTCAGTGGGTAGGTCCCCAACAGCAAAGGATATGTCCTGCTTACTCTCCTTATGCAAATGAGGTCTGAGTTTAAGACAGCAGGTACTTGTATTTGCTTACACGGGATACAAACTGTTAGGCCGTGAACAAACTTGTCACAAAAATGGAGCTAATGCCCTGCCCTTGTTAGACTTTTGCTGGCCCCTGGAATGTGGTGTGAAAACTCCACAGGCTCGGAAACTTGGCTCCCCGGAAGTGGGATGGTCTTGGGAGTGCCTGAGCTGCGGGCACCCACCCCCCCAGCCTAGGAGGCCTTGCCCAAGTAGAACCCAAATAGGACCCAGCGGCTCCACGTAGGAGCGAACGAACCACCACAAAGCCTTCCTCCCCTGAAAAATACAGATAATGAACTATTCATTTATACCCACTCTGGTTGGTACAGGGCAAGCCCCGTGAGACCAGCATTGACAGTCCTGGCTGGCCGCCCTGTTCTGTGAAGCAACACCCATCACCAGCTCCCCAGGACCAGCATGGAGCCTGGCCAGGACAGAAGCTCCCCTGAGCTTCCTGCAGTGACCTGTGCGCCCGCTGCAAGGTCTGGACAGCAAGGCAGCAGCGATGGCATGAGGACGCTGCAGGCACCCGACCTAGAAGCTTCAGGCAGTGGCATGCACGGTTCACCGGGGGCCCTGGTTTGGAGGCAGAGGCTGCTTCCAGAGAGTCTGCAGAGGATCTGAGCCAGCTCTCAGCACACAGACGAGGCCTCATTTCCGGCACAGAGGCTCCGGCTCTAAGCACAGATAAGAAGCCGAGCGCCCCTTAGGAGGGCGATGGAGAAGATAATGTTCTCCAGCAAGCCGCGGAGAGAGTGTTCAGACGGAACCTGATTAAATTTAAAAGTAGCCCAAAGTTCGCTTTTCAAGGAAGGCCTAGGGATTCATTTTAAAACTCGTGATCAGATGTGGCTATTTTCCAGATGTTTGGGAGAGAAGCCAGTAGGTCAGACTGATCATTACAATAATCAAGCGTTTTGAATTATTTGATTCAGTGAGCATTTCCTGAACGCTCCCAGGTGCCAGGCTTTCTGAAGGCGATAGACTGCCCACTGGACCTCACAGCGTCATTAAGCAAGGTGTGTTTGAGTAGTGGGGTGCCAGGCGGCCCAGGGAGGACCCCAACCCAGCCTGGGGGTCACGGTGAGCCTCCCAACCTGGGGCCTGCCAACCCCGATGGCTACCAGTCCTGGATGGCCTTCTGCCCAGAAGCTTCACGTACACGCTGTTCTAGCAGGAGACCAGGGTGGGGGAATCGGTACCAGAAGTAATTAAATGACCAAGGAGGCAGCAAGGCTTGAAGACAGACTCATATCGGCATCATTTCTTATTACTATTATTGTGATAACACACAGCAAGAACAGGACTCCCAGACAAGGAGAAAGCAAGCTTCAGGGCATTTTTAAATTGGGCAAATTATAGAGAGGTGAGAGATTAAATGAAAATCTATCACATTACAAATTCAGCCTGCAGTTACTGAGATCATATTTTTTTCATAAGTGAGTCACACCAATAATAACTCCAAGGTCTTTATAATAGTTTTCAATAAACTCTGTGGGATACTCACCACTTCTCTTTTGAAAAATTGACATCATAAGCCAAAAAAATAGCCCTTTGACGTTTCTGTCTTCTTTAGGGCAACCAGCTGGGAAAGGGAACACAACACCATCTCAGGAGGCAGTGTGGCGCTTGGCCTCACTGGTGGACAGACAGATTAAAACAACAAGATCCTGTTTCACACCCACCAGAGGGGCAAAACTCAAAATCCCTACCAGCAAGGGCTGGAGAGGGTGTGAAGTAATGGAACTCTCGAGTGCTGTGGTGGCGTCAGGAGAACAAACACCCAGGACAGCAATCTGGCAACATCAGGGTGGGCCAAAGGGGCACCACGCCAAGGCCTGTCAGCCCACCCAGAGGGGTCCAAGAGCCCCTCCCAGGTGTGTACAGGAAGCAGAGCTAAGGCTGTCGGTTTTAAAGCAGCTCTAAAAGCTGTGACGTTTGTCCCGTTAAGATGGAGCCGGATCCCCCCCAGCCTTAATGGGAGTCAGCCTTGGTGACTGGCTTCCAGCGAACAGAATGCAGCAAACAGGACGCTTCCTGACTTCTGAGCCAAGATCATAAAAGCAATCCCGTTACGGCCTGGCTCTTTCGCGCACAGAACCAGACGCCACGTTGTGAGGAAGCCCAGGCCACAGCACTCCAGGCAGCAGCATAGTCAAGGACCTGGCTAGCAGCCAGAGTCACCCTCGGCCATGTGAGCGCACAGCCTTCAGATGACTCCACCCCACATGACGCCAAGCAGAGCAGAGATGAGCTCTCCCCACGAAGCCCGGCCCAAATTGCAGATTCACAAGCAAAAGAAACATTACTGTTTTAAGTTACTAAATTTGGAGGTGCTTTATTATACAGCAGTGGATGACTGGAACACGTTCACTGAAATATTGTTTGCAAGAGATAAAAAGCGAAAAACAACCTTCCATGAGTAGCGGAATGAATAAACAAACTATAGGTTAGTCCTTCCTGTGGAATAGTACACAGCAGTTAAAAATGAATAATCCAGAAAAACAGACAGATGCGAGTGTGTGTTTGTGTGTATGGAAAAACTGCAAAAACATAATGTTTAATGTTTTACGAATTACAAAAGGATATAGCGCATGGTAATATTTCCATAAATCTTTAAAGTACAAAGCCGATATTACACGTTGTTTATGGATAAGCACATGCAGTAAAGTTCAAAAGCAGATCCACCAGACTCAGGCGAGCAGCCATTGCCAGGGAGGGAGGCAGGCCTTTGGCTATATCAGAAATATTTTACTCCTTACAAAACAAGAAGAGGGACCCAACACAAACACGGCAAAACGTTAGTAACAGTTAGATCCGGTGGGGGTCCATGGGAGCCTTTTATTATCTTTTATTTTCTGTAGGATTAGAGCAGGTCACTAACTGCTCATTTCTGTGCCGCTCAGCTTGGTTTACACGATGATAGGCTGGTGATGGCATTTCTGGCTGATTCCTCCACTCTCCTGGGAGTTCCCTGAGGCAAGGACTGTGCTCGAGATCGCCACTGCACGCGGTTGGTGCTTGACGGACTTCCCTTTGCCAGGTCGACCGGAGAAACCAACAGGCCGCAGGAAGAGTGCATTCCCTCCCCTGGTGCATGGGAGCCAAGCAGAGAGCAAAGGAGATGCGCTAATTAACCCAAGGGACTCGGCAGGCCTCAAAACGCAGGATGAAAGACAGCTCCACTAAAGAGAAAGACGAGCCCCTTCCTCGGCCTGAGGCGCACGGCTCCCCCTTCTCTGCCTGGACACTGTTAAGATTGCAGCTTTGGCCAAACGGTATGTCACAAACACAGGCAGCTGCAAATGCAGAAGGTACAGAAAATAGCAGCAAATATCTCATTATAATAACAGCCCAAATGCAGGAGACGGAGACGGTCTGTCTGAGGAGCAGAAGCGGACAGAAATCAAAAGACTCATCCAGAGGAAGGGATGGGGAAGGCTGCAGCCAGGCAAGGAGGAAGCTGCTGCATGGGGAAGGCTGAGCAGAGGACGAGGAAGCGGGCTGTGGACCACGGCCAAGCCACTGAGGACGGGGGGTGGAAGAGAACAGGCAGCACCTCTAACGGCTCAGCGGTACCCAGGAGCCAGCCACGGGCCCCCTCGAGCATCCTGTCCCCTGAGCCACGCGCCTCCACCTGGTTGAGCTGCCCTGGGGGGGCGGGGGGGGGGGGCGTTTCCTGTTATGTGCAGCCTAGGGCACTCCTAGTCCACAGGGTACAAACGCCAAGTGAGGGGACAACTGGCCATCTTTATTCTCCCTTTTCTCCCTTTTCCTATTTTCCAAATGCTGTTACCATGATAAGAAAATTTTTATGTTTTTCTTTAAGTTGATCCGAGTCTTGGCTAGAAATTCCAGCCCTAGGAACCAAGCCCAAGAAAATAACTACACAGAAGCTAAACATTATGTACATAAAGATGATCACCGCAGCCTTGCCTATAAAACAACAATAAAAAACCTGCTGGAACAAACCTCAATGTTCAGCAATAGGGACACGATTTAGTAAGTTGTGGTGCAACCACATGAAAGAAGTCGTCTACTTGGAAGCCTATAAAAAGAGGAGAGACATTAAGCTTCAGAAACAGGATCCAAAATGATATATGAATAATACCTACAGAACTGTAAAAAATCTGTTCACAAGGGAAAGGTGAGACACAAAACCCAGGTTATTCGCTGTGGGCAGGGACGGCCCAGCCAGCAAAAGGAGCGGAGAGGACAGGGAGCGGCCAGGGCCTGATGCGTGCGGAGGGGAGGGGTGCAGGGGGCCGGGGGGTGGGGAGTAACAGCCTCCTTGCCCAGAAGATGGCAGCTCCAGGCTGCCAGGGGCCCTCAGAGGTCTGGGCAACACAGCCTGGTGAGGGAAGCTCTCGTGGGACTCGGTGGGTGCTGCCCCCTCCCAGGTGCATCCTCACACAACCCCAGGGCACGGGGCAACCTGATACAAAGAGTCCAGAAGGAATTTCAGAGCATGGGCTCATGTACTTGAAACTCTTCAGGAAAGAAAGTTTCCCATTAACTTCAAATACGCGTGTTCTCTGAGGACTGAGTGCAGAAAGAATTTCTGAGCCTTTACATCCCCGGCCCGAAATATGAAGTCTAGTCCAGAGACGTGAACCGCCTGTGTTTGCCGTATCATGCTTCTCGTGGGAGATTAGACGTGAGGCTCCACCTTCTTACCTGAGATCTCCTCCCGCTATAAAAACAGCTCCTGATGTCAGTGTCTGAAATGACTTGCTCACAATTATAATCATTATATTAATGTGGATGACTGTAAAACTCTACCTCGGCTTGCTAAATGAAAACACCAGGCTGCCAAACCTTCAAGAAGAAATTAAACTGTTAATGTGTTAAAGACTATTACATCCCCAAAGACATTACCATAGAATTTTCCCCGAATTTCAACCAGGCAAGATGCTGGACTGTACTGGAAACCTCTGTGAATTGCCTAATTATAGTTAAAAAGGGCATCATCTTCCCATGAAATAGCCTTTTCTGTTTTCCAACAGAGCTTTTGACAATTCTAAAAACTGTTCATTTGAAGACTCCCTGAGAAGGAGATCACATTACAGGGCAGGCAGTGAGAGGCAGGCCGTGAGAGGCACCAGGAAGCCAGAGAGACGAAGCCCCCACGGAGAGGGGAACAGAGCTTCCCTGGAGCGCGGCATTTCAGGGCCGGGGTCCCACGTGAGAAAACAGAGGAGAGGGGACGGGATTCATGTGAGTTGCGGCGTGGAGACCACTCCCCGGCCCGCTCTGCCATCGTGGGTGATGCTGGCAGGGGGGAGACTTCCACTCAGTACGGCCTGCGGTGACCCCTAGGCCTGTCCCAGGTGTGTGTCCCAGTCACACATCCTGCCTTTTACGCACGTGGCTGGGACTACGGCACCACTTTGCTCAAAGTGGTCACTTTTAATAGATGCAGGGAAGTGAATGCAGGGCCGTCATTGTGTGCATAATGTACAAAATCACGGGCAGGGAAGCAGGATGTGAGGAATTCAGTAATGACCTTCATGCCAACCTAAAAGCACACGCACGGAGTTTAAGTGTCGGGGCCCAGCGCGGGGAGAAGGTCACCATCACAGAGACAGTGGAAGGTAGATGGCAGTGGCCAGGAACAGCTCAGGGTCACTGCGGCCCCAGAGAAGTCGGGCGGAAAATGCGATGGCGGCTCTGTGTCTGTCACACAGACAGACCAGGCAGCGTCGAGGTAAAGGCTCGCTCTCCCACCTCGCAGGCAGACGCAGCCGGCACAAGGCTCAGTCTCTAGCACCCCTATCCGCAGGATGAGGTAATGCTCACAGCTCTCCTTCCTGTGGGAGGGAGATGCTCACAGTAGCATCAGGGCAGGGGCAGGGCCAGGGCCAGGGCGGCTGGATCCACAGCCTGGAGGCTCAGGCCCTTTCGGGGCAAGTCACCCAGGTTGTGGGAAAGAGCCTGGTCCCAAACATGGCTCCAACTCTAGCTCTTCAGGCCTGAGGTCCTCTGCCTCCCCAGGGACTCACTGGGTGATGGGAGACTGAGGAACTCGAAGCCTCCAGCATGTGTTAAGTGTCCTGCTAAAGCACTCCTCCCTCAGCTGGTGTCGGCACAGGCCCGGCACAGCAGATGCCCACAGGTAATAGGTCGCACCCCTGCTCAAGATAGGTGGTTTCCTGCAAACTTGAACGTACAATGACCATACAACCCAGGAGTTCCACTCCTAGATATTTACTTGAGGCACGAAAACAAATGTCCACACACAGGTGTTCATAAAAGTCCTAACTCTAATAGCCCCAAACTGGAAACAGACCAAATACCCATCAGCAGAAGAACAGATAAACAAATGGTGGCATTTTCATGCCATGGGTACTACTCAGCAATAAAAAGGAACGCACCGCTGATGCACACGGTGATGTGGACCAGCCTCCAAGACATTACACCGAGTGCGAGAAGCCGGACACAGAGATTACACGCTGCATAATTCCATTTACGTGACATTCTAGAACAGACAAAACTAATCTATAATAACAAGGCAGATCAATGGTTGCCTGGGGCTGGGGTTAGGAGGAAGAGGGTAACTGATAAAGGACACTAGGAACTTTCTGGGTCGTGGAAATGTTCCGTATCTTGATGATGCAGAAGGGGTGGATGACTGCACAAGTGCACAGATCTGTCAAAGCTCATCCAACAGCGCACTTAAAATGGGTGCCTTTCATTACATGTAAATTGCACCTTAATAAAGTTAATTCACTTTTTTAAAAATGTAAAACCTCTCTACTTCATTATGAATAAAATCCCACCTACTGTACCGCACAGGGAACTCTGCTCAATATTATGTAATGACCTAAATGGGAAAAGAATCGAAAAAGAATAGATACGTGTATATGTATAACTGAATCACTTTGCTGTACACCTAAGACTATCACAACACTGTTAATCAACTATACTCCAATATAAAATAAAAAGTTAAAGAAAAAAAAAAAGGAAAAATAAATAAATAAATAAAACAGTGCCTAGCAAAAAAATTAAAAACTAAAACAAAACCCTAAGGCCTGGTCATGTCCTTCGAGGCCTCTCACAATCTGGTTCCTGCCTAAGTCACCAACCTCAACTCACACCACTCTCCCCTTTGCTAATATCCCAAACCTAAGGCAAACTGTAGGGAACTCCCTCATTTTCCCAATGAGAAGATTAAAAACAAAACAAAAAGGAGAGAGGCCATCTTGAACATATACACTTGTAGAGATACTGAGGAAATAATCAAATATTTATATTTAATTTATTAACTTACACACATGCATATTTAGAATCACCTATTATGACAAGTGCAGAAATACTGTCTCCTTCCACTGCCATCCCTAGGCATCCTCAAGATCAGTGTATTCACCACTCCAAGGAGACGATTCTACGCGTGTCCAAAAGGGAACCCAGCGGTTACTAAGCACCTAGTATAGGGCACTGCCTTGAGCATTTGCAATGAACACTTCATTTAAACCTTCACAAAACCACAAGAGGTAAACATCACTGCAGTTCCCAAACTCTGCACCAGGGCACCCCAAGGCACACCAGCAAACTCACCAGGGTGAGTGTCAAGAGATATTTTAACTTTTTAAAGGAAACGCAGTACTATCTGTTGACACCATGCAGACTGCTAGCTGAGGTCGTTAACCGTTTCAACGTTAGATCACTCTGCGTTTCTATATTCCATGGTCATATCTATGCAAAGCTGGGTTTTCATCAGAGGTTCTGTGATAAAAAGCAAGTATCACATGAAAATCAAGGTGGAACAGGACATGTGGGTGGCAGTGCCCGGCCCGCCCCTGACACTGGAGAACTTGTGCGTGTCCAACAGGTGCCGAGCTGTTAGGACACAAATACTTAAGCTGTTTGGCCCGAACTCCTTAGTAAACAGGACCACTAAGGGGCTTCCTTTGGCCTGGAGAAAGGTGGGAGACGTTACTGTGACACTAAGAGCGTTGTAAACTGAGACCCTCTGCGCCACTGTCTCTATTTTACAGATGGGGAAACTGAGGCACCAAGCGATTGCTCACCCAAAATCACAGAGCTAAGAAGTTGGGGTCCAAACCCAGCACAAAGCAACATGGCCTTCACAGATGCATTTACTGCTAAATGCTTTATCAAGACTGTGTGTATGAGTGTGTGTGTGTGTGTGTGTATGTGTGTGTGTGTGTGTGTGTGTGTGAGAGAGAGAGAGAGAGAGAGAGAGAGAGAGATGGGCTGGAACAAACTAAGTGATAGACAAAATATCAAAAGATCTGCTTAAACTTTGTGGTCCAAAATTAAGAGAGTGTCCTATAATTTGAGAAACTTCAACAGACTCAACTATACAGGAAATGCCTCGTCTGAGGAGAACCTGAGGACGAGCCGGCTCTTGCATCTGTCTCCCTTCTTGCCACACCAACCCCCAGCCCCAGCCTCCGTGCCCCACCGCCTGCCCTGCCCCCTCCATTCTCGTTCCTGAGTCCTTCCCTCACACCTCCAAGCTCAGCTTCCATGCTGTCTTTCCACGGGTTCTCCCCTACCTGCTGGCCATTTTCCTCTATTTCCCAGTAAAGAGCACTTTGCTACTTGTAATTACCTTGTAAATGAGCTAAGTTATTAGACTGTGAGCTAGGCACAGCGGCCCCACATGGCGTCTGGCACCCCGGAGGCCCTCAGTGAGTACGGCTGCCATTACCCACGGCTGTCTTCCCCTGGGCCCGCAGGGTCAAGAGCCACACCTGAGCAGCATAGCGGAGGCCGCGCGCTCTGGCCTCCATCCTCCCCTGGGAGGCCCTCGAGCAGCTCCAAACGCCAGGAAGCAGCTCCCTGAGGCCAGGGACTGGCCTCACGCGGCTGCTGGGGGCTGCTCTTTTTCCTGATCTCAGTGGCTGTCATCCTCAGAATCCCTTTTAAAACAGAGCTTTAACAATCTCCCTCTGGAAACTCAGAAGGGCTCTGGCCCCGACTGTTCTTATTTTAAAACACTTGTTTTCTAGAATGGTAAACTTTTTCAGCTACTGCAAACAATTAAAATCGAAAGCGATCCATGGGGAGATGGAAGGAGGGTGGGTAATTATTATCAACGAAACCAACGAGAGGGAACAAATGTATTGGGCCAAAAATCTAATAAAACAAGTAGGAGAAATCTGGCGCGGCTCTGCGGGCAGCAAATTACTCTTCTGCGTCTTCACAGACAGTACACGGGAGAGGTAATTTATTAACTCGTGCCATGTTGGCCTCAACATTAACCTGTATCCCTAAAGTACTTAACTCCTACCCAGGAAACTGCTTACTTAACTTGCTTTAGGACAAGCAGGGCCAATGTAGGCTTGCTATTCACAGCTTCAAATTCAATTTAAAGGGATCCCTGTTCCAATTTCCTGTAGAAAGCTACTCTGTGTTCTAATACATCAGTGTCAGGAAACACGGCCTTTACTTAATTTCTTCTCATTATTCATACAACCAGGGATCACCCAGAGCAACTTCTCGTCCTCTGTGTGCCTAACAGTCATGATGGCGCTTTTGCTTTTCATCTTTTCGAGGGCCAGCTGCTCTGAGGTCTCCCCTTCCCTCCAAAGCACGCCCTTTAGAGATCCCTGCTCACCCTGCGGGGGATCTCTGCACGGTGGCATAGCTTGGGATAACGACATTCAAGTCTGCCAATATTTCTGATGCATATTCTAAAAGGCGATGCAGAGTCAGAAAGCACAGAGACCAGCCCCAAGCCACCATGTCACCTTAGGCCAGACACATCTCCCCACGGCCTCAGACTCCTCACTTGTGAGATGACAGGCTGGGCCCGGATCACTGAGTCCCCATCCTGATATAAGCCACGGAGCCATTTGCTCCAAGGCAGCCACGTGAGGAAGCCCACCTGAGACAGATAATGCAGAACTATGCGGGGCGAGGGGGGAGGGTGCTCGAGCCCCCCAGCTCACCCTCCTTGGCGGCAGCCCCCGAAAATTTCCATGAAGCCCTCAGAGCCCCCAAAGCACAGTCTGCAAACCAACCATCTGAGTTATCTCGACCGGACCCTCCAATAAAATAAGTCTAGTGCTCCGAGTTTCCTTTGCACAAGCAAAACGCTCTTAATAGGACTGTAATGGAAAAATAATTCATGCATTTTATTTCCTATTTAATGCATTTATGTATTTTATACAATAAGCATACATTATTTTAATAACCGGAAGAAAACAAACATTATTAAAAAGAAAATAATTCACATGGCTTTAAAAAAAACAAAACAAAAACACCCGAGGCACAGAAGAGACCAGCCGGGAAGGTTTTTGTACTCTTCCAGCGTCATCTGCCAGCGTTAACAGCTAATTGCTTTCGTCCCTTCAGAGCAGCAAAATACCACGGTGTCTGGAAAGGTCTGATGAGTCACCCAGCGCTCTGCGGCTCTCTGCTGCGTCACCGAGCCCTGTGCAGGCCTGCGTAAACACTCATAACCCCAGCCGCCTTCAGCTTTAGAGACTGGGGGCGGAAGGGGGGGCACCGGAAGGAAAAGAGCCGGCACTAAGAGGGCAGGGGCTCTGTGGAAGCTTCCAGAAAGATCTTGGCCTTCCCACACCTCGGGTTTCTTCACCCCTAACATCCGCCACGCAGGGCCAGGCAATACTGCAGCTCAATGTACGTACAAGTGGATTTTCAGTAAATGCAGGCATTTTTAAGCCCCTAAATTTTGATTACATTTATACCTAAATCTCGGGAGTCTGCAATAAAGGAGTGGGCAAAGCTGTCTGAAGTCGGGCTTGCTACACCCGTTCCCCATCTGCTCTACCCCGGGGTCTACATTATCACAGGAGCCTCAGAAGAGGTCTCCCCAGGGGGGTTTCCCTCCAACTGCATACACACCGGTACACAAACTCGCCACGGCTCCCACTTCTTATACGAAACACTTGAGATCCAGCCACATGCCCCACAAAGCCCCGACCCCCCACTACAGGCCACTACCATGACCACGGCTCCCCACCCCAGACCCCTCCTCCCCTTCTGATGTGCAGGCATCTGTACTCTGCACCCAAGGGCCTTCGGCCTGCAGTCTCTCTCCCACCCCAACCACCTCCCAACCCCCAGGCCCAGCTCACCTGTCCCCTCCCGCCCCCATCAGGACTGGCTCTCTTCCTCGTTGCTCTCCGACACCCGGTTTACGCCAGCCAAGGGTCCTTCCTACAGCCCACGTTATTATAATTGTCTGGACGTTCATCAGACACCATGAGCGCTCAGGGGAGGGCCTGGCCACATCTCTGTCCCCGCTCCAATCTCTGGCACCCAGACTCAACCTAGCAATACTGGGCATCGGAGCCTGTTTGGGCACCAAAGTGTGAAACTGTGGTCCCCGCTCTTAATACATTTATGCTTCAGGGGACAGCTGCCTCCAAAGCCTCCAGAAAGGACATAGCCAGAGCTCCCAGAGTACAGGTGGCCTGGCAGGTTTCTCTGATTTGCATGTAATAAGCAGCCACCAGTAGCAGCTGCCCTGGGAATGCACCAGCTCCCAACGAGGGCACCCTGAAGAAGGAGTCGAGGGAGCCCACAGCAGCCAGCCAGGAGCCAGCCTCGCTGATCAAAGCCAAGTTGACTTTCCAATCCCCATCTCACCTGAGCTGGGAAGGTGAATAGCGCTTAGAATTAAAAGCTTTTCCTCACTGCCCCCGGACTGTGAGAGGTATGTGGGCCTGAGAGTAAACAGGGGAGTTATTCATGTCAAAGGAGAACAAGTACCCCGCAGAATGGGAGCACATCAATAAGAATGTGAAAGCAACTTTCCAGGAATATAGGACACAATGCAAATTAAATGTCTGAGCACTGCACATACATCAGTGTATATATATATATGTCTGAGCACTGCACATACATCAGTGTATATATATATATATACCTAATCTCTGAGAAACTCTTTGGTTACTGTCACGACGTTAACTGCAGACTCAGCCCGGCATCGAGCTTCTTCCCCTGAAAGGACTTCAGCAAACTTTGTCTTCTGCGCTTAACTCACTCCACTCCCAAACTGCAGCCACCACCATGCTGAATCCCCACAACGCACGCCTCGGGGCTTCCCTAACAAGTTGGGCTCATCCCAGGTCCCCACCTTTGGTCCTGCTCGGTGGCCCCCTGCCCAGACAGCAATTCTGAGTCACAATGAGGAAAAAAGAAGGGAATGGAGAAAGGAGGGGACCCAACTACAGATCTACTGCCGAGTCTTTAAATCATGTTTCGCATCTTCCCAACTGCCCTGAGCCTGCCCCTCCTTTCTCTGTCCCCATGGTGTGCCATTCATTCACTCACGGCACCAATGCCTAGCCGGCACCCACTCTGTGCAAGGCAGAGAGCCCGGGAAGCGCAGACGCGGCCCCGACCTTAAAGAACCCAGTCCAAAAGCACATGAAGACGATCAGGGGACCCAGGCTGCACACATACGACAGGCACAAATTCTGGAGGTGCGTGGGGCGGGGTGGGGATTAATGAAGCTGGGTGGCACGGATTCCTGCTCTACCACCGGTAGCAGCCTGACCTTGGGCAAGCCGCCCAGGAGGGACCTGGTACCTGCTGCCACACGTGCATTTCCCACTCAACTCCCAGCTCCTCACACTAAATACAGACACCACCAGCTTAAGTCTCAATTTCTTCAACCGCAGAATGAAGACAGAACACCTAAAAGTGGCTCCTGAAGAAGTGGGGGCTATCCACACGGAGGTCCACGCGCACGGTGAACAGTCAACAGCTGCTGCTGAATTATGTCACTGAATCGTCCCACACCCCCTCCTGGGTGTATGACGACCAGGACACACGCTTGCCCTGTGCTCCTGCGGCGAGCCCACTCCATCAGTACTCAGCAGCCCAGCCGGCCTCCAAAGCCAGTCATCCAGGTCTCAGTGCGGGCACACGTCTATCCATGTGAGCACGAGGACTCCAGACTTCCCTTCTCCGTCCTTTGCTTTGAACTCGGGGCCCACACGTCTTGATTGAGTTGGAGCCTCAAAGCCTTGGGAGAATCCAAATATGTGACTTACTCTGCACGCGAGGGTGGGAAGAACGCTGGCTTTGGAAGTAAACAGTCGCGGACTCCAGTCCCAACTCCGCCACCTGCTAGCGGCAAGCCCCTGGGCCCTCTGAGCCCTGGGCTCCTTGACTGTAGGATGGGCCTGAGCCCTGGGCTCCTTGACTGTAGGATGGGCAGACCATCAACATCTCAGAGGTTCGGGGAGGACTGATCATGTGTGTGACGCCAGCACTGAGCTGGGAACATGGTGGGATCTCAGCCAGTGGGACTTATCATCCCACCAAAATTCATCTCAGCCAGTGGGACTTATCATCCCACCAAAATTCCATCTCACCTTGAGTTCTGGTGATACGAGAGGCGGCCCATGGTAAAGTCTGCACCAGCATGGGCCCCTTCTCCTCGAGACACTTCATCAGGCAAGGCAGAAACCAGGCCAACGAGAATTAACTTAATGCTCCGTTTGGCAGTGCTTCCCTAGGTCCGTCATCCATTCTATTCCCTGCAAGCTGCCAGCCAAACAAACTGGAATATTGATCGCCGCAATCATCTCGATGGAAGTCTGAGGGCCAAGCACTTTATGTACGTTTCAATTAGAAGAGTAGGCTGGCCATTCTAATTCCACTTCATTCCAGCCAGCTTCACCCTGGGCAACAAATGGGCTCCTAAAAAGTTGCGTTAATCAGCAATCTATTAATGAAATCACACCTCCACAATGATTTTACATTATCATTCAAAACGATGCATATTCATTCTCCATCTTGAATTTTAAGCACCGGGAAGGAACCGGGAGTTACCATGGCTGCGCGAAGCTCCGGGCGTCACTCAGGGCTGCCATCTTGCTGACTGTGCAAAGCAGTCCTGCAGGCGGAGTGGCACTAGCCTCACTTCACGAGACACAGGAGAGAGAGGCCAAGGGCCTTCCCTAGGCCCCAGGTAGACCGGCCGCTAAAGGACAAGTCCGCTAGCTTCTTCCAGGAGTCCCACTGATCCCAATAATTCCGAAGGCTTTTGCCTCCAGTTCACTCTCTCAATATGTGGCCATAAGTGCTTTGGTTGGAAAGGCAGCTAGGTCCTTCTAATTCGACTGAGCCCAAGTCAGTTTGCGGTTGGGCGGACTGCTCCCCAAGGTTCAGAGATGAGTGATGAGTGGCTCTTCCAGACTCAGGACAGGGGACCGGGGGGCACGAGGGCAGAGAGGAGGAGACCCATTTTTCTCTGTACATCCTTTGTCTCCTTTGATTTCTTTTAATTGCCTATTTTTTTCCCAAGTTATTTAAACTAAAAAAATTAAAAACAGTTCACCCATTTCTTTTGAATTTTGTACCAAATTCATGTATTTCTACTCTTAAAAATAAGTTTTTTAATGACATAAGTAAAAATGGTTTCTTCCTCCTGAGGAAGCTTACAGTCAAATAGGGGAGATGAGATTTGATCTACAGGAAAAATTTCATTCACCCCAACAACCATTTATTGGGCTCTTGTGTTATGGAGGCCCTGAGCTCGGCCAGACAGGTCACAAAGGCAGTGAAACTCAGCCGTCAGTTCCTCCGAGAGGGAAGGACCCGCACGGTGCTGCTGCCTCGGTTTCATCCCCGTGGCATTTTCTTTCACGGTGGTCACAAGGTGTTAGTAACTTCCCTGCTCGCTTAACGACTTCCGATTCAGCATCCGGAAAGCTCATTTCAGTGACTCTGCAGCAAGAGCTGGGGTGACACCTGTAATCCTCTCATTACCTCATTTAGCTAAAGTTAGGTTGCAGATCACAAAACCACTTAAAAGGGCCCTGGAGATCCGTGGAACCTTCCTGTTTTCCCAATAAGAGACCAAAGCCAGAGCTGGCCTGACTTCTCAGGGTCTCAGCTGGTAGACGCAGATCCGCACGTGGACTCCGGCCCCGACAGCCAGCCCACGGCTCTCCCCACCCCCGTGGCTCTCCTGTCTTGTTCCCATCCACAGTAATAGCTGCACAAAGAAATGAGTCACTTGCTCACCCAGATCATGCCTGTAAAATCAGAAGGTTGTTTTTTTAGGAAAAAGTAATAACAGAGGCAGGGGGGGGTGTCTTAAATAAAGCCTGTCCTTCCTGACATGATGGATGGAAAGCTTTTGGGCATGAGATGGAATGGTGTGTGATTATACCAAGCTAATAATGGCTGTCGCATGTCAGGAGAGCAGATGTCACTACCTTTTGACAGAGGGCACTCGGGAAGAAGAAGTTACACAGAGAAAGCTTTCCCTTTACTTTCTGAGGGGTAGAATAATAATTCACCTGAATCGTCAAGACTTGTTCAGGGTGGCATATGTGTAATAGAGGGAGGTTCCAGAGCTCCCGCACCATCGCAGGCATTCATGGCGGCAGCAGTAATCACTGGGTTTTAAAAGCCCCACACGATTGAGCACGAGTCCTTTCCAGCACTTACTACTCCTTCCCCAGCACCTACTAATGCCAGTCAGACCCCAGAAAGGTGCACCAAGGAGAGTGAGCTAGAGCCCCTCCCAGGAGTCGTGCTAAAATGACACCCCGAGGGAATTCCCTGGCGGTCCCGGTCCACGTTCACTGCCGTGGACCCGAATTTGATCCCTGGTTGGGGAACTAAGATCCCACAAGCCGCACGGTGCGGCCAAAAATAAATAAATAAGATGACCCCCCAAAATCCAGGGGGAAGATGGCAAGCACCAGCACGCAGAGGATGAGCTGAACTACGAGGGCAGAGGGCAGCTGCGGAAGGAGGAGAGAGGCCCAGGCGCGAGTTACGGGCAATTCATCACCCGCAGTTTCTTGTCCTCTCCGGGACTTTTCAATTCCTCCACATGAACATGTTTTTCTTTTAGAATCAGAAACAAAGTGAAAAGCCAAAGAAATAAAAAACTGTAAACAAACAAAAAAATTTTTTAACGGACCACTGGTCCTAAGAGCCTACTGGTCCAAAGCTACGAGGAGAAAGAAATGATCAATTCCAGCAGGGGGTGAGGATGGCCATCCAGCAGAGAGGGAACTCGCGGCAGCCCAGGAAGGCAAGGACCTGCCTCGTGAAGAACTGGGGATGCAGGGACGTGGGCCCTGGGGTCACTTCTGCCAGGGTAGGGGAGAGAAGTCTAAGACACTGCGGCGGGGAGAGGTGTCTTGCCCCCATAACACCTAGGACCCGTGGGCAGGACTGGTCTGGGACTCCCTGAAGCAGCCAGAGAAAGCCATAAGCAAGGAAATGCTTAATCAAGCAGTGCAAGGGGGGATCCACGCGGGCCCGAGGCCACCCAGGAGGCCGTGCAGATGCTCAGAGGAGAAGGGGCTGTGGTGGGGAGGGAGGGGGGCCCCGCCCCGGGAATGGGAGCAGCCGCCGATGCGCCCCAGAGGCCCAGAGGAAATATTATTGCAAGACAAAAACTGAATTATGAAATCCGCAAGCAATAATTAGTTTAAATTACTACTTCTACTTGAATAATTAAACACGCTTATTTTCACTCACTGATGTTTTATTCATTACCATACATCTTTCCTGAAAGTTGTTTTTAACGTGAATATTCTTTTATTTGCAAAGATCCCACAGAGATTTACTATGCTAATTTCAATCCTTTCTTCTAAAATAAAAACCACAATAACAAAAACACTCCAGATTATCAGCCATTAGTGACTGCTGTGTGGGGTCCATTATCAACTTAAGTCACAGCAACTGGCTGGAAATACCGTGGGTTGTGATAAAGTTATTCACACACCAAAGCTTCCTTCCTTTAAAACTCACCGCTGAAAGGACGATATTTAAATAAGCTCGAAATGACTATGAAAATAAAAAGACCCGAGTGCGGAAAGACCACTTAGGCATCAACGAGAAGCACCTTTTGCTTTTTGTCACACCCTCTATTAATGAAAATGTTTTTGCATTTCCACAAATAATGCTTGGATTTTACAAGTCTTATTTTTACACCCTGGAGCTAAGATACCCATAAGCACAGTAATAAAGGCTTAAGGTTTTCATTAAGTAAAGTTACCTTTGGGAATAAGTACTAACTTAAATATAATCCATGAACTAACTCTTCCCTGCTGGGTTCTTAGCTGGGTTATTGGCTGAATGGCAAAACTCCAAATCTGAGCTAATGCCAACAAGCTGGGCCTAAGTCAGACCCTGAACAAACAGAGAGGAGCAACGCTGCCACCACTATAAACCAGCTCCACGAAGACGCAGAAGCCAATAGTCCTCTGAGGGGACCACAAAGCCTACTTAATGTGCAGGCATGCGGGCTGTTCCGCAGAACTGACAACAGCTGGACTCACTGGATTACTATGACAAATATCAAGGAATGTGACTCTGCAGTAAAGTGTGTGTGTGTGCGTGTGTGTGCTCGCGCGTGCACTCTTGCGTACACGTGCGCGCACACACGTACCCCAGCTCTGTTACTCAAGTACGGGCTTCTCCAGAGGAGCAGCGCCTGTCTTGGAACTGGCAAGTCCTCACTGAACATTTGTTGAGTGAAACTAAGTATCTGAAGATTTTTTAAGGCCCCAACTATATTTCTCTTTCCCCCAACCTCCTTTAAAAGCAATCAGGCACCCACCCCAAGAACGCGACCACCGTGCAGCACCCACCTCCCAGGTGGAATGTAAATGACTCTCTGAACCGGGCAGCCCCACTGCCTTTCCCCTGGCGTTTTCCCTCCGTTAATATAAGTAAACTCCACCGAGTATTTTTCACACGGGTTGCAACCAGTCTTCTGGGGCCACGGGGAAGTGGATGACTCAAAATTTTGAAGCTGCCAAATCAAAAGGGACCGTCTACTGAACAGACTTACGAGCCGTGGTACAGTTTGGCCTTTGATAAATGAAGGGACTCTGAAGGCCACAGGCCGGGGCTCAGCTGATTCTAGAGCTCAACATTATCTGCGTCATCATCGTTAGAAGCATCCGGAAAGCAGAGCAGAGCTTCTGCTGGGCTTCTGTTTCTGTGGTAACAGCTTCACTGGCCTGTCACAGAAAGGAATGGAAGGAGGAAACTGGAGGGGGAGAGGGAAAAGAGGCAAGGGGGGAGTGGAAAGGAGGAAAAGCTAAAAAGAGGGCAAACGGGGACAGGACGTGGGGGAAGGCGGGGGGGGGGGCGGGGAGGAAGTACAGAAAAAGACAGCGAAAGAAAGGATGGGGGAATGTGGGGAGGGGTGTGAGAGAAGGAAGGGAAGGGAGGGGAGGAAACATCAGAAGCTGAGACTTCAGTCAGGCCAAATCACCTACAGATGTGCTTCTATCTGTCCGCAAAGAATGTTCTAGTTTCAGTCATTAAATGTAACACATTTCAACTCTCAGTCAGTGCCCCGAGACACGCTCAATTATCTGATAAACCCCAGGAAAGCTGTGTAAAAACGTCCGTGCAGTGAGAGGTCTAACTCCAAACCCTCACTAATGTCAACATCAGCCCAAAGGTCTGGCTGGCTTAAATCCAGAAGGAAAAAAGAAAGAAAAAAGAAAAGGCCCCGGAGACCTGCTATCACTGACCTACAGCCATTAGGACAGGGACCCACTGGTGCCTGATGAGTGAGCGTGCTCGCTGAGCCTCATTAACGGGCCAACCTGCGGGTCCTGCTCGAGATTCCACAAGGAAACAGGTCCTGAAAACCAAAAAGTGTCCAGCCTGAGCTTGGCTGTGGGGCTCTGACAGGGGATAGCAGCCAGGGACTGGGGGACAGGGGGTGGGGGGCCTCAGTGCAAGGAGCTCAGAATAAGTGGCCAGGACAAGATTCAGTCCACTTCCTGTCCCCCCAGCTCCCCCCCCCCCAAGAGCGGATAATTAACAAATAAAAATAACAAGCGCTCTAAACGCAACATGGGATCCTGGCTTGGATCCTGAAAGAGAAAAGGACATGAGGGGAAAAACTGGTGAAACCCCAGGAAAGTCTATAGTTTAGTTAACGGAATTATACGGATGTTATCATCTTGGTTTTGACAAACGCCCCACGGTAAGCTGGGGACGGGTATACAGGAACTCTCTGGATTACAACTCTTCTATAAATCTAAAATTATTTTTTACAGTTTTCAAAGAAAAACAACGAGGTCTGTTTAAAAACGAGACTCCTGTTTTTCTCACACTGATTTAGTTTTTTCATATAAAACCAACGCCCTTGATAGGGTTTAACTATCCTAAAGCTTTACTGGAAGGCTGACTGAAACATTATAGCGAAAGCTGTACTCCTGCAGCAAAAGTGAATTACTGAACTCGGAACATGTTAGCAGTGTCCCTGCGCTTTGCACCTGGGATATAAGGAGTGGCGTGTCCCCGCGCATCAAGGAGCGAGGTTTCTGTCTGACAGAACTAGAACAGCTTTGAAGAACCTGCCTTTACAACCTCCTCACACTGCACGCTCTGGATTCCCTGCCTCCTGAGACTTCTCCAGAGAACCTCGCTCCCCTCGGTCCATGGGTCCAACGACCAGCCCTGCCTAATCTGCAGGCTCCTCCACGCGTCGCAGCCTTCACACAGTCCACTCCCTCTGCCCGAATGCTCTTCCGTCTCTTTCCTGCTGAACAACTTCTACCCATCCTCTAAGACCCCCTGTGACTCTGGCTGAAACTGCGCCCCCAGGGCTATCCTTTGTGCCCCAGGGCATCTTATCCTCCACCCACCAGAGCAGCTATGATGCACTAGAAGTATACGTCCACCTGTTTCTTTCTCCCAAAGAGGCCAGGAGTCTTTCAAGGAAGGGTGAGACGCTGTATTCATCTCTGCATCCCACTCCCATCCCCAGCACCCAAGTCTTGGGACAGATACTCAATGAATGAAAGCCTCAGAGTCAAGAATATGGGCAACTCTTTTAAAAGAGAAAATACCAGTATACAACCTTCCATCGTCCGTTAAAGGGTCAAAAAGGTCCTATTTAAAAAAAAAAAAAAAAAAAGGGTCCTATTTGTCAGAAGTGAAGGAAGCAAGCCCTTTTAAGAGAAACAGATTTTTGTTACAGAATGACGGGTCCGTTTCCACAGATAACACGAGTCCCGCACAAGTATCCTCTTCTGACCAGAGAGCTGAAAAGCTTTTCAAAGGTTTTGGTTTCCTTGACAACAGCATTGCTGGAGACAAGCAGGGAAATAATTAAAAAGTATGTTCTCTTTGCTTCGAACTCCTTAAGTGTTTATAAGCAATAACGAACAGGCCAGGCTCAGTGTGCACGGCGTCAGTACGGACGAGCCGAGAACATGCGGGGGCACCCCGTCCTGCCACCGCCTCCAGCGGGGCCCCCTCTGAACCCGGGGGCCCGGGTGAGGACCTGCCCAGGACCACATTCATCAGGGGAATCAGCCCACACAGGTCAGATTCGCAACAACTGCGCTTGCCAAGTGCCAGGTCTCGGGCCACGTTTAATCCTCACAATGGTCCGCCGAGCCGGGTACGTATTCTCAGCACCATTTGACAGGAGAGAAACTGAGGTGCAGAAAAGTGAGGGGCATCCCAGGCCACTCGGCCCAGGGCCCCGGGGAGAGCACACGAACTCCTCAGGCTGTCTCTACACAACTGCCCCAAGCCTCCGCTCTGACCCTCAGATCTCATCGCAGGGCAGCCAAGGCCCTGGAATAAAATGCCTGTCCCCAAGCCCCACCGTCCTGCCAGCCCACGTCCCCGCTCGGGACCACTTGCTGTGGCTACGCTCAGGCAGCAAGACTGCGCATCCCTGCACCCCTGCCCTGGGGCCGCGAGGACACGCAGAGCCACGCCAGCCCTACGGCGGTGCTCAGCCCTGATTTAGGGGCCTCCTTCTCCGTTCAGGGTGGCTTTTCATGCTGTGTTTTGTTTTAACAGCTTTACTGTATTCGTGTCTTTTATAGTAAGCCTCCTCAAACCTTTTCTCGATTTATGATTTATAAATAAATAATAAATAAACAGACATACAAGCTGCAAGCGTCGGCCCAAGCCCATTACCTGAGAGTGTACAGGCAAACATCTCAACAGATGGGGAACAATCATTGCTTTGATTTAGTGTCCAGCTATGGTCTTCGAAGCCCTTTCCAAAGCCCAGCCACCTCTGCAGGGATGCTTCCTGCACGGATTGGAGGTGGGGGACGGCGTCAAGGTGTGTGGACAAGACCAGCCCCAAGAGCCTCCATGCCCCTGAGGTCCAAGGAGGCCCACAAAAGTGCGGCAGACCGAGTAGGTGTTATTCATTCATTCCCAAATGTTTCTTCAGCACCTACTATGTGCTCAGCTCACCTCCCAGAAGGGGAGATACAACAAAGGAAGAAAATAAACTCCCTGCCGTCATGGAATTGTTATTAGAGTTCTTCTCATTTCACAGATGAACTAGTTAAGACTCACGAAGATTAAGGGCCCTGCCAACACACATGTGACTGCCTTCTGGAGTTCCCAAGCAGGAAGGGCACAGGGAACAACCCCAGAAGGCAAGAGCAGAGAGAGGGGAGATCACATACCAGCTCTGTGCTTGCCCCTCTCTGCTCCTCAGTTTCCTCATCTGTAAAATGGACATAAGGATGCTGCTAATGGCGGTGCCAGCTTACATTAGGGAGCGCCTGCTGTATGCTCGGCAAAGAGTTTTCCACGAGTTTTCTTGCTTAATTGTCAGATGACTGAGATGGATGCTGTGATTACCCCTGCTTTACTGATGGAGAAGCTGAGGTCCCAAGAGTTATGTAACTTACTCAAAGCTACACAGTTAGAAAGTGCGGGGGCCAGGGTTGAGCACACACCCTCACCCACCACAGTGAGACTCCAGCTCTGCTGACTGCCCTGTGCCGCAGCTGGGGGTAAATGAGATGCAAAAGCCCAGTATGGAGGCTGACCCGACACAGGAAACAGGCGCTGGCCTCATGCCACCGACTGTCCAGGCCTAGCGCCCACAAGAACCCCCACCTGGCTGCCCTCGGTGGGCCCCAGCACTGCCTAGGCCCACCCTCCCTGGCCCCCCTACAGCGTGGCAGTCAGCACGGCGCAGGGCCATCCCTGTCACCCAGCCAGCTGCCCACCGCCTCGTCCTCTAAGACCCGGCTCAACCTTCCCCTTCCCTGAAGTCTGGCTGGTCCTCAGCCCCTGTCCCCAAGAGAGCCACCCCACTGCCCTTGTCTTCCCGTCCCCAGCACAGGGGGCCCCTGGAGGGCCTGTCACACTGTCAGTCTGTTTTGATGCCTGTCCCCCATTAGCTTTCGTGCCAGCAAGGGTGTCTGATCCCCTCCGAGCCTGTCCAGAGCCAGCATTTAATCAATGGCTGGACCAACGGATGCTCAATCAAAGGAAGTGCTAGGGGAAGCAGGTCTCCTGATACAGACTCGGAGGGGCAACTCATGCACCCTGGCACCTGGTGCCCCTCTGGGGCCCTCGCCGCTCACACCACAGACAGAGCCTAAAACAAGGTCCGAGCAACTCACTGGCCGTACAACAGAGAGTCCAGAAGGCCTGGCTTGCACGTCCCAAGTCTACACCCCAATGACCAGCGGCCGACGTCATGCTGCTGAGCCGGAAAATAGGCAGGCGCAGCCCAGGTGCCTGGAGAGGCTGCTGGCGTCAGTGGGCGCCCGCCAGGTTATTCGTTCAACAAATCGAGGCAACTGGAGGCAAACTGGACCGCCAGCCCCGTGTGCTTAGGAACGAGGCTTAGGAGGCAATTACAGAAGAAACCCTGGCTTGAAGTTTCTTGATAACACCTTCCATTTGTAAGGGTTTAGAGTTTACAAAGTGGTTTCACACATCTAACCTCATCTGATCCTTACAGCCCTGCGAGGTAATTATTTCACAGATGAGAACACGGAAGCCCAGACAAATCAGGGGAGGACTCGCGACCTTATTCTGAACACGTGCAGGCCAGGGCTGCCGCGTGTCAAGACCAAGCTTGGGGCTGGCCGTGGGCAGCAGAGCCACTGTTCCAGAAGGGGCCTTGGAGCCTTGACGCACACCCGCACCCACCTCCCTGCCCACTGGCCACGTGGGCTCCAGCCTGCCCTGAACCCTTCCATCCTCAGCCCTTTTGAGAGGAATCCGCTCGCCATGGTGACCAGTTCTTGAGTGCTGGAAGGTTCTCCCTCCCCTGTGCTGACTCTGTCCCCTGCAGTTTCCACCTTTAGTCCTGCTCCTGCCCTAGGAGCAAATCAGAGTGCGTCTCGTTCCTCTTCCCCACCAAGGCCCTGCCAGCACCACGTGCTCCCCACTCGTCCCCCCCACCACCTGGCTAAGAGCATCACAACGAGACCCTGAGGAGCCAGGACATTTCAGAACACACTTGGGTGAGAGCAAAAGAACATGAAAAGAAACCAGGATGAGAACAAACAACTTCTCTAACCAAAGGTTACAATGAAAATGAGTTTTAATTTGTGTTTTTGTACCTTTCAAAATAACACTTCAGCTAGTTTAGAAAGAAACCACTTCTGTTTATAAAAGCCCTTGAGTTTTCCTCCAGTTGCCAGGGCTTGTGTAAACACACTGTGAGCGGGGAGAGAGAAATTGCTACTTGTGAAACTTTTAATGCTGGCATGTATGTGAATTAGAATCCTAAACTCAGCAGGTTAAAAATGTTCTGAAAGCAATTTGGGTGTTAGTCTAAATAATTATAGGTCACATTCACTTAGATAAGAGCCTTTGCCCCCTCGGGGCTCCAAGGGAAAATTCTAGGCATGATAGTTAAGCAAAATAGTTGGTTATTACGCAGGCTTTGTGGTGGCAGTGCAAATTGGTATAATCCTTTTGGAAAGCAATCTGACAGGAGATGTATCTGGACCCATGAAAATGTACAACCCTTTGACCCAGCAGTCCCACTTCTGGGAATCAATCTGAAAGAAATAATCCAACAGAAAAGGTTTCATGCATGAAGATAACCACTTCAGCATTATCTATAATAGCAAAAATTAGCAACCACCTAAGTGTCCAAGGACAGCTAAGTAAATTACAGTTAATCAACTCGATAGAGTATCATGGAACCAGTGGAAATTGACGGCCCTCCAACGACTCAGAGGCAGCCGGTAGCGCTGTGGCAGGAGAGGCTGGGAGAGAATGTTAAGTGGGAAAAGCAGGCTGCAAAATTGTGCGTGCACCCTGTGAGAAACACAAGCCCATATGGACCAGAAATTGATGGGAGGGTGTTAAAAGGATAATCATAATTTTAGTGTACGTTGGAATTGGGCGATCTTCCCCCATCATTTTGTAATGCTGTTAAATCATCTTTGTAAAGGGCAAAATGGAGGGCAGGGAGGAGAGGCAGGGGGACCGAGCGAGGCTTGCACCCTGCAGGGTCGTGTTTCGGTCACACAGTTTGGAAATCCAACCAAACAAGAGGCGGCAGTGGCAGAGCTGGGGCTGACCTGCACACACGCGCCGGAGCGGGGATGTGACACCGCTGTGAACACTACAAACATGCCCCCAGATGGAATTACAGATGAGGATAAAACCGCAGTTCTCAAACCCTCTGGTCCCGTTGACACTCTCTAAAGCGAGGGAGGACTCCAAAGAGCTGCTGTTTATGTGAGTTTTAATCCCTCCACATTTAGCATATTAAAAATTAAAACCGAGGACATTTTAAAATATTTACTAATTTATGTAAAAGTAACAATAATAAACTCATTACACGTTAACATAAATAACGTATCTCTTATGAAAAATAACTGTTTTCCAAGGCAAAAATAAAAGAGTGAGAAAGCACTGTTTACATTTTTGCCATCTCTTTAATGGCTGGCTTAATACAAGACAGCTGCGTTCTCATAGCTGCTTCTGCATTTAATCAACGGCAACAGCACACATCCCATAGCCTCTGGAAAGCTCCACGTACACTCATGAGAGAATGAGAGTGAAAAGGCAAGGAACTTCTAGGTGTTATTATGAAAATAATTTTCACCCCACAGACCCCCATGAGAGGGTCTCGAGGACCCCTAGGGGTTTGCAGACACACTGAAAACCACTGCAATAAACTACAGCATTGAAAACTGCTGCTGTAATGGGGAGGGGGTGCTTTAAAATTATATGTATAGCTGGAACTCAACAACGTGGAATTTTTTTTGAAGAGTGGATGGAAATATACTAAAAAGTCTGCAGTCATTGCCTCTGGGTGGAAAGGCGCTGGGCAATTTCTTTCTTTATGCCTTCCTGTTTTTTCCATAGTGTATGTATATTTCTTTTATGGTCAAAAACAACATTTCTTTTTGGAGGAATGGCTTGGGTAGCCGCGGTATATCCGTGCCCTACGGAAGCAGCCGATGGGAAGAAGGTCATTTTAAATCATTGGTAGCCAGCATCCGTGTGGGGAGCGTCACCAAGCGCGGCTGCTCCTGGTATACCCATCGATCGCTGGTACCCGGACCACATCCATCACAGTACGCACGGCCTGTCCAGACCCACGGAGAGCCAGGGAGAGATGACGAGAATTGAAGCGGGCCCCAGCCAATCACTTCTAGATGAAGGTCAAATATAGGTGACTATTTATCAGCACCCGGATGGGAGAGGACATGCTCTAAAGCCAGAGGACAGTTACAAAGGGGAAGGTCCACAGACTTGACCACAAAAAATGTTAGGTTTTCTCTGCAAAAAATAAAATAAAACGATGAAATACCAAAGTCAAACACCACATGGCAGGGGGTGGGGAGGGGCGATTATTTTGACAGGTCAATAGCATTAGTATGTAAATTGCTCTGGTAAGAGAAACACCAAGACTACAGGAGATTAATGGGCAAGAACCACCACCACAAACACTCCTTCAGCCTTAACGAGGTGCCAGGCTCAGTTCTAAAAGAGCTGCACATAAATGAACTCATTTGGTTCTCAAACAAGATACCACTAGATTAGCAAGCGTTTAAAAATGTAATAATTCTAGCGCTGTCGCGGATGAGGAGACATGATCACATTCGTAAATGATGCTGTGTGCCATAAACAGAATTGGGAGATTGGGAATGACATATATACGCTACCATGCGTAAAACAGATAGCTAGTGGGAACCTGCCGTATAGCGCAGGGAGCTCAGCTCGGTGCTCTGCGGGGACCTAGATGGGTGGGATTGGGGGCGGGGGGAGGGAGGTCCAAGAGGGAGGGGATATATGTATACATATAGCTGATTCACTTCATTGTACAGCAGAAACTAATACAATATTGTAAAGCAACTATACGCCAATTAAAAGAAAAAAAAAAGAAAGAAGAAAGTAGATCTGGGCACTGAGAGGGAAAGATGTGCACCACACGTGAGTGAAAAATCCAGCTGGAGGACGGCACGGAGAGGGCAGTTTGCATGCTAAACAAAGACCCCAGTCCTCTTTCCCACTCAGATGCCAGAATGCAGGTAGCAGGGCTAAGCGCACCCCAGGGAGTGGAAGGTTCCTCTCTGGGAAGCTGACTAGGCTGAGAGAAAATCATCAGAGATGTTCACATGTGGGGGTCCAGCTTACCTCATCACTCTGTAACAATGTCACTGTGGACAAGCCACACACACACACACACACGCACACACGCACACACAGAGCCTATGGTCACATCAGCTTTTTTGGGTCTCCCTCCTGAATCAGAATGAGCAGCAGAAAATCTCTAATGTGAAACACAGACACCAAAACAAAAAGACAGGGCTTCCCTGGTGGTGCAGTGGTTGGGGGTCCACCTGCCGATGCAGGGGACACGGGTTCGTGCCCCGGTCTGGGAAGATCCCACATGCCGCGGAGCGGCTGGGCCCGTGAGCCATGGCCGCTGAGCCTGCACGTCCAGAGCCTGTGCTCCGCAACGGGAGAGGCCACAGCAGTGAGAGGCCCGCGTACCGCAAAAAAAAAAAAAAAAAAAAAGACAAAAGGAGCTGAAAAAAGACAGAAACATTTCAGAAAACATGGGAAAAATTTCAAAGAACTCAGAGAGCTAAGAAAAGACCTTGTAAACATGCAATAAAAAATAATACCCTATGAATATCTTTTAAAAGGAACATTCAGGGCTTCCCTGGTGGCGCAGTGGTTGAGAGTCCACCTGCCGATGCAGGGGACACGGGTTCGTGCCCTGGTCCAGGAAGATCCCACATGCCGCAGAGCGGCTAGGCCCATAAGCCATGGCCGCTGAGCCAGCATGTCCGGAGCCTGTGCTCCGCAACGAGAGAGGCCACGACAGTGAGAGGCCCACATAACGCAAAAAAAAAAAAAAAAAAAAAAAAAAAAAAAAAGGAACATTCAGAAAATAAACAGCTCTTGGAATGTAAAAATATGATAGAACGGAATACTTCTCTGAATATATGTTATACTTCAATAGAAAAGTTTAAGCATAGGACATCAGAAATAACAAAATCCCAGGAAAAAAAGGATTGAAAGATAAAGGAGGAAATTCCCCAGAAAAATAAAACAGAAAAAGGCAAAGCAACAGAAAACTAGATAAGAAAAATTAGAAGCGCAACCCAGGGACACGCAGATCATCTAACTAATCAGAGTCCCAGAGTCAACGCCCTTGACCGGCAATAGACGGGGGGTGTCGCCCATCTCCCCGTGGCCCCCCTTCCCTGCGAGGGCCTGAGGTCCCCACACCTCACTCCTCGTGAGGAAAGACAGCCCTGGACCAGCTCCAAGACCCCTGGCAAAGCAGAGCTACACCCTCCCCGGTGCTAGGTTTCCAAAGCCCTCCTGCCCCTCCTCCGTTTCATGCTGGGTCACAGTATCTTGTGAGGGGGCTGAAGCATGCTCTCTTTTTTCTTGTTGAGTAAAGAAACTTCAGGAAGCTTGCCAAAGGGAAGCTATGTGAAGGCAGGCTTCCAGGGATGCTGGGCTGACACCGCGGCCTCACTCAAGGGCTCTGGCCCCTGCAACCCGCTCTACTCCCCCAGTTCGTGGGGTCTTTGCTAGAGCCGTGTTCATCTGGGAGAGACACGAAACTACAAACTGCGGAAGCCGGGAGAAAAGGCTGAGAAGTTGGAGAGACTCATCCACTCCTTCTTTTAAGGGATAAAAATCCTAGCAGTTGGGAGAGGAAATGACCACCATGACAGTTTTTAATGCTGGTTACACAAATAAAGTACCTAGGCTATGATTAAAATCAGCTGATGCACATGGGGAAAAAGACTGGAGGGAAACACTCCCTGCCCGATGTTCATAGTCCATATGTTTGAGTGGAGGGTCTATGGTTACATCTTTAATTTTCTGCCTTTTTTCTTAAAAAAAAGGAGGACAAAGCCATCACTGGGCACTAGATAGGGGCCTTTAAGAGTCTTCGGTGTCCAAGTTTTAAAAGCAGCAAGAAATAATTTACTAGATTGTCTCAACTCCTAAGTGTGCCAATTTTGCAATCAGCATTTTTCAATTACATTAAAAGCATTTTCCCAAATTGCTCTATTCTTCCCTTAATGACACAGGATGAGACTGGATGAGGCCGGTTCCCGGAGAACAGAGTCTGCACCTTCACACGGCACTGTTTTCTCCCCATCAGCCTCTGGCACTGGGGACACTGAACTGTTTAAGTTAAACCGAATGAAGTTTTCAAAAGACATAAAGAAAACACAGCTTGGGTTCTGCCACACTTTCCTCTCTTATCCCTCTTTCAACCCAGGGTTTTTCCTGCAAGTCACAAGCTTACAAGGCCCTTCTGGCAGGCGAGGGAGAAGTGGGAAATATCTCATTTGTTGGCCTCAGAAACGTCGCAGCTTTCATATGGGGGAGAGGAGTGTCAAAACTTCACTTCCCACGAGGAGAAGGTTCCAACCCAGGATCTCACAGCTCCTCCCGGAGGCTCGGCAGCCCTGCTGTCGACCAGCCTAAAGCCCTCACTCCCCGGTCTGTTACAATTCAGATGGTCGTGAACTTTCCCTGGAAGGAAAACCCTTAAAGGATGGGAACAGAGAGGAGCAAACATAGGGTACAGAGAGGGGAGCAGCCGAACACTTCCTACACCTGACCTCCCTGCGTGCCCTCGGGCAAGTGTCTTCCCCTCTCTGGGCTTCTGTCAAATGCAGATGGAACCAGATGATCTCTGCGTGCACACACACGCGCGCGCGCGCACACACCACCCATTCTCTCCTCGCCTTCACCTAATTACCCTCGATGCACTGTTAATCATTCACTCCCCAAATACCAAACGCCCACCACCACAACCCAGCCCTCCTCCCCAGCTGTGCGGCTCTCATTTCCAATAGATCTGCCTCGTGCTTGGAATACATTGCCGGTCATCTGCATAATGTTCCACGACTCCTCACTGTACACACCACGTCCTTTCTCAATCTCATTTTGTAAAATCCGTCAAGAATAATTCTTTCAAAACTGAAATAAACCCTCACTCTGGCACTTGAATCCATAAATTCCTTGTCTTTGAATCTGAGATATACTACTTGCTACAAAGCACATTTAAGATACCCTAACATCATCTGATACGCTAACAATGACAAATCAACGGGATCCTGTAATACATAAAAATGCAAATCCAAACCACCACGGAAATCACCTCGTCTCCTGATGCCCCTGACAAGAACCACAAGGCTTTGAAGCTGGGCAGTGCTTGGGCACCCCCGAGGCGAGGGGATACGCTTTTCCATCCTTTATTCTCAGAGGCAGAGGAGCAGAATGGGTCTTCTAGCTTTTGTTGCTCAGGCTCTGGAGCCTGACAGCCAGTTGCCTCTACCGTTTACCAGCTGTGTCACCGTGGACAAATCCCTTAACCCTCTGTGCCTCGACTTCCTCACCTGTAAAATGGGAATAATAACAGCGCTTGCCTTGTACGCCTGTTATGAAGACGAGATGGGGTGTTTTAGGGGTGTGCCTAGCAGGTGGTGGGCGCTCCAGGATGGTTGGCTCTCCCCATCCTCTCATCTGTATCACAGGCAGAGGTCGCAGCCTCCAGGACAACGTACATAAGAAGGGGACCCGAGGCCCACCTGGCGGCACACCTACCCTACCGGGCACTCACTCTCCTGGGTCTCTTCGGGTGGGAAATCGCTGCCCCCAGCACTGCCAGAGGCCCAGACACAGAAACACTCTGCAAACTGGCGAATGTCGCTGGGTCCATGCTCCTCCATCACACTTGAACGCGATCAGTTTGGAGACGGGGACCCAGCCCTCCAATATAAACTTCCAAGCGCACGGTGCATGAAAACGGAGCGGGTAAATGGCTTGCTACAGACAATCTCAAAAACTTTCTAAATTTTAAAAGTAGCCATCCCAGGAAGTAATATTGAAACTCTTGAAAACTATATAGCTATAGACAGATTATGAAGAGATTCACAAGAACAAGAGTTACATGAAGTCGGAGGATTCTGGGTGACTTGTCTCTCATCCAGTTGTTTTTAATTAATAGATCCAGATGCAGGGGAGTCGGGAACCTGTTTCTTCAGCCCCTCCCACTGCTAGGCACTGGGCTGCATCTTCTCATTTCTCTTCCACAGCAACAACCCTAACAGGTAGCCATTATCCCCATTTTACCAGTAAAAAAATGTGGGATCAGAGAGGCTAGGTGATTCTCCCAAAGTCACAAAGCTACCAAGCAGCAGATACGAAATGGCAACCCAGGAGTCTCGAATAACAATGGCACTGATGGAGGTTGGCCAATCTAATCAGGTTCTCCTCACCACACACAAAGGTTTCAGCTAAAGCTTGCGTTCAAATCAAAGCCCTCCTTAATGCATTAAAACAGCAAAAAGACATTTATGTACAGCCATGTTCACTGCCGTACTGGCTATTTGAAAAACAAAAGCAGGAAACAATAGGACACAACATGGAAATGACCAAGCAAAGTTTGGAATCTGAGAGAGTGAGAAAAATATGTTTGGGGAAAGTTTTGAATGAGGTAGAAAAATGCCCCTTACAAACAGTACAAAAGATGCGGGTGGGGGGCTTCCCTGGTGGCGCAGTGGTTGAGAGTCCGCCTGCCGATGCAGGGGACACGGGTTCGTGCCCCGGTCCGGGAAGATCCCACATGCCGCGGAGTGGCTGGGCCCGTGAGCCATGGCCGCTGAGCCTGCGCGTCCGGAGCCTGTGCTCCGCAACGGAAGAGGCCACAACAGTGAGAGGCCCACGTACCGCAAAAAAAAAAAAAAAAAAGATGCGGGTGGGGAAGCGCACAGTCAAAACCACACACGCTCTGCAGCGCCAGACCGATTCTGTAAACGCAGAGGGATGCGCTGTCCTGACCAGGGGAGCTCCCTGTGTTAATGAGCTGCTGGCTCGGGTGAGGATTGTCAGTGATTTCTGTTTTCTCCTTCATTCTTCGAGTTTTCTGCATTTTCAAAGTCGGTCCCTGGCAGCAAGAAACATGCCGTATGCCTCTGGGAGTCTTCTCGGTGCCTGGCAGAGGGCTCTGCACACGGGGCTGACCATCAGGGCTGCCCGTGTTTGGCCAAAGCAGGATACATTCCATTTGTGCTTTTTCCTTCAAAAAGGGCCTCAAAGTCTGAAGTCTACCTTTACGTGGAATGGGTATTCAAGCATGTTGAGCCAAGTGAAGACAGGGGGGAAATGAAAAGAGTGTACAGCAGGGTATTCGTGCTGGGATTACAACTACGGGAACAGACGCACAGTACCGACAGGGCCAGGGAGGGACGGGCAGGAAAGAAAACGGAGCATCGATGAGGAATTATGAGTCATTGTTTTGTTTTACTTAATTTCTCCAGCTGTAAATTTTTCAAAACTAATATAACCATAATTTACCGCTCACAGAACATTTAGAACATATTAAAATAAGTATCTTTCTGCCGTAATGTGCCCAGTTGAACTTTGTGAATTCCAAAGCTGCATTTTAAGGCAATGAAGGAACTGGCGCGCCACGTTCTTTAGATCAATCACATGGATTGTGCTGTTTTTCTCCTGATCAGAAAGGAAATCGTATTTCTGTACATGTTACCTTGAATCAAGGATTCTTCCACGTTCTAGAAGCTTGGGTGAGCAGCTTATACTGTCCTACTGTGCCCCCTAGTGGCAAAGAGCATTTATGCACGTCAAAGAGAATCCTTTCCCAAAGGCTGGAAGTAAAATCCAAAATAATTTTTTAATCTTTATTGATCACTTAACATGTACAAAACTTTGTGCCAGGTGCTCTGGGGAATATAAAAGTGGATTTGGTACAGTTCCCATGCTCAAGAAGTTTAAAATCTACAAGCAGACACGGTTCCATGGCAATGCAGGTAGAAAGAGATACCACCCCATGGTTAAGGAAGGGTGAAAATTCCCAGGGAGAGCAAGAGAGGGAGCACGCAGTAAGTGCCTCCTATGTGCCAGGAGCCGCACCAGGTAATTCATAACTAATAGCATTTATTTTTCATGAAAACCCAGCAAGCTATGCATAACTACCTCTACTTTACATAACACAGGTTGAGGCTCAGAGAAGTGAAGTAACTTGCCTGATATCACACAGCCAGTCAGCAGCAGAGGGAGGATTCAAATTGAAGTCCTAGGACCCCAGCCCCCAAGCTCTCCCCTCCTTCCTGACCAAGGCGGGGGGGCCGGTAAGAAGGCACTCTGGTAGACTTTAACTGAAAGACAAGGGGAAGGTACCCTCCAAAGAGAGTGCAGAGTGGCGAGCGGGGGGGAGGGGGGGCGTGCCCTGTCGCACCCACCTCTTCTAGCTCATTCCCTACTCACCCAGCATCTGCTCTCCGCCCAGGACTGGGCTGCAGCAAGCCAGGACTCCTGCCTGCGCCCACGATCCTGTCCCCACCTCAGATGAAGCATCCACGCAGTGCCTCCCAAGCACCCCTCCAGCTCCTACCCGACCACAAGGACCCCCACGTGGCCCACCTTCCGACACCGGGGAGGGAAAAGCTGCCAGCTGCCCACCGGTACACACACAACCCTGAGAGCCCAGCGCTTCCAAGGCCCCAGCCGGGACTTCCCTCCCGGGCTTCCAGCCCCCCGCCCCCAGCTGCTCTCCATCCATCTTCCCATCCTGGCTCCTCCAGCCCTGCCTCAAGGTCTTCACACTGAAAAGTTGCTTAAGGTCGATTTGCCAAATAATTCTGTCACTGAAAACTGTCAAACATCATAAAGCAGAGAGGACCCTGGCCAGACTATTTGCATCTATGGCTTGTAGAGGCCCTGATTTTCGAGACACCCACGGTAAGAAAATGGTCAGGAGATGCGGACCGCAGCAGCCATGACGGCAGCCACACTCTGCCCCGGGGGCCACCCCCAACGCCACTCTGCAGCCCCACCATGAGAGACGGACAGCGCCGGGGGCAGGGCTCCCTGGAGGGTGCCAGGCCAAGCAAGGAGCCAGTGCCCGCGTCATTGCCTGCAGCACACACCACCGTCCTCGGGACAGATGGGCGACGCAGCGGTGCCAGGCCCCGCCCAGGGCAGCCCCACGGCCAGGGGAGGCCTCAGGGAATTGCCCCAAGCAGGGCTTGCTTTCCTGTAACAGATAGTCCCTCTGCCTGAGCAGCCGTCCCAAGGTGGACCAACTGCGCCCTCTTCTGGTCATGAGCTGTCACAGCGGGTTGGCTGCTCCCAGGTCCCCTCCGCGGGGCCTCCCCGCCTCCCCAGCACACAGCCCGCAGGCTCATCTCTGCGCGAACACCCGCTACACGTTCGAACAAACACCACGCCCCGAGTCAGAGGCGTCACTCAGACGCTCTGTGTTCCAAAACTATCATGGGATGCCCCTGCTCAGCAAATCTAAACTTTCTGGGCAAAAGTGACCGGAGCAGGGCCCGCAGAGCACCTGACTGAGGCCGGGTGCAGACCGGTCCCCACAGGGCTCCAGGCCTGCCCTTCCCCACCAGGAGACACAGCCCCGAGGGCGGGTGGGCAGACACATCCCTCCACCCAGCTCTGCCCACAGCGACCCAGCCTGTCCTCTGAGGCCCCCGGCAAGCTTGCCTCCTCCTCAACAAGTGTCGTATATTAACGCATGTATGTGGAGCCTAGAAAAATGGTACAGGTGAACCGGCCTGCAGGGCAGAAATGGAGACACAGATGCAGAGAACAAACGTATGGACACCAAGGGGGGAAAGCAGCGGGGTGGGGGTGGTGTGATGAATTGGGAGATTGGGATTGACATGTACACACGGATGTGTATAAAATGGATGACTAATAAGAACCTGCTGTATAAAAAAATAAAATTAAAAAATTAAAAAAATAGGAAGAAAAAAGGAAAAAATTTAAATACCTGCATGTTCGTGCACACACACACATCACGCCACATACTATACACACATATACACACACACAAAAGCCTGGGCTGCCCATGTCTGGCAGACTGGCCCCACCCCCTGGGGTCCTAGGAAGGGGCTGCCCACGCCCTTCAGGTGGCCCACCTGTAACCATGCCACTCTCCACAGAACTCCACCACACCACGGGCCCGGCATCAGACCGGGGGCTTTACACACAGCACCTGGGCGTGTGTCCCACCTGAGAAGCCCCGGCCGTAGGTCTCACAAGCTTGTCTCATCGAGGAAAGAGGCTCAGAGAGGTCAAGTGCCTTGCCCAAGATCACGAAGCTTTGGGGATGGAGCCAGCCCTTGAGCCCAGATCATTCTAACTCCAGGGGCCAGCCAGACACTGCCCACCAGGAACCCTCCAGACAGGCTCCTGACCAGAGGGACAGGTGCAGGCTCGCGGGAGGAAGGGCCAAGAAGCCCCAGGACTGGGGGATGGGTCCAAGCACGTGACAACGCACACCAGGGACGTGAGGAGCCTCCTGAGCGGACCACAGGGCCCCCGAACTCGCAGGAAAAGCAACAAAAATATGCATGTAAACCCTGGGGCTCCAGGCTGCAGACGGGACACGACACTGTCCCCACAGAACTCCATCAGCCTCGCAGACAAGAACACAGACACGTCATTCCAGGACTCAAACGTGCCACCTAAAATGACACTCATCGACAGAGGTCGTTTCCAAGACTTCACTGTACTTGGGCTTCCTTTCTTAGCTTCCAAAAATGCCTCCTGAGAAAAAAAGCTCAAAATGAAACGTGCAAATACAGTGTCCTCGGCAGGCAGGATCCAAAACCGTGAGGAAAACAGGCGGGGAAGCTGACATCTATTGAGCACCTATGGGGCTCCTGCCTCTGCGCCAGGGGCTTTGGAAGCGTTTTCATCACACAGTCCCATGACCCAGGTACAACCAGGCCCTTCACAGATGAGCCTCCAGACTCAGAGGGGGCGGCTTGGGCAGCTGGCCAGCCACTCACAGCAAAGCTGCACCCGAAGCCCCGTCCCTGCAACTCCAAAGCTACTTTCTTTCCAGGAAGCTTTTGCTTGGCTCACGTGTATTTGGCACCAACTATGTACTGGGCTTTGCTAGGGGCCGAGGAAAGTGAGGAGGGGGACAGAGGACAGTCTGGGGCGGGGCGGGGGGCAGGCGAGGGGGCTGGAGGGCAGGTTCCAGGCAGGTGTGACACACCTGTCACACTACCTACCTGTCCACATGGGCACTGCTTACTACAAGTCTGCCTTACCTCGGGAGCTTTTAAAATAAATAAATAACAACCAAAAAAGAGTTTCTGCGTAAACCGGAAGTCCCCGGCGGGGCATCCAGAGCCCTCCCTGCTCTGACCCTGCCCTCTTCCCCAGCCTCGGGCCCCTCACCCCATCATGGGCCTCATAGCTGCCCATGCTTAGAGCCAAGCCCACTCCCTTCACCAAGTGAAACTTCCCTCCTGGAAGCCTTCACCAAGCCCTTTCCAGCTGAGCTGCTGCCCTCCCCGGGGTGCCCTCAGCCCCCATGGAACCCCCTGGGGCCCCATCCTCACGGCCCCGACGCGGGCTTGTGAGCGCCTCTCCGCTAGTCCGTGGCCCCTAGTCCACTGTGCCGGCCTGGAAGCCAGGGTCAGCTCAGCGACCTTTACACCCCCTGCATCCGGCACAGCACCTGGTACAGAGCTAACTGTTGTTCGGCACTCAGTGGGGGTCGCAGTGGATGTCCCCAAGGTCCTGGGGCCTGGCCTGGGCCTTTCTTCCCCCTCTGCTCCCTCTCACTCAGCGACCTCATCCTCCGGGGGCGTGAGTGTGTCTGGGCGCCCCTGGCGCCCCCAGCAGGGGGCAGGGCTAGCATCCTCTGGTGGCCTGGGCAAGGCCGCCTCGGGGGAGGGGGGCGGTGATGGGACAGGACGCACCAGCCGTCCAGGTGGGCCATTGAAAACCCTCTCCCAAAGGCAACAAAGAGAACTCCAGAAATGCCCAAAAAGAAACCTGTAACCAGGCCCCACCTCACCGTTTTGAAGAACAAAACAGCCCAGCAGTTTATTCCTAAGAGCAGCTGAAAAGAGCAATTTCACTCAAGTCTTACCTTGAAGGTTTTATCCATAGAAGTTGAGAGAAGCATGTGGCTCTTGGAAGAGACTGGACACCACTGAATGTTGTTGACTGGGCCCCGGTGGCCTCTCAGATGGAAGAGTACCTTCCTGGGAATCTTGGTTTCCTTATACTGACAGTCCAAATACGGCTGAATAAACTCGGACACTTGGGGCGCCACACAGAGAGGGGCTGGGGCACGCCCTGCACAGGGACCCTGGGGCTCCATGTCTTTACTCTTGCCTGTTTCCGTGCTTAATGCTTGCAACTGTCTTAGTCTTTTCGGGGTATAGGGTACAACACAGTCCTCACACCACTGCCTCTGAAGAGAGCTGCCGTTTTTACCTGGGGTTTCAGATCCAGTTCGGGCACAGAAAGATGGCTCAGGGGAGCCAGAAGTTCCCCAGGAGAGTTTCACCTGCTTTAAGCGGGCAGCTGCCAGGGGCACGTGGCCAGCTGGAGCATGGCTGGTCCACAGGGAAGGACGAGCAGGCTGGCTGGTGGGGAAGGTGACCTCAGGCTCTGTCCTGGGCCACTGCAGCCTCTGGTTGGGGCAAGATCCTGAGTCACTGCTCCAGAGCCGAGCCAGAGGGAGACGACAGCTGGCTGCATCTTCACAAGAACCATGCTTTGTGGGCAGTGCGCCCCTGTCCTTCGCATCCAGGACTTCCGAGGCAAAATCCCGCCCAGGAGGTCTGATGGCATCTGAAGCATCTTTCATCTGGCCGGCAGGATTAAAACTGCCCCCAGGCTCAGTCTCAGGCTCTGAGTCCGAGTCGTCATAAGCCACCAGCGAAGCCATTGAAGACACAGTTTCTCCTTGTGCGTCAAGGGCAAACTACCTAAGGTCAAACAAAGTGTCAGAAGATGTGCATGGCAGGATGTTTCCTACCACATGCCAAAAGCAAACGTGCCACAGAGCAAATCCAAGACTGAAAAACCCATAAGAATAAACACATTAAAAATGAGGCCTTGGGACTTCCCTGGGGGTCCAGTGGTTAAGACTCCGTGCTTCCACGCGCGGGTTCGATCCCTGGTCGGGGATCCCCCCACATGCTGTGCCGCACGGCCAAAAAAAAAAAAAAAAAAAATTTAACAACAAGAAAATAGTAAGACCTACACAAAGAAAACTAAAAATGTACTGAAAGATATAAAAGAGGACCTGACTAAATGGAGACAGGGTGCCTGGACAGAAAGACTCATGGTTTTAAAGAGACGTTTTGGAAGGGCGCTTTGGGCAGGATCTATTGTAAATTTAAACACACATAGCTTTTACTGCCACAACCCACTTTGGAACTCTGTCCTACACAAATACTAGCACGTGTTTGCAAAGATAGGTGTACAGAGAGCCTGCAGCACTGTTTATGAGCAACAGACAAGAAGAGCATACACTCATCAACGCGAGTGAGGTTAGTTCTGAAAATACCGAAATGCAAAGATGACCAGGACCCACCACGTGCTAAGAGCAGCTGCCCTCTCCTTTGTCCTCCCTTTATGCTCCAGTCCTTCCTTTTATTCTCTCTGCCTAGAACACTCTTCCCCAGATATCCCATCTCAACTACAAGCCAGTCGGAGAGATAGACCGGCAACACAGGGCGGAGAGGTGCCTGAGGCATGGGTCCACCCCATTCCAAGGGTGTGAACCAAATCTGCCAGTTTCACTCCAAACACAGGCTCACACAACAACTTCCCCTTTCTAAAAAAACTCTTCCTGGAATTCTGAAACATCCTACAGAATCAGTTGTAGCCAACTAGTTTCTACAAAGAAGTACTTCCTCCTGGAATTCAATTCTGTGCAGTTAACATGAAGCAAGTAATCAAGAGGAAAACAACGCTGCTGCACACATCCAGGACAGCAGAGGGCGCGGTGGAGCAGCCCTGAAAGCTCAGGCAACAGGCCACTTCCAGGAAAGCCTGCGTCCCCTACCTTAATAAACCATCCTGAGCTCCTCTTCCCACACGTGGGGTCAGGTGAGGCCTGAAGACTCCCTGGGGGTCCTCGGTTACGCCATTCCAGACAGCCTGTCTATCACCCACGTCTTCCCCTGGGCAGTGGGTTTCATGTCCCCTGGAATCAACCATCCCACCCCTTCCATGCCTTTCCCATAAAGGGTACCAAACAAGTTATGTCATCATTCAAAAAATGTCTGTTGCCTACCTCCTCCAAAAATCCCACCCCCACCTGTAGCCCAATCCAGGCAGGTAACACCTTCCACACACAGAGCCGTTATCTAAATAAAACTTCCACAACAAGCCAGCCCATCTCAAATGGAACTAATATAACGGACGAATTATAAACAAAGGGAAGCGTGCACTGTGAAGGATTTGGCATTTCTTTTCTCTCACTACTTAGTCTGGTCCTGCATCCTGATCAGACACTTCATCTGTCTCAATTCCTATGCACAGGACCGCCCACCACAGCATTCCGTCCTGCCAGAGGGAACCCACCAGGTTCCCACCACAAAGGTTCCTGTCTGCAGCCACTGGGATGGATTCCTACCCACCCAGTTGTCCACAGTTGTCGAATCACAGGAGACGCCAATGACCAGAACTAAAGATGAAGTCTACAGCAAAAGATCAGAGAGTAGTGGGCTTGGGGCCCATGAGCCCCACTTCCTACAAGGCAAGGCAGCAAGGACTGAATGAATGCAGGCAGGTGGATGATAGGGCTCCCCATCTGCTTCATGTACATTTCATTCAGTCATTCAACAAACACTGACGGAGCATGGGCTACTAGCCAAGCCCCACACGAGGCACCAGGAACACCAGGGCAAATGAGACAGTCGACGATGCCCTGTGCTCGCCATGCTCACATGCCAGTGGGGAGAGACAGACCAGAACCAAGCGAAACAGAGCATGTCCGGAGGTGAGAAATCCTAAGGAGAAAAGTAAAACAGAAAAGAAAAGGAGGCGTGGTAGTGGGCCTGGGATGCAGTTTAACATTGGGAGGCCGAGGCAGGCCTAAGGCAGAAGGTGATGCTCTGCAGGTGAGGGAGCAGAGGTGATAAAAAAACACTGAAGACCGGACCAACAAAACTGATCAAATGGGGTGAGAGAGAAGGAGGCAAGGATGACTCAAGAAAAACAGGCAAAAATGGAGAAGATTGTGAGCCACTGGGGACAATGTAAACTTTAGGGGGAAAGTGTTTGCTGCCTTTTATGTTTCTAAGGCAAAGGGGGAAGAAAAGGAAACTTTTTCATGGAAAGAGGGAGCGATTAAACCAAGAAGAACAGCCAGAAGAAAAAGTCATCTTTGGAGAAATAAGGCTACAAAAGGGGGGAGTGGCATTGGCAGTCCTCAGCATGTCTGCTCCACCAAGGCTGGACTTTTTGTGTTCTGTTCACTGTTTGATCGCCAGCATCTAGAAATATTTGTGAAATGCAACCTGGGGGGTGGGGGGGGGGCACAGAGAAAGTAAAAGGAATAGGATATTCTCATTCAACAAATATTCCTGATTACCTACTCCGTGCCAAGTCTTATGTTAGGTCTTATGGACAGAGATTAAGCACAAAACACGGATCCTGCGCCGGAGGCCACAGACTGATGAAGGCAACAAACAAGATACGACCAGAGATGGGTTTTGAAGAATGCAAAGGAGTTAGCCGGGCTGTCAAGAGTGAGAGGTGAGGATCGTCCAGAGCACTGCGCGTTCGGAAGTAACCGGAGACACAGGACAGGCGAGCGGCAGTGAACTGCCCGCGCGGAGTGGCGTGGAGCGCTCGGCCCACCGCCAGATCCCAGTCCCCTACCGCCCCCGGCCCTCCGCTCACCACACGCACCGGAAGCTCTCGGTCCTCCCGGAGGCTGTCCTGCCTGTACCCCGCAACCCAGTCGCGTTCTGCCAGCGCCGGGGCCGCCAGCCAATCAGCGGCGGCCTCCGTCCGGCCCCGCGACGCGAACAGCCAATGATGGCGCAGCCAGGCCGGAAGTTGTTCCGGCCGGAAGGCGTTTCCACGGACGCCCAGGAGGCCACCCGTGGCTGAGCCGGCAGCGCTGACGGCCCCGGCTGGGCGGGTAAGTGAGGGGATGAAAGAGGGAGGGAGGCCGGGGCGGCGCCAGATGACCTGGCCCTCCCGGAGCCTCCTGCACACCAAGGCCCGGAGTATCCTCCTCAGAGCCCGGCTCGCTGCTCGCCGGGTTCTGGCACCACGGGGTGCGCGGAGGCTGCCACGGCGCCCATCGCCCCCGTCCTCCCCAGCGCTGCCGACCTGGCCTGTCGCCCACTGCCACCGGCACCGACCTTTCATCGTCTCCCTCCTCGTTCGCCGAGGGGAGAGGCCCTCACTTTTAACGAGTGCCTGCCATGTGACAGGGGCTTTGCCGGTAGTATCGCACTTAGTTCCCTCCACGATAAAGTTACGAGGCTTCTTTATGCCCATTTCACAAATGAGGAAACGCAGGATGAAGCGGAGAGGGAATGTGACTTGCGCAAGGTCTTGTAACAAGAAGACTCCCAAACTGGGTTTGAAATCCGGGTCTGACCCCAGAACTCATGATCTCTCCACTGCCCTGTGCCGCCTCCGTGAACAGCAGCGGCGAGGAATTTACCATCCGCCTTCCCCCCCAACCCCCTCCCTCCCCGCCCCAAGACTATACACAAACACAGTTATTCATACTGATCCTGAGAATAGGGAACGGGAAGAGGGTGGGGAGGTTATATGGAGGCCAACCTGGGATACGGGGTGGCTGATGCAATGACCAGCTAATGTCTTGCTTCCCGAGAGAGTTTCCCTGGTCCCCACCCGCATCCCCCCCTCCGCCCACCCCTGATTGGACAGTCTCATCGAAGAGGTTGGTCGAGAGGCTCAAGTGTTTCTGAGAAATTGGGTGATTTACGAGAAGCTCCTACATGCAAGTAGTAAAGGGTGGGGTAAACAGGAAAAAAAGAGAGAGAGAAGAGTCTTTTCTAGAAAGGAAACTGAAAGAAAAAGGGAAAGACTATTAAAGAGGAGCTCGAGCTGCACTGGGCAGTCTCAGCTTCTCAACTGCCCAGCGTGACCAGTGGCCACCTCTGCAGCACCTCCTGCAACCTGGGTATGTATTGCCGTCTTTGCTAGGCTTAGAGTTTATTAGTATTTCTACCAGCCTTTTCCCAAAGTACTGGAAACCTTGGCTTAGGGCATGAGGAGTAGCATCTCTTAGGACCAGGGTGTTGTGCATTTTATTTCATCTCATTGTCCCAAAGTTCAGGTGGCTCACAGCTTCTGTAGGGAGTGGAGATACTGGAAGAGTAGCTGCCTATTTGGATTCGTAGCTTGACTTTCAGCACTTTGATGTTGGCTATCCTATTTTACACTGATGAGCCCTCCTTAAATAGTCGATATCCATCCACGGTATCTCATTGTGATACTCATAAGTAGCTTATGCCTGGCTTCATATAAATTAATGTCCTCTTTGCCTTTTAAGATGATGTTCATTTTATTATTTGGAGGGGAAAGTAAGCTTTCCTCTCAGTGTTTAAAAAAGAAAAAGTGACCTCAATCTGTTCCAAGGTTTGAAGCGTTAAAGGACTCCTAGCTGGTAAGACATCATTTTCTTGTCCTCTGGAAACTTGACAGTCCAAGGCCATTGTCATCCACACTCAGGGGTCAGGATGTGGAAGATGGTCTCCCACCTCCTGGTAATATTCCAGGCATCCAGGAACTTCTGGGTACCCCACTCTTCTCAGCTGCTCCAGAATTGGCTGTAGTGCGTAATGCCACCCTTCCCCCAAATTGCAGAATCAGTGTATTCTGATCTTATCTGTGAGATGGTTTCATTGTGGCCCAAGGGATTGTCCTGCCGTTCTGTTAAACAGTTCTGTAATTCCTCTTTCCATTCCTCATCCCAAAACTGTGCACAGTTTCTTCAGGTGCCTGTTATGCTCCTTGGGAACAGTGGAACCTTTCAAAATGAGCACAAGTTTCAAGTTCCTTAAAAAGAGGGACGGAGAGTTCATTTTGAAGAGTCTTGTCGTTTCCTCCTTAGCTGTGTGCTGACCTGCTGTGGACTCTGCAGTTTTGCTCTTTTCACTCCCAGTCCTTTTTTAGAGGAGATGATACATTACTTCACAGATATAGCTTCATTTCTTTGTTTTAGATTGTAGTATTTGTGAAATAGATAAAGCAGTTTTCCTTGACAAAAATTCAAAGCCCTATTTGCAGTTTACACAGTAAACACTGAAGGCAGTGGTCCTTAGTCTCTTGGCATCTCGGACCACTTTGAGAAAGTAGTAAAGCCTGGATACTCTGCTTAGAACCGCAAACGTGCGGGCAAACCGTTGACGTCATTTCAGAGGTTCTGAACTCTGGGTTAAAAACCTCTGAAGCTAAATTAAATTCTAAAAGTTAGTTAACAAAGAAATAAAGGAGAATGTTGACCAGATAGGAGGACAAAAGGAGAGTATGTGCCCATAAATGGGCTAATGAATGGATGCCTGACATGAGGGAAGTGATAGTTCTATTCTCTTTGTCTCTGATCACTGCCGAAGCACTGTAATCAATCAGGAAGTTGCATCATGCACACACACACGAGATTACAGTGTGGGTGATTCCCACACAGTGAGTACATGCCTCATGATCCTGAGAGCAGGGAGACCTCACCTGCTGTTTCCTCAGTCAAGTTTCATTCCCGTGTGCCTCTTCTTCCTTAAATGGGATTCTGATAGTTAAAGATACATGTTTTTCCCTACAACAGGGACCCTAAATGCAGGCTCAGTTCATCTAGCTGATCCTCTGCAGTTATCTGCTCCTTCGCAGGGGTAGATTAGCCGTCTGGGGCTCACCAAGTCATTCTACCTGGCGCTTTCCCTAGGAATTTTTAAGGGTAATTTTAATCTGTGCTTGATTTGGGTCCTACTAGCAGACTTCAAAAGCCACTTGTTGCCTTCCGTGCAGGACACCACATTTTTGGAAGGACAAGGGTAAACCGAAGGGAATTCCAAAAAGAATGACCAGGATAGTGGGCAGGTGTTCGCAATGGGTGAGGAAACAAGACTGGGTACGTGGGATTAACCTGGCTCTTCTCAAGTCTCGGAAGGCTCAGTGCAGTGTCAGGACGTTCTAAGAGGACTTCTAAAGTCCAGGTAGGAGAAATCTACCTTAAACTGGAATACTGCAGAGGTATTATAAGAGGATATAAACCAGAAGGGGAAAAGTAAACTAGATGATTTGTGAGACATTCATTCCGTAAACGTCTGTTGATGAGCTACTCTGTACCAGGTGCTAGAAGCACATGAAAGAATAAAACCCAGTACTTGCATTCTCTGTGTGACGGATTTTCATAAGTAACTACATGCAGTGTGAGTGCTCTAATAACCTCACTCACGAGCGCTCAGGGATCACCAAGGACAGAGCAACCAGCTTGGCCCCTGGGTGCAGGGGTCAGGAAAGGCCGCAAAGAGGAGCCGAGGTTTGAATTAGTAAGACAGCGGGCAGAGGAGGGTATGAGACGTTCCGGGCAGGGGGAGCAGCTGGAATTTGAGAGAGCACGTGCTCGAGGGGGGCTTTGGCATCAGATCCCGGTTCGGCTACTCTGGCATGGAACCTCAGAGGACGGTTCTAACTTCCCTGAGCCGTCCGCCTCTGGTCGCTAATGCAGAGCAGATACTGTACCACCCAGCTTTGAAGGTTGGGAGAATTGGGCATCATGGGTAAAGCATCGAGCATTGGTGGCTAGAAGGAATTTTCCTCACTTTGGTTGTTGTTTGATACGGGCCTGAGTGTTTCTCCTCTCCAGCGCTAGTCAGAAGCTTCTTCCACATTCCTTCTCTTTTTTACGGGCCTCCCTTTCCAGGAATTGAGGCAATTCTCAGCAAGGAGGAGAAAGAAACTGGCTGCTGTCCCATCCTGGTTTCAGTATTACGGTTTCATTGACTTATATAAAGATTGGTTTAAATTTTACGTATTTTTTAAACAGATATTTAACAAATGGATGAATAAAAATAAATTACCCCCTCAAATTTGTGTTTTGTTCATAGAGCTGCTAGAAAAAAAAATTTTAATGATTAAAGACACAAAATAGTCATTCGTTAAACCTCTCCTCTGTGGCTGATGCTGTGCTAGACTATTTACTTACCCACATTATCGCACTTATTCCGTGACCAGTCCTGCAAGTTAGTGTTGTTATTGTTATTCCCATTTTACAGTTGAGAAACTGAGGCGTATGATAGTTAAGTAGCCCATAGGATAATGTTTGAGAGCATAGGTTCTGGGGTCACACTGTTTGAGTTTGTATCTCATCTCGACCACTCACTAACTGCGTTATCTTGGGCAAGTGTTACAGCCTCTCAGTTTGCTCATCTACGAAACAGAGATAACAAATCTGTCCCATAGGATTGCTGTAGGTTTAAGTGCTTAGAAGAGTACCAGGCACTTAAGAGCTGGAGGTTAGCTGCTCTGGTGTAGCCGCACTGTCACGGTCATCCTCCTCGTCCAAGGTGTAACAGCAAGTTACAGATGGAACTGGAGCTCAGCCAAGCTCTGGAGCCCTAACAAATAATGCTTGCAATGGGTTTGTGCCTTGCTTTACATTTTGTAAAATGCCACCATGTCGTTTTTTTCTCATTTCTTCTCATAACAGCTCTTGAGGTAGGTGACAGAGTTCCCGAGGCTGCTGCTTTATAGCTGAGGAAGCTGACACTCAGAAAAGGGAAGTGACCAACCCAAAAGGGGCCCCAAGGCGGCCTCAGGTAGCCTGCCGTGTGCCCCACCTTTCTTAAGGTTAATAGTAAATAATGGCCAATAGGAGGTGCAGGGACACCTTCTTCAGAGGTTTGCAGTTAAATAAGGCAGCATGTGGAGTGGACAGGCTGTATATGATTCTTACCTCATTTGGAACCCAAAAGGGATAAGGCCCTGCCTCCACCCAGACTTCCCTTCGTCTGAGAACGGAACAGCTGGCCAGCAAAGGAAGCCATTTGTTCAGCAGTATGTTGGTTATGACTGCAAAGGCCTGGGAATTCATCCCGAAAGCAATTAAGATAAAGAGTAAATAGCCATTTGCCAAATGTTTCTAGCTGTGGTGAACTTAGGGTTACTAAAGCACTTTGGTGTTTGCTGCCTGAGCAGACACGAGTCCTTCCTGTGTCCTGGGCACTGGCCGAGGCACAGGGGCACCTCGGCAGATGCACACTTGCCCTTGGTTAGGAGGGGTCTTTCTTTGCCCTAAGTCTGTATATCACAGCGATTCCTTTCGACCTCATCATTAGCATTTGTTCTTCCTCTTTTCCCCTGTTTCATGGCTCCAAATTTCTGCTTATATTTGTATTAATGTTATATTATCTATGCCCTTTCTTATAACTCATCTCCAACCTTTTTGGAAAGAAGAACTAGCTACGGTAAAGGAAAAACAGCTGCGATGGTTTGCTAATCTCTCTCTCTCCTCCCCCCACAGTCTTGTCTGGACCACTGAGCAAATCTGCCAACACCCTAGCCGGCTGTGAACGCAGGTCCTGGAAAATGGCAGATGTGCCCAACGGTGAGCAGGGCTGTGGGTCTCCACTGGAGCTGTTCAAGAACATTGCTGCTCAAGGGGAGCTCGTGAGGGCCCTCAAAGCCAGAAACGCGGCAAAGGTATGTCATTTAGCTGGGTCCTACACACACACGCACACACACACACACACACGCACGCACGCACGCACACATGCACATCCAAGCCACGTCTGTAGGGTCATGTTACCAGGATTCCGTTCCCTCACCACCTGAGGTGTTTTGGCTCTCAATTTAAATGTATTTTCTCCTTTATCAGCATCGATGCGTATAGTCTAAAGGGAAGCCCCTGGGAAACACAGCAGCCATCCACCCCGCCTCTCTCTGTTTCCTGCTCCCAGAAACAACGATTTTCAATTCTTTTCGCTGATTCTTTGGCTATGTAACCCCTACGTCTCTCAAAACCACACATTAAAAAAAAAAAACCCACACATTATATTGCTCCTGATAGGTGTTCGGGTTTGGGGCTTTCACTGTGGACGACAAGGAATTAGCACTTTCGTAAGCACTTCCCATCCCCCCAGTCTCCATGTAAACGCTGCTGACCCACTGGGTATAGCATAAGTGCTTCTCCTTTCCTGCCCAACTTTTGTTTTCTCCAGAGTTGATAGTTGTCTTAATTGCTTTTTGCTTGGCTTGTCTTTGTTTCATTTTGGGGTTTTTTGGCTGCACCTTGCGGCCTGCAGGATCTCAGTTCCCCAACCAGGGACTGAACCCAGGCCGCGGCAGCGAAAGCCCAGAATCCTAAACACTAGACCGCTTGGGAACTCCCCTGCTTGGCTTTTCTTTTTCCTTTTTAATTTGGCTGTGCCCGCCAGGTCTTAGTCGCAGCACGTGGGATCTAGTTGCAGTGTACAGGATCTTTTAGTTGTTCCTTTCAAACCAGAAATTCATGACCTTTAATTCTCAGAAATTATATCATTTCTTTGATTTATCCTGGGTTTTTTGTTTTGGTTTCTGTTTCTTTGTGTATTTTTTTAATTCAAAGACTGGTCCTCTGAATTTTTTATTTTTTGACTTATTTTCCTCATTTATTTTTCTTTTTGTTCTTCTTTTAGGTATGTTTCGTCAACTTCTAACCCTCCTATGGTTTTTCACTTATTCTGTCATTTTTGGCTTCCAAGAGCTCGTTTGACCTCTGAACATGCCTTTCCTCATAGCTCTCTGCTCCTATTTCATGGGTGCACTGTCCTTCTGTCTCTGAGATCTTGGTGATAGTTTTCCCAGTGTTCTCCACCCACTTTATAAACTCGGTTTCTTCCAAGTTAGCTTTTTGTTCCTTCTGCCTTTTGCATTAGATGCCGTCGTCTGGTGTTTGGTGACGCTCAGCCGTGTAGTGGCACTTTAGCGGGAGCGCTCAGAGCTGGGAGGGGCTTGTCCTGTGGCTTTCCCTTCCCTGGACGGCAGCCACGCTGCTCTCTGGCCTTGGGAAGGCTTCAGTGTCAGGGTCTTTAGAGCTCTTCTTTGAGGCTTGTAGAGTCCCCAGAGAGGACTCCTCCAGTCTGCTGTCCAGAGGGTACGGGTCCGGCCGCCAGCCTTGTGAGCTGAGTGGGGCAGAGGAGCTGGGCTGTGTGATCGCTCGCTGAAGCCCCCGTTCTCTGTGCACTGCCCCCGCCCCCGCCCCCGCTGGGCAAAGCGCCTCCAGTCTGGACACTTTTTACTCTCCTTGATGAGACACTAAACCTCTGGATGGGGGAGGGGGGATGTACCGGGTAGCGGGGAGATCTCAGTAACTGCTTCTTAGACAGACTTTCAAAGTGCTCCTAGTTTTACAGCCCGCTTTCACCCTCACTTCTTTGAGTACCTAGGGCCGCCAATGCCCAGACCTCTCAGGGATTCCACAGCAATGTAAGTCCAGTCGCTGCCCAGGTTCCCCGTGTTGTCTTAGCATTTGTTCTTCTCCCGTGTTCGGTCAGGTACCACTCATCCCTCCGCTTTCCAGCTTCTGAATCTTGTTGCTGTCATCCTCTTCCTGTTCCCTTGGTCCTCGTGGGTTATGCCTTTTTTAAAGATCTCTTTGCTGTTGCTGCAGTGGGTTTTAGAAGTGTAACCCATTCAGTCTGCGTCTGTAACCATCACCTAAGCACTTTCTTTCACTCTCGGTCACCCAGCTTCTTCATGTCCATGACTTCCTCGTCTGTCACTTCCAATCCCTGTCGTCGTCTTTTCAAAAATCTCTTCCTAGGTTCTCACCAGATGGTATCAACCATATCACAGTCACTCCAGTAGTTTACTTTGACTATTTGGACCCTAAATAATCCATTACATTTTAAAAGAAAGAAACAGTGATATCCAAAAAAAGGAGTTGATTATTCACAGAAAGGGGTTTACAACACCAGGCAGGGCTCAATAGATGAGGCTAAGTTGTTTTAAAAAAAAAAAATCTGAAAACCTAAAATAAATAAAGGACCGAAATGTTGATCATTTACTCTATAAACCCATTTCAGGAACCTGACGGTGATATTTTTGTCATTTAACGTTAAATTCGAATAATGTTAATAAATGCTTTTAGTTAGTAACTCTTAGTGACTCCAGTTATGTTCAGCATTTTAGCAAACAATACTTAACATGGTTTTTTTTTTAACATCTTGATTGGAGTACAATTGCTTTACAATGGTGTGTTAGTTTCTGCTGTATAACAAAGTGAATCAGTTCTACATATACATACATCCCCATATCTCCTCCCTCTTGCGTCTCCCTCCCACCCTCCCTATCCCACCCCTCTAGGTGGTCACAAAGCACTGAGCTGATCTCCCTGTGCTAAGCAGCTGCTTCCCACTAGGTAGCTATTTTACATTTGGTAGTATATATAAGTCCATGCCTCTCTCTCACTTCGTCCCAGCTTACCCTTCCCCCTCCCCGTGTCCTCAAGTCCATTCTCTACATCTGCATCTTTATTCCTGCCCTGCCCCTAGGTTCATCAGTACCATTTCTTTAGATTCCATACATGTGCTTTAGCATACGTTATTTGTTTTTCTCTTTCTGACTTACTTCACTCTGTGTGACAGACTCTAGGTCCATCCACCTCATCACAAATAACTCAATTTCGTTCCTTTTTGTGTCTGAGTAATATTCCCTTGTATGTATGTACCACATCTTCTTTATCCATTCATCTGTAAGTGGACACTTAGGTTGCTTCCATGTCCTGGCTATTGTAAGTAGTGCTGCAATGAACATTGTTAACACAGTTTAGAATAACTCTTTAGAGGGTGGTCTTTGACTAATGCGTAGTCAGCTGACTCAACAAGAGAGATCAGAGGTTACATGATGAAACCAGAGTTAAATGGAGTAAGTTTGTATCTGACCCTGAAATGTATCATACTAGAAGCACCTGATGTTTTGGAAATTCACTTTAAGTGAAATAGCTGAGCTACTCGGGGATCTCTGGTCCAGTGAGGGTGCCGCAGGCTCTTCCTCCACTCTCTCTGCCGTCTGTCCAGGTCATGGCCCTCGGCGTTCTTTCTCCTTCGTGTACCAAGAGAATAACACCCACTGCTTTCAGAAGCAGTAGCTCACAAAGCTTCTCCTGGCGGGTAGGTCGGAATCTGGGGGCTCTAACGGGAGACGGTTAGAGCGGGATTCACGAAATGACACTGGATCGTAGGGGTTAAGGTAGAGAACAGAGCCTTTTTTCTTCTTCTTTTAGTTTAAGTAAACTTTTTAAATTGAAATACATCATTCGTTCAGAAAAATATGGAGATCACAAACAGGCAGCTCACTGAATTTTCACAAAATGACCAAACCTGTGTAACCAGCATCCAGTTGGAGAAATGGCACAGAAGCCACCCTCGGGCCGCTTCAGGCCCTGCCTCTACTCTCCCAAGAGAGGCCTCCACCCTGCCTCCCCCACTGTGGATAGTTCCTTCTGTGTTGGAACTTTATTTAATCAGGTAGTGTATATAGAGTCTTTCATGTCTGGCTTTTTTCAGAACATCAGCTTTTAAAATCTGTTTCAATGTCCTGGTCCATGTTAGATTGAGAACAAGAAAACGGACAAGACGAGCCTGCTTGTCTGTTTCGGTCCCATTCCAGTTAACAGGTGGTCCTTGAACTGGGACCCTGGTTAGATGTTTGACTTTCAAAGAGCCACCTGGTTGGAAGCTGAGTTAGGCCACATAGAGTATGAATGTCACACAGCTGGTGATTAAAGGGTAGTGACTTCAGGGCACTTCAAAGCAAGGTAATTCTCCCATAGATAACTTGATAGATCATGCTTGCTAAGCCTTTATTCTGCTGCACGTACAGCCTAGGCACTACCGTAATGAGGTGAGGAAAACATGCTTGCCTGTCTAAGGTAGGCCAACATCCTGTCTCTTGCATGAGGTCTATCCATGGGGCTATTGATGCCACAACTCTGACTCGTTTAAACGATGAATTCCAGATGGTTTCGGAGTTTGAAACACAAATCTGTGCTTGCGAAATCACCCTACAGTAACAGTCCTCTGTGGCCCAGGTGCCGTACCTGACAGAGGAGCTCTCTCTGAATGGAGTTTGGTGCTGTGATGTTTCTCCACTGGGAAGCCCAGTTTATAGCACATTGTGTATAAACTCTAAATGGAAGTGTTTGTATTTCCCTTGGCAAGCAGATTGGACTGTGTATATTCTTTGTGATCTAATCCAGCAAGGCCAATTGTGGGAGTAGAGCTTTAGGGCATAGCATGACTGATCTGCTTAATTAGGTTTGCTTTTTCAAATGCCAGGCTTCCAGGGGTGGCTAGTGTGGGCTCCTGGAAGAGAGGAGGTCTTTAATAGGTTTCCAGCTTACCCAAGGATATATTTTACATTTGTTTTTCTTATGCTTATTTTAAAACACTAAATGTGCAAACACTTTGGACAGCTTGATAAGACTCCAAAATGCTGTAGTATAACTGTTTCCCAGTGAATCCCTCCTTAATTTATGACCTGAAAGTCTGTATTTTTTCCTTGCCTTTATCTGTTTTCACAATGTCTACTTGAGTTGCTGTTGCTGTCCTTGGTGGCATCGTTGTTTAAGTTTCCATAAATATTCATCTCAACCTGTGTGGATTGTAAAAACAAGTTCCAGTGCAGAGCTCAGTGTAATTGATTAGTGGAGCTTGTCCCATATGTTCGCTGGCATTGGTGGTGTTTAAGTAACATTTAGCACATTAACTCTGTCATAAACAACGGTGTAAATTGTGTCGCTACACGTATCCTATAGTGTTTGTGGTAGTAATCCGTAGCACTAGACCAACAGATAAAAAAAAACAAAGGGGCTTCCCTGGTGATGCAGTGGTTAAGAATCCGCCTGCCAATGCAGGGGACACGGGTTCGAGCCCTGGTCCAGGAAGATCCCATATGCCGCGGAGCTACTAAGCCTGTGCACCACAACTACTGAGCCTGCGCTCTAGAGCCCATGAGCCACAACTACTGAGGCTGGCGCGCCTAGAGCCTGTGCTCCGCAACAAGAGAAGCCACCGCAATGAGAAGCCCGTGCTCCGCAACTAGAGAGAGCCCACGCGCAGCAACGAAGACCCAACGCAGCCACAAATAAATAAATAAAATAAATAGATTTTTTTTAAATCATAAATTAAAATAAGTTCAGGCCCATGACTTGCTGTGTGTCCATGGGCAAGCTCCTTCACCTCTCTGAGTCTCACGTTCTTCAACTGGAAAAGAACAGTGACAATGACGCCTTCCTCGTAGGGTCATTGTAAGGCTAAAGGAGGTAATGTGTGTGAAAGCAGTTAGCACAACACCTGCCACACAGCAGTAACATTCGGCAAATGTTAGTCGTCGTTAATACACTCAGCCTTCACCCTTGCTCCTTTCTGCAGAATGAAATTGATTCCGCAGTGGAGATGTTGTTATCCTTGAAAATGAGCTACAAAGCTGCCACGGGGGAGGATTACAAGGCTGACTACCCTCCAAGGGACCCGGCACCTGGGAGTGATGGTGGCCTGGATGCCACAGAAGCAGGCGAGGATTTTGTGGACCCATGGACAGTACAGACAAGCAGTGCGAAAGGCATTGACTATGACAAGCTCATCGGTACGTTATGGGAAAAGCCCCAGCTTTTAGGAGTGATTCCATTGAGTTGATTCCACTGATGTTTTCTAATTTGAATTAATCATACATCCAGTCAAGCTTCAATGCCAAGGAGAAAATAGATCCTAAAATCTTTTGTGGTGCATTTTATTCCCAGAGGATTATTGTTAATTAACATAACAATATAAAATAAATCTCAAAATAATGATTTATAGTAGAGAGCTTAGTAGAAGCTTTTTCCTTTTTTTGAGCAATTCAGAACTTGGGGAAGGTCCATGGAACTGGGCATCTTTACAGTCACTTACGTTGTCTCTAACTTAGTGGGTACAAGTCAGTCATAGATTACTTAAGGTTTCTCCTCCAGTGTGATACTGAGTGTGGAGCTAAACAGCTGGAAGTCAGCTTAAGAAAGATGACTCCTCACAGGGGGCAGGTCCTCACTGCCAAGCCCTTCACTGGAGGGCTTCCTGCTCAGGAAAATCCTTACTCTGAGAACATTGATGGCTGTCAAAAAAGAAACAGAACTAAAATGTTCTTACCTAAGTCTAAGCCATTTTCCATGATTTATTATAGACTATCAATGAGGGAAAATTCTCTTGAAGACAGCTGTTAATTCGGTTAAAGACTATTTAAATTTATGGTTGTGAGTGAATATAAATGATAGCTTAATGAGCAGTCAGCAGCGGGGGCGTGTGTGTGTGTGCGTGTGTGTGTGTGTGTGTGCGTGCGTGTGTGTGTGCGTGTGTGTGTGCATGTGCGTGTGTGTGTGTGTGCGTGTGCGTGCGTGTGTGTGTGCGTGTGCGCGTGTGTGCGTGTGTGTGTGTGTGCGTGTGCGTGTGTGTGTGTGTGTGTGTGTGTGTGTGGTTGCCTGGAGTTGCTGGCTAAACTGCATTCTGGATCTGCTTCCTGTCAGAATCCCATCCCAGACAAAAGAGCATTTTGTTCTGTAATTTATTCTCTGTTCTGCTGGCTGTGACCTCCACTCTGGGCTGGTGGAAGGGACCAGAGCCTCAGGCCTGAAGAGGCCTGGGTCTGTTGAGACTGTGCGTGGATCACAAGGCTTTCCCTCTCGTTTCAGCAATATCACCAAACCTCCCACCACCTGAGATCGGCATCTCTTCTTTTTTTTTCCAGTTCGGTTCGGAAGCAGTAAAATTGACAAGGAGCTGATAAACCGAATAGAGAGAGCCACGGGTCAGAGGCCGCACCGCTTCCTGCGCAGGGGAATCTTCTTCTCACACAGGTCAGGGTCTTCTCACTGCAGGGCCTCCCACCCCTCCTCTTCTTCTAATGAAGAAAACTATCAGGGTGCTGTTCCCTCAGACCTCCAGGCCCTTGCGGCGAGTGGTTGCCAGTTGGCAGAAGGCCGGTTCCACCTCCTGTGCTGGCAGTGACTGGCCGTGGGATGGTGCCCGTCCCTTCACCTCTGGCCCTTAGTTTATTCACCTGTAAACTGCCCACCTCACAAGGTGAAGGTCAAGTACACAGCAGATGAGATTCATGCCAGGTTACGTGCAATAAACTATAAAATGTCACAAAACAAAAGAGATCAACGTGTCCAAGTTCAGCATTTCCCATGAGATAAGCAGGAGGCTTCCTGAAATTACATACTTCTTCCTCCTATTGTTCTGGCCTACTCATAAATAATAGCCAAAGAGTCGCTTTGCTGTGCACCTGAAACTATCACAGCGTTGTTCATCAGCTATACACCAATACAAAATTAAAAGTTAAAAAAAAGTTAAAAAAAGAGAGAGAAACTAATAGAGCGAACACGCACAGAATATCCCTACCTGAGATCATAAATTCCATGCAGATAACATCAGAGAACAGCCGGCTTCTGAGTGAGGTCTTGCCTCTCCCACCCCACACATCGCCTCGGGTTGGGTTCAAGGCCATGTTCGTGGAGCTTATAGTCCGAGGTAGGGTTGTTCTGTTCTGCCCGCACATCAGGGTTACGGAGAGCACGTGCAGGACAGAACTCGGCAGTCTGCCGAACACTTTAAATTCTACAGGCCGAGAACTCCAAGCCCCGCTCAGCCCTCTTTCTGGGCAGAATGCAATCAAAGCTTTTTCCTTAATTGAGATTTAATTCACATGACATAAAATTCACCTTCTGAAAGTACATAATTCAGTGGGTTTTTCTGGTGTATTCGCAAGGTTGTGCAACCATCACCACTGTCTAATTCCAGAACATTTTCCTCACCCCAAAAAATAACCCTCTACCCATTAGCAGTCACTCCCTATTCCTCCCTCCCCACCAGCACCACTGGCAACCACTAACCTACTTCCTGTGTCCGTGGATTTGCCTGTTCTGAACATTTCATATAAATAGAATCATACCACATGTGGCCTTTTGTGTCTGGCTTCATTCACTTAGCATCATGTTTTCAAAGTTCCTCCATGATGTATCATATGTCAGTACTTCATTCCTTTTCATACCTGAAAAATATTTTATTGAATGGACATACCCTCCCATTCAACAGTTGATGGACATTTGGGGTATTTTCACTTTTGGGTTATCAATAATGCTGCTCCGAACACTTGCATACAGGTTTTTTTTTTTAATAAATTTATTTATTTTATTTATTTAGTTTTGGCTGTGTTGGGTCTTCATTGCTGTCTGTGGGCTTTTTCTAGTTGCGGCGAGCGGAGGCTTCTCTTCGTTGCGGTGGGCGGACTTCTCACTGCCGTGGCTTCTCTTGTTGCGGAGCACAGGCTCTAGGCACTCGGGCTTCAGTAGTTGTGGCGCGCAGGCTCAGTAGTTGTGGTGCACGGGCTTAGTTGCTGCACGGCATGTGGGATCTTCCCAGACCAGGGCTCGAACCCGTGTCCCCTGCATTGGCAGGAGGATTCTTAACCACTGCGCCACCAGGGAAGTCCTGTATACAGGCTTTTATGTGGACATATATTTTAAGTTCTCTTGAGTGTGTACGTGGGAGTGGAACTGCTGGGTCATAAGTTAACCATTTAACTTTTTGAGGAACTTCCAAACTGTTTTCCACAGTGACTGCATCATTTTGCATTCCCACCAGCAAAGTGCAAACAAAGGTCCCAGTTTCTCCACATCCTCGCCAACATTTATTCTTTTCCATTTTGTGTTTTTCCATAACCATACTAGTAAGTGTGAGGTGGTATTTCACTGTGATTTTGATTTGTATTTCCATAATGACTAATGATGTTGAGAACCTTTTCATATGCTTATTGACTGTTTTTATGTATTCTTTAGAGAACTGTCTCCTCTGATCCTTTGCCAACTTTTTAATTGGGTTATTTATCTTTTCATTATTGAGTTATAATAGTTCTTTATATATTCTGGATACTAGTTTCTTATCAAATACTTGATTTTCAAATATTAGCTCTTAATTTACAGTGTCCTTAGAAGCACAAATTTTTAATTTTGATGAAATCCAGTTTTCTTCTGTTTGTTTTTCGTTGCTTGGTGTCATATCTAAGAAACCATTGCCTAATTCAAGGTCATGAATATTTACACCTGTTTTTTCTTCTAAGAGTTTTATTCTTTTAGCCCTTACATTTAGGTCTCTGATCCATTTTGAGTTAATTTTTGTATATATGTGAGGGAGGATTCAACTTCATTCTTTTGCATGTGAATATCCAGTTGTCCCAGCGCCAATTTTTGAAGACTGTTGTTGAATTTTCTTGACACTCTTGTTGAAAATCAATTGACCGTATATTTAAGGGTTTATTAAATATACTACATAGTCTTGATTACTGTAGCTTTGTAGTAAGTTTTGACACTGGAAAGTGTGAGTCCTCCAACGTTGTTCTTCTCAAGATTATTTTGGCTGTTCTAGGTCCCTTGCATTTCCAAGTGAATTTTAGGATCAACTTGCTAATTTCTGTAAAAAAGGCAGCTAGGATTTTGGTAGAGATTTTGCACTGAATCTATAGATCAATTTGGGGAGTGTTGCCATCTTAAAATATCAAGTCTTCCTATCCATGCACATAGACGTCTTTCCATTCACCAGGTCTTTAGTTTCTTCCAGCAGTGTTTTATAGTTTTCAGTGTACAAGTCTTGCACTTCCTTTTTTTAAATAAATTTATTTATTTATTTATTTTTGGCTGCATTGGGTCTTTGTTGCTGCGCGCGGGCTTCTCACTGCGGTGGCTTCTCTTGTTGTGGAGCATGGGCTCTAGGTGCGTGGGCTTCAGTAGTTGTGCCACGTGGGCTCTAGAGCGCAGCCTCAGTAGTTGTGGCACACGGGCTTAGTTGCTCCGTGGCATGTGGGATCTTCCCAGACCAGGGCTCAAACCCGTGTCCCCGACATTGGCAGGCAGATTCTTAACCACTGTGCCACCAGGGAAGCCCCAAGCCTTGCACTTCTTTTGTTAGATTTATTCCTAAGGTTTTGTTTGTTTTGATGCTGTTGAAGATAACGTTTTCTTCATTTCTTTTTTGGATTGTTCATTGCTGTTTCTGAAGGGAAAGCACACTCCTGCGTGTTTCCTCTAGCTCAGTGCTCACTGCAGCTCTGCTTCACTTCTGATACCGGATGTGTGGGGTTTCCACACATCAGGTTCTGCAGCACAAGCTGGTGTCTTACAATTATACCCAGTTCTGACACTGTCTACCTGGAGATAGCGTGTGATCCCACAGGTTAAGGGCTCAGTCCCAGAAGACTGCCCCCCACCTCCCTACTTCAGACAGGAATCACGGGTCTGGACTGTTACCCGTGCCATAAATCAGAGGGTCCCATGACTGCTTCGTGGAGTGAATTTGCCAGAGCATCTCACGTAAGTCAGGAAAACATTTTACTTACTAGATTACCAGTTTATTATAAAAGGTATAATTCAAGAACAGCCAGATGGAAGAGGTGCACAAGGCAGGGTGTGTGGGAGCACAGCGCTTCCATGGTCTCGCTGGGCACCTCTCTCCCCACTTCTCCATGTGTTCACCAACCCGGAAGCTCTCTGAAGCTGTCCTTTGGGTTTTTATAGAGCCTTCACTACATAGACGTGATTATTTAAATCACTGGCCACTGGTAATTAAACTCAATATCCAGCCCCTCCGCCCTCCCCAGAAAGTGGGGCGAAGGCAGGGGGGACTGAAAGTTCCAATCCTCTAATCAGAGTTAGCTCCCCTGGGAACCAGCCCGCCTCCTTAGGTTATCTATGGGCTTTCCAAAAGTCACTTAAGTAACATAAATTTTGGTGTGGTTGAAAGGAGCTTATTATATGAATAACACTCCTATCTTTATCATTCTTTTCACGTAGGAAATTCCCACAATGGTTAAAGGAGCTCTGTGCTTGAAACAGGATAGAACGAAGACCAAATGTGTATTTCTTACAATCAATCACAATATTGCACTACTGTAGAGAAATACCACAACTGATTTTTGTTTGTTGATCTTACGTGCTGCAACTTTGCCGAGTTCATTTATTAGTTCTTATTAAAAAAAACAAAATTCAGCCACATAAATTTGAAGATCTAATTATCTTTATTCAGTGATTCATAAATCAGGCAGCCTCCCATCTAGCAACTAGAAAGGCGCTCCAAGGGGTTTTACAAAATGGAAGCTTTTTACAGGGAGAGGGGTGGGGCAAGGGAGGAATTAGCAAAAGGGAAAAAAGGACTATTTTTAGGCCAGGACATCTTTTTGTGGACGGGAATGGCAAGGGTTTTACCAGGCAGATTGATTCTTGAGGGATCGAAGGTGTAGGGCAGGAGACAGTTTACCTCATAGGTGCTGAGCAGGAAATTCCAGACTGGTTGATTAAGATTACATTTCTGGGGAAGGTGGAAAGTGCAGTTAAATCAGATATTAAGTCTAGGTTTAGTGTCATGGGCTTTAACATGATACCATGTGGGCCTGTGGTTTTCTTTTTAACATTCTCTTTTTTTTTTTCTTTTTTTGTGGATTCTGGAGCATTTTTGTTATATAGCATTATTTCACCTGTGAGTAAGGATAATTTTACTTCTTCCTTTCCAATTTGGATTTCTTTTTCTTGCCTAATTGCTCTGGCTAGAAATTCTAGTACAGTCCTTGTGAAAGTGAGCATCCTTGTCTGATTCCTGATCTTAGGGGGAAATCTTTCAGTCTTTCACCATTGAGTAGCTTTGGGTTTTCCATAAATGCCCTTCATTTTAAGGAAGTTCCCTTCTGTTCTGAGTTTGTTGAGTATTTTTATCATGAAAGAATATTGGGTTTTATCAAATCCTTTTTCTTCCTCTGTTGAGATGATCATGTGGCTTTTGTCATGCTTTCTATTAATACCGTGTATCACATTGATGGATTTTTGTATGTTGAACCAAGTTTGCATTCCTGGAACAAATTCCAGTTGATTATGGTGTGTAATCCTTTTTATATGTTGCTGGATTTGGTTTGTGAGTTGCTGAAGATTTTTTCATCTGTATTCATAAGGGACATTGGTCTGTAGTTTTCTTTTGATGTCTTTGCTTTGGGTATCAGAATAATACTGGCTTCATAGCATGAGTTGAGACGTATTCCCTCTTCCATTTTTCTGGAAGTTTGTGAAGGATTGTTGTTAATTCTCTTTTGAAAATTTGAGAGAATTCACTAGTGAAGCCATCTGGCCCGAGGCTTTTCTTTGTGTGACTTTTTTTTATTCCTAGTTCAATTTCTTTGCTTGCTATAGATCTGTTCAGATTTTCTATTTCTTCTTGAGTCAGTTTTGGTAAATTTGTCTATTACATCAAGGTTGTCTAACTTGCTGGCATACAGCTGTTCCTAGTATTATTCCCTTATAATCCTTTTTACTCCTATAAAGTGTTTAGTACTGTTGACTTTGGTAATTTGAGTCTTTTGTTTTTTTAGCTCAAGCTTTATCAATTTTGTTGATCTTAAATCAAATTTTTATCTTAGCATTTTACAGTTCTCACTGCCCTGTGACGTATTTACTTCAGTATAATAATGCTGTGGGCTCTTGGTTTAGGGAGGCATAGGACTTGAAGCTTTGGCCATGCTCAGATTTAAGAACGCCTCTCAGGTCTGTGAAGTAGGCGTTTGATGAGATCTGCCACGCGCTGTCTCCCTCTGCAGCCGAGGGGGCCCTGCGGGAAGCCATCCTCACAAAGCTGAGCCCAGCACGGGAGCCTCGTCGGCGCCCTGCCCTCGGGACAGCACCCCTCGGGACAGCACGTCGTGAGTGCTCAGAGACTTCCTGCAAAGCCATCTGGAGCAGCGCAGCCGGGACCTGGTCTCCGTGCTCCCACTGCAGGTGGCACAGGTTCAGTCCCTGGTTGGGGAGCTAAGATCTCACATGCCACACGGTGCGGCAAAAAAATAAAAAGAGCAGCTCATGGGACGGCTGTGCTCTTTTTCTTTTCTATAAGCTGATAGAAGTTTGATTTGGTTACTCATGAGAAACAGAGAAGGACTCTTTTTCTTCCAAAATCAAGTGTTTCATTCTTTCCTTATCTCAGAAGCACTGGGTGATCATTCCTTGGGGAAAAATCAAAACTATGCACGAAAACCAGAATCCCCCTAATCCTATCAGCCCAGAGATAAGCACTGTTAGCCCCTGGTCTGGGGCATAAGGAGAAGTCACTTTCAGAATACTCTTGTCTGGGTTCTCCTACCCAGACCTCTGGAAAAGGCAGCTATTCCTCTTTTATTTGGGCATACTTTGCCCAGAAACAAAGAACATTCACACCCTGGAAGGGTGGTTTCATACCCTGCCAAACGTTGCAGTCACTGGCAGGGTTTGTTTTGTTTTGTGGGATTTTTTTAACGTCTTGACTGGAGTATAATTGCTTTACAATGGTGTGTTAGTTTCTGCTGTATAACAAAGTGAATCAGCTATACATATACATATATCCCCATATCTCCTCCCTCTTGCATCTCCCTCCCACCTTCCCTATCCCACCCCTCTAGGTGGTCACAAAGCACTGAGCTGATCTCCCTGTGCTAAGCAGCTGCTTCCCACTAGCTAGCTGTTTTACATTTGGTAGTGTATACATGTCCATGCCTCTCTTTCACTTCGTCCCAGCTTACCCTTCCCCCTCCCCGTGTCCTCAAGTCCATTCTCTACATCTGCATCTTTATTCCTGCCCTGCCACTAGGTTCATCAGTACCATTTCTTTAGATTCCATACATGTGCTTTAGCATACAGTATTTGTTTTTCTCTTTCTGACTTACTTCACTCTGTATGACAGTCTCTAGGTCCATCCACCTCACTACAAATAACTCAATTTCATTTCTTTTTATGGCTGAGTAATATTCCATTGTACATATGTGCCACATCTTCTTTATCCATTCACCTGTTGATGGGCATTTAGGTTGCTTCCATGTCCTGGCTATTGTAAATAGAACTGCAGTGAACATTGTGGTACATGACCCTTTTTGAATTATGGTTTTCTCTGGGTATATGCCCAGTAGTGGGATTGCTGGGTCACATGGTAGTTCTGTTTTTAGTTTTTTGAGGAACCTCCATACTGTTCTCCACAGTGGCTGTATCAATTTATATTCCCACCAACAGTGCAAGAGGGTTCCCTTTTCTCCACACCCTCTCCAGCATTTATTGTTTGTAGATTTTTTGATGATGGCCATTCTGAACCGGCAGGGGTTTTAAAAATACAGATTCCCAGGCGTCACCCCAGACCCACTGGACCAGAGTCTGTGGAGGCACAGCTCAGGCAGATGTGGTGTGGAAACAGCCGGCCAGGTGATTCTGATGCACCGCCAGGGAGGAGGCCTCTTCGTGTGCGCTGTTAGTGGACCCCAGTCCTTGGGGAGGGTGGATGATTCCAGAATAACTCCCAGATGAAGACACCTGGTCCCAGTGTAGCTGAGGGAGCCCAAAGCAGATCTCCGCCTGGGGGCATCCCTCACTTCCCTGCCTAAGTCAGGACTGTGGGAGCCCTGTGATTTCCCCCATCTGGGCCAGCAGAGTGTCGGCGCTGTGTGGTTCTCAACAAGGACGGGGTGGTGTTGGCCTGGTGTCGCTCCCAGGAAAGTGTGTGAAGCAGGCAGTACGTCAACATCGATACTTGGAGGAATTCCAAGAGAGATCCAGTGTCTGACCAACATTTAAATATATTATTCCCAATCTGCATGTCTTCCACTTTGAAAACAATCACAGGAGAACCAGCTCAGAAGAAGTTTCCTGTTGTTTTTACAGCATAAGCGCCAAGGATAACAAGCTCTAGTGATTATCCGGGTTGTTTTGTCTGTTTATCATTTCCAAATGAGCATTCACACCGCGATTTTTTTCTCAGAACATCACACTATTTTCTTTTCTCCTTTTTCCTTTAGAGACATGCATCAAATTCTTGATGCCTATGAAAATAAGAAACCATTTTACCTGTATACGGGCAGGGGCCCCTCTTCTGAAGCAATGCACGTAGGTCATCTCATCCCGTTTATCTTCACAAAGTAAGTATTGCGTCGTGTGACTGTTCTCACTTGTATTAGTGAATCAGAAATGTTAGTCACATTACTGATCAAGTATGGTGTATAAAATTACTTTGTTATTTTGAAATTCTTTTGAACCATGGAGAGACTAAATCAGCAGTATATCTGCCAATCATAGATAATATATGTATTATTTTGCCAAAAAAAAAAAAAGAAAGAAATGTTAGTCACAAACCTTGTCTAGAACTGACAAGACAGTACTAGTTCACATCTGCTTGAACAACCAAGGTCTTGGGGAGTTGCTGCCTTTGTGGCTTCTCTTCACCCTGTTCCTGGTGTCGCTTTAGCGGGATGTGGGTGGTAGAGAGAGCACTGCTTTGGAGTCAGTGGACCTGCGTCCTCCTCTTCCCCTGTCCATGTGACCATAGAAGAGTTACTTCTCTGGGCCTTAGTTTCCACATCTGCCAGAGGGAGTAATAATACCTACCACCTACAGTTCTCGTAAGGCTTCAAAATAAAGTGTGCAGGGAAACCAGCACAGAGCTGACATGGTAATAAACAGTTGTAGCCCTTATTAACAGGAGTCAAATTCACAGTGTGATCAGAGCGTGTGATTTTGTGGGCAGGGACGTTTTGACATACATTGTTAGCAGGAACCGTGTTTTCAGAGGCACAGTGGCGTTTTTCTGCAGGGAAATGAGATGACGGCCTTCTTCCCCCCCTCTCTTAGGTGGCTGCAGGATGTGTTCAATGTGCCCTTGGTCATCCAGATGACCGATGACGAGAAGTACCTGTGGAAGGACCTGACCCTGGACCAGGCCTATGGCTACGCTGTGGAGAACGCCAAGGACATCATCGCCTGCGGCTTTGACATCAAGAAGACTTTCATCTTCTCTGACCTTGACTACATGGGGTAAGGAGAGAACGCCTGCCTGCCTTTTAAATAAGTAGATGCAGATTGTAGACAAGTCATCATGGCCACGGCTGCAGCTGAAACACCTGAAGCATCTCGAGGTCTGGAAGGTGTTTTTCTTCCCTTATTAAATGTTATGGTCTGGTTTATTGGTTTATTGACAAATACGATTTCCATCCTCAGCTTGTGACAGATGTGCATCTGTGTCGTAGTTTCTCTCCACGGATGGTCAGTTGTGCCAATTTGGGTGTCTTTCTCTTTCTCAGTGTACCTTTTTCCCTACAGAGAAAAGACTCACTGGTGACACAGTTCCCTCACAGTCTAGTTAAACCAGACACTTAATAGTCCAAAAGATTTCCTTCTGGAAGTCCTCAAACTGTAACTTCTGCGGTTTTGAACTTCATTCCAGACGACTACCAAGAAGTGTGTTAGAAAAGTAAGACTCTGTCCACCGTCCCAAGAAGAATGCTCTTCAGGTCACCAAGTCTTGCATGAGCCCCTAAGATATGGCGCTCCCTGCACGGGTCTGGCCGCCCGTGGGGGACAGTGCTTGAGGGCCCACCTTGCTGGTGGAGTGTGGCCCCTGTTAGGAGATTCGTTAGAGGCCCAGACGGGGTGTAGCGGAAACACCAAAGGCTGCGTGAGCAGTAGGTGCAGAGGAGCTTGCTGGTTAACACTGCCCAGAAGGGTCCCTTCTGTAACTACTGAGATCTGAGGGGGAGCTTTATAGCCATTGAGAGGAATACACGCCTTGGTATGAAATCTGACCTTTCTAGCAGCCAGTAAATGAATGCATTTTCTAATTTTACCTATTACATTTTTTTAACCACTCTCTTGTGGGCACAGAGGCATTGTGGGGTCCATGAAGAAACATGACCTTCCAAGGGAGGAAAATAGACCTGGGTTCGAGTCCCAGGTCTCCTCTGTTCAGGGTCTGTGAGTCAGCAAGTCTGGTCCATGAAATAGGGTTAGATGAGACCTTAGTTGTCACCGTTATTATCATTTTCATGACACTTAGTTTTATTTCTCTCCCCCTATTCCTTAAAAGGACCTGATTCAACTGCTTGAACCCATAGACACACCATGGGTTCTGCTCTTTTTAGGACAAGGCAGTACTGGCATCACACAGTCACTGGCATCCTTTTGTGCAGCCTCTTCCCACCCACCGTGGCCCCTCTCAGCCTCTGGTCCCCCACCAGCCAGCGATCTTTCTAAAAGGCAGGTGTGGCTCAGTCCCCTGCTCACAGCTTTCCTGGTTCTCCATCATCATCAGGATAAAGTTCTCGCTTTCTCCTTTGCACACCAGCCCCTTGTGATTTGACCTGTGTTCCTCTCTGGTCACCGCCCCCTGCAGCTATACAGAACAATTTGCTGTTCCACACCCTCGCCTTTGTCCCTGCTCTTCTCTGCCCTGACCCCAGGACTCCCAGCTCCGCGGATTCCTATGCTGCCTTCCAAACACGTGGTCAAGCACCACCTTCTCCTGGGAGCTGTCCCTCCTGCAGCCAGATTTAGATACCCCTCTCTGGTCCCCCTGCACCCCGGGCCACCCCTCTGGTGCAGTGTGAGGGGTTGTCCTCTCACACTAGACCAGTAAAGCAGCCGTCACGGGGTGCTCGCCGTGGCAGGTGCCCCCCGAGGCCCCGAGAACACAGCACTGAGCAAAACAAAGTCCCCTGTTGTGGTGCTGAGATGTTGATAGGACAGAAACAAACACCTCTGACGAGTCCGTGAGAATGTCAGGGCGGGGGCGTGAACTTCTGAACAGTCCGCGTGAGAAGACCACCATGGCCCACGTGCTTTCAGCTCGTTCTGAGAGAATGTGGCGTCTGTGGCGACTGGTTTCCACCCTGTCTTTCTGGTACCTGCAGCTTCAATTCTGCCACCTTTGCTCCCTAAGAACTCCCTTTTTCTTTATGAACGTGGGGTAAAGATGAAAGCCCAGACAAAGGGCCTGTCCTAGCTCTTCTTAGGTATTTTATGTTGAACCTAAAGTTAGGAGGGACATTTAAATGTTAAAGTCTGTTTTCAAGTGTCTTTTTCCCTTTAAGAGTTTCTTCTAAACACTCAAGCATTTTACTGTTTTTCTTGAAGTTTAACTCAAAATCTAAACCTCTGACTTCATAAAGCTCCTTCCCAAGCCAGTCTTCCTTACGAACAAGAAACACAACAAAGCCTCCTCCACCCCCTCGGGGGGCTCCATGGGGGAAGGAGTCGGTGCTGGGGCTGAGGCTTCCCGCCACCCTGTCCCCCCACACGTTTGGGCCCAGAGGGGCCTTCCTGACAGGACCCCCGAGGGGTGGAAGGACACTGCTCCGGGACGCTGAAAGCCAGTGGTCCAGACCCAGCTCTGTGCCGGGCTTGGTTTGGTTCCTGTGGGCAAGTCCTTCAGTTCTCTGAGCTCCCGTTTTCCTATGCAGTGGGGGGTTACTACTAGTTAGGGGTGGTCTAGCTGAGGGGTTCAGAGTGCCCGCCTGGGCTCGCATCCTGACCGCCACCTCCTGTGTGACTCGGGCAGTGAGTGTTGGACAGGTGTTTATTGAGCATCTGCTACATGTCAGATGATGCTGGGGGTCAGCAGCCAAGACAGTTATCCAGCCGCTCCGTCAGGTTCTCTCTAACGGGACTTAACAGGTAGTAAACCAGGTGAGAATGAGTGTTGTGAGGACAAAGGAAGAACAGAAAGGACAGGGTGGTTAGCTCAGTGGACGGGAGCACCTACGCTGCAGCTTCATAAGGACTGACCACTGAACTGCTGCATGTGGGGCGCTTCCAGCAGAGCCTGGCCCTGGTGAGTGCCCAGTGTCACTCTTGAAAATCTCTTCCAACTTAGAACCCTGTCGCTCATTTGCCTGCCTGTGTGAGGAAATCCAGGCCATGTTCTCCAAGCTATGTGAGTGTGAAGGGCAGGTGTTCTCGGGGGACAAACTGGTACCCAGCCCTCATTTACAGGATGCAGCTGGGTCTGTTCCTGGTCCCCAAGGCGAAGCCTCGGGGTGCGTCACGCTGCATCGGCACAGGGGCGAGCCCGGGGGACAGACATCCCTGGGGGGGTGGCGGGGGGTGGCCATGCTCTCGGTGCAGCCAGAGAGCGGCCCGGCCTCCAAGAACGGTCAAGGCGGTCTTCTTCAGAAGCACTGCTTCTGATACTAGGGCTGCTGTAGACTTTCCCTCCTTGTGGGCCTTGGAGGCCATCTTATGCAGCACGACCCCAGACACAAGAGGATGGGCCTACCGGCTGACCTGCCCAGGGGACTAGCATTGAGGGTCGCCTCAACCCCAGGATGCACGGAGTTCTTGCCCATCCCCCCCGGTGGTGGACAGCGCTGGTCCTCGCCCCGCGTAGGCAGCACGAGGCCTGCTGCTTTCCCCCAGGAGACCCCTGGCACGGAGGTCGCTCCTGTTCCCGCAGGATGAACGAGCGGGCATCTCTGCAGGTGGCTATCCCGCTCTGCTCTCTGGTGTGTTCAGTGTACGTCGGGGGGTGTGGGGGGGGGGTGACCTGTGCTGGGAGCGCTTTGCTGCCACTGCTCCTGGCGCGTCCTCGCAGCGCTGTTCCCACCCTGGCCGGTGCCCCCAGGGCTGAAGTGGAAGCCACCATCCCTCCCCCGCCCTTGCTCCCTGTCTGAGTGGGACTCTGCTCAACTCAAACAGACCCTGCTGCGGTGGCCTTGGCCTTTACCGGCCTCCCTGCCTTGTGGCTGCCCTAGACGCAGGCAGCCGGCATCCCTGCGCTTCTGACGCTCGCCCCGTGCCTGCCCAGAGGCATTCGGTGGCCCTCCGTCAGGCCAGAAGCCTTAAACTCTTCAAACGCTGTGAGATGTGGTGAGAAAAGCACAGGCCTTGGGGCCAGGCGAGCCTAGGTTTGGATCCCAGGTCCTAGATTCACTAGGTCTATGACCATAACCTCTCTGAGCCTCTGTGAAAGTGGAGGCAAAGCTGCCGCCTCACAGGGGAGCGGGGCAGTGGCAGTGTATCTCCCGCACTCAGCACAGCTCCTGCCCCCGATAGTAAACGGCAGCTTTCCCGCCTTTTCCTTTTATCTTTATGGTGCCTGACACATAATAGGGCCTGGAGGAAAAGCTACTGAATATGTCAGTCAAAAGATGCAGTGTAAGAAGCCCCTCTGGGTTTTGCCCCTTCAGCCTAGTTCCTTCTAATAGCAGAATGGCTGCCACAGATCCAGGCCTTGTATTCACACCCCTCACCACCCAGGAGAGTTCGCCCTGTCCAGACAGCCTGGCTGCCCCACGGTGGAGGGGACAGTGGTGGCCGGATGCAGGGAGGACCAGCTGCACTGAGACACACCCTCCTTCCTGGGCCCGTCAGTTGCTATCCGGACACTACATCCAGCAACAGGTTGCAAATACCCTTGAACAATGAGAAGGTTAATCCACGTATAACTCACAGTCGGCCCTCCACAGCCTAAGTTCCCCACATCCGTGGATTCAACAAGCCAAGACCATGTAGCACTGCAGTGTTAACTATTGAAAAGTACCACGTGTAAGTGGACCCGCGTTGTTCCAGGGTCAACGGTAATCTCCCACGAGAAAGCACACGGTCCGTCTCAACAGAAAAGCTGCACTGGGGCCCCCAAACTTACAGCCCCATAAGCTCAGCAGTGACCCTGGCAGAATCTCAATATCTCATGTTAGCCGCTGAGTCAACCACTGAATCCGGTGTGTTCTTGCCTTAGTTGCTTATCAGCTTCATGTTGATTTCCTTCCACAGGTAGAGGTGTGTTCGCCTCGCCTGCCGCAGGCATCTTTGCGTACAGGGGGCGTCACAGCGCCTTCCTCCCCAGTGTGTTCCGGCCTGTGTCTGGCCTGCCATGTTGTACCATCTGCCGCTTTGCCCTCAGTGGACGCCACCCTCTGGGTCCGGAGTTTGATTCTGACTGTCTTTGCAGGATGAGCCCAGGCTTCTACAAGAACGTGGTGAAGATACAGAAGCACGTCACCTTCAACCAGGTGAAAGGCATTTTCGGCTTCACTGACAGTGACTGCATCGGTAAGGAGCCGCTGCTGCCCGCGGTCCCCGCCCCGCTGCCCTCAGACAGGAGCCAAGCTCAGCAGGAGGCAGGTTGACGCGCTTGCTGCCTGCCCGGGGCTGAGCTCTCTCTGAGGTGGTAGCATTTGCAGTTTGTCTCTTTAAATAGGTGGGTTTTCCCTGGAACATCAAGAGCTGGTGTGATGCCTTTGGCCCCTTTTCTGGGCCATGTGGAGCTATCCCTCGGGACACCCTCTGTCCCTCTCCTTAGTTATCCGTTCGTTTTAAGGTTTAGAAGGAAGAGAAGGGTACGGATGACTTCTGTCCTCCGCCTGCTCCTGGGACGCCAGTCCGCGTGGGAGGCCTTGGTGGGGGCCCAGGGGCTGCAGGAGGGCCTGCTCTATGGCCGGAACCTGCCGTCTTTGTCTCCCTGGACCTCAGCTTCCCCACCTGCAAAAGGAGGGTCCTGACTGGAGGCCCTGGGAAGCCCACCCTACCTGCGCTCCCTCGCTCTCCTTCCAGGCTTGTCTGCAGCAGATAGGCCCCTTTGCCCACGTTTATGCCCCTCTCCCTGTGTCTCCCTCCACGCCCCCTTCAGATGCGTTGGCTTTCTCTCCTTTGAGACCCTTAGCTCCTTGGGCAGAGAATCAATCCTGAGACTAGCGGCTGGGCCTCCGGACCCCCTCCCCTTTATTTTGGGTGCACGGCCCCAGGCAGCTCCCAGGATGTGCCTGCAGGCGCTCTGTGCCGGGGGTGCCTGCTGGGATGGAGCACATTCCAGGGCCCACCGTGAGGGGCCTGTAAGGAAGAGTGCAGAGAGAAATGCGCAGAGGCCTTATTGGGAGGCTTTTCACATAAGCAGAACCCTTCGATGTTTCGGTCAGATCATTCCTGACAACTGGGGCATAAACCCGGTGCTTTTGAAAGGGTTTTTTAACCCTGGGAATCCCGGCATGGAGTGGAGAGGTGTCTCCCTGAAGGCTGCCCAAGTGAGTAGGGAGACAGCAGGCGCGACGAGGAGCTGCACACACTTTGCTGCCAGGGGACCTGGGCTCGAACCCTGGCTCAGCCACTCACTGACTGCACACTAGTCCCAGGAAACCACAGAGGCAGTCTGAGCCTGGTGTCCACGTGCATAAAATGGGGACGACAGTGACACCTTCTCCATAGAGTCGTGGGGCGTAGACGAGCCCAGGGAAGGCCCTGAGCCAGAGCCGGGGCTGCTCAGTGCTGTAAAGGGGGTGCTGGTGTCAGTGGCAGCTGCCACGCGGACACCCAGAGGCAGAAAGGAGCCCAGAAATGAGGCATGTCTTTCTGCAGAGGGGAGAGAACAGCTGCCGGGAAAGAGCATCACAGAGACAGCGTTTCAGGGCTGGAGCCACGTGGGCTACCTGGGAAATGCCTGAGCAGCGCAGAGGGGTAGACTGGCCCAGCTCCACTTATCAAGGGTCACACCAAGATCCATGCCCTTTGACCCCAGAGTTCCGCTTCTGCAGGTCTAAGCAAATAGCAGTAGCAGTGTTAACAACAGCAGCATCCAAAATATTGAGAACGTTTTATGCACCAGGAGGTCATAATGTATCATAATTAAAGCCGAGGAACACCCCAGACGCCCAGGGGGTGGAGAACCGCTGACTCTCCAGGGCACGTGGATGGGATAGAGTGTGGGTACAAAGTGGAGCCTGTAAAAACAGACCGGAGGAGAATCACAACTGAAAGGCAGAGTGTGAGAGGGAGAGGAAATGGGTGAAAAGAGACACAAACTGGCACTATAGGGGTTTTTTTCTTCCTTCTGCTCTTCTGTAGTTTTCAGGTTTTCTTTAATGACTGTTACTTCTCCAGTGGGGAGAAAGCCGATTTTTGTTCACCCCTTTTACAGTTCCAGCAGGAAGCGGTCTCGTGTATAAAGATGTTTTGTCCTCCTTTCCAGGGAAGATCAGTTTTCCTGCCATCCAGGCCGCTCCCTCCTTCAGCAACTCGTTCCCCCAGATCTTCCAAGACCGGACAGATGTCCAGTGCCTCATCCCGTGTGCCATTGACCAGGTCAGGAGGCAGGGCCAGGGTTGTGTCATCCTGGGTGTTGCAGGAGGCTCTTTGCCCTCTTCGGTGGGAAAGGAGGGTCGAAAAGGTGCCGCGGGGCGGAGCTGACTCTTTGCGCTCACCGGAAGCGTGGGGTTGCTCACGGGCTAGCAGCTGGCCCACGCCTCCCACCGTCCCCTCCCTCCCCACAGGACCCATACTTCAGGATGACCAGAGACGTGGCCCCCAGGATCGGCTACCCTAAGCCAGCCCTGCTGCACTCGACCTTCTTCCCCGCCCTGCAGGGGGCCCAGACCAAGATGAGCGCCAGCGACCCCAACTCCTCCATCTTCCTCACAGACACGGCCAAGCAGATCAAGACCAAGGTGAGCGGCAGCTGGGGCGCGGGCGGCCCCTGCGCAGGGCCACACCCCGGGGAGACACGCACGCGTGGTGCTGCTCTGTCCTTTGGCCTCCGCTGCCACGGGGGCCCTGAATTCCAGGGTCCAGGCAGCCTGTCCCCGCTCCCAGATGACAGGGGGATTTTCTTATTTGTGTCTTTTCATGTGGGCAAGACTTTGGAATTTTTTTCTTTTTTTTTCTTCTCTGATTTCCTCACCAACACTGTTTGGGAAGCAAAATCACGGCAATTTTCTTTAGTTACAGTTAAACAATAGAAAAAATGTAGTGTATTTCTGGGCATCAGCCGTATTCCAGGAGCTGGGCCAGGTGCTTTCTTTATGTTTCTAGGTTTTAATCCTCACTGGGAGATAGTGGTGTGTTCCCTTTAAAGACAAGAAGGATGAGGCCCGGAGAGGATGACCAGCTTGACCAGGTTTCCACCGGAAACCAGGAGATGCCCTCCTGGCCCACGGCCCACGAGCTGCCGTTACCAAGCTGGTAGGGGCTGGTTTTCTCCAGAGCGTTCTCACTGAGACTCAGGACTGATAAGCCTCCTTCCACAGTCGGGTCCCACCTGGGAGTGCTATGCCCGGCCCGGCGTGCAGCAGGAGCTCAGTAAATACTTTCCGGGTCACCAGAGAAACTGGAAATCAGAATTAGTTTGAACTTCCTTACTTTTCAGGGCCGCACTTCTGTTGCTCAGTTCTGAACTGCCAGTATGTGTTCAGTCCCCTCTCTGTTCCACAAAGCTGTTGACATTTCATTTGGAACCAAGTGCACGTTTGCAGGTTGGACGATCACAACAGGAGTGACAGAAACTGGATTTGAGGCATGTAGTGCACCCATCTGAGTGACCACCGGGCCCCTACGCCTTCTGGAAAGTCCCAGATTCTGGTTGACAATGGGGAACCCTTAGTATCAGAACTGTCTTCCAGGAAGTGGTAGCCACCAGCTTTCCCAGCCTCGGCAGGGCTTTCCTTTCTCTTTCACTTCTGGCCGAAAATTCCAGAGCACGGAGTGCATTAGAGGGGACGGGAAGCTCCTGTTCCCTCTAGCAGAGAAGTCATTTTGTTTTGTTTTTGGAAGTTTTAAAGAAGTCATTTTGGCTCTGCGACATTTTTCATTCACTCAGGATGAGCAAAGACCCGAGGGCTGGGTGAGGAGTGAGTGGAGGGTCGGGAGCCACCCAGGCTGCCAGGGTCACGAGCACCCTGTGGGGCAGGACAGGGTCAGGCCAGACCCTTGTTCCCAATCCCCAAGCCCACCTTCAACTCCAGAAGCAGAATCTCCACGCCAGCCAGGAGAGGGGGCATCTGCTCCAGGCCCTTCCCATGAATAACAACAGTAGAGTGCCGGGGACACGGCAGCTTGGCTGCGTGATCACCTGCCATGTGCTCACCTGTGCGAGCTCACTGAGTCCTGACAGCCACCCCGGGGGCTGCGTCCATTTCAGAAGCAAGGACGTAGGGCTCAGAGGGGTCCGGCAGCTTCCCTACTTTCACACAGCTGGGAAGCAGTGGGGCAGGGCCATAACCCGGGTCCCACACGGCTTGGGCCCTCGGGTGGCCTGGAGGCAGGAGCCCTGGGTTGTCTGGGCCCCGCCACTTACCTGCCATTGGTGGGTGACCATGGCTGTCCAGGTGTCACTGTCAAGTGGGAGCAGCTGTACAAAACTGCAGACTAGGGGCAAGGCTTGCATGAGATCACATATAAAGTGGTTGCAAACTGTAGAGTACCACCCAAATTTAAGATTTCAGTTCAAATGTGGATCGTTGGACCGCTCCTTTGTCATGCGGGCCAAAACGTGCCTCCCGCCTCCCTGGGACGTCACGCCCAGGGACAGGTCGGAGCTTCTGCTGTCCCTCAGAGCCACTGGCACTCCCACCAGAAAGTCCAGCTTTTTCTGGCCTCACTCCTGGCCGCCAGCCTCTGCCCCCTGACGTTAGTCTGCGATTCTGGATGATCCGGTTAGGAATCTGCTATGGAGTCCTGCTGGGAGGCTTACCAAAGGTCTCCACTGAGACTGCTGACACTCCCTTTTCCGGAAGAAAATGAGGGTGACGTTTGTACGTGATAGGTTTCTCAAATAGTCGTTGAAAGAACACTGAAGGAACTTTGTCTCCCCTTTTTGGCTTTTCTTCTCTTACCTCTTGATCCTGATTTCTCTAAGATTATCTTCAATCCTACAAACCATTTTGTTAGTTTCTGAGTCTGTCTTTCTTCAGCTTCTCGAAGTGCCTGTCTTTAGGTGGGCACCGCCTGCGGGCCCTGTCCACCTCGGCGCTCCTCACGGGTTCTGCCCTCCCGGGAGCCCGGTCCTGTGCCTCGCGTCCTCCCGTCCACGGTGGGGGGCTGGTGGGGGGGTGCTCTGCTCTCCTGTCCTCCGCCAAGAGCGCGCCTCGCAGGCAGCAGCCGCCCTTCCCTGCTCGTCCCTTTTGCTCTGAAGATGGCTCGTATCTGTCCTCTTACTGAATCCGAGGACACTTTAGGACATTTTCCCCAAATTTCAGCACAGGTGGTGCTTTGGCTTTCCCGATTCTATTCTGTGTCTCTGGGGAGTGGGGGGGTCAGAGCTCATCCCCCCTCCGGTCCCCCCTTCTCCACAGCGAGCCCCGCGGTGGCCCGTCCCGGGCTCGGTGGGAAGGAGCGTCCGCGGCCTCCCCCCACTGCTCGGGCCGGCTTGCATGCGCAGGGCGGCGGCCCGACGAGCATGTGTGTCCTCTCGCTGGCGCAGGTCAACAAGCACGCGTTCTCCGGAGGCAGAGACACCACGGAGGAGCACCGGCAGTTTGGGGGCAACTGCGACGTGGACGTGTCCTTCATGTACCTGACCTTCTTCCTGGAGGATGACGACAGGCTGGAGCAGATCAGGAAGGTGAGGCGGGGGCCCAGTGCCCACACGGGACCGGGAAGGCCTGGCAGCCACGCTGGGGGCAGCCGGTGTCCCTGGTGCCTGGGGGGCAGGTGCTCAGCTGAGACCAGATCAGAGTTGAGTAGGTCGGTCGTGTTCTGACCACGTGCCCAGAAACCTCCTGAACAGATAGTTCCCAAAAGAGAAAATACAAACCGCTAGTGAGGAGCCACACAGAGAGGTTTAATCCCACGAGTCATCGAGAAACAGAAGTGAAATCAAGACGCCTTCAGTGTTGAAACAATTCCACTACCAATTTAGCGGGTTTGTGCCGTATTTGCACTGATTGTAATCCAGACGCTTTGGGGCTCACCCGGGTGAGTCGAGCGTTCCCTGCGTGCCTCTCAGCGAGCCAGAGAGCCCGAAGAATGTTCATAGCTCCTGCTTCAGGTTTTCCAATTCTTGGCATCTTTTCCAAGAAACTAATCCTGAATAAGAAAGAGCTCTCTATGCAAAGACGGTAAAAATGACAGTAGCAAAAAGTTCAGAAGAGACTCTGTACAACAGAGGAAACCTTAACTGAGAATCGTCAGGAGGGATTATCACACAGGTGTGAGGTTTATGATCACACGGGGGAGTACGCCAGTGACAGTGATAAAAGGACCCCAAATTGGACGTGCAGTGAGATCCACTATGTTTAAATACAACGCACCGGAAAAAGTCTAAAAGGAGACATGCCAGGATAGTAGCAGTGGCCCTTAGCCTCTGGGCACTGGCTTCGCAGGGGGTTTTTTTCTTTACTTTGCTGCTGCTCTGTGGTTTCGGTACCTTGTTAAGTTTGTTCAGTAAGTACATGTTACCATCACGATCAGAAAATGAAAAAAGATTCGGCAGAGATTTTAGAGAAGCCAGTAAGGCTGAAGGGGGCAGCCCCGGGCTCAGGGCTTGGAGTCCCCCGACCCCGCAGGAGGGTGGGCGAGGTGGGGGGGCGGACCCCGTTGTTCCCCTCGCTGTGCCAGCCTGAGTCGCGGCTGCTTACCAGGGCCCAGAGTCATTTTAAGAAAGGCATGGCTTAAGGTTCTCGTTTTTCTATGCCGCCCGTGTGCCAGGCTCTGCATGGGTGGTGCCCGGGCAAGGGAGGTACCCAGGGCGTGCGCAGCCGTTTCTCACATGGCCTGTCTCCTCCCGGGCAGGATTATACCAGCGGGGCCATGCTCACCGGCGAGCTCAAGAAGGAGCTCATAGAAGTTCTGCAGCCCTTGATCGCCGAGCACCAGGCCCGGCGCAAGGAGGTCACAGACGAGATAGTGAAAGAGTTCATGACTCCCCGGAAGCTGTCCTACGACTTTGAGTAACGCTCACTTTCTATACATTTACTGAGATGTAATTTACCAAGAATCCCAGCCCAGTCGAATCACCACTTCCCTTAGGCTGTGTCACACGGTAATTACTGGCCTGGTGTCTATAAGCCCTCTGTGTGTATCAATGCTGTTTCTTCTGCTGAATGTCATTCCCTGTCTCCTGTGAGCATAACCCTGTGGGGTGATTGGGTGCTGGGTAACACTGAGTGGCCACACAGGCAAGTCCAGCTGGAGTCTCTCCCACAAAGCAGCCCCAAGGATGTGCAGCCTTGGGCTGGATGTCCACTGGCCAGCCTGTTCTGGTCCACAGGACAGCTCCTGTTTGAAAGCATCCCACATCCAAACATACTCTTAAACGTGCTCTATCAAAGAATATGTAGTCTGTGTATGCATACCTGGAATCAAGATGTTATTATCCCTTAAAAAAAAAAAAAAGATGTTATTATCATAAAACCAAAAAGAAGTGCTTCGAAAAATTGTTGTGGGGAAGCTTAATGGGCACAAGAGGCATTTCAGCAATGCCCCCAAAATCAAAAAAGAAGTGCTGGCCAAGAACTTTGCTAAGCATTTAACCAAGAGACCTCTCGGCTTGGAAGTGGCCTTGAACGTTTCTGAATATTGGCCAGAGTGGGCCAGTTTTTACTAAATTGAGTCTTCTGTGGGTGAAACTTCCCAGTTTGCGTGCCAGACTCCAGACCTTGCATGTACTGTACTCCAGAAATCAAGCTGTTTTCCCTGAACATACTAATATTTTGTTTGCACCAAGTAATCCTAGACACTCCATCCTGAGAACTGATGGCTGCTTTACTCTGATGGTGCCAGACGCTGAGGGGAGTCTGCTGCCTTTGCAGGTGCTTTTGTTTTGACACTTGACTGGCGTGGAAGTCTGTCTGCACAGAGCAGTGCCCTGCCTGTGCCCCAGACGGGTGGGCACAGCTAGGCAGCGTGCAGCAGCCCTCGAGGCCCTCAGCTGTGTGTCTGTGGGAGGCCTGTTTAACCAAGCGCCCTGTGTACTTTCGGAAAAGCAATGGCCTGTCTCGGGGAAGCCTGGGTCCAAGAGCCTGCCCTGGCTGGAGGTGCAGGGTCCACTCCCGGGTGCCCCGCTCTGGTCTCACTCGTGACAGATAAACTTCCTTTGGTCCCGCCTGTGTCACTGTGCTCCGTCTGGGGTTTGAGGGGTGAGCAGAGGCCTCGCTCCAGCCCAGGGCCGTGCTGCGCCTGACCCTCCGTGGATGCCCTAGCTCCTGCACGGGTCATACCAGGATGTGTGTGGTCCCAGGAGCCCCACGGTGTGGAGGTGCAGCCTTCGGGAATAGGCTGGAAGCAGCGCCTTCCTGGCGCTCAGCGGTCTCCCCGTGCTGGTTTCCACCCTCCTGGAGGTTCCCAGCAGCTGCTGGAGAATGCAAGCAGATGTCCTTGTTTCGCGGACAGCACGGGGGCATCAGAGCAGCGCCATGTAGTGACAGGGCCCAGGCCAGGGGCCCAGCCGGAATGGAGCCCTGGGCTCGCTCTGCCCGCCCACCCTGTACTGCACGTGGGCAAACTGAGGCTCAGGAGAGGAATGTGACTTGTCCGAGGCCACACAGTGAGTTGCGACCCAACGTGCCCATCCTGTCTCGTGTGCTGTCCCCTCGCACAGGCTGTTTTACACGTGAGGGCCCTGAGGTTTCCACCTGGGTGGCCGGGTGCCGTGTGCGGCACGAGCTCATCCCGTCTCCTCTCCCGGCCTCAGCTCCCGCTGGACCGGATGTGGCCCGTGGAGGTGAGCCCAGAAGGTGGCGAGGCTGTGTGGCCTGGGCAGCTGAGACAACCTCTCTCTGCTCCATTGTGTCCACGTCACAGGAGGGACCACAACAAAGTCCCCGGGGTGGCAGAGCCGCCCCTTCACCAGCCAGAGCCTCCAGAAGGAGTGGGTGTCATCCCGGGGCCACAGAAGGGCAGGGCTGAGGCCCCACACAGGCCAGTGACTTTGGGCGGGACCCCCCGTTGCCCGTAAAACAAGAGCACTGACACCTCATGTTTGGGTCAGCCGGGCCCTGGGCCAGAGGTCAGGTGACTTGCCCAAGGTCACTGCTGGTAAGGGCCACAGACCCTCCCACCCGCCACATTTTGCTGCAAACCAGTAGATTCTTAAAGTTCCCCGAGAGACGCCCTGGATGAGGATGGGCAGGTGTGCGGCCCGGCGGTGTCTGGGGGCTGAAGTGGGAGGTCGGTCCCCAGCCCCCGTGACTGTTAATGTCCACCCCTCAGACCTTGCTCCGCCTCTGTCCCCAGTCTGGGGGAGCCCAGTGGAGCTGCATCTGAGGGGCACTGAGGAGCCCGCTGACGGCAGTGGAGAGCTGGGCCAGGCCCTGCGCAGACTGCGGCAGATGCGGCTCGGAGGCCCCATGACCCCCAGTCAGCACAGGCTCTGGGAGCCCTTGGGTGACCACCCTTTATCTCCCATTTGAAACTTCAGGTGCAGCCCGGACGTGGTTAGGGTGGCCCCGTTCAGTAGGAGAGCCCAGCTCTGGCCCGCTGACACTGGGCCCAGCCCTTCTCTTCCCTGTCCCTTCACATCCGCCCTCCGAAGGGCCCTGCTTCCCAGAGGATGCAGCCGGAGCAAGGCCCGGGCCTTCCTGCAGAGCCACTTCCCCAGCACAGCAGAGCTGGTGCTCCGTGACCGACGGTCCCCACCCTCCCCATGAGGAAGGAGTAACTCTCCTTCCAGGGCCAAAGCAGGAGGACACACTAGTCGTCTTCTTGCCACAAGTGGACACAGGGCTTGACGAATATTGAAACCTTTTGTTAGGAGACCCCCTTTTCCCAGCACCTGGCCAAAGCATCCCAGCATCTTTAACCGCAAGCCTGATGAACTTCCAGGAATCCACTGCGGGCCTTCGTTCACTCACTCGTGCATTCATGCATTCCACACTCCCTGAGCACCTGCTGCGTGCCGGGCCCTGACATCAGGCATGTGCAGCCCGTGCGCGGCTCATCGTCTCGGGGCGGCGGGGGCGGGGGGGGGGGGCAGGAGGTGGGTAAGTGACCAGACCACAAACCAGGCCCCACGGAGCAGAGCAGGAGACGCCTCAAAGCAGCTGAGCTTCCTGGGGGAAGTGATGTCTGGGATTAGTGATGCGTGGAGTTAGCCAGGCAGAGCGGAGGGAAGGGCGTCCCTGGCAGGGAGCACAGGGTGTAAGCAAATGCTTGGGTCCGTACGACAGCAGAGGCCGGAGGAGAGGGTCCACCCACGTGTTCTGGGAACAGGAACGAGTTGTGTTCAGCCAGAACACTGGAGGTGGACCAGTGAACACTGGACTTCAGTCCAAAGTCACGGTCAAGGCTAGTGTCTGAGTGAGCGTCGAGGCAGGTGCTGTCTGGCTTTACCAGAGGGCTGCTGTGGTGGGCACCCAGAAGGTTCGTGTTGGACCGTCAGCGGAAGCCACGTGATGCCAGAGAGAGGGCTGGGGCCTCAGAAGTGCAGGTGTGAGACCCCCATTCTCCCTGCTGGGTGGCCTTGGGTAGGCCGGTCCTCTCTGAGCCATTGTGATAACCTGTGTACGGACCCAGCAGTGTTGAGGACACACAGAGCCTCCCTCCTCCAGGCCCCATGGAAAGGCAGCTCACATCCTGGTGTCTGGAACTGGCTGGAGATCAGTTTCACTCAGAAAGGGGGTGGGTTTGGGATGGAGGTGGTGAGGAGAGCAGGCATCATGCTGAACGCTGAACGGCCCCCTGGGGCAGGTTCAGCGCACAGGCGTGGCCCCCGGCCCCAAAGGCCGAGGGAGCGGGGCCAGCCGGAGAGCTGGCGGGGCCTCAGCGTGCCGTCAGTGCAGTGGGAGCCCTGGTCACACAGGTTTGGAGGGCTTGGCCTCTGAGGACAAGCTGGAGATGGGGACCCAGTCACCAGCCCCACAGACCACGGAGCAACACCACCGAACTGCCCGAGAAACGTTTTATTGGCAACAGCTCGCCGCTGAGTCTCGGGTCCACAGGCGGAGTGAGGGGGGGTGACGGGGCTCGGGCGACACCTCCCTGAGCATCCTGGTGTGGGGACCGAGCGTGCCGGGTGCCAGGCGGCTGCACCCGGGTTCCGGCTGGTGGGGAGACCAGTTGGCTGCGTCTGCGGACCAGGAATGAAGAGCACGCTGCCCAGCAGGGAGAGCTGAGCGGGGAGAGAAGGATGGGGAGCCGAGGGGGCGGCGGGACGAGGTGGGAGGGGAGCCGGTACGAGCCACTGACCACACGCAAAGACGGCTGCAGGCGGCCGCATCCTCATCCCAGAGGCCCGCTTTTCCCTGGCTCCTGTGACCCTCAGGCCAGCCCTGGGCCCCTTGACCTCCTCGTGGTCAGCCGAGGGGATGGCCCCCTGGGGCCCAGACCCCGACACTCCCCTCCGCCCCCTCCAGCCCCTGCGGCCTCTGGAAGCTGCTGGCGGGTTGGCCCCGGGGGGATGGGCGCCAGCTATGAGAGCAGGCCCTGCATGAGCCTCAGCACGGCCTCGTAGGTGACAAAGACCACCATGTTGACGGGGAAGGCGCGGCAGCAGTTGAGCGACAGCCCCTTGAAGAGCACCCTCGGCCCCTCCTCCCGAACGCTGGTCACCACGCAGTGCAGGAGGCCCCGGTAGCGGCGCTGGCCCTGCCCATCCGCCTGCAGGCGCGACTTGATCACGTCCATGGGGGTGGCCACGGCCCAGGCCAGCACCCCTGCACAGCCACCGGCCACCAGCACGCCCAAGACGTCTGCGGGGAGGGCCCCACAGGCACGTTGGTTGGAAGCCGCACTGGGGCCCCCGAGGAGAGCTGGTGTGCACCCAGGGCGGGGCCTGGCCATGAGGGAGCCCTGGGCTCTCGCCACCGACATGACCTGTCCAGGGCCACCCAGAGCAGGCCTGTCCTGACTCCTGTTGAGGGCAATGAGCTTCCCACCTGGGAGGCCCTGGGTGCCAGTGTGACCTCAGCCCGTCTCCTCCCCCCACGTCAACCCCCGCCAGGCTGAGCCTCACCACCAGCACCGCCCCAGGCCCTGGCCCCCGCTCACCTGGCCGGCTGCGGCCAGCGGGAGTCAGCTGCTCACAGAGGACGGCGTACGAGAGGAAGTAGGTGGCAAAGGAGTGACCGTCCCGGAAAAGCAGGGCCAAGCTGCCCTTGTAGAGGCCGCGCAGCCCCTCCTCCCGGGCCACCGAGGCCAGGCAGTGCAGCGGCCCGCGGTACTTGGGCCCTGGCGCCCGACCCACAGCTGGCGCAGGGCACGTGGGGGGCGCAGCCGAGGGCCCTGAGGCCGAGGGGCGCCGCTGCTGCGTCTGCATCTGCGTGTGTGTGTGCGTCTGCGTCTGCAGGCGGACCTTGGCCACCTCGGTGGGCGAGGTCAGGAACACCTGGAGCAGGGGCGGGGCCGACAGGGATGAGGATGCAGCGCTGCCCGCTGCCCGCACTCCCTGCCCCTGGCCTCCCTCCGCCCCTGTGGCCCGTGGTGACCGCCAGGGAGCCTGGGCCCCAGGAGGCTCCGGGCTGGCCCACGGGCCATGGTGGAGTGGGGTTCAAAGCCGGCTGCGCCCACCCAGCCGGAGGCAGTGCTTCCTTTAGCTACACGTTCTCTGCTGGCAGAGTGGCCTGACACACAGTAGGTGTCGGGTAAATGTGACTCCAGTTCACGGAAGCGCTTAATCTCATCATTAATCTATTAATGACATATTAATGTATTATTTAATTAATGTAAGTATTTAGTGTAAGAATAACGTAACACTTAATGTAAGCATTGATAAAGTTAATAGATAACATAAAGGATAATTTTACTAATAACATTGGCTACATGTCGTGCTCGCTCATACCTGTCAGACCCTGTGCTGGGGGCTTCACGTGCGTGACCTCACCACGCCTCTTACAGATGAAGAGACAGAAGCTCAGAGAGGCTCCCTAGCCTGCCCTCAGTTACCGAGTCAGCTGTGTCCTCAGCCGCAGTCCCCCAGGATCCATCCAGCCTCTCCCCACCCCTGCGGTCCCGGGACCCCGTCACCCCGCCCCACTCACGCGGACGAGGCCGGAGGCGAATCCGGAGAGCGTGATGTCCGTCTTGGCAGGCTTGGCGTCGGCGCTGCCGTAGCGGAACCGGCAGACGTGTGCCAGGCAGTGGCGATAGGTGCCGAAAGACACGGACGACACCAGGGACACGGTGCACACGGGCAGCGAGAGGCCCCTGTAGAAGCCCCACACCTGGCGGCAGGTGGAGGGGGCCCGAGGGCTCGAGTCAGGCCAGAGGCCCAGCTGGGGGGAGTGGCTGCCCGAGGGGGTCCTGAGCCCCTGCCCTGTCCTCCCTCAGGCAAGTCATGTAGACTGCCTCAGGCCTCAGTTTCCTTGGCTGTAAAATGGGGATTGTAACCCCCGACTCGTGAGGTTGTGCTGAGGGATTGAAGGGCGGGGGGCCAGGCCTGACCTAGGGCAGCTGTTTGATGACGATGACATTGAACTAGCAGCTTGGTCGTTGCTGTTTCTCTTTTGCTCTCCCCTGGTCGGCACTGATTCCCAAGTTCACTTTGGTAAGTGTCCCTGAGACCCTCCTCTGGACGGGGCTCCGAGCTGGACCCTGGGACCCCTGATGACTCCACCCAGCATTCTTTCAAGGGGTGCCCAGGCTGGAGGGGACAGAAATGCAAACAGGTTCCTCCCCAGACCTTCCAAGTCCCCAGATGTCCCCTCTAGACCCTCTTCTGGAGGCAGGACCTCATTCTGAGCACCTCCTGTGTGCCAGACACCCTGGCTCTTGTTCTCGGAGGAATCCAGGAGGTTGGTACAACTTTTCCCATTTGGAAGGTGAGAGAACTGAGGCTCAGAGAGGAGCTCAGTATTGCCAGGCTGGTTGGTGAGTGGCAGCCCTGGGGTCCGAGGCCCCAACATCCTGCTGCCGTGACCCTCTCCCCAGGCCTACCCGCTCTCGGCGATACGTGTCCCGGATGCAGTGCCAGATGCCTGTGTACTTGGGCTCTGTCTGGATCCTGACCTGTGGGAGAAGTGGGCTTCAGGAAGGGGTGGCTCCAGGCCAGGGGCAAGGTTGGCAGGCCCTGGGGGAGGGGAAGAGCCAACACCTGATTGTCGCAGCCTTGCTGACTGTGGGCAGAGCAGGGACAGTGAGCCCCATTTAAGATGAGAAATTTGAGGCACAGGGGGAGAAAGGGGCACTACAGTCCTGAGGAGCATGGGGCGACTGGCTCTGAATAGCAGGCTAGAAAGGTCTTCTGGCCATGAATGGGGGGCTTAAGCCCAGGCAGGGGCCTTGGGGTGGGTAGCAGGGGCCTGGTGATGACCGCACCTTCACCGTGTCCAGGGGGTAGCCCACAGCAACACCGCAGACGCCTGGAAGGAAACCAGAGGAACCGGTGAGAGGAGCGGGAGCCTGAGCCGTCCCAGGGAGAGGGGGTGGGTGAACCCTGACGGTGCTCCTGCTGAGAAAGGCCACACCTGGCTCTTCTCTTCCACACCGTGTCTCATCAGTGAGGGAGCGTGACCCCATTTTACAGATGAGGAAACTGAGGCTCAGAGAGGTGAACTGATGTCTGCCAGGCTGCTAGTGGTTTCTCCTTCCCGAGGCTTGGCCCACTGGAGCCGCATTCTGAAAGCCAGGGACACTCCTTGGCCTCCCCTCTGGCGGTGTGTTTTGGGAGACTTGGTCCAAAATTTGCTGGGCCCTGTCTCCAAGCCAGGCCGAGCTCGCCCTCAAGTCTCAGTCTGTGAAGGGTTTGTCTGCAAGCCAGGAGGCAGCTGCACCTCACAGCTCTGGGGGTGATGGCGGGGGGACACAGCCCAAGCAGAGGCTGGGGGCTGGGAAAGTCCAGGTCACCCCAGGCCTCTGTGAGGAACTGCCTGGAAACACAAGTTTGCATGGGACAGAGTAGGACTCAAGGCTTCCTGGACCAGGACCCTCTGCCTCCTGCAAAGAGGGCCAGGTGCCACCCGCCTATCTCTTTCTCCTGTCTTGACACCAGGGTCTCAACGTCCAAGCCCCCAGCACTGCCATGAGAAAGACAGAGAGCTAGTGGGCAGGTCCCTGGGATTTCATCCCTGGTTGGGGGGGGCGGTGAGGGCCATCTGAGGACAGTAAGGCATGTGGGGGCTGTGCCCTATTTACTGTGTATCCCAGGACTCACGAAATACGCATGAATGAAAGAATAAACTGAATGAATGAGTGAAGGAACAAAGAGTGAAGCAAAAGACTGACTGACTGACTTGGGTAGAATTACCCCTCCTTGACCCTTACATATACCTCACCAAACTCCTACTCATCCATCAAAGCCCTGCCGTAGCATCACCTCCTCTCAGGAGCCCTCCCTGACCCCTATACTCCGGGCTGCCTCTGTGCCAGAAAACACGTTAGTCACAGCCCCTGTCATATGGCTTTGCTGCTGTCCCACCGCCTGCCGTCTCTGACTCCAGAACTAGAGTTCCTCAAGGAAGAGGCCCAGGTCTGATCCCCATGACCCGGAGCCAGGCACAGAGCAGGAGCCCTTGCCACCTAGGGCTTCCCTGGGCTCTGGAGAAAAGATGCAGGACTCGGGAGCCCTTCCTGCCGTGTGATCTTGGGCAAGTCAAGCCCCTTCTCTGAGCCTCCTCCTTAGGGGGCTAATGTCCAGGGAAGCAGCTGGCCTCAGGCCCGGCCCACAGCGGGACCTCAGGAAACCCACTGATGAGGCCAGGGCCCTGGTCTTTCCTGGCTCGGCACCGCCCTCCCCTTCTGAAAACACCCCACACCGTTCCCAGAAGTATTGACGGGCAGCCGCTGCTGTTTCACAAGAAGAGCAAGGCCAAGGGCGCCTCGCCCAAAATAGCCTGTGTGTGTGATCGATGCCGGTAGGAGCCCGTTCCCCGTGGGCCAGCTACCTCTGGATCGGGCGTTCACAATAGCCCTTTCCCCAAAAGTGAAAACGGTCCGGGGGTCAGCAAGGCCGGGATTGGCCCTGTGTGTGCACACAGCCAGCGGACGGGGGTGCTGGGCTCGGCTGGGACCCTCCCTTTCCGCGCCCACCCTTGCAGTCAGTGTGGCAGGCCCCAGGCCCCATCTGTCCTGACTGTCCACCCTCTCCTGGAGCCTCCCCTCCCCTCCCATGACTCCGCCATCCCACTCCATGCTTACAGCTCCCAGGCTCCCCCTGGCCACGCAGAGACCACCCTCTGCTCCCACCCAGCAGTCCCTCAGCCTCCCAGGCTGAGCCCCCCCAGGCCAGTGCAGACTCCCCCCCGCCGGCCCCCCAAAAGCTCCTCCTGGGCCCTGTGTCGCCTGCCCTGAGCCTCCGGGAAGACTGCTCTGTCCTCCCAGCACCTGTGGCCCACACCAGGTGCCGGCCACTTCCGGGGGGCTTCAAACCCCACTGCTGCCCGGGCAGAGCACCCCCTCCAGCCCCTCCTGCTGGCCCCAGGAGCAGCGTCCCCCCCGAGACCCCTCTGTCCCCACTGTTACCTCCGATGGCTCCAGCAGCAAACTCCATGGACAGCGTGGCTGGTAGGGAAGGCCCTGCGGTCAGCGTGCCTGAGGGAGGTACGTTGCCACCACCAGGGTGGCCTCAACAGCTCCCCGCTGGCTCCTCTCAGACCTTATACCTGCGGTGGGGGGCGGAGCCTGCTGACCAGTGGCCCCGAAGGCAGAGGCCGTGCTGGGCAGCAGGCAGGTCAGTGCCCACCTGGACTCCCTCCCCACTACCCCAAAGGACCCTTGTTCCAGTGTGCTCAGAACCCAGGTGTCGGGAAGTGTGTGGGAGACCACGGGAGGCTTAAGCTCGGGAAGCAGGATCACCGTCTGCACCGCCTGTAGGCCTGGCCCCAGGCCACGTCCAGACCACTCCTGGGAGGCTGTGATGCCCCCATCCCTCCCAGCCCAAGCTCAGACTTTATCCGTGTCCTGGGGCCTCCTCGACTCCCCTGGAATTGTTCCTGCCCAGGGAACCCTCAAAGCTCCGTCGCTGATTCATTCAACAAACACTATCTGAGTTGAGGCTGCACTGAGGCAAATAAGACCCTGGCCCTGTCCCCAAGGAGCTCCAGTTAGCAGGGAGGGAGTTGGGGGCGACAGGCCACCGACGACTAAGCATCCAGGAGGCTGGCCAGAGCCCTTCTGTGAGCAGCCCCAACAGAGGTCACGGGCAGCCCACCCTGTACTCCACGCCCTTCACACCACCCTGGGCCCACACTTCCCCTGCCGCTTCCATACCTCTCTCCCTGCGCCCAGGGCCCCAGCCAGGTCTGCCTCTGTTCTGAGTCCCTAGCGCCCAACACGGACCCAGCTCTGAGCAGGGCTCACTGAACAGAAGGACGGGGGCAGGGGCTGCTGATTTGGCCTCTAACCAAACCAGGGCACTCCTGGAGGGGACGCCGCTCCAATAAGAGGCCACTTCTGTCTGCTGGGCACTGGAAACCACTGTAAAGAATGGTGACGCACCCCCCGGCAGCTGCAGCCCACTTTAGTTAACCAAGCCCTCCTTCACCAGCTCAGGGGGTCCCCGTCACAGTCCCGGGAGGGAGGCAGGGCTGATGGTCTCATTTTACAGATGGAGCCGCTGAGGCCCGGAAAAGGCACTCGTCCAGGGCCATGCAAGCGGCAGGGCCAGAGTCGATCGCTGGATACTTGCACAACCAGCCCCTCTCTGCTGCCGAGGGCCAGGCCCTGACGCCCGTGAGCCCTGCGCTCATGGCCATCAACCCAGTGGTGTGCTCAACACGCCCCCACGTGACCCCACACAGCCCTTCGAGGTCACTGAGGCTCAGGGAGGCTGTGCACTTGCCCAGGGTCACCCCCGGTGGGGAGAGGTGTTGACAGGGCCGTGTCTGGGCAGCCCTGTCCAGGCGGCCCTGGGGCAGGGGCCATGTGTCCGCCCATTTCCTGTCCTCTGACAGAAGGATCTGCAGGCTGGCCTTGAACTGACTGGTGCTGACAGAGGGGGAGCCCTGCCTCCACCTGCCCAGCTGTTTGTGGAGCAAGGGGGGGGACACAGGTTGGCAGTGGCCGCTGCCACGACAGAGGACAAAGGGCAAAAGGCAGCCTTTCCAAGGCCAGTCCTGATATCCATCCTGGCCTTTAGAGAGGTTCAGGCTAGCATCTGGTTAGGAGCCAGGCTGTCTGCCTTCAAATCCCAGCTCTGAGACCTTGCGCAAGCCCTTGACCTCTCTGAACCTCCGTTTCTGCACCCATGAAATGAGGACAGTGCCTGCCTCTCGTCTGTGAGCACTCAGGGCAAACCCCGCGTGTGTCCCTGCGGGAGTGGCCAGCCAGACACTAAGGCTGCATTAGTAGGAGCATAGGTTCTAGAAGGAGGGAGGTGACGACAGGACAGTTCTGAGCAGGGCAAATCCATTTGGGACATGGGTTCAACTGCAGATGTTACACTTGAGGGGCCGGAACCTTGGATGATGAGGGAGCTTGAGGCGTGTTGTCTAACTGAAAGAACAGGGAACTGTCTAGTCTCATGTTTCCTGCAGTGTCTAATGTAGTTAAGTGCCACCCAGCCCCAGGCACCTGAGCCAGAGCCCAGGAATTGCCCTGGCCACCCTTCCCCCTGCACCCCACATCCTGTGAGGCACCCGGTCCTGAGGTCAACCCTCTGAAGTTCACGTTGGGATCCACTCCCGCTACCTATGTGCACAGCCCCCAGCTGCATGGTATCCACCCCTGGACAACAGCCCACCCCACCCATGCCCCCCACCTGGGCAACACACGCTGCATGCCTGCTACATGCCACATTCTAGGCACTGGGCCACTGCAGTAAACACAGGCAAAGGTCCTTTCCTGGCTCTTACGTTCCAGGGGAGGAGACAGAAAACCAACACAATAAATAACCAAAATAAAGAGTCTGCCAGAGGGCGATAAGTGCCAGTGAGAGTCAGAGTAGGGAAGGGACAGGGGGTGTTGGTGGGGGCGGGGACAGTGCTAGAAAGGGCACCCCAAGAGGTGGCATTTGAGACAGGCGTGTTTTCTTGGTCACTGCAGCCAGGTTTCACCTGCCCTTTGTCTCCTGAACAAACATGCCCAAACTTTAGCCTTCTCCACAGCAGAAACAGAAAACATGCCACCTCACTGTTCAGGCTGCTTTGTGCAGGTCTACGCGTTTCCCCAGCCAGCTGTGAGCTTCTGCAGGCAGGGTCGTACTGGACTTGTCCCTGAGCCCACAGCGCCCAGCCCAGGGAGAGCACCCTAGCGAGACTGGATGAGTAAATGCGTGAAAAAAATGCGTCAGTGAATGGAAGGGCGGATAGATGGAGAGATGGATGGATGGATAGACGGAAGAAGAGAAGGACTGGTAGATGGAAGGACAGACAGAGAGATGGAAAGGTGGGGGATGGGTAGGTAGATGAGGGATGGTTGGATGGATGGATAGTGGATGGACAGATGGATGAACCCAGGGCAGGGTCATGTGCTCACCCCTGACACAGGAGTTGGCAAAGAGGCCGTCTGGTGGCAGGGTGGGCAGGGGTTTTGGCTCAGGAGAACCCCACATGGTTTGGGGGAGACCCCAGCCTAGACTTGGCTCCTGGCTCCACCTCTCCCAGCTGTGTGAACTCGGACAGTGGTGTGACCTCTCTGAGTCTTGCATGGATGGCAGGAGACAGAGCCCATGGGCAGCTGCTGGGGCCACGCCTCCCAGTGGCAAGGGTTACTATTACTAGCAGCAAGGTCAGCTGTAGGCCTCCTCCACCAACGGCAGAGCCCCACCACGTGCGGCCCTACAAAGCCCGAGCGAGGAGTTCCGAGCCGCCCTCTAGGGGGAGACAGACATGGCACAAACAACCGTGGCCCCGCCAATGCAAAGGGCTCGGGGGAGCGAGCCCCCCCCGGGCACGGCGGGGCTGTTTGCTGGCCGAGGCGCCGTGGAGGAGCTTGACACATCCTAAAACGCGTTCTTACACTTCGTAGCAAAAGGAATGACTGCAAGTTACTAACAAAAAGTCCAGACCAAAGAGATGCAGCCGGCACAGAAGTGAGAGCCCCGCCACCCAGCACGACGCAGGCAGATACAAGTTCTTTTTTACCATCGTTTTGCGACTTGCTTCCTTTCCTTATCAGTACATCTGGGACGCCTTGCCACCGTGGCACCTGGGGACTCACTTCCTTCTCCTGCATGAACACAGTGCCCATGGGGTGGCCGCGGGGCCTGGGTGGACAGGAGGCTGAGCCAGGCTGCCCGGGCGTGGCCTTCACCCTGCGCTTCTCACTGTGTGATCCACTGGGGCCTCAGTGTCTTTGTAAGAGAGCAGTTCTGTTGCTTCCCACCGTATGGCTTTGAGAGAGCTAAGGCGTCAGCAGCCACGAGGCTCCTGGAGCCATGCCTTCAGCCAGGAGACGCTCTGAACATCACCCTTATGATTCAACTTGCTAGTGGTGTCCTTGGAGCTAGTGGCGTCCTTTGGACTGTACTTGATACTCTGGTCTATTACAGAAAGTGCTCCAATAATCACGCTTTGGAGTCTTTGGCGTTTCAGTGGGCACGTTCTCAGAGAGGAGCCTGTTGGGTCAAGGATACCTGAACTATTTTTATCTGTCACGTACGTTGCCATTTTTGGCAGGATTTAGAGGGGCGGGGGTGAGGGGGACAGTGGGATTTCCAGGCAATGAGTCCAGAATGGGCACTGGAGGACCGGGCTGGCCCCGGAGATTGGCATTTCCAGAAAACGGGGCTCCTTGGCAAGACTGGACGAGGTCAGGAGGGCCCAGGTGCTCTCCTGGCTTACTCTGTGACTCTCCGAGCCTCAGTTTCTTCATCTGTAAAATGGGACAGGAGAGAAGCCTGTACACTCTGGCTCGACCCCAGCCGTGCTCTGCCCGATGGCACCATGCCCAGCTGGGCGCTGAGACCACACGGCCACGGGCAGGAGGCAAGGCTGCACCCACCTTTGGGGGGGGGTTATCTCTAGGGTGTGACTGGTTCGGGGGAAAGGGGGTGGAAGAGTCCCCACCTCACTTCTCCCAGACACCCTAGCCCCCCTCTGATATCCTGAGGCGTTAGGGCCCTGGCTCCCAGGGCCTCGGTCACAAAGCATATGACAGCGCGTCCCCTGCTGTCTCCCGTGCCCCCACCTCCACCCTGGCAACGGGGTGAACAGGAAGGGCTGCCCCCAGCTCCCACTGCTCCCAGTGGGGGTGCCAGATGGTGCCGCCTTTACGTCTGAGCTCAGCTCAGAGCGCCAGGCCCCCTGGAGCCACCCCTGTGTTACAGATGAGGACACCGTGGGCCAGAGAGAAACAACCAGCGACAGTTAGGGGAAGACCTGGAATTTGAGCCCCGCTGTGCCACCGGTGACACCGATGAACTGGACCCCATGACTCAGTTTCCCTATCTGCGAACAGGGACGACAGCTACCTAGGGCAGGGTTAATGCAGATAAGGACTTTTAAAATTCTTTTTTTCTTATTTTGTTGGCCTCACCACACAGCATGTGGGATCTTAGCTCCCCGACCAGGGGTCAAACCCACAGCACCTGCAGTGGAAGCGCGGAGTCTTAACCACTGGACGGCCAGGGAAGTCCCAATGCCAGTAAGGACTTTGAAGGCTCCAGGCACCGGCTGTCAGACGGAGCAGAAGAGACCCTCGAAGGGCCAGCCAGCAGCCTCAGGCCCGGCTCCGCTGCTGGCTTGCTCCTGGGCCTGCGGTCAGGCTCCTCCAGTCCTGCCCTGCCTCCACCCACACGCCGGCCTTGTCTCCCCAGTTCCCCGGCACCCAGGCCATAGCCAAAACCCTCTGGTCACTTCTTGCAGCGTCTCCTGTTTCCAGTCCCCTGTGACCCCTTCACGACCTGCCCAGGAGGCATCTTCAACCCTGGGGTCCACTGGCTGGAAGGGCTGAGAGGACCATACCCCCTGGGCCTCAGGCTTCTCGCCTGGACAAGGTGACCTCTGACACCACCCAGATCTAAGACCCAGGGGCGTGGATTGAGGAATGAGGTTCTCTCCCAAGCAGGGCCTGAGGCCTAGCATATCTGATGATGTGGGGAGAGCAAGCTATTGACGTCTGTCAGTCATTCATTCCAGCGCACACCTTCTTGTGCAGGCCTCACACTGGGTGCTGGGATTCAAAAATGACTCAGATGCTGCCCGGCAGCCCCGGCCTGGCTGGGGAGTGTATTCGTTATCTATTACTGCATGAGAAATTATCCCCAAATTCCTCAGAAGCTTATGATACCAAATGTTTATTATCTCGCCATTTCTGAGGGTCGGGGATCCGGTAACAGCTTAGTTTCGAGGCTCTGGCTCACGGTCTCTCGTGAGGCTGCAGTCAAGCTGTCAGCCAGGGCTGCGCCATCGGACGCCTGCCGGGGGCCGGAGGACCGTGTTCCAGGCTGACTCGCTCACACGGCTGTCGGCTGGGGGCCTCAGTTCCTGGCCAAATGGACCTGCTCCACAGGACCGCCTGAGCAGGCTCAAAACACGGCGCCTAGCTTCCCACACAGCCGGGGTCCGGCCACAGTGCCTTTATGCAGTCGTGGCCCTCTTGAAGGGGGTGGTTTCTGCACAGGCAGCAACAGGGGGACCTGCCTGGTGGTCCAGCGGTTAAGACTCCGCACTTCCACTGCAGGGTGCTTGGGTTTGATCCCTGGCTGGGGAAGTTCCGCAGGCCACGTCGTGCAGCCAAAAAAAAAAAAAAAAAAAAGACAAATTGCTCACAGGCAGCAAGAGGAGCGCTTGCCTGGACGGGCGTCCTCAGCACATGAGACCTGGACGAGACCGGCAGGGAGCGCGGTGGGGGAAGGCCGAAGGCGGGCCAGGACTGGGAGGGGCTTGGACCACCCTGGCTGGAGCATGTGGACACATCTCATTGGTTGTGGGCACGGGCACATCCAGGGGAAGCGGCGGGCCTGGGGGGGCAGTGGCCAGTGAAGGAGGGGAGGCTGGGACAAAGTGTCAGGGCGGAGGAGACGCCTGAGCCAGCTGCGAAGGAGAGAGAGGCACACTCTGACAGGAAGCCCCTGAGGGAAGGCTCACCTGCACCCCCGCTGGCACAACAGATGCTCAAAGGCGGATGACAGAAGCCGGCCCGCCACCCTCCATTTGGACAGCAAGGCCCCGAGAGGGGTTCACCTGGGAGGTGAGCCTGGCCCCTGGCTGAGTGGCACAGGAGCCGAGTGTCAGACACCCAAGGGGCCCAAGGCCGGGCCTGTGGCAGGGGCTCCAGAGGGCAGAGCCCAAAGCAGCGGGGCAGGTGGCAGAGGGGGGATTCTGGCTCGGGCAGAGGGGACCGTTCTCCCTGCTCGGTTGCCCCAGTCGGGCGCTGGCTCACGTCTGGCTGGGTGACTGCCCCAGGCTGGGCAGGCAGGACAGAGGAAGCCACAGGAGGGAGGAGGGACACAGCGCTGACAAAGGCCCCTCCCGCCCGGACAGGTTCTGGAAAAGGGGAGCTTGGACTCTGGGTCCAACAACCACAGCAGGGCTCCTGGGTTCCAGGGTGCCGAGGTCTTTCTCTCAGCCCCTTTCTCCATGGTCTCCGGCACTGGCGAGGAGCCTGCCTGCCACCCTGCCGTCCGGACACGCCCCTGGGCTCAGTACCCAGTGCCCCTGCCCGGGGCCCCACCCTCCCACCGACTCCGCCTGGGTGGGGTCACACGGCCCTCCTCTGGCCACTGCGCTGGGTGCCTGCTCACACTGCCCGTCAGCCGGGGACGGTCTGCTCACCCAGCTGCCCCCACCATGACAGTGGAGCCCCCAGAGGGCACCGATCAGGCCTGGCCCCAGGAGGCCCGTGGGCAGCAAGCACACGTGTCCACGCTTGGCCGAGCTCCCCCCAGCCCAGCCCCTCTGTGCTGGCCAGTTAGCCCAACCCAAGCCGGGGTCCACCCCTACTGGCCTTCCGGGTCCAGGGCGCCCCAGGCACTTCCCCTTAGCTCTATTTTTACACCAGGAGCACTTGCCGTGTCTATTTATGTCACTCCCCATCTTGAGTTTCTGTTCATCTCATACTCTGGCCAGAGCCTCCCTCGATCCTGCCTCTCGGTCCACTCACTCCAAGGCCAAGTGGGTGCGGAGCGCAGCGGAGGCCACAGCTCACTTGGAGAGGTGGCCCTGGGGAAAACTGTGACTGTTTGCAGCTGAAGGAAGATGCAAGAAACCCACACACACAGCGCGGTGGCCGCTTTGGGGATGACTAAATTCAACTGAGATGTGAATTCCACAAAATCTACCCAACAGGAGAACTCTGGGCGCCGTGGACTCGGGAGGGGCCGCCAGGACACTGGCTGACTGTCCCTAAGGGGTCCCAGGCCCTCCACCCTCTGAGGCCCAGCGCAGACACCCTCACTGGGGTGGCTGAGTCACTCCCAGTGCAGACTGGACCAGAGGCCAGAGGGTCACGCAGACGGCAGACGTTTATCCACCGGGAGAAAGACGCCCCTTGGGCAGAGCCCCTTCATCGGCACCGGCACAAAGCCACCACGCCTGTTCACTGCAGCATCTTCAGCAGCCATTAGAGGGCCCTCCTGAGCCAGGGCCTAGAGCCCAGCTGTGGGGTCAGGGTTTAAGAAGACCTTAGGAAAAAAAAAAAAGAGGCCCTTAGGAAACCCTTCAGTACCTCAGCTGATTAATTAATTCTGATCTTCCATGTTTCCTGCAAAGGTGTCAATGGATAAAGGCAGAGAGCCGGGCACTTTGCTCTGGAGGAACGACAGCAAGGCCGGGTCTGCGCCTGCTCTGTGCCCACTCTGCGTGGCCTCCTTCACTTGCTCTGGACCCTAGAATCCTCCTGAAGCCATCTGACAGATGACGAACCTGAGACAAAGATGGCTCACAGGGCCACACAGCCAGGAGGGGTCCAAGTTGAGACTGAAAAGCAAAACTGAGCCAGAGCTTCCCGAACCTGTCCTTGGAGACGGTCTCAGCCCCTGAAGAGGTCAGTTTCAATGCAGGTTTTGCCTCTGCCTGCTCCGAGGGCCCAGGTGGGGCCCTAGAATCTGCATTTTAGCGGTCTCTCTGGGAGACTCCAATCCTAGAGGTTTGGGGTGGGAGACCCGTGGCCACAGGGCAGGACTCACTCACCCAGGGCAGGCTCCTCGGCTGCCTGCTCACCCCCTGCTGTGTGCCAGGCCCAGTTTAGTGTTAGTAAAGAGGGGCAAAGTCCCGGCCCTGGTGGAGCTAACATGCCTGAGGAAGGGAGGTGATAAACACAGAGGAACATACAGTGTCACTCTAGGAACTGGATGAAAGCAGGGCATGGGGATGGGGTGGGGGGGCCCCCAGCCGAGCCCCTTTTGAGGAGCTGAGAGTTGAGCAGGGAACTGAGTTCTGGAGATGACCTGTGCCAGGCTGGGAGGAGGAGCTGCCACCCAGGGGAAGCAGTCAGTGCAAAGGCCCTGAGGTGGGAATGAACTTGGAGTTGTGAGGGTGCAGCCAGGTCACCTTGGGCTCTGAGGCACTGAGCTTGGGTTTTATTCCAAGTGAGAGGGGGGCCAGTTGACAGCCCTGTCCCCCCCACCAGCCTTTGCCCAGGAGCTTTGGAACCTGTTCCGGTGGCTTCCATCCTAGAATCACGCCTGCCCTGGCCCCCAGCCTCGCCCTGCGCACCCTCCGGCATGGCCTAACACCCCAGAAGGTCTACACAGCAGGTGCCTCGGTCCACCCTCACCCCACTCACCCTGTGACACCTTGAGCTCCAACCTCACTCCCCACCCCACCCGGGGTCCAAATAGCCTCCCGTCACTGAATTCATCAGATTCCAAGGTGAGAACATTTACGACCCATTTTTTTTTTTTACCTGCTCGTGTTTCCAAATTTTCCAAACCCAAACTGTCTTGTGGAAGAAGTTATAAAAGTTGTGCAAAATAAAAACTCTACCGTGCATTCAGTGACCTGGCTTGACCCCTGGTCCCCTGTGCCACTTCTCCCCTCCCAGCTGTCCTCATACTGCTCTGGCCTTGGGCCCCTCCCACCTCTTAAAGGCTGGGGTCTGAGCCCCGCAAGGTGGCCTCCCCTGGGAGGGGGAAGTGTCCTGGGGCCCCGTGGAACGTGAGAAGTTTGAAAGAGCACATTCTGTGCTGTAATTTTAGCCTCAGGAAATGAAGAAAAACAGACATGGGCCCCAGCAGCTGATGTAATAACGCAGGCCTGTCTGGACGTACTCATTTACTTGGCCACGACTTCTTCGCTTCTGGGTCTCTCCCCAGCTGTCATGGAAGGCCCAGGAGGTCAGGGAGGAGGGTCTCCCCCCACCCCATCCCCATGCCCTGCTTTCGTCCAGTTCCTAGAGTGACACTGTATGTGGTCCAGGGTCTGCTCCAGGCCCAGAGCACCAGCCGGGGGAGGGATTCCCGGGCAGCGGGGACATGCGTGATTCTCAGGGAGAGGCGGCTTTCAGGAGCTGTGGTCGTAGGGTTTAGTAAGCCAGCGGCGCACCCCTCGCAGTGCCTGCTTTTACTCCTTCCTCACGGCCTTGAAAATGCTGCTTCCAGCACACCCTGGGATGAATGGGACAGACCCTGGACTTGCCCTTGGGGTGCTCCCAGCTGGAGGCCACTGCCCAGCACCCACAGCCTAGGCCTCTCCAACACGCCGCTGTGGGCAGACCTGCCCCAGAGCCCACCCCTCTACTGCTCACCACATACTGGACCTTTGTCCCCAGACCCGACACGCCTCAGCCTGAAGGCTGGCTCCCCCGCAGCCCAGCCCCACTTCCAAGCCCTCCCAGCAGGATGCACAGCTAGAGGCCTCACACCTCACCCCTCCTCCCTGGCCTGTAGGATCCCACCCTCCAGCTACCAGCTCCCCCACCTGGATCCCTGTAGGGTCGGCCCGAACAGGGCTTCCCTCCAAGGAGCTTTCTGAAGCTCAAATATTGAGTGCCTACTGTGCACCAGGCTGCTGGGCCCCTTCCCAAGGACCGCCCCCCCCAAGGAGTCAGGGCTCATGCCACCTGCCCCAAGCATGGCATTAACTTAAAGGCACTTGTGTTCTCTTAAAAGCAAAACAAAGCGGGTCCTCTTTGTCTCCTTATGAATTGGTCCATAATAATCTTCTGACTCACTGCCCTGTTAAGGCACTTGACTCTCCTCTCAAACCTCCAAAAACAGGGACGGATGCTACAGGCATTTGTGCTTTATCTCCTGAGGCCTCAGTCACCCAGGGACCCCCTGTTCCTAGAGGTGAGTCACCTGGACGTAGGTTGTCCAGTTTAATCGCCACGGCCTCAGAGGTCTCCAGCCAACTCCTGCCCCTGTTTTGAGTCTGGGCTGCTCCTGGGGCCCACATGCTTTTCTGGCTCATGGGCCTTGTTGAGGCCTGAGCTGGGTCAGAGGCTGGCGATGTTCAAACCCAGGCCTCCAGACCCCTAGCTCAGGGCCCACCAGCCATCACAAGCACTGGACTAGGAGTCAGCAGACCTGGGTTTGGGTCTCTGCTTACGGAATGTTCTATTTAGATTCTAAGAAGAAGAAAAGGAAACCGCACATAATCGTCGGATTCCTAGTGGCCTCTGTACCACCAGGGTTCACTACTTATTGTACATTCTCCTGACATATACCCCCTAGTACCAAGTATATATAATATTTAAAACCTGTCCATGAGATACATGTCCACGGCAACCCCCGTGTCGATTTCAGAAACAGTAAAATGCAAATAAAAGAACTGTGTGATCTGCCACACCGCAAGGTGTGGTCCTGACCACAGGAGCACGAAGAAGGAAGTTGGGCGCAGGCCTGAAGGTGTCACCTGACTCCCATTGTGAGGAAGCGTCCAGCCAAGCCCGGTCCCAACCGGCCAATCAGGACTTCGTGAGGCGCTGGGGAAGGAGGGCAGGGGGGAAGTCTCTGACCAGGACCCTCCCCAGGGAGCAGGGAGGGGGTCCCTTGCCACTGCCAATCTCGGGGACTGGGGGGGAGGGGCGGGGAGCGGCGTCGGATTCGGCTCCTACTTAACCCCCCCGACCCCCCGCCGCCCAGCCACCCGCGTAGACAGGAGCCCAGCGCCCTCCCACTTCGCCTTCGCACCCTCCCTCCCCTCCGCCCGGCTCTCCAGGCCCGCAGGCCTCCCAGAGCCGCGGCTCGAGGACCGTCCCCTCCGGCCACACAGCGCCTGGCCGCCGATATGGAGGCGCCGCGATCTGGCCTCTCCCGCCTCGCGGCTCTCGGACCAGTCCAGGAACCTCCACCGCCTCACAACCTTCCGCGGCTCCCGCAGTTCGCGCTCAGGTGCGGGCCCGCGAGGGCCTGACCACGCCCCTCGCCCCTCCCGAGGTGAGCCAGGCGGCCGGAAGCCGCAGGGCCGCCGCCAGGAGGGCGCACAGACGGGAGGGGCGAAGACTCCCCGAGGGGGTGTTTCGCCGCTCGAGGAGTGTGACAATTAGTGTCCGAGCCTGCAGGCCTTGGAGGGTCCTGGCGCTTCCACGTTCGTTACCGCGGCGTGTCCCCATTATACAGGCGAGGACCCTGAGGCTGGGCGGCGGAGTCGGGATCTAAACCCAGGCCCCAGGATCCCAGGCCCAATCCGGAGCGAGCGCACGCCACCTCCCGCCCCGCTGACCCGCATCGCGCACGCCGGGAAGCTCCTGGGCCGCGCAGGCCGTTGGCTCCCCGTCCGGGCCGGGCCCCACCTTCCCGCAGCAGCACACACCCGGCTTCCTCTCCCGCCCGGGGCGGCGCGGGCGGGCGCACGAAGCACATTCTTTGTCTGCAGCGCCTCGGCAGCTCCCCCGCCCGCCCGCCTGCCTGTTACGTGCCTCCCGCCCCGCCCGCCCCAGGTCCGCCCAGCCAATGAAGCGCGGCGGCGGCGCGCAGGGCCCGGGGTGTTGTCCGAGCCTCGCCCGCCCGTTGGCTGAGCTCTGCGCCCCGCCCGAGCCCGGCCGGCAGGTCCGAGGGGCCGGACACGCCGACCGAGGTGAGGGACCACGGGTGGTGCGCTGGCGACAGCAAGGGCCGGCGAGCCGGCCAGCGAAGGACGTGCGCCCGGCGAGGAGTCGCGCGCTGAGCCGCCTTCGCCGCCTTCGCCGCCGCCAGACCCCAGCCTGCGCGGTGCTCTGTGCCTGGAGGCGGCCAGGCCGAGTCCCGGCCCAGCAGGGCAGGGGGAGCCCTCGACGGCGACCAGCCCGGCGAGGGGCTAGAGAAAGAGGACAAGGAGGAAGGGCGGCCTCACCGAGGACCCGGCAATGGCGCTCGACTTTCTGGCTGGATGCGCTGGGGGTAAGGAGGCGGGCGGGTCCTGCCCGGGCGCGTGCGGGGGCCGGGAACGCCGGGACGCCGGGGCGAGGCATCCGGGCTGGGAGGCCAGCTCACCTGCGAGCTCTCGGCCCAGTGGCTTACCCTGAGGCTGGGGATTCCTCGTCTGTAAAATGGGTTAACAGTGCTCTTGTCTCACGGGATTCTCGTGGGCGTGAATTGCCGACAAGCCGGGAGGGTGCCTAGCACGCTGTCCGCGAGGGCAGGTGTCTTCTAAGTCCTTCAGGGCACGTTCGGACGAGAGGTCTGGCGCTCCGGGACAGTACCGTGGCTGCCAGGGGACTGCCAGAAGGATGCCCCACAGCCCTCCTCGCCCGAGGCCGGCGGACGGCGAGGCCCCGAGCCCATTTCCCTCTCCCCCTCCCCCAGCCCGCGCCCACCTGGAGCAGGGTCCCCTCCCTCGACCCAAAAAGTTTGAAGCTGGCTCTACCCCCTCTCCCGTAGCCGTCTGGGTGGGGCTGGGGCCGGGGCCACTGGACGATGCCCTAGGGAGATGGCGTAAAAGGCGCCGGCACGACCCCAGGCACCGAGTCACGCTTTGGCGCCCCGCCCCCTTCCTACGTGGTTCTGCTGGTGGTTAGACTCCACCCGGCTGGCAGAGTGGGCCTGACACGCCGCGCGAGCTAGGCCTTGGTCTCACGCGTGCGTGTCACCGGAGCCGGGGCGTGGCGCTGGGGTCCTGTGTCCCCGGGAGGACCTGAGTCAGTGTGTTGTGCGGGCTCTGCTGTGGCCTGACCGTCGGGCGTCGGGCTCTGCACTGGCCTCTCTGGCCTTTAGTTTCTCTGCTTTTACTTGTAGAGTTAATTTATTCAACAGGTATTCACTGGGAGCCAGGTTTAGCCCTCAGGAATTCAGCAGAGTGGACAGAAGTGGCAGGGCTCTGCCTCACGGGGAGAGGGCTGCTGGCTGGGTGTCCCCAGGCCCCATCCAGTCTCTGACATCAGGTGCTTCTCTTCTCCGGCACCTGCCCCTGTTGTCTTTAATAAAGCTCTCAGCTGCCTGCCAGCCGTGGGCACCCTGGAGGAAGAGGAGAGCATCTAGCATTTAAACCAGTGCGTTGCTAGCTTCCTGTTCTGCACCAGAGGAGGGCTGGTGGAGAAGGGGGTGTGCCCAGGAAGTGTCCCAGACGGTCACCCAATCAGGCCTCCAGGCCCCAGAGCTTTCAGTAATTTGGGGAGCATTTCTCCCAAGCCCAGGGTGCCAGAGGAGACAGGAGGGGTTGGCCTCTGTAGACCCAGCTCTCAATCCCCCCCATCCCCATTCCACTCTCTGCTCTTCCTGTCCCCCTTGAGGGACCTCCCTGAGCGTCCTGCCACCAGGCTGCCAGCTTCTCCTGGGCCCCAGACCCTTCTCTACCCACCCCCAGTGGTGGCTCAGCCCCAGGGCCAACACCCCTTCCAACCCCTTTCCGCTAGGCAGAGTGGGTTCTTTCCCCAGAGGCGCAGGATTCCTTCTGTATTCACGCAGGCGTCCTGGGATCCACGGGGATTGGGCTGGGAACACTCATCCTAAGGCCAGGCCCATCCCCCCAGACACACTTGTTAAGTCACTCTGGGCTCTTGCTTACCCAGGACCCTGCCTGGAATGCCTTCTGCCCATCCTCGCCAAGCCCACCTGGGAGAGATCCTGTCCAGGCCCCAGGGTTGGGGCAAGGCCAGGGTCCAGCACCCGGGAGAGCTGTAGGTACTCCACAACCCCCAAACCCACTGCCCTACCTGGATCCAGGTGGAAGCCTGGGGCTGGTGGTGCCCACCTTCTCCCGCACTGTGTGAGCGGTGACGGGAAAGGGTAGGAGAGACCCTCTCCTGGTATATTTGACCCAGGAGAAACCTAGGCCCTCAGAAGTGGAGAGAGGCTGCCAAGCTCTTCCCTGCCCCCAGCCTCACGGGCGCTAGGGGCTGGCCCACAGGACAGTGACCGGATTGTGTCCCAGGCCTGCCTTCCGGGCCCCTGGCACGGCCTGGCTGGAGTAGAGGGGCCGTCCAGGAACCTTGCTCAGGTGGCGCCCCTGCCCTGGGGCCTGTCCCCCAGAAGCTGCCTGGCTCCTTGGGGTTTGAGCTCCTCAAGGCCTAGAGGCTCAGGGCAGATGAAGGCTGCCTTTCCGCAGCTGGGGTGCCTCTTGATTCAGATTGCCCGGAGGAAGGACAGTACGTCACCTCTGATTGGCTGAGTGTGGGCCACGTGTTCAACCTCGCCTTCCGGGGAGGTGCGGGTGGGACCTTGATTGCCAGCTTCCCCGAGGTCTCCCGGGATGGAAGGGTCCCAATGCCCGCCTGCACTCCCCCACCACGGGTCAGTTCCTGGTCTGACCTTGGGCTCTGAATGGGGGTCCCCTTGCCACAGGCATGGATGGGAGGAGAGAAATTCAACAGTAGGCAGTGGGACCCTGCATATGGGGGACAGGTCAGTCATCCTGGTGTCCCTTCCCACCACTTCTTCTGCCAGGCGCCTCCAGGACAGTGGTCCCACCTCCTGCCCTTGAGGGTCATGGGATGCGGGTTGCCCCTCAAAGGCCAGCTTATGTAAGGCAGTGGGCACCGGCTTTGGAGTTGGGAGACACGGTCCACTTTGGCTGCTGTGACTGTAGGCCCCTCTCAGGGAGACGGCCCTCAGGCTTCCTGGCTCTCAAGGTGACTGGGAGGTTAAAAGGGTAAGGATTTGGGGGACTGGAGGCCCTGATGGAGGCAGGCCCGTAGCCGACTCTTGTTTCTGTGGATGGAGATGTTTAGGGTGAGGGGCGCCAGCCCTTCGCCTGAGGGCCCTCAGATCAAGGGAGAAAATAGGAATGCAGCTGCCTGCTCTCGGAGCCCTTGGTGGGATTGAGGGGCGCCTCTCCCACCCCACAGGCTGATGAAGGCTGTTACTAGCACCTGGGCAAGTCTGGGACCAGAGGCGGGGGCATCCACCCACAGGAAGGGGACCCCCACCCCAGCTGGGCCTGGCTGCAGGGGGCACGGCTGGAGAGAGAAGGAAGGCCAGGCAACGCACCCCAGGCAGTGTTAGGTTTCCAGAACCCGAGGAGATCCAGTTACAGCCCACGAGAGGAGGTCCTAGAATTAGGATTTTCAAATTCAGAAAATTCGAAACATGAAATGAAAAAGAAGGTAGATCTCAAGCGATAAAAACAAAGTGTGTCTCGAAGATCAGAAACACAGAGGTGGAAGTCTCGAGGGGAAAGACAGGCTTGGGGTGTCTTTTCACCCACCTTGAATGTTAGGGGTCCCAGAGGGAGAAAAAGGTCTGGAGATGATGAATAGATAATAGAGGAAATTTTCTCTGATCAGGAAAAGGCTAGTCTGTGCTGGGAGAGTTCCAGGCTGGGTTCTTTTAAAGGAAAAAGACAACACCCTTGGTATCTCCTGGTGACATTCCCGAAATCTACAGATAAAATCTCAGTGGCTTCTTCATAGAATAAATAAGTTATTGATAAAGGAGAACAGACACGCTGACAACAGATTTCTCATCTGCACTGGAAACCGGAAGATTCTGGGACGTTGCCGCCCTTAATGGCCTGGGCCCGGAATTCTCACCAGAGCACAGGACTGTTTTCCCTAATGGCGTTAAAGAAGCAGATTTTGCAGATGAGCAGGAATTCAGAGGGCATGTCTCCCATGTGTTACAACTGAGGGCCATAGTCAAGAAAGGCTCCAACGATCGGAGTAGAGACCCCGAGATGGCGGGAGAGGTGAAGAGGAGATGGGATAGCCCCGAGTCCCGTGGGGTTTGTAGATCAGTGGAAGCTGGCAGGGTGGGAACCCCCTTGGGGGTAGGGTGGGGCAGTAGAGGGCAGAGAGAGCCTCCTACTCTCACCCCATGGCAGGGACGGTTCTCACCCTGTTTCTACATAAGGGTTATGAGTGTTCAAAAGCAGAAGTAACTCTTAGCTGAAGTTAGAAATTAGCAAGCAGAAAGGGGATAAATAGTAGTTTGCCTGAACCAGCAAAAATGTCGAAAGGAAAGGAAGTACATAGATCATGCCCATAAAATAAGACGGAATCACGTCAGAGCTCTTGTCTTGGCAAAATCTGAGACTGCTGCAGGCCAGAGTAGAAACCAAAACCCAGCTGTAGATTGTGGAACAACTAAAACAAAGCAGTAAGACAAGGTTGAAAATTAGGAACTGGACAAAACTATACCAGACACACGTGACTGGGAGAAGGGAGGATTGGCAAAGCTAATATCAAACAAAGTGGATTTTAAGGTCCGAAGCATTAAGATGAAGAGGACATTATACAAGGATTAAAAATACAATTTATGGGGGAATTCCCTGGCAGTCCAGTGGTTAAGACTCCACGCTTCCGGTGCAGGGAGCACGGGTTCAATCCCTGGTCGGGGAACTAAGATCCCACATGCTGTGCGGTGCGGCCAAAAAGTAATAATAATAATAAATTTTTAAAAATTCAATTTATGAAGAAGCGTAGTAACTCCCGTTGACTCTGGGCATCCATGAACATGCTAACCAGCTCTGACAGGGAGTTAGCTCTGAGTGGTTAAGGAGGGCGGCTCCAGGGCCAGAAGGTTTGGGTCCAGATCTCGGCTCCACCGCTTACCTAGCTGTGTGGCATGGACATATTACTTTTCTATGCCTCAGTTTCCTCATCTGTAAAACGGGCTAATGGTCCTTTCTTTACATACATAAGAAAGAGAGTTGGTACACGGACAAAACTAAGAACGGTAACCAGAAGGTAGAAACGTTACTGTTTGTTACTCAACAAATGTTAGCCTGTTTAATTGCTGTATTTAAATATAGCAAAAAAAAAAAAAAAAAAAAAGAACTGTAAGATGTACACACATGAAATTCTAGGGAGGAAAGCATGGGAGTCAGCGCAGCAGTCACCCGACCTCACTGAGCCTCACTTCTTCCATGAAGCAGAGTAACAAGACTGCCTGATTCACAGGGATGTTTGTAACGCACACAGCACGCAGGACTCTGACAGGTGCTTGTGGGCCATTTGGAGGGGGAGCCTTTGTCCTCTGAGGGGGGCTGGATTCGGACAGGTCCTGGACTGGTACATAACCAGGCATGAACGCCTCAGGTCCTGGGTCAGCACTTCGGGGCCAGGAGCAGCCCTGGGGAGGTTGATCTTCACACCTGTACAGGTGGAGAGTGATGCTCGGACACCGAGTTCTCTGTGAGCTCGAGCAGCTGGTAAATGACAGGGAAAGTTCAAATCTGGGCGAGGGACCGGCCCCAAGTCCAGAGCCCTGGAGCCCCCAGCCGTGCCAGGTATTTGGAGTGATGTGAGCATCTTAGAAATGGCACGTGCAGCCTCCCAAGGGGGAGCTTCTGTTGTCACCTGCAGTGAGCAGCAGGGCGGAGGGAGGGTCACCAGCTTTGAGCTGGCCAGGTGCTGGCCTGACCTCGGGGCGGTCACCCTCACTTACCCTCACGCGGAGGATTAAGGGGCTCTCCGGATGTGCCAGGCACGTCCTTGCCAGAACCGTGCCCCACGCTGCGGTTTCCAAGGCATCTGGGTCACACGTCCTCCCTTCTCCCTCCAGGTGTGGCAGGTGTGCTGGTGGGACACCCGTTTGACACGGTCAAGGTGAGTCTCTCGTCGAGGTTTTATTCTCAGGCCCTCGTGGAGGCACAGACATTGGAGGGCGGCCTGCAGCGTCCTGGTGGCTGGACCCCCCTTTCTGGGCACCACCTTGGGAGCCCTTCCAAGGTCCTCCCACAGGTTCTAGAATGAAGGTAGAGTCAGGGTTCTTCTCCCTGCTGCCCAGGTGAGAGGCAGCTTGTCCACCGGGCCAAGTCGGCCTTTCCTCCCAGGTTTGTCCCTGCAGTCTCCCAGCTGGGGCTGAACTTGGAGCTCCATTCTGGGGCTTGGCCAGCTGGGACTGAGGGGCCGAAGGACAGGTTTCCTCCCACCCAGAGCAAGGGGCACCCCCACCCCCCGTTTTTACACAGAACTCCTCCAGACAGCTTCCTGAAAAAGAAAGAAAGTTCAGGGAGAAAATGCAGAAAAATCAAACCTTGTCAGCCTTTCCCGTGACCGTGATCTTCACAGAGCGGTGGTGATCAGGGCTGAGAAACTGAGCAGTCGTTTCCCGAGGGCTGGTGTGCACCTGTAGGGTGCTGGTGGCTCCTGAGCATGGCCCCGGGGCCGGCGCCCAGTTCCCCTCTGCGAGCCCACACCTTGGCACGTCGTCGGGCCCCAGGTTCTCCGGCACCTCAACGGAAACCAAGGAAGTCCGCATACCCAGTTGGAAATTCCCAAATAAGATACCCCCGTTTCTGGGGCTTTTTGGTCCTTCAGCTGTAGCCACGTCAGGACCCTTCCTTGCGGGCTTCCCCTGGGAGCCCGGTGAGCTGCCAGCAGCAGGCACTCGGCCAGACCTGGTGTCCCGCTGTGAACACTGAACTTGGCATCTCTTCCCAGGGGGGCGAGGGCAGAGCGCAGGCGAGGACGTCAGCCCTAGGTGGGTTTGAGAGGACTCCCTGTCTCCTCTTTCTTCAGGAACCCAGGTGTTCCTGGGCTGAGAACAAGTCTTGTGAACTAGGGCAGGGATTTTCTCCAGCACAGGCGTGAGGGCCCTGCCTTATGCACTGGCTCTGACTTTAAAAAGGTCTGTCCCGGGAATTCCCTGGTGGTCCAGTAGTTAGGACTCCCCACTTCCACTGCTGAGGGTCCAGGTTCAATCCCTGGTCGGGGAACTCAGATCCCTCAAGCCACTCAGCAAAGTCTCCCCCGCCCCCCACCCCACCCCCTGCCAAAAAAAATAAGTCTGTCCCTGGGCCTGTGCAGCTCCGGGCCCCCTGCCCGGCTGATCTGTCATGGGACTGTGGGTCAGTCACTTTACCTCTGGGTAAAGTTCTGACCTGCACAGTGAGGGGTTGGCAAGATTACTGAGGCCTTTGGGCCCGGTGCTCAACAGTGCAGTTTGTGCCGGGTGAAGTGCTGGTTCCGAAGGTCGTGGAATTCCTTATTCCTTCCAAGCCACTCAGCGCATTTGGGGAGGAGTTGGAAAGGCCGGGCTTTCTGGCCACTCAGCAGCCCCTGAGCCCCCATATGGGCCTGTGAGAGTGAGGTGCTGGGGCAGCCTGTCCGCACGGCTTCCGGTGTCTGCCCAGCTGGCCACCCCCCGGGGCCTGCCCACGGGCCAGAGCAGCCCAGGACAGCCGAGCAGGGTCCACGTCGTGCTGTGTTTCTGTCGCGTGTTCATGTGTTGCGAATGCCTCTCAGAGCTGCATCCAGCCAGGAAGTGTCTCCGAGTCACTTCTTCAGCCCAGCTTTGCAGAGGCCTCTCTGAGCTAGGACTCGGCCAGGCCTGGCCAGGCCTTCTGCAGCTCCCCGCCCCCGGCCCCTCAGTCAGGCCCGCCAGGCTGGGGGGCACTTTGCTCTGGCGTCTCTAGCTCCCTCGGACCTTCTGAACCATGACCAGCACCCCCGGCAGTAATTTGAGCACAGGAGCCTCTGCCCCACTGGGTTCCTGCCCCCGGGACACCCCTCTCCCCCCACCTTACCTGGCACCTGGAGGGTGGGCTTTGAGGAGATCCGTTTGGAACTGTGTTTTTGCCACCGTGGCCCACCAGCATCCCATCTGGGCAAAGCTGTCTTTAAAAAGCCAAGCTCTTGGTGTGCGGGGTAGTGTGGTCTTTGTGAACTTCTACCATGGCGTACCGGGGCCGGGGCCGGAAGGTGCAGAAGGTGCAGGTGCATCCCATCGATCTTATCGTCCGATGCTTGCAAAATCTGGGATTCAGGTGTGGCTTTATGAGCAAGTGAATATGCAGATAGAGGGCTGTATCACTGGTTTTGATGAGTATATGAACTCCGTATTAGATGATGCAGAAGAGATTCATGCTAAAACAAAGTCAAGAAAACAGCTGAGTCGGATCACGCTGAAAGGAGATAACATTACTGTGCTCCAGAGTGTCTCCAGCTAGAGATGATCAGTGAAGTGAGAAGTTGTTGAGAAGGCAATGCAGTGTGTTAGGTGTCCTTTGTTAGGAGTGTAGTTCTAAAGCATTTATTCGTGTTGTTTTGCTCACCTTTATGTTATTACCAGATGACAATAAATGCTGTGGGATTGTTTTTATTAAAATATTTACATTGTTTCCTTCTTAAAAAAAAAAAAAAGCCAAGCTTTTTATTCGGAAGGGGGAGAAAACCCACCCCCAGCAGTCACCACTGACACTCTTGTCCCACCCATGGGCTCAGGTACCACTAAATTGTGCTGATTCGGGAGACACTCATTTGGTTTGATTTAATGCTCTATCACCAATGGCCTTTTTTTTTTTTTTTTTTTTTACTGTTTTCCATTATAAAAGTTAAGCATTCTCAAAGAAAATTGGGAAACGTGATTTTTTTTTGATGGCTTTTTTAATCATCGGGTACATACACATTTTTTTCGTTGACTTTCTATTACAAAAGTAATGTAGGTCATAAAAAATGTTCACCGTAACAGAGACATATAAACTAAAAAGAAAACAAAAAGACAACAGTCCTTTATGTAACCTTTCCCCCAAACCTTGTTAATGATTTCTACCAAAAAACAGACATGTACACAGGCGCATATATATTGCTTGCTTTTGGCAAAGGTGGGATTTACTTCATAGCTCTGCGGTGGTTGTTTTAATTGAAGTGTCACACACAGAGAAATGTGCGCACGCGCTCCGTGTACGAATCTATGAATCACCGTGAAGCACACACCTGGGAGAAGAAACGAGGCCGGTCCCCCCGAAGCCCCCCTCCCCTCCTGACACCTCCGCCCTCCCCTTTTCCAGGCGGCCACCATCCTAACTTCTCATCTGTGGTCTGTTTTACCTCTTGAACCTCATGAACTCGGACCTGGGCTCCGGAATGCGCACAGGGAGACCCGTGCTCCATGGCCACATCCACCTGCCTTATGTGCGCAGGGACACCCGTGCTCCATGGCCACATCCACGCTGTCTTATGCGCGCAGGGACACCCGTGCTCCATGGCCACATCCATGCTGTCTTATGCGCGCAGGGACACCCGTGCTCCATGCCCATCCACCTGCCTTATGCGCGCAGGGAGACCCGTGCTCCATGGCCACATCCACCTGCCTTATGTGCGCAGGGACACCCGTGCTCCATGGCCACATCCACGCTGTCTTATGCGCGCAGGGACACCCGTGCTCCATGCCCATCCACGCTGCCTTATGGCTGCAACATTGGCAGCTTGTTCCTCCAGGTCTTTGGGGCTAAAATCTGAGTCCAAAGTTTGGTTTTCCTCTGTTGCACCCAGAACCACAGCCGCTGTCCGCAGACACACCGCCTTCGCACATGTTTCTGTGGGAAGGCCATTTTCTGTCCTGTGTCACTGGATGTGACAGTGACCAGGGACACCGTGTCTGAGCCCTCTTTCACCAGGGAACAGCCGGCCCGGGCAGGGGAGGGGGCGGGGAGGCTGGGGGCTGGCCTCGGGGGTCCCTGCCTGGATGTGATGTTGAAATTTTGTGTTGCTTTAACCGCCTTTACTTTCTGAGCTAGGGGCTGTCTCCATCCATAGCAAAATGTAACTTTGTTGTAGATGAGCGTTAAGCCTCACCCCGGAGAGCGCTAGTAAGTACAGACCAGGTGAACCCAACGCTTCTCTTCTCTGTCGTTCCCCCCTCCCCGCCCCCCCAATCAGACCCTGGGCCTGGACCCCGCCACGCCACGCCCCTCCCCACCCCCCATGCCCCAGAGGTCTCTCCCCAGCTAGGGACAGGGAGGGTGTGAGGTGAGCTTGGGCCCAGCCCAGATCCTGGGGTGGGAGCCCTGGGGGCTGGCTGAGAAAAATCAGTCCCCTCTGGATCAGGGAGTCTTCACGTGGGGTCTCCCAGCCCCGTCGGGGAGCTGGGAGCCTCCGGGGCTTGTGTGCGAATGACCACTTTTCCAGGGGTGGGTCCCTCGGTCCTCAAATGACATCCTGTCAAGACTTAAAAGACTCCCCCGAGGCATCTGAAAGTCCAGCCTCGGAGGGAACAGCTCCGTTTCAGGTCATGTCTGCTGACACAGCCCTCTTGGTGTCAGTGTCGGGGGACCACAGGAGGAAGAGACAGTCCCCCAGAGACCCCAGAACATTGAAGGGAAAATGAAGAGCCTCCCATCACAGAAAACAACCTGAGACAGAGCTCATGGTGTTAATATGTTCTCCAAGTTCATCGAGTGGTTGTGCTTCTCTCCTCTGAGCTGGCAGCCAGGGCAGGGAGGGGTGCTGGGGTGAACGTCGCAGGGTGCCCTCGGTGGTCAGCTGCCTCTCAGAGCAGTGTCTGCCAGCTGTTGGCTGAGGTCCTCGTGTGCCGAGATGGTATATTCTTTTCTTCCTTACAAAACAGTTCCTGTAAGTGCACTCGCCAGCACCCCTACCCCACCCTGGCCCCGACCAACACAGCCACTCAGGTCCCTGGAGTGGACAGCCTGACCGAGCTGCAAAACATCTCCGAGCCTGTCTTCCCACCTTTGAAATGGGAGTGACCGAACCCACTTCAGCCAGTGATTATGCCTGTAATGGTGATAATCTCTGAGTCAGAGCCGGAGACCAGCTCCCGGAATGGGACCTAACCTAGCTCACCCCGACCCGCGTGACAGGGATTCGGAGTTCAGGAAATGTGCTTCTGCTCTGCACTGTGGGGCCTGCGTATCAAGGACAGAGATAAGCTCTCGGTCAACAAAGAACGCTTTCACAGTGAGGTTCTGGCCCGCTGGGCTCCAAGGGCAGCGCAGCCTGATCCCCCAGGCCCCAGAGTTGCTGACACGGTCCCCAAGGAGGCTGCCAGCTGCTCTCCTGTCACCGCTTTACTAACTCATGACCACTGCCCTCAGCGGGGGGCACTGGCAGAAACCAAGCGGAAGGCCCACGAGGCCCGAGGCTCCTCACTTTCAGTGCCCGTTGCGCGCTGCCAGCCCCTGATGAAGGGAGTGCGTGGTGGGATGTTAGATCCTGAGCCCCTTTGGCGTCGGCCACGATTTGCTACCGGGAGGGTGGGGAGGTCTCGAGAGATGTCTCATGCCCCACTGTCACTACACGGTGCAGAGATAGTGAAGCAGGGGTCTTGAGGACCCCTGCCCCTCTGCAGCTGGCTGTCCCTGTGACTGCCCGCTGATAGCCTTCCCTGAAGAGGCACAGACACCCAGCCCTGCCCCCCGCCCCCCCCCCCCGGAACTCCTAAAGCCACAGAAAGCTCCCTGGCTCCCTGCCTTCTGGGTCTGGCCTCGGGCCTCCTGGAGAGCGCCTCCCCGGGTGTCCTGAGTGCTGGCTCCGGGGAGCTGGGCGTCCTGGCTCCACTAGCCTGCCTTTCACCGGGCCCTCCTTCCAGGTGCGGCTCCAGGTCCAGAGCGTGGAGAAGCCGCAGTACCGAGGGACCTTGCACTGCTTCCAAGCCATCATCAAGCAGGAAGGCGTGAGTGGCCTGGGGCCGGTGGGGGTGTGGCGGGGAACCAGCCTCTGGGATGCTGCCCTCCGCAGACCACAGAGCTGGAAGAAGTGGCGTCGGGGCAACTGTCGGGCAAATCCGGGCTTTGCGAATGGCAGGGTGCAAGTGCCCAGGCCTCTCAGATTGAGGGCTTCGGTTCTACTAAAATTCTGCTTGATCCTCGTGTACCGCTAGGGTGGGCCGGGGCAGCTGCCAGCTGCATGGAGGGTCCCTGGAGAGGTGGGCTTGGGCAACCCCGGACTCCAAGCGGGAACGCCCCTGACGCGTCTCTGTGCGCCCCGCAGGTGCTGGGCCTGTACCGCGGCCTGGGCTCGCCCCTCCTGGGGCTCACCTTCATCAACGCGCTGGTGTTCGGCGTGCAGGGCAACACCCTCCGGGCCCTGGGCCGGGACTCGCCGCTGAACCAGTTCCTGGCGGGCGCGGCGGCGGGCGCCATCCAGTGTGTCATCTGCTGCCCCATGGAGCTGGCCAAGACGCGGCTGCAGCTGCAGGAGGCGGGGCCGGCCCGCACCTACCGCGGGCCCCTGGACTGCCTGGCGCAGGTCTACCGGCGGGAGGGCCTGCGCGGCGTCAACCGGGGCATGGTGTCCACGCTGCTGCGCGAGACCCCCAGCTTCGGCGTCTACTTCCTCACCTACGACACGCTGACACGCGCGCTGGGCTGCGAGCCGGGCGACCGCCTGCTGGTGCCCAAGCTGCTGCTGGCGGGCGGCACGTCGGGCATCGCGTCCTGGCTCTCCACCTACCCCTTGGACGTGGTCAAGTCGCGGCTGCAGGCTGACGGGCTGCGGGGCGCCCCACGCTACCGGGGCATCCTCGACTGCGTGCGCCAGAGCTACCGCGCCGAGGGCTGGCGCGTCTTCACGCGCGGGCTGGCCTCCACGCTGCTGCGCGCCTTCCCCGTCAACGCCGCCACCTTCGCCACCGTCACCGTGGTGCTCAGCTACGCGCGCGGCGAGGAGGCCCGGCCCGAGGGCGATGCCGTGCCCGCCGCCCCGGCGGGGCCCGCCTTGGCCCAGCCCTCCAGCCTGTGACACCCGGGGCCCCCGGCACCAGAGGGCCCGACCTCTCCCGGGGCCGCTTTTCCAAAACGCAGCCTAGACATAAATTGGGCCCCTGACGCCAACCGCCCTGCACCGGACTCCCAGACCCCGTGGGCTGTGGACTCCATCAGACCTGGGTTGAATTCCACGCCCGAGCTGGGTGACCCTGGCCACAAATTTGACATCCTCGGTTTTCTCCTCTGTGAAATGGGGATCCTCATGCCCACGTTGTACAGTCAGGAAGCTCAGAGATGATGCCCCTGCGGCGCCCAGCCTGGCACTGTTACTTGGAGTCTTCCAGAAACCCAGCCAACACGCCAGCCCTTTCCTGGGATCCCAGCCACACCACCATGGGGTCTCTGATGACCCACCCATGAGCTTGCCAGCGACTCGCTAACGCTGCAAATCCTCCACCTGGCGGAGCTCTCGGGACACTTCTCGGCCACCTGTCCAGTCTGTGTTAGGGACAGAGAGGCAGCTCAGGGGCTCCTGGTGTCATAGAACTGAATCCTCTGCCAGTGCACTCCAGCTTCTCCATGTGGCAAGGCTGGGAATACCCCTACCCCTGACGCTCCCACTGGAGGGTAATCTGGGGGACCACTAAGAAGCCATGAGACCTTCTGGAAGCTCCGTATTGGCCTAGGGGCCGGGGTGGGGGAGCGGGCACAGGTCAGTGGGAGGGGAGATCTCAACAGGTAAATACAGCCATGGCAAGGAGAAGTCTTTTCACCCTCTGGGTTTTCAGGCTGCCCATCTGTAAAATGGGGACGTGGGTCAGCGGATGTCTGGGGCTCTGGCCCACTACCAACGGCCAGGAACCAACACCAGGGTTCCCCAGGAAATGGTGTCTTTCCCAGGCAACCTCAATGTTTCGTGTCCCTGTGAATCATCGCAGGGCCTGTAAGTGGGCACAGGTACCGCCAGTTTGGGCCCCTCCAGGCCGAAGGGCATCTGAGCCCACGCTCCAGGGACTGTCACTAGAAGCGGGGCTGTGGTGTGAGCTCAGGGCAGCCTGGGCGCATCCAGTGCCTCATGGCCGTGGGAATAGGCGGGGAGGAGGATGCTTCTGCACAAGTTGGAGGTGACTGTGGCCTCCTTTGCCCCGAGTGGCGCTCAGCCTCTTGGGCAAAGTGATAAGCTCTCCCAGGAGGCAGGCTGTGCTCAAGGAAGGACAGGTCTCCCACCTTGTACACGTGGCATCATTGTTGTACAGAAACCGCCAAGGGAATAAAGTGTTCTTTGTTTTTTTAAGACAGCGGGGCTTTGTGTATCATAGAGGAAGAGGTCTCAGTCCCACCCCGACACGAGTCAGAGGGGCCAGCATGGTGGTGGTCTGCCTGACCTGGGCCAGCTACGGGGTACCTCCAGACCCTCGGTTTCCTCATCTACAAAATGGGGCTAATGGAGGCGTGAGGATTAAGGGAGTACGGCTCACAAACATGCTGAGCACAGTCGCAGCCGGGCAGCAAGCGCTTCTCCGTGACTGTTGTGACCGGGTGATGGGAGGCCTGGGCCCCGCCCATCCTCCCGCTGGGCAGGGCAGGCGACCTGTGCTAGGAGCTCTCTGCAAGTACTGAGGTGGGAGGGCTCAGGGGACACGAGCTGAGGCCAGACTCGGCCTCCCGGAGGAGGGGAGGTCTGAGTGGAGCTCTGAAGGGCGAATGGACCTGTCCCTCTGAGGTTAGACCTAGCCCAACCTAAGTGATCCGAGAGGGCTTCCTGGAGGAAGCCTCGCTTGCCAAAGGAGTGTCTTCATGTCTGCCCACCCCCACTTCTGCCCAGCCTCCTGCAGTCAATCCTGGACACGCTGAGTCTCCACAGCTACAGCCTGGACGCTCCTTCCAACTGCTGAGCCAGAAGCCCCCGCCCGCCCGCAGAGGAAGGCAGGAGAGGGCCCAGCTTCCGCTGCAGGAGGGGCCAGCTCTCCTGGGCCTTCACACCCCGTTGAATCTCCAGCATCAGCCTGTGACGTCAGGCTTGTCTGCAGCTTCCGGGGACAGGAGGGTAGGAAGGGGCTGGCTGGTGACCCCGGGCAGGGTGTCCTCAGACACGTCACAGGCTCTGTTAACCCAGCGGTGTTCCCCCTGACCCCCGTGTCCCAGGCAGCAGCTCCTTCCCCCGTGAGGTTCCTCTGGCCTCTCTCTCACTTCTCTTCCCTCTGAAAGAAACCAGGCAATTGCTAAAGCCCAGGGTCCCCCACTCCCATCCATGCTGCGATGGTTAAACGTTACCAAAGACTCAGGCGGGAGGAGGGGTTGGGAGAGGTGTAGGGTTTGTGTGGATTTTTGACACTTTATTTTCTCCCTGATTTGAATTTTTACTTGTTTTATTTGCAATGAATACTATATTAACATTACAAAGTAAAAAAATGCAAACGGAACCCAGGCTATGCTGCGAAGAGAAAAACCGGGTCCTCGCCTCCCAGCCGTGCACCCCTCCCGGCACGTCCCAGGCGAGTCCCAGCACGTGGGAACATCCACGCTCCCGCAAAGCACGGCCCAGGTACTGACCGTTCTGTTCTTTGCTTTTTTCAGTTGACAATTATCTTGGAGATTGTAGCAGTTTCCCAGGGCTGCCATAACAACAGCCCACAGATTGTGTGGCTAAAACAACAGACATTTATCCTCTTAAGTTCTGGAGGCCAGAAGTGTGAAATTCAGGTGTCAGCAGTGTTGGTTCCTTCTGGAGGTTCTGAGGGAGAATCTCTCCTGGCCTCTTCCAGCACCTGGTGACCAGCAGTCCTTGGCTTGTAAGCACATCGCTCCTCCAGTGTCTGCCTCCATCTTCATGTGCCCTTTTCCCCTGTGGGTCTCCGTCTTCTCTCCCCAGCCCCAACCCGGAACCATGCGGCCTGCAGGATCTTAGTTCCCCAACCAGGGATTGAACCCGGGCCCCCGGCAGTGAAAGCGGGCATCCTAACCACTGGACAGCCAGGGAATTCCCTGTCTTCTCTTTTTATAAGGACACCAGGCGTTGGCTTAAGGGCCCACCTACTCCTGGATGACCTAACTAATAACACCTGCAAAGACCGTTTCCAAATAAGGTCACATTCACAGGCACCTGGGTTAAGAACCTCAACACGTCTGAGGGGACTCAATTCAACCCACAACAGACACCTTTCCTTATCAGTGTGTTCCAGTCGGCCATGTTTTTGTGAACAGTTGCATGGCCTTTCATCGGGTGAGCATTCCTTACTTTATTCTTTCAGCTACGCTTGGGACAGTAACTGGATGGGGACAGCTGAACAGTCTTGGAGGAAGGGCAACAGCTGACCAGGCCACAGAGGGACAGTGAGGCTGGAGCTGAGGGGGCAGATTTAGCCAAGGCCTGGGAGGGAGGACGGGAAGGAAGGGCGGCGTGGCAGACGCTCCCAGGTGCCTAGAATCCCAGTTTGTTCTGTGCTTCAGTGTGTCCAGAAAAATAAAAAAACACCTTTCCAGACTCCCTTGCAGCTAGAGGTGGCCATGGGTCCCAGATCCTGCCAGTGAGATGAAAGCTGTGGCTGGGGCTTCTGAGAAAGCTTTGTGAAAGGGACACACGCAGCTGTGACACACCCCTTGCCCTCTGACCCTGCCCCCTTTTACTGATGAAATGGGGACAGGATGCCTGCAGGTGCAGTGGGGATAGAGCTGGCCCCGTGGCCTTGGTGGGCCACTGAACCAGCCTGGCCTGCGGAAGGCCAGTCACACACTCTTCCTTGGTTTCTCTGTCATTTGTAGCCAAATGCATCACGACCCGGTAAGGAGCTGGCAGGTTTTGCCCGGGGTGGGGGGTGATCTGGGTCATGCCTTGAAGACCCCCCCAGGAGGCTGTGAGGTGAGTGGGCTACACTGGGCAAGAGGAGGCAAGCCTGGATGGGGGCATCTGAGCCAAAGGGCAGTTCCAGACTGGGAAGGGAGGGTGCCAGTGGCAGGTGGGCGGGGCCACTGGGGAATGAAGGGAGACAGGTGAAGCCCCCATGCAGTTTGAGGGAAACCCCGAGTCAACCCACCAACCGTTTTCCCCGATTTCTGCAGCACGGGAGGCCGGCCGTGGGAAAGTGCGTCCCCTTCCCCGTGCCCCTTCACGCCTCTCTCCTTTTCCTTTTTTATCCTTTGGGCCCCAGGCACAGGGAGTGAACAAAGCATGCCCCTCCTCCTGACACCATCCTCACTGGCCCCACCTGGCCCGCCTTCACTGATGTAATCAATTCTCCTGGTCAAAAGCCCCTCGCCCCACACAGAGCTGGGGCCTTCATGGCTCCCCCATGGGGGGCGGGCTCCTGTGACTGCAGGAACAACGGATCAGCCCTTTGCACACACACACACACTTTAATACTCCCAAGAGCCCAACAGAGGACACCAGCGGGGGGCGGGGGGCCCTGTCCAGGGTCACGAGGCCAGAGCCCCAGGCCCTGTGGGCCCACAGCCCTCACGGCGACCGGCCGTCCTCCACCCACCGGCGGGAGCTTCACAAGAACCAGGATCAGCCTGGGCTCCCACCCTACCCGCCCCGCCGACTCCTGGCGGCCGACTCGTCAAGTTCTGCGGTTGGAGTGGCAGTTCACGTAGCAGAGGAGCCTGGGACAGGCCAGCGCCCACTCTGTGCGAGCCTTGGTCTCAACTCCCTTGCTGCGTTGGTACCCAGACCCTGACCTCTTGGCACCCACCCGGGCTCCGTGGGGGAGGCAGTGTCCACCGTGACCAGGGCCACTAGCTACGGCTGCTGGGAGCTGAGCCTACGCAGAGGGAGGGAAGGCAAGGATGCAGGAGAGTGAAGCCGGGACATGGGGTTGAGTGGCCGAATGGCGACGGGTGATCTGCTGGCAGCCTGCAGGCTGAGGCAGGAGTGGCAATCAGAGAGCAGGACGCCCAGGGACAGACTGGAGGGGGCGGGTGTCAGTGAAGACAAGGCAATTTGGGGGCAGCCATGGCAGTGCATTCAGGGGTGGGGTCATCAGGAGGAAGAAGCCAAGGAACAGACAGGCCAGACGGGGGTGGGCCATCCTAGGACAGATGCTGAGGTCACCAGGGGTGGTGGGGAGCCTGAGGCCTGGCACTAGAAGGGGGTGACTGCAGCAGAGAGGGGCTGGGGGGGAGGGAAGATGAGCAGCCCAGCCCCTGGCCCACGGAAGGAGGGTGACGGAGACAAAGCAGCGCTGGCCTGGGGGGCTCCCACGCCCCCCTCACTGAAGCCTCAGCGTCTCCCACCCTCCCGATACAGGTCCTGACTTCAGCCGAGATGGCCAGGCCTCCTGGGGCCGCTGCTCCCCCTGCCCCACCCTCCACGGGCAGGCACCGCCCTCTCCCTGGTCTGGGCGTGTGCCAGGAGCCCTCCCAGCCCCAGGCCCGCTCAGATGACCCCCCGACGCCCCCCCGACCGCCCTCCCGGCCTCTCCTGGGGGCCAGCCGAGCACCCACTCCCCTCCTGCCTTTGGTCCCTGGAGGGCGGGTGCCTCCTCCTCCTGGACTCCGAGGCTGGCCCCTGGTCCCCCTGCCGGCCCCTCACGGTGGAGCAGGCCTCCCATCTTCCATCCAGGAAGAGGAAGCTCCTGAGGCCCAAGGTCAACAGGCCCAAGGTCATGTGCCCTTCGTGTTGGTCGAATGCCAAGGCCTTTCCAACCACCGTGTCCCCTCCCCCTGGCCCGCGGCGGGCATGGGGGCCATGGGGTGCCGAGGCGGAGGGCCCCTAAGCTTCCCATGGCACTCGGGCTCCCGAAATGGCCAGGCGTCTCCAGGGGAGCTGGCTTTCGGGGTCCCGGCACCTCGACGCCGCGCACGCGGGCACCTGTCCCCACCAGCCCGGACACGACCCCCCGCCCCACCCGCGGTCCCCCCACGGCCGAGCTGCTCCAAAGCCGGAGGTGCGAGGCAGCGTGGGACCTGGGACCAGAGCCTGAACTCGCCATGGCAGAGCCTGGGGTGTGGGGGAGTGGTGGGCAGAGCTGGAGCGGGTCTCTGGCCACCAGCTCCGGGGACACTCGGGGGATCCAGTACATAAGCAACACGTTGCAGAAGGCAGGTCGCTTCCAGACAGGCAAGCACACCCTTCCTTGGGGCCTCCTGCCCTGAGGCTGCCCTCCCTCCCCAGCCCCTTCCTCTCTTTTCTTTCACAGCACCCCCCCATACTTATCTTTTATCGTCTCTTGCCATCTCCTCTACTAGATGTAATCCTAGTACCCTTAGTTAGTGCGGTCCCATCAGCACCTGAAACGGGGCGTGACACATCATTGGTGCTCAGCGGTATGAATAAACCTGGCAATTCAAGGACAGGGAAGCTTTGGAAATGAAAACCTCCAAGAGGGAGGCAAGAGGCTGGAAAAGTAGGTCGGGGCTGGGGCTTAGGGTTTTACCGGGTACAAGCAGGGAGTCACTGGAGGTTCCGGTGCGGTGACAGCTCCCACGCTGGAACCTGGCACGGCAGTGACGGCAGGCCGCAGGGGCCAGATCTAGGAGCTGAAAAACTGCTGGCAGTGGGAGTGCCTGGAGAGCCAGATCCAAGACCAGGAGATGCTCTCTTCTAAGAGCCAGAGAGGCTGCCTAGCTGGGAGCCCAGAGGCCATGGCGTCCACCACAGACAGGGACCAGGGCTTCTTTGAAAGGGGGTTGGAGATGAACTCAGGCTGAGGGTTCTGGGGCAAACAGAGTGCCGCTGGGAGCCAGGTAGCCTGGGCTTTGACTTGTGGCTGCCCGAACCTTCACCAGTGCCCCTCATCCATGGCATGGGGTGATCTGTGGAATTCCTCCAAGGGCAGTTTGGAGGAATGACTGAGAGGGTGTTCACAATGCCGGGCACGGTCCTGGGCACAGCTCTCAACAAATGGTATTTTCGCCGGGTGGAGGTACAGGCACGTGCAAAGGAGGGACACTGGTCTCGCTGTTATCTGGGGGTGCCCACAGAAAGCAACGCCAAAGCCCTCACAATCCGAGGTCCTTCCCATCTCACGCCTGAAGATGCGCAGTTTTTCACCATGGCTGCTCCTCGGCTCAGCTCGACCTTGGCCCTTCACTCAGCAGTCTGGGCCTCACGTGGACGTGCCCCCTCAGCCACATTCTGTCAGCAGCCCCTCCATCATTAGCAAAGAGGAGGTAAAGTCACGTGAATTAAGGGGTAATAATAAACCTTGATCTGCAGTACATAAGTCACAGGAGCCTGGCTGGGTGAGGGTGGGGGAGTACTTCGTTCCCCAGTCCCTAAATCCTATCTAGTTCTCAGTATATTTACCAAGTGTTAAAGAGTCTATCTCAGTTTTAGTAAGCTTTTCTTTTTGCCACAGAAGCTTCCAGAACTAACACTGAGTGAGGGTCATGGACCCAAGTGCATGAGAATTTCATTTGGCTGTGCCCTCTAAAAAGTAGGTGAGGGCTTCCCTGGTGGCGCAGTGCTTGAGAGTCCGCCTGCCGATGCAGGGGACACGGGTTCGTGCCCCGGTCCGGGAAGATCCCACATGCCGCGGAGCGGCTGGGCCCGTGAGCCATGGCCGCTGAGCCTGCGCGTCCGGAGCCTGTGCTCCGCAACGGGAGAGGCCACAACAGTGAGAGGCCCGCGTACCGCAAAAAAAAAAAAAGTAGGTGAAGGGACTTCCCTGGCGGTCCAGTGGTTAAGACTCCACGCTTCCACTGCACGGGGCACAGGTTCGACCCCTGGCCTGGGAACTAGGATCCCACATGCCGCATGGCCAAAAAAAAACCCAAAAACGAAAAACGACAAATTATAATAATGTTGCTGTTTACTACGGCCTGAAACCGTGCTCTGGGTCTTAAAGGTTCTGAATTCTTAAAAAAAAAAAAAAAAAAAGCGGGTGAGGTTCTCATTTAAACTCCTTCTGGCCCATTAGTCCATCTTGGAGATGAGGTTATGTTATGAAAGCATTTCTTAACACAAGAAAGATTGAATCCTAGGAGTTCCCATTCCTGTGCCAGAAGGAGACCCACAAGGATCTGCCCCGGGCAGCCGAGGCAGCCGGCAGACCAAGCGGGAGCTTGCGGCCAGCTGTACTGTGTGATGACACTCAGGAAAAGAGGTGGCTTAGAGATTGCGGAACAAACAAGAAGCACAGGCGTTAAAAAGCTTAACAATATTATGCGTTTATTATAGTTTATAGAGCCATGTTACACATGCTTGGTGCTTCAAACTGAGTTATTGTTAAATGTTTTTCTGGATGCAAAGCCATTTGATGCGGATGCCTTAAATACTATTAATATTTCTGCATCTATGACCTATGAGCTAAGGAAAAACCAAGGACAATTCCAGAAATGGCAAAGAACATTTAAGAAAAAGATGTACATGAGACGCAATGCTAAGTCCTTGAACCAGGGCCTACAGAAGTTACCAGAAAGTGAATAAAAACAGAATTGTTCTATGAAAATAGTTTAACCAATCACCATCTGTAGATAACAGAGCCTCATACCAGTTTTGGATGTTGTAGAAAAAAGGGTATTGTTTGGTACTGATGCCCTTTCCCCCTCCATACTGTATGCAGACATCGTGCAGCCCCCTGATAGAGCAGCAAACAGAATACAGCACAGCGACTGGCCCCCTCCCTATGACATCCCAAGGCTGTTTCTTACGGCGTCTGAGTGCCTTGAACGAAAAGCAGTCAATCTGATCAAACCTGCCACTTTGTGGAAAACCAATCATCGCGCTTTAGATGAATGTGATGCCACCACACCCACCTTCCTCTGCGGACTCCCCGAATGCTGGCTGAAGACCTGGGGGCCCGGGTGACCAACCTGTGCGAATTTTGATTTGCCTGCTGACCTAACGCCAACGTTCTATCACTTCCGGTTTTTCCAATGGGAGCGCATGAAGTGTGCCAACCGCACGCCGCCCGCCCCTCCCATCAGGTCTCCATCCAGCCCCAGCTCCAGCAAACATCCTCTCCGGCCCTCCGGAGACCACTCGGTCATGAGGACAGACACCGGAAGCCTTTGGCAGGACACGCCCACTCGTGGAGGGCCCGCCCCTCCTGCCTGCTGCCGTGGCTCTGAAGGGCCCGCACTTACAGGCCTTCAGGCAACCAGGGAACCCGAGCACAGTCCGCACAGTCCGGGCAGTGACAGTCAAGGCCCATAAAGGGCAGGAAGCTGCGGTGCAGGAGACCTAGCCAGCCACGCAGTCAAGTGCTTCTGCGCAGGCGCGAAGGACCCCGAGGCCACCCTCTGTTAAGTAGAGGAGCAGACTGTGGAGCGCGCGACCTCGGCTGCGAGGAAGCACAGCTTGGGGGGTCGCGCCTCCTCCTCAACCTCTTGGGGTCAAAGTTAGGGTGGAACACACCTGCCTGGACCTGCCGGGTCTGAGCTCTGACGATGTGCTGCACTTGCAGCGCTGCCAACGGGAGCCAGGGCAAGGGGCTCTGCAGTCAGGTGCCCGGGAGGCCACGGTCAAGGCCATCCAGTGGCAGTCACGGGGCGGGCGGGGGCAGGGAGAGGGAGCCTCGCGGTGCGGCCCGGCGTCCAGCGGACGCCCACGAACCGCTTCAGCTCTCGCCACTGCTCTGCCCTCTGGGGTCCTTGCTTTTGCTGGTGGTCAGATGTCAAGAATATAGAAGGAACTGAGGATTAGTAACGTGGCCTTACTAAGCATGCTGATCCCAAACCAGAAGAACCAGACACAAGAAGTGATCCGTGTTCCCTTCCTGTAGTTGTTGTGCGGGTGGATTATCAGGGTTCCAACTCAAAAACGTAGAGAGACCAGGGCTTCCTGCGCCACAGACACCGATCCTGAGGTTAAGGTACAGTAGGTAAGTCTGGCTAAGCAGCGACGGCAGCAGTAAACCTCCTTAAAGAGCTTCAACAGCTGCTCAGGCAGAGCCGCCGGTCTCTACAGGCGCCCTTCTGAATGAAGGGTCTCATAGATCATGAAGAAACAAACCAGAACTCAGCAACACCATCAGGCGTCCAGGGTACTATCCAACGGGTCTCGCTTTACTCAAATTTAGCAGAATAGTCGACATTTAAAAGAATGTACGTAAAAACCAAATAAAAAAAACCCACAAGAACAACTTTGATTTTCCTCAAATCCGCAGGCCTTGAACCTAGGCGCACAGCACACAAACACCATATGAAACCAACAGAGAGCTCAATGTCACCTTGGAAAATAAATGTCACTCTGGGGTGACAGTTCTTTATACAAATATTATGCTTCCCCCTAAACCCCTACCACCAAAAAAAGGGGAAAATAATAAGAAATCCAAAAATAGAAAACAACATCTTGTTAAATGTAAACTTATCCTCTGGAGTTTTTATATATGCTAGAAACATGCATTTATTTCAGCTCAGATGTAAGAAAATATGTCTATCAGTATTACTTATAAATCAGATTAATCCTCAAAACAATTGACTCACTGTGAGAACATGATTTTAAATTTTAGTAAATTACATCTTTACCAAAATTATAAATTCTAACCACGAGCAAAATGGGTATGTTATACCCAAGGAGAACTACCCCTACTCTGTAAGCTGCTGCTCATTTATCAGTTTCCTACACTACCGGTGTTAAGTTGAGAGTGCTTTGTCAATGAGGAGCTTGGGCATTACATTTTCCTCAAACGCCCAATGAAATGCCTTTCACAAATTAACTGCAGATTGAGAGCAAACATGTGAACAGAGAAAAGAGTCAAGGGGAGCGATGGCTATTCCACTCAGAGACAGAAAGGGACAGAAGAGATGACCAAAGGTATCCCCCAAGGGGTCAAGGCACAGAGGAAGAGGGACCTCCCTCCAACTCAGGAGCCTGGCTGCTGTAGGTCATGACATGGCTCTCGGGGCTGCCGGGGAGACTTCCCCACAGCCCAAGTCTGTCTTGCCGTGGGCCCTTGGGCAGGAGTCCTGAGGACGGTGCCAGGACCAGGCTCCAGTGTGGCACAACGCTGGGTGAGGGTGACGCAGCTCCAGATGCCTAACGCAGCCAGCCGGGGACTGCTCACCCGATGGTGGGGTGGGGAGGGAAGCACGGGCACTGACACCACGGGCGGCGGTGGAGGCCTCTGCCCCAGGTCTAGTCAAAGAACCACAGGTTCGCACTGGGACGCTCAGCTTTGAAGGGGACCTCCGCCATGGGCTTACCTCTCTCCTGACTGCCAGATACAGCAAAGCCTGGCTTACCCAGAGAACAGCTGGGGTCTTCTGATTAACTCAGTTCCATCAAACTACTCAATGGATAACAGATTCTGAACAAATAGAAAAAAGTGTCTCAAGTTAAATTTTTCATCTATGATTCAGAAGGCACTTCAAAATTCCGGAGGGCCACAGGGTCACTGTCATTAGGCCACCAATCCTCCTGTATAGGACCAATGGAGAAGCTGTAAGAGACAGGGCTCTGTTTTTGACCTGATGATGTCCTGGACGTCTTGTACCTGAATCTCTGGTATTAGCTAGTCCGTCAATTACTTTGCAGAGTCAAGCATACAGCACAAAGACACACAGTATGTTTGCATTTTGAATAAATGGGATTTTGCTGTATCATGGCAGTTTATAAAACAGTCTTATGAGTTTGATATTTGACTCTAAGTAAAATCCAAAAATTATAATCGTACATTTAAGAGGTCACAATGTGAGAGGTAAAGTACTCATTGAGTACAGTTTTCTTAATAACCGAATCACCTTGCCAATCTGCACTCAGTATCCGTTTGTTTAGAAGCACAAAAGTAAGCTACTGGCGCTCAACTGCTACAATGTGCTAGGGCTGCAAGATTCCACTAGATGGAGGAACCAAGGCTCTCAAACCAAATAGCCAATAACCATAAGCGTTTCCTGTTAGACAAGCCAGGACCTGCGGGAGTTGCCCTGAAGGCGGCCTGAGCAATGGAAATGCCTGGTCTCCCCTCTGCTCGCGTCCCCTGCCAGGTAACACCTTACCTTGAGAACACACACAGGCCAGGGTAGCACAAACTGCTTCGGTCACACGTTTGCTGGGGGAGCTAAAATCAAAATCCTATTACCAACGGGCCTGGCGCGGGGTACTCTGAGGTAGTTCCTTAACTCGGGATGCCTGTTACCTACTCTCTCAGAATTCAGTACACATGGGAAGCATTACAATAGCCATGCATCGCTTTAACCACAAGTCACTGGAATTGAGTGCAAAATAAAGGAAACTTGAGTTGCTTTATTTAACTTCCAATTTCTGGGAGGCTCAAGAATTATAATTATTCTGGACAACAAAAGGAAATAAGACTGTGCTTACAGATCTTTTTCTGCCATATTCTTTCTGTAGGATTGCTATTTTATTGTTGCCCTTTCTGTTACACGGCATGTACACATCAGGTGTTAAAAGGTACAATACATTCTACGACTGAGCACCACTTTCTGTAACTGAACAGGCAAAGAAATTACACTGAACATCAGCATCTGGCAGTATTTTTCGGAAAAAAAAAAGTGACTAAAATGGGTTTAAATTGATTAACACTATTAAATCACATCTAATATTTTGATACTACATGATTCAATACAGCTATACGATACAATTATACAAAATGTGTTAACATCAAAGAATACAACCAAAATTAAGATAGCAAACAAAACCTATATAACTTTTTTTTACAGGAAAATACTTTTGAAGTATGCATGTAACTGCCCATTCTTTTAAAGAAAATCTACTGCAAGCAAAGTTATCAACCTCCAGAAAAATCACACATAGCATTACTAAGCATATCCCCAAAAAGTGTACAATATGCACACTTGGAAAATACAAAATTAAAAAATTGTAAGCAACAGGTGAGCTCCATATTTATAAGAGTGTGAAAAGAAGTCCCATTTTTAGCACTGTTGTATAAAGAATTGTCTTTTGATGCGAAGTTCATGAATTGTCCTCCTGTTGGGACCACACTTTACAAAAACACCGTGTTTTTGAAACGAGATTACAGAGCAAGATAGAGCATCTTAGCAATGTCATCTTATTAAAGTTTTTTTTTAAATTTTTACTACTTTATCAAAACATGTCCCTTGGGTATGTAGGATTCATTTTTAAAATTCTTTTCTAGAAACAATATACAAAGGAGAGGCATATTTATTCCCAATCACACTCCTGGAAGATGCTTCCCGAGGCTGAGAAGGGTCTTCTCTCTCTTCTTCTCACTGGTTGTTTTTGGCCTTAGCATGTGTTAAGATGTGAGATTTCAGGTTAGTCGACTGAGCGAACTTCTTATTACAACCGTCGAAGGGGCACACATAGGGCCTGTCTCCGGTATGGATTCGCACATGCGTGCGCAAATTGAAGTCCAGTGAAAAGCGTTTCCCGCAGCCTTCGAACGTGCACTGTCGAGGAGAGACCAGAGACAACCCGCTCAGACTCCGACCAGGCCCGGGAGGGGGCAGCTCACTGCTGGGGGGAGAGCAGCCTACCTCTTCTACCTCACTCGCTCCTCCCTGCCCCTCCTTGCCCTGCCCTGCCCTGGGGGGAAGCTTTTGAGATACAGTCTAAATTAGGGGGCAGGGAGCTGTAACTCTGCCCAGACAACTCCTAGGACCCATGCGTAGCCCTCATGAATTGTTTAACTACAACGTAAAAGAAACATTCAGCAAAACAGCAAGAATCTTCCTAAATCTTATGTTAGGATCCTAACATTTGTGTAAATATTTCAAATAATAAGAGGCAAATGGTTAGGAAGGTTCCTGGTGTCAAGTATCAAAAAGAACCATGTGAGATTTACCAGCTGCACTGCTAATTCGCTCACTTGTCCATGGGCTTCTAAAAACAAGGCAATAAACACTATTTTCAAAGTTACTCTCTTACAGGAAAAATTTTAGAAGTTCCCTGTCAATTAGCAGTTCAATATACTCTAAAAAATAAGTTAACTACAGCAAGTAAATTGCTTTAATCCCGCAGTGAACACATGAGAACTTCTGTTTTAGGCTTGCTCTCGAGCAATCCCGTGTTTCTCCTGACGCCAAGTACACTCCAGAAACACCTCGATACATCCCATCTCTGGTACCACACAGATCACACGCAGCGGAGGCGAGAGCTGGGGCAGCCCCCCGAGTGAGTCACCAGGACCCCACTGTGGCCTCTCTGGGCGGCATCTCTCCAGCAGGCTGCCGCCCTGCCTACACCTGCGGGGACAGCGGAGGGGAGGAGGGCTGGCTCTACCTGAAAGGGCTTCTCTCCAGTATGAACCAGTTGGTGTCGTTTTAGTTTTGAGCTCTCAACAAAAGCTTTGCCACACTCTGCACAGACGTGGACTCTGGGGCCGTGGGTGTGCAGATGTTTTCTCATGGCAGAGTTATCCCTGAACATCTTTGTGCAGCCCTTTGAACAGAGAGAGAAGCTTAGTGGTTCACACTGCAAACTGTTACAAACGATTCTACCGCCTGACAGCCTTCACTGACACAATACAACGACCCTCCCAACCTCCCCACATACATTTTACTTCATATTACAGTAGAAATATTATTTACGACCAAAAAAACCCAAAAAACAGCTGAAAAAGGCCTTAACATGAAATGCAAACTTCTGTTTTACAGTGAGGAAACTGAGGCTTAGAGATGTCTTTAAGTAGACTTGCCCAAGGTCACGCTAGTAGTAGGAGCCAGGCTGGGAGTAGAACCCAGACACCCTGGCTGCCGGCTACACCACGGCCGCCTCACCCGGCTATGCCCCCAGATGAAGTAACAGAAGCACTGAGAGAAACGGAGTTAAGATGACGGCAGTCCACCACTACCTTTGGTGGGCCCCGTATTCTGTGCTGCAAGAATGGGCTGTCATTCTCCATCGCCTACTGTTCCCTCTTCTCTCTTTGCCTCTTTCCCCTTCTTGACAGAGAAAGAAGCAAGAGGGTCTCCAAGGAATGGCAACTACAGAAGAAATTTATTTTGTGAGACACTAGGAAAAGAAGCAGGTAAACTGATACCAGAGCGGGGGGGGGGGGGGGAGGTAGATGGGTAGGCGATGCTCGGGAGAAGCATGTCCTGCACCATTTCTTCTGCAGTTGTTGCCCAATAATGGAGTGAATGGGGAAATGATCAGACAGCAGGACAGAAGGACAGCACGAGTCAACACTGCACAGCTTCACAGGCAAGGGGGGCGGGGCACCACAGATTTTTCACCTTGACCCCTAGGCTGAGTTTCCATCCAGAAAATGGAATTGGAAAAAAAAAAAAATCTTTCTGGAAAAGAAGTACAGAGAGAAGCTAGAGAGAAGACGAGCACTTAAGGCATAACTGTTTTCAAAAGCTTATTAGTATTTGGCCTCAACAGAAATGCTTTTACATATCAAAATTTCCACAGCAAGAACATTAAAAAAAGAGACAAAAAGAACTTATGGGTGCACAGCCATCAGAGAGGAGACCACGAAAGTAAATTTATCCTTCTCCAATTGTTGTTGTCTTTTTAAATTTTTTACTCCATTCAAAATCTCTCCCCTCCTGTTTTTCTGTACCACCTACTTGATACTTTATTTTCACCTCCAATTACGTTTAAAACAGACCCAATCAATATCTCAAAGTACTTTTTAGGCTGTCATTAAAGACTAATAAACAGCCACATTTGAAAACAATTAAGTACTCCCTAGCAACACACAATTAACAGGGTAAATTAAAATTGCGAAGGAAATGATGAAGTCTTATTAGGGTCACTTCAGCCACATCCAAAAAGATTTCCAAATTTCCATAAGGAGCCCACAGTCCCATAAAGGTCCATGGGTGAGGCACAACCCAATGCCTTAAGACTGACTTGTTTAACAATCCAAAAAGAAGAAAATCCTAACAGAGTATATTCAGTACAGTGATAATAAAAACACTGGCACCCTACAGTAACCCCATTTAATGGTACTTAAATTTAAGTGGCTTTATGGAACAACAATACTTACATCACAAGATACAGTCTCTTGAATTTAGAAACCAGATTATAGTTCCTCACTGAATCTCAACTATGAAGATGGAAACAGAAAGTGCGATTTCTTACAGGCTCTCTAACTTCATCCACAGTAATGCACACCTTCCCCCTAGCGTTACTTACTTTATGAGGGCAAGCTATTGTTCTTGGAGCATCATCTTCTTTAATTTTTCTTGGCTTCATTCTTACCAAAGGGGGGAAAAAAAGAGAGAGAGGTTTGTAGGAATGGGTAGACTCATCTGGCATAAATCGTATAGTCCCTAAAATGCTTTCCCTATAGGTACAAAAACTAAGATTACAACATGCTTCCGTGAAGGGGAAGGGATGAGAAAACTCACATTCTCCGAGGACCTGCGACTGTGAAGAAGCACTCTTCCAACCTACAGGTAAGTATTCTCAGGCACAAACAGGACTGAGTGGCTGCCTATGCTCTCGTAGCTGATAAGCTGGTGCAGCTTAGGATGGCACTGTGAGCTGCATGATTTAAGTATCTGCTCTTTTCCCCGAACTCTTTAAAAAATAAAAAAGACCAACAGCCCCAAAACCACAGATGAAACTCCTAGTGGGAGCAAAGTGAGGTAAGCAAAGTGAGGTATCCAAAAGCAGCTGCTGTGATAATAAGGGTGCTTTAAAAAAGGAAGATATGGGAGGGGGGTCTTAAAACTATATATCCTACACAACTGCTTAAAAAAGGGGGGGTTGTCCATCTCATACTGACAGAAATGATCTTTATAATAGACTCTTTTTTAAAAAGGGTACAGAAAAGTCCTTTTAAACAGAGAATTATTTATATACATATACGTATAATAGCTCTAGAAGGAAACACAGCAAACTGTGAGTAATGGTTACTCTGGGGAGGAGCCCCTAGGGACTGGCGGGAAAACCCCCAAACCTTTTCACACTGTTTAATTTTTATCATACTATTAGTTTTGGTGTTGGTGGTGATGGGAGGGAGATTATAGTTTCGACCACTTGGGCAGTCAGGGAGAGTCCTGCTTGTGGAGTTACTACCCAGAGCTTGCTTATTTGGTAACTTACCTACCTGCTATTTTCACTGAACCAACCTTTGGTCTTTTGTCAAAACTTTCTCTCCAAAACTCACTAAAGATCTGTGTGTGGCAGAGGGTGAGAAATTAAGAGTTCCTAGAAAAACTAGAAAAAAAGATTTAAAATCTCTGAAACCGATGTTCTTGTCCCTAGCTTTGCCATCTCACACTCCTGTGTGAGGATGCATATTTAATACACAACTAAGCTGATGCTCCCTGAGAGCAGGCTCACTTACCACCCCTCTTTTACTATGAAAGACTGCTGCTGTCATCTTGAAGGGAGCAAAGGCCCTAACAGTATCATCCTTCTTCACTCCTGATCTGAGAAAAGGATTCCCTGAGGCTCCTTACTTTATTAAAACCTGAACTCATGAAATCACCTCCTTAAACTTTCCACATCCTGGATGAGCAGAGGTGAAACAATTCATCTGGTACCTATAACTTATCTCTAAAGGAGTTTGTTCAAGACAGTACAAATTTCCTACTTGGAATTCTAAGAGAACGTTTTCAGTCTGGTATCCTCCCCAGTCCAACCGTGTAGATACTTGTTCTTTCTTGTACTTGGAAGATTACCACATCAGTTAGCAAACATCTTCTAAGTGCCTGCTGTGTACAGGGCTCTGAACTAGCCTATGTTACCTTAAATAGAGTTTGGGTCTGAGTTCACAAAACCAGGTACACAAAAATTTGGTGCCACTGCGCCACCTGGAGGTTATAATAACAGAGTCTGAAAAATAATAGTGATTCATACGACAGGGTTCTACACCAATCAAATGTTAATAATAAGAACTGTATATTAAGAACCAAGCTTTAATCTTCCCAATTAAGATGTTTACTCTTTGATGATTCCACTCAAATGCTGTCTTGGCTGTGAAGATAACTACATGATTGTCCAAATTCATAGAATGGTACTAACCTAAAATAGGTGAATTTTACTGTATGCAAATTATCTCAAAAACAAAAAACTCTGACTTTAAAAACACATTCACTGGGTTGACAAATACGTCGTACTGACAACCTTTCCCCTCTTCCACCCGCCTTAGGGCTTGAACGTGGGGACAGTGGCAGTCAAATGCCTATGACCGTAGGATAGGTGTGGCCCAGTTACCTACGAGTGTCCCCAGACCTCACAAATTTTCTTAAATTCATTCCTAGGAACTTAATTTTGTTTTATCATGGAAAATTTCAAATATACACAAAAGTAAAGAGAACAGTCCTATGTGCCATTCACCCAACTCTTGATTCATTTTTTGAATGTTATTAAGTGGCATTTCTTCTTAAAATGTCATTTTTAAAATGTGTGCTAATATTTAGCAATATACTTAATTTTAGAACTAGAGTTTAAAACGCATCTGGGCAAACACCCTTGGACTCAAGGAGGAAGTGGAGGTATTTAATTGCAGCCACTCTTAAGCTCCTGAGCAAATCAGTCTTGTTCACTTCAGAGTGGCAGTATACGCAGGTACCTTTTACATTATATTCGAATGCAAACACTAAAAAGGGCATTTTCCAAACAAGCGTGCCTAGATTGAAAGTGTTCTGTTTTGTGAGTAAAGATTAAAATTAAAATCTTTGTGGCAACAATTGGTACATAAACCTACAAAATAAAAAAATATATATATATTTGAAATCCTAAAAAAGAGAGTAATTTTTTAAAAAGACTAAAATTATATACTACTACTTAGAATACCTTCTTGACCCACCTAAACTAGTCAGTCACAAGTAACCAAGATACGAGTTTCTCACTGACTGAGAAGCTTACAAAGCTCTTGGACCCGGAGACGATGACAAGAGCATTAGCATCGTGAGCGAGGTGGAATGGGATGTGTGACTGGGTGCCGGCTTCAACCAGCTGCACGACCTTGAGCAAATCACTTAACTTCTCAGCCTCAGTTTCTTATTCTGTAAAAAGGTATTAATGCTACCTACTTAAAGCTGTGGAAATTAAGAGATGATGTACGTTAAGCTCTTGAGAAATGACGGCTTTTATTACCGCCAACCTGTGCTAAATGGGCCGAGGCAAAACTGAGTTCATTCCTTAAAAAAATGCCAGTTGTATTTAACAACCCAGAAGGTACTGGTGGCTCCAAACCACCATTGTCAAATAAAGGACTGAGAGACTGAGAAAGAACTGCACAGGTAACGTGGAAAGGCCCCTCCATGTATTAGAAATGATATGGAGGAGCCAGGTAGGCAACAGAAGTTTCCCATTCAATTAAAAATAGAGACTACGTGCCCTATGACGTGACTGCTGATTTTACACTCTGCCATTCTGCATACATTGTCAAGGCTGGACACCAGTACCACTAACTGCAGGAATTTCCTGGACAATTTTCAGCAGGGCGTTATGTAAACCAGAAGTTCTGACTAAGTTAAATCTGTAAATGTCCCAGAAGCCAAGATGAAACATTTCTGAAGAAGTGATTCCTGAATGAAAATAAGCAGCTTAGCTGACTCCAGACTGGAACCAGCTGTGCTGACGGGACAGAAGGCCCTGTGTAACAGCGCTGCCATCTGCAAGAACCGTTCACCTCCCTTCTTTGTGTTGCCTAAGGCAAACGAGCCCAAGTTTGTTCAAGGGGTTCTCTCTTAGTGTACGTTCATGTGATATTGAGGGGTTTTATGGCATTTCAGCTCCACCATCACACCTCATCTTTATATCAAACCAGTGAAAAAGCCTCAGGGTGGGTAGTGAACCACAACAACAAACCACCGCCCACTCGGGACTGATCGAACCACGTGTTATTCTGATCTTCCTGCTCAGAAGGTTTCAAAGGGCTAAGTTTAGTTAATGAAAAATGCACAAAATTTAATCAGGGAACAGAATTCTCTAGGTCCCACCCACTGACCAATTTTTGAAGTATTTACTAAAAACACATTTCAAGAAAGAACAAAATCACCATAGTCCCACCTCCGCGATACCATGACTTTCAAATAAGTCATTATTTCTTATACCTGTTCACACACACTAAGTGATTTACAAGCGGTCTAGGCTCAGTGCAGCAGGAACCTGAACATTCTTTGGTCAGTTCCAAGTCCAGTCTAGAATCCTACCATGCCAGTACATGGAGGGGAGGGGAAAGCAACTAACATGCCACCTTAAGCCGAGAACTGAGTCACAGGGTGGAGGTGGATGAAAAGAGGAGAACAAGTTCTGTGCATTTTTTTTTTTTTTTTTTTTTTTTTGCGGTACGCGGCCCTCTCGCTGTTGTGGCCTCTCCCGTTGTGAAGCACAGGCTCCAGACGCGCAGGCTCAGGGGCCATGGCTCCCGGGCCCAGCCGCTCCGCGGCATGTGGGATCCTCCCGGACCGGGGCACAAACCCGTGTCCCCTGCATCGGCAGGCGGACTCTCAACCACTGCGCCACCAGGGAAGCCCTTCTGTGCATTTTTATGAGCCAAGAAGATAAGATATGGCCCCCAACAGTTTGAAACTTGGTGCTTCTTTGTCAACAGCTTTGAGACCCAGTCACCATTCTGGGGTCTCTGGAAAGTCCTATTCACAGCTGTTACATTGTCAAAATGTGAAGCCCTAACAGAATAGGGCATTCCAGGCTCAACTATTTCTCACCACCACTGCCCAATTAGAGAGATTTATTTGGTTTTACTCATCTTTTCAAGAGATACTATGGAAAATGGGGAGGAGAATGAGCCCAACCTCACAACTGCCCAAATCCTGTACCTTTACTTTGTACATGTTGTCAAGGGGAGCAAGATTACATTCTATTCTGTATACAAAATGGAATCTTTAACAGGCTGATTATAAAAGATAATAAACACACACTATATTCAGGTAATTACATAAGTAATGCTTACTAAAGAATTTAACTGTGTGCTAGGATCGTATTTCCTGCTCTGCAAGTCCAATACAGTAGAGCTTCAGTTACCAAGGAGAGAACTTTCCTAGAGTCGAGTCAAATGAGTGTTCTCTCTTTAAATATGGTCAAGATTATGCCCCATTTTCAGGCCATGGTTTTCTTAACCCTGCCACGCTTGTCATGGACTTTCTATCTTCTCTTCTTTAGAAGACTCTTTCCCATACTACCAAGATCTTCTAGCTCCTTGCTCATTCTATCCACTACTGAATGAAATGGACTTTTCTTGAAGAAATTCTTACAACCCACTGACTTCCTATTCTAAACTGAACAAGTTTTCCAGCCTGTTGCACAGCAGTCTTCTTGATTTTCTGTTCACTGTATTCTTTAGGAAGTCTTCCCTTTGATGTTCATCCTCATTATACTGGAGCACACCCTCAAGTAACCTCTTCAGAAAGGATGCATGTAACATAAAACGAATCCTTAGGTGTCTAAAACTGTCATTGTTTTGCCCTTGTGTTGGACTGATAGCTTTGCTGGATCAAGAATTCTGTTTACAATAATTTTCCTCAGAAATCTCAGAACATTGCTCCTTTGTCTTCTAATTATCTATTGCTGTTGAAGAAAATTCTCATTCAGGTTTAATTATCATCCTTTTGTAGACCTATCTTTTCTCCCTGGAAGCTTTTAGCGACATGTGCCTGAGTTTAGAGCTGAAACATCCTGGAGTTTCTGTTCAGAAAACTGGGGACAAGCTTTAAGATTGCTGCCCCAATTCTCCAGCAAGGGGAACAAGGCTAAGGGTCACCAACACCTAATTACTTCTACTGCTCACTACCCATGGGCCCCACCTCTCTGCAAAATCTTGCCTCAGCCCTCTGCTCCTCCACCAGAATTACTTCACAATATATTATTTAGAGAAATATTTATTCTTCCCTCTCTTGGCCCTTCTGGAAACTCTACTGGCTCTTGGAATGCTGTACTTACCTTTTTCTTTTCTCTTTTCTTTTTTGGCCGCACCCCACAGCATGTGGGATCTTATTAGCTCCCTAACCAGGGAGATGCAGTAGAACCTGTGCCCCCTGCGGTGGAAGCACGGAGTCTTAACCACTACACTGCCAGGGGAAGTCCGCTGTACTTATTTTCTTGAGTCTGAATGATCCTTTGGCTCTGTCACTGGTTCTGAATACAAGGGCCTTCCCAAGACTTTACTCTTTTCTCTCCAAAACCTCCTACTGCCCCGCGCCAAGAGCTTATTTACAGAACACTCTCATGCTCTTAGCTGGCCCCCATCAGACGGCTCTAGCCCTAACTTACTTCCTGAATCCATCTCAAGTCCAGCACGGATGTCTCTTCAGCATCTAAAACCAAACACTGCATACTCTGAACCACACACCAGCACCCTCTCCCAATTTCCCTGTCACCTATGGAGCAAAGCTTTTAATGTGCATTTTAAAAAAATTAATGTGCATTTGCCCCTCCCTCTAGACATACAGCCAAACTGTCTCTGTCTTCCACTGTCTCCTGTCATCTCTGTCACATTTACTCACATTTACATAGTCTGACCGCCACCCACCACAATTCTGGCTCAGGCCTTCATGAGCTCTTGTTCAACTGGTTTCTCCCGCTTCCTGGGTGTCCCTGCACCCATCCAGCCTGGATACAGCTGAAAAGTAATTCTCTCAGATTAAATCTCTGATCATACAACCCCTTCTCTACTGCTCAAAAACCTTCACCAGCTGTCTACTACATACTAAAGAGCCCGTATCTTGGCCCAGTATTCACAGGCTCTAATGATCTGGTTTATGTTTACCTAAACCCAGTCATTTCCCTGTAAGCACCCTAATTCACAGCCAAACTTGACTACTTCTGTTTTCTGAATATATACTGGACAGCGAATGTGTATTCTGTGTTCATGTTGTTCTGGCATGGAGGCCCCACCATGAAAGCCCCATCCACCTGTCACAACTCTATGTTCTTCAAGGCCCAAATCAAATGCTGGCCCCTCCACAAAGCCCTCCTTGATTCCCGTGTTCCAGCTCTCTATCGCTGGGATAGCAGCCCATATACCCTAATAAATCCGAGTACCATAAGGAAGATGTGACTAACTTTAGGAACACATGACAACATTAAACACAGGTATGATATTTGGCTCAATCTGTCCAAAAACTCTTGACCTCACTGCTAACTATGTACCCTACAGATTCCATTTTTATTTGTACTTCTGGTGGGGAGGGGAGCAGGGCAGTTAATATTCAATTCACATATCTGTATTTAAAATACAAACAGCAAAAAAAGCTGGAACACGGTGTCATTAACAAAAGGATAGGGCCTTAAGTTTTTTAAAGCCATGATAAGTCAGAAATAAATTAATGTTTATATTCCCTATAACTACAGTTCACTGGAAAGGAGAAAAGCGTACAGACCCTTTTATCAAAGCACAATGGTATTCTTATACCCACGTGACATGTGGAGAAACTGAGGCTCCAAATGGCCAGAGGCCGCCCAGCTTGTTGTTGGCAGGCTGGGAGGAACCAGTACACCCCAGGGTCTCCAGCTCTTCCCTACTCTGCTCCCAAGAGAGGGGGGCGGAAAGAAAAGGTGCTCCACTCTGTTAGACAGGACAGGAGAGCACAAAGATTTCTTTCTTACTGATTCTGTCTTTCTTCAATTTCCTGGGCTGTTCCAGGTTCCATTCAACCTCAAGTAGGGAAAAGGAGTATACTTCCTACTCTAGATTTTATTAGTTCATTTCATTTTATTCAGAATTTTACATCTGTGTGGGTTTTTTCACATCCTTATAAAAACTGCCAAACTATACTAGAAAATAATGTAAAAAGGGGCCAAGGTTTCTATAGGAATCTGGCTGGTTTCAGGCAAAACAAATAGACAACCATTGGGTTCAGACCTTCCTTCCTGCTCCTCACCTTGGATAGTCAGGCACAGGGTCCTGGCCCTAAATATTTGATCTCTTCCTGTCATGCCAGCTTAAATCAACAAAACACCGGGAGCCTAACTGATGACCTGCTGAAATTGGAACTGATGAAGTCCTTTCCAGCGGTCAGCTGTACAAATCCAGTACAGACCCAGGCCTCCAGCAGCTTCAGACCAGGACAATACACGCAAATTTAAAATGTATACAAAGAGGCCAGGAGGCAGTGTAAAGATCCATTTCCAAACAAATTAAGTGCAATTTTATTTATTCACAAGCAACATCAATTACAGAATTAAAGAGTAGGTATTTGCTTCATCTTATTCAAATCTAAAATGGTGCCAGTTACATTCATAGCATAGTTACCACTGAAAATAAAAACCAACTGCTTTTGTTTTCAGAAGCTTCCCTAGAGCAAGAATACAAACCACTATTGTAACTTAGGCACCAAAAAACACAGCTGGCAACACTCAAGTACTTTCTTTAACTAAAAGAAAGGAAAAGTTCTTATAACTTACCTAGCAAATTCTGCTAGTTGTTTGGGATCTGAGAGATCAATGCCAGGTATCCCTCCAGGAGGAAGTTTCTTTCCTGTCATATACTCTGAATAATCGGGAGGTGAGTTCTCTCCAATGATCTGTTCTTCAACCACCGTCTCATGGTCAATATCTTTTTTTTCATCTGAAAAACATCATAAGATGGATCGTCTTAGCTGAGTAAAGAAGTATATGTAAGCAAACACATTTTTAAAACCATAAAAAATGCTTTCCTTAGCAGCTTCTTAAATGGGTGATTTATAGCCATTACCTCTTAACCACCCAGTCTTTCTCCTCAATCTCTTAAAACCCTGTTTCTGCTTGAAGGTCACCAAAATCCTCAATGCCAAAGTCAACAACCTTTCCCTCACTGCTCCTTCTTAGCCTAGTGGGAAGCGTTGGCCATCACTGTCCTCGGCGTCCACTTTTCCCGGTTCTACGCCCACTTCTCTAACTGGCGGCTTATTTTCGGCTTCCTTGCTTCTCCTCCTACCACTTCTCAGAGTTCTGCTTTCTGTCCACCACACACACTTCCTGTTAACCAGCAACTCTGCAACGCTGACTCAGATCTGATTTTCTAGCCTTCACCTCTTAGCTAGCCTCTTGCCTACCGCTCCAGCCTCCTCATTCTTCACTCTTCTCCGCTCACTCTTAGCTCCAGCTATATTGGCCTTTTAAGTTCCTCCAAGGTACCATGGCCCATCCACCCTAACCTCATGGCCTTTACCCGTGCAATTTTTATTGACTACGACGTGTACTCAGAGCTGTGTGATTTCCGTCACCCACTCCCACTAGACTGTAAACTCCACGAAGACAGGGATATTTGTCCGTTTTGATCCCCATGTATCCCGTATCCCTAGAGCCTTGCTCTGAGTCGGCATGTAGGTTGGTCCTCAATAAATATGTGTTCAGGGACTTCCCTGGTGATCCAGTGGTAAAGAATCCACTTTCGAATGCAAGGGACATGGGTTCGATCCCTGGTTGGGGAACTAAGATCCCACATGCCTCGGGGCAACTAAGCCCACAGACCTCTCAACTACTGACCTTGTGTGCCTCAATGAGAAAGCCCGTGTGCCACAACTAGAGAGGGAAAATCCACACGCCACAACTAGAGAGAAGCCCCCGCGCGGCGGCAGAAGATCCCACATGCCTCAACAAAGACCCCGCGTGCCACAACTGAGACCCGACGCAACCAAAGAAATGAAGAAAAATAAATAAATAAATAAATAAAATATGTGTTCAAAGAATGTAGGAGAGCTCTACTACCATCACAAATCCAACAGGTTAAAAAAAAAAAAAGAAAAGGAATACTGACCCCCACAATGAGTCTCCTATATTCTAGACACCAAATACTATTGACCATTCTGGGTCCTATGCTGTCTGGTCTCATTTTACCATATCTAGTATTTTATTTCTCCTTTGCACATGCCCTCTATATTCCAACCAGTCTGTTTTTCACACAGGTTAATTCAGAAGTGCTTGGAAGGAAATATTCAATAAGAATAAGGAGTTTCTGCCTTTGCTCTTTCTCATCACCTCTCTCCAAACCCAGCCTACCCTCTGGAGTCTAGCTCAAATTCTCTAAGGGCTGGCTGATTCCATCGCTCCAACCTCAGATCCTTACCTTTGAATTCCTGGATTATTTCTGAATAATAACATTGATGAACTCTAAATCACGCTGTTTTGAACTTTTGTTGGCCTTGTCTCTCAAACTAGAGTGAAGCGCCCAGAGACCAAAACCAGTCTTCTACTACTTTGGTGACTAAAGCAGAAAATAGAATGCTTCAAAACTCTCGATGCTAACTGAAAATTTCTGCTTCTCCATCAAATTGCTTCACAATGAAAAGCACAGAATACAACAGTTTTAAACTTTAAATGCTTCTCCTTTCCCACCGCTCTTCACTTCAGGGAACATTATAGGTCATTACAAGGAACCACAGAATATAATAGCAGCTGACATGTTATTGAATGTTTCTGGGAAGGCACTATTTTAATCACTGCACATATTACCCTATGAGGTGGGCAAATTAGCAAGTTCATTTCACAGAAGAGAAAGCTGAGACACAGAGAGGTTAAGTAACTTGCTCAGGGTTAACCAGTTAGTAACTGACGGGTGAACTCTAAGACCTGAGCGCTTTACTGTTAGGCTCAGCCGCCTCTTGTTTGGAACTAGAAAGAATCTGATAATATAACCCAGGTTACCCGTTTACATATGAAGAAGCCTAAGAAAATCTCGCTGGATGCATTAATAAAAAAGAAGAGGAAATGTGGCTACTGATCACAAGTTACAAAGCTGGGATTCCGCACTGTAACCAGATTCTTTCATTTCTTTTCTCAGGGCTGTGATAATTCCTTTACCCTCTGATCGCTCCAGCCTAGGCACAACTACTACCACATCAACTTTCTAGTGGTATCGAAATAAACTGGTGGTTAGGGAGGCTATTTTTCTTCACTGAAACTATTTTTCTTCTCACAGTGAAGACACATTCTTGTTGGTATCTTTCTAATAAATATAAGAATGATGGCAAGGTTGAGAATCACTGCTGCTCTGAGCAAGCCACTGATAAGGATTATGTCTCAAGTGTGCTGGGGCAGAAACAAAGCTGAACTCTTGGCATAAAGGAATCACAGGCTCAACCATTCCTTGTATTAGTTCAACACGTAATAACTGAGGGCCTCCTGTGAGCCTGGCACTGATCTAGGCAGCAGAAACAAAACCAGGTCTCTGCCCTCATGGGACTTACATTCTGGCGAGGGAAGTGGTCTCAGTTGTTTCAGGCTGCTACAGCAAAAATACTCTAGACTGGGTGGCTTAAACAGAAATGTATTCCTTACAGTTCTGGAGATCAAGGTGCCAGCCCATTGAATCCCTTCTTCCTGGTTCCCACACATCAGATGTCTTCTTGTTGTATCCTTACATACACACCATTTCTCATCACATTACATAGCTTCTGTCTCTTATTATAAAAGCACTAACCCCATCCATGAGGGCTTTATAACCTAATAACTTTCCAAAGGCTCCACCCTCCAAATGCCACTGCATCAGGGATTAGGGCTTCAACGTACGAATTCTGGGGTGACACAAACTGAAGTCGAATGAGGAAATACTTCTTGAGGATCAGTTCTTAGTTCCAACATTCAAGAATATAAAATACCCAGAAAACAATCAAATGATTAAGAATCAGAATACATGGGACTTCCCTGGTAGCACAGTGGTTAAGAATCAGCCTGCCAATGCAGGGGACAAGGGTTCAAGCCCTGGTCCAGGAAGATCCCACATGCCACAGAGCAAATAAGCCCACGTGCCACAACTACAGAAGCCAGTGCGCCTAGAGCCCGTGCTCTGCGACAAGAGAAGCACCGCAATGAGAAGCCCACGCACCGCACTGAAGAGTAGCCCCCACTCGCTGTAACTAGAGAAAGCCCACGTGCAGCAATGAAGACCCAATGCAGCCAAAAATAAATAAATAAATTTATTAAAAAAAAACAAAACAGGTTAGATTCAAGTTTTATTGTGGAAAAGGAATGAACATGGCTGGGTGATGAATCAGACGGGGGGGGGTGGAAGAGGGATGTCAAGTATGCCATCTCAGTTTCTTGTTTGTGTTTCCTGGAGGACAGTGGTGTCATTAGCTAAGATGGAAAATGGGGGAAGAGACAACCTGCAGTAGAGGATCTGGAATCCCACTTTCGTTTGGCTCCACTGGCTAACTGTGCGACACCTAGTGGACAGACCTCAAGGAGGTAAGACATAGCTACGTACTGGGGATAAAAAGAAATCTAGGTTGGAGAGAAATATAATGGGAATCACTGGCATACAAACTGCATTTAAAGCTGCAGAAATATATCTTATCTATAAAAAAAATATAGGAAGAGAAAAGGCTCAGAACCAAAAGCTGTGTAATTCCAATACTGAGAGAATGAGGAGGACTTTGCAAAGGAGACTAAAGAGATGTGTTCAGATAGAGAGAAAACTACCTTTGTCTAATGAGAATCTTAATCAGTGACACACCAAGTGAAAGTGGCACACAGTGAAAGCAATCTGCCCTGAAGTACACACAATAAGTGCATGATCTGTACATCATTTTAAAAACCGCAACTAAACTGATTAAAAATCAGTCTGCTTTTGATTATCACTATATACCTGCACTTTGAAAGCAATGTCAGTGATACAATATTCTTTCCTTAAAAAAAAAAATTTAAAAAACTTTTGTTGGCCTAAGTTCTAAATAATTGCTGTGGTTACTGTACGCTTTCATAATATATACTTAAAACTTCAAATTATCATCACATATTTCTTACTTATTCCTTAACAAACACTGTATTTCATGGAAGTTAATTTGGAGAACTCCTTGAAGACCAGTGCACAGAAACTGTAAAACAGACGGTTGTTAACTATTCAACAGCAAAATTTAAGAAAATAAACTATTTATATAGGGGGAAAAAATCACATTTCAAAGAAGACTGCTAGAGAAATGACAAAAGATGCTAGGATCTATTGCCAGAAGAAATCAAAGATGTCTGCCTCATTTTCACCAAGAACTGGACACATATTAAAGCAACAGATCAAATTATGTCACTGTTTGCTATACTTTGTCCATTTTATCTGATTTTTGCAAAGAAAATCTTCATAAGTTTTTGCCAAATAGAAGAGAAATTTATGATGCACTGAAAGACAAATAACGGCATTTACAGACCATATGTACATAAGCTTCCCTCTTTGTTCAAAACACCTAAGTGAGAAGTATTAATTCATTTTTTCTTTTTGTACAATTTTATTTTAAAATGTTTTACTATTATAATATGTATTCAAATACAGATTTTCACTGCCTGCAGTGGCCATTATTATATTCCTTCCATTTCAGAATGACTACTGAAATAGATTCACTGTATAGAAGAGAATGAAGGTGTTCACTGATCAGCTCTGATTATCAAGTTTCTTATATGTGTTACTGAGTTCTAGTGACTGGCAACAGAGTAATTATCAAATACACATCAAGGGACTTCCCTGGTGGCACAGTGGTTAAGAATCCGCCTGCCAATGCAGGGGACACGGGTTCAAGCCCTGGTCTGGGAAGATCCCGCATGCTGCGGAGCAACTAAGCCCAAGCGCCACAACTACTGAAGGCCAAGCGCCTAGAGCCCGTGCTCTGCAACAAGAGAAGCCACCGCAATGAGAAGCCCACACACTGCAACCAAGAGTAGCCCCCACTAGCCGCAACTAGAGAAAGCCCGTGCACAGCAATGAAGACCCACGCAGCCAAAAATAAATAAAATAAAATAAATTAAAAACAAACAAACAAATACACATCAAAGTAAAGCATGTTCATGAAGCAAAGTATCTAAATTTGCTTTAAAATCTGTTTTGTATATTATTCTCTGGAGTTTTCCTTGAGGGTAGGACTTAGTTAATTATCTCATTGTTTCAAGGGGACAGGGTTAATCCACATTAGAAGTGTCACCAAAATCAGTTTCTATAGTCTTGAAACTAACGTAACACAGTAAATCAACTATACTCCAAAACAAACAAAAAAATCAGTTTCTATAATCAGTGTGACTTAAACTTATAATTGTGATTATACAACACAACTGGGCAGTGCAAATGAAAACCAAATATCAGAATTCCTGTTTGGAAAAAACTGAGAAAACAAGTCATTGATTCAAAGAAGTAGGGTGGTAGGAAAAACGTAATATTGAGAAAACTTCTAGTCAAAAGTGTGGATTAGATGATTCCCGTGCTCACTAATACTATGGCTAGAGGCAAATGACCTACAACAACCAGGCCTAAGATGGAAGGTGTTGGAAAAACAAACTCTAGCCAATACCATCCAGCAATGGGGTGGCACACCTTGAGTTGTTTCAGCAGGACAATCTATTCATTTACATTTTAAAAACATTCTTTTTTCTGTACATGGAACTATTCAAAAGGTTAAAAAGGTACATAAATAAGTCCCTGTCTCTTAGCTATTCAGTTTCTAAGTTACCAAAGCTCTCAGTCATTTGAGAGGCAAAGCAAAGAGACTCAAAACATTTACAGTCAAAAAGAAATGACTAAGGAACTGAACTAAATGTAAAGGCTGGGAGCACTCTACAGGCCTAGAAAACAGGTTCATAAGTGGAGCTTCACATGCCCTCCATGCTCCCACCAAACTGGTTTGCTTGCAATGTTATTCAATGTCTGATAAAAGGTATGTGAATAAACACAACGCTCCTTCCCTTCCTGCCCACCTCTCATCCCCCACCTGGGCTTTCCAAAGCCCAGATCAAGATCTCTTTCCTTCAAGAGGCCTCTCATTGCTATCACTGACCCTTCTTTGGTCTCCTTACTTATTAAAGAGTAGACCACCTATCATATATAAGGCTGAAACAAGGTAACACATTAAATGGGAACCATGGTGTCTGGAAAAGAGGTGTGCAAAAACACCTTTATTCCAAAAAATAAACAAACAAAAAACCTTTATTCCACTTTGCCCTCCCTCCTGGGCCTAAGGGGAAGAGTAGGTCCTATGCTTATGGTTTTTAAAGAATGTTGAACTTTTAAAAACTGTAGTAAGCCAAGTAAAGAATCACCTTCAATTAGGCTACATTTAAGTCTTTTGGCTGCTCCAAGACACTACATGAAATCTGACACTATACTAGCTGGAATCTGTGCATTGCTATCACTCAGTGGGCCCCTTATATAGAAAACAGTTTATTTTAGAATTCAGTCCTAAGAAAAGTTTGATTCCCTTAGAAGCTTTTCTATCTTAGAATCAGCTAACAGTAGTATAATTTCCTTGTTTATCTTGATTGCCAGGAAGCTCATTAGGGTTGACCCTAATGCTTCCTTTTTTTCTGTGATCCTGATTTTCACCAATTTACATATTTTTTTACCTACTTCCCTATTTATTTATTTGTGGGTTGGCTAGATTTTGTTTCTCCACACCTTCCATCTTAGGCCATTAACTTTGGTCTGACCATTCTAGGTAACTTTTGACCAAAATGACATTATATACTCACCACCGCCATGAAGCCAAACCTTCACCGAAATGGGGGGGAGCTAATACTTGAGATTCATTGTTAAGCAACAGACAAAAATCAGACATAGGCTGTTTCCACTTTTCCCCACTAACAGAGACCTTAGGAAAGGATACTATCATTTACTGAGTACCTGTTTCATGCCAGCAACTGTCACATTCCTCAATTCAAACAAAACTTTTATGGTATTAACCTCAAGTTTTTGGTTGAAGAAATCAAGCCTCAGAAATGCCAAGTAGTGGGACTTCCCTGGTGGTCCAGTGGTTAAGACTCCACGCTTCCAATGCAGGGGGTGAGGGTTCGACCTCTGGTCGGGGAACTAAGATCCCACATGCTGCATGGCGCGGCCGGGGCAGGGGAGAAATGCCAAGTAGTGTATCTAAAGAGGCAAAGTGGTAGATCCAGGATTTGAATCTAGAACTGACTAAAGTCCATGCTTTTTCTAAAAAAGGAATGCTTCTCCACCCTCTCCCCCACACTCACTACTCCTTTTCTGAAAGTAGTAACAGGTAAGAGTGGTATTTTGGACTCTAGACTAGGATTCTGCCTTATAGCACAATTCCATGCACTCATTCACTAAGTTATTTACTGAGAATCTTCTATGTGCCTTGTACCATCGTAAGGCTGCAGGGTTACAGCCCAGGACTTATACTCTAGAGGAAGTAGACAGACAAGCAGCAAGTTAGAAGATAAAAGCAAGACAATTTCAGACGGTGCTACAAAGAAAAACAGGGTTGAGAGAGAACGATGGCGAGGGGGGTGCTAATTTGAAAGGATGAAAGTGTAGGCCTCTTAGAGCTGAGACTTGAAAAACAGATGGCACTAAGAAGGTGAACATCTGAGGTCAGAGCATTGGAAGCAGAGGTAAGAATAAGTCCAAAGAAACAAGTTCAAGAAACCCAAAGAAGGCCGGGAAGGCTGGAGCATAATGGGAGCATAGGGACAAGGAAGGAAGTCAGGGAGGAAGCAAGGCCACATCACGTGTGGCTGGTGGCTTATGAGAAGCCTGGATTCTACTGAATGCAATGATATGTCTCTGGGATGATGGTGATGATGATGATGTGTGTGTGTGTGCAGATATAAAACATAAAATTTACCATTCTGATAACCATTTTTAAATTTACAGTTCAGTGGTATCAAGTATATCCTCACTGTTGTGCTTGAGGGATTTTTATGCAAGGGAGTGAATTCACATAATTTAAGCCTTAGAATCTAATTCAGAAAGGAATAGTGTGTGTGTGATCCAGTCAGATCCCCAGAAGTAAAATCCAGCAGTTTGTATTCAATCCTTGTCAAGAATCTATAAAACAGTAGTTAGTACAATAACCATATGTATTACTGCAAATTACAAGTGAGTTATCAACAAAATAAAAAATTAAAAACCAACTCTCAATTTGGAGTCATGGCAGCAGCTTCTATTTTTTTGGGGTGCTTAAAATCTAGAAGACAAAAAGGGGAAAGAAGGGGGCAGAGTTGAGAACTGTAAAAGGAGAAAGACACTTTGGAGTGTTTTTAAGAGTGTGATACTGTGAGACGCTAGAAATTCTACCTGAAGTTTATGGCTCTCCTAGGAGAGGAGACAGGGTCCAGACACCACAGAACAGCCTCCAGCACAACAGTGCCTCTTTCCCTGCCCCTCAGTTCTTGTATTTGAGGGGAATAACTTACACAAGAAAGAAAAGAGCCCATCACAACCATTTACATTAATGTTTATTCATATCTGAAACCACACTGTAAGACTAAAGTAACTGAATAGTTACTATGAATTTTACTCAAGAGAGTTCCTATTATCTCACCAGATCATGTTAAAATTGGGTAGTTTTCTTTAAGAAATTGAGTTTACTGCTTCCTTTTGTCACATAAGAATTCATAAAGGAGTAGAATTTCTTTGCTGTAAAGGAAATGAAAAATGCCTTTTGGGGTCCTCCTACTCAAACAAGTCATTTTACAAAGATCCCAAGGTCAGAAGTTAAGATATGCCAAGGTCAGACCTCTGGTCAGTGCCCTCTAAAGGGAAATCTGATGCTGCTACTATAAGATTCCCAGAAACCACTGGGCTTGCTGTTACTGATAATTAATCATAAAGTTAAACAGAATGGGACCTACTAACACAAGACACCTAGGACTAGAAAATGGCTCCTCTCCTGACCTGTGAAGTCCACCATAAATAGGAAGGCACAACCTTACACAACAGAGTCGACTAACTTCCAAGACCTGCCCACATCTTCCTAATAGTCTGCTAACAGTAATGACATGAATGTTTTCTTCAACATCCAGGTAGTGTTTCTGATGCCAAATTTTGAAAATACAATGTTTGCGTGTTTATCCAATAATACGATAGGACACAACTCACTGGTAAATGTTCAGATTTAAAAATTATAAAAAGTTTTCACTTTTATTCACTCTTCCCATGGGAAGTAGTGAGAGCAGTTTATAAATTGGTCACCTAGAAAGAGAAGGTCATGAGATGACAAAAGAATGTAGATCTTAGGAAATGTTCGTTCTTGATAATTGTTTTTGCTAATAACCTGTTGTGGGCCCTGAATTTCCCAGCCTCAAAACCAACTGATCGGGCTTCCCCGGTGGCGCAGTGGTTTAGAATCTGCCTGCCAATGCAGGGGACATAGGTTCAATCCCAGGTCAGGGAAGATCCCACATGCCGTGGAGCAACTAGGCCCGTGCGCCACAACTACTGAGCCCGCGTGCCACAACTACTGAAGCCCGAGCGCCTAGAGCCCGTGCTCCGCAATGAGAAGCCACCACAATGAGAAGCCCGCGCTCACTGCAACTAGAGAAAGCCTGCGCGCAGCAACGAAGACCCAACGCAGCCAAAATAATTTTTTAGATAAATAAATAAATAAATAAAACTGATCTTACTAAAGCAGGCATCAAAACAAATAGAAAACCTTTTTGTAAATATCAACCCAGGAGTCTGGCATACTTTAAAAAATTATTATTCATTCTCTTCCAAAAGCCTAAAATGCTAGTTGTAGGTAGGTCAGGAGCTGGGGCCTCTTCCGACACGGATTTTTCTTTTCCTACTGGGGGAGACAGCTGTTGACTGGGGGTGGTGGGGAGGGAGGGTTAATAACCGGGAGATGCAATCTGACAGCACCGAGGCTTATCAGTAAGCCAGGCTTCCAGAGCTACCAGGTTAGGCATTGGGCTCTAAGACTTAGGCTGCCCTATGTAGGTCATGGGGTTGACATGATTACTTTGGAGGGTTTCTTGGGCTTGGCTCCACGGGAATTTACATTTATGGCATCTCTCCTTAGTGTTAAAGAGCATGGTAAAAAAGGAAAAAATAGTGAATGGAATGGTCAGGATTAGTAATTTTTGGCAAACCTGAACCTTCTGAATATATGAAAGTGAGAAAAAATTTAATACTTTTTGACTTTCTTTCAATTTGCTGATTCTGATGTCAATGGCTTTCTGCTCTGAGACGTTTTACTCGATCTAGCACAAAGCACTTCTATATTTGGTCTAACCGAAGATAGTTAAAATACCAACAACCTACAGTGAAGATCACGAATTCTAACTACCTGAAACCTCAAGATTTGAAAGGCTTCTTAGGGTTCTCTCAAAACTAAATGTTTTAAATACTCAGCTCTTATTCTTAGCTTTCCTACTCGACCCAGTGATTTAGTTAAGTGGTTTAGTTTTTAGTAAGTTCTACAAAAGAGGATGTCGCTCCCAAACTATAGTGATGAACATCTAGGGGAAAAAAAATACATAATACTATGCCCTAAATCTGGCAACAATGAAATGTTCATTAATTACATGCCAGGGAAAAAAAGCAAAAACAAACACGAGCCTTAAAGCAAAGGATTAAAACTATTCAAAACACAGTTAAACCGTGATTAAATATTAAAACATATTCAGCCTTAACTAGACCTTACTTTTCTCATCTGCAAAAATAAGCAGCTCCTGCTGTTTTCTCTCTACAATGGCGTATTACTCAGCCGTAAAAAGGAATGAAGCACATTCTACAACTTGGATGAAATCTTGAAAACAGACTAAGCCAGACACAAAAGGCAACATATTATATGATTCCATGCAAACGAAATGTCCAGAATAGGCAAATCCGGTGAAAAAGTGAGATAGTGGTTGCCAAGGGCTGGGGGTGGGGGTGGGGAATAACAGTTATGGGGTTTCTTTCTGGGATGATAAAAATGTTCTGGAATTAGATAGTGGTGATGATTGCACAAACTGGTGAATACACTAAAAACCACCGAACTGTGCACGTGGGAATTATGTCAATAAAAAGAAAAGAAAAAAAGCGGATCTCTAGGCACTCTTTCAGATCTATAACTACTCTACTACAGAACTACTAGATTCCCTTTCTGCTGTTCCATTCAAAAGATACCAACCATACATGCCAAGGTAACAATTTAAAGAAATGGACATTACAATACCCCTAAACTGTACAACCCTGCAGCAACCACCTGCACAGAGAAAATAATGACTTTTAAGCTAACCTGATATGTACCACTTCAAGTAAAGCCTACATCACCAAGTTTTCTGAGTATGGAAAAGTAGATTAACAATTTGATAAGATCAAATGCAGAATATATAAAATACCCTGGGCTTCCCTGGTGGCGCAGTGGTTGAGAGTCCGCCTGCCGATGCAGGGGACACGGGTTCGTGCCCCGGTCCGGGAAGATCCCACATGCCGCGGAGCGGCTGGGCCCGTGAGCCATGGCCGCTGAGCCTGCGCGTCCGGAGCCTGTGCTCCGCAACGGGAGAGGCCACAACAGTAAGAGACCCGCGTACCGCAAAAAAAATAAAAAATTAAAAAATTAAAAAATTTCAAACGATATCCCGAATTCAGCAAACTCATCAATAACCAACACCCCCTCTCTTATTCCATTCCGATTAATAATGGGAAAACATGGCTTTTAGTTCCAACATGATCACTGTGCAATCATTCTGCGCTACCAGAATGCATACAGAAAGGATCTTTTGATAACCTTTTAAGTACTCAAATATATGTTTCATTGAAACCTATAGCCCCCGCTAAACTCAAAGTACTGACAGTTCTACCAGGCCCTCCGAAATCCAGAACAGCAGCGCTGTTAGCACTTGCTATTACATTTTGACAGAACCTCCGCTCCTTCGCTCAGTCCTGAGTCACAGATCCATCCAGCTTTAGTTACCTCCGCCTGGGGTAGATAGATACGATACAACCAGACCAGCTTCTCAGTCCAGACTTTTCGCCTATTTCATTCGTTCCTGAGAATGTTAACAACGCTTCAATACTCAACGTTCACCGCATTTTGAGGCTCCATCCAACTGTGAGAATTTATTAAGACAGCGCTGGAGTAACTATGGCGTAAAGGATTCTACCACTTAAATCTAATTATCACAGGTACTAGGTTAACTAGTTATGGTAGGATTATTCTCAGTCTATTTACTATTCCAACAATTTAACAAGATAGCCTGTGGATAAAATAATAGGATAAAGACTTGAAAACACCAGTTACGAAGTTAAAAACAAGAAAATTTACATATGCAGATAAGGCTTTTCTGCCCCAGATATTTTTTCTGGCCCTCCTTCAAAGCAGTACTAAAACAGTAGAAAGACCCTTTCCAGAATCCTTCTTTTCACGGGAAAAATAAGGAGTTTTCTGTCAAGTAAAAAGCATCTGGCAGCTTTACTCGATTTGATCAATTTAGTGGCAAACGTTCCTAGCTGTGTAACTAACCAGCCTTCCTGCAAAGAGCCAAATACTTAAGAAGGGAAAGAAAACTCCCCCAAACGCCCAGGACTGAGAACAATCTGCAAAAACCCGCGGCCCCTCTCGCTAGGCGCCGCGGGGGGAGCAGAGGCAAGGCCCTCGCCGCAGCGCGGTGACAGGCCCCGCCGACGCCGAGCCCGCACACACGCGAGCTCGACGTGCCGCCCAAGTCCCGCCCCGCCGAGGCGGGCAAGGCTAGCGCGGCCGCGGGCAGGATCCGGCCTGCACGCGGGGCGGGCGAGAGGAGGGCCGGGCGGGCGCCCCCGCCCCCCTCGGAAGGCGCCTCCCGGGATCAGTTGAGGCTCCGGGTAGGGGCGGGGGCGGAGCCGGGACAGCGACGCCCCCCAGAGGAAGGCCGGGGAAAGGCGGCGGCCCAGCCCGGGCGCGAGGTCCAGGCCGCGCAGCCCCGCCAACGCCCTCCCGCACCCCCGGGCCTCGCGGGGAGACGGCCTCGCGGCCGGCCGGCCGGGGGCCGCGAACAACGGGCCCTGGGCCGGCTGTTGGCCGAGCACGCCCCGCCCCGCCCCGCCCCGCCCGAGCAAACTACGCCATTGCGGCCTAGCGGGCGGCGCCGCGCCTCCGCCGCCATCTTCGCCGCGCCGCCGCCCGCCGCCCCCGCCGCGGCCCGCCATCTTTTGGGGCCGCCATACTTGCCCCGCGAAGAAGATGGCGGCGCCCATCACACACATAAAACATGGCTTCCCTTCAAAACAAAAACATCCCGGGGGCCGGCGCGCGCCGGCGCTCACCTGAGGACCACATGGTGACCGAGAACTCGCCCTCCAGGGTCTTGATCTGCACCTGCTTCTGCTCCCACTTCTTGTTGCCCGCGTCCGCGCCGCCCGCCGCCCCGGCCCCGCCGCCGAGGTAGCCCTTCTTGCCGCTCTTCTTGCCGCCGCCCTTCTTGACGCGGCCGCCGCCCGACGACGACGAGCCGCCGCCGCCGCTCTTGCCCGCCGCCGCCACGGTGACCAGCGTCTGCTCAATGTAGTCGTCGTCGCCGCCGGCAGGCGCGGGCACCGGGATGAGGATCTGGTCCTCGAAGCCGTCCTCGGCGCGCAGCCCGTCCGAGTCGTCGCCGCCCACCACCTCCTCGCGCGTCTGCACCAGGATCACCTCCTGGTGGTGGTGCACCTGGGTCGGGTCGTCGGTGACGAGCGGCTGCAGCGCGATCATGGGCGGGTGGTGATGGTGGTGGTGGTGGTGGTGGTGGCCGCCCGCGTGCCCGTGGCCGCCCCCGCCGCCGTGGTCGCCGCCGCCGCCGTCCTCGTCGTCGTCGTCCTCCTCCTCCTCCTCGCCCACCACCGTGGTCTCGATGGTCTCCACCGGGATGGTCTCCACCTCGATCTCGTGCAGCTCCACGATCTCGGCCGGCATCTCCGAGCCGTCCGTGGCGATGTAGAGGGTGTCGCCCGAGGCCATGACTGAGGGCTCGGCCGCCACGGCCGCGGCGGCCTCAGCTCCGGGGCTGCGGGCAGGCGGGCGAGGAGGCAGCCGGCCGTGGGGAAGGAAGGCAGAGGGAGGAAGGCGGCGGGCGGGCGGGGGGAGAGGGGGCGGGCGGCGGGGGGAAGGGGCGGGCGCGGCGGCGGCGGCGGCGGGCTTCCCCGCCTCCTCGCCTCGGTGCGCCCCGCGCTCGCTCGGCCGCTGCTCGCCCCGGCGCCCCGCCGCGCCTCGGCCGCCCGCTTTGGCCGCGCCTCCTCCCGCCCTCCGGGCTGGCGCTCCGCTTTCCCCTTCCTCCTGCGCCTCCGCCTCCTTCCACACAAATACCAACTCCTCACCCCGAGCCCAGATCTCGCCGCCGCCGCCGCCGCCACACTCCGCTCAAGCTCGGCCTCGCGAGACTTCCGTGCAGCCTCGGCCCGCCCCGCCTCGCTCCTACTTGCCTGCTCGCCCTCTCGCTCCTCCTCCTCTGCCAATCGATCTGCCCGTTCGCCGCCGCGGCCCAGCCCACTCAACCCGGGCTCCTCCCGGATTGGGGCCGCCGGGACGGCCTCCGCGCGCGCTGGCTGGCCGCTGCGCGTGACGTCAGCGCGCCGCCGCCACCGCCGCCGCCGCGAGTCGCGCGGCCCCCGCCCTTCGCGGTGCCACAGCTGCGGAGCCCGCCGCCCCGGGCCCGGGCCGCACTCGGGAGCGGGGCGTCGACGCTGCAGCCGCCGCCTTGGAGCCGGTGAGCCGTCCGCGCGGCCCCCGGCGCCGCGGGGGAGGGGGCCTGCGGGGCAGGGCGGGGCCGGCCGAGCGCAGGGTCCCGGCCGGTGGGCGGCCCGGGGGCCGCGAGGGGGAGCGGGCGGCGCGCGCGGGGCGGTCCCGGCGCCCCAATAAAGTCTGCTTTGACGAGAAACGCTTGTGCCTCCTTTTTCATGTCGGGCGGCGCTCGCTCTTGACGCCTAGCTTCGGGCGGGCGATGGCGGCCGAGTGAGGGAGGAGGGCCAGGCGAACAAAGGAGGGTGGGCGGGCGGGCAGCGGAGGGAAACGTCCGCCGGCGGCCGCGGGTCGGCACATATCGCCGCGAGCGCCCCGTCCCCGCTGGGTCCGGGGCTGAGCGCAGGTGGGCTGCACGCGGGGCGGGGCGGGCGGAAGCGGCGCGCGGAGCCCCCAGGTCCACCGTTGGGAGGATGTCCGTTATCCTTTTGTGACCCGCGGAAACCTGAGACGAAGCCGTTGGGTGCCTGCTTCCCCATAGGTCTTAAGAACAGCAGGGTCCCGGCCGCTGGTCCGGTAGCTTGGCTTTCTGTGGCTTTCGAAAATTTCCTTCTGAGCTTCCCTTTCTTCGCTCTCCAGCCAATCATTGTTTCCCTCGACCACCGTCTTCACCTTTTTCTCACTTGCATAGACGCTCCTCCTAATGCCCACCAGGCTTTGCATTTGTTTCCTCGTTGAAAATTCCACAATTTTCCCGCACTGTTCTCCTTAATACCTGCAGCAGAGCCTATATTTTTTCTGGCACGAATTAGCAGCAATTAACCCTTCCTGAATAGCTGCGGTGAAGTGGTTTTGCCCTTATTCATTGTTTTGGTCGACCTGACTTTGAGTTTGAAGCAACGGAAATAAAAACTGGTTTTTAAGAAAGAAAATCATGTGAAAGTGAGAAGCTGGGAAGGTGTGTCTTTGTTGTACCCGTTTGGCCAATTTAACGGCTGAGTGCATTTCTCAAACGTGTATATTCACAACGTTTAGCCTTGTCTTTTGGAACAGTGTACTTGCAGGTGAACACTGTGATTATTCTGAACTGTAATATATACATTAATCTTAGATCCAACTTATTAAAGCAAGCAAGTGTCTTTCTTGAGAACCTTTAGAGAAAGAGGTTTGTGTGTTCTGATTAAAAAGTGACTTTGTCAATCTCGTTTAGTCCGTGCTTATTTTTCAACGGCATTGGACTTGATATTTGAGGATGTTGGTATAGGGAGTGAAAAATTAGATCATTGTCTCTTTGAGTTTTAAATTCTGAGTAATTCCCATTGGAGTGCTACACCCACACAGTTTGACAAAGTCAAGTCTGTTGAAATAAGTCATTTCTGGCTTCGTAGCTTATAAATTCTGCATAAATATTTCACAAATGAAAACGAATTGTGGGAGAATTTTTGTGTGGCTTAATTAATTTCACTTTCCCCACTCTCTAGTAATTGATGGGAGGATGTCTTTGCAAGTAGTTGATGCTTCCCCATAGATACAAGAGAAATGGGGGAAGTACCCAGTTAGGCAGCCTAGCTCCTGAGTCATAGGTCTACAGACTTCACAGTCAAGTGGAGAAAGCTGAAAAGGGTTTATCTGTCAGGAAGGGTAGTAGGTGGGAGAAAGCACTGAGACGGTCCAGCTATTCACCTGCTGCATGAAGAGCTTTTAAAAATTGCCCCAGAGCAGGTGACCTGTTAGATAGGTCTTGAGTTTTCCATGGTGGGAGAGATTCTCGTCTTGTGTTCTTTAGCTGTGGAGTACCTTATGAATAGGCATGCAAAGACACGGTGCTGTATTTGCTCTAGCTTGCTTGCGTTTGCTGCTAAAGGTGAAAATCCATTTAAAAGGACAGGTTAAAGTGCAGTTCCAGAGCCATGGGCCTCTAAAGGTAGGGATAATTTCACTGCTTTTATCCTGTTCTGTTTGGGCAGAGTAGACTGGGCCAATGAACCTTCCCTCGGAACTTCTAGAGTCCTTTTGTCTTGGCAGCAAGAAAATTGACTGACCCCACTTAATTAAACTGGGTATTTTACAGCCATGTTTGCGTGCTTTCATCCTTCCAACTGAGGGCAAAGACCACGGCTGGGTCCGTCTACAGCCTAATGCCTTGTACATGGAATGATGGTTGGTTGGTTGGTTCATCAAAAAATGAAGGCACCATGACAGAGAGGACTTCTGTGTGAAAGTGCTCGGCCATTTTAGGTGTCTCAAAAGCTCCAACGAGGGCTTCCCTGGTGGCGCAGTGGTTGAGAGTCCGCCTGCCGATGCAGGGGACACGGGTTCGTGCCCCGGTCCGGGAAGATCCCACATGCCGCGAAGCGGCTGCGCCCGTGAGCCATGGCCGCTGAGCCTGCGCGTCCGGAGCCTGTTGTTCCGCAACGGGAGAGGCCACAACAGTGAGAGGCCCACGTACCGCAAAAAAAGAAGAAAAAAAAAAGCTCCAACGACTTCCAGTCCACCGTGGAAATGAATGTCAACAACTATAGAAGAAAGTAGAAGGTTGGAAGAATCCTGAATTGTGTAAAGTTTCTAGAATCTTTGAGAAGTCACAGCTCACTAATGGCTGAGGAGACGTGACACATATCCTGCAAGGAGTGTGTCCCTTGACAGGACAGCACAGGACAAAGGTGTGGACTGTTACCCACAGCTCTTTGGATGGCTTCTCTCCTCCCTCATTCCTAATGGTTCCTTTCCGGAAACCTCCATTAAATTTCCAACTCAGCTTTAAGACCATGTGGTTTAGGAAGGGACATGCGTGGAGAGGAGGGGAGAGGGTGGGAGTGGGTGGAAGAATAAAGGATGTGAATTGAGAGACACCCAGTATCTCTTTCTCTCCTTTTTTCAGAGTATCTTCTCATTTATTAATTATAGGGAGGCTAGCGATGAAATCTGATTCTACCTTATTTTTATTTCTAACAGATCGGAAACGATTCAGGCAGTGAACTCATGCTAAGTAATTTCCCTTACTGCAAACTAGTTTGGCTGTCTCATGAAATTGCTTTTTGGTTAGTTCTAATGTCTAGTTCTTTTGGAGTTACTTCTAGCAGGTAGTTGGTGCTGTGCATCGGTTACTGTATGGAGAATATTAGCCCAGTCTCTATTTTGCAGTTAAGGAAACCAGCTGAGAGAGGAGCTGCTGAAGGTCACATTGCAGCGTAGTGATGGGGCTGCAGCTAGAGCTTTGCCTTTTGTTAGGCTAGAAGTCTTTTTACATTTGCTGGTCGGACCCTGTTCCAGATCCATGCCGAGTTTCCTATAAAACATGTAGAAAAATCAGGATGAAAATTTGTGTTTCTGCATCTAAATTAGTTACCCCTGGTTTAGATCAATACAAGTTAATTGACCATAGGTGTGTACACATTTTCCTAATCATCTAAACTATTTCTTGATTGTGGAATTTTTGAAACCTGGGCTATTCAGGGGATACTCCTCCCTTCCCCCCAAATCAATGCATACATTAGATTTGGAGCTTAAATTGTGGTGAAATACCTTAACCATACAAGTCTGTAAAGCTAGCACCATTTCTGCAACGTTTTATGTCCTTCGCTTTTATAGGGTCTTAGACTCTTTTTCTGAGGCTAAGTGGTTTAGTACAGTAGATGAATCTGGTTATTGCCCATAAGTCTAAGGAAAGTTGAAATCTCTAGTGATAAATTCGCCTTGTTTTTCTCTACTTCGCTCGTTGTGTGCCCCTCCAAAGTAGAAGCTAAATCAGCTTCTTTGTACTGCAGTTGCTCCTGCCACCTGCCCATCCAAATGAATGTCACCCGTGTGATTGAACAGAATGAATGGCAAGTTCTGTCTCAATCCGCGGTACCTTGCTTCACGGCATACTTACTGCAGCGCAGAAATACAGGAAGCCGAGCCACTCCTGCATCGGTGTGTGAGGCAGGTCAGTGCTGGAGCTCAGTGAGAGTGGGCTGGACACGCAGCCTCTGTTAGGGATTTTCTCCGTTTGCTAAAGAGGAGTGACGGGCGGATTAGGTGAGCCCAGCTGTTCATCCCTGTTTGTCAAGCACCTGCTCTTCGAGGCTGGAGAATACTGCCGTTAACCAAACAATGCGCCCAGACGGGAGACAGGCTATGACCAGAGAGCTCAGAGATACCGGTCTCACTTCCACTTGGCAGTCCTGACAAGAAGTGGAGAGTCTGGGGACAAGTGGACCTAGGCCAAGCTAGTCAGATAAAGGCCTTCCTGAGGAGGGGACATTTCACCTGGGACTTGAGAGTTAAATAAACCACCAAGTGCCAAGGCCAGTGCTTGGCTGCAAACCAGCTTTTTTTTTTTTTCCTGAAATGTTAATTTCTATGTGAAAAGAAAGTAGATAAAATAAATTAAGTGATAAATTTGTAAATATTTGCGATAAGCCCACAACACTCAGTGTAAAAGGGCTATTTTTGTCTCAGAAACTCATCAAATGAGCAAATTAATCCACCAAAACTGCTACTGAGATGCCTGAGGTTTTCTCAGTACTTGGTTACTGACATCATGTCCTTTTTTTTCGTTTTCGTTTTTTATGAGCCATTCCTTGTTCAGAGTCCCACTTGAACTTGGGGATTAATAATGGAAATGGTCTTGGAGTTCCAGGCCTTGGAAGGTAGACCAGCTACAAAGGTACTTAGGGAGGCAAAACTGATGAGTGGCAGCAGCAGAGCAGTGCCGTCCAAACAGGTCGGGGCCTGGCTGTGCCCTTTGTCATCCAGGTGACATCCACAAGGTCTTGTAGCCTCTCGGGTCTTCATTTCCTCGGCTTCAAAACGGGCCTAACGGTGCCAGTCTTCAGGCTTATAGGAATCCGCCGTGACGGTAAGTAAACAGTGTGAAGGCTTGATGCTTCCCAGGACTGATTATATTTCCTTCTTACCATCTCGCTCCAGGTGAGCTAGCCTCTGCCACTCACCTCTCAGTTTCTGTGCTGGTTTCAGGGCTCATCCTTATAGGCTGGACCCAGTGCTTACTTGGTTTCTTAGAGCAGATAAGAATTCATTTGCTAGCCAGACTTTTCTTAAAGAGATTTGTCATATCAGGGATAAGTTTTGAATCTCCCCGAGCTAGGTGGATTACTGTCTACTAAAAGTAGGCTAAACAACTGCTTTTGTGTTTTCTGTGTCAATCAGAACTCAACTTCTCAACACTGGAGCTCTTTTTGGAAGTGGGTCGACATTGGGATCCAGCTGCTTGTGTCTTACTGGTCACTTTTCCCCTTGTGACACAGAGGTGCTTTGGAAAGGGTAGACCCAGGAAGACTTGGCAAGGGTATCGTCGTCACGGAGGGGTCAACAGCTGCCACTCAGGGAAACAGCAGTCCAGAGGTGGCAGACAGAAGAGGATGAGCATCGGTCTCCTCTCTCCACGTCCCAGTACAGGGTTGCCAACAAACTTCCTTAGCGCTTGTGTACAGTTTTAATTGGGGGATTTAAAGGGTGGATGCAAAGGAAGAACTATCATATTCTAAACCATGCCATCCCCTTATTCCCCGAGGGGTGGATTGGGAGTGTCCTTGCACTGTTTTGAGTAAACAGCGGTGTCATTGCAGCGAGAATGTGATCGTGGATCGCCTGGATCTTTTCCTAGTGACTGACCAAATCATACCAAAGGCAGTGCCGACTGACATGGTTGGAAGCTAAAGCCATCACCCCACAATGCCCCTCTCTATCATCACCTCACTGTCTCCCGTGCTCATCGAAGACCTGGCGCTTAAACTTGTGTAATATCTTTCTCTCAAACCTAGGCCATACCAGCCCCTGAGTCGTCTGAGTCACTGCAGCCTCTTTATGTTGGCTTCCAAAACTCCAGCTACCTTCATTCCCACCTCTTCGGCTGCCATATCCTGGTCCTTGTCATTCCTAGGAGCAGTGCCATATTTGGAATCTCTTTTTGTTTGTTTTTGGCTGCGCTGTGCAACATGCGGGATCTTAGTTCCCTAACCAGGGATCGAACCCATGCCCCCTGCATTGGGAGCACAGAGTCTTAACCACTGGACCGCCAGGGAAGTCCCACATTTGGAACATTAAACTCCCAATCTCCTATCCTTTCCAGCTCTCACACCGTCTTTCCTGTTATCCCTTTATTTCAGCCTCAAACCTTCAATTTTCTAATCTCTCTTTCCTTCCCAGACCAGAACTCCACAATCGATTACCAGCATCCTCAGCTTCCCGCACTGCTTATGGCTGATAAAACGTCACCCTTTTGTCTGTATCACTTTTGTCTGTATACTTCTGAGATCCTGGCATCTACTGGAAGAAACGCCACTTGTGTATGTAGAGTTCTGCAGTGACTTATGGTCCCCGACATCACCTAAGTGATGTCACTTGACATTTCTTTTTACTTGTCCCGACTCAGCCCCCCTCCACCATTTTGCTCAGCAGATTCTTTAAATTACTTGCCTCAAAGTTCATAAGAAATCTGCTTGTGTCCTTCTCTCCATCCCCACTGCAGTAGCCCACTTCCAATGCCTCCTACTTCAAGAAAGTTGGAAGGGTCAGAATTCATTCCCTCAGACACCAGCTCTCCCTTTGTGGCCGCTCCTGGATGAGCCTGTGTCCTGTCTCTACCTGTGTTCCCTCCTCCTCTTCCTCTCGGGCTCTGTGCCATCACTTGTCATCTCTTGTCTGTCCCTGGCTCTTTTCTTGTCCCTGGCTCTTTTTCTTTGGATTAAGTCTCTCCTGGTCTTTATTATTATTTAATATATTTATTTTTGGCTGCATTGGGTCTTCGTTGCTGCACGCGGGCTTTCTCTAGTTGCAAGCGAGCGGGGGCTACTCTTTGTTGCAGTGCGCTGGCTTCTCATTGCGGTGGCTTCTCTTGTTGCAGAGCACAGACTCTGGGTGCGCGGGCTTCAGTAGTTGTGGCACGTGGACTCAATAGTTGTAGCACACAGGCTTAGTTTGCTCCGCGGCATGTGGGATCCTCCCGGACCAGGGCTCATCCCCTGCCTTGGCAGGTGGATTCTTAACCACTGCACCACCAGGGAAATCCCTCTCCTGGTCTTCAGAAACAAGGCTGTCTCTTGACCCTGTGTCTCCTTGTAACCATTGCCCATCTCCTTCCATTCCCAGCGAAGCCTCCTGAGACCAGGTCTGTGTTGAGAGTCTCTGCTCCATCTGTTGAGCCGCAGGTACTGTGTCCTCACCTGCTGTGGTGCCCTGCCCAGGTGAGGCTTTTCTGACCTCGTTTTCTCATCCTTTCTTGCACTTCATGTGGCCGGCTGCTCGGTCCCCGGATTCCTTCCTTAGCTCTGCTGTCCATCTTCTCGCTTCTGACTTTTCCTCCTTTTGGCCCTCTTCTGTATGCTGTCCTGCGTCACCTCATCCATCCCTGTGGCCTTAACAGCCACCTGCGTGCTGAGCAGTCTTAGCTTCTGTCTCTAGTCTGGATTCTCCACAGAGCTCTAGACGTACATCCACTGTCCCCACTCAGTGTCCCACGGGGTCTCCCTAACAACCTTCTTGCCCTCTTCCTCTCGGGCACCTACCCTCTCACCAGTCACACCCAGTTGCCCGGGGCCGAAATCTGGAAATCATCTACTCCTCTGGCTTCGTAATCCCCGTGTGTAGCCACCAAGTCCTCCTAAATATTTTTCAAACCAACTTTTCTCCATTCCTGCTCTTACTGTCTTGGTGCAGGCCTTGGCGCTCTCTCACCTAAAGCTTTGGCGACCAGCCGCTCTACCTGCCTCCAGCCCTCTCTGTTCCCAAGGCTCTCCTGGGTTTTTCTAACATGCAGATGGGACCACGTTACTCCAGTGCAAACTCGGGGTGGAGCTGCTCCTCAGCCAGGCATTCCTAAACCTGCCGGCCTCGTTTTCTGTCCTTCCCGCTACTCCCAGATACATGCACCACAAGAGCTCACACCTTTGTTTTCAGACTGTTTTTCTCTGCCTAGGAGATCCTTTCTCACCTCCTTCGACCTTATTCCTCTTCCGAAACAGCTCAGATGACCTCTCTAGGAAGCCTTCCTTGGGGGGGAATTTCCATAGCATTCTGACCAAATTGCTCTCACTGTCCTCACATTATAATGAAAACGGCTGTTAATGTTTCTGCTCATCCACAAAGCTGCACATGCTTTGAGGGTAGGGAGTTTCTCGTCTGCCCAATGCCGGACCTGCGTCCGCCCTGTCAGAGCAGAAGTGCCCGTTGATGCTCCTTCTGTGTCCTCCAGCCCTCCTGCACGTGGAATAAAGTCCCGAATCCTTGGCTGGGCTCAAAGGAAGCATGGCATAGCAGGAAAAAAATAGGAGTTCTGATCAGACAGACCCGGTTTTGAATATTTGCTCCACTATTTATAAGCTAAGTGATCTCAGGTGAGTTTGTTGAACTCTCTGGGCCAGTTTCTTTCTGTTTTTTGGTTTTTCAGATAAACAAGTCTTCCTTGTTTATTTGAAATTCAGATTTAACTGGCTGTCCTGCGTTTTGTCTGGCAACCTCACCTTGGAATAATGCCCCAATTTTCAGTCGTCTTCTCTTTCCTCCCTCTACTCGCATTTCTCACTCTTTTTTTTTTGGCCGGGCCACATGGCTGGTGGGATCTCAGTTCCTCGACCAGGGACTGACCCTGGGCCCCGGCAGTGAAAGCCGGGAATCCTTACCACTAGGCCACCAGGAGACCCCCTCTGGGCCAGTTTCTTGATCTGTAAAATCAGAATATTACTATGCAAGATTGTTGTAACGTTTGATCTAAATAATACGCACAATGCTCCTGGCATGTAATAGGTGCGAAATAAATTCCCTCACCTCTTCCTGGTTTTCACTCTCCCTCCTGCTGCTTCCCGGCACCACCCCACCCCCGCAGTTCCGCCTCACAGAAGCGTCATTGTTGGTGAATCTGCCCCTTCGTTTTCCGCCTTTGTTCATACTCCCGTTCTTTAAGGAATGCCTTCCTCACGCTCAGTTCGGAGCCTGCCTCAAGGCGTCCTAGACCCTCCAGTTGCAAATAACGCCCTCCCTGGTCTTCCGTTTCCCCGCAGCATGGAAAATTCCCAACTTGCTAAGCAGTTAGCTGTCTTTTACTTTAATTACTTGTAGATAGTTCCTGAGTTGGAAGCTTCCGGAAGGTAGAGATGTTTCTTCTGCTTTCTCGTAGCTGTTCCTGCATCTGAGTTACTCAGGACCTGGAACGCCCTAAGTGTTAAATGAATGGTGGTGTACTTTGATGGGGGTTGGTGGGGACAGGAAAATGCTGCTTCATGGGCTAAGCAGCGTGGCAGAGTCTTAAAGTAATCAGACTCTGGGAACCCTGAATTTAGCTTACTCGTCCTTAAGATTTTTTGAGTAGTAGGAATTTCCACGTTTGCGAGCAAATAAGTGTCTGGAAATTAGACATAATTCTAGGAAATTCAAACAGTGAAAACTGGTTTATAATGTGAAACAAGTAAAGAATATTGCTTATCCCAAACTACATGAAAGTGTATATTTCTAATTATCTCTCAAAAGTGTCTTCAAAAATGAAACCCTTTAAGGAGACTGTGCTTTGGAAAAACGGTCTTATTTTGACCTGCACAAAGCCCACACAGTCTTTGCTCCAGCCCTCTCAAAGCAAACGTTTTACTACAAGCAAACCCCCAGTGCAACTGCCACAACAAAGAGGGAGTCCACATAGAAAGACCATTTCCTGCCGAAGTAAATGCCTTGATTCATGTATTAATCCAGTGGTAAGCAGGTAACAATGCTGCTTGTGTTACAGGCAGGTAGAGGTGTTTTATAGATCTGCTCACACACATCTCTCCAGCCATGAAGTGGTAGTTTCCCTTGGACGCTTACTCATCCCTTTTTTTTTTTTTTTCCCCAAACCACTGAATTCTAGATGCAAAGCCTACTCGATGAAAGACTACAGTCTGTCCGCTTCTGGCTTCCACCTGTAGCGGGCCTGGCCATGTTCAGCTGTGACTTCATGGTGTCAAGGTTCACTGGAACTCATCCCTTTCAGTGTTCAGAGCTGCAAACCAGCCACTGCTTGCTTTCACATGTATGTAGCTTTTAAATCGCCTTTCCCCATCCTCTATTCAAACCGTTGCTTTTCTTTGGATCCAAATTTAGTGACTTACCTGTTACATACGAGATGTAATATGTGGATCTTCATCTTATTGGCTGTGTCTGTCATAGGAGCCTGTGGAGACGGGAGGCGTCTTGACCGTCGTCCATCACGTTATTCCACCAGCTCGATGTTAGCTGCTGACTCTCACATAGCCTTTATGTAAGCTGGGGTCGTACATCAGAAATCCCTTCTAGAAATAGCCTCGAGGAGTGGTTGAACACGTTACTGTATGTCACGCGGATGTACGTGTGTGCATTTGTTTAGCAGAATACATCAGGTCCCTGTGGCATCCACTCTGGTGTCTGGCCAGCGACCACTCTTCTCCCAGCATCCAATGCTCCCTCCTTACAGAGCCCCAGTTTTTTCTTCGGGTAGCAGGTAGAAATCTGCTCCTTCGGGAAGAGGGTGGAACTATCTTAGCTCGCGGGATAAATCATGATTGGCTAAACAGCGAAGGCAGTCCTTTTTTAAAAAAAATTTTTTTTTTTAATTTATTTTTGGGCCACGCCACATGGCTTGCGGGATCTGCGTTCCCCGAGCAGGGATCAAACCCAGGTCCCCAGCAGTGGAAGCACAGTGTCCTAACTGCTGGACCGCCAGGAAGTCCCTTTCTTTTCCCCCCAAGGCAGTCTTACTTCCTTTAGCCAGTGATGGATGTGAAAAGGAGTCGGGGAGAACGTGACCCAGTTCTGGCCAGTGAAATATTAAGGAAAACATGTTACATTAGAGGCTTCCCTTCCCTAATAAGAAGATAAAGCCCCAAGAGAAGACGGCCCCTCTTCCTTCCTGCCCAGAAACTGGCGTGATGGCAAGGACTGTGGCGTTATCTTGTGACTGTGTGGAAAGGCGAAGGGAATTGCAGAGTCAGGGGTCAGGCCCTGTGGAGCCGTGAACCCACTGCTCCCACTGGGCTTCTCACGTAAACCCTTGTCCTGGGGTGCGAGGAACTTGCAGGGGCCCATTCTTGACCTACTGCCACAGGGGAGACTGTAAGTTGTTCCCTTGGGGAACGAGAGACCAGGGAATGGGATGGAGGGGAAGGGACATTGAAGGGGGTGTTACCGTTCTGCGTGTCTAAAGGGTTGTCTCTTGGTAATTTTATGGTCCGTCCATATGGAATCCACGGGATAGATTTTATATGTAATGATTTTTAATTTTGTAAACGTTTTTAATATGAAAAAAATGCTACGATACAATAATAAGCAAAAATGTAGCACATTTATGTATATATTATAATCCCAGCTCTTTTGAGGGAAAGGTATAGGAGAAGTGGAAAGTAAACATGTCAAAACAGTGTCGTTTGCTTCCGGGAACTAGGATTTTGAGCAGTTGGGGTTTATGTGGTAGGTTTTTGTTTGTTTGTTTGTTTATATTTGTGTGCAGTTATCACACATGTATTTTTACTGTTAGATTTTTTTATTGTGGTAAAAGACATAGAATTTACCATCATAGGCCTGTTTAAGTGTGCAGTTCGTTGGTGTTAAGTATGTTTGTATTGTTGTATATCCCTCACCACCGTCCGTCCCCAGAACTCTTTTCATCTTGTCAAACTGAAACTCTGTTCCTGTCGAACAGTAACTCCCCACTTGCCACTCCCTGCAGCCTCTGACACTCACCATTCACTTTCTGTCTCTGTAAATTTGACTTCTAGGTACCTCACTCATGTAAGTAAATCACGCAGTGTTTGTCCTTTTATTGTCTGGCTTATTTCACTTAACAAAATATCCTCAGTATTCATCCATGTCATGAGGTATGTCAGAATTTCCTTCCTTGTTAAGGCCAAATGATGGTCCTTCGTATGTATATATCACATTTTGCTAATCCACTCATCCCTCAGCGGACACTTGGGTTGTTTCCACATTTTAGGTGTTGTGAATAATGCTGCTGTGAACATGGGTGTACAAATAAGTATTTTATAATTTTTTTTAAAGTAGCAAATGAAGAAAAGCTTGTGGAAGCCAAATTATCCATATTAAATTTGTGCTTTTTTCCCATCATTTCCCATTTTGTATCAGATCTTTTGGATACTTTAGACAACTAACTGTACCATTTCCCTATCAGAAGGAAGAATGGTGGCTGGGAGCTTTCTCCCCATTTAAAAACCTAAGAGTAGTGAAGTGGTTAACCATTTTCAAGCGTTCTACCTATCTCCCCCCTTCCCTCGTAGTTAAAGAGCAGGTTATTTGACTTCTTACCACCCGAGAATGCTCCCCTAGTACCTGTCGGCCCCCTGCCTCTGAGACCGTCCCTGGAGAGCCGCTCACTGTGCCCACAGCCCTGGGTGTTCCTGCAGCACTCAGAAGGTGTAGTGGCGTCATCAGTTTCCCCAGCGAACTACACAGAAAGCGAGAGAGCAGCAAGTTCAAGTCACTAGATTAGGTGCTCCCACGTGGCAGCCACCCCGCTAGGCACCCAGGGGTCAGCGAAGAACAGGCCCACCGGGTACCAGACGGCCTTCAGGGAACCTGTTGCTTCAGGTGGAAGAGGCAGTGTTAGAATCCACTAACTTGGTGGGCGTCGTGGAATTTGAGCCCAGAGGGGAGTTTCCTGGTGGCCTAGTGGTTAGGATTTGATGTTTTTCACTGCCGTGGCCTGGGTTCAGTCCCTGGTTGGGGAACTGAGATCCTGCAAGCTGCGCAGCGTGGCCAAAAAAAAAAAAAGAATTTGAGTCCAGAGCCCCTAGACCTGATTTCGTCCAGCCACGTGAGACACTTAGGCGAGGCATTCAGGCTGTAGGTTCAGCTGAAAGGGCCTTTCCCGCGCTCATCCTGGTTGACGCCCATCGTCTGTGAGCTCTGACCATCCAGGCAGACCCAAGTCAGCTCTTTGGCCCTAACCTCCTCTTACAAGCCTCCTGTCAGCCCTACTCCTTCCTCCTTTGCAAGATGTCACTCTGCGGTCACACTGGGTGTGCCTTGTCCCTCCCTGCCTTTCCTTCCTTCTGGAATGTCTTCCTCCCCAGGCTCCACCTCTGCCCGCTGGATCCTTCAACTTCCACCTCAAAGGCCACCTCCTCAGCACTCCAGCCGGGCAGGGCAGAAGACCTCCCTGTTTGATCCACCTCTGTTCTCTGATCGGTGCGCCGTTTATGTTCCGTGTGGCAGCAGGCTTGCGGTTGTGCTTGTGTGTATATGTTGTCGGCTCCTCTCTCCCCTCCATCGTCCCCATCCTCTCCCCACCCCCCCCCCAGATATAGATATACAGATAATCTTTATGTTATATGAGCACGAAGAAAGGAACGGGAATGTACCCACTCTTTAGTTAGTAACGGTCACCTTAGGCGAGGCAAGGGAGAATGTAAAGAATTGAAAACAAGCTTATCTACTGAGCTCTGAGCAAGTGCGGGAAATAAGCTGGAAGGAGGCAGGCAGCGCACATCTGGGTCACTAGGAAGCAGGCTGAGGATCGCATCACGGCTCTTCCTGCTGGTTATGGGTTACGTCAGCGACTCGGGGCAGAGGAGCTGGAGCCTGCTTCCAGAAGCATGGCGTATTTTTATATTCCTGGTGAACTAAATAGAGTTCTTATTTATGGGAGAACAGGCACAGTCAGCCTCTCATCACCCGGGCCTCTCGCTGCCTATGTGGGGCTGCGGCCCTGTCGCCCAACGCTTCCCCCTCTGCACCCAGCTCTCCCTCCTCTTGATTCTCTCCTTTCTGCACCTTGTCTCCCTGGCTTCTTCCCGGGCTTTCCTCTCCTCCTCTGTTGCTTTCCCTTTTCCTGTCCCCATACGTCATCCTTCCCTCCCCGGCTTCACTGGCTCCTCCCTCTTCAGTATAAAGTTAATGTATACGCTTCACGCTTGTTCTGCTTATCGGCTGTGGCTTCGTGTGTTATTAATAGAGCAGTAGATAAGTTACGGTTTGGAGCTGCTTTTCCCCTAGAAAAATTCCAGCCCAAGTTACTTTTCCAGTCAGTGGGCTTTAATTGATTTTTCTCCCCTGATCAATGATCTTCTACAGAAAAGCTCCCCACTGCCCTGTGAAATACAGGCCTGGGAAAGAGGCCCAGAGACTCAGCTCTGTGGGAGCTGAACTCTGGCCCTCTCCGGCCCCCCAGCTCCACGCTTTCCCCGCCGCCCACCCACTGCACCAACCAAAACCTGGGAACAGGCCTTCTCCCTCCCCATCCAGTCCCTGGCACCAGCAGCGTCGGGCCTGTGGGGAGTTTTTCTCCCTCTGCCTCCTGGGAAGGAGGATGGGCTGGGCACCTTCTTCCCTGCTCTGCTTCCCAGACTCCCTGGTCGCTGGGGTTCTGGGTGAAAATTGGGTTTCTTCGATCAGATACTCAATTTTGGAAGGCTGAAATAAAGTGTCAGCTTTGCCGTGTACAGGCATATGCAGTGTGTAAATGACAGGCTGAATTTAAAGCAGGAGGTGGCAGTGCAGTTAGTTCGTTCCTTCATTCGTTTGTTCATTGGTTCTACCCCCTCTCTGACGCTGAGGGCTGTTTTGCGTTGGGAATTAGAAAGACAGAGGCTCTGGAGGGAAATCACTTCCAGTCCAGTTCCCATATTGAGCACCCCTCCGTGCAAGGCTTCTCAGTACTTGGTTTTCTGGCGAGAAAGATCACAGAGACACCAGCGCATCCACGGCTGTACCTCCAGCCGTCACCCTGCCTTCTGATCCCTGGGTCAATTCCCTGCTGCACACCTTTGAATTCGGCAATCCCGGTGGTGGCCTTCCTGGTCTCGGCCCTTGTTCGTGGTTCAGCCATCCCTGGATCTCTGGCCCATTGTTTTCAGCCCATCCAGTGATTTTGTAAATTAATTCCCTGTGTTAACCCCTGTCGGTTTAAAATACAACCAATGCAGGGGTTCCCTGGTGGTGCAGTGGTTAAGAATCCGCCTGCCGATGCGGGGGACACGATTTCGAGCCCTGGTCCAGGAAGATCCCACATGCCGCGGAGCAACTAAGCCTGTGTGCCACAACTACTGAGCCTGCGTTCTAGAGCCCACAAGCCACAACTACTACTGAAGCCCGCGCACCTAGAGCCCATGCTCTGCAACAAGAGAAACCCCCGCACTGCAGCGAAGAGTAGCCCCCGCTCACCGCAACTAGAGAAAGCCCACATGCAGCAACAAAGACCCAACGCAGCCAAAAATAAATAAATTTATTTTATAAATAAATGAATAAAATAAGAAATATAACCACTGCAGAGAGAGAGCCTGCTAAGGACTAAATGTTTCCCCGAGCAAAATTCATGTGTTGAAATCCAGTCTCCAATGTGATGGTATTAATTAAGAGGTGGGACTTTTGGGAGGTGATTAGGTCATGAGAGTGGAGCCCTTGTGAATGGGATTAGTGCCCTAATGGACCCCAGAGAGCTCCTCTGCTCCTTCTGCCCTGTGAGGACACAGTGAGAAAACGGGCATCTGCAGCCAGGAGGAGACCTCTCACCTGGACCCGACCGTGCTGGCACCCTGACCTCAGGCTTCCAGCCTCCAGAACTATGGGAAATAAATATCTGTTGTCTATAAGCCACCCAGCCTATGGCACTGTGTTACAGCGGCCTGGCCAGACAGAGCCGTCTCTCACCATCCGCACTGGGCAGCAACCCCTCCCCATTATTCCTTCTCCCTTCCCCTGCAGCATCGTGGCGTGTAGTTCTGTACTGCCTTGGGTACCTGTTGTTTCTCTCTCCTCCTTCCATTGTTAGCAAGCAGCTGGTTTCCCAGGGCTTGTACAGAGAGGTGCTTAATATGGAATCTGGACTAAAGTGACTTCCCAGAGCCTCCGTCTTTCTAATTCCCAATGCAAAATGGGTCAGGGAAGGGGTAGAACTAACTAGCTGTCACTTCCTGCTTTAAACTCAGCCTATCCTTTACACACTGCATATACCTGGGGGTGGTTTAACACCTGGCCGGGCCCCCTGCCCTTAAACCTAGTTGCTGGTTGGTTTTAACAAAGCTCTGATTCCAAAGCCCATCAAGGAATTCTAGCAGGACCTGGGTCATGGGTGTGGCTCTGTCCTCAGGGCAGGTTCTGGCCTACCTCAGGGACAAAGAAACTCCTCTGCCTTAAATGAGGCTGGAATCTGTATCAGCTCAAAAGTTGTAAAACAAATACGAGCTATTTCTGGAGTGGAACAACTGCCTCGGGATCCAGGTGAGGTGAGGAAGCCGCCTGGATTTGCAGGAGAGGCAAGTGGGGCACACAGGACGGAGGCGCCTTCCTGGAGCTACAGTAGGCCGGCCGTCCCTTCCAGTGGGAATCTGCACTGTCTGGGCTCCCAAACGACCTTAAAGCTTTCCGAGTTAACTGGGACAAAAGGGTGTGAAGGCAAGGGGAGAGCAGGCTGAGCAGCGCGTGCTTGTGGGGGCTCCTGGGTTCCTGCAACGGGAGCCTGACCCCGCCTTACCTTCTGGTTGGGGAGGGAAACGCCACAGGAGCCGCTAAGTGTGAGCCGTGGGAAGCGCCCCGCATCTGCTGTGCTTTTCTTTTCTTTTTTTTAAATTGAACTAAAAAATAATCTCTCTATACAGTATAAACTTTTTCTTCTTTTTTTTTTTTTTTTCGTCCGTGCCTTGCGGCTGGCGGGATCTTAGTTCCCCGACCAGGGATCAAACCCGGGCCCAATATAAGCTATTAATAGATACCCAAATACAATATGGTTTTTCAAATGAAATCATGTGTATAGCATTGTATTCATAAAGTACACTAATCAAAAGCTATACAACATTAACAGCAAATCCAAATCCAAATGGAGATATTCCTCTGAATTCCACGTTTCATCGAGCGTCAGAAACCACCAGTCTTTTAGTCCTTGTGCATTATTCTGTATCTGCATTCTCTGCGTCAGATTGGATCCCTGGATTTTATTTCATTTTCTGTGGGACATTCTCCACAGATATGTATCATCATCTGCTGCTTTGGGGGTTGCACGTCCTTCTGAGTGTCTGTTGTTGTCCCCACATAGCACGGAGGAACTTGTCTGCGCCTCCAAACAGACTCCCGCTCACTGCTGTGTCCTGCTGGGCTTTGACCGTGGATGAGCTGGGCTTCTCCAGTGCCTGCCTGCTCCAGCTTGACAATTCTTTGCTTCTGTGGCTGCGTCCTAAATGCGACCCAAGCTGGACACTGACTAGGAAGAACAGGGCCCCCCTTGCTTCTTTATTAGCTGTGTGACCTTGGACAGGTGACCTAACCTCTCTGAGCCACAGTGGGGAAACAGGCCTGGCTTTCAGGGCACTTGTAAGAATGAGGTGAGGTTCTGTATGTAAAGCACCTTAGCTTGGCGCGCGGGGCGGGCCCTAGCCCACAATCAGAGACCTGGATTCTGTTTGTCTCTGCTAACTCCATGTGACCTTGGGTAAGTCAGTCCCCTCTGGGTTGAAATGGACTTATTTTGTGATATCTGTGAAAAATACCCCAAAAAAGTCACAACGTGGCCCATTTCGCTAGTTTCTACATGGCCTTTTATCTGTAACTTGCAGTAGCATCCAGGGGCTCAGGACCCAGGGTGGGGAGACTGCAGACCAAGGAGCACTCCTCAGCAGGACCAGGGCGGGGGCTCCTAGATGGGGCCTCTGTGGTGGGATCAGCTGGTTGTGGAGGCCATCCTCATGGAAGACAGCCACGAGCCTGGAGGCTTGTCGTTAACTTACCCAGGAGCTCGTGAGGCCGGGGGCCACCTCCCTTTCGCCCTGTGCCTTTGCCAAGTCGGTCAGAGCACAGGAAATGCAGGAAATGGCAGTTGATCCAGACAGACGGGAGTGACGGTGGGCAGGCGGGCAGCTGCGCTGAAGCCGGGTCTAGCCCAGGGCCAGCAGGTGTGTGAGCAGGTGCTGTGCTGTAGCCAGGTGCTGCTATCCACTCTGGTGAGCTGCAGCAGCTGGCCCTGGCCGGGGCACCTCTGGATGGGGTGTGGAGGTGGGTGCTTGGGAAGCTGAAGCGGCTTGTAGAACAGCACTGGGGTGCCGGAAGCGGGGGTGGTCGGGGAGTGCTGAGCAGAGCAGAATGGTGGGGTTTTGCAGCCATGGGGACGTTGTCTCCAGGGCACTTGGGCTGGTAGCCGAGCCTAGCTGGCTGCATCAACCTCAGGAGAGTCACCTCCCGGGAGCATGGGGCATGCTTACTCCAGAAAGGCTTCAGGGAGCTGTTGGCTGGGTGCCAGGTGCCTTGCAGTCACTCCGAGGGCTGGACACCATTCCCTCCATTCCACACAGGAGGAAACGGACCCAGAGAAGAGGGGGCTTTCCTGACGTCAAGCAGCTAGTAGGTGGCCAGAATTCAAGCCACGTGGCTGGATACTGAGGGGCTTTTTCCTCCCAGTTTTCAGGATTAAAATAACGTTGGCAAGGAATAAATTACTTTTTTTTTTCTTTTGGATTATTCTCAGGAGAGCAATGACAGAGTCAAAGCATTCCACATTTTCATAGATCTTGATATATACAATTATCAAATTTTGCCCCCAAAGGGATGCATCAGTTTACAAGGCCAACAGCAATGGACCAGTTTCGCCTGAAAATGTTCCCCCCCCCATAAAAACACTGCTGAACCCCAGAGACATTGCCCTGTCCTGACCATGATCCTCCCTTCTCCCTGCAGGTAAGCCCAGTGCAGAGCCTTGTGATGCAGCCCATTGGGGTTTTACCTGGGATGGCATTGAACGTATGTATCATGTGGGGAGAGTGGCTCTCTTTATAATGTTAAGTCTTCCAATCCATGGACATGGTATATCTCACCATTTACTGAGGCCTCTTTATCTCATTATCAAGTCTTATGATTTTCTCCAAAGAGGTCTTGTACGTGTTTTAAGAGGCTTATATTTGACGTTATTGTAAATGGTTGTTCTTCCTTCATTTTCTAATTGTCTTAGCTAGAATTTTTTTAACACTGGTGGGTTGGGGGGGGCGGGGTTTGCACATTGATTTTTATATCCAGCAACCTTGCTAAAACCTTTGTGTCCTTGCTAAAACCTTTGTGTCCTAGTAACTTATGTGTTGGTTCTGTGACTTTTCTATCCTCTCTAAATAAGGACAATTTTGCTTCTTCGTTTTGAATCTTTATACCCTTTTTCTCCTTGCCTTACTGCTCTAGCCAGGACCTTCAGGACAGTTTGAACCATACTGGAAGTGGACAATGGACATCTTTGTCGTGTTTTCAGTCTCACAGGGAAAGCTTTCAGTGCTTCAGCACTGTATGTGATGCTTGTTATAGGGTTTTGTAGCTGCCCTTTATCAGGGCAAGGAAGTCCCTTCCATTCCTAGTTCGCCAACAGTTTTTCTCATGAATGGAGCTTGAATTTCATCTGCAACCATAGAGAGGATGGTATGACTTCTCATTTTTTTTCTGTTAAAGCAATAGATTATGCTGAGTTTACCAATGTTGAACCAATCTGCTTGCACTCTTGGGATTAACCCACCTTGGCTGTGTTGTTATCCTTTTCACGTATTGCTGGATTCCGTTTGTTACTCACGTTGAATTTTTGCCTGTATTTCATGCATGAGATTGCCCTGTACTTTTTCTTTTTCCCATTTCCCTTATCAGGTTTTGGTGTCAAGGCTATGACTGCCTCACAGAAGGACTGGGGCATTTCCCTCTTTTTCTACATTCTGAGTTTGTGTAAGAGTGGAACTCTTTGTTCCTTAAATGCATGTGAGAGTCACAGGTGAAGCCATCTGGGCTGGCCATTTGCTCTGTGGGAAGTTCGACTCCTGATCAACTTTCTCAGAAATGTCATCCCTTTCTTCTCCTCCTCCCAGACCAGACCACCTCACAAATGGACCATTGTGGCACCCTAAGGGGTACTGCCCTGGGCCTCCCCAGCTAGTCTTCCCGAAGCTCCATCTCCATCCTAGCTCTCTCCTGCTTCAGAGCATGCATGGGTCCCCACTGCCCCCAGGCAAAATCCAGACTTATAGCAAGATGCTCATGGCCCTCAACTGTGGCTGGACCACCTGTCCACCCTTCCCTAGTGCTGTGCCCTGCGGAGCTTGTGGCACACCTAGCTTCTGTCCGTGCGGACACACTACCAAAGGCTGTCACGTCCGTACCCCTTTTGCCACTAACATCACCTCTTCCAGGCAGCCTGCCCCTTCCCTTTAGCTATGGGTCCCCTCCCTCCTGTGGCTCTCTATTTCTTTTCTTTTCTTTTTCTGTGCTGCCCTCATTTTTTAAAAATTTATTTAAGTACAGTTGATTTACAATGTTGTGTTAATTTCTACTGTACAACAAAGTGATTCAGTTATACATATACATACATTCTTCTTCTTCTTCTTTCTCTATTTCTGCATATTATCAAAATTGCTTTGGGTAGAATTATTCTTTACTCAAATGAGTGTTCCAAGAGGGCGGGCATTGTTTTTGATAGTTTACTTATTCAGTCAACAAACATGTCCAGTGCACCAGGCACCATGCTCAGTGCTGGGATACGTCAGTAACTAAGACAGACAGGTTCCAAGTGTTTCGAAACTTTCCAGTGAGCAGGAATTAAAACAGCTTGCACTGTACAGGTATGAGTATAAATAAAGCAAAATTAAATCACCCCAAATCTCACTGTTAACTATTGGTGCATTTCTTCCCAGCTTTAGAAATGCATTAATAACCTGCCTGACTAGGTATGTCTATTACAGGTAAGGAACCTGAGGCACAGAGCTCTTAAATTAAAGGTCACAGGGAAGACGGAGGGCAGGGTTTTAACTCAGGTAGCCTGGCTCTGAGTTCCCACCCCACACCACCGGCCCTTTAAAAAATATAATGGGTCAAACTGTGTGTCCCTGTTTGGGGGCCCAAATTTTTCACTTCTCTTACGACACACATCTTACCTTGGGAACACCGAAATGTGCAGCTGGCCCCTACCTTAGTATCACACCTCATGGGCTCTACCTGCTGCCTTCTCAGACTGTCGTGGGGAGAGGCCCCGCCCGGGGAGTTCAGGGGCTTGGGTTCTTCTCGCCTTGCCACCAACTCACTGTGTGACCTCGAGCTAGTCACGCAGCCTCTCTAAGCCTCAGTTTCTCCACCTGTAAAAAAGGAGATGGGATTCTGTCACACTACAGGCCGGCCTTGAGGAGCCCCCTCTGTTGAGCGGGTGGCACTCTCGGGATCTCTGCCGAGTGCTGGGCTGTCCAAGGCTGCGCGCCGCGGCGCATCTGGGCCCATGGGGCCCACCTCCCCCCACCGGCATGGCCGGTGCGCCCCGTCGCGTCCGGGTCCGAAGGCCCATGGCAGCAGCTGGGAAAGTCGCTCCCCCAGGCCAGGGGGAATCAGCACCAGCAAGCGTCCCAAGAGGGCGATGGCTCCGGACGCTGTGCCCCCTCGCCCCGTGGCACCTGCGCTCAGGGTGGGCGGGACAGGCAGGCAGGGTCCGGAGGCTGCGCTGGCGGAGCGTGGGGGTGACTTGCGGCGTCAGGGAACCACAGGCTGCCCTGGGGACCTCCGCCTCGCCTTCCCGGCCTGTGTCATCGGAAGGTGCGAAAGTAACACGGGATGCGCTTGGAGCTCCTGGCACGCTGTAGGCTGTCAAATGCGGCAGCCTTGACCATCCTCACAAGTCGGGCTTTGGGGTCCGGTTAGATTAACCGGGTTAGTGGCCGGAGTGGCTTCCTCCCTCCCCGCAAGGACCAGTCCCGTCTGCGCCCTCCGTAGGCCGGGTGGCAGGCCCTTTACGGGCTCTCCCCACGGTCCGGGCCCTGGCCTCTTGCCCCTGCTCCTCCCCTGGGGCCTCCACTGCCACCCCTGAGAACTTTCCTCTTTCTCGACCAGGCACCTTTGAACTTTGCATGCCACGGACCCCAGAGGCAGTCTGGGGGAAACCTATGGACTTCTCTAAACAGTATTTTAAAATGAGTAGATGGAGGAAACCAATTATATAGAAAAGCAATTAATAAAAAATTTTAAACACGTGTGCAATGTAGTAGTGTATTTTATTTATTAGCACATTAAATAAAAAGACCAAAGCTGCAAGTCCAAAATTCATCATTTTAGGACTTCCCCGGTGGCGCAGTGGTTAAGAATCCGCCTGCCAATGCAGGAGACACGGGTTCAAGACCTGGTCCGGGAAGATCCCACATGCCGCGGAGCGGCGGGACCCGTGGGCCACAACTACTGAAGCCCGCGCGCCTAGAGCCCGTGCTCTGCAGCAAGAGAAGCCACCACAATGAGAAGCCCGCGCACCTCAACAAAGAATAGCCCCTGCTCGCCGCAACTAGAGGAAGCCCTAGTGCAGCAACAAAGACCCAAGGCAGGGGCTTCCCTGGTGGCACAGTGGTTGAGAGTCTGCCTGCCGATGCAGGGGACACGGGTTCGTGCCCTGGTCTGGGAGGATCCCACTATGCCGTGGAGTGGCTGGACCCGTGAGCCATGGCCGCTGAGCCTGCGCATCCAGAGCCTGTGCTCCGCGACGTGAGAGGCCACAGCAGTGAGAGGCCCGTGTACCGCAAAAAAAAAAAAAAAAAAAGACCCAAGGCAGCCAAAATTAAATAAATAAAATTAAAATTCATCATTTTAAAGTAGCAGTGAGTGTAAATGATATTTAAAGATTTTTCTTCAGTTGAAATGTGATTTGAAAATATCTGGGTTTCTGTTGGTGACAAAGTCACGGGTGCAGCTGACACCACTGTTGCCCCCATTCCTAACTGATGAGAAAGTAAATATCAGTCAGAGGTGTGTGGAGATGAGGATGTAAAATTTTTGTGTCCAATTTCAGAAACCCCTGGCTTCTCTAGCCTCCGGTCTCCCCTCCCTGCGGTTCTCTCTGTGAAGCCTGGTTAAGAGGCCTGCTCTGGTAATAGGCTTGTGAAAGAGGGACTAGGAGAGGAGCGGGGGAGGGTGTGTGCAGAGAGAGGCAAGCCTTCCTGACTGGGTGGGTCTGCTTGAAAGGGAAGCATAGGGCCGATTTTTATGCCTCTGGGCCTTTGCACATGCTGTTCCCGCTGCTAGGCCTTTCCACCCCATGCCCTTGCCCCATCTGCCACCCCCACCCAACTCCTTGGAAAGCCTCCACCTGCTTCAGCCCCAGCACAAGGTCCCCCCTCACTCTAGTTTCCTGCTGTTACCATCTCTCCTCAGAGCATCTGCATTGATCTCAAGTGTTTGTATTCAGGCTGGGCTATCCTGCTGGACGGACCCAGGCAAGGTCTCGGCCAGGGCTGCTCCACCTCTGGGTCTCCAGGGCCCAACTCAACGTCAGGGCTCAGCAGGTGTTTGTTGAATGAATAAATGAAAGAGTGAATGAGTGAATGACAAAGTTGTTCCCTGCCATGATCTCTAAGCTTCTTGCATGACTCATGTTTCAGAGGAGACCGCCTGCAATGATGTGTGTTACTTTCCTAATATGCGGGGTTTTCTTTAAGTTGTTATTTTTTAAAGCAGGTTAAAAACAATGTTTTAACTACAGTGGAATATTATATGGCCTTAAAAAGGAATGAAGTACTGACACATGCTACAATATGGATGAATCTTGAAAATATACTAAGTGAAAGAAGCCAGCCACAAAAGGCCACATATTGTAAGATCCAATTTATATGGAATGTCCAGAATTGGCAAATCCAAAGAGATAGAAAGTAGATTAGTTGGGGCTGGGGAATGGGGCACGACTGCTACTGGGTACAGGGTTTCTTGTTGGGGTGTTGAAAATGCTCTAAAATTAGACAGTGGTGATGGTTGCAAAACTCTGTGAATATACTGAAAACCGCTTAAATGGGTGAATTTTAGGCCATGAGAATTGTATCTCAATAAATGTGTTATTAAAAGGTGTGTAGGCAAATACCTACATTTCTGTCAATTTCCACACGTTCCTGCAATGTGGTCCCTGCACAGAGCTGGGCAGTGAGATTATTGTGTGAGATAAACACACATAATAAACTTGTGTTACATTTGTAATCAGTAGTTTTAAAAAGTTTACTTAAGAACACTTGATTCTTGGGACTTCCCTGGTGGTCCAGTGGTTAAGAATCTGCCTTCCAATGCAGGGTACATGGGTTCGATCCCTGGTCGGGGAACTAAGATCCCACATGCTGCAGGGCAACTAAGCCCACGTGCCGCAGTTACTGAGCCTGTACGCCACAACTACTGAGCCTGGGTGCCACAACTAGAGAGCCGATGCACTCTGGAGCCCCTGCCACAAGTAGAGAAAAGCCCACGCACTGCAACGAAGAGCCCATGTGTCGCAATGAAAGATCCTGCGTGCCGCAACTAAGACCCAACACAGCCATAAATAAATAAATGTTAAAAAAACAGGAAAAAAAAAAAAAAAACACTTGATTCTTGGACTTCCCTGGCGGTCCAGTGGTTAAGACTCCGTGCTTCCACTGCAGGGGGCACGGGTTCAATCCCTGGTCAGGGAACTAGGATCGCTCATGCTGCATGGCCAAAAAGAGAATAAATAAATAAATGAAAAGGTATTTTAAAAAAACCCACTTGATTCTTGTATATATCATGTCATCATCTATCTAAAAAGGTTAGGGGGACACAAATAGCTACATTTTTATTTATGTTAGAAATGATGGGAGGAAAACCCATAATATAAAGTGGTTGCCCTTAGGCTTGTGGGTTGATGTAGCTGTAGCTGGTGATGGGTCCTTGGAGGTTCATCAGACTGTTAACTTCTCTCTACTTTTACATATGTTTGGAACTGTTTATAATAAAAAATTTAAAATATACCTGAAGCAATCAGCAGATATTTATCACTGAATAGCTGCATTTATTGAGCGCCTGCTGTGTGCCAAGCACTGTGTGAAGTGTTCCTAGGATCCAGGAGGTCATTTTAACCTCACACCAGGCCTGAGGAGCCAGCACCTGTTACAGGTGAGAGACCTAGAGGCGTGTGGTAACGTTGGGAGGACAGGGCGAGGGACAAGTGTGGAGGTACCAGGGTTTAACGGAGCTAAATCCTCATCTTTCAGCAGCAGGCAGCCATTGGATCGTATCTTAAAAAAAAAAAAAAAAATGAGAAATCAGGGACTTCCCCGGCGGTCCAGTGGTTAAGACTCCACGATTCCACTTTAGGGGGTGCGGGTTCGATCCCTGGTTGGGGAACTAAGATCCCACATGCTGTGCTGTGCGGCCAAAAAAAAAAAAAAAAAAAAGTGAAAAATCAGTAATTGTCAGTATAAGCCTGTCGCTTACACATATAAAAGTGAAAGGCTTCCCTGGTGGTTGAGAGTCCACCTGCTGATGCAGGGGACACGGGTTCGTGCCCCGGTCCAGGAAGATCCCACATGCCGCGGAGCGGCTGGGCCCGTGAGCCATGGCCACTGAGCCTGCGCATCTGGAGCCTGTGCTCCGCAACGGGAGAGGCCGCAACAGTGAGAGGCCCACGTACCGCAAAAAAAAAAAGTGAAAGCCAGAAGAAACTTCTAGGAGCACAAATGGCTGCCTCTGAGGGGAGGACTCAGGGTGGGGCTGAGGGAGGGGGAGAAGGTCGGGAAACTGCCGTTTTTTCATTTTAAGCCTTGTAATTCTATTTGTCCTTTAAAGATGTGTACCTGTTACTAATTTTATTGAAAATAAAAGAGAAAAAAAGAAGAGAGAAAGAAAACAGAGGATCAGAGAGGTGAAGGAACTTGCCCAAGGTCACACAGGATTCAGAGCTGAGCCAGAGTTCAGACTTGAGACGGAGGTGGGCCCTACAGCCCCGCCTGACCTGATGCTGGAGGTGCACAGAAGGCCATCTGGCCAGAGGGACCAGACTCATGTTGAGGACAGGCTATTTTCACTGTCAGATGTTGCTGAAGTTAGAACCTGAGAGTTAATGTTAAAAAGCTGTTTATGAACCTGAAAGGCCCTTTCCACATGTCTGACCTTGCAGGCTGGGCTGTGGAGGTTCAATGTCCACCAAGCCCCTGCTCAGTGACGGCAAATCAGCAGAGTTCTCCCTAAGTTGGCTGCACTGTTTTGCAAGAACACCGATGAGCCATTCTCCCAGGGCGGCCACAAATGTGTCAGGCAGAGGGCTGGGTTTGAACTCAAGTCTCTGCAACTGTGGGTCCTCAGGGAACTGGTGGGGCCAGAGCAGAGGCACTGGGCTCTGGAAAGTAGGGACTGTTCTTGACCACGTGATGGGGGTGGGGTTGGGTGAACCCCGGAGGCGGCGGCGTGCGCAAAGTCCCAGGGGCCTTGATCTGGGAGTTTGGCACGGGTCAGCGTAACTGGAGAATGGGGGGAGGGAGGCTGCAGTTGAGGAGAGATGGGGGCTGGAGGGGGAGGGGACCGGAGGGGGAAGGGCTGACTATGCACAGGGCACAGACTGGGTGAAAGCCCAGGGCAGGAGGGAGCTGTGGCTGGAGCTGAGGAGCCAACGGCAAGGACGAGGCCCGAAGGGAGGCTGAGAGGCCGCAAGGCTCCGATCCGCAGGGCCTCTTGGCCTAGCAAGGATTTGCGTCTTTATCCCAAAAAAGCCACTTCGGGGTTTGAAAACCTTGCCCCGCCACTAAGTGGGGAAGGGAGGCAGTGGGGAAAGGAGGCGGGAGCTGCAGCTCCAGGGCGCCGCGTCCTGAAGTCCCAGGGGGCCGGGAGGGGCGCACCCAGTCCCCCGCCGGGCGCTCGGGGCGGAGCGAACAGCCCAGCCGTCCCGCCCACAGCCCCGCCCAGCAGGAGACACGCCGGTGACTCCGCCTCCCCCTCTCTGGTTGGCCCGGGGCGGGGGCACCTGACTCAGAGCGGCCAATCCTCGCGCTGGCAGGGCCCCGGGCCCCGAGCTCTGCCGCGCAGCGAGGCGCTTACAGACCAGCTGGCAGGGGGCGGCAAAGGGCGCCTCGGGCTGCTGGGGCTCACGAATGGGGGCTGGCAGCAGGTTGCAGATTAGCAATTCCCCGGACGTCCACTTGGCCAAAAGACCAATTTCTATGAACTGACGATGACGTGTGTGTTGGCCGAGGTCGTCCGGCGTCCGCTGGAAAGTGATCATTTCTCGTTGTCTCTATCCCACCCTGCTCTGCTGAGCCAGAGTTCCAAGCCTCTGAGGGCGGGAGTGAGGGGGTCTGTGGGGGCCGTGGAGTTACAAGTCTGCCCTCCTCCCCCCAACACTCACTCTCCCCCTTTGTGAGGTCCCGACTTATAAGTCTCAGCGTGCACGCCGCCTCGTCCAAGAAGCCTTCCCTGGAGGCCCCAGCGGCTGGACTCCCTGGGGCTTCCCAGGGCTCTGGGCTTTTCTCTCCATCCGGAAGCATCGTTATATGGGGATGTTTATCCCGGAGGGCAGGGGCCCTCTCCCCAGGCAGGGCCCCAGGCTCGTTGGGGGGTCCATCAAGGCAAAGTAAAGGGCTGAAGTTGGCCCACCCGCAACTGACCCGGAGGAGATGCAGACAGGGAGGCTTCTTCCGCCAAGGCCGGTCGTGACTTGTGAGGCCTGGGAAGCCGGAAGTGTCCTCTGGCCCCGGAACCCCCACCTGTACCAGTCCAGATGGGGACCAATGATCCGGCCTCGACCCCTCAGACGGCCCGAGGGTAAGGGAGATGCGCCTTAGAAAGCATCCAAGGAAGGACCGTTTGCACCCAGTATTCAAGCTGTGAAAACGGCGTGTAACTGCATCAAAACTATGGGAAGCGGGCTTCCCTGGTGGCGCAGTGGTTGAGAGTCCGCCTGCCAATGCTGGAGACACGAGTTCAAGCCCTGGTCTGGGAAGACCCCACATGCTGCAGAGCGGCTGGGCCCCGTGTGCTACAACTACTGGGCCTGCGCTCTAGAGCCCGTGAGCCACAAGTACTAAGCCCGCAACCCACAACTACTGAGCCCACGTGCTGCAGCTACTGAGGCCCGCGTGCCTAGAGCCCGTACTCCACGACGAGAGAGGCCACCACAGTAAGAGGCCTGCGCACCGCAACAAAGAGTAGCCCCCGCTCTCAGCAACTAGAGGAAGGCCATGCGCAGCAACAAAGACCCAACACAGCCAAAAATAAATAAATAAATAAAATAAATAAATTTATTAAAAAAAAAATACGCAAAGCGCAGGGCAAAGCTTCGGGTAAACAGGCACTCCTAGCAGGCGTCAGGTCCTGCTGCAGAGGCCACTCACCCCCGTGGGAGCAAGGACTTTGCCAAAACACGAAACAACCTTATTGATTTATCTCGCTATGGCCTCTCTCCCCGCAAAAGGTAAGCTCTAAAGGCATCAGAGGGTGTGCAGTGAAAAATTTACCACCACTGTCGTCATCTGTAGTGTATTTGTATTTTATTCCTTTCTTTCCTTGACTAGATCAACTACTGATTTAGCTGTTTTCAATCTTTCTTTTTTCTTTTATTTTTAGCTGCACTGTGGGGCGTGTGGGATCTTAGTTCTCCCACTAGAGATTGAACCCAGGCCCTGGGCAGTGAGAGCTGAGTCCTAACCACTGGACTGCCAGGGAATTCCTGCTATTTTCAATTGTTAAAAAATTATTTCTACTGGATTTATTTTATTTGAATTAGTTCTACTGTTTTTTCTCTTCTAAACCATTTTACAATTTTTTTTTTGCGGTACGCGGGCCTCTCACTGTCGTGGCCTCTCCCGTTGCGGAGCACAGGCTCCGGACACGCAGGCTCAGCGGCCATGGCTCACGGGCTCAGCCGCTCCGCGGCATGTGGGATCTTCCCGGACTGGGGCACGAACCCGTGTCCCCTGCATCGGCAGGCGGACTCTTAACCACTGAGCCACCAGCGAAGCCCAAAAGGCTAACTTTTAAAAAATAAATAAATAAAGAAAGAAAAGATCTTTAAAAAAATTAATTAAATCTATGTCAATAATTATATTATTGTCTTCTCTAATCTTAATTTTTCTTAATTTTCTTAATACACGTATCTGTGAGAGATGAATTGAAATTTCCTACTACCGATGTGCTTTTCACTTGCTCCCTGTATTTTTTTCATTGTATGAATGTGGATACTGTGTTATTTGATGCAGGGTTGGCACCGAAGAGCAAATGAATGCAGTTTGGTGCATACTAGATATGTGATACCTTCACTGTGACTTGCACTCATTCTCATTATAAAGTGCACCTCTTGGCCCCACCTAATGTTTTGCCTTGAACTTGACCCCTGCTTTCTGTTTGTTTGCATTTGCCTGTTATCCCTTGCACCATGCTTCTATTTTCATTCCTTCTGAGTCCTCTGGATTGGGGAGTGTCTTTTGCCTCCAGCTTAAAGTTGAACGTGAGCCATCTGACGGGCAGGTCCCTTTACAGATGAGTTTGCATATATCGATGTGACAAATCTATCTTAGACTCAGTGAAGTCATCTTATTTTACGCTTTCTATTTTTGTAGTTTATAAACTATTGGCTTAATTTAGGTGCAAGATTTCTTCTGATATTTTGGAAATTTTGTAGCTGTGTACTTGTGGTTACCTCTGTAAGTTTATATAACACCCTTAGTCCTTTATTTATCTACTGACTCCCAGCTATGAGTAATGATGACACTATTATGTCTTTCCTTTCTCCTTCCTTTTCTCCACCATCCTTTTCACAATATAATTTTAAATGAAAGAAACATCAGGTTAAATATATCCATTTATATCACATATATATAAAATATGTCCTTGTGTCTAAGATGGCATTGATTTTAAGATGCTCCACTGACGTAGTAACAGCTTCTTGAACAAAAACAAAACTCTTTCCCATCCCGCAGTCCCTGCAGAGGGCTAACGGTGGTCATGCCCAAGATGGAATTCAGGGGCCTCTTGATCGGCTTGTCTCTGAACCCTGTGTCCCTGACTGGGCTGCCAACAGAGTTCCTGTCCTCCTTAGGGCCATTTGGGGGAGGTGTCCAGCGTCCTTGCCAGTGATCACAGCTGTGAGTGTCTCAGCAGGAGCCACCTGGGTGGAGGGGCTCTGGTTGTGTCTCCCTGGATTCCAGGCACGCGCGAAGCTCTGTGTCGGGGGTGGGGTGGGGGTGGTGGGAGTGGGGGGAGGGGGGATGGGTGGGGGGGGCGGTGATGTCACATCCGCCCTGTCTTGACTGTCTTCTTTCTCCAGCCTTTTTTGTGAATCTGGGCGTGGCTGACATTAGCTCAAATACAACTCCTGTTTTTTTTGTTTTTATTTTTGTTTTTGGCCACATTGTACGGCATGTGGGATCTTAGTTCCCCGACCAGGGATCAAACTCGTGCCCCCTGCATTGGGATTGCAGTCTTAACCACTGGACCGCCAGGGAAGTCCCCCAAACAACTCCTGTTTAATAACATCTCATTAAAGCCTTCTGGAAGTTTCTCAGGACCCCAGAGTTCTCAGCAGAACCCAGCATTGCCTGGTGCCAACCCATGGCTGTGCCAGTCACACCTGCTCCGCTGAGCCTCCTCTAGCTCCTGTGTGCCAGCCTGACCAGGGCACCCTATCCCGCCCACGCCTTGTACTTGCCTCCCTCCAGGCCTTTGCTTCTGCTGTTTCTTCCACCTGGGCTGCCGTCCTCCCTCCAGTTTTTGCTGGTCTAAACCTCACCCACTGGTCTAAACCCTCAGCCTGAACGTCACCTCCTGCTGGAAGCATTAGACCCTCCCTCTTCTGGCCCCTCACGGCCTGGCCGGGGGTAGCTGGCCACCAGGCCGCTGGAAACCCTGGCTCCATCCTCGGACTCACGTCTCTGCCTTCATTCCTAGAGCTGCAGTGGCCACAGAACCTCCCGGGAAAGGCACTGGAGTCAGACAAGACCCACTTCCACCAAACCGCGGTTTCCATGGTTGTAAAAGTTGTGAGGTTGAATAGAGAGAGTTGCGGCCAAGTGGCTGCCCTGTGCGTGGCAGTGAGGACACGGCGGTTGGAGACGGCCCTTCCTGCCAGCGGGGCTCAAAAATGGGGGGGGGGGGCAATCATTAGTATTTTGGTATAGTATTATTATATTAGCTTTACTGGTTTATTTACATTAAAGTGTAAAATCTTATGTGAGCAGCCAGATGAATTCTTCCCTATGTCTACACTGTGACTCCATGCAGATCAAGTTATAGCACATTTCAGGGACTTCCCCGGTGGCACAGTGGTTAAGAGTCCGCCTCCCAATGCAGGGGACGCGGGGTCGATCCCTGGTGGGGGAACTGAGATCCCACATGCCGCGGGGCAACTAAGCCCACACACCACAACTACTGAGCCCACCCAGTCAGCAACTAGAGAAGCCCATGCACCACAAGGAAGACCCAGTGCAGACAAAAATAAAAAATAAAAAAACAAACCGCATTTCAGCCCCCAAAATTCCCCACCAAGGGCAACTGCTACCTTGCCTTTAACCACCATAGATGAATTTGGCCTGATTTTTGTACTTTACATCAATGGAATCATACAGTATGTGCTCTCTTGGGTCTGACTTCTTTCACTCAACATTATTATGTTATCCGTCTATATGTTATTATACTAATAACGACAATAATAATAATTGTATCCCCCTCCCCCTGGGGCCTGGCACATGGCAAGTGATTAGTTAATAGTGAGGCTTGGTTGAGGGAACTTGACCCTTTCAGCTTTTTTTTTTTTTTTTTGTACGAGAACGTGACCTGAGTCGACTCCATTGTTGAAAACTGTTCTGAAGGTGGAAATCAGGGCAGCAGAGAACGCCAGGGAGTTCACTTTACTGGTCGTTGGTATCTGTGGTTTGGCTTTGCTGTTTATAAATGCCCTGGCAGCGTCCTGAGGTTACCTCAAGCTGGTGGCTTCTGTCATCCCTTGGGGTCACTGGGCCCTACCCCTCCGCCCCGCCCTGGTCTACCCAGGTCAAGCGCCTGCTCTTGTCTAGCCTTGGTGTCTAGGACTCTGCTGTCCTCCTCTGTGTGTAGATACCCAGGAGGTGAGACATGCAAGCCTTGGCCTTGGTCTGGAGGGGAGAAAACATTCCGTCATCCTGCTCCAGAGCCCCCAGGTTGAAATCTCTGGACTGGTGCCTTAATCCAGGGGCTCCTAGGGGGTGGGTTCTCGTTGGTTCTGAAGTCCCTCCCGGAGGGACAGGCCATGTCTGCTCTTCCTAGCTTCCCTCACACAGATGGGAAACTGAAGCTCCAAGTGCAGGCTGAGTGTTTATTCAGGGAGTGGATGAGCACTCAGCCAGCACCTATTAGGCGACTACTGTGTACCCTGAGTAGGCACTGAAGACCCAGAGATAAGCCAACCTGTCCAGGCCAAGGAGAGCCGTGCTCCGGGGAGGGGTCTGGGGAAGCTTCACCAGGCACTTGGCCTTTGAAGCCTCAGGGACTTTGGCCAGGCCTAAGTGAGGTTATTCCAGGCAGAGGGAACCGCTGGAACAAAGGCTTAGCAGTGGGAGAGTGATCTGGGGCCAGCGATGGGCTGCTGGCTGAGAGAAGTGTTCAGGAGAGAGGCTTGTTTTTTTGTTTTGTTTTTTATTTCCTTTGTTTTTTTTTTTCCCTGCACCAAGACTTGTGGGACCTCAGTTCCCTGACCAGGGATCGAACCCAGGTCCCCTGCAGTGGAAGCACAGAGTCCTAACCACTGGACTGCCAGGGAATTCCCCAGGAGAAAGGCTTGTTGAAGCTGGTCCAAGACCCTCCTTGGGGTGGTGTTGGTGAACCTTGGAGACTCCCTTTGGAGCAGGTGCAGGACCTGAGCTCTAGGCTTTCCTTTCACCCTCTGTGTGACCCTATGTTGGCCCCTGGGTAAATCTCTCCAAATCTCTCCCTGTGGCAGATAGATGAATGGAGGGTGGGGTGTAGTGAATCAGTGAATGGGGTTTGAAAGCTGCAGTCCATGCCAGGGAGGCAGGTGGGGTTGAATGAGCCAGGGCCCTAGGCCTACAGGTGATGAAATCAGCACAAGGATTAGTCTTGGCTCTATTAGGCATGCTCTCTACTCTCATCTCCTGGAGCAGGCCATTCCTGCACTCCACCGATGGGGGGCACACTCAGCTTCTCTGGCAGGACCAACAGGAGGCTTGGCCACCTCCCCTGGTTCAGCCACTGACTGACTTGCTGGTTGCATTTGTCTCCTTCAAGGTCTCAGGTACAGTCCCCTTTGCTCTTTGCAGAAGTGGAGGTGTCCCTGATCCAGACCCCATGGAGGTGGCCCCAGGAGCAGGGGCCCAAGAAGAAATGTTGAAGGAGGATTCACTCTTTTTCTTTCCTTTCTTTCTTCCTCCCGCCCTCCCTCCCTCCATCCCTTCCTTTTCTTTTGGCTTCATGCGGAACTTCCCTTACTAGGTATGAACCGGCGCCTCCTGCAGTGGAAGTCTTAACCACGGGACTGTGGGGGGAGCCCCCGTTTTACAGGACTTCTAATGGTCTCTCTCGTGGCCGCCTGTCATCTGCCCCTTCTCCCCCGCAACGGCTGGAGCCCCTCCCGAGGCCCCTGTGATCGCCCTCTCCAGCCGCAGCCCGCGGGCTCCTTCCCAATGCCAGGCCTCTGCCCAGTGGTGCCCTCCGCTGGGAGTCTCTTCCCTCTTCTCCCTCTGGTCAGGAACCCTCTCTTCCCTCTCCTTGGAGGCCCGAACTCGCAGCTTCAGGGCTTCCCACCCTCACCAAGGTTGTGGCATCTGGGTGGCTGTTCCCTCCCCGCTCCCGCCCCCCACCCCCGTCCCCGCATGGGCGTGGCTGGCGCCCGGAGAGCTGAGAGCCCTGAGCGTGGCCCAGGGAGGGGCCTGTTGCCCCCCTCCCCGAGATAGGAGACAGATGGGCCGGCAGAAAAGGGGTTAAAAGAAGGATTCCAAAAGCGAATTTCTCCCTTCCTTGCGGCCCCCCCTCCCCGCTACCAAGCTCTCTGCTAGACCTGCGAGTCTCCCCTCTGGGGCCTTCTTACCTCTGGCGCTTGTTCGCGGGAGGGTGGGATGGGGGGCCGTCGGGCCATCAGTGCCCCGGTTCCCACCGGCTGCACGCCGGGGAGCCCCGGGGTGGGGACGGGGCGGAGCGGGGCGGGGGCAGTTCAAGGCAGGGGCTGGGCTGGGCTGCCTCGGTGGGCCGGGATTCGGGGTGGGAGGGTGGGACTCTCAGAGGCAAAACAGCAAAGGCCACAGGCCAGGTGACCCAGTGAGGGCTAGGGACGCGTGTGTACCTTCCAGCCAGCAGGGGGCGCGGGTTGGCCTTGGGGGTGGAGGAGGGCGAGACTGAACGATGCTGGACCAGAGAGGTCTGTTAATTTTAAAACATTAAATTAGATGGCAACTGAAAAAGAAATGCAAAACCTAAAAATTGAGAATTATGTTTTATTTGGTGGCCTTACCGAGGACTGTAACTTGAGAGCTCAGTGCCTCTCAGATAGCTTTGAGGAACTGCTCCAAAGAGGTAAGTGAGGAGCCAGGGTATATAGGAGTTTTTGCTGGGGAAAAAAAAAAAGTAGTAGAACATCAAACGATTACTGCTAATCACAAAAACCAGGCATCTCAAGTTAATGATTCTAGTGCCTTTCTATGTATGGAAAGAGGAAAGAGTCTAGGGACTTCCCCGGTGGTCCAGTGGTTAAGAATCTGCCTGCCAATGCAGGGGACATGGGTTCGAGCCCTGGTCTAGGAAGATCCCACATGGCGCAGAGCAAGTAAGCCCATGGGCCACAACTACTGAACCTGTGCTCCAGAGCCCGTGAGCCACAACTAGAGAAAGTGCAGCAAAGAAGACCCAATGCAAAAAAAAAAGATGCAAGAGTCTGGGCTCATTGAAATTATTCCTTATATATGCACCCTAACTACTTAGGGTCAGTATCCCGTTTTTCTCCATCCTGAATTCCCCTCAGGGCGCACCGTGGGAGGCGGCTGCAGTGGCTGCTGGCTTGATGGCAGGCAACGTTTTTTGGTCCATGTAGATATTTTTTATTCTTTTAATGATCTAAGCTTATAAAACTCAAACAGGACAGAAGCATTAAAATAACAGCCCTGGTCCCACAGCCCCTCCTCTCGGAAGTAATCCCTGCCCTGCCCTCCCCTCTTGGGGAGCATCCTTCCAGGCCTCCTCCAGAGCATTCACGTGTGCAAGGACACACACACACACACACACACACACACACACACACACAGAGCAAGGTGCCAGGCTCCCAGATGCACTCACAGACACGCACTCACCCAGCCACACAGGGACACGCCGATACATGAGAACACTTGTAGCACATAAATAGGTTGGTCAGAATCCTCTGTGGCGTGGGTGTATTTAGGCAGACACATCTCTGGTGATGAATCTACATACATTTTATTTTTACAGGTTTTGCATAAAAACCTCGCCTCCTTTTCCGGCTTTCCTGCTGCCACACCAACAGGCATTTCACATTTCCATCCCATCTTCCGCACTGTGGGTGAGCCCAGCTGCTAGGTGCAAGGTGGCCCATGTCTAAACTCTTCACGGCTGATGACACATTGCCGGGGCTGCTTGGGTGGTGGTGATGGGGGGCCCTGGGTGTGGGCATGGGGTATTGCCTACCCCTTGGGATTCAGGAAGAGGCCCTGAGAGTGAGGGCAAAGCCAAGGAGGGGAGAAGTCAGAGGCCAGTGGCTGGCCTGGGGCCACCCCTTGACCCTCTCAAGGGACATGTCTGAGGCCTTGGGGGCTCTTTGGATTCGTGTGGGCCGCAAACACTGATTATCCCCTGAAAATGCAACCATGTTGAGCTGAAAGCAGACCCCGGAGAGACCCTTAAGGAGAGGGCCCTCCCACACCCGGGGCTTTTGGTCTACCTGAACACATGGGGGCCCAGTCACTCTGCCTGCAATGCCACCATTACCCCCACTCTGGTGAATTCTGGGGAGTTCTCTTGAAAGCCACTATGGCGCAGGTGATCCTAGCCCCAGCAGAGCCCCCAGGGGGCCTGACTGGTTGACACTGTCTTCTACAGTCTGTGGGTGTGTGTGTTGGGTGTGGGGAGGAAGCATTTCAACTCCCAACTCCAGGCCCAGCTCAGAAGGTGGTCCCACTGGGTGGCGCCGGCAGTGAAGGTGAAGCGCACAGCTCAGATGGGATTTGAATGCAGCCGAAACCTGGACTGGGACTTGAACCCACTGTCTTTTTTTTTTTTTTTGGCGGTACACGGGCCTCTCACTGTTGTGGCCTCTCCTGCCGCGGAGCACAGACCCCAGACGCGCAGGCTCAGCGGCCATGGCCCACGGGCCCAGCCGGTCCGCGGCACGTGGGATCCTCCCAGACCGGGGCACGAACCCGTGTCCCCTGCATCGGCAGGCGGACCCTCAACCACTGCGCCACCAGGGAAGCCCTGAACCCACTGTCTTTTAATTAAAATCACACACCTGGTCTCAGGACTTAATGAAGCTCAGGTTCTTTTATTTATTTAATTTATTTATTTTTGGCTGGGTCGGGTCTTCGTTGCTGCGTGTGGGCTTTCTCTAGTTGCGGTGAGCGGGGGCTACTCATTGCGGTGGCTTCTCTTGTTGCAGAGCACGGGATCTTGGCGCGCGGGCTTCAGTAGTTGTGGCTCGTGGGCTCTAGAGCGCAGGCTCAGTAGTTGTGGCGCACAGACTTAGTTGCTCCACGGCATGTGGGATCTTCCTGGACCAGGGATCGAACCCGTGTCCCCTGCACTGGCAGGCGGATTCTTAACCACTGCACCACCAGGGAAGCCCATGGCTAGAGAATTCTTAAACACTGCGCCACAAGGGAAGTCCGAAGCTCAGGTTCTTTATGTCTCATCACAGAAAGAATTCAGTGAGAGACTAAGTGATAGGTAAGAAGTGGATCTATTTAGAGAGATACACATTATAGACAGAATGCGGTCCATCTCAAAAGGCAAGACCGGCCTTGGGAGAAACACACTCCACAGACAGGTTTGGGGCTGTCTCAGAGGCGAGAGGCCCCGAAATATGGGGTGGTTAGTTTTTATGAGCTGGGTAATGAATGGGAGGATTATTCCAACTATTTTGGAGAAAGGGCCGAGATTTCCAGGCACTGGGCCGCCGCCCACTTTTTGGCCTTTTATGGTCGGCCTGGGGACTGTCATGCTGCTGGTGGGTGTGTCACTTAGCTTATGCTAATGTAGTACAATGAGCGTATAATGAGGCTCAGGGTCCACTGGAAGTCGAATCTTCCGCTCTCTTGGAGCTAGCTGGTTCTAACCAGTTTATGTCCTGTCCTCGAGGGCTGTGTCATTCTTTCAGAGGTTGTGCCCTGTCCGCCCCCCTCCTGCTTCAAAGGCACCTAGAGGCCTCACACCCTGAATAAGATCTGAGCTTCAGAACGCTTCTCAGCAGGCTGCCAGGTCCAGAGTGGGCCCTGCGGAGACACCTTGCCAGGATCCACAGACAGGCGTGGACGGAGGCAGGAGAGGACTGAGTGTGCAGCGTGCCAGCCCTAGGCTGCCCCTGCGCCTGGCTGTCACACTGTCACACCTGGGCCTGGGCTGGGGATCTGGCCCTGGAGACCAAGGGCCTTCCAGAGCTTTGATTTGGAACACGCACAAGCCAGGCAGTCCTGGGCAGAAGCTCCGGTCTCTGCTGAACCTGTTTCTGCCACAGTCACACGGGAGGGGGAGGGCCCAGTTTACTGTTGGCCCAGGGGAGGCGCCGGCGTGGCCTGGGGCAGGGCCTGACTTCGGGCCCGTGGGACTGGCACCGCATCCCATGCCCCAAACATCCATCCACACCTGACTGGGTTCGTTTGTCTGTGGTTGGAACCCTCCCCCCGCCAAATCAGGGCGGACTTCTCCAACTGGTTTTAATTTTATCCTTAAGCCACATGTTTGAAATGACTTAATCAAAGAAGGTCATGAATTAAATCTCAACAAGAGTGCTCAGGGCCTGGCTCCCCGCCCGGAGTGCCAAGGGCCCCACGGAGGAGGCGTCCATCAATCCCGTGATCAGCTGGTTCTCCCAGCGGATAACTGCCTTCATTTGAGGGCCTACGAGGTGCCAGGCGAGGTCTTGGGTGCTTCCTACACAGGCTTCCACTTACATCCAACCACCCTGGGAAGTGGAGTAGCTATCCCCACTTTACAGGTGGGGAAACCGAGGCTGGGATGTGAAGCTTGCCCAAGGTCACCTGGCAGGTGAGAGGCAGAGCTGCCATCCCAGTTGGGTCTATCTGTGTCTAGAGGCTGCACTGCCCCTTGGGCAGAACTGGGAAGACAGAGATCACACAGACAGATGTTACTGCTTTGCTGTAGGACAGGCCAATAAATGGAGAGACAAGGTGCTGGGGCAAGAAATAGCGACTTTCTTCAGAAAGCCATCACACTGAGAAGGTGGTGGACTGGATGTCCCAAAGAACCATCTTCCCTGAGCTAGAATTCAGGCTGCTTTTACACTGAAAGGGGACAGGGTAAAGTCCTGGTTTCCGCCAGCCTCTGGAGGGGATGTGTTCCTTTCTTCCTTCCCGCAGCCGTTCACAGACGGACCCGGTCAGGAGGTTTCCTATGAGCTAAACAAAAGTATTTTAGCTTAACACTCATTACCTGGGAGGCAGGGTCCCCAGAGACGGGCCATTGTGTATAATTGAGGTTTATAGGCAACATCCCTTTAGTGATTAACTTGTAATAGAATACAAAGGTTCTTCCGTATTATATAGCGACCAGTGCTGAGGGGAGAGGGTGGAAGAGAGATGAGCCTCTCGTTCAGGCTCACAGGTCTGGGACGCTTCTGGAGGAGGTGGCACTTGGGCTGGGCATGAAGGATTTGGAGAGAGATGGGGAAGGCGTGCAAGGTAAGAGATTTGGGGACACAGGGAGGGGGTGGGGGCATTGTGGGGTGCAGCTGGAGAAGCTGCTCAGACTTAGCTACGAGGGCAGAGCTGGCCTGGTCTGGGCGTACTGGGTGGGCTGGGGGCGCCAAGGTGGGAGAGAGGCAGGAGGGGTGGACCTGGCAGCCGGCTCCAGGGCTTCCTGTGCACAGCATTGCTGAGGAGTCTGTGGCCAGGCTGACTCGTGTTTTTTTACAGGTTGTTTCTTTTCTGTCTCTTCTTGGGAGCTTTTGGCATTTTTCTCTTCATTGCAGGTATTCAGAAATTTCTCGACCGTGTTTGTAGATGGTGATGTCAGGCATTTTTGCTGTTATTGTTTCCTTTTGTGTTCATTGTTTTAAAAATTAATTAATTTATTTTTGGCTGCCTCGGGTCTTCATTGCTGTCCGCAGGCTTTTTCAAGTGGCGGCGAGCGGGGGCTACTCTTCATTGCGGTCCGTGGGCTTCTCATCGTGGTGGCTTCTCTTGCTGCGGAGCACAGGCTCTAGGCGTGCGGGCTTCAGTAGTTATGGCACGCGGGCTCAGTAATTGTGGCTCGTGGGCTCTAGAGTGCAGGCTCAGTAGTTGGGGCGCACGGGCTTAGTTGCTCCGCGGCATGTGGGATCTTGCCGGTCCAGGGCTTGAACCCATGTTCCCTGCATTGGCAGGCGGATTCTTAACCACTGCGCCACCAGGAAAGTTCCTGTGTTCATTGTTTAATTAAATTGTAACATGTATTGGGGGCATGGGACGAATTGGGAGATGGGGATTGACATATATACACCACTATGTATAAAACAGGTAACTAATGAGAACCTGCTGTATAGCTCAGGGAACTCTACTCAAAGCTCTGTGGTGACCTAAATGGGAAGGAAATCCAAAAAAGAGGGGATACATGTATACGTGTAGCTGATTCACTTTGCTGCACAGCAGAAACTAACACAACGTTGTAAAGCAACTCTACTCCAATTTTTAAAAATGTAACCTATTAAATGCACACATTTTAGGAATACAGCTCCGTGAATTTTCACAATTGTCTACACCTGTGTAACCACCACCCCAGTCCGGATGCAGACCACTCACTTCCAGCCCCTGGTGGGCTCCCTTTCACCCGCAAAGGAAACCACGATTCTGACCACTAACACCATGGATTAGTTTTGCCTATTCTTGAACTTCACGTAAGTGGAAACATAGTCTGCGTGCCTTCGTGTATATTTTTAAAGTAAACGTCTGAAATTTTAGAACAGTTTTAGATTTACAGTTACTGGGAAGATAGTCCAGAGAGTTCTCTATACTCATGCTCATTAGTATGGTAGATTCGCTACAATTAGTGAACACGGATTGATGTCAATACATTATTACCAACTAGAATCCATACATTGTTCAGATTTCCTCAGCTTTTCCCTGATGTCCTTTTTCTGTTCCAAACTTCCTTCCAGGACAGCACATTACATTCAGTTGTCAGGTCTCTTCCGGCGCCTCCTGGCCGTGACACTTGCTCAGGCTTTCCTTGTTTCTGATGGTATCGGCAGTTTTAAGTACCTCCAGGTGTTTTGTATAATGTTCCTCAGCTGGGATTTTTCTGACTGTTTCTCGTGATTAGACTTGAGTGACGGGTTTGGGAGGAAGACCACAGAGGTGAAGTGTCCTTTCTTCATATCAAGGCCACATACTATCAACGAGATTCATCACTGTTGATGTTGCCCTGGGTCACCTGGCTGAGATGTGCTTGTCGGGTTTCTCCTCCATGAAGTGACTCTTCCCCCTCCCCTTCCATACTGTCCTCTTCGGGGTTTTTTTTGTTTTGCTTTGTTTTTTTTTCTTGGCCGCGCACAGCGCGGCTTGTTCTCTCTTAGTTCCCTGACCAGGGATTGAATCCTGGTCCTCAGCAGTGAAAGCACTGAGTCCTAACCACTGGACTGCCAGGGAATTGCCTATACTGTCGTCTTCGGAAGGAAGGAAGTCATGGTGCAGCCCACACTTGAGGAGTGGGGAGTTGTCCTTGAGGGTGGGGTGTGAACCTAAATCTCTCGGAATTCTTCTGCACGGGAGGCTTGTCTCTTCTCCATTTAGTTATTTACTCAGTCATTTATATCAATATGGCCTCATGGGTATTTGTTTAATGCTTTGGGCTATAATCCAATGCCATTTTCTTTCTTTCTTCTTTTTTTAAGATTTTTTTTGGATGTGGACCATTTTTAAAGTCTTTATTGAGTTTGTTACAATCTTGCTTCTGTTTTATGTTTTGGTTTTTTGGCTGCGAGGCATGTGGGATCTTAGCTCCCCAATCAGGGATCGAAGCCACATCCCCTGCACTGGAAGGTGAAGTCTTAACCACTGGACCGCCAGGGAAGTCTCAGTCCTCCCTTCCTTCCTCCCTTCCTTCCTTCCATAGTTGATTTACAATGTTGTGTTAGTTTCTGGTGCACAGCAAAGTGATTCAATTATATATATATATATATCTCCGAAATATACATATATATATCTCTCTTTATTCTTTCCAGATTCTTTTCCATAATGGTTTATTACAGGATATTGATTATAGTTCCCTGTGCTAAACAGTAGAACCTTGTTGTTTATCTATTTTATATCTAGTAGCTTCTATCTGCTAATCCCAAATTTCTCCCCACCTTTCCCCTTTGGTAACCATAAGTTTATATTCCATGTCTGTGAGTCTGTTTCTGTGTCATAAATAAGTTCATTTGTGTCATAGTTTAGATTCCACATATAAGGGATATCATATGGTATTTGTCTTTCTCTGTCTGACTTCACGTAGTATGATAATCTCTAGGCCCATCCGTGTTGCTGCAAATGGCATTATTTCATTCTTTTTTAAAAAATTTATTTAGTTTTGGCTACGTTGGGCCTTCATTGCTGCGTGCGGGCTTTCTCTAGTTGCGGCGAGCAGGGGCTACTCTTTGTTGCTGTGCGCGGGCTTCTCATTGCGGTGGCTTCTCGTTGCGGAGCACGGGCTCTAGGCGTGTGGGCTTCAGTAGTTGTGGCATGTGGGCTCAGTAGTTGTGGCTCGTGGGCTCTAGAGTGCAGGCTCAGTAGTTGTGGCACACGGGCTTAGTTGCTCCGTGGCATGTGGGATCTTCCTGGACCAGGGCTTGAACCCGTGTCCCCTGCATTGGCAGGCAGATTCTTAACCACTGCTCCACCAGGGAAGTCCTATTTCATTCTTTTTTTATGGCTGAGTAATATTCCATTGTATATATGTACCACATCTTTATCCATTCCTCTGTCGATGGACAGCTACGTTGCTTCCATGTCCTGGCTATTGTAAATAGTGCTGGTATAAACAGTGAGGTGCGTGTATCTTTTCGAATTAGAGTTTTCTCCAGATACATGCCCAGGAGTGGGATTGCAGGATCATACGGCAACTCCATTTTTAGTTTTTTAGGGAACTTCGTTACTGTTCTCCATAGTGGCTGCACCAATTACGTTCCCGCCAACAGTGTAGGAGGGTTCCCTTTTCTCCACACCCTCTCCAGCATTTGTCATTTGTAGGCTTTTTTTTTTTTTTTTTTTTTTTTTGCGGTATGCGGGCCTCTCACTGTTGTGGCCTCTCCCGTTGCGAAGCACAGGCTCCGGACGCGCAGGCTCCACGGCCATGGCTCACGGGCAATGGCTCACGGGCCCAGCCGCCCCGCGGCATGTGGGATCTTCCCGGACTGGGGCACGAACCCGTGTGCCCTGCATTGGCAGGCAGACTCTTAACCACTGTACCACCAGGGAAGCCCTGCAGACTTTTTAATGATGGCCATTCTGACCGGTGTGAGTTGGTACCTCATGTCGTTTTGATTTGCATTTCTCTGATGATTCAATGCTACTTTATTTTATTGCTCAAATTGTCCTAGCTTTGGCTATTGGGAACTCTTGTGGTTGGCTCCTGGGTCTCTTTGTCATGCCCTCGTCACTCTGTGTGTGTGCGTGTGTGTGTGTGTGCGTGTGTGTTGAGCGCTTCCTTACTTTCAGCCATTACAGGATGCTCCAGGCTCATCTTGTATATTTCTAGCCCTAGTCGTACCATCTGCCATTTCTCCAAGGAGCCTGGGTTCTTCACTGGAGAAGGGTATTAGAAATGAAGATCACATGTGATCATAGCTACTGGGATGTCCTTGTTTCTAGGTGCTCAGAGCTAACAAAGCAAGGCAATCTATTACTATTTCAACATGTAACCATTGTGTATATGTTAAGCTAAACATAAATTTACGTTGACGTCTCCAACCCTAATCCATTACTGCCTGGAACATGTCAGCCTCTCGCCGTTGCTTATCCTAACATCCCACTCCAACAGCAAGAAACCTGGCTCTTACCGTCTGCCATTTATTTACTTAATTGTTCAATTCCAGGATACTTGTAGAGTGGTTCTAAAATTGTTAACACATGTCCCCACAGGAAACAACTTTCTCAACTAGAGTACAGTTCTTTTGCCTTTAGTCTTGCAGTCTGTACACATTTCCAGTGTTACTTAGGTCAGCACCTTATTCCTCCAGGCCCTTCAGTGAGGTTGTTTCACCCATTTTTAAGACAATTAGATTCTTTTGTCATATTCTGCATTGCATCCTGGGATGCGTACCTCCTAAATGGCTTTTTGCATGCATTAAGATTCACTCTCTGTGATATAAAGTTCTACGAGTTTTGACAATTGCTAATGTCTTATAGTCACTATTACACAATAATTTCACCTCCTTAAAAATTCCCCTGTGCTTTGCCTGCTACCCCCATCAATCCCTAACCCTACCCTCAGCGCTCTGGCAACTACTGTTCTGTTTGTATTCACAATAGTTTTGCCTTTTCCAGAATATTCTATAATTGGAGTCGCACAGTATTTTCAGACTGGCTTCTTTCACTTACCAGTGTGCATTGAAGAGTCATCCACATCTTTCCGTGAATTATTAGTTCATTTCTTTTTTTTTTTTTTTAGTTCATTTCTTTTTATCTCTGAATAATATTCCATTGTATGGATGCAGCCCAGTTCCTGTCGCCCCACATCCTTGACAGTATTCGTGGGGTCCGTGCTCTGGAGTTTAGCCATTCTGATAGGTGTGCAGTCGTATCTCATTATTGTTTAATTTGCTCGGCATGATGTTGAGCGTCTTTCCATAAGCTATTTGCTACCCGTATATCTTCTATGGTGAGGTATCTGTTCAGATCTTTTACCCATTTGTTAATTGGGTTATTTGTTTTCTTATTGTTGACTTTTTGTAGTAGTTTGCATGTTTTGGATACAAGTCCTTTATCAGATACGTGTTTTGCAAATATTTTTTCCTCCTCTGTGACTTGTCTGTTCATTCTTTTAACAACAGTGTCTGTCACAGAGCAAACATTTTAAATTTTAATAAAGTGGAAACTATAATTTTTTTTCTCTTTCATGGATTGTACTATTGCTGTTGCATTTAAAAACTCATCACCAAACCCGAAGTCCTGTAGATTTTTCTCCTGTTTTCTTTTATTAAAAAATGAATGAATGAATGAATGAATTTTTTGGCTGTGTTGGGTCTTTGTTGCTGCGCGTGGGCTTTCTTTAGTTGCAGAGAGCGGGGGCCGTTCTTCATTGTGGGGCACAGGCTTCTCATTGCGGTGGCTTCTTGTTGCGGAGCACGGGCTCTACAGCACAAGTTCAGTAGTTGTGGCGCACAGACTTAGTTGCTCTGCGGCATGTGGGATCTTCCCGGACCAGGGCTCGAACCGTGTCCCCTGCAGTGGCAGGCAGACTCTTAACCACTGCAGCATCAGGGAAGTCCATCCTATGTTTTCTTTTTTTTTTTTTTGAGGAGAGAGATGTTTATTAAATATGACTGATTCCCCCTCCCCCATCTCCAGGGGGAGAATAGTAAAACTTGATCAAATCTTTATCCTTGGTTTTCCTTGTCCTTCCTGCCAGGATTAAAAGCCATGAGTTTCTTGTCACACACCTTTCTGTACCTTCCGTGGTTGAGTCTTGGGGAGCCAGGAACGGCTGGCGAGGAGGGATGAAAATGTCGCCGTGTGGCCCGATGCCCTCGTGGGTTCATCCTTCGAAGCCTGACACAGCTGGTGTCGAATCGGCCTCACCTCCCTTTCTCCTCTTCTGGGGCTCCTGGCTGCTCCGGTTCCCTCTTTCTTCCAGTCCAGTGGAGCCAGCCATCCCAGCAGCCTTCTTCCCAGCCTTCACACTACAGTTACAGGCGAAGTAGGCAGCAAGAGCAATGAGTGTGGGTGGGAAGGTCACAGCCCTGCCCTGCCCTGTTTCAAACGCCCTGCCCTACCCAGTGTGCCCAGGCCTAGCGAACAGCCTGGATTAAACTCTCCCCGCACCTGGGATGCTCCTATCTCACCTGCAAAGGGTATTCATCAACCACGGGAGCAAGGCGTACTCTGCACTCCACATGCAAGCACCCTCTATGCTCCTGGGAACAACATGCCTCCGGCCTGGGCGACCCGCGGAGCCAACCCTGAAGTCCCGGGTGGTGGCGCATCGTGGCACCCCCAAGGCAGCCTGAATCCAGATTCTTCAGAGGACCTCCCCGACCAATGAGTGCCAGACGCTTTACAGTCAGCTATGAGCATCCCCGGGGCCAGAATGGGACGCTTCCAGCAGCAGGAGCCGTGTAACGCTACAGAAAGCAGCCGCCAGGACTGCAGACGAGCCCTCTGAGGGCAGCACGTGGCAGGGACCCGACACCCCACTATGACCTTGCTGACTGTGGTGTGGGAGTCCCCGAAGGGAGTGGTACTCCCAGCAGGCGCCCAGCCACCAGAGCGTGATGGCCGGGCCCATCTCCACCGAGATGGCTGAGAGCTGGCGTCCCGGCACTGGGGGGCAGAGGGCATCGCTCCCGCCGCGTAATCCAAGATGCCCTTTCCCAAGGCCGGCTTCTGGGCCCCCTCCGCGCGGCCCAAGCCCTGGCTCAGCACGCGGTCACAGGAGGCCGTTTAGCGGGCCTTGGCCTAGAGGTGGCGCCCTTGGGCCAGTGGGGTGAGAGGGACCCCCAGGGCCCTCGTTTCACAGGGGCGGCCAGGGCCGGGCCCGCAGGGGGGTTAAGGGCGTTGCCGTCCCCCGAAGCTGGGATCTCCTTCCCCCCTCCCCCTCCTCTGCCTCAGTGTCGCTGCCCAGCAGTTGCCGGCGCACCCATCTGCGAAGGCCTGGGCGAACCTGAGCGTCCTGTTTTCTTGAAGAAGTTTTATCATTTTGCACTTCACAGTTAGGTCTGTGATCCATCTTGAGTTAATTTTTTGTGTGAGGTCTGTGTCTAGGTTCATTTGTTCTTTTGCATGTGGGCGTCCGGTGGTTCTAGAACTTTGCTGAAGAGACTCTTTTCTCCATGGAATGCCTTTGCTCCGTTGTCAAAGATCAGCTGAGCACATTTGTGTGGGGTCTGTTTCTGGGCTTTCTGTTCTGTCCTGTGGGTCTGCGCGTCTGTTCTTTCACGTGGACATCTTGTCTCACAGTAAGTCCTGAAATCTTTACTTCGTTATTCTTTAGTATTGCGGCTCATGGGCTTGGGATTGGTTAATTTGCGTGTGGAAAGCACACTCCCCGTGTATTCTCTCTAGGATGTGGCTAGCCCTGGGAGGTGGGTAGCCTCTTCAATGTCAGCAAGGCTTCAAGATGTCAGCGCATTCGAATTACAGAGAATGAATAGGTATGATGAATGTAATTGGCCTTGCGCTGCTTGGACATAATTTTAAGGAACCCTTGTGGGGAGATGATAGAGGAGGATGTTAGAGAGTAGGCCATAAGTTTCTATTGTGAGAATAGGAAGGACACAGGGGCAAGTATTAGGGGTCCTTCTAGGCTGGTCTATACCGAAGGTTCTCATCTATATGGCATTACCCAAGAAAACAGACCTGAAATTTCCAGGGTCTCTAACAATATCTCTGTGGAGTCCTAGAGTGTGTTAAAAATATTAATATAAGAGATACATATGATTTGCTGCTGTTGGCTGTTTTTCTACAATATTATCTTGGTGTGTTTTGGGGGGCAGTTGCTGGGGGCATGAGGTGACCGTCGGGTAAAGTCTATGTGAGGGTGAGTGGTGGTGTGCGTAACCAAGGGGAAGGGGCAGTCATCGTGGTCCTGCTGGGAAGCTGGAGGGTGTAGTAGGGGAAGGCCCTGGGGAGTGGGTGTTCTCATGTAGAGGTGATGGCAAAGCTGTCGAAGTCCCCGTGGGTAGCCTGCAAAAGGTGTGTGTGTCCCTTTAGAGTTGAAGGCAAACTGGCAGAAAGACTGTTGATATAGGCACTGAACAGAGCATATTAGCCAAATCTGTAAGAGCAAAATAAATACTGGTCTTGATTGGGTGGAGGGAGTGATTTTAATAATATCGGAGGGACTTCCCTGATGGTCCAGTGGCTAAGACTCTGCGCTCCCAATGCAGGGGGCCCAGGTTCGATCCCTGGTCAGGGAACTAGATCCTGCATGCATGCTGCAGTGAAGTTCCCACGTGCCGCGACGACGACCCAGCACAGCCAAATAAATAAATATTCTTTAAAAAATTGGGTATTGGGTCAGGGGCCTTAATGCATGAACCACAGCTTTACTGTTGTGAATCCACCAGGAGGAACCCTTTCTTTTCCCAGGTTTCAGAATAGACAAAGTTGGGTCGTTAAATGGAAGCAGTGGGGATATTCACCCTTTGTTAATTAGGTTTTATATAAAAGTTTTACTCCCTGACGGCCCTGTTTTAACTTACGTTGGGTCATATTAACTATTTTAATTGGGGGTCTGTGGGGTCCCATTTTATCAGGTCAATTTGTAGATGCCAAAGACTTTAATTTTATTATTCATAGCATTAGAGCGTCTTTGCTCAATATGAGATATTTTAGGGCAAAAGTACTATGACTATGGGAAATTTAGGCAAGGCTACTATTAAAGTGAAGTATTATCTATTTCCTCTCTACTTTATATTCAGTTTCTTCCCTAAGATTATAGGGGCCACAGTGTTCAAATTTGGTGGGATCCCCAGGTATGACAATCATTTGAGCCCCAGTATTGATTAAGCCCCATGAAGTTTTGTCAGTGGGTGACGTCAGCAAATACTAAAGCTAATTTAGAACCTATGTTATAGAAGCACAAAAGCCAACTGGTGCTTTTTAATTTTTTTTGTTGTATAAATTCTGTGGTATTTTTGTTATGTACAGTTATGTATTGATATACATATAATTTATTGTATAAATTGTTAGTGTCTAAATTTTGGATCTCCAGTTGGGTCAAACTATGGACCTTTAATTTATGTATATATGTAAAATTTATTATATATTTTATAAATATATTTAAAATATTTAAAAATACTATATGTAAATACTATATGTAAAATATACTAAAAATACTATATGTAAAAATACGATATGTAAAATTTATTTGTTATATATTTTATAAATATATTTATATATTTATAAGATATGTAATTTATTTATTCACCTTTTGCTTTCTCCCCCTGTATCTAGGGTTTTCTTTATTCTTCCTTTTTTTCTCTTTTCCCCTACCCCGCTTTTTTTCTTTTTCTTTTCTTTTCTTTTTTTTTTTCTCTTCTTTTCTGTTTGAGGCGTTTAGCTGCTTGATTCTGTGGTTTTTAGTTTCTGTCTTGGGCCGATAAGCAAAAAAGGGGCAGGGACAAGGAGCCCAGTTGTCAGCCTCTAGGTAGCAGCCACTACCTGGGACGCATCTTTTGCCCCCCCCCCCCACCCCACCGCAGGTCTCCACCAGTGTGCTCCCTCCTATTCCTCTGGGTGGAGGGAAAATGGGACTGCAGCAAGGCAAACAACACAACGACGATGGCCCTTCCCCCAGGACCTGCAGGGTGCCACAGTCCCTGGGGTGGGCGCCCTGGCAGTGTGGCTCTGAAGAGCACGACTCTGCCCCACGGGCCGGGCTGAAAGGCAGGGCACCTTTCACGGCAGCTCAGTTTGTGCACACGTATCGGTGCTGCCCGGTCAGGCCCGGCCACAGCTCTTAGCGGGAAGTCACACCTCCTTCCCTTCGGAGGGGCCTTTGTAAACTTAGCTGGTCAACCAAGAAAAAGGGGGACCCTGGGAACGTCCTCCTGGAATCTCGGCAAGTAATGGCTCAGACCAGAACTCCAGGAATTGTGGCCACGTCCGCCAGTCCCCAGCGGCAGTGGCACCAAGCACAAGTGTTGCCAGCAGGTGGCGCCACCCTCCCAGGCTACCACTGCCACCTGGTGGGACCAGTTAGTATGCCAAGAGCATATCCTTTTAGTCTGAGGCCAAAACACCCTGCTCGCTGCACCAATTGTTTTAAAATGCAGGTTTTATTATTATTCAGGTGTGGTGAGGCCAAGAGATCAGGAGGCCACTGCCCTGGACAAGACAGTTTGTCCTGCATGGTTCCCAAGAGCAGAGGCAGTGCCACCAGGGTCATACGGGGAAGCACAAGGGTCAGGAGCCCAGGGTGTGAGGGGGAAGCAGGGCAGGAGCCTTTATTGTGGTTTCCATGAAGGATGAGGTAGGGTCAACAGGCTTAGCATTGGTTAGTTTGAATAATTTTATTCAGGTTGTCTGTCGAGTTGTCTGGTACCTGGCCCTGGGGTGATTTGGGCAGGGGAATACTGGCCCTGCGTACAGAGCAGGTAGGTCAGGTGGTGGGCTGGAGATAGGTCTGAGTTTGCTTATGGAAGGCACACTCCCCGGCCAAGCATTTACATCTCTAGGAACTGGCCAGCCCTGGAGGACAGTCTCTTCAGGGTCAGCAATGCCCCAAGATGTCAAAGCATTAGAAATACAGTAAATTTTAAAAGCTCAGATGATACACCACGTCGGTGTAGGTTTTGGTGCCACGGTTTGATTGTGGCACACCTTTAAGCAGGTGGATTTGCCATGAGACGTCTGTCCATTCTCCTGTGGTTGGAGGTTGGTGTTGTCTCCAGGACAGGGCTCCTACCAGTAAAGCTGCTATGAACATCCCTGCCCGTGTCTTTGGCGAACGTCTATTTTCATTTCTCTGCAAGATGCGCCCTGCTGTGAAAGTCCTGCATCATGAGGTGGTTGGCTGTGGAGCTTCGCAGATTTTGCTGCAGAGTTTTCCAAACTGGCTGAACCAAGTTTTCATCTTGACAACACACTTTTCAGTCTGAAGACTCGTGTCTTTCCTTTGTTCTGGGGAAATCCTCAGTTATTACTTGTTTGATGTGACTCATTCATTCTTTTTTTTTTTTTTAATTATTTATTTATTTTAGGCTGCGCTGGGTCTTTGTTGCTGCGTGTGGGCTTTCTCTAGTTGCGTTGAGCAGGGGCTGTTGTTTTTTGCAGCGCGTGGGCTTCTCATTGCGGTGGCTTCTCTTGTTGTGGAGCATGGGCTCTAGGTGCACGGGCTTCAGTAGTTGTGGCTCGCGGGCTCTACGGCGCAGGCCCAGTAGTTGTGGTGCATGGGCTTAGTTGCTCCACGGCATGTGAGATCTTCCCAGACCAGGACTCGAACCCATGTTCCCTGCATTGGCAGATGGATTCTTAACCACCGTGCCACCAGGGAAGTCCCTCCTTGTTTTTTTTTTGGTAGGCTTTTAAAATTTTTTAATTAATTTGGTTGCACCGGGTCTTAGTTGTAGCAGGCAGGCTCCTTAGTTGCAGCACATGGGCTCCTTAGTTGCGGCATGCAAACTCTTAGTTGTGGCATGCATGTGGGATCTAGTTCCCTGACCAGGGATCGAACCCGGGTCCCCTGCATTGGGAGCATGTAGTCTTAACCACTGTGCCACTAGGGAAGTCCCCATTCATTCTTTCATTTAGCAAATTGTTATTAAGGTCATCTCCTGTGCCAGGAACTCTTCTGGGCATTAGGGATGCAAGGGGTGAACCCAAGGGAACAAGACACTGGAGAGGAGGGAGCAGACAGTAAGCAAATAAATAAGTACATGATGTAACAATTTATTTAAGGTTGGCAGAATCATACGTGCATATAATCAAATTATAATTCCAGTGGGAGATGGCTTCTTTGAAGAAAACAAGGCAGGGGAGGGGTAAATGTCACCTCTCCTTCATTCTCTCTCCTAGAAATCTCATTAAAAGGATGTTGGGGTTCTGTTCCTGTCCCCCAGCTCTCATTTCTTTTTTTTTTTTGATTAATTAGTTTATTTTGGCTGTGTTGGGTCTTCATTGCTGCGTGTGGGCTTTTCTCCAGTTGCGGTTAGTGGGGGCTACTCTTTGTTGCGGTGCACAGGCTTCTCATTGCGGTGGCTTCTCTTGTGGAGCATGGGCTCTAGGCGTGTGGGCTTCAGGAGTTGTGGCATGCAGGCTCAGTAGTTGTGGCGCACGGACTTAGTTGCTCCACGGCATGTGGGATTTTCCCGGACCAGGGCTCAAACCCATGTCCCCTGCATTGGCAGGCGGATTCTTAACCACTGCGACACCAGGGAAGTCCCTCTCATTTCAATAGAGGTTTTTTTATTCTCCTGTGGCTGCCCCATGTGGCAAGTGGGATCTTAGCTCCCCAACCAGGGATTGAACCTGTGCCCCCTGCGGTGGAAGTGAGGATTCTTAACCACTGGACCACCAGGGAAGTTCTGAGGGTTTTTTTTTTTTTTTTTTTAAAGAACAATACATACCTGCCCATCTCTGGTGTGTTTGTTTATTTTGATAGGTTGGAATAGCCCTTTATGTCTCCTGGGAGACGTTACTCTCATTCCTCAGTCCAGTTCTGTTTTCTCCAGTGGCTCTGTTTTCCCAGGTGTGAAGTTCTTCCCATTCTTGGGGTGGTTGCCCTTTTTCGTGGAGTGATTTCTCTCTGTCGTTGGCTGGCTCTGGGTCACGGGCTGTTAGACTCAGCTGGCTTTGGGGAGGGCTGGGAGGTGCTGTGTGGAATGCATTCTGGCCTGTTTTCTGCAAACACGGGGCAGGAGAGGACTTTCTGCTGGGACAGCAAACACTATAGTCAAAACTTCTGGGCATAGGTGCTTCCTGCTTCTCACAGGCAGCTGAAGACACCAGAGCACCCTGACCAAGAGCCTCCGATCAGGGTCCCTCCTGGGGTTCGGTGAACCCTGCCTACTGGGGCTGGTACCCAGCTTAGGGGAAGTGGGGGAGTGGAGGGTGTGCAGGAGTCATGGAAGAGTGGCTGGCCTTGGGTTCCTCTCAGTTTCCATCCACAAAAGTCCCTGTTTTCCAATATTGTTAGGGATTTAACAACAACTACTATATATATATATATATATATATATATATATATATATATATATACACACACACACACACACACATATATATGTATCTGTATATATATGTATGTATCTATGAATGTATGTATTTGTACATATGTACATTTTAGACACTTCATTTTAATTTTATTTTTATTGTTTGGCTGCACCCTCTGACATGCAGGATCTTAGTTCCCCGACCAGGGATCGAACCTGTGCCCCCTTCAGTGGAAGTGCGGAGTCTTAACCACTGGACCGCCAGGGAAGTCCATACACTTCACTTTTATTTATTTTAATTTAAAAGAAATATTTATTTATTTATTTATTTATGGCTGTGTTGGGTCTTTGTTGCTGAGCACGGGCTTTCTCTAGTTGCAGTGAGCAGGGGCTACTCTTCGTTGTGGTGCACAGGCTTCTCATTGCAGTGGCTTCTCTTGTTGCAGAGCACGGGCTCTAGGTGCGCGGGCTTCAGTAGTTGTGGCACGTGGGCTCAGTAGCTGTGGCTCACGGGCTCTAGAGCACAGGCTCAGTAGTGTGGCGTACGGGCTTAGTTGCTCCGCAGCATGTGAGATCTTCCCGGACCAGGGCTCGAACACTGTATCCCCTGCATTGGCAGGCAGATTCCTAACCACTGCACCACCAGGAAAGCCCCGCTTCATTTTTAAAATAAACTTTAACATCTGGTTTAGATTTACAGAAAAACTGTGAAGATAGTATTGATGGTTCCATTGCTTCCACACCCAATTCTCTTAAAATATAGGGACATATTATAATCTAATATACAAGGAATGAACCAAATATTCATACATTATTATTAACTAAAGCCCATACTTTATTCAGATTCCCTTAGTTTTTACCTACTCCAACCTGCAGACACCTCATTGTCCTCTGCCTTATTGCATGAAAGGAGTGGGTAGGGGAAGGGAGAATCGCTGTGGCGAACCTTTCCCGAGCCCCTTCTCTTTACCAGCACTGTCGCATCCATTTAATCTCTACCCTCCAACCCCTGCCCCGTGCCAGGTGGGCGCTTTCACCGGTGGGTCTGTAGGGGCAGGGGTTGCAGAAGCGCGAGTGGCCCTGGGCCGCGGAGAGAACTGGTGCTCAGCCGCGGGGGGGGGGGGGGGCCGGGCCGCAGTGAAACCGAGGGAACGGGGCGTCGCCACACAACGTGGGGTCCGGGGACTCTGCACGGGTTGCGTCCTAACAGTCTCATTTTCCAACCGAGGTAACTGAGGCTCCGAGAGCCCCGGGGACCCGCCTCTGCCCCGACACGACCGCGCCCAGGTCTGGTGGCAGAGGCGCTCCCGGCCCCGCCCCCGGAGGCCCCGCCCCCGGAGGCCCCGCCCTGAGCCCGAACTGGTCCTCGCGCAGAGCAGGGAGACAGGTGGAGGGGAGCCCAGCCCTGAGCCGCGCTCCTGGCGCCACCATGGGCAACAGCGCGGGCCGCAGCGACTTCGAGTGGGTCTACACGGACCAGCCGCACACGCAGCGGCGCAAGGAGATGCTCGGTGAGCTCGGGCCCCAGGTGGGGACAGCCCTGGGGCCGTCTGGTGTCCCGGGACAGCCCGAGCCCAGGGGTCGCTCCTGAGGCCCGGATGCCCAGCAGGCCCTCCCCTACCTCTGCTCCAGAGAGGGTAGGAGCGCCACTCCTCCTCCCTCAGCGTCCCCGGCTCGGGGTTCCTGAGGGTCCCCAGCTCCGGCCTGGAACTCCCCTTGCGTCTCTGCCTCTGTCCTGGGCTCTAAGACACGCGCTCCGCGCGTCAGGGGAGCGCGTTTCAGCTGCTCCATCCTGGCTGTGGGACGCGAACCACTCCCAGGGCCGGGACCAGGGCTCGAGCTCTGGGGAGAGGTCGCAGCGCAGAGGTCGGCCCCAGGGACTGTCTTTGTACGGGATGCACCGCCCCCGCCTTCGAAGGCAGCTCCGCAGCCACCTGTCCTCCGCCGCATCCCGGGCTCCTACGTGCGCTGAGCGCCGGGGTCCCGGCGGCCCAGCCGGAGGAGTCGCCAAGCCCACCCCCAATCCCGGAGTTTAGGGCAGAATGAGCGCCTCGAAGGAAACAAACGCTGAACCAGAGAGACAAGTTTTTAAAAAACAGACTGTACCAAAGAGTCTGTCCTTTTATTTTATAGCCTAATACACGGTGGCCCCCCTCTCTGTCGTTCAGTGTCCCGGGAGGTCATTTTTACCTACGTGGTCGCTCATCCTTTGGATTCACCCATCCTGATGGGCTCCATCCGTCTCTCAGGAAGACCCAGGATGTACAGTCCTTTACCCGCAATTAGGGGTTAAAGGGCTCGCACCTCCAGAACAGCTTTTACTAGGTGCCGCCAAATGGCCTTTGCAGTGCCGGGCCAGCTTGCAGCAGGGTGAACGCGCTCCCCTGCCCCAGAGTCCGTCGCCATTTCACCACACCCTCGCCTACACCTGGGCTTGGCAAACGTTTTTAATCTTTACCAAGCAGATTGACAAAACAATACTATTTCATTGTGGGTTAAATTTTTAATTTGATGATTGGTTTCAACGTGTAATTGGCCATTTAAAAATTTTTTTTCTCTTGGCTTCGTCTTTTGCTTGTTGGTGTTAGAGCTCTCTTTGTATAGAGGCTTTTAACCCTTTGTCTTATACGTTGCAAATCTTTTCCCCTTTATAGTCACAAAAGCTTTTTTTTTTTTTAAATGCATTTGAATAGGTTGGCTTTTTTCTCTTTAGAATTTTCCCTTTGGTGTCTTCCTGCCCCACCCCAAGACTAGGGAAATATCTGTCCTGTTACCTTTCAGACACCGGATGCACTGAGTGGTTAGTGTATGACCGTGCCCTGCTGTTGCTGGGGGTTCAGGGCCTAGAGACCCCTGGGTGGGTCTGTAACGTCTGTGGTTTTCTCCTGTGAGGTGAGCAGTAACCCAGCACTATTTACGCCTGCGAACTTCCTGCAGGTGGCTCAGAGGGCACTTGGTGATCATCTGGTCCTCCCTCCCCCACGGAGCACAGGCATCGTGGCTGCTGTCTCTCAGCAGTTTCAAGGCAGGGCTGTGTTTCCATCCCCTCCCCTGGCTGTCCCCCACCTCCCCCTTACAGGACTCACGGGGCACCTGGCCCCAGGTGGAGAAGGCTGTGGGAGGGATGTATCCTGGCCCACAGAGCTGCCTGGAGGGATCCAGACACTCTGGGTTGCAGACTTACTTTCCCAATCTGCATAATGGGCACCATCATCCTTTCTGGAGGAGTGGGTATGAGGATAAAAGGAGAGCTTGGGTGAGAAGGTGCTCACTGTGGTACCCAGCACGCCAGGACATGGGGAATGATCTGTCTCTCAAGATGGAAGCCACGGACCCTGGAACCAATCCAGGAAGCATCCTGGACAGGGTGGCTGGGAAGCCTGGAAGACTTGGAGGAGAGGGAGGTGACTTGGGCCAGGGTGGGGACAGCACAGGTTCTCAAGGGCTGACTCTCCAGGGAGCTTTGCAAATTCCCCCTGTGCAGTGTGTGCTGTGGATTCCTCCCCACGCATCCAGTTTTGAGCTAACGAACTTGGAATGTGCCATTCCCCCTCCCTCTCAGGCATTTGCGCACGCTGTTCCTCCGCCTGGGGGACCTTCCTTGCTACTGTGCCCCGCTCGCTCAGTTCTCCCTCCTGTAGGAATTACCCCCCCCCACCCCCCACCGAGCCCGGGCCAGAGGAGGGTGCTTCAGGCGGATTCCCCTCCACTGCTCCAGCCCATCGGGTCCTTATCTCTCTGGGGCACGTTATGTGGCTCTAGACCTTGGCTGTGAGCTGATCTCCTGGCAAGGACAACACCCACTCATTAGTCATGTGACCCTGGGCAAGTCGATAAGCAGATGAGGAAACTGAGGTTTGATTGAGTTAAAAGGGGTGAATTGTAGCACTTTCTTTATGGAGTTGTTGTGCAGATTTTTTTTAAAATATCATTTTTATTTATTTAAAAAAATGTATTTATTTATTTGGTTGCGACAGGTCTTAGTTGTGGCTGGTTGGCTCCTTAGCTGTGGCATGCAAACTCTTAGTTGCGGCATGCATGTGGGATCTAGCTCCCCAACCAGGGATGGAAGCTGGGCCCCCTGCACCGGGAGCGCAGAGTCTTAAACACTGTGCCACCACGGAAGTCCCTATTGTGCAGATTAAATGAGGTGGTGTTCATGCTCAGCCCAGCACTCAACAAAACGTTAGCTGCGATGATAATTATTACCTCTTGCAGAAAGGCCCATGTTTTCCCCAAGGACAGGGAATGCCTTTCCATCTCTGTTTTCCTGAAGCTTGTGCTGTTCCCAGCCTGAGGGAAATCCTATGTGTAACTGTCAGCCTCTCTTTACAGAGGAGGCCCCAGAGTGGGGCTCAGAGAGCGGAAGTGACTTGCCTAGGGCCACACAGCTCAGTGGCCACAGAGGCCAAGTTGGTGTTCAGGCAGGGATGTGCTCCAGTCCCAGCCAGCTGGCCGCTGTGGCCCACACCAAGCTCCTTGGGGGGCCACTGGATGCTCAAGGATCCTAATCTTGAAGTCAGAACCCAGGAAGGCCTCGCCTAGAGCTGGTTGCCGTGCTCTTCGCGCAGGACCAAGGTCCGTCTCCAGATCCCGCCTGGATGGGGGCGTGCCTTGCAGGCCAGGGCTGAGGCTCCCTGTGCTGTGAGGGCAGGAACGGAGCCGGCGAGACTCTGGTCACATTGGAGACCAGAGTCCAAGCCAGGTGTGCCCAGCGGAATAAGAAGCAGGGTTTGAATTTGTCTTTTCAAAAACAAATAGCTTTGTGAGTTTTTGTTTTTTGTGTTTTACCATGTATGTGCATTCGTGGAGGCTCTTCACCCAACCACAGAGATGCTGGAGCCAGGGGTGGAGGGCCGGCCGGCCGGCCACACGGCCATTCTCTCCCGCCCCTGTCCTTGCTGCCGTCAGCCTTCTCCTTGTCCTCCAGGCGGGCTGCAGCCTGTGTCCACCCAGCTCTGAGATTCCCACAGAAGAGAGAGAGGTGCCTCTCTCCCCTTCTGCCCTGAGTAGCCCGTCCTCCCCTTGAGCCAGCTCATCTCTGGCCAGAGCTGTGAGTCCTCTGATTGGCCAGTGGGCGGGGGGCTGTGATGGGCAAACCGCACAGTGTCACATTGTGACGTCAGAGAGTTGCAGCTCTCCGAGAAAGGGGTGCTGTGATCCTAAGTTGGGTGGGGAGGGAGGGGTGCTGGGTGCATGGGCACACAGCAGCACAGACAATAGGTGATCCCTGGGACCCTATTTTTTAAAAAAATATTTATTTATCTGGGTCTCAGTTGCGGCATGTGGGACCTAGCACCCTGACCGGGGATTGAACCCAGGCCCCTGAATTGGGAGCATGGCGTCTTACCCACTGGACCACCAGGGAGTCCCTCTAGGACCCTATCCGAGCTGACTGTGTCCTCCCTGGCTTGAGTCCTCCGAGGGCTTCCTTTCCTAGAATCTCATCTCTGCTCTGCGTACTGGCACCCCCATGCTCTGGCCCCTGCCCTTTCTCCTTACTGTCTGCTCTCTAGCCACTTGGTGGAATATACCCGCCAGCTGCCCATTTCCTACTTCCTGGCTTTTGCAAATGCTGTTTCCTCTGCTTGAATTCTTTTTCCCTACTCTTCGTCTACGGAGCTCCTATGCATCCTTCAGGTCTCAGCCTAAATGTCCCTTTCTCAGAAACACTGTCTAACAGCGCGTGCCCTCACACGCCGTATGCTGGGAAATGTTAAATAATCAACTGAATCTCTGGAGGGAACGAAAGACCCTGATTCGCAAATTGGCATTTGCCAATTTTTGTAGCTATTTCCATCATGGCCCATTTCAACTACCAACGTGCATCGCTGCCCACTGAGTTGGGGAGAGGGCGGTATATTTGGGCACTTGACAGCGGCAGGCATAGGCTGGTTGCCCACACCACAGTCTACCCCCGTCTCCGCCGCCCAGCTATTCCTTCCCTATCCTTCCGTAGGGTGCTGTGCACTGTTACCTTGTGACCTTTGCTCCCATCTGTAATTCTACATTGATTTGTGGGGTGATAGCTTTGTCTGACTCTCCCACTCAACTCTGAGCTTCCCAAGGGCAGGGCCGGGCCCACCTCCACCAGTGCCCTTCCCAGCGAGGCTGAGTGAGGCAGTAGGCACCTACCAAAGCTTGAGCAACTCTAGTCCAACCTGCCACGACCGTCGCAGGGTTTCCCTCCATCCAGAGGTGCCAGGGACCTGTCAGCCACAGCTCAGAGCACGCGGTTTAATCCTTGCCAGCTGGAGAGCAGGGAGACATCCCGTTTTTTCTTCCCCTCTAATATCTCTCTCTCTCTCTCTATTTATTTATTTGGTTTGCTGGGTCTTAGTTGGCACGCAGGATCTTTAGTTGCCGCACACTGGATCTTTTTAGTTGCGGACACGTTGGATCTTTAGTTGTGGCATGTGAACTCTTAGTTGCGGCCTCTGGGATCTAGTTCCCTGACCGGGGATTGAACGTCGGCCCCCTGCATTGGGAGCGCAGAGTCCCAGGCACTGGACCACCAGGAAGGTCCTGAGACATCCCGTTTTAATTGGCATTTCTGAGCTGATTAGTGAGGCTGAGTGTTTCTTCCATGATTTCACTGTCTTTCTCCTTATGTGAATTTTCGACTCATGTCCTTTTTCTATCTGAGGAGCCCTTTTCCTGGATCCGTAGGAGTCTTTTACACATGACTTGTGGTGGCCCTGCTTTTGCCACATGTAACGAGAATCTTCCCATGTCTGTCCCTTGTCTTTTCCCTTGGAACTTTTTTTATTTTTTGAGGCAGGGTGCACACCGCACATCATGTGGAAACTTAGTTCCCTGACCAGGGATTGAACCCGCACCCCTGCATTGGAAGCGTGGAGTCTTAACCACTGGACCGCCAGGGAAGTCCTAACATTTTTTTCATTCGTTTCGTTTCTCCCCCCCGACTCCTTTTTTTTTTTTTTTTTGCCTTACAGACATTTGCATTTTTTTTAATGCAGGGCAGGACCCTGGGAAGTTAGGCCCCTTGCCCAAAGGTCACCCAGCCTGGTTAGGGTTAGGACAGGGCTGTAACTTGGTAACTCCGGCCTGCGCCTCTGTTCCACCCTCTTCTCCACGCGGGACCTGAAGAGAGCCTGTCCCCCCTCCTGTCCTCCCTGGCACGTGACCCACGGGCAGTCACCAGCTCACGTGGCCCCTTCCTCTCCTTCTTTCTGCCTCTGTACTGATGTGTGTGCTGTGCCTTCACCTGGCCTGCTTCTAATCCACATTCTTTCACTCGTACCAGCTTTTATGAAGTGATTTACATGCCATAACATTCACTCATTTTAAAGGCCCAGTGCAGTGATTTTTTAGTAAAGTTACACAGTCCAGTTTTGGAGCCTTCCCCTCACCCCAGAGGTCCCTAGGACCCCCTGCAGCCACTCGGCAGCCCGCCCTGTATCCTTAGAGCCACTCCTCGTCCCTCGAGTTTCGGCTCGAGTGTCACGGGACTCAGTGTGTGTGTCCTAAGCACGTCCTAGTCGGGACACACCACTGTGCCCCGCACGTGTGCCTCCCACCCCCGCTGAGCCTGCGAGCCCCTCCCGCCTCTGGGGCCTGGGGCCGGCTCGGCCCAGACCTTCGGCAAATATTTGTCCGGAATCAAGAGCAGGTTTGGCGGGAGGTGGGTCAGTGATTCCTGAAGGCACTTTGGGCCGCTTCCCCGGTTCCCCCAGAGCACCGCCCACACTGACCAGCCAGGCTTAGGCTTGCCTTTGGGCTCCCAAACCGGAAAGGAGGGGGCGAGATGGGGCAGAACAAGGCGGCTTAGGAAGCACTGGGGCCAGAGCTGCGGGGGAGCCGTTTAGGAAGGAGGGGATGAAGAGGGCTTGGGTGCCTTTGCTGGAGATGCTGTCAGAGGACAGGTGCTCAGCCGCTGGGGGGAGAGGGAAGGTGCTCCGCACGGGGTGGCTTGTGGCGGGACAGGGTCAGACAGGCGCTGGAGGCAGGTGGGCACAGCGAGCTGACCGACACGATGGAATGTTCAGGCTGGAGAGCGCTTGGTGGTGAAAGGCGGTGACAAGGCCCCCTGGAGCCAGCGGGACTGTCCTGCGATGTCACTTGACCTCCCTGGGGAAGCAGTCAGGGCATCTAGCCCTAGATGGTGCCCGACCCGGGTGCGTGGAGGACCCAGAGTGGGGAGAAGCCCCATGTGCTCCTGGGAGCCCTGGAGGAGGCCAATGAGAAGGGACCTTATCGCCGCCGGTTAGCAGGGGCTGCGTGGGGACGCTCGCTCCCTGCGGAGGGCGAGGGCCCGGCAGCGCCCCCGCCGGGCTGCCTGTTTCTGCCGTTTCCTCCCCACCACGCCTGGCACAGCAGGATTTGTCAGGAATCTTCTGGGAATAACCTGGTGTCCACGGGGAGACTGTTCTGTGGGGTCAGCGTAGGGCAGTGGGGTCAGGCTGCTTCCCTTCAGGCAGGCTCCTCTGCTGAGCCCTCTGGGTCCTCATGAACAAGTTCGCCACGTATGTAAATATATGTAATGCACGGAAATGTTCACAGCTGCTGGAGCCAAGCTCCCCAACACCTCGGGGCCTGCGGCCTCCTCTCCGTTGTCCCCCCGAGGCCCATGTGCCCCGGGGAAGGCCCCACCTCCAGGCCCTCACAGCCCAGAGCTGTCCGAGTGGGTGCCTTAGGGACGGAGAGTGAGGAAGCTGGCCCAGAGAGGGACAGGGGCTGGCCCAAGGGCACGCAGCAGTTGGACTGAGCCAGGCTGCAGTGAGGCTCTCTTGAACTGGGACCCAGGATTTTCTCTGGGCGCTCTGCCCTGACGATGTAGCCCAGCTCCAGGAAACAGCTCCTCTCGGGGCTGAGGAATCCCTGTGGACTCTGGAGGAGCCAGTGGAGAATTAGGTCGTTTCTCCGTGTGGTGGAAGCTTTGCATGCTCATCTCTAAGACGGGGGGACGGTCCCCTCCCGGGCAGGGTGGTGAGGGCTGCACGAGGAAGTGTGTCAGACGCCGGGCACGTTTCACCTGCTGAGCACCACGTCCACACCCGGGCTCCGGCCACGTCCACGGGCCTGAAGGCGGGGGGTCCTGAGGTCAAGTCTTGGCTCTGTCGGCCTCGCCCTGCCTTGTCAGACCCTTCCCTGGGCCTCTGCCCCTCCTTTCTGTGTCATGCCTGGACAGTGTGGCTTCTAGCAATGGTTGTTTTCGTGGGCAGCTTGCCTTGGGCCCCGCCCGGGCTGCTGCTGGAAGGCCATTTGCATGGGTCTGTTTGTCTCTGGTTCCATGTGGCTGTCCATGCGGGCTCCAGGCTGCCCCACTGGAGCAGAGAGCCCTTGAGGCGTGAGTGTCCTAACCCAGCTTCTCTGGTGCTCTGTGCTGGAGGCCTGAGCGAGCAGGTTCCCCCCTCCGACATCAGCTGAGATCCCCCAGGGGGGCAGAGCCTGGTCAGGCTGGGCCAGGTTTGGGTGTCCAGCCAGGCCCGGAGGACTCCTCGTGGGGCTGCCAGGGCACTCTCGCCCTCCTCCTGGGCATCCCACCTCTCCTGGGGCCCAGAGAACATGAAGCCAGCAGCTTTCCCCTACCCAGCCTCACCCCTGAGCCCCAGAAGAGGCGCCCCTCTGTCAGGCCAGCACCCCCTGGCCTTCTCCGTGACCCCCGCCCCGCATCTCTGTCCTCTCCTTCTGCCATCCGCTGGCCCCAATCTCTCCCATCTCACCCCCCGAGCCAGGCCTCCCTCCCCAGGCCTGCGCTTGGCCTCACCTTCTCACCTCGCCTCCTGCTGACACGGTTCTTGCTGGGGCCCCCAGGGCCTTGCTAAGTCCAGCAGGTGCCTGTCCGGCCTTCCTTGCCGTGACCCTCCTTGACCCCCCGGCAGCTGGGTACCCCCAAGCCCACGGCTCCATTTATCCCAAACCCGACTGCACCCAGTGACCTCATTAGGCCCGCCTGGCTGGAGGGCCCCAGAGCATCTTCTCAGGGAGGCCTCTAGGCCTCCCACCTCCTAGGGACCCAGAAGCCCTGGAAGTGAAAAGGTTCGATGTTTGCTGTTTCGTTTGAGCGAAGATGGATCTCCGTCCAGCAGGCGGTAGATGAGCTAGTGAACCAGCCTGACCCTGCTCGCCGGCGCGGCTCGGGTGGGTCCGGAGGGGCCCCACTCCTTAGATGGGCCTTCCTGGGGTCTCCGCCGAAGGCCAGGGGTGTTCAGCGAGGTCTCCGAGCCGTGTCACCCCTGGAATCCGCTGGGCTCCTAGCCCCCTGGCCACTGTCTCTGAGCCCCCACTTTTTAAAAAAAAATTTATTATTTTTTTTTTGCGGTACGCGGGCCTCTCACTGTTGTGGCCTCTCCCGTTGCGGAGCACAGGCTCTGGATGCGCAGGCTCAGCGGCCATGGCTCACGGGCCCAGCCGCTCCACGGCATGTGGGATCCTCCCGGACCGGGGCACGAACCCGTGTCCCCTGCATCGGCAGGCGGACTCTCAACCATTGCGCCACCAGGGAAGCCCCTGAGCCCCCCGTTTTGAGTCGCCTGGCTTGCTGGGGCTCCTCCTGCCTGCACTGTGGTCTGGACAGGGCCTCTGGGCAGGGTGGAGGTGGTCTGGAGCTCACGTGTTTGGCCCCTTCTCGGGATCGCCCCTGAGCTGCCCAGCATCCGGCTTGTGCGTGGGCCGCCTTTTTCCGTTGCTTCCAGTAGGGTGGCTGGGCCCAGTGACTATCGTGGCCGGGGAGCATGGGGCCTTTGCTCATAGGTTAAAGCAAGCCTGGGGCCAGATCACCTCCAAGAGCAGCCCACAGCCCCAAAGGTCAGAGATGGGATGTTTTTTACTCTCAGATCAGAAAACTGTATTTAATAACAACAGTAGTAACGGCTCCCAGGGCTCAGAGCTGTCATCCCAGCCTCACCAGAGCCTGGATGGGCAGGTCGGGGTGTCACCCCCATTTCCCAGATGTGGAGACCTAGGCTGGGGCAGTGCTGTGGCCTACCCAGTCGGCCGGGGTGAGGGGCTGGGGACCAGGCACCCCAGGCTGTGTTGAGGCCGCACCCGAGCTGAGGGCAGCTGAGTCCCTGGGAAACTGTCAGGAAAGGAGGAAGGGGCGCCAGGCCAGGCAGGGAAGGGACACCCAAGGATGTTCTCCTTTGCTTCCACTCACGCACGACTTACTGGCCTTGTATGACAGACGGGGCACCAGAGGCCCACCGTCCAAGGTCACAGCTGCTGGGCTCTGTCACTGCCCTTGCCTCTGAGGGGTACGGAAGTGGCCTGTTTGCTGGCCTGGATCCCTGAGCTGGGGTGCTTGTCCCTGCTGGCTTGCCAGTCTGTGCTCACCTGCTGCAGGTGTGGCCTGCCCCAGGCCTGGCCTCCTTCCAAGGGGAAGATGGAGAGACCTGCCCTGTGGAGGCTGGTGGCCTCTGGCTGCCTGGCTGAGCTCCCAGGTGTGCCTGGGCGGGCGAGGGCCCGGACCCCTGGAGGCTGGCGTCCAGAGGCCACCTCTGGTGGGCGGGAGGCTGATGGAGCCCTGCGGCCTGTGGTTCCAACCTGACATTCAGGTATGCAAATGTTCGGGAACTTTGCACGTGATTTCCTGGGCACTGGGCGAGAACATTCCTGAAGGCTGGGCTGCAGGCGCATCCTTCTTGCCCTGGCCTTCGTGAAGACACTTCTGTCCTCCCCTGCTCCACCTCACTGCGGCTGCTGGATCACCACCCCCTCAGGCCTCTCAGCCCCACAGCGGAATCACGCAGCTTCCTGGGCACCACTGAGGCCTGCCTTCTGAAATGTGCCCGCTCACTCTGACCCCCTTTGGCGGCAGGAACAAGCTGGGATGAGGCTTGCCCCCGCCCCCCTCCCGAGTGGGGCCAACCTCCCCGGTTGGGGTCCTTTCGTCTCCTTTGCCCCGTCTGGCGGGGTGATGCTGGGCGAACGTCATGCTGGCTGGTCCACCTCAGCTGAGGCTGGCAGGCAGTGGCGCCCTTGAGGGGCAGGGTCGAATGTGAGCTGCCGCTGCGCCCAGCGCCAGGCCAGTGCAGGGATGGGGCAGTGAGGTCAGCTGGGCTGTCAGAGCCTCGGGGTTTCCTCATCCCCCGTCCAGTTGCTGTGTGTTTCCTAGAGCTGCAGAGACAAATGACCACGGACAACGCGCTTATCTTACGGTTCTGGAGGTCAGAACTCTGACCCGGGTCCCACTGGGTGAAGTTTCTTCTGGAGGCTCCGGGGGGAATCTGTTTCCTGGCCTTTCCAGCTTCTGGAGCCGCCTGTGCCCCTCGATCTTCACAGCTGGCGAGGCCGGTGGAGACCTTGCACATCCCCAGACCTCCTCTCCTGCTCCCTTTCCCACTGTCCCGAGCCTGGGATGACGCTGTGCCGCCGGGATACTCCAGGCTCTCCTTGCTGTTGTGAGGTCAGCAGACCAGCACCCTGGGTGCAGCCTGACTTCCAGGGTCCCTCAGAAGCTGACCGATTCACAGTGAGGGGAGTAGGACCTGGACGCGTTTGGGGGGCCCCTGTTCTGCCCACCCCAGTTGCCAGTCTCTCCCTCCACCTTGAGCTGGTTCCAGGCGGCGGGGCCTTGGCATCCCCTTCCCTGCATCTTCCTCCACCGGCCGGGGGCAGCGAGTACCCTTCTGGGCCTCTGGCCTTTCTGGGACAGCCAAGTCGCCTCCCACATGCAACGCAGGGACAGCCCACTTGGCCGCCGCTGGGCCATGTGGGCAGGCCCGGGAGGAGAGCGCTATGCAGCCTAATCCCACCACCGCTGTCCCCAGCATGCCCGTCTTCGGGCAGCATCCTGGCCGCCGGCCTTCACGGTGCACTTTGTTGGGTGGTCGTCGTAAAGCGCAGATTCACCTGGGCGTCTGCTCCCGGCCAGTCAGCCTGAGCTTTCCGTGCCTTATCTAGTCATCCTCCCAGTGACCTGTTTATGGTTCAGAAACGAGCCTTGGAGCTGACGTAACCTGCTCGGAGCTGGGATTTTTTTGTTTTTTTGTTTTTTGCAGTACGCGGGCCTCTCCTGTTGCGGAGCACAGGCTCTGGACGCGCAGGCTCAGCGGCCATGGCTCACGGGCCCAGCCACTCCGCGGCATGTGGGATCTTCCCGGACCGGGGCACGAACCCGCGTCCCCTGCACTGGCAGGCAGACTCTCAACCACTGTGCCACCAGGGAAGCCCCGGATTTTTTTTTTTTAAACTTAAAAAACAAAATTGTGGTAAAGGATAACATAGAATTTGCCATTTTAACCGTGTGTGAAGCATGTGATTTGGGGACATTCATGACTTTCACGGTGTGGTGTAGCCATCACTACTATTTCCAAAACTTTTTCATGACTCCAAACAGAAATTCTACACCCATTACCAGTCACTGTCCATTCCCCCCACCCCCCAAGCCCTGGAAACCTCTACTTTCTGGTTCTGTGAACTTGCCTGTTCTAGATATTTCACGTAAGTGGAATCGTACGGTATGTGGCCTTTCCTGACTGGCTTCTTTCACTCGGCATCATGTCTTCAAGGTTCATCCGTGTTGTACGCAGCCCGCGGGAGTCCTTCATGCCTGTGTTTTGGGCGGCGGAGGTGCTGCTGGTTTATTTGGGAGTCAGTTCCCGGGAGCAGGATTGAGGGAGCCGGCGCTGTGACAGAGAAGCAGCGAATTCAATAGAAGGGCTTTTAAAATTGAGGCATAATTGACCTATAGCATTATATTAGCTTCAGGTGTACAACATAATGATTTAAAAAAAAATTTTATTGAAATATAGTTGATTTACAATGTTGTGTTGGTTTCAGGTGTACAGCAAAGTGATTCAGTTATACATACATATATATAAAAAATATATATATATATAATTTTTCTGCATTCTCTTCCATTATAGGTTATTACAAGATATTGAGTAGAGTTCCCTGTACTATACAGTAGGTCCTTGTTGGTTATCTATTTTATGTATAGTACTGTGCATATATATATATATATATATGTATATATTTTAAAGAAGATGTTGGGGGTAGGAGTTTATTTATTTATTTTTGCTGTGTTGGGTCTTCGTTTCTGTGTGAGGGCTTTCTCTAGTTGTGGCAAGCAGTGGCCACTCTTCATCACGGTGCGCGGGCCTCTCACTATCGCGGCTTCTCTTGTTGAGGAGCACAGGCTCCAGACGCGCAGGCTCAGTAGTTGTGGCTCACGGGCCCAGTTGCTCCGCGGCATGTGGGATCTTCCCAGACCAGGGCTCGAACCCGTGTCCCCTGCATTAGCAGGCAGATTCTCAACCACTGCGCCACCAGGGAAGCCCTGTGTACGTATATTTTTAAAAATATTTACTTATTTGGCTGTGCCAGGTCTTAATCGCGGCATGCGGGATCTTTAGTTGCGGGATGCGGGCTCTCAGTTGCAGCGTGCGGGATCTAGTTCCCTGACCAGGGATCCAACCCAGGCCCCCTGCATTGGGAGCATGGAGTCTTAACCACTGGACCACCAGGGAAGTCCCAGTAGTGTGTATATTTTAATCCCTAATTTATCCCTCCCCCACCAACATAGTGACTTGATATGGTATCCTGTGAAATGACCCCAACAAGTCACTATACACAGTTACAAATATTTTTTTTCTTGATGAGTTCTTGGATGACAAGTTCTTTTTTTTAATAGACCTTTATTGGAGTATAATTGCTTCACAATACTGTGTTAGTTTTTCTTGCACAACTGAATCAGCCATATGCATACACGTGTCCCCATATCCCCTCCCTTTGAGCCTCCCTCCCACCCTCCCTATCCCACCCCTCTAGGTCATCGCAAAGCACCGAGCCGATCCCCCTGTGCTATGCGGCTGCTTCCCACCAGCCACCTAGTTTACGTTCGGTAGTGGATATATGTCGATGCTACTCTCACTTCGCCCCAGCTTCCCGCTCCCACCCCAAGTCCTCAAGTCCATTCTCTATGTCTCCCTCTTTATTTGGATGAGAAGTTCTTGATGAGAACTTTCAAGATCTACTTTCCTAACAACTTTAAAATATGCAACACGGTATTAATAACTACAGTCACCATTCTAGACATTACACCCCCATGTCCTACTTATTTTGTAACTGGAAGTTTCATTCCTTCCTAAGGCTGAATAATATTCCATTGTGTAGAGAGACCATATTTTGTTTACTCATCAGTTAACAGATACTTGGGTTGTTTCCACCTTCTGGCTATTGCGAATAGTTCTGTGAACATGGATATGCACGTTTCTGTCTGTGTCCCTGATTTAAATTCTGTGGGGTATATATTTAGCAGTGGAATTGCTGGGTCTTATGGTAATTCCATGTTTAACCTTTTGAGGAACCGCCCAATTGTTTTCCACAGTGGCTGCACCGTTTTCCATTCCTACCAGCAGCATACAAACAAGGGCCCCCATTTCTCTGCAGCCTCGTCAGCACTTGCTATCTTCCGTTTTTTGAGTTTGGCCGTTAGCGGCTCTGCGGTGGGATCTCACCGTCGGGCTGGCTGCATCCCTGCGACTGCTGCTGCTGAGCACCTTTTCATGTGCTTAGAGAAACAGGTGCACATCTTGGGAGAAATATCTATTCAAGTCCTTTGCTCATTTTTTGTTGGGTTGTTTGTCTTTTTGTTTTTGGGTTGTAGGATATCTTTATATATTCTTGTTACTAAACCTGTATCCAGAGCTGGAATTTGAACGCTTTCTGAACGCTGCTCCCTTCCACCCCCCGGGAGATGCTGTGGCCCCCTGGGCCCCTCTTAAGCAGGGCTGTGGTTTATTGCCAGGCCTGGGCTCGCTTGCTCTTTCCTAAGTTCTGCTTTGACGCTTGTGCTGTGACCACCATCCTTCGGGGCCTGATTAGGGGGTGTCCTTGGCAGCTTCGGGGAAAGCTCCCAGGATCAAAGGGCCCAGGCAGTCTTGCCGAGCTTGGAAGCCTGGGGGGGGTGGCCCCAGCAGTAGGGGGAAGGAGGCTGGAATGGGAGCCGGGGGTAGGGGTGTGAGGTTCGGCTGCCTCCCCTGGCAGGCTGTCCTGAGGGCTGTATAGCGCCACTGCTCAGTTGGTCGGAGCCAAAACCACCGTAGCTGCCAGACGAGGTGGAGGCTCGGTGGGAGTGCTGGTGTGTAGATAGCAGGGGTGTCAGTGCTGCCTGGGGGATTCTGTGGGCTTCCTGGGCAGCGGTTCTAGGATGTGGGAACCCCGACTACCGCCCCCCGCCCCCGCCCCAACATCTCCAGCAGACGCGGGCTGTCCCACCATCAGGCTCCAGGACCGGTATGTGGAACACATACCCCGTGAGGCACATCCTGCCCACACTGTGTCACACTGGGACACAGAGGCCCAGAGAGGGTGGGAATGCACCATGGCCACACAGCAGGATCAAGACTGACCTCGAGATGGGCTTGTGGCACCACCATAGCTTGGGCAGGAAGACTCTGAGCCTGAGTCTCCCCTCTGGGGCAGAAGTCCTTGTTGTGTTTCTCCTTGCATACCCCCAGGGACAGGCAGCTCACCACCTGTGAGGCAGCCTGTTCCATTGCTGGGGGGCTCTGACAGAAAGTTCTCTGGTCTGGGAGGAAGAAGGCAGCCCTGTCACACACTTCCATTCTGAGCACTAAAGGGCAGCGACTTCCTGGGTCACTAGGAGGGAAGCGTAGGCCAGGATTCAACCTTGGCCTGGCCAATTCCATTTGGGGCCCAGCCTCTGCTGCAGCCCTGGACACCCTCTTCACAGGCCAGCCTGAGGCCACCCAGCTGCTGGATGGGTAGGAGGGGCGGGCACTGAAGGCACTGGAGACGGGTACTGACTGTCCTAAGGGTGCCTGGGACGAGCCCTGCCCTCGCCGGCCTGGATCCCAATCTGTGTGTCAGGACGCTGGTTCCACCTGAGGGCCTGTCTCCTCTGCCAGGGAACCAAGGGACACAGCAGACCTGGCGTGGGAGGGTTGACTGTCCCCTTGAGCATGTGATGCCCCCCGGCCCTGTCCCTCCGTGCCCCTGGATACAGCACCAGCTGCTTCACCAGCCTTAAGCCTGCCAGCCCCCTCCCACAAGCAGAGGTTTCTAGAAGGCACCGCTCTCTTGCCCCAAGGCCCCCACCCCACCCTGTTCTCTTCCGGCTGCCTCCTCGGCTGAGAAGGCCCTCCCTGCTTGGGCAGCTCCCACTGCCATTGTTTTTTCCTTTTCTGTAAAACAAAATACAGAAAAGTACAAAAGATACTATAACAAACACCCACCACCCAAAATAAGTGTATTCAACATTTTATCATATTTCCTTCAGATCTTGTTTGTTTTACGAACTGAAACACCGAGACAAAGCCAGAGCCCTCCAGCTTCCCCTCTCCCAGCCACCCTGCCCCCTCCCAGGGCCCCCCCCCGCCCCCCGAAGAGTCTGCTTGTGGCTCTCGGGCTCCCTGGAAGCCCACAGCAACCAAGCAGCCGTACACAGCACCGCGTGCGCTGAACCTGTGGCTCCTGGCATCTGTTTTGATGGCGGGAATTACGTTTCTGTGGCCCATGCTGACGCCTGCTCTTTGTGTAGGCTGGTGACAAAGACCCCCACCCTGGGGAGTCTCCCCAGAGCCCCCTGGGTGGTGGGGGGAGACAGGTCTGCCTGCCTCCCTCGGCACGAGCACAGGCGAGGCTGCTTCTAGGCCCAGAGCCGCAGTGCCGGATCTCAGAGCACTGCCTGGGGGCTTGATGGATGGTGGAGGGAAAGACGGGGAAGATGGCAGGAAAGATTGAAGGAGGGGGGAGGGGAAGCACGCATCTGGACCCACGCGGCCAGCACCCCCTCACCTTCTCTCCCGTCCTCCCTGCAGCCAAGTACCCGGCCATCAAGGCCCTGATGCGGCCGGACCCTCACCTCAAGTGGCTGGTGCTGGGGCTGGTGCTGGCGCAGCTGCTGGCCTGCTGGCTGGTGCGAGGCCTGGCGTGGCGCTGGCTGCTCTTCTGGGCCTACGCCTTCGGGGGCTGCGTGAACCACGCGCTGACGCTGGCCATCCACGACATCTCGCACAACACGGCCTTCGGCACTGGCCACCCCGCCCACAACCGCTGGTTCGCCGTCTTCGCCAACCTGCCCTTGGGTGTGCCCTACGCCTCCTCCTTCAAGAAGTACCACGTGGACCACCACCGCTACCTGGGCGGCGACGGGCTGGACGTGGACGTGCCCACGCGCCTCGAGGGCTGGCTCTTCTGCACGCCGGCCCGCAAGCTGCTCTGGCTGGCGCTGCAGCCCTTCTTCTACTCGCTGCGGCCGCTCTGCGTGCACCCCAAGGCCATGACCCGCATGGAGGTGTTCAACGCCCTGGCGCAGCTGGCGGCCAACGCCACCATCTTCACCCTCTGGGGGCCCAAGCCCATGGTCTACCTGCTGGCCAGCTCCCTGCTGGGCCTGGGCCTGCACCCCATCTCGGGCCACTTCGTGGCTGAGCACTACATGTTCCTCAAGGGCCACGAGACCTACTCCTACTACGGGCCCCTCAACTGGATCACCTTCAACGTGGGCTACCACATGGAACACCACGACTTCCCCAGCATCCCGGGCTGCAACCTGCCCCTGGTACGTGGCCATGGTCGCGGGGCTGCAGTGGCACCTTAGTGGGAGGTGGGGGAACGCGGGGAGGGCTCTGGGCCACACTCCGGCCTTTCTCTCATGCTGATCACGGGATGGCTACGTGCTCACTTGGGGTCCCCAGGGGAGAAGGAAAGGCCACCTGGCACACGGAGTGCCTGGCTGGAGAATAGGAAGGTGAATTCGGGGGGGCGGGGCAGGGGCTCAAGGGGCATTTTACAGTTCAGGCCTCTTGGTTTAATGAAAACCCGTTTGAGCACAGCTGTGATATTCACTGGCTGGCTGTGTGTCCTGGGGCAAGCCGCTTGCCCTCTCTGTGCCTCAGCTTTCTCTCCTGTAAATGGTGCAGCAGTAACGATACTGCAAGTGAAGCGCCTCGCCTTCCTGACCCTGTCCCTCCGCATTTCTTGTCACTGCCCTGTGACCCTCCAGGGGCCCCCTCACGGCACAGAGAGGACAGGGTGGGCCTTGCCCTTTGTGACCCAAGGGGCTTGGCCCGAGCTGCCTCGGAGTGGAAGCCTCTGGGCTGGCACCTCTGTCTTGGGAGATCTGGGTTGGAGAATTTCTAAAGAAGAACGGGGGAGGGGGAGGAGGAGGGGGGAGGGGGGAGGAGTTGTTGTTGTTCTGGTCTGGCACTGGTCGGTTAGAGCAGAAGTGACCGCGCACAGGGGGTTGGAGACTGTGGTCGTGGGAAGGGTGTCTGAGTGTGCGAGACTGAGTGTGCCCGCATTCCTACACGTGATTAGGTGTGCCTGTCCATATGTGCATGTCTGTGAGTGCATGTTCACCCACTGGTGTGCTGGAGTGCACGTGAGCGCTGGTCTGGGTGTGCAGGTGTTTGTGCCGTGGCCCACGTGACTCTGGAGTCTGACAGCCTGTGTGTCCACCCTGGCTGTGTAGGCCCCCCCCCCCCGCCCCGCCAATGGTACTGAGGTCCTGCTCTGTGCTGGGCACCATCTCACTGAAGCCTCACCACAAGCCTACGCAGCATTTCAAGCCCATCACGCCCATTTCATGGACGCGAAGGGAGAGGCTCAGGGAGCAGGGGTCCCTGACTCAGGAAGCAGCAGAGCCAGAATCTTGACCCAGGACACTCACAGAAGCAGCTGCTGTCAGCTGTGAGCCTTTCCTTCTCCCAAGCAAAGTCAAAGGCTCCCTGTTCCTGCCGTGCGTGTCACCTCATCCCCCTTAGGCCCCCCTTTTCAGTTATAAAGCAGGCCCTGTGCACCTGGTGTGTCCTCTGTGGGGGGAGGGGGAGGCCTCCCCTGCAGTTGGTGTGCATGTAGGTGCTGAGGCTGGAGCACTTCTTGGAGGAGGCGGGCTGAGGGTGTCAGGTGCAGAGAGGGGCAGGGAGCTGGAGGGGGAAATAAGTCCTGAGGCTGGCAGGAGGGCGACGGGGTGGGAGTATGGTGGGAGCCAAGGTCAGAGGGGCCGGGCTGAGGCGCGTGGGCGTGACCTTGGCTCAGCAGGACTCGGCCACCCCGAGGCTCCTGGATCAGAAACTCGGGGTGTGGGCATTTTACCTCCTCACCCCCATCTGGGGCAGGGGCCTCAGCGCCTCTTGGTGGCCCCGGCCAATGGCCCCTCCGCCTATGGGCAGCGCCGGGCGGCCTCCTGCCCGGCTGGCCCGGACACGGGTACCCTGGGAGATGACAGGGTTGCGCGTGTGCTCACGTGGTCTGTGTGCTCACGTGTGTCTGCGCACACGTGCGCCTGTGGCTGTGCACGTGCCTGTGCGCGGCCTCTGACCCATGTGCCCTCTCCACAGGTGCGGAAGATCGCGCCCGAGTACTACGACCACCTGCCCCAGCACTACTCGTGGGTGAAGGTGCTCTGGGACTTTGTGTCCGAGGACTCCCTGGGGCCCTACGCCAGGGTGAAGCGGGTGTGCAAGCTGGCGAAGGACGGCCTGTGAGCCCGACGGCCGGCGCCCCGAGAGCACGGACCCTGCTGCGCGCGCCTCAGTGCCCGGTGGGAGCAGGGCCTGTGCTCTCTGTCTGCTGCCCGGCCTCGCCCCGCCCACCTGCAGGGCTGGCCGTCACCTGTCCCCAGGGCGTGCAGTGCCCAGAACTGGTTTGGCTGCATTTAGTTCCCGCACCCTAGGCTGCTGTTCTTGTCCCCCTGGAGTCCCGAGACCACGCCTGGAGACAGCGGGCGCGGGTGGCAGCCTGGAGAAGCTTGGTCTGCACGGGGACTGGTGACCGCAGGCCAGGCCCTCCCTTTCAGGACGTCACGCGCGAGGCCTGGCCCGGCGCTGGGTGCCCTGTGCCCAGGGAGCTGATTTCTCTGGCGTGCCCATGCCCTAAATTAAAGCAGCATGTTTTCAAGGCCACAGAGGGTGCTTCCCAGGAGCGGGCTCGGCTCCTGGCCAGCAGGGCCTGAGGCCACGCTCCTCCCTCTGGGGCAGCCTTCCCCGGGGGCCCTGTCATTGAGTGGCCGGTTTTGGGGGTGTGGGCAGAGATGAGATCCACGTGGTCCTCGGGCCACGTCCCTGCTCCCGCCACAACCCTGCCCCCCACCCCCACCCCCGCGCCTGCCGAGCTCCTGCTGCACGTTGGGGCCCTCACCCCCACCAGCTCAGACGTGGGGCTTGAGGAGAACAGGTACCACAGGCCAGGCAGATGGCGGGTGCACAGGCGGCTGGACCGACGGGTGACTGCCCAAGTGAGCTAGGGCTCTGACGGAAGCTGGCTGGTGTCCTCGGTGTCTCTGCGAAGCGGGATGCGGCTCGGCCGGACTGTGCGGAGGGCTAATGGCCCAGCTGAGAGGTGGGGAGGCATCGCTGGCGCCAGCCCCTGGGCCCGGGGGCTGTGTCGGGGTGTGGGTCCTGGTCTTCCAGAGGCAGGCGGGCAGCAGGAGGGATGCCTGGGCGAGGCCCTCCCTGCCAGAGAAAGCGGCCGGGCCAAGACGGCCTCCCTTTGGAGCCGTGAGGCTGGGGAGGCCGAGGACCACGGCCCAGGGGCGGGCATGGCGGGGCTGCCTTAGCTGGCCCGGGAGAGAGAGGGCTGGGAGGAAGGCCCAGCTGGGCGGGGAGGAAGGTCTCAGGTGCCTGAGACAGGGCAGTTGCTACGCAAGGGCTTCCTGCTCAGGGCTGGGAGTGGCCTCGCGTGTGCCAGGCACCCCTGTCCACGGGTGTTCTGCCCACTGAGGTGGCCCGGGGAAGAGGCCCTTGGACTGGCTGTGGGAGGGCAATGCGGCTCTGAGCCTGGGCAGGCGGCCCCTCCTGTGCACACACGCTGGCCTGGGCCCAGGGGAGCCCCAGAGAGCCCAGCTGAGCCTCGCGAGCTCTCCGTGTCCGCCAGCGAGCTTATCTGCCGACGGGACGGTCACGGCTGGGCCTCACCCAGAGCCGAAGGTGGGCCCAGGGCAGGGTTCTGGCACAAATCTCTCGAGAGGCAGCTGCCCAGAAGAGGGGAGCACCCCGTCGCCACCTGCCAGGACTCTCTCCCCGAGGCACCGAGGCGACAGGGTTCTTGGACAGCGGGAGGCAGGAGGAGCCCGGGAGAGCGGCTCATGCAGCTGTGTGTGGGTTAAGCCGCTCACCTCCCAGCCGGCAGGACAGCCCTATTCCTGTGTCCCAGGGTCGCTGGGAGCACTCGGTGAGACGATGTGTCCAGAGCCTGGCCAGAAAACAGCCCCACTGTCACGAGCCAGACTGGGGGCCCTCCTCCCGTGGCCCCCAGGGGACGGCTGGGCCAGCGCCTGGGCACACTGTGCCGTGGTGCCTGCGTGATAGTCAAAGGACGCCAAAGCCTTCCCACTGGCTGGGGCCTCACTCCTGCCACGGAGGCGGGGACCTGTGCTCCTCCCTGGGGGCTGCAGGAGACTCGTGGGGCAGGGCGGAGGCCTTCCCTGCCCGCCTTGCTGGGCCCGAGTCACGGGGCGCCCCTCTGCGCGGCGGGGAGGGTAAGCTGGTGCCTCCTCCCGGCCCTGCTGATGTTCCAGGCGCCACTCAGAGCCCGTCTCCCCGGAGGAGGCCCTGGGGGGCGGCTCCTGGGCCCCCCGCCGGCAGTGCCTGAGCTGCGCGGCTCAGCGGCCCGTCCCCCCTCGCATCTGAGTCAGCCCAGCCTCGCACCCACGGCCGCCACTGCCGTGGGCCCTTCCCCCAAAAGAGGTCTCCCCGGCCGGGAGCCGCCAACAGCGAGCGAGTCGGAGCCGGGGTGTGGACGGTAAGCGTTTATTACCACGTGCACACAGACCGCCTGGCGCGTGGATGGACCCCAACCACCAGGACGCTGGGAAGGAGCCGCGTGGAAGCGGCCGCTGCTCCCGGTGGCACCTAGGAGAAAACTTGAAACCACCTAGCGAGGCGCGT